>NC_134087.1:45861120-50861120 GCF_000715075.1 Nicotiana tabacum | reverse complement strand
CTCAACTTCAATGTCATTATCAGCCTAATCTCTTAGAGTGCCATCATATCAATTATCAAATCAAATCATGGGGCGAATTTTGCCCTATTTATGCTCTCAACAAATATTGGTTCCTTGCGATACTGCCACTCCCCAAAACCCCATTGCCCACCTGAAGTGGGCCCCAAAACCATCTCCTATTTGGCCCCTCTTATCTTTTGTAAAGAAAAAAATCTCTCCATCCCATTTTCCTCCACGAGTTTAAAAGAAGAAAGAGGTTCTGTGGGAGTATGGAAGAAATAGTCGCTTTCGTGGCCTTTTCTCTTGATGAATGATGCGATGGCATTTCTTGTCTTCATAAATAGAGGTAAGAAATGGAGTAGTATATTAAAAAATAATATGGGAATATATTTTTTTATGTTTGACTGGATATAAAGTTTTATGATTTTAAACTAAATATATTATAGTACATATCAAATATCATTTGAAGTTTGTAGTTTCAGCATGCAATATCATTCTAGTTTAAAGAGAATCCAAGTTAAACCGCAAGTTTGAATTTTGCTTTTTTTAGAAAGAGAAGAATGAATAGCAAATCCGATTCAAGAATGATTGACAAATTAAACTATGTGAGGTCAGCCAGCTAATGAGGAGTGGGGGCAGTGCCAAGCCAAGGCAAATGATTATGCAAATTAAAGCCAAGGTTAAAAGGAGAGTTGGGGGCAAGTGGGGTGAAGGAGGGAGGAGACCAAGGGCGGAGCTAGCTTTACGGAAGGGTTCGGACGAAACCAGTAATTTTGGTACAAATTCTGTATTTATTTTAAGAAATTAATGAATATATATAAATTATTAACATATAACCTATTAGCTTAAAAAGACTCAAATTTTTAAATCCATAAACTTTAAATTCTAATCCCGCCTGTGACGGAGACAGATAAGGGTGGAATTCACGTGGGCTAACAAAATGAGAAAAGCCCCGCAAGTAACAATGATAAAATGGTAGAAATGGCGTGGGGTAGCCACTGTTTAAGCTGGTATTTACTTTTTATCCAGCTTTTTTAATGCTTAGCAATAGTAGCCACTAATCTATTAAAAATAATATAAAAAGACCATGTTACCCTTTCCTCCCAAAACGAAAATACACTAATGCATTCAAAACATAAAGACTTCGTCTTAATTTGCGCTTGTTCACTACTGTTATGATTGACAACGATGCTTTTGGTTTTGAAAATAGCTGCTAATACAAAGATTGCGGATTCTGAGTCAAATGATGATAGTGACGAAGAAGTTCCTTATGATATTGATCCAGAGATAGAAATAGTCTCGCAAAATGTTGAACAGAAAACTCCTCCAGTCACTTCAGATGAAATACAAGTACTTGGTAGCAAGGAAATGTAGTCTTGAAGTCCTAAAGTTAAGTTCAATAGTTAAGGACACAAGTTCAAAACTTAAGGACAGACAGTTCTTAACTTATAGTTACAAGTTCTAAAGTTAAGGACATGCAGTCCTTAACTTATAGCTACAAGTTCAAAAGTTAAGGACATACAGTCCTTAACTTACAGTTACAAGTTCAAAAGTTAAGGACAATAGATCCTTAACTTTGATTTCCAAGTTCAAAAGTTTAGGACAAACAGTCCTTAACTTACAGTTACACGTTCAAAAGTTAAGGACAACCAGTCCTTAACTTACAGTTACAAGTTCAAAAGTTAAGGACAATAGGTCCTTAACTTTGACTTACAAGTTCAAAAGTTAAGGACGTTTTGTCTTGAAGTTTGAGTTTCAAGTTCAAAAGTTATGGACATGTAGCCTTGAAGTCCTAAACTTAGAGTTCCAAGTTCAAAAGTTAAGGACATGTAATCCTGAACTTAGAGTTACAGGTTCAAAAGTTAAGGACATATAGTCCTGAAGTCCTGAACTTAGAGTTCCACGTTCAAAAGTTAAGGACATGTAGTCCTAAAGTCCTGAAGTTAAGGACATGAGCAGAAGGGTATTTTCGTCCGAATAATTAAAATTTATTAAAGCAGTGGCTAAAGGCTAAAGACATTTTAAACGGTGACTTAAAAATAAATACATATGTTATTGGCGGCCAACCGTGCACTTCCCCGATAAAATGATCACCACTCGCCCACCTTCCTTTTTTCTCTTTAGGCCCAGAACTCACGTGGACCAAACATGCCGTGCTGGTTTACACGTGGTTTCAGATATCTATGCCCCTCTTCTATTATTTATTTAAGTTTAATTGACAGTGTTGCATAACTTCATCTACCGTAATTTACTTGGAATAATGAATTTAATCTGGTAATTGTTAAACAATAAAATAAATAGGAGGAGTTATTATAATAAATTAAACTAAATTAGTAATGTAAAAGTTGTTTTCAGCATATTATATATATTCTAAATTTTGCATTCAAAGGTGCACTTCAGTGATCGATAAAGTGAAAAAGAATCACACAATCTTAAAAATTTCAACGTAAGCAACAAATATTAGGTAATTTTATTGATAATAGAATTATTTGATATCTATATTAGTAAAAGAATAGATAATTGGTAAGATTAGTCAAGTTACACAAAAAGCTGGCGAAATAGTTCTTTTTAAAATTTAATATTTTAGATAATGATATGTGTAAGCATTAAAATTTATCGAATTTAAATCGATAAAATAATATGGACTATATTTTAATATGCTAGTCCAAATAAATATTATTGGGCTAATATAATTGAATTAGTTATATAAGTCCAATATATATGGATTAAATAAATAAGTTTTAATCCATTGGGCTAGCCCATTTAATTGGGCTAAAGTGATGAGCCCACTTCATTAAGCCCAAGATGTCATCTTCCTGGAGGCCCAGTTTGGTGCCACGTGTCAAATGACGTGGCGCGCCAAGTCAAGCGGAAGAGCCAATAGGACCATGCCACGTGTTAAAATGACAAGGCATGTCCAGTCACGCTAAAAAGCCAATGAAATCGCGCCACGTGTGCAAGTGACATGTTCTGGCCAGTCAAATGCAGTCATGTCACACTTCAATTTGATTGGTCGGAAAGAGTTTGTTCTTATCACAACTCTTCCCTTCCACAACTATAAATAGGGGTCTTCATAACTCAGAAAAAAACACCAGGAGTTATAACAAGAAGCAAGAGAGAGCTCGTGGATCAAACGCCGCAAATTTCTCTACAAATTTCATGCTACAAGCAATCAAGTTCAAGTTCAAGAAATCAAGCTCAAGAACGAAGAACGAATCAAGATCAAGTTCAAGTTCAAGCAATCAAGCTCAAGCTCAAGAACAAGATCATCGTTCGTGGAAAACACATATAGATTCAAGATCAAGCTCAAAGGCCCTTGAATTTATTTACTATTGAAAAGAAGAATCAGAGGATTCATAGAGATTGTACACTCAAATATTTGAAATAAAATACTACGATTGTTGCGATATTGTCGGTCTTGATTTTATTTTCTCGACCCAAATTTATTATCTACAAATTCTAGCACGCCTAGTGGGACAATCTCTACCTCTCATCTCAACTTTTCATTCACCAAATACCAAGAACATTGAAATGGCTTCAAAGAAAATCAACTCCGGTTCAACTTCCACTAATGCTGCTAACTCCAGGTTCTATGCTGATGTGGAAAGCATCCTCGATGTTACCTTCGGAAGTTCGGACCAGTTATGAGGAGCAAAACAAGCTCTTTAGGACAACAAGCACCCCGTGTGTCGTCCGCGTCAACCCCTGTTTTCGGATCTTCATCCTCAAAAGGGGCAAGAACTTCCACAAACGCATCTGAAGGAGGAAGCAATGTTGCTGAAAAGATCAAGAAAACTCTTGCTCTGCTTGACCTCTCCGGATCCAAGCACTCTGCTGTGAAGGAAGATGATGATGCTTTAAGCGATGTATCCTCCCCATTTACACCACATAGCGTGAGCCAATCAAGGATCAATCTTTGTGAAAATCCATGCTACTCTCCATCGTCCACGACAATCATGCAAGCCATGGTGACAAACATTTCGTCTATGGAGGAGCAGTTGGCAAACTTGACGAAAGCAATCGCTGGCTTGACCAAATGCTTGCAAAATCAAGAGGCTAGAATTGACAAGCTAACAGACAGAGTGGGAATCTTGATGGAAGAAGAATCAACCCATGCACCTGGCAAGCTCCTAGAAGTTCTAGAGAGTGACTCTCCCCCAAGACAAGTAGTATCCACTAAGGCTATCCCTGTCTCATCTGAAGGGATGATTCCAATAGATCAACTGAAGGAGTTCATTGAAGGAACCATTAAGAACAAATATGAAGTTGCTGCCAAATCCTCCCTTACATATGCAAAGCCATACACTGCAAGGGTCGATATGTTGAAGATGCATGCTGGCTATCAACCTCCAAAGTTTCAATAGTTTGATGGTAAAGGTAACCCAAAGCAACATGTGGCACACTTTGTTGAGACATGCAATAATGCTGGGACTTATGGAGATTACCTCGTCAAGCAGTTTGCCCGCTCATTAAAAGGAAATGCTTTTGATTGGTACACGGACCTCGAGGCTGGATCTGTTGATAGCTGGGATCAACTAGAGCAAGAATTCCTCAATCGCTTTTATATCACAAGATGCACTGTGAGTATGATAGAGCTTACAAATACTCGTCAACGAAAGGGGGAACCAGTTATCGACTTTATTAATCGTTGAAGGAATGCAAGCCTCAACTGCAAAGACAGGCTTAGTGAAACTTCAGGCATAGAGATGTGCATCCAAGGCATGCATTGGGGATTGCGCTACATATTGCAAGGTATAAAGCCTGGCACATTTGAAGAACTTGAAACTCGTGCCCATAACATGGAATTGAGCATAGCCTCCGCTGGAAATGAAAGGCTGCCAATCTATGAACCTTGCAAAGCGAATGACAAGCAAGAAGTCAGGAAGTGGGGCAAGTTCGTACCCAAGTCTGAAAGCAAAGAAGCTATGAATGTCAATACGTCACCTATGAAGTTCACGACGAAGGTGAGCAAAAAGCAGAGTATGAAATCCACTTCTTTTCTAGATAAGCCAAGTGGAAAGTTGACTCTAAAAGAAATGCAGGAGAAAGAATACCCATTCCTGGATTCTGATGTGCCAGCCATTTTTAAAGAACTCCTCGAGTTAAATCTCATTGAGCTTCTGGAGATGAAGCGACCAAATGAAGCTGGGAAAACGAACGACCCAAATTACTGCAAATATCACCGACTTGTAAGCCACCCTCTGGAGAAGTGATTTGTCTTCAAGGACAAAGTTATGGACCTGGCCCGTGAAAAGAAGATCGTGCTTGAAGATGAGAAAGCAAGCGCGAACCAAGTCTGTATCACCTTTGGCTCATTCAGTCTAGATGATTTATGCAGTTTAAAAGGAATCAAAAATGAAGAATTACTGGTGAATAACAAAGTTGAAAATGATCAACCTGATGATGATGAAGGTTGGACGTTGGTGACTCATCGTAGGCGCCACAAAAGGAGCCCACGAAAAGAATCAATAGAACAACCAACAAGGAAGATGATGGTAAAGAGACCAACGAAAAAGAATCTAGTTAGGCATTTGAAGAAAGCAAAAGTGGAGATGCACCATTCTCAAAAGCCACGAAATCCAGTGACCTTGGAGGAGTTTTTACCAAGTTGGTTCCACACGAAGATTTCCCATGAGGGCATTGATGCCTCTTATTGCCATGCTGACAAAGGGGAAGAAAAAAGTGATGACCTACCATTGGCACCATCTTCGGAAAAGCCCATCGAGTCCACTCCTCAATAAGTTAACGCTTGTGAGGAAAAGGTCACGTTCACAAATGACGATCTTTTGCTAGGTGACGCTCCTCATAACCGCCTATTGTACCTGGTTGGCTATATGCACGATAAAAGGGTAAATCGGATTTTGGTTGATGGAGGATCCTCAGTGAATATTTTGCCAATCCACAATGTGAAAGAACTTGGTATTCCTATGAACGAACTCTCAGAAAGTCATGTGATGATCCCAGGATTCAACCAAGGGGGGAAAAGAGCCATAGGCGCGATCAGGCTGGGAATCACTATTGAAGATATGCAATCAAGTGCATGGCTGCATGTGATCGACGCGAAGACTTCATACAATGTTTTGCTTGGGAGGCCATGGATACATGAGAATAAAGTTGTTACATCTACCTACCATCAATGTTTGAAATACTACAAGAAATGTCAAGAAGATGGTAGTTGCTGATGATGAGCCATTCACCGAGGCTGAGTCACACTTCGCCGATACAAAGTTCTACTTGAAGAACCGCATTGTGAAGGAGCTTAAAGTTGATGATGGTATGAAAAGCAAGAATGACGAACCCATAACTAAAAGAGCTGAGGTGACTATTGGTAAAGCCAAAGCTGTTACTGAGGAGATACCTGCCAACGTGAATAAATGTCATAAAGGGGGTATTGCGTCTTATGGAAAGAAAGTAAGTCCCACACTCCAATATGTCTCTAAAAGGAAGAAAGACGAGGGCAGATCACATAATCTCCAAACCAAGACGCTAAGGGAGTTAACTCTTCCGGTAAAATGAATTGAGGCAGTAAAGTTGTCCTCAAAGCCGCTTGCAGGGTTTGTAGCCCAAAATCGTTTGCAGAATGTGGCACTCCCTACAAAGCAAACAGATGAAGGTTTCGATCCTAACGCTTACAAGCTATTTGCAAAAGCTGGATACAATCCCAATGAGCCGTCAAAGTTAGGGAAGCTCCCATCAGAAGCTGCAAGAGGCAACCACGTGAAAGTCTGGGATACAAGCAACTGTCACCAGTGCGCATCTCAATAAGAAGGGCGAGTAGCAATATTATCAATGTAGAAGACGAATCTGCCGCTTCTAACAGGCCTTCTGTCTTTGATTGGCTTGGAAAATCAACTGTGAGAGCTTCTGTATTTGAGAGATTGGGTCCATTAAAGAAGGGGAATAAGTTCCAGAGAAATCATCGAAATACAAGAACACCCGCTTCACCCAAAATTCAGGAGATCTCTAAGGATTTCCAAAGTTTGGTTCCTTCCAGAATGAGTCGACAAACAAAACTGGTGGTTTCATGTGAAGAAGTACTAAAGGTAAAGCCATACACTGTGGTCTATACTAAGGAACGTGACAAAGATGAAGAAAGTGTAGGTTCTTCGTATCATGTCACTGTACAAGGCGAGAATGGTGTTTCGTCTTCGATGGGAGATAATGTGGAATTGGAGGATGTTTTGCTGTGTTATCACATATCCTTCAATGATGGGGACCCTCAAGAAGATAAAGATGCAAAAGATGCTCCACCTGAACTTGAAGAAGGAGTGAAGACAACAGTTGATACCTTAAAAGAAGTTAACCTTGGCACCGATGAGGAACCAAGACCCACCTACCTAAGTGCTTTACTAGAAGCTGATAAAGAGAGCACTTATATTGAGTTACTCAAAGAATTCAGGAATGTCTTTGCTTGGAGTTACAAAGAGATGCCTGGCTTGGACCCGAAAGTAGCAGTCTATCACTTTGCAGTCAAAAATAGTGCTCGCCCTGTTAAACAAGCTCAAAGGCGTTTTATGCCGGACTTGGTTCCCCTAATTGAAACTGAAGTTAACAAACTTATTGAAGCTGGATTTATTCAGGAAGTTAAATACCCAACATGGGTTTCAATTATTGTCCCTATAAGGAAGAAGAATGGCCAGATTCGAGTATGCATTGACTTTAGGGACCTCAATAATGCATGTCCCAAAGATGAATTCCCGCTTCCTATTCCAGAGCTGATGATCGATGCTACTACTGGTTACGAGGCAATGCCTTTCATGGACGGTTCATTGGGCTATAACCAAATTCGCATGGCACTAAAAGATGAAGAGCTTACTGCATTTCGCATCCCCAAGGGTATTTATTGCTACAAGGTAATGCCTTGTGGCTTGAAGAATGCTGGTGCTACTTACCAAAGGGCTATGCAGAATATTTTCGACGATCTTTTCCAAAAGAATGTCGAATGCTATGTTGACGACTTGGTGGTGAAATCAAGAGAGAAGGGCGACCACATGAAAGACTTGAGGATGGTATTTGAATTGCTCCGAAGGTACCAACTTAGGATGAATCCGTTGAAATGTGCCTTTGGAGTTACTTCTGTAAAGTTCCTTGGTTTCATTGTCCGACATCGAGGGATCGAAATTGATCATGCCAAAGTGGATGCCATTTTGAAAATGCCTGAGCCTCGAGATATCCATGAATTGAAAAGTCTGTAAGGAAAGCTAGCATACCTTAGACGATTCATATCAAACCTGGCTGGGAGGTGCCAACCATTTAGTCACCTCATGAAGAAAGGCGTTCCTTTCAAGTGGGATCAAGCTTGTAGCAATGCCTTCGAAAGTATCAAAACCTACTTGATGAAGCCTCCAGTTTTAGCAGCTCCTATACCAGGAAAGCCATTGATACTATAGATTACGGCGCAGGAAAGGTCTGTTAGAGCACTGTTGGCCCAAGAAAATAGTGAGGGGAAAGAAAACTCTCTTTACTACTTGAGCAGGATGATGACACCTAATGAGTTGAACTATTCGCCAATTGAAAAGTTGTGTTTGGTGCTAGTCTTCTCAATTCAAAAGTTGAAGCACTACTTTCAAGCTCATGTTGTCCATCTTGTTTCTAAAGCAAATCCCATCAAGTTCGAAATGTCAAAACCTGTTCTTAGTGATCGACTAGAGAGATGGTACCTCCAATTTCAATAATTTGATATTTTGTACATCCCTCAAAAGGCTGTAAAAGGACAAGCATTGGCAGACTTCTTGGCAGATCATCCGATACCTGATGACTGGGAGCTAACCGATGAACTACCTGATGAGGATGCAATGGTTGTTGAAGTTCAACCTCCATGGAAGATGTACTTTGATGGTGCTGCGCATCGTGGGGGAGTCGGGGCTAGCGTAGTATTTGTCACTCCTCAAGGTGAATTCTTGCCCTACTCCTTCACCTTGACACAACACTGTTCCAACAATGTTGCTGAATATCAAGCATTAATACTTGGGCTTGAAATGGCCGTTGATATGAAGCAATTGCAATTGCAAGTCTTTGGTGACTCCCAGTTAGTGGTCAATCAACTTTTGGGATTTATGAGGTCAAAAAGCCTGAACTACGCCCATATCATGATTACGCAAAAAAAGTTGATGGGGTGGCTCAACGATGTGACTATTCAATATGTACCAAGGAAAGAAAATAAGAAGGCTGATGCTTTAGCTGCTCTAGCTTCATCATTAGCCCTGCCTGACCAAGCGCAAGTTACCATCTGCCAAAAATGGGTAGTAACGCCGCCAAATGAGGTCAAAGGTGAAGATAACGAACTCAAGCATCTTGTTGTTGTTTCTGAAGTTGAGAAAGAAGAACGGCGACAACCCATTATCAATTACTTATGCTATGGGATACTTCCAAACAATTCGAGGAGAAGGACTGAAATCCGTTGTCGTGCACCTCGCTTCCTTTACTATAAGGATACTCTATACAGAAGGTCGTCCGAGGGAGTATTCTTGCGATGCCTAGAAGAAAATGAAGCTCTCCAAGCTTTGCAAGAGGCACATTCTGGGGTATGTGGGTTACACCAGTCCGGACCAAAGCTCTACTTCCATATAAAAAGGATGGGATATTATTGGCCAACGATGGTAAAAGATTGCTTGGACTACGCTCGAAGATGCAAGGCTTGTCAATTCCATGCGAATTTTATTCATCAACCTCCTGAAGTGTTGCACCCAACTGTTGCATCCTGGCCATTTGACGCTTGGGGATTGGATGTTGTTGGACCACTGCCAAAGTCCTCTGGTAGGCACCTATACATCTTGGCTGCAACTGACTACTTCTCAAAATGGGCTGAAGCTATTGCTCTTAAGGAAGTAAAAAAGGAAAATGTTGCAAGTTTCATCCAAGTAAACATTATTTATAGTTTTGGCATTCCTCGTTACATAATAACGGATAATAGAAAGCCATTCGATAATAGGTTGATGAACAGGATTTATGATCTCTTTGGCTTCAAGCAACGTAACTCTTCGATGTACAATGCTGCCGCCAATGGTCTAGCTGAGGCATTCAATAAGACTCTATGCAACTTGTTAAAGAAAGTTGTCTCCAAATCCAAACGAGATTGGAATGACCATATGGAAGAAGCTCTATGGGCATATAGAACGACTCATCGCACGCCAACACAGGCGACTCCTTATTCACTCGTTTATGGAGTCGAAGCTGTCTTGCCACTTGAGCGTCAAATACCTTCGTTACGACTGGCTATTCAAGAAGGGATCACTGATGAAGAAAATGCTCGACTTCGATTAGCAGAGTTGGAAGCTCTTGATGAAAAGAGATTGGAAGCTCAATAGAGTCTTGAATGTTATCAAGCTCGATTGTCTCGCACCTTCAATAAAAGAGTTCGTCCGAGATCCTTTCAAGTAGGAGATCAAGTCCTTGCCGTACAAAGACCCATAATTACTTCCCATAAACTTGTAGGGAAGTTCACTTCAAAATGGGATGGGCCATATGTCGTACAAGAAGCTTATTCAAGTGGGGCTTACAAGTTGGTTGATGCAGATGGTATGAGAATCGGCCCTATCAATGGCAAGTTTTTTAAGAAGTATTATCCATGAAGTTGCAAGTCATAATGCTCCTTGACGTACGAGCCTAAACTGCAAGTCATGACGCTCCTCGACGTACGAGCCTAAACTACAAGTCATGACGCTCCTTGACGCACGAGCCTAAACTGCATGTTGCTACACTCCTGGCCCGCATGAGTCTAAATTGTGTACGCCCCCCACCCCCGGAAAAAAAAATCTGCTAGGTTGAAAATCTCGAAAGAGGCAGCCTAGGCAAAAGTTAGGACGTAAAAAAAAAAGAGTCCACTAGGTTGAAAACTTCGAAAGAGGTGGCCTAGGCAAAAGTTAGGACATAAAAAAAATACCCAGTCTGAACTACGGTATGACTTGATCCTCTTCACCGGGGTACGTAGGCAGCTTAGAGTTTCATTCTAAGTTTAGTCACATAAGTTCAAAAGATACATATTGCCCTAATTGTTGTTCGAGTGAAGTATGGAGGAATGAAAAATCAAGCTGAAATGCCATTCTCATGTTGAACTTTGATCTCATTTGATTTAAAGGGGGTAATCCTCCTTGTTAAATTGATATCTTCAATGGGCCGATTTTAGAAGGATGTCAAGTATTTGCATAGAAGTCCAGGGATTCTCTATGTCTTCAGGTTCGCCAAACCTTCAAGTTTGTTGGTCTCCAAGTTCGCCCTCTACCTAAAAAAAAGGGGAAGATAAGTGAGGCATCAAAAGTAAACACAAGTATAAGGAAATGATTGCTTAGCGCAACGTTTCAAATTCAGTGAGATTTAAACCCCAAGATATTTGTGAGAATATGGATCTTAAATTTCGATTTATGGCAAGTAAGACGTCTTCCGATCTCAAGGCTTCCATATCAAGATACAAAATATTTGGTGAAGTCGCGCAAATCTGAAATTGTCGGTGTATCAGAATTTAGTGTTAACTTCGAAATATTATCTGAATGTATCGTAAGACATTAAATCATGAATTTTGGATATCTTATATATTTGGAAGTTAAGTTTCTAGTAGATCAAACAGTTCATGATTTTGACGTTCCTACTTCAAGATACAAAACTTTTGGCGAAGTCGCGCAAATCTGAAATTTTCAACGTGGTGGAATCTAAAGTTGATTTCAAAATATTATCTGAGACGATTCTGAAGTTATTTGATTGAGAATTTTTGATATGTTCTAGATTTTGAGGTCTAGTTTTTATGAAATCAAACGGTTTGTAATTTCAACGTTCTTTCTCCAAGATATGATTTTTTTAGTGAGACTGCGCAAATCTGGAATTGATAGCAAGGTACAATATAAAGTTGGTTTCAAAATATTATTTGGGACGATTCTGAAGTTGTTTGATTTAGAATTTTGGATATGCTCTAGATCTTGAAGTCTAATTTTCTTAAAATCAAACGGTTTGCAATTTTGATATTTTTACACCGAGATATCTATTGTTTGGTGAGACTGCGCAAATCTGAAATTTTCAACGTGGTGGGATCTAAAGTTGGTTCCAAAATATTATCTTGGGCGATTCTGAAGGTCCTTGATTCTGAATTTTGGATATATTTTAGATATTGAAATCTAATTTTCGAAAAATCAAATGGTTCATTACTTAGACTCTCCCACGACAAGATATGAATCTTTCGTTACAAGTGCGTAAAGTACAAAATTATGCAACTAAGATAAATGTCGGGTAATGTAAAGCATACGAGAAGCAATCTTATCTAAGATGAAATAAATATCCACTAGGTAAACCTAATATAAAGATAAAATGGGAGATAAAGCTAACAACCTAATATAAACAAAATTTGCAGTTGATCAATTCTTGACAGCTAGGCTCCAAGTTCTTCTTCTTCTCCTCCAAATTGGCCGAATCATCAACAGTCAACAAATTTACATTGTCATATGAAGAGACCTCAATCTCGGCAGTTGAATGTTTTTACTGAATCTCGTTAACCTCCTTTTGAGTCGCTTCTATAACACCTTCGAGGTTCTCCCTCCCTTGTTGTAATGTCTGCAACTTCTTCACGACTCTCTTCAATTTCTTTTCACAAGAGGAAACTTTCTTGACTTTCTCACTTGCTTCAAGTTTGAACGATTCGAGATGCTCTTTAGCTTTGGAAATCAGCTCTAGCTTCTCATCTTCACTCGTCTTATCAGCCATATTGGATCGCTCTTGGTCATATGATGCGGCAAGTTCAAAAAGAGAATTCAGTAAATCTTCTAATGGAGAAAAATCCAGAATATTCGTCTTCTTCATATCCTCGAAAATCTCAATGATTTTCTCCCTATAAGATGAGAGCAATTCCAGACGAGTTTTGGAGAGCCTATTGCAAATATCCTCCCAAAGTCCCAAAATGAATTCCTTCTTGCGATTGGAAAGAATGCTTTTTCCTTCAAATATAGATACCGCCGTATTTGTCATTGGTGAAATGCGAGTTATCTTATTTGGGGTTTGTCTTTTTAGGGATTCGTCATGAGGAATAGATGACGCCTTTGACGATGACTTCACTTTACACGTACGCCCTCCAATAGATTCATCGCTCACTTGCGGCTTGTTGCATGGGGATACCATCGGATGCCCAATGGTGTTTAACTGCATAAAGAAAAGGTAAAGAAAGTAAGTAATTTATAGTTAAGCTACTCCTAAAAAGGGGAATGAGTGAGGCGATTGTATTTTACCTCTTTGTTACAAGCTGTATGCATTCTTGAGGGACTATCAACACTTTGAACCTCTACGATCTCTACTGGGTTAGGCCGTTTCCTTTTCCAATTTTGATCTTCATTGGTACTCTGGCTTGTGTCTTGAGGAACACGCGTGTTAAATGGAAGAACTAGAGGGTGTTTCTCTATAGCTGTTGAAGTGCACACCACTTCTTTCAAAGCTGCCTTTGAGGATTTAAGCTTCCTTTTTTAGGTTGCGTAACTACTTTTGGGATTGGAGTTGATATTTTTTAACTTTTGAGAGCGTCTTTCCAACACCTTGATCTTCACCTCCTAAAGGAATTATAGACTTTAGCCCAACATTGTCTACCAAAGCTTGTAAGTTATTCTCGAGAAACTTCCCATGCGCTTTCTCCCACCAAGACATATAATTAGTGGAGAAAGGCTTCTCCATAGGATCTACCGCTGGGGGAAAAACTGCACGTGACATAGATCGATACAGTGTGCAAATCCTCCAAAATCTGATTCCTTCATCTAGAGAGGTGGTACAGATATCGTTCTCCAAAAAGCCGGGGATGTTTTGGTAAAATCCAAATTGACGACCAAACCGATGCGGGCTATATGGCTCGATGATGAATGAATTACCATACCTCAAAGGAAGGTAATTAAAACATAAGCTCATGAAGTAATTTGATTCCAACTCTTGAGGGGAATAGTTATCCACGTAATAATAAGGACGGGAATTGGTTAACATTGTTGGTGCCCAAACTATATCCTCCCTATTGTAGATGCGTTTTCTTCCATCTCTCTCGTCAAAGTACCTTGTAGCCCCTTCTCCTGAGTATGCCACTATCAAAGGGACAGACGGACCCTTAGCAAGTGGATAATGGGGTTTGAAGTAATGTGCAAGCCAGTCATAAACATAATGAATGGGAAAAAAAACTTTGACCTGATCGAGTTGGGAAGAACACGAAATCTTATTCAAACCATGATAATTAGTCGCTAAAACTGGGACTGCAAGGCTAATCTTTCGCCCGCCTGCCATCATACTTGCCATCATAAAAGTCTCAGGACGAATGGAATTTTCTACCTTGGGGAACACAAAGGCACATAGCCTAATTGATAAGAATGCCGCTACATATGTCTCATCTTTCTTGTTAGACCTCACCCTAAGCTTAGAGAATATAGTTTCTTGATCACTCGACCACCTCGTCGTCTCGGGAATAACTCCATTAGGATTATGTGTTGACTTTAGACGTGCAAATTTCTTTTCCTTTCGCAACGGGGCAGGTCTATATATTAAAGTTTTTTTATACCAAAAACTTGTCCACTTGCTGAAGAAGACCTTTTGGGTAGCACCCGTACCCTCCTTAAGATGATGAAATGCGGCAAATAAATACTCGCAAGATCGAGGAATAAATATGACTTGTTTTTCATTCAAACCGATGAGTTCTCTTGTCTCAAGTACCACTTCTTCGTACGGAGAACCCGCGATGGGCAAACCCCCAAGGATATGTAAGTCCCAAAGAGATATAGATAGCTCCCCAACTGATGTAAGAAGTGTGTTCGTCTTGGGGTACCAAGCCTCACAAAATGCTTGCAAAATGTTCGAGTTTCGATCATAAGTGAAAAGTGAGGCATTGACAACATCGTAAATCTTTGTTGTACTCAGAGTTTGTTGGCTTCCACCAAGTACGTCTTCAGCCCATTCCCAATATCCTGGAATATGACGATACTCGCCCTCGATTGTTGTTGCGTTTTCCCAATGTACTTCGCCTTAAATTATGCGACTTCCTAAGTTTGGAAGGGTGCTACCAATATTTACATGGCGATGGATTGACACTTGGAGAGACCAAATCTTGGATAATGGATTAGAAATCGATTTGTGTTCCAAGGTCCAGTTCTCTACATGAAGGGAGTTCCTTAGAGGAGGCCATGAAGCTGCATATCGGCCGGCTTGTGAGGTGTGAACCAAAAGCTTGGTTTGTTCTATGCCATCTTCAGTCTCGATGATGAGATATCTAAGTTTTGAGGAAGGTGAGGTATAGTCCTTGAAATTTGCCATCTCTTCGTGCTAAAAAAAAAGAGAAAGAAAAGAGGGGTCGTCAAAGTACAAATCAAGAATATTATAATGGGTACAAAGGTCTAAATGGATGAAATGCTCTACAATAATCGGGCCATTTTGAGAGTAATCTCTCCAAGAATTGGGCCACATTGAGAGTAATCTCTCCGGTAGTCGGGCCACTTTGAGAGTAATCTCTCCAAGAATTGGGCCACATTGAGAGTAATCTCTCCAAGAATCGGGCCATTTTGAGAGTAATCTCTCCAAGAATTGGACCACATTGAGAGTAATCTCTCCAAGAATCGGGCCATTTTGAGAGTAATCTCTCCGGTAGTCGGGCCATAAAAGTAATCCCTCCGATATTTGGGTAGGGATGAGTACCCATCCCCTCACACCCCAAGATTATCTTCTTTATGCGTGGATCATCTTGTTGAACAAGAACATATCTTTCTCGCTTGACCTACAAAAAACAAGGGAAAAAGAAAAGACAACAAAAAAGAAAGCACGAGAAAAAAAAAGAAATTACCTTCGCGTTAATGCTTCCAAGTCCACAAAAATAAACTCAAGTGGCTTGCAAATACTACGAACTAATGCTCACAAGTTGGAGAGTACGCACCCTTTATATAGATTTTTCAAGGTAGCATGTTAAGTGGCTTTGTCGATGTGGGATGGTTGTAATCGAACTCTAAAAGGGATTCAGATTGTAAGAATTATTCTTCTAATTGGGACTGGATGCCAATGCGGAGACAGTAAGTTGTTGTCAACATGGACTCAAATTGCAATCTTCCGTATGAAATATTTAGGACTTCTCTCCTAAAGATATTTGGATAGTGGGGGCATAGTGATACAAGTTGTTCAGAATTGTGCTACGTGGCAAACACATCTCAATTAACTTGCATATTTTATGGGCTGGGCCGAATTTTTATTTCTCTATTTGCATGTGATGGACGTTTGTAAGCATATGACAATATAAAGAAAAATCTGTTTTTGAAGAATGCAAAAGTCCAAAATAGAATAATCAAAACAATCATCATTACTTTGGAAACTCTAGTGTTTTTGACTGAAGTTTGGAAACTTTAATGTTTCAAGCTTTGGAATTATTATTGTTACTTTAAGACAAATTGGCCAAGTTTTACGTGAAAAGAGATAAAGGAAGAAAGGATGTTACTTCAATATTACTTCAAGCCTAGTCAAACAAATGTGACAAGTCTTGAAGTAGGGGGCATTTGTAAGCATTAAAATTTTATCGAATTTAAATCGATAAAATAATATGGACTATTTTAATATGCTAGTCCAAATAAATATTATTGGGCTAATATAATTGAATTAGTTATATAAGTCCAAAATATACGGATTAAATAAAGAAGTCTTAATCCATTGGGCTAAAGTGATGAGCCCACTTCATTATGCCCAAGATGTCATCTTCCTGGAGGCCCAGTTTGGTGCCACGTGTCAAATGACGTGGCGTGCCAAGTCAAGCGGAAGAGCCAATAGGACCATGCCACGTGTCAAAATGATAAGGCATGTCCAGTCACGCTAAAAGACCAATGAAATCGCGCCACATGTGCAAGTGACATGTTCTGGCCAGCCAAATGCAGCCATGTCACACTTCAATTTGATTGGTCGGAAAGAGTTTGTTCTTATCATAACTCTTCCCTTCCACTACTATAAATAGGGGTTTTCATAACTCAGAAAAAGACACCAGAAGTTATAACAAGAAGCAAGAGAGAGCTCGTGGATCAAACGCCGCAAATTTCTCTACAAATTTCATGCTACAAGCAATCAAGTTCAAGTTCAAGAAATCAAGCTCAAGAACGAAGAACGAATCAGGATCAAGTTCAAGCAATCAAGCTCAAGCTCAAGAACAAGATCATCGTTCGTGGAAAACAAATATAGATTCAAAACCAAGCTCAAAGGCCCTTGAATTTATTTACTATTGAAAAGAAGAATCAGAGGATTTATAGAGATTGTACACTCAAATATTCGAAATAAAATACTACGATTATTGCGATATTGTCGGTCTTGATTTTATTTTTATTGTCTACAATATGATCAATTGTTTTTTGCATCGCCTTAACAACAATAATAACAAACTCAGCTTAATTTGAGATCTATGGAGGATAATGTATATAGCCTTACCTTTGCCTTGGATCGTCCCATACCTTCTAATAAATATTTATCTCCAAATTATCTTTTCTCGTTAATTCGTTCCAATCTCATAAAGAAAGAGTACTACATTATATTTAAGCTTTATTTATCCCAGAAAAACTGTAGAAGCAATAGCGGGAATGGTAGGTCCTTCCTTCCATGCAGCCGTGCGTGTTCTCTTGTCTCTCCATTGTACGACACGACATCTCTCTACAATCATTTGGGCTAAGTTCCCACGATGTTCTCGCGCATGTGATTTCATCAGCAATTCGGCATTCATTTCTTCTCTTCCATGTTATCTTCGTATACTCGAAGAGAAAAACCTTATTTCCTTGGCGTTCGAATTTTACCATCGCAAAAAGTTTCACATGAATGAACTCGAAGAAGAAGACGGTGACATCATCAGGGGAGGTGCTAACCCATCAGCTAATGGTTCTGTATTGGTCAAAATCTGACCGACATTCCGCCCAAGCGGCGAAAGACGACATGTTTTATTTCAAATATTGTACTCACAATATCCGTCAAGTTAGAAAGGCTGACATCTAGGGGACGACAAAGGCGGACATAGCATGAAAGAGCATCAAATCAAGTATATAGTAGAGATTCATAACTATATGTAGGGGAGCGCGGCTAGTAAAAGGCTCTCCTTTTTTTTCTTTCTCCCCTCCCCGGTAATCTTCATAATAGAAGGGAGAGTAAAGCAATCTCCAAAAGAATAAGTAATAGGGCCTTCTCCATTGATTGAGGGGAGCTACAATGAAAAATATCAATAAAAGTGGTTACCTCTATCTCATCTTATGCATTCTTCTTCCAATTAGTTTACAGATCTGGAATTTATTATATTAGACTAAGATTTACCCCTTCACTCTCTTTAATTAATTTATTCAAAAATGTTCCAATATCTTTTGAGTCAAACAATTTGGCGCCGTCTGTGGGGATTTCTTAGTGAAATTTTCTAGTGTCTTCTAGATCAAAAACCGGAAACACGATTAACCGAAAAGAGCGCTAAGGCAAAGCCCAACCCACGCAGGGCAAACACACAACATAGAAGGGGAAAAAGAGCTGGAAACAATCACCGAATTTAGAAACCATCGCCCCATCAACCATAGAAAAGCCAGGCAAGACGAGTAACGTCGCAAATCCACCCTAATTCACCGACTCATCGGATCGGGGTAAGGAAAATATCATTTTTACTCACTTTTTGCTCTTTGCTCAAACAGGAACACAAGCGGTATGCAGGCGAGCAAGCAAAGAAACACCTCAACCGGAGAATGGGAAACTACTACAAAACAACCGAAATATCGCCCACTAATGACATCTCCAGACCGGAAGGCGAAAAAATTAGACAAGGAAACTCCAATGTATACATGAAATGAACGTGAGCAAAACAGCAACATTTCATACTCTCCAATATTACACTCTCCGACGCGAACAGAATCAAACGAACTAGGGCTCCCCCAGAGGATACCTGATTCTCCAAAAACTTGGACTAACGATGGGTTAAAATTTCGTCAAGATCGAAATAACACCCTAAAGGCCAAGAGCCTTCGCCAAAGAGAAGAGTTCAACCTCAATCGAACAACGACGGGTTAATATTTCGACAAGTGCGAAATAACACCCTAAAGGCCAAGGGCCTTCGCCAAAGAGAAGAGTTCGACCTCGATCGAACGACAACAGGTTAAAATTTCGACAAGTTCGAAATAACACCCTAAAGGCCAAGAGCCTTCGCCAAAAATAAGAGTAAGATCTCGATTGAACGACGACAGGTTAAAATTTTGATAAGTTCGAAATAACACCCTAAAGGCCAAGGACCTTCGCCAAAGAGAAGAGTTCGACCTCGATCGAACGACAACGGGTTAAAATTTGGAAAAGTTCGAAATAACACCCTAAAGGCCAAGGGCCTCCACCAAAAAAAAGAGTTCGACTTCGATCAAACGACGACGGGTTAAAATTTTGACAAGTTCGAAATAACACCCTAAAGGCCAAGGGCCTTCGCCAAAGAGAAGATTTCGACCTCGATCGAACAATGACGGGTTAAAATTTCGACAAATTCGAAATAACTCCCTAAAGGCCAAGGGCCTTCGCCAAAAAGAAGAGTTCGACCTCGATCAAACAATGACGGGTTAAAATTTTGACAAGTTCGAAATAATACCCTAAAGACCAAGGGCTTTCACCAAAGATAAGAGTTTGACCTTGATCAAATGACAACGAGTTAAAATTTGGACAAGTTCAAAATAACACCCTAAAGGCCAAGAGCCTTGGCCAAAAATAAGAGTTAAAACTCGATCAAACGACGACGTGTTAAAATTTCGACAAGTTTGAAATAACACCCTAAAGGCCAAGGGCCTTCACCAAAGAGAAGAGATCGACCTCGATCGAACGACAACGAGTTAAAATTTGGACAAGTTCGAAATAACACCCTAAAGGCCAAGGGCCTTCGCCAAAGAGAAGAGTTCGATCTCAATCAAACGACGAAGGGTCAAAATTTTGACAAGTTCGAAATAACACCCTAACGGCCAAGGGCCTTCGCCAAAGAGAAGAGTTCGACCTCAATCAAACGACGACGGGTTAATATTTTGACAAGTTCGAAATAACAACCTAAAGGCCAAGGGCCTTCGCCAAAAAGAAGAGTTCGACCTCGATCGAACGACGACGGGTTAAAATTATGATAAGTTCGAAATAACACCCTAAAAGCCAAGGGACTTCGCCCAAAAGAAGAGTTCGACCTCAATCGAATGACGACGGGTTAATATTTTCACAAGTTCGAAATAACACCCTAAAGGCCGAGGGCCTTCGCCAAAGAGAAGAGTTCGACCTCGATCGAATGACAACGGGTTAAAATTTTGACAAGTTCGAAATAACACCCTAAAGGCCAAGAGCCTTCGCCAAAAATAAGAGTTCGACCTCAATCAAACGACGACGGGTTAAAATTTCGACAAGTTCGAAATAACACCCTAAAGGCCAAGGGCCTTCGCCAAAAGGAAGAGTTCAACCTCAATCGAACGACGACGGATTAATATTTTGACACGGTTGAAATAACAACCTAAAGGCCAAGGGCCTTCGCCAAAAAGAAGATATCGACCTCGATCGAATGACGACAGGTTAAAATTTTGACAAGTTCGAAATAACACCATAAAAGCTAAAGGCCTTCGCCAAAAAGAAGAGTTCGACCTCAATCGAACGACGACATGTTAATATTTCGACAAGTTTGAAATAACACTCTAAAGACCAAGGGCCTCCACCAAAAAAAGAGTTTGACCTCGATCAAACGACGACGGGTTAAAATTTTGACAAGTTCGAAATAACACCCTAAAGGCCAAGGGCCTTCGCCAAAGAGAATATTTCGACCTCGATCGAACGATGACGGGTTAAAATTTCGACAAATTCGAAATAACTCCCTAAAGGCCAAGGGCCTTCGCCAAAAAGAAGAGTTCGACCTCAATCGAACGATGACGGGTTAAAATTTTGACAAGTTCGAAATAATACCCTAAAGACCAAGGGCTTTCGCCAAAGATAAGAGTTTGACCTCGATCAAACGACAACGAGTTAAAATTTCGACAAGTTCAAAATAACACCCTAAAGGCCAAGAGCCTTGGCCAAAAATAAGAGTTAAAACTCGATTGAACGACGACGGGTTAAAATTTCGACAAGTTTGAAATAACTCCCTAAAGGCCAAGGGCCTTCACCAAAGAGAAGAGATCGACCTTGTTCGAACGACAACGAGTTAAAATTTGGACAAGTTCGAAATAACACCCTAAAGGCCAAGGGCCTTCGCCAAAGAGAAGAGTTCGATCTCAATCAAACGACGAAGGGTCAAAATTTTGACAAGTTCGAAATAACACCCTAACGGCCAAGGGCCTTCGCCAAAGAGAAGAGTTCGACCTCAATCGAACGACGACGGGTTAATATTTTGACAAGTTCGAAATAACAACCTAAAGGCCAAGGGACTTCGCCAAAAAGAAGAGTTCGACCTCGATCGAACGACGACGGGTTAAAATTATGATAAGTTCGAAATAACACCCTAAAAGCCAAGGGACTTCGCCCAAAAGAAGAGTTCGATCTCAATCGAATGACGACGGGTTAATATTTTCACAAGTTAGAAATAACACCCTAAAGGCCAAGGGCCTTCGCCAAAGAGAAGAGTTCGACCTCGATCGAACGACAACGAGTTAAAATTTCGACAAGTTCGAAATAACACCCTAAAGGCCAAGAGCCTTCGCCAAAAATAAGAGTTCGACCTCAATCAAACGACGACGGGTTAAAATTTCGACAATTTAGAAATAACACCCTAAAGGCCAAGGGTCTTCGCCAAAAGGAAGAGTTCAACCTCAATCGAACGACGACGGATTAATATTTTGACAAGTTTGAAATAACAACCTAAAGGCCAAGGGCCTTCGCCAAAAAGAAGATATCGACCTCGATCGAATGACGACAGGTTAACATTTTGACAAGTTCGAAATATCACCATAAAAGCTAAAGGCCTTCGCCAAAAAGAAGAGTTCGACCTCAATCGAACGACGACATGTTAATATTTCGACAAGTTTGAAATAACACTCTAAAGACCAAGGGCCTCCACCAAAAAAAGAGTTCGACCTCGATCAAACGACGACGGGTTAAAATTTTGACAAGTTCGAAATAACACCCTAAAGGCCAAGGGCCTTCGCCAAAGAGAAGATTTCGACCTCGATCGAACGATGACGGGTTAAAATTTCGACAAATTCGAAATAACTCCCTAAAGGCCAAGGGCCTTCGCCAAAAAGAAGAGTTCGACCTCAATCGAACGATGACGGGTTAAAATTTTGACAAGTTCGAAATAATACCCTAAAGACCAAGGGCTTTCGCCAAAGATAAGAGTTTGACCTCGATAAAACGACAACGAGTTAAAATTTCGACAAGTTCAAAATAACACCCTAAAGGCCAAGAGCCTTGGCAAAAAATAAGAGTTAAAACTCGATCGAACGACGACGGGTTAAAATTTCGACAAGTTTGAAATAACTCCCTAAAGGCCAAGGGCCTTCACCAAAGAGAAGAGATCGACCTCGTTCGAACGACAACGAGTTAAAATTTGGACAAGTTCGAAATAACACCCTAAAGGCCAAGGGCCTTCGCCAAAGAGAAGAGTTCGATCTCAATCAAACGACGAAGGGTCAAAATTTTGACAAGTTCGAAATAACACCCTAAAGGCCAAGGGCCTTCGCTAAAGAGAAGAGTTCGACCTCAATCAAACGACGACGGATTAATATTTTGACAAGTTCGAAATAACAACCTAAAGGCCAAGGGCCTTCGCCAAAAAGAAGAGTTCGACCTCGATCGAACGACAACGGGTTAAAATTTGGAAAAGTTCGAAATAACACCCTAAAGGCCAAGGGCCTCCACCAAAAAAAAGAGTTCGACTTCGATCAAACGACGACAGGTTAAAATTTTGACAAGTTCGAAATAACACCCTAAAGGCCAAGGGCCTTCGCCAAAGAGAAGAGTTCGATCTCAATCAAACGACGAAGGGTCAAAATTTTGACAAGTTCGAAATAACACCCTAAAGGCCAAGGGCCTTCGCTAAAGAGAAGAGTTCGACCTCAATCAAACGACGACGGATTAATATTTTGACAAGTTCGAAATAACAACCTAAAGGCCAAGGGCCTTCGCCAAAAAGAAGAGTTCGACCTCGATCGAACGACAACGGGTTAAAATTTGGAAAAGTTCGAAATAACACCCTAAAGGCCAAGGGCCTCCACCAAAAAAAAGAGTTCGACTTCGATCAAACGACGACAGGTTAAAATTTTGACAAGTTCGAAATAACACCCTAAAGGCCAAGGGCCTTCGCCAAAGAGAAGATTTCGACCTCGATCGAACGATGACGGGTTAAAATTTCGACAAATTCAAAATAACTCCCTAAAGGCCAAGGGCCTTCGCCAAAAAGAAGAGTTCGACCTCGATCAAACAATGACGGGTTAAAATTTTGACAAGTTCGAAATAATACCCTAAAGACCAAGGGCTTTCGCCAAAGATTAGAGTTTGACCTCGATCAAACGACAACGAGTTAAAATTTCGACAAGTTCAAAATAACACCCTAAAGGCCAAGAGCCTTGGCCAAAAATAAGAGTTAAAACTCGATCGAACGACGACGGGTTAAAATTTCGACAAGTTTGAAATAACACCCTAAAGGCCAAGGGCCTTCACCAAAGAGAAGAGATCGACCTCGATCGAACGACAACGAGTTAAAATTTGGACAAGTTCGAAATAATACCCTAAAGGCCTAGGGCCTTCGCCAAAGAGAAGAGTTCGATCTCAATCATACGACGAAGGGTCAAAATTTTGGCAAGTTCGAAATAACACCCTAAAGGCCAAGGGCCTTCGCCAAAGAGAAGAGTTCGACCTCAATCAAACGACGACGGGTTAATATTTTGACAAGTTCGAAATAACAACCTAAAGGCCAAGGGCCTTCGCCAAAAAGAAGAGTTCGACCTCGATCGAACGACGACGGGTTAAAATTATGATAAGTTCGAAATAACACCCTAAAAGCCAAGGGACTTCGCCCAAAAGAAGAGTTCGACCTCAATCGAATGACGACGGGTTAATATTTTCACAAGTTCGAAATAACACCCTAAAGGCCCAGGGCCTTCTCCAAAGAGAAGAGTTCGACCTCGATCGAACGACAACGGGTTAAAATTTCGATAAGTTCGAAATAACACCCTAAAGGCCAAGAGCCTTCGCCAAAAATAAGAGTTCGACCTCAATCAAACGACGACGGGTTAAAATTTCGACAAGTTCGAAATAACACCCTAAAGGCCAAGGGCCTTCGCCAAAAGGAAGAGTTCAACCTCAATCGAACGACGACGGATTAATATTTTGACAAGTTTGAAATAACAACCTAAAGGCCAAGGGCCTTCGCCAAAAAGAAGAGTTCGACCTCGATCGAATGACGACAGGTTAAAATTTTGACAAGTTCGAAATAACACCCTAAAAGCTAAAGGCCTTCGCCAAAAAGAAGAGTTCGACCTCAATCGAACGACGACATGTTAATATTTCGACAAGTTTGAAATAACACTCTAAAGACCAAGGGCCTCCACAAAAAAAAGAGTTCGACCTCGATCAAATGACGACGGGTTAAAATTTTGACAAGTTCGAAATAACACCCTAAAGGCCAAGGGCCTTCGCCGAAGAGAAGATTTCGACCTCGATCGAACGATGACGGGTTAAAATTTCGACAAATTCGAAATAACTCCCTAAAGGCCAAGGGCCTTCGCCAAAAAGAAGAGTTCGACCTCGATCGAACGATGACGGGTTAAAATTTCGACAAGTTCGAAATAACACCCTAAAGGCCAAGGGCCTTCGCCAAAGAGAAGAGTTTAACCTCGATCGAACGACGACGGGATAAAATTTTGACAAGTTTGAAATAACACCCTAAAACCAAGGGACTTCGCCAAAGAGAAGAGTTCGACCTCAATCGAACAACGACGGGTTAATATTTCGACAAGTTCGAAATAACACCCTAAAGGCCAAGGGCCTTCGCCAAAGAGAAGAGTTTGACCTCGATCGAACAACAACGGGATAAAATTTTGACAAGTTCGAAATAACACCCTAAAGGCCAAGAGCCTTCGCCAAAAATAAGTGTTAGACCACGATCGAACGACGACACGTTAAAATTTTGACAAGTTTGAAATAAAACCCTAAAAGCCAAGGGCCTTCGCCAAAGAGAAGAGTTCGACCTCGATCGAAAGACAAAGGGTTAAAATTTGGAAAAGTTCGAAATAACACCCAAAAAGCCAAGGGCCTTCGCCAAAGAGAAGAGTTTGACCTCGATCGAACAACAACGGGATAAAATTTTGACAAGTTCGAAATAACACCCTAAAGGCCAAGAGCCTTCGCCAAAAATAAGTGTTAGACCACGATCGAACGACGACACGTTAAAATTTTGACAAGTTTGAAATAAAACCCTAAAAGCCAAGGGCCTTCGCCAAAGAGAAGAGTTCGACCTCGATCGAAAGACAAAGGGTTAAAATTTGGAAAAGTTCGAAATAACACCCAAAAAGCCAAGGGCCTTTGCCAAAGAGAAGAGTTCGACCTCGATCAAATGACCACGAGTTAAAATTTTGACAAGTTCGAAATAACACCCTAAAGGACAAGGGCCTTCGCCAAAGGGAAGATTTCGACCTCAATCGAACGATGACGGGTTAATATTTCGACAAGTTCGAAATAACACTCTAACGGCGAAAGGGTTCGCCAAAGACAAAAGTTCAACCTCGATCAAATGACGACGGGTTAATATTGAGTTCGACCTCGATCGAACGACGACGGGTTAAAATTTTGACAAGTTCGAAATAATACCCTAAAGGCCAAGGGCCTTCGCCAAAGAGAAGAGTTTGACCTCAATCGAACGACGACGGGGTAATATTTTGACAAGTTCGAAATAACACCCTAAAGGCCATGGGTCTTCGCCAAAAAGAAGAGTTTGACCTCGATCGAACGACGATGGGTTAAAATTTCGACAAGTTCGAAAATACACCCTAAAGGCCAAGGGCCTTCGCCAAAGAGAAGAGTTCAACCTGGATCGAACGATGACGGGTTAAAATTTCGACAAGTTTGAAATAACACCCTAAAGACCAAAGCCTTCGCCAAAGAGAAGAGTTCGACCTCGATCGAACGAAGATGGGTTAAAATTTCGACAAGTTCGAAGTAACACCCTAAAGGCCAAGAATCTTCACCAAAATGAAGAGTTAGACCTCGATCGAACGACGAGGATTAAAATTTAGACAAGTTTGAAATAACACCATAAAGGCCAAGGGCCTTTGCGAAAGAGAAGAGTTCGACCTCAATAGAACGACAACGGGTTAAAATTTGGACAAGTTCGAAATAACAATCTAAAGGCCAAGGGCCTTCACCAAGGAGAAGAGTTCGACCTCAATCAAACGACGATGGGTTAAAATTTTAACAAGTTCGTAATAACACCCTAAAGGCCAAGGGCCTTCGCCAAAGAGAAGAGTTCGACCTCAATCAAACGACAACGGGTTAATATTTCGACAAGTTCGAAATAACAAACCTAAAGGCCAATGGCCTTCGCCAAAAAGAAGAGTTCGACCTCGATCGAACGACGACGGGTTAAAATTTTGATATGTTTGAAATAACACCCTAAAGGCCAAGGGCCTTTGCCAAAGACAAGAGTTCGTCCTCGAGCAAACGATGGCGGGTTAAAATTTCGACAAGTTCGAAATAACACCCTAAAGGCCAAGGGATTTCACCAAAGGGAAGAGTTCGACCTCAATCGAACGACGACGGGTTAATATTTCGACAAGTTTAAAATAACACCCTAAAGGCCAATCGCCTTCGCCAAAGATAAGAGTTTGACCTCGATCAAAGGATGACAGGTTAAAATTTTGAATAGTTCGAAAAAACACCCTAAAGGCCAAGGGCCTTCGCCAAAAAGAAGAGTTCGACCTCAATCAAACGACGACGGGTTAAAATTTTGACAAGTTTGAAATATCACCCTAAATCCAATGGCCTTCGCCAAAGAGAAGAGTTCGACCTCAATCGAACAACGACGGGTTAATATTTCGACAAGTTCGAAATAACACCCTAAAGGCCAAGGGCCTTCACCAAAGAGAAGAGTTTGACCTCGATCGAACGATAACGGGATAAAATTTTGACAAGTTCGAAATAACACCCAAAAGGCCAAGAGCCTTCGCCAAAAATAAGTGTTAGACCACGATCGAACGGCGACGCGTTAAAATTTTGACAAGTTTGAAATAACACCCTAAAGGCCAAGGGCCTTCGCCAAAGAGAAGAGTTCGACCTTGATCGAAAGACAAAGAGTTAAAATTTGGAAAAGTTCGAAATAACACCCAAAATGCCAAGGGCCTTTGCCAAAGAGAAGAGTTCGACCTCGATCAAATGACCACGGGTTAAAATTTTGACAAGTTCGAAATAACACCCTAAAGGACAAGGGCTTTTGCCAAAGGGAAGAGTTCGACCTCAATCGAACGATGACGGGTTAATATTTCGACAAGTTCGAAATAACACCCTAAAGGTCAAGGGCCTTCGCCAAAGAGAAAAGTTTGACCTCGATCAAATGACGACGAGTTAATATTGAGTTCGACCTCGATCGAACGACGACGGGTTAAAATTTTGACAAGTTCGAAATAACACCCTAAAGACCAAGGGCCTTCACCAAAGAGAAAAGTTCGACCTCAATCGAACGACGAAGGGGTAATATTTCGACAAGTTTGAAATAACACCCTAAAGGCCATGGGCCTTCGCCAAAAAGAAGAGTTCGAAATCGAACGACGATGGGTTAAAATTTCGACAAGTTCGAAATAACACTCTAAAGGCCAAGGGCCTTCGCCAAAAAGAAGAGTTCGACCTCGATTGAACGACGATGGGTTAAAATTTCGACAAGTTCGAAATAACACCCTAAAGGCCAAGGGCCTTCGCCAAAGAGAAGAGTACAACCTAGATCGAACGATGACGGGTTAAAATTTCGACAAGTTCGAAATAACACCCTAAAGACCAAAGCCTTCGCCAAAGAGAAGAGTTCGACCTCGATCGAACGAAGACGGGTTAAAATTTCGACAAGTTCGAAGTAACGCCCTAAAGGACAAGAGTCTTTGCCAAAATGAAGAGTTAAACCTCGATCGAACGACGACGGGTTAAAATTTAGACAAGTTTGAAATAACACCATAAAGGACAAGGGCCTTCGCCAAAGAGAAGAGTTCGACCTCAATCGAAAGACAAAGGGTTAAAATTTGGAAAAGTTCGAAATAACACCCAAAAGGCCAAGGGCCTTTGCCAAAGAGAAGAGTTCGACCTCGATCAAATGACCACGGGTTAAAATTTTGACAAGTTCGAAATAACACCCTAAAGGACAAGGTCCTTCGCCAAAGGGAAGAGTTCGACCTCAATCGAATGATGACGGGTTAATATTTTGTTAAGTTCGAAATAACACCCTAAAGGAGAAGGGCCTTCGCCAAAGAGAAAAGTTCGACCTCGATCAAACGACGATGGTTAATATTGAGTTCAACCTCGATCGAACGACGACGGGTTAAAATTTCGACAAGTTCGAAATAACACCCTAAAGGCCAAGGGCCTTCGCCAAAGAGAAGAGTTCGACCTCAATCGAACGATAACGGGTTAATATTTTGGCAAGTTTGAAATAACAACCTAAAGGCCAAGGACCTTTGCCAAAAAGAAGAGTTCGACCTCGATCGAACGACGAAGGGTTAAAATTTTGACAAGTTCGAAATAACAACCTAAAGGCTAAGGGCCTTCGCCAAAGTGAATAGTTCGACCTCAATCGAACGACGACGGGGTAATATTTCGACAAGTTCGAAATAACACCCTAAAGGCCATGGGCCTTCACCAAAAAGAAGAGAGAGACCTCGATCGAACGATGATGGGTTAAAATTTCGACAAGTTCGAAATAACACCCTAAAGGCCAAGGGCCTTCGCCAAAAAGAAGAGTTCGACCTCGATCGAACGACGATGGGTTAAAATTGTGACAAGTTCGAAATAACACCCTAAAGGCTAAGGGTCTTCGCCAAAGAAAAGAGTTCAACCTGGATCAAATGATGACGGGTTAAAATTTCGACAAGTTCGAAATAACACCCTAAAGACCAAAGCCTTCGCCAAAGAGAAGAGTTCAACCTCGATCGAACGAAGACGGGTTAAATTTTCGACAAGTTCGAAGTAACATGCTAAAGGCCAAGAGTCTTCGCCAAAATGAAGACTTAGACCTCGAACGAACGACGACGGGTTAAAATTTAGACAAGTTTGAAATAACACCATAAAGGTCAAGGGCCTTTGCGAAAGAAAAGAGTTCGACCTCAATAGAACGACAACGGGTTAAAATTTGGACAATATCGAAATAACACCCTAAAGGCCAAGGGCCTTCACCAAGGAGAAGAGTTCAACCTCAATCTAACGACGACGGGCTAAAATTTTAACAAGTTCGAAATAACACCCTAAAGGCCAAGGGCCTTCGCCAAAGAGAAGAGTTCGACCTCAATCAAACGATGACGGGTTAATATTTCGACAAGTTCGAAATAACAACCTAAAGTCCAAGGGCCTTCACCAAAAAGAAGAGTTCGACCTTGATCGAACGACGATGGGTTAAAATTTTGATATGTTCGAAATAGCACCCTAAAGGCCAAGGGCCTTCGCCAAAGAGAAAAGTTCGTCCTCGATCAAACGATGACGGGTTAAAATTTCGACAAGTTCGAAATAACACCCTAAAGGCCAATCGCCTTCGCCAAAGATAAGAGTTCGACCTCGATCGAAGGACGACGGGTTAAAATTTTGAATAGTTCGAAATAACACCTTAAAGGCCAAGGGCCTTGGCCAAAAAGAAGAGTTCGACCTCAATCAAACGACGATGGGTTAAAATTTTGACAAGTTTGAAATAACACCCTAAAGGCCAAGGGCCTTCGCCAAAGAGAAGAGTTCGACCTCGATCAAAAGACCACGTGTTAAAATTTCGACAAGTTCGAAATAACACCCTAAATGCCACGGGCCTTCACCAAAGGGAAGAGTTCGACCTCAATCGAACGACAACGCGTTAAAATTTCGAAAAGTTAGAAATAATACCCTAAAGTCAAGGGCCTTCGCCAAAGAGAAAAGTTCGACCTCAATCGAACGACGACGGGTTAATATTTAGACAGGTTCGAAATAACACCCTAAAGGCCAAGAGCCTTCGCGAAAAGAAAGAGTTCGACCTAGATCGAACGACAATGGGTTAAAATTTCGACAACTTAAAAATAATACCCTAAAGGCCAAGAGCCTTTGCCAAAGAGAAAAGTTCGACCTCAATCGAACGACGACGGGTTAATATTTCGACAAGTTCAAAATAACACCCTAAAGGCCAAGCGCCTTCACCAAAGATAAGAGTTCGACCTCGATCGAAGGACGACAGGTTAAAATTTTGAATAGTTTGAAACAACACCCTAAAAGCCAATGGCCTTCGCCAAAAAGAAGAGTTTGACCTCAATCAAACCACGGCAGGTTAATATTTCGATAAGTTCGAAATAACACCCTAAAGGCCAAAGGCCTTTGCCAAAAAGAAGAGTTTGACCTCGATCGAATGACGGCGAGTTAAAATTTCGACAAGTTCGAAATAACACCCTAAAGGCCAAGGGCCTTTGCCAAAGAGAAGAGTTCAACCTCGATCGAATGAAGACGGGTTAAAATTTTGACAAGTTTGAAATAACACCCTAAAGGTCAAGGGCCTTCGCCAAAGAAAAGAGTTCGACCTCGATCGAACGACGATGGGTTAAAATTTCAACAATTCCGAAATAACACCCTAAAGGCCAAAGGCCTTCGCAAAAAAAAAAAAATTTCGACCTCGATCGAATGACGACGGGTAAAAATTTCGACAAGTTCGAAATAACACCCTAAAGGCCAAGGGCCTTCGCCAAGTGGAAGAGTTCAACCTCGATAGAACGACGATGGGTTAGAATTTTGATAAGTTCGAAACAACACACTAAAGGCCAAGGGCCTTCGCCAAAGTGAAGATTTCGACCTCGATCGAACGATGGCGGGTTAAAATTTTGACAAGTTCGAAATAACACCCTAAAGACCAAGGGCCTTCGCCAAAAAGAAGAGTTCGACCTCGATCGAACGACGACGGGTTAAAATTTCGACAAGTTCGAAATAACACCCTAAAGTCAAAGGTCTTCGCCAAAGAGAAGAGTTTGACCTCGATCGAACGACGACGGGATAAAATTTCGACAAGTTTGAAATAACACCCTAAAGCCAAGGTCCTTGACCAAAGAGAAGAATTTGACCTCAATCGAACGATGACGGGTTAATATTTTGACAAGTTCGAAATAACACCCTAAAGGCCAAGGGCCTTCGCCAAGGGCCTTCGCCAAGGATAAGAGTTTGACCACGATCGAACGACAGCGGGATAAAATTTTGACAAGTTCAAAATAACACCCTAAAGGTCAAGAGCCTTCGCCAAAATAAGAGTTAGACCTCGATCGAACGATGATGCCTTAAAATTTCGACAAGTTTGAAATAACATCCTTAAGGCCAAGGGCCTTCGCTAAAGAGAAGAGTTCGACCTCTATCGAACGACAAAGGGTTAAAATTTGGAAAAGTTCTAAATAACACCCTAAAGGTCAAGGGCCTTTGCCAAAGAGAAGATTTCGACCTCGATCAAATGACCACGGGTTAAAATTTCGACAAGGTCGAAATAACACCCTAAAGGCCAAGGGCCTTCGCCAAAGGGAAGAGTTCACGCTCAATCGAACGACGACGCGTTAATATTTCGAAAAGTTTGAATTAACACCCTAAAGGCCAAGGGCCTTCGCCAAAGAGAAAAGTTCGACCTCGATCAAACGACGACGGGTTAATATTGAGATCGACCTCGATCGAACGACAACGGGTTAAAATATCGACAAGTTCGAAATAACACTCTAAAGGCAAAGGGCCTTCGCCAAAGAGAAGAGTTTGACCTCAATCAAACGACGAAGGGTTAAAATTTCGACAAGTTCGAAATAACACCCTAAAGGCCAAGGGCCTTCGACAAAGAGAAGAGTTCGACCTCAATCAAACGATGACGGGTTAATATTTCGACAAGTTCGAAATAACAACCTAAAGTCCAAGGGCCTTCACCAAAAAGAAGAGTTCGACCTTGATCGAACGACGATGGGTTAAAATTTTGATATGTTCGAAATAGCACCCTAAAGGCCAAGGGCCTTCGCCAAAGAGAAAAGTTCGTCCTCGATCAAACGATGACGGGTTAAAATTTCGACAAGTTCGAAATAACACCCTAAAGGCCAATCGCCTTCGCCAAAGATAAGAGTTCGACCTCGATCGAAGGACGACGGGTTAAAATTTTGAATAGTTCGAAATAACACCTTAAAGGCCAAGGGCCTTGGCCAAAAAGAAGAGTTCGACCTCAATCAAACGACGATGGGTTAAAATTTTGACAAGTTTGAAATAACACCCTAAAGGCCAAGGGCCTTCGCCAAAGAGAAGAGTTCGACCTCGATCAAAAGACCACGTGTTAAAATTTCGACAAGTTCGAAATAACACCCTTAATGCCACGGGCCTTCACCAAAGGGAAGAGTTCGACCTCAATCGAACGACGACGCGTTAAAATTTCGAAAAGTTAGAAATAATACCCTAAAGCCAAGGGCCTTCGCCAAAGAGAAGAGTTCGACCTCAATCGAACGACGACGGGTTAATATTTAGACAAGTTCGAAATAACACCCTAAAGGCCAAGAGCCTTCGCGAAAAGAAAGAGTTTGACCTAGATCGAACGACAATGGGTTAAAATTTCGACAACTTAAAAATAATACCCTAAAGGCCAAGAGCCTTTGCCAAAGAGAAAAGTTCGACCTCAATCGAACGACGACGGGTTAATATTTCGACAAGTTCAAAATAACACCCTAAAGGCCAAGCGCCTTCACCAAAGATAAGAGTTCGACCTCGATCGAAGGACGACAGGTTAAAATTTTGAATAGTTTGAAACAACACCCTAAAAGCCAATGGCCTTCGCCAAAAAGAAGAGTTTGACCTCAATCAAACCACGGCAGGTTAATATTTCGATAAGTTCGAAATAACACCCTAAAGGCCAAGGGCCTTTGCCAAAAAGAAGAGTTTGACCTCGATCGAATGACGGCGAGTTAAAATTTCGACAAGTTCGAAATAACACCCTAAAGGCCAAGGGCCTTTGCCAAAGAGAAGAGTTCAACCTCGATCGAATGAAGACGGGTTAAAATTTTGACAAGTTTGAAATAACACCCTAAAGGTCAAGGGCCTTCGCCAAAGAAAAGAGTTCGACCTCGATCGAACGACGATGGGTTAAAATTTCAACAATTCCGAAATAACACCCTAAAGGCCAAAGGCCTTCGCAAAAAAAAAAAAATTTCGACCTCGATCGAATGACGACGGGTAAAAATTTCGACAAGTTCGAAATAACACCCTAAAGGCCAAGGGCCTTCGCCAAGGGGAAGAGTTCAACCTCGATAGAACGACGATGGGTTAGAATTTTGATAAGTTCGAAACAACACACTAAAGGCCAAGGGCCTTCGCCAAAGTGAAGATTTCGACCTCGATCGAACGATGGCGGGTTAAAATTTTGACAAGTTCGAAATAACACCCTAAAGACCAAGGGCCTTCGCCAAAAAGAAGAGTTCGACCTCGATCGAACGACGACGGGTTAAAATTTCGACAAGTTCGAAATAACACCCTAAAGTCAAAGGTCTTCGCCAAAGAGAAGAGTTTGACCTCGATCGAACGACGACGGGATAAAATTTCGACAAGTTTGAAATAACACCCTAAAGCCAAGGGCCTTGACCAAAGAGAAGAATTTGACCTCAATCGAACGATGATGGGTTAATATTTTGACAAGTTCGAAATAACACCCTAAAGGCCAAGGGCCTTCGCCAAGGATAAGAGTTTGACCACGATCGAACGACAGCGGGATAAAATTTTGACAAGTTCAAAATAACACCCTAAAGGTCAAGAGCCTTCGCCAAAATAAGAGTTAGACCTCGATCGAACGATGATGCCTTAAAATTTCGACAAGTTTGAAATAACATCCTTAAGGCCAAGGGCCTTCGCTAAAGAGAAGAGTTCGACCTCTATCGAACGACAAAGGGTTAAAATTTGGAAAAGTTCTAAATAACACCCTAAAGGTCAAGGGCCTTTGCCAAAGAGAAGATTTCGACCTCGATCAAATGACCACGGGTTAAAATTTCGACAAGGTCGAAATAACACCCTAAAGGCCAAGGGCCTTCGCCAAAGGGAAGAGTTCGCCCTCAATCGAATGACGACGCGTTAATATTTCGAAAAGTTTGAATTAACACCCTAAAGGCCAAGGGCCTTCGCCAAAGAGAAAAGTTCGACCTCGATCAAACGACGACGGGTTAATATTGAGATCGACCTCGATCGAACGACAACGGGTTAAAATATCGACAAGTTCGAAATAACACTCTAAAGGCAAAGGGCCTTCGCCAAAGAGAAGAGTTTGACCTCAATCAAACGACGAAGGGTTAAAATTTCGACAAGTTCGAAATAACACCCTAAAGGCCAAGGGCCTTCGCCAAAGAGAAGAGTTCGACCTCAATCGAACGATGACGAGTTAATATTTTGACAAGTTCAAAAAAACAACCTAAAGGCCAAGGGCCTTCGCCAAAAAGAAGAGTTCGATCTCGATCGAATGACGACGGGTTAAAATTTTGATAGGTTTGAAAGAACACCCTAAAAGCCAAAGGACTTCGCCAAAAATAAGAGTTCGACCCCAATCGAATGACGACGGTTTAATATTTCGACAAGTTCGAAATAACACACTAAAGGCCAAGGGCCTTCGCCAAAGAAAAGAGTTCGACCTCGATCGAATGACAACAGGTTAAAATTTCGACAAGTTTGAAATAACACCCTAAAGGCCAAGAGCCTTCGCCAAAAATAAGAGATCGACCTCGATCAAAAGACCACGTGTTAAAATTTTGACAAGTTCGAAATAACACCCTAAATGCCACGGGCCTTCACCAAAGGGAAGAGTTCGACCTCAATCGAACGACGACGCGTTAATATTTCGACAAGTACGAAATAACACCCCAAAGGCCAAGGGCCTTCACCAAAGAGAAGAGTTTGACCTCGATAAAATGACGACGTGTTAAATTTTCGACAAGATTTAAATAACACCCTAAAGGCCAAGGGACTTTGCCAATGAGAAGAGTTTGACCTCGATCGAACGACAACGCGTTAAAATTTCGACAAGTTAAAAATAACATCTTAAAGGCCAAGAGCCTTCGCCAAAAATAAGAGTTAAACCTCGATCGAACGACGACGGGTTAAAATTTCGACAAGTTTGAAATAACACCCTAAAGGCCAAGGGCCTTCACCAAAGAGAAGAGATCGATCTCAATCAAACGATAACGGGTTAAAAATTGGACAAGTTCGTAATAACACCTTAAAGGCCAAGGGCCTTTGCCAAAGAGAAGAGTTCGACCTCAATCAAACGACGATGGGTTAAAATTTCGACAAGTTCGAAATAACACCCTAAAGGCCAAGGGCCTTCGCCAAAGAGAAGAGTTCGACCTCAATCGAACGATAACGGGTTAATATTTTGGCAAGTTTGAAATAACAACCTAAAGGCCAAGGACCTTTGCCAAAAAGAAGAGTTCGACCTCGATCGAACGACGAAGGGTTAAAATTTTGACAAGTTCGAAATAACAACCTAAAAGCCAAGGGCCTTCGCCAAAAAGAAGAGTTCGACCTCAATCGAACGACGACGAGTTAATATTTCGACAAGTTCAAAATAACACTCTAAAGGCCAAGGGCCTTCGCCAAAAAGAATAGTTCGACCTCGATCAAACGACGACGTGTAAAAATTATGACATGTTCGAAATAACACCCTAAAGGCCAAGGACCTTATCCAAAGAGAAGAGTTCAACCTCGATCGAACGAAGACGGGTTAAAATTTTGATAAGTTCGAAATAACACCCTAAAGGCCAAGGGCCTTCTCCAAAGAGAAGATTTCGACCTCGATCTAATGATGACGGGTTAAAATTTTGACAAGTTCGAAATATCACCCTAAAGTCCAAGTGCCTTCGCCAAAAAGAAGAGTTCGACCTCGATCGAACGACGACGGGTTAAAATTCGACAAGTTCGAAATAACACCCTAAAGGCAAAGGGCCTTCTCCAAAGAGAAGTGTTCGACCTCGATCGAACGACGATGGGATAAAATTTTGACAAGTTTGAAATAACACCCTAAATCCAAGGTCCTTCGCCAAAGAGAAGAGTTCGACCTCAATCGAACGACAACGGGTTAATATTTCGACAAGTTCTAAATAACACCTTAAAGGCCAAAGGCCTTCACAAAAGAGAAGAGTTTGACCTCGATCGAACAACAACGGGATAAAATTTTGACAAGTTCGAAATAACACCCTAAAGGCCAAGAGCCTTCGCCAAAAATAATAGTTAGACTACAATCGAACGACGATGCGTTAAAACTTTGACAAGTTATAAATAACACCCTAAAGGCCAAGGGCCTTCGCCAAAGAGAAGAGTTCGACCTCGATCGTACGACAAAGGGTTAAAATTTGGAAAAGTTTGAAATAACACCCAAAAGGTCAAGGGCCTTTGCCAAAGAGAAGAGTTCGACCTCGATCAAATGACCACAAGTTAAAATTTCGACAAGTTCGAAATAACACCCTAAAAGCCAAGGGCCTTCGCCAAAGGGAAGAGTTCAACCTCAATCGAACGACGACGGGTTAATATTTCGACAAGTTCGAAATAACACCCTAAAGGCCAAGGGCCTTCGCCGAAGAGAAAAGTTTGACCTCGATCAAACGACGACGGGTTAAAATTTTGACAAGTTCAAAATAACACCCTAAAGGCCAAGGGCCTTCGCCAAAGAGAAGAGTTCGACCTCAATCGAACGACAACGGGTTAAAATTTCAACAAGTTCAAAACGACACTCAAAAAGATGAGTTCGACCTCAATCGAACGACGACGGGGTAATATTTCAACAAATATGAAATAACACCCTAAAGGCCAAGGGCCTTCGCCAAAGAGATAAGTTCAACCTGGATCGAACGATGACGGGTTAAAATTTCGACAAGTTCGAAATAACACCCTAAAGGCCAAAGCCTTCGCCAAAGAGAAGAGTTCGACCTCGATCGAACCAAGACGGGTTAAAATTTCGACAAGTTCGAAGTAACACCCTAAAGTCCAAGAGTTTTTGCCAAAATGAAGAGTTAGACCTCGATCGAATGACGACGGGTTAAAATTTAGACAAGTTTGAAATAACACCATAAAGGCCAAGGGCCTTCGCCAAAGAGAAGAGTTCGACCTTAATAGAATGACAACGGGTTAAAATTTGGACAAGTTCGAAATAACACCATAAAGGCCAAGGGCCTTCACCAAGGAGAAGAGTTTGACCTCAATCGAACAACGACGGGTTAAAATTTTAACAAGTTCGAAATAACACCCTAAAGGCCAAGGGCCTTCGCCAAAAAGAAGAGTTCGACCTCAATCAAACAACGACAGGTTAATATATCGACAAGTTCGAAATAACAACCTAAAGGCCAAGGCCATTCGCCAAAGAGTTCGACCTCGATCGAATGACGACGAGTTAAAATTTTGATAAGTTCAAAATAACACCCTAAAATCCAAGGGACTTTGCCAAAAAGAAGAGTTTGACCTCAATCGAATAACGACGAGTTAATATTTCGACAAGTTCAAAATAACACCCTAAAGGCCAAGGGCCTTCTCCAAAAACAAGAGTTCGACCTTAATCAAACGATGACGGTTTAAAATTTTGACAAGTTTGAAATAACACACTAAAGGCCAAGGGCCTTCGCCAAAGAGAAGAGTTCGACCTCAATCGAATAACGACGAATTAATATTTCGACAAGTTCGAAATAACACGCTAAAGGCCAAGGGCCTTAGCCAAAAAGATGAGTTCGATCTCAATCAAACGACGACGGGTTAAAATTTTGACAAGCTTGAAATAACACCCTAAAGGCCAAGGGCCTTCGCGAAAAAAAAGAGTTCGACCTCGATCGAGCGACGACGGGTAAAAATTTTGACAAGTTCGAAATAACACCCTAAAGGTCAAGGGCCTTCGCCAAAGAGAAGAGTTCGACCTCGATCGAACGACAATGGGTTAAAATTTGGAAATGTTCGAAATAACACCCTAAAGGCTAAGGGCCTTCGCCAAAGAGAAGAGTTCGACCTCAATCATACTAACACCCTTGATTTTTTTGCCTCCTTTGCCTTCTCTTGTTGACAAGCATACTAACACCCTCCATGGCATTCACTTGGCGAGGATTCTGAACTTGTTGCAACTGCGCCTTAGCTAACTAGTTCATAGTAGTAGTAAGCTCAGCTATCGCTTGCCCGTGATCGAGTAATTCCTTGTGCAAATGGATAAACGTAGGGTCACCTTAAGGCACATTTGCTCTACTCTGCCATGCTGAAGAAGTGTCCGCCATTTCATCAAGTACATCACATGCCTCATCATAAGAAAGCTTCATAAAATTGCCCCCGGACAATTGGTTCATAATGCATTGATTTGTAATTATTTGGGCATTCCTTCACCATCGTTCTATACCGCTTCCAAATCTCATGCAAAGGTTCTGTTGGCTCTTGCTTGAAAGCTAATATTTCATCTCGATGTGCCGCCATATGACTAGGAGAGAAGAATTTTGCAATGAACTTATCCACCAACTCATCCCAAGTTGTGATGGAATGGTTGGGGAGTCTCTCGAGCTAGTCTAATGCCTTCCCTCGAAGTAAGAACGGGAAAAGTCTCAATCTCAGCGCATCCTCAGATACATTCGTCTACTTTCTCCCCCAACATGTATCAATGAACCCCTTGAGTTGTTTGTAGGCATTTTGATTCGCAGCGCCCGTGAAGTACCCACGCTGCTCAAGTAAGGTCAACATCACATTGGTTATCTGAAAGTTGCCCGCTCGGATTCTGGGTGGGAAAATAGCACTTGCATAACCCTGGTTCGGAAGTACTCCGGGAGCCACTCTTAGAGGTGGCGGAGGAGGGTATGGAATATTGTCATTTGGATTCGCATTGGCATTGCGGCCTCTACGTTGTCCTTGAGGTGCAAGAGGCACCCCATCTTGCTCAAGATCATCTACCTCCTCCCTCGCTATCACGTTTCCAAAAGGGTCATTAGCGTTGTTTAAAGCCATGTTGGTACCGGAGTAGTGACACAAACAATTAAGTAATAAAGAAGGAAAGAAGAATAATACACAAAACTAACTAAATAGATAGCCAAAACCGTTAGCTCCCCGACAATCGTAGCCTACTCCAAACTACTAAAAAGTAGCAAGAGAGGGTCGCAATAGCTTTTACTCGATTTGTGGGTCAGGATCGATTTCCACAGAGAGATAGGAATGGAGTCGAGTATCTATTTAGGTTGGAATTACGTATTTGTTCCAAATATCACTTCTAATCATTTTTTGGTTTTCTTTATATTCTATTATTATCAAACTACAAATTACAATTGCTTCTAGATTAACTACGAGTAAATTGCTACAAGTTGTATCTAATAGTTTAAAAAGGCACTAGGGTAGAGGCATCCTCCTAGGTGGCCAACTGACGGGTAATTGAACATAAGGCACGATTGACATGATTGGGGAATATGCTATAACCGTTGCACAATTTTACCCTCTCTCACACCTCTCGGTAGATAGAGTTATTTTGCCCAAATTGAATTTCTCAAGACTAATAGGGTAGGCAAATTTGCTCAAGCAACTGGGGTTCAAGTCGGGTATTACTCTCTCGAGGTTTAACCCTTTAATTGGGACTATTAATTCTCTTGAGTCCATCCCAATTCCTTGTTGGGTCAATTTCGAAGACTTAGGCTCTCTTTCTCAAGAAGAACCTAAGTCAACTTAGCACAAACTAGTGTTTGCAACCACTAATTCATAGATTAAACCATGATTTTGACCCAAATAACAAACACCCATAGTCAATCTAACCTTAAATCACAACAGCCATCAATTACCCACCCTAGGGTTGAGCCACAACCCTAGCTAATGGGTCTAGCTACTCATAGTTGAAGAGAAAAACACAGAAATAGATGAAGATAAAGACATATTAATTAATTGCTAAGGTAAATACAAAGATTCAATGATAAAAACTAAGTAAAAATGCCCAAAATGGCTAAGAAAAGTCTTCTCATGAGCGCAGCTAACATCTGATAATATCTGATGCCCTAAAAATGGAAAACGGTTCTATTTATACTAAGCTAGAAAAACTGGACAGAATTGCCCCCTGCAGGGTTAGTGCGGACCGCACAAAATGGTGTGCAGCCGCACTAGGCTCTTGAACTTGCAATCTTGACTCTCTGAACCCAGGCTCCGCGGACCGCACAAAATGGACTACGGCCGCGGAGGCTTCTAGCGCGGTCCGCACAGGCTTGAACCTCTGAACTTGTCATCTCTCTGAACCTTGTCTCTGCGGACCGCACAGAATGGGAGAGCCACCACAGAGGTCCACCGTGGACCGCACAAATTGTAGTGCAGCCTCATTGCTTCGAAGCCTGAAATGCTGAGTCTCTAGACCTCTCTAGTGCGGACCGCACAAAGTGTAGTGCGGCCGCACTAGGCCTGTTTTTCCTGAGTTTGTCTTGTCTTTGGTACTTGTGCAAGTTTTACTCCTTTTAAGCTGATCTTTGACATCTTGTCACTTTGTTGATTAAACCTGCAATCAAGCACAACTTATGAGCCATTTGGGACTATTTTGTATGAATTTATAATCAAAGCGCAAGCAAGAAGGAGCATAAAATGCGTCAAAATCCCTAGTTATCAGCTCTCTCCAACTCCTGCTCGCATTGGAGGATGCGGATAGTGTTCTACAGAGCCTCTGCCCTTTCTGAAGCCAAAGACCAGGCACTTTCGATACTCTCCAACCCGGCAACCTTTCGCTCTAACTCAGCCAATTTTTCCATCCACTCTGCGCTCATCACCTCGACCTGGATAAGGTTCTGATCCATCTCGGACTGCATTGACCTCAGTCTCCCCTGAAGATAGTCACACTCTGCGACTACCCCTTGCCTAAATCAAGCTCTTCGTCCTTCGCACGAAGTTGCTCCTCGAGCATACTATTTCTACGAACGGCTTCCATCAACTGCTGGTCTCTCTTCTCCAATTCCTCGCCAAGGGATCGAGCACCGAGATTCTCCCTCAGCCGCTTGTGTATCTCACAGCACTTATTGCGATAGCATCGATATTTCTCCAACACCTTCAGGAAAATCATAGTCTGAAAGTCAGCTCTACTAGCGCTCTCAATCTCCAACATGTATGTCTGAAAAATGAAAAGATGGGTTAAGATCGTATCATCCAAAAAAATAAAAGAAACATGAAAGAAAGGCGAAATGTACCCTCGGTCCCATATCGGCCACTTCATGGATCACGTCAATATCAGGAACGTTCCTGAGAGCCTCATTCTCGGCAGCGGAGCACAAAATGTCGAACTGTGGCACTAGATCCTCCGTGTCCCTTAGGAGATTAACATCCGGAAAGATCACAAAAATACGGGACGAGCCTCCCACATGAACCACAGAGTGGGTAAGACCCTCTTCAAACATCTTAACATCATTAGGATCGAGGTCCGACTCGGATTCATAGTCGTCGACCACGATGCTCTTTCCTCTTTCAGCTGCCGAGGAGGAAGCACGACCAGGTATGGAGGACGAAAGCCCGTCCGAAACCACAATGGAGGCCTCAAAAGTTTGGCCCCCTGTCACGACAGGTTGCTGATCAACTATAGTGGCAGGAATCTTCGTCGACAGCACAGATACAACGTCTGGCTCCGTCTCTACAAGCGGAGTGGTATCAACCCCTACCCCAGATCCCATCAAGGGAGAGTCTTCTTCCAGATGTATTAGGTTGGAGGTGCTATCCCAAACTCCACTCGTTGCCTCTTAGACGACCCTTCTCCTTTCTCAGCATGGGGAGATTCACCCGTCAGATGAGTGGTATGGGTCGGAGCTTCAATCTGAGGAATGGCCTCCGTAGGTATAACCGTAGTCGTAGACTCAACTGAAGCAGCCCTCGACGAAGATTGAGCAGCAAACACTGCAATAGGGCTAGCAGACGATGCAGGCTGATGAAAAGCTAATGGAGGAGCCCTCGCTCTCCGCACTCTGTCTGACATCGATAAACAACACACAGGAAACCAAGTAAAAAGAGGAAAAATAGCAAACAGAAATGACGTCTCGCCTGTAAGGGGCTTGCATCCATATTATTCATAAAAATCCGACCATGTGCGGACCCCCGCCGTATGGGGAAGGATAGCACTTACCCACTCGCTGATACATTCCATAAATGGAGGGGCAGTTTCGCAGCTTCAGAAACATAACAGGGTTTAGTACTACAACGGAAAATGACCGGGCATCTCTCCGAATAAAAATATGAAAACTTATGCGCAAAGTTCCACTTCTCAGGGAACCCCGTAGGATCCGCCACAAGATGCTCGGTCCTTATATAGAAGTAATTCTTATAGAAGCGATGGTTAGACCTATCATCCATATTCACCACCAGACTCTTCGAACCTCGATGGCGCATGTGAATCATCGTGCCGTGAATAAGCTGATGGGCGAAGATATTGAGCATGTTCACCAAAGTAATTTCACGACCGATGAGCTCCGCAAACTTGATCAATATAAGAAAGAGTTTATATAGGTACGGAAAAAGTTGAGCGGGGCATACCTCATAAAAGTGGCAGAAATCTACCACCAGGAGAGGGGGAGGAAGCGTGTACTCGATAAGAAAGGGGTAGGCATAGAATACGCAGAACCCAGGGCGATTAAAATGGACTATGTCGTCCCCTACCGCCAGCCGTATTTCAACGTAATGAGGAATTCCCCACCTAGCTTTCAATTCTGCGATTTCATCCTCTTTTATAACAGAGGGGACAGGTTCTGGCTCCTCTCCGGCGGGACTGCATAAGTCGGTCCATACTTTCCCAGGACGAAGCAAGATCTCGACAATCGATGGGACCTCCTTATCCTCTACCACTTATACTCCTCCGGTGGCTAGAACATCATTTGTCGGTGTTGGAATTATGACAAGGAGGTCAGCGCGAGAAGAATCACCAGCCATTATGCCAATTTAGTAAAGCAAAAAGATGAAGAAAAGGAAAGATGAAGGTTTTCAGTTAACTGGGGACAAGTAAAAATCTGATGTATCAGGAAGAAAGTATATTCGTAAAGTTCTTTCAAGCAAAGGGTAAGGAAGTGTGCCCATCGAATGATGTGATCCTTCCATTTATAAGAGACATAAATCTCCCAAGAACGAAACCAAGAGCTGCCAATCGAATTTGATGAGGCACGAAATGTTTCAATTCCCTGGGAACGTCTGTCATAATGGCGGTAGCTACGAATGAAGTTTCAATCCAAATGACGTTTCGTTTCTGAAATAGCTGCAACGATCCAGGGGTATCGAAAGAGTGTCGTTACCTCATTCGAGTCTAAGGATCATACCCAAGGGGTAGGTAGTCAGATTTCTCCCAGATGTGTGGTAATCATAATCCGTCTTCCTGGCCCGACAAGGGATGACCCCGGCAGATGGAGGGACTAACTGTATTGGTCAAAATCTGACAGCTACGGCCGATCTGACCGACATCCTGCCCAAGCGGCGAGGCAACGAAAGACAACATTTTTTATTCCAAATATCGTACTCACAATATCCGTCAAGTCAGAAAGGATGATATCTAGGGGACGACAAAGGCGGACGTAGCATGAAAGAGCATCAAACCAAGTATATAGCAGAGATTCCATAACTATATATAGGGGAGCGCAGCTAGTAAAAGGCTCTCCGTTTTTTTTCTTTCTTTCTCCCCTCCCCGGTAATCTTCATAACAGAAGGGAGAGTAAAGCAATCTTCAAAAGAATATGTAATAGGGCCTCCTCCATTGATTGAGAGGAACTACAATGACAAATATCAATAAAAGTGGTTACCTCTATCTCATCTTATGCATTCTTTTTCCAATTAGTTTACAGATCTTGAATTTATTATGTTAGACTAAGATTTACCCCTTCACTCTCTTTAATTGATTTATTCAAAAAGGTTCCAATATCTTTTAAGTCAAACAGGTTCAGACGAATCCAGTAACTTTGATCCAAATTTATAAAATTTATTGAATAATTAATTATTATTAATATAATACCCGATAACTTAAAAGCTCTATTTTAAAAGGCAGAATTAGGACTCACCCCGGACCAGTGGCGGCTCTAGAAGATTGGTGGCCTAAAGCCAACTTTTAGTGTGGGGCCTTTTAGAATAAAAAAATAATTCATTTATTTTTTTATTTGAAGTTTATTTTTCTATCTTTTTGAGATGTAACTAAATTTGTTAATAATTTCTTTTATAAATTATTTAATTTTTTCTAAGATATTTTGATCTTAGGTAATAGAATCAGATTCAAGAAGTTGATAACTTGATATCGAAATAATAATTTGATGTTCTAATGTACTTATTGAAAAGCTTGAAACCTGAGAAAAAAAAAAGAAAAAAAAAGAATGTGCAATATAGTTTTATTCAATAATACTCTTCAGCTCAATAAAAGTAAAACTCTTTTCTTTTACAGAGCAATGGAATATAACTTATCAAAAACTTAAGCTTTTGCAAAAACCAAGGAACAGAATATAAGAAACTATTACATATTTCCTAATGAGAAAGATAAAAAAAAATAAGACTTGGACTATTGAAAATATCAAAAAACGGACTCTAAAAATTTATTACACATTTTTAGTGAGAAGTATAAAAAGAAGAATAATAATATAAGTACCTCACTAATGATGTCAATCGTAAATTTAAATAATGAAAGATTTTATATTCGCAGGAAGAGTTTAGGAAGATTAATTCTCATTCTCTGATATTTTGCTCAAAAGGTTACATCAATACTAACGTAAATGTTATTTTTATTTTTTATAAAATATATTCACTTTTTTATTTTGACATACTCAATATAATTAGGCCCTAAAGATTATGGTGAGATGGATATGATCCACAAAACTTGCCTTTATTAGATGTATCAAATTTGAACCCTATGGATAAAAAAATCATGTTGAAATGTGCTCCCTAGTTTAGTTTACTAGGCCTTACACGATACGAATTTAAATTAGCCGGAGTACCAATACAAATACCAAACACAAGTTGAAAATAAAAAGAAAAATTTGGGGCCCCCGAAATTTGGGAGCCTAAAACCCTTGCATTAGTTTCTTGACCCTTATGCGTGGGGCTTAGTTCCGTGAGTGTAAAGACCCGGCCAGTCGTTTCATGAATTACCACTCTGTTCCCCCATTTCTGCTTCTTATTGCATTGTTCAGTTGTATTATATGTTATCAGGTTGATTGATTCGGGTTCAGAAAGGTTTTGGTAAGGTTTGAGACACTTATTCTCTTTTGAGTAGGCTTAAGTTGGAAAAGTCAACCGGATGTTGATTTATGTGTTAAAGGGCTCTGATGTAAGTTCCGATGGTTCAGATAGCTTCGGGAGGTGATTTGGGATTTAGGAGCGTGATCGGAATGTGTTTTGGAGGTTCGGAGTAGATTTAGGCTTGAATTGGCGAAATTGAAATTTTGACGTTTTCCGGTTGATAGGCGAGATTTTTGATATAGGGGATGGAATGGAATTCCGGAAGTTGCAGTAGGTCCATCGTGTCATTTGGGATGTGTGTGCAAAATTTCAGGTCATTCGGACGCGGTTTGATAGACTTTTTGATCGAAAGCGAAATTTGGAAGATGTTGGAATTCTTAGGTTTGAATCCAATGTGATTTTGGTGTTTGATGTTGTTTTGGGCGTTCCGAAGGTTGGAAAAAGTTTGAATGAGGTTATGGGATATTTTGGCATATTTGGTTGAGGTCCCGAGTGCCTCGGTTGAGTTTCAGATGGTTGAACGGACCATTTCAAGTTAAAGAAAATTGTAGAAAACTGTTGTAGTGTTCCAAACAAATTGTGCTTCGCGTTCGCGAAGGTTTAGGGGTGTGAGGCTGGAGCATTGGCCTTCATGTTCATGATGTGGGTCCCGCGTTCTCAAAGGGCCGGGTCATTGTTCATCGCGTTCGCGAAGGTTCGAGTGGCTGAAGCATCGCGTTCACGATGGGGTGGTCGCGTTCGCGTAAGAGGATTTTTGGTCAATGGAATTTTGTGCTTCGCGAGCGCGAGGCTTTGATTGCGTTCGCGAAGCAGGATTTCAAATCGCTGGGCAAAATGTTTAAAAGGCCATTTTCGCGAGTTTTGGCCTAAGTTCACCATTTTTTACTTGGTTTTGGAGCTTTTTGAGAGAGATTGAAGAGGGAATCAAAGAGAACTTATTGGAGGTAAGAATTATGGACTTAATACTCGATCCTATTATGATTTATACCTAATTAAACTTGAAATTTGGGGAATTTAAAGCCTAAATTGGGGAATTAGGGCTTGGAAACTTGAGACTTTAATCTAGGGATTTGAGGGGCCATTTGTGGTTGGATTTTTGTATTCTTGGTATGTATGAACTCGTGGGAGGATAAGGATTCCGTTGATGTGATTTTTATCAAATTTCGAGAGGTGGGCCCGGGGGTCAGGTTGGACCAATTTCGGGATTTTTGGAATAATCTAATTATTTTCGCATGCTCTTCATTCCCTTAGCATATTCAAATATTATGATTCTGATTTTGGGTAGATTCGGCGCGAGTTGAGGCCGAGGCGAGAGGCAAAGGCGTCGAGGAGTAGTAATTCATCTGATTTGAGGTAAGTAACCATTGTAAATCTGGAACTAAAGTTACAAAACCCCGGTATTTCATATCGTTTTGGTAAATGAGGTGACGCACATGCTAGGTGACGAGCGTATGGGCGTGCATCAGTAAGGATTGTGACTTGGTCCGTCCCATTGCGAGTATTAAGTCACGTACTTGATTTGAAATCTTATGATATCCCGTATTTTAGAAATTTATACTATATTATGGGTTGTATGCCATGTTTGGGGCCTTGTGCCGACCTGTTGAGACCCTTAGGAGTATTTTTACTGTTTTTCTCACTCTATTTGTTTGAAAGCCTATCCTCAGTTTACCTGTTTATTGTTTAAAACTGGTTTTATCACTCTACTTCTTAAAATGTGAGAACTGTTTTGGACTGAGTTTCCTGATTTTCACTGTATGCCCGAGTGGCTGTGAGGTTAATGACTGAGAGAGGTTAAGGACCTAATGGTGATGATTATAAATATTACGGATCGGCTGCACGCCGCAACAATATTATACATATATATTATGGATCGGGCTACACGCCGCAGTGATATATATATTGGATCGGGCTGCGCGCCGCAGCGATATGATGTTTGGGCTGTAGGAGCCCCTCCGGAGTCTTTACACCCCCAGTGAGCGTAGTCGACTATAAATTATGGATCGGGCTACACGCTGCAACGGTTATTATGAGCCTGAGTGCTGAGTGTGAGTACTGAGTGACGAGAGCTGAGTCACGAGTGACTGAGAGACTTGCCCGAGATGCTATATTTATGAATGATACCTTGCCCGAGGGGACCATTTATGGTAGTTTTGCTAATTTCACACTCCTTTTATAATGAGCCTCTGTTGAAAACTGCTAAGTAACTGATTTCAAAGTATTTCAATTGAAACTGAAACTTTATGAAGAAACTGGTTTTAAAACTGTTAAGTTTGACATGATATTTTGTTGTTTTACTCTTTTATATGATTTCTAACTGCTCGTCACTACTTTCAGATCTTATTTACTTTAGTTACTAACTAAGTTGGTGTACTCACGTTACTCCCTGCACCTTGTGTGCAGATCCAGGTGCCCGAGCGGCAGAGTGAGCGTTCTCAGCATTTCCAAAGCTTATCGAAGATTGCAAGGTAGCTGCACGGCGTCCGCAGCCCTGCTTTCCTCCTTCCTATCCTTATTTTCCGCATTTTAGACTTGTTATGTAGTAGACAGTCGGATCAGTGTATTTAGAGGCTCTAGACTCGTGACACCAGATGTTTGGGCTGTGTTGGTCTATTTTCTGTAATGTTTTCCGCACATTTCAGTGATTTATGAATTCCCTATGAAAATTGAGACTTAACTAAATGTTAGAAAGATGTTTTTAGTAAAAGAAATTGATTGTGGTTAGTTGTTGGATTGGCTTGCCTAGTATTGTGATAGGCGCCATCACGACCGGGTATTTGGGGTCGTGACAGTGAGACTTACGTCTCGGCCATCGGGGCTTACGCCCCGAACGCGCCCAACGCCCAGCGAACTGGGCTCGCCTAATAAAACATTATGCAATTGTATGTAACTAACCTTGTAAATCCTCAAATTTTCTTAATAAATTGTTGACTATTCAAAATTACATTTTTCTTAATCATAAATCATTAAGTTGAGAGTATTTTATGTCATAATTAAAATATAAATTATTGCACGTTATCTACTAAGACAGTTATAATAGTTAATTTTAAATAAATCTTTCATTTAAAAATATTTATTTCTTAACTTTTGTTATGCCTTTACTATATAACAGTCTATAATTTTTTAATAATTATTTTTCTAAATATTTTTTTCCATGTTTACGAGGTACAATACTTATTAATTAAATAGCTCAGTATTAGCTAGTAACTATTTACAAATAATTTGATATCATGGTATTGTATGGTGAATTATGTTTCACCTTATTAACTTGTTGAAACTTAAAAATAATGATGTAAGATAATCATATTTAAATTGTGAATTATGTTTTTATATAAATTCTCTTTCAAATAGAAAGCATATTAAATAAAAGGAGTATTTTAAGAAAAATATCAAATTATAATATCGAAATTGTTTCAAGATTTATTACTCCTTAAGAGATACATATAAGATTTTGTATCGAATACATTATTTTTTATGTTTGAGTCGTAACGATGTTGCAGCTAATTTGCATATTATGATATATGTCATACTTTTCGTATTATTCATAGTTGAATTATAATTTATAAATATTTCAAATAGATTATTTATTATAATTTTGTGATTTTAATGTAATTTTTATAATTATTTTTTATTTTATACTATCTTAAAATTCTTGAAATTAGTAAAATTTAAAGATCCTTGGGACTTACGCCCCATGCCTCAGGGCTTATGCCCCATGCCTCAGGGCTTACGCCCCATGCCTCAGGGCTTACGCCTCGCCTCGTCAGAGATAAAACACTTCGCCCCACGCCTCTGCCTTTTAAAATATTGCTTAAAAGAAAGAGAATTTCGAGCTCATAACTTTCAAATCCTGGCTCCGCCGATGATAACCATGACCTAATTGTTACTTTCCTACTTTATAGTTTGACATGATTATTTATTTAATTATGACTATGCATGATCCATGAAATAACTCATACGATCAACTGATGAATGGAATTAACTTTTATTCCAAGGTTCACTCCAAAGCAATTTCAAGAGAAAAAAAGAAAGAAAATTTTGATTCTTTTGAACACTTCACAACATCCATGTTGGAAGTTTAACTAGAGAAACATTTATTACTCTGTCGAAAATCATTCAAGAACATCAATTCAAGGACTTAAACTAATAATTTGCGACTTTTCTTCAAAGCGGCAAACGCACCATCCAAAGACATCTACGTCTGCTATATTAGGCATAGAAACGTTCCTTCATCAATCCACTCAAACAAATAAGCGAAAGGGTGACGAGAAAAAGTCAAATAAAAACAATAAAAAAGGAATTTTAATAAATGTGATATGAAAACACAAAGGGTCGTCAAGTATTGTGAAGAGACAAGACCGCAGAGCTTTAAGTTGTGTTATATATGTAAATGCTATGAAACAACTTAGTTCTTTTTTTGATCAGTTAAATGACACTTTAATTGTTCCTATGACATTTTACCTTGCCTAACCGTACCCATTTTATAAGACACAAGAGAGTTGGGTTTTCGTCAGCCCTTTCCAACCATGCTGTTTATAATATTTCCACGCATCAAAAGACTTAGAAGTATAACAAAAAACTAAACCCTAAGATTTTATGCCTTTACATTTGCAGCTCACTACTCTCCTTCAATAAGCACCAGCCCCAATTCACTAGTACCTAAATTCTAACCTTTTCAATTTTCTTTTTTATGTGAAGCAAAAGTATCTTATTACTTTGTCATATAAATAGACTTTTGCATTTTTAAAATACAAATAATTGGAAGATACTAAATTTCATTTATTTTATAAATTCATTTCCTAGCTATGGACTCACAACTAAAGTGTTCATGATTTGGATTGTTGGGGTTTTTTAAGCATTAATGAGGCTTAAAACAGGGTGAATGAGAAATGGAGGGAAATGAAATTTTAAGTTCCCCCTTGGCAAAGGGACATTGTCCCATATTAGTAGATGAAGAGGTTTTTATGGGTATAAGCAATTGCTCTTCTTCTAGCTCTTAAAGAGTTGAGAAGAAGCCAAGCCTCGCGCCGTCGTCGTCGTCGCTCGACTTCGACTGAGGCTGATTCAGATTCGGATTTAAGGTCATTCGTATCGGCCTATAGCTACCATATAAGTCCATTGACTAATATGGTTGTAGTCATATAACCTATGCTAATTATATTGTTATGATTCATAGTAATATCGACCGTTTTTATGATAGCCGGTTATATTAATTTCATTCATTACGGCCATTTGTATCGGCCTATAGCAACCATATAAGTCCATTGACTAATATGGTTGTAGTCATATAACCTATGCTAATTATATCGTTGTGATTCTTAGTAATATCGACCATTTATATAATAGACGTTTATATAATTTAATTTATTATGGTCATACATATCAGTCTATAGCAACCACATAAGTCCATTGACTAATATGGTTGAAGTCATATAACCTATGGTAATTATATCGTTGTGATTCTTAGTAATATCGACGGTTTATATAATAGCCGTTTATATTAATTTCATACATATCGGCCTATAGCAACCACATAAGTCCATTGACTAATATGGTTGAAGTCATATAACCTATGGTAATTATATCGTTGTGATTCTTAGTAATATTGACCATTTATATAATAGCCGTTTATATTAATTTCATACATATCGGCCTATAGCAACCATATAAGTCCATTCACTAATATGGTTGTAGTCATATAACCTATGATAAGTATATCGTTGTGATTCTTAGTAATATTGACCGTTTATATAATAGCCGTTTATATTAATTTCGTACATATCGGCCTATAGCAACCATATAAGTCCATACACTAATATGGTTGTATTCATATAACCTATGCTAATTATATCGTTGTGATTCTTAGTAATATCGACGTTTATATAATAGTCGTTTATATTAATTTCATATATATCGGTCTATAGCAACCATATAAGTTCATTGACTAATATGGTTGTAGCCATATAACCTATGGTAATTGTATCGTTGTGATTCTTAGTATATCGACCGTTTATATAATAGCCGTTTATATAATTTAATTCATTATGGTTATACGTATCAGGCCTATAGCAACCATATAAGTCCATTGACTAATATGGTTGAAGTCATATAACCTATGGTAATTATATCGTTGTGATTCTTAGTAATATCGACCGTTTATATTAATTTCATACATATCGGCCTATAGCAACCATATAAGTCCATTCACTAATATGGTTGTAGACATATAACCTATGCTAATTATATCATTGTGCTTCTTAGTAATATCGATCATTTATATAATAGCCGTTTATGTAATTTAATTTATTATGGTCATACATATCGTCCTATAGCAACCATATAAGTCCATTGACTAATATGGTTGAAGTCATGTAACCTATGGTAATTATATCGTTGTGATTCTTCGTAATATCGACCGTTTATATAATAACCGTTTATATTAATTTCATACATATCGGCCTATAGCAACCATATAAGTCCATTCACTAATATGGTTGTAGTCATATAACCTATGATAATTATATCGTTGTGATTCTTAGTAATATCGACCGTTTATATAATAGCCGTTTATATTAATTTCATACATATCGGCCTATAGCAACCATATAAGTCCATTCACTAATATGGTTGTATTCATATAACCTATGCTAATTATATTGTTGTGATTCTTAGTAATATCGACGTTTATATAATAGTCGTTTATATTAATTTCATATATATCGGCCTATAGCAACCATATAAGTTCCATTGACTAATATGGTTGTAGCCATATAACCTATGGTAATTATATCGTTGTGATTCTTAGTAATATCGACCGTTTATATAATAGCCGTTTATATAATTTAATTCATTATGGTTATACGTATCAGGCCTATAGCAACCATATAAGTCCATTGACTAATATGGTTCAAGTCATATAACCTATGGTAATTATATCATTGTGATTCTTAGTAATATCGATCGTTTATATTAATTTCATACATATCGGCCAATAGCAACCATATAAGTCCATTCACTAATATGGTTGTAGTCATATAACCTATGCTAATTATATCATTATGCTTCTTAATAATATCGATCATTTATATAATAGCCGTTTATATAATTTAATTTATTATGGTCATACATATCGGCCTATAGCAACCATATAAGTCCACTGAAAAAAATGGTTGAAGTCATGTAACCTATGGTAATTATATCGTTGTGATTCTTAGTAATATCGACTGTTTATATAATAACCGTTTATATTAGTTTCATACATATCGGCCTATAGCAACCATATAAGTCCATTGACTAATATGGTTGTAGTCATATAACCTATGCTAATTATATCGTTGTGATTCTTAGTAATATCGACCGTTTATATAATAGCTGTTTATATAATTTAATTCATTATGGTCATACGTATCGGCCTACAGCAACCATATAAGTCCATTGACTAATATGGTTGAAGCCATATGGTAATTATATCGTTGTGATTCTTAGTAATATCAACCGTTTATATAATAGTTGTTTATATTAATTTTATACATATCGGCCTATAGCAACCATATAAGTTCATTGACTAATATGGTTGTAGTCATATAACTTATGGTAATTATATCGTTGTGATTCTTCGTAATATTGAGCGTTTATATAATAGTCGTTTTTATTAATTTCATACATATTAGCCTATAGCAACCATATAAGTCCATTGACTAATATGGTTGTAGTCATATAACCTACGGTAATTATATCGTTGTGATTCATAGTAATATCGACCATTTATATAATAGTTGTTTATATTAATTTCATACATATCGGCCTATAGCAACCATATAAGTCCATTGACTAATATGGTTGTAGTCATATAACCTATGCTAATTATATCGTTGTGATTCTTAGTAATATCGACCGTTTATATAATAGATGTTTATATTAATTTTATACATATCGGCTTATAGCAACCATATAAGTTCATTAACTAATATGGTTGTAGTCATATAACTTATGGTAATTATATCGTTGTGATTCTTAGTAATATCAACCGTTTATATAATAGTTGTTTATATTAATTTTATACATATCGGCCTATAGCAACCATATAAGTTCATTGACTAATATGGTTGTAGTCATATAACTTATGGTAATTATATCGTTGTGATTCTTCGTAATATTGAGCGTTTATATAATAGTCGTTTTTATTAATTTCATACATATTAGCCTATAGCAACCATATAAGTCCATTGACTAATATGGTTGTAGTCATATAACCTACGGTAATTATATCGTTGTGATTCATAGTAATATCGACCATTTATATAATAGTTGTTTATATTAATTTCATACATATCGGCCTATAGCAACCATATAAGTTCATTGACTAATATGGTTGTAGTCATATAACCTATGGTAATTATATCGTTGTGATTCTTAGTAATATCGACCGTTTATATAATAGTTGTTTATATAATATAATTCATTATGGTCATACGTATCGGGCCTATAGCAACCATATAAGACCATTGACTGATATGGTTGAAGTCATATAACCTATGGTAATTATATCGTTGTGATTCTTAGTAATATTGACCGTTTATATAATAGCCCTTTATATTAATTTCATACATATCGGCCATTTGTATCGGCCTATAGCAACCATATAAGTCCATTGACTAATATGGTTGTAGTCATATAATCTATGCTAATTATATCGTTGTGATTCTTAATAATATCGACTATTTATATGATAGCCATTTATATAATTTAATTTGTTATGGTCATACATATCGGCCTATAGCAACCATATAAGTCCATTGACTAATATGGTTGAAGTCATATAACCTATGATAATTATATCGTTATGATTCTTAGTAATATTGATTGTTTATATAATAGCCATTTATATTAATTTCATACATATCGGCCTATAGCAGCCATATAAGTCCATTCACTATTATGGTTGTAGTCATATAACCTATGATATTTATATCGTTGTGATTCTTAGTAATATCGACCGATTATATAATAGCCATTTATATTAATTTCATACATATCGGCATATAGCAACCATATAAGTCCATTCACTAATATGGTTGTAGTCATATAACCTATGATAATTATATCGTTATAATTTTTAGTAATATCGACTGTTTATATAATAGCTATTTATATTAGTTTCATACATATCGGCCTATAGAAACCATATAAGTCCATTCATTAGTATGACCTTATTTATATAATAGTAAATATATAATTTGACATATTTTTATTGGTTAATCTTGATTATAATAATCTTCACCAAAAATCTTAATTATAATAAAAGGAAAATCATGATTAAATTTTAGAACTAAAATGTATTCTAACTTCTTTATTAGGGGGGAAAACAAGATGACATTTTTGGACTAAAATATCAAATACAATTTTCGGAGGGAAATAAAGGGAAAAGTAAAAATATGATTGGAGGGAAATAGAAAGTTTTGAATCTTTATATATCTCTTAAACATAAGAACAACATTTCCAACTCCTTAAACAAAATAGATACTCTAAACATGAATACTAACGAATGCATTGAAGATGAATTCTATCCATGGTCTCGGATGGACGTGCCCAGATCGTACATCAAGCGTGATTATCTGGTAATTTTTTTATAAATATTTTCATGATTTTATAACTGTTGATTATCCCAACTAGCAATGAACCCTGAACCCTATCTTTACATTATGTTCTTACAGATTCTTCAAAAGAGTATCTGTGGCTATCTTCCTCCTATTTCGGTTAAAATAATGCTTCGATATAATGGGAAGGAGTGGGCTGTGACTCTCACAAGTGGTGTTCGGAGAAGACTCGTTAATGGGTGGAAACAATTTATTGTTGACAATAATTTGAAGAAAGGGAGTGTTCTTCTCTTTGAACTAATTCAGGATGATACATCATGGGTTGTGATCTTCTATGTTGAAGTACTAGGATAAACTAATGCTTAGCTTGATAATTTCTTCTGTTTAGTTATATGTACTGACTTCAAATGGATCAAAGTAATGGATTAATATGATTGCTCCTTATAATATTGTTTGTATTTTTTATTTATTATTGTTATATTTTTTTTAAGAAGACTATTGATTTAAAAATAGCCAATTAAAATTGAGAAATCATTTAACAATATATTTAGTGCAGAAGTCCCCCTATTCTTTTTTATCATTTTACAACCAAGAAAAAGAGTAGGAAGATTATTAATTTTTTTTTAAAACAAGTTTAAAAATCAACATTAATTTGCTCATAGAGAAGTGGAAAAATCAGCACGAAAAATCAAAAATTATTTTTACCAATACAAAATTTTGGAGACCGATTCGTTATTAATTAGAATTCAACCACCAAGCTGAAGGTTAAGACCATGAGATAAAATCTATGAAGTGCACTGCCACTATATTTAAAAAAGTTTTAAAAAATTCAAAATATGTGAAGTACACTGCCATTATATGGCAGAAGTTAAAAAAAAAATCCAAAATCTGTATAGGCGGATAGACAAAGACAAGCTTCTACAATTAATTGTAGTCATGGAGGAGTGTAATGGTGCATAGATGCGTGAAATTGACTGCTGGGAAGTGTAATGGTGCATAGATGCGTGAAATTGACTGCTGGAAAGTGTAATGGTTGTATGAAGGAGTGGAAGGGGCTACTGGAAAGTGTAATAGATGCATAGAGGAGTGGAAGGGCTTCTAGGATGTATAATGTCCGCATGGAGGAGCGGATATGGCTACTGGGAAGTGTAATAGTTGCACAGGGTCTCTACAAAGAGACTATAAGTCCTACTGTGTGACGACCCAAGGGGTCATCACCGTAATTCTTCCTTGTTCTGTGCTCCCGAGGCCTTGAAAACCTCGCTTTTAGTCGCCTCGATTTGCATGCGCAGTTCGGGCGCGTAGCCAGAAAGTTTTTACCTTAGAATATGTGGATTTTGTGAAAAATTCGATGAATTTTGGTATTAATATGCATAATGTTGACTTCGGTCAACATTTTGGGTAAACGGACCCGAACCTGTGATTCGACGGTCCCGGAGGGTCCGTAGGATAATATGGGGCTTGGGCATGTGCCCAGAATCAAATTCAGAGGTCCCAAGCCCGAGAAATGAATTTTTGAAAGAAATTATTTTCTCAAATTTGATATAAAAATTTGAAATGAAAAGGAGTTAGAAAATATAGGTATCGGGCTCATATTTTGGTTCCGATGCCCGGTACAAGTCTTAAATATGTGTTAAGCACTATCTGTAAAGTTTGGCTAAAAACGGACGTCATATGACGTGTTTCAGACTTAAAATGGAGAATTTGAGTTATGAAAGTTGAAGAAAGAAAATCATGTGTTTGAGGCTTGATCTTATGTATATGATGTTTTTTTGGCGATTTGATCGCACGAGTAAGTCCGTAAGATGTTTTTAAGGTTGTGTGCATGTTTGGTTTGGAGCCCCGAGGGCTCGGGTGCGTTTTGAATGGGGCCCGGGAGGTCTTGGACTTAAGAAAATGCAGGTTCAGGTGTTGCAGACACCAGCGCAGCCGCGGTTATTTCCGCGCGGTCCGCGCTGGAGCCGCACGACCGCGATGCATTTTTGTGCGGTTCGCGTGGCTGAGTCTGAGGGCTAGGGTTTCAGGTTAACCAGTGCGGCTGCGCACCAAAACAGTGCCGTCCTCAGTGGAAGGGTTCAGAGAAGCCCCAATTTTTCTCCCACTCGGCGCGGCCGCAACACATTTTTGTGCGGTCCGTGCCAGGTCCTCAGAAAGGTATACAAGTTCAAAAAATCTCAGTCATTTTTCACTTTTCAAAAACCCAAAACCTAAGAGGCGATTTTCCAAACAACTTTTTTTCTCCAAAACGATTGGTAAGTGATTTCTAACTTAATTTCTTTATTCCTTAACATCTTTTAACATAATTTCAACTTCAAATCAAAGATTTTCATGGGGAAAATTGGGTGTTTTGGGTAGAACCTAGGTTTTCTACAAATTGAGAAGTTGGACCTCAATTTGGGGTCCGATTTAAAAATAAATCATATATTGGGATTCATGGGGGAATGGGTAACCGGGTTTTGGTCCGAACCTCGAGTTTCGACCACGTGGGTCCGGGGGTATTTTTGACCTTTTTGGGAAAAACCTTGAAAAATCTATTTTCATGCATTGGGGATGATTCATTTAGTAATTATTAATGTGATTAAGTAACTTATGACTATATTCGAGCGGATTGGTGGTGGAATCAAGAGGTAAAGCTATACTAGAAGCGTGAGTTGAGTTTGGAGCATTCGAGGTAAGTGTTTGTTCTAACTTTGGCTTGAGGGAATATGATTAGGATGATATTTGCTACTTGCTAATGTGGAGTACGGTGTATAGGCATGGTGACGGTTATCTATGCACCGGAGTCTAGCATGACCATGAGTCTTGATTGCTTTTAATTCGAATAATGTGACACAAGATCCTTGTTTATTTGATAAGTTTCATATAATGTGAACGGTTGAGGAAGAATGATTTAAAAGGAGAATGTGTTGTGAATACTCCCTTGCCGGGATGTGTAGACTAATATATATATTCTCCCTTGTCAGGATATTTTGGGCTGTTAGCTGTACCCTTGCCGGGTTAAAGGTATTGAGTTGTTATTCTCCCCTGAAGGGGTCTACTATATGAAGTCAGATATTATAAACTATATTATGGGATCGTGTGGCACGCCGTCCACTTATATACTGTACTATGGGATCGTGTGGCACGCCATCCACTTATATATGATATTATGGGATCGTGTGGCACGCCGTCCACTTATATATGATATTATGGGATCGTGTGGCACGCCATCCACTTATATATGATATTATGGGATCGTGTGGCACACCGTCCACTTATATATGATATTATGGGATCGTGTGGCACGTCGTCCACTTATATATGATAATATGGGATCGTGTGGCACGCCGTCTACTTATATATGATATTATGGGATCGTGTGGCACGCCGTCCACTATGTATATATATATATATATATATATATATATATATAGCATGGAAACCAGAGTTTCTTCTGTTTATTTCCGATATTTCATTTTTATCCGTTACTCCCCGATAGCATGTCCCCTCCCAGTTTTACTTTGTATTATCTTGTTATTGTTTCCTGCACTTGTTGTATATATATCTGTACAGGTTAATTATGGTAGGTACTGTCTAGCCTCGTCACTACTTCGCCGGGGTTAGGCCAGGCACTTACCAGCACATGGGGTCGGTTGTGCTGATGCTACACTCTGTACATTTTTGGTGCACAGATCAGGGAGCAGCTTACGGACCGCAACAGTAGGACTTCTGGGAGCTATCTTCAGTCCAGGGACTCTCGAGGTAGCTTAGCTGGCGTTCGCAGGCCGAAGTCCCTTTCCATGTTTTTTTTGTTTGTTTATCTTGTATCTGACAAACATGATGTATTTTCCTTTCAGACATTGATTGTAGTATTCTGTAGTAGTCCGTGAGCTAGTGACACCAGACTCTGGGTAGCATTTTGGTTCAAACTTCCGCACTTTTGGTTTTCAGTTGCTTTAGATTTAAGGTCTTCCGCTTAGATTTTGTCTCGTTTATTATATTGTTTGAAAGAAAGCAGGAAAAGTGTTTTAAATATTTGGCTTGCCTAGCTCCGATAGTAGGCGCCATCATGACAGCCGATGGTGGGAAATTCAGGTCGTGACAAGTTGGTATCAGAGCACTAGGTTACTTAGGTCTCACAACTCACGGACAAGCTCAGTAGAGTCTGAGGGATCGGTACGGAGACGTGTGTATTTATCCCGTAGAGGCTACTGAGTTAGGAAAACTTCACCTTGTTCATTCTTGTCGTGCGATTCTGTTTCTCAAGTACTGATTGTCTTTCCACTCTGTTCTTTCGCAGATGGCGAGGACACGTGCTTCCTCTTCTACTGCGCAACAGCCTGAGCCCCCAGCAGCAGCCCCTATTAGGGGCAGAGGGCGAGGCCGAGGCCGAGTCCGGGGCAGAGCTCAGCCCCGAGCAGCATTTCCAGCGACGGAGCCTCAGGTCGATTTTGAGGACTAGGTTCCGGCCCCAGTTGTTCCAGTGGGCCCAGCTCAGGTCCTAGAGGGTTTCATAGCCACTCCAGTGCTTCAAGATACTTTGGTCCGACTGGTAGGCTTTTTGGAGGGCATTTCTAGAGCGGGTTTGCTTCCCGTAGCTCCAGCCACATCTCAGGCTGAGGGAGGAGTTCAGACTCTCGATACTCGTACTCCAGAGCCGGTAGCTCCTCAGGCTCAAGTTCCAGCAGTTTAGCCAGTTGTGGCAGTTCAGCCTGCTGTGGCAGCCCAGTCAGATAGTGCGGCTATGTCCGCGGATGCTTTTTGGAGGCTTGATCGTTTCACCAAGTTCTTCACTACCACATATAGTGGCACTCTCTCAGAGGATGCTCAGGATTTCATATTCAGCTATCATGAGGTTCTACGGACTATGGGCATTGTAGAGACCAATAGGGTCGACTTTGCCACTTTTCGCCTGACAAGATCCTCCAAGACTTGGTGGAGGAATTTCTGTTTAGCCAGGCCAGCAGGGTCGCCATCATTGACCTAGGATCAGTTTTCTGAGTTATTTCTGGGGAAGTTTCTTCCAGTTACTCAGCGAGATGCTCTTCGCAGGCAGTTTGAGCGTCTCCAGCAGGATCCTATGACGGTCATCCAGTATGAGACCCGGTTCATTGATCTTGCTCGTCATGCCACTGTGATACTCCCCACCGATAGAGAGAGGGTGCGGAGGTTTATTGATGGGTTGGCCCAGCCGATACGTGTTCAGATGGACATGAGTGCAGGTAGTGAGATTTCATTTCAGGAGGCGGCAAATGGTGCCAGCCGAATAGAGATGGCACTTTCTTAGGGAGGTGGTCATGGGTCTGATAAGAGGCCCCGTCATTCTGGTAGATTCAGTGGTACCTCGTCTGGAGGTAGGTATTCTTATGGTAGAGGCCATCCTTCGAGGCCCTTTCAGTCAGCTCTCCAGGCTTCTCATGGTACACCAGGTGGTCGTGGTTCTCAGCCGCAGTATTCTAACCAGCAGCTCTTCAGTTCACCAGCAGCACCTATCAGTGCACCACCACTTCGTTTTTCTCAACAGCTGAGGGCTTGTTATACTTGCGGCGATGTGAGTCACATTGCCAGATATTGCCCTCGAGCTTCCAGTAGCTCGCAGCAGCAGGGTTCTCACCCGATGATCCAGGCACCAGTTGCCCCACCGCCTGCCCAGCCGGCTAGAGGTGAGGGTAGAGGACATAGAGGTGGAGGTAGAGGTCTTAGAGGTGGAGCTCAGACCGCTAGAGGTAGGGGTCAGCCAACAGCAGATCGTCCCAGGGATATGATTCAGGGAGGTGGGTCCCAGCCCCGTTGTTATGCTTTGCCAGCCAGGCCAGAGGCTGAGTCATCAGATGCTGTGATTACAGGTACCATTCTGGTCGGTGATAGGGATGCTTATGTGTTATTTGATCCCGGATCTACGTATTCATATATGTCGTCCTATTTTGCACCCTATTCGGTTATGCCTAGTGACTCGTTGAGTATTCCTGTTTATGTGTCAACACCGGTGGGTGATTCTATTGTGGTCGACCAAGTTCATCGTTCTTGTATCGTAGTGTTTGGGGGTCTTGAGACCCATGTTGATTTGTTGCTTTTGGACATGGTCGACTTCGATGTTATATTGGGGATGGATTGGTTATCCCCGTACCATGCTATCTTGGATTGCCATGCCAAGACCGTAACCTTAGCCTTACCGGATTTACCTCGTTTAAAGTGAAGGGGGACTTCTGGTCATTGTACCCGCAGTGTTATCTCGTATGTGAAAGCTCGGCGTATGGTCGAGAAGGGATGTTTGGCCTACTTGGCGTATGTTCGCGATTCTAGCGCGGAGTCCCCTTCTATTGATTCTGTGCCCGTTGTTCGGGAGTTTCCTGAGGTTTTCCCTTCAGACTTGCCGGGTATGCCGCCCGACAGGGATATCAACTTTTGTATTGATTTGGCCCCGGGCACTCAGCCCATTTCTATCTCGCCATATCGTATGGCCCCGCCGGAGTTGAAAGAGTTAAAGGAACAGCTGCATGATTTGCTTGAGAAAGGTTTCATTAGACCTAGTGTTTCGCCTTGGGGTGCGCCGGTGTTGTTTGTTAAGAAAAAGGATGGTTTGATGAGAATGTGCATCGATTACCGGCAATTGAACAAGGTTACAATTAAGAATAAGTATCCACTGCCGAGGATCGACGATTTATTCGACCAGCTTCAGGGTGCGAGGGTGTTTTCAAAGATAGATTTGAGATCTGGCTACCACCAGCTGAGGATTAGGGCGTCTGATGTCCCTAAGACAGCATTTTGCACTCGGTATAGGCACTATGAGTTTTTGGTCATGTCATTTTGATTGACTAATGCCCCAGCAACATTCATGGAGTTGATGAACCGAGTGTTCAGACCTTATTTGGACTTGTTCGTGATAGTCTTCATTGACTATATTCTTATATACTCCCGCAGTCAGGAGGAGCATGAGCAGCACCTCAGAGTGGTCCTTCAGACCCTAAAGGATAGTCAGTTGTATGCTAAGTTCTCAAAGTGCGAGTTTTGGTTGAGTCGGTCGCATTCCTGGGTCATGTCATATCAGCAGCAGGTATTCAGGTAGACCCGAAGAAGATAAAGGCAACAAGAACTGGCCTCGACCAGCTTCAGCTACGGATATTCGGAGTTTCCTGGGGTTAGCAGGTTACTACCGTCGGTTCGTGGAGGGGTTTTCATCCATTGCAGCCCCTATGACCAGATTGACCCAGAAGGGTGTCCAGTTCAGGTGGTCGGACGAGTGTGAGGCGAGCTTTCAGAAGCTCAAGACGGCTCTGACTACGGCACCAATACTGGTTTTGCCCACAGGTTCAGGGCCATATACGGTCTATTGTGATGCGTCTCGTATTGGGCTTGGTGCAGTGTTGATACAGGAAGGCAAAGTCATTGCTTATGCTTCGAGGCAGTTGAAGATCCACGAGAAGAATTATCCGGTTCATGATCTCGAGTTGGCAGCCATTATTCATGCCATGAAGATCTGGAGGCATTACTTATATGGCGTGACGTGTGAGGTTTACACTAATCACAAGAGTCTTCAGTATCTGTTCAAGCAGAAAGAGTTGAATTTGAGGCAGAGGAGGTGGTTAGAGTTGCTAAAGGATTATGATGTTACTATCTTATACCACCCAGGGAAGGCCAATGTGGTGGCTGATGCATTGAGCAGGAAGTCCGCCAGCATGGGTAGTCTTGCTTATATTCCAGTCAGCCAGAGATCGCTTGCTTTGGATGTTCAGGCCTTGGCCAATCGTCTTGTGAGGTTGGATATTTCTGAGCCTAGCAGAGTGTTAGCTTGCACGGTTGCTCGTCCCTCACTATTAGAGCGTATCCGCGAGCGGCAGTTTGAGGATCCCCATTTGTGTGTCTTGAGGGACACGGTGCAGCGTGGAGGTGCCAAGAAAGTAACCTTAGATGATGATGGTGTATTGAGATTGTAGGGGCGAGTTTGTGTGCCCAATGTTGATGGGATTCGAGAGTTGATCTTAGCGGAGGCCCACAGTTCTCGGTATTCTATTCACCCGGGCGCCGCGAAGATGTATCAGGATCTGAGGTAGCACTATTGGTGGCGTAAGATGAAGAAAGACATCATTGCGCATGTGGCTCAGTGTTTGAATTATCAGTAGGTTAAGTACGAGCATCAAAGACCCGGTGGTCTATTTCAGAGGATTGCACTTCCCGAGTGGAAGTGGGAGAGGATTACGATGGATTTCGTTACTGGACTTCCGATGACTCGAAAAAAAGTTTGATGCAGTTTGGGTCATTGTTGACAGGCTGACCAAGTCAGCGCATTTTGTTCCTGTTGCAGCCACCTATTCGTCCGAAAGGTTAGCCGAGATTTATATCAGGGAGATTGTTCGCCTTCATGGGGTGCCGCTATCTATCATTTCGGATCGGGGTATGCAGTTTACCTCGCATTTCTGGAGAGCGGTTCAGCGAGAGTTGGGCACCCAGGTTGAGTTGAGTACATCATTTCATCCCCAGACGGACGGTCAGTCCGAGAGGACTATTCAGATTCTTGAGGACATGCTCCGAGCCTGTGTCATTGATTTTGGAGGCTCGTGGGACCAGTTTTTGCCTTTAGCAGAGTTTGCCTACAACAACAGCTACCAGTCCAGCATTCAGATGGCTCCGTATGAGGCGTTGTATGGTAGGCGATGTCGGTCTCCAGTTGGATGGTTTGAGCCGGGAGAGGCTCGATTATTGGGTACGGATCTGGTTCAGGGAGCCTTGGACAAGGTCATGATTATTCAGGATAGACTTTGTACAGCTCAGTCTAGATAGAAGAGTTATGCAGACCGCAAGGTCAGAGATGTTGCTTTCATGGTTGGTGAGCGGGTATTGCTCCGTGTATCACCTATGAAGGGCGTGATGAGATTTAGGAAGAAGGGCAAGCTCAACCCTAGGTTCATCGGTCCATTTGAGATTCTTGATCGTGTGGGAGAGGTGGCTTATAGACTTGCCTTGCCACCTAGCTTGTCAGCTGTACATCCCGTGTTTCATGTATCTATGCTTCGGAAGTATCGCGGAGATCCATCGCACGTGTTAGATTTCAGCACTGTCCAATTGGACAAGGATCTGTCATATAAGGAGGAGCTGGTGGCTATTCTAGACCGGCAGGTTCGACAGTTGAGGTCGAAGAGTTTTCCTTCGGTGCGTGTTCAGTGGAGAGGTCAGCCTCCCGAGGCATCGACCTGGGAGTCCGAGTCCGATATGCGGAGCCGTTATCCTCATTTATTTCCCGACTCAGGTACTTCTTTCTTTTGGTCCGTTCGAGGACAAACGGTTGTTTTAGAGGTGGAGAATGTGACGACCCAAGGAGTCATCACCGTAATTCTTCCTTGTTCCGTGCTCCCGAGGCCTTGAAAACCACGCTTTTAGTCGCCTCGATTTGCATGCGCAGTTCGGGCGCGTAGCCAGAAAGTTTTTATGTTAGAATATGTGGATTTTGTGAAAAAATTGATGAACTTTGGTATTAATATGCATAATGTTGACTTTGGTCAACATTTTGGGTAAACGGACCCGGACCTGTGATTCGACGGTCCCGGAGTGTCCGTAGGAAAATATGGGACTTGGGCGTGTGCCCGGAATCAAATTCCGAGGTCCCAAGCCCGAGAAATGAATTTTTGAAAGAAATTATTTTCTGAAATTTGATATGAAAATTTGAAATGAAAAGGAGTTAGAAAATATAGGTATCGGGCTCGTATTTTGGTTCCGACGCCCGGTACAAGTCTTAAATATGTGTTAAGCACTATCTGTAAAGTTTGGCTAAAACCGGACGTCATATGACGTGTTTCGGACTTAAAATGGAGAATTTGAGTTATGAAAGTTGAAGAAAGAAAATCATGTGTTTGAGGCTTGATCTTATGTATATGATGTTATTTTGGTGATTTGATCGCACGAGTAAGTCCGTAAGATGTTTTTAAGGTTGTGTGCATGTTTGGTTTGGAGCCCCGAGGGCTCGGGTGAGTTTTGAATGGGGCCCGGGAGGTCTTGGACTTAAGAAAATGCAGGTTCAGGTGTTGCAGACACCAGCGCGGCCGCGGTCATTTCCACGCGGTCCGCGCTGGAGCCGCGCGGCCGCGATGCATTTTTGTGCGGTTCGCGTGGCTGAGTCTGAGGGCTAGGGTTTCAGGTTAACCAGTGCGGCTGCGCACCAAAACAGTGCGGTCCGCGCTGGAAGGGTTCAGAGAAGCCCCAATTTTTCTCCCACTCGGCGCGGCCGCAATACATTTTTGTGCGGTCCGCGCCAGGTCCTCAGAAAGGTATACAAGTTCGGGAAATCTCAGTCATGTTTCACTTTTCAAAAACCCAAAACCTAAGAGGCGATTTTCCAAACAACTTTTTTTCTCCAAAACGATTGGTAAGTGATTTCTAACTTAATTTCTTTATTCCTTAACATCTTTTAACATAATTTCAACTTCAAATCAAAGATTTTCATGGGGAAAATTGGGTGTTTTGGGTAGAACCTAGGTTTTCTACAAATTGAGAAGTTGGAACTCAATTTGGGGTCCGATTTAAAAACAAATCATATATTGGGATTCATGGGGGAATGGGTAACCGGGTTTTGGTCCGAACCTCGAGTTTCGACCATGTGGGTCCGGGGGTATTTTTGACCTTTTTGGGAAAATCCTTAAAAAAATCTATTTTCATGCATTGGAGATGATTCATTTAGTAATTATTAATGTGATTAAGTAACTTATGACTAGATTCGAGCGGATTGGTGGTGGAATCAAGAGGTAAAGCTATACTAGAAGCGTGAGTTGAGTTTGGAGCATTCGAGGTAAGTGTTTGTTCTAACTTTGGCTTGAGGGAATAGGATTAGGATGATATTTGCTACTTGCTAATGTGGAGTACGGTGTATAGGCATGGTGACGGTTATCTATGCACCGGAGTCTAGCATGATCGTGAGTCTTGATTGCTTTTAATTCGAATAATGTGACACAAGCTCCTTGTTTATTTGATAAGTTTCATATAATGTGAATGGTTGAGGAAGAATGATTGAAAAGGAGAATGTGTTGTGAATACTCCCTTGCCGGGATGTGTAGACTGATATATATATTCTCCTTTGTCGGGATATTTTGGGCTGTTAGTTGTACCCTTACCGGGTTAAAGATATTGAGTTATTATTCTCCCCTGAAGGGGTCTACTATATGAAGTCAGATATTATGAACTATATTATGGGATCGTGTGGCACGCCGTCCACTTATATAATGATATTATGGGATCGTGTGGCACGCCGTCCACTTATATATGATATTATGGGATCATGTGGCACGCCGTCCACTTATATATGATATTATGGGATCGTGTGGCACGCCGTCCACTTATATATGATATTATGGGATCGTGTGGCACGCCGTCCACTTATATATGATATTATGGGATCGTGTGGCACACCGTCCACTTATATATGATATTATGGGATCGTGTGGCACGTCGTCCACTTATATATGATATTATGGGATCGTGTGGCACGCCGTCCACTTATATATGATATTATGGGATCGTGTGGCACGCCGTCCACTTATATATGATATTATGGGATCGTGTGGCACGCCGTCCACTTATATATGATATTATGGGATCGTGTGGCACGCCGTCCACTTATATATGATATTATGGGATCGTGTGGCACGCCGTCCACTTATATATGATATTATGGGATCGTGTGGCACGCCGTCCACTTATACTTTGTATTATCTTGTTATTGTTTTCTTGCACTTGTTGTATATATATCTGTACAGGTTAATTGTGGTAGGTACTGTCTAGCCTCGTCACTACTTCGCCGGGGTTAGGCCAGGCACTTACCAGCACATGGGGTCGGTTGTGCTGATGCTACACTCTGTGCATTTTTGGTGCACAGATCAGGGAGCAGCTTACGGACCGCAGCAGTAGGACTTCTGGGAGCTATCTTCAGTCCAGGGACTCTCGAGGTAGCCTAGCTGGCGTTCGCAGGCCGAAGTCCCTTTCCATGTTTTTTTTGTTTGTTTATCTTGTATCAGACAAACATGATGTATTTTCCTTTCAGACATTGATTGTAGTATTCTGTAGTAGTCCGTGAGCTAGTGACACCAGACTCTGGGTAGCATTTTGGTTCAAACTTCCGCACTTTTGGTTTTCAGTTGCTTTAGATTTAAAGTCTTCCGCTTAGATTTTGTCTCGTTTATTATATTGTTTGAAAGAAAGCAGGAAAGGTGTTTTAAATATTTGGCTTGCCTAACTCCGATAGTAGGCACCATCACGACACCCGATGGTGGGAAATCCGGGTCGTGACATACTGGGAAGTGGACCAGCTTATAAGCTTAGACAAACACCCTCTTAGTCAACAAACGTTTTCACCGCTTGTAACGACCCGACCTATTATTTTTAGCATTTCCATCCCTTTTAGCCATTTGAAGTCTTGAGTAGCGTTGTTTTTTGTATGACTTGCGAGAGTGGTCATGTTTTATTTTCAGATGATTCAAAATTTAATTGAAAGAATAATTTATGTTTTGGAAGCTTAAGTTGAATAAATGGACCGGATGGTAAAATATGTGTAAATGATCCCGAAATAGTTTTTTGATGATTCCAATAACTCCGTATGGTAATTTTGGACTTAGGAGCATGTCCGGAATTCTTTTTGGAAGTCTATAGTTAAATTAGGATTGAAATGACGAAAATAGGAAATTTGCGTTTGGAAGTTTGACCGGAGAGTTGACCTTTTGATATCGGGATCAAAATACGATTCTGAAAATTTTAACATCTCCGTTATATCATTTATCACTTGTGTGCAAAATTTGAGGTCAATCGGAATTGATTTGATAGGTTTCGGTATCGAATGTAGAAATTGGAATTTGTTAGTTTTGAATAGGCTTGAATTAGGGTGTGATTCATGTTTTAGTATTGTTCAATGTAATTTGAGATATCGACTAAATTTGTGTCATATTATGTGACTTGTGAGTACATTTGCTTGGTGTCCTCTGTGACTCGAATGAGTTTTGGAAGCGTTTTTGGAAGAAATTGGTATTTTGAGCATAAACATGTAATGATCCAAAGGTCCATTTTTAGTTCTAGAGATTAAAGTTTGATTTCGAGACTTCCAAAATTTTTATAATGAATTATAGGAGCAATCTGGAAAGTTTGGTCTAATTTCGTCAAGTCGCGATTGGGTTTTTAACGTGAAACATGAGTTAATTGTTTAACGAGCGAAATAGGTATCGCACTAAGCAAATGAGCTCCAAATTGAGTTTCGATTAAAGGACTATGTCCGTATTATTATTTTTGACTCATAGGAACAAGAATCGTCGAATTCCGAGTTCGTATGATGGAGTTACAACATTTTTAGTGAAATTAAAGACTGCTGGTACAGCAGGATCTGGTGCGCACCTTTAGCGACCAGATTTGACACTTTTAGCGACGGGAATTGGGCCTTTAGCGCCCAGCATCGTGTTTTTAATGATGTTCTGGTTTTTTAGCCCATTTTGACATTTTTGGGCGAAAGAACACGGCCTGGGGCGATTTTTGAGCAAGCAATCATGGGAAATCTTGAGCTAAGTCACTTGTGATCATTTTTACTCCATAATATTGAATTATCATCGAATAATCCGACTAGATTACATGTTTTTGAGGTGTAAATTGAGGATTTGGACCTAGGGATTTGAAAATAAGATTTGAAGATTTGGAGGCCGAGTTTTTATCGGAATTTAGTAATTTTGGTATGGTTGGACTCGTGGTTGAATGGGTTGTCGGATTTTGTGAGTTTCGTCGGATTCTGAGATGTGGGACCCACATGCAATTTTTAGTTAAATTTCGGATTTTTATGAAAAATTAATATTTTTACATGGAATTAATTTATATAAATTGTATTGACTGAATCACATTAATTGTGGATATATTCAAGGCATTCCGATGTCGCTTTACGAGGCAAGGGCATAGCGGAGTAAAGAACTTCACGGTTTGAGATAAGTAACTCTTTTAAACTTAGTGCTGAGGGTATGAAACCCCGAATTATATGTTATGTGATTGATGTTGAGATGACGCACATGCTAGGTGATGGGCGTGTGGGCGTGCACCCTGTGAATGGTGACTATATTGTTTCCAGGACACTGTGTAGTGGTCATACTTTGTTGATATCTGTGTTTTCACCATGTGATAAGTAAATTGAGTTGTATATCATGCTAGATATCATGTTTAGGCTTTATGCTGATATTGTTGGGACCCATAGTGGTGGTTTGTTGCTGTCATCTCACTGATTTCATTGATATTTCATACTCAGTCATATTCAATAATTCATATAATATCTCAGTCTCAATTGTTATTATTGATACATTACATCATTATTTTGGGCTGATTTTCATGATATTTTGAGCTCGAGAGACTGGAGAGATTGATAACTGAGTGAGGCCGAGGGCCTAATTGTGAGGATGATTATGGGATCGGGCTGCACGCCACAGCATGTTGTTACTGATTTATGATTGAGTGAGGCCGAGGGCCTGATTGATTTATGCCACGAGATGGCTTGTTATAGCACTTGGGCTGAAGGAGCCCCTCCGGAGTCTGCACACCCCCAGTGAGCGCAGATACCTACTGAGTGCGAGTGCCGAGTGACTTGGGAGGTTTGAGTGATTGTGAGGCATGAGTGACTGTGAGGATTGAGTAACTGGGAAGACTGAGTGACTGAGAGGATTGAGTGACAGGGAGGACTGAGTGAATTGATACTCTGAGAGTATGCATATGGTTTTGTCACTATTTTGCATTGCATTGGCATGCACATTGAAATATAGGCATAGAGATGTACTTTCCCCGTGTCATTTGAAAAATAAAATCTCCTATTTTGAAAGAAAGTTTTATGGCAAAGATCATATTTTTCAAACTTACTCATATTTTGGTGATTTTAGTGAAAAGAATTGAGTTTTACAATTATGCTTTAAAAGAAAATATTTTTTTTGGAACTGCGAACGAGCTGAGTATTTTATTATTAAGTTATTCCTTATGATGCTTTAATTATATTGTTATGAGATGTTACTGGATATTGGTGTGGACTCTGACCTTGGTACAAGCTCGTCACTACTTTCAACCTAAGTTTAGGTTTGTTACTTATTGAGTACATGGTGTCGGTTGTACTTATACTACACTTCTTGTACATTGCGAACAGATTTCGGATGTCGACGTTGTTGTGTTCGATGGGAGCTGACTTGAAAAATGTACCGGCGCCACTGTTGTAGCTGCCTCTTGTTCATGGTAGCCTTAGAATTTTAAACTCTATTTATGTATTTGTCAAACAGATGATGTATTTTTTTTCATATCAGTTTTGTAAACTCTATTCTTAGAAGCTCATGATTTGTACTACCAGTCCTGGGGAGGTGTATAAGAGATCATTTATTTTTCCTCAGTAAGTTATATTGTATTGGACTTGATGAGTTGGCTTACCTAGCGGGATGGGTTAGATGCCATCACGACTAGTTAGATTTTGGGTCGTGACAGATTGGTATCAGAGCTCTAGGTTCATAGGTTTCTACGAGTCATGAGCAAGTGTCTAGTAGAGTCTTGCGGATCGGTATGATGGAGTCCATACCTATCTTCGAGAGGCTATACGATATTTAGGATAAATTTCCCATCTTTCTTTCCTTATCGTGCAGAATTGATTCAGCTTTGAAATATAACTCCTTGAATTCTTTACACACATGCGTGTGTATATGTGAGCGCTCGGTATCATTGAATTGAAGGCTTGTAATTCCATGAACGAGATTCGAGATGTATAATTTGTGTTTCGATAATGGGCCAGTCTGGAGGAATTGAGGCCAGGTGTAGACCGCAGCTTACGCTCGGTAGTTTCAGTTGTAACAACATGTGTATTGAACTTATATGTCCGGTAGTGTCCTTATGAGTTGAAATATGTGGCTCGATGAGCGGTTGAATGGTGATATGATGAGTACGAGATGACTGCGGGATGTGTTCAGATGGTTTGAAAGTGAAAAAAGGAATTTTGAGTATATGACTCCTATCTCGATTTTGACGTAGAGTCTCGAGTTATGAATGTGTTGAAGGATATTTCATGTTGTGAAATTGTGGGACAAATTAAAATTTTCATGTCTTGTTGATGAGTCCAAACTCAGAAAGATTAATTGATAGCCTAATAGTTATGGCTGTGAAAGGTCATAGAGAGATGCCAGTTTGAAGCTAAACATGTAGGTTATCACCTACGAGGTAAACTACAGATGTGTGATCTTTACAATATTGTGTGGAGAAATTTTTCTTTACTACCGGTAGGGTAGTGGTATTGGGATTTGAATTTGAATTAGTCAAGAAAGTTGATCTGACTATCACGAGAATGAAGGCGAGCTTTGTGGACGATTTGAGAAACCATCTAGGTTGTGTTGCATGAGCTTGTGAAGAATTTAGTCAAATCTCACTAAGTGTTATGGCAGTAACTGGATATATGTATTGTAAATTATTGAATGTTCTGATCTATGGCTTTGAGCCAAGTGGGGGAGTCTGCTGTCGGCAATTTGATTTCATGGTTATATGTTAAATTTAGGTTTTCGTTCGAAACATTCTCGTGGGTTAGTTATGACCTACAAAGGTTGAGATCGGGGAAAACTAGAATAATGAAATTACTGAATACGGGTCATATTGCGCTTTATGAGTATATTAAAATCATGGGATGATTAAGTTATTAATTGTGAAGAATGTAATGCGCATGGAACGTGAATGCGACCAGTGGTGTTAAGGCAGGGTTACTTCTTTAAGTGTTATTGTGCTAATGAGACATGTGTCATTTGTCCTATTTGGGCGGTGCAATTTAGATTTAAGCAGAGTAGATGACTCTTGATTGAGTTCTAGTGGATTCAAAAATGTATATGTAGTAATTGAGATTTTTTCGGATTCGTATACTGTTGGAATCAATTATTTGCATTGGATAGTATTGAAACTTGCGGTAATTCTGTATGACTCCGGGTTCTATATTCCAGTGTAAGGGAGGTAAGAGAACGATTTTAAATTCACATAAGGTACTTTCAAAGTGGGCGTTTCAGTTGCGATACTTACGGGGGTGCTTAAGAAGAATACAACGGTTTATGAGCCTTAGGGCGGTGTGGTTTTATGCTAGGAACACTAGTAGTGAGCTTGGGTAATTAGAGTGTCGACTTGAGGGTAATTAGAAAAGGAAACAAAGAAATAGAATAGCTTGGTAGTAAGTTGGATCAACACAATAATGAATATGATCAGTTCTTTTTCATAATAATGATGTGATGATGCTTTACAGATGTTTTGGTGGCAATATTCTTGGGTTTGGTAACCTATGTGGCTTGGTCGAGTTAGAGGAATTCATTTTTGATATCTTGATTATGTGAAAATAGATTTCAAAGTGTTTTAGCCGAATATTTTCTACCGGTGTGAGGAACACGTGGTGTATTGTGATTTCCTCCTGGAAGGGAGCAGATGGAAGATTTTTAACTAATCGGGTATGTATTCTACTGGTGACCCAAAGCTGATATAAAATGCTCGTACTTTTCGTATGATGGTCTAATAGGGGTGGTGTGTTATATGGGATTGAGAATTGTATGTATAAGGTGGTAGTTCAGTTTTGAAGAAAAAGACACAAATTTTGGACAGCATGGTCAATTTCAGATATTGTTATTACTACTTGATATTTCCTGAGAATGGGTGTGCATTTCAAAAGGGACATTGTATTTTGACTTACAGATGTTTCATTGGTATTGTAGTACTCACTTGGATGATAGACTACGGATATTCAAATTATTGCTATGTGGAACAGAATAATTTTAGAAGTATTTTTAGTGGGATGATCGTGCATGATGGATGATTTAGTCATTTGAGTATTGGAGTTGGGACCAATTACGGTGATTCATATGTTCTATGAATTTGGAGACTAGGAGTCCCCAGAAGTATACTATTTCGAGAATTGCGGCATGCTTGATGTTATTTAAACCCAGTGGAGGCACTAGTTGCGCTAATTGATTGTTATAGCTACTCGCTGTGAGTGCGCATATACATGAGGTTTGAACCCATGTGCGAGAATCGGGGTAATTATTCATGCTCGAGAAGAAGCTTAGGCTATGATATGCCTAGAGTTGACTATTAAGCTTAAAGTTATAATGTTTCTCGCATTCGTACCTTTGTTGAGAACTATCTTAGCTGTACTTGAAGTTACAAAGAGGCTAATTTATAAAATAAACTTGGTTGTTGCTAATTCAGCGTTAACTTGCCGATTTGAGTTATGATAGCACAATTTGCTCATGCTTACAGTATAGCGTGTTATTTATGCTAGTCTAGGAGCATGAGAATCCTATTTCATTTAGCATATACGTGTGTACTTTTGGATTGCTCCTATATGATATGCTTGGATGGGAGGCCTATGACCATGACATGTGGATTATATTATTGGCAACTGAGTTGCTCGTATGATTGTTGTTAATATGAGCTATAAGAGAGTTGGTTACTATTATTAGGTTCATATATCTTGGTTATACTATGAATGATGAGCTCATAACATTGCGGTTGTGGTGATGCTTATTGAATTTGCGAAACAATTCTCTTCTTTGAGACATTTTCCATTTTTGGATGCGCGGATTGCACAGTTGAGGCTTGAGTTATACTGGTGTGGAAATCGCATCTCCTTGACCGTCTATCAGGTTAATTGCTTCCTTCCTCTACATGTTATGATATTTTCTGATCAGAAAAATTTGAGAAAATTATGTGCATACACACATAGATGGTCTTCTCACAGGAATTAATTTGTTGGTTTTAAATAATTTTATGTGCTGGAAAGGCAGGATTACACCGAAATAGCTGGAATAGTTGTATTTGGTGATATAAGATCAATGGACCTAGAATGGGTACTATAATGTTTGATTACAGCGTACTGGAAAAATAATTTAGAATTCGGCATAAACAATTGGCTATGGTACTTGTTAAGCGAGAGAAAACTCCATGACATGTTGACCTAGTGAGTGGTTATGAGTTCCTGTATGTTTCTTTCATTTTCGGCGACATACGAAGGTTTTAGAACGAGATCTTCTTTAATATGAGGTTTATTGCCGGCATCGGGTTAATTTGAGCAACTACTATAATTAAAAAGCATTACTACAAGCATTGAGATATGTGGTATTTGAGTTGGAGTATTTGAGTTATGGTTACGATTTGGTACAACTTGTTCAGAATTATACAGTGTATAGATGTGAGGTACAAATCTTTTTGGAAATTTCGGAGGATGGAAATTTGGATTCTAAGGCTTATAGGGCAGGTTGAATTAAGAAATTTTAGTTATGTGGAGTTATCAGACCTAGATAGGATAGGGTGATGTGGGATCACCCCCGAGTATGTACATGGTAAGGCTACACGTCGGTTTGATGGCGTTGGGAACAACTCTTGGCACGTTCGAGGACGAACGTGTGTTTAAGTGGGGGAGGATGTAACGACCCGACCTATCATTTTTAGCATTTCCATCCCGTTTAGCTATTTGAAGTCTTGAGTAGCATTGTTTTGTGTATCATGACTTGCGAGAGCGGTCAAGTTTATGATTCAAAATTTAATTGAAAGAATAATTCATGCTTTGGAAGCTTAAGTTGAATAAATGGACCGGATGGTAAAATATGTGTAAATGATTCCAAAATAGATTTTTCATGATTCCAATAGCTCCGTAAGGTGATTTTGGACTTAGGAGTGTGTCCGAAATTCTTTTTGGAAGTTTATAGTTAAATCAGGTTTGAAATGGCGAAAATAGGAAATTTGAGTTTGGAAGTTTGACCGGGGAGTTGACTTTTTGATATCGGGTCGAAATACGATTATGAAAATTTGAACAGCTCCGTTATATCATTTATGACTTGTGTGCAAAATTTGAGGTCAATCGGAATTGATTTGATAGGTTTCGGCATCGAATGAAGAAATTAGAATTTGTTAGTCTTGAATAGGCTTGAATTATGGTGTGATTCATGTTTTAGTATTGTTCAATGTAATTTGAGATAGCGACTAAGTTTGTGTCATATTATGTGACTTGTTAGTACATTTGGTTGGGGTCCTATGTGGCTCGGATGAGTTTTGGAAGAGTTTTTGGAAGAAATTGGTATTTTGAGCATAAACATGTAATGATCCAAAGGTCCATTTTTAGTTCTAGAGATCAAAGTTTGATTTCGAGATTCTGAAATTTTTATAATGAATTATAGGTGCGATCTAGAAAGTTTGGTCTAATTTCGTCAAATCGCGATTGGGTTTTTAACGTGAAACATGAGTTAATTGTTTAACGAGCGAAATGGGTATCGCACTATGAAAATGAGCTCCAAATTGAGTTTCGATTAAAGGACTAGGTCCGTATTATTATTTGTGACTCATAGGAACAAGAATCATCGAATTCCGAGTTCGTATGATGGAGTTAGAGCATTTTTAGTAAAATTAAAGACTGCTGGTGTAGCAGGATCTGGTGCGCGCACCTTTAGCGACCAGATTTGACACTTTTAACGACGGGAATTGGGCCTTTAGCGACCAGCATCGTGTTTTTAATGTTGTTCTGGTTTTTTTAGTCCATTTTGATATTTTTGGGCGAAAGAACACGGCTTGGGGCGATTTTTGAGCAAGAAATCATGGGAAATCTTGAGGTAAGTCACTTGTGATCATTTTTACTCCATAATATTGAATTATCATCGAATAATCCAACTAGATTACTTGTTTTTGAGGTGTAAATTGAGGATTGGACCTAGGGATTTGAAAATAAGATTTGAAGATTTGGAGGCCGAGTTTTTATCGGAATTTAGTAATTTTGGTATGGTTGGACTCGTGGTTGAATGGGTTGTCGGATTTTGTGAGTTACGTCGGATTCCGAGATGTGGGACCCACATGCAATTTTTAGTTAAATTTCGGATTTTTATGAAAAATTAATATTTTTACATGGAATTAATTTATATAAATTGTATTGACTGAATCACAATAATTGTGGATAGATTCAAGGCGTTCAGATGCCAATTTACGAGGCAAGGGCATAGCGGAGTAAAGAACTTCACGATTTGAGATAAGTAACTCTTCTAAACTTAGTGTTGAGGGTATGAAACCCCGAATTATGTGTTATGTGATTGATGTTGAAATGACGCACGTACTAGGTGACGGGCGTGTGGGCGTGCACCCTGTGAATGGTGACTCTGTTGTTTCCAGGACACTGTGTAGTGGCCATACTTTGTTGATATATGTGTTTTCACCATGTGATAAGTAAATTGAGTTGTATATCATGCTAGATATTATGTTTAGGCTTTATGCCGATATTGTTGGGACCTATAGTGGTCGTTTCTTGCTGTCATCTCACTGATTTCATTGATATTTCATACTCAGTCACATTCATTTATTTATATAATATCGCAGTCCCAATCTTTATTAATACATTATATCATCATTTTTGGGCTGAGTTTCATGATATTTTGATCCCGAGAGACTGGAGAGATTGATGACTGAGTGAGGCCGAGAGCATAATTGTGAGGATGATTAGGGGATCGGGCTGTACGCCGCAGCATGTTGTTACTGATTTATGATTGAGTGAGGCTGAAGGCCTGATTGAGTTATGCCATAAGATGGCTTGTTATAGCGCTTGGGCTGAAGGAGCCCCTCCGGAGTCTGCACACCCCCAGTGAGCGCAGGTACCTACTGAGTGCGAGTGCCGAGTGACTTGGGAGGTTTGAGTGATTGTGATGCATGAGTGACTGTGAGGATTGAGTGACTGGGAGGACTGAGTGACTGAGAGGATTGAGTGATAGAGAGGATTGAGTGAATTGGTACCCTGAGAGTATGCATATGGTTTTGTCACTATTTTGCATTGCTTTGGCATGCACATTGAAATATAGGCATAGAGATGTACTTTTCTCGTGTCATTTGAAAAATGAAATCTCTTATTTTGAAAGAAAGTTTTATGGGAAAGATCATATTTTTCACACTTACTCATATTTTGGTGATTTTAGTCAAAAGAATTGAGTTTTACTATTATATTTGAAAAGAAAATATTTTTTTTGAAATGCGAACGAGCTGAGCATTTTATTATTGAGTTATTCCTTGTAATGCTTTAATTATATTGTTATGAGATGTTACTGGATATTGGTGTGGACTCTGACCTTGGTACAAGCTCGTCACTACTTTCAACCTAAGTTTAGGTTTGTTACTTATTGAGTACATGGGGTCGGTTGTACTCATACTACACTTCCTGCACATTGCGTACAGATTTCGAATGTCGACATTGCTGTGTTCGATGGGAGCTGACTTGGAAAATATACCGGCATCACTGTTGTAGCTGCCTCTTGTTCATGGTAGCCTTAGAATTTTAAACTCTGTTTATGTATTTGTCAAACAGATGATGTATTTTTTTTCATATCAGCTTTGTAAACTCTATTCTTAGAAGCTCAATGATTTGTACTACCAGTCCTGGGGAGGTGTATAAGAGATCATTTATTTTTCCTCAGTAAGTTATATTGTATTGGATTTGATGAGTTGGCTTACCTAGCGGGATGGGTTAGGTGTCATCACGACTAGTTAGATTTTGGGTCGTGACACCGCTAAAGCCTAAAATATAACTAATTTTAGACAAATAATAATTTTCACTAGTTGCCTACAATATTAGAGATAAAACTAGTTTGTCACCAATAACTTTAGATATTGTGACTAATGTTACTAAATAACTAGTGACAATCCATTTTTGTTTGGTGGAAAACCTGAGTAGATAAAACTATCACTACGAAATTTTTGTTTCTTCACTAAATGTATGTGCGTGTGTATTTAAGTACGACTCTAATTTTTATTCCAAAAAGACAATAATTAGTGATGAACTTTTTATGATACCTAATAATTTCATAGGTAAAATAGAGATGATACACTGATCGTCACTAATTTGTTTATTCTATTAGTGAGAAAAACTAAGGTTGCAAAAAATATAAAACTTTTAGTGACGAAACTGTTTCATAGCAAAAATATAACTAATTTTAAGGCGAACAATTATTTATCCCCAATTGTCTACAACATTAGTGACGAAACTAATTTGTCACCAATAATATTAATTTTGTGGCTAATAAAATATTTGGCGCCAATTTTTTTTTTGTGGGAAACTTTAGTAGACAAAAATTTTGCTACGAAATTTATGTGTTGTCACTAAAAGTATGTGCCTCATATATTTAAGTACGAAATATAATTTTTGTCATAGAAAATGGATAATTAGTGATAAATTTTCTATTGTAGCTAATATTTTTGTGGTTAAAAATTATATTTGTTGTAGTGGCTTCTTAGTTGAAGCACTATATATTTAAGTGTTAGGGTTAGAAAGTAATACGGTATTATTTTAGTGATACAGTAATATAGAAACTGTAATACAATAGTTTAATCGTATTTTTTTAGTATACTATGCGTATATTTTAGGTTATTTCGTTTAATTGGTATAGTATATGTATATGAGTATAAATTGCTTTATGAAAAATAGTGTAGCATGTATGTGTAAATGTGAAAGAAGCATGGGGAAGGTAAGACAATTAAACTAATGAGAGAGAATTGGAAGGAAAAAATTAAATTAAAAAATAAATCTGCTAAAAGGTATATCTGAAAAACGAAAATGCTTAAATATCCATTATGCCCTCAAAATCTATGAGAAGTTACCATAATACCCCCATTCTGGACATTTGGGTCATTCTTAGTTTGTCCAAATATATTTCCCGTAAATAAATACTAAAGGTAGGTTTTCAACCTAAGCATAGTTTAACCATTGAAGTATCCAAAAATATGATGAATGAATAAAGCATAATGAAAATGGCCAGTGCGAGGCGACAAGATGTCGGAGGGGACGAGGAAAGGGTGTCCCAATATGAGTGCGTGTGTGTTGTCCCATGTGTTTTTTCGAACCCAATAAAACATCTCTCTTAATTAATAACCATCACCCACCTCATATTTCGCCATTGAATGATAGATTAAATATGATGTATCTCCTCATTAGTTCTTTCGGGAAAGTTTTTGAGCAAAGATAAAGTTATTACTGTATGATTTATAAGTTACGGATTCAAGCGATAGAATTAGTCACGAATACTTGAATTAGAGTAAGCTGGCTACGCACATCCTTTTAGGGTACGGTCCTTACACAAACCCAACGAAAAATATTTTATGCATCGAGCTATCTTTTTCCTCTCCTGATTCAGTTCCTAGAGTGAAGGGCCGTAGAGGAGGTCCTCACCATGTGCTTACTCCTCGCGTCCCTATCCTTCCCATTATTAATTTTGGCCTATTAATTTTCACTTAATATTTACATGTGAAAGAATCTAAATTATTTAAAAGTTATTTAGTCAATATTTAATTAAAGATTTCAGCATATATAACATTTTATCAATTTTCTCTAGTGTACAATCGTCATCGCGACTAGCCTTTATCACACAATTGCGGTTGTACTGCCATCACCACGATCAGTTATCATTAATTAATCAATCACTACCAAATACCACAGCAAAAATACCAATATGGACAACTTTACCAACTATCACTATCACTAATCATCTCCGCCAAACCACCAAAATCGATCACCTCACAACCACCACGCACCACGCACGTCTGCTAGCTACTACCACCACCACTTGGTTTAACCGACCACCTTTGGTCGGTTTTTGGCCGATTTTTTTGACCGACCAAAGTTGGTCGGTTTTTTTTTATTGGTTTTTGCCGAATTTCTAGAAGTGAATTATTTACCTACAAGAAGTGTTGGCTCAATCGAGTTACCCATTTTCAATACAGATGTACTTTAAGAAATTAAAAGTTTGTTGAACAGTGAAATAATACTACTCCCTCCGTTCACTTTTACTTGACTTGTATATTTGTATAGGTCCAAATTTGGATGACCATGACTACTGTCAAATACGACAAAAGATGAGATCTTCACAACACGACGTCCTGTGGAAGACGGCGATGATCAACAGCGGATAGAGGGCGCATGACTTTTGCAGTAGTGTAGGTTTAACAGGAGACATTAGGAATATATTTTCGAATATTCCCTATGATATGTCTTCTAGGGTTCAGAAGGGGGTTGTCCCTTATATATAGTGAGGAAAAAACCTTGTAAAAAGAGGAACTTTTGGCTAAGAACACCTATTGTAATATCTTTCTACATTCAAGGTTGGCATTTTGACGCTTAATCACTCAGTTTCATGAGATCAAGAAATACTATCTACCTTGTTCATCCCTTATATCTTTTATTCTAGAGTTTATTATACTTAGCTGAGATTTACCTCTTCATTTTCTTTAATTGATTTATTCAAAAAGGTTTCAATATCTTTTGGGTCAAATAATTTGGCGCCGTTTGTGGGGATTTCTTTAGCTAAGATTATAGTTTCATCTAGACTCCTGGAAGGGATAATCACTTCTTCCGAGCTTGGACAAACCAACAATGGCAGGGAAAGGAGATGCAAGGCAAAAAGCCATAGTAGGCGTCACAACCAACCGCCTAGACACCATCAACGAAGATAGCAGAGAGGATCACGAAAATGAAACACCAAACATCACACCGGGGGGAGACACTTCACCTCCCCCGCACGGAAGCGTGACTGCTTCACGCGAAAGGGAAGCCTCCACATCTGCAAGAGGAGAGGCACCACCGGTAGTAAGAATACTGCTAGAAGAATAGTTAACAAGTGCTATGAACACCATCCTTGATAAACCCGCCCTAAGGGAAGATATGAATGTGGAACATGCAGATATCACGATAAACGAGGGTGAGCAAGATCCCTCCATACAGCAACACTTATGTTGCTAATAACACAGGCAATGATACGATTGCAGCCGTTTTCAATAAAATGGAGGAGATGGAAAATGAGAATAAGGCACTCCGCGACCAAATGAAGGAACACCAAAAGAGAGTTGACAAAATACCAGGTGCTCTAAAGTTGCTGCCAAAACACGATGTTGGTCGATTCATCGAGCAACCATACAGTGAAGAAGCGGCCCTTTACACCATTCCAAAGGCCTTCAAAATGTCGCCCTACTTAAAGATATATGATGGTACTACCGATCCAGAAGACCATTGTCGCACCCCTTTTTCTCGCAAAATCGGGCTTGTGACATTTGGGAGGTCAACTCGTTCCCTTTTGGGAATTGGGTTTTGGAATTTGAAGACTCGCCACCTAATGATTAAATGCATTAGGACACTAAGAAGGGTTTGAGTTTGAAGAACCAGAGTTTGGGTAAGGGCTAGAAATTATATCTAGGGGAAGGTGTTAGGCACCCCTCAAGATCTACTAGTGTGGTTCCCGATCATGTTACAATTGTGACTTCACATAATCAAGTAAGCAATTAAGGGCCTCAAATGAAAGGGGATTTTCACATATTATTGCAAGCAAATTGAAAGTTTGAAGAGAATAAAGAAAGCAGAAATTTTTCGGACAATAAAACAAGTTAAAAGAAAGGGGGGTCCTAGGTTTACAAACAATATGGATCACATCAATGCAATACACGACAATCGCTCTACAGAAGAGGGGTTGCATGTGGTATTAGCGTACTGGTCATCATATCCATATCTACCCCTCACACCCCGTTAAGGTAGTAAAGCGCAGAATGGTGTCGTTACTTATTGCATGCTAGTACTCGCCCCAATCCTATCAATCCCGGAGGCATTTGGGACTACTAGTCCTAAATGGAAGGGAAATTTGGCTTTCCAGAGTCTTAAAAGGATAAAATTCTAGGGCGACAATCAAAACATATAAGGCAGGTATGGGGAGAACACATAACAGTTTAAAGGGCTCAAACAGGCCTCCTCATTTAAAGAGACAAATTGGCTAGCATGACTTACAAGTACTGGTTATGGTCTGAATTAAATTAAAGCATAAGATAGGCTGATTCATCACATATTTCTCAGATAAGGAGTCCGAATTAGCCTTCCCTGATTGTAATTTATCAAAGACTGATGCAGTTAATTAATTACCTAATGGTTTGCCTAAGTGAGACCTATAGGCATAATATCTAACAGTACTTACTCCGATTTTAAAGAAGGATTACTGATTGTAGAAAACACATAAGTTCTGCAGATGTTAGACGACATTACTACTGATTTTGGACTTGTAGATGAAATAAACGAATCAGATTTAATTGGTTACTCCTATAGGCATGATTTCTAGGTGTTGTTGGTTTTAAGACGATTATAAAAGTGCAGGAGTCCTATAGACATGGTATCTAGAATGAAACTTATTATTACTTAACCTATAACTGTTTGCCTAATGATAGATGTAAAATGCAGAAGTGCCAAAGACCTATAGTCATGATTTCTATATGCAAAAGTGTAGAAAAACCTACAGACAGGGTTTCTATATGGTATGCGAAAGTGCAGAAAACCTATAGACATGATCTCTATGTATGATATGCGGAAGTGCAGAACCTTATAGGCAAGATTTCTATATGATATACGTAAGTGCAGAGCTTGTAAATAGTAACGCCTATGAGCATGTTGTCTACCCTTTGCATATATAAATGACCCTCCCCTTTTCACTAGAACCCCATAAGTTATTACAACATAATACCGACCAGAATAAATTAAGAAAAGTAAAATTACATCAGAAATTGAGCTACAACCAAGGAGCCTAATTCAGACTCAAAGTCCAACAATATGAGATGAACCAACTTCTAGGATCAGGTTTCCAAAGCCTTCTCTTATTGGGGATGTGTCAAAGTTCCTCAAGAGCCTCAAATGGACTCCGGGCAGTGCTTACAATCCAAATATATTGCAGAATTAAGAGCATAGTGCAGTATGGAAATGCCAGCCCTCAGATGTCCAAGTTCAGAGGGAACTCAAGGTCCCAAAGCAAGGCTCATAATAGGGGGGCCGAACCTAGAATCTAAGAGTAAGTGTAAGTGTATAGAGGGGGAATTAGGGAGAGCTATGGTAGGCTAATGGTCATGCCCAGCAATCAGGAGTGCTGACACACCCCTGACTAGCCTATTAGCCATATTTTGAGAGTTGGGATCCATTGAGGATCAGGTTCAGACCTGAGTAGCAATTTGGATGCTGTCAAGGCATGAACCTTAGCTCAAACACATAGAAGGGGGTGGGGGTATAGGGGGTTCATAACAAATAATAGATGCAAAGAGAGAGTAGCATTCTCAATACAGAACATGAACAACAAAGTAGACAGGAGTGTAGCAACTATAAAATAAACACATAGGGATGGTGCTGAAATCGAAATTAAGGCATACCAGTTTCAAGGAAACAAATAAGTGAAAGCTGAAGTTTTGTAAACCAAATATCAAGCAGACAATACAAAAGATCTCAAAAGAGAGTAGAGAACTGAAAGAGTATTATAATTGAGAGGTGTGTGTGTAAAGTTTTGAATTCGAAGTATTAAACTGAAGGTTCAAGGTGTCTAAGTGCATAAGGGTCGTGCCCCTTTTATAGTACAGAAAACAAGTAAGAAAAGGTAAGGGAATAGTTTGCAATCAATCACACAGAATCTCCCTTCAGTTAAGGGATTCTGATTTCAAATGGGTAGAAGACAATTAAGGAAAGAATTAGATTAAAATCTTTTCCAAAGTAGTACAAGAAGAGCAAATACATAGAAACTATTTAAGGAAAAAGTATGATAGCAACACGGTTTGTGCAAATAAGGAAAGGCAATCAATCATCAGCCAGTAAAATCAGAAATTGAGTTTTGGTATGAATGAATCCAACCAGAAAAGGTGAAGAAAGGTTTAATTAAAGAAAATTAGTAACAATCAATCAAACCCTATTAAAAGGAATTCGGAATCAATCGATAGTTGGCAAAACCTCTTTTGAAGGAAGAATTCTTCATATATAAAGCATACAGACATGTCAAACAAGAAAGAACTATCATGCTAATTAGAAAGAATCTAGCATAGGAAAGCTCAGAGTCACAAACAAAGAGGCTCAAATTCAGTACATAAGCTGAGACTTAGTTCGAGAGAATCCAGGGTTCCATAATAGAACCCTAGTCCAAACATAAGATCAAACTCGCCAAAACCCCAAATCCTAGGGTTTTCAACTCGAATCAGATGCAGAGACGAGACGACAAATAACTGAAAAAGGCTCAGAGATCTCTTTTAGAGGCTCATGAGAAAACAAACAGGTAAAATAGCAGGTTCAAAACAAACATAGTGAAAAAGTTGATTTGAAGCGTAAAGAACATGTTTTAAGAAAAGCTTGGAACTTAAACTAGTTCAGAAGACAAAGAGGTAGCATAAACTTAAGGAAACAGTAGATGAAACATGTTTAGAAAGAACTCAAACAAAGTCCAGAAAAGGGCAAATAAGAACTAAGAGTTTAGTAGAAATTATAGTAAAGGAACATAGGGTTAAACGAACACATAAGATAAACGTGTGAAAGCATGATATAGAAACCAGTAGAAGAAAGAACGGAGCACAGTAGAAGAATATGTATAATAAGGTGAACCTAAGAACACAGGGGAAGGACATGCAAGGTAGAAAGTAGAACATAAAACATAGCATAGACAGATTCATACAAAGAAAAGAAGAAGAGGAGTCAGAAAACATTTCAAAACTTTTTTCAGAAACCCTAAATCGAAGAGAAACAAATTTTGAAAGAGAAGATTAGGGAAAACGTTTTAAAATTCCAGTAGAACATAGATATAACATAGATCTACGAAAACACACAGAGAAAAACCTCGAATATCGAAACCCTAGAAATGAGAAAGGCTCTTAAGAAGGTTCGATATTGAGTCGGATGAGTTACAATCAGGCTCCTACTGCTTGAATATGCCGGAGCATGGCCGGAGAAGCTATAAAACTGCAGATCTGAGAAGGATCTGAAGAGAGCCATCAGAGTCGGGCCTCGAAGCTTCGTACAACCATGGTTTGATGGTGGAGGGGGTGAGTACCAACCATCCATGGCCTGAGAAGCCATGGATTCCGGTGAAAGGCGGTTGAAAAAAATGGGGGATGGCTAGGGTTTCAGAGAGCTTGAGAGTGTTTTTGAGAGACGAATGGTTTCAAGGTGGCGGGTCAGGTGAGAATGAGGGAGATTAGGGTAGTCGTTTAGGAGTTAAAAAGGAAAGGGCTAGTTTTGGTCATTGATCTTGATTGATCAACGGTCTAGATTTAAGTGATAGGTGGGGAACGGGTTGGGTTATTTAAAATCGGGTCATGGGTTGGGTTAAAATTGGAATTGGGTTGGTTTTAATTTTGGTGGAATTGGGGTCAAATTGGGGTTAAAATTGAAAGGAAATGAGGTTGTAATTGAAATAGAAATAGGCTAAATGTTAAATGGCCAGTTTTTCCTTTTTATTTATAAAAATAGTAATGATGATTTTAAAAGTAAATTAAAAGTATCGAGCCAACAAATAATATATAAATATCAATTCAAAAATGCTGGAACAAATTTTACAATTATAAAATGCTATTAATCTTAAAGTAGGCTAGAATTGCAATTATATGCAATTTAGTCTTTTAAATACCAAATAAATTTGTAAAAATGTACAAAAATTATCTTAACTATATTTTTGTATAAATATGGGAATAAAATAAATTATTCACCAAAATTGATGATTTTGTACTGCTAAAATGGATAGTAAATTGATTTTAAAAACTCTTCAAAAGATTGGAAAAATACTGCAACACTTGGGTATGCATGTATATTCTACTTCGAAAGTATTTTGTATATAAAAAATACATAGGGAAAAATTGGGTATCAACAGCTGCCTCTCTTTACCCGGGAAGGATGAAAGAGTTGTCGGGTAAAGATATGATGGCCAATTTTGACCGAATGAAACGATTTGAAGAATTTTGACCGAGCTCTGGTTCCTGAGCTGCCTACATATCCCTGGTCTTACGGGAATCAGGCCATATGTAGTTCAGGATCCATTGGCGGAATATACCGATGGAGATTTCGAAAAGCGAACGTGATGTTTGGGTTCAGGAGGATGGTCAGAGTCTGATAGGCTGCGGGAACTGGAGCGAGATCGCCCATGCTGAGATGGCCGTTGCTAGCCGGTTTTACCTGCAAGTGAGCATATATTGTACATAAATTTAAACATGATGCAAGTTCCCATTGGACCATGAATGTTGTCTTTGAAAGGTTAGGATGACGTCCTCGGACTATGACGTCCTAGGCTATGAAGCGTATGATAAAGGATTCGCAGGCTATGAAATAATGTTCTCGGGCTATGAGAATGATGCCTCCGAACTATGATGCCTTTGAATAATGATATGTAAGAGATAAAATGCGGTCCTCAGGCCATGGCATGGCGTTCTCGGGCTACGCGAATGGTGCCTCCGAACAATGACGCCTTCGGAAAATTTGGCGATCATTCAGCCCATGAAATGCAGAAGGTGGCGATATTTCAGCCGATGCAAGACGTAAATAAAAGGTGGCAATATTTCAGCCGATGTAAGAGCGATAAAGTGGTGATATTTCAGCCATGCAGGGTGGAGACAGTGCTTAGTCTCGGAAGGCAGAAAGGTAGCCTTATGCAATGTAGAGCAATGCAGGATGGAGACAATGCTTAGTCTTGGAAGGCAGAAAGGTAGCCTTATGCAATGCAGAGAAATGCAGATGGAGGTAGTGCTTAACCTCGAAAGGTAGAAAGGTAGCCTTATGCAATGCAAAGAAATGTAGATGGAGACAATGCTTAGTCTCGGAAGGCAGAAAGGTAGCCTTATGCAAGGCAGAGAAATGCAGATGGAGACAATGCTTAGTCTCAGAAGGCAGAAAGGTAGCCTTATGCAATGCAGGAATGCAGATGGAGTAAAAGGGCAAAATGATGATAGAATTTTCTTAGCTGATAGCGGATCGAGATATTGCGACTGCTGGGGATACTGTGTCTGCTGGGAGCATTGTGTGCGGATAGTAGCTGTGAGTAAGTGCGATGGTTTTGCGAGTTATGTTCCTGAGCAATGTGAGTCTCATGAGTGTATAGTATATTTGATGATTTTGCAACTCAAGTGCCTGCATTCAAAGAAAAATCGTGAGTTTTGTAAAGGGGGGAGGTTAGTTCGTATTCCCGCTAGCTCTGCTTGACCTGCTCGGCTCCGTTCCGATGATATTGGGCATATCATTGGGGTAGCGTTGCTAAACAAAGCAACTTTGGTAACAGACATGCATGATTTAGTAAAGAAATGTGACAATAAATACATAATTAAGAATAGTTTTCTTTAGATGAACTGACGACGGCGACGTGGTCCAAGATACTGCAACTTCTCTCGCTCCAGAATTTTGAGGGTCCTACTCAAAATTCTACCCCAGTTTACCGGGTTGCTGCTTCCGACGGCTGCTTGCGTTGAATGGCTGAAATCACTTCGGATTTTTGAGGGTCCTCCTCAAAATTCTGCCCCAATTTCCAATAGCGGGGGGAAATGAAAATTTTATTGAATTATGACCGAACCCAAAGGTATGTCTACGTATCCCCTCTTAAACGGGAATCAGGTCAGGCATAGTTCAAATACATTATGCAGGAAATCGTAAGAGTTACACATAGTATCGCTTCACTGCATCTGAATTGATCGGCTTCGGCCAAACTTCACTGTCCATTTCTTCAAGTATGAGGTCTCCTCTAGTTAGAACCCAGTGAACCATGTATGGACTCCCTTTGGCTTCATCGTGATGCGGGAAAATCTTCTTTAACACCAGCTGCCCTGGTGTAAACTGTCTCGGCTTGACTCTATTGTTGAAGGCCCTGGACATTCTGTTCTGATAAAATTGACAATGGCAAACTGCATTCATTCTTTTCCCATCTATAAGAGCTAACTGCTCGTAGCGACTCCTTACCCATTCTGCATCATCAAGTTCTGCTTCCTGTATGATCCTCAATGAGGGGATTTCTACCTCGGCGGGAATGGTTGTTTCTGTACCATAAACCAATATATAGGGAGTTGCCTCGGTTGATGTGCGGACTGTGGTGCGGTAACCCAATAAAGCAAATGATAACTTCTCATGCCACTGCTTATACTTCTCTATCATTTTCCTTAGTATCTTCTTGATATTCTTATTGGCGGCTTCTACAGCTTCGTTCATCTGAGGTCTGTAAACTGTAGAATTCTTGTGTTTGATCTTAAAGGTTCCACACATGGCTTTCATCAGGTCGCTATTGAGATTGGAACCATTATCAGTGATGATTGACTCAGGAATTCCGAACCGACAAACAATGCGGTCACGGACAAAATCTGCTACCACTTTCTTAGTCACTGCTTTGTACGATGTTGCTTCAACCCATTTGGTAAAATAATCAATTGCCACTAGAATGAACTTGTGCCCGTTTGATGCGGAAGGCTAGATAGGTCCGATAATATCCATTCCCCAAGCGGCGAACGGCCATGGCGAGCTTGTTGTAGTAAGCTCGTTTGGAGGCACCTTTATCATGTCTGCATGTATCTAATAACGATGGCATTTTCGGACATACTAGATGCAGTCCGTTTCCATAGTCATCCAAAAATAACCAGCTCAGAGTACTTTCTTGGCTAAGACAAACCCGTTCATATGCGGACCGCAGGTCCCGGCATGAATTTTCTCCAATAGCCTGGATGCTTCCTTTATGTCGACACACCTCAATAATCCCAAATCAGGAGCCCTCCTATACAGGATTCCTCCGCTATAAAAGAAGTTGTTAGATAATCTCCGAAGTGTGCATTTCTGAGTAGGATTTGCGAGTTATGGATATTTTCCTTTCGTCAAATATTCCTTGATATCATGAAACCAAGGTTTTCCGTCTGCTTATTCTTCTACATGAGTGCAGTAAGCTGGCTGATCATAAATCTTTACCAGAATAGGATCAATGAAGTTCTTGTTGGGGTGCTGTATCATGGAAGATAGGGTAGCCAATGCATCGGCAAACTCATTCTGAACTCTGGGAACATGTTGGAACTCTGTCTTTGTGAACCTTTTCCTCAATTCTTGTACATGATGCAGATAAGGGAGTATCTTGGAGTTCTTGGTTGCCCATTCTTTTCGGACCTGATGTATAAGTAGGTCTGAATCTCCGATCACTAGCAATTCCTGAATGTTCATGTCAATGGCCATCTTGATCCCTAAGATGCAGGCTTCGTACTCAGCCATGTTGTTGGTGCACGTGAACCTATGCTTGGCAGATACCGGATAATGCTGACCGGTTTCTGATACTAGGACTGCTCCTATGCCAACTCCTTTGAAATTTGCTGCTCCATCGAAAAACATTCTCCAACCTTCATAGGATTCTGCAATGTCTTCTCCTATGAAAGATATCTCTTCATCAGGAAAATATGTCTTTAGAGGCTCGTATTCTCCATCCACAGGATTTTTAGTAAGATGATCTTCCAGTGCTTGTCCTTTGATTGCCTTCTGAGTCATGTAAACAATGTCGAATTCACTCAGCAGGATTTGCCACTTGGCTAGCTTGCCAGTGGGCATGGGCTTCTGAAAGATATACTTCAAAAAATCCATTCTTGATATGAGGTAAGTGGTATAGGCACAGAAATAGTGTCTCAACTTCTGAGCTACCCAAGTCAGGGCACAACAGGTGCGTTCCAATAGAGAATACCAGGCTTCGTACGAGGTGAACTTCTTGCTGAGATAATAGATGGCATGCTCCTTTCTTCCCATTTCATCATGCTGCCCTAGAAAACAATCGAAAGCTCCATCAAATACTGCAAGGTAGAGTAATAGAGGTCTACCCGGCTCGGGCAGGACCAAAACTGGCGGCGTTGATAGGTATTCTTTGATTCTGTCAAAGACTTTCTTACAATCATCAGTCCATTTGGTAGCGGCGTCCTTCTTCAACATCTTAAAGATTGGCTCATAAATGATAGTGGATTGAGCTATGAACCGGCTAATGTAGTTAAGCCTTCCCAAGAAACGCATAACCTCTTTCTTGTTCTTCGGTGGTGGAAATTCTTGGATGACTTTGATCTTTGACGGATCCAGTTCTATTCCTCGACAACTCACAATGAACCCGAGTAGTTTTCCGGCAGGAAGCTCGAATGCACATTTGGCGGGATTCAACTTCAAGTTGTACCTTCTTAGTTTGTTGAAGAACTTCCTTAGATCTTTCATGTGTTCATTGGCTCTCTTAGATTTGATGATGACGTCGTCTACATATACCTCGATCTCTTTGTGTATCATGTCATGGAAAATAACAGTCATAGCCCTCATGTAGGTGGCCCCAGCATTCTTTAACCCGAATGGCATCATCTTGTAACAATACATCCCCCACGGCATAATGAAAGTCGTTTTCTCCGCGTCTTCCTCATCCATCCATATCTGATGAAACCCAGCAAAACAATCAACGAACGACTACAGTTCATGCTTGGCGTGCTTGTCAATTAGAATGTGTATGTTCGGCAAGGGGAAGTCGTCTTTCGAACTGGCCCGGTTGAGATCCCGGTAGTCGACACAGACTCTAACCTTCCCGTCATTCTTCGGCACTGGCACAATATTGGCTAACCATGTTGGATACTCTACTACCCTGAGAACCTTGGTTTTGACTTGCTTGGTGACTTCTTCTTTGATTTTCAAACTCATGTCAGGTTTGAACTTCCTGAGCATCTGTTTTACTGGTGGACATGTCGGATCGATTGGCAGTTTGTGAGCTACAATAGATGTGCTGAGACCAATCATGTCATCATAAGACCAGGCGAATATGTCCTTATATTCCCTTAGAAATTCCATGTACTCTTTCTTTTCTGATGGTGACAGATGAATGCCGATTCGTGTTTCTTTGACATTTTTTGCATCTCCCAGGTTGACAATCTTAGTTTCGTCTAGGTTAGACTTAAGTCTGTTCTCAAAATCCTCAACCTCTTTAACAACCTCTTCTGGTATATCATCTTCTTTTGAGTCCATATCCGTTTGTTGCGTTGCCTCGTCGCACGTCACAATCGTCGGTTCATCAAGATAAGTAATAGTAATGCTGTGTAAATAAAGTAAACGATAAAAAGTAATAAGAGCAAGATTTATAAGAAACTGAAATGTTTTGATAAATTTCATAATTGTTTTGAACATTGGAGCTCTTATTTCAATATTAAAAATGCGGAAAGAAAGTCAATTAGCGAAGAAATAAAGATAATGCATGGTGCTTTGTTTAGCCTTGCTACCCTGAAGCCTTTCGGGCCCTGGTGGTTCTAATGGACCAATTATTGAGGCGTACTCCTCGGCTCACAGCCTGTATAGAAGGGATTTCCTCCCCCTTCTTCTCAAAAATGACATAGCAGTCCATATTATTATCTTCCAAAAACAAATTCCTCATCACCGCCAGTGCTTCCTCTTCTCCCGACCCATATATGATATTGGCGGGCTGGAAAATCTGTTCCAAGCGAGGTATTAGATGCTCCAGTGGGTAGTAGGGACTACGTCATGGTGGCGACTAGTGGTTGAATTCCTCTCAAGTGTATTCATATCCCAAACCGAAAGTGGTACCGTGTTTCTTCAACTTGATAGGCTTAGCGATTCCTTGGAGATTCTTGCCAAGTCCCTTGCCTGGTTCGTTTTTTTCACCAATTCAGTATACTTTTAATTTTGCTATCCCACCATTTTTCCTTGTCCACAGCGTTGACTCGCTCAATGTGATGGTAGGTTTCTCCACCTATCTTCCTTCTTCCTCCGATTGCTGGGATGGTCTAGCGACTATATATGGGATTGCTACCGTCGACATGAATAATTACCTCTTGGTGATTCCACTCGAATTTCACTACTTGATGTAGGATTGATGCCATATCCCCAGTGGCATGGATCTAGGGCCGTCCCAATAACAAGTTGTAAGATGCTGGGATGTCTATCACTTGGAAATCAACGTCGAACCAAGTCGGTCCCATTTGCAGACATAAATTGATTTCCCCAATAGTGGACCTTTGGGATCCATCGAAAGCTTTGACATTGATGGCTCCATCCTTGATCTCATGCAGGCTCTTTCCCAATATTCTGAGAGTCACCAATGGAAAAATATTGAGGCTGGACCCTCCGTCAATCAGGACTCTGGTTATGAAATGATCTTCGCACTGCATAGTTGTGTGCAAGGCCTTGTTGTGGTTTAGCCCTTCGGGTGGCAGCTCATCTTCGTGGAAAGTGATTTTGTGACTCTCCAATACTTGCCCCACCATGTTTTCCATTTTTCCTCCTGTTATGTTGCTGGGTACATATGCCTCGCTCAGCACCTTCAATAAGGCATTCTTATGTGCGTTAGAGCTTTGTAGCAGAGCCAAGATAGAGATCTGGGCTAGCATTTTGTTCAATTGATCAATGACCGAATACTCTTTGGCTTGTATCTTCCTCCAGAGATCATCAGGCCCAATTTCAGTGATGGTTGGTCGTCCAGAGGCCTGCTTACTGGACTCGGCTAGGTGTTCTGGAGTATAAACCCTACCGGTTCTTGTCATACCCTGTACTGCAATTGCTTTTCCATATTTGGTTTTCCCTTTCCTTATCACCTCGACGGTGTAATCCCATGGTATGGCCTTTGGGTGGAATGGTGTTATGGCTTTCATGGCCAACAGGATGGGTACCTTTGCCTTGGATGGTAACACAGCCACTTCGAATGGTACAGGTGTCTTTGGAGACCCAAACTTGACCTCAATAGGTCCTGGCGTCTTTGCAGAAGAAGGTGCTTCGAACTCAAGTGGTATGGACATGTCTACTTCAGCTTTTTCAGAAGGCTAGATCTGGACTACAATCGGATTAAGTGTAATCGTTGGTTCCTTTGGCTCGTCACCTTCAGCGATCAATCCGATCGACCCTTTGGGGTCTCAATCGTCCTCTATCTCAATCATGTGAATGCCCTCAACCTTGTGGTCGGGCAGAGGGTTGTTGCGGACATTCGGAGCTGGCTCCTTTGCTATGATGATCTTGTTGTCAATCAAAGCTTGTATTTTTATCCTTCAGAGAGCGGCACACATCAATAGTATGCCCCTTCATGCCAGAATGGTATGCACAGGTTTTATTTGGGTTGACCTATTGGGAGGGGTTTTCAGGGTTTATGGCAGGGATAGGGGTGATGTAACCAGCAGCTTTGAGCCTTTCATATAGCTGGTTGATAGGTTCGGCAATGGCGGTATACTATTTTGGGGGTCTGCGGTCGAAGTTTAGTTGGGGTCTAGGAAAGTTTTGGCGGGTGGGAGGTAGTTGATAGTGAGAGGGTTAAGTATTGTAGGCTTGATAGACATGTGCGGGTTGGGAATATCTGGGCGAAGTGAGCTGATATGTGGGAGGTGGAGGTGATTGGTAAGTAGGTGGGGGAGTTTGGTAAGAGGGCGAGGGTGCTTAGTAATTTGGGGTAGGTTGATATGCGAGTGGAGGTATTGGGTAGGTTTGGTATTCAATTGGGTATTTTGTTCTTTGTGCAACCATCAAGGCGCTTACGTCCCTTTTCTTGGACGTGCCACTAGATAGTAGAGCCTTGCTGGTGGCCTGCAAAGCTTCAAAGTTAGTGACCATACCACTTTTGATACCTTCCTCGATCCTTTCCTCTATCTTGATGATGTCGGAAAATTTCTGGCTTTCAATCAGCATTAACCTTTCATAGTACGGTGGGTCTTGAGCTCGGACGAAAAACCTATTCATTTGTTCTGCTTCTAAAGTCGTTCTGACCTTAACGGCTTCTGATCTCCAACGAGTAGCATACTCGCGGAATGTCTATGAGGGTTTCTTCTTTAAGTTCTGGATGTAGAACACGTCTGGTGCATTTTCCGTGTTGAACCTGAACCTGTCCATGAAATTGGACGCCATACTTACCCAATTTGACCACTTCTTAGCGTCTTGGTTGATGTACCAAGACAAAGCATCTCCTTTCAGACTTCTCATAAAGAGTTTCATGCAAATCTTTCATCCTTTCCTACTCGGACCAGCTTGTCGCAGTACGTCCTCAAATGGACTCTGGGATCCCCTGTGCCATCAAACATCTAGAACTTGGGAGGTTTGTACCCCTCAGGAAGTTAGACATCTGGCTGAATGCATAGGTCCTCATAATTCAGTCCCTCAATGCCCTTGCTTCCTTCGACACCCTGAACTCGGCTAGTCAGCTTCTTGAGTTCCGCGGCCAGATTCCTGATAAAAGAGTCAAACTCTGGTGTGCTTGAAATAGGTTGAGTATAATGTGGTATGGTTTCCACATAGATGGGGGTGTTGTGGGGATGATCATTTGTGCAGTTTAGTGGTTCAGGAATGAGTAGTGGGGTGTTGTCTGAAGTGTGGCATGTGTTGCAGTGGTGATGGGGAGCGGGTTGGTTTTGTGGTTTCGGGATGTTTTGTGGAGGTGTGGGGTTTTGAGTGTTGGTAAAGCTAACATTTGGGGTAGTGAAAGAAAATGACAAATTCGTCAAGTTCCGAACTTGGTCCAGTTCTTCCTGAAACTTCAATAACTTCTGTTTGAGCTGGGAGGTACTTTCCTTGGAAACCTAAATACCCTGAGGAACCTCTACCCTTTCAACTGAGTTCTCCTTTCTGATGTTGCTCAAATCTTCCATCTTTCTCTTGTTCTTGTTTCTGATAGGACTCAGAAGAGGAGGAGGTGGAGGGCCCTTAGATCTTGTGGAGTATGATGAAGATGCCAGAGTTCACGAACTAACCTTTGGGGAGGGAAATAAATAAGAGGTAAAAACAAAAAAAAGGTAGCAAGTTAGTGCGGATTATGAGAAGAAAACGTTGCAATATTTAAACACATAGTGCAAGAATATGAATCGTGTCCTAATTTGGGAGCCTCATTGTGCCCGAGGTAGGCCTAGCGACAAGTTGATTTGGAGAACTTATAATGTTAAATGCCTCATTTTATTGATAAAAATAAGACGAATCCCAAAATGACACTAAAATAGCAGGAAAAAAAAATAAAATGTCACTAATGGTCGTTGGCCTTATTACATCCTAAAAGCAAAAGAAAGGACTCCTAGCTACTTGGTCCCAGAATGACCTTCTTCAGGTTGAATGCTTGCGTTAATCAGATCTTCCAGCTCGCGCAGATTTTCTAGTAAAAATGCCTTTGCCAGGGGTTCTCCTTTGCCTTCCTCAGCGTTCTGACAGTCCGTGACTCTTTTCCTCATTTTTCCTTCCAACTCCAGCAGACTGTATTCCAGCTTCTCACTAGCCCTAGCGACTCTCTTTCCATTCGTTGATTACTTGATGGGATGTTCCTCTACCAGGTCAGCAAGAGTGAGGGTATGTTGATCATACCAAAGTCGGGAACTTTGTCATTCATTTCTGCAAAACAAAAGGGTGAGGTCCTTACCCCGCCGGACTCGACTATTTAAACCAATAATTAGCATAAGTAGCATTTAGTTCTCCAAATAAATGCACAGAATATGGTAACGTCCGTTTGGGTTCCCAGGAAACCTAGTGGACTTTGGACAAGGCTATCTTAAAGAGTCATTATGTGGACAACATAACTGACTCGGCTAGGTTTTGATAGTGATGCATGCACAATTGAATGGAGTAGGGTTTCTATAAGGTATTAGACTGGTACCCTTGAGCGGACAACTCAAGAGGGAAAGGCACGGAACCGTCGACTACACCGTTGATCGACTGGTTTTACCGCAAATACGCCTTTGCCAAATTTAGGGGTAATGATATCGGAAGGGCGTAATCACTCATTATAAGCGTTGCTATAGTATTTTGTTTGGCACGAGTGGAATATGATGTTGAATATGCAGTTACAAGAATGAAACAAGCTGTCATGTATTTGCACGTTCATAAAGTAATGATTACAATAATTGCTCATAATTACAACAGTATTGGAGGAAAGAGGTAAAGAAAGCATTAGAGAAAATAAACAAAGAGCCAAGTCAGTTTCGTAATAGAAGAGAAATAAAGACATTAAATAAAGGCAATAAAAAAGCAGTAAAGTCACAAATAACATGAAATGGTAAAAGCCTAAAAGAAATTCCCAATTTTTCTCGTGAAATCGGGTTTGTGACATTTGGGAGGTCAACTCGTTCCCTTTTGGGAATTGGGTTTGGAATTTGAAGAGTCGCTACCTAATGATTAAGTGCATTAGGACACTAAGAAGGGTTTGAGTTTGAAGAACCAGAGTTCGGGTAAGGGCTAGAAATTATCTCGAGGGGAAGGTGTTAGGCACCCCTCAAGATCCACTAGTGTGGTTCCCGGCCATGTTACAATTGTGACTTCACATAATCAAGTAAGCAATTAAGGGCCTCAAATGAAAGGGGATTTTCACATATTATTGCAAGCAAATTGAAAGTTTGAAGAGAATAAAGAAAGCAGAAATTTTTCGGACAATAAAACAAGTTAAAAGAAAGGGGGGTCCTAGGTTTACAAACAATATGGATCACATCAATGCAATACACGACAATCGCTCTACAGAAGAGGGGTTGCACGTGGTATTAGCTCACCGGTCATCATATCCATATCTACCCCTCCCACCTTGTTAAGGTAGTAAAACGCAGAATGGTGTCGTTACTTATTGCATGCTAGTACCCGGCCCAATCCTATTAGTCCCAGAGGCATTTGGGACTACTAATCCTAAAGGGAAGGGATTTTGGCTTTCCAGAGTCTTAAAAGGATAAAATTCTAGGGCGAAAATCAAAACATATAAGGCAGGTATGGGGAGAACACATAACAGTTTAAATGGCTCAAACAGGCCTCCTCATTTAAAGGGACAAATTGGCTAGCATGACTTACAAGTACTGGTTATGGTCACAATTAAATTAAAGCGTAGGATAGGCTGATTCATCACATATTTCTCAGATAAGGAGTCCGAATTAGCCTTCCCTGATTGTAATTTATCAAAAACTGCTGCAGTTAATTAATTACCTAATGGTTTGCCTAAGTGAGACCTATAGGCATGATATCTAACAGTGCTTACTCCGATTTTAAAGAAGACTTACTGATTGTAGAAAACATATAAGTTCTGCAAATGTTAGATGACATTACTACTGATTTTAGACTTGTAGATGAAATAAACGAATCATATTCAACTGGTTACTCCTATAGGCATGATTTCTAGGCGTTGTTGGTTTTAAGACGATTATAAAAGTGCAGGAGTCCTATAGACATGGTATCTAGAATGAAACTTATTATTACTTAACCTATAACTGTTTGCCTAATGATAGATGTAAAATGCAGAAGTGCCGAAGACCTATAGTCATGATTTCTATATACAGAAGTGCAGAAAAACCTACAGACAAGATTTCTATATGGATGCAAAAGTGTAGAAAACCTATAGACATGATCTCTATGTATGATATGCAGAAGTGCAGAACCTTATAGGCATGATTTCTATATGATATACGTAAGTGCAGAGCTTGTAAATAGTAACGCCTATGAGCATGCCAAATTTAGCATTTGCATATATAAGTGACCCTCCCATTTTCACTAGAACCCCATAAGTTATTACAACATATTACAGACCAGAATAAATTAAGAAAAGTAAAATTACATAAAAAATGGAGCTACAACCAAGGAGCCTAATTCAGACTCAAAGTCCAACAATATGAGGTGAACCAACTTCCAGGATCAGGTTTCCAAAGCCTTCTCTTATTTGAGATGTGTCAAAGTTCCTCAAGAGCCTCAAATGGACTCCGGGCAGTGCTTACAACCCAAATATATTGCAGAATTAAGAGCATAGTGTAGTGTGGAAATGCCAGCCCTCAGATGTCCAAGTTTAGAGGGAACTCAAGGTCCCAAAGCAAGGCTCATAAGAGGGGGGCCGAACATAGAATCTAAGAGTAACTGTAAGTGCATAGAGGGGGAATTAGGGAGAGCCATGGCAGGCTAGTGGTCATGCCCAACAATCAGGAGTGTTGGCACACCCCTGACTAGCCTATTAGCCACATTTTGAGAGTTGGGATCCATTGAGGATCAGGTTTAGACCTAAGCAGCAATTTGGATGCTGTCTGTCCATGAACCTTAACTCAAACACATAGAACGGGGTTGGGGTATAGGGGTTTCATAACAAATAGCAGATGCAAAGAGAGAGTATTATTCTCAATACAGAACATGAACAGCAAAGTAGACAGGAGTGTAGCAACTATAAAATAAACACATAGGGATGGTGCTGAAATCGAAATTAAGGCATACCAGTTTCAAGAAAACAAATATGTGAAAGCTGAAGTCTTGTAAACCAAATTGCAAGCAAATAGTACAAAAGATCTCAGAAGAGAGTAGAGTATTGAAAGAGTATTATAATTGAGAGGTGTGTGTGTAAAGTGTTGAATTCGAAGTGTTGAACTGAAGGTTCAAGGTGTCTAAGTGCAGAAGGGTCGTGCCCCTTTTATAGTGCAGAAAACAAGTAAGAAAAGGTAAGGGAATAGTTTTCAATCAATCACACAGAATCTCCCTTCAGTTAAGGGATTCTGATTTCAAACGGGTAGAAGACAATTAAGGAAATAATTGGATTAAAATCTTTTACAAAGTAGTACAAGAAGGGAAAATACATAGAAACTATTTAAGGAAAGAGTTTTATAGCAACACGGTTTGTGCAAATAAGGAAAGGCAATCAATCATCAGCCAGTAAAATCAGAAATTGAGTTTTGGTATGAATGAATCCAACCAGAAAAGGTAAAGAAAGGTTTAATCAAAGAAAATGGGTAACAATCAATCAAACCCTATTAAAAGGAATTCGGAATCAATCGATAGTTGGCAAAACCTCTTTTGAAGGAAGAATTCCTCATATATAAAGCATACAGAAATGTCAAACAAGAAAGAACTGTCATGCTAATTAGAAAGAATCTAGCATAGGAAAGTTTAGAGTCACAAACAAAGAGGCTCAAATTTAGTACATAGACTCAGACTTAGTTCGAGAGAATACAGGGTTCCATAATAGAACCCTAGTCCAAACATAAGATCAAACTCGCCAAAAACCCCAAATCCTAGGGTTTTCAACTCGAATCAGATGCAGAGACAAGAAGACAAATAACTGAAAAGGCTCAAAGGTCTCTTTTAGAGGCTCATGAGAAAACAAATAGGTAAAATAGCAGGTTCGAAACAAATGAAACATGTTTAGAAAGAACTCAAACAAAGTCCAGAAGAAGGCAAATAAGAAGTAAGAGCTTAGTAGAAATTATAGTAAAGGAACACAGGGTTAACGAACGCATAAGATAAACATGTGAAAGCATGATGTAGAAACTAGTAGAAGAAAGAATGGAGCACAGTAGAAGAATATGCTTAATAAGGCTAACATAAGAACACAGGGGAAGGACATGCAAGGTAGAAAGGAGAACATAAAACATATCATAGACAGATTCACACAAAGAAAAGAAGAAGAGGAGTCAAAAAACATTTCAAAACTTTTTTTAGAAACCCTAAATCGAAGAGAAACAAATTTTGAAAGAGAAGATTAGGGAAAACGTTTTAAAATTCCAATAGAACACAGATATAGCATAGATCTAAGAAAACACACAGAGAAAAACCTCGAATAGCTTAGGGTTTCGACGAAACCCTAGAAATGAAAAAGTCTTGGAAGAAGGTCTGATCTTGAGTCGGATGAGTTAGAATCAGGCTCCTACTGCTTGAATATGCTGGAGCATGGCCGGAGAAGCCATAGAACAGCAGATCTGAGAGGGATCTGAAGAGAGCCATCGGAGTCGGGCCTCGAAGCTTCGAATAACCATAGTTTGATGGTGGAGGGGGGTGAGTACCAACCATCCATGACCTGAGAAGCCATAGATTCCGGTGAAAGACGGTTGAAAAAGGTGGGGGATGGCTAGGGTTTCAGAGAGCTTGAGAGTGTTTTTGAGAGACGAAGGGTTTAAAGGTGGCGGGTCAGGTGAGAATGAGGGAGATTAGGGTAGTCGTTTAGGAGTTAAAATGGAAAGGGCTAGTTTTGGCCGTTGATCTTGAGTGATCAACGGTCCAGATTTAAGTGGTAAGTGGGGAACGGGTTGGGTTATTTAAAATCGGGTCGTGGGTTGGGTTAAAATTGGAATTGGGTTGGTTTTAATTTGGGCGGAATTGAGGTCAAATAGGGGTTAAAATTGAAAGGAAATGAGGTTGTAATTGAAATAGAAATAGGCTAAATGTTAAATAGCCAGTTTTTCCTTTTTATTTATAAAAATAGGAATGATGATTTTAAAAGTAAATTAAAATTATCGAGCCAAAAAAAATATATAAATATCAATTTAAAAATACTGGAACAAATTTTACAATTATAAAATGCTATTAATCTTAAAATAGGCTATAATTGCAATTATATGCAATTTAGTCTTTTAAATACCAAATAAATTTGTAAAAATGTACAAAAATTATCTTAACTATATTTTGATATAAATATGGGAATAAAATAAATTATTCACCAAAATTGATGATTTTGGGAATAATTATGGATTTTGTATTGCTAAATTGGATAGTAAATTGATTTTAAAAACTCTTCAAAAGATTGGAAAAATACTGCAACACTTGGGTATGCATATGTATTCATGTATATGCTATTTTGAAAGTATTTTGTATATAAAAAGTACATAGGGAAAAATTGGGTATTAACAACCATATCATCCACTACGTTACATCCGTAAAAAGCAACGATCTCTAAAAAGAGCAGGTACCATCGGTGCTGTTGAAAAAGTTCGCCGAAACCTTAATAGGGGGGTCCTTGACATGGTACTCTCAACTATCAGCACACTTGATAGCAACATTCAAGGAAATGGCAGACAAATTCGTCACCGCCCATGCAGGAGCCAAAAAGGCAGAGGCTAGGGTAAATGATATATTTCCATAAGACAGATGCACGGCGAGGGACTCAGGGACTTCTTAGCTCGGTTAAACAGGGTGAGAATGAGCTTGCCGAATGAGTTAGAAGGAATGGCAGTAGCGGCCTTCCAGAACGTATTAAACAGAAACAGGTCAAGAGCGACCAGAAAATTGCTAAGCAGGCTCATGAAAAACCCTCCAACTACGTGAGAAGAAATCCATAATGGCTACTACGCCGAGGTACGAGCCGACGAGGATGATCTAAACGGCCCGACCAAACATTTGACGTCACTCCAAGCTGAAGCAAGGAAAGATCGTCGCAACGACGGTCGAAGAGATCAATTGGGGTCCCACTTTGATAGGGAAAGGCATCAATCCTACGTCAAGATGTCCGCCCTGCCTCCACCATGGCGCGCGGATGCTCCTCCTCGACATATGACACCATATCAACACGAGAAATGTATGCCTCCACTCCTATCCGCTCATAATTTTTGTGTTTCTCCTTCATAAATAGTGTATGCCCTAGAGAAACTCGGTCCAAAGGCACAATGGCTGCAAAAGATAAGGTCAGACCCCAGCACTCGGAAGTCAAGCGCTTTATGCAAATTTCACCAAGAAAGGGGTCACAAAACCGAAGATTGCATAGGACTACGACAGGAAGTAGTATGAATGCTAAACCAGGGTCACCTGAAGGAGCTGCTGAGCGATCGAGGACGGACTAGCTTCGCTCGCGGACGCGAACAACCCTAAGGACCTCCAAAACCTCCTTATCCCACTCGCACCATATAGATGATCATCGGTAGGGGCAACGGCACAGCGATCAGTAATGTCAAGTTCACCACCACATATAAACTCAAACAATCAATCACTCACGAACGATATGATGAGCTCGAAGACAGTATCATCTTCGATAAGTCAGATGCAGACGGTTTGTCTTTCCCTCACTATGATACTCTTGTTATCACTTTACGTATCGCAGATACTCATGTAAAAAGAATAATGGTAGATAACGGGAGCGGCACGTGTATTATCCATCCTCGAGTCCTCGTGCAGATGATACTCGAAGATAAAATAATACCGCGCTGTATAACGCTAATAAGTTTTTAATAATGCAGTTGAATAGACTTTTAGAGGGATAGTGCTACCCGTCCTAGCTAGAGGAGCCACCCTAGAAATGACATTTCATGTCATGAACCAGGAAATAGCTTACAACTCCATCATAGGGCGCCCGTGGATACACGCCATGCGAGCAGTCCCTTCCAATCTCTATCAAGTGATCAAGTTTCCTACCTTATGGGGAATATTCAGCATTCAAGGGGAGCAACACAGCGCATAAGAATGTTATCGCATCGCCCAAGATTGCGCACACACCCAACAACTCAAAGGAGCAAATGCGGAAGCATAGCAATCAGCGATGTCGGGAGCCAAAGTTAACAAGCAAACAAACGTTATCAAGGACCCCGACATCGTGGAAGCATCTGAATCAATAATAGAAAATCTTGATCCCGACCTGCTAGATGGCAACGACAGCACAAAAAAGGCTTATATCGAGCACAACCTCTTGGAACTAGGTAAATTTCATAAGTTCTTGACTGACCATGCCGATCTGTTTGCCTTCTCCCATGCAGATATGCCAGGCATCCTGTAATAACCCGACCGATAATTTTGAGCTCTAGCACGTTGTTCAGCAGTTTGAGGATATGATCAGCTTCACTTCAGGTATTATGACTTGTACGCATGGTCGGTATTGAATTTCGGATAGTTCGGAGTTGATTTGGAAAAAGAATTCTCATTTCGGAAGCTTTAAGTTGGAAGAATTGACTAAGGTTGGATTTTTGAGTAAACGACCTCGGAATCAGGATTCAAAGGTTCCAACAAGTTTGTATGATGATTTCGGACTTGGGCGTATGTCCGGACTGGTTTTGGAAGACCCGGAAATATTTCGACGCCTATTGTGGAAGTTAGCATTTTGAATGAATTTCATAAGTTTGGGTTGAAGTGTATTTCGGTGTTAATGATGTCCGTTTGGGATTCTGAGTCTAGGAATAGCTCTGTATGGTGATTCTAGTATTGGGAGCGCGATCGGAAGTGAATTCGGAGGTTCGTGGGTCCTTTTGGAGTCATTTGGCTAAAAATAGAAGTTTAAAGATTTTTGAGGAGTTTGACTGGAAGTGGACTTTTTGATATCGCAGTTGGATTTTGATTTCAGAAGTTGGAGTAGGTCCGTAATGTCGAATATGACTTGTGTGCAAAATTTGAGGTCAAACGGACGTGATTTGATGGGTTTCAGTATCGAATGTACAAGTTTGAAATTCTAAAGTTCATTAAGCTTGAATTTGAGGGTGATTCATGATTTCGATGTTGTTTGATGTGATTTGAGGCCTCGATCAGGTCCGTGTTATGTTATAGTACTGGTTGATATGATTACACGGGGTCCCAAGGGCCTCATGTGTGTTTCGGGTTGGTCTCAGAGCATATCGGGCTATTTTAGAAATGATGTTTGCTAGTGTCTAGTTTCCTTCTTAGAAAACGCGAAGGGAGTGCCGCGTTCGCGAAGAGGAGTAGATGGGGCTGCTGAGTTTAGCCTTCGCGAACACGACCAAGGCTACGCGAACACGAAGAAGGTAAGGGAGAGCTGGGCTTAAGGCCATTTGGCCTACGCGAACGCGTAAAGGATAACGCGAACGCGATGGGCCTATGTAGCTAGCTTTCGCGAACGCGATCAGCGGGTCGCGAACGCGGAGAAGGATTTTTTGGGCATGAAATTTCTGAGCTTCGCGAATGCGAGGGATGTTCCGCGTTCGCGATGAAGGGTTGCCTGGGCAGTGTTCTTTTAAAAATCAGAGTTTTGGCTCATTTTCACTTCATTTTACATGGGAGCCGATTTTGGAGCAACTTTGGAGTCCCATTTTCATCACCAAGCATGAGGTAAGTGATTTCTAATAGTTTTGAGTAAATACAAGGTTTATATATGGATTTAGACAAGGAAAATAGAAATTTGGGATTTTGAGGAAGACCTAGAAATTTGATATTCTTGAATTTTGATCATGATTTTGGATATGGGATAGGGAGTAAATTATATATTTGAGTTCGTGAGTCTATGGGTAAACTTATCTTCGAAAAATTTCGGAATCTGGGCACGTGGACCTGAGGGTGCATTTGTCAACTTTTCGATCGAGGTTAGAAATTATTATAAACTGGATCATTATGGGTAATTGAGCATATATTAATGGATTTTGCATAATTATTGGCTAGTTTTGGAGCATTATACATCAATTTGAGTCTTCGGAAGGGCGTGGAATGCCGGTTATGGATTTTCAGAGCGAGGTGAGTCTCCTTTCTAACCTTGTAAGAGGGAATTGTCCCCATAGGTGAGTTAATTGGTTATGTGCTCCTATTTGTGGGGGCTACGTACGCACGAGGTGACGAGAGTCTGTGCGTAGCTACTACTATGCTATTGTCTGAGTAATCTAGGACCTAAAAACATGTTGTACTTGGAAATATTTGTAATCCTATTGACGGTTTGAATTGCTTAGATCACATCGGATTAGTAAGTGAATTTCTAAAAGATTGAGCTTCATTTTTTTGAATTTTAAAAAGAGAATTGGATTTTCCTTGGATAGTGGTTCCCTGATGAAGTCTTGATTAACTGTTTGAATATATGATCCTCTGTATACCTGCGTCGCATGTGTGATTTGTGAGCAGGGTGTTTGTTTAATTTATGTTGACTGCGTCGCATGGATGATTCGCGAATGGGGTAATAGATGCATCTATGGTTTACATCGTTCGACCCTCGACAGTGCAAATTTTACATTTATGTTGGATCGGGTCGTACGACCTCAGCATGATATGCGCATGCTTATATTTCTTGCCTGAGAATTTTAAATATTGATATTTGCCTTTCCTGGCCAGAGGTAAAATGATAAAGATAATGAAAAGTAAATCTTTGGAAATCCTTCATTATTTGAGAAGTGTTTTACCTGCTTTCTGGCTTTATGAGTTTATTGTTGCTTTATTAAATCCATGATTTTCTCATATTTTTACTATATTATCATTGGACTACTAGTAAGTGTCGAAGTCGACCTCTCGTCTCTACTTCTTTGAGATTAGGCGGGATACTCATTGGGTACACATTATTTTCGTACTCATACTACACTTGTTGTGCATTTTTATTGCACAGGCACATGCATCTCTAGTGGCCTAGTGGGCGTAGCAGCATGGTTGATATGGAGACTTAGGTGAGCTGCACTTCTCGAGACGACCCGCAGCCAGCAGAGTCTCTTTCAGATTACTATATTTACTTTCTGTCCAATATTGTATTCCGGACGGTTGTTGTATTACATTGTATCCTAGAAATTGCTCATGCACTTGTGACACCGGGTTCTGGGATGATTATGGGGTATTCTGTATTTACCTTTAATCATTATTTTTTATTTATTTATTTTTGCAAAGATTATCTTTTTACTAGCCACATTGAAGGAAAATTTCAGTTTTCAAAATTATTAAGATAAGAATTAAATTAAGCATTTATGGTTGGCTTGCCTGACAGCGGTGTTCGGTGCCATCACGACCTTAGTGGATTTTGGGTCGTGACAGCATGGTATTAGAGCACTATGTTCCCTTAGGTCTCACGAGTCATGAGAAAGTTTAGTAGAGTCTCGCGGATCGGTATGCAGACGTCTGTACTTATCTTCGGGAGGCTACAGGGCTGTTAGGAGCACTTCCCTTCTTGATTCCTCATCGTGTGATTTGATTCCTTGGGGCATATGCCCTTTTTTCCTTCCTACTCAACCTTATCCGACGTGAATCGCTTGTTATAAATCGAGAATTCAGGAATTATAATGGTACTACGGACGTGGTGCGGGATGTTTCTCCAGGTATAGTTGATTGGGCTATTGTCGTCACCTTGCGGAAGGATTTTTCTATTGTTTTGGCTTAGTAGTTGTGCTTCTAAGAGCTTAGAGGCTATGCACAGGTTGCTATGATGCTCACGTTTGGTTATCGCACAGTAATGACTTAATAGCAGGATACTTGCCTATGTGTTGGGGCAGTGAATGATTTGAAAGAAAGCCTACTCAGTGCATGATTCAGAGAACTGATATTTCATTTCCGGCAGAGGAAAAGCAATTCGCCTATGAATGTCCAGATTTGGGGTGATGGATTAACGAGACTTGGTATTTTCGAGCGTGGTGGAATTTCATCTGCGATGTAGTGTCGTCGTCCTCAATTGTATGTGTTAAGTTTGCCAGTGTTATGGCCTTCTACAATTGGCCCTTGGGGTAGGATATTGTGAAATAATTTTGAAGAAATGACGGTTGGATATCGCGGGGTGCGGTGGTTCAGGATTGAATCGGTATTTCTAATACGACGGCTCGAGAAAGATGATCTCCGGAAAGGTTTAAAGTTAGTAGCGATTTGTGGGTTCAAGTGCTACGAAGATAGATTTTATTAAGGAACCAACTGAGCAGCGAAGGATGAGGAAGGACATGTGGAGAGTGTCAGGCGGTGGTTAAAATTTCTAGAAGGCCAAGTATAAGAAGCAAAGGTTGAGAGGTCGATTAGAGGGGTGAGCTCCGCCAAAGTGGGAGAGTGGCGGAGTTGCATATAGGCTTTTTGTTAGGATGACTATGCACCTTAAGGAGCGTTTGGAACGACTTGGGAATTTTAGTGATTGATGATTGGGGTCTACGAATCTAATTTGAAGCATGGGCTATTATGTGGCAGGAGATTTGATATAACGAAAATGAGCTACTTGAAATGAAGAAGGATACAACGTAACTTTGAATTGGAAGGATGTTGCCGCACATTTAATTGATGTCCACGAGGGGTGAATAGACTTGTGCAGCTAGAGAGCGAGCTCGAACTCAAGATGTGTTATTGATGTCGTAGTGATTGTACCTCGTGCATCAGCATTAGAAGACGCCGGTACGTAAATTCCATAGGTGGGTTATCTCCGGTGAGCAGCTCGGCGGTCGTATGGATTGGCGAAGCTTCTGCGAAGAATTTTATTGGTTATACAACAAAGAGATCGGTCGTGTGAATGTGGTTAATGATTCAGAGTTTGAAAAGGGGGTTTCACAGAAAGATTCCGAGAATTTTGCGGTTGATTGTGCAAGGTTATGTCAATAAGAGATAAAGAATCCTGGTGAATACCAAAGTTGTGTAATAGTGGATTCAAGCTAAGTGGGAGAGTCCCACCGCTTAAGGTCTGGGTTGCATGACTAAATACTTGCGAGGTTTCTGGTTATTAGCATATTGATGGGTTTTTCAGCTGCGGGAAAAGAACATAAGTGGTAATTTGAGCAAAGGAATTGTTAAAGGTGTGTTATGGTTGGCCTTATTGGCTCATGTTCAGACTCGGGGAAGGATTCAGGATTTATGCCTTGTATGGATACGAGTTTCAAGGGAAGTGATTCTGCTGGGTGCTTCATCGTGAGGGTATTCATGTGCTAGAAGGTTCGTGGAGTTGATTATATTCGGGGCCAAGTCAAAGCGGGTGGCTCTCAACAACAGTCCTAGTGAATTCAAAAGTTAAAGTGTGGTGCCTAATGATTTCGAGCCTACAAGTACGATTCTGAATCAAGCTTTTGTAGCAGCTTATAAGAAGAGGCCCAAAATGTTCTATGATGTTTTGACTCGCAGTGTAGCATTTGGGAGAAAAATGAGAAAAGACTTCGGATTTGTAGGGGGATCATCAGAATGGGCCTACTGGTTGAGGATGCGAATGTGCGCACAAGGGAGGTATGAAACGGTTTGTGGGATTAGAGACAGCGTGGTCTCGTGATTCAAGGTTACTCAGGATGAGTGCGGATGGGGTGTGTTATGTGTTGAATGGAGTTATTATTATTTCAAAGGCAATCAAGGATAAATTGGAAGAAGATAGATTGATTAGCCATAGTTGAATTAGCATATTGGTGGTAGTGATCAGTTCCTGCAGCGGGACCAAGTTATGCAAGTGATTTGTGACGATACGTGTGAGGCCGGTCGGCTGCCGTAATTGATGTTATTCAGAAGTATTCTACTGTTATGGCCTGTTATGTGTAGGTAGATCTCAGAAGGGCTATGGTGACTTAGACCACTACTTAGAGATTTGCATATTCCACGGTTAAGAGAATTCACTTATGTGTTGCTATTGTTCTCCTGAAGTGAGTTAAGTGATAAGTTTTTATATGACTAAGTGTTAATCTATTAGTGGTTCTGAAGTTATGATGAAAAACGTGTTCTATCGTATATTAGCATGTTGGGTGTAGTGAGTGGTATGAAATTTGAAGAGTGGTATGAAATTTGAAGTGAGGATCAAGTTTGTAGTTCGGTGTTGACAAGGATGTCACGAGCTCGGATGAGCAGGAAAGGAGTTTCGATGTTTAAGGTAAGTTGGTATTGTCTTCAGCTTCACCTGAGATCAGTGTTTTGTGAAAAAGTCTTTGCATCCTGGTTAAGGATTCTTGATCGCTTTTTAGCGTTAGTGCGGCCGGTGGTTTGGATGTACAGACTTGTTATCTGTTACGGAAGGTTGTGGAAGTGTGCCCCACGGGAAGGTTGTATAAGTGTGGCAGGTATCCACTTGATTGATTGAAGAGTTAAACCAAGTATGAAGACTGAAGTGATGTCATTAAATTGAGTATTTATGCCTGGAGGGCACTCGGTTTATAGGGTTGTGGACCATGGAGGATAACTCCAGTTATGATGGTTGTTCCTGTGTGTTATGAGGAAAAGGGGAGTTATTATGAACCTTTGAAAGGTTATTAGCTTGGTTCAGTGCGGTCGGAATCAGCTTGAGGTCTGTGGATGGATTTAATGTGAATATGGGCTCTATATCAGACTAGATGTGTTCATTTCAGTAATGCGCTCCTAATGGAAGAGTAGTCAGGGTGTTATTTCATCGTCAGCAATTTCATGTAATGATAAATTGCGTCGTGTGAGTTGTGAGACGGCTTGGTGAATTTCTTATGTGTTAAGGTTCCGTGTCGTGATGATGTTATATGAGCGGAATGGCTCTTGAGATTCAGATCATATATCGCACCTCAGTTGCGCTTGAGTTCGTAGCTTGTAGTGCTATATGTCTCCCCAGGGATGGCATTATGCACTTAGCGTGCTTGTGACCGATATTCAGTATTTTGTTGTAATGAGAAATCTAGCTTGGTGTGTAACTCCTTTGTGAATTTTATGTGTGGATCGGGTGGCATGTCGCCATGGGTATGTTGTTTGGATTGGGTTGCGCACCACAATAGTATGATGTTGAGTATAGATTCCTATATCTGTTTTTATGTGTTTTGTTTTCTATCTTTCTGAGGAAAACTCATATTAGCTGTGTGTCCGCGTCGCATGTATGATTCGCGAGCAGGGTGTTTGTTTAATTATGTTGACCGCGTTGCATGTATGATTCGCAAGCGGGGTAATTGGATTTCTTTTTTTCTTAGTTCATTTTCCTTTTGTATCTCGCTCGAATTGGTAGCTTATTGGCACATTGTGGCACCACATGAGACTTTTGGTCATGTCTGGATGGCTTATTGCCTGAGCAGTTCGTACTGGGTGAGATGGGATTATCGGAACTAAGATCAGTGCAATCGGATTATATGGAGAATATTAAAGAGCAAATACCATTATTTGGTTTAGAAGGAGGTAATGATTCTTGTCATGAGTATAGCCCCAATGATTGTTGATTCAACAGTTGGTTGTGAATTTCTACACATCTCTCCCGTCGTGGCGGTATTGTAAGATTTATAGTAAGACCTATGCATGTCATGAGGTGCAATGGGAGCATCAGATTCGTGGAATTTTGACTATTATGCTCAGAGAATGTTATTGTGGCTCTATGAATAAAGCGGTGCAAGGTGTGAATTTAGTAATGGTATGCAGTCATGTTCTGATACATCATGTGTGATTGATACGGTGTTCGTATGTTGGAAATAGGCCTGGTAGAAAATTTCGGATGTTGGAATTGGGCTCTAAGGCTTATTTGCTTAAGTGAAAAAGGGTATCTTCAGATTGACCGAGCTAGGGTGCCCAGCAGAGTTGTGGTAGCACGAGTAGGTGCTCGAGGTGTTAAATAGTGATTTCGAGCAACCCCAGCGTAGTTCTTAACATGTTCGAGGACGAACACATGTTTAAGTGGGAGAGAATGTAATGACCCGACCGGTCATTTTGAGCTCTAGTGCGTCGTTCAGTAGTTTGAGGCCATGAGTAGCTTCACTTCAGGTATTATGACTTGTACGCATGGTCGGAATTGAATTTTGGGTAGTTCGGAGTTGATTTGGAAAGAGAATTCTCATTTCGGAAGCTTTAAGTTGGAAGAATTGACTAAGGTTGGACTTTTGAGTAAACAACCTCGGAATCGCGATTTGAAAGTTCCAGCAGGTTCGTATGATGATTTCGGACTGGGGCGTATTTCCGAACTGGGTTTTGGAAGACTCGGGAATGTTTGACACCTATTGTGGAAGTTAGCATTTTGAAGGAATTTCATAAGTTTGGGTTGAAGTGAATTTTACTGTTATCAATGTCCATTTGGGATTCTGAGTCTAGGAATAGCTCTGTATGGTGATTCTGGTATTGGGAGCACGATCGGAAGTTAATTCGGAGGTCCGTGGGACATTTTGGAGTCATTTGGCTAAAGATAGAAGTTTGAAGGTTTTTGAGGAGTTTGATCGGAAGTGGACTTTTTGATATCGGGGTCGGATTTCGATTCCAAAAGTTGGAGTAGGTCCGTAATATCGAATATGACTTGTGTGCAAAATTTGAGGTCAATCTGACGTGATTTAACGGGTTTCGGCATCGAATGTAGAAGTCTGAAATTCTAAAGATCATTAAGCTTGAATTGGAGGGTGATTCATGATTTCGATGTTGTTTGATGTGATTTGAGGCCTAGAGTAGGTCTGTGTTATGTTATTGGACTGGTTGGTGTGATTAGACCGGGTCCCAAGGGCCTCGGGTGTGTTTCGGGGTGGTTTCAGAGCATTTCGGGCAATTTTGGAACTGTTGTTTGCTGGTGTCTGGTTTCCTTCTTCGCGAATGCGAAGGGAGTGCCGCGTTCGTGAAGAGGAGTACATGGGGCTGTTGAGTTTAGCCTTCGCGAACACGACCAAGGCTACACGAACGTGAAAAAGGTAAGGGAGATCTGGGCCCAAGGCCATTTGACCTACGCGAACGCGTAGAGGATAACGCGAATGCGATGGGTTTGGGCAGCTGGCTTTCGCGAACGCGATCAGTGGGTCGCGAACGCAGAGAAGGATTTTCTGGGCGTAAAATTTCTGAGCTTCACGAATGCGAGGGATGTTCTGCATTCGCGATGAAGGGTCTCCTGGGTAGTGTTCTTTTAAAAGTCGGAGTTTTGCCTCATTTTCACTTCATTTTCCATGGGAGCCGATTTTTGGAGCAACTTTGGAGTGCCATTTTCATCACCAAGCATGAGGTAAGTGATTTCTACTAGTTTTGAGTAAGTACAAGGTTTATATATGGATTTAGACAAGGAAATTTGTAGAAACTTGGGGTTTTGAGGAAGACTTAGAAATTTGATATTCTTGAATTTTGACCACGATTTTGGGTATGGGATTGGGAGTAAATTATATATTTGAGTTCGTGAGGCTATGGGTAAACTTATTCTTCGAAAATTTTGAAATCCGGGCACGTGGGCCTGAGGGTGCATTTGTCAACTTTTCGATCGGGGTTAGAAATTATTATAAACTGGATCATTAGGGGTAATTGAGCATATATTAATGGATTTTTCATAATTATTGGCTAGTTTTAGAGCATTGTACATCGATTCGAGTCTTCGGAAGGACGTGGGATGCCGGTTATGGATCTTCAGAGCGAGGTGAATCTCCTTTCTAACCTTGTAAGATGGAATAGTCCCCACAAGTGAGTTGATTAGTTATGTGCTCCTATTTGTGGGGGCTACGTACGCACGAGGTGACGAGAGTCCGTGCGTAGCTACTATTATGCTATTGTCCGGGTAGTCTAGGACCCAATAGCATGCTGTACTTGGAAATATTTGTAATCCTATTGACGGTTTGAATTGCTTAAATCACATCGGATTAGTAAGTGAATTTTTAAAAGATTGAGCTTCATTTTCTTGAATTGTAAAAAGAGAATTGGATTTTCCTTGGATAGTGGTTCCCTGATGAAGTCTAGATTAATTATTTGAATATGTGATTCTATTTGTACCTGTGCCGCATGTGTGATTCGTGAGCAGGGTGTTTGTTTATTTTATGTTGACCGTGTCGCATGGATGATTCGCGAGCGGGGTAATAGATGCATCTATGGTTTACGCCGTTCGACCCTCGGCAGTGCACATTTTACATTTATGTTGGATCGGGCCGTACGACCTCGGCATGATATGCGCATGCTTATATTGCTTTCCTAAGAATTTTAAATGTTGATACTTGCCTTTCCTGGCCAGAGATAAAATGATAAAGATAATGAAAAGTAAATCTTTGGAAATCCTTCATTATTTGAGAAGTGTTTTACCCGCTTTCCGGCTTTATGAGTTTATTCTTGCTTTATGAAATCCATGATTTTCTCATATTTTTACTATATTGTTATTGGACTACTAGTAAGTGCCGAAGTCGACCTCTCGTCTCTACTTCTTCGAGGTTAGATGGGATACTCATTGGGTACACGTTGTTTTCGTACTCATACTACACTTGTTGTGCATTTTTGTTGCACAGGCACATGCATCTCTAGTGGCCTAGTGGGCGTAGCAGCATGATTGATACAGACACTTAGGTGAATTGCATTTCTCGAGACGACCTGCAGCCAGCAGAATTTCTTTCATATTAGTGTATTTACTTTCTATCCAATATTGTATTCCGGACGGTTGTTGTATTACATTATTTCCTTGAAATTGCTCATGCACTTGTGACACCGGGTTCTGGGATGATTATGGGGTATTCTATATTTACTTTTAAACATTTATTTATTTATTTATTTTGGCAAAGATTATATTTTACTAGCCGAATTGAAGGAAAATTTCAATTATCAAAATTATTAAGATAAGAATTAAATTAGGCATTTATGGTTGGCTTGCCTGACAGCGGTGTTCGGCGCCATCACGACCCTTAGTGGATTTCGGGTCGTGACACATCCCAAAATATATCGCCACCCACAAGTTAAACGTCAACCTCTAATATCCACCGGTGCGGCAAAGGAGAAGGAAGTTCAATGCCGCAATCAAAGAAGCCATCAGGGAAGAGGTCGATAAGCTACTCGCAAATGGTTCCGTCCGGGAATCGAAATATCCTCAATGGGTCGCCAATGTAGTCATGGTGAAAAAGAAAAAGGGAAAATGGCAGATGTGTGTAGATTTCACGGACCTAAACAAGGCATGTCCGAAAGATTCTTTTCCATTGCTGCACATCGACCGACTCATCGACGCAATAGCAGGTCACGAGTTGCTAGGCTTCTTGGATGCCTATTTGGGTTACAATCAGATCCTCATGGAAGGAGAAAACCAGGTTAAAAGCACTTTCATCACTCACCAAGGAACATACTGTTATAAAGTGATGTTGTTCGGACTAAAGAATGCGGGGCGACATATCAGAGATTGGTTACCAAAATGTTCAAAAAACAACTTGGCCAGACAATGGAAGTCTACATCGATGATATACCGGTTAAGTCGAAGAGGAAAGAAGATCATATCGGTCATCTGAAGGAAGCCTTTGACATATTGAGACGGTACGACATGAAACTAAACCCAGAAAAATGCACCTTCGGCGTAAGCTCAGGAAAGTTCCTCGGTTTCTTAGTGTCACAAAGAGGCATCGAGGTCAACTTAGAATAGATTAAGGCCATCGAAGGAATACTCGAAACACTGACCAACAAAAAACAAGTACGAAAATTGACGGGACGGATAGAGGCCCTATCGAGGTTCATCTCACAGTCATCATATAGGTGCCATAGATTTTTTAATATATTAAGGAAGGACAACGGGCTCCAGTGGAATGCAGAATGCGTCGATGCATTGAGGAAACTAAAAGCGTACATGTCTTCGCCACCCTTACTCACCAAAGCAGACCCAGGTGAGTGCCTCCTAGTCTATCTAGTTGTATCCGAAGTCGCGGTAAGTGCAGTTCTAGTCTGAGAAAGCCAAGGTATGCAATCTCCAATTTACTATATCAGCAAATCCTTAATTGACGCTGAAACAAGGTACCCCCACCTTGAAAAACTAGCTTTGGCGCTAGTCGTAACTTCACGAAAGCTTAGACCATATTTTCAGTGCCACCCCATAAAGGTGGTGACAACCTTTCCTCTTAGGAGTATCCTGCACAAACCTGAATTATCGGGTCTGCTGGCCAAATGGGCTATAGAATTGAGCGAGCACGATATAACATACCAGCTGCGAACCGCAATAAAGTCGCAAGTGCTAGCCGACTTCATCACCGATTTCAGCGTAGAGATACTGCCCGAAGTCGATCAAGAAATGCTTCGCACTTCATCTGAGTGATCCAACCTCTGGGTCCTCTACACCGATGGTGCATCCAAAGCATCAGGGTCGGGACTGGGACTCATACTCAAAGTCCCAACGGGAGAGGTAATTCATCCATCTGTACGATGCCCTGAAATGACTAACAATGAGGCCGAGTATGAGGCCATAATTAAAGGATTAAAATTGGCCCTCAAGTATGGGGTTCGGTGGCTCATCCTCCACTGCGACTCTCAACTCGTTGTGAACCAATTTACTAGGACTTTCCAAATTAAAGAACAAAGGTTGCAGAAATACCAGACCAAAATACACAAACTGCTGCCAGAATTCGACGAATGCTGATTTGACAAAATACCCCGAGCACAAAATATTGAAGTAGATAGTCTCGCCAAGCTGGCAGCAGCAACTAAAAACATCACCAAGGCAAACATGGTCACCCTTCTCCACTCATCAAGAGACCAAGTCGAGGTACATTCCATAAACTTAACTTGGGACTAGCGTAATCGCATCATATCATATCTACAGGAAGGAATACTCCCACAAGATAAAAAGGAAGCCAAAAAGATCTGAATACAAGCGGCCAGATATAGTCTCATAAACCACGACCTTTACAAAAGGACGTTCGGCGGCCCGTTAGCCAAATTCCTCGAACCCAATCAAACAAGGCGTGTGCTCGATGAGGTACACGAAGGCCATGGCGGCGCCTATACCGGCAACCGAGCCCTCGTTAGGTGTCTTATTCGTGTAGGATACTACTGGCCCACTACGAAAAAAGAGGCCACGGAGTACGTCAAGAAATGTGAGCAATGCCAGAAATACGCCCCTATGATACACCAGGCAGGGGAACTCCTGCACTCCGTCACCTCTCCATGGCCATTTATAAAATGGGGAATGGATATCGTCGCCCCACTCCCCCCCCCCCCAGCAGGGCGAGGTAAGGTACGCTTCCTTTTGGTTTTAACTGGCTATTTTTTCAAATGGGTGGAAGCAGGTGCGTTCGCTCAAATACGTGAACAAGAAGTCATCACGTTTATCTGGAAAACATCATATGCCACTTCAGCATCCCCAAAGAAATTAGTTGCGACAACGGACCCCAGTTTGTTGGGAAAAAGACGACTGAGTTCTTCGAAAAATGGCATATCAAGCGAATACTCTCCATGCCATATCATCCTGCCGGCAATGGTCAAGCGGAATCCTCCAATAAAACAATATTAAACATATTAAAGAAAAAGCTTGAAGATGCCAAAGGGCTATGGCCGGAACTACTACCGAAGGTGCTATGGGCCTACTACACAACGCCGAAGACCAGCACAGGTGAGACGCCGTATTCACTAGTCTACGACACTGATGCAGTCATACTTGTTGAGGTCAGGGAACCTAGCCTGAGATACTCCAATGAGAGTGGATCAAGCAACGACGAAAGCAGGTTATAAAACCTGGATGAGGTCGAAGAACGAAGGGATAGGGCGCACTTAAGAATGGTAGCCAAAAAACAACAAGCGGAAAGGTACTATAACAAGAAGGCCAAAATATGATCACTCAGAGTCGGGAACTACGTACTAAAGGCCAAAACGCAAGCAGCGAAGGACCTGAATGAAGGGAAACTGGGAACAAATTGGGACGGGCCATACAAAAACACAACAACAGCAAGTAAAAGAGCATTCCATCTAGAAACAATGGAAGAAAAGCTATTACAAAATAACTGGAATGTCGCCCACCTCAAGTACTTCCCCTTCTGAAAAAAGACGCCTCCTAAGTCGTACTCTTTTTCCCTCGCCCGGGTTTTTTCCCAATCGAGGTTTCTCGGGGAGGTTTTTAACGAGGCGAAGGGGGGGACGTCTCGAGGTTCGAAGTATTGTTCATTGCCCCACCTACCGATTACATCCCCAGGCCGAGCAATGAAGGGACTAGGTATAGTCTCCATTATATGTACGAAGTCGACATGTATATCCGACATATGAATAAAATCACTCCATTATGTATACGAAATCAACACGCATCTCCAATGTATGAATGAAACTGGCATCCACGATAATCCAACAAATAAAATAGAATGCCACCCTCACGATGGGATATTACTTCGGCGCCAACTCGAAAGCATCCCAATGGCTTAGGCCATCAACAAAATACGAGTTTGACATCACTCGAACTACGACAAGATATTACTTCGGTGCCAGCTCGAAAGTAACATCCCAATGGCTAAGGCCATCGACAAAAAAAGATTTCGGTATCACTCGAACCACGACGGGATATTACTTCGATGCCAGCTCGAAAGTAACATCCCAATGGCTAAGGCCATCGACAAAAAATGAGTTCGGTATCACTCGAACTATGATGAGATATTACTTCGGCGCCAGCTCAAAAGTAACATCCCAATGGCTAAGCCCATCGACAAAAAACGAGTTTGACATCACTCGAACTACGACGGGATATTACTTCAACGCCAACTCGAAAGTAATATCCCTACGGCTAAGGCCGTTGCTAACGAAAAGAGTTCAACTAAACTCAATACAAAAAATTTAGCATTTCAATAAAGCGTTGGAGCGACGTAACTACGACAGAAGTCGTCGTAAAAAAAACAAAGAAAGAAAACGATTCAGAGATGTACGACCAAAATGACCTTCATTTACAGCAAATATGTTACAAATATTTGGCTTTACAAAGGGCTCAAAGATTCCCTTACAAAAATTGTGAAGCAAAAAGTAAGTACAAAACAAATATTACATATCATTTCCGGTGGCATACACGTCTTCGTACCAAAAGTCGGAGGCGAGTCTGTTCGCATCATCAGAATTGATATCATCTCCATTAAGCATAAGAGGATCATACCCGCATACCTCACGAGCTGCACGAGCCTTAGCGCGTACATCCCGAAGCTCCACTTCAGACGCCCTCCCTTCAACATGAAGAGCCTTGTACACATCGAGCTGAGCCTCAGCATGAACCCACAACTCATATAGATGTCGAGGCATGACGGGATCAGCTGGAGCATAAGGCGTAGAGTGCTACGACTGTTGTCGTACGTTCTCCGCTTTCAAAGAATCCACTTGCTTGTTTAATGCGAACAGTTCTGCCTCCAACCCTTGAATACGCCTTTCAAGTTCCGCTGCCTTAAGCGCAGACGTCTCTATCTCCTTAGCCCGCTCTAACCTACAAACACAGAGGGAATCTTCTGAAACCGCCGCCTCAGAGACGGCAATCGCTCTCTCCCTCTCAGCACGGGCCAATCTATCAGCATTTACACTCAACTCACCCTTAAGTTCATCGACCTCAACCGTCTTCATATCCAGTTCGACAGTTAAACTGGCTACCTTTGCTTGAAGGTCGGCATTTTTGGCCACTACTCCCCTACTTAGCTCGAGCTCATCTTCCTTGGCTCTGAGGGCTGCCTCAAGCTCACGGCTATGGGCAACAGCCTTCATCAGATCCTCATCTCGCTCCTTCAACTCCTCGACCTTGCATGCCAATTGATACTTCCTCTACTTGAGCCCTTCACGAAATAATTGGAAGTCGCGATCCTGATTGTAGATGTCGGCCATCGCCTGATGCTTGGTACGATATTCTTGGTACTTGGAAGAAATCTTCCCATAGATGGTCGTCCTCCTCCTTTCCCGATGCTCACGCTCGATCTCCATGATGAGGGTCTAGTACGAGAAGTAATGTTAGAACAAATGAGCCAACAATAGTAACGCAGATCTGACGATGAAACAAAAAGAAAAGACATTTACCTGTAGAGCCATGCCAGAATCACTCCGAGACAACTCCACATCACTTATCTCCTTAAGTGCCTCGCTCTCAGGGGCAGCACACAAAGGGGCAAAAGTGGATGCCACCTAATCACAGTCTGATAGCAAGTCGTAGTCCCCAAGAATGACTATGTGTCGATCAGAACCCTCCATTCTGACCTCTACGCGAGTATGATGCTCCAAAAACTCGCGAACATCCCCGGGGTCGACGTCAGAGCCCGAGCCATCACCTTCGGCACATAAACCCCCGCCGACAGTAGATGATGCGCCACCCTCGGCGGAGCGCATAGACCCCCTCCTTGATAAACCCCTTCTGTTTGGAGAGACCTCCCTGCCAAGATGGCATCAGCCATAAACATGGGTACCAGTGCCGTGTTCGATGCACCCATCCTACTCTTACCTGTATCAACGACCACGCTCTTCCCGAGTTCTATCCTCCTCTTCTTTTTTAACGAAGATTCATCCCCATTAGAGGACTCATCCAGGAGGTGATGGACTGGTAAAGAAGGGATCTCCCCCTCACAAGCATATCCCGAGAGGGTTCCCTCACCTGTACCAACTGAGCATGACCCTCTAGGGAGGACTCATACAAAGTGAATTGCATTCCTGCGAAGGCGACAACTTGACAAAATGCAGGGACTGGGGCCCTCCGCCTAGAAACTCCGCGACTTGCCATCATAAAAAGTCGTATCAATAGAAAACGATATATAATCGAAGAGTGATACAGAGGAAGACACTTACTAGATGAAACTTTTGGCCCAAAGCATTTCACGAAAGTGGGCCAGTCTCGAGTCTCCATTGCATTGGGCAGCAGACAGGCTACCCAATCCCTTATACCTGCAATAGGGCTGGGTGGACGCCTCATAGCTGCAAACGAGAAGCAAATAAACACTAAGGTGAATGAAGAAGAAAAGAAAGAGTAAACAAGTGGCGACACTTACGATTCTCGTTCCACCACTCCGGGAATCTAGCGGGGTCAGACACGATGTGTTCAGTTCTGACAAATAAGTACTTATGCCAAAATTTGTGACTCGCCCGGTCATCGGTTCTAACCACCAGCCCTTTTGTCCCACGGTGCCTCAGATGTACCATAGTACACCTATGAAAGTTGGGTGAAAACAAGTGTAGAAGGTGGTGAACGGTAACCTCGCACCCTGCCAACTCCACATATTTTGTCAACAACAGGAGTATTTTGAGCGTGTATAGGGAAAGTTGCGCCGGGCAAACCTGATAGAATCGACAGAATTCTTCGGCTAACGGGAGAAGGGGGAAGGACTGACCAATCATAAAGGGGTACTCATAAAAGGCACAATACCCAGGCCTATAGACTTCCACGAAGTCCCTTCCCGCTGGAACCATCTCAATATGAGTGGGAATGTTACATTTTGCATAGAGAGCATCGATATGGACTTGCTCAGTTTCAGAGAGTAGGGGCAGAAGTAGGAGGAGGATCCTTAAGAAAATCGCTTCGAGACATAGGGTGTCTCGGCAGTAACTCCTCCACGGTGAGAAAGTTGTCCCCTTCCTCAACTGTCATGTCCTCACCACCAGAGGGGAGCGCCATGGATAATGGGGTGGCGTTAGAAACCCCCTCATGAGATCAATGTGTTCTAGGCATCTCTACGGCGAAAAATGTGTTAATATAACAAAAAAAGCTAAGAAGAGAGAATGGGAGAGATGAAGCAGAGAAATCGTTGGAGCAAACACGGGAGGGATGAGAAAGAATAACCAGAGACAAAATGGCCAAGAGTTTTTGAAAAAACAAACCCTCCACATATTTATAGGATTGGGTAGCACCAGATCAAAGCGGAAGGCTGCAGAATGGCACCGAAATCGAAGCGACAAGCCCTCAGCCCCTATTTCAAAAACACACATAATGATGAGCATGTGGAAGTGACGTCATTTCCCGATAAGACACACCACCCAGGGTATCGTCGAGCACGCTAACCTTCCATTGTTGGTCAAGCCATGGCGTTTCGTAAAACTAAATTTCTCAACAAGTGTGGGCGATGTCTGCTTATCGAGGACGCATCAAGTCGCAACCTCGACAAGCAGAGGGACTAACTGTATAGGTCCAAATTTGGACGACCACGGCTATTGACAAATACGACAAAAGATGAGATCTTCACAACACAACGTCCTGTGGAAGACGGCGACGACCGACAGTAGATAGAGGGCGCATGACTTTTGCAGTAGTGTAGGTTTAACAGGAGGCATTAGGAATATACTTTCTAATATTCCTTATGATATGTTTTCTAGGGTTCAGAAGGGGGTTGTCCTTTATATATAGTGAGGAAAAAACCTTGTAAAAAGAGGAACTTTTGGCTAAGAACACCTATTGTAATATCTTTCTACATTCAAGGTTGGCATTTTGACGCCTAATCACTCAGTTTCATGAGATCAAGAAATATTATCCACCTTTTTCCTCCTTTATATCTTTTATTTTAGAGTTTATTATACTTAGCTGAGATTTACCTCTTCATTTTCTTTAATTGATTTATTCAAAAAGGTTTCAATATCTTTTGGGTCAAACAATATTAAAGTAAATTTTCAATTTTACTTGTCACTTTACGCATATCAAGAGAAGACAAAAAAAAATTCCCTATTATACCCACATTATTTATTACATATTTCAAACTATTTTCTCAAATCCAATAAAATATGCATCAATTAATATGGATATCATGGTAAATTGTGCACTTCATTTATTATTTCTTAAGTGGCGTGAAAAGTCAAAATGTTTCAAATAAAAGTGAACGAACGGAGTATTAATCTCTGTCGAAGTGAAGGATAGTGGGGTTCTAATGGATTTATTCATTTTTCCTTTAATATTCTTACTGTCATTTATTTCTGTATGTTTCTTTTTAAATAAAAATGACAATAATTATAAATTTATTTTTTTCTACCATTTTAATTGCTGGGTGACGGATTCGCTACTGTTCAAACTATACTTGCGGGTGGGGTGTGGGGGGGGGGGGGGTTTCCAAAGACGAAATTTCTATCTTTAGTTTAGTAAGCAAATAAAAGGTGTGGAGCTCTAGTTTGTAAGCAGTAAATTGTTTAAAATGCAAGATTCAATGCTATAAATGGACAGCGACACCACTCAAGAAACTAATCTCTCCGTTTACTTTTACTTGGTTGGTATACTAAAATTAGATTTTTATTTTTACGTATCACTTTACGCATATTAAGAGAAGACAAATTTTTTTTTTCATGTTATACCCATAGTATTTATTACTCATTTCATATCATTTTTCTCAAATACAATAAAATATGCATCAATTAATATGAGTATCATGATAAATTATGCACTTCATTTATTATTTCTTAAGGGGCATAAAAAGTTAAAACGTGCCAAGTAAAAACGAACGGAGGGAGTAATTTGCATAACCAATATTTCGTGAACATAAACATCAGATTTGTGAAGTGCAAAAAGCCAAAAACAACTTTTCAAAAAAGAATTTTTTTTTTCAAGAAAAAAAAAGAAGAAGAAGAAGAGGAGGAGGAAATCAGCATGCAAGACGAATATTTAGCAACTTTCTCTATCTTTTGGCACCTTTTTTCAATGGTAAAGTTTTCACATGCACTGGTTAGTAGATTATTGCTGAAGAGCATGACTGGTAAGTTCTATTTCGAGGTACGTTTTTCTACTGTTCAAGATTTTTGCGCAACTCTTCTAGAATTGAAGAGTTTCGTATGCCATGATCTTTAGCTAAATGAATATATATATCCATGTCATTAATGAAGTTGACTAGGAATTAAATATAAGCGAAAATTACACAATTTCACCAAATGCGATTGGAGATGGTTCTACAAATTTAATTATAAAGGGGTGAGTTTGAGAAAAAAGAAAAAAAAAAAAGATAAGTGCAATATAATTAGTTCGAGATAGAAAATTACATCAAGAAAATGATGAGGAAATAGGGAAGCCATTTTTTACTATTTGTTTTCCGACAGGAACATGATTTGACAGGCAATTTTTAATTAGTCACTTTATTCCAGATTTTCATGTGTATGGTGCACATGATTGTTAATTATTCAACAAATCTCTCGGTGTCTAATCAATCATCTATATAAATATATAAAGCTGGAAATTGGTGAACTGACGTGGTATCCCTATATGTTCAACTTTCATATTTATCTTTTTTGTAAATTTTTGAGATTTTTTCTTAATTTCAATACAAAAAAATCATTTACTACCTAAAACTATTAACGAAACTGATGAGACTTATGAATGAGGAGATTTCAATTATGGAATATACAAAAAGTGTAATTACTACTTTTTTTCAGTTATGGAATACAAAAAAGAGAGAAATTAATTCATATTTTCGTGGCAATCTCTTGGAGCAGAATTCATATTTTTCTTTTCTTAGAATTTTTTGAGCTTTTGCCCCTATTTCTTTAATAAAGTGCCGTTTAAAAAATGGAATCAAACAACGGTTAAGTAGTGAACAGTCACAACCTTTACAGAAATATTCCATTAATAGATTTCCTTCTTTAAATAATATCATCAAAGAGAGAATGACAACAGAATTGTAACCTCCATTGACTCCACGCACCCATTTACTCAATTCCTTAACCTCTCCACCCGACCACCTCTCTGAATATGCTATTTAACTACAACCCCATGCAATTTTTTCCCATTGTTTTCAGAAGTTACCTTTATTGCATAATCTTCCTCATTTCTGCCACTTTTGTTACCATAGTAACCTCCCTCTCTTCCAACCATAAAGGCTTTTATTCATGCCACCTATTCAATGTGATGTGCCAACAAACTAAAAAAATCAGGCTGCCTTTTTATACTTATTGATTGATTGAAGATTATAGACTTATAACACTCCATGAATTAAAATATTGCCATAACAGAATTGTCAGAGAAATTATATTCAACAAGATGCGGGATTGCAACATTATAACATTGTTAATAGTGATAAGAATGATGCAGAAGAAGATATATATCCATATGGAGGATTGTTTGAAAGTGAACAAACTTTATTTCTTACAAGTTACAATTAAAGAAAAACTTGAAAATCAGTTACGTATAATTATATCTTAAGGATAAGTAGTATTTCTCAAGAGTTTCTTCAAATCAAGCAGATATGGATATCATACATTACAAGCTCTGAAGGTGAGTTTTTTTTCTTGAAAATAATATTTATGTGTGTTATTTGTCACAATTAAGGTACTTTCTAGATTGAAATTTATGTTAGAAAACTAATATTGGAAGGCAGAAAATGTTTGTTTTGGATATAGGCTGACAATAGTATAACTAAGACAGAATGATTTTAGAGTTACCAAATTGAATAAGAATTTCGATACCATGGGATTGCAAGAAAACCTTCTAAGTCTCATGGTTTTGAGAAGTTATCTGCTATTTTATCCCCTTTACAACAGTCTTGATGTTATCTATCTAGCACAATGTGAATCTAGAAATACAACTTTATAATTTGACTTAATAGAATTACCATTTTTGTACTAGCTATATATATTTCATTAGAAGAAAAACAAAAACAAAGACAAGAAAGAAAACTATGGTCTCAACCAATTTCGAGGCGGGAACATGAAGCTGGTGAAGCCTCTCACTACATGGTATATTTGTTTAGTTGTAATATCTTTCATTACTTAGTGGCTAAAATTTGAAGTAAAAGCTGTAGAAAGATTCTAAAATACAATGAAGTTACTAAATACTGTGAAATTACTATTTTTTATTATATAATTGTGTATCAATTTATTAAATGTGCTGCTTAATAGTTGTTGCACTTGGCAATTGGCATTCGATTTCTAAATGAAGAGAAAAATACGAACAAGATTTTTGTAAAATTCATTTAGCAATGTTTAGATTCCATTAATTTTTTGGGCTCTTAAACTTCCACGGAAGTACAATATATAACTGATAAATAGCCAAAACAGCAAGTATGTGCCTCTTCATTTTGCAGCAGAGTTTAAATAAAATCGTTTTAACATCCTATTCCAATTTTTAGTAAAATTTGTAATTAGAAGAATTATCAATCATACAATTGATTCTGCTTTTTCACAAGCTTTTCCCTCAAATTGAGAGAAAATTCTGTAATTACGAAACTACTAAAAGTAGTCAATGCTTTATTCGTTTTAATTTACTTTTTTTTTTGTCTGATTATTTTGTATGTAATTTTTGATTATGCATTAGATTTTTACTTTTCAAAAGCAATTAAACAATTGTCTATGCCCCAGGTTGGGCACCAACCGCTGAGCCAATAACAACTGCCACTCCTTCTACACCAGTTCAACCTTTGGTTATGATTTTTGGTATTTTACATTTTTTATTTCCTTTATATCAACTAAAAAGTAGAAAAGTTTATTTAACCGCGCAAAACGCGGATTAATTAACTAGTTATTTTAATAAAGTTGGCACTTAACCACTCTATTCTAGTTCTAGGTAATAGTAATAAACAACACTAATAATTCGTCAAGTTGGCTAACTTTTTCTAAACACTCATCTTTCTCGGAACTATCCAAGTTTCCAAAAGCAAAAACAAACATGAATTAAATATGTATATATGTAAATAGTATCTATATATAAATGTCCTTGAGCCGTGCTTGGCAAAGGAAAAAATATATACAAGACTATAGCATAATATGAGTAGCCCATGATTATATATGGGACCTATTAATTGATATAATTATCATGATTTAGTTTTCGAAACAAATGTAAAACAAACCATAAAACGACGTAAAAATTGCACGGGGCGCCCTATTTGGTCACTCCCATTTAACCTATACCCATTTTTTAAATTTTTTTTTAACTTGTACCCACTTTTTAGATAACTTCAGTCTCTTTTCTCCTCCTCCTTCTCCTCCTTCGTTTTCTTCTTCTTCTTCTTCTTCTTCTTCTTTCTTCTGCTGCTGTTGGTGCAGATTATTTAAAAATAAATTATAATTGTTGCGTCAGTAAGATACAGAATAGTGGTCTGGACCGCTGAACATAGAGATATCGGAAATACGTTATCCAGCATTTATAGCAAATTACAGAGTTTTATTTAACAAACACTATATACAACACTAGTTGGTTTGTCTAATCTACAAAGATTATTGCGGCTACCCCAAAGATTTTAACAAACTAGCAAGTTGTTGGATGGATGGATCCCCAGCTTATTTGAGCAGATCCTATTCTAAAGATAGCTTCCAAATAACTTCAGCTCTAGAGCTGAAGTTCGACAGTTACAAAACAAAAACTTCAGCTCTAGAGCTGAAGTTCGCCAGTTACAAAACAAAAACTTCAGCTCTAGAGCTGAAGTTCGCCAGTTACAAACTAGAGCTGAAGTTCGCGAGTTACAAAACAAAAACTTCAGCTCTAGAGCTGAAGTTCGCCAGTTACAAAACAAAAACTTCAGCTCTAGAGCTGAACTTCAGGCCCGACTACTAGAATGCTGAAGTTTTGCGTGATTGCCTTTGCTACTTCAGTCATATGCTGAAGTTATGCGAAAAAACGGATACGCTTGTAAATTTTTTTGCAAAGCGGGCACAAGTTAAAACGTGACACAAAAAGCGGGTATAGATGCACCGCTAAAACAACTCCATCAATGTCAAATTGTATTTGAAGGAAGTGGACAATGGTTAAAGGGAAAGGGGCCAATGAAATCCGTCTCCCTTCTCCACCAACCATTTTTCTCTTACTTTCTTATTTTACAAATCTCATCTTTTTTATATATTTATTTATTTATTTATTTTTCAAGTTGGTTAAATGTTATTTATACATTTAAATTACTAACAGGTAAAAACCGCTATCTCCTAAAAGATCTGAGAAGGAGATTGTATTTCATACGCTTTGTGCTCTTAGGGCTTCAACGTTATCCCTTTTGTGGTGAAGTTAAAATGAAACAACGTCTAAAATTACAACTAAGGAGTTTCTCATAATTATATAATGTCAACTCATAATTTGATAGCATTTAAACTACTCATTAATATAGTTTAATTTTTGTTTATCTCATTAATTGGTGGGTGAAGCATAATGTAACAACACACGAACATCAGTGTTTAACCAAAAAATGAAATTTTAGTCAAAGCTAGAATTTAGAAGAACACGGGTTACTGATAATCAAAAGAATGTATAAAAGGAAGTAATTTAGGTAGCAAGAGAGTAATCAAGAGAAAAACAAGTAAACCAAAGTTTATTCCAATAGTGTTTCGTGTCCTTACAATTGATCAGATATCTCCCTTTTACAGATATCTTGGAGATATACGTTTTGCCCAAATCACAATGAGGCTATTATGAGTAATTAAAGACATTGAATGCTACGTTACATAATCATTACATTCAATACAAATTCTCTAATGTATTCCACATTTAATGCCTATTAAATGTCGTATCTGCACTCTTTTCTATTGTCAGATTCATTCCTTTTGATTCTCGGACATAAATGACTTAGATAGGTACGAGCGCTGAGTTATTTGAATAACTGTCTGTGCCTCTTCCTCTGCCATTTGCTTGTATCTGTTGCAACTCGTGCCTCTTGGCTAGTTGTAATTCTTTGACTATTTGACCAGTCTACGTGTCTCGACACGTCACCTTTATATTTAAAAATAATTTTTTCCAATACAATCAGGGGCGAAGCTATACCATTTTAAGGGTGGCCAGTTACGAGAAAATTACATTTTGTATATAGATAAATATTAAATTTTAAAGATATATAACATATATAGAACACTTTTTCCGGATTTTTTTTATTTCTTTCAAGTTTGAACACATTTGAAAAAATTTCTATCTTCGCCACTAACGAACATAATTAAATGAAAACATGCTGTAGTAATAATAAAAGAAAAAATGGAGCTTCGTGTGCATCCTACCTGGCATACCATCATTCCTTAACAACCCAAAATTACAGGAAGACAACACATGCAGCTTAGGTGTACCCACACGTTCAGTCAAACTAAATCTGGATCTGGTCAATGGTCAGCTCAAATAGTTACACTTACAACTAAACCGCAATCATTTCATCATTGCCTATTGAGTATTTTAGAGTTTATTCTTGCATCATCTATTTGTCAAAATATAATTTGTTTTACTCAAACACAATTAATGCAGATTACAAGCTGGTTAAAAAAATTTCCTCAAATCTTACTTCCTCAAAAGTTTTGATGGTAAGTTAATTTTACTGTGTGTTTGAACTGTGTCAAGATAAAATAAGCTGATAAACAGCCGAACAATTACTATTGTATTTAATGAACTAATTAACTAACAAATTAGTTAATAAGTAAAGTTGAATCGTATTATATATTACAGTTCGAATCTCAATCTTATTATGTCTAATATCTCAGGTCAGTAATCATTAAATCTCAAAATTATACTCCTAATATGTTTTCATCCCAACTTCTGTAAATTGTAGGAAAAGCATACGGCACTTAGCTTACCATAAAAGAAGGGGAGTCTTAGAACGGTAAAATTATTTTTGTGTGACTTAAAGGTTATAGGTTCGAGTTATAGCCGTATTTAATGATTGCATTAGGGTAGACTGTTTACATCACATCACTTGGTGCACGGTCCTTATTTGAATCTGCGTGAACACGAAATATCTTATGCACCAAGATTTTTATTTTTATTTATTACTATTATTTTTTTTGCTTATAACAAATGGTAAATATTTGTAAACGCATCTACTCGGACAGCCCTTTTGCTGAAACAAATTGGAAAGACCTTTATTTCCATAAAAAATGGAGAAACTTTCTTTTTCTTTTTTCTTTTGTCAGTTAAAAACCAGGATTCGCCCTAGTGTCGAGAGTCGTACGGATTCTATCCCAACCGTTGATCAGGAATATATTCAACTGTCAGCCGTTGATACCCACACGTGCAATGGTGCATGTGCAACCATTTTCAAGAATGAGGAAGAACTGGGAGTTTGTCGGTGGGCCAGCTTTTGCTTCGACTAATGGGCCTCACATCTCTGGCCCATGTGATTGGCTTAGCTGGTTAACATGTGATTAACCGTTAAGCGAATCCCTTAAGAACTTTCAAAATCTCGTTGCTAATATCAATTTAGACATTTCCTTTCTTAATTGATAAAAATAAAGAAGCGCCCAACTTGTTGGAAAAGATTAGAAAAAGCCCCAAGTTGAGATTGGGTTGCACGTGTCCTGAGTTTGGAGAATATCTGTTCTGTATATGTACGTTTGTCGCACCTCTTTTATAATTAAAAAATTATCCTCACTCAAGTCACCACCACAAAGCCTGAACTAGGACAGTTTAGTGAAGGCTAGTTAGGTAACTTTGCCTGAGCATGTTTATTGTTACGCAACGCCTTCCTGATGATCTTTGGAAGGGCAACGTAAGGCTAAACAACCGAAGTCAGTGCGGTTGCTGTCCGCCAATGAGGTCCTCGCCGCACGCTAGACTAGATTGTCAGTGCCGTGCGGGAAAACCAATGTCGTGAGCAATTGCGGAAGCTGAGAGAGAATTGAGTTTTGAATGCTGATGATGATTTTATTGATGACTGAAAATGATGATTACAATGATGTGGTGTCGAGGGGGAGAGACACCAGAAAATGCTGATTGAAATGTTTGATTGTTTGGTCCCCCTTAATAATGCTTAAAAAAATAAACCAACATTACAAGACTAGTCCTAATAAAGCTGTAGAAGCACACTGAAATGAAAATGATGAAAACTAGTCTATGATTACAATGAAAAGGACTTAGATTATTACAAGGAAAATCTAAGTCCGATGGCAGCATCTTTGTCTTGCGGGTCTGCGCGCGCGTTGCTGTGGGCGCGCGCGACACTTGAGGTGCTGGCCTGAGGCTGGGCACTGGTGCTTGGCATCAGGGTCTGTGCGCGAGGCGCTGCTGGAATGGGCCTGCAGCTGGGCGCTGGCGAGGCATCAGGATCTGCGCGCGCGGCATTGTCAGGGCGCGCGGCGCTGTTGTCATTGGCCAGCCCTTGGGCGCTGGCGAGAGGCATCGGTGGGGCGACAGAGGCACATGCGCGCTTGTCACTTGGCGCAGCCAAGACCACGGGGCCGACCATGGCGCTAGGCATTGTGAGGCTTGCTAGGCCGCCATGGGGCGCGGCCAAGGGGTCATGGGGCATGTCTGGAAAGCAGCCCATGACATTCTCCCCCACCTGAGTTGGCGCCGTCCTCGGAGCCTTATGATGATGATGATGATGATGATGATGTTTCTGATGGTTGTTGGATGGGAGGTCTGCGCCCCTCTGTTGTCTGAGCTTGCTGTTGTAGCGAAGCAATGATTTCATGCGGCTGACATGGAAGACTAGATGGATCTTCCACCAGGATGGAGTTTTGACCTGGTATGTGGACTTCCCAATGCGTTTTTCAATGGGCAGGGGCCCGATGTATTTTTGTTGCAGGCGAGGGTCATGGGTCCTTTCTGCAAACAAGTACCGCTTTGGGATGCATAGCATTACTTTGTCCCCTGGTTGATGTTGGGCAAAGCAAAGCTTTTGTTCGGTGAACCTTTTTGCCCGCTCTTGGGCCCTGATGAGATAGCTCCGCACTATCTCCATGTTGCGCTCCCATTCGCTCGAGAAGTTGGCAGCTCGAGGAGATTTCGGCATGGTTGATGCATTCACCGTCTGCGGGAGAAGCGGTTGCTGTCCGGTAACAATTTCAAAAGGGCTCTTGTTTGTATGATGGCTCTTTTGAGAATTGAAACACAGTTGAGCCGCATCCAGGAGCTTCACCCAATGCTTCTGTGATCCGGTTGCGAAGTTGCGGAGATATTCCTCCAGCATGTCATCGAACCGGTCTGTCTGGCCATCCGATGGTGGATGGATGTCTATGTTGTGACTCAATGTTGACCCAAAGCACCTGAAGAGATGGGTCCAAAAGTTGCTAGTGAAGCGTGAGTCGCGCCTACTAACAATGTTTTTGGGCAGGCCCCAATGTTTGACAATGTGCGAGAAGAAGAGTCGAGCTGTATCTTCTGCTGAGATGTTTTGCGGGGCTGCTATGAAAGTTGCATAGTCTGAGAACTGATCTATGACAACCATGATGGATGCAAGATTGCCGACTTGGGGCAATCCCGTGATGAATCTGAGGGAAACACTTTCCCATGGTCTCTGAGGGACATGTAATGGCTGCGAGGGTCCCGGCTGTGATGAGTGATCCGACTTGTCCTTGTGGCATGGCTGACAAGTCTTCACACGATGATGAGCGTCACCAGTCTTTTGAGGCCGATGACATGATGGCTGATTGTTGCTGCGAAGGGTAGCCTGAACTTGGGGTTCATGTCTGTTGACTACCTTCTCCAACTGCATGGCCGAGATGTTTTCAGCGGCCATCTTTATGGGAAAGCATGGTATGGTGCAGGGCTTGGCCCCGTTTTCTCCCATCATCAGGAGCATGTTGGCAAATGGTACCGAAATAGTGTTGGTTTGCCTCATGAACTCTAAACCCACTATGATGTCGAAGTCATCTATGATTGCGATGCGCAGGTCGATGCTTCCTTTGTATGGGCCAAGTTTCACTGGGACATTTGTAGCTGTTCCACCCAATGTCTGAGGTGGTGAGTTGATAGCCTTGACACGACCTTTGCTCTTTTGTACAACAAGACCTAGGCGCTCTACTTGCGTTGATGACAAGTAGTTGTGGGTGGCACCCGTGTCTATCAATGCGTGAAGGGGCTTGCCGTTCACTTTCAATTCGACGAACATTAGGGTCCTCGCTTGCTTAGGAGGTCCTTCGTCCATCTTTTCTTTCCCTTTCCTGGTGATCGGGACTGATGTTTTCTTAGGAGGACATGCACTGGTCCCCGCTAAGGCATGAGGGATAGAGCCAACAATTGCATTGAAGGCGCCTACCTGGTCGTCGTCTGATGAGTCTGATATGTCTAACTCATCCTCGACCGTCTGATGAGCATTGACCTTGATGTTTGGGCATTCATTGTTCCAATGTGCCCCGCCGCAATGACGGCAATCTGAGGGAGGCTTTCTCCCCTGATTGTTGTTGATGGATGCAGCACTGTTGCTGTTGGAGGGAGGAGTCTTAGTTTTGGATGCACTCCGATCTCCCCCACTTTTGCTTGGGCCACCATTGCTGGGATGGTGCCCGTTGAATCCCCCTCGAACAGACGGCTGGGGCCTGTCGTTCTGAGTTCCCAAATGATAGTCGCCAAGGCATTCTGCAGCTTGAATGGCCTTGGGCAGGGTGTCTACCCGTTGTCGCTGTAGTTCCATACGGGCATGAGGTTTCAAACCTTCTATGAATGCGAAGAGTTTGTCTTTGTCCCCCATGTCGTGTATGTTCAGCATGAGTGCGGAGAATTCGCACACGTACTCCCTCACTGATTTGGTGTGGCGGAGGTCCCGTAGCTTTCTCCTTGCATTGTATTCCACATTTTCGGGAAAGAACTGCAGGCGTATGGCTACCTTCAATTCGTCCCATGTCTGAAGAGTATCTTAACCGGCCTTGATGGCTTCGTATTTGACCCTCCACCAAAGTTTGGCATCGCCCTGAAAATACATGGCAGCAGTCGCTACCTTTTTGGATTCCTCCAAATGGCCCACGACATCGAAGTATTGTTCGATGTCGAAGATGAAGTTTTCCACTTCTTTAGCATCCCGGGATCCGTCGTATGGCTTTGGCTCCGGTATCTTAAGCTTTTGTGGAATGGGGGTGAGGTCTGCTGCACCCCTGATGTGATGGTCGCCTTCTCGAAGTAGGCTCTGTAAGGCAGCATTGACAACATTGAGCTTGTCTGTCAAGTCGTTTATGGTTTGCTGCATGGCAGTTAGTCTGTCTGCCTCATGTTGCTGATGGGCTAAATCGTCGGCACGCTCCTGTTGGAGGTCCTCAAATTTGCCATGAATATTGGCAGTTTCGATGGCTGCCGTTTGTCGGTCCTCGTCGGAGTCACGACTGATGTTTGCAATGTCATTTTCGGCCTGCCGCATTCGGCGGTCCAGGTCGTCCAACCTTTGCACTAGGTTGTTGCTTTGATCAGGCACCGTTTCTACGATGGGTCGTAATCGGTCAACCGTCTCTTCTAGGGATGCTAGACGCTCCCCATGATTCACCATGGTCAGAAATGGTGATGATGGCAAATGTTCCCTCGTCCGATGTCGAGCCTAGGCTCTGATACTAACTGTTATGCAACGCCTTCCTGATGATCTTTGGAAGGGCAACGTAAGGCTAAACAACCGAAGTCAGTGCGGTTGCTGTCCGCCAATGAGGTCCTCGCCGCACGCTAGACTAGATTGTCAGTGCCGTGCGGGAAAACCAATGTCGTGAGCAATTGCGGAAGCTGAGAGAGAATTGAGTTTTGAATGCTGATGATGATTTTATTGATGAATGAAAATGATGATTACAATGATGTGGTGTCGAGGGGGAGAGAAACCAGAAAATGCTGATTGAAATGTTTGATTGTTTGGTCCCCCTTAATAATGCTTAAAAAAATAAACCAACATTACAAGACTAGTCCTAATAAAGCTGTAGAAGCACACTGAAATGAAAATGATGAAAACTAGTCTATGATTACAATGAAAAGGACTTAGATTATTACAAGGAAAATCTAAGTCCGATGGCAGCATCTTTGTCTTGCGGGTCTGCGCGCGCGTTGCTGTGGGCGCGCGCGACACTTGAGGTGCTGGCCTGAGGCTGGGCACTGGTGCTTGGCATCAGGGTCTGTGCGCGAGGCGCTGCTGGAATGGGCCTGCAGCTGGGCGCTGGCGAGGCATCAGGATCTGCGCGCGCGGCATTGTCAGGGCGCGCGACGCTGTTGTCATTGGCCAGCCCTTGGGCGCTGGCGAGAGGCATCGGTGGGGCGACAGAGGCACATGCGCGCTTGTCACTTGGCGCAGCCAAGACCACGGGGCCGACCATGGCGCTAGGCATTGTGAGGCTTGCTAGGCCGCCATGGGGCGCGGCCAAGGGGTCATGGGGCATGTCTGGAAAGCAGCCCATGACATTATTAATGTTGTTAGAGAATGAATTATTGAAGAAGATACCGTAGGATCATTTAACAAGATTTATATAGAAGACTGTTGGCATATTATATACTTTGCCTAATCATATTATTGCTTCAAATGATGAGAAGCTGTCTCAATTCTCATGTTGTAAGATTTGATATGTCTTTCGCAATTCTATTTGCACCTTTTGAGTACTCTATTTTTGAATCCCCTCAACAAAATATTTGGCAGATCATATTAGAAGTGTTGGGATCGAAATAATATGGTGCATGCGGAAACTAACAATACAAAGCTTGGTGGACGATAAATCAGATGACCAAAGAAAAATATATTAAACTAAGCATAATAATTTATAATGGTTTGGTCAGTTGATCTACATATGATAAAACTAATATAAAAGAAGAAAAATTATGAGAGAAAATCTTCCCCTAAACAAAACTCTTTAACAACTACATTGTGGATATTTTTTTGTGCTCTTGTGAGAAGTAGAGATCTTTAATTTATAGATGTGCAAAACTTGTCTTCCAAGAAAAGGATAAGGCATATTAAGGAGATTTAATCATTTTATGAGTCTTTTTCCATTCCTTCAAGAAAGATAGTCCTAATAGATTTGAAATTCAGGGCAAAATCCTAACAATCTCCCCTTGGCCTGAATTTTCTTGATAAACTTGATTTACCTTCTTCCCATAATCTTCATCACAGCTGCTTGCCATGATTAAAAATAGGTATAGGTTGAAAATCTTGCTATTGGTTAAAAGAAGCCCAAGTATGGGTTAAAAGGAGCCCATGTGTTAAGAATAAACATGGGGTAAAAGAAGCTCATGTATTAAAAAGAAGCGTGAGTTAAAACTGGCGCTGGAACTCATGCATTGCAAGTAGGCATGACTTAAAACTGGCATTGGTTAAAAGTGGCCAAAATATGGGTTAGAAAGAGTTTTTATTCCAATAAAGATGCAGCAGCAGATGTTTTGAATACAATTGTGATTATAAATTTATCTCCACATGTAGCATGTTGAATAAATCTTCATTATCGTCTTGGTCTAAACACGCATTGAATCTGTCTTCAACCTCGTTCAACCGTTGACTCTGAGCCATTGGCTCTGATACCACTTTTATGGATTTCAAGCAGCAAGAAGGTTGAAAAATAGGATTGAAAATCTGTCTCTCTAAACAAAACTCTTTAACGACTACATTGTGGATATTTTTCAACCTTCTTGCTGCTTGTATATTTTCTAAAATCCATAAAAGTGGATAAACAAAACTCTTTAACGACTACATTGTAGATATTTTTTTGTGCTCTTGTGAGAAGTAGAGATCCTTAATTTATAGATGTGCAAAACTTGTCTTCCAAGAAAAGGATAAGACATATTAAGGAGATTTAATCCTTTTAGGAGTATTTTTCCATTCCTTCAAAAAAAAGAGTCCTAATAGATCCGAAATTCAGGGAAAAATCCTAACAAGAAGTAGAGTGGTACATGACTCGAGAAAGGTTTTTTTTCTTCGCAATTGGTCATTTAGATTTCAACACTCTTTTCCAGAAATGCAACAAAGAATCACCAAATCTACTTGGTGTGAACATACTTATTATATACACACTCTAAGCTGCTTTCTCTTGGGCTACTCAATTAGGGTTAGAAATGGGCCAACTTTTCATAAAATTTTCCATCTGTATTCTCTCATCTCCTTTCTAATAACAAAGTGTCATACATTATCCCAAGCAAATGAGTAAAAATAGCACGAGCTAGTCAGTTTTTGGACTGGTCATTCAAAAATAGCCAGCGTTTGCAAAGTCATTGAAAAATAGCTTATATTTTGCTGCAAAACGGAAAGTTCCAGCATAATATACTGGAGATCAGTGCACCTGTATATGAACTTCCAGCATAGTATGCTGGAACTCCAACACGCGGAAAGTGCCAGTACAATATACTGGAGATTTGAGTACCGATGCTCTAATCTCCAGTATATTATGCTGGACCGGTATAATATACTAGAACTCTAGTATATTATACTGGAACTCCAGAGAATTCTAGTATATTATACTGGAGTATTTTTCCATATTTTGAACAGTTTTTCTTCAGATTTATCTTTACATGAAAATTGGCTAAATTTTGATTACTTTTGAAACTGTGGCTATTTTTGAATGATCACTTGTAAATCTGGTTATTTTTGAATTTTCCCCGGCAAATGATGTTCTCTGAAAAACCTCTAGCGGAGAAGGACCACCTCGAAGTAAGTAAAAAGGCCGAAAAATGCGAATTCAAAACACACTCGTTCTGAATTCTGATGAATAAAACAAAAGAAGAAAAATAAATACACTCGTCCCTTTCTTATAGAAGGCCAGCGGCCCTAATTAATACTCTCTCTGGTCCACAAAAGTGACCAGTTTGCTTTTAGCACGCCCATTAAGAAAATACTAAATTCTAATATAAAAATACTTAGTATGACTAAACTACCCTTAATTAAATATTTAATGTGAGGAGTAAGAAAATATTTTAGGGATATGTACATAAGGTAATTTTGTAAAAATAAATTGAATTCTTTCTTGATTATATAAATGTACACTTATTTTGGACCAAAATAAAAAAGTAAATTGATCACTTATTGTGGACCGGAGGGAGTATACAAAACTCTTTGACATCTAAGGGGATGTTTGATGAGCTGCTCCCAAAAAAACTAAATAAATAAATAAATAGTGAAAAACTACACAATATAACATATATATATATATATAAACTTGTCCTAAAATAATTATGGTATTTAATATGTACATATTACTTTTTTGTTTGGTTACCATTTCCTTTCTTCAAATAAGTAAACCCTGTAGAACCTATATGGGAAACATTGTATTCAGTGGCAGAATCATATGTAAAATTTTTATGTATATATATTATTGCATATATATATCCATTAGCTTCTTCGTGAGTTTACCTTTACAATTTGTTTGGATTGTTGTTACATGGCGTTTCATAATGTATAGTATTGTATTGTACTGTATTGTTTGATAAATACAATGTTTGGATAGATCGTATCGTTTGTTGTCGTTTCATGATATCACTGTCACGACCCAAATCTACGTGACCGGCACCCGATACACTACCCGACCCGAGCGAACCAACCCATATGTCAAGACCAAGTTAATTGTGGAAGCCAATTGAAAATCTTGCACAGTTTCAAATCAAGTCAAAAAATATTTCTCATTTCCAAAATCATACATGAAAACTTTAATAAAAATGCTATAATCAAATTACAGAATTATTCCTTTATGCATGGCGTCCATTATCCTATTTTCACAACCAACACAACTATCTATGGGGCCTCTATACCAAAGAATAAAACTAACACTTGGTAAAATTCCAATAAAAGAAAATAAGAAATACTCCCTCCGTTCCAATTTATGTGAACCTATTTGGTTGGCCACGGAGATAAAGAAAAAATGAAAACTTTTGGAATTTGTGGTCCTAAACAAAGCAAAAGGGGCCCCAGAGTATTTGTGTGATTATAAAAGCTTCTCATTAAGGGTAGAATTGTAAGTTTAAGCTAAATTGTTACCAAATTTAGAAAGGGATCATTCTTTTTGGAACGGACCAAAAAGAAAATAGGTTTTCATAAACTGGAACAGAGGGAGTAACATGATAGCTTCCACGAGATAAAAGTGGTGTTTCATCATGCCTCATAAAAAGAGTCATCCTAGCCATGTTCACATATCACATGTCATACCTCATCCTCGAATACGTAAAGAAAGAGGGACTCTAAAGAGGGGCCCTATAGGCTGAGTACACCACTATGGTACTCAATAAGTGTCATTGATTCTCTCTAACTTAAGTTCTTGGACAAACTTCATAAAAATAATGCACCAATATTTGATATAAAACAGTAAGTAATTTCATCAATTCATGATCTTTATCATTTTAAATAAAAGGCAAGTGAAATATAACTCATGATATGAACTTTTAAAACATTTATATCCATCTAAGTTTTTGAATAAAATCATACGAAATCATTCCATTTGCTTTAAGTCATTGAAATCACTTTCAGTTCCTTAGACCTAAGCATAAGAAAATTATTCTTTACCTTTCACTGGGAGCACTATACCGACACCGACATAAGAACAAGGTCAACTAGGTGATCAACCTAGCGGCAAGTATCACATACCCTACTTGCTCAGGTCGTCTCATCGCAGTTTCGCACCAATCGACTCAGCCATATAGTATATTTTCCCCACTTGGGGACTTATACCACAAACCTCGGCTTAGCTTTGAAATGTGTCCCTACACCGGCACGTGTAGTTTCATCGTAACACACTCAACATTCGAACAAATCTGGGTGGTCTCCACTAGTAATTCCCAAAATATTTGACATTCCAAAAATAGATTCATAGCAAAGTAGCCTCAAAGGATCTATTTTTATCAAATCATAGCGTTAATGAAAAATCTAATACATTTGAACAAAAATTAAATAAATAACTTTTTACATATTAAAGTCTTAGCAATTTAACATCAATCTTTAAATGGATACCACAAATGCTATTCCATTTATCAATTTTTAAAAGAAATACTTTCAAATGAAAACTTATCTTTAGCATTCAAATATATATACTCTTATCTATACGTAAATTTTGATAAAAACTTATAACATTTACCTTAAATGTCATTTTGCCAATAAGATTTAAAATAAAATTTTATAAAATAACATGACACTACATATGCAACATAATATTTTAATAAATGGAGACATCCACACTTGTTTTTCCCCACAAGCATGAAAGCACATTTGCAAACAACTTAAGCATTAACTTGAAACATGCTTTCAGAGAAAATCCCTCTAGAAGAGTAAGTTCTAATCAACTTACCTCGCTTTCACTTTATTGACATTCACAAGCTTTCATTTCTCATCCATTGTTCCATTATTGATTAAAATGCTTAAACGTCACCAACAAGTCGATATCTACAATTAGATATCCTATTACATCAAAATATAACCTAAAATATTGATCAATATCCATTTATGATTCATAAGTTGGCTACAAGCCTCCAACAACTCAAATCACCCAATAGATTTACATGCTAGCCTATTCAACTTCATTCTTATAATTTAATACCCATTCGAAGTTATTAATAATATTACATCAATAGTCCAATGCCACCAAATTACTATTTATTGTTTTTCTTAATCAACACTTGCAAAATATACAATTCGGGTGATTACTTAGTTGATCACATTCAACTTTTGCTAACAAATAATTCCATAGGTTCATTGTATTCATCAGTTTCATTTCCAAGAATGATATTCATATTCTCTCTCATTTTCTCAAAAGTACTCTTCATGCCATAAACTGGAGTTTTATAATCCAATCTTTCAACCATTATGTTTACTCTTAAATAGGATAACAATTAAATTTTTACGCGGTTTTAAGGATATGTGATTTGATTCAACACAAATAATCAAGAATATTAGATATACGAGTTAAAGATAAAATAAACGATCAAACCAGTTGTAATGTTATGGCCTAGCCCGAACCTAGGTTGAACAGTAATCTCGTCCTCGATTGGACCTTTGGCTCGAGCCTAGTTAAGAATGGAGAATAGATCAATTAAATAAGAACTTTAACAGTAGCAAAAAATGAACTTGAATTGCTTTAATTTGCGTGTTACAAAAGAATAACTTCTCCTTTATCTAGTAGGAGAGTTTCATTCCTATTACAAGTCTAAAAAGGTAAAAAACTTCCTTTCTCGTTAATTATTGATCCATAACCGACAACGAGCGAGATCTGCGCCGTGATATTCAGATAGGTACAAATATCACAGCCCTCTATCCGTTGTGTGTAACCATTTATCGTATTTACCGAGGCCTTAGAATTCTTTCTAGGTATGGGAAGCATCGCTTTATCATGCCCGATGATGAACACATTGTTCACCTTTCATGGATTTTGATACCAAGGGCTCCCAGCCTCGATTTCAATCTCGTGCATTTATGCCCTTCTTCTACTTTCTTCACCAAAAATCAGGGTATGCCTTATCCTCGATTTTACCCGTATATATATAGTCTCCTCATTTTCCTAAGAGTAGGCATGCCGAAACGATGGGAAATGATAGATGAACCCCTGTTCCTTCCTTCGTACGTTACAATTAAGATGACAAATAAATAGAAATGCCCCATCAGTCGTATCGTTCTAACTTCGGACATGTGTCAGTCTACGGTTGGTTGTCTTCGAATGCGAAATACGCATTGATAGTTTTTCCCTTATAAAAGCTTCAACCTTTTTCACTTCTTCCACTTTTCGATTCTAGATTTTACCGTCGAATTCTCTAACGACTTTTAACTTCTCCAAATCTTCATACATTGTTCTTTGAGCCTTCATATCTTTATCTTTAATCCTCATACATTTTCTTTGAACCTTCAACCTGGACCTTCATACTTTCATACCATCTTCAAATATTCATATTTTTCTTCAAATATTCATATTCGTCTTCAGACCTTCATATTTTCGAGATTACAATGACAAATACATCCAAGTCAGTGTCGCAACAGGCTGCTCCTTCATCTTTCCACTGGTCGCAGATGCCGAGGTGGCCATTCCTAAAGTGGCTAAGGAGCCCCCTATGGAGAGCTTCATACCCGGGGGCTGCTCTATCAGGAACGACTTCAATGTCGAGAAGGCCTCTAGCCAACAAGACCGAAGCGAGGGAGCATGGAGATCCATCACTAAAGAAACCCTACCCATAGTCCGAGCGAACTGCAAATGGTAGGGTAAGGACGTGGTCATCCCGGGACCAATGACGATATTACTACTTGCATGAAAGGGGTAATTTAGTGTTTACACTTACCCTTTCATGCTTGCCCCGATGGACCTCATAGTCCTTGCTTTCTGCAAAATGTACGAGATGTGCCTTGCGCAAATCCACCCATCTTTCTAGAGGATCGTGATCCTCTTATGCCTTTTCGTGAACAATACCGAAGCCCCTCGGTTCACCCTCGACCATCTACTCTGCCTATACAATCCCCTAATCTTCCAAGGGGAACTGATCAAGCTCGTTCGCCGAGCAAGCAAGGATCATTTCTCAAGCATCGATGAGGACCGAGACCGAGGCTGGAAGGGGAGGTTCGTTTGGTGAAAACCGATGACCTTCCCGAGTTTCTGCCATTCCTCGAGGAGTAGAACATATCCCGTAAGTATTGTCTTTATTGATTATATATTTCTTTTTATTCTTTCTCTTATTACCTGTGTTTGTGGTCGTGCAGCTGTTTCCCGAGTTCATAATGCAATTCCCCGATTCAAGGAGTGGATCGAGGGGATCTGCAAGCAAATTCCATACTCCGAGCGTGCATGGCGCAAGCTCTCGAAGGGAAATGGGAGGCCCCTATCCCATGGTGAGGTTCCTTCCTAATTAATCACTTCTATGATTTTAGCTTACATAATGCTAACTTTTTCTCCTTTCTCACAGGTTTGCCAAAGAGCACCAAAATTAGGCCGTTGGATGAGGATGAGGATCCGACATCGCTTGTCGAACCCTTCATTTCGAGGCATCCGAGGGCTGTTGTAAAGGAGGAGGAGAAGAAGAAGAAGAAGAAGAGAAAGTGCTCGGGTTCTCCGGATGCCGAGGAGAAGAAGAAGGTGATCATCCGGGTCCGGAAACCCAAAAAGAGCACCAAGTCCAGGGTACCGGACACCGATTCTCTCTATCGGCTCAAGGACAAAACTAAAAATGATGACATTTTCATTGCTCATCGGTCGACCCTTAATGAGGGGGAGCAGGCGACGACCGAGAAAGAGGACCATGAGGTTGATCCCCCTCTAACTCGGGAACCAGAGGGAGAGACAGAGGCTGCAGCCTCCCAGGAAGCCGCCCCTATTCCGAAAGAGGCAACTGGTGTCATTGACATCGTGGAGACACCCTCCTATACTGAGTCCATGCTCGAAGAGGACCAAGTGGGCAAAGAGAAGTCAAACGATGTGGCATAGGACCCAGACGACGCCCTCCCGCACTAGAGAATTTTCTTGGCCACCTGGAGGTCCCGAAGAAGGATGTACTCTCGGGATTGGGTGGGGAAAGTTCGAGCCCAAAACTAGTAAAGCTATTTTCTTCTCTAAGCATGGACCTCGAGCGCAAGAGAACGGTCTTTCTTAAAATTCCGGAGGATGCTCGGTTCATGTCTGCTCCGGTGGGCATAGCCAGATACCTTCGATGCCTGGTGACCAAGGAGGACCAAGGAACGATGAAAGAAAAGGGCACGCCGAGCCTCTTTAAGGAGGTGCAACAAGCACTGAACCGGGTAAGGCATCAACCCTTTGTACCTCTTTGTGAATCTCACTTTGGTTTATAATGTCCTCTAGTAACTTCATTATTTTGCAGGCTTTAGTGCTTCACCATGAAAGCTTCCTCCGGTACCACTTAGAGATTATCTAGCTTGAGTTCGAGCTCAAAGAGCAGTTCCAGAATAAGGACATGTATAAAGCTCTTAGTGAGCAGCAGGACGAGGCCCTCAAAGACCTCCCGATTCTCTAGGCCGAGCTGGAAAAAGCTCCAAAAAAGACCTATACCCTGAAGCGGGAACACGCCAACCTAGTTAAGAAGGTAAAGATATTTGAGGCTAAAAATGAGCACCTAGTCATAGTGACTAACAACACAACTTCATAGGTCCAACAGAAGATAGACCTGATCAACCAGCTTTGGGCTAAGATGGATGAGGTCAAAGCCATGACCGAAGTATGGAAGGGCAAGATGGACCTACTGGATTCGGTGAAGAAAGCTGCGAAAGCAGAGTTGGTCGGTCGAGAACCAACTCCAGGTAGCGAAGGACAAAGCCAATAAGTGGTCTCGACTGAATGATAATCTTCGGGCACAACTGAGCTTGGCCGTCATGGAATGGGATGCTCTCGGACAAGAATATGCTGCATTGAGGCCCAAATTGGATGCAACCTCTATTGATGCTGAGGAAATGATGGCCTAGTATAAGGCCTATGTAGAGGTAGCCGAGACACGCTTAAAGACAAAGACTGAGTACATAAAGCGGCTATATCGGAGATAGATTCTCGAAGAGATCCATGCCCGAGGTTTTGAACTATCGGCCGAGATTGTAGAAGCTAGGTGGCTCGAGGCCTTATAAAAAGGAACTTTACGAGCCTGAGGGCCCCAAAGGCTCTGAGGGTTCCGAGGGCTCCGACGGTTCTAGCAACGATTCGGGCCCCATTGAAGACCAAGTGTATATGCCTTAGTATTTTTCCAGTTTTTCCTTATATTTTTTTTACTTTGAGGCTGTTCTATCGGGCCTTTGTAAATATATTTTGTAGTATATAAATTTTCCCTTTCTAGCAATACCGTGTCTTTATTTTCCAGCATCTACTTACAATTTCTATTTGTGTATTGTTTTTAATGCCTTAGCATAAAATCAGATGTAGTTCTGGAGCATCCGTTTTTCGAAAGTTCGAACGGAGCCCGACTTCAATGCAACTTTGGTTATCTCGTAGATTTGAACCCTCGGTGAGATCGAATGTTTTTAAGATGCTTAAGTGTTTTAAGACAATTTTTTTGTCGAGGGTAACCTTTTAGTTGGTTTCGATTTTTTGTAAGGTCCTTACTTTTTTATTACAGATTTGGGACATCTCTGGAACATTTTTAGGGTGGTCGTAGCCTCTTATATTCGGGCACCGCCTAGTGGGTTTAGTGCCTCCGGGATTCGGTATCCCGGGTTTAGTCTGATTTTTGGTTAGGTGATAGTCCCCAAATAGGGGTAGCCCGTGGACTTGACAGCCCCCGAGTAGGGGTAGCCTGTGGGCTTTAGAATCCAGGATCGAGGGAGAAAATTGCGTATTAACAAAGTGTAAAGGAAGTAGAAATATCTTTCATTGTTTAATATGCAAGGTACATGGTCGAAGGCGCATAAAACTTGTGTTGTGGCTAGAGTGGACTACGTGGGCATGGTTCATATGACTGTTTGACCCTTATAATGAATCTGAACCACCAAGCCTTGACTTTTAGAACATAAAATTTTCTTTTTCCCTTGCTAAAGATCTTACACGGCGAACTCATGAAGGCTCATATACTGTTAATCCGAAGCAAACGATCATCGATTCTGATTTGAAAGCGGTCTTCAAATCTAAGGTAGCAGATTTTACTGTTACCTCATTAAAAACCTTATCTAAAAACCTACTTCGGGACAAAATCGATTCATGGGAAAAAGAGAGCAACACGTGCTTTTAGACCTAATAGCCAGATCCATCCTTGGCTGATTACCTATCTGATTTACAACACAATTAGAAAGTAATTGAGTTCCTACCTTAGCAGTAGTACTTCTTTAAGTGTGTCGTGTTCTAGTTGTTTAGTAGTTGTACACCGTTTCCGCTTTGAGTTTATATGAGCCTTTGCAGGTTATTCTAACAACTCGATACGGCCTTCCCAATTTGGGCCTAGTTTCTCTTCGTTTGGGTTCCTGGTGTCTAGTGTTACTTTTCTCAACACCAAGTCCCTGACTTAAAAGTGTCAGAGGCTGGCTCTTCGGTTGTAATACCTTTCTATTCGCTGCTTTTGGGCGGCTAACCGGACCTAGGCGGCCTACCCCCTTTCATCCATTAGTTCTAGGGTCGTGATCATGGCCTCGCCGTTCGGCTCTTCGGCCACATACTTGAACCTGAGGCTCTATTCTCCCACCTCGACTGGTATCAGGTTTTCGGCTTCGTAAACCAAAGAAAATGGGGTGGCCCATGTGCTTGATTTTTAAGTCTTACGGTATGCCCACAAGACTTTCGGGCAGGATCTCCTTCCATTTTCCTTTCAAATAGGTTAAACTCTTTTTCAGGTTTTGATGTATAGTCTTGTTCGTTGATTCTGCCTGCCCATTCCCACTAGGATGATAAGGTGTTGATAGTATATTTTTGATCTTGAGGTCTTCGAAAAACTTACTCACCTTACTACTAACGAATTATTTTCCGTTGTCGCAAACAATCTCGGCTAGTATTCAAAGTGACATATTATGTGGTCCCAGATAAAATCAATAAATTCATTCTCTCGGACCATTTCGAACGCTTGGGCCTCAATCCATTTGGAAAAATAAACAATCGTTAATAGTATGAATTGAGCTTTACCAAGTGCCTACGGAGGGGACCGACGATGTCCATTCCCCACTTCATAAATGGCCAGGGGGACAGGACCAAGTGGAGCATTTCTCCCGGTTGATAGATCATCGGGGCGTGTCTTTGGTACTCGTCAAATTTTCATATGAAGTCCTTCGCATCTTTCTCTATTTCGGTCCAGTAATAGCCAGCCCTAATTAGTTTCCGAACCAAGAATTCTGCCCCCGATTGGTTCTCGCAAGTGCCTTCGTGAACTTCTCTCATGGCGTATCCTATGCATATAGTTAGTGAGCCAAAGAAGGTCCACCTAAACAATGCCCCTTCGACCAAGCTAAATCTGACGGCTTTGGTGCGCAGGGATATCGATTCTTTGGGATCTGAAGGAAATTTTCCCGTCTTCAAGTAGTCTATATATTTGTTTCTCCAATTCCAAGTTAAACTTGTTGACTTCACTTCGGCGTGGCCTTCTTCTATCACCGAGTTCATCAGCTGCACTACTGCTCCCGAACTGAACTCATGGGAATCGATCGATGACTCCAAATTAGCCAGCACATCTGCCTCACTGTTTTGATCTCGTGGTACATGCTGTAGGGTCCATTCCCTGAATTGGTGTAGGGTTACCTGCAATTTTTCCAAGTACCTTCGCATCCATTCTTCTTTTACTTTGGACGTTCTGTTAACTTGATTCACCACGAGGATGGAATTGTAGTTGGCTTCAATTACTTCGTCCCCAAGGCTTTTAGCCAATTCTAGACCTGCAATCATGGCCTCATACTCGGCCTCATTGGTAGTCAATTTTATAGTTCTAATAGATTGCCTAATAACATTTCCCATAGGTGGTTTTAATACGATACCGAGTCAGGACCCCTTCGCGTTGGAGGAACCGTTCATGAAAAGGGTCCAGACTCCTGAAGCAGTCCCCGAGGTCAAGAGTAATTCCCTTTCGACTTCGGTATTAAGGCCGGTGTAAAGTCAGTCACGAAGTCTGCCAAAATCTGAAATTTTATGGCGGTCTGGGGTTGTCAGGACCCGAATTTCCCAACCTCGGGGGTCGTGATGGCGCCTACTAATGGGAGCTAGGCAAGCCAAACCTTAACTACTTGCTACGCTTCCATATTGCTTCACTTTAACAAAAACAAGGCGATAACATGATAACAGCGAAACTTTAAATAATTAAGCGAAAGTCAACAATTAACTATCTTAAGTCTACGTCTATTACAACTTTTAAAACCTCAAATACCCAAAACCTGGTGTCACAGTGTCACAGACTATCTAAGATTTCTACATACAAGGTCTGAAGAAATAATAGTACGTTGTTTCTGAATAAGAGAGAATGAAACAGGAAGTAGAGATGGAGGGAGACGCCAGGCCCTGCGGACGCCTGCAGTCTACCTTGGGTCTCCGGGTGGACTGAAGGAAACAATCCAACTACTGTTCGAAAGTTGCTACTGGATCTGCACACAGTGCAGAGTGTAGTATTAGCACAACCGACCCCATATGCTGGTAAGTGTCTAGCCTAATCTCGGCGAAGTAGTGATGAGGCTAGGACCAGACTACAAAATAAACCTATGCAGTACAAATGTATATACAGCGGAAAAGAAATACAAAAAATAACCAATCAATGTGGGAGGGGAAAACATGTTGTGGGGGAGATAACAGTCCCGAAAAGAAAGCATCAAGTAAGGAATGAAACAACATAACTCGAATATCAACAAAGAATCAGAAATCAAAAATTTGCACGGCATCACCCTTCGTGCTTTTACTCTCGTCCTCTCCAAAGCAATTTTATAATAAAAGTGTGCACGGCATCACCCTTCATGCTTTTACTTTCCTCATCACCAATTCAATCATATAATAAAGATGTGCACGACACCACCCTTCATGCTTTTACTCTCTTTCCTCACCATATAATCAATGAAAATCGGTACGGAATGGTACATCGTACGACACAACATCAACCTTCTTGCTTTACACTCTTTCCTCACAATAGCAAACAATGCACGACATTACCCTTCGTGCTTTAACACTCTTCCTCACCCAAACAACAATCACAAGCAAAGGGGCAAGGGAATTAACAAAATAGTAATAGAGATCCCGGCAAGGGAATAACATTTAAATAATTAAATCCCGATAAGGGAACAACATCAATAATCTCAACATCTCGGCAAAGGAGATAATCAACAAAGCAACAATATCCTGGCAAGGGAACAATTTAATATCTCTTTCTCTTTATTTCACTTTTATTTCATAACTAACTTTACCACTTGAGCTAATGCTCCTAAGGGTTCAATCATCTCATGTACTTTCACAATTCATAATATAACTTGAGCCAATGCTCCAAAGGGTTCAATCATCTCATATACTTTCACAATTCATAACATAACTTGAGCTAATGCTCCTCAATGTTCAAAGGTTACAATTCCTTCCACAACAATTAGAAATCATCACCAAGGCATGAAAGATACAACGAAATCAAGATCTTCAAAATTTAAAGACCCACGGTCATGCTAGACACCAACGTATAGATACTCGTCACCATGCCTATACGTCGTACTCAACAATTATCACGTAGCAAATAAGACTCAACTCCTAATCCCTCAAACTAAGGTTAGACCAAACACTTACCTCGATGCCTCGAACACAACTCAAGTTTCAATTATAGCTTTACCCCTCAATTCCACCGCCAATTCGCTCGTATCTAGTCACAATTTACTTCATTACATCAATAAACACTAAATGAATCAATTTGAATGCATGAAAATGAGTTTTCCAAAGTTTTACCCAAAAAGTCTGAATCGCCCCCGGCCCACGTGGTCAAAACCCGAGGTTCGAACTAAAACCCGATTACCCATTCCCCCACGAGCTCAAATATGTAATTTGTTTTGAAATCGGACCTCAAATCGAGGTCCAAGTCCCCAATTTTTTAAAAACCTAGGTTCTACCCAAAACACCCAATTTTCCCCATGAAGATAATTGATTTGAAGTTGAAATCATGTTAAAAGATGTTAAAGATTGAAGAAAACTAGTTAAAAATGACTTACAATTGATTTGAAGAAGAAATATTGTTTGAAAACTCGCCACTTATGTTTTTGGGGTTCTTGAAAAATGCAAAATAACTGAAAATCTCGTCTATTTATATCCCTCTCAGACCCCCTGTGCGGACCGCATAAAATGGACTGCGGCCGAACAAGCCTTCCTGAGGTACTGCGGTCTAGTGCCCTGTGCGGACCGCACGAAATGGACTGCGGCCGCACAGGCCTCCACCGCGCACCGCACGAAACCGATCGTGGACTGCACTGGCCCTCTTCTGCGGTTGCACACGTTTTTGTGCGGGCCGCTAGAGACCTGCAACTTCTGGTTTTAAGTCTAGAACATCCTGAACCTACCCGAAACTCTCCCGAGCCCTCGGAACTCCAAACCAAGTGTGCATACTAACTCAAAAACATCATATGGACCTACTCGTGTAATCAAATCATTGAAATAACATCATGAACATCAAATTAACTCTCGAGATCAATGAAGTTTTTCCAAAACTTCTTTAAACATAAATTTTGCGATTTAAGTCCGAATCACGTTACATGACATCCGTTTTTCACCAAATTCGACCGAAATGTCTTACATCATATATAAGACTTGTAACGGGCGCCGGAACCAAAATACGGGCCCGATACAATCATGTTCTAATCAAATTTCATTTTAAATTTCATTAAACAATTCCAGAAAACAATTTCCTTTAAAAATTCATTTCTCGGGCTTGGGACCTCGAAATTCGATTCCGGGCATACGCCCAAGTCCCATGTTTTCCTACGGACCCTCCGGGACCGTCAAATTACGGGTCTGGGTCCGTTTACCTAAAACATTGACCGAAGTCAAATCAGCTCATTTTAAAATCAAAACTTATTGTTTTTTATAGATTATCATATTTAAGCTTTCCAGCTACGCACCCGGACTGTGCACACAAATCGAGGTGATTCTAAATGATGTTTTCAAGGCCTCAGAACGTCATCACATTCTCCATCTCTAAAACAACCGTTCGTCCTCGAACGGACAGAAGAAGGAAGTACCTGAGTCGGGGAAAAGATGGGGATAACAGCTCCGCATATCGGACTCAGACTCCCAGGTCGATGCCTCAGGAGGCTGACCTCTCCACTGAACACAAACAGAAGGAAAACTCTTCGATCTCAACTGACGAACCTGCTGGTCTAGAATAGCTACCGACTCCTCCTCATAAGACAAGTCCTTGTCCAACTAGACAGTGCTGAAATCTAACACGTGGGATGGATCGCTATGATATTTCCAAAGCATGGACACATGAAACACTGGATGTACGACTGATAAGCTCGGCAGCAATGCAAGTCTATAAGCCACCTCTCTCACTCGATCAAGAATCTCAAACGGGCCAATGAACCTAGGGCTAAGCTTTAGGGCTGGGCATATATCGGGTAAAACTGATAACCCGAACCGTTAATTATTTATTGGGTTATCGGTATCGGGTTATTGAGTTAACGGTTTAGAATTTTTTCACTATTGGGTTATCGGTTCGGGCCTCGGTTTGCCAATTTTGTTAATAGGTTAACCGATAACCCAATAAGAATTAATAAAATTATGACTTTACCCTTAAGTATATACAAATGCTAGGGCTTTAATTCATTCTCTCCTATTCTTTCTCAATTGCACTCTTCAGTTGTTTCATCTTCATTCTTCATAGACCTTACTAGTTACTCCTAGCGTAGGTATTTAGTATATTATATGTGAATTCTTCTCTTTTTTGCTTAACTCCAATGAATTGTCTTCTCTTTCTTAACTCTAGATTGAGTTATCTTATCGGGTAAACCGATAACCGAACCGATAATGATCAATAACTGATTAACCGATACCCGATAACCGATATCTTATCGATTCAATTATCGGTTTATCAAATTTGTAAACCGATAACCGATATGCTAAACCGATAATATTCATAATTGAACCGAACCGACCGATGCCCACCCCTACTAAGCTTTCCCTTCTTCCTAAATCTCATCACGCCCTTCATAGGCGACACTCGAAGCAATACCCGCTCACCTACCATGAATGCCAAATCTCGAACCTTGCGGTCTGCATAACTCTTTTGCCTGGACTGAGAGGTACAAAGCCTATCCTGAATAATCTTGACCTTGTCCAAAGCATCATGAACCAGATCCGTACCCAACAATCGAGCCTCTCCCGACTCAAACCATCTAACCGGAGATCGACATCGCCTACCATACAAAGCCTCATAAGGAGCCATCTGGATACTCGACTGGTAACTGTTGTTGTAGGCAAACTCTGCTAAAGGCAAAAACTGATCCCATGAGCCTCCAAAGTCAATGACACAAGCTCGAAGCATATCCTCCAAAATCTGAATAGTCCGCTCGGACTGCCCGTCCGTCTGAGGATGAAATGTTGTACTCAACTCAACCTGGGTGCCCAACTCTCATTGAACTGCTCTCCAGAAACGCGAGGTAAACTGCGTACCTCGTTCTGAAATGATAGATACAAGCACACCATAAAGACGAACAATCTCCCGGATATAGATCTCATCTAGCCTCTCGGATGAATAAGAGACTGCCACAGGAATGAAATGCGCTGACTTGGTCAGCCTATCAACAATGACCCATACTGCGTCGAACTTCCTCCGAGTCTGCAGGAGTTCAACAACGAAATCCATAGTGATCCGCTCCCACTTCCACTCGGGAAGCTCAATCCTCTGAAATAAACCACTAGGCCTCTAATGCTCGTACTTAACCTGCTGACAATTCAAACACCGAGCTATATATTTAACGATATCCTTCTTCATTATCCGCCACCAATAATGTTGCCGCAAATCCTGATACATCTTCACAACGCCCGGATGAATAGAGTACCGGGAGCTATGGGCCTCCTCTAAAATCAACTCTCGGAGCCCATCCACATTAGGCACACACACTTAACCCTGCAATCTCAAAACTCCATCATCATCTAAGGTAACCTGCTTGGCACCTCCGTGCTTTACCGTGTCTCTAAGGACACACAAATGGGGATCATCATACTGCCGACCACGGATATGCTCCAATAAAGAAGAACGAGCGACCGTGCAGGCCAATACACGACTAGGATCAGAAATATCCAACCTCACAAACTGATTGGCCAAAGCCTGAACGTCCAAAGCAAGCAGCCTCTTACCGACCGGAATATAAGCAAGACTGCCCATGCTGGCTGACTTCCTACTCAACACATCGGCCACCACATTGGCCTTTCCTGGATGATACAAGATAGTTCTATCATAATATTTCAACAACTCCAACGACCTCCTCTGTTTCAAATTCAACTCCTTTTGCTTGAACAAATACTGAAGACTCTTGTGATCCGTGACACCTCATATGCCACGCCATACAGATAATGCCTCCAAATCTTCAATGCGCGAACAATGGCTGCCAACTCCAAATCATGAACCGGATAGTTCTTCTCATGAATCTTTAATTGCCGCGAAGCATAAGCAATGACCTTGTCATCCTGCAACAACACTACACCAAGCCCAACACGAGATGCATCATAATAAACTGTATAAGGCCCTAAACCTGTGGGCAAAACCAACACTGGTGCCGTAGTCAGAGCTGTATTGAGCTTCTGGAAGCTCGCCTCACACTCGTCCGACCATCTGAAATGGGAACCCTTCTGGGTCAACCTAGTCATCGGGGCTGCGATAGATGAAAACCCCTCCATGAACCGACGATAATAGCTTGCCAATCCCAAGAAACTCCGAATCTCTGTAGCTGATGCTGGTCTAGGCCAGTTCTTGACTGCCTCAATCTTCTTTGGATCAACCTGAATACCCTCTGATGATACAACATGACCCAGAAATGCAACTAAACTCAACCAGAACTCACACTTCGAGAACTTAGCATATAACTGGCTATCCCTCAAGGTCTGAAGAACCACTCTAAAGATGTTGCTCGTGCTCCTCCCGGCTGCAGAATATATTCAAAATATCATCAATGAAGACTATCACGAACGAGTCCAAATAAGGCCTGAACACTCGGTTTATCAAATCCATAAAAGCTGTTGGGGCATTGGTCAACCCAAATGACATGACCAGGAACTCATAATACTCATACCGAGTGCGGAAAGCTGTCTTAGGGACATCAGATGCCCTAATCCTCAACTGATGGTAGCCAGATCTCAAATCAATCTTTGAAAACACCTTGGCACCCTGAAGCTGATCAAACAAATCATCGATCCTCGGCAATGGATACTTATTCTTGATTGTAACATTGTTCAACTACCGGTAATCAATACACATTCTCATCGATCCGTCCTTCTTCTTAACAAACAACACCGGCGCACCCCAAGGCGAAACACTGGGTCTAATGAAACCCTTCTCAAGCAAGTCTTGCAACTGTTCCTTCAACTCTTTCAACTCCGGCAGGGCCATACGATACGGCGGGATAGAAATGGGCTGAGTACCCAGAGCCAAATCAATACAAAAATCAATATCCCTGTCGGGCGACATACCTGGCAAGTCTGAAGGGAATACCTCAGGAAACTCATGAGCAATGGGCACAGAATCAATAGAGGAAACCTCAGCACTAGAATCACGAACATATTCCAAATAGGACAAACACCCCTCCGAGCCTTCACATAAGAGATAACACTACAAATAGAATCACCAGGAGTCCCTCTCCACTCTAAACGAGGCATACCTGGTAAAGCTAAGGTCGCAGTCTTGGCATGACAGTCCAAGATAGCGTGGTAAGGTGATAACCAGTCCATCCCCAATGTAACATCGAAATCGACCATGTCTAGAAGCAACAAATCCACACGAGTCTCAAGACCCCCAATCACCACAATACAAGAATGATGGACTCGATCTACCACAATAGAATCACCCATCGGTGTAGACACATAAACAAGAATACTCAATGAATCACTAGGCATGACCAAATACAGTGCAAAATAAGATGACACATACGAGTAGGTAGATCCTGGATCAAATAACACTGAAGCATCTCTATCACAAAACCAGAATAGTACCTATAATGACTGCATCTGAAGCCTCAGCCTCGAGCCTGGCTGGAAGGGCATAACATTGGGGCTGGGCCCCACCACCCTGAACTACATCTTTGGGACGGCCTGCAGCTGGCTGGCCTCCACCTCTGGTGGCCTGAGCTCCAGCTCTAGTACCTCTACTTCCACCTCTAACACCTCTACCATACAAATCTTGACCTCTAGATGAGGTACCACTGAATCGGCCTAAATGACAGGGCCTCTTGTCTGACCCATGATCGCCTCCCTATGATAGAACCATCTCAACTCTACGGGCCACATTGGCCGCCTCCTAAAAAGTAATCTCACTCCCAGCCTCTCTAGCCATCTCAAGACGAATCGGCTAAATAAGACCGTCAATAAACCTCCTCACCCTATCTCTCTCGGTGGGGAGTATGATGAGAGCATGGCGAGCCAAATCGATGAGCCTGGTCTCATACTGGGTAACAGTCATTGAACCCTAATGGAGGTGCTCAAACTGCCTCCGATAGGCCTCTCTCTGAGTAATGGGGAGAAACGTCTCCAGGAATAACACTGTAAACTGCTCCCAAGTCAAGGCTGGCGATCCGGCTGGTCTCGCTAAGTAATAATCCCTCCACCAAGTCTTGGCGGATCAAGACAAGCGAAATGTAGCAAAATTGACCCAATTGGTCTCAACAATGCCCATGTTCCTGAGAACCTCGTGGCAGCTGTCTAGGTAATCTTGGGGATCCTCAGTAGATGCACCGCTGAAAGTAGAAGTGAAGAGCTTAGTGAACCTATCCAGTCTCCACAAAGCATCGGCGGACATAGCCGCTCCATCATCGGTCTGAGCTACCACACCCGGTTGTACTGCCCTAACTGGATGAACTACTGGAGTCTGAATCTGAGGAGCTACCTGCTCCGGAGTGCGAGTAGCAGGTGTCTGGGCTCCTCCTCCAGCCTGAGAGACGGTTGGTGCTACAGGAAGCAAGCCTGCTCGGGTGACACTCTCCATGAGGCCCACTAATCGGACCAAAGCATCCTGAAGAACTGAGGTAGCAATAAACCCCTCTAGGACATGAGCTGGGCCCACCGGAACTGCTGGAGCTGGAACCTCCTCATCAAAATCAACCTGAGGCTCCGTCACTGGGGCTGCTGCTCGGGGCTGAGATCTACCCCTCCCTCGGCCTCTATCACGGCCTGGGCCTCGCCTTCTGCCCCTCATGGGAGCTGCTGTTGGGGGCTCGGGCTGCTGAGTGAAGGACGAGGAAGCGCGTGTTCTCGCCATCTACGAAAGAACGGAGTAGAAGTTCAATTAGCATTGAGAAACAAAACCGCACGACGAGAAAGAACAAATGTGAAGTTTTTCCTAACTCTGTAGCCTCTGGGGGATAAATACAGTCGTCTTCATACCGATCCCTCAAACTCTACTAAGCTTGTCTGTGAACTATGAGACCTATGTAAACTAGCGCTCTGATACCAACTTGTCACGACCCGGATTTCCCAACCTTGGGGGTCGTGATGGCGCATACTAATGGGAGATAGGCAAGCCAAACCTTAACTACTTGCTACACTTCCATATTGCTTCATTTTAACAAACACAAGGCGATTACATGATAACAACGGAACTTTAAATAATTAAGCAGAAGTCAACAATTAACTATCTTAAGTCTACGTCTATTACAACTTTTAAAACCTCAAATACCCAAAACATGGTGTCACAGACTATCTAAGATTTCTACATACAAGGTCTGAAGAAATAACAGTACACTGTTTCTGAATAAAAGAAAATGAAACTGGAAGTAGAGATGGAGGGATACGCCAGGGCCTACGGACGACTGCAGTCTACCTTGGGTCTCCGGGTGGACTGAAGGAAGCACTCCAACTACTGTCCGAAAGCTGCTTCTGGATTTGCACACAGTGCAGAGTGTAGTATCAGAACAACCGACCCTATGTGCTGGTAAGTGTATAGCCTAACCTCGGTGAAGTAGTAACGAGGCTATGATCAGACTACCAAATAAACTTGTGTAGTTCAAATGTATATACAACACAAAAGAAATACAAAAAATAACCAGTCAATGTGGGAGGGGGAAACATGCTGTGGGGGAGATAACAATTCCGAATAGAAAGCATCAAGTAAGTAAAGAAACAACATAACTCGAATATCAACAAAGAATCAGAAATCAACAATTTGCACGGCATCACCCTTCGTGCTTTTACTCTCGTCCTCTCCAAAGCAATTTTATAATAAAAGTGTGCACGCCATCACCCTTCGTGATTTTACTTTCGTCCTTACCAATTCAATCATATAATAAAGATGTGCACGACACCACCCTTCATGCTTTTGCTCTCTTTACTCACCATATAATCAATGAAAATCCGTACAGAATGGTACATCGTACGACACGATATCACCCTTCGTGCTTTACACTCTTTCCTCATAATAGCAAACAATGCACGGTATCACCCTTCGTGCTTTAACACTCTTCCTTACCCAAACAACAATCACAAGCAAAGGGGAAAGGAAATAAACAAAATAGTAATAGAGATCCCGATAAGGGAATAACAGTTAAGCAATTAAATCCCGGCAAAGGAACAACATCAATAATCTCAACATCCCAGCAAGGGAGATAATCAACAAAGCAACAATATCCCGGCAAGGAAAAAATTTAATATCTCTTTCTCTTTCTTTCACTTTTATTTCATAACTCACTTTACCATTTGAGTCTGTCACACCTCCTTTTTTTCGCCCCCGCGGGGGGCGTAGGGAGTTTTCTCCAATTAAAGGACAGTCAAAACGGGATTTGTTTGTTTGTTTCAGAGTCGCCACCTGGGAATTTTAAGGCGTCCCAAGTCACCGGTTTTAATCCCTAAATCGAGGAGAATATGACTCTGTTTGTTATTCTGCGAACCAGAAATCCGAGTAAGGAATTCTGTTAATTCAAGAGAAGGTGTTAGGCATTCCCGAATTCCGTGGTTCTAGCATGGTCGCTTAACCATTTTTTATACTTGGCTTGATTATCTTGATTTACTAAATATACTTTCTGTTGTTATATAATTCTGTTACCGCCTTAAATTATTTATAATTAGAGACCTTTAAACGAATCACGCGTACGTATATTCGTGTTATATATTTTTATGAACGTGAAGAATCGTGTCACGCATACGTGTACACAGTAAGATTGATAATATTATTCTTTGTTTATTTTTATTATAAAAATAGACTTATGTTCGAAATCGTGCTTAGAATAAAATTAAGAAAGTTCGCCGCTCTTGTATAATTAAATAGTGAACCGCACACCTCGGGTTATATGAAATTAATTTGATATTCTCCGAAGAACCCCCTTTTTATTAAATGTTCGCTCGAAGTTGCGCGAACGCATAATCCGAATTGCTTTTAGAAATATAATCAGGTTACGCGAACGCATCCCTAATCACGCAAAATATTCTTAAGGGTAATATAGATTTTTCACAAATTGTTTATTACATCCATACATTTTGATGTGAAAAATCATGAGAAATCCCTATTTGAGATGCCCTTAAATTCTTTGAAAAGAATTCACAATTTATTAAATGTTGACCGTGAATTATATTTTTCGCGTGTGAATTATATTCCTCCGAGCCATTCAAATATTAAGAGTAAAAAATAAACAATGTGTGATTAATACTATCATTTTTTCTCGTAAATACAATATGTGTATACCCAAAAAGCGAATTGCGTATGAAACTAAAAAAAATTGATTTATGAAAGGAAGAGATATTTTCGAAGAATTTTCATTATTCTATTTGTAGCGAATGCTATTTTACATTCTTAAAATTGTTACAATTTATAAGCCTAATCTCCTTCTACATCACTTGTTCTTAATCCAATATGCATGATTTTTTTGGTTAATTCTGCTTATGATTGAGTTTGGGATATACATAATCGAAACGATTTTTATTCTCAACCTATGCGAACTATTGGCAAACACTAACTTTACACGTTATAAAAAATTGTTGACTTATCGTTTACATTATTTTTAAAGAAATGAGCTGATTGCATTCAAATAACTAGGCCATTTGTTAATAAGAAAGAACTAATCTACCTGTTGACTTAATAAGACGATATCACATATAACATGAATATGCCCCTACACCATTCACCATATTCCAACATTGTGAATATAACGGATTTTATCAATGCATCTTTCGACTATTGATTATAAACATAACCATTATTACGCCATATATGAACAAAATGCAACCAACATCATCTAGCCTTAAACCACAACCAAGTAATTAACAAAATATGCTAACAATGTATTTTCTTGATATTTCCATACTATTCTGTACCTAACTAACAATGTCACAAGACTTAATTAATGGCCAACTTTATGCCATGTTCCCTATCTTGACAATTCAATCATAACTATACTTTAATGAAATTCTGAAATAGATAACATTATTACAACACTTATACGAACTTCAAAAGGGAATGATTAACTAATAATTATCATGTCAAGCATACTACTATATTAACCAACATGAAACAAAACTGAAATTTAAACTAATGAACTTAGATGAGTAGAAGACAGAATTATAATTCCAAACTTCATTTATTTGCCATGTTGAAGCTTTTCATGACATGAGTTTACAAATATGTACCTGGAAATGAGGGTAGAAAAGGTGAATTTCAGCAGTAACGGCAGCAACAAAACAACATAATATACCAATAACTCAGCAGGTTTGAGCAAAACCCGTGAAACCAGACGAGCAGTAACAGAATTTTAAGAAAAAATTTCAGATTTGAACCAAACAATATCAACAAAACAGACTCAGACAGATTCAAGGAAAAATATGTTTCAGACTTTCTTTCTTTCTCTTCTATTTTTTTCTGTTCCAGATTCTTTCTTCTCTTAGTTCTGTTTTCCTTTTATTCTCAATCTCTCTTTCAGATTCCTCTCTATAATCTCTCTATCTGTCTGTCTCCTTGTGTCTCTCTTGTTCTTTTCTCTATCCTCTCCTCTTCTTATACTTCTCTATCTGTGTGTGTGTCGTGAGTGAGTGTGTATGGCGTGAGGGGAAGGAAGGAAGCCATTGATGGAGCTTGGAGAAGCTTGAGGAAGAAGATGGAAAAAGGAGGGGGGTGGCGGATTGGTTTCTTAGTTTTTAGGGTTTTTGTTTTTTATTTTTATTTTTTTGTTTTGTGTTTTGAAAAAATGAAGAAGGGTGTTGGGTATTTGGACTGGGTCGACCCAGTTCGAAATGGACTGGGTCGTTTGGGAAGATTGGGCCATTTTTGGGCCTGAAGCTTGAAATCGAAGAAGAGACCCAATTCCGACTTTCTTTATATTTTCGCTCTCTTTTCTTCTTTTATTTCTCTAAAACTAAATTATAAAAATACTTAAACTATTATTAAGAACTAAACTAAGTTATAAAAGCGCAAATTAACTCCCAATAACAATTAACGCACAATTAAGTAATAATTAAGCATAAAATTGTATATTTGGACATTAAATACTAAAAATGCAAACGATGCCTATTTTTATAATTTTTAATTTTTGTAAAACAAATTTAATTACTAATAATTGTAGAATTAAATCCTACATGCAAAATGCGACATATTTTTGTATTTTTAATAATTTAACAAATAAACATGCACAGACAAATACAAATAATTATTCAAAAATATCACAAAATATCACAAAATTGCACACCAAAGAAAAATCATTTTATTTTTGAATTTTTTGGGAGTAATTCTCATATTGGGCAAAAAATCACGTGCTTACAGCTGCCCCTCTTTGCCCGAAGACACGAAGGGTTTTCGTGCAAAGATAAAGCGAGCGATTTTTTGCCCATCCGAGTACTCCGTATGAAGCATTTTTTTTTGAAAAAGATTTGACCAAACCTTTTCTTCAAAGGTTTCCTACATATCCTGGGCTAAACAGGAATCAGGTCAATGTAGTTCGGGAAGTTTTGGGTAGCTGGGACTACCATGGGACTGTGATGCTACTGCTGTTTCGTGCTGCTTTTACTGCTTGCTGACCTCCTTATTACACCCTGCTTTAAAGGTAAAACAAAAAGCTAAACTAGACTATGGTATATGAATTACAAAATCTTATCTAGATCATGCCCTTGCGTTTCTTGTTGTCTTGATGTCTTGGTGACTCTTGGGCATCCTTTGCTTCTGACTTATTCCGCATTTCCTTTCATTGTGTCTCGTATTTCCTTTATCTGTTTGGGACTCTTGTTGTTTCCTGATGGGGATTTGGTTGGACTCCTCTGCTTTATTGACTTTACGTGTGCTCCTTTCTCATATGGGCGGGCTTTTGACTTCAACCCGTAATGTCAAAATACATTGTCATTCTGTTCTTCAGGTGGGCGCCTGATTACTGATACTTCAATTGTATTCCCTTATTCTCCAGGTGGGCTCCTGACTGTTGATACTTCAACTGTATTCCCGTATTTTCCAAGTGGGCGCCTGACTGCTGATACTTCAACTGTATTCCCTTATTCTCCAGGTGGGCGCCTGACTGCTAATACTTCAATTGTATTCCCTTATTCTCCAGGTGGGCGCCTGTCTGCTGATACTTCAATTGTGTTCCCTTATTCTCCAGGTGGGCGCCTGACTGCTGATACTTCAATTGTATTCCCTTATTCTCCAGGTGGGCGCCTGACTGCTGATACTTCAATTGTATTCCCTTATTCTCCAGGTGGGCGCCTGACTGCTGATCCTTCAATTGTATTCCCTTATTCTCCAGGTGGGCGCCTGACTGCTGATCCTTCAATTGTATTCCCTTATTCTCCAGGTGGGCGCCTGACTGCTGATACTTCAATTGTGCTCCCTTATTCTCCAGGTGGGCGCCTGACTGCTGATACTTCAATTCTTGATACAAATGCTGTTTTTGCCCCTGTTTTAAATCAAAGAAAATTTCGTTAGTTTAAAGCAGGGTGGTTAGTTGTGGCATTTTTGCTGAGGGCAGGGTTTCTCTTTGTCTTGTTTTACTGCCTTGGCATGGTTGAAAAAACTGTTTTGTCCTTGTAATTGATCCTTAACTACAGGATCCCCAACTGTTGTTTTCACTTCAAACCCTTTTAATTGTAATCATATGTCTCTCCTGGCATTACTGAATCACTTTTCTGATTCAACTTTTCTTACACCCATATCTTATTTTCATCCTATTACTTCCTGCCCATCATGGCCGTATTTTGCCCTATGCAATCTTGAATCTTGGTAGTATACCTTGACATTCCTTCATATTTGTTTGGAACAAAACTTGCCTTAAAAGCTTTAGAAGAGTAAGATTTTTAGTAATGAAACATGACGATTTCGTCAATACAGAATGAAAAGAAAAATCCAACTTTGGATGACTGTTGGAGAAAGGAATAAGGAACTTATCTGATTGGAGTTACTGGTACCAATGATCAGGGTATGCATTTTGGATTAATCAGCCCAGTCTTTTTAACTAATCTCTTTTTCAATTGTTTTATTTTGATCTCCCAAAATTTCCACAACCCAACTTTACTTTTGCCATTTTACAGACCTGTTCGACTTGCAATATCTTAAAGAGTTTTCACCGACAAACCTTCCTCATTTGTTCATTTCTTAATTCATTTTCGCCTTATGGTGCCTGCGAAGGTTTTCACCTATAAGACTCTCTCGTTTTACTTTCTCTCAGCTTTCGTCATCTCACGGTGCCCGTGCGGGTTTTCACCTATAAGACTCTCTCATTTTACTTTCTTTCAGCTTCCTTCGTCTTACGGTGCCCGTGCGGGTTTTCACCTATAAGACTCTCTCATTTTCATCACTTCTTCTTGTTTGGACCAGAATGTTATGAATCATCTTCATTTGCTCGACTCGGCATTTTTCTAAGATTGATCGAAAGGTCTTTTTGGTATGTGGTTGGAATGAAAAGGTATCAAACGTTAAACAATTTTGATATGAGTTTAAAATTACAACTCTTGGAATCTTTTTCTTATTACCGATACAATTCCTGCCCCAGTTTCTTGATTGGGGTCTCTTGATGTTTCTTTTTGTGCACATTATGCATATTATGCTCCCTATGACCGAGTCGTGAGGCGCCTACGTATCCTCTTTGAGGAATCAGGTCAAACGTAGTTCACTCTCATAATAGTGATTTTTTTTTGATTTTCATTGATTCCAAGAGAGGGTAAGAAAGAAACGAATGTGGCTCAAAGGGGAAACAAAGGGTATAGTGTTTGGATAGCAGAATAAATTGCCTTTGTCATTCAAATCTTCGAAATAATGCCGAATACAAACATTTAACAACTATACCGAAAAAAATCATGCATAATATCTCTTTACCGCATCAGAATTGATAGCCATGTCTATGCATTTTCCTTCAATATCTGTTAAACATAATGCACCATTGGATAATACTCTGGTTACAATGAATGGTCCTTGCCAATTCGGGGCAAATTTGCCTTTTGCCTCAACCTGATGTGGAAGAATACGTTTCAGCACATGTTGACCCATTTCAAACTTCCGGGGACGCACCTTTTTGTTGTATGCTCTTGGTATTCTTCTTTGATACAATTGGCCATGACATACTGCTGCCAATCATTTTTCATCAATCAAGTTTAACTCTTCCAAACGAATTTTGACCCATTCGTCATCATCAATCTTAGCTTCGACGATGATCCGAATGGAATGAATTTCAACTTCTGCAGGAATTACTGCCTCAGTGCCATATACCAACAAATAAGGAGTTGCTCCTACTGAAGTGCGAACAGTAGTGCGATATCCCAATAACGCAAATGGTAATTTTTCGTGCCATTGTCTTGAACCTTCTACCATTTTCCGAAGTATCTTCTTTATGTTTTTGTTGGCTGCCTCGACTGCTCCATTCGCCTTGGGCCGATATGGGGTAGAATTGCGATGTATAATCTTAAACTGTTGACATATTTCCCTCATTAAGTTACTGTTAAGATTAACACCGTTATCTGTGATGATTACCTTTGGGATTCCGAATCGACATATGATATTTGAGTGAACAAAATCGACCACAGCTTTCTTGGCCTCAACCCATTTGGTAAAATAATCAATGGCTACCAGAATGAACCTGTGCCCATCGGATGCTACTGGCTCAATTGGTCCAATCACATCCATGCCCCAGGCGACGAAGGGCCACGGTGCCGACATTGTGTGCAACTCGGATGGTGGAGAATGAATCAAATCCCCGTGTATCTGGCATTGATGACACTTGCGCACAAAACTGATACAATCTCGCTCCATGGTAAGCCAATAGTAACCAGCTCGGAGAATTTTCTTTGCCAACACATATCCGCTCATGTGGGCTCCGCAAACTCCCGAATGTACTTCAGACATGACAGCTGTAGCTTGTCTGGCGTCTATGCATCTTAATAATCCAAGGTCTGGTGTTCTTTTATACAAAACTCCTCCGCTTAAGAAGAATCCATTTGCCAATCGCCTAATGGTTCTCTTTTGATCCCCTGTGGCTTGTGCTGGATATATCCCTATTCTGATATACTCCTTTATGTCGTGGAACCATGGTTCACCGTCAAATTCCTCTTCAACCATATTGTAGTAAGCGTGCTGATCGTGGACTTGAATATGCAGTGGATCCACATAAGCTTTGTTCGGATGGTGCAACATTGATGCCAGGGTAGCCAATGCATCGGCAACCTCATTATGGATCCTTGGAATATGCCGGAACTCCACCGATTGAAACCGCTGACAAAGATCATGTAGACATTGTCGGTATGGTATGAGCTTCAAGTCTCAGGTTTCACATTCTCCTTGAATTTGATGTACCAGAAGATCCGAATCTCCCATGACTAAGATTTCCTGGATACCCATGTCTACGGCTAGACTTAACCCCAAAATACAAGCTTCACATTCAGCCATATTATTGGTGCAATAAAATCGCAGAAATAATTACGGCTCCTATCCCGACTCCTTTCATGTTAGCGGCCCCATCAAAGAAAAGTTTCCAGCCAGGTTTTTCAATTTGTTCCATCTCATCGATATGCATTATTTCTTCATCGGGAAAATAGGTTTTCAATGGCTCATACTCCTCGTCGACCGAGTTTTCAGCTAAATGATCGGCCAACGCTTGGGCTTTCATTGCAGTCCGAGTCATATAGATGATGTCAAATTCTGTGAGCAATATCTGCCACTTTGCAAGTCTCCCCGTTGGCATAGGCTTTTGAAAAATATATTTCAACGGATCCAGACGCGAAATGAGGTAAGTAGTGTAGGACGATAAATAGTGTTTCAACTTCTGAGCTACCCACGTTAGGGCGCAACATGTCTTTTCCAGATGAGTATACTTAACCTCATAAGCTGTGAATTTCTTGCTAAGGTAGCAGATGGCCTATTCTTTTCTGCCGGTGAGGTCATGTTGCCCCAATACACAACCAAATGAATTTTCCAAGACCGTCAAGTAAAGAATCAGAGGTCTTCCTGGCTCTGGCGGGACCAGCACGGGTGGGTTTGACAAGTATCCTTTTATCTTATCAAATGCTTCTTGACACTCATCGGTCCATTTGACCGCAGCATCCTTTTTCAACAATTTGAAAATAGGCTCACAGGTTGTCGTGAGCTGAGCAATAAACCTGCTGATGTAATTCAACCTCCCCAACAAACTCATTACTTCGGTTTTGTTCCTTGGAGGTGGTAATTCTTGGATGGCTTTGATTTTTGATGGGTCTAGCTCGATGCCTCGCCGACTGACTATGAATCCCAGCAATTTTCCAGAGGGAACTCCAAATGCGCATTTGGCAGGGTTAAGCCTGAGGTTGTACCTGCGAAGTCTTAAGAAGAATTTCCTCAAATCCCCAACGTGGTCGGCCTGATGCTTTGATTTTATGATCACATCGTCCACGTATACCTCAATCTCCTTGTGTATCATATCATGAAACACCGTGGTCATTTCTCTCATGTAAGTTGCCCCGACGTTCTTCAAACCGAATGGCATTACCCAGTAGCAATAAGTTCCCCATGGTGTGATGAATGCCGTCTTTTCTGCATCTTCTTCATCCATTAGAATTTGATGATACCCGGCATAACAATCCATGAAAGATCCTATCTCATGCTTGGCACAATTATCGATCAAAATGTGGATATTGGGTAATGGAAAATTATCCTTCGGACTTGCTTTGTTGAGATTGCGGTAGTCGATGCATACTCTAATTTTGCCGTCTTTCTTTGGCACAGGAATGATATTAGCCAACCAAACAGGATATCGAGTGACTCAAATGACCTTTGCCTCCAACTGTTTGGTGATTTCTTCTTTAATTTTCACACTCATATCAGGCTTGAACTTTCTCAACTTTTGCTTGACAGGAGGCACCATTGGATCAGTGGGCAATTTGTGAACCACTAAATCAGTGCTCAAGCCTGGCATGTCATCATATGACCATGCAAAAACATCTTTGAATTCTATGAGTGCTTTAATTAACTCTTCTCGGATCTTTGGTTCGAGATGGACACTTATTTTAGTTTCTCGGATATTATTCGTGTCCCCTATGTTGATGTCTTCGGTATCACTCAGGTTAGGTTTGGTTTTCTCCTCAAAATGAATTAACTCTTTACTAATCTCTTCGAAAGCCTCATCCTCATCATATTCTGATTCATAATCACAATATACTTCTTGAATTATTATTTCGGAATCAGATTGATTTTTAAGACTGGGCTGAGGATTCCTCATGCATGTCATATCACTAGAGCCAGCGTAAAAATAACTGTACAGAAAAAAGAAGAAAAAGAAAAGAAAACTATCAGGAATGATAATGAAAAGAGAAACTGTATTTTATTGGATGATGAAAGATAACAAGGTTTGCACACTTCAAACAAACTGTAAGATAAGCATGGGGATTACAACCCTGAGGTAACCCAAACAAACTGAAGAAAAATCAAAAATAAACTACCAAGACTCCTTTCGAATGGGGAGAGGAGTGGTTTTCCAATTATTAAGCTTTGTTTCTGGCCCAACGAATTGAACTTCTGCATTGCTACAACCTTCCCCGCTTTCCACCATATTCACATCGTCAAACAATTTCTCGAATCTTTCAATTAATTCCTCCTCAGGATTGACCAGGGATTTAGGAATTGTTGTTATCGGGTGATTTTTAGCACCGGTCTTGACAAAAGACTTTGATAGATGTGGGACTGGTTTTGGAAGAACCCATGCCTTTTGTTTCAGCTTTCTAGCCTTGCTCACGTCTGTGACAGTGGGTATGAATCCCAAACCAAATGTTCCCCAGTTCTCGGGGAGAGATACTGGTTGTATAATTCCTTGCAAAGATGAGCCCAAACCTTTGCCGGGTATAAAACCATTTTTTAACATTTCATAGGCTACCATGACTGATGCAGAGGTTATCTTTGGATTCGGAATGTATTTCCCCTCTGGAATTTTCTCTACCGACATTGTGTCGGGCACTTGGTAAACCCATGGTCCCTGGTCATTTTCTATTCCCTCGACTGGTACAATGGCACCGATGTGAGCATTTAAACTGTCTTCTCCATGCACGACTATTTCCTGTTTATCCCATTCAAACTTGACTACCTGGTGTAGTGTTGACGGGACTACTTTAACAGCATGGATCCATGATCGACCCAACAGCAAATTATAGGAAACAGTTATGTCCAGCACTTGAAACTCCATTGTGAATTCAACTGGCCTTATTGTCAGCTCCAGCACTATGTCGCCAAATGAATCTCTGCTTCCACCGTCAAACCCCGTACGCAAATACGATTCTTCTGGATCATCTCCTCTTTTATTTTCAACTTGTTTAAAGTGGAGAGAGGGCAGATGTTTGCACTTGACCCGTTGTCAACCAATACCTGGGTTACTACGGAGTTTTCACATTTCACGGTGAGGTAAAGAGCTCTGTTGTGCTCAGTACCTTCCACAGACAATTCATCATCAGAAAATGTAATTCTATTTGCCTCAAAGATTCTGTTGGCTATTCTCCCCAAATGATTTACGGAGATCTTATCAGGAACGTGCGCCTCATTCAGGATTTTCATCAAAGCTTGACGGTGCTCCTCTGAATGGATCAGTAATGACAATAATGAAATTTGAGCGGGCGTCTTTTTCAATTGATCCACAATAGAATAGTCATGGAGCTTCATTTTTCTCAAAAATTCTTCCGCTTCTTCTTCCGTCACAGCTTTCTTTATTAGTGTTAGATTTTTAGTTTTTCTTAACTCTTCGGGAGTGAAACATCTTCCCGACCGAGTCAAGCCTTGCACCTCACAGACTTCTTCCTTGACTTCTTTTCCTTTATACATTACTGTTACCCGTTCATAGTTCCATGGAATGGATTTGTTGCTGATCACTGGTAACTGGGTTACCGGCTTGATAATGACCCGATCTATATGGGCTCCTTCCATGACTACAATGGGTTTGTTGGCGACCCCTGGTACAATCACTTTTAATCCTTCCTGCTTTGTAGCAATTTTGCTTGAAGATCCCTTCTCAAATACCACAGATGGTTCATCACCATTTTTGTTTTTCTCAGGCACCGACTTCTCCTCTGTTAGCTGCTTAACTGGCTTGGTTTCATGAGACATAATCATCATGACGGTTTGCGATGGCTTCTTTGTTTCCCCATCAACCCGTATTATTTCTATCATATTGGCCTCCTGATGGGCTGACATTGGATTTTTGTTGATATTGGGAGTTTCGGGGGTTTGAACTTCAATTTTGTTAGTATCAATCAGCTCTTGTATTGCATTCTTCAAATGCCAGCATTTTCTGTATCATGGCCTGGTGTACCGGAACAATATTCACAACTTATGGTGTAGTCCAGATTCTTTGGAGGAGGATTGGCCAGCTTGGATTGTATCGGCCTTAGCATGTCTAGCTGTCTCAACCTGTGGAACAGACTAGTGTAGGATTCACCCAATGGAGTGAAGGTTTTCTTTTTCTGTTCTCTTTCCCCCCTGAATGCTTGCCTAGGCCTGAAACCTGGTCCGGGGTAGGCTCGTGGGTAAGTACTTGATATGACAGGGGCGCGCCAATGAGCGTGAGCAGGTGGTTGATTGTATGCTTGAGCATGATTGATGGAAAAATGAGGTTCCGATGGGTGATAGTAATGTTGGGGTGAATTGTGGTGGTAAGTTGATTGGTGGGACCGATGTTGATTGTAGTAATGAGGTGAACCTCCGGATCCTGACCAAGTTCCTGAATCAACCACCGCTGCTTCCTCCCTTTTCTTTCTTCCGATTTTCTCCTACCCCGCCTTGAATAGCTTGAGTAGTCGCCTTAATAGCCGAATAACTCATGATTTTATTTGTCTTGAGGCCTTCTTCCACCATACTTCCCATCTTCACTACTTCGTTGAATGATTTTCCTACCGCTGAAACCAAATGGGCATAGTAAGTTGGCTCTAGGGCTTGTAGGAAGTAGTCTACCATTTCACTTTCCTTCATAGGAGGATCCACCCTTGCTGCCTGTTCCCTCCACCGGAAACCATACTCTCTAAAACTTTCATTGTGCTTTTTCTCAAATTTTGTCAAAGATAGTCGATCTGGGATGATTTCCAGATTGTATTGGAAGTGGTAAGCAAATGCCTGTGCTAGGTCATCCCAGGTGTACCATCTCCCATGGTCCTGGCGTGTATACCACTCTAAAGCTGATCCGCTCAAACTTTGACTGAAGTAAGCCATCAATAATTCGTCTCTTCCCCCAGCTCCTCGCATCTTGCTGCAGAATCGTCTCAAGTGGGCTACTGGATCGTCGTGCCCGTTATATAGGTCAACTTTGGGCATCTTGAAACCAACTGGCAATTGCACATTTGGGAATAAGCATAAATCCTTGTAGGCCACACTGACCTGTCCTCCTAACCCTCGCATGTCTCGGAACGATTGTTCTAGGCTTTTGACCTTTCTGAACATCTCTTCTTGTTCAGCATTTTTGGCTGGCTTGTCAATTTCGGTTGGGAGGTCAAAACGATGAGTAGTTGAATGGATTTCGGAGGCTTTGAAGGTGGGCTCCGGAGGGTAGTATTGATTGTCCTGGGCCTGGAGTATAGGATCACTAGGAGATTTGTGGAATGTAGCCGGGGGAGGTGCTACGAAGACAGGAGTCACTGGTGGAGGGTGGTATGGAACTGGTTTCGGGGGTGGAGACTGCGGTGTCTGAGAGGTGGTGCCTCGGTAGTGTTGGTAGATGGGGAAATTTGGGGATAATTCAGTGGTAAGATTATCCTGAGCTTGGGCTAGTGATGGAGCAGGGTTAGCTGGGTAAGATGGGGGTGATTGCCCTATAGACCAGGCTCGGTACATCTCAGCCATTTGCTGCTTGAGTTTAAGCATTTCTTCTTTCATTTTGCCAACGTCCATCTCCTCTATCTCAATACCTGTGTCGACATCTGGAATAGATATACTTTCGGGTATCAGTCCTTTTGATCTGGTGTGATAATGATAATATGCCAGTATCTCTTAGAAAAACTAACTGCTTGAATTCTGGAAATGAGCAAACTTGTTAGTTTTGAGAGTTTAACACATATATAATTACACGTTGAGATGCAATGTTTCCTAGACAAATAACCCTTTTCTATTATGCATTTGCTCGGCTGCTTGTGTCATCTCAGCTTTTTCTTGGTCTTTTTATAGTTACTCACTCTCAATTTATTTATTATATATTTTTTATTATTTTATTTTTTTATTGTGGTCGAATCTTATAGAGATTGCCTACGTATCATGCCCCTGCATGAATCAGACCTTGCGTAGTTCGGACGTAAGGCAAACACTTTTATTTATTCTTGAAAATAATACAAAGATGGAACAGACATCGCATTTGGAAAACATTATAAGATAATGGTTTGAAAACACACACACCCAAATCAAAATGAAAGACACAACTCTTAACATCTCTGAACATGCCCCACTTTCCACTTTTGTTGTCAATCATTGGATTATCTGCTCAATGTGGGGCTTGACCCGGATGACCTCCCAGCGTACGATACATTCTTTCTAACTCTATCGCCAGATGACGGGCAAAAATAGGTGCATGCTCTATAAACCTTTCATAATCCATCCCTTGGCAGTTTACATAACTTTGAGAGGTGTAAACCGCTAAATCATGGATTTGTGCCCTGAAATCTTGGAGACGTTGGTCTTGGTTTTGCAGTTGCTGTTGGCGAGTGGTGGCTATATCTCTGATACGGCCCTCACGATCTAGAGCTGACTCTAATTGAGCTCGGAGTCTGGCCTGATTGAGTCTTGCTTGTGCTCTTTCTCTGTCAATGTCTGCGTGCTGATGTTCTATGTTGTATCTTCTCGCTTCTTCCAGTTGTGCACGAAGTTGGTCTTCTGAACGTATCCAATGGTCTTTTTCCTTCTTGAATTGTGCCCTGTCTTCTTCGGATTGCCTTACTTGGCGTTCCTTATTAGATCTGGCCTCTTCGTTTAATTGTTGGATTCTTTCTTTAGCTTTGCTCAACGCCTTTTCGGTTTTTGCCACAATGGAATCATAATCTTGCATTTTTTCAAAAAGATTGGCGATGATTTTTTGATCCTTCCAACTCCTCATTGGTGTTTCAGAAGCTTTTTTCATTTTTTGAAATTGAGCGTGAAGATTTTCATTCTCACAAGCTAGACTCTTCTTCTCCCCTTCGGCTTCTTGTGCTTGCAAATCTTTCTCCAGACTGAGGCACCTCAGATTTTCCTTTAAGGTATGGATAGTTGCTTTGTACCCCTTTTCTTTTTCTCCCCAAATCAGCCACTCTTGGATTTTATCGTTAAAGGTCTGAACATGGGGTCTTTTTGTTGGCCTTCTTAGATCGGGTTCTGGTGCATCATCCACGCGGGACCGTTTCTCAAACCACCTTGCATATCCTGGATTTATCTCGCCCTTTGTCGTGTCTGGGACTTGAGTATCATCTTTTAAGTATCGACATCCATTCCACATCTGCTGAATTAAAGCCTCGGGAAGAGTGGCTTCAGGGTGTAACTCGATTACTTGCATACTTAAATCTTCATCATCAGGAACCACTTGGTATCTTCCTAGTTGTCTTAGAACTCTCTGTGGAGCATATGGCTGTATGCTTCTCAATCCCAATAGTAGTAAATAATATTTCAAGGTTGACATGTGTATCACTTCCTTTATCGGGAGCCATCCCAAAGTCCACTCAATTTGATTCGCCGTTAAAGCCCTTAGATGAGATACCCAGGCTTCCATCCCTTCTGGGGACTTATAATCTTTTATTCTTTCCTCATAACTCTCGATGAAATTATCATTGCTTGGACCATACTGTATGATCTTGGGCTGATGTTGGAGATGTTCAATCATCCACATTTGCAACAAAATTTTGCATCCTTCGAAGACTTTTGCCCCTGATTTACATAAAGTCAGCGCCCGATAAATGTCTGAGAGAATGATCGAGGCAAGGGTGTGATTTTCCTTGGTAGTGAGGACCAGTACGACTTTCGCTGTGCGAATATCAATTGTTCGTTCTTTGTTTGGGAAGACCATGATTCCCAGAAAAGCCACCATGAAAGTGAAGCGACGGTGAATCTGCCAGGTGTCTTTATTTTGCTTGTTAGTAAGGCCTTTCTCATGAATTTCAAATCCATCTGGCTTTCCAAACCTTGAATATAGGAAGTTGAAAGAACAACATCCGTTGATGACATTGCTTTTCCTGATTTGATTACTGATGTTCAGAAGACCGAAGAATCGATGTACCGAGGGAGCCTTTGTGAATATCAGATTTTGATTTCTTAGATCTCCGTCAAAACCAGCATATCCAGCTATCTCTTCTAATGTAGGAGTAAGCTCGAAATCAGAGAAACGAAAGACATTGTGAACAGGGTCCCAAAAAGTTACTAACGCCGCAATCAGATCATCACGTGGTTTAACTTTCATAATATCTGTGAGATTTCCCAAATGCTTAATGACCCATTTTTGACCATCTTCGCCTAACTCATACCACCACATCTGAAGCCGAAATAGAAACTCGTCTGCATTCGCGGACGGTGGGTTTTGTGTGGTGCTCATTTTGTATCTGAAATTAATTTTAACAAAATCAAGACTCATTTTGAAAACAGACACTAAAAAAAATTATTATTATTATTATTATTTTTATTTATCTATTTATTTAGCACTTCTTATTTTTCAAAACTTAAAACTATATATATATATATATATATATATATATATATATATATATATTTAAAAAAATATTTTATTTCTCGGCTCTCGCAATGATTTTTTTTTCAATTAAGCTGGTCAACAAGCAGATCCGAGGCAAATGAATGCACAAGTAGCAAGTAGGATGCACCAGAATGGTCTTTTCATTTCGGGTTCACCTGTCCTAGACAGACCCAACCCCTGTGTTGAGTCTCCAAGGTCAAATGTACATGATGCAAATAAACGTTCCTACTAGGGATCCGGTACGAGGCTGAGTTATTCTAGGTGAAAAACCTGAGGCATATTGTTCTAAACCTGGCTTACCCAAGTGGACAGCTTGAGCCGAAGTGGGGGCAACGTACCGGGAGCACGAAAGTCTACCCGGCCTAGTTACTTGTCCCAACTTCGTCTTATTTGGTATGACCTTTAACAGAAAGGTGGGCCACGCGCACGTGTGCACCATAAATTTAGAAGACTCAGAAAGAAGGTGGGTTTCGTAGCAGTTTTATATTCACAATTCAAATAATATTAAAGCGGTAAAAAGCAACATTTAGCATATTAAGCATAAACATGTAAAAATTATATAATAAATAAAGCCAACTATAACAGTTATTTTAAGCTCGAATTCATCAAAATCCCTAGCAGAGTCGCCAGAGCTGTCACACCTCCTTTTTTTCGCCCCCGCGGGCGGCGTAGGGAGTTTTCTCCAATTAAAGGACAGTCGAAACGGGATTTGTTTGTTTGTTTCAGAGTCGCCACCTGAGAATTTTAAGGCGTCTCAAGTCACCGGTTTTAATCCCTGAATCGAGGAGAATATGACTCTGTTTGTTATTCTGTGAACCAGAAATCCGAGTAAGGAATTCTGTTAATTCGGGAGAAGGTGTTAGGCATTCCCGAATTCCGTGGTTCTAGCATGGTCGCTTAACCATTTTTTATACTTGGCTTAATTATCTTGATTTACTAAATATACTTTCTGTTGTTATATAATTCTATTACCGCCTTAAATTATTTATAATTAGAGACCTTTAAACGAATCACGCATACGTATATTCGTGTTATATATTTTTATGAACGTGAAGAATCGTGTCACGCATACGTGTACACAATAAGATTGATAATATTATTTTTGTTTATTTTTATTATAAAAATAGACTTATGTTCGAAATCGTGCTTAGAATAAAATTAAGAAAGTTCGCCGCTCTTGTATAATTAAATAGTGAACCGCACACCTCGGGTTATATAAAATTAATTTGATATTCTCCGAAGAACCCCCTTTTTATTAAATGTTCACTCGAAGTTGCGCGAACGCATAATCCGAATTGCTTTTAGAAATATAATCAGGTTACGCGAACGCATCCCTAATCACGCAAAATATTCTTAATGGTAATATAGATTTTCCACAAATTGTTTATTACATCCATACATTTTTATGTGAAAAATCATGAGAAATCCCTATTTGAGATGCCCTTAAATTCTTTGAAAAGAATTCACAATTTATTAAGTGTTGACCGCGAATTATATTTTTCGCATGTGAATTATATTCCTCCGAGCCATTCAAATATTAAGAGTAAAAAATAAACAACGTGTGATTAATACTACCATTTTTTCTCATAAATACAATATGTGTATACCCAAAAAGTGAATTGCGTATGAAACAAAAAAAAAATTGATTTATGAAAGGAAGAGATGTTTTCGAAGAATTTTCATTATTCAATTTGTAGCGAATGCTATTTTACATTCTTAAAATTGTTACAATTTATAAGCCTTATCTCCTTCTACATCACTTGTTCTTAATCCAATATGCATGATTTTTTGGTTAATTCTGCTTATGATTGAGTTTGGGATATACATAATCGAAACGATTTTTATTCTCAACCTATGCGAACTATTGGCAAACACTAACTTTACACGTTATAAAAAATTGTTGACTTATCGTTTACATTATTTTTAAAGAAATGAGCTGATTGCATTCAAATAACTAGGCCATTTGTTATTAAGAAAGAACTAATCTACCTGTTGACTTAATAAGACGATATCACATATAACATGAATATGCCCCTACACCATTCACCATATTCCAACATTGTGAATATAACGGATTTTATCAATGCATCTTTCGACTATTGATTATAAACATAACCATTATTACGCCATATATGAACAAAATGCAACCAACATCATCTAGCCTTAAACCACAACCAAGTAATTAACAAAATATGCTAACAATGTATTTTCTTGATATTTCCATACTATTCTGTACCTAACTAACAATGTCACAAGACTTAATTAATGACCAACTTTATGCCATGTTCCCTATCTTGACAATTCAATCATAACTATACTTTAATGAAATTCTGAAATAGATAACATTATTACAACACTTATACGAACTTCAAAAGGGAATGATTAACTAATAATTATCATGTCAAGCATACTACTATATTAACCAACATGAAACAAAACTGAAATTTAAACTAATGAACTTAGATGAGTAGAAGACAGAATTATAATTCCAAACTTCATTTATTTGCCATGTTGAAGCTTTTCATGACATGGGTTTACAGATATGTACCTGGAAATGAGGGTAGAAAAGGTGAATTTCAGCAGTAACGGCAGCAACAAAACAACAGAATATACCAATAACTCAGCAGGTTTGAGCAAAACCCGTGAAACCAGACGAGCAGTAACAGAATTTTAAGAAAAAATTTCAGATTTGAACCAAACAATATCAACAAAACAGACTCAGACAGATTCAAGGAAAAATATGTTTCAGACTTTCTTTCTTTCTCTTCTATTTTTTTTCTGTTCCAGATTCTTTCTTCTCTTAGTTCTGTTTTCCTTTTATTCTCAAACTCTCTTTCAGATTCCTCTCTATAATCTCTCTATCTGTCTGTCTCCTTGTGTCTCTCTTGTTCTTTTCTCTATCCTCTCCTCTTCTTATACTTCTCTATCTGTGTGTGTGTTGTGAGTGAGTGTGTGTGGCGTGAGGGGAAGGAAGGAAGCCATTGATGGAGCTTGGAGAAGCTTGAGGAAGAAGATGGAAAAAGGAGGGGGGTGGCGGATTGGTTTCTTAGTTTTTAGGGTTTTTGTTTTTTATTTTTATTTTTTGTTTTGTTTTGTGTTTTGAAAAAATGAAGAAGGGTGTTGGGTATTTGGACTGGGTCGATGGACTGGGTCGTTTGGGAAGATTGGGCCATTTTTGGGCCTGAAGCTTGAAATCGAAGAAGAGACCCAATTTTGACTTTCTTTATATTTTCGCTCTCTTTTCTTCTTTTATTTCTCTAAAACTAAATTATAAAAATACTTAAACTATTATTAAGAACTAAATTAAGTTATAAAAGCACAAATTAACTCCCAATAACAATTAACGCACAATTAAGTAATAATTAAGCATAAAATTATATATTTGGACATTAAATGCTAAAAATGCAAACGATGCCTATTTTTGTAATTTTTAATTTTTGTAAAACAATTTAATTACTAACAATTATAGAATTAAATCCTACATGCAAAATGCGACATATTTTTGTATTTTTAATAATTTAACAAATAAACATGCACAGACAAATACAAATAATTATTTAAAAATATCACAAAATATCACAAAATTGCACACCAAAGAAAAATCATTTTATTTTTGAATTTTTTGGGAGTAATTCTCATATTGGGCAAAAAATCACGTGCTTACAGAGTCAATGCTCCAAAGGGTTCAATCATCTCAAATACTTTCACAATTCAAAATATAACTTGAGCCAATGCTCCAAAGGGTTCAATCATCTCATATACTTTCACAATTCATGACATAACTTGAGTCAATGCTCCTCAATGTTCAAAGGTTACAATTCCTTCCACAAACTTTCCCCAACAATTAGAATTTATCACCAAGGCATGAAAGATACAACGAAATCAAGATCTTCAAAATTTAAAGATTCACGGTCATGATAGACACCAACGTATAGATACTCGTCACCATGCCTATACGTCGTACTCAACAATTATCACGTAGCAAATAAGACTCAACTCCTAATCCCTCAAGCTAAGGTTAGACCAAACACTTACCTCGATGCCTCGAACACAACTCAAGTTTCAATTATAGCTTTACCCCTCGATTCCTCCGCCAATTCGCTCGTATCTAGCCACAAGTTACTTAATTACATCAATAAACGCTAAATGAATCAATTTGAATGCATAAAAATGAGTTTTCCAAAGTTTTACCCAAAAATTCAGAATCGCCCCCGGGCCCACGTGGTCAAAACCCGAGGTTCGAACCAAAACCCAATTACCCATTCCCCCACGAGCTCAAATATGTAATTTGTTTTGAAATCTGACCTCAAATCGAGGTCCAATTCCCCAATTTTTGAAAAACCTAGGTTCTACCCAAAACACCCAATTTCCCCCATGAAGATAATTGATTTGAAGTTGAAATCATGTTAAAATATGTTAAAGATTGAAGAAAACTAGTTAAAAATGACTTACAATTGATTTAGAGAAGAAAGGTTGTTGAAAAATCACCTCTTATGTTTTTTGGGTTTTTGAAAAATGCAAAATAACTAAAAATCTCATCTATTTATACCCTTCTCAGACCCCCTATGCGGACCGCACAAAATGGAATGCGGCCGCACAGGCCTTCCTGAGGTACTGCGGTCTAGTGCCCTATGCGGACCGCACAAAATGGACTGCGGCCGCACAGGCTTCCATCGCGTACCGCAAGAAACCGGCCGTGGACCGCACATGCCTCCACCGCGCACCGCACAAAACCGACCGCGCACCGCACTGGCCCCCTTCCGCGGTCGCATAGGTTTTTGTGCGGACCGCACTGGCGGGTTCAGAGACCTGCAACTTCTGGTTTTAAGTCTAGAACATCCCGAACCTGCCCGAAACTCTCCTGAGCCCTCGGAACTCCTAACCAAGTGTGCATACTAACTCAAAAACATCATATGGACCTACTCGTGTAATCAAATCATCAAAATAACATCATGAATATCAAATTAAGTCTCGAGATCAATGAAATTTTCCTAAAACTTCTTTAAACATAAATTTTGCGATTTAAGTCCGAATCACGTCACATGACATCCATTTTTCACCAAATTCCACCGAAATGTCTTAAATCATATATAAGACTTGTACCGGGCGCCGGAACCAAAATACGGGCCCGATACCATCATGTTCTAATCAAATTTCATTTCAAATTTCTTTAAACAATTCTAGAAAATACTTTCCTTTAGAAATTCATTTCTCGGGCTTAGGACCTCGGTATTCGATTCTAGAGTCCCATATTTTCCTACAGACCCTCCGGGACTATCAAATCAGGGGTCCAGGTCCGTTTACCCAAAACATTGACCGAAGTCAAATTAGCTCATTTTAAAATCAAAACTTTTCATTTTTTACAGATTATCATATTTAAGCTTTCCGGCTACACGCCCAAACTGTACACGCAAATCATGGTGATTCTAAATGAGGTTTTCAAGGCCTTAAAACAAGTCTCGTGCATGCTATTTCTTAGCGGCAAGAGGTCACGACATATATGGGGTGGTATTGAAAATATGATTTTAGTTTCCTAAAAGCGCTTAAGAAAGTGAGCGCCAATTTTTTCAGGTGAGGATACCTTGATTCGGCCTCGCCTAGAGTTCTGCTAACGTAGTAAATAAGAAATTGTGTATGTCTTCCTCCCAAACTAACACACCACATACCGTTACCTCGAAAACCGCCAAGTAGAGGTAGAGTTGTTCGTCTGCCTTCAGAATGTGGAACAAGGGTGGACTCGATAGGTACCGTTTGAGTTCCTCCAAAGCTTGTTGGCATTTCGAGGTCCAGGAAAAATTCTTCTTCTTCTCTAACTATAAGAAGAATCAATGGCTCTTGTCTGAGGACCTCGATATAAACTGACCCAAAGCTATATGCCCGGTCAGTCTTTGAATGGCCTTGACGTTGTCCATCATTGTGGTGTCCTCTATGGCTTTTATTTTGTTGGGGTTGATCTCGATCCCTCAATTGGATACCATGAAACCAAGGAATATACCCGATCCGACCCCAAATGCGCACTTCTCCGGGTTCAGCTTCATATTGTATCTCCTCAGTATGTTGAAGGTCTCCTGCAAAAGTTTCAAATAGTCCTCTGCTTGTAGGGACTTGACCAACATATCGTCAATATAAACTTCCATCGATTTCCCTGTTTGTTCTTTGAATATTTGGTTCACTAGGAATTGGTAGGTGGCGCCGGCGTTCTTTAATCCAAACGACATTATGTTATAACAGTAGGTGCGGAATTTAGTGATGAAAGAAGTATTTTCTTGGTTGTTCGGGTCCATCCGAATTTGGTTGTACCCGAAATACACATCGAGAAAACTGACTATCTCGTGCCCGGTCATTGCGTCGATCATTCGATCGATGTTAGGCGAAGGGAAAGAATCCTTGGGGCATTCTTTGTTTAGGTTTTTGTAATCTACACATAATCTTAGCTTATTCCCTTTTTAGGCACTGCCACTATGTTAGCTGACCAGTCTGTAACTTCCTGAATAGATCCTATTTTAAGATGTTTGGTTACCTCATCCTTTATAAATGCATGTTTGACCTCTAATTGTGGCCTCCTCTTCTGCTTGACTGGATGGAACTTCGGGTCCAAACTCAGCTTATGAGTTGTTACCTCTGGTGGGATCCCTGTCATATCAAGATAAGATCAAGCAAAACAGTTTGCTTTAGCTTTAAGAAAATTAATAAGTTTTTCCCTAAGCTTAGGGGTTAACCCTATGCCCAGGTATACCTTTTGATCTGGTAGGTGTTCGATTAATATGACTTTCTACTAAGATTCAACTGTTGATTTGGTGGAGTCGGTTTCATTAGGAGCTATGAATGATCTCGGGACACCGCAATCATCCTCCTCGTCTGCTCCTCGTTCCTTCGGTTCGGCCGAGGCGGGCATCAGTGATTGCTATTTTATTTCCTCTTTGGCTCCGCATTCCTTGATGTCAAAATTGCAAGCACCGGGATTACCTCGTCTATAGCGAACATCTCCTTCATGGCCGATTGTTCTTCTTATACCGTCTTGACTCCACCCGGTATGGGGAATTTCAATGCCTGGTGCAAGGTTGAAGGTACCACCCTCATATTGTGAACCCATGGCCTTCCAAATAGGGCGTTATACCTTATGTCCCCCTCGATTATGTAGAACTTTTTTTCTTGGATTGTCCCGACGGTGTTCACTTGCAAGGTTATTTCCCTTTTAGTAGTCTCACATGATATGTTAAATCCGTTCAACACTCGGACTGCTGGCACAATTTGTTCTTGTAACCCTAATTGCTTTACGACCCTCGATCTGATGATGTTGGCTGAGCTACCTGGATCAATCAATACATGTTTAACTAGAGATTTATTGATAAGTAAGGATATTACCAGTGCATCATTGTGAGGTTGTACGATGCCCTCATCATCTTCGTCGCTGAACAAAATGGCTCCCTCTGTAACATAATCCCGAGTGCATTTTCCCTCATGATGGATACTTTAATACGTTTGATCACTGGCTCTTGGAGGACATCGACACCTCCGATGATCATGTTGATTACATGTTGAGGTTTCTCTTATTCAGCTTGTTTGTTGGCATCCTTGTTCCTGAAGTTGTTTTTGGCTCGATCACTCAAGAATTCTTGGTGGTGCCTGTTGTTGAATAATCAGGAAACTTCTTCTCTCAATTGTCTGTTGTCCTCGGTCCTATGAACATGGGTGTCATGGTATTTGCGCATCAAGTTAGGATCCCTCTAGGAAGGGTCAAACTATAATGGTCGGGCCATTTGGTCTCTTTGATGCACCCTATGGCTGACACGATGCTGGCGGCTTCCATGTTGAAGTTGTATTCTGACAATCTCGGTGCTTCCCTACTCCCAAGCGGCCTATCGAACCCATTTTTTCTCACCAGGCCTCGACCACGGGTCCCATGATCGCTTTTCTTCTTGTTCCTTGGGGGATGACGCACAGATCCGTTTCCTATTTGGTACACTTTATGGCTAATACCGATCTCGGGCCGGTCTTGTCTCTTGATCAATTGCTCTCTTATATCTGTCATCGGACATGATAGGGTAAATAAATTCGGAAGGGGCCTCAAAATGATCATCCTCGACCCTAATCATCGATTGATACCTGTTATGGATATTGGTCCAGGTTACCGCTAGGTATTCTACCAAATTTTGTTTTATTTGTTGAGAGGCCAAGGAACTTCGGGGGTTAAGCCCCTGGTGAATGCCTGAATGACCCAATCATATGCAACCAGAGTCAAGTTCATCCGTTTCATCTAGAACCTTGACACAAACTCCTTAAGCATCTCGTTGTCTCTTTGTTTAACCTTGAAAAGTTCTGACTTTCTGGTCTCGACCTTGATGGCCCCAGCATGGGCTTTTACGAAAGCATCTACAAGCATCACAAATGAGTCAATGGAATTTGGGGGTAAGTTGTGATGCCATATCATTGCTCATTTGGACAAAGTCTCCCCAAACTTCTTTAGTAACACCACCTCGATTTCCTTGTCTTCCAAGTCATTCCCCTTGATTACGCATGTATAGGAGGTCACATGCTCATTTAGATCTGTGGTTATGTTATATTTGGGGATATCGGGCATCCAAAACCTCTTTGGAATCGTCTTCGTTGCGCTTGGAGGTAAAGGCTTCTAGATAAATTTCTTGGAATCCGGCCCATTTAATATCAAAGGTGCTCCCGGGATTTGATTGACCCTGGAATTGTATGTTTCCACCTTCTTGTCATTAGCCTCAATTTTCTTCTCACTTGACTCTAACCAATTCGTTAATGTTTCAAGCATTTTCATTAACTCGGGATTGACCCCGATCTTGATTTAACCCGGTCTCTCGGTGATTTGTTCGTTTCTTCGGGTACTTTCCTAGGATATTTCGGGCTCGACCCTATTGGGGGCGTGGCTTTGATTCTGCAACTGCGCTATTGCTGCCTGTTGAGCTTTAAAAATTTCAAAGATTAGCCATAGTCTTACCCATTATCTTCGCCTTCGGGCATTTCTCGAGTTGTTGGTCGGGGTCCCCCACGAATGTTGTTTTCGAGATCAGTTGGCAAATTGACGTTTATGGCCACCTCTGAGTTAGCATCAACCAGATCGGCAACTGGGACACCGTTGGGATCAGTAGGAGGCACCTCATTACTAGGCACCAAATTATTATTTTCTCCATGATGGCCAGACTCAGCATAAACGTTCCAGTGGGCAGACTGAGAATTCGACATTTTTGAGCTGACTTGAAATTAAGCCTTTAAAGAACAAGCGTAAAATAGGGTGTGTTATGGAGATTCGTATCAAATCACCACTAATATCCATAGCCCAATAGTGGGCACCAAACTATTTACCCTTAAATCGGATAATAATTAAATTTGTATGTAGTTTTAAGGATATGTGATTTGATTCAACACAAATAATCAAGAATATTAGAGATAAGTTAAAGATAAAATAAACTATCAAAGCAGTTGTAATGTTATGGCCTAGCCCAAACCTAAGTTGAACAGTAACCTCGTCCTCGATTGGACCCTTGACTCGAGCCCAGTTAAGAATGGAGAATAGTTCAATCAAATAAGAACTTTAACAGTAGCAGAAAAATGAACTTGAATTGCTTTGATTTGCGTGTTACAATGTGTGTTATAAAAGAAAAACTTCCCTTTTATATAGCATGAGAGTTTCATCCCTAGTACAAGTCTAAAAAAGGGAAAGATCTTACTTTCTCATTAATTACCGATCTGTAACCAACATTGAGCGAGATCTGTGCCGTGACATCCGATTAGGTACGAATATCACGATCCTCTATTCGTCGTGTGTAACTGTTTACCGTGTTTCCCGAGGCCTTAGAACTTGTTTTGGGTCTGGGGAGCATCGCTTTATCATGCCCAATGATGAACACATTATTCACCTTTCATGGATCTCGATACGAAGGGCTCCCAGCCTCGATTTCAATCTCGTGCATCCATTCCTTCTTCTGTTTTCTTCACCGGGAAATTAGGGTATGCATTATCCCCAATTTTACCCGTATACACATTAAAACTTGTAACAAATGTTACAAATACTTCTAACTACTCAATAAACGAGTTTGAAGCATTAAAATTACCTCTAGTAGATCAATCTTGAAAAATTACAACTTTGATATTTTTGTGTTCTTGAGGATTTAATGATGAAATCTAGTATTTGTATATAAGAATGATATTAGAACTCATGTATATTGAGTAAGAATCAACCATACATATCATTAACAACTTACCTAGTTGGTTGGACTTGATTTGAGCTTAAAATCACCTCTTGACCTCAAGAACCCTAACCCCAAAAGCTCAAAATAGTTTCTCTCCACGACCTTGTACTTATAGGCCCAAATTTCTGGATTTCGGACGCTGCCCCAGATGCTTCGCTTCCTATGTTCACTCCTCGTCCAAGCCCGGATGCTATGGTATTACTTCACTGCCAGCCTTTGGTAATTTGATCATAACTTCTTATAGGAATGTCCGAATGACAAATGGTTTAAAGCGTTGAAAACTAGACTCGAAGAGATCTGATAGGTTGTTCACTACATAAATCCATACATATATCGATATATGCTCGTCTAATTTTAGGTCTTATGCATGCTTATTTGAAACTTTAGTCTATCATGTAATTTCCAATTTGACTTGTCCCAAGGGCTCTCATTAGATCCTATATTACTTCAAATACACCTCGTACACTTGTTATTATATTCATGGGATATCTTTCATATTAGTAATTAACACTCGCATACAAATAAATATAATTAGCACACGACAAACCTCTTAATGGCCTTATACCATTTCCAAACTTTTTTCGGGGTGCTACATTCTCCCCCACTTAAGAACATTCCTCCTCGAATGCTTCATAAGTTATTCTTATGCGAGTAGTTATCCTCCTCTTTGCTTAAATCAACATCCTTAAGCATTCGTCGCTTCATATTGATCTTGTTATTCTTCTCCAAAGTCTCAACTTCTTTACAACTTCAAAATTTAGCTAACCCTTCAAATTCTTAGAAAATTTGGCAGAGTTTCCCTTGTAATTGAGACTATCCAAAAATTCTAACCTGTCAAGAATACTCTCTCGCGCGGGCATCAACAACAACATAGCTCAACCACCAATAATATACAATATAATGTACCATCTTGGCCCCACTTGGCCGTGCATATATGACAAGTGTATCAAATGTAAACCTTTGAAATTTTTAAGTAGTAACATAAATGAATACCATTCAATATCAATATTAGCTGCTATACATAGATTACATATCACTATTATACATGCCTGCATTTTTTGTAGTCATGCATACGTCAAGTTATACCTGAAAAGTATCTTTAAATGAACCAAAAATCTCTCTGTAATTGCACTTTCATAAAAAAAATGAGATAAAGAATAACTAATTTTCATGTTGCCTTAATTTCTTAACTTGCTCGAGGCTATAGCTCATTTTTTTTTATAAGAGCAAGGTTATATTGCCCACTTGATACATGTAAAACTTGTACATTTTGACTCGTAGACTTGAAATTCTTTCATAAATAGAGCTCTCAATTAAGTCTAGGTTCTTTCACGATTCTTGTTACCAAGCATGATTTGCCCACTTAGGACTCTTGATGTTCTCTAATCGTTAAAATTATTCTGGAATGTTCTTATGTTCCCTCCAAAGACTAATAAGATATTTGTCATATTTTCATCCATCACATGGAAATTAATACGCCCACTTTTACTTGTGACTTTAGAGTTCCCCAAGAACCCAATTTTATAACTATTATTGCTCACAAGTTTGCCATCCATTCTCGAATACTAGGGCTCAAGTTTTCATTTTTTAACCTTTAGCCAACTCCTTAACTCTATTGAGTTCCTTATGATGTTTCTCTAACAAAAAAATTGTGATTTTATCTGCTTCTGGGTGAACCATAAGCATACTACCATAGCTCGTAAGGTTCCAACACTGGCGTATCAATGCTATCACGATGACACTTACACATTTTAAGATTAGTGCTCTTCTTTAAACCCATATTTTTTACTGACATACTTCGTTTTGGTATACAAGAGTCATTTCTCATTTAAGAATATGCATTGCATTATCCTTTTCTATTTTATTCCTTGTAAAGCGTGTACATATTTAAAGTACTTCCCTATTCCATAAAATTCGACGCATAATTCAAAGTACTCTCTCATTTTCCACCAACACTTGAATTTAATTCAAATCACACATGCCTCTATGTGGTAAGAATACATTTGTGTTTCCCATTAAATATGTGAATATCATACATAACTTTTTAACATCTTTGATGCAAAATATCCTGACTATTGCTTGTAATGAGTCTTTGATTCCCTACAAATATTTTATGATATTTGTACTGATTTCATCATGAAGTTACTGAAAATTTCATCTCCATCTTGACTCTTAGATAATTAGAAATCTTATTTCCCAAACCATCACCTTTAAGGGGAACTCTTCATATTCCAATGCTCCCCCACTTAAGAGTAAATCCAATATAAACTCTTACCTGCCGCTCGAAGTCTTTATTAAATTGTCATCTTACAGGAAACTTCCTGTTATCACCTACATGCTCACCCACTACTATAGGCTCTTTATTCCCCAATTAGAAATCTCTATTTTACTGCTTCAATCTTCCATCGTACCTTGACTTTTATTTCATCATTACGCTGATATGATGTAACGACTCGACCGTTCGTTTTGAGCTTTTGAACTTAGCTCGTCAGTTCTCGAGCATGACTAGCCCCGTATGATGTATTACGACTGATGTAAATCGTCGGTTTTGGTTTTCAGGTTAATCAGAATGGATTTGAAAGAATAGTTCTCTATTTGAGGCTTTAAATTTGAAAGTTTTGACCAAGTTTTGACTTTTTAGTATTCGATATCGGATTTAGATTTTTATGATTTGGTTAACTTCTTTAGATAATTTTGGACTTTGGAGCGCGTCCGGAATGTATTTTAGAGGTCCGTGGTAGATTTAAGCTTAAATTGACGAAATTGGAAATTTGGCATTTCCCGGTCAGTAGTGGAAATTCTGATATCAGAATCAAAATGGAATTCTGGAAATTGAAGTAGGTCTGTTATGTCATTTGTGACAAATGTGCAAATTTTCAGGTCATTCGGATGAGGTTTGATAGATTTTTTGATCAAAATCGGAATTTGGAAGTTTTTGGAGTTCTTAGGCTTGAATCCGTGGTTGATTTGACGTTTTGATGTTGTTTTGAGGGTTCCGAAGGTTGGAACAAGTTTGAATGTTGATATGGGGTTTGTTGGCATGTTTGGTTGAGGTCCCGAAGGCCTTGGGTGAGTTTCGGGTGGTTAACGGACCAATTCTTGGTTTGAAAAGTTTGAGATTTTGCTGGTTTTTGTTGCAGAAGAATTTGTTCTTCGCTTTAGCGAAGATTGTCCCGCATTCGCGAAGAGGATCTAGGTCTGGAGAAGAATATTTTCTTCTCATTCGCGAGTCTAGGGTGGCATTCACGTAGGTTTGATTTCCAGTGAATCGCGAACGCGTGAGAGGAGCCGCGTTCGCGTAGGGTAAAGCGGAGCAGCTGGGATCCCATGGGTTTGTGCATCTCGTTCGCGTAGATATGGTCGTGTTCACGATGGTTTGGTCAGCGGAGGCTTCACGTTCGCGTGAAGGAAGTAACGATCGTGAAAGAGGAATATTTGGTCAAAGATTTTTTGTGCTTCGCGAACGCGGTTAAAGCCTCGTTCGCGAAGAAGGAAAATAATCCCTGGGCAGGATGTTTTAAAAGTGGTTTTCACGATTTTTGGTCTATTTCCTCCATTGTTGAGCGATTTTGGAGCTTTTTGAGAAGGATTGAAGAAGGAATCGAAGGTAAACACTTGGAGGTAAGATTTTTGAACTCAATACTCGATCCTATGTTGATTCTTACTTGTTTAAACATGAAATTAGTGAGATTTAAAGCCTAAATTGGGGAATTAGGACTTGAAATTGGAGAGTCTAAATTGGGGATTTGAGGGGCCATTTGAGGTCCGATTTTGATGTTCTTGGTATGTATGGACTCGCGGGAGGATAAGGATTCTATGATGTGATTTTTATCAGATTCTGAGATGTGGGCCCGGGGGGTCGGGTTTGGCCAATGTCAGGATTTATGATGTAAAGTGGTTATTTTCGAGTGGGATTTGTTCTCTTAGCATATTTAATGGTATGAATTTGGTTTTGGTTAGATTTGGAGCATTTGGAGGCCGAGTCGAGAGGCAAAGGCATCACGGGATAGAGTTGGACCAGATTAAGGTAAGTAATGATTGTAAATATTGTCCTGAGGGTATGAAGCCCCGGATTTCACATCGTTGTGCTACTTTGAGGTGACACACATGCTAGATGGCGAGCGAGAGGTTGTGCACTGTTGGGGATTGTGACTTAGTTCGTCCCGTATGACTGTTAAGTTGCGTTCTTTATTAAAACTTGTTTGATATCATTGTGTTTTGGAAATTATTACCATGTTTTGGGCTGAATGCCATATTTGGGCCTCGTGCCAACTATTTTGGACCCTTAGGGGATTTTTACTACTATTCCTCATTATTTTGACTTCATATTTGTACTCAGTCATCCTGTATTCTACTGTTTTCAAAACTTAGCCATATTTACTCTATTTTGATATTTTAAATGATATTTTGGGCTGAGCATCATGTTTTACTGTTGCCTGAGTGGCTTGAGAGATTTCTGACTAAGTGAAGCTGAGGGCCTGTGTTGTGAGGATATTATAGGATTGGGCTGCGTGCCGCAGCAGTGTTGTACTGATTCATGATTATGAGGCCGAGGGCCTGATTTGTTACGCCATGAGGTGGCTTGTTATGAGGCCGAAGGCCAGTTTGATTATGCCACGAGATAGCTTGTTATAGCACTTGGGTTGTAGTAGCCCCTCCGGAGCACGGGTACCCAGTGTAAGTGATATGATGTAGCCCGAGGGGTTATTGTTGTTTCGTGTTGTTGCCCGATGGGCTATCCTTGATCCATATTTTTCCCGAGGGGCAGTTCTTGATTAATGTTATGCCCGAGGGGCTGATTACGAGTGATAGTGAGGTAGCCTGAGGGGCTGGTTCTGTTGATATTTTGCCCGAGGGGCGGTTTATTGTACATGTTTTGCCTGATGGGTTGTTTTATGGTTCTATCATTTTTACTCACTGTTTTATCACTCGTTTGAAACTATTGAAAGTTGTTTTAAAAGTTTTTACTGAAACTGGGCTTGATTTACGAAGTAAATAATTTCTGTGTTGTTTTGGAAATGTACTACATTTGCTGTAGCATTATTATGTGGTTTACGTATTTTCTTACTGCTCAGCTTTCATTTACTTTTATACTTACTGAGTTGGCGTACTCACATTACTCCCTGCACCTTATGTGCAGATTCAGGTATTTCCTAATCTGGTAGTGGGTGTTGATTGCTCGGTGGCAGAGTCATCGGAGTTAGCAAGGTAGCTGCCCGACGTTCGCAGCCCTGCTCTTCTCCCTCTTGTCTTTCTTAGATTATTTTTAGTATATTTTTAGACTCTTCGTTGTATTCAGACCTTAGTAGATGCTCGTGATTTGTGACACCCCGATGTCGGGCTTGTGTATTTATTCCGCAATGCTTATTTAGACTTACATTATGAGATATTTGATTAATTAAAGGCTTAAAAGTGACTTTTATTGAAAAATGGTTAAATTCGAGAATTGTGTCGACTGGCCTAGTTTCATGATAGGTGCCATCACGACCAACCAGTTTTAGGTACGTGACATATGATCATTATTCTGACAATATGATAGATTTGTTAGACTCATAAGAATTTTGTTTCGTCATTTTCATAACCAAATATCACATCACTACTAGCTGCAACATATATTGCTGAGTGCCATTAGTTCCCTTCCCTTACGACATTATTATAATTAGCACTTTACTCTTTCATGTTCACTCTATAATTGAAAACTCTTCTAACATTTTACCATTCAATCCATGCTCTAATACATTTCTAGCAAGTACGACTACCTTGCGCCTCTCATCTCATGTTTAAATGTCTTGAACAAGTGCGACTTCCTCAGGATAAATCCCCATATCATTATACAACTTTTCACAACATATACCATCTTCACAATGTTAAATGTAAGAAATACACAATTTATCTTTATGCCACCATTATGTTCTCAAGCCACACACACACGCGCGCGCGCGCGCACACACACACACACACACACACACACACACACACACACACACACATATATATATATATATATATATATATATGAGATTCTGTAGTATATATCTCTGAAATTATATTTTTTTGCTCTTAAATCCTTTCAGAAAACCTTATTTTGATGGTATCCTACCTGGTAGGCTAATACTTCTGATAAAGATGTCATGCATGTAGGGTCTTATTATCTCATGTCTTCATTATAATGAGAACTCTTCTGGACATAGCTAATACCACATATTTACATCAATATATTTCATATTATAAATATATACTTGCATATTTTCCCACTCTTCATAGAATCTAGTCTATGGGTACACGATCATTCTCATGGTAATTACTTTAGTATCTCTCTCTCTCACACACACACACACATACACACACACACACACACACACACACACACACACATATATATATATATATATATATATATATATCATATTATGTATTTGTGACACATTATCATGTAGCCTTAGAATTTTTGTAACTTCTCAATTTTAAATCCGTACCATAACCGTGTCACGACCCAAACCAATAAGCCGCGACGGAAACCCGGTACCTTACTCAACCGAGTACTAACATAACGTATCTTTTCGTATCATGCTATCATAGGTAAATGAGACGTAGAGACTATCGTAGGATAACTAGAATAAAACATGTAATAACAACTTATACATAAGACATGCAGGCCTATAAGATCAAAATGACCACTCGTACACTGAACATAGGCCAACAAGGCCATACAAACTTTTACGTACATGACATATGTATACAAGCCTCTAAGAGTACATAAATGCCATAAGGCTGGGACAGGACCCCCACATACCAATCAATACATGTCTAAATTATAATGACCAAATAAGTAACTCCGGAGAAAATAGAACATACCAACATCTTCCGCTGAGTTGATAGCCTACTTGGAGGATGCTCAACCTGTCTATCGGGGCCTTCGGGTATGAAACACAGTGTCCCCAGACAAAAAGGACATCAGTACAAATAATGTACTGAGTATGTAAAGAATGAAAAGCAGTAAACAATAAACATAAGAGAAACATAAAGTAAAAGACTCAACATGCATATCTGAATAGCTCTGTGAATCATTTAATTATGTAATGTCATGCATATGCATATAAGTGTCATACCATGCATGGGTATATGCGTTCATTACATAATCAAGCCTCTTAGGGCATCCTATCATATCATCTCGGCCACGGTGGACAAATCATTAATTTATACCAGCTAATCAAGTGGTGGTGCGTATATATCACCGTAACCTTTTCCCATATCCCATATATATATATACATGCGTATATAATGCCATCTGGAAATGGGTCAATATACATGTATAAATGAATGCAATCATGACAAATACATCAATAAAATCTCTCTGAATATCATAAGACCATTATGCCTCTGATTAATATCATGAAATGAACTTTATCAAATTACATATTTTCTCAGACCCATGAATAAATGATAGAATAATAGGACACATGGGGAATCAAGAATATAAGCAACTCTAGAATTTCTATGAATAGAGTCATTTATAGAAGTTGTGCATTTGCTCGTTTCATTTGTATCGTATGGATCATGCCAAAAGAAAAGAAAGGATAGCTTTAACATACCTGAGCCAATTTTCTTGACAATCCCTCTAATATACACCAATTACGACAACATGTAACTACAGATCGAAGTAGAAAAAATCTGTATGTTATTCTTGAGAAAGATGCACTGTACTCCCTTAAAATTGCAACATCTCACGTTGCTAAGATACTAAGAGATCTTGCTTGAATTTTGTTTCAAAAATCACGTTACATAAAGATACTAAGATGCAAATTGTTATTTGAGTTGGCTGAAGCCTTCCCTTCTCATATGATAAAGATATCATCTCTTAAAATGAATTAAAGATGTTTTAAAGCTTGGTGGATGTAGGCCCCACATGCTAGATGACAAAGCCACTTATGTGACACCTATATATGGACTTAATGAGTCAAAATCCTTGGCTGTCTTGGCTGCCTCGTTAAGGCGTTTTAGGCTTTATCCAAGATCCTAATTAATCATCCACTAATTATAAATTAACTTGTTAATTTCCCCATTAACCAATTATTCACATAATTAAGCATTATCTCAAAGTACTTAAAATACTATTTACTTTTAACACTCTTTATATATCTTTCCATCATGGTCATGTGGTACCTTGTATGGCACTAGTCCATAAATACGAGGTGTTATATATTGGACCATATTTTACATCAAAATATCAAACTTCGACAAAACTCATTTCCTTCAATTTGCTTACTCTCTCACCTTCACGAATTACTCATCACTTGTTTGAAATAGCATAGTGCTTATAATCTCAAAATAATCTCATTCCCGAACTTACGTAGATTAACTTATGACGAAACATTAATATACAAAAATGCAGGATGTAACATCTCATTTCTGAGCTTCCATTAATTTACTTATGGCGTACTTTCACATATGAAAACATGTGGTGTAACATCATTCCCCCCTTTGGAACATTCGTCCTCGAATGTTGACTGATGCACATATCATTTTCTTAACTTATGTCTTCACAAAAACTTTAGTACTCTCCTTGACATCTAGGTAATTGTTCTATAAATAATTCCAAAGGATAGGGCATTCCCCTTTTTAGGCTTCTTTCTTACACCACGACTTGTGATCGGAATCCTTCCAATCTCGTAATTGTTGCTACCTTCTATCATGCAGCCTATACGACTCCGACCTTGTAAATGTGCCTATGTGACTTTCTCTCCTTTTTCCTCTAGCTTTTAGACAATCTCTAGGCCTCACTTTGTAAACATATATAGAGTTTGATAAGATATCCCTCTAGGCATCTGTAAGTATACTGAAGTTCTTTTCTCGGTACTTTGTCGAACTTACAAATATTGCTATATCGTATTTCATAGGACCAGTTATTCATCCGTATAAATTTACTGCATGTAGGTAGGTCATACTATACCATAACGCTTACTTCGATTTATTGTTACTGAGGTCTGCTATCAAATTCCAAGTTACTCTTTCACTGCGTATCATATATGTATAAGTCTAAGTCCTTTAATGCTTCCTACTTATTGTTCTTCTTAGGAATGATGGCTTAATCTCATCTCATACTTCATAACTTTTAGCCATCCATTGTTGATTCACTTCAATATTGATCTATAATCTACAACTGATAACTTAACCTTTTATGTAACACTGCCTCTAGGGTTCACGTCGCATCAAGGAACATTAGAAGTGATTTTTCTGATCCGTCTGGGGTGATACTATACTTCCATAACCATATTTCATAGCATCCTAATGTGATTCACATTACGTGGGTATTTTAATCTTGTACAATTCATGAAATTATTACTTAGTCGAAGGCCCAAACGTCATCATTTATTTATCATGATTATACCCTTATTCTACTACCAAGGCAGCATTCCGTATCTCCTAAATGCTATTAGTCTTAGACTCTTTTGAGTTCGTTCTGGATATACTAAGCTTTCTATAATTTAGAGGAACCATCAGCTCTATTGTTTTCATGGGCTTAATCCAGAGGACTTATCCATTCTCATCACCTTCTCACTAGCCCTTTCTTATCATTACTCCTGTCATAAAACCTTGTTGCTTTACTATACTTTAGCTTGCGTCCTATACATATCTATTTATACTACTCACAACCTTCCTTCAACTTTCTTGCACCATAGATTTCCTTATGTTATTCTGGAGCATCAAGTGAGACATCACATCGTCTCTAACTCTTCTTTACTCTCTTGGCTAGATCTCTCAGTACCTAGAAACCATAGTCTAGAAGATATGCCACTAATGACACCGCTATCCTTCCTGGATACTGAATCCCAATGCTTCTAGCCTTCTATCTAAAGTATGGATTATTCACAACTTCTGCACCTTATTATCTCGTACGTTGCCTTACCTTAAAATCTCTCATCACATCTTCTATCTCTTTCATGACCTCCCTTCCACATGGGTATAATTCATATCCACAACTTGAAGCTCTATTATAATACTTTCCCCTTTGGTGCAGACACAATCTGGTGGGAGCTTCATACTGACTTCTTATGAGGTTGTTTCTTTTCTAACTGGCTTTATCGTAAAGACGTTATTGAGTATGACTATTGTACTATCTCTCTTGTACCTTTGATATTAAGAGTGATTCTGTAATGTTCTCAATCATGAGGTCTACAATTTTCTATATCTAATAATCGAACTCCTGATTTACTTAGTTAATGTATCCTTTAGTTTTTTCTTCCCTCTGATCAACCTTTATGTAGGATTAAGCTACCTTTCAATCTGCGACTTATGGTATTAGTTATTACCTTATCCCTTTATGGACGCTATGGAATATCCATGATACAATTTTCTAACAATTCAATCATTTGTCTATGACCTAGGCTCAATTCTTTCTTTTAACTTATACCAGAATCTTCTACGGCTATATAATTGTCAACATATATGCTGCATGGATAATACTCCGAACTTTTAAGTGCATTCACAACGTAACTAACTATAGATCATTAATCGAATAATTCTTTTCGTTCCTTCTCAACTTTCTTTAAATGTAAGCTATTACTTTTCCTAGTCTTTCTACCCCCTTGTTGCCTGCATACTTAGCTTATCTTAGTTCCCACACATGCCAGAATTTTCGTGCAACTCATATGATCTCGAAGATTACTTTTGATTTTACTTCCCGTTCATTAGCCATAGTAGGTGCCACTTTCTTATGGAGTGAATACGATGTTGTTGTAATGCTGTTGTTACAAAACCATTTTCTCTTTCGGTCACTGTGCTTAGGTTGAAGCTTTCTTTCTTATTTCCTTAGCTAGTCTTTCATTGTAGTACTTAGGGAGGACCCTGTGACTCTTGTAAAGCTGCGAGCTTATTACATCACATACTTGATGGAATTTTTTATGTCCTTCCTCGCTTATAATTATCCGTAGTTACTTACCTCCATGCCCTTGTGCTTGTAGAGTTGCTTCTGAACTGATATTTTGACTGTCTTCCTAGTGGCATTCTCTTTTATTTCCATAACCCTCATACAGTACCTTTTTACTCTCCAACTCCTATCTGAATATTTCTCAGGGATCACAATGTCATAACTGCGAGGCTGAATTCACTATATTAGATTTTACTATGTTTATCTTGCACGATCTGTTGATTTGTGTGTATCCTCTTGTCTAGCCATAACTAGGCCCTTCCTGAATCAACTACTAACTACCTATTGGCCAAAATCTCATATCAATAGTCTGTGTAATATTTCTTGGGTTATTTCCTTGTCTTAACTTACCTCCCGCAGTGGCTCCTTATCTATCAATAACATCTTGGCCAGGAACCCTTCCTCTCCTTGATGTCGTGTTTGCATAATGTTCTAGAATCGTAGCATATCAGTAGGATTTGAGTAAGTGCAATCTAATCTCTTTCTCATTTTTATCGCATTCTTTCTTTACCATTTCATAGTTACTAGAACCACTTAATTTTGACTTAAGCCACATCACTCCATATTTTCCCCTTTAGGGGAGAACTAAGATTTAGAGCTACGACGATCTACCTATAGATGTTTTACCTCTTCAGCTTTGGCATCTTTTCACATCATCGATGACCCTTACTCGCCTTGAGGAAATCCTTCTGTACCAAGGATAATAAAATTCTTTACTCACGAGGGAGACACCTAGTGTAATTGGCACACACAGTCCCTTAAGCTTAACTTTGCTCACATTTCTTGCTTTAGGAAAGCGTCTTCCTGAATGAACGTTAAAGGTTATTCTTCTGCCATCCATTCGATTATCTCCGGAACGCAATATGAAATTCTCATGATGTCGACTATTATCAAATCACCCAGTCCCTAATTCTGCCATCCATTCGATCATCCATGTATCACATCTTACTCATAATACTTTATTAACTCTCTTCTTATTTTCGTGCTAACATTTATGTCTATCACTTTATTCCAAAAACTCCAACATGACATTCTTTTGCTTTTAGCTCCGTCTTGCTCCATCCACTGGCTCTTCGGGTTGCCTAATATTCTCTCTTTACTAGGAACGGGAGCCACACTAAGGTAATATTTATCCCTTCTAGGATTCCAGTGCCTATATTTGTAATACTCATATCTAGCTATATTATTTTAGAGTGCACCATCTATTAGCACGTTTGCAATATCCTTCGAAAGTGTCAACTAACGCAAACAATCCATTCACCATTTTGGGTTACTCTAAGCCCAGTCGGATCTTGATATCCCGTTCTTCTCTTAAACTACACCTCTTAGGCCCCAAAGGGCATAACTGAGATGGGTGTGGCCAATTATACATACCTCTGTTACTGTTGAAGGTAACTCAAAATGCATATATCTCCCTTCCTAAGTGGTAAGTAATGATAATCTTCACTAGCTGAGTACCTCGTACCCTTTTTAATCTTGCTTCTTTTACTTGTTGAAACTTGTATCTACTTCTTATTTTCTCATTGCTTTTTACCATATGGGTGGATAGATATTCATGCCTTAGGGATTCTTTCCAAAAGCTCACACGTCTAAGTACACACATGATCTGTTGGAGACCTTACATTTATTCATCATAAGCATGATGCAAAATCGAGTTCCTTTGACTCAACTCTTCCACAGCCGCATTCAATCCCTTACCAACCGTCTTTCTAGATGTAGGCATCGTCGTATTATGAATAAGAAAGATTTTAGGAAATTGAATTCTTATACTGAGCTCTACCACACGATCTTGAGTAAGAAGAAAGAATGACAGTCCTAAATGCCATGTAGCCTCCTGCGTATAAATGTGGTGCATAACACACCCATGGACAAGACTCTACTAGACATGGCTTGTAGACTCCCTAGGACAGAATTGCTCTGATACCACTTTTGTCACGATCCAAACTAATGGGCCGCGATGGGCACCCGGTATCTTACTCAACCAAGTACCAACATAACGTATCTTTTTGTATCATGCTATCATAGGTAAATAAGACGGAGATATTGTCGTAGTATAACTAGAATAAAACATGTAATACCAACTTATACATAAGACATACAGGCATATAAGATCAAATCTTCCACTCGTACACTGAATATAGGACGACAAGGCTATACAAACTTTTACGTACCTGACATATGTCTACAAGTCTCTAAGAGTACATAAACATCATAAGGTCGGGACAGGGCCCCGACATACCAATCAATACATGTCTAAATCATACTAACCAAATAAGCAACTCTTGAGCAAATGACACACCAACATCTTCCGCTGAGCTGGTAGCCTAATTGGAGGACTCTCAACCTATCTATCAGGACCTGCGGGCATGAAATGCAGCATCCTTAGGCAAAATAGACGTTAGTACAAATAATATACCGAGTATGTAAGGAATAAAAATCAGTAAACAATAGACATGAGAGAAACATGGAGTAAAAGACTCAACATGTATATCTGAATAGCTCTGTGAATCATTTAATTTTATAATATCATGCATGTGTATAAATGTCGTACCATGAATGGGTATAAGCGTTCATAACATCATCAAGCCTCTGAGGGCATCCTATCATATCATCTCGGCCATTGTGGGCAAATCATCAACGTATACCGGCTGATCAGGTAGTGGTACGTATATAACGCCGTAACATTTTTTCATATCCCATATACATATATATATATATATATATATATATATATATATAACGCCGTAACCTTTTCCCATATTCCATATACATATTTATACATATATATATATGCGTATATAACACCATCTGGTCATGGGTCAATGTACATGTATAAATGAATGCAATGCATGAGAAGTACATCAATAAAATCTCTCGGAACGTCATAAGACCATTATGCCTCTGATTAATATCATGATATGAAATTTATCAACTTACGTATTTTCTAAGACCCATGAACAGATGATAGAATAATAGGACACATGGGAAATCAAGAATATAAGCATCTCTAGCATTTCTATGAATTAGAGTCATTTATGGAAGTTGTGCATTTGCTCGTTTCGTTTGTATCGTATGGATCATGCCAAAAGAAAAGAAGGGATAACCTTAACATACCTGAGCCAATTTTATTGACAATCCATCTAACATACGTCAATTGCGACAAAATACGTAACTGCGGATCAGAGTAAGGAAAAATTCATTTAATATTCTTGAGAAAGATTGCACCGTACTCCCTTAAAATTGCAACATCTCACGTTGCTAAGATGCTAAGAGATCTCACTTGAATTTTGTTTAAAAAATCACGTTACATAAAAATTCTAAGATGCAAATTGTTGTTTGAGTTGGTTGAAGCCTTCCCTTCTCATATGATAAAGATATCATCTCTTAAAATGAATTAAAGATGTTTTAAAGCTTAGTGGATGTGGGCCTCACATACTAGATGACTAAGCCATATATGTGCCACCTATATATGAATTTGATGACTAAGCCTCACATGCTACTCACTTTTAACACACTTTATACATCTTACCATCATGGTCATGTGGTACCTTGTATGTCACTAGTCCATAAACGGGGTATTATAGCTTGGACCGTATTTCATCTCAAAATGTCAAACTTCAATAAAACTCATTTCCTTCGATTTGCTTACCCTCTCAATTTCACGAATTTGCTCATCACTTGTTTGAAATAGCATAATGCTTATAATCTCAAAATAATCTCATTCCCGAACTTACATCGATTAACTTACGACGAAACTTTAACATACAAAAATGCGAGATGTAACATCTCATTTCCGAGCTTCCATCAATTTACTTATGGTGTACTTTCACGTATGAAAATATGGGGTGTAACAAACCATTTTTATTTTTTTTAGCCTTAAATCGTACACATTATATGTATAACTTTCCAAAAGCTTTAACTTAGCCCATATGCCATTTCAATATTTATTCTTCTTACATCATAAGGATCCATTCAATCATAAGTTAACTGTTCTCTTTTTTTGGGCTCATATAGAGTTGCTTTGAGCTCATTCTTGGAAATTCTCAATTTTCATCATTTCAAAAGAACAAAATAAGACATACCTCGACTAGACAAACTCAAGGTTATCATTCCACTTCATTTTTTTCTAACAAACTATATTGCTTCTTATAACATCCAAGATTACGTCTTTTGTGCATCTCATGCCTTAATATTTTCAGACTTACCCACTTATGTTCACATACTTTATCCTCGCATACCTTGGTATTCATCATTAGAGATTGAATTTTATTTGTATCACATTCATCATCTAGAGGAACTCAAGGTTGTCATGTCCATCTTTTACATATGGCTTGCTTCATCTATCCTCAACTCGTACACACACATGGCATTTTTTATCACTTCTATTACATATGACACCATCATGACGAAAACCTATAATGCTTAGGGGCAACCCGGTCTCTAGTAGAATTAAGGGTCATCTGTCTCGTCATGTAACATTTCCTTTTCTGATGATCAAGAAAGATTTTTTTCCTTGGAAGATGTCTTTAGTCATTATTGACACTGTCTTAACTATGCACTCCTTCTTATGAGTCATACTATGTTCGCCACAAACTTGACTGATTCACATTCACTTCAATTAGGTCTATATCACTTTTCTATATCTTGTCATAATAATTTAAGATACAGCCTCTTCATTTATAGTATTTCTTTTAACGAGCCATTAGTATTCAACCGATTATTCTTATTCACCATAGTTATATGTCCTGGTTGTATCAGTTTCAATATGTTCTCAACCTTAGTTCACTTTGGACAATCCGGCACTTTTTGGCTACTTGCCAATAGTTTGTATTAAAACTTGAACCTTGAGTTTTGTGCTCGTCACTTCTATATCATCCACGATAGGTAATTGATACGATCGAGAATACTGACTCTCACTTCGGGTACAACCGCAAGATCTAGAGTGAGAAGAAAGTGAAACTCCCTATATGTCATTGTAACTTCCTCAATATAAGTGTGGTCAGCAACACAATGATAAGAGGGACTCTACTTGACACGGGTCCATAGACTTCCTAGGACTCGACTTAGAACCTAGTGCTCTGATACCAAGTTTCCCATGACCCAAATGTACATGATCGACACTCGGCACACTACCCGACCCAAGCGAACCAACCCATATGTCAATACCAAGTTTAATTGCGGAGGCCAATTGAAAGTCTTGTATATTTTCAAATCAAGTCACAAAATATTTCTCATTTCCAAAATCATACATGAAAATTTTCATATAAATGATATAATCAAATTAAATAATTATTTCTTTATGTATGACGCCCAAAATCCTATTTTTACAATCCAATACAAATATCTTCATCATACCTCAGAAAGAGAATCATCCTAACCATGTCTACACATTACATGTCATACCTCATCCTGAAATACATAAAGAAAGCGGGACCCTAAAGAGCGCCCCCTAAGGGCTAAGTACACTACCATGATACTCAATAAGTCTCATAGACTCTCACTAACTTAAGTTCTTGGGACAAACTTTATAAAAATAATGTACCAATATTTAAAATGGTAAGTAATTTCATCCATTCATGATCTTTATCATTTTAAAATAAAAGGAAAGTGAAATATAACTCACGATATAAACTTTTAAAACATTTATATCCATTTAAGTTTTTGAATAAAATCATACAAAATCATTTCATTTGCATTAAGTCATTGAAATTACTTTCGGCTTCTTAGGCCTAAACATAACAAAATTACTCTTTACTTTTCATTAAGAGCACTATACCGACACTGACCTAAGAATAAGGTCAAGTAGGTGATCAACTAACGGCAAGTATCATATACTCTACTTGCTCAGGTCGTCTCATCGTAGTGCCTCACAAATCGACTCAGCTATGCTAATATAGCACATTTGCCCCACTTAGGGGACTTATCCCACAAACCTTGCCTTACCCTTAGAATGTGTCCCTACACTGGCACGTGTCGTTTTATGGTAACAAACTTAACATTCGAACCAATCTCGGTGGTCTCCACTAGTAACTACCAAAATATTTGACATTCCAAAAATAGATTCATAGCATAGTAGCCTCAAAGGATCTATTTTTATCATAGCATTAATAAAAAATCTAATTCAAAAATTAAATAAACAACCTTTTACATGTTAAAGTCTTTAGCAAGTTAACATCAATCTTTAAAAGGATACCACAAGTGCGATTCTATTTATCAATTTTCAAAAGAAATACTTTCAAATGAACTTATCTTTAGCACTCAAATATATATACTCTTATCAATACATAAATTTTGATAAAAACTTATAACATTTACCTTAAGTATTATTTTGCCAACAACATTTAAAATAAAATTTTATAAAACAACATGACACTACATATCAATAAAATATTTTAGTACATGGAGACATCCGCACTTGTTTGTCACCCCAAACACGAAAGCACATTTGCAAACAACTTAAGCATTAACTTGAAACATGCTTTTTGAGAAAATCCCTCAAGAAGAGTAAGTTCTAATCAACTTACCTTGCTTTCTCTTTATTAACATTTTGTCACGACCCCAGTTCGCCCTTCGTGAACTATCGTGACAGCACCTAGTCTCTACGACTAGGTAAGCCTAACAATTTACGGGAAAAGGAAACAACAGGTAATAACTAATAGGAACTACGGATAAACATAATAAAAATGTTTAAGATGCCGCTCGTCATATACAAATACACACTCTCAACTAAAAACATCTTCCAAAATCCAGAATCTCATGAAATCACAAGCTATGGATACTACATAGTGCTCTAGCTCCAGAATGTCTAAATCAAAGTAAATACAGAAGGGCTGTAACTATAAGAGAGAATGGAGAGGGACTCCTCGGTCTGCGAACGCGGTAGATATATCTCGAAGTCTCTGAAGAATCGCTTCGCCTCAAGGATTGTAGGGCTGAGCCGAAGAATCTGGATCTACACATGAAAAACATGCGCAGGAAGGGCATGAGTATACCACAACGGTATTCAGTAAGTGCCAAGCCTAACCTTGGTCGGGTAGTGACGAGTAAAGTCAAGGCCCTACTGATTATAGATGAGAAACAAGGTAAAATAGTATAGAATACAACAATATAATTAAAGTGATGACAGTCTATAACGAATAAATACAAAGAAAGAATCTAACTCAGTACACAAAAATAACAACAGGGGATCTCTCGTGATACCATCCCGTAGTCCCAAACATAAATGTGCAAGGGAAACTCCCGGAATACCAAATCCGTAGTCCCAAAGTAAATATCCAGTACGGGGAATCTACCAGGTGTTATCCCGTTTTCCCAATCATAAATGTGTAGGGGGATCTACCGGAATACCGATCCGTAGTCCCAAAGTAAACAAGCAGGGGGATCTCCCGGGATATCGTCCCGTAGACCCAAAGTAAACACACAACAGCAACACGAAAAATATTCAGTTAAATCAAATTTCATACCGAGGTAAAATAGGTATTTCTAACCTAGCATGCTACACAAAATTCAAATAAAGCAGTTTGAACAAGTAAGGCAATTAAATCACTTGGACATGCTTCCCTAAACTAAGAGTAGGGTTAAATTGCAGGTAATGTACAACAAGGAAGAGAAACACAATTATAGTTACTTAATGAAAACAGAATTTTCAACAATTAGCTCATGTACGCACTCGTTACCTCACGTACAAGGCATTTCATATATCAATAATACCAAATCCTAAGGGGGGTTCCCCCACACAAGGTTAGGCAAGCTACTTACCTCGAACCAGCTCAATCAACTCGAAATCACATTCTTGCCACGAGTACTCGACTCCAAATGGCCCAAATCTGTTCAAATCAATTGCATAATGTAAATATAACTTCAAGTAAATAATTCCACTAATTAATTCGAAGCTAACACGCGAAATTTAAAAAATTGCCCAAAAAGTCCCCCGGGCCCATGTCTCGGAATCGGGTAAAAGTTACAGATTATGAACCCCCATTCACTCACGAGTTTACTCTTACCAAAATTATCCAAATCCGATGTCAAATTCTAAATCAAAACTCTTAGTTGAAGAACTCTCTTCCATTTTTCCCAATTTTTCACCCCAAATTTGAAATTAAATAATAAAATTAATGATAGATTAGTGGGATATAACCAAAATCAAGTGTAGAATCATTACCCAATTGATATCTCTGAAAATCCCCCAAAATTTCGTTCAAATCCGAGCTCCCAAACTCTAGTTTTGATAAAAATGGCTAAACTCTCGATTTTGAAATTTTATAATCTGCCCAGATGATTCTTTATTCGCGAACGCGGAAGGCCCATCACATTCGCGAAGCATAACTTCGATTGGCCCAGAATTCCTTTATCGCGAATGCGGTAGCAACTCTCTCCCTCCTACGCGAACGCGGGACCTTCTTCGCGAACGCGTAGGCATATGACTTCTCAGCTTTGTGAATGCGGGACCAACATCGCGAACACGAAGCATTAAGCTTCCACCTGCCCCAGATCCTCTTCGCGAACGTGAAGAAGGAGACCAGAACTGGAGACCTGCTGCAATTTCTGCAATTTTCCTCTTGAGTCTAAAGGTCCGTTAACCACCTGAAACTCACCTGAGCCCCCCGGGACCTTATTCAAACTCACCAACCAATCCTAAAACATCATATGAACTTAGTCCAACCCCCAAATCACATCAAACAATGCTAAAACCACGAATCGCTCTCCAATCCAAGCCTAAGGATTCCCAAAACATCCAAATTCCATTTTCGATCAAAAAGTCTATCAAACCTCGTCCGAATGACCTGAAATTTGCACGCATGTCACAATCAACACTATAGAGCTACTCCAACTTCCGGAATTTTATTCTGACCCCGATATCAAAATTTTACTACCGAACCGAAAACTTCAAGAATTCAACTTTCGGCATTTCAAGACTAAATAAGCTATGGACCTCCAAAACACAATCTGAACACGCCTCTAAGCCCAAAATCACCCATGGAGTAAACGGAACCGATTGAATTCCATTCCGAGGCTGTCTTCACACTGCTCCGACTACAGTCCAAATTTTAAAGGTTAAACTCTCTTTTAGGGACTAAGTGTCCCAAAACACTCTGAAACTCAAAACAAATCATCTCGGAAATTCAAAATAACAGAAACAAACACGGAGAAAGTAGTTAATAGGGGATCGGAGCATTAATTCTTAAAACAACCGGCCGAGTCGTTAGATCTTTCCCCTCTTAAAACATTCGTTCGTCTTCGAACGAGCATAGATACATACCTGAAGTGGTGAAAAGATGAGGGTAACGGCTGCGCATATCCTGCTCGGTCTCTCAGGTCGCCTCCTTGACTGGTTATCCCCGCCACTAAACCTTCACTGATGCAATATTCTTTGACCTCAGCTTCCGAACCTGTCTGTCCAATATTGCAACTGGCTCCTCAACATAAGATAGATCCTTGTCCAGCTGGACTGAACTAAAATCTAAAACGTATGACGGATCGCCGTGATACTTCCGGAGCATCGAAACATGAAATATCGGATGAACTCCTGCCAAGCTGGGAGGTAAGGCAAGCTCATTAGCAACCTCCCCAACACGTCTCAATATCTCAAAAGGACCAATAAACCTCAGACTCAACTTTCCTTTCTTCCCAAATCTTATAACGCCCTTCATAGGCAAAACTCGAAGTAGAACCCGCTCTCCAACCATATAGAAAACATCACGAACCTTCCAGTCTGCGTAACTCTTCTGTCTGGACTGGGCTGTATGGAGTCTATCCTGAATTACCTTAACCTTCTCCAACGCATCCTGAACCAAGTCTGTGCCCAATAATCTAGCCTCACCTGGCTCAAACTAATCCACTGGGGATCTACATCTCCTACCATACAAGGCCTCATACGGTGCTGTCTGAATGCTGGACTGATTGTTGTTGTTGTAGGTAAACTCCGCCAGTGGAAAGAACTAATCCGAAGAACCTCCAAACTCCATCACACACGCATGGAGCATATCCTCAAGAATCTGAATAGTGCGCTCGGATTCTCCGTCCGTCTTAGGATGAAATGTTGTGCTCAACTCCACCCGGGTACCTAACTCATGTTGTACGGCCCTCCAGAACCGTGATGTGAACTGAGTACCTCTGTTTGAAATAATGGAAACTGGAATACCATGTAGGCGAACAATTTCTCGGATATAAGTCTCTGCCAACCGCTCTGAAGAATAGGTAGTACACATAGGAATGAAGTGCACAGACTTGATCAGTTGATCCACAATCACCCAAATGGCATCGAACTTTCTCAAAGTCCGTGGGAGCTGTTGATACCCAATTTTTCCTTATATATTTTCAATATGAAAAATAACTTCAAAATATCATATATATGCATATTTAAGCATATCCAAGTGTTTTATTATTTTTCCATAATTTTTAATGGTTTTTAAACCAATTTATTTCCCTTTTTTATCCATAAAAACCCAATAATTATTTTCAAAATTATTATTTTGGTAATTCATTTAATTGACTTTTATATTTATGCTAAAATATAGCTAATGTAATTTTTGCATATTTTTACAAATTTATTTAGTATTTTTAAGCTAAATTGTATATAATTGCAATACTAGCCCTTTTAAGATTCAATTGTGTTCTATATTCACAAAATTAAGTCATGTATTTTTAAATTGTTAATTATATATTATAAAACATTTTAGTTCTTTTAATTTGTTTCCAAAAATTAATTTACTATCCTTTATAATTTTAAAAAGGAAAAATTAGCTATTTAAATAATAGCCCAATTGCATTTCAATTGTAGCCTAAATCTGACCCCAAATTAAACCCAATTTCCCGGCCCAATTCCATTTTAAACCCCACCCCTAACCCAATTTAAATGACCCAACCTGGATTTCCCACCTAACCATTTTAATCCTAACCGTTGATCATTTAGATCAACGACCACTGTCCTCCCTTTCCATAATTAAACCCAAAAGACCTCTTACCGTACTTCATTTTTCACCAAACGCCGCCTCTGAATCCCCTCTTCTCTCAATTCTCTCTGAAACCTCACATGAACCCTAGCTGCCACCATCTCATCCCACCCTAATCCGCCTTAACCCCTGCCTAATCCATGGCCTCTCGTGGCTATTGAAGATGTGTATCAGCCTCTTATGGCTCCTGGGTGTTTGTTTCTGTTGTTTCATGGATAGACCTCGAAGGGATCTGGTCCAATCCTTGCTCGACTTTTGTTCATGGTCTTTCTCCAGCCATCCATGACCTCTCTCCGGCCATTCTTGGCCTTTCAAGGCAGATCCTTGACTTTCCTAGTTAGATCGGTAACTTTCAAGTTCTTTTTCACCTTTTTTAGGTTTTCCGAAACCCTAATCTTCTAGATTTTCTTTCATATCTACCTTAGATCTGTACTTACTATGAATTTCTTAAGTGTTTTCTCAAATGTTCTTCAACTTTTCTTTCAAAACTACTCTTCATTCTTCGGCGATTAGGATTTTCCTTTAAGTTTTTCAAAAAGATTTCTTCTCTGATTTTAATATTGCTTGTGATTTTGCTATGTTTAAAACGATTTGCTCATGTTGTTCTTATATCTATTTCAGCATGTTAAAAAACCCTAGTTCCTTTTAGTCTTATTCGAGTTCTGAAACGGTTTGTTTAAATGTGTACTTGTTCTTTGTTCCTGACTCTCTTTTCCTTGTTTAACTTGTTTGATTTTGAGTTCTTATCATCTGTAAAACTTGATTACTGTCGAAGCCCTAATTTCTTAAAAGGTTTTCCTCACTTGATACTGTGAGACCTTTATTTGTTTCTGATTCTCTTTACCTGTTGTTATGTTTTCTTCACTGTTGATTCTACGTGACTACTTGACCTATGTGACTACTGTGCTCCGAATATTTTCTTACTGTTGAATCCTAGCTTACCCTGTTGCTACTGTATGCCTGTGTTATCTCTTTTGCCAAGGTGTTTGGCCTCGCATGTCTGATGCTTCTATTATTTATATACTGAAGTACAGAATCATGTTTCTTCCTTGATTGACCTTGATCTTGTGACTGATTGCAAAAGCTTTTCTTTTATGAGCCCTAATCTCACTCACTTGTTTAAATTAATTAATTCCTTTCCTTTACTCTTATGTTTTACCTTGTTGAATCCTTTCCAAAAATAAGCCTATTTTGTAATTAGACTTGATTATTTATTTCATACTTTTACTGCCCCCTTATATGGCAATAAGGAATCTATCCCCAAATTGATTTCTTTCCTTAATTAAACCTGCTACTACCCGTTGAACAGTGATTCCTTAATTAATGGGAATCACTTGTGGTAATTGATTCTGACTTGTGATTGTTTCCATGTTTGTGTTAAAACTTTACTTATTACCTTATTTTTCACTCATTTTCAAAACTATAAATACTCACCCCTCTTCTTTCAAAGACACGAATAATTTGAGTTAAAAACACACACTCACACTCAAAAACTCTCTCTTTCTTTACTATTACTTGTGCTATTGCTTTGTCTAGCCGGCTGAAAGCCAAAGCTAGACTGTGGAATCTTGCCTGCTTTACCTTTCTGCACTTTGTTTCTCTACTGGTATGTCCTAGTTAATTTTCAAGAATCAACAACAACATGTTTCTTTAATTGTTCCAACTTCTCATGCTTGTCTACTTTTGCTTATGTTTCTGCAATCAAGTTACATTACTAGCATGTTGAAATGTGTTCCATTCCCCTTTTAAATTAATGCTCTCCAATGTGTATGAATTCCAAACCCCACATCCCCACTATATGTTTGTGTTCTCTGGCTAGTTTGTGGGCATGCCAGCATCATCTATTTCTGTGCATGACCAAACCTGACCCTTTCTGGGGTCATATGCTTCACACAATGTATTCCCAAAACCCTTAACCCCTTTGTATAATTGCTGATCCGCTCCCACTTCCACTTCAAAATCTCTATCTGCTGAAGCAACCCACCCGGTCTCTGGTCTCATACTTTACCTGCTGACAATTGAGACACCGAGCTACAAACCCAACTATATCCTTCTTCATCCGCCTCCACCTATAGTGTTACCTTAAATCCCGGTATATCTTCACGGCACCCGAATGAATGGAATACCGCAAACTATGGGCCTCCTATAGAATCAACTCCCAAAGCCCATCAACATTGGGTAAACATAACCGACCATGCATCCTCAATACCCCATCATCACCAATAGTCACATCTCTGGCATCACCGTGCAGAACCTTTTCTTTGAGGACGAGCAAATGAGGGTCATCATACTGACGCTCCCTGATACGATCAAATAAGGAAGACCGAGAGACCACGCAAGCTAGAACCCGACCGGCCTACGAAAGATCCAATCTCACAAACTGGCTGGCTAAGGCCTGAACATCCATTGCCATGGGCCTTTCCACTGCTGTAAATAAGTCAAACTCTCTGCCCGGGGACTCGACGTATCTGCCACCACATTGGCCTTGCCCGGGTGATACAAGATAGTGATATCATAGTCCCTCAGCAGCTCTAACCACCTCCTCTAGCACAAATTATGGTCCTTTTGATTGAACATGTGCTGCAAACTCCGGTGATCAGTATAGATCTCACAAGGAGCACCGTACAAATAATGACCCCAGATATTTAATGTGTGGACAATAGCAGCTAACTCGAGATCCTGGACAGGATAATTCTTCTCATGTACCTTCAACTGTCTGGATGCGTAGGCAATCACCCTACCGTCCTGCATCAATACTGCTCCAAGGCCAATCCTCGAGGCATCATAATAGACAATATAAGACCCCGAACTTTAGGCAATTTCAAAATTGGGGTTGTAGTCAAAGCTGTCTTGAGCTTCTGGAAGCTCGCCTCACACTCTTCTGTCCACTGGAACATAGCACCCTTCTGGGTCAGTCTGGTCATAGGTTCTGCAATAGATGAAAATCCATTAACAAATCGACGATAATAACCCGCCAAGCTAAGAAAACTGCGGATCTCTGTAGCTGAGCATGGTTTGGGCCAACTCTGCACTGCTTCCACTTTCTTAGAATCCACCTATATACCCTCACTCAATACCACGTGGCACACGAATGGCACAAAATCCAACCAAAACTCACATTTCAAGAATTTTGCATATAACTTATTTTCCCTCAAAGTATGAAGCACTGTCCTCAGGTACTGCTCATGATCCTCCCAACTCCGGGAGTATACCAGAATATCATCAATAAAGACAATGATGAACGAGTCAATATATGACTGGAACACACTATGCATCAAATGCATGAATGCTGATGGCACATTGGCCAGCCCAAACGACATAACAAGGAACTCGTAATGACCATACCGAGTCCTGAAAGCAGTCTTCGGGATATCTGGCTCCCGAATTTTCAACTGATGGTAACCTGTATGCAAGTCAATCTTAGAAAATACTCGTGCACCCTATAACTGGTCAAACAGATCAATACGAGGCAAAAGATACCGGTTCTTCACTGTAACTTTGTTCAACTAGCGATAATCAATGCACATATGCATAAAACCATTATTTTTCTTCTCAAACAAGACAGGAGCACCCCAAGGTGATACACTGAGTCGAATAAAACCCTTATCAAGCAATTCCTGCAACTAATCCTTCAACTCAGGAGGGGCCATACGATACGGAGGAATAGAAATGCGCTGAGTTCCCGGCAACAGATCAATGCCAAAATTAATATCTTTGTCGGGTGGCATACCCGAAAGACCAGCTGGAAACACATTAGGGAAGTCCCGTACTACTGGGACTTAATCAACTGTAGGGGTATCAACACTAAAATCTCTCACATAGTCCAGATACGCGTCACACCCCTTCTCAACCATTCGCTGAGCTTTAAGGAAAGAAATAACTCTATTGGGAGTGTGATCTAAAGTAACCCTCTACTCTACTCGCGGTATACCTGGCATAGCCAGCGTCACGATTTTGGCATGTCAATAAAGAATAGCATAATGGGGCGACAACCAATCCATGCCCAAGATAACATCGAAATCTACCATGTTGAGCAATAATAAATTGGCTCTAGTCTCAAAACCACTAAGGGCAACCAAACACGACTAATAAACGCGGTCCACAACAAGGGATCACACACAGGAGTAGAAACATAAACAGGGGAACTCAAAGAATCCCGAGATACACCCAAATGCGGGGCAAAATAAGAAGACACATAAGAATAAGTGGAGCATGGATCGAATAGAACCGATGCATCTATATGATAAACCAGGACAATACCTGTGATGATAGAATCAGAGGCAACAACCTCGGTACGGGCAGGAAGGGCATAATATCTGGCCTGCCCTCCCCTCTAGGGCGACCTCTACCTCTAGCTGGCTGAGCAGGTGGGGTAGCAACTGGTGCTGGAACCATAACCTGGGAACTCTCCGGGGCATGCTTTGGCTGAGGAGGTTGTGGAGGTGCACCCCTCCTAAGTTTGGGGCAATCCCTCACCATATGGCGTGTGTCGCCACACTCAAAACAAGCTCTAGGAGGATGTGGTGGTTGTGACTGGCTCGGGCCAGGTCTGCTGGACTGACTACTAAAAGCACCCCGTGTAGGAGGCACACTAGATACCGGAGGTGCATAATAAGGCTCCTAAGGTCTAGGAGGAGCTAGAATACCACTGGCTGCTGGAAGAGCTGAATGAATAGAGCGACTCATATAACCCCTACCCTAACGAATTGCAGTTGGAGCACGGGCACAAGAATAATGGCCCGAATCTCGAGACTTCTTGGCCTCTCTCTCTTCTCTATCCTGAGAATGCATACCCTCCACTCTCCTAGCAATGCTCACTACCTGTTGATAAGAAATATTCATCTCCAACTCACGAGCCATGCTAGACCTAATGCAAACCGTCGAACCCTCTCATGAACTGTAGCAACCAAAGCTGGTGCATGCCTAGCCAAGTCAGTTAAACGGATACCATACTCCGAAACAGTCATAGTTTCCTGGCGCAAATTCTCAAACTCTACGCGACATTCGTCCCTGAGGCTCTGAGGGACAAACTCTCTCAGGAACATATCTGAAAACTAAGTCCAAGTAAGGGATGCTGCCTCAACTGGACTGTCCAACTCAAAAGTGCGCCACTACTGGTAAGCGGCTCCTCGAAGCTAGAAGGCAGTGAAATATACCCCACTCGATCCCGATATACCCATAGTGCGGAGGATACGGTGACACTCCTCTAGAAATCTCAGGGCATCATCCGATGCTAAACCACTGAATACAGGAGGCTTATACTTCTTGAACCTCTCAAGCCTCCGTTGCTCATCCTCTGAAGTCACTGCCTTGTCCTCGAGCTTATCTAGAACTATAGGCGGTACCGGTATAACCTCTAGGATCTGATCAACCTGGACTCATTGCTCAGTAGTGCGGGCAGCGGGAGTTTGTGCTCCTCCCCCAACCTGGGATGTGGCTGCAGTAAGGGAATCGGCTCGTCCTGAGTTAGAGTGATGTACATGCTCACGAACTGTGCAAGAGTCTCCTGAAGAGCTGGAATAGTAGTAGTAGTAGGCGTATCAGGTGCCTGGACTCTGGTTGGAGATGCCGGTAGCTCCTCTATGGCCGCTCGCGCGGGTGCTCTGGCTGTACCACGGGCGCGTCCTCGGCCTCTACCCGGCCCCGACCTCTGATAGATCTGGCAGGGGGCGCAGGTGACTAGTCATCTCTGGTAGCACGTGTCCTTACCATCTGTGAGAGAATAGAAGATAGAAGTTTAGAATTATGATATCAAAATCTCACACGATAAGGAAATCAAATGAAGTGAAATTTTCCTAACAATTACATAGCCTCTCATAGATAAGTACAGACGTCTCTGTACCGATCCGCGAGACTCTAATAAACCAGCTTGTGATTCATCACTACTATGAACCTAGAGCTCTAATACCAACTTGTCACGATCCTAGTTCGCCCTCCGTGAACTATCGTGATGACACCTAGTCTCTACGACTAGGTAAGCCTAACAATTTGCGGAAAAAGGAAACAACAGATAAAAACTAATAGGAACTGCGGATAAATATAATAAAAACATTTAAGATGTCGCTCGGCATATACAAATACACACTCTCAACTAAAAAGATCTCCCAAAACCCGGAATCTCATGAAATCACAAGCTATGGATACTACGTAGTGCTCTAACTCCAGAATGTCTAAATCAAAGTAAATACAGAAGGGCTGTAACTACAAGAGAGAATGGAGAGGGACTCTTCGATCTATGGACGCGGCAGATATACCTCGAGGTCTCTGAAGAATCGCATCGCCTCAAGGATGGTAGGGCTGAGCCGAAGAACCTGGATCTGTACATAAAAAACATGCGCAGGAAGGGCATGAGTACAACACAACAGTACTCAGTAAGTGTCAAGCCTAACCACGGTTGGGTAGTGACGAGGAAAGTCAGGGCCCTACTGATTATAGATGAGAAACAAGGTAAAATAATATAGAATACGACAATATAATTAAAGTAATGACAGTCTATAACGAATAAAAGCACAGAAAGAATCTAACTCAATACACAAAAATAGCAACAACGGATCTTCCGGGATACCGTCCCGTAGTCCCAAACGTAAATGTGCAAGGGAAACTCCCGGAATACCAAATCCGTAGTCCCAAAGTAAATATTCAGTATGGGGAATCTACCAGGTGTTGTCCCATAGTCCCAATCATAAATGTGCAGGGGGATCTACCGGAATATCGATCCGTAGTCCCAAAGTAAACAAGCAGGGGGATCTCCCGGGATATCGTCCCGTAGTCCCAAAGTAAACACATAGCAGCAACACGAAGAATATTCAGTTAAATCAAATTTCATACCGAGATAAAATAGGTATTTCTAACCTAGCATGCTTCACAGAATTCAAATAAAGCAGTTTGAACAAGTAAGGCAATTAAATCACTTGGACATACTTCCCTAAACTAATAGTAGACTTAAATTGCAAGTAATGTACAATAAGGAAGAGAAATAGAATTATAGTTATATAATGAAAACAGGATTTTCAACAATTAGCTCATATACGCACTCGTCACCTCACGTACAAGGCATTTCATATATCAATAATATCAAATCCTAAGGGGAGTTCCCCCACACAAGGTTAGACAAGCTACTTACCTCGAACCAGCTCAATCAACTTGAAATTACGTTCTTGAAACGAGTACTCGACTCCAAATTGACCAAATCTATTCAAATCAATTGCATAATATAAATATAACTTCAAGTAACTAATTTCACTAATTAATTCGAAGCTAACACGCGAAATTAAAAAAATTGCCCAAAAAGTACCCGGGCCCATGTCTCGGAATTGGGTAAAAGTTACGGATTATGAACCCCCATTCACTCACGAGTTTACTCTTACCAAAATTATCCAAATCCGATGTCAAATTCTAAATCAAAACTCTTAGTTGAAGAACTCTCTTCCATTTTTCCCAATTTTTCACCCCAAATTTGAAATTAAATAATAAAATTAATGATAGATTAGTGGGATATAACCAAAATCAAGTGTAGAATCATTACCCAATTGATATCTCTGAAAATCCCCCAAAATTTCGTTCAAATCCGAGCTCCCAAACTCTAGTTTTGATAAAAATGGCTAAACTCTCGATTTTGAAATTTTATAATCTGCCCAGATGATTCTTTATTCGCGAACGCGGAAGGCCCATCACATTCGCGAAGCATAACTTCGATTGGCCCAGAATTCCTTTATCGCGAACGCGGTAGCAACTCTCTCCCTCCTACGCGAACGCGGGACCTTTTTCGTGAACGCGGGACCTTTTTCGCGAACGCATAGGCATATGACTTCTCAACTTCGCGAACGCGGGACCACTATCAAGAACGCGAAGCATTAAGCTTCCACCTGCCCCAGCTCCTCTTTACGAACGCGAGAACCCACCCGCGAACGCGAAGAAGGAAACTAGAACTGGAGACCTGCTGCAATTTCTGTAGTTTTCCTCTTGAGTCTAAAGGTCCGTTAAGCACCCGAAACTCACTCGAGGCCCCCAGGACCTCAACCAAACATACCAACCAATCCTAAAACATCATATGAACTTCGTCCAACCCCCAAATCTCATCAAACAACGCTAAAACCACGAACCGCTCTCCAATCCAAGCCTAAGGATTCCCAAAACTTCCAAATTCCGTTTTCGATAAAAAAGTCTATCAAACCTCGTCCGAATGACCTGAAATTTTGCACGCACGTCACATTCAACTTTACGGAACTACTCCAACTTTCAAAATTTTATTCCGACCCCGATATCAAAATCTCACTACCGAACCGGAAACTTCAAGAATTCAACTTTCGGCATTCCAAGCCTAAATAAGCTACGAACCTCCAAAACACAATCCGAACATGCCCCTAAGCCCGAAATCACCCAACGGAGCTAACGAAACCAACGTAATTCCATTCCGAGGCCGTCTTCACACTGCTCCGACTATGATCCAAATTCTAAAGCTTAAACTCTCTTTTGTGGACTAAGTATCCCAAAACATTCCGAAACTCAAAATAAATCATCCCGACAATTCAAAATAGCAGAAACAAACACGGGAAAAGCAGTTAATTGGGGATCGGGGCGTTAATTCTTAAAACGGCCGACCGGGTCATTACACATTTACAAGCTTTCATTTCTCTTCCATTGTTCCATTATTGATTAAAATGCTCAAACATCACCAACAAGTCGATATCTACAATTAGATATCCTAATTACATTAAAATATAACCTAATATATTGATCAATATCCCTTTATGGATCATAAGTTGGCTACAAATCTCCAACAACTCAAATCACCCAATAGATTCACATGGTAGCCTGTTCAACTTCATTCTTATAATTTAATACCCATTCGAAGTCATTAATGATACTATATCAATTTTTAATACCACCAAATTACTATTGTCTTCCTTAATCAACACTTGCAAAATATACAATTCGGGTGATTACTTAGTTGATCACTTCTAACTTTTGCTAACAAATAATTCCATAGGTTCATTGTATTTATCAGTTTCATTTCCAAGAATACTATTCATTTTCTCTCTCATTTTCTCAAAAGTACTATTCATGCCATAAACTAGAGTTTTATAATCCAATTTTTCAACCATTAAAACTTGTAACAAATGCTACGAATACTTCTAACTACTTATAATAAATGTGTTTGAAGCATTAGAATTACCTCTAGTAGATCAATCTTGAAAAATCAGTATGGTTATTTTTCTGTTCTTGAAGATTTGATGATGAAATCTAGTATATGTATGTAAGAATGATATTAGAACTCATGTATATTGAGTAAGAATCAACCCAACAAATCATTAACAACTTACCTTAGTTGGTTGGACTTGATTGGAGCTTAAAATCACCTCTTGACCTCAAGAACCCTAACCCCAAAAGCTCAAAATAGTTTCCCTCCCCGACCTTGTACTTATAAGCCCAAATTTCTAGGTTTCGGACGCTGGCCCGGAGGCTTCGCGTTCCCAGTTCACTCCTCCTCCATGCCCGGACGCAATGGCAGTACTTCACTGCCATCCTTTGGTGATTTGATCATAACTTCTTGTAGGAATGTCCAAATGGCGAACGATTTGAAGAATTGGAAACTGGACTCTGGTTAACTCACGGGCAAATAATATTATTAATTAACACTCGCATACAAATAAATATAATTAGCACACGTCAGACCTCTTAATGGCCTTATAACATTTTGAAACTTTTTATAGGGCGCTACAATCATATACCAACGATATGAGGAATAAACTTATAATATTACTAAGAAAAAATAGTGTACAAAGTGAATTATTATATAAAAAAGCAGGGTAAATGATAAAATATAATTTAATTAATAATAAGGAATGACAAGATGAGAGAAAAAGCAAGGTAACGATGCTACCACACCAAATTCGTCGTTCCATAAAGTGGCGCTTTTCATCGCTACGTAACGACAGATATATAACAATATGATACAATAAAATTTAAAAAACAATCAAAATAAATATTATATTTAAAATAAACGTAAGATACAATATAATATGCAACAATCTTGTTTTTAGTAAAAATCTTAACTCTTGCGGATTGTATTACTTTATACCATCACAATTTTTTGAAAGGAGAGCAATTCTCAAAATACTTTTGGCCGAGAGTTAGTATAGTTCCATTTATCATATTTCATGGAGTACTTTTTTTCTTTTTTCCTGCAAAACGTGATCCGGAAAACACATTTTAAATTCAAGCAAAAAAATTTATACCATTTCACACATAATTAGCGCTTGAGTGTGAAAACTGAAATAGACAGCAGTGACTCAGAGAATTAGAATTCAGCTCATGACACTTGGTTTCGAAATGTATGCTCGTGTCACCGAATGTTAAAACGAATTAACGTTATCACAAAACAAATATTGCCACATTTTAAAAATTAGAGCTTTCCTATTTGATAAAGTCGCCTGCAAATATTTCAAAATGCCATAGCCAGCTCAATTTCAGTCTGTAGAAGAAACGTTACGTGTCAATCAACGAACACCTCTTTGTCATGCAAATTCAAAACACTCAACACGTAACACCCTTCTATCTGTCAAGTTACAACCATGCAAATCCCCATCTACTTCTTCACTCTATATTACCTCTATCTCTCCTCTCTGCTTTCCCACTCTTCATCTATATCCTCTGTTTTCTCTCCACTAAAAACTCCATATAGCCATTTCTATCTCTTTTCATTAATTCTCACAAGAGAAAAGAAGAATGCAGATTCAACCCCGCCCTGAGCAGCAGCTCTCTCGTCAGGTGGCCAAGACCACCACTGCTGTCACTGTGGGTGGCTCACTCATGGTGCTCTCCAGCTTAACGCTGGCGGCCACCGTTATCGGCCTAGCTGTGGCTACCCCTTTGCTGGTGATATTCAGTCCTGTTCTTGTACCAGCTGTGATAACCGTTGGGTTGATCCTTGCGGGGTTCTTGGCTACTGGTGGTTTTGGAGCCACTGCTTCCTTTGTTTTCTACTGGATGTACAGATACGTCACAGGGAAGCATCCGATCGGCGCTTCCAAGATTGATTATGCGAGGGATAAAATTGCGCATGCAGCATATGATGTGAAGGAGAAGGCGGAGCAATTGGGACATCAAGCAGGGCAACAGATTAAGGGTTGAGAGGGGCTTAGATGAGTTTAATTTTCTTATGCATGCATGTGCACCTTTTAATTGTTTGTTAATCGGTTTTTGTGTGAGAATGTGAGTCTCGTGTTTGTTGGATAGGGAAATGTTGTTGGATTTTGTGGTAGCTGTTACTGGTTCTGTATCAAGATTTACTTTCACTTAATGAGTCTGTTCTTTGTTTTACCCAAATTTCGTTGTCTCTGATTTTGGTTGAACCCTAATCTTTTTAGTTCCGTGGTACATTCGCCATTTTCCCCTCAGAACACATACGTTGTAACGAAACCTTGACGGAAGAAGGTTAATGCTTTTAGACAAAACAAATAAAACTACAGGGTTTGACCCGATTTACTTTAATTTGTTGTCTGAACGGAAAAATCAACATGCACCGATTGATAAATTTGAGTAATAGTACAAATTATCTTTTAAGATTTGTTGATAAATTTGTGTAATAACACAAATTATCTTTTAAGAATTTGCGTTATAGTAATGGACCATTTCCTCGCCAATGTCCGTTTTACCTTTAAACTTCTAGGTAAGAACCAAATATGCAATGTATGACCAACCTAAGTAAAAGCCATCTGGCAGTGATAGCAGAAAAATTGTTGGCCAGCAGCGAAATTACTGCAAACATGCAGCGGAGTTATACGCCATACTTGTTTCTCGGAAGTAATCTGATTGCAGATATATGCATCACCAACAAGAAAAGCAAGAAACATGGTACGAAGAAAGCAGAAAAAGGTGTTGTCAAGGGTGAGAAATAAATACGTATTTAGCTCTTATACACTACACTCCCAAAGCTAAAATTTCAGCCATAAAGCTCTCTGTTCTGTTCAAATTCTTTTTGAAATGGCAATAACGTTGAAGTTGATTGAGTCTGGATTTTTCTCGATCATCTTTTGGATAACTTTAGCTGAATCCTGTAATAAAAGAGTAAGGCAATACGTCAACACGATATTTCTAAAGACATGGTCAATGTACGTTAAAGTAACGTGAGCCTCGCACTAATGCAACCATAGTAGCTACATGATGGGCAGATGAAAGGGACCAGACATGATGGAAAATGAAAAGAACCTATTTGTTCGTTTACCAGATTCATTGCGAAATCAGCCTCCTCTACCTTTAGTAGAAGGAATAAACTAAAAGTAGCAAATGGACCCATCTTTCAAATGAAGGTTGTCTCAAAGCAGTGCAGTGCGTCTGTGAATGAGTTGATTCTCATTCGCTATGTAGTTTCTCTCTTGAACTGTCCCACATCCTTGAATAGATTCTTCTTTTTTTTCTTCCTTACAGAGTGTAAAACTCGTGACATAATCCTATAAATCTAATAAGCTGCACCAACACTATCTAAGCGGATCAACCTAGCTCAATTAGGAGTTAAGAAATGCTATGAAATCTTCCGCGGCCAATTACCTGCACCCAATTGTTTCAAGGTGCCATTCTGCCTGCTTATTTGTTGTTCTCACACAAGGACTATAAATCATTGGTTTGCTCATAATATACAATTATGCAAGGTTCCCTTTACGCGTCAGAAATGTTTGTGTCAAAATATTAAAGGATGTTCGGTTAGAAAGAAATATATCTCCTTCCAAGTCTTGAGACATTGGCAAGAATGGAAATCTTACAGTCTGCTTGAATACATGTTCCGATCCATCTTGATAGGGCAAAGGGCTTTAGTTCAAAAATTCAACTACATGGAAGGCCTCCAAGATGGATATATTTTAGGACATTTAACTTGGCAACTTACATCACTACACTCCCAAAGGAATATAACAAAAGCATATATCAATCAGTCAACTAAATCTTAATCTCAAGTTAGTTTGGATTAGCTATATGAATTAATCCTCCATATCTACTTGCTTTAGGTCCATCTGATTATAATTCTATAATTTCTGATAATAGGCAGTTAGAAACAACCCAAAACTACATGTTCTGAAAATACCACACTAATCTCTACAGCCATACAAAATAAAAGGACTTCTGAAAAACACTAAATTCAATGTACGAGTAACAACAACTAAAGCTTAATTCCAATTAATTGATGAATTTTTTGCTTCTATTCTATTCTCTTCTAAGCTAAATCTACATTCATTTTGAACGATTGTAGATCTTCTAAGATAACTTTACTCAGTTTGATTTTAGATCTATCTACTTTCCATTTTATCACTTTCAAACTATCATATTGTCACGCCTAAATACCAGTACATATAGAGTTCTAGCTTTCGAAGAAAATAGGGCATTTCCATTTTTCTTTGTGACAGTTCTCTGGCTCAACTTGCTTACATATAGAGTAACATGAATCCTCTACATTCATTCACTCCATTTGCACCCATCTCATTCCACTACATATCTACGAGGACATATTCAACAAATTCAATATTGTCGCGAATCATCATAATTGACAAGCTATGTTGCTCGGACTCTCCGAAAATATCGATGGGTGCGTGTCGGATCCTCTAAATATAGTGTATTTTGAAGGATCCGACACAGGTGCGGCAGCTGTTTTGGAGAGTCCGAGCAACATAGTTGACAAGTCCCTCTTTTCACCAGATTCCACAAACAGTATACTGCTTAATTTTGAACAGGTAGAGTGCCACTTAATTTTCAATTTTTCCATCACAATTAATTTTGTAAGATTCAAAATGTTCCATACATCTTTTAGGCAAATTAAGGGGAATTAGGTTTGGATATGAAACACGGAAATTAGACCAGATTTCCCCAACAATTTGGACTAAATTATCATCAGGCGGTGAACTTAAAAAGAAAGCAATCACGAAGTCTGTCATGTGATGCTTATGAAAATACATTTTCCTTCTCCTCAAAGCAGAGCAGGGACGTATTTACTTACCTTCAATAAGTTGTTTGGAGAGGATGCACCATGTGAAATAGGTGCCGACCTCCTTCCATCAAGCTCGTAGAGTTGTCCTGCAATATGACAAGCTTGTGTAACTTTCGACTCTTCAGCCATCAGGAGCTGGGTCAAGCAAAGCTGAGTGGTCTAGACAACAATCACTATTATTGAAGTTGTGGACAAAGACATAGTCTTCATTTTTATGACAAGTAGAACCAGAAACAAATAATGATGCAATATGTTTGATCTCCCATAACGTTAAATTGCTCCTAGTGCTCCCTAATTTGTTATTGTTAAACAGAGTAAAGAAGAGGTTTCCCGTGAGTATCAATGAACGGCAGAATGTTATCTAAAGGAGGTAATTGGCCTAGCAGAAATGTTGAAATCATTATTTTAGCACAAATACAAGCTTCTACTACATTTTTACAAGAAAATTACAGCTAGTGAAATGTAAAGTGATGGAGATCCCAGACCCTCTAGGTGCTACTGTGCTTCATATCAAAGGAACACCTTAAACACATCGTGCAGACAGCTACAAATGGAGGACTTACAGGTGACTCCCAACGATACTTAAAAAAGAAAATGTAAATGAAAACTTTCTACACCAAAGCCATATTAATATAGACTAGCAGTCTAGCAGAAAGTTTGTAATGCCCAAGCGCTTAGTTTACACTCCCAATGACAAATGACTCCCTTTTTAACTAAAAAAGCAGAAAGCAAAATTCTATGAATCACACAAACAAACAAACATACATATATATATATACATATATACACACACACACACACACACACAAACGGGGTGGAGAAGGAAATACCATCAGCACACGTGAAGCAGATGAAATGAGTGTTCACATCCTCTGACGCCTGCATAAAGAGCTCACAAGATTGATGCACATAACACATGAAAAACACCGCAAAGAAATATAGACATGCATTATGTCATATACATAAGATTTTAAACCGACAAAAAGACTTATCACTTCCAATAGACTCATCTATACAAATCCTTTATATCTATTGTGTTTACAGGATTTACGATATGATTACTGTTACACTAGTAATAAACCTACCACCACCCTAATCCTTTAATCGAACTTCCTACCTCTATGCGAGCTCACATAGGTGGAGTTAGGATGAGAACTGTTTATTTGAGATATACAAGAAACACCTATTTTTCAATTCTGACCTCAGTTTCACCAGCAGTAGCTGCCACTGAATGAGCAACTTCCATTTCTCTATCGTTTTCAAGGAACAAAGCACGCTGCAAATTTATACTCGAATGTATTAGCATTGGATGAAGAGATGGATGTGACTGGTCAGTAACTGCAATGAAGCCATAACTGATACCTGCATTGGATCCATGCTAGCAGTTGATTTAAAGAACCTATCCAAGAATGACTCCTCGGCTAAATAACAAAAAATAAGCATGTCAAAAATAGGGAAAAAGAAACAGAAAAACAAGGACAGCAAAAGGGAAGAGAAAAAAGATATCGGTAAACATGAAGAAAAAATTAAGTATATCTTTATAAGTTGACAAGAATGTCAATAATGAAGGAGCTTTGTGTAATTATCATAGTTCAGAGAATTTCATCTAACCACTAAAAACCTCAAAGATCTTTCCCCAGTCAGGCCTTTCACAAACTATGTTAATAGTTTGACTTAAAAGCCTTCCCCTTAACACTATAATCAACTATGGCATGACGAATCAAGCTCCTAAGAAACAGTACTATACAACTTGTGCATCTATCCAGTTATGGTACTACCAGAAAATCATAAGGATCCCGCCTCTAAGATCACTTATTTAATGCAAAGAGTAGAAACCTACATGACAAGAACCAGTTCATGAAATATATAAAACATCAAATGGCTTACTAAGTTTTATCTGAGAGGTGATATTCCCAATAGCGTGAAGAAGGCCAATTGTTCCACATGCATTTCCCACTGTTTGTTTCATGAAGTAAACTGTACTACTGGGATCCTGCACCTGCCAGCAACGTCTCAAGAATAGTTATGGAATTATGAAGCCAAATAAATGACATAAAAGTAAAATACGCTCAAACTGCTACAGTGCAACTCGGTCTAATAAGTAGAGGAGAAACAGATTATCAAGTATCTCGGGACAATTAGAGGGGGAAAATGGATGCTGTAGTGAGGATTGATTTATGTGAGTGGTGTAAATACAAACTAAAGATCCTGTTTTCACCAAGCATCACCTTGCAGTGTCTATCAAAACCCATTTAGCAAACAACCTGTCTAACGGACTGCCTAGACACAGTGGTATGGTTTACGAGAGCAGCCAATCAAGATAAACCACAGTTCAAAGAACTAGAGAATGTTCTACAGAGCACGAAAACAACCAAAAAGGAACAAAGGAAATAATCAGATCCAAGACAGAGAAAGGACTTTGGCAACTGATAAGGGACCCCAAACTCAAAAGAGGGCCAACAAATACAACAACATACCCAGTATAATCCCACATAGTGGTGTAACTCAAAAGAGGACCCCCAAAAAAAAAAGAAAAAAAAAAGAGGACCAAAAAAAGAAAAAAGAAAAAAGGGGGGAGGAAATTCCTAGGATGAATATATACAAAGTTTCACATCAAAAACTGCATTAAAGTAAAAGCAGGGAAAATGACATTTTTAACAATTGACCAACACCGGCTAGTAGCGCACTCAGAAACAAGAGAGTTCATGGCATAATTTGACTAACCGAATCAAGTTTTATCTTACTCCATGGAAACAATTTGATGTGCATCAAGTGTACAATGCATGAAGGAACTTATGAGCTAAAGTTCCTGTTAACATTCATCCATAAGAAGAATAAAAGCTAAAACAGAAGCATTGAACTAAAAGACACGCTGTAATTTATAAAGTAATGGTCACTAAAATCACCTTTGTTTTGCTGTTTTCTTGTATTCTCTCTTCTTCACTCTGTACAATGCGACATTAATTAGCTGACCAGGATCATGACATTTATACCAGTTAACATCAAACTGAACTACAAATCTTGCACAGAAAAACGTTAGATTGACAATAACACCAAACCTGTGGTGTGAGAGGATAGAGAAATAAAACAGCAAACACGGGCTTCGGCACCATCTCCAGAAGTTCTTCATCTAACCCATAAACATCACAACACTCTGCCTCGTCCGGTGGAACACCAAGACCCCACAGAAACTGCTCAATGAAAAAGCAAGAAAAAGTAGAAACTTCATTAATGTCATTATAAGGTTTTCCCCCTTCTCATTTGTATAATTTTTTGTTAAATGCTTCTCAGCCTGGGTTAAGAAATACCATCTCGTTGTTGCTTCACATACTGAAGCCAAACTATAAAAAATCTACTTCATCAGCTAAAGGGCACTCACCACTTCATGACATAATAGGAAATATACTTGGTTGATCAAATTAGCAGATACAAATCAGATTTTGAGGTTTACTGCATTTTTACTTCTAATTACACCATTAATCTCCCAGATCCCATTTTACATGACAGTATTACTACTTTGACTACAATTTTTAGTATGTTGTTTAACTGTCTGTTAACTACTCAAAAAATATGAATTTGCAATTTTTACTATTAAAAAGTTAAGGAATGTCCGATTTATGATTAAGAAAAATTGGGTACATCATGATTTTGGTACGGAGGGTGTATTAGGTTCATTCCAGTCAAGATTGTAAATATTATTTAAAATCGAAGAAATAAGCGAAAGGAGTGAAACAAAGGGGTACCTGATTCATGACATCAGGGTTAGCTTCAAGAGGAAGCCATCTCTTAGAGCAAGCACTATCACTATCCGCCATGGATTTCGTTTCCTCTCTGTTTTTGCAACAAAAACCTGTATTGTATTCTACTACGACCGCTTTGTGCCCTTTATATATAGTTTTGGGAAAGGCTTTATGGTGGGGATTTTATCATTTTCTTATGTCGACCCCTTTTTCTTTTCTGTTTTTTTAATTTTTATATTTTATACTAGTATATGATTTGAGTATACTAATATATTATATTTATTAAAAATTAAAAATATATGTCATATAGTTCTTTACATATATTAATGGTATATAAAATGTAATATTGGAAAATTAATAGTCTACACGGAACTGTGAGATTATTTTGAATTTTAAGGATTATGTGTTAGTTGGTATAATTTCTATTTTCAAGTTCTATAATGAGATATTTTAGGCATATCAAAAGTTGTATCTAATTTAATTAAAAAGTTAAAAATTTATAATAAATTGTATATAAAGTAATTTTGTAAAAGTGATTGTATTTCTTATAAGAGAAATTGACACCGTATAATAATGCTTAAACTATAATTGGCATTTTATTGGCCTTAAATTTAGTTTGGCAGTAGTAGCCCAAAACAATGGGCATTAATAGGCTTGTATACGGTGAAATCTGGGAGACCGATTTCTCCTCAATTGAATACCTCGAAGGGTGACCCCGGAAGCCCAAGATCTCGACCCAGTCACTTCCCTCAAGATCGAGCGGTACCCCGCCAAGGATAATGTCGGCCAAACCCCCAGCGAATGCAAGGATCCCTCGAGGAGTGCATCGGGGGTCGATCAGGTCTATTCAAGCGGCTCGACATCAGCCCACGCACGCATCACAGAGCTAGCCGGTTGTCCCATCCTATTTCTTGTATCACGCAACATATCTTATACTAAGATTAGACTCCTCTCTTTTTCTATAAAAGAGGAGTCGCTAATACCTTGTAAGGGCAGAGCTCCAACCATTCTACTAAAAGTGCAATAATATCTTCTCTCTCTTTCTCCTCTCTAACTCGCTTGCCCTCACTGGCTCGAAGTTATTTAGCTTTGTTGTCTTCTTGCATGTTCTTTGTTTACCACTTAATACTCGCTCGAAGTTACCTTAATATTCATCGCTTTCTTACTTGTTCTTCGACATATACCTTAATAGTGGCCATAAAGAGCCTTGTTTAATTATATCTTCAACTGTTATCCCACCCCCGACTATTCCCGATAGCTCGAGCTCGAGCTCGACCCTGACGTCGACCCCGAGGTCCCTCACTGACCAAAACTATGTTCGGGCAACAGGCCCTCCGATTCGATTATTACTTCGTTTTAGCTCGTATTTAGTCTTTAAACTCCATATTATTAGCATCAACTGCTCTAACAACTAGCTCGGGAATAGATCACATATTTTTAGAATTCCATTTACAAATTTTATTGTTACCATTTTCACGGTAAACAGTTTGGCGCCCACTGTGGGGCTAAAAATAATAGTGATTATTTTCTTGCTAGTTTCGTTACATAAACGCACATTATCTTTCACACTTTTTCTTGTCCAAGATCCTTTGATTTCAAGTCAAAATGTCCGGCTCGGTAAACGGAGTCGAGAACGACAACCTCGAGAATCACGGGGAAAATGGTAGGGTTGTCCCGGTCACTGGAGCACCACTACAGAATCCAGATAACGCGCCCGGACCGATTCTAGCGGACGCAGACTCACAGAACGCACAGCAAGTCGACGAAACTTCTCACACCAACAGGAGCATACGGCACAACGACCAACATGAAGCTCAAAAAACCCCGGCCCGAGAAGAATAGGAAGTTAGTCTTCATGTTATTTTTGAAATGTTGCAGGCACAGCAACTGGCCATTGCCCAGTTGCAAAGCCATCCGAGAACTCCCAGCGTAGTGGCACCAGAGATAGCTCCCCCCACCGAGCAAGTACCCGAAAGATCAAGCAATAATGGGTCAGTGGCTGACCCCGCCATAGTGAAAATACTCAAGGACCTCACCAAAAGGATCGAGTCAGGTGAGAAGATGATTGCAACCAACGATAAAAAGGTCGAGACCTACAACTCTAGGGTGGATCAAATCCCGGGAGCACCCCCGGTCCTAAAAGGTTTGGATTCGAATAAGTTCATACAGAGGTTGTTCCCAGAGGAAGCGGCCCCAAAGCCCATTCCTAAAAAGTTCAGAATGTCGGAACTCCCTAAGTACAACGGTACCACCGACCCCAACGAACACGTTACTACCTATACCTGTGCAGTAAAAGGTAATGATATAAAGAATGACGAGATCGAGTTCGTATTGCTAAAAAAAATTCGGAGAAACACTTTCGAAGGGGGCCATGATGTGGTATCACAACTTGGCTCCCAACTCCATAGATTCATTCGCCATGTTGGCAGACTCCTTCATAAAGGCACATGCTGGAGCCATCAAGGTAGCTGACGTTTTCAAAATTAAGCAGAGAGAGAACGAGTTGCTGCGAGAATTTGTGTCCCGCTTCCAGATGGAACGAATGGAGTTGCCACCAGTCTTTGACAACTGGGCAGTACAAGCCTTCACCCAAGGCCTGAACGAACGAAGCTCGGTGGCCTCGAAACAGCTAAAGCAGAACCTGATCGAATATTCGGTTGTAACCTGGTCGGACGTCCACAACCGGTACCAGTCAAAGATCAGGGCTGAGGACGACCAACTGGGAGCCCCTTCAGGCTCAGTATACCCAAATAGATTCCTGGTAAAAGAATCGAAACCAAACAAAGAAAGGTACCAATCGTACCTCGAAGACAGAAGGAATGCCCCAAGGCGCAACCTACCTTGCAAAGATCGGAGGAAAGATCGAGGACAGGACCCTCGAGGGCTCGTCAACAGAACCAGGTTCGATTGAAACATAGCGCCAAAAAACACGCCCCACTTATTGGAATACAAATTTTGCGTCGATGTTTCAGATATCGTGTTCGCTATTAGCAAGATCAGAGATGCTAAGTGGCCTAAGCCAATACAGTCATACCCTTTGCAGAGAAATTACAACTTAGTATGCGAGTTCCATAACACGTACGGCTATAGGACCGAGGATTGCCATCAACTACGAGAGGAAGTGGCTCGACTGCTCAACAAAGGGCACCTTCGGGAATTCCTCAGCGAACGGGCTAAAAATCAATTCCGAGAGAGGGAGGCAACCAAGAAAAATGAGGCAAACGAGCCACAACACATCATCCACATGATCATGGGCGGCGGCGATGCCCCGCAGGAACCCGTAATGAGAATAACAAAAATATCCATCACCAGAGAAAAACGGACTTGGGGGTATATCCCTGAAGACGCCCTCACGTTCAGCGAAGAGGACACCGAGACCCTATCTCAACCCCACAACGACGCCCTGGTAATCTCCTTTATTGTAAATTCTTTTCAGATAAAACGTGTACTCGTGGATCCTGGTAGCTTGGCCAATATCATTAGGTCGAGGGTGATAGAACAACTCGGGCTGCTCGAACAAATCGTGCCTGCCACTCAGGTCCTCAATGGATTCAACATGGCGAGCAAAACGACGAAAGGAGAAATCGTTCTTCTAGTTACCGTGGTCGGCACAACCCAAGACACCAAATTCCATGTCATCGAAGGAGATATGAGGTATAACGCCTTATTTGGACGGCCTTGGATACACTGCATGAGGGTAGTACTATCCACCCTCCACCAAGTGATAAAATTCCCGACAAAGGACGGGATCAAAACCGTTTACGGGGAGCAACACTCGGCAAGGGAAATGTTCGCCATACACGACGTAATACCAATGCTCATGCCTCCACCCCCGAATGAAACAACGAGCAAACCATGTCTCGCCCCCAGTCGAACATGACAAAACAGAGTAAAGATCCACGCCGCATTTCCTCCCCCGGGCCGTTATAATAGACCGATCCTGAGGCATCGCCAACATACCTCGTTTCAAAGTACAACCATTTTTTTAATATTATTTCAAAGTCGGAATTAACCTTCATGTAGGCACCCGATCAAAGCTGCTGGGATGAAAGTGCTATTGCAAGACCTCGAGGCCCCAAAGGCGCACCCGTTGCACTCTTTTCTTTCGACCGAGTGTTTATCCCAGAAGAAGGGATTTTACCGGCAAGGTTTTTAACGAGGCAATGTTTGCAAGCCGTTTAAGGGGGAACTCCACAAAAAATATTCAAAACTATCCCTGCGCCAACTTTTGAATAGGCGAGGGGCATTCCCCCCGGAAAACTGCCCGCTCGAAGGAGTTTTGAAAAACACCAAATGAGGTTTCCCATAGGAAAACGATGTATCGGACCAGACGACTGATATAGTCAGGCCCCGTCGGCAAAAACATGTACTATTGTATCGAGCAATCAAAAAATACCTTTTGTCAAAAAAGAAAAGGGGAAGGGAAATCCTTCTCAGAATAGGGTAACAAATCCATTTGCTAGAAACGCCCCGAAGAACTCGGGAAAGGGTGCCAGTAGTTCAAACGCCCCAACAGCCTCCGGATCGAGGCCCTAAAATAACAAAATTTTTTAGGTAGGACAAACCTCCAAGCGATCGGCTTTGACCCGATATAGGTCAACTCAACACAACAAATTATATTACGACGGTGGATCAAAGGATGTCTTCCAATGCCCCATTCTCCAAACAGGGAAATCGCAGTATGTTCCTGGCAGGGACCCCTTCGCCAAATGCATCCAGAAGTGCTGGAGACTTAGCATCAGCAATTCATCACTCGTACGAAGCCAGGGTCGGAACTCCGGGCTCATAAATCCCCTACAAGGCAACTCCGAGCTCACGAAAAGCGGTCTTCACGCTTAAACAAATTCGATGACTCGAAGATTGTCGATCATCGCCAATCGCCTTGCGCTGGAAAACCCGAAACTGTAAGACCCTAGCGGGCAGATTCGGCATAACCAGATCTATTCTACAAAAACTGTAATACCTCAACAGGCATGACAAACTATAAGACCTCAATAGACATGAAAATCTCGAAGTTTAGGCTATACGTCACATTTGTAAGAATCCTGAAAGGACATACCCTCGGTGTAGATGCCTAAACTGTCACTCAGGATAAAAAATGGCAACGGCCAAATACATATGACTACGGTCAAAACGGTTGATACAACCATACTAACGCGACTCGAGGATGCCCGGCCGTCGCTAAACAAAAATCGCAAGTCACTACTTCGAATGTACTTTGGAAAGAACCAGATAAAACAAGCTTCCCTCAACAGGCAAAAAATGAGCTTCGACCATGTCAGCTCCAAATCACAAGGCTTTGACCTACTCACGAGCTATAAACCTTCTAAGGTGCTCGAAACATTATCGACAACGACTTGAAATCGAGGTTCTTCCAGAACCAACGACGAGTCAGGCAAAAATCTTTCAAAAGACCTTAACGAGCGGAAAACAAAGCCTACAAAAAGCCCATGGGCAAAAACGGCATAAGAGCCATTGTCGCCAGCTAAACAAGCCTTCGGGCCACATATTAAAAGGTCTCCACGACCAAACAGCGTAAGAGCCATTATCGCCAGCAAAAATTTGACAACTTGAGGATTAAAATGAGCTCAAATCGTAACCCGATTCGGAGACCGGATCCAAAATAGTTAACTATGCAGCCTCCGGTCCACATACTAAAAGGCGTCAACGTCCAAAATAGCATAATAGCCATTATCGCCAACTAAAAAATTAACAACTTAAGGGTCAATTAAAGCTCGAATCACAATGCGACTCGGAGACTGGACCCAAAATAATTAAACTGCAACATGCCTAAGGGCACGGCATAAATGCCACTGTCAATCAGCTGAATGAGCCTCTGGGCCATACACCTATAAGGTCACTTCGACCCGAAGCACAAAAGGACATCTTCATCTGCCCATGCAGCCATGAAAGAACTTGAGGGTCAATTGAAGCTTGAATCGCAACGCGACTCGAAGACTGGACCCGATATGGCTAAACTACAATATGCCTAAGGGCATGGCATAAATGCCACTATCGCCATCTGCCCATGCAAGCAGGAAAGAACTTGAGGGTCAATTGAAGCTCGAATCGCAATGCGATTCGGAGACTGGACTCGAAATGGCTAAACTACAATATGCCTAAGGGCACGGCATAAATGCCACTATCGCCAGCCGAGTGAGCCTCTGGGCCACCCACCAGTAAGGTCAATTCGACCCGAAGCACAAAAGGCCATCGTCTACCGCCCACGCTAGGGCTGCTTATCGGGCGGATTGGGCGGTTATTTACTCTTAATGGTTTGGCTTATCGGTTATCAGCTTTTAAATGTATTAATACGCTAGCCACCCGATAAGATATCGGGCGGATTGGTATCGATTTAGATTTTATCGGGTGGTTATCGGGCAGTTTATCGGCCTAATTCAAACAAAATAAAATAAAATTTAATATACTGGAGGAAGAAGGGTTTGTTAGTTTTGTGCTAAAAGAAAATTATTGATATTTTTGGCAGCACTCGGTATATAACAGTGATTTCAATTTATGCTCAAGCAGGTTTTTATATATCTTGTTGAGCTCACAAAAGACATCACGGGAGCAAAGGTTGAGAACAACAAATTCTGTGTTTCTATACACTATCGTAACGTAGATAAGAAGGTATGGATTGTTAATTTGGTTTAAAATCCAAGTGAAAGATTATGTTACTCTTCTTTATCTGTCAGAAGGTTCTATCCCTTCTTGTTTTGTGCTTGCGTAAATTATAACATAGTTGGTCAATTATTGGAGAATCTGTTGATGAACTGGTAAAACACTAGCCACGTCTGTGATCGACACATGGCCGAAAGGTACCCATCTGAGCCTGCTTCTGCATTGCACTTTGCATGGCAGCAGGAAAGTTACTGTCTTGTTATATTTAACTCCTCTAACTGTCTGCTCTATAACCTTCTTCAGGTTTTAGAAGTTAGGCATGTGCTTAATTGGGACAAGGGGAAAGCTGTTGAGTTCTTACTTGAATCATTGGTTGAGTGGTCTTTGACTGCTTTATGGAACTGTCCTGAAGGTTTTAAGATGTGTTATCAGTTGAATCCCATTCATCGCAAGTGAAAAATAAAACTAACATAATATGCATTTTCTTTTGTTTTGAGGTAAATTATTCACTTTGATAGAGTACTAGAGGAAGAAGGGTTTTTGATTATTTAATATATGTATGGATAAATATATAAAAATAAATTATATATATATATATATATATATATATATATATATATATATATATATATATATATATATATATATATATATATATTCTTAACGGGTTAACGGATTATCCGTTAAGAAAATTGAATAATCCGCCCCCAAACCGATAAGCCGTTAATAAAAAAAATTCAATCCGTTCCCCATCCGTTAAACCGTTAACCCGATACCAATAAGCCATTAAGCTTCGGGTTCGGTTCGGTTTTGAACACCCCTAGCCCATGCAGGTGAGAGAAAACTTAAGGGTCAAACTAAAGCTCAAATTGCAATACGACTCGGAGACTGGACCCGAAATAGTCGAAACAACAAGACGCCCGAGGGACAGAAATGAAGGCCACCATTGTCCGCCCATGTAGGCAGGAAAGAACTTAAAGTCCAATTAAAACTCAAATCGCAACACGACTCGTAGACTGGATCCAAAATAGCTGAAATAGCGAAATACCCAAGGGCAAAAAGTGAAGACAATCACCATCTGCCCGCACGAGCACAAAAGATCTAAGGGCAGGAAAGCTCAAATAAAGGCCTGATTCAGAGACCGAGCCTAAAACAGCCGGGCAACACATAGAGGCCCCAACACCTGCTCGGATAAAGGATCGCACTTGAAAGCCCCCGGGCCTGCCTAACCTACTCCGAACCCGCAAGGATCCCACCAAAACACGGAAGCCAGCCCGCCGAATCGAAGGCTATACGGGAAGAGATAGAAAAAAGGTAAAAATTCAAAATTTCTCTCATTTTATATACATGCGAAAGATCGCTTTCCGCCTACAAACATGCTCTACATAATGCAAAATACAAAGTGGCGAAATCTACACTCCACCCCTAAAGGGTTGCGCCTATCGGCCCCAGCCTCCCTCTTTGTGGCATCAGCAATGAGCAAACCGGGCATCACGCCCGACCACCTTCACTCAAACGAATCCTGCTAAAAAGGCGGAACCCCTAGTATGGGTCTCCTCAAAGTGCCTGCCCCGAGGATCCACGGCGAGCACTTCCCTCGAAGACTCATCCCAACCTGACTCAATCGTTGGCAACAAGTCGCCACTCCTTCATTATCCTCAGACTAGCTTAGTACTATACCAATCCGGGCACCGGTTGTTCTTAATCCAAACTTTTGGGGGATCAAGTTACAGCTTCACAATCACGTCCACTCAGATCGAAGCTCAAAGCCTGCATTTGATACTTCAGGTATTCCTAGCTCGAACGACTTTGCTCCTAATATCGAAAAGGCAAAATGCCTACCATAAGAAGACTTATGCCTCACCAAAAGATTTCTGTAATACGGGCTCCGATATTTCATGAACCGCCAGTGCACCGACTCGATCCCTCTTTCCCTTCACCAAGAAGCCCAAAGGGCCTACCCTCGTCCATGGCCCTCCAAAGTATATCCCCTTGATGGATCAACTCAAAGCATGGGTCTGTTGGAGTCTTAAAAAGGGAAAACCCTATAAGAAAGAGAAGACGTGAAATATGGGGGAAATGCTGAAACTTACCGCAAGGTGAAGCCGACAAACTTACTCGACGATCAAGCACCTTCCTGATGGCCCAACCCTTGATGGCCCAAAGAAACCGCTACTCCAGAACTAAGGACTCCAGGAACACCAGGCTCGGATGATGCACCCTCCTCAGGAACGCAGGCATATCTCTCCCTGATAAAAGCTCCTTCATGATTATGAAGCACATATCTTATCTATCACCATGCTCGGCCTTTGCCGTGCACCAAATAAGAAACTGCTAAGGGAGTGATCTACCGTCATCACAAAATTAGCAAATCCCAAGGACCCCCAAGAAGTGGAAGGAGCCTCACGATTGCATACGAAAAGGGCTGGAATGAGTTGACACCAATCAAAGGCACCTACCATCAGCACTGCCTCCAGTCTCGAGGTAATGCTCAACCCCAAAGACCTCTACCATAGCAAGACAGTGCCCCAGCAGAAAAACAATGCCTTCACCAAATTGGCAATCAGTCTCAAGAGGCCTCCGCCAAAGAAGGCTAGTTTACGAAGAAATGGGCGTCCCTAACAAGCGCCCATGCAAAACAGATTCCGGGCAATGAATAAGACGACCCGAAACACGGCTAGGCCTCCATTCGGAGATCGCTTCCAGGAAGTCACTGGTGTCCCGTGACCGCGAGTCCTCTGGAAAGCCTCTTCTCAAGGACCATTATGAGGCCCAAAGATGTCATCCGCATTTTCACATAGGAAAAGGGTCCCGATGGACCAAGGTTATTGGCTTAATTTGGGTCCGATTTGAGGAATCACAAAAGATCCCACGTGAAGCCATTTTATTGATCAAAGGCCGAGGAAAATACTCAAAGCCAAGATCACAGGCGGCGAAATAGGATCGTTCACTCAAAGCTGCCAAAAATATAAAGAGATACAACAAGTGTTGAAGGAAGAAATCAAGAAGATGTCTTTGTATTATACAAGTGTTCGTTTACAACGACCCTCGAGGGGTACTTACATATGGTTACATTACATATGATTACAAAAGCCCACAGAGGGCCCTTACAAAAAAGTGAAGAAGTGATACGCATACAAAAGGAGCCTAAGGATCTAGCCTATTCATGTTGCGTCTCCATCATCATCCTCTCAAGCTTATGACCTCAAAGATAAAATCTTCCAAATTCGATCCCCTCGGGGACCACCTCCCAATCCTCCCGAAATAGCATCTTCAAAAGGAAGGCAGGAGAGAAGTGCAAAAGGACGAAGGCGAAGCCGGAAGAACACGAGAAGTGGCTGGGTGAAAATTTTGGCTAGGCCTGGAAGACAATAGCCGACTGAGATTGCCGATACACCTCCCTGGAATCCAAACGGGGTGAAACACGCCGAGCCGAGGGAGGAGGGTGAGCAGCGGTGTATAATCCGAGCCCCCTCTTGAGCAGAGGTACATAATCCAAAGTACCCCCGGGGCCGGAGGAAATCGATCCCCTACTTCATCACCCCGGGCCAATGATAGCAGTAGCAACAACAACAACAACAACAACAATAGCATCACATCGGTACAACTCCGCCCGATCGAAAGAGGACTGAGGGTTGGGCCACGGTACACACGGCGCAAACCCTTAAGGCCACGGTCTCAAACATGACAAGATGGTAGAAATTCAAGATAGTAGGAAAGGAAGAAAAGATGGATATCAAAGGAAATTTGGATAAAAGTTCAACCACGAAAAGCCCCATTTATAGGGAGAGCAAAGTAACTGACGGTGCTATTACCGCCCTCGGAAAACGTAACAGTAGGCGCAATTAATGCGTTAATAGAAGCTGAACCGATATCAACAGAAGATCGAAGAATCGCGATATTTCGGGTAATCCTGGAGAAACGGGAAGGCAAAATGCCTCGACACCTGTAAAAGGGGGGCTGCACCGTCAACACGATATCATTATGGGGGATTGAGAAATGTAGTGTCACTTCCCTCTAAGAAACACGGAAACTATCTGTATACGGTGAAATCTGGTAGACCGATTTCTCCTCGATTGAATACCTCAAAGGGTGACCCCGGAAGCCCAGGATCTCGAGCTAGTCACTTCCCTCAAGATCGAGCGGTACCCCGCCAAGGATAATGTCGGCCAAACCCCCAGCGAATGCAGGGATCCCTCGAGGAATGCATCCGGGGTCGATCAGGTCTATTCAAGCGGCTCGACATCAACCCAAGCACGCATCACAGAGCTAGCCGATTGTCCCATCCTATTTCTTGTATCACACAACATATCTTGTACTAAGATTAGACTCCCCTCTTTTTCTATAAAAGGGGAGTCGCTAATACCTTGTAAGGGAAGAGCTCCAACCATTCTACTAAAAGTGCAATAATATCTTCTCTCTCTATCTCCTCTCTAACTCGCTTGCCCTCACTGGCTCGAAGTTATTTAGCTTTGCTATCTTCTTGCATGTTCTTTGTTTACCATTTAATACTGGCTCGAAGTTACCTTAATATCCATCGCTTTCTTATTTGTTCTTCAACATATGCCTTAATAGTGGCCATAAAGAGCCTTGTTTAATTATATCTTCAACTGTTATCCCACCCGCGACTATCCCCGATAGTCGAGCTCGACCCTGACGTCGACCCCGAGGTCCCTTACCAACCAGACCTATGTTTGGGCAGCAGGCCCTCTGGTTCGATTATTACTTTGTTTTAGCTCGTATTTAGTCTTTAAACTCCATATTATTAGCATCAACTGCTCTAACAACTAGCTTGGGAATAGATCACATATTTTTAGAATCACATTTACAAATTTAATTGTTGTTACCATTTTTACGGTAAACAAGCCTATTCCCAACATCCACGATTTTATAACCCCTCGAATATAGGGAGGATTTTTAAGATTCTGTCTACCCTTCACGCTTGCACGATATATCCCTTCAGAATCGTAACTACCAGTTGACCCAAATAAAAACAAATGCATAAACTATATTTTCTTCACAAATAAAAAAGGATGCGAAGTTTTTTTAACAATCATGGCAGTTGAATATCAATTTTCAGAATTCAGATTCAATAATTAGTGCTTTCTTCAAGAACAAATTTCTGTATTTTTAGTTCAAAGAAATCAATAGAAGAAGGTGTAGGCATATAAATTTTATTAAAATTAAATCCATAAAATAATTTGGACTATATTTTAAATTCAAGATAAATTGGTCCAAATAAATATTATGGGCTAATATAATTGAATTAATTATATAAGTCCAATATATCTATAATTAAATAAATAAGTCTTAATCCATTGGGCTAAAGTGATGAGCCCACTTCATTAAGCCCAAGATGTCATCTTCCTAGAGGCTCAGTTTGGTGCCATGTGCCATAAGACGTTGCACGCCAAGTCAAGCGGAAGAGACAATAGGATCATGTCACGTGTCAAAATGACAAGGCATGCGAAGTCACATTAAAAGGCTAATGAAATCGCGCCACGTGTGCAAGTGACATATTCTAGACAATCAAATGCGGCCTTGTCACACTTTGATTTGATTGGTTGGAAAGAGTTTGTTCTTATCATAACTCTTCCCTCCCACAACTATAAATAGGGGTCTTCATAACCCAAAAAAGACACCAGAAGTTACAACAAGAAGCAAGAGAGAGCTCGTGGATCAAACGCCGCAAGTTTCTCTACAAGTTTCAAGCTTCAAGCAATCAAGTTCAAGTTCAAGAAATCAAGTTCAAGCTCAAGAACGAAGAACAAATCATGATTCAAGGAGTACGAATTCAAATCAAAGTTCGTGCCAGTTGAATCCAAGATCATCGTTCGTAGAAACAAATATAGATTCAAGATCAAGCTCAAAGGCCCTTGAATTCATTTACTATTGGAAAGAAGAATCAGAGAATCCATAGAGATTGTACATCCATATTATTTGAAATAAAATACTATGATTGTTGCAATATTGTCGGTCCTGATTTTATTTTCTCGACGCAAATTTATTGTCTACAAATTCAGGCACGCCCAATGGGACAATCTCTACTTCTCATCTCAACTTTTCAATCACCAAAGTTCAAGAATATTGAAATGGCTTCAAAGAAAATCATCTCTAGTTCAATTTCCACTAAGGTTGCTAATTCCAAGTTCTATGCTGATATGGAAAACATCCTCGATGTTACCTTTGGAAGCTTTGGACTAGTTATGAGGAGCAAAGTAAGCTCATTAGGTCAACAAGCACCTAAAGTGTCGTGCGTATCAACCCCTGTTTTCGGATCTTCATCCTCAAAAAGAGCAAGATCTTCCACAAACGCACCTGAAGGAGGAAGCGATGTTGCTGAAAAGATCAAGAAAACTCTTGCTCTGCTTGACCTCTCCGGGTCCAAGCAGTTTACTGTGAAGGAAGATGATGATGCTTTAAGTGATGGATCCTCCTCACTTATACCATATAGAGTTAGCCAATCAAGGATCAATCTGTGTGAAAATCCATGCTACTCTTCATCGTCCACGATAATCATGCAAGCCATAGTGACAAATACTTCATCTGTAGAGGAGCAATTGGCAAACTTGACGGAAGCAATCACTAGCTTGACCAAGTGCATGCAAAATCAAGATGCTAGAATCAACAATCTAATAGGTAGGGCAGGAATCTTGATGGAAGAAGTATCTACCCACGCACTTGGCAAGCTCCTAGAAGTTCTAGAGAGTGATTCTTCCCCAAGACAAGTAGCATCCGCTAAGGCTATCCCTGTCTCATCTGAAGGGATGATTCCAATCGACCAACCGAAGGAGTTCATTGAATGAACCATTAAAAACAAGTATGAAGTTGCTACCAAGTCCTCCCTTACATATGCAAAGCCTTACACTATCCTCCCTTACATATGCAAAGCCTTACACTGCAAGGGTTGATATGTTGAAGATGTCTGCTGGTTATCAGCCTCTAAAATTTCAACAGTTTGATGGTAAAGGTAATCCAAATCAACATGTGGCGCACTTTGTTGAGATGTGCAATAATGTTGGGACTTATGGAGATTACCTCGTCAAACAGTTTGTCCACTTACTAAAAGGAAATGATTTTGACTGGTACACTAACCTCGAGGGTGGATCTATTGATAGCTGGGATCAACTAGAGCAAGAGTTCCTCAATTGCTTTTATAGCACGAGATGTACTGTGAGTATGATAGAACTTACCAATACCCATCAACGAAAGGGTCACCAGTTATCAACTTTATTAATCATTAGGGGAATGCAAGCCTCAACTGCAAAGAGAGGCTTAGTGAAGCTTCTGACATAGAGATGCACATCCGAGGCATGCATTTGGGACTCGCTACATCTTATAAGGTATCAAGCCTAGCACATTTGAAGAACTTGTGACTCATGCCCACGACATGGAGTTAAGCATTGCCTCCGCTGAAAACGAAAGGTTGCCATCTATGAGCCTCACACATGGAATGACAAGCAAAAAGTCAGGAAATGGAGCAAGTTTGTACCGAGGTCTGAAATCAAAGAAGCTATGAATGTCAACATATCACCTATGAAGTTCACAATGAAGGTGAGCAAGAAGCAGAGTACAAAATCCACTTCTTTTCAAGATAAATCAAGTGGGAAGTTGACTCTAAAATAAATGCAAGAGAATGAGTACCCATTTCTGGATTCTAATGTGCAACAATTTTTGAAGAAGTCATCGAGTTAAATCTCATTGAGCTTCCGGAGATGAAGCGTCCAAATGAAGCTGGTAAAACGAATGACCCAAATTACTGCAAATACCATCGACTTGTGATCCACCCTCTAGAGAAGTGGTTTGTCTTCAAGGACAAAGTTATGGACTTGGATCGTGAAAAGAAGATCGTGCTTGAAGATGAGAAAACAAGCACAAACCAAGTCTCTATCACCATTGGCTCATTCAATCTGGATGAATTATGTAGTTTTAAAGAAAGTAAAGATGAAGAATTGCTGGAGAACAACAAAGTTGAAGTAGATCAACCTAATAATGATGAAGGTTGGACGTTGGTGACTCGTTGTAGGCGCCACAGAAAGAGCCCACAAAAAGAATCGATAGAACAACCAACAAGGAAGGTGATGGTAAAAAGACAAATGAAACAGAATCTAGTTAGGCATTTGAAGGAAGCAAAAGTGGAGGTACACCACCCTCAAAATCCATGACATCCAGTGACTTTGGAGGATTTCTTACCATGTTGGTTCCACATGAAGATTTCCCATGATGGTATTGAGGCCTCTTGTTGCAATGCTGATAAATAGGAAGAAAAGAGTGATGAACTACCCTTGGCACCAACTTCAGAAAAACTCATCGAGTCTATTCCTCAAGAAGTTAACACGTGCGAGGAAAAAGTTACATTCACAAATGACAATCTTCTACTAGGTGACACTCTTCATAACTGCCCGTTGTACCTGGCTGGCTATATGCGTAATGAAAGGGTAAATCGAATTTTGGTTGATGGAGGATCCTTAGTGAACATCTTGCCAATTTGCACTATGAAAGAACCTGGTAATACCATGAACGAACTCTCGAAAAGTCATGCGATGATCCAAGAATTCAACCAAGGGGGGCAAAGAGCCACAAGTCCGATCAGGTTGGGAATCACCATTGAAGATATGCAATCAAGTGCATGGCTACATGTAATCGATGCAAAGACTTGATACAACGTATTGCTAGGAAGGCCTTGGATACATGAGAATAAAGTGGTTCCATCTACCTACCATCAACATTTGAAATACTACGAGGGAAGAGTCGAGAAGAAGATAGTTATTGATGACGAGCCATTCACCGAGGTTGAATCACATTTCGCTGATGCAAAGTTCTACCTAAAGAACCGCATTGTGAAGAAGCTAAAATCCAATGATGTCATGAGTGGCAAGAATGACGAGTCCACGATTGAGAAGGCTGCGGTGGTTGCCGACAAAACCAAAGATGTTACTGAGGAAGTGCACCGTAGCTCAAATAAATCTTATAAAGGGAACATTGTGTCTCATGGCAAGAAAGTAACTCATGCGCTTCTCTATGTCCCTAAAAAGAAGAAAGATGAGGGAGAATCGGCCAAACTCCAAACCAATATGCTAAGGGATTTAACTCTTCCGATCAAATAAATTGAGGCAGTAAAGTTGCCCTCAACGATACTTGTAGGGTTTGTGGCCCAAAATCCTTCACTAACTGTGGCACTCCCTATGAAGGGTATAGATGAAGGCTTTGATCCTAATGCTTACAGGCTATTTGAAAAAGTTGGATACAATCCAAATGAGCCATCAAAATTAGGGAAGCTCCCATCAGAAGCTTCTACAAGGCAACTACGTGAAGGTTTGGGGTCCAAGCAACCATCACCAGTTCGCATCTCCATAAGAAGGGCAAGCGATAATTATATCACTATAACGACCCGACTGGTCGTTTTGAGCTTTTGCACTTCGCTCCCAGTTCTCGGGCATGACTAGTCCTGTGTGGTGTATTTGACTTGTGTAAATCGTCGGTTTTGGTTTTTCGGGTAATCGGAATGAATTTGGAAGAACAGTTCTCAGTTTGAAGCTTAAAATTTGAAAGGTTTGACCAAGTTTTGACTTGTTAGTATATAATCTCGAATTGGAATTCTTATGATTTGGTTAGCTCCGTGAGGTAATTTGGTACTTAGGAGCGTGGTCGGAATGTGTTTTGAAGGTCCGGAATAGAGTTAGGCTTGAATTGGCGAAATTGGAATTTTGGCATTTTTCGGTTGATAGGTGAGATTTTGATATAGGGGTCGGAATGGAATTCCGGAAGTTGGAGTAGGTCTGTTGTGTCATTTGTGACATGTGTACAAAATTTCAGGTCATTCGGGCGAGGTTTGGTAGACGTTTTAATCGAAAGCCGAATTTGGAAGTTCTTGAAATTCTTAGGCTTGAATCCGATGTGATTTTGGTGTTTTGATGTTGTTTTGAGCGTTCTGAAGGTTATAATAAGTTTTAATGACGTTATGGGATATGTTGGCATGTTTGGTTGAGGTCCCGAGGTCCTCGGGTGGGTTTTTGGTGCTTAAACGGATCAAATTTTTGTTTTGAAAGTTGCATATTTCTTCAGATCAGTGTTGTAGAGTTTTGCTCTTCACGTTCGCGAAGAGATGTTGAGTGAGACAGGCCAGCTGCCCTTCGTATTCGCGATGTTGGTCTCGTGTTCGCGAAGGTTGATTCTGATTGAGCATTGCGTTCGCGACTGAGTTAATGCGTTCGCGTAGGCTAAGCTGAGTAAGGCATCGCGTTCGCGAGGGTGTGTTCGCATTCGCAAGGGTGTGTTCGCATTCGCGTAAGAGAAAATTTGAGTTGTGAATTATTTTTGCTTCGCGAATGCGAGGCTTTGACCGAATTCGTGAAGAAGGAATTTTTGGCCTGGGCAGAATGTTTAAATAGCCATTGTCCGCGATTTTGGGTCTAACTTTCACCATTTTTGAGCGATTTTGGAGCTTTTTAAGAAGAATTGAAGAGGGAGTCAAAGGGAAACACTTGGATGTAAGATTTTTGAACTCAATACTTGATCCTATGTTGATTCTTACTTTTTTAAACATGAAATATGTGGAAATTAAAGCCTAAAATTGGGGAATTAGGGCTTGAATTTGGGGAGTGTATGTTGGGAATTTGAGGTCTAATTTTGATGTTCTTGGTATGTATAGACACGTGGGAGGATGAGGATTCTAATGATGTGATTTTTATCAAATTCCAAGACGTGATCCCGAGGGGCCGAGTTTGGCCAATTTGGGGATTTTTGAGTTAATTTAGTTATTTTCGCTTAGGCTTTATTTTTTTAGTATGTATTAATGATGTGGAACTAATTTTTGTTAGATTTGGAGCAATTGGAGACTGATTCGAGAGGCAAAGGCACCGCAGGCTAGAGTTTGGATCGGATAAAGATAAGTAATGATTGAAAATGTTTGTCCTAAGGGTATGAAACCCCGGATTTCACATTGTTGTGCTATATTGAGGTGACGCACACACTAGATGACGAGCGTGGGGTCGTGCACTGTTAGGGATTGAGACTTAGTCCATCCCGAATGACTGTTTTACTGCGTAGTTGATTGAAAACTGTTTGATATCATTGTGTTTTGGAATTTATTACCATGTTTTGGGCTGAATGCCATACTTGGGCCTCGTGCCAACTATTTTGGACCCTTAGGGGATTTTACTGTTATTCCTCACTATTTTGACTTTATACTTGTACTCAGTCATGCTATAATCTACTGTTTTCATAACTCAGTCATTTTTACTCCGTTTTTTGACATTTTAAATGATATTTTGGGCTGAGGATTATGTGTTACTGTTTCCCGAGTGGCTTAAGATATTTCTGACTGAGTGAGGATGGGGGCCTATATTGTGAGGATATTATGGGATCGGGCTACATGCTGCAATAGTGTGGTATCGATTTATGATTATGAGGCCGAGGGCCTGATTTGTTATGCCACAAGGTGGCTTGATATGAGGCCGAGATCCTATTTGATTATGCCATGAGGTGGCTTGATATTGCGCTTGGGCCGTAAGGGGCCCCTCCCAGAGTCTGTACACCCCTAGTGAGCGCGGGTACCCTGAGTGAGTGATATATTGATTATGCCACGAGATGGCTTGATATTGCGCTTGGGCCGTAAAGGGCCCCTCCTGGAGTATGTACACCTCCATTGAGCGCGGGTACCCAATGTGATATGTGATATAGCCCGAGGGGCTGATGTTGTTCCATGTTATTGCCCGAGGGGTGGTTCTTCATTTATATTATGCCCGAGGGGCTGATAACGGGTGATTGTGAGGTAGCCCGAGGGGCAGGTTCTGTTGATATTATTCCCGATGGGCGATTTATTATACATGTTTTGCCCGAGGGGCTGCTTACATTTCTATCATGTTTACTCACTGTTTTATCACTCATTTGAAACTATTGAAAATTTGTTTTAAAAGGTTTTTACCGGAACTGAGCATAATTTACGAAGTAAATGATTTCTATACTGTGTTGGAACTATCTTGCCTTTGTTATAGCATTTTGATGTGGTTTACGTGGTTTCTTACTGCTCAGCTTTCATTTACATTTATTACTTACTAAGTTGGAGTACTCACATTACTCCCTGCACCTTGTGTGCAGATTCAAGTATTTCTAAAGCCGGTAGCTAGTGTTGATTGCTCAGAAGCAGAGTCATCGGAGTTTAACAAGGTAGTTGCCCAGCGTTCGCAACATTGCTTTTCTCCCTCTTGTTTTCATTAGACTGTATTTGGTACATTTTCAGACTTTTCATTGTATTCAGACCTTAGTAGGTGCTCGTGACTTGCGACCGCGATGTCAGGCTTGTATATTATTTTTGCACTGTATTAGACTTATATTATGAGATATTGATTAATTAAAGGCTTAAAAAGGATTCTTATTGATTAAGGGTTAATTCAGGAGTTGTGTCGGCTGGCCTAGTTTCACGATAGATGCCATCACGACCAGGTCGCTTTTAGGGTCGTGACAAGTTGGTATCAGAGCCTAGGTTACATAAGTCTCACGAGTCATGAGCAGGTTTAGTAGAGTCTCGTGGATCGGTATGGAGACGTCTGTACTTATCCTCGGGAGGCTGCAGAACTTTTAGGGAAAACTTCACATTCTTGAATTCTTATCGTGCGTCCTTGATTCAGCTTTAAATGTAACTCTTTGAATTCCTTCCACGTGTTCATATGTGCGCATGAGCGCTCAGTATTAGATGTGCATTGATGGCTTGTGATTCCCTAATCGAGGGGCGATATGTTATCTTTGTGTATTAATGTCGGGCTAGTCTGGAGGACTTCAGGCTAGGTTTTGCCTATAGCTTGAGCACTGAGGCATTGATTGTGTGAGCACGTGCTTTTGGATTTGTATGTCCGATGATGTCACTATTGGTGGGAGTGATGACTGGATAGTTACGTGATGAATATGATGACTGCGAGATGTGTTCAGATGAATTGAATGAGACGAGAAGGGTCTTCTTTGGGATAACAAGAACTATCCAGTGTTTGATTTCCATCGTGGTTTGATGTATAGCCCCAAGTTGCGAGTGTGATAAAGGACCTTTTCATGCTGCCTAGTTGGGAAGTGAAGTGGATTTCACATTGTGATATTAGTTTAGACTCAGGAAGATTAAGTAACTGTGTAATGTTTGTGACAGTGGAAGGGTATAAGGAGATGTAAGTTTGAGGCGAGGTAGGTGGGCTATCTCCTGTGGATTGTTCTGAAGTTTGCGTGATCTTTTATGTCGTTTATTGGAAGATCTCTGTTACCTGGGAAATATATGTGTTGCAACTTGAATTTGGGTTGCCTAAGAGAGTGGGCTTGATTGATATGAGGGTGAAGGCAAGGATTGCAGAAGATTTAAAGTACTAGATGGTCTGTGTTTCACGAGCTTATGAAGGATTGAGTTTAATATCACTATGGTATTATGGCAGTAATATAGTATATGCATTATGAGTTATTGTGTGTTTTGATCTACGACTTTGACCTAATTGGGGGAGTCTGCTATTGATTAGTTAATTGCATGGTTATGTGCTATGTTGGTTCCAATTTGACGCGTACTAGTGAATCAGTTATGACTTAAGGAGGTTGAGACCGAGGATGGCTCGAGTAAAGGAAATTTCAATAAAGGTTATGTTATGCTTTATGGGTATATAAGAATCACAGAATGACTTGAGTTGTTATAAGTAAAGGGTGTATGGTGCATAGAACAGGAAGTTGCTTGGTTGCATTAAGGTGAGGTAACATTCGGCAGTGTCGGAGTGATAATGGAGCACAAGTTGTCCGGTCCGTTTGATCAGTTTAATTGCGGTTTAACTAGAGTAGAGGGCTCTCGGAAATGGTTCTAATGGGTTCAAGATTTTACATGTAATAATTGGAGATTTTCAGGTAGTGTAGTTGGTTAGAAACTGAGGTTTGCATTGGAGGGTGTCAAGACTTGTGGTATTTCTATATCAATTAGGAAATTCTATATATCAGTATCAAGAAGGCGAAGGTAATGACTTTGGATTAACAGGAAGTTTTGTCAGGGTAGGTATTTTGAATGTAGTGCTTTTGGGAATATTTAAGAGAGTATTCAGCGGCTTATGAGCCTTAGACGATATGGTTTTATGCTTGGGTCTCGTATGGTGAGTCTGGGTTGAGGAATTATGGTGTTATAGTAATAAGGAGTATCAAGTTGAAGGTAAATCAAAAGGAAACTCGGATATATAAGATAGCTTGGTTGTAGGCCGGATCAGCATGGTAAGGATATGATTAGTTCTTTGGATGCTTATGAGGTAATGAGTTTATACAAGTGTTTTAAGGCAATGCTCTTGGGTTTTAGTGGCTTGCGTAGCTTAGATGAGTTAGAAGGATTCAGTCCTAACAGGTTTGGTTTTGTGCAAAGGGGAGTCAGAGAGTTCTTGATGGTTTCTACCACAGTTAGAGATGTATATTTTCTACGAGTGTGAGGAGCATGCGATGTATTGTGATTTTTTTTAGATGGGGTCAAATGGAAAGTTCTTGACTAGTTGAGTACGTAACTGCTTGTGGCTTGGAAGGGGTTATGAAGTCCTTATATTTATCATAGGATGGCATGGTGTATGCAGTATGTTGTGTAGGGTTGAAATTTACATGTGTAAGGTCACAGTTCAGTTCTGAAAGGAAAAGTCATAAATTCTTAGACAGCACTAGCAGTTTCAGATGATTGGGGAAATGATATTACTAAGTGGTATAGCTTGATGAGGGTATACGCTTCAGAAAAAGGGCAGTGTGGTTGAGTTGATGATATTTATTAGTATTGTGGCACTCTCTTATTGGATCGACTACTGATATTCGAGTTTGCTTTATGGCACATAAGAATTTTAAGAGTACCTCTCGTGGCATGATTGGGTATTAGAGGTGTGTTGTATATTTGAACGATGGAGTTCGGATCGGATATGGTAATTCACATGCTGTATGGATTTGGAGACTGGGAGTTCTCATAGACAGGTTAGGTCGTGGTTGTGGACCGCGTACATCGGTCTTGTGTGGTAACTATTGGGGGTTTGGAGACCCGAGTGGATCTTTGTTGCTTGGTATGTTAGATTTTGGATGTGATATTGGGTAAGACTGGTTGTCTCAGTGTTGTGTTATTCTGGGTTGTTGCGCTAAGACGACGACATTGGTTATGCCGGGGATGTCGCGGATTGAGTAGCGAGGTTCAACGGATTATGCTTTTAGTAGGGAGGTTTCATTTTTGAAAACCCAGTGGATGGCTGGTAAGGGTTGTTTGCTTATTTGGCCTTCGTGATGGATGTCAGTGCAGAGACTCCTACCATTGATTCAGATCCGGTGGTGAGAGATTCTCCAAATGTGTTTCTTGATTTCGGGCATGTCGTCAGACAGGGTTGTTGATTTTGGTATTAATTTGGTGCCGGGCATTATATCGTACGACACCTGCGGAGTTAAAGGAGTTGTAGGAGTGGCTTCAGGGACTCCTTAATAAGGGGTTCATTGGTAGACCTATATGGATGTGTGTTCGGCATCGAGTCGGCTTGGTTGACTCCGAGTTGTATTGTTGAGGGATGTGTTGATTCAATTGTTATTAAGCTTATTAGTGACCTGGGGAGATCTATGAGTTACTTTTCCGGTTTGCGTGGCATTGGGAATTGTTGGTTATAGGCACATGTGGTGCGGTTTTATTTGGGGTCTCTCAGTGGAATTCGAGCGGGAGGAGTATTGGGTATTGCTCGGCGAATGGCATATCGGTTGTGTCCTTTCGAGTTTGTGTAATATTATGTCAATTGCTTCACAGTGGTTATGATGATTTGCTTTGGTTCTAGACATCTAATTGCATGTGGTTGTCGGTTTGAGCATAGCGACTGGATGTGTTTCATGTGGACCAGTGTTTGGATAGGGTCGTGTATTGCAGTGACGTTATGTGGAGGTATGACCCTTCGGGGTTAGATTCATGTGTCCTAGTTCTACGATGTGTGATGGGTTCTCAGCATTGTGTGTGGTGGTACTGGTGAGCTTACGGTACAACTCTCTCATTTGAGTCATTCTCATGATTTGAGTACATTCAGATTGTTGCTTATTAGTGCGCGGATTGCACGAGTTGTGGCTTTAGATTGTATTGATATATCATGTCACCAGAGTAGTTGTGTTGGTTTTAGATGAGATTGCTGGGATCTAGAATGAATACAAACGGATTCGGTTTCAGCGTGTTGGAGGGATAATATCGATGTTCGGCTCAGAAATTTGCTATGGTCCTTGCTAAAGGGGAAGTGGCTTCACGAATGGTTGACCAGGGGAATGGTTATGACTTGCTACATGTTTCATTTATCATTGGCAGTGTACGGAAGTGTTGGAATGAGGCTTTATTTGATAAGAGGCTTATTATCAATATTCAATTTTTTTGAGCAACTACTGTGATTAGAAGTTATCGCTGCAAGTGTTTGAGTTATGTGGTACGTCATGTAATGGCACCTGAGGTTGTAGGTATGGGTTATTACAGCTGGTTCGGGCTTACCCAGAGTATAGATGTGAGATTCTGATCTTGTAGATGGTTTCAGAAGTAGAAATGTAGTTATAAGGTTTATGGGTCAGGTTGGATTGTGAAACTACAGTTACATTGTGTTATCGGACCTATATGAGATAGGGTGATGTGGGATCAACCCCGGGTATATGCAAGTAAGGTTATACAATGACTTGTTGGCTTTTGGAACAACTATGGGCACGTTCGAGGACGAACGTATGTTTAAGTGGGGGAAAATATAACGACCCGACCGGTCGTTTTGAGCTTTTGCACTTCTCTCATCAGTTCTCGGGCATGACTAGTCCCGTGTGGTGTATTATGACTTATGTAAATTGTTGGTTTTGGTTTTCCGAGTAATTGGAATGAATTTAGAAGAACAGTTCTCAGTTTGAAGCTTAAAATTTGAAAGGTTTGACCTAGTTTTGACTTGTTAGTATATGATCTCGGATTAGAGTTATTATGATTTGGTTAGCTCCATGAGGTGATTTGGGACTTAGTATTGTGGCCGTAATGTGTTTTGAAGGTCCGGAATAGAGTTAGGCTTGAATTGGCGAAATTGGAATTTTGGCGTTTTCCGGTTGATAGGTGAGATTTTGATATAGGGGTCGGAATGGAATTCTAGAAGTTAGAGTAGGCCGGTTGTGTCATTTGTGATGTGTGTGCAAAATTTCAGGTCATTCGGACGAGATTTGGTAGACTTTTGATTAAAAGCGGAATTTGGAAGTTCTTGGAATTCTTAGGCTTGAATCCGATGTGTTTTTGGTGTTTTGATGTTGTTTTGAGAGTTCCGAAGGTTAGAACAAGTTTGAATGAGGTAATGGGATATGTTGTCATATTTGGTTGAGGTCCCGAGGGCCTCGAGTGAGTTTCGGGTGGTTAAACGGATCAAATTCTTGTTTTGAATGTTGCAGATTTCTTCAGATCAGTATTGTAGAGTTTTGCTCTTCGCATTCACGTGAGGGCTCACGCGTTTGCCAATAGATGTTGAGTGAGGCAGGCCAGTTGCCCTTCGCATTCACTATGTTGGTACCGTGTTCGTGAAGGTTGAGTCCGATTGAGCATCGCGTTCGCGACTGCGGTAACGTGTTCGCGTAGGCTAAGTAGAGTAAGGCATTGCGTTCGCGAGGGTGTGTTCGTATTCGCGTAAGAGGAAATTTGAGGTGTGAATTATTTGTGCTTCGCGAACGCGAGGCTTTGACCGCATTTGCGAAGAAGGAATTTTTGGCTTGGGCAGAATGTTTAAATAACCATTGTCCGCGATTTTGGGTCTAACTTTCACCATTTTTGAGTGATTTTGGAGCTTTTTGAGAAGAATTGAAGAGGGAATCGAAGAGAAACACTTGTAGGTAAGATTTTTGAACTCAATACTCGATCCTATGTTGATTCTTACTTTTTTAAACATGAAAATGCGGAAATTAAAGCCTAAAATTGGGGAATTAGGGCTTGAATTTGGAGAGTGTAAATTGGGGATTTTAGGGGCCATTTGAGGTCCGATTTTGATGTTCTTGGTATATATAGACTCGTGGGAGAATGGGGATTCTATTGATGTGATTTTTATCGGATTCCAAGAGGGTTTGGCCAATTTCAGTATTTTTAAGTTAATTCGATTATTTTTGCTTGGGCTTTGTTCCTTTAGCGTGTATTAATTATGTGGAACTGATTTTGGTTAGATTCGGAGTAATTGGAGACAGATTCGAGAGGCAAAGGCACTGCAGGCTAGAAATTGGACCGGATAGAGGTAAGTAATGATTGTTAATGTTTGTCTTAAGGGTATGAAACCCTGGATTTCACATCGTTTTGCTATATTGAGGTGACACACACGCTAGATGACGAGCGTGGAGTCGTGCACTGTTAGGGATTGAGACTTAGTCCATCCCGAATGATTGTTTTACTGCGTAGTTGATTGAAAACTGTTTGATATCATTGTGTTTTGGAAATTATTACCATGTTTGGGGCTAAATGCCATATTTGGGCCACGTGCCAACTGTTTTGGACCCTTAGGGGATTTTACTATTATTCCTCACCGTTTTGACTTTATACTTGTACTCAGTCATGCTATAATCTACTATTTTCATAACTCAACCATTTTTACTTTGTTTTTGACATTTTAAATGATATTTTGGGTTGAGCATTATGTGTTACTGTTGCCCGAGTGGCTTGAGAGATTTCTGACCGAGAGAGGCCGAGGGCATGTGTTGTGAGTATATTATAGGATCGGGCTGTGCGCCGCAGTAGTACGGTACCGATTTATGATTATGAGGCTGAGGGCGTGATTTGTTACGCCACGAGGTGGCTTGATATGAGGCCGAGAGCCTGTTTGATTATGCCATGAGGTGGCTTGATATTGCGCTCGGCCGTAAGGGGCCCCTTCCGGAGTCTGTACACCCCCAGTAAGCGCGGGTACCCTGAGTGAGTGATATATTGATTATGCCACGAGATGGCTTGATATTGCGCTTGGGCCGTAAGGGGCCCCTTCCGGAGTATGTACACCTCCATTGAGCGCGGGTACCCAATGTGATATGTGATATAGCCCGAGGGGCTGATGTTGTTCCATGTTATTGACCGAGGGGTGGTTCTTCATTTATATTATGCCCGAGGGGCTGATAACGGGTGATTGTGAGGTAGCCCGAGGGGCTGGTTCTGTTGATATTATTCCCGATGGGCGATTTATGATACATGTTTTTCCCGAGGGGCTGCTTACATTTCTATCATGTTTACTCACTATTTTATCACTCGTTTGAAACTATTGAAAATATTTTTTAAAAGGTTTTTACCGTAACTGAGCATGATTTACAAAGTAAATGATTTCTGTACTGTGTTGGAACTATCTTGCCTTTATTGTAGCCTTTTTACGTGGTTTACGTGTTTTCTTTCTGCTCAGCTTTCATTTACCTTTATTACTTACTAAGTTGGAGTACTCACATTACTCCCTGCACCTTGTGTGCAGATTCAGGTATTTCTGAGATTGCTCAGAAGCAAAGTCATCGGAGTTTAGCAAGGTAGCTGTCCGGCGTTCGCAACATTGCTTTTCTCCCTCTTGTTTTCATTAGACTGTATTTAGTATATTTTCAGACTTTTTGTTGTATTCAGACCTTAGTAGGTGTTCGTGACTTGTGACACCCCGATGTCGGGCTTGTATATTATTTCCGCACTGTTCATTTAGACTTATATTATGATATATTGATTAATTAAAGGCTTAAAAAATGATTCTTATTGATTAAGAATTAATTCGGGAGTTGTGTCGGCTGGCCTAGTTTCACAATAAGCGCCATCACGATTGGGTCGATTTTAGGGTCGTGACAATCACTGTAGAAGATGAATCTGCTGCTTCTAACAGACCTTCAGTCTTTGATTGACTTGGAAAATCAACTATGAGGACTTCCATATTCAAGTGATTGGGTCCATTAAAGAAGGGGAACAAGTTATAGAGAAATTATCAAAGCATAAGTCCGGAAGATATCCAAGGATTTCCCAAGTTTGGTTCTTTCTAGAACGAGGCGACAAACAAAACTTGTGGTTTTATGAAAAGAACTACTAAAGGTAAATCCATATACTGTGGTCTAAACTAAGGAACGTAACAAAGATGAAGAAAGTGTGGGTTCTTTGTATCATGTTACTGTACAAAGCAAGAATGATGTTCCTTCTGTAATGGAGGATGATGCAGAATTAGAGGATGTTTCATCGTGTTATCACATATCCTTCAATGATGTGGACCCTCAAGAAGATGAAGATGCAAAGGATGCTCCACCTGAACTTGAAGAAAGGGTGAAGACAATAGTTGATGCCTTAAAAGAAATTAACCTTGGCACCAATGCAGAATCAAGACCCACCTACCTAAGTTCTTTACTAGAAGTTGATGAAAAAAGCACTTATATTGAGTTACTCAAGGAGTTTGGGGATGTCTTTGCTTAGAGTTACAAAGAGATTCCTGGCTTGGACCCGAAAGTAGCAGTCTATCACCTTGCAGTCAAGAATGGTGCTCTCCTGTTAAACAAGCTCAAAGGCGTTTTAGGCCGGACTTGGTTCCCTTGATTGAAACCTAAGTTAACAAACTCATCGAAGCTGGCTTTATTCGTGAAGTTAAATGCCCAACATGGGTTTCAAGTATTGTCCCTGTAAGGAAGCAAAATGGCCAGATTTGAGTATGTATTGACTTCAGGGATCTTAACAATGCATGCCCCAAAGATGAATTCTGGCTTCCTATTCCAAAGTCGATGATCGATTCTATCATTGGGTACGAGGCAATGTCATTCATGGATGGTTCATCATGCTATAACCAAATTCGCATGCCACCAAAAGATAAAGATCTTACTGTATTTCGCACCCCAAAAAATATTTATTGCTACAAGGTAATATCTTTTGGCTTGAAAAGTGCTGGTGCCACTTACCAAAAAGCTATGCAGAATATTTTTGATGATCTTCTCTACAAGAACGTTGAATGTTATGTTGACGACTTGGTGGTAAAATCGAGAAAGATGAGCGACCACTTGAAAGACTTGAGAATGGTATTTGAGTTGCTCCGGAGGTACCAACTTAAGATGAATCCATTGAAATGTTCCTTTGGAGTTACTTCTGGAAAGTTAATTGTCCAGCATCAAGGGATCAAAATTGATCAAGCCAAAGTTGATGTAGTTTTGAAAATGCCCGAGCCTCGAAATATTCATGAATTGAAAAGTTTGAAAGGAAAGCTAGCTTATTTTAGGAGATTCATCTCGAATCTATCTGGGAGATGCCAACCATTCAGTCGCCTTATAAAGAAAGGTGTCCCTTTCATGTGGGACCAAGCGTGTAGCAATGCCTTTGAGAGCATTAAATCCTACTAGATGAAGCCCTTAGTTTAGCAGCCCCTATACCTGGAAAGCTATTGATATTATACCTTGCGGCACAAGAAAGGTCTGTTGGAGCACTGTTGGCCTAAGAAAATAATAAGGGAAAAGAAAACTCTCTGTACTACTTGAGCAGGATGATGAAACCAAATGAGCTAAATTATTTACCAATTGAAAAGTTATATTTGGCCTTAGTCTTCTCAATTCAAAAGTTGAAGCACTACATTCAAGCTCATGTCATTCGCCTTGTTTCTAGGGCAAATCCTATCAAGTTTGTAATGTCAAAACCAATCCTTAGCGATCGACTGGCAAGATGGTACCTCCAATTTCAATAATTCGAGATTGTGTACATTCCTCAAAAGGCTATAAAAGTACAAGAATTGACAGACTTCTTAGCAGATCACCTGATACCTGATGATTGGGAACTAACTGATGAACTACCTGACGAAGATGCAATGGTTGTTGAAGTATAACCTCCATGGAAGATGTACTTTGATGGTGATGCACATCATGAAAGAGATAATGTTGGCATAGTCTTTGTCACCTCTCAAGGGGAAGTTCTTCCCTACTACTTCACTTTGACACGACTTTGTTCCAATAATGTTGCTAAGTATCAAGCATTAATACTTGGGCTTGAAATGGCTGTCGATATAAAGTAGTTGCAATTGCAAGTCATTGGTGACTCCTAATTTGTGTTCAATCAGCTTTTAGGTAGTTACGAGATCAAAAAACCTCAACTACACCCTTATCATAATTATGCTAAGAAATTAATGGGGTGGGTCGGCGAGGTGACTATTCAACATGTGCCAAGGAAAGAAAATAAGAAGGCTGATGTCTAGCTTCATCGTTAATCCTTCCTAATCAAGCACAAGTTACTGTCTGCCAAAAATGGGCAGTACCACTGGCAAATGAGGCTGAAGGTGAAGAAAATGAACTCAAGCATCTTGTCGCTGTTTCTGAAGCTAAGAAAGAAGAATGGTTACAACCCATTATCGACTACTTAAGCTATGGGATACTTTCAGAAAATTCGAGGAGAAGTAATGAAATCCGTCATCGTGCAACTCGCTCCCTTTACTACAAAGATACTCTATACAGAAGGTCATTTGAGGGAGTACTCTTGCGATGCTTAGGGGAAGAAGAAGCACTCCAAGCTTTGCAAGAGGCACATTCTAGGGTATGTGGGTCACACCAGTCTGGACCAAAGCTCCACTTCCATATAAAAAGGATGGGATATTATTGTCCAAAGATAATAAAAGATTTCTTAGACTACGCTCGAAGATGCAAGGCTTGTCAATTCCATGCGAATTTTATTCATCAACCTCCTGAAGTGTTGCACCCGACTGTTGCATCCTGGCCATTTGACGCTTGGGGATTGGATGTTGCTGGACCACTGCCAAAGTCCTCTAGCGGGCACCTATACATCTTGGGTGCAACTGACTACTTCTCAAAATGGGCTGAAGTTGTTGCTCTTAAGGAAGTAAAGGAGGAAAATGTTGCAAGTTTCATCTGAGTAAACATTATCTATCGTTTTGGCATTCCTCGTTACATAATAACGGATAATGGCAAGTCGTTCGACAATAGGTTGATGAATAAGATTTATGAACTCTTTGGCTTCAAGCAACGTAACTCTTCTATGTACAATGTTGTCGCTAATGGTCTAGCCGAGGAATTCAACAAAACTCTATGCAACTTGTTAAAGAAAGTCGTCTCCAAATCCAAACGGGATTGGTATGACCGTATATAAGAAGCTCTGTAGGCATATAGGACAACTCCTCACCGTATGCCAACATAAGCGAGCCCTTATGCACTCGTTTATGGAGTGGAAGTCGTCTTGTTGATCGAGTGTCGAATACTTCATTACGATTAGCTATTCAAGAAGGGATCATTGATGAAGAAAATATTCGACTTTGATTTGCAGAGTTGGAGGCTCTTGATGAGAAGAGTTTGGAAGCACAATAGAGTCTTGAATGTTATCAGGCTCGATGGTATCGCGCCTTCAATAAAAGAGTTCGCCCAAGATCCTTTCAAATAGAAGATCAAGTCCTTGCTATACGAAGACCCATTATTACTTTCCATAAACCTGTAAGGAAGTTCACTTCAAAATGGGATGGGCCATATATTGTGCAAGAAGCTTATTCAAGTGGGGCGTACAAGTTGGTTGATACAGATGGCATGAGAATCCGCCCTATTAATGGCAAGTTTTTGAAGAAGTATTATCCTTGAAGTTGCAACGCTCCTTGATACATGAGCCTAAACTGCATGTTCCTAGAGTCCTGGCCCGTATAAGTCTAAATTGTGTACGACCCACAGAAAAAAGGGAGTCCGCTAGGTTGAAAACCTCGAAAGAGGCGGCCTAGGTGATAAGTTAGGATTTTAAAGTGTTTATGTCCCTACTTGCCTATGCTTTGAGTATAAATTGATACAAAAATAGTCCCAAAATGCTCACAAGTTGTGCTTGATTGAAGGGTTGATTGACAAAGTGAAGAAATGTCAAAGATCGACTCAAAAAGGAGTGAAACCTGCTCAAGTATCAAAGACTAAGAGAAGTGAAGAAAAAGGGGCCTAGTGCGGACCGCGTAACAATGACCGCGACCGCACTAGGAGGTTCAGAGACTGGAAATTTTCAAGCTTAAGGTCACGCGGACGCGGTAGGATTCACGCGGCCCGCGGAGAAGCTTCGCGACCGCACTCCTGCTCTGTGCGGTCCACGTTCATAGGGTTCAGCAAAGGGCATTTGTCCTCACGCTGTCCGCGGTCACGTCTGCGCGGACCGCGCCAGTTGCCTTCGCGGCCGCGGTACACTCCCACGCGATCTGCATCCCCCAGTTCAAGTCATCAAACAACTGAATCCCAAGAGCCAGTGCGGCCGCAGTCCATGTTGTGCGGCCCGCACTGACCCCACAGGGGTATTTTTGTCCAGTTTTTTTAGCCTAGTATAAATAGAACATTTTACTATTTTTTTAAGGGAGCGGTCAGATCTAAGAACAGAAGAACAGCTGCGCTTGGTGTTGTAGCCATTTTTGGCATATTTGCTTCCCATTAACAATAGATTATTGTAGTTTCTTCTTAGTAATTAATTAATATGTGTAGTTCTTCATCTATTTCTTCAGTTTCTTCTTTAATTATGTGTAGCTAAACCCATTAGCTAGGGTTGTGGCTCAACCCTAGTGTGGGTAATTGATGGGTGTTGCCATCTAGGGTTAGATTGACTATGGGTGTTTGTTATTTGGGTTGATTTTATGATTTAATTTAGAATTGGTGGTTGCAAACACTGATTCAAGCTTTGCGGGTTTAACTCTTCTTGAGAAAGAGAGTCTAAGACCTCAAAATTGACCCAATAAGGAATTGGGATGGACTCATGAGAAATGATAGTCCCAATTAACGGGTTAAATCTCGAGAGAGTAATCACCCTACGTGAACCCTAGTTGCTTGGTCTAATTTGCCAACCCAATTGGCCTCGAGAGAGTCAATTGGGCAAAATCACTCTCTTTACCGAAAGGTGTGAGAGTGGGTAAAATTATGCAACGATTATAGCATAAGCCCCAAATAAGTCAATTGAACCTAAGTAACATCTACCCGTTAGCCACCAAGGTAATGCCACGACCCTAGTGCTCTTCCTTCCCAATAATTACAACTTAGCAATATTCTCCTAGCATAATCTAGCTTTAATCCGTAGTTTTATAATAGTAGTTATAAATACAAAAACTCAAAAGATGCTTGAAGTGACATTAGAAGCACAACCGCAACTCTAGGCTAGACAGAAAATACAACTCCACTATTAGCTCCCTGTGGAAATTCGATCCCGGACCTCTATCGGGTAAAAGCTATTGCTTTCTGCTCTTCCTGCCATAGTGTAGTGTCGAGTAGGCAACGATCAACTTTTTGGCGCTGTTGCCTGGGAACTTACGGTGTTGACTATCTGTTTAGTTAGTTTTGTGTTTTGCTTCTCTTTCCTTCTTATTTACTAATTTTGTTTGTGTCGATCAATCAGGTACAATGGCTCTTAATGCAAATGACCCTCTCGGCAATGTGATAGCAGGGGAGGAGGTAGAGGATCTAGAACCAGATGAGGTCTTACCTCAAGTTCCACAGAGAGGCTGACATGTCAATGTAAATGCAAATGAGAACAACAATATTCCAGACCCTCCTCCGGCACCACCGAGAGTGGCTCCCAGAGTTTTACCAAATCACGGATACGCCAGTGCTATTGTTCCTCCCCGAATCCGGGCGGGGAACTTTCAAATCACAAATGTTATGCTGACCTTGCTTGAGCAAAAAGAGTATTTCATGGGTGCCTCCGATCAAAATGCCTACAAGCACTTGAAGGGGTTCGTAGATACATGCTGGGGTAGCAAGCAGACAAACGTGTCCGAGGATGCATTGAGATTGAGGCTTTTTCCGTTCTCTCTTCGCGGTAAAGCATTGGATTGGTTAGAAAGGCTCCCCAATCATTCTATTACAACATGGGATGAATTGGCGGACAAATTTATTGCCAAATTCTTCTCTCCAAGTCATATGGCAGCTCTTCGGGATGAAATTCTAGCTTTCAAGCAAGAGCCAACAGAACCTTTGCACGAGATATGGGAAAGATATAGAACAATGGTGAAAGAATGCCCTAATAACGACATGACCAAGGCTATGATTCAACAAGCATTTTATCGGGTCATCAACATCACAAATCAATGCATTGTGAACCAATTGGCCGGAGGAACTTTATGAAACTTTCTTACCAAGATGCATGTGATGTACTTGATGAAATGGCCAACACCTCTTCGACATGGCAAAGCCGAGCAAATATGCCCCAAGGTGACCCCACGGTCATCCATTTTCATAAGGAATTGCACGATCATGGCCAAGCTATCGCCGAGCTTACAACAACTATGAATCAATTGGCAAAGGCGCAATTGCAACAAGTCCAAAACCCGCGCCAAGTCAATGCAATGGAAGATGTTTCTATGTTGAAAAGGAGGCAAAGAGGACAACAACCTCAAGGTAATTGTGAACAATATGACAACAACAATGATGGTGGTAGTTATTCAAATGAGTGCTATGATGATCAAAGCGAAGAGGTCCAATATGTCAACAACTACCAAGGGAAAAGAGGTAACTCTTCAAATCAACAATGGCGTCCTCAAGGAAATTGGGGAAATCAACAACAAGGCGGAGGTAATTGGAATAACAACAACCAAAACAACAATTTGGGTAATCAAAGAAACCAAGGAAATTGGAATGGTAGTAACAATAATTGGGGCAACAACAACAATCAAGGAGGGTGGAACAATAGCGGGAACCAAGGTAATCGGGGGCAAATCTTTCAAAGGCCCCCATGTACCAACAACCGAACAACCCACCCCCCTTTCCTTCTCAAGGTCCGAGTTCGTCCGGAAGTGATATGGGGAGAATTGAAAGCATGTTCGAGCAAATGATGAAAAAGAACCAAGATTCCGAAGCCCAACTAGCTTCGCATAACACATCTATCCGGAACTTGGAAGTGCAATTAGGCCAAATCTCTCAAGCATTGAATACTCATCCCAAGGGTGCGCTACCAAGTGATACGGTGGTGAATCCGAAGGGTGGGAATAATAATCATGTGATGGCGGTTACAACAAGAAGTGGGAGAGGCGGTGATGTGAATGCCTCAATGCAAAAGCAAGTTATGGATGAGATGTTGAGTTGCGGGATGATGATGTACCTTTGATTGTTGATGATGTGGTTAATCAAAAAGCGAACAATGATGTGCGGATTGATATTAATGATGAGGCCGAGGTAGAGACTCAAGATGACGTAAACCTGTCTAGGGAATACGTGATTGACATGCCCGGGCCGGTTGTACAAAAAGTTAAGGCACCTTTGCCTAGGCCACCTCCACTTTATCCTCAACGGTTAGCAAAGCAAAAGAGTGACAATCAATTCAAAAAATTCATTGACATGATGAAGAGCCTCACAATCAATGTCCCTTTGGTTGAGGCACTTGACCAAATGCCAGGATATGCAAAGTTCATGAAAGATTTAGTTACAAAGAAAAGGTCGATGGAGTGTGAAACAATTAAGATGACTCATCAAGTGAGTGCCATAGTGCATTCAATGGCACCCAAGCTTGAGGATCCCGGAGCTTTTACTATCCCATGTACTATAAGAAGTGCGGATTTTGCTAAAGCCCTTTGTGACTTGGGGGCTAGTATTAATTTGATGTCGTACTCAGTCTTCAAGACTTTGGGAATTAGGCAACCTCGACCTACCTCAATGAGACTTCAAATAGCAGATCGATCGATGAAGTGACCCTTGGGCATAATCGATGATGTTCTTGTCCGTGTTGATAAATTCATATTGCCGATCGACTTTGTCATATTAGATTGTGAGGTGGATTTTGAAGTGCCGATTATTCTTGGAAGACCTTTCCTAGCTACGGGGAAGGCATTAGTTGATGTTAAAGCGGGTAAGTTGACATTTTGAGTGGGAGATGGGAATGTGGTATTCCATGTTTGCAAATTAATGAGAGAATCAAATAGCACGGAGGTGTGTTCGTTTGTGGACATTGTCACAACTGTGATAGTGGATGACACAAGTTCCATGATCAATGTTGTAGATCATCTTGAGGCTGTGCTTCTTAACATGGATGTCAATGAAGATGCTAGTAGAGTGGAGTGCGTGAATGTATTGCATGGTATGGGTTCATATTCTTATGAGCCTAGAAGTCTATCTTTAGATCTTGAAAACCGCAAAACTCCACCAATGAAGCCATCGATTGAGGAGCCACCGGTGTTGGAGTTGAAGCCACTTCCTCCACACCTCAAGTATGAATTCTTGGGTTCAAATTCTACTTTACCTATCATTCTTTCTTCTTGCCTTACTAACATGCAGGTTAAGGCCACCTTGGCAGTTCTTCAAAAGTGAAAAAGGGCAATCAGATGGACTCTAGATGATATTCGGGGTATAAGCCCCGCCTTTTGCATGCATAAAATTATATTGGAGGAGGATGCGAGGCATTCACTTGAGCATCAAAGAAGACTAAATGAGGCAATGTAAGAAGTGGTAAAGAAAGAGGTTATCAAGTGGCTTGACGCATGTGTGGTTTATCCCATTTCTGACAGTTCATGGACTTTTCCGGTGCAATGCGTACCGAAAAAAGGTGGAATAACTGTAGTGACCAATGACAACAATGAGCTTATTCCGACTTAGACAGTGACGGGTTGGAGAGTTTGCATGGATTACCAAAAGCTGAACATGGTGACTAGAAAAGATCATTTCCCATTGCCATTCCTTGACCAAATGCATGATCGTCTTGCGGGCCGGGCTTTCTATTGTTTTTTGGATGGTTGCTCGGGGTACAATCAAATTCTCATTGCCCCAGAGGACCAAGAGAAGACGACTTTCACATGTCCTTATGGCACATTCGCTTTCTCCAGAATGCCATTTGGATTATGTAATGCTCCGGCGACCTTCCAACGTTGCATGATGGCTATTTTCACCGACATGGTGGAGGATATCTTGGAGGTCTTCATGGATGATTTTCTTGTGGTTGGGGATTCTTTTGAGGAGTGCTTGGTAAACTTGGATAGAGTGTTAGCCCCGTATGAAGATACCAACCTTGTTCTAAACTGGGAAAAGTGCCATTTTATGGTAGAAGAGGGTATAGTGTTGGGTCACAAGATCTCGAAGAGAGGAATGGAAGTTTATAAGGCCAAGATCGAGGTTATTTCAAGGCTTTCTCCCCTACTTCTATCAAAGGGGTGACGAGTTTTCTTGGGCACGCGGGTTTCTACCGGAGGTTCATCAAAGATTTTTCTAAGGTAGTTAACCCGTTGTGAAAATTGCTAGAGAAAGATGCCAAGTTTGTTTTTGATGAGAAATGCATGGAGGCTTTTGAGCTCCTTAAACAAAAGTTGACAACTACCCCCATAATCACCGCACCAAATTGGAGCTTACCATTCGAGCTCATGTGCGACGTGAGTGACGTTACGGTGGGGGCAGTTTTAGGCCAAAGGATCAACAAGATGTTCCATCCGGTGTACTACTCAAGCAAGACCATGAATGAGGCTCAAAGGAACTACACAATCATCGAAAAGGAGTTCTTGGCTATTGTTTTTGCTATGGAAAAGTTCCGTCCTTACCTTATGGGGGCTAAAGTTATTGTGCACACCGACCATGCCGCCCTTAGGTATTTGATGACCAATAAAGATTCAAAGGCAAGATTGATGAGATGGGTTCTTCTCCTTCAAGAGTTTGATTTAGAAATCGTTGACCGGAAGGGTAGCGAGAATCAAGTGGCAGACCACTTGTCCCGTTTGCAGGAGGAGGGGAGGCCTTGTGACGGCCTTGAGATCAATGATACATTTCCCGACGAGCAACTCCTTGCGGTGTCAATGAGTGGAATACCATGGTTCGCCGATATTGCAAACTATCTTGTTACCGGAATCATCCCGTGTGAGCTCTCTTCTAACCAAAGGAAGAAACTCAAACGGGATAGCTTGGATTATTATTGGGATGAGCCCTATTTTTTCAAGATTTGCACCGATGGTGTGATTCAACGATGTGTCCCGGAAGAGGAGCAATTGGGTATTTTGGAAGCTTGCCATTCCTCACCCTATGGTGGCCATCATGGCGGGGCGAGAACGGCTTCTAAAGTGCTTAGTTGCGGATTTTTTTGGCCTAATTTGTTTAAAGATGCCGGTGATGTGGTCAAAAGATATGATGAATGCCAACGAGTCGGTGGAATTTCAAAAAGGGATAAAATGCCCCTCAATACAATTCTCGAGCTAGACATTTTTGATGTTTGGGGCATCGACTTCATGGGTCCTTTCGTGAGCTCTTGTGGAAACACTTACATTCTGGTAGCAGTAGATTATGTCTCCAAGTGGGTTGAAGCCGTAGCTTTGCCCAACAATGAAGCCCGGAGTGTTGTGGCATTTCTTAAAAAGAGTATCTTCACGAGGTTTGGCACTCCCCGTGCTATCATTAGTGACGGGGGATCTCACTTTTGCAACAAAGCTTTTGATTCATTGCTAGCCAAATATGGAGTTAATCACAAAGTAACCACCCCCTATCATCCTCAAGCTAGTGGTCAAGTGGAAGTCTCCAACTGAGAAATTAAGAGTATCTTGTCTAAAACTGTAAATGCAAATAGGACCGATTGGTCGAAAAAATTGGATGACGCTCTTTGGGCCTATCGGACAGCTTACAAGACTCCGATTGGTATGTCCCCGTACCGGTTGGTATTTGGGAAAGCTTTCCATCTTCCGGTGGAGTTGGAGCACAAGGCTATGTGGGCCTTGAGGAAGTTAAACTTAGAATGGGAGGTTGCTGCAAATCTGAGGGTTGAATAACTTAATAAGCTCGATGAGTTTAGATTCCATGCATACTCCAACTCATCCTTGTATAAGGACAAAATGAAGCACTTTCACGACAAATATGCTCGGGGCAAGGAGTTCAAAGTTGGGGATATGGTTTTCTTGTTTAATTCCTGGTTACGTCTGTTTCCGGGTAAGCTCAAGTCAAAGTGGAGTGGGCCATTTGAAGTTATGTTCGTGACCCCATTTGGTTCTCTTGATCTAAAACACAAAAATGGTGAAATATTCAAAGTCAATGGTCACCGGGTCAAGCATTATCTCGGAAAGTTCGATGGCAGCCACGTAGTGGCGCTTCTTCATCTAAAGTGATGTGGTGGTAACATGCGTCGTGCCGCGACGTTAAATCAGGCGCTTCTTGGGAGGCAACCCATGTGTAGCTTAGGATTTTTGAGCTAACTATTTATGATATATTGCAGGGATTTTGTTGAAGCAGTGCAAAACAAAGTTGGAAAATGGCATAGTCTCTGAAGATTGCCAGCGCGGCTGCGGTGCATTTTGTGCGGTCCGCGCTGGCATGAGGCAAAAGGGGGACTCTCTGAAGTTCTTCACCATGGCCGCGGTCAAGTTAGTGCGGTCCGCGGTGGGTTGACGCGGCCGCATTACACGTTTGTACGGTCCGCGTAGGTTTTATCATGAGGGGTCACACGAATAAACCCAGCGTGGTCCGTGGTCACTTTTGTGCGGCCGCGTTGGTAGGTAAGTACGGGTCCTACTGGGGCTCTATAAATAGAGACCAAGGGTCTCATTTTACCCTTTTTGCAAATTGGAAACCCAGAACCCTAATTCTACTGTTCGTCCCCATCCAAGACTGAGATTCTTGCTTGTGTGGATAGATTGCATTCATTCTTCATAATCCTGGTAACATTTCATGCATTTTTGATTATTACACTTTTATTTTTATATTAATTGCTTGCCAGTAGTATGTAACTTCTTTGCCTTCACAATTGTCTTCGAATTGTTAGTCCAGGGTAGCTTCCATGTTAGTTTGAAATAACTAAGGATTGGGTACATGAGTAGGGACAAGTAGGGGTAAAAAGTTGAACAAAAATAGAACAAAAGCATGCAATCCCTAGCTTACTCACTGAACCTAACCTAGTGCGGCCCGCGGTCGCCTTAACGCGGTCTGCAGTGCCCTAACGCGGTCCGCGTTACGCTTCCACATGGTCCGCGATGCTTGAATGACTGAGGAACAACTTGTGTCCAGCACGGCCGTGGTAACTTTTGTGCGGTCCGCACTGGCCCACCGCGGCCGCGACCCCATCTTGTGCGGACCGCGGTGTGAGATTCAGAGAAGACCCTTCCTGGGGTTTTGTTCAGTGCGGCCCCGCAGTTGCCTTAGTGCGGTCCACGGTGCCTCCAACGCGACTACATTCCTGATGGTGTGGTCTGCGGTGCCTAGTTCTGTTGCAGTGTCTGCAACTTTCATTTTGCTTCTGCAATTTTAATTCAGTCACATGTTTCACTGCCTGTGCTTCAACTAACAATGTTAGATGTGTTTGTTTGCAGACAATGGTAAAACAACGAGGAAGAGGTTCTAAACAACCCGACCGAGGTGACTCCTCCCGGGGAGGAAAAGGGAAACAAGTTAAACTCACTTCCCGACCTAAATTGAAAACAAGGAAACAAATTGTTATAGACGACCAATCGGGGAGTGAGTACGTACCCTCTCAGGACCTCTCTTCTGATTCAGGGCCAGCTACTGCAGTCCCGGCTTCACATACTGACCAAGCCCCACAACGTATACCTTCTGAGTCGTTTGATGGCTCAGCAGCAGGCAGTGGTGAATATTCCACCTCCCCCACAGCTTCAGTATCTGGGGAGAGTGCAGAAGGTTGGACTAATAGTGATAATGAGGTACCGGACAGTGGGGTGCCCCAGGTTGGGGGTGTTGAGAGAACTAGAAAACCTGAAGTTTGGGAAGATTGATTTGTCAGCCAGGTGGCGTTCCACAAATTTAGAGAATGGTGGCCGTCACGGAAGTTGATACTTGAGCGGAGCTTTATTGACAAAGACTTTCTACCCCTAACCCCCAATGTGCATAGACAGTTCCAGGCTCGAGTGGGTTGGGAGTTCTTTAAAGACAATTGTTTGAAGGCAAATGAGCATATGATCAAGGAGTTTTACAGCAATGTGGCTCATATCTTGAAAGGCACTAAAGTGACGAAAGTGAGAAACAAAAATGTGGTTTTCACCAGGAAGGCGTTGAATGAGTATTTGGGGTTCATTGACGAAGATGAGTCCCTGTACAATGAAAAGTTAGCAATGGGCGAGGAGGTTCGTCCGTGGTTAGCTTCGTACCTAGCAATTCCGGGTACGGTTCCAGAATAGTTACAAGCAGGGACCAAAATACTTTGGAGAACTTTCAACTTCGAGGCTAGAGGGTGGTTGACCTTTGTATGCAGTGGGCTCGACCCGACTACTCATGATCAGACTATTCCACTTGCCCCGACGGTTCTTATTGCTTCTATTATGGCAGGTTATCCTATCAATGTGGGCAATATGATGTCCCGCACCATTTCTGCAGTAGGGGTCGAGCATGACCGGAACTACCCTTTTCCCAGCACCCTTACTATGTATTTCCGGGACTTGGAGGTGGAGAAGAGACCGTTTGACGTCAAGGTAAAACCTGTGGCTCCATTCTCCTGGTATTGTTTGAAGGGGCCAGACAACTCCAAAGACAAAAGTTACAAGCCGCCTTCCTCTACTCTAGCTAGCTAGTCTGAGGAGCCAATGGCGGTAGTGTCTTCGGTTGAGCCCCCCATAGAGCCTTCCACCATGCCTACTGTCACCACTGATGATGATTTGCCTCCACGACCCTCCTTCTCTGCTGGCCCCAGTCCTTCAGTTGACACGGGGGTCCCTTCTTTCTAGACTCATCCTTTCACGGCCCAGCAGTTGAACCGGACACTAGCCAGTTTGAACAACTGGATGTCAGCTGCGACATCCAAGTTGTCTACATTGTCTGCTATAGTTGAGGCCCATTCAGCACCTTCCACTACTCAGTTTCCTCAGTCCATTGAGGACACACTGAAGAAGCTCTTGGAAAATCAGGAGAAGATTATGAGGACTCAGGACGCCTTGACTATGGCGGTGGATTCACATGGCAAGGCTTTAAGGGAGCTTTCCAAGGAGCACAAGAAGATGAGGAAGTCAAGGGCGTCTAAGGAGTCGGTGAGAGTGCTACGGACTGATGTGGACAGGCTATTAGCAGACCAGATGCTATTAGACTTGTTATTCGGGGATCCAGCCCCAGCAGTAGCACCAGTGCCACAGCCACAGCAGGAGCAGGAGCAGGCACCCAGGCCCCTAAGAAAGAAGAGGAAGCTCCCCAGTTCAGTTGGTGCAGTTATTAAGCTACCAGACCCACAGGAGACCCCCTCTAGTGATGCACCTATCAGTCAACCGGTTTAGGAGCAGGCCTCAGTCCCAACAGCTGAGCAGCAGGAGATCGGGAACCAGTATGAGGTTCCCGTACATACAGTGGACTTGGGGACCACTGATGATCCCATGCAGATGGACCGGGCCTAGGGAGATCCTATATCCTTTCTTTTGTTTTGATATTTATTTGATAGTTGGCATTGAGGACAATGCCAGCTTTTATTCGTGGGGGTGTGCCCTACTTTTTTCTGGATGACTGTATATATATATATATAGATTCTTAGTTTATTTTTATTGATTTTGTGTTTTTTTTACTTTGGGATGTATATAAATTTACATTTCTGTATATATTCATCCCCCGTTGTATATTCTACTCCCCTATTATACATATTCATTCTATTTTCTATTTTCGCAAAAATTTTGTTTTTAGCTTTGTTGTTAGGCTCGTAGCCGCTTGTTTTGATTTTTGCATTTCCAATTAGCCCTTGGTTTTTTTAATGCCACGGTTCTTTCCAAGGGTGGAGTATTGTGCGAACCGGTGGCTCTTCCCAATGATAGATGGCGTGACAACCTTCTTAAGGGTTTGAGTCCATTTCTTTGATTTTTCTTTTGTTTTTGATAGCGTAGTTAGAGGCACCTCAAGCAAATCTTCACTTGGGCCTAGCACATTTGCCTTTGATCCCATGGTCAAAGACATAATGTTGTGTTCAAGATGGTGAAAGTCGTGGCTTTGAGACTCTTGCATTGACCAAACGATCATCATGTGGTCTTTTTGGACCATTGTGTGTTTAAATCATAACTAAGGTCATTGTGGGCCCTCGACTCGATGTCTTTAGCAAATCCCTAGCGCGTGTGGTGAGGAATTGAAATTTGAGTCCAAGTCCCGAGCCAATGGTCTAGAACTTGCCCTGAATGTCTGTTGAGGCAAAATCCTAGGTGAAATTTGACTTGAGAAATGATTATAGGCTCTCCTTAATCCAAATGCTAAGTTGAACAATTTCATAGCCTTCCAATGAAATAATCCCTAGTTAACCCTTTTTGAGCCTTAAACCTTTTTCTTTCAAGAACCAATGCTACAAGCCTATACCCGTTCTAAACGATTACTCTCTCTCGGCACCTAAATCTTCCCTTGAGTAATGACAAAAATCTAAGTTTGGGGGGAGAGACAAGAAAGGAAGCAAAGCAGTAAGGTACAAAAGAAAGAAAAGAAGGCAATGAAAAAGCAAGAAAAGAAAAAGGACAAAAAGAAAGTCCCATGTGAACAAGAATAAAAAGGGATTCAAGGAAAACAAAAGTGAAAAAGGTGTGGAGAAAGTAGAAAAAGGAGAAATGTTTTGAATTGTATAAGAAAGAGTGACAATATGTCTCTATAACCCCTTGTGAAGAAGTGAAATCCTCAAAAAGAGCCAAGAAAGTTGCGCCGAAATGAATCAAAAGAAGTGTTTAAGGGAAGATTGAACCCACGTGAATAAAAATATGTCCTACCCTTGCCTAAAAGGCTTCACAATGACTCCAAAAGCCCTATTTGATCTCAAGTTGAAGGGAGCTTACATTAGTGAATACTTACATAAGGGGCAAGCATATGGTACTTAGAGTCGCACTTGTGACCTTCCTTTTTGAGAGAGATGAGAGAAATTTCATTTGCTTCGATTTGTGTGTCAATATTTAAAAGGTGAGGTTCGCTTAGGGAGAGTTGAGGATGTGAGAGTTTGGGTTCCACAATGACCAAAGTAAGTGAGAAAAGCTCTTTGATGAAATGTGTCAACTCTTGATGCTCTTGTGTCACACTTGATCTATAGTTTTCAAAGTTTTAAATGTGTTAATGATGCATTCGTATTGAGGGCAATTGTTAGTCCCAATTGATGCTTGTTGAGGTTATTTTAGGATAGCTGGAATTACTTGGATGTTCCTTTAAGGGGTGGGTCTTATTTTGTTTGCTTGAGGACAAACAAAGGTTTAAGTTTGGAGGAGTTGATAAGTTAGGATTTTAAAGTGTTTATGTCCCTACTTGCCTATGCTTTGAGTATAAATTGATACAAAAACAGTTCCAAAATGCTCACAAGTTGTGCTTTATTGCAGGGTTGATTGACAAAGTGACGAAATGTCAAAGATCGACTCAAAAAGGAGTGAAACCTGCTCAAGTATCAAAGACCAAGAGAAGTTAAGAAAAAGGGGCCTAGTGCGGACCGCGTAACAATGACCGCGGATGCACTAGGAGGTTCAGAGACTGGACATTTTCAAGCTTAAGGTCATGCAGACGCGGTAGGATTCACGCGGCCCGCAGAGAAGCTTCGCGGCCGCACTCCTGCTCTGTGCGGTCCGCGTTCATAGGGTTCAACAAAGGGCATTTGTCATCACGCAGTCCACGGTCATGTCTGTGCGGACTGCGCTAGTTGCCTTCGCGGTCGCGGTACACTCCCACGCGGTCAGCATCCCCCAGTTCAAGTCATCAAACAACTGAATCCCTAGAGCCAGTGCGGCCGCGGTCCATTTTGTGCGGCCCGCACTGACCCCACAGGGGTATTTTTGTCCAGTTTTTCCAGCCTAGTATAAATAGAACATTTTACTATTTTTTTAAGGGAGCGGTCAGATCTGAGAATAGAAGAACAACTGCGATTGGTGTTGTAGCCATTTTTGGCATATTTGCTTCCCATTAACAATAGATTATTGTAGTTTTTTCTTAGTAATTAATTAATATGTGTAGTTCTTCATCTATTTCTTCAGTTTCTTATTTAATTATATGTAGCTAAACCCTTTAGCTAGGGTTATGGCTCAACCCTAGTGTGGGTAATTGATGGGTGTTGCCATCTAGGGTTAAATTGACTATGGGTGTTTGTTATTTGGGTTGATTTTATGATCTAATTTAGAATTGGTGGTTGCAAACACTGATTCAAGCTTTGTGGATTTAACTCTTCTTGAGAAAGAGAGTCTATGACCTCAAAATTGACCCAACAAGGAATTGGGATGGACTCATGAGAAATGATAGTCCCAATTAACGGGTTAAATCTCGAGAGAGTAATCACCCTACTTGAACCCTAGTTGCTTGGTCTAATTTGCCAACCCAATTGGTCTCGAGAGAGTCAATTGGTCAACATCACTCTCTCTATCGAGAGGTGTGAGAGTGGGTAAAATTGTGCAACGGTTATAGCATAAGCCCCAAATAAGTCAATCGAACCTAAGTAACATCTACCGGTCAATTAGCCACCAAGGTAATGCCACGACCCTAGTGCTCTTCCTTCCTAATAATTACAACTTAGCAATATTCTCCTAGCATAATCTAGTTTTAATCCATAGTTTTATAATAGTAGTTATAAATACAAAAACTTAAAAGATGCTTGAAGTGACATTAGAAGTACAACCGCAACTCTAGGCTAGACAGAAAATACAACTCCACTATTAGCTCCCTGTGGAAATTCAATCCCGGACCTCTATTCGGGTAAAAGCTATTGCGATCCGCTCTTCCTACCATAGTGTAGTGTCGAGTCGGCAGCGATCACTAGGCAAAAGTTAGGACATAAAAAAAATCACCCATTCTGACCTACGATATGACTTGATCCTCTTCACTGAGGTGCGTAGGCAGTTTAGAGTTTCATTCTGAGTTCAGTCGTATAAGTTCAAAAGATAAATAATCACCCAATCGTTATCCGAATGAAGTACGATGGAATGTAATCCGTTAAATCAGCGCTTGCAAATCGAGCTGAGATTTCATTCTTCTGTTAAACTTTGGATCCCATTTGATTTAAAGAGAGCAAGTCGCTATGGTAAATTGGTGTCTTCAATGAAATAATTATAGTCTTTTAGGAGGATACAAAGTATTTGCATTGAAGTCTGGGGATTCACTATGTCTTCATGTTCACATAACCTTATGTTAGTTGGTCTTAAAAGCCGCTCACTGCCCTATAAAAAATAAAATAAAATAAAAAGGAAGAAAAGAGAAGCATCAAAAGGAAACACAAGTAGAAGAAGAAAGATTGCTTGGCACAATGTTTCAAATTCAGTGAGACTTGAACCCAAGATATTTGTGAGAATGGAGCTCTTGATTTTCGATTGATAGCAAGAAAAATGTTTTGTGAACTCGAAGCTTCCATACCAAAACATAAAAGCTTTGAAGAAGTCGCTCCAATTCGGAATTGTCGGTATATACAAATCTGATATTGATTTCGAAATACTATATGAAACTATCCTTAAGGTATTAAATCCTACATTTTGGACATATTTTAAATTTTAAATTCTTGTTTTCAAGAAACCAAACTCTTCATGATTTCAACATTCCTACGTCAAAATATAAAAGTTTTGGTGAAGTCACGGAAGTTTAAAACCGTCAGCGTGTCGAAATTTTACGATAACATCGAAATATTATCTCAAACTATCCTTAAAGTATTAAATCTTGCAATTTGCGTATGGTTTATATTTTGAAGTTTGGTTTCTGATAAATCAAACGGTTCATAGTTTTGATGTTCCTAAACTAAGATACAAATATTTTGGTGAAGCTGTGCAAATCTGAAACTATCAACGTGTCGGAATAAGTTAATTTCAAAATATTATCTGGGACGATTCTGAAGATGTTTGATTCTGAATTTTGGATATGTCTTAGATATTGAAGTCTAGTTTTTATAAAATCAAGTGGTTCATGATTTCAACATTTCGACTCCAAGATACAATTTTTTTGGTGAAGCTGCACAAATGTAAAACTATCAACGTGTAGGAATTTAAGGTTAGATTCAAAATAATATCTGGGACGATTCTCAAAGTGTTTGATTCCAAATTTTGGATATTTCTTAGATTTTAAAGTCTAGTTTCCACGAAATCAAACGGTTCATAATTTTAATGTTTTTACATAAGATATTAATTTTTTGGTGAGACTGTGCAAATCTAAAATTTTTAACATGGTGGAATCTAAAGCTGGTTTCAAAATAGTATATAGGGCGATTATGAAGGTGTTTGATTCTAAGTTTTGGATATGTTTTATATATTGAAGTCTAATTTTCGAAAAATCAAACGGTTTGTTATTTGTACTCTCCCAAAGCAAGATATGAATCTTTTGTTACAAGCGCGTAAAGTTGATAATGGTAAGTGAGACTAATATAAAAGTTGGACAAAGTAAATCAAAAGAGAAGCAATCTCTCCGATAGTCGAGCCACCTTGAGAGTAATCTCTCCGATAGTCAGCCTACCTTGAGAATAATCTCTCCGATAGTTGGATCACCTTGAGAGCAATCTCTCCGATAGTCGGGATACCCTGAGAGTAATCTCTCTGATAGTCGGGCCACCTTGAGAGTAATCTCTCCGATAGTCAGGTCACCTGGAGAGTAATCTCTCCGATAGTCAGGTCACCTTAAGAATAATATCTCCGATAGTCGGGTCACCTTGAGAGTAATCTCTCCGATAGTCAGGCCACCCTGAGAGTAATTTCTCCAATAATCAGGCCACATTGAAAGTAATCTCTCCGATAGACGGGCCACCTTGAGAGTAATCTCTCCAGTAGTCGGGTCGTTTTGAGAGTGATCTCTCTAATAGTCGGGCCGCATTGAGAGTAATCTCTCCGATATTTGGGCGGGAAAAAGTACTCATTCCCTCATACTCTAAGATTATCTTCTTCATGCATGAATCATCTCGTTTAACAAGAACACATCCTTCTTGTTTGACCTATAAAGAGCCAAAAAGGATAACAAAGGAAGAAAAGCACAAGAAAAAAATTACCTTCGCATCAATGCTTTCGAATCTACAAAATTAGACTCAAATGGCTTGCAAATACTGCGAATTGATACCAACAAATACGAGTACATGGGTTTATATAGATCTTTGAAAAAGGATGTTAAAGCGATGCTTCCGATGTGGGACTAAGTAAGGAAAGGTGGCAGTAGTGTGATAGTTTTCCTTCTCCTATGAGAATTGAAATCCTTTTCCTATTTTGTCTACTTATGCGCAAGTTTTGGTCCTAAAGTGTTGTGACAAGTCATTGTCAGTGTATTCTCCTGTAATCAAGGGTCACAATTCCGTGGAATTATTTTGTTAATTCCCTGTGAGTCCATGGGCAAAGAATGATATCTTTGTTGAATATTCTATTAAAGGCTTAGTAGTAAGAATATTCCACAAGTAAAAGCAGAGGTGTTTTGAGGTTGGCATAATATATTTTAAAATTGCACTTTGGCAAGAAAACATCACGCCAACTAATTGAAAATTATGATTTTGAAATTATGCTAGGAAGAAGTCAATACTAGATTCGGAGGTTTGATGTCACGACCCAAATTTCCAACCTTATGGATCGTGATGGCGCCTAACACCACACTTGCTAGGTAAGCCAATGTTACAGTTCGCTCAACTATTTCCGTTAACTAATCACTTAAATAGGATAGAACAATTTTAAATTAAACCTGATCCAATGGCTTTGAACGATTCAATCCAAATATAAACGACTAAATAATTAAATAAAACGATCCACGAGACTAATTATAAAAGTAATTCAAAACTACCCCAGGGTCTGGTGCCACAACTCACGAACTACTAAAGAATACTACAAAGAATGGGCTGAAAGAAATAATGTATAACTGTTTTGAATCAAATAAAACAGTAGTCTAAATAATATAGAAAAGACTCTCGGGATCCGCGGACGCTGGCAGATATACCTTGTGTCTCCGAAAGAGTGGATAGCTGCTCTAACAACCTCTACTGCTGGCCGGTACCTGGATCTGTGCAAAAGAGCACAGAGTGTAGTATCAGTACAACCGACCCCATGTACTGAGTAAGTGTCGAGCCTAACCTCGACAAAGTAGTGACGAGGCTAGGACACAACAAACAAATAACCTGCAGTTAGACAATATCTAGCAGAATAACAGTAATAAAAAGCTAAAACAATTAAATAATAATAGCTGCAACAACCATTTGAATTAATTTAGTCACCCTTTCCAGGTCTCAGCTAGGTCCAATACTCCAATAAATTTCCCAGTTCCAAACTTTACCTTAAAATAACCACATGTACAAAATATGAGAAAGACCGTAGAGTAAAACAAGAATTCCCAAATCTTTGTAATTAAAAAATAGTAAAACATAATTATTCACCCTTATCACAATCAATTTCTCCACCCTTATCACATCTATTTAGCCCCCTTATCACAGCCCCCTTATCACAATCTATTTAGCCCCCTTATCACAGCCCGCTTATCACAATCAATTTTGTTTATTTATCAAAAGCTTTCACAATTCAGGCCAAGTCTTTCACAATATTTTAGTTTCAACAATTATAAATAAGAAACTATGTTTTCTCATAAACTTCATCAATATCCTCTCAACCATGAAACCGACATATATATATCGTAAAAACAGTGCCAACTGCTCCACCGTTTTGTACCACTAGGAACCAAATAAACAACCAATTCTCTTTCCAAAATAACCACAACAATATTTAACATCCAAATAAAAAGGCCAAATAGTCATAGAAATAATAATGAACATAGAACTATTAAGACAGGAATCCATTAAATTAGAAACGGGAAAGGGATCATGTTTAACAGACCATTTGGTGGTGCATAGATACTCGTCACCTCACCTATATACCACACACATGTATTTCACATAGCAAACAAGTGGGGATTCCTATTCTTCCAAGTCAAAGTTAGACCAAACACTTACCTCAAATTCCAGGCCACTCACTACTCAATTACAACTTTTCCTTTAGAACCTTGCTCTAGCCCGCTTGAATCTAATCATAATTAGCTTAATATCATTAATTAATGCTAAAGGAACTAACTTTACTGAAAATTATAATTTTTCCTATGTTTTCTCAAAAAAAAAAATATTAAAACCCGACTCCGAACTCGCTTGGTCCAAACTCAAGATTCGGATCAAAATCAGTTTATCCGTTTACGCCCGAACCCGAATATCAAATGCGGCAGATTCAATATTGGAAAACAAAGTTGCCAAACTGTAGCCTCACGTGTAACCCAGCAGCTCAAAAAAAAAAAAAAGACTTCTCATGCTACAAAATTGACTACATTAATTCATTATAATATTAGAGATTTGTAATTGGTAGTGCAACATAAAATGATGCCTCATTTTTGCATTCTAACTTTTATATCAAATCATTACAAGCTTTCAATTATTACTTCATCATTAGGAACCCAATTATTGTCTAGCTATTGAAAAGACAAAAATTCCAATTTATTTAATTAACTACACCACCGTAAGTAATGGAAATATATATGTACCTAATTACTTGGATTGCTTCTACAAAATTTTATACAGTCAATAGCTATATCAGGCCCGATAGTCGTCGCCTCCGTCACAACGCAAAACACCTATCTGCTATTCTAGGTTTTGTTTCTAGCTTAGAAGTTAGAATTAATCAGATTCACTTATTTAGTTACCACACGTGACTTGCAACCTGGCAGCAAAGGAGAATAGGCCTGGCCCATTTCTTTTGTTTAAACGACCCAATCAAGTTATTAGTTTACCAACAATTACATATAGTATAAATGTGGCCCGCTAGTAATTAACTGGTACACAATCATATATATTCTAATAATTTATTCTACTAGCTTAGTATTTGACTTAAACATTATAATAAACTTGTACCGGGATCCGGAACCAAAGTACGGACCCGATACCAACGAGTTCAAACATTAATCACTTTTTTGTAATTCCTTTAAATTTCAATTTAACAATTTTCGTCAAAATTTGTTTCTCGAGCTAGGGACCTCGGAATTCTATTCCGGACATACGCCCAAGTCCCGTATTTTACTACAGACCTTCTGGGACTGTCGGAATACGGGTTCAGATCCGTTTACTCAAAACGTTGACGAAAGTCAACTAAAATCAAATTTAACTCTAAAAAATTACTATTTCATATATTTTCACATAAAAGCTTTCCGGATTCACACCCGGACTGCGCACGCAAAATCGAGATAATTAAAATTAGTCTTTTTTTATAGTTAATAAGTCTAGAACGGAGTCTTAATTCATAAAATGACCCCTTGGGTCATCACAATCTCCACCTCTAAAACCACGTTCGTCCTCGAACGGACATAGAAGATTACCTGAATTGGCGAACAAGTGTGGATATCTACTTTGCGTGTCCGACTCGAACTCCCAAGTAGCTGCCTCAATGGGCTGACCTTTCCACTGCACTCGAACTGAAGGAAAACTCTTAGATCTCAACTGGGGAACCCGTCGGTCTAAAATGGCTACTGGCTCCTCCTCATAAATCAAGTCTTTGTCCCATTGGACGAAGCTGAAATCTAACATATGGGACGGGTCATCATGATATTTCCGGTGTATAGATACATGGAATACCGGATGAACTGAGGATAACCCTAGAGGCAACGCAAGCCTATAAGCTACCTCCCCCACTCTATCAAAAATCTCAAACGGCCCAATATACCTAGGGCTCAATTTACCCTTCTTCCCAAATCTCATAACACCCTTCATGGGCGACACACGTAACAATACTCTCTCTCCCACCATGAATGCCACATCACAAACCTTACGATCAGCATAACTCTTCTGCCTAGACTGAGCTGCACGAAGTCTCTCCTGAATAATCTTAACCTTATCTAAGGACTCCTAAACTAAGTCTGTACCCAACAACCGAGCCTCTCCCAGCTCAAACCATCCAACTGGCAATCTACACCGTCTATCATATAACGCCTCATAAGGAGCCATCTGAATGCTCGACTGATAACTATTATTATAAGCAAACTCTGCTAATGGCAAGAACTGATCCCATGAACCTCCAAAGTCAATAACACAAGCGCGAAGCATATTCTCCAATATCTGAATGGTATGCTCGGACTGCCCGTCAGTTTGAGGGTGAAATGCTATACTCAACTCTACTCAAGTACCCAACTCGCGCTGAACTATCCTCCAAAAGTGCGAAGTAAACTACGTACCCCGATCAGAAATGATAGACATGGGCACCCTATGAAGGCGAACTATCTCCCAGATATATAACTCAGCCAACCGCTCTAAAGTATAAGTACTTGCCACAGGAATGAAATGTGCTGATTTTGTCAGCCTATCCACAATAACCCAAACTGCGTTAAATTTTCTCTGAGTCTGTGGGAGTCCAACAATGAAGTCCATGGTGATACTCTCCCACTTCCACTCAAGAATCTCTATCTGCTGAAGCAATTCACCAGGTCTCTGATGCTCATACTTTACCTGCTGAAAATTTAAGCAACGAGCCACATACGCCACAATGTCCTTTTTCATCATTCTCCACTAATAATGTTAGCTGCACCTGGGTGAATAGAATACTTGTAACTGTGAGCCTCCTCAAGGATCAACTCACGAAGGCCATCAACATTAGGCACACATAACCTACCCTGAATCCTCAAAACACCATCATCTCCAACCGTAACCTGCTTGGCATCACCATGCCGAACTGTGTCCCTAAGGACCGCCAAATATGGGTCATCATCCTACCGCTCCCGAATATGGTCGATTAAATAAGACTGAGCGACTGTGCAAGCTAGAACACTGCTGGGCAAAATATCCAACCTCACGAACTGATTAGCCAACGTCTGAATGTCTGAAGCCAACGGTCTCTTGCAAACTGGAATATATGCAAGACTGCTCATACTCACCGCCTTTCTACTCAATGCATCGGCTACCACATTGGCCTTCTCTGGGTGATACAATATGGTGACATCATAATCTTTTAGCAACTCTAACCATCTCCACTGCCTCAAATTTAGATCTTTCTGCTTGAATAAGTATTGGAGGCTGCGATGGTAGGTAAAAATTTCACACGACATGCCATAAAGATAATGCCTCCAAATTTTCAAAGCATAAACAATGGTTGCCAACTCTAAGTCATGAACAGGGTAATTCTTCTCATGGACTTTCAACTGACGAGACACATATGCAATCACTCTACCATCCTGCATCAATACTGCTCCAAGCCCAACTTGGGAAGCGTCACAATACACTGTGAAAGAACCCGAATCTGATGGTAACACCAACACCGGTGCCGAAGTCAAGGCTGTCTTGAGCTTTTGAAAGATCGCCTCACACTTGTCTAACCATTTAAATGGGTCACCTTTCTGAGTCAATTTAGTCATTGGGGCTGCTATGGACGAGAACCCCTCCACAAAACGACAGTAGTAACCCGCCAAACCCAAGAAACTCCTAATCTCCGTAGCTGTAGTGGGTCTAGGCTAGTTATTGACTGCCTCTATCTTCTTAGGATCCACTTGAATAACCTTAGCCGATACGATATGACCTAAGAAGGATACTAAATCTAACCAGAACTCACATTTTGAAAACTTGGCATACAACTGATTATCTCTCAAAGTTTGGAGTGATATACGAAGATGCTGCTCATGCTCTTCCCGACTGCGGGAGTATATAAGAATGTCATCAATGGACACGATCACGAAAGAGTCCAAATGGGGCTTGAAAACCCGATTCATCAAGTCCATAAAGGCTGTTGGAGCATTAGTCAGCCCAAAAGACATAAAAATTCATAGTGCCCATACCTCGTCCAAAAAGCTGTCTTAGGAACATCGGACGCCCTACTCTTCAGCTGATGGTAGCCCGACCTCAAATCAATTTTTGAAAATATTCTAGCACCCTGGAGCTGATCAAATAGGTCATCAATTCTCGGCAATGGATACTTATTCTTGATAGTAACTTTATTCAACTGCCGGTAATCTATACACATCCTCATCGACCCATCTTTCTTCTTTACAAACAAAACTGGTGTACCCCAAGGCAAGATACTGGGTCTGATGAAACCCTTTTCTAGCAAGTCTTGTAGCTGTTCTTTCAACTCTTTCAACTCTGGTGGGGTCATCCGATATGGAGGAATGGAGATGGGCCGAGTGCCTGGAGCCACCTCAATACAGAAATCAATATCCCTGTCGGGTAGCATACCCAGCAGGTCTGCAAGAAATACCTCAGGAAACTCACGCACGATAGGAACTGACTCTATAAAAGAAGCCTCAGCATCAGAATCATGAATATGAGCCAAATAAGCCAAACACCCTTTCTCCACCATGCGACGAGCCTTAGCATAAGAAATTACCCGGCTGGGAGAATGACCAGGAGTCCATTTCCATTCTAATCGAGGCAACCCCGGTAAGGCTAAAGTAATTATCTTGGCGTGACAGTCCAAGATGGCATAATAGGGCGACAACCAATCCATGCCCAATATAATATCAAAATCCTCCATGTCTAGAAGTAAGAGATCCACACTAGTTTCAAGACCTTCAATAACTACCACGTACAAATGATACACATGATCTACAATAATAGCATCCCCCACCGGTGTAGACACATAAACATGGGCACTCAAGGAATCACGGGGCACCACCAAATATGGAGTAAAATAGGATGAAACATAAGAATAAGTAGACCCTGGATCAAACAAAACTGAAGCAGCTCTATTCCAAACTGAGATGATACCTGTAATAACAGTGTCGGAAGACTCTGCCTCAGGCCTGGCTGGAATTGCATGTAGTCGGGGCTGAGCCCCGCCACCCTAAACCACACCTCTGTGAGGACCTCCACCTCTAACGGCCTGACCTCCACCTCTAGCTATCTGACCTCCACCTCTAACATTCTGGCCTCTACCTCTAACTACCTGACCCGTACCCCTTGCTGGCTAGGCAGGTGGTATTGGAGCTGGTGCTGGAACTATAGCACGAGAACCCTACTGCTGAAACTGATTACCCACGTAGTTTAGACAAGTCCTCCGGACATTCCCATATTCTCCACACTCAAAACATCCCTGTTGAAGTGTATGCTGACCCGGACGAATAGGCTGACCACGTAGAACACTCTGCAGATGCGGTGCCCTAATAGGAGCTGAAGGAGAAGTATCAACTGGCTGAGCAGAAGGAGGCAGATAATAACCACGACCTCCGGAAGTACCCTGTGAAGCATGTAGTGCTGAATGGAATGGCCTGGAAGAATGGCCTCTACTAAGTAAAGTCCCGCCTCCAGACGAGGCACCACTGAAATCGCTGGAATGGTGAGGCCTCTTGTCTGATCCCTGACCTCCCATCCCAAGAACTGACTCAACCCTCCTAGCTATATTAGCTGCATCCTATAAAGAAATCTCGGTCCCTGTCTCCTTGGTCATCTATAACATGATAGGCTGAGCGAGGTCATCAATAAACCGGCTGGATCTCTCTCTCTCTCTCTCTCTCTCTCTCTCTCTCTCTCTGTGTGGCAATATGAAAATAGCATGTCTAGCCAAATCCACGAAACGAGTCTCATACTGGGTCACAGTTATGCTTCCCTGCTGAAGTCGCTCAAACTGACGAAGCTTCTCCTCTCGAGTAGTAGCAGGCAAGAACTTTTCCAAAAAGAGATGAGAGAACTGATCCCAAGTCAGAGTAGGTGATCTAGCTGGCTTAGACAACAAATAGTCCCTCCACCATTTCTTGGCGGAACCAGTCATCTGAAAAGCCGCAAAATCGACCCCATTGGTCTCCAAAATACCCATATTGCGAAACACCTCATGACAACTATCCAGATATTCCTGAGGTCCTCTGAAGTAGCGCTACTGAAATGGATAGGGAATAACTTAATGAACCTGGTAAGTATCCACAAAGCATTGGTAGACATGGCTGCCCCATTAACGGGCGACACTGCTGCAACTAGCTGAATAACCCCAACCAGATTGGCTGCTGGGGTCTGAATCTGAGGAGTAGTCTAAACTAGAGTGTGGTTAGAAAGAGTCTGGACCCCTCCTATAGCCTGAGATACGGTTGCTGCAATAGGGAATGTGCTAGTCTGAGCTACATTCTCCATAATACCCACTAAACGGACCAAAGCGTCCTGAAGTACCGGGTAGCAATAAGCCCCTCTAGGACCTGAGCTGGTCCCATTGGAACGGTTTGAGCTAGAACCCCCTCATTAATCTCGATCTGAGGTTCCACAGCTGGGGCTGCTACCTGAGCAATGGGCTGAGTCCTGCCCCTGCCTCGGCCTCTGGCGCGGCCTCGGCCTTTGCCTCTAGTAGGAGTTGCTGCTACTTGAGGACCGGAATGTTGGTCAGTGGAAGAGGAAGCACGTGTTCTCGACATCTGCGAGAGAATAGAAGAATCCAATCAGTATTTGAGATAATAAGAATCGCACGATAAAATAGAAATAATAAAAAAAATGGAGTTGTTTCCTAACTCAATAGCCCCTGAGAGATAAGTACAGACGTCTCCGTACCAATCCTTCAGACTCTACTAAGGTTGTTCGTGAATTGTGAGACCTAAGCAACCTAGTGCTCTGATACCAAATTTTCAACCTTATGGATCGTGATGGCGCCTAACACCACACTTGCTAGGCAAGCCAATGTTACAGTTCGCTCAACTATTTCCGTTAACTAATCACTTAAACAGGATAGAACAATTTTAAATTAAACTTGATCCAATGGTTTTGAACGATTCAATCTAAATATAAACTAATAAATAATTAAATAAAATGAGCCACGAGACTAATTATATAAATAATTCAAAACTACCATAGGGTCTGGTGTCACAACTCATGAACTACTAAAGAATACTACAAATAATGGGCTGAAAGAAATAATGTATAACTGTTTTGAATCAAATAAAATAGTAGTCTAAATAATATAGAGAAGACTCTCGGGATCCGTGGATGCTGGTAGATATACCTCGTGTCTTCGAAAGAGTGGATAGTTGTTCTAACAACCTCTACTGCTGGTCGGTGCCTGAATCTGTGCAAAAGAGCACAAAGTGTAGTATCAGTACAACCGACTCCATGTACTGAGTAAGTGCCAAGCCTAACCTCGACGAAGTAGTGACGAGGCTACGGTGGGGCATTAACAATATAACATGTGACAATAATAAATAATAAAGCAAGAAAGAAAGCTAAAACAATTAAAAAATAACAGGTGCAACAACCATTTGAATTAATTCAGTCACCCTTTCTAGGTCTCAGCTAGGACCAATACTCCAATAAATTTCCCATTTCCAAACTTTACCTTAAAATAACAACATGTACAAAATATGAGAAAGACCGTAAAGTAAAACAAGAATTCCCAAATCTTTGTAACTAATTAAAAAATAGTAAAACATAATTATTCACCCTTATCACAATCAATTTCTCCACCCTTATCACAGCCCCCTTATCACAATCAATTTTGTTTATTCATCAAAAGCTTTCACAATTCAGGCCAAGCCTTTCACAATATTTTAGTTTCAACAATTATAAATAAGAAACTATGTTTTCTCATAAACTTCATCAATATCCTCTCAACCATGAAACCAACAGGAACATACACACACACACACACACACATATATATATATATATATACACACACACACATATATATATACACACACACACACACACATATATATATATATATATATATATATATATATATATATATATATATGTATATGTATATATATATATATATGTATGTATATGTATATATATATATGTATATGTGTATATATATATATATATATATATATATATGTATGTATATGTATATATATATATATCGTAAAAACAATGCCAACTGCTCCACCGTTTTGTACCACTAGGGAACCAAATCAACAACCAATTCTCTTTCCAAAATAACCACAACAATATTTAACACCCAAATAACACGGCCAAATAGTCATAGAAATAATAATGAACATAGAACTATTAAGACAGGAATCCATTAAATTGGAAACGGGAAAGGGATCATGTTTAACAGACCATTTGGTGGTGCATAGATACTCGTCACCTCACCTATATACCACACACATGTATTTCACATAGCAAACAAGTGGGGATTCCTGTTCCCTCAAGTCAAAGTTAGACCAAACACTTACCTCAAATTCGCAGACCACTCACTGTTCAATTACAGCTTTTCCTTTAGAACCTTGCTCTAGCCCACTCGAATCTAATCATAATTAGCTTAATATCATTAATTAATGCTAAAGGAACTAACTTTACTGAAAATTATAATTTTTCCTATGTTTTCTCAAAAAAAAAAAAATTAAAACCCGACTCCGGGATCGCTTGATCCAAACTCGAGATTCGGACCAAAATCAGTTTACCCATTCACGCCCGAACCCGAATATCAAATGTGGTAGATTCAATAGTGGAAAACAAAGTTGTCGAACTGTAGCCTCACGTGTAACCCGGCAGCTCAAAAAAAATATGACTTCTCATGCCACAAAATTGACTACATTATTTCATTATACTATTTCACATTCAATAATAATTACCCAATCATTAGCCATGATTAACTCTATATCCAGTATACTTAATATTAGAGATTTGTAATTGGTAGTGCAACAAAAACTGATACCTCGTTTTTGCATTCTAACCTTTATATCAAATTTTTACAAGCTTTCAATTATTACTTCATCATTAGAAACTCAATTATTGTCTAGCTATTGAAAAGGCAAACATTCCAATTTATTTAATTAACTACACCACCGTAAGTAATGGAAAGATATACGTACCTGATTACTTGGATTGTTTCTACAAAATTTTACACAATCAATAGCTATATCAGGCCCGATAGTCGTCGCCTTCGTCATAACGGAAAACACCTATCTGTTATTCTAGGTTTTGTTTCTAGCTTAGAAGTTAGAATTAATCAGATTCACTTATTTACTTACCACACGTGACTTGCAACCTGGCAGTAAAGGAGAATAGGCCTGGCCCATTTCTTTTGTTTAAACGACCCAATCAAGTTATTAGTTCACCAACAATTACATATAGTATAAATGTGGCCCGCTAGTAATTAACTGGTACACAATCATATATATTCTAATAATTTATTCTACTAGCTTAGTATTTGACTTAAACATTATAATAAACTTGTACCGGGATCCGGAACCGAAGTACGGACCCGATACCAACGAGTTCAAACATTAATCAGTTTTTTGTAATTCCTTTAAATTTCAATTTAACAATTTTCGTCAAAATTTATTTCTCGAGCTAGGGACCTCGGAATTTGATTCCGGGCATACGCCCGAGTCCTGTATTTTACTACGGACCTCCTGGGACCGTCGGAACACGGGTTCAGATCTGTTTACTCAAAATGTTGACGAAAGTCAACTAAAATCAAATTTAACTCTCAAAAATTTACTATTTCATATATTTTCACATAAAAGCTTTCCGGATTCACGTTCGGATTGCGCACGCAAATCGAGATAATTAAAATTAGACTTTTTATAGTTAATAAGTCTAGAACGGAGTCTTAATTCATAAAATGACCCCTTGGGTCATCACATTTGACGATTTCATACCCCAACAAGACTTGAAGTAGGAGAAATTTGTAGGCATATAAATTTTATAAAAATTAAATCCATAAAATAATTTAAACTATATTTTAAATTCAAGATCTATTTGTCCAAATAAATATTATGGGCTAATATAATTGAATTAATTATATAAGTCCAATATATATGTAAATTAAATAAATAATGTAATGACCCGACTTATCGTATTAAGAATTAGCATTCCGTTCAGCAACTTAAGATTATGAACAGCTTCGTAACGTGTATTATGACTCGCGTGTGCGGTCAAGTTTGGTTTTTCGATGATTCGGGATCAATTGGAAGAACAATTCTTATTTAAGAAGCTTAAAAGAAAAGAGTTGACCGGAGAATTGACTTTTGAGTAAATGACTCTGGAATGGTGTTTTGATGATTTCAATAACTTCGTATGATGATTTCGGATGTAGGCGTATATCCGAATTCAGATTTGGAATCCATAGAATAAATTGAAGCATTTTGGCGACAATTGGAAAATGGATATCATAAGTTTGACCAGAAGTTGACTTGGTTGATGTCGGGTCGAAAATTGGAATAGCTCCATTACGTCATTTATGACCTGTGTGCAAAATTTAAAATCATTCTGGATTGATTTAAAAGGTTTCGGATGGTTAACATAACTTAATTAAGAATGTTTCGACGCGGTTTCTTCAAGAATAAGTGGTATCACATTAAGAAAATGAGCTCCAAATTCAGTTTTGATTGAAGCATTAGATCCGTATCAAAATTTCAGATCCATAACAAAAAGAATCGTCGAATTTTGACATCGTATAAGAGAGTTATGCCCATTTTCGTGTCGAGAAATATTTTCCGTCATCGTTGTCAGTGTCTAGGGTAGCGTGGGGCGCTATCCCTGGCAGTGGGACTGCTGGAGGTACTGAAAATGGCACCATAGGCAGCGCCCCACGCCACCTGTGATGCTCCAAATGCCTATAAATGGGGGGTTCATTTTCCCCATTCCTCTTGGCCGAATTTTGGGGTTTTCTCCACTCTCTCAAGACCTCCAACTCCTTCGATCATCAAGGTGAGTAATCCCTATTAATTTGGTATTTCATTTCATCAATTCTACCTAAAACTAACTCAATCCACCATGAAATCCTTAGATCTTCAAGAAATTTCTGCAAGAACTCAAAGGAGGGTTTTGCAAGATTTCTTCCAAAAGGTAATCCTACACCCTTAGACTTACATGTATAGATTTATTATAGAAATATGAGTATGAATCAAGTATTCGAACTCATTGTATGGTGATTGAAAGCTATAAATTCTCAATTTAAATGAATACCCATTGTAGAGATTCAAAAGTGATTATTTAATGGAATTTTATTTGTTGGGTGTGAATGGTTGATCACACATGTGATGTTGAGAGTATAGATTGTTAAAGAGTGATTTTGGGATGAATTATTGGAAAATGGTGGTAGTTGGATGAACTAAATCTATGGTTAAGAGATGTAGTCAAATGTGCACACCTAGTGTTTGATGAAATGCTTAAATGAGGTGAACCCACGCATATCTTCCTAATTATGGTTCACTTTTATTATGTTTCTAAATAGATTGAAGTTGCTAGGATTTCCGAACCATTGTAGTCATGTAAGGAAAGCTCAAGAAATATTGGAGCCGTCCAGAAGTTAATTCACATGAGAATGCTATTTTGGGATATCGGCCTAACTCCGTTAAGGTAAGTGTTTTGCCTAACCTTGTGAGAGGGAATTAGGCATTGAGTCTTATGCAAAAATTGTGTGATTAGAAACCATGTACGCGAGGTGACAAGTACGTACTTGGTTTATATGTGCAAATTATATCAGTTAAAATTCGTAGACACCCATATGTATTTAATTGGAAATGGTTGACACTTAGTAAATCCTTGGTTGTCATGCTTCATTCTTTGTTTGTCGAGTTTGTATTTATATGAGAATTTGGTATGATTGCCACTTGGATTCTCATGTGAATTTCATGTGTTTGTTGATTTGATATTTGCTAGAAATAATTTTATTATGGATTTTTCATCCGCAAATAATTAATTAAATAAGTTAAGAAGAGGCATTAATATAATTATCGAAAATTTGGATTAAAGAAGGTGTTGTCCTATGATAAATTATTTTTCCATCCTTGTTGCTGTTCTGAGGTTTTATATACGTTGTGTGGAGCCTTGGGCTTTTCGTTGTGAAATTAATTGATTTTGTTGTATTTTTGGAATTAGTTGTGGCCTATGAGCAATTTGTGATATGAATTATTGTATTGTGTTATTGTGATAATATTCCGTGTAAATTATTGTATAATTTGAGTTATTTTTATGAGGACATAAGTGTGGCATTCCATTGTTGATATTACGTGGGTATAAGGGTGGCATTTCACTGTGGTTTTGTGTGTTGGGATATTGTCCAAGCAGAGTGATAAGAGTGGCTATTATACGGAGCGATAAAGGGTGGTTATAGGAGCGATAAGAGTATCTACAAAAGTGATATGGATGGCTATTGATATTGTTAGGGCGGAGGGATAAGAGAGGCTATTATCAGAGCGATAAGGGCGGCTACATGAGAGATAAGGGCGACTATTGTCAGGGATGATATGTGATGATGTGGGGTTATTATGGTGGTAATTGTTTTGCGATGATGTGGGATACTGTGCTGGTGATTTTTATGTGATGTTGTGATTTCCTTGTGATTTCTTTTATATATTGTGCAACTTGTTTTATTAATTCATTAAATTTGATAATAATATGATACATGTTGAGATTGTGAGCCTGTGGCTGTTGCCGGTCGGATTATGATATGGGCAAGAGATGCCGGGAAAATATAATGAATTTATTATTGGTGCATGAATTATCCGTACAGTTGCAATTTGAAATATGGGCACGAGATACCGTGGTTATATAATGAAAGTGATATTGGCACGTGAAATGTCCGTGCAGTTGTGATATGACATATGGGCACGAGGTGCCGTGAGTAAATGATGATGATAGGCACGAGGTGCCGTGAAAATATGAAAGTGGACTGAGACCCATAATTTCTATGATTATGAAATGAGGCATCACAGGGTGATATTTATTTAAAAAAATTATATTATAAAGAGATTTACTTGAAAGAATTGTATTCGAAAGATGTTTATTTGAAAGATATTTATTTGAAGGAAGTATATTCGAAACATATTTATTGGAAAGAATTATATCCTAAAGATTATTATTTGAAAGATTTATACGTGAAAGATTTATATTTGAAGGACTTGATTATTTGGTTGTACTTGTATTCATTATTTGTTGAGCAATACTGATAGTGTTCTTGTTTCCCTACTTCTTATATCACTGGTTGATTATTGTTGTTGTTATTACTATTTGTGTCCTATTATTTTGTATGCTATATTTTATTAGACTAGTGAGTGTCTTGACTGTACCTCGTCTCTACTCCACTGAGGTTAGTCTTGATACTTACTGGGTACCGACCGTGGTGTACTTATACTACACTTCTGTACATTTTTGTGCAGAGCCAGGTATTGGAGATATCGAACTTGGACATAATTAGAGTGTGATTGCAAGGATTCAAGGTAGAGTTGCTTGGCCGTCGCAGTCCCTTGGAGTCTTTCCATTTTATTTTACTATTGATTTTTATTCAAATAGTATTAAGTATTCGATCCTTGAGATCATTTTATGTATTCAATTAGAGTTCGTGACTAAGTACTATCAGTCTTGGGAGGTTGTACAATTATTTCCACTGTTAGTTTGACACCTATTTCTAGTTCTATTTCTTGTAATATAAAAAAGTGGCTTGAACTATAATTAAGATCGGCTTACCAAGTCTTAGACACTAAGTGCCATCACGACTGTAACGACCCAACCGGTCGTTTTGCTTTCTAGAATCATATTCCCATAAATAAGACTTCCTGCACTTGCTTTTACCTATTTATGACTTGCGGGAAGGGGCAGTTCATGATTTGGAAGAGCTTGGGTTGATATCAGAACACTTGGTTCCTTAAGGTTGGTTTAGAAGGCCAAGTTTGACTTCGGTCAACATTTTGAGTAAATGACCTTGGAATCGGGATTTGACAGTTCCAATAGGTTCGTATGATAGTTTCGGACTTGAGCTTATGCTCGGATCGGGTTTTGAATGACCCGGGAGCATTTTGGCGCCTAATAGTAAAAGTTGATTTTGAAGGTTTAAGAAGTTCTTTAAAATTTGGTTTGGAGCGGGTTTTGGTGATATCGAGGTCCAAATAGAATTCTAGGACTGGGAATAGTTCCGTAATATCATTTAAGACTTGCACGCAAAATTTGGTGTCATTTCGAGTAGTATAAGTACGTTTCGGTGCATTGGAAGTAAATATAAGAACTTGAAGATCTTAAGTTTGATTCAATTGGTTTTAGGGTGTGATTCTTAGTTTTATGTTATTTCGGGCATTCCCAGAGTTCGAGCGTGTCACGACCCAATCCCCGAACCCGGTCGTGATGGCTTCTCTCATGAAGACAAGGTCAGCCAGACCAAAACAGAACACCTCTTTTAAACAGTTAATCATCATAAACAGTAATAACATATAATATAATGCTCATAAATTGCGGAATTTAATGATAATAACAGCATGAACCATCCCGACACAACCCAAACCGGGGTGTCACAAGTCATGAGCTACTACAGAATCTACTATAGGTCTACAAAGTACGGAATCCGATACAACAGTTTGAAGAAAACATAAATGATAGAGGATAAGAGAGTCAAGGGGCTGCGGACGTCAACAGCTACCTCGTAACTCCAAATCACTGCCTAGCCTGGAAGGAATCATCGCTCAGGTGCGGACTCTGCTATACCTGAATCTGCACACATGGTGCAGGGATTAATATGAGTACTCCGACTCAGTGAGTAAAAATTACAAATAATCACTGAAAGTATGAAAACCCGTAAAGGCACAAAGCAATTCCATATCAAGTAATAAAATCACTTAAAGCAGTAAATCAGTGAAGAAATCAAATGATATTCCTTTTTAAAACAAGTAAAACAGGTAATTTAACAGGTAATTAACAAGTAGAAATTCGCCCCTCGGGCACATTATCAATCGCTCAGCATAGTATCAGCCCCTCGGGCTCACTCTCAGTACAGTATCAGCCCCGCGGGCTACCTCACAATCACTCAGGTTAATGGTCAGCCATTGTTACCTGACCAACTTTCATCAAACAGTGTCAATGTTACCACTGTTTCAAATCACATGGGTACCCGCGCTCACTGTGGGTGTGCAGACTCCGGAGGGTCCCCTTACGGCCCAAGTGCTATATCAAGCCACCTCGTGGCATCATCACTCAAGCCACCGCATGACATAAATAGTATCTCTGGCCCTCGGCCTCATATCACTCAGCATATCCTCACATATGGCCCTCGGCCTCACTCAGTCCAGAAATCATCATAAGCCCCTTGGGCATTAGTAAAACATTAGTTCTCAGCCCAAAACATGATGTAGAAATATCATTTAAGTTTCAAATCTGAGTAAAAGTGGCTGAATTTGTAAAACAGTAGATATCAACAGGACTGAGTTCAAATAATAAGTCAAGCAGTGAGGAAACAGTGATAAAAATCCTCGAAGGGTTCAAATAATTGGCACGAAGCCCAAATATGGCAATCAACCCAAATCATGATGGTAAGAAATGAATTTCAGTCAAATATTAAGTAAAGTCATCAATCGGGATGGACCAAGTCACAAACCCTAGTAGTGAAAGACCCCACGCTCATCATCCAGCGCATATCTTGCCTCAATATAGCACTACGATGTGCAATCCGGGGTTTCAAACCCACAGAACATCATTTACAACCATTACTCACCTCGAACTGGCTAATTCTCAAGCTCAGGACGCCTTTGCCCCTTGAATTAGCCTCCACACGCGTCGAATCTATCAAAAATCAGAACGAATACGTCACAATATGCTAAGGGAACAAAGCCCAAGCGAAAACATTCAAAAAATATCAAAAATCTCGAAATTAGCAAAACCCGAGCCCCGGGCCCACGTCTCGGAATCGGGTAAAATTTACATTTTCAGAATCCCCATACCCTCACGAGTCTAACCATACCAAAATTATCCAATTCCGATACCATTTGGTCCTTCAAATCATCATTTTACATTTTTGAAAGGTTCCACAATTTTCTTCGCAAATTCCATCTCAAATCACGAATTAAATGATGAATTCAGTGATAGATTCATATACTCTAACCAAATCTGAGTTAGAATCACTTACCCCGACCAATTTCTTGAAAAACCTTCGAAAAATTGCCAAAATCCGAGCTCTCTAGGTCAAAATATCAAATAAAAACCCAAAACTTTGTATTTATAGAGTACCCCTCGGATTCCGACACCGCTGACCGCACAAAAATGACCGCGGTCAGCGCAAAACCAGCAGGGTCCGCGCAAAAACGACCGCAGCCGCGCAGGTCTTGCTCTGCAGGGACATGCTTTAGTATTTTGGCCATAACTTTCGCTACCTATATCCAAATTGCAATATCTGTACTTTTCTGAAAACTAGACACGAAGGGCTACAACTTTAGTTTTTGAATCACCTCCAAATTCCTTGTGGATCAAAAGATATGAGCTTCCGAAGTAGGACCAGCAACCTGCAGTCTTCACGACCGTGGCCGCGGCCACTTTGACGTGGCCAGCACTAGGCCAGCGCGCCCAGCGCGAAAAGGAGCGCGGTCTGCGCCAAAACTGCTGCTCCCTCCATTTTTCTTAAGTTCCGGGGTGTCCGTACTCGCTCAAAACTCACCCGAAACACACCCGAGGCCCCCGGGACCTAAACCTAAAGCACCAACGCATCCTAAACATTATTCAACCTCGTTCCAATCATCAAAACACCTCGACTAACACCAAAATCATCAAATCACATCGAATTCAAGCCTATGAATCTCAAGAACTTCCAAATTCCATTTTTGATCAAAAACCCAACCAAACCACGTCCGAATGACCTCAAATTTTGCAGACAAGTCCAAAATGACATAACGAAGCTACACAAACTCTCGGAATTCCATTCCGACCCTCGGATCAAAATCTCACCTATCAACCGGAATTCGCCAAAATACTAACTTCGTCAATTCAAGCCTAATTCTACACCGTACCTCCAAAACCACTTCCGATCACTCTCCTAAGTCACAAATCACCTCCCGAAGCTAACCGAACCATCGGAACTCATATCCGAATCCTCTAACACATAAGTCAACATCCGGTTGACTTTTTCCAACTTAAGCCTTCTTAAAAGAGACTAAGTGTCTCATTTCTTACCAAATCCTCTCCGAACTCGAACTAATCATCTCGATCCAATAAAACACGGATAACGAAGCGTAAAGAAGATGAAATGGGGGAAATGGAGCGGTAACTCATGAGATGATTGGCCGGGTCGTCACATCCTCCCCAACTTAAACAAACGTTCGTCCTCAAACGAGTCAAGAAACATACCTGAAGCCTCAAACAGATGAGGATATCTGCTCCGTATCACCCATTCGGTCTCCCAGGTGGCCTCCTCCATGGGCCGACCTCTCCATTGCACCTTCACTGAAGCTATATCCTTTGACCTGAACTTCCGAACCTGGCGACCCAAAATAGCTATTGGCTCCACATCAAAGGTCAAATCGTCATCCAACTGAACCGTGCTTAAGTCCAAAACATGAGACGGATCCCCAATATACTTCCGGAGCATAGAAACATGAAATACCGGATGTACACTCGACAGGCTGGGTGGTAAAGCAAGCTCATAAGCCACCTCCCCAATCCTCCGAAGCACCTCAAAAGGCCCAATGAACCGAGGACTCAACTTGTCTTTCTTCCCAAATCTCATAACACCCTTCATGGGCGAAACCTTCAGCAGGACCTTCTCACCGACCATGTAGGACACATCTCGAACCTTCCAGTCCGCATAACTCTTCTAACGTGACTGTGCTGTATGAAGCCTCTCCTGAATCACCTTCACCTTCTCTAAGGCATCCTGAACCAAATTTGTCCCCAATAGTGTAGCCTCGCCTGGCTCGAACCAACCAACCGGAGATCTACACCGCCTCCCGTACAAAGCCTTATATGGAGCCATCTGAATACTCGACTGGTAGCTGTTGTTGTAAGCAAACTCTGCAAGTGGTAGAAACTTATCCCATGAACCTCCAAAGTCAATAACACAAGCACGCAACATGTCCTCCAATATTTGAATAGTACGCTCGGACTGTCCGTCTGTCTGAGGATGAAACGCTGTGCTCAACTCTACCTGAGTACCCAACTCTCTCTGCACGGCTCTCCAGAACTGCGAAGTAAACTGAGTAACTCTATCTGAGATAATGGAAACAGGAACGCCATGCAACCGAACAATCTCCCGGATATAAATCCCTGCCAACCGCTTTAAAAAATAGGTAGTACACACAGGAATGAAGTGCGCAGACTTGGTCAGCCGATCCACAATCACCTAAATAGCATTGAACTTCTTCAAAGTCCGAGGAAGTCCAACCACAAAGTCCATCGTGATTCTCTCCCACTTCCACTCGGGAATAACCATCTGCTGAAATAAGCCACCCGGTCTCTGATGCTCATACTTCACCTGCTGACAGTTGAGACACCGAGCTACACATCCCACAATATCTTTCTTCATTCTTCTCCACCAATAGTGCTGCCTCAAATCCTGATACATCTTCGCGGCACCCGGATGAATGGAATACCGCGAGCTATGGGCCTCCTCCAGAATCAGCTCTCTAAGCCCATCCACATTGGGCACACAAATCCGGCCCTGCATCCTCAACACACCATTATCACCGACGGTCACATCTCTGGCATCATCATGCTTGTCTCTGTCCCTAAGGACAAGCAAATGCGGATCATCATACTGGCGCTCTCTGATGTGATCATATAAAGAAGATCGAGAAACCACACAAGCCAACACCCGACTGGGCTATGAAATATCCAACCTCACAAACCGATTGACCAAGGCCTGAACATCAACTGCAAGAGGTCTCTCCCCAACTGGAATATATGCCAAACTCCCCATACTTACTGCCTTTCGGCTCAAAGCATCGGCCACCACATTGGCCTTTCCCGGATGGTACAATATAGTGATATCATAATCCTTAAGCAACTCCAACCATCTCCGCTGCCTCAAATTAAGATCTTTTTGCTTTAACAAATGCTGAAGACTGCGATGATCAGTGAACATATCACAAGATACGCCATACAAGTAATGCCTCCAAATCTTCAATGCGTGAACTATGGCAGCCAACTCCAAATCATGAATGGGGTAGTTCTTCTCATGGGGATTCAACTGCCGAGAAGCATAAGCAATAACTCTACCCTCCTGCATCAACACACAACCAATCCCAACTCTTGAAGCATCATAATACATAGTATATGAACCTGAAGCTGATGGTAAAACCAGCACTGGAGCTGTGGTCAAGGCTGTCTTGAGCTTCTGAAAGCTCTCCTCACACTCATCCGACCATATGAATGGAGCACCCTTCTGAGTCAACTTGGTCAAGGGCGATGCAATGGAGGAAAATCCCTGAACAAACCGGCTATAATAGCCTGCTAACCCAAGAAAGCTACGAATCTCTGTGGCTGAGGACGGTCTGGGCCAACTCTGAAACGCCTTTATCTTCTTTGGATTAACCTGTATACCCTCGCTGGACACCACGTGCCCCAAGAAAGCCACTGAACTGAGCCAAAACTCACACTTGGAGAATTTTTCATAAAGCTTCTCCTCCCTCAGTCTCTGTAACACAACTCTCAAATGCTCTGCGTGCTCCTCCTGACTACGCGAGTACACCAAGAATATCATCAATGAATACAATAACGAACGAATCCAGATAAGGCTGAAATACACTGTTCATCAAATGCATGAATGCTGCTGGGGCATTTGCTAGCCCGAAGGACATAACAAGAAACTCATAATGACCATATCTGGTCCTGAAAGCAGTTTTAAGAGTATCTGAATCCCTGATCTTCAACTGGTGATAACCCGAACGGAGATCAATCTTGGAGAACACCCTCGCTCCCTGAAGCTGATCAAATAAATCATCAATGCGAGGTAAAGGATACTTGTTCTTAATTGTTACTTTGTTCAATTGCCTATAATCAATGCACATTCTCATCGTGCCATCCTTCTAATTCACAAACAAAACCGGTGCACCCCAAGGGGACACACTAGGCCGAATGAACCCCTTATCTAGGAGTTCCTGAAGCTGTTCTTTCAATTCCTTCAACTCTGCTGGTGCCATACGATATGGTGGAATAGAAATGGGCTGAGTGCCCGGCACTAGGTCAATACCAAAATCAATATCCCTGTCCGGTGGCATGCCCGACAGGTCTGCAGGAAAAACATCGGGAAAATCCCTCACAACTGGGACATAATCAATACTAGGAGTCTCAGCTCCAACATCCCTCACAAATGCTAGATATGAAAGGCAACCCTTCCCAACCATACGCTGGGCCTTCAAGAATGAGATCACTCTACTAGGGATATAATCAGTCACACCACGCCACTCGATCCGCGGTACACCCGGCATAGCCAAAGTGACTGTCTTAGCATGACAGTATAGAATAGCACGACACGGAGATAGCCAATCCATGCCCAAAATAACATCAAAGTCCACCATGCTCAATAGCAATAAATCAACTCGGGTCTCCAGACCAATAATAATCACAACACATGACCGGTGCACACGGTCCACAACAATAGTATCTCCCACTGGGGTAGATACATGAATAGGTAAAGAAAGAAACTCTCGGGGCGTACCCCAAATAATGAGCAAAATATGAGGACACACAAGAATAGGTGGAACCGGGATCGAATAATACCGAGGCATCTCTGTGGCAGACTGGAACAATATAGCTCTTAACCGTGCAATCAACTTAATTAATAGCAAACTCTCCAACTTGGATCAAAGCCATATAACAAAACGCACTCAATAAATCATAACGCACATACTCTATTGTTGCTGTAATACCATAGTGAGATTGAACTCACTCCTTCATAAGCTTGTGGAAACACAAATCATCTGGAATTTTAACTCTTCTGCAATTCTTGCATTCACTCACATAATAGTTAAGACCACTCTCCAGGCAGCACAATTTAGATTTCAACGCATATTCTTCACTTGTAAATGAGATCTTCTAATAGACAACATAAGGATCACACCACCTTAGAACACTCCGCAGGAGATAACCCACCTGTTTTGCCTCCAATTAACATTTTGTATACCTTCCACTGTCATACACATTACACAGTCACTTACTCTTCCTGAGTCTAAACTCATACCGTAACATGAAATTTACTTCACTCCAAATAGGAGACATGAAAATATTATTCATGCGCCCATAACTCGGGGCTACACATCCAATTACAATAGAAATCAAACAATTAATGGTTCATCTATCATCCAACAGACCTTCCTCGCCACTTCCGAGTCATAAGATACATCTCGCAGTACTAACATACTCATCACGTAGCTATACAGCCGTCATTCAAACCAATAGGGGCAATACCGAACATATAAGTTCAAAACACTTGCTCAAACAATCAACACCTCGGTGCTCAAGCCATAGGCAAAGATCCGACCTCAAGTCCTTCAGACCGGCCCAACATCAACTCATAGAGATCACATCTCGCCCCTTGATCGGGGAATCACAAGCCGTTGATGCACATCTGATACTGAGCGCTCATACGCGCATACGAACACGTGGAAGGAATTTCAAGAGTTACTTTTCAAGCTGAATCAAGGATGCACGATAAGAGTTCAAGAATGTGAAGTTCTTTCCTAAAGGTTCTGCAGCCTCTCGAGGATAAATACAGACGTTTCCGTACCAATCCGCGAGACTCTACTAAACCTGCTCATGACTCGTGAGACCTAAGTAACATAGGCTCTGATACCAACTTATCACGACCCAATCCCCGAACCCGGTCGTGAAGGCGCCTTTCGTGAAGACAAGGCCAACCAGACCAAAACGGAACACCTCTTTTAAATAGTTAATCATCATAAACAGTAATAACATATAATATAATGCTCATAAATTCTGCAATTTATGAGCATTATATTATATGTTATTACTGTTTATGATAATTAACTGTTTAAAAGAGGTGTTTCGTTTTGGTCTGGCTGGCCTTGTCTTCACGAGAGGCGTCATCACGAACGGGTTCGGGGATCGAGTCGTGACAGAGCGAGTCCATTTTATGATTCCAAACTTGTTGGTATGTTCGGGCGGGGCCCTGGGGGACCCGAGTGCCAATCGGACGGGCTCGGACCAACTTGAGAATTTGGAACCACAACTAAATGCACCAGATCTGTCATAACTGCACCTGCGGTTGGTCAGTCGTAGGTGCGAGCTCATAGGTGCAGGCTAAGTCTCGAAGATGTGGCCAAGGGAGGGCATCCCAAATCTGCAGGTGCGACCCCTCCTCCGCATAAGTGGGACCGCAAAAGCGGTAAAGCGCCGGTAGAAGCGGCCCCCAGCCGACCCAGGAATTTTCGTAGAATCGGACTCTTGTCTGTAGAAGTGAAGGCGCAGATGCTGCCCTTGGACCGCTGGTGCAGAAAAGCTGGAGGCAGTTAGGTTCATTTAATACGGGACTTAGACCAATTTTTACACATTTCACTCACTCCTTGGGCGATTCTTGGAGCTTCTTGAGAGGGATTTTCACCTAGCTTTTGGAGGTAAGTAATTTCTACCAAATGTGAGTTAAATACTTAAATTATGGGTTGAATTTACACATTTCACTCACTCCTTGGGCGATTCTTGGAGCTTCTTGAGAGGGATTTTCACCTAGCTTTTTGAGGTAAGTAATTTCTACCAAATGTGAGTTAAATACTTAAATTATGGGTTGATTAACATGTAAAAATTAGTGAAAAATAAGGGTTTAGAGGAAGACCTAGGGTTTTGATAAAAATGAGATTTTCCCACCAAAATGATTATGAAACTTAGTGAAAATCATATACTATGCTCCTAAGGTTATGGGTAACAATTTCCTTCGAACATTTCTGGAATTCAGGCACGTAGGCCTAGAAGTGAATTTTAGGAATCTTGCCTTTGGGGTGGGGTAATCATTTTAATAGTTAGAATGTGAACCTTTGATCATGTATTGATTAGTGTTTACACTATTTGAATAGTTTTGGATTATTCGGCTCTGATTTGAGGGTTGGAGCACATTCTTGAGTTGGAAGTAGGCGTTGAGATGAGGTAAGTCTTTTTTCTAACATTGTAAGCGGGAAATTTCCCCATATGTTAACTTATTCAATATGTGCTTATTTTTTGGGGCTACGTACGCACGAAGTGACTAGAGTCCGTACGAAGCTACTATTCCTGATTATTTCAGGGTAGTTCTAGGTTTACACCATGCTTTGTGGACATCGTTATTTGATTATGCTTGCTAATGGTAACAAATGGAAATAAGTTGAGAATTTCTAAGGATTTAAAGGCTTCGAGATGAATTGTCTTTATTTTTCTTTAAAAAGAATCAAGAAAGGGTTATGATTTAGATGATAAATTATACTTGACCACGTCGCACGCATGATTCGCGAGCAGAAAAATTCCTTAAATTTGTATTTTGACCGCATCACATGTATGATTCGCGACCGGGGTGAATAGATGCATCTATGGTTCGCGTTGTTCGACCCTCGGCAATGCACAATTTACATTTATGTTGGAACGGGATGAATGTCCTCGGTGGAATTTGTGTATGATAGTAGAACTGGAAGTCCTTTTTATAACTTGTATAAATTCATCATTTAGAGATCATTTGTTTTAAATGAAAGAAGTGTTTGGGGTTCTTAAATATGTTGAAAGAATTGTTCGGCTATTTCCTGTTTTGAGTTCTATTGATACATATCTTATTTATTTAGAATTTCATATTATTATATTGTTGGCTCTAGTAAGTGTCGGAGTCGACCCCTCGTCAGTACTTCTTCGAGGTTAGACTAGATACTTATTGGGTACATATTTTTATGTACTCACGCTACACTTTTGTACTTCATTGTACATGATTTGAGGCAGGTGCATCTGGCCACCAGTCCGACACGTAGATTCGATCCCTAGCACAAGACTTTCCCGGTGAGCTACCCTTTTGAGCTATTCTGCAGCAGCTGGAGTCTCTCTTATGCTTCATTTCCTATCTATTCCTTTTCAGACAGTAGGCTAGCATTCTTTTGTATATTCTACTAGATTGCCCACATACTTGTGACAGCGGGACTTGGCACACACACTAGTAGACTTATGACTTTGGTTTTGTTTACATGACTTCGATTTGTATTCGTTGCTTTCACTTATTAATGTTAAAATTCCAAACTTCTAGATCTTTTCAATAAACAAGGAAAAGTCACTACTTGCTAATTTATTTAAAAATGAGAAATCACTAGATTGATCACTGTTGGCTTGCCTAACAACGGTGTTGGGCGCCATCACGACCTATAATGGAATTGGGTCATGAAAACATGGTATCAAAGCACTAGGTTTACGTAGGTCTCACAAGTTATGGGCAGGCCTAGTAGAGTCTTACGGATCAGTGCGAAGACATACGTACTTATTTCGAGAGGTATAGGGTGTTAGGAAACTACTCTTTATTCATCTCATATCGTGTAGTTGATGATATACTAAGTTTCCTTCTTCTATTCTCTCACAGATTGCGAGGACGCGTACAACAGACGTTCCACACCTGGGAAGAGCTGCTCCCCCGGTTGCTAGAGGTCTAGGTAGAGGCCGGGGGAGGGCATCAGCCCGAGGTAGGGGATGAGGGCGTCCCAGATCTGCCCTAGTAGCACTATAGTGGATCCAGTAAAGGATCCCATCATTGAGTAGCAGGGTGAGGTGCTAGTAGAAGAGCCTCCGCGGTAGATTTCATGATAGCATCGGGCTTTCAGGAGGTCATGGGCCGTATGATGCGGTTCATGGACACTATGACTTAGGCGGGTTTATTTCAAGCAGACCCAGCCACATCTCAGGCAGGAGGGGAAGCACAAACCCCCCACTTCTCGGGCTCCTAGGCATGCAACTATAGTATATTAGACTCCGGTTACACTACCTGTGGGCGGAGCCCAGCCAGTTGTCGCGGCTGCACTTGAGCCTATACCAGCTGCGGATGGCGATCCGCAGAAACTATTGGACAAATGGACTAGGCTACACCCTCCTATCTTTGGGGTTGAGCAACATGAGGATCCCTAGGACTTCATTGATCGGTGCAGGGACAGACTGCACAACATGAGGATATTGGAGTCCCATGGAGTTGATTTCACTACTTTCCAGCTGGAAGGCAGGGCCCGTAGATGGTGATAGTCTTATCTTCTTGGCAGAATAGCAGGTTCTCCTCCCATGACTTGGGACCGGTTTACAAGGGTTCTATTGGACAGGTATATTCCACCCTTTCAGAGGGAAGAGTTGCGATGTCAGTTTGAGCAGCTCGAGCATGGTCAGATGTCTGTGACTGATTATGAAGCGAGATTTTCTGAGTTGTCTCGCCATGTACTTATAATACTTCCTACGAACACAGAGAGGGTGCAGAAATTTGTTGCAGGGTTGCACCCCGGTAATCGGGCTATCATAGCCCGAGATGTTGAGATGGGTACTGATTATCACCTAGTGGTGGAGATTGCTTGGAGGATTGAGGGCTATCGCTAGAGGGGTAGAGAGTAGATGCAGTGTTGCGCCCCCTTTTTCTCGCGAAAATCAGGTTTGTGACATTTGGGAGGACAACTCGTTCCCTTTAGGGAATTGGGTTTGAATTGAAGAGTCGCCACCTAATGGTTTAAGTGCATTAAAACACTAAGAATGGTTTGGTTTGAACAACCAGAGATTGGGTAATGGCTTAAAATAATCCCAAGGGAAAGGTGTTAGGCACCACTCAGGATCTGCTAGTGTGGTTCCCGGCCAAGCTGTTGTTGTGACTTAAGTGCAAATAACACATAGGCAAATAAAGAATTCAAATAAGAAGGGATTTTCACGTAATGATTACAAATAAACAAAAGTAAGAAAAAGAAACTAAAAGGAGTTGATTTTCTTAAAGAAATGGTTTAAAAAGATTTAAAAGAAACAAAGAAAACAAAGGGAAGGGGGTCCTAGGTTTATTAATAATATGGATTACCCCACACAACATTTGGTAATCACTCCTCAATGAGGGGCTACACGAGATGTTATCGCGTGGTCATCATATCCATATCTACCATTTCCCACCCCGTTGAGGTATTAAAGCGCGAAATGGTCTCGCTTGCTTATTGCATGCTATTACCCGTCCCCATCTTATCAGCCTCTAAGGCACTTGGGACTACTAATCCTAAAGGGAGGAGGTATTGGGCTTATTTGTGGTTTCAAAAGGTAAAATACTAAAGCGGCAATCAAAACACGTATGGAAAGTATAGGGAAGCATATAAACAAATGAAAAGGCTCAAACAGACCTCCTTTAAGTAGAGAAAAGCAAGTAGTTAGCATGACTTACACATACTGTTTAGGGTCTGATTAAACTTAAAGGATCGAGGCAGTCTATTTTATTACATAGTTCAGATAAGAAGCCTAAATTAGGCCTGCCTGCTGGTTGTAGCATATAAAATCTGATTCAATTTATAAACTTTCACCCTATGGCTTGACTAAGTGTTAGATGAAGACCCCTATAGGCAGGATATCTACTGATTCCAGAAACAATGAAATAAACATGAATACAAACTGATTTAAGAAAATCGTCTGTTATTAAAGAAAAGCGAGTTTTAGCAAAAGAGCATGCGTCATTGTTACTGGTTTTAGACCTATAAGCGAGTGAAATGATTCAGATTCGATTAAGGCTCCTATAGGCATGCTTTCTATGTGTTGTCGATTTTGGACACTCTTATAAACGTAGTAAAAAATGCAGAAACCTTATAGACATGACATCTAGATGCTGAATTTCGTTTAAAGCCTATGAACATGATATCTAATTGCAGTTGATTATTTAAGACCTACGAACATGTTTGCCTGATGAGGAATGCATATGCAAGATTCAGAAAGAACCTATAGGCAGGATATCTACATGATGTGCAGAAATTCAGAAATTCCTATAGGCAGGATATCTATATGCTATGCAGAAGTTCAGAAATAAACTATAGGCATGGTACCTACATGAGAATGCAAGATTCCTATAGACATGGTATCTATATGAGAATGCAGAAATTCTTATAGACATGGTACCTATATGAGAATGCAAGATTCCTATAAACATGGTATCTATACATGAAAATGCAGAAATTCTTATAGACATGATATCTAGACACGAATGCAAGATTCCTATAGACATGGTATCTAAATGAGAATGCAGAAATTCATAAACTCCTATAGGCAGGTTATCTACCCCTTTTGCATACATAGTTACCCTTCTCTTCACTGACCATCCCCGAGAGTTTTATTACAAAATTATTACAACCCAGAAAAAGTAAAGTAAAGGAAAAATACATCAGAAATTAAAAAGTACAACCAAGGAGAGCCTGATTCACACTTCCTGTCTGAAGTATGAAGTAAATCAACTCCAAAAGATCATATTTCAAAGCCTTTCTCCTATTTGGGGTGTGTCAGAGTTCCCTAAGAGTCTCATATGAACTCCGGGCAGTGCTTACACCCAAATGTATCACGGATTAAGCCATAGTGCAGTGTGGAAGGGCCAGCCCTCAGGTGTCCAAGTTCAGAGGGAGCTCGAGGTCCCAAGGCAAGGCTCACAAGAGGGGGCAGAACTTAGGGACTAAGAGAGAGTGCAAGTGCAGAAGTAGGATTCTGAAAGGGGAAAAGGGAAAAGGGAAGTAGCTCACATCATTACACATAAGGGTATAGGGGAATGGGAAGTTGTAAGAGGCAACAGAAAAGCGGGCTAAAGGGCATACCCAGCAATGGGAGATGCTGGCACACCCTCTGGCTTGTTTGCTTAGAGGTCAAGATCCCAGTGGTTCAAACTTAATTCATGGATAACAGCTTACATTGCCATGCCTTAAGTCACCACTGAAAACACATAGGGCTGATAGAAGAATGAGGGTTCATAACAAAACACACATAAGGAAATGAACATGCTAATTTAAGTGCTGAGATATACAGAAATAACAGATGAACATGGATACAAAAGCAGTAACTACACATTGTTGTGGTGCTAAGAATTAAATCAGGACATACCAGTTTTCAGAGAAACAAGTAAAGGAAAGCAGTAAGTCTTGTAAAACAGGGCACAATGCAGTCAAGAAGAGAATATTATTATGAGAGAGTATGAGTTCAGAAGGATTCTGATGTTGTAGTGTGTGAAGAGGGTCGTGCCTTTTATAGTGTAAAAGTAAGGCAAAAATAAGGTAAGAAAAATAGTTAAGGAACTGATTGTCAATCAATTACATAAGGCTTCCCTTAATTAAGGGATTCAGATTCAAACGGGTGAAAACTATTTAAGGAAAGAATTTGAGTAAGCACTGTGTGCACAACATGCAATCAGGGGCAAATACATAAAAAGTTATTTAAGGACAAGGTTTTGAAATACACGGTTTATGAAAATAAGGTAAGCCAATCAATTAGCAAATAGTAAATCAAAAAAGTCTGAGATTTTTCATGAATGAACCGAGTCAGAAAAGATGAAGACGGGTTTTAACTTAGGCCGAGTAACTAGGAGAATCAACAAACAATGGAAAGAAATCAATCAAGCCATATTCAGAAAGAAGTTTGCACTACTTGCAAATTTGAAAACCACTTAGAGGAAAATTCATCATATATAAGGAGCATGTGAGCATGAAAGAAGACTGTCGTGTAAATCAGTAGAAAAAATCCAGTGTAGAAGGGTTTAGCAAAAAGTTCAGTATTGTATGAAAATAAAGATGTCCAAACTCAGTTCAGAGACTCAAAGTCAGTCTGAAAAAGTTAAGGGTTCTAAAATAAAACCCTAGTTCAATCAAACCTCGACAGAACCCCCAAATTCTAGTGTTTCCACCTTGAATCAAGTACAGAGATGAAGAGGCAAGTAGTCGAATCGAAACATGTTTAGAGGTTTCAAAAAAGACCTGAAACTTCTAATATGCTTCTTCCAGCAACAGAACTCATGAATAGCATGTAAATACAGTAGAGGGGTTCAAGGCAAATAGAGTAAAGAAACTAATTCGAAACATAAAGAGAAAAGACTGATAAGAACAGTAGAAGAAAGCATGCTTAAGAAGATCCTTTTAAAAGAAACTTAAACAAAGTTCAATAGAAGAAAAATAGTAAGAACACTTAATAACACGGTAGAAGAATACAGTAGGCAAAACATACCAGAACATAGTAGAAGAAAATTACAGGACATAGTAGAAAAGCGTGCAAGAGCATAGTATAGAAAGCACAATAGAAGAACATACAAGAACGGAACATAGAAAGCACAGTAGAAGAACATCCATGGTAGAAGGAAAACATAGAACACAGTAGAGGCAAATACACACAAAATAAAAGGAAAAAAAAGTCAGACAAACACTTAAGCATTTTCAGAAAACCCTAAATCGTAAAAGAAAGACTTTGAAAAGTAATTTTAGAAAGAAAAGTTAGGGAGATCGTTTGAAACTCAAAGAGAGCACAGATACACAACATATCTAAAGAGAACGGAGAAAACCTCGAAGGATTAGGGTTTCAGAAGAACCCTAGAAATGAGAAAAGCTTTGAAAAGGTCACCGATTTGAGTCAGAGAGGTCAGAACCAGGCTCAAAACACCATGGTATACTGGAGCAAGGCCGGCGATGACTCTGGAACCTTGAATCGGCAGAGGTCTAGGTGCAAGCCTTTGAGGTCAGGCCTTTAATCTTCAGAGATCAGGTGTGTAAGAGCAACAGGAGGTAGGTATAAGACTCTCATAGCCCTGGAAGCCATGAATTTCGGTGGCTTTCAAGGTGGAAGCGGTGAGAGGCGGCTAGGGTTCTGAGAAGACTCGAGAGAGTTTGAGAGAGTGCAGGGCTTTAGAGGCTGCTGGGGTTGTGAAATGGTTAGGGTTAGGGGGTAGGTTGGGATTAAAAAAGGAAAGGGTATTTGGTGGCCGTTAATCATTTAGATCAACGGCCTGCATTAATTGAGTAGGTGGGGCGGTTTAACAGGGTTGGGTTTGGGTCGGTTAAAATAGGGATTGGGTCAGGGTAATTGGGTTTAAAATTGGGTTCAATTGGAGGTTCAAATAAGGCTAAAATTGAAATAAACGGGGCTAATATTTAAATAGCCATTTTCCCATATTTATTTTATAAAAAATAGTAAAATAATTTCTGGAAATAAATTAAAAGTACTAAAATGATTAATAATATGTAATTATCAAATTAAAAATACTGGAGTCAATTTTATAATTATGAAAATAATTAAATCTTAAAATAGGCTAATATCGCAATTATACGCAATTTAGCTTTAAAAATACTAAACAAATTTGTAAAAATATGTAAAATTTATTCTAGCTATAGTTTAATATAAATATGAGAATCCAATAAGTTAATCACCAAAAATGATAATTTTGGGGATAATTATTGGATTTGTCTTGATAAAATAGGGCAATAAATGGATTTAAAAATCTATAAAAATTAAGAGAAAAAATAGTAAAACCTTGGGACATACTTATATATGCATATACCTGCTATTTTGAAAGTATTTTGCATATAAAAATATACAGGAAAAAATTGGGTATCAACAGCTGCCCCTCTTTACCCGAGAAGGATGAAATAGTTATCGGGTAAAGATATGATGGCCAATTTTGACCGAACGGAATGATTTGAAGAATTTGACCGAGATCTGGCTCCTGAGCAACCTACATATCCCCGGTCTTACAAGAATCAGGCCATATGTAGTCCAGGATCCGTCGGGGGAATATGCCGGTGGAGATTTTCCAAGACGGACGCGATATTTGGGTTAGGATGGATGGTTAAAGTCTAATAGGGTTGCGGGAACTGGAGCGGGATTGCTCCTGCTGAGACGGTCGTTGCTCGCCGGTTTACCTGCAAATGAACCATATGTTGTGTGGAAATTTAAACATGATACAAGTTCTTGTCGGACCATGAAATGTTGTCTTTGGACGGTTAGGATGACATCCTCAGACCATGACGTCCTGGGCCATGAATCGTATAATAAGGATTTGCAAGCCATGAAATGGTGCTCTCGGGCTATGAGAATGATGCCTCCGAACTATGACGGCTTTGAATAATGATATGCAAAAGATAAAGGGGTCCTCAGGCCATGGCATGGCGTTCTCGGGCTATGAAAATGGTGCCACCGAACAATGACGCCTTCAGATGATTTGGCGATCTTTTAGCCTATGAGATGCAGTAGGTTGCGATCTTTCAGCCCGTGCAAATGTAAATAAGGTGGCGATCTTTCAGCCAATGCAAATATAAATAAGGTGGCGATCTTTTAGCCATGCAAGATGTAAATAAAGTGGCGATCTTTCAGCCGATGCAAGGTGTAAATAAAGTGGCGATCTTTCAGCCATGCAAGATGTAAATGCAGTGGCGATTTTTCAGCCAATGCAAAATGTAAATAAAGTGGCGATCTTTCAGCCGATGCAAGATGTAAATGAAGTGGCGATCTTTCAGCCATGCAAGATGTAAATGAAGTGGCGATCTTTCAGCCATGCAAGATGGAGGTAGAGCTTAACCTCAGAAGGCAGAATGGTAGCCTTATGCAATGCAGAGAATGCGGATGGAGACAGAGCTTAGTCTCGGAAGGCAGAATGGTAGCCTTATGCAATGTAGAGAATGCAGTTGGAGGTAGAGCTTAACCTCAGAAGGCAGAATGGTAGCCTTATGCAATGCAGAGAATGCAGATGGAGGTAGAGCTTAACCTCAGAAGGCAGAATGGTAGCCTTATGCAATGCATAGAATGCAGATAGAGGTAGATCTTAACCTCAAAAAGTAGAATGGTAGCCTTATGCAATGCAAGGAATACAGATGGAGGTAGAGCTTAACCTCGGAAGGCAGAATGGTAGCCTTATATAGGAAGTAAAAATGGCAAATGGCAATAAAGTTTTCTTAGCTGATAACGGATTGCGGTATCATGATTGCTGGGGATATTGTGCCTGCTGGGGACACTGTTGTGCGGATAGCAGTTGCGAGCAAGTGCAACAGTTTAGAGAGTTGTATTCCTGAACTTTGTGAGTGAGCGTATAGTATATTTGATAATTTTGCAACTCAAGTGCCCGCATCCAAAGAAAAATCGTGAGTTTGTAAAAAGGGGAAAAGTTAGTTCGTATCCCTGCTGGCTTTGCTTGACCAGCTCGGCTTTGATCTGGTGATACTGTACGTATCATTGGGGTAGCGTTGCTAAACAAGGAAATTTTAGTAATAAACATGCATGATTAGTAAAAGCATAACATAAGTGCATAATTAAGAATAATTTTCTTTAGATGAACCGACGACTGCGACGTGGTTCAAGACATTGCAACTTCGCTTGCTCCGAAATTTTGAGGGTCCTCCTCAAAATTCTGCCCCAGTTTACTGGGCTGCTGCTCCTGACGGCTGTTAATGATAAATGGTTGGAATCGACTTCGGAATTTTGAGGGTCCTCCTCAAAATTCTACCCTAGTTTCCAATAGCGGGGGAAATGGAAATTTATTGAATTATGACCGAACCCATAGGGCTGCATACATATCCCCTCTTAAATGGGAATCAGTTCAGGCGTAGTTCAAATTACATCATAAAAGAAAGCATAAAGGTTACACATAGTATCGTATGACTGCGTTTGAATTGATCGGCTTTGGCTAGACTTCTCCGTCCATTTATGCAAGTATGAGGGCTCCTCCTGTTAGAACCCGGTGAACCATGTACGGACCCTGCCAGTTGGGAGAGAATTTCCTTTTGGCTTCATCTTGATGTGGAAAGATTTTCTTTAACACCAGCTGCCCCAGTGTGAACTGTCTCGGCTTGACTCTTTTGTTGAAGGCTCTGGATATCCTATTCTGATAAAGTTGACTATGGCAAACTGCATTCATTCTCTTTCCATCTATAAGAGCTAGCTGCTCGTAAAGATTCTTTACCCATTCTGCATCGTCTAGATTTTCTTCCTGTATGATTCTTAATGAGGGAATTTCCACCTCGACGAGAATGACTGCCTCTGTACCATAAACCAACATATAGGGGGTTGCTCCTATCGATGTGCGGACTGTGGTGCGGTATCCCAATAAAGCAAATGAGAGCTTCCCGTGCCATTGCGTATGCTTCTCTATCATTTTCCTTAGTATCTTTTTGATATTCTTATTGACAGCCTCTATGGCTCCGTTCATCTGAGGTCTGTAAGCTGTAGAATTCTTGTGTTTGATCTTGAAGGTTTCACACATGGATTTCATCAAATCACTGTTGAGGTTAGAGCCATTATCGGTAATGATTGACTCTAGAATTCTGAACTGACACATGATACGGTCGCGGACAAAATCCGCCACGACTTTCTTAGTCACTGCCTTGTAAGATGCTGCTTCAACCCATTTGGTGAAATAATCAATTGCTACTAAGATAAACCTGTGCCCGTTTGATGCGGCGGGTTTGATTGGTCCGATAACATCTTGGTCGCCCATTCTTCTCGGACCTGATGTATAAGCAAGTCTGAATCCTCAATTACTAGCAAATCTTGGATGTTCGTGTCAATGACCATCTTGAGCCCTAAGATGCAGGCTTCATACTCGGCCATATTGTTGGTGCAGGGGAACCTGAGTTTGAAAAACACTGGATAATGCTGACCGGTTTCTGATACTAGGACCGCTCCTACGCCAACTCCTTTGAAATTTGCTGCTCCATCGAAAAACATTCTCCAACCGTCATTGGATTCTGCAATGTCTTGTCCTATGAATGATACCTCTTCATCAGGAAAATATGTTTTCAGGGGTTCGTATTCTCCGTCCACGGGATTTTCAGCAAGGTGATCTGCTAGTGCCTGTCCTTTGTTTGCTTTCTGAGTCATGTAGACAATGTCAAATTCACTTAACAGGATTTGCCACTTGGCCAGCTTGCCAGTGGGCATGGGCTTCTGAAATATGTACTTCAAGGGATCTATTCTTGATATGAGATATATAGTATAGGCACAGAAGTAGTGCCTCAACTTCTGAGCTACCCAAGTCAAAGCACAACAGGTGCGCTCTAACAGAGAATACCGAGCCTCGTACTGGGTGAAATTCTTACTGAGGTAATAGATGGCCTGCTCCTTCCTCCATGTTTCATCATGCTGCCCCAAAACACAACCTAATGCTCCATCCAATACTGCAAGGTAGAGTAATAGAGGTCTACCCGGCGCAGGCGGAACTAAAACTGGTGGTGTTGATAGGTATTCCTTGATTCTGTCGAAAGCTTTTTGGCAATCATCAGTCCATGTGGTAACGGCGTCCTTTTTCAACATCTTAAAGATCGGCTCACAGATGACCGTAGATTGTGCTATGAATCGGTTGATGTAGTTAAGTCTTCCCAGGAAGCTCATTACGTCCTTCTTGTTCTTTGGCGGTGGCAGTTCTTGAATAGTTTTGACCTTAGATGGATCCTGTTCTATCCCTCAGCGACTCACAATGAACCCAAGTAGTTTTCTGGTAGGAACCCAAATGCACATTTCGCGGGATTCAGTTTCAAGTTGTATCTTCTTAGTCTGTTGAAGAACTTCCTCAAATCTTCCACGTGGTCATTGGCTTTCTTGGACTTTATGATGACATCATCTACATACACCTCAATCTCCTTGTGTATCATATCATGGAAGATAGTAGTCATGGCCCTCATGTAGGTGGCCCCTGCATTCTTTAACCCGAATGGCATCATCTTGTAGCAGTACATCCCCCACGGCGTAATGAAAGCAATTTTCTCAGCATCTTCTTCATCCTTCCAGATCTGATGATATCCAGTGAAGCAATCTACAAATGATTGCAACTCATGCTTGGCGCAATTGTCGATCAGGATGTGTATGTTCGGCAAGGGAAAGTCATCCTTTGGACTGGAACGATTGAGATCCTAGTAGTTGACACAGACTCTGACCTTCCCGTCCTTCTTCGGCACCGGCACAATATTGGCTAACCATGTCAGATATTCTACTACCCTGAGGACCTTAGCTTTGACCTGCTTAGTGACTTCTTCTTTGATTTTCAGACTCAGTTCAGGTTTAAACTTTTTGAGCTGCTGCTCTACCGGTGGACATGTCGGATTAGTTGGCAGTTTGTGGGCCACAATAGATGTGCTCAAACCAGTCATGTCATCATATGACCAGGCGAATATGTCCTCATATTCCTTCAGAAATTCGGTGTATTCTTCCTTTTCTAACGGTGACAAATGAACACTCATCCGAGTTTTTTGATATTTTCTGCATCTCCCAGGTTAATAATCTTGGTCTCGTCCAGGTTGGACTTAGGTGCGTTCTCAAAATTCTCAACTTCTTTAAGAATCTCTTTCGGTATGTCATCTTCCTCTGAATCTGTATCTATTTGTTGCGTTGTCTCGTTGCATGCCACAGTCATTGGTTCATCAAGATAGGTAATAACAATGCTGTATATGTAAAGTAATGAGAGAAAATAATAAGAGTAATATTTGTAAGGAAACCGAAATGCTTTGATAAATTTCATAACTGTTTTGAACATTGGAAGATCTTATCGCGAAAATTCAAAAATGCGAAAGGAAAATCAACTAGTAAAAATAAAAGATAGTGCATGATGCTTTGTTCAGCCTTGCTACCCCGAGGCTTTTCGGGCTCTGGTGGTTCTAATGGTCCACTTGTTGAGGCATGCTCCTCGGCTTACGGCCTGTATGGAAGGGCCTTCCTCCCCCTCCTCCTCGAGAACAACACAACAATCCATGTCATTGTCCTCTAAGAACAAGTTTTTCACAACTGCCAGTGCTTCTTCTTCTTTTGACCCATAGATAACATCGGTCGGTTGGAAAGTCTTCTCCAAATGTGGTATTGGCTGCTCTAGCGGATAGTAAGGATCGCGCCATAGTAGCGACCGGTTGTTGAATTCTTCCCAGGTGTACTCATATCCCAGACCAAAAGTGGTGCCATGTTTCTTGAGTTTTATGGGCTTAGTGATTCCTTGGAGGTTCTTTCCAAGCCCCTTACCAGGTTCGTACCCACTCCAATTCAGCATACTTTCGATCTTGTTATCCTACTATTTGTCTTTGTCAACAGAATTCACCCTTTTAATGTGATGGTAAGTCTCTCCACCTAGTTTCTTTCTCCCTTTGATTGATGGAATGGTCTGCCGACTGTATATAGGGTTGCTCCCGTTGCCGTGAATGATCACCTCCTGGTGATTCCATTCATACTTTACCGCGTGATGCAGTGCCGATGCTACAGCCCCAGCAGCATGAATCCATAGCAGTCCCAATAGTATATTGTAAGATGACGGCATGTCTATCACTTGGAAATCAACATCGAACCAAGTTGGCCCCATTTGAAAACGCAGACTAATATCCCCAATGGTGGACCTTTGGGAACCATCAAAAGCTTTCACGTTGATAGCTCTATCCTTTATCTCGTGTAGTCCCTTACCCAACTTCTTGAGTGTCACCAGTGGACAAATGTTGAGACTAGAACCCTCGTCGACCAAGATCCTGGTGATAAAGTAGTCCTCGCATTGCATAGTGATGTGCAGTGCCTTGTTGTGACCCAACCCTTCAGGCGGTAGCTCATCCTCATGAAAAGTAATTCTGTGACTTTCCAATACTTGTCCGACCATGTTAGCCATTTCTCCACCAGTAATGTTGTTTGGAACGTATGCTTCACTTAGCTCCCTCAACAGAGCATTCTTGTGTGCCTCAGAATTTTGTAGCAAAGCAAGTATGGAGATCTGCGTCGGTGTTTTGTTCAACTGGTTGATGACCGAGTATTCCTTGGCCTATATCTTTTTCCAAAGATTGTCTGGACCCGTCTCAATGATGGGCAATCGATTGGAGGCCTACTTGCTTGACTCAGCTAGGTGTTCCGGGGTATAGACCCTACCAGTTCTCGTCATACTTTGTGCGATAACAGTTTTCTCGAACCTAACCTTGCCTTTCCTCCTTGCCTTAGCTGTATAGTCCTATGTTATAGCCTTTGTGTGGAATGGTGTTACGGTCAACATCGCCACTGGGATCGGCGTGGCTATCTTTATCCCAAACAGAGCATGTCCCTTGGGTGGTAAAACTGCAACTTCGAATGGTGTAGGTGCATTTGTTGGAGACACGAATCTGACCTCAATTGGCGCTGGTGTCTTTGCAGATGACGTTATTTCAAACTCAAGTGACATGGACATATTTACCTCAGTGTCCCCCGAGGGTTGAATCTGGACCACTATTGGATTAAGAGTAACTACTTGTTTTTTTTGGGTCATCACCTTCTGCGATCAACCCGATAGACCCCTCGGGATCCCAATCATCTTCTATTTCAATCATGTGAATGCCCCCACCCTTATGGTCTGGCAGAGGGTTGTTACGGACATTCGGAGCAGGTTCCTTTGCCACAATAATCTTGTTATCGATCAGAGTCTGGATCTTATCTTTCAGAGAGCGGCATTCATCAATGGTATGTCCCTTCATACCGGAATAGTATGCACATAATTTATTTGGATTGACCCACTTAGAAGGGTTTTTAGGGGTTATAGCAGGGATATAGGTGACATAACCAGCAGCTTTGAGCCTTTCGTACAGCTGGTCAATCGGTTCAGCAATGGCGGTATACTATTTAGGGGGTCTGCGGTCAAAATTTGGTTGAGCTTTAGGAAAGTTTTGATGTGTGGGAGGTGATTGATAGTGGGATGGTTGAGCATTGTAGGCTTGGTAGACATGTGCGGGTTGGGAATATTTGGGTGAAGTAGGTTGATATGTAGGAGGTGGGGGTGATTGGTAAGTAGGTGATGGAGCTTGGTAAGAGGGTGAGAGTGCTTGGTAATTCGAGGTATGCTGATATATGAGTGGAGGTATTGGATAGGCTTGGTATTTGATAGGGTATTTGGATTTTTGTGCAACCATTACGGCACCTACGTCCCTTTTCTTGGACGTACCACCAGACTGTAAAGCCTTATTGGTAGCTTGAAAAGCTTCAAAGTTTGTAACCATTTTGATGCTTTCCTTGATCCTTTCCCCTAGCTTATGATGTCGGAAAATTTCTGGCTCTCAATCAACATCAGCCTTTCATAGTACTGCGGGTCATGAGCCCAGATGAAAAACTTGTTCATTTGTTCTTCTTCTAAAGCAGGTCTGACCTTAGCAGCTTTTGATCTCTAACGAGTGGCATACTCGTGGAATGTTTCCGTAGGCTTCTTCTTTAAGTTCTGAATGTAGAACACATCTGGTGCATTTTCTGTGTTGAACCTGAACCTGTCCATAAAGTCGGATGCCATACTCACCCAGTTCAGCCATTTTTTCGGGTCTTGGCTAATGTACCAAGATAGAGCATCTCCCTTCAGACTCCTCATGAAAAGTTTCATGCAAATCCTTTCGTCTTTCCCTACTCCGACTAGCTTGTCGCAGTATGTTCTCAAGTGGACTCTCGGATCCCCTGTACCATCAAACATCTTGAACTTAGGAGGTTTGTACCCCTCGGGCAGTTCGACATCCGATTGTATGCAAAGATCTTCGTAGTTCAACCCTTCAATCCCCTTACTTCCTTCGACACCCTGAATTCGACTAGTCAATTTCTTGAGTTCCGCAGTCAGGTTCCTGATGAGTGAGTCTTTATCATCAGACTCGGATGTGCTTGAGACAGGTTGGGTGGAGGGTGGAATGGTTTCCACATAGATAGAGGTGTTATGGTGGGCGTGGAAATGGTCATTTGTGGAATTCAGAGGTTCTTGGATGAGTAGTGGAGTGTGGCAAGTATTGCAGTGGTGGTGAGGAGTGGGATGGTTTTGTGGCTTTGGGATGCTTTGTGGAGGCGTGGGGTTCTGAGCGTTTGGAAAATTGATATCTGGAGTGGTGAGGGAAAACGATAAGTTTGCTAGATTCCGAACCTGATCAAGTTCATCCTAAAATTTCAACAGTTTCTGCTCGAGTTGGGACGCATTTTCTTTGGAAACCTGAGTACCATGAGTGACCTCTACCCGTTCAGTTGAGTTTTCCTTTCTGGTGTTGTTCAAATCTTCCATCTTTCATTTGTTCCTACTTCTGATAGGACTAGGAGGAGGAGTGGGTGGAGGGACCTTTGATCTTGTGGAATATAATGATGATGCCAGAGTGCACAAACTAACCTTTGGGGAGGGGAGTAAATAAACAAAAAGTAAAAACAAAAAGGTAACAAGTCAGTGGGGGTTATAAGAAAGTGTTGCGATATTTAAACACATAGTGCAAGAATCTAAATCGCGTCCTAATATGGGATCCTCGTTGTGCCCGAGGTAGGCCTAGCGACAAATTGATTTGGAGAACTTAGAATGCTAAATGCCTCATTTTATTGATAAAAAGTAGACGAATCCCAAAATGACACTAAATAACAAGGAATAAAATGTCACTAGTGGCCATTGGCCTTATTACATTTCATAAAGTAAAAGAAAACTCCTATCTATTTGGTCCCAGAAGGACCTTCCTCGGGTTGAATGCTCTCGTTAATCAAATCCTCCAGCTCGCGTAGGTTCACCAGTAAAAATGCCTTTGTCAAGTGTTCTCCTTCATTTCCTTCAGCGCTCTGGCAGTCGGTGACTCTCTTCCTCACTTTCCCTTCCAATTCCAGCAGACTGTACTCAAGAAATTCCAACTTTTTTCTAGCTTTGGCGGCCCTCTCTTTCCACTCATTGATTTGGCCATCTGATGGAAGACTCCTCCATCAGTCTAGCAAGAGTGGGGGTATGCTAACCATACCGAAGTTGGGGAACTCGTTCTTCATTTTCTGCAAGACAAAAGGGTTAGGCCCTTACCCCCACCAGACTCGACTATTTAATACCAACAATTAGCATAAAGCATTTAGTTCTCCAAATAAATGCACAGAGCGTGGTGATGTCCGTTTGGGTTCAGGGAGACTCGGTGGACTTTGGACAAGGCTATCTTAAAGAGTCATTATGCGGACAACACAACTGACTCGGCTAGGTTTGACCATGATGCATGCACAATTAAACAGAGTAAGGTTTTTATGGGGTTTTAGACTGGTACCCTTGAGCGGACAACTCAAGAGTGAAAGGCACGGAACCGTCGACTACACCGTTGATCGACTGGTTTTACCGCAACTATGCCTTTGCCGGATTTAAAGGGTGATAATATCGGAAGAGCGCAACCACTCATTATAAGCGTTGCTATGGTATTTGTTTGGCACAAGTGGAATTTGATGTTGAAAACATGCTTATGCAATAATTAAAACAAGTTGTCACGTATTTGCACGTTCATAAAGTAATAATTACAATAATTAAAACAGTAATAAAGGAGTGCAGTAAAGGAAAGAAGTGAAAGAAACAAGTGACAAGTTAGTTTTTTGCAGTAGAAGAGGGAATTAAATGCTTAAAGGAATTAAACAAATAAGGCACATAAGAAATGTAAAGTCACAGTAATAGCTTGAAATAGTAGAAGCCTAAAAGATATCCCCAACAGAGTTGCCACACTGTCGCGCCCCCCTTTTTCTAGAGAAAATTGGGTTTGTGACATTTGGGAGACAACTCGTTCCCTTTCGGGAATTGGGTTTGAATTGAAGAGTCGCCACCTAATGATTTAAGTGCATTAGGACACTAAGAAAGGTTTGGTTTGAACAACCAGAGATTGGGTAATGACTTGAAATTATCCCAAGGGGAAGGTGTTAGGCACCCCTCAGGATCCACTAGTGTGGTTCCCGGCCAAGCTATTGTTGTGACTTAAGTGCAAATAACACATAGGAAAATAAAGACTTCAAATAAGAGGGGATTTTCACGTAATGGTTCCAAATAAACAAAAGTAAGAAAAAGGAACTAAAAGGAGTTGATTTTCTTAAAAGAAATGGTTTAAGAAGATTTAAAAGAAACAAAGAAAACAAAGGGAAAGGGGGTCCTAGGTTTATTAATAATATGGATCACCCCACACAACATCCGGTAATCACTCCTCAATGAGGGGCTACACGAGATGTTATCACGTGGTCATCATATCCATATCTGCCCTTTCCCACCCCGTTGAGGTATTAAAGCACGGAATGGTCTCGCTTACTTATTGCATGCTATCACCCGTCCCCATCTTATCAGCCCCGGAGGCACTTGGGACTACTAATCCTAAAGGGAGGAGGTATTGGGCTTATTTGTGCTTTCAAAAGGTAAAATACTAAGGCGACAATCAAAACACGTATGGAAAGTATTGGGATTAAACTTAAAGGATCGAGGCAGTCTGTTTTATTACATAGTTCAGATAAGAAGCCCGAATCAGGCCTGTCTGCTGGTTATAGCATATAAAAGCTAATTCAGTTTATAAACTTTCACCCTATGGCTTGCCTAAGTGTTAAACAAAGACCCCTATAGGCGTGATATCTACTGATTCTAGAAACAATGAAACAAACATGAATACACACTGATTTAAGAAAATCATCTATTATTAAAGAAAGGCGAGTTTTAGCAAAAGAGCATGCATCACTGTTACTGGTTTCAGACCTATAAGCGAGTGAAATGATTCAGATTCGATTAGGGCTCCTATAGACATGCTTTCTATGTGTTGTCAATTTTGGACACTCTTATAAACGTAGTAAAAAATGCAGAAACCTTATACGCATAACATCTAGATGCTGAATTTCGTTTAAAGCCTATGAACATGATATCTAATTGCAGTTGATTATTTAAGACCTACGAACATGTTTGCCTGATGAGGAATGCATATGCAAGATTCAGAAAGAACCTATAGGCAGGATATCTACATGATGTGCAGAAATTCAGAAATTCCTATAGGCAGGATATCTATATGTTATGCAGAAGTTTAGAAATAAACCATAGGCATGGTACCTACATGAGAATGCAAGATTCCTATGGACATGATATATATATAAGAATACAGAAATTCTTATAGACATGGTACGTATATGAGAATGCAAGATTCCTATAAACATGGTATCTATACATAAAGATGCAGAAATTATTATAGACGTGATATCTAGATGCGAATGCAAGATTCCTATAGACATGGTATCTATATGAGAATGCAGAAATTCATAAACTCCTATAGGCAGGTTATCTACCCCTTTTGCATACGTAGTTACCCTCCCTCTTCACTGACCATCCCCGAGAGTTTTATTACAAAATTATTACAACCCAGAAAAAGTAAAGTAAAGGAAAAATACATCAAAAATTAAAAAGTACAACTAAGGAGAGCTTGATTCACACTTCCTGTATGAAGTATGAAGTAAATCAACTCCAAGAGATCATATTTCTAAGCCTTTCTCCTATTTAGGGTGTGCCAGAGTTCCCTAAGAGTCTCATATGAACTCCGGGCAGCGCTTACACCCAAATGTATCACGGATTAAGCCATAGTGCAATATGGAAGGGCCAGCCCTCAGGTGTCCAAGTTTAGAGGGAGCTCGAGGGCCCAAGGCAAGGCTCACAAGAGGGGGCCAGAACTTAGGGACTAAGAGAGAGTGCAAGTGCAGAAGTAGGATTCTGAAAGGGGAAAAGGGAAAAGGGAAGCAGCTCACATCATTACACATAAGGGAATAGGGGAATGCGAAGTTCCAAGAGGCAATAGAAAAGCGGGCTGAAGGGCATACCCAGCAATGGGAGATACTGGCACACCCTCTGGTGTGTTTGCTTAGAGGTCAAGACCCCAGTGGTTCAAACATAATTCATGGATAACAACTTACATTGCCATGCCTTAAGTAACCACTCAAAACACATAGGGGTGATAGAGGAATGGGGGGTCATAACAAAATACACAAGGAAATCAACATGCTGATTGAAGTGTTGAGATATACAGAAATAGCAGATGAACATGGATACAAAAGCAGTAACTACACATTGTTGTGGTGCTAAGAATTAAATCAGGACATACCCGTTTTCAGGGAAACAAGTAAGGAAAGCAGTAAGTCTTGTAAAACAGGTCACAGTGTAGTCAAGAAGAGAATATTATTATGAGAGAGTATGAGTTCAGAAGGATTCTGATGTTGTAGTGTGTGAAGAGGGTCGTGCCTTTTATAGTGTAAAAATCAGGCAGAAATAAGGCAAGAAAAACAGTTAAGGAACTGATTGTCAATCAATTACATAAGGATTCCCTTAATTAAGGGATTTAGATTCAAACGAGTGAAAACCATTTAAGGAAAAAAATTGAGTAAGCACTTTGTGCATAGCATGTAATCATGGGCAAATACATAAAAAGTTATTTAAGGACAAGGTTTTGAAATACAGGGTTTGTGCAAATAAGGTAAGCCAAAAAATTAGCAAATAGTAAATCAAAAAAGTTTGAGATTTTGCATGAATGAACCGAGTCAGAAAAGATGAAGACGGGTTTTAACTTAGGCCGAGTAACAGGGAGAATCAACAAACAATGGAAAGAAATCAATCAAGCCATATTTAGAAGGAAGTTTGAAATTTTGAAAACCATTTAGAGGAAAATTCATCATATATAAGGAGCATGTGAGCATGAAAGAAGACGGTCGTGTAAATCAGTAGACAAAATCCAGTGTAGAAGAAGTTAGCAAAAGGTTCAGCATTGTATGAAAACAAAGATGTCCAAACTCAGTTCAGAGACTCAAAGTCAGTCTGAATAAGTTAGGGGTTCTAAAATAAAACCCTAGTTCAATCAAACCTCAGTAGAACCCCCAAATTCTAGGGTTTCCACCTTGAATCAAGTACAGAGATGAGGAGGCAAGTAGTCGAATCGAAACATGTTTAGAGGTTTCAGAAAAGAGATGAAACTTCTAACATGCTTCTTCCAGCAACAGAACTCATGAATAGCATGTAAATACAGTAGAGGGGTTCAAGGCAAACAGAGTAAAGAAACTAATTCGAAACATGATGAGAAAAGACTGATAAGAATAGTAGAAGAAAGCATGCTTAAGAAGATCCTTTTAAAAGAAACTTAAATAAAGTTCAATAGAAGAAAAATAGTAAGAACACTTATGAACATGGTAGAAAAATATAGTAAGTGAAACATACCAGAACATAGTAGAAGAAAATAGCAGGACATAGTAGAAAAGCATACAAGAGTATAATATAAAAAGCACAGTAGAAGAACATACAAGAACAGAACATAGAAAGCATAGTAGAAGAACATACATTACCGGTAAAAGGAAAACATAGAACACAGTAGAGGCAAATACACACAAAAGAAAAGGAAAAGAAAGTCAGAGAAAAACTTATGCATTTTTAGAAAACCCTAAATCGTAAAAGAAAGACTTTGAAAAGTAATTTTCGAAAGAAAAGTTAGGGAGATAGTTTGAAAACTCAAAGAGAGCACAGATACACAACAGATCTAAAGAGATCGGAGAAAACCTCGAAGGGTTAGGGTTTCAGAAAAACCCTAGAAATGAGAAAGGCTTTGAAAATGTCACCGATCTGAGTCGGAGAGGTCAAAACCAGGCTCAAAACACCATGGTACGCCATAGCAAAGCCGGCGATGACTCTGGAACCTTGAATCAGTAGAGGTCTATGTGCAAACCTTTGAGGCCAGGCCTTGAATCTTTAGAGATCAGGTGTGTAAGAGCAACGGGAGGTAGGTATAAGACTCCCATAGCCCTGGAAGCCATGGATTCTGGTGGCTTTCAGGGTGGAAGCGGTGAGAGGCGGCTAGGGTTCTGAGCAGACTCGAGAGAGTTTGAGAGAGTGCAGGGTTTCAGAGGCGACTGGGGTTATGAAATTGTTAGGGTTAGGGGGTAGGTCAGGATTAAAAAAGGAAATGGTATTTGGTGGTCGTTGATCATTTTGATCAACGACCTGGATTAATTGAGTAGGTGGGGCAGTTTAACAGGGTTGGGTTTGGGTCGGTTCAAACAGGGAATGGGTCAGGGTAATTGGGTTTTAAATTGGGTTCAATTGGAGGTTCAAATAAGGCTAAATTGAAATAAACGGGGCTAACATTTAAATAGCCATTTTTCCTTTATTTATTTTATAAAAAATAGTAAAATAACTTATGAAAATAAATTAAAGGTACTAAAATGATTAATAGTATGTGATTATCAAATTAAAAATACTGGAGTTAATTTTATAATTATGAAAACAATTAAATCTTAAAATAGGCTAATATCGCAATTATATGCAATTTAGCTTTAAAAATACTAAACAAATTTGTAAAAATATGCAAAAATTATGGAAACTATATTTTAATATAAATATGAGAATCAAATAAGTGAATCACCCAAAATGATAATTTTGGTGATAATTATTGGGTTTTGCTTGATAAAATAAGGCAATAAATAGATTTAAAAATATATAAAAATTAAGAGAAAAAATAGTAAAACCTTGAGACATACTTATATATGCATATACCTACTATTTTGAAAGTATTTTGCATATAAAAATATACAGGAAAAAATTGGGTATCAATAGTTGCCCCTCTTTACTCGGGAAGGATGAAAGTTTTGAGGTGCCCCGACTAGGGGAAGAGGTCAGTTTGGGAGGGGTCAGCCTAGCAGGCCCACATATCCAGCACCACTACCACCTCCTCTGGGTGCTCCGGCGTGATCCTATTTTAGTGCTATGTCAGAGAGTTCTTATCGCCCACCAGCTCATCAAGGTCCTTCCAGTGCCTATTACAGAGTTGTGCCAGAGAGTTCATACCTCCTACCAGCCATTCAGGGTTCTTCTAGTAGGTATTCAGGCCATCAAGGTCAGACTTCAGGGTAGCAGTCCATGGTAGCGAGAGGTTGTTACGAGTGTGGAGATCCAAGTCATATGAAAAAGGACCTACTCTAAAATTCGGGGCAAGACAGTACAACAAGTTCATCAGCCCATGGTTGCAGCATAGCCGCCCGACCGCCTAAAGGTGGGGGACAAGCTGGTAGGGTCCATCCTAGAGGAAGAGGCCAGGCATGGGGAGGTCAGCCAGCTTTGTTCAGCCAGGTGGAGGCCAACTAGCCGGTGCTCCAGCTACATTCTATGCTTTTTTGGCTAGACCAGATGTAGTGGCCTCAGATGTCGTGATAACATGTATTATTTCTGTATGCGATAGGGATGCTTCGGTATTATATGATCTAGGGTCTACCTATTCATATGTGTCATCTCTGTTTGCTCATTTCCTGGATATTTCTCGTGAGTCCTTGGGTACTCCTGTTTATGTATCCACTCCTGTGGGAGATTCTGTGGTGGTGGATCAGATCTATCGGTCATGTGTGGTCACATTCTGTGGTTATGAGACTAGATCGAACCTTCTATTACTTGATATGATCGACTTTGAGGTCATCCTAGGCATGGACTGGTTATCCCCATATCATGCCATCCTTGATTGTCATGCCAAGACTATTACTTTAGCGATGCCAGAGTTGCCGAGATTGGAGTGGAAGAGTTCCTCCGTTAGTATATCTAGTCGGGTTATCTTTTTTTTTTTTGAAGGCACAACATATGGGAGATAAGGGTTGTTTGGCTTATCTATCCTATGTTCGGGACACCACCACAGAGTCTTTAACGATTGATTCAATGCCAGTAGTCCGGGTACCGATTGTCACACCTCCATTTTCTATCCGAAAGGGGTATGGGGGAGTTTTGGCAATTAAAGTGACAATAATCGAAATGGGATTATTTATTTAAATTCAGAGTCGCCACTTGGGATAATTTATGGTGTCCCAAGTCACTGATTTAAAATCCATAATCGATGAAGTTTGACTCTGTTTTACAGTCCGCAAAATGCAGAAATTCGGGTAAGAAATTCTGTTAACCCGGGACAAGGTGTAAGCCATTCCCGAGTTTCGTGGTTTTAGCACGGTCTCTACTATTATTAATTGGCCCAATCATCTGATTAATTACATATTTTATACCTATTGTGCATTTTTAACCTTTGACTACTATTAATTATTTATGGAATTATTCTGGAACAAGTTACGACTATCGTACACTTGTTTGTTTGGTACACATTGTGAATTGTATCACGGGAACCGTACCCACGATTTACAACATGTTTAAATTATTAACATTATTAGTTGTTATGGCTGGGTCACATAAATGTACCCTCGAATTTGGAAATTTTGTACCATAACTACGTCACAGGAACCGTACCCGTAGATAATTTTATTAGAAACGCGCCTAAAGCAAACTACAAATATTTATAGGCTATTATTCCCGAGACTAGTCTGAGATTATTGTAAGGCCTGAATATATAAAAGAAAAGCACTATGGACTTAAATCTGTGATTTTATTATCCAAGTTATAACAAAATGACCAAATGCAATTCATACTTTTATCTTCCATAAATGATCATTTCAATTGCAACCAGCCCGAGTCAGAATCATAACAATCTACCAAGTGTTCGATGAATAAGAGAGGCCAAACATGATAATATGTAGTTACCAATATGATGAACCAGTGGATAAAACAATAGGAGCAAAAACCACATGTATAAACAACTAATTCCACTTAACAGAAAACGCATAACTAAATCATCTAAATAATACTTATTGATCACAATTAGATATGAATGAGAGGTGAAATAGAAAAGAAACTCAAAAGCTAAGCTCTTTGAATCTTAAAATATCTAGGATAACTTTGACATTTATAAGCGGATAAAATCACGGCCAAAACCGACACCGAAAATCTCGACTCAACATAACTTTGGATGTTTCTGCTCGTTCCCCTATTTTCGCAACTGTTTTTCAAACTATTTTTCTTCTTTTCTTTTGCATACAACTGTTGGTTTGGTCAGAGATGGGGGTTCAGAGAGAGGAATTGAATAGTGGTGTTTGGGTTCCAGCGAACTGCTGTTGGTGGTGATTGACGATGGAGACGGGGGTTTGGCCGGGGTTACTGGTTTTGGAGTGAGGAACTGCAAGGGTCCTTGGAAGGTCCTTTTGGGTGTCTGAAGGTTGATGTTACTATGGAGTTTTTTTATTGGAGAAGAAAGGTCCAAAACCTGATACCTTGGGCATTTCAGGTGTTGCTGGGCGATGGAGATGGGTGGAGTGCTCGGTTGAAGAAGATAGATTGGCAGTGAGGGGTCGTTGGTTTCAGGGGTGGTCGACGGGTTTTGGTGTAGCGAGGTGATGAAGAAAGAGATGGGGTGTTTGGGGAAGACGACTGGTGGTTGGAGGGTGGTCGTGTGTGGCTGCTGATGGGTTCTTGGTTGCTAGGGTTTGGGGTCTCTAGGGTTTTATGGCTGTTCAAGAGGTGAAGAAGATGATTGGGTCTTGTGTAGTTTTTTTTAGAAGATGAAGGGTCTTAGGGTTAGATCATAAAAACGAATGAGGGTTCTAGGGGTTGTTTTAAGCTTAGGGATTTTTAGGGTTGAAAAAGAAAGATCTCATGGGTCTAATAGGTTTTTGGGCTTTATAATTGAAATTGGGTTGGTCCATGTCTTGTTGGGTCTTAACTTTGGGCTAAGAAGACTAAAAATATAAAACTTACTCTTAATAAATTAAAACACACTACTAAAATAAAACTAGATATTAAAAGTGAAACTATTTTTGTATTTTCAAATGTTATAATAGGTAGATAAACTAAAAATAACTAGATAATCAGCTAAATAAAAAAATAGTTTATGTAATTTTCATTTTTATGATAAAATAAAGTAAAAGAGTCAAAACTATTTAGAATAGCAATACTAAACATAAACTAAATATTTACACTAAAATGTGTAAAATCTTGGGGAGGGTAAAAAATTACATGTCTACAGCTGCCCCTCTTTGACTAGAAACGCGAAGAGTTTTCAGACAAAGAACGACAAGACAGGTTTTTTGACCCGACACTTATTTAGGGAGACCAAAAACTAAGAGAAAGGAGAATGAGACTGAGCTCTAGTATCTGATCTGCCTACATATCCTTGGCTATAAAGGAATCAGGCCACGTGTAGTTCAGAAGTAGGAAGAGTGATAAAGCACCAAGGTGGAGAGCCGATTGAGGTGCCGTTTCGTCGAGGTTCCGATCCGCGGTCCTGTTATTACATCAAAATCAAAAATGAAAAGGACTAACTAAGCCTGTCAGCTATGAGTTGCAAGATTTCTATCTATAAGTCTTCTGAAGCTTGATCTTGAGTCTTGAATGATTTTTCATGCAGAATTTAGCTGCAGGTGCTAGTTTGTTCTTCTTCCGCTTTTTCGGATCAAGACCAGACATGTAGTGCTCGTGACTTCAACCATGTCTTGATCAGTTCACATCTTTCTCTGCTTCTGCATTTTGAATTCACTTCCCTTTTTTCTTCTCTTTTTCTTTTTTTTTTCCTTTTTATTCTGGGTCAAAAATACTTCTGTTGGTCATCTCGGACTAATGACTCGCATTTTTTCCACGGGCTTCTGCTACTTCTAACTTGAATTGAATTCTGAAATGATGTCATGACCCCGTTTCGCCCTCCGTGAACCATCATGAACCAAACTATTAATTGAAACTAGATTATGCTACGAGATAATTGATAAGTTGTATCTAATGGGAAGAAGGGCACTAGGGTCGTGACATTACCTAGGTGGATAATTGACGGGTAGAAGTTACTAAAGTTCGATTGACATAATTGGGGCTTATGCTATAACTGTTGCACAATTTACCCACTCTCACACCTCTCGGTAGAGAGAGTGATTTTGCCCAATTGACTCTCTCGAGACCAAACGGGTAGGAAAATTAGCTCAAGCAACTAGGGTTCAAGTGGGGTAATTACTCTCTCCCTATGGAAATCGATCCCGACCCTCACATCAGGTAAAAGCTATTGCGACCCTCTCTTCCTACTTTTTAGTACTATGGAGTTTGAAGTGATGACTTTTTGGCGCCGTTGTCGGGGAGCTAACGGTTTTGGCTATCTATTTAGTTAGTTTTGTGTATTGTTCTTCTTTCCTTCCTTGTTACTTACTTGTTTGTGTCATTACTTAGGTACCAACATGGCTTTAAACAATGCTAATGATCATCTTGGAAACGTGATAGCGGGGGAGGAGGTAGATGATCTTGAACAAGATGAGGTGCCTCTTGCACCTCAAGGTCAATGGAGAGGCCGGAATGCAAATGCTATTCCAAATGACAATATTCTAGACCCTCCCCCGGTTCCCCCAAGAGTGGCTCCCAGAGTATTACCAAACCAGGGCTACGCAAGTGCTATTGTCCCACCCCAAATCCGGGCGGGCAACTTTCAGATAACCAATATGATGTTGACCTTACTTGAGCAGCATGGGTACTTCACGGGTGCTGCAAATCAAAATGCCTACAAACATCTCAAGGGGTTCGTAGATACATGCTGGGGGTGCAAACAAACTAATGTGTCCGAGGATGCGTTGAGATTGAAATTTTTCCCGTTCTCACTTCGGGGAAATGAATTGGATTGGCTCGAGAGACTCCCCAACCATTCCATCACAACTTGGGATGAGTTGGCGGATACGTTTATTGCCAAATTCTTCTCTCCTAGTCATATGGCGGCACTTTGAGATGAAATATTAGCCTTCAAGCAAGAGCCAACGGAACCTTTGCATGAGATTTGGGAGCGATATAGAACGATGGTGAAGGAGTGACCAAATAATAATATGACCGAGGCCATGATCCAACAAACCTTCTACCGAGTCATAAATACTACAAATCAATGCATTGTTAACCAATTGGCAGGGGCATTTTTATGAAAATTTCTTATGAGGAGGCATATGATGTACTTGATGAAATGGCAGACACATCTTCAGCATGGCAGAGTAGAGCAAATGTGCCTCAAGGTGACCCTACGGTTATCCATTTGCACAAGGAATTACATGATCACGGGAAAGCGATAGCTGAGCTTACAACCAAGATGAATCAATTGGCTAAGGTGCAGTTGCAAAAAGTTCAGAATCCTCGCCAAGTGAATGCCATGGAGGGTGTTAGTATGCTTGTCAACAAGAGAAGGCAAAGGAGGCAACAAAATCAAGGAAATTCTGAGCAATTTGTTAATGAATATGATGGGTGTCAAAATAATGGTTATGATGACCAAAGTGAAGAGGTACAATATGTCAACAACTATCAAGGAAATAGGGGCAATTCTTCAAACCAACAATGGGGACCCCAAGGAAATTGGGGCAATCAACAACAAAGTGGTGGCAATTGGAACAACAACCAAAACAACAATTGGGGTAATCAGAACAACAACCAAGGCAACTGGAATGGAAATAACAACAACTGGGGTAACAACAATAATCAAGGCGGGTGGAACAACAATGGAAACCAAGGCAACAAGGTGCAAGGCTTTCAAAGGCCCACAATGTACCAACAACCGAATAATCCACCTCATTTCTCTTCTCAGGGTCCTAGTTCTTCTGGTAATGATATGGGTAGAATTGAAATGATGTTCGAGCAGATTATAAAGAGGAATGCGGATTCCGATGCACAGTTGGCTTCTCACAACACCTCTATCCAAAACTTGGAGGTGCAATTAGGTCAAATTTCTCAGTCATTGAATACTCGCCTGAAGGGTGCTCTACCACGTGATATGGTAGTGAACCCGAAGGGTGGAAATAACAATCATGTGATGGCGGTTACAACAAGAAGTGGGAGAGGAGGTGATGTGAATGCCTCAAAGCAAAAGCAAGTTGTGGATAAAGATGTTGAGTTGCGGGATGTTGATGTACCTTTGATTGTTGAAGATGTGGTTGAAGAGAATGTGAACAATGATGTAAGGATTGATATTGGTGAGGCCGAGGTAGAAACCCATGATGCCGTGAACCCGTCTAGGGAACACGTGATTGACATGCCCGACAGGTGGTGCCAAAAGCCAAGGTTCCCCTGCTAAGGCCACCTCCACCTTATCCTCAAAGGCTCGCAAAGTAGAAGATTGATAATCAGTTTAAAAAGTTCATTGACATGATGAAGAGCTTATCTATTAATGTGCCTCTGGTGGAGGCACTTGAACAAATGTCGGGCTATGCAAAATTCATGAAAGATTTGGTTACAAAGAAGCGTTATATGGACTGTGAAACTATAAAGATGACTCACCAGGTTAGTGCTATAGTGCATTCAATGGCCCCGAAGCTTGAAGATCCCGGTGCTTTCACCATTCCTTGCACCATTGGGAGTGAGGATTTTGCTAAAGCTCTTTGTGACTTGGGAGCTAGTATCAATTTGATTCCCTACTCGGTTTTCAAAACTTTGGGTATTGGGCAAGCTAGGCCAACTTCAATGAGACTTCAAATGGCGGATCGATTGATGAAACAACCTTTGGGCATTATTGATGATGTGCTTGTCCGGGTGGAAAAATTCATATTGCCGATCGACTTTGTGATTTTTGATTGTGAGGTGGACTATGAGGTTCCTATTATCTTGGGCAGACCTTTCCTTGCAACGGGGAAGGCATTGGTTGATGTTGAAGCGGGTGAGCTCACTTTCCGAGTGGGAGACGAAAAGGTCATTTTCCACGTTTGCAAATCTATGAAGCAGTCCAATAGCACCGAGGTGTGCTCATTCGTAGACCTTGTCACAGCAGTGATTGTGGATGATACCAGTGCTATGATCAACGTGGAAGATCCGCTTGAAGCAGTGCTATTGAACATGGATGTCAATGATGATGCTAGTAGAGTGGAAAGTGTCAATGCGCTACATGGGATGGGATCTTATTCTTATGAGCCGAGAAAGCTATCTTTGGATCTTGAAAACCGGAAAACTCCACCAACAAAGCAATCAATTGAGGAGCCACCGGTGTTGGAGTTGAAGCCACTTCCTCCACACCTCAGGTATGAATTCTTGGGTTCAAATTCTACTTTACCAGTTATTCTTTCTTCTTGCCTTACTAACATGCAGGTTGAGGCCACTTTGGCGGTGCTTCAAAAGCAAAAAAGGGCAATTGGATGGACTCTAGCTGACATTCAGGGAATAAGCCCCGCATTTTGCATGCACAAAATAATCTTGGAGGAGGATGCAAAGCCTTCCTTGAAGCATCAAAGAATATTAAATGAGGCGATGCAAGAAGTGGTGAAGAAAGAGGTTATCAAGTGGTTGGACGCCGGTGTGGTTTATCCTATTTCTGGCAGTTTTTTTACTTCTCCGGTGCAATGTGTGCCGAAGAAGGGTGGTATGACTGTGGTGGCCAATGTCAACAATGAACTCATTCCTACTCGCACGGTCATCGGGTGGAGAGTATGTATGGACTACCGGAAGCTAAACAAGGTGACTCGAAAAGATCATTTCCCATTGCCATTCCTTGACCAAATGCTAGATTGTCTTGCGGGGCGTGCTTTCTATTGCTTCTTGGATGGTTACTCGGGGTACAATCAAATTTTAATTGCCCCAGAGGACCAAGAGAAGACAACTTTTTACATGTCCCTATGGCACATTCACCTTCTCTTGAATGCCATTTGGATTGTATAATGCTCCGGCAACCTTCCAACGTTGCATGATGGCTATTTTCACCGACATGGTGGAATATATCTTGGAGGTTTTCATGGATGATTTCAGTGTGGTTGGGGATTCTTTTGATGAGTGTCTGAAAAATTTGGATAGAGTATTGGCCCGCTGTGAAGACACAAACCTCGTACTCAATTGGGAAAAATGTCATTTCATGGTTGAAGAGGGTATAGTATTGGGTCACAAAATCTCGAAGCGAGGAATTGAGGTGGACAAAGCCAAGATAGAGGTGATTTCAAGGCTTCCTCCCACTATTTCTGTCAAAGGGGTGAGGAGTTTTCTTGGGCACGCGGGTTTTTACCGAAGGTTCATAAAGGATTTTTCTAAAGTGGTACACCCTTTGTGTAAGTTGCTAGAGAAAGATGCAAAGTTCTTGTTCGACGAGAGTTGTATGCAAGCATTCGAGCTTCTTAAGCTCAAGTTGGCTTCTACCCCCATCATTATCGCACCAAATTGGAGCTTGCCTTTCGAGCTCATGTGTGATGCTAGTGACGTCGCGGTTGGGGCTATATTGGGCCAAAGAATCAACAAGATGTTTCATCCTGTGTACTACACAAGCAAGACCATGAATGAGGCTCAAATGAACTATACATTCATCGAGAAAGTGTTGTTGGCTATTGTGTTTGCTATGGAAAAGTTTTGACCTTACCTTATGGGGGCCAAAGTTATAGTGCACACCGACCATGCTGCCATTAGGTATTTGATGACTAAGAAAGACTCTAAGGCGAGATTGAATGGGTGTTACTTCTTCAAGAGTTTGATCTAGAAATTATTGACCGGAAGGGTAGTGAGAATCAAGTGGCAGACCACTTGTCCCGTTTGGAGGAGGAGGGGAGGCCTTGTGACGGCCTTGAGATCAATGATTCATTTCCCGACGAACAACTCCTTGCGGTGTCAATGAAGGATATGCCATGGTTTTTCGATGTTGCCAATTACCTTGTGACCGGAATAATCCCGTGTGAGCTCTCTTCTAACGAAAGGAAGAAGCTCAAGTGGGATAGTTTGGATTTCTATTGGGAATAGCCATACTTGTTCAAGATTTGCACGGATGGTGTGATTCGTAGATGTGTCCCGGAGGAAGAACAATTGAGTATCTTAGAGGCTTGTCATTCTTCACCCTATGGTGGCCATCATGGTGGGGTGAGGACCACCTCAAAAGTTCTTAGTTGTGGATTCTATTGTCCCACCTTGTTCAAAGATGCGGGCAATTTGGTGAAGAGATGTGATGAGTGCCAAAGAGCGGGCGAAATTTCAAAAAGGGATGAGATGCCTCTTAATACGATTCTTGAAGTGGATATCTTTGATGTTTGGGGCATCGATTTCATGGGTCCATTTGTTAGATCTTGTGGGAATACTTACATTCTTGTGGCAGTTGATTATGTCTCAAAATGGGTTGAAGCCGTGACTTTGCCTAATAATGAAGCCTGGAGTGTTGTTGCGTTTCTTAAAAAGAGCATCTTCACAAGGTTTGGCACTCTTCGTGCGATTATTAGTGATGAGGGGTCTCAATTTTGCAACAAGGCTTTCGACACGTTGCTTTCCAAGTATGGTGTCAATCATAAGGTTTCTACCCCCTATCATCCTCAAGCTAGTGGTCAAGTGGAAGTCTCCAACAGAGAAATTAAGAGCATCTTGTCAAAAACTGTCAATGCTAATAGGACTGATTGTTCGAAAAAGTTGGATGACGCTCTATGGGCTTATCGGACGGCTAACAAAACTCCAATTGGTATGTCTCCATATCGGTTGGTGTTTGGAAAAGCTTGTCATCTTCCAGTTGAGTTAGAGCACAAGGCCATGTGGGCTTTGAGGAAATTGAATTTGGAATGGGATGTTGTGGAAAATCTTCGTGTTGAACAACTCAATGAGCTCGATGAGTTTAGATTCCATGCCTACTCAAGTTCATCCTTGTATAAGGACAAAATGAAGTACCTTCACGACAAATATGCTCGGGGTAAGGAGTTTAAGGTTGGAGATATGGTTCTCTTGTTCAATTCCCGATTATGTCTGTTTTCGGGTAAGCTCAAGTCAAAGTGGAGTGGGCCATTTGAAGTTGTGTTTGTGACCCCATTTGGTGCTCTTGATCTAAGGAACAAAAATGGTGAAGTTTTCAGAGTTAATGGGCACCAGGTCAAGTATTATCTTGGAAAATTTGATGACAGCCACGTGGTAGCACTTCTTCATCTAAAGTGATGTGACGGTAACATGCGTCGTGCCGCGACGTTAAATCAGGCGCTTCTTGGGAGGCAACCCATGTCTTTTTCTTCTTGTTTTCTTTCATTTTCTTTGTAGTGTAGGATTGATTTTTGAGCTCATTGGTTGTGAGATGTTGCAGGGACTGTGTTGATACAGTGCAAAACAATTTGGGAAAAATTGAACAGTCTCTGAAGTTGCCAGTGCGGCCGTATTGCACTTTGTGTGGTCCGCACTGGTGAAGGACAAGTGAGGTGCTCTCTGATGATTGCCACCATGGCCGCATTCCATTTAATGCGGACCGCGGTGGACCTCCGCGACCACGGTCGATTTTGTGCGGACCACGGAGGTTGCCTTCTCAAGCTTCTTCTAAACAAACCCAGCGCGGTCCGTGGTCTGTTTTGTGCAGCCGCACTGGTAGGTAAGGCTGGGTCCCACGTGCTTTTCTATAAATAGACCTCTGAGGTCACCGATTACCCTTTTCGAAAAATTGATTCTCAGAGACCTAAAAATCATTGTTCATCTTCCCTCTTCTTTACACTAGCTTGTTTGCATTGTGTTTCTTCACTTCTTCTTAATATCTGGTAACAATTCAACCACTTCTTGTTATTTTAATTAGTTAATTTCATTTTATGTCATTTTCTATTAACTGTGTAGGCTTCTATCCCCCGTAATTCTTCAATTTTTATGTTAGTTTAGTTTAACTGTTAAGTTTTGCATGCCAGAAGAGTATTATTAACTGGGTAAATTGAGTAGGGACAAAGTTAGGTGAAAATTTGAACAAAAATGCAAGACCAAGAACCCTAACTCAGTGCCTTTACCAAGCACCCACCGCAGACTGCGGTCATTTTTATGCGGTCCATGGTGCTTAGACGCAGTTCGCGGTACCATTTTGCGTGGACCACGGTGAGGATTTTTCAGGAATTGAGCTCTTGCCCAGCGCGGCCGCATTGCATTTTGTGCGGTCCGCACTGGCCCACCGCGGCCGCGGTGCTACCTTGTGCGGGCCGCGGTGATTGAATTCAGAGAGGTGGTGTTACAGACCTTGCCTCAGTGCGGACTGCGGTCGCCTTTATGCGGTCCGTGGTGCCCCCAGTGCGGCCGCACTCTTTTTTGTGCGGGCCGCGGTGCACTGTTCTGCAGCTTGTGGCTTCTGTTCTGTAAATTCATTTTCCACATCTCTTTCACTGTCTGTGTTGATACTAACAAAGCTAGATGTTTATGCTTGTAGGCAATGGTCAAACAAAGAGGCAAAGTCTCGAACAGCCTGGCTGAGGTAATTCCTCCCGGGGAGGGAAGCAAAGGATGGTAAAACTCACTCCCTAGGCTAGAAAAAACATAAAGGACATGAGGAAAACAATCAAAGCGGCTGACAGAGCCATTGACAACTCGAGGAGTGAGTACGAGCCCACCCGGGAGATCTCTTTAGATTCAGTCCCACTATACATCCCGTATCTGGAGAACGCCATACATAGAGACACTCCTCCCTCTTCCTCCGATGCTCGAGCTTCAATAAACATTTCTTCTGGGTTGTCTGAGGGCTCAGCGGTAGGTAGTAGGGATGAATACTCTACCTCTCCCATAGCGTCAATATCTGGAGAGGGTGCTAGAGGTGATGAGGGAGATGGGGAATTACCTGAGGGTGGTATGCCTCAGGTTGGGGGTGTTCACCGGACTAGAAATCCCGATGTCTGGGAAGATAGATTCGTCAGCCAGGTGGTGTTCCACAAGTTTAGGGAATGGTGGCTGGCACGAAAGTTTATTCTTGAGAGGAGCTTCATTGACAGAGACCTTCTACCCCTACACCAATGTACATAGACAGTTTCGAGCTCGAGTGGGTTGGGAGCACTTCAAAGATAATTATGTGAAAGCGAATGAGCACATGGTCAAGGAGTTTTATAGCAATGTGGCCCACATCTTGAAGGGCACTAAAGTGACCAAAGTGCGAAACAAAAATGTGGTATTTACCGGGAAGGCACTAAATGAATACCTGGGGTTCAACGAAGAAGATGAGTCCCTTTACAATGAAAAGTTGGCAATGGGCGAGGAGGTTCATCCGTGGTTAGCCTCATACCTGGCAGTCCCGGGTACGGTTCCAGAGTGGTTGCAAGCAGGGGTCAAAATACTTCGGAGGACTTTTAACTTTGAGGCTAGGGTTGGTTGACTTTTGTGTGCAGTCGGCTCGACCCCACTATCCATGATCAGACTATTCTGCTTGTCCAGGCTGTTCTTGTTGCATCTATTATGGCGGGATACCCTATCAACGTGGGTATCACACCTCCTTTTTACATACCTGAGGGGTATAAGGGAGTTTTTCCAATTTAAGTGACATTATTCGAAATGAGATTATTTATTTAATTCTAGAGTCGCCACTTGGAATATTTTAAATGGTGTCCCAAGTCACCGGTTTATTTTAAATCCCAAATCGAGGAAATTTTGACTTTCCTTTTTGAAGTCTGCGAACCAGAAATTCTAAGTAAGGAATTCTGTTAACCCGGGAGAAGATGTTAGGCATTCCCGGGTTCCGTGGTTCTAGAACGGTCGCTTACCAATTTATACTCGACTTAAATTGTCTAATTACTTATTTTAGAACCTATGTGCAATTATCTTTTTACCGCATTTAAATCACTTGATTTATTCGTAATTAAAGAATTGAGTTACGTGTACGTATACTCTTTTCCTTTGGCACGTCAAAATCATGTCCCGCGAACGTGTCCACAATTAATAACGCTTCGTTGATTCATTAGGAAAATTTGGTTGAAGGTGCGCGAACGCATCCCTAAAGTCTTTTAAGAGTTAAATTTGCAATCATATTATGCGAAAGTATATATAATCGCAATACTAATCTAAATCAGGCCTAAAGTAAATTACGATTGTTCAAATTTTTAAAAGCAATATTTGCGAGGGCCATGGATGATTTAATTTATTTATGGCACACCTCAAACATTTTCTATAAGTGTTAGTTCTTAATCTAATCTTACGAGTGCCATGAATTATAAATTTTGTTTGGCATGACACACCTCACTTATTTTAACAAAAGGAAGTTGCATTTTTATTTTAAGAATTAATCACGCTATATTAATTATTAAGAAAGTTTTGCCGAAGTTGCGCGAACACATACCTCAATTTATTTAGAATCATAATTATATCACACGAACGTGTACACAATCACGATGGTTTACTTATTAATCATGCCTAAAGCATGCTACAAACATTTGTCATTTTATATCTAAGTCATGAAGTTAATACGGGGGCCACAAATGATAAAATTGTGAATGGCACACCTCAAGCTATATAAACTAAAATTAATAAATAGCCCATGGAAACCCATTTTTATTATTAACAAAAGTTTGATCGAAGTTGCGCGAAGGCATACTCCGAATTGATTATTAGAATCATGATCATGTCACGCGAACGTGTACACAATCACGATAATTGCTAATTCAACTGCAATGACTAACTAAATTACAGAAACTACATATCCTCCAGTCCAAGTAATTATCAAAACATAACTCGTGGAAGATTATTATAGAATTCCTTTTGTGAAGATGAAACAGTGTAAAAATCACATATTGCACTTCTTAAAGCACTTGAAGGATGGAAAGATGCTAAACATTAGAGATAAGAAAGAGCTTTCTGTTGGGAAAAGTTCTTGTCTCCTGCGTATATCATTAATCAAAAAGGTCACAAATAAGTGTCATTACAATATGTATACGTCTTCCAAATGACACTTATTAAAATATTACAAAATGTATATATTAACAATTACTTTATATGAATTAATGAATATAATCCTTAACTGAAAATTGGATGGTTTTCTATTATCAAAATGACGGGCAGTACCGTTTTCTTCTCCTTATAACCAAATTAATCATGCTTCCTTACTTTGTTGTAAATCAAACAGAAAATAATACTTGCAAAATAAACTCAAAATGAATCCACACCATTATCATTAATGAAACATAAGAAGAAGTAAGAATTGCACCTGAAAAATGAAGTTTCAATTCCTCAAAGCATTCGGCAATTACACAGACAAAATCGACACCGACCCATGACAGGAACTCAAACGGACGGGAGCTCGGACCTCGACGGAACCTCGTCGAAATATTTTTAAAAAAAAACAGCCGGATCTGATTTTGTAGAATAAAGTCACTAAAATAACTGAAAAATGAGAGGAGAACAGTGGAGAGAGACAAAAATGCGATTTCGTCGGCGTTAATGGAGGTCGCCGGAATTTCTCGAACTAACTGAAGTCCCACGAATTCCTGTTCTTTCTTTTGTTGTTGTTGTGTGTGTGTGTGTATCTGTTTCCAACAGTGAGGACAAAGAAGACGAAATAGTGGTCGTCTGCGGTGGGGTTCATGACCTTGTATTTTTCAATGGCTGCCCGTGTATATCCAGTGTATATCGAGAGTATCTCTAGTGTATATAGAATGTATAGTGACTGTATATTGAGTGTAAACCCCCTGTCTAATTTAAGAAGAAGCCATCCATTTTTTTTCGTCTGTGTTTTGAACTTCTCCTCTCGTTTCTTCTTACTTGAATTTTTTTTCCTCTCCTTTTTTCTTTTTATTTGTGAAGTGTATTATATAGATGTGTATGTGTGTTTTTGTGTAAGATCGTGTGTGTGCCAGTGATTGTGTGTGTGCGCATGATGTGAGACGTGAGGGAGTGAGCACTAACATGAGGAAGTGAGGATTGGGACATGACCACTAACATGAGGAGGTGGGGAAGTCACTAATATGAGAAAGTAAGAAAGTCACTAATATGAGGAAGTGGAAAAGTCACTAATATGAGGAAGTGGGAAAGTCACTAACATGAGGAAGTGGATAAATGGGAGTTAGGAGGAGAAATTGTGGGGCGGTTGAGGAGATCATGGGTAAAAGGGATATTATTTTGTATCTTTCTTAATTTACTGATTCTTGTTCTTCCGTTAGTTTATTATTTATTTTATTTTAACTTTTCTTGGCACCCCTTTTTTATAAAGTAAAACATATTAAAAGTAAGATAATTTTTTTAAAAAAAATATTAAGATTAGACCTAAAAGAAATATTTACACTAAACTAGTATAAAATTTGAGTGCGGTCAAAAATTAGGTGTTCACAGCTGCCCCTCTTTGCTCGAAAACACGAAGAGTTTTCGGGCAAAGATAAAGTGAACCATGTGACTAATTTTTTTACCATATCGATTCAAAAGAGGAAAAATAAAATAAAAAGAAAAGGTGCAACCGAGTCCTGATTTTGGACAGCCTACATATCCCGGGTTATAAGGGAATCAGGTCGCGTGTAGTTCAGAAATGGATGAGGTGATGAAGTGATGTTCGAGAGTCGAGTGAGGTTCCGTCCGAGGCTCTGATCCGCAATCCTGATGTTACATCAAAAATCAAAACATGGAAAAATTAGCTAAGCCTATCAACTATGAGTTACAAGATTCCTATCTATAAGTCTTCTGAAGCTAGATCTTGAGTCTTGAATGGTTCTTCATGCAGACTTTGGATTTGAACCTTGACGCTTGCTAGTTGCAGGTGCTAGCCCGTTCTTCTTCATATTTTCGGATCAAGACTGGACATGTAGTGCTTGTCACCTTAACCATGTCTTGAGAAGCTCACATCTTTCATCAACTTCTGCATTTGGATTCACTTCTTGCCTTTCTCTCTCTTGTTTTTTGGATCGTGACTAACTTTTGTTGATCAGCTCGGACTGTTGACTCGCATTCTTGCCGCGAACTTCTTTTGTTGTTGACTTTAATTATAATATGAGATGTTTTCCCTTTCCTCCAAGTAGATGCCTGACCGCTGAACTTGAATTATACTCCCATGCTCTCCAGGTGGGCTCCTGATTGCCGAAACTTGAATTGTATTCCCTTGCTCTCCAGGTGGGCGCCTGATTGCTGAAACTTGAATTGTATTCCCTTGCTCTCCAGGTGGGCACCTGACTGCTGAAACTTGATTTGTATTCCCTTGTTCTCCAGGTGGGTTCCTGATTGCTGAAACTTGAATTGTATTCCCTCGCTCTCCAGGTGGGCGCCTGATTTCAATAAAATAGACAAAAACAAAGAAACAATTATGCCCCAGTTTGGTAGCTGGGCATATATATGAGTGTAAACTAAATCATGTTACCAAATATCAGTAAGAACTTGAAAGCTGAAACTTGAATTGTACTCCCTTGCTCTCCAGGTGGGCGCCTGATTGCTGAAACTTGAATTGTTGTTCCTTGTTCTCCAGGTGGACGCCTGATTACTGAATCTTCAACTGATTTTCCTTATTCTCTAGGTGGACGCCTGATTGCTGATACTTCAACTGTTGTTCCTTGTTCTCCAGGTGGACGCCTGATTACTGATATTTCAACTGTTTTTCCTTGTTCTCTAGGTGGACGCCTGATTGCTAGTACTTGGTCATGCTCTTATCTTTAACATACGTGTTGTTCTCCCTGTTCTTCAGATGGGCACCTGACTTCAACAAAAATAGACAAAACAAAAGAAAATTTTTTGCCCCAGTTTGGTAGCTGGGCGCATCTGTGAGTGTTAAACTGAATCATATTACCAAATATTACTAAGAATTTGAAAGCTAGGTCCCATTATCCAGGGGGTCCTGACAATTCTTAACTAAACGACAATTTTAAATCTAAGCTATATCTTTTAAAGGTATGACTTTTGCTAAATCTTGTTATCTAAGAAGGTCTTAAACTACTCCCCATTATCCGGGAGGGTCCTGACAACTCTTAATTAACGACAAATTTAAAGCCAAATTATATCTACTGAAGGTATGTCTTATGCTAAATCTTGTTATCCAAGCCAATTTTAAACTACGTCCCATTATCCAGGAGGGTCCTGACAATCAAAAATCAAGTCTTATCTTAAGAGTGACAATTTTACGGCTAAATTGTATTCTCTTATAACAACACTTACTTATCTAATGGAATGCTTAAAGTTACATCCCATTATTCAGGTGGGTCCTGAAAACTCTTATGCGAACTTTGAAGCCAACTTATATCCCTTTTGGTGCACATTTGTCCTATATTCACTACTTATGTTTTTTTTGGATTTTAACCTAGGTCCCATTTTCCAGGAGGGTCCTGAAGTTTCGAATTGAGTCTTGTCTTAAAAAAATGAAAAATTCAAACCAACTTATATTTTCACGAAGTAGAGCTTGTGCTAGATCTTTACTCATGAATGTTTTGAATTTAAAGCTAAGTCCCATTTTCCAGGAGGGTCCTGAGAATTTATATGATCAAACCTGCATGGTACTTGCTTTCCTTACAGGGTACTTCCTGAAATAAATGCCATCTTTGCCCTATTTCAAATCAAAGAAAATCTTGTCAGTTTAAAACGTGGTGGTTAGTTGTGGCATTCTTGTTGGGGATGGTTTTCTCTTTGCCATGCTTTGCTTCAACAGACTGCCTTGAACTGGTCGAAAGGACTGTTTTGACCTTATGACTGATCCTTAACTGCAGGATCCCCAACTGTTGTTTTTCACTTCTGACCCTTTTATTCGTAACCATACATCTCTCATGACATTACTGAACCATTCCACCGATTTAACCTTTGCTTACACCCTAGGTCGCACTTTTCATCATACTATCTTCAGCATGTCCTAGCCGTATTTTGCTTTGTGCAATTTTTAATATGGTAGTACACTTTGACATTCCTTCTTATTTGTTGGAACAAGGCTAACCTTGGAAGAGCTTTAGAGGAGTAAAAATTAACAGCAATGAAATGCGACGATTTTGAGAATTAAGAATAAAGAAGAAAATCCAAATTTGGATGACTGTTGGAGATAGGAAAAAGGAACTTATCTGAGTGGAGTCACTGGCACCAATGATCATGGTATGCATTTTGGATTAATCAGCCCAGTATATTTAACCAATCTCCTTTCCAATTGCTTTACTTTGTGCTCCAAGATTTCCACAACCCAATTTTTACTTTCCGCCAACTTACGGATCTTGTTTGACTTGCAGTGCCCTGAAGGGTTTTCACCGACAAACCTCCCTCATTTGTTTATTCCTCAATTCCTTGTCGCCTTATGGTGCCCGCAAAGGTTTTCACCAATAAGACTCTCTTATTTTTACTTTCTCTCAGCTTTCGTCGCCTCATGGTTCCCGTGAAGGTTTTCACCGATAAGACTCTCTCATTTTTACTTTCTCTCAGCTTTTGTCGTCTCATGGTGCCCATGAGGGTTTTCACCAATAAGAATCTCTCATTTTTACTTTCTCTCATCTTTCGTCACCTCATGGTGCCCATGAGGGTTTTCACCAATAAGATTTTCTCATTTTCATTACTTTTCCTGCTTGGACCAGAGTGTTATCCTGATATGAATCACCTCTATTTGCTCAACTTGGCATCTCTTGAAGACTGATCGGAAGGTCTTTCTTTGGACCGTAATGTGGGCTTTTGGATGGGGTTAGAAAGAAAGGGTATCAAAGGCTCAAAACAATTTGACATGGGTTTAAAATTACAACTCTTGGAATCACATTTCTTATTACAAGTACAACTTCTGCCCCAGTTTCTTGCTTGGGGATCTTTTGATATTTTATTTTACTATGACCGAGCCGTGAGGCTGCCTACGTATCCTTAACATGGATCAGGTCAAACGTAGTTCACACTTGAATTTCCTTGTTGTTATACTTTCTCTTTTCACTTTTCTCTTTTTCTTTCTTCTCTCTCTTTTTTGTTATTGATTCCAAAAGAGGGGTATGAGAGAAATAAATAAAGATCAAAAGAGGTAACAAAGGGTAAAGTGTTTAGATAGCAGAACGAATTGCCTTCGTCATTTCAATCTTCGAAACAGTGCCCGGTACAAACAATCAACAATTATAACAAAGAAATCATACATAATATCTCTTGACTGCATCGGAATTGATGACCATGTCTATGCATTCTTCTTCGATATCTGTTAAACATAGAGCACCATTGGACAATACTCTGGTTACAATAAATGGCCCTTGCCAATTCGGGGAGAACTTGCCTTTTGCTTCAACCTAATGTGGACAGATACGTTTCAACACTTGCTGACCCACTTAAAACTTTTGAGGACGCACCCTTTTATTGTATGCTCTTGCCATTCTCTTTTGATATAACTGGCCATGACATACTGCTGCCAATCATTTTTCATCAATCAAGTTCGACTGCTCCAAATGGGTTTTGACCCACTCATCATCATCAATCTTAGCCTCAGCGACAATCCGAAGGGAAGGGATTTCAACTTCTGCAGGTATTACTGTTTCAGTGCCATATACCAACAAATAAGTAGTTGCACCTACTGAAGTGCGAACAGTAGTGCGATATCCCAACAACGCGAATGGTAATTTTTCATGCCATTGCCTCCAACCTTCTACCATTTTACGAAGTATCTTCTTTATGTTTTTGTTGGCTGCCTCGACTGCTCCATTCGCCTTGGGACGATATGGGGTAAAATTGCGATGTGTAATCTTAAACTGTTGACATACTTGTTCCATCAAGTTACTATTAAGATTAGCACCATTATCTGTAATGATCACCTTTGGAATTCCGAATCGACAGATGATATTTGAGTGAACAAAATTGAACGTTGCTTTCTTGGTCACCGATTTGAAAGTTTTGGCCTCAACCCACTTGGTTAAATAATCAATGGCTACCAGAATGAACCTGTGCCCGTTGGATTCTGCTGGCTCAATTGGTCCAATGACATACATGCCTCAAGCAACGAAGGGCCATGGTGCCGACATTGTGTGCAATTCCGATGGTGGAGAATGAATCAAATCTCCGTGTATCTGGCACTGATGACATTTGCGCACAAAATTGATACAATCTCGTTCCATAGTAAGCCAATAATAACCTGCTCGGAGAATTTTCTTTGCCAACACATATCCGCTCATATGTGGTCCGCAAACTCCCGAATGTACTTCGGACATGACAGTCGTAGCTTGTCTAGCATCTATGCATCTTAATAATCCAAGGTCTGGTGTTCTTTTATACAAAACTCCTCCACTTAAGAAGAATCTATTTGCCAACCATCGAATTGTTCTCTTTTGATCCCCCGTGGCTTGCACTGGATATATCCCCATTCTGATGTACTCCTTGATATCGTGGAACCATGGCTCGCCATCAAGTTCTTCTTCAATCATGTTACAGAAAGCATGCTGATCTTGGACTTGAATATGCAGAGGATCGACATAAGCTTTGTCCGGATGGTGCAACATTGATGCCAGGGTAGCCAAAGCATCGACGACCTCATTATGGACCCTTGGAATATGCCTAAACTCCACTGATCGAAACTGTTGACAAAGATCATACAAACATTGTCGGTACGGTATGAGCTTCAAATCTCGCGTTTCCCATTCTCCTTGAATTTGATGTACCAGGATATCCAAGTCTCCCAATACCAAGACTTCTTAGATATCCATGTCTGCAGCTAGCCTTAGACTCAAAATACAGGCTTCATACTCAGCCATATTGTTAGTGCAATAAAACCGAAGCGGAGCCGTAACAGGATAGTGATGCCCTATTTCAGAAATAAGCGCAGCTCCTATTCCGACTCCTTTCATGTTGGCAGCCCCATCAAAGAAAAGTTTCCAGCCTGGTTTTTCAATTTGCTCTAGTTCATCGATATGCATCACTTCTTCATCGGGAAAATAAGTTCTCAGTGGCTCGTAATCTTCATCGACCGGGTTTTCGGCTAAATGATCTGGCCAATGCTTGGGCTTTCATCGCAGTCCGAGTCACATAGATGATGTCAAACTCTATGAGCAATATCTGCCACTTCGCAAGTCTCCCTGTCGGCATAGGCTTTTGAAAGATATACTTCAACGGATCCAAGCGCGAAATAAGGTAAGTAGTGTAGGATGACAAATAATGTTTCAATTTCTGAGCCACCCAAGTTAGGGCGCAACATGTCCTTTCCAGATGAGTGTACTTAACCTCATAAGCCGTGAACTTCTTGCTAAGATAGTAGATAACCTGTTCCTTTCTGCCAGTAATATCATGCTGCCCCAGTACACAACCAAATGAATTTTCCAAGAATGTCAAGTAAAGAATCAAAGGTCTTCCTGGTTCTGGCCGAACCAGCACGGGTGGGTTTGACAAGTATCCTTTTATCTTATCAAATGCTTCTTTACACTCATCAGTCCACTTGACCGCAACATCCTTCTTCAGCAATTTGAAAATAGGCTCACAAGTTGTCGTGAGCTGAGCAATAAACCTGCTGATGTAGTTCAACCTCCCTAACAGACTCATCACTTCAGTCTTGTTCCTCAGAGGTGGCAATTCTTGGATGGCTTTGATCTTTGATGGGTCCAACTCTATGCCTCGTCGGCTGACTATGAATCCCAACAGCTTTTCGGATGGAACACCAAATGCGCACTTGGCAGGGTTAAGCTTGAGGTTGTACATGCGAAGTCTCAGAAAGAATTTCCTCAAATCCCCAACGTGGTCGGCTTGACACTTTGACTTTATGATCACATCATCCACGTATACCTTAATCTCCTTATGTATCATATCATGAAACACCGTAGTCATGGATCTCATGTAAGTTTCCCCAACATTCTTCAAACCAAATGGCATTACCCGGTAGCAATAAGTTCCCCATGGTATGATGAATGCCGTCTTTTCTGCATCTTCTTCATCCATTAGAATCTGATGATACCCAGCATAGCAATCCACAAAAGATCCTATCTCATGTTTGGCATAATTATCGATTAAAATGTGGATATTGGGTAGTGGGAAGTTGTCCTACGGACTTGCTTTGTTGAGATTGCAGTAATCGACGCATACTCTGATCTTGCCGTCCTTCTTTGGCACAGGTACGACATTAGCCAACCAAAAAGGATATCGAGTGACCCGAATAACCTTTGCATCCAACTGCTTGGTGATTTCTTATTTAATCTTCACACTCATATCTGTTATGAATTTCCTCAATTTTTGCTTGACGGGAGGAAACGCTGGATCAGTGGGCAATTTGTGGACCACTAAATCACTGCTCAAACCCGGCATGTTGGCATACGACCATGCAAAAACATCTTTGTATTCGATGAGTGCTTTGATTAACTCTTCCCGGATCTTTGGCTCGAGATGGACACTTATTTTAGTCTCTCTAACATTATCTGTGTCCCCTAAATTGACGGTTTCTGTTTCATTTAGGTTGGGTTTGGGTTTTTCTTCGAAGTGAATTAACTCCTTACTGATCTCTTCGAAGGCTTCATCTTCATCATATTCTGATTCGTAGTCACAATCTACTTCTTGAACTATTATTTCGGAATCAAATTGATTTTTAAGACTGGGCTGAGGATTCCTCATGCATGTCATATCATTAGACCCGGAGTAAAAAGACTGTACAGAAAAGAAAAGAAAAATAAAAGAAAAACTATCAGGAATGATAAAGAAATGGAAACCGCATTTCATTAAATGATGAAAGATAACAAGGTTTGCACACTTCAAACAGACTGAAAGATAAAAAATCTGGATTACAACCCTGGAATAACCCAGACAAACTGAAGGAAACTCAAAATAAACTACCAAGACTCCTTCTGAGTGGGGAGAGGAGTAGCCTTCCAATTGTTAAGCTTTGTTTTTGGCCCGACAAATTGCACTTCCATGTTGCTAGAACCCTCTCCAATTTCCACCATGTTCACACTGTCGAACAACTTCTCAAATCTTTCAATTAACTCCTTGTCAGGATCAGTCACAGAACTGGGAACTGTTGTTATTGGGCGACTTCTGGTACCGGACTTGACAAATGATTTGGAAAGACGTGGGACTGGCTTTGAAAGGACCCATGCCTTCTATTTTAGCTTTCTGGCCTTTCTTATGTCTGCGGCAGTGGGCTTGAATCCCAAACCAAATGTTCCCAAGTTTTCGGGAAGAGACACCGGCTGTATGATGCCTTGCAAAGATGAGCCCAAACCTTTACCGAGTACAAACCATTCTTCAACATCTCATAGGCTACCATGACTGATGCAACAGTTATCTTTGGATTTGGAATTTATTTCCCCTCCGGAACTTTCTCTACCAACATCGTTTCAGAAACCTGGTAGACCCATGGTCCCTGGTCATCTTCCACTTCAATGACTGGTACAATGGCATTGTTGCGAGCATATAAACTGTCTTCCCCATGCACAACTATTTCTTGTCTATCCCATTCAAATTTGACTACCTGGTGTATTGTTGATGGGACTGCTTTAGCGGGGTGGATCCATGGTCGACCCAGCAGTACATTATAGGAAACAGCTATATCCAGCACCTGAAACTCCATTGTGAACTCAACTGGCCCTATCGTCAGCTCTAGCACTATGTCCCCAACTGAATCTTTACCTCCGCCGTCAAATCCCCGCACGCAAATACTGTTTTTATGGATCCTCTCATCTTCTATTTTCAACTTGCTTAGAGTGGAGAGAGGACAGATGTTTGTGCTTGACCCGTTGTCAACCAATACCCGGGTCACCATAGAGTTCTCATATTTTAATGTGAGGTAAAGAGCTTTGTTGTGTTCAGTACCTTCTACAGGCAATTCATCATCGGAAAATGTGACTCTGTTTACTTCGAAGATTTTGTTGGCTAATTTTTCTAAGTGATTCACGGAGATCTTATCGGGAACGTGTGCCTCATTCAAGATCTTCATTAAAGCTTGACGATGCTCATCCAAATGGATCAATAATGACAATAGGGAAATTTGAGCAGGCGTCTTTCTTAATTGTTCCACGATAGAGTAGTCCTGTAGCTGCATCTTCCTCAAGAATTCTTCTGCTTCTTCTTTAGTTACAGCTTTCTTTACTAGTGCTGGATTATTTTTAGCTCTTCTTAACTCCTCGGGAGTAAAACACCTTCCCGAGAGAGTCAAACCCTGTACTTCACAGATTTCTTCTTTGACTTCCTTCCCTTTGTACATCACTGTTACCCGTTCGTAATTCCATGGAATAGCCTTGCTGTTGATTATTGGTAACTGGGTTACCAGCTTGATGATAACATGGTCTGCATGAGCACTTTCCACGATTATGGCGGGTTTGCTGGCCACTCCTTGTACAATCACCTTCGCCCCTTCCTGTTTCGTCGCAACTTTGCTTAAAGACCCATTTTCAACTGCCAGAGATGGCTTAACACTCTTTTTGCTTGGCTTGATCACCAACTTTTCACTTGCTGATTGTTTATCTATCTTGACTCCACTAGACCGAATCATCATGACGGTCTGTGATGGCTTCTTGGGCTCTCCCTCCGCATGCACTATTTCGATCATATTTGCCTCCTGGTGGGCTGGCATTGGATTCTTGTTAATATTGGGCACCTCGGGAGCTTAAACTTCAATTCTATTGGTATCAATAAGCTCATGTATCACACTTTTCAAGTGCCATCATTTTTCTGTATCATGACCTGGAGTACCAGAACAATACTCACAGCTGACAGTATAGTCAAGATTCTTTGGAGGAGGATTTGGCAGTCTGGACTGTATCGGCCTTAGCATATCTAGCTGTTTTAGCCTGTGGAACAGACTAGTGTATGATTCTCCCAACGGAGTAAAGGTTTTCTTTTTCTGCAACCTTTCACCCTTGAATGCTTGACTAGGCCTGAAACTTGGTCCGGGAGTGTTTTGGTAGGCTTGTGGATGTGGATAAGTATTTGGTAGGACAGGAGCACGCCATTGAGTGTGGGAAGGAGGTTGGTTGTATGCTTGTGCATGGTGGACGGAAAAATGAGGTTCTGGTGGGGGATAGTAGTGTTGGGGTGGATTGTGGTGATAAGTTTGTTGGTGGGGTCGAGGTTGATTGTAGTGGTAAGGTGAACCTCTGGATCCGGACCAAGTTCCTGAATCAACCATTGCCACTTCCTCTCTTTTCTTCTTCCCAATCCCTCCTATGCCGCCCTGAATAGCCTGAGTAGTCGCTTTGATAGCCGAATAGCTCATGATTTTATTCAACTTGAGGCCTTCTTCTACCATGCCCCCCATCTTTACTACTTCGTTGAATGACTTTCCCACAGCTGAGACCAAATGGCCATAGTAAGTAGGTTCCAAAGCCTGTAGGAAGTAATCTACCATCTCACTTTCCTTCATTGGGGACCTACTCTTGTTGCTTGCTCCCTCCATTTGAAACCATATTCTCTGAAGCTTTCACTGTGCTTCTTCTCAAGTTTAGTCAAGCACAATCGATCTGGAATGATCTCAAGATTGTATTGGAAGTGACAAGCAAATGCTTGCGCCAGATCATCCCATGTGTACCATCTCTCATGGTCTTGGCGGGTATACCATTCCAATGCTGATCCACTCAAACTCTGACTGAAGTAAGCCATTAACAATTCATCTTTTCCTCCAGCTCCCCTCATCTTGCTGCAAAAACCCCTCAAGTGGGCTACTGGATCGTCGTGCCCGTTGTATAGATCGAACTTGGGCATCTTGAAACCTGCCGGTAATTGCACATTCAGGAACAGACATAGGTCCTTGTAGGCCACGCTGACTTGCCCTCCCAACCCCCGCATGTCTCTGAATGATTTGTCTAAGCTTTTAACTTTCCTGAACATCTCCTCATGTTTTGTATTTTTGACTGGTTTATCAGATTCTATCGGGAGGTCAAAGTGAGGAGTATAGGAAAGGGTTTCTGGAGCTTTGAAAGTGGGCTCTGAGGGGTAGTATTGGTTGTCCTGGGCCTGGAACATAGGCTCGCTAGGAGATTTGTAGAGTGTAGATGGTGGAGATGCTACGAAGACAGGAGTTACTGATGGAGGGGGGTATGGAATCGGTTTAGGGGGTGGAGATTGTGGTGTATGAGAAGTGGTGCCCCGGTAGTGTTGGTAAATGGGAAAGCTCGGGGATAGATTGGTGGCAGGATGATCCTGAGTTTGAGCCGATGGTGGAGTGAAGGTAGGGCTATCCGGGTAGGCGGATGGCGGTTGTCTTTTAGCCCAGGCCTGATACATTTCGGCCATTTGTTGTTTTAATTTGTACATCTTTTCTTTTATGGCGTTAACGTCAAACTCTTCTCCTTCAATGACACTGGTGTCTACATCTGGGATAGACATGATTATTTCTCCTTTGGATCTGGTTTGGTAGGGGTGGGTTGCCAGTATGCTTAGGTGTACTAACTGCTTGAATTCTGATAACAACAACCAAACTTGTTAGTGATTAGAGTTTTAACAAATAAACAACCATACATAGGGATGCAATGCACCTAGGCAATTAGTCATTTCTACCATGTATTTGCTCGGTTGTTTGTGTCATCCCAGCTTTTCCTGCCCTTTCCCTTTTATTGTCACTCACGCCTATCTTTTATTCCTCTCCCTCTTTATTCATTTTATTCTTTTCTTTTGGTTGTGGTCAAATCCTATGGAGATTGCCTACGTATCATGACCCCGCATGAATCAGACCGAGTGTAGTTCTGGAGGAAATAATTATTATTACTTTTATTTATTTTAACAAACGAAACAGTACAAAGACAGAAATGACATTACATTTGGACAATACTTTAAAAAAATGGTTTAAAAGACTCAACATGGACTTAAACTAAAACATGACTATTATATGAAAAGTTCCAACAACTATGACCACGCTTCACTCCACAATCTTTTGCTTTTAATCACTGGAACATCTGCTCACGGTGGGGCTTGACCCGGCTGACCTCCTAGTGTACGGTACATCCTCTCTAACTCCATTGCAAGATGACGGGCAAAAGTAGGTGCATGCTCTAGAAACCTCTCATAATCCATCCCTTGGCAGTTCACATAACTTTGAGAGGTGTAAACAGCCAAATCATGGATTTGTGCTCTAAAGTCCTGGAGATTCTGGTCTTGGTTTTGTAACTGTTGTTGGCGAGTGGTGGCTATATCTCTTATGTGGCCTTCGCGATCTAAAGCCGACTCCAATTGAGCCCGAAGTCTGGCCTGATCGAGTCTTGCCTGTGCTCTCTCCCTATCAATATCTGCGTGCTGATGTTCTCTACTGTACCTTTTCACTTCTTCCAACTGTGCATGGAGTTGAGCTTCTGAATGTATCCAATGGTCCTTCTCTCTCTTGAATTGAGCCATTTCTTCTTCACATCTCATTACTTGGCGTTCCTTACTAGATTTGGCCTCCTCATTTAACTGTATGATTTTTTCCTTAGCTTTGTCTAACGCCTTTTCAGTCTTTGTCAAGATGGAGTCATAATCTTGCATTTTTTCCATCAGATTGGCAATGATTTTCTGATCTTTCCAACTTCTCACTGGCGCTTCAGAGGCTTTCTTCATCTGTTGAAACTGAGCGCGGAGAGTTTTATTCTCGCTAATCAGACTCTTCTTTTCACCTTCTGCTTCTTGTGCTTGTAAGTCTTTCTCCAAATTGAGGTTCCTCAGGCTTTCTTCTAAGGCATGAATAGTTGCTTTGTACCCTTTTTCCTTTTCACCCCAAGCCAACCGTTCTTGGATTTTGTCATTAAAGGCTTGAACATGCGGTCTTTTTATGGGCCTTCTAGGATCAGGTTCTGGTGCATCATCCACATGGGATCTTTTCTCAAACCACCTAGCATAACCCTGATTTATCTCACCTTTCGCAGGATCTGGAACTTGGGTATCATCTTTCAAGTATCGACAACCATTCCAAATCCGCTGGATTAAAGCCTCAGGGAGAGTGGCTTCGGGGTGTAGCTCAATCACTTGCACACTCAAATCTTCATCATCAGGCACCACTTGGTATCTCCCTAGCTGTCTTAGAACTCTCTGTCGCGCATACGGCTGAACTTCTTAAACCCAACAGTAGCAAATAACTCTTTAAGGTTGACATGTGTATCACCTCTCTTACCGGGAGCCATCCCAAAGTCCACTCAATTTGACTTGCCATTAAAGATCTTAAATGGGATATCCAGGCTTCCACCCCTTCTGGAGATTTATAATCTTTTATTCTTTCTTCATAACTCTCAATAAAATTGTCCTTGCTCGGACCATACTGCATGAACTTGGGGTGATGTCGGAGAGATGTTCAGTCAACCACATTTGCAACAAAATATTGCACCCTTCGAAGAATTTTGCCCCGGATTTACACAAAGTCAACGCTCGATAAATGTCTGAGAGAATGATCGGGGCAAGAGTGTGATGTTCTTTGGTAGTGAGGACTTGTACGACTCTGGCTATGTGAATATCAATCGTCCGCTCTTTGTTTGGGAAGACCATGATTCCCAGAAAAGCCACCATGAAAGCGAAGCGACGGTGAATCTGCCAGGTGTCCTTGTTTTGTTTGTTAGTAAGGCCCTTTTCATGAATTTCAAATCCATCCGGCTTTCCGAACCTTGAATATAGGAAGTTGAAAGAACAACACCCTTTGACAATGTTGCTTTTTCTGATTTGATTACTGATATTCAGAAGACCAAAGAATCGGTGTACTGAGGGAGCCTTTGGGAATATAAGATTTTGGTTTCTCAAATCTCCGTCAAAACCGGAATATCCAGCTATTTCTTCTAATGTGGGAGTAAGCTCGAAATTAGAGAAGCGAAAGACATTGTGAACAGGGTCCCAAAAAGTCACTAGTGTCGTAATCAAATCATCGCGTGGTTTAACTTTTATAATATCTGTGAGAGCTCCCAAATACTTAATGACCCATTTCTGACCATCTCCTCCTAATTCATACCACCACATCTGAAGACGAAATAGAAACTCATTTACATCTGTGAACGGTGGGTTGTGGATGGTGCTCATTTTGTACCTACGAGTGATTTTAATTTTAAAAACAAAAATCAAGACTTATTTTGAAAAAAAAAAATCATAAAAAAAAACACTTCGATGAAGAAGATTTAAAGGTTGTGTTTGCTAACCAGCAAATTTTTTTTTTAATTTATTTATATTTTTTTTAAAAAAAATGACCAAAGGCGGTTGTTCTTGCAAAAACAGCCTTCCGGCGCCCTTTTGGGGACATTCGGCATATTTTGGACAAGAATGAGATCGCCTTACTTATGACAGCACAACGACATTTATGTACCCACATTTATATTTATTTATTATCTATTTCTCTTTCTTTTTTTAAAAATAGCTGGGCCCGACGTGGGTTGCCTACGTATCTCACATCCGGCGAGAATCAAACTTACGTAGTTCGTAATAATAAAACTATTTTCAAAAGAAACACAAAATTTCCTTCTTTTGTTTTTTCAAAATTTCGAAATAATTTCAAAATATTTTGGAAATTGTTTTTTTTTCGGAAAACAGCCAAGTTTCTTTCTCGGTCCTCACCTTGATTTTCCTTTTCTAAGTTTCCTATAAGCTGGTCAACATGCAAATCCGAAACAAATGAAAGCACAAGTAAGATGCATCAGGATGGTCTTTTCATTTCAGGGTACACCTGCCCTAGACAGACCTAACCCCTGTGTTGAGTCTCCGAAGTCAAATGCACATGATGCAAACCAATGTTCCTACTAGGGATCCGGCATGAAGCTGAGTTATTCTAAGTGTAACTCCTAGGGTATACTGTTCTAGACTTGGCTTTCCCAAGCGGACAGCTCGAGCCGAAGTGGGGGTAATGTACCGGGAGCACGAAAGTCTACCCGGCCTAGTTACTTGGACCAACTTCGTTCTATTTGGTATGACCTCTAACAGAAAGGTGGGCCACGCACACGTGTGCACCATAAATTCAGAAGACTTAGAAAGAAGAAGGGTTTCGTAACAGTTTATATATACAGTTCAGATAATATCAAAGCGGTAAAAAGCAATATTTCGCACATTAAGCACAAACATGAAAAAATAATAAAGCCAAATATAACAGTTACTGTAAGCTCGAATTCTTGAACCCTGAACCAGAAATTCAGAGTTCTTGTCCCCAGCAGAGTCGCCATAAATTGTCTAATTACTTATTTTAGAACCTATGTGCAATTATCTTTTTACCGCATTTAAATCACTTGATTTATTCGTAAATAAAGAATCGAGTTACACGTACGTATACTCTTTTCCTTTGGCACGTCAAAAATCATGTCACGCGAACGTGTCCACAATTAATAATGCTTCGTTGATTCATTAGGAAAATTTGGTTGAAGGTGCGCGAACGCATCCCTCAAGTCTTTTAAGAGTTAAATTTGCAATCATATTATGCGAAAGTATATATAATCGCAATACTAATATAAATCAGGCCTAAAGTAAATTACGATTGTTCAAATTTTTAAAAGCAATATTTGTGAGGGCCATGGATGATTTAATTTATTTATGGCACACCTCAAACATTTTCTATAAGTGTTAGTTCTTAATCTAATCTTATGAGTGCCATGAATTATAAATTTTGTTTGTCATGACACACCTCACTTATTTTAACAAAAGGAAGTTGCGTTTTTATTTTAACAGTTGAGGTGGGGAAGTCACTAATATGAGAAAGTAGAAAAGTCACTAATATGAGGAAGTGGAAAAGTCACTAATATGAGGAAGTGGGAAAGTCACTAACATGAGGAAGTTGAAAAATGGGAGTTAGGAGGAGAAATCGTGGGGCGGTTGAGGAGATCATGGGTAAAAGGGATATTATTTTGTATCTTTCTTAATTTATTGATTCTTGTTCTTCCGTTAGTTTATTATTTATTTTATTTTAACTTTTCTTGGCACCCCTTTTTTTCTAAAGTAAAACATATTAAAAGTAAGATAAATTTTTTTTATAAAATATTAAGATTAGACATAAAAGAAATATTTACACTAAACTAGTATAAAATTTGAGTGCGGTCAAAAATTAGGTGTTTACAGTGGGCAATGTGATGTCCCGCGTCATTTCTGCAGTGGGGTTGAGCATGACCGGAACTACCCTTTTCCCAGCACCCTCACTATGTATTTCAGGGACCTAGAGGTGGAGAAGAGACCTTTTGACATTAATGTCAAACCTGTGGCTCCGTTTTCATGGTACAATCTGAAGGGGTCAAACAACCCCAAGGACAAAAATTACAAGCCTCCTGCTTCTGCCCCAACCGGCCAGTCTGAAGAGCCGGTTACGGTAAAGCCCTCCACTGAGCCTGCTTCTACAATTGCTAACATGCCTCCCATACCTTCCACTACTGATGGTAAACACTTCATAGCTTGAACAACTGGATGTCAGTTGCGTCATCCAAATTGTCCACCTTGACTTCTACCATTGCTGCTCAGTCGGCACTACAACCAGCACAACTTCCACAGGCTATTGAGGATACATTAAAGAAGATCCTGGAGAACCAGGAAAAGATCATCAGTACTCAAGGTGCCTTGGCTAAGGTAGTAGATTCACATGGCAAGGCCCTGAAGGAGCTTGCCAAGGAGCACAAGAAGCTGCGCAAAACAAGGGCCTCCAAGGATTCTGTGAAGGAGCTTAGAGCGGATGTGGATAAACTGAAGGCAGACCAGCTGCCTTTAGACTTGCTATTTGAGGATCCAGCTCCAGCAGCAGTACCAGCAGCAGAGCCACAGCAGGAGCAGACACATAGGCTTCCAAAGAAGAAGAGGAAGCTCCCTAGTGCAGATGAGGCGATCATCTAGTTGGCGGACCCTTCGGAGTGTGACGACCCAAAGGGTCATCACCGTAGTTCTTCCTTGTTCTGCGCTTTTGAGGCCTTGAAAACCTCGCTTTCAGTTGCCTCGATTTGCATGCGCAGTCCGGGCGCGTAGCCGGAAAGCTTTTATGTTGAAATATGCGAATTATGTGAAAATTTTGATGAATTTTGATATTAATATGCATAATATTGACTTCGGACAACATTTTGGGTAAACGGACTCGGACCTGTGATTCGACGGTCTCGGAGGGTCCGTAGAAAAATATGGCACTTGGGCGTGTGCCCGAAATCAAATTCTGAGCTCCCAAGCCCGAGAAATGAATTTTTGTGTGAAATTATTTTCTGAAATTAATTAAGGAAAATGAAGAAGGAAATTGATCAGAAAATTGTGGTATCGGGCTCGTATTTTGGTTCCGATGCCCGGTACGAGTCTTAAATATGTTTTAAGCACTATCTGTAAAGTTTGGCTAAAAACGGACGTCATATGACGTGTTTCGGATTTAAAATGGGGAATTTGAGTTTTATGAAAGTTGAAAGAAAATCATGTGTTTCGAGGCTTGATCCTATGTATATGATGTCGTTTTGGCGATTTGATCGCACGAGTAAGTCCGTAAGGAGTTTTCGAGATCATATGAATGTTTGGTTTGGAGCCCCGAGGGCTCGGGTGAGTTTTGAGTGGGGCTCGGGAGGTCTTAGACATTAAAAATGCAGGTTCAGATATTGCAGGCCCCAGTGCGGCCGCGGCCATTTCCGCGCGGTCCGCGCTGGCAGCCACGCGGAAGCGGTGTTCTGTGCGGTCCGCGTGGTGGGGTTCAGAGGGTCGACCAGCGCGGCCGCGCACCAAATCAGTGCGGTCCGCGCTGGGTGGGTTCAGAGAAAGACCACTTCTTCTCTCTCTCGGCGCGGCCACGGTACATTTCTACGCGGTCCGCGCCAGCCCACAACAAAGTATATAAACTCGGGATTTTCAGTCATTTTTCCACTTTTCAAAAACTCAAAACCTAAGAGGCGATTTTCCAAACAACTTTTCTTCTCCAAAACGATTGGTAAGTGATTTCTAACTTAATTTCTTTATTCTTTGACATCTTTTAACATGATTTCAAATTCAAATCAAAGATATTTATGGGGGAAATTGGGTGTTTTGGGTAGAACCTAGGTTTTCTACAAATTGAGAAGTTGGACCTCAATTTGAGGTCCGATTTCAAAACAAATCATATATTTGGATTCGTGGGAGAATGGGTAATCGGGTTTTGGTCCGAACCTCGAGTTTCGACCACGTGGGTCCGGGGGTGTTTCTGACCATTTTGGAAAAAACCTTGTAAAATTTATTTTCATGCATGGGGAGTGATTCATTTAGTAATTATTAATGTGATTAAGTAACTTATGACTAGATTCGAGCGGTTTGGTGGTGGAATCAAGAGGTAAAGCTATAGTAGAAGCGTGAGTTGAGTTTGGAGCATTCGAAGTAAGTGTTAGTTCTAACTTTGGCTTGAGGGAATAGGATTAGGATGTTATTTGCTACTTGCTAATGTGAAGTACGGTGTATAGGTATGGTGACGGTTATCTATACACCGGAGTCTAGCATGGACGTGAGTCTTAATTGCTTTTAATTCAAATGACGTGATACAACTGTCTTGGTTAACTGATGAGTTTCATATAATGCGAACGGTTGAGGTAGAATTGTGATTGGTGTATTTTGGAGCGTTAGCTCGAACAGGAATGTGTTAGTTAAGGAAAAATTGATTTAAAAAGAGAATGTGTTGTGATTACTCCCTTGCCGGGATGTGTAGACTAATATATACTCTCCCTTGTCGGGATATTTTGGGCTGTTAGTTGTACCCTTGCCGGGTTAAAAGTATTGAGTTGTTATTCTCCCCTGAAGGGGTCTACTATATGAAGTCAGATATTATGAACTATATTATGGGATCGTGTGGCACGTCGTCCACTTGTACATCATTAAAAAGGGATGTATGATTTTACGAAATGGGATCGAGTGGTACGCCTACCACAAATTAGAGTGATTATTGGTTATTGGCCTCTGTTGCCGGTGACATATTGCGCACTGTGATAAAGATGAAATGGGAATGAGTGGTACGCCTACCACGTGGTATATGAAAATTGGGATCGTGTGGCGCGCCGTCCACTTATATATGATATGAATTGGGATCGTGTGGCACGCCGTCCACTTATATATGATATTATGGGATCGTGTGGCATGCCATCCACTTATATATGATATTATGGGATCGTGTAGCATGCCGTCCACACTATATATATATCATGAAAACCGGAGTTTCTTCTGTTTATTTTTGATATTTCATTTTTATCTGTTACTCCCCGATAGCATGTCCCCTCCTAGCGTTACTTTGTATTATCTTGTTATTGTTTTCTTGCACTTGTATATATATCTGTACAGGTTAATTGTGGTAGGTCCTGTCTAGCCTCGTCACTACTTCGTCGGGGTTAGGCCAGGCACTTACCAGCACTTGGGGTCGGTTGTGCTGATGCTACACTATGTGCATTTTTGTGCACAGATCAGGGAGCAGCTTACGGACCGTAGCAGTAGGACTTCTGGGAGCTATCTTCAGTCCAGGGACTCTCGAGGTAGCCTAGCCGGCGTTCGCAGGCCGAAGTCCCTTTCCATGTTTTTCGTTTGTTCATCTTGTATCAGACAAACATGATGTATTTCCTTTCAGACATTGTTTGTAGTATTCTGTAGTAGTCCGTGAGCTAGTGACACCAGACCTTGGGTAGTGATGTGTATTAAACTTCCGCACTTTTGGTTTTCAGTTGCTTTAGATTTAAAGTCTTTCGCTTAAATTTTGTCTCGTTTATTCTATTGATGGAAGAAAGCAGAAAAAGTGTTTTATATATTTGGCTTGCCTAGCTCAATAGTAGGCGCCTAGTTCTTAATCTAATCTTACGAGTGCCATGAATTATAAATTTTGTTTGGCATGACACACCTCACTTATTTTAACAAAAGGAAGTTGCGTTTTTATTTTAACAGTTGAGGTGGGGAAGTCACTAATATGAGAAAGTAGAAAAGTCACTAATATGAGGAAGTGGAAAAGTCACTAATATGAGGAAGTGGGAAAGTCACTAACATGAGGAAGTGGAAAAATGGGAGTTAGGAGGAGAAATCGTGGGGCGGTTGAGGAGATCATGGGTAAAAGGGATATTATTTTGTATCTTTCTTAATTTACTGATTCTTGTTCTTCCGTTAGTTTATTATTTATTTTATTTTAACTTTTCTTGGCACCCCTTTTTTTCTAAAGTAAAACATATTAAAATTAAGATAATTTTTTTTAAAAATATTAAGATTAGACCTAAAAGAAATATTTACACTAAACTAGTATAAAATTTGAGTGCAGTCAAAAATTAGGTGTTTACAGTGGGCAATGTGATGTCCCGCGTCATTTCTGCAGTGGGGTTGAGCATGACCGGAACTACCCTTTTCCCAGCACCCTCACTATGTATTTCAGGGACCTAAAGGTGGAGAAGAGACCTTTTGACATCAATGTCAAACTTGTGGCTCCGTTTTCATGGTACAGTCTGAAGGGGTCAGACAACCCCAAGTACAAAAATTACAAGCCTCCTTCTTCTGCCCCAACCGGCCAGTCTGAAGAGCCGGTTGCGGTAAAGCCCTCCACTGAGCCTGCTTCTACAATTGCTAACATTCCTCCCATACCTTCCACTACTGATGGTAAACACTTCATAGCTTGAACAACTGGATGTCAGTTGCGTCATCCAAATTGTCTACCTTGACTTCTACCATTACTGCTCAGTCGGCACTACAACCAGCACAACTTCCACAGGCTATTGAGGATATATTAAAGAAGATCCTGGAGAACCAGGAAAAGATCATCAGTACTCAAGGTGCCTTGGCTAAGGCAATAGATTCACATGGCAAGGCCCTGAATGAGCTTGCCAAGGAGCACAAGAAGCTGCGCAAAACACGGGCTTCCAAGGAGTCTTTGAAGGAGCTTAGAGCGGATGTGGATAAACTGAAGGCAGACCAGCTGCCTTTAGACTTGCCATTTGAGGATCCACCTCCAGCAGCAGTACCAGCAGTAGAGCCACAGCAGGAGCAGACACATAGGCTTCCAAAGAAGAAGAGGAAGCTCCCTAGTGCAGATGAGGCGATCATCTAGTTGGCGGACCCTTCGGAGTGTGACGACCCAAAGGGTCATCACCGTAGTTCTTCCTTGTTTCGCGCTTTCGAGGACTTGAAAACCTTGCTTTCAGTTGCCTCGATTTGCATGCGCAGTCCGAGCGCGTAGCCAGAAAGCTTTTATGTTGAAATATGCGAATTATGTGAAAAATTGATGAATTTTGATATTAATATGCATAATATTGACTTCGGTCAACATTTTGGGTAAACAGACCCGGACCTGTTATTCAACGATCCCGGAGGGTCCGTAGAAAAATATGGCACTTGGGCGTGTGCCCGAAATCAAATTCTGAGGTCCCAAGCCCAAGAAATGAATTTTTGTGTGAAATTGTTTTCTGAAATTAATTAAGGTAAATGAAGAAGGAAATTGATCAGAAAACTGTGGTATCGGGCTCGTATTTTGGTTCCGACACCCGGTACGAGTCTTAAATATGTTTTAAGCACTATCTGTAAAATTTGGCTAAAAACGGACGTCATATGACGTGATTCGGATTTAAAATGGGGAATTTGAGTTTTAGGAAAGTTGAAAGAAAATCATGTGTTTCCAGGCTTAATCCTATGTATATGATGTCGTTTTGGCGATTTGATCGCACGAGTAAGTCCGTAAGGTGTTTTCGAGATCATATGAATGTTTGGTTTGGAGCCCCGAGGGCTCGGGTGAGTTTTGAGTGGGGCTCGGGAGGTCTTAGACATTAAAAATGCAGGTTCAGATATTGCAGGCCCCAGTGCGGTCGCGGCTATTTCCGCGCGGTCCGCGCTCGCAGCCACGCGGAAGCGGTGCTTTTTTGTGTGGTCCGCATGGTGGGGTTCAAAGGGTCGACCAGCGCGGTCGCGCACCAAATCAGTGCGGTCCGCGCTGGGTGGGTTCAGAGAAAGCCCACTTCTTCCCTCCCTCGGCGCGGCCGCGGTACATTTCTACGTGGTCTGCGCCAGCCCCCAACAAAGTATATAAACTCGGGATTTTCAGTCATTTTTCCACTTTTCAAAAACCCAAAACCTAAGAGGCGATTTTCCAAACAACTTTTCTTCTCCAAAACGAATTGTAAGTGATTTCTAACTTAATTTCTTTATTCTTTGACATCTTTTAACATGATTTCAAATTCAAATCAAAGATATTCATGGGGGAAATTGGGTGTTTTGGGTAGAACCTAGGTTTTCTACAAATTGAGAAGTTGGACCTCAATTTGAGGTCCGATTTCAAAACAAATCATATATTTGTATTCGTGAGAGAATGGGTAATCGGGTTTTGGTCCGAACCTCGAGTTTCGACCACGTGGGTCCGGGGGTGTTTCTGACCATTTTGGAAAAAACCTTGTAAAATTTATTTTCATGCATGGGGAGTGATGCGTTTAGTAATTATTAATGTGATTAAGTAACGTATGACTAGATTCGAGCGGTTTGGTGGTGGAATCAAGAGGTAAAGTTATACTAGAAGCGTGAGTTGAGTTTGGAGCATTCGAAGTAAGTGTTAGTTCTAACTTTGGCTTGAGGCAATAGGATTAGGATGTTATTTGCTACTTGCTAATGTGAAGTATGGTGTATAGGTATGGTGACGGTTATCTATACAGCGGAGTCTAGCATGGTCGTGAGTCTTAATTGCTTTTAATTCAAATGACGTGATACAACTGTCTTGGTTAACTGATGAGTTTCATATAATGCGAACGGTTGAGGTAGAATTGTGATTGGTGTATTTTGGAGCGTTAGCTCGAACAGGAATGTGTTAGTTAAGGAAAAAGCGATTTAAAAAGAGAATGTGTTGTGATTACTCCCTTTCCGGGATGTGTAGACTAATATATACTCTCCCTTGTCAGGATATTTTGGGTTGTTAGTTGTACTCTTGCCGGGTTAAAAGTATTGAGTTGTTATTCTCCCCTGAAGGGGTCTATTATATGAAGTCAGATATTATGAACTATATTATGGGATCGTGTGGCACGTCGTCCACTTGTACATCATTAAAAAGGGATCGTGTGGCACGCCGTCCACGTATGATTTTACGAAATGGGATCGAGTGGTACGCCTACCACAAATTAGAGTGATTATTGGTTATTGGCCTCCGTTGTCGGTGACATATTGTGCACTGTGATAAAGATGAAATGGGAACGAGTGGTACGCCTACCACGTGGTATATGAAAATTGGGATCGTGTGGCGCGCCGTCCACTTATATATGATATGAATTGGGATCATGTGGCATGCCGTCCACTATATATATATCATGGGAGTGTGTGTGTGTGTGTGTGTGTGTATATATATATATATATATATATATATATATATATATATATATATATATATATATATATATATATATATATATATACATATATCATGGGAACCGGAGTTTCTTCTGTTTATTTTCGATATTTCTTTTTATCTGTTACTCCCCGATAGCATGTCCCCTCCTAGAATTACTTTGTATTATCTTGTTATTGTTTTCTTGCACTTGTATATATATCTGTACATGTTAATTGTGGTAGGTCCTGTCTAGCCTCGTTACTACTTCGCCGGGGTTAGGCCAGGCACTTACCAGCACTTTTGGGAGCTATCTTCAGTCCAGGGACTCTCGAGGTAGCCTAGCCGGCATTCGCAGGCCAAAGTCCCTTTCCATGTTTTTCGTTTGTTCATCTTGTATCAGACAAACATGATGTATTTCCTTTCAAACATTGTTTGTAGTATTCTGTAGTAGTCCGTGAGCTAGTGACACCATACCTTGGGTAGTGATGTGTATTAAACTTCCGCACTTTTGGTTTTCAGTTGCTTTAGATTTAAAGTCTTTCTCTTAAATTTTGTCTCATTTATTCTATTGATGGAAGAAAGCAGGAAAAGTGTTTTATATATTTGGATTTCCTAGCTCAATAGTAGGCGCCATCACGACACCCGATGGTGGGAAATTCGGGTCGTGACAAGTTGGTATCAGAGCCCTAGGTTACTTAGGTCTCACAACTCACAGACAAGCTCGGTAGAGTCTGAAGGATCGGTACGGAGACGTCTGTATTTATCCCGCAGAGGCTACTAAGTTAGGAAAACTTCACTTTGTTCATTCTTATCGTGCGATTCTATTTCTCAAGTACTGATTGTCTTCCTACTTTGTTCTTTCGCAGATGGCGAGAACACGTGCTTCCTCTTCTACCACGCAGCAGCCCGAGCCCCCAGCAGTAGCTCCTATCAGAGGTAGCGGGCGAGGCCGAGGCCGTGCCAGAGGCCTAGGTCACGGCAGAGGTCAGCCCCGAGCAGCAGTCCCAGAGGTGGAGCCTCATATTGACTATGACGAGGATGTTCTAGCTCCAGCAGCTCTAGTGGGCCCAGCTCAGGTCCCAGAGGGTTTCATAGCCACTCCAGTGCTTCAGGATGCTTTGGTCCGATTGGTAGGCTTTATGGAGGGCATTTCTAGGGCGGGTTTGCTTCCCGTAGCACAAGCCACGTCTCAGGCTGGGGGAGGAGTTCAGACTCCCGCTACTCATACTCCAGAGCCGGTAGCTCCTCCGGCCCAGGCTCCAGCAGTTCAGCCAACTATGGTAGTTCAGCCAGTTGCAGCATTACGGCTCAGTCCAGTGATGGTGCGACTATGTCCACGGATGCTCTGTCTAGGCTAGATCAGTTCACCAGGCTCTTCACCACCACATATAGTGGCACACTTTCAGAGGATGCCCAGAATTTCGTATGCAGTTGTCATGAGGTTCTTCGGACTATGGGTATTTTAGAGGCCAATGGGGTCGACTTCGCCACTTTTCGCCTAGCAGGATCCGCCAAGACTTGGTGGAGAGATTTTTGTTTAGCTAGACCAGCAGGGTCGCCATCATTGACCTGGGATTAGTTTTCAGAGTTATTTCTGGGGAAGTTTCTCCCAGTTAGTCAGCGGGATGCCCTTCGCAGGCAGTTTGAGCATCTCCAGCAGGGTTCGATGTCAGTTACCCAATATGAGACATAGTTTATTGATCTTGCACGCCATGCCATTGTGATACTCCCCACCGAGAGAGAGAGGGTGCGGAGGTTTGTTGATGGGTTGGTTCAGCCGATCCGTGTTCAGATGGCCATGAGTGCCGGGAGTGCGATTACATTTCAGGAGGCGGCAGATGGTGCCTGCCGGATAGAGCTGGCACTTTCTCAGGGATGTGGTCATGGGTCTGATAAGAGGCCCCGTCATTCTGGTAAATTCAGAGGTACCTCGTCTGGAGGTAGGGATTCTTATGGTAGAGGCCATCCTCCGAGGCCCTTTCAGTCAGCTCTCCAGACTTCTCATGGTTCACCTGTGAGTCGTGGTTCTCAGCCGCAGTATTCTGACCAGCAGCTCTTCAGTTCTCCATCAGCACCTATCAGTGCCCCGCCACTTCGTTACTCTCAGCAGCCGAGGTCTTGTTTCACTTGCGGCGATGTGAGGCACATTGCCAGGTATTGCCCTCGAGCTTCCGGCAGCTCTCAGCAGCAGGGACCTCGCCCTATGACTCAGGCACCAGTTGCCCCACAGCCTGCCCAGCCAGCTATAGGCGGGGGTAGAGGACATAGAGGTGGAGGCAGAGGTCTTAGAGGTGGAGCTCAGACCGCCAGAGGTAGGGGTCAGTCAGCAGCGGATTATCCCAGGGATGTGATTCAGGGAGGTGGGGCCCAGCCCTGTTGTTATGCCTTGCTAGCCAGGCCAGAGGCTGAGTCATCAGATGTTGTGATTACAAGTACTATTCTGGTCTTTGATAGGGATGCTTCTGTGCTATTTGATCCCGGATCTACGTATTCATATGTGTCGTCCTATTTTGCACCCTATTTGGTTATGCCTAGTGAGACCTTGTGTATTCCTGTATATGTGTCTACACCAGTGGGGGATTCTATAGTGGTGGACCAGGTTCATCGTTCCTGTGTTGTGGTATTCATGGGTCTTGAGACCCGTGTTGACTTGTTGCTCTTGGATATGGTGGATTTCGATGTCATATTAGGGATGGATTGGTTGTCCCCGTATCATGCAATCTTGGATTGCCATGCCAAGACCGTGACCTTGACGTTGCCAGATTTACCCCGACTAGAGTGGAGAGGGACCCCAGGTCATACCACTCGCAGCGTTATTTCTTCTGTGAAGGCTCGATTCATGGTCGAGAAGGGGTGTCTAGCTTATCTGGCTTATGTTCGCGACTCTAGCGCTGACGTTCCGTCTATTAATTCTGTTCTTATTGTTCGGGAGTTTCCCGAGGTTTTCCCTTCAGACCTACCGGGCATGCCGCCCGATAGGGATATCGATATTTGTATTGATCTGGCGCTGGGCACTCAGCCCATTTCCATTCTGTCGTATCGTATGGCGTCGCCTGAGTTGAAAGAGTTAAAGGACCAGCTTCAGGATTTGCTTGAGAAGGGTTTCATTAGACCTAGTGTTTCGCCGTGGGGCGCAATAGTGCTATTTGTGAAGAAAAAAGATGGCTCGATGAGGATGTGCATTGATTACTAGCAATTGAACAAGGTGACGATTAAGAACAAGTATCCACTGCCGAGGATCGACGATTTATTCAACCAGCTTCAGGGTGCGAGGGTGTTTTCAAAGATAGATTTGAGATCTGGCTACCACCAGCTGAGGATTAGGGCGTTTGATGTCCCTAAGATAGCATTTCGCACTCGGTATGGGCACTATGAGTTTTTGGTCATGTCATTTGGATTGACTAATGCCCCAACAGTGTTCATGGAGTTGATGAACCGAGTGTTCAGACCTTATTTGGACTTGTTTATGATAGTCTTTATTGACGATATTCTTATATACTCCCGCAGTCAGGAGGAGCATGAGCAGCACCTCAGAGCGGTTCTTCAGACCTTGAAGGATAGTCAGTTGTATGCCAAGTTCTCAAAGTGTGAGTTTTGGTTGAGTTCGGTCGCATTCCTGGGTCATGTCGTATCATCAGAGGGTATTTAGATAGACCGGAAGAAGATAGAGGCAGTCAAGAACTGGCCTCGACCAGCTTCAGCTACGGAGATTCGGAGTTTCCTGGGGTTAGTAGGTTACTACCGTCGGTTCGTGGAGGGGTTTTCATCCATTGCAGCCCCTATGAACAGATTGACCCAGAAGGGTGCCCAGTTCAGGTGGTCAGACGAGTGTGAGGTGAGCTTTCAGAAGCTCAAGACGGCTCTGACTGCGGCACCGGTATTGGTTTTGCCCACAAGTTCAGGGCCTTATACAGTTTATTGTGATGCATCTCGTATTGGACTTGGTGTAGCGTTGATGCAGGATGGCAAAGTCATTGCCTATGCTTCGAGGCAGTTGAAGATCCACGAGAAGAATTATCCGGTGCATGATCTTGAGTTGGCAGCCATCGTTCATGCCTTGAAGATCTGGAGGCATTACTTATATGGTGTGACGTGTGAGGTGTTCACGGATCATAAGAGTCTTCAATATTTGTTCAAGCAAAAGGAGTTGAATTTGAGCCAGAGGAGGTGGTTGGAATTGTTGAAAGATTATGACATCACTATCTTATATCACCCGGGAAAGGCCAATGTGGTGGCCGATGCCTTGAGTAGGAAGTCAGCCAGTATGGGCAGTCTTGCTTATCTCCCGGTCGGTGAGAGACCGCTTGCTTTGAACATTCAGGCTTTGGCAAATCAGTTTGTGAGGTTGTACATTTCTGAGCCTAGTTGAGTATTAGCTTGCACGGTCGCTCGTTCTTCATTATTGGAGCGTATCCGTGATCGGCAGTTCGATGATCCCTATTTGTGTGTCTTGAGAGACACGGTACAGCGTGGAGATTATGGTGTATTGAGATTGCAGGGTCGAGTTTGTGTACCTAACGTGGATGGGCTTCGGGAATTGATTTTAGAGGAGGCCCATAGCTCCCGGTACTCTATTCATCCAGGCGCCGCGAAGATGTATCAGGATTTGCGGCAGCATTATTGGTGGCGTAGAATGAAGAAAGATATTGTGGCATAGGTGGCACGGTGTTTAAATTGTCAGCAGGTTAAGTATGAGCATCAGAGACCTGGTGGGTTGTTTCAGAGGATTGAGCTTCCCGAGTGGAAGTGGGAGCGAATCACTATGGACTTCGTTACTGAACTTCCATTGACTCGGAAGAAGTTTGACGCGGTTTGGATTATTGTTGATAGGCTGACCAAGTCAGTGCATTTTATTCCCGTTGCAGCCACCTATTCATCCGAGAGATTAGCTGAGATTTACATCATGAAGATCGTCCGCCTTCATGGGGTGCCCATATCTATCATTTCGGACCGGGGTCCGAAGTTTACCGGGCATTTTTGGAGAGCAAGTCAGCGAGAGTTAGGCACCCAAGTGCAGTTGAGCACAGCATTTCATCCCCAGATGGACGGTCAGTCCGAGAGGACTATTCTGATTCTTGAAGATATGCTCCGAGCCTATGTTATTGATTTTGGAGGCTTGTGGGACCAGTTTTTGCCTTTAGCAGAGTTCGCCTACAACAACAGCTACCAGTCCAGCATCCAAATGGCTCCGTATGAGGCGTTGTATGGTAGGCGATGTCGGTCTCCAGTTGGATGGTTTGAGCCGGGAGAGGCTCGATTATTGGGTACTGATTTGGTTCAGGAGGCCTTGGATAAAGTCCGGATTATTCAGGATAGACTTCGTACAGCTCAGTCTAGACAGAAGAGTTATGCAGACCGTAAGGTCAGAGTTGTTACTTTCATGGTTGTTGAGCGGGTACTGCTCCGTGTATCACCTATGAAGGGCGTGATGAGATTTGGGAAGAAGGGCAAGCTCAGCCCTAGGTTCATCGATCCATTTGAGATTCTTGATCGTGTGGGGGAGGTGGTTTATAGACTTGCCTTGCCACCTAGCTTGTCAGCTGTGCATCCCGTGTTTCATGTATCTATGCTCCGGAAGTATCACGGCGATCCATCGCACGTGTTAGATTTCAGCACTGTCAAATTGGACAAGGATCTGTTATGTGAGGAGGAGCCGGTGACTATTCTAGACCGGCAGGTTCGACAGTTGAGGTCGAAGAGTTTTCCTTTGGTGCGTGTTCCGTGGAGAGGTCAGCCTCCTGAGGCATCGACCTGGGAGTCCGAGTCCGATATGAGGGAGCGTTATCCTCATTTATTTCCCGACTCAAGTAATTCTTTCTTTTGTCCGTTCGAGGACGGGCGGTTGTTTTAGAGGTGGAGAATGTGACGACCCAAAGGGTCATCACCGTAGTTCTTCCTTGTTCCGCGCTTTAGAGGCCTTGAAAACCTTGTTTTTAGTTGCCTCAATTTGCGTGCGCAGTCTGGGCGTGTAGCCGTAAAGCTTTTATGTTGAAATGTGCGAATTATGTGAAAGATTTGATGAATTTTGATATTAATATGCATAATATTGACTTCGGTCAACGTTTTGGGTAAACGGACCCGGACCTGTGATTCGACTGTCCCAGAGGGTCCGTAGAAAAATATGGGACTTGGGCGTGTGCCCGGAATCAAATTCCGAGGTCCCAAGCCCGAGAAATGAATTTTTGTGTGAAATTGTTTTCTGAAATTAATTAAGGAAAATGAAGAAGGAAATTGATTAGAAAACTGTGGTATCAGGCTCGTATTTTGGTTCCGACGCCCGGTACGAGTCTTAAATATGTTTTAAGCACTATCTGTAAAGTTTGGCTAAAAACGGACGTTACATGACGTGTTTCAGACTTAAAATGGGGAATTTGAGTTTTATGAAAGTTGAAAGAAAATCATGTGTTTCGAGGCTTGATCCTATGTATATGATGTCGTTTTGGCGATTTGATCGCACAAGTAACTCCGTAAGGTGTTTTCGAGATCATATGAATATTTGGTTTGGAGCCCCGAGGGCTCGGGTGAGTTTTGAGTGGGGCCCGGGAGGTCTTAGACATTAAAAATGTAGGTTCAGATATTGCAGGCCCCAGTGCGGCCGTGGCCATTTCCGCGTTGGCAGCCACGCGGCCGCGGTGCTTTTTTGTGCGGTCCGCGTGGTGGGGTTCAGAGGGTCGACCAGCGCGGCCGCGTACCAAATCAGTGCGGTCCACGCTGGGTAGGTTCAGAGAAAGCCCACTTCTACCCTCCCTCGGGATTTTCAGTCATTTTTCCACATCCTCAACTCTCCATAAGCAAACCTCACCTTTTATAGTATTAGCACACAAACTGAGGTTAATGGGAATTCACTAATCTCTCTCAAGGAAAAGTCACAAGTCCGGCTCTAAGTACCATATGTTTTCCCCTCATGTAAGTATCCACTAATGTAAGCGTCCTTCAACTCAAGATCATATAGGGCTTGTGAGGAGTCAATGTGAAGGCTTTTGGTTCAGGGTAGGAAATGTTTGGTCTAAATGGGTTCCATCTTTTCTTAAGCACTTTTTTGATTCATTTGGCACAATTCTCTTGACTCTTTGAGTATCTCACTTCTTTTTAAGGGGTTAGAGAGACGTAATGTCACTCTTTTTATTGCACTTCAAAGCGTTTCCCCTTTTTTAACTTTTTCACACCTTTTTCTCTTTTGTTTTTTTTTCTTGAATCCCTTTTTATTCTTTTTCACATTGGGCTTTCTTTTTGTCTTTTTCTTTTCTTTTCTTTTCTTTTTCATTGCCTTCCTTTTCTTCGCTTTAGTACCTTTTACCACTTGTTCCTTCTCTCGTTTCTCCCTCTCCTCTCTCCCCCAAAACTTATACTTTTTCCATTGCTCAAGGGAAGATCAGGTGCCGAAAGAGGGTATATTTTAGAATGGATATAGGCTGATGGTATTGGTTCTTGAAAGAAAAAGGTTTAAGGCTCAAAAGGGTTAACTAGGGAGTATATCATTGGTGGGATATGGAATTGTTCAACTATCATTTGGATCAAGGAGAGCCTATAATCACTTCTCAAGCCAAATTTCACTTAAGATTTTGCCTCAACAGACATTCAGGGCAAGTTCTAGACCATTGGCTCGGAACATGGACTCACAATTCAATTTCTCACCACACAAGCTCAAGTATGTTAGGTCCAAGTAAATTGCTTGAGGAAACTTTAACTACAAGCTATCAAAAATAGAAACAAAAACGGACTCAAACCCTTAAGAAGGTTGTCACGCCATCCATCATTGAGAAGAGCCACCCGGTTCACACAATACTCCACCTTTGGAAAGAACCGTGGCATTAAGAAAACCAAAGGCTTATTGAAAGCTCCAAAAACAAAACAAAAAGCTATGAGCCTATCTAAGGAACTAAAAATGAATTTTTTTTTTATGAAAATAGAAAATAGAAAATAGAATGAATGTGTACAATAGGGGATTTGAATATACAACGAGGATGAATATATACAATAATGTAACTTTATATAGAGACCAAATGAAAGATAAAAAGTGCGACAAAAGTAACTAAACGTAAAATTATATACAAACCAAAGATGAAAATCAAAAAGACATAAAATGTAACAATACAAACAGTCATCCAAAAATGTAGGGCGCACCCTCTCAAATAAAAGCTGGCATTGTCCCCAATGCCAACTAAACAAATAAGCACCAAAAAGTATAAGGAAAGGATATGGGAACTCCCTAAGCTGTGTCCGTCTGCATCGGATCATCAGCGGTCCCTAGGTCCTTTGTATACGTGGGAACCTCAGACTGGTTCCCGGTCTCCTACTGCTCAGTTGCTGGGACTGGGGCCTGGACCTGGACGGGCTGAATATCAGGAACATCCTGTGGTTGACTGGAGGGAGCCTCATCTGCACTAGGGAGCTTCCACTTCTTCTTTAGAAGCCTCTGTGTTTGCTCCTGCTGTGGCTCTGCTGCTGGTACTGCTGCTGGAGCTGGATCCTCAAATAGCAAGTCTAAAGGCAGCTGGTCTGCCTTCAGTTTATCCACATCCGCTCTAAGCTCCTTCACAGAATCCTTGGAAGCCCGTGTTTGGCGTAGCTTCTTGTGCTCCCGGGCAAGCTCCTTCAGGGCCTTGCCATGTGAATCTACTGCCTTAGCCAAGGCACCCTAAGTACTGATTATCTTTTCCTAGTTATCCAGGATCTTCTTCAATGTATCCTCAATGGCCTGTGGAAGCTGTGCTGGATGTGGTGCCGACTGAGCCGCAATGGTAGAAGTCAAGGTGGACAACTTGGATGACGTAGCTGACATCCAGTTATTCAAGCTATGAAGTGTCTGGCTCAGCTGGTGGGCAGTGATAAGATGGTCCCAGGAAGATGGAATCCCCCGGCCAGCTGAAGTAGAGGGACCAGTAGTAGTGGAAGGTCCGGGAGGCATGTCATCAACGGTGGAAACAGGCTCAGTGGAGGGCTCTACCGCAACCGGCTCTTCAGACTGGCCGGTTGGGGCAGAAGCAGGAGGCTTGTAATTTTTGTCCTTGGGGTTGTCTGTCCCCTTCAGACTGTACCATGAAAACGGAGCCACAGGTTTGACCTTGATGTCAAAAGGTCTTTTCTGCACCTCCAGGTCCCTGAAATACATAGTGAGGGTGCTGGGAAAAGGGTAGTTCCGGTCATGCTCAACCCCCACTACAGAAATGACGTGGGACATCACATTTCCCACGTTGATAGGGTATCCCGCCATAATAGATGTAACAAGAACAGCCCGAGCAAGCGGAATAGTCTGATCATGGGTAGTGGGGTCAACCACCCCACTAGCCTCAAAGTTAAAAGTCCTCCAAAGTATTTTGACCCCTGCTTGCAACCACTCTAGAACCGTACCTGGGACTACCAGGTATGAGGCTAACCACGGACGAACCTCCTCGCCCATTGCCAACTCTTCATTGTAAAGGGACTCATCTTCTTTGTTGAACCTCAGGTATTCATTTAGTGTCTTCCCGGTAAATACCACATTTTTGTTTCACACTTTGGTCACTTTAGTGCCCTTCAAGATGTGGGCCACATTGCTATAAAACTCCTTGACCATGTGCTCATTTGCTTTTACACAATTATATTTGAAGTGCTCCCAACCCACTCGAGCTCAAAACTGTCTATGTACATTAGGGTGTAGGGGTAGAAGGTCTCTGTCAATGAAGCTCCTCTCAAGAATCAACTTTCATGCCGACCACCATTCCCTAAACTTGTGGAACGCCACCTGGGTGACGAATCTATCTTCCTAGACAGCGGGATTTCTAGTCCAGTCAACACCCCCAACCTGAGGCACACCACCCCAGGTAACTCCCCATCTCCCTCATCACCTCTAGTATAGTGGTACGAAAGTTATCGAATATTTCCCAATTTCTTGTTGGGTCAATTTTGGAGACTTGGGCTCTCTTTCTCAAGAAGAGCCAAGTCAACTTAGCAACCAGTGTTTGCAACCATCAATTCATAGATTAAACCATAAAATTGACCTAAATAAGAAACACCCATGGTCAATCTAACAATAAATGGCAACACTCATCAATTACCCACACTAGGGTTGAGCCACAGCCCTAACTAATGGGTTTAGCTACTCATACTTGAAGAAGAAAATAGAGAAATAGATGAAGAACAAGGCATATTAATTAAATGCTAAATGAAAATACAAGAATCTATCGTTAACTTGAAGCTAAGATGCCAAAAATGGCTACAGATGAAGTTCTCATGAGCGCAGCTAAGTTTTGGAGTAGGCACAATATTAACTCTTAAAACCAATACACTTTCCCAAAACCTGGAAACCCATGAATCACAAGCTACGAATATAATAAAAATGCTCTAACTCTGGAATATATACATCAATAGAAGAAAATAGAAGGGCTATCACTACAATATAGAAATTAAAGGGACTCCTCGATCTGCGGACGCAATAGATATACCTCGAAGTCTCTGGAATAGTCACCTCGCCTCGAGGATGATAGGACTGAGTCAAAGTACCTGGATCTGCACATGAAAAACATGCGCAGAAAAGGCATGAGTACACCACAGCGGTACTCAGTAAGTGCCAAGCCTAACCTCGGTCGGGTAGTGACGAGGAAGGTCAGGTCCCTACTGAGGTTAAATAAAATATAAGGTAAAACAGTGTAGAATAAGACAGTATAATTAAGAGCAACAGTAATAAATAGCATAGAATAGAAAGAACAACAACAACTAGAACAGAGACAAAATAATCACGGAAAGGAAATACAACTCAACACAGAGATAACAATCGGGGTACCTTCTAGGATACCATCCTGTAGTCCCAATTACATCTATCCAGTTGATCTCCCGGGATACCGTCCCGTAGTCCATCAAATATATCCAACGGATCTCCCGGGGTCCCGTCCCGTAGTCCAACTATCAGTGCGCGGGGATCTACCAAAATCCTGATCCGTAGTCCCAAATATAAATACCCAATACTGGGGGAATCTACTGGGTGCAGTCTCGTAGTTCCATATAACTATGCAGGGGGATCTACTAGAATCCCACATCCGTAGTCCCAATGAAACAGACAAGGGGGATCTACCGGAATCCCACATCTGTAGTCCCAAATAAACAGATAAGGGTGATGAGTGGTGATTTTACCACTCATTCTAGTCTCTTTTCTTTATCTTTTATGTCCTTTACCTATAATATGAGGTCGTTTATGATGTGTATTGTTAGATTTTCAGGTAAATGATGCCATGGAGTGATTTGAATTCAGTTGGAGTGGAATTGAGCAAAAAGGGTGAAAATCATGCAAAACTCCCCTATAATTCCGCATCTACGGAAGGTTGGTCGCAGAAGCGACTCACCTTCTGCGTGAGAAGTCTCGCATCTGCGAAAATGCGCGACCTTGTAAGATACCAAGACCACATCTACGGTGGAAAAGATTATTTGATATTTCGCTTTTGTGATAGGCTCTCCGCATCTACGAGTATTCTTCCGCAAGCGCGGTCAACAGGAATCAGACCTGGGTAAATTAGGTATTTCACATGTTCTTATTTCCAAACCCACGAATACTCGACCTAGCAGATCTTTTGGGGGATCTTTGGCTTATTTTCAGTTCTTAGGGCTAGAGAGAACAAGTTTTGGAAGCTAGAGTTTGCACACACACTTGGGTTTTGAAGATTTCAAGCTTGTGATTAAGGATTTCTTACTCATTTATGTTTATTTCTTCATTTCCTTGCTTTGTATTGAATATTTAAGTATGCAGTATTTATTTCCAACACTTGAATCTTGTTTATGGAAATATTCATAGTTAAAGTGTGGATTAAATACCTTGTTGTGCTTATGTATTGAATGATTTTTATTCTTTTATGAAGTAAGTTATTATTTCTTTAATTATTCTTGTTCTTTAATGTTTTCAAAGGGATTAGCTAACCCTAGGACTCTCCCATTAACTCCGAACAAATTTTGGAAAAGAAAATTTGGGGTTGGGAAAGATTAATTAACAAGAACTTGAGGTTTTAACCCTCATTTTATAGATTCTACCTAGGGATAGGATTGAACTACTTGTAGCCATTCCGGGTGTGCTTAATCTCTTAATTGTTTTAGGGATAATTCAATTAGGAAGTCTTGTTAGTCTTTGGAAGAAGCTAATATAGAATTATTATACGTGGCTAATTAATATAAACTTGCTCATATTTGTAAAATCGTAAAATACATTGGATCGTTACTTGAGTGTAATTCCCGATGCATCCACACTTATAGCCATTGATCATTTTACTCGCTTTCTAAGTTAGTTTACATTTTCGCATTTAGATATAAAACATTTTAAAAAAAACAATCTAAGTGTTTGGCATTGCATAACACGTGATAATTCTTTTACATTCCTAATCGCATACATATTGTTCTCTGTGGGATTCGACCCCGACTCATAGATGGATAAATTATATTGCATGGGACTGTGTCCATTTACTTATTAGTAGTGGATTTGGGCGTCATCAAAATTGGCGCTGTTGCCGGGGAACAATTTGGTGTAATTTAGGTTGTTTGAGAAATAAGCGTAAGTGCCTTGGTCCAAACTTGTGAATATTTGTGTAATAAATTTTTCTTACCTTGGTATATTTTTCTTGTTTATTTTCTTATTTTTTAAAAAGGGCATCATTTAATGAAAATTGGTCGGATGGTAGTTGTTCATACTTTGATGACCCTTGTCCTTATTGTAGAGGACCACACTCACGGCAAAATTGTTTAAATTCTCCCGGGGGTGGATTGTGCACACAATATCAAACCCATGAGTGGAGTATTTGTGATAAGTGTGGTTTTCAAAATGGTCATTGGGATGATTGTGCTTATTTGTCCTTCCCTTCCTCAAGCCCCCGCTATGATGATTCTATTTTTTTGGATGAAAATGATAGGGCTATGTAAGTGGAAGAAGTTGAGCATGGCCGAAATGGAGAGTTCAAGCTCATGTTGGAGTGCTTACTTGAAGGAGGAAATGACGAACAAAGTGCCTTGGAGGAGCTTTGGGAAAATAGTCTCCAAAATGACTTGGCACTTGAAAGGCTGAACTTGCAAATGGAGGAAATGCTTGAAGCTTTAGAGGTCCAAAAATCCTCAGAAGTTAATGATAGCCAAGAATTTTTCTTAGATGTGGAAGCCGGAAATCCTCCCTTGGCACTTGATCAAAACCAAGAAGAACTCTCAAATGCTCAAAATGAGAAGATGATGCTCATGTTAGAGACCATTCTTGAAAATGAGGACAAGCATAACTTTGCACTAGAGGACTTGAAACAAGGCTTGGCTCACAATGACGAGCATATACACTCCTTGGAAGATCAAATGAAAATATTGGTTGAGGATCACTATGCCCACCAACTTGAGAGTGTGGAAGGAAGTCAAGAAGAGTCCGATTTCGAGGAAGAAAGTGAGCTCTACTTTGAGGAATCAAGAATTGAACATCCGCCAACCGACTCTATGAGTATTAGTGATGCCAAGAAAAATATGGAATTAGAGTCAACCAGTGTAAATGAAAATTTGGTTGAGATTGACTCTAGTCCGGGGGAAAAAGAGGATGTCAAAATCCGAGAAAAATTGCAAGTTGGAGGTTTGATGTCACATTCAAAGCATTTTTCAACATTGGAATTGTCTGGTGAAATGGGAATTGAACTACACGAGTCAATGAGGGATTGCGAGGAGGAAAGACAAAGGCCATACATTTTACAATTTGAGGGAACAAGAAGGCAAAATGACATTCCTCACATGAAAGCCAAGAAGTGCAAAATGAAGAATTTAAGGCTTGGATTGATTATCGACTTACCACCCCCATCGCTCGTGGTCACAAGCTTGATTCCAAGCTAGGTGCCCGGTTCATATCATCCAAGTGGCGAAAAAAGTGATAAAGTTGACTTGCGTCGTGCCATGACGTTAAATGCGGCGCTTGGTGGGAGGCAACCCATCGTTTTCAAAAATTTTGGTCATTTTGAAATTTTCTTTTTTAGAATAGCTTAGTATATTATTTTTGACTAATTTGCCAAGTTTCAGATTTTTTGGAGTTGAATTAAGGAGTTCGGGATTTTTAGAGTGCACAAAAATAGTGGCTGAAAATCTGTGCATCAATCTTCTGGTGTAACCGCATCTGCGGATTTTTGATCGTATATGCGGTCACACAGAAGAGGTTTTAATACTGCAGAAGCGGCAGTTTCTGTAGAAGTGTGTCATTAGCCGCATATGTGGCACCGTAGATGCGGTAAATTACCGTAGATGCGGAAATCGAGTAGGTTTTAAAAAATGGAAGTCTCATATTCTCTGCATATTTCTCTTCTCCCAAAACCCTAAACTCCCCCATATCTCACACTACTGCTCTTGCACAAGACACCACAGGTATCTCCCATCTACTCCTCTCTTCTATTTCTCTTTTCTTTTCTTTTCTTTCTTTCTCTCTTCTTCTTCTTCATTGCAATAGCCCCGCAATTTTTTTTTTGATTTTCTATTTTCGAGTTAATTGTTGTTAGTTGTAGGAAGTGAGGGAAATTGGTTGAGAGATTCATGTGTGTGTGCTGCTATTGTTGAATTGACTTTGTGGGAAGTTTGAGTACCCAAATTGTGTGAAGAAGAGGCCTTTTTAAACTTCTTACAAAGTATTCGACAAAATGTTTAAAAGAAAATTTCTTGCTAAGTACCACAAAATCGGTCTCAATAGAACCATAATTTCATGTAGTACACTAATTTAGAAGTCTTGAGTATAAATTAGGTGTCAAACTCGGGTTTAAGAACTGAAAAATGTTGAAAAAATCTGGGTCTGAACCCTTGCTCTAGCACCGCAGATTCGAAACTTTTACCGCAGATGCAGTATCGCACTTGCGATGATATTTTCGCATGTGCAATTTTGGCCAATCTGAGAAAATCCACAGATGCGGAACCGCTCCTGCGGTTACTGTTTCGCAAATGCGAAAACTAGGCCGAACTGCCAATTCCAGCAGCTTTGCAACAGGACCTTCCTGGGCTCATTCAACTTGATTCTTTGGCCTAATTGCAGTGTTTTGAATTGCTTAACATGATTCTATTGCCCGACTGACTTTGTTTTGATTTTATGAAGGTACTTTGAGCTAAAATGGACCCAAACATGAGCGAAAATGCCCCACAACAACATGAAATTGAGTAGGAGGTTGAGAAACCATTTGATGACTCATGCTTCATGTCGGTTGACTGTCAACGCAGATATTATGACAACCTCGTCAACAAAAAGATAGTGCTTGAAAAGGGGATCAACGAGGAAAAATTGGCCAAGAAGCTCCCAGATTTCTATGCCCGTCTCCATACCTCTGGATGGTCATGCTTCATTCCCACTCCATGCAAAGCTAATGAGGAGTGGGTTCGCGAATTCTATGCTAACCTTAAGCGCACAGACTTTGCCAACCCAAAACTCATCATTAGAGGAAAATTGGTAAGGTTTGGGATAGAACAGATAAATGACACCCTTGGGATTCACAACTATCCAATTGAGTCGGTGCAAGAGAAAGATCAGTGCAAGAACGGGGAATAGCTTGTCTCTAATCTCTACCCTCCAAGCATGAGAGCCAAATAGGGAAACAGGAGAAAAGGTTTAAGGTCAATTGACTTCACAGCTGAAGCAAAAATGTGGTTGTACATCCTATTCAACCGGGTGTCTCATTGTGGAAATGTCTCAGATGTCTCCTACACCAGGGCATTGATCATTGCATGCTTTCTGGACGGCATTCCTTGAATGTCGGTTACTATATCCTACGGGAGCTGAGGGAGTATTTGCAGAACAAGGATGCAGGGATGATGTTCCCTTCATTGATCACACAGCTATGCACGAGAGCAAAGGTTGAGGTGTGTAGCACCGATCGATAGCTACCAGCTGATAAACCTTTTCATCTACTGAGAGTGACAGGAGAGGGTAGTGCAGTCAAAAGCAAGAAAAGGAAGATCACCACCACAACTACTAGTTCAGAGTCATCTTCACAGGAAGCTGCACCTAAGGGACCATTTGGGGTGCTAAACTCCGAGCTTGCATCCATCCGGGAGTTAGTGTCACAGCTTCCGAGTGGGCCTTCATCCTCCCATCCTGGCCCCTCGTACTTCTCCAGGGAAGAAATGAAGAGTTACTTAGATGCGCAAAAGAGTCAGAAAGATTCTCATGAGAAGATGGTAGCATCGGTTACCAGACTGGAGTCAGCCTACGGCAACTTGGCCAAGGCGCATGCAGATCTCCAGTCAGACTTCAAGAAGGAGAAGGAGAAGAACAAGAAGAAGAGCAAGTTTATGATAAAAATATGGAGAGGCATAAAGGCCATCTTCAAATGGGGGCAGCCAGGCAAGAAGATACCAGTGGGGGACAAAGATGATAGCGAGGAGTATTCCTTCATGTCAGAAGTTGCTGGTGATGGTGATGGTGATGATGATGATCATAATGAGACTGATGATTATGAGGCCATTAGTTCAGCACAGTATTGATCAGCCGTCCTCCCGCAGTCTGCTAGTCTGATGTAGACCTCAGGGAGAACCTCAAACTATTTGTGTTTTATATTTAATATTGTGCAGTGAGGACACTGCAATGTTTTTAGTTGGGGTGGCTGTAAGAGTATACTGTATTCATGTTATGATATTGTGTGCCCTTTTTGGGCTTATTTTGTTGCTATGGATATTGTGTTCCCTTGCCGGGCTTGTTGTGTTATTAGGGATATTGTGTGCCCTTGCCGGGCTATATATGTAGCAGGTGCTCTTGCTGAGCTTGTTGTGATTAGTCTATTTTTAGCTTTCTTTCGTTATTTAGTTTCTTTAGTAGCTTGTTGTTATTTTTATTAGTCGTTTTTATTTTAGTATCCTTTTTAGTAGTTTTGTTCTTTGAGTTTTTTTATTAATTCCTTGGGTTTCTTCATGCTATGGTTCTTTCCCAAGGAACAATTTTGAAGTGAACCGGGTGACTTTTCCCTATGATAGATGGCGTGACAACTTTCTTAAGGGAATTAGTCTTGTTTTGCTAGGAAGAGACTTTTGGATTATGTGATGACCCGAAGGGTCATCACTGTAGTTCTTCCTTGTTCCGCGCTTTCGAGGCCTTGAAAACCTCACTTTTAGTTGTCTCGATTGGCATGCGCAGTTCGGGCGCGTAGCCGGAAAGTTTTTATGTTAGAATATGTGAATTATGTGAAAAAATTGATGAATTTCGATATTAATATGCATAATATTGACTTCGGTCAACATGTTGGGTAAACGGATCCGGACCTGTGATTCGATGGTCCCGGAGGGTCCGTAGAAAAATATGGGACTTGGGCGTGTGCCCGGAATCAAATTCTGAGGTCCCAAGCCCGAGAAATGAATTTTTGAAAGAAATTATTTTTCTGAAATTTGATATGAAAATTTGAAATGAAAAAGAGTTAGAAAATATAGGTATCGGGCTCGTATTTTTGGTTCTGACGCCCGGTACAAGTCTTAAATATGTGTTAAGCACTATCTGTAAAGTTTGGCTAAAAACGGATGTCATATGACGTGTTTCGGACTAAAAATGGAGAATTTGAGTTATGAAAGTTGAAGAAAGAAAATCATGTGTTTGAGGCTTGATCCTATGTATATGATGTTATTTTAGCGATTTGATCGCACGAGTAAGTCCGTAAGATGTTTTTAAGGTTGTGTGCATGTTTGGTTTGGAGCCTCGAGGGCTCGGGTGAGTTTTGAATGGAGCATAGGAGGTCTTGGACTTAAGAAAATGCAGGTTCAGGTGTTGCAGACACCAGCGCGGCCGCGGTCATTTCCGCGCGGTCCGCGCTGGAGCCGCGCGGCCGCGATGCCTTTCTGTGCGGTCCGCGTGGCTGAGTCTGAGGGCTAGGGTTTCAGGTTAACCAGCGTGGCCGCGCACCAAAACAGTGCGGTCCGCGCTGGAAAGGTTCAGAAAAGCCCCAATTTTTCTCCCACTCGGCGCGGCCGCAACACATTTTTGTGCGGTCCGCGCCAGGTCCTCAGAAAGGTATACAAGTTTGGAAAATCTCAGTCATTTTTCACTTTTCAAAAACACAAAACCTAAGAGGCGATTTTCCAAACAACTTTTCTTCTCCAAAACGATTGGTAAGTGATTTCTAACTTAATTTCTTTATTCCTTAACATCTTTTAACATAATTTCAACTTCAAATCAAAGATTTTCAGGGGTGAAATTGGGTGTTTTGGGTAGAACCTAGGTTTCCTACAAATTGAGAAGTTGGACCTCAATTTGGGGTCCGATTTAAAAACAAATCATATATTTGGATTCATGGGGGAATGGGTAACCGGGTTTTGGTCCGAACCTCGAGTTTCGACCACGTGGGTCCGGGGGTGTTTTTGACCATTTTGGGAAAAACCTTGTAAAATTTATTTTTCATGCATGGGGAGTGATTCATTTAGTAATTATTAATGTGATTAAGTAACTTATGACTAGATTCGAGCGGATTGGTGGTGGAATCAAGAGGTAAAGCTATACTAGAAGCGTGAGTTGAGTTTGGAGCATTCGAGGTAAGTGTTTGTTCTAACTTTGGCTTGAGGGAATAGGATTATATATGATATTTGCTACTTGCTAATGTGGAGTACGGTGTATAGGCATAGTGACGGTTATCTATGCACCAGAGTCTAGCATGACCGTGAGTCTTGATTGCTTTTAATTCGAATAATGTGACACAAGCTCCTTGTTTATTTGATAAGTTTCATATAATTTGAACGGTTGAGGAAGAATGATTTAAAAGGAGAATGTGTTGTGAATACTCCCTTGCCGGGATGTGTAGACTGATATATATATTCTCCTTTGTCGGGATAATTTGAGTTGTTAGTTGTACCCTTGCCGGGTTAAAGGTATTGAGTTGTTATTCTCCCCTGAAGGGGTCTACTATATGAAGTCAGATATTATGAACTATATTATGGGATCGTGTGGCACGTTGTCCACCTATACATTGTTAAAAGGGATCGTGTGGCACGACGTCCACCTATATATTGTTAAAAGGGATCGCGTGGCACGTCGTCCACCTATATATATATTGTTAAAAGGGATCGTGTGGCACGCCGTCCACTTATATATGATATTATGGGATCGTGTGGCACGTCGTCCACTTATATATGATATGAATTGGGATCGTGTGGCACGCCGTCCACTTGGTTATTGGCCTCCATTGCCGGTGACATATTGTGCACTGTGATAAAGATGAAATGGGAATGGGTGGTACACCTACCACGTGGTATATGGAAATAGGGATCGTGTGTCAAGCCATCCACCTATACATTGTTAAAAGGGATCGTGTGGCACGCCGTCCACCTATATATTGTTAAAAGGGATCGTGTGACACGCCGTCCACTTATATACTATATTATGGGATCGTGTGGCACGCCGTCCACTTATATATGATATTATGGGATCGTGTGGTACGCCGTCCACTATATATATATATATATATCATGGAAACCGGAGTTTCTTCTGCTTATTTTCGATATTTCATTTTCTGTTACTCCCCGATAGCATGTCCCCTCCCAGCTTTACTTTGTATTATTTTGTTATTGTTTTTTTGCACTTGTTATATATATCTGTACAGGTTAATTGTGGTAGGCCATGTCTAGCCTCGTCACTACTTCGCCGGGGTTAGGCCAGGCACTTACCAGTACATGGGGTCGGTTGTGCTGATGCTACACTCTGTGCATTTTTATGCACAGATTAGGGAGCATCTTACGGACCGCAGAAGTAGGACTTCTTGGAGCTATCTTCAGTCTAGGGACTCTCGAGGTAGCCTAGCTGGCGTTCGCAGGCCGAAGTCCCTTTCCATGTTTTTCGTTTGTTTATCTTGTATCAGACAAACATGATGTATTTTCCTTTCAGACATTGATTGTAGTATTCTGTAGTAGTCCATGAGCTAGTGACACCAGACTCTGGGTAGCATTTTGGTTCAAACTTCCGCACTTTTGGTTCTCAGTTGCTTTAGATTTAAAGTCTTCCATTTAAATTTTGTCTCGTTTATTATATTGTTTGGAAGAAAGTAGGAAAAATGTGTTATATATTTGGCTTGCCTAGCTCCGATAGTAGGCTCCATCACGACACCCGATGGTGGGAAATTCGGGTCGTGACAAGTTAGTATTAGAGCACTAGGTTACTTAGTCTCACAACTCACGGACAACTCAGTAGAGTCTAAGGGATCGGTACGGAGACGTCTGTATTTATCCCACAAAGGCTACTGAGTTAGGAAAACTTCACTTTGTTCATTCGTGTCATGCGATTCTGATTCTCAAGTATTGATCGTCCTCCTACTCTGTTCTTTCGCAGATGGTGAGAACACGTGCTTCCTCTTATACCGCGCAGCAGCCCAAGCCCCCAGCTCCTATCAGGGGCAGAGGGCGAGGCCGTGCCAGAGGCCGAGTCCGAGGTAGAGCTCAGCCCCAAGAAGCAGTCCGAGAAGTGGAGTCTCGTACTAACTATGACGAGGAGGTTCCAGCTCCAGCAGCTCCAGTGGTCCCAGCTCAGGTCCCAGAGGGTTTCATAGCCACTCCAGTGCTTCAGGACACTTTGGTCTGACTGGTAGGCTTTATGGAGGGCATTTCTAGAGCGGGTTTGCTTCCCGTAGCTCCAACCACATCTCAGGCTGGGGGAGGAGTTCAGACTCCCGATACTCGTATTCCAGAGCCGGTAGCTCCTCAGGCTCAGGTTCCAGCAGTTCAGTCGATCCGTGTTCAGATGGCCATGAGTGCCGGTAGTGAGATTTCATTTTAGGAGGCGGCAGATGGTGCCCGCCGGATAGAGATGGCACTTGCTCAGGGAGGTGGTCATGGGTCTGATAAGAGACCCCGTCATTCTGGTAGATTCAGTGGTACCTCATCTGGAGGTAGGGATTCTTATGGTAGAGGCCATCCTTCGAGGCCCTTTCAGTCAGCTCTCCAGGCTTCTCATGGTACACCAGGTGGTCGTGGTTCTCAGCCGCAGTATTCTGACCAACAGCTCTTCAGTTCACCATCAACACCTATCAGTGCACCACCACTTCGTTATTCTCAGCAGCCGAGAGCTTGTTATACTTGCGGCAATGTGAGTCACATTGCCAGATATTGCCCTCAAGATTCTAGCAGCTCGCAGCAGCAGGGTCCTCGCCCGATGATCCAGGCACCAGTTGCCCCACAGCCTGCCCAGCCAGCTATCGGCGGGGGTAAAGGACATAGAGGTGGAGGTAGAGGTCTTAGAGGTGGAGCTCAGACCGCTAGAGGTAGGGGTCAGCCAGCACCAGATCGTCCCAGGGATATGATTCAGGGATGTGGGGCCCAACCATGTTGTTATGCTTTGCCAGCCAGGCCAGAGGCTGAGTCATCAGATGCTGTGATTACAGGTACTATTTTGGTCTGTGATAGGGATGCTTCTGTGCTATTTGATCCCGGATCTACGTATTCATATGTGTCGTCCTATTTTGCACCCTATTTGGTTATGCCTAGTGACTCGTTGAGTATTCCTGTTTATGCGTCAACACCGGTGGGTGATTCTATTGTGGTCGACCAAGTTCATCGTTCTTGTATCGTAGTGTTTTGGGGTCTTGAGACCCGTGTTGATTTGTTGCTTTTGGACATGGTCGACTTCGATGTTATGTTGGAGATGGATTGGTTATCCCCGTACCATGCTATCTTGGATTTCTATGCCAAGACCGTGACCTTAGCCTTACCGGATTTACACCGTTTAGAGTGGAGAGGGACTTCTGGTCATTGTACCCGCTTTGTTATCTCGTATGTGAAGACTCGGCGTATGATCGAGAAGGGATGTTTGGCCTATTTGGCGTATGTTCGCGATTCTAGCGCGGAGGTCCCTTCTATTGATTATGTGCCCGTTATTCCGGAGTTTTCTGAGGTTTTCCCTTCATACTTGCCGGGTATGCCGTCCGACAGGGATATCGACTTTTCTATTGATTTGGCTCCGGGCACTCAACCCATTTCTATCCCGCCATATCGTATGGCCCCGCCGGAGTTGAAAGAGTTAAAGGAACAGCTGCAGGATTTGCTTGAGAAAGGTTTCATTAGACCCAGTGTTTCGCCTTGGGGCGCACCGGTGTTATTCGTGAAGAAAAAGGATGGTTCGATGAGGATGTGCATTGATTACCGACAATTGAACAAGGTTACAATTAAGAATAAGTATCCACTGCCAAGGATTGATGATTTATTCGACCAGCTTCAGGGTGCGAGGGTGTTCTCGAAGATAGATTTGAGATCTGGTTATCATCAGCTGAGGATTAGGGCGTCTGATGTCCCTAAGACAGCATTTCGTACTCGGTATGGGCATTATGAGTTTTTGGTCATGTCATTTGGGTTGACCAATGCCCCAGCAGCATCTATGGAATTGATGAACCGAGTGTTCAGGCCCTATCTGGATTGGTTCGTGATTGTTTTCATTGACGATATTCTGATATACTCCCGCAGTCAGGAGGAGCATGAGCAGCACCTCAGAGTGGTTCTTCAGACCCTGAAGGGTAGTCAGTTGTATGCTAAGTTCTCAAAGTGCGAGTTTTGGTTGAGTTCAGTCGCATTCCTGGGTCATGTCGTATCAGCAGCAGGTATTCAGGTAGACCCAAAGAAGATAGAGGCAGTCAAGAACTGTCCTTGACCAGCTTCAGCTGCGAAGATTCGGAGTTTCCTGGGGTTAGCAGGTTACTATCGTCGGTTCGTGGAGGGGTTTTCATCCATTGCAGCCCCTATGACCAGATCGACCCAGAAGGGTGCCCATTTCAGGTGGTCGGACGAGTGTGAGGCGAGCTTTCATGAGCTCAAGATGGCTCTGACTTTGGCACCGCTATTGGTTTTGCCCACAGGTTCAGGGCCATATACGGTCTATTGTGATGTGTCTCGTATTGGTCTTGGTGCAGTGTTGATGCAGGAAGGCAAAGTCATTGCCTATGCTTCGAGGCAGTTGAAGATCCACGAGAAGAATTATCCGGTTCATGATCTCGAGTTGGCAGCCATTGTTCATGCCTTGAAAATCTGGAGGCATTACTTATATGGCGTGACGTGTGAGGTTTACACTGATCACAAGAGTCTTCAGTATCTGTTCAAGCAGAAAGAGTTGAATTTGAGGTAGAGGAGGTGGTTAGAGTTGCTAAAGGATTATGATGTTACTATCTTATACCACCCGGGGAAGGCCAATGTGGTGGCCGATGCATTGAGCAGGAAGTCCGCTAGCATGGGTAGTCTTGCTTATATTCCAGTCAGCCAGAGATCGCTTGCTTTGGATGTTCAGGGCTTGGCCAATCGTCTTGTGAGGTTGGATATTTCTGAGCCTAGCAGAGTGTTAGCTTGCACGGTTGCTCGTTCCTCACTATTAGAGTGTATCCGCGAGCGGCAGTTTGAGGATCCCCATTTATGTGTCTTGAGAGACACGGTGCAGCGTGGAGGTGCCAAGAAAGTAACCTTAGATGATGATGGTGTATTGAGATTGCAGGGGCGAGTTTGTGTGCCCAATGTTGATGGGATTCGAGAGTTCATCTTAGCGAAGGCCCACAGTTCTCGGTATTCTATTCACCCGGGCGTCGCGAAGATGTATCAGGATCTGAGGCAGCACTATTGGTGGCGTAAGATGAGGAAAGACATCGTTGTGCATGTGGCTCGGTGTTTGAATTGTCAGCAGGTTAAGTACGAGCATCAAAGACCTGGTGGTCTATTTCAGAGGATTGCACTTCCCGAGTGGAAGTGGGAGAGGATTACGATGGATTTCGTTACTGGACTTCCGATGACTCGGAAAAAGTTTGATGCAGTTTGGGTCATTGTTGATAGGCTGACCAAGTCAGCGCATTTTGTTCCTGTTGCAGCCACCTATTCGTCCGAAAGGTTAGCCGAGATTTATATCAGGGAGATTGTTCGCCTTCATGGGGTGCCGCTATCTATCATTTCGGATCGGGGTACGCAGTTTACCTCGCATTTCTGGAGAGCGGTTCAGCGAGAGTTGGGCACCCAGGTTGAGTTGAGTACAGCATTTCATCCCCAGACGGACGGTCAGTCCGAGAGGACTATTCAGATTCTTGAGGACATGCTCCAAGCCTGTGTCATTGATTTTGGAGGCTCGTGGGACCAGTTTTTGCCTTTAGCAGAATTCGCCTACAACAACAGCTACCAGTCCAGCATTCAGATGGCTCCGTATGAGGCGTTGTATGGTATGCGATGTCGGTCTCCAGTTGGATGGTTTGAGCCGGGAGAGGCTCGATTATTGGGTATGGATCTGGTTCAGGAGGCCTTGGATAAGGTCAGGATTATTTAGGATAGACTTCGTACAGCTCAGTCCAGACAAAAGAGTTATGCAGACCGCAAGGTCGGAGATGTTGCTTTCTTGGTTGGGGAGCGGGTATTGCTCCGTGTATCACCTATGAAGGGCGTGATGAGATTTGGGAAGAAGGGCAAGCTCAGCCCTAGGTTCATCGGTCCATTTGAGATTCTTGATCGTGTGGGGGAGGTGGCTTATAGACTTGCCTTTCCACCTAGCTTGTCAGCTGTGCATCCCGTGTTTCATGTATCTATGCTTCGGAAGTATCGCGGAGATCCATCGCACGTGTTAGATTTCAGCACTGTCCAATTGGACAAGGATCTGTCATATGAGGAGGAGCCGGTGGCTATTCTAGACCGGCAGGTTCGACAATTGAGGTCGAAGAGTTTCCCTTCGGTGCGTGTTCAGTGGAGAGATCAGCCTCCTGAGGCATCGACCTAGGAGTCCGTGTCCGATATGCGGAGCCGTTACCCTCATTTATTTCCCGACTCAGGTACTTCTTTCTTTTGTCCGTTCGAGGACGAACGGTTGTTTTAGAGGTGGAGAATGTGACTTCACTGTAGTTCTTCCTTGTTCCGCGCTTTCGAGGCCTTGAAAACCTCATTTTTAGTTGGCTCGATTGGCGTGCACAGTTCAGGCGCGTAGCCGGAAAGTTTTTATGTTAAAATATGTGAATTATGTGAAAACATTGATGAATTTTGATATTAATATGCATAATATTGACTTCGGTCAACATTTTGGGTAAACGGACCCGGACCTGTGATTCAACGGTCCCGAAGGGTTCGTAGAAAAATATGGGACTTGGGCATGTGCCTGGAATCAAATTCTGAGGTCCCAAGCCCGAGAAATGAATTTTTGAAAGAAATTGTTTTTCTGAAATTTGATATGAAAATTTGAAATGAAAAGGAGTTAGAAAATATAGGTATCGGGCTCGTATTTTGGTTCCGATGCCCGGTACAAGTCTTAAATATGTGTTAAGCACTATCTGTAAAGTTTGGCTAAAAACGGACGTCATATGACGTGTTTCGGACTAAAAATGGAGAATTTGAGTTATGAAAGTTGAAGAAAGAAAATCATGTGTTTGAGGCTTGATCCTATGTATATGATGTTATTTTGGCGATTTGATCGCACGAGTAAGTCCGTAAGATGTTTTTAAGGTTGTGTGCATGTTTGGTTTGGAGCCCCGAGGGCTCAGGTGAGTTTTAAATGGGGCCCGGGAGGTCTTGGACTTAAGAAAATGCAGGTTCAGGTGTTGCAGACACCAGCGCGGCCGCGGTCATTTCCGCACGGTCCGCGCTGGAGCCGCGCGGCCGCGATGCCTTTCTGTGCGGTCCGCGTGGCTGAGTCTGAGGGCTAGGGTTTCAGGTTAACAGCGCGGCCGCGCACCAAAACAGTGTGGTCCGCGCTGGAAGGGTTCAGAAAAGCCCCAAATTTTCTCCCACTCGGCGCGGCCGCAACATATTTTTGTGCGGTCCGCGCCAGGTCCTCAAAAGGTATACAAGTTCGGAAAATCTCAGTCATTTTTCACTTTTCAAAAACACAAAAACTAAGAGGCGATTTTCCAAACAACCTTTCTTCTCCAAAACGATTGGTAAGTGATTTCTAACTTAATTTCTTTATTCCTTAACATCTTTTAACATAATTTCAACTTCAAATCAAAGATTTTCAAGGGTGAAATTGGGTGTTTTGGGTAGAACCTAGGTTTTCTACAAATTGAGAAATTGGACCTCAATTTGGGGTCTGATTTAAAAACAAATCATATATTTGGATTCATGGGGGAATGGGTAACCGGGTTTTGGTCTGAACCTCGAGTTTCAACCACGTGGGTCCGGGGGTGTTTTTTACCATTTTGGGAAAAACCTTGTAAAATTTATTTTTCATGCATGGGGAGTGATTCATTTAGTAATTATTAATGTGATTAAGTAACTTATGACTAGATTCGAGCGGATTGGTGGTGGAATCAAGAGGTAAAGCTATACTAGAAGCGTGAGTTGAGTTTGGAGCATTCGAGGTAAGTGTTTGTTCTAAATTTGGCTTGAGGGAATAGGATTATATATGATATTTGCTACTTGCTAATGTGGAGTACGGTGTATAGGTATGGTGACGGCTATCTATGCACCAGAGTCTAGCACGACCGTGAGTCTTGATTGCTTTTAATTCGAATAATGTGACACAAGCTCCTTGTTTATTTGATAAGTTTCATATAATGTGAACGATTGAGGAAGAATGATTTAAAAGGAGAATGTGTTGTGAATACTCCCTTGCCGGGATGTGTAGACTGATATATATATTCTCCCTTGTCGGGATATTTTGGGCTGTTAGCTGTACCCTTGCCGGGTTAAAGGTATTGAGTTGTTATTCTCCCCTGAAGGGGTCTACTATATGAAGTCAGATATTATGAACTATATTATGGGATCGTGTGGCACGCCGTCCACTTATATATGATATTATGGGATCGTGTGGCACGCCGTCCACTTATATATGATATTATGGGATCGTGTGGCACGCCGTCCACTTATATATGATATTATGAAAAGGGATCGTGTGGCACGCCGTCACTTATATACTATATTATGGGATCGTGTGGCACGCCGTCCACTTATATATGATATGAATTGGGATCGGGTGGCACGCCGTCCACTTGGTTATTGGCCTCCGTTGCCGGTGACATATTGTGCACTGTGATAAAGATGAAATGGGAACGGGTGATATGCCTACCACGTGGTATATGGAAATAGGGATCGTGTGGCATGCCGTCCACCTATACACTGTTAAAAGGGATCGTGTGGCACGCCGTCCACCTATATATTGTTAAAAGGGGTTGTGTGGCCCGCCGTCCACTTATATACTATATTATGGGATCGTGTGGCACGCTGTCCACTTATATATGATATTATGGGATCTTGTGGCACGCCGTCCACTATATATATATATATATATATATATATATATATATATATATATATATATATATATATATATATATATATACATATATATATATATACCGGGGTTTCTTCTGCTTATTTACGATATTTCATTTTTACCTGTTACTCGCCGATAGCATGTCCCCTCCCAGCTTTACATTGTATTATTTTGTTATTGTTTTCTTGCACTTGTTATATATATTTGTACAAGTTAATTGTGGTAGGCCCTGTCTAGCCTCATCACTACTTTGCCAGGGTTAGGCCAGGCACTTACCAGCACATGGGGTCGGTTGTGCTGATGCTACACTCTGTGCATTTTTGTGCACAGATTAGGGAGCAGCTTACGGACCGCAGAAGTAGGACTTCTTGGAGCTATCTTCAGTCCAGGGACTCTCGAGGTAGCCTAGCTGGCGTTCGCAGGCCGAAGTCCCTTTCCATGTTTTTCGTTTGTTTATCTTGTATCAGACAAACATGATGTATTTTCCTTTCAGACATTGATTGTAGTATTCTGTGGTAGTCCGTGAGCTAGTGACACCAGACTCTGGGTAGCATTTTGGTTCAAACTTCCGCACTTTTGGTTCTCAGTTGCTTTAGATTTAAAGTCTTCCGTTTAAATTCTGTCTCGTTTATTATATTGTTTGGAAGAAAGCAGGAAAAATGTGTTATATATTTAGCTTGCCTAGCTCCGATAGTAGGCGCCATCACGACACCCGATGGTGGGAAATCCGGGTCGTGACAGATTATTTGGTACTAATAAAATTAGTCTTTTGTATGTGAAATGTGAATTAAGAATACCCCTCCGAATTTTGGTTTTGAACTAAAATAAGTAAGTTGCATGGTGAAGAATAATTTTTGTGATAATTTATTGGCTCTTTTAGTGACTCTTTGCCCACTAGTTTGAATAATATTTCTCTAGATGCTCTTATTAGAAAATGAAATTGATCCATCTTGATTTATTCATATGCCATGTGCGTTAGCGTTTGTACAAATAAATCTTGTGTTTACTTCTATCATCTAGAACTTGCCCGGTTGGCCTTTCAACGCTAATGATAGTATGTTTGGTTGGAGGGATGATCTTAGGCATTCTTTGTGTTATTTGCAAAACCTCTTTAGCCTTTCAAGCCTACCATTGCGTAAATAATATCACTAGTACCCTATTTGAGCCTTTAAACTTTTCTTTGGCTACCTCACTACAAACCTTTCTCCTTTTGTAAAATAATTCCCTCTTTTGAACCCGACCCTCCTTGAACATTGAGAATGAGGCGAAAAGCCTAAGTTGGGGGTGTGGTGTCAAAGTGGAGATTGGTAAGGTTGTACATTGAGTGTAGGAACATATACCTCAAAGTGTTCATATTAAATTATTCAAGCTCCAAAAGAAAAATATGTATATATATATATATAAAAGAGAAATATATGTATGTATATAAATATGGAGCCTTGAAGAAAATTAGAGAGGTATTCAAGGTGGTTCTATGCTAGTAACTAGATGCAAATGAAGCTATGTGGTTTGAAAAGAAACAAAGTGCAAAAAGAAAGACAAATGTGAGTAGTGTTCAAGGAGGGTGAAGTCACTTGTATCCAAATGCTTATCCGACCCTTCCCTAAACCTACATTACAAGCTTAAAAATTTCTTATGGGACCTCCAACCGAATGTTTTTGATTAGGCGATGAATTAAAATAAGGGCAAGCTTATGGTATGTGATGTTGTAACACTTGAACTTCTTTGTGAGAGTGAGTGTCTTTATAAATTTGTCCCTTATGTTGTATTGTAAATATAGTGATTTTGGGACTTTCTTTCTTGTGAGGGCACATGAATTAGGAAGGATTGGTGAAATTGAGTAAGTTGAGCATATGTAGTGTACTAGTGCTTTTAAGTCACTTCTTGAGGCTTACTCTTGTCACTTGATTATTTTGAAACTCCCTTGCACATTCTTGAAATTGTTTTTAAATGAGGGAGTTATTCGGGTAAGATGCACATACTTGAGCCTAATTGTTAGTACCAACCAAATCCATAAGTATGATGCTTAATTGGAGAATGTGATTTGTAAAAAAAAAATAGCAATACTACTTGTGTTTTAAATGGTAAAGCCTCATTGAAGTGTTGATTTTGATTTGCTTTAGGACAAGCAAAAGCTTTAAGTTAGGGGTGTTGATGACTGGTGATTTTACCACTCATTCTAGTCACTTTTCTTTAGCTTTTATGTCCTTTACCTATAATATGAGGTCGTTTATGGTGTGCATTGTTAGATTTTCAGGTAAATTATGCCATGAAGTGATTTGAATTCAATTGGAGTGGAATTGAGCAAAAAGGGTGAAAATCATACAAAACTCCCCTATGATTCTGCATCTGCGGAAGGTTGGTCGCAAAAGCGACTCCGCTTCTGCGTGAGAAGTCTCGCATCTACGAAAATGGGCGACCTTGTAAGATACCACATCTGCGCTGGGAAGACTGCATCTACAGTGGAAGAGATTATTTGATATTTCGCTTCTGCGATAGGCTCTCCGCATCTGCGGAACCGCACCTGCGAGTATTCTTCCGCATGTGTGGTCAACGGGAATCAAACCTGGGCAAATTAGGCATTTCACATGTTCTCATTTCCAAACCCACAAATACTCGACCTAGCAGACCTTTTGGGGGATATTTGGCTTATTTTCAGTTCTTAGGGCTAGAGAGAACAAGTTTTGGAAGCTAGGGTTTGTACACACACTTGGGTTTTGAAGATTTCAAGCTTGTGGTTAAGGATTTCTTACCCATTTATGTTTATTTATTCATTTCCTTGCTTTGTATTGAATATTTAAGTGTGTAGTATTTAGTTCCAACACTTGAATCTTGTTTATGGAAATATTCATAGTTAAAGTGTGGATTAAATACCTTGTTGTGCTTATGTATTGAATGATTTTTATTCTTTTATGAAGTGAGTTATTGTTTCTTTAATTATTCTTGTTCTTTAATGTTCCAAAGGGATTAGCTAACCCTAGGACTCACCCATTAACTCCGAACTAATTTAGGAAAAGATAATTTGGGGTTGGGAAAGATTAATTAACAAGAACTCGAGGATTTAACCCTCATTTTATAGATTATACCTAGGGATAGGATTGAACTACTTGTAGCCATTCCAGGTGTGCTTAATCTCTTAATTGTTTTAGGGATAATTCAATTAGGAAGTTTTGTTAGTCTTCGGAAGAAGCTAATATAAAATTATTATCCGTGGCTAATTAACATAAACTCGCTCGTATTTGTAAAATCGTGAAATACATTGGATCATTACTTGAGTGTAATTCCCGATGCATCCATACTTGTAGCCATTGATCATTTTACTCGCTTTCTAGGTTAGTTTACATTTCCGCATTTAGATATAAAACATTTTAAAAAAACCAATTCTAAGTGTTTGGCATTGCATAACAAGTGATAATTCTCTTACATTCCTAATTGCCTACATATTGTTCTCTGTGGGATTCGACCCCAACTCATAGTTGGGTAAATTATATTGCATACGACCGTGTCTATTTACCTTTTAGTAGTGGATTTGGACGTCATCAAAGGGGGGATCTACCGGAATCCCACATCCGTAGTCCCAAATGTAAATACTCAACAGCAACAGGAAAATAATCAGCAAGTGTCTATTTCATATTAAGGCAAACAAGTAATTCTAGTCTAGCATGCTGCACAGAATTCAGGTAAAGTAGTTTGAGCAAATAAAGCAATTAAATCACTTAGACATGCTTTCCTACGCTAACAACAGGCTTAAAGTGCAAGTAATATAAACAGGGAAGGAAACATACTAGTAATTACTTAATGAAAACTAGATTTTCAACAATTAGCACAGTACGCACTCGTCACCTCACGTACAAGGCATTTCAATTAACAATGATACCAAATCCTAAGGGGAAGGTCCTACACACAAGGTTAGGCAAGCCACTTACTTCGAACCGGCTTAAAATCAACTCGAAACCACGTTCTTGCCACGAGTATTCGACTCCAAATGGCCCAAATCTATTCAATTCAATTTCATAATGTAAATAACACTTCAAGTAACTGGTTCTACAAAGAAATTCTAAGCTAATACGCGAAATTAGGTAAAATGACCAAAACGCCCCTCATGCCCACATCTCAGAATCAAGTAAAATTTACATTTCCAGAATTCTCACACTCTCACGAGTTCAGTCAATACCAAAAGTACCAAAATCGGACCTCAAATGTTCCCTCAAATCATTACTCAAAAGTCTCTAATTAGTCAAGTCCTAACCCCCAAATTTACCACTGATTTTCCATAAATTTTCATGTTTAAAATGATAAAAATCACTTCAATAACGAGTTTAGGTTCCAAGAATCTTACCTCCTCAAAGTTCCTTGAATTCCCTCTCAAAACCTCCCCAAAAGCTCACTTCCCGGATGAAAATGGTAAAAGAATAGCTCAAATTCGCGAACGCAACTATTTATATGTTCTGCCCAGCAATCCCGCATTTGCAGCCCACCCATCGCATCTGCGATACCGCTACTGCGGTTCTCACTTAAAGTTCCATCTCCGCACCTACGACCTAGATGCCGCATCTACGGTCCCGCAGGTGCGGTAATCCTATCGCTTCTGCGGTCCCTGCTCAAATTCCTCTTATCTGCTTCTGCGGCTCAACTCCGCATCTACGGTAGTTGCATCTGCTGCCTACCAACCCCGGATGCGGTTATGACAGTAGCCCAAAGACTCCAGCTGCAATTTCCAACTTTCCAACTTCTCGTTAATCACCCGAAATCATCCCGAGGCCCCTAGGACCTCAACCAAAAGCACAAACAAGTCCAATACCCCTGTCCAAACTTATACCAATCCTTAAAACACCTAAACAACATTGAAACGACGAATCAACCACGAATTCAAGCCTAAGAACTCCAAAACTCTAATACACTTTCGATCAAAGAGTCTGTCAAACCTCGTCTGAATGACCTGAAATTTTTGCACACACGTCACATTCAACACTACGGAGCTACTCCAACTTCCGAAATTCATTTCCGATTCTAGGATCAAAATCTCACTATCAAACCGGAAACTTCAAAATTTGACCTTTCGGTATTTCAAGCCTAAATTAGCTACGGACCTCCAAAACACAATCTGAACACGCCCCTAAGCCCAAAATCACCCAACGGAGCTAACAGAACCATCAGAATTCCATTCTGAGGACGTCTTCACACTATTCTGATTACGGTCAAATTTCCAACACTTAGCTCTCATTTAGGGACTAAGTGTCCAAAAACTCTTCGAAACTCAAAATCGAACATCCCGGCAAATCAAAATAGCAGAAATAAACACAGGGAAAATAGTTAATCGGGGATCGGGGCATTAATTTTTAAGATGACCGGCTGGGTCGTCACATCCTCCTACACTTAAACATTCGTTCGTACTCGAACGAGCATAGAGACATACCTGAAGTAGTGAAAAGATGAGGGTAACGGGTGATCATATCTTGCTCGGTCTCCCAGGTCGTCGGCTGACCCCTGATGAATATAAAATATTTACTTATTATATATTATTAATATTCTACTTTGAATAATATACATAAATTATATTTCGTATTTTGCCTTTTTCTAACTATTTTTGCAGAAAAAAAGTAGATTATAAATAACAGAAAGAAAAAACAAAATGCTCCATGAAAGTCTGTTATGGCAAGCACAAGAATTGAAATGAGAAACGGAAGCCTATAATTGAAGCTTGGACCCATCCAAGCTCACTCTTCAGACGTATCCAAGCTCACTCCTCGGACACATCCAAGCTCATTCCTTGGACACGTCTAATCATTTAATGCTTGCAAGATTTGGCTATAAATAGAATACAATATTGGCATCGGAGGAAGAGAAGGAGGAAGAACTACTTTTATCTAAACTTTGGTCTTAACTTCTTTCTTTAACTATTTTATTTTCTTCTTATTAGTTTTTTTATTTTCTAAGAATATTGGAAATATTCTAGAATTTCTTTTTGTTGTGAGATTTAAATACTCCATAATGGAGTAATCTCTTTTGTTTGGATAGTTGATAAAGCTTGATATATATTTTTATAATATTATTTCAGTTTTAATACATCTTTGGCTTGAAATTTTCATTGTATAATTCATACTGTGCTGAAATAATGGTTCCTAACTAATCATTATTATCACTTCTACATATTTTATTTAAGTTATTCTTATATTAATTTTTTTTAATTCTCACGGAGCAAAGCTAATATATAATAACCAATGAATAAAATAGTAGAGTGAGAATAATTTTTTGTAAAACTCTTATTTCAAATTTGTAATCTTGTTTGTCTCAGTTTTAATTCTCACGGAGCAATTATTGTAGGCAAGATTACTGATTGTTAGTAAAAATATTCTCACGAAGTTTTTACTACCTTTTAACACAATTCAAGCAAGAAAATATTTCGGTTTGATCGTCACTAGTTTTAACTCAATTAATGACATAACCTCACGGAGTGCTATTAATTGACTTTTTCTTAGTGAGTAAATATAATTGTATTAACAATAAGCAATTATTCTTTAAAGAAATACACGTGGAAATTGAGATTTTATTGTAATAATATTATCAAGTGAATTCAACGATTCCCAACTATTTTTAAATTATAAATCTTTCGAAAATTGTTTGTTTTGTTTTAATTAATTAACAAGTTTTAAAACTCACATTTCATCAATTTGGTTCTCTCAAATAGTAGTAAATATATTAAAAGTCTGTAGCCTAGATTAACCAATCTCTGTGGGACGATATCATAAACTATACTAGAATTTGACTGAGTACGAGCAGAAAAATCCTATGCACATTGGTCTCGTCACATTTTTGGCGCCGTTGCTGGGGATTGGCACAAGTCTACTTCAGACTAAATATTTTGTTACTAATTTGGAAACTTACTATTAGTATTATTATCTTTGTTATCAGTATTTACTAAATATTACTACTATTACTTTTACTATTACACGTACTAACATCTTCTAGAAGTGTTATTATCATTTATCTTTCTAATCATCATTATAGCATAGCAGTCACTATTATTAATACTAGTACTACTTGTAACTATATTGTATATTAGTATTATATTATTATTTTCCATCGTTAGTTACTGTTACTACTTACTGATTTCATTTAATATTTTTTTTCATAAAATCTATTGCTAATTAGTACTAATATAATTACTAATAATAATAATAATAATATCATACTACTATTTTTATTTAATCGCTTATTATTTTTGTCATCTTTGTAATCTTTGTTGTCCTTGTTATTCATCACTTTCTTTTAATTACTTTCTTCTAAGTACTACTACTACCACTTTAGGAGTTAAGTTCAATTTTTTTTATAGAATTTTGAGTAGTTTTTGACCCGCTCTTCTATAAAAGAGTTGGTCAATTACGATCCTGAAATTGAAAGATCTCTTCGATTGCGTAGAAAAGGACAAGCATTATCTTCCCAAAGCATAGCTTGTGAAGGTTTGGAGAATCAAGAAGTAGAAGACATTCAACCACCAGTTCATGTGGAGGATCAGTTTGATGAAGTAGCACCAAGGCCAGCAAACAGAATCCTAAGGGATTTTGCTAGACCTGACCGCTTCAACTGTTAATCTAGTGTCAGAAAACCTCCAGTGGCAGCCAACAACTTTGAAATCGGGACCGGTCTGATTCAAACAATTCAACAATCTTATATCTTCACTGGAGATGCAAGTGAAGATCCACACAATCATTTAATTGACTTTTTGGAACTTGTTGAAACAGCTAAGTATAATGGAGTACCTCCTGAAGCTATCAAGTTAAGGCTATTTCCTTTCTCTTTAAAAAGAGATGCCAAGACTTGGTTGCGAAGTTTTCACAAGGTTCCATCACCACATGGGATCAAATGACTCAGAAATTTTTAAACAAATATTTTCCCCCTGCTAAAACCACAAAGTTATGACAATACATCTCTAATTTCTTGCAGACTGACACTGAGTCAGTTTATCAAGCTTGGGAAAGATTAAAAGCAATGTTAAGAAAATGCCCACACCATGACATTCCTGAACATATGCAGTTGTATATTTTTTATCACAGGTTAAAACCCTCTTCTAGAAATGTGATTGATGCAGATGCAGGAGGTTCTGTAATGGGAAAAACCACGAAGGAAGCATTGCAATTGTTGAATGAGATTTCTGAGAATGCCATCGAATGGCCATCTGAGCGTGTATTCATCAAGAAGGCTGCTAAGGTAAATCAGGTTGATTCTTTAAATACACTAACGCAGCAAATTTTTTCTTTGGCACAAAAGTTTGAAACTTTTCACGTAAATACACCACAACCAAGTCAATCTGAGGCTTGTGACATATGTGGAGGAAACCATCTGAACCATAAATGTCAAGAAAACAATTATAATGATGAACATGTACATTCTGCTGGTTATAAACCATACCCTTTTGGGAGTCCAATGGCAAAAAAGTATCCAAGATTTCAATGGAGCAATCCAAATGGCCTAGAGAACTCTCAAAGCTTCCAGAAGTAACAAATACAAGGTCCACCCGGATACCAGAATCCAAACCATGGTCAATCAAACTTCAGACCTTATCAGCAAGCAACTCCACATCAGCAAAGGCCTCAATAAGTTCATTCAAGTCTTGATGATCTTTTGTATAAGTACATTAAGGTCACTGATGAAAAGATGGAGAGCCAAAATTCATCCCTCAAAAATCTAGAAATATAGTTGAGCCAATTGGCAGCTCTTGTTTCAGAAAAGATTCAGGGTCCCCTACCAAGCAATACAGAGAAAAATCCAAAAGAGCATCTTAAGGCCATCACCTTACGGTTAGGTAAGGAGCTTGATGAACCCTATGTAGACCAATCAGAACAACAGGTAAACAACGGTAAGAATGTTGAAATACCCACTGAACCATCTGAAAAGAAAGAAGTCAAGAAAAAAGAAGAAAAGAATATTGAAAAATTGAATCCTCTCCCTATGAAAATCCCTTTTCCACAAAAAATGAAAAGAGAAAATCTTGATAGTCAATTTGCCAAATTTTTGGAGATTTTAAAACAGATTCACATCAATGTTCCATTCACTGATGCTTTATTGCAAATACCTTCATATGCCAAATTTTTAAAAGAAATTTTGTCAAGCAAGAGAAAATTGGAAGAAGTTTCTGTGGTGATGCCTACTGAAAAATGTAGTGCTATACTTCAAAATAAGCTACCACAAAAATTTGGTGACCCAGGTAGTTTTACAATTCCATGCACTTTGGGAGGAGTATATTTTGAAAAAGCACTCTATGATTTTGGAACTTCAATAAATTTGATGCCATTTTCTATCTTTAGAAAATTGAATCTTGGTGAAATGAGAGACATATGTGTTTCTCTTCAGTTTGCAGATCAAAGTACTAAGAAACCTAAGGGAATAATTGAAAATGTGCTCGTAAGAGTAGATAAGTTTGTTTTCCCTATAGATTTTATAGTACTTAAAATGAAGGAATGTCCTGATGAACCAAGGATTTTGGGTAGACCATTTCTAGCCACAGGTAGAGCAATCATAGATGTCCATCAAGGACAACTAATTTTGAGAGTTGATGAAGAAAGAGTCATTTTTTATATGAAAAAAATATTAAGATTTTCAGGAGATGAGACGTCACCGTCGTGTTTTTCGATTGACATACTTAATTATCTTACAGATGAATTCAAAGATGATCAATTAATTCCAGACTCAATGGAAAGATGTTTGGCCAAATCTGGCACAACACCAGATGATGATCCTATCATTAGAAGAGAAGCCGAAATACTAGAAAAAGATTCTGAAGATGAGGAGATCCAACCAGAACGAGTTCAACCAAAAATTGAACTCAAAGTTCTCCCATCTCATTTAAAATATGTTTAACTTGAGAAAGAATTATTTCCAGTAATTATTTCATCTTCTCTTACTGCAGGACAAGAAGAAAAATGGATTGAAGTGTTGAAAGCACACAAGGGAGCCTTGGGATGGACAATAGAAGATATCAAAGGGATTAATCCAGTTGTTTGTATGCACAAAATCCTTATGGAGGATAGCTACAAGCCAATAGTCCAGCCCCAAAGGAGATTGAATCCAGCAATGTAGGAAGTAGTAAAAAAGGAGATCGTAAAGCTTTTGATGGCAGGTATTATCTATCCCATTTCAGACAGCCCTTGGGTAAGCCTAGTTCAGGTAGTACCAAATAAAGGAGGTATGACTGTTATAAAAAATGAAAGTAATGAACTCATACCTACTAGGACCGTCACAGGATGGAGAGTCTGTATTGATTACAGACGTCTCAATGATGCTACTAGAAAAAATCATTTTCCTTTATCATTTATTGATCAAATGTTAGAAAGAATTGCAGGATATGGTTTTTACTGTTTTCTTGATGGCTATTCAGGGTATAACGAAATACCAATTACACCTGAAGATTAGGACAAAACAACTTTCACATGTCCTCATGGAACATATGCCTATAGGAAAATGCCATTTGGTCTATGCAACGCCCCTGCTACATTTCAGCGTTGCATGTCAGCAATTTTTTCTAACATGACTGAAAAATTTCTTGAAATTTTCATGGATGATTTTATACTCTTTGGCAAAACATTTGAGGATTGTCTTCACCACTTGACCTTAGTTCTTAAGAGATGTGAAGAGACAAACTTGATTCTTAATTGGGAAAAATGTCATTTTATGGTTGTTGAGGGAATTGTTTTAGGACATAAAATCACTGCTAAAGGGATAGAAGTTGATAAGGCTAAAATTAATCTTATAGAAGGATTACCCCCTCCCACAACTGTTAAAGGCATCAGAAGCTTTCTAGGTCATGTAAGTTTTTACAGAAGGTTCATAAAAGACTTTTCAAAGATTTCAAAGCCATTGACTAACCTTTTGATGAAAGATATTAAGTTTGATTTTTCAGGTGATTGTTTGAAAGCATTTGAGACCCTTAAGGAAAAGTTATCAACCGCCCCTGTAGTTGTGTCCCCAGACTGGAATCAACATTTTGAGGTCATGTGTGATGTTAGTGATATAGCAGTTGGAGTTGTTTTAGGGCAAAGAAAGGATAAGATCTTTCGTCTCATTTACTATGCTAGTAGAATAATGAATGAGGCTCAACTAAATTATGCCACAATAGAAAAAGAGTTACTAGCAGTAGTATTTGCTTTTGATAAGTTTCGATCTTATTTGATAGGAACCAAGGTCACTGTTTTTACTGATCATGCATCTTTAAAATACCTCTTAGCAAAGAAAGATGCTCGACCTAGATTGTTAACATGGATTTTACTTCTACAAGAATTTGACCTTGAGATAAAAGACAAAAAAGGAATAGAAAATCAAGTAGCTGACCATTTGTCTAGATTAGAAAATCCCCCCTTGAGTTTAGCGAAATAAAGGAAGAATTTCTTGATGAACACATTTTCTCAGTTAACTCAATTGTGACTCAACCACCCTGGTTTGCAGATATTGCAAACTACTTGGTTGGAAAATGGACACCCCAATATCTCTCTTACTAGCAAAGAAAAAAGCTTAAATCTGATGCAAAGTATTATTTGTGGAATGAACCTTACTTGTTTAAAAATTGCGCAAATAATATCATTAGAAGATGTGTGCCTAAAGATGAGATGAGCAAAATTTTATATCACTGTCATGATGGAGCAATTGGAGGTCATTATGCGGCAAATCGAACAGCCTTTAAAGTTTTGGAAGCCGAATTTTTCTGGCTGACTCTCTTTAAAGATGCCCGAGTATATGTTGCACAATGTGACAGGTGTCAAAGAACAGGTAACATCACTAAGAGAGATGAGATGTCATTACAATCAATACAGGTATGTGAAATATTTGATGTTTGGGGAATAGATTTCATGGGTCCTTTTCCTTCTTCTCATTCTTTTGAATATATCCTTGTGGCCGTGGATTATGTGTCAAGATGGGTTGAAGCCATCCTCACAAGGAAAAATGATGCTCGAACTGTGTGCAATTTTCTCAAGAAAAATATTTTTACTAGATTTGGCACACCATGAGTCATCATTAGTGACCAAGGGACTCATTTTATGAATAGATAATTTTCTGCTTTGCTGACAAATTATGGTGTGACTCATAAAATAAGAACACCATATCATGCTCAAACTCAAGGTCAAGTTGAAGTTTCCAACCGTGAGTTAAAAAGAATTCTCGAAAAAATGGTTGGAATCTCAAGAAAAGACTGGGCTTTAAAATTAGATGATGCATTATGGGCATACCGAACGGCGTTTAAAATGCAAATTAAAACATCCCCATATATATTAGTCTTTGGGAAAGCTTGTCATTTGCCAGTTGAATTAGAACACAAAGCTTTTTGGGCACTAAAAGCACTAAACTTTAAATTAGCCTCTACTGGTAAAAATAGATTTTTTCAAGTTAATGAGTTGGAAGACCTGAGATTAGTAGCTTATGAAAATGCAAGAATTTTCAAAGAAAAAACAAAAATCTGGCATGACAATTTGATCCGACAGAAAGTTTTCAAGTGGGAGATCAGGTACTTCTTTAAAATAGTCGACTCAGGCTATTCCCAGGAAAGTTGAAATCCAGGTGGACAGGTCCTTACAATATTACAGATGTAACTCCATATGGTACAATTGAAATTCAGCAAAATAATGGCAGAGACAAGTTTAAAGTAAATGGACACAAGCTAAAAATGCACTTTGGAGGACATTTTGAGCAAAATCCGTCGGTCACTTTGATAGATTGATGAATTTCAAAATTAATAAGTCGAGCTGATGACGTTAAACTCAGAACTATGATACCCTACCCGTAGCAATTGAGGGTGAAGCAATGGAGCCTCATAATTCCGATACAGATTTGAGTAATTAAATACTTAACCAATTAATCTGGTCAATATCCAGATTATTGTACAACCGGAACATCTCATGAAGGCCTCTACAAAAACAGTATCACCTACATAGGAGTAACTCCATGGTGATCGGTATGCCTAAGTAACTGGTTGGTTAGCCATTTAATAATTCAATTCGAATGTTGGCACAGGTAAATTTTCTGGTTTATATTCATAACTAGCATTTTATGACTATTAAAGTGTTATATTAGTTTAGTCTATTACACATAGAACATGTGTGGTCACAGTTTCTTTCAAACTTTCTTCTGTGATTGTAAATTTGAAAGTCAAAAAGATTTTATTTTATTTATATATTCTTATTTTCAATCTATATATATAAAGTATTTTCTAATATATTTATCTATGCATATATAAAGGATTTTCTAATATATTTATCTATGCATAACTAATTTTCTTTAGTTTATAATCATCCTTTATTCGTAAGTATTGCTCTTGTACGGTTTTAAAGTGTTAAGATAAAATTTTACATACCGTTGAACATAATTTTTTTCATTTATGCTATCTAACTTTCAAGTTTGTGATTTTTGTTTTTATGAAGGCAAAGGATGAGTATCTCCAAATATGAGAAATCGTTGAAATTAAGAAGCATTATGATCACAGACAGGTAGAATCAATATAATTTAGCTAGAACTTGCCCCAAATGTCTATCGAGGCGAAATTTCAGACAACATTAATTTTTAAAAATTAGGCTTTCTTTGTTTAACTTTTTTAGCCCTTTTATTCCGAAAAGAAAAAACATTGTACATATATATACTTTTAACACCCAAATTTGAGCCTTCGATTTCTTTGCTACACCATCATAAAAACAAAAGTAAGAAAGAATACAAAAGTAATATTCTTACTCTTTCCAAGCTATCTATAATTGAGAAGAAATGGTTATCAAAGCAAGGGATGGAGAATTATCAAAAAAAAGATGAAAAAAATGAGCATTCTGAAAACTGTGTTTCATGTATATATGAATGTACCATACAAAAATACAAAAAAAAAGTATATATTCTTGCGAATAAATTCGTGTTTGACAAAATAATTAACTCTTATGATAAAGCTGGAAAGATAAGTCACTATAAATATATCCTTTACCCTTACCAGCATTAAGCCAAATATTACAAAAACAAAAAAAGTCCTAAGAAGATTTTAGAAATCAATGTTGATCGTCTATTAGTAGAGACTAACATGAAGGGAAAGCTTATGGAAAAATTTGAGAAACTCAAGAGTTGTGATCATAAAATTATCAATCTCAAAAGGTTCATCATGAATACGAGATGCGAAATTTCTTTTGCTAAATAAAAGCAGAAGCAGAAACAAGGTAAAGATTTGGTGAACTTGAAAAAAGTTATTGGCGTTGAACTTTATGTGAATTTTTATTTTTTCAATTTTTCACTTTACAAGAAACAATAATTACTAATAAAGTTATTCTCCTCGAGGACGAGCAATGATTCAAGCATGGGGGAATTTGATGAATATAAAATATTTACTTATTATATATTATTAATATTCTACTTTAAATAATATGCTTAAATTATATTTCGTATTTTGCCTCTTTCTAACTATTTTTGCAGAAAAAAAGATTATAAATAACAGAAAGAAAAGACAAAATGCTCGATGAAAGTCTGTTATGGCAAGCACAAGAATTGAAATGGGAAACGGAAGCCTATAATTGAAGCTTGGACACATCCAAGCTCACTCCTCGGACAATCCAAGCTCACTCTTCAGACGTATCCAAGCTCACTCCTCGGATACATCCAAGCTCACTCGTCAGACACATCCAAACTCACTCCTCGGACACATCCAAGCTCACTCTTCAGACGTATCCAAGCTCACTCCTTGGACACATCCAAGCTCACTCCTTGGACACGTCTAATCATTTAATGCTTGCAAGATTTGGCTATAAATAGAATACAATATTGGCGTAGGAGGAAGAGAAGAAGGAAGAATAACTTTTATCTAAACTTTGGTCTTAACTTCTTTCTTTAACTATTTTATTTTCTTCTTATTAGTTTTTGGATTTTCTAAGAGTATTGGAAATATTCTAGAATTCCTTTTTGTTGTGAGATTTAAATACTCCATAATGGAGTAATCTCTTTTGTTGGGATAGTTGATGAAGCTTGATATATATTTGTATAATATTATTTCAGTTTTAATACATCCTTGGCTTGAAATTTTCATTGTATAATTCATACCGTGCTGAAATAATGGTTCCTAACTAATCATTATTATCACTTCTATATATTTTATTTAAGTTATTCTTTTATTAATTTTGTAATTCTCACGAACAAAAATTAATATATAATAACCAATGAATAAAATAGTAGAGTGAGAATAGTTTTTTGTAAAACTCTTATTTCAAATCTGTAATCTTGTTTGTCTCAGTTTTAATTCTCACGGAGGAATTGTTGTAGGCAAGATTACTATTTTTTAGTGAAAATATTCTCACGAAGTTTTTACTACCTTTTAGCACAATTCAAGAAAGAAAATATTTCGGTTTGATCATCACTAGTTTTAACTCAATTAATGACATAACCTTACGGAGTGCTATTAATTGACTTTTTCTTAGTGAGCAAATATAATTGTATTAGCAATAAGCAATTATTCTTTAGAGAAATACATGTGGAAATTGAAATTTTATTGTAATAATATTATCAAGTGAATTCAACGATTCCCAACTCTTTTTAAATTATAAATCTTTCGAAAATTGTTTGTTTTGCTTTAATTAATTAACAAGTTTTAAAACTCACCTTTCATCAATTTGGTTCTCTCAAATAGTAGTAAAAGTATTAAAAGTCTGTAGCCTAGATTAACCAATCTCTGTGGGACGATATCATAAACTATACTAGAATTTGACTGAGTACGAGCAGAAAAATCCTATGCACATTGGTCTCGTCAACCCTGCCACTGAACCTTCACGAATGTAATGTTCTTTAACCTCAGCTTTCTAACCTGCGTGTCCAATATTGCCACTGGCTTCTCAACATAGGATAGATCCTTGTCCAACTGGACTAAACTGAAATCCAACACGTGCGTCGGATCACCATGATACCTTCGGAGCATCGAAACATGAAATACTAGATGGACTCCTGCCAAGCTGGGAGGTAAGGCAAGCTCATATGCAACCTCCCCATCACGCCTCAAAAGGTCCAATAAAGCTCGGACTCAACTTCCCTTTCTTCCCAAATCTCATAACGCCCTTCATAGGCAAAACCCGAACCAGAGCCCGATCTCCAACCATATAGGAAACATTACGAACCTCCCGGTCCGCATAGCTCTTCTATCTGGACTGGACTGTACGGAGTCTATCCTAAATCACCTTGACCTTCTCTAAAGCATCCTGAACCAAGTCTGTGCCCAATAGTCTAGCCTCACCCGGCTCAAACCAACCCACCAGGGATCTATACCGTCTACCAAATAAAGCCTCATACAGTGCCATCTGAATGTTGTCCTGATAGTTGTTGTTGTAGGCAAACTCCGCCAATGGCAAGAACTAATCCCAAGACCCTCCAAACTCAATCACACACGCACGAAGCATATCCTCAAGAATCTGAATAGTGCGCTCGGACTATCCGTCCGTCTGAGGGCAAAATGTTGTACTCAACTCTATCCGAGCACCCAACTCATGCTGAACTACCCTCCGGAACTGTGATGTGAACTGGGTACCTCTACCTGAAATAATGGAAACTGAAATACCATGCAGACGAACAATCTCCCGGATATAAATCTCTACTAGATACTCCGAAGAATAGGTAGTGCACACAGGAATGAAGTGAGCGGACTTGGTCAGCCGATCCATGATCACCCAAATAGCATCGAACATTCTCAAAGTCCGTGGGGGCCCAACTACAAAGTCCATGGTGATCCACTCCCACTTCCACTCCGGAATCTCTATCTGCAAAAGCAACCCACCCCATCTCTAGTGCTCATACGTCACCTGCTGACAGTTGAGGTACCGAGCTACAAATCCAACTATATCCTTCTTTATCCGCCTCCACCAATAGTGTTATCTCAAATCTTGATACATCTTCGCGGCACCCGGATGGATGGAATATCGTGAACTGTGGGCCTCTTCCAGAATCAACTCCCGAAGCCCATCAACACTGGGTACACAAATTCGACCCTGCATCCTCAATACCCCGTCATCACCAATAGTCACATCTCTGGCATCATCGTGATGAACCTTGTCCTTGAGGATAAGCAAATGAGGGTCATCATACTGACGCTCCCTGATACGATCAAATAAGGAAGACCAAGAAACCACGTAAGCTAGAACCTGACTAGGCTCTGAAAGATCCAATCTCACAAACCGGCTGGCTAAGGCCTAAACATCCATCGCCATCGTCTCTCCGATGCTGGTAAATAAGCCAAAACTTCCCAAACTCTTTGCCCGGCGATTTAAGGCATCGGCCACCACATTAGCCTTGCCCGGGTGATACAAAATAGTGATATCATAGTCCTTCAGCAACTCCAACCACCTCCTCTGGCGCAAATTAAGATCTTTTTTCTTGAACAGGTGCTGCAAGCTCCGATGATCAGTATAAATTTCACAGGGGACACCGTAAAAATAATGACGCCTGATTTTCAGGGCGTGAACAATGGTAGCTAACTCTAGATCATGGACAATGTAATTCTTCTCATGTACCTTCAACTATCCGGACACGTAGGCAATCACCCTACCGTCCTGCATCGAAATCGCTCTAAGGCCAATCCTCGAGGCATCACAATAGAAAGTATAAGACCTTGAACCTCTAGGCAATATCAAAATTGGGGCTGTAGTCAAAGTTGTCTTGAACTTCTAAAAGCTCGCCTCACACTCTTTTGTCCACTGGAATGGAGCATCCTTCTGGGTCAATCTGGTCATAGGGGCTGCAATTGATGAAAACCCCTCCACAAAACGACTGTAATAACCCGCCAAGCCAAGAAAACTACAGATCTCTGTAGCTGAGGATTGTCTGGGCCAACTCTGCACGGACTCTACTTTCTTCGGATTCACCTAAATACCCTCACTCGACACCACGTGGCCTAAGAATGCCACGGAATCCAACCAAAACTCACATTTCAAGAATTTAGCATATAACTTCTTTTCTCTCTAGGCCTGGAGCATTGTCCTCAGGTACTGCTCATGATCTCCCCGACTCCAGGAATACACTAGAATATCATCAATAAAGACAATAACGAATGAGTCAAGATATGGATGGAACACACTGTGCATCAAATGCATAAAGGTTGTTGGGGTATTGGTCAGCCCAAATGACATAACAAGGAACTCATAGTGAGCATACCGAGTCCTGAAAATAGTCTTTGGGATATTCGGCTCCCGAATCTTCAACTGATGGTAACCTGAGCGCAAGTCAATCTTAGAAAACACTCGTGTGCCCTGAAGCTGGTCAAACAGATCATCAATACAAGGCAAAGGGTAACAGTTCTTCACTGTAACCTTGTTCAACTGGTGATAATCAATACACATACGCATAGAACCATCCTTTTTTCTTCACAAATAAATAGGAGCACCCCAAGGTGATACAACGGGATGAATAAAACCCTTATCAAGTAATTCTTGTAACTGATCCTTCAACTCCTTCAACTTAGGGAGAGCCATACGATATGGAGGAATAGAAATGGGTTGAGTGCCCTGCAACAGATCAATGCCAAAATCAATATCTCTATAAGGCGTCATGCCCGGAAGATCATCTAGAAACACATCGGGAAAATCATGAACTACTGGGACTAAATCAACTGAAAGGGGTATCAATACTAACATCCCTCACATAAGCCAAATACGCATCACACCCCTTCTCAACCATACATTGAGCTTTAAGAAAAGAAATAACTCTACTGGGAGTGTGATCTAAAACACCCCTCCACTCAACATATGGTACACCTAGCATAGCTAGCATCACGGTTTTGGCATGACAATCAAGAATAGCATAATGGGGCGACAACCAGTCCATGCCCAAGATAATATCAAAATCTACCATGTTGAGCAACAATAAATCTGCTCTGATCTCAAAACCACTAAGAGCAACCAAACACGACTGATAGATGTGGTCCACAACAAGAGAATCTCCCACAGGAGTCGAAACATAAACAGGGGAACTCAAAGAATCCCGAGGTACACCCAAATGCAGAGCAAAATAAGAAGACACATAAGGGTAAGTGGAGCCTGGATCGAAAAGAACCAATGCATCTCTGTAACAAACCAGTATAATACCTGTGATGACAGAATCAAAGGCAATAGCCTCGGTACGGGAAGTAAGGGCATAATATCTGGCCTAGCCTTCCCTCTAGCTGGCTGAGCTGGTGGGTTAGCAACTGGTGTTGTGATCATAGCCTGATACCTCTGCGGAGCGCACTGTGGATGAGAAGTCTATAGATGTGCACTCCTCCCAAGTTTAGGGCAATCCCTCACCACATGGCGTGTGTCACCACACTCAAAATAAGCTCTGGGAGGACGTGGCAGTGGGAACTGTGCGGTACGGGTTCTCCAAGACCCTTGAACACCTGAAACACTGTGTGAAATCTGAGATGCAAATTGAGCTGGCTGACCTACAAAACCTCTACCATGCCGTACTATTCCTCCAAAATAAGGACCATTGGGTCTCTCCAGTCTACGAGGTCTCCTCACTTCCCTATACTCTCTCTCCTGACCTCATTTGTCCTCTCTCTCCTAGACCCACCTATCCTCTACTCGGCGAGAGGTCCTAACCACCTGCTGAACTGGGACCATAGGTTGTGTCGCTATGACACCTGGAACCCAACCAATGAGAACTCGCTGCTCTGGAGTAGGGGTGGTGGAAGTCTGGGTCCCTTCCCCGATCTGTGAAGTAGTTGGTACAACCTGAATCAACCCCACCTGAACTAATGTACCAAACATGCTCAGGAACTATGCTAATGTCTCCTGAAGTGCTGGAGCAGTAGTAGCAGTAGGCGCATCCAGTGCCTGGGCTCTGGCTGGAAGGGAAATCAAATGAAGTGGAATTTTCCTAACGGTTACATAGCCTCTCATAGATAAGTACAGACGTCTCCATACCAATCAGTGAGACTCTAATAAACCGGCTTGTGATTCATGACTCCTATAAACCTAGAGCTCTAATACCAACTTGTCACGACCCCGGTTCACCCTTCGTGAACCATCGTGACGGCACCTAGTCTCTACGACTAGGTAATCCTAAGATGCGAAAGATAAACCAAACTTGTAGAAGAAAACAATTTAAAACAGAAATAGAGTAATAAAACAGCATTTAAAATGTCGTTCGACATACACAATATTAACTCTTAAAACCAATACACTTTTCCAAAACCTGGAAACCCATGAATCACAAGCTACGGATATAATAAAAATGCTCTAACTCCAGAATGTCTACATCAATAGAAGAAAATAGAAGGGCTATCACTACAAAATAGAATGGAAAGGGACTCCTTGGTCTGCGGATGTGGCAGATATACCACGATGTCTCTGGAATAGTCATCTCGCCTCAAGGATGATAGGACTGAGTCAAAGTACCTGGATCTGCACATGAAAAACATGCGCAGAAAGGGCATGAGTACACTACAGTGGTACTCGGTAAGTGCCAAACCTAACCTCGGTCGGGTAGTGACGAGGAAGGCCAGGGCCCTATTGAGGTTAAATAAAATATAAGGTATAACAGTGTAGAATAAGACAATATAATTAAGTGCAACAGTAAGAAATAACATAGAATAGAACAACAACAATAACTAGAACAAAGACAAAATAATCACGGAAAGGAAATACAACTCAACACAGAGATAACAATCGGGGTACCTTCTAGGATATTGTCCTATAGTCCCAATTACATCTATCTAGTGGATCTCCCGGGATACCATCCCGTAGTCCATCATATATATCCAAAGGATCTCCTGGGATACCATCCCGTAGTCCAACTATCAGTGCGCGGGGATCTACCAGAATCCCGATCCGTAGTCCCAAATATAAATACCCAGTACTAGGGGAATCTACCGGGTGCAGTCCCGTAGTTCCATATAACTGTGCAGGGGGATCTATCGGAATCCCACATACGTAGTCCCAATTAAATAGACAAGGGGGTTCTACCGGAATCACACATCTGTAGTCCCAAATAAATAGACAATGTGGATCTATCGGAATACCACATCCGTCGTCCCAAATGTAAATACACAATAGCAACAGGAAAATATTCAGCAAGTGTCAATTTCATATTAAGACAAACAAGTAACTCTAGTCTAGCATGCTGTACAGAATTCAGGTAAAGCATTTTAAGCAAATAAAGCAATTAAATCACTTAGACATGCTTTCCTACGCTAACAACAGGCTTAAAGTGCTAGTAATATAAATAGGGAAGGAAACATACTAGTAATTACTTAATGAAAACCGGATTTTCAACAATTAGCACAAGTACGCACTCGTCATTGATCGCAGCCTACTCAGCACTACTAGTTATGCAGCGAGAGAGGGTCGGAGTAGTTTTTACCCGATTTTGTGTCAGGATCGACTTCCACAGAGAGCTAGAATTTGGAATCGAGTATCTATCTAGTTTAGGATTGCGTATGTGTTCCAAATTAAACTTCTAATCATTTTTGGGGTTTTATTTTTACTTCTACTATTATCAAACTACAAATGGCAAATGCAACTAGATTAAGCTAAGAGTTAATGCTACGGGTTGTTCAAATGGTTTAAAAGGCGATAGGGTAGTGACTTTTGCCTAGGTAGTCAATTGACGGATACTTGAATCTAAGGCACAATTGACATTGTTAGGGAGTATGGTATAACCGTTGCACGATATTACCCACTCTACACCTCTCGGTGGTTCGAATGATTTTGCCCGAATTGACTTTCTAAAGACCAATTGGGTATGCAAATTTGCACAAGCAACTAGGGTTTAAGTCGGGTATTACTCTCTCGAGGTTTAACCCTTTAATTGGGGCTATCAATCTCTTGAGTACGCCCCAATTCCTTGTTGAACCAATTTCAGAGACTTAGGCTCTCTTTCTCAAGAAGAGCCCAAATCAACTAAACACAAACTAATGTTTGCAACCACTAATTCAACCATTAACCATGAAATTGGCCCAAATATCAAACACCCATAGTCAATTTAGCCCTAAATTACAAGACCCACCCACACTAGGGTTGAGCCACAAACCTAGCTTATGGGTCGAGCTACTCATAATTGAAGAAGAAAAATAAGAAATAGATGAAGAACAGCTCATATTAATTAATTGTTAAGCTAAATAACAAGATTTAATGATGAAAAGTAGATAAAATTGTCCAGAATAGCTAAGAATCTCGAACCCACAAGTGCAGCTGCTTAATTACAATATCTGATACCCTAAAAAATGGGAAAAGAAGCTATTTATGCTAAGCTAAAAATTCTGGACAAAAATGCCCTTGCGGGATTAGTGCGGACCGCACAAAATGGTGTGCAACCGCACTGGCCTCTGATCCTAAAAATTTGACTCTCTGAACTCAGGCAGTGCGGACCGCACAGAATGGACTGTGGTCGCGGAGGCTTCTAGTGCGGTCCGCACAGAATGGACTGCGGACCGCATTGGCTTGAAAGCTCCAAACTGTAACTTCTCTGATTCTTGGCTCTACGGACCGCACTAAATCGAGTGCGGCCGCATTGCCTTCAGTGCGTACCGCACAAATCCTAGTGCGGCTGCATTGCTTCTTTGCCTGGAATTCCACCTCTCTAAATCTCCTAGTGCGGACCGCACAAAGTGGTGTGCGGCCGCACTGAGCCTGTTTTGCCTGAGCTTTGTCTTGTCTTGGGACTTGTACAAGTTTCACTCCTTTTTGAGCTGATCTTTGACATTTTGTCACTTTGTTGATCAAACCTGCAATCAAGCACAACTTGTGAGCCTCTCGGGACTATTTTGTATGAATTTCTAATCAAAACATAAGCAAGAAGGAGCATAAAATGTATCAAAATCCCTAGTTATCAACTCCCCCAAACTTAAGCTTTTGCTTGTCCTCAAGCAAACAAAATAAGACTCACCCCTTAAGGGAAAATCCAAGAAGTTTTCAGCTGACCTAAAGTAACCTCATCTAGCATCAATTAGGACTAACAATTTAATACAAATGAATCATTAACAACTTTTACTCTTTGAAACGCCATGGATTAAGTGTGACACAAGAGCATCAAGAGTTGGCTCAACACATCAAAGGACTCTTTCTATTGCTTTGGTCATTGTGGAACCCAAACTGACACATCCTCAACTCTCCCTAAGCAAATTTCACCTTTAGAATAGTGGCACTCAAAACGAGGTTAATGGAAGTTCACTCATCTCTCTCAAGAAAAAGCCACAAGTCCGGTTCTAGGTACCATATGTTTGCCCCTTATGTGAGTATGCACTAATGTAAGCTTCATTCAACTCAAGATCATATAGGCCTTTTGTGGAGGCATTGTGAAGGCTTTTGGTTCGGGGTAGAAAATGTTTTGGTCTAAGTAAGTTCCATCTTCCCTTAAGCACTTCTTTTGATTCATTTGGCACACATTCACTTGACTCTTTGAGTCATTTCACTTCTTTCTAAGGGGTTAGAGAGATACACTATCACTCTTTCTTATGCACTTCAAACCTTTTCTCTTTTTTCAACTTTCAACACCTTTCATTCTTTGCTTTTCTTGAATCCCTTTTTATTCTTTTTCACATTGAACAATCTTTTTGCCTTTTTGCTTTTCTTTCTTTTTCATTACCTTTCCTTTTCTTCATTTTTGTTCCTTTTTACCACTTTGTTGCAATCATCGTCTCTCCCCCCAAAATTATACTTTTGCCCAGTGCTAAAGAAAAGATCGGGTGCCAAGAGAGGGTATCTTTTAGAACGGGTATAGGCTTTTATCATGGTTCTTGAAGGGAAAAGGTCTAAGGCTCAAAAGGGTTGACTAGGGATCTTATCATTGGTAGGTTATGGAAGTGTTCAAGCTATCATTTGGACCAAGGAGAGCCTATAATCATGTCTCAAGTCAAAATTCACTTAGGATTTTGCCTCAACAAACATTCAGGGCAAGTTCTAGACCAATGGCTCGGGACATGGACTTGCAATACGATTACTCACCACATAAGCTATGGGATTGCTAAAGACACAGAGTCGGGGGGCCACAACGACCTTAGATAAGATTTGAGCACACAATGGTCCCGAAAAACCACTTGATGGTTATCGGTCAACACAAGAGTCTCAAGGCCACTACTTTCACCATCCTAAACACAACAATTTGTTTTTGACCATTAGACCAAAGGCAAATGTGCTAGGTCCAAGTGTAGCTTTTCTTGAGGCACCCTTAACTACTAACTACTAAAAACGAAAAGAAAACGGACTCAAACCCTTCAGAAGGTTGTCACGACATCCATCATTGCGAAGAGCCACCCGGTTCACACAACACTCCAACTTTGGAAAGAACTGTGGCATTAAGAAAACCAAAGGCTTATTGCAAACATGAGAAACAAGAAGCTACGAATCACAAATAAGAAGCTAAGAACAAAAAATTTGCGGAAAGTAGAATGAATATATACAAGAGGGGATTTGAATATACAATAGATGGGATGAATATGTACAATGTAACATAACTTGATATACAGACCCAAAGTAAAATAAAAGTGCAATAAATGTATGAAATTTTAAAATTATATACAATCCAAAGATGAAAAATCAAGTAAGCATAAAAAAGTATCAAATATATATACAATCATCCGAATAAATAAAAAGTAGGGCCTACCCGCTCAAATGAAAGCTGGCATTGTCCCCAATGCCAACTAAACCAAATAAAGCATCAAAAAGAGAGAGAGAAAATGATATAGGGACTCCCTATGGCATGTCTGTCTACATAGGCTCCTGAGTGGTCCCAGGGTCCTCACTATGCTCGGGAACCTCAGACTGGTTCCCGGTGGCCTACTGCTCTACTACTGTTGGGACCTGGGCATGGACCTGGACAGGCTCCTGAAGTGTATTTTGAGGCAGACTGGAGGAGGCCTCCGATGGGTCAGCCAACTGGATGACTGCATCATCCGCTCTAGGAATCATCCTCTTTCTCTTTGGAGGCCTCTATAACTACTCTGGCTGGGGATGAGCTGCTAGCATAGGATCATCGAGCAATAAGTCCAAAGCCAGCTGGTCTGCCTTTAACCGATCAACATCAACCCTCAGCGCCTTCACGGACTCCTTGGAAGCCCGCGTCTTCCTTAATTTCTTGTGCTCCTAGCAAGGTCCTTGAGAGACTGGCTGTGTGAAGCAAATGCATCTGTGAGAACCTTCTAAGTGTCAAGGATTTTCTTCTGGTTGTCTAAAATCTCTTTCAAAGCATCCTTTATCGACTGAGAAACCTGTGGGGCTGGAGGTGTTGACTGAGCCTCTACTGTGGTAGTCAGGATGGACAACTTGGATGAGGCAGTCTGCATCCAGTTGTTGATACTCAGAAGTGACTGGCTCAAGCGGTGGGCAGTAATAGGATGGTCCTGGGAAGATGGAATCTCCGGGTCCGCTGAGGTGGATGGACCAGGAGGGGCAGCAGTGGAAGTAGAGGCAGGCTTAGCTGGAGTCACTACCACAACTGGCTCTTCAGACTGGCTAGTTGGAAAAGTAACTGTACTCTTGAAGTTCTTGCTCTTGGGGTTGTCATCCCCCTGCATGTTGTACCAGGAGAAAGGGGCCTTCACTTTGACTTTGATGTTGAAGGGCCTCTTCTCCACTTTCAGGTCCCGGAAGTACATAGTGAGGAAACAGGGGAACGTGTAGTTTCTGTCATGCTCGGCACCCACAATAATAATAATCCATGACATCACATTCCCTACATTGATTGTCATGTGTCGTGGGGTCATGTGTCGTGGAGAGGGAGGGATTTGTCACAGCCCGGTGGAGAGGGAGGGATTTGTCATGTGTCGTGGGGTCAAGCCTGCTACATACAAAGGTCTCCCACCCCCGTGCCTCGAAATTCAAACTGCGCCTCAGAATTGTGACTCCATCAGTCAACCAATCGGGAGTGGTACCTGGGATTGCCAGGTATTGTGCCAACCATGGGCGGACCTCCTCGTCCATTTCCATTTTTGCCATGTACAGGGTCTCATCTTCCTCATTAAACCCAAGATAGTCATTGATTGTCTTCCCGTCGAACAACACATTCAGATTTCGAACTTTGGTCACTTTGGAGCCCTTTTTGATGTGGGCTACATTGCTGTAAAATTCCTTGACCAAGTGTTCGTTGGCATCCCCACACTCTTCTAGAAAATGTTCCCAGCACACTCTTGTTCTAAACTGCCTCCTCACGTTGGGGTTGTGAGGTAGCAAGTCTCTATCAATAAAACTCCTTTCCGGGATCAACTTCCTCACCGGCCACCATTCCCGGAATTTGTGGTATGCTACTTCACTAATGAACCGGTCCTGCCACACCTCCGTCTTCCTAGTTCTAGCAATACCCCCCCTACTTGCGGTTCACCTCCTTCTCCTACTTCTTCGTCTCCCCCTACTTCCTCCTCATCACCTATTGCACCCTCTCCAGATAATAAAGCTGTGGGAGAGGTGGAGTATTCCCCACTATCATCACCTGAGCCCTCAGATAACCCAGAAGAGATGTTCACTGATGCTTGGGCAGTGGGGGATGCTGGAGGTGTATCTCTTAGTCTATGCCTCTCCGGCCAATCAGGGATGTATTCTGGGATTGAGTCCGAAGATATCTCCCGGGAGGGCTCGTACTCACTCCCCGATATGTCAATGGCTTTGTCAGCAGCTTTTATCGCCTTTCGCATGTTTTTGATATTTTGCCTAGCTTGGGGAGTGAGTTCTATCATTTTCTGCTTCCCTTCCCAGGAAGATCCTTTGCCACGTTGTTTTACCATTGTTTGCAAACACAATTCAAATGACTTTGTTAGTATCAGTTGCAGCAGGCAAGAAACTGAATTGCAGATAGAAGAAAAATGTTGTAGACATGTTGCAGAAGGCACCCAGTGCGGACCGCACAAAATGGTGTACGGCCGCAAAGTGGAAAATGCGGACCGCACAAAATGGCCATGCAGTCCGCACAGGAATGGGGTTCAGACTACCCACCCTCTATATCTAGGCAGTGCGGATCACACAAAATATAGTGTAGCCACACTGCAGCCAATGCAGTCCGCACAAAATGTATTGCGGCCGCACTACCCGAAGTTCAGCTTCCATGTATTTCATCAATACGGTCCGCACAAAATGGTACTGCGGACCACACAGGGGCACCGCGGACCGCATAGAATCGACTGCGGTTCGTACTAAGTGCCTAGTTGTGGAACTAAGTTAGGGTTCATGGATTTTTGATTTTAAGCTCAATTTTGCACCTAATTAATGTCCCTAAGTGATTTATCAGTTTTTTCAACTACTCATTTCTACAGTAATCGAGAAATTAACAACCCTAATGAAGAAACTACGGGAAGAACAGAATGAAAGACAAGAAAAGCAAAAAGATAAAGGAAAATAACAAAATTAAAGAAATTACAATGAAATTAAGTTACCGGATGTGAGATGTGTGAGATGAAATGAATCTTAACAAGTCCAAGCAATGAGTTACGAGCAATATGGAGGATGAACAGTGTTTTTAATATGTCAAGGAGTCAAGGGTTCGAAAAGTTCGAACAGGAGGGCCTCAGGCCCTATTTATAGAAAAGGACCTGGGGCCCAGTCTTACCTACTAGTACGGACCGCACAAAATGTACTGCGGTCCACACTATACTGCTTTTGCCAAGTTCGACCAAGTAACCCACTACGGTCTGCATAAAATTTAGTGCGGCTGCAGTGGCAAACTTCAGAGAGGTCGATATTTTACCCTTCACTAGTGCGGTCCGCACTAAATGTAGTGCGGCCGCACTAACAACTTCAGAGATCTAGCCCTTTTTTCTACTATGTCCTGCACTGCACCAACACAATCTTGTAACATCTCACAACCAGTTAGCCCAAAAATTAATCCTATACTACAAAGAAAATCAAAGAAAAACAAAGAAAACACATGGATTGCCTCCCAAGAAGTGCCTGATTTAACGTCGCGACACGACGCAAGTTACCATCACATCATTTGAAATGGAGAAGTTCCACCACGTGGCTGTCAACAATTTTTCTAAGATAATGCTTGACCCGGTGCCCATTAACTCTGAAAACTTCACCATTTTTGTTCTTTAAATCAAGAGCACCAAAAACGGGGTCACACACACCACTTCAAAAGGTCCACTCCATTTTGACTTGAGCTTTCCCGAAAACTGACATAACCGGGAGTTGAACAAAAGAACCAAATAACCTACTTTGAACTCCTTTCCACGATCATATTTATCATGAAGGTACTTCATCTTGTCCTTATACAAGGATGAACTGGAGTAGGCATGGAATCTGAATTCATCAAGTTCATTAAGCTACTCCACACGAAGATTGGCTGCAACATCCCACTCAATATTAAGCTTCCTCAAAACCCACATGGCCCTATGCTCTAACTCAACCGGTAGATGGCAAGTTTTCCCAAACACCAATCGATACGGAGACATACCAATCAGAGTTTTGTAAGCAGTCCGATAAGCCCATAGAGCGTCATCCAACTTCTTTGACCAATCGGTCCTATTTGCATTGACCATTTTTGACAATATGCTTTTGATTTCCCTATTGAAGACTTTCACGTGACCACTTGCTTGAGGATGATAGGGGGTAGAAACTTTATGATTGACACCATACTTTGAAAGCAAAGTGTCGAAAGCTCTATTGCAAAAATGAGACCCCCCCCCCCATCACTGATGATTGCACGCGGAGTACCAAACCTTGTAAAAATGCTTTTCTTGAGGAATGCAACAACACTCCAGGCCTCATTGCTAGGCAAAGCCACTACTTCAACACACTTTGAAATATAGTCAACCGCCACAAGAATACAAGTGTTCCCACAAGAGCTAACAAATGGGCCCATGAAATCAATGCCCCATACATCAAAAATATCAACTTCAAGGATGGTATTGAGAGGCATCTCATCTTTCTTCGAAATTCCACCCGCTCTTTGGCATTCATCGCATCTCTTCACAAAATCACCCGCATCTTTGAACAAGGTTGGCCAATAAAACCCACAACTAAGAACTTTAGAAGCCGTCCTCGCCCCGGCATGATGGCCACCATAGGGAGAGGAATGACAAGCCTCCAAGATACTCAATTGATCCTCCTACGGAACACACCTTTGGATCACACCATCCGTGCCAATCTTGAACAAGTACGGCTCATCCCAATAGAAGTCCAAACTATCTCGCTTGAGCTTCTTCCTTTGGTTAGAAGAGAGCTCACATGGGATAATACTGGTCACAAAGAAATTAGCAACATCGGCAAACCATGGCATATCATTCATCGACACCGAAAGGAGTTGTTCATCAGGAAATGAATCATTGATCTCTAGGCCATCACGAGGTCTCCCCTCCTCCTCCAAGCGGGACAAGTGGTCCACCACTTGGTTCTCACTACCCTTCCGGTCCATAATCTCCAAATCAAACTGTTGAAGTAACAAGGACCATCACATCAGTCTAGCTTTGGAGTCCTTCTTCGTCGTCAAGTACCGGAGTGTGGCATGGTCGGTATGAATAATAACCTTAGCACCCATAAGATACGGCCGGAATTTTTCCATAGCAAACACAATAGCCAAAAGTTATTTCTCAGTCACCGTGTAATTCACTTGAGCATCATTCATTGTCTTGCTCGCATAGTACACCGGATGAAACATTTTGTTCACTCTTTGACCCAAAACTGCCCTAACCGCAACATCGCTCGCATCACACATGAGCTCAAAGGGCAAGCTCCAATTAGGTGCGGTAATGATAGGAGTGGTGGTCAACTTATGCTTGAGAAGTTCAAAGGCTTGCAAACACTTTTCATCAAACACAAACTTAGCATCTTTTTCTAACAACTTGCACAGGGGATTCACTACCTTCAAAAAGTATTTGATAAATCTCCGGTAGAACCCTGCATGCCCAAGAAAAATTCGGACTCCCTTGACGGATGTAGGGGGAGGGAGCCTTGAAATCACATTGATCTTTGTTTTATCTACCTCAATACCATGATTTGAAATTTTATGCCCAAGAATAATTCCTTCTTCCACCATAAAGTGGCATTTCTCCCAATTGAGAACAAGATTTGTTTCTTCACAACGGGCCAACAACCTATCAAGATTCTTCAAGCACTCATCAAATGAATCCCCCACAATACTAAAATCGTCCATGAACACCTCCAAAATGTCTTCCACCATATCGGTGAAAATGGCCATCATACACCGCTAAAATGTAGCCGGTGCATTACACAACCCAAAAGGCATCCTAGAGAAGGCAAAAGTGCCATATGGACAAGTGAATGTGGTTTTCTCTTGATCTTCCAGAGCAATCAAGATTTGGTTGTACCCAGAATACCCATCTAAGAAGCAATAGAAGGCACGCTAGGCAAGTGATTCTAACATCTGGTCAAGGAAAGGCAAAGGGAAGTGATCCTTGCGGGTCACTTTATTTAACTTGCGGTAGTCCATGCAAACCCTCCAACCAGTGATTGTTCTTGTAGGAATCAACTCTTTTTGAGAATTTGTAACCACGGTCATGTCACCCTTCTTCGGTACACATTGCACCAACAAAGTCCAAGAGCTATCAGAGATGGGGTACACAACCCCGGCATCCAATCACCTGATCACCTCTTTTTTCACAATTTCTTGCATTGCTTCGTTCAATCTTCTTTGATGCTCCAAGGAAAGCTTTGCTTCATCCTCCAAGATAATTTTGTGCATACAGAATGCGGGGCTTATTCCCTGAATATCAGCTAGAGTCCATCCAATTGCCTTTTTTGGCTTTTGAAGCACTGCCAATGTGGCATCAACCTACATGTTAGTAAGGCAAGAAGAAAGAATAACTGGAAAAGTATAATTTGAGCCTAAGAACTCATACCTAAGGTGTGGAGGAAGTGGTTTCAACTCCAACACCAGAGGCTCCTCAATTGAAGGTTTAGTTGGTGGAGTCTTTCTATTCTCGATATCCAAAGAAAATTTCCTAGGCTCATAAGAATAAGAGCACATTCCATGTAAAGCATTCACGCACTCCACTCAGCTTGCATCCTCATTGACATCAAGATTCAACAATACGGCCTCCAATGGGTCCTCCACATTGATCATTGCACTGGTGTCATCAATTATCAGTGTTGTGACGAGGTCAACAAAAGAGCACACCTCGGTATTGTTGGGATGCTTCATAGATTTGCACACATTAAAAACAACCTTCTCATCACCCACCCGGAAGGTGAGTTCCCCTACTTCCACATCTACCAATGCCTTCCCCATAGCTAGGAAAGGTCTTCCCAATATGATTGGAACTTCGTAGTCCACTTCGCAGTCCAATATCACAAAGTCAGCTAGCAAGATATATTTGTCCACATGGAAAAGCACATCATCAATAATACCCAAAGGTCTCTTCATCGATCTATCTGCCATTTGTAACCTCATGAAAGTCGGCCTAGGTTACCCACTACCCAAAGTTTTGAAAACTGAGTAGGGCATCAAATTGATACTAGCTCCCAAATCACATAGAGCCTTGGCAAAATCCGCACTCCCAATGGTGCAAGAAATAGTGAAAGTACCGGGATCTTCAAGCATCGGGGCCATTAAATGCACTATAGCACTAACTTGATGAGTCATCTTTATAGTTTCACAATCCTAAGAACGCTTCTTTATGACCAAGTCTTTCATGAATTTTGCATAGCCCGGTATTTGTTCAAGAGCCTCCACCAGAGGGACATTAATGTACAAGCTCTTCATCATGTCAATGAACTTCTTAAAATGATTATCATTATTTTGCTTCTCGAGCTTTTGAGGATAAGGTGGAGGTGGACTTGGCAAAGGAGCCTTGGCTTTAGGCACAACCAGCTCTGGCATATCTATTATGTGTTCCCTAGACGGGTTCACATCATTTTGAGTTTCAACCTCGACATCTTGCATATCAATCCTCACTTCGTTGTTCACATTTTCAATTACCAAAGGGACTTCATCCTCTTTCAACTCAATATCATCATCCAAGATTTGCTTTTGCTTGGAGGCATTCACATCACTGCCTCTCCCACTTCTTGTTGTAACCGCCATCACATAATTGTTTCCACCCTTCGGGTTCACTACCGTATCACTTGGTAGAGCACCCTTTGGGTGAGTATTCAATGACTGAGAGATTTGGCCTAATTGCACCTCCAAGTTTCTAATAGAGGTATCGTGGGAAGCCAACTGCGCATCAAAATCCGCATTCTTCTTCATCATCTGCTCGAACATCATTTCAATTCTACCCATATCATTGCCAAAGAACTAGGACCTTGAGATGGAAATAGGGGTGGATTGTTCGGTTGTTGGTATATTGGGGGCCTTTGAAAGCCTTGCCCCCGGTTTCCTTGGTTTCCACTGTTCCATCCACCTTGATTACTGTTACCCCAATTGTTGTTGTTACCATTCCAATTCCCTTGGTTTCTTTGATTGTTGTTCTGATTACCCTAGTTGTTGTTTTGGTTGTTGTTGCCCCAATTACCACTGTTTTGTTGTTGATTGCCCCAATTGCCTTGAGGTCTCCACTATTGTTGGTTGGAAGAGTTGCCCTGTTGGCCTTGATAATTGTTCACATATTGAACCTCTTCACTTTGTTCATCATAACCATCATTTTGAAACCCATCACATTCATCATCAAATTGCTCAGAATTCCCTTGGTTTTGTTGCCTTCTTTTGTTGACAAGCATATTAACACCCTCCATGGCATTCACTTGGCGAGGATTTTGAACTTGTTGAAACTGTGCCTTTGCCAATTGGTTCATAGTAGTTGTAAGCTCAGCTATAGCTTGCCCGTGATCATGTAGTTCATTGTGCAAATGAATAATCGTGGGGTCACCTTGAGGCACATTGGCTCTACTTTGGCATGCGGAAGAAGTGTCAGCCATCTCGTCAAGTATATCACATGCCTCATCATACGATAGCTTCATAAAGTTGCCCCCAACAAGTTGGTTCACTATGCATTGATTTGTTGTATTGATACCCCAGTAGAAGGTTTGTTGTATCATAGCCTCGGTCATATCATTGCTGGGGCATTCTTTCACCATTGTTCTATAATGCTCCCAAATCTCATGCAAAGGTTCCGTGGGATCTTGCTTGAAAGCCAATATCTCATCACGCAATGTTGTCATATGCTCGGATGAGAAGAATGTAGCAATGAACTTATCCGCCAACTCATCCCAAGTTGTGATGGAATGGATGGGAAGTCTCTCGATCCAATCTAATGCCTTCCGCCGAAGTGAGAATGGAAAAAGCCTCAATCTAAGAGCATCCTCAGACACATTCGTCTGCTTGCTCCCCCAACATGTATCCACGAACCCCTTGAGATGATTTTAGGCATTTTGATTTGCAGCACCTGTGAAATATCCATGCTACTCTAGTAAGGTCAACATCACATTGGTTATCTGAAAATTGCCTGCCCGAATTCGGGGTGGGACAATAGCACTTGCATAGCCTTGGTTCAGAAGTACTTCTGGGATCCACTCTTGGAGGTGGCGGAGGAGGGTCTGGAATATCACCATTCGGATTAGCATTGGCATTGTGGCCTCTACATTGTCCTTGAGGTACAAGAGGCGCCTCATCTTCCCCGATATCATCTACCTCCTCCCCCGCAATCACATTTCCAAGAGGGTCATTAGCATTGTTCGTTGACATTTGGTACCTGAGTTGTGACACAAACAAGTTAGTAACAAAGAAGGAAAGATGAACAATCCACAAAACTAACTAAATAGATAGCCAAAACCGTTAGCTCCCTGGAAATAGCGGCAAAAAGTGATCGCGGCCTACTCAGCACTACTAATTATGTAGCGAGAGAGGGTCGGAGCAGTTTTTACCCAATTTTGGGTCGGGATCGATTTCCACAGAGAGCTAGAATTTGGAATCGAGTATCTATCTAGTTTAGGATTGCGTATGTGTTCCAAATTACACTTCTAATCAGTTTTGGGGTTTTCTTTTTACTTCTAATATTATCAAACTACAAATGGTAAATGCAACTAGATTAAGCTAAGAGTTAATGCTACCGGTTGTTCAAATGGTTTAAAAGGAACTAGGGTAGTGACTTTCGCCTAGGTGGTCAATTGACGGGTACTTGAATCTAAGGCACAATTGACATTGTTAGGCAGTATGGTATAACCGTTGCACGATATTACCCACTCTACACCTCTCGGTGATTCGAATGATTTTGCCCAAATTGACTTTCTCAAGACCAATTGGTTATCCAAATTTGCACAAGCAACTAGGGTTTAAGTCGGGTACTACTCTCTCGAGGTTTTACCCTTTAATTGGGGCTATCAATCTCTTGAGTACGCCCCAATTCCTTATTGGACCGATTTCGGAAACTTAGGCTCTCTTTCTCAAGAAGATCCCAAATCACCTAAACATAAACTAGTGTTTGCAACCACTAATTCAACCATTAACCATGAAATTGGCCCAAATATCAAACTCTCATAGTTAATTTAGCCCTAAAATACAAGACCCATCAATTACCCACACTAGGGTTGAGCCACAACCCTAGCTTATAGGTCTAGCTACTCATAATTGAAGAAAAAAACAAAAAATAGATGAAGAACAACTCATATTAATTAATTGCTAAGCTAAATAACAAGATTCATTAATGAAAAGTAGATAAAATTGCACAAAATAGCTAAAATTCTCGAACCCACAAGTGCAGCTACTTAATTACAATATCTGATACCCTAAAAATGGGAAAAGAAGCTATTTATACTACGCTAAAAATTCTGGACAAAAATGTCCTTGCGGGGTTAGTGCGGCCGCACTAGGGCTCTGATCCTGAAAATCTGACTCTCTGAACTTGGGCAGTGCGGACCACACAGAATGAACTGCGGCCGTGGAGGCTTCTAATGCAGTCCGCACTGAATGGACTGCGGACCGCGTTGGCTTGAAATCTCCAAACTACAACTTCTCTGATTCTTGGCTCTGCGGACCGCACTAAATCGAGTGCGGCCGCATTACCTTCAGTGCGGACCACATAAATCCTAGAGCGGCTACATTGTTTCTTTGCCTGGAATTCCACCTTTCTGAATCTCCTAGTGCGGACAGCACAAAGTGGTGTGCGGCCGCACTGGGCCTGTTTTGCCTGAGCTTTGTCTTGTCTTGGGACTTGTTCAAGTTTCACTCATTTTTGAGATGATCTTTGACATTTTGTTGATCAAACCTGCAATCAAGCACAACTTGTGAGCCTCTCGGGACTATTTTCTATGAATTTCTAATCAAAACATAAGCAAGAAGGAGCATAAAATATATCAAAATCCCTAGTTATCAGTCACCTCACGTACAAGGCATTTCAATTAACAATAATACCAAATCCTAAGGGGAAGGTCCCCCACACAAGGTTAGGCAAGCCACTTACCTCGAACCGGCTCAAAATTAACTCGAAACCACATTCTTGCCACGAGTACTCGACTCTAAATGGCCCAAATCTATTCAATTCAATTTTATAATGTAAATAACACTTCAAGTAACTGATTCTACAAAAAACGTCTAAGCTAATACGCGAAATTAGGTAACATGACCAAAACTCCCCTCGGGCCTACGTCTCAGAATCAGGTAAAATTTATATTTCCAGAATCCTCACACTCTCACGAGTTCAGTCATATCAAAAGTACCAAATCTCATTATCTATGAGGGTCCTAACAACTTAAAACTACACCCTATTATCTAGGAGGGTCCTGAAAACTTGAAACTAAATCCCATTATCTAGGAGGGTCTTGAGAATTTTAAATTAAATCCCATTATCCAGGAGGGTCCTGAGCACTTAAAACTAAATCCCATTATTCATGAGGGCCCTGAAAACTTGAAACTAAATCACATTATCCAGGAAGGTCCTGAACACTTAAAACTAAATCTCATTATCTAGGAGGGTCCTGAAAACCTGAGAATGAACTTACCTGAGCCATGCTCTCTTCCTGGAGGATCTCTACAGAATGAACAAAATTCCTTGCCCCTGAACCATGCTTTCCTCATGAAAGGTTCCTACCGATCGAACAAATTTTCTCTCCCCTTCTAAAACCGCATTTGTGCTGACAAAATTTGGGCATGACACTTGAAAAATTCAAGCTTCCAAGCTTTGATTTGGACATAGTCTTCGTCCATATTTCAAACAAAGAAAACTTGTGAGTTTAAACATGTTGGTTGGTTTGTGTCCTTGACTTTGAGGGTGATTTATCCTTCACTTCCCATGATAACTTTGATTTCAACTCGAAAGACCTTGCTTGTTTATTGACTAATCACTTTCTCTGTCACCCTTATCACAAAAAATACCTTTGATCCGTTCAAACCCAATACCTTTTATCTATTGCATTGTGCTCATGAATTGACATATATCGAACCTTTGTATTTCATATGAACCCCAAAGAAACTCAATTGGCACCCACTCAGTGTGCATACTGTTCTTTTTCGACTTATGCTACTTTGATGTGCTAGCTGGATTCCATTTTATGCAATTGGAAAGCTGGAAGAAAATTTTGACATCATTTCTCGCTTATTCTAACAAAACAGACTCAAGAAGAGAAAGTAAACACAACAAAAGGAACAAAGTAAGGGACAATGGAAAGAGATGATACCTAACAAGAAAATTACAAAGTAGAAACTAATCAGATGTGGATACCAACTCTAATGACCATGACATGCACCTTTGGATTAAGTGGCCTAATCTGTCAAGCAAGTCTAATGTTCAACTATTGTTGTACCTCTGAGCCGTGAAACTGGGCTTCAATGCTCAAATTATCCTATTTGATTCACGGTCCTTATTCGACTTGTAGTGCCCAAAGGGTTTTCACAATCAAGCCTCTCTCATTTTGTTCTTTCTCTTAACTTACCATCGCCTTATGGTGCCTGTGAAAGTTTTTACCGATAAGACTCTCTTATTTTGCTCATTTCTTCTTTTTTTCCTCTGATTCTGCAGAAGACAAGGGATTAACCATGATAGAAATATCATATGCTCCTGGCATGTCTGACTCGGCACTCTAAAAGATTATCTAGGAGGTTTTTTGGACTGTAATGTGGCTTTTGGACAGGGTTAGAAAGAAGGGATATCATAAAGGCTCAAAATAACTAAGACAATGGGGTTAATTTATCTACAACTTTTGGTATCCATTATAAAACTTTGCCCCAATTTTTAAAACAAGGGAATTTGATTCTTTTTTTCTTTTTCTTTTTGAGATGGAATTTCCAATAAAGACCGCCCCACTCTCGACTTAGTGGGATTATGAAATATTTTATTTGGTATGACCGAACCGTAAGGTTGCCTACGTATCTTGTGGTAACAAGAATCAGGTCGAACGTAGTCCAAAAGACTACTTTTGTTACTATTTTCCTTTTTCCTTTTTCTTTTTCCTTCTTTTCCTTTTTTTTATTTTCCTTTTTTTCTTTATCTCTATTTTCTCTTCTTTTTTTGAATTTTCCTTTTGGAATGAACTTTCTTAAATAAACCTATGAGGACATGAACTTTTTTTTCGTATGACTCTAACTTGATTCCAAAAGAGGGGAGGTCAAAGAAATCAGTACAGGCTCAAAAGGGTATTCGAATGGTATAAGTGTTTGGGTAGCTGAAAGAGAGCCTCCCAATCCCTGAAAATACCAAGTACAACACATGCAACTTGAAATGAAAAAGGAAGAGCACATACAATATTTCTTTTAGAGCTTCGGCATTGATATCACTTATATTATTTCCATTTTTTTAGTGTCTTGTTAAGTACAGAACTCTCGTTGGGTAATTTTTTATTCACAGTGGATACCCTCCGTCAGTTCAGAGCAAACTCCCTTGGCTTTATCTTGTTACTTGAGGTGCACTAGAACTCAAAACTGCTCGCTTCAAATTGTCTGGGATGCATTTTCCTTTAACGAATTCTTGTCATCCTATTAACTTCCCAAATTATCTGCCCCAGTTTTACACATCTCGGGCTTTAAATGATCTCAAAATGTCCAAATCTGTACTTATTTCCCTCAAATGTCCCTATCATCTTTAAAATTATTTTATTGCTTCATGATTAAACTAATTTTTAAGACCGACTTAGAATTATGTGTGCATGTCATTTTACTAGAGCCAGTATGAAAAGAACTATAAAAGGAGAAGAGATCTAAACAAAAAATGACTAGAAATAACATAAAATAGAAAATTGCATTAGACATGCGATGAAAGGTTTTGAACATCAAAACAAACAAAATAAACTGGGTTTACAACCCTGGAACAAAACCAGACAACACTAAATAAGTTAATACGACTAAACGAACTAGGCAAGATAAAAGGATAGAAGGGTTTGAGTCACAAGACAATATCCAGATTACAACTCTGAAATAACCTGGACAATAGAAATAATGACAAAATAAACCACTAGGACTTCCCTGGCTAGCCAAGAAAGGAGCGTCTTTCCAATTACCAAGCTTGACATCTTATCCACTGCGTTCCACATCAATATTACCAATACCATTACCAATTTCAATCACATTGACCTCAGCAAATAGCTTTTGGGTCTCTTTTGCCAACTCGTTCTTAAGATCAACTTTTGGAACTGAGACTGATGGCGCTGAAAACTTTGCGACAAGTGGCCCTCCAAGAAGCTCAGAAGAGTTATCATATTCATTTTCAACAAAAATCATGTCCACCATATACGTCTCATTATGAAAAGGAAATGAACTTTGGCTAGTATCCGTTGCATATGGATTTTGCACGGTAATGTCACCTGTATCGGTAAGCTTTTGGACTGCTCTTTTCAGATTCCAAAACTTTTCTATGTTGTGCCCCAGGGAATTTGAGCAATATGCACACCTCTGAGAATAATTAAAATTCTCTAGAAGGGGGTTCATCATTTTTATCTGAATCGGCTTCAACATGCCCAATTGCCTCAATATTTGGAACGAACTAGCATATGATTCTCCAATATAAGTGAAAGTCTTTTTTTTTTTGCTCTTGCCTTTTCATTTTGTACTCTGACCTCGGTTGGAACCTTTTACAGGTAGGTGGTTGTTATGCTTAAGGAGGCAGGTAAGACATTTGTGGAGGACTGCAGGCCATTGCGGGTCTTGCGGGAGTGGAGCATATGGTGGTGCAATGTGGATGGAGTACTGGGAAGATGAGGTATGACTTTGGGGATTTTGTGGAGAGAAGTAGCATTAGGAAAGATTATCTAGAGCACAGGGATATCCATGGGGTTGATATTGAGGCTGAAAGCATTGATTAGGAACACCCACTGGATCTTGTTGTCGGCTGGGTTCAACGACATCTTTTCTATTTCTCTTTCTTCCCCCAAATTTACTAAGATGTTCTAAATGTCTTCTATAGTATCTTTCAATGCATAATAACTCATAATTTTGCCTAACTTGATTCCCTCTTCTACCATCTCCCCCATCTTTACCACATCATTGAAAGGTTTACCCAAAGCCGGGATCAAATGACTTAAGTAGGTGGCCCCTCTGGTCTTGTAGGAAAAGTTCAACCATTTCTTCTTCACCAATCGGGGAACTGACTCGAGCACCTTGTTCCCTCCATCTGAGTCCAAACTCCCTAAAACTTTCCTCGGGTTTCTTTTCCAACTTAGATAAGGAGGAGCAGTCGGGGATAATGTCTAGATTGTACTGAAAGTGTCGAACCAAATCTTGAACCATCTCATCCCATGCATGCCACTTCTTGTCATCTTGATGAGTATACCATTCCAAGGCTTCCCCACTCAAACTCTTACTGAAATACACCATCAACAAATCATCGTTCCCGCCAACACTTCTCATTTCACTGCAATAACCTCTCATACGGGCTACTGGATCTCCACACCCATCATACAAGTTAAACTTTGGCACTTTAAACCCCGCAGGTAGAGGAACATCAGGGAACATACACAAGTCATTGTAAGACATGTTAATTTGATTTCCCATCCCTTGCATGTTCTTTAAGGATTGTTCTATACCTTTCAGCTTCCTGAATATCTCATCTTGCCCTTATTTTCTTGTGAACTTTTCATTTTCCACATGAGGCGCATTCCGTAAGCTATGATTATATGAGTCAGGGACCTTGTGGGCAACCTCTGAGGGGTAATATTGGGCGTCATGAGTTTTGAGTGGGTGTTCATTGTTGGATTTATGAAGGAAAGATTGTTAAGAAGTTGTGGTCGTGGGGATAGTGGATATGACAGGAGGACAATGATATGACAGGAGGACAATTTTTGGGAGAGGTAGTTGGAGGGCGAGTGATGGAGCTAGTAGGGTGGTTCGGAAAGCTATGACAAGCAGGAAAATTCGGAGAGTATGGAGGATCATCTGGCACTATGACCGAAGTTTGGGTAAGGGTAGAATCTAGAAAGCTAGGTGGTGGCGGGAGTGCTGCCTTCCCGGTCATCCAAACCCGATACATGTCCGTCATGTGTTGTCTTAACATCCTTACCTATTCAACCAACCCATTGTCATGTTCAAACAATTGCATTTGGGCACCAGTACCAACTCAATTCTGTTGTTGTCTGCCATTGTCTTTCAACTTTATGTTGTAGAGAAGAGTTACCACTTTAAAAACCACAAACCAACCACCCTTCTGCTTTATGAAGATAACAAAGAGGAACAAAATGAAGTCATCACGTTAGCGTTAGGCAATTTAACATAAGATAATCTCACATTATGTGCAATGCACCTAGTCACATTTATTGGTTCTACAATGACTTCAAGGGTATGTAGGTCATATGGCATCATCCCAATTTTTTCATTTCAACCTTCTCTTTCTTTTCTTTGCTAGCACTTCATGATTTGCCCATTTTCCTTCCTCTTTTTCCTAATTATCACTCTTTTCTCTCCTCTCATTTCTCATATCCCATAATTTTATCTCTCTTTTTTCCGTTTTTTTTTCTTTTAACTTAAAAAAAATGATTCGATCGAACCCTATGTAAGTTGCCTACGTATCATGATGTCGCATGAATCAGATCTTTACGTAGTTCGGGAAAGTAACGGATAAATTAAACTAAAAAAAATTGGATTATTCATTACAACAACTTTTTTTTCATTTTCAAATACAAAACAGGAAATATGATAACGAGAGACTCAACTCAACTATATTACGACAAACTCCGACATCAACTAAAAGAATCGTTACTACTGGACATGACTATAAAGTACAAGACATCACAAAACGAAACAGACTCAAAACATAAAAAAAATTCCTTAAGCAACTCCTGGATGCAACGGTCCTGACCAGATGGTCCTTGGGTGTTTGTCATGCTCAAACTCCAGCAAGTAGATCCACACCTCTATAAGAAAACTAAAACCAAAATAGATTTAAGGATTTAGAACACTATGTGAGACAACAACACTCCCTATTGGACACATGCAAGACATGATTGCGTAAAATATCCTATGTGGCCAAAAGGCGGCTAGATGTGAAAACTCAACAAAGGTGACCTCTGAGACATGAAAAAATTATTTTGCAGAAATGACTGATTTTGTAGAAATGGCCTATGTGGCCAAAAAATGGCTAAGCATTACAAATTCAACAGAATGGACCTTAAACAAAGAGAACATCTTGTTGTGGACTTAGAACTCTAAAACATGGGTCACTGAACCACTGTTGGGAAAATGACCCCATTTTGCAAGAACAACCGATGTGGCCAAAAGCGGCTACACATGCAAATTCGACAACGACAGACCTTTAAAGTAAAGAGACACCTAATTATGGATTGAAGGCTCTCCAAACATAATTAAACAAACCACTTTGCAAAAATAGCCCAATATTTGCAAAATGACCGATGTGGCCAAAAGTGGCTAGACATGCAAGATTTGGCTACGACCCTCGAAGCCAATAATCTAAGACTCACTAGGAAGACCGGAACCTATGTGGATTGCCTACGTATCCCGCCCCAAGAGACGAGAATCAGGTTCGCATAGTTCGGGAAGATTGGATACGGGCGAGAATTAAAAAAACAATTAATTTAGAGAAAATATATTTTTTTTCTTTTTTATTTTGAAAAATGATGAAACATGTAAACTCTTTTTGGATTTTCTTTTTCCTCTTTTTTTTAAATTTTCTTTTTGAAAATGATGGGAGAGTGCAAAATCTTTTTGGATTTTCCATGCTTTTTTTTCTTAAAAAAAATGTGAAAGAAAAACATAATTGGGCCCTACTTGCTTTATTTTTTTACACTTCACCCACTTTTTTTCTCATTTATCCTCAAACCTCATTGCTCCGCCAAATAATCCCTTTTACCTTTGAAATTGTAACATGTAATACATAACATACATCAGGATGGTCTTTTATTTTTGGGTACACCTGTCCTAGATGGATTCAACCCCTGTGTTGAGTCCCCAAAGTCAAATTCACATGATGCAATCAAGCGTTCCTACTAGGGATCTGGCATGAGGCTATATTGTTCTAGACCTAGTTTACCCGAGTGGACAACTCGAGCCGAGAGGGAGGCAGCATACTGGTAACCAAAAGATCATCCGGCTTTACAACTTGTCTGAACCTCGTTATAAATTGGGACATGACACTAACAGAAAAGAAGTCACGCCAGCGTGAACTTCCCAGAAGATTAGAAGAGAAGGATTTCGCAACAGTTTATATACAATTCAAATAATAACAAAGTGGTAAAAAGCGGCATTTAGCACATTAGGCCCAAGCACGTAATAAAAATCAGATAATAAATAAAAGCCAAATATAACAATTAGTCTAAGCTCGAATCTTGAACCCTGAACCAGAGATTCCAAGTTCGTTCCCCAGCAGAGTCTCCAGAGCTGTCACACCTCTTTTTTCTACCCGAAAGGGGTATAGGGGAGTTTTTTCAATTAAAGTGACAATAATCGAAACGGAATTATTTATTTAAATTCAAAGTTGCCACTTGGGATAATTTTTGGTGTACCAAGTCACCGGTTTAAAATCCCTAATCGAGGAATTTGACCCTGTTTTACAGTTCGCGAAACACAAAAATTCGGGTAAGGAATTCTGTTAACCCGGGAGAAGGTGTTAGGCATTCTCGGGTTCTGTAATTTTAGCATGGTCTCTCAACTATTATTAATTGGCACAATCATCTGATTAATTAAATATTTTATACCTATTGTGCATTTTTAACCTTTGACCGCTTCTAATTATTTATGGAATTATTCTGGAACAAGTTACGATTGTCGTACACTTGTTTGTTTGGTACACATTGTGAATCGTGTCACGGGAATCGTACCCACGATTTACAACATGTTTAAATTATTAACATTATTTGTTGTTATAGCCGGATCACATAAATGTAACCCGAATTTGGAAATTATGTACCATAACGACGTCACGGGAACCATATCCGTAGCTATAATAATTTTATTATAAACGCGCCTAAAGAAAACTACAAATATTTATAAGCCATTATTCCCGAGACTAGTCTGAGATTATTGTAAGGACCGAATATATAAAAGAAAAGCACTATGGACTTAAATCTGTGATTTTGTTATCCAAGTTATAACAAAATGACCAAATGCAATTCATACTTTTATCTTCCATAAATGAGCATTTCAATTACAACCAGCCCGAGTCAGAATCATAGCAATCTACCAAGTGTTCGATGAATAAAAGAGGCCAAACATGACAACATGTAGTTACTAATATGATGAACCAGCACATAAAAAAATAGGAGCAAAAACCACACGGATAAACAACTAATTCCACTTAACAGAAAACTCATAACTAAATCATCTAAATAATACTTATTGATCACAACTAGATATGAATGAGAGGTGAAATGGAAATGGACCTCAAAAGCTAAACTCTTTGAATCTGAAAACATCTAGGATGACTTTGACATTCATAAGCGGATAAAATCACGACCAAAACCGGCACCAGAAACCTCGACTCAACACAACTTTGGATGTTTCTGCCTGTTCCCCTACGCTACTGTTTTTCGAACTCCTTTTCTTCTTTTCTTTTGCAGCTAGTTACTGGTTTAGTTAGATATGGGTAGTGTGCTCGGTTGAAGAAGATAGATCGGCATTAAGGGGTCGTTGGTTTCAGGGGTAGTCGGCGGGTTTGGTTGTAGCAAGGTGATAAAGAAAGAGATGGGCTGTTTGGGAAAGACGGATGGTGGTTGGAGGGTGGTCATGTGGGGCTGCTGATGGGTTCTTAGTTGCTAGGGTCTGGGGTCTCTAGGATTTTTTGGTTGTTCAAGACGTGAAGAAGATGATTGGGTCTTGTGTAGGTTTTGTTTTAGAAGATGAAGGGTCTTAGGGTTAGATCATAAAAACGGCTGAGGGTTCAAGGGGTTGTTTTAAGCTTAGGGATTTTAAGGGTTGAAAAAGAAAGATCTCCTAGGTTTAATGGGGTTTTGGGCTTTAAAATTGAAATTGAGCTAGGTCCATGTCTTGTTGGGTCTTAATTTTGGGCTAAGAAGACTAAAAATATAAAAATATAAAACCTATTCTTAATTAATTAAAACACACTACTAAAATAAAACTAGATATTAAAAGTGAAACTATTTTTATATTTTCAAATGTTATGATAGGTAGATAACTAAAAATAACTAGATAATCAGCTAAATAAAAGAAAATATTTTTTGTAATTTTTAATTTTTGTGATAAAATAAAGTAAAATAGTCAAAACTATTTAGAATAGCGATACTTGTCACGACCCCAGTTCGCCCTACGTGAACTGTCGTGACGGCATCTAGTCTCTACGACTAGGTAAGCCTAACAAATGCGGAACATAAATAAAACTTGCGGAAGAAATAATCAAAACCAAAATAATTGAAAGGAAACATAGTTATAATGCCGTTCGGCATATACAACGCAACATTCTCAAAATCAAGTACACTATACCAAAACCAGAAACTCACGGAAACACAAGCCTTTGGAATATCTAACAATCTAACTCCAGAACATCTAACAAGAAAGAAAATACAGAAGGGCAATGTTTAACAGCTAGAATAGAAAGGGACTTCTCGGTCTGCGGACACGGCAGATATACCTTGAAGTCTCTAGAGCAGTCGCCTCCCTCAAGGATGGTAGGCCTGTGTAGCAGTACCTAGATCTGCACATGAAAAACATGCGCAGGAGAGGCATAAATACACTGCAGTGGTACTCAGTAAGTGCCAAGCCTAACCTCGGTTGGGTAGTGACGAGGAAGGTCAGGGCCCGACTAAGGTTAAATAAAATAATAAGGTCAACAGTATAGAACAAAACAGTATAAATAAGTATAGTAGTGAAATAACACCGGATGTACAGGCCACTTACCTCGAACCGGCTCAAAAAATCAATCTGAAACCACGCTCTTGCCACGAGTACTCGACTCCAAATGGACCAAATCTATTCAATTCAATTTTATAATGTAAATAATACTTCAAGTAACTAATTGTACAATTAAATTCTAAGCTAATACGCGAAATTAGATAAAATGACCAAAATGCCCCTCGGGCCCACGTCTCGGAATCGGGTAAAATTTATAGTTTCAGAATTCTCACATTCTCACGAGTCAAATCATATCAAAATTATCCCAATCCGATGTCAAATCCCCAATCAAAACTCAATTTCTTGGTCTAAGATCTTTTCCCCAATTTCCACCAAAATTTCAAAATTAAAGGATAGATTTAAGTGTAGATTCATGAAAATTAGTTTACACCGAGTAGGAATCACTTACCCAAATCGCCCAGGTGAAAATCTCTTCAAAAATCGCAATTTCCCGAGCTCCCAAGTCCAAAATATGAATTATGGCTCAAACTCTTGATTTTGGGTTTTAAATATTTGTCCAGGTGTTTCCTTCTTCGCGAACGTGTCCCCTTCTTCGCGAACGCGAATGTTCAGCTCCTAGCCCATCGCGAACGCGGCCCCCATCTCGCGAATGCGTAGATCAAGACCCTATCCCTTCACGAACGCAGGACCTCCCTCCCGAACGCGAAGGCCAAACCTTCAGCTCCACGTCCTATCCCTTCGTGAACGCGATGGCCAGTCGCGAACGCGAAGAACAATTGGTCTGCAACACACTAGCAGTTTTTCTGCAACTTCAAACATCAAGAAATGGTCTGGTTAACCACCCGAAACTCACCCGAGGCCCCCGGGACCTCAACAAAAAATACCAACATATCCTATAACCTCATTCGAACTTTTTCCAACCTTCCGAACGCACAAAACAACATCAAAACACCTATTTCTCATCGGATTCCAGGCTAAGAATTCCAAAAATTCTAATAATATGCTTTTGATCAAAAAGTCTATTAAACCTCGTCCGAATGACCTGAAATTTTGCACACACGTCACATTCAACACTACGGAGCTACTCCAACTTCCGGAATTCCATTCTGACCCTCAGATCAAAATCTCGCTATCGAACCAGAAACTTCAAAAATTCAACTTTCGGCATTTCAAGCCTAAATTAGCTACGGACCTCCAAAACATAATCCGAACACACCCCTAAGCCTAAAATCACCCAACGGAGCTAATAGAACCATCATATTTCCATTTCGAGGCCGTCTTCACACTGTTTCGACTACGGTCAACTCTCCAATACTTAAGCTCTCATTTAGGGACTAAGTGTCCCAAAACTCTCGGAAACTCAAAACCGAACATCCCGGCAAATCAAATTAGCAGAAATAAACTTGGGGAAGGTTGTTAATAGGGGATCGGGGCGTAAATTCTTAAGACGATCGGCCGGGTCGTCACATCCTCCTACACTTAAACTTTCGTTCGTCCCCGAACGAGCATAAAGACATACATGAAGTAGTAAAAATATGAGGGTAACGACTGTGCATATCCTGCTCGGTCTCCCAGGTCGCCTCCTCGACCGGCTGGCCCCGCTGCTGAACCTTTACCGAAGCAATGTTCTTTGACCTCAGCTTTCTAATTTGCCTGTCCAATATTGTCATTGGCTCCTCAATATAGGATAGATCCTTGTAAAACTGGACTGAACTGAAATCCAACACGTGCGATGGATCACCGTGATACCTCCGGAGCATCGAAACATGAAATACCGGATGAACTCCGGCCAAGCTGGGAGGTAAGGCAAGCTCATAAGCAACCTCTCCAACATGCCTCAATATCTCAAAAGGGCCAATAAACCTCGAACTCAACTTTCCCTTGTTCCCAAATCTCATAACACCCTTTATAGGCGAAACCTGAAGCAGAACCCGCTCTCCAACCATATAGGAAACATCACGAACCTTCTGATCCGCGTAACTCTTCTGTCTGGACTGGGCTGTACGGAGTCTATCCTGAATCACCTTAACCTTTTCTAAAGCATCCTGAACCAAGTCTATGCCCAATAGTCTAGCCTCACCCGGCTCAAACCAACCCACCGAGGATCTACACCATCTCCCATATAAAGCCTCATACAGTGCCATCTAAATACTAGACTGATAGCTGTTGTTGTAAGCAAACTCTGCCAATGGCAAGAACTGATCCCAAGACCCTCCAAACTCGATCACGCATGCACGGAGCATATCCTCAAGAATCTGAATAGTGTGTGGACTGTTCGTCCGTCTGAGGGTGAAATGCTGTACTCAACTCCACCCGAGTACCCAACTCATGCTGAACGGCCCTCCAGAACCGTGATGTAAACTGAGTACCCCTATCTGAGATGATGGACACTGGAATACCATGCAGACGAACAATCTCTCGGATATAAATCACCGCCAACTGCTCTGAAGAATAAGTAGTACACACAAGAATAAAATGAGCAGACTTGGTCAGTCGATCCACAATCACCCAAATAGCATCGAACTTTCTCAAAGTCCGTGGGAGCCCAACTACAAAGTCCATGGTGATCCGCTCCCACTTCCATTCCGGAATCTCTATCTGTTGAAGCAACCCACCCGGTCTCTGGTGCTCATACTTCACCTGCTAACAGTTGAGGCACCAAGTTATAAATCCAACTATATCCTTCTTCATCCACCTCCACCAGTAGTGCTGCCTCAAATCCTGATACATCTTCGCGGCACCCGGATGAATGGAATACCGCGAGCTATGGGCCTCCTCTAGAATCAACTCTTGAAGCCCATCAATATTGGGTACACAAATCCGACCCTGCATCCTCAATACCCCATCATCACCAATAGTCACATCCCTAGCATTACCGTGCAGAACCTTGTCCTTGAGGACAAGCAAATGAGGGTCATCATACTGCCGCTCCCTGATATGATCAAATAAGGAAGACCGAGAAACCATGCAAGCTAGAACCCGACTAGGCTCTGAAAGATCCAATCTCACAAACTGGCTGGCTAAGGCCTGAATATCCATCGCTATAGGCCTCTTCGATGCTGGTAAATAAACCAAACTACCCAAACTCTCCGCCCGGCGACTCAAAGCATCGGCCACCACATTGGCCTTGCCCGGGTGATACAGAATAGTGATGTCATAGTCCTTAAGCAACTCTAACCACCTCATCTGGTGCAAATTTAGATCTTTTTGCTTGAATACGTACTGCAAGCTCCGATGGTCAATATAAATCTCACAAGGCACACCGTATAAGTAATAGAGCCAAATCTTTAGGGTGTGAACAATGGCAGCTAAATCAAGGTCGTGAACAAGGTAGTTCTTCTCATGTATCTTCAATTGTCTGGACACTTAGGCAATCACCCTACCGCCCTGCATCAACACCGCTCCGAGGCCAACCCTCGAGGCATCACAATAGACCGTATAAGACCCCGAACGGGCATTGGTCAAAGCTATCTTGAGCTTCTGAAAGCTCATCTCACACTCCTCCATCCATTGGAACGGAGCACCCTTCTGGGTTAACCTGGTCATAGGGGCTGCAATCGGTGAAAACTCCTCCACAAAACGATGGTAGTAGCCTGCCAAACCAAGAAACTGTGGATCTCAGTAGCTGAGGATGGTCTGGACCAACTCTGCACAGCCTCTATCTTCTTTGGATCCACTTAAATACCCTCACTCGATACCACGTGGCCTAAGAATGCCACTGAATCCAACCAAAACTCACATTTCGAGAACTTAGCATATAACTTCTTCTCTCTCAGAGTATCAAGCACAGCCCTCAAGTGTTGCTCATGATCTTCCCGACTCCGGGAATATACCAGAATATCATCAATAAAGACAATGACGAACGAGTCAAGATATGGCCGAAACACACTATGCATCAAATGTATAAAGGCTGCTGGGGCATTAATCTACCCAAATGACATAACAAGGAACTCGTAATGACCATACCGAGTCCTAAAAGCAGTCTTCGGGATATCTAGCTCCCGAATCTTCAACTGATGGTAACCTGAGCGCAAATCAATCTTAGAAAACACTCGTGCGCCCTGAAACTGGTCAAACAGATCATCAATAGGAGGCAAAGGATAATGGTTCTTCACTGTAACCTTATTCAACTAGCGATAATCAATGCACATACGCATGTAACCATCCTTTTTCTTGAAAACAAGACAGGAGCACCCCAAGGTGATACACTGGGCCGAATAAAACCCTTATCAAGCAATTCCTGTAACTGATCCTTCAACTTCTTCAACTCAGGAGGAGTCATACGATACGGGGGAATAGAAATTGGCTGAGTGCCTGGCAATAGAACAATGCCAAAATCAATATCTCTATCAGGCGGCATGCCAGGAAAATCAGTTGGAAACACATTAGGAAAATCATGTACTACTAAGACAAAATCAACTAAAGGGGTATCAATACTGACATCTCTCACATAAGCTAAATACGCATCACACCCCTTCTCAACCATACACTGAGCTTTAAGAAAAGAAATAACTCTAATGAGAGTGTGATCTAAAGTACCCATCCACTCAACACGTGGTACACCTGGCATAGCCAGCATCACGGTTTTGGCGTGACAATCAAGAATAGCATAATGGGGTGACAACCAGTACATGCCCAAGATAATGTCAAAATCTACCATGCTGAGCAATAATAAATCGGCTTTGGTCTCAAAACCACTAAGAGCAACCAAACACGATCGATAAATGTGGTTCGACAATAAGAGAATCTCCCACATGAGTAGAAACATAAATAGGGGAACTCAAAGAATCCCGAGATACACCCAAATACGGAGCAAAATAAGAAGACACAGAAGAATAAGTGGAGCCTGGATCAAATAGAACGATGCATTTCTGTGACAAACCAGTATAATACCTGTGATGATAAAATCGGAGGCAACAGCCTTGGTACGGGTAGAAAGGGTATAGTATCTGGCCTAGCCTCCCCCTCTAGGGCGACCTCTACCTCTCCGACCTCCACCTCTAGCTGGCTGAGCAGGTGGGATAGCAACTGGAGCTATAACCATAGCCTGAGAACTCTGCGGGGCATGTTGTGGCTGAGAAGTCTGTGGAGGTGCACCCCTCCCAAGTCTGGGGCAATCCCTCACCATATAACGTGTGTCACCACACTCAAAACAAGCTCTGGGAGGATGTGGTAGTTGTGACTATATCGGGACAGGTCTGCTGGACTGACCTCTAAAAGCACCCCGCGCAGGAGGCGCGCTAGAAACCGGAGGTGCATAATAAGGCTCCTGAGGCCTAGGAGGAGCTGGAGCACTACTGGCTGCTGGAAGAGTTGAATGAACAGGGTTACTCATTTAACCCCTACCATGATGACCTGCATCTGGGGTACGGGCACCAGAATAATGGCCCGACTCTTGAGACCTCTTGGCCTCCCTCTCCTCTCTCTCCCTAGCATACATACCCTCAATCCTCCTAGAAATGCTCACCACCTACTGATAAGAAATATCCATCTCCAACTCATAAGCCATGCTAGATCTGATGCTGGGAATAAGGCCCTCAATAAACCGGCGAACCCTCTCATGAACAGTAGAAACCAAGGTTGGTGCATGCTTGGCCAAATTGGTGTAATGGACAGCATACTCTGAGATAGTCATAGCACCCTGGCCCAAATGCTCAAACTCTGCGCTCCATGCGTCCCTAAGGCTCTGAGGAACATACTCTCTCAGGAACAGATCTAAAAACTGAGTCCAAGTCAGTGAAGCAGGCTCATCCGGACTGTCTAACTCATAGGTGCGCCACCACTCATAGGCGGCTCCTCGAAGCTGGAAGGTAGTGAAGGAAACCCTGCTCGTTCCTGATATACCCATGGTACGGAGAATGCGGTAACTCTCATCTAGAAATCCCAGAGCATCCTCCGATGCTATACCGCTGAATACAGGAGGCTTGTACCTCTTGAACCTCTCAAGCCTCAGCTACTCCTCCTCGGAAGCCGCTACCCTGTCCTCGGGCTGAACTAACACTGCAGGCAGTACAGGAATAATCTTAGGGACCTTCTCAACATGAACTCGTTGCTCAGGAGTACAAGTGGCGGGAGTCTGTGCTCCTCCCCGGCCTGAGATGTAGCTGCAGCAAGGGGAAGCAACTCTGCCTCAGCCAGAGTGGTATACATGCTCATGAACTATGCCAAAGTATCCTGAAGAGCTGGAGTAGTAGTAGCAGTAGGCGTGTCAGGTGCCTGGACTCCGGTTGGAACTGCTGGTGGTACCTCGGCGGCAGCTCGCGCAGGTGCTCTGGCTGCACCACGTGCACGTCCTTGGCCTCTACCACGGCCCCGACCTCTGACAGTTGCAGTAGGGGGTGCGGGTGCCTGATCATCTCGGGTAGCATGTGTCCTCACCATCTGTGAGAGAATAGAAGACAGAAGTTTAGAATTGTTATGTCACAATATCGCACGATAAAGAAGTCAAATGAAGTGGAATTTTCCTAACAGTTACATAGCCTCTCGTAGATAAGTACAGACATCTCTGTACCGATCAGCGAGACTCTAATAAACCGTCTTGTGATCCATGACTCCTATGAACCTAGAGCTTTTATACCAACTTGTCACGACCCCAGTTCGCCCTCCGTGAACTATTGTGACGGCACCTAGTCTCTACGACTAGGTAAGCCTAACAAATGCGGAACATAAATGAAATTTGCGGAAGAAATAATCAAAACCAAAATAACTGAATGGAAACAATAGTTATAATGTTGCTCGGCATATACAATGCAACATTCTCAAAACCAAGTACACTATCCCAAAACCCGGAAACTCACAGAAACACAAGCCTTTGGAATATCTAACAGTCTAACTCCAGAATATCTAACAAGAAAGAAAATACAGAAGGGCAATGTTTAACAGCTAGAATAGAAAGGGACTTCTCGGTCTGCGGACGGTGCAGATGTACCTCGAAGTCTCTAGAGTAGTTGCCTCCCTCAAGGATGGTAGGCCTGAGTAGTGGTACCTGGATTTGCACATCATAAACATGCGCAGGAGAGGCATGAGTACACCACAGTGGTACTCAGTAAGTGCCAAGCCTAACCTCGGTTGGGTAGTGACGAGGAAGGTCAGGGCCCGACTAAGGTTAAATAAAATAATAAGGTCAACAGTATAGAACAAAACAGTATAAATAAGTATAGCAGTGAAATAACACATGTCACGACCCAAAAATCCCTCCAAAGAAGTCGTGATGGCACCTAGTTTCTAAACTAGGTAAGCCTAACATTTACTGTAATAATATGGGTATTCACTAACTTTAAATTAAATTACTCTGAACAAAATACAATTCACAAAACCGGTAGTACAAGTCACAAGCCTTTCTAAGAGTAGTTATACAATATGATTACATCACTGTTCCGAAGCAAAGGGAACAAATGGAAATAAGTACAATTGAAGGTGACTCTGAGGACTGCGAATGCTATAGCAGGTTTATCTTGAGTCTCCACCGCAACGAATAGCTACCGTCGATCAAAGTCATGGATCTGTACACAAAAATGTACAGAAGTGTAGTATCAGCACAACCGACCCCATGTGCTGGTAAGTGTCTAGCCTACCCCGGCGAAGTAGTGACAAGGCTAGGACCAGACACTCACATAAACCTGTGCAGTTTATAGCGTACAAAATAATATGAAGCAAATAATAATAATGGCAACGATGATCAACCAATGATATAAATAGCTGGCAACAAGAACACCAAAATTGCTTCTCAACAAATAACAAATACAAGTGCAATCAATTAATCAAGTCCTTCAAATATAAATCTTTCGCTTATAAATCCTTCAAGTAATAATCTCTAAGATAATATGTTTTTCAATAAATATATTTTGAATATATTTCCTTCAAATAGATATCTTTCATATAAGCATCTTTCGAATATAATTCTTTCGAGTAAAGGTCACCTTGTGACACCTCATATCATAATCATAAATAATATAGGTCTCAGCCCACTTTCGAAATTTCACAGCACCTCGTGCCCACATTTATGTCACAACCGCACGGACAACTCACGTGTCATTAAATAAAACCATAATATTTTCCCCGGCACCTTGTGCCCACATATTTCTATCTCACATTGCACAACAATATTCTCATGTTACTCAGCTTATAGGTTCCATAACCCAATACAATTAAGAATGTTCAAGGAGCCTCATTCACTTAACATAAAGTAGAGTACATCTCCCAACGCAATTAGGAAATCAACAAGAAAAGGTGACGTTATTATTTATTTATTTATGAAATCATTTGATAAAGAAAATACCCTTTTCAATTACTGTACAATATCGAACGAATTAGTACCTTTAATACGAGAAATCAATTGAGTTAAAATGTGACAATCTTTTTGAAATTTGGAGTTTTGAACACAAACAAATAAATAAGGTGAGGTATCGTAAACACTATGGATTCGAACACAATGGGTCACAACAGTAAAGGGACCTAACTAGTTAATATACTTGAATTGTTAATAACAAGTAAACACATCAACAGTGAGTAGGAAAACAACAGTTGCACGACATCATCTTTCGTGCTTTTACTCTCGTTCTCACCAAATCAATCATATAAAGTACAAGGCATTTTCCTTCGTGCTTTACCTCACATAATGATGGCACGGAATGATCCTTCGTGCATTAACATTTATATCATGGCACGGAATGACCCTTCGTGCATTAACATTTATATCATGGCACAGAATGACCCTTCGTGCTTTACACTCTTTCCTCACAAACAACAATACACGGCATCACCCTTCGTGCTTTATCACTCTTCCTCACCCAAGCAACAATCACAAACAATGGGGCGAGGGAATAGACAAGGCTAAAATAGGAATCCCGGCAAGGGAACAATAAGTAAACAATTTAGATCCCGGCAAGGGGACAACATTAATAATATAAATTTCCCGGCAATAGAACAATTGATGCCTCTTTCTCTTTCTTTCACTTTCATTTCATAACTCACTCTAACACTTGAGCCAATGCTCCAAAGTATGCAATTATCTCATAAACTTTCACAATTCGTATTATAACTTGAGTCATTGCTCCTCGAAGTTCAAGAACCACAATTACTTCATTAACTTTCCCGGCAAGGGAACAATACTATCAAAACAACCATCCCAACAAGGGAACAATACTTATCAAAACAAACATCCCAACAAGGGAACAATACTATCAAAACAAACATTCCAACAAGGGAACAATAATAATAATAACACATGAAGCGCAATAAACTACAACGGAGTCACAACAATTATAATACAAGACTCACGGGCATGTTCGACCCCCAACGTATAGATACTCGTCACCATGCCTATACGTCGGACACATCACATAACAAGTAGAAAATATACTCAACTCCTATTCCCTCAAGCTAGAGTAGACCAAACACTTACCTCGAACTTCCATGGCCAACTCAAGCATTTACCTCGCGAATTCGTGCCCGAAATTCTCAAATCTAGTCATAAACAATTCGATTCAGTCAATAAAAATTATAAGAACTAATTACATATGAATTTCTACATTTTCCATTAAAATTCGAAATTTAACTCAAAATTTACCGTGGGGCCCACGTCTCAGAATCCGACGAAAGTAGCAAAATATGAACACCCATTCAACCACGAGTCCAACCATACCAAAATTATCCAATTCCGATACCATTTGGTCCTTCAAATCATCATTTTACATTTTTGAAAGGTTCCACAATTTTCTTCCCAAATTCCATCTCAAATCACGAATTAAATGATGAATTCAGTGATAGATTCATGTACTCTAACCAAATCTAAGTTAGAATCACTTACCCCGACCAATTTCTTGAAAAAACCTTCGAAAAATTGCCAAAATCCGAGCTCTCTAGGTCAAAATATCAAATAAAAACCCAAAACCTCGTATTTATAGAGTACCCCTCGGATTCCGACACCGCTGACCGCACAAAAATGACCGCGGTCGCGCAGGCCTTGCTCTGCAGGGACAGACTTTAGTATTTTGGCCATAACTTTCTCTATATATATCCAAATTGTGATATCTTTACCTTTCTGGAAACTAGACACGAAGTGCTACAACTTTCATTTTTGAATCACCTCAAAATTCTTGCGGATCAAAAGATATGAGCTTCCGAAGTAGGACCAGTGACCTGCAGATTCTATCCCTGCGCGGCCGCGCGCCCAGCGTGAGAAGGAGCACGGTCCGCGCCGCCACTGCTGCCCTCTCCATTTTTCTAAGTTCCAGGGTGTCCGTACTCACTCAAAACTCAGCCCGAAACACACCCGAGGCCCCCGGGACCTCAACCAAAAGCACTAACAAGTCTGAAAACACATCACGGACTTAGTCGAGGCCTCAAATCACATCACATATCATCAAAATCACCAATTATGCATGGATTCAAGCCTAAGAACTTATTTAATTTTCAAATTTCACAACCGATGCCGAAACACATGAAAACTAGTCCGAATGACCTCAAGTTTTGCAGACAAGTCCAAAATGACATAACGAAGGTACAGAAACTCTCGGAATTCCATTCCGACCCTCGGATCAAAATCTCACCTATCAACCGGAATTCGCCAAAATACTAACTTCGCCAATTCAAGCCTAATTCTATACCGTACCTCCAAAACCACTTCCGATCACTCTCCTAAGTCACGAATCACCTCCCGAAGCTAACAGAACCATCAGAACTCACATCCGAACCCTCTAACACATAAATCAATATCCGGTTGATTTTTTCCAACTTAAGCCTCAAAATATTCTTTATATTTAACTCCGAATCTTCCGAAAACCAAACTCGACCTCACATGCGCGTCATAATACATATTATGAAGCTGGTCGAGATCTTAAGTCGTTGAATGAGGCGTTAATTCTTAAAACGACAAGTCGGATCGTTACAACACAGGATGTACAGGACAGCAACGACCATACAGAAACAAGGTAAACACGGAAAGGAAATACAGCTCATCACCAATGATAACTATCGGGGATCTCCCAGGATACCGTTATGTAGTCCCATATGTACATATCCAATGAATCTCACGGGATCCCATCCCGTAGTCCAACTCATAGTGCACGGGGATCTACTGAAATCCAGTTCCGTAGTCCCTAATATAAATACCCAGTACTGTGCAGGGGGATCTACCAGAATCCCAAATCCGTAGTCCCAAAATAAACATGCAAGGGGGAGCTACCGAAATCCCACATTCGTAGTCCCAAAATAAATACACAGTAGCAACAGGAAAATATACAGAAATGGCAATATTTCATATTAAGGCAACAAGTGATTCTAGCCTAGCATGCTCCACAGAATTCAAGTAAGGCAGGTTGAACAAATAAAGCAATTAAGTCACTTAGACATACTTTTCTAAGCTAACAACAGGCTTAATAGTGCAAGTAATAGAAACAGGAAAGGAAACATACTAGTAATTACTAAAAAAAATTAGATTTCCAACAATTAGCACAAGTACGCACTCGTCACCTCACGTACAAGGTATTTCAATTACCAAATATACCAATCCTAAGAGGAAGGTCCCCCATACAAGGTTAGACAAGCCACTTACCTCTAACCGGCTCAAAATCAACCCGAGACCACGTTCTTGCCACGAGTACCCGACTCCAAATGGCCCAAATCTATTCAATTCAATTTCATAATGTAAATAACACTTCAAGTAACTAATTGTACAATTAAATTCTAAGCTAATACGCAAAATTAGGTCAAATGACCAAAATGTCCCTTGGGCCCACGTCTCAAAATCGGGTAAAATTTATAGTTTAAGAATTCTCACACTCTCACGAGTCTAACCATATCAAAATTATCTCAATCTGATGTCAAATCCCCAATCAAAACTCAATTTCTTAGTCTAAGAATTTTTCCCCAATTTCCACCAAAATTTCAAAATTAAAGGATGGATTTAAGTGTATATTCATGGAAATTAGTCTAAACCGAGTAGGAATCACTTACCCAAATCGCCCAGGTGAAAATCTCTTCAAAAATTGCAATCTCCTAAGCTCCCAAGTCCAAAATATTAATTATGGCCCAAACCCTCGATTTTGGATTTTAAAAATTTGTCCAGGTGTTTCCTTCTTCACGAACACGTCCCCTTCTTCGCGATCGCGAAGGCTCAACTCCCAACCCATCGCGAACGCGGCCCCCATCTCGCGAACGCGTAGATCAAGGGCCCTTCGCGAATGCGGGACCTCCTTTATGAACGCGAAGGCCAAACCTTCAGGTCCACGTCCTATCCCTTCGTGAACGCGATGGCCTATCGCGAACGCAAAGAACAACTGGTCTGCAACACACCAGCAGTTTTTTTGCAACTTCAAACATTAAGAAATGGTTTGGTTAACCACCCAAAACTCACCCACGGCCCCCAGGACCTCAACCAAACATACCAACATATCATATAACCTCATTCGAACTTGTTCCAACCTTCGGAACGCACAAAACAATATCAAAACACCTATTTCTCATCGGATTCAAGCCTGAGAATTCCAAAAACTATAAAAATATGCTTTCGATCAAAAAGACTATCAAACCTCATCCGAATGACCTGAAATTTTGCACACACGTCACATTCAACACTACGGAGCTACTCCAGCTTCCGGAATTCCATTCCGACCCTCAGATCAAAATTTCGCTATCGAATCAGAAACTTTAAAAATTCAACTTTCGGCATTTCAAGCCTAAATTAGCTACGGACCTCCAAAACACAATCCAAACACACCCCTAAGCCCAAAATCACCCAACGGAGCTAACAGAACCATCATATTTCCATTCCGAGGCCGTCTTCACACTGTTCCGACTACAGTTAACTCCCAACACTTAAGCTCTTATTTAGGGACTAAATGTCCCAAAACTCTCCGAAACTCAAAACCGAACATCCCGATAAATAAAATTAGCAGAAATAAACTTGGGGAAGGTAGTTAATAGGGGATTGGGGAATAAATTCTTAAGAGGACCGACCGGGTCGTCACAATACTAAACCTAAACTAAATATTTACGCTAAAATGTGTAAAATCTTGGAGAGGGTCAAAAATTACATGTCTACACCGATGTGTTCCCTTCTGACCTTCCAAGGATGCCACCGGATTGTGATATTTATTTTTGTATTAATTTGGATCCAGGTACCCAACCTATATCGATCACATCGTACCGTATGGCTCCGAAAGAGTTGAAGGAGTTGAAGAGGCAGCTTGAGGATTTATTAGCAAAGGGGTTTGTCAGACCGAGTGTATCACCTTGGGGTGCACCAGTAATATTTGTAAAGAAGAAAGATGGAACATGCGGATGTGCATTGATTACTACTAGTTTAACAAAGTTACCATCAAGAACAAGTACCCATTGCCGCATATTGATGATTTGTTTGACCAGTTGTACGATGCTAGGGTATTTTGTAAGATCAATTTGAGATCTGGGTATCATCAACTAAAGATTCGGGACTCAGATGTCCCGAAGACTACTTTCCGTACAAGATATGACCATTATGAGTTTCTGGAGATGTCCTTCGGCTTGACTAATGCCCTAGCAGAATTCATGAATTTGATGAACCGGGTGTTCAGGACTTATATTTATTCCTTTGTTGTTGTCTTCATTGATGACATTTTGATTTACTCATGAAGCTTGGCGGAGCATGAGCAGCATTTGAGAGTGGTGCTTCAGACATTGCGAGAACAAAAGCTATATGCTAATTTATCCAAGTGTGAGTTTTGGCTAGAGTCTGTGGCATTCTTGGGGAATGTTGGGTATTAAGGTGGATCCCAAGAAGATTAAGGCAGTCTAGAGTTGGCCACGTCCCACTTCGGGCATTGTTCCAATATTTTCGGTACTGATTTTATTTTCTCGACGCAAACTGATTGTCTACAAAAGGTTTTCAATCTCTCTATATAGAAGAACATATTCAATGACTACTTTGTCGATTTTGGTACAGCACGGTGGACACTGGGATAGCAACCGATTTGTAGATTACTCAATTGAAGACGTGGTGATTAGTACAAATATGAAATTTGGTAATTTTTTTCCTACAATTTCAAAACAATTGATGGTTGACACCACAATTATTTTCTTGAAATCAAGTACAAATGTGATGATAATTCACTACCAATGATGATACACAATGATATGGGATTGCGTGTATATATCGAGTTGAAGAAGAAAAATTATGCGTTTAATGTATATCCACTATGTTTAACGGTGAAAGAGAAAGATATGCATGTTTTTAATCGAAACAGGAAAAATTCATCTATCTGCCTACAAATTGCCGGTACATATGATATACATAACGGTGATGCACTGCAGTTGGTTGGGTTTGATAACATAGCTGATCCTAAAGTTGTAGATTTTGATGAAACTCCAATAATAGATGATCCTCTAAATAATACTATTACGGAAGGCCAACTTTACAAGGACAAGGAGACACTGATGACTTTGTTGTAAAACTACGCTATTCAAAAAATAATTCAGTTTAAGGTTGATCGATCAAGACCATCAAGGTATGAATGTATATCTAACTTTAATAATTGTATACAATCGTGTATTTTTATATTAACGATGCACGATAGTTTATCTAAATTAAATTACTATTGTGTAAATCTGGATGTTGTTAGATACTGTTGGGTATGAGTCAATGACTGTTGCGCGTGATTTTCAAGTCTTCATCTCTAAACAAGTCAAAAATATTTAGGATTAGAAAATTTAGTAAGGATCACGCATATTCAGTGGAGGATAGATTATTTACATACCATGTAGCTACTGCTCCTATAATTGGAAGAGTTATCTGTGATAAATATGTTGATCCTAAAATAGTATACACTGCAAAGGACATAATGAAAGACATGAAAAAACATTATGGTATTGACTTAAGCTACTAGAAAGCAAATAGATGAAAGCAAAAGGCAGTTCAATTTTTGAGAGGAGACCCAAGTGAGTCGTATGGAAAGTTTTTGAGCTCGAGCTACTTATATATGTTGATGCATTCCAACCCCGGGTCAGTTGTGAGTTTGAGAAAATCAGATGAAGAACACTTCATGTATGCTTTTGTCGCCTTATATGTATCAATTAAGGGATGGGAATTTTGCAAACCGATTATTGTGGTTGATGGAAGCTTCCTTAAAGCAACATACAGAGGAATTTTACTCACAGCTTGCTCGCAAGATGTTGGAGGTTTGTTTTAGAAAAACTCTGTTGTATTTCATTATCATATCATGTATATCCATGTGTCCCATTGTATATCAGAGTATTCTTATATGTATATGTGTTCATCTTATGTGTATATCCATTTATACATATATATTTATTTTATATATGTGCATATTAATTACATATCCATAGGTATTTCATCTCCATCCCCCCTCCCATCCACCGCATGCATATTATTGTAAAATATTTTATACTAATGTGTGTATATACTAGACACTTAATAAATAGCATATATTTATAATAAGCACTTTATTGAACAAATATAATTAATATTTTGTAAACAGGCAAGATTTTACCACTTGCATATGCAATTATTGATTCGGAGAATGAGGCCTCATGGAGGTGGTTCTTCGAAAGTTTTAAAGAAGCGTTCGGTGACAGAGATGGCATGTGCATTGTATGTGACAGGAATGAGAGCATAGCGAAGGCAACTTTAATAGTGTATCCACAAGTTTCTCATTGTGTTTGTATATGGCATCTATGGAATAACATAAAAGACAGATATAAGAGGAGCCAAGAAGAGTTAAGAGAGATATTTTTTGCTACAGCAAGAGCATATACCATTCAAGAGTTTAATCACCATGTGACAGAGATGGAACAAAAAGATGGAAGAGTGAAGGATTACTTATTTGATATTGGGTGTCACAGGCGATGTAGAGCACATGTAAAAGTCAACAGAACAATGACAATGACTTCCAATATCGCAGAGTCATTAAATTCAGCAACTAAGCAAGCGAGGGAACTTCCTGTATTAGTGGAAGAAATTCGAATTTTGATCAAGAGGTGGAACTACACAAATCGAAACATTGTACAAGCATTATTTACAAAGCTTACCATAAAATACAATGCTATATTGGATGAAAATCTTGATGCATCACAACATATGATGGTATGTTTATATTATATAACGTGTTCCTTATTTCATATTCATATTTGTCTACATAAACACTTAATAATCTATTGGGTTAATCTTTTGTATTAGCTACATAAAGTCGTGCCTAATATTGCTTTTCTACAAAATATAGGTGAGGCCATCAACTGAAAGCTTACATTCAGTTATTGGCAATGGGAGGTTGTTCATTGTTTGCCTTGGGGAAAGGACATGTAGTTGTAGAAGATTTCAGTTAGATCAAATACTATGTCTACATGCATGGTCAGTGTTGAGGTCAAAAAACTTGGAGGGTGAAGATTACTGCTATATGTACTACATCAATGAATACATGTTGCAACCATACGACATTTCAATTATTCCTCTTCCAGATAAAAGTACATGGACAATACCTGCAGAGGTATTATAACAAGTTGTGTTGCCACCAGTCGGGAATAAGATGCTTGAAATACCTAAGAAGGTGAGATACAAGAAGGTTTCAGAATCGCAAGCTAAGAGGCCAAAGAGTTCATGCGGACAATGTGGATGTGAGGGTCACAATAGGAGAACATATAGAAATATACCTAATCACCACTGACTGGTGTTGTTCCCAATAGATTACAAGAATTATTAGTTTAAATAAAAGGAAGGCCTTAAATATAAATGATTGATGTATATATCAAGTTTATTAATGATAAAATATTATTCAGTTCAAGTGCAACTCAAGTTATTTAAATTTTGCACTTGCATATTCAATTTTTAATTTATTAGAGGTTGCATTTTCTCATGTATATCAAAATGTATCATATAATTTTGCCGATCGAGATCAATACATTAAGTTGTGTAGGACATGTAAATCATCATGTATATTATTGTATAGACATGTATCATACACGATATTTGAAATAATATTTGACATGTATCATACACGATATTTGTCTTTTGTCGTGCTTAATTTACACACTATCGAGTGTTGACTCACATGATAGAAAGACATGAGCATGAACAACAAAATTTAGATATATACATCTAAATTTTAAAAAGTAGAATAAACAGTAAAGAAAACTAAAAAATTGCATAAATATCGAAATACCGGTGGTACATACTAGTAATTTCTTAATTTAACAAAAAAAGCGAAAGATACTTTTATCCTGCAAAAGATAAATAATATATTGAAAATATTGTACCATAGTAAGCCACAAAATAAAACACGAATGTGTTTACAGATCCCAAAGTAATAAATAACTAAACTAAAGAATAAGACTAATTGTTCTTCAATATTACAGAAGCATTTTTCTAAAACTTCTTTTACAAAACTCTGGCTTACTTTCATCTTCATTCTCTTGTTTGGTTATGTCATAATCCCACAATAATGTACCAAGTCATTTGCGATGTTTCTATATATCAAAGTCAATTGGAATTGGTCTTTGATGGATAAAATACTCGACAACAAATGCCACATATACACCACAATCACTGAAAAAAAGTGAAGAGAAGTTAGAAGGATTCAACACCCTTTAATAATATATTATTATTTTAAAAAATAAAATAGATTGAAACTTAACATACGCGTGTTTTTGTTGTGGCAAATCATCGACCATGTGAATAGCTAACGGATCAGCAAGTGGTCTGTCTCAGTAGAGTTTATTTGTCAAATCAATATCATGTCTCTTCCTGTAAAACCTTGTACTAGTCAAGAAACGAGCAATCAACACTACATATGGTTCGACAGCCTCGTGAATTTTAGCATCATGTCCCACTCCTCTTATGAAATCATACACGTGTATGCACATATCCTTAAAAGTCAACACATCTAAAATACAATGTCATTCATCCTTCAAGACTATAGGATTAGTACATGATCAACGGTGTGCCACAAAATATCGCAAGGCATGTATAAGCCTCACATATACTCAGCTATTTCATGATCTTTAGGGATGACATCATAGTCCCTATTGCTCGCAAGAAATTGATCATACAATGATTTTACCTTAACACATAATGGAAAATTTGTTGTAGTGAACGACTTTGGAATGTTAATATCATACCTTTTTTTTAGATAGTAGAAGATGACAATAATATATTGTCACGACCCAAAATTCATTAAAGATCGTGATGGCGCCAGACACTGCTGTCAGGCAAGCCAACAATTAAATACTTAATTTAGGTCTCTTTTTAATATTGTTGAAATCATAGTATTACTTCAATTATATAGTAGAAGGTGGAAAAATTCAGAGCAAATAATAATATTTTTCACAATCTCAATATTTAATAAACCGTAATCGTCCCAGAACCTGATTTCACAAGTACATGAGTATCAACTAGGAAAAATAAAATAACATGCATCATCTGTCTGGAATACAACTTGGAAAGGAGAGAGAGAAATATAAATACTCTGAAGGAAACTCTACTGGTTGTGGATTGTAATGTAAGATGCAGCTTACCTAAGTCCCAGTATCAACCACGCCGATGTGCCCACAAGGCCACTAGACATACATGTGCATGTACAACAAAATGTACATCAAGTGTAGTATGAGTACATAAAATAACATGTACCTAGTAAGTATCTAGCCTAACCCTAGAGGAGTCGTGACGAGGGGTCGATATAGATACTTACTAGTGGTCCAATAATATCAGGTACAGAAATGATAAGCAGATATGAGGCACAACAAATAAACGCAATAAACAAGCATAGATACGTGGTACAATCCTCCTCTTTGAAATAAACTCAAACTCTACATTAGAAATTACCTCCTTAACCGAAGCACCAATATAGGTACAATGGGCCTCATCCAAATATATTATCATAATTCAATCCGGAAAACTCACGGATACACTAGTTTCTTGCCGAATATTATACACGATTCCATGAGGATATGATATAGGAAATGCCGAGGCGTACGACCCGATCCAACATAATAATTAAATTGTGCACTATCGAGGGTCGAAAGGCACGAACCATAGATGCAACTATTAACCTGCCGAGGAAACGGCCAGCTCCCATGAGAGTGTGGTACATAAATCCTGTCGAGGCAAATGGCCCAATCCCATAAGAATAAGAAGCTTTAACGGGACCTTGACCCTACTCATGAATAAACGTGTGAGTTATAATTTCTTTAACAAAACCTTTAATGTGAAAATATTGTAATATCTTTAACAAAAACCTTTCAATGAAACATATATATCACGGAAACATGTCGTAAGAGGAGTAAAATTATTCGGTGACTAATCATGAACTCGTGAAGTCTCTACAATAGCAAGTCTAGTCTCAAGTAGTAATGTAAAATAGAGGAATTTAATAGGCAAGAGACTGCTCAAATAGTACAGCTATAGCATGATGTGAACCTAAGCCTACCCGGACAATAACATGAATGTAGCTACGTACGGGTTCTCATCACCTCGTGTGAACGTAGCCCCCACAACAAGTAGCACACATCAATTTACAATACCTAGGGGTAATTTCCCCTTCATAGGGTTAGACAAGAGACTTACCTCGCGCCGAAATTCCATAACCGGCTCCCAAGCCTTTCCAACAACTCCAACCGATTCCCAACGCTCCAAAACTAGTCAGTAAATATGCAAACCAATGAAAATATACTCTAACACTCATAACAATTAAATTTACAACCATTTCCAACATCGTTCAAAAAGTCGATAAAATCACCTTCAGGCCCACATACCCGGATTTTGAAAATTTTCGAAGATAACTTTACCCATAATCTCACGAACTCAAATATATAATTTATTTCCAATTCCATGCTCAAATTCGTGGTCAAAATACCAAAATAACCAATTCTAGGTTTTCTACCAAAACCCCATAATTTCTGCTAATTTCTATGTTTAAATCCTTATACAAACCATGTATTTAACTTATAATAAGTGTGAATCACTTACCTTGTGTTGTGTCATGCCCTAACCTAGGGTGGCATGGTTGGCACCCGGTGACATACTAGCCCGAGCGAATCACTCTATAACTTATTTGTTTTTCTTCTATAACTATCATGGGCCAACATGGCCGCAACTCATAATGTATAACTCTAAGTGGGCAAACATTGTATCAATGAACCATCGTTCTTAAAACATGAGTACATATGAGCCGTAAAGGCCTCTGACATACTGTACAAAATGAACCTCTGTCTACAAATCCTTTAAGATTATTTGACATCAAATGGGACAGGGTATCGGCCTACCCATAAGTCTGTAGCAAAACTCTAACAAAATGATTCATAGACTCGGCTGCACTCCGAATTAGGTGGAGTCTTACCGATCCTTCGCTGAATGCCAATCTTGTTTACAATGAGGGCTCATCAAATTGATTATCTATACCTGCAGGCATAAATGCAACATCCCCAACAAAAGGATGTCAGTACGAATAATGTACTGAATATGTAAGGCAGAACTGACATAACAATAAGTCAACATTAATTAAAGACATATAAGAATCAACCTGAATATCTGAAGTGTCTTTGTATATGCATACTTATTATACTTACATAAATAATGCTTCTCTTTGAGAGTATTTCTATTATCCATATCGTATGATGCATGGCTGCCCAACTGATCAGTGGTAACTGTCCGATCGACCGTCGCTCGGTGGTAAATGTATGACTGCCCAACCGATGTTCAATAATGATACATAACTGCCCAACCAGTGGTAACTGCCCGACCGACCGTAGCCCGGTGGTAAATGCATGTCTTCCCAACCAACCATAGCACGGTGGTAAATTAAGATGTTGTCACGACCCTAAAACCGACCCGATCGTGATGGTACCTATCGTGAAACTAGGCCAGCCGACACAACTCACAAATTAACCATTAATCAATATAAATCATTTTTAAGCTTTTAATTAATCCAAATATCTCATAATGTAAGTCTAATTGAACAGCGCAGAATAAATACACAAGCCTGATATCGGGGTGTCACAAGTCACGAGCATCTATTAAGGTCTGAAAATATACTAAACAATTTAAGGAATACAAGAGGGAGAAGAGTAGTGGCAACTTCCTTGCTAACTCCAATGACTCTGCCACTGAGCAATCAACACCCGCTACCGGGTTCAGAAATACTTGAATCTGCACACAAGGTGCAGGGAGTAATGTGAGTACGCTAACTGAGTAAGTAATAAAAAATGAAAGCTGAGCAGTAAGAAAACATGTAAGCCACATCAACACGCTACAACAAATGCAGGACATTTCCAACACAGTACAGAAATCATTTACTTCATAAATCAAGCTCAGTTTCAGTAAAAACCTTTGAAAACAACTTTCAATAGTTTCAAACGAGTGATAAAACAGTGAGTGAAAATGATAGAAAACGTAGACAGCCCCTCGGGCAAAACATGTACCATAAATCGCCCTTCGGGCATAATATCAACAGAACCAGCCCCTCGGGCTACCTCACAATCACTCGTAATCAGCCCTTCGAGCATAACATGAATCAAGCACCGCCCCTCGGGCAAAACATGGATCAAGAATAGCCCCTCGGGCAATAATATGAAATAATAACAGCCCCTCGGGCTACATCATATCACTCATACTAGGTACCCGCGCTCACTGAGGGTGTGCAGACTCCGGGAGGGGCTCCTTACAGCCCAAGCGCAATATCAAATCATCTCGTGGCATAATCAAATAGGCACTCGGCCTTATAACAAGTCACCTCATGGCGTAACAAATCAGGCCCTCGACCTCATAATCATAAATCAGTACAATACTGCTGCGGCGTGCAGCCCGATCCCAAAATAACCTCACAACATAGGCCATCGGCCTCACTCAGTCAAAAATCTCTAAAAAGTCACTCGGGCACAGTAAAACATGATTCTCAGCCCACAATATCGTTTAAAAATGTCAAAATGGAGTAAACATGGCTGAGTTATAAAAACAGTATACAGCATGACTGAGTAAAAATATGAAGTCAAAATAGTGAGGAATAGTAGTAAAAATCCTCTAAGGGTTCAAAACAGTTGGCATGAGGCCCAAATATGGTATTCAGCCCAAAACATGATGATAGAAAACAGTTTTCAATCAAATACAGGGTTAAACATTCATACGGGACGAACTAAGTCACAATCCCCAATGATGCACGACCCCACGCTCGTCATCTAGCGTGTGAGTCACCTCAAAGAAGCACAACGATGTGAAATCCAGGGTTTCATACCTCAGGAGACATTTACAATCATTACTTACCTCAACCCGGTCCAAACTCTAGCCCGCAATGCCTTTGCCTCTCGACTCGGCCTCTAAATGCTCCAAATCTATCCAAAAACAGATTTATGACATCAAAATATGCTAAGGGAACAAAGTTCGCTCGAAAATAACCAATTTACATCAAAAATCCCGAAATTTGCCAAACCCGGCCCCCGGTCCCACGTCTCGAAATTCGATAAAAATTACATTAATAGAATCATTATCCTCCCACGAGTCCATACATACCAAAACCATCAAAATCGGACCTCAAATGGCCTCTCAAATCCCCAATTTACACTCTCCAATTTCAAGCCCTAATTCCCCAATTTTAGGCTTTAAATTTCACAAATTTCATGCTTAAACAAGTAAGAATCAACATAGGATCGAGTATTGAGTTCAAAAATCTTACCTCCAAGTGTTTCCCTTCGATTCCAACTTTAATCCTTCTCAAAAGCTCCAAATATCGCTAAGCAATGGAGAAAATAGACCAAAAATCGCGAAACCCAATTTAAACATTCTGCCCCAGGTAAAATTTCCTTCTTTGCGAACGCGACCGTCCCCTCACGTTCGCGTAGACCAAATTGCACTGCCTCTCCACTTTTCCCTTTGCGGACGCGAACGCTGCCATGTGAACGGGATGCTTCGTTAGTTAAGACTTTCGCGAACGAGATACTAATCACGCGAACGCATAGAACAAGGGTCTGGGGTGCCCAGCGACCTCACTCCTCTTTGCGAACGCGACCCCAATCATGCATCTACGATGCACATGCTGCCTTCACCTTCGCGTTCGCGTCCTCTCCATCGCGAACGCATAGAACAAAATCATCATCACAGAAAACACCCTTTGCGAATGCGATGAACAAAAATCTCTGCAACAAAAACCAGCAAAATCTGCAACATTTCCAACATGAAATGATCCGTTCAACCACCCGAAACTCACCCGAGGCCCTCAGGACCTCAACCAAACATGCCAACATATCCCATAACATCATTCAAACTTGTTCCAACCCTCGGAACACTCAAAATAAAATCAAAACACCAAATCATCATCGGATTCAAGCCTAAGAATTTCAAAAACTTCCAAATTCCGCTTTCGAACAAAAAGTCTACCAAACCTCGTCCGAAATACCTAAAATTTTGCACACACATCACAAATGACACAACGGACCTACTCCAACTTCCGGAATTCTATTCCGACCCCTATAGCAAAATTTCGCCTATCGATCGGAAAACACCAAAGTTCCAATTTCGCCAATTTAAGCCTAAATCTACTCCGGACCTCCAAAACACATTCCGATCACGCTCCTAAGTCCCAAATCACCTAACGGAGCTAACCAAATCATAAAAATTCAGATCCGAGATCATATACTAACAAGTCAAAACTTGGTCAAACCTTTCAAATTTTAAGCTTCAAACTGAGAACTGCTCTTCCAAATCCATTTCGATTACCCTGAAAACCAAAACCGACGATTTACATAAGTCATAATACATCACACGGGGCTAGTCATGCCCGAGAACTGGTGAGTGAAGTGCAAAATCTCAAAAACGACCGGTCGGGTCATTACATCCTCCCCCACTTAAACATATGTTTGCCCTCGAACATGCCCAGAGTTGTTCCAAAGACCATCAAATCGTTGTGTAACCTTACCATACACATACTCGAGGGTGATCCCACGTCACCCTATCTCTTATAGGTCTGATAACACAATGTAACTGAAATTTCACAATCCAACCTAGCCCACAAATTTTAGAACCACCTTTCCACTTCTGAAATCATCTAAAAGATCAGAATCTCACATCTATACTTTGAATAAGTCTGAACAAGCTGTAACAAACCATACCTGCAGCCTCAAATGCAATTACATGATACACCACATAGCTCAAACTCTCTTAGCGATAACTTCTAATCACAGCAGTTGCTCAAAATAACCGAATATCGATAATAAATCTCTTATCAAATAAAACCTCATTCCAACACTTCCGTATACTGGCAATGATAAATGAAACATGTAGAAGGTCATAACCATTCATCAGATCAACCAGTCGAGAAGCCATTTCTTGTTTGGCAAAGACCTTAGCAAATTTCTAAGTCGAACATCGATATTATCTTTCCAATATGCTGAAATCGAATATGTTTGTATTCATTATAGATCCCAAATATCTCATCTAATCCAACACAACTACTTTGGTGACATGACACATCAATACCATATAAAGCCACAACTCGTGCAATCCGCACACCAATAAGCAACAATCCAAACGTAATCAAATCATGAAAATTGACTCAATTGAGAGAGCTGTACCGCAAGCTCACCAGTACCACCACAACACAATGTTGAGAACCCATCATACCTCGTAGAACCAGAACATACGAATCTACCCGAAGGATCATACCTCCGCATAACTTCGCTCCAATGCGCGACCTCATCCAAACACTGGTCCACATGAAACACCTCAAGTCACTATGCTCAAATCGACAACCACGCGCAATTTGATGTCTGGAACCAAAAGCAAATCATCAAAACCACGGCGAAGAAATTGACTTAACATTACACCAACCCGAAAGGACACAACCGATACGCCATCCGCCGAGCAATACCCAATACTCTTCCCGCTCGAATTCCACTGAGAGACCCCAATAAAATCGCACCACATGTGCCTATAACCAACAAGTCCCAACACCTCGCAACACGGAAAGGTAACTCATAGATCTCCCCAGATCGCCAATAAGCTCAATAACAATCGAATCAACACATCCCTCAACAATACAACTCGGAGTCGACCAAGCCAACTCGATGTAGAATCACACATCCATATTGGCCTACCAATGAACCCCTTATCAAGGAGTTCCTGAAGCTGCTCCTTTAACTTCTTTAACTCCGCCTGTGCCATACGATGCGGTTCCCGACACCATATCAAGACCGAAATCAACAACTTTGTCCGGCAACATGTCCGAAAGAAGGAAACACATCCAAAAAATCCCTCACTACCGGTCTGAATCAATGCTAGGAGTCTCTGCATTGACATCCATCACGAAGGCCAAATAAGAAAAGGCAACTCTTCTCAGCCATCCGCTGGGTCTTCAAGCCCCCAATAGTTACCATACAAGACCGATATATGCGGTCCACAACCACGACCTAACCTGTTTATGAGAACTCCCAGCCTCCAAATTCGTACAGCACGCGAATCACCATATCCGATCCTAACTCCATCATTCGAATATACAACACACCTCTAATACCCAATCATCTCACGGGAGGTACTCCTATAATTCCTCTGTACCACCAAGCAAACTCGAATCTCAGCAGTCGATCCAACAAGAGAGTGTCGCAGTACTAATGAAGTATCCTCAACTCAAACACTTGCCCTTTTTCTGAAAATGCATACTCTCATCAAGCCATACCAGTCAGTGATCTCATTTATCTAGTCATCTGAAACTGTCCATGCTACCCAAGAATTGTGACCTTTCTTTCAAAACTGAACCGTGACCTTACACATGCAAATCTCAATCCTACACCACATACCGCATATACCGTACCATCCTAGGATAAACATGAGAACTTCATATCCCCTTCGGAACCACAAGCAACCACGTACTCAACTAGCCAAGAACTTTCCATTGATCCCATCTAGAAGAAATCACGATACATCACATGCTCCTCACGCTCACAGAAAATATACATATCTAACCGTGGTAGGAACCATCAAGAACTCTCCGAATTCCATTCGCACAAAACTAAACCGTCAGGATTGAATCATTCCAACTCAACCAAGCTACGCAGGCCACTAAAACCCAAGAGCATTGCTGCTAAACATATGTAGAAACTCATTACCTCGTAAGCACCCAAGGAACTAATCATATCCTTACCATGCTGATCCGGCCCACTACCAAGCTATCCCATCTATCCGAGTTCCTGCTGATTTACTTCCAACTTGATACTTCTCCTTGCCATAATACCGCAATTCCTCAACCCAGACTCACCACACGAGACCCAAGCATAAAACCACATTGTCTAAGGCTCATAAGTCATTGAATACTCTCTTAAATATTCCCAAAAGTACCATATTCAAAATACCTACTCTGAAGAGACTTCTTGCGAATCCATAGTCATTACCTCCACCTTCCTGATACTGATATATAGAATCCCATAATTGATATAGAAATGACACAAGTCTTGACACCCTCTAATGAAAACCTCAGTTTCTAGCCAAATATACAACCTGAAAATCTCTGATTATTACATGTAAAATCTTGAACCCACTAGAACTAGTCTCGAAATTCATCCACTCTACTCAAACTGCAATAAGACCGATTAAATGGACCAGCCAACTTGTGCTCCATTAGCACTCCGACACCGCAGAATGTAACCTCACCTTAATGCAACCAAGAAACTTCATGTTCTATGCACCGTACATCCTTTACCAATAACAACTCAAGTTATTCTGTGATTCTCATACACCCATACAACATAGCATAACCTTTATTGAAGTTTCCTTTACTCGAGCCATTATCGGCCTCAACCTCCGCAAATCATAACTGATTCACCAGTACGCCTCAAATTGGAACCAACATAGCACATAACCGTGCAATCAACTAATCAACAGCAGACTCCCCCGCTTGGCTCAAAGCCATAGGTCAAGACACACAATAACTCATAATGCATATACTCTATTATTGTCATAATACCATAGTGAGATTAAACTCAATCTTTCATAAGCTCGTGCAACACAGACCATCTAGTACTTCAAATCTTCTACAAATCTCGCATTCACCCTCGTAACAGTCAAGCCTACTCTCTTAAGTGACCCAAATTCAAATTGCAACATGTATATATTTCACTGGTAAAAGAGATCTTCCAAGAAACAATATAAGGATCACATAACTTCAGAACACTCCGCAGGAGTTAACCCACCTGCTTCGCCTCAACCTAATAGCTCTTCATACCCTTCCACTATCATAAACATTACGCAATCACTTAATATTCATGGGTCTGAACTCATATCGTAACATGAAATCTACTTCACTCCCCCACTAGAAAACATGAAAAGATTTTTCAGACACCCATAACTCGGGGCTATACATCAAATCAAGATGGAAATCAAGCACCAAATAGTTCTTTCTATCCTCAAGCAGACCCTTCTCGTCACATCCAAATCATATGAATACATCTCGCAGTCATATCATACTCATCACCTAGTCATCCAACCATCACTTCCACTAATAGAGACACTATCGAACATATAAATTCAAAAAGCACGTGCTCAGACAATCAACGCCTTAGTGCTCAAGCTATAGGCAAAATTCGGCCTCAAGTCCTCCAGATTATCCCAAAATCAACACACAAAGATCTCATCTCGCCCCTCAACAGGGAATCACAAGCCATCGATGCACATCTGATACGAAGCGCCCATGCGCGCATACGAACGCGTGGAAGGAATTCAAAGAGTTACATTTCAAGCTGAATCAAGGACGCACGATAAGAATTCAAGAATGTGAAGTTTTTCTGAAAGGTTCTGCAGCCTCTCGAGGATAAGTACAGACGTCTCCGTACCGATCCGAGAGACTCTACTAAACCTGCTCATGACTCGTGAGACCTATGTAACCTAGGCTCTAATACCAACTTGTCACGACCCTAAAACCGACCCGATCGTGATGGACCTATCGTGAAACTAGGCCAGCCGACACAACTCTCAAATTAACTATTAATCAATACAAATCATTTTTAGGCTTTTAATTAATCCAAATATCTCATAATGTAAGTCTAATTGAACAGCATAGAATAAATACACAAGCCAGACATCGGGGTGTCACAAGTCACGAGCATATACTAAGGTCTGAAAATATACTACAACAATCTAAGGAATACAAGAGGGAGAAGAGCAGGGCTGCGAACGTCGGGCAGCCTCCTTGCTAACTCCAATGACTTTGCTACTGAGCAATCAACACCCGCTACCGAATTCAGAAATACTTGAATCTGCACATAAGGTGCAGCGAGTAATGTGAGTACGCCAACTCAGTAAGTAATAAAAGTAAATAAAAGGTGATTAGTAAGAAAATACATAAGCCACGTCAACGCGCTACAAAAATGCAGGACATTTCCAACACAGTACAGAAATCATTTACTTCGTAAATCAAGCTCTGTTTCAGTACAAACCTTTGAAAACAACTTTCAATACTTTCAAACGAGTGATAAAACAATGAGTAAAAATGATAGAAAATGTAAACAGCCCCTCGGGCAAAACATGTACCATAAACCGCCCCTCGTGCATAATATCAACAGAACCAGCCCTTCGGGCTACCACATAATCACTCGTAATCAGCCCTTCGGGTATAACATGAATCAAGAACCACCCCTCGGGCAAAACATGGATCAAGAACAGCCCCTTGGGCAATAATATGAAATAACAACACCCTCTCGGGCTACATCATATCACTCACACTGGGTACCCGCGCTCACTGGGGGTGTGTAGACTCCGGGAAGGGCTCCTTACAGCCCAAGCACATTATCAAGTCATCTCGTAGCATAATCAAACAGGCATTCGGCCTAATAACAAGCCACCTCGTGGCGTAACAAATTAAGCACTCGACCTCATAATCATGAATCAGTACAATACGGCTGCGACGCGCAGCCTGATCCTATAATAACACACAACACAAGCCCTCGGCCACACTTAGTTAGAAATCTCTAAAAAGTCATTCGGGCATAGTAAAACATGATTCTCAACCCACAATATCGTTTAAAAATGTCAAAAATGGAGTAAACATGGCTGAGTTATGAAAATAGTAGAATACAGCATCACTGAGTACAAATATGAAGTCAAAACAGTGAGGAATAGTAGTAAAAATCCCCTGAGGGTCCAAAACAGTTGGCACGAGGCCCAAATATTGCATTCAGCCCAAAACATGATGATAGCAAACAGTTTTCAATCAAATACGCGGTTAAATAGTCATACGAGACGGACTAAGTCACAATCCCCAATGGTGCATGACCCCACGCTCGTCATCTAGCATGTGCGGCACCTCAAAGTAGCACAACGATGTGAAATCCGGGGTTTCATACCCTCAGGACAGACATTTACATTCATTACTTACCTCAACCTGGTTCAAACTCTAGCCCGCGATGCCTTTGCCTCTCGACTCGGCCTCCGAATGCTCCAAATCTATCCAAAAATAGATTTATACCATCAAAATATACTAAGGGAACAAAGTCCACTCGAAAATAACCAATTTACATCAAAAATCCCGAAATTGGCCAAACCCGCCCCCCGGGTCCACGTCTCGAAATCTGATAAAAATTACATCAATGGAATAATTATCCTCCCACAAGTCCATACATATCAAGAACATCAAAATCAGACCTCAAATGACCCCTCAAATCCCCAATTTACACTCTCCAATTTCAAGCCCTAATTCCCCAATTTTAGGCTTTAAATTCCACAAATTTCATGTTTAAACAAGTAAGAATCAATATATGATCGAATATTGAGTTCAAAAATCTTACCTCCAAGTGTTTTCCATCGATTCCCTCTTCAATCCTTCTCAAAAGCTCCAAACATCACTCAACAATGGAGAAAATAGACCAAAAATTGTGAAACCCACTTTCAAATATTCTGCCCCAGGTAAAATATCCTTCTTCGCGAACGCGACCGCCACCTCGCGTTCGCGTAGACCAAATTACACTGCCTCTCCACTTTTCCCTTCGCGAAAGCGAACGCTGCCATGCGAACGCGATGCTTTGCCAGTCCAGGCTTTCGCAAACGCGATACTAATCACGCGAACGCATAGAACAAGCGCATGGGGTGCCCCACGACCTCACTCCTCTTCGCGAACGCGACCCTAATCACGCATCCACGATGCACATGCTGCCTTCGCGTTCGTGTCCTTTCCATCGCGAACGCATAGAACAAAATCATCATCACAGAAAACACCCTTCGCGAACGTGATGCACCCTCCGCGAATGCGATGAACAAAAATCTCTGCAACAAAAACCAGCAAAATCTGCAACTTTTCCAACATCAAATGATCCGTTCAACCACCCGAAACTCACCCGAGGCCCTCGAGACCACAACCAAACATGCCAACATATCCAATAACATCATTCAAACTTGTTCCAACCCTCGGAACGCTAAAAACAACATCAAAACACCAAATCATCATTGGATTCAAGCCTAAGAATTCCAAAAACATTTAAATTTTGCTTTCGATCAAAAAGTCTATTAAACCTCGTCTGAAAGACCTGAAATTTTGCACACACGTCACAAATGACACAACGGACCTAATCCAACTTCCGAAATTCCATTCCGACCCATATATCAAAATCTCACCTATCGATCGGAAACCGCCAAAGTTCTAATTTCGGCAATTTAAGCCTAAATCTACTCCAGATCTCCAAAACACATTCTGATCACACTCCTAAGTCCCAAATCACCTAACGGAGCTAACCAAATCATAAAAATTCAAATCCGAGATAATATACTAACAAGTCAAAACTTGGTCAAACCTTTCAAATTTTAAGCTTCAAATTAAGAACTGTTCTTCCAAATCCATTCTGATTACCCTGAAAACCAAAACCGACGATTTACATAAGTCATAATACATCACACGGGGCTAGTCATGTCCGAGAACTAGCGAGCGAAGTGCAAAAGCTCAAAACGACCGGTCGGGTCGTTAAATCCTCCCCCACTTAAACATACGTTTGTCCTCGAACGTGCCCAAAGTTGTTCCGAAGACCATCAAATCGCTATGTAACCTGACCATGCACATACTCGGGGGTGATCCCACGTCACCCTATCGCTTATAGGTCTGATAACATAATGTAACTGAAATTTCACAATCCAACCTAGCCCATAAACCTTAGAACGACCTTTCCACTTCTGAAATCATCCAAAAGATCAGAATCTCACATCTATTCTTTGAATAAGTTCGAACAAGCTGTAACAAACCATACTTGCAGCCTCAGATGCAATTACATGATACACCACATAGCTATAACTCTCGTAGCGATAATGTCTAATCACAGCAGTTGCTCAGAACAACCGAATATCGATAATAAACCTCTTAATAAAGCCGCATTCCAACGCTTCCATATACTGCCAATGATAAATGAAACACGTAAAAGGTCATAACCATTCATCAGATCAACCAGTCGTGAAGCCATTTCTCCTTCGGCAAGGACCATAGCAAATTTCTAAGTCGAACATCGATATTTTCCTTCCAATATGCTGAAATCGAATATGTTTGTATTCATTCTAGATCCCAACGATCTCATCTAATCCAACACAACTACTCTGGTGACATGACACATCAATACCATCTAAAGCCACAACTCGTGCAATCCGCACATCAATAAGCAACAATCCAAACGTACTCAAATCATGAAAAATGACTCAATTGAGAGAGTTTTACCGCAAGCTCACCAGTACCACCACAACACAAATGCCGAGAACCCATCACACGTCGTAGAACCAGAAAACACGGATCTACCCGAAGGATCATACCTCCACATAACTTCGCTCCAATGCGCGAGCTCATCCAAAAATTGGTCCACATGAAACACCTCAAGTCACTATGCTCAAATCGACAACCACGCGCAATTTGATATCTGGAACCAAAAGCAAATCATCAAAACCACAGCGAAGAAATTGACATAACATTACACCAACCTGAAAGGACACAATTGATACGCCATCCACCGAGCAATACCCAATACTCTTCCCGCTCGAATTCCACTAAGAGACCCCAAAAAAACCGTACCACATGTGCCTATAACCAACAAGTCCCAACACCTCGCACACAGAAAGGTAACTCATAGATCTCCCTAGATCGCCAATAAGCTCAATAACAATCAAATTAACACATCCCTCAATAATACAACTCGGAGTCGACCAAGCCGACTCGATGTAGAATCACACATCCATATTGGCCTACCAATGAACCCCTTATCAAGGAGTTCCTGAAGTTGCTCCTTCAACTCCTTTAACTCCGCCGGTGCCATACGATACGGTGCCCGATACCAAAACAATACCGAAATCAACAACCATGTCCGGCGACATGCCCGGAAGCAGGAAACACATCCGAAAAATTCCTCACCATCGGATCTAAATCAACGCTAGGAGTCTCTACACTGACATTCATCACAAAGGCCAAATAAGAAAAGGCAACCCTTCCCAGCCATCCGCTGGGTCTTCAAGCCCCTAATAGTTACCACAAAAGACCGATATACGCAGTCCACAACCACGACCTAACCTGTTTATGAGAACTCCCAGCCTCCAAATTCATACAGCACGCGAATCACCATATCCGATCCTAACTCCACCGTCTGAATATACAACACACCTCTAATACCCAATCATCTTACGGGAGGTACTCCTATAATTCCTCTGTGCCACCAAGCAAACTCGAATCTCAGCAGTCTATCACGACCCCGGTTCGCCCTTCGTAAACCATCGTGACGGCACTTAGTCCTCTACAACTAGGTAAGCCTAAATTGCGGAAGATAAACCAAGTGCGGAATAAAAACAAGTTAAAACATAATGAAGAATGCTAAAACAGTGTTTAAAAGTACCGCTCGGTATACACAATATTTAGCTCTCAAACCAATACATACTTCCAAGACCCGGAAACCCATGAATCACAAGCTAAGGATCAGTACACATTCTAACTCCAGAATATCTAACAAGGGAAAGAAATACAGAAGGGCAAATGTTTAAAAGCTAGAATAGAAAGGGACTCCTCGGTCTGCGGACGAGGCAGATATACCTCGAAGTCGCTAGAGCAGTCGCCTCACCTAAAGGGTGATAGGACTGTGTCGCAGTACCTGGATCTGCACATGAAAAACATGCATAGAAGGGGCATAAGTACACCATAGTGGTACTCAATAAGTGTCAAGTCTAACCTCGGTCGGGTAGTGACGAGGAAGGTCAGGACCCTACTGAGATTAAATAAAATAAAATATCAACAGTATAGAATAGAACAGTATAAATAAGTACAACAGTAAAATAACACAGGATGTATAGAAAGCAACAACTATACAGAAGCAAGGTAAACACGGAAAGGAATACAGCTCAGCACCAATAATAACAATCGAGGATCTACCAAGATACCGTCATGTAGTCCCATATGTACATATCTAATGGATCTCCCAGGATTTTGTCCCGTAGTCCAACTCATAGTGCGCGGGGATCTACTGGAATCTCGCTCTGTAGTCCCAAATGTAAATACCCAGTATTGGGGGAATCTATCGGGTACATTCTCGTAGTTCCATATAACTATGTAGGGGAATTTACTGGAATCCCACATTCGTAGTCCCAAAATAAACAGACAAGGGGGAGCTACCGAAATCTCACATCCGTGGTCCCAAAATAAATACACAGCAACAACAGGAAAATATACAGAAATAGAAAAATTTCATATCAAGGCAACAAATGATTCTAGCCTAGCATGCTGCACAAAATTCAGGTAAGGCAGTTTGAGCAAGTAAAGCAGTTGAGTCACTTAGACATACTTTCCTAAGCTAACAACAGGCTAAATTTTCAAGTAGAATAAAATGGGAAAAAGGAACTCAGTTGAAATACATAAAGAAAAACCGGATTTTCAGTAATTAGCTCAAGTACGCACTCGTCACCTCACATACAAGGCATTTCAATTATTAAATATATCATATCCTGAAAGGAAGGTCCCCCGCACAAGGTTAGACAAGCCACTTACCTCGAACCGGCTCAAAATCAACTTGAGACCACGTTCTTGCCACGAGTACTCGACTCCAAATGGCCCAAATCTATTCAATTCAATTTCATAATGTAAATAACACTTCAAGTAACTGATTCTTCAATTAAATTCTAAGCTAATACGCAAAATTAGGTAAAATAACCAAAATGCCCCTCGGGCTCACGACTCGGAATAGGGTAAAATTTACATTTTCAGAATTCTCACTCCCTCACAAGTTTAACCATATAAAAACCATCCCAATCCAATTTCAAATCCCCAATCAAAACTCAAATCCTTGGTCTAAGAACTTTCCCCAAATTTTCATACAAATTTAGAAATTAAAGGATGAATTCATGTTTAGATTAATGGGTTACAAGAAAAGAGGAGTTAAGCATCGTTACCTAATCGATATCTCTGAAAATCCCTCAAAATCTCGCTCAAATCCGAGCTCCCAAGCTTAAGTTTTGATAAAAATGACTAAACCCTCGATTTTTAAATCTTATATCTGCCGAGGTAATTCCTTCTTCGTGAACGCGGTCAAAGTCTCGCGTTCACGAAGCACAAATTAACTTTGACCATTTTTCCTCTTACGCGATCGCGACCAACCCCTCGCGAACGCGATGCTTTACTCAGACAGGCCTTCGCGATCCACCTATCGCGAACGCGATGAATTAAATCCACTGAAGCTCAGCTGTACATTTTCTTTTATGCGAACGCGACACCACCCACGCGAACGTGATGCACAAACACTTACCCCTTTCGCGAACGCGAAGGTTTAAATTCTACCTTCCTCAACTGACTCTTCGCGAACGCGAGGGTCCACTCGCGAACACGAAGAGTAAAAACCTGCAACAGTTGAAACAAAAATCTGCAATTTCTCTAAGTTCCAAAATGACCCGTTGAGCATCCGAAACACACCCGAGGCCCCCGGAACCTCAACCAACCTTGCCAACCAATCCTAAAACATCATTCAAACTTGTTCCAACCTTCGGAGCGCTCAAAACAACATCAAAACACTTATTTTTCATCAGATTCAAGCCTAAGAATTCCAAAAACTCTAAAAATACGCTTTCGATCAAAAAGTCTATCAAACCTTGTCCGAATGACCTGAAATTTTGCACACACGTCACATTCAACACTACGGAGCTACTCCAACTTCCAGAATTCCATTCCGACCCTCGGATTAAAATCTCACTATCGGACCGGAAATTTCAAAAATTCAACTTTCGGCATCTCAAGCCTAAATTTGCTACGGACTTCCAAAACACAATCCGAACACGCCCCTAAGCGTCGGAACCATCGGATTTCCATTCTAAGGCAGTTTTCACGCTGTTTAGACTACGGTCAACTTTCCAACACTTAAGCTCTTATTTAGGGATTAAGTGCCCCAAAACTCTCCGAAACTCAAAACTGAACATCCCGGCAAATCAAAATAGCAGAAATAAACTTGAAGAAAGTAATTAATGGGGGATCGGGGTGTAAATTCTTAAAATGACTGACCAAATCGTCACACAGTCGATCCAACAAGAGAGTGTTGCAATACTAATGAAGTGTCCTCAACTCAAACACTTGCCCTTTTTCTGAAAATGCATACTCTCATCAAGCCATACCAGTCAGTTATCTCATTTATCTACTCATTTGAAACTGTCCATGCTACCCAAGAATTGTGACCTTCCTTTCAAAACTGAATTGTGACCTTACATATGCAAATCCCAATCCTACACAACATACCACATATATCGTACCATCCTAGGATAAACATGAGAACTTCATATCCCCTTCCGAGCCACAAGCAACCACGTACTCAACTAGCCAAGAATTTTCCATAGATCCCATCTAGAAGAAAATCATTATACATCACATGCTCCTCACGCTCGCAGAAAATATACATCTCTAACCGTGGTAGGAACCATTAAGAACTCTCTGAATTCCATTCGCACAAAACTAAACCGTCAGTATTGAATCCTTCCAACTCAACCAAGCTACGCAGGCCACTAAAACCCAAGAGCATTGCCGCTAAACACATGTAGAGATTCATTACCTCGAAAGCACCCAAGGAACTAATCATATCCATACCATGCTGATCCGGCCTACTACCAACCCATCTATCCAAGTTCCTACTGATTTACTTCCAACTTGATACTTCTCCTTTCCATAATACCGCAATTCCTCAACGCAGACTTACCACATGAGACCCAAGCATAAAACCACATTGTTTAAGGCTCGTAAGCTACTGAACACTCTCTTAAATATTCCCAAAAGCACCACATTCAAAATACCTACCCTGAAGAGACCCTATTTCACGAGACCACGTTGCCTCAAAACCCACGAACTAACTCATACCCTCCTTGTGTGTACATTCGCATCTTCAACTAGTATACCCATTCTGATAATTCCTCTACGAATTCGAAGTTATTTTCTCACATTCCTCCAATGCTACACCCAGACCAATGATAACATAGAACACTCCAAGCCTATTTCATGATCCATTAGAAAAGCTTGATACTTATCCATACCAAGGATCGAAATCCTTAGACACCGCACTTTAATTTTGAACCCACTAGGACCATTATTGAGAGTCACCCACTATGACTTGTTTCTGAATATAATCAAACTCCAAGGCTCTACTAGCACATGAACACCCTCTCAAAGAAGCACCCGGTTGAATCACTTTCCTTGTACATCACATCCACACGAAGCATAGACTCTGAGTTTTTCCAAAACCTGAACATGAACCAATAAAGCCCAAATATAGCACACATTCCTCAAATCCTTTGCTCGAATTACCACTGATGTTTTCTTTCCTTATTCATAATAACCTATTAATACACTGATAACCCGAAACTGCACAAGCAGACAGCCATGCGACTCAATCTTAGAAGGTGGGGCTCCCCCCATTTAGCTTGAAGCTACAATTACACAACCCTGGGACCCACCAAGAATTCCTTCTTTCCCATCGATATCAACTAAAAGCCCAACAATGCATTCCAAACTCGAAGTCATGTTGTATCCAAATAAAATCCGTGGACCTAGTCACTGTCCATCATGATTCCCAAATTGCTCTAAACTTTCCTCAAGGCGTGTGGCTATCCTACCACAGAACCCATATGCTACTCTGCCACTCTCCCACTTTGGTTAAACCCTCTCCTTTAAGCAAATTCTCGACCTCTGCTTTTCATACTTAACCTATTAGTAATCCAACCACCGCGAGACACCCCCCGCCATGCCCTTCCTCATACTTCGCTGCCCGAATATTGCCCCAAATCAAATCCATACATGTAGCACATGTACAAATGAGTCGCTACCAACTCTAAACCTCCTAAAAGATCCTCTTTCTCGAGCAATCAATATTAGAAAAACCAATTTGATTCTAAACCTACACACCGCTATCTCTAACAACCACTCCTCAGGCAACCATTTCACAACACCTCCCGAAGGCCAAAAAATCAAAGAAGACCATAACACCGGTGACCTTAACACATCCAATCAAGGGCGACGACACCACATTAGTGATAAAAATTCTACCAAGCTCAAAAATAACAAGTCTCGTTACTCCATTAACCCAAATCTGAGCGTTCGTAGTCCGGTTGTTTTTCTTCCGCCGAGAATAAAATGTTAAATCTGGGAATCATTCACTGAGTAAACCTCATTCCAAGTCATTCACTGCTTCGATGCATAGACAAAAGTACTGCTATTACACAAACACTATGCGATAGCAACGCACGAATTGTCATAACAATCAATGCCAAATCTCAAAATCTTAGGTAGTAATGATACAGAGTTGAAACGACATAATGACCTTTGGCAAGGCGACGACAATAGCCCAATCAAATATGCAGGGAGAAACATCCTGCACCACATCTGTATTACCATTACAATTCCTCGATTCCCAATTTATAACAAGTGTTTCACGCCGCGTAAGATCGAGTAGGAAATAAACAAAGGCATAAGCCTCAAAGGAATCAAATCGCACAATGAGGAATCAAGAAGGGGAGTGTTCCTAACAGCCGTATAGCCTCTCGAAGATAAGTACAGACGTCTCTGTACCAATCCGCAAGACTCTACCAGACTCGCTCATGACTCGAGAGACCTAAGTGAACCTAGTGCTCTGATACCATGTTGTCACGACCCAAAATCCATTAAAGTGAACCGCAGTTTCTCTTTGGTTGCACCTGCTTCTTGCAAGGTTGCTTTGGATTGCACCTGCTTTGTGTTTTCAAACAAAGAACAATTGTTAGTTTGAAACGGTGGTTGGTTTTGTGGCCTTGATTGTTTCATCACTTGATCTCGGCCCGGCTTCTTTAATGAAGATCTCAATTACAACTACTCGTTTCCTGGGGACCGATTTCATTTCAGGCCCTCAGAACCTCTATTTTTTTCCAAATTTTGCCATGACGATTGGTCGGTGGAACTCAACCTTTTCGACTTTATTTTTCCTTCGTAGGCCTTTCATTTTTGACTTGTTGTTTTTCTTTTTCTTTTTTTTTTGTTTTTAACCATTCGGAGCATTGGGGAACTATTGGCTCCTCAAACTTGCTGCAACGGCTAATCGCGTGGGACTTAACCTTTTCCAACTTTATTTTGCTTTTATAGGCCTTTCATTTTTGGCTTCTTTCTTCCAACTTCAATTTCAGAGCATTTGGGGTACCTTGGCTTTTTCAAATCTTTGCCGAGATGGTTAGCCACGTGGGACTCAACCTTTTCAACTTCCAAAAGTTCTCAATTTCAAAACATCAGCCAACATGGCCGGTCGAAGTCGATTTGATGCCCCTAACGAAGTTGGGTGCCTTATTGCACATTAGCTCATGTCAAATGAGAACTCTGTAAATCAATCTTGTCATTCCTTCTTTGTCTCAATTTCGGAATAAAGTTAGACCGAAAGGGATTCAAAGAAAACAAATAATGGAATAGAGAATGAGTTTAAAATAAGTAGTGTCCCTTTCGGGGAAAGGAAAGAAGGACTTATCTGGGGTACGTGCGGACTTCAATGAACATGACATGCCTTTTGGACTGGATTCCTGATCTGTGTAAACCGTCCGACTCTCAGAAATTCATCACAACTTTTGCCTCAAAATCAAGAAACCTTGCCAGGACTCTATCGGTGCCGATAGCTGTGAGGATCCTCTTTTCGATCAGGGGTGCCCTTTGCGGGTTTTCACGAGCTGACCTTTTTCATTTCTCTTCTCACTATCGCCTTATAGTGCCCGCGTGGGTTTTCACTAACAAGACTCTCTCATTTTGATTTATTTGCTTACTGTCTCCTCACGGTGCCCGTGTGGGTTTTCACCAATAAGACTATCAATTCTCTCATTTTGACTGTATCGAATCCAAGTAACTGTATTCTTTGGTCCTTGAACATTCTCAACGATTGATCGGAAGGACTTGAACAGGGTTTGGGTAAAAAAGGATTTGGATTGAGTTACAACTTTGGAACCTTTTGGGCGGGATCATCGTCGAACCATTATAATATCTGCCCCAATTTCACTTTTTGGGGGACTTTGAATTTTTATTTTGGTGTGACTGAACCCCAAAGAGAGGTTGCCTACGTATCCTTTCGGAATCAAGTCGAACGTAGTTCAGGAAAACTTTGTTTTTGATTTTTTTTTTGTTTTTCTGTTTTGTTTTGTTTTCTCTTTCTTTTTCCTTTCCTTTTCCTCTTTTTTCAATTCATTTTCTTTGTCTTTTCTTCTCCCCTTTTTGTATCTTTCTTTTTTCATTTTTTCATTTTTTCTCATTTTTCATTTCATTTTGCAATCATCATTTTTTTAGCACTTTCAGGTTCCAAATAGGGTAATCAACGAAGAGTAACCGGCTTAAATGGTTTACAAAAGGGTTAATGGTGTTTGGGTAGCGAGAATGAAAGCATTCGTCATCCCAATCGGAGAATATTAATATTATAGGGAGGATCAATCATAGTACCTTCTGTTTCGCCAATGGCTGCAATGGCCTTCAGTGCCGGATCAAATTCCTCAACTTCACAAATCATTCTGACTATTGGCCCGATGTTGTGGGCAGGCAACAGATTGTTCATCACATCAGGAGCTTTTTCATCCCGAAAAATGATTCTTTCAGCTTCAAACAAATCTTCAACTGCCTTTTTGAGGGTCCAACAGTCCTCTGTACTATATCCCACTGCTCCAGAGTGGTATTCACATATAGCATCAGCTCGGTGTGAGGGGGACTCGAGGTTCGACCAGTTCGGGGCCACTGGCTGCAATAGATCTAGCCTGATTAGCTTTTGAAACAAGCTTGAAGACGATTCACCAATAGGGGTGAACTGATTCTTCCTGAAAGTCTCTCTTGGGCGAAGATTGTACTGGGGAACATTTGGTTGGAGATTATATGGAGCTTGGTAATGATGGGCATTTATAGGAGGTGGAGCTCGGTTCTGTGTATGATGTTGTGGCCGCATGTAAGGTTGCGCGTTCATCACCGCATAAGAAGGTGGTGCCACGGCATAAGCATCATCTTGAAAGGGACAATAGTGTGGAGGAAACATAGGAGGCACATATGATTAGCTGAGTGACCTACGGGGCCCCCTCGAGCTTGAAGCCATCATGGCTCTGTCTTCACTCCTATTGTTGTTCATCAAACCCTCCGAACCATTCTGAGCAGCCTATGATGTGGCTTTAAAAGCAGCATGACTCAAAATCCGACCTGTTCTTAAACCGTTTTCAACCATTTCCCCAATTTTGATAGCCTCGACAAACGGCTTACCCATAGCGGATATCATGTTCTGGAAGTAGTCCGCCTCTTGGCCCTATAGAAAGACCGTGAACATTTCAATTTCATCCATTGGAGGCTTTACCCTGGCAGCTTGCTCACGCCATTTGACAGCATATTTGCGAAAGCTTTCTGTGATTTTCTTTTTCAAATTGGACAAAGAGTTTCTGTCGGGAGCGATGTCCACATTATACTGGAACTTGCGAACAAAATTTCGGGCCATATCGTCCCACATGTTCCAATGGGTAATTTCTTGATCTATATACCACTCAGAAGCGATTCCGGTGAGGCTTTACCCAAAATAGGCATTAGCAACTCCTCTTTTCCACCAGCACCCCTCAGGTGGTTACAATATCGTTTCAAGTGAGCGACCGGATCTCTGTGCCCGTCGTACTTTTCAAATTTTGGCATTTTGAAGCCAGCTGGCAAGTGGACATGGGGAAACATACAGAGGTCAGACTATGAGACACTCTTCTGGCCACTCAGACCTTGCATGTTTTCCAGGCTTTGTTCCAAGCTCTTCATCTTTCGAGCTATTTCCTTTTGCTCAAGACTTTTAACAATATTTTCTTGCTCCACTGAGAAATCATATTGCGGAGGTTGAGTGAAAGAGTACGGGGTCACATATGCTATTTCTGATTGAAGTTGTGGACCTTGAAAGGTGAACATTGGAGGCTCAACATACGGTCGTGGTAAAGTTGATTGTGTTCTGGTGCAGACTGGTGCTACAGAGAACAATATTGGAGGCGGTGTCCTTGAAGCCAGTGCCTTGGGCCGAACCACAGAAGGCATACCAGGATCATTGAAGGGCATCGGAGGGTGCCCACATGGGATGAGCGGGTTGGGAACAGGGGAATTGGTAACTTCGCCTGACCTGGGGATCAATTCAGGGAACCCAGGAATTGCACTTGGCGGTTCCCTACCATTAGACAAGGCATCCCACATTTCCAATATGCGGAGACGCAACATCTTATTCTCTTCAGCAGCTGTTGATTCTAGCTGCAGAATAGCCGATGTCGGACTATCCTCAGGATCGATGATTGGTAGATTGCTTGCGGAGGTCACCATCTGTGCCTTTGGATCTTGTGAAGGAGGGGAGGCTAGACTACCAACAAAACCAACCACCAAAACCTGGCTAGTTTGCACACTCAACAACCTTGTTAGTTTTGAGACGCTTAACAGATAGAAAATCGCACGTTTGGATGCAATGCATCTAAACAGTTAAATGTATCTACCATGTGTTTGAACGGTTGCATGTTTCATCCCAGCCTTAGTTAACCTTTTCAGTATGTAACCCTTTTCTTTTATTTCTGCCTCTCTTAATCACTCTTGATTTTTTTCATTTCGTTTCTGTCGTTCTTTTATTTTTTGGCACTCTCTTTTCTTCTTCTTTTTTTGTTTTTTTCACTCTTTTATTTTTGTCACTCTCTTTTTTTCACTTAATTTTTCTTTCTCTTTTTTTCAGTTTATTTTTCACTCAGTTAATTTTATGGCTATGATCGAATCTGATGAGGATTGTCTACGTATCATGACGTCGCATGAATCAGATCTTGCGTAGTTCGGGAAGATCGAAAATGGTGTAAATAAACTAACTTTTTTTTGTTGGAATTTTTGAAAGAAATGTTTTAAAAGAAAAAAGAAAATATTTTTTTTATTTTTTGATTTTGATTTTTGTTTTGCTTTTGAAAAAAAGACTTCTAAAAATTCATTTGCTTTTGATTTAAACTTTGGGAATTTTAAAAGTAAAAAGAAAATATTTTTTGTTTGAATTTTTATTTGTTTTCTCTTTTTCTAAAGAAGAAAGAAAATATTTTTGGATTTCGGATGTTGCCTCTTAATTTTTGAAAGAGAGACTTTTAAGAAAATGTTTTGGATTTCTGAGTTTTTATTTATTTACGAAAGCACTTCTAAAGAAAAGCAAAAATATTTTTAGACTTCAATTTTTTCAATTTTTTTTTTTTTTGAAAGAGAGACTTTTAAATAAGCAAAAGTTTCTTTCTTTTTTTAATTCATTTTTCAAAAAAAAATTGAATTTTGAGAAAAATACTTCAAAATAAAGGAAACCTGTATTTTGGATTTTGATTTTTTTATATTTTTTTTTTCCATATGAAAGAATTCAGAAAGAAGGAAACTATTTTTTTGAGTTTAAAATATATATTTTTGAATTTTCTAAGGAAATGTTTCTGAGGACGGAATTAAAAGAAATTTTTTTTAAAAAATTGAGGCCTGAACCGATGAGGTTTGCCTACATATCTCACATCCGGTGAGAATCAGACCCGCGTAGTTCGGTCAATTTTGACATAATTGTGAAAAGCACGATATTGACTCACTTTCATTTTTATTTTATTTTTTTTGAAATACATTTTCATTTCTTCTTTTTTTTCGAAAACTTTTGCAGAGTTTCGAGGCATTTTCAAATACCGAAATTTTCAGAATCGGGTGAATTCTCTATCCTACCTCACTCTTGGTTTTTCTCTTGATTTCCTTTCCCTAGCGGGTCAACATGCAAGCCGAAACAAATAAATATTCACATAGCACGTAGGATGCATCAGGATGGTCTTTATTTTGGGTACATATGTCCTAGACGGACTCAACCCCTGTGTTGAGTCCCCAAGGTCAAATGAACGTGATGCAAATAAACGTTCCTACTAGGGATCCGGCATGAGGTTATGTTATTCTAAGTTTAAACCTGGGGTTGTGTTCTAAACCTGGCTTACCCGAGCGGACAAACTCGAGTCAATGAGGGGGCAATGTACCGGGAGCACGAAAGTCTGTCCGGCCTTATTGCTTGTCCAGCCTCGTTCTATTTGGTATAACTCTAACAGAAAGGTGGGCCACGTGAACGTGAGCACCGTTTTTAGAAGACTCTGAAGGGAGGCGTAATAAGACATTTAAATACAGTTTAATTAATATCAAAGCGGCAAATGATAATTAGCACATTAAGTCCACAAAATACAGTAATATCAACAATAAAGCCAAATAAAAATCACATTAACAAGCTCTAATTCTTGAACCCTAAACCAGAGATTCGGGGTTCGTTCCCCAGCAGAGTCACCGGAGCTGTCACACCTCCTTTTTTTACACCCGAAGGTATATGGGAGTTTTTTCAATTAAAGTAACATTAATCGAAATGGGATTATTTTATTTAATTTTTTCAGAGTCGCCACTTGGAATAATTTATTTGGTGTCCCAAGTCACCGGTTTATTTTAAATCTCAAATCGAGAAAATTTTCGACTTTATTTAAAAGTCTGCGAACCAAAAATTCTAGATAAGGAATTATGTTAACCCGGGAGAAGGTGTTAGGCATTCCGGGTTCTGTGATTCTAGCACGGTCGCTTAGCGATTTATACTTGGCTTAAATTATTGAACTACTAATTTTAGGACCTATGTACATTTATCCCTTTAACCGCTTTTAGTTGCTTAATTATTCGAATTTTGAAATTATCTTAAAAAGAGTCACGCGTACGTGTACTCATTTTGTTTTGCGCGTCAAAAATCATGTCACGCGTATGTGTTCACAATTAATCATACTTTATTAATATTAAGATTATTTGGCCAAAGTCACGCGAACGTGTACCTCGATTTATTTTGAAAATTATAATTATATCACACAAACGTATACATAATCACCATGATAGACTAACATTTACACATGATCAAGTTAAAAATAGCACTTTTTACAACTAAAATTTCACTAGTCCGAGCACAGAAAAACAAAAAGAGCACAAAATTGAGGAAAATCCAATTAAGAAATTCAAACTTTGCTATTAAAACATATCACAGTGCCAAGAATCAAATCAGCAACAGCACAACAAAAGCATCTTTAAAATATTATCGAAAAGCACGAATAGAATAAACTTCCAAATGACAAAATACTTCACACTTTTTATATATAGCCAACTAGATTATAACGACAGCTTTGAAAGATACTCTACAGTAATCAAAATCACCAAAAACTTATCTAATTAACTCTATCAACGGATAATTTATAACTCAAACTAAAGAAAATGAAAGCAACGGGAATTCCAACCAAACAAACACGCTGACAATCTCAAACACACGCGCATTAAAGATTTCATTTTATCAAAATTAATACTGAAGATTGAAGAGAAGAACAAGAGTAATAAATGGACCTTTTGTATTTAATAGGAATCTCCAAGCCAAATCTTTAACAAAGCATCTGAGAAATGAGACAGAGATCGAGAAGTTGGCGACAAAACTTTGACAAAATTTGGACAGCGACAGGAGCTTGCGAGCAGGACCTCGAACGGAAAACCTTTTCGGCCACCTCGACCATCCTTGTCTGCCGACGATTTTTTGGGTAGCTGGACGCCGGATTTATGGCTGAAATTTGGGCTGTTATGCAGCGTTTCTGGGCTGTTTTGAGGTGGTTTTAAGGTAGTTTTGGGGATGATTTAAAGATAAAGTCTGGAGGTGTTTCAATGGAGTTCTTGATGAAGTTTGAAGGCTGGTTTTTGGCTGAAGAAGCAGTGTGTTTCAGCTGCAATTTTGAAGCTGTTTTGGGGCTATTCGGCAGATTTTTTGGCTGATTTTCGTTGGGTAATTGGGGCTGTTTCATGGTGTTGGGCGAAACTGATTTTGGGGTCAAAATAAGGCAGTTTGGATGGTTTATGGCTGGATTTTGGAGGTTCTTTCAGCTCGTTTTTTGGAGCAATTTTGACGTTGGTTTGGGGTCTTTTTGATGAAGCTTAAGGTAATGCGTATTGTGGTCCGGCCCGGCCGGGCTGAGGCGGTCTCGGGCCAAACGGTCTCAATGCATGGAATTGGCCCGCGATGGTCCTAAGCTCACATGGTCCCGAGGCTAAATGGGTCAGGCCCGCGGGCCTAACGGGCTTTTCCATTTCAGACTATTTTTTTAAATTTTGTTTTATTTAAGGCACTTTCTTGTAGCCGGGATGAGGCGGTCCCGGGCCAAACGGTCCCAATGTGTGGAACCGGTCCACGGTGGTCCTAAGCCCACATGGTCCTGGGCTAAATGGGTCGGGCCCGCGGGCCTAACGGGCTTTTTTGTTTCGGGCTATCTTTTTATTTTTTTTATCTAAGGCACTTTCTTGTAAACTATATATGTATATACTAGTATAAATTGCTTATATATAGCTATATAAATATATATAGTATATATAGTATGTATAGTATGTATATATAAGGGTGTATTATGTGTATATATAATTATATATTGCCTTATGTAATATATATTGCCTTATATATATATATATATATATATATATATATATATATAGTTTATATGTATTAGAGATATATATAGTGCCTTTTTTTTTTTTATGTAAGGCACTTTCTTGTAAACTATATATGTATATACTAGTATAAATTGCTTATATATAGTATGTATAGTATGTATATATAAGGGTGTATTATGTGTATATATAATTATATGTTGCCTTATGTAACTATTGAAAGAAAATAGGGGAAATATGTTGAATAGCAGATAGAAGTCTATGATTAGAAAATGAATGTCTATTATAAATAGTAGACTTATCATCAAATTGAATACAAATCCTACCATCCGGATTTTGAGTAACATGCAAAAATTCAGTATTCGACAAGTCGTTAGTAATCTGACTTGGGGATATAACCGAATTTAAAGTCCAAGTAGTTGGGAAATTAATTTTTTCCCACCTAATAGGTCTCCTAGTGGTGACCTTGGACCTTGCAAAGTTGGTTTCTACCAGTATGGTCTGATCTGATGTATCATATAACTTACATCTAGGATTCAAAGTAGATAATAATTTAAAATAAATCCTATAAGACAGACATATAAGTTCAGAACCAGGCGCATAATTATAACCATGCGTTTTCACATTTAAAGTCAAGGCATCAAGAATATTAACATCAGAAAGAGATAGTTGCAGATTGGGTTGAGTATTAAAATATACTGGACCATAGGCCACAGTAGATTCAATCGAACCCATCAGAGATTGTCTGAAATTCAGATTTCTAGCATCTCTAAGAGCTGCCAAAAAGGTCTCTGGTAACCCTTTAAGGGTTAACGATTTAAACGCAATTTGAACCATACCAATATGCAAGTAATGATAATGATGTTTGTGTAAGTCAATATCGTGTTTGTTTAACAAACGAATAGTCTGTTCAGAAGAATTTAATGCCAAAGATTGTTCAGTCGTTTTTATCAATTGTTTTGAAGAAACTTTATCAAACCAACCATAATCATAAATGGTTTTTATAGAAACTTTAGGAATCGTCCATTTATTTAACAAATCAAGGTTTTGAGGTATATCTACCTCTTTAGATCATAAGAAGCCTTGGACTGACCAGCATACTACGTTAGTCAAAAGTATTAAACAGCGTGTTAAGTCTTTACCTTGCTTAACTCTTGCTAATCCTACATGGCAAAAATTATTGAGACTGATGCGTCTAACGTTGGCTACGGTGGGATTTTAAAACAAGTGAATCCCAACAATAAGAGTGAATACCTGATAAGATTTCACTCTGGTAAATGGACCGAAGCCCAGAAGAAATATGCTATTGTGGCTCATGAAATGTTGACTATTGTTAAATGTGTTTTAAAATTTCAAGACGATTTATATAATCAAAAGTTTTTAATAAAAACTGATGCTCAATCTGTTAAATATATGTTTGACAAAGATTTCAAACATGATGCGTCTAAATTAATATTTGCTAGATGGCAAGCTCAACTGGTGCCTTTTGATTTTGTCAAAGTCCTCTTCTGTCTAAATCATTCATTTGTTGGAGGAAATTTTCCACCTTATCCATGTTTTTGTCGGATAATATTACTTCCGGTTGTATTGGCTGGGAATCTTCTTCTCGATATCATTGCCACTTGTTTCACTGCGCATTGATATGTCTGACCTTTCAGTCTGGTTTATAGTTTGAAGTAGATTTCTTTTTACTTCTTCCAGATATTTATTTATTAATTGTGTCTTATCTCCTTCTTGAACAGAGATTCTTCTAGCAATATGCCTGACTGAGCTATCGTCAAATATTGTCTTCTGGGGAGTAGTCGAATATAATTGAATCTGTGCTGAAATGGAATCCAATAATTCTTGGCCATATAACAATTTTGTCTTGGGATCATTCTTCATCAACTTATCCCAAAAATTATTGTAGAAGACCATGTATAAGCAAGGAATTTGTTCTTCAGTAACCCCAATTCGGGGGTCCATTTATGAATCCACGGAATAGAGAAACAATGAAGAAGTAGATCTGATCAATCTTTTCTAAATAACAGATATGATTTGTATGATATAAATCTGTTAAGAACGGAGAAATTTTTGTCCATTCTTTGTATAACTTAAGAAATGGCTCAGGCAAAATCTTTGTTGTGGGGACGTGATGTGCCCACCAATTCAGAAACCAATTAGGGATAGGTTCTGCAAATATCTTTGCACATATTTTAATAAACCAAGTGTGTTTATGTTTATCATTGTTGTAATATAATACTCTATCGAATGCCTGGATATAATCCCAGTAAGTAAAATTCATGGGTGATTTATTAAGGCTTATCTGCCTCTCTTTCATTGTGGATATCCCCCATTCTTCAACAGATATAATCTGCTTGATAATAATTTTTGAGAAGTTATAAACGTTCTCACTTGTGTTATAACCGAAAAAGTGTTGGAATTCTGCACTCGAGAATAAATATGAGCATTGGAAAGCTAAGTTTATAGACGGCCTCCCTTCCTTATTTGCTGAAAGGGTAAGGAAAGTATTAAGGGGTAGTTACGGTGAAATTCAGTATGGTCATTATACATATGGTAAACTTATAGGAGTATGTACACAAGAAGGATTAAACTTGTGTAATGAGCTAAAACTTTCTAGACAGCTTAAGATTGATAAGCTTAAAGAGAAATCCCAATTAGGTGACTTCTATACCCAGTTCGGTTTACCCAGAACCTCTACTCAAGGTAGGAAGAAGAAGAAAAACAGATATCATAGGTATCCTAACCCGGATAGCCCGTATAAGAAAAAGAGGTCTAGATATAGGTCTAAGGAAGAGCGTGATACTAGAAAAGCGCATCGAAAATCTACTCGATTTACGAAGAATAGATCAAAGAGAGATCTCGCTGATATTAAGAGTTATAAGTGTTGAAAGTTTGGTCATATTTCTCCAAATTGCAAGCTTCAAAAGCTGAAAACCTTAGAACTCGATGATGAGTTACGCGATAAGGTTTATGGCTTGTTATACACTTCAGGATCAGAATCTGACTATTACTCTGAGACTGAATCTGAGGATGAAGTTGATTTAATTGATTTGTCTGATAATGATAAAAATATTGGTACTTCTTGTAACTTGCAAAGGTGATATTTGTACTTGTAATGATGACGAATTTTATAAAGTGCAATCACAATTTTATGATTTGAATATGAAAACTATTACATCTGATAATGTAATAGAACTTTTAAAAGAAGTTACCGATGAAAAACTTCGTGAAAAAATTATTAATTTAGCTGCAAGTTCTAGTTCTAGTAGTTCAAAACCTTTTGAAAAATATAAGAACGAATTTGAACATTTTGCGCCTTATTTTTTGTCTGAAATTAATAAACGACTTCATAAGTCCAGTACACCTAGCAGAGATGCTTCTTTTGATGATTTGAAAATCGAAATTGAGAATTTGAAAAAAGATATTAAGTTTCTTAAACAAAATCAAATGATTTGTGATCACCGGATTACTCAAATTGAGAAAAATAATTCTCTAACTGACTTTCCAACTGATTTTTCGGCTAAAGGAATTTCCGAATCTTCAAATGAAAAGGGAAAAGAAATTTCTGATCAGATTGATTCGATTAATGAAAATTCTGATATGTTTTTAGGAATGATGCAGGTTGTTACGGCTCATAAGTGGTACATTAAATGTACTATCTTGATTGATAATACTTTCTCTCTAACTGATGTAGCAATGATTGATAGTGGAGCAGATGTAAGTTGTATTCAAGAGGGTCTTGTTCCTACTAAATATTTTCAAAAGACCACTCATTTGGTAAAATCTGCTTCTGGTCATGCTTTAGATATAGAGTATAAATTACCAAATACTCATATTTGCCAAAATAGAGTTTGTATTCCTCATTTCTTCTTTTTGGTAAAAAACCAGTTATACCCTCCGATTATACTTGGAACTCCTTTTATTAATGCTATTTACCCTTTTAATAACATAGATGCACATGGTTTTTCTGCTACTTATCAAGATAAAGAGATAAGTTATTCTTTTGTTACAGATCCCATAACTAGAGATATTAACGCCTCGATTAATATGAAACAAAGGCATGTTAATTCATTACAATCAGAAATATTGAGCATGAATATATTCGATACTTTACAATCTGCTAAGGTTCAGCAAAAGATTAAATTGATTGTTGAACAGATGGCTGTTGATGTTTGCGTCGATCACCCTAGTGCCTTTTGGAACCGAAAAAGGCATATTGTAACTTTTCCTTATGAAGAAAAATTCTCCGAGGATGATATCCCTACTAAATCTCGACCTTGCCAGATGAATGCTGAATTAGTCGAATTCTGCAAAAACGAGATTGACAGCTTGTTACTAAAAGGGTTTGATAAAACCCTCAAAATCTCCTTGGTCATGTTCGGCCTTTTATGTTAATAATGCTGCAGAAAAGGAACGTGGTATTCCTAGATTAGTTATAAATTACAAACCGTTGAATAAACATCTGAAATGGATTAGATATCCTATCCCCAATAAAAGGGACTTGTTACCTAGATTATATGACGCCAATATATTTTTAAAATTCGATTTAAAATCTGGATATTGGCAAATTCAAATTTAAAGAGCATACTTATAGAACTGCTTTTAATGTTCCATTTGGTCAATATGAATGGAATGTCATGCCATTTGGTTTTAAAAATGCCCCTTCTGAATTTCAGAAAATTATGAATGATATTTTTAACCCTTATCTAGATTTTTTCATCATTTATATTGACGACATATTAGTATTTTCTAAAACATTAGAGATGCATATTAAGCATCTTGATATTTTTAAGAAAATTGTAATACAAAACGGTTTAGAAATTTTTCGTAGGACTTGATATCATCGTTGTCCTCTTCTCTGGCGATTGAAACAAATGTATTACTTTGCTTTTTGGCGGCCAAATATGCCTGTAGATGACCGTATAATGGATTATCTTCTGGAATATCATCCAGATGTATAGACGGACCTGGTGAAGAGTCTGGATTCTTCACGGTTAATATGCAAGAGAAATTAGTTCTTCAACATAGATATGAATCTGTTTAGCCGGACATAGTCACGGCTGGGCAGAGAAACAAAATAATTAAATACTTTAAAAAATTAAAATAAACAAATACCTTTAAGGTCGGGATGCAAGGCCCTGAAGATGGTGAACTGAACTTCGAAACTTTATTTACTTCAATTGATTTACAAAATGAAGAAGCTAAGAAGCTAAAAGTCTTTACAAGAGAGAGAGAGAGAGAGAGAGTTCTTAGAGAGAGAGAGGGTTTTTTACAATCTGCCTCTTCAAATGAAGAGTTCCTCTATTTAAAGAAAGAAAAAAGAAACATAAAGAATCTTTAAATAGTAAATTGGGTCCCACATCTGGGTCCCTATACAGTGTTTCTACTGTTGAGAACAGTGTATCTACTGTTGTGTGGGGTCTTTGGCGGCTTTTAGTCAAAGTCCTCTTCTGTCTAAATCATTCATTTGTTGGAGGAAATTTTCCACCTTGTCCATGTTTTTGTCGGATAAGAAAACTATAGGATAAGCATATAACAGTAAATACTTTTGTGAATTCTTCACGATCTTTATTTGGATTATAATATAAAATGTCACCGGTAATAGTGTTAATTCTCGGTTGAACTAGATTTGAACCTGTACTAGGGTTAACCGTACTATCTACACTTGTCCCCTCTTGCGCAGCTTTCATTTGTAAAAATCTAGTTTTATCTCTAGGGTGTTTCAATATGTGTCTAGTCAAACTGCCCGTACCGCTACGATCTCCAGTAAATTTATGAACTAGTTGAGACCCACAAGTGTTACACTTAGCGTTATTTTTTTCTCTTAGTTGAGTAAAAAATGCCAAACAAGAGATGCTTCGGGCCGTTTAGAAGGTTGTCTATTAAAAGTAGAGGTTACTATAGGAGGGTCAGGTGGGGCATCAGTTGGGTTATTAACAGGACTAGTAGGTGTATCATCTAAATCCGGTTGCGTTTCATCTAAATCATCATTTTCCTCATCATTTTCAAAGATAGTTTCATTTTCAAAATTGAATATCGTTGAAGACTTGAAGACTTGAATACTTCAATTCACCAACTTCACAATTTTTCACGAAATTGCAATAATAAAGCAAGCAATTATAGAAGAAAATTAGAGAGAGATTGAGAGAGATTGATGATTTTGTGAGTAAAAATGAAAGAATGGGGGGGTATTTATAGTTGAGAATTAGGAAAAAGTGTAATTATAAAAAGTTTGGGGTTAAAGCAAAGTTTGGGGGCCAAATGGCTATTTTTTAAAGTGGCCAACGGATAAATTTTGAAGGCCAACGGCTAGATTTTAAAAATCTGACCGTTGGTCTTTTTTTAAAAAAAAAAATTAAAAATTAGCCGTTGGAGCCCGTTGGACCCGGTTGAACCGGCCCAGGCCCGCCTGCCGGTCCCGGGCTTAACGGTCCCGGGCTCACGGGCTAAATGTCTTGAACCGGCCCACCACGGGCTTTTACACCACTAGAGCCCAGGCTCGGTTGAACCGGCCCGTTTGGCCCGTTTGGCCCGCGGTCCTGGGCCACAATACAGCCTTAGCTTAAGGGACGACTTTTGGGGGACGTTTAGAGCGTCAATTCATAGTCGGGTTTTGGTGAGAAATGGTATTTGCAGTGTTGGAGAAGAAAGAGTAAGGTTGTCGTTTTTGCTTTTTAGTCTAGGTCCTCTTTTTTATTTTAGGAGCTAAAGGGATTATTTTATAGAGGTAGGAATTAGGTTAGGTCAAATGGGAAATGGGTATGGGCTCAATGTTTTGGGCTTGAAGTGATTTGAGTCATGAATTTGGGCTAATTAACTTTGGAGTATTAAGACTAAATCAAAAAAAAATTATTCATTTTCTTTTTCTTTGATTTTAAAAATCTAATAAAATCTTAAACCAATATAATTTGTAAAAATTAAAATTGTTTATCTATTAAAACAACTAATTAACTTAAAACTAAATAAAAATACTATTTTCTAAAGATTAAAAGCTAAATATATAATAATGACCATTTTTGTGATTTTTTCATAATAAAATTAATTCCTACATGCAAATTGAACTTAAGATGACATAATTAAAATGTGATATTTTTCATAATTGTTTATGATTTTAAAATATTAAAAATGTATGAAATGCAACTAAATAAAGAAAAACTTCTAAAATCCCTTAAAATCATTTTTGGTTTATTTTTAAGAGTTATTTTCATGTAGGGCAAAAATTAGGTGCTCACAGTAGCTACGTACAGGCTCTCGTCACCTCGCGCGTACATAGCCCCCATAACAAGTAGCACACATCCATTTACAACACCTAGGGGTAATTTCTCCCTCACAGGGTTAGATAATAGACTTGCCTCGCGCTGAAATTCCATAACCGGCTCCCAAGCCTTTCCAACAACTCCAGCCGATGACCAACGCTCCAAAACTAGTCAATAAATGTGCTAACCAATGAAAATATACTCTAATACTCATAACAATTAAATTTACAACCATTTTCAACTCCGTTCGAAAAGTCGATAAAATCACCCTCAGGCCCACGTGCCCGGATTCCAAAAAATTTTGAAGAGAAACTTGTAGAGCTTTTGAAAGACGATACACGAACTTTGGATTTTCTCATTTGAACACTCCAATTTGACAAAATGGGTAATAATAAACATTTTTTACCATTGACCATGCCTATGTGGAAGCACTGCAGTTGACATAGCTAAACTGTGGGCAAATCACGCTGCCAAGGCGCCTGAATAGTATTGTTTTTACTAAAAAAACTAAAATTAGAATAAAATATAAAGAAAAAATAAAAAAGAGACTTTTCCCCTCCCCTTCCAATTCTTTCGTCTTCCTAGCATGTATTCATACAATTGCTTGAATTCATCTCTTAAAGAGCGGCAGCAATTCTTCCAGCAACTTGGTCAAGATCACGTTGGCCATTGGATGTGATTCTCCTTCCACCCTTAAGATCAAAGTCAACGATGTTCATGTTCTGCAATTGCTGAAGTATGTTGCGTGCAACTGAACCACTGCTCTTAGAGAAATGACGAGGGCGGTTGCCATTCCTCTGGTTACCACCATAGATTCTTCGGAATCCACCAACACCAATACCACCCCTCAAATAGATCTTCCATGCCATAGAAGCAGCTCTAATGTAGTACCAATCAGGGTCATATGGAGCAAGCTCTTTGAGTTTACCAGTCTTGACGAGATCAGTCCACTCAGAAAGCTCCATCTTGCCGGAACGCTTGAGGTGAGAGGTATAAGCCTTCACAAATTCGTGAGGGGAAACATCTTTCACGGTTCTCGCTGCCTCCGTCTTCACTTCTGTTGTTGTTGCGGCACCGATGCAGATCTCTCTTCACGTTCCCTTTTTGTATTTGTAATTTTTTTTTTCTGGTTTTGTATTTAAAAATGGGACCCACAAATAACACATGGCAAGTAATAAATGGTTTAGCATGATGTGTTGTACATGTCAGCGCAATGGATATACATGCTTTGATGTATGTGTTTATTAGTATTCATTTTGTCAAGTTGGAGTGTTCAAATGGAAAAATCCAAAGTTCGTGTATCGGCTTTCAAAAGACCTACAAGTTTAAGTGGTCAGGAAGCCATTACGCCTTTTCAATTTCATGCTCAACTTCGTGGTCAAAATTCAAAAATAACCAATTCTAGGTTTTCTACCAAAACCCCATAATTTCTACTAATTTTCATGTTTAAATCCTTATACAAACCATGTATTTAACTTATAATAAGTGTGAATCACTTACCTTGTGTCGCTTGAAGAAAATCCCTCCTTGAAGCTCTCCAAAATCGCCTCCACCAAGTGAAAATGGAAGAAAAATGGACCAAGTGCGGTCAAAATCCTGCTCTTGCGGTCCTCTTCCGCTTATGTGCCCATTTCTTTGCTTCTGCGCTTGAGCAAATGCGGCCCAAACTCCGCACTTGCGGTTCTTCCCCTGGTTGCCACACTCCGCTTCTACGGCTCCTAGGCCGCTTCTACGGCTCCGTAACTGCAGCCAAAACCTCGCAGGTGCGGTTACACCAGATATTAACTGCCTCAATTCTTCTTCAAATTCCAAATTCGATCTGTTAACCACCCGAGGCCCCCGGGTCCCTATCCAATTATACCAACAAATTCCAAAACATAACGCGGACCTGCTCGAGGCCTTAAATCACATCAAACAACGTCGAATTCATGAATCGCACCCCAATTCAAGCTTGATGAACTTTAGAACTTCAAACTTCTACATTCGATGTTGAAACCTACCAAATCACGTTCGATTGACCTCAAATTTTGCACACAAGTCATATTGATATTACGGATCCACTCCAACTTCCGAAATCGAAATCCGACCCATATATCAAAAAGTCCGCTTCCGGTCAAACTTCTCAAAAACCTTCAAATTTCTAACATTCGCCAAATGACCCCAAAATGACCTACGGACCTCCAAACCTCCAATATCAGAATCACCATACGGAGTTATTCCCAAACTTGGAATCCCGAACAGACATCGATAACATTGAATGCAATTCAACCCAAATTTATAAAATTCTTCTAAAATGCTAACTTCCACAATAGGCGCCAAAACGCTTACAGTTTATCCAAAAACCGATCCGAACATACGTCCAAGTCCGAAATCATCATACGAACCTGCTGGAATCTTCAAATTCTGATTCCGAGGTCGTTTACCCAAAAATCCAACCTTAGTCAATTCTTCCAACTTAAAGCTTCTGAAATAAGAATTTTCTTTCTAAGTCACCTCAAAACTTCCGAAATTTCAAATTCCGACCACGCGTACAAGTCATAATACCTGAAGTGAAACTGGTCATGGCCTCAAATTGCCGAACAATACGCTAGATCTCAAAATGATCGATCAGGTCGTTACATTCTCTCCCACTTAAACATACATTCGTCCTCGAACGTGCTAAGGATTGCACTAGAGTTGTTTGAAATCACTGTTTAAAACCTCGTGCACCTACCCGTGCTAGCACAACCCAGTTGAGCACATTAGCTTCTCATGCCTTCTTCTTTCTCCAATATCACTGAGATCTCCCTCAAAACTATCCCCTTTGCTTCCAAGGTAACATCTTTTTTATGATATTTCCCATTTTATGCTGCGTTGTTTGGCTCCACACATATAAAAATACTTTTGAAACCTATGTATGGTCTGATAGATATTTATATGGCTATAAATCTATCTATCTTTAAGTAGTTTTTAAATGCAATGACAGGCAACCCATCAATCCCGACATAAGCTATTCAGTATCCATTTTGTTCTATTCAATAATTGGGGATACAAAAGATTTTAAAATTCTTAGAATTTTATGTATAGATTGAGATAAAGAGGGTATTGGAGTCACTGTACGGCTTTGAAGTTGAAAAGGTCCAAACTTTAAACATGGATGGAAAGAAGAAGAAGAAGAGAGGTGGCCTATTAATTGCTAAACCTGACTACAAAAAAGCTTATGTTACACTTTACCCTTTGTCTATATCGACGGATCTTTATCCTATACGAATGATCTAAGAGGAAAGAAAAATATGAGCAAGAAATCTAAGTCTAGCATTGTTGAGGATGATGAGCCTAAGAAGATGCATTGGCTTGACGAGAAGAGAGACACGAAGAGTTCAGAGAGGAGATTCAGTCGTGGCCGTGATCGCGAACCTGGTGGAGAACGTTCTTCACATGTTGGTGCTGCAGCAGCAAAGTTCCCTTGGAGTAGTATGAGGTCTTATGCTCCTAGGTAGATCATCCATTTTCTTTGGAATAATTTGAATTTTCTTGGAAATGTTGCTAGTTTAATGGAGTTCTATGGTTTTATGTTAAATTAATTAAATTAGCTATCTTTTTATAGATTTTTAGCTACTTAACAAATTTAAATAATATTGGTAGCTACTTAATAAAATTATTTAATAGCTATAGGAGAGTGTTTATCATTCAAAATTGAGGAAGAGTTTGATTTTTAAAGCAAAATTGGGGATATAAATGATTTTCAACCAAGCATGTCTAACCTAATTGTGTGTGAGCAATCAATCGTGACAAGTCAACCGATCCATAATGAAAGCATCTGTATATAGTAGTCGTTTGTCCACCGGTGGACTCATCCTCAATGCCGTTTAGGCTCTCCAGCTATGTCGGTTGTCCGCCACCTTCCTTTCCCGTGCCCTCATTAAGTGGAAGCTTTTAAAAGCATCTACTGGATTACTCTTCATTGAAAAATGAAGAAACCTACTACAGGCCTATTTTACAGACCAAACTTCATCCAAACGCTACATGGAGCAATCTGTGAAAGAAGGAAAGAATCAAATTGGTGTTCCTTAATGATTCTAGTTCAAAGTTAACCTGTAAGCATGCATTTCTTCATTGTAAGATAGGCATTAGCTGATACAGAAGTCAAGACAAACTGTACATGTCTCTTAGACATGATTAAATAGCGGACAAACAAATTCTAGATGTTTTTTTGGCACACGTGTTCTTCCCTAAAAATGGATGTATATTCCGGACATTTTGTTGTCGGCGCTACTAGAGAAACTGCATATTTTCCATCATGGTTGTCAGCTAAAAGACCATTTAGTTTGTTGAAATGCTAAAACAGAAGTTTATTCCTTCTAACACCCATAAGTTTAAATAGAGATTGTCTAATGTGGAAGGTTCAAATCTTGATGTCCTGAACTCATCAATTATTTAACTCAGTTTTATCACCAGGGACATTGAGTTTATACATGGAAAGAAAAAAGTTTCGTGAAATATAATGCCAATCATATCACTTTAATAAAGTTGATTGTTTGATCAAATATCAACGATCATTTGCTCCTTGTTACCTTGTCAGTATCAGCTAAGCTAATCTTTCTTTTCCTGTTCAAGTGCTTGCACTAACGTACCTTCAAAACAAGACACTCGAAGGAAGTAATGCAAAACAAGTCTTAACCTTTTATAACATGAAAGATTATTGGAAATACAATGGCTTTAACTCTCACTGCAGAAGAACAACCTGTTTATAGATATTCACATCTTCATCTTCGCTCAAACTTTTTTCATTCCAATAATGTCCAAACTTCACAACAAGAAGGTCACAGCCTAAGGTAGAGCCTTGGACCGTGTTCATTTTGTTGAAGTTTGGCAAAATGCCAAAGTCCCACATCGGTTGGGAGTTAAGTTTGGGGGGGATTTTCCCCCTATAAAAGAAGGCCTAATGTTTAGGATTGAAACACACCTCTCATTTGCCTTCTCATCTGTTTAAGGCATTTGTATCTTCTCTCTTTAATATTATTTCACTTGTATTTTTGGAGTGGAATAAAATATTGGTTGTGTCCGAGGAGTAGGCAAAATTAGCCAAACCTCGTAAATTCTGGTGTTCCCTTTAATGTTGCTTTATTGTCTTATTTATTTATTATTTGGTGGCTGTCTTAATTTTTGGTATAGTAGTTGTGACTTATTCACACTATATACATTTGGCTTCCGCAACACATTTTACATTTTTACTAAGGCCTTACGGCCCTTACTATGTGCAAGTGTTACCTGCCTAGTTTAGGCCTTAGGGGTAAGGGGAGAGTGTACATTGTATGCAATTTGCCCTTAGACTTCTGCAAAGAAAATGTTTCCACATTTCAAACCCCCAAAAGACCAACTCTATCATTGCGCCAAGTCTTGTACTCACATCTTTCACTAGCTAACATGCAAAAACATTTTTGAAGTCTGCCATTCTTGATAACACCATATTTCTCTTCATAAGTAGATACTAGACTTAAGCTCGACGAACCCATTGTTCCAATCGAAGCTGCTTTAAAGGAGGACCAAGATCTGGCTTAGTCCTCTGGGGGCAACTCCATTTTCCTGTTGTTTCCAAAGCAGTAGGATGCAAGTTGGTTGTTTCTGTGAGAACCTTTCTTGTCAAAACATGCTTGTGCCTGTTTGATGCAACAGTGATCCCACTTAGAAAAGGAGACTGAACTGCAGAAGGCCTTGGCAAAGGACTTCCATTGTGCAATTGGCTATTTCTGTTCTTTCTGGTTGATCTAAAACCATTCTCTCCTAAGCCATTTATGTTATCTTCTTTGTCCATGATTTCCCCAGCTTCCCTTTTGGATAACTTCTGACTTAACACCCTCGCCACAGGACTATTTTTAGGCTGCACATTGTAAGCAGGTTCAACACAATCTTCAGATTTCGGGCTATTCTCTTCAGAATTCATCCTGTGTACAATTGAAATGAAATAGGGCTAGTATTTAAATATCCACTTTTCAGTTAGCTTCTTGAGGGGAGATGGTCTCCAAATGTTCTCCAGTTGTTTTACTGTCTTTGATTACCTTGTTAGTGTATCTTGGTGAACCACATTTGCTATTCTGTGGTTTCTTGTGATATAGAGTCTGTTGAGAAATTCTTTCACGAGACATTTCTTTGGTTACTGTTGTGTTGTTTGTTCCATCAGCCTCCTGAATCTTCAAAGTATACAAATGTAAAGGAAATATCATTAACAGAACTTGTGACAATATGGTAAGGTAGACCTCAATTATGCAACCGAAGTTTAGTTTGCTTCTTTGCATGGTAACAATTGTATAACTATTAGAATCAGAGATGAGATAGTTTATATGCATAAGTAGCTTTCAGCCAACTGATAATACATCTAACTAACTATAGATAAAATAGATCTTTTAATGTTCCTCAATGTCTTCTTATTGTATATTCCTGTACGTGATCCATCACTATAATTCAATGTAATCTTATTGTATAAACTAGGTACTGACCCCTTCCGGCAAAAGATCCATGCAATCTCAGACAGATAAAAACATAAATTACTATCCACCTGTTTGTTGGTCTACAGCTTAATGTGCCGACCCGCCACATTCGTTACTGATTTTGCCGCCTAAAGGGCCACAAACCGAGTCAAACCTTGCTGCCAAAGGCCAGGTAATCTTTGCACATGGAGGACACAGCCCCACAGCCCGCTGGGTCATGGCAGCCACCCTCTACCAATAAAGACAAGTGTTGCACAGCTGGGTAAGGCCACAACCTGTCAACACAATCATGGGAGCCAATCTGGGCCAGCAGGAATTAGTGCACAGCAGCTGGACGAGGCCACAGGCTGGAAATCTGCTAACATAATGATGGAAGTCACTTAGTGCAGTGCCTCACAACTGGACGGGTCCACTGCCAGCCATGCCCATCAGTGGACGGTTTTGTATATAAATAGGCATGCTTAGGCCTTGTTAGAAGGCATCTCATACACACTTTGTATTTTCCCTTTGTTTATCAAGTAAATTAGAAAATTGGCCTTGCCCTCCCATTCCTTGTGTGTCTTTCATTTCATTGTCTTTCCAGCTTTTGTGTGTGTTTGCCTTAGCTTGAGCACGACTTTGTGTTTGCTATTTCGTTAGGACTGAGACTAGAAGCAGATAACGGCTGTCTAGTTGTCCGCACGTCGCTTACTGGAGTTAAGCCTGTGACAACTGGTATCAAGGCAGAGGCGAGGGACATGGCAAACGAAGGAGACGATGCTGTTTTGGGTAACATTTGTGGGAGAGACGAGTCACCAACAAAGAAGCATAAACCAAAGAGAAGAGGGACGAGCAAGGTGCGAGTCCTGCCATAGCCATAACAAGTGAGGGTGTTTCCTATGAGCCACCCCCACAGCAGGTTAGTCATGGCGAGGAAGGTAATGGTTCTGCATCGAGCCGCTTAGACGAGCCAGTAGACCTCACTGAGGCTGGTTTAGCTGCTTTAAACCAGCGTCTTGAAGTTGTTGAAGGCAACTTCGCTTCACTTGAGTCTACTGCCTTAGAAGAGCTGGGAGACGTCAAGGAAGCCGTGGATCAAATGACCGAGGAGCACAAGGAAGGACTAACCAACCTTGAGCTCAAGCTGACCGAGGCTGTCTCAACGTTGCACAGGGAGGTTGAGATTCTAAAGCAACAATTAGAGGCAGTAAGGCTTGCCGGTGACACTGGTCCTGTGACGATTCGTGAAACCAAAATCGATGCCCCCAAACCCAAAGAGTTCAGAGGCGAAAGAAGCGCTCAAGACGTTGAGAACTTCATTTGGAAAATGGAGGACTACTATGAGCACCTCAACATCGTTGATGAGGCTGCCAAAATCAGGGCCGCAACGATGTACCTAATCGATACCGCCATGCTTTGGTGGCGGAAGAAGAAAACCGAGATGGAGAAAGGCACTTGCTCCATCACAACTTGGGAGCAGTTCAAGTCCGAGCTAAAGCGACAGTTTTATCCACAAAACATCGTCAATGAAGCTTGTCGGAAGTTGAGAGAGCTGAAACAAACAACTTCCATTCGTGAGTACGTAAAGGAGTTCACCAAACTCATTTTGCATATCCCCAACATATCAGGTGAGGACTTGTTGTTTTATTTCATGGATGGCCTTCAAAACTGGGCCAAACAAGAGTTGCAGCAACGTCAAGTTAAAGACGTCGATGAAGCTATCGTCGTGGCTGAGTCCTTGACGGATTTTAAGACAGAAGCTACCAAGTCAAGGGACACCAAGAGCAAACCCGTCAGATCCGGAGGAGATCGTACATATCGAGACAAAGGCAAGCAAATTGTTGGCCCCAATCGTGATTCCAAAGGAGAAGGCAACCGCAATTCTCACTGGTGCGACAGGTACAATGAAAAGAAGAAGACAAATGGTCCATGCAATGGTTGCTATCTTTGCAAGGACCCTGGCCATCACTATAGAGATTGTCCTTCTTTGGGCAAGCTCAGTGCCTTAATCGCAGCGGAACGGAGGCAAAAAGGTGTGGCACAAACGGATATGCAAGCAGGTGAGGCTACTGCTTAAGGGAGACAAAATGTGGCGCATCTTGGCCACATGATGTTCGGTGCGTTGCTGACCAAAGAGCCTGCTTTGAAGCAGGTTGCTCGGGACAAACCTGACCTTACTCAAATGGGTCAGACTTTACTTGGTGCTGTGATGGGCAAGGAACCCAAGTTGAAGCAAAAAGGATCACTGTTTGTGGATGCGAAGCTTAATGGACAACCCGTTCGCATCATGGTCGACACTGGGGCGACACACAACTTCGTGACTGAAGCAAAGGCTAGATCATTTGGCCTTACTTTTAGTCCCAGCAGTTCTTTGTTAAAAACAGTCAATGCCAATCTCACAAACGTAAATGGAGTTGCTCACAATGTGCAACTCAATTTAGGAGCTTGGCAAGGGAGTGTGAGTTTCTTTGTCGCTCCTATGGACGTGTTTGATATCGTATTGGGCCTGGACTATTGGGATGAAGTCATGGCATTCCTTTCCCCCAGCCTTAACCAAATATATATTTATGATCCAAGGGGTCCTTGCGTGGTACCAACCCTTCGTGTGCCACAAGCCGTAGGTCAATTATCAGCAATGCAGATTGTGAAGGGCTTCAAGAGAGGAGAAGCCACGTTCTTAGCAGCCATAACTGAGATTGACGAGGTCAAGGTTGATGAGACCTTGCTCCCATGTGTGCAGCAGGTTCTTGATGAAAACATGGATATTATGCCGGAAGAACTTCCCAAATGTTTGCCACCCCGAAGGGAAGTGGATCATCAGATTGAGCTGATTCCGGGAGCAAAGCCACCTGTCATGGGTCCGTATCGCATGGCACCTCCAGAATTGGAGGAATTGAGGAAGCAACTGAAGGGGTTGCTTGAAGCGGGACACGTTAGATCGTCAAAGGCGCCATTTGGAGCACCAGTCTTGTTCCAAAAGAAGCAAGATGGGTAATTACGACTGTGCATAGACTATCGTGCCCTCAACAAAGTCGCGATGAAAAACAAATATCCAATCCCTTTGATAGCAGATTTGTTTGATCATCTTGGCCAAGCCAAGGTATTTACCAAGATGGATTTAAGGAAATGATATTATCAAGTCCACATAGCCGAAAGAGATGAACCGAAGACGACTTGTGTAACCCGGTATGAAGCCTTTGAGTGGTTGGTGATGCCGTTTGGCTTAACCAACGCCCCCGCAACTTTTTGCACATTAATGAACAAGTTGTTCCACCCCTTTTTGGATCAGTTTGTGGTCATCTATCTTGATGACATTGTGATCTATAGCAGCAACATGAGGGAACATCTTGAGCACCTCCGCAAAGTTTTCCAAATTCTAAGGGAAAACAACTTATTCGTAAGAGGGAAAAGTGTTCTTTTGCCCAACTCCAAGTGAAATTTTTGGGGCATACGATCAGCCAGGGACAAATTCGTATGGACAGCCACAAAGTCGCAGCAATTAGAGATTGGGAGGCCCCAACGAAGGTAACCGAGTTGCGGTCCTTTCTTGGCCTTGCCAACTATTACCGGCGATTCATTCTTGGCTACTCAACAATTGCGGCTCCGCTCACAGACATACTGAAGAAGGATCATTCCTGGGAGTGCACCGAATTGTGTAAAGGGGCATTCGAGGGGCTCAAATCTGTGATTACGGAGGAGCCTGTTTTGACCTTACCAGACTTTTCGAAAGTCTTTGAAGTCCACACGGATGCATCTGATTTTGCTATTGGGGGTGTCCTAATGCAAGAGGGCCACCCAATAGCCTTTGAGAGCCGAAAATTGAATGATGCGAAGCGTTGGTATATGGTCCAAGAAAAGGAGATGACGGCAGTAGTTCATTGCCTCAGGACCTGGCGCCATTACTTGTTGGGATCCCCTTTTGTCGTCAAAAGGGATAATGTGGCGACGAGTTATTTCTAGTCACAAAAGAAGTTGTCACCCAAGCAAGCAAGGTGGCAGGACTTCTTGGCGGAATTTGACTATTCCTTGGAGTATAAGCCGGGGAAAGCTAATGTTGTTGCCGACACATTGAGTCGGAAGGCAGTGCTGGCGCCAATTGTTAGCACAACCAACAGCGATATCCTTGATGCAATCAAGGAAGGAATGCAGCATGATCCGGTGGCGAAGCAACTTCTTGACTTGGCCAGCCAAGGTAAGACAAAGAAGTTTTGGGTGGAAAATGGTCTCATGTATACTACCGGCAGACGCATCTTTGTGCCTAAATGGGGCAACCTTAGGCGCACCCTAATCAAAGAGGGGAACGACACAGTTTGGGCAGGGCATTCAGGCCAAAAGCGCACTTTGGCGTTGTTAGAAGCATCATATTATTGGCCGCATATGAGGGATGACATTGAAGTGTACGTCCGAACATGTCTTGTGTGCCAACAGGACGAAGTTGAACACAAAGTACCGGGAGGCTTGCTTGAGCCTTTACCAGTAGCGGAAAAGCCATGGGACAGCGTCACCATGGATTTCATCACGTGTCTGCCAAACTCGGAGGGCTTTGGCACAATCATGGTAGTGGTTGATCGGTTTTCAAAATATGCAACATTTACTGCCACCACCGCTAATTGCAAAGCTAAGGAGGCAGCACGTTTGTTTCTCAGAGACGTGGTAAAACATTGGGGCATTCCGAAACACATCATAAGCGATCGTGATCCCCGTTTTACCGGTGCTTTTTGGAGAGAGCTGTTCAACTTGTTGGGATCGGAGTTACACTTCTCCACCAGTTTTCATCCACAAACGGATGGCCAAACTGAGAGGATCAATGCTCTCCTGGAGCTATATTTGAGACACTTTGTTAGTGCCAATCAAAAGGACTAGGCCAAGCTACTTGACACTACCCAGTTTTCATACAACCTGCAACGCAGTGAATCGACTGGGAGGAGCCCTTTCGAACTTGCAACGGGGCAGCAGCCTAACATTCCTCAGTCTTTGCCCACGAGTGCAGAATTAAGGAACCCAGGGGCGTTTCATATGGCGAAAGTTTGGGATGAGCAAATGGATATGGCAAGATCTTACTTAGATAAGGTTGCCCGCAAGATGAAAAAGTTTGTTGATCACAAGAGGCGTCCGGTGAACTATAGAATTAGGGATAAAGTGATGGTGAAACTCAATCCACGACAGTTCAAATCGTTGAGGGGCGTCAATCAAAACTTGATTCGACGCTACGATGGGCCATTTGAAATCACGGCCAAGGTTGGCAAGATTTCTTTTAAGCTGGACATGCCTCATCATTTGAAGATCCATCCCGTCTTCCATGCTAGCCAGCTCAAGCCATATTATGAAAACAAGGATGATGCGGAACGAGGACAGCCCAGCCGTGCCCAAATTTTCATCACACCTTCTGCCATTGACAAGAAGATTGAGGCGATCATTGATCATCAACTAGTCCGAGGCAAAGGTTGGGGCAACTCGAGTGCCCAATTTCTTGTTCATTGGAAAGGACAGTCACCGGAGGAGGCGTCATGGGAAAAGTACGAGGACCTATGGCAGTTCAAAGATCAAGTCTATGATTACTTGAACCTTTGTGGCGCCGCGGTCGTCGCCATTTCAAGTGGGGGAGAGTGTGCCGACCCGCCACATTCATTACTAATTTTGCCACCTAAGGGGCCACAAACCGAGTCAAACCTGGCTGCCAAAGGCCAGGTAATCTTTGCACATGGAGGACACGGCCCCACAGCCCGCTGGGACAATCATGGCAGTCACCCTCTACCAACAAAGACAAGTGTTGCACAACTGGGTAAGGCCACAACCTGTCAGCACAATCATGGGAGCCAATCTGGGCCAGCAGGAATTAGTGCACAGCAGTTGGACGAGGCCACAGGCAGGAAATCTGTCAACATAATGATGGAAATCACTTAGTGCAGTGCCTCACAGCTGGACGGGTCCACTGCTAACCATGCCCATCAGTGGACGGTTTTGTATATAAATAGGCATGCTTAGGCCTTGTTAGAAGGTATCTCATACACACTTTGTATTTTCCCTTTGTTTATCAAGTAAATCAGAAAATTGGCCTTGGCCTCCCATTCCTTGTGTGTCTTTCATTTCATTGTCTTTCCAGCTTTTGTGTGTGTTTGCCTTAGCTTGAGCACGACTTTGTGCTTGCTATTTCGTTAGGACTAAGACTAGAAGCAGATAACGACTGTCTAGTTGTCCGCACGTCGCTTACTGGAGTTAAGCCCATGACATAAGGTTCATAAAAATTTAACTTGGGAATGTACATCCAATAAGTCTACATCTAAATCATACTGACCCCTTCAAGCAAAACGTTCGTGCAATCTCAGACAGATAAAGACCGAAATAACTATCCAATAAGTCTTACCTAAGGAGTGAACATTCAATAAGTCTACATCAAAAGCATGACTTCACGAAGTATTGATTATCGAAAGGAGAGAGGAAAAGGAAGTTGAAATATAAAACCAAGCAAATCAAGAGTACCTTTGAGACAGGTAGATGCTCATACTTGTCATCATGGATAAAACCACTTCCTAATGAATTCCTTAAATTCTGAGGTTCCCCACAGCCATTATACTCATTCATATACACTTTGTCATCAAATTCTTTCTCATGATATGGAAGTACGAAATTTTGAATAGTATCCACTTTTGGGGATTCGTAAACATAGCTAGAGAACCAGTTCTGGATGTCTGGAGGCTCTGATAAAGACCATACAGGAAGATTAGCATTAACAAAAACTATGTGCCTGCTTAAAAAATGGAAGCTCATATATTAGGAGGTGAAAGGATCACACTTACCTGAAGCAAGTGACATGTCATTTGAGTTCACATCCTAAAAGACACAAGTATTAAAAATCATGCTTTAGGAAGAGAACACAGGAGAGACAATCCAAAAAAATCCCAGTGCTACACTGGGTGCAAAAAAGGGAATGCATATGTACATGACTTGATGTTTGTTCATAGAAGATTTTGCAAATTTTCCCCACACAAATTTGCATATCTACTTCCAATAAGCAATTTTTCAGCTTTACATACTATAGGGGACATGTTAATGAAACCTGTAAGAATAATCAGAGAAAACTGGACCATTCTTATCCAAATCCACCACCAAGACTGAGCACTTTATAATAAATTGACTTTATTCCAATCAAAAGTTTGCACAGAGTAATTGACACAACAATAGAAAATAGCTCACCTGACCTACCCTTTTGTTATCTGCAACAGAGTTTGTACACTGAAGAAGGCCCTTCGAAGCCACATCAACACCAGAATACACACTATCACTTTTCCCATTTGTTTGATTTTCAGCAGAATTATCTTCCTCCTTGCTGTCACTGTCTTCTTTGCATCCTTTGGTGCTAGTATCCTCTTTGAAACCGATGTCAATTGATTCAGGGACTCTAAAATCATCACTATCAGCCAATGCAGGAGTTTCAGGCACAAAACTTGAGAAACAGTCGTTGGAATCTAAAAGCTCTGATAGCATTGACATAGGGACAGAAAGTCAGCTTCCTACGAATTTGATATGAGCAATTTTGATGTGCAAAATTTAAGGGCGAAAGATGAACTGGAATCCATAATTTGTGGTCTAGTTTCAGGGTTTATATAAGGTACTAAATTTCACCTATGTTGCGCGGACTCTCCAAAATGTAGCCGTACCCGTGTCGGATCCTTCAAAAATGCACTACTTTTGGAGGATTCGACACATATCCTGCCACATTTTCGGAGAGTCCGAGCAACATAGAATTTCACTTCCTTTACTCAAATGTCTGAAGACAATAGTAAGCAATACTTCATAGCATGTAAAAGAGCCTAACTTACCAGAAGAAAATGAGATATTATCTGAAGCTCTCCAAACCTGTGAAACAACTTCTAAAGTTATATTACTAATCTTAGAAATGATATTCAGAAACAATCTACAACAGTTAAAACTTTGAAAGCTCCCAGTAACTAAGGCTAAATTCAAGAAGCAGAAAGCAAAAATCTCTTCAAAGTCAATACTCTAATGCAATGGTTTCCGAGTATAATCAAACCTTATGATCACACCAAATAAAAAAAATGCATAGCTTATATTTACGCCATGGTGATAGGAATCATGGACCATCCATTTCTGTTAAACGTTGAATTAGATTCGTTAATAGATTAATACATCCACAATTAGAATAGTGGGAAAAAAGGACAGTATAGATATGTCTATTTTGGAATTTTCAGTAACTGTTGCATCATCAATTAGTCTCATCAAAAGTTTCGGCAAGTGCTGCTCTTGGACAGTCTTCTACCAACTAATGTCTTCCTTTCTGGACTTTGTTTACTGTCAGGTATCAACTTGTTCGGCTGGTTAGTCCAATAACTAATTTGATTAAAGGTTTAGCTACCACTTACACAGAAGCATTGTGAGAAATCATACACATCAATAGTGCACATGCAAATGCAAACTTGCTACTGCCAACGCTTTCCATTCCAAGCCCTAACAAGATGATTTCAGCATTGGATTGTGAATCTCTACAAACTACACCGAGCAAAAATTGACTCGAGCTTCTCAAACTAGTTGCAGATGGTTAACTTTTATGTTCGAAAGTTAAAACTTAAGTCATCACTGCTTAATAAATTCAGATGTCACATGTTCCCCAGCAAACCTACTCCTTCACCTTATTGCATATCTAGAACGTTTACTAAGTTGACGATGTCTTCAATTAAGCTACTATAATAACCTAAGGGTCAGAATGAAAGAACAACAAAACTACAGAGGTTTCCAGCTCCATTATTAAGTGGTAATGGTGTCTAGCCAAGCAACTTCATTACCATAGTAGGCAGCCGATCGAAAATAGTCATTTTCATTTCCACTGCAATTTAAATAACAATGTAAAGTGTCTCCTCTTTAACCATTTTAGACTTTAAATGAAGTGTTTCATTCAATTAAACATAGTATTAGAGCGGACAAATATCTTTAGTTTGGATCCTCCGGCCAGTCATCAACAAATATTTTCATGTATATGGTCCAAGAAAAAGAATGAGACCCCGAAGTGAAGAGGCGTATAACATGTGGGGTCCATCCCATCAATTAAGGGAGGCTTTCTTCCTTTTGTTAATTGTTCAAAATTGGCAGCAAACATTTTTCTTCTACATTGTCAAAAAGGGTAGGCTGCAGAAGAAAAATGTTAAATGTAGTAGGCGTGAGAGAGAGAGGCTCCGCCTATAAAAGGAGAGCTTCGGCTCTCATTTCTACACACCAAAATCTCAGACAATACATCTGAGTGAGAGAGAGCAAGGTATTCCATAGACTATAAGAAAATAGTTTGTGAAGAAAAATAGAATATGAGAGATATTGTAGTGAGGTGGAAAAAGCAAAAGAGTGTTCTTTCTTTTGAGGGTGTAGTGGTCTTAGGAATATTTGTACTACACAGTGTAAAATTCCTCGGTATAGCGATATTAGTTGTTCTTCTTGGCCGTGGTTTTTTTACTTATTCAGAAGGGTTTCCACGTAAAATCTTGGTGTCATTATTGTTGCATTTCTATTCTTGTTGATTTAATCATAACTTAGTGTTCCGCGTTTATCACTAATACCGTGAATATTATTTTTACGGAGTTTATTCCCAACATAACAGACTAAAAAAAATTAATTAAGTATTCCCACGGCTTAACAAATTTATTTATTTATTCGACAAATTTAAGTTGGAAGAAAGGAAAAAATCTTAATGCAGCGAAAATAGTAAGGGGAAAGGGATAAGACCAGAAGTTCAAGTACCTTAATTGAACTTTGGATATCTCCTTGTGAAGCTACATTCTCATCAATGCCGCTCAAAACCGGCGATTCATATGTATAACTTGAGTACCAATTTCCAATATTTGGAGGCTCTATTTGTTAAAACGAGGAAAAAAGAAAAACTCAATTAGAGAAACAAGGGTCAGAACTTTCTAAATGATTTTTGGAGAAATTATGCGTACCAGAAGGATTCGACAGCGAATCTACAGAATCCAAGACCTGCAATTCAGAAGTGACTCGTTCAATTAGAAGTTTCAGCTTCTTTTTTAAACACATAAAAAAGAAAATTAAGTAGCTTCTGGGATTACCTGCTTAGACATCTGCCTATTATCAAAGAAATAAGAGAACGAGCAACTTTAGAACTGATGTGTTGCAACAACAATAACAAACCCAGTTTGATCCCAACAGTTAGTCTGTAGATCTTACCCTACCTAATGCAGAGAGAGGCTGCTTTCAATAGACTCTCGGCTCAAGAAGGGCGAGAAGAAAAAGAGGAAAGCAAGGAAGGACGGAAGTGTGAAAACAGCAGCTGCGTGAAGAAAAACAATGGTCCGGTTTCTTGCCATTTTCGGATCTAGACAGGAAATTATGGCGCCTTTGTTAAATTTTCAAATTCGTTTTTTCCCGGGATAATATTTTTCATCGGCCTTTAAAAATGTTTCCTTCAGGGTTCAAGCTTTTGAAAATCCACATTTCTCCTGTATTGGCCAATACGATTCAGAACTGGTCCACTCGTTTACCTTTATTACACTCGTGTGTACATACAATGATACAAAGACCATTTGGCCACTCTAGTTTGATGTTAGCATCAAAATAGCCCCTAGGTTTGAAAAATAACCAAATGGTGTTCTTTTAATTGTTAAATAACATTGTCGCATGTTTCTTTTATATGTAGGTTCATGATATTAAAGTGTTCACAACATGTACCTTCACCTTTCTCTAACGAAAATGCTTACCTTATACGTCTTTTCCTACGTAGCTCTAAAGCTGCCAAAACGGACCAGACACAAATTAAGTTTCGATTTTGATAGGATAAGACGGACCGATTTGCTATTTGAATGACCCTTAAAATACTCATCCCAACCTTAAGAGGGCCACGGACTAGGACACAGTTCGACCTTCATTATTTATTTTTTCAATTATTTTTTTTCAAATCTTTTAGGATTTCTACGTGACATAGTCCCCCTAATGAATAACTTTTGTTTGCATGTAGTGGTGCAAAAAGTTTGATATTTGACATAGGAATTTTATAATTGAAATGCAAATTTTCTATATCTCTAGATTTTTAACGTTAAATGAATATTTTTTTAAAATTTTTCTTTTCAATTTTCTTATTTCCGGGCTTATTTTTATAAGTTTATATGATGAGATATTTTAATTTGGGTCTAAGATCATTTGCCGATTTTATCTTCATATTTCATATATATTTAAAAATTCATGGAATTACCTAGTGCTTTTTTTTTGGATGTTAAACATTGATCTTCTTCTATATTAAAGAGTAGTTTAACTCTTAATAATATACTACAGTAATCCAAACTAATCCATGACAATAATTTCTTTTGAAAAAAAAAAACTGTTATTTGCCACTTAAAATTTTCCTAGTCGTTATTAATGAAGCAAAACAAAACTAATATTGTCATATTACAGACATATCAAAAATCTGAATTTTAATATCAACCATTTTGATGGAAAAATTACCATGTATTGGTGTTCAAAATATTGTTCACTTTACAGTCACAAGTCTACAGTTGTGTTTCCTTGATCTGAAATTTGCCAGTATGGTCAATTTATAATATGTGATACTAAAGCAATACATAACGTTTGGAATAACATATGTAATTAACTTTGGATCTAGGGTTGGAGAATGTGGATAATTTAGCTTTTTACTTTTTCTTTATTACATTAAATATTTAATTTCAAATTTAATTAAATTTTGTACCACGGGTCAGTTCAGGCCAGCCTAAATCAAGTCTCAAGGGTCATGAGATAATTTGGGTCGGGCTTATAAGTCTCAGCTTTAAATAGGCTCGAAAAATTAAGAAATTCAAAAATAGTCAGCTTTACAATTGGTCGTTCAAAAATAGCTCAGTTTCAAAAGTAATCGAAATTTAGCCATTTTTCATATAAAGATAAATCTAAGCGAAAACACTGTTCAAACCCCGGAAAATACGTCAGTATATTATACTGGAGTTCCAGCATAAGTATGTTTGAACTCCAGCATATTATACTGGAGTTCCAGGATAAGTATGTTGGAACTCCAGCATAATATGATGGAGTTTCAGCATAAGTACACTAGAACTCCAACATAATATACTGAAGTTCCAGCAAGTATAATTGTCCAGTATAATATACTGGAGTTTGGAGCACCGGTGCTCCAGTCTCCAGTTTATTATACTGGAGTCAGCAAAGTATACCGGTCCAGCATAATATGCTGGAGTTCATACACAGGTGCACCGAACTCCGGTATATTATGCTGGACCGGTCTCTGTTGCAGCAAAATAGTGACTATTTTTTATTGACTTCGTAAACATTGGCTATTTTTGAATAACCAGTCCAAAAACTGGTTATATCGTGCTATTTTTACTATTTCGACCCTATCCAAGTAGCGGATTGGGTTGAGCTGACCACACGGGCCCTCATTTTGGTGGCGCTACATAGCTCCTCCATACCACCTTCATCATGACATTTATATCGTCACCCACTCAAAAATTATAAAAATCTTTCAAAATTTTCCAAAAGTGAAGAAGTCTTGCTGTCTATTTGAAAATAAGTGAAAATTGAGTTTTTAAGCTCAAATTTTAAGTATTTTTACTTTTGCAACAAAAAAGAGAATAAATATTACGTAGTTATTGTAGTAGTATTTTCAAAATAAATAAGTTCAAGTGTCAATATGCATGTAAAGAGTTTTACATATGTCAAGCCTTTTAGAAACTAAGGACAAAGGTTTACTTTGTTCAAGTATCCTTCCAAGAAAAAAGAGTGACAATTTGTAAAGAAAATTAAGGACAGGTGTATGAACACTTACTCTTTTTCTTATTTGCTGGATTTGAAAATTATTATTTTGCTAATTCGTGTATCCTCTAAATAAATAGAGATATGCTTGTTTAATCCTGGGAAAATATTTTACATTGCTGAAATAGTTTCTTAGGACAATGTTTAGCACGATTCAAGCCAGTTAGTGTATTTTCGCTCACAAATAATTTTATTGCAGTATTATTATTGTTATTTTTCAGTGTCATTCCCCTACAATCTAAAAAACTATGGGAAGTAATACTACTGCGAAATTTTTTGATAGTGCTACCAATTTTTGTGATGTCTTCGCTGCTATTGTTCCAGCTGTCCTGCCTGATATCCATGATGTTGCAAATACATTATTGCAACCACAACTTTGGCAGACACTAATGCCAAAACACAGGTATGTAAATAGACATGGTTACATATCCAATGCTAAAATTAAAACCTTCAAGAAAAATACACCTAAATGCAAGAGGAGAGTTGGGATAAATGACAATCTCGCTAAGTCAAAATTAAATTTGACTAAAGCGAATAATATAATTATTGCGGTCATTTTCCAAATAAATAATGTAACCAATGTGAGAAATTGAGTGATAGACTCTGGTGCTACTAGGCACACTTGTGTAGACAAAAATAAATTTTTGTCTTACACCTAAATTAAGGAAGGAGAAGAATTTATTTATCTTGGTAACTCAAGAACAGCCGTTCTTGGGAAAGGAAAAATTCTTCTCAAACTCACATCTGGTAAAACTCTAACATTGAGTGATGTATCGCATGTTCCTAATATCCAAATCAATTTGGTTTTTGTGGGGCTATTAGGAAAAGTTGGAGTGAAGGTTTCATTTGAAAATAATAAGGTCGTGTTGACCAAAAATAATATTTTTGTGGGCAATGGATATTGTAACCATAGTTTATTTATGCTTAATATTTCTGATACTAGCAATGAAAATGCATCTTCTTCTGCTTATATGGTTGAGTCAATTTCTTTGTGACATGCTAGACTAGGACATGTTAATGTCGCGTATATAAAGAAAATGCAGTCGCTAGGATTAATATCTGATTTAGACACAAAAAATATTAACAAGTGTGAAATATGTGCTGAAGCTAAAGGTACTAAAAAGACTTGTTTTCTGTAAATAGAAAAACTGAATTGTTATCCTTGATTTACACTGATTTAGGCGATTTAAAGCAGACTATGATTAGGGGTGGTAAAAGATATTATGTGACTTTTATTGATGATTTTTCTAGATATACTAAATTGTATTTGCTTAGAAATAAAGATGATGCTTTTAATGTTTTTATTTCTTATAAAATTGAGGTTGAAAATCAACTTAGTAGAAAAATCAAGAGAAGTAGATCTGATAGAGGTGAAGAATATTTGTCTTTGAATGATTTTTGTGAAAAAAGAAGGAATAATTCATGAAGTAATTCCACCTTATTCACTTGAGTCAAATGGAGTAGCTGAAAGGAAAAATAGAACATTGAAAGAGATGATGAACTCTATGTTAGTTAGTTCTAATGCTCCTGATAATTTGTGGGGTGAAGCTATTCTATCTGCATGTCACTTACAAAATAGAATACCACGTAGAAAAACAAGCAAAACTCCTTATGAATTGTGGAAGGGTTATAAACCTAATTTAAAATATTTAAAAGTGTGGGGGTGCCTTGCTAAAGTTCTTCTGCCTGAACCTAAAAAGAGAAAAATAGGTTCTAAAACTGTTGATTGCATGCTAATTGGATATACAGAACATAGTGTTGCATGTAGATTTCTTGTTTTAAAAAGTGATGTGCTTGATTGTAATACTATAATTGAGACAAAGAATGTTGAGTTCTTTGAATATATTTATCCATTATCTAATAAAATTTCTCATAAACCTATTGAAACAAATAATGAAATTACCTCTAATGAGGAACTGAGAAGGAGCAAAAGGCCTAGGAAAGAATATTTTTCTTATGGAAATGATTTTCAAACTTTTCTTTTCGATAATGAACCATAAAATTATTTTGAAGCTATGTCTTCTTCAGACGCTAAATATTGGAAAGAGACAATAAAAGTTGAAATTGATTATATTAAGAAAAATAATACATGAATTTTAACTGATTTACCTCCTGGTGCAAAGCCTATTGGTTGTAAATGAATTTTCAAAAGGAAATTTAATCCCGATGGATCTTTAGATAAATATAAAGCTCGGTTAGTAGCAAAAGGTTTTTCTCAAAAATAAAATATAGATTATTTTGATACATTTGCACCAGTGGCTAGGATTTCTTCTATTCGAATTTTAATTGCCTTAGCTTCAATCCGTAAGCTTTTTATCCACCAAATGGATGTCAAAACTGTTTTTTTGAATGGTGATTTAGAAGAAGAAATTTATATGGTTCAACCTGAAAGATGTGTCATTCCTGAACAAGAAAATAAAGTTTGTAAATTAATTAAATCTCTTTATGGCCGTAAACAAGCTCCTAAGCAATGGTATGCGAAATTTGAACAAGTTTTACTGAGAAACGGTTTTTCTTCAGTTGAGATAGATAAATGTGTTTATACTAAAGTGGTAGACAATGATTATGTGATAATATGTCTATATGTTAATGACATGCTTATATTTGGTACAAATTTAAATATTGTGCGAAGTACAAAATTATTTCTGTCAGCTAATTTTGATATGAAAGATCTGGGTGAAGTAAATACAATATTGGGAGTTAAAGTTATAAGGAGTGAAGATGGAATAATGTTATCACAAGAACATTATATTGAGAGACTTCTTAAGAAATTTGAATATTTTAATGTCACATCTGTAAGCACTCCTTTTGATGCTAACTCTCAGTTGAAAAAGAATAATGGTGACCCAGTTGCTCAGTTTAAATATGCACAGATCATTGGGAGTATGATGCATTTAATGAATTTTACAAGGCCTGATATAACCTATGCTGTGTGTAGACTGAGTAGATATACTCATAATCCCAGCAAAGAGCATTGGTCTGCATTAGCTAAACTAATGAAATATTTGAAAGGAACCATGAATTATGGTATCCTATATAGTGGATTCCTTCTACTTTAGAAGGGAACAACGATGCAAACTAGATCTTTGATTCAAATGAAACAAAATCCACTAGTGATTATGTATTCACCCTTGGTGGTGGTGCAATATCGTGGAAATCAGCTAAACAGACGATCATTGCTAGATCGACTATGGAATCAGAGTTTGTAGCTCTGGAGTTAGCTGGTTATGAGGCTGAGTGGCTAAGAAACTTCTTAGCTAATATCCTTTTAATAAAGGACGTATTGCCTCTTGTGTCTATACACTGTGATTGTCAAGCGACAATAGCTATAACAAAGAATAAATCTTATAATCGTAAAAGTAGACATATGAAACTGAGACATGATGTCATAAAACAACTGTTGAGAGATGGAATAATTTCCATTAACTATGTGAAGTCAGAGATAAATTTGGCCGATCCTCTGACTAAACATGTGGGAAGAAAATTAATTCTTCAAACCTCAAAAGAGATGGGGTTAAGGCCGACATGTTGTCAATAGAGATGGTAATCCAACCTATGTGATTGGAGATCCCATGAAGTAGGTTCATATGGGTAATACCAAGTCAATATTGGCACTGATGTACTAAAAGAGAGCGTTTGACTGCTACCAATTGAGAGGATGAGTTATAACTCTTAATGAAATTTAATAGTCCTTATGGATGGTGTATTTAAAAGCAGTATACACTTGATGAATTCACATATATGATAGTGGGGTGGGCCGCTCCTATGAGATTCTGGCCTAGTCTCTAGAGCTCTCATGAATAACCAGGCACGCGCATGGCCTTTTGGGCGCAAAACCGCGTTGAACAGCAAAATTACTGGGGGTCAAAATGTGATTGATAAAATATCTGACTTACAATAAGAATTATTGGTTCATAAAAATATTATATTTCACCAGTAATTCTGTGAGTTAAATTTTATTGATCTAAGTTTGGTTCATAGTCCAAAAGACACCAAACCTATTACATTTGGACCATACAAATCCAGCAAAATCTTATTATTCTATTTCTTTTTATTTTAAAAATATGTGAGGATTGTAATAGTATTTTTAAAATAAGTAAGCCCAAGTGTCAATATGCATGTAAAGAGGTTTCCATATGTCAAGCCTTTTAGAAACTAAGGACAAATGGTTTACTTTATCCAAGTGTCCTTCCAAGAGAAAGAGTGGCAATTTGTTAAGAAAATTAAGTACAAGTGTATGGACACTTGTCTATATTTTAAAATAACGTTAAGCCTGGGCACTCAATCCCTAATGATGAAAATGAAGAAATGCTTCCAATTTCGAATTCTTCTGTCCCTTACCCCTCTGTTCTTTCTTTCCAATTTAGTTGGTCTTATTTTTTTTTTATTTGCTGGATTTGAAAATTAATATTTTGTTGATTCCTGTATCCTCTAAATAAATAGAGATAATCTTGTTTAATTCTGGGGAAACATTTCACATTGCTGAAATAATTTTTTAGGACAATGCCTAGCACGACTCAAGCCAGTTGATGTATTTTCGCTCACAAATAATTTTATTGCAATATTATTATTGTTATTTTTCGGTGTCATTTCCCTACAATTTTTTCTTCACAAGAGTTTCAAATTCTGGTTTTTCTCTTTAAATTTTTATATTTTTTGAAAAACAAAGTTTCAATTCAGTCTGTATTATTTTTTTTATTTTTTATTTGCATAGCAACTCAAACAAAGTTACAAAAAAAAAAAAAAAGAATTTTTTTTTTGCAAACTTCGGTTTTGAACAAAACTAACACTTTAGGCAACTTTGCGGCATTCAAATTTTCCAGGCCCCAAAAAATTAGTATTATAAATATCTTTTTCTCAGTGTCGCCTGCCACTTTCAGGGCCATGCCTAGACATTATATTTGTATAGCATGTTCATGTAGAAGACAACCTCAAACTTCAGTCATACTTCGTTCATAGATCACCATTTTTTTAGTGAACATGGGAAGTTTGAGTAACCAATTTTTTTGTGATCAGAAGACGTGGATGACGGTCGGTGGTCTATTTTCATTGGTTTACTTCCTTATTTTCTTTGGCCCAAAATTGCTGAATTAGTGTTTTTGTTGACTTATGTGTTACGCTACACGTAAACGTTCAACTGAAAATGTTCGTATTAGTTAAGGGATTTTTTACTCCGTATAAGGTTCTCTCTAACCGTGTGACACGCTAGCTAGTCTCCATCCTTGGCCGTTTCATCAACTTTTCAAGATCACAGTTCTCTTTTTGTATGTATGATGTCAAATGCAATTCTATGTGGACCGACTTTCTAATGTGCCATGCCTTCTAATACCCCTTTATTTAACTATCTTCCATTTCTATCTCACTCCAAGTTTTCCCAACACTATATTCCAACCTTTTCTATCTCACTCCAATCTTTTCATTGTACTTGCTGAAACTTCAATAGTATTTGGCCATAGATTCTCAAATTTATTTTAAATTATTTGATTTGGGTGAAGTTTGATTTAAAGATGATATATTTCACTTTTTTTTAACCAAAAAAAAACATGAAATGTAACTTATACCAATAAGTTCTAAAAATCATAAAAAATAAACAACAATACTGAGCAAACAAACTTGCTAATTATGTTTATGCAGAACCTTCATCGATGTCATTGATTCTCATTATCACAAACCATAGCTCCTGAACATAGATATGTTTGGCACAAAATTATCATTTTTATAATGAACTACATAATATACTATCCTAATACCATAACCTGATATTTTATCAACTGCTAATAACACAATTACTAGCCACTATAATTCGTCAAATTACAATAATATTATAAGATCTACCAGTTAAAAGAAAATTATAGTAATTAGTTGGTGGATTAGTTGAATCATAATAGATGGTGAGTTTTTTTATGAAATACAAAAGTTTGGGGTAATTTTTAAAATTCCTAAAAAATCAAACAGTAATATTTTTGGCCAAAATCATGTCTAGAGCTAGTTTTGGGATTTGAAAATTTTGTTTTAAAAATCTGTCAAAATATGGATAAAATCTATAAACAAACATGTTCTGCCAAAAAAAATTGGAAAAAACTTGGCAAAATCTATGGCCAAACGGGAGCGAATTGAGATCTACTTTTGAAGAACAAAACATGACTTTTCATAATAATAATAATAATAATAATAATAATAACAACAACAACAATTATTATGATATGTTTAACACTATAAATTTTAAATTTTTTTATAATATGGATAAAATCTATAAACAAACATGTTCTGCCAAAAAAAATTGGAAAAAACTTGGCAAAATCTATGGCCAAACGGGAGCGAATTGAGATCTACTTTTGAAGAACAAAACATGACTTTTCATAATAATAATAATAATAATAATAATAATAACAACAACAACAATTATTATGATATGTTTAACACTATAAATTTTAAATTTTTTTATAATTACGCAAATATTATAGAATATTTAAATCTCTAAGTGTCACAAAAATTATTTTCTAACTTAAAGACCCGTTTGGCCATAGATTTTGTCAAAATATATTTGTGGCTTTTTTTGCAAATACATGTTTGGCCATAGATTTTATCTACATTTTGGCAAATTTCCAAAACTCCCAAAATATCACTATTACATTTTTTAAAAAGTACGCCAAACTTTTGTATTTTATAAAAGAACCCACAATTTATTATTTTGTGACAATGCTGCTTCGTATTTTCGGTTATCTGATAGTGTATTATGTAGTTCATTATAAAAATGATAATTTTGTGCCAAATTTATTTATATTCAGGAGTATGGTTTGCGATAATATAATGAATGTTATTGACAAAGGTACTGTTGGGTATTTGTGATAGTTTAAAACTTGTGGGTATAAGTCATTTTTTTATGTTTTTTCGACTAAAAAAAGGTGAAGTATGTTTTGAAAACTTATTTCTAAACACATTTTTATTTTCAAACCAAACTTCACCCAAATCAAATTTTTCAAAATAAAATTTGAAATTTATGATCAAAACGCTAGCTTAAACTCTAAATTGAAAGAAAAATAAATAAATTGAAAGAAAGGAACAGTGAAGAGTGTTCCCCACCATTGATTGACTCTCTGAATTTTAATATATATTTAATGTCGCTGTCCCCTGTTGCACCTACAAACAAATTTTGCTGGATATTCCATGACGTGTTTTTAAAAAATGGATTCTCTCTTTTTCGAGTGTGTGTTTATCAGTTTTAGTAAAAGTATCTTTCATTCTTTCTCTAACACGGCTCTTCCATCGCGGTCTTATTGCATATTATAATTGTCACACACGATTAGCTCATGGAAGTAAACTACCGCGGAACTGCTGACTCCATAGTCCATATTCAAGTTTACGTGTTCTGCGCTTCAATCAGTTAGCTTTAAAATCATAAACTTAATATATTCTTCCTTGTGAAATAATTAAAGAAATATTATTTTAACTTGTCAGTTGATGAACCGTTACGTTTTCACCTTCAAACTTATAAGCTATCAGACGTTTGTGAGTCACACGGCATACTGAAAACTATTGTCAATCCTTTTTTTTGTTGGGGTGGGGTGGGGTGGGGGGATGGGAAAAGGTCAAAGGGGCAAGTAAAAAAAATAAAACAAAAGCTCCAATATCAAACTCTAAAATTCTAACTTTGCGTGCAACCTTTTCCCCATAAAAGTGAAATATATTTAGTGATGATAAGGGCAAAAGATTTAGAGCCCGTTTGGACATACAAAATTTTTGTTTTTTTTTTCAAAAATAATGTTTGGTTATCTATATCTTATCAATTTAGAACCAGTTTTTCAAATTTGAAAATACATTTTCACTAGTTTTTAATTTTACAAATTTACCATATACTTTTAAAATTTATAAAATGACTCCATTAATTATTAACCTACAACTACCCACGTGTTTTTCCTCGACTATCAGATGAAGCTACTGCAGCGGATAATGAACCCCTTTCTTGTGACGGCTACCATGTTGCTAAACAATAGCATGTTTGATTGTTTATTTCAAGTAGTATAATTAAACTGGGACGGTTTTGATATTTTTTACAAGTTATGGAGTATAAATCATATTTCATGGTTTTGTAAAAAAAAAAAGAAGAAGAAGACAGTCAAATATGTTGCAAAAATTATAACCAAACACAACTTCATCTTCAATTAAAATTTAATTTGAAATTCCAAATTTGAAAATTTATTTTGGAATTCATGGCCAAGCACCTACTTATTACTCCCTCTGCTGATTCTTAGTTGTCTACTCTGGACTTTACATTCTCTCTCTTTTTTATTTTAAACGTAGTATGTATTTTATGATTTTGAAAAATAAATAATTAATGATAAGTACAAAATAGGAAAAAGATTATCTTTATCTTGTTTTAATATAGTGGATAAATAAAGTGAAAATATATTTTTAGTATAATTTACGAGTAAAAGTGAATTGAGAGAGTACTTGCTAGTGGTCTTCAAAAGTTTTTTAATAGGGTAACTTCATAAGTGCCACTGTCAGTGGATATATACTAAAGAGATGCTCCTCAAATTTCTCAAGAAAGAACAAATATATAGCTTTTCACGCATTGTTTGAACGTGAATTGCATTATATATGCTTATTGATAAGGATTGGATTCTACTGCACAATTATATTTTAATCAACTAAATGAATAGCGATAACTAAAGATTTTTATTGTTCAATCAAATTAAATTTAAAACTATAATATTCGAAGTCAGATATCACAAAATTTAGATATAACAAGTGAAAGTCGGAGGTACAATAAAAGTAACAACTACAGTTGAACTATTTTCTCTCGCTTAAAGTGTGCATATTTTCGGGAAAAATGAGCAACTTGTGATTCATGTTTTTGGGATGAATACGCATCTCCAATTGAAAGGGAAAAGGACTACATATGTATATACGTACACTCCCACATTGTAAATGTGTAATCTGATAAAGCACCGACCCAATATCTTTTGAAAGAACACCTAATAAAGCATACAAGAAGATGATTTTTTGACCAGAAATGTAGAAAGTTCAGAATACAAGAAAATCTTTGCTGTTTCAAAAGATCTTTAGAGGTAATTGAGATTAGAAAATCGGAGCAAAACGAAATCCAGCTTGATGATATGAAAGCTAATAGAGCTAGTTGATCGTAACAGGTAATTACTCTATTGATGCCTACTTTACAGGCATATATTATTACTCCCTCAGTTCCCTTTCTACTTCTCGATTATGAGAAAAAATTATTTTTTTTTCATTTCCTGATTTTTTTAGCAATATCATTAAGCATTTATTTTCCAATCTTATTAGGGTATTAGTAGTCAAATTTGGATTTTCAAAGCATAGTTAATAAGTTCGTAAAACAAACACATTACTAATGCTTTCTAAAACAGAGTACTCTCTCCGGTCCAAAATAAGTGATTTTTTTGGTTGTTTTCACACATATTAAGAAATTGACCTTTTAGCATTAATTAGCAATGAAATTGACCATATTAACCTTTACTATCTCTACACATAAGCACTCCTAGTCCTAACACATACTCCAACATTAATTACTCCAATGACAATGTAGGAAAAAAATAATTAATTCATTCTTGAAATCTGGAAAAATTACTTATTTTGGACCACAAGAAAAAAGTCAAAAAATCACTTATTTCGGACTGGATGGAGTACAAAATATAAAGTGGAAAAATAAAAAGGAACGCAAAAGTAAATATTTACTTGAAATAAGTATTTTACTTGAATAATTGAATATCCTTACCAAACGTCTACATGTTACCGCAATAGAAGGTTTGCAACATCATTTATTTCTTGTGAACCTCAAATTTCATCTCGGCATGAGTTACAACATTGGCATTCATCAACACACAAAAGCTGGTTTAGGTAATTGATATGAGAATTCTACGATATTGAATTCTTGTGTCTTGATAAGAGAAAAGAGATAAATTTTATTGAAGAGAGTAACTGCTTGGACTTAGAGACTATAATTAGATGCTAAACAAATACTCCATATAATTTATTTTGATGTGATGTTTACTTTAGATTATCTGTGGTAATTAATTATTTTAGAATACGCTTTTCGTTTCCCAAAAAAAAAAAAAAACATGAAGGTACTCAAATTATATATGAAGCCAAACATTAGTAATTTTTTATTTATATTCAGTTCAGATGTCAATTTCTTGATTTTTTTAAAACAAAATAAGATAATTAAGGCTACATAAAATCATTATAAATCACACTTCTCAACTAATATTATTATAAAAACATACTCCATCCATTTCAATTTATGTGAACCTACTGACTAGGTACGAAATTTAAGAAAAAAAAGAATATTTTTGAAGTTGTAATGTAAAATGAGACACACGCATTTTGTGTGGCTATAAATCATTGCATAAAGGTAAACTATTTCCAAATATGAAAAGGGAACATTCTTTTTTACACGGACTAAAACAAAGAAAGTTCACATAAATTGAAACGGATGCAGTATATCTATACTATATTAAAAGCACGAAGGCCCTTAGCGAAATATCGTTCGCCTTTTTTATCCCTTGAAAATAGAGTTCACACTTGACAAAATAGTCATTTGATTATCGTCCTAATATTTAGTATTTTGAAATCTATTAAAATTTTAGTTACTAAATCTTTCCACGTAGGAAATTCTAATATTAAGGACTTTAAATTTGAGTAGGATTTTACCTTATTTAATTGTGCAACTATTTTCCTTAAATCCAATACTTTCATGTTTCTAAGGTTTTCAATATAACGAATTGTTATTAAAGCTTCTTTTTTTTCAACGCTTTTGTCTTCATTTGAAGTAAACTTCAATTTAAATAGCAATATGTTCATAAACAGATATATGAAAATTTAAATACAAATATTAATTTGTTTTGTGGTCTGCTATGTAATTATGAATTTGCCACGATTCTAATGATGTAAAAACTAAGAATCCTACTTTTCCTCTTTAAAGTTTTGTAGAATTATGATCATTTTAGTTAAATAGGAATCATTTGGAAATCATCTACGGTTACGTATCGTTTTATAATTTATCGTATCATATTGTATTGTATTGTACTGTATCGTTTTACAAATATAATGTTTGGATAGATTGTGTTGTTTGCCATCATTTCATGATATCACACACCAGCAATATGAAGAATAAACTTGCAATATTGTAAAGAAAAATTATGATACATGTAAAATTATTATATAAAAAGGTAAGGTAAATGATAAAATAAAATTATTTAATAATAATGAAGGGTGAGATTGAGAGAAAAAGATAAGGTAACGACGCGACCACACCAAATTGGTTGTTACATAAAGTGGCACATTTTGTCGTTATGTAACGAGAAATTTAACGATACAATACAATAAAATTTAAGTAACAATCAAAACAAATATCGTATTTAACGTAACAATACGATATAATGCAATGGGTAACAACCATCCAAACAAGCTGTAAGTTTTTGTATATTTCTTTTTTCTTTTGTCAGAATTATTTTAATTATATTTAGACTAAAATAGATGTTCGGTAATAAAGTTAGATAGAAACGACTTTAACTTTTTCTAGAATTTATGACCTTAATAATCAATAAGAACCTTTTTATTTCATTGCATGGTAATGTTAGGAAAATCCTTTCCAAGTTTCCAAATTTTAACACATCAGAATCGTTAGGCAATCACTGGAATTCCAATCTTTTGTTGACTACCTTTTGTTTAATTTTCATTCTAAATTAAATAATAATAAATTTGTTGTGAATATATGAAATATACTGCATCCTACATGACAATATCAGTTGTGTTGATTCTAATTTTTCACACGTAGACAAAGAGTTAGGTGAATTTATAAGTTTACCTTTAAAAATAAAGTTTACATTAGATTACAGAAAGTATACTATAAAATTAATATTTAATAAATTTCTTAATATTTAAAAAATTTAAATTAATAAAATTTTAACTATTAAACCTTTTCTTATTTGAACTATGTAAAAACTCCTAATTACTCAAAATATTTTTACTTTTATTTCTTTTTTAAACTAACTAATTTTTTACCACATTCTTTTCTTCTATAATTTTTTAAATAAAAATTAATGTTTCCAATTTTGTTAAAACTTCTTAATGGTCGTGTTGATTAGAAGATGGTGATAATAAATAAATTTAACAAGATTGCTGCAAGGAGATTAAAATTAATTATCTATTCTTTTGTATATTTGGTTGATGATACTAAGGATATATACTAACTATAAGACCATGAGTCGATTGAGACTTTAGTATTTTAATTTTAAATAAATTAACATTTAAATTTAAAGTTTTAGTATGAATTTTCACTCTATATTTTAAAGATTTTTTGATCTTATATAATCGAAAATTTATTTTATTCTAGAAAAAAAAGTTAATTACTTCACCATATATTAAAAGCAGTAAGAAAAAAATATATATCAGAAAATACTGAATTAAAACACTTTATTTCCAAGGTAGTACCTTAATTTACTATAATGCATATTCCTTCAACTAGAAATGACTTTTTTTTGGGTTAAAAAAAAGGTTTGTTACATAATTTGACTTTAAGAAAAATAGAAATTAGGTATGAAATTCGTCTCATAGCTAATGGGAATTTTCTTTTGATAATTTGTCACTAATCCATAGCTAAAGTTTACTTAAAAATTAATATTTACTGTTTAGCTACATAATTTATTTGTCGTAATTTTTTTAGTTGCTCTGTCTAGAATACATATTACCTAGACAATTATTTTCATTTTAAGTTAAAGCAAAAGAAGGATAAATGATAGATCACTAAGTTATCAAAATTATATTGATTGTTTTCATGCTTAGCTAGGTCATCTTATATTTTGTTGACTAAATAAGATCAATATTCATCATTTTCAAGAACTTATATTTTTAAAATTTATAGTATAACTCATACATATTATTTAATAATATTTATATAATTTTAAAATATATATACTTATTGATATAGGATACACGCGCATTGCGCGTATCCTAAAACTAGATTTCAATATGATCAAACATTATTATTAAGAAAATTCCCTTAAGAATAATAATTATTCTCTTTAATGTTAAGAATAAATAATTAAGTCCTAATTTATCAGAAAAGTCTTTGATTTTACTAATGTGTAGAAAATCCAAGTCATTCTTTTTAAAATTCATCATATAAATCGGTTATAGGTAATTGTTAAAAATACAAACATTATACAATAAGATGAAGCATTAGAGACAAAATATATTCTCAGTGAGTTGTCATTACTTATTTTTCTTTCTTTCGATATTCATTTAAACAAATGACAACTCTCTATATTTTTCTACGTACAAAGTTACTTATTGTAAAATACTATCTTAATGTAGGCATTTTAAAACTTAGTATTTGATAATTTCATTTACTTGTTCTTCTTGTACATATATTTTATTGATTGATGCTAAGTATTGACGCGAAATACACGTGCAATGCACGTACACTAAAGCTAGTGAAAACAAAAATGTGTTAAACCATAGTGATTTAATATTCTAAATTATAATAGTATCATATGAACTAGTAGTATATAACAAATGAAGAATCATGTTTTATTATTTTACATAAATAATTAAGTTGTTCAAAAATCTGTTGCAACATGGGTCGGAGGTCTAAAACATGTGATGCGTTGAAATTGAGAAGTCGAGGAATTGCAGGCGTTTCTTGTCCGCTTGTGGTCATTTGTCAACCATAGAGGGCACTTTTGATATTTACATTTGAAATTGACAATGGAAACTGAAAAGAGAGCCACTAATCGGGCAATGCCATGAGGATCATGACTACTAATTAATTCATAGTTGTAATTACACAAATGCCGTCCATCTTTTTCACCTACTCAGAACTGTGCCACTTAAGTTTTTGCCTTTAAACCTTTTCCTCTATAAATACTTAAGCTCAATCCAATAGCTCTAACTAACGAAGTAGCTGTCTCCTTCTTTAACCTTAATCTAACTAGCTCATTGCCTTTTCTCTCTCTCTAAATCTATCCACATTCTCTCTCTAAACCATGCAGATCGGAGCAGCACTTCCGGCAACCAATTTGAATCTTTTTCAGGCAAGGGTAAAATGCAATGGATGTTCATTAAACCCTTCTGCAATGGCTACTTGTGTAAATACACAAACTGTAAAAACACTCTCATCATCCACAAAGATGACCAAAAAACACATTTCCAATCTTGAAAAGCTTCTTCAAAAGCAATCTCATACAAACCCATCAGTAGTTGATTCGAATCCCGTGGTTCAAGAATCCGGTAATAATGGGTTATTAGAAAACAGAGGAAGAAATTTGTTGGAAGGGCTAAATTTGGCTAGTATTTGGCCTGAGATGAAAGCTGCTGAGGAAATGTCGCCAAGGCGTTTGAACAGATTAAAAAGACTCTTATCTTCCAAATCAATGCAATATTCTCCTAGGAACAATATTTGTAGCCGGTGGAAGGAATACCACGGCAGCAATAACTGGTTGGGTCTACTTGATCCGTTAGATGAGAATCTACGGCGTGAATTGGTTCGATATGGGGAGTTCATTCAGGCAGCTTATCATTGTTTCCACTCCAACCCTGCCACGTCAGCAGAGGAGGGACCATTGTCCGCAAGACACGTGGCATTGCCCGACAGGTCGTATAAGGTGACCAAGAACCTCTATGCAACTTCATCCATCGGGTTGCCTACGTGGGTGGATGACGTGGCACCTGATCTTGGATGGATGACCCAAAGGTCTAGTTGGATTGGATATGTGGCAGTGTGCGAGGACAGGAATGAGATTCAACGAATGGGAAGGAGGGATATTGTAATTGCGTTACGAGGTACTGCCACGTGTTTAGAATGGGCAGAGAATTTTCGTGCCTTGCTAGTAGAACAAAATGACGATTTAGCTAAAGAACAATCTAAAGTGGAATGTGGATTCTTGAGTTTGTATAAAACAGGTGGAGAACATGTCCCAAGTTTAGCTGAATCAGTTGTTAACGAAGTACAAAGACTAATTGAACAGTATAAAGGTGAGCCTTTAAGCATCACTGTCACAGGGCACAGTCTTGGTGCAGCTTTAGCTCTTTTAGTAGCAGATGATGTAAGTACATGTGCACCAAATGCACCACCAGTGGCTGTTTTTTCATTTGGAGGCCCTCGCGTAGGAAATCGGGTTTTTGCGGATCGTCTTAACGCGAACAATGTTAAAGTGTTACGTATTGTGAACAATCAAGACGTAATCACCAGGGTTCCAGGCATGTTTGTGAGCGAAGAGCTAGACAAAAAACTTAGAAAATCAGGAGCAGGTCGCATGCTAGAGATGTTAGATTGTAGGATGCCGTGGGCGTATTCACACGTTGGTACTGAATTCAGAGTTGACACGAGAATGTCGCCATTTTTGAAGCCTGACGCAGATGTTGCATGTTGCCATGACTTGGAGGCATATTTACATTTGGTGGATGGATTTTTAGCATCTGATTGTCCGTTTAGACCTAATGCTAAGAGAAGTCTTGTGAGGTTGTTAAAAGACCAACGGTCTAACTTCAAAAGACTTTATACTAGTAAGGGAAAGGACTTGAGCATTAATCTTGATAGAGAACATAATTTTGCTAGGAGTAGTTGCTTGCCTAGTCCATCGTCTTGATATATATTACTAGCTAGCAGAGAATGTATGCTTCCAAGTACAAAGAAGTAATCAGAAGTATATGTTTTCGACCGTATATCTACTTGCTTTTCTCTTCTTTAAATTCTTAGGATGACTCTATCAGTAACTAAAATATAAGTAAAATAGCATTATATGCGCAATAAAGAAGACAGAAAAGAATAAATTAAGTTGAACACTATAAAGGTTCGTTTGCTATCCGGGATAAGGAATAATTAATTCCCGAATTAAATTTAAGAAGAGTTTATCTCATGTTTGACTGGGAGAAAATTGCAGTATAATTAATCCCGAATTAGCTTTCGCGGGATTATAGTATTTTTTTTATCCCCATGAAAAAATGGAATAACTAATCCCGAGATAATTAATCCTGGGATAACTTCTTGCCAACCAAACGACCCTAAATGGAAAAAGAAGAAATTTTGCATATGAGCAACATTTTTGATAGAATAAATCCATAGAGGAAATATGCAAAATACATAGTTTACCCATTGACCTTGTATCCAAATCCCTGTTACACACCTCTCCACCACGGGCAACCTTTTACACACCCAACTTTTTTTGAGTGTGTCTAAGACACACCACTTTTTTCTTCGCCAGATTTTCAAAGCATGTGTATTGTCACGCGCCAATAAAGTCGTGACACGTGTCACTGACTAATAATAAAAAGATAGCACATAAAATTACAATTATATCTATATCTTCTTCATCCTGTCCACTATAACTGCCATCACCATGCTTTCAATTTCTTGCTCTTTCGATTTCCACAACTAAAGCAGCAAGGTAGTAATAATAAAGAGGAATGTGCATTTTTTAGCGAAGAAGATTAAAAAATTTACAATTTAATTATTTGTAAATTTATCCATTAACAAATTTAAAGAATATGCTTATTTGCAAAAGCTTGAGGTAAGCTTTAATGGTTGGAGATATTTTTGAAAAATTTAACTTAGCCATGACAAAGTTCAAGCTAAGCTTTTCTAAAAAAGAAAAGAATTTTCTGTACATACACTTAATCCAAGCTTTAATGGTTGCTAGAGCTACAAAGAGTTTAATTGTTGAATTCTTATTGTAATTTCTTAACAAAAAAATCTACGAAACTAAAGTCTAATGATCAACAAGAAGAGATATGAAAAATCTTAGTAGATCTATTTAATGAAATCCACTTCCCAAATATTCAACTGATGAATAAATGGAAAGTGGGGGGACTATCTGTATTGGAAAAAATTGTATTTAAATATAAAGGTGATGTGTCGAGACACGTAGACTGGTCAAATGGTCAAAGAATTACAACTAGCCAAGAGGCACGAGTTGCAACAGATACGAGCAAATGGCAGAGGAAGAGGCACGAGCAGTTATTCAAATAACTTAGCGCCCGTACCTATCTAAGTTATTTATGTCCGAGAATCAAAAAGAATGAATCTGACAATAGAAAAGAGTGTAAATACGGCATTTAATAGGCATTAAATGTGGAATACGTTAGAGAATTTGTATTGAATGTAATGATTATATAACGTATCATTCAATGTCTTTAATTACTCATAATAGTCTCGTTATGATTTGGGCAAAACGTATATCTCCAAGATATCTATAAAAGGGAGATATCTGATCAATTGTAAGGAGACAAAAACACTATTGGAATAAACTTTGGTTTACTTATTTTTCTCTTGATTACTCTCTTGCTACCTAAATTACTTCCTTTTATACATTCTTTTGATTATCAGTAACCCGTGTTCTTCTAAATTCTAGCTTTGACTAAAATTTCATTTTTTTGGTTAAACAAATTGGTTCCGTTACCGGAAAACTGATAATCTATTTTCTTTTCACTTAACTTTCCTTGTTGCATCAATTATGTCGAACAACAATGACAACACTCAAGGAAACCAAGAGAACCAACAAAATCAGGGAGATCCACAGAATATTAACACTCAAGTTCCTACTCCACGAGACTCTCCACGGCAATCTCGTGAGGGTACTCCTGATGGATCTCAAATAAACGAGCATGCTCAATTTGAAAATGCTGAAGCTGTTGATGAAGCTTTGCAGAAATTAATTGTTGCTCAGGTCAACAAAGCTGTTGAGGCACTTGTTAACCAGTTACCTGTTGCAACACCCACACCTACTCCAAATAATAACACTTTGGAAAACCCTCGTTCCGGGCTTATTAACTCAGGCAACGGTGGAACTCCCAGTGAATCACAGGAGAGAGAACCAAGTAATGTAATTAATTCTGATTTACAAAATTTAGTACTAACCTTGCAGAAACAGCTCAAAGAGCAAAGTGAGCACATAGAGCAGATACCCAGGGTGCCGCCCATAATCAAAGGGTAGATATGGATAGATATTCGCAACAACCCTGGAAGCCAAGTGCTGCTCCACTCCCAATTCCAAAAAAGTTCAAAATGCTTGATATTCCAAAATATGATGGAACAACAGACCCACGACATCACGTTACTGCATTCACAACGGGCATAAAAGGCAATGATTTGACTAAGCAGAAGATTGAATCAGTATTAGTCAAAAAATTTGGTGAAACGCTCACCAAAGGAGCGCTAACATGGTATTCTCTTTTACCCGAAAATTCTATAAATTCTTTTACTGAGCTTGCAGATTCTTTCATCAAAGCACACTCGGGAGCTCAAAAAGTAGAAAAAAGAATGGAGGATATTTTCAAAATCAAGCAAAGGGACTCAGAACTGCTTAGAGAATTCATGGACAGATTTCAACGTGAAAGAATGATATTGCCACGTGTACCTGACAACTGGGAAGCTATAGATTTCACAAGTAATTTGAATGAAAAAAGCTCGGAAGCTACGAGGAGACTCAAGGAAAGCCTTCGAGAATTCCCAACTACAACGTGGAATGATGTTTATAACAGGTATATCACGAAGTTGAGGATTGAGGAAGATACTGTTCCACGATTTCAAAAAGAAGAAAAGGTAAGTTCGAGACATGCAGAGACCGAAAAAAGATCCGGTAAAAACAGGTACGAGCCTTACGACCTGCGGGAAAGGACTCACGGTCAAAGCAGGATAATCAAAGGTACGATCACAGATCAAGAAACAGAGAATCAGGTTCTTCATCAAGATTCAGGAACGAGCGAAACAACTATGAGTCACGAGATGATGATAGAAATTTAAAAGCGAGATTCGGTGGTTACAACTTCAATGTCAGCACCTCCGAGCTCGTAGCTGTTTTGAGAAGCATGGGAGATAAGGTTTGATGGCCAAAGGAAAAATAAGATCGAATCCAAACAGGCGCAATCCTGACCATTGGTGCGAGTTTCATAATGACCACGAACATAAAACAGCAGATTGCAGATTTTAAAAAGTGAAGTTGATCATTTATTAAAACAAGGATATCTTACTGAGTTGTTCAGTGAGAAAGGCAAGCAAGCTTACATGAAGAACATGCAGGAGCCTCCAAAACCACCTTCTCCCAAAAGAACTGTCCACGTTATAAGTGGGGGTGAAAACGTCAATGGTATATCATATACTGCAACTAACAAAATTTCCAAAGTAACAATTACCTAAGGGAAACAGGTGCGACATGTTTTAGAGGAAGACAACATTACATTCAATGACGCAGATGCAGATGGCGTATTAAACCCTCATAACGACGCACTGGTAATATCTTTAATTGTACATGATACTAATGTGAAACGAGTTTTGATTGATCCAGGTAGTTCCGTGAACATTATTTTGCTAAGAGTATTACGTGAGATGCAAGTTGAAGATAAAGTGATACCAAATGCGCATACTCTATTTGGATTTGATAATTCTAGTGTCCTCACAAAAGGAGAGGTAACACTCACCACATTCGCTGAAGGATTCGTCAAAGATACAAAGTTCCAGGTGGTAGATATGGAGATGACTTACAACATGATTCTTGGGAGACCATGGATCCACGAAATGGATGTTGTTCCTTCACCTTTGCATCAAGTTATTAAATTTCCATCGCCATGGGGAATTTGTCAAATTCGTGGAAATCAACATACAGCCAGAGCTATCAACTTTGTTGCAGATACAAGAACGAGAAATGAAGGTAAATAGCAATCACAGAAGGTAGGTGAGGACACCACAACACAAGCTTCAACTGAACAAGGGCAAACAGATGTAGATTCAAGGCCTGATACCATTCAAGAACTAGAAGAGAATGAAAATATCAAAACAACAATAGAGGAATTAGAGCCTGTCGTGTTATTTTCTCAATGGCCTGATAAAAAGGTCTATGTTGGAGCCAATCTTAGCCAAGGTATGAGAGGTAAGTTAATTGAATTTTTGAAAACTAATGTGGACTGCTTTGCTTGGTCCAACTCTGAGATGACAGGAATAACACAGAAGGTGATGACTCATAAACTAAATGAAGATCCATCATACCCTCCTGTCAAGCAAAAGAAAAGAAAGCAAGGAACTTTCAAGAATTAGGTGATTCAAGAAGAAGTCCAAAAATTGCTAAAAATTGGTTCCATTCATGAGGTAAAGTATCCTCACTGGTTAGCTAACACTGTTGTAGTTCCAAAGAAGAACGGTAAGTGGCGGGTTTGTGCAGATTACACAGATCTTATTAAAGCCTGCCCTAAAGATTCTTTTCCACTACCACACAAAGATCAATTGATTGATGCAACTGCAGGTCACGAACTATTAAGTTTTTTAGATGCATATTCAGGTTATAATCAGATTAAAATGGATCCGGGAGATGAAGAAAAAACTTCATTCATAACAGACATGGGGACTTACTGTTATAAAGTAATGCTCTTTGGTCTAAAGAATGCAGGTGCAACGTATCAGAAGTTAGTTACCAAAATGTTTCAAGAGCATTTAGGAAAGACTATGGAGGTATATATAGATGATATACTTGTTAAAACTCAGTATTCAAAAGATCACATATCACACTTATCTAACACATTTTCAATTTTGCGCAAACTTAATATGAAGTTAAATCCCGAAAAATGTGCATTTGGCGTTGCATCAGGTAAGTTTTTGAATTTTCTTGTTTCTAACCCTGGTATTGAAGTTAATCCTGCATAGATTTAGGCCATTGAAGAAATCCCTGATATACTTTCAAACAAGAAAGAAGTTCAAAGATTAACATGGAGAATTGCAGCCTTGAGAAGATTCATTTCTAAATCATCAAAGAAGTGTTTTAAATTCTTTTCAGCCCTTAAGAAGCAGGATCATTTTGAATGGAATAAGGAATGTCAGCAGACACTCAGGAATTTGAAAACGTACTTATCAAATCCACCTTTGCTAGCAAAACCAAAGGCTGGGGAAAGACTACTCATTTACCTTGTTGTTTCGGAAGTTGCGGTAAGCGCTGTTTTGGTCCGAGAAGAACAAGGTAAACAATTCCCTATGTATTATGTTAGTAAATCTTTGTTAGATGCGGAGACGCGGTATCCTCAGTTAGAAAAACTTGTACTTGCATTAATCATGGCATCTAGAAAGTTAAGACCTTACTTTCGCCAGGGGATAAAATCACAAGTGCTAGCTGTCTACCCTTTAAGTAATATATTACATAAGCATGAGTTATCAGGTAGGTTAGCTAAGTGGGCAATAGAGTTAAGTGAATACGAAATCACATACCAACCTAGAACTGCTATAAAATCACAAGTGTTAGCTGATTTCGTGGTTGATTTTAGCCAGGGGATGCAATTAGAAGCAGAAAAAGAATTACCGGTATTCGATGGAGCTAACCCGGGAACTTGGACTTTATTCATTGATGGCTTATCTAATGTAAAAGGTGCAGGTTTAGGGATTGTCTTGGTACCACCTACGGGTGAAACCATTCGACAGACTATTCAATGTCACTCCATAACTAACAATGAAGCGGAGTATGAGGCTGTGATTGCAGGTCTAGAATTGGCACAAGAGCTTGGCATAAATCAGATTATAATCAAGAGTGATTCGCAACTCGTGGTTAATCAAATGCTGGGGACTTATACAGCTAGGGAAACAAGGGTGCAACAATACTTAGAAAAGGTACGGGAATTGATAAAGCAATTTCAAACCTGGAAAGTTATACAAATACCAAGGGATGAAAATGTTAAAGAGGACGCCCTAGCTAATCTCGCATCTGCAGCTGATGTGGAAAACGATGCAAACGCCTTAGTTATACATTTAATTCATTCAGTTCTCAATCCTAATAAGAATGAGGTAAATTTTAATAATTTAACTTAGGATTGGAGGAACGAGATTGTTGCTTTTTTTGCAGTATGGTACCATCCCTGATGATAAGAAAAAAGCTCATGCACTTCGAAAGAAGGCTGCTCAGTACTGCTTAAAGCAAGGCAATTTATATTGTAAAATGTTCGGTGGTCCCTTAGCAAGATGCCTCGGACCTTCGCAAATGGAGTATGTAATGAAAGAAGTACAAGAGGGACATTGCGGGAATCACACGGGAGGAAGGTCATTGGTAAGAACCTTAATTAGGGCAGGTTATTACTGGCCTAAAATGGAAGAAGAAGTAGAAAGTTACGTGGCCAAATGTGATAAATGTAAAAGGTACGGTAACAATATGCATAGACCTATAGAGTTATTACATCCGTTCATTGTGCCATGGCCATTTATGAAATGGGGAATGGATATCGTGGGTCCATTACCACAAGCAAAAGGACAGGTAAAGTTTTTGCTCATACTCACTGATTATTTTACTATATGGGTGGAGGTAGGAGCATTTAAACAGGTGCGAGAAAAGGAAGTCAAATATTTTATTTAGCGGAATATCATGTGCCGATTCGGTGTACCAAAGGAGATCGTGTGTGATAATGGCCCTCAATTTATTGGAGCTCAAATCATGGAATTCTTTCAAAGTTGGCAAATTAAAAGGATTACGTCAACACCTTATCATCCGGTGGGTAATGGGCAAGCAGAATCAACGAACAATTATCAATAATTTAAAGAAACGATTAGAGGAATCAAAAGGTAACTGGCCTGAAGTGTTACCTGGAGTTTTATGGGCATATCGCACAACTGCAAAAACAAGTACAAGAGAAACACCATTTTCATTGGTTTATGGAGCTCAGACTTTAATTCCAGTTGAGATAGGGGAACCAAGTACACGGTTCACACAGGCGACACAAGAATCTAATGACGAGGAGATGCGGGTCAATCTAGATTTACTCGAGGGGAGGAGAGAAGCTGCATTAATAAGAATGGCAGCACAAAAACAAGTCATAGAACGATATTACAACCGAAAAGCACGCCTCGGATTCTTCAAAGTGGGGGACTTCGTGCTTAAAAAGGTTTTTCAATCTACAACAGCTAACGCGAGTAAATTAAGTCCAACATTGGAAGGACCCTATAGAGTTCGTGATATTGCAGGAAAGGGAGCATATGAACTGGAGACAATGGATGGCAAGATACTACCTTCACATTGGAATGATGTTCATTTGAAGAGATACTATTTCTAAGTAATACCCACGGTCAGGTATCGCCATTTTAAATTTAATTTTTGAATTGTTAAAATTTTACTAACAATTTTAGATGATAGGCAAAAAGCTAACCCGTACTAAATGATGAGTCACAACCTGTAAGGCACACAGAATAACCTAAAATTCCTGGCCTAGGGTTACAATTATTCTGATAGAAATTCAAACGGGTTAAGCAGTCTTCATCTATAATCGCACCTCCGAGTCCCGTATGTTTTTCCTTTTCAGGAAAAGGGCCAAATGAGAGAAACTATCAAGTGATCGAGGCTTCATACTTCAACACTCAAACATTTGTGGGACTACATAATATACACAGACATGTGTATAAAGAAGGCAAAAAAGATTGAGGAAAAATCAAGCCTAAAAGAGTCAAGTGCAGAGTAAAAGTCACAAAGTCACGAGATGGAGCCACGAGCTAAGGCCAAAGAAAAATCTCACTATAGTTAGGGTAAAGGCTACGTACTAAAACGGGTTATAAGGAAAAACCCCGTGTCTATTTATTCTTCTTTTGTGCTAATCTGTTACAAGAAAAACAGTTACGAGAAAGTTATAGATGTAATTCAAATACATGTAAAGTATTATTCAAAACTTGTCAAAGTTATTTCAAAGAAACATGTGTGTTCCTATTTCTTTTATCGTATGATAATACCATTATGAAGTTGAGACGTCTTCTTCATTAAGTGTCGAAATATAAAAGGGCCCTCTTTTATAAAACTCATGTTTAAATTAGTTAGTCATGAGATTAACAGAAGCATTTTCGAAGAACAAAAATGCAAATTATTCTATAAGTCCTTAAAAATAAAGGCAAGAATAAAACAGACAGAAGTATAAGATAATAATACGAAAAACTTCTTAATACTTAAAAACTGAAGACTAAGTACGAACTTAGTCATAAAACTATGAAATTGTTTATACAAATTGCCCCATAAAAGACTTGGGGACTTGTGTTTCCAAAACCAACCCTCAAATGAAGCTAAAGGTTTGATTACAATTTTCCAAAATAAAAACAAAAACAAAATCATTCAAATGATTAAAACTGGTCATTGAGAAGTTTGTGGAATTGAAGCAGTAGCATCAATCGTAGCAGACTTAATTTGGGCTGGTGCATCAATAGATGCAGTTTCAACTTGGCTTGCAGCAACATGCTCGATTGGGCTTGAAAGAGTTGGGATACCCGTATCAGCTTCAACATTCACGGGAGCTTCAACTACGGGAGAAGGGAAGTCCTGAGTTTGCTGAGCATTTTCAATGGTTTCATTGATCTTAGCTAACTCCGACTCCATGTTGAAGTTTTCTTGGCCAGCTTCAATTAGGGTATCACGACGTGAATTCAAAAATGCCCAACTTACCTCAACAACAAATTTTTCTTCAAGGATCTCATAATCCTTTTCCCAATCAGCAATCTCATTCTTTAGCTGTTCATTTTCAGCCAAGGCAGAGTTATAAGAAGATTGAAGAGAGGCATGGGAGCTTTCTAAAGCACGCACCTTATCAGCTGAGACTCGAAGGTCTTCTTGTGCTTGAGTTAAGCTTTGCACGATCTCCCCAGCGTAAACTTCTTTTTGACTCAAAAGAGTCTTCAACTCTCTGTTCTCTTCACTGACCTTAGATAGTTGCTCTGAGAAGGAGGATTCGAGACATTCTTTTTCTTGTTTTGCTTGGCTTGAGGAAGCTTTTACAACCGCTAACTCTAAAGTTAAAGCCCGCACCTGCTGCTCTAAGGTACTCTTGCTCTCTTGTAAATCTTCCATATCAATTTGTGCACTCTCAAATTGTTCCTTCCAATTGATCACCTCTAACTGAGAATCACGTGCTACCTTCTCCAAGAGGGGGATTCTGTTCATCATTTCTGTGCCGATAAGATTGGCCTAAAAAAAGGAAGGGAAATAAGAATCCCAAAGATAAAAAAAAATTACAAAGTAAAGAAGGGAGAAAAGGAAAATACCTTCAAAGTGACATGCACGATATCATTCATAGAGTCAAGGAACTATGGCTATCCAGCTTTGCTTTTTTAATTGGGCCAATTAAAGGCTCCAACCATACATCTGCCTGACCTGACTTCCTCAAAAGGCTGCTATCAACAGGAACTTCAATAGTTACCCTCCTCATAGCGGCATTTCTACTTGAATAGCCCACTTCCGTGTGATGAACGATAGGAAGGGGAATTGTCAAAGGAGGAGCGATAGAAGAAGTGAAAACAGTAGAAGAAGGAACAGAAACAACTGGGGCTGGTAAAGAAGGAATCACAGGCACGGGAGTTGAAAAAGAAGATAAGGGTATTTTATCTAAAATAGGCCCTAAACTTCCACTACCAAAACCACTGATGAAAAGTTGATCAATAGACTCACGAGTATCATGAGGAGTGACGTCATCGTCAGGAATTATTACTGGGGTTTCAACAAGTTCAGTAAGAGAAACAGAAAGACGAGGGGAAACTTCAGCTTCGTCATCAGAGACGATGCGTCTCCTAGCTCGTGGACTCATCACCAGGGAGCCCCCATCTTCCTATTTTTTAGAGTTTTTCTCTTCAACAACTTTCCTTTTTACAGAAGAAGAACCCAAGACTATTTCTCGGGCTCTTTCTAAAGAGATACGGGTCCCCGAAGGAGTACGGGTTCCCGAAGAGACACGAGAGGCTGCAACTGCTTCAGCAGTAACTCCTCGAATAGCAAATCCTGATAAAAAGAAGGATGGGAGTTAGAGCAATAAAGAAAAATATATATATGCGTGAAAGATGAAATAAAAACTCTTACCATGAGTCTTTACTTTCCAACCGTAACGGTTAGAAAGTGTTCTCCAAGACCTACCATCTATTGGTGCGGTCTTCAGCAATTTATCTACCCAACCACGAAAATTGGGAATATCCTCCACAACTCCCATGGTTGCTAAAAAAAGGGGGCAAAATTAGAAAAGTTGATAAACTTGAAGAAAAAAGGCACGAGAAGGATAAAAGACTTACGTGCAAAATTTCACTTCTCAGGGAAGGGAACATTATCCTCACCCACTAAGCCAACAGTGGGGGAAGCAACAAACCGGGCATACCAGCGGTCCTTGTCATCTTCAGGGCTCACCAAAACCCTCTTACTCCTGGCCACTAGGGTAAAAATGCCATTACGGAAAAGCCTAGGGGAGTAAAGATGAATCAGGTGAGGGAAAGTAAAGGAAACGTCAGCCATATTGGTTAAATGCCTCAAACAGGCAATAACCCTCCATATGATTGGGCCAATTTAACCCAAACAGACATTAAAGAAACGGCAAAATTAAAGAATGACTAGGTCAGTAGCTGGTTTGAACCCTAAAGTAAAAGGGTATGTATAAACAAAAGAGAACCCAGTCAAGTAAAAAGTAATTCTCTGATATGGATTAGGGATAATAATGGGAAAATCATTACTCCAATGGTAGTCTTTGCGAACTACATGAGTCAAAACTTCGGTAATTTGAGTGGGGTAAGCATCAGTATGATCTAAAGCGGAAACCTGGTTTCTAAGAGATTCCCTATCATGGTAAAAAGATAGTTCTGTAGGGACTATCTCATCTACTAAAGGCTCACGTAATGGTTCAGAAAGTTCTTTACCCCTAGAAGAAGGACCAAAACTAGGAGAAGGTATAGATGAACCACCACCACGAGTAGACCCTAAGCTACGAAGCCTACCTCCCCTTCTATGCCTAATGGGGGCATTAGGGAAGGTATCAACAATGGGAACTCTCCTAGGGTTAGGGTTTGGTGAAGACATGGCGAAGAAGAATAATGTGAGGAAGAAGTGAACTGAGATTTGAGGAATTAAGTGTTCTATAAGCTTTATATGGTAAAAGACAAGGAAAGCAGTTATATTTATATTAATAAGCAACCGCCAAAGGTAAAAGTGCAGTGATGGAAGGACCATAATAAATATAACTGGCACTTCGTGAATAGTGGAGCCGTAAAAAAAGCCTTGGAAAGGGCTGCAAAACTGCAGAACCAATGAAAAAATGACACGTGTACGAAGCATTAAATGGAAGCGACAATTGAAGCGTCAATTTTGTCATAGCATTAATGGTGACAAAAATTCTCTTTTAATGAAATCCACTTTCCAAATATTCAACAGATGAATAAATGGAAAGTTGGGGGACTATCTGTATTGGGAAAAATTGTATTTAAATATAAAGGTGACGTGTCGAGACACGTAAACTGGTCAAATGGTCAAAGAATTACAACTAGCAAAGAGGCACGAGTTGCAACTGATACGAGCAAATGTCAGAGGAAGAGGCACAGGCAGTTATTCAAATAACTTAGCGCCCGTACCTATCTAAGTCATTTATGTCCGAGAATCAAAAGGAATGAATCTGACAATAGAAAAGAGTGCAAATACGGCATTTAATAGGCATTAAATGTGGAATACGTTAGTGAATTTATATTGAATGTAATGATTATGTAACGTAGCATTCAATGTCTTTAATTACTCATAATAGCCTCGTTATGATTTTGGCAAAACGTATATCTCCAAGATATCTATAAAAAGGAGATATCTGATCAATTGTAAGGAGACAAAAATACACAATCATCCCCAGGAAACAAAACATGAATACGAAGACCCTTTTGTGAATATGCCCTAGTGAGGTTAGGGCAAATTCATCTGAGTAGGTACGGTATGACTTGCTATGGTCGTACCTCTCGTACAAATAGTCGAATGAGATGTAGGAGTCTTTCAAACAGGTAAAGTCTGGGTTCTTCTTCAGTCCCATCATCTTAAGGAAACCTCTACCCTTGCGATTCTCTGGCATAAGCAAACCCGGAGTCTCCCAAGGAATACCAGTTAAGCCTCCTATTTCTTCGAGCAAAGGAGTCATTTCAAGGTCCCCGAAGCGGAACACGAACCTGTCACTATCCCAGAACAGAGTTGCAGCCTCAATGATTTTGTTATCAGGATGGATTTCTAGAAGAGAAGGCAGATTCCCTAAGTATTTGCGGATGAGTGTCTGTTCACAGGAGTGGAGATCTTCCCACCAATTCAGCAGCCTTGGATGATGTTGGTTACCATGCCAAATCTGGGCACTTCGTGCCTCATTTTCTGCAAAACAGAGTGTTAGACCCTTACCCCGCCAGACTCGACTATTTAAACCAATAATTAGCATAAAAAACATTTAGTTCTCCAAATAAATGCACAGAACATGTAGGTGTCCGTTTGGGTTTCAGGGAAACCCGATGGACTTTGGATAAGGCTATCTTAATGAGTCATTATGTGGACAACATAACTGACTCGGCTAGGTTTGACCATGATGCATGCACAGTTAGATAGAGTAAGGTTTCTATTGGGGTATTAGACAGGTACCCTTGAGCGGATAACTCAAGAGGGAAAGGCACGGAACCGTCGACTGCACCGCTGATCGACTGGTTTTACCGCAAATACGCCTTTGCCGAATTTAAAGGGTGATAATATTGGAAGAGCGCAACCACTCATTATAAGCGTTGCTATGGTATTTGTTTGGCACTAGTGGAATATGATGTTGAAGATGTAGTTTACAAGAATGAAACAAATTGACATGTATTTTCACGTTCATAAGATAAATGATTACAATAATTGCAGTAATTACAACAGTATTTAAATAAAGTAGTAAAGGAAAGCAGCTAAAGGAAAGAAAAGACATGAAGAGCCAAGTCAGTTTCGTAGCGAATAAAAGACAGTAAATAAAGCAATTAATGAGATAGTAAAGTCACAAGCAACATGCAATGGTAAAAGCCTAAAGAATCTCCCCATCAGAGTCGCCATGCTGTCGATGCCCCCTTTTTCTCTAACCGTGGGGTCAAAAATTGGGTATACGACATTGGGAGGACAACTCTATTCCCTTTTGAGAATTGGGTTTAGAAGTTGAAGAGTCGCCACCTAATGATTATAGTGCATTAGGACAATTTAAGAAGGGTTTGAGATGAAGAGACCAGAAATTAGGATAAGGGCTAGAAATTATCCCGAGGGGAAGGTGTTAGGCACCCCTCAGGATCCACAAGTGTGATTCCTGGCCATGTTATAATTGTGACATTACAAGCAAACAATCAAGGCTCAAATGAGGACTTGCATACAATATTGCAATTAGGTTGAAACTTATGAAAGTAAGTAGGAAGAGAACCAGGATTGGAAAAGTTGAAACAACTCTAAAGGAAGTAAATATAGAAAAAGGGGCCCTAGGTTGTGATTAACATGGATCACTTCAATGCAATATCCAGCAATCACTCCACAGAAGAGGGGTCGCACGTGATATTAGCGCACCGGTCATCATATCCATATTTACCCTTCCCACCCCGTTAAGGTGTTAAAGCACGAAATGGTATGTTACTTATTGCATGCTATTACCCACCCCAATCATATCAGTCCCGGAGGCATATGAGACTCTTAATCCTAAAGGGGAGGGTGTTGGTGCTTTTGCGGAGTTTTCAAAAGGATAAAAATCTAGGCGACAAGCAATAACAGATAGCAGTTAAAAGGGAAACAAATAGCAGTAAGGCTCAAGTCAGCCTCCTCATTCAAAGCATCATATTATCTAGCATGACTTATAAATACTGGTTTGGTCTGTATTAAACTTAACGTAGGAAGGGTGGCTAATTTATCACATATTTTCAGATAAGAAGTCCGAATTAGGCCTGCCTACTGGTTGTAATTATCAAAACTGATGCAATTATAAAAATTTACCCTAAGGTTTGCCTAGGCGTTAAACAGAACCTATAGGTATGATACTATTAGTTTTAGAAATAAAGAAGTAAACTGATTGCAGAAAAAGAATTGTCAATTACAAGGACATAAGATCTGCATGCGTTAAACATTATTGCTACTGATTTTAGGCTTATAAGCGAGTTGACGATTCAGGTTTAGTTAATAGCTCATATAGACATACTTTCTAGGTATTACTGATTTGAGCACTGTTATTACTTATGCAGGAATCCTATAGGCAGATTGTCTACATGCAATTGATTAGGTATTTAAATCCTATAATAGGTTTGTCTAATGACGGATGCAGAATGCAGAAAGTTCTATAGGCATGGCGTCTATATGAAGATGCAGAATTTTAGAATCGGCTTACAGGCATGGCATCTGTTATGAAATTGCAGAAAACCCTATAGACATAGTATTTACATGAGAATGCAGAAAATCCTATAAACATGATATCTATATGAGAATGGAGAGTTTCAGTGATTTATAAAATGCAGAACTTTAGAAAAATGGTAATCCCTATGAACATGGTATCAACATGAGTGCAGAATTTCAGAAGTATAGTAATTCCCTATGAACATGGTATCTACCCCTTGCATGCATAGTCCCCTGCCCTTTTCCACTAGCCGACCCCAAATGTTTATTACGAGATTATTACAAACCAGAATGAATAAGAAAAATATATCAGAAATTAAAGATTCCAACCAAGGAGAGCCTAATTCAGACCCCAGGTTTGAAATATGAAATAAACCAACTTCCCAAGATCAGATTCCAAAGCCTTCTCTCATCCGGGGTGTTTCAGAGATCCAAGGAGTTTCAGGAACTCCAGGCAGTGCTTACACCCCAAATATATTACAGAATTAGATTATAGTGCAGTGGGGAAATGCCAGCTCTCATATGTCCAAGTTCAGAGGGAACTCAAGGTCCCAAAGTAGGGCTCAAAAGAGAGGGGAAGAACTTAAGATTCTAGGAATAGGTGTAAGTGCACAAGGGGGAAGGGAATCAGAGAGAGACATGGCAAGCTAGTGGTCATGCCCAGCAATTGGGATGTTGGCACACCCCTGACCAGCCTGCTAGTCAAACATTGAGAGTTAGGATCCATTGTGGATCAAGCCAAGGCTTGGACAGTCATTAGGATACTGTCAGGCCAAAAGCTTAACTCAGCACATAGAAGAGAATAGGGGTAGAGGATTCATAACAGAAACAGAAGCAAAGAAAGGAGATATGAAGCACAAATTACAGCATATAAGCAATAAAGTAAACAAGAAGCTTAAAGCTGTGAAGTAAACACATAAGGGGTGAGGCAGAATATTTAAACAAAGGACATACCAGTTTCAGAAAAGTAAGCACAGAAAAGCAGGATTCTTTCAAGCAAAGCCACAATCAGAGAAGAACACTTTATGCTTGTGAGTTCAGAGAACTCGAGCTCTTATGAAAATTCTAAGTGTATTTGAGAGTGAGAAGTGATCAGAATTGATCATGTCAAATTGATTATCTAAAGTGCAGAAAGGCAGCCCCCTCTTATAGTGTAGAGAAGCAAGCAAGAAAGGTAAGAAAACCTTTTAAAAATCAGTCTCAAATATTCTCCCTTCAGCCAAGGGATTTAATTTCAGACGGAAAAATGTAAACAAGGAAAGGCAATTTGAGTAAAATCTTTCATAGTAGCCTAAGAAGGGAAAATACATGAAGTATATTTAAGGAAAGGTCTCAATAGTACTTGATTTGTAAAGAGAAAGGAAAGGGAATCAATCAGACAGTTAACAAAATCAAAGTAAATAGGTTTGATTCGAATGAACCCAGTCAGGAATAGGGAGAGAGGGCTCAACAAAAGGAAACTAAGGACAATCAATCAAGACCCTATCAAAGGGGGTCCAAAATCAATCAAGCAATCGTCAAAAATCTTGAAAGAGGGGTTTCTCACATATAAAACAAACAATTCAAACAGAATAGTATAGCATTGAAGGGTTTAGGATCACAAACAAAAGAATACGAGTTCAGTCATAGATTCATGGTGAGTTTGAAAGTTCAGGGTCCCAAAGTGGAACCCTAATCCAATTTATCGAAGAAACCCCCAAAATCTAGGGTTTCAAATTGAATCAAACACAGAAACGAGAAGGCAAGTGAACAGACTCAAGGAGTCTCACGAGGAACAAACATACCACGATAGCAGGTTTGAAACATTTAGAGAAAGAAAATCGATTTGAGAGCATAAAAGGACACGTTTTGGAAACTCGGAGTTCAGACAAGCCCAGAATAGATGAAACATGCTTAACAAGAAAACAAACAGAGTTTAGAAAAGCAAAAGTTAAGAAGCTCGGTAGTAAACACACATGGTAGAAGAGTGAAGAAAATTTAACACGGATTAATCATGTGAGCACACATATAAAAGAAAGAAAAAAAAGACAATACATGCGTAATAGAGAAGGAAAACATACGAGCATAATACAGACGAACATCTAAAAGAAAAGAACAGCAAGAATTAAAAGACCTTCAGAAATCCTAATTTGAAATCGAACGATTTTTGAGAAGGAAATTTGGGGAAAACACTCAAATCGTGAAGAAAAGCACAAACATAGCACAGATCTAAACAAATAACGGTGAAAGAACCTCGAATGGCTTAGGGTTTCAGAGAAACCCTAGAACTGAGAAAGGCTTGGAAGAACAAGATCAGATCCTAAGTCGAAACGATCATAAATAGAGCTTCCAGCGCTTGAATATGCTGGAGCATGGCCGGAAAACCATAGATCTACGGATCTGAGAGAGGACCATCGAGGTCAAGCCTCCAGACTTCGTGCAACTCAGGCTTGGGCGTGAGAGAGGGTGAGTAAAGGCCGTCTATGGCAGGAGATGCCATGAATTCCGGTGGAAACGAGGTGAGATAAGGTGGGAGGTGATTAGGGTTTCGGAGAGGTTTGAGAGGATTTGAGGGAGACGAAGAGAGTTAGAGGCAGCGTATCTATGCAAATGAAGTAGGGTTAGGGGTGTTAGGTGATTAAAAAAGGAAAGCCTAAACTACAGCCGTTGATCAAAACGAACAACGGCTAGGATTTAAAGAAAATCGGACGGGTTTAAAAATTGGGCTAAGGAGTCGGGTCGAAATGGGAATTGGGTCGTTTAATTTGGGGCGGGATTGGGCCAATTGAGGCTACAATTGAAAGGGAGAAAAGGCTGTTATTGAAATAGAAATAGGCTAAGTGTTAAATAGCCAATTTTTCCCTTTTTATTTTATAAAAAATAGTAATAATGATTTAAAAAGTAAATTAAAAATACTGAGCAAACAAATACTATATAAATATAAATTTAAAAATATTTGAATCAGTTTTATAATTATAAAATGGTATTAATCATAAAATAGGCCATAATTGTAATTACATGCAATTAGCTTAAAAATGCCAAATAAATTTGTAAAAAATATGCAAAAATCACCTTAATTATATTTTGGTGTGAATATGGGAATGAAATAAGTTATTCACCAAAAAATGATAATTTTGAGAATAATTATTGGATTTTGTGGTATTAAAATAGGTAGTAAATCGGTTTAAAAATCATTAAAAAATACTAAAACTCTTGGGTGTGCTTATATATGCACATACATGCTATTTTGGAAGTATTTTGGGTACAAAATTACCTAGGGAAAAATTGGGTAGCAACATATATTGTGCGGAAATTTAAACATGATGCAAATTCCTGTCGGACCATGAATGTTGTCTTTGGACGGCTAGGATGACGTCCTCAGACCATGACGTCCTGGGCCATGAAGCGTATGATAAGGGATTCGCAAGCCATGAAATGATGCTCTCTAGCTATGAGAATGATGCCTCCGAACTATGACGCCTTTGAATAATGATATGAAAAATATAAAAGGGGTCCTGAGGCCATGGCATGGCGTTCTCAGGCTATGAAAATGGTGCCTCCGAACAATGATTCCTTTGGATAGATTGGCGATCTTTCAGCCTATGAGATGCAGAGGGTGGCGATCTTTCAGCCGATGCAAGATGTAAATAAAGTGGCGATCTTTCGGCCGATACAAGATGTAAATGAAGTGGCGATCTTCCAGCCGATGCAAGATGTAAATAAAGTGGCGATATTTCAGCTATGCAAGATGTAAATAAAGTGGAGATATTTCAGCCCATGAGATGTAGAAGGTGGCGGTCTTTCAGCCATACAAGAGGTAAATAAAGTGGCGATATTTTAGCAATGCAAGATGTAAATAAAGTGGCGATCTTTCAGCCCATGAGATGCAGAAAGTGGCGTCTTTTAGCCGATACAAAATGTAAATGAAGTAGCGATCTTTCAGCCGATGCAAGATGTAAATAAAATGGCGATATTTCAGCCATGCAAATGTAAATAAGGTGGCGATCTTTCAGCCAATGCAAATGTAAAGGTGGCGATCTTTCAGCCATGCAGATGTAGAGGTGGTGATCTTTCAACCATGCAGATGGAGGTAGAGCTTAACTTCGGAAGGCAGAATGGTAGCCTTATGCGATGCAAAGATACAGATGGAGACAGTTCTTAGTCTCGGAAGGCAGAATTGTAGCCTTATGCAATGCAGAAATGCAGATGGAGACAGAGCTTAGTCTCGGAAGGCAGAATGGTAGCCTTATGCAATGCAGAGAATGCAGATGGAGGCAGATCTTAGTCTTGGAATGTAGAATGGTAGCCTTATACAATACAGAAAATGCAGATGGAGACAAAGCTTAGTCTCGGAAGGCAGAATGGTAGCCTTATGCAGGAAGTAAAAAGGGCAAACGACAATAGAGTTTTCTTAGTTGATAGCGGATTGTGGTATCGTGATTACTAGGGATATCGTGCCTGATGGGGACACTGTTGTGTGCGGATAATAGTCACGAGCAAGTGCAACGGTTCGAAGAGTTGTATTCCCGAACTTTGTCAGTGAGCGTATGGTATATTTGATGATTTCGCAACTCAAGTGACTGCATCCAGAGAAAATCGTGAGTTTTGTAAAGGGAGAGGTTAGTTCGTATCCCCGCTAGCTTTGCTTGACCTGCTCGATTTTGATCTGGTGACACTGCCCGTATCATTGGGGTAGCATTGTTAAATAGAGCGATTTCGAAAAGAAACATGCATGATTTTAGTAAAGAAAAATGTAACATAAATACATAATTGAGAATAGTTTTCTTTAGATGAACCGACGACTGCGACGTGGTTCAAGACATTGCAACTTCTCTTACTCCGAAATATTTTGAGGGTCCTCCTCAAAATTCTGCCCCAATTTACTGGGCTGCTGCTTCTGACGGCTGCTTGCGGCGAATGGCTGAAATCACTTCGGTCCTCCTCAAAATTCTGCCCCAGTTTCCAATTGCGGGGGGAAATGAAAATTTTATTGAATTGTGACCGAACCCATAGGTCTGCCTATGTATCCCCTCTTAAACGGGAATCAGGTCAGGTGTAGTTCAAATTGCATCGTGAAAGAAAGCATAAAAGTTACACATAGTATCGCTTGACGGCGTCTGAATTGATCGGCTTTGACCAAACTTCCCCGTCCATTTCTGCAAGTATGAGGGTTCCTCCTGTTAGAACCCGGTGAACCATGTACAGACCCTGCCAGTTGGGAGAGAATTTCCCTTTGGCTTAATCTTGATGCGGGAAAATCTTTTTTAATACCAGCTGCCCTGGTGTGAATTGTCTTGGCTTGACTTTTTGTTGAAGGCTCTGGACATTCTGTTTTGATAAAGATGACCATGACAAATTTCATTCATTCTCTTGCCATATATAAGAGCCAGCTACTCGTAACAACTATTCACCCACTCTGCATCGTCGACTTCTGCTTCCTATATGATCCTCAAGGAAGGGATTTCTACTTCGGCGGGAATGACTGCTTCCGTACCGTAAACCAGCATATAGGGGGTTGCCCCAGTTGATGTGCGGACTGTGGTGCGGTACCCCAATAGAGCAAATGATAACTTCTCATGCCAGTGTTTATGCTTATCCATCCTTTTCATCAATATTTTCTTGATATTCTTATTGGCGGCCTCTACGGCTCCGTTCATCTGAGGTCTGTAGGCTGTAGAATTCATATGCCTGATCTTGAAAGATTCACACATAGCTTTTATCAAGTCACTATTGAGGTTGGAGCCATTATCAATGATGATTGACTCCGGAATCCCGAATTGGCAAACAATGCGGTCACAAACAAAGTCTGCCACGACTTTCTTAGTCACTGCTCTGTAAGATGCTGCTTCAACCTATTTGGTGAAATAATCAATTGCTACTAGGATGAACCTATGCCCGTTTGATGCGCCGGGTTTGATTGGTCCAATAACATCCATTCCCCATGCGGCGAACGGCCACGACGAGCTTGTCGCATTGAGCTCGTATGGAAGCACCTTTATCATGTCTGCGTGTATCTGGCAGCGGTGACACTTTCGGACATACTAGATGCAGTCTGTTTCCATAGTCATCCAAAAGTAACCAGCTTGGAGTATTTTATTTGCTAAGACAAAACCATTCATATGTGGACCGCAGGTCCCTGCATGGATTTCCTCTAATAGCCTGGATGCTTCCTTTGCGTCGACACACCTTAGTAATAACAAATTAGGGGTCCTCATATACAGGATTCCTCCACTGTGAAAGAAATTGTTGGATAACCTCCGAAGCATGCGCTTCTGAGTAGCATTTGCGAGTTCTGGGTATTCTCCTTTTGCCAAGTATTCCTTGATATCATGAAACCAAGGCTTTCTGTTTGCTTCTTCTTCGACATGAGCATAGTAAGCTAGCTGATCATGGATCTTTACCGGAATGGGATCAATGAAATTCTTGTCTGGATGTTGTATCATGGATGATAGGGTAGCCAGTGCATCGACGAATTCATTCTGGACTCTGGGAACATGCTGGAACTATGTCTTTGTGAACCTCTTTCTCAATTCATGTACGTGATGCAGATAAGGGAGTATTTTGGAGTTCTTGGTTGCCTATTCTTCTCAGACCTGATGTATAAGCAAATCTGAATCCCCAATCACTAGCAACTCTTGAATGTTCATGTCAATAGCCATTTTGAGCCCTAAGATGCAGGCTTCGTATTCGGCCATGTTGTTGGTACATGGGAATCTATGTTTGGCAGAGACCTGCAAAGTCTCACGAGGCATATAATCTCATAGCCGTGTGGATATTTTCCAAAGGCAATTGGAATAGTGGCAATAACAACAACCAAAGCAATTGGAGGAACAACAACAATCAAAATTGGGGTAACCAAGGAAACCAAGGCAATTGGGGTGGCAAAAATAATAGTAATTGGGGAGGTAATAACAATCAAGGGGGTTGGAATAACAATAATCAAGGGAATCAGGGGACGGACTTGAAAAGGCCTCCGATGTATCAACAACCAAACAACCCACCTCCATTTACATCACAAGGTCCTAGATCTTCTAATAATGAGATGGGATGGATTAAATCCATGTTTGAGCAAATGATGAAGAAAAGTGCCGACTCTGATGCCCAATTGGCCTCCCACAACACTTCCATCCGCAACTTGGAAGTCCAACTTGGCCAAATTTCTCAAGCTTTGTATATTCGCCCTAATGGGGCACTAACAAGTGATACGATAGTAATCTGAACGGTGGGAACAATACGGGTCATGCTATGGCAGATACTACAAGAAGTAGTAGAGGTAGAGTTGTTAGTACCTCTAATCCAAGAAAGATTGTGAGTGATGATGTGTTGGTGCAAGATGATGATGAACCAAGCAATTATTTGCAAGTGAATGATGAGAATATGAATGATGAAGTGAGGATAGACATTGATGACAACGTGGAGGAGACACAAAATAATGTGAACCCGTCTAGGGAAGACGTGATATACATATCGGAAACGGTAGTGCCCAAAGCCAAGGCTCCCTTGCCAAGTTCTCCTCCACCATATCCTCAAAAGCTTGCAAAGCAAAACAAGGAGAATCAGTTCAAGAAATTCATTGATATGATGAAAAGTTTGTCCATAAATGTGTCTTTGGTTGAAGCTCTAGAACAAATGTCGGGATATACCAAGTTCATGAAAGACTTGGTAACAAAGAAGAGATCCATAAATTGTGAAACGATCAAAATGACGCATCAAGTGAGTGCCATTGTACATTCCATAGCTCCAAATCTAGAAGACCCCGGTGATTTTACAATCCCGTGCACTATTATAAGTGCTAACTTCGCCAAAGCTTTGTGCGACTTGGGGGAAAGCATTAACTTGATGCCATATTATGTGTTCAAGACATTAAGGATTGGGTAGCCAAGGCCCACATCCATTAGGTTGCAAATGGCGGACATAACAATGAAGAGACCATTGGGGATAATTGATGATGTGCTAGTTCGGGTCGACAAGTTCATACTTCCTGCAAATTTTGTGATACTTGACTGTAAGGTTGACTACGAGGTGCCGATCATATTGGGGAGACTTTCCTAGATACATGGAAGGCCTTAGTTGATATGGAAGCAGGGTAACTCACCTTCCGGGTGGGCGATGAAAAAGTTGTGTTCCATGTTTGCAAGTCATGGACTTCACCGGTACAATGTGTCCCAAAGAAGGGGGCATGATTGTGATTACAATGACAACAATGAGTTGATCCCCACAAGAACTATCACTGGGTGGAGGGTATGCATGGATTATAGGAAGCTCAACAAAGTGACTCGAAAGGACCATATTTCGCTTCCATTCCTGGATCAAATGTTGGATAGGTTAGTTGGGCGTGCTTATTATTGCTTCTTGGACGGGTATTCCGGATATAACTAGATTCTTATTGCACTTGAAGACCAAGATAAGACCACTTTCACTTGTCCATATGGTATATTTTCATTCTCAAGGATGTCGTTTGGATTATGAAATGCACTGACTACTTTTCAGCGGTGTATGATGGCAATATTCACGGATATGGTGGAGGACTTCCTCGAGGTTTTCATGGATAATTACTCTGTTGTGGGGGATTCTTTTGATGAGTGTTTAGGCAATATTGATAAAGTCTTGGCACATTGTGAAGAGACCAACTTAGTGCTTAATTGGGAGAAGTGTGACTTTATGGTCGAGGAGGGCATTGTCCTCGGCCATAATATCTCCAAGAATGGTATTGAAGCGAATAAAGCAAACATTGAAGTGATATCAAAACTCTCTCCTCCTACTTCTAACAAAATTAGTGAGGAACTTTCTAGGGCATGCGGGGTTCTACCGTCGGTTCATCAAGGATTTCTCAAAGGTGGCGAACCCCTTGTGCAAGTTGTTGGAAAAAGATGTCAAATTTGTGTTCAAAGATGATTGTATGAAGGCATTTGAGCTACTCAAGTATAGTTTAACTACTACTCTATCACGACCCAAACCGATGGGCCGCGACGGGCACCCGGTACCTTACTCAACTGAGTACCAATGCAACGTATCTTTCTTATTACATTATCATATACACATAACATATGGGCCTAATAGGCCAACATGATCCTTTATAAACTCAAAACATAGGCCAACAAGGCCGTACAATGTTTTACGTACACGACATATGTCTACAAGCCTCTAAGAATACATAAATGTCATAAAGGTCGGGACAGAGTCCCGTCATACCAAACAATACACGTCTAAATAATACTAACCAAACGAGCAATTCCGAACCAAATGGAGCGCACCAACATCTTCCGCTGAGCTAATAGCCTACTTGGAGGGCTCTTAACCTATCTATCGAGACCTGCGGGCATGAAACGCAGCATCTCCAGGCAAAAGGGACGTCAGTACGAATAATGTACCGAGTATGTAAGGCACATAAATAATACATAAGAGACATGAAAGACATATAAAGTACATGAATCAACCTGTAAGTACGAATAACTTTGTAAATCATAAATTACTTTTAGCGTCATGCGTATGCATATGAATTTCATGTCGTGCATAGGTACATGTTTCATAACATCATCAGCCTCTGAGGGCATCCCATCATATCATATCGGGCACTGTGGGCAAAATCATCATCGTATATCAGCTGATCAGGTAGTGGTACGTATATAATGCCATAACCTTTCTCATATCCCATATACATATATATATATATATATATATATATACATACATATATACGCGTATATAATGTCGTTTGAATCATATTTTAGCCACGGTGGGCAATATCATGATCATATACCAGCTGATCAGTTGGTGGTGCGTATATAACGCCGTAACCTTTTCCCATATCCCATATACATATATTTACATGCATATATACACGTATATAACGCAATCTGGTCATGGGTCAATACACATGAATGCAATGCATGAAAAGTACATTAATAAAATCTTTTGGAGCTTCATAAGACCATTTTGCCTTTGAGTAATATCATAAAGTAAACTTTTTTCAACTTTCATATTTTTCTAAGACCCATGAACAGATGATAAAATATTATGGCACGTGAAAATTCAAGATCATAGATATCTCTAATACTTCTATGAATAGAGTCATTTATAGAATTTGTGCATTTGCACGTTTCATTCGTATCTTATGGATCATGCCAAAAGAAAGAAGGAATAGCTTTAACATACCTGAGCCAGTTCTCTGGACAACCTTTCTAACACTCTACAATTGCGACAAAACTCGTGACGGCAAGATCGGAGTAGGGAAAAATCCGTATGATACTCTTGAGAAAGATTATACCGGGCTTCTTTTGTGTCACGTTGCTAAAATACTTAAGAAATGTTTTGACATGAACTCTTGAATTCTTGCGTGAAATCTCAATTGCCATTAAATAACACAAACAGTTTGCTCACGAGGTTGCATCCTCCAATTGCTTACAGCTCCAACTTCTTGACTTATAATTACCATCAGGTTTAAGTAGTTTACTATGGGTGTGAAATTTTGGTAACCTGTTTGAAGAGGAATTTCGTTCCCATCACTATGGCATTTGAACCAATTGTCAAAAGTTTAGAAGATTGGAAAACCTTTTAAGATTGAAAATCTGTTGTTGAAGTTTTGTGAAGGTCATCCTGATTTTGAAGGTTATATTATAAAGAGGAGATCCTCAAATACCATTGAATAAGTGTACTTGATGTTGAATAGACATCTTTGAAATGTTAGCTAAAAATCTAGGTGCCACATTTTCTTTATAGGTAAGAGTCATCACTTGGACAAGAGTTTGCTGTCACATTCCCATAAATACACGTGGGTTCCCCCCCCCCCCCCATAAATTATCCACAAAATTCCATTTAAAAAAATTAATCTCCCACTTAAAAATTATCAATTACCCAATTATCCACATAATTAAGAATTATCTCAAATTACTTAAAATACTACTCACTTTTAACACCTCTTATACACCTTACTATCATGGTCATATAGTACTTTGTATGGCACTATTCCACAAATACCGGGTATTTTAGCTCGGGCCGTATTTTATTCCAAAATGACAAACTTCAACAAAATTCATTTTCTTCTATTTGCTTACCTTCTCTCCTTCACGAATTTACTCCTCATATATTTGAAATAGCATAATGCTTATAATCTCAAGAAAATTTCATCCCCGAGTTTACGCCAATTAACCGAAGACCGAACTTTAACATAGGAAAATACGGGATGTAACATATTCCCATCCTTACCGCACCAAATTGGAGCTTACCATTTGAGCTCATGTGTGATGTTAGTGATGTGGCGGTACGAGCAGTATTGGGGAAAAGAATCAACAAGATATTACATCCAGTCTACTATGCTAGCAAGACCACGAATGACAACCAAGTCAACTATAGGGTGACCAAGAAAGAACTCTTAACCATTGTCTTTTCTATGGAAAAGTTCCTCCCGTACCTCATGGGTACCCAAGTGATTGTTCACACGGATCACACGGCGCTTCGTTATTTGATGAGTAAGAAGGACTCAAAGGCTAGATTGATGAGATAGGTATTTCTTCTACAAGAGTTTGATCTGGAAATCATAGACCTAAAAGGGAGTGAGAATCAAGTGGCAGACCACTTGTCCCACTTGGAAGAGGGGGGAGGCCCCATGATGGCCTTGAGATCAATGATTCGTTTCTGGATAAACAACTATTTTCCATGTCTTTGACCGGGATGCCTTGGTTTGCCGATGTGGACAACTACCTTATGAGCGGAATTGTCCCGAATGAGTTCTCTTCAAGCCAAAGAAGGAAGTTCAAATGGAACTTCTTGGATTATTATTGAGACGAGCCTTATCTTTTCAAAATTTTCACCGATGGGGTTATCCGGAGATGTGTTCCAGAGGAAGAGCAATTGGGTATTCTTGAAGCTTGCCATTCCTCGCCTTATGGTGGTTACCATGGTGTGGCAAGAACTGCTACAAAGGTCCTAAACTATGATTCTATTGGCCAACCTTGTACAAAGATGCTAGCGAACTTGTTAAGCAGTGTGATGATTGCCAAAGAGCCAGTGGGATTTCCAAGAAGAATGAGATGCCTCTCACTACCATCCTTGAGATTGGCATTTTTGATGTATGGGGTATCGACTTTATGGGTCCATTTGTTAGTTCATATGGGAACACTTATATTCTTCTTGCTGTGGATTATGTCTCCAAGTGGGTTGAAGTTGTGGCTTTTCCCAACAATGAAGCACGGAGTGTGGTGGCCTTCTTGAAGAAAATATATTCACAAGGTTCGGAACCCCAAAGGTCATTATTAGTGATGGGGGTTCTCATTTTTGCAACAAATCCTTTGACACTTTACTCTCCAAGTATGGTGTCACTCACAAGGCGTCAACCCCCTATCACCCCCAGGCAAGTGGACAGGTTGAGGTCTCCAATAGGGAGATCAAGAGTATCTTATCCAAGACTATCAATGCAAACCGTACTGATTGGTCAAGGAAATTTGACGATTCTTTATGGGCCTATAGAACAGCTTACAAGACTCCAATTGGTATGTCTCCGTATCAGTTGGTATTTGGTAAAGCATGTCACCTCCCGGTGGAACTAGAGCATAAGGCCATGTGGGCGTTGAAGAAGTTGAACCTAGAGTGGGATGTAGCTGCCAATCTTAGGGTGGAGCAATTGAATGAACTTGGTGAGTTCAGGTTTTATGCTTACTCCAGTTCATCATTGTATAAGGACACGATGAAGTACCTACATGATAAGTATATCTAGAATAAAGAATTCAAATAAAGTGACCTTGTTCTCTTATTCAACTCTCGGTTATGTATGTTTCTAGGAAAGCTAAAGTCAAAATGGAGCGGTCCCTTTGAAGTGGTGCATGTAACTCCTTTTGGTGCTCTAGATTTGAAAAAATAATAATGAGATCTTTAGAGTCAATGGGAATCGAGTGAGGCACTACGTTGGTAAAGTTGATGATGGCCACGTTGTGGCATTGATCAATTTCAAGTGAATGATGGTAACATGCGTCGTGCCGCGACATTAAATCATGTACTTCTTGGGAGGCAACCCATGTGTTTTTCTTTCTTTTGATTTTCTTCTTAGATTAGGCATTGTTTTGGACTAATTGGTTGTGAAGTGTGTGTAGAAATTGCTTGTGCAGTGTAGGAAATTGACAAGGTAGAAAGTTGGCTAAATGACAAAAGATCACGGACCGCGCCCAAAATTTCGCGGAACACATGAGATCTTCGCGGCCGCACAACTTTGACGCGGACCACGCAACTAGTTTATGGAAAATGACAACTCTCTGAAGTTGGCCAGTCAAAGTCCCTTCATTTTCCGCGGCCGCGTTCAAATTTTTGCGGATCGTGTTAAGTTGGCGGTCGCAGTCAATATTTCGCGGACCGCGGTGTTATGTCTGAACAGCTTTATATAAGGCAACAAAGCACTGACCGCGACAGAATTTTGCGACTGCGCTCAGGTAAGGCAGTAGGGTCCACATTTGCTAAGTATAAATAGCGGGTCCTTAAGCCATTTACACTTTTCAAACCCTAATGCTTCACCGCACAAAAGTACTATTCATCTTCTCTGGCTCTCAATCTCATCTCTTTCTAATCAAGAGTTCTTTTCCTACTAAAATTCCACAACTTGTATGTTCAAGTCCTTGAATTGATTGGTTCTGTTTCTTTTCTTTTCTTTTTGTTTTAATTTTTCTTTTTAGTTTTCAGTTAGAGTTAAATACGTGTGGGTAATGTTACATGCCTAATGGGCAATATGGTTAGTAACTTTGAATGCTAATTGAACGGATTTTTGCACATGTAGTGAAAACCCTAGGTTAATATGTTCATCAGTATCAGTCGTGTTTAAATTTCGCAGCCGCGGTCAGTTTTCCTCGGTCTACATTAGGGTATGCGGCCGTGTTTAGTTTTTTGCGGTTCGCGAAATCCTGACTTTTAACTACTGAGTATTGATGAGAGTTCGTGGCCGCGATCACTTTTACACGGTTTGCGGTTAGTTCTTCGCAGTCATGTCCATGTTTTCGTGGACCACGCTCTTGAACTTCAGAGAGTCTGATAATATCTTTCGCGGTCGCATCCACTTTTATGTGGTCCACGTTTTGTTTTTTGCGTCCGCCTTCATTATTTTGCGGTTTGCATACGGCCAAGATCAGAGAGTTAATATTCTAAACCTAACTTCTTCGCGGACGCATTCATTTTTTCGCGGTTCGCCATGGGCACATAGCGTCCGTGCTCACTTTTACGCGGTCCGCGATGCCCTGTTATGTGAAGTAATTTTGCATGTCATCTGTAGTTTGCTTAACACATGCTTGAAGCCCTATTCTAACTATATTCCACTACTTGTGTGTTGCAGAAAATGGTTCGTTCTTGTGGTTAAGGAGCCAAATCAAAAGGGAGGGCAGAATCTTCCCGAAGCAGGGCTAAAGGCAAGATTAAGCTGCCCCTAGCAGTGCAAAAGTCAATCGACAAAATGAGAGCCTCCATGAAAGTTGCAGATAAAGCCGCAAACCATTCCGACACCAGTGAATATGTCCTATCCCGGGAAGCTTCGGAAGGAGACTCAGTGCCAACACATGTTCCCACACATTTCCCGGGGAAAATGCACTCAGTTGATGAGCCCACCTCCTCTAAGGGCTCACCTGAGGGTTCTCCTGAGAGTTTATTTGAGGGCTCGGCGGGTAGTGCAAATTCATAAACCTTTTCGCCCATGCTACCCCGACTTCTATTAATGTTGATGATGACGAGGTCCTAGATAACAAGAGAGGGGGTGATACTAATGTTGGGGGTTTGGCAAGGTCAAGAAAACCGGAGGAGTGCTAGGATCGGTTTGTGAGCGAGAAAGCATATATGAAATTTCGAGAATGGTGGCCCCAAAGGTCGCTCACCCTGGAGAGACAGTTCATAGAGAGAGACCTCTTTCCCCACAATCCAAATGTCAAGAGGCAGTTTGAGGATAGAATAGGGTGGAAGTTCTTAACCAGCAAAGTTTGGGATGCTAATGAATACCTTGTCAAAGAGTTCTGCGTCCAGAATTTGAAGATCCGGTTTGATGGCCACATTTTGAACGAATATGCCGAGTTTGAGGATGTGGAGGCCGTGCAATACTTGGAAAAGCTTGCTCTAGTTGAAGCAGCCCGTCCATGGCTAGCAGATATATTAGCCCTAGGGACAATACCGGCATGGCTCGCAGCTGGAGTAAACACCCTCAAGTTTGAAGCCAAAGGGTGGACTACCTTTGTATACAGCAGGCCGGACCCAAGCCAACATGATAGTGTCATCCCATTATCCTGGGCAGTCTTGATAGCTTCTATCATGGCAGAGTTTCCAATCAATGTGGGGAACCTCATGTACAATTACATCTCCAAAGTAGTGGAAAGGGAGGAAAAGTCTTATCCCTACCCCAACTTTCTCACTATATACTTCGAGGACCAAGGGGTCGAGAAAAAGCTCTATGACACAAAGCCAAAGCCAAAAAAACCTTTCTCCTAGTATAGCCTCCAAGGACCGGACAACCCCAAAGCAAAGGGTAAAGCCGCTATCTCCACTAGCTAGTGTGAAAAGCCAAGAGTAGTTGTCACCAAGTTAGAGCCTACCACAGCATGGGGATATTCAGCTGTCATACCTCCTCCTTCATCCGGGCCATCCACCACCATGCCATTGTCTGTGCCTGCTTCTTCCACTTACCCTCAGACTGCACTATGGGTTTCTCAAACATTATCCAACATCAACAACTGGATAAGGCAGCTACGTCAAAGTTGTCTGTCTTATCCAGTGCAGTAGCAACACAGTCAACCCCAGCACAGCTTCGGGTACCTCCATCTGTTGAGGAGTCATTGAAGAAGCTTTTGGACAACCAGAAGAAGATCCTGGACACCTTGGATATACATGGAAAGGCTATAAAGTATCTGGACAAGAAAGTCAAGAAGATGAAGAAGACTCGGGGCCTCAAAGGAGTCAGTAGAGTTGCTGAAGAAGGAGGTAGAGAGAGTTACTTCTGCTGGAGTCATCCCACTGGACTTGCTCTTGGAGAAGCAAGTCCCAACAGCACAAGCAGCAGGGCATGAGGCACCAGCAACTGGTTAGTCTAAGAAGTCGGCTGCCACTACACATACCGCTGAGGAGATGGTCCAAATGCTCTGCAACCCCGTGGTCCCCCAGTCAAATTTGGAGATCTAGATAGAGGACCCAAAGGGAGTTGTTGATCCTATGCAGTCCGAGGACCTTACTCATGTGCCTGAACTGATGCAGACAGATACCGCATATGGAGATTTCTTTATTCTCTAACCCTTTCCATGTTCTTACTTTGATATTAGCATTGAGGATAATACTATCTTTTAATTGGGGGGTGGTTCATTTTGATTGGTGATGATTTGGTGACATTGGCATGTAATAACTATAATACTATTTTTCGTTATCTTTACTTCTCGTTATTTTTACTTTTGGTATGTATATATTCGTTACTTTCACATTTGATATGTATATATTTTTACTATTTGATGTATATATTCATTTTCATTTATGTATATATTTGCTTTACTTCAAGTTTGTTTATATTTAGTTTGATTTCTGTCGTTTACTTCATAACTTCTTTCGTAATTTTACTTCATAGCTTCTTATTTTCGTTAGTAGTTTTTTTAAGTTGTTAGCTTCCTTCTACATTTTTTTGTGAACAATAAGCTTTTGGCTTTCTTAATGCTACAGTTCTTTCCAAAGGTGGATGTTGTGTGAACCGGGTAGCTCTTCCCGACGATGGATGGCGTGACAACCTTCTTAAGGGATTGAGTCCATTTTTCTTTTTGCTTTGATATGTAGTAGTAATGAATAAAAGTGTCTCAGGCAGTCTTCACTTGGTCCTAGCACATTTACCTTCGACCTTATGGTTAGAAACAAGTTGATTTGCAAAGAATAGTTCTAGTTGTGACCTTTAGACTCTTGTGTTGACTAAACAATCATCGAGTGGCTTCTTGGAGCCATTTGTGGTGCTCAATCTTAGCTAGGGTTATTCTGGGCCCTCGACTCTATTCTCTTTAACAATCCAACAACTTGTGAGGTGAGGTATTAAATTGCAAGTTCAAGTTCTATGCCAATAAGTCTAGAGCTTGCCCTGAATGTTTGATTAAGCGAAATTCTAAGTGTAGCTCGACTTGAGAAATGATTTTAGGCTCTGATCGATCCGATTTGAAACCTGAAAGCTTCTGTAGCCTACCAATATGATATCCCTAGTCAGCCCTTTTGAGACTAAGCCTTTTTTCTTTCAATAACCACGTTACAAGCCTTTATCTGTTCTCTAATGACCCTCTCTTGGCACTCGATCTTTCCTTGGCATTCGTGATAATTAAGTGGCAAAAGCATAAGTTTGGTGGGAGAGACAAGGAATGTGAAAGTGATAAAAGGTACGGAGAACAAATAGAAATGAAGAAAAGGGAAGGCAAAAAAGAAAAGAAAAGCCAAAAAGAAATGTGTCAAAAAGAAAGTGAATAAGATAGAAAAGTGAAAAGATTCAATGATGAAAGGCATGGAATGATTAGAAAAGTAGAAAATGATTATCATGAGCAAGAAAGAGTGGTAGTGTATCTCTCTAGTTCCCTTAAAGAAGAAGAAAATGATTCAAAGAGTCAAGAAAGTATGCGCTGAAATGAGAAAATGGAGTGCTTAAGGAAAGATGAAACCTTCATATGCCGATAAATCCTACCTTGATCCAAAAGCCTTAATTACATTCCCGCAAAAGCCCTATATGATTTCGAGTTGAGTGAGCTTACATTAGTGGTGATTCACATAAGGGGCAAGCTTATGGTAGTTAGAGCTGGACTTGTGACATTCCCTTGTGAGAGATGAGCGTACTTCTTCACAATCCTTGTTTTGAGTGCTACAATTCTTAAGTAATATTTGCTTCTGGAGAGTAGAGGAGAAAGATTTTGGGTTCCATAAAGACCTACGTAATAGAGCGAGCTTCCTTGGTGAACTTAAGTCAACTCCTGATGCTCCAGTATCGCAATAGAACTATGGTTCTCGAAAGGTTTTGTGTTGTTTATAATTCATTTGTATTGAAGATAATTGTTAGTCCCAATTGATGCATGATTGATTCACATTAGGGCAGCTCCTTCTATTTTGTTTTAGTAGAAGTGGAACTACCTTATTTGCTTGAGGACAAGAAAATGCTTAAGTTTGGGGGAGTTGATAAGTGAGAATTTTAACCTATTATTTGCTCTTTTACTTGAGTTTTGGGCCTAAAATGCGTGAAGGTATTCCCTAAAACTGATGTAATATGCTTGCTTGCAGGGATTATTCACAATGAGCCAAAGTAGTTAGATCAACTCATAAAGGAATCAAAACTTGAACAAAGACCAAGACTGGGCCAAGAGCTGTGGAATGCGGACCGCGACAGAAAAAAGTGCAGCTGTGAAAGTATCAATGCGGACACGCTCATAGTTACGCGGTCGGCGAAATGGAGAATCAGAGAGGTTGTTTTTTGCCACAAATATGAATGCGGACCGCATCAGAAAGAGGCGGCCACGATTAAAATTCCGCGGATGCAGTTTCCAAGATTCAAAGAGTTCACAAGTGATGCAAAAATGAGAAGGGCGGTCCGTGTTTAAATTACGTGGCCACAGAAGTCTCTCATGCGGACACGGTGGAAAGTATGTGGTCCGCAAAACAAGGTTCAACCCAGACCCATACGTGAAAAAATGTGGACCGTGAAAGTAAGTGCGCGGCCACGGTCAGAATTATGTGGCCGCGAAACCTTCGCAAGGGCATTTTTGTCCAGAAATTTTAGCTCAGTATAAATAAATCTTTTTGACATTTTTAGGTTAAGTTTGTTTTTGTTGAGCACGTGAGATAGCTAGGTTTTCCTATTTGGGCAATTTTGTACAAGATTTACCTTATAACATTAGATTTTTATCTTTTAATTTAGTATATGGGTTTTATCTTCTTTACCCTTGATTCTGTTATTTTCATGAGTATCTAAACCCATATCTAGGGTTGTGACCCAATCCTAGTGTAGGTATTTGATGGGTCTTGAATTTTAGGGCTTGAATGTATATGAATTAGTGATTTTTAGCCTAGTTCTTGCTAGAACTATTGAATTAGTAGTTGCAAACGCTGATTTATGCCTTTATGACTTAGTCTCTACTTGAGAAAGAGGTACTAAGTCTAGGAAAACTAGGCTAACAAGAAGTTGGGGTGAACTCAAGAAATTGATAGCTCCAATTAAAGGGTTAAACCTAGAGATAGTAATACCCGACTTGAGCTAAAATCACTTCAATTGCATGAATACCCATTTGGACTTAAGAAAGCCAAATTGAGCAAAATCTCTCAAACTACCGAGAGGTATAGAGTGAGTACCCGGGTGTGATAGCTATATTACGACCCCAATTAATCACATGATTTTCCTAGATTCTTGGTACCCGTTAGATATCCACCTAGGTGTAAGTCACTACTCTAGTCCCTTTAAACCCTCGAAAACAACCAACAAAAACATCGTACTTAGTTTCACATACTGCATGCTATAGAATAGAAGTAGAAGTAGAAAACAAACCAACCATTTGTGGAAGAGTAATTAAGAGCAAAACCCGCATCTACACTTGGATATAAACCTAATTCCAATCAAAATAACTCCTTGTGGATTCGATCCCGGCCTAGTTAGGTAAAACTGCATTGACCATCCTCGCTACTCAATAATAGTGCATGCTTAGACACGATCAGGCTCAGGCATGATATTCGGTTCAGGATGGCTCGAGAGTTGGAGTTAAATGTTTTGTTTCAGCAGGTGGTAGGGATCACCCGCTGAGTGGAAGGCATGTGGGACTAGGAGAGAGGGGACAGGCGGGACTAGAAGAGGGAGGACAAGTGAGGTCAGAAGAGAGAGGACAGGGAGGCGAGGAGGCCTCGTAGACTAGAGAGATCTACTGGTCCTTATTTTGGAGGTAGGGTACGGCGTGGTAGAGGTTTTGTAGGTCTTCTAGTTCAGTTCGCACTTTAGGCTTCGCATAGTGTTTCAGGTGCTTATAGGTCTCGAATACCTATACCGCACAGTTTCCACAGCCACATCAGTAGAGAGGTTGTTTTAAGTATGGAGATACCATCCACAGGGTGAGATATTGTCCCAGACTCCAGACAGGTGTGTCATAGCAGAATATTCAGGCGAGTAAAGGGCGCCTAAGAGGGGGAGGCCCGACGCATTGATGTGTTTCATAAAGTAGGCTTGAGGTCGTTGTGCCAGATGATGTCATACAGGTATGTTTTGGATTTGTTATAGAGGGGCGCCATTCATATTTTGATTTGGTTTTGCTTATCGGGGTGAGTCCCTTATTTGTTGTTCCACCTATAGGTGAATTCATGATTTAGTACTCTACTTATGTGTTTATCTCTGTTGGGAGATTCTACGAGTGGTAGCCCGTGTCTATCGTTTATTTTTATTCATTATTGAGAGTTACGAGGCTAGAAGTGAATTCCTGTTGTCCATTATGGTAGGTTTTGATGTGTTCCTGAGTAATTTGATTACGAGTTATGATTTAGATACTCTACCGGGGCGAGAGTTCAGCAAGTGTTGTGATTTTATTGATACAATTGAGTTAGTAGAAGGTTTCAATTGGTACGATGTGTATTCGACTTGTGATTCAAATTTGAGTGTGATACCCTCGTGGTTTTATGTGATTCGATATGTTTGAGCCGGGCTGCGTGACGCGGTGGAAGTTATATCAGAATGAGATTCTTGTTATTTGTTCATATACTTTGATTTTTCCTTGTAAAATGATTCGTATAATAGTACCGATAGAGAGTTGTGCCTGTCGGGCTTGTTTGATAATTCTCTTATGTGTTTCTCCTTGCATAGTCAATCATTTTCATTTGTGCTTCCTGAGTTTTAGCTTGGGGATGTGTGCCCAGTGGTGTTAGTTATGACTTGTTGGTTCGAGAGTATAGTTATAAGGTATTCATGTTCCTTGCATCGCTATCAGTGTTGTGGAGGTTTGAAATAGGATTCTAACGGATATGAGGCTAAATGCCGATGCTGGATTTGATTTTGGACAGTTATTGCGATCAGAAATGTTATTATGGGCCTATGTGTGATGTGTCACGTTGTGTAGTCATACCTTGTGGGTGTAGGTATGAGTTGTTGCAGCTGGCTAAGACTGATACCGGGTGCGGATTTAGAATTGGGTCTTTTAGAGATTGGGGTGACATGGGGTCACCCGCGGGTGTATGTTGGAAGTGTGCATTCAGTGATTTGATGACTTCGAGGCAAATTTTGGCACGTTCGAGAACGAACATTTGTTTAAGAATGGGGGGATGTAACGACCCGGCCAGTCATTTTGAGAAATTACGTCCCGTTTGGTGGCATAAGGTCTAGAGATGCTTCATAATATGTGTTGTGACTTGCGTGTGTGGTTGAGTTCAGTTACCAGATAATTCAGAGTCAAATTGGAAGAAGGATTCTGGTTTTAGAAGCTCAAGCGGTGAGAGTTCACTAGATTTTCCTTTTGTGTAAATGCTCCGGAATGAGTTTTGGATGATTTCAATAGCTTCGTATGGTGATTTTGGACTAAGGTGCACGTCCGGATTTCGAATTGGAGGTCCGTATGGGAATTTGAAGCATTTCGATGAAAATTGGAAAAGTTGTAGTTTAGAAGACGGAGAAGTTGACCAATAGTTCACCTTGGTGATATCGGGGCCAGAATGCGATTCCGAGAGTTGGAACAACTCTGTTGTATCATTTGGGATTTGTCTGCAAAATTTGGCATCATTCCGAGTTGATTTGATAGGTTTCGGCACGAGTTTTGGAAGTTGGAAAATTTGAAAGTTGATAAGTTCGATTCATTGGTGTGATTTGTAGTTTCGACGTTGTTTGATGTGATTTTAGACCTCGAGCGAGTCCGTGTTAGGTTATGGAACTTGTTGGTATGTTTAGACGGGGTCCCGGGGGCCTCGAGTGTGTTTCGGGGGGCTACGGGCCATTTCCTTCTATTTTTGGATTGTTGTTTCCTGTCATCTGGTTTCCTTCATCGCGTTCGCGACATTTCCCTCCCGTTCGCGTAGTGTTATTTTGGAGGAGGAATCATTTGTTCTTCGTGTTCGCGATCCACCATCTGCTATCGCGAAGGTCTGCCTTTCTCTTCTTCGCTTTCGTATAGTAGAAACTAGTAGGTGGGCACTGGTGACTATTTCCTCTTCACGTTCCCGTCCTTCTTTCTGCGTTTGCGTAAGTTCCTATTTCTTACTCTTCACGTTCGCGCCCCTTCGCTCGTGTTCGCACAGGATTACCTTGGCAGCCTTTATTTTTCTTCTTCGTGAATGCGATCAGCCTTCTGCGTTCGCGATGCTTTAGCACCTAGGCAGAATAATAGTATTCTATTCCGAGGGTTTGCCATTTTCACCATTTTTGGAGTTCTAGAGCTCGATTTTGAGCGATTCATTGTGGGGTTTTCAAGCCAAACGATTGGGTAAGTGTTCTTCACCTAGAATTTATTATATTCCATGATTTTATCTTTATTTTTACCATTTAATTTGTGATTTGGGTTGAGGAAAAATTGGAATTTTTAAGAATACTTTCCAAATGTAAAAAGATGATTTGAGGGACGAAATGATATCGGAATTTGGATAATTTTAGTATGGTTGAACTCGTATAGGAATGGGTGTTCGAATTTTGTGAAATTTTTCGGGTTCCGAGGTGCGGGTCCGGAGGTCGACTTTTGGGGTGATTTTTGAATTTTGATAAATATTGAGGCTTTACGACCCGGAATAGTTTCTTATAAATTTTATTTATGCTTCGAAGTCATTTTGGCTAGATTTGAGCCGTCTGGAGGTCATTTCACCCGAGAAGTTCATTTTAGAGTATCGGTCGGTCTTCTTGGAGGTTAGTATCTTGCCTAACTTTGTGTGGGGGAGCTACCCCTTAAGATTTGAGTTCTATGTTAATTGTAGTTTGTGTACGCGAGGTGACGAGTACGTGGTCGGACTTATTTTTTGAAAATTGGCCTTTTAGGCTTCTTAGGTCCTTGTATTTACTAAATAAGCAGTTGTCTTGTTATGAATACATTCTTAATTACTAGTTTCACATCTACTTGCTTTAGTTAGAATTAATTGCTTCATGATCCATTCTTATTACTTATTTGATTCATATGTGCCTTAACTGAAATTGTTATCTCTTCTATTGCCATGTTATATTTCCCCGAACTAATTTTCTTTATTTGAAGTTATAATTATTTCTTCTGTAATTGTTCATCCTTAGCTGAGTTTATGATTATCTTTCCGCTGCTTATCCTTAAATTGAATTTGTTGAATCTTCTTCGTAATTGTCCAACCTTAGGAAAAGTTTAGATATCCTATATCTTAGTTGACATGTCCTTATTTGGAATTATTTGACTCGTGTTATATCCCTTGTTATTGAACTGTATACTGTGGGATCGTTGTTATATATTATTTTCTCCCTTGTCGAGCTGTTCTTATTACGCCTAGTATACTCTATTGTGGTTATTCCTTGTGAACTAGTTCTACCGTTTCTTTGTGATCGAAAGTTCTTGAGTTGATTTACTTGCCATACTCTTGTATTTATTGTCATTGTTGTTATTGTACTTGTTGTTGTGATGCACGAGGTTTCTGCCGTGCTATTGTTACTTTTGATATTGCATATGCAGCGTGACAAGGCAGTATATATATATATATATATGGGAGGGTTGCGCATGTGGCGAGACAAGGTGGGAACAATATTATGCACGTGGCGAGACAAGGCATGCATTTACTTTATTATTGCACACGTGACGAGACAAGGTGTGCTATGTCAGGGATTGATTTGTGATGACTTGTGATGGCCTAGGAGCATTCTTGTTGTTGATAACTGTGTAGTGGTGTAGTTACGTGAGGGAGTTCTATTTTGTGGGAAAATTTTGGGAAAACATTTTACGTGTTGTCCATTTCTTTTTATTTATTTACTAGATGGCATGAACTATGTTAGAACACTTGCACAGGCATATACGTAATTAATCACTCTTATCGGTTAAGGAAACGGACCTTGATAACTGTTGATCATTTCTACACACCCTCGTCTGATTCTATTGGTATGTGCGTCGTCTGTGCAGTTGTTGGTTGTAATGAGGGCACAAGGTGCCAAGTGTTCCGAGTTATGAATAATTGAGGTCGGGGCCTCGTGAAGGTTACTGGCTAAATCCTGATGCAAAAGTAGTTATTTTTATCTGGTTGCTACATGCTTTTCCTTTTAATCGTATTCACCGGATTTAGACTGTGTTAAACTTACCCTGTTGTGTCATTATTATGGTGTTTCGCCGTTTGTTGTTGTTTCCATTTCTTACTGTAGATTTCTGCATTATTATTATTGTCATTATGCGTAGTCCTTATATAGATATTGTAATCTGTTGTTTCTACATTTATATTCGTTCAGGCTATTTAGTCCAGTAGGTGTCTCGACTGTTCCTCGTCACTACTCCACCGAAGTTAGCCTTGATACTTGTTGGGTACCGCTGTGGTGTACTCATACTACACTTCTGCACATTTTTGTGCAGATCTGGGTATTTCGAGGTCAGCTGATCGTTAGCTAGATGTGGGGATTGCTCCTGAGGAGACTCAAGGTAAACGTGCTACTGCGTTCGCAGGTTTCGGAGTCACCTTCTTATTTTTATATTTACACTGTTCACTCTTATTTCGAAACTGTTGTATTTAACAGTTTTCTAGCATAATCTGTAGATATTATGTTTTGTACTACCGGTTTTTGGATTGTAATACTTGTATAGAAGATTCTAAGTTTGGAAATTGCAAATCTTTAATTATTTAGTTATTACTTTCAGCAGTTGTTAGGTTTACCTAGTCCCAAAGACTAGGTGCCATCACGATACCCAACGGAAGATAAATTGGGTCGTGACAATTCTCTCTCAAATCTCTTAAATTTTATCTACATTATTTTCGCAATTTTCTCACAATCAAACGTTTCAAGTGTTTGGCCAAATTTTTTGAGCTACTTTCAAGCTTCAAATTAATTCGTCAAGTATTTGGAGCAATTTTTGAGCAATTTCTTCAAGTTTCAATATTTAATCACGGTGCACTCGTTCCATCTCCTAATTTTAATATTTAATTTTTTTGTATCATTTTAGTGCTTAATTTTTGTGTTTACTTTACGTGTTCTATTTTTGTATGTCATTTGTGTGTTTAATTTTTGTGTTAACTTTTCTAATTTAGTTTCGTATTTAAATTATGGCTCTTAAAAGTGTATTTGGCATATTTAAAAAAGTAGCAAATGTGCTAGTGGTAGTAATCCTAATCCTAATCTTCTCCTAGAATTAGAAAACATATAGATAAAATGACTCATGTTGATGAAACTTCATTTTCCCAACCCCCCGCATGTTATAATATTAATTTCGGAGAACAACTAGATCATGAAACTTTACAAAGACAATTTGGCAATGATATTTTTATTGAGGACGAAGAAAATGAGGATGAAGAAACTGAGGAAGAAGAAAAGCTACAACTCAGAGTCAATATCGGTCTTGAGCTTCACCCCTTGTACCTCCTTTAAGGGGTAAGTGTAAGGTTGAACACGTAACAAAATATCACTTGTATGGAATTTTTTAAACATGATAAAGTCAATGAACTTGCTATATGTGAAAAATATAAGCAGCCATTTGTACATGATAAATCATGTGGGACAAGGGGTTTAACCGGGCACTTCGGTATTGAACATAAATATTTGTGGATACAAGCTCAAAAAAATGCCAAAAATTTTCTAAATCCTAGCAGCGGTACTGGCGCTCCTAGTGGATCTGGTGGGGGTTCAAATATTTTTTTTTTTTAAAAAACCATTGCTATCTATAAATAATTAGCCGATTTCAAATTTAATATTTAATTTTTTTAAAAGGCCCACTTAGGGCCCACGAACCGTCCCGTCCCGTTTGTTAGTGAGATGGGCCTACTGTTTCATCCCGTTTATCCCGTCCCATTTAGGCCCGTCCCGTCCCGATTATTTGGTAACGTCTTGGACAGCCTTAGCTTAAACACATTGAACCCATAAATTCATTATTTTACTCTTATACATAAGGGAAGAATCTGAAACTTTTCTAATGCCTTTTTGGGCAAAAAATACGTTTTTACTACTAAAAAAAAAGTTACATAAATAACTAAAATGCAGTATTATACTGTGTTTTAATTTAATGAAAGTTAGTCGTTAAAGTAAAATGCAGTACTATACTGCGTATTATAGGAAAACGCAGTATAATACTGCGTTTTCCTTAAATGCAGTATTGTACGGCGTTTTCCTATTAATATTGGGCCCAACTATATTTACTTAAAGGGAAACGCAGTACAATACTGCGTTTAAGGAAAACACGATATTATACTGCGTTTTGCTTTAAAATAATAAAAATCCCTTCTTCCCCAAGACAACAACATAACCATCACCATTAAAAAATAACACCCTTGCGCCCCCCCCCCTCAAAATTTTTTTTTAAAAAATTGGGCCCCACCCGTCACCCAAAAAGCAAAGAGTGTAGGTCCCGCACACAAGACAAGCTTTGGATTCCTTCATTCGGGTGCAAAATTTCGATTTGAATCAATTTCAAAAAACTTAAATCGTGGTATTTCGATTTTGTGTATGTCGAAACTCATATAGTACATGCATATTTGTATTGTTGAATATGTTTCTATGTTAATTTGTGTTATGTTTGTGTTTAAATTTGTATCTTATTTGTACCCGGATTGATTTATTAGCTTTGGGACAAAAAAATTATTAAAATTTGATAAATAATTTTTAATGTTAATGTTATGTTTTTATTTGTTTAATAATATATAAATATTATTTATTTAGTTTGTTGTTCATATTTGTATGTTATGTTTGTTGTTTTTATATGTAATAGTGACCTTTTAGCGTAGTAAAATATAGAGCCTTTTAGCGTAGTAAAATATAGAGCCTTTTAGCGTAGTAAAATATATAGCCTTTTAGCGTAGTATAATATAGAGCCTTTTAGCGTAGAGTCTCTGTAGTTTAAGTATGTAGTAACTCCAAACTCTATCCAATTACACTTTAGAAAATTAATTATTTAATTTATAAAAATAAACTTACAAAAGTAAAAAATTAATATATGTTGTCAAATTAACTCAAATATCGAGCCTGGAACCCATACATAATTATTCAGTCCAATATTAAAAATAATTAATTATTTAATTTATTAAGCTAACAAAATTCTAAAAATGTTGAAATTGACACGCATAATAATTAAGGATATCTTGGTGCTACCGGGCTTCAAATATCGATCCTGGAATCCATACATAATTATTAAGTCCAATTCAAGTAATTTTAATTTAATTTATTAAACTAACAAAATTCTAAAAATATTGAAATTGACACGCATAATAATTAAGGATAACTTGGTGCTACCGGGCCTCAAATATCGATCCGGGAACCCATACATAATTATTAAGTCCAATTCAAGGAATTTTAATTTAATTTATTAAACTAACAAAATTCTAAAAATGTTGAAATTGACATGCATAATAATTAAGGATAACTTGGTGCTACTGGGCCTCAAATATTGAGCCGGGAACCCATACATAATTATTAAGTCCAATTCAAGGAATTTTAATTTAATTTATTAAACTAACAAAATTCTAAAAATGTTGAAATTGACACACATAATAATTAAGGATAGCTTGGTGCTACCGGACCTAAAAATCTCGAGCCTAGAACTCATACATAATTATTCAGTCCAATTCAATAGTTTTTAATTTAATTCCTTAAACTAACAAAATTCCATCGGTAACTGAAATTGACACGCATAATAATTAAGGATAACTTAGTGCTACCGTGCCTCAAATATCGAGCCTGGAACCCATACATAATTATTCAGTCCAATATTAAAAATAATTAATTATTTAATTTATTAAGCTAACAAAATTCTAAAAATGTTGAAATTGATACGCATAATAATTAAGGATAGGTTGGTGCTACCGGGCCTCAAATATCGAGCGTGGAACCCATACATAATTATTAAGTCCAATTCAAGAAATTTTAATTTAATTTATTAAACTAACAAATTTCTAAAAATGTTGAAATTGACACGCATAATAATTAAGGATAACTTGGTGCTACCGGGACTCAAAAATCGAGACCGGAACCCATAGATAATTACTTAGTCAAATATTAAAAATAATTATTAAATTTATTAAACTAACACACACAATTAATTTTCTTTAAATTATATTAGACGACATGGACTTTCCGCCTGCGCATCCTGGACCTGCCGAGGATCAGCTATTAGTGTTGTAGGGCGACCATAGGTCCTCCTTTGTATGGGAGGGACAACTATCGGATGAGCCTCTCCGCTCCAGGAGACCTGACGATTTGTGGGAGTTCATGGTGTAGCATCCTTTCCATGCCCGCGTAGTCGCGCTCCTACAGGCTACGGGCTTCTATACGATTTTTCGGATTGGGCGGATACAGCTTGATTGGTCTCTCATCACGGCCTTGATAGAGCGGTGGAGACTGGAGATGCATACTTTTCACTTGCCTACTGGAGAGGCCACCATCACGCTGGAGGATGTTCAGGTTTTGTACGGGCTGCGCGTAGATGGACGGGTCGTGGCACTGCCCCAGTACATTAGATCCATGATGCGTGGACAGTATTTAGATATGATGGGGCAGTTTACTAGTTATAGACCTCAGGGTGAGGCTGTACAGAGAGGGGACAATCGCGTGGCTTTGTCAGGCATCAGAGATCATATGGCGTTTTTGCACCCAGACATTACCGGCGAGACGAAGGATCTCCATATTGAGAGGTACATGCGGTTGGCGCTGCTCCTGCTTTACGGGTGTGTCTTGTTTCCGAACACTTCGGGGAGTCTAGTGAGTATGCGTTTTCTCCATCATCTTCAGCAGCTGGATGATTTACCCTTGTACAGCTGGGGTGTTGCTGTTCTCGCATACCTGTATAGGAGCATGTGCCGGGCGAGCATGCTTTGCGCGGTGGATATATGTGGATTTCTTCCCCTCCTACATGAGACAACATTTTTGAATACTCTATTCATTACTCCGAATTCTATATGGTCAAAATGACTCATAAATTTTACATCAACCTTTTATCTTAGGTTTGGGCTTGACAGCAGATCATGCCGTTGCAGCCACCTCTACCACCACTTGCGCCCAGTGAGGCTTATCCGTTTCTCCCTCTAGCTTCTAAGTGGGTTCTCCGGCATGGGAACTACCGAGGGACCGATGCTCATCATAATCTCCCCCTTGTCAGGGATGTGTTAGATATGCTGGTGGCCGGACAGGTAAATATGTACCTAAACTTACTTGTTATAAGTTCACTTGTATTGCGCATACTCACTTTTATGTTATTATTTTATAGTTCATCTGGACGCCATACAGCGACGAGTTGCTAGCTCAGCTGCCCGATTATTGCTCAGTCGACCGACTGTTTTGGAGCACTTCCGTCCTGATGATCTTCTTCGATATGGTTGAGTATCATGCCACAGAGCGTGTGCTTCGCCAGTTTCACCGTCCCCAGCCTATACCGGGGGAGCCTGCATGGGTCTCTACACACTATCAGCGGGATGACCGTGTCAGGGTGGACGATATATTTATGGGATGGCTAGAGCAGCAGGTCCATATTTGGGAGCAGCGAGAGTACCGTATTCCACCACCACCTTCATTTACCCAGGAGGCTACTATTCATCTGTATATGTCATGGTACCGCCGTCACACTCGACTGATGATCGGGAACCCCATTCATGTACTTGACGAGCGCTACAGACCATACGCCCGGGGGCACGAGTCATTAGTATGTTTTTGTGGCTTATTAATATCTTATATTTGTTATATATCGTTATTTTTTTAATATCTTAAGTGTTTCATAGGCCATTGGGCATCACCTGGTCTACCCGTTGTGACAGGAGATGCAACAACATGCCGACAGTGTTGCACTCGTTGAGAATGGCCGGCGGGTGGCAGATCTGGCTCGTCGGACCCTGTTTCAAGCGAGAGATGGCGCGAGGTTGAATCACGAGGCTTAGTATGAGGCACCAGAGTACTACCATCGGGGTAGGGCTGTCCCACGAGGCAGGGGTATGGCACGAGGGAGGGGTGCCCCACGAGGCAGGGGTGCCCCACGGGGTCGCGAGGGATGGAGAGGAGGTGGTCCCCAGCAAGGGGGCATTGAGGCACCTGTCGACCCACCTGTTGAGGGATATGATGACGATTTTAGAGATGAGGATCTTGGAGATGATCAGCCGGGTTATATACCTCAGGTGGATGAGCCTTCCAACAGCATGCCGTCGTACAACCTTCAGCTCTCTCTGTCAGCATCGCAGGTCACCCCGTCAGGAGCATTGTCTATCATGGGTACATTTGACGGGGATGTAGACCAGTACTTTGCATGCCCATCTACCGCAGCTGAGGAACGGCCGACCCAGGACGTGGATGGCGGGCGCAGGTTGAGTTATGCCTCATCCCTGGCGGTTGATGCGGATCTACCACAGGCGCAGGTATGCTTGTATTACTTTAAAATTTCAATTTGTTTTCTTTTCCTTAATGAGCTGCCATTAATTAATTTTTAACTTTCTTATGAAGGCTTCGTCCCAGCCCATCTTTGAGGCCACTACATGCTTTGACGAGGACATCACAGATACATATACCCAGGAGGCCGACGAGACCACGGTGAGAAAATGTTTTTTTGACTTAACATGCACAATACAAATATACTTTGTCACATGCTAAGATTAGTACTTGTTTTGTAGGTTGTTGACGGCCCGACGACCTATTCTTCCGATCCTGCCAGCTGTGGTGTCGATGTTGTTGCACATCCTCACATAAAGAGGCGGCTTGATGATGATAATCTAGATAGTGTACCCAGGCGACAGGGGATGCGACTCAGGCCAGCAGCGGCACTGAAGCACACAGGCTGCAGGACCCATTGATTTACTTATGTTTTTACTTTGTGTAAATAGTGCATTATGTAAATAATGGTAACAATTATCTTTTAACAATAATTTTATTTTAATTGCGTTTGAATAGCAATTTTACTTTAACAGTACAACACAAGCACAAACCTTGCAAGCCTAACACAAAAACAAACAGTAGAACTAATAAAAACACTGGACAAAAGAAACATAAAGATACACTACAACGCTCAACACGTACATGCCATTTAGTCACTACCGCCTAGTATTCTCTGCTTCATCCACTTGAGCTTGTTTTACAACTTTTTTTTCTCTTCTTCCGCCTCCTTGAGTTTCGCCTTCAACTCTGCAATTTCAAGCTTGGATTGGCGCTCTCTGTCCCACTACCCCGTACACACATCATGAAGATGATATAATTTGTCTTTGTAATATTCCTACTCACATGGTTCATCAATCCATACCTTAAAATTGCATGTAGGTACGCCGGGTTGCCTATAAAACATGTTCATACACGCCTAGTAGCGGCGTCCAGCTTCTTCCCAACAATCGTACATCATGCTTTTGATTCCACAGTCGCACTTTGGGCAATAAAGGGGTTGTCAAGACATTTCTTAAAGAGAAACTTTGGTTTTGTGGAAATATTTGCTATAGGTTGTTGTTAAGCGCAAAAAATAACTAGAATGCGCTTGTTATTTATAGGCAAGATTCACATATAAAGTAGCATTATACCACGTTTTACATACACGTAAAACGTAGTATTATACCACGCTTTGCATATTAAATTTCTCTGAAACGACATTGTTTTATCACATGGTTTTCAGCTTTTTCAGAATGACATGACAACTCAACAAAACGTAGTATTATACTGCACTTTACATATTATTAAGATGCAAGGAAACAACTTTTTCACATGCGTTTCTAGCAATACGTTGAATATTTGAACAATTCTATGAAGAAAATAATACATTATGTAGATAATGGCAACAATTCTAGTTTAACGACACAGGTTATTGTGACAGAATTTGAACAACAATTTTATTTAAACATGACAACACAAACACTAACATGGCAAATTTAACGATACACATAACAAAAACAAACAGTAGAACTAATGAAAAGATACACTAGTACGCTCAACACGTACAAGCCACTGTTTAGTCACGACCGCGTACTACTATTTGCTCCAACCACTGGAATTGGTCTTCCAGCTTTTTTTCTCTTCTTCTACCTCATTGAGTTTCGCCTTCAACTCATCAATTTCTTGGTTGGTTCGACGCTCGCGTATCGCTTGCCTCGTACAGGTAATATGAAGATCATAAATTCTTTCTTTGTAGTACTCCTGGTTACATGGTTCATCCATATATACCTCAAATTCACATGTAGGCTTGTCGGGTTGCTCGTCCTCCTTGTTCATACATGCCCAGTAGCGGCGTCCACCATCTGGCCACCATTTGTACAAACTGCATTTTTCTCCGCAATAGCACCTTGGGACATAAACGGGTTGTTCAGACATTTCTTAAAGAGAAACTTTGGTTATTGTTAAGTGCAGAAGATAAGTAGCATGCGCCCGTTATTTATAGTCAATATTTCACACAAAACGTAGTATTATACTGTATTTTAGTTATTGAAGTTAAACGACATGAAAACTCAACAAAACGTAGTATTATACCACGCTTTACATATTAAAGTTATTCTGCAACAAAACAGGGTTTTCACATGGTTTTCAGCTTTTTCAGAACGACATGACAACTCAACAAAACGTAGTATTATACCACACTTTACATATTAAAGTTATTCTGCAATTAAACAGCTTTTTCTTCAATTATTCCAACTTTTTGAGAACGACAATACAATCGATAAAACATATTATTGTACCACGCTTTACATATTAGATTTATTTTTTAATACGTAATTTTTTTTATTCCACATTCTTGGTCTTCTTTACTAGCACAAATAAGTTTAATATTTGAACAACCATATCAAAACGTCACGTTAAAAAATAAGATGTAACAAGATTGTGGAACATAATTTTATTTGATATATATTGCAACATACACAAGTACAGACACATATTAAAAAAACCAAAACCAAAACAAAAGACTAGGAGTATCCTTGATAGTTGGGTACATTCTACGAACTTGCACCAGGAGCTGGATTACCACCGCCACATACACCACCTGAAGGACATTTACGACGGTCGTGTCCTGGCTGCGAGCATATGCCACATTTACGCGCATAAACGGTGTCACCAACATCCATTTGGTTCCGCATATGCGTTCTCTTTTTCACTTACAGCTTGCGCAAATAGTCCTTGTTACATACCAACTTAAAAGGTTCCGGCGGCCAATAATGCTCAGCACCTAATGGTTGCAACTGCCCGCTATACGTGTCTACGTATTCAGCAGCACTGTATGCCTATCAATATAGTTGGTTTGCCCATATCCAACTTGTTGAAAGCACTTCAACGCATGTGCGCACGACATGTGGTAGATGGTCCATTCCCCACAAGAACAAAATCTTCTGGCTTCATTCACCGTCTGTAGATTATTCCCACGGTGTCCGCAGATAACGGTCTTAACTTTAAAAATACCCCGGTCATCATCGTACTGTAGAAACGAATGCCACTGTGCTCGCCTCCTGTACCTTTCAAATCTTCTCATGGGTATTGGCATAAATTGAACACCCCTATCCATCAATGCCGATGCAGCTCCATCCCTTTCAACTAACCTCTTCGCACTCTATTTAAATGTCATGCGAACTATGGCAATGACAGGCAATCCACGGGCAGACTTCAACAAGCCGTTGAATGACTCCGACACGTTTGTAGTGAGGGCTCCCCATCGTCTGCCGCCATCAGCATGCAATGTCCACATGTGAAGCTCATGTCCCATCAACCAAGTATAGGCTCGTGGATCTATCTGCCGAATCGCTTCCATGCGCCTGGTGAATTTGCACTGCTGGTGCTCAGTTGCAGCCATCCACATTAAGTCATGCAAGGCCTTGTCAGGATATTTCTTCTGGAAATTGGCCTTCAGGTGCCTCACACAATAACGGTGGTATGCATATGATTCCTGCCATTCAGGCAAGTGTCGTACAGAACCTAAAATACCACCATATCGATTAGATATTAGACAAATACCTGAACGTTGTTTGACAACGTGCTGCTTCAAGCGGTTCAAGAAAAGCGTCCACGTCTCTTCGCTTTCGTTGGCACAAATGGCAAAAGCTAGCGGAAATATTTGTCCGTTGGCATCTACTATAACTGCAATCAAAAGTTTAATATCATACTTTACATATACATGAGTACAGTCTATGGAAATTACAGGACGACAATACACAAAACCATCAATTGCTGCTTTAAATGACCAGAACACATAGTTGAAAATATATTCGGGTCTGTCCGGACTACGCTCACGCCTCCATTCAACAACAGTGTCGGGGTTAAAGTGTTGCAGTGTGGCCATGTACCTGGGCAGATTTGAAAAAGACTTATCCCAGTCGCCATAAATAAGTTCAAAGGCACGTTTGCGACCGAGATATACCTTTCTTTTGGTTATAATACAACCATACTCTTGGTGGACGGCTGTAATACACTCTTTAATCTTGAACCTAATGGACACTTCCAAATATGGAATCAAGACAAGAGAAATCAAGTCCATATCCAGATTGAAGTGATTCTCATTGAATGTGCCCATTTCACATCTGTGGGTGCTAATAAATTTACCTACTTTCCACAAACCTGATTTCTTCTTGCTGGAACGCAACATCCAGTGATAACCCATAAAGTCTCTACGGCATACAGCCTTGTATACCTTCGTAGTTGACTCACTTACTATCATCTCACGGCACTCTTTTATACTGTAGATTTTTACAGCCCTAATTAGGCGAGCTTTGTCGGGGAAATACATGCCCTTTGTCAGAACAACTGGTCTAGACTCATCCCATATCGCTGACTGAATTTCGTCATCATCTCTTGTGAGGGCATCCACGTTCGGCATACTTAGCAAATTATCAAGGAAGGGAATATTACACTCATAAAATGGCACGTGGGACTCATACACTCTTGGTCTAGCGGGAGGTGGAGGAACATGCTCCCTCGTCAGCTCAGGTTCAACATTTACTTCCTCCTCATCATCACCCTCATCATGGAAGGGTGTGTCATCTCCAAACTCATCCGCATTGTTTGTCATAATCACTATCATCTTCCTGACTCTGTGCATCCTGCCAACTCAAGAGTGAATACGTCGTCTATGGGCAACTGTGTGAGGTCAGCAACATCAAAAAGCTCGTTTTCCCTATACAAAATGAACAAAATGATAAGTTACCCAACTAGATAAATACTTTAGAAATAGATATATCACTTTACTTACAAGTCGTACTGTCTTGACGTTTCATGATGGATATTTTCTTGTTGGTGATGACTCCCGGATGAACCACCGTGGTCCGATACTCCAGAACTACGCATATTCCAACTAGGGGCGGGGTCATAACTTGTAAAATTTATATCCGGACGGTACCCCCTTTGAAAAATATGAGTATTAATACAAATCCAATTCAAACATAAAATAAACATCGCTAAAGCGTAGAAAAATTAAAATTTACCAATCGTCTTGTGGATTATATAAAGTCGAAAAATTATTTTGTGGCTGCTCATTCGCCGGTGATGACAAGTTTAAATCAAGGCAAGCTCTTTCATCGGCAATCTGTCTGGCAAAAATTGCTCCAAAATAACCACCCGACGATTGGGGGTATCCCTACTATGCACGCCCTGGGAACGTCTTCTACCTTGACGTACATTTTCATCAATTTTATTACAATAAATTCCCTGTATTCATCCGAAATTCGCAAAAAATCTCTAAGAGTTTCATCATCTTCGATGTTAAACTCATAGTAATAAGCAAACCCCTGCGGAGTCACTGAAAACGGAAATCTACCGGTTACTTTAAGGTTAACCGAACGCTTCCTCTGACTCATTTTTTTACGTAACAACGATACCAATTTATCGTACTCCATTGTAAGCGGCAATTTAACATGACACCATAGAGGTGAGCTATACCTCACAGAGTTATTCTCCAGCACAACCTCACCCTCCCCAATATAATGAAACCCTTATTTTTGGCTCTTCAGACATTGTAAAAAAAGATTGATAAGAAGAAGAGAGATGTATGAACGGAAGTTTGAAGGAAAGTATTTGAATGGATTTTCATAAAATTCAAACGGTTTTAAATAAGCTTGGGATGCAGAATTTTTTTTATGTAAAACGCAGTACAATACCACGTTTTGTGTATTTGAATTATTGGTGGGCCCAAATTTTAAAGCAAAACGCAGTATAATACTGCATTTTCCTTAAACGCAGTATAATACTGCGTTTTCCTTAAACGCAGTATTGTACTGCGTTTCCCTTTAAGTAAATATAGCTGGGCCCAATAATAATAGAAAAACGCAGTATAATATTGCGTTTAAGGAAAATACAGTATTATACTGCATTTTTCTATAATACACAGTATAGTACTGCGTTTTACTTTAACGGAAAGTACTGCGTTTTACTTTAACGGCTAACTTTCCGTTAAATTAAAATACAGTATAATAATGCGTTTTAATTATTTATGTAACATTTTTTTTAGTTGAAAAAATATATTTTTTGCCCAAAAAGCCATTAGAAAAGTTTCGGACTCCAAAGCAAAGCACCTTTAAGTCGTCGTGTGTGCTTCTTGGAAGGACGTTTAATTCATTTCACATGTAATGGTGCAATATGATAGGCCAAAAAAGACTGTTACTGTAGCTCCATCATTAATATTTTCCTGCCTTGACTATCGTACCCTTCTCCTGCCTTGACTATCGTACCCTTCTGCTTTTGACTGAGTTTTTCTGCTTTTGTTCCTTCACATCAATGCATGTCAGTAGCTTCTGCTTTGTGTCAATAGCAACCTACCGTAGTACGGTGTAATGCCATTTGGCATGCCAGGTGATTTGCTTGGCTGGCCATAATTTATGGTGACAATTTTTTCCTCTAATCTACATTAATTACTAGAATAATCTATAAAAGAAATCACTAAGTATTATTATGGAGGTAGAATACCAAAAAAAGAGATGTATTATTTGAGCAGTGAAATACATTTTTTTAAGAAAATTTCTCGTTAAGGTGAACGGGGTTTATCTTTTTAGTCATCATTTAAATTTTTACTGAACTAAATAAAGCATTGATACATCATTTAAAGTTGTTATTTTTGACGTATAACAATAAATATTACTTATTGGATTAAAAAATTTATTTAAAGCATTGATATAGTTTTTTTTTATTACGTAATATAATGACTATTGAAGTTTAATAATTTTCACATCTCTTAAATATCATTTTTTTAATGATGTACCACTATTTAAAAAAAATTGATACTATCATAGTTTATATTCTAAATATAAAAATACAACAAATAGCAAAATAGCATATTTTGTGTCTTCCCTTGAAAGTAAAAAGAAAATCTACAATAAGAGGTGCAAGAAAAACTTTCTTAGAAAGCACATCGTATTTTGCATTCATCATACACCAATAATTTTTTATATCTAAACTACTCTTTGAACATTATGTTCAAAAATTACTCCCAAAAGACCACCAAATTCATCAATCAGTAACTATAAAAACTTAAGTATACAATATATGTGTATGCACTTTATGTAACTATTAATATCTCAGAAACCCACTTGAACATTATGAATTGAATAGCAAACAACTAGCGGGATAGAAAAAAACTCCTTAAGTTTCCGAAGCTCACCATAAAAGAGAAGAACTGTGTTTCTGTGATTTTTTAGCTCTTTTCATTGGACATTTGTAGCTAAAAAAAAATCTTTTTTCAAGAATCCTAAGTCAAATTATCGTCGTGCACATATGAATCTTAATATAGCTGATGTGAATTTAATCAATTAGCTTAAGGATACATATGAGATCATATATTTGCAAAATATATATGGTGTCGACAGAGGCAGACTCAGGATTCAAGCATGACGGGGGCACCACTGTATATGCTAATCACCGGCGATAAAATTCGGCGTGCAACTCTTTGAAACTTAATGATTATGATGACTTATCATCCAAGTATTAACAAAAAGAAATTATAAAGAAAAAGAAAGCATTAAACGGGGGGAGAGAGAGAGAGAATTCTTCGCAATAGGGCGTTCAAACGTAAAGTTATAAAAGACTTACTAAAGAAATTAAGATTAAGAGTATGCTATTACTAAAAGAATTGAAGAAGAGTCTCAAACTCTTAGTTTCCATTGCCAATTCAAAGTGATTGTTAAAGAAGATTGTGGTAGAAGATTTGTATTTTTCTATTTGTGGAGCGATAAGTTGCAATTTGAGACTTTCAATTCTAAGGAAGGAATTTACAAAAAAGAATAAAATCAATTAAGTTGACTATTTTGTATTAGTACTAAATTATAATTGAATATTAAAAAAAGAAGAAGATTAAAGTAAAAATAAAGTAATTTGCTATTAAATAAAAATTACATTGTATTCAAAGAACTAAAATAAAAAAAAGGAGAAAAGACTAAGGAAAGGTTCGGGGGTTTCAAACCTGCGTCACCACAACATAGGAGATAATTTAAGTCCCCTAAGCAACCACTTCTTCCATTCATCACTTTGTGTTTGGGGGCACCATTAAAATATTTAAAGGGTCTCGTATATAAGTACACATATATATAATATGTATATACAAAATTTTTGCTGAGGCTAATGGGGTCACGTGACCCCTCAACTACCAACCTAGGTCCGCCCCTGGGTGGATGATTATGATGTGCATTACTTTTTTGGCAAAAGATTATTCATTCTTGAGATTCATATTGAGTTTGGGCCGGGGCATAACCTAACTAATTAAAGAATGAAGCAGTTGAATCCAAAATTGCAAAAAATGTCAAAGCCCAACAAACCCGACAAAACCGAAATGCACTCCACGCCCACTTTACAGTGAACCTTCCCGCATCCAATCCCCTCCACTCCACTAGGGTTTATTAAGATTAGGTTCACTCTCACTTCCTCGATTATCTGCCGCTTTGGCTAGGGTTTTCGCAATCTCTTCTCTCCGTTTTTCTCTCTCTTCTAAAACCAGTTTAAGCTTTTTACATTATTCCAATGGATTCTAATCAATAGGGATTTATATGTTCGCAATAAATCCTTGCTAAAGCTTCAAGCTTTAGATACAATACAATATATCTTGTATCTCTCCATCTATTCAGCAAAAGACCCAAATAAATGGCAACTTTGAACCCATTTGACCTTCTCGATGACGATGCTGAGGACCCAAGCTTGTTAATTGCTGCTGAGCAGCAAAAACAGGTTCCTCCTCCTGCTTCTGTTCCAAAGAAGGGACCTGCTCAACAATCTAAGCCTGCTGCTAAGCCCCTCCCTCCATCCGAGGCTGGTAATTTCAACTTTCTGTTAATTATTTGCGCTTATCCATGTCTAATTGTTTGGGATATTTGAATACCATATATACTTTGCTGGTGGGAGGTATCATGTAAATTGCCTAAGATACCACATGATAAAAAATAGATACACACTTTAGCTCTGAATGTGTGCTATGTTTTTTTGCCGCCTTAGTTCGGTACTGCTACGAAGGGTTTAGGGACTTTTTTTTTTTTGCTTGCTTTGAACGTCAGTCTACTTAAACTAGAACTTTTTTTTAAAATTTTCCTGTATTTGAGCGAGTGCTTAATTTACAAAGGTTAGGATACTTTATAGTTTATATCTTATATTATATATCGGCTAGTATTGAGAAGTTGGTAAATGTATGCTTTTTTCTCTTCCCTTGGTTAGAAGTCACATAATCAATGATTAGAATACCAAATTAGTTGGGGTTGATTGTATATATCCTTTTTATATGTTGCATTCTCTTCATGTCCAATTTATTCTAATGGAGTACTAAATAATTGGTCTTTTAGCGCAAATTAGAGTGTTTCTAAATGTCACACTTATCCCTACACGACAATCGAGTCTACTACCAGAACACTCCTGAAGCCTTGTTGGTGTAGTCTCATGGATGCTTTGTTTCTGTTATTTTATGTTCTTGGCTAAGTTTGCATTGATTCGAAGAAGTTTTAGTAATTTTGAGAATTTATCTCCTGTGATTTCGAGCTACCTTGTTCCCTTTCATCATCTCCTGTCATGAAATAGTTGCAACTGAGGACTAGTACATATGTATGTCTACAATCTTCTCTTAGGTCATAGGACAGTTTATATCTCTCTACCATGGTGATATTTTTAGGTCATATGTGATAAAATGATAGTTTCTTCAAGTTTTATGCATGATTTGTCTGTTATTTAGCTTGGTATGGTAGCTTATAAGTAGCTGAAAAGTAGAATGTTCAACTCATTGATTATTAATGAAAAGTTGTTTGGCTGGTATTTTGTTTGTACTTGAATAAGAGAAATGTCCATTCTTATGGTCTTCATGCCTCCACTTCTCTTTCTCTCTCTCTTTCTCTCTCTCTCTCTCTCACACACACACGGTACAGTCACATGAGTCTGATATTTTTTGCTGACCTTCTCTCTTTAATTTGTATGGAAGTATTGAAAACAATGTAGACGTTTTGTTCTTCTGTTATACTCCACATTCACCACTCATGAGTCGTCCAAATGAGATTCTCCTGGTTTCTTATTTTTCCAATGTTTATTGAGCAGTGAGGGAAGCCAGGAATGATGGCCAGCGTGGAGGAGGCCGTGGGGGTCCACGCGGAGGATTTGGTGGCCGCGGTCGTGGCCGTGGGTTTAGCCAATATCCTGCTGATGGTGAGAATACTTTTGGCAGCAGTAATGGGTTCTCTGGAGGGTACAAAGCTTCAGAAGATGGAGAGTCAGGGAAGCACTCCGAAAGGAGAGTTGGATATGGAGGACCTCGTGGGGAGTTCCGCGGTGGCCGCCGTGGTGGTTTCAGCAACGGTGACGCTGCAGATGGTGAACGCCCCAGGAGAGCGTTTGAGCGACGAAGTGGAACTGGACGTGGGTAAGTCATTTAAAGGAACTTCTAAAATGACCTAATCACATTCCACATTTCTTTTTCTTTCTGGGGGATCAACTGGTTGCAATGTGGTTAGCTGCTTATTTAGCTGGCATGACTTTATTGCTTGAATGCAGTAAGTGTAAGTGCACTCATATTCTTATTGTATAGGAATGAATTTAAACGAGAGGGTGCTGGTCGTGGGAATTGGGGAACTCCCGCTGATGAGCTTGCACCGTGAGCATTTTCATCGCAATTTCTTTCTTTATTCATCATATTTGTTGTTTCTTGTAGTATAAGTTTTGTATTCTATCCGAGTTCAGGGAGAAAGAAGAGCCTGTTAATGAGGGAGAGAAGATTGTTGTTACCGAGAAACAAGCAGTGCAGGCAGATGCTGAAGACGCAAGCAAGGACTCTCCTGCAGCTGAGCCACAGGAGAAGGAACCTGAGGAGAAGGTAACTATCTTGTTCTGTGCTGTTTCCACTTGTTGACATGTCTGCTTCTGCTGTTACAAATTCATATCTCTCAGTGTATTATCTTTATCTTGGTTACTTGCTAGTTCTTTTTAAGAAAGATACTTGCTAGTTCTTTTATGGTGAACGATATCATCCTGTCATGGACATTGCATGCAGTTTAATTGAAACAGCTTTAAATTTGATATGTGAAATCTGGTGGACTACTGCATTTTAACCTTCATCTATTTGGGGGGGATTAGGTTGCCTGGTATTTGTTCATATTGCTTTTGGATCTGTTATTTGCATATTATATTATCTTGTACTTGTAAGTGTTCATATTTGCTTAAGTATGTTATCTTACTTGCTTGATATGTAGGAAATGACCCTAGAAGAGTATGAGAAGTTATTGGAAGAGAAGAGGAAAGCTTTGTTGGCTCTAAAGCCTGAGGAAAGAAAGGTCAATTTGGACAAAGAGCTTGAGTCCATGCAACTTCTGTCAAACAAGAAAAGTGATGATGAGGTTTTCATTAAATTGGTGAGTTGCTTGGTATATGCTACTATATAGTTGCTATAGTGCTGGCTTTTAAGTACTTGATTATTCTCTATTAGTAAGTTAATTATGCTTGAAAATATTGACAGGGTTCTGAGAAAGACAAGCGTAAGGAGGCAGTGGAAAAGGCCAAGAAGGTACCTTTTGTTCTTTAGTACTGTGAAACATCTATTTTGGTATCTCAGAAGCTGGCTACATGTTTTGTTGTATGTTTTATCTTTTAGGATGTCTGTGTTACCTCATAGTTATACTGCTATTTGTGGTCTGGCATCTTCATTTGTCAGCCTATTCCTCCTACCTTCTTGCTCCCTTCACATAGTTATAGGGAGTATGATATAAAGGTGAGGGAGGGAAGTTTTCTACATGCCCATCTACGCAGGTGGATGTAATTAAGGGTGAGGGAGGAAGGTTTCCCTCCGCCTTGAAAAAGAAATAGGGCTCAATATATCGGTCAATAAAAGTTAGAGAAGGTCAAATATTTGTATCTAACTTGTTACCTGCAGAATTTTTGTTGTAGAACTTCAATGAAGTCACATAAAATTTCATATTGCTGTTTGCTTTAACAAATTTTGGTCAGAAAGCTTTTATAAAAAGCTACATTGTGGTTCCTGCGTTAGCAACAGATCCTAGATCCACTTGTTTAATGAATTTATTGGCTTGATACTACTTGCGAGTTTACCATTGAGTGTCAAGTAACTCAAGCATTGGCTTTTCAATCTACTTCCCCAGGGATTATGGATTTTATAATCCAATTTGTTCACGTGTCCATTACATGATGTCCTGTCATTGCTGGGTCAAATCATCTCTTTGGTCTTGCTTCTGCTGTTAGCTTTTGCAATGTCTGGTGGTCATGTTGCAAATTTAGTGGATTCCTTAAGTAAGCTGTTTATGATGTGCTTGTGTATTGTTCCAGATGTTACATAGTTATGGACTCTTGGTAAAGTTGTTTCCGAGTTTCGAGGTTTATTTCTGTTGGCCTGACTTCTATTTTCAATAATTTCATAGTAACATTTTCTTTGCCTTAGTGGGTAAGGGAATGGCTGGGGCATGGAAGGGTATTTTGGCTATATAGTTTAATAAGGGATGCACCTTAAGCTTGGTGAACCTTTTTCCTAAAGCCAGAGGCACTAGCAATCAAACATATCATCTGGGGTGGGTAAGCTAGATGAATCCTTGAAGAGCCTGGTAGAATGCGAACTTTAGTTGAATCTTCAATAAGTTTGACTTCTCAGCGACCATATATAAGTGGTAGACCAATTGCTGAATGTGATATATTTACTGTGAATTATTATATCATCTTCTGTAGTGGGCCTAATTTTTCTTGAATATTTGCAGACAAAAAGCATTAACGAGTTTCTGAAGCCTGCTGATGGAGAAAGTTACTATGGCCGAGGTGGCCGTGGAAGGGGGGGACGTGATCGTGGGAGAGATGGTTTTGTTGGTAACAACAGTGTTTCAGCACCATCCATTGAAGATGTTCGCCAGTTCCCTTCTTTGGGTGCAAAGTAAGGAAGCAGAACCTACCATCTGAGCTCGAGTCCACTTTTTGCATCATTTATCATGTTTGGGCTCAGTGATGGCAGGATATCTCGAGGAATCTTTGGCAGTTCCTGTATTAGAATTATCTCAAAACCTTCATAGTTCATCTAAGAGTGTAAATTTAGATGACTTGTGAGATTTCATGCCCTCAATATTTCTGTACTTTTGACATGCACGAATGCCATTTCCTTCATATAGGTGTTAGGGTTACTTTACATTTTTTATTTTAGTTAAAGTGATCAGTTTCTGATCTGAAGTTTATGATAAAACAATTTTGTTCCTTTTGCTAGCATTGTTTAGGTGTCAAATATTTATTTTTGTTCAACCAATATTTCCAAGGGTTATCTGCTTTCTTGTCCCCACTTGTGTGATTATACTGGGTTGTTGTTGTTGTTGTTGTTATCTGCTTTCTTGTGATTCTCATTGCAACTGTCTGTGGCATTGTTAAGAAAATAGATATTAGGACTATCTTAACCCAAAAGCTGTTTCATTATCGTTTTTTAGTGCTACTTATAAGGTGATTTGTTTGACCCTTTCTAAAATATTATTATTTGAAGTTTATAACTTCACATGTGAAAACGAAGAAGATTTTGCCTCTTTTTGTACTTGTATATGCTATCTTAGTATTTTTGATATTGTAGAGTAGTATTTGTTAAGGATGGATTCATTTGGAAAATAATCTATTGCATATGCTATTAACAAATAAAATTTTAATAAAATACAATAGAATGTACATGATGAAATTTGGGAGTGGATTCGTCTAACTTCTCATATTCTTAGCCTATATATAGAAAAAATAATTTTTATCCCGTATGCAAGGATAATAAGAACTTGCAGTTAGAAATGGAATAGAATTTTTTTGTTTTGTTTCTTTCTTTGATTTTTTATTACCAAATTATTTCACACGAAACTTATCTTGATTAATATTTGATAATTAGACATAAGTGTGGCTAAATCGACCATTTTTAATGTCAAAATAGATATCCTAGTTATGTACTAATTCTTTTTGTCTATCTATGTATATTTTCGTTTACATTCCATTCTTTTAGTGAGAAAACAAAAAAAGAAAATTCTTCAAAAAGGTGTACATGAAACTGAAAGTATAGAGCATTTTTTGCTCCTCCTAGTAGTTGCACATTTAAATTTTATTCTTCCCTGAGTTCCCTTTTTTATCTGTACAATTTTGAGTGATGAATTAAAATACGTAAGAATTAACAAAAAAGAAGGATAGTTCCAAAAAGAAAATTGATTTGTCCAATATCGTTATATTTAAAAATTTAAAGAGAAAGTATCGTATGATACTCTTTATCTTAAATTTTGACCTATTTGTTTCTTGAGAATGAAAAGAGAAACCTTTTTCTTCCGGAGAAGATTACAGTTTTACTATACTCTTTAATTTTAACATTCTTTTTTATCATTTGGAATTTAAAAATTTTAAAATTAGTTGACTTTCATCCTCAAGCAAAGGCGTGGCATTTAAAATTTGTAGTACCATTTATCTCCCTTATAACGTCAGTAGTTGCTTCTAGATCCAACTAAATTATCCTTTTCCTCATAATTCTTCTGATCAGAAAGTGGGAAAAAAAGTTTTTGAAATTTTGAAATGCAAATTGTTTCTTTAAAAAGAACACAAAAGCAAAGCCCATATATAAAAATGGAGAGCTAAAAATTGCACGGGACGCAGGGCGCCCCCGTTTAACCTATACCAATTATTTTTAATAAAGTTTTAACTTGTACCCACTTTTTAAACAACTTCAGCCCACTATCTCCTCCTCCTTCTCCTCCTTCGTTTTCTTCTTCTTCCTTCTGTTGCTGTTGGTGCAGCTATGAAACTTCACTTCATGGGATGATTACCATAAGTATGTTTATCAGATTATTTAAAAACAAATTATAAATAATTACGTAAGTTAGTAGATAATAATTTGTGAATATTTCCACGTACGAGAAGTTTAAGGTCACACTTAGTGATTCTTTTCATGATAATTCTGTTCTTTTCACGTTTATTGTTTTCAAAATTTATGATTTAGATACTGTTGGCAATCTGATTATTTATCTAGTATGTTAGAAAGTTTTTTCAAAAACTTCAGCTTATATAGTGCTGAAGTTTTTACAAATGAACTAAATAACTTCAGCATCTTTTGCTGAAGTTTTTGAAAAAGCTTTATGACAAAACTAATGAATCCAGGACAAAAAAAACTTCAGCTTATTTAGTGCTGAAGTTTTTACAAATGAACTAAATAACTTCAGCATCTTCTGCTGAAGTTTTTGAAAAAAACTTATACTTTAGCTTATTTAGTACTGAAGTTTTTATAAATGAACTAAATAACTTCAGCATCATCTGCTGAAGTTTTTGAAAAAGCTTAATGACAAAACTAATGAACCTAGGACAAAAAACTTCAGCTTATTTAGTGCAATTACAAACAAAAGCTTAAGCTACTATGCTTAAGTTCAGCAATTACAAACAAAAACTTCAGCACACTTGCTACTTCAGGCCCGTCTACTAGAATACTGAAGTTTTGCGAAAAAGTGGGTACGCTTGCAATTTTTTTTTGTAAAACGAACACAAATTAAAACGTAACCCAAAAAGCGATTATAGATGCAAATGCTCCGCTAAACTGCTAAGTGTGGCCTTGAAACATCCAAAGTGTGGCCCACATGATGAGGAAGTGGCAGCTTTAAATGCTGCAGTGAATACGTGGCGTAAGACATTCAGGTGGGCTCCTGCAACTTTGGCAAACTTATCAGCGTGTACAAGTGCTACAGCTAGGATGTACAATACCTTTAAAGAAGGTAAGATCTGAAATTCCTAAACTATCCTTATAGTGAAACGTGCATGTTGACGGAGAGCTGTTAAGTAATGTAATGTAAAGTCTAGCAAAATATCTGTAGTTGTCTGTTTATACTTTATGGTACGTTCAATTTTCCATCTGCATCCTACTGAGTGAATTCAAAATTCAAGCGATCAGCGGTGAGTTGCATTTTTTCTGGGCGTGGACCTCTTGTGAATTCTTGTTCAGCTTTTTTAGAAACTACTAATTTTGTTGTAAGTTTCACCAACCATAGCATAGGGGTTAGTATCATTTTTGACTTAACACAAGAAGCAGCATACTAAAGTTGGGAACAGTGATTGAGGTGACAACATTCTTTCCGAAGTCTTTCGACTGATACCAAGTATAGTCTTAAAGATTAGGAAGAAATTAAATCCATGTGTCTTACATTTTGTATTGTTGTAATTAAACAACTTACACATTCAGAGTTCGGAGTTGTATTCAATTTCTAACTTATACTTGATCATTCAAGTTTTATCTAGTCCTTTCCACAAAAGATCCTAATATATACAACTACCCTACACTACATATGGAATTGTATCATATATTATTAAGTATCTTAAAAATTGTCAAAATGTTTTTAGTCCTTCGTTGTAAGTGATAACATCAAACGGTAAAAGCAAAATATGCCGCAATAACGTGCAGTCGAGGTTTGTACAGACTGGCCAAGACACTATCTTTATGGAAACAGATGGAACATTTGCCGCAATAAATAGGGTCGCAATTTGTTCGCGGGTAATCCTTTGCTCAAAACTGCCATGATCAGTGTCTTACTTTATCGGTTAAACCTAAAGAAGTTATATTAAGGAAAAGAAGTGTAAAGACGAGTTGAAGATTGCTTCAAACCTTCAACAGATGGTCTGAACGTAGCAAGTTGGAGATTTACTTCAAACCTTCCCCTTCGTAAATCACGAATAGAGTGTGCTAACTAGCATTTTCCACACACTTGGTTGAACGTCCCACCAAATCGTTCATTTACCATTACGTCTAGCTATCTGAAAAGGGTCTTGGAGTCATAATCACAACATCTCATGTACATCTCTTGTGAATTGCGCCGTGACCTTTGATGTATTCATTCATCAGTGATTAAAGCTAAATCTGTGGCAGGAACAGGACGTTGCTTGTATCTTCTCTTTCAATACTCATTATTCTCAAAAGCTTTCTTCATCCTGAGAAAGCGTACGATAAAGTCCTGAGGGAGGTCCCGTGGAGGTGTTTGGAGGCTAGAGGCGTTCCAGTAGCGTACATTAGAGTGATTAAGGATATGTATGATGATGCTAAGACTCGGGTGAGGACCGTGGGTGGTAATTCAGAGCATTTCCCTGTGGTGATGGGGTTGCACCAGGGATCGACTCTTAACCCGTTTTTATTTGCCTTAGCGATGGATGTACTGTCACGGCACATCCAAGGAGAAGTGCCTTGGTGCATGCTATTTGCCGATGATATAGTGTTGATTGACAAGGCGCGAAACGGAGTTAACGCGAGGTTGGAGGTTTGGAGACAGACCTTGGAGTCTAAAGGTTTCAAATTGAGTAGAACCAAAACAGAAAAATACTTGGAGTGCAAATTCTATGACGGAACCCATGAAGCAGACGTAGAGTAAAGCTTGATGCTCCAGGTATCCCCAAGAGCGCGAGTTTTAAGTATCTCGGGTTTATTATCCAAGCTAACAGGGAGATTGACGAAGATGTCGCACATCGCATCAGAGCGGGATGGATGAAATGGATGCTCGCTTCCGGTGTTTTATGTGATAAGAACGTGCCGCCAAGACTTAATGGCAAGTTTTATAGAGTGGTGGTTCGACCGGCTATGCTGTATGGAGCTGAGTGTTGGCCAGTCAAGAACTCCCACATGCAGAAGATGAAAGTAGCAGAGATGATGATGTTGAGATGGATGTGTGGGTGTACCAGGAGAGATAAGATTAAGAATGAAGTGATAGCCTTCTGTCACGACCCAAAATCTAACCATGGTCGTGATGACGCCTATCGTGTTACAAGGCAAGCCTATTCCCAAAATATTACTACTAATTTGATTATAAAAATTTAATAAAACATTTCCAATAATTTAATTCCTGATAACTAAACAAACTCTAAATATAAATAATATAAAATACAGAAACGAGCCCCAAACATCAGGGTGTCACTAAGTCATGAGTGTCTAAAACTATAAACTAAGATATATAAACTGTCTAACTGTCTAAAAGAGGAAATGACAAAAGGAGTAATAAGGCCCTGCGGACGCTAGCAGCTACCTTGCAGTCTCCAAAGATAGCCGGCTTGAACTCAACGATTGCCGCGCTCTAACTCACTTGGATCTGCACATAAAGTGCAGGGTGTAGTATGAGTACAACCGACTCAGTAGTAACAGAAATAACTAAGGAAATGAGCAGTAGTGACGAGCTAAGCAAAATAGTACAGTTATTTATTTTCACAATTTAAAAATAATAGGAATAAACAGGTAAATTCCATAACTTAGTAAATGCCACAAAGAAATTAACAGGTAAAATGCAGCAACAACAAAAGTAAATGCAGCTTCACAACAATGTCACTCCATCACTCAGCACTCACACTCATCACTCAACACTCAATACACTCAACACTCTGCGCTCACTGGGGATGTGTACAGACTCCGGAGGGGCTCCCAAAACCCAAGCGCTAAGCACGGACAACTCACGTGCCATCATATCCATACCTGGATCCGCACAGTCAACTCACGTGCTACGCAGACAACTCACGCACTATGGTATCATACCTGGACCTGCACGGTCAACTCATGTGCTACGCGGACAACTCACGCGCTATGACATTAATATCCTCACAACCAGTCCCTCGGCCTTACTCAATCATGTACCTCACTAGCCTCACTATCATCAACAAATAAGGGGACACAACCCACATCAAGTATCACAACATATTAGCAAATAATAGAGACTGAGGTAAATATGTACAATAATTTCTATAACTAAGTACAAATAATGTGAGCATGAATAAAGCCTAAGCATGATCTCTAACATGAAGGCAAACAAGTTCAACAACAAGTAAACACATAACCACAAATAACAGCCTTTAGGCCTCACAGCCTCACGGGACGGACCAAGTCTCAATCCCTCGCGGTGCACACCCATACGCCCGTCACCTAGCATGGGTATCACCACCAAACAATCACATGATATCAATTTCTCCGTGTTTATACCCTCAAAGCCAGAGTTAAAACTGTTACTTACCTTAACAGTATGAAATCCTACTCCGGGATGTCCTCGTCCCTCGATTCGGTCTTTAAGAGTTCCGAATCTATCCACAATCAGAATAACACTATTAACATAGGCTAAAGAATTGAATTCCACAATAAAAGCTATATAAATAGGCCAAAAATCTAAAACCGGCCAAAATCTGGCCCCCGGGCAAAAATGACAGAATAATAAACCTCGTCCTCTCCCGAGTCTAACCATATAAAATTTATCAAAATCGGACTCTGTTTGGTCCCTCAAATCCTTACCTAAAGCTCTCCAAAACTCAAGCACTAACTCCCTCAATTTCACTTTGAAATCATCAATCAAATCCCAAAATGAAAATGGATTCATGAAATATAACCAAAACCGAGTAGAGAACACTTACCCCAATCCATATGGTAAAATCGCCTCAAAAAACGCCCAAATCCGAGCTCCCAACTCAAAATATGACCGAATGAACAAACCCTTGTTTTATATATTTTTCTGCCAGCTATTCTGCCTCGTTTCTCGTACCAAATGATCCCGAAAGTCGTTTTTATTCCTCCAATAGATTCCTTGTGAAATTCTAATCAAGTTAGGCTTTTGAATCACTCAATTTGACCTTATAATGAATGAGATATGTTGGTTTCAATATTTGTAAATAGTGCAGATTTTTAAATACGCTGTCAGTGGCAATTTCATAATTAATCTGAAAAATCTGGCAACCTAATTCTTAGTAAAATAACCATAAAATCCTGATACGATGTCCGAATTCGACCATTCTTTTTTTTTGCGGGTTCATAATTACGATACAGATCTAATGCTTCAATCAAAAAAGAAATCGGAGCTCATTTGTTCAATATGATATCATTTATGCTTGAAGAAACGACGTCGAAACATAAGAAAAACGAGCGCAACACAACCCAAACCTCTCCGAAACTCACCCAAGGCCCTCGGGATCTCAACCAATAATTTTAACAAGTCATATATCACTACCCAAACTTAGTCGAACCTCCAGAACACCCAAAACAACACCAAAACACCAAATCAACCTCGAATTCAAGCCTAAGAACTTCTAAACTTCCAAAATTTGCCAACGAAGCCGAAACCTATTAAACCGCGTTCGAATGCTCTCAAATTTTGTACACACGTCACAAATGACACTACGAACCTACTCCAACACCCGGAATTCCATTCCGACCACGATACCTAATTTTTCGCTGCCGACAAAAAATCGCTAATTTTTTTTACTTTCGCCAATTCAAGCCTAATTCTACCACGGACCTCCAAATTACAATCCGGACACACTTCTAAGTCTAAAATCACCCAACGAAGCTAATCGAATCATAAAAAATCCAAATCCGAATTCGTTTACTCATAAGTCAACTTCTGGTTGACTTTTCTAACTTAGCTTTCTAACTAAGAGACTAAGTGATCATTTCACTCCAAAACTATTTCGAACCCAAACCTACCAACTTGATATAACTCAACAGAGCTGAACAACATACAAAGAAGCATAAATGGGGGAAACATGGCTATAACTCTTAGAGCGAACGACCGGATCGTTACACCTTCGTGGAGGACAAGATGCGGGAGTCGAGGCTGAGATGGTTCGGACATGTTAAGAGAAGAAGCATGGATGCCCCTGTTAGGAGGTGTGAGAGGATGGCCATGGCGAGTTTGAGAATAGGTCGAGATAGGCCTAAGAAGTACTGGGGAGAGGTGATTAGACAGGACATGACGTTGCTTCAGCTTACTGAGGACATGACCCTTGATAAGAGGGTGTGGAGATCGATGATTAAGGTAGAAGCTTAGTGGGTAATTTTTAGTTGCTCACCGATAGTTTTAGTAGCACGCATGTCCCTTCATATTCTTAGATTTTTATTACGTTATGTGGTTTTATCTCTCCTTTTTTCTTTTCTCTTCCCTCTTTCTTCCTTTCTTGCTATCCACTTCTTCTCATTACCCTTCCTGAGCCGAGGGTCTATTGAAAACATTTTCTCTACCTATTAGGTAGGGGTAAAGTCTGCGTACAGACTACCCTCCCCAGACCCCATCCGGTGGAAACATACTGGGTTTGTTTATGTTTATGTATGTTTCTTCGTCGCTTCCCCTTCTTGTTAATGAAGCATTCTTATTGTTCATCCATTGGTAAAAGAGGTTCCAAATGAGATGTAAATTGATTTTCGGACGCTCAATAATTGATCACCTCAAAAAGTAGCAAGAGGGCTGAAAACCAGTAGCTCCCAAAGAGGAACAGATCAGAGAAATACGACAGTAAAGACTTGGACGATTGATTAAATCATTCAGATGAAGGTTCAAAGTATGGAATGAAAGCAAACACTATTAATTCCACCAATATTCCTAGCTTTTGTACAAATTTTGCTTAAAGAATGGATTTTTGGCAAAAGGCTGAAAAAATATAGTAGTATCTTCACATCAAACTACTGAGGGACTAATTTTACATGCCACATCAGAAGCATCATCGTCCTAATTCCTTTCAAGTTGAGCAGCAACCGCTCTTTTGGTTGACAGGTTGTCCACGGATCTGCACAGTTGGAGGCCGAGCATTGTTCGCTGCGGGTTGGGTGGCCATCCTACAAAAGCAAAGAATCATAATAAGTCATCCTTACAAAGATATTCAGAGGTATATCTATGAATGTCCGATTTCTGATACCTGTCCTTGATTGAAGCAGCCATGGCCATGAAAGCCTGCTCCACATTGGTCGCACTTTTTGCACTTGTTTCCATAAAAGGAATACCAATTTCATCAGCGAAAGTCTGCATATTACGAATTCCATTAAGTTATAATACAAGCTCTAGCGGACAGAAGCATCCTCTCCCAGGGGCGGAGCCCGCATTGTGGCTCCGGGTTCGGCAAACCCAGTAGCTTTGGTTCAATCCTTATATTTTGTCTTGAAAAATTCATGAATTCGTTATAAATTAATAATTTAGAACCCAGTAACTTAAAAGGCTTAGAATGCTGAACCCATAAGCTTGAAATTCTAGCTTCGCCTCTATCCTCTCCCAAGTTTTCAGGGACAGAGTCTAGAATAAAGGTGTAGTGGATGACTCCTTACCTGAGCTGTTTCAGTGGCAACTACCTTTTGCGCTGTGAGGTCACACTTGTTTCCCACAAGAAGCTTGTTTACATTATCACTCGCATATCGATCAATTTCACTCAACCATTGCTTGACATTATTAAAGCTCTCTTGATCAGTCACATCATAAACCACCTGAAGAGATGCCATCAGAATAAGATCTCCTTGATAAATAAAAAATGAAATCCATGAACAAGTATGAGAAAGAATGTATTTCTCACAATTATGCCATGAGCCCCACGATAGTAACTGCTGGTGATTGTCCTAAAACGTTCTTGACCAGCGGTGTCCCACTGCATGTAACAGGGCAGAGAAAAATTAGTCTCTCTAAAAGAACTATAACAAGTCTAGAATGGATCATATTATTTATAGATTTTATCAAGTAGATTGTGGCTTCTAACTCAATTTCTGTCTCTCTTAATTTATGGAAAACGGCACAGGGGATTAAAAGATTCTGGCGAACCGCAATCCCTTCGACGACGTAAATTACCAAGGCACTTGGAGTTCAAATACTTACAATTTGAAGTTTTATGGTTTTCCCATCCTGTTCCACTGTGCGTATTTTCTACAAGAGAACGCAATTGTTACTGATATCCTGCAAACATTTATTATGCAGGCATTATATAATAGAGTGAATGGATCACTTACAAAGTCCACGCCAATGGTGCTAATGTAACTTTCAAGATATGAATCATCCTGGAAAACAGAAACAACAACAACAACAACAACAACAACCCAGTGTAATCCCACAAGTGGGGTCTGGGGAGGGTAATATGTACGCAGACCTTACCTCTACCCCGAGGGGCAGAGAGGCTGTTTTCTTTTCTGGAAAACAGAAAAGAAGAGAAAAATTAAGGAAAAGCCCATTTTCTTCTATAAAGATTGTTATACATTGCAACAAAAATGCATATAAACTATGAAAATGACAAATTCAAATCAGAAAAGGAGGACAATAAGATGTAGCAAATTCAACATAAAAAATCACTCCATTCAACAGCAATAGAAGGTAATGCAATCTCGATATTCAGGCCAAAGTGGAACTCAGAGATACCCTTCTGTTCGAATGACTTGCAAGATGATTGAAGGACTACCAATATATTCCCAACATATCATTTATATGCGATATTAGATCATAGATAAGAAAAAGTTAAAAGATCCTCAATCTCTTATGAGATGAACATCAGCAAGCTAAAAAATTCAATGAAAATGCATACACAGACAGTTAAGACACATGTATATACTTGGGGGGGGGGGGGGCTACAGAAAACGAGTACAGCTCGGCTGATGATCTTCTTTCTAAATCATCAAGCAAAGATTAAATAAAAGTAATTCCAAGACCCCAAAAGATATGCACCAGTAAAAAAGGAAACTTAGATGAGGCAAAAGGAAAAGGTATTCACATCACATTTCAACTGGGAAGCAAACCTAGTGAAACAATGCAATTACTTACAGCAAATCTAAGAAGGAGACATGATTTGCCAACACCAGAGTCTCCAATAAGCAAAAGCTTGAAAAGATAATCGCTGCATGGAAGATTACAACATCAGATAAGCTATATAAGTTCAAACAATATCCAGATAAATAAATCATAAGATAAATATAATATAGCACAGTGCAAGTATCATCGACATCCATAATTAAAATGCCCATAAAGCACAAATCAAACATCACTATTTCCATATAAAGAACCCTCTTCTACTACCACCAAGGCTTATAATCTAATGGTACCGGTGGGAGCACTAGGTGTGGATTGAATTCTCACTATCCCCTTCCCCTTCCCCTTCCCCTTCCCCTTCCCCAATGTAAGGGAACTAATTTTAGAAAACCCGCTCCTACTACGATCCTCAGAGTATAATGGGAGGAAATTGAAAAGGAAAAGAAGTATGAATGTAGCTAACAATTTCATTATAGAGATAGGTCAGATACTTGGCTGATGAAGAATTCTTCTTTTACTTGAACTTCTAGTCCTTTCCCTCTCTTCTTTTTATAATATCCATCGTTTTCTTTGGCTTCATTCTTTTTCAAAGTGCCGTTTTGTAGCTATGCAGATTTCCTTAGTTTTCAAGAAGGTTTGGTATTATCTTCAACCTTTTTCTAAACTTATGATTATGTTAACACCGCTAACTTCAGTGCAAGGATTTAAACTGCACGTTTGGTAAAATTGAAAGCCGAATATGTTCAGTGGAATAACTCAGGGACCAAAACCAAAACAAAACAATAACTCAACTGCCAAAAGCTATTTTTCCGATCCGTAACCATGATTCACCGATCTAGAATATCCGCTCAACCGACAAGAAAAATTAACAGTAGAAAAACAAAAATCTCAACAAAGCAGAAAACAGATCCAAAAGAAATTAAGCACAACAACTGAAATCGTCACGAATTTAAAAAAAACAAACAGCAGATGCTACTTGAAATAAAAAAGCAAAAAAAGAAAAAGAAAAAGAAAAGAAACTTACTATTCTGGATTCATGACTGCTAAAACGTATGAGATCGGTCAAACTATGGCAGCGGTGAATTCAACAAATATTTGGGATTTTTCCGGCAGGAAAGAGGAGATGAAAATAGAACGGCGAAAGGTTGGACTTCTTAAAGAGGGCTAAACTGTTGGAAGTTGAGTTGGATTTGTAAAGGTGGGTGGGTTTCGTGACATGGCAATTAAAACGAATGCATTCCACGTTAGATTTAAAAATTGAGAATATATTAAAGGCTAATAAAATGTTAAATAGATTGTCCGTTTGATGTGACACCGAGTGCAAATGAATTTTTCGTGTGACCACTATTGTTATCTTTTTTTTTCTTTTCTTGTTAGATATAAAAAGATGAAAATAAAAACTTATACGTAAATATTGTAGTATTAGAGAGAATATTTTGATATATTTTCATATTTTATTTTGAGGATCATTCGAAAACCGTCTCTTTACTCCTCGTGGTAGGGTAAGGTCTGTGCACACACTATTCTTCCCGGACCCCACTAGTATAATTTTACTGAATTGTTATTGTTGTTTCATATTTTACTTGCAAATGCACATATGCTTAGAGGGTCAATATGAGATGGTTGTTAGGATACATTTTAATATAAAACTAGCCCCATAATCAATTGTATTTTTATTATTAATAGAAGATAAGAGTTTTCTTTTCGTTACACCATCTATAATTCATGATCGAAATTGCGGTTGCAATTTTTTAAAGTATATAGTCAAATGAAAAAAATTCCTAACTTGTACTCAATGCATGTCTTTAACCAATAATACTATATGCATTTTTCATCACCTCGCCATGGATAATTAACTTATTTTTTTTATCTTAACATTTAAACATAATAAATTAATATAATTTAATGCGAATAAATTGTTTTCCTCAGTAGTTGCGTGAAGTCGCGTGATACCAATTCCTACAAAGTTCAAACAAGGTGGCTATTATTATGATTTTAGAAGTTACCTGTACGGCTGGCATAAGTGGAGCAAACGCATCCTGTTAAATTCAAGCAAGACTAGGATATGACCTCGGTATTGTCACCCTACAATAGATGTATTTTTATCTTGTCTAGTAGACAAAAATTATTTATCACACGGGATATTTACTTTAAATCATATGAATTTCTTATAGTTAAGTAATTGAATAATGTGAGTATATATATTAATTAATTGTAATTACGTGTTAGAAAATTTATGTCCAAACACATGTGGATGTTTTTGTGGAATAAATTTTTATGGACATACAATAGAACTTACCCTTCTCTCATTAAGGAATATTCAACTCTTTCTGCCTATAGACAATATTCTCTTAATTCAAGGATCTGAGCAAGAAAAAGAATACAATAATTCAGTAGAATCTCACTAGTGGGGTGTGGGGAAGGTAGAGTGTATGTAGACCTTACCCCTACCCCGGAGGGGTAGAGAGACTATTTACGGGAGAACCTCGGCTCAAAAAAAAAAAAAGAGACAATAAATCCGTAACAAAAGCAAGAAAAAGAATGCGCCTTACTAAACAAGAAAGAGCTCTGCTTCTTTGTTCGCTAGTCTTTTGCACCTTTTGTTTAAGTTCAGACAACTTTGCTAATTATGTGAAAAAAATTAACTAAATTAGCTATGAGAAAACATTAATTCAGGAATATGAGTGTGGCTATAACCAGGGGAAAGTTCATTATGATAAGATGTTCTTGACATTGCAAGTGTAAGAGGAATTCCTCTATTAGCATGTACAATAACAAACAATATCTGTACTTCTGATGTACACCTCAACTTAAGTGTTATGTACACAAGCAAGCCATTGGCCAATTCCATATGGATTTCTTATAGAGGCTCAAATTCAAAATTTGTATGCTCCAGAATTGGACCAAGTCTAACCAGCTTAGGTACAATGATATTATCCCTAAGGGAACAAATCACTGGATTATCCCACTGCAATAGTGCACCCACAAGATATGCACGTAGCGTTAATGGAAATATACGAGGCCATCTTTCAGTTTCATATGCTTTGAGTGCATCTTCGACAGAAATACGTTTATACTTGATTGCTTCTGTAAGTTTTTTGGTCAAAACTATTGAATCTTCGAGTGCACAACAACCACCTTGACCAAGGTTTGGTGTCATTGGGTGCCATGCATCACCAACCAGCACTATACTTCCAGTAGAGGCTGGTGGGCTTATTGAGGGCCAAAGCCATCTATCTACTAGGCTACTTCTTATGATTGTGTTATCTGGTGTAAGTTTAATGAGGTTTATTAGGTCTGTTGGCCAATTTCTAACGAGTTGTTCAGCCTGCTGTCTCAAGATGGATGGATCTGTTACCTTTGGACCTGTCAACAGATGTTCAAAACATTTAGAATGATGCAAATAATGTAGTAGAAAAAGATAGTTTTTTTCACTGATGTATTTCGACCCTTTTAGAGGGCAGCATTATTAGTCCAACTACAGAAAGTCGCATAGAATTTTTCAGCTCATGAGAGAGTATCTAATCAAAGTGGATATATACTACGATTTCTACTTTAAAACTGGTGCCACATGGGAACCATTTACCGTCAAATAACATGCCCACATGAAAAAAAACAGACACTGGAAAGAGTATTATGCGCACATGGGCGTTCATTCTCGTCTCTAATTTTCTAGGCGTACTGATATATAAAGTTCTTATATTTAAATTAGAGGGCTACACACTTGAAAACCCACTTTCTATTAGGCGTATAGAGACAAAACAAGAATGTTATATCCTACGGAGTTGCTTTTTGATTAAGTGGTTGGAATTAATGCATTGTTGTGTTTGTCATGAATGCCTAAGAGAGAAATGTACCAGAAAGCTGTTATGAAACACAAACCTGGTGACGAGCTATTGTAGCAGATAAACCAATAGACCTTGGTTTCAGAGACAGGAACATATCCAGCGCGCACTCCTCTTCCATAGATGTAGTTTACTTTTGGTTCAAATGGTTGTCCTTGAGGGAAATATGCTAGGCCTCGAAATGCACAATGTCCTACATAGTTAGGCTCTGGAAATCCCATCCACTTGGCCACTGGCGACCGAACCCCATCACAAGCGATTAATATCTGCAAGGAGTTGAAGTTCAAGAAGCAGGGGGAAGCTTGAGAAATAAGTCCACTGGATAATTTTTGAATAAATCAAATAGCTAAAAAATGAGAATAAACAAAATGTCGAATAAGAAATTAGATTAAGCAATAAGGACTTCATGGTTTTCGTTGTTAAAGTTGAATTAAAAGAACAATGTATTGGCAATACTTATACTACTAACCATCCTCGGTCAAATGAAGAACAAGCACCACACACCCAGCAAATAGGCAATCCAACTACCTTGGCAGATATGCGAATTCCATCTTCAAGTTCCAGCATTGTTTCACCATTTTCACTTCTTTCAATGTTTGCCAGCTTTGAGGAAAAAGAGATAGCATCTGGTGGCAGCTTACTGGCAAGTGTTTCCAGTAGGACTCTCCTCTCCACAGCTCGGACTTCTTGACTACATTGCCATTGGATCAATAGAGAAAAGGATCAGAATTTGGTGATAAATAACCATTAACCAAAACAATCAGAGAGACAATTACCTTTCATCCTCATCTTTGAATCTGAAGGAGCGCAACTCTCTTCCATCTTCTGATTTTACCACCATCCTGCAAATTCCCAGGTACCATAAGTGAGTGATTTTTACATACCAGAATCTAGGAGAAGCATTTCAGCATGATTTCAGATCAACAATTATAGTCTAATGTTGACATTTGAACCGTCAGTTACTAGATAGATACTCATGGAAAGCATAAAACAAGAGAAGCATCTTCAGCTTTATTTGAGTATCACAATCGAACCTCAAGAAGCACATTAAAGAATGAAGATAGAGAAGAAAACAATGAAGTTCTTCTATATAGGACACTAAAAGACCTCTCAATAATAAAGCATTCTAAAAGCATCACCTACCTCGCTGCACATTAAACAAGTTTTTCAGAAATAGGTGAAGCATAGCTTCAACAAGTAGAAGCTTATTGGCTAGCTTCAAAGAAAGAAGTTAGTCCGTTAAACTCATTGATTGTACTTCACTTTTCTTATGATGAAAACTAGAGGATGCGTAGGCAGTGAAGCAGCAAGCGAGCTGCAAGTACCTACTCCTATCACAATGAAAGGCATCATAGGAAATTGAGGTGTTGGGAATTACTAACAGAAAACCAAAATTTCCTTTGTTTTGCACTGTTGAGCTTATATGCCGGTTTATATTTGTTTTGGTTTATGAAAGAAATCTTGGCTAGTTTCTGTTTAAATATGCATTATTATCTGATATGTCACCCTAGAATGACTATTGCCCTTCACTAACCTGCGCTGCTGTTATCTGCAAATTCTAAAGAGTACTCATTAATCAGCTTGCGAGTTCATTCTAGTTGTATAAACTTGAGACAAGAAGATCTCTGCTACTGTAGGATGCCAAAGCCAGGAACATTGTCATATACTAAACCAATTAACAAACCAGGGTAATAAATACATATTAGTCCCCTAATGCTCTCTTTTCTACTTTTTTTTTTTATTTAAAAAAATTGCTATTGGCTGTTTTCTAAGACCATAGGAACAGCCAGAAGCTATATACTTGAGCAAAATGAATGAGCAAAGAGTACAAGTGAAACAACATACCCTTGAATTTCAAGAAACTGAGTCCTGAGATCATTGCCAACTCCAATAGCATCCAGTGCCTTCCATCCATTTTTAAAAAGTGTTAGTGACGTTCCTCCAGTTCTCAGCGACTCAGCCTGCTCAAGCACCAATGTTCTAATACCCAGCCTAAATAGCAAGCAATCACAATCATCAAATTTATTCCCAAATTCGAAAATAGAGAGTACCCTTACAAGTGTTTTACTAGCACTTAAATATGTCCAAACAGAACTATCCAAATAAAACAAAATGGAGATAGAAAATTCATATAGTCGACCTCAACTAGTTTGTAACTAAGACTTATTGACTGATTGATTATATGTCCAAATGGAGCAAAATGGATATAGAAAACCTCAACTAGTTTGTCACTAAAAGATTGATTTATTGACTGATTAATCGTAAGCCCCAGCTCCCCATCGTTGCGAGGCTGGCTTCGCATGCCACCCCAGCCCTCCTTCACAACTGCGACTAAATCCATCGCAAATGCGGTCACGCAAATGTAAACTGGTGCTTGCATTTGCAAGACCTGCAGCACCAGCCAAGAACCAGCAATCACTGAAACAGTCCGAAACTCACCCGAGGCCCGGGCTCCACGCCAAACATCCACATAAGTCTAGAAACATCATACGATCTCGCTCAAAACACTAAAATAACAGCCAGAACCACGAATCGAACACCAAAACGCATAGAATTCACAATGAAACTAAAAAACTTCTAAAATCACAACCAAACGTCCAATTCCTACCACACCAACTCAGGCAGTGGAGGCTAAGTTTATTAACATAATTTACCTCTGAAGTGAAACAGCAGTAGCAAGGCCAGCAATTCCAGCCCCGATAATAACAATATCTTCTTTTCTATCATCAGTTCGAGCATTTATAATGGATAAAGAAATAGGCCTGACTCTAACTCTAGTTTCAGCTGGTAACCATGGTTGTTGGGGTACTGAAGAAGTACTTCGTTTGAAATAAATTGTTGGGTTAGAAGAAGAATAAAGAGAGTTTTGCGACTTCACAAGTAATAGATTGGAAGAGGATAAAGCCATGAAATTAGTTCGTTGGTGGAAAGAAAATGTGAAGACAAGAAAGGAAAATCAGCATGGTATAATTCCATGATAATACTAGTGGTGGACATTTAACGATGTGTCAAATTCCACATTTTATGTACTACTACGTATCAACATTTATGCACAGTGGTGAGAAGCTGGACGATTTCCATCTCCCTCACATTCCTAACGGGTTTTCATGCCGATCATGTCTCAAAAAAAATTCCACTTTCACTACTTCAAACTCATTTGTAGTTTTGTACTTTCCTCTCTCCCATTTTATCGGACGGAGCTCGTTTAAACTCTTCAATTTTGATATGAATTTGGATATAGAATATTTATATTTTTTTTGAAACAAAATTTATATATTTAGAAATTACGTAAATAGTACTATAGGTCACAACAATTAACAATTAATTATGATTCAGCTTTTTTATTCTATTTTTGTTTTTGCGGTTATCTTTCCTTAAACTTTAATCCATTAGCAAGATGAGGTATACATGTTGTGTTAGTGGACACGCATTTTAAAGTCTAAAAGTCATGAGGTGAGGTCACATGAATAGTAACATAGTGACTAGTGAGCTTGCTTATTTCTCAAACTTCACATATGAATTATGATGACTTTTTTTTTTTTTTGGCAGACTTCTTTATGATCTCATCGATATTACCCACTGAAGATTTCCAAATTTTTTACAAGCCACTAAAGTCCATTTTAATTTTTTTTTATGTACGTATGATCACACCCAACTCTAATCCTAAAAAGGATAAGCGACCACTGTAAATATAATCCGGTCTAAAAATTCAGAGTCAAATTCCACAAAAAATTAAGATTTCGCTATAACTGTTCAATATCACCAATAAAGCAAGCTCGAACAATTTTTAAGTTATAAATATTAATATTCTTATATCTAACTAATTAACTAACAAATTAAAATAGTAAATTAACAACTAAAGATATAAATGGTTTGAGACTAAATTAAGGAGGTCTAGAGTTATGGTTTCCCCAATTGTTGGAATCCTTCCCGCTAAGTCTCCTACAATTTCGCCTAAATATTCTCTACAGATCATGAGCACTCGACTTATCGTAATTCTCTCTCGAGCAACTACAATAATGTACTAGTCATATTCTCTCAAATTACGCTAGCTCGCACTTTTTCACCGCTCACTATGATGACGTCAAAGCTTCGTTATCTCTAACTCCACGTTTAAACCCGCCTCATTGATCTCTCATATACCTTAGGAGTGACGTTGTTCAACAATTACCTAAATATGCATCCTTTCTCAAGCAACACATAATAAATAGGCACAGTCAATCGATGGCCATTCAATCAACTGAAATAAGCACGTAGTTGAACAAGTAGATAAATCCAAAGGTTAAATTATATTAAAACATAATAAGAATTCATCCTCCAAGAGGTTCCATTAAAACTCTAGATAATAAATTAGCTACTCATAATAGTATGTAAAACTACAATATTAAAAATCATAGCCAACAATGAAAAATAGGAAGAAGAAGGGGAAAAACTCGTGGTTGAATCTTCCTCCTTGCGCCTAGCGTATTCTCCCTTCCTTGGGTGTTGTCTTACCCTAAAATAGTGTCTCCCTCTTCAAAAGAACGTTTTTAATGTATTTATATCAATTAGGGTTGATGTGGGGCGTCCTTGATCTCTCTAAATTCGAAAAAGACACGCTGAATCACGTGCCAGAGTTGCTGCAACGCGCGACTTCTGGCATGCTCCCAGTTTTTTTTCTTTTTTTCTTGTTTGTTCTTTCGAGTGCCAGGTCTAGTGCCAACCTCCATACTTCGATGTTTTTTGTTCATCTCCTAGGCCATTTCGCGCCTACCTTCATGCAATGCACCAATTGTGGCACGCTCCCAGGTCTTGCATCTCTACTCTTTTTGCATCAAATCATATAATTCTTGCCAACTTTCATCCAAATTCATTCCTATACACAATAAACATGAAATGAGCAAATTATATGTTTATAAACATGTAATCTCCCACAACTCACTTAAGAAATAATATACAAGCATACTAAAAAACATACATTTTTCATCATTTATCAACGTATTAAATTAAAGGTTCCTATCTAATTTAATAAAAATATTGTTATAAATCTTTAGTAAATGTGGATGTCCACTACTCCCGTCACTTTTACCCATGATGTAAATAACCTTCCACTACTCATCACTATTATGATTGTAACTCCCACACCTCCATAACCCCTCCCCAGGATCCCGGATGATATTTCCCATGATCTCAATTGTTAATGTCATGTTTAAGACAATCATTTTGTAACCTTCTATGTAATAATATAAATAGAGGCATGAAATGTGATATGGGATACACTTGAACACTTGATGAAATAAGAAAGTTATCTCTTCTTCTCTTATTCTACTTATCTTCTTGTTTTGTATTGTTAGTTTGAGCCACATTTCTTAATACGTTATCAGCACGAAGTCTCTAACCTCAAGGTTGAACTCCACTTTTTGTGAGATATATCTCTATGATCTACTATCAAAATTATCAAGCCTAATAATTCTTTTAGTTTTTTTTATATCAGATATACATATGAGTATATTCCGCCAAATGAATGTTGGTTCCTTTATTTTTATTTTTCTTGTGATGTTTCATCATAATATAAGCTTGAACATCCTTTTTTATTCATGAATATAGTACTGTTAAACTTTCATGAACAAAATAATAGGTGGCATACATCAGACTAAATAATCTACAATAAATTATACTTTATTATCTATGCTTATTGGTTTTATATTATGATGGGATTTTAGTATGCCTAGTATAATAATTATACATTAGTTTAGACAATATTTTTGTTTTGTTAAAGAATATATACTAATTATTTGAAATAATTAGTATTTGTCTCTATGGAATTACGAGTTTAGTGTATATAGATCACAAATTTGATATTATGTCAATCGTTTCTTTACGCTATTATCCTAATAATTTCTAATTATTTATCTTATTTGATAGTTTTCACTATGTCGAATTTGTCAAAGCTTGAGTTTGTGGCACTTGACATTTCTGAAAAGAATTACCTATCATGAGTTCTCGATGCTGAGATTTACTTAGCTGCTAAAGGCCTTTGTGACACCATTACTCAAGGTAATGAGGCATCAAGCCAGGACAAAACGAAAGCCATTATTTTCCTTCGTCATCATTTGGATGAAGGTTTGAAGGTTTAATATTTGACAGTGAAAGATCCACTTGAATTGTAGACTGGCCTGAAGGAAAGGTATGATCACATTAAGGCTACAATATTGCCAAGAGCTCGATATGAGTGGATGCACTTACGGTTGCAAGATTTTAAGAACGTAAGTGAGTATAACTCTGTTGCATTTCAAATAACTTTCCAATTGAAATTATGTGGGGATCTTATGAATGATGAAGATTTGTTGGAAAAGACTCTTACGACTTTTCATACCTCAAATATGGTATTACATCCCAATTGAAATTATGTGGGGATGTTATGAATGGTGAGGATTTGTTGGAAAAGACTCTTACGACTTTTCATGCCTCAAATATGATATTACAGCAGCAATACCGTGAAAGGGGTTTTAAAACGTATTCTGAATTGATCTTATGACTTCTGGTGGCTGAGCAACATAATACCCTTTTGCTGAAAAATCATGAAGCTCGTCCTACAGGGTCAGCTCCGCTTTCTAAAGCGAATATAGTAGCTAGACATGATAAGTCTAGAAAAAGACAGAATAATAATCATGGCCATATGAATGTGCGTGGGCATGGTAATGGTAAGAGACGATATAATAGTCGCCATCCTGGTAGTCATGGCAAATGAGAGAACAATATGGGTTCTCAAAACAATCCTTCAAGAGGCAAAAGTGGTAATTGTCATCGCTGTGGCATGAAAGGTCATTAGAAAATTGAATGTCGTGCACCTGAGCATTTTATCAGGCTTTATCAAAACTCCAGCAAAAGAAAGGCAGATAATGTTGGAGCATCTTCTGCTAATACCCCATTGGAATCTCACTTGACCTTTAAAAATGATTTTGAGGTAGGATCTTCAAACAAAAATGATGATAATGCCGAGGCAAATCTTGCTTTGAATGATGATGATTTTCAAGGCCTTAATAATCTTACTCATTTAGAAGTTGAAGACTTCTTTGGAGATCAAAACTAAAGTTTGATTATTTTACTGGTGAATGCAATTATGTTATTTTTATTTTCAGCATTTTTTTTGTCTCGTTCTAAAGTTTTTATTTTCAAGTAGTATTAAAGTTGTCTTATGTTGTTGTTGGTGTTGTTAGTTTTTCCTTATTTCTCATGGTGTACTTTTATTCTTTTATGAAGAAAATAAAATTCTCCAATCTTCAATTGGATCCAAGATGAGTAATGAAGATTTATGCCGTTTGGATAGTGCTACAACTCATACAATATTAAGAGAAAAGAATTTTTTCTCTTATTTGGTTATGAAAAAGGCCTATTTTAATACAATATCTAGTAGTACAAAGTTAATTGAGGGCTCTAGAAGAGTGGCCTTATTACTACCTGGAGGAACGATATTAACTATTGATAATGCATTGTATTGTAGTAAGTCTCAAAAAAACTTGTTGAGTTTCAAAGATATTCGTCAAAATGGCTACCATGTTGAGACCTCAAACGAAGGAAAGGTAGAATACCTTTATATTACTACAATAAAAGCAGGGGAAAAATATGTGCACGAAAAATTACCCGTATTTTCTTCTGGGTTGTACCACACAAATATTGGTGTGGTTGAATCATATGCCATAGTAAACAAAAGGTTTACCACTTCTAATAATTTTATCATTTGGCATGACCGGTTGGGCCATCCCGGTTCTAACATGATGCGCAGAATAATAGAGAATTCAAATGGGCACACATTGAGGAACAAGACGATTCTTCAATTTAAGGAATTCTCTTATGCATCTTGTTCTCAAGGAAAATTTGTTATTAAACCATCAGCAGCAAAAGTTGGGATTGAATCCCCTGCATTCCTGGAATGTATACAGGGTGATATATGAGGGCCTATGCACCCTCCATGTGGACTATCACGTGTGCTTATTGTCAACTTGTAATATGGCATTTGCGAGTTTGTTCGCCCAAATAATAAGGTTAAGAGCACAATTTTCAGATTATGCAATTAAGACAATTCGTCTTGATAATGCTGGTGAATTTACATCTCAGGCCTTTATTGATTGTTGTATTGCCACTGGAATAAAAGTTGAGCATCCGGTTGCTCATGTTCATACACAAAGTGGTCTAGCAGAATCATTGATTAAACGCCTCCAATTAATAGCTAGACCATTGCTAATGAGGACAAAACTTCCCCTTTCAGTACCGGGACATGCTATTTTGCATGCAGCAGTACTTGTGCGCATAAGACCAACCAATTATCATGACGTCTCTCCATTACAGTTGGCTTTTGGTCAGGAGCCAAATATTTTCCATCTAAGAATTTTTGGATGTGCGGTATATGTTCCAATTGCTCCACCACAAACACACAAAGATGGGTCCCCAAAGAAGGTTGGGAGTATATGTTGGTTATGAATCTCCTTCTATTATTAAATATCTGGAGCTTATGACAGGCGATTTATTTACAACTAGATTTGCTGATTTCCATTTTGATAAATCAGTTTTTCCAACATTAGGGGGAGAAAATAGACAGCTGAAAAAAAGAGATAGATTGGAACGTATTATCTCTATTTCATTTGGATCCTCGTACAAATCAATATGAACAAGAAGTTAGAAAGATCATTTATATGCAAAATATTGCAAATCAATTACCAGATGCATTTACTATCCTTCCACGGGTTACTAAATCGCATACTCCAGCTGTAAATACTCCAATTCGAGCTGATGTCCCAGCTGGACATTATGATAATGCAAATGAGTCTAGGACAAGCCTTAAACGTGGTAGACCAATCAGCTCTAAGGATAAGAATCCTCAAAAAAGGAAAGGAGCAAATGATCAAGTTGATCATAACATGGAGGCAATTGCTCAAGAGAAGCATAAAGACATAATAATTGATAAGACCTCACATGAGGTTTTAGTACCTGGAAATGATGAAAGTAAAGAGATCTCGATAAGTTATGTCTCTACGGAAAAAGGTAGAACCGAAATAATGTTATTGTTGATAATAGTTTTGCATATAACGTTGCAGTTGAAGTAATGCAACAAGATGAGGATCTTAAGCCAAAATATGTCAATGAATGTAGACAGAGAAATGATTGGCCAAAATGGAAAAACGCAATTCAAGCGAAATCGGCTTCACTCGAAAAATGTGAAGTTTTTGGACAAATAGTTTGAACGCCTGAAGGTGTCAAGCCAATGGGCTACAATGGGTTTTTATGCGAAAACAAAATGAGAAAGGTGAAATTGTAAGATATAAAGCACGACTTGTGGCACAAGGGTTTTTGCAAAGGCCTGACATTGACTGTATGAAGACATATTCTCCTGTGGTAGATACAATTACCTTTAGGTATCTAATAAATTTGGCAGTCCATGAAAAGCTTGATATGCGGTTGATGGATGTTGTCACAACCTACTTATATGGCTTACTGGTCAATAAATTTTTTATGAAAATCCCTGAAGGATTTAAAGTTCCTGAAGCACATAAAAGTTCAAGAGAAACTTGTTCAATAAAGCTTCAGAAATCCTTATACGGATTGAAGCAATCAGGGAGGATGTGGTACAATCGCCTTAACGAGTATTTGCTAAAGGAAGGGCACAAAAATGACCCTATTTGCCTTTGTGTCTTAATTAAGAGATCTGGATTTGAATTTGTCATCATAGTTGTATGTTGATGACTTGAATATCATTGACACTTCTAAAGAGCTTCCAAAGGCTGTAGAGTGTTTGAAGAAAGAATTTTAAATGAAAGATCTTGGTAAGACAAAATTTTGTCTTGGCCTACAAATTGAGCATGTACCAAATTGAATTTTTCTCCATCAATCAGCATACACTAAAAATGTTTTAAAGCGATTTTACATGGATAATGCACATCCATTGTGTGATGACCCGAAAGGTCATCTCTTATTTTAGAAGTTAAAACTTCATTCTGAGGCCTTTAAAATCTCATTTTATTTTACCTCGTATTGCGTGCACAGTCCGGGCGCATTTCCGAAAAGCTTTTATGTGAAATATAAGAAAAATAATAAAACCGGCCTTTAAAATTAGTTAAAGTTGACTTTGGTTAACATTCTTAGAAAATGGACCCGGACCCGTGAATTGACGGTCCCGTAGGGTCCGTAGTAAAATATGGGACTTGGGCATATGCCCAGAATCGAATTACAAAGTCCCAAAATCGAGAAAAGAATTTTTAAAGAAAACTATTTGCTGGAAAATATAAAGGCTTTTAGAAGTGAATTGATGCATTTTCTTAATGGTATCGGGCCAATATCTTAATCCGGAACCCGATACAAGTTTAAAATAATAATTAAGTTGAATCTGTGAAATTTGGTAAGAATCGGAAGTGGTTTGGTATAAAATAGAAATTTTGATGTTCTTAAGTAATTTCATGAATTTGATGTTTAATCCATAGTTGTTGATGTTATTTTGATGATTTGATCACATGAGTAAGTCCATATGATGTTTTTAGACTTGCGTGCATGATTGGTTTGGAGCACCGAGGGCTCGGGTGAGTTTTGGATAGGCCAATGAGTGAATTTAGACTTAGAAAAATAGATGTTGCAGGTTCAGTGAAGTTGCAGGTTTCTGAACTGGGGTTCGCGGTCCGCGGTGACTTCTCACAACCCCACTGGGGTCTCCGCTGCCGCGATGGGATTTTTGCGGTCCGAGGTGGGCAAGGCCGAACTTCCGCGGCCGCGCTCGATATTTCGCGGTCCGCCGTGGAACTCTGCAGCCGCGTCCTTTTTCTGCGGTCAACGGTGAAGATCTGAGAGGGGTATATATAAACGAAACTTTTCAGCCATTTTTCATTTTTCAAAACCCTAAAACATAAGAGACGATTTTTCAAACACTCTTTCTTTCCCAAAACACTAGTAAGTGATTTTAAACTCATTGCTTTCACTCCTTAACTTCTTTTTACAAGATTTCATCCTAGAATCTAGGGTTTTCATGGTGGAATTGAGAATTTTGGGTAGAACTTAGGAATATCAAAATTTGGGGATTTAGACCTCAAATTGGGGTCAGATTCCAAAACCAATTGTATATCTGATCTCGGGGGTGAATGAGTAATCGGGTTTTGGTCCGAATTTTAGGTTTGGACCAAGCGGGCTTGTGGTCGTTTGATATTTTGGGAAAAACAATGGAAAATCTATCTTTATGCATTGGAATTGGTTTATTTTGCAATTATCAACGTTATTAAGTAAATTGTGACTAGATACAAGCGAATTGGAAGTGGAACTGAGAGGTAAAACGTTAGTTGAGGCTTAATCTTATTCGTGGATTCGAGGTAAGTGTTTGGCCTAACCTTAGTTTGAGGGAATATAAGCTGTGGTCTATTTGCTATGTGTTTGTATCGAGTACGATGTATAGGTGTGGTGACGAGTATCTATACGTTGGTGTCAAGCATGTCCGTGAGTCTTATATCATGATTTTGTGAACCTATCATGTACCAATCATGCTCAATTGTTGCTTAGTAATGTTGAACAAAGCTTATGAAAGTTTTTTGGTAATTGACTATTGTTGAGTATTGATTCAAATTAAAGTTTCATTTTGTAAAGAAAATGTTGAAACGAGATTGATTATAGCTGAATCCCTTGCCGGGATGTTTTGTTGATATTGTTGATTTCCCTTTCCGGGATATATTGTTTTCAATTATTTGGGTGAGGAAGAGTGTAAAGCACGAAGGGTGATACCGTGCATGATATTGTGAGAGAGTGTAAAGCACGAAGGGTGATGTCGTGCATGATATTGTGAGAGAGTGTAAAGCACGAAGGATGATGACGTGCCAATATTATGAGAGTTAATGCACGAAGGGTGATGTCGTGCCATGACTATGTGAGGTAATGCACGATGGGTGATACCGTGTCATTTATGATGTTTCATATGGTGAGGACGATAGTAAAAGCATGAAGGGTGATGTCGTGCACGTGTTACCATTTCATTATCTTGTTGGTTTGAATATGATGTTCATTATGATTCGTTATTATAGCTTCTTTTCTGGCTTATTGTTAGAATCTGTTATACCTCGCAACATGTCCCCTTCCCACTTTATTCTGTTGATTTCTGTTATTATGATTCTATTTGTATATGACTTAAATGCACAAGTTTATTTGATAGTCGTGTCTTATCCTCGTCACTACTTCACCAAGGTTTGGCTCGACACTTACTTAGTACATGGGGTCGGTTGTACTGATACTACACTCTACACTATTTTGTGCAGATTTTTGTACCGGACCTGGTGAGTATCTGAGGTAGCTGCCTTCAGTCCAGGGAGACCAAGGTAGATCTGCTGGCGTCCGTAGAGCCTGAAGTTCCCCTTCCTTGTTTTAGCTTTCTACTGTCTTATTTTCTTTTCTAAGAACAGTTGTACTTTCTTTTCAGACTAGTATTTGTAGTAACTCGTAGATGTTCGTGAAGTTGTGACACGAGATATTAGGGTAGACTTGTGTTGGATTATTTGATCATGTTATAACTCTTCCGCATTTATGATCTATTAAACTTTAATTTTTGGGCTTATATCTATTTGGGCTGAATGTTAAATGTGTAGAACCATAATAATTGGCTTGCCTAGCTTTCACGAGTAGGCGCTATCACGACTTCCTAGGGTAAGAAATTCAGGTTGTGACAAGTTGGTATCCGAGCTCTAGGTTGCTTAGGTCTCATAAGTCACGAACAAGCTAGGTAGAGTCTGAGGGATCGGTATGGAGATATCTGTGCTTACCCCCAGAGGCTACTGAGTTTAGGAATAACTTCACATCTGTTCTTCTCTATCATGCGATTTGACTTTTCAATGCTAATTGAACTTCTATTATGACTTTTCGCAAATGGCGAGAACATGTGCTTCTTCATCCACTGATCAGCAGCCCGAGCCCCTAGTGGTAGCTCTTACGAGGGGTAGAGGACGAGGCCGAGGCCGTGCTAGAGGCCGAGGTAGGGGCAGGGCTTAGCCCAGAGCAACAGCACCAGCAGCGGAGCCTCAGGTAGAGTTTGAGGAGGAGGCTCCAGCCCAGACCGTTCCAGTAGGGCCAACTCAGGTCCTAGAGGGGTTCATCGCCATCCCGGTTCTTCAGAATGCTCTGGTCTGTCTAGTGGGCTTTATGGAGAGTGTCGCCCAGGCAGGCTTACTTCTGGTAGCACCAGCCGTCTCTCAGGCTGGTAGAGGAGCACATACTCCCGCTACTCGCACTCCGAAACAGATGGCTCCCCAGTTTCAAACTCCAGCAACTCAACCAGTTGGGGTAGTCCAGCCGGGTGTTGTGGCTCATACCGGTGATGGTGCATCTATGTTTGTTGATGCTTTGTAGAGGTTAGACAGGTTTACCAATCTCTTCACTACTACTTATGATGGTACATCTTTAGAGGATCCCCAGGACTATTTGGACAGCTGCCACGGGGTTCTTCGGAAGATGGGGATAGTGGAGACCAATAGGGTCAGCTTTGCTGCTTTTCATCTGTCGGGTTCCGCCAAGACTTGGTGGAGTGATTTTTATTTTGCTATACTAGTTGGGTCACCGACCTTGACTTGGGATCAGTTCTCTCAGTTGTTTCCAGAGAAGTTTCTTCCTATCACTTAGAGGGAGGACTATAGGAGGCAGTTTGAGCGTCTCCAGTAGGGTTATATGACCGTCACTCAGTACGAGACTAGATTCATTACTTTGGCCTGTCATGCTCTTATCATATTTTCCACCGAGAGAGAGAGAGAGGGTGATAAGGTTCATTAAGGGACTCGCTCAGCCGATTCAATTGTAGATGGATAAGGAGACAGGAAGCGAGATTTCTTTTCTGGATGCAGCCAATGTGGCCAGGAGAGTTGAGATGGTTCTATCACAGGGGAGTGGTTAGGGGTTTGACAAGAGGCCCCGTTATTCGGGCATGTTCAGTGATGCCTCATCTAGAGGCAGAGATTCTTTTGGTATGGGCCATCCTCCCAGGTCGTTTCATTCAGCACTTCAGGCTTCTCATGGTGCTCCAGGTGGCCGTGGTTCTCACATGCAGTATTATGATCAGTTGCCCTACCGTACGCCACCAGTTCCTATTAGTGCCCCTCCGATCCAGAGTTATCATGGTAGTTTCTCAGGCTATTAGGGTTAGTTTTAAGGTCAACAGTCTCAACAGCCAAAGTCTTATTATACATGTGGTGATCCGGGGCATATTGCTAGGTTTTGCCCTCGAGCCTTGAGCAATTCTCAACATCAGGGTTCTCGTGCCATATTTCTAGCACCGAGTGCTCCACCGCACGATCAGCCAGCTAAAGGCAGGGGTCGAGGTGGAGCTCAGGCCATTAAAGGTGGAGGTCAGGCAGCTAGTGGTGGAGGCCAGCCAACAGGAGGCCATCATCGGAATGTAGTTCAGAGTGGTGGGGCCCAAGCCCGATGTTATGCTATCCCAGCCAGACCTGAGGCTGAGGCCTCTGATGCAGTTATCACAGGTACGGTTTTAGTATGCACAGAGATGCTTCGATTTTATTTGATCTAAGGTCTACATATTCTTATGTGTCATTTTATTTTGTCCTTTATCTGGTTGTGCCTCATGATTCTTTGAGTGCACCTGTATATGTGTCTACATCGGTGGGTGATTCTATTATTGTAGATCGAGTTTATCGCTCGTGTGTGGTTATTATTGGGGGTATTGAGACCAGTATAGATCTCCTACTTCTCGATATGGTAGACTTCGATGTCATTTTAGGGATGGACTGATTATCCCCTTATCATGTTGTATTGGACTGTCACGCCAAGACTGTGACCTTAGCCTTGCCGGGTTTTCCTCGATTGGATTGGAGAGGGACTCCCAGTCATTCTGTCAGTAGGGTTGTTTCTTATATAAATGCTCGGCATATGGTTGAAAAAGGGTGTTTGGCTTATTTGGCGTATGTTCGTGATTCTAGTGCTGAGGTTCCTTCTATGGATTTTGTGCCCGTTGTTTGCGAATTTCCAGAGGTATTTCCTTCTGACCTACCGGGGATGCCACCCGACAAGGATATTGACTTTTGCATTGATTTGGCTCTGGGCACTCAGCCCATTTCTATTTCGCCATATTGTATGGCCCCGCTAGAGTTGAAAGAATTAAAGAACAGTTGTAAGACTTGCTCGATAAAGGCTTTATTAGGACTAGTGTCTCTCCTTGGGGTGCTCCGGTGTTGTTTGTCAAGAAGAAGGATGGATCGATGAGGATGTGCATAGACTATCAGTAGTTGAACAAGGTCACAATCAAGAATAAGTATCCATTGTCGAGGATTGATGATTTATTTGACCAGCTTCAGGGTGCCAAAGTGTTTTCGAAGATTGATTTGAGATATAGCTACCATCAGTTGAGGATTAGGGCATCCGATGTCCCTAAGACAAGTTTTCGCACTCGGTACGGGCATTATGAGTTCTTAGTGATGTCATTTAAGTTGACAAATGCCCTAGCAGCTTTCATGGATTTGATGAACCGAGTGTTCAAGCCTTATTTGGATTCCTTCGTGATTGTCTTCATTGATGATATGTTGATCTATTCCTACAGCCGGGAGGAGCATGAGCAATATCTTCGAGTCGTTCACCAGATATGCTAAGTTTTTGAAATGTGAGTCTTGGTTGAGTTCAGTTGCATTCTTGGGTCATGTTGTATCAGTAGAGGTATTCAAGTGAATCCTAAGAAGATTGCGGCAGTCAAGGATTGGCCTAGACCCATATTAGCTACAGAGATCCAGAGTTTCTTGGGTTTGGCGGGCTATTACCGTCGGTTCGTGGAGGGTTTTTCATCTATTGCAGCCCCGATGACCAGGTTGACCTAGAAGGGTGCCCAGTTCAAGTGGTCGAACGATTGTGAGGCAAGCTTTCAGAAGCTCAAGACAGCTTGACTACGGTGCCAGTGTTGGTATTGCCTACATGTTCAGGGCCATATACGGTATATTGTGATGCATCTCGTATTGGACTTGGTGTGATATTGATGTAGAATGACAAGGTTATTGCACATGCCTCGCGATAGTTGAAGATCCACGAGAAAAATTATCCAGTTCATGATTTAGAGCTAGCATCCATTATTCACGCGCTGAAGATTTTGAGACATTATTTATATGGTGTGTCATGTGAGGTGTTCACGGATCACAAGAGTTTGCAATACTGTTCAAATAGAATGAGCTAAATTTGAGGCAGATGAGGTGGTTGGATCTATTAAAAGACTATGATATCACCATCTTATATCATCCGGGAAAGGCTAATGTAGTGGCTAAGGCTTTGAGTAGGAAGTCAGCTAGTATGGGCAGTCTTGCATATATTCCAATCGGTGAGAGACCGTTTTCTTTGGATGTTCAGGCTTTAGCCAATCAGTTCGTGAGGTTGGATGTTTCTGAGCCCAGCCGTGTGCTAGCTTGCACCGTCTCTCGTTCTTCATTATTTGATGTACCCGAGATCGGCAGTATGATGATCTAATTTGCTTGTCCTTAGAGACATAGTGCGGCACAGAGGTTCCAAGCAGGTTACAGTCAGAGATGATGGAGTTTTGAGGATGCACGATCGAGTTTGTGTGCCTAATGTGAATGGACTTCGTGAGTTGATTCTAGAGGAGGCTCATAGTTCCCCGTATTCTAATCATCCGGGCGCCGCTAAGATGTATCAGGACTTGCGACAACATTATTGGTGGAGGAGAATGAATAAGGACATTGTTGCATATGTAACTCGGTATTTGAATTGTCAACAGGTAAAGTACGAGCATCAGAGACCTAGTGGTTTGTTCTAGAAGATTGAGATTCCTGAGTGGAAGTGGGAGCGTATCACTATGGATTTCATTGTTGGACTCGTATCACTATGGATTTCATTGTTGGAATCATATCACTATGGATTTCATTGTTGGACTCCCACTTACTCAGAAGAAGTTCGACACAGTATGGGTTATTGTGGATAGGCTGACTAAGTCAGCACATTTCATTCCAGTGGCAGTCTCCTATTCTTCTGAGCGGTTGGCAGAGATTTATATTTGGGAGATTGTTCATCTTCATGGTGTGCCCGTATCTATCATTTCTGATCGAGGTACGCATTTTACCTCGCATTTCTGGAAAGTAGTTCAGCGTGAGTTGGGCACACGAGTCGAGTTGAGCACATCATTTCATCCTCAGAAGGATGGACAGTCTGAGCGTACTATTCAGATTTTGGAGGATATTCTCCGAGCATGTGTTATTGACTTTGGAGATTCGTGGGATCATTTCTTGCCATTAGCAGAGTTTGCCTACAACAACAACTACCAGTCGAGTATTCAGATGGCTCCCCATGAGGCTTTATATGGTAGGTGATCTAGGCCAACCCTGCACTACTATTGAGTAGTGAGAGAGGGTCAAAGCAGCTTTTACCCGATTAAGGTCGGGATCAATTTCCACATGGAGCTAAAAGTTGGAGTCGGGTATCTGTCTAAAGTGGAGTTATGTATGTGTTCCAAATTGCACTTCTTAACATTTTTGGGTTTTTAATTTACTTCTAATTTTATCAAACTACAATACTAAATTAAACTAGAATAAGCTAAGAGTAAACTATTGCGAGTTGTTCAAATGGTTAAAAGGCACTAGGGTAGTGACTTTTGCCTAGGTGGTCAATTGACGGATACTTGAGTCTAAGGCATGATTGACATATTTGGGGAGTATGATATAACCGTTGCACGATTTTACGCACTCTACACCTATCGGTGGTTCGAGTGATTTTGCCCGAATTGACTTTCTCAAGACCAATTAGATATGCAAATTTGCACAAGCAATCAAAGTTCAAGTCGGGTATTACTATCTCTAGGTTTAACCCTTTAATTGGGGCTATCAATCTCTTGAGTACGCCCCAATTCCTTGTTAGACCAATTTCAGAGACTTAGGCTCTCTTTCTCAAGAAGAGCCAAAGTCAACTAAACACAAACTAGTGTTTGCAACCACTAATTCAGCAATTAAACATGAAATTAGCCCAAATATCAAATACCTATAGTCAATCTAGCCCGAAAATACAAGACCCATCAATTACCCACACTAAGGTTGAGCCACAACCCTAGCTTATGGGTCTAGCTACTCATAATTAGAGAAGAAAACAAAGAAATAGATGAAGAAAAACTCATATTAATTAATTGCTAAGATAAACTAGAAGATTCAATGTTGAAATGAAGCTAAAATTACTCAAAATAGCTAAAATATTCGAAGTCACGAGCGCAGCCCAGTACAAAAACTATCTGATAACCTAAAAATGGGAAAAGAAGCTATTTATACTAAGCTGAAAAATCTGGACAAAAATACCCCTGCGGGGCTAGTGCGGACCGCACAAAATCACGTGTGGCCGCACTAAGGCTCTTGACTTAAAATTCAGCTCTCTGAACTCGGGCAATGCGGACCGCACAAAATTGAGTGCGGCCGCGGTGGTTTCTAGTGCGGTCCGCATAAAATGGAGCGCTAACCGCATTGGGCTTCAAACTCCAAACTGGCACTTCTCTGGTTCTTGGCTCTGCGGACCGCACTAAAACGAGTGCGGTCGCAGTGACTCTAATGCGGACCGCATTAAAGCTCATACGGCTGCATTCCCTGTTGGCCTGGAAATCAACCTCTCTGAACCTCACTTGTGCGGACCGCACAAAATGGTGTGCGGCCGCATTGGGCCTATTTTGCCCGAGCTTTGCCTTGTCTTGGTACTTGTGCAAGTTTCACTCCCTTTTGAGCTGATCTTTGACATCTTGTTACTTTGTTGATCAAACCTGCAATCAAGCACAACTTGTGAGCCTTTTGGGATTATTTTGTACAAATTTCTAATCAAAACATAAGCAAGAAGGAGTGTAAAATGTATCAAAATCCCTAGTTATGAATTCCCCCAAACTTAAACTTTTGCTTGTCCTCAAGCAAATAAAATAAGACCCACCCCTTAAGAAAAATTTCAAGAAGATTCAGTTGTCCTAAAGTGCCCTCATCTAGCATAAATTGGGACTAACAATTGCCCTCAATACAAATGAATCATTAATAACATTTTACTCTTTGAAACACCATGGCTTAAGTGCGACACAAGAGCATCAAGAGTTGACTCAACACATCAAAGAACTCTTTCTATTACTTTGGTCACTGTGGAACCCAAACTCATACATCCTCAACTCTCCTTAAGCAAACCTCACCTTTAGAGTAGTAGCACTTAGAATGAGGTTAATGGAGAATCACTCATCTCTCTCAAGGAAAAGTCACGAGTCTAGCTCTAAGTACCATATGCTTGTCCCTTATGTAAGTCACCACTAATGTAAGTTTCATTCAACTCAAGATCATATAGGGCTTTTGTGGAGACATAGTGAAGGCTTTTGGTTTAGGGTAGGTAATGTTTGGTCTAAGTAGGTTCCATCTTCCCTTAAGCACTTCTTTTGTTTCATTTTGGCTCAAATTCATTTGACCTTTTGAGCATTTTCACTTCTTTCTAAGGGGTTAGAGAGACATACTGTCACTTTTTCTTGTAAATTTCAAATCTTTTCTCTTTTCTCAACTTTCCACACCTTTCATTCTTTGCTTTTCTTGAATCCCCCTTTTTTATTCAGTTCTACTTTGAGCATTCTATTTGTCTTTTTGCTTTTCTTTCTTTTTCATTGCCTTTCCTTTTCTTTATTTTGTACCTTTTTACCATTTTATTGTCATCCTCGTCTCTCCCCCAAACTTATACTTTTGCCATGTGCTAAAGGAAAGATCGGGTGCCAAGAGAGGGTATCTTTTAGAACGGGTAAAGGCTTGTATCATGGTTCTTTGAAGAAAAAAGGTTTAACGCTCAAAAGGGTTGACTAGGGATCTTATCATTGGTAGGTTATGGAAGTGTTCAAGCTTATCATTTGGACCAAGGAGAGCCTATAATCATGTTTCAAGTCAAAATTCACTTAGGATTTTGCCTCAACAAACATTTAGGGCAAGTTCTAGACCAATGGCTCAGGACTTGGACTTGCAATGCAATTTCTCACCACATACACTATGAGATTGCTAAAGACACAGAGTCGGGGGCCCACAACGACCTTAGATAAGATTTGAGCACACAATGGTCCCAAAAAACCACTTGATGATTATCGGTTAACACAAGAGTCTCAAGGTCACGACTTTCACCATCCAAAACACAACAATTTGTTTTTGACCATGAGATCAAAGGCAAATATACTAGGCCCAAGTGAAACTTTGCTTGAAGTACCCTTACCACTAACTACTAAAAAGCAAAGCGAAAAACGGACTCAAAGCCTTAAGAAGGTTGTCACGCCATCCATCATTGGGAAGAACCACCCGGTTCACACAAACTCCACCTTTGGAAAGAACTGTGGCATTAAGAAAACCAAAGGCTTATTGAAACGTTCAGAACAAGAAGCTACAAACATAAATAAGAAGCTAAGAAAGAAAAAATGTGAAAAGTAAAATAAATATATACAAGAGGGGATTTAATAGAATATACAATAGATGGGATGAATATGTACAATGTAACATAACTTTATATACAAACCCGAAGTAAAATAGAAGTACGAAAAATGTAATGAAATGTTAAAATTATATACAAACCAAAGATAAAAAATAAAGAAAGCATAAAAACTGTCAAATATATACAATAATCCAAATCCATAAAAGTAGGGCCTACCCCCTCAAATGAAAGCTGACATTGTCCCCAATGCCAATTAAACCAAATAAACACCAAAAAGAAAAGGGGAAAAGGATATAGAGACTCTCTATGGCCTGTCTGTCTGAATGGGCTCCTTAGTGGTCGTTAAGTCCTCAATATGCTCGGGAACCTCAGACTGGTTCCCTATAGCCTGCTGCTCTGCTGCTGGGACTTGGGCCTGGACCTGGACAGGCTCCTGAGGTGCATCCTGTGGCTGACTGGATGAAGTCTCTAGTGGGTCTGCCAACTGGATGATTGCATCGTCTGCTCGAGGAATCATCCTCTTCCTCTTGGGAGGCCTCTGAGACTGCTCAGGCTGGGGATGAGCTGCTGATACTGAGTCCTATAGCAATAATTCCAAAGGTAGATAATCTGCGTTCATCTTGTCAACCTCAGCCCTCAGCACCTTTACAGACTCTTTGGAAGCCCACGTCTTCCTCAACTTCTTGTGCTCCTTAGCAAGCTCCTTGAGAGCCTTGCTGTGTGAATCAACATCATCCGTGAGCACTTTCTGGGTGTCAAGGATTTTCTTCTGGTTGGACAGAATCTCCTTGAGGGTATCCTCGATAGATTGCGAGACCTGCGGAGGCGGAGGTGCCTATTGAGCTTCCACTGTAGTAGTGAGGATAAACAACTTAGATGAAGCTGTCTGCATCCAGTTGTTGATACTGAGAAGAGCCTGGATTAGTCGGTGTAGAGTCATTAGGTAGGCTCGAGAAGAGGGTATCTCGGGATCTGCTGAAGTGGATGGACCAGGAGGAATGTCTGCGGAGGTGGAGGCAGGCTGAGTAGGAGCCACCACCACAACTGGCTCTTCAGACTGTCCAGTTGGAGCAGTAGCTGTTCCCTTTAAGTTCTTGCTCTTTGGGTTGTCATCACCCTGTATATTGTACCATGAGAACGGGGCCTTCGCTTTTACCTTTATATCAAATGGCCTCTTTTCAACTTTGAGGTCCCTGAAGTACATGGTCAAGAAGTTGGGGAAGGGGTAGTTTCTGTCACCCACACTGACTACCTGCGTAATTACCCGAGACATTACCTTTCTGACATTAATCGAGTACCCCACCATGATCGATGCCACCAAAACTGCCCGATGCAGAGGGAAGGAGTTGTCATGCACACAAATATTTCCCACCCCTTGGCTTCGAAATTCAAACTTTTTCTCAAAATTTTCACTCCTGCATTTAGCCAATCGGGGGTGGTACCTGGGATTGCCAGATACTGTGCCAACCAGGGATGGACCTCCTCGCCCAATTCCATATTTGCCATATACAGTTCCTCATCCTCAATCAAAGCCGATGTAATCATTTATTATTTTCCCGTCAAAAAGCACATTCAGATTTCGCACCTTGGTCGCTTTTGTGCCCTTTTTGATGTGGGCAACATTGGTATAGAATTCCTTGACCAGGTGCCCATTTGCATCCTCACAGTTGTTCAAGAAATACTCCCAGCCAAATCTCTCCCTAGACTGCCTCCTCACATTGGGTTTGTGAGGTAATAAATCTCTATCAACAAAGTTCCTCTCCGGGATCAACTTCCTCACCGGCCACCATTCCCTAAATTTGTGATAAGCTACCTCGCTCACAAACCGGTCTTGCCACACCTCCGGGTTTCTAGTTCGTTCTACCCCGCCAACTTAGGGCTCACCCCCTTCTCCTACTACCTCTTCTACTACTGCACCCTCTCCGGATAATGAAGATGTGGGAAAGGTGGAGTATTCATCCCCACTGCCTTCAGCTGAGCCCTCAGACGACCCAGAAGATACATTTACTGACGCTTGGGTAGCGGGGGAAGTGGGCAGAGTGTCTCTTAGTCTGTTTCTCTCCGGCCGGTCAGGGATGTACTTTGGGATTGAGTCTGAAGATATCTCGCGGGAGGGCTCGTACTCACTCCCAGACATGTCAATGGCCCTATCAGCAGCTTTAATCATCTTCCTCATGTTTTTAATGTTTTGCTGGGCTTGAGCAGTCAATCTTACCATTTTCTATTTCCCTCCCCGGGAAGATTCACCTCGATCAACTTGTTTAGAACTCTTACCTCTTTGTTTCACCATTGTCTGCAAACATCATCCATTAGGCTTGTTAGTATCAGTAAAAACAATTAAGATCAGAGTTGCAAAAAAAGACAAAGTTGCAGAGGTGACACAGTGTGGGCCACACAAAATGGAGTACGGCCACACAGAGGCCAATACGGACTGTACAAAATGACAATGCGGTCCGCACAGAGGTGGGGTTCAGACTACCCACTCTCTTTATCCAGGCAATGCGAATCACACAAAATGTAGTGTGGACGCACAGGGACCAATGCGAACCACACAAAATGTAGTGCGGTCGCAGTCCCTGAAGATCAGATTACAGACACTCATCAATGCGGTCCGCACAAAATGCCATTGCAGACCGCACAGATCGACCGCGGTCCGCATTGAGTGCCCAAAAGCAACACTCACTTAGGGTTCAATGTATTTTGATTTTAAGTCCAATTTCACACCTAATAAAGGTCCCTAAGTGTTTGCCCAGGGATTTTAACTACCTAATTCTACTTTAATCAAGAAGTCAACTACCTTACTAACAATCGAAGAAAATACGGGAAGAACAAAATAATAGACAAGAAAAACAAAAAGTAAAGGAGAATAATAAAATTAAAGCAATTAAGAAAGAAGACAAGTTACTAGATGTGAGATTTAGTGATGATTAATGATTCCTAGCAGCTAGTTACGAGCAAAAGGGATGAAGAACAATGTTTTTAGGGGTTCTGAGAGTAAAGAGATCGAAAAGTGTAACAGGAGGGCCTCAAGCCCTATTTATAGAAAAGGACTTGGGGCCCAGCTTACCAACTCAGTGCGGACCATACAAAATAGACTGCGGTCCGCACCATACAACATGTTTCAAGTTTGAGAAGGCAACCCAATGCGGTCCGTACAAAATTCCATGCGGCCGCAGTGGTCTATCACGGACCGCATAAAATGTAATGCGGCCGCGGTGGCAAACTTCAGAGAGGTGGACATTTCATCCTTCATCAGTGTGGTCCACACTAAATGTAGTGTGTCCGCATTGAAAACTTCAGAGACAGAACACTTTTTTTTCACTATGTCCTGCACTGCATCAACACAATCCTGTAGCATCTCACAACCTGTTAGTCTAAAAATAAATCCTATACTACCATGAAAATCAAAGAAAAACAAGAAGAAAAATACATGGGTTGCCTCCCAAGAAGCGCCTGATTTAACGTCGCGGCACGATGCAGGTTACCATCAAATCATTTGAGATGAAGAAGTGACACCATGTGGCTGTCATCAATTTTTTCCAAGTAGTGCTTGACCCTATGCCCATTCACTCTAAAAACTTCTCTATTTTTGTTATTTAAATCAAGAGCACCAAACGGGGTCACACACAACATTTCAAAAGGTCCACCCCATTTTGATTTAAGCTTTCCCGAAAACAGACGTAACCGAGAGTTGAACAAGAGAACCAAATCACCAACTTTGAACTCCTTGCTACGAGCATATTTATCATGAAGGTACTTCATCTTGTCCTTGTACAAGGATGAACTGGAGTAGGCATAGAATCGGAATTCATCAAGTTCATTAAGCTATTCCACACGAAGATTTGCTGCAATATCCCATTCAAGATTTAGCTTCCTCAAAGCCCACATGGCCTTGTGCTCTAACTCGACCGGTAGATGGAAAGCTTTCCCAAACACCAACCAATACAGAGACATACCAATCGGAGTCTTTTAAGCAGTCCTATAAGCCCATAAAGCATCATCCAACTTCTTTGACTAATCAGTCCTATTTGCATTGACCGTCTTTGACAATATGCTTTTGATTTCCCTGTTGGAGACTTCAACTTGACCACTTGCTTGAGGATGATAGGGAGTAGAAACTTTGTGATTGACACCATACTTTGAAAGCAAAGTGTCAAAAGCTCTATTGCAAAATGAGACCCCCCATCACTTATGATTGCACGAGGAGTACCAAACCTTGTAAAAATACTCTTCTTGAGAAATGCAACAACACTCCAGGCCTCATTGTTAGGCAAAGCCACGACTTCAACCCACTTTGAAACATAGTCCACCGCCACAAAAATGTATGTGTTCCCACACGAGCTAACAAATGGGCCCATAAAATCAATGCCCCACACATCAAAAATATCAACCTCAAGAATGGTATTGAGAGGCATCTCATCTTTCTTCGAAATTCCACCCGCTCTTTAACATTTATCAGACCTCTTCACAAGTTCACTTGCATCTTTGTACAAAGTTGGCCAACAAAACCCACAACTAAGAACTTTGGAAGCTATCCTCGCCCCACCATGATGGCCACTATAGGGAGAGGAATGACAAACATCTAAGATACTCAATTGCTCTTCCTCTGGACACACCTTCGGATCACACCATCCAAGAAAATCTTGAACAAGCATGGCTCATCCCAATAAAAATCCAAACTATCCCGCTTGAGCTTTTTCCTTTGGTTAGAAGAGAGCTCACACGGGACTATACCAGTCACAAGGAAATTAGCAACATCGGCAAACCATGGCATATCATTTATCGACACCGAAAGGAGTTGTTCGTCGGGAAATGAATCATTGATCTCTAGGCCATCACGAGGCCTCCCGTCCTCCTCCAAGTGGGACAAGTGGTCCGCAACTTGGTTCTCACTACCCTTCCGGTCCATAATCTCCGAATCAATTTCTTGAAGTAACAAGACCCATCGCATCAGTCTAGCTTTGGAATCCTTCTTCGTCATCAAGTACCAGAGTGCGGCATGGTCGGTATAAATAATAACTTTAGTACTCATAAGATACGGCCAGAATTTTTCCATTGCGAACATAATAGCCAAAAGTTCTTTCTTGGTCACCGTGTAGTTCACTTGAGTGTCATTCATTGTATTGCTGTCATAGTACACCGGATGAAACATTTTGTTCACTCTTTGACCCAAAACCGCCCCAACCGCAATATCGTTCGCATCACACATGAGCTCAAAGGGCAAGCTCCAATTAGGTGCGGTAGTGATAGGAGTGGTGATCAACTTATGCTTGAGAAGTTCAAAGGCTTGCATACATTTTTTATCAAACATGAACTTAGTATCTTTTTCCAACAACTTGCACACGGGATTCACCACTTTTGAAAAGTCTTTGATAAATCTCCGGTAGAACCCCGCATGCCCAAGAAAACTTCGAACTCCCTTGACAGATGAAGGGGGAGGGAGCCTTAAAATCACATTAATTTTTGCTTTGTCTACCTCAATACCATGCTTTGAAATTTTATGCCCAAGAACTATGCCCTCTTCCACCATAAAGTGGCATTTATCCCAATTGAGAACAAGATTGGTTTCTTCACAACAGGCCAAAACTCCATCAAGATTCTTCAAGCATTCATCAAATGAGTCTCCCACAACACTAAAATCGTCCATGAACACCTCCAAAATGTCTTCCACCATATCAATAAAAATGGCCATCATACACCGTTGAAATGTAGCCGGTGCATTACATAACCCAAAAGGCATCCTCAAAAGGCAAAGGTGCCATATGGACAAGTGAATGTGGACTTCTCCTGATCTTCATGAGCAATCAAGATTTGGTTGTACCCAGAATACCCATCCAAGAAATAGTAGAAGGCACGCCCATCAAGTCGGTCTAACATCTGATCAAGAAAAGGCAAAGGGAAGTGATCCTTACGGGTCACTTTATTCAACTGCGGTAATCCATGCATACCCTCCAACCGGTGACGGTTCTGGTGGGAATCAACTCATTTTGTGAATTTGCAACTACGGTCATGCCACCCTTCTTCGGTACACATTGCACCGGTGAAGTCCAAGAGCTATCAGAGATGGGGTACACAACCTCGACATCCAACCACTTGATCACCTCCTTTTTCACAACTTCTTGCATTGCCTCATTTAACCTCCTTTGATGCTCCAAGGAGGACTTTGCATCATCTTCCAGAATAATCTTGTGCATACAGAATGCGGGGCTTATCCCCCGAATATCAGCTAAAGTACATCCAATTGCCTTTTTCTGCTTTTTGAAGTACCGCCAATGTGGCATCAACCTGCATGTCAGTAAGGCGAGAAGAAAGAATAATTGGCAAAGTAGAATTTGAGCCTAAGAACTCATACCTGAGGTGTGGAGGCAGTGGTTTCAACTCCAACACCGGAGGCTCCTCAATTGAAGGTTTAATTGGTGGCGTCTTTCAATTCTTGAGGTCCAAAGATAATTTCCTAGGCTCATAAGAGTAAGAGCCCATTCCATGTAAAGCATTCACGCACTCCACTCGGCCCTCATCATCATTGACATCAAGATTCAACAATACGGCCTCCAAAGGGTCCTCCACATTGATCATTGCACTGGTGTCATCAACTATCACTGCTGTGACAAGGTCCACAAAAGAGCACACCTCGGTATTGTTAGGCTGCTTCATTGATTTGCAAATATGAAAGACCACTTTTTCGTCACCCACCCGAAAGGTGAGTTCCCCTGCTTCAACATCAACTAAGGCCTTCCCTGTAGCAAGAAAAGGTCTCCCCAAAATGATAGGAACTTCATAATCTACCTCACAATCCAATATTACAAAGTCAGCTGACAAGATAAATTTGTCTACCCGGACAAGCACATCATCAATAATACCCAATGGTCTTTTCATCGTTCTATTTGTCATTTGTAATCTCATGGAAGTCGGCCTCGGCTGCCTAATACCCAAAGTCTTGAAAACGGAATAGGGCATCAAATTGATACTAGCCCCCAAATCACATAAAGATTTAGCAAAATCTGCACTCCCAATGGTATAAGGAATGGTGAAAGCTTTGAGGCCATTGAATACACTATTGCTAACTTGGTGAGTCATCTTTATAGTTTAACAATCCATAGACCGCTTCTTTGTTACCAAGTCCTTTATGAATTTAGCACAACCCGACATTTGTTCAAGAGCCTCCACTAAAGGCACATTGATGGATAAGCTCTTCATCATGTCAATGAATTTTTTGAACTGATTCTCATTTTTCTGCTTCGCAAGCCTTTGAGGATAAGGTAGAGGTGACCTTGGCAAAAGAGCCTTGGCTTTAGGCACAACCGGCTCCGACATGTCTATTATGTGTTCCCTAGACGGGTTCACATCATTTTGGGTTTCCACCTTGACATCTTGAATATCAATCCTCACTTCTTTATCCACATTTTCAACCACCAAAGGAACTTCATCTTCTTGCAACTCAACATCATCATCCACAATTTGCTTTTATTTGGAGGCATGCACATCACCGCCTCTCCCACTTCTTGTTGTTACCACCATAACATGATTGTTCCCACCTTCCGGGTTCACTACTGTATCACTTAGTAGAGCACCCTTAGGGCGAGTATTTAAAGACTGTGAGATTTGGCCTAACTACACCTCCAAGTTTCTGATAGAGGTCTTGTGGGAAGCCAACTGAGCATCCAAGTCCGCATTCTTCTTCATCATCTGTTCGAACATCATTTCGATTCTACCCATATCATTGCTAGAAGAACTAAGACCTTGAGATGGAAATGGGGGTGGATTGTTCGGTTGTTGGTACATTGGGGGCCTTTGAAAGCCTTGCCCCTAGTTTCCTTGGTTTCCATTGTTCCATCCACCTTGATTGTTATTACCATCCCAATTGTTGTTATTACTATTCCAATTTCCTTAGTTGTTTTGATTTTTGTTCTGATTGCTCCAGTTGTTGTTTTGGTTGTTGTTCCCCCAATTATCATTGCCTTGTTGTTGATTGCCCCAATTGCCTTGAGGTCTCCATTCACTACAACAAAAATGGGTTTTAGCAGCAATACAAAATGGCTTTAGCGGCAATAACAATAACCGCTATATCGTTTACTGGCCACTATTGTTTAGCCGCTGAAGCCGGGGTCGGCAAAGCCTTTAGAGGCTTTTCTAACAAAAGCTGGTATAAGGTATGGTTTATTGCCGCTAAAAAGTATTATCTTTAATGGCAATTGTTTGTGGCAATTATAATGGCTGCTAAATCCAATCCAAGATGGCTAATTATACTCCTTTAGTATTCATTTAGATAGCCGCTAAATTCAAAATAATTGCCACTAAAAGTTTTTATCTTTAATGATAATTATTTGTGGCAATTATAATGGCTACTAAATTCAATCCAAAATGGATAATATAGTCCTTTAGTGTCCATTTATATAGCTGTTAAATTCAAAATTATTGCCACTAAAAATATGTATCTTTAACGGCAATTATTTTGTGTCAATTAAAATGGCTATAGTATCTTCTAAAAATATTTAGTTTGCTCTTTTAGCTTCCATTTTAATGGCTATTATGTTCAACTAAATTGCCACTAAAAGTCAATATCTTTAACGACAATTATTTGTTCAATTTTATAGCTGGTATATCAAGCTAAATTAGCGCTGCAAGTCACTAAGTGGTAATAGCAATAATTTGGCCACCATTAATAATAGTTACTACATTCGTCTAAAATATGATCCAAATAATAAAATATGTTATTAGTAATTCAAAAAAACATAATATATCTCATTAAATCTTAACAAAAGGAAGTGCTAATAAATAATATTAATATCATAGTAACTTAAAAAATAAACTTATATTGTTCAACCTAAATAACTAATGTCATTATATAACTAATCCAAACGAATGATGGTCTTCAAATGATTTCCGCAATTTTTCATCATTTTGAAATCTTCCACACGCTAAATTATGTATGACCTGAAATTACAAAATAACTATGTCAAAAGACGAAATATATGCCCCTCAAAAGGAAATTACCGAGACCTTTAGTCTCAGCTATTCTTCTCCAAAGGGAAAAGCCAGCAAAGGCTAGCATTTGCTTGTTTCCACACTAAAAGAGCTAACATCTCAATTGACAAGCTAATACATAGACATGGGAAAATGTTTAGTAACACTCACAAGGCAACAACCAAATTTAACAAAGAGATAAAATGATGATGTCTTTGTGAGAGGAGTTTGATGTTAGGAATGATTCAAAATAAACTTGAAACAGGTCATGAGATAAAGTGATGATATTTTGGGAGCCATGAGTTTGATGAATTTGGAATTATGCAAGAACATTAGACTTGAAACATGTCATCATAGTATATGAACATACAGTTTTAGAGAGTAAATAGAAATATTTAGCAATTTAAATTCCATAAGGTCTATTGTACACTCCAGAGAAGACATGCATGAAAAACTCTGCTTCACTCTTATGTTCCAATTTTTTAATATAAATTTTTATTCCGATAAAAGATACCCTCTGTCCACCTTCACTCTTATACACTAATTCCTCACTTCATTCTTTGTATAACCATGACAGAAAAATGTAGCATAGGTTATTAAGTGTCATGGATCGTCTTTGATTTCACCAAATTAGTCTCCTTTCAAATAACCCTACAGTTTTATTTCCTACAAACCAATGTCAAACAACTTTAATTCCACATGAATAATTCTCATCGGTTGAATTAGATAACACTCTTCTACAGGTAACAAATGCTCTCCTAATTAGGCTAGTATTCTCTATACCACCTAACCTTTTAGTGTTTGCTAACCAAACAAGCAGATAGAAGCAGCACTCAACCAAGAAAACAGTCCCTAGAAAGTCATGATTATCATCAACAAGAAGATGGGTGCAATAGAATCTTCTGGTTTACAATCCATATTTTAGTCCCATAGAAAGATCTGATTCTCCTTACTTTAACGGTGTTAGATCCATAGAAGGTGAATGTGATCAAGTAGAAAACTACTATCACAATCATACGACATCAACAATAAGTGGGAAAAGGAAATATATAAAAGCCAAGAGAAGCATATGCTACCCAAAAATAGAATTGTTGTAGCAAAACTACATAGTTGTCCTTCTGCACTTGTTGAACAATTGTGTCGTTGTCCCTCTACTGTTATTGTACAACTGTGCTGTCGTTCTTCTGCAGTTGATCATTAGTTTTAAGTATAACTTCATGATTCCAAACATACATCTTAACAGTTAACAAAAAGAAAACCACATCTCTTATCTTCAAGGTTAACTCATAGAGTATCAGTTGTATAACAGTATGCCCACTATGTATAGTAGGCTCTACTGAAAAATATCAGCTCTCCAATGATAAAGAAACCACATCTCTTGTCTTCAAGAACTAACAACATATTTAGAACAGAATCCAAGTCACAAATGTATGTGGAAAAAAATTAACATAGTCAAATCAATGGAGCATTAACACGAAGAGATCTCAAAAGCTAACAAATTGAATAGTTCATATCCATCTAAATTGACAATTCAAATAGAATTACTTTACACTTAAATTAACTAGATTTTCTTTAAGTATAGTCTGCTATAAATAGCTTATAACAATTGAAAGTAAACATATAACATTAGGAAAACTAAGAGGAATCAATTCAATCAGTTGCCCGCCAATTTAACAGCATCCAAAAATCACAAATAACAATATAGCAAACACCAAAAATATTATCTCTACAAATCACAAACTGACATAGTTGGACATCACAAATCACAAATTGACTTAGGCTCAAGTATTTGGGTACCTGGTATAGAGGGCATCTACAAATCACAAATCCATATTTGCATCATCGCATAGAGGGCATTGCTGACTGAGTTCATACCCCAAGCTACCAGTCTAACCTATCCAGTAGTTCTCACATATTTGGAGGTATGTGAATCCCTGTATCACCTGTTGATTAACAAAGTGATAAAGGGGATTTATTCATGTATCTGGAATTAGGATAACAATGTTGGATTTTGCTGACCTATGAAAGTATAATACAATTTTTATTATTGGTTTGCTAGTTAGTAGTCCTCCAATTAGATGAATTAATTGGATCCTTTTTAATGGAAAACTAATAATAGATACTCTATTGTTAGTTACTTCCAACCAATCCAAATATATGCAGACAGAAGCAACTCCTAATGTCACTACAGACTGTTCACTTCCTACTCTAAAAACTTCTGATGTAGGATTGTTTAATTTCATATTTATTTGACAGCAGAGAATACAAACTTGTTCAAGTGAGAATACATAATATGTTCAAGCATTTAAAAGGTTGAAATCACACTGAATTGCTAACTAAAAAGTACTCACTAACATTTGCTTTATCAGAAAGCCAATAGGAGATAAGACCAGTCCATTGATTCTTTAGTATATGGCTTGGTCTATTTTTCATCAAGGCATCTTTGGTCTTATATTTGATCACATACATAGTCTTCAGATCACATTTATAGTCCTTCCATTTCTTCCCTATTGATTTTTTTATAAACTCTTCTCCACGTATCGGGATTGAGAATTTCTTCCGAAAAGATAGAGCAAGCTTGTACAAAATAATATCAAAGCTGCAAATAACAGATATATCCCATATTTAAGGTGAAAGAGTGACACCAGAAGCACTATGCAATGAGGGTTGTGAAGATCATGTTGACACACACCACCATACTTTGTCCTGCTGATCTTGTCACTAGAACAAATTTTTCACTTGGCACTAGCCAACCTAGAGGACCTAATTCAAGGATACAAAATTTAAGTCCCAGAATAAAAGAACAGAACATGGTTTATTGTACTGCTCAGCAGCAATGCCAACAGAATTGTTCAAATTGCTAGATTGTTCATCATATGTTTAGGTTTGAGAGCAATTTTGAGCATTCATTACTTGCTCGATATAGGGTCGCTCCACTTCATCATAACGTGGTCCAGTAACCAATCTACTGCCAACTCTAATTCTCATATTTCATCTCCAAACTTAAGTACTAATTTATTTTCAAGAACCTGTAGAAGTCATAAAGAAAATGTCTTTGAGAATTTTCTTTCAGCCAAGTGTCAAAATCAATACCTGTAAGCTGCTATCCGAAGTTGTCTGAACTGACAAATATATACACCTTCCACTCTGATTTAAGCACCCCCTGTTGTTGGCAACATTAATTGTTTAATGATAATATCATTTGAATAAGTGATTACACAATAAGTGATCCTCAGTAGTTAAAGTGATAAACCTAAATTTGTTATTGATGAAAACAATATCTTATTGGAAAATAAAGTAAAGAATATAATAAACAACAAAATTATAGGGGTAATAGGTAGGTCTCATGTTAATTCTACTTCTATAGTGATTTGTCCAATTCAGCTATTGAGGTTGTCATGTTCCCGTGCATCTTCTAGGCATTCAAATCTTTCATATGTTCTATTTCCCTGACTATACTATTAAAGGTATCACTACTCTCTACCATTAAAACCTTCTAATTATGTTTGCTTATCTAGGTGTTAGCTCAAACATTCTTTTTGCCACAAATTCATTTAAAACTCTTGCTGCCTAGTTAACGCATGTCTACTCCTTTGTTGGGTTAACTTTATCTTCTTTGATATGTTATCTTCTTCAAGAATTAAATATTTTGAAACTTTTGCTTTGCATGTGAGAACAAGAATCCTCGATTCAAGTAATTTAATTCGATTCTAACATCAACTAATGAGGTCTTTCAATCCAACAAACTAGTCTCTCATTAAAAACACTTGGACATAACACAAGTTCTAAAAGGCTCATCAAATAAAACAGAATACATCACAAAACATAGCAACATGGCATAAGCACATTAGACTATTCCCTATCGGGCTAATTTCATTTACATAACAAGTTGTAACATAACAAAATAATCAAATCATTATTTTTTTCAAATCAGATACATAAGATTCCGATTTTAATAATAAAATGGGTATATAGAGAAGTACAAAAATTCACATGATATTCATATTCTTACCACAAAACTTTGTTGTCTGAGCCCGACTACTGCTGGTGATAGCGAAGGGAACGTTCTGTGTGAATCTGCGAAGGAAAATTTCTAACCCTAACAATAAGAAATTTCAGACAGTATGGAGAAGAGAGCAGAGATTTCATATTGTAAGAAAAATTTCAAAATTAAGCTAAACTTACAGAAGCTATGGAGATTACCGAGAGTTGAAATACAAAGCCTAGAACAACTTCGGATTGTAGAGTAAAAACACCAAGTCTAATAAAAAAATTGAAATTAAAACAACGAGCAAAGGCATTATATACACTAACAGTATAAAGTATAAAGATCGAGATGTGCTTGATATTACACTAAACTCAACTAAAATGCTAGCTGAATCGAATAAGTACAGTTTTAGGAAAACTGAGAAGTAGATCAAAGAATAACTAACTTGAATTGAAGAGACACTCATCGATCAGAGGAAGAGAAATAGAGAGCGAGAGATCGTAGGCTTCAGATTTGAATTAGGGGAATTTAGAGGCTAAAAATAATTGGAGGGAAGCTAAAGAGAATTAGAGGGCACATTAAAAATAATTGGAGGGAAGCTAAAGCGAATTGGAGGGTACACAACTTGAATTGAAAAGGCTAGTTTTTCTCTTTCTGGACTATATTTTTTTGTCACTAAAAAGTACTTCTTTTACCGACTAAAGTTTAAATGCTGGTAATTAGTGACTCTAGAATATAAATCGGTGGCAATTAAGATATTGCCGCTAATTAATTGCCACTAAATGTCTAATTTGTTATAGTGATTGTTGTTGGTTGGAAGAATTGTCTCTTTGGCCTTGATAATTATTCACGTATTGCACCTCTTCACTTTGTTCATCATAACCATCATTTTGAAATCCACCACAATCATTGTCAAATTGCTCCAAATTCCCTTGGTTCTGTTGCCCTCTTTGTCTTCTATTATTGACAAGCATGTTAACACCCTCAATGGCATTAACTTGGCGAGAATTTTGAACTTGTTTCAACTATGACTTCGCTAGTTGGTTCATCGTGGTTGTCAACTCAGCTATAGCCTGCCATGATCATGTAATTCCTTATGCAAATGAATAACCGTGGGTCACCCTAGGGCACATTGGCTCTACTTTGCCAAGCGGAAGAAGTGTCAGCCATCTCGTCAAGAATGTCACAAGCCTCATCATACGACAACTTCATGAAGTTTCCCCTAGCAAGTTGGTTCACTATGCATTGGTTTGTTGTATTAATGCCCCGGTAGAAGGTTTGTTTGATCATCGCCTCAGTCATATCTTTGTTGGGGCATTCCTTCACCATTGCTCTATAACGCTCCCAAATCTCATGCAAAGGTTCCGTGGGCTCTTGCTTGAACGTCAAGATCTCATCTCTCAATGCAGCCATATGCCCCAGTGAGAAAATTTTTGCAATGAACTTATCCGCCAACTCATACCAAGTAGTGATGGAATGGTTGGGAAGTCGCTCGATCCAATCCAATGCCTTCCCTCTAAGTGAGAATGGGAAGAGTCTCAACCTAAGAGCATCCTCGGACACATTAGTTTGCTTGCTCCCCCAACATGTATCCACGAATCCCTTGAGATGTTTGTAAGCATTTTGATTTGCAGCGCCCATGAAGTATCCACGTTGCTCTAGTAAGGTCAACATCACATTGGTTATTTGAAAATTTCCCGCCCGGATTCGGGGTGGGACAATAGCACTTGTATAGCCTTGGTTCGGAAGCACTCTAGGAGCCACTCTTGGAGGTGGCGGAGGAGGGTCTGGGATATTGTCATTAACATTAGCATTAGTCTAGCGGCTTTTACGTTGTCCTTGAGGTACAAGAGGCACCTCATCATCTCCGACATCATCTACCTCCTCCCTTGCAATCATATTTCCAAGAGGGTTATTGACCTTGTTCGCTGCCATTTTGCACCTGAGTTGTGACACAAACAAAATTAGTAACAAAGAAGGAAAGAAGAACAATACATAAAACTATTTAGATGGATAGCCAAAACCGTTAGCTCCCCGGCAACGGCGCCAAAAAGTGATCAAGGCCAACCCTGCACTACTATTGAGTAGCGAGAGAGGGTCGAAGCAGCTTTTACCCGATTAAGGCCAGGATCGATTTCCACAGGGAGCTAGAAGTTGGAGTCGGGTGTCTGTCTAAAGTGGAGTTGTGTATGTGTTCCAAATTTCACTTCTTAACATTTTTGGGTTTTTGATTTACTTCTAATTTTATCAAACTACAATGCTAAATTAAACTAGAATAAGCTAACAATAAACTATTGCGAGTTGTTCAAATGGTTAAAAGGCACTAGGGTAGAGACTTTCGCCTAGGTGGTCAATTGACGAATACTTGAGTCAAGACATGATTCACATATTTAGGGAGTATGATATAACCATTGCACGATTTTACCCACTCTATACCTCTCGGTGGTTCGAGTGATTTTACCCGAATTGACTTTCTCAAGACCAATTAGGTATGCAAATTTGCATAAGCAATCAAGGTTCAAATCGGGTATTACTATCTCTAGGTTTAACCCTTTAATTATGGCTATCAATCTCTTGAATACGCCCCAATTCCTTGTTGGACCAATTTCAGAGACTTAGGCTCTCTTTCTCAAGAAGAGCCAAAGTCAACTAAACACAAACTAGTGTTTGCAACCACCAATTCAGCAATTAAAAATGAAATTAACCTAAATATCAAACACCCATAGTCAATCTAGCCCAAAAACACAAGACCCATCAATTACCCACGCTAGGATTGAGCTACAACCCTAGCTTATGGGTCTAGCTACTCATAATTAGAGAAGAAAACAAAGAAATAGATGAAGAAAAACTCATATTAATTAATTGCTAAGATAAACTAGAAGATTCAATGTTGAAATGAAGTAAAATTACTCAAAATAACTAAAATATTCGAAGTCACGAGCGCAACCCAGTATAAAAACTATCTGATAAACTAAAAATGGGAAAATAAGCTATTTATACTAAGCTGAAATATTTGGACAAAAATACCCATGCGGGTCTAGTGCGGACCACACAAAATCACGTGCGGTCGCACTAAGGCTCTTGACTTAAAATTCAGCTCTCTGAACTCGGGCAATGTGGACCGTGCAAAATCGAGTGAGGCCGTAGTGGCTTCTAGTGCGGTCCGCATGAAATGGAGCACGGACCGCATTGGACTTCAAACTCCAAACTGGCACTTCTCTGATTCTTGGCTCTCCGGACCGCACTAAATCGAGTGCGGCCGCAGTGACTCCAATGAGGACCGCATTAAATCTCATGCGGTCGCATTGCCTGTTGACCTGGAAATCAATCTCTCTGAACCTCACTTGTGCGGACCGCACAGAATGGTGTGCGGCCGCATTGGGCCTGTTTTGCCTGAGTTTTGTCTTGTCTTGGTACTTGTGCAAGTTTCACTCCCTTTTGAGCTGATCTTTGATATCTTGTCACTTTGTTGATCAAACCTGCAATCAAGCACAACTTGTGAGCCTTTTGGGACTATTTTGAACAAATTTCTAATCAAAACATAAGCAAGAAGGAGTGTAAAATGTATAAAAATCCCTAGTTATCAGTAGGCAGTGTCGGTCACCGGTTGGATGGTTTGGGTCGGGAGAGGCTCGGTTGTTGGGTACAGATCTAGTACAGGATGCCTTGGATAAGGTTAAGATTATTCAGGATAGCCTTCGTATAGCTCAGTCCATGCAAAAGAGTTACGCAAACCGCAAGGTTCGTGATGTGGCATTCATGGTCGGAGAACGGGTGTTGCTTCGGGTGTCGCCCGTGAAGGGTTTGATGAGATTTGGGAAGAAGGGCAAGCTAAGCCCTAGATTTATTGGTCCTTTTGAGATTCTTGATCGAGTGGGAGATGTGGCTTACTGACTTGCGTTGCTGTCGAGCTTATCAGTTATGCATTCAGTGTTTCATGTGTCCATGCTTCGAAAGTATCACGACGATATATCCCACGTGTTAGACTTCAGCACTGTCCAGTTGGACAAGGACTTGACCTATGAGGAGGAGCCGGTAACCATTCTAGACTGGCAGGTTCGTCAGTTGAGATCGAAGAATTTCCCTTCAGTTAGTGTGCAGTGGAGAGGTCAACCTATTGAGGCAGCGACCTGGGAGTCCGAGTCTGATATGCGGAGCCGTTACTGTCATCTTTTCACCGGCTCAGGTACTTTTCTATGTCTGTTCGAGGACAAACGATTGTTTTAGAGGTGGAAAATGTGACGACCCGAAAGGTCATCTCCTTTTTAGAAGTCAAAACTGCGTTCTAAGGCCTTGAAAACCTCTTTTTGTTTCACATCGTATTGCGTGCGCAGTCCGGGCGCATTTACGGAAAGCTTTTATGTGAAATATAAGAAAAATAATGAAATTGGCCTTTAAAACTAGTTAAAGTTGACTTTGGTCAACATTCTTGGAAAACAGATCCGGACCCATGATTTGACAGTCCCGTAGGATCGTAGTAAAATATGGGACTTGGGCGTATGACCGGAATCAAATTTTGTGGTCCCAAACCCGAGAAAAGAATTTTTAAAGAAAATTATTTGTTGGAAAATATAAAGACTTTTAGAAGTAAATTGATCCATTTTCTTGATGGTATCGGGCCCGTATCTTGGTTCCGGAGCCCGGTACAAGTTTAAAATAATAATTAAGTTGAATCTGTGAAATTTGGTAAGAATCGGAAGTGGTTTGGTATAAAACGAACCTATAGTTGAAAAAATGGAATTTTTGATGTTCTTAAGTAATTTCATGAATTTGAGGTTTAATCCATAGTTGTTGATGTTCTTTTGATGATTTGATCGCACAAGCAAGTCCATATTGTCACACCTCCTTTTTGCGCGCCCGGCCCCGAAGGGTTTAAATGCGCGAGGGGAGTTTTTCCAATTTAAGTGACAATATTCGAAATGGGATTATTTATTTAATTCAGAGTCGCCACTTGGGAAAGGTTTGGCTTTTGGTGTCCCAAGTCACCGGTTTATCTTGAATCCCAAATCGAGGAAATTTTCGACTTTTCCAAATGAAGTCTGCGAACCAGAAATTCTAAGTAAGGAATTCTGTTGACCCGAGGGAAGGTGTTAGGCACCCTCGAATCCCGTGGTTCTAGCACGGTCGCTTAAATTGTTATAATGGCTAAATATCTGATTTAAATACATGTTATGACTTATGTGCTTTTATTAAGTTTAAACCGCTTTTATTATTATCATTTATTTTTATAGAATTGCAACGTCATGAAAATGTATCTCGAACTACGTTGCAATCAATGCACCCGTAATTGTTAAACACACTTCGACTCCGTTGAGATTTGGAATCGGGTCACATCAATGTGCACCCGGGTTTTAAGAATGTAATTTAATTAAGTCGCGCCTAAAGAGTCTAGCGCATTATTATTTTGTAGGAAGCCATGAAATTCACTAAAACGGCCTATCCTGAATTCTAAATACTTATTGTGGTTATTTATTGAGGGCCCCGCAATTTGTATTTTTATTTGGCGAGGCTCGTCTCTATTTTAGAAAGGGTATCCTAAAGTGGCTACATTTCTAATGCATTTGTCTCTAAAAATAAAAGAAAGGATTACGTGCTAATTACATGCTTGACCAGTTTCGGATCCTTACTTGATTGTCTGATTTTTATGAGGCGTGAATTATTTAGTGCCTTATTTCATGGATGAGCATGTTGTTAAATTGTCAGGGGAAATTAACATACAAGATTAATAGAACTGTTAAAAAGCTTATAATAAATGTTCTTCAGATCTAAGTTTGAAACTTGCTTATTTAAACCAAATCAGTGGAATTAACTTATCGGAAACTATTACTAATAGAGTTTGAATAGGATCCTGTGAACTATCTACAAAGATTCAATAAAACTAAGCATCATATTTGGCAAGCTTAAAGCAATCTTTTCTATACATGCAGAATGTCAGTTAAAAAGTTACCTAATTATCTAAAAAAAACACTCATGCATTCCTTATTAGACAACCCCTTAAACAAACGAAATCACAATTTAGGACGAACTGAGCTACGGTTAAGTACAAGGCTACCTAACGTGTTTCTTTATTGAATTACAAACTAAACAAATTACACAGATCTTAATAACATTTGTAAAACTGTAATTGCAGCAAACGAATGATTAAACTCCTGCATATCTTTGATTTCATGCTTTCATTGTTACATCAGATGCAAAGTCTTAGTATGTACCCGGATGTCGGATACAACAGAAGAAGCAAGGGGTCAGTAGGACAATAGAAGCAACACCAAACAACAGCAGTAACAGCAGGTACAAATAGGACAGCTCCCAGTGCAAGATTCAGTTAGAACCGATAAGAAATGTTAGAAAGGTAGCAGCAAACAATGCAGTAGGAACAATACTCCAAGACAGACCAAATCCAGGAGAAACAAACAATATGAATCAACCAATGAACTCAGCTGATACTTGAAGGAAAACAGAGTTGATCGAACAGGTTGAACAAGACTGAGAATCAAACAAACAAGGCAGAAATAGTTGCTGATTTTCTGTTTATCCCTCTCCCTATCTCCTTTCTTTTCAAGAATCCAATATCAGTCTTCAGTTTTGAACTTATACTTGAGTTATCAGAAAGAAACCTTTTCCAGTTTTTATTGTTTTCCCCCAGAACTTCAGTTCTCAAAATTCAGTCTGGGTTCTCCCTGTGTCTCTCTATATATCTATATTATTTCCTCTCCTCCTCTATTGTCTCTCTCTATGTATGTCTGTGTGTGTATACCTCTCAGTGTGTATCACCCTCTCTCTCTTTCAAATTCTCTTTTCCTAGTATCAGGTGGTATCCTTTTCCTCTCCTCCTCTCTATTCTCTATCTCCTCTATGTATCTTCTATCCGATCTCTTTATCTCTGTCTGTCCCCCCTCCCCTTTTATAAGCCTAAAGTCATACTAAACACAGCCTGTTCAACAACCAAAGAAAACCCCTCCCATGTGGTCTGTCTTGTTTCAGTTTCCACTTACTTTAAATATAAACCAACTCCCATGATATTCCCTGGCAGACTCATCTTTTAAGTGAGGTTTAATATTTCTAAACTAAAGCAGGATATGGGCAGCAGGGTATAATCTGACAGCATATGTTGTCAAACTATTTTAAAATTAAAAGCCCCTTTATGCAGGAAACAGGCTGTGCACAAATGCACCTGTGGTGCACAAATGCACATGTTGTGCACAAGTGCACATGCCCTCCAATTCAGAACTTAAACAAAGCATTCCTTTTACATTTCTGATTCAAATTAACGACCATAAGTAAACAAACTCAGTTCCTAATTGATTCAACAAATGCTTAGCAGAAGATAAGTCGATTTGTTATTGTTCGGACAGCTGAAACTAATTGATGACATATGTCGACTCGACTATACTAGTTATAACACATACAATCGTAACCAAAATCAGACATTTAACAGTATCGACACATGATTTGAATTACACTGACTAAGCAAAGTGGTACTCGAGGAACCAATTGATTAGTACAAATTTGGAATTCAACTAATTGCACAACGAATACATACATACACATTATCAGAACAAGTAGAAGAAGACAACTCAATCAAAAAAACCAAGGTTCAGGCAAGGTGGACAGGACGCAGTTGGTAAAAATCCGAAACAGCCATCACACAACAACAATAACAGCCTTTTAAACAAAACATGGATTAACATAATAAAGAAAAGAGAACAGAACTCACCTTAAATCCCGAAAAATCAAAACCTTAACTCGGACTCGAACAGACCCTTTTTAAGGTTGAACGGACTTTAATCGAAGTGTTTCTCAGATGAGAAACACTTCGATTAAGGTCCATTAGACCTTAATCTCTTTGGCTCGAACGGACATGGACCAGTGTCGAGGAACCCTAAGGTTCCAAAAAAATCAGATCTGGGATTCATGCTTCCCTGATCAGATTCGGACCAAACCAAGAATGGTTTGGTCTCGAGGGGGTTCTGGGGAGTGTCTGGTATGAATTTAGGGCAGATCGGGGTAGATCGAGTTTTGACTCGAATCTTCAAATGAAGATTCGAGAAGGTGGGATGGGATTCGAGGTGAACGGTTGGTGGATCCATGTTCAAGGTGTCAAGGTGGTCCTAGGGTGTTAAGGTGAAGGTCACCGGCGTTCATGCCGCCGGGTTTCTGGTGAAGGGAGATGGGGGCGGCTAGGGTTTGAAGGGGAAAGGTTTGGTGAGGACGAAGGCTGGGGTGTTGGATAGGGGGGGCAGGGTACGGTAAAGGGCTTATATATGGAATGGGTGGGTTGATCTCAACCGTCGGATCAACTGAAATCAATGGCTTGGATCTAAAGGCTTAGGGGAAACGGTGCCGTTTCAACTAAAGGGGGTTTGGGTTGGTCCGGGTGGAACGGGTCGGGTTTTGTTCGTGGGTATGGGAAATGTGATCTTGGCCGTTGATCAATCTGAGATCAACGGCCCAGATCAGGCTGGATTAAAACGGCGTCGTTTGGACACCCTGGGTATCAGCTGGTGTGGACCGGGCAGGCCTGGTTTTGGGCTGTTTGTTTGGGCCAATTTAACAAATTGGCCCAAGTCCGAAAAAGGAAGGGCTTTTTTTTTTTTTACTATTTTCTTTTCTTCTTTATTTTTTTAAAAAAAACAAAACTAAGTAAAATCAGATTAAAATTAAATAAACACTTAATACAATTAATTGCACATACATTAAAATATTTTAAAACAGGTAAAATCAAGCAAAAGCAAAATCACGGACAAAATGCCCATTTATGATTTTTTATTTGACAACCGTGTCACGGTTCAGATTACGCATGACACAGACATTTTTTTGTATTTTGTTTTAATAAGGTAAAAATGGGCAAAAATCATAAATAATTAACAAAGTGCCACGTAAAAATCCAAAAATTGTACAACAGGATCAATTGTTATTTATTTTTTTATTTCTTTTGGAGCGATTTTCTCGTGAAACAAAAATCACGTGCTCACACATATGATATTTTTAGACTTGAGTGCATGATTAGTTTGAAGACCCGAGGGTTCGGGTGAGTTTTGGATAGGCCATGAAGTAAATTTAGACTTAGAAAATAGCCGTTGCAGGTTCAGTGAAGTTGCAGGTCTCTAAACTGGGGTTTGCGGTCCGCGGTGACTTTTCGCGATCGTGCTAGGGTCTCCACTGCCGCGGTGGGATTTTCACAGTCAGCGGTGGGAAAGACAAAACTTCAGCGGCCACGCTCGATATTTCGCGGTCCGCGGTGGAGCTCCGCGGCCGCGATCCTTTTTCTGCGGTCAGCGGTGATGATCTGAGAGGTGTATATATAAACGAGACTTTTCAGCCATTTTTCATTTTTCAAAACCCTAAAACATAAGCGGTGATTTTTCAAACACTTTTTCTTCCCCAAAATACTGGTAAGTGATTTTAAACTCATTTCTTTCACTCCTTAACTTCTTTTTATAAGATTTCATCCTAGAATCTAGGGTTTTCATGGTGGAATTGGGAATTTTGGGTAGAACTTAGGAATATCAAAATTTGGGAATTTAGACCTCAAATTGGGGTCGGATTCCAAAACCAATTGTATATCCGGTCTCGGGGGTGAATGGGTAATCGGGTTTTGGTCCGAATTTTGAGTTTGGACCAAGCGAGTCCGGGGTCGATTTTTGACTTTTTGGGAAAACAATGAGAAATCTATTTTCATGCATTGGAATTGGTTTATTTAGTAATTATTAACATTATTAAATAAATTGTGACTAAATACAAGCTAATTGGAAGTGGAATCGAGAGGTAAAGTAGTATTTGAGGCTTAATCATGTCTGTGGATTCGAGGTAAGTGTTTGGACTAACCTTAGCTTGAGGGAATAGGAGTTGTGGTCTATTTGCTATGTGTTTGTATCGAGTACGACGTATAAGTATGGTGACGAGTATCTATATGTTGGTGTCAAGCATGCCCGTGAGTCTTGTATCATGATTTTGTGAACCTATCATGTACCAATCATGCTCAATTGATGCTTAGTAATGTTGAACAAAACTTATGAAAGTTTCTTGGTAATTGACTATTGTTGAGTATTGATTCAAATTGAAGTTTCATTTTGTAAAGAAATTATTGAAACGAGATTGGTTATAGCTGAATCCCTTGCCGGGATGTTTTGTTGATATTGTTGATTTCCCTTGCCGGGATATATTGTTTTCAATTGTTTGGGTGAGGAAGAGTGTAAAATACGAAGGGTGATGTCGTGCATGATATTGTGAGAGAGTGTAAAGCACGAAGGGTGATGCCGTGCATGATATTGTGAGAGAGTGTAAAGCACGAAAGGTGATGTCGTGCCGATATTATGAGAGTTAATGCACGAAGGGTGATGCCGTACCATGAATATGTGAGGTAATGCACGAAGGATGATGCCGTGCCATTTATGATGTTTCATATGGTGAGGACGAGAGTAAAATCATGAAGGGTGATGCCGTGCATGTGTTACCGTTTCATTATCTTGTTGGTTTGAATATGATGTTCATTATGCTTCGTTATTATTGCTTCTTTTCTGGTTTATTGTTAGAATCTATTATACCCCGCAGCATGTCCCCTTCCCACTTTATTCTATTTTTTTCCTGTTATTATGATTCTGTCTGTATATGACTTAATTGCACAGGTTTATTTGATAGTCGTGTACTAGCCTCGTCACTACTTCGCCGAGGTTAGGCTCGACACTTACTCAGTACATGGGGTCGGTTGTACTGATACTACACTCTGCACTATTTTGTGCAGATTTCGGTACCGAACTCGGTGAGTAGCTGAGGTAGCTGCCTTTAGTCTAGGGAGACCAAGGTAGATCTGCTGGCGTCCGCAGAGCCTGAAGTTCCCCTTCCCTATTTTAGCTTTCTACTGCCTCATTTTTTTTTAGAATAGTTGTACTTTCTTTTCAGACCGGTATCTATAGTAACGCATAGATGTTCGTGAAGTTGTGACACCAAATCTGAGGGTAGAATTGTATTGGATTATTTGATCATGTTATAACTCTTCCGCATTTATGATCTGTTAAACTTTAATTTTTGGGCTTATATCTGTTTGGGTTGAATGTTAAATGTGTAGAACCCTAATAATTGGCTTGCCTAGCTTTCACGAGTAGGCGCCATCATGACTCCTGAGGGTAGAAAATCCGGGTCGTGACACATTGGGTACCCGAATGGTTGTGAGATCGCTTGACATAAATAAAGATCCATTTCGGCCTCAAGAAAATGATGAAGAGCTCGTTGGCGATGAAACTCCATATCTTAGTGCAATTGAGGTACTGATGTATCTTGCCAACAATACCCGATCAAATATTGCTTTTGCAGTAAACTTATTAGCAAGATTCAGCTCCTCCCCAACAAGAAGTTATTGGAACGGTGTTAAGCATATAGTTAGATATCATCTATGAACTATAGATATGAGATTGTTTTATTCTAATGAATTCAAGTCAGAAATGATTGGCTATGCCGATGTAGGTTATTTGTCTGATCCACATAAATCCCAATCTCAAATATGTTATTTGTTTACATATGGAGGTACAACTATACCATGTCGTTCAATGAAATAGACAATAGCTGCCACATCTTCAAATCATGCTGAGGTAATAGTCATTCATGAAGCTAGTCGGGAATGTATTTGGTTGAGATCAATGACTCAACATATTCAGGAAATGTGTGGTTTTCTTATGAAAAAGGATAATCTAACTACACTATATGAAGACAATGCTGCTTGTATTGCTCAACTGAAAGGAGGATACATCAAAGGAAACATAACAAAGTACATTTCACCAAAGTTATTTTTCACGCATGATCTTCAACAAAATGGTGAAATTAATGTTCAACAGATTCGTTCATGTGAAAATTTTGCTGATCTGTTCACTAAGGCATTACCAACCTCAACATTTGAGAAGTTGAGACTGAAGATTGGAATGCAGCATCTTCGAGAAATAAAGTGATGTTTTCATGAGGGGGAGTAAGATATGCGCTGTACTTTTTTTCCCTTAGCTTAGGTTTTGTCTCACGGATTTTTCTGGTAAGGTTTTTAACGAGGCAGCAAATAAAGCGTATTGCCTATATGTATACTCTTTTTCCTTCACTAAGATTTTTTTCCCACAAGATTTTTTTTAGAAAGGTTTTAACGAGGCATATTATCTATTTTTGGACATCCAAGGGGGAGTGTTATAAAATCTTTAGTAAATGTGGATGTCCACTACTCCCACTACTTTCATCCATGATGTAAATAACCTCACACTACTCATCACTATTATGGTTGTAACTCCCACACCTCCATAACCCCTCCCCATGATCTTCCCCCATGATCTCAATTGTTAATGTCATGTTTAAGACAATCATTTTGTAACCTTCTATGTAATAGTATAAATAAAGGCATGAAATGTGATGTGAGATACACTTGAACACTTGACGAAATAAGAAAGTTATCTTTTCTTCTCTTATTCTACTTATATTCTTGTTTTATGTTGTTACTTTGTGCTACATTTCTTAATAAGTATTTCGTATTTTAACTAACATTAGCAATTTAATGGTTTTTCACGAAAGTAAGAGCACACCTAAAGAAAATTCCAATATAATGGATTGTACTGTATAATGACAACATGAAGCTGGAATAGCTCAGTTGGTTAGAGCGTGTGGCTGTTAACCACAAGGTCGGAGGTTCAAGCCCTCCTTCTAGCGTCTTTATCCTCATTTATTTTAGTTTTTGCAGACTTATCCTCATTTATTTTAGTTTTTGCAGACTTATCCTCATTTATTTTAGTTTTTGCAGACTGCTGTCTTCGCTTAGAATTAATTAGCTATTCTTTTTGTTTAAATTGACTTTTACTTCATAAGAGACATAAATGATTTAGTGAAATATAAATAAATTAACAAAAAAAAAAAAAAACTTTATCAATTCTGATTTATGTTGATCTTTTGGATAGCGTCTTCAACTTTCCTTTTTTGGTTTTTGTTTTGAGACTAGTGTCTTCACTTAGTATTAACTGTTTTTTGGTTTGAGTTGACTTTTACTTCATAAGAGATATGAATGATTTGGTAAAATATTCATAAATTAACAAAAAAACTTTATTAATTCTGGTTTATTTTGATTTTTTGGTTGTTAAGGTAGTGCAAATTTAATTCAGAACTGTATCTATTTTCTCAGGAAGTTTGCCTTTATTTTAAGGATAACTGTTCTTCGATTTGATTTTAAAAAACCAACAATATTTGATTATATTTATAAATTAGAAAATTGACATAAATTCAAAATTTTAAAGAAAATGCTTTTTTCTACTTTCTCAGAGAAAAGCAGCCTAACGGGTCTGCAACTATTTGAAGAATCTAGCTGAACAAAACACTGCGCTTTTGTACAGTTTGTTCCATACTTAAGACTGAGAATTTGTAGAAAAGGGAAGGAAACAGTGCTAATGGATACGGACAGTACAAGTAGCAGCAGCAGTAGTAATAGCAATGGCGTGATAGTTACTGCAGATAAAGAAAGAAGGATGAGAATAGAGAATCCTTTTACTTTGAAGGTGGGTCAAGTATTTACTGGCTTTGGCATTGGTTGTGGGATTGGAATTGGTGTTGGTCGCCCTTTAAATCTAGGTACTCTTCACTCCTTCTCTTTTCTTCTCATTCACCAAAAAATAAATCATGAAATTTGAAGATTTTTGGAAACCTAAAGAACGGGAACCCAAGAATTCAAGTAATTCATTTAGGGGTTGTAATTTTGTTTGGTGTGTGTGTGTTTGTTAATGACTTAAATGTGTAAAGTTTAAATCTTTATGTTGTTGGTAGTGGTTGATATCCAATTTTTGCATGTTTTGTGCTATTTGATGTAATGTAATATTGCATTGTTTGTTCAAATCCCACTGGAAGCAAAAACACTAGATGATTTCTTCCATCTATCCAACCATTGGTGGACACAGTGACGCGCTACCTGTGATGGTGGGAGGTAACATGTATCCCGTGGAATTAGTCAAGGTGTGCACAAGCTGCCCAGGCACTATGGTTATCAAAAAAAATATTGCATTGTTTGTCTATGGTGTGTCTATGTGTTAATTCAAGCAACTCATTTTTGGGGTTTAAGTTTGTCCATGTGGGGTGTGTGTATGTGTTTGTGTGTTCTCTAGAATTAAAAGCATAAATTTGAAAGATTTAAGTTGTTCCTAATGGTTGGTATACTTTTTCTGCCTGTTTTGTGCTATTTGATGTAATGTTGCGTTTGGTTAGTCAGACTATATGCGTGCTTAAGTTCTGGCTGTTAGTGATCAGATTGTTTGCTGGGATTTAGAGATAACAAAGTTGCAGGCTAGGGGTTAATGTTCCTTTAGATGCCTTTTCATGGAAAAGAGCAATTAATCTACTCTAATAGGGTTGATGCTTTTAGTTGAACAATGTAGCGAACACGAGTCATTGATCTGTTGTACGATGCTATACATGGATAAATGTGATGCGTGATTGAGCAATCTAAATTGTATGCAGTTTGTGTGGTTTTATCAGCTTGCTAGTCACATCATCGTATTGGTGTCAATAACAATCTAATCCTGTTCAGCGTTTCTGTGTTCTTGTGACTATCGGATCCCTAGTATCTAAGCATGAAAGGGATTATGATATGAGATACTCTATATTATAGGACTCTCTATCCTTTTAGATTGATATCTCTTTATCACTAAACTTACCTTGGTTTTAGGTGCAATACCAATGCTAAATCAAGTTATGACTGCCACTAGAGGCGCAACGGATGCATTTTCTGGAGTTGGAAGACATGTTAATAATTCTGTATGTTAATTTGTTGAATTGTCTTCATATAGCATTGTGATCAATATACCTTACAAATTTGTTCTTGTGATGTTTTTCTGATTTTATTTCTTTGTCTTTTCTGTAGTTGAGGAAGGTTGGGGCAAAAGGCATTGAAGCAGGCATTGGATGCGGAGTAGGTTTTGGACATGGTTTTGGAGTTGGTATGTAGACTTAACTCTTTCTTTGTTAAAGGTTATATGTTGCATTGAGGATGATTTATTTTGAAGTGGAAAATTGCTAAAATACAGTGATGTTGCTAACCACTTTATGTGCACTCTTTATTTAGAGGATATTGAGTTGAAGACTTAAATCTGTTGATCATGGCCAGGTTGCCATGGGTGTTTCAAGAAACAGTAGAGTTAACTGTTTGAGTGATAGATACCTTAGTCAAGGCTAATTGGGCTTATTGGAATGTAAACTTGTGTCATCTTTGAACCACAGGCTTGGTACTAATTGCGGCCACAAACTCTGGGAATGATATAATGGAAGAAAGAAAAAGGAAATAGCTGAATCACAAAGACTTTATTTTATAAAGCCGTGTTATGGCAGATTCTTCTAAACATTTCTGTTGTTAAATAGCAAAATCTTGGTGGTGTATGTCAGGTCTTGCTGTGAAGCGCAGAGTAGTGGATCAGATTCAGTTGTTTTTAATTGTATGTATTCTCTCCATAGTGTTGTTGCCGCTACCTGCTGAGTTTGCCCTCATCCTCCACACTTTCAAAGGTTTTAACATAACTTCTCTCAATCTGCAGCAAGCCATGACTAAATTAATGATGAAGTCTGGAATGTCGACCGGCTTGTCTGTTGGTCAAGGCATTCTTCCACCGTCCTTGCAAGCTGGCATGAGGACAATCAATGAAGCCTCTAATCAGAATCCACTGGGAAGTGTCAATTCACTTGAAGTGAAGGTCCCTCATAGTTCTTCTGTGGGCTTGCTTACAGATACAAACACAAGTTCTCTCTCTTCTCATGAAAATGAAACTTCAAGAACTAATGTTAGCTCTTCAAATACATCATATAGCAGTCGAACTGAGAAGGTTCTTAGCAATTTTCTGCAGAGTCCACTTTTGAAGGATGAAGGCAGTACAGCAAATGGGCTGGTATGTGAAGATGAAACACATTACTTATAACATTATACACTAAGCGTAATTTTGTGAGGTCTCTTTAGACTTGTTGTATATTGTGCTAAGGATGAGATTGATAATTGTTAATTGAAATAGGATGTTGCTAACATGTATTAGTTCTAATTCTTCTACTTCTGTATTTGCAGTCGGAACGTTTGAGATCAGAGAACAACCTTCTTCATATTGTAAGTTTTCACTCTGACTATTTATTTAGAAGCTAACTCTTTTCCTTTTCCTTTTTTAAACTTAAAATAATATTGCAAGTAAATTGTAATATGAGGAAGATTGATTAGACCACTTATTAACGATGTCCTTAATAGAATATTGACTTACATTGCTAAAACCTAGGAAACGGTTAGTGTATAATGTTATAAGTAAATGCATACCACTTTGGTCATATTTAACAGACAGATGAATTTGTGGTTAAGCACTCCTTTGTCTGTTGTAAATGCATACCACTTTGGTTTACAACGTATTAACTCAGTTTATCACTGCTTTTGTTTCTTTTCCTGAATAAATTTATCTATTCAAGATTCAATTGTTTAACTGCTGAAATGGCTGGGAAAAAGTTTTTATCTGTTGGTTTATGTTTATATGGCGTGTGAAGTACTGAAAATATGTTTGGTGCATGATAGGTGTTGAAACACCAGCAAGTGATTGACGAGCTCATGCAGGAAAATGAAAAGCTTCGCCAGATACTAGTGAAAGACTTGAAAGTCTCGCCCAGTAAACTCCATACCAGCTACTCTAATGGAAGTAAATTTCCATGTACTGAATGTTTTGAGTGCCGTAGAAAACAAAGGAGACGATGAATGTAATTTCTTTTCTTTTTCTTTGTTTTGATAAGATGAATGAAAGGAATATCTTATGGTCTTTTTCTACATCACCCAAGCAATGAAACCGAAAAGCTGACCTTCTATTTTTGCCTTTGCGGATCTGCAACTGATTTTTGATTGTTGTATGAAAGCTTTTTGGCACATGCAAATAAGTTGCATCTGGATTAAAGCTTAAAGCCACAAAAGTGTATGTAGGATGTTAGGAAGAGAAAGCTACTCTTACTTAGTGCCGCGATGCACATATGTTTATTTGTTTCGATAATTCGTTTTAACTTTAGCTCCAGAATGCTGGAAAACAGAAAGAAAGTCAGGCGCTTTCTCTTTACTTTGATTATGGCTGATATTTGGAGAATCTAATGTTATACTGTAGTCAACCTTGGCTTTTGAACTAGTAATTGCTTGGAAATTTACATGAAAGTCAAGTTTCTTGTATTTCTTATTTTTAGATCTTCGTTATTACACGTAGTGTCTTTTGTTTTTTTCTTGTTGTTGTTAGTGTTGGTTGCTCCTTGTTTACTGTTTCTTAGGCCGAGGGTCTATCGGAAACAACCTCTCAACCTTCACAATATAGGGGTAAGGTCTGTGTATACACTATCCTCTACAGACCCCCACTTGTGGAATTACACTGGGTTTGTTATTGTTGTTTGAAGTTCAGCAGAAATAGCGGTAAAAAGACATGTAAGAACAATGTCTTTTATTAAGCTGAGTGAAAATGTTACAAGATAGCTGTAACAAATAAAAGTTGATAAGGTCTGCGTACACAGTATCCTCTCCAGACCCCACTTGTGGGATTACACTGGATTTGTTGTTGTTGTTTGAAGTTTCAAAGAAGTAGAAATAGCGTTGAAAAGACATGTAAGAACAATGTATTTTATTAAACTGAGTGAAAATGTTACACGATAGCTGTAACAAATAAAAGTTGATAAATGACACCTCATTGTTCCTTAAACTCACACACATGAATGATCCTCAAGAATCAAGGACAAAGTGAAACAACAATAATGAAAAACAACACTGTAAAATATATTAAAATGCAATAAAGAATACACAAACAGGTAAATTATTTTCAATCTACAGCAAATGTGAAAGATAATGAGCATCAAGTTAGAAGAAGAGTGCTGCACTCCCAATAAGTGCTACCATGGCCATGCTACTTCCATGCACAAAAGCACTTGATGGCAACACAGCATGAGTAGGTGCAGGAGCCGGTGATGACACAGGCCCCGGTCCCATGGGTGCAGGAGGAGAGGCAGGCATGAGGGGTGCCATATCAGGTGCACCTGGGGCTGGTGATGAGCTAACTGATGGACCAGGACTCATTGTTGGAGGAAATGCCACTGGTGCTGGTGGTGACATAAAAGGTGGCATGGCGATTGTCGGTGGGGCTGCCATGCTAGAAGGTGGCATTGTGGGTTCTTGTGCAGCAGAAAGAGCTAGAAATGTAAAGGAAAGGGAGAGCACTGACATGACACATGATGTGGCCATGACTCTCTTGTGAAAAAATTTGACTTCTTTCACAGGAAGCACAAGAGAGGGTTCTTGAATAGAATGTACAAGGTTTTAGAGGAAGTTTGTGTTCTGAGGTATTTGTTTAAGGTGGATATATATAGAGAGAGAGGACAGTCTACTCAAAACTTTGCAAAGTTTGTGGTTAAGCACTCCTTTGTCTGTTGTAAATGCATACCACTTTGGTCATATTTATCAAAATGGAATTGATTTTGACATAAACGTGGTGGCACATTAACAAGTAAGAAGTATAATATAAGATAATATTATAATATATTTATGAAAAGACGCCTTTTAAGGTCCATAACCCGTTCATCCAATCAAATTTAGATTATAATAGGCCTCATTTGGATTATACAAGCTACAATTAGAAAAGTTTTTCCAAATTGATAACTGACTATCTTTGTCTTAAAAATTACTTCGTTCCCCATCCTGATCAGAATACTTTCCCCGACTCAAAAAAATAAGTTAAAGGAAGTTTTTTCTTCGAAAACTAGAAACAAGTATTTTTATTCTACAAAAACATTTTCTGAAAAATAATTTACATACGCATTTTTCTCCAAACAAAAGCTTTTCAAACCTAAATACAACACCAATAATGTGGGGTTTGGACGTGTCTGCAGACACTCCCTGCAAGTCTTACTCCCTTTGATTCATATTATCGTCTTTAATAATTTTACGCCATTTAAGAATGACATATAAAATTCTTAATTATAAGAGTATTTGTTTTGACTATCACTCGTCTCTCCTTAAATGTTTTACGCCAGTTAAACTTGCCTAAGAACAGCTTGCATCTTCTCTACGCTATTTCTTATTGTATTTTCTCATCCCTTTTTAGCACGAGAGCCAACAGACTTACAAGTCTTAGGATCTTGAATTTGATGTTGAGAGTTCTAATAGTTGACTCTAGAGGTGGTATACATTAACAACGTTTCTTCTACTGGAATGCTTGAACCCTATGCAAAACTACATGCAATGCTCAGTTTTCTTTTGAAAATGGAACTCATTCAGAAAAGAATAGAATGTAGACATAGTCTAGCCTCACTTTATTTTATCAACATGTCTCCTTTCATGGAATAAGAAGAAAGCTAATATCAGCTGTAGTATAACTAATAGACACGTCTGCTTAAATCTTGAACATATATCTCAGATAACAAGCAACAACCGCAACAGAAAAACCTCGTGAGAGAAATGCCTTTGTTTCATTTAGACATGTACCAAGAGACTGTGTTCAGGGCAATAACAACTCCAACGCGCTACAAAACCACCCATAAATCGCCAAAATAAAAGCATATTAAAGAAAGATTAATGGCCATGTTGATGAAAAAGTGGCCTCGCGAGTCCCGTTGATTCCAGCGGCTGTTTCATAATCTTGATTTTTTGCTTGCATTTCACATAGAGGTAGTACCTGTATCTGCTAACATTTCTCCATGTTTCTTGAGACGATGATGCCTGACCAGTCCTTATTTTTGGTCACTTAGAAGGGGTTGAGATGCAGAACCTGCAAAAAGAAGCAATTTTCTTAGACTAAGACTGATTCAAAATGTTGAAAATTATAAGCAGAACTTACAATCATCGAGGAATGGAGAACAAGCTACGCATTATACTCCAAAAGGAATGAATTAATACGTGGAAAAAACTGTCAAAACAATGACTCCCTCCCTCTTCGGCAAAATACAGAACTATCAATAGACAACCAGATAACAGCAACATCTTACACAAAATCGCAAACAAATAAATGGCTCACAAAATAGCATGTTAGAATATGTCAGAAATTTTCATTTACACTAACACCACGTAGTGAATCAATTTCAAGACAATCGCAATTTCCAAAGATTTAAATGAAAATTTAAATGAACAGCTGGCACTTCCAATTGTGAGGTCCCCTTATAACAAAGACTTCCAGATGATAGAACCATGTCCTAGCATACTTAGTCTGTAAGTTTAAAACTCGTAAGAGTTTCTGGAGATTGCAACACTTGCTGGAGGCTTTAACATTGTTTGAACTACAAATATTGACATCACAAAAACACAAAGAAGAGGAATCTAAACCGTGTTTCTGTCAGTTCATCCTTCCTCTCCCACATCATAGGAAACTCGGTAGTAATAGCACAAAAGCAACAAAGTATAGAGTAAGATGGATTCTTTAGTAGCTGTATGATTCATTTGGCAAGTTTAAATCACCTAAAAAGTTCTAAATAACAATTTCTTAAAACAAATGTCTGCAAGTTCAGGATTGAACATATCTATGAATGCTTTATAGGTGCTTCAAATTGCAAATATGTACAGAAACTAGAGAGGTAGAAGGGATTTAACCTTGATCATAGGCATTGCCAGGACGACGCTATGTGTCTGTATTAGTAGCAAAATGATATGCAGATAGGATTAATAGCTTGAAATAACTTTTTCATTGTTGTCATATAATTATTACGCAATGATGAAGCAACACGACAATGTCTGAAGTAAGATTCTCAAAACACAGAGCAAGATGTAAATCTACTCCAAAGGTATCTGTAATTACTGCACAAGGAAGGAGACATATAAACCAGTAAGCTTTCACCATGTCCTAATTCTTTTCATGCATTGGTAATACATTAATTCCATCTTTCTTATGGGTTTTTTTCTTTTATTTTCTTTTGGGGGTTTTTTCCCGGAGGGGGGGGGGGGATAGGATACAAGTTGCATAAGTGTCGAACTCTTAGAATTAGATTCCGGCTGGGGAAATGGACAAAAGATAAACAAAAAAAAAACTTTTGCCAAAGTAAGATCAACCATTCGCATCACTGCAGACTCTGATGCACTTCACCATGCAAGTATATTATGCTTTTTTTTTTTTTTTTTTTTGAAAAGGAATGGTCCAATTCTGGCAGGAACTCAATCTGGCAGTATTGATGCATTTTAATTCCATCTGGAAATATAGTGAGCACAAAAGAAAATAATACTTGTATTTTCATTTCCTCATGTGCGTCCACGATACACATGAAGGAGGAGCTCAATTCATTTGAAGCTGGAGTCAATTAGGCGTGGTAACTTTCACATTGAACAAATAGGTAATTAATTGTGAGATAGAAGGGGATTGGATAAAACATAGACAAAAGGAGAAGTAATAATCATTGTTTGATTGGTAAGATAATTTCTTCAGCCCATGCAAATAATAATCATATAGGAGTACATCAGTATACAGAACTCAGACTGAACTACTGCTCTGGAGTAAGAGCACAAGAATCAAGGTGGTGTTTAAATTTCCATTCTTCACAGCAAATGCTATAGCATATTACTGACCCAATACATCGCACATGCATAGGGATCTACAGCATGATTATGACCTACTAAATTTAATATTTAAGTCTCAAACTCCACTAGCTTCAGGATTTACTCAAGGAGTCTATATGCTCTGAACATGAATACCAGGGAACAAGAAATTATCTAATATAGGATTTATTTTTAATCAGTTATATAGGATAAAGAGAAGGGGAGCCTTGGCGTAACTGGTAAAGTTGTTGCCATGAGACCAGGAGGTCACGGGTTCGAGCCGTGGAAATAGCCTATTGCAGAAATGCAGGCAAGACTGCATACAATAGACCCTTGTGGTCCGGTCCTTCCCCGGACCCTGCGCATAGCGGGAGCTTAGTGCACCGGGCTGCCTTTTTTTTTTTTTTATAGAAGGATAAAGCTATAACATCTAGACTAGAATTTTTATCTACAGAAACTCATATAAAAGGATAAAAGATTTTGACTTTGTAGGCCTGTTCAGAAGATAAAAAGAGGCATCTTCTGTCAATAACTAATCCAACTAAAAAACTAATAAGGATACACTTGGTACATTTGAGTTTGAAAGTGCCAGACATAGCTTCTGCTTAGAACAGATGTAAATTCCTCCTTTACCTTTATCAACACTACAGTCTGCTGCCCCTTACTTGACAACAATAAACCACTAGCAGATAATAAAGATTGTTACCAAGTTTAGACGGCAACATGATAGAAATATTCAGTGTTACTTGTTTCTTGTTTCTTGGAGTAAGGGTAACATAGCAAGACATATCAATAAAACACTACTGCAAGCTACTTTTCTTGCTGTGAACTGGATTAAAAAACAAAAAGCGTCTAATTCATTTTGTCCTGCTGCTCCAATTTTAAAATCAGCATGCCAATGAAATAAGCATGGTGGAACAAAGACAAAATGGAAAACAGAGACACAAATGGAGACAAATGTTACCTCCGCTGTTGTGTTGTCCATAGGGTAGCTGTTTAGAGAACTTCTCGCTCAGTTCAGAAACGACCAAACGAGATAAAAGAAGACCAGCACTAAGTGCACCAACAACAAGCATTATAAAAACTGCATCCCATCCTTTTGTTGAAAGAAAACCTGTCAAAAGAGGACCTAGAGCAGCACCCATTGATCCAGTACCATCAATAATGGCAGTAACTGTTGCTAGTGCTCGAGAATCTCCTCTCAAGGAGCTGTGAGTACCCAGATCTGCTGACACTGCAGTTGTTATAAGCGCATAAGGTCCATTGACAAACAACCCAGCTATCATCATGAGCAAAATGTTCATGAGCTTTGATGCACTTCCATATTTGCGATACAAAAGCATAGAAGGAATTGCTGCATACATGAAGCTGGCTGCTGTAGTAGCACGAGCATCAAGCTTGTCGGATAGATGTCCAGCTAGAATTCCACCAACTATACCTCCAACATCAAACAAAGCAGAGAGATTCCCAGCAGATTTCACTGAAACATACTCTCCCCCTATAGCTGTAAAGAGATTATCAAGAACCAAGATTAGGAACATGACCATGATATCACATGGAAATTTACAAAAAAATAAAAATAAAAATAAAAATACTGACAATGAATCTTCAAAGTAGAATGGAAATTGAGTCTCGTCCCAAACAAAAAGATAATTATGCTAAGTAGTTGTCCATCGCGTAGATTTTTATATCTTCAACACTTCTAAAAGATAAGGGGAACAAGTGTAAAAAATGGGGAACTGTTCCTTTAAGTTGTTAGCACCCAAGAAACACTTGATGTCAAAGCAAGTATATAATCAACAAGCATTTCTAACAAGCTTCAATCAAGAAGTGAACCTTAACAGCTATGAAGCCGCGGTATCCATCATCATAACATACAGTTTTTCTCTGTCTTTTAGACTTATAAATTATGAATTTGAACTAGAACACACTACATTGCCAGCAATCCTTCAAGGAAGTTTTGCAGTTTGCTTAGGTACAGCCTTTTGGATTTTCTGATATGCATCTTACCTTAAACTAGTGAATCCTCAAACTAATATCTGCATAATCGGAAGTTCAAACAGACTCATATGACACCTTCAAATTATTTAAAACATGTATATAAGTCTGGTACTTTGCAGCTTTTCACTTATCTAGAAGCCATTTTGCACTAGAATGTAGTGTCAGTATAGTTTGTTAGCCAGGCCAGAACTAATGAGCTTGTGGATATTCTACATATGTTGGTATACTGATGTAACCTGGCCCTTGTCCTGTACGGGTGCTCATCATTTTTGGGATTTCACCAAAAAGGGAAAGGAGAAACTGATTAGTTAAGGAGAAGAGGCACTCCTGTATGCAATGTAAATAGAGCAAAGTGAAGAATACGATCAGCATCTCTGATTTGCTGTTAGAAGCATAGACTGCACTGCAGTTCCAATGTTTAAAGATGCCATGCTCCTTAATCAGATTGAGAGTTAGAAAAGATGGATCATGTATTTTTCCCTAAGGAATAATCAGAGTTACCAGCAGCAACTACATTCAAGATATTTACAACAGATACAGTCAGACTTCTCTATAACAACATCACTATATAACAACACTTCACTATAAAAGCCAAGCTTTTCCGGAACCAATTTTCATGTTATATTATATTATATGTTCTATATAATAGCACTTCGCTATAACATCCAAAAATATTCGGAACAAACAAGGCTGTTATAGAGAGGTTTGACAGTACACGAATCTTTTCTCTTTCAACACTCAAAAGCTCCATTATCAAAATTCCCTACCTTATCAGCAATGTACACTCCTAAATATCTCACATAAACAAAAATTATTAAGGAACTTGCAAGTGGAAAAACTAGCAATCACGAACTTCAAACCTAGGTAATACCATTTTAGATAATTGTTGCAATCTGTAGGCTTCTAGGACATCTTTAATGCTTCAGAACGATGCCTATCACACACAAAGAACCAAATATAGCAAACAATTCATAAATGCAAGCAGCGATACCTGTTTGACTAAGGTAAAACGGCAACCAGTACAAAAATGTGTATGCTACCAACTTTGAGAAGAAAAGACACAGTGCAAATGGAATCACTCCTGGTATTAGACAAGCATCAAGAAGACCAACACTTCTCCTATTTCCTGAACCATGCCGACGGACATTGTCATGTCCATTTTCAACCATATTTTCTTTCACTGTCTGAGCTTCTTCATCATTAGTCACAGACAAATCCTCAACAGACGACGGACGATTAGGACAAGGAAATCCAACATCTTCTGGATAAGCAGGCAATAGCAAGTACACAATTATCCCCGCGAAAAATATAAACGCTCCTGGAACAATAAAAGACCAACCCCATCCATGTTCCAAAACACCAGCAGCCATAAGGGATCCACTAATATTCCCAACAGAGGTATGAGCATTCCAAATACCCATAATCAATCCCCTTTTCCTTTTCCCAAACCAATTACCAATAACAGCAACAACAGAAGGCCAGCCAGTAGCCTGAAATAACCCAGCAACCATTTGCATAAGCAAGTAAAACCAAAAAGCATGTATTTTCCAAAAATAACCCATACCAAATAACCCCACAAAAATGCCACTTCCAATCATACCAGTTGTTAAAAACAACCTTAGGTCCAATGAATCCCCTAAATGTCCAGCCACGTACATTCCTATTGAATAACATGCAAGAAATGCAACATCAATTTCCCCTAATTTCGACGTACCATCCTCGTCATTAAAAGGTTCCCAGCCTTTCTTTTTTGAATGAAACAAATCAATAGGACCCAAAGTTTCATTCTTTAGGAAAACTGGACCCATAGGCCATGGATTTGAAACTGTTATGTTGAGAAATGGGTGTGGATGTAAAACACTCTTGACAATACTACTGGGTTTTCTTGAAGCATGATATGATGTATAAGCTATGAACGTGATCAACAAAACTACGTATTTATACGTCTTTAGACTCCAATCTTTACCTCTCATGCTTCTTATGAGCAAAATCCCAGGTGGGTTTCCTTTCATTACATCATTATTACCTGCCATTTCGTAAAAACCCTAGAAATCAATTCAAATTTCACCTTATCCACGTTGATCAGAGACAAAAACTTCTTTTTTTTTTTTGATAGAACAGAGATTTTGCAGAAAGACAGGAAATTCACTAAAGCGGGTTCAGATAGGGAAACATAGTTTCGGGGAATTCACCCATAATTTCCTCCAATTGTGTGTGTGTGAAATGGAAGGGTGGCGGGAGAGAGAGAGAGAGAGATGACGTGAAGCAAGGGAAAATGCTACGTGTCGGTTTTGAAATTCTGGTCAGGGTAATGGTTCGGCGCCACGCAAAACCGTTGAGGGACCTAAAAGAAAGGCCCGTGAGGATCGTCACGTGGCACCTCAGTTTTGTCTTCATTTACTGCATGGCTAATGGCTTAACGCTCCGTCGTGCAGGAAGAGATTAAAATGGCGGCTGATTTTGGTTATACATTGGCTTTTATAGTTCCAAGAATTGATACAATATTTTGGTTTTCATTAAGGCGAAATACATGAACGCCTCAACATTGAGCCCAATTCTAAACATTCGACCATGTTAGTCCCATTGAAATGCACTGTGAGACGCGAGTGGCCCACTTAAAGTTAGATTTTATTCTTTTTTTTTTTCCTAAAATAATATGAATCCCCCCTAATTTTCACACTTTCTTCTCCTCCACCATTCGATACCCTCCTTTACCCTAAATCACCTCTGCCTCCATTTTCTCGTGTTTAGTTTCCTTTTGTTTCATTCCTTTCCACCATACCTTCACTTCAATATACAATTTAACATATACTAGCTGGTTGAACTGAATTACAATAGAAGAGAATTTATGATGGAGTTTTGTTCAAGATTCAATTTTTTAATATCAATTATCAATTTGTTAGTTTCAGTGTATTATCAATTTTCTCTATCCTCGTAAAGTAGGGGTAAGGTCTGTATAAACACTATACTTCCCAGACCCCACGATGTGGGATATTACTAAGTATGTTGTTATTGTTATTATTGTAGTGTATTATCAATTTGTGGGAATTGGTTCTTAATTATCAACATAAGGGAACATTTAGAGCAATAAAAAGGACATAAGCAAGGGGTCGTTGGAAAAACGTAGATCCATCTAGATTCACGAAAAACAGTCCACAAACATAACGCAAAAGCATATCTTCGGCCAAATTTGGATATATCTAAAGTCTCTATCTAAAGTCGATCGGTTTTAATGGGGTCACTAACTTTGTAGATCTCACCGATGTTTGAAGGCCTACTGGTGAGGGTTCTGCCTTGACAGAACAGTGACGGGGGGGAGGAGAGGGGAGAAGAGTAAAGGGTGGTTGTGGTTGAAGAGGAGGTCGCCGCCTAGCCGGTCGTCACCTTCGGAGGCAGCGATTGGTGGCGATGAGGCGGCAGAAATGGAGGGAGAGAGGAGTCGAGCTGGTATGTCAAAATGAGAGAGGAGATGGTAAAGAAAGTTTCTTTTCTTCTTTAAATGTTTTTTTTTGTTAATTATGTATGTCAAATTTTTATGGCAAAATTACACGTGCCATTTTTTGATTGGTCTATTTGATATTCATTGGCAAGTGCAACTCACACATATAGTTTGTTGTACCCAGATGCTTATTTGACCTACTTAATAGTTACTTAAAGTGTTAAAATAAAAAATAGTTCGGTTGAAATGTTCAGTTGATCGTTGAGGATAACTTAACAAGAGCGTTTATGTATTTCGCCTTTCTATAATCAGTACGTACATTTTGTAAGGACTTGGGAGTATGAGTATCTCAAAAGATATATTTGTGCAGCTGGTTACAGTTTTACAATAAATGTACATGCCAGTTAAGTTTAATAAGGAATGTGAACTCAATTTGTCAAATTCCATTTTGATTACTTCTATGAAAATATATAAGTTGTCCATTAAATTGTGTACAGAAAATTATTTAAATATTGAAACTTCACGAGCTACTTATTACCTCCCATGCTTATTTTAAGTGAAATTAATATTATCCTAAAATATATAATATCAGTTTCTTAGTTAGGTGATACACACGTGAGACATGTTAGAGTCATGTCAATGACGCATCAAATATCAATAAATTTTACTTTTTTTTCTTCTGCTACATTAAAAAAAAAGTTTAGGTCCTTATTTTCATTGTTAATCCATTATTCCACCTGTTGCCAAACCAATTTCAACCTCTTAATATTTGTAAAAAAGGTGCGGATTGGTCACTTATTGGTCATCTTTTTTATGTTGAACCATTAGTTGAAATGTAGTTAAACTTTAGCCAATTTTAATTACAAATGTTTTTCATCTTATCCGTTTAAAAGTGATAGAGATCCGCTTCTCGTAATCTCATATTTTTCATGGAATTTTGAATTCTTTGTATTTTAAGTAAATTTATCTTTCTACCTCAACATTTTTCTAATTTAATCGTTTGACTCAATTGTCATTGAAATAATTTCGTTGCATAGTTCACAATCATGTAGAGAATCATACAAATGACTAATGTTGAGCTTTCTGAAGCCATGCCCTAGTTAGAGAATCATCACTCAATTACTAGAGATAGAGTATGTAATATAATTGACGGAGTTAAATTACTCAACTTTTGCAAATTAAAGGACCAAAACAGTTCAAGTGTATTCTTGAGGGATTATTTTAAACCCAAGCCAAACATAAGAGACTATTTTTCTCATTTTTTCCGCAAAAGAATTTCTAGAAAATAAGTAATTTTCTGAATTTTCACCAAAAGCACGCACGAAACGCAGCCGAGCAACAACTGAATGTGAGGCTTCTTCAGCTTCAGCTCGACTATGAATCCAATTCTTCAAACGTGAAAAAAATAAATCTGCTAATCATTTCACGCTTTCTGGAAATATTGGAAACTGAAACTTGATTACCTAAGATGAAGAAGCTTCTCGAATTTGGGAGGAAAGCAATGTTCTATATTAGGGTTCTTTCAGGCTACGAAGAGCGTCGAATCCGATCTTATCGATTACAGATGCAACAACGCCTTCAACAGGTCATTTCTCAATTTTAAATTTCACATTTCTTATTGCTAAATCTGGTTCTCTGTTGAATTACATAGGCGGTTGTGTATTGTTACGTTCAGATGTCATATATTTTTATATTTCCAACAATAATTTCGTATCGGAATGAAATGCACCTAAATATAGCGGAATCTATACAGAGGAATCGTATTGCTGACTTTAATTAATTGGGATCGAGGTGTAGTTGACTAACTGCGATCTTTGGTTTGAGCAGACTGTATCAGCATTTTGTTATCAGTCCAAGCTGTAACTTTTTGAAAATGTTAAGTTGGATTGGAAAAAAACAAAGCTTTAACGGAAAAAAGAAAAAGAAATGTAGAAGTTTCTGCTATTTGTTGCATTATATGGTTAATTAACGGGGGTTAGTCACACAAAAGTAATCTTTTTTTTGGGGGCAGACTGCTTAGTGTTCTGACATAAGTTAGTCTTGTGTGGGGTTTTTTTTAGTACTTGATGCCATAATAAGGATGTGATCTTATCTGTAGTGATAAGCTGTCACCAACTAGCTTTATTTGGGTGATACATCCAATTTAAATCACCAATGCAGTCATGGTACCCTTTTCAATCCATGTCCAGTTCGTGCTTATATTTGTGTATCGCACATATATTTGTAGTTTATGCAAACTGAATGTTTAGCATCTGTAAAGCTTGTATACATATTTTCGACTATTGGGTCAGAGATGTTGAGGCACAGTTTGTTATAGCATTCCAGGTGGCAAAAATTTGATGCTAATATCTGTTATTCCAGGTGACAAGCTTCATTTTCTGTTAAGCATCTAGGTTCTTTTGATGTGGGGTCTTTTCCAAATGCTGTATGAAAGCAATTTTCTAGAGAAACAATCTGCTAGTTATTAACATGTAAATTAACTAGTATTGGTTTAATAGCAACTCAAGCCCAGGCACCACTATTATCAAAATATATAAAGCATGTAAAAAATTAAATATAGCAACTTCAGCACTTAACTTATATTTCGCCTCCCCCACCAAGCACAACGCAAACACAGATGCCAAAATTTGAAGGAGTGCTGCTGATGCCTGTGGCTACAAACTGGTTTGCCCCTTGATGATACCTTGGGCTTATATTCTCTTTGCCAAAACCCTCTACTTGTCAATATAAAAGAACTGTGCATGTGCCTGTGGCTTGGACATTTGGATAATTTCTTGGGTGTACAACTACTAACACTCTGTTTGGATCATTGTTTCCCGTCGTTTTATAATGGTATTGTATTGTATTGTATCGTATCGTTTTATAAATACAATGTTTGGATAGATTGTACTGTTTGTTATTGTTAAATAATACTTTGCTGTTTGGTTTGACTGTATCGTACTGTATTGTAACTGATAAGTTGACTAAAATACTCTCAATTGTTTAAATATTAAATTTATTAAAATTATGCATAAAAATAATTTTAAAAAATAAAACAGAATAAGTCAAAACACCTTAAGAAAGCAGAACAAAGGAGCGAGACAGAAGAAGGCAAAATGAAGGAGCACAACTAATTAGGATTGAGTTAAAAGCAAATTAGTAGAAAAAATAAAACAGAAGGCGGCAAAACATCTTTAACGTTGGTGGCAGAAGTTCTTGAAAAAAATAAAGTAGGTTATAGGTTGGAGATTTGGAGTTAAAATAGAAAAAAAGGTAAAAGGTAAAATAGAATTGTGGAGTAATAAGTTAGGGCATAATTGAAAAGAAAAATAGGAAACAATCCCATCACACCAAATCGGTTGTTTCTAAAAAGAGGACTTTTCATTGTTCCGGAACAATAGATTTAACAATACAATACAACCAATTTTAATGAAACAATCAAAACAAACATTATTTTGGGATAACAATACAATACGATACAATGGGGAACAATCATCCAAACAAGCTGTAAGGAGAGACCATGAAGAAAGTCGATAGATTTAAAAGGTTTAATGGATAGATTGGAAGTAGTGCTTGCCATTCGGTTCTACACTCTTAATCTTTTATCTCTATCTCTTCGTTTGTGATGTCTGAACAGGCGGAGGAGAGGAAGGCAGCAATAAGGAAGGTTCCTGAACAAATGATATTGTCAGAAGTTAGGCGCATGGTGGAAGAGATGCAAGCTTTGAATAAGAAGCTAGAGGAGACTGTGAGTTCACAATTTTCTTGAATTTTACCCTGTTGTTAACTTGCTTCCATTGAAGACTTTTGTTTATATTCCTGTTTAATTCAGAAGCATGCTGATGAACTATTACTTGGTGGTCCTGAGTATAATTCTTTAATAATGTTCTGCTCTTCTAGGTATTGTTTGTATAATTTGCAAAGGAGGTAGTGTTAGGTCAACTTTGAAGAGGATGTCGGATCTATTCCACAAAACTATAAAGCTATCCTAATGAGCAATTCGCCTAATATCCTGCGACCATGCTTATTTTACCTTAGTACGAATTCGCTTTTCGGAGTATATCCAGAAAACAAGCTTAATACATCTTGAAAACTAGCTTGGGAGGAAGTCTTGGCAATTAACAGCTGAGAAAATCTGACTTCTGTGCTCATAGATCACTTTCAGTAGAACTCATTGAGAGGCTCTGAGACCTTGTTTCTTCCTGTGCTCTAAATACAAACTAGTCATGCTAATAGATATTGAGCCTTGGGAGTTGGGATTGTCGTTTGCCATAGGTCCTTAACAAATAAAAACTTTTTAAAGCAAGAAACAGGATTCTGAAAGGTGCTCCGAAAATATGTTTTGGAAATTGGAAGTTGGTATAACAATCAGAAATTTATTGAGTAAATAAATTGAGTGGAAAAACTATTCTAAAAATTGAAAGAACCTTAAGATCCAAAGATATGGCCTAGTGGTCAAAGGTAAGAAAGGCTAGGTGATATCTCCCATCTGCCTAAGACTTGATGGGCAAAATTATTAGGTACCTATAGTGATAGGACTTAGAACATAGTAAGTACCCGGTGGAATAGTCAAGGTGGAGGAAAATTGGCCTAGACACCACCATTATTACAAAGAAGAAATGGAAAACATGAAAGAACCTTGCCTAATATATAATGTAATGCTGCTTCCATGTCTCTTATAGCCTGTTTGGCTAAGCTTCTAAAATCAACTTATTTAAGTGCTTTTTCAAAAGGTACTTTTGGTGAGAAGCAGTTTGTGTTTGACTAATTAATGTGAAAAGTACTTTTGAGCAACAATTAGTGTTTGACCAAGCTTTTAAAAAGTGCTTCTAAGTGTATTTTTTTCAAAAGTGTTTTTCAAAAAAGTGTTTTTGGAAGAAGCGACCTTTTTTTTTCTCAGAAAAGGGCAGCTGTCCGAGCCTTCCCTTGATTGTGCCTTTAGGCTTTCTTCTTGCTGCTTTGTTTGCGCTTTCGAATCCACTTTTGTAAAGAAAGGAGAACAGAGAGCTTTTGACAAAATAAAGGACTCCATTCTAGTGCCTACAACGCCAGGAATCCTTTATTACTATACCTATCAGTGAAACTACTATGGAGTCTATGTTGGCTTAATACAATGAAGACTTCAAGAACTAAAAAGACTGAGCTGAGGGAAGCCTGTCCAAAGAAAACAGAACCTCTTCTAGTTCAAGGTCGAAATCCTCAAACCAATCAAATTTCTAATTCACTATTCTTATGAAGTTACTACTCAAAAATATTATTTTTCTTTCTAAAAGCTTGGCCAAACATCTTAACTTTGAAAAAAGCATTTTTTGCCTAGAAAAGCACTTTTGGCCAATTTTTTTTTTTTTTGGCCAAACAGGCTATTAGTCTTCAGTCTAGTCGAGTTCCAAAAAATGAATCCCTTTGGCAAAGTTTCCAGGTCCCAAACTATCAGTTCTTTTTCTCTTCTGTCCTCTCCAAAACCTTCTTCATGCTGTCCTACTCTATGCCATGCTCTCTAGAAACTGTTTCTTTCCAGCCTCCTCACAACTATTTTCATTTTTCTTAACTTTCACCTCTAGATGTTGCTCTTTTCAGAGAGTTTAGATTCCTTTGCCTCCCCCTTCCCTTCTGGCACAGGCAGAGGCAACTCGAATGAATTTCACAAAATAAAAAGGTTCTACTTTCAGAGTACAGACTGGGATTCAAAACATTGTTTTCTCGGACCACCAGACTCCATATTTTAAGGCTGAATTTGTACTTCCAACTCTAGGAGAAAGAAAATGGAATGCAATGCAAATAAGCCAACTGGCTGGATGACTAATCAGCTTTGACTTAGCTTAAGCTTAATTTAGCCCACTTTCTGTCAGGTTTCAACCTAGACTAACTTGTGGCTTTCGGCTGCATTTGAAGTTTTTACCTAGCTCTAAGAATTCTTGAATTTAGATGAGTTTGTAAATCAACTATTCCTCTTCTGCACATCATATAACCTGACTTTGAATGAAAATTGTAGCTAACCTAGATATCAAACTTACATATTCCAAACCTTAGATTTTGAATGAAAACCTGATTTCTCTGTCCAAATTTGTGCTTGTTAATTGCCCAAAATCCTGATTTACAAGGAAACCTCCTGCATACATGTCATCGTTAATTGAATCTAGGCAGTATTTATTATTTTGAAGAGATTGAACTTGAGAAATTGCTGGTATTTGGCAGTACACTCAAGCCAAGAATCTTGAACCAACTTGTTCATGTCCTTGATAGGTCTAAGCTGTTTTTTACATGATTGTACTGCTAAAACCTTCAAGCCCCTACTTTCTCCGGAAAAAAAAAACTTCAAGTCCTTCCTCATTAAATTCGTGCTTATGCTATTTAGCTGTCTCTGGTGCATTCGTAAATCCTAGCGACTGGATTTTCCGCTGTGCTGCTTCATCAATGTCACCTTGATCTTCAACTTGCTACTCCAGTGACTTCCTATAGTTTTTGTCTGACCTTTAATTTAATGACTGACATGTTTCCATTTTCAATAGTACCCAACAGTGTTCTCGATTACTCTGTCTGTTTCTCCATATATCTTTTGTAGAAGCTGGCTTTACGTCATTTTATCATCTGCTTCATTAACTTGTTGTATTATGACATCAAGGTGTTAGGAACTTATTACAGAGTAGGGTTGGCTTCAAAGTCCCCTGCTATTACTGTTACTGATGTCATGCGCCCCTCCTGGTGTTATGGCTGATCATCTGACCTGGACTCATTGCTTGAAAAAATGGGTGAATGTTTTCAGGAGGCTGCTATTGATGACTACTTCAAACCAATAAACAAGGAAGCAGAAGCAATAGTGAAAATGCAGCTTGAAGGAGAGGAGAATAGAACAAAGGAGATGATGAATATCTTGCAGAAACAAGCTTTTCTTGAGAAGCATCAGGCAGAGAAACTAATAAGCGCAGAAAATGTGGTCACAGAAAAACATGGCCAAGATAAAGCATCTACATAGATTCCACCAGAAGAAAGATGCTTTTGTAGAGTATAAAATGGTTCTTGAAATTGAACAGTACGAATTCATGTTGTTTTGCCTTTTAGATTGGCATGGTTTTGGCAATCCAAAAAGGGAGGAGGATCTGCCCTTCCAAAGCTTCTGATAAATTTGGAACAAGTAGAGAAGTAGGAATTAGTTTGTTTATTTCAGTTGCCAGGGATGATTTCTGTTGTAATTTATACATTGTCTCAATGGGATTTTCTCGTTCCCAGCATAGAGTGTTAATGGTTCCAGTAAAAAACCATTTCACATTCAGTTTCAGCGAAGCTTTGTATCTGATGAGTTTGTTACAGAAGACATGAGGAAAATTTTGAAATATGTCAATTATAATAGAGTTTTTTAAGGATTATTAGTCTACAATTCATGAGAAAACAACTCAATCTCATACATGCAAAGATGATTTACTGGAAACATGACATTGCATCAAATTATTCTTTCTTAAGATATTACATACATTTCATGTTGGATGCTTCAGACATCTCATTACCTTTGTTGATCCTTTGCAACTCAATTGGAAAAGCGAGAGTTGATATCGATCGCACGCCTTATTATCAAGGAAAAGCTAGAGTTCAAACTAGAAAAAAGTTTGTTCACATCACTAGTCTCGAGTATGTGTAACATAAATAGTGATTGCTAATAGCCATTTTGTTGATGACCTAATTAAAATGAGAACCAGTGTAGTGCCATGAGTGGGACCATTATTTAATGATCTCTTTGGAGAAGATCTGACGGTCAAAAATGTGGATGTGAAGACCAATAACTAAATCACAGGTTGCACCAAATCAAGCTCCTTCAAGGTCAGAAGACCTACTGCAGATATATTAAAGTAATCAACATCATGTCATCACTCATCACAAAGCATATAAGAATATAAATATGTTTGTTTGATAAAAAGGTTCAAACAAACTCTCTTTGTTTCTTTCTCCTCTTTTATTGTTTTCTTGCCTTTACTTTTCTATTCCTTTTAATTTCTTACACCATGCTCTTCTAAACCATAAATAATAAACTTAAAAATATCATTATCTTGATCCTTACTTTAAGAGAAATTACTAGCAAGAGAATACAAAAATAAAAGGGTAATTTTCTTTTTTTAGTCATCTTTCTTTTTGGAAGAATTTGCAGGTGAGGGTTGAAAAAAACCCACATGTTAGTAGTAGTTATCAGGAATAACCTATAGTCAATAAGGACATAAGCAATAATATTCTTCAACCTCATAAAGTCCATTTAAATATTAAAAAAGAAAATAAATTTCATTTTAATTTCAATAAATAAAGAGGGAATTGAACTTTTCACAAAGCTTAAATACCAAAGAAAGAAAAAAGAAATAGAAAAGAAAGCCAAAACATATTATTAACTTCATTTACAAATTACATAACAAGAAGAAGAGGTCACACAGAAACACAACACCCTCATTTCCGTTCACATTTCACCTTCCTTCATTTTCTTTTCTTCATTGGATTGTACAAATTCTCAGATGAAAAAAAAAAACCATCTTTAATCCCTTCATTACTTGTTCATAACTTTTGCTATTTTCAGTGGTTTTTTGTGGGACTTTTTATATACAGACTTTTCTTGGTCTTGTTGGGTTTTTGGTGTTTCCTGCACAAATTTCTTTGGGTCCATTGCAGAGAAGCTTTGATACCCAGTAACATATATACAAAATATAAGAGACTGAAAGTATAATTGAACAGATATTTATATTATATAAATATTTTTCATTTTCTAAAGAAAACAAAAGTAGAAATACTTTTCAAATTTCATTTTTCTTGAATTAAGAAATTGCACAGATGGGAAAGCAAGGACCTTGCTATCACTGTGGTGTTACAAGTGAGTTCTTCTTTCTTCAATGTATTTTACTTTACCCATGAAAAAACAGTCTTTTTCAGCTAATAGAATTGTTCCTTTTTTCCCCACTCTGTAAATACTCTTATTTGATTAGTTTAGTTGTTCAATTATGGAACTGGATAACCATTTGCTGGTTGCTTCATAAAACAAGAGATCACTGACCAATAAAAAATGATTGAGTAATATGTGTTGTTATTCATTTTAATATTTGTTAAGAGGTTGTTGTGCTTGTACATTCACTTAAATCACTAGATTTGTAAACTGTGTTTGAGTTGGAATTCCTTTCCTTTTTCCTCATCACTATGTTATGTACTAGCCAATTATCAACTCTTTTGTGGAAAATATGTTTGCAAATAGTCTAACAGCAAGTAGGCAATTTTGGAGGTCAATTTGAATCCTTTTTTAACCAATGCAATTGGGGGATGTTTCCAAACTTTTTTCCTGTACTTCTTTTCCTTGTTCCCTTTCTAAATGTAAAAAATGTACTAATCTTTGCATTGATAAACTTCAGATATTTTCTCAACAACCAAAATCAATCAATCAACTACTACAGATAGCTAGTTGCAATTGGCAATTTGAATATTCTATATCCATTTGTTCTACTCAGAAACAACACATCGCAAATGTAGTAAATTTGTATGCTTCACTTAAAGATATCTTCTTGAAATCCTATCTAGTCTTTTGCTGCATAACCTACTGCGTTTGGAACTGTCACAGTTGAGCTTATCTAGAAAAGACTTGTTTAGGTTGGCTTTGCTCTCCAGTGTTGGTGCTACTTAAAGTAGTCATTGACATTGGGAAAAGCTTTTTTTTAGCTTGTACTCAACATATGTAACATATGCTCCGCAAGCTGAGGTGAGAAACTGATTGGGTTGCCTATAGCCGTGTCTTCGGCTTGGGATTTACCGGAAGTTCTTACTGATATCACATTTTTCTGTTAGTAAATATGATGTCTCGAAGAAAATACTTTTAAAAGTTCATGCAATGCCGTGCCTTTTGATGTGCAAATTCAATCCAGTTCTTTCCTCCTTATGGTGTTCTAGTCTTGGCTTAATTGTTTGTCTTGTTGTACCGCGAAGAATTTCTTTAGTTCACTTCTGATGCAACAATTATCAGTTATGTTCTTTATCCTTTTGTTGTTTTTTCTTTCTAAAAGTCCACGGAAGTAGCTGCTAGTATTAATTTTACCTTGAACCACTTGAAAAAGAAAGCTTGTATATCATTCCATTAATTTGCACTCTAAGTGACTCGCGGCAGATTGCAGTACCCAACTATACCGCCTGTACTGCTCTCTGCTTTTCTGAGAAGGACATTCAATTCAGATACCATTCAGTCTTCCGTCATTATCTACTTGGGAAACACTTTTAACATCAACATATCGCTGCAGGTACCCCACTTTGGCGTAATGGGCCTCCAGAGAAGCCAATATTGTGCAATGCATGTGGATCTCGGTGGAGAACAAAAGGAACCTTGGCAAATTATACTCCTCTGCATGCAAGGGCAGAGCCTGATTATCTTGAGGATTATAGGGTGTCTAGAGTCAAACACATGTCTTTGAAAAACAAAGAGCCAAAGCTGCTGAAACGAAAGCAAAATCATGATAATACTGAAGTTAGAACGCCTCCTGATTATAATCAGGGTTTCCTTAAGGGTTTAGATGAAGATACAAGCAATAGGTCAAGTTCTGGTTCTGCCATCTCAAACACGGAGAGCTGTGCACAATTTGGTAGTACTGAAGCAAGTGATTTGACAGGTAGTTCATTTATTAATGCCGGCACTGTTTCCAGAAAAGCCAATAAACTATAAAGGCTTGATTTTGGATTGAATTTGATTTTTTAAGATGTCGATATGTGCCTGTATACCTTTTCTTGTTAGCTGTTATGAAAAATTCTATAGGCAGTCATTTTTGGTGATGCTCATAGTTTCTGTTCTACATCTTTTTGTTGGATTGCCAATATTATCCTCAGGGTAAATATACCTTCTTTTGTGGTATGGCTGCATTTTCTGAAATTGAAACTTTAGTGCTAAAATCTAAGACCTTTCTATTTTCGTTACATTTTAAAAAAAATCTAGTCATTTATCTTCTCCTTTCCAGGGGCGGAGGCACGTTGAGCCAAGCGGTGTCATCCGACACCGCTTGGCCGGAAATTTTTATTTATTAATATATATGTAAATAATCTGAAAAAGAAAATGTAGTCTAAATAAATAAATGGCACAACTTGAGTTAACAACTATATTGGTCCGTTGGTGAAGTAATCCAGTTTCTGCTTGTGGTCAAACGTTCGACTCCCCACAGTTTTAACAATTTTTTTCGTAATATTTTGGTATTCTTCTGGAAATTGTTTGAAAGAAGCAGCGTCATTGAGTAAATGTTTGCTGCCTTATATAGATTTTTTTGGTTATGTTTGTACTGAGTCTATTATGAGTACATTTTATAAAAATAAAAGTTCGTGGGGGAGAACTGTACTACTATATTTGAATTGTGTTTTTCTAAAGTATAATTTTATTAAAGTAATTTTTTCATTTGTACGCCTCTCTAAATTTTGACACCGCTTAAAAAAAATTCTGCATACGCCTCTGCTCCTTTCAGAAGTTACTTCGAAAATTATCATATTCCCTACTGCATGTCCAATATGCATTCTCTAGCCTTCTCCTTTGTGTTCTTTAAGGTCTGCGTACACACTACCCACCCCGACCCCACCTTGTGGAATTACATTGGGTTTATTGATTTTTTTTCTGTTCTTTGTTTATTCTTTGTACTTTTCTTGTGCGTTCTAACCTTCACTATGTACTTGAAGCACAAAGCTCAGTGAATTCTTGCATAATTGGGTGATTTCAATGGCTGCTTAAAATACGTTCCCCTTAATTGTGCGATCAGGCCATGCCCAATCCAACATATGGGACACAACGGTGCCTTCAAGGAAGAGAACCTGCATAAGTCGTCCAAAGCAGTCTTCAGTTGAAAAGCTTACTAAAGACCTATATACCATCCTACACGAACAACAATCATCATGCTTCTCTGGATCTTCTGAAGAGGATTTGCTTTTTGCTAGTGACAAGCCTATGGTCTCTGTTGAGATAGGACATGGAAGTGTGCTTATTCGACATCCGAACTCCATAGGTAGAGATGAAGAATCAGAAGTCAGCTCTCTATCGGTTGATAACAAGCGACATTATGTAAATGAGGCTTATTCACGATTTTCTACCCCACCTGTAAATATTAACAAGGGTGTATATTTACCAAATCTGGGTACTGAGAGAATCAAGAAGCCTACTAGTCAGGGAATGGAACAAGACAAGATTAAAAGGTGATTTCTTCATTAATCTTGATAGCATGCAAAAATGTCTTGATAAATAAAGGTGGTGCTGCATGTGTTAGACCGGAAGAAAATGGATATGAGGTGTTAAATGCATGAATATCCTGCTAACGTTAGATGAGATTTGTCCGCACAAAAAGAATCAATATGCATCAGGAAGATAACATAATCGAACCAACAGATGCTATGCACCACATGATACTTCACTCCAAATGCTAATTGTGCAGTAAGCTTGTGGTGGCATTACATACAATAATTCCACAATTCCAACAGCTTTAAACCCTGTTCTTTACCTTGATTTATGCTTTCCGTCTTCTGATTTTATTTTGAAATGCAGGGATAAGGATCGGCTTGAGAAATTGCAGATTCTTGGACAACATAATTCACCACTGTGCCATATAGACCTGAAGGTCTGTTGCTAGCTCTTGATTTCATTACGAATAAATTTTTGTTTCATCTAATATAACAGTAGAATACTTCCTACAAGGCCCACTAACTCCCAATGAATTTAATCACTTTTAAGTTTATTTTGGCTATGTTGTCAATTGTTAATTCTTACAGTGTGGATCTAGGCAATACTCCGCCGCAATACTTCAAAACTGATATGATTATGATAAATATGATTCAGGATGTACTTAATTATGAAGAGTTCGTGAGGCATTTCTCAAGTGATGAACAGCAGCAACTACTAAAATACTTGGCTCCTGTTGATTCTTTTGCGCCTCCAGATAGGTTCATACAATCTACTTCATATTTGTATTCCTTTTACGTTGTCAGAAGTCTTAATAACATATAGCATCACTGAACTATTGAGAATAAAATCCTAGAGTCAAGTTTTTCTTCTTCTGTGATATTGCTGATTTTGTTTCTATGGTTTCTCTATCTGCAGTCTTAAAAGCATGTTTGAGAGCTCTCATTTTGAGGAGAATTTGTCTTCCTTCCAGAAACTTCTCGCAGAAGGTGTTTTTGATAATTCGTTAGGAGTGAAAGTAGAAGACTTAAGGATCTTGAAGAGGTTAATATTGTGCTATTTAACAAAATCAAAGTGGGTGGAAAAGTATAACCTTCTCAAGGTTAGGTCTTTTGATGTTTTATGAGCATGCCTACTTTTCTAAATATATAGTGCAGTTTTATTGAAGATAATCTTGTTTGTGTTAGGAAACTAAATGTAAAAGTAGTACCAACGGTTCTGAAGTTGCAGGAGGGCCCAACGCTATAGGCATAGGTCATTCAGTAAATGTGAAGAGGCCATTGGAGGGGCATCATGCAAAGTATGCAGGTTGGTTGCCTCTCTTTTTCAGTTTTTTTTTCTTTCAACAATTCCTCTTAATTGGTGGACTTAATTGTTCTCTTCGAGGCAAATATTTACCTGACGATTGTGAGAGGAGATCAAATTTTACCCGTGTGACAGCTCAAAGCAGAGAAAGCGCAAAGAAGTTAGATGTGAAGACTTAAATAAGTTTGAGCAATTCATAAGAATGGTTCTAGCATATTCAATTATTTCTGTTCTCGTAATCTGCCAGGGTTCCATGGGGTAGTAAGTGGCATCATAGACGATGAGAAGAAGTGGTAGAATATCTTAAATGTGGAAGGTATCTTTATATCTATTAGTGTCCTTGTTTTCGGGCCTGTGTTGACTAAATTCTTTAACTAGTTAATTTAGACATTGCATTTTGTCACATAGCTTGTAAGATAAGCTCAGTTCCATGGCCTACTATCTTGAGGTGGCTTGGTTCATGCTGGATAACTGTTAGGAGACATTCACCTATTGAAATGGAAGATGGAAATAGGGGAGGGGTTAAAAGAAAAAGTCCATCTCTCTCTCTCTCTCCCCCCTCTCTTCCTCTCCTTTTTAACTATATCTACAGATCCTCCATCCTATTATATATCCCGTAGTATACAGGCAAGTAGTAGTGAAATTCATGATTGATAAGACTAGGTAAGCCTTCCAACTTATTCAGTACAAAATCAATGTCCTCTCACTTCTGGCTATGTTACCTGCCACCAAAAGGAAAAAAGAATAAAGAATGTGGGGACTTTGTTTCATTGGTCCATCAAATTTGTCTAGCTTTCCTCTTTATCTAGTGTCTTTGCCACATAATTTCTCCAGCTTAAGTAATGCTTAAACTTCGTTTGAGTGCAATGGGGGGAATACTAGATTTTTTTCTCTTGAGGAAAAATCCCCTAGCTCTATTTTCCATGTGTAGTATGTGCTTCGACTATGTCACTATTTCAGATGAAAATAATTTTCAAGCCATTTCGCTTCAGGTGCAAAGAAAGCAATGAAGAGCCCCAATAGGGTGGTTATGAAAAGCAGCTATGAGCAGAAGGAACTAATAGACAACGATAGCTCTTGCTTTAGTCCAAAAAACCTATTTGCCTTGCCTTGTAATAGTTCTCCTATGCTGGATTCTCTCCATTTTGCAAATGGAAGTTCTGACCAGGAATTGCTGCTGGATGTGCCATCCAACAGCTCCTTCCCCCAGGCAGAACTCTTGGTACCAACATCAAGTTTTGCTGCACAAGCAAGCACTAGTAGCAGCTCTGTATACCCACATGCTGTACGTCCCTAGCAATACTATCACATTTTCTTCATAAGGCATCTCGAAGCTACTCCCGCCAAATCAGATGATTGTGTCTGTATGTTCTACATCAGTCATATGGTAATTTGCTGAAAAGAGTTGGGACCTATATATTAAACAAAATTTTGGATTTAGTGGATGGATGTGGTTGTTCACCCTTTTTGCTCCTTTTTGTAAAGATTGACAAACATTAATGTATAATATATAGCTGAAAATGCAGTGAAGGTGACAATGTCCAGACTCCAGAGTCTGTATGCAGTAAAGTTTTTAAACTTAAATTGGGGACATCCCTTCTGTCTGTTGGTTTTATTTATGAAGAAGTTACTCCAAAAAGACAAATGACATGTCAAAGTGGAGGGAACTGAGTTCTTGCTCCTTCCAAGTATGCGTGTGGCCTTACAAATAAAGTCTCATCTTGCACACAAGATGGTTGGTTACTTCCATTCAAAATAGTTTCAGTACATAATTTACATCAGTTGAAACTAAAGCAGAAGCTCAGAATATCCTAGTATATTGGTTCCTAACTAGCTAGTGAAGTCAATCCCTTAAAAACTCCATTTACAACCTGCAATGACTTTGTCAATTCTTCACACGGTATACCAAAATCTCCCTAAATCTATCGGTTTCCTGACATGAAATCAATCAATAACTCACTCCGGGGGCCACCATCTAGGCCGAGGAAAACACATACCATGCCTCTTAGCAGTCTCCCAGAAGTCTGCATTCTGCATTTCAATGTTCATCATCTCGCCAACAACCACCATGAATGTAGCTTCTATTATGTCTGTGAACTGCCCCTTCGTCACTGCCTTCTTCCTAACTTCCCCCTCCACTCCTCCATTCTTCTCTCCTCCCCTCATCCATGACGGCAATTCGCGCCTTCCCCTAATGCTTCCATCGACACCAGCATTACAGCTTTCCTTTATCCCATTTGCATGATTGAACTTCTCATTCTCACCATCTTCACGCACTACTCCTCCATCTCCATACTCTTTCACTGCAGAATCCACATTTCTCTTCATTCTCGTATCCTTAACTACTTCATTTTGCACAATTTCTTCACATTCTAAATCTGTGATCTCAGTATCTACATCAACCACCTTTTGTGTAATTGAACTCTTCATACCCAAATTCTTCTCGCAAACCCTAATTCTCTTCCTCAACGGTTCATCAAAATCACCCTCCGAATACTCAACTTCGTCAATTCTATCCAACCTATCACCGTAATACACCGCAGTATCTTCACCGGGAGGAACATTAGCCGGTAAATCAACGGCTGTAGCCGTGGTAGGTCTCTGATCATCAGAGCCGGAGATATAGGTCTGAGAATTATGGTGCTCTGGAGGAGTTTGGAATTCTTCATCTTCATGAGGGGTATTTTGGTCGATTGGGTCGCTATCTTGAAGTGATAACATGATAATTCCGGTATGTTCTGACGGCACAGGCGACGACGACGGCGAGCCGGAGGATCCGGGAAAGTTCTCAGCAAACGAGCAGTTACAAAGCTCCTGTTCATCGGCGGCAGTGGCACAGTTCCTGATAATTCCGGCGTAAGGGTCTTCCATTTGGCTATTTGTTTAGTTGGAGGGGAAGAGAGAGAAATGGAGTGTGTTAATTTGGGAGTACTTTAAATTTTAATTTTTGAGGGGTTTATTTAAGTAGGAATATTAAATAAATTATTCCCGCTTTTTCTTCCGACTCCCGCCTATAACATTAACGGTCGCTGGCAGCTGTCTGGATTATCGACGTGGAGAAATTTTATGTGTGAGACTCTTCAGAAAGGGTGGGACATGTGGACCGGTGGGTCCCACTTATATCACTCTTTCAGCTTTTTTTTTTTTTTTTTTTTTTTTTGGTTTTCCTCATCCCCAAATAGTCCCCCTACTTTCTTTTCCTTTTCTCTGCAATAAATATATACTAATATATTATCCTTAATCTCCATAGCAGAACACCAACATTTGCAACCTTAATGATTCAGATTATTGGAGATTTCGTTTAAGGATATTTAAAAAACGTTATTTCTAGATCTTAACATATTTCATATGTCAACGAATATCTCTATTTCTCCAATTGCTTCATCATGTCCTTTTTCAGAAGATGTAAGAACCCTAGAAAATCAACTTAAACTCCCTGCTTAAAAAGATAGCATCTATAAATAAAATGATATTTTGTTAAATGGAGGTTGAGGAGAGGAAAAATCCTTAAATTAACCTTTTCACCTAAGTTTCTTCCACGACTCACTTCATAAACTTTAAACCCATTTTCCATAAATCTTGTTTTCATTGTCAACCCATATTTATTCCCCAAGAATTATCATTTCCTTTTCATGGGAAAACTCAAAAAATGTATGAGGAAATATATAAGAGAAGACGGGTGTTGGACTAAAGAAGAAGAAAATGATATGTGTCATGAATCTGATGCAGAAAAGGTTGTTGGTGATTAGATGAGATATGGGTCACATTGAAGGATATAAATCTCGGTGTTTTGCTGTAGAAATTGAAGGAGAATTGCTTGTATCCGAGAAGAAAGAGAAAAGGAAAAAAAATTTAGGGAAAGTGTTATATTCTATTTATTTTAATGAATTTGAAGGAACCATGTTTTCACGTCATTCTACTAGCTAGGAGTATTGTGAAGCACAATAGTCTTGAAAAACTAACTGTTTGTATAACACTCCTCAAATTTATAAAAGTTTCAAGATAATCTAATTATAGAACTGAATTATTATTATTTTATCTTGTCTATAGTGAAATATGTATATATATATATATATATATATATATGTGTGTGTGTGTATATATATATACACTTAAATAATTGGATATACAATTAGGAAAAGTATTAATAATTTTTAATATTATTAATTATTAAAAATGGGTATTAGTAATTACTAGTTAAGAAAAAAAAGAAGAAGAAGTAAACTTAAAGCCCATAAAAGGAGCTATTGTCAACAAAAAGGCTTAAAGCCTTATAATGAGAATGATGTATTTCTCATTCAGATAGGCGAAACGGCATAAGCTTGTTTCGAACAAACAAAACAAGAAGAAAAGAAGAGGCGGAGAACACAGATGTTCGAAGCAGAGGCAACCTGAAATTGCTCGAAAATCCTAGGGTTCTTTACAAACCACTAATCCTTGAACTCGGGTATATAAATTCCCTGTTGATAATTATCCTACCGTGGTAATAGGTAGAAATTGAATAGTTAATTCCCTTCTTCCTCTATATCAATAATAAATTTCATATTTAGGTGTAGTACTTTAAAATTGATTAAAATGCACTGGTTGTTGTAGAATCGATTGTTTGATTGTGTCAGTTGGACTGGGGCCTACGTATTGGCTCGAGAAGTTTTGAGGTGAGTTGATATAACCCTTTACTAAAGTGGTTTAACTCACAAAAGCACGCATACAAGGTGTTTGATGAATTGCTTAAAAGAGTTTATCTTTATTTAACCAGAGCGAGCGAGTACCCATTAATTTAGAATTGTTCTAGCAAAAGTTTAGATGATCTATTATGCTATATGTGCTTAAATTTTCAGATTTTTGTGTTGTTCTTATATGCTATTTTCATGTTGAAAATTATGAAGAAGAGAGAATCTTTGGAAATATCTTTATATGTTTATTTCATTCTTATACCATGTTTTACATTTAAGGACACCAATATGAGCATGTACATAATGTTCTATAAAGAAAAGATTTAGATTTGAAAAGTCACAAGAAGAAGTTTTAGAAATAAAAGATTTTTGGAGAGTATCCTTTATTCTGAGAAGGGGTCATCGTTCAGGCCGAGGGTCCTGACCAAAGCGTTGACTTCCTGAAACTACTTGTGCCAAAGTAGGGAGCATACGAGCCGAGGGTCTCGTTGCTGAGAATTTACTTAGCCATGCTAAGGTATGATACATGAGCGCTGAGAACCATGAAGCGAGTGGCACCTCGTGGATTGGGCCTATTCGATCAGGTTGGGATCGAACCCGTGCCGATCACACGGTGACTGAGACAGAATTAAGTCAGGATAGTTGGAACTCCCAAAGTATAAAGTGAAGTATTTTTTTTAAGAAAGAAAAAGAGAAGAATTTCTTTTAGAATATTCATAAATTGCTATTATGCAATTATTTTAGAATTATTCTTATAAGCTTTATGTTTTACATGCATTTAGAACCTTTGCTCGTAATGTATATGTTGTTAAAGTTTCTCCCCCTGTTGTTGAGACTCACTGAGTACAGTGGATGGTACTGACGTTCTCTTTTGGGAACCTACGTTGGTCTGCGGTACAACGTAGGAACCGGGTTTGCAGGCGAGCAGGCTACGAGTTAGGATTTCCTTCCCTTCCAGTGATATTGGTGAGCTCCGCTTTTGTTCGTGGGGTATTCTTAGAGTCATTTTCATTTAGCTATTTCTTTATTTATTTAGAGAACTAGCCCGGAAATCTCATGTCCTGAGCAGTGCGTCAGTTTATCAGTAGAGGCTTCATAGACATAGCCATTGGGTTGAGATTCAGATGTTATTTTATAATAACTTAGCAGTAATTCAGTAGTTACTACTGATAAAGCTTTGGAGTTGATTTATTTAAATATTTGAGTTAATCAAAAATATTTGGTTAGAATATTGCTTTGTTACATATAAAGTTTGGAGTTATAATAGGTTTGATAAGCAGAGATGGTTCGCTCGGTCATGTTTAGTGATCGAGTGCCGGTCTCGACTTGTTTCAAAAAATGGGTCGTGACAAACTTGGTATCAGAGCCTCAGGTTTATAGAGTCCTAGGGGTCTATGAAGCCGTGTTAGTAGAGTCTTGTTTATGTGTATGAAGCGCGTCATACTTATAAATATGAGGCTACAAGCATTTAGGAAAAGTCATTTTTTTTATACTTTAGATCGTGCAATAGAGTCTACCTCTAAGAAATTATCTAATTTATTCGTTTCTCCAAAACTCGCAGAAATGGCTTGTACTCGCAACTCTGACACCGACACTCAGGATGCTTCTCAAGAAACCATCGCTACTATTGTGGCTCAAGGTAGAACTAAGAAGGTTTCGACTCAGAAAAGGAGGGGAAAATCCGCAAAGGGAGTCCAAGTACCCCGGGTCGAACAAGAAGAAGGGGTGGAGCATAATGATCCAGTACCTTAGGATCCAGTACTGCCCCCAACAGCAGCCCCGACTCAGGCAACTATATCTCCCGAGGTGGGTCAGATGTTTAATGCTGTCAACAATGCTATGGAGATGTTTAAAGCCTTTATGGCCAACCAGAACGAGAGAAGAGATGAGATTCCACCTCAATCAAATAGACAGAGCAATTCTGAGTCCTCAAGAGTGAATGAATTTTTGTAAGTTGAGCCCTCCAGTGTTCCATGGTTCTATAGTTGATGAAGATCCGATAATGTGGCTGGAGGGTGTCAAGAAAGCCCTCCGAGTGATGAAAGCATTTGATGATGAAGCTGTGGAGCTAGCTGCTTACCAGCTTAGAGATGTGGCTAGTGCTTGGTTTGAGATGTGGGAGAAGGAAATAGATGAAGATGATGGTCCGCCTACTTGGGAAGAATTTGAAGAGGCCTTCATGGCTAACTTTATCCCAGAAGAGCATAGGGAAGCTAAGGCTACAGAGTTTGAACAGCTCAAGCAAGGGAATAAAAGTGTGCAAGAGTACTATATGGAATTCATAAGGTTAGCTAAGCATGTTCCTCACATGGTTAAGACTGAAAAAGCAAAGATTCGCAGGTTTGTTGGCGGCTTAGCTTACCACATTAAGGATACGACATCAGCTGCCGCAGTAGGGATGGAAGCCTTCTCCTCTGTTGTGGGATTTGCCAAGCACTTAGAGAAAGATAGACAACTAAGAGGAGAAGAAAAAGAGCATAACAAGAAAGCCCGTACAATGGGCAGGTTTAATGGTACATCCAGCGGAGGCGGAAGGGATTCCTCTAATAAGGAGTCATTAGCACCAGCTCAATTCAGTCATTAGTCAGGTGGTGGGTCTTCCTTCAGACGTACCCAGAATAATGGAAACCAGTCTCGCCAGAATCAGAATTTTCGGACATCATCCTTACATAGCCAGAGTCATGCTGAGCAACATTCACACCAGCAAAGTCTTTGTGGAACATGTAAGTGGCAACATTCAGGTCAGTGCAAGCTCGGGTTTCATGGTTGCTACCATTGTGGAGACATTGGTCATATAAAGGCCAACTGCCCAAAGTTGCGACGTAATCTCAGTGGTGGACCAACTCGTCCTTCTAGTTCCTCAGCTACTGTAGTTGCACCACCTCAGGCTCGTGGTTCTCATAATCAGATCGGGCATAGAGCAGGCAGAGGTGCAGACCGAGTTACTCAGGGAGGGGGACAACCCCGTTTGTTTGCTACACTTGATCGTCAGAGTGCAGAGGCATCTGCAGAAGTTATTACAGGTATACTTTTAGTCTGCTCACATAATGCTTATGCCATAATGGATCCAGGTTCAACATTTTCATATGTGACTCCATACTTTGCAATTAACCTCGGACTAGAATCTGAACAACTTAGTGAGCCATTCCTAGTATCTACTCCAGTTGGTGAGTCAGTGAAAGTCACCAGAGTCTATAGAGGTTGTATAGTTTCAGTCCAAGGTCGCAACACCAAAGTCGATCTCATAGAGTTAGAAATGGTGGATTTTGATGTGATCATGAGTATGGATTGGTTGTCTTCCTGCTATGCCATGTTAGATTGTCATGCTAAGATAGTCAGGTTCCAATTTCCAATGAAGAAGTCTTAGAGTGGAAGGGTAGTTCAACATCGCTTGTAGGTAAGTTTATTTCTTACCTTAAGGCACAACGAATGATCGGTAATGGGTGTCTCGCCTATTTGGCTCACATTATTAATACAGAATCAGAACCACCAGCTCTTCAGTCAGTGCCAATTGTTAGAGAATTTCTAGAAGTTTTCCCAGATGACCTTCCCGGACTTCCTCCCGAAAGAATCATAGACGTCGGCATTGATCTCATGCCAGACACCCAGCCCATATCTATACCTCCCTATAGGATGGCTCCAGCAGAACTTAATGAGTTGAGAGAACAGTTGAAAGACCTTCTTGACAAGGGCTTCATCAGGCCGAGTGTTTTACCGTGGGGTGCCCCGGTCCTGTTTGTCAAAAAGAAAGATGGGTCTCTCAGAATGTGTGTCGACTATCGGCAATTGAATAAAGTTACCATTAAGAACAAGTACCCACTGCCAAGAATTGATGATTTATTTGATCAACTTCAAGGTGCAAAGTACTTTTCAAAAATAGACTTGAGGTCGGGATAACATCAGTTGAGAATCAGAAAGGAGGATATATCTAAAACAGCCTTTAGAACTCGCTACGGGCACTATGAATTTCTAGTAATGTCCTTCGGGTTGACAAATGCTCCAGCTACATTCATGGACCTCATGAACAGAGTTTTCAAGCCATTCCTGGATACCTTTTTTATCGTGTTTATAGACGATATTTTGGTATACTCTAAGAGCAAGGAAGAACATGCAGAACACCTTAGAATAGTCTTGCAGACCTTGAAGGAGAATGAGCTTTATGCCAAGTTTTCAAAATGTGAGTTCTGGTTGCAGTCAGTAGCATTCTTAGGCCACGTGGTATCTAGTGAAAGAATAAAAGTAGACCCTCAGAAGACAGAAGCAATCAAGAACTGGCCCAGGCCGACAATGCCAACCGAAATCAGGAGTTTCTTGGGGTTAGCTGGCTACTATAGAAGGTTTGTAGAGGGGTTTTCCTCACTTGCAGCTCCATTAACTAAGTTGACTCAGAAAGCAGTTAAGTTCCAATAGTCAGATGCTTGTGAGCAGAGTTTTCAAGAGTTAAAGAAGAGGTTGACCACTGCACCTGTGCTAACCTTGCCAGCAGGTTCGGGTGGGTTCACAGTGTATTGTGATGCCTCCAGAGTGGGCCTTGGTTGTGTTCTTATGCAAAATGGAAAAGTTATTGCTTATGCTTCCAGGCAGTTAAAGAATCATGAAAAGAACTACCCCACACACGACTTGGAGCTTGCAACAGTGGTGTTTGCATTAAAAATATGGCGACACTACCTTTATGGCGAGCATTCGGAAGTGTTTACAGATCACAAAAGCCTCCAGTACATTTTCAAGCAAAAAGAACTAAATTTAAGACAGAGAAGGTGGCTCGAGCTATTGAAGGATTATGACATCAATATCCTTTATCACCCGGGCAAAGCTAATGTGGTAGCAGATGCACTTAGTAGGAAGTCAATGGGTGTCTTGGCCCATCTTGCAGTACAAAGGCGATCTTCGGGTCGAGAAATTCAAAAACTAGCAAATGATGGAATTAGATTGGATGAGACCGAAGAAGGAGACATAACTGCTTATGCCTTAGCGCAATCCTCCCTTGTTGCGCATGTTAAGGCTAAGCAAGACGAAGATCCGTACTTAGTGAAATTAAAAGAAGGAGTCAGAAGCAAAGAAATCACTGCTTTCACTCTAGGAAGTGATGAAGTTTTGAAGTTGAATGATCGGTTATGTGTGCCTGATGTAGATGGTCTTAGGAAGGCCATAATGGAGGAAGCTCACAGTTCGAGGTACTCTATCCACCCAGGTGCTACCAAAATGTATCTAGATTTGAAAGAGTTGTATTGGTGGAAAGGACATGAAGAAACAAGTAGCAGATCATGTGGCTAAATGTTTAAATTGTCAGCAAGTCAAAGCCGAGCATCAGAGGCCTGGTGGCCTAGCTCAAGATATAGAGATACCACAGTGGAAGTGGGAGATGATTAATATGGATTTCGTAGTAGGTCTACCTCGCACATACCGTAAACATGATTCAATTTGGGTTATTGTAGACCGACTGACAAAGTCCGCGCATTTCCTACCAGTAAAGATGACAGACTCCGCAGAGCAGTATGCGCAGTTGTACATAAAAGAAATAGTCTGATTGCATGGTACTCCAGTTTCAATCATATCTGACAGAGGCCCTCAGTTCACGACAAATTTTTGGCAGGCATTTCAGAAAAGATTAGGTACTAAGGTCAATTTAAGCACCGCTTTTCATCAACAGACCGGTGGCCAGGCAAAAAGGACCATTCAGACTCTCGAAGATATGATGCGTGCGTGTGTTATAGATTTTGGAGGTAATTGGGATGATCACTTGCCACTTATAGAATTTGCTTACAATAACAGCTACCAGGCCAGCATTGGTATGGCTCTTTATGAAGCATTGTATGGGCGGAGATGTAGGTCTCCGGTGGGTTGGTTTGAACCAGCAGAGGTGCCGTTGATTGGTCCAGAGTTTGTTTGTGAGGCCTTGGAGAAAGTTCAGCTAATTAGAGAAAGACTTAAAGCGGCTCACAGTCGTCAAAAGTCTTATTCTGACAAGAGGCATCGGGAGTTAGAGTTCATGGTTGGTGATAAGGTGTTTCTGAAAGTTTCACCAATGAAATGAGTTATGAGGTTTGGTAAGAAAGGGAAACTTAGCCCTAGATTTATCGGACCTTATGAAATTCTAGAAAAGAAAGGAAACGTGGCTTATAAGCTAGCACTACCCGTTGAGTTGTCCTCTGTTCATCCTGTCTTTCATGTGTCTATGCTTAGAAAGTACATCCATGATGAGTCGCATATAATACCTGTCGATACCATAGAAATTAAGGAAGGCCTGACTTATGAAGAGGTACCTATAGAAATTCTCGATAGACAAGTAAGAAAGTTGAGAACAAAAGATATAGCATCGGTAAAAGTTTTGTGGAGTAATCATGATTCAAAAGATGCTACGTGGGATGTCGAGGAAGATATGAGGAAGAAGTATCCTTATTTATTTGAGTAACAAGGTATGTGAACCTAGGTTTGGCTTGACATTTATATTACATTTATTAAATACAAGTTAGCAAGTGTTTATGTCTTCTTAGATTATATTTAGTTGTTGTAGTGATTTAGTTTATGCCAGAGCATATTTAATTCATTAAAGTGATTTACTTTTACTAAAGTGTTGTGCTTTAGATTCTTGTTAGTTATTGTGGTACCTCCTTGCCGGAGTGTAAGTAATTAATTTATGAGCTGTGTACGGTGCCTATGAATGACCTGTTATGGTATATTTGGTTGTTGTTGGTGTGGTTGTGGTATTTGTGACAGGGATATTTTTTCGGATAGTCCAATTTACAAGAGAAACTGTGCCGAAATTTTTGAAAATTTAGGGAGTTAGCCAAAATTTTGAGTCCCTCGGAAAAGTGAGTAGTGCTAAGAAAACTTAAGAGGTTCAAGGACCTAAGGAATGATTGTTAGCTTAAGAATAAGGCCCTAGCAACATTCAAGGACGAATGTTTTTAAGGAGGGAATGTTGTAACACTCCTCAAATTTATAAAAGTTTCAAGATAAGCTAATTATAGAACTGAATTATTATTATTACTATTATTTTATCTTGCCTATAGTGAAATATGAATATATATATATATATATATATATATATATATATATATATATATATATATATATATATATATATATATATATATATATATATATATATGTATGTATGTATGTATGTATGTATTTCACTTAAATAATTGGATATATAAATAGAGAAAATATTAATAATTTTTAATATTATTAATTATTAAAAGTGGGTATTAGTAATTATTAGTTAAGAAAAAAAAGAAGAAAAAAAAGAAGAAGAAGTAAACTTAAAGCCCATAAAAGGGGCTATTGTCAACAAAAAGGCTTAAAGCCTTATAATGAGAATGATGTATTTCTCATTCAGATAGGCGAAACGGCATAAGCTTGTTTCGAACAAACAAAACAAGAAGAAAAAAAGAGGCGGAGAACACAGACGTTCGAAGCAGAGGCAACCTGAAATTGCTCGAAAATTCTAGGGTTCTTTACAAACCACTAATCCTTGAACTCGAGTATATAAAATTCCCTATTGATAATTATCCTACCGTGGTAATAGGTAGAAATTGAATAGTTAATTCCCTTCTTCCTCTATATCAATAATAAATTTCATATTTAGGTGTAGTACTTTAAAATTGATTAAAATGCACTGGTTGTTGTAGAATCGATTGTTTGACTGGTGTCAGTTGGACTGGGGCCTACGTATTGGCTCGAGAAGTTTTGAGGTGAGTTGATATAACCCCTTTACTAAAGTGGTTTAACTCACAAAAGCACGCATACAAGGTGTTTGATGAATTGCTTAAAAGAGTTTATCTTTATTTAACCAGAGCGAGTGAGTACCCATTAATTTAGAATTGTTCTAGCAAAAATTTAGATGATCTATTATGCTATATGTGCTTAAATTTTCAGATTTTTGTGTTGTTCTTATATGCTATTTTCATGTTGAAAATTATGAAGAAGAGAGAATCTTTGGAAATATCTTTATATGTTTATTTCATTCTTATGCCATGCTTTACATTTAAGGACACCAATATGAGCATGTACATAATGTTCTATAAAGAAAAGATTTAGACTTGAAAAGTCACAAGAAGAAGTTTTAGAAAGAAAAGATTTTTAGGGAGTATCCTTTATTCTGAGAAGGGGTCATCGTCCAGGCCGAGGGTCCTGACTAAAGCGTTGACTTCCTGAAACTACTTGTGCCAAAGTAGGGAGCATACGAGCCGAGGGTCTCGTTGCTGAGAATTTACTTAGCCATGCTAAGGTATGATACATGAGCGCTGAGAACCATGAAGCGAGTGGCACCTCGTGGATTGGGCCTATTCGATCAGGTTGGGATCGAACCCGTGCCGATCACACGGTGACTGAGACAGAATTAAGTCAGGATAGTTGGAACTCCCAAAGTATAAAGTGAAGTATTTTTTTTAAAGAAAGAAAAAGAGAAGAATTTCTTTTAGAATATTCATAAATTGCTATTATGCAATTATTTTAGAATTATTCTTATAAGCTTTATGTTTTACATGCATTTAGAACCTTTGCTCGTAATGTATATGTTGTTAAAGTTTCTCCCCCTGTTGTTGAGACTCACTGAGTACAGTGGATGGTATTGACGTTCTCTTTTGGGAACCTACATTGGTCTGCGGTACAACGTAGGAACCGGATTTGCAGGCGAGCAGGCTACGAGTTAGGATTTCCTTCCCTTCCAGTGATATTGCTGAGCTCCGCTTTTGTTCGTGGAGTATTCTTAGAGTCATTTTCATTTAGCTATTTCTTTATTTATTTAGAGAACTGGCCCGGAAATCTCATGTCCTGAGCAGTGCGTCAGTTTATCAGTAGAAGTTTCATAGACATAGCCATTGGGTTGAGATTCAGATGTTATTTTATAATAACTTAGCAGTAATTTAGTAGTTACTACTAATAAAGCTTTGGAGTTGATTTATTTAAATATTTGAATTAATCAAAAGTATTTGGTTAGAATATTGCTTTGTTGCATATAAAATTTGGAGTTATAATAGGTTTGATAAACAGAGATGGTTCTCTCGGTCATATTTAGTGATCGAGTGCCGGTCTCTACTTGTTTCAGAAAATGGATCGTGACAGTTTGCAACAATTTTTACTTGTATTGGAAAATATTTTGCAACAAAAATATGAAGCAAAAGAAATTGATAAATATTCGTAGGCAAAATTCTATATCACCTCTTAATTCTTCTTTCCAAAAAATTTGTGATTCAAGGGGTGAAGCAACGTCTCTCTCGAACTTAGGATGATGTGGACCTTTTTGTTTTCTCTGTGATTCGAGGGCTTGAGAAACGTCTTTCTCAAACATAGGATATTACAGACCTCGTTTTGATGTATTTAATGGCCAAGAATATCGGGCGGCATTTCGTCATTTCAGGTTGATCTCCTGAAAGAACTATATTGACCACTCCATTCTTATTGAAGAACTATGCCGCTGATGATTGATATCTCTGTTTGCGGATCCCTTCACTAACTCCAAAGAGTTATGTAAACTGTCTTACTTGTTTCTGATTGGCTCATGTGAGTCATCAAACTTATCATACAAGCTATGTGATAAGCTTGTATCTGATTAGCTAGGACATATCATTTAGATACTTGGCGATCTTTTATTGGTCATTGCTTTTGATCGGATTGCTATATTATTTTAACATGTGGCATCATCTTGTTGGCTTTAAATTTGACGGGACATGCCATATCACTTAACACATGGCATGAGTGTGGCCTCATGATGAAATGACTATGGGCCTGAAAATAATAAAAATAAACTCATTAACCTTGTAAAGTCCAAATTAATTCTTCAACCCAAATAAATTTAAGATTGAGATTTTTACATGCTTGGTCCTTTTTTAAAAATTATTATCATAAATGATAGTAGACTTTGTTTATTCCAAAAATATCACTTTTTTTATTACTTTTTAGCACTTTCATTTTGATAACTCCATTAACTAAGGGATCACTCTACATTAATACACTTTTTACTACATTTCCTTTTCTCTCACTCTTCTATAACTTCTTTTTTCTCTTCCAAATAATACTTACCCAAATATATCAAAGATTCTGACAGAAGAATATCTCAAAAATAATTCTCTCTACACAATGAGAATTTTAGTATTTCTTTCTTTTTTGAGTTTTAAACTTTTTTCTGTATAATTTTATTTTAAACTTTTTTCTTTACAATTTTATTTTAACTAAAAATATACATTTAATATATTTCAAGTATATTATATTGTGATAATTTATAATGTAAATATTCCATCAATATGTCATATATATATATACCACATATATAACTTATATATATATATCATACTACATTATTATATTGATATTATTCAAAGTATATTGCTAGCATATACCTTACATAAAATTTAATCTAAAATATTAGTATGCCACTAATATGTGTATAGAAGAAAAAAATATGTCACATATACTATTTATATACGGATAATTTGTACAAATATGCATGTTATATTAGTGCAAATATAAATGGAATATTTATAATATCTCTTTAAATATAAATAAGTGTATAAATAACATATGCATATATACATAATTTTTCCTAAAAAAACACATGATTTATAATATACCATAAACATACATTATATTTTTTTCACGAAATATATGTATTTTATTCCATTGGAATATACAAATATATAATTTTGCTAGGATTAAGTTGAATAAAAAGGTCCATGTGTAAAAAGGAAAAAAATTACTATGGAGTGGATCGATGATATATAATTAAATATAAAGACATATATAAACAACATATGCATATATATATATGAATTTTCCTAAAAAAAATATATGATTTATAATGTATATACACCACAAACATACATTATAATTTTTTCGTAAATATATGTATTTTATTTTGTTAGAATATAAAGATGTATAATTTGCTATATTACATTATATAAAAAGATCCATGTATGGAAAGGAAAAATCTGTTATGGAATGGATTGGTTTCTAAAAAAAATATAAAACATGGTATAGAATGGAGAAAAAAAATAGGAAAATATATTAAATACTAGGACTATCTTTTTAAACAACTTAATTTTTGCTGATTTGAATTGAATTAAATCTGCTATATGTATAAATATTTTACTGCCATATTTGTTAATCATTAATTAATACTAATCTTTTGTATTATATTTTTAATAGTGTGCTATTAATGAAAGTAGCTCTTTAAGATTTAGTCTAAATCTTGTATGGACTTAACTTAATAAATATTTTTATGTCTACACTAACTTTTTTCCAAATGGTATATACTCTAAAGGTTGGACATCCATCTTTTGCCGTGATGCTGCAGTTGAATGTTCATTCGATCATTGTTTATCATGTAAGTAAAAATATAATGGGAGTTAGTTATTACATGTGAAGACCTTTTTGAACATTACATGTCTTATTGATGTAAATATTATAAGTATTCTTAGACCTGGAAACATAGCAGTTCATAGTTTGCTAGGTGTTTACCTCGAAAATACGAGTAATAATTAAACTTGTTTATGATTTTAAAGATATGTGATTTAGTTCAATACTAATTAATAATCATGAAATCTAACGTATAAATAAAAGAAGCAAGTTGAATCAAACCAGTACTTAAGCAAGTCTTGACCTCGAGCTATGGTGGCCTCGAGGTTGGTCAATAAAAATAGTAAAATAAAGACAATAAATTTAAGAATCAGTTCTGATGAGTAAGTGTCATACTTCTTTTTTCCCGAGGGATATGAAGTTTTTTCAATTAAAGTGACAATAACCGAAATGAGATTATTTTATTAATTCAAAGTCACCACTTGGAATAATGACTATGGTGTCCCAAGCCACCGATTTATGTTAAATCCCAAATCAAGGAAAATTTGACTCTGTTTAAAAGTCTGCGAAACTAGAAGACCGGATAAGGAATTCTGTTAATCCGGGAGAAGGTGTTAGGTATTTTCGGGTTTCGTGGTTTTAGCACGGTCGTTTTACTCACACTTGGCTTAATTAAATTGTTCAATTACTCATTTTAGAACCTATGTATATTTTATCTTTTACCTCTTTTAAATTGCTTGATTACTTGTGATTAAAGAATTACCTTAAGACGAGTTACGCGTACGTATACTCGTTTAGTTTGGCGTGTCAAGAATCATGTCACGTGTACACAATTCACAACACTTAGTTTATTTAAGAAAAAGCTTGGTCAAAGTCGCGCGAACGCGTACCTTGAATTTATTTGGAAAAATCGTAATCATGTCATGCGAACGTGTACACAATCGCGATAGTAGTTTAAAACCGCGCCTAAAAGCATTTCTATGAGTATTTGATTAAAGCGTTTTATTGTTACTAAAGTCACACGAACATGTGCCTTGGTTTGCTTTTGATATCACAACTACGTCACGCGTACATGTACATAATTGCAATAGTTAGTTCAATTCGAAGTATACCTAAGGCTATAATCATGTTTATAAGTTAACTTTCCTATGTCTTGAGACTAGATGTAAAAGCTTAATGCTACATGAGACATTCATTTGAATTAATTGGGCAGCTTACATATTAGCTGCCAAATGGGTCCATAATAAAGAGGCTTTTGGGCCTGATAACGGGCGAGTCCAAATGAACTCTGGCCCAATACACATATTATCAATTATTTAACATTCTACAGGAGTTTAATCAAGGAGGATTTGGACTCGATGATGGCTGGGTCCAGATGAACCTGGCCCAACGCATATATTACTAACTATTTGAATGAATTTAAGATTGAAAATTTGTGATTTATTTTTTGTAACACCAATCATTGAATCTTAGCTTATACTTTTGCATTTGTTTTTAAAACAGAATGCTAAAGAAAACATGAGGCGTGAGCAAAACAAATCAGAATCTGGTTTAATTCGATAAATTTTACAAATTTCATATGTACTTTTATTTCTTATGTTAACACCATGCTAAAATGATAAGTTTAAAAACTATTTGTGTATCTAAAACTTTAGAGAGTAAATGCCTTTAACCAAACTATCAACTTAATTTATTAGCTGAAAAATCTAGAATATAATTTCATGGATCCAATTGGTTTGGGCTTGAAAATGTACTAGGCCTACTATCCATGTTTGCTCAGAAAACCCAATTTTTCATAATCTGAAAATTCTAAAACTACCAAATTGGAATTACTGTATTTAGTTGCTTTAAACAACACAGTAAAGTTACTAACATATTAAACAAGCACATTATACAAGAGAAAATATAGAAAGAACTAAATTATTACAACTTATTAATTAAACAATGAGTTTAATTCCTTATACATACTGATGACAAATCTATATATTACTACTCCTAACAAATTTCTTTCAAAAAGTTGTTTTTTTACTTGTACTTTTGTAGACAAATACATGGATCTTCAGGATATAACCCTTCTATCATGAACAAATGCATGAAGCTCAAATAGATTTTGAGCAACCTTCAGAAAACTTTAAACATAAAATTAGCAAAACTTAAGTAGAGTAACTTGTATAAATGACCAACTTTATACATATTTGCAAATAACTTCAAATAAACAAATTTCAATCAATATTGGTCATGCAATAACTTAACTCACATCCATAACTTCATTCAAACAAACGAAACTTGACAAACACCAAATAATAGTCATGATACCGAAATTTGACAAAATAACAAAAATCTTTAAGCAAAACTAAAATTTATATTATAAGGAGTAGTACCTTAGTAGCAACAAGAAACCAAAAGAAAGAAAGAAAATAAGTCTCTGAAAAATCTGAGCAAAAGCAACAACAAGAATACCAAACAGGAAATCGAAACAGCTTTAAATTCAAACTCAGAAATCCCAGCAAAAGTATGAAACCAATATGAGTTCTTTGCTAAAAATGAAGGAAAGAGACTCAAAACAATAAGGAATCAGTGTATTTTCGGGGAATATTTTGTGTGTGTATATCTGTGTATTTTTTGTGTCGATCTCTAGGTGTCTATAATGAATAAAAAGGAGCATTTATATAGAGTGGGGGAGTGAAAAGAGATAAGGATTAGGGTACTAAAAAGGAATCTGCCAGCATTCCCTAAAATCAGGGAAATGGAATCTTTCCTAAACAAAAATATGGATAGCTGTCCAATTTCTAGTACCTTCTTATCACAGAAAATGGACAATTGTCCAATTTCTGGATATTTAGGATCTTATCCCTATCCTTCCTACTCAGCATTGGGACAGATGTCCCTGTTCTAGAAGTTTCTAACATTTTTTGAAGAAATTTTCAAACTAAAATACCAAAATTGACCCTGAAAGGCCTTGGAATTGCCTCAAAACCAGACTAGTTCTGGGCCTGAGCCATGTGACTCTTGGCCTAAGGACTTTGGGCTCTTAAGCTTTTAACAAATCTATGGGCCTGTCTATCAGACAAGCCCAATTTATAAGCCAAGTGCAACGGGCCACTTTAGTGGAGCCCAATTCCTAAACAACTACCAAACAAAACAAACATGCATCTAAAACTAATTACTAGTTTTAACCTAACCGACTTCATTTAATTAATTTAAACAAAAAATAACAGAAAACACATAAAACAACAGTACTGAAAAAATAACATAAAAATTATAAAATAAAACACATAATAATAATAAAAAAGATAAAGGAAGAATAGAAAGGAAAAAGGAAAACGAAAGAAATTATACCTAAAGTTATTTTTTGGTAAAGAGGAATCTAGCCATTAAAAACCCTCATGCCAATACACCCATCTGGGATCTGAGATCCCTGATGAGAGATATTGGCAGGAAGATTATTATAAGACTAGGTGGAATTTTGAAAACGGGAAAGGTAGATCTAGTGTTTGGAAACCCAAATCTAAGATCTAGGGTTTTAGTAATGGGATTTTTTTGGGACCTATGTTAGAGTAGGGTTCTAATTGTGGTGGTATGGTATGAGTTCAGATAGGTTTAGGATTTCCGGCGGCGGCTCTAAGGTTTCTAGGTTTTCAGATCTAAGATATGTTATTTTTGGTAGGGTTTTTGGGGATTTGGTTGGTAGGGTGAAATTCAGGAAGGTGAAGAGAGTGTATGGGGTGAGTTTGAGTGGCTTTGGAGTTCCACCGCTGCCGTAGGCGATTTTCGGTGACGGGGCTAGGGCGGAGCTAGGATTTTAGTTCCTTTCAGGTTCCAGATCTACTGTTTTAACGGGATTTTTGGGGTTTTGATTAGTGTGGGGGAGGTTTAGGAAAAGTGAGGGAGAGAATAGGGCGGATTTGGGTGGTGTTAGGTGTTTGCCGCCACCGTAGGCAAATTCCGGCGACGACTCTAGGCGAAGGGTGGAGAGGCGGTTAGGTTTTGGGCGAGTTTAGAGAGAGAGATGTGAGAGAGTGGGGGGGGGGGACGGAATTGAGGGGTAAGGGGGTGTTAGGACACTTACTTAGGGGGAGATGAGTTTCGGGCCGTTGGATCTATTGAAGATCAACGGCCAGGATTGCTTGGCATCCAAATGACACCGTTTGGTTTAGGCAATAGACTGGACCGGTTTGGGGGTATTGAGCTTGGCCGATTTTGGACTGGTGTGTGGATTGGGCTAGTTTAAAATTGGCCCAGTTCAGCCAACACTTAACTAGACCCATTTTTGTTTAATTTTAAAATCTAATTAGTTTAATTAAATTCTAAATTAGGTACTAAATTATCTTAATTTGTAAAATTTAAATAACTATCTATTTATATTATTTACATAATTAGTCAATTTAAATTAATAAAGAAAAAATACTAATTTTAACACTAAAACTAAAAATGTAAAAATGAACATTATTTTTTTGTGATTTTTGTTTCAATAAAATAATTAATTAACGACTTAACCTTAAAAATGTAATTAACAACCTAAAATGCAATGCATAAAATTTTAAATTTTTTTTTAGGGTATTTTCCATGATTTTAAAAATATTAAATGTGCACAAATATGCAACTAAATGCAAACAATTAACAAGAAATTCTATAAAAACGAAAAATAATATAGAAAACCCTATTTTTTAATTTTGTAGGAGTATTTCTAGTCAGGCAAAAATCACGTGCTCACAGCTATCCCTCTTTGTTTGGAAACACGAAGAATTTTTGAATAAAGATAAAATGAGCAATTACGAGCGATTTTTGCCTGTTTGGATACTCCATGGGAAGAATTTGAAAAAGTTTGACCAAACCTTGCTTCGGAGGTTGCCTACATATCCTTGGCTATAAAGGAATCAGGTCTTTATAGTTCTGGAAATTTTGATAGCTGGGACTACATGGAAGCTGTGATTTCACTGTTGTTACTACTGCTGAGCTCCTTATTACACCAAAGTCAAAGTGAAAAAGACTAGCTAAGCCTATCAACTATGAGTTACAAGATGAATTTATAAATTTTCTGAAGCTTGATCTTGAGTCTTGGCTAGTTCTTCAATAAAAATCTGATCGAAATCTTGATGCTTGGTAGCTGCAGGTGCTAGCTCATTATTCTTCAGCTTTTGGATCAGTACAGGACAAGTTTGTGGATTGATCCATGTTTTGAGCAGTCCACATCTTTTCTCTGCCTCTGCACTTTGGTTTCAACTCTTTTCTTTTCTTTCTTATAATCTGGACTGAGACTTCTTCTTTTGGTCGTCTCGAATCTTGCGCCTCGAATTATAACCTACTCAGGCATAAAAACAAACGAACGGAATTTTTTTGCCCCAGTTTTCACTGAGTTATTGTAACGAAATTCTATACTACTTCATTATTGAAAGCGATAAAAGGGAGCGAGAGTGGTACACCTGGAGGAAACGTAGACTAGGGAGTGGAGACTCTACAACTAAAATTAAAATCAACTAGGGATTGGAGACCCTATGTTGCAAAATCATTAGGTTATGCTGGAATTAACTAGGGAGTGGAGACCCTATGTTGGAAAATCATCAGGTTATGCTGGCATCAACTAGGGAGTGGAGACCCTATATTGGAAAATCATCAGGTTATGCTGGCATCAACTAGGGAGTGGAGACCCTATGTTAGAAAATCATCAGGTTATGCTGGCATCAACTAGGGAGAAGTGGCCCTATGTTGGCATCAACTAGGGAGTGATGACCCTATGTTGGCATCAGGTTATATTGGTATCAAGTTATGTTGACATCAACTAGGGAGTGAAGACCCTATGTTGGCATCAACTAGGGAGTGGTGACCTTATGTTGGCATCAGGTTATGCTGGCATCAACAAGGGAATGGAGACCCTATGTTGGCATCAACTAGGGAGTGGTGACCCTATGTTGACATTAGATTATGTTGGCATCAACTAAGGAGTTAAGACCCTATGTTGGCATTAACTCGGGAGTGGTGAGCCTATGTTGGCATCAAGTTATGCTGGCATCAACTAAGGAGTGGAGACCCTATGTTGGCATCAACTAAGGAGTGGTGACCTTATGTTGACATCATGTTATGCTGGCATCAATTAGGGAGTGGGAACCCTATGTTGGCATCAACTCGGAAGTGGTGACCCTATGTTGGCATCAGGTTATACTGGCATTAACTAGGGAGTGAGAATCATATGTTGGCATCAACTAGGAAGTGGTGACCCTATGTTGACATCAGGTTATGCTGGCATCAACTAGGGAGTGAGAACCCTATGTTGGCATCAACTAGGGAGTGGTAACCCTATGTTGGAAAAGTCGCAGCTAGGGATTGGAGACCATATGTTACCATGATTTTGAACCTTTTCTTCTTCTCTTTCTTTTCATTTCATTTTTTATCATCATTTTCATTTTTTTTATTTAATAAAATGAGTAAAAATGTAGGAAAGAATTTGGAGGAGACTTTCCTTTTGGATTAATTATTGCTGCAGAGTTATTTTAGTCTCTGCGCAGTTTCCTTTTATTGCACCTGCTTCTTGCAAGGTTGCTTTAAATTACACCTGTTTCCTGTTTTTTAAAAAAAGGACAATTTGTCAGTTTGAAACAGTGGTTGGTTTTGTGGCCTTGAGCGTTTCAGTCACTTGATCTCGGCCCTTTCAACTGTAACTGGTTGTTTCCTGAATACCAATTGCAATTCTGACCCCGGAGAACCTCTGGTTTGTCACGACCCCGGTTCGCCCTCCGTGAACCATCGTGATGACACCTAGTCTCTACGACTAGGTAAGTCTAAATTGCGAAAGATAAACCAATTTGCGGAATAAAAATAATTTAAAATAGAAATAGAGTGATATAACAGCGATTAAAAGTGCCGCTCGGCATACACAATATAAATTCTCGAAACTAATACATTTTTCCAAAACCCGGAAACCCATGAATCACAAGCTAAGGATACTACATAGTGCTCTAACTCCAGAATAGTCTAAAACAAAGTAAATACAGAAGGGATGTAACTACAAGAGAGAATGGAGAGAGACTCCTCGGTCTGAGGACGCGACAGATATACCTCAAAGTCTCCGAAGGGTCGCCTCGCCTCAAGGATGGTAAGTCTGAGTCGAAGTACCTGGATCTGAACATGAAAAACATGCGCAGAAAGGGCATGAGTACACCACAGCGGTACTCAGTAAATGCCAAGCCTAACCTCCATCAGGTAGTGATGAGGAAGGTCAGGGCCCTACTAAGGTTAAATAAAAATATAAGATTCGACAGTGTAGAACAGAACAGTATAAATAAGTACAACAGTAAAAGCAACACAAGATATAAAGAACAACAACAACTATTACAGAGGCAAAGTACATAGAGAGAAATACGGTTCAGTACCAAAAATAACAATCGGGGATCTCCCAGGATACTGTCCTGTAGTCACAAATATACATATCCAATGGATCTCCCGGGATCCCGCCCCGTAGTCCAACTCATAGTGCGCGAGGATATACCAGAATCCCATTTTGTAGTCCCAAATGTAAATACCCAGTACTGGGGAATCTACCGGGTGCATTCCCGTAGTTTCATATAACTGTGCAGGGGGATCTATCAGGAATCTAACCCGCAGTCCCAAAGTAAACAGACAAGGGGGAGCTAACGGAATCCCACATCCGTAGTCCCAATGTAAATACACAGCAGCAGCAAGAAGATATACAGAAATGGCAAAATTTCATATTAAGGAAAACAAGTAGTTCTAGCCTAGCATGCTGCACAGAATTCAGGTAAGGCAGTTTGAGCAATTAAAGCAATTAAATCACTTAGACATGCTTTCCTAAGCTAACAACAGGCTTAATAGTGCAAGCAATTAAAACAGGAAAAAAACATACTAGTAATTACTTAATGAAAACTGGATTTCCAACAATTAGCACAAGTACGCACTCGTCACCCCACGTACAAGGCATTTCAATTATCAATAATAACAAATCTTAAGGGGAAGGTCCCCCACACAAGGTTAGGCAAGCCACTTACCTCGAATCAACCCGAATAAATCCGAAACCACGCTCTTGCCACGAGTACTCGACTCCAAATGGCCCGACTCTATTCAATTCAATTTCATAATGTAAATAACACTTCAAATAACTGATTCTACAATTAAATTCTAAGCTAATACGTGAAATTAGGTAAAATGACCAAAATGCCCCTCGAGCCCACATCTCAGAATTAGGTAAAATTTATATTTCCAGAATCCTCACACTCTCACGAGTTCAATCATACCGAAAGTACCAAAATCGGACCTCAATTAGTCCCTAAAATCATCACTCAAAAGCCTCTAATTAGTCAAGCCTAACCCACAATTTACCACTGTTTTTCCTTAATTTTTCATGCTTAAATTGATAAAAATCATTCAAATAACTAGTTTAGGGACCAAAGATCATACCCCATTGAACTCCTCTGAAAATCCCTCTTGAAAAGTGCTCCCCAAGCTTCTTCCCGTTTGAAAAGAGGTGAAAAATAACTAAATTTCGCGAAGGCAAGTATTTATATGTTTCTTCCCAGCGATTTCCACATCTGCGGCCCTAGGACTGCTTCTGCGGACCAACGGTCGCATCTGCGACTTCTCAGTAAATCCATTTTTCCGCTACTGCGATACATCCTCTGCACCTGTGTTCTTGCGGGTGCGATACCCTTCTCGCACCTGTAGCTCCTGCTGGACCTCCCCAAATTCTGCTTCTGAAATTGATCCACCGCTTCCTGCGGCTCCGCACATGCGGTCCCACACTTGCAGATGCGGTTATGATAGAAAACCAGCTGAAGCTGCAACTCCAAACTCCAAAATCCTTCCGTCAACCATCCGAAATCATCCCGAGGCCCCCGGGACCTCGACCAAAGGCACCAAAAAGTCTAATATCACTGTTCAAACTTATACCAATCCTTAAAACACCTAAAACAACATCGAAACGACGAATCAACCGCAGATTCAAGCCTAAGAATTCCAAAACTCTAAAGATAAACTTTCGATCAAAAGGTTTATCAAACCTCGTCCGAATGACCTGAAACTTTGCACACACATCACATTCAACACTACGGAGCTACTCCAACTTCCGAAATTCCATACCGACCCTCGGATCAAAATCTCATTATCGAACCGGAAACTTCAAAATTTGACTTTCGGCATTTCAAGCCTAAATTAGCTACGGACCTCCAAAACACAATCCGAACACGCCCCTAAGCCCGAAATCACCCAACGAAGCTAACAGAACCATCAGATTTCCATTCCAAGCCCGTCTTCACACTGTTCTGACTACGTTAAAATTTCCAACACTTAAACTCTCATTTAGGGATTAAGTGTCCCAAAACTCTCCGAAATTCAAAACCGAACATCCCGACAAATCAAAATAGCAGAAATAAACATGGGGAAAATAGTTAATAGAGGATCGAGGCATTAATTCTTAAGATGACCGGTCGGGTCATCACATCCTTCTACACTTAAACATTCATTCGTCCTCGAACGAGCATAGAGACATACCTGAAGTAGTGAAAAGATGAGGGTAACGGCTGCGCGTATCCTTCTCGGTCTCCCAAATCGCCTCCTTGACCGACTGACCTCGCCACTGAACCTTTACTGATGCAATGTTCTTTTACCTCAACTTTCTAACCTGCCTATCCAATATCGCCACCGGCTCCTCAGCATAAGATAGATCCTTGTCCAACTGGACTGAACTAAAATCCAATACGTGCGACGGATCACCGTGATACCTCTGGAGCATCGAAACATGAAATACCGGATGAACTCCTGCCAAGATGGGAGGTAAGTCAAGCTCATAAGCAACCTCCCCAACATGCCTCAATATCTCAAAAGAGCCAATAAACCTCGGACTCAACTTCCCATTCTTCCTAAATCTCATAACGCCCTTCGTAGGCAAAATCCGAAGCAGAACCTGCTCTCCAACCATATAAAAAACATCACGAACCTTCCGGTCCACGTAGCGCTTCTGTCTGGACTGGGCTGTACGGAGTCTATACTGAATCACCTTAACCTTCTCCAAAGCATGCTAAACCAAGTCCATGCCCAACAATTTAGCCTCACCCGGCTCAAACCAACCCACTAGGAATCTAAACCGCCTCCCATATAAAGCCTCATACGATGCCATCTGAATGCTGGACTGATAGATGTTGTTGTAAGCAAACTTCGCCAGTGGCAAGAACTGATCCCAAGACCCTCCAAACTCAATCACACATGTACGAAGCATATCCTCAAGAATCTGAATAGTGCGCTCGGACTGTCCGTCCGTCTGAGGGTGAAATGCTATACTCAACTCCACCCGAGTACCCAACTCATGCTGAACGGCCCTCCAGAACTGTGATGTGAATTGAGTACCTCTATCTGAAATGATGGAAATTGGAATACCATGCAGACGAACAATCTCCCGGATATAAATCTCCGCTAGGCGCTCCGAAGAATAGGTAGTACACACAGGAGTGAAGTGCGTAGACTTGGTCAACCGATCTACAATCACCCAAATAGCATCGAACTTTCTCAAAGTCAGTGGGAGCCCAACTACAAAGTCTATGGTGATCCGCTCCTACTTCCACTCTGGAATCTCTATCTACTGAAGCAACCCACCCGGTTTCTGGTGCTCATACTTCACCTACTGATAGTTAAGGCATCGAGATACAAATCCAACTATATCTTTCTTCATCCGCCTCCACTAGTAGTGTTGCCTCAAATCCTGATACATCTTTGTGGCACCCGGATGAATGGAATACCGCGAACTATGGGCCTCCTCCAGAATCATCTCCCGAAGCCCATCAACATTGGGTACACAAATTTGACCCTGCATCCTCAATACACCGTCATCACCAATAGTCACATCTCTGGCATCACCATGCTGAACCTTGTCCTTGAGGACAAGCAAATAAGAGTCATCATATTGACGCTCCCTGATGCGATCAAATAAGGAAGACCAAGAAACCACACAAGCTAGAACCCTACTGGGCTCCGAAAGATCTAATCTCACAAACTGGCTAGCTAAGGCCTGAACATCCATCGCAATAGGCCTCTCTAATGCTGGTAAATAATCTAAAATCCCCAAACTCTCTGCCCGACGACTCAAAGCATCGGCCACCACATTAGTCTTGCCCGAGTGATACAAAATATTGATATCATAGTCCTTCAGCAACTCTAACCACCTCCTCTGGTGCAAATTTAGATCCTTTTGCTTGAACATGTGCTGCAAGCTCTGATGATCAGTATAAATCTCACAAGGCACACCGTATAAATAATGGCGCCAGATCTTTAGGGCGTGGACAATGCCAGCTAACTCAAGGTCGTGGACATGGTAATTCTTCTCATGTACCTTCAATTATCTGGATGCGTAGGCAATCACCCTACCGTCCTGCATCAACACTGTTTCGAGGTCAATCCTCGAGGCATCATAATAGACCGTATAAGACCCCGAACCTGTAGGCAGTATCAAAATTGAGGCTGTTGTTAAAGCTGTCTTGAGCTTTTGAAAGCTCGCCTCTCACTCTTCCGTCCACTGGAACGGAGCACCCTTCTAGGTCAGTCTGGTCATAGGGGCTGCAATCAATGAAAACCCCTCAACAAAACGACGGTAGTAACCCGCCAAGCCAAGGAAACTGCGGATATCTGTAGCTGAGGATGGTCTGGGCCAACTCTGCACGACCTCTATTTTCTTCGGATCCACCTGGATACCCTCAATCGACACCATGTGGCCTAAGAATGCCACGGAATCCATCCAAAACTCACATTTCGAGAACTTAGCATATAACTTCTTTTTCTCAAGGCCTGGAGCACTCTCCTCAGGTGCTGCTCATGATCTTCCTGACTCCAGGAATACACCAGAATATCATCAATAAAGACAATGACGAACGAGTCAAGATATGGCCGGAACACACTATGCATCAAATGCATAAAGGCTGTTGGGGCATTGGTCAACCCAAAAGACATAACAAGGAACTCGTAATGACCATACCGAGTCCTGAAAGCAATCTTCGGGATATCTGGCTCCCGAATCTTCAACTGATGGTAATCTGAACACAAGTCAATCTTAGAAAACACTCGTTCACCCTGAAGCTCGTCAAATAGATCATCAATACGAGGCAAAGGATAACAGTTCTTAACTGTAACTTTGTTCAACTGGCGATAATCAATACACATACGCATAGAACCATCCTTTTGCTTCACAAACAAGACAGAAGCACCCCAAGGTGATACACTGGGCCGAATAAAACCCTTATCAAGCAACTCCTGCAACTGATCCTTCAACTTAGGAGGAGCCATATGATACGAAGGAATAGAAATGGGCTGAGTGCCCAGCAACAGATCAATGCCAAAATCAATATCTCTATCTGGCGGCATGCCCGAAAGATCAACTAGAAACACATCGGGAAAATCCCGTACTACTGGGACTGAATCAACTGAAGGGGTATCAATACTGACATCTCTCACATAGGCTAAATACGCGTCACACCCCTTCTCAACCATACACTAAGCTTTAAGAAAAGAAATAACTCTACTGGGAGTGTGATCTAAAGTACCCCGCCACTCAACACGCGGTACACCTGGCATAGCTAGCATCACGGTTTTGGCGTGATAATCAAGAACATAATGGGGCGACAACTAGTCCATGCCCAAGATAATATCAAACTCTACCACACTGAGCAACAATAAATCAGCTCTGGTCTCAAAAACACTAAGAGCAACCAAACACGACCGATAAATGCGGTCCACAAGAAGAGAATCTCCCACATGAGTAGAAACATAAAAAGGGGTATTCAAGGAATCCCGAGGTACACCCAAATGCGGATCAAAATAAGAAGATACATAAGAATAAGTGGAGCCTTGGATCGAATAGAACCAATGCATCTTTGTGACAAACTAGTATAATACCTGTGATGACAGAATCAGAGGCAACAACCTCGGTATGGGCAGGAAGGGCATAGTATCGGGCCTAGCCTCCCTATCTAGGGCGACCTCTACCTCCCCGACCTCCACCTCTGGCTGGATAAGCAGGTAGGGTAGCAACTGCAGTTGTAACCATATCCTCAGAACTTTGCGGGGCACGCGGTGGCTAAGAAGCGTATGGAGATGCACTCCTCCCAAGTCTTGGGCAATCCCTTACCATATGGCGTGTATTACCACACTCAAAACAAGCTCTAGGAGGATGTGGAGGTTGTGACTGGCTCGGGCCAGGTCTGCTGGACTGACCTCTGAAAGCACCACGCACAAGAGGTGCGCTAGAAACATGAGGTGCATAATAAGGCTCCTGAGGTCTAGGAGGAGTGGAATACCACTAGGTACTGGAAGAGCTGAATGAACAGGGAAACTCATATAACCCCTACCATGACGACCTGCAGCTGGGGCACGGGCACCAGAATAATGCCCCGACTCTCGAGACCTCTTGGCCTCCCTCTCCTCTCTCTCCCTAGCATGCATACCCTCAATCCTCCTAGCAATTCTCACCACCTGTTGATAAGAAATATCCATATCCAACTCACGAGCTATGCTAGACCTGATGCTGGGAATAAGGCCCTTAATAAATTGGCGAACCCTCTCGCGAACAGTAGAAACCAAGGCTGGGCCATGTCTAGCCAAACTAGTGTAATAGACCGCATACTCTGAGACAATCATAGCACCCTAGCGCAAGTGCTTAAACTCTGCGCGCCATGTGTTCCTTCGGCTATGAGGAACATACTCTTTCAGGAACAGATCTGAAAACTGAGTCCAAGTCAGTAAAGCAACCTCATCCGGGCTGTCTAACTCATAGGTACGCCACCACTAATAGGCGGCTCCTTAAAGCTGGAAAGTAGTGAAGTAAACCCCGCTCGATCCTGATATACCCATGGTACGGAGAATATGGTAACACTCATCTAGAAATCCCAGAGCATCATCCGATGCTAGACCACTGAATACATGAGGCTTGTACTTCTTGAACCTTTCAAGCCTCACATGCTCATCCTCAGAAACCGCTACCCTATCCTCAGGATGATCTCGGACTGCATGCTGTACAGGAATAATCTCAGGGACCTGCTCAATATGCACTCACTATTCAGGAGTGCGGGCAGCAAGAGTCTGTGCTCCTCCCCCGCCCTAAGATATAGCTGCAGCAAGGGGAAACAACCCTACCTGAGCCAAAATGGTGTACATGCTCATGAACTATGCCAGAGTCTCCTGAAGTATTGGAGTAGTAGTAGCAGTAGGTGTATCAGGTGCATGGACTCCGACTGGAACTGTTGACGGTACCCTGGTGGCAGCTTGCGCAGGTGCTCTGGTTGCACCACGTGCGCGTCCTCGGCCCTGGCCTCTGACGACTACAGTAGGGGACGCGGGTGCCTGATCATCTCGGGTAGCGCGTGTCTTCACCATCTGTGAGAGAATAGAAGACAGAAGTTTAGAATTGTGATATCAAATCTCACACGACAAGGAATCAAATGAAGTGGAAATTTTTCTAACGGTTACATAGCCTCTCGTAGATAAGTACAAATGTCTCCGTACCAATCAGCGAGACTCTAATAAATCGGCTTGTGATTCATGACTCCTATGAACCTAGAGCTCTGATACCAACTTGTCACGAGCCCGATTTTCCCTCCGTGAACCATCGTAACGGCACCTAGTCTCTACGACTAGGGAAGCCTAAATTGCGGAAGATAAACCAATTTGCAGAATAAAAACAATTTAAAATAGAAATAGAGTGATATAAAAGCGTTTAAAAGTGCCGCTTGGCATACACAATATAAGTTCTCGAAACTAATACATTCTTCCAAAATCCGGAAACCCATGAATCACAAGCTAATGATACTACATAGTACTCTAACTCCATAATAGTCTAAAACAAAGTAAATATATAAGGGTTGTAACTACAAGAGAGGATGGAGAGAGACTCCTTGGTCTGCGGACGCGACAGATATACCTTAAAGTCTTCAAGGGTCGCCTCGCGTCAAGGATGGTAAGTCTGAGTCGAAGTACCTGGATCTGCTCATGAAAAACATGCGCAGAAAGGGCATGAGTACACCACAACGGTACTCAGTAAGTGCCAAGCCTAACCTCGGTCGGGTAGTGATGAGGAAGGTCAGGACCCTACTGAGGTTAAATAAAAATATAAGGTTCAACAGTGTAGAACATAACAGTATAAATAAGTACAATAGTAAAAGTAACACAAGATATAAATGACAACTACAACTATTACAGAAGCAAAGTACACAGAGAGAAATACGGCTCAGTACCAAAAATAACAATCGGGGATCTCCCAGGATACCGTCCTGTAGTCCCAAATATACATATCTAATGGATCTCCCGGGATCCCGTCCCGTAGTCCAACTCATAGTGCGAGAGGATCTACTGGAATTCCATTCCGTAGTCCCAAATGTAAATATCCGGTACTGGGGGAACTACCAGGTGCATTCCCGTAATTCCATATAATTGTGTAGGGGGATCTACCAAAATCCCACATCTGTAGTCCCAAATTTAAACATACATGGGGGAGCTACCGGAATCCCACATCCGTAGTCCCAATGTAAATACACATCAGCAACAGGAAAATATTCAGAAATATCAAATTTCATATTAAGGCAAACAAGTAGTTCTAGCCTAGCATGCTGCACATAATTCAGGTAAGACAATTTGAGCAATTAAAGCAATTAAATCACTTAGACATGCTTTCCTAAGCTAACAACAGGCTTAATAGTGCAAGTAATAAAAACAGGAAAGAAAACATACTAGTAATTACTTAATAAAAACCGGATTTTTAACAATTAACACAAGTACGCACTCGTCCCACACTCGCAGGTGCGGTTATGATAGAAAACCAACTGAAGCTGCAACTCCAAACTCCAAAATCCTTCTGTCAACCATCCGAAATCATCCCGAGGCCCCCGGGACCTTGACCAAAGGCACCAACAAGTCTAATACCACTGTCCAAATTTATTCCAATCCTTAAAATACCTAAAACAACATCGAAACGACGAATCAACCACGAATTCAAGCCTAAAAATTCCAAAACTCTAAAGATTCGCTTTGGATCAAAAAGTCTATCAAACCTCGTCCGAATGTCCTGAAACTTTGCACACACATCACATTCAACACTACAGAGCTACTCCAACTTCCAAAATTCCATTCCGACCCTCGGATCAAAATCTCACTATCGAACCGGAAACTTCAAAATTCGACTTTCGGCATTTTAAGCCTAAATTAGCTATGGACCTACAAAACACAATCCGAACATGCCCCTAATCCCGAAATCACCCAACAGAGCTAACAGAATCATCAGATTTCCATTTCGAGCCCGTCTTCCACGGTTCCGACTACGATCAAGTTTCCAACAGTTAAGCTCTCATTTAGGGACTAAGTGTCCTAAAACTCTCCGAAACCCAAAATCGAACATCCCGGCAAATCAAAATAGCAGAAATAAATACGGGAAAAGCAGTTAATAGGGGATCAAGGAATTAATTCTTAAGATGACCGGCCGGGTCATCACATGGTTTTTCCAGACTTTACCATGACGGTTTGTCACGCGAGACTTAACCTTTTCGACTTTATTTTGCCTTTATAGGCCTTTCACTTCTGACCTTTTTTTTCAAAATTTAACTTCGGAGCATTAGGGGACTTTTGGCTCCCCAATCTTTTGCCGCCACGGCTAGTCGCATGGGATTTAACCTTTTCTAGCTTTATTTCGCCTTCGTAGGCCTTTCATTTTTGGCTTCTTTTTTCCAACTTCAATTTCATAGCATTTGGGGTACCTTGGTTTTCCAAACCTTTGCCGAGACGGTTAGCCACGTGAGACTCAACCTTTTCAATTTCATTTGCCTTTATAGGCACTTCAATTTGATTTTCTCCTTCCAAGAGTTTTCAATTTCAAAACATCAGCAACTATGGCCGGTCGAAGTCGTCTGATGCCCTTGCCGAGGCTGGGTGCCTTCTTGTGTATTAGCTTGTATCAAAGGAGGGCCCTGTAAATCAGTCTTACCATCATTTCTGTCTTAGTTTTGGAACAAAGTTAGACCGAAAGGGATTCAAAGAAAAATAAAAAATGGAAAGGATAATGAATTTAAACATAAGGTATCCCTTTCGGGAAAGGACTGAAGGACTTATGTGGAGTACATGTGGACTTCAATGAACATGACATGTCTTTTGTGCTGGATGCCTGATTTGTGTAAACCGTTCGACTCTCAGAAATTCATCACAACCTTTTCCCCAAAATAGAGAAACCTTGCCCAAGACTGTGTCAATGTTAGTGACTGAAGATCCACTTTTTCGATCAGTGGTGCCCTTTGCAGGTTTTCACGAGCTGACCTCTCTCATTTCTTATCACCATCGCCTTGTAGTGCTCTTTGTGAGTTTTTACTAACAAGACACTCTCATTTTAGTTTCTCTACTTACCATCGTCTTACGGTGCCCATGGGGGTTTTCATCAATAAGACTCTCTCATATGGTTGTATCAGCTCCAAGTAACTATATCCTCCAATTTTGAACATCTTTATCGATTGATCGGAAGTCCTTGAACAGGATTTTGGGGTAAAACGAATTTGGATTGAATTACAACTTTGGAACCTTTCAAGCGAAACCATCCCCGAACCATTATAACTTCTGCCCCAGTTTCAAATTTTGGGTGGAATTCGGATTTTTATTTTAGTGTGGATGAACGCCAGAGAAAGGTTGCCTACTTATCCTTTTGGAATAAAGTCGAACTTAGTTCAGGAAACTTTTTATTTTCTTTTCTTTTGCTTTTTCTTCTGTTTTGTTTTGTTTTCTCTTTCCTTTTCCTTTCCTTTTCTCTCTTTTTTTAATTTCATTTTCTTTTTATCTTCTTTTTTTTTCCTTTTTTTCAATAGCACTTTCAGGTTCCAAAGAGGGTAATCAAAAGAAGGTAACCGGCTCAAAGGGGTTACAAAAGGGTTAATGGTGTTTGGTTAGCGAGAAAGAAAGCATTAGTCATCCCAATCAGAGCATTAACGCTATATAGAGGATCAAACATAGTACCTTTTGATTGCACCTGTGTTGACAGTTGTTTAAGGGACATTTCTTTCGATGTTTCCCCAGGTACAAGGCTCTCTTTGGCAATACTCTCGTTACCATGTATGAAACTTTCCAATATGGAACCAATTTTCCTTTAGCTATTCCGAGTCTTTGTTACACGTACGTATACTCGTTTAGTTTGGCACGTCAAGAATCATGTCATCTGTACACAACTTACAACACTTAGTTTATTTAATAAAAAGCTTGGTCAAAGTCACATGAACGCGTACCTTGAATGTATTTGGAAAAATCGTAATCATGTCACGCGAATGTGTACACAATCGCGATAGTAGTTTAAAACCGCGCCTAAAAGCATTTCTACGAGTATTTGATTAAAGCGTTTTATTGCTACTAAAAATATTTGACCATGGTCACGCGAACGTGTACCTTGGTTTGTTTTTGATATCACAACTATGTCACACGTACATGTACATAATTGCAATAGTTAGTTCAATTCGAAGTATACCTAAGGCTATACTCATGTTTATAGGCTAACTTTCCTATTCCTTGAGACTAGATGTAAAAGCCTAATGCTACATGAGACATTCATTTGAATTAATTGGGCAGCTTACATATTAGTTGCCAAATGGGTCCATAATAAAGAGGCTTTTGTGCCTGATAACGGGCGATTCCAAATGAACTCTGTCCCAATACGCATATTATCAATTATTTAACATTCTACTGGAGTTTAATCAAGGAGGATTTGAGCCCGATGATGGCTGGGTCCAGATAACCCTGGCCCAATGCATATATTACTAACTATTTGAATAAATTTAAGACTGAAAATTTGTGATTTATTTTTTGTAACACCAATCATTGAATTTTAGCTTATACTTTTGCATTTGTCTTTTAAAACAGAATGCTAAAGGTGTAACGGCGTGACTGATTGTTTTGCTTTTTAGAACCTTGTTCCCCTAAATAAGACTTTTCGTACTTTCTTTTACAGATTTATGACTTGCGGGGATGGTTGGTTCAGGATTTGGAAGAGTTTGAGTTGAAATCGGAACACTTGTATCCTTATGGTGACTTAAAAGGCCAAGTTTGACTTTAGTCAACACTTTGAGTAAATGACCTAGGAATCAGGATTTGAAGGTTCCAATAGGTTCTTATGATGATTTTGGACTTGGACGTATGTCCGAATCGAGTTTTGGATGACCAGGGAGCATTTTGGCGCCTAATAGCAAAAGTTGATTCCTTAAGGATTTTGAAGTTCTTTAAATTTGGTTTGGAGCGGGTTTTTGTATTATCGAGGTCCGAACGGAATTCCAAAACTGGGAATAGTTCCATAATGTCATCTAAGACTTGCACACAAAATTTGGTATCATTCCGAGTAGTATAAGTACGTTTCGGCACATTGGAAGTAGGTTGAAGAACTTGAAGCTCGTAACTTGATTCAATTGGTTTTAGGGTGTGATTCTTAGTTTTAATGTTATTTCAGGCATTCCAAGGGTTCGAGCGAGTTCATTTTATGATTCCAAACTTGTCGGTATGTTCGGGCAGGGCCATGGGGGTCCCAAGGGTCAATCGGACAAGGCTCGAGTGCAACGATCTGTCTTGTCATTTTGAGAATTAATGCCCTGATCCCCTATTAACTGCTTCCTGCAAGTCTATTTCTGCTATTGTGATTTATCGGGAAGGTTCATATTGAGTTTCGAAGTAGTTTGGGACACTTAGCCCCCAAATGAGAGTTTAAGCTTTAGAATTTGGACCGTAGTCGGAGCAGTGTGAAGACGGCTCCGGAATGGAATTCTATTGATTCCATTAGTTCCATTGGGTGATTTCGGGCCTAGGGGCATGTCCGAATTATGTTTTGGAGGTCCATAGCTTATTTAGGCTTGAAATGACGAAAGTTGAAATTTTGAAGTTTTCGGATCGATAGTAAGATTTTAATATCGGGGTAAGAATCCGATTTCGGAAGTAGGAATACGTCTGTAGTGTTGAATCTGACTTGTGTGCAAAATTTGGGTTCTATCGAACATGGTTTGGGCATCGGTTGTAGAATTCTTGAGAGTTTAAATTCATAGGCTTGGATTGGAGGGTGATTCGTGGTTTTGGCATTATTTGATGTGATTTGAGGGTTCAACTGAGTCCGTATGATATTTTAGGATTGGTTGGTATGTTTGGTTGAGGTCTCGGGGGGCCTCGGGTGAGTTTCGGATGCTTAACGAAATTGAATTTGGATTTAGGCAAATTTCTGAGGTGGTGAACGTATTGGTTTCGCACCTGCGGAGTTTGGACCGCAGGTGCGGCGCCGCAGAAGCGGTTTGGTGACTGCAGATGCGGTCTGATCTTAGAGATCAATTGTCGCAGATGCGGCTCAAGGACCGCAGAAGCGGAACTGCATCTGCGAAGAGAGGAGCGCAAGTGCGAAATCTGGAGGCTTAATGAATTTCCGTAGGTGCGGAGCTTGAGTCGCAGAAGTGGGACCGCATGTGTGGTTGTCCCCTCGCAGAAGCAGAAATCGCTGGGCAGAAAAGAGTGAAATTGAGGGTTTGAATTCATAACTTCTAAAATTGATTTAGAGCTCGGTAAGAGGCGATTTTTTGAGAGATTTTGAAGGAGAACTATTGGTTAACGAATTCTAACTCTAATTTGGTTCTAATACATTAATCTATTGTTATTTTTCTCATCTAATTAAGGAATTTGAGGGTAGAGGTTTGGAAATGGGGGAAAAAGTTCCCCAATGCAAAATCTGAGTTTTGAATAAGAATTTGACATTGGATTGGGATGATTTTTGTACGAGTGAACTCGTGAGTGAATGAGTGTTCATAATCCGTAATTTTTACCCGACTCCGAGATGTGAGCCCAGAGAGGATTTTTGGGCGTTTTTCTCATTTCTCGCAGTAGCTTTTAATTCATTAGTTAAATTAGTTGCTTGAAGTTTTATTTACGTTACGTAATTGATTTGATTAGATTTGTGCCACTCGAAGTTGGATACTCTTGGAAAGAGTATGATTTCAGATTGATTTTGAGCTGGTTCGAGGTAAGTGGCTTGTCTAACCTTGTATAGGGGAACTCCCCTTAGGATTTTGGTACTGTTGTTATATGCATGCCGCGTACGTGAGGTGAAGAGTGCGTACACATGCTAATTATTGAAAAACCCCATTTTCATTAAGTAAATACTTGTGTTTTCCTTTAATTGAGCAATGCTAGTATTTGAAGCCTCATGTTTAGATTAGGAAAGCATGATTATGTGACTTAACTGTCTTATCTGCTTTAACTGTTTTACTTGGATTCTGTATAGCATGTTTAGAGTTGGAATAACCTGTTTCTTTGATGCTAGCTTGATTAGAACTGTATACTTCCTGGCTGAGACTGTTGTGCATATTGATTTGGTTGCGTATTTACTTTGGGACTACGAAACGGTATTTCGGGAGATCCCCCCTGCATGTTTACTTTGGGACTACGGTTCGATATTCTGGGAGATCCCCTTGCACATTTATATTTGGGACTACGAGATGGTATCCCGGGAGATCTCCAGGTACTGGATATTTACTTTGGGACAACGGATCGGTATTTCAGGAGATCCCCCTGCACATTTACGATTTGGACTACGGGACGGTATCCTTGGAGATCCTTTGCACATTTACGTTTGGGACTACGAGACATTATCCTGGGAGATCCCCTATTGCTATCTCTGTGTACTGAGTTATATCTTTCTGTGATTTCATCTTTATTGACTGCTAGTACTTTAATTACACTGTCACCTTTCATATTGTTTTCCTTGTTATATATATAACCAGTAGGGCCCTGACCTTCCTTGTCATTACTCGACCGAGGTTAGGCTTGGCACTTACTGGGTACTGCTGTGGTGTACTCATGCCCTTTCCTGCACATGTTTTTCATGTGCAGATCCAGGTTCTTCTGCTCAGCCATACTATCCGTGAGACAGAACGATTCAGAGACTGCGAGGTATATCTTTCGCGTCCGCAAACCTAGAAGTCCCTCTCTATTCTCCCTTTTAGCCATAGACTTCTTGTATTTACTTTTGTTTAGACTTCTGGAGTTAGAACACTATGTATTTCTTTAGCTTGTGATTCATGAGATTCCAAGTTTTGGGAGTGTTTTTTCTCAGTCTGAGAGAGTGATATTGTATATGCCGAGCGGCATTAAACTTCTTTATTATGTTACTCGTAAATTGTTAGTTTCGTATCTTTATTTCCTTTATCCGTAAACTGTTAGGCTTACCTAGTCGTAGAGATTAAGTATCGTTACGACAATTCACGGAGGGAGAACTTGGGTCGTGACAAGTTGGTATCAGAGCTCTAGGTTTAGAGGAGTAATGAATCATATGTCGATTTATTAGAGTCTTACGAATCGGTACGGAGACGCCTGTACTTATCTTCGAGAGGCTATGTAACTGTTAGGAAAATTCCATTTTATTTGAATTCCTTGTCGTGCGAGATTTTTGATATCAAAATTCTAAACCTTTGTCTTCTATTCTCTCACAGATGGTGAGGACACGTGCTACTGGAGATGACAGGCACCCGTGCCTTCTGCTAGAGCAGTTAGAGGTCGGGGCCAAGGTAGAGGCCAAGGACGCACACGTGGTGCAGCTAGAGCATCCACGCGAGTTGCCATAGAGGAGCCACCAACAGCTCCAGCTAGAGCCCAGGCACCTGATAAGCCTACTGCTACTACTACTACTTGTCACACCTCCTTTTTCTACCCGGAAGGGTATATAAGGAAGTTTTTCCAATTTAAGTGACATAAATCGAAATGGAATTATTTATTCAATTTTTTGAGAGTCGCCACTTGGAGGAAAATCGACTTTATTTAAAAGTCTGCAAATGAGAATTCTAGATAAGGAATTCTGTTAACCTGGGAGAAGGTGTTAGGCATTCCCGGGTTCCGTGGTTATAGCATGGTCGCTTAAACTATTAATAATTGGCATATTATCTGATTTACTACGCGTTTTAAACCTATTGTGCATTTTTAACTTTCAACCGCTTTTATTGTTTGTGGAATTATTTTCTGGAACAAGACATGATTGTCGTACACTTGTCGTTTTGGCACATATTGCAAATCGCGTCACATGAAATGCACCCGCGATCTACAACATGTTTATTTTATTATTATTATTAGTTGTTGTGGCCGGGTCACATGAAATGTGCACCCGGATTTGAAAATTAGGTATCACAACTACGTCACAGGAACCGTACCCGTAGCTATGATAATTTTATTATAACGCGCCTAAAGCAACTAGCGCATTTAATTATTTCTTAATCTTTTGAGATTGTTGCGATGTCGAGTTCACAGACAAGATATTATTGGGGAATTAAATAGGCTTGCTAACATGATATGTTACTTGGCCTAAATTCCTTATAGTTCAAGACCCACCTTATGACCCATTATTATTTGCCAAGAAAAAACAATTCACTTTTTTTCATCTACCCAATTAAAAGCATTTATTCAAGAAACAAGACTACATACATCACAATCGAAATAAAACTAATTAAAATAATTTAAATTAAAACTAAGGCATACTACTCAAACAACGTAAAATCACAAATCAACCAACACGCACACCAAGCTATCATAACACAATGAAATGAGAATGAAAATTGAGAAATGGACCTTTTATTGATGAACAAAGCTGAAAATTGCAAATCAATCGGGCTAAACAAAGCAACAATTCTTGGACTGAAACACCGAAATTACAAACCGGAACCCCGAATCAACACCGAAAAACTCGAAACTATTGTTCACTCGATAAGGTGTTTAGAGTCTGCTTCAGTCACCAAGTATCTATCATAGGGACATGCCCGGCTCCTCATTGGCAACATGGGCTAGACAAGGTTTGCAGTAGAGGTGAGTGCACTGTGATTGGATGGCTTCATTAGGGAAAACAAGAGTGCGACAAAACCCATATCAAATTAGGAGTACAAAGTTAGTTCCCACAACGCACGGTTATGAATGGGAAGTTAGGTTAGCTTGCAGGAGATTTATAAGATGGAAATGAAACAAGTTGTGGTATAGATTGTCTCATATCAGAACTTGTCTTTTCTTCTTGAAATCAATGAGCTCAGAAGTCTTTTTGATGAAATAAGTAGACGTATTAACCACTGGGGTAATTATTGTATCAGTACTAATACCACGTCCTAACCTCTCACCGGCATGAATAGGAATACTTCCATCAGAACTCAAAAACGAAGAATATTTTCCGAGAGTGAGAGCTTTTTAAATTTGGAATATGCGGCTCTTTTTTGTTGCCTCTTATTTTGAGTTCCGCCGTTCTAGCTTTAGTCTAAATCTTAGGTCTAGGAATTGAAAACTTAGGGTAGGGTTTCATTAATTGGGTATTTTATATGGAGGTGGGAAGGGATGATGGGCATTGTATTAGAAGAAAATAGATGGCTAGGATTAAATCTTGCACTTAAGTGGGCTAATGGGTTGGGAAGAATGGGCTAAGGGTAATTGGGTTGGACCATATTTTTTGGGTTTGAACTTAGGCTAAAAAGACCAAATAATACAATGTATCTACAAAAATATAAAATCACTCTAAATTAAAATAAACTAATATAAAACTAAGCGAAATGACTTCGTGGCCACTTAAACTTGTATTGGATTTTAAAGCCGATACATAAACTTTTGATTTTCTCATTTTAGCACCTCAACTCAACCAATTGAGTATAAATAAACCCCTTCGTCAGAGCGTGTAGCTCAATTGCCTGACAGGAAGAACACGTCAAATTCTAAGACCATTTATTATTTTACATGTGTCATTTGTGGGTCCTTTTTCCTTAAACTAATTTATCAAAATTTCTTTCTTATTTTACTTCTTTCACTATTTCTTCTATAACTTTTAGCACTGCAGTCCCAGAAAAATATCTCAGCCATAACCTGACCACATGCCTCAATCACCCATGAACTTCCATAAAATCCATTCCATCTTTCACTTTTAATAAAATCCATAGAATTCAAACCCCAAGTCATAGAGCCGATGGGGCACCTATTAAAATTCTGTCAAGGCATCAAGAGAGCCGGCGAGGTTATGTTCAAAAAGGACATTAATGGTGAAATCAGAAAGAGAGAAGAAGTCGGACTCCGTAAGTGGGATTTTCTGGCTAAAACTCGATAATTTTCCAATGGTCTTTCTCTTTTCTCTATCTATTTTCTAGTCTGAGATGGATATAAAAAAGAGAGATGGAGTTAATGTGGGAGAAATGATTGACAGATTTTTTTTTGACAAATTCATTGCTTTTTTTATTTTTCACTACGCTGGGTTTGAAACAAAAAGAGGAAGAAACGGGAAAAGATTGGAGTGGGGGAGAAAGAAAAGAAGGGGAAGGTGTGGGGCAGACGACAATGGGAAAGGGGAAAAGAAACAGGAAGAGGTTAAGGGAATAATGGCAGGTATTGCTAATTTGGAATAGGGGTATGGTGGGGTGAGGGCTTATTTTCTTTCTTTTTCATTTGCAATTATTTTTTTATATTTTAGATTTTTTAAAATCAAAATAATCGTAGTCACGCGTCTAATTTACGTGACTTGCACACTCTTTGTCCACATCACCTCTGTCACTGCCACATGTGCATGATCAATGGTCAAATAAGTTTATTAGTTACCAAATACATGAGTTTGAGTGTTCAAATCGGAACGGTGTAAGTTTGTGTATCGACTTTACAAATGAGAGCAAGTTTAAGTGGCAAGAAGGCCATTTCACCTAAAACTAAATAATAAAAATGACACTAATTTGTTTTTGTATTTTCAAATGTTATATACTATAAATATAAATATACTAATTGACTTTAACCTAAAGATGAAAATATTTTTTTTGTAATTTTTATTTTTTGTGATAAAAATAAAGTAAAAGAGTCAAAGCTATTTAGAATAGCGATACCAAACCTAAATTAAATATTTACGCTAAAATGTGTAAAATCTTAGGGAGAGTCAAAAATTACATGTCTACAGCTGCCCCTATTTGACTAGAAACGCGAAGAGTTTTCCGACAAAGAACAACGAGATAAGTTTTTTGACCCGACCCTTCTTTAGAGAGACCAAAAACTAAGAGAAATGAGAATGTGACCGAGCCTTGGTATCTGAGCTGCCTACATATCCTTGGCTATAAAGGAATCAGGCCACGTGTAGTTTAGAATTAAGAAGAGTGATGGAGTACCGAGGTGGAGAGCCGATTGAGGTGTCGTCAAGGTTCCGGTTAGCGGTTCCTGTTATTACATCAAAATCAAAATTTAAAAGACTAACTAAGCCTACCAGCTATGAGTTACAAGATTCCTGCCTATGAGTCTTCTGAAGCTTGCTCTTGAGTCTTGGTTGGTTCTCTATGCGGACTCTGATCTGAATCTTGACGCTTGTTAGCTGCAGGTGCTGGTTCATTAATTTTTCAAGTTCTCAGATCAAGGCAAGACATCAAAGCTTGCAACTTTAATCACATCTTGAGCATTCCACAACTTTTCTCTACTTCTGCACTTTGAGTTCACTTCTTTTCTTTTCTTCTTTTTTCTTTTATTCTGGATTGAGACTACTTCTTTTGGTCGTCTCAAACCCTATGCCTCGAGGTAAAACCTGCTAAGATACCAAAAAAACAAACGAACAAAATTTTTCTGCCCCAATTTTCACTAGAAAAATTTCGTGAGTTATTGTAACAAAATTCTAAACTACTTCTTTATTGAAAGTAAATAAAAGTTAGGATTATGTATCATTGAGAAAAAGAGATTATGGAGTGGAGACCCTATATTTAAAATGAAATCAACTGGGGATTGGAGGCCCTAAGTTAGAATGATTACCGAGTTATGCTGGCATCAACTAAGGAATGAGACCCTATATTGGAAAAGATTACCAGGTTATGTTGGCATCAGCTAGGGAGTGGGATCCTGTGTTGGAAAAGATTACCTGGTTATGCTGGCATCAGCTAGGGAGTAGGACCCTATGTTGGAAAGTGAGACTATTGAATTGTGTACCTATGCTGAAATGAACCAAGAAGGTTTTTTTTTGTTTTTTTTTTTGAGAAAAAATATTTTTAAACAAATTGCCCCATCGCTTTTTTCAAAGGCATGAACAAAAGACCCCTTTTTTAATCGAGACATCTTTTTTTTTTAATTTTCCTATGAGAAAATTCATCAGACTAGGTTTTTATATCTTAGGAGAAAAATTCGTCAGACTAAGACATCTATCCTAGGAGAAAGTTCATCAGACTAGGCTTTCTAATTTATTATCTTAGGAGAAAGATTCATCAGACTAAGATTTCGATCCTAGGAGAAAGTTCATTAGACTAGGTCTCTTTTCTTCTTTTTTTGGTATCTTAGAAGAAAAATTCATCAGACTAAGATTTCTATCCTAGGAGAAAGTTCATCAGACTAGGTCTTCTATCTTAGGAGAAAAAATCATCAGACTAAGATTTTGATCTTAGGAGAAAGTTCATTAGACTAGGTCTTTTTTCTTCCCTTTTTTGGTATCTTAGGAGAAAGATTCATCAAACTAAGATTTCTATCCTAGGAGAAAGTTCATCAGACTAGGTCTTCCATCTTAGGAGAAAGATTCATCAGACTAAGACGTTTATCCTAGGAGAAAGATTCATCAAACTAGGTTTCTTATCTTAAGAGAAAGATTCATCAGACTAAGATTTCGGTCCTAGGAGAAAGATTCATCAGACTAGTTTTATTTGTTATCTTAGGAGAAAGATTCATCAGACTAAGATTTTGATCCTAGGAGAAAGTCAGACTAGGTCTCTTTTCTTTTTTTTTCTTTTTTGGTATCTTAGAAGAAAGATTCTTCAGACTAAGATTTCTATCCTAGGAGAAAGTTCATCAGACTAGGTCTTTTATCTTAGGAGAAAGATTCATCAGACTAAGACGTTTATCCTAGGAGAAAGATTCATGAGATTAGGTTTCTTATCTTAGGAGAATGATTCATCAGACTAAGATTTCGATCCTAGGAGAAAGATTCATCAGACTAGGTTTTTTTGTTATCTTAGGATAAAGATTCATCATACTAAGATTTCTTATTGGGAGAAAATCTATCAGACTAGGGCTTTTTATCCTAGGAGGAAAAATGTGAGTGCAATGACAACATTTTATGCACATTAGCAAGACAAATAAAGGCAAAGATTTTAGGAACTTCCCTTTATCGGCTCTTTTTTTTTTTTCTCTTTTTTTTTATGAATTTTTTTGAACCACTATCCTTGCACTGCTTTGTTCCTGTTTCAAACAAAGAAATTTTTGTCAGTTTTGAAAGTGGCGGTCGATTTGTGGCCTTGAGTCCTAGGCAGCTTGGCTTTTGGTTAATCAAATTGAGTCGGTTTCAAGAGACTTTTGCTTTGCATCAACCCTGATTGTTTCACACCCGGCAACATTTGTATTTGTGGCTCAATCAGCCTTGTCCCAACTGGAGATCTTTGCTTAGGTGACCTTTTCTAATACCTTTAATGGCTTCATGCTTTTTGAGCAACTTGTCTGTCAGAGAGAATCACAAGTTATCTTTGCTTGCGCCAAGTAGGCTGACAAGAGTCTTTTGGGGAAGGCTTTACATGAATCTTCAAGGCATGTTGACTGTAACAACTGACTACGCTGGCCAAATTTACTTTATGCAACTAAAACGTTGGTAGCAGATTTTGAAATCTTTTCTTGCTTGTTTTGACAAGGACTGACTCAAAGTGAAGGACACAATGATGCAAAGAAACAAGTACTAACAAGAAATGCTCCTATCGGAAAGACATAAGGAAGAGTTTTTTTTTTCAATAACTAGCCTTAATGATCATAACATGCATTTTGGACTCAATGGCTTGATCTATCAAACTGATCTAATCTTTCCTTTTAACATTCCTATGACCTTTGAAGTCGGGCTTGTTCTTTCCAATCATTTGCATCATCTTCATGACTCACTTTTGACTAGTGGTGCCTCGAGGGATTTTCACCAACAAGTCTCTCTCATTTATTTATCTCTACTTACCGTCGCCTTACCGTGCCCGTGGAGGTTTTCACTAGTAAGACTCTCTCATTTTCTTTTTCTTTCTTTCCCCTTTTTTTTGTGTGAGCAACTGGACAGTGTTCTATGTCGCGTGACAACCATTGCTCATTGCATGCTTCTCTTGGCATTCTTGAAGGCCTATCGGGAGGTCTTTATTTGGAAGGATTTTGGATAGGGTTGGGAAAAAAAAGATGTCATGAAGGCTCAAAATAGACTCAAAGTAAATGGGGTTGTAGACTTAAAACTTTTGGAATCGACTCTTTCAAAAGTGAAATAAAATCTTTGCCCCAGTTTCAGCTATTGGGGAATTTTTGGGATTTTTTTTCTTTTTTTTTGAATTCTTATTTGGGTTAGACCAAACCGTGAGGCTGCCTACGTATCTTTTTTTTAAGGAATCAGGTCAAACGTAGTTCAAACATCTGACCTAACTATTTTTTATGTTTCTTTCTATATTTCTTTTTTCCCTTTTCTTTTTTTTTTTTAAACAAATTGCCCCAACTTTTATTTTCTAGGGGCATGGACCTTTGACTGTTTTTTTTTCTAATTTTCACTTGAACTTTCTAAGAGTTGCCCCAGTTTGTACTCTTGGGACATGAGCTTTTTTTTATTTTTTCATTTTCAATTTTTATTGGACTTTTAACTCTATACTTGATTCCAAAAGAGGGTGGTCAAAAAAAAAATAACACAAGTTCAAAAGGGATAACAAAGGGTATAAAGTATTTGGGTAGTAGAAAAAGGTCTCCCAGCCTTGAGAATGCCAAACATAGTATCTTTTCACGATCACAACATTGACGAATATGTCTGTCTTCTTGGTGTGTCGTGGTCACAAGACACTTTCCATCCCTTAATGTTAAACTTTCCAACAAACTTCAATTGATTAAATATCCTCAAGCCCGATCTTCACAATGATTTGAAGGTGAATTTTACTCGACCTTAATTCCAAAGTATTTCAACTCTTTATTCATCCTCAAAAGTATTTTTTTTTTCAGTTATCCAATTCCAGGTTAAATCAGTTTCTAAGATCTGGCCAAAATTTCCGCATGCATTTCATGTTATTAGAACTAGCACAAAAAGAACTAAGAAGAGAATGGAACAAAAGGACAAACTGTATTTTATTGAGTAAAGGATGAAAGGGTTTGACAATAGGATAAACAACCTATGATCCGAGTTACAACTCTAAAATAACCCGAATAATGAAAATAGCAAAAGAACAAACGGACAAGACTCACACAGACATATAGGAGGGATAGGAGGGTTTGACTCAATGAAACAAATAAAATCTGGATCACAACACTGAAATAACCCAGATAATAGAAAAAACATCAAAACAAGCTACCAAGATTCCTTCCTAGTAAGGAGGGAATGACTTTTCAATTGCTAAGCTTGACATTTAGCCACAAATTTTCTCATCAGAATCACCATGGCCTTCTCCAATTTTAGTCGGCAAGTTCCCGAGAGGATTCTCATACTCCATGTCACCAGGCATCATCCCCACAAGGTGTGCATCATCATGTGTAGGTAAAGGATTCTACGTGATATTCTGGGTGTCACTGTCTTGGATCACAATTAGTTTTTCCTGGCTTATCCTTTCTAATTCTCTTTTCAAATTCCGACAACTTTCAACATTGTGCCCCTCGGCATTAGAATGATATTCACACCTTTTAGAAGGGTCAAAGCTTCTTGCACGTGGGTCCACATGATTTGGAGGAATGGGTGCAATCATGTCATAATACTTTAACTTCTCAAATAAGCTTGCATAGGACTCTCCTATTGGTGTAAAATTATCTTTCAACCATTGTTCCCTTCTATACCCCTGGCTTGGATGTGGGTTATAGGGAACTTGAAAATTTTATGGAGGCTGATGAAGATTTTGCGGTGCTTGTGCTCGCCTTCTAGGGTGTTTTGGTGGCTGGACAACATACTGAGGCGGTGCAACAGAGTATTGTGGGTTCTGAGGTGGATAGTAATGCTTAGGGGAGTTATGGGAAAACAGACGACGCTGGTCATACCTTCGAGACGTTCTCCCACGACCTCTTCTCGACACTGATGTCATCATGATTTCTTCATCAATCTCATTCGTGTCACCAAAATTATCAGATTCAATCTGGACAGCCTGAGTTGTGGCTTTGAGAACTTCATGACTTATAATTTTGCCCGTCTTAAGGCCATTTTCAACCTTTTTCCCCATTTTGATTGCTTCCGAGAAGGATTTGCCCACTGCGGACATCATGTTTTGAAAATAATTTGGCTCTTGAGCCTGAAGGAAAATAGTGATTAGCTCGTGGTCATCCATGGGTGGCTTAACTCTAGCTGCTTGCTCTCTCCATTTAATGGCATATTCCCTGAAACTTTCAGTTGGTTTCTTCTTCAGGTTTGAAAGGGAATTGCGGTCTGGGGCGATGTCAATGTTGTATTGGAACTGTTTGACAAAGGCCTGTGCCATGTCATCCCAAACATACCAGCGAGATGTGTCTTGATCCATAAATCATTCGGAGGCTACTCCCATAAGGCTTTCCCCAAAATAAGCCATCAGAATTCTTCCTTTCCTCCCGCACCTCTTAGTTGATTGCAATACCTTTTCAGGTGGGCTATAGGGTCTCCATGTCCATCATACCCTTCAAATTGGGAGTCTTGAAACCAGGTGGTAAGTGGACATCGGGGGACATACATAGATCCTTGAAGACAATACTCTTCTGATCTGCCAACCCTCGCATGTTTTTCAACTGTTGTTCTAAGCTTTTCACTCTTTGGATCATTTCTTCGTGTGCCATCTTTCGGGCCGACTCCTCAATCTTTGCAGGAAGATCAAACAAGTACGAGTGGTACTCAGGAGAGTGGTACTGCTCTTGTTGGGTAGCAAATTGTGACTCATGACAGGGCTGTCCTTGGCCATTGGACCATGCTTGGCACATTTTGGTCATTTGCTATTTCAGTATTCTATTTTCCTCAACCACAGTAGACTCTAGTTGAACCCTCTGACCCTGAATCTCTTGAGCACTTGTAACAGCTTCGATGTCAGTTATCATTTTTCCTTGGATCTTGTGTTGGCCGTTTACCACAAACCAACCACCTCAAACTTTCTTCACAATTCAAAACAAAAGACACATTAGAATGGACTCAGTCGGTCCTTATTATTATTATCATTCTTCCTCTTTTTTTCTTCTCTTTTCACCTTCTTTTTTCCTTTTTTTCTCAAAATTGTTTGTCGAACCTGATGTGGGTTGCCTACGTATCATGTGGGAACATGAATCAGATCTTGCGTAGTTAGGGAAGATTAGGAATAAAGAAAATAAACTGAATCTCTTTTTTTGGATTTTGAAAATTCTTCATTTTTTTTTCTTAATTTTCGAAAGAAAGACTTATAAAGAAGAAAAAAAATATTTTTGAATTTCGATTTGTTTTTTTTTTGAATTTTGAATTTATTTTTTGTATTTTTTTTGAATTTCGAAAGAAAAACTTCTAAAGGAGAAAGAAAATAGTTTTGGATTTTCAGACTTTTATTTAGAGTTTATGAAAGAAATACTTCTAAAGAAAAAAGAAAATATTTTTGAATCTTGAATTTTCTTTTTAATTTTTGAAAGAAAAACTTCTAAAGAAAAATGAAAATATTTTGGATTTTTTAGAAGAAATTAAAAGAAAATATTTTTGGATTTTTTTTAAAGAATTGGGGTCTTAAGGAAAGACTTTTCTAAAGAAGGAATTTTGAAAAATTGGGGTTTAAAAGAAAGACTTTCTAAAGAAGAAAGTAAAGGAAAATATTTTTTGATTTTTTTGAAAATTGTGGGCCGGAACCGATGAGGTTTGCCTCTGTATCTCACATCCGGTGAGAATCAGACCCGCGTAGTTCGTCCAGTTTTGACGGAACAGGAAAATATGACTTATTTTTAAATGACTTTTCCTCTTTTTTTTTCAAAATTTCGGCAGAGTTTCAGGATAATTCAAATACCTACCTCTCACTATCTTTTCTTTTTTCTTCCTTTTTTTGATTGATTTTTTTTCTTTTTCCCTTTTCTTTCCCTATTCTAGAAGCCAATCAACATGCAAGCCGAAACAAACAGGTACACAAGTAGCACGTAAGATGCATTAGGATGGTCTTTTAATTCGGGTACATCTATCCTAGACGGACCCAAACCCTGTGTTGAGTCCCCAAAGATAGATGCACGTGATGCAAATAAGCGTTCCTACTAGGGATTCGACATGAGGTTATGTTATTCTAGGTTTAAAAATCTGGGTGTATTTGTTCTAGACCTGGCTTACCCGAGCCGACAACTCGAGCTGAGGGGGGCAACATACTGGGAATACAGAAGATTCACCGGCTTTGCAACTTATCCGAACCTCGTTCTAAAATTGGGATATGACTCTAATAGAAGAGAAGTCACATGAAATGCACACCTCCCAGATGATTTAGAAGACTCAGAGAGAAGAGGGTTTCGTAATAATTTATATACAGTCCAAATAATATCAAAGCGGTAAAAAGCGACATTTAGCACATTAGGCTCAAACATGTAAAAATCAGATAATAAATAAAGCCAAGTATAACAGTTATTCTAAGCTCGAATTCTTGAACCCTGAACCAAAGATTTTGTGTTCTTATCCCCAGCGGAGTCGCCAGAGCTGTCACACCTCCTTTTTCTACCCGGAAGGGTATATAAAGGAGTTTTTCTAATTTAAGTGACATAAATCGAAATAGGATTATTTATTCAATTTTTTTAGAGTCGCCACTTGGAATAGTTTATTTGGTGTCCCAAGTTACCGATTTATTTTTAAAATCCCTAATCGAGGAAAATCGACTTTATTTAAAAGTCTGCAAACCAGAAATTCTAGATAAGGAATTCTGTTAACCCGGGAGAAGGTGTTAGGTATTCTCGGGTTCCGTGGTTCTAGCATGGTCGCTTAAACTATTAATAATTGGTCTATTATCTGATTTACTACGCGTTTTAAACTTATTGTGCATTTTTAACTTTCAACCGCTTTTAGTGTTTATGGAATTATTTTCTGGAACAAGGCACGATTGTCGTACACTTATTGTTTTGGTACATATTGCAAACCGCGTCACATGAAATGCACCCGCGATCTACAACATGTTTATTTTATTATTATTATTAGTTGTTGTGGCCAGGTCACATGAAATGTGCACCCGGATTTGGAAATTAGGTATCACAACTACATCACGGGAACCATACCTGTAGCTATGATAATTTTATTATAACGCGCCTAAAGCAACTAGCGCATTTAATTATTTCTTAATCTTTTGAGATTGTTGCGATGTCGAGTTCACAGACAAGATATTATTGGGGAAGTAAATAGGTTAGCTAATATGATCTGTTAGATGGCCTAAATTCCTTATAGTTCAAGACCCACCTTATGGCCCATTATTATTACTTGCCAAGAAAGAAACAATTCACTTTTTTTCATCTACCCAACTAAAAGCATTTATTCAAGAAACAAGACTACATACATCAAAAATTGAAATAAAACTAATTAAAACAATTTAAATGAAAACTAAGGCATACTACTCAAATGACGTAAAATCACAAATCAACCAACAGGCGCACCAAGCTATCATAACACAATGAAATGAGAATGAAAATTAAGAAATGGACCTTTTATTGATGAACAAATCTGAAAATTGCAAATCAATCGGGCTAAACAAAGCAATAATTCTTGGACTGAAATGCCGAAATTACAAACTAGAACCCCAAACCAACACCGGAAAACTCAAAGCTACTATTCACTCGATAAGGGGTTTAGAGTCTGCTTCAGTCACCAAGTATCTATCATAGGGACAGGCCTGGCTCCCCATTGGCAACATGGGCTAGACAAGATTTGCAGTAGAGATGAGTGCACTGTGATTGGAGGGCTTCATTAGGGAAAACAAGAGTGCGACATAACCCATATCAAATTAGGAGTACAAAGTCAGTTCCCACAACGCATGGTTATGAATGGGAAGTTAGGTTAGCTTGCAAGAGATTTGTAAGATGGAAATGAAACAAGTTGTGGTATGTATTGTCTCATATCATAACTTGTCGTTTCTTCTTGAAATCAATGAGCTCAGAAGTCTTCTTGAAGAAATAAGTAGACGTATTAACCACTGGGGCAATTATTGCATCAGTAACAATACCACGTCCTAAGCTCTGACCGTCATGAATAGCAATACTTCCATCAGAACTCAAAAACGAGGAATATTTTCTAAGAGTGAGAGCTTTTTTAATTTGGAAGATCGGCTCTTTTTTGTTGCCTCTTATTTTGGGATCCGCCGTTCAAGATTTAGTCTAGATCTTAGATTGAAAACTTAGGGTAGGGTTTCTATAATTAGGTAATTTATATGGAGGTGGGAAGGGATGATGACCATTGGATTAGAAGAAAATAGATGGCTAGGATTAAATCTTACACTTAAGTGGGCTAATGGGTTGGGAAGAATGGGCTAAGGGTAATTTGGTTGGACCATGTCTTTTGGGTTTGAACTTAGGCTAAAAAGACCAAATAATACAATGTATCTATAAAAATATAAAAATCACTCTAAATTAAAATAAATTAATATAAAACTAAATACTAAAAATGACACTAATTTTTTTTTTTGTATTTTCAAATGTTATATACTATAAATATAAATATACTAATTGACTTTAACCTAAAGATGAAAATATTTTTTTTGTAATTTTTTTTTGTGATAAAAATAAAGTAAAAGAGTTAAAGATATTTAGAATAGCGATACCAAACCTAAATTAAATATTTATGCTAAAATGTGTAAAATCTTGGAGAGGGTCAAAAATTACATGTCTACACTACTCCAGCTCTTTAGGAGACCCTTGCATAGTTCATGAGCATGCACACCACTTTAGCTCAGGCAGGGTTGATTCCTCTTTCTACAGCCACATCTCAGGCCGGGGGAGGAGCACAGACTCCCACCGTCCGTACCCCAAAGCAGCAGGTCCAGGTCGATCGGATCTTAGAAGTTATACCGGTACGCCTGTAGCCCCAGTGCAGCCCGAGGACAGGGCATCAACTTTGGAGGATGAGCAACGGAGGCTTGAGAAGTTCAAGAAGTACAAGCCTCCTACATTCAGTGGTCTAGCATCAGAGGATGCTCAGGGATTTTTGGAGGAGTGCGACTGTATCCTCGGCACTATGGGTATATCGGGATTGAGTGAGGTTTCTTTCACTACCTTCCAACTTCGAGGAGCAGCCTATCAGTGGTGGCATACTTTTGAGTTGGACAGTCTGGCTGAGGCATCTTCCCTTTCATGGATCCAATTGTCAGATATATTCTTGAGGGAGTATGTTCCTTAGAGCCTCAAGGATGCATGGGGTGCGGAGTTTGAGCATTTACACCAGGGTACTATAAGTGTTTCAAAGTATGCAGTCCGTTTCACTAACTTGGCTAGGCATGCACCGGCCTTGGTTTCTACAGTTCGTGAGAGAGTTCTCCGGTTTATTGAGGGGCTCATTCTCAGTATCAGGTCCAGCATGGCCCGGGAGTTGGAGATAGATATTGCTTATTAGCAGGTGGTGAGCATTGCTAGGAGAGTAGAGGGCATGCTTGCTCAGGATAGAGAGGAGAGAGAGGCCAAGAGGTCTCGAGAGTCGAGCCATTATTTTGGTACCCATGCCCCAGCTGCAGTTCGTCATGATAGGGGTTATATAAGTCTCCCCGTTCATTCAACTCTTCCAGTAGCCGGTGGTATTCCAGCTCCTCCTAGACCTCAGAAGCCTTATTATGCACCTCTAGTATCTAGTGTGCCTCCTGCACGGGGTGCTTTCAGTGGTCAGTTTTGCAGACCTGGCCCAAGCCAGTCATAGCCCCCACATCCTCCTAGAGCTTGTTTTGAGTGTGACAACACACACCATGTGGTGAGGGATTGCCCTAGACTTAGAAGGGGTGCACCTCCACAGACTTCTCAGCCACAACATGCTCCGTAGAGTTCCCAGGATATAATCACAACACCAGTTGCTACCCCACCTACTCATCCATCTAGAGGTGGAGGTCGGGAAGGCAGAGGTCGCCCTAGAGGGTGAGGCCAGACTAGATATTATGCTCTTCTTTCCCGTACTGAGGTTGTCGCCTCTGAATCTATCATCACAAGTATTGTTCCAGTCTGTCATAGAGATGCATCGGCTCTATTCGATCCAGACTCCATTTATTCTTATGTGTCCTCTTATTTTGCCCCGCATTTGGGTGTATCTCGGGATTCTTTGAGTTCCCCTGTTTATATTTCTTCTCCTATGGGAGATTCTCTTATTGTGGACCGTGTTTATCGGTCATGTTTGATTTCTCTTAGTGTTTTTGAGACCAGAGCCGATTTATTACTACTCAGCATGGTAGATTTCGATGTTATCTTAGGCATGAGTTGGTTGTCTCTCCATTATGCTATTCTTGATTGTCACGCCAAAACCGTGATGTTGGCGATGCTAGGTGTACCGCGAGTAGAGTGGAGGGGTACTTTATATCACACTCCCAATAGAGTTATTTCGTTTCTTAAGGATCAACGAATGGTTGAGAAGGGATGTGACGCATATATAGCCTATGTGAGAGATGTCAATATTGATACCCCAACGGTTGATTCAGTCCTAGTAGTAAGGGATTTTCCTGATGTGTTTCCAGCTGATCTTCCGGGTATGCCACCTAACAGAGATATTGATTTCTGCATTGATTTGTTGCCGGGCACTCTGCCCATTTCCATTCCTCCTTATAGTATGGCTCCTCCTGAGTTGAAGGAGTTGAAGGATCAGTTACAAGAATTGCTTGATAAAGGCTTTATACGGCCTAGTGTGTCACCTTGGGGTGCTTATGTCTTGTTTGTGAAGAAAAATATGCTTCTATGCGTATGTGCATTGATTATCGCCAGTTCAACAAAGTTACAGTGAAGAACCGATATCCTTTGCCTTGTATTGATGACCTATTTGATCAGCTACTGGGTGCTCAAGTGTTTTCTAAGATTGACTTGCGTTCAGGTTATCATCAGTTGAAGATTTGGGAGCCAGATATCCCAAAGACTGCTTTCAGGACTCGGTATGGTCATTACGAGTACCTTGTTATGTCATTTGGGCTGACTCATTCGTCATTATCTTTATTGATGACATTCTGGTATACTCCCGGAGTCGGGAGGATCATGAGCATCACCTAAGGACAATGCTTTAGACCTTGAGGGAAAAGAAATTATATGCAAAGTTCTCGAAATTTGTGTTCTGGTTAGATTCCGTGGCATTCTTGGGTCACATGGTATCGAGTGAAAGGATCAAGGTGGATTCGAAGAAAGTGGAAGCAGTGTAGAGATGGCCCCGACCATCCTCAGCTACAAAGATCCATAGTTTTCTTGGCTTGGCGGATTATTACCATCGATTTGTTGAGGGATTTTCATCTATTTCAAAACCTATGACTAGGCTGGCCCAGAAGGGTGCACTATTCAGATGGACAGAAGAGTGTGAGGAGAGCTTTCAAAAGTTCAATACAGCTTTGACTACAGCCCAAGTATTGATATTGCCTACAGGTTTGTGGTCTTATATTGTCTATTATAATGCCTCGAGGATTGGCCTTGGAGCGGTATTGATGCAGGATGGTAGGGTAATTGCCTATGCATCCAGACAGCTGAAGGTGCATGAGAAGAATTATCCTGTCCATGATCTCGAGTTAGCTGCTATTGTTCACGCCTTGAAGATCTGACATCATTATTTATATGGTGTTCCTTGTGAGATCTATACTGATCACCGGATTTTGCAGCACCTGTTCAAGCAGAAGGAAACACCTTAATTTGCGTCAGAGGAGGTTGTTAGAGCTACTGAAGGACTATGATATCACTATCTTGTATCACCCCGGGCAAGGCCAATGTGGTGGCCGATGCTTTGAATCGCCGGGCGGAGATTTGGGGAGTTTGGCTTATCTACCAGTAGCAGAGAGGCCCATGGTGATGGATGTTCAGTCCTTAGCCAGCCAGTTTGTGAGGTTGGATATTTTGGAGCCCAGTCAGGTCCTAGCTTGTGTGGTCTCTCGATCTTCCTTGTTTGATCGTATTAGAGAGCATCAGTATGATGACCCTTATTTGTTAGTCCTCAAGGACAAAGTTCTGCATGGTCATGCCAGAGATGTGACCATTGGTGACGACGGGGTATTGAGAATGCAGGGACAGGTATGTGTACCCAATGTTGATGGGTTTCGAGAGTTGATTCTAGAAGAGGCCTATAGTTCGCGGTATTCCATCCATCCGGGTACCGCGAAGATGTACCAGGATTTGAGGTTGCACTATTGGTGGATGCCGATGATAAAAGATATAGTTGGGTTTGTAGCCCGGTGCCTCAATTGTCAGCAGGTGAAGTATAAGCACCAGAGACCGGGTGTCTTGCTTCCGCAGATACAGATTCCAGAGTGGAAGTGGGAGCGGATCATCATGGACTTCATAGTTGGACTCCCATAGACTTTGAGGAAGTTCGATGCCATTTGGGTGATTGTGGATTGGTTGACCAAGTCCACTCACTTCATTCCTATGTGTACAACTTATTCTTCAGAGAGGTTGGCTGAGATTTATATCCGGGAGATTGTCCGTCTGCATGGTATTCCAGTTTCCATCATTTTAGATAGAGGTACTCAATTCACATTACGGTTCTGGAGGGCCGTACAACATGAGTTGGGCACTCGGGCGGAGTTGAGCACAACATTTCACCCCCAGACGGACGGATAGTCCGAGTGCACTATTTAGATTCTTGAGGATATGATCCGTGCGTGTGTGATGGAGTTTGGAGGTTCTTGGGATCAGTTCTTACCACTTGCGAAGTTGCCTACAACAACAGTTACCAGTCCAGCATTTAGATGGCATTGTATGAGGCTCTGTATGGGTTGGTTCGAGCCGGCCGAGGCTAGATTATTGGGTACAAACTTAGTCAGGACACCTTGGAGAAGGTTAAGGTGATTCAGGATAGACTCTGCACAGCCCAGTCTAGACAGAAGAGTTATGCGGACCGAAAGGTTCGTGATGCTTCCTATATGGTTGGAGAGCGAGTCTTGCTTCGGGTTTTGCCTATGAAGGGCATTATGAGATTTGGGAAGAAGGGCAAATTGAGCCCAAGGTTTATTGGTCCTTTTGAGGTGTTGCGACGTGTTGGGGAGGTTGCTTATGAGCTTGCCTTACCTCCCAGCTTGGCAGGAGTTCATCCGGTATTTCATGTTTCGATGCTCTGAAGGTATCACGGTGATCCGTTGCACGTGTTGGATTTTTGATCAGTTCAATTGGACAAGGATCTATCTTATGTTGATGAGCCAGTGTCTATATTGGACAGGCAAGTTCAAAAGTTGAGGTTAAAGAGCATTGCATCAGTAAAGTTTCAATGGTGGGGTTAGTCGGTCGAGGAGGCGACTTAGGAGGCCGAGCAGGATATGCGCAGCTGTTACCCTCATCTTTTCACCACTTCAGGTATGTCTCTATGCTTGTTTGAAGACGAACGAATTTTTAAGAGGGGAGGATGTAACGACCCAGCCGGTCGTTTTTAGAATTAATGCCTCGATCCCCTATTAACTTCTTCCCCCGAGTCTATTTTTGCTATTGTGATTTGTCGAGATGGTTCATCTTGAGTTTCGGAGTGGTTTGGGACACTTAGCCCCCAAATAAGAGTTTAAGCTTTAGAATTTGGACTGTAGTTGGAGTAGTGTGAATATGGCTCCAGAATGGAATTTCGTCGATTCTGTTAGCTCCGTTGGGTGATTTTGGGCTAGGGGCATATCCGGATTGTGTTTTGGAGGTCCAAAGCTTATTTAGGCTTGAAATGCAGAAAGTTGAAATTTTGATGTTTTCGGATCGATAGTGAGATTTTGATATCAGGGTCGGAATCTGATTTCGAAAGTTGGAGTAGGTCTGTAGTGTTGAATCTAACTTGTGTGCAAAATTTGGGGTCAATCGGACATGGTTTGGTTGGTTTCGGTGTCGGTTGTAGATTTCTTGAGAGTTCAAGTTCAGTAGGTTTGGATTGGAGGGTGATTCCTGGTTTTAATATTGTTTGATGTAATTTGAGGGTTCGACTGGGTCCATATAATATTTTAGGATTGGTTAGTATGTTTGGTTGAGGTCCCGGTAGGCTCGGGTGAGTTTCGGATGCTTAACGGAATTGAATTTGGACTTAGGCAAATTTCTGATGTGCTGAACCTGTTGGTTTCGCACCTGGGGTGTTTGGACCGCATGTGCGGTGCTGCAGAAGCAGTTTAGTAACCGCAGCTACGGTCTGAGGCTTGGGATCAACTGTCGCAGATACGGCTCAATGACCGCAGAAGCGGAACCGCATCTGCGAAGAGAGGAACACCAGTGCGGAATCTGGAGGCTTAATGAATTTCCGCAGGTGCAGAGTCTGAGTCACAAAAGCGGGACCGCAGGTGTGGTTGTCCCCTCGCAGAAGCGGAAATCACTGGGTAGAAAAGAGTGAAATCGAGGGTTTGAGTTCATAACTTCTAAAATTGATTTAGATCTCGGTAAGAGGCGATGTTTTGAGAGATTTTGAAGGAGAACCATTGGGTAACGAATTTTAACTCTAATTTTGTTCTAATACATTAATCTATTGTTATTTTTCTCATCTAATTAAGGAATTTGAGGGTAGAAGTTTGGAAATGGGGGAAAAAGTTCCCCAATGGAAAATTTGAGTTTTGAATAAGAATTTGACGTCGGATTGGGATGATTTTTGTATGAGTGAACTCGTGAGTGAATTGGTGTTCATAATTCGTAGTTTTTACCTGATTCTAAGATGTGGGCCTAGGGAGGATTTTTGGGTGTTTTTCGTATTTCTCGCCATAGCTTTAAATTCATTAGTTAAATTAGTTGCTTGTAGTTTTATTTACGTTACATAATTGATTGATTAGATTTGGCTCACTCGGAGTTAGATACTCGTGGCAAGAGCGTTATTTCAGATTGATTTTGAGCTGGTTCCAGGTAAGTGGCTTGCCTAACCTTATGTGGGGGAACTCCTCTTAGGATTTTGGTACTATTGTTATATGCATGCCGTGTACGTGAGGTGACGAGTGCGTACACGTGCTAATTATTGAAAACTATGTTTTCATTAAGTAAATACTTGTGTTTTCCTTTAATTGAGCAATACTGGTATTGGAAGCCTCATGTTTAGCTTAGGAAAACATGCTTATGTGACTTAACTGTCTTATCTGCTTTAACTATTTTACTTGGATTCTGCATAGCATGTTTAGAGTAGGAATTACATGTTTCTTTGATGCTAACTTAATTAGAACTGTATACTTCCTAACTGAGACTGTTGTGCATATTGATTTGGTTGCATATTTACTTTGGGATTAGAGAACGGTATTCCGGGAGATCCCCCTTGCATGTTTACTTTGGGATTATAGATCGATATTCTGAGAGATCCCCCTGCACATTTATATTTGGGACTACGGGATGGTATCTAGGGAGATCCCCATGTACTAGATATTTACTTTTGGACTATGGATCGGTATTCTGGGAGATCCCCTACACATTTACGATTTGAACTACGGGATGGTATCTTGGGAGATCCTTTGCACATTTACGTTTGGGACTACGAGATGTTATCCTGGGAGATCCCCTGTTGCTCTCTCTATGTACTAAGTTATTTATTTATGTGATTTCATCTTTATTGACTGTTAGTTCTTTAATTTTATTGTCACCTTTCATATTGTTTTCTATATATATATAACCAGTCGGGCCCAGACCATCCTCGTCACTACTCGATCGAGGTTAGGCTTGAAAATTATTAGGTACTCCTGTAGTGTACTCATGCCCTTTCCTGCACTTTTTTTCGTGTGCAGATCCAGGTTCTTCTGCTCAGCTATACTATCTGTGAGGCGGAGCGATTCAGAGACTTCGAGGTATATCTGTCGCGTCCGCACACCTAGAAGTCCCTCTTTATTCTCCCTTTCAGCCATAGACTTCTTGTATTTACTTTTGTTTAGACTTCTGGAGTTAGAACACAATGTATTTCTTTAGCTTGTGATTAATGAGATTATGAGTTTTGGGAGTGTTTTTGCTCTGTCTAAGAGAGTGATATTGTATATGTCGAGCGGCATTTTAAAACTTCTTTATTATGTTACCCATAAATTGCCAGTTTCGTATCTATATTTCCTTTTTTTGCAAATTGTTAGGCTTACCTACTCGTAGAGACTAGGTGCCATCATGACAGTTCACGGAGGGAGAACTTGGGTCGTGACATCAAGCTAAGTTGAAAATTTGAGAAGGAGCTGAAGCTCTAGATTGCTGTCATAATCGCACCTGTGGTTGGCTAGCCGCAGGTGCGAGCCTATAGAAGCGGCTAAGCCATCGCAGATGCTGCCCAAGGGGAGGAGCCCAGGTTCTGCAGATACGGCTCCTCTTCCCTAGAAGTGGTCACCCGACCGCAGATGCGGCCCCAGCTAGCCCATCCAAATTTTGCAGAAGCGGACGATCTTTCACATAAGCGAGACCGCAGATGCAGAAATCGCTGAAGGCAGTGGCCTTCATTTAATATGGGAGTTGTGTCATTTTTTATACATTTTACTCCATTCTTGGGTGATTTGGAAGATTTAAAAGGAGAGATTTCAACCTATCTTTGTGAGGTAAGTTATTTTTACTTAATGTGAGTTTAATACATAGTTTATGGGTAGATTACAACATATAAATTAGTGAAAATTGTGGGTTTAGAGTAAAACCTAGGGTTTTGATAAAAATGAGATTTAAACCCGAAATTTGTTATGGAATATAGTAAAAATCATATATTCTTGATCCTAAAGTTATGGGTAATAACTTTCTTCGAAAATTTCTGGAATCCGAGCATGTAGGCCCGAGGATGAATTTTAGGGACCTTGAATTTAGGGTTGGGAAATTACTTTAATAGTTAGAATATGAACTCTTGAGCATGTATTGACTAGTTCTTACCCCGTTTGAATAGTTTTGGATCGTTCGGCTCCGATTTGAGGGTTTGAGCGCTTTCTTGAATTTGGAAGTAAGCTTTGGGGCAAAGTAAGTCTCCTTTCTAACCTTGTAAGAGGGAATTTTCCTCATAGGAGTAATAATTGAATATGTGCCACTATAGGGCTACGTGCGCACGAGGTAACAAAAGCCCGTGCATAGCTATTATTATGCTTAAGTTCGGGTAGTCTAGGTCCCAAAAGCATGATTTACTTGTCGTATCTGTAACTTTATTGTTAATTTAAATTGCGTAAATCATATTGAACTTGGCAAATGAGTTTCTAAAAAAAAGTAGACATCATTTTCTTGACCGTTAAAGAGAACTTTGACATTACTTTGGGTAATTGCTTCCCTGGTGAATTATTGATTGACTGTTTGATGTGTTTATCTGTATTTGACCACGTCATATGTATGATTCGCGAGCGGGGTAATAAATGCATCTATGATTTGCGTCGTTCGACCCTCTGACAGTACACACTTTATTATTATGTTGGATCGAGCCGTACGACCTCAGTATTATTTGTTCATGCTATTTGCTTGGTACTTTCTGTGATTTGAACTGCTTTAAATGCCTTGAGATATAGATATTTAACTGAGATATTATTTATGAAAGAATCTGTCGCTTCCTATTATTAACTTATATTTATTCATGACATCCATGCATAGCAAAACACTTAAATTATATTGTTATTGACCTTAGTTAGTGTCAAGTCGATCCCTCGTTACTACTTTTTCAAAGTTAGACAAGATACTTACTGGGTACATATTGTTTATGTACTCATACTACACTTTTGTACTTAAATGTATAGACATGTGCATCTAGCTACCAGTCCGACACGCGTTCCTGATACTTGACCGAGATTCCATGGTGAGCTGTCCCTTCTGAGTCGTTCAGCAGCATGCCGGAGTCTCTCCTTTTGTTATTATTGTCTATTCTGTTTCAGGAAGTAGGATAGTTATATTCTTTTGTACATTCTACTAGTTGCCCTCGTACTTGTGACACTAGTTCCTGGCACACACAATAGTAGACTATTATATTTTGGGTTGTATTCATATTATTATGATACCCTTTAGTTTTTCCCGATTCAGTCGCCTTATAATTTTTTAATTATCGATTGTTTTGAATTTAAGTTAAGTAAATGTCGAGAATGATTACACAAAGGAATGAGATCTCACTAGTTGATTAGGGTTGGCTTGTGTAACAATGGTGTTGGGAGCCATCACGACCTATAATGGGACAACATGGTATCAAAGCACTAGGTTCACGTAGGTCTCACAAGTCATAGGCAAACCTAATAGAGTCTTGCAGATCAGTACGGAGACGTCTGTACTTATCTTCGAGAGGCTATAGGGTGTTAGGAAACTACTCTTTATTCATTTTCTATCGTGCAGTTGATGGTATACTAAATTTCCTTCTTATATTCTCTTATAGATGGTGAGGACGCCCATGACAAATGTTCCAGACCCGGGCGGAGCTGCTCCCCCTATTTTTAGAGGCCGAGGAAGAGGCCGGGGGAGGGCACCGACCCGAGGTAGGGGACGAGGGCGCCCAGAGCTGCTCCAGTTGCACCACCGGCGGATCCCGCGGGAGTCCCATTATTAAGGAGCAGGGCGAGGTGCCCGCAGCAGAGGTTACCCTGGCGAACTTCATGACAACACCGGGCTTTTAGGAGGTCATGGGTCGTATGTTGCGGTTCATGGATTCTATGACCCAGGCTGGCTTATTTCCAGTAGACCCTGCTATATCTCAGGCGGTAGGGGGAGTATAGACCCCTACTGCTCAGGCTCCTAGGCATGCAGCCACAGTATATTAGACTCCAGGAACACTACTCGCGAATGGGGCCCAGCCAGTTGCCGCAATGGTAACTGAGCCCAGACCAATTGCGGACGGCGATCCGTAGAAGTTATTGGACAGATGGACTAGGCTATACCCTCATATCTTCGGAGGTGAGCGCCATGATGATGCCCAGGATTTCATTGATAGGTGCAGGGACATACTGCACAACATGAGGATATGGGAGTCTCATGGGGTTGACTTCACTACTTTCTAGCTGGAGGGCAGGGCCTGTAGATGGTGGCAGTCTTATGTTCTTGGCAGGCCAGCGTGTTCTCCTCCCATTACTTGGGGTCAGTTCACATAGCTTTTCCTGGATAGGTATATTCCATCCTCTGGGAGGGAAGAGTTGCGGTATCAGTTTGAGCAGCTTGAGCAGGGTCAGATGTCAGTGAATGACTATGAGGCGAGGTTTTCTGAGTTGTCCCTCCATGCACTAATGACACTTCCTACTAATGCAGAAAGAGTGCAGAGGTTTGTTGCAGGGTTGCATTCTGGTATTAGGGCTAATATGGCCCGAGAGGTTGAGATGGGGACTCCATATTAGCTGGTAGTGGAGATTGCTCGGAGGATTGAGGGCTACCGTCTGAGAGGTAGAGAGAATATGTAGCAGGACAAGAGGGATCAATTCTCTGGAGAGTTTAGAGGTGCCCCGGCTAAGGGCATAGGTCAGTTTGGGAGGGGTCAGCCCAACAAGCCCCCATATTCAGCAGCACCACCTCCCCGAGGTGCTCCAGTGCACCCCTATTTCAGTGCCATACCAGAGAGTTCTTACTGCCCGCCAGCCATTCAGGGTTCTTCTAGCTCGGTATTTAGGTCCAGGGTTCTTCCAGCTCCTACCTTAGTGCTACACCAGAGAGTTCATACTGCCCACCAGCCATTAAGGATTCCTCTAGTGGGTATTCAGGCCATTAGGGCCATTCTTTAGGGTAGCAGTCTATGGTGTCGAGAGGTTGTTATGAGTGTGGATATCTGGGTCACATGAAGAGGACCTGCCCCAGATTTTGGGGCAAGGCGATGCAACAGGGTCAGCAGCCCATGATTACAACACCAGCTGTCCAGCCACCCAGAGGGGGGGCATACTGGTAGGGGTCGTCCTACAGGTGGGGGCCAAATAGGGAAAGGTCAGCCAGCTACTGTTCAGTCAAGTGGAGGCCAACCAGCCGGCTCCAGCCAGATTCTATGCTTTTCCGGCCAGACCAGATGCATTAACCTCAGATGCCGTTATCACAGGTATTATTTCCATCTGCGGTAGGGATGCATCAGTACTATTTGATCTAGGGTCTACCTATTCATATGTATCATCTCTGTTTGCTCATTTCCTGGATATTCCTCGTGAGTCCTTGGGTACTCATGTTCATGTGTCCACTTTTGTAGGCGATTCTGTGGTTGTGGATCGGATCTATCGGTCCTGTATGGTCACATTCTGTGGTTTTGAGACTAGAGTAGATCTCATATTCCTTGATATGACCGACTTTGAGGTCATCCTGGGCATGGATTGGTTATCCCCATATCACGTCGTCCTAGATTGCCATGCCAAGACTGTTGCTATAGCGATGCCAGAGTTTCCAAGGTTGGAGTGGAAGGGTTCCTCAGTTAGTACATTTGGTTGGGTTATCTCTTTTCTGAAGGCTCAACATATGGTCGAGAAGGGTTGTTTGGCTTATCTAGCTTATGTTCGGGACAACACTATAGAGTCTTCGATGATTGATTCAGTTCCAGTAGTTCGGGAGTTTGCCGATGTGTTCCCTTTTAACCTTCCAGGAATGCTACCAGATTGTGATATTGATTTGGCTCCAGGTACCCAGCCTATATCTATCCCTCTGTACCGTATGGCTCCAAAAGAGTTGAAGGAGCAGCTTGAGGAATTGTTAGCAAATGGGTTTATGAGACCAAGTATGTCACCTTGGGGTGCACCAATGTTGTTTGTGAAGAAGAAGGATGGGACTATGCGGATGTGCATTGATTACCACTAGTTGAACAAGGCTACCATCAAGAACAAGTACCCGTTGCCACGCATTGATAATTTGTTCAACCAGTTGCATGGGGCTAGGGTGTTCTCTAAGATTGACTTGAGATCAGGGTATCATCATCTGAAGATTCAGGACTCCGATGTCCTGAAGACTACTTTACGTACTAGATATGGCCATTATGAGTTTCTGGTGATGTCTTTCGACTTGACTAATACCCCAGCGGCGTTTATGGACTTGTTGAATAGGTTGTTCAGGCCTTATATTAATTCCTTTGTTATCGTGTTCATTGATGACATCTTGATCTACTCACATAGCCTGGGGGAGCATGAGCATCATTTGAGAGTAGTGCTTCAGACATTGCGAGAGCAGAAGCTATATGCTAAGTTCTCCAAGTGTGAGTGTTTTGATAGAGTCGGTAGCATTCTTAGGGCATATTATATCAGGGGAGGGTATTAAGGTAGATCTTAAGAAGATTAAGGCAGTTCAGAGTTGGCCACAACCTACTTCAGTGACTGAGATCAGGAGTTTCCTGGGGTTAGCATGTTATTATCGCGGATTCATGCAAGGCTTTTCATCTATTGCAACACCTTTGACTAGATTGACCCAAAGGGTGCTCCTTTTCGTTAGTCCGATGATTGTGAGGCGAAATTTCAAAAGTTCAAGACAACTTTAACTACATCACTGGTTCAAGTATTGCCTTCTGGATCGGGGATGTATACGGTATATACGCATTGTCTTGGGTTGTGTATTGATATAGAAGGGGCGAGTTATTGCGTATGATTCGCGTCAGCTGAAGATTTATGAGAAAAATTACCCCCTGCATGATCTAGAGTTAGCAACAATTATTCATGCTCTTAAGATATGGAGGCATTATCTCTATGGGGTATCATATGAGGTTTATACTGATCATCACAGCTTACAGTATTTATTCAAGCAGAGGGATCTCAATTTGAGGCAGCGTAGATGGCTTGAGTTACTGAAGGATTATGGCATCTCCATTTTTTGTCATCCGGGCAAGGCAAATGTGGTCGCGGATGCCTTAAGCAGGAAAGTAGAGAGTATGGGTAGCTTGGCAATCATTTCAGCGGAGGAGAGACAACTAGATTTGGACATTTAGTCCTTGGCTAATAGACTTATGAGGTTGGATATTTCAGAGCCCAGCCGAGTCCTTGCGTGTGTTATTGCTTAGTCTTCATTATTGGGACAAATCAAGGCTCGGCAGTTCGATGATCCGCATTTGGCAATTCTCATAGAGACGGTGCTACAGGGTAGTGCCAAGGAGGTTTCTATTGGCGAGGATGGTGTTCTACGACTCTAGGGTCGCCTATGTGCTCTCAATGTCGATGTCTTGAGGGAGAGGATTCTAGAGGAGGCACACAATTCACAGTATTCTATTCATCTAGGTGTTACAAAGATGCATCGTGACCTGAGGTAGCATTATTGGTGGTGGCGGATGAAGAAAGACATAGTTGAGTATGTGGCTACGTGCTTGAATTGCCACCAGGTTAAGTATGAGCACTAGAGGCCAAGTGGCCTACTTCAGCAGATTCCTATACCTGAGTGGAAATAGGAGTGCATTACTATGGACTTCGTAGTTGGGTTGCCGCAGACATTGCGGATGTTTGATGCAGTTTGGGTCATTGTCGATAGGTTGACCAAGTCAGTACATTTCATTCCGGTTGTGACTACTTATACTTCAGAGAGGTTGGCTCACATCTATATTCGGGAGATAGTTTGGTTGCACGGTGTGCCTGTTTCCATCATATTAGATAGAGGCCCTCAGTTCACTTCCCATTTCTGGAGGGCCGCACAGAGTGAGTTGGGGACTCGTGTAGAGCTCAGCAGAGCATTTCACCCGCAGACCGATGGGCAGTCAGATCATACAGTTTAGATTCTGGAGGGCATGCTTAGAGCATATGTGATTGACTTTGAAGGGCAGTGGGATCAGTTCTTGCCTTTGGCCAAGTTTGATTACAATAATAGTTATCGGTCCAGCATCGAGATGGCTCCATTTGAGGCTTTATATGGTCGACAATGTCGATATCCTATCGGGTGGTTTGAGCTTGGTGAGGCTAAGTTATATGGTATAGATTTGGTGAAATATGCCTTGGAGAAGGAAAAGTTGATCCAGGAGCGGCTTCGCACAACACAGTCCAGACAGAAGAGTTACGCAGATTAGAAGGCGTGGGATGTATCATTCATGGTCGGTGAGAAGGTTCTCTTGAAAGTCTCGCCAATGAAAGGTATTACGAGATTCAGAAAGAAGGGCAAGTTGAGCCCCAGGTTTATAGGTCCATTTGAGGTGTTGAGGCGAGTTGGGAAGGTTGCTTATGAGCTTGCTTTACCCCCTAGCTTATCGACAGTTCATCCAATTTTTCACGTGTTTATGCTTCAGAGGTACCATGCTGACCTGTCGCATATGTTAGACTTCAGCACTATTCAGCTATATGAGAGCTTGGGGTATCAGGAGGAGCTAGTTGCTATAGTTGATAGACAGGATCATCGATTGAGATCCAAGAGGATTTCTACGATAAAGGTTCAGTAGAGGGGCCAACCAATCGATGAGGCGGCCTGGGAGTTCAAGAAGGACATGCAGAGTAGATATCCACACTTGTTTAGCACTCTCGGTATGAATCTAAACCCGTTCAAGGACTGATGTTTGTTTAAAAGGTGGAGAATGTAACGACCCGACAGGTCATTTTGCTTTCTAGAACCCTGTTCCCCTAAATAAGATTTTACTGATTTATGATTTGTGGGGATGGTTGGTTCGGGATTTGGAAGAGTTTGAGTTGAAATTGGAACACTTGGTTCCTTAAAGTTGGCTTAAAAGGCCAAGTTTGACTTTAGTCAACATTTTTAGTAAACGGCCTTGGAATCGAGATTTGAAGGTTCCAATAGGTTCGTATGATGATTTCGAACTTGGGCGTGTGTCCAGATCGGGTTTTGGATAAACCGTGAGCGTTTTGGCGCCTAATAGCGAAAGTTAATTCCTTAAGGATTTTGAAATTCTTTAAATTTGGTTTGGAGTGGGTTTTTGTGTTATCGAGGTCCGAACGAAATTCCGGGACCGGTAATATATCCATAATGTCATCTAAGACTTACACGAAAAATTTGGTATCATTCCAAGTAGTATAAGTACATTTAGGCACATTGGAAGTAGATTGAAGAACTTGAAGTTCATAAGTTGATTCAATTGGTTTTACGGTGTGATTCTTAGTTTTAATGTTATTTCGGGTATTCCGAGGGTTCAAGCGAGTCCGTTTTATGATTCCAAACTTGTCGATATGTTTGGGTGGGGCCCCGAGCGTCAATCGGACGAGGCTCGAGCTAAGTTGGAAATTTGAGAAGGAGATGAAGCTCCAGATTGCTGTCATAACCGCACCTGCGGTTGGCCAGCCACAGGTGCAAGCCCGCAGAAGCGGCTAAGCCATCACAGATGCGGCCCAAGGGGAGGAGCCCAGGTTTCGTAGATGCGACTCCTCTTCTATAGAAGCGGAACTGCAGAAGCGGTCACCCGACCGCAGATGTGGTCCTAGCTAGCTCGACCAAATTCCGCAGAAGTGGACAATCCTTCACAGAAGCAAGATCGTAGATGTGGTCCCCTCACCGCAGATGCATAAATCGTTGAAGGCAGTGCCTTCATTTAATATTGGAATTGTGTCATTTTTGAGACATTTTACTCCATTCTTGGGTGATTTGGGAGCTTCAAAAGGGGAGATTTCAACCTAGCTTTGTGGGGTAAGTTATTTTTACTTAATGTGAGTTTAATACATAGTTTATGGATAGATTACAACATGTAAATTAGTGGAAATTGTGGGTTTAGAGTAAAACCTAGGGTTTTGATAAAAATAAGATTTAACCACGAAATTTGTTATGGAATGTAGTAGAAATCATATATTCTTGATCCTTAGGTTATGGGCAACAACTTTCTTCAAAAATTTCTGATATTCGGGCACGTGGGCCCGGGGCTAAATTTTAGGGGCCTTGCATTTAGGGTTTGGAAATTACTTTAATAGTTAGAATATGAACTCTTGAGCATGTATTGACTAGTTCTTACTCTGTTTGAATAGTTATGGATCGTTCGGCTCCGATTTAAGGGTTTGAGCGCATTCTTGAATTTGGAAGTAATATTTGGGGCAAGGTAAGTCTCCTTTCTAATCTTCTAAGAGGGAATTTTCCCTATAGGAGTAATAATTGAATATGTGCTACTAATTGCGGGGGCTACGTGCGCACGAGGTGACGAGAGTCCACGCGTAACTACTATTATGCTTATGTCCGGGTAGTCTAGGTCCTAAAAGAATGCTTTACTTGTCGTATCAGTAACTTTATTGTTAATTTAAATTGCGTAAATCATATTGAACCTGGCAAATGAATTTCTAAAAAGAAGTAAACATCATTTTCTTGACCGTTAAAAAGAAGTTTGACATTACTTTGTGTAATTGCTTTCCTAATGAATTATTGATTGATTGTTTGATGTGTTTATCTGTATTTGATTGCGTCGCATGTATGATTTACGAGTGGGGTAATAGATGCATCTATGGTTCGCGTCGTTCGACCCTCCGACAGTGGACACTTTATTATTATGTTGGATTGGGCCGTACGGCCTTGGCATTATTAGTGCATGCTATTTGCTTGGTACTTTTTGTGATTTGAACTGCTTTAAATGCCTTGAGATATAGATTGTTAACTGAGATATTATTTATGAAAGAACCTGTCGCTTCCTGTTATTTATTCATGACATCCATGCGTAGCAAAACACTTAAAGTCGATCCCCTATCACTAATTCTGCGAGGTTAGACTGGATACTTACTCGGTACATATGGTTTATGTACTTATATGACGCTTCTGTACTTAAATGTAAAGACAGGTGCATCTAGCTACCAGTCCGGTGCGCGTTCCTGATACTTGACTGAGATTCCACGATGAGCTGCCCCTTCTGAGCCGTTCAGCAGCATGTCGGAGTCTCTCCTTTTGTTATTACTATCTATTCTACTTCAGGTAGTAGGATAGTTATATTTTTTCTTACATTCTACTAGTTGCCCTCATACTTGTGACACTAGTTTCTGGCACACACATTAGTAGACTATTATATTTTGGGTTGTATTTATATTGTTATGATCCCCTTTAGTTTTCCCCGATTCAGTTGCCTTATAATTTGTTAATTATCGATTGTTTTAAATTTAAGTTAAGTAAATGTCGAGAATGGTTACTTAAAAGAATGAGAACTCATTAGTTAATTAGGGTAGGCTTGCCTAACAACGGTGTTGGGCATTATCACGACCTATAATGGAAACTGGGTCAAGACAAAAGGGAACATGAGGAGTGAGCAAAACAAATCAGAATCCGGTTTAATTTGATAAATTTTACAGATTTCATAAGTACTTTTATTTCTTATGTTAACACCATGCTTACGTGATAAGTTTAAAAATCATTTGTATATATAAAACTTTAGAGAGTAAATGCCTTTAACCAAACTATCAACTCAATTTATTAGCAGAAAATCTAGAATACAATTCCATGGATCCAATTGGTTTGGGCCTGAAAATGTACCAGGTCTACTGTCTATGCTTGATCAGAAAACCCAGTTTTTTATAATTTGAAAATTCCAAAACTACCAAATTGGAATTACTGTATTTAATTACTTTAAACAACACAGTAAAGTTACTAACTTATTAAACAAGCATGTTATACAAGAGAAAATATAGAAAGAACTAAATTATTACAACTTATTAACTAGAAAATGAGTTTAATTCCTTATACATACTGATGACAAATCTACATATTACTACTCCTAACAATTTTCTTTGAAAATGTTGTTTTTCACTTCTACTTTTGTAGACAAATACATGGATCTTCGGGATATAACACTTCTATCATGAACAAATGCATGAAGCTCAAACAGATTTTGCTAACCTCAGAAAACTTTAAACATAAAATTAGCAAAACTTAAGTAGAGTAACTTTTATAAATGACAAACTTTATACAGATTTGCAAATAACTTCAGTTAAACAAATTTCAATCAATATTGGTCATGCAGTAACTTAACTCACATCCAAAACTTCATTCAAACAAACGAAACTTGACAAACACCAAATAATAGTCATGATATTTGACAGAATAACAAAAATCTTTAAGCTAAACAGAAATTTACATTATCAGGAGTAGTACCTTAGTAGTAGCAACAAACCAAAAGAAAGAAAGAAAATAAGTCTCTGAAAAATCTGAGCAAAAGCAGCAGCAAGAATACCAAACAGGAAACCAAAACAGCTTCAAATTCAAACTCAGAAATCCCAGCAAAAGTATGGAACCAATAGGATTTTTTTTGCTAAAAATGAAGGAAAGAGACTCAAAAGCAGTGCAGAATTAGTGTATTTTCGGGGAATTTTTTGTGTGTGTATATATGTGTATTTTTTGTGTCGATCTCTAGGTGTCTATAATTAAGAAAAAGGAGTATTTATATAGAGTGAGAGAGTGAAAAGGGATAAGGATTAGGGTACTAAAAAGGAATCTGCCAGCATTCCCTAAAATCAGGGAATATGTATCTTTCCTAAATAGAAATATGGACAACTGTCCAATTTCTAGTACCTTCTTATCACAGAAAATGGACAACTGTCCAATTTTTGGATATTTTGGATCTTATCCCTATCCTTCCTACTCAGCACTGGGACAGTTGTCCCATTCTAGAAGTTTCTAACATTTTCTGAAGAAATTTCAAACTAAAATTCCAAAATTATCCCTGAAGGGGCCTAAGTCATGTGACTCTTGGCCTAAGGACCTTGGGCTCTTAAGCTTTTAACAAAGCTATGGGCTTGTTTATCAGAGAAGCCCAATTTATGAGCCAAGTGGAACAGGCCACTTTAGTGGATCCCAATTCCTAAACAACTACCAAACAAAACAAACATGCATCTAAAACTAATTACTAGTTTTAACCTAACCGACTTCATTTAATTAATTTAAACAAAAAAAATAACAGAAAACACATAAAATAGTTTTACTGAAAAAATAACATAAAAATTAATAAAATATAACACATAATAATAAAAAAAAGATAAAGGAAGAACAGAAAGAAAAAAGGAAAACGAAAGAAATTATACCTAAAGCTGTTTTTTGAAAAAGGAGAATCTAGCGGTTAAAAACCCTCATGCCATTACACCCATCTGGGATATGAGATCCCTGATAGGAGATATTGGCAGGAGGATAATTATACGAACTAGGTGGAGTTTTGAAAACGGGAAAGGTAGATCTAGGGTTTGGAGACCTAGATCTAAGATCTAGGGTTTTGGTAAGGAGAATTTTTGGGACCGATGTATAGAGTAGGATTCTAGGGGGTGTGGTGGTGGTATGGTATGAGTTTAGGTAGGTTTGGGGTTTTGCCGCCTCCATAGGCAATTTCCGGCGGCGGCTCTAGGGTGTCCAGGTTTTCAGATCTAACATCTGTTATTTTTGGTGGGTTTTTTGGGGATTTGGTTGGTAGGGTGAGATTCAGGAAGGTGAAGAGAGTGTATGGGGTGAGTTTGAGTGGCTTTGGAGTTCCACCTCCACCGTAGGTGATTTCCGGCGGCGAGACTAGGGCAAAGCTAGGGTTTCTGGTTGCTTTTAGGTTCCAAATCTACTGTTTAACGGGATTTTTGGGTTTTGATTGGTGTGAGGGAGGTTTTGGAAGAGTGGGGGAGAGAATAGGGTGGATTTGGGTGGTGTTAGGTGTTTGCCTTCGCCGTAGGCGAATTCCGGTAGCGGCTCTAGCGGAGGGTGGAGAGGCGGCTAGGTTTAGGTTGGAGAGGCAGCTAGGTTTAGGGCGAGTTTACAGAGAGAGAGATGTAAGGGAGTGGGGGGAACGGAAATGAGGGGTAAGGTGGTGTTATGACACTTAAATACTTAGGGGGAGAAGAGTTCCGGGCCGTTGGATCTATTGAAGATCAACAGCCAGGATTGCTTAGCATCCAAACAACGTCGTTTGGTTTAGGCAGTAGACTAGACCGGTTTGGGGGTATTGGGCTTGGCCGGTTTTGGACTAGGTGTGTGGTTTGGGCTGGTTTAAAATTGGCCTAGTTCAGCCAGCACTTAACTAGACCCATTTTTGTTTAATTTTAAAATCTAATTAGTTTAATTAAATTCTAAATTAGGTACTAAATTATCTTAATTTGTAAAATTTAAATACCTATCTATTTATATTATTTACATAATTAATCAATATTAAATTATTAAACAAAAATTACTAATTTTAACACTAAAACTAAAAATGTAAAAATGAACATTATTTTTTGTGATTTTTGTTTTAATAAAATAATTAATTAACGACTTAACCTTAAAAATGCAAATAACAACCTAAAATGCAATGCATGTAATTTTGAACATTTTTAGGGTATTTTCCATGATTTTAAAAATATTAAATGTGCACAAAAATGCAACTAAATGCAAATAATTAACAAGAAAACCCTAAAAAAATCTGTAAAAACGAAAAATAATTTAGAAAAACCTATTTTTTAATTTTGTAGGAGTATTTCTAGTCGGGCAAAAATCACGTGGTTAAGTAAAGAGCAAGAACGTAAGAAAATATATTCTTTTGCCAATGATTGATGATGGTTACAAATAATTGGGGTCCCCTTTATATAGTAGAGGAACGCTAAATGAGGTACATTTCTATTTACAGTAAGGAATCTTATTGGGAAAGCTGTCTAACCACCCAGTACAAATTTGTACTAACTCATACAAATCTATTCCGGAATTTACGCCATGATCTTGGGGATATGGCGGGAATCATGCTCTTTCTGTTAGAAACCCATAACGGCATCATCTCGGGGTTGGTCATTCCCAGCTTTGGTGCTCATCGCGTACTTCGATCTTCGAGCCTTGTATTCTGTCGTTGGGCTCGAGCTTGGTCCATATTGAGTTTTTTCCTTTATGCGAGCCCTCGAGCCTACAAAATCTGGGATACATGAATTTACTGTATACAGATAGTCCCCACATTTCTTAGAATAAAATGATAAGAAATGATTTGATCCTCGATTTTTCGGAGTCCTTGATGATGACATCATTCCCGTGACATAGGCGCTCGAAGTGACCGAAATGTCCCGTCGGTTTGCTTCCCCAAACATTAAATGCTTCTCTAGTGGTGGTCGGCCACTAGCGCCATTGAACCGTTGCCTCTTGCCTATAAATACAAGGTTTAATTTTGGAAAAAACTTTTACTTAATCTTCAAACCATCTCCAAACTTCTTTTATATCTTCCTCTCTTCATCTCTTCTCTCTCATTACCCGCTACTCCCGTTCTTTTTAGTGTTAAAAATACCAAACTCCACCTATCTCCACTTCTTCTAACTCGAATCAATGGCGAAAACTTCAAAGACAATTCCTCAAAAGGAGAAAGCTTCCTCCTCCTCTTCCTGGCCGGCCAAACTTGTGGCGCCAGCCCTTCACGAGATTATTCCCGGCCCCTGCGTTATAAAAAAAGACTTCAATGTTGAAAATCCCCCCCACCGCAATCATTGGCCGATGCGAGCATGTATCCCGATATATTAGTTCGATAACGAAGAAACATCTCAAGGCCGTGAAGAAAGATTGTGGCTAGGGGGACAAGGTCATGGTACAGATCCCCGACCCCGAGGAGAGAATTACCACTCATGTGGAGGGGTTCCTAAGTGTACACTTACCCCTTCACACTGGGTCCCCTTGATCCAGTAGTGATTGACTTCTGCAAAAGATATCAAGTCACCCTCGCCTAGATCTACCCCTCTATCTGGCGTATAGTGATTATGCTTTGCTACTTCTCTAGAAAGGCCGAGGGACTAGAGTTTACCCTCAATCATCTCATCCGATTGTATTAGCCCCAACTTTATCGAGGGTTGATCAAGCTCCAACGTCGATTGAGCAAAGACTTCTTCACTAGCAATGACGAGGATATGGACCGAGGCTGGATGAGCTGGTTTGTCTGAGTTAGGACCTCAGACGTCATCCTTGAGGGAAAAGTGCCGTTCCCAGAGAAATGGAACCCTAATTGTAAGTGAAGTCCTTCTCCCCATATCCTCTTATATTATGTTTCTACATTTTATAATGCCTTTACCTTTTTTGCAGCTGTTGCTTGGATGCCCCATGCGATCCTCGACCTCGAAGATTAAGAAATTAGCTACAACCTCCTCATATGACGAGTGAAAATGGCGTGACTTGTTGAGGGGCAAATAGGAGGCCAAGCACCACGGTTAGTTCTTCTCCCAGGTCTTTGATGCTTTCCCTTTTATTGGAGATGTTATCTCACTTATGCCTATTTTTCATTTATGCAAGAATTGGAGATGTCTCCGAAATGAGGCCAGCCCCACTCGGGAAAGAGACTTAGTCCCCGATTCTAAAATTAGGGAAAGATAACAAGAGAAAAAGGGCTTCGAAACCTGAAGACCCCCAAGATAAGAGAGCCCCTGCTCGAAGGCAGATGAGGAAACTTATTCAAGTGGACATAGACTCAATCCACCAACTGAATGACGAAGAAGAGGACGAGGGCGAAGAGTCGGCATTGGTGACCCGAACCAGGAAGCCAATTGAGGCTATCAAGTTATTCGAACCAGATACCATGCCTCTTCAAGAGGAGGATCCGAAAAAAATGCGGGCAAAGCCCCCGAATCACCTGAGATCGAGATCATTCCCCTGTCTTCAACAAGTACACCTAAGGGGAAACGTACCGAGACCCCCGAAGCTGAACAGAGCACCCCAAGTGACAAACTCGGGGCCGTGACAATAGGTCAATCTCCTCCTCTACCAACTTATTCTGAGAAGCAATAAGGGAAGCTCAAGCTCTGTAAACGCCTGACCTGAGCGGAGTCCCCTGTGAAGAAGATCCTTTCAAGGATTGCTTTACTAGGGTCAATGATGTTGTCGACCTCAATAATGCATCTATCCTCTTTGAAGAGGCTCATCGTCTTTTCTCTCGGGCAAGCATTAGCTCTTATTGTTGCCATTTTTTCTTCTCCTTTCACACTAGTTGATATCTCTTTTTTCCGTGTAGGCTATTAATAGGTTTAGGATCGAACTGAGCTAATGTGAGGGCGAGCTCAAGAAGTCCTTGGACGAAGGAAAGGCCCTGAGGCTCCTTTGCAGCCAAAAGGAGGAGGAGCTCAAGGACCTTCGGGCAGACTTGGCCAAAGCTCTCCAAAATGAGGCCGAGTTAAACAAATATGTAACCATCATTTTGCAAGAGTATAGTCTAGTTGACCCAACTGTGGAGGCTAACACTTTAGTATCTTAGCTGCAGCAAAAATTGGATATGATCGGGCAGCTTCGAGGGGAGGTCGATCAAGTTAAGGCCAACTGCAACCAGTGGAAGGAAAATATGGATCGGCTTGCTACGGAGAAAGAGGTTGCTCTAGCCAACCTAGCCTCGGTTGAGACCCAGCTCCGGGGAGTCAAAGTGAAAAATCTGGCCCAGGCCAAAAAGATCGATGAGCTCAAGGCCAAATTTGCTGCAACCGGGGCTGAGGTTGCTGAAGCCAGGGCCGAGGTAGAGAAGATGAAGGCGATGGCTGATAAGACCGTCGTTGTGTATCTAAAGGATGTCGAGGCTACTCAAATGGAACTAAGGGAAGCCTCCAACCGGTAGAAATGGATCAGTGATTTGGCCAAGTGCCAATCCCGGAGGGAGACCCTCAAAGAGATTCATGCTCAAGGTTTCGACCTCACCGAGGAGATAGCTCAAGGAAAAGCGCTCGAGGCCGATGCCAAGTTCCTCATCTCCTCCAACGATGATGATGATGATGCCAAAGGCAGCCACAGCGGGTCAGATAATGAAGTTGGGCCCGAAAAAGAGTTGCTCCCGAGGGAGAGATCAGCCCTGGGCATAGATAAGATTTTCCTTTCTTTTTGTATTGTTCTTTTTTGTAAGACCTTTCATCGGTCTCTTGTACATATCTTTTTTCAAGTATATATACAAGAAGAATTTCCTTGATATTTTCTTCCTTGTAAAATTCATGTAATGACTTCATTCTTTTTAATTGTGTGTTTGAGATTTTATCTCAAATGTTTTCTTCGAAATTGCCATGGTCGAGTTTGAATAAGTTTGAACCTTGGGACATAGATCCTTAGGGGCCCGTGCTGGATAATGGTGAGTCCCTAAGCCATAATAAAGCTATTATTTATTTAGGCTTGGGATAATTGCACCCTTGGATTCGGATCGGGTGAGGACACGGTCTCTAATCCTAAGTGTATCAACCCTTAGGCTCTTTTAGATCGGGTCATTATGACCTCTAAGATATGGCTATTATTTCCCCTTTTCAACTTTGAAGACTTAGTAAAATTTTATTTATGCCTTGGCATGCATTTTTTACCCATTAGGTTTTCTGAGGGTTTGGTGTCGATCGGAACCCTTTGTTTTTAGTGCCTTAGCAGATGTATTTGAATAATTCGAGACCTCGTAAGGTTTTTCGAGGGCAGATTTTATCGAAGCCCTTTGATTATTTTGCCGAGGGTAGCCTTTACTTAACCGGTTTTTTGAGAATTCAAAGGCTTGTTTTTATTGCAGAATTCGGACATTTTTTAGCCATGTTATTTTGGTCGTAGCCTTCGGGTGTGTCTCTTAGACTTGTTTCTCGATACCCTTTCGAACTTGTCCAAAACGTTAGTCCCCGAGTATGATGGACTTGGCCTTTGCGTCGAGGGATGACTCTTTGAGGTCTTATAAATTCGATTTTAGGTACTCAAATGTGTTGACTATCGATGACGGTCCCCAAGTATTCGAGGTATATTTACGTTTTGGCCCTCAAGTCATTTTTCGCCATTTTTTTGGGACACAAAGTGTTTGATATAGAAAGAATGCTTCTTTGAATAATTCATGCACGCGTACATGTTTTGCCATCGGGGCTCTACTATTCTACATGGACACTATTCGTCTGACCGTTTGGCCCATTATAAAGTTTTCCTATCGAGGCCCTCTTTGGCGTGAATTATTTTTCTTGAAAATATAACCTCCGACGGTGATGCCCCCCAGTATTCGAGGTTGATTGAAAAGAATCCTTGGATACTGTTGCATTCTCCCTAGGTAGCACATAGTTGTTGCCTCATTAAAAGCCTCGCTGGAAAAACCCATTTGGGATAAAACCCGATCTAAGGGAAAAAGAGTGCAATGCGCGCTTTAAAACCTAAGGTCTTCGTGTAGAAAGGTGCCCTCGACATCTTCTATCGAACACCTGCAATTAGTTAGTTTTAAATACAAATGGAGAAAAGGAGAAGGTCATACCTTAGCAGTAATACCGTTTGAGTAGTGATACATTCCAATTATTTGGCAATTGTTCGCCTTCCATTATGCCAAGCTTGTAAGATCCTTTACCGATAACTCCGATGACTCGGTACGGTCCTTCCCAATTCGGGCCTAGTTTCCCTTCATTAGGGTCTCGAGTATTGAGGGTGACTTTCCGTAGAACTAAGTCCCCGATTCCGAAGTGTTGAAGGTTGGTCCTTCTATTATAATATCTCTCGATTTTTTGCTTCTGCGCGGCCATCCGAACAAGTGCAGCTTCTCGTTTTTCATCTAATAGTTCTAGGCTAGTATTCATAGCCTTATGATTTGATTCCTCCAATGCATGTTGAAATCTGGCATAGGGTTCCCCGACCTCGACTGGGATCAAAGCCTCGGAGCCATATACTAAGGAGAACAAGGTTGCCCCCGTGCTGGACTTCGATGTCATTCGGTATGCCCAAAGAACCTCAGGCAAAACTTCTCTCCATTTTCCTTTAGCGTCGTTCAACCTTTTCTTCAAGTTTTGAATGATAGTTTTGTTTGTCAATTCGGCCTGCCCATTTTCGCTCGGATGATATGGCGTTGATAAAATCCTTTTTATTTTGTGTGCTTCTAGGAACTCCGTTACCTTGTTGCCGATAAATTGTTTGCCGTTATCACATACGATTTCGATAGGTATTCCAAATCGGTATACGATGTGGTCCCAGATGAAGTCAATAACTTCTTTTTCTCTGACCTTCTCGAAGGCCTATGCTTCCACCCATTTAGAAAAGTAGTTAGTCATAAACAAAATGAATTTAGCTTTACCTGAGGCCGTTGATAGAGGGCCAAAGATGTCCATTCCCTATTTCATGAAAGGCCACGGGGATAGTACTGAGTGAAGTTGCTCTCCGGGCTGATGAATCATCGGTGCAAACCTTTGACATTTATCAGATTTTCTAACAAACTCCTTAGTATCTTTTTCCATGCTATCTAATAAATACCCTACTCTAATAATTTTGCGAATCAAAGACTCGACGCTGGAGTGATTCCCATAAGTGCCTTCATGGATTTCTCCTAAGACATAATTGGTGTCCCCCGGCCCTAAACATACCACCAATGGTCCATCGAACGTCTTCCTGTATAATGTTCCATCATCATCTAATGTGAACCTAGCATCCTTGGTTCGTAAAGCCCTCAACTCTTTATGATCCGATTGGAGCTTTCCATTTTTCAAATATTCGATATACTTATTCCTCCAATCCCAAGTCAAACTTGTAGAATTTATCTCGGTATGACCCTCTTCGACCACAGATCTCGATAATTGGACAACAATCCCCGGGATAATATCATCTTCTTCAACTGCTGACCCCAAGTTAGCAAGTGCATCAGCCTCACTATTTTGTTCTCAAGGTACATGATCTAGAGTCCACTCCTTGAAGAGGTGCAAGGTTACCTGTAGCTTGTCCAAATATCTTTGCATCCTATCCTCTCGAACTTCGAAGCTTTTGTTCACTTGGTTCACCACCAGCAGATAATCGCATTTGGCTTCAACGACTTCGGCCCCCAAGCTTTTAGCTTGCTCGAGACCTGCAATCATAGCCTCATACTCGGCCTCATTATTAGTCAACCTAGAAGTTTTAATAGATTGTCTAATAGTGTTACTTGTAGGTGGCTTCAAAATGATGCCAAGCCCGGACCTTTTCACATTCGAGGCACCGTCCGTGAAGAGGGTCTATACCCCCGATGATGTACCTGATCACAGTAGAAGTTCTTTCTCCACTTCAGGTACGAGGGTCGGTATAAAATCAGCTATGAAGTCAGATAAGATTTGAGACTTGATGGTCGTTCGGGGTTGATACTTAGTATCATACCCACCAAGTTTGACTGCCCATTAGGTCAATCGTCCTGATAACTCGGGCTTATGCAAAACATTTCGAAGAGGATAAGTGGTTAACACACATATTGGGTGACACTGGAAATATGGCTTTAGCTTCCTAGATGCGCTTATTAATGCAAGTGCTAATTTTTCTAAGTGTGGATATCTAGTTTCAGCATCTCCTAGAGTTCGACTCACGTAATAAATAGGGAACTGCGTACCTTGCTCTTCTCGAACTAGTACCCCACTTACCGCTATCTCGAACACTGCCAAATATAAGTAAAGCATTATATCTACCTTTGGAGTGTGAAGCAGAGGTGGGCTTGATAAATATCGCTTCAATTCCTCCAATGCTTGCTGGCATTCTAGAGTCCATGCGAAATCCTTTTTCTTTTTGAGTAAGGAAAAGAACTTGTGGCTTCGATCTGATGACCTCGAAATGAATCGGCCCAAGGCGGCTATCCGTCCTGTTAACCTTTGTACGTCTTTCATACTATCCACGATAGCGATGTCCTTGATGGCCTTGATCTTGTCCGGGTTGATTTTGATTCCCCGATTTGATACCATGAAGCCGAGGAACTTGCCCGAGCCGACCCCGAAGGCACATTTTTCTGGGTTAAGCTTCATGTTGTACTTCCTCAAGATTTTGAATATTTCCTGCAAATGAGTTAAATGGTCCTCTGCGCGCAGGGACTTAACTAACATATCATCAATGTAAACTTCCATTGATTTACCTATTTGTTCCTCGAACATTTTGTTAACTAGGAGTTGGTATGTAGCTCTAGCATTTTTTATCCTGAAGGGCATTACATTGTAATAATATGTTCCAAACTTAGTGATAAACGAGGTCTTCTCCTGGTCATCGGGGTTAATTTGAATTTGATTGTACCCGGAGTAGGCGTCGAGAAAGGTAAGGATCTCGTGGCCGGCCGTGGCATCGATCATGCGATTGATGTTAGGTAGTGGAAAATATTCTTTAAGGCATGCCTTGTTTAAATCCTTATAATCTATGCACATCTAAGTTTGTTACCTTTTTTAGGGACTACAACTACGTTGGCTAACCAGTCGCGGTATTTTACCTCCCGAATGGACCCTATTTTAAGAAGTTTAGTTACCTCATCCTTTATGAATGCATGTTTCACCACGGGTTGGGGCCTTCTTTTTTGCTTTATTGGTTTGAACCTGGGGACGAGGCTTAGCCGGTGTGTTGTTATTTCCGGTGGGATCCTTGTCATGTCTAAATGGGACCAAGGAAAACAATCCATGTTATCAATAAGAAATTAAATGAGTTTTTTCCTGAGTTTGGGGGTTAACCTCGTTCCTAGGTATACCTTTCTTTCGGGCATATACTGGATCAATATGACCTGTTATAGCTCCTCGACCATTGACTTGGTTGCATCTAACTCTTCGGGAATAACGAAAGTTCGAGAAGTAAGGAAATCCTCTTCTTCTTCTTCTTTGATTACCAGTTTCTCCGATTCGATCGAGGCTGGGGACGGTAATTGCTATTTGGCCGTCTGTTTATCTTTGGTGCTCGACTTTTTCGAGGTTAGAGGCGCTGGTATCGATGTCACCCCATCAACGGCAAACATTTCATTTGCAGCGTGTTGTTCCTCGTAAACTGTTTTCACACCATCCACTATTGGGAATTTTATCATCTGGTAAAGGGTTGATGGTACTGCCCTCATGTTGTGGATCCATGGCCTCATGAGTAGTGCATTATATCTCATGTCACCTTCAATGACATGGAATTTTGTATCTTGGATGGTCCCAGCCACGTTCACTGGTAGGATTATCTCCCGCTTTGTTGTTTCACTTGCCATGTTAAAGCCGCTTAGGACCCGAGATGCAGGAACAATTTGGTCTTATAAGCCGAGCTGCTCTACAACCCTTGATCTGATTATGTTTGCTTAGATACCTGGATCCATAAGAACACGTTTAACTTGAATTTTATTTAACAAAATAGAAATTACCAGGGCGTCATTGTGCGGTTGAGATACGCCTTTCGCTTCCTCGTTATTGAACGATAGGACACCCTCGGGCACATAACTCCGAGTTCATTTTTCTCTAGTGATCGACACCTTGGTGAATTTGAATATAGGCCCTTGCGGAACATCAACACCGCCAACGATCATATGAATTACATGTTGCAGTTCTTCCTGCTCATTTTTTCTGTTTGCGTCTCTTTCTCTAAAGTGATTCTTAGCTCTATCACTGAGGAATTCTCGAAGATGAACCTCGTTGAACAATCGAGCTACCTCCTCTTTTAGATGCCTGCAGTCTTCGGTCCTATGGCCATGTGTGCCATGATATTTACACATCAAGTTTTGGATTTATTTGAGAAGGATCGATTTGTATAGGCCTGGGCCACCTGGTGTCTTTTATCCTTCTAGTAGTCAACATGATTCCCGATGCGTCTACACTAAAATTATACTCCGACAACCGAGGTGCTTCTGAATTGTTGGTATGTTTATCAAAACCGTTCTTACTCATAAGACGAGAGTTCTTTCCTCGATCGTTTCTTCGATCATTCCGAGGAGGATTGCGCCCCAAACCGTTGTTTCTTCGATCCGTAACATATGGCTGATACCGTTCCCTATTTGATGTTGGTTCCCTGTCTGTATCCCTCGGGCCTTAACTGCCAATCTATTTGGATGAACTGAGCCTGAGGGGGCTCCCATCTGGTCGTCCTCGACACTGATCTTCGACTAGTAACGATTATGTATATCTGCCCAACTCACAGTTGGATACTCGATTAGATTTTGCTTCAACTGTCGTGATGCGATCGAACTTCGCTCGTTTAACCCCTGTGAAAGAGCTTGCATGGCCCAATCATCTGAGACCGGTGGTAATTCCATTCACTCCATTTGAAATCGGGATACGAACTCCCTTAGCATCCCATCATTCCTTTGTCTTATCTTAAAAACATCCAATTTTCTTGTCGCAACCTTTATGGCCCCGGCGTGTGCCTTCACGAAGGCATCTTCTAACATAGCAAAAGAATCGATAGAATACGGTGGCAAGTTGTGATACCAAATCATTGCTCCCTTTGACAAAGTTTCCCCAAATGTTTTCAACAAAATCGACTCGATCTCATCATCATTTAAGTCATTTCCTTTAATCCCGCAAGTGTACGAGGTAATGTGTTCATTAGGATCGCTCGTTCCATTGTATTTAGGTATATCGGGCATACGAAACTTTTTAGGAATGTGCTTTAGAGCCACACTCGGAGGGAATGACTTTTGTACGAATTTCTTGGTATCCAAACCTTTCAAGACCGGGGGTGCCCCCGGTATTTGATCAATACGGGAGTTATACGTCTCCACTTTTTTGTCATTATCCTCAACTCCTCGAGCATCCTCATAATCATGGGATCAGTCCCTGAGCCATTACTGTTCGATCTCTCTAGCATCAGCTCAGTACGACGGGTGATTTCTGGTTCGATCACACTTGTAATTTTAGGCTGACTTTGAAGTTGAGCGATAGCAATCTGTTGAGCTTGTAGCATTTCAATTATTACTTAGAGTCTAACTCCCCCATCTCCTACACCCTCTGTTCCTTGGCTACCAGATCAGACTTCTCTGCGCTTTCTCCGGGGTCTGCGCCTAAATTCACATTTAAATCAATGTGTGAACTAACATTGACTGGTTCCATATTTGGCACTTCCCCAGGGTTAATCGGTGGTACGCCGGCTCCCGGAGAAACTACATTGTTATTTTTCCCATGAAATCCAAGACCATTTTCGGCGTGTATGTGTGATTTTTGTGAGTTTGACATGTTTTAACCTAAGAAAAAAAATTCTTGACAAGAATAAGTGTGAAAATAATGTGTGTTATCAGAATCAGTATTAGGATAACCATTATTATCTTTAGCCCCACGGTGGGCACCAAACTATTTACCTCGAAAACACGAGTAACAGTTAAACTTGTTTATGGTTTTAAAGATATGTAATTTAGTTCAATACTAATTAATAACCATGAAATCTAACGTATAAATGAAATAAGTAAGTTGAATCAAACCAGTACTTAAGAAAGTCTTGACCTCGAGCTATGGTGGCCTCGAGGTTTGTCAATAAGAACAGTAAAGTAAAGACAATAAATTTAAGAGTCAATTTTGATGAGTAAGGAGCAAGAAAGTAAGAGAGTATATTATTTTGCCAATGATTGATGATGGTTACAAATAGGGGTGTACATAGGTCGGGTTGGTTCGGATTTTACAATTACCAAACCAAACCAATTGTGTCGGGTTATTAAATCTAAAGACCAAACCAACCCAATAAAACTCGGGTTTTTCACTCTCGGGTTTTCTCGGATTTTCTCGGGTTTTCGGGTTTTTCGGGTTTTCCCCGGTAAAATCTTCATAGAACAAAACATATAAATTGTGCTCAAAATTTTTCTTTAATCTTGGTAAGATACAATTATATAATATATTTTCCAAGAAAATAATACTCCCTCCGTTTCAATTTATGTGAACCTATTTTCTTTTTGGTCCGTGCCAAAAAGAATGACCTCTTTCCTTATTTGGAAACAATTTACCTTTATGCAATGATTTATAGCCACACAAAATATATGTGCCTCATTTTACACCACAAGTTTAAAAGTCTTCTCTCTTTTCTTAAACTTCGTGCCCAGTCAAATGGGTTCACATAAATTGAAACGAAGGGAGTACAAAATATGAGATGTGTCATGGCATTATCCTATAATATTCAACAATAAAGACAATAAAATTATGTAATATAAATATTGCTAATTAAAAAGCCATGATAAAAATAAATATAATCTAAAAGTACTAAGTCATGCTAAAATAAGTAGACTAATAAGAGAGTATTAATTACATGACTAAACGCTAAAGAAAAAATAAAAATAGGTTATGCATTTTTATCTAAATTATTGCAAAACAAAAAATAGATATTCAATACATTCCCGTTCAACAACAACAACAACAACAACAACAACAACAACCCAGTATAATCCCACTTAGTGGGATCTGGGGAGGGTAGTGTGTTCGCAGACCTTACCCCTACCCTAGGGTAGAGAGACTGTTTCCAAATAGACCCCCGGCATCCTTCCCTCCAAGAACTTCCGACCTTGCTCTTGGGGAGACTCGAACTCACAACCTCTCGGTTGGAAGTGGGGGTTGCTTACCATCAGAGCAACCCCTCTTGCTTACCATCCTTCCCTCCAATACATTCCCGTTCGTGGTATTGAATTGAATGTCTTTTGTTAGCATTAGTATTGATTTGATTTTAGTTTGGGCTTTTGTTAGAATTATTTAATTTACTAATGTTAATGGCTATAAAACTTATTATAGCACTCAAAAGTTCTTAGTCCAATCTTGAAATAATACATTAAAAGAAAAAATTATGAAATTTTTTAAGAAATATTTATAAATTACATCACAATAAGTATATTTATATATTAAATATATCTAAAATTTCTATATATGTAATGTCGGGTTGGTTTGGTTTCGGTTTGACTTTTCTTTAGTTAAAACCAAACCAAACCAATTATGATCGGGGGTTTTTTTCCAACACCAAACCATAGTCGGGTTTTTTTCTCGGTTTGACTCGAATTATCGGGTTGGTGCGGTTTGCCGATTTTCTTTGTGCACCCTAGTTACAATTCATTGGGGTCTCCTTTATATAGTAGAGGAACCCTAAATAAGGTACATTTCTATTTATAGTAAGGAATCTTATTGGGACAACTGTCTAACCGTCCAGTACTAATTCGTACTAACTCGTACAAATCTATTCCGGAATTTACGCCATGATCTTGGGGATGTGGCAAGAATCATGCTCTTTCTGTTAGAAACTCATAACGACGTCATCTCGGGGCTGGTCATTCCCGACTTTGGTGCTCATCTCGTACTTCGATCTTCGAGCCTTGTATTCTATTATCGGGCTCAAGCTTGGTCCATATCGAATTTTCTCCTCGATGCGAGCCCTTGAACCTACAAAATCGGGGACACATGATTTTATCGTATACACTAGACTTTTGATATCTTTTTTACATGGTGTTTGGAAGAATATTTTTTCAAATTGGATTTTAAATACAGCCACGAGAAACCACCAATTCCTCTCCGGAAAAGACTAGCTTCATAGGAAAAGAGATACTTCCTTCTTCTTACTTTCTTTATTTGTTGCGGCTAGTTCTTAGACACTTGTGCTTTACTAATACTTAATTCACTAATTAAAGGCATTGCAATTCAATTAAATTGTAATAAAATCAAACAAAATGCAAGAAATGACAAACAAAAAATATAAGAAAGTAATAAAAGTTCTTATTTGTGTGGTGTATCGCATAACTTGATTGGTTACGATTTTTACGTTCGAGCTGCGATATAAGATGAGAAGTACAAATAACTGATATTGATAGTAGAGATAAGTGAAAGAGGAAGAGATTTTAGTAAGTAACAAGGTTAGCTCAATGAGAGGTTAATAAAGCCTTTGGTTTATGTCCCTAAAATTTTTTAATAATAGATTTATGATATTATTTTCGCAAAAATATTAAAATTTATTAGAAAAAAAGAAAAGAAAGAAAGACTGCTTACTTGTTAAGAGTAGAAATATTTTAGAACCTTGAATTAAACTAATCAAATCTTTATATTAATAAATAATTTATTTTTACAATAAGATCCGATATAATATATAACATGGCAAACAACTTATTAACTTGAATTAATTTACAAATATAATAAAATATTATTATTAAATATTTATTGTGAACTTAAATGCTTTATGTCTTGTAAAATAATGACACTACAAATAACAAGAACGAATAGATTAAGGCGACGCTAACTTTTTACATATATGACTAGCAAAATTTATGAAGATGATCCCCTTTCTAGTAAAGAGGGTTGTCCAACTGTCCTCCTAAGTTGAAAGGCAAGGTTGAGAGTTTGGGAGAATTAAGACTCTTGACTTGATCCTTGGAGATGGCTTACAGATAACTTAATATTAGTGAGGTCAAATCAAAAGATGCATCGGGGATTGTATACGTCGGCATATTGGTGAAGGTTGGTCATGTTATCTTATTGCATGAGTTAGACTTGAATTTCTTTGGATTAAATTAGTGTGGCCACTGGCCTGGTTGAGGTCAAGTGTCGAGCGCTATATTTTCTTTGGATAGTTTAAAACGAAAATGACAACAAACTTTGTGTTTGCTCATTAATATAATTCTTAAAATTTTATTCATCAATTTTTTTTACTTAGCATTAAAATAAATTTTGAATGAGCAAGTTAAATGGATACATCCACCATAACGAATACATTAAATAAGTTAGTAGGTGTAGACTTGTCCATTACGAGGTTACAAGTAATTTTTTGCTAAATATAAAAGAAGAGATATTTGTGCAACAATTGAAATCGTTTGAACTCGGGTTAATGTAGCATGAATATTACACGTTCGGTAGCGTGGAAATCATTCGATTCAGTAGTTTTAGCTACATTCTGTATGTGTGTTACAGATTTAACTAAATAAGACAAATAATAAAAGATTTTGAATTCAATAAATCAATAAATTATGGTAAAATCTTGGCGGTTATTTATATTTAACGGTTCGGCTTATCGATTATCGGTTTATAAATATAGTAATCCGCTAGCCATCCAATAAGACATCAAGCGGATTGATATCGGATTAACGATTAGCGGGAATGGTTTATCGGCTAAACCAACTAGAAAATATAAGAGAAGTAGAGAACAAGAAAATTTATCATTTCCCCACGGAAATCATGTGCTAGAATATAAAGACAACTTCTTTTTATCCCACCCTTTGATTTCTTTTTGGCAATTACCTCTAAGAAACGAAGCATTATTTCAACCAATCTGGTAAGTGCTGGTAACTAAAGTCTAATGTATTATAAAGCTAGTTTGAATCAGTACCGATATTTGAACTCAAGCCTAGATATCATTTATTATTGTTGTGTCTTCTCCTTTTTAGCTAGTAAGTCCAGCTATCAGAAAACAAATAGAGGAGGAAGTGTGTTTCTGCTATCTCTCTTTTCACTTAAACCAACTCTAAGGGAATATCATATTTAGCTTGCAAAGCCAAACTCATGTAATCAACTTGTTAACACGATTCTACTTGATTGATCTGGGAAGCTCATAGCCCTCATCTGGAATTATCTTCTTGCCTTCTTGATTAATAGGAGTAAAAGTATAATATAAAAATTCTTAACGGGTTAATAATTTATCTGATAAGGAAATTGAGTAATACATCCTAAACCATTAAGCCGTAAATTATAAAATTTCAATCCGTACACCAACCATTATCCCGATAACCCAATAAGCTATTTTTTCGGTTCGGTTGACAGTTATGGTTCAATTTTGAACAACCCTAAACTCGAACCCATAAAATTCAAATCATAAATTTTTCTTTTGCTAATGTGGAATTCATGGGTTACAAGTCAAAATTTCAGGAAAGGTTTTTGAAATTGTCTCTAAATGAAGAGACTAGTAGATCAACAATGGTAAAATTTGGAGTATCGATTTTTACAATACAGTCAAATATCTCTATAATAACATCGTTTGTTCCGAATTTTTTTGAGTTTTATAGTGAATGATTATTATACACCTATAACAATATTTGACGTTTGAATATATTTTGGTTGTTATAGAAAAAAACTTATCCAAAAATTATTTTTTTACCTTTTTAATATCTATCTATATCTATAATCTATTTATAATTAAAAGCAGAAGAAAAACTCCTATCATTAAGCCAAGTGGCATCATCCCAATATGACACTTGACACTCTAAGACATTGCTCCAAGTAATTAGGAACTAAAACTTTTTTGGAATAAAACTGTCGTACATGTGATTCACAATTTTAGAACTTTCAGAATTGTTTAATTTTTTTAAGTATTAAATGATTTTACATGTGAAAACCGTTTAATCCACAATATTAGGTAAAAACTTTTTACCTTTCATTTGCCCTAAATTTTCTTTGCAAAATCACGATAGTCAGAGTGCCCTCAATTATCTAAACCACGATTGATACTGGGTAACAACTACTCAAACCCGCAAACTTATATTTCTTCCACTAATACACGGTACTTCAATTCTAATCTTCCTACTGCTATCAAGATTTTAAAAAAACTTACGGCTTATGCAAAAGATGGCTACTGACATTGATTTCATCAAGGATATAACAATTTCGAAGATGCAATGGAAGTTAAAAGTTCGGGTTGTCCGTCGGTGGGAAGTACTAGATCGTTATAATTTAAACACTATATTCTCGATTGAATTGGTTCTACAAAATGAAAAAGTATTTTAAATATGTTATTGCCTTGCTAATTCACTTTTCTCTCTGTTTTCTAAACTTGCAAATCTGAATGTTTTGTTCTGTATCTTTGACTTACAAATTCGTTCAGATATATTGTTGAAAAGTAGAAACTGATTCCTTTTGTTCTCTGCTTCTTAAGTTGCAAATTGCTAATTCGTTTTGCTCTCTGTTTCTGAACTCGCAAATCAGAATTTATTTTTACGTATCTTTGACTTACAAATTCGTTCAAATATATTGTTGAAAAGTAGAAACTAATTCCTTTTGTTTTCTGCTTCTTAAGTTGCAAATATGAATTTGTTGCTAGCTGTCTTTCACTTGCTAATTCCTTCAAGTCTACTGTTGAAAAGTAGTTTTATTTCTTCTGCTTTTAATTGTAGATAGATTCGTTCTACCTTCTCTATTTTTTAATGTGATTAAGTTACAGATGGTTCTCTGTTATCCCATCAATATTATCTTTTACTATTTTGAGTTACTCTGACCTAATAAATTGTCTGATACAATCTCTGTATTTGTTCCCTCTTAATACTTTACTGATAGTCACTTTTGGCAGGTCGAATTTGGTGCTTTCTCCACACCAACTTGCGTATGCACAAGTTCCTTTTTCTCACAACTCTCAACTTGAGAATGCTATAGAGGTTGCACACTTTCCAGAGTTTGATTCTGAGCCATACAGTATTTTTTTTAAAGGTATTCTCTGTTGCCTTATATGGTGCAACTTTGTCATCCGCCTTCCTTTTCTGTTCCCAAGCAGATCTAATAGTTTTTTTATGTTCGTGACTCTGATCTCTAACATGCCTGTCATGTGCATTGTTTAAAGAAAAAATAAATTTTAGATTACTTTCACCGTTACCAACAGTAAAGGGATATATCGACCAAATACTGATTTAGAAATTCATATGAATTGATGTTACATGTTTTATTAGTATTATCAAATGGCTGGAATTTTACCTAATTGCTGCTTAAATGTTTCTTCTCTTCTTTTTTTTTCTCTTTTTCCTTCAGTAAGCATTTCCAGTTCTGGCTTATTGTGGATGTCCTGCAAGTATATTATTTATGACCAATTGTTGGGCAGAATATCAAATGATGCATAACAAATAAAAGTGAACTAAAATCACTTTGTGCATTACCAAAACATATTAATAAAGAGATACTTTTAGGTGAAATCATTCTGTAAAATGATGTCGATGGCTTTTGACCTCTGAATATTAGCAAGCTTTCAATAAAAGAAATTAAATTATAAAATTTATGTCTTTAGGCATGGCTTGCGACTTAAGTAGAATATTTAAATTTATTTAAGTTGATAGTATGGTTTTTGACCAAAGAAATTTTGTTTTTTATGGTAAAGGTCAATGCTTTCATAATGTTTACTTGCTTACTCTTTTCAGAAGTAAATGAAGGACATATCATACAATTGATTCTTACATCACTTCACCTTGGGATCACTCAAAGATTCTTTGGTTCTTTGTCTGATCTGTTCACGAGCCTGTGCAAGGCTCCATATAAACTACACAAATATATGTAGTAGAAACTAACATATCATCCTCCATATAAAAACGACCTGGACTGTGTTTTCTGCTTTTGTTCCATGACACTTTTCCTTAGTTTGCCCCTTTTTTTTTGGGTTTCTACAGTAAACATTTGCAACAGGTGATACTAGACTATGACTATACTTTCACAATACCTCATTGCGGAAGTGAAACTGTTGAAAAAACAATCGAGGCTTCTACTTTTTGCCTTTACAATAAAACTTCTATTAGATTGAGAAGGATTTGTCTTTGGAACTTCTGTTTTTGTAGAATTTGTTAAGCCAATTGGTATTTATTTTTCATGTGTTTATCTTAGCAGGTTGTCTTATCGAACTTAGATTTCTATTAATTGTTCTTTTTACTGCTTTCATAAGGGTTGCGCACAAGTTGGCGACACACTACTGCTTCCTCAAGAGGTCCAAATACTTTATTTTTTATGTGTATCTCAAATAAAAAACTGTCACTTTGTTGTCTTAACTGTTTATCCGCATTTTCTTGATTCTTACAGTGCACTATACTCCTTGCCTCAACTGCGGATGCAGCCTTAGAAAATCAGGTAATTAGTCTCAATCTCTCTTCTTCTTTTTTTAAATATAATAGGTTTCTCGCTAAAATGTGCAGTCATAAAGTTAAAATTCAGGTTCTATCCCTTCCGTACCTAAGGCGAATCTTGCTCGCAATATGTCAAGATGGGTGGTGGCAGTAATGCAACTGCTTGTTCAATGGAACATTGTGTTGATCAGTAACATTCCCCTCCCCCCCTCCCCACAAAATGGTGACGGCCATATAATTAAGTATTCCTATTATCCCGTATTATTGTCTTTTCGCCGTTAATCTAAGTTAGAGGCAGATGATTACCAGCCTCACTTGATAGCACCTGGCAAGGTTATAGATGGCTAATTGAAGGGGCCTTAAATTAATTTAAAGGATCACCTGAAGCCTTTGTTTATGGTGCAAGTAATTTTTCAAAAATTATATTTGGACAAGTACTTAATGCTTCTTATTGATGCTAACTTTATATGCAACTAACCCTTGAAACTACGTATCATGTTCACTTTGTGTTGTAAGAAATAGTGAGGAACTCATTTGGGGAATGTTAAGTAATGGTGACTCAAGCAGCTGGGTTGAATTCTAATTTTCTTACCTCCCCTCCCATATAACCTTTCTCCCTTTCCTATTATTTCTAAATAAATGTATTGGCGGAGCAGGAGTTGGAGTGATTTCCCATTTTGCAATCTACAATAGCTGCAGCTTATTCTGCTTTTTACAGCTTTACGCGTCTTCATGAAAAAATTTATTTTATTTTGCAGACGCGTCATAAAGCCGATTCACTTGTGCTGTTGGAATAATAGCTTATGCGACTATAATAAGTTCAGAAATCAGGTCCAGATTAGTAATACATTTATACATATAGGCATTTTTATTCAGTTCTGAATATCTGCTATTGTGCTTTCTACAGCTTTGTGTCCTAAGTAAAAAAAAATCATAATCTCGGCAGACACATTGAAACCACGATCCGTTTGTGTCGTTGGAAGGAGGAATTTTGAAATATGATATTTCAAGCATCAGGTCCATATTATTTGTATATTAATAGAGATATTATTTGAGCATCATTCTAAATTTCTATTATTCTATTCTTTACAGCTTTGCGCGCCTGAACTAAAAGATTTATATTTCTCTGCAGGAATGTTAAAACCACAATCCACTTGAACCTTTTAAAAGAGGACCTATGAAACTACAATATATACAAAAAAAGAGGTCCAGATTCTTTTTATATTTATATAGATATTATTTTTACCTCAACTTTGAATTTATTTCAATATGCTTTTCACAACTTTGTGCGTTGTGACAAGAAATTTATATTTTGCAGCTACATCGTTTGTTTTTGGCAACGCAGTATTATTTATTTTAACACTCCCATTTTTCTTTTTGCTCGTAGTTCTAGAGAGTTACATCTTAATTTTGATTTCAAGCTACCATAGTGCACTTCAAACATCAAGAACTTCCATATCTTGTGATTACGGATGATAGAAATGATTCAAATGCCAAATTTCTTCAAATGAAAATCAATTCTCCGGTGATTCCTGCTTTTCAGCTAATAACAAATCCTTTGACTTCGCTTCATCTTTCAGAAAGGTCAATGAAGGAGGCATTTGGCGTTCTCGAAATTATCTCATGCAAGGCTACCAACATGAAGGTTGTTCTATTGAAATCGACTCGTGATAAGATATTTGCATCTGCTAGACGCTAAGTGAAGATCAACCCCATGAAGTCAAGTATTTTGTGAATATCAACATTTTTTTAATTTTGGAGGTATAAAATAAATCATCATAACAGTCACAAATATTTTAGGTTCATATGAGGTGAATATGAAGTTCATATGAAATGAGTAATTTTGATTCACTTCAATTGAACTATTTTACTATTGTTTGTTTTTTGCTTAAGTTCTAAAGCTTATTACACCTTCCAAAGTAAGATTTTTGCATTTTGAATGATTATTGTTATTGTGCTGACCTTGACATAAATATTTCATTGAAACAATGTGGACATTAAATATTTTAGGTTAGTTTTGAAAATATTATAACAATACTTATTGGTTGGTGTTATCCTTCTTTAAAGTTAAGTTCATTACTAATTCATCTTATTTTATACTATCAGTTCTCAAGGATTGCCTCCAACCTCATCCAAAGCCTCAAGTTTCCTTCGAAACAAGAAGCAATATAACTATTGCTGGTATGAGGTTCTCTAACTGTCTTTTTACTGGTTCTATAATGTATATGATACAGAAATCATATTGTTCAAAGTTTTAAAAGTCGATGTATGAATGCATTTGTTCAATGTTTCTACCCTTTTGCCTTGCATTTCAGCTTCGCCGATGGAGATATTATTACCTTAGAAATTGAACATTTTGGGATTTTTTGGCTTTCCCAACAGTTCTACTGTAAACTTCAATGCAAATAAGTATTTGATGATCAAAATGTGCTAACTTCTTGGGGTGAATTATACTAGCTCTAACCATTCCTGTATTGTTTGTCAAGTCATTATTTGACTAAAAGTTTAGCTAAAATCACAACAACTACTAGAACTTCAAAAAAATAATGATGAATGACTAAGGACCAAGCATTTTGCAAGCAGTAAATATGATATGTAGCAACTACAATGTGGTTATTTTAACATAAATATTTTTCAATCACAATTACTTTTTCCTATGTGTCATATTTAAACCACGTCCTTCCCTTACCATATGTTTTCTAATAGATAAGTCTATCTCCTCATGACTTAAATACATGAATATCCAATACATTTATATGTTTAGAAAAATAATAGCATTGTAATGCTCCTTTGTGTCTAACAACTTTTTCATATAATATTCTTTTTGAAATGTATAAACCGCTGCAACGCGCGGGTATATATATATATATATATATATATATATATATATATATATATATATATATATATATATATATATATATATATATATATAAATTAAAAATCACGAAAGATATGAATATTTCACAAATTAAATGCTAAAAAAATCTAATACATTATTAAAAACTTCATAACTAAACGTACAAACATTTAAACTCTAAGGCACACAATTAAATCTTTCAAGATTGTTGGAAGAACTCCATAATTGTAGCTTGTTTTGTAGATTCTAGTCTCTTACTAGCGATATAACGCCTAAATCGGCGAAGATTTGCATCCAAACTTTTAGCAAAAGGATATCCAATTGCTTTTCCTTGAGGGCAATCTAAGAGTTTAACAATTGAATCTTTTATCTCAGTCAAAGTAGTAGTAGGTTGAGGTTCTTCGTCAGCACTTTCATCTGCCTCCATAGTGTCTTCTTCTTCCACCCCAATAACTTGGGCAATAATTTCTTCATCAGTGAAAGTCTTAATGATAGGAAGTGTTACATCAAATTGCACATATGTGGTAGCATCCATCGTCTCATTGATGTTATCATATGTGATTTGAGCTATTAGTGATGATACATTCCCAACATCCTCAACTAGTTCAATATTTTCACTATCAATATTGGGATTGTCATGTGTAGGTAGGATTCTAGTCTTTTTCCAACAATGGAGATGGTGGAAGCCTTCACATCATTCCATGCTTCTACTAGAGTGTTAATATCTCGTCGCATATTGAACTTATTTGTTGTCACTAGATAATGGATGGCTCCCATTGCGCTCATATTCATCAATCAAATGTTTGATGAAGCAGCTTTTGTGCTTAACTTTAAAATTTGCAATTATACCAGCATCAACAGGTTGAAGATGTGATGTCGTATTAGGTGGGAGATGATGAACCTGAATAATTCAATGTTAGTACAATAGCACCATTAAAAAAGCATGATCAAGGCTACAACAAATACCTTAATACGTGTTAATTGACTTTCGTATTCCTCAATGTCATGAGAAGTGGCATTGTCCATCAACAATAAAATCTTGCAATTTTCATCTTCAAATTTGGCATTTAGATTAAGCATGTATTTTTTGAAAATTTCACAAGTCATCCATGCTTTCTTGTTATAAAAATAATTGATGTGCGGCAAGGAGGCCATAGTTACATTCTTATAGCAATGAGGTTTAGCAACAGTTCCAATCACTAGAGTTTTTAGTTTCTCTGTCCCTGCAATGGAGTACAAGTGAAAAAAATAATTTAATAAATTTTGGATTTAATTTTGAATTTAAATTTAGAAATTTTTAATGCAAATAAATCAACTAAGAATCAAGTTAAATATTTCAAAGAAATAAATGAACATTATCAATATTAGTTTGAAATAATTAAGCATTTCAATTTTAAGAAATTTCAATAAACCAAATCTATTCTAAAAATATATCTTACCCATAGCATTACACATTTACATTACGGTAATTCTGGATTTGTCTTTCTTACATCCGCGCTCTGGCACTTGAGCAAGAGTCTTGTTGGGAGCCATACGAAAGATATCATGTGCATACCTTAAAAAAATGTGATTATATTACGTTCACATATTATTGGTATTTGAACAATATAAAATATATCATGTGTAGATCTTCAAATAAAAAAAGAATGACGTGCATATATGATAAGTGGCAATTTTGATTGCTTATTAGCATATTTTTGTTTTTTATTTTTTAGTCTAAAAATATTGAATTGTGTCCCCGAAACTGATCAAATTGTGTAAAATTGCAGGAATAATGGAAATTGAGTTCTCGAGATGAAATTTGACTCAAAAAGGATTAATCTAAACTAAGACAATAACATACACATAAACTTACAAAGTGCGGACAACAGGATTTCATCTGCGGCCGCAATCACGGAAGAAAATTCAGCAGACTTTGGAATAAATTCCAGATCGCACAAGAATTGTGCGGCCGCAAAAGCTGGGTTAGGATCAAAGATCAGAGAGATGAAAAAAGGCTAAGTCCAGAGCTTTCTCAAATTGCAGTCCGCACAAGATTTGCGCGGCCTTAGAAGATTATCTTGCGGCCGCAATCATACTATTACGAACCGCAAAAGAGTGCCTTGCGGCCGCAGTGCTAAATCTGCGGATCGAAGAAAGATTGCCTCGCGAACGCAATTCTGAATTGTGCGGCCGCAGACCTCCAGTTCCTGACAAGTTGAAGAAACCTGCGGACCACACATGGAATTGTGCGGCCGCAGAGCCCACCGAGGGGTATTTTTGTCCGAAATTGTCAGCTTTGTATAAATAGAAGAGTTTCACGAAATTAGGTCAAGTTTTGAATATTTGAAGTATTGTAGCCATTTCTCTTTGCTTCTTTAGGAAACTTTAGCTTATTTTGGTGAGTTAACATTAGATTTCTCTATTTTAATCCTATATGAGCTTTATTATCTTTTCTTCTTTGTTTTCTTCTTCACCCACTATGAGTAGCTAGATTTTTACTAGGGTTGTGACCCAACTCTAGTGTGTAAACCTTATGGGTAATTTTATGCTTGTTTATGAATGAGTATTTATTATTTAACTTAGTTCATGCTTCAACTGTAGAATTAATGGTTGCAAACATTGATTCATGCCTATTTGACTTAGTCTCTTCTTGAGAAAGATGGACCTAGTCTGGGTTAATTTAGCTAACAAGGAATTGGGTCAATTGAGAGATTGATTAACCCAATTAAAGGGTTCAACCTAGAGATAGTAACAACGCGACTTGATCTCTTATCAACCGTTTTGGTAGATACCCATTTGGTCTTGAGAAAATAAAATTGGGCAAAACCACTCTCTGACCGAGAGGTATTGAGTGAGCAACGTAGTGTTGCGAGCTATGATAAACCCGAGTCAATAAAATGAGCATAAAAGTCTTTATCCCATTAGACAAACACCTACATCATGGTCATAACCCTAGGCCTTTTTATATTTGGAAAGCACTCAAAACAATTATCTCTAATTTTATATCTTTAGATTTGAAATCATTAGGTTAATTTTAGAAGTAGTAACAAAACCTATTTGTGGAAGTGCAATCTAGATATTTCACTTGCTTATTCCGAATATATATTTCTAACTCCCATCTTAGCTCCCTATGGATTCGACCCCGACTCTTTGTTGGGTTTTATTATTGCAAACGACCATGTCATACCTTTTTAGAGGCGTGCATTTGAACGTGATCAATATCTTCAAAAAGTATAAATAAATCTTTTAAGTATCTTTTGGCATATTTCTAATGAATAATATATCAATTGAAGATCTTCAAAAAAATAAAATAATAATGTACATATTATCATGGAACGTACTGCTATCCTTAAGATATATATTTTTATTATAAGTTGTATATTAAAGTTATAAAATATTTAATTATAATATTTAGATTTATTATTAGTAATAATCTTAGAAAATCTACATGGCTGTTATAGAGGGGTAATTTTATAAAGAGTGTACTGTTATAAAAATGGTTGTTGCTGTTAGTAAAATGCTACTATAGAAAGGTAAAATATAACATAAAAAATTAATTCCGAGAAAAAATATATTTTTATTGTGAATGACTATTATATAGGGATGCCGTTACAAAGAGTTTAAGTGCTAGGTTTTAGACAAAAGAAAGCATATTCTTCGCAGTCATTAACTCATGAGGAGTATTTAGTGCAATTTAATGGGCTCTTTTGGAAAACAGTGAATTACAACAAAAGCCGGAGGGCTCAATTGCAAATGTCAAGTTACCCCTAACTTTTCTCGATTTCACTGTCTTCCTCCCAGACAATTTTAGGAAAACAAAGCAAACGGTTACAGACCAAGTAAGCAGATACCACTCCCTTCAATCAATCCCTAATTTCTTGCTCTTACCATGCAAATCTCACAAACCCACTTTTAGATCCATTGTTAATTAGACGCCCTTCAAATTTGAATTCATTTTTGGATCCTGAAACTCATTACTGTAAGCTTCCTTTTTCTCTGTTTTTTAATTCAATTATGGAATCGAGTTGTTTATGTAAATTTGTATTTTTTCAACTTGAGATTCATATTCATTTTTCTCTGTTTTTTTTTGTCAGAACAATTAGCACGTCAAGTTATTATCTATCATCTGAACAGCAATTTTGAAGTTCATCCTTAAAATTGGTATGTTTTTGTTCTTATTATCTCTTTGTCTCAACCATGCAAAGCCTTATGTGCAATTTTACTGTACTAACTGTAGCTTTATTTTCATTTGAGAGAATGATTTGCTTTCATTTCCCTTTTTACCCTTGTCAATGCATATGAATTTGTTGCTTCCAGGGGCGGCTCAAGCATTTTAGCGGCCTAAAGCCAAAATTTATTTGGAGGCCTTAAATTTAAAAAGTAAAACATATTTTTTCCCCAAAAAACTATTGTTCTACCTTTTTGAGATAAAAAGTTGTGAAAATAATTTTGATTATCGATTTCTTCTAATAGTTCTTTTTCGAATGACAATATAGTCAATCCAGTTAATCTTTCTTGAGAACTGTTGATCCTAGGTACTCCCTCCGGTCCAAAATAAGTGATTTTTTAGCTGTTTTCACACAGATTAAGAAATTCGCCTTTTAACATTAATTAGCAATGAAATTGACCATATTAACCTTTACTATCTCTTCACATAAACACTTCTAACACATGCTCCAACACTATTTACTCCAAGGGCAATGTAGGAAACAAATAATTAATTCATTCTTGAAATCTGGAAAAATCACTTATTTTGGACCACAAAATAAATGCCAAAAAATCACTTATTTTGGACCGGAGGGAGTAAGATTTTATTAATTTTAAAAAACTTATTTCTACTGAGACAACGGTTACATGAACTGTTAAATATTATTTTATAAAAAATAAATTTATTTGAAAAAGAAGCAAGTCTTTTTATTTGATTGAATGTGTCGATTAGAGTATTATTTTATATTTGTACTATTTTCTTTAATATTTTTAATTTAAAAAATAAGTCTAAACCATCAATATCCGAGTGACTTTTATATTTTAAGGAACATTCAAGGTTAAGACAATATTTTCTGAAGTTCTCGTCATCTAATGACCTCAAATTTTTACCACTGAAACTTTTGAGCTGTTGAATCTTTATACTCTTGGAGAAAACACTATAAGAGAAAGTATATAATCTTGTGAGAGAAGGGAAAGAAATATTGTGACTTGGAAAAAATAAGAAAGAGAAAGTAAAAATTTATAAGTATTGTCACCTGCCATAATAATTATTCTGATATTGAAGATTTATTCGCAAATTTAATAAAATTATCTTTCTCTTTATATGAAACTTTTTTACTTTTCTACTAAAAGTACTCTATTAAAAAAAAATATAAGTCTGTTATTGCTAAAAAAATGAGCCCCCCCAAATTTTGGGGCCTAAAGCAAGTGCCTTACTTGCTTTACCATAGAGCCGACAGTGACTGCTTCCTATTCGTGGTTCCTTATCAGTCTTGTAGTGGAGTTTAACTACTTCATGCTGCTTAATCTGTGATAATTTTAATTGTTTGTAACAAATGTGTTCACTATGAAGAAAAATGTTATATTTTGAAAAATGTTTCTGATGAAATAAGTGGTTTTCTCACTTATTTTTCAGGATTTTGTTGGTCAGCGAAGAATATTTACCTAAGATTGATAATAATATCAATAAAATGGATAGTATTCATGACATTTGCAGTATCAAAATCTTATAATAATGTCTAAATATTGGTTGGAGCAATTGATATGAAGTAAGAGTTTGGATAATCGTAAAGGAAACTAATTTTTTGTATATATGTGAAGGAAGTCATTTTCCCCTTTTGAGAGGAAATATTTTAATTGCAAAAGAATTCCCAATGACCAAACACCACAATGAATGGTTGTAAGACCAACCACATTGTATGTGAGTGAGTTAGACCTCTAAAGTCCAACCTATCCACACGATAAATGTTGCAGAAATGCAGATGCTAAGATGGATCAGTCATATAAGATTAGACAAGATTAAAAATTATCAAATTCAGCAGAAGGTGCAAGTAGCACAAAAAGAGGATAAAATGAAAGAGGGAACTTGAAATGATTTGGACATGTCTTACATCGTCCTGCCGATGCACCTGTTATAGGTAGGAGTGGAAAACGGGTGGGTCTGGTCGGATATGGTTTGGGTCGAAAACGGGTAATGAAAAAACGGATAAAATTATCCGATCCAACCCATATTTAATACGAATAAAAACGGCTTAACCAGTGGATAATATGGGTAACCATATTAGCCATGACTTTTTGAATATAATCACTTTTGGGAGAATTCCTAGTGTCCCAAACTTGATAAACCCCCAATTTGAGGCTTTACAAATGTAAAAGGTAAACTCATTGGTTATCCATTGGTTAACCATTTTCTAAATGGATAATATGGTTCTTATCCATATTTGACCCGTTTTTAAAAAGTTCATTATCCAACCCATTTTTAGTGGATAATATGGGTGGTTAACTAGTTTCTTTTAACTATTTTGCCACCATTAATTATAGGTATAAAACCATGGTGAATAAAGGATCGAAGAAGATGAGGTAGACCAAAAATCACATCAAAGGAAGTTTTCTTGCAAGACCTATAATCCCTGGATTCCATGCAAAATTAAGCAAAAAATATGGCATAATATTAAAAAAGAAATGTATAGGTGTTACCAATTAGTTGAGTAAGTTTTAGTCGTGTTAGGATGTTTCTTTTATGTCCAATATTTGCAAGGAATTAAAGGACTGAAAAAAGAAGAGGTAGACCTAAAATCACATTGAAGAAAGTTATCTTGCAAGACTAAGACCTACAATCTCTGGATTCCATGCAAATTAGGCAAAAAATACAGCACAGCGGAAGAAAAAGAACTGTATAGGTGATACCAATTAGCTAAGATTAAGTTTTGGTCATGTTACTATGTTTATTTTAGGTCCAATATTTGCAAGGAGTTTTTACTCTTGTTAGTGATTTATGCGACAGCAGGAAATGCAGAGACCTCTAGTGTTAGGGACTAATTTTTTTGTAATATTGGACTGAGATGGACATAGTTTGAGCAGTACAGATAGTGAGGATTCTCATAGTCGATCCCAACTTACTTGGGATTGAGGCCTAACTGTTGCTGTTGCAACCGCTAGAAAATGACTTCTTCTGGAAAATATTTTCTGTTATACTAAACAGATAGCTTTTGGACAAAAGAGGAAATAGATAGAGTTGAAAGTGTTTCACCTCCTTCGTGATTCATCTCTACTAAAGCAAAAGTCTTCTTTTCTGTTTCAGGATTGCTCCTTCATTTGTCTTACCTTATCAAAAAAAAAGGGATTTCTCCGTAGTTGGTCAAGGATGGCGTCAGTGTCAAATGATGGGTTATCCAATGAGAGCGTGAAGAAGCGGCTGTCAGAAAATGGTTACCACTCGTATTTGGGCATTATACCAAAATATAAAGTTCGGAAAGTCTCAGCAGTACGAGATTTTCCTCCAGGATGTGGTAATATCTCTCCAAAAGTTGATTTGAATCATGAACAAGATGCCGTTGTGTCCACTAATGAAGATATGGCTAACATTGTGTTGGTTGATGTTGTTAAAGATTCTAACAGTGAGATCGAATCACGGTCAGTTGAAGCTGTGGACTGTCTAGTTAACATGGAGGAGCATGAAAAGTTGGATAGGTTAATAGGGGAAGTGGTATCGAAAAACATGGGTGCAATAGCAAATGAGTTGGGAGAAAAAATAAGTGACGACAAATCTCTTGGATTTGAGTTGCCTAAAGATCTTGAAATTAGTGAAATGGAGCTTTCCAAGGAAACGGAAGACATCCAGACTGACACTTTAGTGAAGGGAGTTAATGAAGAGAGAAGTTTACCTTTGGTCGAAAATGTTTGTGGTGGACACAAGACATCTGTGCGGGAAATTGGCGGTGCCACTGATGAACCAAGTCCTGTTAGTCAAGTCAAAGTGGTTTTGCCACCTCAGCAGCTAATTAGTGTTATGGAAAATGCTTCCCCCCCGCCAAAGAATAAGTACCGCAAAAGAAGAGTATCTGCTGTTCGTGACTTCCCTCCATTTTGTGGAACAAATGTTCCTAAGCCAACTGAACAGAATTTCTATGGTGTTACTGAAGAAAGCAAGGATGTGGCTGGGTTCAATAAGGCAGTTATAAATAATGAAGTGATTGAGACACTGAGAGATGTTACGGACACTGGGGCATTGCAAGAGAGGTTGGTTGAAAGTGAGGAGGCTGATTCTCTGAGAGAGAGGGACATTGCTAGTCCCAAAGATAGGGTGTTGGAGCAAATAACAATGGTTCACAGTGAAGAACAGGAAGGTATCCAAAATGATTTTGATGGAAGAAGTCAGATGGAAAGAACTGTGGTTATGCCCGAGACAATGACGAAAAAGGAGAATGATGCAGGAGTTGTGGGAAAGGAGATTGTTGTACATTCAGAGGATGAAAGTGAAAAGACAACTAGTGCAACTAGTGCTCTTGGTTGTGGAAATGAAATGGTTGGGCCGATTACGCAGGGTGCTGAGACGTATTGTGCATGGGAGCAAAGGAAAAAAAAGAGTTTAGATGGCCCTGTGAGTGGAAATGAAATTGTTGTCTCACAGGTCAAAGACAATCTGACAAAGACTGCAGTCAGTGCTTGTGGTTCTGGGCATGAAATAGTTAAGCCAATTGTGCAAGGTCTGATGGCCGAGCCACACTGTCCATGGAGGCAGGGAAAGCAAACTAGTGTAGATTGTGCGGTGAGTGGAAACCAAGATGAGAAGTCTCCTCTGTCTTGGCGCAAGAAGGCTAAAGCTGTCGCCAGAAAAAGTAATCCTAGGGGTAAGAAAAAATCAGCTTCTGGTGGCGAAGCTACCAATGAATTTTCAAGGGCACTAGTTGTGTTCGATGACGAAGGATCTGCTTTACATGCTGTCAGCAACGATGGAGCTCACAGTTTGAATAGGGAAGCACTACATGAAGATCGTCCCGTTGGACAAGGACGACGTGAATTTGACGTGACCCTACCACCTTTTGGTCCAAACAGTTCTAGTCATGGTGATGCCCGAACTAAAGTTAGAGAGACTCTTCGTATGTTTCAGGCTATCTGTAGAAAGCTCTTGCAAGAAGAAGAGTCAAAGTCAAGACCTGAAGAAGCAAAACCGAGGCAAGGGTCAAACAGAATTGATCTTCAAGCAGCAAAAATCATCAAGGCAAAAGGAAAAGAAGTTAACACAGGTCAGCACATACTGGGAGAAGTTCCTGGAGTTGAAGTCGGAGATGAGTTCCAATACAGGGTGGAACTTGCTATTGTGGGGGTTCATCGCCTATATCAGGCTGGTATAGATTACATGAAGCAGGGAGGTATGCTGATCGCGATTAGTATTGTTTCTTCAGGGGTCTATGATGATGCTGTGGAAGATGCTGATGTATTGATTTATTCTGGGCAAGGCGGAAATGTGGTAGGTAAGGTCAAAACTCCTGAGGATCAGAAGCTTGAAAGAGGTAATTTAGCTTTGAAGAATAGTATATCAGTTCAGAATCCTGTTCGGGTGATTCGTGGATCCAAGGAGACGAAAACGTCTGAATCTGTGGATGGTAAAGGTAAGGTAGTGACAACATATATTTATGATGGGTTGTACAAGGTTGATAATTTTTGGACAGAACAAGGGCCAAAGGGTAAGATGGTTTTTATGTTTAAGTTGGTGAGAATTCCTGGTCAACCAGAGCTTGCTTGGAAAGAAGTGAAGTCATCAAAAAAGTCCAAAGTGCGGCATGGTGTTTGTGTCCATGACATTACAGAAGGAAAGGATACACTCCCGATAAGTGCTGTGAACACAATTGATGGTGAGAAACCTCCACCATTCACTTATATCAAGAAGATGATATATCCTGACTGGTTCCAGCGATCTCCTCCTAAAGGTTGTGATTGTATCGGTAGATGTTCTGATTCCAAGAGGTGCTCATGTGCAGTTAAAAATGGAGGCGAGATCCCATACAACCGTAATGGAGCTATTGTTGAAGTGAAGCCTCTTGTCTATGAATGTGGTCCTTCTTGTAAATGTCCCCCCTCTTGCTACAATAGAGTCGGCCAACACGGTATTAAAATTCCACTTGAGATCTTTAAGACAAATTCAAGGGGATGGGGTGTGAGAGCTTTAACATCTATTCCTTCAGGAACCTTTATCTGTGAGTATGCAGGAGAGCTTCTTGAAGACAAGGAAGCTGAACGAAGAATTGGTAGTGACGAATACCTTTTTGATATTGGGCAGAACTATAGCGATTGTTCTGTGAACTCTTCCACACAAGCAGAATTAAGTGAGGTAGTAGAAGAGGGTGGTTATACAATTGATGCAGCTCAGTGTGGAAATGTCGGGCGATTTATCAATCACAGTTGTTCACCTAACTTGTATGCACAAAACGTTCTTTATGATCACGAAGATAAGAAAATGCCTCATATCATGTTCTTTGCAGCAGATAACATTCCTCCTTTGGCGGAGCTGAGTTACCATTATAATTATTCCGTGGATCAGGTACGTGACTCCAATGGCAATATCAAGGTGAAGAAATGCTATTGTGGATCTTCAGAGTGTAGCGGTCGGATGTACTAGGGGTTTGTAAAGCTTTATTTCAAGTTGAGGTGAATAATTCCTCATATTTGATTTAAGATGTTTCACTGCAATACATTTGTCCTCCTTATGTTTTGCTTTTAGCTGCATTTGCACGAATGTTGCTTTCCTTTCTCCATCCAAGAATCATGCTGCATAGTTTCAGTATCTACCTCTTCTTTCCCTATTGCAAATGGCAATGTAGTGTATTTGGTACGAGAAAAGTCATATTCGAGGAAATATGTTTTCCAGGAGGTAGTCAAATTTTGATGTCTGGTACGAGAAAATATTTTCCAAGGAAAAACTTTTCTATTAATATTTGGAAAATGACTTCCCTAACTTACATGCGGAAGTCACTTCCTTTAAAATGTCTTCTAATTTCATATCATTTGCTCCAAATTGATCTTAGACATCATTAGTCTAATCTTTAATACTCAAAGATTTCATCAAAACACTATCTAATTTGCTAATACTATTACTAACCTTTAATATTCTTTTCCGAATTTCTTTTTACTCACAACAAAACATCAGAAAACATTTAATATAAAAATACTTTTCATATAGAACATTTTAAAAAACATATCTTTCATAGACAACGTTTTCACGAAATTTTGTTTTTCATGAAGAATGACTTCTGTCGTATAAAACACACAACATTCGCTACATTGTTGATATATGCATAATGATTTTGCATGGACAGTCTCTTTTTGTCTTCTCAAGTCGAGGGTATATCGGAAACAACTTTTCTATCCCTGCGGGGTAAAGGTAAAGTCTGTGTACACGCTACCCTCCATAGACTCTACTTGTCGGATTTTATTGGATCATTGTTATTGTTGATTTTGCATGGACAGAGAAGCTTGTTTGGGTCATGGACGGAAAAAGTTCACATTTTGAGAGGCCCTTCCTACTTAACTTTTCATACTTTTGGAAAACTAGCAATTAGCTAACATAAATTTTAAGGTATAACATTTTACATAATTATGTTTTAGTTCTACTAGAGAATCGAGAACAATAACATAGATTTTAAGGTATAACATTTTACATAATTATGTTTTAGTTCCACTAGAGAACCGAGAACAAGAACTCACGCCTTGATAACTTATATAACATAGGGAGAACCGTACCCCAAAAGTTAGCTATTAAGGTGGGAAAACCCAAGGCTATTTATAAACGCCACATTGGCACATTGCAATACCGATATGGGACTCAAGTCCCATAACTTGCATTGGACCATAACAAACCGGCGTCAGGCACAGAGGGCGGTGGGTGGCTCTGATACCATTGATACAACCTAGGGAGAGCCACAATCCAAAAGCTAGTTATTAAGATGGGAGAGACCAAGTATAAACCCCACATGAGGACATTGCAATATCTCTATGGGACTCAAGTCCTATACCTTGCAATGGACCATAACAATAACTCAACAGTCAACACCCCTTAAATAGGGAGAGATTTATTGATATATATATATATATATATATATATATATATATATATATATATATATATATATATATATATCGTGTTGGGACAATGACTTAAGCCACGATAACTCGAGACTATATTTAATTAAAAGCACCTTGTTCACGGAGGGTGATCCCTAATACGCAACTAATCTATATATAATTTTATTCTGTAAATTCTGACAGCTGAGACATCACCAAGTAGCGCCACTAATATGTGATAACACTTGTATTTTCATGTCTAAGAGAGCTGAATGTCTCAATAGTAGCCCCAGCTTTCCATTCAGCAGGAATTACAGCCTTATCAGACTGCACCCATTTGGTTTCAGCACCAGCACTTGTTAGGAACCTCACGTTAAGTTCTCCACTTGGTGGGCTCGATAGGTCGAACACTGCTCCATAAACCCTCCTCATTGATATCCATTCTTTTGTTTCCTCCTGCATCAACATATATAATAATAATTAAATATATGCCAAGGTAGGCTCACATTAACATGAAAGGTTGTAAACTCGTCCAATATTGACATCCTTTATTTGTCTATGAGACCAGTGCCGTACGCAAGATATTTCATAAACGGTATTACAATTTGAAGGAGTGGAGTAATGAATAAATCACTATTAAATATTTTTATTTTTCTTATATATCTAATAAAAAAATCGACGAAATTGTGTCACATGACACCACATGCAACAAGGTGCATAAGTCTGTCTATTGGAAAAACCAAAAAGTTGATAGCCTAAAAAAGACTTTGTTAATATGATAAAATGAGACTTGGACAGCAAGAATGTCAGTAGCACCACCTTGATTCATAACAACTATAGCAAGATAGTGAGGGTACTTGCTATGTTCGTGGATTTTAAGCATGAGATTTCCATATTTGCAAGAAACTCTACGATATTCTACTTCAACTACGCCTTTAGCAAACAATTGCTGAGCCATATTAGGTTGCTTAGCCAATTTAGCATAGGCGCGGTAGCTGAGAATGAAGTCTGTTCCATGTCCTTCTCCAGTGTCCGTCACCACTACTTTTGTTCCCTCGTCACTGCACAACCCCTTGTCCTTGCACCTTACCTATAAATTTTCTTTGTTATCAATGCTATTGAATAATCCAACTTCTTTTTGTTTATCAATGATTACTTATAGTTAATATTTTAACTGACCTGATAATGTAAAAAACGTAGAGATTAATAATTACAGTACCTGGTAGCAAGCTCCACAGGCAGCTCCATTTTTGTAAAGCCGTTTGGAGGCTGCACAAACCTCCCCATTGTTGACATCTTTGCCATTTTCTCCATAGCCACACGCTCCGGCTGATCAAAATGTACGTACAACAATTAAATGTTTAAAATAGCTAGTGCATGCACAAGTTTACTTGATTATTTTTGTGTGTGTTAGTGGGAGGGATTAAGATTATGTATTTATAATTAGATGATGATCCTACGAAGTAGTATAGGGAGCTCTTAAATTTAGTTACATTTTCATCTCATTTTGAAAGTCAAATTAATCATTGTTTGTCAAAAAATTGACATTAATTTGATAAGTACTTCACTCCTTCCATTTCAATGTAGATGATGTAGTTTTACTTGATACAAAATTTAAGGAAGAAAAAAGTCTTTTGAAATATGTGACCCTGAAAGCTTAAGGGGCACAAACTTTGTGAGGCCATAATATTTTTGTGGCTATAAAAGTTTCTCAGTAAGAATAGAGTGGGTAAAATAAAAAATTTAAAGTTAAATTATTTTCCTAATAAGAAAAGTGTGTCATTTAAATTAAAACAGAGGGAGTAATATTTAGAAATAAAGTCTTGACATGAGGTCAACTAAAAAGTTTATGTACCTACACAATTAGATAATGAATTTTAGTTTCAAGAAGAGAATTATCACCATAAAACGTAGTAATAAAATTAGGAAATTATGATAAAATTGACAATTATTTTGGAAGCTAAGGTGAAAAGGGCATACTTGGTATCCCCATGCCATCAGGGGTAGTGTAATAGGCAGTTCTGGAAACATAATTATTGCTGTAGCAAAGCGTAGGCAATAGCAAAACCATGCAGAGAAAAATGCAATTATATTGTTGTTGATAGAGATCATTTTGCCTTAAGAAAGAGGTAGAAAAGGCAGAAGAAGTGTAGTTAGAAGAGTTGTGAATGGGATATTCGAGTGAGGAAATCCTATAGCTGAGGTTTACAGGGTCCGGGGTCGACGATTGCTGCCACATTTCTCTTTCCATTATAGACAGTGGAAAACAGATGGAAACTAAAGAAAACTCTGTCCTAAAATATACTTGATGACACACAATTTCACTAATTGCTTAATCATTCAACACTGTAAACCTGGAAAGAACCACATACTCCATTTCCCTCCAGATTTTCTACCAAGAAATAGAAAAAGGAACAGACTTAATTAAACAATTCACTCTGAGTACATGCTTTGGTAATAGTTTTGAAGACAATTGAAAAGATCTCAAATTTGTCAGTGTTCACTTCCCCATTTATGCTGCATTTTAATTTTAATTCTATTAAACATTTCAGTCTAACAAAAGGGAAGTGCTCTAAAATTTGTACAGGTGTATAGGTTCATACGACAACAACAAACCAGTGAAATTACACACGTGAGATCTGGAGAGGCCGATACTACTAGTACGACTAGAAGAGACTTTCGACTACCTGTCAACCCACAACCCTAATCAGGGGCGAAGTCACCTTTGTATAAGGGTGATCAATTGACCACCCTCCACTAGAATATTACGAAAAATTACACTGTGTATATAAGTAAAATATTGATTTTAGATGTGTAAAATATATATTGAACGCCCTTTGTCGGGAATTTTTTTTAGTTCTTTTAAGTTTGAACACCCTTGGAAACATTTCTGGCTTTGCCACTGACCCTAATGCTCAACCTCCACACCTTCATATCAAGGGTCATGTCCTCGGTAAACTGAAGTAGTGCAATATCTTGCCTAATCACCTCTCCCCAGTACTTCTTAGTCCTCCATATACCTATCCTCTAACCCGCCATGGTCAACCTCTCACATATCCTAACCGGAGCATCAGTGTCTCTCATCTTCACATGCCCGAACCATCTCAACTTCGATTCCCGCAACTTGTCTTCCACAGGAGCCACACCGACCTTGTCCCTAATTAATAATTTCATTCCTAATCTTATCTTTCCTAGTATGCTCACACATCCATCTCAATATCCTCATCTTTGCTACTTTCATATTCTGGATATGAGATTTCTTGACTAGCTAACACTCGGCTTCATACAACATAGTCGGCCTAACTACCATTTTGTGAACTTGCCCTTAAGTCTTGACGGCACATTCCTATCACACAAAACACCAAACGCGAGCCTCCATTTCATCCACCCCACTCCAACACGATGTGTAACATACTCGTACGTCAATCTCCCCGTTCCTCTCAATACCACACATAAGATATTTAAAACTATCTTTCTTGGGATGATTTGTGTATCAAGCTTCACCCCCGCTTCTGTTTCCTGCGTCTCCACACTAAACTTGCACTCCAAGTATTCTATTTTCGTCCTACTTAATTTGAAACTTTTAGACCGCAGGGTTTGTCACATCCAGCCTATCGTTAACCCCGTTGCGCGTCTCGCCGATCAACACTATGTCATCTGCAAATAAGTATATGTTCATACGATACAGGTTAATATCAAAACTTCATTTCTACCGGTGAAATATATAGTAAACAAAATAATGATGATTTATTAGGCAATATTTGATGATTTTTAGGTAAATATCACAACTTTTTATAATGATATTTCAAGATACTGTATTCATTGATATGGAGTAACAAATCATCTTTATTTCAAATCTACAACATCTTCATCTTCAAACTGACTAATGGATGATCAATAAGACTTGGCAACATGTTCTTGTTTGATCGGACTCTTCAAAGAACGAAGCATAGCTTCTTTCATAAGCTGCGGTTTAGTTTTATTTTCTTTATAACATAATAAGACAATATTATATCTCCTGTAAACTTAATGAAGAATGAAAACATTTTCCATGAGAAAGAAGAATGAAAACAGTTTATATTTATATTTTCCTGCTAGTACTGGTGCATTACATTTTTTAGGAATAAATAATCCTCATGCCCTCTTTATAGATTAAGACAGCAAAGTCGATGGCTTTTTAATTTTGTCCGAGCATAAGCAATAGCCCTGTTCGGTCAAGCTTCTAAAATCAGCTCATTTGAAAAGTATTTTTTCAAAGAGTACTTTGGGAGAAAAACAGTTTGTGTTTAGCAAATTAATTTGAAAAACACTTACTAATAGCAATTTGTGAAACAAAAAGTCGTAAATCATACAATAGCCGAAGATCTTTGATGTTGAGTAATTTTTCTTAGTCTTTACTCGATGATACACGATTTCACATTTATTATTCGGTCTCCTCTCATAATTAAGCATCTAATTAAGAACTAGATAGTGTTTGACCAACAGATATTGAAACCTTTTTGATTAAATCAATTAATGAAGACGAAGATATAAATCTTAGCCAAGTATAATAAAATCAAGATTAAATGATGCAAGAGAGGTGTTGAATATGGCAAACTATCCCACATCGGTGGGGGGACTTAATTTGGGGGAGAATTTCACCCTATAAAAGAAGACCTAATGTTTAGGATTTAAACACACCTCTCATTTGCCTTTTATCTTCTTAAGGCATTTGTATCTTCTCTCTTTAGTATTATTTCACTTGTATTTTTGGAGTGGAATAAAATATTAGTTGTGTCCGAGGAAGTAGGCAAAATTGGCCGAACCTCGTAAATTTTGGTGTTCCTTTTATTGTTGCTTTATTGTCTTATTTATTATTTGGTGGCTGTCATAATTTTTGGTATAGTAGTTGTGACTCATTCACACAATATACATTTGGCTTCCGCAACAACGTTATCAGAGCCAATGTACTGTCTAAGTATGCTCTGTGGTTGCACCATAGTCTGATCTTCTACATCAGAAAAGATTTATCTTGGTAACTGAGTCAAGGTTCTGTCTGAGTATGCTCTGTGGTTGCAGCTTAGTCTGATCTTCCACACTAGAAAGGAAATAATCTTGATTTATGTCGTCAACTATTAAATAATATTTGTGTCAAAGATGGGAGACAATAAACAAGAAGAATCTACATCAAGTGTCAATAATCGTCATTATTGGCGTCTTCGCTTATGACAAGAATTGTGTCAAATGCGAAATTTGCGGTAAATTTTTGACGGGTCAGGACATTTTGGGATGTGGCAAGGCAAGGTTCTAGATATCCTTTTCAACAAGGCCTAGATCTTGCCATTGAAGAAAAAAGACCAGATGTTATTGGAGAAGAAGATTGGAGAATTATCAACCGTGTTGCTATTCGATCCTACCTTTCTTGAGAGCAAAAATATCCATACACAAAGGAAACTTCTGCAAGTAAATTATGGAAAGCACTGGAGGATAAATTTTTGAAAAAAAACAGTCAAAATAAATTGTACATGAAGAAGAGACTATTTCGCTTCACCTATGTTCCTGGTACCACGATGAATGAACATATCACCAGTTTCAATAAGTTGATCACAGATTTGCAAAATATGGATGCAACTTTTGATGATGGTGACTTGGCCTTGATGTTGTTGGGGTCACTTCCTGATGAGTACGAGCACCTTGAAACTACTCTACTCCATGGGAATGGCGAAATTTCTCTCAGAGAAGTTTGTTCGGCTTTGTACATCTATGAACAAAGAAAGGGAGAAAAACAGAAGGGCGGAGAAGGAGAAACACTAGTTGTGAGGGGTCGTCCTCAAAATCAAATGAGGACAAAGAAAGGAAGATCCAAGTCAAGTCTAGACCCATCAAAGATGAATGTGCCTTTTGTCGAGAAAAGGGGCACTGGAAGAAAGACTGTCCGAAGTTGAAGAATAAGGCCAAACATAACAATGGAAAGGCCATTATGGATTCAAATGTAGCCGATGGTGATGATTCAGACTTCTCATTAGTTACAACAGAGCCATCAACATCATCAGACATATGGTTGATGGACTTGGCTTGTAGCTACCATATGTGTCCCAACAGGGACAGTTCGTGGATTTTCAAGAAGGAGAATATGGAGTCGTCCACACCGCGGATAACAACCCTCTTACCTCATATGACATTGGTTCAATACGATTAAGGAACCATGATGGAATGATCAGAACATTAACAGATGTTCGATATGTACCGTGTTTGAAGAAAAATCTCATTTCTGTGGGAGCCCTAGAATCAAAAAGGTTCAAAATCATTGCAGAAAATGGAGGGATGAGAGTATGCTCCGGTGCACTAGTGGTAATGAAGGCCAATCGGAAGAACAATAATATGTACCGTTATCGTGGTAGTACAGTTATTGGGACAGCGACAGTAACATCCAGTGACGAAAAAGAGGCAGAAGCAACCAGGCTATGGCACATGCGCTTGGGACATGCTGGAGGTAAATCCTTGAAAACCTTATCAGATCAAGGATTATTAAAGGGAGTAAAGGTTTGCAACTTGGAGTTTTGCGAGCATTGTGTCAAAGGGAAACAGACAAGGGTTAAATATGGTACATCGATCCATAATACTAAAGGCATTTTCGATTATGTACACTCTGATGTTTGGGGTCCTTCCAAAACACCTTCATTGGATGGGAAGTACTATTTTGTAACCTTTGGTAATGATTTTTCCCGAAGAGTATGGATGTATACAATGAAGAGCAAAGATGAAGTGTTGGGAATTTTTCTCAAATGAAAAATGATGGTGGGGAATCAAATAGGCAGGAGGATCAAGTGTATTCGCACAGACAATGGAGGTGAATACAAAAATGATCATTGTAATAAGGTCTGTGAAAATGATGGCATCGTCCGACACTTCACTGTCAGACATACACCACAACAGAATGGAGTGGCAGAACGTATGAACTGGACCTTGCTGGAGAAGGTACGATGTATGTTGTCTAATGCTGGCTTGGACAAAGAATTTTGGGCTGAGGCAATTACATATGCATGTCGCCTCATTAATCGCTTACCATCTGCTGCTATTGATGGCAAGACACCATTTGAAAAATTGTATGGAAAGCCTGCTGTAGATTATGACTCTTTGCACGTATTTGGCTCAACTGCATATTATCATATGACAGAGTCAAAATTGGATCCAAGGGAAAAGAAGGCTATTTTATGGGGATTACTTCTGGAGTCAAAGGATATCGCTTATGGTGTCCTATGACAAAGAAAGTAATATTCAGCAGGGATGTTACCTTTGATGAATCTACTATGGTAAACAGAAGATACCAAACAAAATGAGGGTGCTTCTAAGTAGGTGGAGTTTGAGGGAAAATTTATTTTTCCTACACAAGAAGCAGATGAGGAAACAAATGAAGCTTATCCTCTGGAAGAAGAGCCAGTAGATAGGGAGATTCCAACTCAGGAACCTCAACAACTTGAATCAATAGCAACCAGCAGGCCAAAAAAGACAATAACAAAACCTGTTCAGCTTATAGAAATGGTTGCTTGTGCCGCCTCAATTATAACTGATGATGTTCCGACCACTTATAAAGATGCAGTCCAAAGTTCAAAAGAAGATAAGTGGAGGATTTCCATGAATGATGAAATATAGTCCCTTCATCAGAATCATACATGGAGATTGGCCAATCTCCCGAAGGGAAAGAAAACAATTGGGTGCAAATGGGTATTTGCAAAGAAAGAAGGATTTCCTAACCAAGAAGATGTTCGCCACACAGCAAGATTGGTGGCCAAAGGATATGCTCAAAAGGAGGGAATTGATTACAATGAAGTGTTTTCTCCAGTTGTAAAATATTCCTCCATTAGAATTGTGTTGGCTTTGGTAGCACAGTTAGATTTGGAACTAGTTCAGATAGATGTAAAAACTGCGTTTTTACATCGAAACTTGGAGGAGGAAATCTACATGACTCAGCCAGAAGGATTTAAAGTTGCTGGAAATGAAAATATGGTGTGCAAACTTGAAAAATCATTGTACGGTTCGAAACAATCTTCTAGACAATAGTACAAATGATTTGACAAGTTTATGTTGCGGCAAGGGTACACGAGAAGCAAGTACGATCATTGTGTATATTTGCGCAAGCTTAAAGATCGTTCCTTTATATATCTTCTCCTATATGTTGATGATATGTTGATAGCTTCCAAGAATTCGGAAGAAATTGATAAGTTGAAGATTCAATTGAAGAAGGAGTTCGAGATGAAGGATCTAGGTGAGGCAAAGAAAATTCTTGGCATGGAGATAATAAGAGATAGACGTTCAAAGAAACTCTATTTATCTCAGAAAGAATATTTGAAAAGAGTACTACAAGGTTTTGGCATAGATGAAAAGACTAAGCTAGTTAGTACTCCACTTGCTCCCCATTTTAAGCTTAGTACTATTATGTCGCCAAAAGATGAAGCTGAACGAGAGTATATGTCAAAGGTACCATACACAAATGTTGTTGGTAGCTTGATGTATGCAATGGTCTGTACGAGACCTGACATTTCACAAGCTATTGGAGTTATTAGCAGATATATGCATAATCCAGGAAAGGAGCATTGGCAAGCCGTGAAGTGGATTCTACGGTATATTCATAATACTGTAGATGTTGGGTTAGTTTTTGAGCAGGAAGGCAATCAATCTGTAGTTGGATATTGTGACTCAGATTTTGCGGGTGGTCTGGACAAACGAAGATCAACTACTGGTTATGTGTTTACTTTTGCAAGGGCACTAGTTAGTTGGAAGTCTACTTTGCAGTCAACAGTTGCTTTGTCTACAACAGAGGCAGAGTACATGGCTATTATAGAGGCTATGAAGGAGGCAGTTTGGCTTTAGGGATTGCTAAAGGAGCTTGGTATTGGACAAAAGAGTATCACAATTTTTTGTGATAGTCAACGTGCTATTCAATTAGCAAAGAACCAAGTTTATCATGCAAGGACGAAGAACATTGATGTTTGGTATCATTTCGTACGAGAAATCATAGAAGAAGGTGGAGTCACGGTGAAGAAAATTCATACTACAGAGAATCCTGCTGATATGCTGACAAAAGTGGTGACTGCGGTCAAGTTTCAACATTGTTTGGATTTGATCAACATTGTTGAATACTGAAGATTGAAGATGAAGACACAACCAAAATTTGTTACCGAGAAAAAATTGAAGATATGGAATTCTGCCAAGGTGGAGATTTGTTGAATATGGAAAACTATCCCACATCGGCGGGGGACTTAATTTGGTGGAGAATTTCACCCTATAAAAGGCCTAATGTTTAGGATTTAAACACACCTCTCATTTGCCTTTTTATCTTCTTAAGACATTTGTATCTTCTCTCTTTAGTATTATTTCACTTGTATTTTTGGAGTGGAATAAAATATTGGTTGTATCCGAGGAAGTAGGCAAAATTGGCTGAACCTCGTAAATTCTGGTGTTCCTTTTATTGTTGCTTTATTGTCTTATTTATTATTTGGTGGCTGTCATAATTTTTGGTATAGTAGTTGTGACTCATTCACATTATATACATTTGGCTTCCACAACAAGAGGAACAAGTTGAATGATGCTTCCTCGTCTGTTGGAACCAAATGATTGTTCATAAATGTGATAACTTCAAATGTACAAAAATATTGCAATGATGTGATTGGCCAAGATAAAAGATGATGTATTGATTTCAGATCTGTAGTAAGCAAAATTGTCTTTTTCGTATTCACTTTCTGATCCCCCTTTACAAAGTGTTTTGCCTCTATTTATAAGGGACAATCCCTTTTAAATCCTAAACAGGTATAACATAAAGAATATTCGAAAAGCATATTCCTACTGTCTCCTAGTACGCTTACACTACTGCAGACATCGTACGTTCGCTAACCATTGTCGGTCGTCACCCTTTATAACGACCAAAGGACATTACACCCGTAAGGACCTCATTCTTCGCCGTACTCAGTAGTGATCGTGGTCGTCCAAATTTGGACCTATACAGATAGAGCCATGAAAATAACCTCTTTTCGCATTTTCTATCCAACTTCTTGCCAAGCTTATAATGCACTAGTATTTGCATAACTTGTTGGGTGAAAAGCTGTGGTGTTGGCGTGTCCACGTACGATAATATGGTGTTGGCAGGGGCGGATTTAGGGGGGCGCAAGGGGGTTCACCTTCGCCGAAAAATTACACTGTATATATAAGGCAAAATCTATTTTTTACCTCTATATATTAAGTTTTGAACCCCTTTAACACAATCCAAAAGTGTAGTTTAATGGTCAAGGGGGTTCAAAATCTACATAAGGTCATGGGTTCAATTCCCACTAGCTACAAAAAAAGTTTTTTGAACCCCCTTCGTGAAAATTCTGCCTCTGCCACTGGGTGTTGGCGTAACTTTTTCCTGTAGAAGTTCTTGAATTTATTTCCATTGTGCGAAATGTCATATTGTACCAGAAACGTCCAGAATTAATATTTTTTCAGTCATATATAATTTGTTGAATAGCAAAATATTTGGAGGAGTAGAAGGGGGTAAAAATTGAGGAGCGGTAACTTTCTTGAGTTACAAAGCTTGATTTGACCTGAATGACCTAAATTAACTACACCAAAGATACTAATAGCTCTTAATAGTAGTAGGTGAATTACTCCAACTACTCATGAGTAATTGTAACAGTGAGGTGATCTGGAAAAGAGCCCCAACTACTCCCACCCATATTCCTCTTTGTCGGGGTTTTTCGGTTTTTTTGTTACATTGAATATTACTTCAATATTACTTGTTAAAGTTATAGATAAAACACTACTAGAAATTCGGCAAAAACCAACCAACTTTGGTCGGTCAAAAAATCGACCAAAGTTGGTCGGTTTTTCAAAATATTTTATTTATTTTTGATACCCAAACCGACCAACTTTGGTCAGTTTTCTTTGGCGCAACAATGCAGGAAACTATTTTTGAGTTTCGCGAAATTTATTTTTCAAGAAACCGCCCAGCTTTGGTCGGTTTTTGCAATTAAAATAAATAAAAATTAATATTAAACAAATCGACCAACTTTGGTCGGTAAATTCGGCTGGTCATTTTAAAAAAGCGATCAACTTTGGTCGGTAATTTTATTTTTTAATAAAATCCACCAACTTTGGTCGGTTATTTTTGTGCGAAAATACAATTAAAGAGTATAAATAAAAAATAAGACAATCTTAAAACAAAATGCACCAATGGTCTAGTGGTAGAATAGTATCCTGTCACAGTACACACCCCGGTCCGATTCCCAGATGGTGAATCTTTTGATTACATAATTAAAATACCGACCAACTTTGGTCGATTTTTTTTGCAATATTGTTTTTTGAATTTAATTGACCAACCAACGTTGGTCGGTATATTAAAATGACCATCAAAATACCGTCCAAGGGTATTTGGTCTCATTTTGGTCGGTAATTGGCCATAACCGACCAAAGTTGGTCGGTTTTTTTGGTCGGCATTTACCGGATTTCTAGTAGTGAAATTTTGGTAATTAGTCAATGAATGTTTAGTAAACATTAAAAAAAATCGACAAACATATGATCTATTAAAATATTCTTATGTTAAAATTATTTTGTAATACATGATAGTTATTTTCTTAGTCATCTAGCAGTAATTTTTCATTGATGTACGCTTTCAAGTTTAATCGAATTTAATAATTAAACATAAAAATCACTATGATACTTGAATAATGATATGTTTTATTTAATTTTAAATTATCAAAATATCATTTCAAATTCGAAAAAGATATAAGAAATCTTGACATATGAATATGGAAGAACAAAGAGATGATTGACGCCTTTCAATAACAATTGATAAGAATGTGAGATAACCCATTATTTAAGGTAAATAAAAATAAATGCACTTCATAGTCTATTAAAAATTACATCCCATAAACGATCCCAAATATTTCTAGACACTTTTATAGAAAATTGTCACGTCCTTAGTCTTAAACTAAGTGCATGTGCGGCACTTGGCAACTCACTCACGTTCTTGCATAACTTGCTCACGTTTTTGCTATGCCAAGTCAGCCCTGCTACACTCTTTATAGCTAAGAAATGTTAGAACACTTAAGAATTGGCAAAAGAAACTTTTGTATTAGAGAGAACTTGATTGTTTTGCTTGGTTGATGAATTACAAATGAATGCCCCCTATTTATACTAATCACCTAGGGGCTAGTATGTAAATATTAATTATTCTACAAGTCCCTCCGTATTTACAAATAAGTCCTTCTCTAGAATATTCTACATTGCTAGAATCTTCCAAGAACTTTCCTAACAATTCTATAGGGTTCTAGGGTCTTCCTAAGGAAACCTCTATATTTCTCTAGAATCCTCCTACAAGTGCATAAATATCTAGAACATTTACAAGAAAATTCTCCATAGTTCTAGAATATTCCACCAAGATCTTGTCCCTAACTTATGTAACCATTCCATATGGCAAAAATATATGCCAAGTGGCACCTACGTGGCATGATGGTGTGGCGGGTCATGACACTCTCCCCCAACCAATTTTGTGTCGCCCTCGGCACAAAACATCGACACATATGCGCGCACCTCGCCTTGGCGGTTCTAGAGATCTTTGTCCATTAGCCATGATGCCCTATGAAGCGGTTCTCCTTCCCATTTAACAAGGTACTTGCTACCTTTTTTCTTACGCCGTTTGTACTTTAGACAACTAGCAATGATGGCCTCCATCCTCCGCCCATCGGATGCCCCTCCTTGCTCTTGGCATGAATCTTCCCATGACTCAACCAAGTCTAGCAGCTTCTCAAGCATCGAGTCCATGCTTCCACTTCCTATTTGGCTGCCCTCCGTGGTCCAGCCTTATTGGCAACTTGAACCCTCTGCTTGGTGCATCGTCTGAGTCCGATAGCATGCCATCACTTTATAACTTGTCATCCTCTTCAACTATGTCCGTCCAACTTTTCTTGCTGCCACCATGCTCCATTTTCATGGTGCCAAGATAGGCTTTGGAATCCTCTACTTTCGGCTTAGATTCTAAGCGCATCTCTCAAATACAGGCGGTTCCCCCTGTGTCATCCTTATGTGCTTGAGCAAAGTTCCCTATCATTGCTGCAAGCCCGCCAACTCTGAGCATTCACTTTCTCGATGTGATCCTTCACAGAAGTAGCACCCTCCCTTAGGCACGTACTCCCTACCATTTTCCGGCCCCTTGCCATTTCTCTTAGACCTCTGTCCGTTATGGGATGGCCCTTTGCCATTACCCTTGTATATCTCGGTTATGCATTTCCCGTTGTCCTCATCATGATCTCCCTCATCCCTCTCGGCGTTGCTTTCTTTGGACATGGCAAGCTCCATCTTGAAGTTAACAAGTGACTAGGCTACTCCGATGGCCCTGTTCACGTTGGCTATTTGATGTCTTCTTAACTTATGATTTGCCCAATTTTGCAACCCATCCATGAAGTAGAAGAGGAAATCTTCCTCGGATAATGACGAGATTTGCAGCATTAAGATAGTGAACTCGCGTACATACTCCTGAATCGTGGCCTCTGTCGGAGCTCCCTTAGCTTCCGCCAGTCTGCCACCTCGCATGCAGCCCATGCACCCCCATACTACTTTCGCTTAGGGACCTTCGTGTTGATCCCTTATGCAAGTACCAAGCCCTTGGTAATTCCGGCTATGGTTCCTACAAAATTTCCTTCTAGCAATCTCTTGTATTCTTTCTAACATTCCTTAGTCATAACCTTTGCTCTGATACCACGTTGTCACGTCCTTAGTCTTAAACTAAGTGTACGTGCGACACTTGACAACTCACTCACGATCTTGCATAACTTGCTCATGTTCTTGCTATGCCAAGTCAACCCTACTACACTCATGATCGCTAAGAAATGTTAGAACACTTGAGAATTGCCAAATGAAGCTTTTGTATTAGAGAGAACTTGATTGTTTTTGCTTAGTTGATGAATTACAAATGAATGCCCCCTATTTATACTAATCACCTAGGGGCTAGTATGTAAATATTAATTGTTCTACAAGTCCCTCCGTATTTACAAATAAGTCCTTCTCTAGAATATTTTACATAGCTAGAACCTTCCAAGGACTTTCCTAACAGTTCTATAGGGTTCTAGAGTCTTCCTAAGGAAACCTCTATATTTCTCTAGAACCTTCCTATAAGTGCATAAATATCTAGGACATTTCCAAGGAAATTCTCTATAGTTCTAGAATATTCCACCATGATCTAGTCCTAACTTATGTAATCATTCCATATGGCAAAAATATATGCGAAGTAGCACCTACGTGGCATGATGGTGTGGGCGGTCATGACAAAATTCTATATAAAGTTTTACAAGTATATATAAAAATTATATATTTGTATGCCCGTTTAGTTAGGGTTTTTTTACTCAATACCAAATCAAACTTAATCAGATTTTTTAATCGATTTGATTTGACTTTTCGATTTAGTACCCGATTCGGTTTGAACACCACTACTCACAATGCATGAATTATTTTGAACTTTGACTTTATAACGACCAATTTGACATGTCAACCGAGTCGGATCAAACTAAATTTGACCCGGCCCAAGTCAATAAGGATCAGGCTCGGCGCGGCAGCAAGAATGTCAGTTCGTAGCAGCACCAATGATAGAGAGCTCAAAATTTTATTTTATTTTATTTTTTTTGTGATTTTTTCCTTTTCTCTAGTTCAAGTTTTGAGTTTTGATGTTTCACTCAGTGAATTTTTTTCTTAAACGATATAGACCTGAGCATCCAATAGGAAAAATTATAGAGTATTTGCTTTTTAATTATATTTTAATTTGTCGTATCTGTACTCTGATTATATCATTGACTAAGTTTTAGTAACTTGTCCGAAATTGTCAACATCATCAAAAAATAAAGAAACAATTATCAGTAGAGCTAACGGGATGGAACGGCGCTAGCACATATGTCAATCTTATTAATGCCTGTAACGAAATGATGTATAGGATTAATTGAACTTTAATCTTCAACCAAATGCCAAAAGAGAAAGAACACGGTTTCAACGTTGAATCTATTGTTTATTTTTTAAGGAATGCATCTTAATTAATCTATCATTTGGATAACATGTTTGGAAGTACATTATATTGCCTAATATAGTTGATTCAGTCTCGATCTTAACATAAGGCTGTATTGTGGCCCGGGCCTGGCCCGGGACCGGCCCAGGACCGCGGGCCTAACGGACCGGTTCAACCGGGCCTGGGCTCTAGTGGTGTAAAAGCCCGTGGTGGGCCGGTTCAAGACATTTAGCCCGTGAGCCCGGGACCGTTCAATTAGGGGCCTGGGCAGTTCAACCGGGCCCAACGGGCCTAACGGGCTCCAACAGCTAATTTTTATTTTTTATATCTTTTTTAAAAAAAGACCAACGGTCAGATTTTTAAAATCTAGCCATTGGCCTCAAAACCTTTATAATATTCCTTTGGGCGAGCTGGACCTCTTACAGGTTAAGTGGAATCATCCCCGAACTTTTAAGTTTAGCCCTAAAATTATACAATCCGAACTGGACTAGTGCGGCCGCGCTAATGGCCGCACATATAGCATATTATTCTGTCTCGAGGTTCTAGACTAGCGCGGTCATGCTAGTGGACGCGCTAATGGTCGCGCTAAGCTGATCATCATTTTAGCTCATCTTTTCTTTCTTCTTTCACACGCACTCAGCTCTGAGGGGCTTCCATTGCTTCGATTTAGCTCCAAACACTGTACTAAGTCCTTATACACGCAAACTCGCTCCTGCAAAATATGAAATTCACAATTAGAGCCTATTTATCGTCATTTAACTATCCTAGAATAGTGAAACATAGTCAAACCGGGGCATAAATAGTCGCCAAATTACGTGAATCTAGCCTATTATCAACACTTCACACTTAAATCATTGCTTGTCCTCGAGCAATCCACCACACTCTATAAAGTTCTCTTCACTAAGCTTTTCCCCTAATGTATCACACAAAAAACAAATCACCAAAGTTACGTCTAGTAGTGTACAACCTTTGCCTCAAAAGTCGACTCTCACGTGCCATGCAATATTCGTACTTACTCAAATTACTCTATACAGAAGTCAAGACTTACTTTCCTTAGTGAATCACATTCCCTCACATCATCCAGGAGAGTAGTTCCACAAATAATAATATTAAGAACAATTAGGAACTTATATAGACAAAATTCGCTCACTCTCTGAAAGAAAATTCATATGCCACACAGATGCACCATTAGGCTTGCCCGTAGTGTACTACTCTACTAATCGTCCCCATTCAATCTAAGATCAATTAGGACTTCATTTGGTTGTAATGTAGGCTAAGGGAGGGTAGGATATATTTGGATATAAGTGACTAACCTCCCTAAGCACTTTTGATACAATCACATTAGCATTCAAAACCATACTTATGTCAAACCAAACATTCCACCACACTTCTCTTTATAATACCCCAACTCCCTTAGGTGCAATTGTATCAAGTCACCACTTATCAAATTCTACATTTACTCATTCTCCTTTTTTTCTTTTTAAGTGATGCTTATTTGTTTACTTTTTCAAATACTGCACTTTTTCTCTATTTCATCGGTTCCACTCAAAAACCAAACCACCACCCCACACTTTAGCTTTTGTATATTTTATAACCATTCAAGTGCTCATGGGAGGTAAAATGGTTCAAACAGATGGGTCGTTCAAACAACTAGGTAAGGTTTGTAATGTGGTTGCCAAAGAAACAAGTTTATAGGCTCAACGGGGTTAACTACGATGTATTGCATTTAGGTGGGTCTACTTTATATATCTGGATTAACAAAGAAATGCCTATATCACTTCTAAGACTGAATAAAGCTACTATTTCGCTTTGCGAACACACGAGGCAAGTTCTAGGCATCACATGTAGAGCATAGAATACAGTACAACTCACACACACATGGCACATGACTCACTCTAGATTGGCCTATCAAGACACTCTCGCTTGAGTATTCAAGTCAGTTACAAACATACAATTTAAGGCACTCTGGCAAGAATCAACCACTGAGACTAAGTGTTACACTCTAGTGTCTACTGTGTTCAGGTGTATCAATGCCATGAGTTTCTCTTTCTATTTCAGCTCATAGCCCATCAATACTAACTAAAAACTAGAAACAAAATAAACAAAAAACTAACTACACCCGGTTCAAACAAAACCCTTGGAAAAGAGCCTTGGCCCAAAGAAAAACTAAGGGGGAGTTACTACACTACCTAATACCAAAAAAAAATCTTTTTGGTATTTTCTTTGACTTACTTCCCTCAAGAAAATTGTCAAGAAGATCCATCCTTAGGATGAGTCCAACATATTTGTGTTTTTTTTTCACGTCGATTTAGACCCTCAAGAACCCCGTTGAAAGAGATCCGTCGTCGGGACAAGTCAACTTACCTACTTTGAATTTACCTAATTTGACTCCTACTCAAAACCACCAAAAACAATCAAAAAAAATAAAGAAAACATCAAACAGTCAAGTTGTTACATATACACACATACATTGAAGTATTGCCCACCCCACACTTAAAAGAAAGACATGTCCTCATGGCATACAAGATAAAGAGCAGTGAGGTAAAGGAACTTCCCTGAATGATCACTCTTGATCAGAGACCATGTCGGGGTTCAGATTGCACGCACGACCTAGAGCTCTCAGCCAGCACAATATTTTCTTCTCTGATTTCACCTACTGGGCAGCCACCACGTCAACACATGTACCCAAGTCAGTGACCGAGGTACGCAGTCCTGCCACCTCCTGCTCCAAAGTTGTGAATCGGGTAACCCGAGTAGGCCCAGATGGTGCTGCAGTCCTAGATGGTGCTACAACTGCTACAATTTGCTCATGGGCCTGTGACTCGGCCCTCACATCCTCCTGCTCAGCCTCCTTATCCTCAGAGTCATCAGATTCACCACTATTATCACCACCCGCTACTACCGGCTCCTTCCAGTAGTGACCTTATCTGCTCAAAATTTGTGGTCTTTTGGCACTCTCCCATCCACAACCAGATTTTTTGGCACCCGAACTGCCCGACAAAGTCGAGTAACTAAGGAAGGAAAAAAAACCCATACCTTTTCACCGAGCAACAAGTAAATATCTCCTCATGAATCATCTTGGTCACGTCAAAGTTGTGGCTAGTCATAAAGTACCAAATCAGAGCCGCCCGAGGACCATTCACCTCCATGGTGTTGGAAGACAGGATCAGGCGGTTGTTGATAACATACAACCAGCACTTCCCTTCAAAGGTTAGCGCCGCAGAGTGAAACTTCTGACCATACTTCATCCATGTAATTTCCTTGTCGGGTGCACAAATTGTTGGAAAGAACGTCTCCCACTGCGTGTATGATCTGCCATACATTTCATAGCCATCTTCATACAGATCCACGGGAGCGGGCAGCTGGTATATGCTCTGTATAGCCTCAACAGAGGCATCCACCGCCTTTCTGCGCACTGTTACTATGCCATTCACATGTTCCTTTACATTGGCATAGAACTCACAGACAACCATCACATTTCCCTCGTCCGACTCTTCAAAGAATATTTAGACTCCCCGCATTTCCAGCTCGTTATACAAGTTAGGGCAGCCCAGCTGGAGCGACCCTATATCCATCCCTTTTCTGGTATCGGTTTCTTAGGAGCCTTATCCGCAAAGCGGTCCTGAGCCTTGACAGAGATGAACCTGCTACTATCAAAGGGACGAGCAGGAGCTGACTCATGCGCCTTGGACAATCCAGCTTGACTACTGGAAAAAGCACCTGTGGTGCGACATTTCCTAGATGGAGCCATAGTACCTGTAATAGGGATAGCATTAGCACAACCCAAAAACAAATGTGACTCAACGCGGTTACTCAGACTTCACGTGCATAATTGGTCATAATTACTTATTCAACTCACTGTGGCATTTAAGCAAACACCTTGTGGGCATTATATACCAATACCCCAATCCAAACATGTTGTAACCCCAATACCACCATAATTTCCTCAATTTCACCTAATAAGTTAAGATACAACTCCACCAACATTATCAGCCACAATCACTACAACATACACTACAAATTTCTACTTAAGAAAAGAAAAGGAAAAAAAACTACTACATAAAAAAAAACGAAAATCTGAAAAAAAAAGAAATTGGCAAAAAAAGAAACCTTACCTGTAGTGAGAGAAGATGGTGAGAAGTGAAGAAGAGTAGGGGGGTTGGGCTTGAACCTTGTGGAATTTGGGTTGGGAATTTAGAGAAGAAGAAGTTTGAAGAAGATGGAATTTGAAGAAGAAGGGAGTTAGGGTTGGGGAAGTTGAGCGTTGGGGATCTTTTTTGAGAGTGAAGAAGAATGGAGTAATTAGATGGGGGGGGGGGATAGATAGGGAAAATAACATTTAACAATTATACAAAATAAAAAATAAAAAAAACAAAATGTTAAGTTAGCAAGCGGAACTAGCGCGATACGAGCGCGGCCGTGCTAGTCAAAACAGTGTACTTGGCCATATGTGCGGTCGTGCTTCTAGCATGGGCAGTAGCGCGGTCATAGCACGGTCGCGCTAGTGATGGAGAAGCTGAGGTAGAATGTTTGCCCATATGCGCGGCCTGTAGCGCGGGCTCGCTCCTGGGCACGAAAATTTTCCATTTTATCACCTGTTGTTTTCACGTCCAATGGACTTATCACCTGCCCAAGCTCACCTGCATTGGTTAGTACTTCCCAAAATAAAAATTAACAACTACTAACGATCATTGGGTTGCCTCCCAACCAGTGCCTTAGTTAATGTCGTGGCATGACAGTTACAACAAATCAATGGGTTGCCTCTTATGCAACACCTGATTTAACGTCGCGACACGACGCAGATAAGTACATTTAAGGCTCGCTCGACCTCTAAGGTTCAGTTAGATAGATCTCTGACACTTCCTTTGGTTCATTCATGCCCACATATAGTTTCAATCTTTGCCCATTGACTCTAAATGTATGAGAGTCTTTCTTTGAGGCAATCTCTATGGCACCTGAGGGGAATACTTCGACCACTCGAAATGGTCCAGACCATCGTGACTTGAGTGTTCCTAGAAATAGCCTTAATCTTGAGTTATAAAGCAATACTATGTCTTTGGGATTGAAATTTCGCTCAACAATGTTCTTGTCGTGCAACCTCTTCATTCTTTCCTTGTACAACCTTGTGCTCTCAAAAGCAAGATATCGGAACTCGTAGAGCTCATGCAATTTTGTGACTCTAGTTGCCCCCGCGGCCTCAATGTCCAGCTCAGCTGTTTCATTGCCCACCAAGCTCTATGTTCTAATTCCACTGGCAAGTGACTAGCCTTCCCGAATACCAACTTGTAGGTGACATACCAATTGGTGTTTTAAAAGCAGTTCCATAGGCCCAGAGTGCATCATCTAGTTTTTTTGCCCAATTAGTTCTTGTGGCATTCACAATCTTGGTCAGTACACTCTTTATCTCTCTATTAGACGCTTCGACCTGTCCACTAGTTTGAGGATGATATGGTGTTTCCACCTTGTGGCGCACATCATACTTAGCTAGCAATTTCTCAAAGGTTCGATTGCAGAAGTGAGTGCCTCCATCACTGATAATAGCTCTCGGGGTCCCAAAATGGGTGAATATATTCTTCTTCAAAAACCCCACCACCACTCTTGCATCATTGGTGGGAAGTGTTGTAGCTTCCACCCTACGTAATCTACAGCAATAAGTATGTACTTATTGCCAAAAGAGCTGACGAAAGGGCCCATAAAGTCTATCCCCCAGACATCGAAAACTTCAACCTCTTAAATTGGTTCATTGGCATCTCATGGCGACAGGAAATGTTCCCGGTTCGCTGACATTCATTACAGCCCTTCACCTATTGATGTGCATTTTTAAACACTATTGGGAAGTAGAACCCGGCTTCTAGTACTTTTGCTGCCGTCCTGACTCCTTCAAAATGTCCGCCATACGCCAATGTGTGACATGCCTGCAAAATAGAAGATTTTTCTATCTCGGGGACACACCTCCGGATCATATTGTCAACACATATTCGAAACATATAAGGTTCATCCTAGTAATACATGCAGCAGTTACGATAAAAAATTTTCTTTTGCACATAGGAAAGGTCATAGGGAACTATACCACTTGCCAGGTAATTTGTAAAGTCTGCATACCATGGTACTTCCTCAAGGTTTGTAGCGAGTAGCTGCTCTTCTAGAAAGGTTTCTAGAATATCCTCAACCTCAACTGAGTTTTCAGCTCCTTTAAGTCATGATATATGATCATCGACTTGGTTTTTTATGCCCTTACGATCACGAATCTCAAGGTCAAACTCTTTCAGTAACAGCACCCAACGAATCAGGCGCGGTTTGAACTCCTTCTTCTCAATCAAGTACCTGAGAGCTGCATGATCAATATATACAATTACCTTAGAGCCAATGAGGTATGATCTGAACTTGTCGAATGCAAACACCACAACCAGCATCTCCTTTTCAGTCACAGTGTAGTTCAACTAGACTCCACTCAACGTTCTACTGGCATAGTAGATTGGGTGCATTAGCTTGTCTTTCCGCTGTCCCAACACTTCCCCCAATGCATAATCACTGGCATTACACATGAGTTTGAATGGTTGCTCCTAGTCGGGGGCAACAATGATGGGTGCTATGACTAGCCTCTTTTTCATCTCCTCGAATGCTACCCTGCAATCATTAGAAAACAAGAAAGGGTGATCTTTTTCTAACAACTTACAGAGAGGGTTGACAATTTTTAAGAAGTCTCTTATGAATCTACGATAGAAACCGGCATACCCGAGGAAGCTCCTGATTGCCTTGATTGAAGTGGGGGGTGGTAGCTTTGCTATCACGTCAACTTTAGCACGATCCACCTCAATTCTCTTACTTGATACCCGGTGTCCTAAGACTATGCCCTCTTGTACCATGAAATGACACTTCTTCCAATTAAGTACCAAGTTAGTCTCAATACTTCTTTTCAATACTCGGGTCAGATTTATAAGGCACTCGTCGAATGGGTTTCCCACCACTGAGAAATCATCCATGAACACCTTCATTATGTCTTTGACCATGTTAGTGAATATGTCTATCATACACCTTTGGAATATGGCGGGTGCATTGCATAGGCCAAAGGGCGTCCTCCGAAAAGCATAAATGACATGTGGGCATGTGAAGGAGGTCTTCTTTCTGTCCTTTGGTGCAATGGAGATTTGATTGTACCTTGAGTACTCATCCAAAAAACAAAAGTGGGACCTCCCTATCAGTCTGTCAAGCATCTGACCAATGAAGGAAAGTGGGAAGTGGTCTTTCCGGGTGGACAAATTCAATTTACTATAGTCCATGCAAATTCTCCAGCCTGTGATGGTTCTTGTAGAGATCGTCTCATTGTTATCTTTTTGACCATCACCATACCACCCTTCTTAGGAACACATTGCACCGGGCTAACCCAGTTGCTGTCAGAGATGGGGAAAATGATTCCCGCATCCAACCACTTAATCACCTCTTTCTTCACCACTTCCTTCATGTTGGGATTCATCCTTCTTTGGTGTTCCCTGGAAGGCTAGAGCCCCTCTTCCAGCAGAATTTAATGCATACAATATACCGGGATGATCCCCTTAATGTTTGCCATGGTCCACCAAATGGCAGTCTTGCACTCCTTGAGTACCTGCAAAAGTTGTTGTGCCTGCACATCTAACAAACTAGATGAGATAATAACAGGTAATGTGGAGTTAGGTCCTAGGAACTCATACTTGAGATGGGCGGGTAGTGGCTTCAACTCCAGCTTTGGTGGTTCTTCTATGGATGGCTTGGTTGGAGGAGTTTCTCTGTTTTCTAAGTGCAGGGGCTCGAATTCAATTGTTCTATCTCAGAACCCTCTGCCCTCTAAAGCCAGCACCCATTCTGCCAATTCTTCCCCATTCACCTCATCTATATTTACCATACATGTAGCAAGAGGGTCCTCAATAGTCAATGTTTCATCATCTGCTTCTACGATTACATACACGTCATCAATAAGAGAGCAATTGGCGAATTCACTTAGTCGTTTCATTGATTTCTGCACATTGAACTTTATCTCCTCATCGTTCAATATCATCTTGAGCTCCCCAGTTTCTCAATCAATGAGAGCTTTCCCTATGACCAGGAATGACCTTCCCAAAATTATGGGAATTTCCTCATCCACCTTGCAATCTAGAATCACAAAATCTGCAGGGAACACAAATTTCCCTACCTCTGAATCAACACATCATCCAGGATACCAGAGGGTCTTTTCACGGTTCTGTCAGCCAGCTGTAATAACATATAAGTGGGTTTTGCTTTTCCAATCCCCAACCTCTTACAGATCGCCAGGGGCATAAGATTTATGCTAGACCCCAAATCACAAAGTGCCTTGGCAAAGGCAAAGTTACCAATAGTGTAGGGAATTGTGAAACTCCCTGGATCAGACAACTTCTCAGCAACTGGTCTAGTCACCACAACACTGCAGGTCTGAATTAGAGTCACTGTGGCCAAGTTTTGGAAATTGAATTTTTGGGACATCAAGTCCTTCATCATTTTTGCATAACCAGGCATCTCCTTCAAATCATCAATTAATGGAATATTTACCTGGATCGGTTTCAGCATCTCCAAGAATTTCTTGTATTGTTCCTCTTTTTAGTACTTAGCCAGCCTCTGTGGGAATGGTGTTGGAGGTCTATTCTTTCCAATGATTTGGGTATTCTCTTTGTCAGACACCACCTCAACTAGCGGTTCCTGGGCTATCTCAGCTTCTTTCTCAACCTCAATCTGTGTGTTTGTTTCTTCCTGGGTAGGTTGTACTGTCACCTCTGTCAGTTTCGTTGAATTATCTAGCTTAATGGGCACTGGTACAAGTGTCTCAGCCTGTCTGCTTTCTCGAGCCCTCCCTTGCTCCAAGTCAACACTGCCATTAGTTGCTTCGGGCCTTGATCTTTTGGATTTATCTGAGTGTCTGCAGGCAATGTCCCATGAGGATACTTATTCATATCGATATCTGGCCCATCTGCACTTCAATATTCTTTATAGATGACTCATGTGCATCTACCCTTTCACTCATTTTTGCATTTGACCCAATAACCTACTGCATCATTGCCTCGAGTCTAGCAAACCCATCTTCCTGTCTTCCACCATGCTACTGCTGAGGAGGATGATAACTCTGCTGCTGATTTTGATTGTTGTATCCCTGTGGCCTTTGGTAAGGTGCCATATTATTGTGAGGTCACATACCTCCCATATTTCTATTATTGAGTTGTGGCTGGACTGGCCTGTATGGCTGATTTTGTTGGCCCCAATTTTGACCACCCTGTCTCTGGCCTCCATAATTAGACACATAATTCATGTCCTCGGGGTAGTGATGATGATCACTTTCTGCATTCCATTGGTTAACAATTGGCTGACTAATGCAGGATGTGCATAAGCCCCTATTGGTAGTATCTACGATGTGTACCTGCTGCTTCTGCCCTGACTCTTCCACCTTTTTGGTGAGTATACTCATCTATGTCATTAATGTGGCCATATTTTCAGCAAGAGTCTTGGATAGATCTAAGATCACTGAGTGAACTACTGGATTGATAGGTGCATTCCTGGTTGTCCACTCCAAATTCTGTGTCATCTTGTCAAGCAGGCTTTGACTTTCTCTCCATGTTTTGCTCAAGAATGCTCCACCAGCTGAAGCATCAACATTAGACTTCACGCTATCTGTCAAACCCATGTAAAACCGCTGCCCCAACATCTGATCTAGAATACCATGGTGCAGACATATAACCAATATCCCTTTGAATCGTTCCCATGTTTCTTGCAGTGTCTCCATTGATTTATGTTTGAAGCTCAAAATTTCATCAATTTGTTGAGCAATATTGTTGGGTGGATGAAACTTATTCACAAATTGATTGACTAACTCCTCCTAAGTCGTTATGGAATTAATGAGGAGTGAGTTTAGCCAAGTCTGGGCAACTCCTGTCACTGAGAATGGAAATAACAACAACTTTATTGCTTCCTAAGTTACGTTGGGTTGTTTTTGAGTTTTGCAGATTGACAGGAAATTCTTCAAGTGTTGTTGAGGATCTTCAATGTATGACCCCGAAAATAGTCCTTTATTTTGCAACAAGTGCAGCATGTTGTTCATGATTTGAAATGACTTGGCTGTATCTGCGGGACTAATATTGATGTGGTAAAATTCTCTGTTGTGGGTTGTGCCCAGTCATATAGAGCAACCTCTGGCACAAGAGGTACCACTGGCGCCAATGGCGCAGCTGGGTCTAACACATTATCCCCCATGTTTGGTTCGAGTTGTTCAGTTGATTGTTGTTGTTTGTTTTTCCGGTTGGCCTTATTTAAGGCCTTGAAAACTTTCTCGGGATCTGGTAATGCTTCAAATACTTCACTAGTTTTCGATGAGTATCTTGGCATGCACTTATACAACCAAATCAACAAACGTTAAAATTTCAATGTATAGATTAAAAATAAAGAAAACTGACTACACTAAGAATTTTTGTATTTCTTTCAATTATAATTGATAACACCGTTAATTCCCCAGCAACGGCGCCAAAATTTGATCACACCCAACTATGCCTTATAAAAAGGACAAAGCGGTCGCTGCAAATATAATCCGAGTATTTAGCCCAGAGTCGAATCCACAGGAATTAACCTACCAATTACTCTTGTTAGACTCACTAAATTCTTCGTAATCAACTTCCTAGATATTTTGAATAACAATTGGAGATGTTTTTACTAACTATAACTGAATGAAAGCAAGTAAGCTAAGAGCTAACTATGACTGGGTTGTATGTAAGTAAGAAAAGGATCTAAGGTTATGATTTTCCCTATTGATGGAATCCCTTCCTGTTATGTTTTGCATAGAATTGCCTAGGGGTGTCAAATGGGCGGGTTGGGTCAATTTTGGGCGGGTCAAAATGGGTTGATTTGACCCGCCCAAAAATTACTTGGGCTAAGATGGGTTGGGTCAAAATGGGTTAAAATTCGGGTCATAACCCAACCCGCCCAACTCTTATTAAACTTTAATTAATATATGTTATTTTCTTATAAATTGTATAATTACTAAATAAGGATTTTTTGCTTTTGTTATGGTCATATTTAAAATATTAAACAAAAAATAAAATTATTTCTCAGATATTTTGACAAACTTACTCATGGATCAATTTGGGCTAAAAATTAGCCCAACTTTAATTGGATTGAGATGAGTTGGGTCAAGATGGGCTAAGTTCAATAAATGGGCGGGTCAATAACCAACCCAACCTTGGACGGGTTGGGCGGGTCATTTGGGCTTGGGCCAAATTTGACAGCCCTAGAATTGCCTAATCGCCTCTATCGATCATGAGCACTCTTACTACCATAAATCTCTCCCGAGTAATTACAATAATTTACTAGACTCACTCTCCCGAGTTATGCTAGCTACTTTTATTACAGCTCACTTAAGATTGCACCCAAGACTTCGTTATCCATAATCCCGCCTTTAAACCCTCGGTTATTGATCCCTCATATACTTTGGGAGTGGTGTTGTTCAACAATTACCTAAATATGTACTCTCTCCCGAGTAATACATACTAAATAGGCACAACTAATTGAGGATCCTATAAATTAACTACAACAAGAACGTAGTTGAACAAATAGAGATTAAGCCGGACAAACTATATTAACATAACACGAAGTTCATCCTTCAACAGGTTCCATCAAAACCCTAGACTAAATATTTAGCTACTCATAGCAAAGCAAGATAAAACAACAAAAGTATTCATAATGTGCAAATAAAGATAATAAAGAGAAGATTGAAAACTCTAATGGTTGATTGCTCTTCTCACACTTGTTCTTGCCTCCAATTCAGTCTAAAAACCTTGATAATATCCCTTTGGGTGAGTTGGACCTCTTATAGGTTAAGTGGAATCACCCTCGAACTTCCAAGTTTACCCCTGAAACTATACAATCCGAACTGGACTAGCGCGGCCGCGCTCGTACCCGCGCTAATGGACGCGCATATAGCATAGTATTCTGTCTTGAGGTTCTGGACTAGCGCGATCGCGCTAATGGTCGTGCTAAGCTGGTCATCATTTTAGCTCATCTTTTCTCTCTTCTTTCACACGCACTCAGCTCCGAGGGGCTTCTTATGCTTCGATTTAGCTCAAAACACTGTCCTAAGTCCTCATACGCGCAACTCGCTCCTGCAAAATATGAAATTCACAATTAGAGCCTATTTATCGTCATTTAACTATCCTAGAACAGTGAAACATAGTCAAGCTGGGGCATAAACAGTCGCCAAATTACGTGAATCTAGCCTATTATCAACTTCCAAATTAAAAAAAGCAGATTAAATGACATGATATCATGCATCTGGGCTGAATGTAATACCGAATTCTTATCTCTGTGTAGCCAAATTTGGCTGAATATGCCGGGTCCCCGTGATTTGATTTAATTGAACTAACCGCATTATAATCAATTAGAAGTCCCATTATGGGTGTGTTTGGTATAACGAAAAATATTTTCAGTGGAAAATATTTTTTTGGAAAACAAGTAGTAATCTTATTCATTTTCCGGTGTTTGGTACGCAAATTATGGAAAATGATTTCTCAAGAGTATTCATAAATAATTTAGATATAATAAACATGAAGTCATAAACTTTCAAACAAACAACCTTCCGAACCCACAAATTTCATAAACTTTTGAACCGTTAAACTTTCAAATCGCAGAATTTCGAGCCCGTAAACTTTATAATTTCTAAACCCGTAAACTTCCAAACATATAAACCTCCAAACTCATAATTTTGGAACTTGTAAAATTTTGAGCCTTTAAACCGATAAATAATAAAATTAAAACTGAAAAATATATTTAAATTTTTTTTTTGGTGGTGGTGGTGGGGGGAGAGTAGGGGTGGGTGATGTAGAAAAATAAAAAAATAGAAATTTGAAATTGCAAAAAAAAAGAATTAAGGCTGTTGGGGTGGGTGGTGCAGAAAAACGAAAAAATAGAAATTTAAAATTGCAAAAAAATAAAATTAAGGTAAAAAATAATTTGGGGTGGAGGGGTAGTAGGGTGGGCGGTAACGTAAAAACTGAAATTTAAAAAAAAAAAAATCTTTTTTGGAGAGGGGGTGGGGTGGGTTGGTGAGGATGGGGAAAGTTGAGAAGGAGTTTTGGAAAATGTTTTCCCTTCTCTTGATAAGAAAAATATTTTCCAAAACATTTAAGCCAACCAAACATGAGAAAATTGAAAAACAATTTCCTTCGTACCAAACACACCCTATATATACTGTATTTTGAAATGAAAAATTTAAATTTGTGAAGATACAAGGACATGCATATCAGCTTTTCGAAGTGCCGCTTATTGAAAGCAGCAAATGGCACTCAAACCCAATAATGGTTTTATTAATTAACATGTTTAATTAGTCTAATATTTAAACAACATAGTCTGACCAAGGTTCATCAATTGAATGTTTGATGTCATCGTACTCTTGATATAAAGATTAGGCATAATACATAAGTGGGCCCTTCAATTTGGTCTTTTTTGTCACTTGAACCCCTAAACATAAAGTTGTTTCTATCAGACACTTCAACTAAATCCTTTATGTGCCAATTAAACCACATTGTGATTTAATTGGCACATAAAGGATTTAGTTGAAGTGCCTGATAGAAACAATTCTATGTTTAGGTGTCCAAGTGACAAAAAAAACAAGTTTAAGGGCTCACCTATGTATTCCGCCTAAAGATTACCTTCAGTAATTAGGACAACCGGAAGCCATACCGACAATCCACATGGCAAGTGCTTGGTTTTTCCTTTATTTACTGTATATGCACGGGCAATGTTGATATAGTATAATTTAACCGACTTTAACAAGTCATTAATATTTCTTCAAGTTACCAATTAAACGCTTATTGCAGAGAAATAATAATATACTATCACGTTGGTTTGGTTCATATGCGAGTGTCGGTCATCGGATCTTTATATGATAAGCCCGTTTGATGAAAATCCTGGGTCCGCTATTTACAAGGACTCATGACAAGGCCACTTAAGTTGTTTATATTGGCCAGCTCTAATATGGTGCTTAAACTGAAGGATCAAACTAGTTGTGTCATATATTGAAGCAACTTGAACATGCATGATAGGAGTGTGTTATCTAAAGAGCTAAAAATGCTAGGACTAAGACACAAAAGACAACCTTAACTAATTATCAAAAGACAACTAACCAAAAATAAGATATGAAATTTATCAATGCTTGCACATTATTTTTTTGACATTGTTATTAATGGAAGTGTTTCCAAGAATATAATACTGCTGATTACTAATATATACCTTTCACAGAAAATATTACCAGTTATTGTTACATTAGTTCCAACTATGCTTTCCGCAAGTGTGGTATTATTCAATGTTTCTATTACTATCAATTACTCACTCTATCTCAATTTATGCGGCACCATTCAAATCTCGAGAGCTAAATCTTTGATCGTGAATTCGGATATAAAATTTTTAAATTATTATTTGAAATAATATTTACATATTTAAAAATTACTTTAAACAAATACTATAAGTCATAATAAGTTATAATTCAATATATTCACGTAAAAAATAAATCCTGACATCATCTTAAGTGATCCTTTATCATGTGGTCATTTACATGTGTTTAAAAGAAATTATTGTTTCATCTTCAACAGGATCCGTGGAGCAATGGTAGCGTGTCTGACTCCAGATCAGAAGGTTGCGTGCTCGATTCACGTAGGGTTCAATCCTTCCCGATTCATACAAGATTCTCTACCTTTTGGTTTCACAATTTCGTTTTCATTTCCTTTTTCTTTTCTTTGGCTGGAGGTATTGTTTAATCAAAAAATGAGATTTCGGTCAAAACTTTAATTTTAGAAGAACTCGGGTTACTGATAATCAAAAGTATATATGAAAGAGAGTAATTTTACTAGCAATAATATAATCAGAAGAAAACAAATAAACCAGTATATTCAGATAGTTTTCCGTGTCTTACAATTGACCCACTCTCCCTCTTTTATAGCTATTTTGGGATATGCATTTTGCCTTTGGCATAATAAGGCCATTATGGACAATTAAAGATATTAAATGCTATGTTACATAATCATTGCATTTAATACAGATTCTCTAATGTTTTTAGTATTTAAGGCTCAATAAATACTGTATTTATACTCCCATGTAGTGTCAGATTCATTCCCTTAATTCTTGTACTTAAATAAGTACGAGCGCTGAGTCTTTTACATAACCGCTCGTGCCTCTTCCTTTGTCTCTGCTCGTATCTGTTGCAACTCGTGCCTTTTGCTAGTTGTAACTCTTTGACCAGTCTAGGTGTCATGACACGTCATCTTTACATCACTTTAATATGTAAACTCAATTTTTCCCAATACAGATAGTCCCCCCACTTGCCATTTATTCATCGATTGAATATTTGGGAAGTGAATTTCATTAAAAATGAGGATTTTTGTCACCATTAATGCTATGACAGAATCGATGCTTTAATTATCAATTCCATTTAATACTCTTCACACGTGTCATCTTTTTATTAGTTCTGCAGTTTTGCAACTCTTTTTAAGGCTTTTTCACGGCTCTACTATTCACGAAGCGTCAGTTATCATTATTATGGTCCTTCCATCATTATACCTTTTCCTTTGGCGGTTGCTTATCAGTATAAATATAACTTCCCTCTTTGTCTTTACCACATAAAGTTTTCTAAACATCCAATTTTCTCAAATCTCTTTTTGCTTCTTCATCGTATCATCATGTCTTCATCAAACCCTAACCCTAGAAGGGTCCCCATAGTTGATAACTTCCCTGATATCCCCAGTAGGAGCAGAAGAGAAGGTAGGCTTTGTAAGATCTTCATCCTTGCGTGATTCTTCCCTTCCTTCGCCTAATTCTAGCCTTTCTTCTAGAACTAGAGGTTCCCTTTCACACATATCTTCTTCTAGAGGTAAGGAATCTTCTGAACCTCTTCGTGAACCTCTAGTAGAGGAGATAGTTCCCGTGGAACTATCTTTCTATAACGATAGAGAATCTCTTAGAGATCAAGTATCTTCTTTAGATCACGTCGATATCTATCCCACTCAAATCACTGAAGGTTTGATTTCTTTAGTTCGCAAAGACTACCATTGGGATCATGACTTTCCTATCATTATTCCTAATCCGAATCAAAGAATTACCTCTTACTTAACCGGATTTTCATTTGTCTATACGTACCCTCACTTTAGGATTCAAACCTGCTATTGATCTTGTTATTCTCGAGTTCTGTCGTTTCTTTGATGTTTGCTTAGGTCAAATTAGCACAATAATATGGAGGGCTGTCGCCTGTTTGAGGCATTTGACCAACACAACCAGTGTGCCTTTTACTTTCCCGCATCTGATTCACCTTTACTCCCCTAGAATCTTTCGCAATGGTGTTTTACACTAGTAGCCAGGAGCAAAAGAGTTCTAGTTAGCCCTGAAGATGACAAAGACCGTGGCTGGTATGCCAGGTTTGTTGCTGCCCCTACTGTTGGTTTAATGGGTGATGAGAACGTTCCCTTCCCTGAGAAGTGGAATTTTGCACGTGAGTCTTCTAACTTTCTCGTGCCTTTTTCTTCAATTTTGTTGATTTTTCTAATTTTTGCCTTTCTTTTTCAGCAACCATGAGAGTTGTAGAAGATGTTCCCAATTTTCGTGATTGGGTAGACAAGCTATTGAAAATTGCACCAATGGATGGTAGATCTTGGAAGACCATTTCCCAATGCTTTGGTTGGAAAGTAAAAACTCATGGTAAGAGCTTTTATCTTACATATATTTTTTTATTTCTCTGAACTAATTTCAATCCCTCTTTCTATCAGGATTTGCTATTCGAGGAGTTACTGCTGAGGCGGTCACGACTTCTCATATCTCTTTGGAAAGGGCCCAAGAAATAATCTTGGGTTATTCATCGAAAAGAAAAGCCGTTAATGACCAAGGCTCTGAAGAAAAGAAAGACGGGGGCTATTTGATAATAAGGCCACGGGCTCGAAGACGCATCATTTCTGATGATGAAGAAGAAGCATACCCCCGCCGTTCCATTCCCCTTACCGAGTCTATTGAAGCCCCGGTAGTGATTCTTGATGATGATGTTGCTCCCGTTGCTGCTCATGACTCTGTTGAGCAGTTTTTTATCAGCAAGTTTGGTGGTAAAGGCTTAGGCCTAGTTTTGGATGAAGCACCTCTGGCTTCTTTTTCTACACCTGTATCTATGACTCCTTCTTTGCCGATCTCGGCTGTTTCCGTTCCTCCCCAGACTCTCTTTACTACTTCCACTATCCCTCTTTCAACAATTCCTCCTCCAATCATTCACCGTGCTGAAGTTGGCTCCTCAAGTAGGAGTGATGCTATGAGTCAAGTGATCATTGAAGTCCCTGCTGAGGGTAATCTCTTAAGGAAATCGGGTCAAGCAGATGTATGGCTAAAGCCCTTAATTGGACCAATTGAAAGAGCCAAGCTAGAGAGCCATAGCTCCTTGACTTTGATGAATGATATTGTGCACGCTTCTTTAAAGGTATTCCCCTTCTCTTTTTTCCTTTGCTGTGCTTTAAAATTTTCCTATCTTTGAGATTCTCATTTCCCTTCCTTTTTCTTTTTTTTAAGGCCAATCTCATCGACATGGAGATGATGAAAAGGGTTGCCCTCTCAGAGCAATTAGTGTGTGATTCTCAATTAGAGGCGTGCAATTGGAAGGAACAGTATGAAAGCCTTCAAATTGATGTGGAGTACTTAGAAGAAAGTAAGAGTACCTTGGAGTAGCAAGTACGGGCCTTGACTTCAAAGTTGGAAGTTGAAAAGGCTTCCTCAAGTAAAGCGGATAAAGAAAAGGCTCGTCTTGAAACCTCTTTCTCCGAGCAGCTGTCCAAGGCAAGTGAAGAGATTAGAGAGTTGAAGGCTCTTTTGGATGAGAAATAGTCTTATGCTGGAGAGCTCGTGCAGAATTTGACTCAAGCACAAGAAGACCTCCGAGCTTCTTCTAATAAGGTTTGTGCCTTGGAAAGTTCTCATGCCTCTCTTCAAGCTTCTTACACTTCTGCCTTGGCTGAAAATGAGAAATTAAAGAATGAAATTGCTGACTGGGAAAGGGATTATGAAATCCTTGAGGATAAATCTTCCATTGAAGTGAGTTGGGCATTTTTGAATTCTTGTCGTGATACCCTAGTTAAATCTAGCCAAGAGACTTTTAATTTGGAATCTGAGTTAGCTAAAATTAATGAAACTATTGAGAAGGCTCAGCAAACTCAAGATTTTCCTTCTCTCATGGCCGAAGCTTCCGTGAATGTTGAAGTTGATACGGGTATCCCAACTCCGTGCTGAAGTTGATGCACCTACTTCAGTTCCTACATCTTCTTAGTGATAAGTTTAAGTCATTTGAATTTCTTTTTGTTGTTTTTTTTGGAAACATTGTGGTAAAACCCTTGGTCTCATTTAAGGGTTTGTTTGGAAATTCAAGTCCCCAGACCTTTCATGGGGCAATTTGTATAAACAATTCGCAGTTTATGACTAAGTTCGTACTTAGTCTTAAGTTTTTTAATAGTAAGAAGTTTTCTCATTACTATCTTGAACTTCCGTTTAGTTTATTCTTGCCTTTATTTCTAAGGACTTATAAAATAATTTGCACTTTTATTCTTTAAAAATGCTTCTATTAACTTGATGAATATTTGCATTAATCATGAATTTATAAAAAAGGCCCTTTTATATTCGACACTTAATGAAGAAGACGTCTCAACATTATAATGGTGTTAACATACGATAAAAGAAAGGAATACACATGTTTCTTTGAAATAACTTTGACAAGTTTTTATTTGAACTTTGTCTAGTTTTGAATAACACTTTACACGTAATTAAATTACATCTATAACTTTCTCATAACTGTTTTTCTTGTAACAGATTTAAAAAAAATAAACACGAGGTTTTTATCTATAATCCATTTCAGTACATAGCCTTTACCCTAACTATGGTAAGGTAATAAACACGAGGTTTTTATCTATAACCCGTTTCAGTACATAGCCTTTACCCTAACTATGGTAAGGTTTTTCTTTGGCCTTAGCTCGTGACTTTACTCTGTACTTCATTCAATGAGTAAACTTTTCAGGGCTTGATCTCCTTTGCCTTCCCTATACACATGCCCGTGTATATTATGTAGTCCCCCAAGTGTTTGAGCGTTGAAGTATGAAGCCTCGAGCACTTGATTATTCCTTTTATTTGGTCCTTTCCCTGTAAAGGAAAAACATACGGGACTCGGAGGTGCGATTATAGATGAAGACTGCTTAACCCGTTTGAATTTCTATCAGAATAATTGTAACCCTAGGCCAGGAAGTTTAATTTATTCCACGTGCCTTGCAGGTCGTGACTCATCATTTAGTACGGGTTAGCATTTTGCATATCATCTAAAATCGTTAGTAAAATTTTAACAATTTAAAAATTAAATTTTAAAATATGGATACCTGACCGTGGGTATTCTTCAGAAATAATATCTCTTTAGATGAACAACATTCCAATGTGACAGAAGTATCTTGCCATCCATTGTTTCCAGCTCGTATGCTCCTTTACATGCAATATCATGAATTCTATAGGGTCCTTCCCATGTTGGACTTAATTTCCCCGAGTTAGCTACCTTCGTAGATTGAAAAACCTTTTTGAGCACGAAGTCCCCAATTTTGAAGAATCTGAGGCGTGCTTTTCGGTTGTAGTATCGTTCTATGACCTGCTTCTGTGCTGCCATTCTTATTAGTGCAACTTCTCTTCTTCCTTCAAGTAAATCAAGATTTACACGCATTTCCTCGTCATTAGATTCTTCTGTCGCCTGTGTGAATCGTGTACTCGGTTCTCCTATCTCAACTAGAATTAAAGCTTTAGCTCCATAAACCAATGAAAATGGTGTTTCTTCTGTATTTGTTTTTGCTGTTGTGCGATATGCCCATAAAACACCAGGTAACACTTATGGCCAATTACCTTTGGATTACTCTAAACATTTCTTTAAATTGTTGATAATGACTTTGTTTGTTGACTCAGCTTGCCCATTACCCACCGGATGATAAGGTGTGGATGTAATCCTTTTGATTTGCCAACTTTGAAAGAACTTTGTGATTTGAGCGCCTATAACCTGAGGGTCATTATCACACACGATTTTCTTTAGCACACCGAATCGACATATGATATTCCGCCAAATGAAATATCTAACTTCCTTTTCTCGTACTTGTTTGAATGCTCCTGCCTCCACCCATTTAGTAAAATAATCAGTGAGTACGAGCAAAAAAATTTACCTGACCTTTTGCTTGTGGTAGTGGACCCACGATATCCATCTCTCACTTCATAAATGGCCACGGTGCAATGACTGGATGTAGTAACTCTGAAGGCCTATGCATATTATTACTGTACCTTTGGCATTTATCACATTTAGCCAAGAAACTTTCCGCTTCTTCTTCCATTTTGGGCCAATAATAACTTGCCCTAATTAAGGTTCTTACCAATAACCTTCCTCCTGTGTGATTCCCACAATGCCCCTCGTGTATTTCTCTCATTACATATTCCGTCTGAGAAGGTTCGAGGCATATTGCTAAGGGACCACTGAACATTTTTCGGTAAAGATTGTCTTGCTTTAAGCAATACCGAGCAACCTTTTTTGAAGACGCATGAGCTTTTTTCTTATCTTCAGGACCATACTGCAAAAAGCAATAATCTCGTTCCTCCAATCCCAAGTTAAGTTATTAAAATTTACCTCATTCTTATCGAGGTCGAGAAGTGAATGAAACAAATGAACAACTGAAGCATTTTCATTGCTTGCCACGTCTGCCGCAGAAGCAAGATTAGCTAAAGCGTCGGCTTCAACTTTTTCATCCCTTAGTATTGGTGTTACTTTCCAGGTATGAAATTGCTTTATCAAATCTCGTACCTTTGCTAAGTATTGTTGCATCCTTTATTCCCTGGCCGTATAAGTCCCCAACATTTGATTAACTACGAGCTGTGAATCGCTTTTGATTATAATCTTATTTATGCTGAGTTCTCGTGCCAGTCTAAATCTGCAATCACAGCTTCATACTCTGCCTCATTGTTAGTTATAGAGTGACATTTTATGGCTTGTCGAATGGTTTCACCCATAGGTGGTACCAAAACAATTCCTAAACCAGCACCCTTTACGTTAGATGAACCATCAGTAAACAAGGTCCAAGTTCCTGGGTTAGCTCCGTTGAACACCTGCAACTCTTTTTCTGCTTCTAATTGCATCCCTTGGCTAAAATCAGCGACGAAATCAGCTAACACTTGAGATTTTATAGCAGTTCTAGGTTGGTAGGTGATATCATATTCACTTAATTCTATAGCGTACTTAGCTAACCTACCTGACAATTCATGCTTATGTAATATATTGCGTAATGGATAAACAGTTACTACAACAATAGGATGACATTGAAAATAAGGCCTTAATTTTCTAGATGTCATGATTAATGCAAGTGCAAGCTTTTTCAACTGAGGGTACCGTATCTTCGCATCTAACAAAGATTTGCTAACATAATAGATCGGAGATTGTTTACCTTGGTCCTCACGGACTAAAACAACAGTTACCGCTGCTTCTGAAACAACAAGGTAGATGAGCAGCCTTTCCCCAGCCTTTGGTTTTGCGAGCAATGGTGGATTTGATAAATATGTCTTCAAATTTTTGAGTGCCTGCTGACATTTCTTGTTCCATTCAAAGTGATCTTACTTTTTAGGAGCTGAAAAGAATTTAAAGCACTTTTCTAATGATTTAGAAATGAATCTTCCCAAGGCTGCAATTCTTCCTGTCAACCTCTGCGCTTCTTTCTTGCTTGAAAGCATATTAGGAATTTCTTCAATGGCCTTAATCTGTGCGGGATTCACTTCAATACCACGGTTAGAAACAAGAAAACCCAAAAACTTACCTGACTCAACACCAAATGCACATTTCTCCGGATTTAATTTCATATTAAATTTGCATAAAATCTGAAATGTATCAGACAAGTGTGATATATGATCTTTCGAATGCTGAGTTTTAACGAGCATATCGTCTATATAAACCTCCATGGTTTTTCCCAGATGTTCTTGAAACATTTTAGTAACCAGCCTTTGATATGTTGCACCAACATTTTTGAGACCAAAAGGCATTACTTTATAACAGTAAGTCCCCCTGTCTGTTATGAATGAAGATTTTTCTTCATCTACCGGATCCATTTTGATCTGATTGTACCCTGAATATGCATCTAAAAAACTTAATAGTTCATGCCTTGTAGTAATATCAATTAGCTGATCTATATGTGGTAGTGGAAAAGAATCTTTAGGACAAGCTTTATTAAAGTCTGTGTAATCTACACAAACCCGCCACTTACCATTCTTCTTTGGAACTACGACAGTATTGGCTAACCAATTAGGATACTTTACCTCGTGGATGGATCCAATCTTTAGCAATTTTTGAACCTCTTCTTGAATCACCTGATTCTTGAAAGTTCCTTGCTTTCTTTTCTTTTGTTTGACAGGAGGGTACGTTGGGTCTTCATTCAATTTGTGAGTCATTACCTCCGGTGGTATTCCTGTCATGTCAGAGTGGGACCAAGCAAAACAGTCCACGTTAGTTTTCAAAAATTCAATTAACTTACCTCTCATGCCTTGGCTTAGAGTAGCCTCTACGTAGGCTTTCTTATCAGGCCATTGTTCAAATAACATCACAGCCTCCAGTTCTTCAATTGTTGTTTTGATATTTTCGTTTTCTTCTGGTTCTTGAATGGTATCAGGCCTTGAATCCATATCTGTCCGCCCTTGTTCAGTTGAGGTTTGTGCTGTGGTGCCCTCCACTATCTTCTATGATTGTTATTTTTCTTCTTTTTTCGTACTTGAATCTGTTACAGAATTGATGCTCCTGGATGTAAGTTGATCCCCGCGGATTTGACATATTCCCCATGGTGATGAAAATTTAATAACTTGATGTAAGGTTGAAGGAACGACATCCATTTCATGGATCTATGGTCTCCCAAGGATCATATTGTAAGTCATCTCCATATTTACTACTTGAAACTTTGTATCTTTGACAACTCCTGCTGCGAATGTGGTGAGTGTTACTTCTCCTTTTGTCACAATACTAGAATTATCAAATCCAGATAAAGTATGTGCCTTTGGTATTAATTTATCCTCAGCTTGCATCTCACGTAATACTCTTAGGAAAATAATGTTCATGGAACTACCTGGATCAATCAAAACTCATTTCACATTAGTATCATGTACAATTAAAGATATTACCAAGGCATCGTTATGAGGAGATAATACGCCATCTGCATTAGTATCACCAAATGTAATGATGTCTTCCTATAATACATGTCGCACCCGTTTCCCTTGGGTAATTGTGACTTTGGAAATTTTATTAGCTGTAGTGTATGTTACGCCATTGATGTCTTCACCCCCGCTTATAACGTTGACGGTCCTTTTTGGAAAAGGTGGTTTAAGGGGTTCTTGCCTATTCTTCATGTAAGCTTTCTTACCTTTCTCACTGAATAACTCGGCGAGATACCCTTGTTTTAATAAATGATCAACTTCACTTTGTAGAAATCTATAGTCTGCTGTTTTATGCCCGTGATCATTATGAAACTCATACAAATGATCAGGGTTGCGCCTGTTTGGATTCGATCTAATCTCTTTTGGCCACCATACCTTGTCACCCATGCTTCTCAAAACAGCTACGAGCTCGGAAGTGTTTACATTGAAATTGTAACCACCAAATCTCGCCTTCAAATTTCTATCATCATGTCGTGACTCATGGATGTTTCCGTCATTCCTAAATCTTGATGAAGAGCCTGACTCTCTACTCCTTGATTTGTGATCATACCTTTGATTATCCTATTTTGACCGTGAATCTTTTCCCGCAGGTCCCATGTATGGCTCATACCTATTTTTACCGGACCTTTTTTTGGTTTCCGCCCATCTAGAACTTACTTTTTCTGCTTTTTGGAATTGTGGAACAGTATCTTCTTCTATCCTTAGCTTCGTGCTATACCTATTGTAAACGTCATTCCATGTTGTAGCTGGGAATTCACGAAGACTTTCCTTGAGTTGCCTCGTAGCTTCTGAACTCTTTTCATTCAAATTACTTGTGAAAGCTATAACTGCCCAATTATCAGGTACACGTGGTAATGCCATTCTTTCACGTTGGAATCTGTCCACGAACTCCCTAAGCAATTCTGAGTCCCCTTGCTTGATCTTGAAAATATCTTCCATTCTTTTTTCGACTTTTTGAGCTCCCGAGTGTGCTTTGATGAAAGAATTTGCAACCTCAGCAAAAGAATTTATAGAATTTTCGAGTAAAAGGGAATACCATGTTAATGCACCCTTGGTGAGTGTTTCACCGAATTTTTTGACTAATACTGATTCAATATCCTGCTTGGTCAAGTCGTTGCCTTTTATGCCCATTGTGAATGCAGTCACGTGGTCTCGTGGGTCTGTTGTTCCATCGTATTTTGGAATATCAGGCATTTTGAATTTCTTTGGAATCGGGAGGGGAGCAACACTTGACTTCCAGGGTTGTTGCGAGTATTTATCCATATCTATCCCTTTTAATTACGGGCGACACCCCAGATATTTTCTCTATGCGGTCACTTTGCTCCTTGAGCTGTTTCTGCAATGTTAGTACTAAATTTTGTAAATCAGAATTGACTAAGTTACCTGGTTCTCCCTCCTGTGATTCGCTGGGGGTTCCATCGGTACCTGAGTTGACAAGCTCGGAACGAGGGTTCTCCAAAGTGTTGTTGTTTGGAGTGGGTATGGGTGGTGCAGTAGGTAACTGGCTAGCAAAATCCTCAAAAGCTTTACTGACCTGTGCAGCACTTAGTTTCTGCAAAGCTTCATCGATAGCTTCAACATTTTCAAATTGAGCGTTTCTATTTGTATGAGATCCATCAGGAGAACCTTCACGAGACCACCGAGGAGAGCCTCATGGAGAAGGGACCGGGGTTTGATTACCTTGTGGATTTCTCTGAAGTTGTTGGTTTCCTTGGTTTTCTTGAATGATATCATTGTTGTTCGACATGGTTGATGCAACAAGGAAAATTAAGCTAAAAGAGGGTAGATTATCATATTTCCGGCAACAGAACCAATTTGTTTAACCAAAACATGAGATTTCGGCAAAGCTTTAATTTTAGAAGAACTCGGGTTACTGATAATCAAAAGTATATATGAAAGAGAGTAATTTTACTAGCAATGATATAATCAGAAGAAAACAAGTAAACCAGTATATTCAGATAGTTTTTCGTGTATGTTACAATTGACCCACTCTCCCCCTTTTATAGCTATTTTGGGGATATGCGTTTTGCCTTTGTCATAATAAGACCATTATGGACAATTAAAGACATTAAATGCTACGTTACATAATCATTGCATTTAATACAGATTCTCTAACGTTTTTAGTATTTAAGGCTCAATAAATACTGTATTTATACTCCCATGTAGTGTCAGATTCATTTCCCTTAATTCTTGGACTTAAATAAGTACGAGCGCTGAGTCTTTTACATAACCGCTTGTGCCTCTTCCTTTGCCTCTGCTCGTATCTATTGTAACTCGTGCCTCTTTACCAGTTGTAACTCTTTGACCAGTCTATGTGTCATAACATGTCATATTTACACCACTTTAATATGTAAACTCAATATTTCCCAATACAAGTATTCCAGTATTTATGGAAGTTTGTGGGCTTCTTTCCTTTCCTGAGCCATTTCCAATAAGTCTTGTCGTCTATTGTTTCCAATAAGTCTTCTCGTCTGACTAGTCATTAGTCATTAGCTCTTTATTCAATTTGGTTATTAATGTTTTCTTATGCGTTCGTGGTTCCGATCGATGACCGCTGGACAAGGAGAGAAAGGATGATAACTCGTGTGTTTAGTAGTATATGATTGCTGCTAGAAATGAATTGAAGTGCTTCTATACTAGCATAGAAAACGTGGGTGGGAGATATATAGTTTCTTGCTCTTCGTACGAGCTTAAGAACGATTTGCGTTGGATCACAAGAAAACAAATGATTCTCTGTTAAATAAATAATAAACAAAATTGGCTTTGAGGCGTGAAAATTGACTGTCCTTAAAGAGTTATCGCCTGTATACTAATTTAGAGAAAATACAAAACGATTCTCTTCAGGATACAACAAAGCCTGCAATAACACTTGTGATTTTCTATTCCATTTCGTTGGAATTCTTGTGTATTTATAGGCAACCAACAGACCCTTTTTGAAAAGATGTCTTATTTCACAAACAGACACGACTATTTATTCGAATTTTGAATTTAAAATTCAAATAAATTTGATTTTTCTGTTAAAAATAATTAACTTTAGGATCTCGTGCCTGTTGAGTCAATTTCGTGCCTGTTGAGTCAGTCTCGTGCCTATTGAGTCAAACTCGTGCCTATTGAGTCAATCTCGTGCCTGTTGAGTCAATTTCGTGCCTGTTGAGTCAATCTCGTGCCTGTTGAGTCAATCTCGTGCCTGTTATGCGCTATTTCATAATGATCAGTTCCGAGGCTAACAGGCACGGTACGAGAAAGAAACGTCCCACTTCCAACTTGCCAATAACAAACTATCTTACAATCCCCCACTAGTTTGTTATTTCACTTCATAACACTTGTGAATAATTGAAAGTATCTTTTACAGATTTGAACTTTCCTTTAGTGTAAGTATATTAAAGTTTTGACGAAGTTAATGGTATCTTAAGATTTGAACCACAAATCCTTGTGCCAAAACCGAAAGTACCACACACACAGTGTTATCTAGTAGCTTAGAAAATCCAGTATTCGCTTTAGCATGTTTACGGCCATGTGCTCATCCTGAATTCATGAATATTTACAAGATCAACCCTTTAAATCTTGCTAGAAGTGGCACCACTTCAATATTCATATAGGTGGAATTAGTTACTATGTCCGTGTTACTCCAGACATTAATAATTCCATTAAGATTAATCAACCTCTTCATGTAACAGTATGCACTTTGGAGTTTGTTTTTATGCCCCTGTTATAACAAGTATTTAACAACTCCTTAACTCCTCATATAACAGTAAGTAGTACAATAGAATTAGGGCTCCTAAAGAGAAGATCAGTGCTTAAACAATACAAGTAACTTGTTATTACCCATTGAACTTATATTGTTAGAGTGTATACTAACTCAAAGTGGGGTTCCTATTCCTTGTATTTAATTTAAGGGTCTCAGCCCCATCCCTCCACAAGTTTGTTGTACTATATCTCTACCTAATGGCTTCGTAAGTGGATCAGCCAAATTCTTATTTGATCTCACATATATTATAGCTATAGCTCCATTTGTAATTAATTCTCTTATATAAGCATGTCTCAAGCTTATATGTCTCGATTTCCCATTATATATTTTATTGTGAGCAACACACATTGTAGTCTCACTATCACAGAATATGGAAATGGCTGGCATAGGTTGTGGCCACAACTTTATATCAAGTAACATATTCCTCAGCCATTCTGCTTCTTTTCCAGCAGCTGCTAATGCAATAAATTCAGATTCCATAGTAGAATGAGAAATACATATTTGTTTCTTGGATGCCCAACTAATGGCTCCACCGCCTAGAGTAAATATCCATCCTAATGTGGATTTATTATCATTAACACTTGTAATCCAACTTGCATCAGAATATCCCTCTAATACATTAGGAAAACCATTATAGCAAATGCCTAAGTGCTTTGTATATTTTAAATATCCAAGTACTCTACTTATTGCTTTCCAATGATCATTACTTGGATTACTGGTAAACCTTGAAAGTTTACAAACAGCAAATGCAATGTCGGGTCTAGTGCAATGCATTGCATATATCATACTACCTATCGCACTTGCATACTCCAACTGTGCTATTGCTCTTCCAGTATTTGCAATTAGCTTAACACTAGAATCATAAGGAGTATTATACCCCTTTATTCCTAAATGACTGAATTTAGTAAGGATTTTATCTATATAATGTGCTTGTGACAAAGTCACTTACTTGTTATCTCTTTTGACCTTGATTCCCAAAATAGTATCAACTTCATTTAAATCCTTCATTTTAAAAACTGAGGTTAGATACTTCTTGGTCTCGGTAATTCCTTGTAGATTCGTACCAAAAATCAGCATGTCATCGACATATAAACAAATTATTACTCCATATTCTTTTGTAAATTTAGAGTAAATGCACTTGTCTGCATTATTATGTACGAATCCGGTTGATAGTATTACACTATCAAATCTTTCATGCCACTGTTTAGGCGTTTGTTTAAGACCATAAAGAGACTTTATCAATTTACAAACTTTCTTCTCGTTTCCCGGAAGAACAAAACCTCCAGGTTGTTGTATATATATTTCTTCACTAAGGTTCCCATTTAAAAAGGCTGTTTTAACATCCATTTGATGTACGTAAAGATCATAGATAGAGGCCAAGGATAAAAGGACTCTAATGGATGTTATTCTTGCAACAGGAGCATATGTATCAAAATAGTCTATGCCTTCCTTTTGAGTGAAACCTTTTGCAACTAATCTTGCTTTGAAGGTTTGGACAGAACCATCTGTATTGAACTTTCTCCTAAAGACCCACTTACAACCTATAGGTTTTGATCCAAGAGGAAGATCAACCAAAACCCAAGTGTTGTTGGATATAATTGAGTCCATTTCATCATTAATGGCCTCTTTCCAAAAAGCAGCGTCTCTAGAAGACATTGCTTCTTGAAACGTCTTTGGGTCTTCTTCAACATTTAATACAATTGGAATTTGATTACAAACGTTTGTCCTATCTCCTTCAACAAGAAATACTATAGATTGTGAAGAAATAAAATCAGAACCAAGATGTTTTTTTTTCTTATTCTTTGGCTTTTCCTTGGTTCTATCTGCATATCATCACTTCTTTCCTTAGTTTTAATAATTTCAGAAAGCGACAATTTATTAGCATCAATATGTTTTCCATTTATTTCAGTCATTTCATCAACATTGTCATTTATAAATCTATTTTCAATAAATTCAACATGTATAGATTCTATAATGACATTAGATTCTAGAACTAGCAGTCTATAAGCCTTGGAGTGTTGTGCATATCCTACAAAAACACTTTTAATTCCTCTAGGACCCAATTTTGTTCTTTGATGGTCAGGTACTCTATAATAGGATATACACCCCCACACTTTAAAATAATTTAAATTTGGTTTTCTACCATTCCAAAGCTCATAAGGCGAAATATGCATACTTTTTGAAGGTACTCTATTTAAAATATAACATGCAGTTAGTAGTGCTTCACCCCATAAATTATGTGGCAGATGTGCATTAAGTAACATAACATTAACCATATCCACCAAAGTTCTATTTTTTCTTTCCGCTAACCCATTTTGTTGAGGAGTATAAGGGACACTCATTTGATGTTTAATTTTCCTACTCCTTTGATTTTCCACAACAGACTTGTATTCTTTAAACTTTTGAAAAGCTTTGTCCTTAGTTCTAAGTATGTAAACATATGTAAATCTAGAGAAGTCATCTATAAAAGTAATAAAATATCTTTTGCCTCCTCTAGTTAATTCTCCATTTAATTCACACAAGTCTGAATGTATTAAATCTAATAGTTCTGTGGATCTTTCAACTTTACGAAATGGTTTCTTAGTCATCTTTACTTGTATGCAAATTTCACATTTTATATGTTGAGTTTTACATGAGATATAACCATTTTTGTACATATAATTCAAGGAGCCAAAATTTAAATGTCCTAGTCTAACATGCCATAAACAAAAATCAGACTCAACAATATAAGCAGAAACATAATTTATTTCATTAATACTCAATTTGAACATGCCGTTACAGTTATAGCCTTTTCCAACAAAAACTCCATTCTTAGACACTATTACATGATCAGACTCAATAACTATCTTGAAGTCTTTCTTTGACAGCAAAGCAGCGGACATTAAGTTTTTCTTCATATCAGGAACATGATACACATTCAGTAACGTCAACTTCTAGCCAGATGTGAAGTTAATCTCAATACTTCCTTTTCCAGCAACATCTGCCGCAACATGGTTTCCCATCAAGACTTGTTCAGAATCCTGCACTTCTGCATATGTCTTGAACATCTTCTTGTCATAACAGACATGAATAGTAGCACCCGAATCTAGCCACCAGTCTTGAGTATTTGTAGCAGCGGTAGCCACATTCAACTCTGTGACCATACCAATTTGCATTGCGGAAACCATGGCAACCAGTCCTTGGGCAGAATTTTCCACTACGTTTGCCTTTTCAGAATTTCCAGATTTTTTAATCTTTCCAGACTTTTCGGTATTGCCTGCATTGAAATTTATTCCTGTCTTTCTATATCTACAGTCCCGAATCATATGGCCTTTCTTTCCACAATGATGACAACTAAAGTTCTTTCTCTTTTTAAAAGAAGACTTTTTGGAAACTTTCAGATGTTTGTTCCCACTTCCTGAATCATTATGACTGACAAAATTGACTGCGGAATTTGAAGGCTGGCTAATAGCATCACGAGCACGAGTCTCACTTTCAATTTGAATGTGAGTACGAAATTGTTCCACAGTCATTTTATCCATAGAATGTAGGATTTTCTTTCTATAGTCATTCCAAGAGGAAGGCAATTTCGAAAGAATAACACCTATTTGAAGTGCATCAGGAATTTTAACTTCAAGATCACTTAGTTTTGATACTAAGATTTGCAGTTCATGAATCTGATCCATTATAGGCCTAGTATCAAATATTTTAAATTCAAAGTATTGCAGAGCCAGGAATTTGTCAATACCTCGTTTTTCATTCTGGTATACAGTTTGTAGAGCAGTCCAAATCTTTCTTGGCGACTTCAGATTGCAGTTAAGATCATAGAGTCGATCTGTCAAAGTATTCAGAATATGGCCGCGACACAACAGTTCATCATGTTCTCGTTTCTTCCTTTCTTCCTTGACTACGTCAGAATCTTCTGTTGTGGGCTCAGGCATCGGAGGCAAGGCAGAATCAAGAACATAGTAGATATTGAGAGCGGACAACAAGAATATCATCTTGTCTCTCCAACGGGTAAAGTTCGTTCCATCAAAGCGATCAAGTTTGATGAACTCCTTCGGATTCTCAACAACAGACATCAATTTCTCCATAGCAGAATAACTCTTTAAGATTGTTAAATAAATAATAAACAAAATTAGCTTTGAGGCGTGAAATCGACTGTCCTTAAAGAGTTATCGCCTGTATACTAATTTAGGGAAAATACAAAACGATTCTCTTCAGGATACAACAAAGCCTGCAATAACACTTGTGATTTTCTATTCCATTTCGTTGGAATTCTTGTGTATTTATAGGCAACCAACAGACCCTTTCAGAAAAGATGTCTTGTTTCACAAACAGACACGACTATTTATTCGAATTTTGAATTTAAAATTCAAATAAATTTGATTTTTCTGTTAAAATAATTAACTTTAGAATCTCGTGCATGTTGAGTCAATTTCGTGCCTGTTGAGTCAGTCTCGTGCCTATTGAGTCAAACTCGTGCCTGTTGAGTCAATTTCGTGCCTGTCGAGTCAATCTCGTGCCTGTTGAGTCAATCTCGTGCCTGTTATGCGCTATTTCATAATGATCAGTTCCGAGGCTAACAGGCACGGTACGAGAAAGAAACGTCCCACTTCCAACTTGCCAATAACAAACTATCTTACAATCCCCCACTAGTTTGTTATTTCACTTCATAACACTTGTGAATAATTGAAAGTATCTTTTACAGATTTGAACTTTCCTTTAGTGTAAGTATATTAAAGTTTTGACGAAGTTAATGGTATCTTAAGATTTGAACCACAAATCCTTGTGCCAAAACCGAAAATACCACACACACAGCGTTATCTAGTAGCTTAGAAAATCCAGTATTCGCTTTAGCACGTTTACGGCCATGTGCTCATCCTGAATTCATGAATAATTAATTATAAGCACGTCGGAATCAATTGTTATATGGAGTGTCATGCACAGAGTGGAAATGTGCACTGTGATAGATCAGAAAACGCTGCTCAAGCACTCTATTCTTGTATGCATGCAAATACATAAATATATGCACGAGTATCTTGGAAGTGAATAGTCACTGCTTAGGACTCCTAATGAGATAACAATTACACTAACTCTATACAAATACACTGCAACAATTCCTACGAGACATTATCTTAACAGGGCTATACAAATTTTCATGGCAGAAGAAGCAAATACTCATATTTCATATACAAGTACATAAAAGAATGCGGCAGCACTTAAATGCAGTTGTTTAAAGCAAAAATTATTGAGAACATACAAAAAGAGCAAATTTTCAAGAAGGGAGATAACCAGTAGCAGTAAATGCTGCATGTCACCTAACATATACAATGGCCAATTCACAAGAGGGACAACTGTGGCTTTTCTTAAACTACTTACCACTGTTTCAAGTCATCACTCATCACAAGTTGTGTTACCAAAATATCAAATAGATGCAACAATGATAACAAGTGCTGAATGCTGATACACAATAGCTGACAAAAAAGTAATACAACTCTATACAATTCATAGTAGCTGAACAAGTCAACAATTTATAATGCCAAAGAAAAAAAACAAGAAAGAAACACAAAGAAGCAGGTCAGTCTACTGATTAACAAGACAGTATGCTACTTCATATTACACCTATGGTTATTTGCTGGGAAATTTGGAGATTACAGATTCTCAATAAGGAGAACAATGTATCAAGTTCTTAATCACCATAAATGGAGTTTATCCAAGACAAAAGTTAACAAGATTGGGCAGCTAACTGGTACACTATCTGTGACCAAATAACGCACCTTTCCCCTAGAATTGAAAGTACTTTGGTGATATGGGGTAAGCCTCGACCTTCATGGATCAAACTGAATGCGGATGCCGAATTAAGGAGGGCTTAGCTGGTGCTGGAGGTATATGCAGGTACGAGAATGGATTTATGATTATGGCTTTTAGCTCTCCTCTTGGTATATGCAGTAGTAATATGGCAGAAGCAAGGGCAATCCGTATTGGTTTGGAATGGTGCATAGGGAATGAATGGTTTTACCAACATCATTATTGAAGGTGACTCTCTGTTGATCATTAACATGTTAAAAGGATGCATTAAACCACCATGGCATATGATGGAGATTATTTTGAGGACTCAAGAACTTCTTAATTTGGCTAACTGCACAGTACAACATTGTTATAGAGAGGCCAATCAGGTGGCTGATGCTTTGGCCGGGTGGAGTATTGACAATGTGGACCAAATCTTCCATTCCAGCAATAAGATGCCACAAAAGGCTATGGGTTTGTATAGACTTGATATGATTCAAATGGCCTCCTTCAGACATAAACACAGAAAATTCAGTTTTTTGTGATTCTATGCAAGTATTTTTGTTATTGTTTTTGTAAGCAAGACTGTAACCTGTAATTTTGCTACTAGTAAAGTAGATATAGGTCTCCTTTTTTTGGCAGTTGAGGTAAGGATGTGTACATCCACCTCTCTTTTATTGTTGGTTTGACTTCTCTGATGAATACAACTCAGTCATGGGAACAATTGATTTAAAAAAAAATTAACAAGACAGTAAATCTTTCAAGGAAATGACTCAATTAAAGAGGGTAGGGGTATAATTAAATCCAAAGCAATAAGACTACAAGATCATGACTTCGGAGGAATTAGCCATTTTTGGCTTCAAACACAGTCAGCAACACAAATACCAATACTGAGGCATGTACTACGAAACTGGTGCCACTAAGCCATGGCCAAAAATAACATACAACAAAAAACCTTTACTTTGTAAAGAATATTGTTGATCAACTATAAGCATAGATACAATTTGTATTCTTAGACTAAAAAGGGCTGCACCTGAGATCATCTTGATCTCAAGCTGCCTACGTACCCCAAAAAATCCTAAAGAGGGACCAAATCCACGCGTAGTTCATTACATATATAGTATTCATAATTCAATTGTATTGTTTTTTAACTAAGAAGGGACTGCATCTGATCATCTTGGTCGCAGACTGCCTACATACCCCAAACAAATCCTAAAGAGGATCAAGCCCGCACGTAGTTCTTTTACATATACAATAAATCAATTTTCTATTATGAATCAGCTATCTATTGTCCGCAGCTAGAAGCCTTTCACGAATTCCGTTCTCTACTTTCTTCAGATTCAACATGTGCATTCTGATTATTGCATCAATGTTCTATAACCAAATTGCGAATGTGTGGGTGTGTCTTGAATATTGTCTTTCGATGGGGTCTGCACAAAAGGGACATGTAACCACTTTGCTTCTTCCTTGTCTTTGTTTTAGGCTGGACATTATTGGCTTATTTCAGAAAAGAATGATTCAAGAGCATGTCATCAGTCCAACGCGAACTCGGATTCTTGACCTGACAATTTCTCACAAAATCTTTTTCCTCTGCTGACAGTTTCGCATTTTCAAAACTTGGTTTCTCATACCCCATCATCAACCTTTGCATCAGAATTGGATGATTCCTAGAGGGGTTTCCGATCAACTCGTAGACAGTACAACCAAGAGCTTAGATATCCGCCTCTGGACCGTACTCTTACTTAAGCACGAATTCAGGTGCCATGTACCTTTTAGGTCCCCTTGAGTCCCTGATTTTATGTCCAGCTCTGTTCCAAAGTCATAGCGAGTCCGAAATCTGGGATCTTGGCAATCTCTGTTGTATCATTGTAGACAATAAATTTGCGTCGAGAAAATAAAATCAAGACCGAAAATATCGCAACAATCGTAGTATTTTTATTTCGAATATTTGAGTGTTACAATATCTATGATTCCTCTAACTCTACTTTTCTAGTATAAATTCAAGGGCCTTTGAGCTTGATCTTGAATTTGAATTTGATTTAACCATCGCGAACACTTTGATTGTTATTGTAGCACGAACAAGTAGCCTTGATCTTGAGCTCCTTGTATTTGATTTGACTTCGTTCTTGATCTTGAATACTTGATTTGTTCTTCGTTCTTGAACTTGAACTCGATTTCTTGAACTTGAACTTGGTTGTTTGAAGTCTTAAACTTGTAGAGAAATTTGCGGCGTTTGATCTGTGAGCTCTCTCTTGTTTCTTATTATAACTTCTGGTTCCTTTTCTGGGTTATGAAGACCCCTATTTATAGTTGTGGAAAGGAGGAGTTGTGGCAAGAATAAACTCTTTCCAACCAATCAAATTAAAGTGTTGACATGGCCGCATTTGATTGGCCAGAACATGTCACTTACACACGTGGTGTGGCTTCATTGGCCTTTTAATTTGACTTGGCATGCCTTGTGATTTTGACATATGGCATGATTCTATTGGCTCTTCCGCTTGACTTGGCATGCCACGTCATTTGACACGTGGCACCAAACTGGGCCTCTAGGAAGATGACATATTGGGCCTAATGAAGTGGGCTCATCACTTGTAGCCCAATTAAATGGGCTAGCCCAATGGATTTTTTTAATCTGATCCATATATATTGGATTTATATAACTAATTCAACTATTAGCCTAATAAATTTATTTGAACTAAGATATCTTAGATTTAAAGATATAGTCCAACTTACAACAAATGGCCCTTCGGCCCAAACGTATTGCATATAGTAGCCGAAAGGAATAAGCATGACAACATAAGTGCCTGTAGCTCAGTGGTTAGAGCGCTTTTTTCCTAAGCCAAAGGTCGCAGGTTCGACCCTCATCTAGCACGATAGAGCAACCCTTTTTTTACCTTTTTAAATGTACTTCTGGATCTTATAAGTATTTTTGTATATTTTTTGTATAATAACAGACTATATTTGTATATTTTTTGCATAATGATAGTGTATTTTGTATATATTTTGTATAGTAATAGTCTATTTGTATAGTGACAGTCTATTTTGTATATTTTTTGTATAGTAACAGTCTATTTTGTATAGTGACAGTCAATTTTGTATATTTTTTGTATAGTAACAGTCTATTTTGTATAGTGATAGTCTATTTTGTATATATTTTGTATAGTGAGAGCTAATTGTATATAAATTATATAGTGACAGTCTATTTAGTATATTTTTATATAGTGATAGTCTATTTTGTACATATTTTGTATAATGACAGTCTATTTAGTATATTTTTTGTATAATGACATTCTATTTTTGTATATATTTTGTATAGTGACACTCTATTTGTATATAAATTGTATAGTGACAGTCTATTTGTATATAAATTGTATAGTGATAGTCTATTTTGTATAATTTTTGTATAATAACAGTATGTTTTGTAGATATTTCAACTTTATGCATAATCATCTCCTCTGTTCTTCCTCTCATTGAGAAACCAGCCACCAGCGTCCAAGGCCTCACAGTCGCCGAAAATGGTAACAAGATCGCCGGAGTTTTAAACTTTTAGCCAAAGATCTTCAAAATATTATCTACATATTCACAGAAACTATAAGAGAAAATCAGAGAAGAAGACAAGGTTGAGCCTTATGCTATACCACTGCCGAAATAAGAAGATCTGGACTTTTACCCGTCGCCACAAAACTCAAAATCAGACTATTAAAAAAAAAATCGCTACTGCTCTTATTGGTGTCATTGATTCTGCACTTTGAATCGTGAAAAGAAACTCATGTCTGGGTTTGGAACTTCTGTTAATGTTTGTTTGTTACTGAAAAGTGAGATTTGAAATTGTTCCGTTGAATTGAAATACTATTAATAGTGATTTGATAAATTGGGCGAAGCGAATTGACGAGTAAAATTCAAAATCCACTTACTTTGAGCTTGTGACTTTTGCATCTGTTGGTGAAATTTGTTTCAAGGATTAAATCATTGGTTGGGAAATTGATGTGACTAGTAAGGAAGAAGAGGAAAGCGAGAGGAGCAGTCATGGTCATAGTTGGCTGGCTGGATTTCCGGCGAGGGAATTATTAGTGTTTCCGGCTAGCATTTGTTTTATTTTTAGGCTATGACTTGTATGGGTTAATTTGTGGGCTACCAGATGAAATTTGTTTTGCCCGATGGGCTATAAATGATGTTCTCTCATTCGTTTATATATTGGCCCATAATATTTATTTGGACCAATATATCTTGAATTTAAAATATAATACAAATTCTTTTATGGATTTAATTTTAATAAAATTTATATGCCTACAAATGCCCCCTACTTCAAGATTTATCGGACATAAACTTTGACTTAGAAGCGGTAAATCCTTGAAGTACCAGTAGAGAATCAAATATTAGCATCGATGTTCCAGCAATCAATTTATAGTTTATAAATAGATATTATGAATAAGAATAAGGCTAAACAACAATGATTGCACTTGCTTTTTATGTGTAGTTATCTTACTATATCTGCGTGGCCTTTGTAATCTATATGGAACTTGGTTTGCAACCTTTATTCTTGGCAAAAAAATCCCTTTTTCTGTCTCTAATAAGTTTGCTGTGATTACTAGATATTTAGGAGGCAACTACAATTCCTTGAATCCTATTTCATGTTGGGAACGAAATCATGTTGCCGCCTTAACAGCTAATCCCGCATAGCCCAACAAATTTTAACGCCATATTGTGAGCACGCGATTTTTGCCCTAAATATGATTATTCCCAAAATCCCAAACAAAATAATTTTTCTTTATTTTTACAATTTTTGTGCATTTTGGTATCATTTTCTGATAATTATTGCATTCTATTTGTGCATGTTAATTTTTATAAAATACAAAAATATGCATTTTTTGCATTTAGGTTTTAGTTTTATGTTTTTTAGTAACAACTAAAGTTTAATTTGTTTAGAACAAAACATGAAAATCACAAAATTAGTTCATTTTTGCATTTTTATAATTTCTATTGGGAATTCGTCATGAAATAGTTTTCAAATAATTTTAAGAATTAATTAGTCTTCGTTTTGAAATAACTAGAATTTCATGTTAGTTTTGCATCTCCATAAAAATTAGAAAAACTTATAAAAATTGTAAAGGTAAGAAAAGAAAATAAAAAGAAAATAAGAGTAGAAATTTGGTCTTAATAGAAGACCCAAATCTGGGCCAATTTGTTGGAAACTTTCAGGCCCAAACGCCCTAAACCCGTTGCAAACCAGACCAGGCCCAATCCTTACTCGGTCCTCCTCCCAGGTGTTGAAACGGCGTCGTTTTTCCCCAGCCCCAATCACGACCGTTGGATCTCATCAATCCAACGGTCCGGATCTAACTAAGATGTTGGGTATATAAATGTCCGAAAACTTCCCCCCACCCCATTTGTCTCGTCTTCCTCACCCCGCCTATCCTCTCAAACCCTAATCCGCGCCGCCCCTAAATCCCTCGTCGGCGGTGAACGTCACCTGCACCGTTCAAGCCCAAAATTACACCACTTGTACTCCTCACTCCCCTCTTTCCATTCCACCCACTGGTTCCCCTCGAATAAGGCTGGAGCTCATCGAATCTTCGACTGAAGTTTCCGGTCAGATCGCAGGTTTACCCAAACCAGCCCAAAGTCACACCACACAATCCCCGGTCGTCCCTCAACACTAATCCATGATTATCTTCCTTCAAATCTCTGTGAAACGGCTCGAATATTAGATCTAAGAATTTCTGGCCAAAACCCTAAACCAAAATCTTTATGATTTTGAACCGTGGTATCCTTAACCATGTGTTCTCTTGTAAGAACACATGGTTAGGGATGTTACGCGTTAAAAATCTGAAAGGATTCGGACGTCAGTGACTGGCCGGAGTTCCTCGTGCTTCTGTGAGTCTTTCCTGTTTCTTTTTTCTCGCTTGGTTGAAGTCTTAGTTACAGTCTTGGTTTCATTAAGTGTTCTGTTAAACTTATGATTTATTTTGTGTATTAGTATAATTCTGTCAATTGCTGTTAGTTCTGAGTTTGATATTTGTTTGAACGATTGTGAGTTTATTGGTTAGGAATTAGTTTAATTTCATTTAATATTGATCAGTAGCTTAAGTTTTGCTTCGATCAATCCTGGTTTCTGGTTTGTCTTAGTTCGATTGAGTTGGTGTATGTGAACAATTTGGATTGGTTAGTTTGATTAGTTGATCTCTGAGTGCTAATTAATCAGTTTCAGTTAGTTTTGGATTAACTTAGGGGGTTGGTTATAGTTGTTGAGGATAAGGGCATAATCAGTAACTTTGAGAAGACTTCAGGGTTAGTTTGGGCATGAAAAAGGGTAATTCTGATAGGAATAGTAATATCAAAGTATATGGAAGGGCAGTATAGGTATTGTATGGGTAGAAGAATACCCTAGGGCCTTCTAGAATAGGATTTTAGTTCACATTTTAGAACAATAGGGGTGTTTACTTGTTTAGCAAGTCAAGAATAGAGGGACTAAATCGAAATAAGGGAGGGACTAAAAAAGAAGGCCAAAAATCTGATCTACTCTCTCTTGTTGCCTATATAAGGGCATAAAATGCCTTGGGAAAGAGGGTTCTTCTTCCTTCAGCTAAAAAATCCCCACCAAAAGCTTTCCTCCCTGTTTTCAATTCCAGCTAGTATTTCCATTCCAGTATTCAAAAAATAAAAAAAAACATCAAAAATGAAGAAATCAAAAACAATTTTACAGTTTCATTAACTAGTTTTGGATGTCAGTTGGGTTTTGATTCTAGCAGGATTGCAATGGTATTTAGGTTCAGCTGTAAGGGCTAGGAGTGCATTTCAAGTGTGTGTTGAATTGATCTGTGGAGTCTGCTTGTATTTCTGGTTTTCAAAAGCAGTTCCTGGCATGCTCGAATGTGTTTTGGGTTGATTATTTGAGTTTGCTCTGCATTCCCACTCCTTTCCTGCTGAATTGTTGAACCTGGGTGGATTGAAATACTCCTTCATTGACTGTGACTGGGTTATTACCTTAGTTTCTGAGCTGCTGAGTTGTTACTGGTGCTAACCTCCTTTTCTCTATTTACATTCCAATTTCCAGGTACACTTCTTTGAACTTCACTGATGTATGCTCGTTGAAGTTGAAATGAAATGTTTAAAGGGTCTATTGTTCAACTGAAGGCAGTCTGTATTTTAACTGATTTTAATCGTGTAGTTTTCTGTTATATAACTGGCAGTTATATGTGTAATTAAGATTGTTTAGTAAGGTTGATTACACGTTGAATGTTGCATAATGTTGAACTGTTGAATTGGGCATTTGAAATAGCATTGAGCATAGGCTTGGTCTAATTTGAAGGATCGTGTGAATTCAATAGTCATCAGTAGCAATTGGATCTATACAAATGACATGTGAATTCAGGAGCAGGTATGGTGACATTTAGCCTAGTTACTAATACTTTTGTCATTGATCATGCTAGTATAATAGAATGTCTGCTCTTGATTAAAGGTTCTGAAATCGATTGGTAGGCAAACCTGATTTATTGTTGGTAGATTGGTATTGAAACCAATTAAAAATTATGAAACAAAACTTGTTCACAATTGATTTAGTTCATTAAAAGCAGCAGGTCTTGATAGGTAATTGGTTGGACAAATCGGTTTAGGAATTTTGGAGTTCACGGCTATCAGTTAAAATGAGGGTATGCATTGTCATTGTGGTGACTCGTTGATGTTATATCAATTGTTGCAGTTGGAATCTTATTCATATTTGTTGGGCCATTTGGACCGCATCGAAGCCATGAGGCAGGCCCATTTCTTTCTTTGAATTTGGTTCTTAGTTTACTTCAGTGTAGTTCAATTCTAAATTAATTAGTCTTTTAGAGACACATAATAAGTAGGAAATCATAGTTACTTCGGGATTACTACTAGCCTCGCCCAAATAAAACCACTAATTACGGGGCCCTCAATAAATGGTTATTAGAAATGTTTAGAATTTGGGATGGCCATTTAACGAACTCCACGGACTTCCCCAAAATGATATTACGTTAGAATCTTTAGGCGCGATTTTAATTTAAGTACCTTCTTAAACTCGGGTGCGCATTGATGCGACCCAAATCTAAATCTCGGCGAAGTCGAAACGTGTTAACAACCACGGGTGCATTGATTGCGACGTGGTTCGAAACGCGTTTTCACGACGTTGCAATTCTTTTAAAATAAATAATGATAAAAAGCGGTTTACAAATAAAAGGCACATAAGCTAGCATGTATTAAAATCAGATAAAATCAAATACAATAGTTAAGCGACCGTGCTAGAACCACGAAACCCGGGAATGCCTAACACCTTCTCCCGGGTTAACAGAATTCCTTACTCGGATTTCTGATACGCAGACTGTTAATAGAGTCATAAATTTCCTCGTTTCGGGATTCAACCGGTGACTTGGGACACCATTAATCTCTCAAGTGGCGACTCTGAATAATTAATAATTAAATCCTGTTCCGATTGTCCTTTAAATGGAAAAACTCCTTTAAGCCCTTACAGGTGTAGATGAAAAAGGAGGTGTGATAGCTCTGGCGACTCTGCTGGGGACTCGAACCCAGAATCTCTGGTTTAGGGTTCAGAATTCGAGCTTAGATAAATTGTTGTATTTGGTTGTATCTGATTTTCCTACATGTTTTGTGCTGAATGTGCTAAATGTTACTGCTTTGATATTATCTGAACTGTATATAAACTAAACCGACACCCTTCTCTCTTCACCTCCGGGGATGTGCTTACTGGTTGAGACTCCCTATTCTGTTAGTGTCATACCTTGAAATAAGAAAGAGGCCGGACAAGTTACGAAGCCGGATGGCCTTTTGGTTCCCGATAAGTTGCCCCCTCCTCGACTTGAGTTATCCGCTCGGGTACACAGTCTAGAACACTGACCCAGGTTTTGAACATGGAATAACGTGAATTCATGCCGGATCCCTAGTAGGAACGCTTATTTGCATCACGTTGCATTTGACTTAGGGGACTTGACACAGGGGTTGGGTCTGTCTAGGGCTAGCAACCTGAAATGAAAGACCATCCTGATGCATCCTACTTGCTCTGTACATATATTTGTTTCGAACCTGCATGTTGACCGGTTTCTGGATCTCGGGAATGTTGGAAAATTGAAAAAAAAAGAAAGGAGAAATAATATATTTCAGTTAGGGAGTTAATTGATTATTTTAGAAGTAAGAACCCAATGCCCAAACACTGTCGAAACTCTGCCAAAATTTTGAGAAAATTAAAAAGGAAAATGCTTTATTTTAGTCTGTTTTACTAAAAGCAAAAGAAAAATAGAAAAAAAAAGTCTTTTTTTTTGGAAAGTGTTTGTTGAAAAGAAAAAGTCTTTTATTCTTAGTTTGGAAAATGGGTTGTTTATTGTTTGAAAATTGAAAATAGAAAAGAGTCATGTTTTAAAATAGTTCGGTTAATTTGCCCGAACTATGCAGGTTTGATTCTCTCAGGGCGTGAGATACGTAGGCAACCCTCATCGGGTCCAACCTCCCTTTTGCAAAAATAACCAGAAAATATCAAAATTTTAATTTTGTCATAAATAAACCAGGTGATGCAGTTTTGTCAAAAAAATGGCCAAATGTTCCCAAACGGGACGCCGAAAGGCTGACCTTGCATAGATAGCCACCTGTGGTCATGATTTTTTTTCCCAGTCCACACAACCTTAAGTTTTCGTCCTCGAGGCGTTGAAAGGCCGTGTTGCAATACTGGGTATTTTTATCTTAAACTAAAAAAAAAGAGAAGTAAGAATTGTGAATAAGCTAAGTAGAGCCGTCTTATCATAAATAGCCTTAAAATCTTTATTCCCAAAATGCTGAAGGGCCATGTTTGAGAGTCCAGTGCTTCGCTTGAAAATATATCGGTAACTTTGAGTCAAAATATAGATAGTTTTTTTTAGTCAAATAAAAGTTTTCTTTTTGCTTAAACGCTTTAATAAATGTGCAGGATGAGCACGATGATAAATGAGCCCTTTTCAATAATGACCAAAATCCCTTTTGAGCTGCAATTATGGTGGAATAATTTAGGCAAAGAAGGGCAAGACGAAGTGAAAAAATATTTGAAACACCTTCCGGTTTTATTAAACATTCAGCCTCGGGGGGATATTATCAGGGCATTGGTCGCCCATTGGGATTCAGCACATAATGTATTTCATTTCTCAGAATTTGAGCTCACCCCGACATTGAAAGACATAGCGAGGTATATTGGAAGTGATCAAGCTCCATTGAGGTTTAAATACTTGATTGCTCCTAGGGCCATTACCGTACACCGGTTCTTGGATTCCTTGAAAATACCCCAAATAGTTCATCATCCAGATTTTGCAAAGGGTTTCTGCAGTTTCCGCTTCATATATGATAGATATGGCCATGTGGGCGGGTTCAACAATCCAGACTTTAAGCTATGCAGTAGAAGTAACCGACAAAAATGGGAGGAACACAGACAGGTGGCTTTTATGATAGCCTTCTTGGGCCTCATAATATTCCCAAGGAAAGATGGTAATATTGATTTGAAAGTAGCAGGGGTCGTCAGTACCTTGCAAACCATGGGGAAAAGCACTTTAGCACCTATGATCATGGCTGATATCTTCCGAGCACTCACTGCGTGCAAAGCTGGGCGCAAATTTTTTGAGGGATGCAACTTGTTGCTACAAATGTGGATGACTGAGCATTTGTGCCCACGCTCTCAGCTATTGAGTTATGGTTCGGTTGAGAAAACTTGTATATGTGAATTTTTCACAAGAATCAAAGGGGCTAGTCTACCTGAAGGAGTCACGGCCTGGACAACATTATTTTGGAACCTCAATGCCAGCCAGATACAGTGGGTGCTTGGATGGTTGCCTGTCGAAGAGGTCGTATATATGCCAGCAGCCCGCCCGCATTTTTTTTTGATGGGACTCAAAAGCATCCAGCCCTATGCACCATATCAGGTTCTGAGGCAACTCGGGAGATATCAAGTAGTACCGAGAGATGAAGATCTGAGTACCCAAGTGGTCGAAATCAGTCCTGACGGTCGATTCCCCGAGGAAGAAGTTCGCCAAATTTGGAGTGAGTGTCAACATTTGTTGGCGAACACTTGTGGGTCTGATAGGGTTAAATGGGAAGTTTCCCCAGGGTATCATGATTGGTTCAGAGGTGACGTAGCATGTGGGAGACCGGCTAAAAGACCTCATCTCGAAGATTTTGCCAAGTCGTCCCAAGAGCAGTGGGATTGGTTAGCAAAGGAAGAAGGCTATCGAGTTGAGATCGGTAAACTGAAGCAGCAAGTTGAGAGTCTGAAATTCGAGAACAGTGTACAGGTCGCCGCGGATCAAGGGGAAAAAAATAGACTGGCTCGAGAAAATGAAGCACTTAGGGCCCAAATCCAGCAATTGAAGATAACCGTCGATAAGCAACCGAGGAGCCGATCCGATGAGCAATTGATAAAAAGATTGGAAAACGAAGTCAGGGAATGGCGGGATGAATTAGAAAAATCTGAGAATGTCATGGCAGAACTTAAAGCACATTGGGCTACAAGAACAGAGGAGCGTCGCCAGTACTTGACTCAGTTGAAAAGGGACCATGAGAAAATTGTCGCCAATTTAAAGAGAAAAGTGGTTGCCTTTGAGGGTAAAGCGGTTAGGCAGGCTAGAGATTTTGAAATTAAAAGTGGACATTGTTACGACTTGTTGGCCCAAATGGAGGTAGAAGTGCAGCGGCTGCAAGACCAACACCTACAGGACTCTCGAGCTTTAAAGACGTGCAGTGATCAGATAAGACGTTTGCTTATAGAAAAGAAGCAAACAAAAGACAGGATTAGAGCCATTGCTCATGCCATTTTTCGGGGATGCCGGGTTTGTGAAGACATGACCTATACTACTTTCGTCTCAGCGGTAATGATCTATGTGAAGCGAACCATGAATGAATTAGAGCAGCTTGAAAAGGATTTGGATCCTAGGCCCGCGGCGAGGCCGAACGACGCCCCACGGACACCTAAGTTTGAAACACTAGAATATGCATAGTCCGTGTCTGTAATTTTCTACCATTTTGAGTCAGTCTTTCGTATGTCCGTTATCTTCCCAGGTCAAGTATGTCTGCAGTCTTAGAGTCTGTATTTGCTTTTAATTTGCGTCTGTTAGCTTCATTCCGAAAAGTGTTGAGTTTGAAATAGTTTGTTTTAGTAATGAAAATTGAAAATGTCAAAATTTTTACATACACCCGTTATTTTGCATTTATTTTCATGAACTACGCTTGGTCTGATTCGTGCGGGGTCACGATATGTAGGAAATCTCCATAGGATTCGACCGTAATCGTAAGAAAAAAATGAAAAGAAGAAAATCCAAGGAAAGAGAAAAGAGAGAAAAGAGCGGAAAAACAAAAGAGAAATGAGCGGGAACACAAAAGAGAAAGAAACAAAAGAAAGAGAAGAGCACAAGAAAGGGGTGAGGTGATGAAATTTGAAAGAAGGGTAAAAAGAAACGAGGAACAAAGTGCCGGGATGACGCATGCGATCGAGCAAATGCATAATAGAAATGATTAATTGTATAAATGCATTCATGCCAACGTGCGGTTGTTAAATCTGTTAAAACCTAATCTCTAACAAAGTGGTTGTCTAAATGTGTGAGTCCAGGTAGGTGGTTAGTTGATTGGAAATTCTGGCAACTCACCCATACAACACCCAGTCGAAAGATCAAGTAAAAATGACAGGGCAGGATTCGGAAATCAGCATCGTAGACCCTTCAAATGAAGTTGAGGTAACAGATGTGGGTGCTATGAAAGAAGAGATGAGGAAATTAAAAGCACAAATGGCTGAAATGCATCGGGCATGGTCTCAGGGACATCCGGCACCACTATATCCCGCTAATCCATCTTACATCCCACCCCTGGCTCAAGCTCAGGAGCCTACCACTCCCCACGCATCTTCAGCCTTCCCTTATCACTCCCAAGGTTATGGTACCACTTCATATGCTCCCCCAGCTCCACCCCCCAAACAGAACCCTCCACCACCCATGGTTCCAGTCTTTGTGGCACCTCCCCCATCCCCACTACATAGATCGTCCAGTGAGCCGCTATTCTAGGCTCACGACACCCAATATTATCCTCCCGAGCCCACTTTCAAAGCGCCTGAGCCATATACCTATTCGCCCCATTTTGAAATCCCGGGAGAGGTTGAGAAACCGGTTAAGAATACAGAACAGGAGGAAGTGATTCGTAAAGTCAAAAGCCTGGAGCAATCCTTCAGGAACATGCATGGTTTAGGTAACCAAGTCAGCGTCGCATACAAAGATTTGTGCCCTTTCCCTGATGTTCAGTTGCCTGCGGGGTTTAAAATGCCAAAGTTTGACTTGTATGAGGGGCACTGTGACGCAGTAGCCCATCTGCGTGGCTTTTGTAGTAAAATGAGAGGTGCTGGGGGAAATGATGAATTGTTGATAGCGTATTTCGGTCAAAGCCTGAGCGGGTCAGCGCTAGAATGGTACACGAGACAGGACCCCGGCCGATGGTATACATGGGATGATTTGGCTCAAGCATTCATTGGCCATTTTCAATATAACCTTGAGATAGTCCCTGACTGTATGTCATTGTTGAAGCTGGAAAAGAATCCTGGGGAAAGTTTTAGAGAGTTTGGTTTCCGCTGGAGGGAAAAAGCAGCGAGGGTCGATCCTCCGATGAGGGAGAGTGAGATGGTAGATTACTTCTTGCAAACATTGGAGCCTACCTATTTTGGTCATCTGGTGACGTCCGTCGGAAAATCGTTTAATGAGGTGGTAAAGATGGGGGCCATGATTGAAGAAGGATTGAAATATAACAAGATCTTGAGCTACTCGGCGTTGAAAGCAACCATCCAGGCCATCCAAAGCGGTACTGGTGGTGTGCTTGGAAAGAAGAAGAAGGAAGAAGTTGCTACGGTTGAAGCTAGTGCTTGGTCCAGGCCCAATAACCCTCCACTCTACTACAATCAACCCAGACACCACCACCCAAACTACCAATATACCCCATATGGCCCACCGCAACACTACTATCCACCACCAGAACCACACTTTTCTATCCACCACGCACAGACCTACACTCATCCCCCGGTGAACTCGCAATGGCGTGCACCGAACCCCCAAAACACACATCCACCCCCACAAAACACCTATCCCCCTCCCAGGGCAAACAAACCAGGAACCAACTTTCGCCCAAACTAAGCTTTTAGAAGTGAGAAGGCCCCAAACAGAAAAACATTTACTCCGCTAAGAGAATCTTATACTGCTCTCTTCCATAGATTGAAACAGTTGGGAATGTTGACCCCGATTGAATCCAAAGCACCAAACCCCCTTCCCAGAAATCTGGACCATTCTGTTAACTGCGAGTATTGCCCAGGGATACCGGGGCATGATACTGAAAAATGTTGGAAGTTGAAAAACGCGATACAAGAGCTCATTGATAATCGCCGTATTGAAGTACAGGCCCTAGAGGCCCCGAACATCAATCAAAATCCGTTACCAGCACATTATGAGGCCAACATGATCGAACTGATACATAAGGGGGCAGAGCCTAAAAAACCTTCGCAGGTGGTTATGACGATTCGTTCTACGGAAACCAAAGAGAAGACAGTGAGTGCAAGGCCAGTGGTTCAGTTAAAATCAATAAAAGACAAGCCAGTGCTGGTAATGGGAAAGGGACCATTTGTGGCTGCAAAAAAGCCGGAGCCAGTCAAGTTAGTGGTACCAGGGTCATCATCTACACCCGTGGTGGTTGTGAAAGGAGCCTACATAGAACCGGTTGTCATAAAACCGGTAGTCCAGTTACCCATGGTTGATAGCAAAGCCGTACCGTGGAGATATGACAAGGTAGTGGTGACATACAAAGGAAAGGAAATTGAGGAAGAGAGTTGTGAAGCACAAGGACTAACTCGGTCGGGACGTTGTTTTGCCCCCGAAGAGTTGAGAAAGGCTAAGGGCGCTAAAGATAATACAGTGCCAGTCAAGAAAGCTGTGACGGAAGAAGAGGCAGAAGAGTTTCTGAAAAAGATGAAAGTGCAAGATTATTCCATTGTTGAACAAATGAGAAAAACATCGGCCCAAATCTCGTTGTTGTCATTATTGATTCACTCTGACGAGAATTACCGAGCTTTGATGAAGATATTGAATGAGGCTCATGTGCCTGACAAAATTTCAGTGAACCATCTGGAGACAATTGCCAACAAGATCTTTAAGGTGAACAGGGTAGCATTTTCTGATGATGAATTGCCTGTGGAAGGCACAGAACACAACAAAGCTCTCTATTTGGTGGTCAAGTGTGAAGGTTCAATGGTTACTCGGGCACTGATCGATAACGGGTCAAGTGCTAATATTTGCACATTGTCCACATTGAACAAGTTGAAGATCGATGAGGATAGAATCCGAAAAAATAGCATCTATGTTCGAGGGTTCGACGGAGGGGGAACAAACACAGTAGGGGATATTGTACTCGAATTGACTATTGGCCCGGTCGAGTTCACTATGGAATTTCAGGTGTTGGATGCTGCAGTATCCTACAATCTTTTGTTGGGTCGACCATGGATTCACGCAGCCAAAGCCGTGCCTTCCACGCTACACCAAATGGTCAAGTTCGAGTGGGACAGACAAGAAATTGTGTTATATGGGGAAGATCCCACATGCGCCATAAGTGATGCCATTGTGCCCTTTATAAAAACTGAAGATGACAAGGGACCATGGGTTTATCAGGTTTTTGACACGGTCCCAGTGAGCAGAGTGCCCGAGGGTAAAAGCATGCCATGTCCCAGGGTGGCAGCTGCGACCGTCATGGTAGTATCAGAAATGCTGAGTAACGGGTTCGTGCCAGGGAAAGGTCTGGGTGCTAAACTTCAGGGCATTATTCAACCTGTGTCCCTGCCCAAAAATCTGGACACCTTCGGATTGGGGTTCAAACCAACAACAGCAGATGTTAGAAGGGCTCGTAAATTGAAAAAGAAAGTTTGGGTTCTTCCCAAACCAATTCCACACTTGTCCAGGTCCTTCGTTAGACCGGGTAGCAAGAAGCAGTCATTGGCAAAGGTGTCAGGTTCACTGATTGGGGCAGAGGGGAATTTGGATAAGGTGTTCGAGAGAGTATTTGCGGAGGTAAACATGGTTGAGGCCGGGGAAGGGTCAAGCGGAGCAGATATACAGTACATCGGACCACATGCTAACATCAACAATTGGGAAGCTACTCCTCTTCCAATTCGGAGGGAGTCGTGGTAGTGGGTTTTGTTTTCCTTTTGTCACCTGGATTATTCCAGGGTTTGTAATCCAGTTGCTATGTTCCGTCCGTTTGGATGAGTTAAAACTTTGTTATGTTTACATTCAATGAAATGCAATTTTCTTCGTCCCTAATTTTCGTTTCCGTTTTTCTTTTTGTACAGTTCTTTTTATGTTGATATCAATGATATGACATGCATGAGGAATCTTCGGCCCAATTTTAAAAGCCAATCTAGCTCGGAAGTAATAATACAAGAAATCGAGTGTGATGATGGGGTGGATTGTAACAACGATGAAGCTTATGAGGAAATTAGTAAAGAATTAAGTCATTTTGAAGAAAAACCCAAACCTAACCTAAATGACACAGAAGCAGTTAATCTAGGGGACCAAGGCAATGTGCGGGAAACTAAAGTAAGTGTTCATCTGGAGCCACAACTCAAGGAGGAGATAATTAAAGTATTGCATGAGTACAAAGATGTTTTTGCATGGTCATATGACGATATGCCAGGTCTAAGCACCGATTTGGTGGTTCATAAATTACCCACTGATCCGGCACTTCCCCCTGTCAAGCAGAAGCTGAGAAAGTTCAAAACGGACATAAGTGTGAAGATCAAAGAAGAGATTACCAAGCAGTTTGAGGCAAAGGTCATTCAGGTTACATGGTACCCCACTTGGTTAGCTAATGTCGTGCCTGTGCCGAAGAAAGATGGCAAGACCAGGGTGTGCGTCGATTATCGAGACCTTAACAAGGCAAGTCCAAAAGATAATTTCCCACTGCCCAACAACCATATACTGATTGATAATTGTTCCAAACATGATATTGGCTCTTTTGTGGATTGTTACGCGGGTTATCATCATATTTTAATGGATGAGGGAGAAGCAGAAAAGACGGCATTCATCACGCCGTGGGGAACATATTGTTATCGGGTCATGCCGTTTGGTTTGAAAAATGCTGGGGCAACTTATATGAGGGCCATGACAACCATCTTCCATGATATGATACATAAGGAAATCGAGGTATACGTGGATGATGTAATCGTCAAGTCTAGACAGCAATCCGACCATGTTAGAGATTTGAGAGAGTTCTTTCAAAGGCTTCGCAGGTACAATCTTAAGCTCAATCCTGCAAAGTGTGCTTTTGGGGTGCCATCTGGGAAGTTGTTGGGGTTTATAGTCAGCCGACGGGGTATTGAATTAGACCCAGCCATTCAGGAGTTGCCACCTCCAAGAAACAAAACCGAGGTGATGTGTTTGTTGGGAAGATTGAACTATATCAGCAGGTTCATTGCTCAGCTCACGACAACTTGTGAACCAATTTTCAAGTTGTTGAAGAAAGATGTCGTGGTCAAATGGACTGATGAATGTCAGGAGGCTTTTGATAAGATAAAGGGGTATTTGTCAAACCCACCCGTGTTGGTCCCGCCAGAACCAGGAAGGCCTTTGATTCTATATCTGACAGTTGTGGACAGTTCATTCGGCGGTGTACTGGGGCAGCACGATGTTACGGGCAGAAAGGAGCAGGCTATCTACTATCTCAGCAAGAAGTTCACATCTTACGAAGTTAAGTATACTCATCTGGAAAGGACATGTTGCGCCCTGACTTGGGTGGCACAGAAGTTGAAACATTATTTGTCATCTTACACTACTTACCTTATATCTCGCTTAGACCCGTTGAAGTATATTTTTCAGAAACCCATGCCCACAGGGAGGCTTGCAAAGTGGCAGATCTTGCTTACAGAGTTCGACATTATCTATGTGACACGGACTGCCATGAAAGCACAGGCATTAGCCGATCATTTGGCTGAGAACCCCATCGATGAAGATTATGAGCCTTTGAAAACCTATTTCCCTGACGAAGAGGTGATGCACATTGATGAATTGGAACAAGCTGAGAAGTCAGGATGGAAACTTTTCTTTGATGGGGCTGCAAATATGAAAGGCGTAGGAATAGGAGCGGTACTTATTTATGAAACAGGGCAGCATTACCCTGTTACAGCTCGGCTTCGTTTCTACTGTACGAACAACATGGCAGAATATGAATCATGTATATTGGGATTGAGATTAGCTGTGGATATGGGTGTACGGGAAGTCTTGGTCATGGGTGACTCGGACCTACTAGTACACCAAATTCAAGGAGAATGGGAAACGCGAGATTTGAAGCTTATACCGTATCGGCAGTGTCTGCATGAGCTTTGTCAGCGTTTTCAGGCCATAGAATTCAGGCACATTACAAGGATTCATAATGAGGTTGCTGACGCTTTGGCTACTTTGGCGTCGATGTTGCATCATCCAGATAAGGCTTATGTTGATCCATTACAAATTCAGATCCGTGATCAGCATGCTTACTGTAATATGATAGAAGAGGAAATTGATGGCGAGCCGTGGTTCCATGATATCAAAGAGTACATTAGAGCGGGAGTATATCCGACACAGGCCACTAGTGATAAAAAAAAGAACGATTCAGCGATTGGCAAACGGGTTTTTCTTTAGTGAAGGGGTGCTATACAAAAGAACTCCAGATCTCGGGTTGCTGAGATGCATAGATGCAAGACAAGCCACATCTATCATGACTGAGAACATTTTGGAGTTTGTGGACCGCATATGAGTGGGTACGTCCTGGCAAAAAAGATTCTCCGAGCAGGTTATTATTGTCTCACGATGGAGCGGGATTGTATCAGTTTTGTGCGTAAGTGTCATCAATGCCAAGTACATGGAGATTTGATTCATTCTCCACCATCAGAATTACATACGATGTCCGCACCATGGCCTTTTGTTGCGTGGGGCATGGATGTTATTGGGCCAATTGATCCAGCAGCGTCAAATGGGCACAGGTTTATTTTGGTAGCTATAGATTATTTTACCAAATGGGTGGAAGCTAAGACGTTCAAGTCTGTAACTAAGAAAGCTGTAGTCGACTTCGTGCATTCAAATATCATCTGTCGGTTTGGGATTCCAAAGGTAATCATCACTGATAATGAGGCTAATCTTAATAGCCATTTGATGAAGGAGACATGTGAGCAGTTTAAGATCACCCATAGGCATTCTACTCCATACCGTCCCAAGGCAAATGGTGTGGTTGAAGCAGCCAATAAGAATATAAAGAAAATACTCCAAAAAATGGTTGAATGATCCAGACAGTGGCATGAGAAATTACCTTTTGCATTGTTAGGATATCGCACCACCGTTCGTACCTCGGTGGGGGTGACTCCTTACTCATTGGTATATGGTACCGAGGCAGTAATACCCGTAGAAGTGGAAATCCCATCTCTGCGAATCGTCGCAGAGGCTGAGATCGATGATGATGAATGGGTGAAAAGCCGTCTTGAGCAGTTGAGTTTGATTGACGAAAAGAGATTGGCATCAGTGTGTCATGGCCAACTGTACCAACGAAGAATGGCAAGTGCATACAACAAGAAAGTACGTCCAAGGAAATTCGAAGTCGGACAATTAGTACTGAGGCGGATCTTGCCTCATTGGGCTGAAGCAAAAGGAAAGTTTGCCCCAAACTGGCAGGGACCATTTGCAATAACCAGTGTGTTGTCTAACGGAGCATTGTATTTGACAGATGTAGAAGGAAAATGTATAGAAATGGCCATCAATTCCGATGCGGTCAAGAGATATTATGTATGATTTCTTTATTTTCTGAATGTATCTGTTTGTATTTGGCATATCTTAAAGATTGAAATGAGGAAGGCGTTTTGTTCTGCTATCCAAACATTTTTTTCCATTGTCACCCCTTTTGAGACGTGTTTATTTTCTTTCGTACCCCTCTTTCGGAATCAAAGGCACGATCAGGGAACACAGGTGCCGAACATAAAAGAAAGAAGAGAAAAACAAAAGGAAAAGAAAGAAGAGAAAAACAAAGGAAAAGAAAAGAAAGAAAAGAAAAGAAAAGGAAGAAGAAGAAAAGGAAAAGAAAGAAAAGCAAAAGAAAAGAAAGAAGAGAAAAACAAAGGAAAAGGAAAAGAAAAAGAAAGAGAAAAAAAGGAAAGAAAGAAAAACACAACAACAAAAGTTAATTATAATACAGTGAACTGCGTTTGACTTGATCCCGAAAGGGTACGTAGGCAACCTTACTCCGAGGTTCAGTCATACCAAAATAGAAATCCAAAAATCCCCAAGCAAGAAACTGGGGCAGAAGTGGTGATTGTTGTGGAAATTGGATTCCGAAAGTTGTAATTTGAACCCATTCGAATTGTTTTTAGCCTTTCATACCTTTATTTCTAACCCAATCCAAAAGCCTACATTATGGTCCAAAGAAAGACCTTCTGATCAATTTTAGGAAACGCCAAATCAAGCAGGTAACGGTAATTCGTGGCAGTGGTAACACTCTGGTTCAAGAAAAAAGAACAAAAGATAAAAATGAGAGAGTCTTATGGGTGAAAACCCTCACGGGCACGTAAGGCGACGGGAGCTGAGAGAAAATAAATGAGAGAGTCTTATTGGTGAAAACCCTCGCGGGCACCTTGAGGCGAAAGTGAGTTGGAAAATGTTTAAATGGCAAAAGGTCTGTGGGTGGAAAAATGTTTCGAAGTACCGCAGGAAAGCAAAGTTAAGGTCTGGGTAATTCAAAACAATTGATGGAAGTTCTGGGCAACAAAGTATGGCAATTGAAAGTTGGTTATTTGGACAGATTGGGCCGATCAATCCAAAATGCATGTCATAACCATTGGTACCAGCTGTCTCGCTCAGATAAGTTTCTTTTCCTTCTCTTTTTAAAACAACCATCTGGTTTTGGATTCTTCTTATCCTTGACTCAAAAATCATCGCATTTCATTTTCTTTTGAGGGTTTTTTATCTAGTTGAGATGTTTCAGTACTAGTCTTGGTTAATGCAAGCAGAAAGGACTTCAAAGCTCACTACCAGCTCCTAGAATTGTAAAGCACAACGTGGTCAGAGAATGTCAAAAATAATTTGATGTCAAGTGGAATACAGGGAATTAACGGAAGTTTCATCGGTGAAATGATTGGGGAATGTCGTGGGGAAAGGCAAAAGCTTAAACAAAAGGTCAGAAAAATGAAATAACAGCGTGAGTGTAAAACATTTGAGTCGCCGGATGTTGGGAAATTTAAAAGTTGGTCAGAAAGTCAAGCGGTTCAGAGTCAGTGTGTGGAAGGCAGACAACACAAAGCAAGGCAGTGGAAGGATTTTTCAGCAAGGAGGCCATCAACTAACCACCGTTTTAAACTGACGAAATTTTCTTTGATTGTAATAGGGGCAGAAAGTTAGTCATTGAGAAGGTATTCTCCAAGAAGGAAAAACAAGCAGTAATCAGGTTTGGTCGCAAAGTGCGGTTTGATTATATACAAGATAATCCTGAATAGCATAAGGGGAATGTAATTTGGTTGCAAAGTTTGCATGATTAGAATAAATGCAAGTTATCAGGACCTTCCTGGATAATAGGACGTAATTCATATACCCGGGTAAGATACCTTGGTACAGTGAGAAGTAACACCTTAGGTTCATAATTGTTTGGAGCAGTTAGGAGCCCGCCTGGATAACAGAGGAATACGTTCAATTTCAAATTCAGAAATCAGGAGTCCGCCTGGAGAATAGAGACATACCATTCAGATTTTAAGCAATCAGGAGCCCGCCTGAAGAACGGAGGTGATACAATTCATGTTTTTAGATTCCCATCAATCTCTTTGTTTATTTTGAAATCAGGAGTCTTCCTGGAGAATAGAGACATACAATTTAATTTTAGCAATCAGGAGTCCGCCTGGAGAATAGAGACATACAATTTAATTTTAGCAATCAGGAGTCCGCCTGGAGAATAGAGACATACGGTTTAATTTTAGCAGTCAGGAGCCCGCCTGGAAAATGGAGGTGTTAAATATTTTAAGCAGTCGAAATCAGGAGCCCGCCTGGAGAACAGAGGTGACATAATTCAATTTTAGTTTTCAATCAATCTCTTTGTCTATTTTGAAGTCAGGAGCTTTAGCAGTCGAAATCAAGAGCCCGCCTGGAGAACAGAGGTGACATAATTCAATTTTAGTTTTCAATCAATCTCTTTGTCTATTTTGAAGTCAGGAGCCCGCCTGAAGAATAGAGGCATGCAATTCAAGTTTCGGAAGTCAGGGGCCTGCTTGAAGAATGGAGTTGAAGTCAGGAGCCCGCCTGGAAAATTGAGGTTGTTATATTTTGAGTTGTAGTTGAAGTCAGGAGTCTGCCTGGATAACAGAGGGATACATACAGTTCAAGTTTCAGAAGTTGGGAGTCCGCCCAGATAATAGAGGAATACATTCGAGTTTGAGTTCAGCAGTTTGGAGAGAAGGAATAACATCTCAAGTCACCAGGGGAATAGCAACAAGGAAATTTATCGAGAAAGAACAAGACAATGAGGCAACAAGGAGACACAAGACAACAAGGCAGCAAGGAAGTACAAGAGCAAGTTTGAAGAATTTAGATGGGATTTTTTGTAATTCATAGAGCATAGTTAGTTTAGCTTCTTTTATCTTTGACGGGGTGTGATAAGGGAGGTCAGCAAGCAGTAACAGCAGCAGTAACAACAGCAAGCGCAGTGCAATCACAGTTCCTGGTAGTCCCAGCTACCAGACATTCCCGAACACTGACCTGATTCCTATTGAGCCCAGGATATGTAGGCAACCTCCGAAGCAGGATGCGGTCAAACTTTTCAAAAATGCTTCACACGGAATTTTCAAACGGGCAAAAATTGCTCGTATTTGCTCACTTATCTTTGCCCGAAAACATTTCATGTTTTCAAGCAAAGAGGGGCAGCTGTGAGCACGTGATTTTTGCCCTAAATATGATTATTCCCAAAATACCAAACAAAATAATTTTTCTTTATTTTTACAATTTTTTTGCATTTTGGTATCATTTTCTGATAATTGTTGCATTCTATTTGTGCATGTTAATTTTTATAAAATACAAAAATATGCATTTTTTCATTTAGGTTTTAGTTTTATGTTATTTAGTATCAACTAAAGTTTAATTTGTTTAGAACAAAACATGAAAATCACAAAATTAGTTCATTTTTGCATTTTTATAATTTCTATTGGGAATTCGTCATGAAATAGTTTTCAAACAATTTTAAGAATTAATTAGTCTTCGTTTTGAAATATCTAGGATTTCATGTTAGTTTTGCATCTCCATAAAAATTAGAAAAAATTATAAAAATTGTAAAGGTAAGAAAATAAAATAAAAAGAAAATAAGAGTAGAAATTTGGTCTTAATAGAAGACCCAAATCTGGGCCAATTTGTTGGAAACTTTCAGGCCCAAACGCCCTAAACCCGTTGCAAACCAGACCAGGCCCAATCCTTACCCGGTCCTCCTCCCAGGTGTTGAAACGACGTCGTTTTTCCCCAGCCCCAATCACGACCGTTGGATCTCATCAATCCAACGGTTCAGATCTAACTAGGATGTTGGGTATATAAATGTCCGAAAACTTCCCCCTACCCCATTTGTCTCATCTTTCTCACCCCGCCTGTCCTCTCAAACCCTAATCCGCGCCGCCCCTAAATCCCTCATCGGCGGTGAACGTCACCTGCACCGTTCAAGCCCAAAATTACACCACTTGTACTCCTCACTCCCCTCTTTCCATTCCACCCACTGGTTCCCCTCGAATAAGGCCGGAGCTCGTCGAATCTTCGACTGAAGTTTCCGGTCAGATCGCAGGTTTACCCAAACCAGCCCAAAGTCACACCACACAATCCCCGGTCGTCCCTCAACACTAACCCATGATTATCTTCCTTTAAATCTCTGTGAAACGGCTCGAATCTTAGATCTAAGAATTTCTGGCCAAAACCCTAAACCAAAATCTTTATGATTTCGAACTGTAGTATCCTTAACCATGTGTTCTCTTGTAAGAACACATGGTTAGGGATGTTATACGTCAAAAATCTGAAAGGATTCGGACGTCAGTGACTGGCCGGAGTTCCTCGTGCTTCTGTGAGTCTTTCCTGTTTCTTTTTACTCACTTGGTTGAAGTCTTAGTTACAGTCTTGGTTTCATTAAGTGTTCTATTAAATTTATGATTTATTTTGTGTATTAGTATAATTCTGTCAATTGCTGTTAGTTCTGAGTTTGATATTTGTTTGAACGATTGTGAGTTTATTGGTTAGGAATTAGTTTAATTTCATTTAATATTGATCAGTAGATTAAGTTTTGCTTCGATCAATCCTGGTTTCTGGTTTGTCTTAGTTCGATTGAGTTGGTGTATGTGAACAATTTGGATTGGTTAGTTTGATTAGTTGATCTCTGAGTGCTAATTAATCAGTTTCAGTTAGTTTTGGATTAACTTAGGGGGTTGGTTATAGTTGTTGAGGATAAGGGCATAATCAGTAACTTTGAGAAGACTTCAGGGTTAGTTTGGGCATGAAAAAGGGTAATTCTGATAGGAATAGTAATATTAAAGTATATGGAAGGGCAGTATAGGTATTGTACGGGTAGAAGAATACCCTAGGGCCTTCAAGAATAGGATTTTAGTACACATTTCAGCACAATAGGGGTGTTTACTTGTTTAGCAAGTCAAGAATAGAGGGACTAAATCGAAATAAGGGAGGGACTAAAAAAGAAGGCCAAAAATCTAATCTACTCTCTCTTGTTGCCTATATAAGGGCATAAAATGCCTTGGGAAAGGGGGTTCTTCTTCCTTCAGCTAAAAAATCCCCACCAAAATCTTTCCTCCCTGTTTTCAATTCCAACTAGTATTTCCATTCCAGTATTCAAAAAGTAAAAAAAACATCAAAAATGAAGAAATCAAAAACAATTTTACAGTTTCATTAACTAGTTTTGGATGTCAGTTGGGTTTTGTGTCTAGCAGGATTGCAGTGGTATTTAGGTTCAGCTGTGAGGGCTAGGAGTGCATTTCAAGTGTGTGTTGAATTGATCTGTGGAGTCTGCTTGTATTTCTGGTTTTCAAAAGCAGTTCCTGGCATGCTCGAATGTGTTTTGGGTTGATTATTTGAGTTTGCTCTGCATTCCCACTCCTTTCCTGCTGAATTGTTGAACCTGGGTGGATTGAAATACTCCTTCATTGACTGTGACTGGGTTATTACCTTAGTTTCTGAGCTGCTGAGTTGTTACTGCTGCTAACCTCCTTTTCTCTATTTACATTCCAATTTCCAGGTACACTTCTTTGAACTTCACTGATGTATGCTCGTTGAAGTTGAAATGAAATGTTTAAAGGGTCTATTGTTCAACTGAAGGCAGTCTGTATTTTAACTGATTTTAATCGTGTAGTTTTCTGTTATATAACTGGCAGTTATATGTGTAATTAAGATTATTCAGTAAGGTTGATTACATGTTGAATGTTGCATAATGTTGATCTATTGAATTGGGCATTTGAAATAGCATTGAGCATAGGCTTGGTCTAATTTGAAGGATCGTGTGAATTCAATAGTCATCAGTAGCAATTGGATCTATACAAATGACATGTGAATTCAGGAGCAGGTCTGGTGACATTTAGCCTAGTTACTAATACTTTTGTCATTGATCATGCTAGTATAATAGAATGTCTGCTCTTGATTAAAGGTTCTGAAATCGATTGGTAGGCAAACCTGATTTATTGTTGGTAGATTGGTATTGAAACCAGTTAAAAATTATGAAACAAAACTTGTTCACAATTGATTTAGTTCATTAAAAGCAGCAGGTCTTGATAGGTAATTGGTAGGACAAATCGGTTTAGGAATTTTAGAGTTCACGGCTATCAGTTAAAATGAGGGTATGCATTGTCATTGTGGTGACTCGTTGATGTTATATCAATTGTTGCAGTTGGAATCTTATTCATATTTGTTGGGCCATTTGGACCGTATCGAAGCCATGAGGCAGGCCCATTTCTTTCTTTGAATTTGGTTCTTAGTTTACTTCAGTGTAGTTCAATTCTAAATTAATTAGTCTTTTAAAGACACATAATAAGTAGGAAATCATAGTTACTTCGGGATTACTACTAGCCTCGCCCAAATAAAACCACTAATTACGGGGCCCTCAATAAATGGTTATTAGAAATGTTTAGAATTTGGGATGGCCATTTAGCGAACTCCACGGACTTCCCCAAAATGATATTACGTTAGAATCTTTAGGCGCGATTTTAATTTAAGTACCTTCTTAAACTCGGGTGCGCATTGATGCGACCTAAATCCAAATCTCGGCGAAGTCGAAACGTGTTAACAACCACGGGTGCATTGATTGCGACGTGGTTCGAAACGCGTTTTCACGACATTGCAATTCTTTTACAATAAATAATGATAAAAAGTGGTTTACAAATAAAAGGCACATAAGCTAGCATGTATTAAAATCAGATAAAATCAAATACAACAGTTAAGCGACCGTGCTAAAACCATGAAACCCGGGAATGCCTAACACCTTCTCCCGGGTTAACAGAATTTCTTACTCGGATTTCTGGTACGCGGACTGTTAACAGAGTCATAAATTTCCTTGTTTCGGGATTCAACCGGTGACTTGGGACACCATTAATCTCTCAAGTAGCGACTCTGAATAATTAATAATTAAATCCCGTTCCGATTGTCCTTTAAATGGAAAAACTCCTTTACGCCCTTACGGGTGTAGATGAAAAAAGAGGTGTGACACATATATTGATAGCTATATAAACCCGTATGCATTACCTTTACAAACATCAATTGCAGCGTTTGCTAGCTACTTCAGAGTCTACTTTTGACGACTTGGAAGCATTGACGCGAAGGTAACTTCTTCTTATTTTCTTGTACTTTCTTTATTCTATTGTCCTTTTTTGTAGGTGAAGAAGAGAAAGGTCGTTTAGTGCCAAGTTGACGGGCAACTCCATGACGTCCCATCGAAGGATAAATCCTCAGCAACTTATAGACGGTTAAATCCACAACAATTTATAGGTGGGCGTATCTGGCAACAACTTATAGACAGATCAATTTGCAACAACTTATAAACGGATAAATCCATAACAACTTATAGACGGACAAATACCCATCACCATATAGATGGACACATCAACATCAACATATAGACGGACACATCCACCTCAATATATAGACGGACAAATTTACATCAATATATAGACGGACAAATCCCCATTACCATATAGATGGACACATTAACATCAACATATAGATGGACACATCCACCTCAATATATAGACGGATAAATCCATATCAGCATATAAATGGACAAATCCCCATCGCCATATAGATGGCCAAATCCACATCGCTATATAGATGGGCAAATCCATAAAGAGGCCAACTTAAGGTACAAAGGGACTTAAATCTCCACCTTAAGATTGGAGGGTTATAGTTCCTTTTAAGGACAAACCCTACGGAGAGTCCAACTTAAGGTGCAAAGGGACTCATATGTCCACCTTAAGATTGGAAAGTTATAGTTCCTTTTAAGGACAAACACACAAAGAGGCCAACTTAAGGTGCAAAGGGACTCATATGTCCACCTTAAGATTGGAAAATTATAGATCATTTTAAGGACAAACCCACGAAGAGGCCAACTTAAGGTGCAAAGGGACTCATATGTCCATCACCTTAAGATTGGAAAATTATATTTCCTTTTAAGGACAAACCCACAAAGAGCCCAACTTAAGGTGCAAAAAGACTCATATGTCCACCTTAAGATTGGAAAGTTATATTTTCTTTTAAGGACAAACCCATGAAGAAGGCCAACTTAAGGTGCAAAGGGACTCATATGTCCACCTTAAGATTGGAAAGTTATAAAGCTTCAACTTGAAGTCTTCATGGACTTGATGACGTCAACTTGAACACTTGGAAAACTTTGAAGATTCGGCGGACTTTGCAAACTTAAACTTGAAAACCGACAAACTTGAAGATTTGGCGGACTTTGATGATTTAATCTGAAAAATTTGAGGGCTTAAATACTTCCACTTGAAGACCGACGAGTTTGAGGACCTCAACTTGAAGACTTAAACTTGGAGACCTGGAGGGCTTAGATATCTCAACTTGAAGGGTGGCGAACGTGAAGACTTCAACTTGAAGACCGACGGACTTGAAGATTTCAACTTAGAGACTTCGAGGACTTAAACAACTCAACTTGAATTCTGGTGAACTTAAGGACTTCAACTTGAAGGCCGATGGACTTGGAGGGCTTGAATACTTCAACTTAAAGACTAACGGATTTGCAGACTTCAACTTGAAGACCAAAAATTTGAAGGTTTTGCGAACTTGAAGGCATAACGAATCACCAGGCTTCATTGCAAATACTTGGTAGTCTCCTAAAAGACTATAATAATTCTATTGAAGACACCAATTTACCATGGAAGTTTGCCCCCTTTATATAGAATGAGATCAAAGTTCAATAGGAGGATGGCGTTTCAGCTTGATTTTACATTCCTTCATACTTCACTCGGACAACAATTAGGGCAATATGTATCTTTTCAACTTATGCGGCTGAACTTAGAATGAAACTCTAAGCTACCTACATACCTCAATGAAGAGGATCAAGTCATATCGTAGTTCAGACTGGGTTATTTTTTTTATGTCCTAACTTTTGCCTAGGCTACCTTTTTCGAAGTTTTCAACCTAGCGGACTCTTTTTTTTGTAGAGGTCGTACACAGTTTAGACTCATGCGGGCCAGGAGTGTAGCATCATGCAGTTTAGGCTCATGCGTCAAGGAGCGTTGTAACTTCAAGGATAATACTTCTTCAAAAACTTGCCATTGATAGGGCCGATTCTCATGCCATCTCCATCAACCAGCTTGTAAGCTCCACTTGAGTAAGCTTCTTATACGACATATGGCCCATCCCATTTTTAAGTGAACTTCCCTATAGGTTTATGAGAAGTAATTATGGGTATTCGTACGTCAAGGACTTGATCTCCTACTTGAAACGATCTCGGGCGAACTCATTTATTGAAGGCGCGAGATAATCGAGCTTGATAACATTTAAGACTCTGTTGAGCTTCCAACCTCTTTTCATCAAGATCCTCCAACTCTGCTAATCGAAGTCAAGCATTTTCTTCATCAGTGATCCCTTCTTGAATAGCCAATCGTAACGAAGGTATTTGACACTCAAGTGGCAAGACAGCTTCGAATCCATAAATGAGTGAATAAGGAGTCGCCTGTGTTGGCGTGCGGTGAGTCGTCCTATATGCCCATAGAGCTTCTTCCATACGGTCATTCCGATCTCGTTTGGATTTGGAGATGACTTTCTTTAACAAGTTGCATAGAGTCTTCTTGAATGCCTCAACTAGACCATTGGCGACAACATTGTACATTGAAGTGTTATGTTACTTGAAGCCAAAGAGATCGCAAATCTTGTTCATCAGCCTATTATCGAAAGGCTTTCCATTATCTATTATTATGTAACGAGGAATTCCAAAGCGATAAATAATGTTTACTCAGATGAAACTTGCAACATTTTCCTTCTTTACTTCCTTAAGAGCAACAGCTTTAGCCCATTTTGAGAAGTAGTTAGTTGCAGCTAAGATGTATAGGTACCCACCAGAGGACTTTGGCAGTGGTCCAACAACATCCAATCACCAAGTGTCAAACGGCCAGGATGCAATAGTTGGGTGCAACACTTCAGGAGGTTGATGAATAAAATTTGCATGGAATTGACAAGCTTTGCATCTTCGAGCATAGTCCAAGAAATCTTTTACCAACGTTGGCCAATAGTATCGCATCCTTTTTATATGGAAATGGAGCTTTGGTCCAGACTGGTGTGACCCATATACCCCAAAATGCGCTTCTTGCAAAGCTTGGAGTGTTTCATCTTCCCCTAAGCATCGCAAGAGTACTCCCTCGAATGATCTTCTGTATAGGGTATCTTTGTAGTAAAGGAAGCGAGGTGCACGATGAAGGATTTCAGTTCTTCTTCGCGGATTTTCTGGAAGTATCCCATATCACAAGTAGTCGATAATGGGTTGTCTCCATTCTTCTTTCTCGACTTCAGAAACAACGACAAGATGATTGAGTTCATTTTCTTCACATTCAGCCTTATTTGGCAGCGGTACTACCCATTTTTGGTAGACAGTAACTTGCGCTTGATCAAGCGGGGTTAAAGATGAAGCTAGGGCAGCTAAAGCATCCCCTTCTTATTTTCTTTCCTTGACACATGCTGAATAGTCACATCACCGATCCACCCCATTAACATTTTAGCTTAATCGTGATATGGGCGTAGTTTAGGCTTCTTGACCTCGTAACTACCTAAAAGCTGATTGACTAACTGAGAGTCACCAAAGACTTGCAATTGTAATCGCTTCATTTCGACAGCCATTTCCAGCCCAAGTATTAGTGCTTGATACTCAGTAACATTATTACAGCAGAATTGCATTAACATAAAATAGTAGGGCAGAACTTTACCTTGAGAAGTGACAAATACTACACCAGCACCAGCTCCTCCGCAATGTACAGCACCATCAAAGTACATCTTCCATGAAGGCTAAAATTCGATGACCATGGCGTCTTCATCAGGTAGTTCGTCAGTTAGTTCCCAATCATCAGGTATAGGGTGATCTGCTAAGAAGTCCGTTAACGGTTATCCTTTTATAGCCTTTTGAGGGATGTACACGATTTCAAATTTTCTGAAACTGGAGGTACCTAGTCGATCACTGAGGACAGGTTTTGACATTACGAACTTGATGGGATTTGCTCTAGAAACCAAACGAACGACATGAGCTTGAAAGTAGTGCTTCAATTTTCGGATTGAGAAGACTAGTGCCAAACATAACTTTTCAATTGGCGAATAATTCTACTCATTTGGTGTCATCATCCTGCTCAAGTAGTAAAGGGAGTTTTCTTTCCCTTCACTATTTTCTTAGGCCAATAGTGCTCCAACAGACCTTTCTTGTACTAAAATGTATAGTATCAATGGCTTTCCAAGTATAGGGGCTGCCAGAATAGGAGTCTTCATCAAGAAGGATTTACTACTCTCAAAGGCATTGTTACACACTTGGTCCCATTTGAACGGGACACCTTTCTTCATAAGGTAACTGAATGGTTGGCACCTTCCAGCTAGGTTTGAGATGAATCTCCTAAGGTACGCTAACTTTCCCTACAAACTTTTCAATTTGTGAATGTCCCGTGGCTCAGGCATTTTCAAGATAGCATCTACTTTTGCTTGATCAATTTCAATCCCTCGATGTCGAACAATGAAACCAAGGAACTTTCCGGAAGTAACTGCAAAGGCGCATTTCAATGGGCTCATCCTAAGTTGGTACCTCCGGAGAAACTCAAACACCATTCTCAAGTCTTTCAAGTGGTCGCTCTTCTCTCTTGATTTTACCACCAAGTCGTCAACATAGTATTCGACATTCTTGTGGAGACGATCGTCAAAAATATTCTGCATAGCCCTTTGGTACGTAGCACTAGCATTTTTCAAGCCAAAAGGCATTACCTAATAGCAATAAATACCCTTGGGGGTACTGAATAAGGTAAGTTATTCATCTTTTGGCGCCATGCGAATTTGGTTATACCCTGATGAACCATCCATAAATGACATTGCCTCGTACCCAGTAGTAGCATCGATCATCAGTTCTAGAATGGAAAGCGGGAACTCATCTTTCGGACATGCATTGTTAAGATCCCTAAAGTTAACGGACACTCGAATCTGGCCATTTTTCTTCCTTACAGGGACAATACTTGAAACCCATGTTGGGTATTTAACTTCACGAATAAATCCAGCTTCGATGATTTTGTTAACTTCGGTTTCAATCAAGGGAACCAAGTCCGGCCTAAAACGCCTTTGAGCTTGTTTAACAGGGCGAGCACCATTTTTTACTACAAGGTGATAGACTGCTACTTTCGGGTCCAATCCAAGCATCTCTTTGTAACTCCAAGCGAAGACATCCCTGAACTCCTTGAGTAACTCAATATAAGTGTTCTCTTCATCAGCTTCTAATAAAGCACTTAGGTAGGTGGGTCCTGGTTCCTCATCAATGCCAAGGTTAACTTCTTTTAAGGCATCAATTGTCGTCTTCACTCCTTCTTCAAGTTCGGGTGGAGCGTCTTTCACATCTTCATCTTCTTGATGGTCCCCATCATTGAGGGATATGTGATAACATGGTGAAACATCCTCCAATTCTACATTATCCTCCATTAAAGATGAAACACCATTATCGCCTTGTACAGTAACATGATATGAAGAACCCACACTTTCTTCATCTTCGTTACGCTCCTTAGTGTAGACCACAGTATATGGCTTTATCTTTAGTACTTCTTTACATGAAACCACAAGTTTTGTTTGTCGCCTCATTCTAGAAGGAACCAAACTTTGGAAATCCTTAGAGATTTTCTGGATTTTGGGCGAAGCGGGTGTTCTTATGCTTTGAAAATTTCTCTGGAACTGGTTCCCCTTCTTTAATGGACCCAATCTTTCAAATAGGGAGGTCCTCAAAGGTGATTTTCCAAGTCGATCAAATACACAAGGCTTGTTGGAAGCGGCAGATTCGTCTTCAACGGTGATATAATTGCTACTCGTCCTTCTTATGGAGATGCACACTGGTGACGGTTGCTTGTATCCCAAACCTTCACGTGGTTGCCTCGCTGCAGCTTCTGATGGGAGCTTCCCTAACTTTAACGGCTCATTGGGATTGTATCTAGCTTTTGCAAATAGCTTGTAAGCTTTAGGGTCAAAACCTTCATCTGTTCGCTTTGTAGGGAGTACCCCATTCTGTATACAATTTTGGGCTGCAAACCCTACAAGCGGCTTCGAGGAAAACTTTACTGCCTCAATTTGTTTTACCGGAAGTGTTACCTCCTTTAGCGTGTTAGTTTGGAGATTAGATGATTCGCCCTATCTTTCTTCCTTTTAGGGACATATTGGAGCGCGGAAATCACTTTCTTTCCATAAGACACAATACCTCCTTTATAAGATTTATTCACGTTGGCGTGTACCTCCTCAGTAATAGCTTTGGCTTTACTAATAGTCACCTCAGCTCTTTTAATTATGGGCTCTTGATTCTCGCTTTTCATTCCATCATCAACTTTTATCTCCTTCACAATGCGGTTCTTCAAATATAACTTTGCATCGGCGAAGTGTGACTTTGCCTCGGTGAATGGCTCATCATCAGCAACTATCTTCTTCTCGACTTCACCCTCGTAGTATTTTAGACATTGATGGTAGGTAGATGGAACTACTTTATTCTCATGTATCCAAGGCCTTCCAAGCAAGACGTTGTAAGAAGTCTTTGCATCGATCACATGTAGCCATGCACTTGATTGCATATCTTCAATGGTGATTTCCAGCCTGATCGCGCCTATGTCTCTTTGCCCCCCTTGGTTGAATCCTTGGATCATCACACAACTTTCTGAGAGTTCGTTCATGGGAATACCAAGTTCTTTCACAGTGCGAATTAGCAAAATGTTGACTGAGGATCCTCCATCAACCAAAATTCGATTTACCCTTTCATCACGCATATAGCCAACCAGGTACAATGGGCGGTTATGAAGAGTGTCACCTAGCAGAAGATCGTCATTTGTGAATGTGACGTTTTCCTCACAAGCATTAACTTCTTGAGAAGTGGACTTGATGAGCTTTTCCGGAGATGGTTCCAACGGTAGGTTATCACTCTTTTCTTCCCCTTTGTCAGCATGGCAACAAGAGGCATTGATACCCTCATGGGAAATCTTCATGCGGAACCAACTTGGTAAAAACTCCTCCAATGTCACTGGATTTTATGGCTTTTGAGAATGGTGCATCTCCACTTTTGCTTTCTTCAAATGCCTAACTGGATTCTTTTTTGTTGGTCTTTTTACCATCATCTTCTTTGTTGGTTGTTCTATTGATTCTTTTCGTGGGCTTCTTTTGTGGCGCCTATGACGAGTCACCAACGTCCAACCTTCATCATCATCAGGTTGATCATCTTCAACTTTGTTGTTCACCAGTAATTCTTCATTTTTGATTCCTTTTAAACTGCATAACTCATCTAGATTGAATGAGCCAAAGGTGATAGAGACTTGGTTTGCGCTTGCCTTCTTATCTTCAAGCACGATCTTTTTTTCACGAGCCAAGTCCATGATTTTGTCCTTGAAGACAAAGCACTTCTCTAGAGGGTGGCTTACAAGTCGGTGATATTTGTAGTAATTTGGGTCATTTGTTTTTCTAGCTTCATTTGGCTGCTTCATCTCTAGAAGCTCAATAAGATTTAACTCGAGGAGTTCTTTGAAAATAGTTGGCACATCAGAATCCAGAAATGGGTACTCCTTCTCTTGCATTTCTTTTAAAGTCAACTTTCCACTTGTCTTATCTTGAAAAGAAGTAGATTTCATACTCTTCTTCTTGCTCACTTTCGCCATGAACTTCACAGGTGACGTGTTGACATTCATAGCTTCTTTGCTTTCAGACTTGGGTACGAACTTGCCCCACTTCCTGACTTCTTTCTTGTCATTCCCTTTGCGAGGTTCACATATGGGCATCCTTTCATTCCAGCAGAGGACATGCTCAATTCCATGTCATGGGCACGAGTTGCAAGTTCTTCAAATGTGCCAGACTTGATACCTTGCAAGATGTAGCGCAATCCCTAATGCATGCCTTGGATGCGCATCTATATGCCTGAAGCTTCACTAAGCCTGTCTTTGCAGTTGAGGCATGCATTCCTCCAACAATTGATAAAGTCGACAACTGGTTCCCCCTTTCGTTGACGAGTATTCATAAGTTCTATCATACTCACAGTACGTCTCGTACTATAAAAGCGATTGAGGAACTCTTGCTCTAGTTGATCCCAGCTATCGATAGATCCAGCCTCGAGGTCAAAGCATTTTCTTTTAGCGAGTGGACAAACTGCTTGATGAGGTAATCTCCATAAGTCCCTGCATTGTTGCACGTCTCCACGAAGTGCGCAACATGTTGCTTTGGGTTACCTTTACCATCAAACTGTTGAAACTTTGTAGGTTGATAGCCACCATGCATCTTTAACATATCGACCCTTGCAGTGTACGGCTTTGCATATGTAAGGGAGGATTTGGCAGCAACTTCATATTTGTTCTTAATGGTTCCTTCAATGAACTCCTTCAGTTGATCGATTGGAATCATCCCTTTAGATGAGACAGGGATAGCCTTAGTGGATGCTGCTTGTCTTGGGGGAGAGTCACTCTCTAGAACTTCTGGGAGATTGCCGGGTGCATGGGTGGATTCTTCTTCCATCAAGATTCCCACCTTGTTTGTTAGCTTGTCAATTCTGTCCTCTTGATTTTGCATGCATTTGGTCAAGCCAGCAATTGCTTCCGTCAAGTTTGCCAACTGCTCCTCCATAGATGAAGTGTTTGTCACCATGGATTGCGTGATTGTCGTGGACGATGGAGAGTAGCATGGATTTTCACACAAATTGATCCTTGATTGTCTCACGTTATGTGGTGTAAGTGGGAAGGATCCATCACTTGAAGCATCATCATCTTCCTTCACAGCAGAGTGCTTGGGTCCGGAGAGGTCAAGAAGAGCAAGTGTTTTCTTGATCTTTTCACCAATATCACTTCCTCCTTCAGGTGCGTTTGTGGAAGATCTTTCTCCTTTTGAGGATGAAAAGCCAAAAATAGGGGTGATACGGACGACACTTGGGGTAATTGTTGTCCTAAAGAGCTTGCTTTGCTCCTCATAACTGGTATGAAGCTTCCAAAGGAAACATCAAGGATGCTTTCCACATCAGCATAGAACTTGGAGTTAGAAGCCTTGGTGGATGTTGGTCTGGATTTGATTTTCTTCGAAGCCATTTCAATGTTCTCATACTTTGGTGATTGAAAAGTTGAGATGAGAGGTAGAGATTGTCCCACTGGGCGTGCTAGAATTTGTAGACAATAAATTTGCGTCGAGAAAATAAAATCAAGACTAAAAATATCACAACAATCGTAGTATTTTTATTTCGGATATTTGAGGGTTACAATCTCTATGATTCCTCTGATTCTACTTTTCTAGTATAAATTTAAGGGCCTTTGAGATTGATCTTGAATTTGAATTTGATTTAACTGTCGCAAACACTTTGATTGTTGCCACGAATTGTTTCACGAACAAGTAGCCTTGATCTTGAACGCATTGTATTTGATTTGACTTCGTTCTTGATCTTGAATATTTGATTTGTTCTTCGTTCTTGAACTAGAACTTGATTTATTGAACTTGAACTTAGTTGCTTGAAGTGTGAAACTTGTAGAGAAATTTGCGGCGTTTGATCCACGATCTCTCTGTTGCTTCTTGTTATAACTTCTGGTGCCTTTTCTGGGTTATGAAGACCCCTATTTATAGTTGTGTAAAGGAAGATTTGTGGTAAGAACAAACTCTTTCCTATCAATCAAATTGAAGTGTGACATGACCGCAGTTGATTGGCCAGAACATTCACTATACGTGGCACGATTTCATTGGCCTTTTAGTGTGACTTGGCATGCCTTGTCATTTTGACACGTGGCATGATCCTATTGGCTCTTCCGTTTGACTTGGTGCGCCATGTCATTTGACACGTGGCACCAAAATGGGCCTCTAGAAAGATGATATCTTGGGCTTAATGAAGTGGGCTCATCACTTTAGCCCAATTAAATGGGCTAGCCCAATGGATTAAGATTTATTTATTTAATCCATATATATTTTGGGCTTATATAATTGATTCATTTATATACTGGCCCATAATATTTATTTGGACCAATATATCTTGAATTTAAAATATAATCTAAATTCTTTTATGGATTTAATTTTAATAAAATTTATATGACTACAATTATCATCAGATCCGCCTCTGCAAATGCTTCCTCAAATAGTACTGGAGATTGATCCAGGGGTGGCTCAAGAGGTAGGCTAGTAAAGCATCTGCTTTAGGCTCCCTAAATTTTGAGGCCCCAAAAATAATTATGAATTTTCTATCTTATTTTTGCTTAGACATTATTGAAGTTCATACAAACTCCTTATAAAAGTAGAAATAAAGACTGTCTATTTTTAACAATAGAAATAATTTAGAACTTTGAATTAAGATACTCAAATCTTCATATTGGTAAATAATATTTTTTACAATAAGATCCATGGTAACACATTGTAAATACGTGGCTAACATCTTAGTAACTTGAATTTTCTTACCAATATAAATATCAGTACTACGTATTATATTTTGTAAGATAATTAAATTACATACAAAATAAAGGATAAAACCAAAGTAAATATTAGTATTACATTATGTAAGATAACTATAGTATTAAGAAAACAAAAAAGGAAAAAAGGCCCTTTATTAAAATTTGGCTTTAGGCCGCGAATTTTATTGAGACATCCTTGAGTGAATGATTCCTGTGCCATGAATGCGACTAAGCCCTAAAACGACGTCTTTGGTGTGTAATTTAACTTCAACGTCTGCCATTCCTTTCCCGGAGCAATTCAAATGATTAGCCAAATTTCCACCAGAAGCATATTCTAACGATAAGTTGTAGAGGAGAACACCGTCTTTTAGCGTAACTTTAACACTGAAAGAGCGAATAACGTGAGGAGAGTCCTCAAATATGCAAAGAAATTCCCTCTCTACTTGAAGCGATTCAGATCGGCTTAACATACAAGACTTTACCGCAATCAGTAATGGAATTAGACTATGATGAACAGTACTGGCATCGAAATTAGTAGCATCAGTGGAAGCTAATGAAACGAAGCCAAACCCTCCTTTCCCCCAACGTTCTCCCTCTCTTCCACATAACTTTTACTTCTTCTTCTACTTCCGCCATTAGAACTAACTAGGTTACTATGAAGAATGTTATGTGAATATCCTCTCTCTCGCCTCTGCTGGCGCGGTGTAGTTTTTGTAGTAGTAATTTTTTTGGTTGCCTCAAAGTTTTGTTTCTTATTTGGCTATTTAGTCTGCGTTTACCCTATTATATTCATTCCTAAATTTACGTATTCCGTCTCCTCTCCTATTCCTAAATGGAGTAGTACAAAATATTAATATATTACTTCAATTTTATATTATTATTGCATAAATTAAAATAGAAAATAATGTTTAAATTAATAAATTATTTTAAAGTTGAAAATCTTGAAGAAATTTTACATAAAAATGGAATTTATACTCTATTATAACTCGTAAACATTTTTCTTTGTAAAATTATCCATCTACATAAATTAATTAAGTTCTCCTTTTACCGCTGGATATCCACAAATAAAAATGCAGATACTTTATTTCAAATGAGACATTTAACAAAATTTATTATTTATATTTTAAGGAAGACCAAAAGAGCAAAAATTAAAGGATATATAGCAACTCTCTTTCGTTAATAGGACTGTTTACCTTGAAATCTGAGTAACAATTAAACTTATATTGTAGTTTTAAAGATACGTGATTCGGTACAATACCAATTGATAAACAAGGAATATAACATATAAATTGAAGAATAAAGCAAGTCAAACCGATGTGCAAGCCCAGTCTTGACCTCGAGTTGTGATAACCTCGAGGTAGGTTAGTAAGAACAATAAAATTATAAGGCAACTCTGACGAACAATAATCAAGAAAGTGATGAATGTGCATTCTCTTGTCAATGAATAGTGTGTTACAAATGAATGAGCTTCCCTTTATATAATAGGGGGTCCTAAATAAGGTACACTTCTAATTATAGCAGGGAATATTATTGGACAATTGTCTAACTGCCTAGCACAAATCCGTTCCGGAATTTACGCAGGGATCCTCGGGCCATTGCGAGAATCTTGCTCTTTCTGTTACTAAACCATAATGGTACTGTCTCGAGGTCAGTCATACTCAGCCTTGATTTTCATCGAGCACTTCGATCCTCAAGTTCTATATTCGGCCGTCAAGCTCGAGCCAAGTCCGTTTTGGGCTTATTCTCGAAGCAACTCCCCGAGCCTACGAAATCGGTATACCTGATTTCGACCGTACACAGATAGTCCCCGCATTTTTTAGAGTGAAATGATAAAAAATGATCCGACCCTTGATTCTACGATACCTTGATCATGATGTCAATTCCATGACTTCAGCGACAGAAATGACTGAAGGGTCGCATTTGCATGGTTTCCAAGGTCATTAATTGACAGCGGATGATGGTCAACCATTAGTTTCCTACAACCATTGAAGCGACCATTATAAATAGGTCAATTTCTCAATCTTTACTTCCCAAACGTTTTCCCAAATCTTTACAAGCTTCTCCATTTTCTTTGAGTCCATACTTCTCTTCAATTTGTGCTTTTCATAACATCAACTTCTTCTCATTTCTTGAATTCCACAACAGTGATGGCTAAAACATCTAAAATTGTCCCTCAGAAAGAAAAAACCTCCTCCTCATCACGACCGACCGGTGGTAAAACGCCGGTGGAGCCTCGTTTCAAGGAGTGCATTCCTGGGCCATGCGAGCTGTCTTCTGATTTCAAAGTCGATAGGCCTTCATCAGTTCCAGGTAGATGTGAGCCCATGTCCTAATATATGTACTCGACATCTGAAGACGATCTCAGGTAGGTGAAAGAGGATTGCAATTGGGAAAATAAGGAGGTGGTGATTCCTTCCCCCGATGAGGACATCACTACCCATGTGAAAGGGTACATAAGTGTGTATACTTATTGCTCAGATATTTTTAGAGCAAGGTCAAGGGGATGTCTTTTACCCTTGACCATTTGATCAGGTTATACAGCCCTCGCCTCTATCAAGGTGGGTTGATAAATCTCCAACATCGATCTACGAAGGCGCTGTTCTCGAGCATTGATAAGTACAAGGAACCAGAATGGATAGGCTGGTTCGTCCGAATCAAGACCTCTGACCTAATTTTTGCCGAAAGAATGTCATTCCCCAAAGAATGGAACATGAAACGTAAGTACAACTCCATCGATGATGCTCACTACTTTGCTTTCTTTATTCTTCTTCGATCTAATTTCTTTTTGATGGTGTAGCTTCCCATTAGTTTCCTGGTGCAGTTCCGGACATCGCAGGTTGGGTTAGACAACTGGCCTCTACTTCTTCATATGTTGAGTGTTGCTGGAGCTTTTTGGCCAAAGGTCGGTGGGAAGCTAAAAACTATGGTGAGTTCCTTTGTTCACATGTTGATGCTTCTCTGGAAAATACTTACTTTCTCCTCATGTAGGCCTTGAAGACAATGTTGTTATGAGGCTGCCTCCGCCCGGTGAAGAGGAGATCCCGAAGCCAACCAAAGAGAAGAAGAGAAAAAGGGCCTCACCTCCAAGTACCCCGAAGCCTAGGAAAGGTAGGGCTCAGAAACCGAGGGCCGACCCATATCTACTGACGATGTTCAAAAACTTTGGGAGGATGAGGAAGAAGGAAAGGATGTCGACTGCTTGATGGTAGCTCGGAAGAGGGGAAGTACTGAAGCTTCAAAGGTCGCTGAACTGGCTATGGTTGATGTTGTTCAATCTCGAACTGAAAAAATCTCGAAAGGGAGCTCGAGCAAAGTCCCCGAGCCATCGGGTGATAAAAGGGCACCTCGCCGTGAAGAATGTCTGGCGGATATGCCTGAAGGGTCCAATTCTGAGGCCCCTCAAAGAGAAGAGAATGTCCCATGTGACTCACTTGGGATAATTAATATAGATGAGTCGCTGCCTAGCCCTACATTCTCCGAAGGGAAGTTCCGAGATGCCCGGGCTATGAAGACTCCTAACATGGGGACGACCCATGAAGGGAATGATATTTTCCAGGTATGCTTCACAGGGGTCGAAGATGGTCCCGACCCGGATGCTTCGTTCATTTTTGACGTGGCCCAGTGGCTTCTTAAACAAGTAAGCTTCTGCCTCCATAATTATGCTTGTATTTTATTCTCTTTTTCCAAGTTTAACCTTTTCCCTCTGTGTGAAGGCCATGACGCTCTATCGAGAAATATTTTCCAAATCCCGAGTTGAGCTGACCCGATGCGAGGCCGAACTCAAGAACCTCGTGGAGGAGGGGGATGGCCTCAAACTCCTCTATGTTCAAAAAGAGGAGGAGATCAGGGACCTCCGAGCCGAACTGATGAGGGCTCATCGAGAACAAACTGAGCTCATCAAATAGGTAATGTGACTTTTTAGGAATTTGTTACGTACTCATTTGACTTGGCGATTAACATTTCGACTTGGTAGGCCCAGCAGAAGGGTGAGTTGGTGGAGCAGCTTTGAGAAGAGGTTAAGACGAAAGAGACCGAGACCCTGAGATGGAAACAACATATGGATCGTTTTGCCTCGGATAAAGATGCGCTTAGAACCCAGCTAACTTCGGTCGAATGCCAACTTCAAAGTGTAAAGGGGGAAAGCATTGCCCGGATCTGGAAGATTGAGGAGCTCGAGGCTAAGTTTGCCACTGAGCTTGCAAAGGCTAAATCTAAGGCGGAGGTGCTTGTGGCCTCTTATCGAGCTGACGTCGAGGTTGCCAACATTCGGGCATAGGAGATCTCTGTTGTTGCTGAAGTCAAATTGTCTTGTGATGTCGATCATGCCAGGAGACAATCTTGGAGAGAGACTCTCGAGGAAGTGCATGCTCATGTTTTTGGCCTCTCAGCCGATATTGAGAATGCGAAAGCTTTGGAAGACGAGGCTACTGCTTTACACTTCGATGATGAAGATTCTGCTAGTGGATCCGAGAGCGGAGGAGATGAGGATGAGGCCCCCGAGGAAGTGGCTCCCAAATATGTGTCTCCCAAAGTGGACTAAGTCCTTAGGATTTTGTTTTTTTGTGTAAAGCCCCTCGTGGTTATTGTAAATACCTTCTGTGTATAAAAAGTTCCTTTTCTTTCTGCTCTATCTCGATTCGTGGTAAGGTCTGCTTTGTTTTTGCGTTGCGAAATTTTTTTGATGTTATAACTTCAATAATCGAGTGAGCATTAGCTCGAACTTCAGAGTAAAACAAACCCTTAGGTTTTTAGTACACAATGGGCAAGTTTTGAACTTATAATAGAATACATCTTAAGGTTTTATGATGAATCCTCGAGCTATATTCAAGTCGATTTTATTCGGAATAGTGGGACCCTTAGGTCCGGGTTGAGCGAGGACAAGGTCTCGAACTCTAAATGTCTTGGCCCTTAGGTTCTTTTAGGTTGGGCCAATATGGCCTTTGAAAGATGGCTATTATTTCCCCCTTTTTGGCTTAAAAGACTTAGTAAAGATTTCTTTATGCCTTAGCATGTATTTGTTACCCATTAGGTTTTTTGAGGGTCCGATGTCGATTGAAACCCTTTTTCTTTTTGTTCCTTAGCACATTTGTGTTAGGATAATTTGATACCTCTTAAGGTTTTTCGAGGGATGATTTTATCAAAGCCCTTTTAGTCGTTTTGCCGGGGATAGCCTTTTAACCAATTTTTTCAAAGTATTTGAAGGCCTGTTGTTTATTGAGGGATTCGGACGTCTCCGAGCCGCGTTATTTCGGTACTAGCCTTTATTTCAGTCGTAGCCTTTAGTATGGCCGTAGCCTTCGTGTATGCTTCTTGGACTTATTTCCCGATAACATCTTGAACTTGTTCGAAATGTCAGCCCCCGAGTATGATGGCCTTGTCCTTTTTATCGAGGGGTGCCTCTTTGAGTCTTATGACTTCGAATTTAGATAATTCGAGCCTGCAATCCCCGAGTGTTCAAGGTGTATTTGTGTTTGGCCCGTGAGTCGTTTCTCACAAAATCACAAGTATGGAGTATAGTAGCAAATTTTCTTTGAGATACAAAGTGTTTGATATAGAAAGAATTCTTCTTTGAATAATTGATACATGCGTACATGTTTTTCTATTGGGGCTCGACTAATCTATATGGGCACGGTTCACTCGACCGTTTTGCCCATTACAAGGTTTCTTGAAAATATAACCTCCAAGGGTGATGCCCCTAGTATTCTAGGTTGATTGAAAAGAAGCCTTGGATACTGTTGAATTTTTCTCAGGTAGCACATAATTGTTTCCTTGTTAAAAACCTCGCTGGAAAAACCCATTCGGGATAAAAACCGATCTGAGGGAAACGAGTGCATTGCGTTCTTTAAAACCTATGATTTTCATATTGAAGAGTTTCCTCGACGCCTCAATCCATCACCTGCCGTAGGTTAGTACCAAATATAAATGGAAAAGGGAGAGAGTCATACCTCAGCAATAATATTGTTTGAGTAGTGATATGTTCCAATTGTTTGGCAATTGTCCGCCTTCCATCATGCCAAGTTTGTAAGATCCCTTTCCAATGACACTGATGACTCGATATGGTCCTTCCCAATTCGGGCCTAGTGTCCCTTCGTTTGGGTCTCGAGTATTGAGGGTGACTTTCCTTATACCTAAGTCCCCGATTCCTAAGTGGCGAAGGTTGGATCTTCTATTGGAATATCTCTCGATTCTTTGCTTCTATGCAGCCATCCGAACAAGCACAGCTTCTCGTTTCTTATCTAATAGTTCGAGGCTAGTATTCATAGCCTTGTGATTTGATTCCTCCGTTGCATGTCGAAATCTGGCGCTAGGTTCCCCGACCTCGACTGGGATTAAAGCCTCAGAGCCATATACTAAGGAGAACGTGGTTGCCCCTATGCTAGACTTCGATGTTGTTTGATACGCCCAAAGAACTTTGGGTAGAATTTCTCTCTATTTTCCCTTAGCGTCTCTCAACCTTTTCTTTAAGTTTTGGATAATAGTCTTGTTCATCAATTCGGCCTATCCGTTTGCGCTTGGGTGATATGGAATTGATAAGATCCTTTTATTGTTGGTTCTTCGAGGAACTTCGTTACCATGCTGCCAATGAATTGCTTCCCGTTGTCGCATACGATTTAAGCAGGTATCCCGAATCGACACACAATGTGTTCCTAGATGAAGTCTATAACTTCTTTTTCTCTGACCTTCTCGAAGGCGTGTTTTTCTACCCATTTAGAAAAGTAGTCAGTCATAAACAAAATGAATTTAACTTTACCTGGGGCCGTTGGCAGAGGGCCGACGATATCCATCCCCCACTTTATGAATGACCATGGGGATAGGACTGAATGAAGTTGCTCTCCGGGATGATGGATCATCGGTGGAAACCTTTGACCTTTATCACATTTTCGAACAAATTCCTTAGTGTCTTTTTCCATGCTATCCCAGTAGTACCCTGCTCTGATGATTTTGTGAATCAAAGATTCGGCGCCGGAATGGTTCCCACAAGTGCCTTCATGGACCTCTCTTAAAACATAAGCGGTGTCCCGCGGCCCCAAACATACCACCAGTGGTCCATCAAACGTCCATATGTATAACATTCCATATTCATCCAACGTGAATCAGGCGGCTTTGGTTTGTAGGGCCCTTAACTCTTTAAGGTCCGACGGGAGCTTTTCGTTCTTTAAATATTCAATATATTTATTCCTCCAATCCCAGGTCAAGCTTGTAGAGTTTATCTCGGCATGACCCTTTTCGATCACAGATCTCGATAATTGGACAACAGTCCCCGGGATAGTATCATCTTCCTCGACTGATGATCCCAAATTTGCAAGCGCATTGGCCTCACTATTTTGTTCTCGAGGTATGTGGTCTAGAGTCCACTGATTAAAGTGATGCAAAGTTACATGTAGCTTGTCCAAATACCTTTGCATTCTATCTTCTCGAACTTCGAAGCTTTTGTTTACTTGGTTCACCACTAATAAAGAGTCACACTTGGCTTCAATGACTTCTGCCCCCAAGCTTCTAGCTAGCTCGAGACCTGCAATTATGGCCTTGTACTCGGTCTCATTGTTAGTCAATCTAGAAGTCTTGATATACTGCCTAATAATGCTACCTATGGGTGGCTTCAAAATGATGCCTAGCCTGAACCCCTTCACATTAGAAGCACTATCTGTGAAAAGGGTCCATACCCCCGATGATGTGCCTGATTTTAACAAGAGTTCCTTTTCAACTTCGGGTACGAGGGTTGGTATGAAATAGGCCATGAAGTCCGCTAGTATTTGAGATTTGATGGCCATTCGGGGTTGATACTTGATATCATACCCACTGAGTTTGACAGTCCATTTGGCCAATCGTCCCGAAAGTTCGGGTGTGTGCAAAATATTACGAAGTGAGTAAGTTGTTAACACACATATGGGGTGGCATTGAAAGTATGGTTTTAACTTTCTAGAGGTGCTTATTAGTTCAATTGTTGATTTCTCTAAGTGTGGATATCTAGTTTCTGTTTCCCCTAAGTTTTGAATTACATAATAAAGGGGAAATTGCATACCTTGATCTTCTCGAACTAGGACACCACTCACCGTGATTTCCGACACCACCAAGTACAAGTAAAGTTTCTTGTCTGCCTTCGGCGTGTGAAAGCAATGGCGGGCTCGATAGGTATCGCTTTAATTCCTCTAATGCTTGTTGACACTCCGGGGTCCAAGTGAAATAGTTCTTCTTCTTGAGTAAGGAGAAAAATTTGTGGCTTCGATACGATGACCTCGAGATAAATCGGCGTAAAGCAGCTATCCGCCCGGTTAGCCTCTGCACGGCTTTTACACTGTCCACAATAGTGATGTCTTCGATGGCCTTGATTTTATCGGGATTGATCTTGATCCCCTGATTTGACACCATGAAGCCTAGGAACTTGCCTGAGCTGACCCCGAAAGCACATTTCTCGAGGTTGAGTTTCATGTTGTATTTTCTCAAAATCTCTGCGCGCAAGGACTTAACTAGAATGTCATCAATATAAACTTCCATTGAATTACCTATTTGTTCTTCGAACATATTATTTATTTGGCATTAGTAAGTAGCCCCTGCATTTTGTAGCCCAAAGGGTATTACATTATAACAATATGTTCTGTACTTGGCGATGAATGAGGTCTTCTCCTGGTCTTCCGAGTTTATCTGAATTTGATTGTACCCGAAATAGGCGTCGAGAAAGGTAAGGATACCATGGCCAGCCATGGCATCTATCATGAGATCGATGTTAGGCAGTGGAAAAGAGTCTTTAGTGCATGCCTTGTTCAAATCCTTGTAATCTACGCACATCCTAAGTTTGTTCCCTTTTTTAGGTACTACGACTACATTGTCTAACCATTCGAGGTATTTTACCTCCCGAATGGACCCTATTTTGAGGAGTTTAGTTACCTCGTCCTTTATGAATGCATGCTTTACCTCAGACTGGGGCCTTCTCTTTTGTTTCACCAGTTTGAACCTAGGGTCGAGGCTTAGCCAATGTGTTGTTATCTCCGGTGGGATCCCTGTTATGTCTAAGTGGGACCAAGTAAAACAATCTATGTTATCGATAAGAAATTGAATAAGCTTTCTCCTGAGTTTGGGGGTTAACCCCGTTCCCAGGTATATCTTTTGCTCGGGCAGATGCTCGATTAATATAACCTGTTCCAGCTCATCAACAGTTGATTTGGTAGCATCGGAGTCTTCGGGAACAATAAAGGTTCGAGGGGTCAGAAAATTCTCATCTTCTTCTTCTATCTCCTGCTTTCTCGATTCGATCAAGCCTGGTGGCTATGATTGCTATTTGGTTTCCTATCTACCTTTGATGCTCGACCTTTCCGGAGTTGATGACGTCGACACCGGTATATCCTCGTCAATTGCTAACATTTCCTTTGCCGCATGTTTCTCCCCAAACACTACTTTAACATCATATGATGTCGGGAATTTCATCATTTGGTGGAGAGTTGAAGGAACCACCCTTATGTTGTGAATCTAGGGCCTTCCGAGTAGGGCATTGTACCTTATGTCGCCCTCAATCACGTGGAATTTGGTATCTTGAATGGTTCCAGCCACGTTCACTGGTAGAATAATCTCCCCTTTAGTTGTTTCACTAGCCATGTTGAAGCCGTTTAAGACCCGAGCTGCGGGCACAATTTGATCTTGTAGGCCGAGCTGCTCCATGAACCTCGATCAGATGATGTTTTTCGAGCTACCTGGATCCACTAAAACACGCTTAACTTGAACTTTATTTAATAAGATAGAAATTACCAGAGCGTCGTTGTGTGGTTGAGAGATCCTTCCGCTTATTCGTCATTGAATGATAAGGAACCCACGGGTACATAATCCCGGGTCCGTTTCTCCTTGGTAATTCATACATTATGCGCTTGAACATGGGCCCTTGTGGAATATCGACCCCGTGAACGATCATATGAAAGACATGTTGAGGTTCCTCCTATTCAATTTTCATGTTGGTGTCTTTGTCTCTGAAATGATTCTTGGCTCGATCACTAAGGAACTCTCAGATACCTGATCGCTGCCAACTCGACGCTACACTAAGGTAGGAAGATCGGGTCGCAATAGCTTTTACCCGATATGAGGATCGGGATCGATTTCCTCAGGGAGCTAGTAGTGGAGTTGGATTGTCTGTGTATCCTAGAGATGTGTTTGTGCTCCTAATTTCACATGAAACATTTTTTGAGTTTTTGTATTTATAACTACTATTAGATTGAAGCTAAATTATTCTAAGAGAATATTGCCAAGTTGTAAATAATAGGAAGAAGGGCACTAGGGTCGTAGCATCACCTAGGTGGCTAATTGACGGGTAGATGTTACTAAGGATAGATTGACATATTTGGGGATTATGCTATAACCGTTGCACAATTGCACCCACTCTCACACCTCTCGGAAGAGAGAGTGATTTTGCCCAATTGACTCTCTCGAGACCAGTTGGGTAGGCCAATGAGATCAAGAAACTAGGGTTCAAGTAGGGTGATTACTCTCTCGAGATTTAACCCGTTAATTGGGACTACCATTTCTCATGGGTCCATCCCAATTCCTTGTTGGATCAATTTTGGGGTCATAGACTTTCTTTGTCAAGAAGAGTTAAACCCACTAAGCTTGAATTAGTGTTTGCAACCACCAATTCTTGAATAAAAACATAAAATCAACCCAAATAGCAAACACCCAATATCAATCTAACCCTAGATGGCAACACCCATCAATTAACCACACTAGGGTTGAGGCATAACCCTAGCTAATGGGTTTAGCCAGTTATGCTAAATACAGAAATTGAAGAAATAGATGAAGAACTAAACATAATAATTGATTACTAGAAGAAACTACAATAATCTATTGTTAATGTAAAGCAAAATATGCCAAAAAATGGCTACAACACCGAGCGCAACTATCGTTTGAAGTTCCCCGATAAAAGAGAGCCCTAAAAAATAGTAAAATGTTCTATTTATACTAGGCTAGAAAAACTGGACAAAAATACCCCTGCGGGGTTAGTGCGGGCCGCACAAAACGGACCGCGGCCGCACTGGCTCTTGGACTTCAACTGTTTGATAACTTGAACTGGGGGACGCAGACCGTGTGGAAGGGTACCGCGGCCGCGATGGCAACTGGCGCGGTCTGCGCAGGCGTGACCGCGTGACCAAAAGTGCACTTCTCTAAACCTCTGCTCCGCGGACAGCGTAAATGGTACCGCGGTCGCGAAGCCTGAACGCGGACCGTGTAAATGGTACCGCGGTCGCGTAGCTCTTAGCCTGATTGTTCCCTTCTCTGAACTTCCTAGTGCGGTCGCGGTTGCTTTTGCGCGGTCCTCACTAGGCCCATTTTTCCTCCATTCACTTGGTCTTGATACTGGAGCAGGTTTCACTCCTTTTTGAGCCAATATTTGACCTTTTTTTTAATTTGTCGCTCAAACCTGCAATCAAGCACAATTTGTGAGCATTTTGGGACTATTTTGTAGCAATTTATAATCACAGCATAGGTAAGTAGGGGGATAAAACACGTTAAAATCCCGACTTATCAACTCCCTCAAACTTAAACCTTTGCTTGTCCTCAAGCAAACAAAATAAGATCCACCCCTTAACGAAAAATCCAATTAATTCCAGCTATCCTAAAGTAACCTCAACAAGCATTAATTGGGACTAACAATTGCCCTCAATACGAATGCATCATTAACACATTTAAACTTTGAAAACTATGGATCAAGTGTGACACAAGAGCATCAAGAGTTGACACATTTTATCAAAGAACTTCTCTCAATTACTTTGGTTATTGTAGAACCCAAACTCCCACATCCTCAACTCTCCCTAAGCGAACCTCACCTTTTAAGTATTGACACACAAACCGAGGTTAATGGAATTTCACTCATCTCTCTCAAGAAGGAGGTCACAAGTCCGGCTCTAAGTACCATATGCTTTCCCCTTATATAAGTATCCACTAATGTAGGCTCCCTTCAACTCAAGATCAAATAGGGCTTTTGTGGAGTCATTGTGAAGGCTTTTGGGTAAGGGTAGGACATATTTTTTATTCAAGTGGGTTCAATCTTCCCTTAAGCGCTTCTTTTGATTCATTTTGGCACAACTCTCTTGACTCTTTTGAGTATTTCACTTTTTTACAAGGGGTTAGAGAGATACATTGTCACTCTTTCTTATGCAATTCAAAACATTTCTCCTTTTTCTACTTTTTCCACACCTTTTTCACTTTTTGTTTTCCTTGAATCCCTTTTTATTCTTGTTCACATTGGACTTTCTTTTTGTCGTTTTCTTTTCTTGCTTTTTCATTGCCTTCCTTTTCTTTTGATTTTTTACCACTTTGCTTCCTTTCTTATCTCTCCTCCCAAACTTAGACATTTGCCATTACTCAAGGGAATATTTGGGTGCCAAGAGAGGGTAATCATTTAGAACGGGTATAGGCTTGTAGCATTGTTCTTGAAAGAAAAAGGTTTAAGGCTCAAAAGGGTTAACTAGGGATCATCTCATTGGTAGGCTATGGAATTGTTCAACTTAACATTTGGATCAAGGAGAGCCTATAATCACTTCTCAAGTCAAATTTCACCTAGGATTTCGCCTCAACAAACATTCAGGGCAAGTTCTAGACCATTGGCTCGGGACTTGGACTCACATTTCGATTCCTCACCACACACGCTAGGGGATTGCTAAAGACATCGAGTCGAGGGCCCACAACGACCTTAGTTACGATTCAAGCACACAATGGTCCGAAAAGACCACATGATGATTCTTTGGTCAACGCAAGAGTCTCAAAGCCACGACTTTCACCATTCTGAACACAACATTATGTCTTTGACCATGGGATCAAAGGCAAATGTGCTAGGCCCAAGTGAAGCTTTGCTTGAGGTACCCTTAACTACAACTATCAAAAACAAAAGAAAAATCAAAGAAACGGACTCAAACCCTTAAGAAGGTTGTCACGCCATCTATCATTAGGAAGAGCCACCCGGTTCGCACAATAGTTCACCCTTGGAAAGAACCGTGGCATTAAGAAAACCAAGGGCTTATTGGAAGCGTCAAAAACAAAACAAGAGGATACGAGCCTAACTACAAAGCTAAAAACGAAATTTTTTTTTCGCAAAAATAGAAAATAGAATGAATATGTACAATAGGGGAGTATAATATACAAGAGGGGATGAATATATATAGAAATGTAACTTTATATACAGACCAAAAGAGACAATAAAAAGTAGAAAGTACGATAAAAGTAGCTAAATGTGAAGTTATATACAGCCCAAAATAGAAAATCAACACAAACATAGACTAAGAATCTACATATACAATCATCCAGATAAAAGTAGGGCGCACCCCCACGAATAAAAGCTGGCATTGTCCTCAATGCCAACTAACAAAATAAGCATCAAAAACAAAGTAAAGGATATAGGAGCTCCCTAGGCCTAGTCCGTCTGCATGGGATCATCAGTGGTCCCCAAGTCCTATATGTACGGGAACCTCAAACTGGTTCCCAATCTCCTGCTGCTTAGATGTTGGGACTAGGGCCTGCTCCTGGACCGGCTAGATAATAGGTGCATCACTGGAAGGGGTCTCTTGTGGGTCTGCTAGCTCAATAACTGCACCAACTGAACTGGGGAGCTTCCTTTTCTTCCTTGGAGGCCTGGGTGCCTGCTCCTGCTCCTGCTGTGGCTGTGGCACTGGTGCTGCTACTGGGGCTGGATCCCCGAATAGAAAGTCTAAAGGCATCTGGTCTGCCAATAGCTTGTCCACATCATTCCTTAGCACTTTCACCGACTCCTTGGAAGCCCTTAACTTCCTCATCTTCTTGTGCTCCTTGGTAAGCTCTATCAAAGCCTTGTCATGTGAATCCACCGCCTTAGTCAAGGCGTCCTGAGTCCTCATAATCTTCTCCTGATTGTGGCAGGAGATTCTTCAGTGTATCCTCAATGGACTGAAGAATCTGAGTAGTGGAAGGTGTTGAGTGGGCCTCAACTGTAGCAGACAATGTAGACAACTTGGATGTCGCAGCTGACATCCAGTTGTTCAAACTAGCTAGTGTCCGTCTCAACTGATGGGCCGTGAAAGGATGAGTCCGGGAAGAAGGAACTCCCGGGCCAACTGAAGTACTGGGGACAGTAGAAGAGGAGGGTCCTGGAGGCAAATCATCAACAGTGGTGGCAGCAGGCATGGTGGAAGGCTTTGTGGAGGGCTCAACAGAAGACTTTACCGCAACTGGCTCCTCAGACTGGCCAGTTGGGGTAGAAGCAGGCGGCTTGTAATTTTTGTCCTTGGGGTTGTCTAACCCCTTCAAACTGTACCAGGAGAACGGAGCCACAGGTTTGACCTTGACATCATACGGTCTCTTCTCCACCTCCAAGTCCCGAAAATACATAGTGAGGGTGCTGGGAAAAGGGTAGTTCCGGTCATGCTCAACTCCCACTGCAGAAATGATGCGGGACATCATATTGCCCACATTGATAGGATATCCCGCCATAATAGAAGCAATAAGAACCGCCCGGGCAAGTGGAATAGTCTGATCATGGGTAGTTGGGTCGAGAAGACTGCACACAAAGGTCAACCACCCTCTAGCTTCGAAGTTGAAAGTTCTCCGAAGTATTTTGGCCCTGCTTGTAACCATTCTGGAACCGTACCCGGGATTGCCAGGTATGAAGCTAACCACGGACGAACCTCCTCGCCCATTGCTAACTTTTCATTGTAAAGGGACTCATCTTCATCATTGAACCCCAAGTATTCATTCAGTGCCTTCCCAGTGAATACCACATTTTTGCTTCTCACTTTGGTCACCTTAGTGCCCTTCAAGATATGGGCCACATTACTATAAAACTCCTTGACCATATGCTCATTCGCCTTCACACAATTGTCTTTAAAGTACTCCCAACCCACTTGAGCCTGAAACTGTCTATGCACATTGGGGTATAGGGGTAGAAGGTCTTTGTCAATGAAGCTCTTCTCAAGAATCAACTTCTGTAACGGCCACCATTCCCTAAACTTGTGGAACGCCAACTGGCTGACAAATCGATCTTCCCAAACTTCAGGTTTTCTAGTTCGTTCAACACCCCTAACCTGGGGCACACCACTGTCCGGTACATCATTATCACTATTAGTCCCACCTTCTGCACTCTCCCAAGATACTGAAGCTGTGGGGGGGGGGGTGGAGTATTCACTTCTTCCTACTGCTGAGCCATCAGACGACTCAGAAGGTACACGTTGTGGAGCTTGGGCAGTATGTGAAACTGGGACTGAGGGACCTGGCCCTAAGTTAGAAAAGAGGTTTGACAGGGTACGTACTCACTCCCCGATTGGTCATCATCTATAACAACTTGTTTCCTTATTTTCGGTTTAGGTCGGGGAGTGAGTTTAACTTGTTTCCCTTTTACTCCCAGGGAGGAGTCACCTCGGCAGGGTTTTTTGGCACTTCTTCCTCGTTGTTTTACCATTGTCTGCAAGCAAATGCATCTAACATTGTTAGTTTAAGCATAGGCAGTGAAGCAGGTGAATGAATTAAAGTTGCAGACAACAAAAAAGAATTGTTGCAGACACTGCTGCAGAACCAGGCACCGCGTACCGCACCATCAGAAGTGCGGCCGCGTTGGAGGCACCGCGGGCCGCACTGAACAAAGCCCCTAAAAAAGACTTCTCTGAATCTAAGCATTGTGGTCCGCGTAAATTGGGTACGCGGCTGCGTTGGGGGTGTCGTGGACCACACAAAAGTTACCGCGGCCGTGCTGGGCACAAGTATTTCTTTAGTCAATTAAGCATCGCGGACCATGTGGAAGTGTAATGCGGACCGCGTTAGGGCACCGCGGGCCACGCTAAGGTGACCGCGGGCCACGCTGGGTCAATTTTTTATAGGCATTCAGGTAGGGTTTCATTCTTTGCTAAACTTAGTTCAAATGTTTCACCTAATTTGTCCATCTATTAGGCATGACAAGAACATAAACCCAGCAATAAACACTACTTTACGCTAACAATTAAATAAAAAGGAAGAAATTATGAGAAGAAATAAGAAGCTAACAATTACTTGGCTAGCCAATAAGATGAAAATATTAATTAAATCAATCAAAATGCATGAAATATTTACCAGGTGTGTGAAGATTGTGTTCAATTAATCCAAGCAATCAAGAATTATGAGTAGGGATAGTATGAACAGTAGTTTTAGGTCTCCGAGGATTCAAAGTTCGAAAAGTGTAAAATGAGGCCCGTGGGTTCTATTTATAGAAAAGGCTGGGGCCGTCATACTCACCTACCAGCACGACCGCACAAAAGTAATCATGGACCGCGCTGGGTATCGTCAAGTTGAGAATTAGCAGACAGCATTCCGCGGATCGCGCAAAAGCACACCGCAGCCGCGGACGTCCATCGCGGGCCGTATAACTAGTACCTCGGATGCGTTGGAAAACTTTCGAGAATATCTTATTCAGCTCATGCCAGTGCGGACCGCACAAAGTGCACTATGGCCGCACTGGCAAACTTCAGAGACTGCAATTTTTCTACTTTGTTTGCACTGCTTCAACACAATCCCTACAACATCTCACAAATAATTAGCTCAAAAATCCTAAGCTACAAAGAAAATCAAAGAGAAAGAGAGAAAAAAGACATGTGTTGCCTCCCAAGAAGCGCCTGATTTAATGTCGCGGCACGACGCATGCTACCACCACATCACTTCAGATGAATGAGTGCCACCACGTGGCTGTCATCGAACTTTCCCAAATAATGCTTGACACGATGCCCATTGACTCTGAACACTTCGTCATTCTTGTTCCTTAGATCAAGAGCACCAAATGGAGTCACAAACACAACTTCAAATGTCCCACTCCACTTTGACTTGAGCTTACCCAGAAACAGACGTAACCGGGAATTAAACAAGAGAACCATATCCCCAACTTTGAACTCCTTGCCCGAGCATATTTGTCGTGAAGGTACTTCATTTTGTCCTTGTACAAGGACAAGCTGGAGTATGCATGGAATCTAAACTCATCGAGCTCATTAAGTTGTTCAACCCTCAGATTTGCAGCAACATCCCATTCTAAGTTCAACTTCTTCAAGGCCCACATGGCCTTGTTCTCTAATTCCACCGGAAGATGGCAAGCTTTCCCAAACACCAACCGATACGAAGACATACCAATCGGAGTTTTGTAAGCCATCCGATAAGCCCAAAGGTCATCATACAACTTTTTCGACCAATCAGTCCTATTAGTATTGACCGTTTTAGACAAGATACTCTTAATTTCTCTGTTGGAGACTTCCACTTGGACACTATCTTGAGGATGATAGGGGGTCGAAACCTTATGATTGACATCGTACTTCGAGAGCAACGTGTCGAAAGCCTTGTTGCAAAAGTGAGACCCCCCATCACTGATGATAGCACGAGGAGTGCCAAACCTTATGAAAATACTCTTTTTCAAAAATGCTACCACACTCTGGGCTTCATTGTTGAGCAAATCCATGGCTTCAACCTACTTGGAGACATAATATACCGCCACAAGAATGTAAGTGTTTCCACAAGAGCTCACAAAAGGACCCATGAAGTCGATGCCCCAAACATCAAAAATATCTACCTCGAGAATCGTATTGAGGGGCATCTCATCCCTTTTTGAAATGCCGCCGGCTCGTTGGCATTCATCACATCTTTTGACCACATCATCGGCATCTTAAACCAAGGTATCCAATATAATCCGCAACTGAGTACCTTTGAGGCCGTCCTCGGCCCACCATGATGGCCACCATAGGGTGAAGAATGGCAAGCCTTTAGGATACTCAATTATTCCTCCTCCGGGACATATCTACGAATCACACCATCCATGCAAATCTTGAACAAGTGTGGCTCATCCCAATAGAAATCCAAACTATCCCGCTTGAGCTTTTTCCTTTGGTTAGAAGAGAGCTCACACGGGATTATTTCGGTCACAAGGAAATTGGTAACATCGGCAAACCATGGCATCCCATTCATTGATACCGCAAGGAGTTGCTCGTCGGGAAATGAACATTAATCTCAAGGCCGTCACAAGGCCTCCCCTCCTCCTCCAACCGGGACAAGTGGTCCGCCACTTGATTCTCACTACCCTTCCGGTCAACAATTTCTAAATCAAACTCTTGAAGAAGTAACACCCATCTGATCAATCTCGCCTTGGAGTCTTTCTTGGTCATCAAATACCTAAGGGCGGTGTGATCGGTGTGCACTATAACTTTGGCCCCCATAAGGTATGGTTGAAACTTTTCCACAGCAAACACAATAGCCAACAATTCTTTCTTGGTGACTGTATAATTTCTTTGAGCCTCATTCATGGTTTTGCTTGCGTAGTACACCGGATGAAACATCTTGTTGACTCTTTGGCCCAGAACAGCCCCAACCACAACATCACTAGCATCACACATGAGCTCAAAAGGCAAGCTCCAATTTGGTGCGGTAATGATAGGGATAGAAGTCAACTTGAGCTTGAGAAGCTCAAATTCTTGCATACAACTCTCATCGAACAAGAACTTTGCATCTTTATCTAGCAACTTGCACAATGGATATACCACTTTAGAAAAATCCTTTATGAACCTCCGGTAGAAACCCGCGTGCCCAAGGAAACTCCTCACCCTTTTGACAGGAGTAGGGGGAGAGAGCCTCAGAATAACCTCAATCTTGGCCTTATCAACTTCAATTCCTCACTTCGAGATCTTGTGACCCAACACTATACCTTCTTCTACCATAAAATGGCACTTTTTCTAGTTTAGAACAAGGTTGGTATCTTCACACCGAGCCAACACTCTATCCAAGTTTACCAAGCATTCCTCAAAAGAATCCCCAACCACGCTGAAATCATCCATGAAGACCTCCAAGATATCCTCCACCATGTCGGTGAAAATAGCCATCATGCAATGTTGGAAGGTTGTCGGAGCATTACACAATCCAAATGGCATTCTAGAGAAAATGAATGTGCCATAAGGACATGTAAATGTGGTCTTCTCTTGGTCCTCCGGGGCAATTAGAATTTGATTGTACCCCGAGTAACCATCCAGAAAGCAATAGAAAGCCCGGCCCGTAGGATGATCAAGCATTTGTTCAAGGAATGGCAATGGGAAATGATCTTTTCTAGTCACCTTGTTCAGCTTCCGGTAATCCATACAAATTCTCCACCCGGTGACCGTTCTAGTGGGAATGAGCTCATTGTTGTCATTGGTCACCATGGTCATACCACCCTGATTCAACACACATTGCATGGAAGAAGTCCACGAACTGTCAGAAATAGGATAAACCACCCCAGCATCTAGCCACTTGATAACCTCTTTATTTACTACTTCTTGCATAGCCTCATTTAGTCTTCTTTGATGCTCAAGTGAAGGCCTCGCATCCTCCTCCAATATGATTTTATGCATGCAAAAGGCGGGGCTTATACCCAGAATATCAGCTAGAGTCCATCTGATTGCCCTTTTTCGCTTTTGAAGAACCGCCAAGGTGGCCTCAACCTGCATGTTAGTAAGGCAAGAAGAAAGAATAACAGGTAAAGTAGAATTTGAACCCAAGAATTCATACCTGAGGTGTGGAGGAAGTGGCTTCAACTCCAACACCGGTGGCTCCTCAATCGATGGCTTTATTGGTGGAGTTTTGTGGTTTTCAAGATCTAGAGATAGCCTTCTAGGCTCATAAGAATATGAACCCATACCATGCAATGCATTCACGCATTCCACTCTACTAGCATCATCATTGACATCCATATTAAGAAGCACGGCCTCAAGGGGATCTTCGACATGGATCATGGAACTTGTGTCATCCACTATCATAGTTGTGACAATGTCCACAAATGAACACACCTCCGTGCTATTGGGTTGTCTCATTGATTTGCAAACATGGAATACCACCTTCCCATCTCCCACTCGGAATTTCAACTCACCCGCTTCAACATCAACCAATGCCTTCCTCGTAGCTAGGAAAGGTCTCCCAAGAATAATCGGCACTTCAAAGTCCACCTCACAATCTAATATGAAAAAGTCAGCCGGCAATATGAATTTAGCAAAACGGACAATAACATCATCAATTATGCCCAAAGGTCGCTTCATCGATCGATCCGCCATTTGAAGTCTCATTGAGGTAGGTCGAGGTTGCCCAATTCCCAAAGTCTTGAAGACCGAGTACGGCATCAAGTTAATGCTAGCCCCCAAGTCACAAAGGGCCTTGGCAAAATCCGCACTTCCGATAGTACAAGGGATAGTAAAAGCTCCGGGATCCTCAAGCTTGGATGCCATTGAATGCACTTTGGCACTCACTTGATGAGTCATCTTAATTGTTTCACACTCCATCGACCTCTTCTTTGTAACAAATCTTTCATGAACTTCGCATACCCCGGCATTTGCTCTAGTGCCTCAACCAAAGGGACATTGATTGTGAGGCTCTTCATCATGTCAATGAATTTTTTGAATTGATTGTCACTCTTTTGCTTTGCTAACCGTTGAGGATAAGGTAGAGGTGGCCTAGGAAAAGGTGCCTTGGCCTTTTGTATAACCGGCTCGGGCATGTCAATCACATGTTCCCTAGACGGGTTCACGACATCTTGAGTCTCTACCTCGGCTTCATCATCAATATCAATCCGCTCATCATTGTTCACATTTTGATTAACCACATCATCAACAATCAAAGGTACATCATCATCCCGCAGCTCAACATCTTCATCCATAACTTGCTTTTGCATTGAGGAATTCACATCACCGCCTCTCCCACTTCTTGTTGTAACCGCCATCACATGATTATTATTCCCACCATTCGGGTTCACCACCGTATCACTTGGTAGAGCACCCTTGGGACGAGTATTCAGTGCTTGAGAGATTTGGCCTAATTGCACCTCCAAGTTCCGGATAGATGTGTTATGCGAAGCTAATTGGGCCTCGAAATCTTGGTTCTTTTTCATCATTTGCTCGAACATGCTTTCAATTCTCCCCATATCACTTCCGGACGAACTCGGACGTTGAGAAGGAAATGGGGTGGATTGTTCGGTTGTTGGTACATGGGGGGCCTTTGAAAGCCTTGCCCCCCGTTGCCTTGGTTCCCGCTATTGTTCCACCCTCCTTGATTGTTGTTGTTGCCCCAATTATTGTTATTACCATTCCAATTCCCTTGGTTGCTTTGATTACCCCAATTGTTGTTTTGGTTGTTGTTATTCCAATTACCTCCGCCTTGTTGTTGATTGATGTTATTCCAATTACCTCCGCCTTGTTGTTGATTGCCCCAATTTCCTTGAGGACGCCATTGTTGATTCGAAGAGTTGCCTCTATTCCCTTGGTAGTTATTGACATATTGGACCTCTTCGCTTTGATCATCATAGCACTCATTTGAATAACCACCACCATCATTGTTGTTGTCATATTGTTCACAATTACCTTGAGGTTGTTGTCCTCTTTGCCTCCTTTTAAACATAGAAACACCTTCCATTGCATTGACTTGGTGCAGGTTTTGGACTTGTTGCAATTGCGCCTTTTCCAATTGACTCATAGTTGTTGTAAGCTCGGCGATGGCTTGGCCATTATCGTGCAATTCCTTATGCAAATGGATGACCGTGGGGTCACCTTGGGTCACATTTGCTTGGCTTTGCCATGCCGAAGAGGTGTCGGCCATTTCATCAAGTACATCGCATGCCTCTTGGTAAGAAAGTTTTATAAAGTTCCCTCCAGCCAATTGGTTCACAATGCATTGATTCGTGGTGTTGATGCCCCGATAAAAGGTTTGTTGAATCATAGGTCATGTCATTATTAGGGCGCTCTTTCACCATTGTTCTATATCTTTCCCATATCTTGTGCAAAGGTTTCATTGGCTCTTGCTTGAAAGCTAGAATTTCATCCTGAAGAGCTGTCATATGACTTGGAGAAAAGAACTTGGCAATACATTTGTCCGCCAATTCATCCCATGTTGTAATAGAATGATTGGGGAGCCTTTCTAACCAATCCAATGCTTTACCCCAAAGAGAGAACGGGAAAAGCCTCAATCTCAATGCATCCTCGGACACGTTTGGCTACTTGCTACCCCAGCATGTATCCACGAACCCCTTCAAGTGCTTGTAGGCATTTTGATCAGAGGCACCCGTGAAATACCCTCTTTGCTCGAGCAAGGTCAACATAACATTTGTGATTTGAAAGTTCCCCGCCCGGATTCGGGGAGGAACAATAGCACTGGCGTATCCTTGATTTGGTAAAACTCTAGGAGCCACTCTCGGCGGTGCCGGAGGAGGATCTGGAATATTGTTGTTCTCATTTGCATTTACATTGGCATTTCGGCCTCCCCGTGGAACTTGAGGTAAGACCTCATCTTGTTCTTGATCCTCTACCTCCTCCCCCGCTATCACATTGCCGAGAGGGTCATTTGCATTAAGAGCCATTGTACCTGATTGATCGACACAAACAAAATTAGTAAACAAGAAGGAAAGAGAAGCAAAACACAAAACTAACTAAACAGATAGTCAACACCGTAAGCTCCCCGGCAACGGCGCCAAAAAATGATTGCTGCCAACTCGATGCTACACTAAGGTAAGAAGAGCGGGTCGCAATAGCTTTTACCCGATATGAGAGTCAGAATCGATTTCCTCAGGGAGCTATTAGTGGAGTTAGATCATCTGTCTATCCTAGAGATGTGTTTGTGCTCCTAATTTCACTTCAAACATTTTTTGAGTTTTTGTATTTATAACTACTATTATAAAACTAAGGATTGAAGCTAAATTATGATAAGAGAATATTGCCAAGTTGTAATTAATGGGAAGAAGGGCACTAGGGTCGTAGCATCACCTAGGTGGCTAATTGACGGGTAGATGTTACTAAGGATAGATTGACATATTTGGGGATTATGCTATAACCGTTGCACAATTGCACCCACTTTCACACCTCTCGGTAGAGAGAGTGATTTTCCCAATTGACTCTCGAGAGACCAATTGGGTAGGCCAATGAGACCAAGCAACTAGGGTTCAAAAAGGGTGATTACTCTCTCGAGATTCAACCCGTTAATTGGGACTACTATTTCTCATGGGTCCATCCCAATTCCTTGTTGGATAAATTTTGCGGTCATAGACTCTCTTTCTCAAAAAGAGTTAAACCCACTAAGCTTGAATAATTGTTTGCAACCACCAATTCTTAAATAAAAACATAAAATCAACCCAAATAGCAAACACCCAATATTAATCTAACCCTAGATGGAAACACCCATCAATTACCCACACTAGGGTTGAGCCACAACCCTCGCTAATAGGTTTAGCCACTTATGCTAAATACAAAAATTGAAGAAATAGATGAAGAACTAAACATAATAATTGATTACTAGAAGAAACTACAATAATCTATTGTTAATGTAAAGCAAAATATGCCAAAAAATGGCTACAACACCGAGCGCAGCTATCGTCTGAAGTTCCCCGATAAAAGAGAGCCCTAAAAAATAGTAAAATATTCTATTTATACTAGGCTAGAAAAACAGGACAAAAATATCCCTGCGGGCCGCACAAAATAGACCGCGGCTGCACTGGCTCTTGGACTTCAACTGTTTGATAACTTGAACTGGGGGACGCGGACCGTGTTGAAGGGTATCGCGGCTGCGATGGCAACTGGCGCGGTCTGTGCAGGCATGATCACGTGACCAAAAGTGCACTTCTCTAAACCTCTGCTCTGCGGACCGCGTAAATGGTACCGCGGTCATGAAGCCTGAACGCGGACCACGTAAATGGTACCGCGGCCGCGTAGCTCTTAGCCTGATTGTTCCCTTCTCTGAACTTCCTAGTGCGGTCGCGGTTGCTTTTGTGCGGTCCGCACTAGGCCCATTTTTCTTCCATTCACTTGGTCTTGATACTGGAGCAAGTTTCACTCCTTTTTGAGCCGATATTTGACCTTTTGTCAATTTGTTGCTCAAACCTGCAATCAAGCACAATTTCTGAGCATTTTGGGACTATTTTTTAGCAATTTATAATCACAACATAGGTAAGTAGGGGGATAAAACACGTTAAAATATCACTACCTCCTCCCTTAATTGTCTATAATCCTCAGTCTTGTGACCGTGCGTGACATGATATTTTCACATCAAATTTCGGTTTCTTTGAGAAAGATCAGTTTGTATGGATCTGGGCCATCTGGTGTCCTTGATCCTTCTGATTACCGATACAATGCTTGATGTATCGACGCTAAAGTTATATTCCGATAATCGAGGTGCCTCCACAAGATCGGCATGCTTATCAAAATCACTTTTGCTCATAAGTCTTTGAAAATTTTGTCCTCGATCATTCGTTCGATCATTCTGGGAGATATTGTGTCCCGAGCCATTGTTCCTTCATTCTACGGCATATGGTTGATATCGTTCCCTGTTCGACCTAGGTTCCTTGTCGGTGTCCCTCGGGGTTTTAACTGCCAACCTGTTTGGATGAACTGAACCCAAAGGGGCTCCTAGTTGGTCGTCCTCGACCCTGATATTTGATTGATATCGATTGTGCACATCTGCCCAAGTTACAATTGGATACTCGACCAAATTTTGCTTCAACTATCGTGATGCTATCGAATTTCGATCTTCAACCCCTGGGTGAAAGCTTGAACGGCTCAATCATCTGTGACTGGTGGTAACTCCATACGTTCCATTTGAATCGGGACACGAACTCCCTCAGTATTTTGTTATCCCTTAGTCTTATCTTGAAAACGTCCGATTTTCACATTGCGGCCTTTATGGCTCCGGCGTGAACCTTCACAAAAGAATATGCTAACATGGCAAATGAATCGATGGAATTCGGTGGCAAGTTGTGATACCAAATCATTGCTCCTTTTGATAGAGTTTTCCCAAATTTTTTCAACAAAACGGACTTGATGTCATCATCTTCTAAGTCATTTCCCTTTATCCCGCATATGTACGTAGTGATATGTTCATTCGTATCGGTGGTCCCATTGTATTTTGGTATATCTGGCATACGGAGCTTCTTTGGAATGGGCTTCGGAGCCGCACTCTGAGGAAAAGGCTTCTGCACGAACTTTTTTGAATCTAAACCCTTTAAGATCGAGGGTGCCCCCGGTATCTGATCGACTTGGACGTTGTATGTTTCCACTTTTTTGTCATTATCTTTGATTTTCTTTTCTCCTGACTAAATTCTTTTGGTGAGCTCCTCGAACATTTTTATAATTGTAGGATCGGTTCCTGATCCGCTACCATTCGTCATTTCCGGCACTGGCTCGGTACAGCAAGTGATTTCTGACTCGACCACACTCGGAGTTCTGTGTTGACTCTGAAGCTGAGCAATAGCGGCATGTTGAGCCTGCAATATCTCGAATATTACCTGGAGACTAACTCCACCGTTTCCTACGCAGTGTGTTCCTTGGCCACTAGATCGGCCTTCCCTGCACACACTCCCTCCGGGGTCCATGCCTAAGTCCACGTTCAAAGCAATGTGCGAATTGACATCGATTGGGTCGGCAACAGGCAGTTCCCCAGGGTTAATCAGTGGCACCCTGACTCCTGGAGCAATTACGTTATCATTTTCCCCGTGAAATCCAAGACCATCATCACCATGTACGGGTGCGTTTTGCGAGTTTGACATGTTTTAACCTGAGAACAAAAAATCTTTGAAAAGAACAAGTGTGAAAATAACGTGTGTTATTAGAATCAATTCTGAAACAATCACTACTATCTTTAGCTCTATGGTGGGCGCCAAACTGTTTACCCTAAAATCTGAGTAACAATTAAACTTCTATGCAGTTTTAAAGATACGTGATTTAGTCCAATACCAACAAATAAACAAGGAATATAATATATATATATATATATATATATATATATATATATATATATATATATATATATATATATATATATATATATTGAATAAGTCAAACCGATGTGCAAGCCCAGTCTTGACCTCGAGTTGTGATAGCCTCGAGATAGGTTAGTAAGAACGGTAAAATTTAAGGCAACTATGACGAACATTAATTAAAAAAGTGATGAATGTATATTCTCTTGTCAATGAATAATGTGTTACAAATGAATGGGCTCCCCTTTATATAGTAGCCGGGAGGGTCCTAAATAAGGTACACTTCTAATTATAGTAGGAAATCTTATTGAACAATTGCCTAACCGCCTAGTACAAATCCGTTCCGGAATTTACGCAGCGATCCTCGGGCGGTTGCGAGAATCTCGCTCTTTCTGTTAGTAAACCATAACAGTATTGTCTCGAGGTCAGTCATACTCGGTCTTGGTTTTCATCGAGAACTTCGATCCTAAAGTTCTATATTCCGCCATCGGCTCGAGCCAGGTCCGTTTTGGGCTTATTCTCAAAGTAACTCCCCGAGCCTACGAAATCGGGCATACCTGATTTCGACCGTACACAAGGACTATTCTGAATATTTTTTCAGTTCCTATTTTTATATTTTACATGAAGTAAAATATTCTTAACTCAGAGTTCAATGATTATTCTTACTCTTAAGATAATTACCTAATTTTTCCATATGACATTGTTAATTAACGTACTCTTGTTTAATATTGTAAATACATTGTTTCTACTCATCATTTGTGATGTATAAATAAGAAATAAGTATTTTATTTTTGTTTTTATATCCAAAAGCTCATTAACTATCCTCTTGACTTTTACTTAAAATATATAGAATAGTAATGCATAAATCATAAATAACAACAGTTTATCTTAAAGCACAAGTATGAAGCATACTTTAGGAGATTTGAAAAACTTATTTAGCAATAGCTAACATTTTTTTATTTTTTTATTTTAGATATTTCTTTCAAATAACGAATTTTTAGTAATCTACCAAAAAAAGATATTGCATTAATTAATTATTGAGTCTTAGAATGCAAGTTACACTGGAAATTATTAAATATAGAATACGACTGTCTAGACGTCACACATCGCCTCGTCCAAAAAACACTGTTACCAGGCACAATGTTCATAGCTTCAGCTGGATGCAAGCCATCAAAATAGACACGGGCATTCCTCTTAGAACAAACATTTCCTCCCATTTTGCATAATCTTCAAGTTCTACCTTCTTCTATTGATGCCTGTATACGGTCGAAATCAGGTGTCCCCGATTTCCCATGTTTGATGGGTTGTTTTAAGCCCGAGTTCGGGGAGGGTCGCGTTCGAGCTCGATGGGCCAAACTCGAGCTCGAAGACAGAATGAAATGCACGGAGATAGGAGTACGATACCGAGGCCGAGTATGCTCAACCCCGAAATAGTACCGTTATGGATTTTTGATAGAATGAGATAGATTCTCGCCACGTCCTCAAGATCATGGCGCAAATCCGGGAATAGAATTGTACGATTCCGTACTAGGCGGTTAGACAGTTGTACCAAGAATATTTCTTACTATAAATAGAAATATTCCTTATTTAAGGTTCCCCTATTATATAAAGGGGACTTCCAATCATTTGTAAGACAATCTAATCATTGAGCAAAGAATATACTTTTTACTTTTTCGCCTACTATTCATCAGAATTTTCCTTTAGCTCTACTGCTCTTATTTTACTTTTCTTGCTTAATTGTTCTTACTGCCCTAAACCCGCCTCGAATATACTCTCTACTTTTTGCTCTTAGCTCATCAGAACTGTCCTTTACATTTATTGTTCTTCTTTATTACTCTTAGTTCATCTCGAGGCCACTAAGCTCGAGGTCACCACTGCTGAGCAACATTGGTTTGGTTCACTTATTTCTTTCATTTCTACTTCATATTTCTTGATTATTAATTAGTATTGAACTAAATCACATATCTTTAAAACTACAAATCAAATTTAATTGTTACTCGTATTTTCGAGGTAAACAGTTTGGCGCCTACCGTGGGGCTAAAGATAATAGTGATTGTTTCATTACTGATTCTCATTACACACATTATGTTTACACTTTTTCTTGTAAAAAATTTTTGATTCTCAGGATGAAACATGTCTAGCTCACAAAACGCACATGTTTATGACAACGAAGGTCTTGGAGAAAACAGCAGTATAGGGGTTAGTGTACCACCAACAAAACCCTGATGAAGTGCCAAATATGGAACCAGTTGATGTTAGTTCACACAATGGTATAAACACGGACTTAGGCACGGACCCCGGAGGTAATGTATGTAGGGAGGCTCGATCTAGTGGCCAAAGAGCAAAAGGAATGGGAGATGGGGAATCAGCCTCCAAGTGATATTCAAGATGTTGCAAGCTCAACAGATCGTCATCGCTCAACTTCAAAGTCAGAATAAGACTTTGAGTATAGCTGAGCCAGAAAACACTCGGCGTGTTGAACCAGCGCAAGAGAGGTCGAATGAAAATGACTCGGCGACTGACCCCACCATTATGAGAATACTCGAAGAGCTCACCAAGAGGATCAAGTCCGGGGAAAAGAAGATTAGAGAAAATAACAAAAAGTGAACACTTATAACTCCCATGTTGATCAAATACTAGGGGCACCTCCGATCTTGAAAGATTTAGATGCCAAAAAGTTCATAAAAAAACTATTTCCCTCGAATGCGGCTCCGATGCCCATTCCCAAGAAGTTTCGCATGCCCGATATACCCAAATACAATGGGACAACTGACCCTAATGAGCATATTACTTCATACACTTGCGGGATAAAAGGAAATGACTTGAATGATGATGAGATCAAATCAGTTTTGTTGAAAAAGTTTGGAGAAACGTTGTCGAAAGGAGCTATGATTGGTACCACAACTTGCCTCCTAACTCTATTGATTTGTTTGCTATGTTAGCAGACGCCTTCGTGAAAGCACACCCCGGGGCCATAAAGGTGGCAACAAGGAAATCGGACATCTTGAAGATAAAAGCAAAGGAACAACCAGATGTTGAGGGAGTTCATGTCCAAATTTCAGATGGAAAGAATGGAATTACCACAGGTCTCCGATGACTGGGCAGTATAAGCTTTTATGCAGGGTTTGAATAAAAAGAGCTTGATAGCACGAGGTTCGAACCACAAGGCCATGAATGCTAGCCTAGAGTTACTAGATGAAAAGCGAGAAGCTGCGCTCGTTCAGATGGCCGCGCAAAGTCAGAATAAGACTTCAAGTATAGCTGAACCAGAAAACACTCGGCGTGTTGAACCAGCGCAAGAGAAGTCGAACGAAAATGACTCGGGGAATGACCCCACCATTATGAGAATGCTCGAAGAGCTCACCAAGAGGATCAAGTCTGGGGAAAAGAAGATTGAAGACAATAACAAAAAGGTGAACACTTATAACTCCCATGTTGATCAAATACTAGGGGCACCTCCGATCTTGAAAGATTTAGATGCCAAAAAGTTCATAAAAAAACTATTCCCCTCGAGTGCGGCTCCGATGCCCATTCCCAAGAAGTTTCGCATGCCCAATATACCCAAATACAATGGGACAACTGACCCTAATGAGCATATTACTTCATACACTTGCGGGATAAAAGGAAATGACTTGAATGATGATGAGATCAAATCAGTTTTGTTGAAAAGGTTTGGAGAAACGTTGTCGAAAGGAGCTATGATTTGGTACCACAACTTGCCTCCTAACTCTATTGATTTGTTTGCTATGTTAGCATACGCCTTCGTGAAAGCACACCCCGGGGCCATAAAGGTGGCAACAAGGAAATTGGACGTCTTGAAGATAAAAACAAAGGAACAACAAGAAAATGAGGGAGTTCGTGTCCAAGTTTCAGATGGAAAGAATGGAATTATTACCGGTCTATGATGACTAGGCAGCACAAGCTTTTATGTACGGTTTGAATAAAGGAGCTTGATTGTGTCTTGTCAATTAAAGCAAAACTTGATCGAGTATCCAGCTGTGACATGGTCGGATATGCACAGCTGTTACCAATCAAAAATCAGGCTCGAGGACAACCAGTTGGGAACCCCCTCAGGTTCAGTTCATCCTAACATATTCACAGGCAATCCCCCTAGGGATGTAGACAGGGAATCGATATCGAACAAGGAATGGTACCAACCATACATTGATCAGAGAAACAATGCCTCGGGTCGTAACGTCCCTCAAAATGATCGGAAAAACGATCGAGGTCAAAGTTCTCGAGGACTCATGAGTAAGAGCGGGTTCGATAAACATACAGACCCCACAGAGGCACCTCGACTGTTAGAGTATAATTTCAGCGTAGATGCATCAGGAATCGTGTCAGCTATTGGAAGGATCAAAGACACTAGGTGGCCTAGGACTATACAAATTGATCCCTCTCAAAGGAATCTAAACTTAATATGTAAGTATCATAGCACACATGGCCATAAAACCGAAGACTGCAGGCAACTAAGGGAGGAGGTATCCCAGTTTTTCAACAAGGGTTACCTTCAAGAATTCCTCAGTAATCGAGCCAAAAACCACTTCAGGGAGAGAGATGCAAGGAAAAATGAGCAAGAAGAACCGCAACATGTAATCCACATGATCATTGGTGGAGTCAATGTCCTTCAACGACCTATATTCAAACACACCAAGGCATCAATCACCAGATTAAAATGGACTCGGAGCTATGTGCTCGAGGACGCCTTATCGTTCTATTATGAAGAAGCAGAAGGCATATCTCATCCACACAACGACACCATGGTAATTTCTATCCTTTTAAATAAAATTCAAGTTAAACGTGTTTTAGTGGATCTAGGTATCTTAGCAAACATAATCAGATCAAGGGTCATAGAATAGCTTGGCCTGCAAGATCATATTGTACCTACATCCCGGGTCCTAAATGGCTTCAAGACGACAAGCAAAACAATAAAGGGCGAGATTATCCTGCCAGTAAATGTAGTCGGGACCGTGCAAGATACTAAATTCCATGTTATCGAAGGTGACATGAGGTATAACGCACTCCTCGGGAGACTATGGATACACAACATGAGGGCAGTGTATTCAACTCTTCACTATATGATGAAGTTCCCGACAGAGAAAGGAGTCAAAACAGTCTACGGAGAGAAATATGTTGCAAAGGAGATATTTGCAATCAAGGAAGTGGTACCGATACCAGAGCCTTCGACCTCGGAAAAAACGAGAATCGAAGGTAAACAGGCAGCCAAATAGCAATCACCGTCTCTAGCCTCCACAGAATCGGAGCAACAGGTAATCGAAGACGAAGATGAGGATTTCCTCACTCCTCGAACCTTCATCGTTCCTGAAGAGTCTGATGCAACTAAGTTAACGATCGAGGAACTGGAGTAGGTTATACTGATCGAATATATGCCCGAAAGAAAGGTATACCTGGGAATAGGATTAACCCCCAAACTCAGGAAAAAACTCATTCAATTTCTTATTAATAACATGGATTGTTTTACTTGGTCCCATTTAGATATGACAGGAATTCCACCGGAAATAACAACACACCGGCTAAGCACCGACCCCAGTTTCAAATCGGTGAAGCAAAAGAGAAGGCCCTAGTCTGAGGTGAAGCATGCATTCATAAAGAATGAGGTAACCAAACTTCTAAAAATAGGGTCTATTCGGGAGGTAAAATACCCTGAATGGTTATCCAACGTAGTTGTAGTTCCTAAAAAAGGAAACAGGCTTAGAACGTGCGTAGACTATAAGGACTTGAACAAAGTATGCCCGAAAGATTCTTTCACGTTGCCCAACATTGATCGTATGATCGATGCTATAGCCGGCCACGAGATCCTAACCTTTCTCGACGCCTACTCCGGGTACAATCAAATTCAGATGAACCCAGAGGACCAGGAAAAGACTTCGTTTATTACTAAGTTTGGAACTTATTTTTACAATGTAATGCCCTTCGGGCTAAAAACTTTTGGAGCCACATATCAATGCTTAGTTAACAAGATGTTTGAAGAACAAATAGGTAAAATAATGGAAGTTTACATTGATGACATGTTGGTTAAGTCCTTGCGCACAGAGGACCATTTGACTCATTTGCAAGAAACATTCACAATTTTGAGAAAATACAACATGAAGCTCAACCCAGAGAAATGTGCCTTCGGAGTCGGCTCGGGTAAGTTCCTCGGCTTCATGGTTTCAAATCAGAGCATCGAAATTAACCCCGATAAGATCAAGGCCATCAAGGATATCACGATCGTGGATAGTGTGAAGGTCATTCAAAGGTTAACAAGTCGAATAGCTGCTCTGGGTCGATTCATTTCGAGGTCATCAGATCGGATCACCGATTCTTTTCCTTGCTCAAAAAGAAAAAGGACTTCGCATGGACCCCGGAATGTCATCAAGCCTTAGAGGAATTAAGGCGATATCTATCGAGCCAACCCTGGCTTCACACCCCAAAGGTAGATGAAACATTTTACCTATATTTGGTAGTATCCGAGATAACGGTAAGTGGGGTACTAGTTCGAGAAGGGCAAGGTACGCAATTTCCTATTTATTATGTAAGCTGAACTCTAGGAGATGCTGAAACCAGATACCCACATTTAGAAAAATTAGCACTTGCATTGATAAGCGCATCTAGAAAACTAAAGCCATATTTTTAATGTCATCCCATATGTGTGTTAACCACATACCCCCTTCAAAATGTTTTGCATAAGCCCGAATTATCGAGCTGTTTGGCCAAATGGGTCGCCGAGCTTAGCGGGTACGATATTGAATATCAACCCTGTATGACCATAAAGTCTCAAATCCTATCTGACTTCTTGGCCAATTTTACGCCGACCCTCATACCCGAAGTAGAAATAGAACTTCTTCTGGGATCGGGTACATCATCGGGGGTATGGACCCTTTTCACGGACGGTGCCTCGAATGTGAAAGGGTCCGGACTCACATTGTCTTAAAACCACCTACGGGCAGTACCATTAGACAATCTATCAAAACTTCTAGGTTGACTAATAATGAGGCCGAGTATGAGGCCATGATTGCAGGTCTTGAGCTAGCTAAAAGCTTTGGATCAGAGGTCATTGAAGCCAACTGCGATTCACTATTGGTGGTAAATCAAGAGGATAGAATGCAATGGTACTTGGATAAGCTACAGATAACTTTTCACCGCTCCAAGGAGTGGATTCTGGATCATGTGCCTCGAGAATAAAATAGCGAGGCCGATGCACTTGCTAATCTGGGATTCTTGGTCAATGAAGATGACATCATCTCGGGAATTGTCGTCCATCTATTAAGGTCTGTGGTTGAAGAGGGTCATGCTGAGATAAATTCAACAAGTTTGACTTGGGACTGGAGGAATAAGTACATCGATTATTTGAAAGATGGTAAACTCCCATCAGACCATAAAGAATCGAGGGCCTTACGAACCAAAGTTGTCAGGTTTGCATTAGACGAGGGAGGAACACTGTACAGTAAAATGTTTGATGGGCCATTGGTAGTATGTTTAGGGCTGGGGTACACTGATTATGTGTTATGAGAGATCCACGAAGGTACTTGTGGAAATCACTCCGGCACCGAATCTTTGGTTCGCAAAATTATCAGAGCAAGGTATTACTGGGATAGTATGGAAAAAGATACTAATGAATTTGTCAAAAAATGTGATAAGTGTCACCGATTCGCACCAATGATTCATCAACCCGGAGAACAACTCTATTCGGTCCTATCCTTGTGGTCTTTCATGAAATGGGGAATAGATATAGTCAGCCCTCTACCAACGGCCCCAGTAAAGCTAAATTTATTTTGTTTATGACTGATTATTTTTCTAAATAGGTGGAAGCATAGGCCTTCGAGAAGGTCAGAGAAAAGGAAGTTATTAACTTTATTTGGGACCACATCATATGCCAGTTCGGGATACCCACCGAGATTGTATGTGACAATGGAAAATAATTCATCGGCAACAAGGTGACGGAATTCCTCGAGGCACATAAAATAAAGAGGATTTTATCGACACCGTACCACCCAACTAGAAATGGACAGGCCGAGTAGAAAAACAAAACTATCATTCAAAACCTGAAGAAAAGGTTGGATAATGCAAAGGGGAAATGGAGAGAAGTTCTACCCGAGGTCCTTTGGGCATATCGAACACATCAAAGTCTAGCACGGCGGCTACCCCATTCTCTTTGGTTTATGGCTCCGAGGCCCTCATCCCTGTTGAGGTTGGAGAACCCAGCGCCAGGTTTTGACATGCATCGGAGGAGTTGAACCACGAGGCCATGAATGCTAGCCTCGAGTTACTAGATGAAAAGCAAGAAGCTGCGCTCGTTCAGTGGCCGCACAAAAGAAAAGAATCGAGAGATACTACAATAGAAGGACCAACCTTAGACACTTTGGAATCAGGGACTTAGTTCTATGAAAGGTCACCCTCAATACTCGAGACCCAAATGAAGGGAAACTAGGCCCGAATTCGGAAGGACCGTACCGAGTCCTCGGAGTTGTTGGTAAAGGATCTTACAAACTTAGCACGATGGAAGGTGAACAACTGCCAAACAATTGGAACATATCCTTACTCAAACGATACTACTGCTAAGGTATGACTTTATCCTTTTGTCCATTTGAGTGTAAAACTAACTCATTGCAAATTTTTTATCGAACCTATCGGAGGCATACGATCTCCAAGGCACCCTTTTTACACGAAGGCCTTAGGTTTTAAAGCATGTGTTGCACTCTTTTTCCCTTAGATCGGATTTTGTCCCAAATGGGTTTTACCAACAAGGTTTTTAACGAGTCAACAACTATGTGCTACTGTGAGCACGTGATTTTTGCCCTATATGAATTATTCCAACAAATTCAAAACAAAATAATTTCTTTCAAGTGTTTGCAGTTTTGTGGATTTCGTGGCAGTTTCTATTAATTATTTGCATTTTGTCTGTGCATCTTGTTTTTGTTTAATTAATGAAAAAAAAATATGCTGCATTTGCATTTAGGATTTAATTTTGTATTTTTGAACTAATTAACAATTTAGTGTTTTACAAAAATAAGAAAATCACAAAATAGTTCATTTTTAGCATTTTAATTTTAATTTTTCGAATTTTTGTTAGTTTTCTTTAATTTGGCATTTAATTAGGGGTGGTGAGCATTATTTAGAGTTAGTTAATTCGATTTGATAGGATAATTTGGTTAGGAATTAATTTAGGTCTCATTTTAATTTTTAATTTATAAATTTGATTTTAAAAGAAATTATAAAAAAAAATCAAAAGAAAGGAAGACCCTGATTTTGGCCATCTGCATTTGAAATTCCCCAGGCCCAAGTCGTCCAAACCCCCTCACCCGGCCCAAATCACCTTAACCCGGTCTGGTCTTCCCCCCCCCTAATCAAGACGACCCCATTTCGTTGGCGACAGATCAAGACCGTCGAGGTTTGTTGATCGGACGGTCCTAAAGCTTGGATCACCTGATATTGAAGTGTCCAAACGTGCCCCCTACCCCCCTCTCATCTCTTTCACCAGTCTCTCATCATCCCCGCCGGACAGAAATCGTCTCCGCCGGCGGCGGTACTCTGATCGACCCCAAATTTACACCCTTGATTCCCCTTCATCTACCCATTCCAAATCCCCAAACAACTCCTCTCAAATCCTTTCAGAAGTGCTCGAATTTCAGATCAAAGATCGAAACCCTAGCGCCGCCCTTGTTCTCTCCGGTGGCGGCGCCACCTATGTTCAACCCCAAATTAACACCTTAGGACCGTCCTCGCTCCCTCATCCCAAATCCTCACTCAGATTTCTTCAAACATCTCTGGAACTCCTAGAATATCAAATCGAAGAGTCGATCCATGAGAGCCTAAGGTCGGAATCATGCATGCAAGCATTTTCAGGAATTTTTCGGTTGTTTCAAGTCAGTTTTGTCACAAAATAGTGACACTCGTTTGTTCCTCACCAAGAACAAATGTTTGCCACTGTGTCGGGTTGAATCAGTGCCTCAGTTTTTGATTTCAAGTCTAGTTAGTAAGTCACGTTCATCTTTGTTTTCAAAATCATTTATGTGTCACCTCTGTTCCTTTCCTCTCTTTTAATTTGTTTTCTGATTTATTAACTGTCCTGTTAGAATTTTTGGTTTGGTCACTGAGCTTAATTAGTTAGCTTAATTAGTTTCCCTCCTGTTTGTGATCGTTAATTAGTTGATTTGTTTGGTTTTTAAGTTTTCTGAATTCGTTTGGGTTTCATCTTTGGGCTCTAAGGTCAGTCTAAGACCTCATATTAAAAGAATTCTATTTGGTTTGAAGTCTGAGCCCATGTCTATTTAATCGTTGAGCCTGTTCGGGGGTTCATAGCCCATGTTCAAGTCTGGCTGGGCTTCAAGGCAAAATACAGGGGTTTAGGGGTAAAAACATGGCAATTAAGGGTTAGTTTAGGTAAAAGACATAAGGAATCTAGGTGTAACTTACTAGGGAAGCTTCTAGGAAGCTGGGGCTGGGGCTATTATGAATTTCTAGATTGTACATTAAAGACCCTTAAGCTAAAACAAGAACTAAAAGGGGGGGTAAAGGGTAAATAAGTAGTTCTGGGGGCTGCCCTATTGGTTGGGCCTATAAGAGGTATCATTCTTGCCTTTCAAGGCAAGAATTGAAGAGCAAAAAATCCGAAAATCCTAGGCAGCTAAGGATACAAAAATTATACTGTTCTATTGAGAAATTCCTGTGATATTTCCTATGTGTTAATTTCTGAGCAACTGAAGGTCGAGAGGAGTTGAATCAGTTGGTGTTCAAGGTTGTTTGGTTCATTTCTGGTTCGATTTTGATTGTTGGGCTTTGTTGAATGCTTTGCTGGTTTGAAACTGTTTCCAAGTTGATCAATTCTTACTCATTCCTGGTCTGAAGTTGTTTAGTGAGCTGACCCTGGTGCTGAAACACTTGCTGCTACTATTTTTACTTAGTTGATCCCTTATCTTTCATTTCTGTTGTGATTTCCAGGTACTCATCTTATCTTCCAATGTATAAAAATGGGTGAATGTGAAGATTGGCTCACTTGAATGAAGATTTACACTAATGTGGTTGTTATTCCGTGTTTTTCACCTTCGAAATTGTTTAGTTCAGATTAATTTGCTTCTACAACTTTCTGGTCATTCTGGATATGGATTGCTGTAGTAATATGATGTTGTTTATGGACTTTACCTCTTCTTCTTTCAGTTTTATAATCATCATGTAGCTTTAAATGTCCTAAGTGTCTTTGTCAAAGAATGGTTGTGATTGAGAAATTAGACATGTTAGTTTGTTGGATTTCCATTTGATTAGAAATTAGACGACAAAGTCATGTAATAGAGTTGTTTTCTTAATGATTCAAGTTTAACCATATAATATAATCGGCAGCATGTTAGTGGATAAATATCATCATGGTTGGCATCGCACTGTTAATTGAGCACTGAGTAAGTTCACTAGAGTTCTGAATTAAATTGTTTGTTATTGAAATGCCCACTCACTGAAGATAGAGGTGTGAATATTGAGACCAAGCATAAACTGATACGAATCATTTGTCTAAGACTTGTTGGCTGCAATTCGTATGGACGCTCCTCAATGCCGAAAGTTCAAAGAGAATGAAAATATTTGTTTGTTATCTTCATACAATAGTTCATTTCTCTCCAAATATGGTTTAAAAGGTGCTTTGGTTTATATTGTTTTCCCTAGTTAAAAATGCTTTTTTTGGTCGGTCCCGTGACTTAATCTTGGGGTAGTTTTTCCCTTAGTTGTTTCATTATCCTTTTGGTTTATTTATTTTGTTTGAAAGTACTTTGACGAATGTTTAGGATGGCGAGTTTTCATATTTATGTTGATAGTTTTCTTTTAACTCACGAATTTTATTAACAATTAGAGCGTAAACTTTAGTAAAGAAGAAGCTTTTAGAAGTAGCTGACTTAGATTCGTGGCCCTCGCCTAATTAATATTTTTAATTTCTTTAGAAATCGAGGCATGCCATTTAGTAAATTTACATGGCCCTTTCAAAGTTAAACACTCGTAGTTTGCTTTAGGCCCGATTTAGATTAGTATTGCGATTATGTATACGTTCGCGTAACATAATTGCAAATTAAACTTTTAAAAGACTCGAGGTATGCGTTCGCGCAACTTCAACCAAATTTTTCTTAAGTAAATGTACAAGCGTTATTAATTGTGGACACGTTCGCGTGACATAATTTCTGACGCGCCAAGGAAAGGAGTATACGTACGCGTAACTCAGTTCTTTAATTATGAATAGATCAAATGATTAAAAGCGGTTAAAAGAGGGCAAGCGCACATAGGTTCTAAAACGAGTAATTAGACAATTTAATAAGCCAAGTATGATCAAAGCGACCATGCTAGAACCACGGAACTCGGGAATGCCTAACACGTTCTCCCGGGTTAACAGAATTCCTTACTTGGATTTCTGTGTTAGCAAGCCGTAAATAGAGTCAACTTTCCTCGATTCGGGATTCAATCGGTGACTTGGGAAACCATAAATTATCCCAGGTAGGGACTCTGAATTTTAATTAAAATAACAAATCCCGTTTCGATTGTCCTTTAATTGGAAAAACTCCCTTATACCCTTTACGGGGTGTAGGTATAAAGGAGGTGTGACGGCTCTGGCGAGTCTGCTGGGGATCGAACCCAGAATCTCTGGTTCAGGGTTCAAGAATTTGAGCTTGTTAATCTGATTTTGTTTAGCTTTATTGTTAATATTATTATATTCTGTGAATCTTTTGTGCTAAATGCTATCTGTTTACCGCTTTAATATTATTTGAATTGTATATAACTGTCTTCTTACGCCACCCATCTGAGTCTTCTGGAAATGGTGCATACGTTCGCGTAGCCTGCTTTTTCTGTAGAAATTATACCAAATAGAACGAGGCTGGGCAAGCGACAAGGCCGGGTAGACTTCAGTGCTCTCGGTACGTCGCCCCCTCCTCGGCCCCAGTTATCCGCTCAGGTACCCCAAGTCTAGACCAAAACCCCAAGATTTAAACCTATAAAAACACAACCTCATGCTGGATCCCTAGTAGGAACGTTTGTTTTTATCATGTGCATTTGACTTAGGGGACTCAACATAGAGGTTGGGTCCGTCTAGGATAGGTATGCCCGAAATAACAGACCATCCTGATGCATTCTACGTGCTATGTGAACATTTATTTGTTTTGGCTTGCATGCTGACCGGCCAGGAAAATAAAGCGAGAAAGGAAAACCAAGAGTGATATAGGGAAGGAAATAAGGCCCGATTCTAAAAATCCCGGTATTTGAAAAACGTCCTGAAACTCTGCCCAAAATTTTTCAAAAAGAGTTATTTCAAAAGAGTCAAACACTGTGTTCTTTCAAATGTGTCAGAACTGACCGAACTACGCAGGTCTAATTCTTACCGAATGTGGGATACGTAGGCAACCTACATAAGGTTCGGCCTTATTTTTTGAAAAAAAAAAAGAGAAAGAAAAACAAGAAAAGAAAGTCGTGGTCGAGTGAATGCAATCTGGATTTTTAATCATAAGACGATCTAGCTTCGGCAATGTCTTAAACCGTTCTTGCCGAGATAGCCTTAGATATTTTTCAGTTGTCAAAAGGCTATTTTGTAAAAGAACGGGCAAATTTGTGAAGTGTCATAAAATAATCCTCCACGGCCTCAAAATTCATGTGAAATTGGGAAGGGGCCATATTTGCAAAAACAGTCGCTTGGCTAAAATTGGCATATAGGGGAAGAAATCATGGTCCTTTGATTTATTTAGGGTCCATTAGAGTCAACCCTAGCCTTAATCTTCCACATGAACAAATTAATACCATCCAGGAACCGCCAGAAGTGGCCAAGGAACAGCTCAGCTACACTTGCGTATGTGGTGGAATGATCTAGACGAATATGGTCAAAAATGGGTGAAAAAGCAGTTGGGTGCTCTTATAAACATTTTTGGGATCAAACCACGGGAAGATTTGATCAAGGCTTTGGTAACTTTCTGGGATCCTGCCCATAATGTCTTTCATTTCTTGGATTTTGAGATCACCCCTACTTTGGAGGAAATAGCCGGGTACATTGAATTCGGACGGGATTTGAGGAAGCAACGACTTATATTTCCAAGGGCTCCATCAGTGCATAAGTTCTTTGACCTCCTGAATATTAGTAAACAGACAAATAAAGAACGTGTGAGCAACGACTGTTGTGCTTTCCATTTCTTATACTTCAGGTTCGGGCACTCTGCTGGTTTTGAAACGCATGAAAAAGGTCTGAGCAACAAACAAGACAAGGGCCTTTGGCAAATTCATCGCCGGTTCGCATTTATTGTGGCATTCTTGGGGATCATGGTTTTTCCAAATAAGAAAGGGATGGTGGATATTCGTATGGCTATAATTGCACAAATCCTTACTACCAAGGAAGACCATACACTTGCCCCGTTGGTGCTGGCGGATACTTATCGAGCATTGACTCTATGCAAAGCAGGGGCTCAATTTTTTGAAGGTTGCAGCATCCTTCTGCAAATGTGGTTTATCAAACACCTTTTCCATCATCCCAGATTTATGAGTTATCGTTCGAGCCCGAATAACTTCATCACTAGTTACAAGGAGAGGATAAAAGATTATAACGCACCAGAAGGGTTTGAAGCATGGGTCTCTCACTTGAAGGTTCTTAACGCAGGTCACGTCGAGTGGACTATAGGATGGCTCCCGAGGACAGAAGCCATCTATATGACTGCTACCAAAGGCTACTTGAGGTTAATGGGTGTAAGGAGTATCCAGCCATATGCACCGCAGAGGGTCTTGAGGCAATTGGGAAGGTATCAGATTGTGCCTGAAGATGAAGATCTAAGCACCCAAGTCATAGAGTTACATCTAAAAGCTGCATTGCCCGAGGCTATAGTTCAGCAGGATTGGAATAGCTGTCGGTATCTAAACAATGGCACCCAGGTACCAGACATCGCCAAGGGGGAAGTAGATCCAAATTATGCTGCTTGGTTTGAGAAAATGTCTTATGTAAACAACGAGCTAGAGCCCGAAAGGCCCACCAAAAGGCCTCATGTTCAAGACTTTGATGATAAAATTCAGGAGAGGTTAGCTTGGGGGGAGAAGGAAAAGGAATATAAGGCCATCATCCACGGTCTACGAGAAGAATTGAGAAATGTCACCTTCAACAATGATTTGCAGGCACAAGAGGCCGAAGGTGAAAGGAGAAGATTGGTGCGAGAAAATGAAGCCCTCAGAGCTCAGGTTCGACAGTTGAAAATTGAAGCCGAGAACCCAAGCCGAAGCAGGAAAGATGAAAGGCTCATTTACAACCTCACTCAAAAGGTACGTAACTATGAAGATGACCTGCAGAAAGCTGAGTCTAAACTAGCAAAAGCACGGGCGGGGTTGGCTAAAAGCGCCGAAGGGTGTGCAGCTTTCGTTCAACAGATGAAAGAAAGATATGAAGAAGGGGTCACGGGTTGGGAAAAGGCAATTGGCAACCTCGAGGGTGAAATGGCTAAACAAGTCAAAACTTTTAAGGCTGAAAGAGAACATTGTTACGCCTTAATGGCACATCTAGAAAGAGACTTGCAACAACTCCAAGAGAAGAACCAGGTAGCCGAACGAACTTTGGAAGCTAGAACCGAACAAATTGGGTGTTTGTTGCAAGAGAAGGGCGTCATAAGAGTGCGAGTCAAAAGGGTCTCTAACTACATCGCGATGAAGTGCAGTAGCTGTGAGGATATGACTAGATCTATGTTCTTCGCTACTGTGATGATTTTCGTTCGCCGGGTAATGGAAGATCTCTACCACCTCCAAGGGGATTTAGCGAGTCGGCCCGCAGCAAGGCCGAATGATGCCCCGCGGGTCCCGGGGGCAGTTGAGGCACTAATGTATTCGTGATTTCTTGAGTCTGTATTTTCTTTTCGTTAAAGTCTGCCAGCTATTTTGGAGTCTGTATTTTTTTTATAAGAGTATGTGGGTTGTTTATTTTTCGAGTCTGTATTTCGTCTTTCATCAGAGTCTGTTAGTTTCTGTTTAAGTTTATTTCCGAGTCTTATTATGGAAAATTTGAAAATTCCAAAAAATGTTTTATTATTTTTATCCCCACGAACTACGCTTGGTCTGATTCATGCGGGGTCATGATACGTAGGCAATCTCCATAGGATTCGATCGTAACCAAATGATAAAGAGAGAAAGAAAATAAGAGGAAAAACAAGAGAGTAAAGAAAAGAAAAGAGCGGAAAAAAAAGAAAGAAAAGAGAGAATAAAAACAAAGAGAGAACAGAGGAAAGAGTGAAAGTAAGGAAACAAAAAAAGAAAGAAAATAGGGAAGTTCGCAATTAAAAGGACAGGATGACGCATGCAACCAATCAAATACATAGTAGAGACGGTTAACTGTTTAGGTGCATTCATGCCCAATGTGCGGTTACCAATCTGTTAAAACTTAATCGCTAACAATGTTGTTGTTGATGCATTGAGTCCAGGTAGGTGGTTAGTTGATTGGCATTCTGGCAACTCACTCATACAACACCCGATCGAAAGACAGGCTGAATATGGCCCACTAGGAACCGGAAACAAGTATTGTCGACCCATCGAAAGAAGTGGAAGAATTGGACGTTAATGCGATGAGGGAAGAAATGTATAAGCTAAAGCAACAGATGGCTAAAATGTACCAAGCCTGGGCCAAGGGGCATCCACCACCGGTTTATCCCGCCAACCCTGCTTATGTCGCACCATCAGCCCAACCTCCGGAGCCTCCCACTGTGAACTCATCTCTAGCCTTTCCCCTCTACCAACAATGTCATGGTGCCACTTCCCATACTTCTCAAGCTCCACCACCCAAACAAGTCCCATACCCTCCCCCACCAATTACACCTGTTTTAGTGGCACCTCCACCTGCTACATTACACCAATCTTCTAGTGAACCACTGTTCCAAACTCACGACAACAGTACTATCCCCTTGAACCCACCTTCAAAGTTCCAGAACCATATCCTTACACCTCTCATCTTGATCTCCCGGCAGAGACCGAGAAACCACCCAAAAACCCCAAGCATGAAGAGATGATCAGAAAGGTCAAAAGCTTAGAATAGTCGTTCCGAGATATGAGGGGGTTGGGAGGTCAAGTGAGTGTGGCATATAAGGATTTATGTATGTTCCCAGATGTTCAGTTGCCAACGGGGTTCAAAATGCCCAAGTTTGATCTGTACGATGGGCATGGTGACCCGGTAGCACACTTAAGAGGATTTTGTAGCAAAATAAGAGGAGCAGGTGGAAGAGATGAATTGTTGATGGCATATTTCAGCCAAAGTTTAACGGGATCGGCCTTAGAATGGTATACAAGACAATATCACAACAGGTGGTACACATGGGACGATTTGGCCCAAGCCTTTTGCCTGCCATTTTCAGTACAACCTCGAAATTATCCCAGACCGTCTGTCGTTGACAAAGCATGAGAAGAAGCCGGGTGAGAGCTTCAAGGAATATGGATTCCATTGGAGAGAGCAAACGAGGGTTGACCCTCCGATGAAAAAAAACGAGATGGTTGATTATTTCTTGCAGGCTTTGGAACCCGCTTATTTCGGTCACTTGGTGTCAGCAGTAGGTAAGTCCTTTAATGAAGTCGTAAAAATGGGAGTCATGGTTGAATAAGGACTCAAGTCCAACAAGATCATGAGTTATTCAGTAATCAAGGCGACCACCCAGGCCATTCAAAACGGTACTGGAGGGGTACTCGGGAAGAAGAAGAAGAAGAAGGAGGATATTGTGACAATTGAGTTAGGAGCTTGGGTTGGATCTAGGAACCTTCCCCGTTACTACAACCAGCCGCGACCCTATCCCCAAACTTACCCACACACTCCATATAACCTACCACAACATTATTACCCACCGCCAGATCCCCATTTTTCTGTCCATCACGCACAAACCTATACCCAACCTCCCGCTCACTCACAATGGCGTGCGCCAGCTCCACAAAATCCGTACCAAGCTCCACAAAATAACTATCCACGCCCAAAAGCCTACAGAAATCCTCCTGGAACGGGTTTTCGACCCAACCAAGCCTTTAAGAATAAGAGGTTGCAGAAGCAAAAGACTTTCACTCCATTAGGAGAATCATATGCTAGTCTATTCCACAGACTGAGACAGTTGGGTATGTTGAATCCGATCGAGGCTAAATTGCCGAATCCCCCTCCCAGAAATCTTGACCGCTCGGTGAGTTGTGAGTATTGCTCAGGGGCCCCAGGACATGACACAGAGAAATGCTGGAAATTGAAAACATCCATTCAAGAACTCATTGACACCAATCGGATTGAGGTCCAAGCCCCGAAGGTGCCCAATATCAATCAGAATCCCCTGCCAGCCCATCATGAAACAAATATGATTGAGATAGTGCATAAGGGAGGGGAGCCTAAGAAGCATTCGCAAATCGTCATGATGATTCGGGCTAGTAAAGCCAGGCCATTTGAAAAGTCAACAGGTGAGAAGTCTGTGATCAAGTTGAACAGGGCGAATAATGAACCATCTGTGGAGGTCAAGAAGGGGTCCTCAAGTGACGTTGTAAGAAAACATGAAAGAGAAAAAGTGGTTGTGCCAGGAGTGACGAACAAGCCTGTGGTAATTGTGAAGTGTGCCCCCACAGATCCTGTCGTTATCAAACCGGTAACTCAATTACCGATAGTTAACAGCAAGGCAGTCCCATGGAATTATGAACGAGTGACAGTGACTTACAAGGGGAAAAGGTTAAAGAAGAAGTGTGTGAGACTCATGGTTTGACTCGATCGAGGAGATGCTTTGCCCCCGAAGAGTTGAGAAAAGCTAAGACCTCAAAAGATAATCCAGTGTTGGTGAAGAAAGCGGTCACCAAGGAAGAAGCAGAAGAATTTCTGAGAAAGATGAAAGTGCAAGACTATTCCATTGTGGAGCAGTTAAGAAAGACACCAGCTCAGATCTAGACACCAGCTCAGATCTCGCTCCATTCAGACGAACACCGTCGTGCTTTGATGAAGATCTTGAACGAAGCCCACATTCCTGACAAAATCTCAGTAAACCACTTGGAAAAGATAGCTAACAAGATATTTGAGGTAAACAGAGTCACTTTTTCTGATGATGAGTTGCCCGTGGAGGGTACCGAGCACAATAGAGCCCTCTATCTGACGGTGAAATGCAAAGATTCCCTAGTTACTCGGGTACTGGTTGAAAATGGGTCTAGCGCGAACATTTGTCCTCTCTCCACATTGGACAAGCTGAAAGTGGAGGATGAAAGAATTCACAAGAACAGTATTTGCGTTCGGGGATTCGACGGTGGAGGGAAAGATTCAGTCAGGGACATAGTGCTTGAGCTCACAATAGGGCCAGTTGAATTTACTATGGAATTCCAGGTGCTCGATGTGGCTGTTTCGTACAATCTGCTATTGGGACAAACCTGGATCCATGCTGCCAAAGCAGTCCCATCTACTCTGCATCAAATGGTCAAGTTTGAATGGGATCGACAGGAAATTGTTGTACACGGCAAAGATAATTTGTGTGTGCCCAATGATGCCATTGTTCCGTTTATAGAGGTTGATGACGACAAGGGACCATGGGTTTATCAAGTTTTCGACACAGTATCGGTAGAGAAAATTTTGGAAGGAAAGTACGTTCCAACTCCAAAGATAGTTGCGGCATCAGTCATGGTAGCTGTTGAAATGTTGAAAAATGGTTTCGTACCGGGCAAGGGTTTGGGTGCATCTCTGCAAGGTATTGTGCAGCCAGTTTCTCTTCCAAAGAATCTAGATACTTTTGGTCTGGGGTTCAGGCCTACAGTTGCAGATGTGAGACGAGCCCGCAAAATGAAACAGAAAGCATGGGCATTGCCAAGGCCAATCCCGTATCTGTCTAGATCATTCGTCAGGCCAGGTATCAGAAAGCAACTGTTGTCAAAGGTTCCTAGATCATTGATTGGTGCTGATGGAGACTTGGAAAAGGGGTTCGAAAGGTGATTCGCTGAGGTTAACATGGTTGAGGCTGGGGAAGGGTCCAGCAAGGCAGGTGTGCAATTCGTGGGACCACGTGCAAAAGTCAACAACTGGAAAGCTACTTCGTTTCCTACCCAGAAGGAGTCTTGGTAGTGGGTTTTGATTTTCTTTTAGTTGTCTGGATTATTCAGTATGTAATTCAGATATTATATTTCGTCCGGTTGGATGTGTTAAAACCCTGTTATCTTTAAATTCAATGAAATGCAATTATTCCTTTTCCTTCATTTCTTCTAATTTTATTTTTTGTTTTTTGTTTTCTTCTTTTGTACAGTTCTATTTATGCTGATATCAATGACATGACATGCATGAGGAATCTTCGGTCCAGTTTTAAAAGCCAATCTAACTCTGAAATAATAATACAAGAAATTGAGTGTGATTACGAGTTGGAATTTGATGATGATGAGGCCTATGAAGAAATTAGTAAGGAACTAAGTCATTTTGAGGAAAAGCCCAAACCTAATTTGAACGATACAGAAGCAGTTAATCTAGGGGACGAAGATAATGTCCGTGAAACTAAAATAAGTGCCCATCTGGAACCTCAACTCAGGGAGGAGATAATTAAAGCATTGTTCGAATACAAAGATGTTTTTGCATGGTCCTATGACGACATGCCAGGTCTAAGCACTAATTTAGTGGTTCACAAGTTTCCCACTAGCCCGACATTCCCTCCTGTCAAACAGAAGCTGAGAAAGTTCAAAACGGATATGAGTGTAAAGATCAAAGAAGTGGTCACCAAGCAGTTCGATGCCAAAGTCATTCGGGTCACCCGGTATCCCACCTGGTTAGCCAATGTTGTGCCTGTGCCGAAGAAGGATGGAAAGACTAGGGTATGTGTTGACTATCGAGATCTCAACAAGGCGAGTCCAAAAGACAATTTCCTATTGTCAAATATCCATATCTTGATTGATAATTGTGGCAAACATGAGATTGGTTCTTTTGTGGATTGTTACGTGGGTTATCATCAGATCTTAATGGATGAGGAAGATGCAGAAAAGACAGTATTCATCACGCCATGGGGAACGTACTGCTATCACGTCATGCCATTTGGCTTGAAAAATGTTGGGGCAGCCTACATGAGGGCGATGATGACAATATTCCATGATATGATACACCGGGAAATCGAGGTGTACGTGGATGATGTGATCGTGAAGTCTAGAAAGCAGTCTGACCATGTCAGGGATCTGAGAAAGTTCTTCCAAAGGCTTCCCAGGTACAATCTCAAGCTTAATCCTGCAAAATGCGCGTTCGGTGTTCTGTTTGGAAAGTTGTTGGGTTCGTAGTCAGCCACCGGGGAATTGAACTAGACCCATCGAAAATTAAGGCTATCCAGGAATTGCCACCTCCGAAGAATAAGACTGAGGTGATGAGTCTGTTGGGAAGATTGAATTACATCAGCCGGTTTATTGCTCAGCTCACGACAACCTGTGAGCCAATCTTCAGACTGTTAAAGAAAGATGTTGCGGTCAAGTGGATAGATGAATGTCAAGAGGCATTTGACAAGATAAAGGGGTATTTGTCAAATCCACCCGTGTTGGTCCCTCCAGAACCAGGGCGACCTTTGATCCTATATTTGACAGTTTTGAACAATTCATTCGGCTGTGTATTGGGTCAACATGATATCACTGGCAGGAAGGAGCAAGCCATCTATTACCTTTGCAAGAAATTCACATCATACGAGGTTAAGTATACGCATCTTGAGAGGACATGTTGCGCCCTAACTTGGGTGGCAGAGAAGCTGAAACATTATTTGTCATCTTATACTACCTATCTCATATCTCGCTTGGATCCATTGAAGTATATCTTTCAGAAGCCTATGCCCACATGGAGGCTTGCAAAGTGGAAGATCCTGCTCACATAGTTTGACATTGTCTACGTGACTCGAACTGCAATGAAAGCACAGGCCTTGGCAGACCATTTGGCCGAGAACCCAGTTGATGAAGATTATGAACCTTTGAAAACTTATTTCCCCGATAAAGAGGTGATGTACATTGATGAGTTGGAGCAAGTTGAGAAGTCGGGATGGAAACTTTTCTTTGATGGAGCTGCAAGCATGAAGGGCGTGGGGATAGGAGCGGTACTTATTTCTGAAACAGGTCAGCACTACCCTGTTACGGCTCAGCTTCATTTTTACTGTACTAATAATATGGCTGGGTACGAGGCATGAATTCTGGGTTTGAGGTTAGCTGTGGATATGGGTGTCCAGGAAGTCTTGGTCTTGGGTGACTCGGACCTTCTGGTGCACCAGATTCAGGGAGAATAGGAAACACGGGATTAGAAACTAATACCGTACAGACGATGTTTGCATGATCTTTGTCAACGGTTTCAGTCAATAGAATTCAGGCATATCCCAAGGATCCATAATGAAGTTGTCGATGCTTCGGCTACTCTGGCATCAATGTTACATCATCCAGATAAGGCTTATGTGGACCCTTTTGCATATTCAGGTCCGTGATCAGCATGCTTACTATAATATGGTGGAAGAAGAACTTGATGGGGAGCCATAGTTCCATGATATCAAAGAATACATCAGGATGGGGGTATATCCGATACAGGCCACTGGTGATCAGAAAAGAACTGTTCGACGATTGCCAAGTGGATTTTTCTTCAGTGGAGGGGTATTGTACAAAAGGACTCTAGATCTGGGATTGCTAAGATACATAGATGCTAGACAGGCCACAGCTATCATGACTGAGGTACACTCCGAAGTTTGTGGACCGCATATGAGTGGGTAAGTTCTGGCAAAGAAGATTCTCCGAGCAGGTTATTACTGGCTCACTATGGATCGAGATTGCATCAGATTTGTGCGCAAGTGTCATCAGTGTCAGGTGCACGGAGATTTGATTCATTCCCCACCATCTGAATTGCATACAATGTCGACACCATGGCCCTTTGTTGTATGGGGCATGGATGTCATTGGGCCAATCGAGCCAGCAGCATCAAACGGACACAAATTTATTCTGGTAGCCATTGATTATTTTACCAAGTGGTTTGAAGCAAAAACTTTTAAATTTCTGACCAAGAAAGCAGTGGTCGATTTTGTGCATTCAAATATCATCTGTCGGTTTGGGATTCCGAAGGTAATCATCACGGACAATGGAGCTAATCTCAACAGTCACCTGATGACAGAGGCATGTCAACAGTTTAAGATTATACATCACAATTCCACCCCATACCTCCCTAAGGCAAATGGAGCAGTCGAGGCAGCCAACAAGAATATAAAGAAGATACTTCAAAAAAAGGTGGAAGGTTCTAGACAGTGGCATGAAAAGCTGACGTTTGCATTATTGGGATATCGCACTACTGTCCGTACTTCAGTAGGGGCCACTCCTTATTCGTTGGTGTATGGCACGGAGGCAGTAATACCCGTAGAAATTGAAATCTCATCCCTTCGAATTGTCGCTGAGGCAAAAATTGATGACGTTGAATGGGTCAAAACCCGCTTGGAGCAATTAAGTCTGATTGATGAAAAGAGATTGGCAGTAGTGTGTCACGGCCAATTGAACCAACAGAGAATGGCGAGAGCATATAACAAGAAGGTACGTCCGCGGAAGTTCGAAATGGGTCAATTAGTGTTGAGACGCATCTTGCCTCATCAGGCTGAAGCAAAAGGAAAGTTCGCCCCAAACTGGCAGGGTCCATTTGTCGTAACTAGAGTGTTGTCCAATGGCGCGTTATATTTGATAGATGTAGAAGGGAAATGTATAGAAATGGCTATCAATTCCGATGCAGTCAAGAGATACTATGTATGATTTTTTTGTTTGATTGTACTTGTTTGTATTTGGCATGTTTTGAAGATTAAAATGACGAAGGCATTTTGTTCTTCTATCTAAACACTTTATCCCTCGTCATCCCCTTTGAGCCTTATTTATTTTTCTTTCATACCCCCTTTCGGAATCAATAGAAATATCAAAAACACAAGCGTGAGAAATAAGAAAAGGAAGAAAAGAAAAAGAGAAAGAAAGGAAAGAGAAGGAAAAGAATGAAAAAAAAAGAGAAAAGAGATAAGAAGAAGAAAAACAATAAAAGAAAAGAGGGAAAAGCAAAAGAAAGAAAAAAGAGAAGAAAGAGAAAAGGAAAAATCACAACAACAAAGTAATTTCTATGACATGAACTACGTTCGACCTGATTCCTTTTAAGGATATGTAGGCAGCCTCACGGTTCGGTCTCATCAAAATAAACATTCAAAAGCCCCCAAGCAAGAAACTGGCGCAGAAGTCGTGGTTGTTGTGAGAAATCTGATTCCGAAAGTTGTAATTTTAACCCATTTGAATTGTTTTGAGCCCTTCATGCCCTTTCTTTCTAACCCTGTCCAAAAGCCCACATTACGGTCCAAAGAAAGACCTTCTGATCAATCTTTGAGAAATGCTAAGTCAAGCATGTAAAGGTAATTCATGTCAGGGGCAGCACTCTGGTTCAAGCAGGAAAAATAAAAATGAGAGAGTCTTATTGGTGAAAACCTTCACAGGCACCGTAAGGCGACGGGAGTTGAGAGAAATAAAATGAGAGAGTCTTATTGGTGAAAACCTTCACAGGCACCGTAAGGCGACGAGAGTTGAGAGAAATAAAATGAAAGAGTCTTATTGGTGAAAACCTCCATAGGCACCGTAAGGCGACGGGAGTTGAGAGAAATTAAAATGAGAGAGTCTTATTGGTGAAAACCCTCACGGGCACCTTGAGGCGAAAGGGAGTTGAAAAGTCAACAAGTGAGAAAGGTCTGTTGGTGGAAAACTATTTCAAGGCACCGCAGGATGAACAAGATCAAGGTTTGGGTAAAGTAATCAGGTCATGGAAATTCTGAGGCAACAAAGTACGGCAACTGAAAGTTGATTGTTTGGACAGATTTAATCCGAAATGCATGTCATGATCATTGGTACCAGCTGTTCCACTCAGATAAGTTTCTTTTTTCTTTTTTTCCTTGTAGCAGTCATCTAGTTTTGGATTCTTCTTATCCTTAACCCGCAAAGTCATTGCATTTCATTTTCTTTTGGGTTTATTAGTCTAAGATGTTTTAATGTCAGTCTTGTTCAAAGCAAGTGAAAAAGAATTTCAAAGCTCACTACCAACTCCCAAAATTGCAAAGCATGGTTTGGTCAGCGTACCAAAGACAACATGATGTAAGGTGGGATACAGGGGATCACCAGAAGTTTCATCGGGGGAATGGTTTGGTAATGTCATGGGAGATGCAAAGGTTCAGATAAAGGGGTCAGAGGTGTGAAACAACAACATGAGTATAGAACACTCGGTTCGTCAAAGGTTATGGGATTTGAAAGTCAGCCAGAAAGTCAAAGCGCTTCAGGGCCAGTTTGGGGAAGCCAATCAAAGCAAAATAATGCAGTGGAAAGATCTTCAGCAAGAATGCCATCAGCTAACCACCATTTTAAACTGACAAAATTTTCTTTGATTGAAACAGGGGCAGGAAAATTCGTTTGTTTCGGAGAAACTCCCCGTAGGGGAAAGAGCAAGCATCAAAACAGGTTTGACCGTAAACTTTCAGGACCCTCCTGGAAAATGGGACCTAGTTTAAAGTTCAAAAATAGCATAATCTAGCATAAATGTATCCCAAAAGAATATAAGTTAGCTTAAGAAGTTTGCATGTTCGAGATATGATTCAATTAGGAGTTTCCAGGACCCTCCTGAATAATGGGACTTAGCTTTAACATTTCGATTAGATAATAACATTTAGCGTAAGTTCTGTTGTAGGGTAGTATAATTCAGCCATGAAAGTTGTCACCCTTAAGATAAAGCTTGACTTTTAATTTTCAGGACCCTCCTGGATAATGGGGAGTAGTTTAAAGACCCTCTTAGATAACAAGATTTAGCAAAAGTCACACCTTTAGAAGATATAAATTAGATTTCAAATTGTCATTTAATTAAGAGTTGTCAGGACCCTCCTGGATAATGGGACCTAGATTTCAAATTCTTAGTAATACTTGGTAATATGATTTAGTTTCACACTGACATCTGTACCAAGCCACCAAACTGGGGCAGAAAATTTTCTTTGTTTTTGTCTATTTTGCTGAAGTCAGGAGCCCGCCTGGATAGCATGGGAATACATTTCAAAGTCAACAGTCAGGAGCCCGCCTGGAGAGCAGGGAATACATTTCAAAGTCAGCAGTCAGGAGCCCGCCTGGAGAACAGGGAATACGTTCAAGCATAGCAGTCAGGAGCCTGCCTGGAGAACAAGGGAGTACAATTTAAATTTTAGCTTTCAAATTCTTTGTTTTGTCTGTGTTGAAGTCAGGAGCCCGCCTGGAGAGCAGGGAATACTTTCAAGCGCATCAGTCAGGAGCCCGCCTGGAGAACAAGGGAATACATTTCAAGTTAAAAGTCAGGAGCCCGCCTGGAGAGCAGGGAATACTTTCAAATGAAGCAGTCAGGAACCCGCCTGGAGAGCAGGGAATACTTTTAAATGTAGCAGTCAGGAGCCCGCCTGGAGAGTAGGAAATACTTTCAAATGCAGCAGTCAGGAGCCCGCCTGGAGAAAGGTAAGCAACTCAGTTTACAATTCAAGACGGCAACAAAGGAATTTTACCAAGAGAATACAAGATAACAAGGCAACAAGAACCACAAGAGCAAGTTTGAAGATATAGATAGGATTTTTGTAAAGCATAGATCATAGTCTAGTCTAGCTTCTTTTATTTTTGACATGGTTATAATAATGGGGTTCAGTAGCAGTAGCAGCAGCAGCAGTAGTGAAATCACAGCTTCATGGTAGTCCTAGCTACCAAACATTCCTGAACTACACTGACCTGATTCCTTTTTAGCCAAGGATATGTAGGCAACCTCGGAAACAGGGTGCGGTCAAATCTTTCAAAAATGCTTCCCACGGAGTATTCAAACGAGCAAAAATTGCTCGTATCCGCTCACTTTATCTTTGCATGAAAACTCTTCGTGTTTCCGGGCAAAGAGGGGCAGCTGTGAGCACGTGATATTTGCCCTATATGAATTATTCCAAAAAATTCAAAACAAAATAATTTCTTTCAAGTGTTTGCAATTTTGTGGATTTCGTGGCAGTTTCTGTTAATTATTTGCATTTTGTCAGTGCATCTTATTTTGTTTAATTAATGAAAAATACAAAATATGCTGCATTTGCATTTAGGATTTAATTTTTGTATTTTTGAACTAATTAACAATTTAGTGTTTTATAAAAATGAGAAAATCACAAAATAGTTCATTTTTCGCATTTTAATTTTAATTTTTCGAAATTTTGTTAGTTTTCTTTAATTTGGCATTTAATTAGGGATGGTGAGCATTATTTAGAGTTAGTTAATTCAATTTGATAGGATAATTTGGTTAGGAATTAATTTAGGTCTTATTTTTAATTTTTAATTTTTAAATTTGATTTTAAAAGAAATTATTTAAAAAAAATCAAAAGAAAGGAAGACCCTGATTTGGGCCATCTGTGTTTGAAATTCCCCAGGCCCAAGTCGTCCAAACCCCCTCACTCGGCCCAAATCACCTTAACCCGGTCTGGTCTTCCCCCCCCCTAATCAAAATGACCCCGTTTCGTTGGCGACAGATCAGGACCGTCGAGGTTTGTTGATCGGACGGTCCTGAAGCTTGGATCACCTGATATTTAAGTGTCCAAACGTTCCCCCTACCCCTCTCTCATCTCTTTCATCAGACTCTCATCATCCCCGCCGGAATCGCCGGCGGCGGTGCTCCGATCGACCCCAAATTTACACCCTTGATTCCCCTTCATCACCCCATTCCAAATCCCCAAACAACTCCTCTCAAATCCTTTCAGAAGTGCTCAAATTTCAGATCAAAGATCGAAACCCTAGCGCCGCCCTTGTTCTCTCCACTGGCGGCGCCACCTCTGTTCAACTCCAAATTAACACCCCAGGACCGTCCTCGCTCCCTCATCCCAAATCCTCACTTAGATTTCTTCAAACATCTCCGGAACTCCTTGAATATCAAATCAAAGAATCGAGCCATGAGAGCCTAAGGTCGGAATCATGCATGCAAGCATTTTCATGAATTTTCCGGTTGTTTCAAGTCAGTTTTGACACAAAATAGTGACATTCGTTTGTTCCTCACCAAGAACAAATGTTTGCCACTATGTTGGGTCGAATCAGTGCCTCAGTTTCTGATTTCAAGTCTAGCTGGTAAGTCCCGTTCATCTTTGTTTTCAAAATCATCTATGTGTTACCTCTGTTCCTTTCCTCTCTTTTAATTTGTTTTCTGATTTATTACTGTCCTGTTAGAATTTTTGGTTTGGTCACTGAGCTTAATTAGTTCCCCGCCTGTTTGTGATCGTTAATTAGTTGATTTGTTTGGTTTTTAAGTTTTCTGAATTCGTTTGGGTTTCATCTTTGGGCTCTGAGGTCAGTCTAAGACCTCATGTTAAAGGAATTCTATTTGGTTTGAAGTCTGAGCCCATGTATATTTAATCATTGAGCCTGTTCGGGGGTTCATAGCCCATGTTCAAGTCTGGCTGGGCTTCAAGGCAAAATACAGGGGTTCAGGGGTAAAAACAAGGCAATTAAGGGTTAGTTTGGGTAAAAGACATAGGGAATCTAGGTGTAACTGACTAGGGAAGCTTCTACGAAGCTGGGGTTGCGCTATTCTGAATTTCTAGATTGTACATTAAAGACCCTTAAGCTAAAACAAGAACTAAAAGGGGGTAAAGGGTAAATAAGTAGTTCTGGGGGCTTCCCTATTGGCTGGGCCTATAAGAGGTATCATTCTTGCCTTTAAAGGCAAGAATTGAAGAGCAAAAAATCCGAAAATCCTAGGCAACTAAGGATACAAAAATTTTACTGTTCAATTGAGAAATTCCTAGAAATTCCTATGATATTTCCTCTATGTTAGTTTCTGAGCAACTGAAGGTCGAGAGGAGTTGAATCAGTTGGTGTTCAAGGTTGTTTGGTTTATTTCTGGTTCGATTTTGATTGCTAGGCTTTGTTGAATGCTTTGTTGGTTTGAAACTGTTTCCAAGTTGATCAATTCTTACTCATTCCGGGTCTGAAGTTGTTTAGTGAGCTGACCCTGGTGCTGAAACACCTGCTGCTACTGTTTTTACTTGGCTGACCCCTCATCTTTCATTTCTGTTGTGATTTCCAGGTACACATCTCATCTTCCAATGTATAAAAATGGGTGAATGTGAAGATTGGCTCACTTGAATGAAGATTTACACTAATGTGGTTGTTATTCCGTGTTTTGCACCTTCGAAATTGTTTAGTTCAACTTAATTTCCTTCTACTCCTTTCTGGTTGTTCTGGATATGGACTGTTGTAGTAATATGATGTTGTTGATAGACTTTACCTCTTCTTCTTTTAGTTTTATAATCACCATGTAGCTTTAAATGTCCTGATTAGTGTCTTTGTCAAAGAATGTTGTGATTGAGAAATTAGACATGTTAGTTTACTGGATTTCCATCTTATTAGAAATTAGACGACAAAGTCATGTGATGGAGTTGTTTTCTTAATGATTCAAGTTTAACCATATAATATAATCGGCAACATGTTAGTGGCTAAATATCATCATGGTTGGCATCGCACTGTTAATTGAGCACTGAGTAAGTTCACAAGAGTTCTGAATTAAATTGTTTGTTATTGAAATGCCCACTCACTGAAGATAGAGGTGTGAATGTTGAGACCAAGCATAAACTGATACGAATCATTTGTCTAAGACTTGTTGGCTGCAACTCGTATGGACGCTCCTCAATGCCGAAAGTTCAAAGAGAATGAAAATATTTGTTTGTTATCTTCATATATTAGTTCATTTCTCTCCAGATATGGTTTAAAAGGTGCTTTGGTTTATATTGTTTTCTCTAGTTAAAAATGCTTGTTTTGGTCGGTCCCGTGACTTGTTCTTGGGGTAGTTTTTCCCTTAGCTGTTTCATTATCCTTTTGGTATCCTTATTTTGTTTGAAAGTACTTTGACAAATGTTTGGGATGGCAAGTTTGCATATTTACGTTGATGGTTTTCTTTTAACACACGAATTTTATTAACAATTGGAGTGTAAACTTTAGTAAAGAAGAAGCTTTTAGAAGTAGCTGACTTAGATTCGTGGCCCTCGCCTAATTAATATTTTTAATTTCTTTAGAAATCGAGGTGTGTCATTTAGTAAATTTCCATGGCCCTTTCAAAGTTAAACACTCGTAGTTTGCTTTAGGCCCGATTTAGATTAGTATTGCGATTATGTATACGTTCGCGTAACATAATTTCAAATTAAACTTTTAAAAGACTCGAGGTATGCGTTCGCGCAACTTCAACCAAATTTTTCTTAAGTAAATGAACAAGCGTTATTAATTGTGTACACGTTCGCATGACATGATTTTTGACGCGCCAAGGAAAGGAGTATACGTACGCGTAACTCAGTTCTTTAATTACGAATAGATCAAATGATTAAAAGCGGTTAAAAGAGGGCAAGCGCACATAGGTTCTAAAACGAATAATTAGACAATTTAATAAGCCAAGTATGATCAAAGCGACCGTGCTAGAACCACGGAACTCGGGAAGGCCTAACACCTTCTCCCGGATTAACAGAATTCCTTACCCGAATTTCTGTGTTCGCATGCCGTAAATAGAGTCAACTTTCCTCGATTCGGGATTCAATCGGTGACTTGGGACACCATAAATTATCCCAGGTGGCGACTCTGAATTTTAATTGAAATAACAAATCTCGTTCCGATTGTCCTTTAATTGGAAAAACTCATTTATACCCTTTACGGGGTGTAGGTAAAAAGGAGGTGTGACAGCTACCTAAGGAAAACTCAACAGTATCCAAGGTTTCTTTTCAATCAACCTCAAATACTGGGGGGAATCACCCTCAGAGGTTATATTTTTTAAGAAAATACTTCACGCCTAAGAGGGCCTCGATAGAGAACTTTGTAATGGGCCAAACAGTCAGATGAACCGTGTCCATATAGAATAGTCGAGCCCCGATGGCAAAACATGTATGCATGTATCAATTATCTGAAGAAGCATTCTGTTTATATCAAAAACACTTTGTGTCTCGAAAAAAGTCTACTATTATACGATCTCTACACTTATAATCCTACGGGAAATAGTTCAAGAGACAAAATGCAAATACAACCCCAAAATACTTAGTGACTATCATCGACAGTCAGCTCATCCGAGTCATCAAAAACTCGAACTCATAAGACCTCAAAGAGGCATCCCCTCGAAACAAAGGCCAAGGCCAATATACTTGGAGACTAATTTTTCAGACAAGTTCGAAAGTTATCGGGAAACAAATCGAAGTGACATACCTGAAGGCTATGGCCATATTAAAGACTACAGTCATATAAAAATCCTACGACCAAAATAATGCGGCTCGGATACGTCCGACTTCCATCATAAATTAAAGGCATTCAAACACTTTGAAAAAACCAGTTAAATCATGCTACCCTCGACAAAAGCAAAATATAAAGGGCTTCGATAAATTCAGTCCTCGAATAATTTAAAGGCTTCGATAAATTCAGTCCTCGAATAATTTAAAGGCTTCGATAACATCAGCCTTCGAAAAAACCTCAAGAGGTATTCAATTATGTTTACACAAATAAATTACTAATAAAGTTCTGATTCATCTAACCTTCGATAAACCTAATGGGTACGAAAAACACATGCTAAGGCATAACTAAATTTTTACTAAGTCATTTAGCCGAAAAGAGGCCAAATTGGCCCAACTCAAAGAGCCTAACGGCCGATCTCAAAGAGCCTAAGGGCCAAAATATATAGAGTTTGAGACCTTGCTCTCACTCAACTAGGAATCAAGAGTCCTGACATCCCGAGCTCGCATCGAATCAATTCAAACATAGCTTGACGATTAACAAAACCTTGAGGGGTTTTATATTGATCAATAAAAACTTAAGGGTGTCTTATGTTCTAAGTCCGAACCAATACTCAGACCAACCATTAGAATTATATAGTCGAATTTTCCACAAATAAGGACAAAATAAAATTCAATACAAGTCAAAGTTAAAACAAAGAGGTTCTTTTGTATTTCCAAAAAATGTTTGCAGAAGATATTTACAAAACCCATTAGGGATCCTTGCACAAAAAACACAAAAACAAAGTAAAGAAACCTAAAGCTACTCCAGGGCCACATCTTCGGCAGTTCCATCTCTGGGAGTCGCACCTCCGGGAGTCTCCTCCTCGAGGACTTCATCTTCGTATCCCCCGCTATTGGAGCCACTGACTGAACCATCCTCATCAGAAAGCAAAGCGGCAGCCTCTTCTTCCAAAGTCTTTGCCCTTTCAATATCGGAAGAGAGGTCGAAGCCGCGAGCATGCACCTTTCCCTCCGGGACTGTCGCCTAGCATGGTCAATTGTACATAATAACTTAAACTTTGGCCGTAGAAGAAATCTCCTTTGCCCGGGTGTTAGCTGCATTAGCATCAGCTCGGTACGAAGATATAAATGCCTCAGCGTCGGATTTGGCCTTGGCAAGCTCAGCAACGGATTTAACTTTAAGCTCCTCGATTTTGCGACATCAAGCCAGGCTCTCCTCCTTCACACTTTGAAGATGGCGTTCGATTGAAGCCAGTTGCTCCCGAAGACTATCTTTCTCCGAGGCAAAACTGTCCATACCTTGCCTCCACTCCAAGGCCTCGACCTCTTTCATCTTGAGCTCCTCTCGGAGCTACTCCACCAGCTCGCCCTTTTGTTGAAACTACAAAGTAAAAGTGTTAGTAAACCGATTGGACAAGTCCATAAAAAACTTCAGAGGGTATATTACCTTTTCAGTAAGCTCAGCTTATTCTAGACGAGCCTTTGCCAGCTCGGCTCGAAGATCGCTGATCTCCTCCGCTTTATTGACATAGAGGGTTTTGAGATGGTCCCTCTCTTCCGAGGTTTTCGTAAGCTCGGCCTCACATCGAGCAAGTTCAGCTCGAGACTTTGAGAATTCTTCTTTATGGAGAACAACGACCTTCACAAAAGGGGAGAGGTTAGACTCATAACACCAAGGATAAAAGCACAAGCGTAATCCTAAAGGACAGAAACTTACTTGTTTGAAGAGCTGATGGGCCTCGACGAAAATAAAAGCAGCATCTAGGTCGGGGCCATCTTCAATCCCTGCAAGGCATTCTCAAAAGATATTATGCCCTTCATGGCTCACCCCCACGTCAGGAGTTCTCATGTTCCGAGCATCTCGGAATTGCCCCTCGGAGAATTCAGGATCGAGCAGCGAATCATCCACATTAATTACCCCAAGGGATCCACTCGAGGCATTTTCTTCTATACGAAGGGCCTCTAGGCCGGGCCCCTTGGTCTCACCCTCCAAATGATCTCCAAGACGGTTTCTCTTTTGTTGCCCGATGGCTCGGGGACTTTACTCAAACTTTCCTCGGAGATTTTGTCGGTTCTAGAATGAACCATATCTGCCACCACCGATTTGGCAGACTTCGAAGCTCCAGTGCTTCCTTTTTTATGAGCTACCAATAGGCAGTCGTCATCTTCTTCTTCCTGGTCCCGAAGGCATTGGGCCATTCCTGGAGATAAGGCCAGAGTATCGGCCTTGGGCTTTCAAACCATGCTCTTCTTCGGCTTTGGTGTATTTACAGGTGACCCCCTCTTTCTTTTCTTTTCTTTGGGAGGTTTTTGGGATCTCTTCTTCACCGGTTGGAGGTGGCCGCATAGCGACGGCATCTCTGAGGCCTGCATAGACACAAAGTAAGTACTTCACTGAAAAATACAAGCAAACAAACAAGGTAACTCACTGTGGTTTTTAGCCTCCCATCGGCCTTTGGCCAGGTCATGCCAACAACGTTTCGCGTATGAGGAAGTAGAGGCCAGTTTTCAGACCCAACCTTCGAGGTCTGGGACCACACCGGGAAACCAAGAAACAATTATACCATCGAAAAAGGGTCAGACCGAGAAAAAGGGAAGGTCGAGGAAGAGAAGGGAAAACTGGATGTAAAAGTCACTATCAATAAGCATGTACTTACGCTTCATGTTCCATTCCACGGGTAATGACATCCTCTCAGCAGGAATCAGGTCAGAGGTCTGGACTCGAACAAACCGGTTCATCCATTCTCAATCTTTGTCCTCATAGATGTTGGAGAAGAGAGATTTCAAGAATCTACGTTGCAGCTTTATCAGGACACCTTGATAAAGGTGAGGGCTATACATCCTGATCAAATGGTCGAGGTTAAAAGACATCCCCTCGACCTAGCTCAAGAAGTATCGGATCAGATTGACGATTCACCATAATGAGGGGTAGATCTGGCAGAGCGTCACTTGGTATTGTTGGAAAAAATTGAGGATAACTAGATCTATGGGACCCAAATTCGGGTCGGCAGGACCCAGTGTGAATGGGTAGGTATATATGCTTAAGTACCCCGCTTTGTGAATAGTGATATCCTCTTCAAGGAAGGGATCACTACGTCCTTGTTCTCCCAAATGTAGTCTTTTTTCACTTGGTCGAGCTCATAAATGGTTATCAAACAGATATACCGAGACATGGGATCACATTGACCTGGTGTCGATACAGGTTTATCAATCTTAAAATTGGATGTTATGTTGCACGACGGGGGAATGCACTCCTCGATGCAAGGTGGCACCACCGATTTACTTATGGACGGTCGTGATGACGAAAAGGCTTTTTCTTTTTGGGGAACAACTTTAGATGTTTTAGTCATTGCAAGAGAAAGGGTTGATGATAAGCTAAAGGCAAGCTAAGGAGATGGATGAACTCAGAGAGGTTGAAGGAGCTAGTGAGATTTTGAAAACGATTAGAGAAGTAAAATTTGTAAAATGGTGAAGCTGGTCTATTTATAAGGGCCACTTAAGCGTGTTAGGGAAGCCGAGCAGCCGATCGTCAGCCGCGTCCAATTAATGGCCATGGAGAACTGTGCAGACGCGACCTTTCAGTCACTTCAGTCGCTGACGTCATGAGATTAAAGTCATGATCGAGGCATTGAAAGAACGAGAATCAAATCGTTTCTTATCATTTTAATCAAAGAAATGTGGGGACTATCTGTATACGGTCGAAATCAAGTGTGCTCGATTTTCCAGGTTCGAGGGGTTGCTCTAAGCCCGAGTTTGGGAGGGTCGAGTTCAAGCTCGATGGGCAAACTTGAGCTTGAAGACAGAATGCAATGCCCAGAGATAGGAGTACGAGGAATACTGAGGCCGAGTATGCTCAATCCCGAAATAGTACCATTATGGACTTGTAATAGAATGAGCTAGATTCCCGCCACGTCCCCAAGATCATGGTGCAAATTCTGGAATAGGATTGTACGATTCCGTACTAGGCGGTTAGACAGTTGTATCAAGAATATTCCTTACTGTAAATAGAAATATTCTTTATTTAGGATTCCCCTATTATATAAAAAGGACCCCAATCATTTGTAAGACAATCTAATCATTGAGCAAAGAATATACACTCTACTTTTTCGCCTATTTTTCATTAGAATTGTCCTTTAGCTCTACTGCTCTTACTTTACTTTTCTTGATTAATTGTTCTTACTGCCCTAAACCCACCTCGAATATACTCTCTACTTTTTGCTCTTAGCTCATCAGAACCGTCCTTTAAATTAATTTTTTTTCTTTATTGCTCTTAGTTCATCTCGAGGCCACTAAGCTCAAGGTCACCACTGCTGAGTAACATTGGTTTGGTTCACTTATTTCTTTCATTTCTACTTTATATTTGTTAATTATTAATTGGTATTGAACTAAATCACATATCTTTAAAACCAGAAATCAAATTTAATTGTTACTCGTATTTTTGAGGTAAACAATGCCACTTCACAACAAGCATTCTAGGTGTTATTAAAGCATATGTATAACAATATAACAAAACCATGTCACAATTTGACTTGTCTTCTCTGATTATTTATGAAATATTTTTTAAGTGACTCATGATACTTAGGTAAAGATAAGTAATTTTTTGCTAAAAAGTATTTTAATGACTTTGGTGCAATAAAGGTATTTAAATAGTAAATTTTTCAACTATAGCAATATTTTTTATGGTTTCCCCTTTAAATTCCACTTACAAAGTAAAAGAATAAGTGAATAAATATTTTTTTTTACTTTGGCCCTTTAAATCCCATTATTACCAACTCAATTGAAATTCCTAAATTAGCACAATCCAAATGAATACTACATACAGCTGCTTTCCTTAAGGTTTCTGCTAATCATTCTTACATCTCTATACCTTTTTTAATATAATACTAGTTTCTGGGCACGCGCATTGTGCGTGTATCCCATATTAAAGAGTATAAAAATTCTAAAATAACAATTAAAGAAAAAAGTGAAAGTTTTGAAAATGATGAATGTCAATCATATTCAATAAAGATATCATTCCCTTCCCATATAAATCATCTAATGCCTTACTGTAATTTCTTACAATTTGTACTTACTTTAGAAGCTCAAGAAGATATTTGCTTAATAGCACAGAAAAAGTAGATGTGTTGGTTTGTATTCACATTGTGCATAAAAGTGATACATTCATTCAATTGGGAGAAAGTAAAAATAAGAGAGTCTTATCGGTGAAAACCTTCGCGGGCACCATAAGACGACAAGGAATTGAGGAACAAATGAATGAGAGAGGTTTGTCGGTGAAAACCCTTCAGAGCACTGCAAGTCGAACAAGGTACGTAAGTTGGCGGAAAGTAAAATTGGGTTGTGGAAATCTTGGAGAACAAAGTAAAACAATTGGAAAGGGGATTGGTTAAATAGACTGGGCTGATTAATCCAAAATGCATACCATGATCATTGGTGCCAGTGGCTCCACTCAGATAAGTTCCTTTTTCCTATCTCCAACAGTCATCCAAATTTGGATTTTCTTCTTTATTCTTAATTCTCAAAATCGTCGCATTTCATTACTGTTAATTTTTACTCCTCTAAAGCTCTTCCAAGGTTAGCCTTATTCCAACAAATAAGAAGGAATGTAAAAGTGTACTACCATATTCAAAATTGCACAAAGCAAAATACGGCTAGGACATGCTGGAGATAGTATGATGAAAAGTGGGGCCTAGGGTATAAGCAAAGGTTAAATCGGTGGAATGGTTCAGTAATGTCATGAGAGATGTATGGTTACGAATAAAAGGGTCAGAAGTGAAAAACAACAGTTGGGGATCCTGCAGTTAAGGATCAGTCATGAGGTCAAAACAGTCCTTTCGACCAGTTCAAGGCAGTCTGTTGAAGCAAAGCATGGCAAAGAGAAAACCATCCCTAGCAAGAATGCCACAACTAACCACCACGTTTTAAACTGACAAGATTTTCTTTGATTTGAAACAGGGGCAAAGATGGCATTTATTTCAGGAAGCACCCTGTAAGGAAAGCAAGTACAATGCAGGTTTGATCGTATAAATTCTCAGGACCCTCCTGGAAAATGGGACTTAACTTTAATTCAAAACATTCATGAGTACAAGATCTAGCATAAGCTCTACTTCGTGAAAATATAAGTTGGTTTGAATTTTTCATTTTTTTTTAAGACAAGACTCAATTCGAAACTTCAGGACCCTCCTGGAAAATGGGACCTAGGTTAAAATTCAAGACAAACATAAGTAGTGAATATAGGACAAATGTGCACCAAAAGGGATATAAGTTGGCTTCAAAGTTCGCATAAGAGTTTTCAGGACCCACCTGAATAATGGGACGTAACTTTAAGCATTTCATTAGATAAGTAAGTGTTGTTATAAAAGAGTACAATTTAGCCGTAAAATTGTCACTCTTATGATAAGACTTGATTTTTGATTGCCAGGACCCTCCTGGATAATGGGACGTAGTCTAAAACTGGCTTGGATAACAAGATTTAGCATAAGACATACCTTCAGTAAATATAATTTAGCTTTAAAATTGTCGTTAATTAAGAGTTGTCAGGACCCTCCCGGATAATGGGGAGTAGTTTAAGACCTTCTTAGATAACAAGATTTAGCAGAAGTCATACCTTTAAAAGATATAGCTTAGATTTAAAATTGTCATTTAGTAAAGAGTTGTCAGGACCCCCCCCTGGATAATGGGACCTAGCTTTCAAATTCATAGTAATATTTGGTAATATGATTCAGTTTAACACTCAAAGATGCGCCCAGCTACCAAATTGGGGCAGAAAATTTTCTTTTGTTTTGTCTATTTTTGTTGAAGTCATGTGCCCATCTGAAGAACAGGGAGAACAACACGGATGTTAAAGATAAGAGCATGACAAAGTACTAGCAATCAGGCGTCCACCTGGAGAACAAGGAAAAACAGTTGAAATATCAGCAATCAGGCGTCCACCTGGAGAACAAGGAACAACAGTTGAAGTATCAAGGAACAACAGTTGAAGTATCAGCAATCAGGCGTCTACCTGGAGAACAAGGAAAAGCAGTTGAAGATTCAGTAATCAGGCGTCCACCTGGAGAACAAGGAACAACAATTCAAGTTTCAGCAATCAGGCGCCTACCTGGAGAGCAAGGGAGTACAATTCAAGTTTCAGCTTTCAAGTTCTTACTGATATTTGGTAACATGATTTAGTTTACACTCATATATATGCCCAGCTACCAAACCGGGGCAAAAAAATTTCTTTGTTTTTGTCTATTTTGTTGAAATCAGGCGCCCACCTGGAGAGCAAGGGAATACAATTCAAGTTTCAGCAATCATGCGCCCACCTGGAGAGCAAGGGAATACAATTCAAGTTTCAGCAATTAGGAGCCCACCTGGAGAGCATGGGAGTATAATTCAAGTCAGCGGTCAGGCATCTACTTGGAGGAAAGGGAAAACATCTCAGATTACAATTAAAGTCAATAACAAAAGAAGTTCGCGGCAAGAATGCGAGTCAACAGTCCGAGCTGATCAACAAAAGTTAGTCGCGATCCAAAAAAAAAAGACAAGAAGTGAATCCAAATGTAGAAGTTGGTAAAAGATGTGAGCTTCTCAAGACATGGTTAAGGTGACAAGCACTACATGTCCGGTCTTGATCCGAAAATCTGAAGAAGAACGGGCTAGCACCTGCAACTAGCAAGCGTCAAGGTTCAAATCCAAATTCTGTATAAAGAACCATTCAAGACTCAAGATCTAGCTTCAGAAGACTTATAGATAGGAATCTTGTAACTCATAGTTGATAGGCTTAGCTAGTTTTTTCCATGTTTTGATTTTTGATGTAACATCAGGATTGCGGATCTGAGCCTCGGATAGAACCTTACTCGACTCTCGAACATCACTTCATCACCTCATCCATTTCTGAACTACATGCGACTGGATTCCCTTATAACCCGGGATATGTAGGCTGTCCAAAACCAGGACTTGGTTGCACCTTTTCTTTTTCTTTTTTTTCCTCTTTTGAATACCGATATGGTCAAAGAATTAGTCACATGGTTCATTTATCTTTGCTAGAATTTTATTCGTGTTTCCGAGCAAAGAGGGACAGTTGTGAACACCTAATTTTTGACCGCACTCAAATTTTATACTAGTTTAGTGTAAATATTTCTTTTAGGTCTAATCTTAATATTTTAAAAAAATTATCTTACTTTTAATATGTTTTACTTTAGAAAAAAAAGGGTGCCAAGAAAAGTTAAAATAAAAAAAATAATAAACTAACGGAAGAACAAGAATCAGTAAATTAAGAAAGATACAAAATAATATCCCTTTTACCCATGATCTCCTCAACCGCCCCACGATTTCTCCTCCTAACTCTCATTTTTCCACTTTCTCATGTTAGTGACTTTCCCACTTCCTCATATTAGTGACTTTTCCACTTTCTCATATTAGTGACTTCCCCACTTCCTCATGTTAGTGGTCATGTCTCAATCCCCACTTCCTCATGTTAGTGCTCACTCCCTCACGTCTCACATCATGCGCACACACACAATCACTGGCACACACACACGATCTTACACAAAAACACACATACACATCTATATAATACACTTCACAAATAAAAAGAAAGAAAAGAGAAAAAACAATAATTCAAGTAAGAAAAAACGAGAGGAGAAGTTCAAAACATAGAGACGAAAAAAGGGATGGCTTCTTCTTAACGGAGACAGGGGGTATACACTCGATATACAGTCACTATACATTTTTTATACACTAGCGATACTCTCAATATACACTGGATATACACGGGCAGCCATTGAAAAATACAAGGTCATGAACCCCACCCCAGACCACCACCCTTGACTTCGTCTTCTCTAAAGGACCCCCCCTTCGATTTTCATCTTCTCCACTGGAAAAACTCAAAAAAAAAAACCAACCAAGAAAATCAGTCCAAACACACCTCACAAAATAGCTCCATAACCACCGAGTGCTAGTGTCAGAATTTTGGAGTTTCGAGGTTATAGATTGTTGGTTTGTGGTTCGAGAGGTCCGTTGAGGTTGCCGCCGGCAAAGGTTTGTGGTCGTTTTATTTCTTGGCTTGATGTTTGAGTTACAGAAATGTAAAGTTTGATCCGGTCAATATAAAGGTTCATTCCCAATCTAATCTTTTATCCTTTAAATGCATTTGGGTCTAGCAAAAGAAAATTCCGTTAGCTACAGGTGCGTGCCATATTTTTGACATGCTTTAAAGTCTAATTTGATCCTTTAACTTGGTGCCATGATATTTGCTACAATTTTATTTGCATTATGAATGTTTAAGTTAAGTGAAATTCTTGTTGTTTAAGTTAAATGATATTCTTGTTGTTATGTAGTTGCAAGTGTGTTAAAGTCATGAATGTATATATATACTATTTTTATAATCTGATGTCCTAGGTATAAATAAAAGAATATTATTTACTTTATTAGATCTAAAGGGAAACAACAAACTGAAATTTGTTAGAGCTAAAAGTCGTGTAGGCTAGTTGCTATAGAATGAGCCAAATAACTGGCCACTGGTATTGGAAATCGGACATAAGCTTGGTATAAGAATGATGTTTTGGTTGAAATATATCACATTGCACCTTGGCGTTTTAGTTAAATGCTGACCTATTTCTTCGATAATCAAGAACGTCGAATTATTCAACGATACTAGTATGCTTGTACCCACGTTCTCTTAATAATCTATTATCGTAATTGTGTACACGTTCGCATGACATAATTACGATTTTTAGAATAAATCAAGGTACGCGTTCGCGCGATTTTGGCCAAATTTTTTTTGTAATAATAATAAAGTGTTGTTAATCGTGTACACGTACGCGTGACATGATTTTTAACGCGCCAAACAAAATGAGTACACGTATGCGTGACTCGTTTCAGGTTAATTTCTTAATTAAAAGCGGTAAAAAGGTAAATGCACATAGGTTCTAAAATGAGTAATTAAACAATTTTAATAAGTCAAGTATGATCAAAGCAATCGTGCTAAAACTACGGAATTCGGGAGTGCCTAACACCTTCCCCCGGGTTAACAGAATTTCTTACCCGGATTTCTGTGTTCGCAGACTGTAAACAGAGTCAATATTTTCCTCGATTCGGGATTCGAACCAGTGACTTGGGAAACCATAAATTATCCCAAGTGGCGACTCTGAATCTTTAATTGAAATAAATCCTGTTTCAATTGTCACTTTAATTGGAAAAACTCCTTTATCCCCCTCGGTGTAGTTAAAAATGAGGTGTGACAGCCATGGCGACTCTGCTGGGGACAAGAACCCAGAATTTCTTGTTCAGGGTTCAAGAATTCGAGCTTACAGTAACTGTTATATTTGGCTTTATTATTTTTTTATGTTTGTGCTTAATGTGCGAAATATTGCTTTTTACCTCTTTGATATTATCTGAACTGTATATATAAACTGTTACGAAACCATTCTTCTTTCTGAGTCTTCTGAATTTATGGTGCACACGTGCGCGTGGCCCACCTTTCTGTTAGAGGTCATATCAAATAGAACGAAGTTGGTTCAAGTAACTAGACCGGGTAGATTTTCGTGCTCCCGGTACGTTGCCCCCGCTTCGGCTCGAGCTGTCCGCTCAGGTAAGCCAGGTCTAGAACAATAAACCCAGGTTTTAAACCTAGTATAACAAAGCCTCATGCCGGATCCCTAGTAGGAACGCTTGTTTGCATCACGTGCATTTGACTTTGGGGACTCAACACATGGGTTGGGTCCGTCTAGGACAGGTGCACCCAAAATAACAGACCATCTTGATGCATCCTATGTGCTACATGTTGCATTTATTCAAGGGTAAAAGGGTCATTTGGCGGACCAATGATAGTTGAGGGCAAATGAAAAAAAAAAGAAAAGAGAGAGTGAAGTGTGGGGATAAAGCGAGTTGGGCCCAATTATGTTGTTAAAAAAAGAAATTGAAATTTCAGGAAAAAAAAGATTTTGCACTTTTTCATCATTTTCCGAAAATCAGAAAATCAAAAAAGAAAGAGAAAAAGAAAATCCAAAAAGATTTTGCATGTTTCATCATTTTTCAAGAAAAAGTAAAAAATAAATATGTTATCTCTAAATTAGTTATTTTTTTTAATTATCGCCCGTATCCAATCTGCCCGAACTACGCGAACCTGATTCTCGTCTCTCGCGGAGGGATACGTAGGCAACCCACATAGGGTCCGGTCTTCCTAGTAAATCCTAGGTTCTTGGCTTTGTGGGGTGTTAGCCAAATTTTGCACTTCTAGCCACCTTTTGGCCAAATAAGCTATTTTGCAAAAATAGCCTCAATCATGTCTTGCATGTGTCCGCTAGGGAGTGTTATTGTCTCACATAGTGTTGGTTTAAAGTTTTCTCATACAGGTGTGGATTTATTTACCGAAGTTTGAGCATGACAGACACCCCGTGACCATCTAGTCAGGATCGCTCAGTCAGGAGTTGCTTAAGGAGATTTGTTTTTTTTTTATGCTTTGAGTTTGTTCTTCATTTTATGTCGTCTTTTACTTTCTAGTTTTTGTACAGTAATGTCAAGTCTTTTGTTATTGTATTTCTTGCTTTATATTTGAAAAAATATGTTATAACTCAAAAATCCAAAAAAAAAGAGATGTTGCATTTTTTTTTAGGTTGTTCTTCCTTTAGGCAATTAATATCTAGGACTTAAAATGGGTTGTTTTTATGTTCCTTTAAGTATATTAGGACCAAAATTCAAAAAAAAAAGAATTTTCTTTTAGTACTTCTTTAAAAGCTTTCTTTATGGTGTTAATTCCAAAATCCAAAAAGATTTTCTTTTGAGGTGTTTCTTTGAAATTACTGAAACATGAAAAAAAAATTCTTTTTATTTTCATTAGAACTTTAGGATATTGTACATAAAAGAAAAAAAAAAGACAACATACTTTATCTTTGGTTTATTTTCAGAGTTTCTCTTTTAGGCAATCAAAATTGAAATCCAAAAATATTGCTTGTTTCGAAATCTTGCGTCAAGATATCAAATGAAAATTCAAAACATTTTTATGTGGTTTATTCTTTAAATTTTCTTCCTAAAAATAAATAAATAATAATCAAAAAATATTTTTCTCTTCTAGGATATTACCTTAATAGAGTATATGTTTCAAAAGAATAAATAAACAAAAAAATATGCCCGTGAAAATTGAGTTTAGAATAGGTCATAGAACGTTAAGTCTAGAAAATAAAATAAAAAAGAAGGGGGATTTGCTGCTTTTATTTCTCTTTTCTCTTCCGAGTAGTCGTTAAGGTAAAAAGAAAAAAGAAAAAAGGAGAATGTCAGTTTGTTTACTTTATTTCCGTTCTTCCATAACAACGCAAAGATCTGTTTCATGCGGCGTCATGATACGTAGGCAACCTACATAGGGTTCGATCGAATTATTTTTTTAATTTATTAAAAGAAAAAAGAAAAAATAAGGGAAAAGAAAAAAAAGATGGTGAAATTATGGGACATGAGAAATGAGAGAAGAAAAAGAGTGATAATCAGAAAGAAAAAGGGGAAGGAAAATGAGCGAGCTAAGAAATGCGAGGAAAGGAAAGAAAAGAGAAGATTCAAATGGACAAATTGGGATGATGCCAACTGACCTTTGTACCCTCGAAGTCATTTTAGAACTGATAACTGTGGCTAGGTACATTGCACATAAAGTGAGATTATTTTATGTTAAATGTCCTAACGCTAACGTGATGGCTTCATTTTGTTATATTCATAGCAGAAGAAGGGTAGTTGGTTTGTGGTTTTTAAAGTGGTAACTCTTCTCTACAACACAAAGTCAAAAGGCAATGGCAGACAACAACAGAACTAAGTTGGTTGATACCGGTGCCTGAAAGCAGTTGGTTGAACGGGACAATGGGTTGGTTGAAGAGGTAAAGATGTTAAGAAAACACATGACGGGCATGTATCAGGCTTGGATGACTGGGAAGGCACCACCCTCGCCACTACCTAGCTTCCTAGATGCTGGCCTTACCCAAACTTCAGACACAATGCCAGATGATCCTCCATACTCTCCAGATCTACCCGCTTATCACAGCTTTTCCAACCACCCTAGTAGCTCCATCACTCGTCCACCAAATATTTTTTCCCAAAAGCGCCCTCCTGTCATATCCACTATTCCCAACAATGAATATCCACTCAAAGCTCATGACCAAAACTACCCCGTAGAGGTTGCCTAAAAGGTTCCTGACTCATACAAGAAGAGCCCTCGGGATAAGCTTCATGTTGAAAATGAAAGGTTCACAGGAAGAGAAGGGAAAGATGGGATACCCAGGAGGCTGAAAGGCATAAAACAATCCTTGAAGAACAAAGAAGGAAGGGAAGACCAGGGTAGCATGGCTTACAAAGAACTATCTGTGTCCCCTGACGTTCGCCTGCCCGTGGGGTTCAAAGTGTCAAAATTTAACTTGTATGATGGGTGTGGAGATCCAGTAGCCCACCTGAGGGTCTATTGCAGTGAAATGAGAAGCTTTGGAGAGAAAAATGACATGTTGATGGCATATTTCAGTAAGAGCTTGACTGGGGCAGCTTTGGACTGGCATATTCGTCAAGATGTTGGTAAGTGGCCTACATTAGGTGGCATGGCTCAAGATTTTGTTCGATACTTTCAATACAGATCAGGCATTACCCCAGATTGCTCCTCCCTATCTAGAATGGAAAAGAAGCCAGAGGAAAGCTTTAGAGAATTTGGACTCAGATGGAGGGAGCAGGTTGCTCGAGTCAATACCCCGATTGGTGAAGAAGAAATAGTTGAGCTTTTCCTAAAAGCCCAAGGGCCAACCTACTTCAGTCATTTGATCCCGGCCTTGGGAAAGCCTTTCAATGATGTGTTAAAAATGGGGGAGCTAGTAGACGAGGGAATCAAGTCAGGCAGAATCATGAGTTGTTCGAAAGACAATCAGAACATCCCAATAAGCTTGGGTGGAAGAAAGAGAAACAGAAAAGATGATCCGATGGGCTTTCCCGATCAACACTTCTAGTCTTGACATCATCCCCGTGGATATCCTTGTGCACCAGATGACCCTTCCCAATGCCACTTCTCTCCACAGAACTCCCAAAGTCGCACATCACTTTCCTAGTACCCAGCTCCACAAAATGCCTATCTACCCCCACGAGCCTACCGAAAACCCCCTGGATCAGGTTTTTGGCCCAGTCAAGCCTTTAAGAATGAGAGGTTACAGAAGAAGAAAACATTCACTCCATTGGGAGTGTCATATGCCAGTCTGTTCCAGAGGCTAAGGAAATTGGACATGTTGAAGCCGACCCAGATAAAAATGCCAAACCCTCTTCCAAAGAAATTTGATTTTTCTCAAAGGTAAGCCTATTGCTCAGATGCCCCGGGGCATGACATAGAGAAGTGTTGGAATCTGAAGAATGCGATTCAGAAGCTTATTGATACAGGCGACATTGTCGTGCAAAGTCCAGATGCAATAGACACTAGCCAAAGTCCTTCACCTGTGCATAATGAGACACATATGGTGGGTATGATTTGTCTTGAAAAGGAATATGAGAATTCTTCTGAGGTCCTCGGAGGTCCACGTGCTGTGAAACTTTCAACGCTATCAGAGGTTGATCTTAAGAACGAGCCGGCAAAAGGAACCCAAAAGAAATTTCTTAAGAACAATGTGATGAAGACTTGTGAAGTTCCTAGTATTGTTGATGCAGAATTCAGTGGCTAAGATACCGTGCTTGGTAATTGTAAAGACGCCCATTTCTTGGGCAGCCAGAGGGGAGCTTTGGTGGTTTAGTTTGTTGTCATTTCTGTTGTCCGGGTTATTTCAGGGTTGTAATCCCGATATTATCTTGTAATCTAAACCCTTATATCCTTTTATTTTGTCTAGCTCCTTTAGTCGTAGTATCTCATTTAGTGTTATCTAGGTTTGTTTTAGGGTTGTACCCCAATTCATTTTGCTTGTTTTGTTGTTCAAACCCTTTCACCGTCTGTCTAATGCAATTCTCTGTTTTCTGCTATTTATAGTCATTCTTTTAGTCCTCTTCTTCTTTTACAGTTCTTTTCATGATGGTTCTAGTGACATGACATGCACAACATAATTCTCAGCCTGATCTTTAAAAGTCAGTTTAGTCAGGAAGCAATGAGACAATTTTGAAGATGATGGGGACATTTGAGGGAAATACGTAAAGGCATTATGAGATCACTTCAAGCCCGAATTGTGTGAAACTGGGGAAGATAGAGCATAAAGAACCCCTTTTGAAACGCATCATGCCGCATCAGGTTGAAGCTAACTGCAAGTTTGCCCAAATTGATAGGGGTCGTTCGTGGTAATGAGAGTGAGGGTATTGTCCAATGGTGCTTTGTAGTTAACAGATGAAGAAGACGAATGTGTGAATATAGTTATCAAGTCTAGTACAATCAAAAGATGTTACAAATGTTTTCCTTGGTTTGTTTAATTATGTAGTTTGCACTTGGCATGTTTTGGAGATTGGAATGACGAAGGCATTTTGTTCTGCTATCTAAACACTTTATCTGTCATTACCCTTTTGAGCTTTATTTATTTTCTTTCATACCCCTCTTTCGGAATCAGTAGCAAAGATCAGAAACGCAAACATGAAAGATAAATAACGAAAAAGAGAGAAAAGAAAGAAAAGGAGAAAAGAGAAAAGAAAAGAAGTGAAAAGAGAAAGTATAACAACAAGGAAATTCAAGTGTGAACTACATTTGACTTGATTCCTATTAAGGATACGTAGGCAGCCTCACGGCTCGTTCATAGTAAAATAAAATATCAAAAGATCCCCAAGCAAGAAACTGGGGCAGAAGTTGTACTTGTAATAAGAAATGTGATTCCAAGAGTTGTAATTTTAAACCCATGTCAAATTGTTTTGAGCCTTTGATACCCTTTCTTTCTAACCCCGTCCAAAAGCCCATATTACGGTCCAAAGAAAGACCTTCCGATCAGTCTTCGAGAGATTCCAAGTTGAGCAAATAGAGGTGATTCATATCAGGATAACACTCTGGTCCAAGCAGGAAAAGTAATGAAAATGAGAAAATCTTATTGGTGAAAACCCTCATGGGCACCATGAGGCGACGAAAGCTGAGAGAAAGTAAAAATGAGAGAGTCTTATTGGTGAAAACCCTCATGGGCACCATGAGGCGACGAAAGCTGAGAGAAAGTAAAAATGAGAGAGTCTTATCGGTGAAAACCTTCACGGGCACCATGAGGCGACGAAAGTTGAGAGAAAGTAAAAATAAGAGAGTTTTATCGGTGAAAACCTTCGCGGGCACCATAAGGCGACAAGGAATTGAGGAACAAACGAATGAGAGAGGTTTGTCGGTGAAAACCCTTCAGGGCACTGCAAGTCGAACAAGGTCCGTAAGTTGGCGGAAAGTAAAATTGGGTTGTGGAAATCTTGGAGAACAAAGTAAAACAATTGGAAAGGAGATTGGTTAAATTAATCCAAAATGCATACCATGATCATTGGTGCCAATGACTCCACTCAGATAAGTTCATTTTTCCTATCTCCAACAGTCATCCAAATTTGGATTTTCTTCTTTATTCTTAATTCTCAAAATCGTCGCATTTCATTGCTGTTAATTTTTACTCCACTAAAGCTCTTCCAAGGTTAGCCTTATTCCAACAAATAAGAAGGAATGTCAAAGTGTACTACCATATTCAAAATTGTACAAAGCAAAATACGGCTAGGACATGCTGGAGATAGTATGATAAAAAGTGGGACCTAGGGTGTAAGCAAAGGTTAAATCGGTGGAATGGTTCAGTAATGTCATGAGAGATGTATGGTTACGAATAAAAGGGTCAGAAGTGAAAAACAACAGTTGGGGATCCTGCAGTTAAGGATCAGTCATGAGGTCAAAACAGTCCTTTCGACCAGTTCAAGGCAGTCTGTTGAAGCAAAGCATGGCAAAGAGAAAACCATCCCCAGCAAGAATGCCACAACTAACCACCACGTTTTAAACTGACAAGATTTTCTTTGATTTGAAACAGGGGCAAAGATGGCATTTATTTCAGGAAACACCCTATAAGGAAAGCAAGTACCATGCAGCTACCGTATAAATTCTCAGGACCCTCCTGGAAAATGGGACTTAACTTTAATTCAAAACATTCATGAGTACAAGATCTAGCATAAGCTCTACTTCGTGAAAATATAAGTTGGTTTGAATTTTTTATTTTTTTAAGACAAGACTCAATTCGAAACTTCAGGACCCTCCTGGAAAATGGGACCTAGGTTAAAATCCAAAACAAACATAAGTAGTGAATATAGGACAAATGTGCACCAAAAGGGATATAAGTTGGCTTCAAAGTTCGCATAAGAGTTTTCAGGACCCACCTGAATAATGGGACGTAACTTTATGCATTCCATTAGATAAGTAAGTGTTGTTATAAGAGAGTACAATTTAGCCGTAAAATTGTCACTCTTATGATAAGACTTGATTTTTGATTGTTAGGACCCTCCTGGATAATGGGACGTAGTTTAAAACTGGCTTGGATAACAAGATTTAGCATAAGACATACCTTCAGTAAATATAATTTAGCTTTAAAATTGTCGTTAATTAAGAGTTGTCAGGACCCTCCCGGATAATGGGGAGTAGTTTAAGACCTTCTTAGATAACAAGATTTAGCAGAAGTCATACCTTTAAAAGATATAGCTTAGATTTAAAATTGTCATTTAGTTAAGAATTGTCAGGACCCCCCCTGGATAATGGGACCTAGATTTCAAATTCATAGTAATATTTGGTAATATGATTCAGTTTAACACTCAAAGATGCGCCCAGCTACCAATCTGGGGCAGAAAATTTTCTTTTGTTTTGTCTATTTTTGTTGAAGTCATGTGCCCATCTGAAGAACAGGTAGAACAACACGGATGTTAAAGATAAGAGCATGACCAAGTACTAGCAATCAGGCATCCACCTGGAGAACAAGGAAAAACAGTTGAAATATCAGTAATCAGGCGTCCACCTGGAAAACAAGGAACAACAGTTGAAGTATCAAGGAACAACAGTTGAAGTATCAGCAATCAGGCGTCCACCTGGAGAACAAGGAAAAGCAGTTGAAGATTCAGTAATCAGGCGTCCACCTGGAGAACAAGGAACAACAATTCAAGTTTCAGCAATCAGGCGCCCACCTGGAGAGCAAGGGAGTACAATTCAAGTTTCAGCTTTCAAGTTCTTACTGATATTTGGTAACATGATTTAGTTTACACTCATATATAGGCCCAGCTACCAAACTGGGGCAAAATTTTTTCTTTGTTTTTGTCTATTTTGTTGAAATCAGGCGCCCACCTGGAGAGCAAGGGAATACAATTCAAGTTTCAGCAATCAGGCGCCCACCTGGAGAGCAAGGGAATACAATTCAAGTTTCAGCAATCAGGAGCCTACCTGGAGAGCATGGGAGTATAATTCAAGTTCAGCGGTCGGGCATCTACTTGGAGGAAAGGGAAAACATCTCAGATTACAATTAAAGTCAACAACAAAAGAAGTTCGCGGCAAGAATGCGAGTCAACAGTCCGAGCTGATCAACAAAAGTTAGTCGCGATCCAAAAAAAAAGGAAAGGCAAAAAGTGAATCCAAATGCAGAAGTTGATGAAAGATATGAGCTTCTCAAGACATGGTTAAGGTGACAAGCACTACATGTCCGGTCTTGATCCGAAAATCTGAAGAAGAACGGGCTAGCACCTGCAACTAGCAAGCGTCAAGGTTCAAATCCAAAGTCTGCATGAAGAACCATTCAAGACTCAAGATCAAGCTTCAAAAGACTTATAGATAGGAATCTTGTAACTCGTAGTTGATAGGCTTAGCTAGTTTTTTCCATGTTTTGATTTTTGATGTAACATCAGGATTGCGGATCGGAGCCTCAGACGGAACCTCACTCGACTCTTGAACATCACTTCATCACCTTATCCATTTTTGAACTACACGTGTCCCGATTCCCTTATAACTCGGGATATGTAGGCTGTCCAAAATCAGGACTGGGTTGCACCTTTTCTTTTTATTTTATTTTCCTCTTTTGAATACCGATATGGTCAAAATATTAGTCACATGGTTCACTTTATCTTTGCTAGAAAACTCTTCGTGTTTCCGAGCAAAGAGGGGCAGCTGTGAACACTCAATTTTTGACCGCACTCAAATTTTATACTAGTTTAGTGTAAATATTTCTTTTAGGTCTAATCTTAATATTTTAAAAAAAAAATTATCTTACTTTTAATATGTTTTACTTTAGAAAAAAAGGGGTGCCAAGAAGAGTTAAAATAAAATAAATAATAAACTAACGGAACAACAAGAATCAGTAAATTAAGAAAGATACAAAATGATATCCCTTTTACCCATGATCTCCTCAACCGCCCCACGATTTCTCCTCCTAACTCCCATTTTTCCACTTCCTCATGTTAGTGACTTTTTCACTTCCTCATATTAGTGACTTTTCCACTTTCTCATATTAGTGACTTCCCCACTTCATCATGTTAGTGGTCATGTCCCAATCCCCACTTCCTCATGTTAGTGCTCACTCCCTCACATCTCATATCATGCGCACACACACAATCACTGGCACACACACACGATCTTACATAAAAACACACATACACATCTATATAATACACTTCACAAATAAAAAGAAAGAAAAGAGAAAAAAAAACAATAATTCAAGTAAGAAGAAATGAGAGGAGAAGTTCAAAACATAGAGACGAAAAAAGGGATGGCTTCTTCTTAACGGGGACAGGGGGTATACACTCGATATACAGTCACTATACATTTTTTATACACTAGCGATACTCTCGATATACACTAGATATACACGGGAAGCCATTGAAAAATACAAGGTCATGAACCTCACCCCAGACCACCACCCTTGACTTCGTCTTCTCCAAAGGACCCCCTCCCCCCACTTCGATTTTCATCTTCTCCACTGGAAAAACTCAAAAAAAAAAACTCAAAAAAAAAACAACCAAGAAAATCAGTCCAAACACACCTCACAAAATAGCTCCATAACCATCGAGTGTTAGTGTCAGAATTTTGGTGTTTCGAGGTTACAGATTGTTGGTTCTGTTTGTGGTTCGAGAGGTCCGTCGAGGTTGCCGCCGGCAAAGGTTTGTGGTCGTTTTATTTCTTGGCTTGATGTTTGAGTTACAGAAATGTAAAGTTTGATCCGGTCAATATAAAGGTCCATTCCCAATCTAATCTTTTATCCTTCAAATGCATTTGGATCTAGCAAAAGAAAATTCTGTTAGCTACAAGTTGTTTGCGTGCCATATTTTTGCCATGCTTTAATGTCTAATTTGATCCTTTAACTTGGTGTCATGATATTTGCTACAATTTTATTTGCATTATGAATGTTTAAGTTAAGTGAAATTCTTATTGTTTAAGTTAAATGAGTAAGTTAAATGATATTCTTGTTGTTATGTAGTTGCAAGTGTGTTAAAGTCATGAATGTATATACATACTATTTCTATAATCTGATGTCCTAGGTATAAATAAAAGAATATTATTTCCTTTATTAGATCTAAAGAGAAACAACAAACTGAAATTTGTTAGAGCTAAAAGTCGTGTAGGCTAGTTGCTATAGAATGAGCCAAATAACTGGCCACTGGTATTGGAAATCGGACATAAGCTTGGTATAAGAATGATGTTTTGGTTGAAATAAATCACATTGCACCTTGGCGTTTTAGTTAAATGCTGACCTATTTCTTCGATAATCAAGAACATCGAATTATTCAACGATACTAGTATGCCTGTACCCACGTTCTCTTAATAATCTATTATCGTAATTGTGTACATGTTCGCGTGACATAGTTACGATTTTTAGAATAAATCAAGGTACGCGTTCGCGCGATTTTGGCTAAGTTTTTTTTTTGTAATAATAATAAAGTGTTGTTAATCGTGTACACATACGCGTGACATGATTTTTAACGCGCAAAACAAAATGAGTACACGTATGCGTGACTCGTTTCAGGTTAATTTCTTAATTAAAAGCGGTAAAAAGGTAAATGCACATAGGTTCTAAAATGAGTAATTAAACAATTTTAATAAGCCAAGTATGATCAAAGCAACCGTGCTAAAACCACGGAACTCGGGAGTACCTAACACCTTCTCCGGGTTAACAGAATTTCTTACCCGGATTTCTGTGTTCGCAGACTGTAAACAGAGTCAATATTTTCCTCGATTCGGGATTCGAACCGGTGACTTGGGACGCCATAAATTATCCCAAGTGGCGACTCTGAATCTTTAATTGAAATAAATCTCGTTTCAATTATCACTTTAATTGGAAAAACTCCTTTATACCCCTCGGTGTAGTGAAAAAGGAGGTGTGACAACAGAAATATCTCAATTCCGACAAACAAATTCCTTAGTCCAAATTGTCCACATATTGTAGGCAACTATGTTCGAGAGCTCGTTTGAAGTTTGATATACCAACTACCAAGTCTCCCACCCTTAATTTGTTTGCTTCATAAGGCTTGTTCATTAGTACACATATATAGATGAAGATTGAAGAGATGGGCAAAGCTTCATTGATCGTATACATCAATTGTTGTCTCCTCTCCTCATTTTTAATGATCCTTCCATCAAAGCTAAGTGTCATGACCATCATTCCCTTAATTTACAATCTAGCTTCGTTCTCTTAAATTTTATTTTTCTAGCCTTATGAGATGCAAAATCTAAGCTTTTCGATAGTGAAAGCTTTTCTTTTGTCATCCCTCTATTGTTTTGTTTGGTTTCCTGGAAATATTTTAATTATCCTTGTTAAATCTACAAATAATATGAGCTTTCTTTTCTATATTTTTAATTTCTTTGTTTTCCAGTGTAGAAGGAACTAAGAAACAATGAATAAAAATGATGATGGCAGCATCTAGTGATAATAAATAAATAGTTAATGGGGCCTCAAAAGATCGGGGCCTAAAGCAGTTGCTTCAGCTGCTTGGCCCTTCAACCTTCAATCGGCACTGCGATGAACGCATTCACTTCAATCCTTTAGTGTCTAAAAGTCGAGTGTCAACGTGAGGACAAGGAACGGAGAAGTAGTATATGGATGCCCATCATTCAGAATTACATGAGAACGATCGAACAACCGCAGCCTGAAATGTAAGACCTTATGGATGCTGAAGATTATCTAAATGATGAGTAGAAGTTCAATGTAACTGATAGGCTCATCCTGTTGTGCTTAGTGACGTATGATTACACATAGGATCTCCAATTGTTTAAGACGGATTAGGTATCTATATAAGTGTCTCCTGGAATTCTAAGCATCCAAAACTGAAATGTTTCTAATTAATGCTAGCTGTTTTTACTTATTGTGCATAGAAGGGGATAAAGAATTAGTCTTTTTGTCTTCCTTTTAATTGTATTACTACTAACCAAACGTTTATTATTGTGGGAACTAAAATGAAATAAACAAAGAGGTAAATAAATCATCTGTTTTGTCTTTAACTAACCAATAAATAGTTATTACTAGTATAAACGATGAAAGAAACAAAAATAAATGCTGAAATAACTACAGGTAAGAAAATTTACACACCTAATAAGTTGTAATAACTATGGGTAAATGGAACAAATTCTCCATATTCACACGGTTCAATGTTACAAATAATATTCATTTAATGGAAGGTTTTTCTTTCTTTAAGGACAAAATGGTCATTCAGATTTTAAAGGGCATTTTAGTAAACTAACTTCATCTAAAAGTGTTCATGCTTATAATATGGTATGATGATAATATACTTATATTGTTCATGTCTATACTGTGGCTCACTTTGATGTTCCCCGTAAATCTTGTAGGAAAAAAAATAGCAAAAAAGATGGGGGACCCTAAGAATCGGGGGGATTGAACCCGACGTGAATCGAACACGCAACCTTCTGATCTGGAGTCAGACGCGCTACCATTGCGCCACGGATCCAATGTTCTTTGACAACTGAGAAAACTCTATAAAATACAAAAAATGTTGGATTAACATTTCACCTTCATATAGCTACTAACGAATCCAGTAACTATAGTAGCAGTAATTAACTACTCGAGAATAAAAGCTGCATTAATTCGCACTCCTAAAAAAAAAAAAAAAAAAAAAAAAAAATTAGCAAGTGCGAAATAATAATTAAATTTGACTCCTGATTTCAGTTAAAAGTCGGGTTATTCTGTGAGTCTTTTCCTTGGCACCTTATATATACACTTTTTTTTCTTCCTATTATCAGCTGCTTAGCCTTACATTTACTGGTTCACTCATTGATACGATCATCCATTGAATTTCAAATTGTGTAAAGCTCTTTTATCAACATTGAATTTGACAGCAAGCTTCACGATTGAACTCACAAATTCAAATGAACTCAAGTTCAAGAAATCAAACAACAGTCTTCCTGACTAAAAATACATATAGAGGAATAGGCATGAAAGATATTTTCTCCACTTCCCAGCCAGAGACTGAATCTAAGGTGAGTTATGTGACTTCAATTGAACCCGTTGCTTTCATCTCGAAGTATGTATACATATGCAAAAGGATAATATATTAGATATAATAAGATCATACTCAGTATGAACCAAAGGGAGAAGTAAGAGAATTTCTGTTAATTCATAACAAGTGTTATACGTTCTAACCAAGCAAAAAGCTCTATTTGCTGTTAAGTTCATCAAAGACAGTTTGGTCACCTGAAACTCATAGTTCACGGCAGATAAACTTATGTACATTATAAACAACTCAGAGTTGCATGCTATAATTTTTATTCTCTTCAGTCTAGTTCAAATGACAACCTCAGATATGAGCGACGAAATCATCACTGTTGTCAATTTCAGATTCCAGGTCACCTTCCATGTCATCGGGGTCGACTGTTGCCCCAGCAGGAGCTTGCTCAGGTTTTGACCCTTCTCCAAGGATCTTTGCCTCTTGTATGATCCGCATTATATCTTCCACTCTTTGCTGTGACTTCTCTGAAGCTTCGCCATAGTTCGCCTTCTCGCCATCCATCAAGTTTTTCGGCAGATTCTTTAGAAACCAGGAATGTTTCTTTATCTCCGGAATAGTGATCCTCTGCAGTATATTGAAATGTTTCAGCTAAACCCAGAGGCGGAGCCAGGATTTCAAATTTATGGGTTCAGGATTCTAATCGTTTTAAGTTACTGGGTTCTAAATTAATAATTTATACATATTCAATTGATTTATTAAGACAAATTCAGGGTTCGAACCAAAGCTACTGGTTCGGCCTAACCCGCTCCCGAGACTCTAGCTCCGCCCCTGGCTAAACCCATCTTTAGTATATACACAGCTGACAGATTTTTTTTAACAAGAAAGCTTGTGTCTAACGTGTAAAATATATTGAAATAAGATGCTTTTCCCGTAAACTGAAGGATCTTCCATTGAAAACCTTTACAGATATCAACGCGCTAGCTAGTGCAATAAATGAAACTTACCATTGATGGATTCGCAACAAAGATTCGAGAAAGAAGGTTCTTGCAATCTGCAGATATTCTTATATAATCCGGTATGGAGAACTGGGCACTCATTATTCTCTGGAAAAGGAAACAAACAGTACTTAATCTGCTAATTGAGACAATAGCGAATCGAACATTGTTCAGGAGATGAGCTTACGTAGTTCAAACCTCAAATCAAAGTATAAGTACAAACTTACCCCAATAGTTTTACGGAAATTTCTAGGATCTTCAGGATCCTCAAAAGGGTATGCTCCTACTAACATCACATACAGTGTCACCCCACATGACCACACGTCTGCAACCTGAAAATGCTAGACTTTAAATCTGCAGAATACTTCAAGTAACTCAAAATGAACCAGATGTAAACAGCATTCAAACATTCAGAAAGGCTATGATATATAAATGAGCTAGCAAGTTCTTACTAAAATGTAGTGTTCCATTTTTATTTATTTTTTGGTTTGACAAGTTCTAACGGGAAGATTTGCTTTAGGCCTAAATATTTAGCCAGAACTAACTAGGCTGCATCAAGTGGTTCAGCTCTAAATCAGCATGATTGAACAGTGGGGTAGTTCTTGTGCAAACAAACCTAGAAACAGATACTAGTACAAGTTCAGCAGGTTCTTCATCAGATTTTTTCATGGTTTTTTAAGCATGTAGTAGCATATATTTAGTTTCAAACAAGAAAAAATCAGTACTTCATCCGTAAATTTACTTATCTTTACTGAACATCTTTTTTGCAAAAATTTTAAAGTATATCCACTGCTGCAATATTTAGTGAAAAGCCAAGTATACCGTCTGTGCAAGCAAACAAAGGCCCCTATGGTAGATTAGTGAAAGGGAAATCGATAAGTAAAATTATCAGGGTAATGCAATTCTTGTGATGCTTGAGGGTTTTGCTTTAGCTATAATGGGAGGAATACGGAAAAGGGGGTTTGGATTTAAAGGTCGAAAGACAACTTGTCAAAGAATTCTTCAAGATTCTAATGTATACCTTCCCATCATATTCCTTCCGCGAGAGGACCTCTGGAGCAATGTAAGCAGGCGTTCCTACTGTTGACTTGGGTTGTGAATGCAATAATCCAGACTGCATGAAGAAAATAGCATGTACAAAGTGCAATGTCTTCTAGATATATGATATAGTACATAACTTCTCAACTAGAAAGCAAGAAACCTTGGAATAGCCAAAATCACATATTTTTAGACGTGGTGTTGGGCTTCCATCAAGGAGCGTGTTTTCCAACTTCAAATCCCTGTGACAAATTTCCTGCAGTAAAGTAGAAGTATTGCTTGAGAAGATTATTACACGAGCAGATGAATATCATAAAAGAACAAAGAGTAGTTTGAATGTTGTACCATTGAATGACAGTAGCTGACTCCAGATATTAGCTGTTGGAAGAAGAAGCGAGCCTGTTGTTGGTAGAACAAAATGAAATGATAAGGATAACATCTCATTCTCACCACCTACAGTAACAGAATAAGTTGGATATCTTTATAACCTCATCTTCACTAAATCTTCCCGCACTGCATATTCTAGCAAAAAGTTCTCCCCCTGCTGCATATTCCATCACGATTGCTAAATGTGTCGGAGTCAACAATACCTTTAACAAAAGGTCCATACCATGTTAATTATGGCACAGCAAGATGGAATAAAGCGCTTTAGTAATTATCAATTAGTGATTGTGACATACCGCAGAAGTTAACCTTTCAAGCGTGAAGATCACAGCTGTGAAGGGTTATGTAAAACAGTGGTAATTGCCTTAGAGACACATTTATAGATTTTATTGGGATGACAGTTTGAGCAAAAAGTACACCGCTTACTCTATATGCACTTCATTGTATACACAAGCAGAACTATTGTAACCTGTATGTGTTTCCACTTATCCTGAAAGCATTTCTGTATTCAAAATATTCTGATAAAATATTTGATTTGTTAACTGGCAGCTTAGCTAAAGAAAAAGCTTCACTGTAAGGAATGTGCAAAGGGACGACAATTTTGCTTCATCTTGTATGCTTTGCATTTAACGCTTTGGGCTGCTTCGGGTAAGCAACTATGCGATCATTATATATGAATCATACAACAAATAAAGGGGATAGAATATGCATATCGGAAAAGAAAGGTGAATCCATTTTCCTTTATTGTTCCAGTCTTCTCCAGAGCGGGCACTACACTAGTCAGTGAAAGCATCTATCAAGTACTTTGATCTCAACATGATGCTGGTTTGTCATCTAAAATGGAGCAGGAGACATGAAAAGTGAAGAAAGAAACAACACAAGGACCTACTGTTACCTATAACTGAAAATGTAGATAACCTCTAGTCATGTTAGAGAATCCAAATTACTCAATATTGGAATGAAACGGATATATATGAGGTGAAATTAGATAGCAAGAATTCACATAGTTGACCCCAACTAACTTGGAATTAAGGCGTTGTTGTTATTGTACTAAGTCTTCAAGTCAAGAAAAAAAGATGTATTTACCTCTTTAAATCTGATAATGTTTGGATGCCTCAATGATCTATGATTTATGATTTCCCTCTGCACATTCTCGTCAATCTGAAACAGCAAACGAGTATACATCAGGATAACTTAACCAGAGAACATATAAACCTTTTTTTTGTACGCTTATAGCAAGTAACTGGAGATAAAGCATATGACATTGTTTTACATGAAACCAGTAAATTAATAGAAATATACTGGAACTTCTCCGCTGCCAACCCGGTGTTGCTCCTTGTTAGATTGGGTCCATGTGATTCAATTATAAAACAAATCAGACAGCAATACCAGCTACCACACTAACTCGGTCAAGAAACCAAGATCAATCAACTACGCCTCAATATCAAACAATAATCGGGGTCAATGAATAAAAAATAAAAAAGTAAAGAAAGAGTGGAGCAAGGGCGAAATTTCATCAACATCAATCAAAGACTCCTAATTCCAATTCAATTGTCCAAAACTCCAAACGACAGCCTAAAGTCAGTGCCAAAACTTTCTAGATGAACTGCCAAAATGCATGTAAACTCCTTCACGATACACTAAGATGCAATGACCAAACTTAACCTCAAAGAGAATTTAATTAATGTAAGAAAGACCAAACATCACCTCAAATTAAGCATTTAAAGGAAAATAAGCATATCCAGAGTTAACAAATACTATATTGATAGCACTGAGAGAAAAAAATCAGTTTGACAAGGAATTAAAACTACCTTCTTCCCTCTTTCTATATATTTGACAGCAACAAGCTCCTTTGTTTTCTTGTCCCTCACTAGCCTTGCCGCCCCAAAATTCCCAGAACCTAGTTCTTTCAATGGCTCATACCTTTCCTCCATCTCAGCTCAATTCAACCCAAAATCAGTAAATCACAAATTTCCAAAGTTTAAACTGGATATACCCAACAACATATATACCCAAATTAAACAGAAAGAACCTTTTTTTTTTAAAAGCAAACTTTCTGACCAGTCCCTGTTTCTGAAATTTTCTCAACTTCCAGTGCTGACACTTTATATAAATGATTAAATCTTAAGTATTAAAATATGCAAAACGTTGAGAACCTGAGCACGTGGATACATTATACGGCACGAATTTAATTAAGGGGTTGGATTCAAAGTTTAATCAGACAATTTCTTCAAGAGTGGGTGAGACTGACACTTGTATATGCTGAATAAAAATGCAATAGCTTAATTTTGTACATAGGCGTAAGATAACCATGCAAAACAGTTGTTTGAAATCAAAAACAGTAACAGCCATTTTAGCTTTAATTTTTTACTCTCACTTTTCAAATAATACTTCTAAATTATCTTATGACTTCGTGTTTTTTAGTTTTAATGGAGTATTAATAATTTTATTTATCACAACACTCACTCTATTTCAATTAATATGATACTACTATCTTTTTAAATTTGGCGAATTGACCAAATCTTTGAAATATCATATGACCAAATCTTTGAAATATCATATGACACTTCTGTATCAATATTCACACGGGACAAACTACAGGACAAATTTTTGGGTCCTACCATTAGTGGTCGGTTGGTAGCTTTCATTCTATTTCTTGACCAAGTTAGATGTACACATGTTATCTGGATTTGAGAATTTGTAGTCGTCGAATGATGTTTATGTCACTGTCATGTTTCTTGATCTATTAAACAGGTTAATTCACTTTCACTTTTTCCCAAATAAAGTCACCGATCGAGTTACTACTGTTTTTCTTTGATTACTGTACGTACTCCACCTTCATTTTTCCAAAGCCATAACTCACTCACTCACTCGCCAAGTTATTTCAATTTTACTCCTCTCAAAGGGATTCAAAACCCAACGTGCTTGAGCATTCAATCCCTCTCATGCACGTGTTAAGTTGCTTACTTGGAAAGAGAACACGAGTTAAAACAAAAGTAGAAAACTAATTTAAGATTTGATATTTTCTAGAATTTTTTCTTAATTTACATCTAAAATCATACTTCCTTTGTTTTTAAAGAATGACACTATTTTCTTATAAAACATAACTTTTAAAATTTAAAATAATTTAACTTGAACTTTTTATTTTATTCATTAGTGATAAAAAAAATTTATAATCACATAAATGGTATGACCTATATATTTAAGATAATAAACTTCAAGAGTTTTACAGCAGCACATACATATTATTTCAAATTCAAAATCACATCTATCAAAAGTATTCTTCTCTTTACAACAACAACAACAATAACAACAACAACCCTGTATAATCCCACTTAGTGGGGTCTAGGGAGGGTAGTGTGTACGCAGACCTTACCCCTACCCTAGGGTAGAGAGACTGTTTCCAAATAGACCCCCGACATCCTTCCCTCCAAGAATTTCCCACCTTGCTCTTGGGAGACTCGAACTCACAACCTCTCGGTTGGAAGTCGGCATTCTTCTCTTTCTTAAACTTTAATATAGTCAAATTACGCCTTATATATAAATTACAATGAAGGGAGAATGAAAATTATTTAGGATTTGATATTTCTGAATTTCTAAATTCATGTCCAAAATCATATTTAGCATAATACTAGAAAGCTACATTGTTTAAAATTTGATATTTGCTTTTTTTATCATGCCTAGAATCATATACTACTATAAGTTTTCCGGTTTCTACTCAAAGTGGGTTTACAGTTTATCTATATTATTATAAAAACATGAATAAAATATTGATTTACAAAAATAACCTTATAATATTAAGCATACTAACTCATAATGAAAGGACATGACTGAAATTCTAGACATTAGCCTTGTAATCCTATTAGTTTTAAGGACATCTCAATGTATTAGTGTACAAAAATATTCCTAAAATATTGAATTTACTTTTCCCATAAATTTCGGTTGGAGTTTAGGACTTCGAATTCATTAAAAACACTGCAATCTTGGTTTAACTAACACTAATATATCTATGTTTGAAAATGTCACTCAAATTTTCAAGTAGATCATATATTTTGAAAGACATACAAATAAGAACTTTGAATTAGAAAAAGATTTGGCTACCTTTCACGTGACAATGTTCCTCCCACTCAAAGTGACACAAAAAGTCAACATAATATATGTTGTAAAACTTCGCTTCAAAATTTTAAAAATCAAAAGTGCACATTAAATTGGAAAAAGATTAAGTCTCCAGAGAATTGCATATCCTAAAATAAAAAATAGAATCACTAAAAAAAGGACTTATGGTAAATACAATTTTTACGTATAATAGGCATTAAATTGTGTATCATGCACTTGCCACTTGATCTATTTTGCTATAGAATATAAAAGTAAAACAATGACATGATATATCTATATTTATCTATCTATCTATATCTATTCTATATTTATATTATTATAAAAGTATGAATACAATGTTGGTTTACAAAAATAAACTTATAAGTGATATTAACCATAATAATTCACAATACAAGGACGTAATAGGAATTCTAGATATTAATCTTATAATCCTATTAATTATTGGGCATAATACTACACGTTAAGAATCCTATATGATTACCTTTAGAAATCTTATTATAGTACAATTACTTCAGGGCATAGACATATAATACTATATGTTAGCATGTAAACCTAATACCTCTAGAAACATGTTAAATTTTCTATTAGTAATTTCGGGATAGAGACGTATTTTTAGCCATGTAATCCCATTACGTTTAGGATATACTTCTTAAAACTTTCTATTACTAATTTAATTTGAAAACGTATTATATTGTCCTATTACTAATTTAATTTGAGAATGTATTATATTGTCCAAATTCATTTTAAAAAAAGAGCCTATATATTATTATAAAAGTACAACTACAATATTGATAAACCAAAATATCCCTAAAATATTAAACAGAAGATTCACAGGGAAAAGACATCAGTAATAACCTTTTTGTTTTGGACTACAATACCTTCTATATGAATTTTAAAATTAATAAAATATTTTCTATTAAGTTCTTATTAAAAATATGTGGGAAGATTTAATAAAATAATTTTATAAGAATCCTCCGTATTGGCAATATATTACCACTCTATAATGTCTAATACCCAAAAAAATAGAAGTTATGTTAAATGGATTGTGTAAGCACGTGATTTTTGCCCTATAGGAGAATTACTCCCAAAAATTCAAAAATAAAATGATTTTTCTTTGGTGTGCAATTTTGTGATATTTTGTGATATTTTGAATAATTGTTTGTATTTGCATGTGCATGTCTATTTGCTAAATTAATAAAAAATACAAAAATATGTCGCATTTTGCATGTAGGATTTAATTCTACAATTGTTAGTAATTAAATTTGTTTTACAAAAATTAAAAATTACAAAAATAAGCATCGTTTGCATTTTTAGCATTTAATGTCCAAATATATAATTTTATGCTTAATTAATACTTAATTGTGCGTTAATTGTTATTGGGAGTTAATTTGCGCTTTTATAACTTAATTTAGTTCTTAATAATAGTTTAAATATTTTTATAATTTAGTTTTAGAGAAATAAAAGAAGAAAAGAGAGCGAAAATATAAAGAAAGTCGGAATTGGGCCTCTTCTTCGATTTCAAGCCACAGGCCCAAAAAATGGCCCAATCTTCCCTACGACCCAGTCCATCTCGAACTGGGTCGACCCAGTCCATAACCCAAAAGACATGAAAACTTTGCAGGATTTTAATAGTTTTTGGTGAAGTATGGTATTTTGCATTATTAGATTGTAAAAACGCTAGCTTTTAAAAGTGTGTTCTAGGAATACAATTGTAATAGTACAATATGAAAATCTATCTTCAGTTTGTTTTATTACCACCCTCACACGAACTTCCCCCTCCTCATCGTCCAGACAAATCCTCAAGCCTCCAGCTCCCATAACTGCTGCCGATGCTTCGTGTTTCTTCTCCGATAACAAGACCACTAGTTGCTACTGTTTCGTCGAGCTGCGTTGCTGCTGCGTCTTCTTCTCAACATCGACATAGATACTTCTTTTCTTTCTACCATAGCTGCTACTGTTTCATCGAGCTCGAACCGGAGTTAACATGGTTGCGCCAAACAGTGTCACTGCTGCTTCTCTTCCTCCGTCCAGCTCCCCGCCGCTGCTGCTTCACTGCAGCTTCTTCGTCATTACCATTCCCGTCCAGCTCGAGCTGTTTTCAGCTGGGTTGAAGCTGCGGACTGCTGCTCCTCTCCCTCCGTCTTCTTCGTTTTAGTCGAGGTCGTCGAGCGTCGTTTTGAGATCGTCAAAGTTTACAAGGAAGGTGAGTTCGTCGTTGAGTTCGTCGTCGAATCCGGACAGATTCATTCCCATTCGAGGTTCGTCGAAACAATCCGTACATATTTCATTTCTATCCGGTTAGTAGTTTTTGAGTTTTATTTTATCCGTATTTTGCTTTGATATTTTCGAATCTAAAATCGGCAAATGTTTGTTTTGTTTATCGTTTGAATTAATTTTTGTTCATGTTCATGTTGTTTGTTAAATTAATTTTCAGATTTCAAAATAGAAGTTTAATTAGTTGTTTTCATATTCATTTCATGTTTGTATTATTGTTTAAATGAATATTTGTTAGTTTGATGTTTGTTAGATTCAAATTGAAATTTAATTAACTATTTCTTCAATTTGTTTCATGTGTTTATGTATTGTTAGAAATTGTTAATATTGTTAAGTTCAAGCTTAAGTTCATAATTGTTTATTCGTCGATCTTGTTATTTGTCTAAAAAGAATTTAGTTGTGTTAAAGGAATATATTGATTTAATCGTTTAATCCGTCATGTTTGTTGTGTTAAAATAGATTCATTCATGTTCATACTTTGTTTGGATGATCTTGAATCCGAATTTTGTATAGTTTGATTTCTTGTTTACCATTTATGATTATTTTTTGAATTGTTCTCATAATCTTGTTTAAAGTTTAATATAAGAATTGTTTGTTGTAATGTTGTTAGAGTTGATTTTAAGTTCAATATGATTGAATTTAGAAATCTTCATACTTTGTTTGTTGTTGTTGTTGAATCCGAAAATAGGATTGTTTGTTGCTAAAATATTGTTCAATCAAATTTTAGTTGTTCTTTGTTGTTCAATTTGTGTTCATGTGATTTGTTGTTGAAATGTTGTTAAAATCGTGTTCATGTGATATTGTTGTTATGATGTTCATCCGTGTTCATATTGTTGTTTGAACATTGTTAGAAATTGATCATATTGTCTATATTTTGGTTAAGTTTGATTAATTGATGTGTTATAGCTGATGGGTAGTTTGGTAAATTTGTAGTACGTTCAGGGGTAGTTTGGTAATTTCAGTAAGGTCGGAGGGGGTAGTTTAGGAATTGTACATTTTGTAATTGTTTATTTGAAGCATGGGGGACAAAATGAAATGGGGTGGGTTGTGATATGGTTATTTAATATAAAGGGGGGACAAGATTTAATTTAAAGGGGAATCTTGCATTATTTTAAATGAAGCATGGGGTACAAAATATAATGGGGTGGTGTGATATGTTTATTTAATGTAATGTGGATGAGTGGAAAGATAATGGGTTGGGTAGAGAAAAAGTATGGATTTTAATTAATTGAAAGGTTTGTGGGATGGGTTATATATGTGAAGTCTTGAACACAAGACATAAAAAAGAAGAGAGAACAGAAATAGGGAGAGAGATACGAAAAAAAATACACACACCGATAGAGAGAAAAAAAAAGGACAGAGAATAGAAGAGAGAAAAATTCCGAAAAATATTTAAGCTTTCAAAATAAAATAAAACTAAAAAAAAAAAATCTATTGCTTTCTTTCTTTGTTTGAAATTAGTATTAATGGTTGTTGTTTCATTTAAAGCTTAAAGCTTTTGTTTTTGGGATTACTACTCCACCGGTCTGTTACTGGGTTGTTACTGCTGCTGGACTTTTGTTGCTGTATTGTTATTACTGTCGCTGATTCTCATCATCATTTTCTTTTGCTTCCGATATCAGGTACACAACTGAAAGCTGGTTATTGTAATCCGAATATGAAGCATGAATACGAAAAAATAAATAGTTGAAATTTTGAATTAGTTTTAATTATATTCTGAATTTTATTTGTATGTATAATTTATTTAGTTTGCAAAAAAATCAGAATCGTGTATCTATTTAATACATATAGTGGAATATCCGACGATAGCTTAACGATTGAACTACCTATATATTGCAAAAAATAAATAAATGGTGTAGTAACTTCGTCAAGTAAAAATCAAACGAATAGGCCATCTAGTAAGAATTTGGTAGAAATATTGTTTAGTTAAATAATATTGGTTAAGTTCAGCATGTAAATGGTCTAGGATTAAAATTGGATTGCTATTTTTTAATTTGACAAATTGAGAACATGCCTAGTATAATGTAACTAGGTAATAACATGTAAATAAATTAAGACATTTTCTCTTTATTTTGTAAAGAAAAATTTCAACAGAAAATGTAGGCATTTTAGGACTATTTTTTTTAATAAAATGAGATGAGTCTCGCCCAATAAAACACACTAATTGCGGGGCCCTCAATAACTATTTAATTGATTACTTAGACTTCGGATGAGCCGTTTAACAAATTTCACGGCATTCCCCAAAGTAAATAAAACGCTAATTGCTTTAGGCGCGGTATAATAATAATTCCATTCTTAAACATGGGTACGCATTTATGCGACCCAAACTAATTTGCATAATTACGGATGCGTTCGCGTGACTTGATTATACTTCTAAAGACATTTCGGATTATGCGTTCGCGCAACTTCGAGCAAATTTTTATTAAAAAGGGGTTCTTCGGAGAATATCAAATTAATTTCATATAACCTGGGATGTGCAGTTCACTATTTAATCATACAAGAGCGACAAACGTTTTTAATTTTATTTTAAGCACAATTTCGAACTTAAGTCTATTTTTATAAATAAATAAAAAATTCGAAAAAAAATAAATAAATTATATTATCAATATCATTGTGTAGACGTACGCGTAACACGATTTTTCACGTTAAAAAAATATATAATATATAAAACGGATACACGTATGCGTGATTCGATTCGAAGAAGGGTCCTTAATTACAAGCAGTCTAAATAGAAGCGGTAATAATAAAATTGGGCAATAAATATGCATTTAATAAATCAAAGTCAAATATAATAACAGTTAAGCGACCGTGCTAGAACCACGGAATTCGGAAATGCCTAACACCTTCTTCCGGATTAACAGAATTCCTTATTCAGGATTTCTGGTTCGCAGAATAACAAACAGAGTCATATTCTCCTCGATTCAGGGATTAAAAATTGGTGACTTGGGACGCCTTCAAATTCACAGGTGGCGACTCTGAAACAAAACAAATAAATCCCGTTTCGACTGTCCTTTAATTGGAAAAACTCCCACGCACCCTCGCGGGGCGGAAAAAGGAGGTGTGACAGCTCTGGCGACTCTGCTGGGGACTAACACCCAGAACCACTGGTTCAGGGTTTAAGAATTCGAGCTTAAAATAACTGTTATAGTTGGCTTTATTTATTATCTGATTTTTTTATATATGCCCAATGTGCTAAATGACACTTTTACCGCTTTAATATTATTTGAATTATGAATATATACAACTGCTACGAAACTCCCTTCTTTCTGAGTCTTCTAAATTTATGGTGCACACGTGCGCGTGGCCCACCTTTCTGTTAAAGTCATACCAAATAAGACGAAGTTGGGACAAGTAACTAGGCCGGGTAGACTTTCGTGCTCCCGGTACGTTGCCCCCGCTTCGGCTCAAACTGTCCGTTTGGGTAAGCCAGGGCTAGATCAATATGCCTCAGGTTTTTTCACTTAGAATAACTCAGCTTCATGCCGGATCACTAGTAGGAGCGATTGTTTGCATCACGTGCATTTGACTTTGGAGACTCAACACAGGGGTTGGGTCTGTCTAGGACAGGTGTACCAAAAAAAAAATGACCATCCTAATGCATCTTACTTGCTGCTACTTGCGCATTTATTTGATCCGGATTTGTGTGTTGACTGACTTTTGAATATCATGAATAATATTTTAAAATTGAAAAAAAAGAAATAGCGGTTAGGGAATTGACTGTTTATTTTGAAAAAAAACCAATGCCCAAATACTGTCAAAACTCTGCCGAAATTTTGAGAAAATGAAAAAAAATATTTTATTAGTTTGTTTTATTAAAACCAAAGAAAAAATAGAAAGAAAAAAAATCGTTGTTCTGTCTTATTTTTCAAGGAAAATAGTTTGTCTTCCCCTGAAAATGACAATGAAAAAGAGTCTTACTTTTAAAATAGTTTTTTTTATTCGTTTCTGAAAAATTCAAAATAAGAAAATGAAAATAGTCGTGCTTTGAAAGTGGTTTTGTTATTTGTTGCTGAAAAAAAATCCTGTTTTAAAATAGTTCGGTTAACTACGCAGGTTTGATTCTCACCGGATGTGAGATACGTAGGCAACCCTCATCGGGTCCAACCCCCATTTTTACTAAAATAGCCAAAAACCAATAAATAAATAAAAAACATGTCAAAATTTTAATTTTTTTTTCATAAATAAGTCGGGCAGTGTCCAGCCTCCACTTTTTGCTAAAACAAAATAGCCAAAAAAAAATATGTCAAATTTTAGTTTTGTCATAAAGAAGTCGGGTGACGTTGTTTTATCAAGACATAGCCGAATGTTCCCGAAAGGGACGCTGGAAGGCTGACTTTGCATAAACAGCCACCTTTGGGTCATTTTTTAAAATTTGGTTCAGTTGACCCACACAGCCTTAAAAAATCTTCGTCCCCGAGGCACTGAAGGGCCGTGTTGCACCACCTGGTTTTTATTGTAATTTGAAAAAAAAAACAAAGAGTCAACGGTCAGGTGAATTTTTTTTTAGTAAAAAATAAGCCGAGCTAGCTTCGACAGTGTCTTAAACCGTTCTTGCCGAAATAGCCTTAGAGTATCTTTCAGTTGTCGAAAGGCTATTTTCGTAAAAGAATGGACAAGTTTTTAAAGTGTCATAAAATAATCTTCTCCGGCCTCAAAATTTGGAAGGGGCCACATTTGCAAAAATAGCCGTTTGATTGCATTTGTCAAACGGGGAAAGGAAGCTGGCCGTTTGTTTTTGAGTTTGTAAATCTTTTGATTAAAATATGTGGGTTGTTTGATTTTCGAGTTTGTAGGTCATCTTCAAACCATTGAAACCCAGTTTATTTTAATATGAAAATTGAAAAAAAATGATTAGTATTGTTCATCTTTTATTGGTCCGAACTACGCAAGGTCTGATTCATGCGGGGTCATGATACGTAGGCAATCTCCATAAGATTCGACCACAACAAAAAAATGAAAAAAAAATGAAAAAGAAAAAATGAAAAAAATGAAAAAAAAAATCGAAAAAAAAAGAAAATGAAAAAAAAGATGTTAATAATGGGGACCAACTGAGTCCATTCTAACCTGTTTTGTTTTGAATCGCAAAGAAATAAGGTGGTTGGTTTGTGGTAAGCCGGAAATACAAGACCCAGAAGCACACTTTGCGGGGATCAGGCATGATAACAGAAGCACTCGAATCCTATTGGGACTTGTTGACTAAGGTTGATGATATCGAAGTTGGAAATGGGCTGGACAATACTGATGCAAAGTTCAGTGGCTAAAGATGTCAATTTCAATAAAGTGGGAGGACGCTCCGTTCCTTGGTTAGCAAAAGAGAAGCTTTTGGTGGCTTATTTTGTTGTCATTTCTGTTGTCCGGATTATTCTTAGGGTTGTAATCCGAATATTATCTTGTGTCAAACCTTCTTATCTTTCCATTTTGTCATATCAGTTTGTTTAAGTTTTGTCAAGGTTGTGTTAGGATTTTATTCTGCTTGTTTTGTTTGTTTTATTATTCAAACCATTTCGCTAGTAGTCTAATACAAAAGCCGGTCTTTTATTATTTCCAGTTTTCTTTTGATTAGTCCTTTTACCATTTTTATTCAAGCGTTGATTCTAGTGACATAACATGCGTACACAGTTTGGGCCTAGTCTATAAAGTTAATCATAAAACCCTAGGAAGGTGATCAAAGCATTTAAAGGAAATAAGAACGGTTTGAGATTATTTGAAGCCCGAGTCATGTGGAACTGGGACAAGTAAAACATAAAGAAAACCGTTAAATGCAAGATTCACCAAATTGGCATGAGGGTCGTGCATGAGAGTGAGAGTGTCGTCCAGCAGTGCTTTAGAAATGACAAATGAAAAAGCAAGTGTTTAACATAATTGTCAAGTCCAGCACCATCGCAAGAGACTATAAATCTATGTTCAATTGTGTTGTTTGCACTTGGCATGTTTTGAAGACTGGAATGACGAAGACATTTTATTCTGCTACCTAAACACTTTATCCTTCGTTACCCCTTTTGAGCCTTATTTATTTTCTTTCATACCCCTCGTTCGGAATCAATAGCAACGACTAGGAAATACGAGCCTGGAAGGTAAAGAAAAAATAAAAAAAAAACGAAAAAAAAGAAGAGAAAAATGAAAAAAAAACAAACAAAGGAAAGTCAAATAAAAAAAAGGAATTGGGAACTACGTTTGACCTGATCCCTCAAAGAGGATACGTAGGCGCCTCACGGCTCGGTCATGGTGTAAAAAGAAATTAAAAATAATAAATAAATAATCCCCAAGCAAGAAACTGGGGCAAGAGTTGTACTCGTTGTAAGCAAAATTGGTTCCGAAGGTTGTAATTTTAAAACCCCAAATTTATTTTGTTTTTGAGCCTTTAATACCCTTTCTTTCTAAGCCTATCCAAAAAAACCCCATTACGGTCCAAAGAAAGACCTTCTGATCAGTCTGCAAAAGATGCCAAGTCAGACAAATGAGAATCTTACCGACGAACATAACATTTTGTTCCACAGCAAAAAGGACTCTAATCTCCAGCAGAGAGAGTCATACCGGCAACACTCCAAATCCCCAGCTGGAAAGTGATACAAATGAGAGAGTCTTATCGGTGAAAATTTTTACGGACACCATAAGGCGACGCAAGCTGAGAGAAAAACCAAAATAAGAGAGGCTTGATAGTGAAAATCCTTCGGGCACTACAGGTCGAATAAGATTGGGAATCAGATGAGGGATAGTCAAGGGAAGACCTCGAAAGACGATTGATGACGAAGGATAGGCCACATATGCATGTCATGACCATTAGAGTCAGTGTTTTCGTTTGATAGGTTTTTTTTATAGTTTCTTTTGTTAAAGAGTCATTTTTTTCCTTTGTCTTTTATTTTGTCCCCTTTTATCTTTTCCTTTCATAGAAATGTCCCCAGTAGAGTCTGTTTGGTCAAGACCAGTGGGAAATGACTTCAAAGTAGACCATCAGCTTTCCAAGATAAGATCTGACTAGTACATCCAAGTGATATAGTCAGGAAGGAACAAGCGCGAGGCCAGTGTCAAGAATGATATCCCCAGCAAAAGGATTGACGAGTGTCAAGAGGGATATCCTTGCCGAAATCAAAGGTTATTAAACCTCAAGACCAGAGCCCGTGGACAAAACAAGAAAAACAATAAGCATGATTTGGGAAATTCATGCGAGACTAAAAGGTCGGGAAAATGCAAGTTTCCGAGCCATGCCACGAAAGAAGAGGGATATCCCCAGCAGAAAAGGATTATCCCCAGCAAATAATATCATCCCCAACAAGTTGTGGAACGCAGAGCAAGCAAGGGAAAAGGGAAAACCATCCCAGTGGGAGTATCACAACCAACCACCACGTTTTAAACTAACAAATTTTGTTTAATTTGAAACAGGTAAAGGGAATGGCATTGATGACAGAAATGCATGCCATAAGGGAGACTGTAAAACTGCGGCAGAAAATTTTCCTTTCATTTGGAAAAATTTTCTGGAAGTCAGGTACCCACTCGAGGAAGAATAAAGATAACACCAGTCTTAAGGGAAGTGGTCATTGAACCAGTGTTGCCCCCGACATAATAAGTTTCCAATGAAGGAAGTTGTTCCCCAGCAGACAGAACAAAGGGATGACATTTGTGCTCAGAAAAGCAAAAACCATTATCATCCCCAGCAGCTTCCAGAAGAATGAAGCATCGATTTGAAGGGATAAAATTCCCCAGCAGCATTATCCTCAACAACGTTATCCCAAGAAGATAACACTTTTATCCCCAGCAGTGTTGAAAAAAAAAATTGAATTTGAAGGAGGGGAAGAAAGGAGACTCCCACAGTGGTATTATCCCCAACAAGCAAGAACAAAGCAGAGCGAAGGAAAAAGAAAAGAAAAAGTCAGGCGTCCACCTGGAGAATGAGGATGAAAAAAAATTGAAGAAGAAGTCAGGCGTCCACCTGGAGAATGAGGATGAAGAATTAAAGAAGAAGTCAGGCGTCCACCTGGAGAATGAGGATGAAGAATTAAAGAAGAAGTCAGGCGTCCACCTGGAGAATGAGGATGAAAAAAAATTGAAGAAGAAATCAGGCGTCCACCTGGAGAATGAGGACGAGAATTAAGAAGAAATCAGGCGTCCACTTGGAGAATGAGGATGAAAAGAAGAAGTCAGGCGTCCACCTGGAGAATGAGGATGAAGAATTAAAGAAGAAATCAGGCGTCCACCTAGAGAACAAGGATGAGAATTAAGAAGAAATCAGGCGTCCACCTGGAGAATAAAGATGAATAATTAAAGAAGAAATCAGGAGCCCGCCTGAAGAGAGGAATGGCGATTTATTTTCAAAGTTGTGGTTGAAGTCAGGAGCCCGCCTGAAGAGAGGAAAGGCATTTTTTAAAGTTGTTGAAATCCCGCCAACCTAAAGAAAGGAATGACGATGTATTGGTTGAAGTCAGGAGCCCGCCTGAAGAGAGGAATGACGATTATTTTCAAAGTTGTTGTTGAAGTCAGGAGCCCGCCTGAAGAGAGGAAAGGCGTTATTAAAAGTTGTTGAAATCTTGCCAACCTAAAGAAAGGAATGGCGATGTATTGGTTGAAGTCAGGAGCCCGCCTGAAGAGAGGAAAGGCGTTATTAAAAGTTGTTGAAATCTTGCCAACCTAAAGAAAGGAATGGCGTCAAAGTTGTTGTCAGGAGCCCGCCTGAAGAGAGGAAAGGCATTTTTAAAAGTTGTTGAAATCTTGCCAACCTAAAGAAAGGAATGGCGATGTATTGTTTGAAGTCAGGAGCCCGCCTGAAGAGAGGAATGGCGATTATTTTCAAAGTTGTTGTCAGGAGCCCGCCTGAAGAGAGGAAAGGCGTTTTAAAGAGTTGTTGAAATCTTGCCAACCTAAAGAAAGGAATGGCGATGTATGGTTTGAAGTCAGGAGCCCGCCTGAAGAGAGGAATGGCGATTATTTTCAAAGTTGTTGTCAGGAGCCCGCCTGAAGAGAGGAAAGGCATTTTTAAAAGTTGTTGAAATCTTGCCAACCTAAAGAAAGGAATGGCGATGTATGGTTTGAAGTCAGGAGCCCGCCTGAAGAGAGGAATGGCGATTATTTTCAAAGTTGTTGTCAGGAGCCCGCCTGAAGAGAGGAAAGGCATTTTTAAAAGTTGTTGAAATCTTGCCAACCTAAAGAAAGGAATGGCGATGTATTGTTTGAAGTCAGGAGCCCGCCTGAAGAGAGGAATGGCGATTATTTTCAAAGTTGTTGTCAGGAGCCCGCCTGAAGAGAGGAAAGGCATTTTTAAAAGTTGTTGAAATCTTGCCAACCTAAAGAAAGGAATGGCGATGTATTGTTTGAAGTCAGGAGCCCGCCTGAAGAGAGGAATGGCGATTATTTTCAAAGTTGTTGTCAGGAGCCCGCCTGAAGAGAGGAAAGGCGTTTTTAAAAGTTGTTGAAATCTTGCCAACCTAAAGAAAGGAATGGCGTGAAATCAGGAGCCCGCCTGAAGAGAGGAAAGGCATTTTTAAAAGTTGTTGAAATCTTGCCAGCCTAAAGAAAGGAAATGGCGATGTATTGGTTGAAGTCAGGAGCCCGCCTGAAGAGAGGAAAAGCGTTTTTAAAAGTTGTTGTTGAAGTCAGGAGCCCGCCTGAAGAGAGGAATGGCGAATATTTTCAAAGTTGTTGTTGAAGTCAGGAGCCCGCCTGAAGAGAGGAATGGCGCTTATTTTTAAAAGTTGTTGTTGATGTGGGGAGCCCGCCCAGACAACAGAGGCATACATTTCAGTCTTTATATTTCAAGCATTGAAGTTGGGAGCCCACCCAAATAACAGAGGCATACATTTCAAGTCTTTAATTTTCAAGTATTGAAGTTGGGAGCCCGCCCAGATAACAGAGGCATACATTTCAAAATCAAGTCAGAGGACAATAAAACAGAGGGTTACAATAGGAATCCCCAGCAGGAAACAATAAAATTCCCCGGCACCGGGAAGCAGAAGGTTGCAACAAGAGGTCACAGCACAAACTCAAGTGCTTGTATCAAAAGAAGAAAAACACCGAAGAAATGCAAGCAGACAAGGAAGCAGGGCAACAAGAAAAAATGCAGTCTAGCCTAGCTTCTTGTTTTCTTTTAAGCACGGTGTAACAAGGAGATCGGTAAGCAGTAGTAATAGCATGCAACAACAGTAACATTGCAGTCCAACGGTAGTCCCAGCTACCAAAATTCTCGAATACATTGACCTGATTCCTGTTTAGCCCAGGATATGTAGGAAACTTTTGAAGCAAAGGTTCGGTCAAATCTTTTTCGAAAAATGCTTCAACGGAGTACTCGGATGGGCAAAAATCGCTCGCTTTATCTTTGCACGAAAACCCTTCGTGTCTCCGGGCAAAGAGGGGCAGCTGTAAGCACGTGATTTTTGCCCTATAGGATAATTACTCCCAAAAATTCAAAAATAAAATGATTTTTCTTTGGTGTGCAATTTTGTGATATTTTGTGATATTTTGAATAATTGTTTGTATTTGCCTGTGCATGTCTATTTGCTAAATTAATAAAAAATACAAAAATATGTCGCATTTTGCATGTAGGATTTAATTCTACAATTGTTAGTAATTAAATTTGTTTTACAAAAATTAAAAATTACAAAAATAGGCATCGTTTGCATTTTTAGCATTTAATGTTCAAATATACAATTTTATGCTTAATTAATACTTAATTGTGCGTTAATTGTTATTGGGAGTTAATTTGCGCTTTTATAACTTAATTTAGTTCTTAATAATAGTTTAAATATTTTTATAATTTAGTTTTAGAGAAATAAAAGAAGAAAAGAGAGCGAAAATATAAAGAAAGTCGGAATTGGGCCTCTTCTTCGATTTCAAGCCACAGGCCCAAAAAATGGCCCAATCTTCCCTACGACCCAGTCCATTTAGAACTGGGTCGACCCAGTCCATAACCCAAAATACCCAAACCCCTTTGTCTTACATTTCACAAAACAAAACAAAAATTAAAAAGACAAAAAACCCTAAAACCTAAAAACTAAGTCATCCGCCTCCCCCCCCCTCCTCTCTCTCTCGTCTTCTCCCCAAACGACCCCCAACCTCAAGCAGCCATGGTTGCCCCCCCCCCCCATGGCTGCCCAGCTTCCATTGTCACCACCCTCACACGAACTTCCCCCTCCTCATCGTCCAGACAAATCCTCAAGCCTCCAGCTCCCATAACTGCTGCCGATGCTTCGTGTTTCTTCTCCGATAACAAGACCACTAGCTGCTACTGTTTCGTCGAGCTGCGTTGCTGCTGCGTCTTCTTCTCAACATTGACGTAGATACTTCTTTTCTTTCTACCATAGCTGCTACTGTTTCATCGAGCTCGAACCGGAGTTAACATGGTTGCGCCAAACAGTGTCACTGCTGCTTCTCTTCCTCCGTCCAGCTCCCCGCCGCTGCTGCTTCACTGCAGCTTCTTCGTCATTACCATTCCCGTCCAGCTCGAGCTGTTTTCAGCTGGGTTGAAGCTGCGGACTGCTGCTCCTCTCCCTCCGTCTTCTTCGTTTTAGTCGAGGTCGTCGAGCGTCGTTTTGAGATCGTCAAAGTTTACAAGGAAGGTGAGTTCGTCGTTGAGTTCGTCGTCGAATCCGGACAGATTCATTCCCATTCGAGGTTCGTCGAAACAGTCCGTACATATTTCATTTCGATCCGGTTAGTAGTTTTTGAGTTTTATTTTGTCCGTATTTTGCTTTGATATTTTCGAATCTAAAATCGGCAAATGTTTGTTTTGTTTATCGTTTGAATTAATTTTTGTTCATGTTCATGTTGTTTGTTAAATTAATTTTCAGATTTCAAAATAGAAGTTTAATTAGTTGTTTTCATATTCATTTCATGTTTGTATTATTGTTTAAATGAATATTTGTTAGTTTGATGTTTGTTAGATTCAAATTGAAATTTAATTAACTATTTCTTCAATTTGTTTCATGTGTTTATGTATTGTTAGAAATTGTTAATATTGTTAAGTTCAAGCTTAAGTTCATAATTGTTTATTCGTCGATCTTGTTATTTGTCTAAAAAGAATTTAGTTGTGTTAAAGGAATATATTGATTTAATCGTTTAATCTGTCATGTTTGTTGTGTTAAAATAGATTCATTCATGTTCATACTTTGTTTGGATGATCTTGAATCCGAATTTTGTATAGTTTGATTTCTTGTTTACCATTTATGATTATTTTTTGAATTGTTCTCATAATCTTGTTTAAAGTTTAATATAAGAATTGTTTGTTGTAATGTTGTTAGAGTTGATTTTAAGTTCAATATGATTGAATTTAGAAATCTTCATACTTTGTTTGTTGTTGTTGTTGAATCTGAAAATAGGATTGTTTGTTGCTAAAATATTGTTCAATCAAATTTTAGTTGTTCTTTGTTGTTCAATTTGTGTTCATGTGATTTGTTGTTGAAATGTTGTTAAAATCGTGTTCATGTGATATTGTTGTTATGATGTTCATCCGTGTTCATATTGTTGTTTGAACATTGTTAGAAATTGATCATATTGTCTATATTTTGGTTAAGTTTGATTAATTGATGTGTTATAGCTGATGGGTAGTTTGGTAAATTTGTAGTACGTTCAGGGGTAGTTTGGTAATTTCAGTAAGGTCGGAGGGGGTAGTTTAGGAATTGTACATTTTGTAATTGTTTATTTGAAGCATGGGGGACAAAATGAAATGGGGTGGGTTGTGATATGGTTATTTAATATAAAGGGGGGACAAGATTTAATTTAAAGGGGAATCTTGCATTATTTTAAATGAAGCATGGGGGACAAAATATAATGGGGTGGTGTGATATGTTTATTTAATGTAATGTGGATGAGTGGAAAGATAATGGGTTGGGTAGAGAAAAAGTATGGATTTTAATTAATTGAAAGGTTTGTGAGATGGGTTATATATGTGAAGTCTTGAACACAAGACATAAAAAAGAAGAGAGAACAGAAATAGAGAGAGAGATACGAAAAAAAAATACACACACAGATAGAGAGAAAAAAAAAAGGACAGAGAATAGAAGAGAGAAAAATTCCGAAAAATATTTAAGCTTTCAAAATAAAATAAAACTAAAAAAAAATCCACTGCTTTCTTTCTTTGTTTGAAATTAGTATTAATGGTTGTTGTTTCATTTAAAGCTTAAAGCTTTTGTTTTTGGGATTACTACTCCACCGGTCTGTTACTGGGTTGTTACTGCTGCTGGACTTTTGTTGCTGTATTGTTATTACTGTCGCTGATTCTCATCATCATTTTCTTTTGCTTCCGATATCAGGTACACAACTGAAAGCTGGTTATTGTAATCCGAATATGAAGCATGAATACGAAAAAATAAATAGTTGAAATTTTGAATTAGTTTTAATTATATTTTGAATTTTATTTGTATGTATAATTTATTTAGTTTGCAAAACATATAGTGGAATATCCGACGATAGCTTAATGATTGAACTACCTATATATTGCAAAAAATAAATAAATGGTGTAGTAACTTCGTCAAGTAAAAATCAAACGAATAGGCCATCTAGTAAGAATTTGGTAGAAATATTGTTTAGTTAAATAATATTGGTTAAGTTCAGCATGTAAATGGTCTAGGATTAAAATTGGATTGCTATTTTTTAATTTGACAAATTGAGAACATGCCTAGTATAATGTAACTAGGTAATAACATGTAAATAAATTAAGACATTTTCTCTTTATTTTGTAAAGAAAAATTTCAACAGAAAATGTAGGCATTTTAGGACTATTTTTTTAATAAAATGAGATGAGCCTCGCCCAATAAAACACACTAATTGCGGGGCCCTCAATAACTGTTTAATTGATTACTTAGACTTCGGATGAGCCGTTTAACAAATTTCACGGCATTCCCCAAAGTAAATAAAACGATAATTGCTTTAGGCGCGGTATAATAATAATTCCATTCTTAAACATGGGTACGCATTTATGCGACCCAAACTAATTTGCATAATTACGGATGCGTTCGCGTGACTTGATTATACTTCTAAAGGCATTTTGGATTATGCGTTCGCGCAACTTCGAGCAAATTTTTATTAAAAAGGGGTTCTTCGGAGAATATCAAATTAATTTCATATAACCTGAGATGTGCAGTTCACTATTTAATCATACAAGAGCGACAGACGTTCTTAATTTTATTTTAAGCACAATTTCGAACTTAAGTCTATTTTTATAAATAAATAAAAATTTCGAAAAAAATAAATAAATTATATTATCAATATCATTGTGTATACGTACGCGTAACATGATTTTTCACGTTAAAACAATATATAATATATAAAACGGATACACGTATGCGTGATTCGATTCGAAGAAGGGTCCTTAATTACAAGCAGTCTAAATAGAAGCGGTAATAATAAAATTAGGCAATAAATATGCATTTAATAAATTAAAGTCAAATATAATAACAGTTAAGCGACCGTGCTAGAACCACGGAATTCGGAAATGCCTAACACCTTCTTCCGGATTAACAGAATTCCTTATTCAGGATTTCTGGTTCGCAGAATAACAAACAGAGTCATATTCTCCTCGATTCATGGATTAAAAATTGGTGACTTGGGACGCCTTAAAATTCCCAGGTGGCGACTCTGAAACAAAACAAATAAATCCCGTTTCGACTGTCCTTTAATTGGAAAAACTCTCACGCACCCTCGCGGGGCGGAAAAAGGAGGTGTGACAGCTATGGCGACTCTGCTGGGAACTAACACCCAGAACCACTGGTTCAGGGTTTAAGAATTCGAGCTTAAAATAACTGTTATAGTTGGCTTTATTTATTATCTGATTTTTTTTATATATGCCCAATGTGCTAAATGACACTTTTACCGCTTTAATATTATTTGAATTATGAATATATACAACTGCTACGAAACCCCCTTCTTTCTGAGTCTTCTAAATTTATGGTGCACACGTGCGCGTGACCCACCTTTCTGTTAAAGTCATACCAAATAAGACGAAGTTGGGACAAGTAACTAGGCCGGGTAGACTTTCGTGCTCCCGGTACGTTGCCCCCGCTTCGGCTCAAACTGTCCGTTTGGGTAAGCCAGGGCTAGATCAATATGCCTCAGGTTTTTTCACTTAGAATAACTCAGCTTCATGCCGGATCCCTAGTAGGAGCGATTGTTTGCATCACGTGCATTTGACTTTGGAGACTCAACACAGGGGTTGGGTCTGTCTAGGACAGGTGTACCAAAAAAATGACCATCCTGATGCATCTTACTTGCTGCTACTTGCGCATTTATTTGATCCGGATTTGTGTGTTGACTGACTTTTGAATATCATGAATAATATTTTAAAATTGAAAAAAAAGAAATAGCGGTTAGGGAATTGACTGTTTATTTTGAAAAAAAAACCAATGCCCAAATACTGTCAAAACTCTGCCGAAATTTTGATAAAATGAAAAAAAATATTTTATTAGTTTGTTTTATTAAAACCAAAGAAAAAATAGAAAGAAAAAAATCGTTGTTCTGTCTTATTTTTCAAAATATATATATATATATATATATATATATATATATATATATATATATATATATATATAAAGGAAAATAGTTTGTCTTCCCCTGAAAATGACAATGAAAAAGAGTCTTACTTTTAAAATAGTTTTTTTTATTCGTTTCTGAAAAATTCAAAATAAGAAAATGAAAATAGTCGTGCTTTGAAAGTGGTTTTGTTATTTGTTGCTGAAAAAAAATCTTGTTTTAAAATAGTTCGGTTAACTACGCAGGTTTGATTCTCACCGGATGTGAGATACGTAGGCAACCCTCATCGGGTCCAACCCCCATTTTTGCTAAAATAGCCAAAAATCAATAAATAAATAAAAAACATGTCAAATTTTTTTTTTCATATATAAGTCGGGCAGTGTCCAGCCTCCACTTTTTGCTAAAACAAAATAGCCAAAAAAAAAATATGTCAAATTTTAGTTTTGTCATAAAGAAGTCGGGTGACGTTGTTTTATCAAGACATAGCCGAATGTTCCCGAAAGGGACGCTGGAAGGCAGACTTTGCATAAACAGCCACCTTTGGGTCATTTTTTAAAATTTGGTTCAGTTGACCCACACAGCCTTAAAAAATCTTCGTCCCCGAGGCGCTGAAGGGCCGTGTTGCACCACCTGGTTTTTATTGTAATTTGAAAAAGAAAAAAAAACAAAGAGTCAACGGTCAGGTGAATTTTTGTTTTAGTAAAAAATAAGCCGAGCTAGCTTCGACAGTGTCTTAAACCGTTCTTGCCGAAAAAGCCTTAGAGTATCTTTCAGTTGTCGAAAGGCTATTTTCGTAAAAGAATGGACAGGTTTTTAAAGTGTCATAAAATAATCTTCTCCGGCCTCAAAATTTGGAAGGGGCCACATTTGCAAAAAATAGCCATTTGATTGCATTTGTCAAACGGGGAAAGGAAGCTGGCCGTTTGTTTTTGAGTTTGTAAATCTTTTGATTAAAATATGTGGGTTGTTTGATTTTCGAGTTTGTAGGTCATCTTCAAACCATTGAAACCCAGTTTATTTTAATATGAAAATTGAAAAAAAATGATTAATATTGTTCATCTTTTATTGGTCCGAACTACGCAAGGTCTGATTCATGCGGGGTCATGATACGTAGGCAATCTCCATAAGATTCAACCACAACAAAAAAATGAAAAAAAATGAAAAAGAAAAAATGAAAAAAAAATGAAAAAAAAATCGAAAAAAAAGAAAGAAAATGAAAAAAAAGATGTTGTTAATAATGGGGACCAACTGAGTCCATTCTAACCTGTTTTGTTTTGAATCGCAAAGAAAGAAGGTGGTTGGTTTGTGGTAAGCCGGAAATACAAGACCCAGAAGCACACTTTGCGGGGATCAGGCATGATAACAGAAGCACTCGAATCCTATTGGGACTTGTTGACTAAGGTTGATGATATCGAAGTTGGAAATGGGCTGGACAATACTGATGCAAAGCTCAGTGGCTAAAGATGTCAATTTCGATAAAGTGGGAGGACGCTCCGTTCCTTGGTTAGCAAAAGAGAAGCTTGTGGTGGCTTATTTTGTTGTCATTTCTGTTGTCCGGATTATTCTTAGGGTTGTAATCCGAATATTGTCTTGTGTCAAACCTTCTTATCTTTCCATTTTGTCATATCAGTTTGTTTAAGTTTTGTCAAGGCTGTGTTAGGATTTTATTCTGCTTGTTTTGTTTGTTTTATTATTCAAACCATTTCGCTAGTAGTCTAATACAAAAGCCGGTCTTTTATTATTTCCAGTTTTCTTTTGATTAGTCCTTTTACCATTTTTATTCAAGCGCCGATTCTAGTGACATAACATGCGCACACAGTTTGGGCCTAGTCTATAAAGTTAATCATAAAACCCTAGGAAGGTGATCAAAGCATTTAAAGGAAATAAGAACGGTTTGAGATTATTTGAAGCCCGGGTCATGTGGAACTGGGGCAAGTAAAACATAAAGAAAACCGTTAAATGCAAGATTCGCCAAATTGGCATGAGGGTCGTGCATGAGAGTGAGAGTGTCGCCCAGCAGTGCTTTAGAAATGACAAATGAAAAAGCAAGTGTTTAACATAATTGTCAAGTCCAGCACCATCGGAAGAGACTATAAATCTATGTTCAATTGTGTTGTTTGCACTTGGCATGTTTTGAAGACTGGAATGACGAAGGCATTTTATTCTGCTACCTAAACACTTTATCCTTCGTTACCCCTTTTGAGCCTTATTTATTTTCTTTCATACCCCTCGTTCGGAATCAATAGCAACGACTAGGAAATACGAGCCTGGAAGGTAAAGAAAAAATCAAAAAAAAAATGAAAAAGAAAAAGAAAAATGAAAAAAAAAAACAAACAAAGGAAAGTCAAATAAAAAAAGGAATTGGGAACTACGTTTGACCTGATTCCTCAAAGAGGATACGTAGGCGCCTCACGGCTCGGTCATGGTGTAAAAAGAAATTAAAAATAATAAATAAATAATCCCCAAGCAAGAAACTGGGGCAAGAGTTGTACTCGTTGTAAGCAAAATTGGTTCCGAAGGTTGTAATTTTAAAACCCCAAATTTATTTTGTTTTTGAGCCTTTCATACCCTTTCTTTCTAAGCCTATCCAAAAAAACCACATTACGGGATTATCCTTTGTAGATGCCTCCAACAGAGTCGAAAGGTCATAAAGTGTATGAGGAAGCACAATCAAAACTAAATCCTGAACAAAAACAAACTTTCAAGACAATATTATAAAGAGTCGACTCAGCTATAGCGGGATTATCCTTTGTAGATGCCTCCAACAGAATCGAAATAATATTCTTATGCCATGCATTACTTGCAAATATTAGATCAAGAGACATGATACTGTTAGCAATAATAATAAGTGATGTACCAACAACGATTTTATTATGAGATCATACAAGTCACTTTAGATTTGATATACCTCTTCAAAGAACTGAAATAACCATCACAAATATATCAAAGCAGTAGAATGGTACTAAATTTATAAGGAAAACAAAATTAATAATATAGGATGAAGCGCTTACAGCTAAGCATCAACTGATCGAAATAATTGACTAGAGTTTAGAGATATATTAGATATCAATGAACCATTTGGCAGAAAAATAATGGTTTGGGAGGTGAATTCTTTCAAGTACTACCAGTAGTTTCAAAATCGACAAAAGTAGAGACTGTAAAAGCTAACTTGCCAAAATTATACTTATGGACTCAAATAAAAAAGATTCAACTGACAAGAAATATATATATATCCAACATTCAATGACTTCTTGCTTCGCGTTGGAAACGAAGAAGAGTATCCAATAAAAGATGATTTTGTTCTTCTTGCTTCGCGTTGGAAATGAAGAAAAGTATCCAATAAAATATGATTTTGTTCTTCTAGAATACTTTGTTATCAACTCCAATGGTAAGAGTAGTGCACTTAATAGAGAAATTTTTTCATCATTATATTAGAACGTGTAATTCGTGCAAATTACATGGTAGAGATTAAAGAGATATCTTAGCTAGCAAAAATGAATATGTTGACAAACTAAATAATAGGTTGATTGTTAAGTTTCATGGTAAAAACGAAATGTTTTTCAATTTTTGACTCAACAGAAGATGATACCAACAATTACGATCAAGAAAAATACTTAAATACTTAATACCAAATGACCTTCTACCATACATATTTGTTGTCAAGTTGGTTATTTTTTATGTATGCTAGTGTCACCGTATATACAATAGACTAAGTTAAAACTGATTTTTCATTACATATAGATTGATTTTAAAGAAAAATATGCTTGTCATGCTACTAAACACTTAGATGCACCAAATAGGTTATGTAATAGCACACATATGGTATATAAAAGTTTTGACAATAACGTCATACATACAAGAATTATTATATTGGTCAATATGCTTATAAGTATATGTTTATCTCTGAATTCAACTTTCATCTTCAGAAACTAAAGAATATTCTTTTAAATTTATGTGAAAATAATTTTCAGTATGTTTATGTTTTGCAATTACAATAAATAAAGCACAAGGACAAACATCCTAAATATTGGATTATATTTGTCGCAATATATTTTCTTGCATGAACAACAATATTGTACTCAAGAAGGATATCAATATCGACAACAAAAGTTCTGGTTATGGCAGAGCAACCAAAGCATTAGAAGGAAACATACATAATAATATCATCTACAAAGAAGTGTTCGGTAAGATACAACCACATTAAATACTTTTAAGCTATAATACATAATTATCTAACTAACATGACTAAATTGATCATTTGTGTAAGTTCTGATAATGTCCTTTCATTTTGAATTCACGCATTATGCTTATGTAATAATATTTTTCAATATTTAGATGAGTTGTATTATTATGCATAAAATTTCTCTCATTAGATAAATTTTATTATTCCTTCATATAAATAAATATATAAACCATCATGTGCCATTATTAACGTGCAATGCACGTTCATAGATACTAATTATTATAAATATGGTTATTACTACCTATATTCTTGTTGGAATATATACCACAGCGGAAGCAATAGCAGAATCCTATTCACGTGTAATCTAAACAACTAGCACGTATGGAGATTTTAGGGTTACCTCTTGAAGCATAAACACAACAAATCTATGTCGTTCTCCAGTTCCTCAGTTGATACCACACACCAGCAGATTTCCACAGTCTTCTACTGTGTTACCAAACAATAACCGAAAATAGAGAATTTTGGGTGGGCAAAATTCTAGTAGAAACCGCAGTCAGAATCATTCCCCAAATGTCCAGCCCTTATATCCATATATATATATATAGCTGCGTTTTTAGGTCAAAACCGTTTTCAAAACCTGTTAGGTTTCCTTCTCCCACTAAGGGACGGTTTCCATGTTTTCTTTCCCACTAAGTAACAGTTTCCACTATTTTCTATTATTTTGGCACAGTAGGGACCACAGAATTTAATTAACAAGGCTTCCTATTATGATATTAATTTCGAAATTCTGAAATTAATTTCCATCATAATAAATTACGAATTATTCCACTAAAAATTCGTAATTTCACTCTTTAGTTCAATTTCGAAATTCTTCCATAAAACCTTATTTAACTCCTCATGTTAAGATTCAGATACTAATCAATTAAATTAAATTACTGACTATTTAATTTATTGATTATATCCTTTAGACTTACACTTAACTTATTTCATATGTCGGATACAAAATCCACCGGCCGGGTTTACACATGAAAACTTATAAGCTTTCATAAAGGAGTATCATCAATCTCAAAATCGAGACATGGATTCCATCAACTAATTATTACTTCGCCAATGTATATCATTGTTATCCAATTTACCAGGCTTATTGACTCGCGAAAGAATCTCGCCTTTCAATAAATCAAAACAACAAGTGACATACACAGCTAATAATAATTATATCAGGATTAAGAGTATAAGTACATTAAATGGACTAGAGAAATTATTTTATAAAGTCAGTATAAAATACTCATCTCTACTTGATCCGTTCAATACATACAAAATGTACTAGCACAAGAAGTTGGAATTAAACCATTCTCATAATCAAGATAAATTATATTTAATCTTGTGCTACAATCATTCCGATGATTTGTCCAATTCCATCATTAGATTGTGAACATTAACTTTTATGTCTTACAAGAACCGATGATTTAATCTTCCGTGTATAAGCTAAACTCTATACACTAAATCATCTACTATGTCAGCAATGGACGCACAAACCAACACATGATCTATTTAAAATGAAACTTTATTGAATTTAAACAAGTAAATAAATAATTGTTCATAAAGAATACTATAACAATACGCATGGCTTATAGTATATTCTAACAATCTCCCACTTAGACTAATAACCATGCGTCTACAATTTTGACGCCCATTCCTTCTACATGCTTATCAAAAGTCTTATGTGGTAAGCTCTTAGTAAACGGATCTGCCAAGTTGTTCTCTGACGCAATCTTGGTGACCACTACATCCCCTCTCTGCACTATATCACGAATTAAATAATATTTACGCTCAATGTGCTTTGCCCTCTTATGGCTTCATGGCTCCTTTGAATTTGCAACCGCACTACTATTATCACAGTAAAGCGTAATTGGCGCTTGAATCGAGGAAACCACACCCAACTCTCTCAGGAAGTTACCGAGCCAAACTGCCTCTTTGGCTGCCTCAAAGGTTGCCACATATTCGACTTCCATGGTGGAATCAGCAACACAAGTTTGCTTGATACTCCTCCAACTTATGGCTCCACCTCCAAGAGTAAACACATTACCTGAGGTAGACTTTCTAGAATCTCTGTCTGATTGGAAATCCGAATCAGTATACCCAATAGGTACCAGGTCATCCGAATGGTAGATCAACATGTAATCCCTAGTCCTTTTCAGGTACTTGATTATATGTTTAACCGCCGTCCAATGCTCTTTCCCAGGATTAGACTGAAATCTGCTAACAACGCCAACGGCAAAGCAGATATCAGGCCTAGTGCATAACATAGCATGCATGAGGCTCCCCACAGCTGATGCATAAGGGACCGCCTTTATCTTTTCTATCTCTTCATCAGTCTTAGGAGACTGATCTTTAGATAGAGAAATTCCATGTCTGAAAGGAAGAAATCCTTTCTTGGAATCATGCATGCTAAACCTGGAGAGTATTGTATCAATATAAAGACCTTGGGACAAGCCTAATATCCTTTTCTTGCGATCTCGCAAGAGTTTGATCCCAAGGATATGAGCCGCTTCTCCCAAATCTTTCATATCAAAATGTATGGACAACCACTGCTTAACTGAATTCAACATGCCCACATTATTTCCTATGAGCAGTATGTCATCTACATATAAGATCAAAAACGCCACTTTGTCCCCATCCCACTTTTTGTATACACAAGATTCGTTAAGACACTGATCAAAACCAAAAGTTTTAATCGCCTTATCAAAACAAGTGTTCCATGCCCTATATGCCTGTTTTAGTCCATAAATGGACCTTTTAAGCTTACACAACATGTGCTCTTTGCCACTTTCCATAAAACCGTCTGGTTGCATCATATAGATGCACTCATCAAGACTTCCATTAAGGAAAGCTGTTTTGACATCCATTTGCCAAATCTCATAATCATAATGAGCAGCAATGGATAAGATAATCCTTATAGACTTAAGCATGGCTACCGGCGAGAAAGTTTCCTCATAGTCGATCCCCTCTTTCTGAGTAAACCCTTTCACTACAAGTCTTGCTTTAAAAGTTTGTACTTTTCCGTCTACACCTCTCTTTTTCTTATAGATCCACTTACATCCAATGGGTTTAACCCCATCAGTTGGTTCTACAAGATCCCAGACCTGATTAGAGTACATAGACTCCATCTCTGATTTCATAGCAGCAACCCACTTATCGGCATCCTTATCATGTAGTGCTTGGTCGTAATTGACAGGTTCGGAGGTAGGCTCCTCAGGGATCCTATCATATGATTCTCCCAAGATCGTATAACGAACTGGCTATCTTATTTCTCTCCCACTACTACTACGCACTACATCAGTTGCAACTACATCACTTTGATTTTGTGGTTTAACCACAACATCATCAGGAACCTGAGTCTCCATGCTATCCTTAGGGATATCAACGACTTCTTCTTGTTGTGCAGTCTGCTCAACATGACTCCCACTACTTTGTGGTAGTATGACTGCGGGCACTTGTTCTTGTGGGACATTAAGTCTATTGACATTTCTCCCACTACTAAAGTGCAATGGTATGTCAAAATTGACTTCCGGGGTTTGGATATGGTCGTTTTGATTTTCAGATGACTGAGTTTCCATTCCCTTGCTAAGTTCCTGTAAAACGAGTTTACTTCTAGGAACATGGTTCATCAAATAGTCCTCTTCTAGAAACTTGGCATTTGTGCTAAAAATTACCTTTTTCTCTTTAGGACAATAGAATAAACCACCTTTCGTCCCTTTTGCATAACCTATAAACACACATACATCCGTTCTTGCCTCCAATTTATCTGTTTTCCCCTTTAGCACATGTGCTGGACAACCCCAAACTCGAATATGCCGCAGACTAGGCTTGCGCCCAGTCCACAATTCTGTAGGGGTCAAGGGTACTGACTTTGAAGGAACTAAGTTCAGAACATAATTCGCCGTTTCTAAGGCATGTCCCCAAAAAGACGAAGGCAAATCAGAATAACTCATCATTGATCTAACCAATTTCATAAGAGTCTTATTTCTTCTTTCAGCTACACCATTTTGTTGTGGAGTTCCAGGTGCAGATAATTGAGATGTAATTCTACATTCTGATAAATAACCAATGAAGTCCGTAGAGAGGTACTCCCCACCACGATCAAATCGTAGTGTCTTGATATGTTTATTATGTCTCTTTTCAGTCTCAGTCTTGAATTCTTTGAACTTTTCAAAACATTCAGACTTTCGACGCAACAAATAAATATATCCATATTTTGAGTAATCATTTGTGAAAGTCACAAAATACTCAAAATCACCTCTTGCTTGGACATTCATTGGACCACACAAATCAGAATGAATTAACTCTAATTTATCACTTGCCCGATTTCTTTTTGAGGGGAAATTTCGTTTTGTCATTTTTCCTTCTAAACAAGATTTACAAGTTGGTAGTGCCTCCACTTTCAATGAACTTAAAGGTCCATCCTTGACCAACCTGGAAATTCTGTTTAGATTTATATGACCCAAACGCAAGTGCCATAAATATGTTTCACTCAATTCAGAAGAACGTTTTCTCTTACTTGGTAAATCAACATTATTCAGTTCTTTAGGTGGTAATGGTTTAGGAATAGAGTAAAAAACAAAAAGACCATTAATCAATGTAGCCGAAGAGAGATAACGCTTATTATGAGTAATAACACATTTATCAACGTCATGACAATTAAAATCATAACCATCTCTCATAGCGCTAGAAACCGAAATTAAATTCTTTCTAGCGGAAGGTACATATAATGTGTCTTTTAAAGCTAAAACTCTACCACTACCAAATGAAATACTAATATTTCCTAATGCTAAAGCTGGGGCTGCTGAATCGTCTGCTTTATAAACATTGATTTCTCCTCTACTTAGCCACCGCGTTATCTGAAACCCCTGCAAATAAGTGCAGATATGATTAGTGGCTCCCGAATCTACACACTGTCACACCTCCTTTTTGCGCGCCCTGCCCCGAAGGGTTAAGATGCGCGGGTGGAGTTTTTCCAATTTAAGTGACAATATTCGAAATGGGATTATTTATTTAATTCAGAGTCGCCACTTGGGAAAGGTTTGGCTTTTGGTGTCCCAAGTCACCGGTTTATCTTGAATCCCAAATCGAGGAGATTTTCGACTTTTCCAAATGAAGTCTGCGAACCAGAAATTCTAAGTAAGGAATTCTGTTGACCCGAGGGAAGGTGTTAGGCACCCTCGAATCCCGTGGTTCTAGCACGGTCGCTTAAATTATTATAATGGCTAAATATCTGATTTAAATACATGTTGTGACCTATGTGCTTTTATTAAGTTTTAATCGCCTTTATTATTGTCATTTATTTTACAGAATTGCAACGTCGTGAAAATGCGTCTCGAACCACGTCACAATCAATGCACCCGTGATTGTCGACACATTTGGACTTCATTGAGATTTGGATTTGGGTCACATCAATGTGCACCCGAACTTAAGAATGTGATTTAATTAAACCGCGCCAACAGAGTCTAACGCGTAATTATCTTTGTAGAAGGCCATGAAATTTATTAAATGGCCCATCCTGAATTCTAGATAATTATCAAGGTTATTTGTTGAGGGCCCCGCGATTTACATCTCATTTGGCGAGGCTCGTCTCATTATTTTAGAAGGAACATCCTAAAACGGTTACATTTCTGATGTGTTTGTCTCTTAAAAATAGAAGAAAAGATGCGTGCTATTTTTAACTATGTGTTTGGCCCAAATCCGGATTTAGCTAATCGTCCGATTAATTATTTACGGACTGAAGAAACATCGTACCTCATGAAAACATGCTTTGAACTTGATAAAAAAAGAAATGTATATGGGATTGATGAAATGTTACGACTGTTACAAGAGCTCCCTAACTTTAACTTATTCAGACAAGATTAATTAAAATTGCTTGTTTAGGAAATGCGACTGGTGGTATTTGAAACTCATCCTGTAAACTGCTTCACGCAAACTGAAACTCAAGAGTTTGAAACTGTATTATCTTTAGCCAGATCTAAACAATCATTTGCCCTTAAATATTCGAAACATGCTTAAATAGCGAGTTTGAGCTAACAATTGTATTAAAATGGCTACACATTTTCATGGATGGTATTTACATCTTATATATTACTAAACGGATAAAATGTCACAGTTTCAGATTGGCATAAACTTTAATTAAGTACAACCTTACTAATGTGTCTCTATTAGGCTAATCAGACCAAGAAACTACAAATCTTAACAACATTAAAAGGCAATTCATAAGCAATACAACAGGTGCTTCTAAATCCTTCAAATCTTTCGATTCATGCTTTCATTGTTACATCAAATGCGAGTCTTAGTATGTACCTGGATATTGGATACAACAGAAGGAGCAAGGGGTCAGTAGGGCAATAGAAGCGATACCAAACAGCAGCAGTAACAGCAGGTACCAATAGAACAACTCCCAGTGCAAGATACAGTTAGAACCGACAAGAAATGGTAGACAGGTAGCAGCAAACAATGCAGTAGGAATAATACTCCAAGACAGACCAACCCAGGGGAAACGAACAATATGAATCAACTAATGAACTCAGCTGATACTTGGAAGAAAACAAGAGTTGATTGAACAGGTTGAACAAGACTGGGAATCAGACAAACAAGACAGAAGTAATTTGCTGATTTTCTGCTTATCCCTTTTCCTATCTTCTTTCTTTTCAAGAATCCAATATCAGTCTGCAGTTTTGAACTTATACTTAAGTTATCAGAAAGAGACCTTTTCCAGTTTTTTTTTTTTTGTTTTTCCCCAGAACTTCAATTCTCAGAATTTCAGTTTAGGCTCCCCCTCTGTCTCTCTATGTATGTCTGTGTGTGTATACTTCTCAGTGTGTATTTCAGCTCTCTCTTTCAAAAATTCCTCACAGTCTGTCTATATTCCTTTCCCTTATAATTCTGTCTCCTCTCTATCTCCTAATCCTGTCCCTCTCTCTATCTTTTGTGTGTGTATATCTCCAGAACTTCAAACCTCCTCCTCCCTCCTAAAATCCTCACTGTGTGTTTTATTTTTTTTCTTTTACAGCCCTCAAGGTCCAGTGTGTATATCCTCCTCTCTATCTCCCTCTCTGTTCCTCTCTCTATCTTTTTGTGGGTATCCCTATCTCCAGAACTTCAACTCTCCCTTTATAAGCCTCCAACTCCAACCTTTATCAGCCTGTTGGATTAAATCAAATAACCCCTCCCATGTGCTCCCTTTTTCAGTTCCACTTTAGCTATTTAAGTATTAATCCCATGACATTCCCTTGGCAGGCTTTAACTTTTCATTTTATTATCTAAAAGCAAGTATGGGCATTAAAATATATCTGACAGCATATACTGTCAGATTGTTTAAACTTAAAAGCTTCTTAATGCAGAAAAACAGGCTGTGCACAAGGCACATGAGGTGCACCAATGCACATGCTGTGCACGAGTGCACATGCCTTCCAATTCAGGATTTAAACATAAACAATCCTTTTTTTACATTGACTGATCCAAATCAACAGCTATAGGTAAACAAAACTGGTTCTAAATTGATTTCAACAAATGTTCAACAGAAGCCAATCGATTTACTATGCTCAGACAGTTGAAATTAATTGACGACACATGTCGACTCGACTATATTAGTATTAACATACACAATCGTAGCCAAAAATCAGACATTTAAACAGTATTGATACATGGTTCGTATTATACTGACTAAGCAGGAATACACTCGAGGAGTCAACTAGTCAGTTACTTGCACGAACAAATACACAATGCCTTATCAGAATAGGAGGGGGGGGAATTTAGACAAACAAACAGAGGTTCAGGCGAGGTAGTTGAAGCACAGTTGATAGAGGTCAAGGACATAAACAGCAAACGAATAGACCCTTACAACAAATCAAACAAACCAAAACAACTAAGAAAAGAAAAGAAAACTCACCTTAAACTGCAAAAAGATCGAAACCTTAACTCGGACTTGGCCAAACCTTTCTTAAGGCTGAACGGACTTTAAACGAAGTGTTTCTCAGACGAGAAACACTTGGATTAAAGTCCATTAGACCTTAACCTCTTTGGTTCGAACGGATATGGACCAGTGACGAAGAATCCACAAATTCCAAAAACTCAGATCTGGGATTCATGCTTCCCTGATCAGATTCGGACCAAACCAAATATGGTTTGGTCACGAGGGGGGTCTGGGGAGTGTCTGGTATGAAACTGGGGTTGGTTGGGTTAGATCGAGTTTTGACTCGAATCTTCGAATGAAGATTCGAGGACCTGGGGGGTGATTCGAAACACGGGGTTGGTAGATTTGGGTTCAGGATGGCCTGGGGGTCCTATGGTGTTCAAGGGAAGGTCACCGGCATCCATGCCGCCGGCTTTCATGGCGGAAGTATGCAGAGGCGGCTAGGGTTTTAGGGCTGTTCGTTTGGGGAGACGAAGCAGCTGGGGTATTGGATAGGGGGGTAGGGTAGTGTTATGCACTTATATAGTTAGTGGGCAAGTGGATCCTGGCCGTTGGATGAGACGAGATGAAGGGCCAGGATCCTTCGGCTAACAGGGAACGACGTCGTTCCAAGGGTGAAGGGTTAGGGTCGGTCCGGGTGAGACGGGTCGGGTTTATTGGTGGGTTATGGGGATTGATCTTGGACCGTTGGATCGGCTTGGTTTAAACGGTTGTGATGGGTTGGCATCGAAACGACGTAGCTTTGGTGTTAAACTACGTCGTTTCATGGCCTGGGGGTGGGCTGTTTGGACTGATGGCTTGGGCTGTCCGCTTGGGCTGAGTTCGTTGGGCCAATTTTAACAAATTGGCCCAAGTCCGGAAGGGCCTTTTCTTTCTTTTTTTTTTATTTTTATTTTTTTCTTCTTTTCTTATTTATTTTAAAACAAAGCTAAGCCAAAAAATCAAATTAAAATTAAATACACACTCAAATACAATTATTTGCACACATACTAAAATATTTCAAAACCGGTAAAGTCAAACCAAACAAAATCACGGACGAAAAATGCCTATTCACGATCTTCTATTTAACGACCGAATTACGGTTTGAATTACGCAGGACACATATATATTTTTTTGAATTTTATTTTAATAAAGTAAATAAATAAGAATGGGCCAAAAGCACAAATAAATCCACAAGGTGCCGCACAAAAATCCGAAATTGTACCGCGGGGCCAATTATATATTTTTTATTTCTTTTTGGAGCGATTGTCGTGTGAAGCAAAAATCACGTGCTCACAGCTGCCCCTCTTTGTTCGGAAACACGAAGGGTTTTCGTGCAAAGATCAAGTGAGCGTGTATGAGCGATTTTGCCTATAGACCACTCCGTATGAAGCATTTTTGAAAGATCTGACCGAATCTTGCTTCAAAGATTTCCTACATATCCTGGGCTAAACAGGAATCAGGTCAATGTAGTTCGAGAAGTTTTGGTAGCTGGGGCTACCATGGGACTGCAATGCTTGCCGCTACTGCTGCTGCTGTTGTCACTGCTACGTCACTGGCCGCCTTATTACAACCAAGCGAAAATTGGAAACTGAACTTAACTACTTTTATGCATGTCAACTGCTAGTTACAAGATTCCTATCTATGATTCTTTTACGACTTGATCTTGGGTCTTAGCTGATTCTGCTTGTAGACTCTGATCTGAATCTTGATGCTTGCGAGTTGTGGCGACTTGTTTTTTAATCTCCGGGATACCGAATAAAATGTGACCGGCAGAGGTCAGGACCTTAGTCAAATGTTGGAGTCGATCTGCTTTCCCTTTACTCTGATATCTCGGGATATCTCTTTTTGTCTTTTTCTTCTTTGATTCCGAACTGGGATTTATCTCGTGGGTCATTTCGATCCATGTGGCTCGAGGTCAGACCTGCGGGAGAAAAGAAACAAACAAACGAAATTTTCTGCCCCAGTTTCACTAGGAAAATTTCGTTACTTATTCACCAGGAAGTTCATAAAATTGATGAAAGAGGATATGCGTGCTCAGTTCAGGGTTGGAGCCCTAATATCGACTAGCTGGGGAAAAGTTCAGTGTAGGGTTTTAAAACCCTTACGCCAAACAAAGGAAGAATTCAGTTTAGGGTTTAAAACCCTAATGCTGCCTAAAAGGAAAAAGTTCAGTTTAGGGTTAAAAACCCTAATGCTGACTAAAAGGAAAATTCAGTTTAGGGTTTAAAACCCTAATGCTGATTGCATTGGAAAAGCTCAGTTTAGAGTTTAAAACTCTAATGCTGGCTAAAAGGAAAAAAGTTCAGTTTAGGGTTTAAAACCCTGATGCTGACTAAAAGAGAATTCAGTTTAGGGTTTAAAACCCTAATGCTGATTGCATGGAAAAGCTCAGTTTAGAGTTTAAAACTCTAATGCTGGCTAAAAGGAAAAAGTTCAGTTTAGGGTTTAAAACCCTAATGCTGACTAAAAGGAAAATTCAGTTTAGGGTTTAAAACCCTAATGCTGATTGCATTGGAAAAGCTCAGTTTAGAGTTTAAAACTCTAATGCTGGCTAAAAGGAAAAAGTTCAGTTTAGGGTTTAAAACCCTGATGCTGACTAAAAGGAAAATTCAGTTTAGGGTTTAAAACCCTAATGCTGATTGCATTGGAAAAGCTCAGTTTAGAGTTTAAAACTCTAATGCTGGCTAAAAGGAAAAAAGTTCAGTTTAGGGTTTAAAACCCTGATGCTGACTAAAAGAGAATTCAGTTTAGGGTTTAAAACCCTAATGCTGATTGCATGGAAAAGCTCAGTTTAGAGTTTAAAACTCTAATGCTGGCTAAAAGGAAAAAGTTCAGTTTAGGGTTTAAAACCCTAATGCCGACTAAAGGAAAATTCAGTTTAGGGTTTAAAACCCTAATGCTGATTGCATTGGAAAAGCTCAGTTTAGAGTTTAAAACTCTAATGCTGGCTAAAAGGAAAAAGTTCAGTTTAGGGTTTAAAACCCTGATGCTGACTAAAAGAGAATTCAGTTTAGGGTTTAAAACCCTAATGCTGATTGCATGGAAAAGCTCAGTTTAGAGTTTAAAACTCTAATGCTGGCTAAAAGGAAAAAGTTCAGTTTAGGGTTTAAAACCCTAATGCTGACTAAAAGGAAAATTCAGTTTAGGGTTTAAAACCCTAATGCTGATTGCATTGGAAAAGCTCAGTTTAGAGTTTAAAACTCTAATGCTGGCTAAAAGGAAAAAGTTCAGTTTAGGGTTTAAAACCCTAATGCTGACTAAAAGGAAAATTCAGTTTAGGGTTTAAAACCCTAATGCTGATTGCATTGGAAAAGCTCAGTTTAGAGTTTAAAACTCTAATGCTGGCTAAAAGGAAAAAGTTCAGTTTAGGGTTTAAAACCCTAATGCTGACTAAAAGGAAAATTCAGTTTAGGGTTTAAAACCCTAATGCTGATTGGTTGGGGGCAAAGTTCAAGAATACTAAGCGACCTCTCTTTTTTTTCTTGTTTTAGTAGAAGATACAAGGGAGTTTCGTGGAAACTTACCTTTCGAGTGAATTCCTTATTGCCAAAATATTTCTTGCACCCATGTACCTTCTTCTTTGGGCGACACCTGCTCCTTGCACGGTTGTCTTGGATTACACCTGTTTCAACTTTTCAGACGAAGGACAATTGTTAGTTCGGAAATGACGGTCGGTTTGGTGACCTTGATCGTTCCCGGTTGCTTTGTTGCGTCTTTATTCCTGTTGTGAAGTCCTGCCATTGATTTGATTCATATGCCGAAACCCTTTAGACCGCTCAGGCTTGTATTTCCAGATTCTGTGATGATTTGCCTCGTAAGGCTCTTTTTTTTTCTTTCTCTTTTTTGTGTCCCGTTTTGCTTGGAGATTCTCAACGGGGATTTTATTGGAGGTATTTTGTGGGGATTTGTACAAAAGGGAAGCTTTGTGGGGAATATTTACAAAGTGGATTCTTCATGTGGATTTTTGTACAATGGGCATGCTGGGGATTTATTTCAAAGTGGGATTTGGGATTTGTTGGGGTAAGCTTGTTGGGGAATATTTACAAAAGGACTTGCTGGGATGTGCTGAGGAGATTCCATTTTTTTTTTTTTTATATTGAGGAGATTCTGTGGGAGATTGTACAAGACTCTGTTGGGATTTGTACAGGGGGAGACTCTGTGGGGATTTGTCCGAAGGTGGACTTGCTGGGGAAGATTTCAAGATTTCTCTCTTTTTCCTTTACTCCGGCACACCATCAAACGTCATGATCCATCATGCTTGGGTAATCATATCAACGAGATGAGGTGCTTTCCTTCATGAGACGGGATTCCGTGCAAACAAACCATGCCACCTACTCTTTCCGGTGCATCCTGAACTCTGGGTTAAAATGCAAAAAGGGATTCGAAAAGAAACAAAGCAGGGGAAAACAAATCAGAAAAGGAATACCCTTTTCGGGACGAGAAAGACTTATCTGAGGAAGATAACGCTGGCTTTAAATGACATGACATGCCTTTTGGACTGGACGTCTGACCTTCTAAGAGCTTGCGTTTTCCTGAACCAGAACGGACCTGTGATTCCAAACTGGTGGGATTCTGCCGAGACTTTCTTGGGGTGGCATCATTCTTTTCGGCCAACAGCGCCCTTTGCGGGTTTTCGCTGGCTGACCTCTCTCATTTCTCTTCCTGTCATCGCTTGATAGCACTCTTTGCGAATTTTTACTAAACAAGCTCTCTCATTTTGGTTTCTCTTCTCCCATCGCCTCATGGTGCCCGAAGGTTTTCACCGCCGAGACTCTCTCATTTTATTTCTCTCAACTCAGGGTGTGCCGGTTTCCATTTGTGATGCTTATTGGTTTCCCACTATCTTTGGTAATTGATTTGAAGGCTTGTACTTGGTAAAGAGAGGTAGCTGATACTAAACTTCTCAAGTGTCCTGACATGCCCCGGTTTTCAATTTCAGGGCTGCTGGGATTTTGTTGTTGGTGTGACTGAACCTCAGGGAGAGGCTGCCTACGTATCCTTTCGGAATCAAGTCAAACGTAGTTCAGGCCTCAATCAATTTTTTTTTTTTTTTTTTTTTTTTAACGGCTCAAAAGGTGGTAGCGAGAATTGGGTAGTGTTTGGGGAGTAGTGGGGAATAAACACCTTCGCCCTTTTCAACGTGTCAGGACCACTTGGAGTGTGTTCTAGACGTAGTACCTCTTGACTGCATCTGCATTCACCGCTGTGTCAGGGTCATTTCTTCGATATCACCTAAATACAATGCTCCTCTTGGCAATATTTTCCTTACGATGTATGGGCCTTTCCAATTTGGGGCAAACTTTCCTTTTGCTTCTTCATGATGCGGCAGAATACGCCTCAGTACCAATTGTCCTACTTCGAAATTCCGAGGTCGGACTTTCTTGTTGTAAGCACGGGCCATCCTTCGTTGGTATAACTGTCCGTGACAAACTGCAGCCATCCGCTTTTCATCAATCAACGTCAATTGCTCCAGTCGAGTCTTAACCCACTCGCTGTCCTCGATTTCTGCTTCGACAATGATTCGAAGTGAAGGAATCTCTACCTCTGCCGGTATTACGGCCTCGGTTCCATAAACCAAAAGATAAGGAGTCGCTCCCACCGATGTGCGCACCGTAGTGCGATACCCCAATAACGCAAAAGGTAACTGCTCATGCCACTGTCGGGAACTTTGTATTGTTTTCCTCAAAATCTTCTTGATGTTTTTATTTGCAGCTTCTACAGCACCATTGGCTTTTGGCCGATAAGGAGTGGAATTCCTGTGTGTTATCTTGAATTGCTCGCACACGTCTCCCATCAAGTGACTGTTCAAGTTTGCTGCATTATCTGTAATGATAGTCGCAGGAATACCGAAGCGACAGATAAGATTTGAGTGTACAAAATCCACTACAGCTTTCTTGGTGACCGACTTGAGAGTGACAGCCTCTACCCACTTTGTGAAGTAATCGATGGCAACCAGTATAAACCTGTGTCCATTCGAAGCCTTTGGTTCAATTGGTCCAATGACGTCCATGCCCCAAGCGACAAATGGCCAAGGTGCGGACATGGGATGCAGTTCCGTGGGAGGTGCATGAATCAAATTACCGTGCACCTGACACTGATGACACTTCCGGACAAAGCTAAAGCAATCCTTTTCCATGGTCATCCAGTAATAACCTGCTCTAAGGATCTTCTTCGCTAAGACATACCCGTTCATGTGAGGTCCACACACACCTGCGTGTACTTCGTGCATGATCTTTCTCGCTTCCTCGATGTCGACACATCTTAAGAGATTGAGGTCCGGAGTCCTCTTATATAACAATTCACTGCTCAAAAAGAAACCACTTGCATGTCGCCTAATGGTCCTCTTTTGATCTCTAGTTGCATGCTCGGGGTATGCTTGTGTCTTCAAGAATCTCTTGATGTCATGGTACCAAGGCTGCGTATTTGATCCCGCCTCGATTACACTGCAGTAACCGTGTCTTTCCTTGATTTGGATTTCCAAAGGATCGACGTGGGCGTCGCCCGGGTAGGGTAGCATAGAAGCCAGAGTAGCAAGTGCATCTGCCAGTTCATTGTGACACCTCGGAATATACCTGAATTCTATTGAGTTAAAGCGCTTGCTGAGGTCCTCCACATGTTGTCGGTATGGGATAAGTTTGACATCCCGAGTTTCCCATTCGCCTTGAACTTGCCGGATGATCAGGTCAGAATCTCCCATAATCAGTAAGTCTTTGACATCCTGATCGATTTCCATATGTATGCCCATAATGCAGGCTTCATATTCAGCTGTATTATTTGTGCAGAAGAAACGAAGTCTAGCTGTGGCGGGATAATGCTGACCGGCAGGTGAGATCAAAATTGCCCCAATCCCTATACCCTTGGCATTCACGGCTCCGTCAAAGAACATCTTCCAAACATGAGCTTCCTCTGAGATCACTTCTACGGTGTTTACCTCTTCATCTGGAAAATAGGTATCCAATGGCTGGTATTCCTCATCGACCGGGTTTTCGGCCAAATGATCTGCTAACGCCTGGGCTTTCATTGCCGTGCGAGTGACATAAACTATGTCGAATTCCGTAAGCAAGATTTGCCATTTAGCCAGTCTCCCAGTAGGCATTGGTTTCTGAAATATATATTTCAAGGGATCCAACCTGCTTATGAGGAATGTAGTGTGGGCTTGGAGATAATGCCTCAGCTTTTGAGCAACCCATGTGAGAGCGCAACATGTCTTCTCCAACAGAGTGTATTTGGCCTCGTAGCTGGTGAATTTCTTGCTCAGGTAGTAGATCGCTTGTTCCCTTTTCCCGGTCACATCGTGTTGCCCCAGGACGCAGCCAAAGGAGTTCTCCAAGACTGTCAGATACAAGAAAAGTGGCTTCCCTGGTTCGGGAGGGACCAAGACTGGGGGATTCGAAAGGTACTCTTTGACTTTATCAAAGGCTTCTTGACACTCCGTTGTCCACTTAATCGCCGCATCTTTTCTTAACAACTTGAATATGGGCTCACACGTGCTTGTCAGCTGGGCAATAAACCGACTGATGTAATTCAGCCTGCCCAAAAGACTCATCACGTCTTTCTTCGTTCTTGGGGGGGTAGATCTCTGATAGATTTTATCTTAGTCGGATCTAGCTCGATACCTCTCCTGCTTACGATGAAACCCAAAAGTTTACCCGACGGAACTCCGAAAGCGCATTTGGCTGGATTTAGCTTCAAGTCATACTTCCTTAGCCTCTCGAAGAATTTCCTCAAGTCTTGGATGTGATTATCCTGTGTCCTGGACTTGACTATTACATCGTCCACGTACACCTCTATTTCCTGATGCATCATGTCATGGAAAATGGCGGTCATGGCCCTCATATAAGTAGCCCCAGCATTCTTTAAACCAAACGGCATGACCCGATAACAGTAGGTGCCCCAAGGCGTGGTGAAGGCAGTTTTCTCGGCATCCTCTTCATCCATCAATACCTGATGATACCCAGCGTAACAATCTACGAAAGACTGTATCTCGTGCTTGGCGCAATTGTCAACGAGGATGTGGATGTTGGGCAGCGGGAAATTATCTTTAGGACTTGCTCTGTTCAGATCTCGGTAATCTACACATACTCGAGTTTTCCCGTCCTTTTTCGGTACTGGAACCACATTCGCCAACCATGTTGTATATTGGACTACCCGGATCACTCCTGTTTTCAGTTGCTTGGTGATCTCCTCTTTAATTTTGTCACTGACCTCGGTTTTGAACTTTCGTTGCTTTTGTTGAACCGGAGGACAATCAGGATGAATCGGCAATTTGTGAACCACTAGATCGACACCTAGTCCCGGCATGTCATCATATGACCAAGCAAACACGTCTTTAAATTCAAGAAGAAGTTGAATTATCGCCTCTCGCGTTTTCTTGTCCGTGTGAATGCTTATCTTGGTCTCCCGGATTTCTTCCGGGGTTCCTAAATTTACCGGTTCAGTGTCATTCAGATTTGGCTTAGGTTTATTCTCGAAATATTCCAACTCTCGGTTTATCTCCCTAAAAGCCTCTTCCGCATCATATTCTGGTTCTGGATCCATTAATTCGCAGTTAAATAGCTCATTGTGATCCGGGCGTGAAGTCCGCAAGCATGTCATATTTAAAGCCGCATTATTAGGACTGAAAAGGAAGATAAGAGGAAAAGTAATAAAATCAGAACGAAAGAAAGAAAGGAAAGCAATGAAGATTTTTTTTCATTTTCTTTGGAAAATTGGAAGACAACAACGTTTACAACTAGGAATTCGGAACAACAGATGAAAAGAAGAAAACGTTCAAGTTATGTCCCGGAGATAACTTGTGATACAAGAAAGGTGGCAGGACAGGTCTACCCGGACTTCCGTCTAGTTGGGAATGGCGTGATCTCCCAGTTTTGGAGCTTGGCGTTTGGCCCCATGTATATCATCTCAGCAGTGCTCGTGCCTTCGCCTGGTTGAACCATATGGACCTCGTAGAGCATTTCCCTCATTGCCCCACATATTTCCTCGATTTCCTCAACTGTGAAGACCTCATCTTCTTCTTCTTCAGTGTACCCTGGCCTGACAAAAGTCGCATGTAAATCCGGCAGTGGTTGAGGCAACTTCCAGCCCTCATTTCTCCTTTTCTTTGCCCATTTTTCGTCTGCTGGAGTAGGTTTGAAACCTAGTCCAAAAGGTTTCTTGATGACTGGTAAAGTAATGGGTTCCGTCATTCCCTGAAGGGTTCGTCCAAGCCCCTTCCCTGGCCTAAATCCGTGTCGGATCATCTCTTTGGCCACCATAACCGAAGCGTTAGACAAGAAAGGCTGGGGGCAAGGTACTCCCTCTTCGTGCTGCTCTGCCAATACCACCTCGAAAGCTTGATAGACCGTATGCTCACCCCCTTCTCTTGGTTCAAGATACGGGATAGATGGGTCCCGATAAATGGCATGTTCATCTTCTCCATGGACCACGATCTCTTGGTCTTCATACTCGAACTTCACCATCTGGTGAAGAGTAGAAGGCACGGCTCCTGCCGCATGGATCCAAGGCCTGCCGAGGAGGAAATTGTAAGATGTGTCCATGTCGATCACTTGGAAAGTGACTCGAGATTCGACTGGTCCTATGACCAGCAACAGGTCTATTTCTCCCATGGTGTCTCTCTTGATACCATCGAAAGCTCTCACGCAGACGTTGTTGGGTCGAATTCTTCCGGTCTCAATTTCCATTCTTTGCAGCGTGGAGAGCGGGCAGATGTCAACACCTGATCCCCCATCCAGCATCACCCGCTTGACATAGTAGTCCTCACATTTGACTGTTAAATGCAATGCCTTGTTGTGTGCTGCTCCTTCCGGGGGTAGATCGTTCTTGCTGAAGGAGATTTGGTTGACGGCGAAGAATCTTTCGGTCATCCGCTCTAGTTGCTCCACCGAGGTTTCGACCGGTACGTATGCTTCATTCAGGGTTTTCAGCAGGATCTTTTGATGCTCGGTTGATCTCATTAATAGTGACAGCATGGACACCTGCTCAGGGTGCTTGCGCAGCTGGTCTATCACTTCATAATCCGGCATCTTCATCTGCTTGAAGAACACTTCCGCTTCTTCAACACTCACAGGCTCCTTTGGAGGGAAGCGCCTTTGTGTGGCGTTGTTCAATCCTTGGGTATTTGAGTACCCTCCAACGAAAGTATTTTCTGGAAGTTCTTCCATGACCTCCTTACCTTTGTATGTTACCAAAGTCTTTTGATAATTCCACGGTACTGTGGACGGGTTGGTCATCGGCTTTTGTGGCACGCGTCCGATAACCACTGGCTCATTCAGCCGAGGTGGTTGAATCGTCCCCCGGACCACATAGGCCCCTTTTGGCACATACATAGGTTTTGCCTTTTTGATCCCGAAGTTCTGCGTCTTCTTGGCTTGACCCCGCGGTACGTAAAGAACTCCACCCTTTGCTGGTACTACTTTCTTCTCCACCTTCTTTTCAGGCTTGCTTTCTGCAGCCTTGGCCTCTTCCCCCTTTCTGATTTCTGGTCTATTTCAGGCCTCCTCCCTGTGTCGACAATGGCAATTATGGCTTTCAAGGCAGGGTCGAACTCTTTGTCTTCACAAATCATGCCGATCAGCGGCCCATTATTGTGAGCGGGCAATGGATTGTTAGTTACATTTGGGATCTCTTCGTCCCTTAGCACTATCTTCCCCTGCTCTATCAAGTTTTCGACCACTCTTTTCAATGACCAGCAGTCGTTTGTATCATGTCCTTCGGCCCCTGAATGATAGGCGCATCTGACTCCGGCTTTGTAAGAAGGAGATGTCGGGTTTTGCCTCGTTTGGGGAATTGGTTGCAAGAAACCCAACTGGACTAGCTTAGGGAACAATGTGGAGTATTGTTCACCGATGGGCGTAAAAGTCCGCCGTCGAGGCGGCTCTTGGGGGCGGTAGTTATTTTGCGGGGGTTGTGGGTTATAGTGGTTGCGGTAAGGAGGCTGATTTCTGGGAGGTGGAGCTGGGCCTCGGTTGGCTTGTTGTGGTGAATGGTTATAAGGTTGGGCATTCATGACCATATAAGGTTGATGAGCATATGCCACATTTGAGTGGGGGTAGTAGTGTTGTGGGGCCCTTTCCGGAAAATGGGGCCTGGGATGACGATACTCCCTTGCTTCAGAGGCTGCCATAGCCGTTTCTTCCTTCTTCTTCCCCCTTGTCGTTCCTCCCGACCTGCTTTGGACGGCCTGGGAGGTTGCCCTTATGGCTGCTTGACTCAGAATCCGACCCGTTTTCAACCCATTCTCTACCATTTCTCCTATCTTGATTGCTTCCGCGAATGGCTTACCCATGGCCGACATCATGTTTTGGAAATAGTCAGACTCTTGAGCCTGGAGAAAGGTAGTGACCATTTCCACTTCATCCATGGGAGGCTTCACTCTCGACGCCTGTTCACGCCACTTAATAGCATACTCTCTAAAACTTTCCGAAGGCTTCTTCTTCAAATTCGACAGAGAGTTTCGGTCTGGCGCAATGTCGATGTTATACTGGAATTGCTTTACAAAATCTCTGGCGAGATCATCCCATATATGCCATCGGGACATTTCCTGATCCATATACCATTCCGAAGCTATCCCTACTAAGCTTTCCCCAAAATATGCCATGAGCAGTTCTTCTTTTCCGCCGGCTCCCCGCAATTGGTTGCAATATTTCTTAAGATGTGCAATGGGGTCACCGTGCCCATCGTATTTCTCGAACTTGGGGGTCTTGAAACCCGTCGGCAGGTGCACGTGAGGGAACATGCACAGGTCGGTGTAAGAGACGCTCTTTTGCCCGCTCAAACCTTGCATATTCTTCAAACTTTGTTCAAGGCTTCTCATTCTCTTAGCCATCTCATTTTGTTCTGCAATCCTGGGGTTCTGATCCTGTCCCGGTGCGAGTTCGCACTGAGGCGGTAGAGGATTATTGTTGGTAGCGAACCTGGTTGGTTCCATTGAGAACGATGGTGCTTGGAATGTAAAAGAGGATGAGTCGAAGCTTGGCTTGTATGTGGCAGGCTGTGCCGTAGCCGGGCAAGGCGATGCAGTAAAGATATTCATGCTTGCATCGGTGGCCGACATTCGGGGATGAGGCTCAGAAGGTGATCCGGCGGAGAAAACGGAGTTGGCTGGGTACCCGAATGGGGTAGCAGGGTAATTTATGGGGACATTAGAAGTCCCACCTGACCTGGAGAATAATTCAGGGAATCCGGGGACGACACTTGGCGGCTCTTTCCCATTGTTCCAATCATCCAGCATTTCCAACATGCGGAGCCGCAGGATTCTATTTTCTTTTGCAGTTGCGGATTCAGGCGTGAGGACGGCTGAGATTGAGCTCTCCTCGGAGACGGGGACTGTTTGCAATGGAATTTCCGAAGACATTTCCACACTTCCTTTTGACCTGGTGAAGTAGGTGTGAGTACTGTTTCTGGTCCTAACAATAGGTAGTTGAACACCTCTCCTTGACCTCGTGAAGTATGAGTGCGAGGCCAGACTTTCACCAAACCAACCGTCTTTTCAAAAACCCTGGAAACATGCTCAATGACAAGCGCACGGTTAATTTGCAGCAAATAACAGATAGTTAATCTCACGTTGGGCATGATGCACCTATACAGTTAAGTGGATTACTATATGTCTGCTACGAGAGCACGCGTCATTCCGGTATTTTCCTCTTATTTTTTCTTTTGTTTTTTTTTCTTTTATTTTATTTTCATTTATTTTTCTTTTATATTTTTTTTGTAGCAAAATAAAATGCGATCGGATCCGATGAGGATTGCCTACGTATCACGATACTCACGTGAATCAGATCATTACGTAGTTCGAAAACACAAATGAGCACGAAAGAAGCAAATTCTTTATTATTGAAGCAGTCTATTACAAACTACATTTTGCAAAAGAAAAAGCAAACTTTGAAAATAAACCTAGACTCAAAAAATAGACTAAAAATCACCCTGATGAAAAAAAAACAGGCAGAAGATGCTAAGATACAGATTTGACCTATGAATGCATTATGGTTTTAAAAATTGGTTTCCGCGGGGCGTCGTTCGGCCTCGCCGCGGTCCTAGGCGTGAGATCCCTCTCAAGTTGCTCTAGCTCGTGCATAGTCTGCTTGACATAAACCATTACTGCCGAGAGGAAGGTAACACTAGACATGTTCTCACATCGTAGACATCGTCTGGTGATGGCGTGGGCAACGGCTTTGATCCTATCTCTGGTTTGCTTCTTCTCTACAAGCAGGTGCTTTATCTGATCGCTGCATATCTTGAAGACTTGAACATCTTGCACGTGTTGATGCTTCAATCGCCGTACTTCCAATTTCATATGGGCTATTGTGTCATACCAGTATCTGCTTTCCATTTGGAAATCCTTGGCCTGACTAGCTGCTTTGATTTCAAGTGCTGCCATCTCTCTCTTTATTTTAGCAATAGTCTTCTCGTGGTCGCCTTCCAATTGATTCAGGTGTCTGCGATGCTTATCTGCTCTTGTATCCCACTGTGCCTTGAGCTCTGCTATGATGTTTTCAGATTTCTCCAAACCATCTCGCCATTCCCTGATTTCACCTTTTAGCCCTTTTATCAGCTGCTCGTCCGATCGACGCCTTGGTTGTCTATCTGCATCCCACCTTATCTGTTTGATCTGGGCTCTGAGCATTTCATTTTCTTGAATCAATCTGTTCCGTTCTCCCAGATCGGTAGCAACTTGCACGTTGTGTTCATATTTCAATTTTTCCACTTGTTGCTTTAACCCGCTGATTTCGGTGCAATAGCCTCTTTCTTTTGCTAACCAATCCCACTGCTTTTGTGATGATTCGGTAAAATTCCGGATGTGGGGTCTCTTAGCTGGCCTTTCGTGCTCGAGTTCCCTTCTGTACCATGCAAGGTAACCTGGCGCCGTTTCTCCTTTGGCTTGATCCCGCACGCAAGTATCTGATTTCAAATATTGACCCTCATTCCAGATTTGGCGAATCTTTGCTTCTGGGAACTGTCCGTTAGGACTTATCTCGATTGCTTGAGTGCTTAGATCTTCCTCACGAGGTACTGTCTGGCATTTTCCGAACTGTCTTAAAACTCGGCCGGGTGCGTAAGGTTGAATGCTCTTAAGCCCCATTAGCAAGAAATGAGCTTTAGTCGCTGACATATATAAGACCTCATCAACGGGCAACCATCCCAACTTCCATTGTATTTGGCTGGCAGTAAGAGCTTGAAAGAACGAGGTCCAAGCCAGGACTCCTTCGGGCAAACTGATCTCTTTGGCTCTTGCGTAAGATTCTTCTACGCGGGTCTTATCCGGGGAACCACGGCTCAAAATCTCGGAATGATGGCAAAGGTGCTCGGTCATCCATATCTGCAGGAGCAAGTTACAACCTTCGAAGAAATTTCCCCCAGCTTTACAAGCTGTGAGAGCTCGAAAGATGTCGGATACCACCATAGGCGCGAGAGTACTGTCACTTTGCATCTTTCCTGGGAAATACCAGAAGTCCCAGAAACGTTATCATGAACGCCACCCGTCTGTGCTCGTCCCACTTCTGACGAACTCCTTTGCTGCACAGTTTGTTGATTGGATTATTGAATCCCCCCTCGTGACCGTATCTATCATATATGAAGCATGGAGTACAGAATCCGGCTGCTAGATCCGGGTTGTGGACTGTTCTAGGTATTTTCAATGAATCCAGGAACCGATGTACTGTGACGACTCTTGGGGCGACCAAGTATTTTTCCCTCAGCGGAAGTTCAGTATTCCCGATGTATCCGGCCATTTCTTCTAAAGTTGGGGTGAGCTCAAAATCAGAGAAATGGAAAACATTGTGCGTCGGGTCCCAATAGGTAACCAAAGCTCTTATGATATCTCCCCGAGGCTGGATTTCCAACAGACCCACAAGACCTTTCAGATTTTTCTTAACCTCATTTTGCCCTTCAACACCTAGATCATTCCACCATAGCCGTAACTTGATAGGGATTTTGGTCATTATTGAAAAATGTTCATTTTGCATCGTGCTCATCCTGCACATTTATTAAGGTGATTTTAACAAAAATGACTGACTCAAAATATTTTACAGAGGGGACCAAGCTTTGAACACGGCCTTTAAGCACTTCGGGGAAGAAGATTTTAAGGCTGTGTGGGTCTAAAAATGCTAATGAAAACCCAAAAGTGGCTATTTATGCAAAGTCAACCTTCCGGCGTCCCTTTCGAGAACATTCGGCTATTCATGTCAAAAACAGCATCACCTGACTTATTTATGACTCTTTAAAAAATTTGAAACATATTTTTTTTGATTTTGGCTATTTTAGCAAAATGGGGGTTGAACCCGACGAGGGTTGCCTACGTATCTCACATCCGGTGAGAATCAAACCGGCGTAGTTCGGGGATACCGCGAATAGAGAAAATTAAATAAACCTAAAAATCAAAAATAAGTATTTTTTTTTTTTTTTGAAGAAAGATAAAGACTAAAGAAAAAATAATTTTTTTTTGGCAATATTTGGACTATCAGTCTGAATTTATAAAAAGGGTATTACAAGAGAAAATTTTTTTGAATTATGAGTTTTCCATTTTTTTTACTTTTAAAAATAAATACCATTTCTTTTTTTTCTATTTTGAAAGCGAAAGAATTTTTTTTATTTATTATTATATATACCCCCCTTTTTTAATAATTTAAACTAAGAAGACAAATTTTGTTTTTATTCTTTCTTTTTCTTTTTTTTTAGAACAATTCCGGTGAGGTTTTGACAATACTTGAACATTGGTTTTATTTTTCCAAAATAAGTAATTATCCTTCCACGTTGCTATTTTCCTCTTTTTTTTAGAAACCGGTCAGCATGCGGAACCGAAGCAAATAAATGCACAAAACAAATAGGATGCAGCAGGGTGGTCTTTTCAATTCAGGTTGCCTGTCCTAGACGGACCCAACCCCTGTGTTGAGCCCCCTAAGTCAAATGCAACATAATGCAAATAAACGTTCCTACTAGGGATCCGGCATGAAGTTTCGTTATACTAGGTTTAAACCTTGGTATTTGTTCTAGACTGTGTACCCGAGCGGACCAACTCGAGTCGAGGAGGGGCTACGTACCGGGGACCCGCGAGATCGTCCGGCTTTGTAACTTGTCCGTCCTCTTTCTTATTTTTAGGTATTGACATTAACAGAATAGGGAGTCTCGACCAGCGAGCTTCTCCCCGGAGGTAAGAAGAGAAGGGTTTCGGCACAGTTTATATACAGTTCAGATAATATCAAAGCGGTAAAAGACAGCATTTAGCACATTATGCAAAAACATGTAATAAAGATCAAATAATAAAGCCAAATGTAACAATTATTCTAAGCTCGAATTCTTGAACCCTGAACCAGTGGTTCTGGGTCCACTTGTCCCCAGCAGAGTCGCCAGAGCTGTCACACCTCCTTTTTGCGCGCCCTGCCCCGAAGGGTTAAGATGCGCGGGTGGAGTTTTTCCAATTTAAGTGACAATATTCGAAATGGGATTATTTATTTAATTCAGAGTCGCCACTTGGGAAAGGTTTGGCTTTTGGTGTCCCAAGTCACCGGTTTATCTTGAATCCCAAATCGAGGAGATTTTCGACTTTTCCAAATGAAGTCTGCGAACCAGAAATTCTAAGTAAGGAATTCTGTTGACCCGAGGGAAGGTGTTAGGCACCCTCGAATCCCGTGGTTCTAGCACGGTCGCTTAAATTATTATAATGGCTAAATATCTGATTTAAATACATGTTGTGACCTATGTGCTTTTATTAAGTTTTAATCGCCTTTATTATTGTCATTTATTTTACAGAATTGCAACGTCGTGAAAATGCGTCTCGAACCACGTCACAATCAATGCACCCGTGATTGTCGACACATTTGGACTTCATTGAGATTTGGATTTGGGTCACATCAATGTGCACCCGAACTTAAGAATGTGATTTAATTAAACCGCGCCAACAGAGTCTAACGCGTAATTATCTTTGTAGAAGGCCATGAAATTTATTAAATGGCCCATCCTGAATTCTAGATAATTATCAAGGTTATTTGTTGAGGGCCCCGCGATTTACATCTCATTTGGCGAGGCTCGTCTCATTATTTTAGAAGGAACATCCTAAAACGGTTACATTTCTGATGTGTTTGTCTCTTAAAAATAGAAGAAAAGATGCGTGCTATTTTAACTATGTGTTTGGCCCAAATCCGGATTTAGCTAATCGTCCGATTAATTATTTACGGACTGAAGAAACATCGTACCTCATGAAAACATGCTTTGAACTTGATAAAAAAAGAAATGTATATGGGATTGATGAAATGTTACGACTGTTACAAGAGCTCCCTAACTTTAACTTATTCAGACAAGATTAATTAAAATTGCTTGTTTAGGAAATGCGACTGGTGGTATTTGAAACTCATCCTGTAAACTGCTTCACGCAAACTGAAACTCAAGAGTTTGAAACTGTATTATCTTTAGCCAGATCTAAACAATCATTTGCCCTTAAATATTCGAAACATGCTTAAATAGCGAGTTTGAGCTAACAATTGTATTAAAATGGCTACACATTTTCATGGATGGTATTTACATCTTATATATTACTAAACGGATAAAATGTCACAGTTTCAGATTGGCATAAACTTTAATTAAGTACAACCTTACTAATGTGTCTCTATTAGGCTAATCAGACCAAGAAACTACAAATCTTAACAACATTAAAAGGCAATTCATAAGCAATACAACAGGTGCTTCTAAATCCTTCAAATCTTTCGATTCATGCTTTCATTGTTACATCAAATGCGAGTCTTAGTATGTACCTGGATATTGGATACAACAGAAGGAGCAAGGGGTCAGTAGGGCAATAGAAGCGATACCAAACAGCAGCAGTAACAGCAGGTACCAATAGAACAACTCCCAGTGCAAGATACAGTTAGAACCGACAAGAAATGGTAGACAGGTAGCAGCAAACAATGCAGTAGGAATAATACTCCAAGACAGACCAACCCAGGGGAAACGAACAATATGAATCAACTAATGAACTCAGCTGATACTTGGAAGAAAACAAGAGTTGATTGAACAGGTTGAACAAGACTGGGAATCAGACAAACAAGACAGAAGTAATTTGCTGATTTTCTGCTTATCCCTTTTCCTATCTTCTTTCTTTTCAAGAATCCAATATCAGTCTGCAGTTTTGAACTTATACTTAAGTTATCAGAAAGAGACCTTTTCCAGTTTTTTTTTTTTTGTTTTTCCCCAGAACTTCAATTCTCAGAATTTCAGTTTAGGCTCCCCCTCTGTCTCTCTATGTATGTCTGTGTGTGTATACTTCTCAGTGTGTATTTCAGCTCTCTCTTTCAAAAATTCCTCACAGTCTGTCTATATTCCTTTCCCTTATAATTCTGTCTCCTCTCTATCTCCTAATCCTGTCCCTCTCTCTATCTTTTGTGTGTGTATATCTCCAGAACTTCAAACCTCCTCCTCCCTCCTAAAATCCTCACTGTGTGTTTTATTTTTTTTCTTTTACAGCCCTCAAGGTCCAGTGTGTATATCCTCCTCTCTATCTCCCTCTCTGTTCCTCTCTCTATCTTTTTGTGGGTATCCCTATCTCCAGAACTTCAACTCTCCCTTTATAAGCCTCCAACTCCAACCTTTATCAGCCTGTTGGATTAAATCAAATAACCCCTCCCATGTGCTCCCTTTTTCAGTTCCACTTTAGCTATTTAAGTATTAATCCCATGACATTCCCTTGGCAGGCTTTAACTTTTCATTTTATTATCTAAAAGCAAGTATGGGCATTAAAATATATCTGACAGCATATACTGTCAGATTGTTTAAACTTAAAAGCTTCTTAATGCAGAAAAACAGGCTGTGCACAAGGCACATGAGGTGCACCAATGCACATGCTGTGCACGAGTGCACATGCCTTCCAATTCAGGATTTAAACATAAACAATCCTTTTTTTACATTGACTGATCCAAATCAACAGCTATAGGTAAACAAAACTGGTTCTAAATTGATTTCAACAAATGTTCAACAGAAGCCAATCGATTTACTATGCTCAGACAGTTGAAATTAATTGACGACACATGTCGACTCGACTATATTAGTATTAACATACACAATCGTAGCCAAAAATCAGACATTTAAACAGTATTGATACATGGTTCGTATTATACTGACTAAGCAGGAATACACTCGAGGAGTCAACTAGTCAGTTACTTGCACGAACAAATACACAATGCCTTATCAGAATAGGAGGGGGGGGAATTTAGACAAACAAACAGAGGTTCAGGCGAGGTAGTTGAAGCACAGTTGATAGAGGTCAAGGACATAAACAGCAAACGAATAGACCCTTACAACAAATCAAACAAACCAAAACAACTAAGAAAAGAAAAGAAAACTCACCTTAAACTGCAAAAAGATCGAAACCTTAACTCGGACTTGGCCAAACCTTTCTTAAGGCTGAACGGACTTTAAACGAAGTGTTTCTCAGACGAGAAACACTTGGATTAAAGTCCATTAGACCTTAACCTCTTTGGTTCGAACGGATATGGACCAGTGACGAAGAATCCACAAATTCCAAAAACTCAGATCTGGGATTCATGCTTCCCTGATCAGATTCGGACCAAACCAAATATGGTTTGGTCACGAGGGGGGTCTGGGGAGTGTCTGGTATGAAACTGGGGTTGGTTGGGTTAGATCGAGTTTTGACTCGAATCTTCGAATGAAGATTCGAGGACCTGGGGGGTGATTCGAAACACGGGGTTGGTAGATTTGGGTTCAGGATGGCCTGGGGGTCCTATGGTGTTCAAGGGAAGGTCACCGGCATCCATGCCGCCGGCTTTCATGGCGGAAGTATGCAGAGGCGGCTAGGGTTTTAGGGCTGTTCGTTTGGGGAGACGAAGCAGCTGGGGTATTGGATAGGGGGGGTAGGGTAGTGTTATGCACTTATATAGTTAGTGGGCAAGTGGATCCTGGCCGTTGGATGAGACGAGATGAAGGGCCAGGATCCTTCGGCTAACAGGGAACGACGTCGTTCCAAGGGTGAAGGGTTAGGGTCGGTCCGGGTGAGACGGGTCGGGTTTATTGGTGGGTTATGGGGATTGATCTTGGACCGTTGGATCGGCTTGGTTTAAACGGTTGTGATGGGTTGGCATCGAAACGACGTAGCTTTGGTGTTAAACTACGTCGTTTCATGGCCTGGGGGTGGGCTGTTTGGACTGATGGCTTGGGCTGTCCGCTTGGGCTGAGTTCGTTGGGCCAATTTTAACAAATTGGCCCAAGTCCGGAAGGGGTCTTTTCTTTATATTTTTTTTTTATTATTATTTTTTTCTTCTTTTCTTATTTATTTTAAAACAAAGCTAAGCCAAAAAATCAAATTAAAATTAAATACACACTCAAATACAATTATTTGCACACATACTAAAATATTTCAAAACCGGTAAAGTCAAACCAAACAAAATCACGGACGAAAAATGCCTATTCACGATCTTCTATTTAACGACCGAATTACGGTTTGAATTACGCAGGACACATATATATTTTTTTGAATTTTATTTTAATAAAGTAAATAAATAAGAATGGGCCAAAAGCACAAATAAATCCACAAGGTGCCGCACAAAAATCCGAAATTGTACCGCGGGGCCAATTATATATTTTTTATTTCTTTTTGGAGCGATTGTCGTGTGAAGCAAAAATCACGTGCTCACACACACCATGACATGGTAGAAACAACCGCTAAAAATGTTTCAATGACAAGTAGATGTAAATCACCTGGTTTATTTTTCAGCTTGACCAGATAAGTTGGACACTGCTTCTTATGATGCCCGGGCTGCTTGAAGTGATAACACTTGCCCTTAGCCTTTTTCACACCAGCAGCCGCGCTACCAACAGAGGGTTTTTGAGCCATTTTCTTTTTTTGCCCGCCTCTCGGCTTAGAAGAAGAACCTGCCTCAAAATTCAATGCCACGGGAGGAGCTTGGGACTTGATAATAGTCTCTGCCGACTGCAGCTCATTCAACAATTTCGCAAGGGACAAATCCATTTTGTTCATGTTATAATTCAGGCGAAATTGCTGAAAACTGTCAGGCAAAGTCTGTAGGATCATTTCAACCTGCGTGTCCTTATCAATGTTAGCTCCAAGGACCTCAAGTTCATTCAGAAGACTCATCATCTTCAGAACATGGTCCCTGATCGATGAACCTTCAACCATTTTGGTATTCAGAAGGGCTTTCATGGCAGTCTGCTTAGCCGCACGATTCTGATCTCCGAACATTTCTTTGAGATTTTCTAGAATGTCATAAGCAGACTCCATCGACTGATGCTGATGTTGCAGAACATTCGACATGGATGCCAAAATGTAACACTGCGCCATCTCATCAGCCTTAATCCATTTCTGGTAAGCCTTATGTTCATCATCTGTGGCATCATCTCCAGGTTTTTCTGGACACACCTCATCGAGCACAAATTTGTACTCTTCAGCAATTAGAACAATATCCAAATTTCGTTTCCAATCAACATAATTTGGACCCTCAAGTTTGTTTTGGGTAAGAATGGCAGTAAGGGGATTGAAAGCAGTCATTGTCAATCTGGGAGACATTAAATATTTAAATAGATCAAATCAGTTTGTTTTATGAACATTAAAATTCAAAACACATTATATATACACAATCTATGCACCTTGAACAACAAATTTCGATGAGAAAGAAGTTATTCTTGCAATATACATATATAATGACAGATTTTCACTCCATAAACTTAAACAGGTCATACTCAGATGGAGAGTAAACTGTTAATTTAAGCCAAGTGAACATCAACATTCAACATATATTAGTCTCATTGAACCAACATGCATACTCAGATGGAGAGTAAATACAAATAATCAATGACTAGTATAACATGGTGATTATTCATAATATTTTTTATCCGATATGGAAGAAGACCTACGTCAACGTGTAAAAAATATTATATCACTGATTTTTTAAGCCCATGGACTAAGGGAATTGATCCCCGCAATTACTGGAATTAAAAAAAACTAAAAAAAATTCAGAATTTTAGAAAAACAGCAAAAACACCATCTAAACGACCCCGAAAGCCCAAAAAACGTCTTCAATCATGATGTAATCCATGTGTATTGTTCACTGGGCCGTTTCGGATGGACCTGCCAAGTTTCAGGTCAATCGGAGTCCGTCAACTTTTTGACCTCCGATTTTCTACCCTAATTCGGCAAAACTTGTTTTGTCGTTTTACATGATAAAATTCAACTTTCTGATTATTATCACTCAACATCACCAATATTAAAAGGATACATCAAGTTTTCAGAATAATCAACACAACCCATTGTAAGCACGTGATTTTTGCCCTATATGAGAATTACTCCCAAAAAATTCCAAAAATAAAACAATTTTTGATTGCTTGCAATTGTTGTGAATTTTGTGTTATTTTTCTTGTATTGTTTGCATTTGTCTGTGCATGTTTATTTGCTAAGTTAATAAAAAAAATAAAAAAATATGTCGCATTTGCATTTAGGATTTAGGTTTGCAATTATGAGTAATTAAGTTTGTTTTACAAGAATGAAAATTACAAAAATAGGCATCTTTTGCATTTTTAGCATTTAATGTCCAAATTGTGTGATTTTATTTTATTGATGTTTAATTTTGGGTGATAATTATTATTAGAAGTTAATTAGTATTTTAAGATAATTTTGGTTTTTATAATTTATTTCATACATTTTAGTTTTATCAATAAGTAAAAGAAAAGAGAACAAAAAATAGACGAAAATCGGATTGGGCCTCTTCTTCAATTTTAAAACCACAGGCCCAAAGATACCCAACCTTCCCCTACGACCCGGTCCATTTCGACCCGGGTCGAAACAGTCCATAACCCCAAAGACTCAACACCCCTATCTCCCTATCTTTCATTTTTCACAAAACAAAACCCTAAAAACAAAACCATCCGCCCCCCTTTACTGCACCATCTTCCCCAAACACCCCCTCCACCTTCAACCCTCCCATGGCTGCCCTCGCTACTTCCCTTCCACCTCACGACCAGCGGCTCCGCCAAGCAAGCATCCATGAATGTCGACCACCCTCCAGTCCACAAGCCTCCTCCTCACGACTAGTGCTGCCGCTGCTTCGTCTTCATTCATCGTGAAACTAACCACCATGAACAACGTTGACCACTGCTGCTGCTTCATCTTCTTCATCACCTTCTCCGCCGGCGACCACCAACAGCACAGCAGCTCCAAACAAAAGCCAAGCAGGCTGCTTTCTTCTTCGTCTTCGTCGTCGAGCTCGAGCTCCCATGGTTGCCTTCCTCATTAACCAGTGGCGACCACCAATAGCCCGCAGCTTTAATAGTTGTCTTTCACCTCCTGCCATGAACGACCACAGCTCGATCGTCACGTCCAAAAGAGCATCGCCGCCTCCATCGCCTGCCACCAGTTGGGCAGCGTTGTTGCTGCTGCTTCGTTCTTCTTCTTTGCAAACAAACGAACCAGCCCCCACTGCTTCATCTCCCCGTTGTCAACATCCAAACGACCAACCAGTGACCCCCATCGTTCTGCTTCTAACTCCAGTCAACTAGCGCGTCAGGTTCCGTTCGAATCCGGGCTTCAAACTAGTAGGTTTCCATTCTCTTGGCTCTTAGTTTTCGTTCAGCGAATTCATCTCCGTTCCTTTTCTTCTTGTGTTTGTGTGCCAATGGTTTGGTTTGAATTCGAACCTAGACCTTTGTTTGTATTAGAGACAATTTGTGTTCATTTTTTGTTTGAAGTTTGTTAGTTGTTCGTCAAGTGATTTAATGTCGAGTGTTCATTTTAGTTTGAATCATTTCATCCTTATTATAATGTTGTTAGATTTAATTTGAAGTTCAATTGATTTTTGAGTTTAGTGATTTGAATCTGCTTGTTTGTTATGATCAATTTGTTATTGTTGTTGAATCTGAAAGTAGGTTTGTTGTTAAAAAATATTGTGCAATCAAAATAATTCCAGTTGTTTCTTTGTTGTTCATCATTTAGTTTGAATTTGTTTAGGAATTAGTTATAGCTGTTGTATTTTGGTTAGAATTGATTAGGCGAATTGGTTATAGCTGATGGGGGTAGATTGGTAAATTGCAGTATTTTCAGGGGTAAAATGGTAATTTCAGTAAGGTCGGAGGGGTATTTTTGGAATTGAAAATTTGGACAATTATTTAATCTGAGTGCTCCGCCCACTAGGCATTAATAATATTACAATAGTACATGGTGGGGGACAAGACATGTAATGGTGGGAATGAATACATTGTTTAATACATGGTAGGGGACAAGACATGTTGTAATGGGCAATAATTCATTGTTTAATATAGTGGGGGACAAGACACATGGTGGTGGGAATTAATGTATTTGTTTAGTATAGTAGAGAACAAAGCATGCAAGTGTGGGGAACAAAACATAATGGGATGGAAAGATTAAAAAAGGATTGATTAAAGTATATTGCCCATACCTGCTTTGGGTTATAAATAGAGTCACTTAGGATGGTTTTGGGGGAGGATTTTTTTTGGGAGGGAGGAAGACATTCTGGAAATATAGAGAAGGGTTGAACATTTCTCTGAAAATCTTAAGAGAGTGCTGGAGAGTTTAAAAAGAGAAAACAAAAACAAAGTGAGAGACGAGTTTAGTTTCGGGTTTAATACACGCGTGGTTGAGTCTGTTTGTGGTGATGCGGGTTGTTGCTGTTTAGTCTTTTACAAACTTTTGGGGTTGTTCTATCGAGCTTGCTTGGTTTTCTTCAAACTTTCCCGGGCCTCGAATCTGGTTTGAACTACTGCTGTTGGGTTGCTGTTGGGTTGCCGTGTTATTATTGTTGCTGACTGCTCTTTCATCTTCTTGTATTGCCATTTCCAGGTACACAGCTGTAACCTTGGTCATTTGTAAGCCGAAACATAACCATGAATATACATGAAGATTTGAAGCTTTAAGTTTGATCTAGCTTTTCTACTTATTTGTATATTAGGATATCTCATTCATTAATATCATGCAAATGCCTGCGGAATGCATAAACTGGACTGTTGAATCTATTTCTACAAACATGTGAATAATGTTAGTAAACTAATATTCTCGAATGTTAGTGATTGATGTTAGCCTAATGTCGATTTTTTTAAGCATTGACGCATTTCTTCGACAAGTCGTAAAAAGAGTAAAAAAAATGGCTTTGTATTACACATAGTCAATTCCAATAGTTCAAGTCATCTAATAATGTTAGTTTAAATTAATCAAAGAATAGTTGGTTTGTTTTGATATTACCGGGTGCCAATCTCGTGTTCTATTCATAATCTCAACTTTAGTGTTATTAATTAATAGAATAAGGAACGAAATAATCTCTCTTTGTACAAGCCCGATTACAATTTCCCATTTGCATTTGTCTTAGACTAATAACTAATAAGTCGCGTCCCTTTTTTTAAGCATGTAATTAATTTGGAGATTTTCTTTTAGAGACAAACTTAATAAAAATGTAGTCACTTTAGGATTGTCCTTTTAAAATAAATGAGATGAGCCACGCTGGATAAACACATAAATGGCGGGGCCCTCATAAATGTATATATTAAAAATACTTAGACTTCGGGATGGGCCGTTTAGCAAATTGCACGGCCTTCCCCAAAATAATAACGCATTAGACTCTTTATGCGCGTAATTTTATAACATTACCTCCCTAAACTCGGGTGCACATTTATGTGACCCAAATTCAAATCTCAACGGAGTCGAAATGTGTCAATAACCACGGGTGCATTGATGTGACGTGGTTCGAGATATGTTTTCACGACGTTGCAATTTTCTTTTAAAAATAATAATAATAATAAAAGTGGCTAAGAGTTAAAAGTTGTACATAGGTTTAAAAATGTATTAAAATCAGATAAATAAGTCGAATATGACAGTTGAGCGACCGTGCTAGAACCACGGAACTCGGGAATGCCTAACCCTTTTCCCGGGTTAACAGAATTCCTTATCCGGATTTCTGGTGCGCAGACTGTTAAACAGAGTCAATATTTTCCTTGATTCGGGATTCAACCGGTGACTTGGGACACCATAAATCTCCCAAGTGGCGACTCTGAAATAAATAAATAAATCCCGTTTCGATTGTACTTTAATTAGAAAAACTCCCTTCTACGCCTCTTTGCGGGGTGTAGGTGAAAAAGGAGGTGTGATAGCTCTGGCGACTCTGCTGGGGATGATATTGAACCTAAAACGTTTTGTTCAGGGTTCAGAATTCGAGCTTGGAATAATTGTTGTATTTGGCTTTGTTTGATTTTGTTACATGATATGTGCCTAATGTGCTAATTAATTGCCTTTTACCGCTTTGATATTATGTGAACTATATATAAACTGTGCCGAAACTCATCTCCTCTCTGAGTCTTCTGAATCATGAAGAAGGGTGTACTTCGTACGACTTCTTTTCTGTATAGTATCAAATCCCAATTTAGAACGAGGTTTGGATAAGTTGCAAAGCCGGCGAAGCTTCTGTATTTCCGGATTGGTGCCTCCCCCTCGGCTCGAGCTGTCCGCTCGGGTAAGCCAGGTCTAGAACAAACACCCAGGTTTTGAACCTAGAATAACTCAACTTCATGTCGGATCCCTAGTAGGAACGCTTATCTGCATCATGTGCATGTTGACTTAGGGGACTCAACACAGGGGTTGGGTCCGTCTAGGGCTAGCAACCTAAAATGAAAAGACCATCCTGATGCATCCTATTTGTTTTCTGTGCATTTATTTGCTCGGGCTTGCATGTTGACCGACTTCTGAATCTCGGGAATGTTAGGAAAAAAAAGAGACAAAGAGAAAAATAGCAGTTGAAGAGTTAATTGATTGTTTTGGAAAAAAACCAATACCCAAATACTGTCGAAACTCTGCCGAAATTTTGAGAAAAATATTTTATTTTTAAAATAGTTGTTTTATTCAAAAAAAAAAAAAGTCTATCATTTTAGTTTGTCTGGTCTGCAAAAATGGAAAATGAAAAAAATAGTTTGTTCTGTTATGGGAAAAGAAAAAGAGTCTTGATTTTTGTTTCAAAATAGTTTATTTGCCAACGGAAGCGAAAATATGTTGTTTTTAAAAGTAGTTTTTTTTTATTCATTTTTTTGCTTGAAATGCTAAAAATTAAATAAAAAAAAGAGTCGTGTTTTAAAATAGTTTGTTTAATTTGGCGAACTACGCCGGTTTGATTCTCACCGGATGTGAGATACGTAGGCAACCCTCATCGGGTCCAACCTCCCCTTTTGCTAAAATAGCCAAAAAAAAATATGTCAAATTTTAATTTCATCATAAAGAAGTCGGGTGACGCAGTTTTGTCAAAACATAGCCGAATGTTCCCGAAAGGGACGCCGGAAGGCTGACTTTGCATAAACAACCACTTTTGGGTCATTATTTTAGATTTGGTCCAGTTGAACCACACAGCCTTAAAAATCTTCGTCCCCGAGGCGCTGAAGGGCCGTGTTTGCAAAACCAGGTTTTTATTGTAATTTGAAAGAAAAAAAAACAAAGAGTCAGCGGTCAGGTGAATACCGTTTGGATTTTTGGTCAAAATAAGCCGAGCCAGCTTCGGTAGTGTCTTAAATCGTTCTTGCCGAGATAGCCTTAGAGTATCTTTCAGTTGTCGAAAGGCTATTTTCATAAAAGAACGGACAAGTTTGTAAAATGTCATAAAATTATCCTCCCCGGCCTCAAAATTCAAGTGAAATTTGGAAGGGGCCACGTTTGCAAAAAATAACCGTTTGGTTGCATTTGTCAAACAGAGAAAGGAAGCTGGCCGTTTGTTTTTGAGTTTGTAAATCTTTTGATTAGAATATGTGGGTTGTTTGATTTTCGAGTTTGTAGGTCATCTTTAAATCTTTGAAACCCAGTTTGTTTTATTATGAAAATTGAAAATTCCAAAAAAAAAAGTTTCATTGTTGTTACCTTTCATTTTGGCAGAAATTACGCCCGGTCTGATTCATGTGGGGACATGATACGTAAGCAATCCACATAAGATTCGACCACCCTTAAAAAGGAAAATGAAAAAAAGAGAAAAAAAAAGAAGAAAAAAGGGAGCACAATTACAAGAAGCCAGAATTACGCACGTAATTGAAGCAAATGCATGATAGAAAGGGTTAACTGCCTAGTTGCATTGCATCCTCATTGTGTGTTTTTCCTATTTGTGAAAACCCCTAACGCTAACCGGTTGCTCTCATTTTTGTTCCCTTTTCAATCTTTAGAAAGATGGTTGGTTGTGGTTCTGAAAGTAACGCTTCCCTGCAACACAAAGGCAAAAAACAATGGCAAAGAACAACAGAGCTAAGGGGGTTGCTACCGATACCTGAAAGCGGTTGGTTGAACAGGACTACGGGTTGGTAGAAGAGGTAAAAATGTTGAGACAGTATGTGACAGACATGTATCAGGCATGGATGACTAGGAAAGCACCACCCCCGCCACCGCCTAGCTTCTTGAACTCCGTCCTTACCCAAGCACCCAACACCGTAATGGATGATCCCCCATACTCTCCATCTCAACCCACTTATGGTAGCTTTCCCAGCCACCCGAGTAGCTCCATCACTCGTCAACGCTACTCCCCTCCCCAACGCTACTTCTCTCCACGAGACTCCCAAAGACATGCTTCGCTTTCCAAATACCCAGCTCCACAAAATGCCTATCCACCCTCACAAGCCTACCGAAAGCCATCTGGATCAGGTTTCCGGCCCAATCAAGCATTCAAGGATGAGAGGTTGCTGAAAAAAAGAAAGGCTTTCACCCCTATTGGAGGATCATATGTCGGTTTGTTCCAAAAGTTGAAGTAATTGGACATGTTGAAGCCGATTCATATAAAAATGCCAAACCCTCTGTCAAAGAAGCTTGATTTTTCTAGAAGGTGCGCATATTGCTCAGATGCACCAGGGCATGACACAGAGAAGTGTTGGAAGCTGAAGAAAATAATTCAGAAGCTTATTGATGCAGGTGACATTGTCATGCAAAATCCGGATGCAACAGACACTAGCCAAAGTCCATCGCCTATTCGAAGTGAGATGCATAGGTTGAATATGACTTGTTTTGAAAAGGAGTATGAGAATTCTTCTGAGATCCTCGGAGGGCCGCGCGTGGCAAAGTTTTCAGTGCTATTAGAGGTTGTTCTTAAGAACGAGCCCGCAAAGGGAACCCAAAAGCAATTTGTTAAGAACAGTGAGACGGAAGTTGGTGGAGGTCCCAGTAAGGTTGATGCCGAATTCAGTGGCTAAGATGCCGAGCTTGGCAATTGGAAAGACGCTCCTTTCTTGGTTGGTCAGGGAGGAGTTTTGGTGGTTCATTTTGTTATCATTTTTGTTGTCCGGGTTATTTGCAGGGTTGTAATCCAGACATTGTCTTGTGTCAAACCCTCTTATCCTTCCATTTTGTCATAGTGGTTTGTTTAGTGTTGTCTAGGATTTGTTTTGGGGTTTGTTCCAAGATCGTACCCCAACTGTTTTGCTTGTTTTGTTATACGAATCGTTTCACCTCCTGTCTAATGCAAATTCTGGTCTTATGTTACTTTCAGTCATCTTCTTTGTTTAATTCTTTTATCCTTTTTGTCTTTGTTCAACGCCGATTCTAGTGACATGACATACGTGCACAGTTTAGGCCTAATCTTAAGAGTTAATCATAAAGCCATTGGGAGATGTTCGGGACACTTAAGGAAAATAGGAACAACTTGAGATCCTTTGAAGCCCGAGCCACGTGAAACTGGGGCAAATAAAACATAACGAAAAACCATAAAAGCAAGTGAGAGTGTTTCCCAACGGTGCTTTAAAAATGATAAATGAAAAGGCGAATGTGTGAATATAATTGTCAAGACCAGCTCCATCAGAAGAGGCTACAAATCTTTGTTTAATTGTGTTGTTTGCACTTGGCATGTTTTGAAGACTGGAATGACGGAGGCATTTTGTTCTGCTACCTAAACACTTTATCATTCGTTACCCCTTTTGAGCCTTATTTATTTTCTTTCATACCCCTCGTTCGGAATCAGTAGCCAAGGTTAGAAACACAAACGTGGAAGAAAAAAGAAAAAGAAAAAAAAAGGAAAAGAAAGCAACAAAAAAAACAACCAAAGAAAAAAAAATGATGAAAAGAAAAGAAAAAATGATAACAAAAACAAAAGAAAGTCAGGAGAAAACAAAGGAACTGGGAACTACGTTTGACCTGATTCCTCAAAGAGGATACGTAGGCGCTTCACGGCTCGGTCATAGTGTGCATAGTGTGCATAGTGCATAGTGTGCATAGTGTAACATAGTGTAAAAAATAAAAATCCCCAAGCAAGAAACTGGGGCAGAAGTTGTGCTTGATGTAAAGAAAGCCGGTTCCGAAGGTTGTAAATTTTGAACCCAAATTGATTCGTTTTGAGCCGCTAATACCCTTTCTTTCTAGCCCTATCCAAAACCCCACGTTACGGTCCAAAGAAAGACTTTCTGACCAGTCTTTGAAACATGCCAAGTCATACAAACGGAAGTCGGGGATAGCACCCCGATTCCCAACAGAGAAAAGGATCATGGACTGGAAATGAATTGATAGCCAAAACAATCCCCAGCAGAGAGAGTCATATCGGCAACACTCCAAATCCCCAGCTGGAAAGTGATACAAATGAGAGAGTCTTATCGGTGAAAATCTTCACAGACACCATAAGGTGATGAAAGTTGAGAGAAAAGCCAAAATGAGAGAGGCTTGACAGTGAAAACCCTTCGGGCACTACAAGTCGAATAAAGATTGAGAATCAGATGGAAGTTGTGAAAGGCGATTAACGACGGGGGATAGGCCATATGTGCATGTCATGACCATTAGAGTTGGTATCCGCATTTGATAGGTCTTTATTTTATAGTTTCCTCGTTAGAGAGTCATCCCTTTCCTTTGTCTTTTATTCTGTTCTTTTTTCTTATCTTCCTCCTTTTATAGAAAAATTCCCCAGTAGAGTCTGTTTGGTCAGAACAAGCGAAAAATGATTTCAAAATTTGCCATCAGCTTTCCAATTATGCAAGACGAGATCTGACTAGTACATCAAAGGGGTATAAGTCAGGAAATAACAAGCGCAATGAGCTGGTAATAGTCAATGTACTTTGAGGTTTGCGCAAAATACCCAAGATTGGTCCATATCGATTCAGGACAGTGCAACAAAAAGAGGGCCATGAGGATTGAACCGAGGGTATATTCGATGATGAGATTGACAAAAGGATGGACCAGTGTCAAGAAGGATATCCCCCGCAGAAATCGAGGGTTATAAGGCCAAGGCCAGCGGAAAATCAAGAAAAAACAACGCGGAAAGCAATGGACATAATTAGGAAATTCATATGAGACTAAAAGGTCGGGGAAATGCCAGTTTCTGAGCTATGCCACAAAAGAAGAGGGATATCCCCAACAGAAAAGGTTGTTTTCAATGGCACGAATAGACAAAGAAAGTGGTTAATCAATGAACATGCAAGATCTTCAAGTAAAATCAGTTGGCATGAAAATACATGAGGTCAGATAAGGAGACTGGAAAATGGCTAAGAGGTTTGGGAATAATGAATCGTCAAGAAGGGTGGAAGGTATCAGCCCAAGCTTCAAGATGGACAGACAATGCATAGATAGAGAATGGTTGATGGCATCCCCAGCAGGAGTATCACAACCAACCACCACATTTTAAACTGACCAAATTTTCTTTGATTTGAAGCAGGGACAGGGAATGCTACCGATGACGGAAAGATGCGCCACAAGAAAGATTGTCAAACTAGGGCAGAAAATTTTCGGGAAGTATAACACAAGTTTGGTGAAAAGCAGTATCCCCAGCAGTTTTTCGGGGAAAGGCAAAACGAGTTTTAAGGGAGGTAGTCTTCGAAGGAAGAAGATAACAAAACAAAGAAAAAATAATAAAAAAAAAAAGAAAAAAGAGAAAAACCAGTTTTGCAAAAGGATACAGTTTGTAGAGGAATGAAACACCCTACTTAAAGGAAGTAGTTTTGGAAGGAGTAAGATAACATATTTTACTCAGCAGAGTTATCCTCAGCAGTGTTATCCCCAGCAATGTTACTCAGCGGTTTACAGTGTTATCCCCAGCAGATCATCGAGATGTAGAAGCATCCTCGACAGATTTTCGACCAAGTTCCAAGAGGGTCGGACAACATAGAGTGGGGAAGGAAAAAAAGGAAAATTCATCCCCAGCAAGTTTTGATAGCATAATGAAACACAGAGTGGGGAAGGGAGAAAGGGAAAAACCATCCCCAGCAGGAGTGGCACGACCACTCACCATGTTTTAAAACTAACAAATTTTCTTTGATTTGAAGCAGGAAAAGGAAAACTTATTAATGGAGAAAAACATGCCACAAGGAATAGCACCAAAACTGGGGCAGAAAATTTTCTGCCATTGTCGAAAATTTTCTCGGAGGAACGAGGAAATCAATTCAAGTTTTAAGGGATAGCAAGACAGCACGATTTTAAGAAAAATAGCCGGAGGTAAGACAATTTCAAGTTTTGAAGATGGGTCTATCCGCCCTCGAATAGGATATTTTGGGTTCATCCGCCCTCGAATAGGATATTTCGGGTTCATCCGCCCTCGAATAGGATATTTCGGGTTCATCCGCCCTCGAATAGGATATTTTGGGTTCATCCGCCCTCGAATAAGATATTTTGGGTTCATCCGCCCTCGAATAGGATATGATGGGTTTATCCGCCCTCGAACAGGATATTGAATCTATTCGACCCGAGTGGTCCGGCTTGTATAAACATTGCCAAAATATATATTTTCATAAGGCATTGCCAAATGCATTTTTTAAAGTTGTTGTTGAGGTCAGGAGCCCCCCTGAAGAACAGAATGGCGTTTTATTTTAAAAGTTGTTGAGGTCAGGAGCCCCCCCTGAAGAACAGAATGGCGATTTATTTTTAAAAAGTTGTTGAGGTCAGGAGCCCCCCTGAAGAACAGAATGGCGATTTATTTTTCGAAGTTGTTGAAATCTCGCTCGCCTAAAGAAAGGAATGGCATTTTATTTTTAAAAGTTGTTGTTGAGGTCAGGAGCCCCCCCTGAAGAACAGAATGGCGTTTATTTTAAAAGTTGTTGAGGTCAGTAGCCCCCCCCTGAAGAACAGAATGGCGTTTTATTTTAAAAGTTGTTGAGGTCAGGAGCCCCCCTGAAGAACAGAATGGCGATTTATTTTTCGAAGTTGTTGAAGTCTAGCCCGCCTAAAGAAAGGAATGGCGTTTTATTTTCAAAGTTGTTGTTGAGGTCAGGAGCCTCCCTGAAGAACAGAATGGCGATTTATTTTTAAAAGTTGTTGTTGAGGTCAGGAGCCCCCCTGAAGAACAGAATGGCGTTTTATTTTAAAAGTTGTTGAGGTCAGAAGCCCCCCCTGAAGAACAGAATGGCGATTTATTTTTAAAAAAGTTGTTGAGGTCAGGAGCCCCCCCTGAAGAACAGAATGGCGATTTATTTTGCAAAGTGGTTGAAATCTCGCCCGCCTAAAGAAAGGAATGGCATTTTATTTTCAAAGTTGTTGTTGAGGTCAGGAGCCCCCCCTGAAGAACAGAATGGCGTTTATTTTAAAAGTTATTGAGGTCAGGAGCCCCCCCTGAAGAACAGAATGGCGTTTTATTTTCAAAGTTGTTGTTGAGGTCAGGAGCCCCCCCTGAAGAACATAACGACGTTTTATTTTAAAAGTTATTGGCTGAAGTTGGGAGCCCGCCCATATAACAGAGGAATACATTTCAAGTCAATAAAGCAGAGGAATACAACCGAAATCCCTAGCAGGAAACAACAAAAATCCCCAGCACAGGAAGGCAGTTCAAGATTCAATGGAAAAATAATGCAAAGCTCCCGAGAAGGACATAAGCAGTTCGAGGTCGGCAGTCAAGGGGAAATACAAGACAAGAAATACCAGAGAAGTCACCGAGACATCGTAGGAACAATATATACAAGAGCACGACTAGAGATCTAGATAAGATTTTGTAATTCATAGACTATAGTTTAGTCTAACTTCTTGTTTTCTTTCAGCATGGTGTAATAAGGTGGTCGAGCAAGCAGTAATAACAACATGCAACAACAGTAACATTGCAGTCCCATGGTAGTCTCAGCTACTAAAACTTCCCGAACTACATTAACCTGATTCCCTTCTAGCCCGGGATATGTAGGAAACCTTTGAAGCAAAGGTTCGGTTAAATCTTTTTCAAAAAAAAAAATGCTTCACACGGAATACTCGGATGGGCAAAAATCGCTCACTTTATCTTTGCACGAAAACTCTTCGTGTCTTCGGACAAAGAGGGGCAGCTGTAAGCACGTGATTTTTGCCCTATATGAGAATTACTCCCAAAAAATTCCAAAAATAAAACAATTTTTGATTGCTTGCAATTGTTGTGAATTTTGTGTTATTTTTCTTGTATTGTTTGCATTTGTCTGTGCATGTTTATTTGCTAAGTTAATAAAAAAAATACAAAAATATGTCGCATTTGCATTTAGGATTTAGGTTTGCAATTATGAGTAATTAAGTTTGTTTTACAAGAATGAAAATTACAAAAATAGGCATCTTTTGTATTTTTAGCATTTAATGTCCAAATTGTGTGATTTTATTTTATTGATGTTTAATTTTGGGTGATAATTATTATTAGAAGTTAATTAGTATTTTAAGATAATTTTGGTTTTAATAATTTAATTTCATACATTTTAGTTTTATCAATAAGTAAAAGAAAAGAGAACAAAAAATAGACGAAAATCGGATTGGGCCTCTTCTTCAATTTTAAAACCACAGGCCCAAAGATACCCAACCTTCCCCTACGACCCGGGTCGACCCAGTCCATAACCCCAAAGACCCAACACCCCTATCTCCCTATCTTTCATTTTTCACAAAACAAAACCCTAAAAATAAAACCATCCGCCCCCCTTTGCTGCACCATCTTCCCCAAACACCCCCTCCACCTTCAACCCTCCCATGGCTTCCCTCGCTACTTCCCTTCCACCTCACGACCAGCTGCTCTGCCAAGCAAGCATCCATGATCGTCGACCACCTTCCAGTCCACAAGCCTCCTCCTCACGACCAGTGCTGCCGCTGCTTCGTCTTCATTCTCCGTCGTGAAACTAACCACCATGAACGACGTCGACCACTGCTGCTGCTTCATCTTCTTCATCACCTTCTCCGCCGGCGACCACCAACAGCAGAGCAACTCCAAACAAAAGCCAAGCAGGCTGCTTTCTTCTTCGTCTTCGTCGTCGAGCTCGAGCTCCTATGGCTGCCTTCCTCGTCGACCAGTGGCGACCACCAACAGCCCGCAGCTTTCACAGTTGTCCTTCACCTCCTGCCATGAACGACCATAGCTCGATCGTCACGTCCAAAAGAGCATCGCCGCCTCCATCGCCCGCCACCAGTTGGGCAGCGTTGCTGCTGCTGCTTCGTTCTTCTTCTTGGCAAACAAACGAACCATCCCCCACTGCTTCATCTCCCCGTTGTCAACCTCCAAACGACCAACCAGTGACCCCCATCGTTCTGCTTCTAACTCCAGTCAACTAGCGCGTCAAGGTTCCGTTCGAATCCGGGTTTCAAACTAGTAGGTTTCCATTCTCTTGTCTCTTAGTTTTCGTTCAGCGAATTCATCTTCCGTTCCTTTTCTTCTTGTGTTTGTGTGCCAATGGTTTGGTTTGAATTCGAACCTAGACCTTTGTTTGTATTAGAGATAATTTGTGTTCATTTTTTGTTTGAAGTTTGTTAGTTGTTCGTCAACTTATTTAATGTCGAGTGTTTATTTTAGTTTGAATCATTTCATCCTTGTTATAATGTTGTTAGATTTAATTTGAAGTTCAATTGATTTTTGAGTTTAGTGATTTGAATCTACTTGTTTGTTATGATCAATTTGTTATTATTGTTGAATCTGAAAGTAGGTTTGTTGTTAAAAAATATTGTTCAATCAAAATAATTCCAGTTGTTTCTTTGTTGTTTGAATTTGTTTAGGAATTGGTTATAGCTGCTATATTTTGGTTAGAATTGATTAGACGAATTGGTTATAGCTGATGGGGGTAGATTGGTAAATTGCAGTATTTTCAGGGGTAAAATGGTAATTTCAGTAAGGTCGGAGAGGTATTTTGGGAATTGAAAATTTGGACAATTATTTAATCTGAGTGCTCCGCCCACTAGGCATTAATAATATTACAATAGTACATGGTGGGGGACAAGACATGTGATGGTGGGAATGAATACATTGTTTAATACATGGTAGGGGACAAGACATGTTGTAATGGGCAATAATTCATTGTTTAATATAGTGGGGGACAAGACACATGGTGGTGGGAATTAATGTATTTGTTTAGTATAGTGGGGAACAAAGCATGCAAGTGTGGGGAACAAAACATAATGGGATGGAAAGATTAAAAAAGGATTGATTAAAGTATATTGCCCATACCTGCTTTGGGTTATAAATAGAGTCACTTAGGATGGTTTTGGGGGAGGATTTTTTTTTGGGGGGAGGATGACATTCTGGAAATCTAGAGAAGGGTTGAACATTTCTCTGAAAATCTTAAGAGAGTGCTGGAGAGTTTAAAAAGAGAAAACAAAAACAAAGTGAGAGACGAGTTTAGTTTCGGGTTTAATACACGCGTGGTTGAGTCTGTTTGTGGTGATGCGGGTTGTTGCTGTTTAGTCTTTTACAAACTTTTGGGGTTGTTCTATCGAGCTTGCTTGGTTTTCTTCAAACTTTCCCGGGCCTCGAATCTGGTTTGAATTGCTGTTGTTAGGTTGTTGTTGGGTTGCCGTGTTATTACTGTTGCTGACTGCTCTTTCATCTTCTTGTATTGCCATTTCCAGGTACACAGCTGTAACCTTGGTCATTTGTAAGCCGAAACATAAGCATGAATATACATGAAGATTTGAAGCTTTAAGTTTGATCTAGCTTTTCTACTGATTTGTATATTAGGATATCTCATTCATTAATATCATGCAAATGCCTGCGGAATGCATAAACTGGACTGTTGAATCTATTTCTACAAACATGTGAATAATGTTAGTAAACTAATATTCTCGAATGTTAGTGATTGATGTTAGCCTAATGTCGATTTTTTTAAGCATTGACGCATTTCTTCGACAAGTCGTAAAAAGAGTAAAAAAAATGGCTTTGTATTACACATAGCCAATTCCAATAGTTCAAGTCATCTAATTATGTTGGTTTAAATTAATCAAAGAATAGTTGGTTTGTTTTGATATTACCGGGTGTCAATCTCGTGTTCTATTCATAATCTCAACTTTAGTGTTATTAATTAATAGAATAAGGAACGAAATAATCTCCCTTTGTACAAGCCCGATTACAATTTTCCATTTGCATTTGTCTTAGACTAATAACTAATAAGTCGCGTCCCTTTTTTTAAGCATGTAATTAATTTGGAGATTTTCTTTTAGAGACAAACTTAATAAAAATGTAGTCACTTTAGGATTGTCCTTTTAAAATAAATGAGATGAGCCTCGCTGGATAAACACATAAATGGCGGGGCCCTCATAAATGTATATATTAAAAATACTTAGACTTCGGGATGGGCCGTTTAGCGAATTGCACGGCCTTCCCCAAAATAATAACGCGTTAGACTCTTTATGCGCGTAATTTTATAACATTACCTCCCTAAACTCGGGTGCACATTTATGTGACCCAAATTCAAATCTCAACGGAGTCGAAATGTGTCAATAACCACGGGTGCATTGATGTGACGTGGTTCGAGATATGTTTTCGCGACGTTGCAATTTTCTTTTAAAAATAATAATAATAATAAAAGTGGCTAAGAGTTAAAAGTTGCACATAGGTTCAAAAATGTATTAAAATCGGATAAATAAGCCGAATATGACAGTTGAGCGACCGTGCTAGAACCACAGAACTCGGGAATGCCTAACCCCTTCTCCCGGGTTAACAGAATTCCTTATCTGGATTTCTGGTGCGCAGACTGTTAAACAGAGTCAATATTTTCCTCGATTCGGGATTCAACCGGTGACTTGGGACACCATAAATCTCCCAAGTGGCGACTCTGAAATAAATAAATAAATCCCGTTTCGATTGTCCTTTAATTGAAAAAACTCCCTTCTACGCCCCTTTGCGGGGTGTAGGTGAAAAAGGAGGTGTGACACCCATAACAGATAATCACACAAAAAAATAGTGCAGGTTTTCAGAAAAAATAAACTTCGCATGTAATTCAAAACTTGCATATAGAACATGATATTAATACTTATGGTTTATCCTAATTATTCAATTAGACGTGAGTAAGATCTGATACCAATTGTTGGAATATATACCACAGCGGAAGCAATAGCAGAATCTTATTCACTTGTAATCTAAACAACTAGCACGTATGGAGATTTTAGGGTTACCTCTTGAAGCGTAAATACAACAAATCTATGTCGTTCTCCAGTTCCTCAGTTGATACTACACACCAGCAGATTTCCACAGTCTTCTACTGTGTTACCCAAACAATAACCGAAAATAGAGAATTTTGGGTGGGCAAAATTCTAGTAGAAACCGCAGTCAGAATCAATTCCCCAAACGTCCAGCCCTTATATCCATATATATAGCTGCATTTTTAGGTCAAAACCGTTTTCAAAACCTGTTAGGTTTCCTTCTCCCACTAAGGGACGGTTTTCATGTTTTCTTTCCCACTAAGTAACAGTTTCCATTATTTTCTATTATTTAGGCACAGTAGGGACCACAAAATTTAATTAACAAGGCTTCTTATTATGATATTAATTTCGAAATTCTGAAATTAATTTCCATCATAATAAATTACGAATTATTCCACTAAAAATTCGTAATTGCACTCCTTAGTTCAATTTCGAAATTCTTTCATAAAACCTTATTTAACTCCCCATGTTAAGATTCAGATACTAATCAATCAAATTAAATTACTGGCTATTTAATTTATTGATTACTTCCTTTAGACTTACACTTAACTTATTTCATGTGTCGGATACAAAATCCATTGGCCGGGTTTACACATGAAAACTTATAAGCTTTCATAAAGGAGTATCATCAATCTCAAAATCGAGACATGGATTCCATCAACTAATTATTACTTCGCCAATGTATATCATTGTTATCCAATTTACCAGGCTTATTGACTCGCGAAAGAATCTCGCCTTTCAATAAATCAAAATGACAAGTGACATACACAGCTAATAATAATTATATCAGGATTAAGAGTATAAGTACATTAAATGGACTAGAGAGATTATTTTATAAAGTCAGTATAAAATACTCATCTCTACTTGATCCGTTCAATACATACAAAATGTACTAGCACAAGAAGTTGGAATTAAACCATTCCCATAATCAAGATAAATTATACTCCCTCCGTTTCAATTTATGTGAACTCATTTGACTAGACACGGAGTTTAAGAAAAGAGAGAAGACTTTTGATCTTATGGTGTAAAATGAGGCACATATATTTTGTGTGGCTATAAATCATTCTGTAAAGGTAAATTGTTTCCAAATAAGGAAAGGGGTCATTCTTTTTGGCACGGACTAAAAAGGAAATAGGTTCACATAAATTGAAACGGAGGGAGTATTTAATCTTGTGCTACAATCATTCCGATGATTTGTCCAATTCCATCATTAGATTGTGAACATTAACTTTTATGTCTTACAAGAATCGATAATTTAATCTTCCGTGTATAAGCTAAACTCTATACACTAAATCATCTACTATGTAAGCAATGGACACACAAACCAACACATGATTTATTTAAAATGAAACTTTATTGAATTTAAACAAGTAAATAAATAATTATTCATAAAGAATACTATAACAATACGCATGGCTTATAGTATATTCTAACAATTCTAAGTTGAGATAGTTGAGATGAGAAACATTATGAGTGAATAACTTGAGCCTCGTGCCTCCTCTCTCTAGTTTGCAAGATTTCCTCTATGTAAACACCATGCGCGAATAAATAATATATTCGAGGTATTTAAATCATTTCACTTAAAATTAGTTAAGTTGCTGTTGAACTTATGAATGAAGATCTAGGGAATAGATATCATCACGTCTTCTGGTTGTTTAATATGAAATCGTGGCAGTTTAGCAATAAAGAGACCTCTTTAAAAATGGTTATTCGAATTCTAGCTGAACGACTCTCTTTTTGAAACATTTACGGTGTCTCTACCCTTAACCTAACAGCTCGTACGGTCATAGATTGGAGAAAGTATTTTCTATCAGATGAATATAATTAAGAAATAAATTTAGTGCAACAAAAACATTTATACCAAAGCAACAGATGCATAGGAAGCAAGATGCCACGATAGCATCTTGCTCTTGGAATTCCTCTGAAAAAGGAAGCATACTTGGCACATTGAACCATGTATGTAAACGGTGAAAGATAACTCTAAAGTAAAAGTTACACCTAACTTAGTCTATCCAATATATGATACAAAAAGAGCTTAGCGAAATCCCTTTATTAATCCTAGTGAACATTCAAGTATGTGTCCTATAATCATTTGCAGGCGGAATCTTTTCTATCTCTTTGCACAAAAAGAAATTAAGAAGACAAAATAAATGTGCCTCTCCTAAATACTTAATGCAATATGCGTTTGCACATACACTTTTCAATCTAAATCATGGTTAATTAGCATACACCATTACCGTGCGCATTAAACAAAGTAGTCTAAATCTCCCACGTGGAATTAATTTGGTGAAACATTTGCTAACTAGCTGTTTGTTGAGTTGTATATATAAGAACATACGAGAAGATCCTTTTCTGTAGCATCTCAACTGGAAAGTTCAACGAATAAGAGGTTCAGGCTGGGATTTTTTCACGGGCCAGCTTAAGCCCAACCCTTGAGGTCAGTGGCTAATTGGGGCTTCTCTAAGAAGATTCGATTCTAAGCTCCATTTTGTCAAGTTTTGTCCAAAACTTTTTTGGCAAAATATGTTTGTCCATAGTTTTTATCCATGTTTTGGCATATTTTGAAAATAAAATTTTCAAATCCCAAAAATAGCTCTAGACCTGTTTTTGGCCCAAAATATCACTGTTGAATTTTTTAACAATTTCAAAAGTTACCCTAAACTTTTGTATTTTATAAAAGACCAACCATCTATTATGACCCAACTAACCACCAGCTAATTACTATCATTTTCTTTTGGACTGATGAATCTTGTAATATTATTGCAGTTTGACGAATTATAGTTGCTAGTAATTGTGTTAGTAGCAGTTGATATTAAAATATCAGGTTATGATTTTAGGATATTGTATTATGTAGTTCATTATAGAAATGATAATTTTGTGCCAAACTTATCTATATTCAGGACTAATATGATTTGTGATAATGATAATGAATGACATCGATGAAAGTTCTGTATATACAGGATTAACAAGTTTGTTTGTTTGGTATTGTTGGGTATTTTTGATAGTTTTTAGAACTTATGGGTATAAGTCACATTTCATATTTTTCTAATAAAAAAAATGAAATATGTTTTGAAAAATTTTGTCCAAACAAATTTTCATCTTCAACTCAAACTTCACTCAAATCAATTTTTTTAAAATAAATTTCAGAACCTACAGCCAAACGCTAGCTAAAAGTGCAAAAATTCCTAGCGCAATCATGCCAAACTAATGAGTTGGGTTGGCCTGGTAAACCTCAGGGACTAAGGTCATTTTAGTGGCCATAAAAAAACGGATTTTACAGTTTTGGACACAACATGCTTTTAGAAAAAGAAGAATATTCCAATTAAAAAAAGACCAGCTTTAGAAAGTTCACGAGTCTTTAGTCTCTTTTTCTTTTACTATCTTTATATAGTTGGGCGGTTTCAAAGAATGTTTTGGTTGAATAGATAACCCACAAGGTAGAGTGTGTTTCGTCCAGTTTAGAAATAAAGTTAATTCATCAATACGTTATGTATATTCTCCTCGCGAAAAGGAAGCAAAACGAAAGTCACTAACAATGTATTGTTTCCTTTATGGAAACAAGGATATACTCTCTTTTTTTTCAAATAAAAGGCATCGTTTGGATTTTAACTGTTTCTTTTACGTTGCGTTTGATGTTTATATTGTATCTTTATATGAATGAGTGCTGCGGTGGATCTAAGATTTCTAAAAGACATAAGACACACAGTCGGGGAGGAATTGATAGCGATTAGGGGAAAAATGACTTGGAAGAACTGAAATAAAGGAAAAGAAAAATGGAAACGAAGAAGTCCTAATAATAGAATGAGTGCCCAAGTGGATATTTAATTTGTTCCTAGAAATAATTTACCCTATTACATTTACTAGTATACATAGGGTTTTTTTTTTTTTGGGGGGGGGAGCCGACCCACCCATTTGCCGCCCCTAATCACGAGATATGTTAGGTATAAATAATAAAAACTAAAGATAATGCAATTAGAGCTGTATTTTTTTGGATGATTCACTACAGAGATACTCATTATGCTGTAATACTACACATCATGAACTGCAATCTGCAATGGTATAACGTAAAATAACTAAGGAAACAGAGTGCGAAGTGCCATGATCAATGCTTTGATCAATTTTCTTCTGAAATGGCAAATGTATATATATATATATTGAAATGTTCAGACATGTTGCCAAAAATGTTTCTTTTATTGAGCACGGCATCAGACCCTTCCAAGTCTTGTACAACTATAGTATAACTGGGCAAGGAAAAGAATTTGGAATCTTTGTATTATTGTATATTAATGTGCGTCCATTGTTAATGGAAGAGTCAAAAAATCACATGTGAAGCCTACCTCTACCTACTGAGTACTGATTATACCTTCCTCTAATGGCAATGTAAAAGGGTATTTGATAGGTAGGCATCTATTAAAGGAAGTATTAACGGAGGTGAGCCTAGATTTGAAATTATGAGTTTAAAATTTTAGTTCATTTAAGTTATTGTCTTCTTAATTAATAATTATTCAATAAATTTCTTAAGGCAAATAAAAATTTAGACCAAAATTACTGATTTCGATTTAACCGGTAAACTATACTTTAGCTCCAGCCCTTGTTAACTACCTAAAAGAGTAGTGCTTTGATTGGGATAGTTTGACAAAACAAAGGGTAATCAAAGGAGCATTTTGGTCCCATCATCAGGCTCCACCATGTTACATAGTTCAATAATGAACATACAACATTACAAAAGATTTTCATATCGATTTGAAACTGGTAAATGATGAATTTATCAATTACATGCAGCAAAGAAGAAAAAATTAGAGATGAAGAATTGAGAGAGAATTTTAGAGAAGAGCAATGCTCTGTTTGCTGTTATACAGAATGAACAAGAGAAGCTTCTACAGTGTTTTAACTAACTCACTAACCACCTAATGACAGCTGTAATCCATTAACTAATCCACTAACTATAGTTAATTTAACTAACTACAATTAAGCAACTATGGTTAACCTATATACTTTACACCCTCCCTCAAACTAGGTCAGGGAAAATTTTTGAGAAGTCCTAGCTTGGACAGCAAATATGAGTGTTGAAGTCGACCAAGTCCTTTTGTAAGTATATCAGCTGCCTGCTCTGCTGTAGGACAATAGAGAGTTGAAATCAAGCCTTGTTGAATCTTTTCACGGATGAAATGACAATCAATATCAATGTGCTTTGTTCGTTCGTGAAAGATAGGATTGACAGCAATAGCAAGAGCTGATTTACTATCACTATGGATAGGCACAGAGGAATTATGTTGCACTCCCAACTCCTTGAATAAACCAAGAATCCAGACAATCTCCGCAACAGTGGAAGCTAGGCTGCGATATTCAGCTTCAGCTGAGCTTCTAGAAATAGTGGATTGTTTCTTAGACTTCCAAGATATCAAGGAAGAACCAAACTTAACAAAGTAACCTGTAATTGACTTGCGTATATTAGGACATGCAGCCCAGTATGCATTACAAAATGCTGATAATGATTCAGAACAATGAGCAGTCAAGAGAACTCCCAATCCAGGACTATTCTTAATATACCTGACCATCTTGAGTGCAGCTTCCATATGAGAGACTTTAGGACTATGCATGAATTGGCTTAAACTCTAAATAGCAAAAGAAATATTTGGCCTTGTGACAATTAAGTAAAAAAGCTTTTGTAAGAGTCTTTGATATGGTCCTAGATCAGTCAGTAATGTGTCATCAAATGAACCTGTATGAGTGTCAAATTCATTAGTTGTAAGCTTCACATTAGGCTCTATAGGACAGGATACATGCTTAGAACTTGAAAGCCCCAACTCAGCTATGAGTTCTAGGGCCTATTTGCGTTGGTGCATCAATATACCATTACTGTTTCTTGCAAACTCTATGCCTAGGAAGTACTTAAACTCCCCTAGGTCCTTGAAATTAAATGAGGCTTGCAAATCATCCTTAGTCTATTTGATCATGATAGGACTATTACCAATGATAAGAAGATCATCAACGTAGACTAGAACAACCACCATGTGATATGCTGGTCTTTTAATGAATAGGGAATAATCCAAGTGACTTTGCTGAAAACCAGCATCCAATAAGGCTGATGTTAGTTTGAGATTCCATTGTCTGGATGCCTGCTTAAGTCCATAGAGAGACTTAAGCAGTTTGCAAGCTTTGAATTTATCTTTTGATCCATTGAAGCCTTGAGGTATTTCTACATACACCTCCTCAGATAGATCCTCTTGCAAAAAAAAATTGTATATATCCATTTGATGAATAGACCATTGTATCGATGCTGCAATAGATAACACACTTCTAATAGTAATCATTTTCACCACAGGTGAAAATATTTCTTGATAGTCCAAACCTTCTCTCTGATTATACCCTTTAGCTACCAAACGAGCTTTGAACCTTTCAACTTCTCCTGATGCTTTATATTTGATTTTGTATACCCATTTGCATCATATTTCCTTCTGTCCTTGTGGCAAGGATACTAATTCTGAAGTCTTGTTATCCTTCAGTGCCTTAATTTCTGCATGCATTACCTCTATCCATCGTTTGTCTTTTACTGCCTCTGAATATGATATAGGTTCCACCTCAGTTGAAAAATTAGCCAAGTAGCTTTGGTATTCTGAGGAAATTGCTTCATATCCAATTACTTCTGAGATAGGGTATCTGCAGTAGCTTGCAGTAATTCTCTTGTCATTTCTAACATAATCCTTAAGCCATATGGGAGGCTTAAATACTCTTGCTGACTTCCTTGTTCCCTCAACATTAAGTAAAGCAGAAGAATCTCTAGGACTCTTCACATTGTTATGCTCAACAGGATATGAAATGTTCTATTCATCTAAAAGAGCAGGAGTCATAGTAGGTGAGCATGGCACATTGGTTGCAGAAGGAGTCACAGTAGGTGAGCATGGCACATTAGTTGCTTCAATAGAACTAACTGTTGTATTTGGTTCTTCATCCAAATCTTTCCTTGGTACTGGAGTTGTATCCAAGAATAATGACTTTGATGAGTCTTCTGCTGTATGAAAAAATATCTTCATAGAGCACTACATCTCTACTTATAAAAATATACTTTATTCTCCAGATCCAAAAGTCTATAACCTTTCTTATGTGCAACATATCCTAGGAAGACTGACCTCACAGCTCTAGATGCAAATTTATCATGGCCTATCAGATTAGATAGCAAAACATAGACATCCAATAACCTTCAAATGTGTCAAAGAAGGTGGCTTACTCAGAAACAATTCATATGGTGACTTGTGTGCTAAAACAGAAGAAGGAATTCTGTTGATAATATATACAACAACACCAATACAATATCCCTAGTATTTGACAGGTAAGTGCCCTTAAAATCTGATTGCTCGAGCAGTTTCAAGTATATATCTATGTTTTCTTTCCACAACTCCATTCTGTTGGGGAGTATAAGGACATGAGCTTTGATGGACAATCCCATGCATCTGACACAAATCACTACATGCATTGTTAAAAAACTCACTCCCATTGTCTGATCTAAACACTTTAATTTGCTTCCCAAACTGTGTTTTGATCATAATAAAAAGTTCTTGAGTAAGAAAGTAACATCAGATTTGAGTCTCATAAGAAACACCCAAGTCCATCTGGTAAAGTCATCAACCAATGTAAGAAAATATTTCATACCATTGTGAGTAGCAATCTTACAAGGTCCCCACGCATCCATATGGATCAAATCAAAACTATGTAAACTTCTGCTAGTGCTAGTTGGAAAAGGCACTCTAGTCTGTCGAGCTAATGGACAAATTTCGCACTTAGACAGAGAATCATTATCAAATCTACCACTATAGCATTTTATACTAGGAATCCTTTTGAGAACTTGAACTGGAACATGTCCTGTTCTTTTATGCCATATCTCCATGCCTCCTTTACTAGTTACTGCAAATGCTCTACTTATTGTTTATCCTAATGCTGTTGATAATATGTACAAACCTTCTTCCTTTCTACCAATCTCCTTCACCCTTCCAGACAAGAGATCCTGAAACACACAACATTTAGGAAAGAAAGTAACACTGCATTTGAGATCCTCAGTCACCTTAGAAACTGACATGAGATTGAACTTAAAGGCTGGTACACATAACACATCTTTTAGTATATCATCTCCAGTGAGCTGACACTCTCCCATATGAGAAATTGGTGTTGAATCTCCAATAGGTAATTGCACGTGCCCTGAGTTTCCTATTGAAGTTTTATTTTTCAGCAAATTTTTGTCACCAGTCATGTGATTAGTAGCCGGTATCTACTATCCATTTGCAAGTTCTAAGTTCTCACATAATGCTACATTACCACAAAAATATTTACCTGCCATATTAGCATTTGCTCCTGCAGTAGAACCTTTGCTCAGCAACTGCAGCAACTGATTACACTGCTCCTTGGTGAAAAAGTGAGTTGATTCGACACTACTGTTTGGCTGAAATGTGTTCACAGTTGGTGAGACTGTCATTCATTGTTGTCCAACTGCATCAATCATGACTGCATTTGCTTTTTTCTTTTGCTTGAAATCAGATGGATATCCAATTATCTTGTAACAATTCTCCTTTAAGTGCCATGTCTTGTTACAAAATTCACATTTCATCAATTTATAACATTCATTTCTAGTGTGGCCTTTCAAATGACAGAAATAACATTCTAAACTATAGTTCCTCCTTGATCTAGTTGTAGAATGTGCAGTAAATAGGGCAGTAGGATCATTATATCCATAGCTACCACCAATAATCAATTTCCTGCTTTCTTCCTAGACCACCATAGCATAAGCCTTGTCTATGGATGGCAAAGTTGGCATCAACAAAATCTGGCTCCTTGCTTGATCAAAGCTATAATTCAATCTCATCAAAAGTTGCAGCAATCGTTGATACTCCAATTGATCAATATACTTAGTAGCTGATGGAGGCGGTGGCAATATCGAATCATATTCTGCCCAGAGATCCTTTAACTTGGTAAAATAGGTCGATACTGATGAAATTTCCTATGTTAAGGTAAATATTTCCATGCGCAAGTAATACAGCCTCGATGCGTTTCTTTGTCGAATCCCTCCTTGAAAGCAGCCCATACCTTTTGTGCATTCGAAGAAAACAATACTCCTATTACTAAATCCCTGCTCACATTGCTCATAAGCCATGAGGTCACGATTGCATTGCACCGATCCCACTGACTTCCCAAACTTGGACCAAAATCTTCCTTAGATGTCGATCCATCAACCAAACACAATTTATTCTTACCTAACAGTGCTACCTTCATCACACGGCTCCAAAGAGAGCAATTTTTCATACCTGTCAAAATGAGTCCCACCGGCATGGATCCTAGACCATTAGAGGCATGCATGTAAAGAGGATGATTGTGATCCAAAGCAATTGAGCTAGGTATTGCTCCAATGCTCGTATTATCTCCATTATTCTTGTTTTCAGTCAAATTCTCAGAAATTGCCATTGAAAAATTGCAAAATTAGGGTCCAAAGCTTCTAAACTTGAGTAGATTCTCTCGAACTGTCTTTAATTCCGCGAAGAAATTCCCTAGAATTACTCGATTAATGTGGCTCTGATACCATGATGAATTTATCAATCACATGCAGCTAAGAAGAAGAAACTAGAGAAGAAGAATCGAGAGAGAATTTTAGAGAAGAGCAATGCTCTGTTTGCTGCTATACAAAATGAACAAGAAGAAGCTTCTACAGTGTTTCAACTAACTCACTAACCACTTAATGACATCTGTCATCCATTAACTAATCTACTAACTAATACACTAACTATAGTTAACTCAACTAACTGTAATTAAGCAATTATCGTTAACCTATATCCTTTATAGTAAAGTAAGGAAACATTGATGAAAAAAAGTAAACATGATGTTACTTTCTTCAGTACTGAAATTAGACCACAAATCCAAAAAGAAACTAGGAGGTGCGGAAAAGGTAATTTTCTTCCTTCATTCATGGGGCTTTGGACAACATTAAACCTTAAACTTTAAGCCTTGTGTAACTACAGTATAACGTTATACAAGATGATATAAAGTAGTATGATATATGAACACCACATAAATAATAGCAAATTTTAAAAAGGTATATTTAACAGTTTTCCCACTCCTTAAGCTAGCTGGAGCCTGTATGTATATAATATTATTCATTAATTAATTCCACTACTACCACACTAGTTCAATATATTTGAATTAGGGACCAATTCCCAAAAAAAATTGTCCACACCCGAAAATTTACATCACATTTACGAATGCACAACATGTGCTATTTAAATACGTATTATTACTAAACTAGTTAAATTGTCCGTTATTCGTGCGGAAAGATAATAATGTATTACAAAGTGATTTTTTAAAACAGAAAGAGATAGTAGTAGTACAATAGAAATTAAATCCAAAAAAATCATCACATAACTTTTAGTAGTCTAAAAATCAAAGTAAAGTAAGCCTTTGAATGGTGTTAAATATTGTTCATAAATAATATTAATTACTATAATAATCTATTTATTAGTGACTACATTTAGAGCCAAATATTGTTCATGAGTAATTACATTTCATTTACATAGGCATTAAGCTTATTCTTATAGAACTTGTCAAAAAAAAAATTATTACCGTCCTTTTTTTCGATAATAAATAATTTAGTGTAATAGAGATGTCATATTTTCACTTAATCAAATCAAACTTTGAGATCGTATAAAAGTGAGTCAACTTTTGTTTGCGTCAAACCTCATTTTCACTTGGTTATTGCCAACCCAGTGAATATATGTAATCTTCTCATAGCCACGACATTAAATAATAGAGTTACAACCACATATTAGTTATTTCTCTGTTACAAAATATTCAATGATATACTCATAGTTGGTTTTTTTCTTTCAAGTAATTGACTTTCTTTGAGACAACTAAAGAAGAAAGGCAACACCCTAAAACTTCTATAAAGAGGCTACAATTCGCTGCATTTTACAAATAAAATTTAAAATATGGAAGGGAAAACTTTTGTTAGTATCTCTTAAGAAATTTGCATTTGATTGCACAAAAAGTTAGTGTCAACCGGTTCTACAATTGGGAGTTTTAGAAAAATGCCCAACTTTTTTTTCAGTCTCAATTACACATTTTCGATAATTTCTCTCTTTCTTCCGGGGCAAACAAAGTTGTCTTGTTTCTCCATTTAGGGAGGATCCGTTGAAACCAAACTCAACCCGGAAAAAGTACCTTTATTAGAGAAAGGCTAGTTGGTGAGGGAAGAAATGTGGCTAGAAAAGCCATCGACCATAACTATGTTTCGACTGAATATCTGATTTGATTCACTTCACTTCACATCTTGCATGAATTGCTGCATATCTCTATTGGTGCCATATATATAAGTCAGGTAATTGTCGGAGACTTTAATATTCCTCTTCCAAGTTAAGGAATATTAAAGGTGCAATTTTTTTTTTATTAATTAACATTAAATTCAGTTACATTAGCAACCTTTCTTAAAGATGTAATTGTTGCATTTTCTAATAGAGCAATACTTTTTAGAAGTTGCATAAAAAGAAAAAGGCAAAATTCTAAGAAAAAAGATAAATAGAGAAGCTGCCACATGAGAATGCCATATAAGGTAACTTATTGTCCAACTTTATATAGATACTAGTGAATTTATTCGCGCTTCGCGCATCAATTAAAAAACCTAAATAGTCTCACTTTAATGAATATTTTGAATTTTAAATCCGAATAGATAATATTTCAAGTTTCAAACTATTTTATCAGTAATACTTAAGTTTATATTTTGCTCTAATATCAATCAGAAGTTACATGAATTTGAGGGAAACATTGATCTCTTTATATGTAGATCGCTAACGAATTCTAAGAAAGTTCTTTACTTGTATAGTATTTAACTTTTTCCTTCCATTCGTGAGTTTACTTTAATGCTTTCATAAGTTTTTATTATTTAAAAAATCTAAAAAGTGAGGTGATGTCTTGGTAGCTCTTCTGAACACCATACTGATTGGCCTGTCTATAATTGACAGTATATATAAGAGTATTACTTCCAAGAAGAGTAAAGCAGCGAAAAATAAAACAATCCATAACCTTGAAATATTAAAAAAACTTTCAAAAGCACATCAGGGTTAATTAAGCTTGCTACCTCATTTTCAATGTCAAATAAATAGTGCTCCCTAATTTATAATTCCATAATCTTAGCTTGCCAAAACTTTTGAGCAATACCCATAAAAGCGATAATGTAAAGACATTAAAATAAGTGATTGGAGCTTCACATTTCTGGTGGACAACCATGTTTTTCACTCCATTCCTTCTAGAAAGAGAAAACTCTTGCATTATTCATTTATGACCAAATTTATGTGGAAACTGGTCACTGCACAATCCTACTAATGGAATTACCAAAAAGGTATAATGAAATAAATTTAAACATATCATAAATTTAATTTGATATAGAAAGGAACAAAAGTTACAAAGTTTAACTTTTGGGATTCTTAAAATAATTAAGGTAAAAGAAAAAGTATATATACGAAAAATAAAACAAAAAGATACTTTTAGGAAAATGAAAGAAGAAGGAATTAATTAGAAATAAAAAAATAGAAAGAAATAATGATAATACCAATTTTTTTTCCTGTTACCTCTACTTCATTCTTCTTCCCAAGCCTGTCAACAACTTCTTCCCTTCTCAAATCATAAAACAAATCCTTCCTTAAAGATATTGTTTTCAATCAATACCTAGAATTGTATTGATTACAAATGTTATATTGTATTTCATGAAATTCTACATCAACGATCTCTTAGCAGTAAAAAGTAAAATGCTCGATAGTAAAAATCATGATACCTTTCTTAGTTCCTTGCAAACTCACTTGGGCACAAAATTTCTTAACTTGGAGGCATCGAAATCCAGGGCTATAAAAGTTTGTGGACCTTTTGAATCTACACAATGTAGTTATCGACTCATAAACATGCGAATGAAGAATATATATTGAAAAAAATTGTGAGTCACCATTATAATATGTTCAAAGTGAATATGAAACAAAAGCGAGTTCTTACCAACATTAATTTAATGACGAAGATGGAGTAGAATCCTTATGGAGGCAATAAGATGATTGCTTGAGGATATTCTCTATATATAAGATACCCTTCCCCTTTAAAACTGGAGAAACTGAAAGGCCAAAGGTTTTATGAGTTTGGCAAAAGTTTGAAACGAGACCTTTCTCCCTCTTTCCTCATTATTATGGAGATACAGTTACAACTTACAAGACTAATTTTTTAATTTAATAATTAGTTATTGTATTAAAATGAGAGAAGAAAACCCAAAAAAATGAGATAAAAGATAAATGCATTTGAAGGTCTCAAGAAACATTGATTTGGTCTATGGAGGAGGCAGCATAGGCCTAATGGGTTTGGTTTCACAGGCAGTTCATGATGGTGGTAGGCATGTTATTGGGTGAGAATGAGATTAAATATAAATTTAACTTATTAGTAGTATTATTTTTTTTTCCTATGAATCGAATAGTTTTTTTGTAACTTAGTCCAGTCTTTCTAGAAACAAAAAAATAGAATATTCCTTTTTGTCTAGCGCTAACAACCCTCAAATTCCACGATCTAGAAACCGCGTGCGCATCACCCTCCCTACTGCTTTTTGTTTTGCCCCTCATTTTCTCCAATTTGGCTACCTTCAATTCAAAAACTTCATAGCCATTGATATTTACATCATATACCCATAAATCCCCTGCTTTTTGAGCTGCTATATAACTAGCTCCTTCTCAAACTTTTTTGTTTGTCTGTTCAGTGGATCGATCGGTATGTTCCTCAATTTCCCCTTTCTTATACTACTTGATGTTTGCACTTTAAGAATACGTAATTTGGTAGAGGATTCATGTTCTACACTGTCAATATAATGTCCGGTTGTAGCTTGGTACTTTCTCATTTTTTTTAGGTTATGAATGTGCACGTATTATAGACAGTTGTGCTTAATTGGCTTTAAGTACTACAATATTTTCCTCTCCCTTGAATTTGCGCCATGTAATTGCATGGATAAGATGGTTTCAATGATATATTGTAGTGAAGCTGGTTGCTCGGTACTAGTCTAGTCGTGTTCTTCCTCGTTTGTCGTCCTTCTTCAGTAGATGGGCTGTTTCCAGTCTACAGCAAAAAAGCAGTTCCCTGGACACGAAGATCCTGTAGTCCTTGCATCTCAAACAGCCTGTGAGTTATTTATTGATCTTTCTTCAATTGTGATTTTAATGTGTGCATCTGATTTGATACAATTTGAGCTTGCCTCTGAATTCTGGAAAAAGTGAATGCAAGTCAAAAGCAATGACCTTTGATTCTGATTTTCTTTCCATTTTTAAGGTGCTGAATCCATGTTTATGGCTGGTATTATGAAGGTAGCCTCTTCGTGTGAGATGAGGTGCTTCTTATCTTAAAATGTGAAAATATAGCTTGAGGACGTCTTTTATTCAGCAAGATGAGATTTGCATATCAAAATCTTAACTGTGATGACATGGAAATGGATAGAAGAAAATAAATGATTGAGAAGTTCCTGGAAACATGAATAATAATTTGGAGTGAGAATTTAGTTAGAACTTTGAAAACAATGAAACAAAATTTTCATCATCCAATGATTGGTTAAAATGAAACTATTATTTTTGAGTTATGTTAAAAATTAGTAGCGTCGAAAGGTACCTAGGCTTGCAACATGTTGGTGCTGACCTGTACCCATTGGGTTCTTTGAATTACTCTTACAATATGTTCGATCTATTAATTGTTTTAAGTGCCCTAAGCTGGACAAGTAAGACATTGGTCTCATGTAGTTACAAACTTCAGGTCTAGTCATTTGGTTATCCCATAGGTTGTCGCAGAATAATTTTAGTTGTTTATCTATTCCCACTCAAACCCCAGAACGCTGTTGTTATTTTTTCCTACTACCCAAAACCTCCTTTTGCATGTCCTTGCTTAGTTGCTTATGTGTTTTCCTCTTTGTTAATTCCCCTTTTGCAGTTAGTGTAAGCGAAGTTGAGGCATTGTTTGAGCTGTTCAAGAATATTAGCGGTTCGGTAGTTGATGATGGGCTAATTAGCAAGGTAGTCTTCCCTTAATGCCCAAACATACTCCTACTGGCTCTCAATGTGGGGTTGTGACTTCCTGCTGCATCATTCCAGATGGATGTTGTATGAGTTACTTCAATACTAGACTAAGTTCTGTGTGTTTCATCATCCAGCCGGGCATCTTTATTAGTTAACTTTTTCTCCTTTTGACCTTCAATTGAAGTTAGAAGGTAGTGTTATGGACTACTTTACTTGAGCGATGGAAAGGGATGGAAAAGAGTAATCTTACTAGATGTATCTTGAATCATGGCATTTGGTAGGCGTGGGAAAAACTTTCCTTGTCGCAGCTACAACAGTAATCATAATTGTCTTTTTCTGATGGTTACTCTATCATGAGATGACAAGTTAATTTTGCGAGAGTGAAAAGGTTATTTCCAGGAGATATTTGGTGGAGTTTGCTCTTTCACGTAAACTGCACTGCCATAGATAGTCGAAGCTACGCATTGCAGAGAATGACATGGCTTCATTTGCAATTCTGTTACTGTATCAATTTGATGAAGTTTATTGTCTTTGGAGACTATATCTCATCCTTGCATCTCTTTTCCTTTTTTGTTTCTAATAACGACACAGAATATCAAATTGTTTTGTGGTAAACAAATTCTGCTGAAACTTTTGAAGATGTATTATAGGATAATATTTTTCCCCTTATAAGTACTTGTTTTAGTGCTTATGCTTGTGAAAATCACGTTGGAGGTGCAGGAAGAATTTCAGTTGGCTTTATTCAAGAACAGAAAGAAAGAAAACCTTTTTGCAAATCGGGTATGATTACTTCTTTGATGGAGTACGTTGGTTTTTTCCTCTTTGATATAGTGCTGGTTCTAGCTGGCAGTTTGAGCATGCTTTTAAGAATTGCTTAAAGTAAAATTAGCATTCAGGTTATAGCTTAATATGCTGTATCAACAAACGCCTATGATGTTTCATCAAGATGTGGATTAAGCTAAGCTGATATAAATTTGCATGTAAAAGCTCAGAACTGTTTTTAATGGGATATGATATATTAATTTGCCTCTTGAAATTTCTGCATGCAGATTTTTGATCTCTTTGATGTAAAGCAAAAAGGAGTTATCGATTTTGGTGATTTTGTTAGGGCACTAAAAGTTTTCCACCCAAATGCCTCACAAGAAGAGAAGATCAATTGTGAGTGAAATAAAAGATAAATATTACTGTTTAGTTCTTTTATGTTTCAAATAAATGCTTAACTGGCACCCAAATAGTCACATTGAAACTTCATCATTCTGCCATTGCAGTTTCATTTAGGCTTTATGATTTGGATGGCACGGGGTTCATCGAGCGGCAAGAGGTATGCTATTCTAGTTTGTCTGTATTCACGCTGTGTTGCAAATCATCTAGAAGCATCTTGTAATTTTTAGCTTGTTGCAAGTTGGAGCTTGTCACATTCTTAAAAGATACATAAATAAGAAAACAAAAAAAGAAATGAGTTTTATTGTCTTTTGAACAAATTAAGATTCCTTTCCTCTTACTGTGTTTGTGGAGAGTGATAAGTGTTGCCAAATTTTGCGGCTATTGTTAGTTGAAAAGCGATAAGTGTTGATTGTTTATTTTCAACTCTTTTTGCTTAAGACGGGCCAACCTAAGTATACTTGGAGGGAAGAAGTCTGAATGTGTCTTTTACCCTGTCTGTCTCATTGGTCCATGATCATTAGGAAGGTGTTTGGATTGGCTTTTAAGCTGGTCAAAACAACTTTTAAGCTCTTTTTAGCTATATTTAGTGTTTGACAAAGTCAAAAAGTGCTTAAAATAACTAAAAAAACTGTTTAAAACAAGCCAAAAGCAATAAGCTGGGCAACTCCAACTTATTGCTTTTTGGCTTAAAAGCTATTTCTGCTAAAAGGCCACTTTTTTTAAGCCAATCCAAACGGGCTCTAGGTCAGAGACAAAAGTTGAACCTTATATTCTTTCTTGATGTTTAAGACCGTGCACTTCTCACTCTGCTGCTGTTATCTACTAGTTGTTCTTCTCTTCCTTTAAGTTATAACAGCTTCTACGGAAGACTTAGAGACTGGCATTTTCCAGGCATTTATTGCACTTCAAGTCACTTATTGGCTGTGTACTCTTTGCTTACTGTAACCACCCCCTTACTCAAGTTCTTAGCCATCTTGGAATTTGGAGGAAGCAGTCATTTGATATTTGCTTACTTTCACCTTCCGAGTTCAAAGCAGTGTCTGATGAATGGTTATACAGAGATGAAATCACATTTACCTCATGTTTTAATTTTTAGTATTATCTGTGATTTTGGCAGGTAAAGCAAATGTTAATTGCAATTCTATGCGAGTCTGAGATGAAGTTGGCCGACGAGATCGTTGAGATAATACTGGATAAGGTAATTTACTGATGATAGCCAATATAAGTTTCCATCATCCTAGTCCATAAAGTTGGTACCTCTGCCCTTCTGTTTGATAAGATAAAGTGAACCAATGCGTTCAGTTTGCATTTTGTATCACTTTAATATGTCATTGGATCCTTGCCTCTCAACCAAGAATAGCATATTGGAACTAGCCATAACAAAATCTTTCACCTTGCTGGACATTTGCACAACTAATAGTCGTGTCTGGTGGAACTTTAGTAACTAGTCAATGTTATTTCAATGTGCAGACATTTTTGGAGGCAGATTCAAATCAGGACGGAAAGATTGACAACTCTGAGTGGCACAATTTTGTGGGCCGAAATCCTTCATTATTGAAAATAATGACCCTTTCATATCTGAGGTATCATGTTTGTTATTGGATATGTGGTGAACATAAATATATTCGATGGAGGACATTGTCTGATGAGAATTTTCTTTTCTTTGATGCAGGGATATAACTACTACTTTTCCAAGTTTTGTATTTCATTCTGAAGTTGATGAGATGGCTACCTAACTAAGAAATGTTGTTCAGACCGATTCTTTTTCTCCCTATTCTGGTAATTTATTGACGCACCTAAGTTTGTTGGGGGACTTGGAGCCTTTTCAGAATATAGAAAAACCAAGGGTGATTAAAATGGAACAGTAGTAAATGGATCAAGAGGTAAGTAGCCTTCCATTGTAAAGTGATTTCGTTGGCAATATTCTGCCGTTTAATTACAGTGAGCAGGATATACAGTGCTATTACATTTCCAACTGTTTATCTGTTTTGTGTTGGTGGTAAATTTTGCATAGCATCCTTTCAATTATATCAAAAATCAATGTCAACCAAGTGTCTGGCCTAGCGGTTTATGAGCAAAGAAAATGATTTAGTTAAACTTTTTCCTATTTGCCTACATTTTGGTGGGCAAGTTACTAGATACTTGTGAGAAAATGCAGGTATACTCTGTAAAAGAGTCAAGATGCAATCAAAATGTTTTCACGGACAAGCGTGTGATATCACCAAAATAGAATAAAAATGTATGCACCTTTAAAAACTGGTTTAAGTTTAAATAAAATGAAACAAAAGGTATTACACCATTCAAATCAAGTGGCCGAGGGCACGTCTTCCTGGGCGTCACGCATCGCGTAAAAAAAAAAAAAAAAAAAAAATGTGGCCAACCGCATTTCATGTTCAGCTGAAATCCAGCCATGGAAAATTATCAGCACAGAATCCCATGAATGAAAATGGAGTCGTCCTTTCCCTAAGACCTCTCTTTACCACAACATTCCCCATTCTTCTCCACTTTCACCTTCTTTCTTCTTCTTAGCATTCTTTACTTTTCTCGTATCAAGTTGGTCCAGCTTTTCTCTCCCCCTTTTGAGAGGGAGCAGTTTTTTTTTTTCAATCAACCATGGCTTTGCCATGGATTCTCCTCCACTTGTTTTTATCATTTACTTCCATTCCATTCACCCAATCAACCCTCACTTTGGACTACTATGCCAAAACATGTCCTAAATTTGATGAAATTGTTAGGGATGTTGTCCTCCAAAAGCAACAGCAGTTCCCTGTCACCGCGGCTGCTACCCTACGTCTCTTTTTCCATGACTGTGTTGTGGATGGTTGTGATGCCTCTGTCCTTATCAAGCCAACAGCCTTCACCAAAGCCGAGCTCGAGCATGACATCAACCACTCCCTTGCAGGTGATGGTTTCGATCTCATTTCACGTATCAAGACCGGCCTTGAGCTTGCATGCCCTGGCACTGTATCTTGTGCAGATATTCTTGCCACAACTACAAGGAATCTTGTTGTTATGACTGGTGGACCTCACTATAAAGTACCTCTAGGCCGAAAAGACAGCCTTGTTTCCCAAGCTTCAAGTGTAGAAGGAAAATTACCCCGTGCAAATGAAACAATAGATCAAATGATCAAAAAATTCCAAGGTCTAGGTTTCAACATCCAAGAAATGGTTGCATTAGTTGGAGGTGGACATACTATTGGCTTTGTTCATTGCAAGGAGTTTGCTAATCGAATTTTTGGCACTCCTGACCCAACAATGAATCCCAAATTGGCAGAAAGATTGAGAGGAATGTGCGCGAATTATACGACTAACACTGATATGGCAGCCTTCCTAGATGTGATAACCCCTGGCACTTTTGATAACATGTTTTTCAAGAATTTGATGAAGGGTTTAGGAGTTGTTGGTTCTGATCAATTGCTTTTGAGTGATCCAAGGACAAGGCCATTTGTTGAGAAATATGCAAATGATAGCCAGGTTTTCTCTATAGATTTTGCTCATGCCATGGAGAAGCTTAATATTTATCAAGTTAAAATTGGCAATGAAGGAGAGGTGAGGAGGAGATGTGATGCAGTTAATACTGCTCAGATGTGAAAAAAGACAAGACAAAGGATATATTATGAGTTCTTGATTGGGTTTGAATCAACATAACCTGATGATAATGATGTTGATGGGCATATGTTTTTGTATATGATAATCAAAGATAATTGAATACTTATTAAAGATCAACTGAGATTATTTGATAAGATATTTCTTGAAAATTTTCCAGGATATTGAGTAAGGGGATGACATCCTTGCTTTCCGGTTGAAAATCTGGTCAATTGTTTTGTTCAAGTGAAAAACATATTGCGACAACTAAACTAGAACTCATTTAAGAAATATAATTAAAGTTTAACACCTCTTATCGCACTCATTTTTTTGGGTGAGCGAGGTAGACAATAAGTATGCAAATACGATAGCTCGTCAATTAGACTACGATAGCTCGTCAATTAGACTACGATTAAATTTAGAAAATTATAGTTGAACGCATAATATAATCAGAAACTTCGATAAACATAGAGGCCTGTCAGATCACATATCAAAGTAAAACGCTTAAAATTACAAACGACGGAAATCTCAAAATCATAACTTTAAAAACTATAGTCCAAGTGGCTTCTCCTTAATTTTCTGTGGTGAAACTTGCGTCTCCATTCAGCCATCAACTGCCTCTTCTTTTGGCCGGCAACCGAGAATAAACTTATCATTATTAAAGACACGTTTCGCAGCATGTATTTGAAAAGTCTCGATAGGAGTAGCAGGGGTGAGATTTAAGAGCTTAACAGTCATGAAATATTCATGGTATCCGGTCAGTTGTGTGTTCACTTTCTCAATCTTCAACAACCTGTACTTAAAAACATTGCATTCTTTCTCATTATATATTCCTGAATAGCACGGTTAGCAAGTTCAGACAGTAGTTCAGCCTCTTCATTGAACTCCGGGTATGGTACTATTCCAGCCAGGCTAGACATACCGGGATAGTCATAAATATAAAAACCATTGCTTTGCTCAATCTGGCTGTAGTAACTGGACCAAATAGGGGGCGATGCTCCAGCAAAGCGCCGTCGGGCAAAAGCTCCTCATCGCTGTCGTTCGCATAATCGTAATTCGGGTTGTGTTTAAACATTGAGACGTATCAACATCCTCCTGAACGTATTTGCCTACTCTCCACAAATCTTCCTAATGCAGGTGATGCGGCCATTATGCTTCGTCTGCAAAACTAGGTCGAAGGTTACTACTAACACTTTGTTGGTTGGTTCATGATTAGCCTCTTATATAGAATAGAAGAAAACCAAAGACAAGGATGCGGTCGAAACCTACAGAGAATCCTAATTAAACTCAATTAAGGTTCAATGATGTCAAATTGATCCCACTCCCAAGGGAATTGTGATTACATCGTCGGTTACGAATATGTTTATATTTTCTTATCATGTTTGTTTTCCTATCTTTTATGGAAATGACTACGTATTATTGGTATAATAACTAGTTTTAGGTACGCACAAATATCAATAATATAACTAACTTCTTAAGAATAACATAAATAATATTCAAAACAGTTTTGCGTTAAAATAAAACTTAACAGAAATTTGCGAGTTCTTACAAATACTAAATGTTAATCACGTCACGTCTGGTTTATAGATCCACTTTAGTAATTTTTCCTCCGATTTGTTTCAGTATTTACTTGTTGTAAAACAATATTTTGGAGTAGTCTTTCTTTTTGTAGTGTTTGTGCAAATTATAGTTTTAAGTCATGCGCTTTGCTTGTGTACCTATATTAATGATTATATAATTAAAAAAATATTTCTTGTTCGCCAGCCAATAAATTTATTTTCTTTCTTCAAGTATTCAAAAGTTTTTGGGTAGCTTCTTTCATTAAGTTTTTTTTTTTTTTTAATGTTTGATGTGAATAATATAACATCTCCAATAGAATGAAATTTAAGCTTTTTTTTGGGAAAATGCATAAGTACTCCTGACTTATACTCGGATTTTCAACTACACACTTTTTCTTTGCGGGAATCCTATTACCCCCTAAACTTATTTTAAATGTAATTATTTGAACCCTTAACGCTGACAACCAAACTCTTGGCAAGTGGTGAGCTACACACGCCCCCACATGTATTTTAATACTTTTTTTATTCTTTCTTCTTTTTCTTATCCTTTTTTATTATTTCTTATTATTCTCATTTTTTTTTGTTATTTCATTCTCTTTCTTTTTGTTTCTGTTACAGGCGGCACAAAATGGTGGTTGTCGGAATTTCACGAACACCATTTTTTCCGGCGACAGATTTTTATCCCGATCTAAGTATGTTTTGTTTTATATATATATAAATTTTTCTTGAAAGTGTAATTTATGTGTGGGGGGAAGAGCAAAAGAAATAAAAACGAATATAAGCTGAGTGTATTTTGCTTTGCTTATCAATAGATCTTTTTGAGAGTTTAATTTGTGTGTGAAAAGAAAAAATGGAAGAAAAACGGTTAGACAAAGTCGCCGGTGAATCAATATCTGCCGGAATTAGAGAAGAAACGAAAAAAGTAAAAGAAAAAAACAAAGAAAAAGGAAAAGGAAAAAATAAAGTAAGAAAAAATGGTAAAAAAGAATAAAAAATAATTTGAAAATCGTTTTTCTTGCTTCTCACTCTCCTTTGGGAGAGTGAAATACACACACTCTGCCACGTCAGCGTTAAGGATGCAAATAATTCCATTTAAAATAAGTTTAGGGGGATAATAGGATTCTCGCAAAGAAAAAGTGTGTAGTTGAAAATCCGGGTATAGGTCAGGGAGGTACTTATGCATTTTCCTTTTTTTTCATGAGTTTATGTTATTAATTTGATGCATTGTGCATATAAATGCTAATGTGCATTAAACCTTTATCAATTCTGTCACGACCCGGATTTCCCCACCCTCATGAGTCGTGATGGCACCTACTAGTGAAAGCTAGGCAAGCCGACCATTTAAACAAATTACCTTTTTCCCATTTTAATTCTTTAACAATGTAAATCAACTGTTTATAAACAACGAAAATTTAAAACAAGCGGAAGAAACAATTAAACCATTTAAATAATTCCAACATGATTTCTTAATCAAAACTACCCAAGACTGGTGTCACAACTCCTTAGGCGGTCTAAGAATTCTACAAACAAGGTCCGAAAAATAAATGCAATACTGTTTCTGAATTACATAAGTGAAACAGGAAGAAAAGATAGAGAGAGACGCCAGGGCCTGCAGGACTACCTTCGATCTCCGTATGGACTGAAGGCAACCACCCAAGCTAAGGTCCGAATGCTGCTGCTCCGGGATCTGCACACAGTGCAGAGTGTAGTATCAACACAACCGACCCCATGTGCTGGTAAATGCCTAGACTAACCTCGGCGAAGTAGTAACGAGGCTAGAACCAGACTACCAAACAAACCTGTGCAGTTAAAGCATATATACGTAGCAAGTAATAATAAAGGAAACTAGCAGTTAAAGATGGGAAGGAGACATGTTGTGGGGGATATCATTTACCAACAGTAACTCAGGAGAAAAACATAAAGGACAATTTAAAATTCATAGCAGAAAGAATAAGGAAATAGTAACAAATCAATATCTACTTTTATTCTTTACTGTTGCGGCACACAACCCGATCCGAATCATAAAAACACTATTGCGGCATGCAACCCGATCTATATCATATATCACTGTTGCGGCGTGAAACCCGATCCAAATATAATATTGTTGTGGTATGCAACCCGATCCAAATATAATATACGGCGTACAACCCGATTCAAATATAATATTGTTGCGGCGTGCAACCCAATCCAAATATAATATTGTTGCGGCATGCAACCCGATCCCAATATACAATTCAACACCAATCACAAAAGAGTCCCAACAAGGGAACAATAAGGAGACAACAATGTCCCGGCAAGGGAACAATAAGGGAAAAACAATATCCCGGCAAGGGAAACGACAATAAGAAGTTCATACGTCCCGGCAAGGGAATCAGCTATAACCAAACTTGTTCCAACATTTAACTTCACAAAAAGAACCTCATCTATCACCAACACTCAACCATAAGCAATTTCCACGATAATAATCATAATTCTTGCCCAACACAGAGAATCAACAACTTAGGCATTTGTAGTACTTATTAAGAACATAACGACTTCAATTTAAGACTCACGGGCATGCTTGACAATGACGTATAGATACTCGTCACCATGCCTATACGTCGTACTCAACAAGTAGCACATAGCAAATAGGACCCGACTCCTAATCCCTCAAGCTAAGGTTAGACCAAACACTTACCTCGATGCCACGAACACAATTCAAGCCTCAACTATCGCTTTACCTCTTGATTCCACCACCAATTCGCTCGTATCTAGCCACAAGTTACTTAACTATATCAATAAATGCTAAATGATTCAACTCCAATGCATGAAAATAGATTTTCTAAAGTTTTTCCCAAAAAATCAAAAATTGCCCCCGGGCCCACATGGTCAAAACCCGAGGTTCGAACCAAAACCAGATTACCCATTCCCCCACGAACCCAAATATATAATTTATTTTGAAATTGGACCTCAAATCGAAGTCCAAATCACTAAAATTTGAAAAACTTAGGTTCTACCCAAAACACCCAATTTTTCCCATGAAAATCATTGATTTTGAGTTGAAATCACGTGAAAAGATATTAAAGATTGAAGAAAACGAGTTAGAAATGACTTACAATTGATTTGGAAGAGAAGTTGTCTTTGAAAAATCGCCCAAGAGTGTTTTGGTTTTGAAAGGGTTTGAAAAATGAAAGATTTTCGGCTAAATTATGAATTTGCAGGTCGCAGATATCGCAATTGTGATGATACAGCAAAGGCTTCGCAATTGTGAAGTATGCCCAATTCTGTCTTCTTCGCAAATGCGAACTATCGTTCGCAAATACAAAACCTGCTAAGGTCGCAATTGCGACATAAGCTTCACAATTGCGAAAGTTCCCTTTCCAGCCAGTCTTCGCAAATGAGATGGGTTTATCACAATTGCCAGCTCGCAATTGCGAAGCCTGTAGGTCTGAAAAATATCAGCAGTTTTCCTAAGTTAGATTTTACTCCGCGGCCTATCCAAAACTCACCCGAGCCCTCGGGGCTCCAAACCAAACATGTACACCAACCTAAAAATATCATACGGACTTGCTCGTGCAATCAAATCCTCAAAATAACATCAATAACCATGAATTTACCACCAAAATCAAAGGAAATCTCATGAACTTTCAAAGTATCAATTTTCATAACTACAGATCCGAATCACATCAAATGACTACCGTTTCTTACCAAATTTTACATGCTCGACTTAAATCACATATAAGACCTGTATTGGGCTCTGAAACCAAAATATTGGCCCGATACCGTCAACTTCCAAATATTTTTCATTTCTAAAAACTCATATATATTCCAGAAAATAATTTTCTTTAAAAATTCATTTCTCGGGCTTGGGACCTTGGAATTCTATTTCGGGCATTGACCCAAGTCCCATATTTTCCTACGGACACTCCGGGATCGTCAAATCACGGGCCCGGGTCCGTTTACCAAAATGTTGACCGAAGTCAACTTAAATTCATTTTAAAGGCACTTTTTATCACTTTTCACATATTTTCACATAATGTCTTTCTGACTACGTGCCCGGACTATGCGCGCAAATCGAGGTAAGACAAAAAGAGGTTTTAAGACCTCACAACACAGAATTTATTTCTAAAACAAGTTATGACCTTTTGGGTCATCACATTCTCCACCTTTAAAACAATCGTTCGTCCTCGAACGGACATAAGAAGAAAGTACCTGAGTTGGGGAAAAGATGGGGATAACGGCTCTACATATCAGACTCGGACTCCCAGGTTGATGTCTCAACAGGCTGACCTCTCTACTGAACACGAACAAAAGGAAAACTCTTCGATCTCAACTAACAAACTTGCCGGTCTAGAATAGTTAACGGCTCCTCCTCATAGGACAATCCTTGTTCAACTGGACATTGCTGAAATCTAACACGTGGGATGGATCGCCGTAATACTTTTGAAGCATGGACACATGAAACACTGGATGCACGACTGATAAGCTCGGCGGCGACGCAAGTCTGTAAGCCACCTCTCCCACTCGATCGATAATCTCAAACGAGCCAATGGACCTCGGGCTAAGCTTGCCTTTCTTCCCAAATATCATCACGCCCTTCATAGGCAACACCCGAAGCAATACCCGCGCACCGACCATGAATGCCAAATCACGAACCTTAAGGTCGGCATAACTCTTATGCCTGGACTAAGCTGTACGAAGCCTATCCTGAATAATCCTTACCTTGTCCAAGGCATCTTGTACAAGATCCGTACCCAACAATCGAGCTTCTCCAAGCTCAAACCATCCAACCGGCGATCGACACCGCTTACGATATAAAGCCTCATAAGGAGCCATCTGGATGCTTAACTGGTAGCTGTTGTTGTAGGCAAACTCTGCTAAAGGCAAAAAATAATCCCACGAGCCTCCAAAGTCAATGACACAAGCTCGTAGCATATCCTCCAAAATCTGAATAGTACGCTCGGACTGCCCGTCTGTCTGAGGATGAAATGCTGTGCTCAACTCAACCTATGTGCCCAACTCTCACTAAACTGCCCTCCAGAAACGTGAGGTAAACTACGTACCTCGGTCTGAAATGATAGATACGGGCACACCATGAAGACGAAAAATCTCCCAGATATAGATCTCAGCTAACCTCTCGGAAGAATAGGAGACTGCCACAGGAATAAAATACGCTGACTTGGTCAGCCTATCAACAATAACCCACATTGCATCAAACTTCCTCTGAGTCTGTGGGAGTCCAACAACGAAATCCATAGTGATCCGCTCCCCCTTCCACTCGGGAAGCTCAATCCTCTAAAACAAACTATCAGGCCTCTGATGCTTGTACTTTACCTATTGACAATTCAAACACCGAGCCACATATGCAACGATATCCTTCTTTATCCTCCTCCACCAATAATGTTGCCTTAAATCCTGATACATCTTAGCGGTGCCTGGATAAATAGAGTACCGGGAACTATGGGCCTCCTCTAAAATCAACTCCCGGATCCCATCCACATTAGGCACACAAACTCGACCCTACACCCTCAAAACTCCATCATCTCCCAATGTAACTTGCTTGGCATCTCCGTGCTGCACCGTGTCTCTAAGGACACACAAATGAGGATCATCATACTGCCGATTCCGGATACTCTCCAATAATGAAGAACGAGCGACTGTGCAAGCTAACACACTGCTGGGCTCAGAAATATCCAACCTCATAGACTGATTGGCCAAAGCCTGAACATCCAAAACAAGCGGTCTCTCCCCGACTGGAATATACACAAGACTGCCCATATTGACTGATTTCCTACTCAAAGCATCGGCCACCACATTGGCCTTTTCCGGCTGATATAAGATGGTGATATCATAGTCCTTTAATAGCTCCAACCACCTTCTCTGCCTCAAATTTAGCTCCTTCTTCTTGAAAAAATACTGAATACTCTTGTGATCCGTGAACACCTCACATGCCACGCCATACAGATAATGCCTCCAAATCTTCAATACGTGAAATATGGCTACTAACTCCAAATCATAGACTGGATAGTTCTTCTCATGAATCTTTATCTGACGCGAAGCATAAGAAATGACCTTGCCATCCTGCATCAACACCGCACGAGGTCCAATACGAGATGCATCACAATACACTGTATATGGCCCTGAACCCGTAGGCAAAACCAACATCGATGCCGTAGTCAAAGCTGTCTTGAGTCTGAAAGCTCGCCTCACACTTGTTTGACCACCTAAACTGGGAACCGTTTTGGGTCAACCTGGTTATCGGGGCTATGATAGATGAAAACCCCTCCACAAACCGACGATAATAGCCTGCCAAACCCAAGAAACTCCAGATCTCTGAAGCTGATGTGGGTCTAGGCTAGTTCTTGACTGCCTCTATCTTCTTCGGATCAACCTGAATACCCTCTGCTGATACAACATGACCCATGAATGCAACTGAACTCAACCAAAACTCGCACTTCGAAAACTTGGCATACAACTGACTGTCTCTTAAAGTCTGAAGAACCACTCTCAGATGCTGCTCATGCTCCTCCCGACTACGGGAATAGATCAAAATATCATCAATGAAGATTATCACGAATGAATCCAAGTAAGGACTGAACACTCAGTTCATCAAATCCATAAAAGCTACTGGGGAATTTGTCAATCCGAATGACATCACCAAGAACTCATAATGGCCATATCGAGTGCAGAAAGCTATCTTAGGGACATCAGATGCCCTAATCCTCAACTGATGGTAGCCAGATCTCAAGTCAATCTTCGAAAATACCTTGGCACCCTAAAGCTGATCAAACAAATCATCAATCCTCGATAAAGGATACTTATTCTTGATTGTAACCTTGTTCAACTGCCGGTAATCTATACACATTCTCATCGATCTGTCATTCTTCTTGATAAACAACACCGGTGTATCCCAAGGCGAGACACTAGGTCTAATGAAACCTTTTTCAAGTGTCACGACCCTAAACCCCAAACCCGGCCGTGATGGCGCCTCTCGTTAAGACAAGGACAAACGACAATTCCCATTCCCAATTATTAACAGTTAAACCATAAGAAATAAATCTAAAGCATGATAAGATAATCCAAAGTTAACAAATGATAGCATAATTTGCGGAAAATAACCCAACACAACCCGATACCGGGGTGTCACTAGTCATGAGCATCTAACAAAGAGTACTCCAAATCAAACTACAGAGTTTAATACAGAAAACCAAGAACATGAACAAGTAAGATAGGGAAGAGCTCCGGGCTGCGAACGCCAACAACTACCTAGAGACTCCTCATATCCGCCTGAGCCGGAATGATCAGCATTCGGGGACCAAATACGCCTGAATCTGCACACAGGCTGCAGGGAGTAAAATGAGTACTCCAACTAAGTGAGTAATAATCATAAATAAAGACTCAAAGCAGGAAATCATATAAGGCACAAGGCGTGCTATAATGAAACAGAAAAAACCATTTAAAATAGTAAGCCACTGAAAGATAGGTAAAATCCTTTAACTCAAAATTTAACTTCATAAAAAGCCTTTTTCAACAATTAAGCAGGTAATTGACAGTCAATTATGAAAAATAAACACATAAAGGTTCGCCCCTCGGGTGCAGTATCAACAAATCCGCCCCTCGGGCAATATCTCAGAACAGTACCAGCCCCTCGGGTGATCACATAGAATAATACTAGCCCCTCGGGCTCAATCTCACATCACAATGGGTACCCGCACTCATTGGGGGTACACAGACTCTTGGAGGGGTCCCTTACGGCCCAAGCGCAATATCAAGCCACCTCGTGGCATCATCACTAGGCCCTCGGTCTTATATCAATCAAGTCACCTAGTTGCGTACATATCTCAGACCCTCGGCCTCATAATCAGTATCAAATGTTTCCTCACAACATAAGTCCTCGGCCTTACTCAGTCAAAAATCCTCACAAGCCACTCGGGCAGTAGTAAAACATGTTTCTCATCCCAAAATATAATTAAAAAGATCATGTAAGTGTTAAAACAGATTAAACATGGCTGAGTACGAAAAACAGTGAAATATAACATGACTTAGTTCAAGTATAAAGTCAAAATAGTGAGGAAATACCAGTAAAAATCCCCGAAGGGTTCAAATAGTTGGCACAAGGCCCAAATATGGCGTTTATCCCAAATCATGATGATAGCAAATAGATTTCAGTCAAATACGCGGTAAAATAGTCATTCGGGACAGACTAAGTTACAATCCCTAATAGTGCACGACTCCAGGCTCGTTATCAAGCGTGTGCATCACCTCAATATAGCACAACAATGTGCAATTCCAGGTTTCATACCCTCAGAACATCATTTACAATCATTACTCACCTTGAACCGGTCAAATCTCTAGCTCGCGATGCCTTTACCCCTTGAATCGACCTCCACTCGCGTCACATCTATCCAAAATCAGAACGAGGACGTCAAAATATGCTAAGGGAATAAAGCCCAAGTGAAAATAATCAATTTACAACATAAATCCTGAAATTACCAAAACCCGACCTCGGGCCCACGTCTCAAAATTCGATAAATTTTTACATCAATAGATTCCTTATCTCCCCACGAGTCCATACATATCAAAAATTCTGAAATCCGACCTCAAATGGTCCTACAAATCCTCAATCAAAGGTCTAAATTTCCAAGACCTAGTTCTTCATTTTTTCGGCTTAATTCCATGGTTATTTAGGTGGAATTCACATTAGAATCGAGTTTTAAGTCCAAGAATCTTACCTCCAAGTGATTCCCCTTGAATCCCTTTTCAATCCCCTTTAAAAAGCTCCAACAACGACCAACAATGGAGGAAATAAACCCCAAAATATCGGACAAGATGAGTATTTAAACATTCTACCCAAGCCTTAATTCCTTCTTCGCGAACGCGGTCAAAACCTCACGTTTGCGAAGCACAAAAATGACTTTGACCATAAAACCTCTATGCGAACGCGCCCATCGCGAACGTGATGACTCCTCAGCTTGACCCTTCGCAACGTGCTCCCTCACCCGACGCGATGAACAAAACACCTCAAAACCCAGCTGGCTAATTTTCTCTATGCGAACGCGGAACAGACCTCGCGAACGCGATGAATTGTTTCCCTTACCTTCGCGAACGCGGAGACTCCCTCGCGAACGTGAAGGCCAAAGTCTCAGCCTTCTCCAGCTAACACTTCGCGATCGCGTCTCCCCTCTTGCGAACCCGAAGGGCATTTGTCTGCAACACTGAGCAGTAGGTTTCTGCAATTCCAAACTTTATGAAATGGTCCGATTGACCACCCGAAACTCACCCGAGGCCCCGAGACCTCACCCAAACATGCCAACATATCCCATAACCTCATTCAAACTTTTTCCAAACTTCGGAACGCTTAAAACAACATCGAAACACCAAATTCGCATCGGATTCAAGCTTAAGATTTTCAAAATCTTCTAAATTACGCTTTTGATAAAAAACCCAACCAAACCATGTCCGAATGACCTGAAATTTTGTACGCACATCCCAAATGACACAAGAAAACTATTGCAACTCTCGGAATTCCATTCTGACCCCTCTATCAAAATCTCGCCTACCAACCGGAAATCGCCAAAATATCAACTTCGCCAATTCAAGCCTAAATCTAGTTTGAACCTCCAAACCTCATTCCGATCATGCTCCTAAGTCCCAAATCACCTCCCAAAGCTAACCGAACCAACGAAACTCACATCCGAGTCCTCTAACACATAATTCAACATCCAGTTGACTTTCCTACTTAAGCTTCCTCAAAAGAGACTAAGTGTCTCAAACCTTACAAAAATCATTCCGAATTCAATCCGACCAACCCGATATTACATAACACGGATAAACAAAGCATAAAGAAGCAGAAATGGGGGAAAATGGAGAAGTAACTCATGAGACGACTGGCCGGGTCGTCACATCCTCCCCAACTTAAATAAACTTTCGTCCTCGAACGAGTCAAGAAACATACCTGAAGCCTCAAACAAGTGAGGATATCTGCTCCACATATTCCACTCGGTCTCCCAGGTAGCCTCCTCCATGGGCCGACCTCTCCACTGCACTTTCACTGAAGTTATATCCTTTGACCTCAACTTTCGAACCTGACGACCCAAAATAGCTACTGGCCCCACATTATAAGTCAAATCATCATCCAACTGAACCGCACTGAAATCCAAAACATGAGACATATCCCCAATATACTTCCGGAGCATAGAAACATGAAATACCGGATGCACACTCGATAAGCTGGGTGGCAAATCAAGCTCATAAGCCACCTCCCCAATCCTCTGAAGCACCTCAAAAGGCCCAATGAACCGCAGACTCAATTTCCCTTTCTTTCCAAATCTCATAACACCTTTCATGGGTGAAACCTTTAACAGAACCTTCTCGCCAACCATGTAGGACACATCCCGAACCTTCCTATCAGCATAGCTCTTCTACTTCGACTGCGCTGTACGAAGCCTCTCCTGAATTACCTTCACCTTTTCTAAAGCATCTTGTACCAAGTATGTCCCCAATAGCCTAGCCTCACCGGGCTCGAACCAACCAACTGGAGATCTACACCGCCTCCCATACAAAGCCTCATATGGAGCCATCTGAATACTCGATTGGTAGTTGTTGTTATAAGAAAACTCTGCAAGCGGTAGAAACTGATCCCATGACCCTCTAAAATCAATGACACAAGCACACAACATGTCTTCCAATATCTGAATAGTGCGCTCGGACTGCCCGTCCGTGTGAGGGTGAAAAGCTGTGCTCAACTCAACCTGAGTACCTAACTTTTGCTGCACAGACCTCTAAAACTGTGGTGTAAATTGAGTGCCCCTATCTGAAATGATGGAAACTAGGACACCATGCAAATGAATAATATCCCGGATATAGATTTCTGCCAACCGCTCTGATGAATAGGTAGTACACCTAGGAATGAAGTGCGCAGACTTGGTCAGCCAATCCACAATCACCCAAATAGCATCGAACTTCTTCAAAGTCCGTAGAAGTCCAACTACAAAGTCCATAGTGATCCTCTCCCAAGCAAGCCACCCGGTTTCTGATGCTCATATTTCACCTTCTAACAATTGAGACACTGAGCTACAAATCCCACAATATCTTTCTTCATTCTCCTTCACCAATAGTGCTGCCTTAAATCCTGATACATATTCGCGGCACCCAGATGAATGGAATACCTCGAGCTATGGGCCTCCTCCAGAATCAACTCCCAAAGCCCATCTATATAAGGCACACAAATCTGGCCCTGCATCCTCAACACCCCATCATCACTAATGGTCACATCTCTGGCATCATCGTGCTGAACTCTGTCCTTAAGGACAAGCAAATGCGGATCATCATACTGGCACTCTCTGATGCGATCATATAAGGAAGACCGAGAAATCACACAAGCTCCGAAATATCTAACCTCATGAACTAATTGGCCAAGGCTTGAACATCAACTGCAAAAGGTCTCTCCCCAGCTGGAATATATGCCAAACTCCCCATACTCACCGTCTTTCTTCTTAAGGCATCGGCCACCTTATTGGCCTTTCCCGGATGGTACAATATAGTGATATCATAATCCTTAAGCAACGCCAACCACTCCACTGTCTCAAATTGATATCCTTCTGTTTGAACAAGTGTTGGAGGCTACGATGATCCGTAAACACCTCACTAGACATACCAAACAAGTAATGTCTCTAAATCTTCAACGCATGAACTATGTCAGCCAACTCTAAATCATGAACGGGTAGTTCTTCTCATGAGGCTTCAACTGACGAAAAGCATAAGCAATAACTCTACCCTACTACATCAATACACAACCAATACCAACTCTCGAAGCATCACAATACACAATATATGAACCTGAAGTTGATGGAAAAACTAACACTGGAGCTGTGGTCAAAGCTGTCTTGAGCTTTTGAAAGCTCTTCTCACACTCATCCGACCATACAAATGAAGCACCCTTATGAGTCAACTTGTTCAAGGGCGATGCGATATATGAGAATCCCTGAACAAAATGGTGATAATAACCCACCAAACCAAGAAAGCTGCAAATCTCTGTGGCTGAAGATGGTCTGGGCCAACTCTGAACCGCCTCTATCTTCTTTGGATCAACCTGAATACCCTCGCTGGACACCACGTGCGCTAAGAAAGCCACTAAACTGAGCCAAAACTCAAACTTGGAGAATTTTGCATAAAGCTTCTCCTCTCTCAATCTCTTCAACACAACTCTCAAATGCTCTGCGTGCTCCTCCTGACTATGTAAATATACCAGAATATCATCAATGAAGACTATGACAAACGAGTCAAGATAAGGCCGAAACACACTGTTCATCAAATGCATGAATGCTGCTGGGCCTTGGTCAGCCCAAAAGACATCACCAAGAACTCATAATGACCATATCGGGTCCTGAAAGCTGTCTTAAGAATATCCGAGTCCCTGATCTTCAACTGGTAATAACCTGAACAGAGATCAATCTTGGAGAACACTCTCGCTCCCTGAAGCTGGTCGAATAAATCATCAATGCGAGGCAAAGGATACTTGTTATTAATTGTTACTTTGTTCAATTGCCTATAATCAATGCACATCCTCATAGTGCCATCCTTCTTTTTCACAAATAGAACCGACGCACCCCAAGGTGACACACTAGGCCGAATGAACCCTTTATCAAGGAGTTCCTAAAGCTGCTCCTTTAATTCCTTCAACTCCGCTGGTTCCATACGATACGTCAGATTAGAAATGGGCTGAGTGCCCGACACCAGGGCAATACCAAAATCAATATCCCTATCCGGTGGCATGCCCGACAGGTCCGCAGGAAACACGTCGCGAAAATCCCTCACAACTAGAACAGAATCAATACTGGGTGTCTCAGCACCGACATCCCTAGCAAAGGCTAGATACGAAAGACAACCCTTCCCAACTATATGCTGTGCTTTCAAGAATGAGATCACTCTACTAGGAAGATAATCAGTCACACCTTACTACTCAATCTGTGGCACACCCGGTATAGCCAATGTGACTGTGTTAGCATGAAAGTCCAGAATAGCACGACACGGAGATAGCCAATCCATGCCCAAAATGACATCTAAATCCACCATACACAATAATAAAAGATCCACACGGGTCTCCAGACCCCAATAGTCACCACACACGACTGGTACACACGGCCTACAATAGTAGGATCACCCACCAAGGTAGATACATGAACATGTGAAGCAAGAAACTCATGGGGCGTACCCAAATAACAAGTAAAGTATGATGACACATATGAAAAAGTGGAGCTGAGATCAAATAATACAGAGTCATCTCTGTGGCAGACTAAAATAATACCTGTAATAACAACATCTATCCGGAAGTGCATAAAAACGGGCCTGACCACCACCTGATCGACCTCCACTCTCTGGGGCGACCCCTATCTGACTGGGCGGGTGGTGGTGAAGTAACTAGTGCTAAAGTCGATGACTGATTCACCCGCACACCTCAAACTGGAACCAACATAGCACATAACCGTGCAATCAACTAATTAATAGTGGACTCCCCACTTGGCTCGAATCCATAGACCAAAACATACACAACTAACTCATAACACATATACTTTATTGTTGCCATAATACCATAGTGAGATTAAACTCAATCATTCATAAGCTCGTGGAACACAGACCATCTGGTACTTTATATCTTCTGCAAATCTCGTATTCACTCTCGTAGTATTCAAGCCTACTCTCTTGAGCAACCTAAATTCAAATTGTAAAACATATATTTCCCTGGTAACAAAGATCTTCCAATAAATGACATGAGGGATTACGCAAACTTCAGGACAATCCACAGGAGATAACCCTACCTGCTTTGCCTTAAACTAACATTTTTGTATACCTTCCACCATCATAAACATTACGCAGTCACTTAAACTTCCTGAGTCTGAACTCAGACCGCAACATGAAATTCACTATACTCCCAACTAGGAAACATGGAAAGATTCTTCACACACCCTTAACTCGGGGCTATACCTCAAATCAAGATGAAAATCGAGCACCTAATAGTCCTTCTATCCTCCAGGATACCCTTCTCGTCGCTTCCAAATCACATGAATACATCTCGCAGTCACATCACACTCATCACCTCCCTTAATAGGGACAATACAGAACATATGGATTGAGAGACACACACTCACAAAATCAACAGCTCAGTGCTCAAGCTATAAACAAAAATCCGGCATCGAGTCCTCTAGAGTGGCCCAACATCAACGCACAGAGATCATATCTCGCCCCTCGATCAGGGAATCACAAGCCATCGATGCATATCCGATACCGAGTGCTCATGCACGCATAAAAACATGTGGAAGGAATTCAAAGAGTTACTTTTCAAGCTGAATTAAGGACGTACGATAAGAATTTAAAGAATATGAAGTTTTTCCTAAAGGTTCTGCAGCCTTTCGAGGATAAATATAGACGTCTCCGTACCGATCCGCGAGACTCTACTAAACTTGCTCATGACTCGTGAGACCTATGTAACCTAGGCTCTGATACCAACTTGTCACGACCCTAAACCCCAAACCCGGTCGTGATAGCAGCTCTCGTGAAGACAAGGCCAGCCGACACTTCCCATTCCCAATTATTAACAGTTAAACCATAAGAAATAAATCTAAAGCATGATAAGATAATCCAAAGTTAACAGATGATAACATAATTCGTGGAAAATAACCCAACACAGCCCGATACCGAGGTATCACTAGTCATGAGCATCTAACAAAACGGAATACTACAAATCAAACTACAGAGTTTAATACAGAAAACCAAGAACATAAAGAAGTAAGATAGGGAAGAGCTCCGGGCTGCGAACACCAACATCTACCTAGAGACTTCTCGGATCTGCCTGAGCCGGAATGATCAACACTCAGGAGAGGGACCAGATACGCCTGAATCTGCACACAGAGTGCAGGAAGTAAAGAGAGTACTCCAACTCAGTGAGTAATAAATATAAATAAAGACTGAAAGCATGAAATCACGTAAGACACAAGGCGGGCTATAATGAAGCAGTAAAACCATTTAAAACAGTAAGCCAGTGAAAGATAGGTAAAATCTTTTAACTCAAAATTTAACTTCATGAAAAGCCTTTTTCAACTATTAAGCAGGACAGTCAATTATGAAAAATAAACACATAAAGGTTTGCCCCTCGGGCACAGTATCAACAAATCCGCCCCTCGGGCAATATCTTAGAATAGTACAAGCCCCTCGGGCTATCACATAGAACAATACCAGCTCCTCAGGTTCAATCTCACATCACAATGGATACCCGCGCTCACTAGGGGTGTACAGACTCCTGGAAGGGCCCCTTATGACCCAAACACAATATCAAGCCACCTCGTAGCATCATCACTAGGCCCTCGGCCTCATATCAATTAAGCCACCTCGTGGCGTACATATCTCAGACCCTCGGCCTCACAATCAGTATCAAATGTTTCCTCACAACATAGGCCCTTGACCTTACTTAGTCAAAAATCCTCACAAGCCACTCGGGCAGTAGTAAAACATGTTTCTCATCCCAAAATATCATTTAAAAGATCATGTAAGTGTTAAAACAGAGTAAACATGGCTGAGTATGAAAAATAGTAAAATATAACATGACTGAGTTTAAGTATAAAGTCAAAACAGTAAAGAAATACCAGTAAAAATCCCCGAAGGGTTCAAATAGTTGGCATAAGACCCAAATATGGCGTTTAGCCAAAATCATGATGATAACAAATAGATTTCAATCAAATACGCGGTAAAATAGTCATTTGGGACGGACTAAGTCACAATCCCCAACAGTGCACGACCCCACGCTCGTCATCAAGCATGTATGTCACCTCAATATAGCACAACGATGTGCAAGTCCGGGGTTTCATACCCTCATAACATCATTTACAATCATTACTCACCTCGAACCGGTCAAATCTCTAGCTTGCGACCCCTTTGCCCCTCAAATCGGCCTCCACTCGCGTTGCATCTATCCAAACTCAGAATGAGGACATCAAAATATGCTAAGGGAATGAAGCCCAAGAAAAAACAATCAATTTACAACATAAATCCCGAAATTACCAAAACCCGACCCCCGGGCCCATGTCTCAAAATTCGATAAATTTTTACATCAATAGAATCCTTATCTCCCCACGAGTTCATACATATTAAAAATTCTGAAATCCGACCTCAAATGGTCCTTCAAATCCTCAATCAAATGTCAAAATTTCCAAGCCCTAGTTCTTCATTTTTTTGGCTTAATTTCCATGATTATTTAGGTGGAATTCACATTAGAATCGGGTTTTAAGTCCAAGAATCTTACCTCCAAGTGATTCCCCTTGAATCCCTCTTCAATCCCCTTGAAAAAGCTCCAACAACGACCAACAATGGAGGAAATAAACCCCAAAATCATGGACAAGACGAGTTTTTAAACATTCTGCCCAGTCCTTAATTCCTTCTTCGCGAACGCGGTCAAAGCCTCGCGTTCGCGAAGCACAAAAATGACTTTAACCAAAAATCCTCTACGCGAATGCGACATGCCTATCACGAACGCGATGACTCCTTAGCTTGACCCTTCGCGAACACGCTCCCTCACCCGCGAACGCGATGAACAAAACACCTCAAAGCCCAATTGGCCAATTTCCTCTATGAGAATGCGTAACAGACCTCGCAAATGCGATGAATCGTTTCCCATACCTTCGCGAATGCGGAGACTCCCTCGCAAAAACAAAGGCCAAAGTCTCATACTTCTCCAGCTAACCCTTTGCGATCTCGTCTCCCCTCTCAGGAACGTGAAGGGCATTTGTCTGCAACATTGAGTACCATATTTCTGCAATTCCAAACTTCATGAAATGGTACGATTGATCACCCGAAACTCACTCGAGGCCCTCAGGACCTCAACCAAACATGCCAACATATCCCATAACCTCATTAAAACTTGTTCCAACCTTCAGAACGCTCAAAACAACATCAAAACACCAAATTCGCATCGGATTCAAGCCTAAGAATTCAAATCTTCTAAATTACGCTTTTGACCAAAAACCCAACCAAACCACGTCTGAATGACCTGAAAGTTTGCGTGCACATCCCAAATGACACAACAGAACTATTTCAACTCTTGAAATTCCATTCCGATCCCTATATCAAAATATCGCCTACCAACCAAAAATCGCCAAAATATCAACTTCGCCAATTCAAGCCTAAATCTACTCCGAACCTCGAAAACTCATTCCGATCACGCTCCTATGTCCCAAATCACCTCCCGAAGCTAACCAAACCATCATAACTCACATCCGAGCCCTCTAACATATAAGTCAATATCCAATTGACATTTTCAACTAAAGCTTCCTCAAAAGAGACTAAGTATCTCAAACCTTACCAAAATCATTCCGGATTCAATCTGACCAACCCGATATCATATAACACAGATAAACAAAGCATAAAGAAGTAGAAATGGGGAAAACGGAGCGGTAACTCATGAGACGACTGGCCGAGTCATCATATCAAGTAAGTCTTGCAACTTCTCCTTCAACTCTTTCAACTCAGGCAGGGCCATACGATATGGTGGAATAGAAATCGGCTGAGTGCCCGTAGCCAACTCAATTCAGAATTCAATATCCCTGTCGGGTGGCATACCTGATAGGTCTGGCGGAAATACCTCAGGAAACTCACGAACAACATGCACAGAATTAATAGAAGGAACCTCGGCACTAGAATCACGAACATATGCCAAATAGGCCAAACACCCCTTCTCGACCATATGTCGAGCCTTCATATATGAGATAACACTACGGGTAGAATGACCAGGAGTCCCTCTCCATCCTAAACAAGGTAAACCCGGCAAGGATAAGGTCACAGTCTTGGCATGATAGTCCAAGATAGCGTGGTAAGGTGATAACCAGTCCATCCCCAATATGACATCGAAATCAACCATGTCAAGAAGTAACAAATCTACACGAGTCTTATGACCCCCAATCACAACTATACACGAACGATGGACTCTATCTACCACTATAGAATCACCCACCGGTGTAGACACATATACATGAGCACTCAAGGAATCACTAGGCATGACCAGATACAGTGCAAAATAAGATGACACATATGAGTATGTAGTTCCTGGATCAAATAAAATTGAAGCATCTCTGCTACAGACTAGAACAGTACTTGTGATAACTACATTGGAAGCCTCATCCTCAAGCCTGGTTGGAAGAGCATAACATCGGGGCTGTGCCTTACCACCCTGAACTACATCTCTGGGATGGCCTGCTACTGGCTGGCCTCCACCTCTAGCGGCTTGACCTCTGCCTATAATACCTCTACCTCCACCTCTAGCACCTCTACCTCCACCTCTAGCTGGCTGAGCGAGCTGTGGAACACTCAGTGCCTAAACCATAGCACGGGAACCCTGCTTCTGCGACTGAATATCCACTAATCTCGGACAAGCCCTCCAAATATGACCATACTCACCGCACTCAAAGCATCCACTTGAGTGCTGCAACTGAGGAAACTGAGACTGACCCTGGCGACCTGTATAACTACCTTGAAAACTCTGGAGTGGCGGTGCACTGATAAGAGCTGGTAGTGAACTGTAGGGCTGCTGATCAGAATACTGCATATGAGAATCACAACCACCTGAAGCGCTGTGAGAAACCTGAAGTGCTGACTGAAAAGGCCTAGGAGGATGGCCTCTACCATATGTCACACCTCCTTTTTACTACCCTCTGGGAGGGGTATAAGAGAGTTTTTTCCAATTTAAGTGACAATCGAAATGATATTATTTATATTAAAATCAGAGTCTCCACTTGGGATAATTTATGGTGTCCCAAGTCACCAGTTAAAATCCCAAATCGAGGAAGTTGACTCTATTTACGGCCTGCGAACACAGAAATTTGGGTAAGGAATTTTGTTAACCCGGGAGAAGGTGTTAGGCATTCCCGAGTTCCATGGTTCTAGCACGGTTTCTTTGATCATACTTGGCTTATTAAATTGTCTAATTACTAATTTTAAAACCTATGTGCATTTGCCCTTTTAATTAAGAAATTATCTTTAAACAGGTCACGTGCACGTGTACCCATTTGTTTGGCGCATCAAAAAATCATGTCATGTGAACGTGTTCACGATTAATAACACTTTATTATTATTAAGAAAAGTTTAGCCAAAGTTGTGCGAATGCATACTTCGGTTTTATTTTTAAAATCGTAATCTTGTCACGCGAACGTGTACGCAATCACGATTGTATATTAAACGGGCCTAAAGCAACTGCGAGCATTTGTCATTTTTATATCTAGGCTATGAAATTAATATGAGGGCCATGAATGATTAAATTGTGGATGGCACACCTCAAACTATATAAACTAAAACTAATTAGGGGCCTATTATAACAGTTTTATTATTAAAAAAAATTTGATCGAAGTTGCGCAAACGCATACTCTGAATTGGTTTTTAGAATCATAATTATGTCACGCAAACGTGTACACAATCATGATAGTACATTAAAAGCGCCTAAAGCATTGCTACGATGTTCTTGAATTGCTTAATTTCTATAATTTGAGATTAACGAATTTAGTCAAACTTCCCAAGCTAGAAAGGTTCGAATGAATCAGCAATTTGTAAGCTATAGGCTCACTTATAAAGCTACCGATCGCGGGCTCAAAAATGTGGCTGAGATAAGTGGGCTTGGGAGCCTATAAGGCCACTGATCATGGACCAAAAACTGAAGCTCAGATAAATGGATCTAGGTAGTGACATTCTTGAAATAAAAGAACGTCGAATGCCTTTTGCATAAGCTCCAGATCTAGGCCAAAGTGTTGTTGGCATCCACTACTTACAACACAATCAATTCTGCCATATAGATAGCCCTTTATTTATTCTATGGCCATACCTATATAATGTCCTAATAACAATAACAATTATCTATTTCTTGCAAGCATAGTAACAGATGGTCATAACCTCTCTCTAGGCATTAGACCAGATGAGGCTTGGATCAAATTCACAAGTGGAATCAAATAAACCAATCTAAGTTTATTCCTAATTTCTGAATTCTATAGGACCGATATGAGGGCTTATATTCAACGAGTAGATTACCAAATGCTTCAGAACAAACAAATAAGTGAATGCCATAAAACAACTAACTAGGACTAAAGAGAAAGCAACCCAACGCAGAGAAGAATAAGGTTAGTCAGTTCTTCATAACTTAATAGTAGTGCCATGAAGTCAGGACAATGATAGATCAAATAGCCAATAGAGCCAATGATTCCCAACAAAGAAAAAATTTGGGTAGAACTGATCACACGAACTAATCAAAAGAAACAACACAAAATCTATAAGAACATAACTTGTTGCAACTAGCACACTGACAAAATTGGTAGATCAACAGGTTAGTTTATGTGTAAGTGTTTCAACAATAGAATCCAATGGCATAGCTCAATCAACACATTTTTAGCAAGCAAACTCAAACCATATCAAGGAGGCACACATGAATACTTATCAACTAAGTGTATTATGATAGTTTCAGACTCGAGCCATTAAGAAACAATCCTACTTAGCGCAAAACTGCCACGAATTCAAACTGATTTTTAGCTAAATTAATAGCATATCTTAACAGGACCCAAAACTAAAAGAAGAAGAAGCAAGAAAAGGATTTCCAGTATTTCAAATTCAAATCCCAAGGTGATTTCAAATTCTTAGCATTTCAAAGATGATTTCAGCACTCATTTCAAATTCAAACTTCAGCAGCAAAGGCTCACCAAAACTCGTTCCTGAACATCTGAAGTAAGGAACAACTTTGACACTAATTTATACTTGAAGACAAAGCTCGATGCTAGTTTATATAAGAATAAGCAAGGAATTTAGAAGTTTGGTGTCGTTTTTTAAAACTCTAATTTAACCAAAAAAAACAGAGATGTTCAATGAGAAAACAGAACGAGCAATCACTAAACCCTCATACAATGACCTTCAACTTAAAATAAGCATATTTGAGCAAATTTAAACCTGAAAAGGACACCAAGAACACTCTGAGAAAAATATGGAATCGAAAATTATGTTGGGATTCAATTGAGCATATTCACAAATAGCAAATACAAACTTAGAAACTGCTCTAAGTAAAAAGGTGAAATAGGGGTCGATCAAAATCCAGAATCGACACAATTCAAGACACACAAATAAACGCTCATATTAAACCTTGAATTCAACATTTATTTCTAAACTTTCACCATATTTTGCACACCAAAAACAGTAGCGAGGGAAAGAAATAAACCTGCAATTGATACATACAACACATCAAGTTACTCTCGGAACCACGAATCGTGACCTTCGAACAAGCCTCACCTCTCATACTCAATCCAAACTCATAATAAAGGTAAAATTTCTGAACTAAAGAGATAAAGAAAAACAGAAATGTCAACACCAAACTAAAAGAAAACAAATATTTTTTTTATTTTTTGTACTTTTCTATTCTGGGAATAAATAGAAGAACAATGAAAAGAGGAAGAATATTTTAGACCCTATTTTTTCTCTCAACTTTTCTTCAGAAAATGCTCTCTAAACCCCCCCTCTTCTGTCAATATCATCTCTCTTATATATGACTTCAGGCCTTCTCGAACCTTCTCCCTTTCTCTCCAAACAAAAATCTTCTTCCAAACCTGATTTTTTACCCCCCTTTTCGATTAAAAACGGACAAATGGAGGGAGTGGATCAAATCGAATCCAATCTAACGCTCCCCATATTTCATCATTTCCATCTGAGGGATTAAAAATCTGAAAATAAATCAAAGAGGGGGCATGTGAGGGAGAGGAAATTTGTCAGAAATGGTTAGAATCTTAGTGACGTTGTGAGATAAGGGCATGTGCGAGTGAACTCGCATGAGTTTGGCGAGTTTTGTGGGTTGAATCGCGGCAGAGAAGCAAAGAAGATAGAGTGGGCGCCGTTTGGGAGTATAAATTAGGGTTAGGGCTTGTGAAAGAAATGTTATAATTGGGGTTATATGTGTTTGAGAACGGTGCGGGTCAGAGGGGCGGGTCGCGGGTTAGGGGGGCTTTGGGATGGGGGGATTTGGGGTTTAAGTTGGCCCAATTTCAGGATTTAAAATAGCCCCCTTTTCTTCCTCAATTTCTTTCCTTATTTCTTTCCTTTGTTTTTCTTTTTCTTTCTTTAATTAATTAAAAACTTAAATTAAATTCCAAAGTTAAATTAATTTGCGAAATTAAGCTAATTATCTACTATAATATTTACAAAAATTAATTACTCCTAGATTAAAAGAGGAAATTACTAATCTAAAAATAAAAAAGCTAAAAATGCAAAAGTAAACCTTTTTTTGTGATTTTTATTTTTTAATAAAGCAACTAATTCACTAATTAATCTTAACAATGTAAAAATGGGACCTAAATACAATGCATGATATTTTTGGCATTTTCATGATTTTTACAAAAAATAAACATGCACAAAAATGCAAACAATTAGCACAAATTCCCACAAAATCCTATAAAATTGTAAAAAATGGAAAAATTATTTTTTCTTGTATTTTATGGGAGTGACTCCTATAGGTAAAAAATCACATGCTCACAGCTGCCCCTCTTTGTTCGGAAACACAAAGAGTTTTCGTGCAAAGATAAAGTGAGCGGATACGAGCGATTTTTGCCCGTTTGGATATTCCGTGGGAAGCATTTTTGAAAGATTTGACCTCACCTTGCTTCCGAGGTTGCCTATATATCCTTGGATATAAAGTAATCAGGTCAGTGTAGTTCGGGAAGTTTCGGTAGCTGGGACTACCAGGAAACTGTGATTTCACTGTTGCTGCTGCCGTTCCTGCTTGCTGAACTCTTTATTACACCATGACAAAATAAAAGAAGCTAAACTATGATCTATGAATTACAAGAATCCTGTCTATAATCTTCAAATTTGATCTTGCAGTTTCTGCTGCTCTGTTGACTTGTACTCTCTAGGTAAGCTTCCTTTGTTGCCAACCTGAATTGTATTTTGAGGTGAATTCCCTTATTCTCCAGGTAGGCTCCTGATTGCCAACGCTCGAACTGTCTTCCTTTGAAACTTAGACTACCTTCCCTTGTTCTCCAGGTGGGCGCCTAACTGCTGACCTTGAACTATTTTTCCTTGAGCATTGAACTACCTTCCCTTGTTCTCCAGGTGGGCGCCTGATTGCTGAACTTGAACTGCTTTTCCTTGAAACTTAAACTACTTTTCCTTGAAACTTAAACTGCTTTCCCTTGTTCTTCCAGGTGGGTTCCTGATTTCCAATACCTGTACTGCTTTTTCCTTGAAACTTGCACTGCTTTTCCTAAAAAATTGAACTGCTTTTACTCGAAACTTGAACTATTTTCCTATATTCTCCAAGGGGGTGCCTGATTCCCAACACTTGCGCATGTTTTTCCTTGAGACTTGAACTGCTTCTCCTTGTTCTCCAGGTGGGTGCCTGATTTCCAACACTTGCACTGCTTTTCCCTCGAAACTTGACTTGTTTTCCCTTGTTCTCCAGGTGGGCTTCTGATTGCTGAACTTAAACCGTCTTCCTTTGAACATTATTTCTTTCCCTTTGTTCTCTAGGTGGGTGCCTGATTACCAACATTTGAATTCTATTCCTTTCCTATGAAACTTGAATTGTTTTCCCTTGTTTTCTAGGTGGGCGCCTGATTGCTAAACTTGAATCGTCTTCCTTTTCTCTGAAACCTAAATTGTTTTCCCTTATTTTCTAGGTGAGTGCCTGACTGTAGACACTCGAACCATCTTCTCTTGCTACTTCAAACTGTTTCCCCTTGAAGCTTGAACCATTTTCCCTTTTCTCTAGGTGGGTGCTTGATTGCAAAGCTTACCTGCTTTCCTTTGAACTTGTGCCGTCTTCCCTTGTTCTCCAGGTGGGCGCCCGATTGCAACAAAACAGACAAAAAAAAAAGAAGTTTTTCTGCCCCAGTTTGATATTGGGAACATCTGTGAGTGTTAACCAATTCTTGTTATCAAAATAAGTTCTAAGTTAAATTCCCTTATCCTGAAAAATTTCAAACCAAGTCTCATCTCAAAAGTGAAAAACTTAAATGCTAAATTATACTTCCCAAAAGTAAAACTCTCATCAGACCTTGTCACTTGCGAGGGTCTCAGAACTTACTAAATTCCGTTATCCAGGAGGGTACTAGAAACTTACTGCCGAGCCTGTCTAGTACCTGCTTTCCTCATGGAGTGTTTCTCCGGAACAAACAAAATTTCTTGCCCCTGTTTCAATCAAAGAAAACTTGTGAGTTTAAACATGGTGGTTGGTTTGCGGCCTTGACTTTGAGGGCGATTGCTCCTTCACTTCCCATGATAACTGCGATTTCAACTCGAAAGACCTTGCCTGTTTATTGACTGACCACTTTTTCTGTCACCCTTATCACAGAAAATACCTCTGATCCGTTCAAACCCAATACCATTCATCTGTTGCAATGTGCTCATGCATTGACATATACTGAACCTTTGTGTTTCACATGAATCCCAAAGCATGTCAATTGCCACCTAGTCAGTGCGCATGCTGTTCTTTTCTTACTTAAACCACTGGACTTGGACTTGAGGTCTATTTCTCCTTCACTTGCCATGATAACTTTGATTTCCGCTTGGAAGACCTTGCTTGTCATTGGTTAAGCACTTTCTCTGTCAATCTTATCACAGAAAATACCTTTGATCCGTTCACCCAACATCCTCGATCTGTTGCATTGTTCATGAATTGATATATACCAAACCTTTTTATTTCACATGAATCCCAAAGCATGTTGATTGTTACCAACTCAGTGTGCATGCTGTTCTTTCCTGACTTATGCCACTTTGATGTGTTAGCTAGATCCCGTTTTGTGCAATTGGAAAGCTGGTGGCAAATTTTGAAGTCATTTCTCACTTGTCCTGACCAAACAGACTCAGGAAGAGGAAGTAAACAAGACAAAAGGAACATAATAAAAGACAATAAAAAGAGATGATTCTTAACAAGAAAACTACAAAGTAGAAACTTATCAGATGTGGATACTAACTCTAATGACCATGATATGCACCTTCGAATTAAGTGGCCTAAACTGTCAAGCAAGTCTGATGTTCAACTCTTGTTATCCCCCTAAACCGTGAAACTGGGCTTCAATGCTCCAATTATCCTATCTGAGTCACAATCCTTATTCGACTTGTAGTGCCCGAAGGGTTTTCACGATCAAGCCTCTCTCATTTTGTTCTTTCTCTCAACTTACTGTCGCTCTATGATGCCTGTGAAGGTTTTCACCAATACGACACTCTCATTTGTTCTTTTCTTCTTATTTCATCTGATTCTGTAGATAAGGCACTAAACATGGTAAAAACATCATATACCCTTGGAATGTCTAAACTCAGCACTCTCAAAGATTATCTGGGAGGTCTTTTTTGGACTATAATGTAGGCTTTTGGATAGGGTTAGAAACAAAGGGTATCATAAAGGCTCAAAAACAACATAAACGGGCTCAAAATTACAACTCTTTGGAATCAGATCTCTTACAACAACCACAACTTCTTTCCCAGTTTCTTTGCTTGGGGAGTTTTGAATTTTTATTTTGATGGGATCGAACCGTGAGGCTGCCTACGTATCCTTAAAAGGAATCAGGTCGAACGTAGTTCACGAGACTACTTTTTGTTACTATTTGCTTTTTTCTTTTTTTTTTCTTATCATTTTTTTATTCTTTTTTTTCTTTTTTTTTCTTTTTTTTTTTGAATTTTCCTTTTGGAATGAACTTTCTAAAATAAAACTATGGGGGGACATAATTTTTTTTCGTATGACTCTAACTTGATTCCAAAAGAGGGAGAGGTCAAAGAAATCAGTATAGACTCAAAAGGGTATCGAATGGTATAAGTATTTGGGTAGCTGAAAGAGGGCCTCCCAATCCCTGAAAATGCCAAGTACAACACATGCAACTTGAAATGAAAAAGAAAGAGCACACACAACATTCTTTTACAACTTCAACATTGATATCACTGATATGTCTTCCACTTTTCTTTAGCGCCTTGTCAAGTACAGAACCCTCGTTGGGTGATTCCCTCTTCACAATGGATATTCTCCGGCAGTACAGAGAAAACTTTCTTGACTTTATCTTGTAACTTGAGATGCACTTGAACTCAAAGTTTCTTGCTTCAAATTGTTGGGACTCACTCTCTTGTAACAAATTCTTGTCATCCCATTAACTTTCCAAACTATCTGCCCTAGTTTCACATGGTTCGGGCTTCAAATGATCTCAAAATGTCCAAATCTGTACTTATTTCCGTCATGTGTCCCTATCATCTTCAAAATTGTTTCATTGCTTTATGATTAAACTAACTTTTAAGACCAGGCCTAGAATTATTCGTGCATGTCATGTCACTAGAATCAGCAGGAAGAGAACTATAAAAGGAAAAGAGAACTAAACAAAACAAATGACTAGAAATAACAGAAAACAGAAAATTGCATTAGACATATAGTGAAAGGTTTTGGACAACGAAACAAGCAAACTAAACTGGGGTTACAACCTTGGAACAATCCTAGATAACACTAAACAAGTTATGACTAAAGGAATTAGGCAAAAAATAAAAAAAAGATATAAGGGTTTGAGTCACAAGACAATATCCGGATTACAACCCTGAAATAAACGGGACAACAGAAATAACAACAAAATGAACCTCCAAGACTCCTCTCTGTATAGCCAAGAACGGAGCATCTTTCCAATCACCAAGATCAACATCTTAGCCACTGAGTTCTGCATCAACAGTACTAGGACCTTCACAAGTCTCCATCACATTGACCTTAGCAAATTTCTTTTGGGTCTCTTTTGCCAACTTGTTTAAGATCAACTTTTGGAACTGAAACTGATAGCGCTAAAAACTTTGTGTCAAGTGGACCTCCGATGATATCAGAAGAATTCTCATATTCCTTTTCAAAACAAATCATACCCACCATATGCGTCACATTATGAACAAGCGATGGACTTTGGCTAGTGTCTACTGCATCTGGATTTTGCACGACAATGTCACCTACATCAATAAGCTTCTGAATTGCTCTTTTCAGATGCCAACACTTTTCTGTGCTGTGACCCGGGGCATCAGAGCAATATGCGCACCTTTGAGAATAATCAAAATTCTTTAGAAGAGGGTTCTGCATTTTTATCTGAATCGGCTTCAACATGTCCAATTGCCTCAACCTTTGGAACAAACTGACATATGATTCTCCAATGGGAGTGAAAGTCTTTTCCTTTTGCTTTTGCCTTTTCATATTGTACTTTGGCCTCGGTTGGAACCTTTCGCGTCCATGTGGTTGATATGCTTGAGGGGGCGGGTAAGACATTTATGGAAGTGGTGCAGGCCATCACGGATCTCGTGGGGTGGAGCATATGGACGTAGTACTGGGAATGTGATGTACGACTTGGGGGTTTTGTGGAGGGAAGTAGCATTGGGGAGGATTATCTGGAGCATAGGGATATCCATGGGGTCGATATCGAGGCTGAAAGCGTTGGGCAGGAATGCCCACTAGATCCTGTCGTTGGCGCAACTCAACAACATCTTTTCTATTTCTCTTTCTTCCATCCAAACTTTCTTAAATGTTCTGAATGTCTTTTGTAGTGTCTTTCAATGCAGAATAACTCATGATTTTGCCTGACTTGATTCCCTCTTCTACTATCTCCCTCATTTTTACCACATTATTGAAAGGTTTACCCAAGGCCGGGATCAAATGACTGAACTAGGTGGGCCCCTGGGCTTGTAAGAAAAGCTCAACCATTTCTTCTTCACAAATCGGTGGACTGACCCGAGCAGTTTGTTCCCTCCAGCTGAGCCCAAACTCCTTAAAACTTTCCTCGGGTTTCTTTTCCATCTTAGATAGGGAGCGGTCTGGGATAATGTCTAGATTGTACTAAAAATGTCAAAAAAAATCCTGAGCCATGTCACCCCTTGCATGCCACTTATTGACATCTTAACGAGTATACCATTGCAAGGCTGCCCCAGTTAAGCTCTCACTGAAATATTCCATCAACAAATCATTTTCCCCGGCAACACTTCTCATTTCACTGCAATAACCCCTCAGATGGGATACTAGAACTCCACGCTCATCATACAAGTTAAACTTTGGCATTTTAAACCCCGCGAGTGGACGAACATCAGGGAACATGTTAATCTGATTTCCCATCCCTTGCATGTTCCTTAAGGACTGTTCTATACCTTTCAGCTTCCTGGCTATCTCATCTCGCCCTTTTTTTCCTGTGAACTTTTCATTTTCAACATGAGGCTTATTCCGAGGGTTTTGATTGTGAGTCAGGAATCTTGCGGGCAACTACTGAGGGGTAATATTGGGCCTCATGAGCTTTGAGTGGGTGTTTATTGTTGGATCTATGAAGGGAAGGTTGTTGATAAGTTGTGATCATGGGGATAGTGGATATGACACGAAGGCAATTTTAGGGAAAGGTAATTGAAGGACGAGTGATGGAGCTACTAAGGTGGTTGGGAAAATTGTGATAAACGGGTGGATCTGGAGACTATGGGGGATAATCTGGCACTACGACCGGAGTTAGGGTAAGGGTAGCATATAAGAAGCTAGGTGGTGGCGGGGATGGTGCCTTCCAGTCATCCAAGCCGGATACATGTCTGCCATGTGTTGTCTTAACATCCTTACCTCTTCAACAAAACCATTGCCCTGTTCAACCAATTATTTTTGGGCACCAGTATCAACCAACTTAATTCTGTTGCTGTCTACCTTTGCCTTTCGACCTTATGTTGTAGAGAAGAGTTACCACTTTAAGAACCACAAACCAACTACCCTTCTGCTATAATGAAGATAACAAAAGGAATAAAATGAAGTCATCACGTTAGTGTTAAGGCATTTAACATAAGATAATCTCACATTATATGGAAAGCACCTAGTCACAATTATCGGTTCTAAAATGACTTCGAGGGTATGAAAGTCATATGGCATTATCCCAATTTCACTCTTTTTGCTCCATTTCCTTCTTCACTTTCTTTTCTAGCACCGCTTGGTTTTTTATTTCCTTTCTCCTCTTTTCTTTTTGCTTATCGCTCTTTTCTTTCTTCTCATTTCTCACGTCCCACAACTTCATTCTCTTTTTTCTTATTTTTCCCTTTTTCCCCTTTTTTAATAAAAATAAAAAATAATTCGATCAAACCCTATGTAGGTTGCCTACGTATTATGACGCCGCATGAATCAACTCTTTGCATAGTTCGAGAAGATCAGGAACAAACTAACGTTCTCTTTTTCTTTTTTCTTCTTCTTTACCTTAATGATAACTCTGATGACAAAAGAGAAATAAAAGAAGCAAATCCTTTTTTTTGAATTTTCTAGACTTACTGTTCTATAACCTATTCTAAACTTGTCATGACCCGGATTTTCTGCCCTCGGGAGTCGTGATGGCGCCTACTAACGTGAGCTAGGCAAGCCGACTGTTTGAACCAATTACCTTTTTACCCCTTATATATTCTTTAACAATTATAAAGAAATAATGTGGAGACAGCGGAATTTACAATAAACGGAAGAAAAACAATAAATTATCTAAATATGTATCTAATACAAATGTTTGAGCATCGACTACCCAGAACTGGTGTCACAGTTTCGCAGACAGTCTAAGAATATTACATACAAAGTCTGAAAGATAAAAGATACACTGTTTTTGAAATAAGTAAAGGAAACAGGATAAAGGAAAGATAGGAGGTGACGCCAAGGCCCGCAGACGTCAGCAGGACTACCTTGGGTCGCCTGTGTGAACTGAAGACAACACCCTCACTACGGTCTAAGCGCTCCGATATCAGTATCTGCACACAGTGCAGAGTGCAATATCAGCACAACCGACCCCATGTGCTAGTAAGTGCCTAGCCTAACCTCGATGAAGTAGTGACGAGGCTAGGACCAGACTACCAAATAAACCTGTGTAGTTAAATCATATACAACAAAAATAGAAGTAGATAATTACAATTAAAATTGGGCGGGGGAAACATGCTGCGGGAAGTAACAAGTAACAACATAATGACAGTAGAGAATTATAAGGAATGCCATAAATCAATTACCAGCAAGAATAAGGAAATTGAAGAAACATGCACACATGTAATATCGTTGCAGGCGTGCAACCTGATCCCATTTCATATATTACCGTTGTAGGCGTGCAACCCGATACCATTTCATATATTACCATTGAAGGCATGCAAACCGCTCCCATTTCATATATTACCGTTGTCGGCGTGCAACCCGCTCCCATTTCACATATTACCGTTGCAGGCGTGCAACCCGCTCCCATTTCAAATATTACCATTACAGGCGTGCAACCCGCTCCATTTCACATATTACCATTGCAGGCGTGCAACCCGCTTTCATTTCACATAATACCATTGTAGGCGTGCAATCCGCTCGCATTTCATATATTACCATTGCAGGCATGCAACCCGCTCCCATTTCTTTTGTCAGCACCAATAAAAAAAGGGCCCCGACAAGGGATCAATAATATCAAACAAACATCCCAACAAGGGGACAATAATATCCCGACAAGGGAACAATAATGATAATAACATCCCGACAAGGGAACAATAATAATAATAACATCCCGGCAAGGGAACAATAATGATAATAACATGTGAAGCGAAAATAAACCAAAACGGAGTCAAAACAATTACAATACAAGACTCACGGGCATGCTTGACACCGACGTATAGATACTTGTCACCATGCCTATACGTCATACTCCACAATTAACACGTAGCAAATAAGACACGACTCCTAATCCCTCAAGCTAAGGTTATACCAAACACTTACCTCAATGCCACGAACACAATTCAAGCCTCAACTATCACTTTACCTCTTGATTCCACCACCAACTCGCTTGTATCAACCCATAAGTTACTTAATTACATCAATAAACGCTACATGAATCAATTTTGATGCATGAAAATAAGTTTTCCAAAGTTTTACCCAAAAAGTCAAAAAATTGCCCCCAGTCCCACATGGTCAAAACCCGATTACCCATTCCCCCACGAACCCAAATATATAATTTGTTTTGAAATCGAACTTCAAATCGAGGTCCAAATCCCCAATTTTTAAAAAACCTAGGTTCTACCCAAACCACCCAATTTCCCCCATGAAAACTATTGATTTTGAGTTGACATCATGTGAAAAGATGTTAATTATTGAAGAAAACGAGTTAAAATTGACATACAATCGATTTGGAAGAAGAGTTGTCTTTGAAAAATCGCCCAAGAGTGTTTTGGTTTTGAAAGAGTGTGAAAAATGGTTGAAATGCGTCTAAGTTATGAATTTACAGGCCTTTGATGTCGCAATTGCGACCAAGGTTTGCAATTGCGAATCCTTCAGAATTCCGAAACATTCGCATTTGCAAAGGAATTTATCGCATTTGCGACCACCCCTTATTTCTGAGGGGTTTGCATTTTCGAAGCAGGCATCGCATTTGCGACTAGGGACTTCCGCATTTACGAGCCAAATCATCGCATTTGCGATAAGTCCTGCCCATTCCTTTGTTCGCATTTACGATGGAATTCTCGCATTTGCGAGCCAGGCTTTGCATTTGCGAAGCCTACAGACATGATCATACCAGCTGAAAACTTGCATTTTTCCTAAGTCCAAATTTCACCCCGTGGCCTATCCACAACTCACCGAGCCCTCGGGGCTCCAAACCAAACATGTACACCAACCTAAAAACTTCATTCGGACTTGGTCGTGCATTCAAATCACCAAAATAACATTAGCAATTATGAATTTAGCATCATAATCATAAAATTTCTTAAGAACTTCAAATTTTTCAATTTTCTCAAATACGATCCGATTCATATCATTTCAACTCTGTTTCTTACCAAATTTCACAGGTTTGACTCAAATCATATATAAGACCTGTATCGGGCTCCAGAACCAACATACTGGCCCGATACTAATGGTTTCAAACACAAATTCTTTTCTTTACTTCATAATTAATTCATCCAAACAATTTCTTTCAAAAATTCATTTCTCGAGCTTGGGACCTCGAAATTCGATTCCGGGCATATGCCTAAGTCCCATATTTTTTTACGGACCCTCCGGGATCGTCAAATTACGGGTCCGTTTACCTAAAATGTTGACCAAAGTCAACTCAAACTCATTTTAAAAGCAAAATTCATCATTTTCACAGATTTTCACAAAATGTCTTTCCGGCTACGCACCCGGACTGTGCACACAAATTGAGGTGATGCCAAAAGAGGTTTTTAAGGCCTCGAAATGCAGAATTTACTTTTAAAACAAGTGATGACCTTTTGGGTCATCACATTCTCCACCTCTAAAACAACCGTTCGTCCTCGAACGGACAGAAGAAGGAAGTACCTGAGTCGGGGAAAAGATGGGGATAACGGCTCCGCATATCGGACTCGGACTCCCAAGTCGATGCCTCAGCGGGCTGACCTCTCCACTGAACACAAACAAAAGGAAAACTCTTTGATCTCAACTAACGAACCTGCCGGTCTAGAATAGCTACCGGCTCCTCCTCATAAGACAAGTCCTTGACCAATTGGAAAGTGTTGAAATCTAACACATGGGATGGATCACCATGATACTTCCAAAGCACGGAATACATAAAACACTGGATGCATGACTGATAAGCTCAGCGGAAATGCAAGTCTATAAGCTGCCTCTCCCACTCGATTAAGAATCTCAAACGGGCCAATGAACCTAGGGCTAAGCTTGCCCTTCTTCCCAAATCTCATCACGCCCTTCATAGGCGACACCCGAAGCAATACCCGCTCACCGATCATGAATGCTAAATCTTGAACCTTACGGTTGGCATAACTCTTTTGCATGGACTGAGTTGTACGAAGCCTATCATGAATGATCCTGACATTGTCCAAGGCATCATGAACTAGATCTATACCCAACAGCCGAGCCTCCCTATGCTCAAACTATCCAACTGGTGACCGACACTGCCTACCATGCAAAGCCTCATAAGAAACCATCTGGATACTCGACTGTTAGCTGTTGTTATAGGCAAACTCTGCTAAAATCAAAAATTGATCCCACGAGCCTCCAAAGTAAATGACACAAGCTCAGAGCATATCCTCCAAAATCTGAATGGTTCTCTCAGACTGCCCATCCGTCTGAGGATGAAACGTTGTGCTCAACTCAACTCGTGTGCCCAACTCTCGCTGAACAACTCTCTAGAAATTTGAGGTAAACTGCTTACCTCGGTCCGAAATGATAGACTCGGGCACACCATGAAGATGAACTATCTCCCGGATATAAATCTCAGCTAACCTCTCGGAAGAATCGGAAACTGCCACAGGAATGAAATGTGCTGACTTGGTCAGCCTATCAACTATAACCCACACTACATTGAACTTCCTCTGAGTCCGTGAGAGTCCAACTACGAAGTCCATAGTGATGCACTCCCACTTCCACTCAGGAATCTCAATCTTTTGAAATGAACCACAGGGTCTCTGATGCTCGTACTTAACCTATTGACAATTCAAACACCGAGCCACATATGCAACGATATCCTTCTTCATTATTCTCCACCAATAATGCTGCCGCAAATCCTGATACATCTTCGCGGTGCCCGGATGAATAGAGTACTGAGAACTATGGGCCTCCTCTAAAACAACTCTCAAATCCCATCCATATTAGGCACACAAACTCAACCCTACAACCTAAAAACTCCATCAACTCCTAAGGTGACCTGCTTGGAACCTCCGTACTACACCGTGTCTCTAAGGACACACAAATAAGGATCATCATACTGCCAATCTCGGATACACTCTAATAAATAAGAACGAGCGATTGTGCAAGCTAGCACACAGCCGGGCTCAGAAACATCCAACCTCACGAACTGATTGGCCAAAGTCTGAACATCTAAAGCAAGCGGTCTCTCACCGACTAGAACATAAGCAAGACTGCCCATACTGGCTGACTTCCTACTCAAAGCATCAGCCACCACATTGGCCTTTCCCGGATGACATAAGATGGTGATATCATAGTCCTTTAATAGCTCCAACCACCTTTTCTGCCTCATATTTAGCTCCTTCTGCTTGAACAAATACTGTAGACTCTTGTGATGCATGAACACCTCACATGCCACGCCATATCGATAATGCCTCCAAATCTTCAACGCGTGAACAATGGCTACTAACTCCAAATCATGAACCGGATAGTTCTTCTCATGAATCTTCAACTAGCGCGAAGCATAGGAAATGACCTTGCCATCCTGCATCAACACCACACCAAGTCTAGTACGAGATGTATCACAATAAATTGTATAAGGCCCTGAACCTGTGGGTAGAACCAACACCGGTGCTGTAGTCAGAGCTGTCTTGAGCTTTTGAAAGCTTGCCTCACACTTGTTCGACCATTTGAACTGGGCACCCTTCTAGGTCAACCTGGTCATTGGGGTTGCAATAGATGAAAACCCCTTCACAAACTGACGATAGTAGCCAGCCAATCCCAAGAAACTCCGAATCTCTGTAGCTGATGCTGGTCTAGGACAGTTCTTGACTACCTCAATCTTTTTTTGATCAACCTGAATACCCTCTGCTGATACAACGTGACCCATGAATGCAACTGAACTCAACTAGAACTCACACTTTGAAAACTTTGGATACAACTGACTATCCCTCAAAGTCTGAAGAACCATTCTAAGATGCTGCTCGTGCTCCTCCCGGCTGCGGGAATAGATCAAAATATCATCAATGAAGACTATCACGAACGAATCCAAATAGGGCCTGAACACTCGGTTCATCAAATCCATAAAAATTGCTGGGGCATTTGTCAACCCGAATAACATCACCAAGAACTCATAATGCCCGTACCGAGTGCGGAAAACTGTCTTAGGAACATCGGATGCCCTAATCCTCAACTTATGGTAGCCATATCTCAAGTCAATCTTCGAAAATACCTTGGCACCCTGAAGCTGATCAAACAAATCATCAATCCTTAGCAATGGATACTTATTCTTAATTGTAACCTTGTTCAACTCCCAGTAATCAATACACATCCTCATCGATCCATCCTTCTTCTTAACAAACAACACCGGTGCACCCCAAGGCGAAATAATCGGTTCAATGAAACCTTTTTCAAACAATTCTTGCAACTGTTCCTTCAACTCTTTCAACTCAGACGGGACCATACGATACGGAAGAATAGAAATGGGCTGAGTGCCCGGAGCCTAATCAATGCAAAAGTTAATATTCCTGTCAGGTGGCATACCTGGCAGGTCTATAGGAAATACCTCAGGAAACTCACGAACAACAGGTACAAAATTAATAGAAGGAACCTCAGCACTAGAATCACGAATATAAGCCAAATAGGACAAACACCCTTCTCGACCATACGCCAAACGTTCATATAAGAGACAACACTACGGGTAGAATGACATGGAGTCCCTCTCCACTCTAAATGAGGTAAACCCGGCAAGGCTAAGGTCATAGTCTTGGCATGACAGTCCAACATAGCGTGGTAAGGTGATAACCAGTCCATCCCTAATATGACATCGAAATCCACCATGTCAAGCAGAAGCAAATCTACACGAGTCTCAAGATCCCCAATCACAAGTATACATGAACGATGGACTCAATCTACCACAATAAAATCACCCACCGGTGTAGACACATAAACACGAGCACTCAAAGAATCACTAGGCATGACCAGATACGATGAAAAATAAGATGACACATAGGAGTATGTAGATCCTGGATCAAATAAAACTGAAGCATCTCTGCTACAAACTAGACTAGTACCTGTGATAACTGCATCGGAAGCCTCAGCTTCGGGCTTGGCTTGAAGAGTATAACATTGGGGTAGGGCCCCACTACCCTGAACTACATATCTAGGACGACTTGCTACTGGCTAGCCTCCACCTCTAGCGGCCTGAGCTCCACCTGTAATACCTCTACCTCCACCTCTAGCACCTCTACCCCCACCTCTAGCTGGCTGGGCGGGCCATGGAACACTCGGTACTTGAGCCATGGCACGGGAACCCTGATGCTGAGAGCTACTTGATGCTCGAGGGCAATACCTAGCAGTGTGCCTCATGTCGCCACAAGTAAAACAAGCCCTTGGCTGCTGGGGCTGACATCCCTGGAAACTCTGAAGCGGAGGTGCACTGATAGGAGCTGGTGGTGCACTATTGGTCTGCTGATCAGAATACTGCATATGAGAACCACGACCACCTGAAGCACCGTGAGAAACCTGAAGTGCTGACTGAAAAGGCCTAGGAGGATGGCCTCTAACATACGAATCCTTGCCTCCAGACGAAGTACCACTGAATCTGCCTGAATGACGAAGCCTCTTGTCAGACCCCTGACCACCTCCCTGTGATAGAACTATCTCAACTCTCCTAGCCACATTGTCCGCCTCCTGAAAGGAAATCTCGCTCCCCGGCTCCTTGGCCATCTGAAGTCGAATAGGCTGGATAAGTCCCTCAATGAACCTCCTCACCCTTTCTCTCTCGGTGGGAAGTATGATACGAGCATGATGAGCCAAGTCGATGAATCTTGTCTTATACTAAGTAACAATCATAGAACCTTGCTAGAGACGCTCAAACTGCCTCCGATAAATCTCTCTATGAGTGATGGGGAGAAACTTCCCCAGAAATAGTTGAGTAAACTGCTCCCAAGTCAAAGCTAGTGATCCGGCTGGTCTAGCTAAGCAATAATCTCTCCACCAAGTCTTGGCGGATCCAGACAAGCGAAAAGTAGCAAAATCGACCCCATTGGTCTCCACTACCCCATGTTCCTGAGAACCTCATGACAACTGTCTAGATAATCCTGGGGATCCTCAGAAGATGCACCGCTGAAAGTAGTAGTGAAGAGCTTGGTAAACCTGTCCAATCTCCATAAAGCATCGGCAGACATAAATGCTCCATTACCGGTCTGAGCTACCACACCCGGCCGAACTGCTCCAACTAGTTGAGCTACTGGAGTCTGAAACTAGGCAGCCACCTGCTCTGGGTGTGAGTAGCAGGAGTCTGGGATCCTCCTCCAGCCTGAGAGACGGCTGGGGCTACAGGAAGCAAGCCTTCCTGGGTGACACTCTCCATAAGGCCCACTAGATAGACCAGAGCTTCCTGGAGTATTATGGTAGCAATGAACCCCTCTAGGACCTGATCTAGGCCCACCGAGACTGTCGGGGCCGACCTCATCATCAACGTCAACATGAGGCTCCACCGCTGGTGCCGTTGCTCTAGGCTGGGCTCTGCCCCTACCGCGGCCTCTAGCACGGCCTCGGCCTCACCCTCTGCCCCTCATGGGAGTTGCTGCTGAGGGCTTGGGCTGTGGGTCGGTGGATGAGGAAGCGCATGTTCCCGTCATCTGCGAAAGAACAGAGTAGAAATTCAATTAGTATTGAGAAACCAAACCACACGATAGGAAGGAATAAATGTGAAGTTTTTCCTAACTCTGTAGCCTCTGAGGGATAAATACAGATATCTTCGTACCGATCCCTCAGATTCTACTAAGCTTGTCTATGAGCTGTGAGACCCATGTAACCTAGAGCTCTGATACAAACTTGTCACGACCTAAATTTTCCGCCCTCGGGAGTCGTGATGGCGCCTACTAACGTGAGCTAGGCAAGCGCACTGTTTGAACCAATTACCTTTTTACACCTTTTATATTCTTTAACAATTATAAAGCAATAACGTGTAGACAACGAAATTTACAATAAGCGGAAGAAAAGCAATAAATTATCTGAATATGTATCTAATACAACTGTTTGAGCATCGACTACCCAGAACTGGTGTCACAGTTTTACAGACGGTCTAAGAATACTACATACAAAATCTAAAAGATAAAAGATACACTGTTTCTGAAATAAGTAAAGGAAACAGGATAAAGGAAAGATAGGAGGTGACTCCAAGGCCCACGGACGTCTACAGTACTACCTTGGGTCACCTGTGTGGACTGAAGACACCACCCTCACTACAGTCCAAGCGCTCCGATATCAGTATCTGCACACAATGCAGAGTGTAGTATCAGCACAACCGACCCCATGTTCTGGTAAGTGCCTAGCCTAAACTCGGTAAAGTAGTGACGAGGCTAGGACCAGACTACCAAATAAACTTGTGCAGTTAAATCATATACAACGGAAATAGAAGAAAATAATTACAATTAAAATTGGGCGTGGGAAACATGCTCCGGGGAGTAACAGGTAACAACAGAATGATAGTAGAGAAACATAGGCAATGCCATTAATCAATTGCCAGCAAGAATAAAGAAATAGAAAAAAGCAGGCACACACATAATACCATTGCAGGCGTGCAACCCGATCCTATTTCATATATTACCATTGCAGGCGAGCAACCTGCTCCCATTTCACATATTACCGTTGCAGGCGTGCAACCCGCTCCCATTTCACATATTACCGTTGCTGGCGTGCAACCCGCCCCCATTTCACATATTACCGTTGCAGGCGTGTAACCCGCTCCCATTTCACATATTACTGTTGCAGGCTTGCAACCCACTCCCATTTCATATATTACCATTGCAGGCATGCAACCCGCTCCCATTTCTTTTGTCAACACCAATCAAAAAAAGGGTCCCGGCAAGGGATCAATTATATCAAACAAACATCCTGACAAGGGAACAATAATATGACAATAACATCCCGACAAGGGAACAATAATGATAATAACATCTCGGCAAGAGAACAATAATGATAATGACATCCCGGCAAGGGAATATTAATGATAATAACATCCCGACAAGGGAACAATAATGTTAATAACATCCCAGTAAGGGAACAATAATGATAATAACATCCCGGCAAGGGAACAATAATGATAATAACATGTGAAAGGAAATAAACCACAACGAAGTCATAACAATTATAATACAAGATTCACGGGCATGCTTGACACCAACGTATAGATACTCGTCACCATACCTATACGTCGTACTCCACAATTAACACGTAGCAAATAAGACACGACTCCTAATCTCTCAAGCTAAGGTTAGACCAAACACTTACCTCGATGCCACGAACACAATTCAAGCCTCAACTATCGCTTTACCTCTTGATTCCACCATCAACTCGCTCGTATCTAGCCACAAGTTACTTAATTACATCAATAAATGCTAAATGAATCAATTCTAATGCATGAAAATAAGTTTTCCAAAGTTTTACCCAAAAAGTCAAAAATCGCCCCTAGGCCAACATGGTCAAAACCCGAGGTTCGAACCAAAACCTGAATACCCATTCCCCCACGAACCCAAATATATAATTTGTTTTGAAATCGTACCTCAAATCAAGGTCCAAATCCCCAATTTTTGAAAAACCTAGGTTCTACACAAAACACCCAATTTCCCCAATGAAAACTATTATTTTGAGTTGAAATCATGTGAAAAGATGTTAATGATTGAAGAAAACGAGTTAAAATTGACTTACAATCAATTTGGAAGAAGAGTTGTCTTTGAAAAATCGCCTAAGAGTGTTTTGGTTTTGAAAGAGTGTGAAAAATGGTTGAAATGCGTCTAAGTTATGAATTTACAGGCCTCTGATGTCGCAATTGCGACCAGGGTTCGCAATTGCAAACCCTTCAGAATTCCAAGACTTTCGCATTTGCGAAGGAATTTATCGCATTTGCGACTACCCCTTATTTTTGAGGGGTTCACATTTGCGAAGCCGGCGTCGCATTTGCGACTGGGGCCTTCCGCATTTGCGATCAGACCTTCCCAGGCCTTTGTTCGCATTTGTGATGGAATTATCGCATTTGCGAGCCAGGCTTTGCATTTGCGAAGCCTGCAGACCTGATCATACTAGCTGAAAACTGCAATTTTCCTAAGTCCCAATTCCACCTCGTGGCCTATCCAAAACTCACCCGAGCCCTCGGGGCTCCAAACCAAACGTGTACACCAACCTAAAAACTTTATACGGACTTGCTCGTGCATTCAAATCACCAAAATAACATTAACAACTATGACTTTAGCATCAAAATCATGAAATTTCTTAAGAACTTCAAATTTTTCAATTTTCTCAAATACGATCCGATTCATATCATTTCAAGTCCGTTTCTTACCAAATTTCACAGGTTTGACTCAAATCATATATAAGACCTGTACGGGGTTCCAGAACCAATATACGGGCCCGATACCAATGGTTTCAAACAATAATTCTTTTCTTTACTTTATAATTAATTCAGCAAAATAATTTCTTTCAAAAATTCATTTCTCGGGCTTGGGACCTCGAAATTCGATTCCGCGCATATGCCCAAGTCCCATATTTTTCTACGGACCCTCCGGGACCGTCAAATCATGGGTCAAGGTCTGTTTACCCAAAATATTGACCGAAGTCAACTCAAACTCATTTTAAAGGCAAAATTCATCATTTTCACAAATTTTCACAAAATGACTTTCCGGCTACGCGCCCGGACTGCGTACGTAAATCGAGGTGATGCCGAAAGAAGTTTTAAGGCCTCAAAATACAGAATTTACTTTTAAAACAAGTTTAACGAGCATACATTTTTCTTCCCTTTTTTTTTGAAACAAATACTCTATAGAAAATTATTAAGGAAGAAAAAAAAACCTAATAGAGAAAAATATTTTTTTGATCCCTTTTTTAGGAAGGAAGTTTAAAGAATAAACCAAAGAAAAATATTTTGAATTTTCATTTGATATCCGTGAAGAAAGATTTCCAATGAGAAATGAAAATGATAAAAAATGTTTTTGGTTTTTAGCTTGATTACTTTAGGGAGAAACTCTGAAAATAAAACAATCTATGTTCAATGTCCTAAAGTTCTAGTAAAAATAAAAAGATTTTTTTTTCCATTAATTTCACAAAGAAGAACCTCAAAAGAAAATCCTTTTTTTTGGATTTTTGGTATTAATATCTTAAGAAAACTTCTAAAAAGGTATTAAAAGATTTTTTTTTTTAATTTTAGTCTTAATATATTAAAGGAAATATAAAAGCAATTTTTTTTATTTCTAGATATTAATTCAATAAAGGAAAACCACCTCAAATGATTTTTTTTGTTCCTAGAATTAGTATTCTAGAGTAAACTTCTAATGGAAATATAAAACGCAACATCTCTTGTTTTGGATTTTTGATTTATAACACACTTTTCAAATACAAAATAGAAAGTACAATAATAAAAAAAAAAAACTCGACATTACTATACAAAATTAGAAGGTAAAAGACGACACAAAAAGAAAGAAAAGACTCAAAACATAAAAAGAAAAGAAAATCTCCTTTTAATCCACTCCTGAATGAGCGATCCTGACTAGATGGTCCTGGGGCTCTGTCATGCTCAAACTCCGGTAAGTAAACCCATACCTATATGAGAAAATTAAAACCAAATAAGTTAAAGACCTAGAACGCTATGTGAGACAATAACCCTTCCTGTTGGACACATGCAAGACATGATTGTGACTATTTTTCTAAAACTAACCTATGTGGCTAAAGGTGGCTAAAAATGCAAGATCTTGCTAGGACCCCGTAAAGCCAAGAGCCTAAGATTCACTAGGAAGACTGGACCCTATGCGGGTTGCCTACGTATCCCGCCCCGAGAGACAAGAATCAGGTACGCGTAGTTCGGGCAGGTTGGATACGGGCGAGAATAAAAAAACAACTAATTTAGAGAAAAATATGTTTTGTCTTTTTTTTTTGAAAATGATGAAACATAACTCTTTTTGGAGTTTCTTTTCCCCTTTTTTGATTTTTTTAATTTCGAAAAATGATGAAAAAGTGCAAAATCTTTTTTTATTGAATTTCTCATTTTTTTTCTTATCAAACATGTGACAGAAAACATTACTGGGTCCTACTTGCTTTATTTTCACACTTCACCCTCTTTTTTTTTTCTTTTTTCATTTTCCCTCAACTATCATTTGTCCGCCAAATGACCCTTTTACCCTTGAAGAAATGCAACATGTAGCACATGGGATGCATTAAGATGGTCTGTTATTTTGGGTACACCTATCCTAGACGGACCCAACCCCTGTGTTGAGTCCCCAAAGTCAAATGCACGTGATGCAACCAAACGTTCCTGCTAGGGATCTGTCATGAGGTTATGTTATTCTAAGTTTAAACCTGGGGTTGTGTTCTTGACTTAGCTTACCCGAGTGGACAACTCAAGTCAAAGAGGGGGCAACGTACCGGAGCACTAAAGTCTACCGGCCTTGTTGCTGGCCCAACCTCGTTCTATTTGGTATAACTTCTATAGAAAAAGCGGGCCACGTGAACGTGTGCACCATTTTCAGAAGACTCAGAGGTGTGGCATAAGAAGACAGTTTAATACAATTCAAATAATATCAAAGCAGTAAATAAACAGTATTTAGCACATTAGGTCCACAAATATGAACCACAGCCACCTGAAGCGCCGTGAGAAACCTGAAGTGCTGACTGAAAAGGGCTAGGAAGATGACTTCTTCCATATGTCACGCCTCCTTTTTACTACCCTGGGGAGGGGTATAAGGGAGTTTTTTCTAATTTAAGTGACAATCAAAACGGGATTATTTATATTAAAATCAGAGTCTCCACTTGGGATAATTTATGGTGTCCCAAGTCACCAGTTAAAATCCCGAATCGAGGATGTTGACTCTATTTACGGTCTGCGAACACAGAAATCCAGGTAAGGAATTCTGTTAAGTCGGGAGAAGGTGTTAGGCATTCCCGAGTTCCGTGGTTCTAGCACGGTCGCTTTGATCATACTTGGCTTATTAAATTGTCTAATTACTCATTTTAAAACCTGTGTGCATTTGCCCTTTTAATTAAGAAATTATCTTTAAACAGGTCACGTGCACGTGTACCCATTTGTTTGACGCGTCAAAATATCATGTCACGCGAACGTGTCCACGATTAATAACACTTTATTATTATTAAGAAAAGTTTGGCCAAAGCTGCGTGAACGCATACTCCGATTTTATTTTTAAAATCATAATCATGTCACGCGAATGTGTACACAATCATGATAGTATATTAAATGGTCCTAATGCAATTACAAGCATTTGTCATTTTTATATCTAGGTTATGAAATTAATATGAGAGACATGAATGATTAAATTGTGGATGACACACCTCAAGCTATATAAACTAAAATTAATTCGGGGCCTATTAAAATAGTTTTATTATTAAGAAAAATTTGATCGAAGTTGCGCGAACGCATACTCCGAATTGGTTTTTAGAATCATAATTATGTCACGCCAAACGTGTACACAATCACGATAGTACAATAAAAGCGCGCCTAAAGCATTGCTACAATGTTCTTGAATTGCTTAATTTCTATAATTTTAGATTAACGAATTTCGTCAAACTTCCCAAGCTAGAAAGGTTCGAATGAATCAGCAATTTGTAAGCCATAGGCTCACCTATAAAGCTACCGATCGCGGGCCCAAAAATGAAGCTGAGATAAGTGGGCTCAGATAAATGGATATGGGCAATGACATTCTTGAAAGAAAAGAACGTCGAAGGCCTTTTGCATAAGCTCTAGATCTAGACCAAAGTGTTGTTGGCATCCATTACTTACAACACAATCAATTCTGCCATGTATATAGCCTTTATTTATTCTATGGCCATAGCTATGTAATGTCCCAATAACAATAACGATTATCTATTTCTAGCAAGCATAGTAACAGATGGTCAAAACCTCCCTCTAGGCATTAGACCAGATAGAGCTTGAATCAAATTCACAAATGGAATCAAATAAACCAATCTAAGTTCATTCCTAATTTCTAAATTTTATAGGACTGGTATGGGGGCTGATATTCAACGAGTAGATTACTAAATGATTTAGAACAAACAAACAAACAAACAAACAAATTCCATAAAACAACTAATTAGGACTAAAGAGAAAGCAACCCAACGCAAAGAAGAATAAGGTTAATCGACAGTTCTTCATAACTTAACAGTAGTGCCATGAGGTCAGGACAATGATAGATTAAATATCCAATAGAGCCAATGATTCCTAACAAAGAAAACCTTTGGGTAGAACTAATCACAAGAACTAGTCACAAGAAACAACACAAAATCTAGAAGAACATAACTTGTTGCAGCTAGCACGCTGATAGAATTGGTAGATCAGCAAGTTAGTTTATGTGTAAGTGTTTCAACAATAGAGTCCAATGGCATAGCTCAATCCACGCATTTTTAGCAAGCAAACTCAAACCATATCAAGGTGGCACACATGAATCCTTATCAACTAAGTGGATTAGGATAGTTTCAGACTCGGGCCATTAAGAAATGATCATACTTAGCGTGAAACTGCCACGAATTCAAACTGATTTTTAGCTAAATTAATAGCATATCTTAACAGAACCCAAAACTGAAAGAAGAAGAAGAAAGAAAATGATTTCCAACATTTCAAATACGAATTCCGAGGTGATTTCAAATTCTCAGCATTTCAAAGATGATTTCAGCACTCATTTCAAATTCAAACTTCAGCAGCAAAAACTCACCAAAACTCGTTCCTCAACATGTGAAGTAAGGAACAACTTTGACACTAATTTATACTTGAAGACAAAGCTCGATGCTAGTTTATATAAGAATAAGCAAGGAATTTAGAAGTTTGGTGTCATTTTTTAAAACTCTAATTTAACCAAAAAAAACAGAGATGTTCAATGAGAAAACAGAACGAGCAATCACTAAACCCTCATACAATGACCTTCAACTTAAAATAAGCATATTTGAGCAAATTTAAACCTGAAAAGGACACCAAGAACACTCTGAGAAAAATATGGAATCGAAAATTATGTTGGGATTCAATTGAGCATATTCACAAATAGCAAATACAAACTTAGAAACTGCTCTAAGTACAAAGGTGAAATAGGGGTCGATCAAAATCCAGAATCGACACCATTCAAGACACACAAATAAATGCTCATATTAAACCTTGAATTCAACATTTATTTCTAAACTTTCACCATATTTTGCACACCAAAAACAGTAGCGAAGGAAAGAAATAAACCTGCAATTGATACGTACAACACATCAAGTTACTCTCGGAACCACGAACCGTGACCTTCGAACAAGCCTCACCTCTCAAACTCAATCCAAACTCATAATAAAGGTAAAATTTCTGAACTAAAGAGATAAAGAAAAACAGAAATGTGAACACCAAACTAAAAGAAAACAAATATTTTTTTTATTTTTTTTTACTTTTCTATTCTGGGAATAAACAGAAGAACAATGAAAAGAGGAAGAATATTTTAGACACTATTTGTTCTCTCAACTTTTCTTCAGAAAATGTTCTCTAAGCCCCCCCTCTTCTGTCAATATCATCGCTCTTATATATGACTTCAGGCCTTCTCGAACCTTCTCCCTTTCTCTCCAAACAAAAATCTTCTTCCAAATCTGATTTTTTACCCCCTTTTTCGATTAAAAACGGACAAATGGAGGGAGTGGATCAAATCGAATCCAATCTAACGCTCCCCATATTTCATCATTTCCATCTGAGGGATTAAAATCTGAAAATAAATCAAAGAGGGGGCATGTGAGGGAGAGGAAATTTGTCAGACATGGTTAGAATCTTAGTGAAATTGTGAGATAAGGGCATGTGCGAGTGAACTCGCATGAGTTTGGAGAGTTTTATGGGTTGAATCGCGGCAGAGAAGCAAAGGAGATAGAGTGGGCGCCATTTGGGAGTATAGATTAGGGTTAGGGCTTGTGGAAGAAATGTTATAATTGGGGTTATATGTGTTTGGGAACGGGGCGAGTCAGAGGGGCGGGTCGCGGGTTAGGGGGGCTTTGGGCTGGGGGGATTTGGGGTTTAAGTTGGCCCAATTTCAGGTTTTAAAATAGGCCCCTTTTCTTCCTCAATTTCTTTCCTTATTTCTTTTCTTTGTTTTTCTTTTCCTTTCTTTAATTAATTAAAAACTTAAATTAAATTCCAAAGTTAAAATGTAAAATTAAGCTAATTATCTACTATAATATTTACAAAAATTAATTACTCCTAGATTAAAAGAGGAAATTACTAATCTAAAAATAAAAAAGCTAAAAATGCAAAAGTAAACCTTTTTTTGTGATTTTTATTTTTTAATAAAGCAACTATTTTACTAATTAATCTTAACAATGTAAAAATGGGACCTAAATACAATGCATGATATTTTTGGCATTTTCATGATTTTTACAAAAATTAAACATGCACAAAAATGCAAACAATTAGCACAAATTCCCACAAAATCCTATAAAATTGTAAAAAATGGGAAAATTATTTTTTCTTGTATTTTATGGGAGTGACTCCTATAGGTAAAAAATCACATGCTTACAACTGCCCCTCTTTGTTCGGAAACACAAAGAGTTTTCGTGCAAAGATAAAGTGAGCGGATACGAGCGTTTTTTGCCCGTTTGGATATTCCGTGGGAAGCATTTTTGAAAGATTTGACCTCACCTTGCTTCCGAGGTTGCCTACGTATCCTTGGCTATAAAGTAATCAGGTCAGTGTAGTTCGGGAAGTTTCGGTAGCTGGGACTACCAGGAAACTGTGATTTCACTATTGCTGTTGCCGTTCCTGCTTGCTGAACTCTTTATTACACCATGACAAAATAAAAGAAGCTAAACTATGATCTATGAATTACAAGAATCCTGTCTTTAATCTTCAAATTTGATCTTGTAGTTTCTGCTGCTCTGTTGACTTGTACTCTCTAGGTGAACTTCCTTTGTTGCCAACCTGAATTGCATTTTGAGGTGAATTCCCTTATTCTCCAGGTAGGCTCCTGATTGCCAACGCTCGAACTGTCTTCCTTTGAAACTTAGACTACCTTCTCTTGTTCTCCAGGTGGGCGCCTGACTGCTGACCTTGAACTGTTTTTCCTTGAGCATTGAACTACCTTCCCTTGTTCTCCAGGTGGGTGCCTGATTGCTGAACTTGAACTGCTTTTTCTTGAAACTTAAACTGCTTTCCCTTGTTCTTCCAGGTGGGTTCCTGATTTCCAACACCTGTACTGCTTTTTCCTTGAAACTTGCACTGCTTTTCCTCAAAACTTGAACTGCTTTTACTCGAAACTTGAACTGTTTTCCTATATTCTCCAAGGGGGTGCCTGATTCCCAACACTTACGCATGTTTTTCCTTGAGACTTGAACTGCTTCTCCTTGTTCTCTAGGTGGGTGCCTGATTTCCAACACTTGCACTGCTTTTCCCTCGAAACTTGACTTGTTTTCCCTTGTTCTCCAGGTGGGCTTCTGATTGCTGAACTTAAACCGTCTTCCTTTGAACATTATTACTTTCCCTTTGTTTTCTAGGTGGGTGCCTGATTACCAACATTTGAATTCTATTCCTTTCCTTTGAAACTTGAATTGTTTTCCCTTATTTTCTAGGTGGGCACCTGATTGCTAAACTTGAATCGTCTTCCTTTTCTCTGAAACCTGAATTGTTTTCCCTTATTTTCCAGGTGAGTGCCTGACTGCAGACACTCGAACCATCTCCTCTTGATACTTCAAACTGTTTTCCCTTGAAGCTTGAACCATTTTCCCTTTTCTCCAGGTGGGTGCTTGATTGCTAAGCTTGACCCGCTTTCCTTTGAACTTGTGTCGTCTTCCCTTGTTCTCCAGGTGGGCGCCCGATTGCAACAAAACAGACAAAACAAAAGAAGTTTGTCTGCCCCAGTTTGATATTGGGAACATCTGTGAGTGTTAACCAATTCTTGTTATCAAAATAAGTTCTAAGCTAAATTCCCTTATCCTGAAAAATTTCAAACCAAGTCTCATCTCAAAAGTGGAAAACTTAAATGCTAAATTATACTTCCTAAAAGTAAAACTCTCATAAGACCTTGTCACTTGCGAGGGTCTCAGAACTTACTAAATTCCGTTATCCAGGAGGGTACTAGAAACTTACTACCGAGCCTGTCTAGTACCTGCTTTCCTCATGGAGTGTTTCTCCGGAACAAACAAAATTTCTTGCCCCTGTTTCAATCAAAGAAAACTTGTGAGTTTAAACATGGTGGTTGGTTTACGGCCTTGACTTTGAGGGCGATTGCTCCTTCACTTCTCATGATAACTGCGATTTCAACTCGAAAGACCTTGCCTGTTTATTGACTGACCACTTTTTCTGTCACCCTTATCACAGAAAATACCTCTGATCCGTTCAAACCCAATACCATTCATCTGTTGCAATGTGCTCATGCATTGACATATACTGAACCTTTGTGTTTCACATGAATCCCAAAGCATGTCAATTGCCACCTAGTCAGTGCGTATGCTGTTCTTTCCTGACTTAAACCACTGGCCTTGGACTTGAGGTCTATTTCTCCTTCATTTGCCATGATAACTTTGATTTCCGCTTGGAAGACCTTGCTTGTCATTGGTTAACCACTTTCTCTGTCAATCTTATCACAGAAAATACCTTTGATCCGTTCACCCAACATCCTCGATCTGTTGCATTGTTCATGAATTGATATATACCAAACCTTTGTATTTCACATGAATCCCAAAGCATGTTGATTGTTACCAACTCAGTGTGCATGCTGTTCTTTCCTGACTTATGCCACTTTGATGTGTTAGCCAGATCCTGTTTTGTGCAATTGGAAAGCTGGTGGCAAATTTTGAAGTCATTTCTCACTTGTTCTGACCAAACAGACTCAGGAAGAAGAAGTAAACAAGACAAAAGGAACAGAGTAAAGGACAATAAAAAGAGATGATTCCTAACAAAAAAACTACAAAGTAGAAACTTATCAAATGTGGATACTAACTCTAATGACCATGACATGCACCTTCGAATTAAGTGGCCTAAACTGTCAAGCAAGTCTGATGTTCAACTCTTGTTATCCCCCTAAACCGTGAAACTGGGCTTCAATGCTCCAATTATCCTATCTGAGTCACAATCCTTATTCGACTTGTAGTGCCCGAAGGGTTTTCACGATCAAGCCTCTCTCATTTTGTTCTTTCTCTCAACTTACCATCGCTTTATGATGCCTGTGAAGGTTTTCACCAATAAGACACTCTCATTTGTTCTTTTCTTCTTATTTCCTCTGATTCTGTAGATAAGGCACTAAACATGGTAAAAACATCATATACCCTTGGAATGTCTAAACTCAGCACTCTCAAAGATTATCTGGGAGGTCTTTTTTGGACTGTAATGTAGGCTTTTGGATAGGATTAGAAACAAAGGGTATCATAAAGGCTCAAAAACAACATAAAAGGGCTCAAAATTACAACTCTTTGGAATCAGATCTCTTACAACAACCACAACTTCTTTCCCAATTTCTTTGCTTGGGGACTTTTGAATTTTTATTTTGATGGGATCGAACCGTGAGGTTGCCTACGTATCCTTAAAAGGAATTAGGTCGAACGTAGTTCATGAGACTACTTTTTGTTACTATTTGCTTTTTTCTTTTTTTTTTCCCTTTTCTTTTTTTTTTCTCTTTTTTCTTTTTTTTCTTTTATCTTTTTTTTTTTTGAATTTTCCTTTTGGAATGAACTTTCTAAAATAAAACTATGGGGGGACATAAATTATTTTTTCGTATGACTCTAACTTGATTCTAAAAGAGGGAGCGGTGAAAGAAATCAGTATAGACTCAAAAGGGTATCGAATGGTATAAGTGTTTGGGTAGCTGAAAGAGGGCCTCCGAATCCCTGAAAATGCCAAGTACAACACATGCAACTTGAAATGAAAAATAAAGAGCACACACAACATTCTTTTACAGCTTCAACATTGATATCACTGATATGTCTTCCACATTGATATCCACTGTTTCACATGGTTCGGGCTTCAAATGATCTCAAAATGTCCAAATCTGTACTTATTTCCATCATGTGTCCTTATCATCTTCAAAATTGTTTCATTGCTTTATGATTAAACTAACTTTTAAGACCAGGCCTAGAATTATGCGTGCATGTCATGTCACTAGAATCAGCAGGAAGAGAACTATAAAAGGAAAAGAGAACTAAACAAAAAAATGACAAGAAATAACAGAAAATAGAAAATTGCATTAGACATATAGTGAAAGGTTTTGGACAACGAAACAAGCAAACTAAACTGGGGTTACAACCTTGGAACAATCCTAGATAACACTAAACAAGTTATGACTAAAGGAATTAGGCAAAAAATAAAAAAAGGATAGAAGGGTTTGAGTCACAAGACAATATCCGGATTACAACCCTGAAATAAACGGGACAACAGAAATAACAACAAAATGAACCTCCAAGACTCCTCTCTGGCTAGCCAAGAACGGAGCATCTTTCCAATCACCAAGCTCAACATCTTAGCCACTGAGTTCTGCATCAACAGTACTAGGACCTTCACAAGTCTCCATCACATTGACCTTAGCAAATTGCTTTTGGGTCTCTTTTGCGAACTTGTTTAAGATCAACTTTTGGAACTAAAACTGATAGCGCTAAAAACTTTGTGGCAATTGGAACTCCGAATATATCAGAAGAATTCTCATATTCCTTTTCAAAACAAATCATACCCACTATATGCGTCACATTATGAACAGGTGATGGACTTTGGCTAGTGTCTACTGCATCTGGATTTTGCACGACAATGTTACCTACATCAATAAACTTCTGAATTGCTCTTTTCAAATGCCAACACTTTTCTATGCTGTGACCCGGGGCATCAGAGCAATATGCGCACCTTTGAGAATAATCAAAATTCTTTAGAAGAGGGTTCTGCATTTTTATCTGAATCGGCTTCAACATGTCCAATTGCCTCAACCTTTGGAACAAACTGACATATGATTCTCCAATGGGAGTGAAAGTCTTTTCCTTTTGCTTTTGTCTTTTCATCTTGTACTATGGCCTCGGTTGGAACCTTTTGCGGGTAGGTGGTTGATATGCTTGAGGGGGCGGGAAAGACATTTATGGAAGTGGTGCAGGCCATCGCGGATCTCGTGGGGTGGAGCATATGGACGGAGTACTGGGAATGTGATGTACGACTTAAGAGTTTTGTGGAGGGAAGTAGCATTGGGGAGGATTATCTGGAGCATAGGGATATCCATGGAGTCGATATCGAGGCTGAAAGCATTGGGCAGTAATGCCCATTAGATCCTGTCGTTGGCGCGGCTCAACAACATCTTTTCTATTTCTCTTTCTTCCATCCAAACTTACTGAGATGCTCTGAATGTCTTTTGTAGTGTCTTTCAATGTAGAATAACTCATGATTTTGCCTAACTTGATTCCCTCTTCTACCATCTCCCTCATTTTTACCACATTATTGAAAGGTTTACCTAAGGCCGGGATCAAATGACTGAATTAGGTGGGCCCCTGGGCTTGTAAGAAAAGCTCAACTATTTCTTCTTCACAAATCGGGGGACTAACCCGAGCAACTTGTTCCCTCCACCTGAGCCCAAACTCCTTAAAAATTTCCTCGGGTTTCTTTTCCATCTTAGATAGGGAGCGGTCTGGGATAATGTCTAGATTGTACTGAAAATGTCAAAAAAAATCCTGAGCCATGTCACCCCTTGCATGCCACTTATTGACATCTTAACGAGTATACCATTGCAAGGCTGCCCCAATCAAGCTCTCACTGAAATATGCCATCAACAAATCATTTTCCCCGGCAACACTTTTCATTTCACTGCAATAACCCCTCAGATGGGATACTAGATCTCCACGCTCATCATACAAGTTAAACTTTGGCATTTTAAACCCCGCGAGTGGACAAACATCAGGGAACATGTTAATTTGATTTCCCATCCCGTGCATGTTCCTTAAGGACTGTTCTATACCTTTCAGCTTCCTGGCTATCTCATCTCGCCCTTCTTTTCCTATGAACTTTTCATTTTCAACATGAGGCTTATTCCGAGGGTTTTGATTGTGAGTCAGGAATCTTGTGGGCAACTACTGAGGGGTAATATTGGGCATCATGAGCTTTGAGTGGGTGTTTATTGTTGGATCTATGAAGGGAAGGTTGTTGATAAGTTGTGATCATGGGGATAGTGGATATGACACGAAGACAATTTTAAGAAAAGGTAATTGAAGGACGAGTGATGTAGCTACTAAGGTGGTTGGGAAAATTGTGATAAACGGGTGGATCTGGAGAGTATGGGGGATCATCTGGCACTATGACCGGAGTTAGGGTAAGGGTAGCATCTAAGAAGCTAGGTGGTGGCGGGGGTGGTGCCTTCCCAGTCATCCAAGCCGGATACATGTCTGCCATGTGTTGTCTTAGCATCCTTACCTCTTCAAAAAAACCATTGCCCTGTTCAACCAATTGTTTTTGGGCACTAGTATCAACCAACTTAATTCTATTGCTGTCTGCCATTGGCTTTCGACCTTATGTTGTAGAGAAGAGTTACCACTTTAAGAACCACAAACCAACTACCCTTCTGCTATAATGAAGATAACAAAAGGAATAAAATGAAGTCATCACGTTAGTGTTAAGGCATTTAACATAAGATAATCTCACATTATGTGCAAAGCACCTAGTCACAATTATCTGTTCTAAAATGACTTCGAGGGTATGAAGGTCATATGGCATTATCCCAATTTCAGTCTTTTTGCTCCATTTCCTTCTTCACTTTCTTTTCTAGCACCGCTTGGTTTTTTATTTCCTTTCTCCTCTTTTCTTTCTTCTTATTTCTCATGTCCCACAACTTCATTCTCTTTTTTCTTCTTTTTCCATTTTCCCCATTTTTTAATAAAAATAAAAAATGATTCGATCGAACCCTATGTAGGTTGCCTACGTATTATGACGCCGCATGAATCAGCTCTTTGCATAGTTCGAGAAGATCGGGAACAAGCTAACGTTCTCTTTTTCTTTTATTTTTCTTCTTTACCTTAATGATTACTCTGATGACAAAAGAGAAATAAAAGAAGCAAATCCTTTTTTTTGAATTTTCTAAACTTACTGTTCTATAACCTATTCTAAACTTGTCATGACCCGGATTTTCTGCCCTCAGGAGTCGTGATGGGGCCTACTAACGTGAGCTAGGCAAGCCGACTGTTTGAACCAATTACCTTTTTACCCCTCTTATATTCTTTAACAATTATAAAGAAATAATGTGGAGACAGCGGAATTTACAATAAGCGGAAGAAAAGCAATAAATTATCTAAATATGTATCTAATATAAATGTTTGAGCATCGACTACCTAGAACTGGTGTCATAGTTTCGCAGACAGTCTAAGAATATTACATACAAAGTCTGAAAGATAAAAGATACACTGTTTCTGAAATAAGTAAAGGAAATAGGATAAAGGAAAGATAGGAGGTGATGCCAAGGCCCGCAGACGTCTGCAGGACTACCTTGGGTCGCCTGTGTGAACTGAAGACAACACCCTCACTACGGTCCAAGCGCTCCGATATCAGTATCTGCACACAGTGTAGAGTGCAGTATCAGCACAGCCGACCCCATGTGCTAGTAAGTGCCTAGCCTAACCTTGACGAAGTAGTGATGAGGCTAGGACCAGACTACCAAATAAACCTGTGTAGTTAAATCATATACAACAAAAATAGAAGTAGATAATTACAATTAAAATTGGGCGGGGGAAACATGCTGCGGGAAGTAACAAGTAACAACATAATGACAGTAGAGAATTATAAGGAATGCCATAAATCAATTACCAGCAAGAATAAGGAAATTGAAGAAACATGCACACATGTAATATCGTTGCAGGCGTGCAACCCGATCCCATTTTATATATTACCGTTGCAGGTGTGCAACCCGATACCATTTCATATATTACCATTGCAGGCATGCAAACCGCTCCCATTTCACATATTACCGTTGTAGGCGTGCAACCCGCTCCCATTTCACATATTACCGTTGCAAGCGTGCAACCCACTCCCATTTCAAATATTACCATTGCAGGCGTGCAATCCGCCCCTATTTCACATATTACCGTTGCAGGCATGCAACCCGCTTCCATTTCACATAATACCGTTGTAGGCGTGCCACCCGCTCCCATTTCATATATTACCATTGCAGGCATGCAACCCGCTCCCATTTCTTTTGTCATCACCAATAAAAAAAGGGTCCCGACAAGGGATCAATAATATCAAACAAACATCCCGGCAAGGGGACAATAATATGACAATAATATCCCGACAAGGGAATAATAATGATAATAACATCCCGGCAAGGGAACAATAATGATAATAACATCCCGACAAGGGAACAATAATGATAATAACATCCCGGCAAGGGAACAATAATGATAATAACATGTGAAGCGAAAATAAACCTAAACGGAGTCAAAACAATTACAATACAAGACTCACGGGCATGCTTGATACTGACGTATAGATACTCGTCACCATGCCTATACGTCATACTCCACAATTAACACGTAGCAAATAAGACACGACTCCTAATCCCTCAAGTAAGGTTATACCAAACACTTACCTCAATGCCACGAACACAATTCAAGCCTCAACTATCACTTTACCTCTTGATTCCACCACCAACTCGTTCGTATCAACCCATAAGTTACTTAATTACATCAATAAACGCTACATGAATCAATTTTGATGCATGAAAATAAGTTTTCCAAAGTTTTACCAAAAAAGTCAAAAATCGCCCCCAGGCCCACATGGTCAAAACCTAAGGTTCGAACCTAAACCCGATTACCCATTCCCCCACGAACCCAAATATATAATTTGTTTTGAAATCGAACTTCAAATCGAGGTCCAAATCCCCAATTTTTAAAAAACCTAGGTTCTACCCAAACCACCCAATTTCCCCCATGAAAACTATTGATTTTGAGTTGACATCATGTGAAAAGATGTTAATGATTGAAGAAAACGAGTTAAAATTGACTTAGAATCAATTTGGAAGAAGTGTTGTCTTTGAAAAATCGCCCAAGAGTGTTTTGGTTTGTAAAGAGTGTGAAAAATGGTTGAAATGCGTCTAAGTTATGAATTTACAGGTCTTTGATGTCGCAATTACGATCAAGGTTCGCAATTGCGAATCCTTCAGAATTCCGAAATTTTCGCATTTGCAAAGGAATTTATCGCATTTGCGACCACCCCTTATTTCTGAGGAATTTATCGCATTTGCAAAGCCTATAGACATGATCATACCAGCTGAAAACTTGCAATTTTTCTAAGTCCAAATTTCACCCCGTGGCCTATCCACAACTCACTGAGCCCTCGGGGCTCCAAACCAAACATGTACACCAAACTAAAAACTTCATTCGGACTTGGTCATGCATTCAAATCACCAAAATAACATTAACAATTATGAATTTAGCATCATAATCATAAAATTTCTTAAGAACTTCAAAATTTTCAATTTTCTCAAATACGATCCGATTCATATCATTTCAAGTCCGTTTCTTACCAAATTTCACAGGTTTGACTCAAATCATATATAAGACCTGTATCGGGCTCCAGAACCAACATACTGGCTCGATACTAATGGTTTCAAACACAAATTCTTTTCTTTACTCCATAATTAATTCAGCCAAACAATTTCTTTCAAAAATTCATTTCTCGAGCTTGGGACCTCGAAATTCGATTCCGGGCATATGCCTAAGTTCTATATTTTCTTACGGACTCTCCGGTATCGTCAAATCATGGGTCCGGGTCCGTTTACCCAAAATGTTGATCGAAGTCAACTCAAACTCATTTTAAAAGCAAAATTCATCATTTTTCACAGATTTTCACAAAATGGCTTTCCGGCTACGCACCCGGACTGTGCACACAAATTGAGGTGATGCCAAAAGAGGTTTTTAAGGCCTCAAAATGCAGAATTTACTTTTAAAACAAGTGATAACCTTTTGGGTCATCACATTCTCCACCTCTAAAACAACCGTTCATCCTCGAACAGACAGAAGAAGGAAGTACCTGAGTCGGGGAAAAGATGGGGATAACGGCTCGGCATATCGGACTCGGAATCCCAAGTCGATGCCTCAGCGGGCTGACCTCTCCACTGAACACAAACAAAAGGAAAACTCTTTGATCTCAACTAACGAACCTGCCGGTCTAGAATAGCTACCGGCTCCTCCTCATAAGACAAGTCCTTGTCCAATTGGACAGTGTTGAAATCTAACACACGGGATGGATCACCATGATACTTCCGAAGCATGGAATACATAAAACACTGGATGCACGACTGATAAGCTCAGCGGAAATGCAAGTCTATAAGCCACCTCTCCCACTCGATTAAGAATCTCAAACGGGCCAATGAACCTAGGGCTAAGCTTGCCCTTCTTCCCAAATCTCATCACGCCCTTCATAGGCGACACCCGAAGCAATACCCGCTCACCGATCATGAATGCCAAATCTCGAACCTTACGGTTGGCATAACTCTTTTGCATGGACTGAGTTGTACGAAGCCTATCCTGAATGATCCTGACCTTGTCTAAGGCATCATGAACTAGATCTATACCCAACAACCGAGCCTCCCTATGCTCAAACCATCCAACTTGCGACCGACACCGCCTACCATGCAAAGCCTCATAAGGAGCCATCTGGATACTCGACTGTTAGCTGTTGTTATAGGCAAACTCTGCTAAAAGCAAAAACTGATCCCACGAGCCTCCAAAGTCAATGACACAAGCTCGGAGCATATCCTCCAAAATCTGGATGGTTCGCTCGGACTGCCCATCCGTCTGAGGATGAAACGTTGTGCTCAACTCAACTCGTGTGCCCAACTCTCGCTGAACTGCTCTCTAGAAATTTGAGGTAAACTGCGTACCTCGGGCACACCATGAAGATGAACTATCTCCCGGATATAGATCTCACCTAACCTCTCGGAAGAATAGGAAACTGCCACAGGAATGAAATGTGTTGACTTGGTCAGCCTATCAACTATAACCCACACTACATTGAACTTCCTCTAAGTCCGTGGGAGTCCAACAACGAAGTCCATAGTGATGCGCTCCCACTTTTGAAATGAACCACAGGGCCTCAGATGCTCGTACTTAACCTACTGACAATTCAAACACCGAGCCACATATGCAACGATATCCTTCTTCATTATTCTCCACCAATAATGTTGTCGCAAATCCTGATACATATTCGCGGTGCCCGAATGAATAGAGTACCGAGAACTATGGGCCTCCTCTAAAATAACTCTCAAATCCCATCCATATTAGGCACACAAACTCGACCCTACAACCTCAAAACTCCATCATCTCCTAAGGTGACCTGCTTGGAACCTCCGTACTACACCGTGTCTCTAAGGACATACAAATGAGGATCATCATACTGCCGAACTCGGATACACTCCAATAAAGAAGAACGAGCGACTGTGCAAGCTAGCACACGGCCGGGCTCAGAAACATCCAACCTTACGAACTGATTGGCCAAAGCCTGAACATCTAAAGCAAGCGGTCTCTCACCGACTAGAACATAAGCAAGACTGCCCATACTGGCTGACTTCCTACTCAAAGCATCAGCCACATCCAACCTCACGAACTGATTGGCCAAAGCCTGAACATCTAAAGCAAGCGGTCTCTCACAAACTAGAACATAAGCAAGACTGCCCATACTGGCTGACTTCCTACTCAAAGCATCAGCCACCACATTGGCCTTTCCCGGATGATATAAGATGGTGATATCATAGTCCTTTAATAGCTCCAACCACCTTTTTTGCCTCATATTTAGCTCCTTCTGATTGAACAAATGCTGTAGACTCTTGTGATCCGTGAACAGCTCACATGCCATGCCATATCGATAATGCCTCCAAATCTTCAACGCGTGAACAATGGCTGCTAACTCCAAATCATGAACCAGATAGTTCTTCTCATGAATCTTCAACTAGCGCGAAGCATAGGCAATGACCTTGCCATCCTGCATCAACACCACACCAAGTCTAATACAAGATGTATCACAATAAACTATATAAGGCCCTGAACCTGTGGGTAGAACCAACACTGGTACCGTAGTCAGAGCTGTCTTGAGCTTTTGAAAGCTTGCCTCACACTTGTTCGACTATTTGAACTGGGCACCCTTCTGGGTCAACCTGGTCATCGGGGCTGCGATAGATGAAAACCCCTCCACAAACCGACGATAGTAGCTAGCCAATCCCAAGAAACTCCGAATCTCTGTAGCTGATGCTGGTCTAGGACAGTTCTTGACTGCCTCAATCTTTTTTGGATCAACCTAAATACCCTCTGCTGATACAATATGACCCAGGAATGCAACTGAACTCAACTAGAACTCACACTTTGAAAACTTGGCATACGTTGACTATCCCTCAAAATCTGAAGAACCATTCTAAGATGCTGCTCGTGCTCCTCCCGGCTGTGGGAATAGATCAAAATATCATCAATGAAGACAATCATGAACGAATCCAAATAGGGCCTGAACACTCGGTTCATAAAATCCATAAAAATTGCTGGGGCATTTGTCAACCCGAATAACATTACCAAGAACTCATAATGCCCATACCGAGTGCGGAAAGCTGTCTTAGGGACATCAGATTCCCTAATCCTCAACTTATGGTAGCCAGATCTCAAGTCATTCTTCGAAAATACCTTGGCACCCTGAAACTGATCAAACAAATCATCAATCCTTAGCAATGAATACTTATTCTTGATTGTAACCTTGTTCAACTGCCGGTAATCAATACACATCCTCATCGATCTATCCTTCTTCTTAACAAACAACACCGGTGAACCCCAAGGCGAAATAATCGGTTCAATGAAACCTTTTTCAAACAAGTCTTGCAACTGTTCCTTCAACTCTTTCAACTCAGACGGGACCATACGATACGACAGAATAGAAATTGGCCTGAGTGCCCGGAGCCAAATCAATGCAAAAGTCAATATTCCTGTCGGGTGGCATACCTGGCAGGTCTATAGGAAATACCTCAGGAAACTCACGAACAACAGGCACAGAATTAATAGAAGGAACCTCAGCACTAGAATCACGAACATAGGCCAAATAGGCCAAACACCCCTTCTCGACCATACGCCAAGCGTTCATATAAGAGACAACACTACGGGTAGAATGACATGGAGTCCCTCTCCACTCTAAACGAGGTAAACCCGGCAAGGCTAAGGTCATTGTCTTGGCATGACAGTCCAAGATAGTGTGGTAAGGTGATAACCAGTCCATTCCTAATATGACATCGATATCCACCATGTCAAGCAGAAGCAAATCTACACGAGTCTCAAGATCCCCAATCATAAGTATACTTGAACGATGGACTCAATCTACCACAATAGAATCACCCACCAGTGTAGACACATAAACACGAGCACTCAAAGAATCACTAGGCATGACCAGATACGATGCAAAATAAGATGACACATAGGAGTATGTAGATCCTGGATCAAATAAAATTGAAGCATCTCTGCTACAAACTAGACTAGTACCTGTGATAACTGCATCGGAAGCCTCAACCTCAGGCCTGGCTTGAAGAGCATAACATTGGGGTAGGGCCCCACTACCCTGAACTACATATCTAGGATGACCTGCTACTGGCTAGCCTCCACCTCTAGCGACCTGAGCTCCACCTCTAATACCTCTACCTCCACCTCTAGCACCTCTACCCCCACCTCTAGCTGGCTGGGCGGGCTGTGGAACACTCGGTGCTTGAGCCATGGCACGGGAACCCTGATGCTGAGAGCTACTTGATGCTCGAGGGCAATACCTAGCAATGTGCCTCGTGTCACCACAAGTAAAACAAGCCCTCGGCTGCTGGGGCTGACGTCCCTAGAAACTTTGAAGCGGAGGTGCACTGATAGGAGCTGGTGGTGCAATGTAGGTCTGCTGATCAGAATACTGCATATGAGAACCACGACCACCTGAAGCACCGTGAGAAACCTGAAGTGCTGACTGAAAAGGCCTAGGAGGATGGCCTCTACCATAAGAATCCCTGCCTCCAGACGAGGTACCACTGAATCTGCCTGAATGACGTGGCCTCTTGTCAGACCCCTGACCACCTCCCTGCGATAGAACTATCTCAACTCTCCTAGCCACATTGGCCGCTTCCTGAAAGGAAAATCTCGCTCCCCGGCTCCTTGGCCATCTGAAGTCGAATAGGCTGGATAAGTCCCTCAATGAACCTCCTCACCCTCTCTCTCTCGGTGGGAAGTATGATAAGAGCATGATGAGCCAAGTCGATGAATCTTGTCTTATACTAAGTAACAATCATAGAACCTTGCTAGAGACGCTCAAACTGCCTCCGATAAATCTCTCTATGAGTGATGGGGAGAAACTTCCCCAGAAATAGTTGAGTAAACTGCTCCTAAGTCAAAGTTGGTGATCCGGCTGGTCTAGCCAAGAAATAATCTCTCCACCAAGTCTTGGCGGATCCAGACAAGCGAAAAGTAGCAAAATCGACCCCATTGGTATCCACTACCCCATGTTCCTGAGAACCTCATGACAGCTGTCTAGATAATCCTGGGGATCCTCAGAAGATGCATCGCTGAAAGTAGTAGTGAAGAGCTTGGTGAACCTTTCCAATCTCCACAAAGCATCGGCAGACATAGCTGCTCCATTACCGGTCTGAGCTACCACATCCGGCCGAACTGCTCCTACTAGCTGAGCTGCTGGAGTCTGAAACTAGGCAGCCACCTGCTCTGGGGTGCGAGTAGCAGGAGTCTGGGCTTCTCCTCCAGCCTGAGAGACGGCTGGGGCTTCAGGAAGCAAGCCTTCTTGGGTGACACTCTCCATAAGACCCACTAGACGGACTAGAGCTTCCTGGAGTATTATGTTAGCAATGAACCCCTCTAGGACCTGATCTAGGCCCACCGAGACTGTCGGGGCCGGAACCTCATCATCAGCCTAAGGCTCCACTGCTGGTGCCGCTGCTCTAGGCTGGGCTCTGCCCCTACCGCGGCCTCTAGCACGACCTCGGGCTCGCCCTCTGCCCCTCATGGGAGTTGCTGCTGAGGGCTCGGGCTGCGGGTCGGTGGATGAGGAAGCGCATGTTCCCGTCATCTGCGAAAGAACCGAGTAGAAATTCAATTAGCATTGAGAAACCAAACCACACGATAGGAAGGAATAAATGTGAAGTTTTTCCTAACTCTGTAGCCTCTGAGGGATAAATACAGACATCTTCGTACCGATCTCTCAGACTCTACTAAGCATGTCTGTGAGCTGTGAGACCCATGTAACCTAGAGCTCTGATACCAACTTGTCACGACCTAAATTTTCTGCCCTCGGGAGTCGTGATGGCGCCTACTAACGTGAGCTAGGCAAGCGCACTGTTTGAACCAATTACCTTTTTACACCTTTTATATTCTTTAACAATTATAAAGCAATAACGTGTAGACAACGAAATTTACAATAAGCGGAAGAAAAGCAATAAATTATCTGAATATGTATCTAATACAACTGTTTGAGCATCGACTACCCAGAACTGGTGTCACAGTTTTACAGACTGTCTAAGAATACTACATACAAATTCTAAAATATAAAAGATACACTGTTTCTGAAATAAGTAAAGGAAACAGGATAAAGGAAAGATAGGAGGTGACGCCAAGGCCCGCGGACGTCTGCAGTACTACCTTGGGTCGCCTGTGTGGACTGAAGACATCACCCTCACTGCAGTCCAAGCGCTCCGATATCAGTATATGCACACAATGCAGAGTGTAGTATCAGCACAACCGACCCCGTGTTCTGGTAAGTGCCTAGCCTAAACTCGGCAAAGTAGTGACGAGGCTAGGACCAGACTACCAAATAAACCTGTGCAGTTAAATCATATACAACGGAAATAGAAGAAAATAATTACAATTAAAATTGGGCGAGGGAAACATGCTCCGGGGAGTAATAGGTAACAACAGAATGATAGTAGAGAAACATAGGCAATGCTATTAATCAATTACCAGCAAGAATAAAGAAATAGAAAAAACAGGCACACACATAATACCGTTGCAGGCGTGCAACCCGATCCTATTTCATATATTACCGTTGCAGGCATGCAACCTGCTCCCATTTCACATATTACCATTGCAGGTGTGCAACCCGCTCCCATTTCACATATTACCGTTGCTGGCGTGCTACCCGCTCCCATTTCACATAGTACCGTTGCAGGCGTGTAACCCGCTCCCATTTCACATATTACTGTTGCAGGCTTGCAACACACTCCCATTTCACATATTACCGTTGCAGGCATGCAACCCGCTCCCATTTCTTTTGTCAACACCAATCAAAAAAAGGGTCCCGGCAAGGGATCAATTATATCAAACAAACATCCCGACAAGGGAACAATAATATGACAATAACATCCCGACAAGGGAACAATAATGATAATAACATCTCGGCAAGAGAACAATAATGATAATGACATCCCGGCAAGGGAATAATAATGATAATAACATCCCGACAAGGGAACAATAATGTTAATAACATTCCAGTAAGGGAACAATAATGATAATAACATTCCGGCAAGGGAACAATAATGATAATAACATGTGAAGCGCAATAAACCACAACGGAGTCATAACAATTATAATACAAGACTCACGGGCATGCTTGAGACCAACATATAGATACTCGTCACCATACCTATACGTCGTACTCCTCAATTAACACGTAGCAAATAAAACACGACTCCTAATCTCTCAAGCTAAGGTTAGACCAAACACTTACCTCGATGCCACGAACACAATTCAAGCCTCAACTATCGCTTTACCTCTTGATTCCACCACCAACTCGCTCGTATCTAGCCACAAGTTACTTAATTATATCAATAAATGCTTAATGAATCAATTCTAATGCATGAAAATAAGTTTTCCAAAGTTTTACCCAAAAAGTCCAAAATTGCCCTGGGCCCACATGGTCAAAACCCGAGGTTCGAAACAAAACCCGATTACACATTCCCCCACGAACCCAAATATATAATTTGTTTTGAAATCGTACCTCAAATCGAGGTCCAAATCCCCAATTTTTGAAAAACATAGGTTCTACACAAAACACCTAATTTCCCTAATGAAAACTATTATTTTGAGTTGAAATCATGTGAAAAGATGTTAATGATTGAAGAAAACGAGTTAAAATTGACTTACAATCAATTTGGAAGAAGAGTTGTCTTTGAAAAATCGCCCAAGAGTGTTTTGGTTTTGAATGAGTGTGAAAAATGGTTGAAATGCGTCTAAGTTATGAATTTACAGGCCTCTGATGTCGCAATTGCGACCAGGGTTTGCAATTGCAAACCCTTCAGAATTCCAAGACTTTCGCATTTGCGAAGGAATTTATCGCATTTGCGACTACCCCTTATTTTTGAGGGGTTCGCATTTGCGAAGCCGGCGTCGCATTTGCGACTGGGGCCTTCCGCATTTGTGATCAGACCTTCCCAGGCCTTTGTTCGCATTTGTGATGGAATTGTCGCATTTGCGAGCCAGGCTTTGCATTTGCGAAGCCTGCAGACCTGATCATACCAGCTGAAAACTGCAATTTTCCTAAGTCCCAATTCCACCCCGTGGCCTATCCAAAACTCACCCGAGCCCTCGGGGCCCCAAACCAAACATGTACACCAACCTAAAAACTTTATATGGACTTGCTCGTGCATTCAAATCACCAAAATAACATTAACAACTATGACTTTAGCATCAAAATCATGAAATTTCTTAAGAACTTCAAAATTTTCAATTTTCTCAAATACGATCCGATTCATATCATTTCAAGTCCGTTTCTTACCAAATTTCACAGGTTTGACTCAAATCATATATAAAACCTGTACGGGGCTCCAGAACCAATATACGGGCCCGATACCAATGGTTTCAAACACAAATTCTTTTCTTTACTTTATAATTAATTCAGCAAAATATTTTCTTTCAAAAATTCATTTCTCGGGCTTGGGACCTCGAAATTCGATTCCGCGCATATACCCAAGTCCCATATTTTTCTACGGACCCTCCGGGACCGTCAAATCATGGGTCCAGGTCTGTTTATCCAAAATATTGACCGAAGTCAACTCAAACTCATTTTAAAGGCAAAATTCATCATTTTCACAAATTTTCACAAAATGGCTTTCCGGCTACGCGCCCGGACTGCGTACGTAAATCGAGGTGATGCCGAAAGAGGTTTTAAGGCCTCAAAATACAGAATTTACTTTTAAAACAAGTTTAACGAGCATACATTTTTCTTCCCTTTTTTTTTCTTTTTGAAACAAATACTCTATAGAAAATTATTAAGGAAGAAAAAAAAACCTAATAGAGAAAAATATTTTTTTGATCCCTTTTTTTAGGAAGGAAGTCTAAATAATAAACCAAAGAAAAATATTTTGAATTTTCATTTGATATACCTGAAGAAAGATTTCCAATGAGAAATGAAAATGATAAAAAATATTTTTGGTTTTTAGCTTGATTACCTAAGGGAGAAACTCTGAAAATAAACCAATCTATGTTCAATGTCCTAAAGTTCTAGTAAAAATAAAAAGAATTTTTTTTCATTAATTACGCAAAGAAGAACCTCAAAAGAAAATCCTTTTTTTTTTTTGGATTTTTGGATTTAATATCTTAAGAAAACTTCTAAAAAGGCGTTAAAAGATTTTTTTTTTAATTTTAGTCTTAATATACTAAAGGAAATATAAAAGCAATTTTTTTATTTCTAGATATTAATTCAATAATGGAAAACACCTCAAATGATTTTTTTTGTTCCTAGAATTTGTATTCTAGAGAAAACGTCTAACGGAAATATAAAACGCAACATCTCTTGTTTTGGATTTTTGATTTATAACACACTTTTCAAATGCAAAATAGAAAGTACAATAATAAAAAAAAACTCGAAATTACTATACAAAATTAGAAGGTAAAAGACGACACAAAAAGAAAAAAAGACTCAAAACATAAAAAGAAAAGAAAATCTCCTTTTAATCCACTCCTGAATGAGCGATCCTGACTAGATGGTCCTGGGGCTCTGTCATGCTCAAACTCCGGTAAGTAAACCCATACCTATTTGAGAAAATTAAAACCAAATAAGTTAAAGACCTAGAACGCTATGTGAGACAATAACCCTTCCTGTTGGACATATGCAAGACATGATTGTGACTATTTTTCTAAAACTAACCTATGTGGCTAAAGGTGGCTAAAAATGCAAGATTTGGCTAGGACCCCGTAAAGCCAAGAGCCTAAGATTCACTAGGAAGACTGGACCCTATGCGGGTTGCCTACGTATCCCGCCCCGAGAGACAAGAATCAGGTACGCGTAGTTCGGGCAGGTTGGATACGGGCGAGAATAAAAAAATAACTAATTTAGTGAAAAATATGTTTTTGTCTTTTTTTTTTTGAAAAATGATGAAACATAACTCTTTTTGGAGTTTCTTTTCCCCTTTTTTGATTTTTTTAATTTCGAAAAATGATGAAAAAGTGCAAAATCTTTTTTTATTGAATTTTTAATTTTTTTTCTTATCAAACATGTGACAGAAAACATTACTGGGTCCTACTTGCTTTATTTTCACACTTCACCCTCTTTTTGTTTTCTTTTTTCATTTTCCCTCAACTATCATTGGTCCGCCAAATGACCCTTTTACCCTTGAAGAAATGCAACATGTAGCACATGGGATGCATCAAGATGGTCTGTTATTTTGGGTACAATCCTAGACGGACCCAACCCCTGTGTTGAGTCCCCAAAGTCAAATGCACGTGATGCAATCAAACATTCCTACTAGGGATCTGCCATGAGGTTATGTTATTCTAAGTTTAAACCTGGGGCTGTGTTCTTGACTTGGCTTACCCGAGCGGACAACTCAAGCCAAAGAGGGGGCAACGTACCGGAGCACTAAAGTCTACCGGCCTTGTTGCTGACCCAACCTCATTCTATTTGATATAACTTCTACAGAAAAAGCGGGCCACGCGAACGTGTGCACCATTTTCAGAAGACTCAAAGGGGTGGCATAAGAAGACAGTTTAATACAATTCAAATAATATCAAAGCAGTAAATAAACAGCATTTAGCACATTAGGTCCACAAATATGAACCACAGCCACCTGAAGCGCCGTGAGAAACCTGAAGTGCTGACTGAAAAGGGCTAGGAAGATGACTTCTACCATATGTCACTCCTCCTTTTACTACCCCAGGGAGGGGTATAAGGGAGTTTTTTCTAATTTAAGTGACAATCAAAATAAGATTATTTATATTAAAATCAGAGTCTCCACTTGGGATAATTTATGGTGTCCCAAGTCACCAGTTAAAATCCCGAATCGAGGATGTTGACTCTATTTACGGTCTGCGAACACAAAAATCCAGGTAAGGAATTTTGTTAAGTCGGGAGAAGGTGTTAGGCATTCCCGAGTTTCGTGGTTCTAGCACGGTCGCTTTGATCATACTTGGCTTATTAAATTGTCTAATTACTCATTTTAAAACCTATGTGCATTTGCCCTTTTAATTAAGAAATTAACTTTAAACAGGTCACGTGCACGTGTACCCATTTGTTTGGCGCGTCAAAATATCATGTCACGTGAACGTGTGCACGATTAATAACACTTTATTATTATTAAGAAAAGTTTGGCCAAAGCTGCGTGACCGCATACTCCGATTTTATTTTTAAAATCATAATCATGTCACGCGAATGTGTACGCAATCATGATGGTATATTAAATGGGCCTAATGCAACTACAAGCATTTGTCATTTTTATATCTAGGTTACGAAATTAATATGAGAGACATGAATGATTAAATTGTGGATGACACACCTCAAGCTATATAAACTAAAATTAATTCGGGGCCTATTAAAATAGTTTTATTATTAAGAAAAATTTGATCAAAGTTGCGCGAACGCATACTCCAAATTGATTTTTAGAATCGTAATTATGTCACGCCAAACGTGTACACAATCACGATAGTACATTAAAAGCGTGCCTAAAGCATTGCTACGATGTTCTTGAATTTCTTAATTTCTATAATTTTAGATTAACGAATTTCGTCAAACTTCCCAAGCTAGAAAGGTTCGAATGAATCAACAATTTGTAAGCCATAGGCTCACCTATAAAGCTACCGATCGCGGGCCCAAAAATGAAGCTGAGATAAGTGGGCTTGGGAGCCTATAAGACCACTGATCATGGGCCAAAAACTGAAGCTCAGATAAATGGATCTGGGCAATGACATTCTTGAAAGAAAAGAACGTCGAAGGCCTTTTGCATAAGCTCTAGATCTAGACCAAAGTGTTGTTGGCATCCACTACTTACAACACAATCAATTCTGCCATATATATAGCCCTTTATTTATTCTATGGCCATAGCTATGTAATGTCCCAATAATAATAACGATTATCTATTTCTAGCAAGCATAGTAACAGATGGTCAGAACCTCTCTCTAGGCATTAGACCAGAAGGGGCTTGGATCAAATTCACAAATGGAATCAAATAAACCAATCTAAGTTCATTCCTAATTTCTGAATTTTATAGGACTGATATGGGGGCTGATATTCAACGAGTAGATTACTAAATGATTTAGAACAAACAAACAAACAAACAAACAAATGCCATAAAACAACTAATTAGGACTAAAGAGAAAGCAACCCAACGCAGAGAAGAATAAGGTTAATCGACAGTTCTTCATAACTTAACAGTAGTGCCATGAGGTCAGGACAATGATAGATCAAATAGCCAATAGAGCCAACGATTCCTAACAAAGAAAACCTTTGGGTAGAACTAATCACAAGAACTAATCACAAGAAACAGCACAAAATCTAGAAGAACATAACTTGTTGCAGCTAGCATGCTGATAGAATTGGTAGACTAGCAAGTTAGTTTATGTGTAAGTTTTTCAACAATTGAGTCCAATGGCGTAGCTCAATCCACGCATTTTTAGCAAGCAAACTCAAACCATGTCAAGGTGGCACATATGAATCCTTATCAACTAAGTGGATTAGAATAGTTTTAGACTCGGGCCATTAAGAAATGATCATACTTAGCGTAAAACTGCCACGAATTCAAACTGATTTTTAGCTAAATTAATAGCATATCTTAACAGAACCCAAACTGAAAGAAGAAGAAGCAAGAAAATGATTTCCAACATTTCAAATACGAATCCCGAGGTGATTTCAAATTCTCAGCATTTCAAAGATGATTTCAACACTCATTTCAAATTCAAACTTCAGCAGCAAAGACTCACCAAAACTTGTTCCTCAACATGTGAAGTAAGGAACAACTTTGACACTAATTTATACTTGAAGACAAAGCTCGATGCTAGTTTATATAAGAATAAGCAAGGAATTTAGAAGTTTGGTGTCGTTTTTTAAAACTCTAATTTAACAAAAAAAAAACAGAGATGTTCAATGAGAAAACAGAACGAGAAATCACTGAACCCTCATACAATGACCTTCAACTTAAAATAAGCATATTTGAGCAAATTTAAACCTGAAAAGGACATCAAGAACACTCTGAGAAAAATATGGAATCGAAAATTATGTTGGGATTCAATTGAGCATATTCACAAATAGCAAATCCAAACTTAGAAACTGCTCTAAGTACAAAGGTGAAACAGGGGTCAATCAAAATCCAAAATCGACACCATTCAAGACACACAAATAAACGCTCCTATTAAACCTTGAATTCAACATTTATTTCTAAACTTTCACCATATTTTTCACACCAAAAACAGTAGTGAAGGAAAGAAATAAACCTGCAATTGATACGTACAACACATCAAGTTACTCTCGGAACCACGAATCGTGACCTTCGAACAAGCCTCACCTCTCAAACTCAATCCAAACTCATAATAGAGGTAAAATTTCTGAACTAAAGAGATAAAGAAAAACAGAAATGTGAACACCAAACTAAAAGAAAACAATTTTTTTTTTATTTTTTGTACTTTTCTATTCTGGGAATAAACAGAAGAACAATGAAAAGAGGAAGAATATTTTAGACCCTATTTTTTCTCTCAACTTTTCTTCAGAAAATGCTCTCTAAACCCCCCTCTTCTGTCAATATCATCTCTCTTATATATCACTTCAGGCCTTCTCGAACCTTCTCCCTTTCTCTCCAAACAAAAATCTTCTTCCAAATCTGATTTTTTACCCCCCTTTTCGATGAAAAACGGACAAATGGAGGGAGTGGATCAAATCGAATCCAATCTAACGCTCCCCATATTTCATCATTTCCATCTGAGGGATTAAAAATCTGAAAATAAATCAAAGAGGGGGCATGTTAGTGAGAGGAAATTTATCAGAAATGGATAGAATCTTAGTGATGTTGTGAGATAAGAGCATGTGCGAGTGAACTCGCATGAGTTTGGTGAGTTTTGTGGGTTGAATCGCGGCAGAGAAGCAAAGGAGATAGAGTGGGCGCCGTTTGGGAGTATAGATTAGGGTTAGGGCTTGTGGAAGAAATGTTATAATTGGGGTTATATGTGTTTGGGAATGGGGAGGGTTAGAGGGGCAGGTCGCGGGTTAGGGGGGCTTTGGGCTGGGGGATTTGGGGTTTAAGTTGTCCCAATTTCAGGTTTTAAAATAGGCCCCTTGTCTTCCTCAATTTCTTTCCTTATTTCTTTTCTTTGTTTTTCTTTTCCTTTATTTAATTAATTAAAAACTTAAATTAAATTCTTAAATTAAATTAATTTACTAAATTAAGCTAATTATCTACTATAATATTTACAAAAATTAGTTACTCCTAGATTAAAAGTGAAAATTACTAATCTAAAAATTAAAAAACTAAAAATGCGAAAGTAAGTCTTTTTGTGATTTTTATTTTTTAATAAAGCAACTAATTCACTAATTAACAAATTAACCTTAACAATGTAAAAATGAGACCTAAATGCAATGCATTATATTTTTGGCATTTTCATGATTTTTACAAAAAATAAACATGCACAGAAATGCCAACAATTAACACAAATTCTCACAAAATCCAATAAAAATGTAAAAAATGGGGAAATTATTTTTTCTTGTATTTTATGGGAGTGACTCCTACAGGGCAAAAATCACGTGCTCACAGCATACGAATCACTGCCTCCAGACAAGGCACCACTAAATCTGCTTGAATGACGAGGCCTCTTGTCAGACCCCTGACCACCTCCCTGCGATAGAACTATCTCAACTCTTCTGGCCATATTGGCAGCCTCTTGAAAAGAAATCTCACTCCCCGTCTCCTTAGCCATTTGAAGTCGAATAGGCTGAATGAGTCCCTCAATGAACCTCCTCACCCTCTCTCTCTCGATGGGAAGTATGATAAGAGCATGACGGGCCAAGTCGATAAATCTGGTCTCGTACTGAGTAACTGTCATAGAACCCTTCTGGAGATGCTCAAACTGCCTCCGATAGATCTCTCTCTGAGTGATAAGGAGAAACTTTTCCAGAAAATAGCTGAGTAAACTGCCCCCAAGTCAAAGCTGGTGACTTGGCTGGTCTAGCCAAACAATAATCTCTCCACCAAGTCTTGGCAGGTCCAGACAAGCGGAAAGTAGCAAAGTCGACCCCATTGGTCTCCAATATCCCCATGTTCCTGAGAACCTTATGTCAGCTATCTAGATAATCCTAGGGATCCTCAGAAGATGCACCGCTGAAAGTAGTAGTGAAGAGCTTGGTGAACCTGTCCAATCTCCACAAAGCATCGACAGACATAGCTGCTCCGTCACCGGTCTGAGCTACCACACCCACCTGAACTGCTCCCACTGGCTGAGTCGCTGGAGTATGAAACTAGGGACCCATCTGCTCCGGAGTGCGAGTAGCAGGAGTCTGGGCTCCTCCTCCAGCCTGAGAGACGGATGGTGCTACTGGAAGAAAACCTACCCGGGTGACACTCTCCATAAGGCCCACTAGACGGACCAAAGCATCTTGGAGTACTGGGGTAGCAATAAACCCCTCTGGGACCTGAGCTGGGCCTACCGGAACTTCCTGGGCTAGAACCTTATTATCAAACTCAACCTGAGGCTCCACCACTGGTGTTGCTGCTCTGTGCTGAGCTTTACCCCTACCTCGGCCTCTAGCACAGCCTCGCCCTCTACCCCTCGTGAGAGCTGCTATTGGGGGCTCGCGCTGCTGATCGGTGGATAAGGAAGCGCGTGTTCTCGCCATCTGCGAAAGAACAGAGTAGAAATTCAATTAGCATTGAGAAACCAAACCGTACGACAGGAAAGAATAGATGTGAAGCTTTTCCTAACTTCGTAGCCTCTGGGGCATAAATACAGACGTCTCCGTACCGATCCCTCAGACTCTACTAAGCTTGTCTGTGAATTGTGAGACCCATGTAACCTAAAGCTCTGATACCAACTTGTCACGACCCGGATTTCCTCATCCTCGGGAGTCGTAATGGCGCCTACTAGTGAAAGTTAGGCAAGCCAACCATTTGAACAAATTACCTTTTTCCCATTTTAATTGTTTAACAATGTGAATCAACAGTTTATAAACAGTGGAAATTTAAAACAAGCGGAAGAAATAATTAAACCATTTAAATAATTCCAACATGATTTCTTAATCAAAACTACCCAAGAATGGTGTCACAACTCTACAGCCGGTCTAAGAATTCTACAAACAAGGTCCAAAAAATAAATGCAACACTGTTTCTGAATTACATAAGTAAAACAAGAAGAAAAGATAGAGGGAGACGCCAGGGCCTGCGGATGCCTGCAGGACTACCTTGGATCTCCATATGGACTGAAGGCAGCCACCCAAGCTAAGGTTGAATAATGCTACTCTGGGATCTGCACATAGTGTAGAGTGTAGTATCGGCAAAACCGACCCCATGTGCTAGAAAGTGCCTAACCTAACCTCGGCAAAGTAGTGACGAGGCTAGGACTAGACTACCAAACAAACTTGTGCAGTTAAAGCATACATACGTAGCAAGTAATAATAAAGGAAATTAGTAGTTAAAGATGGGAAGGGGATATGTTGTGAGGGGATATCATTTACCAATAGTAATTCAGGAGAACAACATATAGGACAATTTAAAATTCGCAGCAGAAAGAATAAGGAAACAATAACAAATCAATATCCACTTTTGAGGGATTAGGAGTCGAGTCCTATTTTCTATGTGCTATTTGCTGAGTACGACGTATAGGTATGGTGATGCGTATCTATACATCGTTGTCAAGCATGCCTATGAGTCTTAAATTGAAGTAGTTGTGTTCTTAATAAGTACTACAAATTCCTAAGTTGTTGATTCTCTGTGTTGGGCAACAATTATGATTATTCTCGTGGAAATTGCTTATGGTTGAGTGTTGGTGCTATATGAGGTTCCTTTTTGTAAAGTTAAATGTTAGAACAAGTTTGGTTATAGCTGATTACCTTGTCGGGACGTATTTACTTCTTAGTGTCGTTTCCCTTGCTGGGATATTATTTGTTCTCTTATTGTTCCCTTGTCGGGATATTGTTGTCTCCTTATTGTTCCCTTGTGGGGACTCTTTTGTGATTGGTGTTGAATTGTATATTGGGATCGGGTTGCATGCTGCAATAATATTTTATTTGGATTGGGTTGCACGCTGCAACAATAATATATTTGGATCGGGTTGCACGCTGCAACAATATTATATTTGGATCGGGTTGCACGCCGCAACAATATTATATTTGGATCGGGTTGCACACCACAACAATGATATATGATATGGATCGGGTTGCACGCCGCAACAATATTTTTATGATTCGGATCGGGTTGTGCGCTACTACAGTAAAGGATAAAAGTGGATATTGATTTGTTATTGTTTCCTTATTCTTTCTGCTGCGGATTTTAAATTGTCCTTTATGCTTTTCTCCTGAGTTATTGTTTGTAAATGATATCCCCCATAGCATGTTCCCTTCCCATCTTTAACTGCTAGTTTACTTTATTATTACTTGCTACGTATATATGCTTTAACTGCACAGGTTTGTTTGGTAGTCTGGTCCTAGCCTCGTCACTACTTCGCCGAGGTTAGGCTAGGCACTAACCAGCACATGGGGTCGGTTGTGCTGATACTACACTCTGCACTGTGTACAGATACCGAAACAGCAACATTCGGACCTTAGCTTGGGTGGTTACCTTCAGTCCATATGAAGATCCAAGGTAGTCCTGCAGGCGTTCGCAGGCCCTAGCGTCTCCCTCTATCTTTTTTTTTCCGGTTTCACTTTTGTAATTCAAAAATAGTGTTGCATTTATTTTTCGGACCTTGTTTGTAGAATTCTTAGACCGTCTGTGGAGTTGTGACACCAGTCTTGGGTAGTTTTGATTAAAAAATCATGTTGGAATTATTTAAATGGTTTAATTATTTCTTCCGCTTGTTTTAAATTTCCGTTGTTTATAAACTGTTGATTCACATTGTTAAAGAATTAAAATGGAAAAAAGGTAATTTGTTCAAATGATCGGTTTGACTAGATTTCACTAGTAGGCTCCATAACGACTCCCGAGGGTGGGAAAATCCGAGTCGTGACAAGTACCAAACACATATATCGATGCAACAAACACATATCTCGATGCGACAAACACAATTCAAGCCTCAACTATCGCTTTACCTCTTGATTCCACCACCAATTTGCTCGTATCTAGCCATAAGTTACTTAACTATATCAATAAATGCTAAATGATTTAACTCCAATGCATGAAAATAGGTTTTCTAAAGCTTTTCCCAAAAAGTGAAAAATCGCCCCCGGGCGCACATGATCAAATGTGATGACCCAAAAGGTCATCACTTGCTTTTAAATTGAATTCTGTGTTCAGAGACCTTGAAAACCTCATTTAGTATCACCTCGATTTGCGTACGCAGTTCGGGCACGTAGCCGGAAAGCCTAAATATGAAAATCTATGAAAAATGATAAGTTTTCACTATAAAATGAATTAATTTAACTTCGGTCAATATTTTGGGTTAACGGACCCGGACCCGTGATATGATGGTCCCGAAAGGTCCGTAGGAAAACATGGGACTTGGGCGTATGCACGGAATCGAATTCCAAGGTCCCAAGCCCGAGAAATGAATTTTTGAAGAAAATTATTTTCTGAAATTGTTTAAAGGAATTTGAAATGAATTTTTGATTAGAACATGTTGGTATCGGGCCCATATTTTGATTTTGGCGCCTGGTACAGGTCTTATATGTGATTTATGATAACTCTATGAAGTTTGTAAGAAACGGATGTCATTTGACGTTATTCGGACCTAAATGGTAAAATTTGATTCTTTAAGAAGTTTGAAATAATTCATTGATTCTGAGGTTTAATTCAATGTTAATGATGTTAATTTGGAGATTTGATTACACGGATAAGTTCATATGGTGTTTTCGAGTTAGTACGTATGTTTGGTTTGGAGTCCCGAGGGCTCGGGTGAGTTTCAGAAAGTTTTAAACTCTTAAAAAGTTGTAGGTTTTCGGCTGTTGGTATTCTGATATTTCCTTCTTCGCGTTCGCGGGAGGACCCTCGCGAACGCGATGTGTTAATTATGCTGAAGGAAATTCCTTCTACGCGAACACGAGCCTGGTAATGCGTACGCGAAGGCTAATTGAGTCTGGGCAGGGGGTGGGGCATTAAACCTACGCGAACGCGACCACATGGACGCGAACGCAAAGACTCGATGGGTCATTTCTCCGCGAACGCGAGCCGTCTTCCGCGAACGCAAAGGCCTAGCAGGCTTAATGCATTGCGAACATGATGGACCTGTCGCGAATGCAATGAGTAATTTCGCCCAGTTATTTTAAGTTCAAAAAACAAGAACACATTACGGGATTTTCATTATTTTCACAAACTTCATCTTCTCCACACCTCTTGGGCGATTTTTGAAGAACTTCTTCACCATAACCTCTTGGGTAAGTAATCTTTAACTCGTTTTCTTCCATTTTTATCAACACCCACTATATTTCTAGGCCAAAAATGTGATTAAGGGTAGAAAATTAGGGATTTGGGTAGAGTTAGAGCTTTTTGATTATTTGGGAATTTGACCTCGTTTTGGGGTTGAATTTGAAAACAAATTATATATTCGGGCTCGTGGGTGAATGAGTGATTGGGTTTTGGTCCGAACCTCACGTTTTGACCAAGCGGGGCAGAGGTCAATTTTTGACTTTTTGGGAAGAATGATTAGAAAGCTATAATTAGGCATTGGAAGTGAATTGTTTAGCATTTATTGATGTTATGAAGTCGATTATGTATAGATACAATCGATTTGGAGCCAAATTCGAAAGGAAAGGCGGTGTTTGAGGCTTGAGTTGGCCATGGAAGTTTGAGGTAAGTGTTCGGTCTAACCTTAGCTTGAGGGATCAGGAGTTGTGTCCTATTTGCTATTTGCTTCTTGTTGAGTACGATGTATAGGCATGGTGACGAGTATCTATACGTTGGTGTCGAGCATGACCATGAGTCTTAAATTGATAATTGTTGTGTTCTTAAATGATACGACAAATGCTTTAATTGGTGATTCTCGATATTGAGCAAGGATTTAGTTTATTTTCATGGAATGTAATTATGATTGAGTATTGGTGTTAGCTGATATGAGTAGGGATTGAGTTAAGTTTGGTTATAGCTGATTCTTCCTTGCCGGGACGTATATACTTTTACTGTTGAATTCCCTTGCCGGGATAGTGTAGTTTATTGTTGATCCCTTGCTGGGACTCGTGGTATGGTTGATTTTAAGGTATATAAATATATTGGATCGGGTTGCACGCCGTAACATTATTATATATTGGATTAGGTTGCATGTCGCTACATTATTACATATTGGATTGGGTTGCACGCCACAACATTATTATATATTGGATTAGGTTGCACGCCGCAACGATGTTATATTTCGGGTTGCATGCCGCAACAACGTTATATTGGATTGGGTTGCACACCGCAACAGTAATATAAATGGATCGGGTTGCGCGCCGCAAAAGTGTTATTATTGTTTGTTGTAGAACTTGAACTGTTCTCTCTTACCACTCTTTTGCTTCTGTTGGATTTGATATGTTCACCGTAGCATGTACCCCCTCCCTTTAAACTGTTATTACCTGTTTATATTTCCGCTGTATATTATATAACTGCATAGGTTTATCTGGAGTCTGGTCCTAGCCTCGTCACTACCTCGTCGGGGTTAGGCCAGACACTACCAGCACATGGAGTCGGTTGTGTTGATGTTATACTCTGCACTATGTGCAGATACCGGAGCAGCATTTGGACAATAGCACTTGGGGAGCTAGCCTTGAGTCCACTCAGAGATCCCGAGGTAGTCCTGCAGGCGTTCGCATGCCCGATGTTCTCTTCTATCTATTTATATGTTCTATTTCTACTTGTTTCTGAGACAGACTGTATTTCCTTGTTCAGCCATTTGTATATAGTATTCATAGACAGTCCGTGGATATTGTGACATCGGTTACTGGGTAGAGACGCATATTGGCATTTTCGTACTGATTTTGGTATTATATTTGTCTAAGTCTTCCGCTTAATTTTATCGCTATTATTTAAATATTGATCACCTGTTAATTCAATTCGTTAAAAAGAGTTAAAAATGAAAGAGATTGAATTTTCTATATTTCATGGCTTGCCTAGCTTCTACGAGTAGGCGCCATCACGACTCCCGAGTGTGGGAAATCCGGGTCATGACAAGTTGGTATCAGACTTCTAGGTTACATAGGTCTCACAATTCACGAACAAGCTTAGTAGAGTCTGAGTGATTGGTACAGAGACATCTGTATTTATCCCAGAGGCTACAGAGTTAGGAAAACTTCACATTTGTTTTTTCTTGTCGTGCGATTTTGTTTCTCAATACTAATTGAATTTCTACTCTGTTCTTTCGCAGATGGCGAGAACACACACTTCCTCATCCACTGACCAGCAGCCCGAGCCCCCAGCAGTAGCTCCCACGAGGGGCAGAGGGCAAGGCCGAGGCCGTGCTAGGGACCGAGCTAAGCCCCGAGCAGCAACACCAGTGGTGGAGCCTCAGGTTGACTCTGATGATGAGGTTTTGGCCCCAGCAGTCTCGGTAGGCCCAGCTCAAGTCCCAGAGGGGTTTATTGCTACCCTAGTTCTTCACGATGCTCTAGTCCGTCTGATGGGCCTCATGGAGAGTGTCACCCGAGCAGGCTTGCTTTTTGTAGCACCATCCATCTCTCAGGCGGGAGGAGGAGCCCAGACTCCTGCTACTCGCACTCCAGAGCATGTAGCTCTCCAGTTCCAGACTCCAGCAGTTTAGCAAGTCGGAACAGTTCAGCCGGGTGTGGTAGCTCAGACCGGCAATAGAGCAGGTATGTCCGCCGATGCTTTGTGGAGGTTGGATAGGTTCACCAAGCTCTTCACTACTACTTTTAGCAGTGCATCTACTGGGGATCCCCAGGATTATCTAGACAGCTGTCACGAGGTTCTCATGAACATGGGGATAGTTGAGATCAATGGGGTCGATTTTGCCACTTTTTGCTTGTTTGGATCTACCAAGACTTGGTGGACAGATTATTGCTTGGCTAGACCAGCTGAATCACTAGCCTTGACTTAGGAGCAGTTTGCATAGCTATTTCTAGAGAAATTTCTCCCCAATACTTAGAGAGAGGCCTATCGGAGGCAGTTGGAGCGTCTCCAGCAGGGTTCCATGACAGTTACCCAGTATGAGACTAGATTCATCGACTTGGCTCGCCATGCTCTTGTTATACTTCCTACTGAGAGAGAGCGGGTGAGGAGGTTTATTAATGGTCTTATTTAGCCAATTCGTCTTCAAATGGCTAGGGAGGCTAGGAGTGAGATTACTTTCCAGGAGGCACCCAATGTGGCTAGGAGAGTGAGATGGTTCTGTCGCAAGAAAGTGGTCATGGTTCAAATAAGAGGCCCCGAAATTTAGGCAAATTCAGTGGTGCCTTGTTTGGAGGCAGGGATTCATATGGTAGAGGCCATCCTCCTAGGCCCTTTTAGTCAACACTTCAGGTTACTCACGGTGCTTCAGGTAGCCGTGGTTCTCACATGCAGTATTCTGATCAGCAGCTCTATAGTGCACCACCAGATCCTATCAGTGCACCACCGCTCTAGAGTTTTTGGGGTGGTCATTCAGGTCGTCATGGTCAGTCTCAGTTTCCTCAACCGCATCACTCAGGTGGATGCTATGAGTATGGTGAGTATGGTCATATCCAGCGGGCTTGTCCTAGGTTGGTAGGTACTCAATCGCAGCAGCAGGTTTCCCGTGCCATGGTTCAGGCACCAGGTGTTCCTCAGACCGCCCAGCCATCTAGAGTTGCGGGTAGAGGTGCTAGAGGTAAAGGTAGAGGTGCTAGAGGTGGAGCTCCGACCGCTAGAGGTGGAGGCCAGCCAGCTGCAGGCCGTCCCAGAGAGGTAGTCTAGGATGGTGGGGCCCAACCCTATGTTATGCTCTTCCAGCCAGGCTCGAGGCTAAGGCTTCAAATGCGGTTATCACATGTACTGTTTGGTTTGTGATAGAGATGCTTCAGTGTTATTTGATCCAGGGTCTACATAATTATATGTGTCCTCTTATTTTGCAGAGGTATCTGGTCATGCCTAGTGATCTATTGAGTGTTCCTGTTTATGTGTCTACACCGGTGGGTGATTCTATTGTGGTAAATCGAGTCCATCACTCTTGTATAGTTCTGATTGGGGGTCTTGAGACTCGAGTAGATTTATTGCTTTTGGACATGGTCGACTTCAATGTTATATTGGGGATGGACTGGTTATCACCTTACCACGCTATCTTGGACTGTCATGCCAAGACTGTGACCTTAGCTTTACCGGGTTTGCCTTGTTTAGAGTGGAGAAGGACTCCTAGTCATTCTACCCGTAGTGTTATCTTTTATGTGAAGGCTCAACGTATGGTCGAGAAGGGGTGTTTGGCCTATTTGGCGTATGTTCGTGATTCTAGTGCTAAGGTTCCTTCCATTGATTTTGTGCCTGTTGTTCGTGAGTTTCCTGAGGTTTTCCCTTCAGACCTACCGGGTATGACACCCAATAGGGATATTGACTTTTGCATTGATCTGGCTCCGGGCACTCAGCCCAATTCTATCCCGCTGTATTGTATGGCTCCGCCGGAGTTGAAAGAGTTGAAGGAGCTATAGCAAGATTTTCTTGAGAGGGGTTCCATTACACCCAGTGTTTCTCCTTAGGGTGCGCTAGTGTTGTTTGTTAAGAAGAAGGATGGGGTAAATGAGAATGTGTATCGATTACCGGTAGTTGAACAAGGTTACAATCAATAATAAGTATCCGTTGCCGAGGATTGATGATTTGTTGGATCAGCTTCAGGGTGCCAAGGTATTTTCAAAGATTGACTTGAGATCTGGCTACCATCAGTTGAGGATTAGGGCATCCGATGTCCCTAAGACAGCTTTCCGCACTCAGTACGGGCATTATGAGTTCTTGGTTATGTCATTTGGGTTGACAAATGCCCTAGCAGCTTTTATGGACTTGATGAACCGAGTGTTCAGGCCTTATTTGGACTCATTCATAATAGTCTTCATTGATGATATTTTGATATATTCCTGTAGTCGGGAGGAGCACGAGCAGCATCTTAGAGTGGTTCTTCAGACCTTGAGGGATAGTCAGTTATATGCTAAGTTCTCGAAGTATGAGTTCTGGTTGAGTTTAGTTGCATTCCTAGGTCATGTTGTATCAGCAGAGGGTATTCAGGTTGATCCGAAGAAGATTGAGGCAGTCAAGAACTGGCCTAGACCAGCATCAGCTACAGAGATTCATAGTTTCTTGGGATTGGCAGGCTACTATCGTCAATTCGTGGAGGGGTTCTCATCTATCGCAGCCCCAAAGACTAGGTTAACCCAGAAGGGTGCCTAGTTCAGATGGTCGGATGAGTGTGAGGCGAGCTTCCAAAAGCCTAAGACAGCTTTGACTATGGCACTGGTGTTGGTTTTGCCCACGAGTTCAGGGCCTTATACAGTTTACTGCGATGCGTCTCGTATTGGGCATGGTGCAGTATTGATGTAGGATGGCAAGCCCATTGCCTATGCTTCGTGGCAGTTGAAGATTCATGAAAAGAACTATCCGGTTCATGATTTGGAGTTGGCAGCCATTGTTCATGCGTTGAAGATTTGGAGGCATTATCTGTATGGCGTGGCATGTGAGGTGTTCACGGATCACAAAAATCTTCAGTATTTGTTCAAGCAAAAGGAGTTGAATTTGAGACAGAGGAGGTGGTTGGAGTTGTTGAAAGATTATGATATCACCATCTTATATCATCCGGGAAAGGCCAATGTGGTGGCCGATTATTTGAGTAGGAAGTTAGCTAGTATGGGCAGTCTTGCTTATATTTCGGTCGGTGAGAGACTGCTTGCTTTGGATGTTCAGACTTTGGCCAATCAGCTCGTGAGGCTGGATGTTTCTGAGCCCAGCTGTGTGTTAGCTTGCACAGTCGCTCTTTCTTAGTTATTGGAGTGTATCCATGAGCGGCAGTATGATAATCCCCATTTGTGTGTCCTTAGAGACACGGTGCAGCACAGAGGTGCCAAGCAGGTTACCTTAGGTGATGATAGAGTTTTGAGATTGCAGGGTCGAGTTTTTGTGCCTAATGTGGATGGTCTTCAAGAGTAGATCTTAGAGGAGGCCCACAGCTCCCGGTACTCTATTCATCCGGATGCCGCGAAGATGTATCAAGATTTGCGGCAGCATTATTGGTGGCGGAAGATGAAGAAGGATATCATTGCATATGTGGCTCGGTGTTTGAATTGTCAGCAGGTTAAGTATGAGCATTAGAGGCCTGGTGGTTTGTTCCAGAAGATTGAGATTCCTGAGTGGAAGTGGGAGCAGATTACTATGGACTTCGTTGTTGAACTCCCACAGGCTCAGAGGAAGTTCGATTCAGTGTGGGTTATTGTTGATATGCTGACCAAGTCAGTGCCTTTCATTCCTGTGGCAGTCTCCTATTCTTTCGAGAGGTTAGCTGAGATCTATATACGGGAGATTGTTCGTCTTAATGGTATGCCCAAGTCTATTATTTCGGACCGAGGTACGCAGTTTACCTCACATTTCTGGAGAGCAGTTCAGCGAGAGTTGGGAACACGGGTTGAGTTGAGCACAGCTTTTCATCCTTAGACGGACGGCCAGTCTGAGCGGACTATTCAGATTTTGGAGGATATGCTCCGAGCTTGTGTCATTGACTTTGGAGGCTCGTGGGATCAGTTTTTGCCTTTAGCAGAGTTTGCCTACAACAATAGCTACTAGTCGAATATCCAAATGGCTCCTTATGAGGCTTTATATGGGAGGCAGTGTCGGTCTTCGGTTGGATGGTTTGAGCCGGGAGAGGCTCGGTTATTGGGTACGGATCTAGTTTAGGATGCCTTGGACAAGGTCAAGATCATTCAGGATAGACTTCATACAACACAGTCCAGGCAAAAGAGTTATGCCGACCGCAAGGTTCGTGATTTAGCATTTATGGCCGGTGAGCGAGTTTTGCTTCGATTGTTGCCTATGGCGTGATGAGATTTGGGAATAATGGCACGCTTAGCCCTAGGTTCATTGGCCCATTTGAGATTCTTGATTGAGTGGGAGAGGTGGCTTATAGACTTGTATTGCCGTCGAGCTTATCAGCTGTGCATCCAGTGTTTCATGTGTCCATGCTTCGGAAGTATCACGACGACCCATCCCACGTGTTAGATTTTAGCACTGTCTAGTTGGACAATGACTTGTCTTATGAGGAGGATCCCATGGCTATTCTAGACCGGCAGGTTCGTCAGTTGAGGTTGAAGAGTTTTCCTTCTGTTCGTGTTTAGTGGAGAGGTCAGCCTCCTGAGGCATCGACCTGGGAGTCCGAGTCCGATATGCGGAGCCGTTATCCCCATCTTTTCCCTGACTCAGGTACTTCCTTCTTATGTCCATTCGAGGACGAACAATTGTTTTAGAGGTGGAGAATGTGATGACCCAAAAGGTCATCACTTGCTTTTAAATTGAATTGTGTGTTCTGAGTCCTTGAAAACCTCATTTAGCATCACCTCGATTTGCGTGCGCAATCTGGGCGTGTAGCCGGAAAGCCTAAATATGATCTATGAAAAATGATAAGTTTTGACTATAAAATGAGTTAATTTAACTTTGGTCAATGGTTTGGGGAAACGGACCCGAACCCATAATGTGATGATCCCGGAGTGTCCGTAGGAAAATATGGGACTTGGACGTATACCCGAAATCGAATTCCGAGGTCCCAAGCCCGAGAAATGAATTTTTGAAGAAAATTATTTTCTGAAATTATTTAAAGGAATTTGAAATGAATTTTTTATTAGAACGTGTTGGTATCGGGCCCGTATTTTGGTTCCGGCGCCCGGTACAGGTCTTATATGTGATTTAAGATAACTCTGTGAAGTTTGGTAAGAAACAGATGTCATTTGACGTGATTCAGACCTAAATTGCAAAATTTGATGTTTTAAGAAGTTTGAAATAATTCATTGATTTATTGGTTTAATTCAATGTTAATGATGATAATTTGGTGATTTGATAGCACGGATAAGTTTATATGGTGTTTTCGAGTTAGTACGTATGATTGGTTTGGAGCCCCGAGGGCTCGGGTGAGTTTCGGAAGGTTTTAAACTCTTAAAATATTGCAGGTTTTCAGCTGTTGGTATTCTGATATTTCCTTATTCGCGTTCGCGGGAGGACCCTCGCGAACGCGATGTGTTAATTATGCTGAAGGAAATTCCTTCTACGCGAACACGGGCCTGGTAACACGAATGCGAAGGCTAATTGAGCCTGGGCAGGGGGTGGGGCATTAAACCTACGCGTACGCGACCACATGGACGCGAACGCGAAGGCTCGATGGGTCATTTCTACGCGAACGCGAGCCGTCTTCCACGAACGCGAAGGCCTAGCAGGATTAATGCATCGCGAACGCGATGGACCTGTCGCGAACGCAATGAGTAATTTCGCCCAGTTATTTTAAGTTCAAAAAACAAGAACACATTACGGGATTTTCATTATTTTCACAAACTTCATCTTCTCCACACCTCTTGGGCAATTTTTGAAGACCTTCTTCACCATAACCTCTTGGGTAAGTAATCTTTAACTTGTTTTCTTCCATTTTTATCAACACCACTAGATTTCTAGGCCTAAAACATGTGATTAAGGGTAGAAAATTAGGGATTTGGGTAGAGTTAGGGCTTTTTGATTATTTGGAAATTTGACCTCGTTTTGGGGTCGGATTTGAAAATAAATTATATATTTGGGCTCGTGGGTGAATGGGTGATTGGGCTTTGGTCCGAACCTCGTGTTTTGACCAAGCGGGCCCGGGGTCAATTTTTGACTTTTTTGGAAAAAATGATTAGAAAGCTATAATTAAGCATTGGAATTGGATTGTTTAGCGTTTATTGATGTTATGAAGTCGATTATGTATAGATACAATCGATTTGGAGCCGAATTCGAAAGGAAAGGCGGTGTTTGAGGCTTGAGTTAGTCGTGGAAGTTCGAGGTAAGTGTTCAGCCAAACCTTTGCTTGAGGGATTAGGAGTTGTGTCCTATTTGCTATTTGCTTCTTGTTGAGTACGACGTATAGTCATGGTGACGAGTATCTATACGTTGGTGTCGAGCATGACCGTGAGTCTTCAGTTGATAATTGTTGTGTTCTTAAATTATACTACGGATGCTTTAATTGGTGATTCTCGATATTGAGCAAGGATTTAGTTTATTTTCGTGGAAAGTAATTATGATTAAGTATTGGTGTTAGCTGAGATGAGTAGAGATTGAGTTAAAATTGGTTATAGCTGATTCTCCCTTGCCGGGATGTATATACTTTTACTGTTGAATTCCCTTGCCAGGATAATGTAGTTTATTGTTGATCCCTTGTCGGGACTAGTGGTATGGTTGAGTTTAAGGTATATAAATATATTGGATCGCGTTACACGCTGCAACATTATTATATATTGGATCGGGTTGCACGCCGCAACAATGTTATATTGGATCGGGTTGCACGCCGCAACAGTGTTATTATTGTTTTTTGTAGAACTTGAACTGTTCTCTCTTATCACTCCTTAGCTTCTGTTGGATTTGATATGTTCCCGGTAGCGTGTACCCCCTCCCATTTACATTGTTTATTCCTGTTTATTTTTTTGTTGTACATTATATAACTGCATAGGTTTATCTGGAGTCTGGTCCTAGCCTCGTCACTACCTCGCCGGGGTTAGGCCAGACACTTATCAGCACATGGGGTCGGTTGTGCTGATGCTACACTCTACATTATGTGCAGATACCGGAGCAGCATTTGGATAGTAGCACTTGGGGAGCCAGCCTTCAGTCCACTCAGTGATCCCGAGGTAGTCCTGCAGGCGTTTGCAGGCCCGACGTTCTCTTCTATCTATTTATATGTTCTGTTTCTACTTGTTTTCGAGACAGACTATATTTCCTTGTTCAGACATTTGTATGTAGTATTCATAGAAAGTCTGTGGATATTGTGACACCGGTTTCTGAGTAGAGACGCATGTTGGCATTTTCGTACTGATTTTGGTATTATATTAGTCTAAGTCTTACGCTTAGTTTCATCTTTCCCTATGATTTAAATGTTGATCACCTGTTAATTCAATTCGTTAAAAAGAGTTAAAAATGAAAGAGATTGAATTTTCTATATTTCGTGGCTTTCCTAGCTTCTACGAATAGGCGCCATCACGACTCCCGAGGGTGAAAAATTCGGGTCGTGATATCAAAATTCGAGGTTTGAACCAAAACCCGATTACCCATTCCCCCACGAACCCAAATATATAATTTGTTTTGAAATCGGACCTCAAATCGAGGTCCCCAAAATTTGAAAAACCTAGATTCTACCCAAAACACCTAATTTTCCCCATGAAAATTATTGATTTTGAGTTGAAATCAAGTGAAAAGATGTTAAAGATTGAAGAAAACGAGTTAGAAATGACTTACAATCGATTTGGAAGAGAAGTTGTCTTTGAAAAATCGCCCAAGAGTGTTTTGGTTTTGAAAGTGTTTGAAAAATGAAAGATTTTTGGCTAAGTTCTGAATTTGCAGGTCGCAGATATCGCAATTGCGATGATACGTGCGCAATTGCGATGATACGTGCGCAATTGCGAAACATGCAGGTCTGAAAAATACCAACAGTTTTCCTATGTTAGATTTCACTCTGTGGCCTATCCAAAACTCACCCGAGCCCTCAGGGCTTCAAACCAAACATGTATACCAACCTAAAAACATCATACGGACTTGCTCGTGCAATCAAATCCTCAAAATAACATCAATAACCATGAATTTACCACCAAAATCAAAGGAAATTTCATGAACTTTCAAATTATCAATTTTCACAACTACGGATCCGAATCACATCAAACGACTTTCGTTTCTTACCAAGTTTTACAGGTTCGACTTAAATTACATATAAGACCTGTATCGGGCTCTGAAACCAAAATACGGGCCCGATACCATCAACTTCCAAACATTTTTCATTTCTAAAAACTCATATATATTCCAGAAAACAATTTTTTTTAAAAATTCATTTCTCGGGTTTGGGACTTCGGAATTCGATTCCGGGAATACGCCCAAGTCCCATATGTTCCTACGGACCCTCTGGGACCGTCAAATCACGGGTCCGGGTCCGTTTACCCAAAATTTTGACCGAAGTCAACTTAAATTCATTTTAAAGGCACTTTTTATCACTTTTCAGAGATTTTCACATAATGGCTTTCCGGCTACGCGTCCGGACTGCGCCTGCAAATCGAGGTGAGACAGAAAGAGGTTTTTAAGTCCTCGAAATACAGAATTTATTTCTAAAACAAGTGATGACCACAAATTCACTTTGTTTTGTTTATTGTTTCTTTTTTTTTCTTTGTAAATAAAAGAGTATACAAATTCTTTTTCTTTTCAAATAGTTGATATATTCTTCAAAATCTTGTCTTTACTTATAAAATTATCATATAATAATTTGGTGCCTGTTATTTTATATTTTATTTAAAAGCAATCATTTCAGCAAAGTGCATGTCATTCCATATAATAGATTATTTTATGCAACTGTGAACTTATGCAAAAGATACAAACATGTTTGAATGATATTGCTGTAATTTTTCAAAACCATGTGTAGTAAATATTTAAATGTTGCTATAATTATATCGAATAAGCTTTCAATCATCTATCTATCTATCTATATTTATATATATATATATATATATATATAAAATTGAGACAATAGGAGATGAGTTGGCACATCTCTTTGGCCAAGAATCCTATTTATCTATTTTCTCCTTTTTTTTTGTCATTTCTCTTATTTTTCCAATTAAATACTCTATGTTTTTCATCCATTTAAAAGTAATAAATTAGTTCACTATAATCTGATAACTGAAAAAACTCACCACTTACTAATTGACACTACATTGATCCTTCGACTAAAATACGATCCTTATAAATCTTGTATTGATGAATGATGCGCTCAAGTAACAACACTGGGACAACTATTTCGGTGAAGAATTATTATCTAGGGAGGTGGAACAGCTTTTCAAGGTGTCGACCAGCCATTCCTATGATAGGTTTCTATGGCTATTACATGATGTTGTTATTTCATTTCATAATTTCTGCAGTTTAGAATTATTAAGTGAAGAAAAATTTCAGACGTTTGTGTCCTTATTTCGTCCTTATTTATCTTCTAATTTTTCTCTTCATATTTTCTTCTTCTATTTTTTATGTTATAATTCCTTTTGTATACTAAAAAGTTTTTTTATTTATTTATTTCCAAACTAACAAAAAAGGGTTTGCTCTCATCAAGGTAAATTTCAATTATCTTCTCTTCAAATACACCTGTAGGTTACATGATCAGTAGTTTCGGATTTGAATGTTATGAATTCTGTTTTCTTAAAGTCAAATTTATCAAATGTCTAACTAATTTCTTCATTAGTAAACTAAGGAATGTTGAATATGTAGACAATCTGATATTTCTGGTGAAAGACAAGAACCTGTGAATTTATTAGAACTTTTTAAAAGTGTATCATCGATACTGCGTATTCTTTTTTGCACCTTTGCACCTAATCGTATTCCTTTTTTTGGAGGTTTCCTCATATTTAGTACAAAACTCTCATCGAACCCAGAAAAGTAAAATAATGAGCGAAAAGTGTTTTTTACGTAATACTTCCTCCGTTTACTTTTACTTGGCACGTTTTAACTTTTCACGCCCCTAAAGAAATAATAAATGAAGTACATAATTTACCATTATATCCATAATATAATTGATGCATATTTTATTGGATTTGAGAAAATGATTTGAAATGAGTAATAAAAATTGTCTTCTCTTGATATGCGTAAAGTGACAATTAAAAATAAAAATCTATTTTTAGTATACCTACTAAGTAAAAGTGAACGGAGGGAGTAATATAAATGAAAAGTAATTTTATTCATTTAGAAAAATTCAGTTGCGAAATATGAAGAGCAGTTAATTATTGGCTTTTACTACACAAAGCATGAATTAAATTCCTGATTATGTTCCTAACCTGTACAAACTTAATAAGATTGATTCATTCTTGAAAACCTAAGTTTTGAGTTTTCGCTTTTTCCACAAAAAGAAAATGCTATTAGGAGTATCATTTAAGTCACTTAATGTGGCTAGATTTCTGGGGCACTTTGACATTATAGGTAACGGTAACTTATCATTTTCTTCCTTGGTTTTATATTGTTTTTATCAGTATATGAACATTTGTCAAACTCGGGAGTTATTCTTCGGGTTAAACAGTTGGAGAAATTACTTTTCTTAATTATACCTTGATAAGGGTAAGTTTCTTGAGCGTTTTTATATTCTTAATAAAAAATGATTTACATGTTTAATATTGTAACGTGTATTAGTCGTCATGGAGTTTTATTTTCTCTTAAAAATTATGTGTTTATATTTTTTATTTGTATTTTTCACTTCAACTTTCTGTAATCCAACATCTTTATTATTTTTTAATTCTTTGAGAACTGATCGATCAAAGAGAATAACTCTGCTTCCTATCATAGATATTTTTGTTAATACGGAGTATATTGTTACTTTGGCCAGATTTACCTTTAAATTGCGTTGTTGTGAAAGGCTTGTATGTAATGTTTATTGATGCCAAACTTATAACTCAAGGTGAAAAAGAGTATTTCAAATTAGTAAAATACATGAAGAATATGAAAGAAGTTGTGACCAAAATTCCTTCTGTTTTAATTTTATTCCTCCAAACTTGCTAACAATTGAGACTTTTTTGCTTTGGGCTTTTTGCTGTTGTGCCGTTGTAACTATATCTTTTGGAAACAAACATGTTGATGTGCGTCACCCCTCCCCCCTCTTTTTTCGTTTAGGTTTTCAAATTTGTATGTTCAGATTACTTTGTGAAAGGAAAAAATAAAGATACTTTTTTAAAAGCAAAAAATAACCTTTTTATCCATGAAAATTGTTATTTCTTTTATCCAAACAAAATTTTCAAAAACATCATTTTGTAGATTCATTGATACGTGCGCGAAGCGCGGGCAACTTCACTAGTTAGTGTTATAAATTCTTGCTAACCATTATATCTTCCCCCTACCTCTCCCTCTCTTGAATTGTTATATATTTTCCAAGTTATTTATACTAATTATTGAGTGTAGTTTTTAAACCTTATACAAAAAAATCAGTGCATAAAAAATATATTGTTTGAGCAGGAAGTAGTTCAAATATAATATGAAGATGCATTATAGGTCATATCTATAGTCAAAGGTAATATGGAATTAATACAGTTACTTTATATTGTTCAAATAAAAATATAATTTATATAAGGCATTTGTAATATTTATTTATTTAAATTTAAATGTTCTAAATATTTAGACTTCCTACATAGTTTAATAAGCAAGAATTTAATTTTATTGATTTCAAAGTTTGAGCAACCTATGCTAAGTGCGTCAAATAGTAAATCTTATTATGTCATATCTCGATTATAGAAAAGAATGGCTTAAGCGGAAGAAAGATACTTGCGATGAATAATTATTCTTATTAAATGGTTCGTGAATAAGGTAAGTAAAAACGTATAATGTTGAACTAAAAGCGTGGTTTACACTACTAAAAACAGCGGAAATTCGTCCACCAAAAACCGACCGAAATCGATCAGAAATTGATAAAAAACAATCGATTTCCGACCGATTTTAATTGGTCGGGAAAATGATGATTGCTAAGGTGTACCGACTTAAAAAAGGTCGGAAATTTCCGATCGAAATCGATCGGAAATTTCAAACCGTTGACTGACTGTCAAACTCAATTTCCGACCGAATTCGGTTGGTAACCATTAACTTTTTTTAATTTTCAAATACTGACCGAAATCTGTTGAAATTTTACAAAAATAACAAATTTGTTTAAATAAATAATTAGTTTTAAAAAATAAGTATAAATTATAATTTCCGACCGGATTCGATCGGAAATTTCAAAAAACTGGAGAATTCATTTGAAATTTCGGGAAAATATGAACTTCTGGACAAAAAAAAAATTAATTTCCGACCAGTTTCGGTTGGAAATCTGGGTAAAAACTGGGCAGAAATTACCCTCTTTTAAGCTACACCACCTGCCAATTACAACCAATATCCATCCTATAATGACAGCTGTCACAACTCAAAATTCACTAAGGACCGTGATGGCGCCGAACACCACTGTCACGCAAGCCAACAACAATTTACTAGCAATTTCTCATTTTGTTTGTTTTGAAATCATTCCCTTTAAACAAATGAATAATAAATAATAAACACCACTGAATAAATGAGGATGTCTTTACAAAATTTAACTACTGAAAAATCCCATGATCCTCCTAGAACACGGTGTCACAAGTGCATGAGCATCTACCATTGAATAAAATAATTACAGTGACTATCCGGAATACAAGTGGACAGAAATGAAAATACAATGCAATACTCTGAAGGAGACTCTGCTAGTTGCGGGTCATCTCGATAAATGCAATTCACCTAAGTCTCCGTATCAACCATGCCGCTATGCCACTAAGCCACTAGCCACATATGAATCTGTGCAATAAAAATGCACAGCAAGTGTAGTACGAGTACGAAAATAACATGTACCCAATGAGTATCCCGTCTAATCTCGAAGAAGTAGAGACGAGAAGTCGACTTCAACACTTACTAGTGGTGCAATAATAATATATTATTAATGCGAGTAATCATGGATTTATTAAGAACGGCAGTTATTTCAAATAAGCCACGAACATGTAAAAGTTCCATTTTGTATTAAGAATTCTCCGGATTCATAATCTATTAATTTTCAATTATCTCAAGTCGGGGAGAGCAAATATCAATATCAATAAATCTCAAGGCAAGCAATACAAGCATGCGCAAATCATGCTGAGGTCGTACGACCCGGTCCAATAGTATTTAAACTCTGCACTGCCAGAGCATCGAATGGCGCGAACCATAGATGCATATATTTAATCTACCGAGGCGATCGGCCCGTTCCGAAATTAAACACACACAGACAGTCAACCAAGGAGTCAACATGGAACAATTATCCAAAGAAAGCCAATTCTCTTTTAACAATTTAAGAAAATGAAGTTTAAATCTTTTTAGAAGTTCATTTACTAATCCAATATGATTTAAGCAATTCAAACTGTCAACGAGATTGCAAATATTCCAAGTACAACATACTTTTGGGTCCTAGACTACCCGGACATTAGCATAATAGTAGCTACACACAGACTCTCATCACCTCGTGCGTACGTAGCCCCCACAAGTAGGAACACATAACCAATTAACTCACCTATGGGGACAATTCCTTCTTATAAGGTTAGAAAGGAGATTCACCTCGCTCCGAAGCCTATATTCTGATTCAAGAACGCGCTCAAACCTCCAATTTGGAGCCGAACGATCCAAAAAATTTCAAATAGGGTAAGAACTAGTCAATACAACGCTCAAAAGTTCATATTCTAATTATTAAGCCAATTTCCCAACCCTAAATGCAAGGTTCCTAAAATTCATCCCCGGGTCCACGTGCCCGGATTCTGGAAATTTTTGAAGAAAAATGTTACCCATAACCTAAGGATCAAGAATATATGATTTTTACTCCACTCCCTAACAAATTTCGTGGCTAAATCTTATTTTCCAAATTCTAGGTTTTTCATCTAAAACCCTTGATTTTCCCTAATTTTTACATGTTAATCTACTCATAATCTATGTATTTAACTTATGATGTGTAGAAATTACATACATCTTTGATGATGATGGAACCCCTCCTCAAATGCTCTCAAAAATAGCCTAAGGCCAAGTGGGAAATAAAGGAAATGGGCTAAGTCTCGGTATAAAAGCCCTGATTTCCAATCGCAGATGTCGCATTTGCTACATCTGGCTCGCAAATGCGATGTCGCATTTGCGACAATTGCATCGGAAATGCGAAGCCTAGCCTCCCCTGACATGGTCGCATTCGCGACAGAATCCTCGCAAATGCGAAGAGGACAGCATCGCAAAAGCGATGGCCCCCTTCGCAAATGCGATCCCCCACTCAGTAGCCCCAGGTTCGCAAATGCAAACAGAAACCAGCAAATGCGAGGTCACATTTGCGACCAATGCATCACAATTGCGATCATACCAATACCAACAATCCTATTTCTTAGCAAATCACTCCGAAGCTATCCCGGATCACACCCGAGCCCCTGGGGCTCCAAACCAAACACCCGCACAAGTCTAAAAACATAACACGGACTTGCTCGAAGCCTCAAATCACATCAAACAGTGCTAAAACCATGAATCACACTTCGATTCAAGCTTAATGAACTTTAAGATTTCAACTTCTACTTTCGATGTTTAAACTCGTCAAATCACGTTCGGTTGACCTCAAATTTTGCACACAAGTCATATTTGACATTACGGACCTACTCCAACTTCCGGAATCAGATTCCAACCCCGATATCAAAAAGTCCACTTCCGGTCAAACTTCTCAAAAACCTTCAAATTTCTATATTTAGCCAAATTACTCCAAAATGACTTACGGACCTCCGAATTCACTTTCGATCGCGCTCCCAACTCCAGAATCACTATACGGAGCTACTCCCAGACTCGGAATCCCAAACGAACATCAATAACACTAAAATACACTTCAACCAAAACTTATGAAATTTCTTCCAAAATGCTAACTTCCACAAAAGGCACTGAAACGTTCCCGGGCTTTTCAAAACCCATACCGGACATACGCCCAAGTTCGAAATCATCATACGATCCTTCTGGAACCTTCGAATCCTGATTCTGAGGTCGTTTACTCAAAAATCCAACCTTAGTCAATTCTTGCAACTTAAAGCTTCCGAAATGAGAATTCTCTTTCCAAATCAACTCCGAACTTCCCGAAATTCAATTCCGACCGTGCGCACAAGTCATAATACCTGAAGTGAAACTACTCATGGCCTCAAACTGCTGAACGACGCGCTAGAGATCAAAATGACCGGTCGGGTCGTTACATTTTCTCTTACTTAAACATACATTCGTCCTCGAACGTGATAAGAACTGTGCTGGAGTTGTCCGAAATCACTGTTTAACACCTCGAGCACCTACCCGCGCTACCACAACTTAGCTGAGCACCCTAGCTCGATCAATCTGAAGATATCCTTTTTCACTTAAGCAAACAAGCCTTAGAGCCCAATTTCAATATCTGAAATTCTCTGTCAGGCTTGTTCCAACATACGCTCACCGTATCAATAGCTACATGCAGCACCAAAAAAGGACTGCATACCTTAGCTGAATTCACACCTTGCACCACTTTACTCATAGGACCACAATAACATTATCTGATCTATGTAGTCGAAATTCCATGAATCTGATGCTCCCATTACACCTCATGACATACACATGTCTTGCTCTAACTCTTACAATACCGCCGCGATGGAAGAGATGTGTAGAAATTCATAACTAACTACCGAATCAACCATTCATTGGGTCTATACTCCTGACAGGAACCATCCCTTATTCTGAACCAAATAATGGTCTTCGCTCCTTAATATACTTCATATAATCAAATTGCAATGATCCTAAATCCACGATCTCGTCTCACCCGGTACGAACTGCTTAGGCAATAAGCCACCTGGACATGATCAAAAGCCTCATATGATGCCACAATGTGCCAATAGGCTACTAATTCGAACGTGATACAAAGAAAAATGAACTCAGGAAGGAACTACTCAACTCACACACTAATATGGACTTTCCTTAGAAAATAGGAAACCAGGCATACAAAAATAGCATATAGAAAATTGTACTCAACATCAAACTGTTGCGGCGTGCAACCCGATCCAAATAACATACCCATGGCGGCGCGCCACCCGATCCACACATAGAATTCATATAAGGAGATATGCATCGAGCTAATCGCTCATCACAACAAATACCGAATATCGGTCACAAGCACACTAAGTGCATAATACCATCCTTAGGGAGACATTTAGTGCCATAGGCTACAAAACTCAAGCACAACTGAGGTGCAATATACGATCTGAATCTCAAGAGACATCCTGCTCATATAACATCATCTTTACGCGGAACCTCAACACATAAGAAATTCACCAAGCCGTCTCACAACTCATACGGCGCAATATATCATTACATGAAATAGATGACGACGAATTAACACCCCAACTACTTGTCCAAAGGAGCACATTGCTGAAATGAACACATCTAGCCTGATATAGAGCCTATATTCACATTTAGATCCATCCACAGACCTCCAGCTGATTTTGATCACACTGAACTAGGCTAATAACCTTTCGAAGGTTCATAATAACTCCCTTTTTCTCATAACACACGAGAACTACCATCATAACCGGGGCAATCCTCCATGGTCCATAACCCAATAAGTCGAGTGCCCTCCAAACATAAATTCTTAAATTAGTGATATTACCATGATCTTCATACTTGGTTTAAATCTTTAATTAATCAAGTGACTATATGCCACACTTATACAATCTTCATGTGGAGTACACTCCCACGACCTTCCGTAACAAACAACAAGTATGCGTATCCATACCATCAGCCGCACTAACGCTGAGAAAGCGTTCAAGAATCCATAACTAAGATGCAAGGCCTTTTTCACAAAACACCGATCTCAGGTGACGCTGAAGATGATACCCACTTACTTTAAACATCAAAACTCCTTTACTACTCATCCGAGCTCGTGACATCCTTGTCAACACCAAACTGCAACGTTGATCCTCACTTTAAATTCCATACCACCCATTGCACCCAACATGCCAATATACGATAGAATACGATTTTAATCATAACTCCGGAACCACTAATAGATTACACTTCATCATATAAAACTTTTCACTTAACTCACTTCAGGAGAACCATAGCAACATACAGGAGAATTCTCATAACCGTAGAATATACAACCTCTAAATAGTAGTCTAAGCCACCATAGCCCTTCCGGGATCCGGCTACACATGACAGGCCATAGCAGAAGAATATTGCAGAATAATATCAATTGCGGCAGCCGACAAGCCTCACACCCACCGTCACAAATCACTTGCTTAACTTGATCACGCTAAAGAAACTGATCGCTACCATCAATATGCCAGTTCAACTATGGCTAACCAACCTATCTTCTTTCCAATTTATCTTTGATTGCCTTAGAAATGGTAATAACTCCATTCAACACATAACACACTCCATCCGCACTCATTCCGAGTGACCTTGAATCACGAGACCATGATGTCTCAAATCCCACAAACCATTTCATACCTCCCAAATGCTACACTGCAAGTCAAAACATCATAGGACATTCTATTCCTCTTCTCATAAGCTGCTACAAAGCTTGCTTCTTAACCGTACCTATAGGCTCGAAATCATTAGGCACCACACTTTACCCCTTTGAATCCACTAGGGGCGTTGTTGAGAGTCACCCGTTCTGACTTGGCCCCGAATATAATCAACTCCATATATCTTCTAGCACAAGAACACCCCCTCGACGAAGCTCCCGGCAGAATCACTTCCCTTGAAACCCGTATCTATACAAGGCATAAATTCTGAATCCTTCCCCAAGTCTGAACATGAGCCAATAAGGCCACCCATAGCACACCTTTAACAATCCCTTTGCTCAAATTACCACTTATGTTCTTTCCATGTAGTTGAAATAACCCATAAATATGCTAATAACCAGAAACCTCGCAAGTAGTTAACCATGCAACTCAATCATAGGTGGTGGGACTCTCCCACTTAGCTTGAAGCCACTATTACACAACTCTGGAATTCACCAAGTTTCTTTATCTCTTATTGACATGACCTCGTGCAATTAAACCGCCAGATTCCTTGAAATCCTTCCATTAGCACTTCATGAATACCCTGATTTCCATCAACATTTACATATTCGACCTCTTACCGGAATGACCAATAAAATCCTTTGCAGAAGCTTCGCCAACCACGCATCCGCTAACCCGCTCACAGGGATTAACTGTCACGACCCAGAATTCCCACCCTCGGGAGTCATGATAGAGCCTACTCGTAGAAGCTAGGCAAGCCACGAACCTAGAAATTTTTAACTCTTCTGTTTTACTCCTTTTCACAACTTATATTAATAAGTGATAAACATCTAAATGATAGCGGAATATGAGATTTAAGCGGAAGTCTTAAATAAATATAAAACCAAAATGTTTCGAAAGTAAATACATGCCTCTACCCAGAAACTGGTGTCACAATATCCATGGACTACTAAGAGTACTACATACAACAGTTTGAAGGAAAGATAACACTGTTTGTCTTGTATACATGAGATAACAGAACATAATAAAAGATAGAGGAGACGCTAGGGCCTGTAGTCGCCTACAGGTCTACCTTGGATCTCGGAGTGGACTGAAGGAAGCACTCCAACTACTGTCCGAAAGCTGCTCTGGGATCTGCACACAGTGTAGAGTGTAGTATCAGCACAACCGACCCCATGTGCTGGTAAGTGCCTAGCCTAACCTCGGCGAAGTAGTGACGAGGCTAGGACCAGACTACCAAATAAACCTGTGCAGTTATATGATATACAATGGAAAGTAAAGCAGAAATAAAAAAGTAAAGATGGGAGGTGAAAACATGCTTCGGGGAATAACAGGTAAGAACAGATTATCAAAAGGACTATAAAGAAATCAAAATTCAACCACTAACAAGAGTAAGAAAAATAAAGGCAGATTTCACTTTCTTTTCACATCTTGTGGAAGGCGTACCACCTGCTCCCTTTTCATTATATCTTATGGTAGGTGTACCACCCTCTCCCATTTCATTATATCTTGTGGTAGGTGTACCACCCGCTCCCATTTCATTATATCTTGTGGTAGGCGTACCACCCGCTCCCATTTTATTATATTGTTGCAGCGTGCAATCCGATCCATTTATAATATTATTGCGGCGTGCAACCCGATCCATATATAATACTGTTACGGCGTGCAACCCGATCATATAATACTTGCAATTATAACGAGAGTTCCGACAAGGGATCCATAAGGTATACACTATCCCGGCAATGGAGAAACAACTATAACCAAACTTGTTCCAACATCTAACTACCTCAACTATAATCAAACTTATTCAGACACCTAACTACCTCAGCTATAACCAAACTCGTTACAACATCTAACTACTTTAGCTATAACTATACTTATTACAACACCTAACACAAGGAATCATCAACCTAAGCATCCGTAATATCAACTAAGAACACAATGCAAGGGAACCCCAACTCAACAATACCCCGACAAGGGGGAACATAATGATCTCTTCTCTTTCTCACTTTTACTTCACAATTCACTTCACAACTCGAGCCAATGCTCTAGAGTTTCAATTATCACTTATGCTTTCACAATTCATTATACAACTAGAGCCATCACTCTTCAATGTTCATAGGTCACAATTCTTTCCACAACTTTACACAACAAATAGAAATCTTCACCGAGGCATGAATAATACAGCGAAATTATGAAAATCACAGTAGACTCACGGTCCTGCTTGACACCAATGTATAGATACTCGTCACCATTCCTATACATCATACTCAATAAGAAACAAATAGCAAATAAGACACAACTCCTAATCCCTCAAGCTAAGGTTAGACCAAACACTTACCTCGAACTTCCACGGCCAACTCAAGCCTCGAACACCGCTTTTTCTTTCAAATTTGGCTCCAACCCAATCAAATCTATACATAATACACTTAATAACATCAATAAATGCAAAACAATCCAATTTCAATGCACAATTATAGCTTTCCAATCATTCTTCCCAAAAGTCCAAAAATCGACCCCGGGCCCGCTTGGTCAAAATACGAGGTTCGGACCAAAACCCGATTACCCATTCACCCACGAGCCCGAATATATAATTTATTTTTAAATCCGACCCCAAAACGAGGTCTAAATCATAAATAATCAAAAATCCCTAATTCTACCCAAATCCCTAATTTTCTACCCTTAATCACATGTTTTAGGCCTAGAAATCTAGTGGGTGTTGATGAAAATGGAATAAAACAAGTTAAAGATTACTTACCCAAGAAGTTTTGGTGAAGAAATGCTTCAAAAATCGCCTAAGAGCTTTGGAGAAGAAGAAGTCTGTGAAATTTTCATAAAGTCCCGTAATGCTACTGTTTTGGGTCTATAAAATAACTGGGCAGAAATGGTCTATGCGATCGCGAAGAAGGTCATGTGATCACATAGGGTAAGGAGAAATGGTCATTGTGATCGCGAACCAAGCACTGCGATCGCATAGAAGAAAAGGAATTTGCTTCCCAGGTTTGGTTTAATGCATCGCGATCGCGGAAGGAGGAACGCGATCGCATAGAACGAATTGTGAACTTCCGAATTTACTCTATGCGATCACAGAAGGATCTATGCGATCGCGTAGCACAAAACAGGACACCTAAAACTTACGCTATGCGATTGCGAGACTTACTATGCGATCGCATAACACTAAATTTCTGAACACCAGAACAACTATTTCTGCAATTTTTCTTAAGTTCCAAAACCTTCCGAAACACATCTGAAACACACCTGAGCCCTCGAGGCTCCTAACCAATCATACGCACTAACTCAACAACATCATACGAACTTATCCGTGTGATCAAATCGTCAAAATAACCTCAATAACAATGACTTAAACCTCAAAATCAAATGATTTTCTCAAACTTCATAAAGCATTAACTTTAGCAATTTAGGTCCGAATCACGTTAAATGATATCCGTTTTTCATTAAATTTCACAGAAACATCTTAAATCATATGTAAGACTTGTACCGGGCGCCGGAACCAAAATACGGGCCCGATACCATCATATTCTAATCAATTTTCATTTCAAATTTCCTTAAACAATTTTCTTTAAAATTTCATTTCTCGGGCTTGGGACCTCGGAATTCGATTCTGGGCATACGCCCAAGTCCAATATTTTCCTACGGACCCTCCGGGACTGTCGAATCACGGGTCCGGGTCTGTTTACCCAAAATATTGACCAAAGTCAAATTAGCTCATTTTATAATCAAAACTTATCATTTTTCATAGATTTTCATATTTAAGCTTTCCGGCTACGCGCCCGGACTACACACGTAAATCGAGGCAATTCTAAACGAGGTTTTCAAGGCCTCTGAGACATAGAATTCATTAAAAGCAAGTGATGACCTTTTCGGTCATCACATTAACCCACCTATGGAAATCACTTTCCAACATCTTCCAACGCTGCTGCACGGGGTACAATCACTACGACATCAATAACCCATCTTGAGTCCAAGCTCACTTTCTAGTTGCAAAAGTTCATTCACCCCTCATGGACATCAACTAAACATGTGAAAATATCTTCAAATTCAAAGTTATGTTGTATCCTTCTTCATTTCAAGCAGTTTCTTTCCGTTATATCAAATCTCTTGCCGCATAATAGCCCATGCTCCAAATTAAATCCGTAGACCCCAATCACCATTCACTAAAATTCCCAAATCATTCCAAACTCTCCTTAAAGTGCGTAGTCCTCCTACCTCAAAGCCCATATACAACTCCGCCACTCTCCCACTTTGGCGGAACTCATCCTTTTAATAGACTACTCGACCTTTGCTTCTTATACCTGGCCTTCTAGAAGCTTTAACCACCGCCTGACACTCCCCACATGTCCTTCCTCATCCTTTGCTGCTCAGTTGTTGCCTTAAATAAAATCTATCTTCGTAGCGCTTGAACCCACGAACCGCTACTAATTTTAAATCTCCCCAAGGTCATCTTTCTTGGGCCATCAACCCTAGATATATCGATTCAATCCTTAACCACGGCACATCGCGATCTCTGACAGTCGCCTCTCCATTATTATTTCACAATATCCTGCCCCAAAGGCGAATTGAAGGAAACCATAACACCGACGAACTCAACATATTCAATCGAGGACGACGATACCATGTCACAGATGAAAATTCCACCACGCTCGAAAATACCAAGTCTCGTTACTTCCTCTACCCAAATCTGGACATTCATAGGCCAATTGCTTTTCCTCAGCCGAAAATAAAATATCAGATCTCTGAATCGTGCACTGAGTAGACTTACTTTCAAATCATTCACTGCCACAATACATAGGTAAGTACCCTACCATCAAGTCAATACTGTGCGATAACCAATCGTGAGCATCATAGAAACCTATGCATAGCCTCCAAGCTCTTAGAAGCACAATTACCGAGCCGAAACGATAGAAAAATTCTTTTGCAAGGCAACGACAATAGCCCAACCAACTATACCGAGAGGAACATCCTACACCACATCTGTAGTACCATTACGATTCTTCACTTCTCGATTTATAACAAGCCCTTCGCGCCGCGTAAGATTGAGTAGGAAGGAAACAAGGGCATAAGCCTCAAGGAATCAAACCAGACGATGAGGAATCAAGAAGGGAAGTGCTCCTAACAGCCCTCTAACCTCTCAAAGATAAGTACAGACATCTTCGTACCAATCCGCAAGACTCTACTAGACTCGCTCATGACTCATGAGACCTAAGGGAACCTAGTGCTCTGATACCATGTTGTCACGACCCAAAATCCACTAAGGGTCGTGATGGCGCCGGACACCACTGTTACGCAAGCCAACAACAATTTAATAGCAATTTCTCATTTTGTTTGTTTTGAAATCATTCCCTTTAAACAAATGAATAATAAATAATAAACTCCACTAAATAAATGAGGATTTCTTTACAAAATTTAACTACTGAAAAAACCCGTGATCCTCCCAGAACCCGGTGTCACAAGTGCATGAGCATCTACCAGTGAATGAAATAAATACAGTGACAGTCTGGAATACAAGTGGACAGAAATGAAAATATAATGCAATACTTTGAAGGAGACTCTGGTGGCTGGGGGTCGTCTCGATAAATATAGCTCACCTAAGTCTCCATATTAACCATGCCGCTATGCCACTAAGCCACTAGACATATATGAACCTGTGCAACAAAAATGCACAACAAGTGTAGTATGGGTACGAAAAAACGTGTACCAAATGAGTATCCCGTCTAATCTCGAAGAAGTAGAGACGAGAGGTCAACTTCGACACTTACTAGTGCTCCAATAATAATATATTATCAGTTCAAGTAATCATGGATTTTTTAAGAACGATAGTAATTTCAAATAAGCCACGAACAAGTAAAAGTTCCTTTTTATATTAAGAATTCTCCGGATTCATAATCTATTAATTTTCAGTTATCTCAAGTCAGGGAAAGCAAATATCAATATCAATAAATCTCAAGGCAAGAAATACAAGCATGCACAAATCATGCCGAGGTCATACGGCCCGATCCAACAATATTTGAACTGTGCACTGCTAGAGGGTCGAATGACGCGAACCATAGATGTATTTTTTTAATCTACCAAGGCGTTCGGCCCATTCCGAAATTAAACACACACAGACAGTCAACCAAGGAGTCAACATGGAACAATTATCCAAAGAAAGCCAATTCTCTTTTAACAATTTAAGAAAATGAAGTTTAAATATTTTTAGAAGTTCATTTACTAATCCGATATAATTTAAGCAATTCAAACTGTCAACGAGATTGCAAATGTTCCAGGTACAACATGCTTTTGGTTCCTAGACTACCCGGACATTAGCATAATAGTAGCTACGCACAGACTCTCATCACCTTGTGCGTACGTAGCCCCCACAAATAGGAGCACATAACCAATTAACTCATCTATGAGGACAATTCCCTCTTACAAGGTTAGAAAGGAGACTCAGCTCGCTCCGAAGCCTATATTCCGATTTAAGAACACGCTCAAACCTCCAATTTCGAGTCGAACGATCCAAAACTATTCAAATAGGGTAAGAATTAGTTAATACATGCTCAGAAGTTCATATTCTAATTATTAAGCCAATTTCCCAACCCTAAATGCAAATTTCCTAAAATTCATCCCCGGGCCCAGGTGCCCAGATTCCGAAAGTTTTTGAAGAAAATTATTACCCATAACCCAAGGATCAAGAATATATGATTTTTACTCCACTCCCTAACAAATTTCGTGGTTAAATCTTATTTTTGCCAAATTCTAGGTTTTTCATCTAAAACCCTTGATTTTCCCTAATTTTCACATATTAGTCTACATATAATCTATGTATTTAACTTATGATTTATATAAATTACTTACCTATTTGATGATGATGGAACCCCTCCTCAAATGCTCTCAAAAATCGCCTACAAGTGGGAAATGAAGGAAATGGGATAAGTCGTAGGATAAAAAGCCCCGAGTTCCAGTCGCAGATGTTGCATTTGCGACATCCGGCTCGCAAATGTGATGTCGCATTTGTGACAATTGCATCGCAAATGCGAAGCCTAGCCTCCCCTGACATGGTCGCATTTGCGACAGAATCCTCGCACATGCGAAGAGGACAACATCGCAAAAGTGATGGCCCTCAACGCAAATGCTATCCCCTACTCAGCAGCCTAGGTTCGCAAATGCGAATAGAAACTCGCAAATGCAAGGTCGCATTTGCGACCAATGTATCGCAATTGCAATCATACCAGTACCAGGAATCCTATTTCTAAGCAAATCACTCCGAAGCTATCCCGGATCACACCCGAGCATCCGGGGCTCCAAACCAAACACCCGCACAAGTCTAAAAACATAACACGGACTTGCTCGAAGCCTCAAATCACATCATACAACGCTAAAACCATGAATCGCACTCCGATTCAAGCTTAATGAACTTTAAGATTTCAACTTCTACTTTTGATGTTTAAACTCGTCAAATCACGTCCGATTGACCACAAAATTTCCACACAAGTCATATTTGACATTACCGACCTACTCCAACTTTCGGAATCGGATTCCGACCCCGATATCAAAAAGTCCACTTCCGGTCAAACTTCTCAAAAACCTTCAAATTTCTATCTTTAGCCAAATGACTCCAAAATGACCTCCGAACCTCCGAATTGACTTCTTATCGCGCTCCCAAATCCAGAATCACTATACGGAGCTACTCCCAGACTCGGAATCCCAAACGGAAATCGATAACACTGAAATGCACTTTATCCAAACTTATGAAATTTCTTCCAAAATGTTAATTTCCACAATAGGCACCGAAACATTCTAGGTCTTCCAAAACCCAGTTCGGACATATGCCTAAGTCCAAAATCATCATACGAACCTGCTTGAACCTTCGAATCCCGATTCCGAGGTTGTTTACTCAAAAATCCAACCTTAGTCAATTCTTTCAACTTATAGCTTCCGAAATGTGAATTCTCTTTCCAAATTAACTCTGAACTTCTCGAAATTCAATTCCGACCGTGCGCGCAAGTCATAATACCTGAAGTGAAGCTGCTCATGGCCTTAAACTGTTGAACGACGTGCTAGAACTCAAAATGACCGATCGGGTCATTACATCAGCATTACATTGCTGTCATTCAACCATAATTACTCAAGAAAAATTAACTAACTAACAACAACAACAACAACAACAACAACAACAATTAACTAACAAAAATAATTAAATAACACTAACAACCATTATCTAACAACAAATAAGGAAATATTTAAGACAAATTACAGAATATCGTACTTCATAAGTTGACCTTACACTATTTAACCCAGTTACAAGTTTGTAAATGTGTAGCCAAATATAAATAAGATCTTTTCTTTTCCCATTTCCTTTAATTATAACAACCTCATTTATTTTTTCGTCACCTACATACCCCTATTATAGCTCTATCCTTATTTTTCAACCATAAATATTTAATTTAATTAACAAAAAAGAATCATATACAAACAAAAATGAAAATAAAAATCAGTTCCCCATTTTTAGTGTAACCATTGATCGAGACATTCAGTCAACACTCATTCGTGCCTTCTTCCATAACCAATACTTCTCCGAATTATTTGTTTTTAAATTTTGTATATCTTCAGGTTTATAATACCTATCACAACTACAAAACAAAAATACAGACACGAGAAACCTAAAATCTCATCTCCTTTAATGCTAATCTTGTTAAATTTCGATTATGATTTTGTGAAAAATTTGGAGTGGATATTGTTTGAACTTATTAAAAATAGTCTAAGTGGGTTGTATACAAAGTTTGAAGTTATTTTCTAGAGATTTAGACTAGTTTTATACAAGAATTACTAGTAAAAATCGTACAAAAATTTCGTTAGAGATGATTATACACTTTTATACAATGTTATATACTTTTATACAAAGAGGCAAATTATGTATATAATTTTATAAAACTGTATAAAGATGTATAATCATAGAGTGAAAATATTCTTGATACACTATGTATATAGGTGTATAAAAAGAATGAGAAGAAGAAGAAGGTGAAGAAAATGCGAGAAATTCACCAAATACTTGTAAATAATATATCAACCTTGTATACAATGGTGTATAACAGCTGTTTATACGCTATTTATATAATATTATACATTATTATACAAATGAATCCTATTAATGGAACTTCACATGTTCTTCTTCTTCCTTGGGCATCCTCTGAAATTTAACTCAAATATAGCCTAAATCTACACCAAATCACTTGAAATTTAAGTTTTGAACTCATCATGATGATTCCAATCAATTGGGACAACAACCATTCCGAAAAACTAACAAATCGGAAAACTCAACTTCTGAAATCGAATCTTTGAACCACCTGTAATGGTGACTTTTATTTCAAATCCTTAGTTAACCATTGGAATCTAGAAAAAAATTGAAGGAGAATAACAATAGTAAAGCAATTTTGTGGTGTAAAGGTTGACACGGGAAGAAGAAGAAGAAGAAGAAGAAGAAGAAGAAGAAGAAGAAGAACGAAGAAAAAAAGGGTGGACTAACTGGTGAAAAGTAATTTTTAGGTTATGTACAACCTCAGCTACACTAGGTAAGAGCTTCAAACGTGGGTCAATTTCTGATGGGTTATTGGACAAAGTGATAAGGGATGTAATTCTCCTAAGATTTAATAATCAAAGTTTTAGCTGATTTGAAAGTTCTAAATATTAGAAAAATAATTTCAGTTATGATTTTATCCAATATAAAATTTATTTCAAAGGGAAAAAAAAAGCGAACGACATTTCACTAAGGGCCTTCGTACTTTTAATATAGTATATGGATTTTTTTCGAGAAGAAAATTATAAATCTCCTTAATTTCTCTAGTCCTTTTTTTTGAACGAAATTTTTTTTGACTTCCATGTAGTCTTATTGTTTTTGAGAGTTATTTAGAATAAAAAATTATGAAATAAGTGTTAGCATGCCACTTGTCTGTGCCTCTATGTGAGGTTGTTCTCTCGATATTTTGTACTCTCTTTATATAGTGGATTGTACATCTCTGTTTGATCAGAATGTAAGTCGATTAACTGAACCACGTAAATATTTGTGTTTTTTTGGTATATGTTTACCGTAAAAATGGTAATAACAATTGAAATTGATTTAATGGTTCTAAAAATATGTGATCTATTTTTATGCTGGTTGTTAGGCAGTTGATGCTATGTGAAAGACTTAGAAACGAAATAAGAGCTTAAAAACGAGATGTCAATCAAACTGAATCGCTTCCAATCGGGGCCTCGAGCTTACCTATTCGAGGGCCTCGGGGTCGAGTCTGAAGCTCGGCTGGGAGCTATCGAAGGTAGTCGATGGAGACTAACAGTTATAAATAAATCAAATATGACTCTTTATGGCCAATAATAAACAATAAATAGAACACTATAAGTACGAGCAATAAATGAGATAACGAGACCAATAGAATGTGATAGAGAGCAGAGAGAATGGTCTAATATATTTAGTATGGAGAAGCAGATGTCTACAAAATGTCAAAGATCCCCTTTATATAAGAGGGGGAATCCCAACATAGTACAAGTACATTTATTACAAAGATATGGAGATGGGACACCTAGTTAATGCCACGATACGGGCTCATACTAGCCTGACAGATTTTGTCATCTCTAACTTCACGCCTTGGGAACTCGCCACGTTCTTTCCGTAACCGTCGGTCTCATACTATCCCGAGGTCGAGCATCGATGGCCCTAGAGGGATGAAATTCGACCGTGATTTCGTGCCTTCGAAACGTTACAATGATGGAAAATTGGACCATCGAATTTTACCGTATATAGATAATCCCCGCATTTCTTAGAGTAGAACGATAAGAAAAGATCTTGATAACCATCTTTCCGAATTTCCCGCGATAATGTTATACTGATGACGCAAGTCTCTATGATAACTGAGATGTCCCATCGTTTCACCTCTCTAGAATCATTCAAAGCATTGCCACTTCTTATTTGCCGCCGGTCCAGCTCCCAAGGATGCATTGAATGCACCTGCCGATATATCTTTTGAAGACAATAATGGTGCCGTCGGTTATGCTACCGCCCTTTCTATAAATGGGAGCCTCCTGGAACAAACTTTTTATCCAAGTGTCCTCCAATATCTTTCCATCCCCTTTTTCTCACCATCCTCATCCATTGTTACCTATCATGTTTGAGGCCTATGGCCTTAAGGTGATATGGCGGCATTCTCATCGGCCATGCCATGGCCTTTTTCCTAGGCTTTTCCCTATCGAGTGAGATCAGATCAACCCATTGATGTTGTTGTTGTTATTGTTGGTTTTACTACTGTCATCATTGGCTCGAGACAAAGAGATAGGGAAGTCGATTTCCTCTGACTTAGGGAAACATTTGGACTCTACACCGCTTCTCAGGGGGGTGTTAGGACTCTACACAGCTGCTCACCTCCCTCGTCTACCGGGTGCAACGCCTCACTCCTCTTGCTTTCCGTGGAGTGAGGTGGTACTATCTACTAACTATTGCATCTCGCGCCGGAGTGACATCTCAAGAAGTGGATTTATGATAGTGGTGCTGGCGAGACCCATACTAACCAGATTTTTCACCCAGCCACTTCTTCATCCCCTTCTACTTCTTCTGCATCACTTTCCTCTTCTCCATCACTTTCCTCTTCTTCATCTTCATCCTCGGAGATGTCATTCTGGAGGACTGAGATGAGACCCCCGAGGAAGTGGCTGTCAAAGACACTGCCGCCGAGCCCTCGAGCATAGACTAGACTCTAGGCTTATCCTGTATATATACCTTTTTCCTTCTTTGTTTCTGTGTAAGGACCCCTCATGGGCTTTTGTAATCGACTGTTTATAAATAAAAATATATTTCTTTAATTTGTCTCTGATGTGTACTATTTTCCCTTTATCTATGCTTGTGCAGAATCTGAGTGCATGACTCCATCGGTTGGTGCAAATATCGAGCCCATGTATGATTATTTTTTCTGACCTTTGATTGATTAACACGGCTCCCCTCGGAACCCTTTGTCGTTCCTTGGACCGATCCCAGGTTGGACTGATAAACTCGTGTCGTCGAGGCCCTGACTTCGAGTTGAATAAGAGTAGGCTTCGAGCCCCCAAATCGAGACTTAACCTCTAGTCTTTCAAGAAAAATCCCCGAGCGGGGGTTTTCTCAAACTCGGGTCGTCTGAAACTTGTTTTTAACTTAGTGTAGATGGCCTTAAGGCGTTGTAGATAGATCCCGGATGAGGGACTGCTTGGGTTTAGATGGTACCCCGAGGCCAAGCCCATATGAGTGGAGTTTTAAGTGCTTATTTTCTCCTTGAGAGGAGCCTTCGAAACCGGGTACCATCTCGAGTCTTGCAATGACATTGATGACCCCTTGGAGAGATCCTAGATATCGGGTACCATCTCGGGAGTGTCGATGATGCCAATGGCTTTCTGGAGCCTAACTTCTTTTTGATGGAGGTACTCGAGATCGGGTACCATCTCGGGACTTGCGATGATGCCAAAGGCTTCCTGGAGCCTAAATTCATTTTGATACAGGTCCTCGAGATCGAGTACCATCTCGGGATTTGCGGTGATGACAAAGGCTTCCTGGAGCCTAACTACATTTTGATGGAGGTCCTCAAGATCGGGTACCATCTCGGAACTTGCAATGATGCCAAAGGCTTCCTGAAGCCTAACTTCTTTTTGATGGAGGTCCTCGAAATCGAGTACCATCTCGGGACTTGTTTGGTGCGGGGATATCCGACCCCAAAATGTCACACGACATTCGTCAAATGGACGATGCGGCTGCAAAGTGACGAAGGTGATACCACTGGCACATCTTCTCAAAGTGATTTCGGCTAGCATTTTAATCGGCCTCTGAGGCAGGCGGATCGTCGCCGCTTTTTCCATATATAGGATTGCTTCTGCCCTTTTGGAAATTCCACTATCCTGAGAAGTTGCCCTTTTTTCCTACATTAGGCCTTTTATTATTTCATTATTGACGCTCTAGCCTAAATTCCTGCTCCGATTCTCTAATTGTGTTGTAGTCATGACTGCTACATCAGGATCCGTTTGGCAGGGATAAGAGAGTTTCACCTCCGCTTCTCGCTTTGTTGGCTCGGGGCATTTTGCTTCGGGAGGGGACTTTTCGTTAGAAAAGTTCCCCGATGCTCAGGACCAACGGGAGCATACCTTGAAGTTTACTTCTTTGATAGGAGAGGGACACCTTGAGTCGGTGAGGAAAAACTGTGGATGGGGGAAAAAGGTAGTATTGTAGGTATCTTCCCCGAATTAGAGTATTACGGACCGTGCCGAGGGGTTTCTGAACGTGTTCATGTATCCTTTCGTGCTGGGACCCCTTAATAGGGTTGTGCTTGACTTATATCAAAAGTATGAGGTTACCTTGGCCCAGAATCACCCGTCATTTTGGTGGTTAGTGTTGATGGTGATGTTCTTTGTGGAGAAGGCAGGGCTTGAATTTACGCTTAACCATCTTATCAGGCTATAGCGGCCCTTTCATCATCGATGTCTACTAACCTTACGATGTTGGTCGATCACGCCTTTCGTTATTGATGATGAAGAAGACGGGAGTGGATGAGTCAATTCATCTGAGTACGAACTGTTGATATTATCCCCATGGATTTTATGTCATTCCCTGAAGAATGGAATTATACACGTAAGTTGTACACTCGTTCCTTCACAGTTTTTAAATTATGGTGATGGAATGTTCCGTAAATGTGCCTTCTTTTCTTTTCATGTAACGATTTCATGGATTCCGGGCGAGTTTTGACCCACTTGACTTACAACGAGCATATGTGGCGCGCTTTATCTAAGGATAGGTGGGAGGGAAAATACCATGGTATGTGATGTGCGATCTGTTCCCTTATTTTATTTTAGTTGGAAAAGCATTTTCTCTTTCTACGTACTAACTTTGTTATTGTAGGCATCGGGGAGCCTTCTGAGGCGAGGTCGTGCCTCCTTGGGGGGGAGGGGGAAGAAGGATCACTAGCTTCTAGGATAAATAATGATAATAATAAGCAAGAGATACCTTTGCGGGACGATGGTGCTCGAAGTAAGGCGAACCTAGACCGGGGGCCCGGAGTGGAAGTATTGACTGAGCCTACCACGCCTGTGATTTCTGGTTTTGGAGAGGCGGTTTATCCTTCACTGTTTTCTTCTTTTTCCGTTGGAGGTACTTCGAGGGATACTCGAAACCTGGGATCATATGCACCTAGTGATCGTGCCTCGGTCGGGGTCAACGCTTTCGTAGCTGAGGGAGCTAGGTTAGCAGATGTGCATTTGACCTTCAAGGAAGCACATTGGCTTCACTCTCTGGTGAGTTTTTGGCACATGCCTTTCGAGTTTGGCGTCTTTCCTTCCTTATTGAGTTTTCTTTTGCAGGCTTTTGACAAGCTTAAGTCCGAGTTGCTTCACCGTGAGGCCAAGCTGCGAAAAGCTCTAGATGAGGAGAAATCCCTTAGGCTCCATTGCAATAAAAGGGAAGTCGAGTTAGCATGCTTACTGTATGAGGCGAGTCGGAGCTCGAATTACGAGAGCTACTTGAAGGAGCAGGTAGTTTTTGTTCCGAGCGAGTGTGCATTCCTCCTTCTAGCTCTTGAGGCTAATGTTTAATTTATTTCAGTTGCAGAAAAAAGTGGAGGGCTTGAAGCGCCTTAGGGACAAGGTTGACCGAGCCAAGTGCAAGTATGATGAGTTAAAGGCTTAGGCTGATGCTCAGGCTTCGACGGAGAAGGGTGCTCTATCTAAAGCTTCCGCCCTTAAGGTTCAACTTCGCTTAGCTCGTGATAATAGCTTGGTTCGAACATATATGATTACGAAGCTCGAGATTGAGCTTTTGAAGATAAAGGCCGAGGTTGTGGATGCCCGAGTTGAAGCTATAATGAGCCGAACTAAGACTGGCCAGAAAGTGGCGGTCAATTTGAAGGACGATGCCAATGCTCAAACTAAGTTGAGAAAGATCCTTTACCACATAGATAGGAGCAAAGAATACGCTCGGTGTAAGTCTCGGAGGAAAACCCTCAAGGAGATCCATGTTAGGGGATTTGACCTCTCGGAAAAGTTGATGCGGGCGAGGACGGACGAGCGTGGTGCTCGGTTACTTTTGTCCGATGCCGAGGATAGCGAAGATGAGGCCGATAGGCCATAGCCCCTAGGGGGTATGTAGATTTTTCTTTCCGATTCTGTATATAGCATTTTTAAAGAACGTTTGTAAATGGAGCTTGTGTTTTTCTGCATGTATGTATAAAGAGGAAACCTCGAGGTTTTGTTTCTCCTGCATTTATTTTGCCTTGGTTTTAGCCAGATGAACTGGTCTTTGAGTTGAGGGGAATTCTTAGATTCACTGGTATGGCCCTGGGGCTCACTATGCTGGTTCGTAGGCTCTTACACGCTTGGTCGATGCGACCTTCACGTATAAGCTGGCGACAATGGCTCTTACGCTTTTTCTCTTAGGCATATTTAGGTCAACTGTTTTGGGCTCAGTCCCCAAGTCGGGCATTGACTCAAGCTCGTTTGACCCTCAAGTTGTTGAATTTTAGGCTGGCGACAAAGGCTTTTATGCTTTTGGTCGGTGCGACCTTTTAGTGTAAGCCGACATTTGAGCTCTTATGCTTTTGTTCTTAGGCATATTCAGTTAACTATTTTGGGTTCAATCTCCGAATCGGGTTTTGACTCCAGCTCATTCGATCCTCAAGTTTTTGAATTGCAAGCTGGCCCTTAGGCTCTTACGCATTGGGTCGGTACGACCTTTTATATATGTGGGCTGGCGACAGTGGCTCTTATGCCTTGGGTCGATGCGACCTTTTATATATGTGGGTTGGCATCAGTGGCTCTTATGCCTTGGGTCGATGCGACCTTTTATATAGGCTTTAGTTTTCCCTCGTTAAGGACTTTTTGAAATAATGTTTGCCCAACTCTTCGATGGCTTAATAAAAACCTCAATTATGAGTCATTTTATGGCGATGATCGAGCACCTCGGGAGGTTTGGCTCAGAGGCTGAGTATCTCGAAGTTAGTGTTTAGGAGCTGATGTAGGCAAAGCTCTTTTGCCTATGTTGAGGGTAGAATATTTAACCGGTTCTTTCTGAAGTATATTCGAAGTATTTGAATGCCTGTGATTTATAACAACGGTCGGGCGTCCTCGAGTCACGTTAGTTTGGATGGTACAGCCTCGTGACTAGAGTGATTTTTGGCCGGAGCCTTTAAGTCCCGAGTGAAGTAGTTTCGGCGTCTATATCGAGGGTATGCCTTTTTAGGGGTCTTGCAAGTTCGATATATAGCCGAAACTTTGAGATCGGGTTTATGCCTTTAGTAAGGTCTAACAAGTTTTACATGCCTTTAAGGTCTTACAGTTTTTGATACTTGGTACAAGTATGGTTCATGCCTTGCTTGGGGTCTTACAGATATTACTGCTACCTTATATAAGTCTTACGAGACCGAGGCTGCCCGCATGTGGTCGTATGGCCTCGGGTTTTTATAAGTTGATGGAGATGGAAATTGACGGCAGTCCTTGAGTCATTGAGGGGTTTTCGGCTCGGGAGCCATTACTTGTGAACTTGGTATTGCCTCATTGAGGGCTCGCAATTTTGGAGTTTCCGACCCGGGGGTTGTGTGCCTTGAGTTTTCGACGCCAGTCCCCGAGTGTTCGGGATATTTTTGGCTCTAGAGCCACTTTGTGATCTTGATGTTTCCTCATTGAGGTCTTGCAAGTTAGGAGCTCTGTCCCGGGGGTCGCATTGTTTTGAGTTGTTGACGCCGGTCCCCGAGTGTTCGGGATGTTTTTGGCTCTAGAACTAATTTGTGATCTTGATGTTGCCTCATTGAGGTCTTGCAAGTTAGGATCTCCGACCCGGGGGTCGCATTGTTTTGAGTTGTTGACGCCGGTCCCCGAGTGTTCGGGGTGCCTGTCGGCTTTGGACCTGTTTTTTGCGAAAATATCGAGCTTTCTTGAAATGCAAAAATTCTTTTGGGAAGTATTCTTTGATTACTTGGTACAAGTATACATTTTTTTGATGTCGTAGGCTCGGTTGTTCTATGCGGACATGGTTCATTCGACCGTTTGGCCCAGTACATTATTTTCCTACCGAGAGCCCACTTAGCGCATCTTGTCTTCTCCGAGTAGGTGACATTCCGGGGGGATGCCCCCCAGTGTTCAAGGTTGACTGCGAAAGAAGCCTCAAATACTTGTTGAGTTTTCCTTAGGAAGCATATAGATGTTGCCTCGTTAAAAACCTTGCCGGCAAAACCCTTTTTGGCATAAAAACTCGGTCGAAGGAAAAGAGTGCAATGCATGCTTTTGAAGCCCAAGGCCTTCAAGTTAGAGAGTGTTTTGGCCATTTCAATCGGATACCTGCACTCAAGTCAGTGTATAATGTAATTGAAAGTGAGACAATACGGTCATACCTTAGTGTAGAATATGCCGACGATATTTCAGGCCCTGATATGTTTCAGTCGCCTGTGATGAGGATGCAGTATGGTCCCCCACTTTGCTTAGTCGGGGATAGCCAGGAGTGTAGTTTGTTATTGTTATTTTACTATTTGCTTATTCTTTGGATCCTTCGAAGGTGGAGGTACCGATTATGGGGAATTTCATTATCTGATAGAGGGTGGATGGTACGTCTCTCATGCAGTGTATCCACGGCCTTTCGAGCAAGACGTTGTACCTCATGTCTCCCTCGATGACATGGAATTTGACATTTTGTGTTGTGCCGACCACGTTGACTGGAAGGGTGATTTCCCCTTTTGTTGTTTCACTCGCCATGTTGAATCCGTTGAGGACGTGAGAGTCGGATATGATTTGGTCAAGCAGTCCGAGCTGCTCTACCACCCTCGACCTGATAATGTTGGTTGAGCTGCCTGGGTCCATAAGTACACGTTTAATCTACAATGTATTTACAAGAAAAGAGATTACTAGTGTGTCGTTGTGGGGCTGAGACAAGGTCTCGATGTACTCGTCACTGAATGTGAGGGCATCCTCGGGTATGTAATCCCGAGTTCACTTTTCTCTGGTGATGGATATTTTTGTTCTTCTCATCATGGGCACTTGTGGGGCATCAATGACTCCCAATATCATGTGGATGACATGTTGTGGCTTATTCTTTTTGTTCTTCTTGGCCACCTCTCTTTCCCGGAACTTGTTTTTGGCCTGATTGCTGAGGAATTCTCAGAGGTGACCTTTACTGAGTAGTCTGGCTACTTCCTCTCGGAGCTGGTGGCAATCCTCAGTCCTATGGCCGTGCGTGTTGTGAAATTCATAAACTAGGTTATGATTTCATTGTGAAGGATCGGATTGCATAGACTTGGGCCACCTGGCGTCTCCGATTTTACTGATGGCGAACACGATGTCTAATACATCTACATTGAAGTTGTACTACGACAAGCGAGGTGCCTCCGTTGGACCTGTGTTCCTATCGAATCCGTCTTTATTGACGTATCCTTGATTGTTTTGACCTCGGTCTATCCTTCGGTCATTGTGGGGTATGTTACGCCTCGGGGCGTTTCTCCTGTCATCGGTGTATGGCTGGTACCTTTACTTGTTTGGCTTTGGCTCCTTCGCCAGAAGCCTACTTGGGTATACTGAGCCCGAGGGGGCTCCTAGTTGGTCGTCCTCGACCCTAATTTTTGATTGATACCGGTTGTGAACGTCCGACCAGGTCATGGCGGGATATTCGACCAGATTCTGTTTCAGCTGCTTCAAAGCCACCAAGGTTCGTTCATTCAGACCCTGAGTGTAGGCCTGTACTATCTAGTCATCGGAGACAGGTGGTAGTTCCATTAATTCCATTTTAAAGCGATATACGAACTCTCGCAGCATCTCGTTCTCCCTCTGATTGATTTTGAAAATGTCAGACTTCCTTGTTTCTACTTTGATGGCACCGGCATGTGCCTTTATGAAGGAAGTTGCCAGCATGGCGAATGAGTCTATGGAGTTAGGAGCTAGGTTGTGATACCACATCATGGCCCCGTTCGATAGTGTTTTCCCGAACTTCTTTAGTAAGACGGACTCGATCTCGTCGTCCTTTAGGTCATTGCCCTTCACTGCGCTAATGTAAGCAGTAACGTGCTCATTGGGGTCTGAAGTCACATTGTATTTTGGAAGGTCTGGCGTTCTGAACTTCTTTGAAATAGGTTTGTAGCCGCTTCCTCAGAGAATAGCCTTTGTATGAACTTCTTCGAATCCACACCTTTTAGGATTGGGGGTGCGCCCAAAATCTGGTCGACCCTGAAGTTGTAGGTCTCGACCTTTTTGTCGTTGGCTTTTATCTTCTTCTCGCCTGATTCGATCCTCTTTGTGAGTTCCTCGAGCGTCTTTACGATGGCAGGGTCGGCTACCGACCCGTTGTTGCTTGACCACTCCGGTACCTACTCGGCCGGGGGAGCCGTCCCCGGCGCTACCGTGCTGGGAGTTTTCTGGTGACTTTGCAGCTGAGCGATCACTAGCTGTTGTGCCTACAACAGTTCAAAAATAACGTGAAGACTAACCTCCCGTTATTCCCTAGCCGGGGTTTCCTGAGATTCTTGTTGGTCTTATTGGTGCACGCTCCTATTAGTATGGGAGCTTACATCGACATGTTGAGCATCGCGTGAGACCGCGCCCATAGGAATCAGTTCTGGTGCGTTCTCAGAGTTTCGTGGTGGTACACCAACACTTGGAACATCCACACCATTTTCTCCGTGGTTCTTAAGATTATTGTTCACTGAGTCTGACATTTTGACATGAAATCAAAGATCTTGGGAAAGAAAAGCGTGAAAGATAACTTGCATTATCTAGTTAAACCAGCAAGAAAATAATCACTATTACTTTTAGTCTCACGGTGGGCGTCAAACTGTTTATCGTGAAAATGGTAATAACAATTGAATTTGATTTAGTGGTTCTAAAAATACATGATCTATTTTTATGCTGGTTGTTAGGCAGTTGATCCTATGTGAAAGACATAGAAACAAAATAAGAGGTTAAAAACGAGATGTTAATCAAACTGAATCGCTGCCAATCGGGGCCTCGAGCTTGCCTATTCGAGGGCTTCGAGGTCAAGTCTGAAGCTCGGCTGGGAGCTATCGAAGGTGGTCGATGGAGAAATAGTTATAAATAAATCAAAGACGGGTCTTTATGGCCAATAATAAGCAATAAATGACGAAAAATAAATATAACACAATAAGTACGAACAATAAATGAGATAAGGAGACCAAGAGAATGTGTTAGAGGGCAGAGAGAATGTTATAGTATATTTAGTATGGAGCAACAGATGTCTACAAAATATCAAGGATCCCCTTTATATAAGTGGGAGAATCTCAACATAGTACAAGTGCATTTATTACAAAGATATGGAGATGAGACACCTAGTTATTGCCACGATACGGGCTCAAACTACCTGACAGATTTTGTCGGCTCTAACTTCACGCCTTGGGAATTCCCCACTTTCTTTTCGTAACTGTCGGTATCATACTGTCCCGAGGTCGAGCGTCGATGGCCCTCGAGGGAGGAAATTCGACCGTGATTTCGTACCTTCGAGACGTTGTAATGATGGAAATTTGGACCCTCCGATTTTACCGTATACAGTATATTTCCTTTTTGTCGTCTCATTTATCATCATCCAATATTTACTTTATAATTTTCACATGACACTTAGTTATTTCGATCATAACACCGGAACATTCGATCAGAGCACGTCATTTTTTACTTGTTTCGTTGGCTAAATATTAATTGAATAGGTAGTCCAATTAAAGTTTGAACTCTTATTCTTTTTCACTTTTTATTCAAGACTATGTTGACATATTACAGTGTTAAATAAGCTATTTTTTCAGAAATTCAAAATTAAGTACGAGTTCTTCCCAACAAGACAACCGAAAGGTATAGCCCATTTTCTTTAGGTCAAGAGTGATAAACAAGGAGTTAGTGAGAATTAAAGGATCACATGACTAAAATAAAGTTTTATATAAAAAAAATTATGTGTCATCGGTTAAATAGCAACGAGTCAAAAATAATATATTTAGTGTAATATTATAAGTGGGATTTCGGAAGGCCAATATATATACAATTCTTATCTTTTACCTTTGTGTGGGTAATTAAAGAATTTGTTTTCCATAAACCCTCGATTGTATCCTCAATTATTTTATTATTTAATTTGATAGTTGGAGCACTTTCTTTCTTACTGACGAAAAAAGAAAATGGAAGAATTCTTTAATATATATTTTTTACAATTTACGTCGTACCTATTTACTACGAAAGGGCAAAGGAACAGTCAACCATGTACCATGATCATACTAGTTTTTGGAAGTTTTGTAAAGATCGGTACATTTGCAAACTTTCTCTTTTGCTTTTTGTAGCTATATATGTATCAATCAACGAGAACCAAACAACCTATCCGTTAAAGGGAAGACCTATCAAACTCTAATTAATATAAATTGATAGAATATAAGGGTCCATCAAATTCTATAGTGAACCAGGTTCTCTATCAGGTTCAACAGAACACACGCACACAACAGTAAGTAAATGACAAGATGAATTTTACGTGAAAAATTCTCAGCTCAATGGGATTAAAAACGACGACCACCTTTGTAGGATTTTAACTTTACTACTGAACAACTTTAGATTATAACCTATGCAACCTAGGAATTAAATTCTTAATCCCTTACTAACTTGTAACACACCTATTACAAGCCACTTTGTAATACCTCTATTACAAAGACTTCACAACTTGACTAACTCTAGCCAAGACTCAAACACACGGGTTTAAGATTTACAAAAGGGTTTCCTACACACTGCTTCTATGCAAGCTAAGTAGGAGTTACAAGTAAGAACATTAACAAAGTTACAACTCAACTAAGGATATACAATAACTTGATGTGGGAACTGGTCCGTAGTTGTTTTGTTCTTTGTTCTTGAAGCACTTGAGAGTTGCTTGTTGGATGGACACGTGAGTGAGCTTGAGTGAAATCTCTAAGGGGTCGTTTGGTAGGGTGCATAAGAATAATGCTGAATAGGGTGTATTAGTAATGCTGGTATTAGTTATGCTTGCATTAGTTTTGCTGGTATTAGTTATGCTGACATATTTCTTATCCATTGTTTGGTTTGATGTATTAAAGCATTGCACAATTTCTAAAAGAATTGTTTGTTTACAAAAATGCCCTCAAAACTAGTTCACACTCTAATTTTTTAAAAGAAACATATGTTGAGAAATATTTTTATATGAAAAAGTTTACAATTTGTTTTTTGATTTGTCTACCTATATTGTAAAATAAAATTAAATATTTATTTATAAAAAAAAATACGCTAAGTATTTATTTATTTACTAGGGATATAATTTTATTTCTCATTATTAGGATTATTTTGAACTTGCATTAATATACTAACTAGCATATTTTAATCAAACATAAATTTTGAAGGACAATTTTGTCTTTAACTAAGCTAATGCATGCATTAAAACTCATTGCATTTCTAATACAATTGTTTTCTATGCATTAGTTATGAATAGGATAATACCAAATAGGATGTATAACTAATGCTTGCATAACTAATGCATAAGTTCAAAATGTGTACCAAACAATGTATTATTAATACACAAATCTAATGCATGCATTATTTTATCTAATGCATCCTACCAAACGACCCCAGTAAAGTGTTTTAACTTCCTTGATGTTAATATATAATACATGTGTGACATCACTTATAATGATGTAAGCAAAGTAGGTAAAAAATCTTCCACAGAAAGTTTACTGCTGCACTGTTCATGTACTGTAGCGCGTATAGGCAGCAACTTTTCAGCTGGAGAGTTGACTTCGTACAGTCATCTCGGGAACCGGTAGGGACCTGTTCCCACAGCTGTTCCTTCTACACTGAGGAGTTGAACCATATTTCAAGCTGGAACCTTATGATCTTAAGGTCTTGACAATGTGTGACTGGTTCCTTATCTGGTTCTTGATAGTAAGTTTGTTAGATCATCAAAACATAAAACAAAGTACCTATGACCAATATACTTGTAACCTATCAATTTCCCCCTTTTTGATGATGACAAACTCATAATTGAAAGTATAGAAAGAGACACATAGAACCAGACAACGAACCAGAAAGACCTTAAGTTTTCCACTGAATCTGCATTCCCCCTTTAATCAGTGCACAACAAGGAACCTCAAGAAGTTCCCCCAAAATCTGTATTTTCCCCACATCATCTTTATTTGATTATGCAATTTATTCAATTCAATTATGAAGAAATCTTCCCTCTTTTGGCATCATAAAAAGCACAGAACAAGTAAGCAACATAAAGAAATCTAGCGTAGTTAACTCATGCCACTTGTGTGCACATAACATGATACAAAACAGAGACAAAAGAGCAGTAGCATAAACATCAAAAGGGAAGTACTTGCATTAACCAAATTTCAACCTTTACAGGCGGGATCAGAATCATTGTTACCATCCACAATTCCAAAACAAAACAAAAACAAGTACCAGAAACAAAAACATCACTAAAACAACTTAAACGATGGACACTGGAAGCTGGACACTAAGGGGACATCCTTTAGGGGATGCTGGAGGAAGGGGGCTTGGAAGAGGAAGCAAGGGTTTGGAGGACAAGATCCATGCGAGAATTTGCGGATGCAGTCTTTCTTTCAGGTCCTCCACCTGCTTCCTAAATTTAGCATTCTCTTTTGTTAGGCAAGAAACCTCTGAGCTATGAAAAATACTAGAACCAGGTGTCTCTTGTAGCTGACTGAGCACTCTCAAGAATCGCGTTCCTAGCCTTCAACTTCTGGATCTCCTCTATGGCACTATTCTGAGCATTTATCAGTTAAGAGATAATGGATGTACTTCCAACTTCTCCGACCTTGCCAATACGCTTACACTCCTACAGAGTGATCTTGGAGAAAGATTGCTTTTTAGTGTGCACTTTGCCCTATCCCAGAGGCACTTTGAAGAAATCGAAGATCTTTATGAGAAGAAACCCATAAGGTAACCCAGGATTGCCATCCTTAAGGTTTGCCACCTTCTACATATGCTCAATCATTATCCCAGGCAAATTGATGGTGGTAAATCCATCCAAGGCTTCCATAAGGATCAGGTCAGCTTTGGATGCAATTGATCTTCTCTCAGCGTGGGGAAGCAACATTTTTTTAACCATTTTAAAAAGCAACTGATATACTGAAAGGAGTGCCTTCTTATGCACATGTTCCCCATGTTGGATTGCCTTGTACTTGACAATGGCATTTCTGAAGTTCGACGTGCAGGCACCCTGAACATAAGACAATCCTTCAACAGGGACACTCATAATTGACCCTAATAAGGTAGAGTCCATCACTATGTTCACCCAATTTATCAACACATAGATTTGATCATCCTCTACTGTGAAGAGGTTAGTATAAAAACTCCGTACCTCCTCCTCATACACTTTGGGAACATCATTTGTAAACAATTTAGTCCATTGTTGAAAATCACAAATTCCATTAACTGTCTCATCCCAGCAAATTCTAGAATGTCAGGGGTAAATGTGCGGCCCCACAGTACCTTCTCATTTCTCAACTTCTTTTTCTCAGAACTCATAGACTCACCACTTTTTGCTTTCTTGTTAGTACCAGGTTCCTCATCATCATCCATTTTTTTGGACCGACTTATGAGTATGTTTACCCTTCTCCACTATTTTTTTATGCATATGTTCACCAGATATTTCCATTTCTTCAACATCAGACTTGTCACCACTTTCTTTCATTGTCTTGTCACCAGAAACACCAACTTTTCACTGGAAGCAACATCAGCACTCTTGGAAGGAATTTCAATACTTGTAGGAGTGTGTCTTATAGATTGAGAGTGAGAGTGTTTCTGCTTCGAGGACTTGTAGGTCAAGGAACTAGGTTCCTCTTCTGCTTCCTCATCCACATTCACCACAGGGACGACCTTTTCATGCACAACTTTTCCATCGTTTACCAGCCTTCTCTTTCTCTTACTCCTTAGACTTTTCTTGAGAGTAGACTCCAGAACCTCCTTTTTCTGCAATCGTGTAGTGGGTCACTTAGGAATTGGCTCTGGAGCTGCAACTGTCTTACTCCTAGCCCTAATAAAACTAGCAATCACCAAATCATCTATGTCTTCTTCACTATCATACTTCATCTCAGGCACTACCATATTTAGAGGCTCAGCATAGAAGTGGGAGAAAAATAACAAGATCAACACTGACTTGGGGAGATGGCCCCTGACCTGGATCCTTTGCGGAGGGATCAGGTTCATCACTTGGGACCCCACTAGTGTCATCTTGAGTCGATTGTTCATATGGAATAAGTGCTCCCCATCCTTCTCTGTACTGAGGCTCTTCCCCCTGACACTCAGACCCTCATCCACCTTCTTATATAACAACCACTTCTGAAGCAAGGGAAAGCATATTTTTTATTTCCTCATTTTCTTGTGGTTTCAAGGAAATTTTAACATCAAGAGGACTGATACTTGCAAAATCGCAACCGGTCATGATTGTCTCAGCCTTTTCATGACTAATCACTAGATTTTCACTAGAAGGCTCATCCATGGAGAGAGTGATATTTCCTAAATTTTTTCTTGAACAAGGTCCCCTTGTTTACCCTGTTCACTCTGTTTGACAGGTGAGACTGGAGGAGGACAAACATTCTCAGAATTGCTCGGAGTCATATCTTCGTGACTGTGATAAGGAACAAAATCGAAGTGGGTAGGAGAGGGAGTGGAGTGTGGAGGAGACTCTGCTTTATGGTTTGGACTAGTTATTGTATTGAGGGAGGAGTCTACTGCGGGAATGCTAACTGGTATGGACTAAATGATAGTATTGTCAGGTACACTCGGGGTTGCTTGATTTTCAAACATGGTGAAGTTGTACTCGAAGGGTTTGCCGATTTAGAAGAGAGAAGACAAGGAGAAGGTTTTGAATTTGGAAATGAAGGTTTTTGATGTTGATAGACTCATTTATGATGAGGGACCGGTTCTGAAATGGTGGCAAAGTTTGCTTGGGGAGTTGTATGGTTCAGAGCAGAGACGTTTTGGATGAAAAGACACAACGTAAAGAGACTAACACACTGATAATGTGGCATTGTTTTTGTCCATTTTAAATTGTGTATCAGAGAACATAGAAGACACTAACCTGTGTCAGTAGAACCAGGTTTCTTGACGAGTCTTACAAGTGAGTCTAGCCCATTTTACTAGTATGTACTGCATCAACTAATCTGTAGTCATCATGTATGTCTACCTGTAACGGTATAGAAATGAGTTAGACTTGGCCAGAAAATACTTTAGCTAATTTTACCTGTATATGACTTTCATAACCAATTATTTGCAACCAGGTCCTCAGTTGAGTTTTATCAACCCCAGTGCCATGCGATTTTTCTCAAAATGTTTTCTTCTCAGGGCTTTGGTGAAGATGTCAGTAACTTGATCTTTAGCAATCAATGTACTTGGCCATGTTGAGTTGGACTACTTTTAGTCATGATTGTGTGCACTTATATTGTCGCACAAGCGTGGTACATTGAGTGTATACCCCAAGGTTTTCCGTTACTGCTTGATCCACAACAATTAAGCATAGCAGGAGGTAGCCTTTACATATTATGCTTCAGTTGTTGAGAGTTCCATTGAATTTTGCTTCCTTGTACCCCATGAGATAAGTCAGGAACCTAGAGAGTGTGCTATTCTAGATGTGCTTTTCCTATCCACCAGATAACCTACATGATCATTATTAGCATACCCAGTGATATCAAGTCATCACCTGAAGGATAGTAGAGAACGAGGTCCTGTGTTTGTTTAAGACATCTCAAAATTCTTTCAGCAACCTTCAGATAAGACTCATTTGGATTTGACTGAAGGCTTGCACAAAAACCCATTCTGAGCACAATGACTGGTCTGCTTGCAGTGAGATACAAGAGTGATCTAGTGATGCCTTTAAGCACGTTTTGATTTACCAGAGCTCAATGACCGGTCTACTTGCAGTGATATACAAGAGTGATCCAGTAATGCCTTTAAGCATGGTTTGATTTACCGGAGAACCAGGTTCATCCATGTGTAGATGTGTTATTGTGGCAATGGTAGTTTCGATGAATTTTGATGATGTACTTCTACTAACTTATCAATGTTCCATAATACCCAATTGGTTCCTATAACAGTTCAATCTACAGGTCATGAAACCAGGGACCATACCTTGAACTGTATCAATAACTCTACTTTCAGATTTTGTTATTGTAATCGTGGGGCCAAGTTCCTCGTTAGTGGATGGAGAAGCAGTTGTATTAGCTTTACTGAATTCCTTGACATGAGTTATCATGTATGCCTTCCCATTTTCCATGTTAACAACTTCACCTTGAATCAATAAGAGTTCTCCATCTTCATCAGCATTCCTGTCCCTTTTTGAGACGAGCAACCCAGGAAGATTCATCTCTTTTAGCATCAAACTTTCCAGGCTGATCCTTGTCATTGTTGATAACATAAAATTTGTAGTCAATTGTCCTCAAATGAGTTAACATCTTTGGTGAAGACGTTTGTAATTGCTGTAATATTGACTACGTCATATCTTCAAGAGTCCTGTTCTTCTTTCCACATTTCCATTTTGTTGTGGTGTTCTTGGAGCTGAGAAATTGAGTAATCCCTCTTTCAATGCAATATTTATCCACTCTGGCATTATCAAAACTTGTTTTATGATCTGATCTGATGCAAGCCACATTTTTTCCCCTCTTCACGTAGATCTTCTTGACAGAACCCACAAATACTTGAAAAGTCTCATTCTTGGTTCTAAGGGACAGAGTCTAGGTGAACGTGGAGTATTCGTTTAATATTAAGATATATCTTCTTCCTCATCTGCTCGGCACCTTCATTGGTCAACATAGATCCATATGAAGAAGATCAAGTGTCCTTGAGGTGTTGACTTCTCCTTTTGGGCTTGAATGAAGATCTGACATGCCTTCCTCTTGCACAAGCGTCGCAAATTTGTGTTCCTTGAAGCTTGACTTGGGCAAACCATGAACTAGGTTCTTCTGGACCAGTTTATTCAGTAGTGAAAAACTTGCATGCCCCAGGCCTTCTATGCTATATTTCAGCATCGATATCAATAACTCTCGAACAACTTAGATCACCACTTTGCAGAGACTTATAATAAGCAACTCAAAAATTCTTATATCTTTTTGGCTACAAGTATCACCTTATCAGTTATAAGATTTGTGACTGTGCATATCTTGGACAAGAATTACACTTTATTTCCCTTGTCACATATCTTTCAACTCTTAAAGTGTCCCCCTTTTAGCTATTTTCAAAAGGCACACTCTCTCCTTGTAGGGTTTTTAGTGAAAGAAAATTGATCGTATTTTCAGTCATGTCCCTTGAGTAGCCGCTGTCCATATATCATTGTTGGCTGCTCTCTTTCACTGCTCCCTACAAAGAAAATCAAGGGTTAGATTTAGGAACCCAAACGAGTTTGGGCCCCTTGTAATGAGAGAAGGGATGCATGAGTGCTATTTTGGTCCAAGCAGGTAGTATGTGTTTCCTATTTGATGGATTAGGTCCTCTAGCAGTAGTTACTTTTTTAGAAAAGTCTTTTTTTTCTGATAAGACTGAACCCTGGCCATGCAATTTTCCTTGAGGTGCCCATTGTTACCACAGTGGGTACATAGCCAATTGTCGGTTACGGTAACGTATTTGCTATGAGGGTTGTAGGGAATATTTTCCCTTTGAAACCTAATCCTCTGCTTGTTTCCCCCGTTAGTGTACATGACAGTAATAACATCAGAGGACCAGGTCCACTTAAGTGATTTTTCAAGGTCACTCTTCATTTTCCCTAGTTCTTCTTGAAGCTTTGCTTTTCTCAAGCTCAGCACACAAACTGGTCTTTACCAAATTTAACTCATTTTCAAGCTTAATGTGTGCCTCACTTGCAACTTCCTTTCCCTTCTCAGTGTTTCCAGGCCTATTTTCCATTTTAAGTTCCTTAATTGTCTCTTTCAAGTCTACTACCACCACTACTAGGTCATCTCTCTCTTGTTCAACGATAGAAACTCTCCCAGTTTAAGTTTCCTTTTCTTTACTTACACACTCAATGATTTCGTCTAAGTCCACCACAATAACCATTAGATCAACTCTTTCATGTTCTATACTGGCAATTTTCTCATCTAAGGCATCCTTTTCATTTTTCAGATTCTCTACTGTTTTTTTCAAATCAACTACAATGACTACTAGGTCATCTCTGGCTTGTTCAGCTTCCCCTAATTCCATAGTTAATGCATATTTATCATTTATTAGACTATGGTACGCATCAATTAATACATTTACTAATGGCATGAGCTTTTTAGGAGAGTAAGATTTTAGATTTCTCTGAACATCCAGAAAATTTACCTCATCACCGTCGTCATCTTCATCATCATCATCTTATTGAGCCATTAAAGCAAAGATTGAATCATACTTAGTTGTTTCATTTTCCACTTCCATCATTGAACTACCACCATGATCAATTTCTTCTTCAGATTTGCTGGAAGAGTCTCATCATGCAGCAAAAGGTTGCTTTACAACATTGTCAGCATCATTCCTTCTCCTGAAACATTTATCAAGAACCGGATTCCTCTTGGCTTCTTTGTCAAAGTTGTTATTGTACTGATATTGCTTTAGGAGAGGGCAATCCTTGATGAAGTGTCCTGGCTTGCCAAATTTATGATAGAGGTCATAATTTCTTGGTTTACTAGAGCTTCCTCTTTTCGGAATGCATTTATTCCTGCGAACCATTTTCTAAAATCTTCTTGGCAAGTAAGCTATATCACCGTGCTCACCAGTTGATTCATTGTTGTCCATCTTTAGGACCAGGTTCTTCTCTCTCTTGGGCTCTCTTATTTCATTTTCCTTCTTTTTCTTTATTTCATAAGTTTTCAAGTTTTCAACAAGTTCATCCATTGCCAGTGTCTGCAAGTCCATCGCCTCTGTAATGACCTTTACTTTGCTTTCCCAAGAACTGGGCAGTACACTAAGGATTTTCCTAACAAGCTTGTTTCTCAGAATATTTCACCAAGAGAGTGAAGCTCATTGATGATTGAGGCGAATCGAATGTGCACTTGGATGGATTCATCATCTTTCATTCTGAAAAGCTCATATTCAATTGTGAGCATATCAATTTTGGATTGCTTCACCTGTATTTGTTCCCTCGTGAGATGTCCGAAGAGCCTCCCAGATTTCTTTTGCTGATTGACATGCTAATATCCTGTTATATTCATCAGGACCAATACCACAAACACGAATTTTCTTTGCACAAAAATTCTTTTCTATGGCCTTTCTATCAGCATCATTGAATTCCTTCCTCATATTGGGAATGGCTACAGTTGGGTCGCCAAGGTTCTTGGTAGGGACAAAGGGTCCGTCACATATGACATCCCATAGCTCAGAATCTTCAGCCATGATGAAGTCGTTCATCCTAGTTTTCCGCCATCCATAATATTGGCCGTTGAACTTTGGAGGTCTGTAAGTAGACTGGCCTTCTTCGAAGTTTGGAGGAGCAGCCATGATGATCCTTTCTAGGTGTTAACCTGATAGAAAGAACCTGTTCTGATACCAATTGATAGAATATAAGGGTCCACCAAACTCTATAGAGAACTAGGTTCTCTACCAGGTTCAATAGAACACACACACAACAATAAGTAAATGACAAGAGGAATTTAACGTGAAAAATTCCCAGCTCAACGGGATAAAAAACCACGACCTGCACTTGTAGGATTTCAACTTCACTACTGAGCAACTTTTAGATTACAATCTATGCAAACTAGGAATTAAACTCTTAATCCCTTACTAACTTATAACATACCTATTACAAGCCACTTTGTAATACCTCTATTACAAAGACTTCACAACTTGACTTACTCTAGCCAAGACTCAAACACACAGGTTTAAGATTTACAAAAAGGTTTCCTACACATTGCTTCTATGTAAGCTAAGTAGGAGTTACAAGTAAGAACATTAACAAAGTTACAACTCAACTAAGGACATATAATAACTTGATGTGGGAACTGGTCCATAGTTGTTTTGTTCTTTGTTCTTGAAGCACTTGAGAGTTGCTCGTTGGATGGTCACGTGAGTGAGCTTGAGTGAAATCTCTAAGTGTTCAAGTAAAGTGTTTTACCTTCCTTGATGTTAATAATACATGTGTGACATCACTTACTATGATGTAAGCAAGGTAGGTAAAAAGTCTTCCGCAGAAAGTTGACTGCTATACTATTCCTGTACTGTAGCGTGTGCAGGCAGCAACTTTCCAGCTGGAGAGTTGACTTCATACAATCACCTCGGGAACTGGTAGGGACCTGTTCCCTCAGCTGTTCCTTCTACTTTGAGGAGTTGAACCATATCCCAAGGTGGAACCTTGTGATATTAAGGTCTTGAGAATGTGTGACAGATTCCTTATTTGGTTCTTGATAGTAAGTTTGTTAGATCATCAAAACATAAAACAAAGTACCTATGACCAAGATACTTGTAACCTATCATAAATACATTGCATTTTGCTGGAACGTTAGAGCTCAATTTATATGAATATCTATATCTATGTTATTATAAAAGTACAAATATTGTACGCTAAATGTTGAACGACTAAAATATCCTTGAAATATTGATCGACTTTTATGCCCTTAATTATTTGTTTAATGAAGCAAGTTAGAGGTGGATATAATTGTATTTAATCTATTGAAAGCTCTAGATCGAAGTGTAGTTGAAGAATCCATGTTTGCCAAGAATACGTTTTGCTAATGAGCGTCAATTCTAATAGGAATTCATTGCATCGTTGATGACTTTCTCTATTCCTTCTAACAATTATTTTTAGCTTTTAAAACGCTATATCACAAAAATTGTTCAGGACTTAAATACAGAGACGAAGTTTCTTTTTCATCTTCATGATTTCCAACTTCACATATTCTTTATCTCCTGCAAGATGGTGTTTTATTCTTCAGGTTATTAAAGCTATTTCTCTATCTGGGATTTTGCCTTTTTAAATTTTTTTTATATGAAAAAATCATATTTTAAATCTTTAGATAATAAAGTAATGTCTATACATTGATTAGTTTCCTCCTTATTTTCCTTGATGCACATTGTGTCATGTTCGTTGATAACTTTTGTTGGTATTTTCTATATTATAACTGTATTTGTGAAATTCCAAATAATAAGAATATAAAAAATATTTGCCTAACATGTCCTAATTTCTTAATGTGATAGGTATTTGAGAGTGTGAATTCGGGGTACTCAGAGATGAAAATTATGGTAAATATTGTGGTTTAGATTGTTATATTTTTGTGAGCAGAACGCAGAAATTGTTCCTCCAAAATTAGACTGTTTAAATATACTGCAGGAATTCTTTTTTAATTATTATTACTCTTAGTTCTGTTATGAGTTTGTTAAACGAATATAGAGATTTTGAAATTTGGCCTGCTTGGAACACATGATAATTGTTAAGGTTAGAACTTAGAAGCTTTCGTCCTCTTGCTCAAATGTATATGAAAGTTTTACTACTGCATAGTATGTCATCTTCTACATTAATGTACTATGTTGTCGAGCTAACTTTTGTTGGATTTTTTTATTTTTTCTTCTATTTTTTTATTTTTTTTGCTTTTATGGGTATCTTGTCATTTGGTATAAAAAGTTAAATTTTATATTGGATTCTTACTTCTGTCTTTCTTTTTCTTCTCCTTTATAATATTTCATAAGTTTAGAATATATAAACACACTTTCATAAGTTAGGTGGCGACTCTTCAAATTCAAATACCCAATTCCCTAAAGGAAATAAATTGTTCAAGCATTGAAGGGATGTATTTTGGGATGCATTCTGGGAACAAAGAGAACAAGTTTCTCAAGGAGTTGGGAATAAGTGTGTCAATTATATAGTAGGATGTATTTAGAAGAAGATCATACATTCTATTTTAGCATTCTTAATGGTATCATAACAGGAATCACATCCAATTATCCGTATAGTTCGCCGCTAATAAGTTGTATGAAATGAAACTAGCATTAGCATTTATATATATATATATATGCGCGCGCGTGTGTGTGTAGAGCAAAATTTAATTCACCATTGGTATTTAAAGTCTACTTTGAATTGGCAAAAAGTACCTACCGCGTGTTTATTTCTGAGACTAAAGTCTTTTTAGATCAAGTTAAAGATTTAAACTGTAATGATCCGATCGGTCGTTTTGAGCTCTAGTGCGTCGTTCAGCAGTTTGAGGCCATTAGTAGCTTCACTTCAGGCATTATGACTTGTACGTGTGGTCGGAATTGAATTTCGGGAAGTTCGGAGTTGGTTTTGAAAGAAAATCCTCATTTCAAAAGCTTTAAGTTGGAAGAATTAACTAAGGTTGGATTTTTGAGTAAACGGCCTCGGAATCGGGATTTAAAGATTCTCACGGGTTCGTATGATGATTTTGGACTTGGGCATATGTTCGGTTCGAGTTTTGAATGACCTGGGAGCGTTTTGGTGCCCGTTGTAGAAGTTGGCATATTGGAAGAATTTCATAATTTTTAGTTGAAGTGCATTTCAATGTTCTCAATGTCCGTTTGGGATTTCGAGTCTGAGAATAGCTCCATATGATGATTCTGGTATTGGGAGCGCGTTCGAAAGTCGATTTGAAGGTTCGTAGGTCATTTTGGAGTTGTTTGGAGAAAGTTAAAAATTTGAAGGTTTTCGAGAAGTTTGACCGAAAGTGGACTTTTTTATATCAGGGTCGGATTCCGATTCCGGAAGTTGGAGTAGGTCCATAATGTTGAATATGACTTGTGTGTAAAATTTGAGGTCAATCGGACGTGATTTGATAGGTTTCGACATCGAATGCACAAGTTTGAAGTTCTAAAGTTCATTAAGCTTGAATTATGGCGCATTTCATGATTTCGATGTTGCACGATGTGATTTAAAGACTCGACTAAGTTCGTAATGTATTTTGGGACGTGTTGGTATAATTGGTTGAGGTCCCGAGGGCCTCGGTGGAATCCGAATGGTAAACGGATCGAGTTTGGACTTGGAAGAAGAGCCGAGGGCTGCTGTCACTTGGTGTAACCGCACCTTGGAGGCTTTGGCCGTAGGTGCGGAGGTCGCAAAAGCGACATAGGAGCTACAGAAGCGGAGCAGGTCGCCCAGGTGAAGGACCGCAGGTGCGGAGTTTTTGGCCGCATCTGCGCAAGCGCAGAAGCGGAAGAAGGCGCAGAAGCGGAATGGGTCTCGCACCTGCTGTCGCGCCCCCTTTTTTCCTCGCGGAGTCCGGGTTTCGACATTCATTGGGAACAATTCATTTCCTTTAGGGAATTGGGTATTTGAATTTGAAGAGTCGCCACCTAACGGATTTAAGGTGCGTTAGGACACCTAGGGCAAATAACTCATGAAACCGGTTTGCACTACCAGAGACTTAGGTAAGGGCTCGAAATAACCTTGAGGGGAAGGTATTAGGCACCCCTCGAGGTCCACAATAGTAGGTCCTGACCGAACTCAAATTATGTGAATTAGTCATTTAACAGATAGGCAATCTAAGCACACATATAAGATAAAAGGAAGTTTAACAGATAAGCAGTCTAAGCACACACATGTAAATAAGACGAGGGAAGTCCTAGGTATGTTAGCCTATAGGATCACATCTGTACAATACCCGGTAAGCCTTCCTCAACTATAGGGGTTACACGTGGCATTAACGCACAGGTCATCATATTCTTTACTACCCAATTACCCTCCCCTTGGTCATAGCCTAAAGCGTTCTAGCAACCTTAAGATGTATCTTATGCGTGTACTACCCGTCCCTTTACTTATATAGTCCCGGAGGTGTTTCAGTATAAACAACAAAGTAAGGTGGATCTAGACTCTCCTGCAGTAATTAAAAGGAGAAAACTCTAGGCGATAAACAAAACACGTAGGACTGGACCAAGGATAGAACAGTCAAAAGGCTCACATTTTACCTCCACAAATAGAGCAAGTAAGTGCACGTCTCAAGCAGCAGATTTCAGATATTTCAGAGAGGTCCTAGAACAGGATATCTAGGTGAGCATGACAAGCAGAGAATATGCAGCATTGAGTTAAGGCAAAGCGTTAAAGACCTAATCAGTTTGCCAACTGATTTTAAAGCCTATTGAATCTGGGCAGTCATAAATAAAGCATTGTTCCACAGTTTTATTAGACCTTGATTACCTATGAGCTTGCTTAGGCGTAGCTCTGTAATACCCTATAAACATGTTGTCTAAATGCAATCAGAATTCTGGGAATCAGTTTATTAAGTCCTATAGACATGCTGTCTAGGTGTAATAACTATTTTTAGACTTATAGATATTGGTTGCTAAATGCAGAAATTGGTTTTAGAATCCTATAGGCATGGCATCTAGATGCATCAATTAGTTTTAAACTTATGACATGCAGAAAACTGATTTAAACCTTGTTAGTATGCAGAAACTGATCTTTTCAAACTTAAAGGCAGGACGGATCAATTTTAAAAACTCCTATAGGCATGGTATCTAAATAAATAATATTGTAACAACCTATAGGCATGGTATCTAAGCAAACATCGCAGCAAACCTACAGACATGTTATATAGAATACATGATCGATTTTTGAACCCTATAGGCATGATGTCTAAATGAACAAATATTATAATAACTTGTAGGCATGGTATCTAAATAAACAAATATTATAACAACCTATAGGCATGGTATCTACCCTTTCCCAACGGGATTTGTATAAGAATCCCTCCCTTTTACTAATTTCCCCAATATCTGCTTACAAAAAATTATTATTATAGACCAACATTAATGATGAATTACATAAGTGAAATTGCTACAACTATAAGGAGCCTGAATATAGGACCAAAGGATAAACCTGGTAAACCAGGCCTTCAAACAGTCCAAAAATGCCATAACCTCATAGTGCATCCAATAGTATCCTGGTGTGTCAAAGTTCCCAAGGGCCTCAGGGACCCCTGGCAATGCTCACACCAAAAAATTTTCAAAGTAACCCTTTGTGAGCAGGTTTTGGAAAGCCAACTCTAGTGTGTCAAAGTTTAGATGAGCCTCATGGACTCTTAAGAAATGCTTACACTAGAGGGGCAAGACCCTAGGTGTTCTAAGAATATGAGTTTTAAATAGGAGGTAGTTTTTAAGAAAATAATTTTGGATTCTCAGGAAATAAGGAGAAAACAGGATCATTCAATCATTGTAATTCAAACAAAGCTCCCAGTAGTCAAATAATATACAGAAACAGAGTAACTTAGAGTTTACTAGCTGGTACTAGGTGAGTTGACACTAATCAAAGGCATGGTATACTAGGATCACTCAGACAGTCACATTCAAAGGGGTAGTAGGGATGAGGAGCCATATTGTGAGAAGTGAACATTTTAAAAGCATGCTAGTGGAGAAGTAGACATAGGTCCATTTTAGACATAAGCAAGTATACAAATTTGCTGAAAGCAGAATCACATAGGTCTGCCTAAAACAGGAGTAAACAGATTGAAAACAAGACACATAGGTTCAATCAAATAGAAGTAGGTATGCTATTGTAGTAAACATATAGGTAGACATACTATTGCAACTAACACATCAGTTTTATTAAGCAGAAAGAAGTCATGTTACTTATAAGGAAACATATTGAATAGCAAGAAGCATGTAGTCTAATTGAATGGAAGTACACATGCTGATTGGGAACAATAAACATAGAGAACATATGTTTAATTAAAGATAGGCAGGCTGATATAAAGATCTTACTGGTTTCATAACAGAAAAGTGAATATGTTGATAACATGGCACATAGTTGAATTATTATAGTAATAGACATACTGAACAGGAAAACATACAGTTTCAGAAGAAGGCATATTGATTGTAAGAAAAAACATATAGGTTTAATTGAATGGCAATAGTGAGAGCATACCAGTTAAAGAAGCAGAAACAGAAGGTAAAGTAGGTAGAATTCAACAGCCTAGCCTTGGCTTTCAGCCGGCTAAACAAGCAGTGAACACAAGTAGTAGAGAGAGGGATGAGAGCAATTTTATGAGTCAGTGTGCTTGTGAACTGTTGTTCATGTGTTTAGAAGAATCAGAACGAGAGTATATATAGCACTTAGTGAGGTAAAAACAAATAAGTTAAAGAGTGAATCATAGTTTATAAAATAAGGATAATCAAATAAATCAACTAGTTAATTAGGGATTTAACCAATCAATTCATACAGAAAATATGGGGGCGACCCCTTAGAATAGGGAGAGTCAATTAACGGTATAAATTAGGGTTCAAATAAGGTAAGAAATCAATCACATACCATATAGGAGTCAATTAAACTCCCTAAATCAGACTGGTAGTTTAAATAAGGCCGGTATTACTAATTAAAGTCACAAATAAGGAAGTAGGTAAAAAAATCACAGAGAAATACTGATTTTAACATGAAAATCTAATTCGAACCCTAAATAAAATCAATCCATATATTTGATTGACAGAAATAAAAACATAACGGGAAAAAGATTGAAGAGTTAGTGCAATAAACAGAAAAGACCTAGGGTTTAAAGAACATACACAAAATTAGTCAAATCAAAAAAGCATAATCAGGTTCAAACCCTTGAAGTCAAAAACCCTTTTAAAGATAACTTAGAACGAAACCCTAATTTCAGAAAAGCATTGGAATCGAAATAGTAATAACAAAAGCAAAAGATTTTTGAGGAAAATATCAAATAGCGCTTAAAACGTTTTAGATCTATAAGGATGTGAACATACCTAAGTAGTTATAAGATTAGGTTTTCGAAAATGACGGAGATGAAAGGAAACATGGTCCAAAACCATAGATTCGAACCATAAATATGAAAAAAATAGTACTCACAAACGAAAATGGCCATAGACAGGCCTGTGAGAAATGTTTCAGACGAAACCAGGTTGAATCTCTTTGAAATTTTCTTAGAAATCAATGTAAGTGAACAACCAGAAGATGTAGAAGGCCGACAAGGGCCGGGAATTACAAAGAAACCCCATAGACAAGGAGTTTTGATGGTGACGACGGTGAGGTTTTAGGGGGTGATTGAGAGAGAAGGGGAGGGATTAGGGAAACAAAGACGACAGATAATGAGAAGTGAGGTAGGGTTTGGGGGGGTCACTTAATTAAAAATGGAAACTAATTCCTGGACCGTTGATCTCTTGAGATCAACGACCGAGATTAGTCAATGGCTGGGCAGGTCAGATGAAAAATTGGGCCTGGGTAGATTTGGGATAAGTTTTAGGATACTGGGCTGGTATAATTGGGTTAAAAATAAAATTAAAAAGAGTTATTTGTTAAATACCCAATTAATTAGTAAAATAATTTGTAAAAATAATTAACAAATTATAAAAAATAATTTTCATGCATAAAAATAATTTAAAATAATTACTTAATATTATAAAAATATAAAATGTCATTTTTTGTGTAAATAATGTAATAATTCATGCATGGGCTATTATTGCAAAGTTATTGCAATTATAGCCCAAAAATATAAATATAATTATAATTAATATAATTAAAATATTTGAACACTCATATGACCATAAATGATGAATTTAATTGATTAAATCATCAAAGAATAATATAAGAGATAATTTTAAACATTTATGTAATTAAAAAATGCAGAAATAAATGGATTAAGGGCCTTGAAAAATTATAAAAATACTTGTGCATGTTTGCAAATACATGTACAATATTTCGAAAGTGTGTGTGCAAATTTTAAAATATATGCGGGAAAAATTGGTTATCAACACCTGCAAAGCTGCAGGTGCGGCTACTGTTCCGTAGGTGCGGAAATGGCGCTGGGCAGAATGGTATTAAGAGCGAGACTTGGCTCTTCTTCTCTCATTTTTTACTTGGTTGGGACGATTTTGGAGAGCTTCAAAGGGGGATATTCATCAAGCAACACAAGGTAAGTGATTCCGACTTATTATAAGTTAAATACATGTTTGTATAAGGATTTAAACATGGAAATTAGTAGAAATTATAGAGTTTTGGTAGAAAACCTAAAATTTAGTATTTTTGGATTTTCACCACGAATTTGCGCATAGAATTGAGAATAAATTATATATTTGAGTTCGTGGGGTTATGAATAAAGTTTATCTTCGAAAATTTTCTGAATCCGGGCACGTGGGCCCGAGGGTGAATTTATCGACTTTTCAACCAGAGTAGAAAATTGTTGTAAATATGATTTTAATGAGTTTTTGAGTAAATATTTATGGGTTTACACAATTATTGACTAGTTTTGGATCGTTGGGCATCGACTTGAATTGGTGGAAAGGCTTGGAAGCCAGTTATGGAACTTCGGAGCGAGATAAGTCTCATTTTTAACCTTGTAAGAGGGAAATAACCGCATATGTGAACTAAATTATTGTGTGCTTCTATTTGTGGGGACTACGTATGCATGAGGTGACGAAATCCGTACGTAACTGCTAGCTATGCCATGTCCAGGTAGTATTAGGCTTACATCATGCCCTGTTGATATTGTTGTTGATTTATGTTTATTGCTTGCCTTGAGAAGAAGAGAGATTGAGTTTGCTTATTAAATATTTTGAAAGGAGTTGAAATTGAGGAAAAATTGGGAACTTAAAAGTTTTCCTTTGAACTTCGTATTTTGAAAAAAATTGAGGAATACTATAATAACTTAAGAAATCTATGTGTAACTGCATCACAATCATATTCTACAAGCGGGGTAAATTCCAACTTCTCTTATGGGATTGGGCCGTTCGCCTCGGCAGAATTATGTATTTCACTCTTATGGGATCAGACCATTCGCGTCGGCTAGATATATGTGCAACACTCTCATAGGAGCGGGTCTTTCGCCTTGACAGATTAATAGATGCATCTATGATTGCCGTTAGACCCTCGGCAGTACACAGTTTAATTTTTATGTTGGATCGGGCCGTACACAACAACATTTCCTATATTATATCCTCATGGAGTCGTGCGAAATATTTGGCAAGCAGCCGGTGTATCCGTGAGTTTTTCGGATTTGAATTTATGATAATCTACTTGATGAGGTCCACTACACCCTTATGTGTTCTCCGGTTAAGGAGGGAATTTCAAATGAGAAGCTTGAGTTCATTGTAAAGAGTGAAATTTGTATCACGTATTTTTATGCTTATTTAATTCATTTATTTACTCTATCTCACATTTATTTACCTCTTTACTATACCTGATATTATTGGACCACTAGTAAGTGTCGAAGTCGACCTCTCGTCACTACTTCTTCGAGGATAGACTGGATACTTACTAGGTACGCATCGTTTTCGTACTCATACTACACTTGTTGTACATTTTGTTGTACATGCACATATATGTTTAGTGGCTTTGTGAGCGCAATAGCGTGGTTGATGCGGGGACTTAGATGAGCTATATTTCATATTATGATCCACAGCCAGCAGAGTCTCCTGCAGAGTGTTTATATTTTTCTTTCCTGTTCAAGTTTGTATTCTGGACAGATACTGTATTTTATTTTATTTTATATCATAGTAAATGCTCATGTACTTGTGACACTAGGTTCTGGGATGATTATGTGATATTCAGTATTGAAAGTGGAAAATATTATTATTTATTCTGTAAAGTTCATCATTTACAAGTTAAATTGAAGGAAATTTATGATTTCTGAAATATTAAAATGAAAATTCAATTAACTATTTAGTGTTGGCTTGCCTGACAGCGGTGTCCGGCTCCATCACGACCTTTAAACGAATTTTGGGTCGTGACATAAATGTTTATTTACTCTAAACATGTATGTACAAATACAAGAGAAACACAATGTATAATTGTACAATACAATATTTACACACATACACCTATTTTCCCAAAAATAAAAATAAAAATCACAAAATAAATTGACGTAAGCTAATAACTTAATAATTGGATAGGTAAAGTAGTGACATAGTCTTAACGTAATGACGCGAAAAAAGTCTTTCATATGAAGTTATATGAAGATGTTTTTTTTAAATCTTTTAACCATAAACGGAAGACATACGTGCAAAGCAGGTACAAAGATACTAGTACTATATTAAAATTACGATACCCCTTAGTGAAATATCGTTTGTCTTTTTACTCTTTTAAAATAGTGTTTATACTGGACAAAATAGTCATTTAATTATTTTTCTAATATTTAGGATATAGTCATTTAATAATTTTTTTAATATTAAGGACCTTAATTATTTTCTAATATTTAGGACTTCTAAATCAACTAAAATTTATATATTGGATTTTTCTTATTTTATCTATATAATATACCATATTTGCAACCCAAAAAAAAAAAAAGAAGAAGGTAATAACGCACACATAAAAACCACATTTTAGTTTTAGAAGCTTTAACAAATATTGCAAAATCATAGTTACCAAAAAAATACATTGCAGATTCAGCTTAGTTCTAGGACACATAGGAGAAAAGAAATTAAAAAAATCCAAAGAGAAAAAAGACTAATTAAAAAGGAAATGTTCCATAACTAACAAGCTTAAAAATACGAATGCAAACTCACATTAGGATAGTTTCGAAGTCGTTTGTATTCCTTTTAAGTTTAGGAATCTTTAATTTTTCTCTTTTGTTAAAATTTTTTATAGAATGATTCTTTGGAAATTCAGTCCTAATAATTAACAATTACATAACGCAGTTTAGCATTAAGTGCTTCATATAATGTAACGACCCGACCGGTCATTTTGAGCTTTAGCACGTTCTTCGGCGGTTTGAGGTCATGAACAGCTTCACTTCAGGTATTATGACTTATACACATCGTCGGAATTGAATTCCGGGAAGTTCGGAATTGATTTGGAAAGAGAATTCTCATTTCGGAAGCTTTAAGTTGAAAGAATTGACTAAGGATGGATTTTTGAGTAAACGACCTCGGAATCGGGATTCGAATGTTCCAGCAGGTCCGTATAATGATTTGGGACTTAGGCGTATGTCCGGACCGGATTTTGGAAGACCCGTGAACATTTTGGCACATATTGTGGAAGTTAGCATTTTTGAAGGAATTTCATAAGTTTGGGTTGAATTGCATTTCAGTGTTATCGAAGTCCGTTTGGGATTCCGAGTCTAGGAATAGCTCTGTATGGTGATTCTGGTATTAGGAGCGCTATCGGAAGTGAATTTGGAGGTCCGTAGGTCATTTTGAAGTCATTTGGCTAAAGATAGAAATTTGAAGGGTTTTGAGAAGTTTGATCGGAAGTGGACTTTTTGATATCGGGGTCGGATTCCGATTCCGGAAGTTGGAGTAGGCCCGTAATGTCAAATATGACTTGTGCGCAAAATTTGAGGTCAATCGCGCATGGTTTGACGGGTTTCGGCATCGAATGTAGAAGTTTGAAATTTCAAAGTTCATAAAGCTCGAATTGGGGTATGATTCATGGTTTTAGCATTGTTTGATATGATTTGAGGCCTCGAGCAAGTCCGTAATGTATTTTGGGACTGGTTGGCATGATTGGTTGGGGTACCGGGGGCCTTGGGTGGATTCCAGGTGGTTAACGGATCGAATTGGAACTTGGAGGAAGAGCTGAAGTTGCTGGTTGCTGGTATAATCGCACCTGCGGCCCAAGTCTCGCAGGTGCGGAGCCGCAGAAGCGGCCGAAGGAGCGCAGGTGCGGTAATGAAGGACGGAGGCTGGGACCGTAGATGCCGTTAGGTCACCGCAGAAGCGGAACCGCACCTGCGGAAGAAGGAACACAGAAGCGGAAATGGGATGGGAGCCCTAGACCGCAGAAGCGGTTTTGGTCTGCACCTGCGGGACCGCAGAAGCGGTCTCTTGACCACAGGTGCGAAAGGACTGGAGTAAGTGAGGTCTCTTTAAAAATCGAGTTTTGGTTCATTTCCACCCATTTTCACTTCGGGTTGGATTATTTTGGAGCTTTTGGAAGAGTGATTTTCTTCATCTATGTCAAGGTAAGTTGTTCCCACTAATTAGACGTTAAATACATGGTTTTGTTTCGGATTGAGCATGAAAATTGGTAGAAACTTGGGGTTTGAGGGAAAACCTAGAAAATTGATATTCTAGGAATTTGATCACGATTTTAAGTATGAAATTGAGAGTAAATTATATATTTGAATTTGTGAGGTTTTGGGTAAGGTTTATCTTCGAAATATTTTGGAATCCGGGCACGTGGGTCCGAGAGAGTATTTGTCAACTTTTCGATCGGGGTTAGGAATTGCTATAAATTGGATTGTAATGAGTAAATGAACATATATTAATGGATTTGTATAATTATTGGTTAGCTTTGGAGCGTTTTTCATCAGTTCGAGTCTTCGAAAGGGCGTGGAATACCGCTTATGGATCTTCGGAGCGGGTTGAGTCTCCTTTTTAACCTTGTAATAGGGAATTGTCCCCATAGGTGATTTAATTGGTTATGTGCTCCTATTTGTGGGAGTTGCGTATGCACGAGGTGACGAGAGTCCGTGCGTAGCTACTATTATGCTATTGTCCGGGTAGTCTAGGACCCAAAAGCATGTTGTACTTGGAAATATTTGTAATCCTATTGACGGTTTGACTTACTTAAATTCTATCGAATTGGTAAATGAATTTCTAAAAGGATTAAACTTCATTTTTCTTAAATCGTTAAAAAAAGAGGAATTGAATTTTCCTTTGATAGTTGTTCCCTAATGAAGTCTGGATTAACTGTTTGCATATGTGATGTATGTGTACCTGCGTCGCATGTATGATTCGCGAGCAGGGTGTTTGTTTATTTTATGTTGACCGCGTCACATGGAGGATTCACGAGCAAGGTAATAGATGCATCTATGGTTCGTGTCGTTCGACCCTCGGCAGTGCACATTTTACATTTATGTTGGATCGGGCCGTATGACCTTGGCATGATTTGCGCATGCTTGTATTGCTTCCCTTGAAACTTATTGAAGTTGTTATTGCCTCTTCCCGGCTTAAGAAATATGGATAAATGATGAAAAGGAAATTTGAAAATTTCCTATAAAGGAAAGAATTGTTTACTTGCTTCAGCCTATCGAATAACAATCATGTTTATAAAAATCCACGATTTAATATATTATTGATATAACATTATTGGACCGCTTGTAAGTGTCGAAGCAGACCTCTCGTCTCTACTTCTTCGAGACTTGGCGGGATACTCATTGGGTACACGTTGTTTTCTACTCATACTACACTTCTGTGCATTTTTGTTGTACAGGCACATGCATCTCTAGTGGCCGAGTGGGCGTAGCAGCATGGTTGATATAGAGACTTAGGTGAGCTGCACTTCTCAAGACGACCCGCAGCCAGCAGAGTCTCTTTCAGATTACTGTATTTACTTTCTACCCAATATTGTATTTCGGATGGTTGTTGTATTACATTATTTCTTAGAAATTGCTCGTGCACTTGTGACACCGGGTTCTGGGATGTCTATGGATTTATTCAGAAATTTTAAAAGTTGTTAAATGTTTCATTATTTATTCAGAGGAATTTACTATGTACTGTTTAAACGTATAAAATAAGTGATTTCGGAAATATTTAAAACAAGAATTTAATTAAGTATTTTGGTTTATTTGCCTAACAGTGATGTCCGACGCCATGACAATCCTTAGTGGATTTTGAATCGTGACAAATAAGCTACTAAAAAGTTAACAAATAGTTTAGTACTGTAATTCATTACTAATAGAATGGAGAAAAGTATACGAATTGAATAACAAATAGACCTAACAAAAGTTAAAACATGAAGAATTTTCATATGAAAGGTTATACGAAATCCACTTTCATGACGCGATGTTAGTGTTCTCGACTTTTAAAATGTAATTAATGCATAGAGTTTTTAACGAGTCATTGACTAACGAGGCATAGAGTTGTGCTTTTTAAAGTTTTACACATGATGGCACAACTCTATGCCTCGTTAGTCAATGACTCGTTAAAAACTCTATGCATTAATTACATTTTAAAAGTCGAGAACACTAACATCGCGTCATGAAAGTGGATTTCGTATAACCTTTCATATGAAAATTCTTCATGTTTTAACTTTTGTTAGGTCTCTTTGTTATTCAATTCGTATACTTTTCTCCATTCTATTAGTAATGAATTACAGTACTAAACTATTTGTTAACTTTTTAGTAGCTTATTTGTCATGATTCAAAATCCACTAAGGATTGTCATGGCGTCGGACACCACTATTAGGCAAATCATTCAAAATACTTAATTAAATTCTTGTTTTAAATATTTCCGAAATCACTTATTTTATACGTTTAAACAGTACATAGTAAATTCCTCTGAATAAATAATGAAACATTTAACAACTTTTAAAATTTCTGAATAAATCCATAGACATCCCAGAACCCGGTGTCACAAGTGCATGAGCAATTTCTAAGAAATAATGTAATACAACAACCATCCGAAATACAATATTGGGTAGAAAGTAAATACAGTAATTTGAAAGAGACTCTGCTGGCCGTGGGTCGTCTCGAGAAGTGCAGCTCACCTAAGTCTCCATATCAACCATGTCGCTATGCCACTAAGCCACTAGCCACACATGAACCTGTGCAACAAAAATGAACAGCAAATGTAGTATGAGTACGAAAATAACGTGTACCCAGTGAGTATCCCGTCTAATCTCGAAAAAGTAAAGATGAGAGGTCAACTTCGACACTTACTAGTGGTCCAATAGTAATATGTTATTAATATGAATAATCATGGATTTATTAAGAACGACAGTAAATTCAAATAAGTCACGAAACAGGTAAACGTTCCCTTTTATATTAAAAAGTCTCTGAATTCATAATCTATTAATTATCAATTTATCTCAAGTCAGGGAGAGCAAATATCGATATCTATAAATCTCAAGCAAGCAATACAAGCATGCGCAAATCATGCCGAGGTCGTACGGCCCGATCCAATAATATTTAAACCGTGCACTGCCAGAGGGTCGAATTACCCGATCCATAGATGCATCTATTTAATCTACCAAGGCTTTCGGCTCGTTCCGAAATTAAACACACACAGATAGTCAATCAAGAAGTCGACAAGGATCAATTATCCAACGAAAAGCCAATTCTCTTTTAACAATTTTTGAAAATGAAGTTTAATGTTTTTAGAAATTTATTTACTAATTCGATGTGATTTAACCAATTCAAATTGTCAATAAGATTACAAATATTCCAAGTATAGTATGTTTTTGGGTCCTAGACTACCTGGACATAAACATAATAGTAGCTACGCACGGACTCTCGTCACCTCGTGCGTATGTAGCCCCCACAAATAGACGCACAAATCCAATTGACTCACCTCGCTCCGAAGTTCCATAACCGGCATTCTACGCCTTTCCGAAGACTCAATTCTATGCAAAAATACTCCAAAACTAGTCAATAATTATGCAAACCCATTAATATATGTTCAATTACTCATTATAATCCAATTTATAACAATTTCTAACCCTGATCGAAAAGTTAACAAAATTGCCCTCGGACCCATGCCCGGATTCCAAGATTTTTTGAAGATAAAGTTTACCCATAATCTCACGGATTCAAATATATAATTTGCTCTCAATTTTATGCCCAAAATTGTGGTCAAAATTCAAGAATATCAAATTTATACCTCTCACTCAAAACCCCAAATTTCCACTAATTTCCATGTTAAAATCCATACATAATCAATGTATTTAACTACTAATAAGTGGGGATAACTTAACTTGCCATTGAATTATGAAACCCCCTCTTGAAATCCTCTAAGAATCGCCCAAGTCAAGAGAAAATTAAAAGAAATGGGCCAAATCCCGTCTTAAAACAACTCACTGCCCAACACTATCCTTCTTCGCGAACGCGGAAATACCCTTGCGTTCGGGAAGCACATCCATCTTCAACCCCAAAATTTCTTCATAGCGTTCGCGACCCGATGCTCGCGTTCGCGAAGGACAGCTCCTCGGTCCCTATGCGTTCGCGTAGGCCAACAGCCTCAGGCCCCGCTCCCCTCTTTCCTTCTACGCATTCGTGATCACCCATACGCGTTCGCGTAGTCAACTCAGCCCACCCCTTCCTGTTCATGATTTCCACTTTGCGTTCGCGAAGGTCAAATCCAGAAACCTCCCACTTTCCTCTTCGCGAACGCAGGACTCCCTTCTCGTTCGCGAAGAAGGAAACTAGATACCAGCAACCAGCAACAGCTTTTTATCTAAATTATATCCGAAACCACTCCGAAACACACCCGAGGCCCCAGGACCTCGTCCAATCACACAACCAGTCCCATAACTTAACACGGACCTGCCCGAAGCCTCAAATCACATAAAACAACATCAAAAGCACGAATCACACCCCAGTTCAAGCTTAATGAACTTTAGAACTTCAAACTTCTACATTCGATGTCAAAACCTATCAAATCACGTCCAATTGATCTCAAATTTTGCACACAAGTCACATTCGACATTACGGACCTACTCCAACTTTTAGAATTGGATTCCGACCCCAATATCAAAAAGTCCGACATCGGGATGTCATTAGTTGTGAGCATCTACGAAGAATCCGAATGAAATGAAAAATCTGAAAATATACTAAATACAGTCTACTGAAAACAAGAGGGAGAAAAGCTGTGCTACGAACGCCGGGCAACTACCTTGCTAAACTCCGATTACTCTGCCTTTGAGCGATCAACACCCGCTATCGGGTTCAGAAATACCTGAATCTACATACAAGGTGCCGGGAGTAATGTGAGTACTTCAACTCAGTAAGTAATAAAAGTAAATAAAGTCTAAGCAGTAAGAAATAACGTAAAAACACATCATGCCACCACAGAGGATACCAAATGTTTCTAAAACAGGATACACATCAAATCATCTCGTTCAACCCCCATTTCGGGAAAAAATACTTTAAAAATGCCTTTCAAACAGTTTTCAATAAAGGTTCAGTGAAATTTATAGTGAAAGTGATGAAAATCATACTCGGCCCCTCGGTCAAAACAAAATTTGTATACAGCCCCTCAGGCAAACAGAAATTCATAACCATTTCGTAACTTAAAAATCTCAGTAGAAGTAGCAAAGCCAAATCAGTGACTAAATTTCGAATACCTTGTAAAAACTTCAATTCAAAGGAAAGTTGTTTCAAAATATTTGTTTAACATTTCAATAGAGGCTCGGTCTAAAGATGAGGGAAAGCAGTAATGAGATCAACATATTCAATAGAAACTCACTTTAAGGAGTAGTGAAACCAGTAAGTCCATAAACAGGCCCCTCAGGCAAAGCATCACTCGTATATATATATATATATATATATATATATATATATATATATATATATATATATATATATATATATATATATATATATATATATATATATATATATATAGCCTTGGGCAAGCCTCTTAGTCACTCATGACTCAACTCCTATCAATCAGCGCTCACACTCAGCAATCACGCTCAGTAGGTACCATATAATAACTGTTGCGGCGTGCAACCTGATCCATATATCATTGTGCCGTACAACCCGATCCATATATATAGTCGACTATGCTCATTGGGGGTGTGCAAACTTCAGAGGGGCTCCTACAGCCCAAGCGCTATATCGCTGCGGCACACAGCCCGATCCAACATATATATTGCTGCGACGTGCAGCCCGATCCATAAATATATAATCTTTACAACCAGGCCCTCGACCTCTCTCAATCATTAACCTCACACTTAGACCCTCGGTCTTTCTAAGTCATCACCTCACAATCTGGCATTCGGCCTCTCTCAGCCATCAACCTCACAAGTTACTCGGACTATCAGTCAAAATCAAGGCATTCAACTAAAGAATATCATTTAAATGTCAAAATTAAGTAAATAAGGCTGAGTTAAGAAATCAATAAAACACAGCATGACTGAGTACAATTATTAAGTCAAAATAGTGAGGAATAGTAGTAAAATCCCCATAAAGGTTCGAAACAGTTGGCACGAAGCCCAAATATAGCATTTAGCCCAAAACATGATAATAACAAACAGTTTTTAATCAAATACGCAGTTAAACAGTCACACAGGACGGACTAAGTCACAATCCCCAATGGTGCACGACCCCATGCTCATCATCTAGCGTGCACGTCACCTCAAAGTAGCACAATGATATGAAATCCGGGGTTTCAAACCCTCAGGACAACATTTACAACCATTACTTACCTCTATCCGGTCCAAACTCTAGCCCACAATGCCTTTGCCTCTCGAATCAGTCTCCAATTGCTCCGAATCTAACCAAAATCAGTCCCACATCATTAATACACGCTAAAGGAACAAAACCCAAGCGAAAATAATCGAATTAACTCAAAAATCCTAAAATTGGCCAAACCCGACCCCCGGGCCCATGTCTCGGAATCCGACAAAAATCATATCAATAGAATCCTCATCCTCCCACGAGTCTATTAATATCAAGAACATCAAAATCAAACCTCGAATGACCCCTCAAATCCCCACTCAAAGGTCTCTTAATCTCAAGCCCTAATTACCCATTTTGCATTGGTTTATCCTAAATTTTCACCACGAATTAGGCCTTTAATCACATATAAACGAGTTATGAAGTCAAGAATATTACCTCCAAGAGATTACCCTTTGGTTTCCTCAAGAATCCCTCTCAAAAGCTTCAAATCCGTCCAAAAATGGTGGAAAAATGGCTAAAAGTCGTGAAGGTGGCTTTTTTAAACTTTTTGCCCAGGCCCTTTTATCTCAGTGCGTTCGCGTGAAGCACCACGCGTTCGCGAAGCACTGACAAACTCCCTCTACGTGATCATGTCCAATCCCCACATGTTCGCACAGAACCACCACGGAGCCCTCTCACGCGCCTCAGACCCCTACGTGATCGCAACCACTCTAAAGAGATCGCATAGAACAAAATTATGCTTCCCCCAAATAGCCCTATGCGATTGCATTTATACCCACGCGACCACAAAGAAGGGCACCAGAACTGAACACCAGCAGCAATTTTTGCAATCTTTCCAAGTGCGAAAAGATCCGTTTACCTCCCGAAACTCACCCGAGGCCCTGAGGACCTCAACCAAACATGCCAGCATATCCCATATCATCATTCAAACTTATTCCAACCTTCGGATCGCTCAAAACAATATCAAAACACCAAATCATCACCTAATTCAAGCCTAAGAAATCCAAAAATTTCCAAATTTCACTTTCGATCAAAAAATCTATCAAACCTCGTCTGAATGACCTAAAATTTTGCACACACGTCACAAATGACACAACAGACCTATTCAAACTTCCAGAATTACATGCCGACCCCTATATCAATATCTCACCTATCGACTGGAAAACGTCAAAATTCCAATTTCGCCAATTCAAGCCTAAACCTTCAACGAACCTCCAAAATACATTCCGATCACGCTCCTAAGTCCCAAATCACCTAACAGAGCTAACCAACTCATAAAAATTCCAATCCGAGATCATATACTAACAAGCCAAAATTTGGTCAAACCTTTCAAATTTTAAGCTTCAAACTGAGAACTGTTCTTCTAAATTCATTCTGATTGCCCTGAAAACCAAAACCAACGATTTACCTGTCATAATACAACACACGGGGCTAGTCATGCCCGAGAACTAGCGAGCAAAGTGAAAAAGCTTAAAACGACCGGTCGAGTCGTTACATCCTCCCCTACTTAAACATATGTTCGTCCACGAACGTGCTCAGAGTTGTTTCAAAAACCATCAAATCGCTGTGTAACTTTACCATGCACATACCCGGGGGTGATCCCACGTCACCCTATCTCATATAAGTTCGATAACACAATATAACTGAAATTTCACAATCCAACCTAGTCCATAAACCTTAGAAACACATTTCCACTTCTGAAACCATCTACAAGATCAGAATCTCACATCTATACTCTGAATAAGCCCAAACCAGCTGTAATAACTCATTCCTGCAACCTCAGGTGCAATTACATGACATACCACATAACTCAAACACTTATAGCGATAGCTTCTAATCATATAAGCTGCTCAAAACATACGAATTTTGATAATAAGCCTTTTATCAAATAAGGCCTCATTCCAACACTTTTGTATACTGCAAATGATAAATGAACACGTAAAAAGTAATACCCATTTCTCAGATCAACCATCCGTGAAGCCCCTTCTCCTTCGGCAAGGACCATAGAAATTTTTTGAGCTGAACATTGATAGTATCCTTCCATCACGCTGAAACCGAATCCGTTTGTATTCATTATATATCCCCAATAATCTCATCTAATCCAACAAAACTACACTGGTGACATGACACATCAAATACCATCTAAAACCACAACTTGTGCAATCCGTGCACCAATAAGCAACAACTCGAACATACACAAGTCATGAGAATGACTCAAATGAGAGAACCATACCGCAAGCTCGACAATACCACCACAACACAATGCTGAGAACCCATCATATATTTTAGAACCAGAACACACGAATCTAACCTGAAGGATCATAGCTTGACATAACTTTGCCGCAATGCGCGACCCTATTCCAAACGCTGGTTCACATGAGACACCCCAAATCACCATGCTCAAAATCATCAACCAAGCGCAATTTGATGCCTAGCACCCAAAAGTGAATCACCATAACCATGGAGAAGCAAATGACGCAATGCCATATCAGTCCAAAAGAACATACCCAATGCGCAACAAATCATGCAACTACCAATTACCCGTCTTGCTCAAATTCTGCTATAAAGCTCAAATGGAATCATACCATATGTGCATATAACCCACAAATCACAACTCCTCGTAACACAGAAGGGTAACTCATAGATAACTCCAGAACACGGATAATCTCAACAACAATCGAATGGCACATCTCTCAATAATAACTGTTCGGAGTCAACAATTCTGACCCGGTGCAGAACACACATCCATGTTGGGCCTACCAATGAACCACACATAAACTCTGGTCACCCACAACAGATAAATAACCCTCTGAAGGTTCACATAGGACTGGGAGACTGGAGTTACCCCTAATATGCAGTCCTATACAGTCTTATGTGTTTTGAATACCCATCAGTCATGTGCCTTACGGATTTGGATACTGGGAGTTCTCATAAAAGACTAAGGCGACATTTAAAACACATAGGACTGCATATTAGGGGAATATGCAAGAAACTAAGAGGCTCATATATACCTCCTCAACTAAAGTACATACATAGCATGACTTAAACACATTTAGGGTCAGAATTTAAGGTACTAAGACAGGGGAGTTTTAGTTGTTGAAGCAGATCAGTTTATTACATAACTCAGATAAGAAGTCCGAATCAGGCCTGCCTGCTGGTTGTAGCAGTTACTAATTAACAAAGGCGGATTCAGTTTTGTTTTTATCACCTAAGGCATACCTAAGTGTGTATTGATGATATCCTATAAACATGATGTCTATTACTGATTCAGAATGTAGCAAAGTAGTATTAGTTTTAAACAAGCGATTTGGGATCCTATAGGCATGCTTTCTAAACCGTATTAATAAAAGGAGTAGGTTGTTTAAAATTGTTCAGAACAATACGAGTTGAACTGATTTTAAACTAGACTACAACCGATTTCAGACCCTATAGGCATAGTCTCTATTATTGCTGATTTTTATCCCTACAAACATGATATCTAGTTGAACGTGAAACGAAGTAGGCAGAATTTACTTGAAATTCCTATAGGCATGATTTCTATGAAAAATACTAATTTTAACCTTATGAACATGATGTCTGATTATAGTCGTTTAGATCCTATAGGCATGGTTTCTAAGTGTGGTAATAAAACATGCAGAATTTAAAACATGTCCTATAGGCATGTTATCTAAATGTAGAATTAAAACATGCAAAATTTAAAACAGGTCTTATAGGTAGATTGTCTAAATGTAATATTAAAACATGCAGAATTTAAAGAAAACAGATCCTATAGGCATGTTCTCTACCCTTCTAATTGCTAGACGTGCATAATTACCCATCCCCTTTCACTAACCAACCTCCAATATTTGTTACAAATTATTACAGATCAAATACTGAATTACATCAGAAAAGTGCAAAAATGGAAGTTACAATCATAGGAAGCCTGATTCTTGACTTCCTCTCTAAGTTATGGAATAAACCACCTCAAGCACCACTTGCTTCAAAGTTCCCTAAGGGTCTCAAGGGACCCCGGCCAGTGCTTACACCCAGGTTTGCATAACTAGATAGAGATGAGTGTAGTGTGGAAGGGCCAGCCCTTAAGTGTCCATGTTCAGAGGGAGCTCAAGGGTCCCAAGGCAAGGCTCACACAAGAGGGGCAGAACCTAAGATCTAAGAGTATAGTGGAAGTGCAGAAACAGAGATTTATTTAAAACTGGGTTGAGAATAGTAAGGGGTAAGGATGATTTGAAAATAGTAGTAGTAAAACGTAAATTACACAGAATCAGTAATTGCAAAAAAAAAAGCGGTCAAGTTTTGACATGCACAACAATAGATGATGCGGGCATGCCCACAAACTAACCAGAGAACACAAGCACATAGGGGGGATATGGTGGTTTGGGATTCATAAGTCAGCAAATCATATAAAAAGTGACTTATAGAGTACATGCATAAGGGAAAACATTAATTTAGAAGGGGAGGGAGCAGATTACAACATGCTTAGTAATGAAACTTGATTGCATAAACATAAGCAGAAACAGGCAAGAGTGAAGGAAACAACTAAAGAAACATGTTGTTGTTGATGCTTGAAGATTAACTAGGACATATCAGTAAGAAGCAAAGTTTAGAAGGGAAAAGTAAGCAAATTTCCACAGCCTAGCCTTGGCTTTCAGCTTGCTAGACAAAGCAGTAGCACAAGTAGTAACAGAGAAAAGGGAGAGTTTTGAGTGAAGTGTGTGTTCTAAACTCAGATGGTTCGTGTGTTTGAAAGAAAAGAGGGTGGGTATTTATAGTTTTGAAAATAGGTGAAGAATACAGTAATAAACAAAGTATTAACACAAACATGGAAACAAGCACAAGTCAAAATCAATTAACCCAAGTGATTCCCCTTTAATAAGGAATCACTATTTAACGGTAGCAACAGGCCCAATTTAGGAAAGAAAATTAGTGTGGAGACAGACTGATTATTGCCATAAAAGGGGTAGTAAATGCATAAAGTGAACAACCAAGTCTAAGTACAAAAATATGCTTATTTTGGAAAAGATTCAGTAAGGTAAAATATCATCGTAAAGGAAAGGAATCAATTAACTTTAAACAGATGAGTAAAAATTAGGGCTCGTAAGAAAACTTTTGCAATCAGTCTCAAAATCAAGATCAATCCAAGAAGATCAATCGGTATATAAATAGAGTGAACAGAAGCATCAGACATGCGAAACCAAGCACATTGGCAGAAGAACACAGCATATAATAGTAGCAAAAATAAGCATAGGATTCAGTAGGAGAAAAATATTCAAAGCATAGTAGTCAAGTATGACAGGTAGTCACATAGAATCAACAGTGAAGAAATCATAGAAATAGGTAAAGAGAATCAGAAACAAGTAAAGGTCTCACAGCATCAAGTGAGAAAAACCCTTTAAGAAATTAGGGTTTCAACCATAGTCGAGTAAAACTCAGAATCAGATAAGCCACATAAATAAAAGAGAGTCTGAAGCAGGGAACCTTTAATCGAGTCAAGTATACATTCAAACAAATAATCTCAAACAAAAAGACCTAGGGTTTGCCACAATAATCGAGTTTAAAAGATGGTAAAACTCAGAATCAAATAAGTCAAACAAGAACAAAGAACTTAATCAAACCAGTACACATTTAAACAAACAATCTCAGAATTCGGACGATACCAAAAAGGAATTAAGTTTTACAACATGCTGACTCAGATAGAAGAAAAACATGAGCAAAACATAGCAGCATCACAAACAACATCAAAAATCGAAGAAGAGATCTTTTGAAAAACTTAAAGGAAAACCTTAACGAAAAGTCGTTTTGAAAGAAAAGTTGAAGAACTTTTGAGAAAAACACTTAAAACATTCATAGCAAGTACAGATCTAAAGTAGATCTGAAAGAAAATCAAAAAATCTTTAAAGATTAGGGTTTCGAAAAACCCAGAAAGGGTGAGAAAAGGCCTTGAAAGTTTCCGATCTAACCAGGAAAGTCAAGGATCTACCTTGAAAAGCCATGAATGGCCGGAGAAAGGTCGTGGATATCCGGAGAAAAGCCATGAACTGAAGTCGAGCAAGGAGTGGACCAGATTCCTTCAAGGAATGGCCATGAAACCACAGAAACAAATACCCAAGAGCCATGAGACGCTAATACATGTCTCAAATGACCACGAGGGCCATGGATTATGAAGGTATTAGGGTGGAATTTGATGGTGACGGCTAGGGTTCGTAAGGGGTCGCTTTTTATTAATTGCTCATCTGATCGGCTCCTTGGTTGTTTATCGACGGTTATCCTCAATTGCCGGATTTGGGCCCTAAGCGCTTCGTTTTCTCGAGCCAGTCTGTTCTTCTCACCTTGATCCGCAACAACCCGTACACTGTTCTCGAATTTCAGACTCTCAATTTGCTGCTTCAGTTTACCAATCTCAACTCGATAACCTTTTTCCTTTGCTAACCAATCCCACTGCTCTTGGGACAACTCGGCGAAATCTTCGAGATGAGGTCTTTTAGCCGGTCTCCCGCACGCTACGTCACCTCTGAACCAATCATGATACCCCGGGGCAACTTCCCCTTTAGCCCTATCTGACACACAAGTGTCCGCCATCAAATGTTGACACTCACTCCAGATTTGGCAAACTTCTTCTTCGGGAAACCAACCGTCAGGACTAATTTTGACCACTTGGGTACTCAGATCTTCATCTCTCGGTACTACTTGATACCTCCCGAGCTGCCTCAGAACCCGATATGGCGCATAGGGCTAGATGCTTTTGAGTCCCACCAACAGAAAATGCGGCCTGGCTACTGGCATGTATATGACTTCTTCGACTGGCAACCATCCGATCACCCACTGTATCTGGCTGGCAGTGAGGGTCCGAAATAATGATGTCCAAGCCGTGACTCCTTCAGGTAGACTAGCCCCTTTGATTCTTGTGTAAAATTCTCCTATACAAGTTTTCTCAAATGAACCACAACTCAAGAGCTAAGTGCGGGGGCACAAATGCTCAGTCATCCACATTTGTAACAACAAGTTACATCCCTCAAAAAATTTGCCCCCAGCTTTGCAAGCAGTGAGAGCCCGGAAGATGTCAGCCACGATCATAGGTGCCAAAGTGCTTTTCCCAATGGTTTGCAAGGTACTGACGACCCCCACTACTTTCAAATCAATATTACCATCTTTCCTTGGGAATACTATGAGGCCCAAAAAGGCTATCATAAAAGCCACCCGTCTGTGTTCCTCCCATTTTTGTCGGTTACTTCTACTGCATAGCATAAAGTCTGGATTATTGAATCCGCCCACGTAGCGATATCTATCATATATGAAGCGGAAACTGCAGAAACCCTTTGCAAAATCTGGATGATGAACTGTTCCGGGTATTTTCAAGGAATCCAAAAACCGATGTACGGTAATGGCCCTGGGAGCAACTAAGTATTTGAACCTCAACGGAGCTTGATCACTTCCGATGTACCCCGCTATTTCCTCCAATGTCGGGGTGAGCTCAAAGTCCAAGAAATGAAATACATTATGTGCCGAATCCCAATAAGCGACCAATGCCCTGATAATATCACCCCGAGGCTGAATGTCTAATAAATCCGGGAGATCTTTCAAATACTTTTTCACTTCGTCTTGCCCTTCTTTGCCTAAATCATTCCACCATAATCGCAACTCAAAAGGGATTTTGGTCATTATTGAAAAGGGTTCATTCAGCATCGTGCTAATCCTGCACATTTATTAAGGCGATTAAGCAAAAGAAAAACTTTTATTCGACTCACAAAAGAACTATCTATATTTTGACTCAGAATTACCTCTATATTTTCAAATTTTAAAAATGAAGAACTCGATTCTCAAACGCGGCCTTTCAGCACTTCGGGAACAAAGATTTTAAGGCTGCGAAAGTCAACCAGTCAAAAATCAAAAATTGACCAAGGTGGCTGTTTTTGCAAAGTCAGCCTTCCAGCGTCCCTTTTGGGGACATTCGGCTATTTATGACAAGACGGCCCCACTTGACTTATTTACGACGAAAAATAAAAATTTTGACATTTTTCGGATATTTTTGCAAAAGAAAGGTTGGACCCGATGAGGGTTGCCTACGTATCCCACACCCTGTGAGAATCAAACCGGCGTAGTTCGAGCAAATTAACCGAACTATTTTTTTTTTTTGAAAACAAGACTCTTTTCTTTTTCATTTTCCATGGTACGACAAACTATTTTTCCTTTTCTGTTTTGAAAAAATAACGACTCTTTTTTTTCCTTTCATTTTCGACAAATAATGAAACAACTTATGTTTTTCAAACTAGAACAAAGGCTCTTTTTATCCTTTTCTTTTTCAACAACCAACTTTCCAAAAATAAAAGACTCTTTTTGGTGTATAGTAGTCATTGATCTAAATGATCAACGACTAGGATTAAAGGGGTTTGGTGGGGATCCGGGTTTGGGTAGGTTTAGTTGGGTTAGGGGTTCGATTTAAATGAAATTGGGCCGAAAAATTGGGTCTGATTTGGGGTTCAAATTAGGCTACAATTGAAATGAAACTGGGCTATTATTTAAATAGCCAATTTTCCACTTTTTAAAATTATAAAAATAGTAAATTAAATTCTGGAAATAAATTGAAAGTACTAAAATGACTTATAATATATAATTAACCATTTAAAAATACTGGACTTAATTTTTATTAATATAAACACAATTAAATCTTAAAAGAGGCTAATATTCTAATTATATGCAATTTAGCTTTAAAAATACTAAATAAATTTGTAAAAATATGAACAAATTACCTTAGCTATATTTTAGCCTAAATATGAAAGTTTAATAAATGAATTACCAAAAATAATATTTTTTGGAAATAACTATTGGGGTTTTATGGGTAAAATAGGGGAATAAATTGATTTAAAAACATTTAAAAATTAATGAAAAATAATAAAACCTTTGGACATACTTATATATGCACACATATGCTATGTTGAAGGAATTTTCCATATTAAAAAATATATAGGAAAAAATTGGGTATCAACAGCTGCCCCTATTTATCCGGGAAGGATGAAAGAGTTGTCGGGTAAAGATATGATGGCCAATTTTGACCGAACGAAATGGTTCGAAGAAGTTAGGCCGCGCCCTGGCTTTTGAGCTGCCTACATATCCCTGGTTTTACAGGAATCAAGCCATATGTAGTTCAGGATCCGTCGGCGCAGTATGCCGATGAAGACTTTCCCAGAACGGCCACATTATCCAGGACGGGGTGAGTGGATGGCTTGTGGGAATGGTTAAGGTTTGATATGGCTGAGGGAACTGGAGCGGGGCCGTTGCTGTCGGGATGGCCATTGCTTTCCAGTTTACCTGCAATTAGAAACAATACTAGCGTATATCGAGCATAAATTTAAACATGATACAAATTCCTGTCAGACCATGAATGTTGTCTTTGGACGATTAGGATGACGTCCTTTAGACCATGACGTCCTGGGCCATGAAGCGTACAATAAAGGATTCGCAGGCCATGAAATGATGCTCTCAGTCTGTGAGGATGGTGCTTCCGAACCACGATGCCTTTGAATAATGATATGCAAAAGATTAAAAGGGATCCTCAGGCCATGAAATGGTGTTCTCAAGCTATGAAGATGATGCCTCCGAACGATGATGTCTTTTGATAATTTGGTGATCTTCCATCCCTTGAGATGTAGTATGAGGCAATCTTTCAGCCATGCAGATGCAGTATGTGGTGATCTTTCAGCCCATGCAATATGAGGCGATTTTTCAGCCTATGAGATGCAGTATGAGGCGATCTTTAAGCCATGCGATGTGTCACACCTCCTTTTTTCACTACACCCCGCAAAGGGCATGAAGGAGTTTTTCTATTTAAAGGACAATCGGAACGGAATTTAATTATTAATTATTCAAAGTCGCCACTTGAGAGATTAATGGTGTCCCAAGTCACCGGTTGTATCCTGAACCGAGGAAACATATGACTCTGTTAACAGTCTGCGAACCAGAAATCCGAGTAAGGAATTCTGTTAACCTGGGAGAAGGTGTTAGGCATTCCCGGGTTCCGTGGTTCTATCACGGTCGCTCAACTATTGCATTTGATTTTATCTGATTTTAATACCTGCTAGCTTATGTGCCTTTTATTCGTAAACCACTTTTTATCATTATTTATTTTAAAAGAATTGCGACGTCGTGAAAATGCGTTTCGAACCACGTCGCAATCAATGCACCCGCGGTTGTCAACACAGTTCGACTTCGTCGAGATTTGGATTTGGGCCGCATCAATGCGCACCCGACTTTAAGAAAGTGATTTAATTAAATGGTGCCTAAAGATTCTAACATATTATTATTTTGGGGAAGGCTGTGGAATTTATTAAACAACCTTTCCAAGTTTAATTATTTTAATAACCATTCGTTGAGGTCCCCGCATACATGATTTTGTTTGGCGAGATTCGTCTCAACATTTTATTAAAAAGGCCCATTTGAGAGTGACTACAATTTTCTATTGATCAATTGTCCCTAAAAGAAGAAAGAAAACTTAATTACGTGAAAACTTGACTGAGATTATGCACTAAAATTTAGTAGTCCAACCTCAACAATGAGCCGGACCACTGATGGGCTTCAGAAACGGCCCAAAAATTCGGTCAGGCAGGAGAAAGGGAGGCCCAGGTGACAGATAACAGCACCTGGGATCGAATCCCCCAGGAAGCCCAAACTCATGAAGGCAGTCCGTGTGACAGCCTGAGATGGCTTATCGCTGAGCCCAGCGAGGCCTCGATTTAGTTCAGCCAAACGCCCACTGATATTACCCCTAAATTATTTTAAGTGTTCAATAATTAAGGCAAAAGGGAAACAATACGCATCTACTCGAATTAAAGGGATATTAGTCAATTGAATTCCAGTTTTATGCACAGACTAGTTTATCTACTGGTATTCCAGTGAATCCTCAGATATCATTAAGGTGAGAACCAAGCTGTAGACACGATTTCAACAACACAAAGTAGACTAATTGCTTCTGAATTAACTCTCGCCAACATTGCTATCAACCTATCATGTAATCAACTAACACTAGTGCTCACTTTATAGTAATCACATGAATCCGAAACATAACAGTTTATATAGTCCATTTAGCACAAAAGCAAGCAAAACTTAAACAATATCCATGAACTAAACACTGAATACGTAGATCTGGAAATTTGCTAAATAAGAACTTAATTCTGCAAGTAAATTCATTCTTCACATAAATTCGTTTCTGCACACTTTAGCTCACAGTCATCAGAGGTACAATTGTGTACCTGGATAAGGGAAAATATGAGAAGGAAAGAAGTCAGCTACTTTGAACAGCAACAACAACAAAACTCAGCAGTATATCATCACAGAATAGACCAGGAAATGCTTTTGAAAAATCAGAAATATAAGCAGACTCAACAGACCAGTCCAACACACACTTGAAATGCACTCCTAGCCCTCACAGCTGAGCCTAGATGCCTCTGAAATCCCGCTGGACCTAAATCTCAACTGAATTCCAAACTAATAGGCCCCAAACTCACTTGAATCAGTCGTTAATCACTCCCAAACACTTTTAGAAATAGAACCTCGAGCTGGAATGAGGAATGCCCTAGGAAGGGCTGAGAATCAAACACAGTGATGAAATAGTAAAACTGTTTTTGATTTTTCCATTTTTTGATGTTTTTTTCTTAAGTATTGGAATTGAAATGCTAGCTGAAATTGAAAGCAAGGAGGAGAGCTTTTGGTGGGGATTTTTGGGCTGAAAATTCAATCCCCTTCCTCAAGGCACTTGATGCCCTTTTATAGGTGATACAAGAGGGTCAATCAGATTTTGGGTTTTCTTTTTAGTCCCTCCCTTATTTTCAGTTTAGTCCCTTTATTTTTGACTTGCTCAACAAGTAAATCCCTCTATTGTGCTAACACCTACACTAAAGTACCCTTCTAGAAGGCCCTAGGATGCTCTTCTACCCCCACAATACCTATACTACCCTTACCCCTACTTTAAAATTACTATTCTTATCAGAATTACCCTTTTCCATGCCTAAACTACCCCTGAAAGCTTCTCAAAGTTACTGATTCTACCTACATTCTCAACATCTATAACCAATCCTCTAAATTAATTCAAAACTAACTAGGACTGATTAATTAGAACTCAGAAATTAACCAATTGAACTAACCAATCCCAATTATTCAATCACCCAAACCCAAACAACTTAGAAAAAACCAGGAGACCAGGATCAGTCAACATTAAATGAAATTAAACTAACTTTTAACCAATAAGCTCACAATTCACCATTCGAACATTAAAATCAACCTAAATATCTAGCTAACATTAATGGACAAAATGGTATTGAATCCAAACTAATTAATTATGCCGATTCTGCAATTTAAATTATGATTAACTAATAAATGACACATGCATCAAACTAAACTAAAATGCGAAGATGCTTTACTGATTAAAACAGATGGAACAAGGAACAAGGAACAAAGAAGATTTAAACTATACTAATACACAAAAATATATCGTAAAATTAACAGAACACTTTAATGAAATCAAAACTATAACTAGAACTTCAACTATGCAAGTAAAAAGAAACAAGAAAGCTCACTGAAGCACGAGAAACTCTGGCTAGTCGCTGACGTCCGAATCTTTCCAGATTTTTGACAAATAACATCCCTAACCATGTGTTTTTACAAGAGAACACATGGTTAAGGATATTACGGTCCAAAATTACAAAGATTTTGGGTTAGGGTTTTTGCCAGAAATTCTTAGATCTGAAATTCGAGCCGTTTCACCGAGATTTGAAGGAAGATGGTCATGGATTTGGGTTGACGGAAGTTTGGGGATGGTGTGGTATGATTTTGGGCCGGTTTGGATGAGTTTGCGACTTGGCCGGAGAACTTCAATCGGAGATTCGACGAGCTCCGGCAATATTCGATGGAAACCAATGGTAGGAATGGAAAGAGGAGAGTGAGGAGGACGCGGGGTGTAAATTTGGGGGTGATTAGCATCGGCGCTGCCACCGGCGATCTAGGGGTTTTAGGGCGGCGCAGCTAGGGTTTGTGGGGTTGAGGAAGACGATGGGGAATGGGGTGGGGTGGGGGGACCTTCGGACAGTCTTATAGTACGCCTACCCCGCCTCTGAACCATTGATCTTGTTAACCTCGACGGTTTGGATTGATCGACGCCAAACGACGTCGTTTTGATTTTAGCACATTGGACCGGATGGGGAGAGGGTTCTGGGCTGGAACACTGATTTGGGCTGAGGTTTGGGTTAAATTGAGATGAGCCCAATTTTGTTTTTGTTTGTTTTTTTCTCTTTTATTTCTTTTATCTATTTTTGTATTTTGTTTTCCACTTTGTAATTTTGTATTTATTTTTCTGATTTTATAAAATTGCAACAATTAAAATAAAGTCCTAATATATTTCAAAACTAAACTAATTGAATTCTAAAATTTTTTAAAACCTATTTTACGCCAAATTTACGATTAAAATAATTAAAAGGCGAAAGTGAGCTATTTTGTAATTTTTCATATTTGGTTCTAAAACAAACTAACCCCTAATTGATCCTAAAAATATAAAATTATATCCTAAATGCAAATGCATATTTTTTATATTTTGTATGAATTAACATGCACAAATAAAATGCAACCCTTATCAGAAAATGATAGCAAAATGCACAAAAAATTGTAAAAATAAAGAAAAATTATTTTGTTGGAAATTTCGGGAATTATTCATATATAGGGAAAAAATTACGTGCTCACAGCTGCCCCTCTTTGCTTAGAAACATGAAATGTTTTCGAGCAAAGATAAGTGAGCAAATACGAGCGATTTTTGCCCGTTTGGAAATTCCGTGTGAAGCATTTTTTGAAAAGCTTGACCGCACCCTGCTTTAGAGGTTGCCTACATATCCTGGGCTAAACAGGAATCAGGTCAGTGTAGTTCGGGAATGTCTGGTAGCCGGGACTACCAGGAACTGTAATTTCACCGCGCTTGCTGCTGTTACTGCTTGCTGACCTCCCTTATTACACTACGTCAAAGATAAAAGAAGCTAAACTAACTATGCTCTATGAATTACAAAAGTCCTATCTAGGTTCTTCAAACTTGCTCTTGTACTTCCTTGTTGTCTTGTGTTTTCTTGTTGCCTCATTGTCTTGTGTTTTCTCGATAAAATTCCTTGTTGCTACTTCAACTGGTCAACTGAGATGCTGTTCCCTCTCTCCAAACTGCTGAACTTGAATAAACCTAAACTCGAATGTATTCCTCTGTTATCCAGGCGGGCTCCTGACTGCTGAACTTGAAATTGAAAATACTCCTCTATTATCCAGGCGTACTCCTGACTTCAGAGAAATAGACAAAACGAAGAAAACTTCCTGCCCTAGTTTGGAAACTGGGCACATGTTACCGGATATTAATAGGAATTTGACTAAAGCTAGACTTGAAATACCTCTGCTGTACAGGCGGGCTCCTGCTTTCCGAAACATGAATTGTATACCTCTGTTCTCCAGGTGGGCTCCTGACTTCGCCTACTTAAAAATTTCACACCTCCATTCTCCAGGCGGGCTCCTGACTTCAAATACTTAAAAAATTTAACACCTCCACTCTTCAGGCGGGCTCCTGCCTTTGACTACTTAAAATATTTAACACCTCCATTCTCCAGGCGGGCTCCTGACTTCGACTTCTTAAAAATTTAACACTTCCATTCTCCAGGCGGGCTCCTGACTTCAAAATAGACAAAGAAATTGATTGAAAACTAAAATCTGAATTGTGTCACCTCTGTTATTCAGGCGGGCTCCTAATTGCTAAAATTGAATTGTATGTCTCTATTCTCCAGGCGGACTCCTGATTGCCGAAATTCAAAATGCGTGTCTCTGTTCTCCATGCGGACTCTTGACTTTTAAAATTTAAACTGTATGTCTCCGTTCTTCAGGCGGACTCCTGACACCAAACTTAAAAAGTATGTCTCTGTTCTCCAGGCGGACTCCTAACTTTTAAAATTTAAACTGTATGTCTCCGTTATTCAGGCGGACTCCTGACACCAAACTTAAAAAGTATGTCTCTGTTCTCCAAATGGACTCCTGACTTCAACAAAATAGTCAACCAACGGAAATTTTTCTGCCCGAGTTTGGAAGCTGGGTGTATGGGTGAGTGTTAGACTGAATCAGATTATCACATATTACTAAGAATTGAAAGTTAAATCCTATTATCCAAGGAGGTTCTGACAACTACATCATGTTATCTACAAGGGTTTAAACTACATCCCTTTATCCAGGAAGATCCTGTCAACTCCAAACAATTATAAGATGAACCTAAGGTGTTACTTCTCACTATACCATGTTATCTTATCCGGGTATTTGAATTATGTCCTATTCTCTAGGAAGGTCCTGCCAACTTGCATTTTATCCTAAACATGCAAACTTTGCAACCAAATTATATTCCCCTACGCTATTCATGATTATCTTGTATTTAATCAAACCGCACTTTGCGGTCAAACCTGATTACTGCTTGCTTTCCCTTTTATGGAGAATTCCTCCTGAACCACCAACTTTCTGCCCCTGTTCGAATCAAAGAAAATTCCGTTAGGTTTAAGATGGCGGTTAGTTGATGGCATTCTTGCTGAAAAATCCTTCCCCTGCATTGCTTTGTGTTGACTGACTTCCATGCACTGACCCTGAACCGTTTGATTTTCTGACCAACTTTTAAATTCCCCAACCTTTGGCGACCTAAATGTTTTACACCCGTGCTGTTATTTCACTTTTCTGACCCTTTTGTTTGAACCTTTGCATTTCCCACGACATTTCCCAATCATTCCACCAATGAAATTTCCATTAATTCTCTGTATTCCACTTGACATCATGTTGTTTTTGACATGCTCTGACCACGTTGTGCTTTACAATTTCGGAAGCTGGTAGCGAGCCTTGAAATCCTTTCCCACTTGCTTTTGAACATCACTGACATTAGAACATTTAGACAAACAAAAACCCTTCCAAAAGATAATGAAATGCAATGGTTTTACGGGTTAGGGATAAGAAGAATCCAAAACCGGATGACTACTAAAAATGAAGTGAAGAAGAGAAACTTATCTGACCGGAACAGCTGGCACCAATGGTCATGACATGCATTTTGGACTAATCGGCCCAACCGATCCAACTAAACAACTCCCAATTGCCATACCTCATTGCCCAGGACTTCCATCAATTGTTTGAATTACCCAGACCCTAACCTTGTTCATCCTGCGGTGCCTCGAAACAGTTTTCCACCCGCAACCCTTTTGCCAAATAACCATTTTCAACTCACTTTCTCCTCAAGGTGCCCGCGAGGGTTTTCACCAATAAGACTCTCTCATTTATTTTTCTCTCAACTCTCGTAGCCTTAGGGTGTCTGTGAAGGTTTTCACTGATAAGACTCTCTTATTATTACTTTGTTTTTCTTGCTTGAACCAGAGTGTCACCCCTATCGTGAGTTATTCCTACCTGTTCAACTTGGCATTTCTCAAAACTAATCAGAAGGACTTTCTTTGGACCGTAATGTAGGCTTTTGGATTGGGTTAGAAAGAAAAGTATAAAAGGCTCAACACAATTCAAATGGGTTCAAATTTCAACTTCGGAATCGAACTGTTCACAACAATCACAACTTCTGCCCCAGTTTCGTGCTTGGGGATTTTTGGATTTTATTTTGGTATGACTGAACCTCGGAGTAAGGCTGCCTACGTACCCTTTCGGGATCAAGTCAAACGTAGTTCACTGTATCATAGTTACCTTTGTTGTTGTGTGTGTTTTTCTTTTCTTTTCTTTCTTTTCTTCTTCTTTTCCTTCTCTTTCTCTTTTCCTTCACTTTTCATTTTTCTTCTTTTTTGTTTTCTTTTTTCTTCTTTTTCCTTCTTCTTTTCTTTTCTTTTCTTTTTCCTTTTCTTTTCACTTTTTTTTTTCTTTTATGTTCGGCACCTGTGTTCCTTGATAGTGTCATGATTCCGAAAAAGGGGTATGAAAAATAAGTAAGGCTCAAAGGGGACGACAAGGGATAAAAGTGTTTGGATAGCAGGACAAAACGCCTTCGTCATTTCAATCTTTAAGATATGCCAAATACAAACAAATACATTCAGAAATAAAGAAATCATACATAATATCTCTTGACTGCATCGGAATTGATGGCCATTTCTATACATTTTCCTTCTACATCTGTCAAATACAATGCCCCGTTAGACAACACTCTGGTTACTACAAATGGTCCCTGCCAGTTTGGGGCAAATTTTCCTTTTGCTTCAGCCCAATGAGGCAAAATTCGCCTCAGTACTAACTGTCCAACTTCGAATTTTCTTGGTCGCACTTTCTTGTTGTATGCTCTTTCCATTCTTCGTTGGTACAGTTGACCATGACACAATGATGCCAATATCTTCTCGTCAATCAAACTCAACTGCTCAAGGCGGCTTTTCACCCATTCATCATCATCGATCTCAGCCTCCGCAACGATTCGCAGAGACGGGATTTCCACCTCTGCAGGTATTACTTCCTCGGTGCCATACACCAATGAATAAGGAGTCGCCCCCACCGAGGTACGAATGGTGGTGCGGTACCCTAACAATGCAAAAGGTAACTTCTCATGCCACTGTCTAGACCCTTCAACCATCTTTCGAAGTATTTTCTTTATATTCTTATTGGTTGCTTCAACCGCACTATTTGCCTTGGGACGGTATGGAGTAGAATGCCTATGGGTGATCTTAAGCTACTCACATGTCTCCTTCATCAAATGACTATTAAGATTAGCCCCATTATCCGTGATGATTACCTTCGGAATCCCAAACCGACAGATGATATTTGAGTGCACGAAGTCGACCACATCTTTCTTAGTCACAGACTTGAACGTCTTAGCTTCTACCCATTTGGTAAAATAGTCTATAGCTACCAGAATAAACCTGTGCCCATTTGACGCTACTGGATCAATTGGCCCAATAACATCCATGCCCCATGCGACAAAAGGCCATGGTGCGGACATCGTATGTAGTTCTGATGGTGGAGAGTGAATTAAATCTCCATGCACTTGGCACTGATGACATTTACGCACAAAACTGATACAATCCCGCTCCATAGTGATCCAATAATAACCTGCTCGGAGAATCTTTTTTGCTAGAACATACCCACTCATATGCGGTCCACAAACTCTGGAATGTACCTTAGTCATGATAGATATAGCCTGTCTCGCGTCCATGCATCTCAACAACCTGAGATCTGGAGTTCTTTTGTACAACACTCCTCCACTAAAGAAAAACCCGCTTGCCAATCGTCGAATCATTCTTTTCTGATCACCGGTGTCCTGTACCGGATATACTCCCGTCCTGATGTACTCTTTGATATCATGGAACCACGGCTCGCCGTCGATTTCCTCTTCTATCATATTACAATAAGCATGCTGATCCCGGACCTGAATCTGCAACGGATCAACATAAGCCTTGTCTGGATGATGCAACATCGACGCCAAAGTAGCCAAAGCATCGGCAACCTCATTTTGAACCCTTGGAATGTGCCTGAATTCTATAGCCTGAAACCGCTGACAAAGCTCATGCAGACATTGCCGGTACGGTATAAGCTTTAAATCCCGTGTTTCCCATTCTCCTTGAATTTGGTGTATCAGTAGGTCGGAGTCACCCATGACCAAGACTTCCCGTACACCCATATCTACAGCTAATCTCAATCCCAATATACACGCCTCATATTCTGCCATATTGTTCGTACAGTAGAAACGAAGCCGAGCTGTAACAGGGTAATGCTGACCTGTTTCAGAAATAAGCACCGCTCCTATTCCCACGTCTTTCATATTTGCAGCCCCATCAAAGAAAAGTTTCCATCCCGGCTTCTCTGCTTGTTCCAATTCATCAATATGCATCACCTCTTCATCAGTGAAATAAGTTTTCAAAGGTTTGTAATCTTCATCGACGGGGTTCTCAGCCAAATGATCGGCTAGTGCCTGTGCTTTCATCGCAGTCCGTGTCACATAGATAATGTCGAACTCTGTAAGCAGGATCTGCCACTTTGCAAACCTCCCTGTAGGCATAGGCTTCTGAAAAATATACCTCAACGGGTCCAAGCGAGATATGAGGTAAGTAGTGTAAGATGACAAATAATGTTTCAACTTCTGTGCCACCCAAGTTAGGGCGCAACATGTCCTCTCCAGATGAGTATACTTAACCTCGTAAAATGTGAACTTCTTACTGAGATAGTAGATAGCCTGCTCCTTTCTACCCGTAACATCATACTGCCCCAGTACACAACCGAATGAATTATCCAAAACCGTCAGATATAGAATCAAAGGCCTCCCTGGTTTTGGCGGGACCAACACGGGTGGGTTCGACAAATACCCCTTTATCTTATCAAAAACCTCCTGACATTTATCAATCCATTTGACTGCAACGTCTTTCTTCAAAAATTTGAAAATCGGCTCACAAGTTGTCGTGTGTTGAGCAATGAACCTACTGATATAGTTCAATCTTCCTAACAAACTCATCACCTCAGTTTTGTTTCTTGGAGGTGGCAATTCCTAAATAGCTTTGATCTTAGACGGGTCTAACTCAATACCCCGCCGGCTGACTATAAACACCAACAACTTCCTAGATGGCACCCCGAAAGCACACTTTGCAGGATTGAGCTTAAGATTGTACCAGCGAAGCCTTTGAAAGAACTTTCTCAAATCTCTCACATGGTCTGACTGCTGTCTAGACTTCTTGATCACATCATCCACGTACACCTCGATTTCCTTGTGTATCATATCATGGAATATTGTTGTCATGGCTCTTATATAAGTTGCCCCATCGTTTTTCAAACCGAACGGCATGACCCGATAACAATACATTCCCCACAGCGTAATGAACGCCGTCTTTTCTGTATCTTCCTCGTCCATTAGAATTTGATGATAACCCGCGTAACAATCCACAAAAGAACCAATATCATGTTTGGCACAACTGTCAATCAGTATATGGATGTTGGGCAGTGGGAAATTGTATTTTGGACTTGCCTTGTTAAGATCCCGATCATCGACACACACCCTGGTCTTGCCATCTTTCTTCGGCACAGGCACAACATTAGCTAACCAAGTGGGATACCGTGTAACCCGAATGACCTTTGCATCAAATTGCTTGGTAATTTCTTCTTTGATCTTCACACTTATGTTCGTTTTGAACTTTCTCAATTTCTGCTTGACAGGAGGGAGTGTCGGATCAGTGGGCAATTTGTGAACCACCAAATCAGTGCTTAGACCTGGCATATCATCATACGACCATGCAAAAACATCTTTGTACTCATGCAATACTTTAATTATCTCCTCCTTGAGTTGTGGCTCCAAATGAACACTTAATTTAGTTTCCCGGACATTGTCTTGGTCCCCTAGATTAACTGCTTCTGTGTCATTTAGGTTAGGTTTGGGTTTTTCTTCAAAGTGACTTAATTCTTTACTAATTTCCTCATAAGCCTTATCGTCGTTACTATCCACCCCATCATCACACTCGATTTCTTGTATTATTAATTCTGAGCTAGATTGGCTCTTAAAACTGGGCCGAAGATTCCTCATGCATGTCATATCATTGATATCAGCATAAAAAGAACTGTACAAAAGAAAAGAAAAAAATGGAAACAAAATTAGGAATGAAGAAAATTGCATTTCATTGAATGTAAAGATAACAGGGTTTTAACTCATCCAAACGGACGGAACATAGCAACTGAATTACAAACCCTAGAATAATCCAGGTGACAAAAGGAAAACAAAACCCACTACCACGACTCCCTCCGAATTGGAAGAGGAGTCGCTTCCCAATTGTTGATGTTAGCATGCGGTCCGATGTACTGTATATCTGCTCCGCTTGACCCTTCCCCGGCCTCAACCATGTTCACTTCAGCAAATACTCTCTCGAACACCTTATCCAAGTTCCTCTCTACACCAATCAGTGGACCCGACACCTTAGCCAATGACTTATTCTTGCTACCCGGCCTGACGAAGGACCTGGACAAGCGTGGAATCGGTTTGGGAAGAACCTAAGCTTTCTTTTTCAATTTACGAGCCCTTCTAATATCCGCCGTTGTTGGTTTGAACCCCAGTCCGAAGGTGTCCGGATTTTTGGGCAGAGAAACAGGTTGAACAGTGCCCTGAAGCTCAGCCCCCAGACCTTTTCCTGGCACGAACCCATTACTCAGCATTTCTGATACTACCATGACAGTCGCGGCTGCCACCCTAGGACATGGAATGCTTTTACCCTCGGTCACTCTGTTCACCGGAACCGTGTCGAAGAACTAATAAACCCATGGTCCCTTATCATCTTCAGTTTCTATAAAGGGCACAATGGCATCATTCATGGCGCATGTGGGATCTACCCGTAACAATGACAGACGGTCGGGGACTATCTCAAGGTTATACTGAAAATGGCCAATGAAAAATCATCCCATGTATACCATCGGCCGGGGTCCTGTCTCATGTACCATTCCAGCGCGGACCCACTCAAGCTTTGACCGAAATAGGCTATCAACAATTTGTCCTTCCCCCCAGCACCTCTCATCTTGCTACAAAAGCCACGTAGATGGGCTACTGGGTCACCGTGTCCCTCATACAAGTCAAACTTCGGTATTTTAAACTCCGCAGGCAACTGAACATCAGGGAAAGGGCACAAATCTTTGTATGCAATGCTGACTTGGTTGCCTAAACCATGCATGTTCCTAAAGAATTGCTCCAGGATTTTGACTTTACGAATTACTTCCTCCTGTTCTGCATTCTTAACAGGTTTCTCAACTTCTCCCAGGATTTCAAAATGGGGAGTATAGGTATATGGCTCAGGCGTCTTAAACGTGGGTTCGGGAGGGTAATATTGGGTGTCGTGAGCTTGGAATAGCGGCTCCCTGGACGATCTATGTAATGGGGCTGGGGGAGGTGCCACAAAGACTGGAACCATGGGTGGGGGAGGGTTCTGTTTGGGGGTGGAGCTGGGGGAGAGTATGAAGTGGTACCATAGCCCTGGGCATGATAGGGGAAGGCTGAAGATGCGTGGGGAGTGGTAGGCTCCTGAGCCTGAGCCAGGGGTGGGATGTAAGATGGATTAGCGGGGTATAGTGGTGCCGGATGTCCCTGAGACCATGCCCGAGGCATTTCGGCCATTTGTGCTTTTAGTTTCCTTATCTCTTCTTTCATAGCACCCACATCTGTTACCTCAACTTCATTTGAAGGGTCTACGATGCTGATTTCTGAGTCCTGCCCTGTCATGTTTACTTTATCTTTCGACCGGGTGTTGTACGGGTGAGTTGCCAGAATTGCCAATCAACTAACCACCTGCCTGGACTCACACATTTAGACAACCACTTTGTTAGAGATTAAGTCTTAACAGATTTGACAACCGCACGTTGGTATGAATGCACCTATACAGTTAATCATTTCTATTATGCGTTTGCTCGATCGCATGCGTCATCCCGGCACTTCATTCCTTGTTTATTTTTATCTTTCTTTCACATTTCTCACCTTATCCCTCTCTAGTGCTCTTTTCTTTCTTCTATTTCTTTCTCTTTTGGGTTTCTGCTTATTTCTTGCTTTCTCTTTCTCTTTTTGTTTTTCCGCTCTCTTCTTTCTTTCTCCCTTTTTCGCTCCCTTCTTTTTATCTCTCTCTTTTTCTTACATTTTGCTGTTACGATTATGGTCGAATCCTATGGAGATTGCCTACGTATCGTGACCCCGCATGAATCAGACCAAGCGTAGTTCGTAAAAAATAAATGCAAAAATAAAGGGTGGAAATTTTGAAATCTTCAATTTTCATCACTAAAACAAACTATTACAAACTAAACATTTTTCGGAATGAAACTAACAGACGCAAATTAAAAGCAAACACAGACTCTAAGACTGCACACATACTTGACCTGAAAGGATGACGGACAGACGAAAGACAGACTCAAAAGGTAGAAAACTACAGACATGGCTTATGCATACTCTAGTGCTTCAAACTTAGGTGTCCGCGGGGCGTCGTTCAGCCTCGCCGCGGGCCTAGGATCCAAATCCCTTTCAAGCTGCTCTAATTCATTCATGGTTCATTTCACATAGATCATTACTGCGGAGACAAAAGTAGTATGGGTCATGTCTTCACAAACCCGGCATCTCCTGAAAATGGCATGAGCAACGGCTCTAATCCTGTCTTTTGTTTGCTTCTTTTCTATAAGCAAGCGTCTTATCTGATCGCTGCATGTCTTTAAAGCTCGAGAATCCTGCAGGTGTTGATCTTGCAACTGCTGCACTTCTACCTCCATTTGGGCCAACAAGTCGTAACAATGTCCACTTTCAATTCCAAAATCTCTAGCTTGTCTAACCGCTTTACCCTTAAGGACAAACACTTTTCTCTTTAAATCGGCAACAAATTTCTCATGGTCCCTTTTCAACTAGTTCAAGTACTGGCGACACTCCTCTGTTCTTGTGGCCCACTGCGCTTTAAGTTCTGCCATGACATTCTCAGATTTTTCTAATTCATCCTGCCATTCCCTGACTTCATTTTCCAGCCTTTTTATCAATTGCCCATCTGATCGGCTCCTTGGTTGTTTATCGACGGTTATCCTCAATTGCCGGATTTGGGCCCTAAGAGCTTCGTTTTCTCGAGCCAGTCTATTCTTCTCACCTTGATCCGCAACAACTTGTACACTGTTCTCGAATTTCAGACTCTCAACTTGCTCCTTCAATTTACCAATCTCAACTCGATAACCTTCTTCCTTTGCTAACCAGTCCCACTACTCTTGGGACGACTCGGCGGAATCTTCGAGATGAGGTCTTTTAGCCGGTCTCCCGCACGCCACTTCACCTCTGAACCAATCATGATACCCCGGGGCAACTTCCCCTTTAGCCCTATCTGACACACAAGTGTTCGCCATCAAATGTTGACCCTCACTCCAGATTTGGCGAACTTCTTCTTCGGGAAACCGACCGTCAGGACTAATTTCGACCACTTGGGTACTCAGATCTTCATCTCTCAGTACTACTTGATACCTCCCGAGCTGCCTCAGAACCCGATATGGTGCATAGGGCTGGATGCTTTTGAGTCCCATCAACAGAAAATGCGGCCTGGCTGCTGGCATGTATATGACTTCTTCGACTGGCAACCATCCGAGCACCCACTGTATCTGGCTGGCAGTGAGGGTCCGAAATAATGATGTCCAAGCCGTGACTCCTTCAGGCAGACTAGCCCCTTTGATTCTTGTGTAAAATTCTCCTATACAAGTTTTCTCAAATGAACCACAACTCAAAAGCTGAGAGCGGGGGCACAAATGCTCAGTCATCCACATTTGTAACAACAAGTTACATCCCTCAAAAAATTTGCCCCCAGCTTTGCAAGCAGTGAGATCCCGGAAGATGTCAGCCACGATCATAGGTGCCAAAGTGCTTTTCCCCATGGTTTGCAAGGTACTGACGACCCCCACTACTTTCAAATCAATATTACCATCTTTCCTTGGGAATACTATGAGGCCCAAAAAGGCTATCATAAAAGCCACCCGTCTGTGTTCCTCCCATTTTTGTCGGTTACTTCTACTGCATAGCTTAAAGTCTGGATTATTGAATCCGCCCACGTAGCCATATCTACCATATATGAAGCGGAAACTGCAGAAACCCTTTTCAAAATCTGGATGATGAACTATTCGGGGTATTTTCAAGGAATCCAAAAACCGATATACGGTAATTGCCCTGGGAGCAACTAAGTATTTGAACCTCAACGGAGCTGGATCACTTCCGATGTACCCCGCTATTTCCTCCAATGTCGGGGTGAGCTCAAAGTCCGAGAAATGAAATACATTATGTGCCGAATCCCAATAAGCGACCAATGCCCTGATAATATCACCCCGAGGCTGAATGTCTAATAAATCCGGGAGATCTTTCAAATACTTTTTCACTTCGTCTTGCCCTTCTTTGCCTAAATCATTCCACCATAATCGCAACTCAAAAGGGATTTTGGTCATTATTGAAAAGGGTTCATTTAGCATCGTGCTCATCCTGCACATTTATTAAGGCGATTAAGCAAAAGAAAAACTTTTATTCGACTCAAAAAAGAACTATCTATATTTTGACTCAGAATTACCTATATATTTTCAAATTTTAAAAATGAAGAACTCGATTCTCAAACGCGGCCTTTCAGCACTTCAGGAACAAAGATTTTAAGGCTGCGAAAGTCAACTAGTCAAAAATCAAAAATTGACCAAGATGGCTGTTTTTGCAAAGTCAGCCTTCCAGCGTCCCTTTTGGGACATTCGGCTATTTATGACAAGACGGCCCCACTTGACTTATTTACGACGAAAAATAAAAATTTTGACATTTTTCGGCTATTTTTGCAAAAGAAAGGTTGGACCCGATGAGGGTTGCCTACGTATCCCACACCCTGTGAGAATCAAACCGGCGTAGTTCGAGCAAATTAACCGAACTATTTTTTTTTTTTGAAAACAAGACTCTTTTCTTTTTCATTTTCCATGGTACGACAAACTATTTTTCCTTTTCTGTTTTGAAAAAATAACGACTCTTTTTTTTCCTTTCATTTTCGACAAATAATGAAACAACTTATGTTTTTCAAACTAGAACAAAGGCTCTTTTTATCCTTTTCTTTTTCAACAACCAACTTTCCAAAAATAAAAGACTCTTTTTGGTGTATAGTGGTCATTGATCTAAATGATTAACGGCTAGGATTAAAGGGGTTTGGTGGGGATCCGGGTTTGGGTAGGTTTAGTTGGGTTAGGGTTCGATTTAAATGAAATTGGGTCGAAAAATTGGGTCTGATTTGGGGTTCAAATTAGGCTACAATTGAAATGAAACTGAGCTATTATTTAAATAGCCAATTTTTCCCTTTTTAAAATTATAAAAATAGTAAATTAAATTTTGGAAATAAATTGAAAGTACTAAAATGACTTATAATATATAGTTAACCATTTAAAAATACTGGACTTAATTTTTGTTAATATAAACACAATTAAATCTTAAAAGAAGCTAATATTGCAATTATATGCAATTTAGCTTTAAAAATACTAAATAAATTTGTAAAAATATGAATAAATTACATTAGCTATATTTTAGCCTAAATATGAAAGTTTAATAAATGAATTACCAAAAATAATAATTTTTGGAAATAACTATTGGGTTTTTATGGGTAAAATAGGGGAATAAATTGATTTAAAAACCTTTAACAATTAAGGAAAAATAATAAAACCTTTGGACATACTTATATATGTACACATATGCTATGTTGAAGGAATTTTCCATATTAAAAAATATATAGGAAAAAATTGGGTATCAACAACTGTCCCTCTTTATCCGGGAAGGATGAAAGAGTTGTCGGGTAAATATATGATGGCCAATTTTGACCGAACGAAATGGTTCGAAGAAGTTAGGCCACGCCCTGATTTTTGAGCTGCCTACATATCCCTGATTTTACAGAATAAAGCCATATATAGTTCAGGATCCGTCGGCGCAGTATGCCGATGAAGACTTTCCCAGAACGGCTAGATTATCCAAGACAGGGTGAGTGGATGGCTTGTAGGAATGGTTAAGGTTTGATATGGCTGCGGGAACTGGAGCGGGGCTGTTCCTGCCGGGATGGTCATTGCTTTCCAGTTTACCTGCAATTAGAAACAATACTAGCGTATATCGAGCATAAATTTAAACATGATACAAATTCCTGTCGGATCATGAATGTTGTCTTTTGACGGTTAGGATGACGTCCTTTAGACCATGACGTCCTGGGCCATGAAGCGTACAATAAAGGATTCGTAGGCCATGAAATGATGCTCTCAGTCTGTGAGGATGGTGCCTCCGAACAACGATGCCTTTGAATAATGATATGCAAAAGATTAAAAGGGATCCTCAGGCCATGAAATGGTGTTCTCAAGCTATGAAGATGATGCCTCCGAACGATGATGTCTTTTGATAATTTGGTGATCTTCCATCCCTTGAGATGTAGTATGAGGCAATCTTTCAGCCATGCAGATGCAGTATGTGGTGATCTTTCAGCCCATGCAATATGAGGCGATTTTTCAGCCTATGAGATGCAGTATGAGGCGATCTTTAAGCCATGCGATGTGTCACACCTCCTTTTTTCACTACACCCCGCAAAGGGCATGAAGGAGTGTTTCCATTTAAAGGACTATCGGAACGGAATTTAATTATTAATTATTCAGAGTCTCCACTTGAGAGATTAATGGTGTCCCAAGTCACCGGTTGTATCCTAAACCGAGGAAACATATGTCTCTGTTAACAGTCTGCGAACCAGAAATCCAAGTAAGAAATTCTGTTAACCTGGGAGAAGGTGTTAGGCATTCCCGGGTTCCGTGGTTCTAGCACGGTCGCTCAACTATTGCATTTGATTTTATCTGATTTTAATACCTGCTAGCTTACGTGCCTTTTATTCATAAACCACTTTTTATCGTTATTTATTTTAAAAGAATTGCGACGTTGTGAAAACGCATTTCGAACCAAGTCGCAATCAATGCACCCGCGGTTGTCAACACATTTCGACTTCGTCGAGATTTGGATTTGGGCCGCATCAATGCGCACTCGAATTTAAGAAAGTTATTTAATTAAATCGTGCCTAAATATTCTAACGTATTATTATTTTGGGGAAGGCTGTGGAATTTACTAAACAACCTTTCCAAGTTTAATTATTTTAATAACCATTCATTGAGGGCCCCGCATACATGATTTTGTTTGGCGAGATTCGTCTCAACATTTTATTAAAAAGGCCCATTTGAGAGTGAATACAATTTTCTATTAATCAATTGTCCCTAAAAGAAGAAAGAAAACTTAATTACATGAAAACTGGACTGAGATTATGCACTAAAATTCAGTAGTCGAACCTCAACAATGAGCCGGACCACCGATGGGCTTCAGAAACGGCCCAAAAATTCGGTCAGGCAGGAGAAAGGGAGGCCCAGGTGACAGATAACAGCACCTGGGATCGAATCCCCCAGGAAGCCCAAACTCATGAAGGCAGTCCGTGTGACAGCCTGAGATGGCTTATCGCTGAGCCAGGGAGGCCTCGATTTAGTTCAGCCAAACGCCCACTGATATTACCCCTAAATTATTTTAAGTGTTCAATAATTATGGCAAAAGGGAAACAATACGCATCTACTCGAATTAAAGGGTTATTAGTCAATTGAATTCCAGTTTTATGCACAGACTAGTTTATCTACTGGTATTCCAGTGAATCCTCAAATATCATTAAGGTGAGAACCAAGCTGTAGACACGATTTCAACAACACAAAGCAGACTTATTACTTCTGAATTAACTCACGCCAACATTGCTATCAACCTATCATGTAATCAACTAACACTAATGCTCACTTTATAGTAATCACATGAATCCAAAACATAACAATTTATATAGTTCATTTAGCACAAAAGCAAGCAAAACTTAAAGAATATCCATGAACTAAACACTGAATACGTAGATCTGGAAATTAGCTAAATCAGAACTTAATTCTGCAAGTAAATTCATTCTTCACATAAATTCGTTTCAGCACACTTTAGCTCACAGTCATCAGAGGTACAATTGTGTACCCAGATAAGGGAAAATATGAGAAGGAAAGAAGTCAGCTACTTTGAACAGCAACAACAACAAAACTCAGCAATATATCATCACAGAACAGGCCAGGAAATGCTTTTGAAAAATCAGTAATATAAGCAGACTCAACAGACCAGTCCAACACACACTTGAAATGCACTCCTAGCCCTCACAGCTGAGCCTAGATGCCTCTGAAATCCCGCTGGACCTAAATCTCAACTGAATTCCAAACTAATAGGCCCCAAACTCACTTGAATCAGTCGTTAATCACTCCCAAACACTTTTAGAAATAGAACCTCGAGCTGGAATGTGGAATGCCCAAGGAAGGACTGAGAATCATTAACACTAGTGATGAAATATTAAAACTGTTTTTGAGTTTTCCATATTTTGATGTTTTTATTTCTTAAGTATTGGAATTGAAATGCTAGCTGAAATTGAAAGCAAGGAGGAGAGTTTTTGGTGGGGATTTTTGGGCTGAAAATTCAATCCCCCTCCTCAAGGCACTTGATGCCCATTTATAGGTGATACAAGAGGGTCAATCAGATTTTGGGTTTTCTTTTTAGTCCCTCCCTTATTTTCAGTTTAGTCCCTTTATTTTTGACTTGCTCAACAAGTAAATCCCTCTATTGTGCTAACACCTACACTAAAGTACCCTTCTAGAAGGCCCTAGGATGCTCTTCTACCCCCACAATACCTATACTACCCTTACCCCTACTTTAAAATTACTATTCTTATCAGAATTACCCTTTTCCATGCCTAAACTACCCCTGAAAGCTTCTCAAAGTTACTGATTCTACCTGCATTCTCAACAGCTATAACCAATCCTCTAAATTAATTCAAAACTAACGAGGACTGATTAATTAGAACTCAGAAATTAACCAATTGAACTAACCAATCCCAATTATTCAATCACCCAAACCCAAACAACTTAGAAAAAACCAGGAGACCAGGATCAGTCAACATTAAATGAAATTAAACTAACTTTTAACCAATAAGCACACAATTGACCATTCGAACATTAAATTCAGAACTAAAAAGCAATTGAAATCAACCTAAACATCTAGCTAAAATTAATGGACAAAATGGTATTGAATCCAAACTAATTAATTATGTCGATTCTGCAATTAAAATTATGATTAACTAATAAATGACACATGCATCAAACTAAACTAAAATGCGAAGATGCTTTACTGATTAAAACAGATGGAACAAGGAATAAGGAACAAAGAAGATTTAAACTATACTAATACACAAAAATAAATCGTAAAATTAACAGAACACTTTAATGAAATCAAAACTATAACTAGAACTTCAACTATGCAAGTAAAAAGAAACAAGAAAGCTCACTAAAGCACGAGAAACTCCGGCCAGTCACCGACGTCCGAATCTTTCCAGATTTTGGACACATAACATCCCTAACCATGTGTTTTTACAAGAGAACACATGGTTAAGGATATTACGGTCCAAAATCACAAAGATTTTGGGTTAGGGTTTTGGCCAGAAATTCTTAGGATTTTGGGTTAGGGTCCCCCTCAAAATTCTACCCCAGTTTAATGGGTTGATGCTCCTGACTGTTGCTTGCGACGATCGGCTGAAATTACTTCGGAATTTTGAGGGTCCTCCTCAAAATTTTGCCCAAGTTTCCAATTGCGGGGGGAAATGTAATTTTTATTGAATTGTTACCGAACCCATAAGGCTACCTACGTATCTCCTCTTAAACAGGAATCAGGTTAGGCATAGTTCAAATTACATCATATATGGGCGGCATAAAGATTACACATAGTAACGTTTGACTGCATCTGAATTGATCGATTTTGGCCAGACCTCTCCGTCCATTTTTGCAAGTATGAGGGCTCCTCCTGTTAGAATCCGGTGGACCATATATGGACCCTGCCAGTTGGGAGAGAATTTCCCTTTATCTTCATACTGATGCAGAAAATATTTCTTTAACACCGGCTGCCCCGGTGTGAACTATCTCGGCTTGACTCTTTTGTTGAAGGCTTTGGACATTCTGTTCTGATAGAGTTGACCATAATAGACTACATTCATTCTTTTTCCGTCTATAAGGGCTAGTTACTCATAACGACTTTTTAACCATTCTGTGTCATCGAGCTCAGCTTCTTGTATGATCCTTAAGGAAGGAATTTCTACCTCAGCGGGAATGAAAACCTCTATACCATAAACCAGCATATAGGGGTTGCCCCGGTTGATGTGCGGACTGTGGTGCAGTACCCCAATAGAGCAAATGATAACTTTTTGTGCCACTGTTTATGCTTCTCTATGATTTTCCTCAATATCTTCTTGATATTCTTGTTGGCGGCTTCCACAGCTCCATTCATTTGAGGCCTGTAGACTGTGAAATTCTTGTGTCTGATTTTGAAGGTTTCACACATAGCTTTCATCAAGTCACTATTGAGGTTGGAGCCATTATCAGTAATGATCGACTCTGGAATTCCGAATCGACAAACAATGCGGTCGCAAACAAAGTCTGCCATGACTTTCTTAGTTACTACTTTGTAAGATTCTGCTTCGACCCATTTGGTGAAATAGTCTATGGCTACTAGGATAAACATGTGTCCATTGGAAGCGGTAGGCTCGATTGGCCCAATAACATCCATTCCCTAAACAGTGAACGACCATGGTGAGCTTGTTGCATTAAGCTCATTTAGAGGTACCTTTATCATGCATGTATCTAACCGCGGTGGCATTTCCGGACATACTGGATGCAGTCCGTTTCCATAGTCATCCAAAAGTAACCAGCCCAGAGTATCTTCTTTGCTAAGACAAAATCATTCATATATGGACCGCAGGTCCCAGCATGAATTTCCTCTAGTAGCCTGGATGCTTCTTTTGCGTCGACACACCTTAGTAATCCCAAATCGGGATTCCTTCTATGTTACAACCCATATCCACATGTGTTAGTTCATGCCATATATTAGTTAACATAAATCCAAGAAGGAATTATCTTTGAGATGATAAGAAGTCAATCCTATTGGTCTTAAGTGATACAAGAGTGTATAAGGGTGATTAACCAGTATTAGAAGTTAAACGAATCAAGGATGTTGTAACTCGAATTTTCAGGTAATCTAGCGGTGCTTAATACACTCAAGAGGTCATTTATGAAGGTATTTTAATCATATAATATCTGTATCATAAGTCTTGAAGTCAAACGAGTTATGAAACAAAAGTCGACAAAAGTTGTCGCAACTTAGGTTCATAATTTTACTTAAACATTAGGTCAAATGTTTCTAATCTTTTCTCATATTTTACAAGGAATTAGGGGGTGATCTACCAACCAAATTAAAGATCTATGAGTCTAGTTTCCAACGCATTAAACCGTTCATCGATACGATCTCGGAGTAGATAGATATTTGCGTTTTCGCGAGACCGCGCCAAGCACCTCTCTATGGGGCCCACTAAGTCGGTTTAAGATATTTGGACCTATATAGGATGCCTCCAACCCGTTTTAAGTCATTTCGTTTCACTATTTTCAGACCTTAGAACCCTAGGAACATCCTCTCAAGGTTCTCTCAAGATTCAAGACCCAAAAAAAGGGCAAACAACACAAATCAAGTGTCGGGAATTCCGTGGCGCTAGTAAGTCTCTTGTTCTTCTTGTTGTTGCTCATTTTTGTGTCGTTCCAGCTCGTGTGGGAGGTTGTTTTAAAGGGTTTATGTTCTGTAAATACTCCCTAATGTTCTTAATATCAATCCTAGGTGATTTCAAGCCTTCTAAAGTGATTCTAGTGCCGAAAAACACTAATTGATCGCTAGTTTCATTTTTTTGTTGTTGTGGCAGCATTGGAGGGATATTTCTTGGAAATTTAAGGTCAAATTGGAGTTGTTATTTCTGTATAAAGGTAAGGAACCTCTTACTCTATATGTATTTAAGATTATCCAAGTTGCGGCTAAGCCATTGAAGCTAGAACTTGTGAGATATATATCGAAAGGCTTGGCAGTAATGTTATTGTTTTGTGGACTGTTTTGCGTTGTTGTTGGGCTGCATATTTTACTACTATCTTGTGGAGTTTTGGATGAGGAAGGGTGTGGAGAAACACCATATATATGTAGGGTTATGGGCTGATAGTTATTCGTAACATTTCCAGGTTGTTTGACACGACTATGGTGGTCGTCGTATGTATGGAGTGATTAGGCTGTGTGTGGACTATTTTGGGAGGCTCAATATGTTTATTATTGATGTTGTTTGGGCTGTTTGGTGACTGTTTTGAATGGTGTGAGGTCATATATATAGTGGAGGTGCTGTCCGTTTCATCGTAAAATAGGTTGTGGTCGATACATAATAGTTATGACGCTTAAATGATAACGATAGTATCGTTTCTCTTATTGTAGACTAAGGAGTTTTGACAATTGCATAGCTTGAGATTGGGGCAGTATATACAAGGTATGTTAGGCTATCCCTTTCCTTCTTTTGCACGACTCCGATTGTACATAATGTAATGAACGAGCTTCCAAAGATACTCTACTCTTAGAAGCTAGCAGTACTTACATTGTTTTCCCTCTTATGGAACGATTGATGTTAATGTTGCTTCTCTTATTCTTATGTTATCAATGTTATTGGTACTTCCTGATTCTTATAAGGTTCATAGTGAAGAGTTAGTCCTAATAATGTGTACAGAGGATACCGACCTTACGTCACTCCGAAAGGTTTAGAATGTGATTCCATGAGTCGAGCATGCATTATATATATGTATCTATTTTACTCTACCGAACCACGCTATAGTTGGCCGGGTACGGCACCTATTGTGCAACCACTGATCAGTTGGGTTTTACCGAGCTCCACGTGGCCGGGTACGATTCTACCGAGCCTATTATGGCCGGGTACGATATGATGATAATGATGCCCACAGAGGCGAATGCTTTAAAGGTTTATGTATTTATACATATGTATCATGCATTTCATGTAAGTAGCCCTCAGAGGTACTAAGATGTTACAGGTTGTATATTCTCTATCCTTGCTTACATTACTGATCGTATTTATGGTTCCTTGCCTTACATACTCAGTACTTTATTCGTACTGACGTCCTTTTATTTGTGGACGCTGCATGTCGTGCTGCAGGTCCTGATAGACAGGCAGGTGCAGCTCCCCCACCAGAGTAGACTGTCTAGTTCAGCGGTGATTGGCGAGATCCCTTCTCCGGACTTGCCTTGGTCTTGGTATGCAATTTTTGTTATAGACATTATGGGTATGTCGGGGCCCTGTTCCGGCTATGTTGCAACACTTATGTTCTTTTAGAGGCTCATAGATAGGTGTCGGCTCATGTATAGTTTGGTATGCCTTGTCGGCTAGTTTTTGTTGTATAGTCTTTCATAGTAGCGTGGTAGCTCATACCTTATACGTAGTTTCTTGATTGTCTGGTCATCCCCTGCTATGTATGTTCATGCCGTCATATTTTATTGCTGGTTGTCCATGATCTAGGTCTACCATTTATATTGATCTCATCAGCCTTAAAAGATAATAATGAAGGTTAGATGAAATGTACGTTGGTGCTCGGCAAGTGTGGTCGGGTGCTAGTCATGGCCCTTCAGTTTGGGTCGTGACAAACTTGGTATCAGAGCAAGTCTGTCCTAGGGGTTGTCTATGAGCCGTGTCTAGTAGAGTCTTGATTATAGATGTGTAGCGCGCCACATTTATAATCAGGAGGCTACATGACATCTAGGGTTGTTACCTTCTTCCTGAATCTAGATCGTGCGTAGAGTTGAGTCGTAAGTGTTCGTCTCTAATATTCACCTTGTTTTTTCCAGTGATGCCTTCGACTAGGAAGCAAACGATTAGTAGACGGCTTGATACAGCAGCGGGAGAGGGTACCAGTCAGGTGCCCCAAGTCAGAGCAGGACAAAGTGAGGCTCAAAGTGAGATGCCCTCTCATACCTTATCTACTCCATCTCCTCCAGAGGGTATTAGAAGGCACCCAGCGCCTCCAGTTCCTCCGTCTGGCACTCCAGACCAGGATATGCAGAGTGCTTTGCAGTTATTGACTAGCTTGGTAGCTGCTCAGGCTCAGAGGAAGAATACAGGTGCTACTGAGAAACCAGTTAGTACAAGAGTTCGTGATTTTATTAATTTAGACCCTCCAGTGTTTACCGGATCAGACCCCAAGGAGGACCCACAGACTTTTATTGACCAGGTTCATCGTACACTTCGGGTTATGCATGTTAGTGATACAGAGGCAGTAGAGTTGGCTTCTTATCGGCTACGGGATTTAGCGGTTCTCTGGTATGATAGTTGGGAGAGATCCAGGGGTCCGAACCCTCCTCCAGCTGTGTGGAAGGAATTTTCTGAGGCCTTTCTTCGTCACTAATTGCCAGTTGAGATACGACGAGCTAGAGCTGATAAGTTCTTGAACCTTAGACAAGGTAATATGAGTGTGCGAGAGTACAGTATGCAGTTTGATTCTTTGGCAAGGTATGCTCCCCATATGGTGGCCGAGATGAGTGATAGGGTGCATATGTTCGTGAATGGGTTGGGACCACATCTGATAAATAAGTGTACGACAGCCTCCTTGGTGGAGGGCATGGATATTTCCCGTATTCAAGCTTATGCCCAGACCCTAGAGGATCGTAAGTGCCAGCAGAGGGCAGTTAGGGAGCAGGATAGGGGCCAGCATAAGAGGGCGAGATTTGCAGGGTATTCTGATGACTTCAGAGGCCGCATCAGGCCACAGTTTTCGAGGAGTTCGGCGCCACCTGTAGCTAGTGCTCCTCCACAGTTTCAGAGGCCTCGATATGATCGATCCTATTCTGGTCCAGGTCAGTGTTCGCGGGCATCTGGCTCGCAACATCACAGGGATACTAGTCAGATGAGACCCCCAACACCACATTGTGATCAGTGCGGCAATGCCCACTTTGGACTGTGTCGTCGAGGTTCTGATGCATGCTATTTGTGTGGGCAGCCTGGCCATATGATGCGGGATTGTCCTAATAGAGGAGGTGATGGTATGGCTCAGCCGACTAGATCTGTGTCTGGTTCTTCCTCATCAGTTCGACCTCCAGCACGGGGTTTTCAGCAGTCGACAGGTCGTGGTAGGGGTAGAGGTGCAGTGCCGAGTTCGAGTGGTGCTCAAAATCGAACCTATGCTCTAGTAGGTCGACAGGATCTCGAGTCGTCTCCAGATGTTGTTACAGGTATTATATCTGTGTTTTCTTATGATGTATATGAGCTGATTGATCCGGGATCTACATTATCATATGTTACACCCTTTGTGGCTAATAAGTTTGGCATTGAACCTGAATTGATAAGTAAACCCCTCGCGGTATCTACTCGGATAGGAGATTCTGTGATTGCTAGAAGGGTATATAGAGGTTGCACTGTGATGATTTGTAGTCGTCAAACCTCGGCAAATTTATTTGAGTTAGAAATGGTTGATTTTGATGTGATAATGGGAATGGACCGGTTGGCCTCATGCTATGCAAATGTTGACTGTCGTACGAAGATGGTTAGGTTCCAATTTCTGGGTGAACCCGTCATTGAATGGAAAGGGAACATTGCTACACCGAAAGGTAGGTTTATTTCCTATCTTAAGGCAAGGAAAATGATCTCAAAAGGTTACATTTATCATCTCGTTCGCGTTAGGGATGCGGAGGCGAATCCGCCTACTTTACAATCAATCCCTGTGGTCAACGAATTCCCAGATGTTTTCCCAGATGAACTCCCAGGCCTTCCTCCTGAAAGGGAGATTGATTTTAGCATTGATGTGTTGCCTGACACTCAACCGATCTCTATTCCTCCATACAAAATTGCCCCGGCAGAGTTGCAAGAGTTGAAGGTGCAGTTGAAGGACTTGCTAGATAAGGGCTTTATTAGGCCTAGCACTTCACCTTGGGGTGCACCAGTCCTATTCGTGCGGAAGAAAGACGGGTCGTTACGGATGTGTATCGACTATCGACAGTTGAATAAGTCTACTATAAAGAACAAGTATCCACTTCCAAGAATTGATGACCTGTTTGACCAACTCCAGGGTGCCAAGTATTTCTCCAAGATTGATTTACGTTCAGGGTATCATCAGGTAAGGGTTAGGGAGAAAGATATTCCAAAGACGGCCTTCCGGACAAGATATGGGCACTTTGAGTTATTGGTGATATCGTTCGGGCTAACAAATGCCCCAACAGCTTTTATGGATCTCATGAATACTATATTCAGGCCCTATCTTGATGTGTTCGTGATTGTATTCATTGATGACATTTTAGTGTATTCTCGTTCGGAGGCGGAACATGCGGGCCACTTGCGGATAGTATTACAGACGCTTCAGGATCGTAAGTTATATGCTAAGCTCTCCAAATGTGAATTCTGGCTGAACTCAGTAGCATTCCTTTGCCATGTGATATCTGATGAGGGTATTAGTGTCGACACTCAGAAGATCGATGCAGTAAAGAATTGGCCAAGACCTACAACACCATCAGAAGTCCGCAGTTTCCTAGGGCTAGTAGGATATTATAGGCGGTTTGTAGAAGGATTTTCCTCTATATCATCACCATTGACTAAGTTAACACAAAAAGCTACCAAATTCCAGTGGTCTGACACTTGTGAACGTAGTTTTCAGGAGTTGAAGAATCGATTGACATCTGCACCAGTGCTCACTCTTCCTGAAGGAATAGAAGGTTATGTGGTATATTGTGATGCCTCAGGTATAGGTTTGGGGTGCGTATTGATGCAGCGTGGGAATGTGATTGCTTATGCATCAAGACAATTAAAGAAGCATGAAAAGAATTATCCAACCCATGATTTGGAATTGGCTGCAGTAATATATGCTTTGAAGATATGGCGGCACTACTTATACGGCGTCCATGTTGACATCTACACAGATCACAAGAGTTTACAATACATCTTCAAGAAGAAAGAGTTGAATTTGAGGCAGCGTAGGTGGCTTGAATTATTGAAAGACTACGACGTCGAGATATTGTATCATCTCGGTAAAGCCAATGTTGTGGCAGACGTTCTCAGCCGTAAATCAATGGGAAGCTTAGTACATATTGAGGCAGGTAGATGGGGGTTGATTAAAGAACTTCATCAGCTAGCCAATATGAGAATCAGATTGTTAGACTCTGATGATGGAGGTGTTACTGTACAGAATACATCAGAATCATCTTTGGTAGCCGAGGTAAAAGCACGACAATATGAAGATCCTATCTTAGTACGATTAAGAGAAAGCATTCAACAGTGTAAAAGTATGGCTTTTGGGATCGGAAAAGATGGGGCACTGAGATACCAGAGCCGATTGTGTGTGCCTAATGTGGCAGGGTTGCGAGAGAAGATTATGAATGAGATTCATCAATCCCGATATTCCATCCATCCCGGCTCGACAAAGATGTATCATGATGTCAAGGAGCAGTATTGGTGGGATAATATGAAGAAGTCTATTGCAGAATTTGTAGCCCAGTGTCACAATTGTCAACAAGTAAAGATAGAACATCAGAAACCCGGTGGATTGCTTCAAAATATAGAGATTCCAACCTGGAAGTGGGAGGTGATTAATATGGACTTCATTATTGGATTACCTCGCTCTTATCATAAGTTTGACTCCATCTGGGTGATAATTGATCAACTTACAAAATGTGCCCATTTTCTGCCAGTGAAGACAACTTACACGGCTGAAGATTATGCAAAGTTGTATATCAAGGAGATTGTTAGGCTTCATGGTGTGCCCATATCTATTATATCAGACCGATGAGCTCAATTTACGGCTAACTTTTGGAGGTCTTTCCAGAAGGGTTTAGGCACACAGGTAAATCTCAGCACTGCATTTCATCCGCAGACTGACGGACAGGCTGAACGTACCATTCAGACACTGGAAGATATGCTACGAGCATGTGTTTTAGATTTTAAGGGGAATTGGGATGATCATCTTCCACTCATAGAATTCGCCTATAACAATAGCTACCATTCTAGTATTAAAATGGCCCCATACGAGGCACTATACGGGAGGAGATGTAGATCACCAGTTGGATGGTTCGAAGTAGGTGAAACAGAATTATATGGGCCAGATTTGATTCACCAAGCTATTGAGAAGGTAAAAGTGATACAGGAGCGATTGAGGACGGCACAAAGCAGGCAAAAATCTTATTCTGATGTCCGACGTCGTGATCTAGAGTTTGAGGTTGGTGATTAGGTTTTCCTGAGGATCTCACCAATGAAGGGTATTATGTGTTTTGGGAAGAAAGGTAAGCTGAGTCCAAGGTATATCGGGCCGTATAAAATTCTTCGACGGATTGGACAGGTTGCTTATGAGTTAGAATTGCCATCCGAATTGGAATTTGTCCACCCGGTATTCCACGTATCTATGTTGAGAAAATGTATTGGAGACCCTTCTCGAGTCATCCCTATCAAAGATGTACAAGTTACAGAGGACCTATCATATGAAGAAGTGCCAGTGGCGATATTAGATCGGCAAGTCCGCAAGCTGAGAACAAAAGATGTAGCTTCCGTCAAAGTATTGTGGAGGAACAAAAATATGGAAGAAATGACATGGGAAGCAGAAGAGGAGATGAAGTCTAAATACCCTTACTTATTCTAGAATGAAGATAACAAGGATGCTGGTGGAAGACAGGATACATTGGAAGGTGAAACGGCTCTATGAGGTAAGCAATAATTTGAGAATACTCCTCCTTAATACAAAATGGTGATATGTAGATAATGTAAATACGCATAATGCTTTGTGTAGCCTTGTGAAGCCATATGTTGGGCTTAATTACTTGCAAGTTTTGCTAGTGACCATTTTATAGGGGAAAATTGATCGGAAATTTCCATTGGAATCCACGATGATTTAAACTCCCCATAAACCCTTACATTCGAGGACGAATGTTCCTAAGGGGGAGGGTGTTACAACCCATATCCACATGTGTTAGTTCATGCCATATATTAGTTAACATAAATCCAAGAAGGAATTATCTTTGAGATGATAAGAAGTCAATCCTATTGGTCTTAAGTGATACAAGAGTGTATAAGGGTGATTAACCAGTATTAGAAGTTAAACGAATCAAGGATGTTGTAACTCGAATTTTCAGGTAATCTAGCGGTGCTTAATACACTCAAGAGGTCATTTATGAAGGTATTTTAATCATATAATATCCGTATCATAAGTCTTGAAGTCAAACGAGTTATGAAACAAAAGTCGACAAAAGTTGTCGCAACTTAGGTTCATAATTTTACTTAAACATTAGGTCAAATGTTTCTAATATTTTCTCATAATTTACAAGGAATTACGGGGTGATCTACCAACAAAATTAAAGATCTATGAGTCTAGTTTCCAACGCATTAAACCGTTCATCGATACGATCTCGGAGTAGAGAGATATTCGCGTTTTCGCGAGACTGCGCCAAGCACCTCTCTATGGGGCCCACTAAGTCGGTTTAAGATATTTGGACCTATATAGGATGCCTCCAACCCGTTTTAAGTCATTTATTTTCACTATTTTCAGACCTTATAACCCTAGGAACATCCTCTCAAGGTTCTCTCAAGATTCAAGACCCAAAAAAGGGCAAACAACACAAATCAAGTGTCGGGAATTCCGTGGCGCTAGTAAGTCTCTTGTTCTTCTTGTTGTTGCTCATTTTTGTGTCGTTCCAGCTCGTGTGGGAGGTTGTTTTAAAGGGTTTATGTTCTGTAAATACTCCCTAATGTTCTTAATATCAATCCTAGGTGATTTCAAGCCTTCTAAAGTGATTCTAGTGCCGAAAAACACTAATTGATCGCTAGTTTCATTTTTTTGTTGTTGTGGCAGCATTGGAGGGATATTTCTTGGAAATTTAAGGTCAAATTGGAGTTGTTCTTTCTGTATAAAGGTAAGGAACCTCTTACTCTATATGTATTTAAGATTATCCAAGTTGCGGCTAAGACATTGAAGCTAGAACTTGTGAGATATATATCGAAAGGCTTGGTAGTAATGTTATTGTTTTGTGGACTGTTTTGCGTTGTTGTTGGGCTGCATATTTTACTACTATCTTGTGGAGTTTTGGAGGAGGAAGGGTGTGGAGAAACACCATATATATGTAGGGTTATGGGCTGATAGTTATTCGTAACATTTCCAGGTTGTTTGACACGACTATGGTGGTCGTCGTATGTATGGAGTGATTAGGCTGTGTGTGGACTATTTTGGGAGGCTCAATATGTTTATTATTGATGTTGTTTGGGCTGTTTGGTGACTGTTTTGAATGGTGTGAGGTCATATATATAGTGGAGGTGCTGTCCGTTTCATCGTAAAATAGGTTGTGGTCGATACATAATAGTTATGATGCTTAAATGATAACGATAGTATCGTTTCTCTTATTGTAGACTAAGGAGTTTTGACAATTGCATAGCTTGAGATTGGGGCAGTATATACAAGGTATGTTAGGCTATCCCTTTCCTTCTTTTGCACGACTCCGATTGTACATAATGTAATGAACGAGCTTCCAAAGATACTCTACTCTTAGAAGCTAGCAGTACTTACATTGTTTTCCCTCTTATGGAACGATTGATGTTAATGTTGCTTCTCTTATTCTTATGTTATCAATGTTATTGGTACTTCCTGATTCTTATAAGGTTCATAGTGAAGAGTTAGTCCTAATAACGTGTACAGAGGATAACCGACCTTACGTCACTCCGAAAGGTTTAGAATGTGATTCCATGAGTCGAGCATGCATTATATATATGTATCTATTTTACTCTACTGAACCACGCTATAGTTGGCCGGGTACGGCACCTATTGTGCAACCACTGATCAGTTGGGTTTTACCGAGCTCCACGTGGCCGGGTACGATTCTACCGAGCCTATTATGGCCGGGTACGATATGATGATAATGATGCCCACAGAGGCGAATGCTTTAAAGGTTTATGTATTTATACATATGTATCATGCATTTCATGTAAGTAGCCCTTAGAGGTACTAAGATGTTACAGGTTGTATATTCTCTATCCTTGCTTACATTACTGATCGTATTTATGGTTCCTTGCCTTACATACTCAGTACTTTATTCGTACTGACGTCCTTTTATTTGTGGACGCTGCATGTCGTGCTGCAGGTCCTGATAGACAGGCAGGTGCAGCTCCCCCACCACAGTAGATTGTCCAGTTCAGCGGTGATTGGCGAGATCCCTTCTCCGGACTTGCCTTGGTCTTGGTATGCAATTTTTGTTATAGACATTATGGGTATGTCGGGGCCCTGTTCCGGCTATGTTGCAACACTTATGTTCTTTTAGAGGCTCATAGACAGGTGTCGGCTCATGTATAGTTTGGTATGCCTTGTCGGCTAGTTTTTGTTGTATAGTCTTTCATAGTAGCGTGGTAGCTCATACCTTATACGTAGTTTCTTGATTGTCTTGTCATCCCCTGCTATGTATGTTCATGCCGTCATATTTTATTGCTGGTTGTCCATGATCTAGGTCTACCATTTATATTGATCTCGTCAGCCTTAAAAGATAATAATGAAGGTTAGATGAAATGTACGTTGGTGCTCGGCAAGTGTGGTCGGGTGCTAGTCATGGCCCTTCAGTTTGGGTCGTGACATTCTATACAGGATTCTTCTGCTGTAAAAGAAGTTGTTGGCCAATCTCCAAATTGTGTGTTTCTGAGTAGGGTTTGCAAGCTTTGGGTATTCCCCTTTTGCCAAATATTCCTACATATCGTGAAACCAGGGCTTTCCATCTGCTTCTTCTTCGACGTGGACATAATAAGCTGGCTGATCATGGATCTTTACTGGAATGGGATCGATGAAATTTTTGTCTAGATACTATATCATAGACGACAGGGTAGCCAATGCGTCGGCGAACTCATTCTGGACTCTGGGAACATGTTGGAACTCCGTCTTCGTGAACCTTTTCCTCAGTTCTTATACATGATGCAGATACATGAGTATCTTGGAATTCTTGGTTGCTCATTCTTCTCATACCTGATGTATAAGCAAGTCTGAATCTCCAATTACTAGCAACTCTTGAACGTTTATGTCAATGGTCATTTTGAGCCTAGGATGCAAGCTTCATACTCAGGCATATTGTTGGTGCAGGGGAACCTGAGTTTGGCAGACACTGGATAATGCTGACCGGTTTCTAATACTAGGACTGCTCCTATGCCAACTCCTTTGAAATTTGCCGCTCTATCAAAAAACATTCTCCAATCGTCATAGGATTCTGCAATATCTTCTCCTATGAATGATACCTCTTCGTCAGGAAAATACATTTTTAGTGGTTCGTATTCTCCATCTACGGGATTCTCAGTAAGGTGGTCTGCCAGTGCTTGTCCCTTGACTGCTTTCCGAGTTACGTACACAATGACTAACTCACTCAACAGGATTTGCCACTTGGCTAGCTTGCCAGTGGGCATGGGCTTCTAAAAGATGTACTTCAAAGGATCCATCCTTGATATGAGATATGTAGTATATGCACAGAAATAATGCCTCAGCTTCTGAGCTACCCAACAGAAAATATTGGGCCTCGTATGGGGTGAACTTCTTACTGAGATAATAGATGGCCTGCTCCTTCCTCCCTATTTTATCATGCTGCCCCAGAACGCAACCAAAAGCTCCATCCAATATTGCAAGGTAGAGTAATAGGGGTCTACCTGGATTGGGCGGGACCAAGACTGGTAGTGTTGACAGGTACTCCTTGATTCTGTCGAAAGCTTTTTCGAAGTCAACAGTCCATTTGGTAGCGATGTCTTTCTTTAACATCTTAAAGATTGGCTCACAGATAACTGTAGACTGTGCTATGAACCGTCTAATGTAGTTAAGTCTCCCCAAGAAACTCATCACATTCGTTTTGTTCCTTGGCAGTGGCAATTCTTGAATAGCTTTGACTTTGGATGGATCCAGTTCTATTCCTCGGTGACTCACAATGAACATAAGCAATTTTCCAGTAGGAACCCCAAATGCGCACTTCACGGGATTCAGTTTCAGGTTATACCTTTGTAATCTATTGAAGAACTTCCTCAAATCCTCCATGTGATCAGTGGCCTTCTTGGACTTGATGATAACATCATCTATATATACCTCAATCTCCTTGTGTATCATATCATGGAAAATGGTAGTCATGGCCCTCATGTAGGCGGCCCCTACATTATTTAGGTCGAATGGCATCATCTTATAATAGTACATTCCCTACGGCATAATGAAAGCCATTTTCTCAGCATCTTCTTCATCCATCCAGATCTGATGATAACCCGCGAAATAATCTATAAATGACTCAGACCTTCCCATCCTTCTTTTGCACTGGCACAATGTTGGCTGACCATGTCGGGTATTCCACTACCCGGATAACCTTAGCTTTGATCTGCTTGTTGACTTCTTCCTTGATTTTCAAGCTCATATCACACTTGAACTTTCCGAGCTTTTGCTCTATTAGAGGACATGTTGGATCAGTTGGTAGTTTGTGAGCTACAATAGACGTACTCAGACCAGTCATGTCATCATACAACCTGGCAAATATGTCCTCATATTCTTTTAGAAATTCTGTGTATTCCTTCTTTTCTGATGGCGATAAGTGAACGTTGATTCGTGTTTCTTTGATGTTTTCTGTATCTCCCAGGCTAACAATTTTGGTCTCGTCCAGGTTGGACTTAGGTTTGTTCTCAAAGTTCTCAACTTCTTTGACAATCTCATCTGGTATGTCATCTTCCTCTAAATCAATGTTCGTTTGTTGCGTTGTATCATTGCATGTCACAGTCATTGGTTCAGCAAGATAAGTAATAGTAATGTTGTATAAGTAAAGTAATGAAAGAAAAATAATAATGAGTGTTGATTCATAAGAAAAGTCAAAATGCTTTGATAAATTACATAACTATTTTGAACATTAGGGATCTTATTGCGAGAATTGAAAAAATGCGAAAAGAAAATCATTTAGTAAATAAAACAGTGCGTGATGCTTGTTTTAGCCTTGCTACCCCGAGGCTCGCCGGGCCCTGGTTGTCCTGATAGTCCAGTTATTGAGGTTTGCCCTTCTGCTTACAACCTGTATGGAAGGGCCTTCCTCCCCCTCATCCTCGAGAACACCACAACAGTCCATGTCATTGTCTTCTAGGAACAAGTCCTTCACCGCTGCAAGTGCTTCTTCTTCGTCCGACCCATAAACAATGTCAGCCTGTTGGAAAGTCTACTCCAAACACGATATTGGCTGCTCCAGTGGATAGTAAGGACCGTGCCATGATGGTGACCAGTTGTTGAATTCCTCCTGGGTGTAATCATATCTCAGACCGAAAGTAGTGCCATGCTTCTTGAGTTTTATGGGCTTAAAGATTCCTTTGAGGTTCTTGCCGAGCCCCTTGCAAGGTTTGTACTCGCTCCAATTCAGTATGCTCTCGATCTTGTTATCCCACCATTTATCCTTGTCAATAGCATTTACTCGTTCGATTTGATGGTAAGTCTCTCCACCTAGCTTCCTTCTTCTTTCGATTGCTAGAATGGTCTGGCGACTAGATATAGGGTTGCTATCGTCGCCGTGAATGATCACCTCTTGGTGATTCCATTCGAATTTTACCGCCTGATGTAGTGTTAATGCTAGGGCCCCAGCACCATGAATCCATGGCCGTCCCAACAACAGGTTGTAAGATGCTGGCATGTCTATCACCTGGAAATCGACATCGAACCATGTTGGTCCCATTTGCAGGCATAGAACAATCTTGCCAACGGTGGACCTCTGAGAACTATCGAAGGCTTTCACATTGATTTCTCCATACTTTATATCGTGCAGTCCCTTACCCAACTTCTTGAGTGTTACCAGTGGACAAATGTTGAGACTGGAACCTCCATCAATCAGGATCCTGGTGATAAAATAGTCCTAGCATTGCACAGTGATGTGCAGTGCCTTGTTATGCCCAAACCTTCAGGCGACAACTCGTCCTCATGAAAGGTGATCTTATTTCTCTCCAACACTTATCCTACCATGTTAGCCATTTCCCTACCGGTGATGTTGCTTGGTACATATGCTTCACTCAGCACCTTTAGCAGAGCATTCTTGTGTGCCTCATAATTTTGTAGCAAAGCAAGAATGGAGATTTTCGCCAGTGTTTTGTTCAACTAGTCTATGACCGAGTATTCCTTGGCCTGTATCTTTCTCCAAAGGTCGTTTGGACCTATCTCAATGATGGGTGGCCGGTTGTAGGCCTGCTTGCTCGACTAGATGTTCGGGGTATAGACGCTACCAGTTCTTGTCATACCCTGTGCTGCAACAGTCTCTTCGAACCTGGCCTTGCCTTTCCTCCTCTCCCCGGCTGTATAATCCCAAGGTACAACCTTTGTATGGAATGGTTTCAAGGTCGACATTGCCACTGGGATTAGCGTAGCTATCCTTACTCCAAACGGAGCACGTGCCTTGGATGGGAAAAATGCAACTTCAAATGACGTGGGTGCATTTACCGGAGACACGAATTCGACCTCAATTGGTGTTGCCGTCTTAGCAGACGATGTTGTTTCAAATTCAAGTGGTACAGACAAGTTTACCTCAGCATCCTCAGACGGTTGACTCTGGACTATGATTGGATTGAGAGTAACTATTGACTTTTTTGGGTCATCAACTTCTGCGATCAACCCGATTGATCCCTCGGGATCCCAGTCATCTTCTATTTCAATCATGTGAATACCTCCACCCTTATGGTCTGGCAGAGGGTTGTTGCGGACATTTGGAGTGGGTTCCTTTGCCACAATAATCTTGTTATCAATTAAAGTCTGGATCTTGTCTTTCAAGGAATGGCATTCGTCGATGGTGTGCCCTTTCATGCTGGAGTGGTATGCATAAGATTTGTTTGGGTTAACCTACAGAGAAGGGTTCTCAGGGGTGGCAGCAGGGATGGGGGTGACATAACCAGCGGCTTTGAGTCTCTCATACAACTGGTTAATGGGTTCGGTGATGGCTGTATATTATTTTGGAGGTCTGTGGTCAAAATTGGGTCAGGGTCTAGGGAAGTTTCGGCATGCAGGAGGTGATTGATAGTGGGATGGTTGAGCATTATAGGTCTGGTAGACATGTGCGGGTTGGGAGTATCTGGGTAAAGTAGGCTGATATGTGGGAGGTGGAGGTGATTGATAAGGTGGTGGTGGAGCTTGGTAGAAGGGTGACAGTTCTTGGTAGTTCGGAGTTGGCTGATATATGAGTGGAGTTGTTGGGTAAGTTTGGTATTTGAGGGGACATTTAGTCCTCTGTGCAACCATTACGGCCCTTACGTCCCTTTTCTTGGATGCACCACCGAACTGTAAGGCCTTATTTGTAGCCTGCAAGGCCTTGTAGTTTGTAACCATTCCGCTTTTGATATCCTCTTTAATTCTTTCACCCAGTTTGATAATGTCAAAAAATTTGTGATTCTCAATCATCATCAGTCTTTCATAATACTGCGTGTCTTGATCCCGAACAAAGAATTTGTTCATCTATTCCTCCTCTAAGGCAGGTCTGACCTTAGCAGCTTCGGACCTCCAGCGAGTAGCATACTTGCAAAACATTTCTATAGGCTTCTTATTTAGATTCTGAATATAGAACACATCTGGCGCATTCTCTGTGTTAAACCTAAAGTTATCCATAAAGTCGGACGCCATGCTTACCTAGTTTGACTACTTCTTTGGATCTTGGCTGATGTACCAGGACAATGTATCTCCTTTCAGACTCCTCATGAATAGCTTCATGCAGATTCTCTCGTTCTTCCCGACTCCAACCATCTTGTCACAGTACGTCCTCAAATTGACCCTTGGATCACCTGCACCATCAAATATTTTGAACTTCGGATGTTTGTACCCCTCGGGCAGTTCGACATCGGGCTGTATGCAAAGATCTTCATAGTTCAGCCCCTCGATTCCTTTACTTTCTTTAACACCCTGAATCTGGCTAGTCAATTTCTTGAGTTCCTTAGCTAGGTTTTTGATGAGCAAGTCATTTTCATCAAACTCGGGTGTGCTTGAGATAGGTTGGGAGGAGTGTGGCATGGTCTCCACGTAGATAGGGGTGTTATGATGGGTGTGAAAGTGGTCATTTGTGGAGTTTTAGAGTTCTAGGATGAGTTGTAGAGTGTTGTTTGGGGTATGGTAGGTGTTGCATTGGGTCTTTGTTGAAATAGTGTGAGGAGCGGGATGATTCTATTTCTTTGGGATGTTTTGAGGCGGTGTAGGGTTTTGAGTATTGGGAAAGGTGATATTTGGGGTGCTGAGGGAAAATGACAGGCTTACCAGATTCCGAACGTGATCGAGCTCTTCTTGGAATCTCAACAACTTTTGTTCAAGTTGAGATACATTCTCCTTAGGAACCTGAGTGCCATGGACATTAGTGGCCTCTACCCGTTCAGTTGGATTCTCCTTTCTAACGTTGTTCAAATCTTCCATCTTGCCTTTGCTCTTGTTTTTGACAAGATTAAGAGGAGGAGTGGGTAGAGGGCCCCTGGATCTCTTGGAATAGGATGATGTTGCCAGAGTGCACAAACTAACCATTGGGGAAGGGAATAATAAAGACAAAAAAAAGAATAAGACAAAAAGGTAACCGAGTTAGTGAGGATCATAAAAAGTATTGCAATATTTAAACACATAGTGTGGGAATGTAAATCATGTCCTAATTTGGGGACCTCTTTAAGATGCTAAATACCTCATTTTATTGATAAAAAGTAGACGAATCCCAAATTGACACTAAATAAACAGGAAATGAAAAATCACTAATGGTCATTGGCCTTATTACATTTTATAAAGCAAAAAGATAAACTCCAATCTATTTGGTCGCAGAAGGACCTTCCCCAGATTCGTCATCCTTGGCTCCGTCGAATAGCTTTTCCAACTCGCGAAGTCCCAGCAACAGGTAGGCTCTCGCTAGATGTCCGTCTTCGGTCCCTTCAGTATTTTGACAGTCTTCGACCCTTTTTAGAAACTTTCTCTCCAATTCCACTATGCCTCGCTCCAAGTACCCCAGTCGCTTGTTGGCACTTACAGCCATGTCCTTCCATTCCTCAATTAGCTTCTGGTTGGACTCTTGTATCTTGCGGTGTTCGCTTTCATATTCACGGATTCTTTTGCGCGGTTGGTTGTATTTGACCTATGCCTCAGCCCTTTCATCTATAATCATGTGACTGAGTAAACCCTGGCTCGCCCAAACCTTTATGATTGTCATCCAACCAACTTGAGTAGAAAGGAGCGCAACCAGCGTGATACCTGTCTGGATCAATGGTATCTCTCCCCATTATGATCTTGCAGTGCCACATATGTTGAGCTTGGCACTTGTAAGGACTATCATCATTCTAGAAGTCAGCCTAGAAATGACTCATCTTGTCGACCCTAGGTATAACCTGATTCCTACTAGCTTTCCTCATAACTCGGAGAAGGACGTAAGGATATGTTCCTCTCAGACCGATCAGTACTAGGAAAGGTGCATCTCGGGATCGGGCGATGAACTCCTCGGTTGGAAACCACTCGAACATCCATTGGACCTATTCTTCATTTAGATTATCAAATAGCTCTACCCATCCTTTGGCATCTTCTGGCTGAGGGAACATATTGGGTATGTAATTCATTTGCTTTGGATGATGGAAAGCGATGTGATCATCCTAGTCCCTTCACTGAATCTCTTGTCGGTATTTTCCTCTTTGGAGATGTTCCATGAGCCAGAGCTGAAGTAATAAATTGCAGCCTTCGAAGTGTTTTGCTCCTCGTTGACACTTCTCCAAGGATCGATATATGTCGGTAATGATCATGGGCACGATGCTGAATGGGTGGCCACCAATCCCTTCCATTAGGGTCTTAGTTACCATAGCCAGCCTGGTATGGTTTCTTGCTTTCTTCATTGTAAACACGATCAGCCCTAGGAAATAAAACATAAAGACGAAAATCCTTCGATAGATGTGCCCTAAGGATGTGATGGCAAAATCATCAGGGTAGGTACCGTAGGATTTGTCGTGACCGTACCTTTCATACAAATAGTCAGAAGGGATGTAGGATTCCTTCAGACATATCAATTCTGGATTCTTCTTCAAACCCATCATTTTGAGGAAACCCCTGCCTTTGCGGTTCTCAGGCATTAACTAACCCGGAGTTTCCCACACTAGACTGGCCAATCCTCCCATCTCCTCTAGCAAGGGTGTCATTTCAATGTCCCCAAAGTGGAACACAGCCCTTTCACAATCCCAAAATAGTGTGGCAGCTTCTATGATCTTGTTGTTTAGTTGGATCTCCAGAAGGGATGGTAGATTTCCCACATATTTTCGAACGAGAGTTTGATGACTAGAGTGATAATCTTTCCACTAGCTTAGCATTCTTGGGTGGATGTTGGTGACCATGCCGAATCTAGGGACTTCGTGCCTCATGTTTCTGCAAGACAAATAAGGTTAGGCCCTTACCCCCACCAGACTTGACTATTTAATACCAATAATTAGCATGAAGCATTTAGTTCTCTAAATAAATGCACAGAACGTGGTGATGTATGTTTGGGTTTAGGGAAACCCAGTGGACTTTGGACAAGACTATCTTAAAGGATCATTATGTGGACAACATAACTGACCCCGCTAGGTTTGACCATGATGCATGCACAATTTGAACAGAGTAAGGTTTATATGGGGTTTTAGACTGGTACCCTTGAGCGGACAACTCAAGGGGGAAGGCACGGAACTGTCCACTGCACCGCTGATCGACTGGTTTTACCACAAATATGCCATTCCAAATTTAGGGGGTAATGATATAGGAAGAGCGAACCACTCATTATAAGCATTGCTATGGTATTTATTCGGCACGAGAAGAGTATGATGTTGAGCATGATTATGCAATAATTAAAAGTATGTTGGCACGTATTTGTACGTTAAGAAAGCGATAAATACAATTGTTTCATAATTTAAAGCAGTAATAAAGGAAAGAAACGAAGAAGATAAGTCAATTTTGCCTTTGAAAAGAGATTAAATGCTTAAAGGAATTTAACAAGTAATTGCACATAAGGGAGGGTACAAATTCACAAGAACAATATGAAGTGGTAAAAGCCTAATATCCCCAGTAGAGTCACCATGCTGTTGCGCCCCCTTTTTCCGTCTTGCATCGAAAAATTGGGTTTATGATATTTTGGGTATAGGAAAATTCATTCCTTTTGGGAACTGGGTTTTTCATGAGTCGCCACCTAATGATTTAAGGTGCTTTAGGACACCTATAAGGTTCACTTCTAGGTTTGTTTGCTAACTAGAGATAGGGTAAGGGCTTGAAATTATCCTAAGGGGAAGGTGTTAGGCACCCCTCAGGATCTACTATTGTGGTTCCCGGCCACACAGTTTTGTGAATTTGGTACAATTAGCATATAGACAAGTATAGGCTCAAATAGTAGGGGATTTGAGTTTAAACACATAAGAGTTTGGAAGAACAATTATTAAAAGACGAATTTTTGAAGAGAAGTCATAGTTCTACAGATACTTGAGAATATAAAAAAAAGGAAGAGGATGTGGGGTCCTAGGTTTATTTATAATATGGATCACATCAATGCGATACCCGGTATGACACTTCTCGGAATAGGGGATACACATGGTATTAGCGCACCGATCATCATATCTATATCTACCCTTCCCACCCTATTAAGGTATTAAAGCACGGATTGGTCTCGACCTTTATTGCATTCTATTACCCGTCCCATTTCTATCAGTCCCAGAGGAATTTAGGACTACTATTCCTAGAAGAGGGAGGATTTAGGCTGACTCTTAGATTTTTAAAGGTAAATAAGACTAAGGCTACATTCAAAACACATAGGACTGCGTATTAGGGGAACATGTAAGCAACTAAGAGGCTCATATATACCTCCTCAAGTAAAGCACATACATAGCATGACTTAAACACATTTAGGGTCAGAATTTAATGGTGATATCCCATAAACATGATGTCTATTACTGATTCAGTATGTAGCAAAGCAGTAATAGTTTTAAACGAGCGATTTGGGATCCTATAGGCATGCTTTATAAATCGTATTAATAAAAGGAGTAGGTTGTTTAAAACTGATTCAGAACAGTACGAGTTGAACTGATTTTAAACTAGACTAAAACCGGTTTTAGACCATATAGGCATAATCTCTATTATTGCTGATTTTTATCCCCTACAGATATGATATCTAGTTGAACGTGAAACGAAGCAGGCAGGATTTACTTGAAATTCCTATAGGCATGATTTCTATGAAAAATACTAAGTTTAACCTTATGAAAATGATGTCTGATTATAGCCGTTTAGATCCTATAGGCATGGTGTCTAAGTATGGTAATAAAACATGCAGAATTTAAAACATGTCCTATATGCATGCTATCTAAATGTAGAATTAAAACATGTAGAATTTAAAACATGTCTTGTAGGTAGGTTATCTAAATATAGAATTAAAACATGCAGAATTTAAAGAAAACAGATCCTATAGGCATGTTATTTACCCTTCTAATACCTAGACATGCATAATTACCCATCCCCTTTCACTAACCAGTCCCCAATATTTGTTACAAATTATTACAGACCATATACTGAATTACATCAGAAAAGTGCAAAAATGGAAGTTACAACCATAAGAAGCCTAATTCTTGACTTCCTCTCTAAGTTATGGAATGAACCACCTCAAGCTCCACTTGTTTCAAAGCCTTTCTCAGACCTGGGTATGTCAAAGTTCCCTAAGGGACTCAATGGACCCTGAGCAGTGCTTACACCCAGGTTTGCATAACCAGATAGAGATGAGTGCAGTGTGGAAGAGCCAGCCCTTATGTGTCCAACTTTAGAGGGAGCTCAAGGGTCCCAAGGCAAGGCTCACACAAGAGGGGCAGAACCTAAGTTCTAAGAGTATAGTGGAAGTGCAGAAACAGAGATTTATTAAAAACTGGGTTGAGAATAGTAATGGGTAAGGGTGATTTGAAAATAGTAGTAGTAAAACTTAAATTACACAGAATCAGTAATTGCAAAAAAAAGGGTCAGATTTGGACATGCACAGTAATAGATGATGCCAGCGTGCCCACAAACCAACCAGAGAACACAAGCACATAGGGGGATATGGGGGTTTGGGATTTATAAGTCAGCAAATCATATAAAGTGACTGACGGAGTACATGCATAAGGGAAAACATTAATTTAGAAGGGGAGGGAGCAGATTACAGCATGCTTAGTAATGAAACTTGATTGCATAAACATAAGCAGAAACAGGCAAAAGTGAAGGAAACAGCTAAAGAAACATGTTGTTCTTGATTCTTGAAGATTAACTAGGACATATCAGTAAGAAGCAAAGTTCAGAAGGGAAAAGTAAGCAAATTTCCACAACCTAGCCTTGGCTTTCAGTCGGCTAGACAAAGCAGTAGCACAAGTAGTAATAGAGAAAAAGGAGAGTTTTGAGTGAAGCGTGTGTTCTGGACTTAGATGGTTCGTGTGTTTGAAAGAAAAGAGGGTGGGTATTTATAGTTTTGAAAACATGTGAAGAATAAGGTAATAACCAAAGTATTAACACAAACATGGAAACAATCACAAGTCAAAATCAATTAACCCAAATGATTTCCCTTTAATTAAGGAATCACTGTTTAACGGGTACCTGCAGGCCCAATTAAGGAAAGAAAATTAGTTTGGAGACAGACTGATTATTGCCATAAAAGGGGTAGTAAAAGCATGAAGTGAACAACCAAGTCTAAATACAAAAATATGCTTATTTTGGAAAAGATTCAGTAAGGTAAAATATCATAGTAAAGGAAAGGAATCAATTAACTTTAAACAGATGAGTAGAAATTAGGGCTCGTAAGAAAACTTTTGCAATCAGTCTCAAAATGGAGATCAATCAAGGAAGATCAATCAGTATATAAATAGAGTGAACAGAAGCGTCAGGCATGCGAAGCACATTGGCATAAGAAACAACACACAATAGTAGTAGAAATAAGCATAGGATTCAGTAGTGAGAAAAATATTCGAAGCATAGTAGTCAAGTATGATAGGTAGTCACATAGAATCAACAGTGAAGAAATCATAGCAACAGGTAAAGAGAATCGGAAATAAGTAAAGGTCTCACAACATCAAATGAGAAAAACCCTTTAAGAAATTAGGGTTTCAACCATAATCAAGTAAAACTCAGAATCAGATAAGTCACATAAAGAAAAGAGTGTTTGAAACAGGGAACCTTTAATCGAGTCAAGTATACATTCAAACAAATAGTCTTAGACAAAAAGACTTAGGGTTTTCCACAATAATCGAGTTTAAAAGATGGTAAAACTCATAATCAAATAAGTAAAAAAAGAACAAAGAACTTAATCAAACCAGTACACATTTAAACAAACAGTCTCAGAATTCGGACGAGACCAGAATTAAGGTTTTCAACATGTTGACTCAGAGAGAAGAACAACATGAGCAAAAAATAGCAGAATTACAAACAACATCAAAAATCGGAGAAGAGATCTTTTGAAAAACTTAAAGGAAAACCTTAACGAAAAGTCGTTTTGAAAGAAAAGTTGAAGAACTTTCGAGAAAAACACTTAAAACATTCATAGCAAGTATAGATCTAAATTAGATCTAAAAGAAAATCAAAAGATCTTTAAAGATTAGGGTTTTGAAAAACCCAAAAAAGGTGAGAAAGGCCTTTAAAGTTTCTTATCTAACCAGGAAAGTCAAGGATCTGCCTTGAAAGGCCATGAATGGCCGGAGAAAGGTCATGGATGGCCGGAGAAAAGCCATGAACTGAAGTCGAGCAAGGAGTGGACCAGATTCCTTCGAGGACTAGCCATGAAACCACAGAAACAAACACCTAAAAGCCATGGGAGGCTGATACATGTCTCAAATGACCACGAGGGGCCATGGATTAGGAAGATGTTAGGGTGGATTAGGGTGTAATTTGATGGCGACGGCTAGGGTTCGTAAGGGATTGCAGAGAGAATTGGGAGGGAAAGGGATTCTGAGGCAGCGTTTGGTAAAGAATGAGGTAGGGTAAGGGGTCGTTTAAGGTTAAAAATGGATAGGGCGTATAATGGTCGTTGATCTAAATGATCAACGACTAGGATTAAAGGGGTTAGGTGGGGATCCGGGTTTGGGTAGGTTTAGTTGGGTTAGGGGTCAGGTTTAAATGAAATTGGGCCGGGAAATTGGGTCTGATTTGTGGTTCAAATTAGGCTACAATTGAAATAAAACTGGGCTATTATTTAAATAGCCAATTTTCCTATTTTTAAAATTATACAAATAGTAAATTAATTTTTGGAAATAAATTGAAAGTACTAAAATGACTTATAATATATAGTTAACCATTTAAAAATACTGGACTTAATTTTTATGAATATAAACGCAATTAAATCTTAAAAGAGGCTAATATTGCAATTATATGCAATTTAGCTTTAAAAATATTAAATAAATTTGTAAATACATGCAAAAATTTCCTTAGCTATATTGTAGCCTAAATATGAATGTCCAATAAATGAATTACCAAAATTAATAATTTTTGGAAATAATTATTGGGTTTTTATGGGTAAAATAGGGGAATAAATTGATTTAAAAAAATTTAAAAAATTAAGGAAAAATTATAAAACATTTGGACATACTTATATATGCATACATATTCTATTTTGAAGGTATTTTGCATATTAAAAAATACATAGGTAAAAATTGGGTGTCAACACCGCATACACCCTACCATCCAATGATAAATATGAGAACTTCACAATCCACTCCGAGCTACAAGCAACTAGGTACTCAACCAGCCAAGAACTCTTCCATTTGATCTTATCTAGGAGAAAATCATTATACATCCCATGCTCCTCATGCCAGTAGAAAATATACATCTCTAACCGTGGTAGAGACCATCAAGAACTCTCCGAATTCGATTTGCACAAAACTAAACCGTCACAACTAAATTCATCTAACTCAACCCCGCTACGCAGGCCATCAAAACCTAAGAGCATTGCCACAAAACACTTGTAGAAACCTAGTGCACCCTAAGAACCCAAGAACCGATCATATCTGTTACCTTGTCGATCCGACCTACTACCAAGCTGTCCCAAATCTCTGAGTTCCTTCCGAATTACCTTCCAATTGATATGTTTCCTTTCTAGTACACCGCTATCCTTAACTAAAACTTTCCCCACGAACTTTAGCTAAAAATCACATTGCCCTAAGGCTCATAGACCCTCGCATTCCTCTGAAGCACCCCCAAAAGTACCACAGCCGAGATACCCGCTCTGAGAAGACCTTCTGCAAATCTAAAGTCATTACCTTCACCTTCCTGATATTGATGTGTAGAATCCATAATAATATAGAAATACCACGAGTCTTGACACCCTCCAATGCAAACCTCAGTTTCTATCCAAATATACAACCTGAAAATCTCAATTAACGCTCCGACACCGCATAATGTAACCTCACCTTAATGCAACCAAGCAACCTCCTATTCAATGAACTGCACATCCTTATGAAGCATAACATAACCTTTGTCGAAATTTTCCTTTACCCGAGCTATACTCGGTCTCAATCTCCGTAAGCCATAACTAATTCACCCGTACGCCACAAACTGGAACCAACATAGCACATAACCGTCCAATCAACTAATCAATAGCCGACTCCCCCACTTGGCTCGAAGCTATGGATCAAAACACACACAATAACTCATAATGCATATACTCTATTGCTGCCATAATACCATAGTGAGATTAAACTAAACCCCTCATAAGCTCGTGCAACAGAGACCATCTAGTATTTTAAATATTCTGCAAATCTCGCATTCACCCTTATAATAGTCAAGCCCAGTCTCTTAGGCAACCCAAATTCAAATTGCAACACATATATTTTACTAGTAATAGAAATCTTCCAATAAATGACATAAAGGATCATGCAATCTTTAGAACAATCCGTAGGAGATAGTCCACCTGCATCGCCTCAAACTAACATCTCTTTAGACCCTTCCGCCATCATACATTACACAGTCACTTAATCTTTCTAAGTCTGAACTCATCTCACAACGCGAAATCCACTTCACTTTCCAACTAGGCAATATCAGAAGGTCCTTCAACATGCCCACAACTCCAGATAAACATCAAATCACGATGGAAACTAAGCACCGAATAGTTCTTACTACCCCAAGCAGACCCTTCTTGTCTCGTTCAAATCATATGCACACATCTTGCAGTCACATCATGCTCATCACGTAGCTATATTGTCATTACTCCTACCAATAGGGACACTATCGGACATAAAAATCCAAAAGCACATGCTCACATAATCAATGCCTCAAGGCTCAAGCTATAGGAAAAACCCAGCTTCAAGTCCTCCAGACTAGCCCAACATCAACACACAGAGATCACACCTCGCCCCTCGATCAGGGAATCACAAGCCATCGATGCATATCTGATATTGAGAGCTCATGCAAGCATACGAATGCGAGCAAAGAATTTCAAGAGTTACATTTCAAGCTGAATCAAAGACGCACGACAAGAATTCAAGAATGTGAAGTTTTTCCTAAAAGGTTCTACAGCCTCTCGAGGATAAGAACAGACGTATTTGTACCGGTCCATGAGACTCTACTAAACCTGCTCATGACTCGTGTAACCTAGGCTCTAATACCAACTTGTCACGACCCAAAAACTAACCCAGTCGTGGTGGCACCTATCGTGAAACTAGACCAGCTGACACAACTCCCGAATCTACCATTATTCAATAAAAGTTATTTTTCTACCATTTATAAATCAATAATATCTATGTAAGTTTTAAATGAAAAGTTCGTAATATAATCACACAAGCCCAACAGCTGGGTGTCACTAGTCATGAGCATCTACGAAGAATCCAAATACAACAAAAAATCTGAAAATATACTAAATATAGTCTAATGAAAACAAGAGGGAGAAAAGTTGTGCTGTGAAGACCGGGCAGCTACCTTGCTAAACTCCGATGACTCTGCCTCTAAGCGATCAACACCCGCTACCGGGTTCAGAAATACCTGAATCTACACACAAGGTGCAGGAAGTAATGTGAGTACTCCAACTCAGTAAGTAATAAAAGTAAATAAAGTCTGAGCAGTAAGAAATCACGTAAAACCACATCATGGCACCACAAAAGATACCACTTATTTCTAAAACAGGATACAAATCAAATCATCTCGTTCAACTCTCATTTCGGGAAAAAATCCTTTAAAAAATGCCTTTCTAACAGTTTTCAATATAAGTTCTGTGAAATTTATAGTGAAAGTGATAAAAATCATAATTGACCCCTCGGCCAAAACAAAATTAGTATACAGCCCCTCGGGCAAACAGATATTCATAATCATTTCGTAACTTAAAAATCTCAGTGGAAGTAACAAAGCCAAATCAGTGACTAAATTTCGAATACCTTGTAAAAACTTCAATTCAAAGGAAAGTTGTTTAAAAATATTTGTTTAACATTTCAATAGAGGCTCGGTCTAAAGATGAGTGAAAGCGTTAATTAGATCAACATATTCAATAGAAACTCACTTTAAGGAGTAGTGAAACCAGTAAGTCCATAAACAGGCCCCTCAGGCAAAGCATCACTCGTATACATGTATGTATGTATGTATATATATATATATATATATATATATATATATATATATATATATATATATATATATATATATATATATATATATATATATATATATATATATAGAGAGAGAGAGAGAGAGAGAGAGAGAGAGAGAGAGAGAGAGAGAGAGAGAGAGAGGCTCAATAGGTACCATATAATAACTGTTGTGGTGTGCAGCCCGATCGATATATATAGTCGATTGCGCTCACTAGGGATGTGAAGACTCTGGAAGGGCTCCTACAGTATAAGCACTATATCGCAGCGGCGTGTAGCTCGATCCAATATATATATTTTTGCGGCGTGTATCCCGATCCATAAATCCTGCTACGTCATGCAACCTGATCCACATACATACATACATACATACATACATACATACATACATACATACATACATACATACATACATACATACATACATACATACATATATGCATACATACATACATACATACATACATACAGCCCAATCCATATATCTCGTCGATGACGCTCACTGAGGGTATGCAAACTCCAGAGGGGCTCTTACAGCCCAAGCTCTATATCGCTGCGGCGTGCAGCCCAATCTATAAATATATAATCCTCCCAACCAGGCCCTCGGCCTCTCTCAGTCATTAACCTCAAAATCAGACTCTCGGTCTATCTCAGTCATCAACCTCCCAATCAGACACCCGGTCTATCTTAGTCATCAACCTAACAATCACTCGGGCCATCAGTAAATCAGGGAACTCAGCCCAAACAGTTTTCACATTTTAAGAAGTAAAGTGACAAAACCAGATTTAAACGATAACAGGTAAAACATGACTGAGGATATGCTTTCAAAACAAATAGAGTGAGGAAAAGTAGTGAAAATGCCGCTAAGGGTCTCAACAGGTCGGCACAAGGCCCCAAACATGGCATACAACCCAAAATATAATATCAATCTCTAAAATATGGAATATCATAAGATTTCAAATCAAATACGCGACTTAACAGTCGTACGGGACGGACCAAGTCTCAATCCCTATCGGTGCATGACTCCACGCTCGTCATCTAGCGTGTGTGTCACCTTAAAGTAGCACAACGATGTGAAATCCGGGGTTTCAAACCCTCAGGACATCATTTACAATCATTACTTACCTCTATCCGGTCCAAACTCTAGCCCGCGATGCCTTTGCCTCTCAAATCAGTCTTCAATTGCTGCGAATCTAACCAAAATGAGTCCCACATCATTAATACACGCTAAAGGAACAAAGCCCAAGCGAAAATAATCGAATTAACTCAAAAATCCCGAAATGGGCCAAACCTAACCCCCGGACCCACGTCTCGGAATCCAACAAAAATCACATCAATAGAATCTTCATCCTTCCACGAGTCTATACATATCAAGAACATCAAAATCGGACCTCAAATGGCCCATCAAATCCCCACTCAAAGATCTCTTAATCTCAAGCCCTAGTTACCCATTTTCCGCTGGTATTTCCAAATATTTCATCACTAATTAGGTCTTTAATCACATATAAACGAGTTATGAAATCAAGAATCTTACCTCCAAGAGGTTACCCTTTGGTTTCCTCAAGAATCCCTCTCAAAAGCTTCAAATCCGTCCAAAAATGGTGGAAAAATGGCTAAACGTCGCGAAGGTGGCTTTTTTAAACTTTTTGCCCAGGCCCCTTTACCTCAATGCGTTCGCGTGAAGCACCACACGTTCATGAAGCACGGACCAAACTCCCTCTACGCTATCGCATCCATTCCCCACGCGTTCGCACAGAACCGCCACGCAGCCCTCTCACGCGCCTCAGACCCCTACGCGATCGCGACCACTCTAAAGCGATCGAATAGAACAAAATTATGCTGCCCCCAAATAGCCCTATGCGATCGCATTCATACCTATGCGACCGCATAGAAGGGCACCAGAACAGAACACCAGCATTAATTTCTGCAATCTTTCCAAGTCCGAAAAGATCAGTTTACCTCCCGAAACTCACTCGAGGCCCTCGGGACCTCAACCAAACATGACAACATATCCCATATCATTATTCAAACTTGTTCCAACCTTCGGAACGCTCAAAACAATATCAAAACACCAAATCATCACCTAATTCAAGACAAAGAATTCCCAAAACTTCCAAATTTTGCTTTCGATCAAAAAATCTATCAAACCTCGTCTGAATGACCTGAAATTTTGCACACACACCAAAAATGACACAACGGACCTATTCAAACTTTCGGAATTCCATTCCGACCCCTATATCAAAATCTCACCTACCGACCGGAAAATGCCAAAATTCCAATTTCGCCAATTCAATCCTAAACCTTCCGCGGACCTTTAAAATACATTCCGATCACGCTCCTAAGTCCCAAATCATCTAATGGTGCTAACCAAATCATAAAAATTCCAATCCGAGATTATATACTAACAAGTCAAAACTTGGTCAAACCTTTTAGATTTTAAGCTTCAAACTGAGAACTATTCTTCCAAATTCATTCTGATTGCCCTGAAAACCAAAACCAACGATTTACCTATCATAATACACCACATGGGACTAGTAATGCTCGAGAACTGGCAAGCAAAGTGCAAAAGATCAAAATGACCTGTTGGGTCGTTACACCCACGGACCTCCGATTTCACTTCCGATTACGCTCCCAACACCAAAATTACCATATGGAGCAATTCCCAGACTCAAAATCCTAAACATACATTGATAACACTGAAATGCACTTCAACCCAAACTTATGAAATTCTTCCAGAAATGCTAACTTCCACAATAGGTGCTGAAACATTCTTGGGTCGTCCAAAACTCGATCCGGACATACCCACAAGTCTGAAATCATCATATGAACCTGCTGGAACCTTCGAATCCCGTTTCTGAGGTCGTTTACTCAAAAATCTAATCTTAGTCAATTCTTTCAACTTAGTGCTTTCGAAATGAGGATTTTCTTTCCAAATCAACTCCGAACTTCCCAAAATTCAATTCCGACCATGCGTACAAGTCATAATACCTGAAGTAAAGTTGCTCATGGCCTCAAACTGCTGAACAACGCGCTAGAGCTTAAAACTACCGATCAGGTTGTTACATTCTCTCACACTTAAACATACATTCATCCTAGAACATGTTGAGAACTATACTGAAGTCGTCTGAAATTACTGTTTAACACCTCGTGTACCTACCTGTGCTACCACAACTCAGTTGAGCACATTAGCTTGATCAATTCTGAAGATATTCCCTTTTATTCAAGCAAATAAGCTTAGAGCCCAATTCTAACATCCGAAATTATCTGCCATGCCTGCTTTCCAATATATGAACACTGTATCAATCACTACATGAGGTATCAGAACATGAATGCATGCCTTTGCTGAATTCTCGCCATGTATCACCTTATTCACAGAACCATAATAGCATTCTCTTATCATAATAACCAACATTCCCCAAATCTGATGCTCGCAACACACCTCATGATATACATAGGTCTTGCTCTAACTCTTACAATACCGCCACAATGGAAGAGACATGTAGAAATTCATAACCAACTGCCGAATCAACAAATCATTGGGTCTATACTCCTGACAAGAACCGTCACCTCACTCTGAACCAAGTAATGGTCTTTTCTCCTTAATATACGTCATATAATCAGATTGCATTGATCCTAAATCCAATGATCTCGTCTCACCTAGTACGAATTGCTCAGGCAATAAGCCACCCAGGACATGATCAAAAGTCTCATATAATGCCACTATGTGCCAATAGGCTATGAACTCGAACGTGACAAAAGGAAAACAAACTCTGGAAGGGACTACTCAACTCACGCACTAATATAGACTTTCCTTAGAAAATAATAAACAAGGCACACAAAAATAGCATATAGAAAACTGTACTCAACATCACACTGTTGCAGCGTGCAACCTGATCCAAATTACATACCCATGGCGGCGTGCCACCCGATCCACACATAGTTATATAAGGAGATATACATCGAGCTAAATTCCTCATTACAACAAATACTGAATATCGGTACCATACCATCCCTGGGGAGACATATAGAGCCATAAGCCACAAACTCAAGTACAACTAAGGTGCGATATATATTCTTAAACTAAAGAGTCGTCCTGCTCACATAACACCATTGCTACACGAAACCTTAACACATAAGAAAACTATCAAGCCGTCCACAACTCACACGGCACAATATAGCATTACATGAAACAACCGACGATGAAATAACATCCAATGTATGAATACTCGTCCATAAGGAGTGCTATGCCGAAATGAACACATCCGGCCTGATATAGAGCCTATATTCGTACTTAAATCCATTCACAGACCTTAAGTTGATTCTGATTGTACCTAACTAAGTTCATAATCTTTCTTGGGTCTATAATAACCCTCTTTTTCCCATACACATAGGAACAACCATTATAACTGGAGTAATCTTGTACAGTCTATAACCCAATAAATTGAGTGCCCTCCAGGCATCAATTCTCAAATTAACGATATTGCCACAATCTTCACACTTGGTTTAAATCTTCGATCAATCAAGTGACTACATGTCACACTTATACAATCTCTCTATGAGACACGCTTCCATGACCTTCCGCACCAGATATCAGGTCTGCACATCCACACCACTGGCCGGACTAATGCTGTACAACATAACGAGAATCCATAACCAGATTGTAGCCTCTTTCATAAAACACTAATCTCAGGTGACGCTGAAGACAATACCAGCTTACTCTAACATTCGCATCCATTTCTTGCTCCTCCCAGCTTGCGACATCCTTGCCAACACCGAACCACAACCTCGGTTCCTCACTTTCAATTTTCATATCGCTCAGTGCACCTAACATGCCAATATGCAACAGTAATAGAATCTCATCTTAACTCCTGAACTACTAATAGAGTATGCATTTCATTATACAGAATCTTTTACTTATCTCATTCCAAGAGGACCATAGCAACACAAGAGTGAATTCTCATAATCATAGAACATTCAATTCCTCAAGTAGTGGCCTAAGCCAGCACAACCCTTCCGGGATCCACCTACACATAACATGCCATAATACTTGAATACTTCCAAAATGATATCAATTATGATGGTCGTCGAGCCTCGCACGCACCGCCATCACTATGCCAATTCAACCATGGCTAACCAATCTATCTTCTTCTAGTTAATCCTTAACTTGCCTTAGAGATAATAATAGCTCTATTCCTTTCATCACCAACCTGAACCCGCACTCACCTTGAGTGACCCTATTCCACGAGACCACCCTGTCTTCAAACCTATGAATCGCTTCATACACCCCTTGCATGCACATTCACATCTTCAACTGATACACCCGTTCTAATAACTCCTTTACAAATAAAAAGTCTTTTTCTCTTTTTCCTCCCAATGCTACACTACAAATCAAAGCATCATAGAACATTCTGAGCCTCTTATCATAAGCTGCTACAAAAGCTTGATTCTTGACCATACTTATAGGCTCGAAATCATTAAGCACTACACTATCACTTTTTAATCCACTAGGACCGTTGTTGAGAGCCACCTACTCTGACTTGGTTTCGAATATAATCAACTCCATGAATCTTCTAGCACATAAATACCCTCTCGACAAAGCACCCGGCCAAATCACTTTCCTTAAAACCCGTATCTATATAAGACATAAATCCTTAATCCTTCCCCAAGTCTAAACATGAGCCAATAAGGCCAACCATAGCACACCTTTAACAATTCCCTTGCTCAAACCTCTTATGTTCTTTTCCCTTAGCTGAAATAACCCATCAATATACTAATAGTCAGAAATCTCATAAATAGATTACCATGCAATCCAACCGTAGGCGGTGAGACTCTTCCACTTAGCTTGAAGCCACTATTACACAACTCTGAAACCCACCAAGATTCTTTATTTCTTATTGACATGACCTTGCACAATTAAACCGCCAGATTCCTCAAAATCCCTCCGTTAGCATTTCATGAACATTATGAATCGCTAGCAATATTCACACATCCAAGACCTCTTGACGAATAGCCCGTAAAATTCTTCGCAGGAGCTTCACCAATCACGCGACTGTTGACCTACTCTCAGGAGATAACCCACCTGAGCCCGTGCTTATTCACCAGCTGCACAAGTCTATTCACTCCTCGTGGACATCAACCAGATATGCAAAAATATCTTCCAATTCAAAGTTATGTCGTATCCTTCTTCATATCAAGCAGCTCCTTCCCGTTATATCAAATCTCCCACCGCATAATAGCCAATAATTCATATTAAGTCCGTAAACCCAGCCACTGTCCACTAAACCTCCCAAATCACTCCTAACTTTCCTCAAGGGTATAGTTATCCTACCATTGAATCCACATACTACTCTGCCACTCTCCCACTTTGGGCAGACTCACTTCTTTAAGAAACTACTCGACCTCCACTTCTTACACCTGGCCTTGTAGAAGTTTAACCACCGCATGACTCTTCCCACACATCCTTCCTCATCCCTTGCTGCTCAGCTAATGCCTTAGATCAAAATCTATCTCGGTAGCAATTGAGCCAATAGACCGCTACTAACTTTTAAACCTTTCTGAAGATCGTCTCTCTCGAGCCGTCAGCATTATAAATACACATTCAATCCTGAATCACCGCTCCCCGTGATCTCTGACAGCCGCTTCTCCAATACTATCTTACAATATCCTGCCCTAAGGGCGAATCGTAGAAGGTCTTAACAACGGCGAACTTGGTACATTCAACAAGGACAATGACACATCATCACAGATGAAAATTCCACCATACTCGCAAATACCAAGCCTTGTTACTCCATCAACCCAAATCTGAACATTCTTAGTCCGAATGCCTTTCCCCCGCTGGGAATAAAATACCAAATCTCTAAATCATGCGCTGAGTAAACCTCTCTTCAAGTCATTCACTGCCTTGACATGTTGGCAAGCATCCTACCATCACATCAACACTGCACGCCAATCATTCATAAGCATCATGGAAACTTGTGCCTAGACTCAGAGCTCTCAGTAGTACAACTACTAAGCGTAAACGACAGAATATCCTTCCGTAGGGCGACGACAATAGTCAAATCAACTACGCAGGGGGAAACATCCCACACCCCATCTGTAGTACCATTACAATTCTTCAATTCTCGATTTATAATAAGCTCTTCGCATCGCACAAGATTGAGTAGCAACAAAACAAGGGCATAAGCCTCAAAGGAATCAAATCGTATGATGAGGAATCCAGAAGGGAACTACTCCTAACAGCCCGGTAGCCTCTCGAAGATAAGTACAGACGTCTCTGTACCAATCCGCAAGACTCTACTAGACTCGTTCATGACTCGTGAGACCTAAAGGGAACCTAGTGTTCTAATACCATGTTGTCATGACCCAAAATCCACTAAGGGTCATGATGGCGCCGAGCACCGCTGTCAGGCAAGGCAACCAAAAATACATAATTAAATTCTCGTTTTAATAATTTTGAAAGCTATGATTTTCCTTCAATTTTTACTAGTAAAAGATAACCATTTCAAATTAAATATAATTGCTAAGAAATTAATGCAAAATACTCCATATCATTCCAGAACCCGGTGTAACAAGTGCATGAGCAAATTTCTAGGAAATGAAATAAAATATTGTAACTGTCCGGAATACAAAGTGGACAAAAATGAAAGTACAGTACAATACTCTGAAGGGGACTTTGCTAGCTATAGATCGTCTTGACATATGCAACTCACCTAAGTCTCCATATCAACCTTGCCGCTATGCCACTAGCCACACATGAACCTGTGCAACAAAAATGCACAGCAAGTGTAGTATGGATACGAAAACAACGTGTACCCAGTGAGTATCCCATCTAATCTCGAAGAAGTAGAGACGAGAGGTCGACTTCGACACTTACTAGTGGTCCAATAGTAATATGTTACTAATACGAATAATCATGGATTTATTAAGAACTACAGTAAACTCAAATAAGTCATGAAACAGGTAAACGTTCCTTTTATATTAAAAAATCTCCGAATTCATAATCTATTAATTATCAATTTATCTCAAGGAAGGGAGAGCAAATATCAATATCTACAAATATCAAGGCAAGCAATACAAGCATGCGCAAATCAAGCCGAGGTCGTACGACCCGATCCAATAATATTTAAAATGTGCACTGCCAGAGGGTCGAATGACGCGAACCATAGATGCATCTATTCAATCAACCGAGGCGTTCGGCCCATTTCGAAATTAAAAACACATAGACAGTCAATCAAAAAGTCGACAGGGATCAATTATCTAAAGAAAAGCCAATTCTCTTTTAACAATTTTTGAAAATGAAGTTTAATCTTTTTAGAAATTCATTTACTAATTCGATGTGATTTAAGCAATTCAAGCTGTCAATAAGATTACAAATATTCCAAGTATAGCATGTTTTTGGGTCCTAGACTACGTGGACTTAAACATAATCGTAGCTACGCACGGACTCTCGTCACCTCGTACGTACGTAGCCCCCACAAATAGACGCACAAATCCAATTAATTCACTCATGGGGACAATTCCCTCTTACAATGTTAGAAAGGAGACTCACCTCGCTATGAAGTTCCATAACCGACATTCCACGCCCTTACGAGGACTCAATTCGATGCAAAAATGCTCCAAAACTAGTCAATAATTATGCAAACCCATTAATATATGTTCAATTACTCATTATTATCCAATTTATAACCATTCCTAACCCTGATCGAAAAGTTGACAAAATTGCCATCAGGCCACTGCACGGATTCCAAGATTTTTCGAAGATAAAGTTTACCCATAATCTCACGAACCCAAATATATAATTTTCTCTCAATTTCATGCCCAAAATCGTGGTCAAAATTCAAGAATATGAAATTTCTAGGTCTTCCTCAAAACCCCAAATTTTCACTCATTTCCATGTTAAAATCCATACATAATCAATGTATTTAACTCCTAATAAGTGGGGATAACTTACCTTGCCATTAAATGATGAAACCCCCTCTTGAAATCCTCCAAGAATCGCCCAAGCCAAGAGAAAAATGAAAGAAATAGGCCAAATCATGTCTTAAAGCAACTCACTGCCCAGCACTGCCCTTCTTCACGAACGTGGAAATGCCCTCACGTTCACGAAGCACAACCTACTTCAGCCCCAAAATTTCTTCATCCCGTCTGCGACCCTATCCTCGTGTTCACAAAGGCCAGCTCCCCGGACCCTATGCGTTCGCGTTCCAGGCCTAGCGTTCGCGTAGGCCAACGGCCTCAGTTCCCGCTCCCCTCTTTCCTTCTACGCATTCGCGATCTCCCACCCCTTCGCATTCACGATTTCCACTTTGCGTTCGTGAAGGCCAAATCCAGCAGCCTCCCACTTTTCTCTTCGCGAACGCGGGACTTCCTTCGCGTTCGCGAAGAAGGAAACCAGATACCAGCAATCAACAGTAGCTTTTTTTCCAAATTCGATCCGAAACCACCCTGAAATACACCCGAAGCCCCCGGGACCCCGTCCAATCACACAAACCAGTCACATAATTTAACACGGACCTGCTCGAGACCTCAAATCACATCAATAATATCGAAATCATGAATCACATCCCAATTCAAGCTTAATGAACTTTAGAACTTCAAACTTCTACATTCGATATCAAAACCTATCAAATCCCGTCCAATTGTTCTCAAATTTTGCACAAAAGTTACATTCGACATTACGGACCTACTCTAACTTCTGGAATTGGATTTAGACCCCGATATCAAAAAGTCCACTTCCGGTCAAACTCCTCTAAAACCTTCAAATTTCTATCTTTAGTAAAATGACTCCAAAATGACCCACGGACCTTCGAATTCACCCAGACTCGGAATCCCAAACATACATTGATAACACTAAAATGCACTTCAACCCAAACTTATGAAATTCTTCCAAAAATGCTAACTTCCATAATAGGTGCTGAAACATTCCCGGGTCTTCCAAAACCCGATCCGGACATACGCCCAAGTCCGAAATCATCATACGAACCTGTTGGAACCTTTAAATCCCTATTCCGGCGACATTTACTTAAAAATTCAATCTTAGTCATTTCTTTCAACTTAGAGCTTCCGAAATGAGGATTTTCTTTCCAAATCAACTCCAAACTTCCCGAAATTTAATTCCGACCATGCGTACAAGTTATAATACCTGAAGTGAAGCTGCTCATGGCCTCAAACTGCTAAATGATGCACTAGAGCTTAAAAGGACCTATCGGATCGTTACATGTTCAGCCGCACACTTGAGGCATAAGCTTCCAAAGACATGAGCCCACACATAAATCTATAAACATCTTACGAGTGCCTCCAATTTTATCTAACCTCTATTTAGCAAGTGAAAATTGAAGTGATTGATAAAGAGAAAGATTCAAAAGTGATATTGTTTGCATCAAATTTATTTGTGAATACAAAAATAAATTGCAATCACAATATAAATATGAAGAAACATAGTTTTATTGATAAAATAACGCGGGTATAATTTTGTTTGTTCCCTTGATTCTTCTCTCCTGACTATCTCCGTGATTCGAGGGCTAGAACAACATGTTTCTCGAACGTAGGATGTTGCGGGCTTTCATGGATTTATTTGATATCCATGAAGTATGTTGCGGATCTTCTTGAAGTATTTGATCATCAAGAATTATTCGGCCACTTCTTGATCTCTTTGTGAATATCCCGTGAGTTTATGGGAATTTCGAGATGATCTCCATTTTTGAGATATTTTTTAAAGGATTATGTAACCCTTTTTATAGGAGTGACCTAGGGTTTTGGTAGAGTAGCCTCCAAGCAACACTAACAGACTCCTAAAGTTTCAAGAGGTCTTATAGTATCTTGAATTTAGGATTTAGCTTGATCCATTAAAATTTCGATATCTACAAATGCCCTCTAAAATTTTTCTTTCACATGGACTTCTTTTCTAACGGGGAAACTATCTTCCTCTGATTATCCACCGAGCTAGTATTTGAGAAATGATTTCAATCTCAAAAGCAATTTCCTCCACGTAGCACTAAAGGGCAGGAACTTTATTCCTTATTGTACATGGATCTGTACTCACTTTATTCCTAGTAAAGAAATGCTTAACTTGAATTCTTTCGGGAAAGTAATTCCTCCTTAACTCCTCTCTTCATGAAATTTTAATTTCCAAAACCAACTAGTTGGATGCTAATTACCAAGTAGATTAAACCATGGTACTTGTATTTGTTGGCAAATTGAAATGACCAAGCCGCTAACATTGTCATCCAAGAGAACTTGAACCTTGGTGTCATCGCCCCGCACATCACCACCATGGACTCTATCAACTTTTTTTTTGGTTGCAGATTTATGATGGAGTACCAATAGTCTCGATATCAGACCTCCACAAGACATCAACCCTTGGAGTTTTGCCTTGCAGTATTGTGGCTTCGGTGAAGGATAACTTTTTGTGTCCATTTTGTGTGGCGCGCTCTTCTAGCAGTTTTGCAGCTTTGTTGTAGAACTACTTTGATAGAGAACAAGCAATATTGCCCCCAGAGATTGTGAACATTATTTAAGATCTGTTCTATTTCTGAAGATCGTCGCATTGTAGTTTTCGATTTACCGGAGAAAGAGATGAATGGCAGAACTGGTCCCACTGGGCGTGCCAAAATTTGTTTGCATCAAATTTATTTGTGAATACAAAAATAAATTGCAATCGCAATATAAATATGAAGAAACATAGTTTTATTGATAAAATAATGCAGGTACAATTCTGTTTGTTCCCTTGATTCTTCTCTCCTGACTATCTTCGTGATTCGAGGGCTAGAACAGTGTGTTTCTCGAACGTAGGATGTTGCAGGCTTTCATGGATTTATTTGATATCCATGAAGTATGTTGCGGATCTTCTTGAAGTATTTGATCATCAAGAATTATCCGGCCACTTCTTGATCTCTTTGTGAATATCCCGTGAGCTTATGGGAATTTCGAGATGATCTCCATTTTTGAGATATTTTTTAAGGGATTATGTAACCCTTTTTATAGGAGTGACCTAGGGTTTTGGTAGAGTAGTCTCCAAGCAACACTAACAGACTCCTAGAGTTTCAAGAGGTCTTATAGCATCTTGAATTTAGAATTTAGCTTGATCCATTAAAATTTCGATGTCTACAATTCATCGATATTTTACCTTTTGGATCCTTCATTCTCTTAACTATGTTGGAGGTCTTGATATTTAGATTTTTAAAAGCAATCGAGATTTTAACTTATATAAATTATTTACTTATTTAAATATTGTAGCATGACCATAATTTTTTATATATATTATAATAACTATAATTCATTTGATATTATCTTTAAACTCTTTAATTATCTGCTCAAATAATATTTTTCACTTTATTAAGTTTTTGTATAATATTTTAAAATGATACTTAAAAGTCAAAACAAATAACAAACAAATAATTAAGAATATAGAAGAGAATGATAGAGGGAGGCAGATAAAGAAATTAGACAATCCGATAAGTCATATTTTTTTATTTATTGAGCCAACTAAATAGGATAAATATTCAGTATTTTTAGCGATTTTTATTTTATAACACAAACTTATTATTTATTAATATTTACATGATTTTTAAAAAGTTCTATACTCGCTAGTCGCTACATGACCTAAAGACTAGTAAAACTAAAAAGTATTTGTACCTTCAACAATAGTATTTTAATACCTCTTACAATAAGGTCTACATAATCAAACTCCTCTGAGAGTAGGTTTGGAACATAGTAAGGGATCAGTTGGTTCGAAACAAAGATATTTTGGAATTGTACTCCTGGGATTATAATCTCATATCCTATGGAATAGATACGAACAAGATTTTAGTATAAAGTTTGTACCGATTTTAGCTAATACCAATAATTAAACACAAAATAAATATAATCTCAAAATTTTAAATCGGAGTTAGTATCCGAATTGCGGTACCAAACGACCCCTGAGGAACATTAACTACAAGCCATCAAGACTTTAGTGGCATTTTCAAAGATTGTTTTCCACTTAAGTTGCCGCTTTCTTTGATAAATAAATCGAGAAATTCATGGATTTGTCTATAGTCTATTGTGCAGTTGACGCTTGATCGCATCACGTGAAAGAGACAACAAGCTGTTTTTTTTATCATCAGTTTCTTTCGTTAATTTAACATAAGGTCTATATCTGGATAGTACAGATCCTCAATACTATATAGTTTACACTTAGACTATAAGATTCTTTTTTTCAATTTTCGAGTCCAAGCATAATTGACCTGAGTATTCAATTCGGTAAAGGTCACGTCTTTTTTTGATCGAAAAGATATAGTTATATTATAGATAATCAAACACGTACAGGAAAGCAGTTAAGAAGATGCATAAGAGGTATCATAGTTACTAAGCTAGAGTTTGCTACCAAGGCTTCCGTATGGGAACCATTACTAGTAAGATAGATAGAACTAGATAAAACACTATTATTAATACTAGGTAAAACACCACTGTTACACAAAGTAGTTGTAGCATAGAGCGATTGTGTTGAAGTACTGGAGTTTGTTGTAATTAGCCTTCTTTGTAATATTTCGTTATGATCTTGTTGATAACAAGGTTTTGCAAAAGATGGTGGTCTTCCAAAAATTATGCAGCTCGTCTGTGCATGCATGGCTCCATATTTGGCTAAACTATCTGCAACACAATTTTGCTTTCTATAAATGTATTGTAGAGGAGGGATATCCAGCTGTTGGAGTAATAACCTGCAATTGTTAATAAGATTAGTGTAGTGTATTGTAGTTGAGTTCAACATACCGATTATTGCATGGGTATCTATCTCAATGATGAGGGGTTTGAGATGGTGTTGCACTGCAATTTTCAGCCCCGTGAGTAGTGCAAGAAGTTATGTCTGAACACTTGTGCCTGGTTTGGATTTTCCTGCAAATCCCATGATCCAGTTGCCTTGGTGGTTTCGGAAAATTCCACCAATACCATATTTTTGCTCGTTAGATGAGCAAGACCCATCAATGTTTAGTTTATAAGTATTAGGGTTTGGGGGATGCCATTTTATGTATAGAGGTGTTACAGAATGATGTTTTGATTTTGGATTTGTTAGAAAATAATATTCCGCAGCCATTTGTAATATAAAGGAAATATTTAAAGTAATTCTTGTTTTGATCCTTTCGGGTCATCACTTCCTCCACCTCTAAAACAATTGTTCGTCCTCGAACGGACATAAGTAGGGAGTACCTCAGTCGGGAAAAAGATGGGGATAACGGCTCCGCATATCGGACTCGGACTCCCAGGTCGATGCCTCAACAGGCTAACCTCTCCACTAAACACGAACAGAAGGGAAACTCTTCGATCTCAACTGATGAACCCGCCGGTCTAGAATAGCTACCGGCTCCTCCTCATATGACAAGTCCTTGTCCAACTGGACAGTGCTAAAATCTAACATGTGGGATGGATCGCCGTGATACTTCCGAAGCATAGAGACATGAAACACTGGATGCACGTTGATAAGCTCGGCGGCAATGCAAGTTTGTAAGCCACCTCTCCCACTCGATCAAGAATCTCAAATGGGCCAATGAACCTATGGCTAAGCTTGCCCCTCTTCCCAAATCTTATCACGTCCTTCATAGGTGACACCCGAAGCAACACCCGCTCACCGACTATGAAAGCAAAATCATGAACCTTACGGTCAGCATAACTCTTTTGCCTGGAGTGAGCTGTACGAACAACAATGTCCTTCTTTATTCTCCTCTACCAATAATGATGCTGCAAATCCTGATACATATTAGCGGTGCCTGGATGAATAGAGTACCGGAAACTATGGGCCTCCTCTAAAATCAACTCCCGGAGTCCATACACATTAGGTACACAAACACGACCCTACAGCCTCAAAACTCCATCATCCCCTAAGGTAACCTGCTTGGCACCTCTGTGTTGCACCGTATCCCTAAGGACACAAAAATGGGGATCATCATACTGATGATCTCGGATACGCTCCAATAAAAAAGAACGAGCGACTGTGCAAGCTAATACACGACTGGGCTTAAAAACATCCAACCTCACGAACTGATTGGCCAAAGCCTGAACATCCAAAGCAAGCGGTTTCTCACCGACCGGAATATACGCAAGACTACCCATACTGGCTGATTTCCTACTCAAAGCATCGGCCACCACATTGGCCTTTCCCGGATGATATAAGATGGTGATATCATAGTCTTTCAACAACTCCAACCACCTTCTCTGCCTCAAATTTAGTTCTTTCTGCTTGAACAAGTACTGCAGACTCTTGTGATCCGTGAATACCTCACATGACATGCCATATAGATAATGCCTCCAATTCTTCAACGTATGAACAATGGATGCTAACTCCAAATCATGAACCAGATAGTTCTTCTCATGAATATTCAACTGTCGTGAAGCATAGGGAATGACCTTGCCATCCTGCATCAATACCGCACGAAATCCAATACAAGATGTATCACAATAAACTATATATGGCCCTGAACCTGTGGGCAAAACCAATACTGGCGCCATAGCCAAAGCTGTTTTGAGCTTCTGAAAGCTCGCCTCACACTCGTTGTCGCGCCCCCTTTTTTTCGCAGATAGAGAAGTCTGAGTTTTGACATTCATGAGGAGTTTCCTTTTGGGAATTGGGTATTTAAGGAGTCGCCACCTAACGGAATATGGTGCGTAAGGGCACCTAGAGTGTTTAACTCTTGGATTGGTTTGCATTACCAGAGATTAGGGTAAGGGCTCGAAATGACCTCGAGGGAAAGGTGTTAGGCACCAATAACTCATAATGCTCGTACCGAGCGCGGAAAGCTGTGTTAAGGACATCAGATGCCCTAATCCTCAACTGATGGTAGCCAGATCTTAAGCCAATCTTCTAAAATACCTTGGCACCCTGAAGCTAATCAAACAAATCATCAATCCTTGGTAATGGATACTTATTCTTGATTGTAACCTTGTTCAAATGTCGGTAATCTATACACATTCTCATAGATCCGTCCTTTTTCTTAACAAATAACACTGGCGCACCCCAAGGCGAGAGACTAGGTCTAATGAAGCCTTTTTCAAGCAAGTCTTGCAACTGCTCCTTCAACTCCTTCAACTCAGGTGGGGCCATACGATACGGCGGGATAAAAATGGGCTGAGTGCTTGGAGCCAAATCAATGCAGAAGTCAATATCCCTGTCGGGTGGCATACACGGCAGGTCTGAAAGAAATACCTCAGGAAACTCACGAACAACATGCACAGAATCAATAGAAGGAACCTCAACACCAGAATCACGAACATATGCCAAATAATCCAAACACCCCTTCTTGGCCATATGTTGAGTCTTCATAAATGAGATAACACTGCGGGTAGAATAACCAGGAGTCCCTATCCACTCTAAACGAGGTAAACCCAACAAGGCTAAGATCACAATCTTGGCATGGCAGTCCAAGATAGCGTGGTAAGGTGATAACCAGTCCATCCCCAATATAACATCAAAATCAACCATGTCCAAAAGTAACAAATCTACACGAGTCTCAAGACCCCCAATCACAACTATACGCGAACGATGGACACGATCTGCCACAATAAAATCACCCACTGGTGTAGACACATATACAGAAGCACTCAAAGAATCACTAGGCATGACCAGATACGGTGCAAAATAAGATGACACATAGAAGTACGTAGATCCTAGATCAAATAGACTTGAAGCATCTCTACTACAAACCAGAACCGTACCTGTAATAACTGCATCGAAAGCCTCAGCCTCAGGCCTAGATAGAAGAGCATAACATCGGGGCTGGACCCCACTACCCTGAACTATATCTCTGAGACGACTTGTTGCTTGCTGGCCTCTACCTCTAGCAGCCTGACCTCTACCTCTAATACCTATACCTCCACCTCTAGCACATCTACCTCTACCTCTAGCTGGCTAAGTAGGCTATGGAAAACTCGGTGCCTGAACCATGGCACGAGAACCCTGATGCTAAGAGTTGCTCGATGCTCGAGGGCAAAACCTAGCAATGTGACCCATATCACTACAAGTATAATAAGCCCTTCGGCTGCTGAGACTGACGACCTGAATGACCACTCCGAAAACTCTGGAGCAGCAGTGCACTGATAGGAGTTGGTGGTGCACTATAGGACTGCTGATCAGAATACTGCATATGAGAACCACGGCCACCTGAAGCGCCATAAGAAACCTGAAGTGCTAACTGAAAAGGCCTAGGAGGATGGCTTCTACTATACAAATCCCTACCTCTAGATGAGGTACCACTGACTCTACTTGAATGACGAGGCCTCTTGTTAGACCCCTGACCACCTCCTTGCGATAGAACCATCTCAACTGTCCTAGCCACATTGGCCGCCTCCTGAAAAGAAATCTCATTCCCCGTCTCCTTTGCCATCTGAAGTCGAATAGGCTGGATAATCCCCTCAATGAACCTCTTCACTCTCTCTCTCTCTCTCTCTCTCTCTCTCTCTCTCAGTGGAGAGTATAAGTAGAGCATGATGGGCCAAATCAATAAACCTAGTCTTGTATTGAGTAACAGTCATAGAACCCTGCTGGAGACGCTCAAACTGCCTCCGATAGATCTCTCTCTGAGTGACAGGAAGAAACTTCTCCAAAAACAGCTGAGAAAATGTATCCCAAGTCAAAGCTGGTGACCCAACTGGTCTGGCCAAACAATAATCCCTCCACCAAGTCTTGGCGGAACCAAATAAGCAAAAAGTAGCAAAGTCGACCCCATTGGTCTCCACTATCCCCATGTTCCTGAGAACCTCATGACAGCTGTCTAGATAATCCTGGGAATCCTCAGAAGATGCACTGTTGAAAGTGGTAGTGAAGAGCTTGGTGAACCTGTCCAATCTCTACAAGGCATCGACAGACATAGCTGCTCCATCACCGGTCTGAGCTACCACACTCGGCTGAACTACTCCAACTGGCTGAGCTGCTGGAGTCTGAATTAGGGAGCCATCTGCTTCGGAGTGTGAGTAGCAGGAGTCTGGGCTCCTCCTCCAGCCTGAGAGATGGCTGGTTCTATAGGAAGCAAGCATGCTCGGGTGATACTCTCCATAAGGCCCACTAGATGGACCAGATCATCCTGGACTACTGTGGTAGCAATGAACCCCTCTGGGACCTGAGCTGAGCCCACCGGAACTGCCTGGGCTAGAACCTCATCATCAAACTCAACCTGGGGCTCCACCGCTGGTGCTGCTACACTGGGCTGAGCTCTGCCCCTACCTCGGCCTCTAGCACGGCCTCGGCCTCACCCTCTTCCCCTCATGGGAGTTGTTGCTAGGGGCTCGGGCTGCTGATCAGAGGATGAGGAAGTGCGTGTTCTCGCCATCTGTGAAAGAACAGAGTAGAAATTCAATTAGCATTGAGAAACCAAACCGCACGACTAGAAAAAATAGATGTGATATTTTTCCTAACTCTGTAGCCTCTGGGGGATAAATACAGACGTCTCTGTATCAATACCTTAGACTCTACTAAGCTTGTCCGTGAGTTGTGAGACCTATTTAACCTAGAGCTCTGATACCAACTTGTCACGACCCCGATTTCCCACTCTCAGGAGTCGTGATGGCGCTTACTAGTGAAAGCTAGGCAAGCCAACCATTTGAATAATTTAATTTTTTCCCATTTTTAATCCTTTAATAATTAGGAACTAACAGTTTATAAACAACGGAATTTAAACAAGAGGAAGAAACAAATAAAACCATTTAGATATTTCCAATACAATTTCTTAAACAAAGACTACCCAGAACTGGTGTCACAACTTCACAGACGGTCTAGGAATACTACAAACAAGGTCCGAAAAATAAATGCAACATTGTTTCTGAAATACATAATTGAAACAGGGTGAAAGGATAGAGGGAGACGCCAGGGCTTGCGGATACATGCAGGACTACCTTGGATCTCTGAATGGACTAAAGGCAGCCACCCCAAGCTAAGGTCCAAAAGCTGTTGTGCCGGGATATACACATAGTGCAGAGTGTAGTATCAGTACAACCGACCCCATGTGCTGGTAAGTGCCTAGCCTAACCTTGGTGAAGTAGTGACGAGGCTAGGACCAGACTACCAAATAAACTTGTGCAGTTAAATCATATACAACGGAAAATAACGGCAAGAGTGTACAGTTAAGAATGGGAAGGGGAAACATGTTGTGGGGGAGTCATCAAATGATAATAGAAGGACAACAGGTAATTACAAGGACCACTATAACTCAATTATCAACAAGAATCAGAAATCAAACAAGTGCATGGCATCACCCTTCGTGCTTTTACTCTCGTCCTCACCATAAGAATCAATATAATCTGCACGGCATCACCCTTCGTGCTTTTAATCTCGTCCTAACCATAAAAATCAATATAATCGACATGAAATTGTGCATCGTGCGGCATGGCATTACCCTTCGTTCTTTTACACTCTTCCTCACGAAATCATACACGGCATCACCCTTCGTGTTTTAACACTCTCTCACCAAAACAATGCACGTCATCACCCTTCGTGCTTTAACACTCTTCCTCACCCAAACAACAATCACAAACAATAAGGACAATGAAATAAATAAAATTACAATAAAATCCCGGCAAGGGAACAATAGTTCAATAACCAAATCCCGGGAAGGGAACAATATCAAAGGCATAAACATAATGGAAGGGAGATAGTATTAAAGGCAACAACATCCCGGCAAGGGAGACAATATAACAATCCTCTTCTCTTTTTCACATTTACTTCACAACTTGAGCCAAAGCTCTATAAGGTTCAATTGTCAATTATACTTCCACAATTCATTATACAACTTGATCCAACACCCTTCAATATTCAAGTACCACTATTACTTTTACAAGCTTTGCTCAATAACAGAAATCATCACATAAGGCATGAACAATACAAACGGAGTCATAATAGTCATAATATAAGACTCACGGGCATGCTTGACACCAACATATAGATACTCGTTACCATGACTCTACGTCGTACTCAACAAATAACACATAGCAAATAGGACACAACTCATAATCCCTCAAGCTAAGGTTATACCAAACACTTACCTCGATGCCATGAACACAATTCAAGTCTCAACTATCGCTTTACCTCTTGATTTCACCACCAACTCTCTCGTATCTAGCCACAAGTTACTTAACTATATCAATAAATGCTAAATGATCAATTCCAATGCATGAAAATAGGTTTTCTAAAGTTTTTCCCAAAAAGTCAAAAATTGCCCCCGGGCCCACATGGTCAATACTCGAGGTTCGAACCAAAATCCGATTACCCATTCTCTCACGAACCCAAATATATAATTTTTTTGAAATTTAACCTCAAATGGAGGTCCAAATCCCCAAAATTTGAAAAACCTAGGTTCTACCCAAAACACTCAATTTCCCCCATGAAAAACTTTGATTTTGAGTTGAAATCATGAGAAAAGATGATAAAGATTGATAAAAATAAGTTAGAAATGACTTACAATCGATTTGGAAGAGTACTTGTCTTTGAAAAATCGCCCAAGAGTATTTTGGTTTTGAAAAGGTTTGAAAAATGGTTGAAATGCGTCTAAGTTATGATTTTGCAGGTTGCAGGTGTCGCAATTGCGATCAAGGTTCGCAACTGCAAACCCCTCAAACTGCTAACTTCGCATTTGCGATTAATGTTTGCAATTGCGAACTCGCTTTTGCGATGGAATTGTCGCATTTGCGACGACTGGGGAGTTCAGGGCATTTTCGCATTTGGGAAGGGGCATTAGCATTTGCGATATCGCTTTTGTGAAAAACTCGTCGCATTTGCAACCCAAAGCAACACAGGTCGTCTTCGCATTTGCGATGAAACTTCGCATTTGGGAGCCAGGCTTCGTACCTGCAGACCTGCAACATACCAGCTAAAAACCTGCAACATCCTAAGTTCAATTTCACTTCTTGGTTTATCCAAAACCCACCCGAGCCCTCGGGGCTCCAAATCAAATATGCACACTTACCCAAAAACATTATACGGACTTACTCGTGCGATCAAATCGCCAAAATAACATCTTAAACAACGAATTTAATATAGAAATCTAAAACAAATCTCAAAACTTTCGAAGTTTCAAATTTCACAAATACTGGTCCGAATCACATTAAACGACCTCCGTTTCTTACCAAATTTTACAGACACAACTCAAACATCATATTGAACCTGTACCGGGCTCCAGAACCAAAATACGGGCCCGATACCATAAATTTCAAATATAATCAAATTTTCAAAAACTCTTATATTTTCAGTAAAATAATTTCTTTCAAAAATTCATTTCTCGGGCTTGGTACCTCGTAATTCGATTCCGGGCATATGCCCAAGTTTTATATTTTTCTACAGACCCTCCGAGGAACATCAAATCACAAGTCCCGGTCCATTTATGTAAAATGTTGACCGAAGTCAACTTAAATTAAATTTTAAAGGCTAATTTAACATTTTCGTCATATTTCCACATAAAAGCGTTCCGAATATACGCCCGGACCGTGCATGCAATTCGAGGTGAGGAAAAAGGAGGCTTTAAAGCCTCAGAACACTGAATTTATTTCTAAAATAATTGATAACCTTTCGAGTCATCGCATATCCCTAGGCCCCCGTGATCTAAAGGTTGTGTTATAGTAGTCCACTTAATTAGATGTAATTTTTTTCTTCTATGGAGTTGTACCCCAGAGAAAATTGTGTTGATAGCGACTGAGATAGGATAGTATATAATTAGGAATTTTAATGTATTGCATAAGGTGATTAGGAAGGTGGTTTAAAGTTGAACGAATTAAAGTTGTCACTCCTGCTTTTGATAAAAAATTGGTTTTCCAACATGCCAATTTATTTTTGAAATTGTCAATTCAGAATTGGTAATCCCTTTTTGAAGGTTTCTTTATAAATATAGGGAATTCTAAATATTTACCAAAACTTTTTTTCCCTCGTTCATGTGGAAGATTTGTAGAATAGTTTTTCTTGTATTGGTTGTGAAATTTTTTGAGAATTTAGTTTTGATTTATCAAAGTTGATAGTTTGTCTAGATTGATGTGTAAATTGAGTAATAGTATTAATAGTTGATTGACAAGTGTTGGCTGTAATTTTTGATGTGAGAATAATATCATTAGCAAAAAATAAATGAGATAGTTGAGGTCCCTTTTTAGCAAGAGAAAGTGGTAGCCAAGCATGATAATCAACTGTTGCATTTGTTTTTCTCGAAAGCATTTCCAGGCAGAGAATAAACAGATAAGGTGATAAAGGGTCTCCCTGTCTAATGCCTCTCGTGGGTGCGAAATATTCTGTAGGGTTGTCATTAATAAGAATTGAAGTAGAAGTAGTTGTTATGCATGACATAATTAATTCAGTAAAAGTTGGGGAAATATTTAAGGTGATTAAGGTATTATGTATGAACGACCCTTCTAATTTGTCAAATGCCTTTTCAAGATCCAACTTGAGAAGCATATTGAAATTATTACCCTTCATTTTTTGGAATCTATTAATGATTTCCTGGACAATAAATGCATTATCAGCAACTCTTTTATTTTTCTGGAAACTAGATTGAGTTGGATGAATAATATGTTCCAGAATAGGTTTTAATCGATTTACAATTGTTTTTGTAATTATCTTGTAAATAGTATTACAAAGACTAATAGGTCGATATTGAGATTGTGACGACCCGGCTGGTCGATAGTGAAATTTTGATCCGAGGGTTAGAATGGAATTTCGAGAGTTGCAGTAGTTTTGTTATATCATTTGGGATGTGTGTGCAAAATTTCAGGTCATTCGGACGTGTTTTGGTTGGGTTTTTGATCGAAAACGGAATTCGGAATATTTTTGAAACTTAGGCTTGAATCCGATGTGTTTTGGTTGCTTTGATGTTGTTTAAAGTGTTTTGAAGATTTTTACAAGTTTGAATAAGGTTTTAGGATATGTTGATGCCTTTGGTTGAGGTCCCGGGGGCATCAGGATGAATTCGGATGGTTAACGGAGAAAATTTTGGAGTTGAAGTTGTGCAACAGCTGCTCTTCTGGTATTTTCGCATCTGCAGTTTGGGGACCGCATATGTGGAGCCGTACAAGCGAAAATTGGCCATCTCTTCAGGAACCACAGATGCGGTATATTTTCCGCAGAAGCGGTACTGCGCCTACATGTAAAGGGCCGCAGATGCAGAATCTGGCCTCAAGTAGGAAGTCGCAGATGCGATATTTGTTCCGCAGATGCGGTCCTAGGACCGTAGATGCGGAAGCTGCTGGGCATTATTTTAAAGGGGTTCCGCGACTTGGGGGTTTATTTACACCATTTCTAATCGTTTTTGAAGCTTTGAGAGTGATTGTTTGAGGAAAACAAAGGGGAATCGCCTGGAGGTAACATCCTTGACTTCATAACTCGTTTTTATGTGATTAAAGACCTAATTAGTGGTGAGAAATTTGGGAAAATGGGTAATTAGGACTTGAGTTTAAGAGGCCTTTAAATGAGGATTTAAGGGGTAATTTGGACTCCGATTTCAGTGTTCTTATTATGTATAGACTCGTCAGAGTACGAGGTTTCTGAAAATATAAATTTTATCCGATTCCGAGACGTAGGCCCGATGGGCGTTTTGGTCATTTTACACAATTTTGTGTATTAGCTTAGAATTTAATGGTAGAATCAGTTACTTGAAGTGTTATTTACATTATGCAATTGAATTGAATAGATTTGGACCATTTGAAATTGAGTACTCATGGCAAAGACGTGGTGTTGGGTTGATTTTGAGTCGGATCGAGGTAAGTGGCTTGTCTAACTTTGTGTGGGGGACCTTCCCCTTAGGATATAATATATTTGATAATAGAAATACCTTGTACGTGAGGTGACAAACGTGTACTTGAGCTAATTGTTGAAAATCCAATTTTTCCTTCAGTTTCAATTGAGTTCTTTTTTTCCTATTTTATTCTACTTATGAATTTAGCTTGTTGCTAGTTTAGAGAAGCATGTTTAGTTGACCTAATTGCCTATTTGGTTAAACTGCCTTAATTGCATTATATGGAGCATGTTAGGCTAGAATTAACTGTTTACTTGGTACGAAATTTAGCTTAATTGGGTATTCTTCTGTTGTTGTTGTGTGCTTTACTTTGGGACTACGGGACGGCATCCCGGGAGATCCCCTATACGTATTTATGATCTGGTTACTACTGTGTGTTTTACTTTGGAACTACGGAACGGCATCCCGGGAGATCCCATGTACGTATTTATGATCTGGTTGCTGCTGTGTGTTTTACTTTGGGATTACAGGACGGTATCCCGGGAGATCCCCTGTACGTATTTATGATCTCGTTGTTGTTGTGTGTTTTACTTTGGGACTACGGGATGGGCATCCCGGGAGATCCCTTGTACGTATTTATGATCTGGTTGTTGATGTGTGTTTTACTTTGGGAATACATGACGGCATCCCGGGAGATCCCTTGTACGTATTTATGATCTGGACTGAGGTGCGGGATACCAAGAGATCCCTGGCACGTATACCGAGGATACCAAGAGATCCTCAGGATACCGAGAAATCTTCTGTATGTATATTAAGGATACCAAGAGATCCTTGGGATACTAAGAGATCCCTAGTGTATACTTGAGGATACCAAGAGATCCTCGGGATACCGAGAGATCCCTAGCATATTTTGAGAATACCAAGAGATCCTCGGGATACTAAGAGATCCCTAGCATATAATTGAGGATACCAAGAGATCCTCAGGATACCGAGAGATCCCTAGCATCTATTGACGATACCAAGAGATCCTCGAGATACGAAGAGATCCCTAGCACATATTGAGGATACCAAGAGATCCTTAGGATACCAAGAGATCCCCGGTTATCATCCTTGTTGTGAATGGTATTTCCTTATGGTTTGCCTTTATCTCTATTTCCGTTACTATACTTTTATCATTCTGTATAGATTTTGACTGTAGATTCTCAATTGTACTGCTTACCTTATCCTGTCATCTTATTATCTATTTGATCTCAATAGGTCCCTGACCTTCCTCATCACTACCCAACCGAGGTTAGGCTTGGCACTTACTGAGTACCGCTGTGGTGTACTCATGCCTCTTCTGCGCATGTTTTTCATGTGCAGATCCAGGTACCGCTACTCAGGCCTATCATCATTGAGGAGGCGACTGCTCTAGAGACTTCGAGGTATATCTGTCGCGTCCGCAAACCGAGAAGTCCCTTTCTATTCATGCTTTTAGTAGTTAGCCCTTCTGCATTTTTCTGTTCTTATTATACATTTCGGAGTTAGAGCTATGTAGTATTAATCTTAGCTTGTGATTCATGAGTTTCCAGGTCTTAGATTTATGTTTGGTATTGAGAGTTAAACATGGTATATGTCGAGTGGTACATTTAAACACTGTTACTGCTTTATTTCTATTTTAAATTGTTTACTTCCGCAAATTTTGGTTTTTTCTTCCGCAATTTAGTCTTACCTAGTCATAGAGACTAGGTGTCGTCACGATGGTTCACGGAGGGCGAACCGAGGTCGTGACAAGTTGGTATCAGAGCTCTAGGTTCATAGGAGTCATGGATCATAAACCGGTTTATTAGAGTCTTGCTAATCGGTACGGAGATGTTTGTACTTATCTACGAGAGGCTATGTAACCATTAGGAAAATTCCACTTCAATTGATTTCCATGTTGTGCGAGATTTTTGACATCACGAATTCTGAACTTCTATCTTATATTCTCTCACCGATGGTGAGGACACGCGCTTCCTGGAATGATCAGGCATCCGCACCCCTACGAGAGTCGCCAGAAGTCGGGGCCGGTGTAGAGGCTGAGGACGCGCACGCTCACACGATGAAGCAAGAGCACCCCGCGAACTGCCACCAACAGTTCTAGGCACCGGATGTGCCTACTGCTGCTACTGCTCCAGCCTTTCAGGAGACATTTGCACAGTTTCGAGCATGTTTGGTATGTTAGTTCAGGCGGGGTTAATTCAGGTTGTACCAACTACTTCACAGATCGGGAAAGGGACTCATACTTCCAGCACCCCCACTCTAGAGCAGCAAGTTCCCATTTTTCAAGTTCTAGGTGTCATGGCGACACACCTTGTAGTCCCAGTTCAGCGGGCGGTAAGGACCTCTCACCGAGTAAAGGATAGGTGGGTCCAGGAGAGAAAGGACAGCCGAGGTCAGGAGAAAGGGTATAGGGAAGTAAGGAGATCTCATAGACTGGAGAGACCCACTGGTCCTTATTTTGGAAGAAGGGTATGGCATGATAGAGGTTTTGTGGGTCAGCCAGTTCAGTTTACATCTCAGATTTCACATAGTGTTTCAGGTGTTCAGGGGTCTTGGGGTACCCGTAACACACAATTGTCACTTCCACGTCCTCCAAGAGCTTGTTTTGAGTGTAGTGACACACTCCATATGGTGAGGGATTACCCTAGACTTGGGAAGAGTGCACCTCCACAGACTTCTCAGCCACAGCGTGCCCCGTAGAGTTCTCAGGCTATGATTACAGCTCCAGTTGCTACCCCACCTGCTCAGTCAGCTAGAGGTAGAGGTCGGGGAGGTAGAGGTCGCCCTAGAGGGGGAGGCCAGGCTAGATACTATGCCCTTCCTACCCATACCGAGGTTGTTGCCTCTGATTCTGTCATCATAGGTATTATACTAGTTTGCCATAGAGATGCATCGGTTCTATTCAATCCAGGCTCTACTTATTCTTATGTCTCTTCTTATTTTGCTCCACATTTGGGTGTACCTCGAAATTCTTTGAGTTCCCCTATTTATGTTTCTATTCCTATGGGAGATTCTCTTGTTGTGGACCACGTTTATCGGTCGTGTTTGGTTGCTCTTAGTGGTTTTGAGACCAGAGCCGATCTATTGTTACTTAGCATGGTTGATTTTGACATTATCTTGGGGATGGACTGCTTGTCGCCCCATTATGCTATTCTTGATTGTCACGCTATAATCGTGATGCTATCTATGCCACGTATACCACGTGTTGAGTGGAGGGGTACTTTAGATCACACTCCTAGTAGAGTTATTTCTTTTCTTAAAGCTCATCGTATGGCTGAGAAGGGGTGTGACGCATATTTAGCTTATGTGAGAGATGTCAGTATTGATACCCCTTCAGTTGATTCAGTTCCAGTAGTACGGGATTTTCCCGATGTGTTTCCAGTTGTTCGTCCAAGCATGTCGCCTGATAGAGATATTGATTTTGGCATTGATCTGTTGCCGGGCACTCAGCCCATTTCTATTCCTCCGTATCGTATGGCTCCTCCTGAGTTGAAGGAGTTGAAGGATTAGTTACAGGAATTGCTTGATAAGGGTTTTATTCGGCCCAATGTATCACCTTGGGGTGCTCCTATCTTGTTTGTAAAGAAAAAGGATGGTTCTATGCGTATGTGTATTGATTATCGCCAGTTGAACAAGGTTACAGTGAAGAATCATTATCCTTTTCCTCGTATCGATGATCTGTTTGACCAACTTCAGGGCGCATGGGTGTTTTCTAAGATTGATTTGCGCTCAGGTTACCATCAGTTGAAGACTCGAGAGCCAGATGTCCCAAAGACTGCTTTCAGGACTCAGTATGGTCATTACGAGTTCCTTGTTATGTCATTTGGGCTGACCAATGCCCCAGCAGCCTTTATGCATTTGATGCACAGTGTATTCCGGCTGTATCTTGACTTGTTTTCATTGTCTTTATTGATAATATTCTGGTGTATTCCCGGAGTCGGGAAGATCATGAGCAGCACCTGAGGACCGTGCTTCAGACTCTGAGAGAGAAGGAGTTATATGCCAAATTCTCGAAATGTGAGTTTTGGTTGGATTGAGTCACATTCTTAGGCCATGTGGTATCGAGTAAGGGTATTCAGGTGGATCCGAAGAAGATAAAGATCGTGCAGAGTTGGCCCAGATCATCCTCAGCTATAGAGATCTGCAGTTCCCTTGGTTTGGCGGGTTACTACTGTCGCTTTGTGGAGGGGGTTTTCATCGATTGCAGCCCATATGACCAAGTTGACCCAGAAGGGTCATTTTAGTGGACGGAGGTGTGTGAGGCAAGCTTTCAGAAGCTCGAGACAGCTTTGACCACAACCCAAATTTTGATACTACCTATAGGTTTGGGGTCTTATATGGTCTATTGTGATGCCTTGAGGGTTAACCTTGGAGTAGTGTTGATGTAGGACGGTAGGGTGATTGCCTACGCATCCAGACATATGAAGATACATGAGAAAAACTACCCTATTCACGACCTTAAGTTAACTGCCATTGTTCATGCCCTAAAGATTTGGCGCCATTATTTATACGGGGTTCCCTGTGAGATTTATATTGTCCATCAGAGCTTGCAGCGCTTGTGCAAGCAAAAGTATCTAAATTTGCGCCAGAGGAGGTGGTTGGAGTTGCTAAAAGATTATGATATCATTATTTTGTATCACCCGGGCAAGGCCAATGTGGTGGTCGATGCTTTGAGTCACCGAGCAGAGAGTTTGGGGAGTTTGGCTTATTTACCAGCATCAGAGAGGCCTATGCGGTGAATATTCAAGCCTTAGCCAACCAGTTTGTGAGATTGGATTTTTCGGAGCCCAGTCGGGTTCTAGCTTGCGTGGTTTCTCCGTCTTCCTTATTTGATTGTATCAGGGAGTGGCAGTATGATGACCCTCATTTGCTTGTCCTCAAGGACAATGTTCAGCACGGTGATGCCAGAGATATGACTATTGGTGATGATGGGGTATTGAGGTGCAGGGTCGGATTTGTGTACCCAATGTTAACGGGCTTCGGGAGTTAATTCTGGAGGAAGCCCATAGCTCGCGGTATTCCATTCATCTGGGTGATGCGAAGATGTATCAGGATTTGAGACAGCCCTATTGGTGAAGGCGAATAAAGAAAGATATAGTTGGATTCGTAGCTCAGTGTCTCAATTGTCAGCAGGGGAAGTACGAGCAGCAGCGACCGGGTGGATTACTTCAGCAAATAGAGATTTCCAGAGTGGAAGTGGGATCGGATCACCATGGACTTTGTAGTTGGGCTCCCACGGACTTTGAGAAAGTTCGATGCTATTTTGGTGATTGTGGATCGGCTGACCAAGTCTGCTCACTTTATTCCTATGTGTAATATATTTTCCTCGGAGCGGTTGGCAGAGATCTATATTCGGGAGATTGTTCGTCTGATGGTATTCTAGTGTCCATCATTTTAGATAGAGGTACTCAGTTCACATCATGATTCTGGAGGGCCGTTCAACAGGAGTTGGGTACTTGGGTAGAGTTGAATACAACATTTCACCCTCAGATGGACGGACAGTCCGAGCGCACTATTCAGATTCTTGAGGATATGCTCTGTGCGTGTGTGATTGAGTTTGAAGGGTCTTGGGATCAGTTCTTGCTTATAACAATAGCTATCAGTACAGCATTCAAATGGCACCGTATGAGGCTTTATATGGGAGACGGTCTAGATCCCTGGTGGGTTGGTTGAGCCGAGTGAGGCTAGGTTATTGGGCATAGACTTAGTTCAGGATGCTTTGGAGAAGGTTAAGGTGATTCAGGATAGACTCCGTATAGCCCAGTCCAGACAGAAGAGTTACGCGGACCGAAAGGTTGGTGATGTTTCCTATATGGTTGGAGAGCGGGTTCTGCTTCGAGTTTCCCCTATGAAGGGCGTCATGAGATTCGGGAAGAAAGGAAAGTTGAGTCCGAGATTTATTGGCCCTTTTGAGATATTGAGGTGTATTGGAGAGGTTGCTTATGAGCTTGCTTTACCTCCCAGCTTGGCCGGAGTTCATCTGGTATTCTATGTTTCGATGCTCCGGAGGTATCACGGTGATCCGTCACACGTGTTAGATTTTAGTTCAGTCCAGTTGGACAAGGTTTATCTTATATTGAGGAGCCCGTGGCAATATTGGACAAGCAGGTTAGGAAGTTAAGGTCAAAGAGCATTGCTACAGTAAAGGTTCAATGGCGGGGCAAGCTGGTCGAGGAGGCGACCTAGGAAACCGAGCAGGATATGTGCAGTCGTTACCCTCATCTTTTCACTACTTCAGGTATGTCCTTATGCTCGTTTGAGGACGAACAAATATTTAAGTGTAGGAGGATGTGACGACCCGGCCGGTCGTCTTAAGAATTAACGCCCTGATTCTCTATTAACTGCTTTCCCCAAGTTTTTTTTCTGCTAATGTGATTTGTCGGGATGTTCGGTTTTGAGTTTCGAGAAGTTTTGGGACACTTAGTCCCTAAATGAGAGCTTAAGTGTTGGAAAGTTGACTGTAGTCGGAACAGTATGAAGACGGCCTCGGAATGGAAATCTGATGGTTCCGTTAGCTCTGTTGGGTTATTTTGGGGTTAGGAGCATGTTCGAATTGTCTTTTGGAGGTCCGTAGCTAATTTAGGCTTGAAACGCCGAAAGTTGAATTTTGGAAGTTTCCGGTTTGATAGTGAGATTTTGATCCGAAGGTCAGAATGAAATTTTGAGAGTTGCAGTAGTTTCGTTATCTCATTTGGGATGTGTGTGCAAAATTTCAGGTCATTCGGACGTGTTTTGGTTGGGATTTTGATCGAAAACGGAATTCGGAAGATTTTTGAAACTTAGGCTTGAATCCGATGTGTTTTTGTTGCTTTGATGTTGTTTGAAGTGTTTTGAAGATTTGTACAAGTTTGAATAAGGTTTTAGGATATGTTGATTCCTTTGGTTGAGGTCCCGGTGGCCTCGGGATGAATTCGGATGGTTAACGGAGAAAATTTTGGAGTTGAAGTTGTGCAGCAGCTGGCCTTCTGATATTTTTGCATCTGCGGTTTGGGGACCGCAGATGCGGAACCGTAGAAGCGGCCAAGGAGCTGCAGAAGCGAAAATTGGCCATCTCTCCAGGAACCGCAGATGCGGTATATTTTTCGCAGAAGCGGTACTGCACCTACGGGTAAAGGGCCGCAGATGCAGAATCTGGCCTTAAGTGGGAAGTCGCAGATGCGACATTTGTTCCGCAAAAGCGGGAGCGCAGATGCAGTCCCAGGACCGCAGATGCGAAAACTGACTGGGCATTATTTTAAAAGGGGTTCCGCAACTTGGGAGTTTATTTCCACCATTTCTAATCGTATTTTAAGATTTTGAGAGTGATTTTTGAGGAAAACAAAGGGGAATCACCTGGAGGTAACATCCATGACTTCATAACTTGTTTTTATGTGATTAAAGACCTAATTAGTGGTGAGAAATTTGGGAAAAATAGGTAATTAGGGCTTAAGTTTAAGAGTCTTTTAAATGAGGATTTGAGGGGCCATTTGGACTCCGATTTCAGTTTTCTTGTTATGTATAGACTCGTCAGACTACGAGGTTTTCGAAAATATAAATTTTATCCAATTTCGAGACGTGGGCCCGAGGGGCATTTTGGTCATTTTACATAATTTTAATTCTAAAATCAGTTACTTGAAGTGATATTTACATTATGCAATTGAATTGAATAGATTTGGGCCATTTGGAGTTGAGTACTCATGGCAAAGACGTGGTGTTGGGTTGATTTTGAGCCGGTTCGAGGTAAGTGGCTTGTCTAACCTTGTGTGGGGGACCTTTCCCTTAGGATATAATATATTTGATAATTGAAATGCCTTGTACGTGCGGTGACGAGTGCGTACTTGAGCTAATTGTTGAAAATCTAGTTTTTCCTTAAGTATTTCAATTGAGTTCTTTTTTTTCCTGTTTTATTCTACTTGTGAATTTAGCATGTTGCTAGTTTAGAGAAGCATGTTTAGTTGACCTAATTGCTCATTCGCTTAAACTGCCTTAATTACATTATGTGGAGCATGTTAGTCTAGAATTAACTGTTTACTTGGTACGAAATTTAGCTTAATTGGGTATTCTTATGTTGCTGCTGTGTGCTTTACTTTGGGACTACAGGACAGCATCCCGGGAGATCCCTTGTACGTATTTATGATCTGGTTGCTGCTGTGTGTTTTACTTTGGGACTACAGTACGGCATCCCGGGAGATCCCCTATATGTATTTATGATCTGGTTGCTGCTGTGTGTTGTACTTTGGGACTACGGGACGGCATCCCAGGAGATCCCCTGTACGTATTTATGATCTGGACTGAGGAGAGGGATACCAAGAGATCCCTGGCACATATATTGAGGATACCAAGAGATCCTCGGGATACTAAGAGATCCCTAGTATATAATTGAGAAAACCAAGAGATCCTCGGGATACCGAGAGATCCCTAGCATATATTGAGGATACCTAGAGATCCTCGGGATATTAAGACATCCCTAGAATATAATTAAGGATACCAAGAAATCCTCGGGATACCGAGAGATCCCTAGCATCTATTGAGAATACCAAGAGATCCTCAGAATACCAAGATATCTAGGTACCGCTACTCAGGCCTATCATCATTGAGGAGGCGACTGCTCTAGATACTTCGAGGTACATCTTCCGCGTCTGCAGACCTAGAAGTCCCTTTCTATTCCTACTTTTAGTAGTTAGCCCTTCTGTATTTTTCTGTTCTTATTAGACATTCTGAAGTTAGAGCTATGTAGTATTGATCTTAGCTTGTAATTCATGGGTTTCCGGGTCTTGGATTTATGTTTGGTATTGAGAGTTAAACATGGTGTATGCCGAGCGGTACATTTAAACATTGTTAATGCTTAATTTATGTTTTAAATTGTTTATTTCCGCAAATTTTTGTTTTTTCTTCCGCAATTTTGGCTTACCTAGTCGTAGAGACTAGGTGTCATCACGATGGTTCACGGAGGGTAACCGGGGTCGTGACAGAGATATGGAAGAAGCATACTTATTTTTAGGAATTAGGCAAATGAATGTTTTATTAATAGAATGATTGATTTGATGGTCAAGGAAAACTTTATGACAAAAATATTTGACGGAGTTACCTATGGTGTCCCAATATTTTCGGTAAAATAAGGGGTGTAGACCATCTGGTCTAGGACCCTTTAAAGGTTTAAAGGATTGTATTGCATTTATTTGGTTAAACATAACTGATCATTAGGAGTTAATACATTAAAGGGTTGTATTGTATTTTTAGTAGTAGAAGTAGTTTGTTGAGTTGTGAAGAGATTTTGGTAGTAAGTTGTAATATTATTCTGAATATGATATGGGTCAGTTATCCAATTTTCCCCTTGATCTTGTATCACTGTTATACGATTATGTCTTCTACGATTTAGAGTTGTAAGATGAAACTTTTTTGTATTTTTATCCCCATCATTTAACCAATTAATACGAGACTTTAATTTCCAAAAATCCTCCTCAAGCTTAAGTAGGTGGTTGAATTCCATTGTTAATTGATATTTCAGATTGTGTAAAAAAAGTGCTATTAGGATAATTGATAGATGATTGAAGACCACCTAAACGAGTCAATATTTTCCTTTTACGTTTAAAAATATTATCAAAAGTTGATTTATTCCCTTCTTGGACTATGTCAATGAAATGATTAATTGCTGGTAGCAACATTAAGTTATCCATCCAGGCTTTTTCAATTATAGACGGGAAAGTAGGATGTGTAGTCCATATTGTTTCAAATCAAGAAAATTTTTTACGAGGTAATGGGCAGTGTTGTAGTTCTAGTTTAAGAGGACAGTGATCGGAATGAGTACTTGGGAGATGTGTGACAAGTGCATCAGGGTATTGACTTATTCATTCATAATTAGCTATAATACGATCAATAAGTTCAAGAATATTATATTTATTATGCCTGCCATTTGTCCAAGTGTAACAGCTTCCTTTATACCCTAAATCAGTTAGATGACAATAATTTATACGGTCTAAAAATTTGTTAGATCGTGAATTATTAATTTGTAGTCCACCAAATTTGTCGTTTACATGTGTTATTTCATTAAAGTCTCCACCTATAATTCATGGACCGTTATAATTATCATATATACACATAAGTTTTTGCCATAAAGTCTGTCTGTTGCCTAAATCATTGCTAGCATATATAGCAGTGAATAACCACTTAAAAGGAAATGGGTGTACCTGAATATGGTAGTGGATTTCTTGGTTAGTGGTTTTCACTGGTTCGACATTGAGAACATTAAAACGCCATAATATAACAATACCTCCAAACTGACCTATAGTAGCCACCTCTATCGTGCCAGTAAAATTGAAGTCTTCCTTCACTGCTTGATGGCTTTGACAGTGAGTTTCTAGCAAAACAACCAACGATGGGTGATTGTAATCAAGCAGTGATCGAAAATTTCTTCGAAAATCAGTGGATTGAGCTCCTCTACAATCCAAATAAGGAAATTCATATGGCTATGATTGGGATCAAGCAGTTGGCTGCTCCTTGCATTCCTTAGAGTGTTGTTGGTCTCTCCTGGGCGTAGACGTAATGTGGGAGTTGAAGCACTGCATATTTTCCCACGTCTGGGTTTGTTGTGGACCTGAGGAGAAAAGATGTTGTCATGAGATTTGGAGGGCACCTTATTTATATTTTTCTTTCGTACTCCTCCTTCTGGACAAATACCTTCATTTCATCTAGCCATGCATAAACTGGACGTGTTTCCCTATTGTAAATGACTGATGCTTCTAGTTCTGCCTGAAATGTCATGTCTTGTTCGAGTGGATTGGGCTAGTGTGGTGGTGACTGTGGTGGTGATGAGTTGGAGGTGTGACTGGTTCCAAGAGTGGTGTGTGTGGCTGTGGAACCATGTCGGGTTGTAGGTGTGGTAGGAGTGGGAGTGGAGTAAAATGGCATTTGAAGAAGATGGGGGTGAAGGTGAATGGGATACCAATGTGGTGTTGGGAGATGTAGTGGGTGGTATGGTGCATGATAAGGGGCTTGCATCATAGACCAGTGGTAACTTCCAAAGATATATGTTCCTAGTTGCATGCCCTCCGTTACTATTTGCGCAAGATCCCTCGGATTGTTGATGAGAATTGTCACTTCTTGGTTGTTGACCTCCATTGTGAAGATTAAATCATGAATCTGAAGGCTTGTCTCGAGCCAAGATGCTAGATTTGTTGGTGCATGTGGTGTTTGAGCAGTGTATATGATTGTGTTTGGCTCCATTATTAGATGGGAGGGAGGAAGTGAGTATGGAGTTAGGTGGTGTTGTAGTCGATGAATGTTCTGCCTGTTTGTGTTGTTGTTTCCTTTGTGTAAGTGATTGAGATTGTGTGGAAACATCTTCTAAGTGTTGAGGAGTTAATAAGAGATTGTTGGAAATATTTTTTTCCCGACTTAAATGATGAACTAGAGAGGAAAATATATCAGTAGTAGATAAGGGCAGTTTGATTGAAGGATTTGGAGTTTATGTGTTAGAAGGAGATATAGTTTGCAGAATTGTAGAAGTGGAGATATCATCATGAGCTATTTGCATGGGAGCTACAGTAGGGTTGGTACAGGGTAAGGGTACGCCGACATTCAAAGAATATGTTGGATGAGTGTATAGGTTGTGGAGTAGGCCTGGTTGGGGTGCTGAGTAGGATGTGTTTGAGTGGTGTAATAGGCTTTGCATGTGGGGTGGGGGTATCGTGGCTATTTGCATGGGTTGTGAAAGGTGTTGGAGGTCGTGGGTGTTCTAATTGGACCGAGTGGTTTATTGGTCGTAGTAGCACTTGATTGGTAATTATAAGGTTTAAGTTGGTATTCTCAATAAGATTAGTAAGGGAATTATCGGTATTGGAGTCATTGTAAATAAGGTAGAAAATTTATTATTATTAAGAGTAGGTAATGGAGATAGTTTAGTATTAATATTGTGATTAGTAGTAGGGTTAGTATTAGCAATAGCTTATTTAGAGAAAGGTAGAGTGTTATGAGTGTTTGACAGGTCTATGCTATTTACATGCATACCTGATTGTCGTGTAAGATTAGCAATTGAATCTGGCACTAGTTGAAGTTGGTTTGATTTGGAGTAGTTCATTTTCATGATTGATTTCCTGGGAAATTGAACAGTTTTCCATTCTTCAGTAGATGAAAATGCGGTGTTAGAAGAGTTAGGGTTAGTAGTGGTAGACTGGTTCTTTGTAGAGAAATCAGTAGGATTGTTGTCCGGGAGGTAATAAGTGCAAGCTCTTTGGCTATGGCCCATTCGACCACACTTAATGCATAGCAAATTTAATCCTTCATAAAGGATTTTTTGTTTATGATTTCCAATATAAATATGTGTTCGTAATGGTTGATCTAAAGGAACTTCAACACATAGCCTTGCATATCTTCCTCTTGTGGTTGAAGAGGTGCAAGTATCAACAATGAGTAATTTTCCAATTTTATTTTCCAGTTTCATAAGAATCTAGAAATCATAAAATTCAGTAGGTAATTCAGGTAGACGCAAACAGATGGCGGAGTAGGTGATTTTCGTTTCTGAAGCCATAAATTTTGGTTCCCAGTGACAAACGGAAAGAAAATAATTTAAATTAAACCAAGGTCCATTCTGCAAAGCATGAATCTTATTTTCCTCCTTTTGAAATTTGATGAGGAAGAAATCTGAACCTAAGTCTATAAGAGGTAGATTTTCAGTTGGTTTCCATAAGGCATATATTTTTTCCTAAGTATTTGATGTCCAATCTTGCGACCATACACCTTGATAATTACTGCATGTTGCCATGGTGCGTAAATCCTGTTTTTTTCTTCAAGGGAGAGGGATAAAAATGGAGGGGTTAGTGGGTGCCTCCGTTTCATCGATAATAACTAATCGAGTGTTTAGTGATGAATTGTGGGTAGGCTGTGAAGATGAAATATTATGAGAGAGGAGAGTATTTAGGTATGGTTTATTAACAAATTGAGAAGGAGTTGATGGGGATTCATTTGTGTCAATATTCATATGGCCATCGGATATGGCGGATGGGATGGTTAGTGAAGGTGGTGATGATATTGAAGCTGAATTCATGATGATATAGTGTAGGTTGTGGAAAATTTTTTAGAGAGCATTTTTCAGATTCCGAATCAAGTGGGATTTATTTGCTCAAACCAAATAGTGAAGGTCACGTCTTTGGTTGAAAAGGAAGTTTGCCAGCTATATATCCTGGCCAAGATACCATAAAAAAACCTTCAAAAAACGGTATCCAACTTTTCTTACACAAATCAAATTAACATTTGGTAGCATATTACAGTACTATCATCATAGCTGTCTAATGTTTGTGTTTTCTTGGTTGTCTTGTTTTCTTTCGGTCCTCCAACAATTTTCAATCATTTTTAATTTTTTGACCCCAAATTCTTCCTCCAAAGATAACTAAGTTACCTCTTTTCATACAGAGGCGGATCTATAATTTAAACTTTATGGGTTTAGCTTTTAAGATTTTTAGAATTGAACCCGTAATATTTTTTAAGTTATGGGTTTATGTCTACTATTTTTTACAATTTTAGTAAAGTTTTGCACATAAATTTATGATCCGCGCAGAAAATTATGGGTTCAGTTGAACATGTACCTACTATGGTACATTCGCCTCTGTTCTCATACACAAATTAAAAATTAAAATACTTCAAATACTTTTATATTAAAAGTATCTTTATGCTGACTTAACCCAACAAACAGATAACACATATTTCGCCTGACAGAGGTTAATCCAACATTTAAAGACATCACTATTTTGCTCAACTAGTAAAAGCTTTTATTGTTTAAGGTGTCAAATTATCTATAAAACTATTTTCAAGATATATACATATACAAGATTTCTGCTGATGTTTACGAGTCCAATGACCCCTTAATACTAAACATAGGTCTGCCTCAGTCGCTGGACAATATATATGGACATGACAAAGAGTAGATCTCATAGGGGCCTGAGCTCTGAAGGCGCACGTTAAGTAGGGAAAGCTAACGTACACGCAACGACGATGGCTCGACGAAAATCTCAATAAATTACACCGCATATAATACCAGAAGAGGACGACGGAGGTAGAAATGGTAACATCGGAATCAGGACTGCCACAAATGATAAGTCAGATGCAGCTGGTCCACTGGATGACTGGGATGGGAAGTGCACCAATGATCATGCAAGCTTTGAAATGTATCGACGAAGAGAAATCAGTAGAGGTAGATGCTAATATTGCAACAAGGAAGTTGAATTTCTCAGTGCAACGAGCAAAACCTACTCAATCCGAGCCGACTCTAGCTGATGTGGTAAAAGGAAATAGAGCTTTGCAACAGGGGATGAAATTGGAGTACTATGCACTAGTAATGAAGGAAGGAGTGAAGATTGTTCAATTGAATCAAGTTGGGGTAGCAGAGCAAACCCAAAAATGAAAGGAAATGTTAACTGGGTATGTTTTGGGTGAAAATCCCTCTTTTAAAGATATGCTAAAGTTTGTGTTGGGGTGTGGAGTTTTATCACTGCACCTCAAGTGTTTTAACATGACGATGGGTATTTCATTTTTCGATTTAATTTTGAAGCAGATAAGAACACTCTTATACAACAGGCTCATATACATACCATATACCCATGATTTTGAAGCATTGGGAATCAAATTTTCATATGAGTAAAGAGCTAACTCGAACAATACCAATAAGGGTCATATTCCCAGGATTACCTATACAATTCTGGACACAAGAGAATTTGGGTCGGATAGCCAACTACTTAGGAAAATCTATATGCTCAGATAGACTTACAACTGAAGGGGAAAGGGTGTCTTATGCACGTATGCTGGTGGAGATGGATGTATCACAAGAATTACCTGATATAATGCTCATTGAGAAAGAGGATGGTCATTATAGAGAACAATCACTGGAATATGAATGGAAACCTGCTTTTTGTGAGGAATGTTGTCAAGTAGGGCATCATGATGAGAAATGTGGGAAGGAAATAAAGAAGAAGACAAGTGATGCCTATGTGGAAAAGACTGAAAAACAGAAACAAAGGCAGGTGTCACGACCTAAAATCCCTCCGAATGAGTCCTGATGGCACCTAGTCTCTAAACTAGGTAAGTCTAACATTTACAGAAATAACATTAACATTTACTGACTTCAAATTAAATAACTCTCAATAAATCACAATTTCCAAAACCGGTGATACAAGTCATAAGTCATTCTAAGAGTAGCTATACAAAATAAATACAACACTGTTCTAGAACAAGAAAGAATCATTGGAATGTAATTACAAACGAAGGTGACTCTGAGGCCTGCGAACGCCGCAACAAGTTACTGTGAGTCTCTTCCGCGATGACCCATACAGCTACTATCAATCAATACCTGAATCTATACACAAAAATATATAGAAGTGTAGTATGAGCACACCATGGCGGTGCCCAGTAAGTATCAAGACTAACCTCGGTGGGTTAGTAACGAGGAACAGTCATGACACCTACTGGTCAAATAAAATTAACAGGATATGATAATAAAATATCGAGATAAGGATGACGAGGTAATATCAATAGTAGAGAGAAGTCAAAATACTAACAGTAGGAGCAATAAAGCGAGAACACGGGTAGTCACGAACGATAACCAAGTAAATTAGATAACCAAGTAAATCAGATAACCAAGTAAATCAACACTGACATAACAGGGACAAGGAAAAATAAGAATGTATTCAGATAAGGAAGGCAATACCAACTCAATAAATCACATCATGTCTAATACACAGTTCTGACCATCTCAATCCTCGGTTTCTCATATCATAATTCCAACTTCTGAACCTTTAGCACACATGGTACCTTGTTCCCCCATAATTTTCATCTCACTTTTAACAACAAAATCCACATGCTATATGATACATAATGTTCGGACAAATGCATTTAAGATATTCAAGAAGTCTCATTAACCTAATATAAGTAAATCATAATTTCTAATCTAATTAGGAAAGCCAATGAGAAAAGATGAAGTCGTTTCTTTTGAAATCATTTGAGTAAAGAAAGTACTCCTTTCAATTAAAATACAACATCGAATTGATTCTTACCTTTAACATGAGAGTTAATAACTTAAGACTTAATAGAAATTCCTTTTAAGAAAAATACCACCTCAGACGATTTAAGGGGATATAATTGAGAAACTAATTGAATTAAAGATGTGACAATTATTGAAGTTTGGTGTGTGTGTGTGTGTGTATATATATATATATATATATATATATATATATATATATATATATATATATATATATATATATATATATACACACACGTATTGAAAACACTGTAGGTTCTAACACAAAGGATCATAGCAATAAAGGAATTTAAACGGTTTAAACACTTGAATTGATAATAACAAATAAACACAGCAACAGAAAGTGCACGACATCACCCTTCGTGCCTTTTACTCTCATTCTCACCATAAGAATCAATAATCACTTTTATTCTTCCTTGTTGCGACGTGCAACTCGATCACAATCATATAGTACTGTTGCGGCGTGCAACCCATCCAAATAATATTGTTGCGGTGTGCAACCTGATCCAAATCATATAATGATGTTGCGGCGTGCAACCCTATCCAAATCATATAATGATGTTGCGGCGTGCAACCCAACCCCACCTGTCCACCCTTATTACTCCTTATTGCAGCGTGCAACCCGATCCCATATAATATTATTACGGTGTGCAACCCGGTCCCAATATACAAATCAACACCAATCATAAAAGAATTTCGGCAAGGGAACAATAAGGAAACAACAATATCCTGGCAAGGGAGTCAACAACAAGAATAACCACATCCCGACAAGGGAACCACAGTAAGAATTAAATATGTCTCAGCAAGGGAAATCAGCTATAACCAAACTTGTACCAACAATTAACTTCACAATGAAACCTCAACTAAACAGCAAGACATAATAAGCACGTAATAACTACACCGGTAACCACAACAATTGGACATGTAACCTATTTGCACGAAGTCATAGAGGAACTCATAATCAAGAAATATCAAAACAATAGGGAAGGCAATCACTTCAATTAAGGCAATTAAAAGTCAATTCAACACGTAAGAATTAGAGAAAAGCTAACAACATCATATGGAGCATATATAGGCAATTTAAGCAATTATTAGACCCAATCATAACGGGATACTTTCCACATAATGAACATAAGGACCTAAGATCCCTAGAGCAAATTTTCCACAAATAGGTTCGAGTACACACTCGTCACCTCGCATGCACGTACTACAATTAGCATAGAAGACTCAAATCCTCCAAGGTTAGGCAAGATACTTACCTCAATCCGGCTAATTCAATACTCAATTTAGCTTTTTCCTTTACCAATTCATCAACGCTCGGCTCAATCTATCCAAAAACGACTTGAATACATCAAACAATGCAAGAGAAAATAATTTCAATTAACAAAACTATGACTCTTATACAATTTGCAAAACGTCAACTCCCCAGGCCTGCACCTCGGAAACAGACAAAATTTACAAAAACCGAATACCCATTCCGCTACGAGTTCACCCATACAAAAATTATCCAATTCCGATACCATTTGATCCTTCAATCATCATTTTACATTTTTCAAAGATTTTACATTCCCAAATTTCCCTTTAAATTCTCATGAATTTGATGTTAAATCTAAGATATAATCACAAAATATAGTTAAAAATTGATTTGAGGCACTTACCCAATGCTTTGGTATGAAAAACTTTTCTCAAAATCGCCCACTCTCGGAGTTAGGGTGCAAAATGTGAAAAATGAGCAAAAACTCGGAATACTAAGCTTTTAGCAGGCTACAGATGTCGCATTTGCAACACTTGTCGCGCCCCCTTTTTTCCTTCGCGGTGAAAGTCCGTGTTTCAACATTCACGGGGTATAATGATTCATTTCCCTTTGGGGAATTGGGTATTCGAAGAGTTGCCACCTAACGAATTATGGTGTGTTAGGGCACCTAGAGTGATTAACTCTTGGGTTGGTTTGCATTACCAGAGATTAGGTTAAGAGCTCGAAGTAACCTCAAGGGGAAGGTGTTAGGCACCCCTCTTGGTACACAATTGTGGGTCCCGGCCAAACATATATTTACAAATTAATCCATATAAACAGTTGAATCAAATAAGTTGCAAGTAAAGCATGTTGGATAGTTCAAGTAGTAGTTGTAAAAGACGAAAAGTTTTGAATAGAGAAAGGATTTGGTAAAGAGGGTCCTAGGTTGTTTTTCCTATAGGATCACCCCACGCAATGCCCGGTAAACACTCTTTGATGAGGGGCTACACGTGGCATTAACGCGTAGTCATCATATCCCATGTCTACCCTTCCCCATCCCCTTATTGGTCATGCAAAGCGAGTGTTTGGTTATTGATACCTATTGCCTGCTGCTACCCGTCCCTTCGTAATGGTCCCAAAGGGATTTAGGACCTCAACCTATAGGTAGTTCTAGACGTACCCCAAAGGTTTAGAAAGGCGAAAACTCTAAGGCGGCAGTTAAAACACTTAGGACTTTCACATAATAGGAGCAATTAAGAGGCTCAAAGTTTCCTATTCAAAAACAAACATACAAGCAGCACGACTCAAACACAGTTAAGGTCTTTATTAATCAAAATTCTAAAGCAGGATATCTAAGTGAATATGCAGAAAGAGACAAACCTTTTTATACCCAGAAGTTATAACCTAGTAGTTTCTTAGGGACTCCTTTTAAAAGCTTATTAGAATCAGAAACGTTAAACGACAAAAGCAGCTTCAGTGAAATACAGTTTTTTGAAAATGCCCTAAGGCTTGCCTATATGCAGTAGACTGTGTCTATGTTAATGCAGGAACAAACAGGTTTTCGAAATAGACCCCTTTAATACCTATAGGCATGATATCTAATGAGATTGAAGTAATTTTTGAAAGAACTTGTTTCAGGAAATATTTGACACTTAATAAGACCAGTTTTAAAAAATGGACTAGACGTAATGAAGTTGATTCATTAGGCTAATTAAATTACCAGACATAATTGCGAGTAAGGATCTTTATAGGCATGATATCTAGGCGTATTACGGATTTAAGATAATTTGCAGCAACATACAGAAAGAGTTATTAGAACTGAATCGGAGTTGAGTCCTATAGGCATGCCATCTATATTTGAACTGATTTAAACATGATTGTTTGGGACCTATAAGAATGATCTCTAACATGACAAACTGCATAACCTTATGAACATGATTTCTACATGATGCAAACGAAATTGGAAGTGGGATCCTATAGGCATGATTTCTATTAGACAAAGCAATCAGATTTAAAAGAGGAAACCTTATGAGCATGTTATCTATTGAGTAAAGAAGGCAAACTTCGAAAATAAGGTCCTAAGCGAAGGATTTCTACACGTATTACACTTTAAAGCATACATATACCCACCCTTTTACTAAATACCCCAAATATATATTTACAAATTATTATAGGCCAATGAATGTATTACATAAGTAGAAATAGAAATCAAGAAGCTATTCTATAGGGAGCCTGCAATTAGGCCCAAGTTTCTCAAAGCCTCCAATGATCTCACAAGCCTCATTCCTATAGACAAATTAGAGTCTAGGTGCATCAAAGTTCCCTAAGGGTCTCAAGGACCCCGGAAAATGCTTACACCTAGACTTAGCAACCAAGAATTGAACCAGTGCAGTATGGAAAGGCCAACCTCAGTATGCCAGAGTTTAGAGGGCTCTCAAGAGGATCCCAAGGCAGTACAGATACTAGAGGGGGAAGAAATTATTGACTAAGAGTGAAGTGAAAGTGCAGGACACAAGTTGAAAGAGGTTTATTTAAGACTGGATTTGAAAGTCTGTTTTGAAAGCAATTAGTAAAGCAACAGAGATGGTTTGAAAAAAGGGTTGGAGTAGTAAACAAAAGTTCAAGCACTTCAGGATAGGATCACACACAGCTAATTTACAGAATCCAAATAAATTCAGTAATCACACAGAGGTCAAGGGGTTTGGGATACACAGACATCTGACTGCAAACACATAACCTAGCAAGGGTCTTAGGACTGGTTTGAACATGCTCAGAAATAGTTGATACTGGCATAATCACAAACCAGTCAGGAAGAACATATAGAAAGGGGTAATAGGATTTGAGATTCATAAGATGGTAAGTACACAGTAAGTAAAAAACAACTGACAAGGCATGCTTTGAAACACACATAAGGGAATACATTAATCTAAAGGGAAGGGGAACATAATAACATGCTGACAATGTAACTTAATTACAAGTTTCACAACAAAACCACAAGTAGAATCAGACTAGAAATAAGAGAAACTAAAACAATAAGAGAAGCATGTTGTTGTTGAGGCTTTAAATATAAACTAGGACATACTAGTAAAGAGAGAAGTAAGCAGAATGAAAGAACAAGAGAGCGCAAATAATTAGCTTTGGCTTGCAGTCGGCTAATAGAAGCAAATAGCACAAGAGAGAGGGGAGAGCAGATATTTTTAGTAAGAGAGGTAGTTTTTGAAAACCAAAATGTTCGTCCCAGTGTTAATGAAAGACATGGGGTATATATAGTTGAAAAATAGGTAGTGAAATAAGGTAAGAATCATAGTAGCATAATAATTGAAGAACTCAGAATCAATCAATTAGAGAATCAAGGAAGTACTCCCTTAAGTTAAGGGAATCAAATCAAACGGGAAGATTCAATATCATATAAGGCAAGAAGAAAAATTAGTACATGACTAAATAAGGAAGGAGTCAAGGTTCAGTAAGCATAGAGTAGTCAATTAGGACTAAATTCATAAAACCTTAATTACGGACATGACTCAGTATAAATAAAGTATCATAGCAGATATGGTAATGAAATCAGTCAGCTTCAACAGATGGGGTAAAGCTTTTAGGGCTTTTAAAAGAAAATCTTTCAATCAAACCATCAATTAAGGAAATCAGAATCAATCAAGAGGGAGTCATGATTCTGTATTTTCAACATATAAATAGATTAGATCAAACAGACGTAGCAAACAGACAAGGTTAGCCATAGTGACAGAAAGAAGCAAGAGAGGAACAAACCAAATTAGTATAGTCATAGAGAAGTGACATAAGTAGGTTAAAGATTCAGTAAAACACATTCGAAGCATGGTAACCATGGAAGATTAACAAGAATAATGTTAACAGACTAACACATAGAACCAAAGCAAGAAAATCTTAGAAATTAGGGCTTTTGACATAGGCGAATTAAAAGCAGTAAGAACATAAGATCGGTCAAAATAAGCAAGGAAAGAGGTTTAATCATAAAGAAAATCAGTTAAAACAATGTAGAAAGAACTCCGAGAAAACCCTAATCTTTTAAAGAAAGTAAAAACGGTTTAAAGTTGAGGATCTTTCAGATGAAGTTCGAGAATAGTGCAAATAATAGGAAGAAACAGACTTAAAGCGTTAAAATTTAACACAGATCTAAGAGATTCAAACGAGAGTTAGGGTTTCAATAGGAACCCAGATAGAAACGACAGAACCTGTTGTAAACTTCACCGATCGTAACATATAAGGTGTGATTTTGCCCAAAATCACACCGTAAAAGCCATGAGTAACAGAAACCCTAGATCCAAACCGGCATGGCCCAGGACCCTTGAAGGCCTTAGAGATGATGAGCAAGGCGAGGGGGAAACCATTGAGGGCTTGGGGTTGAAAGGTGGTCGCCGGAGATGATCAGAGAAGGGAGGCGATTGATAGAGTCTAGGGTTAGGTTGAGAGAAGAGAGAAGATGAGAGGATTTGAAGGTAGCGGATTTAGAAAAGTGATTAGGGTTAGGGGGTCTTTTAGAATTAAAAAGGAAAGAACAAAGGAGGGCCGTTGATCTTTTAGATCAACAGCCAAGATCTGATGGGATAGGGTTGGGTAGCAAGTGTTTCAGGCCTGGGTGGTGTTATTTAATAGGAGATTGCGCTGGGGAGGGGTCCTAATTAGGCTAAAATTGAAAGCCAAATCTGGCTATGATTTAAATAGCCAATTTCCCTATTTTAATTTATAATAAATAATAGGTAATTTCTGGAAAATAATTTAAGCTTCCAAAATAATTTAAAATATATAATTATCATTTTAAAAATATAGGGACCAATTTTATGCATTTAAAAATAAAATTATACCTTAAAATAGGCTAACATTGCAATTATATGCAATTTAGCTTTAAAAATACTAAATGTAATTATAAAAGTGCATGAAAAATATATTAGCCATATTTTGGCACAAGTATAGAAATCAAATGAATAAATCATCATAACAATAATTTAGGAAATAAATATTGGGGATTTTATGAATAAAAGGGGAGAAAATGAATCAATTTAAACCCTTAAAATTATGGGAAAAATAATAAAACCCTTGTGCATGCTTATATATGCATATATATTAAAATTATGAAAAAAATAATAAAAACTTTGTGCATACTTATATATGCATATATATGCTATTTTGAAGGTATTTATGCATATTTAAAATATATAGGGAAAAATTGGGTATCAACAGCTGCCCCTCTTTACCCGAGAAGGATGAAAGAGTTTTCGGGTAAAGAAATGATGGTCAGTTTTGACCGGATGGGATGCTTTGAAAGACAGAGGCCGAGCTCTGATTTCCAAGTTTCCTACATATCCCTGGTTTTACAGGAATCAGGTCATGTGTAGTTCTGGATTCACCTGTGGAGTATGCCGATGAAATTACTGCAAGAACGAACACGAGATGTGGAAGAGGCTATGATGAGCGGTTAAGGCTCGGGACGGTCAGATGGAACTAGAGCGAGATCGTTCCTGCTAGGATAGTGGTTGTTTGTTGATTACCTACAGATAAAATATGCTACAAACGTTTTTGCAAAAATTTAAACATGATGCAGATTCCCTTTAGACCATGAAAGTTGTCTTCAGACAGTTAAAGATGACGTCCTTGGACCATGACATCCTGGGCCATGAATTGCTTAGTGAGGGATTCGCAGGCCATGAAATGATGTTCTCGGGCAATGAAAATGGTGCCTCCGAACCATGATGCCTTTGAATAATGATATGCAAATTTGAGAGATCCTCAGGCCATGGCATTGTGTCTTTCGGCTATGCGGATGATACCTTTAGACAATGATGACTTTGGATAGATTGGCAATATTTAAGCCCATGGTATGCAATAATATGATGTGACAAAACAAGGCTTAGTATTGCGAGGTAGAGGGCAGGGCTTAGCCCGATTGAAAAGCAGGTAGATAGTAGTAGAAAATAGAGCAATATTGGTGCAAAGAGGGACATTGTTTAGTCCCGTGCAAGTGGGGAGGTAGGAATTAGTCTTATGCAAATGGGGAGGCAAGGATTAGCCTCATGCAAATATGGAGTTAGGTCTTAGACTCACGCAGGTATGGAGGCAAGGATCAGCCTTATGCAAATATGGAGTCAGGGCTTAGACTCATGCAGAGAGAAGGCGTTGCTTAGCCTTATGCAAATATGGAGTCCGAGATTAGACTCATGCAAGATTGGAGACAGAGCTTAGTCTCATGCAAGGATAACGCAACGCTTAGCCTTATGCAAATATGGAGTCCGAGATTAGACTCATGCAAGATTGGAGACAGAGCTTAGTCTCATGCAAGGAGAAGGCAACGCTTAGCCTTATGCAAATATGGAGGTAGAGCTTAACCTCATGCAAGATTCAGGACAACGCTTAGTCCCATGCAAATGGAAGGCAATGCTTAGCCTTATGCAGATATGGAGTCAGGGCTTAGACTCATGCAAGATTGGAGACAGGGCTTAGTCTCATGCAAATGTGGAGTCAGAGATTAGACTCATGCAAATATGGAGTCAAGCTTATACTCATGCAAATATGGAGTCAAGGATTAAACTCATGCAAATGTGGAGTCAAGGATTAGACTCATGCAAATGTGGAGTCAGAGATTAGACTCATGCAAATATTGAGTCAGGGCTTAGACCCATGCAAATATGGAGTCAAGGCTTGGTCCCATGAAAATATGGAGTCAAGGATTAGACTCATGCAAATGTGGAGTCAAGGATTAGACTCATGCAAATATGGAGTCAGGGCTTAGACTCATGCAAATATGGAGTCAAAGATTAGACTCATGCAAATGTGGAGTCAGAGATTAGACTCATGCAAATGTGGAGTCAAAGATTAGACTCATACAAAGAGAAAATAGCAGATAAGGGTAGAGTATATCTTAGCTAGGATAGGTTCAGCGTCTAATGACCGAATGGATGGTGAATTTGATTTACGTACAAATGCTATCGTCAAATATGCCTGCGTTCAAAGAAAAATTGTAAGTGTCATAAGGGGAGGTTGGTTCTTGCTTTGTCTGTCGACCTTGATTTGCTCCGCTCTGGAAGCCCCTTTCGAGTTCCCCTAGGTAGCACTTGACTGTTATGGAAATAGAATTTTCGAAAAATATGCGATTACTGAAAAAAAAGAGTTGTTTTGGAAACGTATTGATATATTAAGTAATTTTTGATGAACTAGTGACTGTGACACACTTCAAAGGCATTGCAACTTTCTTATGTTGGAATTTTGAGTGTCCTCCTCAAATTTCTGCCTTAGTTTGGTAGATGATTTCTAACCGTTTGCGGATGGCGGACCTTGCTGAATCTTCTTCAAAAATTTTGAGAATGCTTCTCAAAATTCTGCCCCAATTCTTGACTGACGGCTGACTTCCTAGCATGTGATGGCGCTGGCTGGACTTGCTCCAGAATTTTGAGGACCCTCCTCAAAATTCTGCCCCAGTTTCTGATTTTGGGGGAAATGAAAATTTATTATGATATGACCGAACCCATAAGGCTGCCTACGTATCCCCTCTTAAATGGAAATCAGGTCAAGCGTAGTTCAATTACATCAGAAAAGAAAAATGTGAAATAATCCAGGCATAGTATCTCTTGACTACATCTGAATTGATTGGTTTTGGCCAGATTTCTCCATCTATTTCTGCAAATATGAGTGCTCCTCATGTTAGTACTTATTTAAACCATATACGGACCTTTCCAGTTGGGGGAGAATTTCCCTTTAGCTTCATCTTGGTGGGGGAAAATCTTCTTCAATACCAGTTGCCCTGGTGCAAACTGTCTTGGTTTAACCCTTTTGTTGAAAGCTCTGGACATTCTGTTCTGATACAATTGGTCGTGACATACTGCGTTCATTCTTTTTCCATCGATAAGGGCCAACTTTTCATAGCGACATGTTATCCATTCTGCATCGCTGAGCTCAGCTTCCTATATGACTCTTAAAGAAAGAATCTCTACCTCGGCTGGGATGACACCTCGGTACCATAAACCAGCATGTAGGAGGTTGCCCCGGTTGACGTGCGAATTGTGGTACGGTACCCTAACAGAGCAAAGGGTAACTTCTAATGCCATTGCATGTGATTCTCTACCATTTTCCTTAGTATCTTCTTAATATTTTTGCTGGCGGCTTCTACTGCTCTATTCATCTGAGGTCAGTAGGCTGTGGAATTCTTGTGCTTGATTTTGAAAGCTTCACATATAGATTTCACCAGGTCACTATTGAGGTTGGCAGCTTTGTCAGTAATAATCGACTCAGGAATTCCGAATCGGCACACAATACGATCATTGACAAAATCTGCAACGACTTTCTTGGTTACAGCTTTATAAGATGTAGCTTCTACCCATTTTGTAAAGTAATCAATGGCTACTAGAATAAACCGATGTCCGTTTGATGTCGTAGGCTCAATCGGACCAATAACATCCATTCCCCAGGCGGCAAATGGCTAAGGTGAGCTTGTTGTATTGAGCCCGTTTGGTAGCACTTTTATCATGTCGGCATGTACTTGACATTGAAAGCATTTGCGGACATGTTGAATACAATCTGTCTCCATGGTCATCCAAAAGTAACCTACCCTGAGTATCTTCTTGGCCAGAACAAAACCATTCATGTACGACCACAGGTCTCAGCATGCACATCCTCAAGTAGCTTAGAAGCTTCATTTCCATCGACACACCTTAGAAAACCCAAATCCGGAGTTCTTCTATACAAGTTCCCTCCGCTATGGAAGAAGTGATTTGACAATCTCCGGAGCGTGCATTTCTGAATATGATTTTCGTGATCCGGATATTCTCCTTTTGATAATTACTCCTTGATGCCATGTAACCAAGGCTTTCCATCTGCTTCTTCCCCAACATGAGCATAATATGTCAACTGAATATGGATCCTCACCGAAATGGGATCAATATAGTTCTTATCTGGATGTTGTATCATTGATGACAACGTGTCTAATGCATCGGCAAACTCATTCTGAATTCTGGGCACATGTCGTAATTCTATCTTTGTGAACCTCCTTTTCAATTCCTGCACATGGTGCAGATATGGAAATATCTTGGAATTCTTGGTAGCCCATTCTCTTTGTACCTGGTGCACAAGCAAATCTGAATCACCAATCACCAACAATTCCTGAATGTTCATGTCGACTGCCATGTTGAGCCCTAGTATGCAGGCCTTATATTCCGCCATATTGTTGGTGCAGGAAAATCTGAGTTTAGCAGATACCGGATAATGCTGACCCATTTCTGATACCAAAATTGCTCCAATGCCTGCTCCTTTGAAATTTGTGGCTCCGTCAAAGAACATCCTTCAACTGTTGTATGATTCTGTAATGTCTTCTCCCACTAATGATATTTTTTCATCAAGAAAATACGTTTTCAAGGGTTCGTATTCTCCTCCCAGCGGATTTTCAGCGAGGTAATCTGCCAATTCTTGTCCTTTGACTGACTTTTGATTTACATAGACGATGTCACATATTACTGTGGACTGTGCTATGAATCGGCTGATATAGTTGAGCCGTCCCAAGAAGCTCATCACGTCCTTCTTGCTTTTGGGTGATGGTAACTCCTGAATAGCTTTGACTTTAATCGGATCTAGATCGATCCCTCGGCAACTGACAATGAATCCCAATAATTTTCCTGTAGGAACCCCGAATACACACTTCGCGGGGTTCAACTTCAAATTGTACCTCCTGAGTCTGTCGAAGAATTTTTTCAAGTTTGCTATATGATTCGCGACCCTTTTGGATTTGATAATGATGTCATCCACATATACCTCTATTTCCTTGTGTATCATATCATGGAAGATGGTCGTCATGGCCTTCATGTAAGTGGCCCATGTATTCTTTAGACCGAACGACATCATCTTGTAACAGTATACACCCCAAGGCATAATAAATGTTGTCTTCTCGGCACCTTCTTCATCCATCCAGATCGGGTGATAACCTCCGAAGCAATCTACAAAGGATTGGAGTTCATGCTTGGCGCAGTTATCGATCAGGATATGTATATTTGGCAGTGGGAAGTCATCTTTGGGACTTGCTCTATTTAAATCCCGATAATCAACACATACTTGGACCTTCCCGTCTTTATTCGGAACTGGCACAATGTTAGCTAGCCATGTCGGGTACTCAACCACCCTGAGAACCTTGGCTTTGATCTGCTTGATAACTTCCTCCTTGATTTTCAGACTCATGTCTGGTTTGAATTTTCTATGTTTCTGCTTGACTAGCGGACACATGGGATTGGTAGGCAACTTGTGAGCTACTATATATGTGCTCAAACTAGTCACATCGTCATATGACCATGCGAAGATATCCTCATATTCCTTTAGAAAATGGATGTACTCTTCCTCCTCTATTTGTGACAAATGAATGTTGATGCGAGTCTCTTTGACGGTCTCGGCATCTCCCAAATTTACTGCTTCTGTTTCGTCCAAGTTGGATTTAGGCTTGTTCTCAAAATTCTCAACTTCTCTGACAATTTCCTTGGGTATCTCATCTTCTTCCTGTAAGACACTATTCTCATGTTGCGTTGCCTCATTACATGTCATAGTCACTGGTTCATCAGAAAAAGTAATAATAACATTGTAGAAGGGAAAAATATAAAAATAGTAATGAATAATGATAAAGGATAAACACGTTTGATTAAAACTGAGAAAAATTTTCAAACAAAGCTTTGCTCGGCGGATCGAGCATTTATTTGAAGCAAAGAAATCTTAAAACAAAATTGTTGAAATATTTAAATGCCTATAACACCTATAAATTCTGCCAATCTACCTAGGGACTCGACGGGCTCGGGATGGTGCGGTGGTCCAGTTTCTGAGAACAGCTCCCTTTGCCACAGTTTGAATGGAGAGGCCTTATTCCTCCTCCTCCTCAAATATGGCACTGCAGTCCATATCCTCATCTTCCAAGAACAGATCCTTCAGCCTAGTTAGTGCTTCTTCTTCAGCAATTCCCTCTATTGTGTCTGCCTAATGGAAAGCTTGTTCCAAATGGGGCACCGATTTCTCAAGAGGGTAATACGGTCCACGCCATGAAGGCGACCAATACCTGTACTCTTGCCATGTATACTGGTATCCGAACCCAAATGTGGTACTATGGTTTTTCAGCCGTATCATCTTGGAGATACCTTGGAGGTTCTTTCCCAACCCTTTGCTGGCTTCATATCCGGACCATGCTAGTATGCTTTCTATTTTGTTTCTCTACCACTTATCCTTCTCAATGGTGTTGACCTGTTCAATATGATGATAGGTTTCCCCTCCTAACCTTCTTCTATGTCTAATGGCCGGAATGGTGGTGCAGAAGGGGTTACTCCCATCTCCATGAATGATTACCTCCTGACGATTCCATTCAAATGTTACGGCTTGACGTAGTGTAGATGGCATGGCTCCAGTAGCATGGATCCATGGGCGGTCCAACAAAAGATTATATGAGGCTGGTATGTCAAGCACTTGGAATTCAACGTCGAACCAAGTCGGTCCCATCTGTAGGCAAAAGTTTATTTCCTCAATCGTGGCCCTCTAGGACCTATTGAAAGCCTTCACATTCGTGCTTCTGGTCCGTATTTCATGGAAACCTTTGTCCAACCTTTTCAGAGTGTCCAGTGGACAAATATTCAGACTAGAACCTCCATCAACCAAAACCCTGTAATGAACTTGTCTTCAAATTGTACCGTGATATGCAATGCCTGATTATGATTCAGACCTTCGGGCGACAACTCATCTTCATGGAAGATGATCCTATGGCTCTCCAACACCTGACCGACCATGTTGGCCACTTCTCCACCGGTGATATTATTAGGTACATAAGCCTCGCTCAGTACTTTCATCAAGGCATTCTTGTGTGCCTCTGAATTCTGTAATAGTGACAGGATAGTATCTGAGCAGGGACTTTGTTCAGGTGATCAACAACAAAATACTCTTTCGCCTGTACTTTCCTCCACAAGTCATCTGGTCCGGTCTCAATGACAAACTGCCTAGGAGTGGCATTCTTTCTTGAACCTCCCAGGTGTTTAGGTGTGTAGACTCTTCCATATCTAGTCATCCCTTGTGCGGCATCAGATTCCTCTAGCTTAGTCTTCCCTTTTCGCTGAGACTTGGCGACATAATCCCAAGGTATCGCTTTTGAGTTGAATGGGGGTGTGGTTGACACTGTCACAATAAAAGGTGTGACCACTTCTACTTCAAATGGAGGGGAGGTGGTTGCGGGCAGAGTTACTTCCACCTTGAACGGATAAGTGCCTGAGTCTGAACCATGATAGGAGTAAGAGTAACTGCAACATTAAAGTCATTGCCTTCTCGGATAAGCCTGATTGACCCCTCAAGGTCCTATTCCTCATTTGTTTCTATAACATGTATATTGTCACCTCTATGATCAGGGAGGGGATTATTGCAGACATTAGGTACGGCTTCCTTCGCTTGTATGACCTTGTTGTCAATTAGCGTCTGGATCTTGTCCTTCAGTGTTCAGCACTCAATAGTGGTGCGCCCTTTCATACCAGAGTGGTATGCACATGTTTTGTTCGGATTGACCCATTGAGATGGATTTTCTAGCACCACGGAGGGAATAGGAGTGACGTATCCTGAGGCTTTTAAACTTTCACACAATTGGTCGATGGGCTCAGCAATGGCGGTATATTGTCTGGGTAGATTGCAGTCGAAATTGGGTCTTGGTCTTGGATAATTTTGGCGAGTTAGTAGTGACTGGAAGTGGGATGGCTGGGAATTATAGGTGTGATGGATAGTGACTGGTTGGGAATATCTGGGAGATGAAGGTTGATATGTAGATGGCGATGCATGATATGTGGGTGGAGGTGTTTGATAGGTGGATGGAGGTGTTTGATATGTGAGTGGATTTTATGGGCCCTAGGCCACCATTACTGCCCCAACATCTCTTTTCTTCGATATGCCCCCTGATTGGAGTGCCTTATTCGTGGCTTACAGTGCTTCGAAATTTGTTACCATCCCGCTCTTGATTCCTTCATCGATCCTTTCCCCGAGCTTTATGATATTAGAGAATTTGTGATTTTCGATGACCATCAGTCTCTCATAATATTATGGATCTTGTGCTCTGACGACGAATTTATTCATCTATTCTTCGTCAAAAGCGGGCCTGACTTTGGCTGCTTCCGACCTCCAACGAGTAGCATACTCGTGGAAAGTCTTAGTAGGTTTCTCCTTGAAGTTCTGAATGTAGAAGACATCAGGTGCATTTTCTGTGTTGAACCTGAACCGGTCCATGAAATCTGACGTCATGCTTACCCAATTTGACCATTTCTTGGGATTCTGGCTAATATACCAAGACAACGCGTCCCCAGTAAGGCTCCTCATAAAGAGCTTCATTCGAACCTTTTCATCCTTTCCAACCCTGACCAGTTTATCACAGTAAGTCCTTAGGTGAACCCTGGGATCACCTGTACCATCGAACATTTCGAACTTGGGAGGTTTGTACCCCTCTGGCAGTTCCACATTGGGCTGTATGCACAGATCTTCATAGTTCAAACCTTCTATTCCTCTATCGCCTTCAACACCTTGAACTCGATTTGTTAATTTCTTGAGTTCTTTGGCCATGTTCTTAATGAGCAGGTCCTTTTCGGAGAATTCCGGTGCACAAGAAATTGGCTGGGTAGAATGTGGTTTAGTTTCCACGTATATGGGGTTGCTCTGATGGGTGCCAGGAACTTGGGTATAGTAATGGTCATTGGTGGAGTTTTGTGGATCAGGAATGAGTGGTGGTGTATTTTGGGGAGTTTGGTAAGTGGTGGTTGTTGGGTATGGGATTGGTTGATGATGATGTTATAGTGGAGTTGGTACTGGTAATGGATTGATATTTTATGGTGGAGTTGCATATTGATTTGGTATGGTAGGATTTTTCGGCTGTTGGTTTTGTGTGTTTTGAGGAAGTGCTGGGTTCTTTGCATTCTGTTGGTGGATATCAGATGGAGGAGAAGGTGGAGGGCCTCTAGATCTAGTATTATATGCCGATGATGCCAGTGTGGATGAAACAACCTATGGGGATGGGAATAATAAAAATAAATAAGACAAAAAAAGGTAACAAGTTAGTGAGGATCCTGAAATGTTTGCAGTATTTAAACACATATTGCGAAATATAAACTTGTATCCTAATTGGGGGGCCTCGTTGTGCCTGAGGTAGGCCTAGCGACAAATAAATTTGGAGAACTTCAAATGCCGATAAATGCTTTATTTCATAATATAAAAGTAGACGAATCCAAAAATGACACTAACATAATAATAAAACAAGTCACTACTGGCACTTGGCTTTATTACATTTAGAAAGCAAGTAAACCTAATATATTTAGTCTCGGAAGGGCCTCCCTCGGGTTTAATGTTCTCGTTGATTAAATCGTCCAGTTCATGTAGGTTCATTAGTAAGAACACCTTTACTAAATGTCCTCCTTGTTTCCCTTGGTGTTCTGGTAGTCGGTGACTCTCTTCCTCACCTTTCCTTCCATTTCCAGCAGACTGTATTCCAGATATTCCAGCTTTTCGCTAGATTTGAGGGCCCTCTCTTTCCATTCATTGATTTTGTCACTTGATGGTAGATTCCTCCACCAGTCCAGCAAGAGTGATGGTGTCCTAACCATAACGAAGCTCGGGACCTCGTGCCTCATTTTTTGCAAAACAAAAGGGTTAGGCCTTACCCCCACCGGACTCGACTATTTATACATTTATGATCAACATATCGGTATTTAGTTCTCCAAATTAATGCACAGAACGTGGTTGCATCTGTTAGGGTTATGGAAAACCCGATGGACTTTGGATAAGGCTTATCTTAAAGGATCATTATGTGGACAGTATAACTAATCCGACTAGGTTTGACCATGATATATGCACAATTTAAACAGAGTAAGGTTTCTATAGGGTTTTAGACTGATACCCTCAAGCGGACAACTTGAGGGGGAAGGCACGGAACCGTCGACTGCACCGCTGATCGACTGGTTTTACCGCAAATAAGCATTTCCGAATTTAAGGGTAATAAATAGGAAGAGCGCAACCACTCATTAAAGCGTTGCTATAGGATTTGATATGAACGAGTGGAATATGATGTGGAGCATGATTATGCAACAGTTAATAACATGTAGGCAAGTATTTTCACATAGGAAAAAATAAATACAGCATTTAAATAATTGAAAAGATAGTTACATAAAAAGGAAAACAAGGAGACAAGTCAGTTTTCAGGGTAATAAAGAAATCATAAATGCTTGAAAAATAGACAGTTAAATTCAGATAAGGGAGCAGAGTATGGAATAAGCATGCTTGGACTAATTTATAAAGACAAGTTCATTATGGTAAGAGCCTAAAAATATCCCCAGCAGAGTCGTCATGCTATCGCACCTCCTTTTTTCCTCCGCGGAGAAAGTCCAGATTTCGACATTCACAAGGTGTAATAACTCATTTCCCTTTTGGGAATTGGTTGTTCGAAGAGTCGCCACCTAACGGATTATGGTGCGTTAGGGCACCTAGAGTGATTAATTCTTGGGTTGGTTTGCATTACCAGAGATTAGGGTAAGGGCTCGAAGTAACCTAGAGGGGAAGGTGTTAGGCACCCCTCTTGGTCCATAACTATGTGTACCGGCCGAACTTATATTTACAAATTAGTCCATATAAATAGTTGAATCAAATAAGTTGCAAGTAAAGCACGTTGGATAGTTCAAGTAGTAAGAACAAGTTGTAAAAGACGAAAAGTTTTAAATAGAGAAAGGATTTGGTAAAGAGGGGTCCTAGGTTGTTTGTCCTATAGGATCACCCCACGCAATGTCTGATAAACACTCTTCTATGAGGGGCTACACGTGACATTAACACGTAGTCATCATATCCCATGTCTACCCTTCCCATCCCTTATTGGTTATGCAAAGCGAGTGTTTGGTCACTGATACCTATTGTGTGCTGCTACCCATCCCTTCTTAATGGTCCCGGAGGGAGTTAGGACCTCTACCTATAGGTAGTTCTAGACGTACCCCTAAGGTTTAGAAAGGTAAAAACTCAACAGTCAAAACACTTAGGACTTTCACATAATAGGAGTAATTAAGAGGCTCAAAGTTTCCTCCTCAAAAACAAACATACAAGCAGCACGACTCAAACACAATTAAGGTCTTTATTAATCAAAGTTCTAAAGCAGGATATCTAAGTGAATATGCAGAAATAGACAAACCTTTTTATACCTAGAAGTTATAACCTAGTAGTTGCCTAGGGACTCCTTTTAAAAGCTTATTAGAATCGAAAATGTTAAACGACAAAAGCACTTTAGGGAAATACAGTTTTTTGAAATTCCCTGAGGCTTGCCTATATGCAGTAGAATGTGTCTACGTTAATGTAGGAACAAACAGGTTTTCGAAATAGACCCCTTTAATACCTATAGGCATGATATCTAATGAGATTGAAGCAATTTTTGAAAGAACTTGTTTCAGGAAATATTTGACACTTAATAAGACCAGTTTTAAAAAATAAACTAGGCGTAATGAAGTTGTTCATTTGGCTAATAAAATTACCAGAAAGAATTGCGAGTAGGGATCCCTATAGGCATGATATCTAGGCGTATTACTGATTTAAGACAATTTGCAGCAACATACAGAAATACTTATTAGAACTGAATTAGAGTTGAGTCCTATAGGCATGACATCTATATTTGAACTGATTTAAACACGATTGTTTAGGACCTATAAGCATGATCTCTAACATGACAAAATGCAGAACCTTATGAACATGATTTTTACCTGATGCAAACGAATTTGGAAGCGCGATCCTATAGGCATGATTTCTATTAGACAAAGCAATCAGATTTAAAAGAGGAAAGCCTTATGAGCATGTTTCTATTGAGTAAACCAGGCAGACTTCAAAAATAAGGTCCTAAGTGAAGGATTTCTACCTGTATTACCCTTTAAAGCATACATCCACCCACCCTTTTACTAAATGCCCCAATATCTGTTTATAAATTATTAAAGGCCAATGAATAAATTACATAAGTAGAAATAGAAATCAAGAAGCTATTCTATAGGGAGCCTGCGATTAGGCCCAAGTTTCCCAAAGCCTCCAATGGTCTCACAAGCCTCATTCCCATAGACAAATCAAAGTCTAGGTGCATCAAAGTTCCCTAAGGGTCTCAAGGACCTCGGGCAATGCTTACACCTAGACTTAGCAACCAAGAATTGAACCAGTGCAGTGTGGAAAGGCTAGCCTTAGTATGCCAGAGTTTAGAGGGCTCTCAAGAGGATCCCAAGGCAGTACACATACTAGAGGGGGCAAAACTTATTGACTAAGAGTGAAGTGAAAGTGCAGGACACAAGTTGAAAGAGGTTTATTAAAGATTGGATTTGAAAGTCTGTTTTGAAAGCAATTAGTAAAGCAACAGAGATGGTTTGAAAAAAGGGTTGCAGTAGTAAACAAAGTTCAAGCACTTCAGGATAGGATCACACACAGCTAGTTTACAGAATCCAAATGAATTCAGTAGTCACACAGGGGTCAAGGGGTTTGGGATTCACAGACATCTGACTGCAAACACATAAACCAGCAAGGGTCTTAGGACTGGTTTGGACATGCTCGGAAATAGTTGATACTGGCATAATCACGAACCAGCTAGGAAGTACACATAGAAAGGGGGTAATAGGATTTGGGATTCATAAGATGGTAAGTACACATTAAGTAAAAGACAACTGACAAGGCATGCTTTGAAACACACATAAGGGAATACATTAATCTAAAGGGAAGGGGAACATAATAACATGCTGATAATGTAACTTAATTACAAGTTTCACAATAGAACCACAAGTAGAAGCATACTAGAAATAAGAGAAACTGAAACAGTAAGAGGAGCATGTTGTTGTTGAGGCTTTAAATTTAAACTAGGACATACCAGTAAAGAGACACTACTAGAAAATGGGCCTATGGCAACACTTTTTTGGGCAACATTTAGGGAACCGTTGCCATAGTACATCTATCGCGACGGTTACAACCATTGCAATATGGTTTGGTTGCTATGGGTACATTCTAGCTATCAAACCGTTCCAATTGCTTTTTAATCGTTTTCATAGGGGATTATTTGGGCAAAAGTGTTTTAACCGTCCCAATAGAGCTATCTTAGGCCACAGTTTTTGAGAAATGTCAGAGTCTCGTGCTGATAACATGTTATAAAATAAAGACTGTAAAGTAAAGACAAGTATAGAGAGAAACTGTTATATTATTCGAATTCAAACTGATGTACATAATGAACTGAAATCTCTTCTATTTATAGAAGAAAGGAAGTTGCTGTGTAAGCTGCTACAAGATATGGATAATCTTCTACTGAGAGCAATGTTTATTCATAACGGAGTACTGAAAGGATAAGCTTATTATACCCGATATGGATAATCTTCTACCGTATCAGATATGGATAATCTTCTACCGAGAGCAATGTATACCCATAACGGAGTACTAAATGGATAAGCTTATTATACCCGGTATGGATAATCTTCTACCAGGGGTAATGTTTATCCATAATCGGGTACCGAAGTGATAAGCTTCTTCAGGAAGCTTATTTTCAATAGAGTACTAAATAGATAAACATATTTACGGCGTAGTCCCATATGGATAAGCTTCTTCAGGAAGCTTATTTACAACGGAGTACTAAATGAACATCCATAATATATTTATATATTTACTCCCCCTTGGATGTTCATTAAAAGATAATGTACCTCATTAAAATCTTACTAGGAAAAACTACGTGGGAAAAAATACTAGTGAAGGAAAAAGAGTACACATATTTAGTAATACGCATTGTTATGTGCCTCATTAAAAACCTTATAAGGAAAACCTCATGGGAGAAAACCTTAGTAAGGAAAAAAGAGTGCATCGCGTATTTTACTCCCCCTGATGAAAACTTTGTTTTAAATATTTGAGTCTTTGCATTCCAATCTTGTATACAATCTTCTCAAAAGTTGAAGTTGGCAAAGATTTAGTGAATAAATCTGCTGGATTATCACTTGAACGGATTTGTTGCACATCAATGTCACCACTTTTCTGAAGATCGTGTGTGTAGAATAATTTTGGTAAAATGTGCTTCATTCTGTCTCCTTTTATAATCCTCCCTTCAAATGGACTATGCATGCATCATTGTCTTCGTATAAAATTGTGGGTCTTTTCTCACATTCCAAACTACATTTTTCTCGAATAAAATGAATTATTGATCTCAACCATACGCATTCCCTACTTGCTTCATGAATAGCTATTATCTCAGCGTGATTTGAAGAAGTAGCAACAATAGATTGCTTTGTGGAGCGCCATGATATTACAGTACCTCCATATGTAAATACGTACCCAGTTTGAGATCTAGCTTTATGGGGATCAGATAAATAACCTGCATCTGCATTACAACAAGATCTGCACTATCTTTGTTAGCATAAAACAAACCCATATCAAGAGTTCCCTTTAAATATTGCAATATATGCTTAATCCTGTTCCAATGTCTCCGTGTAGGAGAAGAACTATATCTTGCTAGTAAATTAACAGAAAATGCTATGTTAGGCCTTGTAGCATTAGCAAGATACATTAGCGCACCAATTGCACTGAGATAAGGTACTTCGGGACCAAGGAGTTCCTCGTCCTCTTCTGGAAGTCGAAACGAATCCTTATTCACTTCAAGTGATCGAACAACCATTGGTGTACTCAATGGTGCGCTTTGTCCATGTAAAAGCGTTTTAAGACCCTTTCTGTATAGGCAGATTGATGGATAAAAATCCCGTCTGCTAAATGCTCAATTTGCAGACCAAGACAAAGTTTTGTCTTTCTAAGATCCTTCATCTCAAATTCTTTCTTAAGATATTCAATTGCCTTTTGGAGCTCTTCTGGAGTTCCAACAAGATTTATGTCATCAACATAAACAGCAAGTATAACAAATTTTGATGTCATTTTCTTTATAAAAATACATGGACAAATAACATCAGTTATGTAACCTTCTTTCAGCAAATATTCACTAAGGCGATTATACCACATGCGCCCAGATTGCTTTACTACCATACAAAGATCTTTGTAATCTGATTGAATACATTTCCTGAGATTTTGCTTCAGGCATTTTAAATCCTTCAGGGATTTTCATATAAATTTCACTATCAAGTGAACCGTACAAATAAGCTGTAACTACATCCATTAGATGTATTTCAAGCTTTTCATGTAGTGCTAAACTGATGAGATATCGAAATGTTATGGCATCCATAACATGCGAATATGTTTCATCAAAATCGACTCCAGGTCGTTGTGAGAATCCTTGTGCAACAAGGCGAGCTTTGTATCTTTCAACTTCATTTTTATCATTCCTTTTTTGCACAAAAATCCATTTATGACCAACTGGTTTTATACCAGCAGGTGTTTGGACTACTGGTCCAAAACCTCTCTTTTAAGTGACTTTAATTCCGATTGAATTGTCTCTTGCCATTTTGGCCAATCAGATCTTTGTCGACATTCTTCGATAGATTGAGGTTCAAGATCCTCACTATCTTGCATAATATTAAGTTCAACATTATATGCAAAAATATTATCCACCACTATTTCAGATCGATTTAAATTAATCCCATCACCGGTCGAACCTTTTAAAAGTTCTTCACTCATATGAGCTTCGGGTTCATTGATTTCTTCAGGAATCTCAGAACTAATCAAATCTTGGGTCTCTTTAGAAGATCCCTTCATAGTATCGTTTTGATCATTTGTTGATTTTTTTTCAAGGATTTCATTCCTTAGAACCCAAAGGCCTACCACGCTTCAGGCGTGCTTTAGGTTCACTAGCTCCCATGCTAGTAGATGGTCTTACTGGGACATCAATTCGGATAGGCACATTCTCTGCTGGGATATGTGACTTAGTTATCCTTTTCAAATCAGTAAATGCGTCTGGCATTTGATTTGCTATATTCTGTAAATAGATGATCTTCTGGACCTCCTAATTACATATAGGGGTATGGGGATCAAAGTGAGATAATGATGAAACTTTCCACGCAATTTCTCTTTTGATTTCCTTTTTCTCTCCCCCTAATTGTGGGAAATTTGTTTCATCAAACAGACAATCTGCAAATCGAGCAGTAAATAAATCTCCTATCAATGGTTCAAGATAACGAATAATAGACAGTGATTCAAACCCAACATATATTCCTGTCCTTCTCTGTGGTCCCATCTTACTGCACTGTCGTGGTGCTACTGGCACATATACAGCACATCCGAAAATTCGTAGATGAGCAATATTTGGTTCATGACCAAAATTAATTATGATGGAGAATATTTATTATAATGTGTCGGTCTGAGACGTATAAGTGATGCTGCATGCAAGATAGCATGGCTCCAAATAGTAGTGGGCAATGTTGTTTTCATAAGTAGTGGTCTTGCTATCAATTGCAGGCGTTTAATAAATGACTCTGCAAGGCCATTTTGAGTATGAACATAAGCTATAGAATGTTCAATTTTTATCCTAACTGATAGACAATAATCATCAAAAGCTTGAGATGAGAATTCTCCAGTATTATCAAGGCGAATAGCCTTTATAGGATAATATGAGAATTGTGCCCTTAATCAAATTATTTGGGCTAATAGCTTTGCAAACGCTAGGTTGCGAGATGATAATAGGCACACATGAGACCATCTTGAAGATGCATCTATTAGGACCATAAAATATCTGAACAACCGACTTGGTGGGTGAATAGGTCCACATATATCCCCATGTATACGCTCTAAAAAGGTAAGGGATTCAATGCCAACCTTCATTGGTGATGGTCTAGTGATCATTTTGCCTTGATAACAAGCATCACAAGTAAATTCGTCATTTGTAAGAGTCTTCAGGTTCTTTAATGGATGCCCACTCGAATTTTCAGTAATTCGTCTCATTATTATTGATCCAGGATGGCCCAAACGGCTATGCCAAAGCACAAAAGTATTTGAATCCGTAAACTTCTGGTTTACGATAGAGTGTGCTTCAACTGTACTAATTTTTGAATAGTATAAGCCAGAAGATAAAGTTGGTAACTTTTCTACAATGCATTTCTGGCCAGAAATATTCTTTGTAATACAAAGATATTCCCTTTTCATTTCATCTATTGTCTCAATATGATACCCATTTCGGCGGATATCTATAAAACTCAACAAGTTTCTTCGGGACTTGAAGGAGAATAATGCATTGTCTATATTAAGTTTTGCTCCCTTAGACAGAAATATAATGGTTCTTCCGGGGTCTTCAATCAAACTTATATTACCAGAAATTGCTGAAACATTTGCTTTTTTCTTATGCAAATAAGAAAAGTATTTCTGATACTTGAATATGGCATGAGTTGTTCCACTATCAATAATACAATTATCTTCATGATTTGTCTTTGATCCAAATATAATTTGAGAATTATCCATATTCTTCAAAAGGACATAAATAAAATATATTATAGTAAACATCATTATCAAAGCATAACTTTTATTTATGTACAACAATTATATAACCATACTATCTATTACAAACGACAAAAATTAAAATATTTACATTTTTACAGATTCACTACCGATTACATGGCTTGTTTCTCCTTCTGGGAGTGCAAAGTAATCAGCTACATCCAAATGCATGAAGTCTAAATTATCTTCAGAAATAAAATTTACTTCAGCATTTTTCTCTGTCTTTTTCAGGGAGGCTTGATAAAGCTCAACCAGGTGCTTTACCGTACGACAGGTACGTGACTAGTGCCCTTTTCCTCCATATCTATAGCATGCATTTTCTACATTTGGTGCTTGCACCGCTTCATGCTTTTGTTCCTTCCTTTTCCATTGCTTGTGGTGAGGAGGCTTCTTTGGTGCATTATTATTACCATGATTGAGGTTTCTTCCCCGACCACGACCATGACCACGACTGGGGCTACGACCTTTTCCATGTTTAGCCTGGTGGAAGTTCGGCTTATTCACTTCAGGGAATGGACAAGAACCAGTAGGTCGGCTTTCATGATTTTTCATTAATAACCCATTATGTTGCTCGGCTATAAGAAGATGTGAGATAAGTTCAGAATACTTTTTAAATCACATCTCTCGATATTGCTGCTGTAGGAGCATATTCGAGGCATGAAAAGTGGTGAAAGTTTTCTCCAACATATCATGATCAGTAATATTATCACCACATAATTTCAAATGGGAAATAATTCTGAACATAACATAATTATACTCACTTATAGATTTAAAATCTTATAGCTTTAGATGAGTCCATGCATATCGTGCTTGTGGAAGAACGACCATCTTCAGGTGGTCATATCTATCTTTTAAATTATTCCACAGTGGTCATATCTTACTAGATCTTTAACAGTAAGATATTCCATTTTCAGTCTCTCATCAAGGTGATAGTGTAGGAATATCATTGCTTTGGCACGATCTTGGTTTGATGTCTGATTTTTGTCTTTGATGGTGTCTGTCAGACCCATCGCATCAAGATGAATTTCAGCATCAAGCACCCAAGACATGTAGCTTTTGCCCGATATGTCTAGGGCAACAAATTCAAGTTTAGAAAGATTTGACATTATTTTGGAAAAGAAAAGTTCTTACCTCAGATACTTTCAAAATATTTGCTCAAGATGGCAGAGTCTCGTGCTGATAACGTGTTATAAAATAAAGACTATAAAATAAAGACAAGTATATAGAGAAACTGTTATATTATTCGAATTCAAATTGATGTACATAATGAACTGAAATCTCTTCTATTTATAGAAAAAAGAAAGTTGTTGTGTAAGCTGCTACTGCAATCTGCTGTGTAAGCTGCTACGCAAGCTGCTGTGTAAGCTGCTACTACAAGCTGTCGTGTAAGCTGCTACTACAAGCTGTCGTGTAAGCTGCTACTACAAGTTGTTGTGTAATCTGCTACTGTACCAGATATGGATAATTTTCTACTGAGAGCAGTGTTTATCCATAATGGAGTACTGAATGGATAAGCTTATTATACCCGGTATGGATAATCTTCTACCGGGGGTAATATTTATCCATAACCGGGTACCGAAGTGATAAGCTTCTTCAGGAAGCTTATTTCCAATAGAGTACTAAATAGATAAACATATTTACGGCGGAGTCTCATATGGATAAGCTTCTTCAGGAAGTTTATTTACAACGGAGTACTAAATGAACATCCATAATATATTTATAACACTCCTTACTTTTTTCCCAAAATTTTCTGAAACCTGCCAAACCTTAATAGTGTAATATAAATATTAAATTTTCCTCTTTTCCCAAAAAGCACACAAGCCAAATTTTTCAAAGGCAAAAATCCCTAATCGATAATATTTATACGGACTATACCCACAAAATTTCTCTTAGGCAAAGAAACATCCCTAATAGATAACTATCTTCCCAAATTTTTTCTTCCTAATTCTTTGATCCTTCTCGCATTTTGTGGTCCCTTTGCAAGAGTAGCGTTCCTCCCAAACTTTAATTTCCAGGCTTTGTCCTCTTCCTCTACAACTATGCTCTCCGACGCACTCTTCAATTTGCTCGTTTTTAGTATGTGTTACTTTTTGTCTGTAGTAAATTAGTGTTTGCGATAGTTTTACAGCTTCTCCTACTCGATTTTAATTTACTTATGAATTTGTGTTTGCGTTATCCAAGCATTTAGGGTAGAGAAGTGAAAAGTTGTTTCCTTTTTCTTCTTCGGTATTTTAGGCCTTTTTTTGGGTATTCTCAAAGATTTTTGGGCATCTAGTCTTGCCACTGTATCTTAAAACTGAAAGTTGTATTACCAATTTGATATACTTGCCTAATGAAATTAACTAGATTCCATATTATTGTTTGTTATAATTTGGTGTAGATTAATTGATAGTCGTATTGTCATAATTTAATTTGGCTGTAAATTAGTGGCCTGCTTGTAGGGTTCCTAACAAATGTTATGTAGGATTATGTATTAAGCTTCAGTTTCTTTTGGAGTGATGACACTTACTAAGTAAATTGTCGAAGAAGATGTAACAAGGAGCAAAACACAAAAGAATGTACATAAGAGAGTAGAATACAGCTAGAAAATGTTAAAGCGATGTGGAAATTTTCTATTTTGTGGATGCCGGTGCTTTTCGCAATTGGACATGATGCATTTCTTTTGGGGTGATGGCTGTGCAATACGTATAGTGTATAGATCTCAAGAAACTCTAAAATGCTTCAAAACTATCATTTTATTCCAAATTCAGCTACTAATTGTTGCTCCTGAAACTTTGATTGATCAGTCAGAGTGTTCTTAAATGTCATTGATCTTTCTGGATTTTCTATGGGAGACAGAAAAGGAAAAAGGCCAAATAGGACTGAATTATTGTTTGAATTGCTCGTTTCATACTAACAAACAAAAATGATTTTCATTCTATATTAAATAAATGAAAAAGCCCAGTGTTAATTCCTTCTCCCCTCTCTCTCTCTCTCGCTCTCTCTATTGATCTAAAAGGTCCACTCTTCATTATCTTCTTATTATCCATGGAATCTACTAGTATTTGTAATCACTACTTCATTGATCTTTTCTGTTTTCTGAGATTGTAAATTATTTTTCCCAAGGTTTATTTGTCCTAATGTTCAAATGGTTAAATAAGTCCTATTTCTCTTCATTTTTCCAGTTTATGTTTTTGACAAAAGTGTTTGTTGTAGCTCCATTTTTAGTGAGACACGAGTCATCTGCCATGCAAGCGTCTTATGTTTTGTTGACACAGTTTGATTATAGGTCAGGTGTTCAATAGGTCATAGGCTTAAATTAAGTTTCTAGATGAAAACTCGGACAAATTTAAGGGGGTCCATGCATAAAGTAACAATAATTATTCTCTGTATTCTCCTTTTTATATGGTTTATGTTCTTTTCTTTAGTAATACATTTTGATTTACACTTTTTTTGATTTTAACATCTCACTTTGCCGTTAATGACATATTTTTTTATAACTCTTTGGAGAAAGATGCGCAACAAGATATATTGAAAACCACTAGATTCTAAGGCTACTTTTGGTTTATATGCCCCTAGCTTGTTTCAATGATAATTGCTCATTTTTTAAGTTTTGTACACATCCAAACACTGACATACCAAAAAAAAACAAGCAGAGTAATAATAGTAGTATTAGTAGCAGTAGAGACAAAAGTTCAAAAAAATCACAACATACAAAAGAGCTTTCTACCATTGTAAGCTCTTATCTGTTACTAACAGATTCATGACTTGAATAAAGAAACTAAGACCACAAATAGAAAATAATTATGTATAAACTGTCATATAGATATAAACTGCGATGGGAAAATATGTTGGTTGACAAAAGTTATCTCATATTGATATGGAAAACCAACTTTTAATATTTAATTTAGCAGTCCAAATAGTTTTCTATATGATCAAGTACCTTTACTACTAATATAAACAGTCATTATTTTGATCGTTGTAGTATCAGTTCAATTGGCAGAGTATGAAAGGCTTTATATGGAGATATACTTAGTAAATTGCATGACGTTTCTAATTTAAAGAATGTCCATATCATTTCTTTGATCTTAATCATTGATTCAATTTTATATACTTGAACTATCTTCTCTTGAATTTGGTCTGTAGGCTGAAATGAAAAAGATACAATCAACACAACAAAGTGAAGATGTCGGTCAATCAGTTGATGCATTTGCATCAGTCATAGGACCCGAGCATCCACGCCGCGTAAATTATATGCATGTGGGGTTTCCAAGACCGACTTACAAAAGTGGGAGATATTGGACTCTCTTTAAGTTCCTACTGATGAGATGATGTAGCAAAAAATTGAAGAAATAGAATGTAGGATTCATTAAAGAATGCAGGAAAAGCTCAATGCACAAAAGGATGCTATGGAAAGAGAATTACAATTAACGTCGTCGCACAACTTCAGCGTCTGAACCCAGGATTACGGATTGATCCTAACATGTTCGCTTTTAGTGCTCGTTCACCTGGATAAACTTACTCTGCAGAACAAGCTGTTATTCAACTAATCAATCTTCTATCTACCGGTAGTAACGATCTGGTTAGTACTTACTCAAAATGTTAAACCTCTTCTTCTCTTTCTTATTCTCCTCCTTCCTTCTGCTATTTCTTCTACCACTGCACTTAATCCGTGTTCATAAATTTTTTAGTTCTTGTTCTCTCTCTCGTGCAATTGAGTGGTCTCGCTTCATGCACACACATAGCTGTGTGGTTTTCTCTGATAATCTTGATCTTTTCTTCACTTTGCCTTGATAGTCTTGTCATTATAGTTCTTTTTACCACTTCTCTTTTGGATTTTTGTTGATGTATAGTTCTTTGGTTACCTCGTCAGTTCTGTTATTGTGATGCAAAACTTTTTGTGTTGCCTTGTCGACATTATTATTGTGAGTTTTAAACAGATCTTCATCTCAACTATCTTGTATAGTTTATTGATTAGTGATCCAACGGAGAACTTGTAAGGTCTGGAGACCTATGAGTTTTAAACTTTTAGCATTTTGAATAGCTATGCTCAAAGTTAATAGTTCCAGAAGATTTACATCACATTTCAGATTGTTTTCAAGGAAAATTTAACAAAATGCTCTGAGATTAGAGAAAGCTACTTATTTAGATATACACTTTGCTTTACTTTAATGATATTTTTATATTCACAGATTATCCAATTTCAATTGTGGAAAATTTCTTAGATTCGCCGTACTTTTCCTTTCTTTGGTTAGTCTTAATTCTTTTTTGAACTTGTTTAGTTTAGTGTATATAAATATGTTATACACATTAGCGGTTTGACTTTACTCTTGATGATCGCTTTAATATTTTGAGTGTAACTTTAGTGTACGAAGGGTTTATATTGGCTATATCGAATTTAAACAGAATTGGATTTTACACATATAAGATATACAGGCAGCAACATAACTAGTAATATCTAACCAATTACATTTTTACTGGCATACTTATTTAGCCTTGTCGAGTGGCTCATTCATTCGGTTTCTCATTGAGCAGCCAAGTACAGGAAAAGTGGCTACTGAATCCTAGCCACAGTGGGCAGCTGTTATGCACTTTGTTCACAAGCTACTTAACTCAATTCAACGAAATACAAAAAGTGTCCATTTTTAGGACATTAGACTGGTGTTGAGCTTACTTATCTACTGCTTTCACCTAGTGAGACTTATACAAGGTTTGCTTTAGTGATAATTGTCTTCTGCTTATGAATTGTGAGGACAATCGTTGAACTGCCAGGGTCATTTATGATGGAACTGGAAAGGCCATTATGATTTTCCCCTTTAACACTCATTTTATGTCTTTTCCTTTTATGCTTGCTTGAATTGTCAACTAGCGTTGGAAGGTAATGACTTTATTTATCCTTTTTTGTAGGTGGAGAAATGATGAAAAGAAAGTCGAAAGCGATGAAGTTCTAGACTTTACTTAAGAAGGTTTTTAAATTATTGCTGAAACTCTAGATGTTCTAGGAATCTTTTGTTAGCAAACATTTTGGAAACTTTTGTAAAATCTATGCAGCTTGGGTTAGAGGCGTATTTTGGTTTTATGGATATTCTATATAGCTTGTTGGACAATTAATTTGGATTGTGAATGGTAATGAATAGTTTCATTTTGAGAATTATATAAATTCTAGTGTATATTGTTTCAATTAAGCTGTTACATTAGCCTATCAAAACCGTTGCAATAGGCCACAAGATGTGTTTCAGTATATAATGTAAATTGTTGCAATAGATCATGAAAACCATTCTGATAGGATATTAAAGTATATAATGTAAATTGTTGCAATAGATCATGAAAACCATTCTGATAGGATATTAAACCAACGCAATAGGTCATGAAAACCGTTCCAATAGTTTTTGCTCGATTGTAAGAAACTGTAGCAATAGGGAAAAAGAAAACCGTTGTAGTTCCTTTAAATAGACATTGCCATAGCTTACATAACCGTTGCATTAAATCAAATGGCAACAATTTTGAACCGTTACAGTAGAATACAAATACTCGTTGCATCAGAAAGAGGAATACCCGTTGCGATAGATGGTACTATAGCAACGGTTATAACAACCGTTACAAGAACCGTTGCTTACGAGCTATTGGCACGCGACCTGATGGAACGGTCACCAAGCCGTTGCCATATACATACTGTAACGGTTTATGTGGCTGTTGCAATGGTTTTCCCTGCGTTGCCATAGGCCTATTTTCTAGTAGTGAGAGAAGTAAGCAGAATAAAAGAACAAGAGAGCACAGATGATTAGCCTTGGCTTGCAGCCGGCTAATAGCAGCAAATAGCACAAGAGAGAGGGGAGAGCAGAGATTTTTAGTAAGAGAGGTAGTTTTTGAAAACCAAAATGTTCGTCCATGTGTTAATGAAAGACATAGAGTATTTGTAGTTGAAAAATAGGTAGTGAAATAAGGTAAGAATCATAGTAGCATAATAATTGAAGAACTCAGAATCAATCAATTAGGGAATCAAGGAAGTACTCCCTTAAAGTTAAGGGAATCAAATCAAACGGGAAGATTCAGTATCATATAAGGCAAGAAGAAAAATCAGTGCATGACTAAATAAGGAAGGAGTCAAGGTTCAGTAAGCATAGAGTAGTCAATTAGGACTAAATTCATAAAACCTTAATTAAGGACACGAATCAGTAGAAATAAAATATCATAGCAAATATAGTAAAGAAATCAGTCAGTTTAAAGAGACGGGGTAAAGCTTTTAGGGCTTTTAAAAGAAAATCTTTCAATTAAACCATCAATTAAGGAAATCAGAATCAATCAAGAGGGAGTCATGATTCTGTATTTTCAACATATAAATAGAGAAGATCAAACAGACGTAGCAAACAGGCAAGGTTAGCCATAGTGACAGAAAGAAGCAAGAGAGGAACAAACAAAACGATCATAGTCATATAGAAGTGACATAAGTAGGCTAAGGATTCAGTAAAACACATTCGAAGCATGGTAACCATGAAAGATTAACAAGAATCAAGTAAACAGGCTAACACACAGAACCAAAGCAAAGAAAATCTTAGAAATTAGGGCTTTCGACATAGGCGAATTAAAAGCAGTAAGAACATAAGATCGATCAAAATAAGCAAGGAAAGAGGTTTAATCATAAAGAAAATCAGTTAAAAACAATGTAGAAAGAACTCTGAGAAAACCCTAATTATTTAAAGAAAGTAAAAATGGTTTAAAGTTGAGGATCTTTCAGATGAAGTTCGAGAATAGTGCAAATAATAGGAAGAAACAGACTTAAAGCGTTAAAATTAACACAGATCTAAGAGATTCAAACGAGAGTTAGGGTTTCAATGGGAACCCAGATAGAAACGACAGAACCTGTTGTAAACTTCACCGGTCGTAACATATAAGGTGTGATTTTGCCCAAAATCACACCGTAAAAGCCATGAGTAACAGAAACAGAAACCCTAGATCCAAATCGACATGGCTCAGGACCCTTGAAGGCCTTAGAGCTGATGAGCAAGGCGAATGGGAAACCATTGGGGGCTTGGGGTTGAAAGTTGGTCACCGGAGATGACCGGAGAAGGGAGGTGATTGACAGAGTCTAGGGTTAGGTTGAGAGAAGAGAGAAGATGAGAGGATTTGAAGGTGGCGGATTTAGAAAAGTGATTAGGGTTAGAGGTCTTTTAGAATTAAAAAGGAAAGAATAAAGGAGGGTCGTTGATCTTTTAGATCAATGCCAAGATTTGATGGGTTTGGGTCGGGTAGGAAGTGTTTGGGTCTTAGGTCGGGTTATTTAATAGGAGATTGGGCTGAGGAGGGGTCCGAATTAGGCTAAAATGGAAAGCCAAATCTGGCTATGATTCAAATAGCCAGTTATTCCTAGTTTAATTTATAATAAATAATAGGTAATTTCTGAAAAATAATTTAATGTGGCAAAATAATTTAAAATACATAATTATAATATTAAAAATATAGGAACCAATTTTATGCATTTAAAATATAATTATACCTTAAAATGGGATAATATTGCAATTATATGCAATTTAGCTTAAAAATAATAAATGTAATTATAAAAATGCATGAAAAATATATTAGCCATATTTTGGCATAAGTATAGAAATTAAATGAATAAATCATCATAAAAATAATTTAGGAAATAATTATTGGAAATTTTATGAATAAAAGGGGAGAAAATGAATCAATTTAAACCCTTAAAATTATGGAAAAAATAATAAAAACCTTGTGCATGCTCATATATGCATATATATATATATATATATATATATATATATATATATATATATATATATATATATATATATATATATATATGCTATTTTGAAGGTATTTATGCATATTTAAAGTATATAGGAAAAAATTGGGTATCTACAACACTGTGTTCGCAAAAGCGAAGAATACATCGCAAATGCGAAACCTGAAGAATCATGTCTCCATCACAATGGCGATTAAACACTTCGCAAATGCAAAGCAAGGCCATCCCAAATGCGAACTAACTTAATTCCGGCCTTTATCGCAAATGCGATGCTGAGTCCGCAAATGCGAACTCAACAGGCCTCGCAAAAGCAGCGATTTCCTTGCAAATGTGAGTCCATCCCTTAGCAGCCCAGCTTCGAAATACGAGGCTGCTTCGCAATTGCGATAGTTGCATTTGTGACATAAATATCGCAAATGCAATGACACCAGTACCAGAAATGAAAGACTATGAAAAGTTATTCCAAAACCAACCCGGAACTCACCCGAGCCCTCAGGGCTCCAACCCAAATATGCACACAAGTCTAAAAATACCTCACGAACTTTCTCGCGTACTCAAATTATTAATATAACTTCTAAAACCATGAATCGGATGCCAAAACGCATGAAAATCACTATGAACTTCAAGAACTTCTAGAATTGCAACCAAGCGCCCGAACCATACCAAATCAACTCCAAACGACACCAAATTTTGTAGGCAAGTCTCAAATAACATAACAGAGCTGCTTCAACTTTCAGAATCGCATTCCAACCTCGATAATATAAAGGTCAACTATAGGTCAAACTTCTCCATTTTCCAAACTTCAACTTTTCCAACTTTTGCCAAAATGCCTCAAATTACCCTACGGGCCTCCAACTCCAAATTCGAACGTGTTCCTAAGTCCAAAATCACCATATGAATCTATGAGACCACCCACAAACCATTCCGAGGCCGGTTAGTTAAAAATCAAATTTCGGTCAAATTCCCACCGCTTAAGCATCCAAAACTAGATTCCTCCTTCCAATTCGACTCCATTTCATCCGAAAACTGAATCCAACCGTACACACAAGTCGATAAATATAATATGAAGTTGCTCGTGACCTCAAATTGCTAAACCAAATGAAATTGCACAAAACGACCAGTCGGGTCGTTACAGTAGGGGAAAGAGTTTAAGAATCAGATCAAAAAGCAATGGAGGGAAAAGCCTGTTGCTGAGCAAGTTCCAATGCAGAAGGAACAAATACAGGAACAAGAGGATGGTTGACTGAGTGAGCAACCAGCAATATAGAAGGAGCAGATTCTTAAGCTAGTACAGGAATAACAGGTCAATCCAGAGAAAATGATTAATCAGGAAATGGAGATGCAACCAGTTTAGAAGTCCAGAGGAAAACAAAAGATGAAAGCTAAAGAAATTACACAGCAGATGGGAGCATTAACTGAGAAAGAATTTGTGAATATGATGAACAGAAATACATATAGTCCACTGTCAATACAAGAGGCTAGCAGCACTGGAAGGGTGATTGAAGGGATTAGCCTCAATGAGGAGAATCCACCATGTTCTTTAGCTCTTGGAACATAAGGGGGCTAAATAAGCCCTATAAGCAAAAAGGAACTCAATGCCTTTTGCTTAAATACATAATATATTTACTAGGATGCCTTGAGAGAAGAATGAAACCTAGAAGTATTAATAAAGTGAAAAGGAAGTTTCATAAGGACTGGAAAGTGCATTCAGATGAAGCTATAACAAACAATGGGAGAATCTGGCTATTTTGGAAGGACAGTATGGTACAGGTACATATTATTGGTGCTACTACTCAATTGTTACATTGCCAAGTGAAGGATAAGGGATCAAGCTTCTCAGGCTACATCACATTTGTTTATGGGAAGAACAACCTCATTTAAAGAAGGGAATTATGGGAGAAACTAAGACAAATTCATAGCACTATTAGGAGGCTTGGATAGTTATTGGAGACTTTAACAATGTTTTATCTATTCATGATTGACTCAATGGTCAACCAGTACATCAAGCTGAAATGGTGGAATTTCAAGAATGTTTAAGGGATATTGAACTGGGGCAATTGAGCAGAAAAGGGTGTCAGTGGTCATGGTGTAATAAAAGAGATGCAGAAGATAGAATATACAGTAATATTAACTGGGCATTTGGGAATGCTTCTTGGCTAACTCACTATAGTAGTCTTCAAGCAGTTTTAAATTGTCAGGAGTCTCGGATCATTCTCCTATCATTATCAACACTGAGGTTACTAGAAATTATTTGCCAAAACCATTCAGATTATATAATGTGCTGCTCAATCAGAAGGAGTTTGAAGAAGCTGTTAATGAGGTAGGAAAGCAAAGCATTTAGGGATACACTATGTTCTCAATTTGGAAGAAATTGCAAAGGTTAAAGGATAAGACAAAGCACATGAATAAAGAAATGACTTCATTAGAGAAAAAGATTAGCCAGATCAGCGAACAGTTGAAGAATGTTCAAGGAGAAATTGATGAAGACCCATTCAACAGTCAATTAATAGCTAAAGAAAAGGAGTTGCTAATGCAGATTGAAAAATGGGAAGGAGTTAATGAACAGGTTTTGAGGAAAGATCCAGAGCAATATGGATACAAGCAGGGGATCAGAATTCCAAATTCTTTCATGTTCATTTGAAGGCCAGACAATTGAGGAATAAAATTTCAGCCATATTCAATGACCAAAGGGATAAAATGACCGATCCTGTTATGATAGAACAAGAGTTTAGAGGATTCTTCCAAACACTCTTGGGCACATCAGCTAATGAATTACCTTGTATTGATATTGAAATAGTTAGAGATGGTCACTGTTGTTGATACTAATTTTTTCCTCATATATTTCAAAATGCATATATACTTTCAAAATAGTGCATGAGCATCAACCAGTATTTTTCCATAATTTTTTGTATTTTTTAAAGGATTTTTCTAGCATTTTATTATATAAATAATTACTAATTGCATCACAAATGATTTTATAATAATTTTATTTACTTAATTTTATCATTTATATTTATACTGAGCTTTGATTATTTTACAAATAGCCATATATACATATTAGGGTTATAATTGCAATAACTTTGCAATAATAGCCCATGTGTGCATAATTGCCTTATTTCACTAGAAAATAACATTTTATATTTTTATAATACTAAGTAATTACATTAAATCAGCCTCATGCATAAAAATAATTTTTATCATTTAATTAGCTATTTTTACAAATTATTTTATTAATAAATTAGGTATTTTAAAAAATAACCCCTTTAATTATGTTTAATTGGGAACCCCCCCCCCCCCCAGCCCAATTCAAATTAAACCTTAGCCCAATCCTCCCTAGCACAAATTAAATGACCCCTACCCGACCCAGAACCTCCTTTAATCGTGGTCGTTGATCTCTGAGATCAACAGTCCTCGTTATCCCTTTCCATTTTTAATCCAACGACCCCCCAAACCCTACCCATTATCTTCAATTGCACCGCCTCTGAATCCTCTCTTCATCTATTCTCTCTCAGATAGAACTCAAACCCTAGCCGTCGTCACCAGAAACTACCTGTTCCATGGGGTTCCTCTGCGATTTCAGGCCCCTTCCAACCTCTTACCTCTTCTGGTTGTTTGAGTTTTTTGTTTTATTAAAGAATCTTGAAGAGGTCCAACTCAGATTTGCTCAAAACCGTTTATGAATCTACCTATGGTCATCTCCGCTTGTGGGTACTATTATCTTCGTGTTTATGGCTCGAATCTATGGTTCCAAACCAGATTTTCTTTCATCTATGTCATTCTCTTAAAACCCTAGTCTCTTGCTACTCGAATCCGTTCAGATACTTGTAGATCTGAGGTAGTTTTAAGTTTATTTTGTTATTTCTCTTAAAAAAACTTTCTGTGTTTTCTTATTATTAACCAATTTTTTGTCTTCTCTAAAGCTAGGGTTTTACCCTTTTAAGTTTCTGAGAATACTAACTTTTTAAGTGTTTAACCTTAATTTTCTTTACTTGTTCGACTGATTCTCATGGCTATGTTCTAAAACCCTAGTGTTTTGATCTCTAGCGGGTTTTCTGTCAAAATGCTTAGACATTTAAATGCTTTCAACTATGGTTTTCTTCTTTACTATTTCGACCGATCATTTTTGAGTTTCATCTCTACTCCTTTGACATATCCTAGGGTTTTGATTCTCTGACTATTTATCCTGTTGTCTTTTGCCCGTTACTTTTAATTGTATCAATTAAGTTATTAATTGATTTACTTACCTAAATTAGGGTTTGAATTTAGTACCCATATTTTCTTATTTAAGTTTTACTTGTTCTTACCCTATATATGTGTCCGTATTATTGTCTTGATTGTGTGTCCTTATTCCTAATTGATTCTGGAAATTATGTCTTACCTTATTAACCTTGCTCTTAATTACGGATTGATTCTGTGTGAGATTTTTTCTTAAATTAAGTGGTGCTTATTTGATTTTGTCCTGTTAATTGATTCTTGAATGAGTGCTAATTGATTTTTATATATTATGTATATGTGATTGATTCATTACCTTATGTGACCTACCCTATTGCATGCTATAAAAACCCTTCTTGTTCTGATTTTCAAGGACAGGTTCAGACTTACACGAACACTCAGAAAGAAACACACACACACACAAGCTCTTGCTCTCATTCAAACCTTTGTATTACTTTTGTTTGCTACATTGTCTAGCCGGCTGAAAGCCAAAGCTAGACTATTGGATCGTGCATACTTTCAACTTTATGTTTGCTATATCTTAACTGGTATGTCTCCACTTCTGTCATCATTCAATATGTTGTAATTAGACCTATGTGCTTCATGCTTATTGATCTTAATCAGCATATCTGCTTCTATGTAATTAGACCTATGTGCTTCATGTTTATCACTCTTAATCAGCATGCCTACTTCCATGAAATTAGACCTATGTGCTTTTTGTTTTCAGCATGTCGGTTAGACCTACGTCCATTTGGTTTCTCAACTAGCATGAGTTCTGTCCTGTTTTAAGTGTTCACCCCTTAACAAACTCCTGATTAATTCATGATTTCTATGCTCTCAACTTTTGTTACCTTTCTGTACGATTGTTTGATCCCAGCATGTTGTTCTCTGATTAATATATGCATGTATGTTCACCTAGTAATAGCTAATGGATTAATTGTTACTCTGTCCTGTCTGTTATGATTGCTGGAGTTCATGGCTGAACTCCTTCTGCTAAATGTGTGCTGCTTGTGGTTCTTGTAATCTGGTAATCTGCTTCTATGCACTTCTGAAATCCAAACTATTTCTCTAAAACAAAATTGTCTTCTATTTTCATACATTATTTTCAACTCCTACTCTTAGTTAACTAGGGTCCTGCCACCCCCAATGTGAGCACTGCTTAGGGTCCATGAGACTCCTCTGAACTCTAACACATTAGGGTTAGTTTCCAATCCTTTATGAACTACTTCTGAACATTTGTTCTCTAGTGTGAGCACTACCCTGGGTCCTCAGCCCTTGGAAACTCTGACACACTAGAGATTTGGGTTCTTGTGTGCTTAACCAATAGTTACTGTGTATCTCTGAGCTTTGGAACTGTTATGGTTTGAAGGTCTGGGTTATCCGGAAGCATTGGGCCTGCTGCAGGCCTCCTATAGTCATATATTTTGTAATTTATTCATTTACTTATGGCCTGTATTAATTATTTTGTAATAACGATGGGGTAATAGTGAATTGGAAAAAATTGGGCCTAGTTTAATGTTTGCATGAGAATGGGGTTGAAAACCTGCTTTAGGTGCCTATTTTTTTCAAACATTTTCACTACTATATGCTAGATATCCTGTCTATAGGTTATTTATATTCCGTTACAGTGTGCAGTAGATAACATGCCTATAAGATTTAATTTGCTCAACATGTCCTAACCCATTTTTAAATGTTATGACTATAGGACCAAAATAATTCTGAATATCCTTTCAAGATTCACACTATTGCATTTAGATACCATGCCTATAAGGCTGTCAAATTAGTTTTCTACATTTAAATACATGCCTGCAAAGTTTCAAAATAAGTTCTGCATTTTTCAAAATCACGCCTATAAAGTTTTAACTCACTTTTGCGTGTTAGATACCATATTTATAGAAAATTTTAAAAAATAGATACCATACATATAGGAAATTTCAGAATCATTTCTGCATTTAGATACCATGTCTATAGGAATTTTCAGAATCATTTCTGCACTTTAGATACCATGCATATAAGGTCTTAAGATCAGTTCTTCTACACTTAGATATCATGCTTGTAGGGTATAAAAGATAAAATCAGCCTGCTAAAACCAGTAATTGTTTCCAGCTCAGTTACCCGGTATATAAAATTATGTCCGGCTATCACTTAGGCAACCTTATAAGTTAATTGGATTCTGGGTTTAAAATTGCTATTTTGTTGCTGCTTGAAACCTGCCCAGATTCAGGAAATAATAAAATCAGTAGGCAAACTGATTAGGTATTTACTGCCCCGCCTTAATGAAACTGTTGTCTATTCTGTTTATACTCATTTAGATATCCTGCATACAGGACTCTTAAAATTTTAAAACTGTTTGTTTGAGGCGTGTAATTGTTTGCTTATTTGTGGAGGTAAATATGAGCCTCTTAATTGCACATTTAAGTGGTAGTCCTATTGACTTTTGTTTGTCGCTTAGTTTTCTCTTTTTAAAATAACATAGGTGAGTCTAGAACTTCCTTAAATAGAGGTCCTAAACACCTCCAGGGAAAAAGGTAAGGGACATGTAATGCATGCATAGGGCACATACTGGATACTATTAGAACGCTTAGGTAACAATAATTAAGGGGAGGGTAATTGGGTAGTAAAGGATGTGATGACTTGTTCACTAATGCTACGCGTAACACCTTTATTTGAGAATAGTTTATCGAGTATTGCACAGAAGTGATCCTATAGGCTAATAAACCTAGGACCCTTTTACTCTGTGTTTTAAGAGTAATATCTATTTGTTTAAATTGCTCTATTTTCTTATAAGACTAATTCACTTAAATTGAGTTTGGCCGGGACCCACCATTGTGTGGACCTTGAGGGGTGCCTAACACCTTCCCCTCAAGGTTATTTTGAGCCTTTACCCAATCTCTGTTAATGCAAACCGGTTTATGAGTTATTTGTTTTAGGTGCCCTAACGCTCCTTAAATCTCTTAGGTGGCGACTCTTCAAATTCCATACCCCTTCCTAAAAGGAAATGAGTTGTCCCAAAGAATGTCGAAACCCAGACTCCGCAAGGAAAAAGGGGGCACGACAGCATGGCGACTCTGCTGGGGATTTATTTAGGCTCTTACCATAACGAACTTATTTTTGTGAATTAGTCTTAAGCATGTTTTATTCTGTTAATACATGTGCACCCTTTCCTTTTTCCCCTTATTTGGATTTAATTGCCTATTTCTCAAGCATTCATGATTTCCTTTATTACAGAAACTGACTTTCTTTCTTGTTTTCTTTCTTAACGTCTTTCAATTATTAAATAAATATTTATCATTTTTTACGTGCAAATACGTGACAACATGTTATTTATTATTGCATAAATCATGCTCAAATTTATATTCCACTCGTGCATAATCAATCCTATAGCAATAATTGATGAGTGTTTGCGCTCTTCCTATATACTATCCTTTAAATTCAGAAAGGCGTATTTGCGGTAAAACTAGTCGATCAATGGTGCAATCGACGGTTCCGTGTCTTTCCCCCTCAAGTTGTCCACTTTATGATACCAGTCTATATACCTCTAGAAACCTTACTCTAATTAATTGTACATGCATCATGATCAAACTTAGCTGGGTTAATATGTTGTCCACATAATAACCCTTTAAGATAAGCCTCGTCCAAAATTCCATCAGGTTTTCCATAATCCCAACGGACACAATCACGATTGTGTGCATTAATTTGGAGAAATAAGTGCCAATATGCTAATCATTGTTGTATAAATAATCGAATCTGGAGGGGAAAAGGGCCTAACCATATTTGTTTTGCAGAAAATGAGGCACGAGGTCCCCAGGTTCGGCATGGTTCGTAACATACCACCATTGTTGCTAGATTGGTGGGAGGATCTTCCGTCAAGTGATAAGAATCATGTGAAAAGGGTCTTGGGAAATTTACCTTCTTTATTGAGCCTTCAGCCAAACAACATGCTAATCGAAGCTGCCACAATGTTCTGGAACAAGGAAAGAGCCGTGTTTCGCTTTGGGGACATAGAAATGACCCCTCTCTTAGAAGAAATAGAGGGATTCGCTGGTCTACCTTGGGATAGTCCTAGTTTACTGGCACCAGAAAATCGCACTACTAGGGGGTTTCTAAAGATGATGGGATTAAAGAAGAATGATGACTTGGAGTGCCTAAAAAGTTCCTACATACCCTTCGACTTCCTCTATGAATGATATGGTCATATCAGATCTTATGTATCTTTGTCGACGAATTCTCCATCACTTCTTTGGGTTGGATCCACCGTAGGGTTTTTGTGTTCATTGTTTGTTTCTTGGGTATGTTAGTATTCCCGATCCAAGGGGATAGAATCCACACCAGATTGGCCATGGTAGCCAAAACCTTGATGGAGAGGAAGGGCAGCCATATACTATTGTCCCTGTGATCATAGCAGACATATACCGGGCCTTGGAACGCTGTCAGAAGGGGTACAAATATTTTGAAGGTTGCAACCTGCTGTTGCAAGTTTGGCTGTTAGAACATATCCAAAAAGGTCAATACCGTCAAGAGTTTCCACGAAGGCCGTGGAATGATCATATAGCCTTCCATCATCCCAAGAAAATGACCTACATCCCAGACAGGTTTGCTCAACCAGAGGATGCTGTAGGATGGGTGCAGTTTTTCAACAATATGACTGAGGACATATACCCTTATGCTCCCCTCAGGGTTATGAGACAGGCAGGCCGAAAGCAAGTCATACTGCGAGTTGCTAAAATTAGTCATTTCATAGCCGATTTTCAGGGTGATGTCATTCCATACAAAAATGAAGCACGACACATGTGGCACTTGAAGATTATCATGGAAAAGGATACCGTCGATACAGATCGATATCATGCTGGTCATGTGTACTTCTGCCTCTCATGGTTGGATGATAACATAAGGGGGAATATTCGAGCCGAGGGTTGGTCTAGGAAATAGGGTCATAGACGAAATTGCCAAAGCACGGGTGAAATATAACAAACTACGCAAAAGGTTTCACAAGTCCGAGGTCGAGCACAAGGAGTGACACAAGACCGACATGAAACTAATCAATGAATGGAGAGAGAGGGCTATTAAATCAAGCAAAAGGTTGGAGTATCTAGTGTACAGTATAATGGAATTAGAGGGGAAGATGAGAAAAAGAGTCATCGATTTCCAAAACGCTGAAGGAAGCGAATGAGGACATTTAGAAAGGGCATACTTACTGTTGAACCTGCGCGAACTGGGGATCTGATCAACAAGAGCATCCAGCCTGCGGATGGTCCTTCTAGGACCAAGTAGAATAGGTTTATTAACTTTTTCAAATGTAATAACGCCAAGTGTCATTAGTGACTTATCTTATTTAGTGTCATTTTAGATTCATCTATTTTTACATTAATGAAATGAGGCAGTTATTGGCACTGAAATTATCCAAATCTATTTGTCTCTAGGCCTACCTCGGGCACAATGAGGCTCCCAAATTATGACACAAATTTACATTCCCGCAATATATGTTTAAATACTGCAAACATTTCAGAATCCTTACTGACTTGTTTACCTTTTTTTTCCCATCCCATAAGGTTGGTTCGCACATACTGGCATCATCAGCATATCACACCAGATCTAGAGGCCCTCCACCTCCTCCTCCTCCGAGTAATACAAAAAGAAGAGGAAAAGCTATGATGGATGATTTGAGTGGTCTCTGAAAAGAAAATGCTGAGAATATGGAAACTTCAGACGGTCGGGGTACCCTGGCACAAAATGACTTGGTTTTACGATTGGAGCAGAAGATACTGGAGTTACAATGAGAACTTGAGCAGGTCCGTAACTTGGCAAATCTCTCCCTCACTCTGAACGTCCCTGACATCGACCAACAAAATGCTCAAAACTCACCACCTCCTCAAAATACGCCAAACCAACCCCATCAGTACGCCACACCACCTCAAAACCACAATCCTTTATCGATACCAACTCCTCCATAACACCATCATTAACCAACACAGTACCCACAAACCACTACTTATCACACTCCTCAGAACAGACCACAACCTATTCCTGATCCTCAAAACTCAACCAATGACCACCACTACACACAAATCCCTGGAACTCACCAAAACAACCCCATATACGTGGAAACAATACCACACTCCACTCAACCTATCCCCTATACACCAGAATCCGCTGAGAAGGACCGGCTCATCAAGAACATGGCCGAGGAGCTCAAGAAGTTGACAAGTCGAGTTTAGGGTGTCGAAGGAGGTAAAGGGATAGAAGGTCTGAACCACGAGGATTTGTGCATACGACCAGATATAGAATTGTTAGAGGGTTACAAACCTCCCAAGTTCGAGATGTTTGACGGAACAGGTGATCCTAAGGTTCATTTAAGAAACTACTGTGATAAGCTCGTAGGGGTCGGAAAAGATGAAAGGATTCAAATGAGGCTTTTCATGAGGAGTCTTACCGGAGATGCCATGTCCTGTTAAATAAGCCAGAATCCTATGAAGTGGGCAAATTGGGTGAGCATAGCATCAGAATTTATGGATCGGTTCAGGTTTAATACAGAAAACGCACTAGATGACTTTTATATCCAAAATTTAAAGAAGAAGCCAACTGAGACTTTCCGCAAGTATGCTACTTGGTGGAGGTCGGAAGCAGGCAAGGTCAGAACAGTATTGGAAGAGGAATAGATGAACAAGTTCTTTGTCAGGGCACAGGACCCATAGTATTATGAAAGGAAAATGGTCATTGAGAATCACAAGTTCTCCGATATCATCAAACTCGTAGAAAGGATTGAAGAAGGTAAGTGGGATGGTGACAAATTTTGAGGCATTGCAGGCCACGAACAAATCATTGCAATCAGGTGGTATATTAAAGAAGAAAGAAGTGCGGGCAGTAATGGTGGCCCAAGGCCCAAAATCTCCGATCACATACCAATCACCTCCACCTATATACCAACCTTCCCCTCCCACATATTCTCAACCCGCCACCTCCTATCACACTTATAACACCCAACCAGCCTACTATCATTCATCCAACTCGTCCAAATTACCAGAAACTCTGACCTAATTTTGATCATAAACCACCCAGAAAATACACTTCCATTGCTAAACCCATCGACCAGTTGTACGAAAGGTTGAAGGTTGTCGGTTATGTCACCCATATGCCCGCTGTGGCAATGGAGAATTCATCTCAATGGGTCAACCTGAATAAGACCTGTGCATATCATTCTGGTATGAAGGGGCACACTATTGATGAATGTCGAACATTAAAAGATAAGATGTAAATGTTAATTGATAACAAGGCCATACGGGCGAAGGAAGCGGCACCCAACGTCCGCAACAATTCTCTTCCAGATCATAGGGGCGAAGGTGTCAATGTGATCGAAACTGATGAGGAGTGGGATCTCGAGGGATCAATTGGACTTATCAAAGAGGGCGATGTTCCTAAAAAGCCCGCAGTCACTCTCAATCCTATTGTGGTCCAGGTACAGCCGCTAGTTGAGGTTGAGGTAACTGCATCGGTTCCATTTGAGGTGAAAGTAACACCACCTACAGCCACACATGTTCCATTTGAGGTAGAAGTGGCTACACCTTTCACAGTGATAGTAGAAACCACGCCTCCTTTCAAGTCCAACGCCATACCTTGGGATTACGTTGTTGAAGCTAGTCGAAAGGGAAAAGTAATGATGGAAGAATCTGGTGCCGCACGGGGAATGATCAGAACTGGGAGGATCTATACACCCAAAAATTTGGGAGGATCAAGCAAGGAGGCTGCTACTAAATAACCTATCATTTAAACTGGACCGGACGATTTTTGGAGGAAAGTACAGGCGAGAGAATACTTTGTCGTTGATCATTTAAACAAGACCCCCGCCCAGATATCCATCTTGTCACTATTGCAGAATTCAAAGGCATATAAGAATGCTTTGATGAAGGTGTTGAATGAAGCTTACGTGCCCAACAATATCACCAGTAGAGAAATGGCCAACATGGTAGGGCAAGTACTGGAGAGTTACAAGATCACCTTCCACGAGGATGAACTACCGCCTGAAGGGTTAAGTCGTAACAGGGCACTGCATATCACAGTACAGTTTGAAGACAAATTCATTGCTAGGGTCCTAATAGATGGGGGGTTCAAGCCTCAACATTTGTCCATTGACTACTCTAAAAAGATTAGGCAAAGATTTCCACGAGATACGGGCGGGAAGTATGAACGTGAAACCCTTTGATGGGTCCCAAAGGGCCACGATTAGGGATATTAACCTTTGCCTGTAGATGGGGCGAACTTGGTTCGATGTCGAGTTCCAAGTACTAGACATATTAGCTACATACAATCTTCTATTAGGTCGACCATGGATACATGCCACTGGGGCCATGGCTTCCACGCTACACCAGGCCGTAAAGTTCGAATGGAACCATCAGGATGTAATCATTCACAGAGATGGAAGTAATCCAATTTACACCGGTCAAACTATCCCGGTTATCAAGTATAAAAGAAGGCTGGGTGAAGAAACTTATCACCACATTGAACATGTCAACGGAATTGAGAAGGACAAGTGGTGGAGCAACAAAATAGAAAGCATACTGGCATGGTCTGGGTATGAACTCGACAAAGGACTTTGGAAAGATCTCAAGGCATTACCAAACCAATACAGTTGAAACGTCACGGCACAACTTTCGGGCTGAGATATCCATACACCTGGCAAGAGTATGATGATTGTTCGCCTCCATGGCATGGTTCTTATTACCCTCTCGAGCAGCCGGTACAATACCTGAATTAGACTTTTCACCAGGCCGATACGATATGGGGATCTGTAGAGGAAAAAGCTTTGGCTAGGTTGAGAAACCTGTTCCTGGACGACGAGAATATGGATTGCAATGTGATAATTAATGAGGAGGAGGAGGAGGAGGAAGAAGGTCTTACCATTCAGACTGTGGAGAAGGGAGTTGTTCTCAAGAATTGGACTGCCACACCATCCCGGGCCCGTCGAGTCCCTGAGTAGCTTGGCATTTAGCCTCATTTATTTTTATAAGCCTTTCTAGGAATTTCAGATGTTTTCAGTAATTTTGTTTTAAAGACGCACTTTGTTTCAAAATAATTGCTCGATTCATCGAGCCGTACTTGTTTTGGATATATTCAAAATTTAATCAATGCATTGCTATTTATTATTCATTATTATCTTTCACATTTTCTTTCTACAATGTTATTATTACTTTTCCTGATGAATCGGTGTCATGACCCAAAACTGACCCGGTCGTAATGGCACCTATCGTGAAACTAGGCCAGCCGACACAACTCCCGAATCAACCATTTTCTAATAAAAGTTATTTTTATACCATTTATAAGCAATAATTCTCATAATGAAATTTTTGAAGAAAAGTGCAGAATAATTACACAAGTCCGACATCAGGGTGTCACTAGACATGAGCATCTACCAATGTCCGAATGCAACCAGAGTCTAAAAATATACTAAATACAGTAATGAAAATGAGACGAAGGAAAGCAATGTTGCGAATGTCGTGCAGCCACCTTGCTAACTCCGATGACTCCGCCTCTGTGCAATCAACACCCGCTGTCGGGTTCCGAAATACCTGAATCTACACACGAGGTGCAGAGAGTAATGTGAGTACTCCAACCCAGTAAATAGTAAGAGTAAATAAAGACTGAGCAGTAAGAAAACACGTCAACCACGTCATAGCACCACAGTGATTACAATGTGTTCCCAAATTAGGATACCATTCAAATCATTTCGTTAAACTCCGAACTTCAGTAAAATCCTTTAAAATTTATCTTTCTAACCTTTTCAATATAGGTTTAATGAAATATATATATATATATATATATATTGGAAGTGATAAAAATCATAATCGGCCAGTGATGAAAATCATAATCGGCCCCTCGGGAAAAACATAGTTCGTATATAGCCCCTCGGCAAAACAGAAATTTATACCCATTTCATAACTTAAAAACTTCAGTTTGAAAGAAAGTTATTTTAAAGCATTTGCTCAACATTTTCAATAGAGGCTCGATCTAAAACTGTGTGAAAGTAGTAATTAAATCATCATATTCGATAAAAACTCACTTTAAGGAGGAATGAAAAATAGTAAGTTCATAAACAGGCCCCTCAGGCAAAGCATCACTCATGTACATGTACATATATAGCCCCTCGGGAAAGCCTCTCAGTCACTCATGACTCAACTCTTACGAATCAGCGCTCACACTCAGCACTCACACTTAATAGGTACCATATAGTAACCGCTGCGGTGCGCAGCCTGATCCATATATCACGTCGAATGAACAATCCGAACATACCCAAATCATGAAAATGATTAAAATGAAAGAGTTGTACCGCAAGCTCACCAGTACCACCACAATACAAGGCTGAGAACCCATCACACATTGTAGAAACAGAACACACGAATCTAACCCACAGGATCATACCTCCACATAGCTTCGCTCCAATGCGCGACCTCATCCAAACACTTGTCCGCATGAAACACCTTAAGTCACTATGCTCAGAATCGACAACCGCGCGTAATATGATGCCTAAAGCCAAAGCGATCATCATAACTACCGCGAAGTAATTACATAACACCACACAACTCGAAAGGACATAACTAATACACCATCCACTGAACAATACCCAGTATTCTTCCCGCTCGAATTCTATTGAGAGGCCCCAATAAAGCCGCACCACATGTGCCTTTAACCAACAAATCCTAACGGCTGGCAACACTGAAAGGTAACTCATAGATCCCCCTGATTACTAATAGCTCAATAACAACCGAATCAATACATCCCTCACCAATAGCAACTCAAAGTCAACAAAGTCATCTCGATGCTGAACACACATCTATATAGGTCTACCAATGAACCACACATCAACTATAGTTACCCACAACAGATAAATAATCCTTCGAAGGTTGACAATGACTGAATCATAGCACATACTATCATCAGACTAACTTACCTACATCTTTGCCGTCCACAACCACGAGCTAACCTGTATATGAGAAATTCCAGTCTCCAAGTCCATAAAGCACACGAATTACCATATCTGATCCCAATTCCTCTGCTCGCATATATAACACACCTCTAGTACTCAATCATCTCATGAGAGGTAAACTAAAATTCCTCTAAGCCACCAAGCAAACTCGATTATCATCTGTCGATCAAACAAGATAGTGCCGCAATACCAATAAAGCAGTTGTAACTCAAACACATCGCCCTTTCTGAAATGTTATACCCTCATCAAGCCACACCAATTAGTGATCTCATTTATCTAGTCACCTAAATCTGCCCATGCTATCTAAGAATTTGTGACCTTCCTTTCAAATTTGAACCGTGTCCTTACACATGCAAATCTCAATCTTACACAACATACCGTATAAACCATACCATCCTAGGATAACCATGAGAACTTCATATCCCTTCTGAGCTACAAGAAACTATGTACTCCACTAGCCAAGAACTTCCCATTGATCCCATCTAGAAGAAAATCACTATACATCTCATGCTCCTCATGCCAATAAGAAAAATATACCCCTCTAACTGTGGTGGAAACCATCTAGAACTCTCCGAATTCCATTTGCACAAATCTAAATCATCAGGACTGATTCCTTCTAACTCAACCGAGCTACGCAGGTCACTAAAACCCAAATAAATTGCTGTGAAACACCTATAAAACTCATTACCTCATAAGCATCCAAGAACTAATCATATCCTTACCATACCGACTCGGCCTACTACCAAGCTATCCTATCTATCCGAGTTCCCTTCTGATTTACCTTCAAATTGATACTCCTTCTTGCTATAACATCACAATTCCTCAACCCAGACATACCACACGAGATCCAAGCATAAAGCCACACCGTCCTATGGTCAATAAGCGGCTGAATACTCTTTAGATATTCCCAACAACACCACGTTCAAAATGCTTAAACTGAAGAGACTTCCTACGAATCCAAAGCCATTACCTTTACCTTCCTGATACTGATATATAGAATCTCATAATTAATATAGAAAATACCACAAGTCTTGAGATCTTCCAATGAAAACTCAGTTTCTAGCCATATATACAACTTGAAAATACCCAATTGTTACATGTAAAATCTTGAACACATTAGTACCATTCTCGAGAGTCATTCACTCTATTCAAACTACAATTAGCAAGATCAAACGAACAGAACCAGCCGTGTCTCAATAGCACTCTGACACCGCAGAATGTAACCTCATCCTAGAACAACCAAGTAACTTTGTGCTCTATGCACCGAGCATCCATTACCAACAACAACTCAAGACATTCTGTGATTATCATACACCTATGAAGCATGACATAACCCTTGTCAAAATTTTCCTTTACTCGAGCCATCCTCAGTCTCAATCTCCGTAAGCCATAACTGATTCACCCGCATGCCTCAAACTGGAACCAACATAGCATATAACTGTACAATCGACTAATTAATAGTGGACTCCCCAACTTGGCTCGAAGCCATAGACCCAAACATACACAATAACTCATAATGCATATACTTTATTGCTACCATAATACCATAGTAAGATTAAACTAAATCCTTTATAAGCTCGTGGAACACATACCATCTGGTACTTTATATCTTCTACAAATCTCATATTCACTCTCATAGTAGTCAAGCCTACTATCTTGAGCAACCCAAATTCAAATTGTAAAACATATATTTCCCTGGTAATAGAGATCTTCCAATAAATGACATAAGGGATTTCGCAAACTTCAGAACAATCCGCAGGAGATAACCCACCAGTATCGCCTCAGCTAACATCTCTTTATACCCTTCCACCGACATAGACATTACACAATCACTTAATCTTCCTGAGTCTGAACTCATACCGCAACATGATATTTGCTTCACTCCCAACTAGGACATCTGAAAAGATTCTTCACACTCCCATAACTCGGCGCTATCCTCAAATCAAGATGGAAATCAAGCACCTAATAGTTCTTCTATCCTCCAGCAGACCCTTCTTGTCGCTTCCAAATCATATGGATACATCTCGCAGCCATACTATACTCATTACATAGCCATTCAACCATCACTTCTACCAATAGGGCACTACCGAACGTATAAGATCAAAAACACTTGCTCACACAATCAGCAACTCGGTGCTCAAGCTATAGGCAAAAATCTGGCCTCGAGTCCTTCGGACTGGCCAAACATTAACACATAGAGATCACATCTCGTCCCTCAATTAGGGAATCATAAGTCATCGATGCACATCTGATACCGAGCGCTAATGCGCGCATACGAACGCGTGGAAGGAATTCCAAGAGTTACATTTCAAGCTAAATCAATTACGCACGATAAGAGTTCAAGAATGTGAAGTTTTTCCTAAAGGTTCTGTAGCCTCCCGAGGATAAGTACAGACGTCTCTGTACCAATCCGCGAGACTCTACTAAACATGCTCATGACTCGTGAGACCTATGTAACCTAGGCTCTGATAACCGACCCGGTTGTGATAGCGCTTATCATGAAACTAGGCCAGCCGACACAACTCCTGAATTAACCATTTTCGAATAAAAGTTGTTTTTATACCATTTATAAACAATAATTCTCATAATGAAATTTTTGAAGAAAAGTGCAGAATAATTACGCAAGCCCAACATCGAGGTGTCACTAGTCATGAGCATCTACCAAGGTCCAAATACAACCAGAGTCTAAAAATATACTAAATACATTAATGAAAATGAGAGGAAGGAAAGCAGTGTTGCAAACGTCGTGTAGCCACCTTGCTAACTCCGACGACTCTACCTCTGAGCAATCAACACCCACTGCTGGGTTCCGAAATACCTGAATCTGCACACGAGGTGCAAAAAGCAATGTGAGTACTCCAACCCAGTAAGTAATAAGAGTAAATAAAGACTGAGCAGTAAGAAACCACGTCAACCACGTCATAGCACCACAATGATTACAACATGTTCCCAAATCAGGATACCATTCAAATCATTTCGTTAAACTCCCAACTTCAGTAAAATCCTTTAAAATTTATCTTTCTAACCTTTTCAATAAATGTTTACTGAAATATATATATTTACAATGGAAACGAGGAAAATCATAATCGGCCCCTCGGGAAAAACATAGTTCGTATACAGCCCCTCTGCAAAACATAAATTTATACCCATTTCATAACTTAAAAACTTCAATTTGAAAGAAAGTTGTTTTAAAGCGTTTGCTCAACATTTTCAATAGAGGCTCGATCTAAAGATGAGTGAAAGCAGTAATTAAATCAACATATTCGATAAAAACTCACTTTAAGGAGAAGTGAAAAACAGTAAGTTCATAAACAGGCCCTTCAGGCAAAGTATCACTCATGTACATGTATATCTATAGACCCTCGGGCAAGCTTCTCAGTCACTCATGACTCACTCTTATCGGTCAGCGCTCACACTCAGCACTTACACTCAATAGGTACCATATAGTAACCGCTGCGGCGCGCAACCCAATCTATATATCGTTACGGCGTGCAGCCCAATCCATATATCTCGTCGATGACGCTCACTGAGGGTATGCAAACTCCAGAGGGGCTCTTACAGCCCAAGCTCTATATCGCTGCGGCGTGCAGCCCAATCTATAAATATATAATCCTCCCAACCAGGCCCTCGGCCTCTCTCAGTCATTAACCTCAAAATCAGACTCTCGGTCTATCTCAGTCATCAACCTCCCAATCAGACACCCGGTCTATCTTAGTCATCAACCTAACAATCACTCGGGCCATCAGTAAATCAGGGAACTCAGCCCAAACAGTTTTCACATTTTAAGAAGTAAAGTGACAAAACCAGATTTAAACGATAACAGGTAAAACATGACTGAGGATATGCTTTCAAAATAAATAGAGTGAGGAAAAGTAGTGAAAGTTCCCCTAAGGGTCTCAACAGGTCGGCACAAGGCCCCAAATATGGCATACAACCCAAAATATAATATCAATCTCTAAAATATGGAATATCATAAGATTTCAAATCAAATACGCGACTTAACAGTCGTACGGGACGGACCAAGTCACAATCCCCAACGGTGCACGACTACATGCTCATCATCTAGTGTGTGCGTCACCTCAAAATAGCACAACAATGTTAAATCCGGGATTTCAAACCCTCAGGACAGTATTTAAAATCATTACTTACCTCGATCTGGTCCAAACTCTAGCCCATGATGACTTTGCCCTCACGAATCGACCTCCGGATGCTCCAAATCTATCCATAATCAGTACATAACCATTAAAATATGCTAAGAGAACAAAGCCCACTCGAAATTATCCAATTTACATCAAAAATCCCAAATTTTCTCAAACTCGGCCCCGGGCCCACGTCTCGGATTTCGATAAATTTTACATCAATAGGTTCCTTATCCTCTCACGAGTCTATACATACCAAGAACCTCAAAATCAGACCTCAATGCCCCTTCAAATCCTTAATTTACACTCTCCAAATTCAAGCCCTAATTCCTCAATTTTAGGCTTAATTTCCATGATTAATTAGGTAGAATTCACACGAGAATCGAGTATTGAGTTCAAAAATCTTTCCTTGAGGTGTTATATCTTGAATCCCTCGTTAAATCTTCTCAAAAAGCTCCAAAATCGAACAAAAATGGTGAAAGTTAGCCCCAAAATCGCGGACAATGGCTATTTAAAATTCTACCTAGGCATCAAAAACCTTCTTCGCGAACGCGGTCAAATCCTCACGTTCGCGAAGCACAATCCAACTTTGACCAAAAGTCCTTCTTCGCGATCGCGTCTTTCCACTCGCGAATGCGATGCTTCCTAAGACTAACCCTTTGAGATCGCGTAACCTCTCTCGCGAACGCGATGAATAAACACCTTGAAGCTCAGCTGCCCAATTCCTCTTACGCGAATGCAGTCCACTTCACGCGAACGCGATGACCAATCACACAGCCCTTAGCGAATATGGAGCCTGCCTCGCAAACGCGAAGGCTAAAATTCAAGCCTTCACCCGCTAACCCTTCACGAACGCGACGGCCTACCCGCGAACGCGAAGGCCATTTCTCTACAACACAGATCATCAATTTTTCTGCAATTCCAAACAATATGAAATGGTCTGATTGACCACCCAAAACTCACCCGAGGCCCTCGGGACCTCAATCAAACATGCCAACATATCCCATAACCTCCTTCAAACTTGTTCCAACCTTAGAAACACCCAAAACAACATCAACACACCAAAATCATATTGGATTCAAGCCTAAGAATTTTAAGAACTTCTAAATTACGCTTTTGATAAAAAAAACTCAACCAAACCACGTCCGAATGACCTAAATTTTTGCACACACGTCACAAATGACACAACGGAGCTACTAAAACTTTCGGAATTCCATTCCGAACCCTATATCAAAATCTCAACTATCAACCGGAAAATGCCAAAATTTCAATTTCGCCAATTCAAGCCTAAACCTTTCACAAACTTCTAAAATGCATTCTGATCACGTTCCTAAGTCCCAAATCACATAACGGATCTAACCAAATCATAAAAATGCTGATCCGAGATCATATACAAACAAGTCAAATCTTGGTCAAATCTTTCAAATTTCAAGCTTTAAATTGAGAAATGTTCTTCCAAATTCGTTTCGACTATCCTGAAATCCAAAACAAACAATTTACATAGGTCATAATACATCACACGGGGCAAGTAATGCCCGGGAACTGGCGAGCAAAGTGCAAAAGCTCAAAAAGACCGGTCGGGTCGTTACAACCGGTGATTGTGCCATGTAATGAGACAATGCAACATAAGGATAGTGACTCAGAAGAAGAGGATGAAATACCTAAGGATGTTGTCAGAGAGGTCGAGAACAAACCTAAGTCCAACCTGGACGAAACCGAAGCAATCAATTTGGGAGATGCCGAAACCATCAAAGAGACTCGCATAAGCATTCAATTATCACCAACAGAGAAGGAAGAATACACTCGTTTCCTAAAAGAATATGAGGATATATTTTCATGGTCATATTATGACATGACCGGTCTGAGCACATCCATAGTGGCTCACAAGTTGCCTACCAATCCAATGTGTCCGCCAGTGAAGCAAAAACTCAGAAAATTCAAACCAGACATGATCCTAAAAATCAAGAAAGAAGTCACTAAGAAAATTAAAAGCCAAAGTCCTCAGGGTAGTTAAGTACCCAACCTAGCTAGCCAACATTGTACCGGTTCCGAAGAAAGATGGGAAGGTCAGGGTGTGTATCGACTATCGGGATTTAAATAGAGCAAGTCCCAAGGACGATTTTCCACTGCAAAATATACACATCCTAATCGAAAATTGTGCCAAGCATGAACTCCAATCCTTTATAGACTGCTTCACGGTTATCACCAGATCTGGATGGATGAAGAAGACACAGAGAAAGCAGCCTTCATCACACCGTGGGGAGTGTACTACTACAAAATGATGCCATTCGTTCTAAAGAATTTTGGGGCTACTTACATGAGATCCATGAGAACCATATTCCATGATATGATATACAAGGAAATAGAAGTGTATGTTGACGATGTCATCATCAAATCTAAGAGGGCTGCAGATTACATAGAAGATTTGAGAAAGTTATTTGACAAGCTAAGGAGGTACAATCTAAAATTGAACCCCACAAAATGTGCATTCAGGGCTCCTGCAAGAAAGTTGTTGGGATTCATTGTCATCCGCAGAGGAATCGAGTTGGACTCGTCCAAAGTTAAGGCTATCCAGGAATTACCACTACCAAAGATCAAAAAGGACATGATGAGCTTCCTAGGACACCTCAACTACATCAGCCGCTTCATAGCACAGTCCACGGTGATATGTGAACCCATCTTCAAAATGTTGAGGAAAGATGCTAAAACCAGTTGGACCGAGGATTGTCAGAAGGCTTTTGACAAAATCAAGGAATACTTATCTGCACCGCCAGCCCTAGTCCCGCTAGAACCTGGGAGACCATTGCTACTCTATTTTATATGGAGCTTTCAGATGCGTTTTTGGACAACATGATAAGACGAGAAAAAAGGAGCAAGCCATATACTACTTGAGCAAGAAGTTCACACCTTATGAGGAATGATACTTCCTACTGGAACGTACTTGCTATGACTTGACCTGGACAACTCAAAAATTGAGGCATTACTTCTGTGCTTATACCACGTACCTCATATCCATGATGTACCCTCTGAAGTACATCTTTCAGAAGCCAATGCCAACCGGGAAGTTATCTAAATGGAAGATATTGTTAAGTGAGTTCAACATCATCTATGTAACACAGAAGGCAATGAAAGGACAAGCAGTGGTAGACCATCTCGCTGAAAATCCCGTGGGAGGAGAATACGAACCACTAAAAATGTATTTTCCTGACGAAGAAGTATCATTTGTAGGAGAGGACATTGCTGCACCTACGACGGTTAGAGAATGTTCTTCGACGGAGCTGCCACTTTTAAGGGAGTGGGTATTGGAGCAGTTTTGGTATCAGAAATATGTCAACACAACCCGGTATCCGCAAAGCTTAGTTTCCATGCACCAACAACATGGAAGAGTATGAGGCATGCATCCTGGGGCTCAATTTAGACATTGATATGAATATGCAAGAGTTGCTGGTAATTGGCAATTCGGATATTCTGGTACATCAGTTTTAAGGATAATGGGCTATGAAAAACACTAAGATACTGCCATACTTGTATCATGTGCAGGAGTTGATGAAGAGATTCACAAAGATAGAATTCAAACATGTGCCCAGAATTCAAAATGAGTTTGCAGATGCACTGGCCACCTTATTATCAATAATACAACATCCAGACAAGAATTTCATCGATCCCATCATGGTTAAAATGCATAACCAGCCGGCTTACTGTGCTCATGTTGAAGAAGAAACGGATGGAAAATCTTGGTTTCACGACATCAAAGAATATTTGGCAAAAGGAGAATATTCAGAATAGGCAAACCATACTCAGAAACGCACTCTGCGAAGGCTAACTAATCACTTCTTCCAAAGTGGAGGGACCCTGTAAAGAATAACTCTTGATCTGGGGTTGTTACGGTGTGTTGACGCAAAGGAGGCTTCCAGATTGCTTGAGGAGATACATGCCGGAACTTGCGGGCCATATATGAATGGTTTTATTTTAGCCATGAAAATACTCAGATCAGGAATAGAAACGGATTGCATCCCGAACGTCCAGAAATGCCACCAATGCCAGATACATGCAGGCATGATAAGGGTACCACCAAACAAGCTCAATGCAACAAGCGCACCTTGGCCTTTTGCTGCCTGGGTAATGGATGTCATCGGTCCAATCGAGCCCACCGCTTCTAACGGGCACTGGTTCATTTTAGTGGCTATCGACTATTTCATAAAATGGGTAGAAGCTGCATCCTACAAAGCTGTAACTAAGAAAGTCATCGCAGATTTTGTCAAGGATCAGATTATTTGCTGATTCGGGGTTCCCAAGTCCATTATCACTAATAATGTCACCAATCTCAATAGCAATCTGATGAAATCCATGTGTGAAACCTTCAAATTCAAGCAAAAAACTTCACAACATACAGGCCTCAAATGAATGGAGCAGTGGAAGCTTCTAACAAGAACATCAAGAAGATACTAAGGAAGATGGTAAAAAATCACAAACAATGGCACTAGAAGTTACCTTTTGCCCTATCGGGATACCGCACTACGGTCCGCACATCAACTGGGGCAACTCCTTATTTACTGGTTTATGGTACTAAAGTTGTCATTCTAGTCGATGTAGAAATTCCTTCTTTAAGGATCATACAGGAAGCCGAACTCAGTGATGCAGAATGGATAAGGAGCTGCTATGAGCAACTGGCCCTTATAGACGGGAAAAGAATGAATGCAGTATGTCAAGGTCAACTTTATCAAAATAGAATGTCCATAGCTTTCAACAAAAGGGTCAAACCAAGATAATTCGCATCAGGACAGTTGGTGTTGAAGAAGATCTTCCCGCATCAAGATGAAGCCAAAGGGAAATTCTCTCCCAACTGGCAAGGTCCTTACATGGTTCACTGGGTACTAACGGGAGGAGCACTCATACTTGCAGAAATGGACAGAGATGTTCGGACAAAACCTATCAATTCAGATGCAGTCAAGAGATATTATGTTTAGATTATTTACACTCGTTCATCGAATGTAACTGAACTATGCTTGGCCTGATTCCCATTTAAGAGGGGATATGTAGGAAGCTTGTGGGTTCGATCATATCTTAATAAAATCTTCATTTTCCCTCAGAACCAGAAACTAGGGCAGAATTTTGAGGAGGACCCTCAAAGTTCCGGAACAAGTCCAGCCGACGCCATCATATGCCAGAAAGTCAGAAATCGGTTAAGTAACTAGGCACAATTTTGAGAAGGATTCTCAAAATTACGTAGCAGATCCAACAAATTTTGTTACACGCAGAACGACCAAAGGATCAAATTGGGGCAGAATTTTGAGGAGGACCCTCAAAATTCCAATGCAAGGAAGTCGCAATGTCTCCAAAGTGTCACAGTCATTAGTTCATATAATTTACTTGATATTACGTATCATTATGATTTCTAAAATAACTCTATTTCGTCAATAAGTACATATTTCCAAAACTTCATTTCTATGGCAACTAGGTGTTACCCAGCGTAACTCGAACAGGGTTCCCAAAGCAGAACAAAGCAAAGCAAGAAGACAAGAGCACGAACTAGCCTCCCCTTACAAAACTCACAATTTTTCTTTGGATGCAGGCACAGTGAACATAACAGGAGTATTCGCAAATATACATCACTCTTAGTCAGGCCACCAGACACAAATATATCACCAGCTAAGAAATATTCTACTCCAATCTGCTACTTGATCACTTCATAAGGCTAAGTACTACCTTCTCTTTACATGAGGCTAAACCCTGCCTCCATATCTGCATAAGGCTAAGAACGGCCTTTCTTTGTATGAGACTAAGCATTGTCTCCCTTTCTTACATGAGGCTAAGTCCTGCCTCCATACCTGCATAAGGCTAAGCACTGCCTTCTCTTGCATGAGGCTAAGCCCTGCCTCCCTATTTATATAAGGCTAAGCATTGCCTTCTCCTTGTATGAGAATAAGCCTTGTCTCAAATCTTGCATGAGGCTAAGCCTTGCCTCCACATTTGCATAAGGCTATGCACTGCCTTCTCTTTGCATGAGACTAAGCCTTGTCTCAAATCTTGCATGAGGCTAAGCCTTGCCTCCGCATTTCCATAAGGCTAAGCACTGCCTTCTCTTTGCATGAGACTAAGCCTTGTCTCAAATCTTGCATGAGGCTAAGCCTTGCCTCCACGTTTGCATGAGGCTAAGCTCTACCTTCTCTTTGCATTAGACTAAGCCCTATCTCAAATCTTGCATGAGGCGAAGACTTGCCTCCACGTTTGCATAAGGCTAAGCATTTCCTTCTCTTTTCATGAGATTAAGCCTTGTTTCAAACCTTGTATGAGGCTAAGCCCTGCCTCCCTTTTTGCATAAGACTAAGCATTGCCTTCTCTTTGCATGAGACTAAGCTCTGTCTCGATTCTTGCATGAGGCTAAGCCTTGCCTTCCTATTTGCATAAGGCTAAGCACTGCCTTCTTATGAGACCAAGCATTGTCTTCCCTTGCATAAGTGTTGCTCTTTGCATTATCTTCTTCTCTCGGGGCTAAGCTCTGCCCCAAACTCTACACGAGGCTAAGCATTGCCTTGTTATTACCATTGGTATAATGTCTCTGCATTTCATGGGCTGATATATAGCCAATTTATCCAAAGGTGTCATAGTCCGAAAGCATCATCCTCATAGCCTGAAGACACTATGTCATGGCCTGAGGATCTCTCAATATTGTGCACCATTATTCAAAGGCATCATGGTTCAGAGGCACCATTCTCATGGCCCAAAAACATCATTTAATGGCCTGCGAATCTCTTATCTTATGATTTATTGCCCCGGACATCATGGTCTAAGAACGTCATCTTCACTATCCAAAGACAACCTTTCATGGTCCAAAGGGAACTTACATCATGTTTAAATTCTCGCAGTACTCTATATACTCTCATGCATTGTATTTTAAGTTTTGCAGGTAATTCTGGAAGTAACCGTTCTTCAAACAGGAGCGACCTTCACTCTGGTTTCCACTCATACCCTTCCGGTTTCCATTTGTGCCTTATCATTATTTTAAATATAATCGATTTCCATCAATTACCCACCTTACTTTGTGACCATTCAGATATCTTCCCTATAATACATTTGTTACACTCCAAACTCATAATCATAACTCCATCCGATATTAGCCTTCACAAAAGAACCTTTTCTAAAACTAGCCACCATTCCTATAACAAATCCATCGAACTCATTCACCGTTGGGTCCAGAACTATACATGGCATGATTCCTGTAAAACCAGGGATATGTAGGTAGCTTAGAGACCAGGGTTCGGCCTCTATTTTTCAAAACATCCCATTCGGTCAAAATCGGTCATCATTTCTTTACCCAAAAACTCTTTCATCCTTCCCGGGTAAAGAGGGGCAGCTGTTGATACCCAATTTTTCCCTCATATATTACAAAATGCATATATACTTTCAAAATAGTGCATGAGCATCAACCAGTATTTTTCCATAATTTTCTGTATTTTAAAAAAAAGGATTTATTCTAGCATTTTATTATATAAATAATTACTAATTACATCACAAATGATTTTACAATAATTTTATTTTCTTAATTTTATCATTTATATTTATACTAAGCTTTGATTATTTCATAAATAGCCATATGTACATGTTAGGATTATAATTGCAATAACTTTGCAATAATAGCCCATGTGTGCATAATTGTCTTATTTCATAAGAAAATAATCTTTTATATTTTTATAATGCTAAGTAATTATTTTAAATTAGCTTCATACATAAAAAAATATTTATCATTTAATTAGCTATTTTTAAAAATTATTTTATTAATAAATTAGGTATTTAACAAATAACCCCTTTAATTATGCTTAAATTCGGACCCCCAGCCCAATTCAAATTAAACCTTAGCCCACTCCGCCCCAGCCCAAATTAAATGACCCCTACCTGACCAGAACCTCCTCTAATCGTGGTCGTTGATCTCTGAGATCAACGGTCCACGTTATCCCTTCCATTTTTAATCCAACGACCCCCCAAAACCTACCCATTCTCTTCAATTGCGCCGCCTATTAATCCTCTCCTCCTCTCTTCTCTCTCAGACAAAACTCAAACCCTAGTTGCCGTCACTAGGAAACTACTCGTTCCATGGGGTTCCTCTGTGATTTCAGGCCCTTGCCAACCTCTTACCTCTTCTGGTTGTTCGATTTTGTTGTTTTATGAAAGAATCTCGAAGAGATCCAACTCATATTTGCTCAAAACCGTTTATGAATCTACCTACGGTCATCTCCACTTGTGAGTGCTATTATCTTCATATTTATGGCTCGAATCTATGGTTCCAAACCAGACTTTCTTTCATCTCTATCATTCTCTTAAAACCCTAGTCTTTTGCCACTCGAATCCGTTCAGATCCTTGTAGATCTAAGATAGTTTTAAGTTTATTTTGTTATTTCTCTTTAAAAGAAAATTCTGTGTTTTCTTATTATTAACCGATTTTTTTTGTCTTCTCTAAAGCTAGGGTTTCACCCCTTTAAGTTTCTGAGAATACTAACTCTTTAAGTGTTTAACCTTAATTTTCTTTACTTGTTCGACTAATTCTCATGGCTGTGTTCTAAAACCATAATGTTTTGATCTCTAACGGATTTTTTTGTCAAAATGCTTAGACATTTAAATGCTTTCAACTATGGTTTCCTTCTTTACTATTTCGACAGATCCTTTTTGAGTTTCATCTCTATGCCTTTGACATATCCTAGGGATTTGATTCTCTGACTATTTATCCTGTTGTATTTTGCATGTTACCTTTAACTCTGTCAATTAAGTTGTTAATTGTGTTACTTACCTGAATTAGGGTTTGAATTTAGTACCCATATTTCCTTATTTAAGTTTACTTGTTCTTACCCCATTTATGTGTCCGTGTTATTGACTTGATTGTATTTCCTGATTCCTAATTGATTCCGGAAATTATTTCTTACCTTATTAACCTTAATTACGGTTATGTGTGTGATTTTTCCTTAAAGTAAGTGGTACTTATTTGATTCTATCCTCTTAATTAATTCCTGATTGATTGCTAATTGATTTTCATATCTTATGTATATGTGATTGATTCATTACCTTATGTGACCTACCATATTGCATGCTATAAAAATCCTTCTTGTTCTGATTTTCAAGGACAGACTCAGACTTACACGAACACTCAGAAAGAAACACACACACACAAGCTCTTGCTCTCATTCAAACCTTTCCGTTACTTGTGCTTGCTACATTGTCTAGCCGGCTGAAAGCCAAGACTAGACTATTAGATCTTGCATACTTTCAACTTCCTGTTTGCTATTTCTTAACTGGTATGTCTCCACTTCTGTCATCATACAATATGTTGTAATTAGACCTATGTGCTTCATGCTTATTGATTTTAATCAACATATCTACTTCTATGTAATTAGACCTATGTGCTTCCTGTTTACCACTCTTAATCAGCATGCCTACTTCCATGAAATTAGACCTATGTGCTTCTTGTTTTCAGCATGTTTGTTAGACCTATGTCCATTTGGTTTCTTAACTAGCATGAGTTCTATCCTGTTTTAAGTGTTCACCCCTTAACAAACTCCTGATTAATTCATGATTTCTATGCTCTCAACTTTTGTTACCTTTCTATACGATTGTCTGATCCCAGCATGTTGTTCTCCGATTAATATATGCATGTATGTTCACCTAGTAATAGCTAATGGATTAATTGTTACTCTGTCATGTCTATTGTGATTGTTGGAGTTCATGTCTAAACTCCTTCTGCTAAATATGTGTTGTTTGTGGTTCTTGTAATCTGGTAATCTGCTTCTATGCACTTCTGAAATCCAAACTATGTTTCTAAAACAAAACTGTCTTCTATTTTCATACATTATTTTTATCTCCTACTCTTAGTTAACTAGGGTCCTGCTACCCCCAATGTGAGCACTACTTAGGGTCCATGAGACTCCTCTAAACTCTGATACATTGGGGCTGGTTTCCAATCCTTTATGAACTGCTTCTGAACATTTGTTCTCTAGTGTGAGCACTGCCCTAGGTTCTCGAAGCCCTTGGAAACTCTGACACACTAGATATTTGGGGTCCTTGGTACTTTGATTGCTGTGTATCTCTGAGCTTTGGAACTGTTATGGTTTGAAGGTCTGGGTTATTCGGATACATTGGGCCTGCTGCAGGCCTCCTATAGTCATATATTTTGTAATTTATTCATTCGCTTATGGCATGTAATAATTATTTTGTAATAACGATGGGGTAATAGTGAATTGGGGAAAACTAGGCCTAGTGTAATGTTTGCATGAGAATGGGGTAGAAAACCTTTTTTAGGTGCCCATTTCTTTCAAATATTTTCACTACTATATGCTAGATATCCTGTCTATAGGTTATTTATATTCCGTTACAGCATGCAGTAGATAACATGCTTATAGGTATTTGTTTCAATGCATTCTGTTACTGTGTGTAGTGGATAACATGCCTATAAGATTTAATTTGTTTAACATGTCCTAACCCATTTTAGATGTTATGCCTATAGGACAAATAATTCTGAATATCCTTTCAAAAGATTCATACTACTGAATTTAGATACCATGCCTATAAGGCTATCAAATTAATTTTCTGCATTTAAATACATGCCTGCAAAGTTTCAAAATCAGTTCTGCATTTTCAAAATCATGCCTATAATGTTTTATGTCACTTCTGCGTTTAGATACCATGTGTTATAGGAGATTTCAAAAAATAGATACCATGTCTATAAGAAATTTCAGAATCATTTCTGCATTTAGATACCATGTCTATAGGAATTTTTAGAATCATTTCTGCACTTTAGATACCATGCCTATAAGTTCTTAAGATCAGTTCTTCTACACTTAGATATCATGCATGTAGGGTCTAAAACATAAAATCAGCCTGCTAAATAACTGTTTACAGCTCAGATACCCGGTTTATAAAATTCTATCTAGCTATCACTTAGGCAATCTTATAGGTTAATTAGATTATGGGTTTAAAATTGCTATTTTCCTGTTGCTTGAAACCTGCCCAGATTCAGGAAGCAATAAAATTAGTAGGCAAACTGATTAGGTATTTACTGCCCCGACTTAATGAAACTATTGTCTATTCTGTTTATACTCATTTAGATATCCTGCATATAGGACTCTTCAAAAAATTTAAAACTGTTTGTTTGAGGCATGAAATTGTTCTCTTATTTGTGGAGGTAAATATGAGCCCCTTAATTGCACCTTTATGTGATAGTCCTATTCGACTTTGGTTTGTCGCTTAGTTTTTTTCTTTTTAAAACAATATAGGTGAGTCTAGAACTTCCTTAAATAGAGGTCATAAACACCTCCAGGGCCACAGGTAAGGGACGGGTAATGCATGCATAGGGCACGTACTGGATACTATTAGAACGCTTAGGTAACAATAATTAAGGGGAAGGTAATTGGGTAATAAAGGATATGATGACCTGTGTGCTAATGCTACGCGTAGCACCTTTATTTGAGGAATGTTTACAGGGTATTGCACTGAAGTGATCCTATAGGCTAATAAACCTAGCACCCATTTATTCCTTGTTTTAAGAGTAATATCAATTTGTTTAAATTGCTCTATTTGCTTAAAAGACTAATTCACTTAAATTGAGTTTGGCCGGGACCCACCGTTGTGGACCTCGAGGGGTGCCTAACACCTTCCCCTCTAGGTTATTTCGAGCCCTTACCCAATCTCTGGTAATGCAAACCAGTTTATGAGTTATTTGCTTTAGGTGCCTTAATGCACCTTAAATCCATTAGGTGGCGACTCTTCAAATTCCATACCCCTTCCCAAAAGTAAATGAGTTGTCCCAAAGAATGTCGAAACCCGGACTCCGCAAGGAAAAAGAGGGCACGACAACTGTCTTACTAAGGAGCAACAACAACTTCTCAATGCACAAGTTATAGAGGAGGAAATTGATAAAGCTCTCAAAGAATTGGCAAATGATAAGTCCCCAGGAATATATGGATTTCCAGCGGAATTTTTCAAGATCTACTGGAATATAATTGGAGTAGAGGTTAAAAAAGCTATTCAAGAGTTTTTTACCAATGAAAAAATGCTGAGAAGTGGAAAAATGCTAAGAAGTGTAAATTGTACCAAAGGTAGCAAGCCCAAGATTTGTCAAGGAATTCAGACCTATAGCATGTTGTACTACATTGTACAAGCTTATATCAAAGATCATTACAGCCAAGTTGAAGTTGGTAGTGGACTCTATTGTCGGACCTACTCAATCATCATTCATAGAAGGGAGGAACATACTAGATAATGTCATTATTGCACATGAATTGGTCAAATGATACACTCATAAAGGGGTCTCACCAAGATGTTGCATTAAACTAGATGTAAGGAAAGTTTATGACTCAGTAGAGTGGCCTTTTTAAGGATGATACTGCTTAAGTTTGGAATGCCTATGAGGTTTGTACAGTTGATAATGGATTGTGTGACAACAGTCAACTATTCCTTGTTATTGAATGGGGGACTAACAGATACGTTCCAAGAAAAAAAAAGGTTTAAGACAAGGAGACCCCATGTCTTCTTACTTGTTTGTATTGGTGATGGAATATCTAAATAGGTCGTTAAAAAAGTTGAAATAGGATCCAGATTTTAACTATCACCCAAGATGTTTTAGAAATCATATAACACACATTTGTTTTGCTGATGATTTTATCCTATGTTGTAGAGCAGACAAGATTTCAATAACTTTGCTACTGGAAAGATTCACTCACTTCTCTGAGGTTTCAGGGCCAAGGCTAACATGGAAAAGAGTGCATTGTATATTGTTAGGGTACCTAGAGAATTTAAAGAGCAGATTATAGAGGAAATCCAATTCACTTTAGGAGAACTACCATTCAAGTACCTAGGAGTGCCACTGTCCTCTAAGAAGTTGTCTGTTCAGCAATGGATGCCACTGAGTGAAAAGATCGCTACAAGAATCAATTGTTGGACAGCTAAATTCCTATCTTATAGTTGGAGACTCCAGCTACTCAAAATTGTGGTTTTTGAAATGCAAACATACTGGGCACATGTGTTTCTATTACCTAAGAAGATCATCAAGATATAGTCATAACTTGTAGAAACTTCCTATGGACTGGAAGTAATGAACAATCTAGGAGGGCCTTGATAGCTTGGGAAACCATATGTATGTCAATATCAACAGGTGAGCTTAATATTCTAGATATCTATTGCTGGAACAAGGTTGCATTATTCAAGTTACTATGGGCTATAACTACAAAGAATGATACTTTATGGATTCAATGGATTCATAGCTTCTATGTAAAGAACAGAAGTGCTGAGAACATGAGTTCTCCAAAGCAAGCATGTTGGATTATAAGGAACATATTTGATGCTAGAGATTGGTTCAGTCAAAACAATCCCACTAATGATTTGAATAGCTACTGCAAGAAGGAAAAATTCAGCATCAAGAAGTTATACATTGCATCAAGACCTCAATATCAGAAGTGTCCCTAGAAAAGACTAGTTATAGCATCTAAAGCACCGCCTAAGCACCAGTTTAATATTTGGTTGGCATTACACAAAAGGTTAGCCACAATAGAAAGACTACAGAAATGGGGGATTTCAGTGTCAAAAGAGTGTGTACTGTGTCACAAGAATATTGAGGAAACAAGAGAGCATTTGTTGTTTGAATATGAGTACTCCAGAATCCTATGGGCTAAGTTGTTGCAATGGACAGGAATAAAATACCAGATAGGAAGCTGGGATGAGGAGATCAATTAGATAACAAAAAAAGTTGCAAACATAGTCAAGGGAGAGATATTAGTATTCTTATTTGCAGTAGTGGTATACCATGTATGGGCTAAGAGAAACAATAGAAGATTTCTAAAATGACCCGGCCGATCGTTTTAAGAATTTAACGCCTTGATCCCCTATTAACAACATTCCCCATGTTTGTTTCTACTATTGTGAGTTGCCGAGAGGATTTATTTTGAGTTTCGGAGAGTTTTGGAATACTTCGTCCCTAAAAGAGAGCTTAAGCTTTAGAATTTAGACCGTAGTTGGAGCAATGTGAAGACGGCCTCAAAATTGAATTTTGTTGGTATCATTAGCTCCGTTGGGTAATTTTGGGTTTAGGAGCGTGTTCGGATTGTATTTTGAAGGTTCACAGCTTATTTAGGCTTAAAATACCGAAAACTAACTTTTTAAAGTTTCTGGTTCGATAGTAGATTTTGATATCGGGGTCAGAATGGAATTCCGGAAGTTGGAGTAGGTCCGTTGTGTAATTTGGGGCGTGTACAAAATTTCAAGTCATTCGGATGAGGTTTGACAGACTTTTTGATCGAAAGCGGAATTTGGAAGTTTTGCAAATCCTTAGGCTTGGATTTGAGAGTAAATTGTGGTTTTAGCGTTGTTTGATGTGATACGAGGGTTGGACTAAGTTAATATGATGTTGTAGGATTGGTTGGCATATTTGGTTGAGGTCCCGGGGGCCTCGGGTGAGTTTCGTGTGCTTAACGGAAGTTGAATTGAACTTAGGAAAATTTGGAGTTTGGCTGAACCTGTCATAACCACACCTGTGTGAATGTGACCGTAGGTGCGGCACCGCAGATGCGCTTGGAGGATCACAGGTGCGGTCTTAAGCAATTTAATATTGGTCGCAAATGCGGTTCAGGCACCGCATCTACACAAAAGATATCGCAGATGCGGAAGTTTGTTGTTTAATGAATTGTCAGATGCGATTTTTGTTCCACAGAAGCTGGACCGCACTGCAGAAGTGGATTTGGAGGGCAGAAATAAGATATATCGAGGGTTTGAAATCAAAAGTTATAAAATCGATTTAGAGCTCGGATGAGGGATATTTTGGGAGGATTTTGAAGATGAAATTAGTGGGTAACGATTACTAATCCCTTTCTAGTTGTATTCCTATAATTAAACCTTAATTTTGTCATTTAATTTCGGATTTGGGATGAAAAATTGAGGAAAAGTGGAGAAACGTTCTTAGGCCTAATTTTGTAGTTTTGATATAGATTTTAATGTCAGATTGGAATAATTTTGGTATAAATGAACTCGTGAGAGTATGAGGATTCTGAATTTATAAATTTTACTCGATTTCGAGACGTGGGCCTGGGGGGCATTTGGGTCATTTTCCTTAATTTGTGTATTAGCTTAGAATTAATTAGTGGAATCAGTTACTTGAAGTTATATTTACATTATGCAATTAATTTGAATAGATTTGGGCCATTTGGAGTCGAGTACTCGTGGCAAGAGCGTGGTTTCGAGTTGATTTTTGAGCCGGTTTGAGGTAAGTGGCTTGCCTAACCTTGTGTGGGGGAACTCCCCATAGGATTTGGTATTGTTGATATTTGAAATTCCTTGTACGTGAGGTGACGAGTGCATACTTGTGCTAATTGTTGAAAATCCTGTTTTCATTAAGTAACTATAATTGTTTTCCTTTCCTATTTATACTACTTGCAATTTAAGCCTGCTGTTAGCTTAGGGAAGCATGTCTAATTGATTTAATTGCTTTACTTTCTCAAACTGCCTTATTTGGATTATGTGCAGCATGCTAGGTTAGAAATACTTATTTTACCTTGGTATGAAGTTTGAATGGAATTGAGTATTCTTCGTGTTGCTGCTGTGTGTTTACTTTGGGACTACGGGACGGTATCCCGGGAGATCCCACTGCCTATTTATTTTGGTACTACGGATTTGTATTCCGGTAGATCCTCCTGCACATTTATATTGGAACTATGGGACTGCGCCCGGTAAATTTTCCCAGTACTGGGTATTTACATTGGGACTACGGATCAGGATTCTGGTAGATTCGCGCGCACTATGAGTTGGACTACGAGACGAAACCCGGGAGATCCACTAGATATTTTTATTTGGGGACTACAGGACGGTATCCTAGGAGATCCCCAGTTGTTATCTCTGTGTTGAGCTGTATTCCTTCTGTGATTATTTTGTCTCTGTTATAGTTGTTGTTATTCTTATTATCCTGTGTTACTTAATACTATTAGCATTTAATTATATTGTCATATTATATACAATTTTACCTCATTTTTCAGCTGTAATCAGTAGGGCCCTGACCTTCCTCGTCACTACTTGACCAAGGTTAGGCTTGGCACTTACTGAGTACCGCTGTGGTGTAGTCATGCCCTTTCTGTGCATGTTTTTCATGTGCAGATCCAGGTACTTCGACTCAGTCCTACTACCCTTGAGGCGAGGCAATTCTCTAGAGACTTCGAGGAATATCTGTCATGTACGCAGACTGAGGAGTCCTTTTCCATTCTCTCTCATAGTATTAGCCCTTATGTATTTACTTTTGTTTTGACATTCTAGAGTTAGACACTTGTAGTTATTCAACAGCTTGTGATTTTATGAGATTTCGGGTTTTGGAAAATGTATTTTTAGTTTGAGAGTTGTATTGTATATGTCGAGCGGCATCTTAATTGCTTCATTTTGATATTTCTGTAGTTTTGGCTAGTTTTATTTTGTTGTTTCCTTTTTCTGCAATTTGTTAGGCTTACCTAGTCGTAGAGACTAGGTCCCATCATGATAGTTCATGGAGGGCGAACTAGAGTCATGACAAGTTGGTATCAAAGCTCTAGATTCATAGGAGTCATGAATCACAAACCGATTTATTAGAGTCTCGCAGATCGGTATAGAGATGTCAGTACTTATCTACGAGAGGCTATATAACTGTTAGGAAAATTGCACTTCATTTGATTTCCTTGTCATGCGAGATTTTTGGTATCACAATTCTAAACTTTTGTCTTTTATTCTCTCACAGATGGTGAGGACACGTGCTACCAGGGATGATGAAGCACTTGCACCCCCTACTAGAGCCGTCAGAGGTCGGGGCCAGGGTAGAGGCCAAGGATGCGCATGTGGTATAGCCAGAGCACCCGCTCGAGCTGCCACCTAGGTGCCACCAATAGCTCCAGCCGGAGTCTAAGCACCTGTATACCTATGGATACTACTACTCCAGCTCTCTAGGAGACTCTTCAATAGTTCATGAGCATGTACACCACTCTAGATCAAGCAGGGTTGCTTCCCCTTGCTGCAGCTACATCTCAAGCCGGGGAGGAGCACAGACTCTCACCGCTCACACTCTTGAGCAGCGAGTGCATGTTGATCAGGTCCCAGAGATTATTCCTTTATAGCCTGCAGTCCCAGATCAGCTCGAGGACAAGGCAGCAACTTTCGAGGACGTGCAGTTGAGTCTTGGGAGGTTCAAGAAGTATAAGCCTCCTGTATTCAGTGGTCTAGCATTAGATGATGCTCTGGGATTTCTAGATGAGTGCTATTGTATCCTCCATACCATGGGTATATCAGGATCGAGCGGTGTTTCATTCACAATCTTCCATCTTCGAGGAGCTACCTATAAATGGTGGCGTACTTATGAGTTAGATAGTCCGGATGAGGCAGCTTCCCTGACTTGGACTCAGTTTTCAGATATGTTCTTGAGAGAGTATGTTCCTCAGAGCCTTAGGGACGCATGGTGCGAAGAGTTTGAGCATTTGCGCCATGGTGCTATGACTGTCTTGGAGTATGCTGTCCGTTTCACTAGCTTGGCTAGACATGCACCAGCTTTGGTTTCTATGATTTGCGAGAGGGTTAGCCGGTTTATTGAGGGGCTCATTCCCAGTATCAAGTCTAGCATGGCTCGTGAGTTAGAGATGGATATTTCTTATCAGCAGGTGGTGAGAATTTCTAGGAGAGTGAAGGGTATGCATGCTAGGGATAGAGAGGAGAAGGAGGCCAAGAGGTCTCGAGAGTCGAGCCATTATTCTGGTGCCCGTGCTCCAGCTACAGTTCATCAAGGTAGGTGTTATATGAGTTGCCCCGTTCATTTAGCTCTTTTAGTAGCCAGTGGTATTCCAGCTTCTCCTAGGCTTTAGGAGCCTTATTATACACCTCCAGTATCTAGTGCGCATCCTACACGGGGTGCTTTCAGTGGTCAGTCCAGCAGACCTGACTCGAGCCAATCACAGCCGCCACGTCCTCCCAAAACTTGTTTTAAGTGTGGTGACACATGTCATATGGTGAGGGATTGCCTTAGACTTTGGAGGGGTGCACCTCTACAGACTTCTCAGCCACAGTGTGCCCCGTAGAGTTCTCAGGATATGGTTACAGCATCAGTTGCTACCCCACATGCTCAGCCATCTAGAGGTGGAGGTCGGGGAGGTAGAGATTGTCATAGAGGGGGAGGCCAGGCCAGATATTATGCCCTTCCTGCCCGTACCGAGGATGTCACCTTCGATTTTGTCATCATAGGTATTGTCCTGGTTTGTCATAGAGATGTATCGGTTTTATTCGATCCAGGCTCCACTAATTCTTATGTGTCTTCTATTTTGCCCCGCATTTGGGTGTATCTCAGGAATCTTTGAGTTCCCATGTTTATGATTCTACTCCTGTGGGAGATTCTCTTATTGTGGACCGCGTTTATCGATCGCGTATGGTTGCTCTTAGTGGTTTTGAGACCAGAGTGGATTTATTATTGCTCAGCATGGTAGATTTTGATGTTATCTTGGGCATGGACTGGTTGTCGCCCCATTATGCTATTCTTGATTGTCATGCCAAAACCGTGACGCTAGCTATGCCAGGTGTACCGCAAGTAGAGTGGAGGGGTACCTTAGATCATACTTCCAGTAGAGTTATTTCATTCTTTATGGCTCAGCGTATGGTTAAGAAGGTTGACGCGTACCTAGCTTATGTGAAAGATGTTAGTATTTATACCCCTATAGTTGATTCAGTCCTAGTAGTATGGGATTTTTCTAATGTGTTTCCAGCTGATTTTCTGGGCATGCCGCCTGATAAAGATATTGATTTTTGGCATTGTTGTCGGGCACTCAACCTATTTCTATTCCTCTGTATCGTATGGCCCCTCCTGAGTTGAAGGAGTTGAATGATCAGTTACAGGAATTGCTTGATAAGGATTTTATTCGGCCTAGTGTATCACATTGGGGTGCTCTTGTATTGTTTGTGACGAAAAAAGATGGTTCTATGTGTATGTGCATTTATTATCGCCAGTTGAACAAAGTTACAGTGAAGAACTGTTATCATTTTCCCCGTGTTGATGATTTGTTTGACTAGATACATGGTGCACGAGTGTTTTCTAAGATTGACTTGCGTTTAGGTTACCATCAATTGAAGATTTAGGAGCCAGATATTCCGAAGATTGCTTTCAGGACTAGGTATGGTCATTACGAGTTCCTTGTTATGTCATTTGGGCTAACCAATGCCCCAGCAGCCTTCATGCATTTGATGCACAGTGTGTTCTGGCCATATCTTGACTCATTCGTCATTATCTTTATTGATGATATTCTGGTGTATTCTCGGAGTCGGGAAGATCATGAGCAGCACCTGACGACACTGCTTCAGACTTTGAGGGAAAAGAATTTATATGAAAAGTTCTCGAAATGTGAGTTTTGGTTGGATTCCGTGGCATTCTTAGGCCACGTGGTATCGAGTGAGGGTATTCAGGTAGATCCGAAGAAAGTGGAAGCAGTGCAGAGTTGGCCCATACCATCCTCAGCTACAGAGATTCGCAGTTTCTTGGCTTGGCGGGTTATTACCGTCAATTTGTTGAGGGGTTTTCATTTATTACAGCCCCTATGACTAGGCTGACCCAGAAGGGTGCTCCGTTTCAGTGGACGGACGAGTGTGAGGTGAGCTTTCAGAAGCTCAAGACAGCTTTGACTACAGCCCCAGTTTTGATATTTCCTGCAGGTTTGGGGTCTTATACTGTCTATTGTGATGCCTCAAGGATTGGTCTTGGAGTGGTATTGATGCAGGATGGTAGGGTGATTGCCTACGTGTCCAGATAGTTGAAGGTACATGAGAAGAATTATCTTGTCCATGATCTCGAGTTAGCTGCTATTGTTCACGCCTTTAAGATCTGGCGTCATTATTTGTACAGTGTGCCTTGTGAGATTTATACTGATCATCGGAGTTTATAGCATCTGTTCAAGCAGAAGGATCTTAATTTGCATCAGAGGAGGTGGTTAGAGCTGCTGAAAGACTATGATATCACTATTTTGTATCACCCGGGCAAGGCCAATGTGGTAGTCGATGCTTTGAGTTGTCGGGCAGAGAGTTTGGGAAGTTTGGATTATTACCAGCAGTAGAGAGACCCATGGCGATGGATGTTCAGGCCTTAGCCAGCCAGTTTGTGAGATTGGATCTTTCGAAGACCGGTCTGGTTTTAGCTTGCGTGGTCTCTCAGTCTTCCGTATTTGATCGTATCAGGGAGCGTCAGTTTGAAGACCCTCATTTGCTTATCCTCAAGGACAAGGTTCTGCATGGTGTTGCCAGAGATGTGACTATTGGTGATGACAGGGTATTAAGGATGCAGGGTTGGGTTTGTGTACCCAATGTTGATGGGCTTCGAGAGTTGATTTTAGAGGAGGCCCATAGTTTGCGGTATTTCGTCCATCTAGGTGTCGCGAAGATGTACGAGGATTTGAGATAGCACTATTGGTGGAGGAGGATAAAGAAATATATAGTAGGGTTTGTAGCTCGGTGCCTCAATTATCAGCAGGTGAAGTATGAGCACCAGAGACCGGGTGGGTTGCTTCAGCAGATAGAGATTCCGGAGTGGAAGTGGGAGAGGATCACCATAGACTTCGTAGTTGGACTCCCACGGACTTTGAGGAAGTTTGATGCTATTTGGGTGATTGTGGATCGACTGACCAAGTCCGCACACTTCATTCCTGTGTGTACTACCTATTCTTCAGAGCGACTGGCAGAGATTTATATCCGGGAGATTGTTCATCTGCATGGTATTCCAGTTTCCATCATTTCAGATAGAGGTACTTAGTTCACATCACGGTTCTGGAGGGTCGTATAGCATGAGTTGGGTACTCGGGTGGAGTTGAGTACAACATTTCACCCTTAGATGGACGGACAATCCGAGCGCACTATTCAGATTCTTGAGGATATGCTATGTGCGTGTGTGATTGAGTTTGGAGGGTCATGGGACCAGTTCTTGCCATTGGCGGAGTTTGCCTACAACAACAGCTATTAGTCTAGCATTCAGATGGCATCGTACGAGGTTTTATATGGTAGGCGGTGTAGATCCCCCGGTGGGTTAGTTTGAGCAGTGTGAGGCTAGATTATTGGGCACAGACTTGGTTCAGGATGCTTTGGAGAAGGTTAAGGTGATTCAGGATAGACTCCACACAACCTAGTCCAGACAGAAGAGTTACACGGACCGGAAAGTTCGTGATTTTTTCTATATGGTTGGGGAGCGGGTTCTGCTTCGAGTTTCGCCTATGAAGGATGTTATGAGATTTGGGAAGAAAGGGAAGTTGAGTCAGAGGTTTATTGGTCCTTTTGAGATATTGCAGTGTGTTGGGGAGGTTGCTTATGAGCTTGCCTTACCTCCCAGCTTAGCAGGTGTTCATCCGGTGTTTCATGTTTTGATGCTCCAGAAGTATCACGATGATCCATCGCAGTGTTGAGGAGCCGGTGGCAATATTGGACAGACAAGTTTGGAAGCTGAGGTCAAAGAATATTGCATCAGTGAAGGTTCAGTGGCAGGGTCAGTCGGTCGAGGAGGCAACCTGGGAGACCGAGCAGGATATGCGCAGCCGTTACCCTCATCTTTTCACTACTTTAGGTATGTCTCTATACTCGTTCGAGGACGAATGAATGTTTAAGTGTAGGAGGATGTAATGACCCGGTCGGTCGTTTAATAATTTAACACCCTGATCCCCTACTAACTACATTCCACATGTTTGTTTCTGCTATTGTGAGTTTCCGAAAGGATTTATTTGGAGTTTCGGAGAGTTTTGGGACACATAGTCCCTAAAAGAGAGCTTAAACTTTAGAAATTGGACCGTAGTCAGAGTAGTGTGAATATGTCCTCGAAATGGAATTTTGTTGGTCCCGTTAGCTCCATTGGGTGATTTCGGGTTTAGGAGCTTGTTCGGATTGTGTTTTGGAGGTCTGTAGCTATAGGCTTGAAATGCCGAAAGTTGAATTTTTGAAGTTTCCAGTTCGATAGTGAGATTTTGATATTGGGGTCGGAATGGAATTCTGGAAGTTGGAGTAGGCCCGTTGTGTAATTTGGGATGTGTGTGAAAATTTTCAAGTCATTCGGATGAGGTTTGATAGACTTTTTGATCGAAAGTGGAATTTGGAAGATTTGGAAAATCTTAGGCTTGGATTGGATAGTGAATTGTGGTTTTAGCATTGTATGATGTGATTCGAGGGTTGCAATAAGTTCGTATGATGTTTTATGATTGGTTGGCATGTTTGGTTGAGGTCCCGGGGGCTTTGGGTGAGTTTCGGGTGCTTAACGAAAGTTGAATTGGACTTAGGAAAATTTGGAGTTTGGCTGAACCTGTCATAACCGCACCTGCGTGAATGTGACCACAGGTGCGGCACTGCATATACACTTGGAGGACCGCAGGTGCGGTCTTAGGCATTTTAGGATTGGCCGCAGATGTCATCCAGCCACCGCAGAAGCGGCACCGCATCTGCGCAAAGGAGATCGCAGGTGCGGAAGTTTGTTGTTTAATGAATTGTCGCAGATGCAACTTTTGTTCCGCAGGTGCGGTCCCATGGCCGCATAAGCGGATTTTCTAGGCAGAAATAAGATATATCGAGAGTTTGAAATCAAAAGTTAGAAAATCGATTTGGAGCTCGGATAAGGGCGATTTTGGGAGGATTTTGAAGAGAAAATCAGCGGGTAACGATTCTTAATCCCTTTTTAGTTGTATTCCTATAATCTAATCTTAGTTTTGTCATTTAATTTCGGAATTGGGATGAAAAATTGAGGAAAAGTGGAGAAAAGTTCGTAGGTCTAATTTTGGGGTTTTAATCTAGATTTTGATGTCGGATTGGAATAATTTTGGTATAAATGAACTTGTGAGAGTATGAGGATTCTGAATTTGTAAATTTTACCCGATTCCGAGACGTGGGCCCGGAGGCGTTTTGGTCATTTTTCCTAAATTCTTGTATTAGCTTAGAATTAATTAGTGAAATCAGTTACTTGAAGTTATATTTACATTATGCAATTGATTTGAATAGATTTGGGCCATTTGGAGTCGAGTACTCGTGGGAAGAGCGTGGTTTTGGGTTGATTTTTTAGCCGGTTCGAGGTAAGTGGCTTGCCTAACCTTGTGGGGGGAACTCCCCTTAGGATTTGGTATTGTTGATATTTGAAATTCCTTATACGTGAGGTGACGAGTGCATACTTGTTCTAATTGTTGAAAATCCTGTTTTCATTAAGTAACTATAATTGTTTTTCCTTTCATATTTATACTATTTGTAATTTAAGCCTGCTGTTAGCTTAGGGAAGCATGTCTAATTGACTTAATTGTTTAACTTGCTCAAACTTCCTTATTTGGATTATGTGCAACATGCTAGGTTAGAAATACATGTTTTACATTGGTATGAAGTTTGAATAGAATTGAGTATTCTTCGTGTTGCTACTGTATGTTTACTTTGGGACTACGGGACGGTATTCTGGGAGATCCCTGCCTGTTTACTTTGGTACTACGGATTTGTATTCCGGTAGATCCCCCTGCACATTTATATTGGAACTATGGGACTGCACTCAGTAGATTTCCCCAGTACTGGGTATTTACATTGGGACTACGGATCAGGATTCCAGTAGATCCGCGCGCACTATGAGTTGGACTATGAGACGAAACCCGAGAGATCCACTAGATATTTACATTTGGGGACTACATGACGGTATCCTGGGAGATCCCCAGTTGTTATCTCTGTGTTGAGCTGTATTCCTTCTGTAATTATTTTGTCTCTGTTATAGTTGTTGTTATTCTTATTATCCTTTGTTACTTCATACTGTTAGAATTAATTATATTGTCATATTATATACTATTTTACCTCATTTTTCAGCTATAATCAGTAGGGTTCTGACCTTCCTTGTCACTATTTGATCGAGGATAGGCTTGGCACTTACTGAGTACCGCTGTGGTGTACTCATACCCTTTCTGCGCATGTTTTTTATGTGGAAATCCAAGTACTTCGACTCAGTCCTACTACTCTTGAGGCGAGGCGATTCTACAGAGACTTTGAGGTATATCTGCCGCATCCGCAGACCGAGGAGTCCCTTTCCATTCTCTCATAGTATTAGCCCTTCAGTATTTACTTTTGTTTAGACATTCTGGAGTTAACACTTGTAGTTATTCAACAGCTTGTGATTTTATGAGATTCCGGGTTTTGGAAAATGTAGTTTCAGTTTGGGAGTTGTATTGTATATGCCGAGCGGCATCTTAAATGCTTCATTTTGGTATTTCTGCAATTTTGGCTAGTTTTATTCTGTTGTTTCCTTTTTCCGCAATTTGTTAGGCTTGCCTAGTCATAGAAACTAGGTGCCGTCACGATATTTCACGGAGGGCGAATTGGGATCGTGACAATTTCAAAGGAAAGAGACAACATACAGCAATATAATTAAAGAGATTGTATTGGATCTGCACGTTTGAGGGCACACAGAAGCTAAATGGAAAAAGGAATTAGAAAGGCTAAGTAGTTATCCTAACTAGTTAAGTCAAAGATCTGAAATTAGAAGCTAGGTACTATTAGCAGAACAAATATTTTTGTTTTGATCAGTTTTTGGATATTTGATCCTTGATCAGTTTTTTTAGTAGAGATGATGTATAGGATCTAGCTCTAGAGTCCACACGAGTTAGTGGGATGTAAATATTATACTTGGTTAAATAAAGTTTATATTTTAACCCAAAAAAAGAAAAAGTAGCTCTCATATGTAATATGTTGTAAAAAGCTAAGAAACAAGCCCAAGTTAGTAATTGCGTGAAATGAACTGGTCTATTATATATATACTAGTAGGGATAGCCTGTGCTATGCACAGGCCCAATAATACTATGCTAAATATTAAGTGTAATTATTTTTAGAAGAACTATTGTGTTGAGTCCAAAAACTTCAAGAGTTAATCTTAAATTACCTAAAGTAATTAAAAAAAAAAATTTGTTAGTCTCAACTATTACCTAAAACTTAGATTTTAAGAAGAGCTTGCTCACGATCATTTTGTACTGATTAGCTTGTGTAAATTTTCTGCTTAACTTATATGTATTGATAATATATATTTTTACTTATGGTATCAAGTTATTTAAACAATTACACATATTTCTCAGTTAACGCTACTTGTCCTCCCCAGACTCCACTTGTGGGACTATACTGGGTCGTTGTTATTGTTGTTGTTGTTGTTATATCTATGTCTGCTTGCTCCAGTTTAAGTCTAGCTTCTGAACTCTACCTCTCTTCTTACGGCTTCCTGAGAATGCCCTTGGAAATTTGGCTAAATTGGTTTTTCTATAAGATTCTATACGCGATGTTTTAATTTAGATATAGTTTGCATCTGATTTGATGTTGTCGCTGCATGTGAGCTTGTGGTGGTGATTGGGGTTATGTGTTAGCTCTAGCGATGCTGACAGCATGTATGTTTAAGTTTTCATTTATGTATATCATGATATCATAACAATATAAAAAGAATTATTACTGCATCTTAATATTATGTATCTTATTTTCCTTGATGTTGGATTACGCCTCACTACCTCCATTAGGTGTATTATAAATGTTTCATATGTGTATTTCTAGGTAGAACCCTGAAAATATAAAATGAGAGGGAAACCAGAGAAAGAAAAGTTCTACCATAGAGAAGGGGCAGTTTGTAGAAATTTTGACTTTGAATGTGCTTTCGTATCAGACTAACACAATAGGTATTTTTTCACTCAGAGGACACTCTCAGAAGTAATGATCTTGATAGGGTATCCATTTGTCTGTACAAATTGTATATAAAGATCTTAAAGTAGCTAAGATTTGGTATTATTTTATGGATATATTTCTCTTTTGCAATAAGCAAATTTCCCAATTAAAACCAGACATGGATAGAGGAGGACATAAGCCATGCTTCTTCAGCCTTTGACAAAGTGCTCAATTGTCTGATAATATTACTTCTTATAAACGCATTAGCCATTGCGAAATAGATGTTTGCAAATGTGGGCTATCCGTGTGACCCGTGAGATGCATAGTTTAATTAAAGGTAAAATAGACCAAGATAAACTTATGTAATGAGAAGTACTACCCATTGTTATCAAATATTACCTAACGCAAACATTAGTTAAAGATCTCTACCAAGCTTTTTGCTATTTAATACTAACATAACCATTACAAAAGTGTCGTTAAGGGTTATTCCTTGTTAAATATGCTATTTGAATAAAACGAACTAAAGTTTTGACAAGTCAAAGTGTGTTGCCTAAACTAAAACTAATATTTTGACATATCATTAGTAGATTGATTTCATGAGACCGGGAGATGTTTTTAATATCCCAACTCCAGAGCCGGATTCATCATCGCACTACATACATATTGTACGAAATGCTATAGTTTAGCTCATGTCTCCTGTGTAATTTTTCAATTGTATATATGTTGACTGAATTTTTTATGTACTCCATTGATTTTACAGTATGCATAATATGAGCCATAACATAAAACTAACAAGGCCTATTTAATATGATAAGTTTGGCTCAATATCCATGAAAAGTACTCTTCCTCCTTCAGGAGAAAAAATGGAAGTAATGCAATTGATTCTACAGGCATGGCTTGGCAGAGATGAAAGGAATTGATTAGCATTGTAGTTGACAATTAAACTATCGCAGTCAATCCTCATAAATATGTCTCATCAGTTTCTCTTCATCTGATACTTCACAATTTTTGCTTTTTTTTATGCTAGCCTCTTCAAGTTGCTTTGCTGCATTCCCTGATAACATGGATGAACATGAATCGCTCTTTGTGTATGAGTTGCTGCAACTCACAAGAAATTTAAAGTTAATGCTGATGTAAAATTTTGTCATTCCACCATCTCCAATAAAAGGTCATTCAATTTTCTACTTGCTTGTTCTTCCTTCCGGTTCATTATGAATTCTTAGGTATATAACTTCCATTTTTTACACAATGTATTTTTTACTTTGTTTATTATATTATATATATAACAAAACCAATATGCCATTTGATTATTCACGTGCTATTATTTATGATTTTCTGTGATCTAGTGGATGTGAAATATTGTTTTCCTTTGTAGTATTGTCTTTCACATTCAACTCTATGCAAATTTCAATACGAAGCTAACAAAATATGTCTATATGTGAAATCTTAATTTTATGATTTCTGCAACTCACCTACTACGAAGTGCTAACCGTAAAGTTAATGCTAAATCGGTGAAAGCTCTTGGTAAAAGGACATTTCATTTACATCTTAATCTTTTAATTTTGTAGAAGACTGTGATATTTCAGTGTACTTCATTTTTGCTTTAAATGAGATATTACAAAGATGTAACGAAAGTTTGGGTGAAAGAATTATACGACGTAATTGGTTAAGATCTCCTACAAAATAATTATCTCATAGTAGCACAATATTTTTGTAAAAAAATTCCTATAAACAATACCTTTCTTGATTACTTAATTATTTTTACTTTCACTATCATAGCTATGTCTTTATTAATAAAATATTATAGTTATTTGGAAGAATAAATATTTATAATTTGTATTTCAATCTTCTTTCAATGATTCTTATTTGAGTTATAGAGAAATTACCTAACTAATAATCATTTTGACTTGGAGATATGAGTTTAAGTTACTTGTTTAATCTGTTGAATAAGATTTTACCGATAATTTGTGCGTAAATTTGAACGGCCCAAAAGTTTTAAGTCAAAAAAGTTTGAGGCTCTATGTTTCAGTGACCCCACCATAATCAATGCAATGAGCGTGACGTGGAGTAAAATCTCTACATACAACACAAATGGGGCTGATAATTTGAGCCATGAAAATGCCTCATAAGTTGCGGTTTTTTACTAAACTGTGCGATGGAATTTAACGTAAATAGTATGCACAAAAAAGGCAAATATTTTCTCTGTAAAGCAGGTATGTCAGTGAAACCAGGCTGACAATTTGGGCCATGAAAAAGCCTCAAAAGTTGTAAAAATTACACAGGCGCCCTATTAACCTATACTCATTTTTTCTTCTTCTTCTTCTTTCTTTTGCTGCTATGGAACTTGGATGATTGCCATAAATATATTTATCAGATTATTTAAAAATAAATTATAAATAATTACAAATGAACTAAATAACTAGTTGTAACTATATTAGATGAGTAGATTCTTGGTATATATGTTTGTTTGGGATCTTGGTAATCTGTATTTTGACCCTTGTATTATCATTCCCTTTTTTCTTCTTTCAAAGCTATGTAATAGTAAATTTAGACTACGTTACTTGTTGATGTAACCAATTAGTTCAGAGGCACGTTAGTTTCAGTTGCAAGATTTTTGTTGAAATTGGTGACGTTACTGATCAGTGAATGATGATGAGTTATTAGATTTGTGCATACTCTCGTTTTCTTTTCTTGTTGGATAAGTACAAACAAAATATAGATGACCAAGATCCCAAACAAACATAAATAGTGCTGAAATTTTTACAAATGAACTAAATAACTTCAGCTCTAGAGCTGAAATTCGACAGTTACAATACAAAAACTTCAGCTCTAGAGCTGAAGTTCGCCAGTTACAAAAACAAAAATTTCGCTAGTTACAAAACAAAAACTTCAGCACACTTGCTACTTCACGCACGTCTACTAGAATGCTGAAGTTTTGCATGATTGTCTTTGCTAATTCAACCCCGTATGCTGAAGTTATGCGAAAAAGCGGGTACGCTTGCAATTTATTTTGCAAAGGGGGCACAAGTTAAAACGTGACACAAAAAGTGAGTATAGATGCAAATGCCCCTCAAAAGTTCCCTTTATTTACTAAATTGTACGATGGCATTCAATGTAATAATATGCAAAAGCGGTGGCGAATATATTTTAGATAAGGCAGACATGTCGTCCAGCTGCCTCCTAACTCCTTATTGGATATACTAGTGAAGTTTGGCCCATGCTGAGCACATGCCAAATAGCTATATTATGGTAGAAATTGCAATAGGACACCCCCTTTAACCTATACCTATTGTTTTTAAAGTTTTAACTTGTACCTATTTTTTAAATAACTTCAGCCCCTTTTTTCTCCTTCTTCTCCTCCTTCGCTTTTTGTTTCCTCTGAGAAGGTTTAAATGAGCCCAAGTAGAGATATAGAAATTAGGGACCCATGTATCAATTCCCTAGTCCAAATTGGCTAAAACTGCTTGATCAGAGTATCGAACTTCTGTGTCTTTATCGGAGTTCCCATCATCAGTTGCTAACCTCTCAGCACATTGTTCTTTAAACAAGGTTCTTTATTCTTTATCAATAAGTCTATCTTGAATGAAACTACCAACAGATGTGATCAAGGACCTAACTATGTCTTCTTGATCCATTTCAAACCTGTAATTTCCAGCCATTGTAGAGCTCACCAATCAAATGTATAGTCAAAGTTCTTTATCAGAGTTCCCATTTTCTAGTGCATTTTTGTCGTATAAATGCAGTGCAGCTACCATTAACCATCTTCTTGTTGTTTGGCTCCAAGCTTTATGACAAAACTAATGAATCCAGGACAAAAAAACTTCAGCTTATTTAGTGCTGATGTTTTTACAAATGAACTAAATAACTTCAGCATCTCTGCTAAAGTTTTTGAAAAAGCTTATCCAGGACACAAAAATTTCAGCTTATTTAGTGCTGAAGTTTTTATAAATGTACTAAATAACTTCAGCATTTTCTGCTGAAGTTTTTGAAAAAGTTTAATGACAAAACTAATGAATCCAGGACAAAAAAAACTTTAGCTTATTTAGTGTCATTACAAACAAAAACTTCAACAAATAGAGAACAAAACTTCAGCTACTATATTTAAGTTCAGCAATTACAAACAAAAACTTTAGCACACTTGGTTCAACACACTTGCTACTTCAGGCTCCTCTACTAGAATGCTGAAGTTTTGCGTGATTGTCTTTGCTGCTTCAGCCCCGTATGCTGAAGTTAAGCGAAAAAGCGGGTACACTTGCAAATATTTTTGCAAAGCGGGCATAAGTTAAAACGTGACCTAAAAAGCGAGTGTAGATGCAAATCCCCTTATATTATGTGATGCAAGATTTTCTTTTGCAGTATCTTCTTTTTTAAAAATTATTTGTCTATACGTTAAATAATTGATCCAATATAAAGATTTATTAATAAGTTTTATATTTAATATATGTTCGTGAGATATTTGATATATATAAGTAGTTATACGATGTATAGTCTCTTTTTTAGTTTGTGTTTGTATTTTATACAGTCAAATACATTTTTATAACAATATCGTTTGTTCCGATATAATTTTGCCTTCTAGAAACAATTGGTTGTTACACGCCTATATAAAAACACGTAACATTTCTGTCTATGTTTGAGAAACTGACAAAATACAAAGTGTCACCAACTTCAGCTTTTAATTTCTCATATTTCAAGTTCACGAGAGCTTTTGATGTTTCAATTTCCTCGTTTGCACTTGCAAAGTTTATTAACATTATGTCTCCAATAACAGTAAATCACTTTCTCTTTGGATCCAATCACATATAGCACATGAATCTTATTATAAAAGATATATTATCGTAGCTTTTTTATATAGTTTCTATAATTTTAAATATCAGTTAAAGATGTGCTTATTTGCAACTACAACCCCTTGAAACTTCCTTATCTACCACTTTGAAAAAATATAGTGTTTCAAAATTCGTACTGTTTTTCAAATAGAATAATATATTATATATACACTTTTTGTAATTCCACTATATTTAAAATAATTAGTAAATCTAGAATAATTTTATTATCTAACTAAAATTTGAGCACTGACTTGGACATAACTTTATCAAGGTAGAAAACTTTTTTTTGGTTAGAAAAATACTCTAATAATCATAAAAAATCAAAAAAGATTAATATAGATCATGGGGACCATTTGAACTTTCATTAAATTAGTGTAAAAGCATCTGCTATATTATAATTGACCATCTTTTCGTATCTCACGTTAGCTATATTATACAAGTCTGTAATTTAAGATTTTATCTTAATCCATTAAAATAAGAATATTTTATGTATTTTAATGTTATTTATTTATTCGATCATATTAAATATATTTGTAAATGAATATGAGGCTTATTTTAATCGGATAAGTGTAAAACTTTTGATGATTCTAAAATCAGCACATTACTCAACTTGGTTATGAGCCGTGGAAATAGCCTCTTGCAGAAATACAGGATAAGGCTACGTATAATAAATCCTTGTAGTCCGGCTCTTCCCCCAATCCCGCACATAACAGAAATTTAGTGCATCGGACTGCCCTCTACTCAACTTGGTTATGGCTTATGGCAATCTATAACCTATTGTAGGGATTGAAGTTAAGCCACATAAGGATAGTCGTAAAGAAACCAGGAGCGTTTTGGACACTAATCCTTAACAACCACATTTTTATACTAAAAAATCTTCTAATAATTTTAAGATCTTTCACTTCAAGATGTAAGAAAATTAATTAAAACGAACATATAAATTCACAGTTCCTTTGTATGGTCAAGTTTATAATGAAAAGCCTTGGAGTAAAAATAATTAATAAAATCTCAAAAAATAAATACAATAACTAAATTAAAAATCATTTGAAAGGATACTCATATAGAAACGTCCAAATTGCAATAACAAAAGTAGGGGTTTTTTGGGTTCAATCTAAATCCTCTCTCTTAATTTCTTATGCCAATTTTCTCTAAATTTTGCCTTACAATTTTATGGACTTGTTTTCATAATTTAAATGTCCTAAATGTTTTATAATTGTCTCTCATCTTCTATCGTATTAAGGAATTCATCTACCACAAATCAAAAAAATTTATCCTAATACAAATGATGTAATCTGTTATTGTGGAAAAAAAAACAATATTGGTAACACTATTACATTAATGTAAAAGTAATTAATCTCTCATTTATTTTGAAAATTAATCAAATTGTACTTAAAATAAATTTTGCTAATCAAACATGTGAAATTAATAAATTATTAAGCGAATCCTTATCTGCACTGTCTTAGTCTTATTTTGCATGATTGAGATATTAGACAACCATAAAGTAATATGCTTAAGTCCAATAAAATTTCTTCTAATCTATTTATAAAATATTTATGCAACTTGTAGTTATTTTGCAAAAGCCCGTTTTGGAGTTTTTTTTTTTTTTTTATTTATAATGTGCATGGTATCCAAAAGCATCAGTCATATAATTCAAATACAGTGGTAACTCAGTATATATTTTGCATGATTGAGATATTGGACAACCATAAAGTAATATGTTTAAGTCCAATAAAATTTTCTTCTAATCTATTTATAAAATAGTTACGTAAATTGTAGTTATTTTGCAAAAGCCCGTTTTGGATTTATTTTTTAATGTGCATGGTTTCCAAAAGCATCAGTCATATAATTCAAATACAGTGGTAACTCAGTATATATTAATTACAAAAACAGAAATTAAAAGAATAAAATAAGTGTGCAGCAGTTAATAGAGGGAAGTATTATATCACTACTTATTATAAGAGAGAATAAGCAGTATTCAATAAGTTTTGCACAAGTAAAGTATGTTCTTGAGGGTAAATACGCCTTTTCAGCATAATGAAAATTAAAAAAGAGACTGTACTCCCATTTTCCAGGTTGAAGCAAAGAACACTTAAAAGTTCCAATTGTAACGATCCGACCAGTCGTTTTGAGCTTTAGCATGTTCTTCAGCAGTTTGAGGCCATGAACAACTTCACTTCAGGTATTATGACTTGTACGCATGGTCGGAATTGAATTTCGAGTAGTTCAGAGTTGTTTGGAAAGAGAATTCTCATTTCGGAAGATTTAAGTTGAAAGAATTAACTAAGATTGGATTTTTGAGTAAACGACCTCAGAATCGGGATTCAAGGTTCCAACAGGTCGTATGATGATTTCGGACTTGGGCGTATGTCCGGATCGGGTTTTGCAGGACCCCGGGAATGTTTTGGCGCCTATTGTGGAAGTTAGCATTTTTGGAGGAATTTCATAAGTTTGGGTTGAGGTGCATTTCAGTGTTATCAATGTCCGTTGGGGTTTCGAGTCTGGGAATAGCTCCGTATGGTGATTCTGGTTTTGGGAGCGCGAGAGGAAGTGAATTCGGAGGTCCGTGGGTCATTTTGGAGTCGTTTGTCTAAAGATAAAAATTTGAAGGTTTTGAGAAGTTTTACCGGGAGTGGACTTTTTGATATCGGGGTCGGATTCCGATTCCGGAATTTGGAGTAGGTCCATAATGTCAAATGTGACTTGTGCGCAAAATTTGAGGTCAATCGGACGTGCTTTGATATGTTTTGGCATCGAATATAGAAGTTTGAAATTCTTAAGTTCATTAAGCTTGGATTGGAGGTCGATTCATGATTTTAGCATTGTTTGATATGATTTGAGGCCTCGAGCAAGTCTATAATGTGTTTTGGGACTGATTGGTGTGATTGGACGGGGTCCCGGGGGCCTCGGGTGGATTCTGGATGGTTAACGGATCAATTATGAAAATTGGAAGAGGAAGTGCAGCAGTTGTCTTCTGGTGTAACCGCACCTGCGAGGCTTAGGTCGCAGGTGCGGCGCTATAGAAGCGGCCAGGAGAGCCGCAAATGTGATTTTGGGTTGGCAGTGTAAGGACTGCAGATGCGGTCATCTCGCCGTAGAAGCGGGACCGCACCTGCGGGAGTCGAGACGTACAAGCGAAAAGGGGATCCCGGAGAGAAACCGCAGGAGCGGTAGAGGGGCCGCACCTGCGGAACCGCAGAAGCGATCGTGTGACCGCAGGTGCGGAATTGCTGGAAGCAGTAACGTTCTTTAAAATCGAGGGTCTTGGCCATTTTCCTCCATTTTACTCATGTTTGGGCGATTTTTGGAGAGCTTCAAGAGAGGGATTTCATCATCAAACATGAGGTAAATTAATTTCACCCCTTGTGAGTTAAATATATGGTTTTGTTACGAATTTGAGCATGAAAATTGGTAGAAACTTGTGGTTGAGAGAAAACCTAAAAAATTGATATTCTTGGATTTTGACCATGATTTTGGATATGAAATTAGGAGAAAATCATATATTTGAGTTCGTGAGTTCATGGGTAAACTTTATCTTCGAAAAATTTCAGAATCCGGGCACGTGGGCCCGAGGGCAATTTTGTCAACTTTTCGATCGGGGTTAGGAATTGTTATAAATTGGATTGTAATGCGTAATTGAACATATATTAATGGATTTGCATAATTATTGGCTAGTTTTGGAACATTTCGCATTGATTTGAGTCTTCGGAAGGGCATGGAAAGCCGGTAATGGATCTTCGGAGCGAGGTGAGTCTCCTTTCTAACCTTGTAAGAGAAAATTGTCCCCATAGGTAAAATAATTGGTTATGTGCTCCTGTTTGTGGGGGCTGCGTACGTACGAGGTGACGAGAGTCCGTGCGTAGCTACTAATATGTGTAAGTCCAGGTAGTCTATGACCCAAAAGCATGCTATACTTGGAATATCTGTAATCTTATTGACAGTTGAATTGCTTAAATCCTATCGAATTGGTAAATGAATTTCTAAAAGGATTAAACTTCATTTTCTTAAATCGTTAAAAGAGAATTGGCTTTTATTTGGATAAATGTTCCCCGATAAATTCTTAATTGGTTGTTTGAGCATGTATTTCTATGTGTACCTGCATCGCATATATGATTTGTGAGCATGGTATTTGTTTATTTATGTTTACCCCGTCGCATGTATGATTCGCGAGTGGGGTAATAGATGCATCTATGGTTCGCGCTGTTCGACTCTCGGCAGTGCACATTTTACATTTCTGTTGGATTGGGCCGTACGACCTCGGCAAGATATGCAGATGCTTGTATTGTTGGTTGAGATTTATAAATGTTGATATTTGCCTTTCCTGGCCGGAGATAAATGATAAAGATAATGCAAGATAAATCTTTGGAAATCCACTATTATTTAGGAAGTCGATTACCTATTATCTGGCTTTATGAATTGTAATTGTTTGTTTTTATAAAATCCATGATTTCCTCACATTTTCACTATATTATCACTGGACCACTAGTAAGTGTCGAAGTCGACCTCTCGTCTCTACTTCTTCGAAATTAGACGGGATACTCGCTGGGTTCTCACACTTTTCGTACTCATACTACACTTGTTGTGCATTTTTGTTGCACAGGTTCATGTGTGGCTAGTGGCTTAGTGGCATAGCGGCATGGTTGATACGGAGACTTAGGTGAGCTGCATTTATCGAGACAACCCACAGCTAGCAGAGTCCCCTTTAGAGTATTTTACGGTATTTTTTCATTTTTGTCCACTTTGTATTTCGGGCAGTTACTGTATTTTATTTCATTCCCTAATAAATGCTCATGCACTTGTGACACCGAGTTCTGGGATGATTATGTGGTATCTTATATTAACTGCTTAATATTTATACTTGATTTGAAACGATTATCTTTTACTGGAAAAATTGAAGGAAAATTATAGTTTTCAAAATTATTAAAACGAGAATTTAATTAAGTATTTTGGTTGGCTTGCCTGACAGTGGTGTCCGGCGCCATCATGACCCTTAGTGGAATTTGGGTCGTGACACCCATCTTCATCAGATTCAAGAAAAAATAGACAAAAACCCATATTCTAAATCATCAATCCAAATATTCTTACACCACTAATTAAAAAAAACACCAAGCAACATGATCGTGAAAAAGAAAGGGTAATAACATAGAAAACACTCACCACAGCAACCAAGAAATTACAATGGCAACACATTACATTGAGAACAGTTTGGGTGGGGCTGGGCTTGGGTCCATGTGGGAAGTACAAAGTAAGTGTCACGACCCCAAATACCCGGTCGTGATGGCGCCTATCATATTACTAGGCAAGCTAATCCAAACCATTAACTACCACAAATTTCTTTTATAAAACCATTTTCTAACACAGGTTTAAATATCAAATTTTCATAATAAGTGTTTAAAACACAATTACATATGTGGAAGTCAAATAAACATGAAAACTACACAGCCCCAAATATTTGGTGTCACGAGTCTAGAGCCTCTACTACATAACTACTGTCTGAAACAACATAAGTCTAGAAAATGTGGAAAAGAACAAGATAAGAAGGAGAAAACAGGGCTGCGGACGCCATGCAGCTACCTTGAAATCTCTGACGACCTCTGGATCAGCTAAGGATCCACACTCTGCCACTCGGTCACCTGGATCTGCACACAAGGTGCAAGCAGTAACGTGAGTACGCCAACTCAGTAAGTAACTAAAGTAAATAAGGTCTGAAAGCAATGACGAGAAGTTAAAAATCATATAACTGAATAAACAACAGGATAACAAGTCAACTTCACAGTTTAAAAACCAGTTCCATCGTAAAATCATCAATTTCAGTTTAAAACACTTGAAATCATATTCTTAGCAATTTTCCAACAGAGGTTAATTTTAAAATAAGAGTGAAATCAGTGAAAATATCATAACGGGGCCCTTCGGGCAAGGTATCACTCAGAATATGGCCTCTCGGGCAGCCTCTCTGTCACTCGTGACTCACTCTCGTCACTCAATACTCACTCTCAGCACTCAGGCTCATTAATATCTCATAATAATAGAAATCATAGTAACCGTTGCGGCGTGTAGCCCGATCCGTAATTTATAGTCGACTACGCTCATTGTGGTGTACAGACTCCGGAGAGGTACCTACAGCCCAAGCGTCTATATATATATATCCAATATATATATCACTACGGCGTGCAGCCCGATCCATATAAGTATCTCTGCGGCGTGCATCCCGATCCATAATATATACATATAATATCCTCACTATTAGGTTCTAAACCTCTCTCAGTCATTAACTTCACAGCTTCTCGGGCACAACAATAGAAATTAGGGAACTCAACCCAAACAGTCCTCACAATTAGAAGTGGAGTGATAAAACCAGTTTTAAACATTAAACCGGTAAAACATGACTGAGGATATGCTCTCAACAAGTAAAGTGAGGAAAGCAGTAAAAATGTCCCTAAGGGTCTCAACAGGTCGGCACAAGGCCCCAAACATGGCGTTCAGCCCATAACACAGAATAAATGACTAAAGTATGGAGTAATATAAGATTTCCAAATCAAATACGCAGCTTAATAGTCGCTATGGGACGGACCAAGTCACGATCCCTATATAACGACCCGACTTGTTGTTTTGAGAATTAGCATTTCATTCGGTGGCTTAAGGTCTGGAGCAGCTTTGAAATGTGTATTATGAACTGCGAGGGTGGTCAAGTTTGGTTTTTCGGATGATTTGGGATTTAATTGAAAGAACAATTCTTGTTTTGGAAGCTTAAGTTGAGTAAAAGGACCGGATGGTAAAATGTGTAAATGATGCCGAAATAGATTTTTGATGATTCCAATAGCCCGGTATGGTGATTTTGGACTTAGGAGCGTGTTCGAAATTTTTTTGGAAGTCTATAGTTAAATTAGGCTTGAAATGGCGAAAATAGGAAATTTGAGTTTGGAAGTTTGACCGGGGAGTTGACTTTTTGATATCGGGATCGAAATACGATTCTGAAAATTTGAACAGCTCCGTTATGTCATTTATGACTTGTGTGCAAAATTGAGGTCAATCGGAATTGATTTGATAGTTTTCGGCATCGAATGTAGAAATTGGAATTTGTTTGTTTTGAATAAGCTTGAATTGGGGTGTGATTCATGTTTTAGTATTTTTCAATGTAATTTGAGATATCAACTAAGTTTGTGTCATATTATGTGACTTAATAGTACATTTGGTTGGGGTCCTATGTGGCTCGGAAGAGTTTGGAAGAGTTTTTGGAAGAAATTGGTATTTTGAGCATAAACATGTAATGATCCAAAGGTCCATTTTTAGTTCTAGAGATCAAATTTTGGTTTCGAGACTTTCGGAATTTTTATAATGAATTATAGGAGCGATCTAGAAAGTTTGGTCTAATTTCGTCAAATCGTGATTGGGTTTTTATTATGAAACATAAGTTAATTGTTTAACGAGCGAAATGGGTATCGCACTAAGCAAATGAGCTCTAAATTGAGTTTCGATTGAAGCACTAGGTCCCTATTATTATTTGTGACTTATAGGAATAAGAATCGTCGAATTCCGAGTTCGTATGATGGAGTTAGAGCATTTTTAGTGAATTTAAAGACTGCTGGTGCAGCAGGATCTGGTGCGCATATTTAGCGACCAGATTTGACACTTATAGCGACGATAATTGGGCCTTTAGCGACCAGAATCATATTTTTAATGTTGTTCTGGCTTTTTTAGCCCATTTTGGCATTTTTGGGCGAAAGAACACGGTCTGGGACGATTTTTGAGCAAGAAATCATGGGAAATCTTGAGGTAAGTCACTCGTGATCATTTCTACTCCATAATATTAAATTATCATCGAATAATCCGACTAGATTACATGTTTTTGAAGTGTAAATTGAGGATTTGGGCCTAGGGATTTAAAAATAAGATTTGAGGATTTGAAGGTCGAGTTGGTGTCAGAATTTGGTAAATTTGGTATGGTTGGACTCATGGTCGAATGGGCGTTTAGATTTTGTAACTTTTGTCGGGTTCCGAGACGTGGGTCCCATGGGCGATTTTTAAGTTAATTTCGGATTTTTGTTGGAAAATTAGTATTTTCATATGGAATTAATTCCTATGATTTGTGTTGACTGAATCGAATTAATTATGATTAGATTCGAGCTATTCGGAAGTTGATACGCACATAATAGAATTTTTGGAGCATTGTTTAGCTTGCTCGACATTGGATTCGGCTTATTTGAGATAAGTAACTCTTTTAAACTTAGTGCTGAGGGTATGAAACACCGAATTATATGTTATGTGATTGATGTTAAGGTGATGCACATGCTAGGTGACGGGCGTGTGGGCATGCACCCTGTGAATGGTGACTCTGTTGTTTCCAGGACACTGTGTAGTGGTCCTACTTTGTTGATATCTGTGTTTTCACCATGTGATAAGTAAATTGAGCTGTATATCATGCTAGATATCATGTTTAGGCTTTATGCCGATATTGTTGGGACCCATAGTGGTCGTTTCTTGCTGTCATCTCACTGATTTCATTGATATTTCATACTCAGTCATATTCATCTATTCATATAATATCTCATCCTCAGTTGTTATTATTGATACATTATATCATCATTTTTGGGCTGATTTTCATGACATTTCGAGCCCGAGAGACTGGAGAGATTGATTACTGAGTGAGGCTGAGGGCCTAATTGTGAGGATGATTATGGGATCAGGCTGCACGCCATAGCATATTGTTACTGATTTATGATTGAGTGAGGCCGAGGGCCTGATTGATTTATGCCACGAGATGGCTTGTTATAGCGCTTGGGATGAAAGAGCCCCTCCGGAGTCTGCACACCCCTACTAAGCGCAGGTACCTACTGAGTGCGAGTGCCGAGTGACTTGAGAGGATTGAGTGATTGTGAGGCATGAGTGACTGTGAAGATTGAGTAGTTGGGAGGACTGAGTGACTGAGAGGATTGAGTGACAGGGAGGACTGAGTGAATTGATACTCTAAGAGTATGCATATGGTTTGTCACTATTTTGCATTGCATTGGCATGCACATTGAAATATAGGCATAGAGATGTACTTTCCTCATGCCATTTGAAAAATGAAATTTCCTATTTGAAAGAAAGTTTTATGGGAAAGATCATAATTTTCAGACTTACTCATATTTTGGTGATTTTAGTGAAAAGAATTGAGTTTTACTATTATACTTGAAAAGAAAATATTTTTTTTCGAACTGTGAATGAGCTGAGCATTTTATTATTGAGTTATTCCTTGTGATACTTTAATTATATTGTTATGAGATGTTACTGGATATTGGTGTGGACTCTGACCTTGGTACAAGCTCGTCACTACTTTCAACCTAAGTTTAGGTTTGTTACTTATTGAGTACATGAGGTCGGTTGTACTCATACTACACTTCTTGCACATTGCGTGCAGATTTCGAATGTCGACGTTGCTGTGTTCGATGGGAGCTGACTTGGAAAATGTACCGGCATCACGGTTGTAGCTGCCTCTTGTTCAGGGTAGCCTTAGAATTTTAAACTTTGTTTATGTATTTGTCAAACAAATGATGTATTTATTTTATTTTATTTTTCATATCAGCTTTGTAAACTCTATTCTTAAAAGCTCATGATTTGTATTACCAGTCCTGGGGAGGTGTATAAGAGATCATTTATTTTTCCTCAGTAAGTTATATTGTATTGGACTTGATGAGTTGTCTTACCTAGCGGGATGGGTTAGGTGCCATCACGACTAGTTAGATTTTGGGTCGTGACACCCTACCAGTGTACGCCCACACGCTCGTCACCTAGCATGTGCTTCGCCGCATTTATCAAAAAAAGTTATATACCGGGGTTTGTACCCTCAATTCCAGATTTACAATGGTTACTTACCTCCAACCGGTGAAAAATATTACTCCGCGATGCCTTTGCCCCTCGAATTGACCTTTACTCGCATCGAATCTATTCAAAACCAAAATCACGGTGTCAAAATATGCTAAAGGAACGAAGCCTAAGCGAAAACAATCAAATAATACCAAAAATCCCGAAATTGGCCAAACCCAACCCCGGGTCCACATCTCGAAACTCGATAAAGATCACATCAACGGAATCCTTATCCTCCCATGAGTTCATACATACCAAAAACACTGAAATCGGAGTCCAAATAACCCCTCAAATTCTCATTTTAAAGTCTGTTAATCTCAAGCCCTAATTCCTCAATTTTAGGCTTAGATTCTATGATTTATTAGGTAGATTTCACAATAGAATCGAGTTTTAAGTTCAAATTCTTACCTCCAAGTGTTTCCCTAACTGGGGTAGCTGGTGGATCTGCAGGTGTTGCCCTAACTGCTCTGCCCCTACCACGGCCTCGACCGCGTCCTCGGCCTCTAGTGGCCCCAACTGGTGGAACTGGTGGTCATCCACCCTGCCCGGTAGCACGCGTCCTCGCCATCTGTGAGAGAATGGAATAACAAAAGTTTAATATTTGGATCAACAAGTTCGCACGACAAGAATTTCAAGAATATGAAGATTTTCCTAAAGGTTCTACAGCCTCTTGAAGGTAAATACAGACGTCTCTGTACCGATCCGCGAGACTCTACTAAACCGGCTCATGACTTGTAAGACTTATGTAACTTAAGCTCTGATACCAACTTGTCACGACCCCAAATACCCGGTTGTGATGGCGCCTATCACATTACTAGGCAAGATAACCCAAACCATTAACTACAACAAATTCCTTTTATAAAACCATTTTCTAACACAGGTTTAAATATCAAATTTCCATAATAAGTGTTTAAAACACAATTACATATGCGAAAGTCAAATAAACATGAAAACTACACAGCCCCAAATATTTGGTGTCACGAGTCTAGAGCCTCTACTACACAACTGACTATCTGATACAACGTAAGTCTAGAAAATACGGAAAAGAACAAGATAAGAAGGAGAAAATAGGGTTGCAGTCGCCATGCAGCTACCTTGAAATCTCCGGCGACCTCTGGATCAGCTGAGGACCCTCACTCTGCCACTCGGGCACCTGGATCTGCACATAAAGTGCATGGAGTAACGTGAGTACGCTAACTCAGTAAGTAACTAAAGTAAATAAGGTCTGAAAGCAGTGACAAGCAGTTAAAAATCATATAACTGAATAAACAACAGGATAACAAGTCAACTTCACAGTTTAAAAACCAGTTCCATCGTAAAATCATCAATTTCAGTTTAAAACACTTGAAATCATATACTTAGCAATTTTCCAACAGAGGCTAATTTTAAAAGAAGAGTGAAATCAGTGAAAATATCATAACGGGGCCCCTCGGGCAAGGTATCACTTGGAATATGGCCTTTCGAGCATCCTCTCAGTCACTCGTGGCTCACTCACGTAACTCAGTACTCCCTCTCAGCACTCAGGCTCATTAATATATCATAATAATAGAAATCATAGTAACCGCTGCGGCGTGCAACCCGCTCCATAATATATACATATAATTTCCTCACTATTAGGTTCTCAACCTCTTGTTGATACCCAATTTTTCCCTATATATTTTTTTATACTCAAAATACTTTCACAATAGCATGTGTATGCATATATAAGCATGCCCAAGTATTTTGGTATTTTTTCCAAAAAATTTAAAGATTTTTAAAACCAATTTATTGTCTATTTTAGCAGTACAAAATCCAATAATTATTCCCAAAATCATCAATTTTGGTGAATAATTTATTGTATTCCCATATTTATACCAAAATATAGTTAATATAATTTTTGTATATTTTTACAAATTTATTGGGTATTTTAAAAGCTAAATTGCATATAATTGCAATTATAGCCTACTTTAAGATTAATAGCATTTTATAATTGTAAAATTGATTCCAATATTTTTAAATTAATATTTATATATTATTAATTGGGTCAGTACTTTAAATTTACTTTTAAAATCATTGTTATTATTTTTTATAAAATAAATAGAGAAAGAATGGCTATTTTATATATAGCCAAATTGGCTTTCAATTAAACCCAATCTCAGAGCCCAATTACCCTGACCCACGACCCTTTAAATAACAACCCGCCCATATCCCTAACCTACCCATTCAATCCAGGCTGTTGATCAAAATGATCAACGACCACCTTTTACCCTTTCCTAAATTAATCCCGACCTACCCCCAAACCCTAGCCATTTCGTTTAGTCCGCCGCCTCTGAAATCCACTTCTCTCTCAACCTCCTCTGAAACCCTAGTCGCCTCCCTCTGATTACCACCAAAAATTGCCTGAATCCATGGCTTCCAAAGCCATTAAAGGCCTGTACCTGCCTCCCGAGGCTCGTACGTGCTCGATTATCATGGTTTCCAGACTAGACCTTGAAGAGGCTTGGCCCAGACCTTGTTTGATTCGAGTTCTTTGGCTTGTCTCCGACCTTGCTCCGGCCAGCTATGGCTGTTCAAGCTTGGTTTTGACATCTCTTGCTCCGATCGGACCTTTTTCAAAGCCTTTCTCATTCTAGGGTTCTTCCGAAACCCTGACTATTTGAGGTTTTCTCCATTTTTTCTTAGATCTGTTGTGTATCCATGCTCTACTTGAGTGTTCAAACAATTTCCCCAACTTTTTTTCAAAAATTACTTTCAAAATCGCTTCTTTTCGATTTAGGGTTTTCTGAAAATGCCTAAAATATTTCTCTAGTTTTTCTTTTTCTTTTCTTTGCATGTATTTTTCTATACTATGTTCGTATGTTTTCTTTTCTACCACGCCTGTATTGTCCTTCTACTTTTCTTTTATACATGTTACTCTTGTGCTCACATGATTATCTTTGTTATGTTTTCATTACTCTTCTACTATATGTGTTTATTGTTAAGTTCTTCGATTTTTGTTTGCTTTACTGGACTCTGTTCGTGTTCTTGCTAAATGTGTTTCATCTACTGCTTCTTAAGTTTGTATCACTTTTTCTTCTGAACTTGTTTAAGTTCTGAGTTTTTCTCAGAATGTGTTCTCCGTGCTTTTGACTGTGTATCATGTCTGTTTGTTTCTCATAAGTCTTTGGAAAACACTCCTGAGCCTCTATTGAATGGTTTGCCTTCTCATATCTATTGTCTGACTCAACTCGAAACCCTAAGGTTCGGGGATTTCTTGGAATTTTGATCTTTTGTGTGCGAGTTAGGTTCCACTTCGGGACCTTGGACTCTCAGACTCATTGTGAGTCTGAAAACTAGACTTATACGTCTTCTTGCTTATGATTCTGAACCTTTCTTTGTTAAACTCTCTTCTAAATAATTTGACAATCCCCTCTGGTATTCACATATTTGTGTGCTTTATATATAAGGACTCTTCCTTCAAAGGTTTTTTTTACCAACTAATTGATTGATTCTGAAATCCTCTAATAGGGGAGTTTGATTGATTGTTACTGATATTCTTTGATAGAACCTCCTATACCTTTTCCTGACTTGGTCCATTCGAATTGAACTTGTAATTTTGATTTCCCTGGCTGTTTGATTGATTCCCTTTCCTTAATTTTTCCAAGCCGTGTACTATTAATAACTTCTCTGTATTTACCCCTTTTGTGCTACTTTGAAAAGGTTTTAATCAAAACTTCTTTCCTTAATTGGCTTTTACCTGTTGAAATCAGAATCCCTTAACTAAAGGGAGATTGATTTCAATATTATTTCCTTACCTTTTCTCACTTGTTTTCTACACTATAAAAGGGGCACGGCCCTTCTGCACTTGGATCATCCTTAACTTACAATTCAATACTTTTACAAAAAAAAAACTTCTGATTACTTACTTGCAATACTGTTTGAATTCAATACTTGGCTACGCTTGAGATCTTTTGGAACTACTTTGTTTGCAACTTGGCTCTCTCAAGGCTACTTTTGCTTACTTATTTTCTTTGAAACTGGTATGTCCTTTGTTTAAATATTCTGCCTCACCCCTATGTGTTTACTTCACAGCTTCAAGCTTCTTGTTTACTTTATTGCTTATATGCTGTAATTTGTGTTTTATATCTCCTTTCTTTGCTTCTGTTTCTGTTATGAATCATCTACCCATATTCCCTTCTATGTGCTGAGTTAAGATCTTGGCCTGACAGTATCCGAATTACTGTCCAAGCCTTAGCTTGATCCACAATAGATCCTAACTCTCAATGCTTGACTAGCAGGTTGGTCAGGGGTGTGCCAGCATCCCAATTGCTGGGAATGACCACTAGCTTGCCCTGTCTCTCTCTGATTCCCTTCCCCCTTGTGCACTTACACCTATTCCTAGAATCTTATGTTCTGCCCCTCTCTTTTGAGCCCTGCTTTGGAACCTTGAGTTCCCTCTTAACTTGGACATCTGAGAGCTGGCATTTCCCCACTATACTATAATCTAATTCTGCAATATATTTGGGGTGTAAGCACTGCCTGGAGTTCCTGAAACTCCTTGGATCTTTGAAACACCCCGGATAAGAGAAGGCCTTGGAATCTGATCTTGGGAAGTTGGTTTATTTCATATTTCAGACCTGGGATCTGAATTAGGCTCTCCTTGGTTGGAATCTTTAATTTCTGATATATTTTTCTTATTCATTCTGGTCTGTAATAATCTTGTAATAAATATTTGGGGTCGGCTAGTGGAAAAGGGCAGGGGACTATGCATGCAAGGGGTAGATACCATGTTCATAGGGAATTACTATACTTCTGAAATTCTGCACTCATGTAGATACCATGTTCATAGGGATTACCATTTTTCTAAAGTTCTGCATTTTATAAATCACTGAAACTCTGCATTCTCATATAGATACCATGTTTATAGGATTTTCTGCATTCTCATATAAATACTATGTCTATAGGGTTTTCTGCAATTTCATAACAGATGCCATGCCTGTAAGCCGATTCTAAAATTCTGCATCTTCATATAGACACCATGCCTATAGAACTTTCTGCATTCTACATCCGTCATTAGGCAAACCTATTATAGGATTTAAATACCTAATCAATTGCATGTAGACAATCTGCCTATAGGATTCCTGCATAAGCAATAACAGTGCTCAAATCAGTAACACCTAGAAAGCATGTCTATAGGAGTTGTTAACTAAACCTGAATCGTCAACTCGCTTATAAGCCTAAAATCAGTAGCAATAATGTTTAACACCTGCAGATTTTATGTCCCTGTATTTGACAATTCTTTTTCTGCAATCAGTTTACTACTTTATTTCTGAAACTAATAGATATCATGCTTATAGGTTCTGTTTAACGCCTAGGCAAGCCTTAGGGTAAATTTTTATAATTGCATTAGTTTTGATAATTACAACCAGTAGGCAGGCCTAATTCAGACTTCTTATCTGAAAATATGTGATAAATTAGCCACCCTTCCTACGTTAAGTTTAATATAAACCAAACCAGTATTTGTAAGTCATGCTAGATAATCTGCTGCTTTGAATGAGGAGGCTAACTTGAGCCTTAACTGCTATTTGTTTCCCTTTTAACTACTATCTGTTATTGCTTGTTGCCTAGATTTTTATCCTTTTGAAAACTCCGCAAAATCCCCAACTCCCTCCCTTTTAGGATTAAGAGTCCCATATGCCTCCGGGATTGATAGGATTGGGACGGGTAATAGAATGCAATAAGTAACGATACCATTTCGCGCTTTAACACCTTAACGGGGTGGGGAGGGTAGATATGGATATGATGACCAATGCGCTAATATAATGTGCGACCCCTCTTCTGAGGAGTGATTGCTGGGTATTGCATTGAAGTGATCCATATTAATTATAAACTTAGGACCCCCTCCCTTTATTTGCTTTCATCTCTTCTTGTAAAACTATTCAAATCTTTCTTTATAGAAATTTCTGCCCTCTCTACCTACCTTCGAAAGTTTTCAACTTGATTGCAATATTATATGTGAATCCTTATTTGAGACTTGATTGTTTACTTGTAAAGTCACAATTGTAATATGGACGGAACCACACTAGTGGATCTTGAGGGGTGCCTAACACCTTCCCCTCGGGATAATTTCTAGCCCTTACCCTAATCTCTGGTCTCTTCATCTCAAACCCTTCTTAAAGTGTCCTAATGCACTATAATCATTAGGTGGTGACTCTTCAACTTCTAAACCCAATTCTCAAAAGGGAATAGAGTTGTCCTCCCAATGTCGTGTACCCGATTTCTGACCCTACGGTTATAGAAAAAGGGGGCGTCGATAGCATGACGACTCTGCTGGGGATTCTTTAGGTTTTTACCATTGCACATTGCTTGTGATTTTACTATCTCATTAATTGCTTTATTTACTGTCTTTTATTCGCTACGAAACTGACTTGGCTCTTCATGTCTTTTCTTTCTTTTAGCTGGTTTCCTTTACTGCTTTATTTCAATACTGTTGTAATTACTGCAATTATTGTAATCATTTATCTTATGAACGTGAAAATACATGTCAATTTGTTTCATTCTTGTAAACTACATCTTCAACATCATATTCCACTCGTGCCAAACAAATACCATAGCAACGCTTATAATTAGTGGTTGCGCTCTTCCAATATTATCACCCTTTAAATTCGGCAAAGGCGTATTTGCGGTAAAACCAGTCGATTAGCGGTGTAGTCGACGGTTCCGTGCCTTTCCCTCTTGAGTTGTCCGCTCAAGGGTACCTGTCTAATACCTCGATAGAAACCTTACTCTGTCTAACTGTGCATGCATCATGGTCAAACCTAGCCGAGTCAGTTATGTTGTCCATATAATGACTCATTAAGATAGCCTTGTCCAAAGTCCATCGAGTTTCCCTGAAACCCAAACGGACACCTACACGTTCTGTGCATTTATTTGGAGAACTAAATGCTTTTTATGCTAATTATTGGTTTAAATAGTCGAGTCTGGCGGGGTAGGGGTCTAACACTTTGTTTTGCAGAAAATGAGGCATGAAGTCCCCAGATTTGGCATGGTAACCAACATTCATCCAAGGCTGCTGAATTGGTGGGAAGATCTCCACTCCGGTGATCAGACACTCGTCCGCAAATACTTAGGGAACTGCCTTCTCTTATAGAAATCCAGCCTGACAACAAAATCATAGAGGCTGCAACTCTGTTCTGGGATAGTGACAGGTCCGTGTTCCGCTTCGGGGACCTTGAAATGACTCCTTTGCTCGAAGAAATATGAGGCTTAGTTGGTATTCCTTGTGAGACTCCGGATTTGCTTATGCTAGATAATCGTAAGGGTAGGGGTTTCCTTAAGATGATGGGACTGAAGAAGAACCCAGACTTGACCTGTCTGAAAGACTCCTACATCCCATTCGACTATCTGTACGAGAGGTACAGCCATAACAAGTCATACCGCACCTACTCAGATGAATTTGCCCTCACCTCACTGGGGCATATTCACAGACGGGTCTTCGTATTCATGTTTTGTTTCCTGGAGATGATAGTGTTCCCTATGAAGAAGGCTAGGATCCATACCAGACTGGCCATGGTAACCAAGACTCTGATGGAAGGAATTGGCGGATAGCCTTTCAGTATAGTGCCCATGATTGTTGCTGAGATATACCGGGCTCTGGACAACTGTCAGCGAAAAGCCATTCATTTTGAGGGATATAATTTATTACTTCAGCTCTGGCTCATGGAGCACCTCCGGAAAGGAGAATACCGACAAGATCTCTTACGCAGAGACTGGGATGATCACATTGCCTTCCACCAACCAAGGCGTATGAATTATATGCCTAACATGTTTGCTCAGCCAGAGGACGCTGGAAGATGGGTAGAGCTATTCGAGAATCTAAAAGAAGACCAGGTACAGTGGATGGTCGAATGGTTCCCTACGGAAGAATTCGTTGTTCGATCCCGAGACGCACCATTTCTCATACTCATTGGTCTAAGAGGAACTTATCCCTACGTTCCCCTCCGAGTCATGAGGCAGGCGGGAAGAAACCAAATCATACCAAGGGTCGACAAAATGAGTCACTTTAGGGCTGATTTCCAAGACGATGATAGCCCTCACAAATGCCAAGCTCAACACATGTGGCATTGCAAGCTCGTTTTGGGAAAAGAATCTATTGATCCAGACAGGTATCACGCTGGTTGCGTGCCACACTATTTGGGTTGGTTGGAAGATGATCACAATGGTATGGGTCAGCCCGGGTTCATTCACGGACACAGAATCATCGACGAAAAAGCTGAAGCACGGGTTAAGTACAATCAACTACGCAAGAGAATTCGAGAGTGTGAAAGTGAGCATCGGGAAATACAAGAAGCCCATCAAAAGTTGATCGAGGAATGGAAGGATATGGCTGTCAGTGCCAACAAACGACTAGGGTATTTGGAGCGGGGTCTAGTGGAGCTAGAAGGAAAGTTCCTCAAGAGGATTGAAGATTGTCGAAACGCTGAAGGGAATGCAGGCGGACATTTGGCCCAAGCGTATCTGCTGCTAGGACTGCGCGAGCTGGTGAAGCTGTTCGAGGGGGGTAAAGATGCCAAATCTGGGGAAGGTCCTTCTGGGACCAAGTAATTAGGAGTCTTTTATTTTGCTTTTAATGATGTAATAAGGCCAATGGTCACTAGTGACATTTTATTTTCTGTTATTTAGCATCGTTGTGAATTCGTCTTATTTTTATCAATAAAATGAGGCATTTAGCATTATAAGTTCTCCAAATTAATTTGTCGCTAGGCCTACCTCGGGCACAACGAGGCACCCAAATTAGGATGCGATTTATATTCTTGCACAATGTGTTTAAATATTGCAACATTTTCTTCTCATAACCCGCACTAACTTGTTACCTTTTTGTTTTTCTTTATTTTTATTCCCCTCCCCAAAGGTTAGTTCGTGCATTCTGGCACCATCATCATACAGTACGAGATCTAAGGGCCCTCCTCCGAGTCCTATCCGGAACAAGAACAAAGGTAGAATGAGAGATTCAAGCACCAGAAAGGAAATTGAAAGAATTGAGATTCCTCAGGGTACCCCGGTTGCTAAGGAAACTGCTGCCCAACTTGAGCAGAAACTGTTGAAGTTCCAAGAAGAACTGGATCAAGTTCGGAACTTGGCAAATTTATCATTCACTCTCACCGCTCCTGATGTCAACTTTTCAAATGCTTAAAATCCCGCACCTCCATAGAACACCCCACAACCACATATGCAACCCACTCATGCTCAATATTGCAACACATGACACACTCCACTACCCATTCCCGAACCACTGAACACCACAAACGACCACCCCCACAACACTCCCATCTACGTAGATACCATACCTCACTACACTCAACCAATCTCAAGTGCACCTGAGTCTGATGACAAGGACCCTCTTATCAGAAACTTGGTAGTAGAACTCAAGAAATTGACCAGCCGAGTCCAGGGCATGGAAGGAAACAAAGGCATAGAGGAGCTGAATTATGAGGACCTCTGCATTCAGCCAGATGTTGAACTTCCGGAGGGATACAAACCTCCCAAGTTCGAAATGTTCGATGGCACGGGAGATCCCAGAGTCCATTTGAGGACATATTGTGATAAGCTGGTCGGAGTCGGAAGGAATGAGAAAATCCATATGAAACTCTTCATGAGAAGCCTGAAGGGGGATGCTTTATCCTGGTACATCAGTCAGGACCCCAAGAAATGGACAAGTTGGGTAGGTATGGCATCGGATTTCATGAATAGGTTCCGATTCAATACATATAATGCACCGGATGTATTCTACATCCAGAATCTAAAGAAGAAGCCTACTGAGACATTCCGCGAGTATGCTACTCGTTGGAGATCAGAGGCTGCTAAGGTCAGGCCGGCCTTAGAAGAGGAACAAATGAACAGATTCTTCGTCTGGGCTCAGGACCCACAATATTATGAGAGGTTGATGCTGATCGAGGGCCAGAAATTCTCCGATATCATCAAGCTGGGAGAAAGAATTGAGAAAGGCATTAAGAATGGTATGGTTACTAATCTTGAAGCATTGCAGGCCACCAACAAGGCTTAAAAGTCTAGTGTCACGTCCAAGAAGAAGGACGTTAATGTCGTGATGGTCGCATAGGGAGCCAAATCACCACTAAAATACCACACTTACCCGTTACCTCCACTTACATATCAGCCTATCCCGAATTACCAAGCACCTGCACCTTCTTACCAAAATCCACCACCCGTTTACCAATCATCTCCACCTCACGCATATCAACCCACTTCACCCAGATGCTCTCAACCTGCACCTGTTTACCAAGCTTATAATGCCCAACCCCCTCACTACCAATCACCTTCCACTCGCCAAAATTTCCCTAGACCCAGACCAAATTTTGACCGCAGACCTCCCAGACAATATACAGCCATTGCTGAGCCAATTAACCAGTTGTATGAGAAACTTAAAGCTGCTGGTTACGTCTTCCCTATCCCTGCCATAACTCCAGAAAATCCTTCCCATTGGGTCAACCCTAATAAGACCTGTGCGTACCACTCCGGCATGAAGGGACATACTATTGATGAGTACCGCTCGTTGAAGGACAAGATTCAAACTCTGATCGACAATAAGGTTATCGTAGCAAAGGAGCCTACTCCCAACGTTCGCAACAACCCTCTGCCTGATCACAGAGGTGGGAACATTCACATGATCGAGATCGAAGATGACTGGGACTCCAAGGGATCGATAGGATTGATTGTTGAGGATGATGAGCCAAAGAAACCGGAAATCACACTTAACCCGATTGTTGTACAGAACCAGCCCTCCAGGGGCGATGAAGTCAACATATCTATACCTCTCGAATTTGAAGCACCTTCTTCTGCGAAGGTGGTTAGGCCAATTGAGGTTGAGTTTGGGGCTCCAAAGGCACCTGTACTCTTTGAAGTTGTTGTGTTACCACCGAGGGTACCCATTCCTATAGCAATGTCAGACATAACACTGTTCCACTCAAATGCCATACCATGGGATTACACAGCTGAAGCAAGGAGGAAAGGAAAGACCAAGACGGGAGAAGCAATTGCTGCACAGGGTATGACCAGAACAGGCAGGGTTTACACTCCAGAGCACCTAGCTGAGTCCAGTAAGAAAGCCTCGGGACGGACTACTGAAACTGGTCCCGATGATCGTTGGAGGAAAATACAAGCAAAGGAGTATTCGGTCGTTGAGCAGTTGAACAAAATACAAGCACAGATCTCCATCCTAGCTCTTCTACAGAGCTCTGACGCACACAAAAATGCCTTGATGAAGATATTGAGCGAAACTTATGTGCCTAGCAACATAACTGGGGGTGAAATGGCAAATATGGTAGGACAAATACTGGAAAGCCACAAAATCACCTTCCACGGAGATGAACTGCCGTCGGAAGGACTGAGTCACAACATGGCCCTACACATCACCGTGCAATGCTAGGATTACTTCGTCACTAGAGTCTTGATCGATGGAGACTCCAGCCTCAACATCTGTCTGTTGGTAACTCTCAGAACATTGGGAAAGAGCTTGCACGAGATCAAAGATGGGGCTATCAATGTCAAAGCCTTCGATGGGTCCCAAAGGTCTACTATCGGAGAGATCAGCCTATGTTTGCAAATGGGGCCAACCTGGTTCGACATTGACTTTCAAGTGATAGATGTCCCAACATCCTACTATTTGTTGTTGGGACGACCATGGATCCATGCCGCTGGAGCTGTAGCATCGACCCTACATCAGGCAGTGAAGTTCAAATGGAATCACCAAGAGGTGATCATTCATGGCGATGGTAGCAACCCCATATATAGTCGCCAGACCATCCCGATGATTGGAGGCAGAAGGAGAATAGGCGGAGAGACATACCACCACATTGAAAGAGTCAACGCTGTAGACAAAGATAAATGGTGGGATAACAAGATTGAAAGTATCATGAATTGGTGTGGATACGAACCTGGAAAGGGACTCGGCAAAAACCTCCAGGGAATCGCCAAACCCATCAAGCTGAAGAAACATGGCACTACATTTGATTTGGGGTATGAGTACACTTGGGAGGAGTTCAATCACTGGTCGCCACCATGGCGCGGTCCCTACTACCCACTAGAGCATCCGATACCTCACCTAGAGCAGACTTTCCAACCGGTAGATATTATATATGGGTCGGAGGAAGATGAAGCATTGGCAGCCGTGAAGAATCTGTCCCTGAAGGATGATGATATGGACTGCTGTGTTATTTTCGAGGAGGAAGGGGAGGAAGTCCCTTCTATACAAGTTGTGAACCGAGGAGAGCGCCTCATCAATTGGTCAATCAGAACTACCAGGGCCCGAAAAGCTTCAGGGTAGCAAGGCTAAACAAAAACACCATGCATCACACTTTACTTTTTACTAGCTGATTTTATTTCCGCATTGTCTTTAATTCTGAAAAAAGAGCTCTGATACTCAAAACAATTACGAATTTAATCGAAGCATTTCAGTTTATTATTTATCTCGCTCTTATTATTTTTCTATCATTCACTTTATTTTAACACAACATTACTATTACTTGCCTTGACGATGAACCAACTATTGTGACTTGCAACGAGACGACGCAACAAACGGATACAGACTCAGAAGAGGATGATATACTAGAAGAGATCGTTAGAGGAGTTGAGAATTTTTAAAATAGGCCTAAGTATAACTTGGACGAAACTAAGGTCATTAATCTGGGAGATACAGTGAATGTCAAAGAAACACGCATCAGTATTCACCTGTCACCCTCAGAAAAGAAAGAGTACACGGAGTTTCTGAAGGAATATGAAGACATATTCGCCTGGTCATATGATGATATGACTGGTCTCAACACCTCCATTGTAGCTCACAAACTGTCAATAGATCCAACATGCCCACCGGTAAAGCAGAAGCTCAGGAAATTCAAACCCGACATGAGTTTGAAAATCAAAGAAGAGGTTACCAAGCAAGTCAAAACCAAGGTTCCCAGGGTAGTAGAGTATCCGACATGGTTAGCCAACATCGTGCCAGTGCCAAAAAAGGATGGGAAAGTTAGATTTTGTGTTGACTACCGGGATCTCAATCAGGCCAGTCCCAAAGATGACTTCCCCTTGCCTAACATACACATTTTTATCGATAACTGCGCCAAGCATGAGTTGCAGTCGTTTGTTGATTGTTTCGCTGGGTATCATCAGATATGGATGGATGAGGAAGATGCAGAGAAAACGGCTTTCATCACACCGTGGGGAATGTACTGTTACAAAATAATGTCAGTCGGTTTGAAGAACGCTGGTGCCACCTACATGAGAGCCATGACTACCATCTTTCATGACATTATACACAAGGAGATCGAGGTATATGTGGATGACGTCATCATCAAATCCAAGAAAGCTAGTCCGAGCAGGGTATTTTTGGATGACTATGGAAACAGACTGTATCCAGTATGTTCGCAAATGCCATCACTGTCAGATCTATGCAGATATGATAAAGGAACCTCCAAACGAGCTTACTGCAACAAGCTCACCATGGTCATTCGCCGCTTGGGGAATGGATGTTATCGGACCTATCGAGCCTGCCGCATCAAATGGGCACAGGTTCATCTTAGTGGCGATCGATTATTTGACCAAATGGGTCGAAGCAGTATTATACAAGGCGGTCACTAAGAAGGTTGTGGCGGGTTTTGTCCGCGACCACATTGTTTGTCGATTTGGAGTTCCGAAATCAATCATCACCGATAATGGTTCCAATCTCAACAGCGACTTGATGAAAGCAATGTGTGAAACTTTCAAGATCAAACACAAGAACTCTACAGCCTATAGGCCTCAGATGAATGGAGCTGTGGAAGCAGCCAACAAGAATATCAAGAAGATACTAAGGAAGATGGTCGAAAGGCACAAATAATGGCATGAGAAGTTATCATTCGCCTTATTGGGATACCGTACCACAGTCCGCACATCGACCAGAGCAACTCCCTACATGCTGGTTTATGATACAGAGACGGTCATCCTCGCCGAGATAGAAATTCCCTCCTTAAGGATCATACAAGAAGTAGAGTTGGATGATGCAGAATGGGTAAAAGGTCGCTACAAGAAGTTAGCCCTTATAGATGGGAAAAGGATGAATGCGATTTGCCACGGTCAGTTATATCAGAACAGAATGTCCAAAGCCTTCAACAAAAGTGTTAAGCCAAGGAAGTTTACGCCGGGGCAGCTAGTATTGAAGAAAATATTCCCACATCAAGATTAAGCCAAGGGGAAGTTCTCTCCCAATTGGCAGGGTCTGTACATGGTTCACCGGGTTCTAACTGGAGGAGCCCTTATTCTTGCAGAGATGGATGGAGAAGTCTTGCTGAAGCCAATCAATTCAGATGCAGTGAAACTATATTATATGTAACCACTTATGATTCCCTTAATGATGTAATTTGAACTACACCTGACCTGATTCCCGTTTAAGAGGGGATACGTAGGCAGCCCTATGGGTTCGGTCATAATTTAATAAAAATTCCATTTTTCCCCGCTATTGGAACTGGGCAGAATTTTGAGAAGGGCCCTCAAAATTCCGAAGTTAATTTTAGTTCATGCATCGCCAGAAGCGCCAGCCCAGTAAACTGGGGCAAAATTTTGAGGAGGACCCTCAAAATTCCAAAGATGTTTTTTAGTCATTCAGCACTGCCGTCAAAAATGTCCGCTCAACAAACTGGGGCAGAATTTTGAGGAGGATCCTCAAAATTCCGGAGTGAAAGAGGTTGCAATGTCTTGAACCACGTCGTAGTCGTTGGTTCATCTAAAGAAAGCTATTTTCGATCATATACTTACGCTATATTTACTAAAGCATGCATAACTATTATTTGAATTGCTGTTGTTTAGTGACGCTACCCCAATAACACACAACGTCAAGAGCCCGGGGAAGACGAACTAACCTTTCCCCTTACAGAACTCACGATTTTTCTTTGGATGCAGGCACTCAATTCGCAATATCATAAGGTATATTTATGCACTCTCAAGAATACAACTTCTCAAAATCATCACTTGTCCGCAATTGCTATCCGTATACAATCTCCCCAGCAGTCATATTGTCGTAATCGGCTATCAGCTAAGAGATCTTACTACTAATCATCCTTTTACATTCTTGCACTGCATAAGGCTACCTTTCTGCCTTCTGAGGTTAAGCTCTACCTCCATATGCATCGCATAAGGCTACCTTTCTGCCTTTCGAGACTAAGCTCTGTCTCCATTTGCATTTTTGCATAAGGCTACCTTTCTACCTTTCGAGACTAAGCATTGTTTCCATCCTACATCTTTCTGCATTTTGCATAAGGCTACCTTTCTGCCTTTCGAGACTAAGCTCTGTCTCTATTTGCATTATGCATAAGGCTACCTTTCTGCCTTCCGAGGTTAAGCTCTACCTCCATCTGCATTGCATAAGGCTACCTTTCTACCTTTCGAGGTTAAGCTCTACCTCCATCTGCATTTCTCTGCATTGCATAAGGCTACCTTTCTGCTTTCCGAGACTAAGCTCTGTCTCCATCTACATTTTTGCATTGCATAAGGCTACCTTTCTGCCTTCCGAGTTTAAGTTCTACCTCCATCATCATCTGCATAGGGCTACTTTTCTGCCTTTCGAGACTAAGCTCTATCTCCATCTGCATTTTGCATTGCATAAGGCTACCTTTCTGCCTTCCGAAGTTAAGCTCTACCTCCATCATCACCTGCATAAGGCTACTTGTCCGCCTTTCGAGACTAAGTTCTGTCTCCATCTGCATTTTTTGCAATGTATAAGGCTACTTTTCTGCCTTCCGAGGTTAAGCTCTACCTCCATCTGCATATATTTGCATTGCATAAGGCTACATTTCTGCCTTCAGAGGTTAAGCTCTACCTCCATCATGTACGGCTGAAATATCGCTACTTTATTTTCTTGCATGGCTGAAATATTGTCACTTTTATTTTACGTCTTGCATTGGCTGAAATAGCGCCACTTTATTTTTCTTGCACAGCTGAAATACCGCCACCTTTTATTTACGTCTTGCATCGGCTGGAAGATCGCCAACTTCTGCATTTCATGGGCTGAAAGATCGCCAAATTGTCCAAAGGCGTCATTGTTCGGAGGCACCATTTGCATAGCCCGAGAACGCCATGCCATGGCTTGAGGACCCCATTTTATCTTTTGCATATCATCATTCAAAGGCATCATAGTTCGGAGGCATCATTCTCATGGCCCGAGAACATCCTTTCATAGCCTGCGAATCCTTTATCATACGCTTCATGGCTCAGGGCATCATGGTCCAAGGACGTCATCTTAACCGTCCGAAGACAGCATTCATGGTCCAGTGGGAATTTGCATCACGTTTAAAATTATGCACAACATATGTTTGTATTGCTCATTTGTAGGTACACCGGTTGGCAACGACCGTCTTAGCAAGAGCGATCTCGCTCTGGTTCCCGTAGCCTATCGATTTTTTTAGAAAACCTTTCTCAATCTAAACATCGCGTTCGTCCGTTTCAAATCTCCATCGGCATATTCCGTCAATGGTTCCGGAACTACATATGGCCTGATTCTTGTAAGACCAAGGATATGTAGGCACATCAAAAGCCAGGGCTCGGTCAGAATTCCTTTCAAATCACCACTTCTGGTCAAAATTGGCCATCTTATCTTTACCCGACAACTCTTTCATCCTTCCCGGGTAAAGAGGGACAGCTGTTGATACCCAATTTTTCTCTATATATTTTTTTATACTCAAAATACTTTCAAAATAGCATGCGTATGCATATATAAGCATGCCCAAGTATTTTGGTATTTTTTCAAAAATTTTAAAGATTTTTAAAACCAATTTATTGACTATTTTAGCAGTACAAAATCCAATAATTATTCCCAAAATCATCAATTTTGGTGAAAATTTATTTTATTCCCATATTTATACTAAAATATAGTTAAGATAATTTTTGTATATTTTTACAAATTTATTGGGTATTTTAAAAGCTAAATTGCATATAATTGCAATTATAGCCTGCTTTAAGATTAATAGCATTTTATAATTGTAAAATTGGTTCTAATATTTTTAAATTAATATTTATATATTATTAATTGGGTCAGTACTTTAAATTTACTTTTAAAATCATTGTTATTATTTTTTTATAAAATAAATAGGAAAAATGGCTATTTAATATATAGCCAAATTGGCTTTCAATTAAACCCAATCTCAAAACCCAATTACCCTGACCCACGACCCTTTAAAGAACAACCCGCCCGGATCCCTTACCTACCCATTCAATCCAGGCCGTTGATCAAAATGATCAACGACCACCTTTTACCATTTCCTAAATTAATCCCGACCTACCCCCAAACCCTAGCCATTTCGTTTAGTCCGCCGCCTCTGAAATCCACTTCTCTCTCAACCTCCTCCAAAATCCTAGTCGCCTCCCTCTGATTACCACCTAAAATTGCCTGAATCCATAGCTTCCAAAGCCATTAAAGGCCTGTACCAGCCTCCTAAGACTCCTACGTGCTCGATTATCATGGTTTCCAGACCAGACCTTGAAGAGGCTTGGCCCAAACCTTGTTTGATTCGAGTTCTTTTGCTTGTCTCCGACCTTGTTCCGTCTAGCTATGGTTGTTCAAGCTTGGTTTTGACATCTCCTGCTCCGATCGGACCTTTTTCAAAGCCTTTCTCATTCTAGGGTTCTCCCGAAACCCTAACTATTCGAGGTTTTCTCCAATTTTTCTTAGATCTGTTGGGTATCCATGCTCTACTTGAGTGTTCAAACAATTTCCCCAACTTTTCTTTCAAAAATTACTTTCAAAATCGCTTCTTTTCGATTTAGAGTTTTCTGAAAATGCCTAAAATGTTTCTCTGGTTTTTCTTTTTCTTTTCTTTGCATGTATTTGTCTATACTATGTTTTGTATGTTTTCTTTTCTACCACGCCTGTATTGTCCTTCTACTTTTCTTTTATACATGTTACTTCTGTGCTCACATGATTATCCTTGTTATGTTTTCATTACTCTTCTACTATATGTGTTTACTGTTAAGTTCTTCGATTTTTGTTTGCTTTACTGGACTCTGTTCGTGTTCTTGCTAAATGTGTTTCATCTACTGCTTCTTAAGTTTGTATCACTTTTTCTTCTGAACTTGTTTAAGTTCTGAGTTTTTCTCAAAACGTGTTCTCCATGCTTTTGACTGTGTATCATGTCTGTTTGTTTCTCATAAGTCTTTGGAAAAGACTCCTGAGCCTCTATTGAATGGTTGCCTTCTCATCTCTATTGTCTGACTCAACTCAAAACCCTAAGGTTCGGGGATTTCTTGGCATTTTGATCTTTTGTGTGCGAGTTAGGTTCCACTTTGGGACCCTGGACTCTCAGACTCATTGTGAGTCTGCAAACTAGACTTATACCTCTTCTTGCTTATGATTCTAAACCTTTCTTTGTTAAACTCTCTTCTAAATAATTTGACAATCCCCTCTGGTATTCACATATTTGTGTGCTTTATATATAAGGACTCTGCCTTCAAAGGTTTTTTTTTTACCAACTAATTGATTGATTCTGAAATCCTCTAATAGGGGGGTTTGATTGATTGTTACTGATGTTCTTTGATTGAACCTCCTTTACCTTTTCCTGACTTGGTCCATTCGAATTGAACTTGTAATTTTTATTTTCCTGGTTGTTTGATTGATTCCCTTTCCTTATTTTTTCCAAGCCGTGTACTATTAATAACTTCTCTGTATTTACCCCTTTTGTGCTACTTTGAAAAGGTTTTAATCAAAACTTCTTTCCTTAATTGGCTTTTACCCATTGAAATCAGAATCCCTTAACTAAAGGGAGTTTGATTTCAATGTTATTTCCTTACCTTTTCTCACTTGTTTTCTGCACTATAAAAGGGGACGACCCTTCTGCACTTGGATCATCCTTAACTTACAATTCAATACTTTTACAAAAAAAAACTTCTTATTAATACTTGCAATACTGTTTGAATTCAATACTTGGCTACGCTTGAGATCTTTTGGAACTACTTTGTTTGCAACTTGGCTCTCTCAAGGCTACTTTTGCTTACTTATTTTCTTTGAAACTGGTATGTCCTTTGTTTAAATATTCTGCCTCACCCCCTATGTGTTTACTTCACAGCTTCAAGCTTCTTGTTTACTTTATTGCTTATATGCTGTAATTTGTGCTTCATATCTCCTTTCTTTGCTTCTGTTTCTGTTATGAATCATCTACCCCTATTCCCTTCTATGTGCTGAGTTAAGCTCTTGTCCTGACAGTATCCTAATTACTGTCCAAGCCTTGGCTTGATCCACAATGGATCCTAACTCTCAATGCTTGACTAGCAGGCTGGTCAAGGGTGTGCCAGCATCCCAATTGCTGGGCATGACCACTAGCTTGCCCTGTCTCTCTCTGATTCCCTTCCCCCTTGTGCACTTACACCTATTCCTAGAATCTTAAGTTCTGCCCCTCTCTCTTGAGCCCTGCTTTGGAACCTTGAGTTCCCTCTGAACTTGGACATCTGAGAGCTGGCATTTCCCCACTATACTATAATCTAATTCTGCAATAGATTTGGGGTGTAAACACTGCCTGGAGTTCCTAAAACTCCTTGGATCTCTGAAACACCCCGGATGAGAGAAGGCTTTGGAATCTGATCTTGGGAAGTTGGTTTATTTCATATTTCAGACCTGGGATCTGAATTAGGCTCTCCTTGGTTGGAATCTTTAATTTTTGATATATTTTTCTTATTCATTCTGGTCTGTAATAATCTTGTAATAAACATTTGGGGTCGGCTAGTGGAAAAGGGCAGGGGACTATGCATGCAAGGGGTAGATACCATGTTCATATGGAATTACTATACTTCTGAAATTCTGCACTCATGTAGATACCATGTTCATAGGGATTGCCATTTTTCTAAAGTTCTGCATTTTATAAATCACTGAAACTCTGCATTCTCATATAGATACCATGTTTATAGGATTTTCTGCATTCTCATATAAATATTGTGTCTATAGGGTTTTCTGTAATTTCATAACAAATGCCTACCTGTAAGTCGATTCTAAAATTCTGCATCTTCATATAGACACCATGCCTATAGAACTTTCTGCATTCTGCATCCGTCATTAGGCAAACCTATTATAGGATTTAAATACCTAATCAATTGCATGTAGACAATCTGCCTATAGGATTCCTGCATAAGCAATAACAGTGCTCAAATCAATAACACCTAGAAAACATGTCTATAGGAGCTGTTAACTAAACCTGAATCGTCAACTCGCTTATAAGCCTAAAATCAGTAGCAATAATGTTTAACGCCTGTAGATCTTATATCCCTGTAATTGACAATTCTTTTTCTGCAATCAGTTTACTACTTTATTTCTGAAACTAATAGATATCATGCCTATAGGTTATGTTTAATGCCTAGGCAAGCCTTAGGGAAAATTTTTATAATTGCATCAGTTTTGATAATTACAACCAGTAGGCAGGCCTAATTTGGACTTCTTATCTGAAAATATGCGATAAATTAGCCACCCTTCCTATGTTAAGTTTAATACATACCAAACCAGTATTTGTAAGTCATGCTAGATAATCTACTGCTTTGAATGAGGAGGCTGACTTGAGCCTTAACTGCTATTTGTTTCCCTTTTAACTGCTATCTGTTATTGCTTGTCGCTTAGATTTTTATCCTTTTGAAAATTCCGCAAAAGCCCCAACTCCCTCCCTTTTAGGATTAGGAGTCCTATATTCCTCCGGGACTGATAGGATTGGGATGGGTAATAGCATGCAATAAGTAACAATACCATTTCGCGCTTTAACACCTTAACGGAGTGGGAAGGGTAGATATGGATATGATGACCAATGCGCCAATATCACGTGCGACCCCTCTTCCGAGGAGTGATTGTTGGGTATTGCATTGAAGTGATCCATATTAATTATAAACTTAGGACCCCCCCTCCCTTTATTTGCTTTCATCTCTTCATGTAAAACTATTCAAATCTTTTTTTATATAAATTTCTGCCCTCTCTACCTACCTTCGAAAGTTTTCAACCTGATTTCAATGTTATATGCGAATCCTTATTTGAGCCTTGATTGTTTACTTGTAAAGTCACAATTGTAATATGGCCGGAACCACACTAGTGGATCTTGAGGGGTGCATAACACCTTCCCCTCGGGATAATTTCTAGCCCTTACCCTAATCTCTGGTCTCTTCATCTCAAACCCTTCTTAAAGTGTCCTAATGCACTGTAATCATTAGATGGTGACTTTTCAACTTCTAAACCCAATTCTCGAAAAGGAATAGAGTTGTCCTCCCAATGTTGTATACCCGATTTCTGACCCCATGGTTAGAGAAAAAGGGGGCGTTGACACCTCTCTCAGTCATTACTCTCACAGCCTCTCAGGCACAACAATAAAAATTAGGGAACTCAGCCCAAACAGTCCTCACAATTATAAGTGGAGTGATAAAATCGGTTTTAAACATTTCAATAGGTAAAACATGACTGAGGATATGCTTTTAACAAGTAAAGTGAGGGAAAACAGTAAAAATGCCGCTAAGGGTCTCAACAGGTCGGCACAAGGCCCTAAACATGGCGTTCAACCCATAACACAGTATAAATGACTAAAGTACGGAGTAATGTAAGATTTTCAAATCAAATACGCGGCTTAATAGTCGCTACGGGGCGGACCAAGTCACGATCCCTATCGGTGCACGCCCACACGCTTGTCAGCTAGCATATGTGTCACCGCATTTATCTAAACAAGTCAAATACCGGGGTTTGGACCCTCAGTTCCAGATTACAATGGTTACTTACCTCAAACCGGTGAAAAATACTACCCTGCGACACCTTTGCCCCTCGAATTGGCCTCCACTCATGTCGAATCTATTCAAAATCAGAATCACGATGTCAAAATATGCTAAGGGAACAAAGCCCAAGCGAAAACAATCAAATAATACAAAAAATCCCGAAATTGGTCAAACCCGACCCTTAAGCCCACGTCTCGCAACTCGATAAAAATCACATCAACGGAATCCTTATCCTCCCACGAGTTCATACATAACAAGAACACTGAAATCGAAGTCAAAATGACCCCTCAAATTCTCATTTTAAAGTCTCTTAATCTCAAGCACTAATTCCTCAATTTAAGGCTTAGATTCTATGATTTATTAGGTATATTTCACAATAAAATCGAGTTTTAAGTCCAAAATTCTTACCTCCAAGTGTTTCCCCTTGAATCCCTCTTCAATCTCCTTCAAATAGCTCCAAAAACGACTAACAATGGAAGAAATAAACCCCTCATTCGCGAACAAGACGACCTTTTAAACCTTCTGCCCAGGCCTGAAAATCCTTCTTCGCAAATGCGGTCAAATCCTCGTGTTCACGAAGCACAAAATAATCTTGACCAAAATTCCTCTTAGGCGACGCGACAACCCCACCGCAAACGCGATGCTTCACTCAGATAGACCTTCACGATCGTGTTCCCCTATTGCGAATGCGATGAATAAACACCCCATGAAGCTCAGCCGCTCATTTTCTTCTATGCGAACGCGACACTACCCCGCGAATGCGATGCACAAACACTTAGCCCTTCGCGAACACGTATCCATCCTCGCGAATGCGAAGGCTTAAATTCCACCTTCCTCAACTGACAATTCGGGAACGTGAGGGTCTACTCGTGAACGCGAAGAGTAAAATACCTGCAACAGCTGATAGAAATCTGGAACTTTTCTTTAACTCAAAATGGTATGTTCAACCCTCCAAAACTCACTTGAGGCCCCCGGGACCTCAACAAAAGGCACCAACATATCCCAAAACCTTATCAAACTTGTACCAATCTTCAAAACTCCTCAAACAATATCAAATCTACCAAAACATATCGGATTCAAGTCTAATTTTCCAAAAACTTCTAAATTCCGCTTTTGATCAAAAACCCGACTAAACCACATCCAAATGACCTGAAATTTTGCACACATGTCCCAAATGACACCACAGAACTACTGCAACTCTTGAAATTCCATTCTGACTCCTATATCAAAATCTCACCTATTAACCAGAAATCGCCAAAAATCCGATTTCGCCAATTCAAGCCTAATTCTACTCTGAAACTCCAAAACTCATTCCAATCACGCTCCTAAGTCCCTAATCACCTCCCGAAGCTAACCAAACCATCGGAACTCACATACAAGCCCTCTAACACACAATTCAACATCCGGTTGACTTTTCCAACTTAAACTCACTCTAAAGAGACTAAGTGTCTCAAACCTTACCAAATCCTTTCCGAACTCAATACGACCAACCCGATACCACATAACACGGATACACAAAGCATAAAGAAGCAGAAATGGGGGAAATGGAGCGGTAACTCATGAGACAACTGGCTGGGTCGTCACAACCTCCCCAACTTAAACAAATGTTCGTCCTCGAACGAGTCAAGAAACATACCTGAAGCCTCAAACAGGTGAGGATATCTGCTCCGCATCTCCTGCTCGGTCTCCCAGGTAGCCTCTTCCATGGGCCGACCTCTCTACTGCACTTTCATTGAAGCTATATCCTTCGACCTAAACTTTCGAACTTGACGACCCAAAATAGCTACTGGCTCCACATCATAAATCAAATCATCATCCAACTGAACCGTGCTGAAATCCAAAACATGAGACGATCCCCAATATACTTCCGGAGCATAGAAACATGAAACACCGGATGCACACTCGACAAGCTGGGTGGCAAAGCAAGCTCATAAGCCACCTCCCCAATCCTCCGAAGCACCTCAAAAGGCCCAATGAATCGAGGACTCAATTTCCCTTTCTTCCCAAATCTCATAACATCCTTCATGGGTGAAATCTTCAACAAAACCTTCTCGTCAACCATGTAGGACACATCTCGAACCTTCCTATCAGCATAACTCTTCTGCCTCGACTGCGCTGTACGAAGTCTCTCTTAAATTACCTTCACCTTTTCTAAAGCATCCTGCACCAAGTCTATCCCCAATAGCCTAGCCTCACCGGGCTCGAACCAACCAACTGAATATCTACACCACCTCTCATACAAAGCCTTATACGGAGCCATCTGAATACTCGACTGGTAGCTGTTATTATAAGTAAACTCTGCAAGCGGAAGGAACTGATCCCATGACCCTCTGAAATCAATAACACAAGAACGCAACATGTCCTCCAATATCTAAATAGTGCACTCAGACTACCCGTCCGTCTGAGGGTGAAAAGTTGTGCTTAACTCAACCTGAGTACCCAACTCTCGTTGCACAGACCTCCAAAACTGCGAAGTAAACTGAGTGCCCCTATCCGAAATGATGGAAACTGGGATACCATGCAACCGAACAATCTCCCGGATATAGATCTCTGCCAACCGCTCTAAAGAATAAGTAGTACACATAAGAATGAAGTGCGCGGACTTGGTCAGCCAATCCACAATCACCCAAATAGCATCGAACTTTCTCAAAGTGCGTGGAAATCTAACTACGAAGTCCATAGTGACCCTCTCCCACTTCCACTCTGGAATATCCATCTGCTCGAGCAAGCCACCCGGTCTCTAATGCTCATATTTCACCTGCTGACAATTGAGACACCGAGCTACAAATCCCACAATGTCTTTCTTCATTCTTCTCCACCAATAATGTTGTCTCAGATCCTGATACATCTTCGCGACACCTGAATGAATGGAATATTGTGAGCTATGGGCCTCCTCCAGAATCAACTCCCGAAGCCCATCCACATTGGGCACACAAATCCGGCCCTGCATCCTCAACACCTCATCATCACCTATAGTCACATCCCTGGCATCATCATGCTAAACTCTGTCCTTAAGGACAAGCAAATACGGATCATCATACTGGCGCTCTCTGATGCGATCATATAAGGAAGACCGAGAAATCACACAATCCAATACCCGACTGGGCTCCGAAACATCTAATCTCACGAACCGATTGGCCAAGGCCTGAACATCAAATGCAACTAGAATATATGCCAAACTCCCCATACTCACCACCTTTCGGCTCAAAACATTGGCCACCACATTGGCCTTTCTCGAATGGTATAATATAGTGATATCATAATCCTTAAGCAACTCCAACACCTCCGCTACCTCAAATTGAGATCCTTCTTTTTGAACAAGTGTTTGAGGCTACGATGATCAGTAAACACCTCACAAGACACACCATACAAGTAATGCCTCCAAATCTTCAACGCGTGAACTATGGCAGCCAACTCCAAATCATGAACGGGGTAGTTCTTCTCATGGGGCTTCAACTGACGAGAAGCATAAGCAATAACTCTACCCTCCTACATCAAAGCACAACCAATACCAACTCTCGAAACATCACAATACACGGTATATGAACCTAAAGCTAATGGAAAAACTAACACTAGAGCTATGGTCAAAGCTATCGTGAGCTTCTAAAAGATCTCCTCGCACTTGTCCGACCATACAAATGAAGCACCCTTTTGAGTCAACTTGGTTAAGGGCGATGCGATAGATGATAATCCCTGAACAAACCGGCGATAATAGCCTGCCAACCAAGAATGCTGCGAATCTCTATGGTTGAGGACGGTTTAGGCCAACTCTGAACCGCCTCTATTTTCTTCGGATCAACTTGAATAGCCTCGCTGGACACCACGTGCCCCAAGAAAGCTAATGAACTGAGCCAAAACTCACACTTGGAGAATTTTGCATAAAGTTTCTCCTCCCTCATTCTCTGCAACACAACTCTCAAATGCTCTACATGCTTCTCCTAACTACGCGAATACACCAGAATATCATCAATAAAGACTATGACAAATGAATCTAGATAAGGCCAGAACACGCTGTTCCTCAAATGCATGAATGTTGTTGGGGCATTAGTCAACCCAAAAGACATCACCAAGAACTCATAATGACCATATCAGGTACTGAAAGTTGTCTTAAGAATAACTGGATCACTGATCTTCAACTGGTGATAACCTGAACGGATATCAATATTGGAGAACACTCTCGCTCCCTGAAGCTGGTCGAATAAATCATCAATGCAAGGCAAAGGATACTTGTTCTTAATTGTTACTTTGTTCAATTGCCTATAATCAATGCACATCCTCATAGTGTCATCCTTCTTCTTCACAAATAGAACCGGTGCACCTCAAGATGACACACTAGGCCGAATGAACCCCATTTATTGAGGAGTTCCTGAAGCTGCTCTTTTAACTCTTTCAACTCCGCTGGTGCCATATGATATGGCGGGATAGAGATGGGATGAGTGCCCGGCACCTGGTCAATACCAAAATCAATGTCCCTGTCCGGTGGCATGCCCGGCAGTTATGCAGGAAACAAATCAGAAAAATCCCTCACAACTAGGACAGAATCAATACTATGAGTCTCAGCTCCGACATCCCTCACAAAGGCTAGATACAAAATACATCCCTCCCAACCATACACTGGGCCTTCAAGAATGAGATCACTCTACTGGGAACGTAATCAGTCATACCTTGTCACTCAACCCGTGGCACACCCAGTATAGCCAATGTGACTGTCTTGGCATGATAGTCAAGAATAGCACGACACAAAGATAACCATTCCATGCCCAAAATGATATCGAAATCCACCATACACAGTAATAAAAGATCCACTCAGGTCTCCAGACCCCCAATAGTCACCACACACGATCGGTACACATGGTATACAACAACAGTATCACCCACTAGAGTAGATACATGAACAGGTAAAACAAGAGACTCACGGGGCATATCTAGATAACGGATAAAGTATGATGACATATAAGAAAAAGTAGAACCGGGATCAAATAATATAGAGGCATCTCTATGGCAGACTGAAACAATACCTGAAATTACGGCATCTGAAGCAGCAGCATCTGGTCTACCTGGAAGAGCATAGAAATGGGCCTGACCACCACCTGATCGACCTCCCCCTCTAGAGCGACCCCTGGCTGACTGACCTCCACCCCTAGGTGGCTGGGCGGATGGTAAAGTAACTAGAGCAGAAGTCGAGGGCTGACCTCTCTGCTGAGACTGACCATCATGAAGACGAGGACACTACCTCCTCATATGCCCAAACTCTCCACACTTATAACAACTCCCCGGTGCTGGAGATGGGAATTGAAGGGAACCCCTAGCACCTGAGTAACCAGTAGAAGGACCTGGCATGGAAGAACCCTGCACTGATGGAGCACGGGACGAACTCTAGGTTGGGAGGGCACTAAGTGATGAGTGACCCTGATAAGAACTGTGAGAACCATGACCCGATGATGCCCCACGATAACCTGGGCGAGATGAATGAGCATATCTGAATGGGTGGCCTTTGCCCAGCTGGAACTGGCCCCTCGAATGAGCACCACTAAACTACCAGATCCCCGGGCCTCTTGGCCTCCCTCTCCTCTCACTTCTGGCGGTGAACCGACTCAATCTCACAGGCGATGTCAACAACCTCCTCGAAAGTAGCACCTATCACCCTCTCCCTAGTCATGAGAATCCGAAGCTGATATGTGAAACCATCAACAAACCTTATAATCCTCTCTCTATCTGTCGAAACCAACCAGACCACATGACGAGCTAACTCAGAGAACCGCATCTCATACTGCATCACAGTCATCTCTTCCCGATGCAACTGCTCGAACTACCTGCACAGCTCCTCTCGGCAAGACTGTGGCACATACTTCTCCAAAAAGAGAACAGAGAACTGCTGCCAAGTAAGGGGCGCTGCACCAACAGGCATATGCCTCTCATACACCTCCCACCAAGTGAAAGCAGCCCTAGAAAACTGAAAGGTGGTAAAAGCTACACCACTGGTCTCTAGAATCCCCTCTATACGAAGCATCCTCTGGTACTTATCTAACAAACCCTTGGCATCCTCGCCCCCTGCACCGCTTAAAGCCGGAGTCTACCAAACCTCTCTAGTCAATGTTGCTCATCGTCCGGCATAACTCGTACCACAAACTCCTAAGTTGGTGCAACCGGTTGGGCTGGAGGTACCCCCGATGTCTGGAATCCCTACATAACCTGCTCAGGTGTGCGAGCAACGGGAGTCTGGGTGCCTCCCCCGGCCTGAGAAGTAGTTGCGGTCGTAGTAACTGAAACCGCCTGAGCCAAACCGGTACACACTGATAAGATCTGAGCTAAAGCCTCTTGAAGTCCTGGAATCACAATAGGCACAGCTAGTTCCTAAATTGGTGCTGCTATAGCGTCTACAATTGGGACCTGATCCTGAACTGGGGTAGCTGGTGGATCTGCAGGTGCTGCCCTAACTGCTCTGCCCCTACCACGGCCTCGACCGCGTCCTCGGCCTCTAGTGGCCCCAACTGGTGGAACTGGTGGTCATCCACCCTGCCCGGTAGCACGCGTCCTCGCCATCTGTGAGAGAATGGAATAACAAAAGTTTAATATTTGGATCAACAAGTTCGCACGACAAGAATTTCAAGAATATGAAGGTTTTCCTAAAGGTTCTACAGCCTCTTGAAGGTAAATACAGACGTCTCTGTACCGATCCGCGAGACTCTACTAAACCGGCTCATGACTTGCAAGACTTATGTAACTTAAGCTCTGATACCAACTTGTCACGACCCCAAATACCCGGTTGTGATGGCGCCTATCACATTACTAGGCAAGATAACCCAAACCATTAACTACAACAAATTCCTTTTATAAAACCATTTTCTAACACAGGTTTAAATATCAAATTTCCATAATAAGTGTTTAAAACACAATTACATATGCGAAAGTCAAATAAACATGAAAACTACACAGCCCCAAATATTTGGTGTCACGAGTCTAGAGCCTCTACTACACAACTGACTATCTGATACAACGTAAGTCTAGAAAATACGGAAAAGAACAAGATAAGAAGGAGAAAATAGGGTTGCAGTCGCCATGCAGCTACCTTGAAATCTCCGGCGACCTCTGGATCAGCTGAGGACCCTCACTCTGCCACTCGGGCACCTAGATCTGCACATAAAGTGCATGGAGTAACGTGAGTACGCTAACTCAGTAAGTAACTAAAGTAAATAAGGTCTGAAAGCAGTGACAAGCAGTTAAAAATCATATAACTGAATAAACAATAGGATAACAAGTCAACTTCACAGTTTAAAAACCAGTTCCATCGTAAAATCATCAATTTCAGTTTAAAACACTTGAAATCATATACTTAGCAATTTTCCAACAGAGGCTAATTTTAAAAGAAGAGTGAAATCAGTGAAAATATCATAACGGGGCCCCTCGGGCAAGGTATCACTTAGAATATGGCCTCTCGAGCATCCTCTCAGTCACTCGTGACTCACTCTCGTAACTCAGTACTCACTCTTAGCAATCAGGCTCATTAATATCTCATAATAATAGAAATCATAGTAACCGCTGTGGCGTGCAGCCCGATCCATAATATATACACATAATTTCCTCACTATTAGGTTCTCAACCTCTCTCAGTCATTAACCTCACAGCCTCTCGGGCACAACAATAGAAATTAGGGAACTCAGCCCAAACAGTCCTCACAATTAGAAGTGGAGTGATAAAACTAGTTTTAAACATTTAAATAGGTAAAACATGACTGAGTACATGCTTTTAACAAGTAAAGTGAGGGAAAACAGTAAAAATTCCCCTAAGGGTCTCAACAGGTCGGCACAAGGCCCTAAACATGGCGTTCAGCCCATAACACAGTATAAATGACTAAAGTACGGAGTAATATAAGATTTTCAAATCAAATACGCGGCTTAATAGTCGCTACGGGACGGACAAAGTCACGATCCCTATTGGTGCACGCCCACACGCTCGTCAGCTAGCATGTATGTCACCGCATTTATCAAAACAAGTCAAATACCGGGGTTTGTACCCTCAGTTCCAGATTACAATGGTTACTTACCTCAAACCGGTAAAAAATACTACTCCGCGACACCTTTTCCCCTCGAATTAGCCTCCACTCATGTCGAATCTATTCAAAATCAGAATCACAACGTCAAAATATGCTAAGGGAACGAAGCCAAAGCGAAAACAATCAAATAATACCAAAAATCCCAAAATTGGTCAAACCCAACCCTTAGGCCCACGTCTTGAAACTTGATAAAAATTACATCAACGGAATCCTTATCCTCCCACGAGTCCATACATAACAAGAACACTAAAATCGGAGTCCAAATGACCCCTCAAATTCTCATTTTAAAGTCTCTTAATCTCAAGCACTAATTCCTCAATTTAAGGCTTAGATTCTATGATTTATTAGGTATATTTCACAATAAAATCGAGTTTTAAGTCCAAAATTCTTACCTCCAAGTGTTTCCCCTTGAATCCCTCTTCAATCTCCTTCAAATAGCTCCAAAAACGACTAACAATGGAAGAAATAAACCCTACATTCGCGGACAAGACGACCTTTTAAACCTTCTGCCCAGGCCTGAAAATCCTTTTTCGCAAATGCGGTCAAATCCTCATGTTCGCGAAGCACAAGACAAAAATTCCTCTTAGGCGACGCGACAACCCCACCGCGAACGCGATGCTTCACTCAGATAGACCTTCGCGATCGCGTTCCCCTATTACGAATGCGATGAATAAACTCCCCATGAAGCTCAGCCGCTCATTTTCTTCTATGGGAACGTGACACTACCCCGTGAACGCAATGCACAAACACTTAGCCCTTCGCGAACGTGTAGCCATCCGTGCGAACGCGAAGGCTTAAATTCCACCTTCCTCAACTGACTCTTCGCAAATGCGAGTGTAACGACCCGACCGGTCATTTTGAGTTTTAGCACGTTTTCCTGCATTTTGAGGCCAAAAATAGCTTCACTTCAGGTATTATGACTTTTAAGCATCGTCGGAATTGAATTCCAGGAAGTTCGGAGTTAATTTGGAAAGAGAATTCTCATTTCAGAAGCTTTAAGTTGAAAGAATTGACTAAGGTTGGATTTTTGAGTAAACAACCTCGAAATCGGGATTTGAAGGTTCCAGCAGGTTCGTATGATGATTTCAGACTTGGGCGTATGTCCAGACTGGGTTTTGGAAGACCCGGGAATGTTCCGGCGCCTATTGTGGAAGTTAGCATTTTGGAAGAAATTTCATAAGTTTGGGTTGAAGTGCATTTCAGTGTTATCGATGTCCGTTGGGGATTCTGAGTCTGGGAATAGCTCCGTATGGTGATTCTAGTATTAGGAGTGTGATCAGAAGTGAATTCGGAGGTCCATAGGTCATTTTGGAGTCATTTGGCTAAAGATAGAAATTTGAAGGTTTTAGGAAGTTTGACCAAGAGTTGACTTTTTGATATCAGGGTCAGAATTCAATTCTAGAAGTTGGAGTAGGTCCGTAATGGCGAATATGACTTGTGTGCAAAATTTGAGGTCAATCGGACGTGATTTGATAGGTTTAAACACCGAAAGTAGAAGTTTGAAATTTTAGAGTTCATTAAGCTTGAATTGGGGGTCGATTCATGATTATAGCATTGTTTGATATGATTTGAGGCATTGAGAAAGTCTGTAATGTGTTTTGGGACTGGTTGGTATGATTGGTTGGGATCCCGGGGGCCTCGGGTGGATTTCGGATGATTAACGGATCAAAAATGGAATTTGGAGAAGGTTTGATGCTGCTGGTACTGGTATGACCGCATTTGCGGTGTTTTGGTTGCAAATGCGACATCGCATTTCCGAAAGGGAGCTCGCATTTGCGAACCTGGGGGCTGCTGAGGGGGATCGCATTTGCAAGGGGGCCATCGCTTTTGCGATGCTGTCTTCTTCGCATTTGCGAAGAATTTTGTCGTAAATGCGACCATGGCAGGGAAAGTTGGGAACTTATAATTTGAATTGTTACAAGTATTAGAGTGAATTTTTATTGGTTTGCCCGTTGTTTAAATAGTTTTGGGTCGTTGTGCATCAATTGGAGTCGTTGGAAGGGCTTGGAAGCCGGTTATGGAAATTTCGGAGCGATGTGAGTTTCTAACCTTGTAAGAAGAAATTGTCCCCATAGGTGAGTTAATTTGTTATGTGCTCCTATTTGTGAGGGCTACGTACGCACGAGGTGACGAGAGTACGTGCATAGCTACTATTATGCTAATGTCCGGGTAGTCTAGTACCCAAAAGCATGTTGTACTTAGAATATTTGTAACCTCATTGACAGTTTGAATTGCTTAAATCATATCGGATTAGTAAATGAATTTCTAAAAAGATTTAAACTTCATTTTCTTAAATTGTTAAAAGAGAATTAGTTTTCTTTGGATAATTGTTCCCTGATGACTTCTTGATTGACTGTTTGTGTGTGTTTAAATTCTGGAATGGGCCGAACGCCTCGGTAGATTAAATAGATGCATCTATGGTTCGCATCATTCGACCCTCTGGTAGTGCACAGTTTAAATATTGTTGGATCAGGTCGTACGTTCTCGGCATGATTTGCGCATGCTTGTATTGCTTGCCTTGAAATTTTTTGATATTGATATTTGCTCTTCCCGACTTGAGATAGTTGAAAATTAATAGATTATGAATCCGGGGAATTCTTAATACAAAAAGGAACTTTTACCTGTTCGTGACTTATTTGAAATTACTATCATTCTTAATAAATCCATGATTATTCTCATTAATAATATATTATTATTGAACCACTAGCAAGTGTCGAAGTCGACCTCTCGTCTCTACTTTTTCGAGATTAGACGAGATACTCATTGGGTACACATTATTTTCGTACTCATACTACACTTGCTATGTATTTTTATTGCACAAGTTCGTATGTGGCAAGTGGCTTAGTGGCATAGCGGCATGGTTGATACGGAGACTTAGGTGAGCTGCATTTATCGAGACGACCCACAGCCAGAGAGTCTCCTTTAGAGTATCGTATTGTATTTCCATTTCTGTCCACTTGTATTTCGGACAGTTACTGTATTTTATTTTATTCCCTAGTAAATGCTCATGCACTTGTGACACCGGGTTCTGAGAGGATCACATGATTTTTTAGTAGTTAAATTGTTTAAAGACATCCTCATTTATTCAGTGGAGTTTATTATTTATTATTCATATGTTTAAAGGAAATGATTTCAAAACAAATAAAATGAGAAATTGCTAGTAAATTGTTGTTGGCTTGCCTGATAGTGGTGTCCGGCGCCATCACGACTCTTAGTGGATTTTGGCAGCGAGGGTCCTCTCGCGAACGCGAAGAGTAAAATACCTACAACAGCTGAACAGAAATCTGCAACTTTTCTTTAACTCAAAATGGTTCGTTCAACCCTCCGAAACTCACCCGAGGCCCCCGGGACCTCAACCAAAGGCACCAACATATCCCAAAACCTTATTAAAACTTGTACCAATCTTCAAAACACCTCAAACAACATCAAATCGACCAAAACACATCGGAGCCAAGCCTAATTTTCCAAAAACTTCTAAATTCCGCTTTTGATCAAAAACCCGACCAAACCACGTCTGAATGACCTGAAATTTTGTACACATGTCCCAAATGACACATGGAACTACTACAACTCTCGGAATTCCATTCCGACTCCTATATCAAAATCTCACCTATCAATCGGAAATCGCCAAAAATCAGATTTCGCCAATTCAAGCCTAAATCTACTCTGAACCTCCAAAACTCATTCTGATCACGCTCTTAAGTCCCAAATCACCTCCCAAAGCTAATCGAACCATCGGAACTCACATCTGAGCCCTCTAACACACAAGTCAACATCCGATTGACTTTTCCAACTTAAACTCACTCTAAAGAGACTAAGTGTCTAAAACCTTACCAAATCCTTTCCGAACTCGATCCGACCAACCCGATACCACATACACGGATACACAAAGCATAAAGAAGCAGAAATAGGGGAAACGGAGTGGTAACTCATGAGACGACTGGCCGGGTCGTCACAGTAAGGCAACAAAAGTTGTTGTATGGGAATGAATGTAGTGATGGATGATGATATAAGCAAAGGGAAATTTAGTCAAGACATACAAAACTTTATACACGAGCTACAGTAAGATTCTACTTTGACCAATTATTATGTTCCTTTTTAACTAAAATTACCATATTACCCTTTAAATCTCAAGCAGACATGTCGTCCAGCTGCCTGCTAACTCCCTCTTATTAGATAGGGATTTTTTCCTAACTATACCATATATGAAACCTTATTACCCTAAATGTGCATAGTTTGTTAATTACCCGCCCAGTCCACACTTTAACTACAATTTATATACCATTCGACTATTAGGCATTAAAAGGGCAGAATATTCCCTAAAAACGCGCTAAAATTAAGGAGAGAATCTTGGTGTTAATTGATTCTACATTAAATTAAATTTTTAAAAAGGGAAAGGAGATTTCTCATCTGCGTATTTTTCTCCAGAACTACAATTCAAATTCTCGAAAAAAAAGATCGAACAATTCAAATTTTCGAGTTTCAACAACTCAAAGTTGAAAAAATATGTTCTTCCATATATTTTCCACCATTGATAGCCATTAAAAAGCTTGAAAGCTTTGAATTCAAATTTGGGTTTTCAAAAATCATTATTTGTTTGGATTGGGTGTTGTTGTAAATAATTCAGAATATGTTTAGGAGTTTATATCTCAATTTTGAGGGGTTTTGGTGAAGATTAGACTTGGTTTTGACTGAATTTCAGATTGAAACTCGAAGAAGAAGAAGAAGACATATTTCCAGAAATTGTAGATAAGTTGTAAAATTGTAGATTGGGAAGACTAAAAGTTCTACAAATCTTCTACAATTATGTCGAAAATGCCAATTATGCTAAAATTGAAATGGGAATTGGGATATTAAAATTCAATGTATCCAGTTTGTAGATATCTACAATTTTCTACAAAAAATCTACAAAGAAACTACAAATCAGTTTACGTATGTATAAAGCAGTATTGTTTTGAAGGGTATCTACAAAATTACTACATTTATAGTACAATTACAATACAATCTATGTTGAAAAAAAATGTTGACTACAAAATTTTCTCTTTATTTACAAAATTTCTACAAATAAACTACAAATCAATTTTTCCAGGATTGATGAAGAACAAAACAGCAGAAGATGCAGAAGATGGGCCACCGGAGTTGCTCTTTATTCATGGGGGCCATACAAGTAAAATTTCTGACTTCTCATGGAACCCATGTGAAGACTGGGTCGACGCTAGTATTGCTGAAGACAATATACTACAAATCTGACAGATGACGGAAAACATCTACCACGATGAAGATGATATACTCAATGGGTCTCATCTCTGTATTTTTTGAGAAGAAGAAGGAATGGAGAAGAGAAAGAAATGGGAGGGGGAAAACGAATATGGTCAGATCTTAGGAATTAAGGAGAGAGAGAAATGTGGGATATATGGATACCTTTAATTAAGGAGTAAAAACTGCCCATTAATTAGACCCTTAATTAAGTATGGTATAAGATTGGTAATTTGGTATACGGGTTTGTAATTAAATCAAACCTTAAACATTGAGGGTAATAAGGTTTCATATATGGTATAGATAGACAAAAATCCCTATTAGATACTAGATGAGGGATGGCCATGCTGAGCATGGCCCAACACTTAATTACAAAAATATTTCCTTGATTGTATTGCTCCGATTGTTTTGTAAGAACAGTCATGTCATTTAAATAATATATTTAAAAGCAAAAACTTCATATGCATCTTCATTCAATTTAAATTATTGCATTTTCGAGTTAACCATATAATTTTAAACTTAATAGGTTGGAATTAAACATCAAGGAAAAAGGAGTAAAAAGGTTACCAATGTTTCATCAATTTGCTTTTTCTTTGTGCTTGTGTGTTGTTTTTTTCTCAGATTCTAATTTAAAATTTACAATAAATCCTTTTTCGCATAATAATAAGTAGGCTTATTTGTAGCACAGAAATTCATAGACAACATATTTTAGTAATTTTTTAGCGCGTTAAATTTAAGAGGAAAAAATCCCTAATTTATTAAATCTCATCAACTTGTGAATAACCAAATAGTTTGCATTTTTCTTTGTTGATAATTCATTAATTAATAGTATTAAATAAGATGAGGTGTCTTCCTTTGATATAAGGAAAAATATATGTCATTTGAAATGGACCTGGAAATGTAGAAACAAATATTTCTAAAGGACTACCAATTATACTCTTTCTTTTTATAAATTTTTTTCATTAAGAGCTAGAACTGAAGGCAGTCGTTTGAGCAGTTACACTTTAAAATGTTCACTTAACATTCAAAATAATCATAAAGGTTAAAATCGTAATGGCGTCACAGTTTGAACAGTAATACCGTGTACCTTTTCTCCTTTTCTTATTAACCTGTCCATTTTCCTTTTTCCTGTACCCTACAATTTAGCAACTTAACATAAATATAGTGGATAAGTTGTTTATCTCAGTTTAAAATTTTATCTTCTTTAAAATTTTCTTAGTTTAAGAATGTAAATTATGATAAATTATAAACCTTAAATAGAGATTAATGATTAGCTGAATTTTCTTTGGCTAACTAAATTTAATATTGGTGAACTCAAAATACTTTTATTTCAAGAAAAATAAAATATTACGATGCTTATTTTTATTAAATTTCGTGTATACTCCATTTTCTCCAATTGACGTGACACCCTTTCTCTTTTAGGTCTATTTTTCCTAACAATTTAATTTTAAAATTCTCATGTTGTTCTTCTTGAGATAATTTATAGACATACTAATATTGTGGCTCATTTTAGACCTACAAATTTTTAAAGTCTTCTTTTCTTCCTTGCATAGATGATACTTACTTAATAAACAAATAAAAACTCAATTCAATCCAAACATTAATTAAGTCAGTTCAGAAGTATAATACATTGGTTAAGGTAAGTAAACGCTTTATTATTTCTAATTATATTTATTTGTTCTAAAAGGATTATTTTGTAAATGCCACATAAATCTGTACATGTTTTTCATGACTTGAATAAATCAACATAAAATTTAAGATGGAGGAAAAACTTTGTTGTGGTCTGTTAGCAAATCACTTAGGTTAGCTTTTGTAAAACTATATATATACCTAATCAAACTTAAAATATATAAATGACTACATCATATATTAGCCATTGCTAATAACCATATTAGCAACACGTGGTAGTAACATAGGGACATTAGTGTAATTCGTCTGACGTGTTGGTGTGCGAAATCAACTGTCTCCATATAGTCCAGCGCCGAAAAGTATTCTCATAAAGACGATGAATCGAATGAAGATGTTATCCAATCACGAAAGTCCCTTACTTACTGCACGATGTATGACACTTTAACTACGAAGCTTCGTAATATTTCCAGACTGCCATCTGGTTGCCAAGCTAGCATGTTGACCTCGTGCTAGCGTATTCTCCTTTATTACAACGCACTTTGTGAACGGATGCATCTCAAATGTAAGTTTTGGTTTTTGATACGATATTTTTTTGAATTTTTAGAAATCCATTTTCTTTAATTTTTCCTTTTTCTAACAAATAAATTCGTAATTCGATTTTTTTTTAAACTGAACTTGTTATCGCATCTTTTACACAATGTATTTTTTACTTTGTTTATATATATATATATGTATATATATATATATATATATATATATATATATATATATATATATATATATATATATATAACAAAACCAATATGCCATTTGCTTATTCACGTGCTATTATTTATGCTTTTCTGTGATTTAGTGGATGTGAAATATTGCTTTCCTTTGTAATTTTGTCTTTCTCATTCAGCTCTATGCAAATTTCAATACTAAGCTAACAAAATATTTCTTTATGCGAAATCTTAGTTTTATGATTTCTGCACCTCACCTACTACTAAGTGCTAACCGTAAAGTTAATACTAAATTGGTGAAAGCTCTTGGTAAAAGCGACATTTCATTTACATCTTAATCTTTAAACTTTGTAGAAGACTGTGATATTTCAATGTACTTTTTTTTTGCTTTATGAGATATTACAAAGATGTAACGAATGTTTGGGTAAAAGAGTTATACGATGTAATTGGTTAAGACCTCGTACAAAATAACTATCTCACAGTAGAACAATGTTTTTGTAAAAAAATTCCTGTAAACAATACCTTGCGTGATTAGTTAATTATTTTTAATTTCATTATCATAGCTATGTCTTTATTGATAAAATGTTGTAGTTATTTGGAAGAATAAATATTTATAATTTGTATTTCAACCTTCTTTCAAATGATTCTTATTTGAGTTATAGAGAAATTACCTAACTAATAATTATTTTTACTTGGAGATATGAGTTTCAGCTACTTGTTAAATCTGTTGAATACAGATTTTACCGATAATTTTGTGCGAAAATTTGAACGGCCTAAAAGTTTTAAGTCAAAAAAGTTTGAGGGTCTAAGTTTTAAATTTGGCAAATAATTTTTCTAGAAATAAACTTTAGACAATTCTTGTGTGGCAGAATGATAAATTCAGAAAATAACAATCCTTAAACATTTAATAGAATCTTGTCGAATAGCATATTAAACATAAGGATCAAAATTTCGAGCTTTATTGTAAAGAAATTCAGGACATATCTGCCATCAAGGATACTTCAAGCACAAAAAAGCTTTATTGTAAAGAAATTTTGAGATGAGTAGAGGTGTCAGTTAAAATTCAGTGACCCCACCATAATCAATGCAATGAGCGTGACGTGGAGTAAAATCTCTACATACAACACAAATGGGGCTGATAATTTGAGCCATGAAAATGCCTCATAAGTTGCGGTTCTTTACTATACTGTGCGATGGCATTTAACGTAAATAGTATGCAAAAAAAGGCAAATATTTTCTCTGTAAAGCAGGTATGTCAGTGAAACCAGGCTGACAATTTGGGCGATGCAAATGCCCCTCAAAAGTTCCCTTTATTTACTAAATTGTACGATGGCATTCAATGTAATAATATGCAAAAGCGGTGGCGAATATATTTTAGATAAGGCAGACATGTCGTCCAGCTGCCTCCTAACTCCTTATTGGATATACTAGTGAAGTTTGGCCCTTTAGACATAATAAAACTTGACAATTCTTATCCATCAGCACGCGGAAGTACATTGTTGCGTCTTTAATTTCTTTAGTTCGTATAAGCATTTTGAGATTAGTCACGAAAAAAGATGTCTACATTGAATTGTAGAGAAAACAAAAAGCTAAATCATTTTGGCCCTATATCTCGTCATCTTACCCGTTTGATCAATTTACTAAAAAATAAATGGACTGATTTCTTTACTCCCCATTTGGCTTTAACCTTTTTCTTTCCGCTTGAAAGCTTTAACCTTTCGACATAAAATATTGGACTCATGCGAACACCCGGGACAACTCTTAGGCGAGGGAAAAGAAACAAGGTCGGATGCAGGGCCGGCTTTACTTTAAGGCAAGTAAGCCTAAGGCCTTAGGCCCCCCTAATTAGTTAGGCCTCAAACTACCCATATTCATTATTTCATGTTAATGTGATTGAAATACATGCAACTGAAACTTGTAGCATTTAATTAGATTATTGTATGAAATACTTGCTGTTGAAAGTTACAGCCAATTTATTTTTTTGAGGAAGAAATATTTACAGCAAAATTATTACTTTCTTCTTATTTTGTCTAAGTCACTCCAATTTAAATCAATAGTTATGTATAACTTTTGCTTCAATCCATTTAGAGTCTTTGTAAGTTAATTAGATAGATAACAATTGGATTCATTGTCTTAATCTTGAATATTATTTGAAAAATAATGCATTTTCACTATGATATTATTAATTTCAGCTTATTTATATATATATATATATATATATATATATATATATATATATATATATATATATATATATATATATATATATATATATATATATATATATATATATATATATATATATATATATATATATATATATATATATATATATATATATATATATATATAGAAATTTTTCAAAACATGAATCAATAAAATCTTACTTACTATCAATTATGTCTCTACAATGATTAAATAAATCGGTTTTCATATTGCCTAAGTAACAATATAATGAACTACTTCACATTTTAAGAAGCTATAACGTCATGTAAAATATACTTTTAAATTTTAACAAATAAACTAAGGTCCCGTTTTTTGTTTTTGCTTTAGGCCTCCCATCACATTAAGCCGCCTCTGGTTTGATGGGACCGAGAAAAGAGCATTATCTTTTACAATCACTTTATCTACAAAGACAAAGATGATAATTATAATTAGTGTATGATGTCGTGCGATAATTTCATATATTTTGACGTTATTTTTCCTCTACTTGCTTGTTGTTTGAATGTTAATTTATGTGATAATTATGCCTAATAGAGCTTATTTAATGTGTAGGAATGCTTGGACATGAATTGAAAAAAAATTGCATTAAATGGTACCTTAGAGCTACAAAATGGAGCAATAAAAGAAGACGTGCAAGGCAATGAAAAGTCATGGCCATAGACAGTGCAAGGCCTTGTCCAGGGCATTGTCATTGGCGCCCCAGACAGTGCCTCGCGCAGAAACATTGGCGCCATAGACAGTGCCTCGTGCAGAAATATTGGTGCCTCAGACAGTGCCTCGCGCCGACGATGTTATCCGAGCCAATTTAATTCCTCACTAGTTTTGGACATGTAGACTTCGGTCCCAACCCTATAAATACCTATTAAAGTTATTTTTTGGAGGGTTAGACATCATTAGAGAGGGGATTCGACCCAAGGAGGCAAGAACACGCTAGGAGCAAGGCGGAGAATTCTTCTATGAGTTTTTCACTTCCTTCTTCCTATTTTCATTATTGGTTATGAATTCTAGTATTGTAGTTTTGCATTCTATTATGAATAGCTAATTTGTTATTTAGGGTTTTGATGGAACCTTTTGTAAAATAAATTCTCGTTATGTTTTTATATAATTTAACCGTTAGATTTTTCTACTTGATCAACTACGTGTTTACTGCTATTGATTGAATGGTCATCAATTGACTGTGCCGATTTAATATTTATTGCTTGAGAGAGGGTACATATATAGGTAGTTATTGAATAACATCACTCCTAACATATATGAGAGATCAATATGGAGGGTTTAAAGGCGGGATTAGAGATAACGAAACCTTGGTGCAATCGTAGTGAGCGGTAAATTAGTACCAGCTAGCGTAGTTCGAGAGTATATATCTAGTAAATTGTGGTAGTTGCTCGAGGGAGAATTACGACACCAGAAGTACTCACGATCGGTAGAGAATACTTAGGCGAAATTATAGAGACATAGTGGGAAGGATTTTGACAATTAGGAAAATCATAACTCTAGACCTCCTTAATCTTTTCTCCAACCCTGAGTATCCCTAGTGTTTAATTTACTTTTTAAATTTGTTAGTTAATTAGTTAGACATAAGAATCCTAATATTTATAACTTAGAAATTGTTTGAGCTTGTCTTCTGAGTGATATTGAACAGTTATATTGAAACATTTGTTTTCTATGGGATTCGACTCCGGACTTTTAGACCGGATTATATTTGCAGCGACCACTTATTCTTTTTAGGATTAGAGTTGGTCATGATCAAATTTTGATGCCGTTTTCGAGGAATTAACGGTGTAGCTGTAGTTGTACATATTGCTAGGTTTCAAGTTTGAACTTTTATTTTGTTTTTATTTTTGATTTGAGACACATGGCATCTTGGAATTATGAGAGTTTTGATGTTGGTAATTCTACTTTTGATCCTCCTTATGCATATTGTGGAGGAAATCACCCATGGAAAAATTATCAAAATATTCTTGAGAGCGAGTTATGTGCCCCAACTCAATCTTATGTGTGGAATGTGTGTAAAATGTGTGGTGGTCAAGATGATCAATTCCATGGTTGTGCTTATATTTATTATCCTCCCCAACCCTTTACTATGATGGTTTTACTTTTTCTTATGAAGTGAATAGGAATAAAGAACCTAGGAATGATGACTTGAAAGAGATCAAGGATATGCTACGGTGCCTTGTGGAACAAAATAATGAGAAATAACTGCACATACAAAGGCAAAATGCTATTATTCGCAACCTGGAGGCACAAGTAAGTCAATTGGTTGAAGCATTTAATGCTCAAAAAGCCAATATTAGGGATAATAGCCAAGAAGAACATGAAGTAGATACTGAAATTGAGGTGCTAATGAAGAAGGTCAGAGTAGAACACCAACAATCTATCCAACTAGAATTTGAGGATGCCGATGTTGTCAGCCAAGGACATTGAAGATACAAATATAGTTGACTCTAGTGTGATAGGTGTTGAGGAAGTCAAATTTTTGAAGTTCAGGTATTTGAGTGAGTCGGACCTCATTCCAAATAGTTCTTTACATTATGTTCAGGTGGTGAAATGAGAATTGATCATTATGAGCATAAAAAGGAGTCAAGGGAAGAGGTAGATGAGCCTTATATTTTGAATTTTTCAAGGTCGTCTAGGCAAGTGACACTCCTCGATCGAGAGTCAAAAGGTGTATGAGAGTTTACTTAATTTTTGGCTCACAAGAATTTGTGCCGCCTCAGAAGCATAATTATAAGCTTGAATCAAAACTTGGAGTTCAATTCATAAGCTCACGATGTCACGACCCAAAATCCATTAAGGGTCGTGATGGCACCGGACACCGCTGTCGGGCTAGCCAACACTAATTAGTTAATTAAATTATCTTTTTATATTTTTGAAATCATAAAGTTTTCTTCAATTTCACTAGTAACAGATGAACTTTATAAAATAACTAATAATATTTTCCAATTTCAACACTGAATATCCCATAATCACTCCAGAACCCGGTGTCACAAGTGTATAAGCAATAATTAAAGAATAAAATGAAGTACAATAACTGTTCGGAATACAAATTTTGACAGAAAAGAGAATACAATACTCTAAAGGAGACTCTTCTGGCTGCGGGTCGTCTCGAGAGATGCAACTCATCTAAGTCTCTGTATCAACCATGCCGCTGCACCCACTAGGCCACTAGACATACATGTGTTTGTGCAGCAAAAATGCACAGCAAGTGTAGTATGAGTACGAAAATAACGCGTACCTAGTAAGTATTCAGTCTAATCTCAAAGAAGTAGTGACGAGAGGTCGACTTCGACACTTACTAGTGGTCCAATAATATCAAATACAGTAAAGACGTGAATAAATATGAAATAGAGTAAATATATGACTAATATTCAATGATAATTCAATAATATTGACTAATAATGATCACAAGGGACTTACCTCAAGAATTCTCGTGATTTCTCGCTCAAAATTGCCCAAAATCCAAGCTTGGAAGTCAAAAAAAAAATGGCAAAAACCCGAACTGTTCACTGCTGGACTTAAAACTGTCCAGAATTTTTACGGTACTATTCACACATGTTACCGTTCACGCTACTGTACACGAATACTGTTCAGTATTAATGTTCACGCTACTGTACACGGCTACTGTTCATGCTGCTGTGAAAAAAAATGCAGCAGCTGCCCAAAGAGAATTTCAACAGCTTTTCTATCTGTTAACCTTCCGAATCCACCCGAGGCCCTCGGGACCTCAACAAAATGTATCAACCAGTCCTAAAACATCAAACGAACTTAGTCGAAACCTCAAATCACATCAAATAACGCTAAAATCGCGAATCACACCCCAATTTAAGCCTAATGAAACTAAGAACATCCAACTTCTATATTCGATGCAAAAACCTATCAAATCAAATCCGATTGACTTCAAATTTTGCACACAAGTCATAAATGACATAACAAAGCTATGAAAATTTTCAGAACTGGATTCCAAACCCGATATCAAAAAGTCAACTCTCGGTCAAACTTTCCAAAAATCTTCTATTTTTCAACTTTCGCCAAAATGCGCCGAATTGTCCAACGGACTTCCAAATCTAAATCCGAACATGCTCCTAAGTCCAAAATCATCATACAAAACTATTGGAATCATCAAAATTCTATTCCGAGGTCTTTTTATCAAAAGTCAAATCTCCGGTCAAACTTATGAAATCTTTAGCTTTAGATTTCTAGATTCTGTTAAATGGCGATAATTTGATCTAGGGAACTCTGAATTCGATTTCGGGCATATGACCAAGTCCCAAATCACGATACAGATCTACCGGAATGGTCAAAACTAGGATTCGGGTTCGTTTGCTCAAAATATTGACCGAAGTCAACTCAGTTGAGTTTTAAAGCTCTAATTCACAATTTAATTCATTTTTCACATAAAAACCTTCCGGAAAATTATACGGACTGCGCACGCAAGTAGAATTATTGATACCGCTTTTCAAGGTCTTAAAATACCGAGATGATTATTAATTTAAAGAAGACATTTTGGTTCATCACAAAATTTCATGCTCAAATTCGTGGTCAAAATCCAAAAATACCAATTTCTAGTTTTTTTTACCAAAACCCCAAGTTTTCACTAATTTTATATAAAATCCAAGTATTTAACTTGCAATATGTGGGAATCACTTATTACCTTGACATGAATGATAAAAATGGAGCTCCAAAATCGCTCATAGGTCGGCTCCCATGAAGGAGATGAGATGAAATGAGCCAAACTAACTTTTTTAAACTTATACACTGCCCAGGCGACCTTCTTCGCACAAACCCAAAGGAAGATATACTGCCTAGGCGACCCTTCTATTCATGATATATATATATATATTATATGTTGGAGTTATTTGTAAAAAATTAAGATCAATCAGAACAAAAAGTTGTGCTTTTGACAAGGGGTGGACAAAATGAATGATACATAATGAAAATTAACAATACATAAGGTATTAAGATTGTGTTCTTGACATTGATCCAATTCATTTGAAGATAAAAACAGGAAAAAGCAACATTGCTCTTAGCTAATCCAGCAGTCAAAGATAAAACATTATTGTAGAGCAAATCACAATGTCGAAACTACCTTGTAAAAATAATCATATTTTTTCTGAATAATGCTGCTTCGCAAACTAGCGCTTAGTCTCTCTTTATTACAGTCTGAAAAGGTTGAGTAGACTTACCAAGTGGCCTGGACATAAACTTAGCCATGTAATCACTTACTAAATTCTTTATAAAGAGGGGGATTTTCTTCTGATACGAGCTCTTTGATTGGACTATAGTGTTAGGGATATATTAGATATGTCCTAGATCCAATCTCATATTTGATGATTTGAACATATTTTTATGAATGTTATTTTATATAATATATATATATATATATATATATATATATATATATATATATATATATATATATATATATATATATATATATATATTATATATATATATATTTCATATAAAATATATATATGACATTTGATATTCTTTTATCATTATTATTAATTGCTTGATTATTTTGATAAGGTCCTTGATTAAATTTTGAGACTTGTCATCGTGATTGAGATCATGATAATGAGAGTAAAGTTTCTTATAATTTAATATAAATTTAGTTCTTGATCATAGGATTATTAATTTGGACATTAATAATCCGGTTAGATCAATATCTATGTGATCGTCTTTATAGGATAAAGATTGGTTGATCTCATTAACTGAATCACATAGATAGATGATGCATATAGAGATATGATCATTGAATCGACTCATTGGATAATTCCTAATGGTTAGAATTACCATAAACTGTCAATAGGATATTCTCTTGAAGAATGCAATGTAAGAGTTTCCTTTGACATGAGATCGTCATAGTAATTAACAAATTATTTATTGTGCTTTGATACTAAACACATATGGCCCTAGGGCGATAGTTGAAAGGATATTGGGTACGATTAAATACTTGTAGAATTAGTGATTGATCCAAGATGGAATCTGTCAACTCTTGGTAATGAGTTTAAGCTTCATGTTGTCATGAATTATAAATGACCAAACTAAGACCTTGGCCAGGGCAATTGAATGAAAGAAGAAATGAGTTTCTTAGGTCATTCAATGGTCGATTATATTTGACATGAACACATAGTTGGTCGCCTATTTGGATTTGACAGTTGAACCATATCCTAGGGTGATCCAGAGCTATAAGGATAGAAGGAATTACTACATTATTCTTCTACTGGTTCTTGAGAGTAAATTGTATACTTCATTCTATCCGGTCGTTAAGGAGTGTTGCTAGACGCCACCCTTGATTAGTATATTGATGTGATCAATTTACTACCGGCTTAGTATTGAACCTATGGGGTCGCACACTAATGAGTGTTCTGATCATTGCTAAAGGATTAATTACTTTATTATTTGATAATTAAATTAAGGAATTTAATTAGTCAAATAAATTTAGTTATTAGTCCAAATGAAATATTATTATATTCTTTGCTAGCACAGAGGATATAATTAATATTGTGAATAAATTGAAGTTTTTATTTGGACAGAAAATTAAATTGTATCTCTCGGTTGAAATATATATATATATAATTAATATTTGTTTATATAAGGTGTATATATATAATATTAATGAAGAACACTTGATCTCCTACGACAGAATTTCAATTCAAACTCCTCAAGATCTTGGAAGATTCATCCCTTTAGAATGTTATATATTTTTCGATGAAAAACTTTTATAAAGTTAATAAAGGAAGTTTGTCATAATCATCCCACTTAGAATGAGATATATTTTTCAATGGAAAACTTTTATAAAGTTAATAAAGGAAGTTTGTCATAATCATCCCACTTAGATGAGATATACTTTTCAATGGATTCAATTTTTATATTAAAAGACTTACTCTTGATTTAGAATCGGATGACATTCATTTGCAGTAGCAAAAACTCTTTATTCTTCCCTTTTTTAGCTTCCATTTTTTAAGTAAAAATAACAGGTTTGAGAAGACATAAAAATCAAGAGACAAACATTCTTGACAATAACAGTTCTTGTCGTGTAACATTAAATTGAGATTTTTTAGAAAAATTTCAACACAATATTTTGTTCAATTTTGTTGAGGGGTTTCATTGATCAAAGAGTTTAGCAAAGATCGGTCTCGGTGTGGATACGCATAGAGTCTTCGCACAATCGAAGAAATTTTTTGAAACAAGACTCTATTCACCAGGTACGTCTTAGATCCGATCTTTGACATGCAAATAAATTTTAAACACGAAAAGTTCTGCCTAGAATTGTTATTGTCTTCCATTGCGTGTTATGAACACATATATGCGAACCTACACATAGATCTTTGGAGTTGCAGAAACACCGGTGAAGAAGCACGCCACTGACATCCTCGGTCCTACCTTATTCGCTATAACTCTATGATTCACACTTACAAACATGTCATTTGATAACATCTGTTACAAAATCAGATTGAAATAAGTGAGACAATTTTGCTTAATCTAAGATAAAAGAGACCACAATGTTGTGTGTCAATCGAGGGGAAACTTGGCGTAACTAGTAATGTTGTTGTCATGTGACCAGGAGGTCATGAGTTCGAGATGTGGAAACAGCCTCTTGCAGAAATACAGGGTAAGACTGTGTATAATAGACCTTTGTAGTCTAACCCTTCCCGGGACCCAACGCATAGCGTGAACTTAGTGCACCGGGCTGCTCTCCAATGTTGTGTGTCTAATTCTTCTCGTATGATTACGCGTATAGTACTCTTTCTTTAACTCAACATCTTGTTCATGAAATTTACGAATCCCAAGAATCATTCCTTCCAAAACACAAGAAGGAACCCCATGATTTATCTGTTGGAAAAATCCCCACTTTTCTGATGCTTCCCTTATTTCATCGACAATTTTCTTACGTTGATCTTCAACTTCTACGCCACTTAGATCCACCACAGGAATCTTTAGAGTTGACTTGCACTGATTCAACTCTTCAACAAGTTCATCAGGTGGCCTAATGAAAATTCTTGGTATGTTCACAATTCCAGAATCAACTAGTCCTTTAACACCAGCTTTTGTATCATCGAAATCGTTTATTTCCTTCAATCGATCATAATCCATTGTCAGTTCAGCTTGTGAATCTTCAGTGGAAGACATATTTGTTCTTAGTTTCAAGAAGGTTAAGTTTCTTGAGCAACTAAGTTAGTTAAAGTCAAACTAGTGCTCATAAATGAAATGGTCCATTGTGAATCAATATTCAAAAGGAAGACATTATTTTAATTAGTTTGGTGCTAAGACAGTGCAGATCTCGAGTACAGCTTTTGACCTAGAATTCCGTAAAACAAGTTGGGGAATGAACCGATTAAATGCATTCATCTAACGAGAAAAAAGTAGGGCAAAGATCATTGCCGCAAAATATATAAAATTTGTATTTTTTGTATATAACATACAACAATTTATATATACAAAAAATAAACCAAAAATATGTAGTATATTTTTTGCTAATATTTTAAGAGTGACTACAGTGTCATTTTCCAAAAAAATAAAAAATAAAATAACATAAGCTAGTTTTGCTACACATATATAGAAGCAAAAAGAAATTGTAAGAAAATGTAGGTTTGTGTAATATTTTAGGTTACAAATAGTTTCGTCACAGTAAAATATAAGAAAATGTAGGTTTGTGTAATATTTGAAACCACTGGGTAGACATGTATACCAACAAAAACCTCAGGGGAGGTTTGTGAAATTTTTCCTAAAAAAATTACTGCTAAATAATTAAAAGTTAATCAAAAGCACCGTGTTGAAGTTAAATCAAGAGCTTAGTAACTTGGGAAGAACAAAAGACCTCTTGAATCTTGAATAAAAGATCAGGAATTTTGACCAAGTCTATGGCTTTTATCTTACTCATTTTGTCATAACTTTTCTGAATTTAAAAAAAAAGAAGAACAGCTCGGTGTATGAAGCATCTCGCGTTCACGCAGAATCCGAGGAAGGACCACACCCCAAGAGATTCTACGGCTTGAACTCATGGCTTATAGATCATATGGAGATAATTTTACTGTTACTTCAAGGCTACCCTTAAAAAATTGAGTGATAGAGACTACCATCTCCTTTGATAAAGACTTTTTAAAAGAGCTAAAGTGAAGAGCACATCATGTGATCTTTAGACAACTCAAGAAAAAGCTAAAACAATTTCAATGTATACTCAAGAATACATAACATGGTTTTATAACACCTATTTTGTGTTCAAGAAACCACTGTTCTCAATTTCTTTAGATAAACAGTACTTGAGGTACTTATTTAATTGTTAAAAGATACATGTACAACTGGTATAAGAATACTTAATTGAACACACGAGCAGAAAACCATAGCGAAGCAGTGAAACACTGTTAAGATGATGAACAATTCTGCAGATCCCGTCACTCTTTTTGTAATTTGAAATGTGACAATAAAGAAGCTCCATCTAGCCCTTTGTTGTATAAATAAGTGACATACTCGTTTCTGCTTGTTTCTCGGTACATTGGAGGATTTTCGTCTGATAACAACTCCTTGATTGGGCCATATAATCTCGATTCACTTCCTTCTTGAAAATGCATTCTGAAAAGACTCGCCACTGAAATTCTTGGTCCTATATTTTTCGCTAGCACTCTGTGAAGAACGCTTCTGAACTTATCGTTTGTGATCAGCTACAAAACAAAACAGAAACTAGTGAATTAATTGATCAAGTTTGTGACATTTATATTAAAAGAATTTTTTGACCAATGTGAACTTGCCTGCATTAAGTCTCCAATGTTCACAATTAGAGCTCCAGGCATGAAAGCAACATCAACCCATTGATTTTTGTGAAAAACTTGGAGTCCGCCAATTTGATCCTGTAATACAATAGTCAAGAAGCCGCTATCTGTGTGACCGCTAAGGCCTAAAGTGAAATCTGGTTCAGGACATGCTGGATAATAATGGCCAACTACGAGTAGCCCCTCCGCACATTTTATGTCTTTCAAGTGATTCGGGTTGAGTCCTAGAGCTTCAGAGAGTAGCTCATATAGAGTAATCCCCAGTTTCATCACATAATCCGTGTATTTGATCAAAACATCTCTGTAACGTCAAAACATTGCGACATAAGCATGCCAATACTGAAGCATTTCATAATTAGTATGAGCTAAAGTTGCCTAAGCAAAGAAAGGTATACTAGTAGTAAGCATGATATGTACCTGCAAATCTCTGGAATTTCTTCGGGGCGAGGAGGATTAGGAGCCATGACACAGTAAAAGGTGTCTCTCCAATTAGCTGTTTAGGCTTTGTGTAGATCAAAATTTGTATTATAGGTGAACTTCCTCGTGACATCACGAGAGTAGAAGTCTTTCTTCACCTCAGGATCCTGCTCATGAAAATGGTGAACGCCTTCTAGTAATTTCTCCATAACACTTGATGGGATTTCATGGTTGACAATTTGGAAAAATCCCCAGTTTTCACAAGCATCCTTTATTTCTCGGACAATATCAGCTCGTTGAGCTGCACTTTTGCCCGAGCCTCCTAAATCTATGACTGGAAGGCTAAACTTAGTAGCTGCATCGGAATCCGATTTGTTTTCAATTACAGGCTGGTTGTGCAAGAATATACGCGGTAACTTTGTGACAAGCATCCAGAAGTCCCTTTACACCAACCTTTGAATCATCAAAGGCTTGAACTTCACTTTTCCTATCATATTCTGAACTATCATCTAGCTGAGTATTGCCATTGTTTGAGCCTGCCATTTTACTTTCTATAAAGGATACCCCAATTTTGACTATCCGTGCAAGATTCCTTATAAAACATTAAGGTATTTATAAAGAACGCATCGAAGAACCAGGTCCTTCAATATACCAGTGCATTACGAAAATTGGGCGCCACACAAATCTAACTCCGGTGTGGTATTGAAGTGTAAAACATCGATAGTTAATATTTTTCTATAGCATTTCAGGAATCAGATTCCATCAAAATTATGTATACATACACCTAACACTTATGTGTCCAAACCTGTTTGTTTAACCAAAAAATAGAATTTCAGTCAAAGTTAGAATTTAGAAGAACGCGAGTTACTAATAATCAAAAGAATATGTAGAAGAAAGTAATTTAGAGTAACCAGAGTGTAATCAGGAGAAAAACAAGTGAATCAAAGTATATTCCGATTGTGTCTTGTGTTTACAAGTGACCAAATACCTCCCTTTTATAGGTATCTTGAAGATATGCATTTTCCCCAAATCATAATGAGGCTATTATGAATAATTAAAGACATTGAATGCTACGTTACACAATCATTGTAATCAATACAAATTCTCTAACGTATCCAGTATTTAATGCCTGTCGAATTTCGTATCTGCGCTCTTTATTATGGTCAGATCCATTCCTTTTGATAAATGATTTAAATAGGTACGGGCGCTGAATCCTTCAAATGTCCTCCCGTGCCTCTTCCTTTGCCTTTGCTCGTTCTACTGCTGCCTGTGCCTCTTGACTAATTATAATTCTTTGACTATTTGATTAGTCCACGTGTCTCAACATGTCACGTGCATATATAAATGCAATTTTTCCCAATACAGATAGTCCCCTCACTTTCCATTTATTCATCAATTGAATATTTGGGAAGTGGATTTCATTAAAACGAGAATTTTTGTCACCATTAATGCTATGACAAAATTGACACTTCAATTGTCACTTCCATTTAATATTTCGTACGCGTATCAATTTTCCATTGGCTCTACAGTTTTTGCAACCTTTTTCAAGGTTTTTACGGTTCCATTATTAATGAAGTGCCAGTTATCATAATTATGGTCTTTCCACCTCCGCACTTTTACCTTTGGCGGTTGCTTATCGGTATAAATATAATTTTTTTCCCTTGTCTTTTATCACATAAAGCTTATTGAACACTTATTTCTCCAAATCTCTATTTACTTCTTCCTTAAATCATTCCTCTTCGATATGTCTTCTCCAAGCCCTAACCCTGAGAGAGTTTCCATTACTGACTCCTTCCCCAATGCCCCTGTTAGGCGCAGAAGGGGAGGTAGACTTCGTAGTTTAGGATCTACTCGAGGTGGTTCGTCTATGCCTTCTTCTGGTTCTGGTCCTTCCTCTAGAACCAGAGGTTCCCTTTCTCACAAATCTTCTTCTAGGGGTAAAGATCATTCTGAACCTTTTCGCGAACCTTTAGAAGATGATATAGTCCCTTCAGAATTGTCTTTTTACCATGACATGGAATATCTTAGAAACCATGGTTCCACATTAGATCGTGTCAATGCTTACCCTACTCAAATTACAAAGGTTTTGACTTCTGTGGTTCGTAAGGACTGTCATTGGAGTAATGATTATCCCATTATTATCCCTAATCTGAATCAGAGAATTACTTCTTATTTAACTGGGTTCTCTTTTGTTTACACTTACCCTTTTACTTTAGGGTTTAGACTAGCAATCGACCCAATCATTCTTGAATTTTGCCGTTTTTTCAATGTCTGCTTGGGTCAAATTGGCCCAATCATATGGAGGGTTGTTGCCTGTTTAAGTCATTTAGCCACTAAAGCTGAAGCTCCTTTTACTTTCCCTCACTTGATTCATCTTTACTCATCTAGACTTTTTCGTAATGGTGTTTTTACACTAGTAGCCAGGAGTAAGAGGGTTTTGGTGAGCCCTGAAGATGACAAGGATCGTGGCTGGTATGCCCGATTTGTTGTTTCCCCCACTGTTGGTTTAGTGGGTGAAGATAATGTTCCCTTCCCTGAGAAGTGGAATTTTGCACGTAGGTCTTTTATCCCTCTCGTATCTTCTTCTTTCAAGTTTATCAGCTTTTCTAATTTTACCTCCCCCCTTTTTTATTAGCAACCATGGGAGTTGTGGGGGATGTTTCCAATTTTGAAGAACCTGAGGCGTGCTTTTCTAGTGTAGTATCGTTCTATGACTTGCCTTTGTGCTGCCATTCTTATTAAAGCAGCTTCTCTCTGCCCCTCGAGTAAATTTAGGTTGACCCGCATCTCCTCGTCATTAGATTCTTGTATCGCCTATGTGAACCGTGTACTTGGTTCCCCTATCTCAACTGGAATTAAATCCTCAGCTCCATAAACCAATGAGAACGGTGTTTCTCCTGTACTTATTTTTGCAGTTGTGCGATATGCCCATAAAACTCCAGGTAACACTTCATGCCAGTTTCCTTTTGATTCCTCTAGTCGTTTCTTTAAATTGTTGATAATGACTTTGTTCGTTGATTCTGCCTGTCCATTACCCACCGGATGATAGGGTGTTGACGTATTCCTTTTAATTTGCCAGCTTTGAAAAAATTCCGCGATCTGTGCTCCAATAAACTAAGGACCATTATCACATACAATCTCCTTTGGTACGCCGAATCGGCATATGATATTCCGCCAAATAAAGTCTCTGACTTCCTTTTCTTGCACCTGTTTGAATGCACCTTCCTCTACCCATTTAGTAAAATAATCAGTGAGAACAAGCAAAAATTTTACCCGTTCTTTTGCTTGCGATAATGGACCTACGATATCCATTCCCCATTTCATAAATGGCCATGGCGCAATGACCGGATGTAATCATTCCGCAGGTCTATGCATATTGTTACCGTACCTCTGGCATTTATCACATTTGGCCACGAAACTTTCTGCCTCCTCTTCCATTTTAAGCCAGTAATAACCTGCCCTAATTAAGGTTCTTACTAGTGATCTTCCACCTGCGTGATTCCCGCAATGACCCTTGTGTATTTCTCTCATTACATACTCTGTTTGCGAAGGTCCAAGGCATCTTGCTAAGGGTCCACCGAACATTTTACGATATAGATTTCCTTGTTTTAAGCAGTACCGAGCGGCCTACCTACAAAGCGCATAAGCCTTTTTCTTGTCATCAGGGACGATTCTATACTGCAAAAAAGCAACAATTTCGTTCCTCCAATCCCAGGTTAAGTTATTAAAATTTACCTCATTCGCATCAGGATCAAGAACTGAATGAAATAAATGTATCACTGAGGCATTTGCATCGTTTGCCACGTCGGCCGCAGATGCGAGATTTGCTAGGGCGTCTGCTTCAAGATTTTCGTCCCTGGGTATTTGTCTAATTTTCCAATCTTGAAATTGTTTTATCAATTCCCGTACCTCTTCCAAGTACTGCTGCATCCTTGCTTCCCTGGCTGTATAAGTCCCCAGTATTTGATTAACTACGAGTTGTGAATCACTCTTGATTATAATCTGATTTATGCCAAATTCTCGTGCCAGTTCTAAACCTGCAATCATAGCCTCATATTCTACCTCATTGTTAGTTATGGTATGACATTTAATAGCTTGCCGAATGGTTTTACCCGTAGGTGGTACCAATAATACCCCCAAACCTGCTCCTCTCACGTTAGATGAGCCATCAGTGAATAAAGTCCAAGTTCCTAGGTTAGCTCCATTGAACACCTGTAATTCTTTTTCTGCTTCTAACTGTATTCCCTGACTAAAATCAACCACGAAATCAGCTAATACTTGTGATTTTATAGCAGTTCTAGGTTGGTATGCAATTTCGTATTCACTTAACTCTATTGCCCACTTAGCTAACCTACCTGATAACTCATGCTTATGTAATATGTTACGTAAAGGGTGGGTAGTTACCACAACGATAGGATGACACTGAAAGTAAGGTCTTAGCTTTCTAGATGCCATGATTAACGAAAGTGCAAGTTTTTCTAACTGAGGATACCTCGTCTCTGCATCTAACAGAGATTTACTTACGTAATAGATAGGTGATTGTTTACCTTACTCTTCTCCGACCAAAATAGTACTTAACGCCACCTCCGAAACAACAAGGTAGAGGAGTAGCTTTTCCCCAGCCTTTGGTTTTGCCAACAAAGGTGGATTTGATAAGTACGTTTTCAAATTCCTAAGTGCTTGTTGACATTCCTCATTCCATTCAAAATGATCCTGCTTCTTAAGGGTTGAGAAGAATTTAAAACACTTCTCTGATGATTTAGAGATGAATCTTCCCAAGGCCGCAATTCTCCCTGTTAATCTTTGAACTTCTTTCTTGTTTGAAAGTATGTTAGGGATTTCCTCAATGACTTTAATCTGTGCATGTGAGCACGTGATTTTTGTTTTTCGCACGACAATCGCTCCAAAAAGAAATAAGAAATAATAATTGGCCCTGCTGTACAATTTTGAATTTCTGTGCGGCACTTTGTTGATTTATTTGTGACTTTGGCCCATTTTATTTATTTACTTTATTAAAACAAAATTCAAAAAATTTGTACGTATCATGCATAATCTGAACCGTAACATGGTTTAAATAGAAAAGCATAAACATGCATCTTTGTCCGTGATTTTGTTTTGTTTAATTTTACTTGTCTTGAATTATTTTAACGTGTGTGTGAATAATTGTATTGGGTGTTTATTTTAATTTGATTTTATTTAGTTTTGTATTTTTTTTATTTTTATAATAATAAAAGAAAAAGAAAAAAAAAGGAAAAGAAGAAAAAGGGCCCTGCCTTTCCGGACTTGGGCCAATTTATTAAAATTGGCCCAAACAAAACAATGCCCAAAACCCAGGCCTGCCCAGTCCAGTCCAGTTTGATACCGAGGGTGTCTAAACGACACCGTTTTAACCCAGTGTGGTCTGGGCCGTTGATCTCAGATTGATCAACGGCCAAGATCACATTTCCATAACCCACCAATGGCCCCGACCCGTTTTCACCCGGACCAACCCAAACCCTCAACCCTCAAAACGACACCGTTCCATTTAAGCCTTCAGATCCAGACCGTAGATCTAGATTGATCTAACAGTCGAGGTTCACCCACCCACTAACTATATAAACCATTCACCATACCCTGCCCCCCTAGCCAACACCCCCGCCTTCGTCTTCACCAAACCCATCCCCTTCAAACCCTAGCCGCCCCTGCACACCTTCACCAGAAACCCGGCGGCCTGAACGCCGGTGACCTCCACTTGAACACCATAGAACCCCCTCACCACCCTGAACATAGACCTGTTAACAGTTTGGTTCGAATCACCCCCCAGGTCCTCGAATCTTCATTTGAAGATTCGAGTCAAAACTCGATCTAACCCAACCAACCCCAGTTTCATACCAGACACTCCCCGGACCCTCCTCGTGACCAAACCATACTTGGTTTGGTCCGAATCTGATCAGGGAAGCCTGAATCCCAGATCTAAGTTTGAAGGTTTTGTGTCCTTCGTCACTGGTTCATACCGGTTCAACCGAAGAGATTAAGGTCTAATGGACTTCGATCAAAGTGTTTCTCATCTGAGAAACACTTCGATTAAAGTCCATTCAGCCTTAAGAAAGTTTGTCCAAATCCAAGTTCAAACTGTTAAACTTTTCAAGTTTTAAGGTAAGTCTGCTTTCTTTTCCTTTATTTGTTTTTAGTCCGTATGATTTGTTTTAAAAGACTGTTCATATTTGTTTTAATTTTTATCAACTTTTGTTTGTCCACTTTGTTTGAACATCTGTGTTTGTTTGAATCCCTCTCCTCCTATTCTGATACGGCATGCGTATTGGTTGTATTCCAAATTTGTACTGACTAACTGATTCCTCAAAGTACCATTCTATTTTAATCAGTATAAGTCGAGTCATGTGTCCCATACTTCTGAATGTCTGATTTTTGGCTACGATTGTGTACGTTAATGCTAATATAGTCGAGTCGACATGAGTCGTCAATTAGTTTCAACTGTCTGAGCATAGTAAATCGATTTGCTTCTGTCGAACATTTGTTAAATCAATTAAGAACCAATCTTGTTTACTTATAGCTATTGATTTGGATCGGTAATGTAAAAGGGATGTTTGGTTTAAATGCTGAATTGGAGGGCATGTGCACTCTTGCACAGCATTTGCATTGGTGCACCTCATGTGCATTGGTGCACCTCATGTGCTTTGTGCACAACCTGTGGCCTGCATAAAGGTCCTTGTTTAATTTTAAAATGGTTTGACAGCATATGCTGTCAACATATCCCACTGCCCATACTTGCTTTTAGTTAAATAAAATGGAAAAGCTAAATCTGCCAGGGAATGATGGGGTTTTAATACTTAATTAGCTAAGTGGAACTGAAAAGGGGCAGCACATGGGAGGGGTATTTGATTAATCCAACAGGCTGATGAAGGGCTGAGGTTTAGGCTTATAAAAGAGGGACAGAATTAGGAGACAAGGAGATAGAAAAACATCTGATAGACTGGGGAGAGCAGAGAAGAGAGGGGAAAGAAAATACACACTCTAGACCTTAAGAGCTGATAGAAAAGAAACACACACACACTGTGAAGATAGAAAGAAAAGAGAGAGTTGACAGGAACAGAAAGAGAGCAAGAAAGAGAGAAAACAGATTAAGAAATCAGAAACTTGGTCTCGTTTGTCTGAAGTTCATTTATTGCCAATACGTTAGGCAGTGTTCTTTCTTCTAAATTTCAATCGAGATTATTGTTAGTGTTCTGCTGCATTTGGTATATTCCGGAATTGGACTGTCTGGAGTATCACACTATGTGCTGTTTCATCGGGTTGTTTCTCCTTCAACTCTAGTTCCATCTCGCAACAGAATCCTTTCTGTTGTGCTGTTCTGATTGCTGCTGCTATCTTGCTCACTATTGCTGCTGCATTTTTGTCCTGCTGCTACTGTTAATTCTGCCTTTTTGCTGCTGCTGATTCCCATCTTCTTCTTCTTCTCCTTTGCACTTTCAGCATTTTCAGGTACACATTTCAAGTCCCATATTGATGTAATTGAAACAGTTTGAAAGCATGAAATGAAAAAGGTTGAAGAAGTTCAAGCATTTGCTGTAATATTCATAGTACATTAACAGGCCTTGTGGAAATTGATTTAGCTTATGTTTCAATAGTTCAAAAGAGTATACTGATAGCCGACTGAGTTTCACCCCTTTGTATTTGAGCTCGACAATTGTCTGTTAGTATAAGTATGCATATTTCGACTTTACACAATACTGTTTTCTGTTTCATTTAGTTTTTTTAGTAAGACTAGTCTATATAAGTTTGGTTAAGTTCAATACAAGAAATGCTCAGACTAAACGTTGTATTTCGCTAACTCGTATATGATTCCTTGTCAAATTAAAGCATTTTACTTCGCCAGTTATCCTTTAACCTAGTTCAAATAAGTTCAGTTAAGTTCAAATTAAGAAATGTGCGGATTAAGTATTGCATTTCATCTATTTCATATGTAATCTTTTATTCGACCAAATCATTTTCGTAAAAGGCATGACGTCTTTTTTTACTTTAAAAGTAATCAATCAAAATTGACAGGAGTTTGGTTTAAGCTGAAGTATATACTTCAATTAGCACACACACTTTCCTTTCTTCTATCTCTGGAAATAAAAATAATAGAAATGTAGTCACTGTAGGATACCCTTCTAAAAATAATAAGACGAGCCTCGCCAAATAAAAAAAAAACCAATTGCGGGGCCCTCAACAACTAATGATAATTATTTAGAATTCAAGATAGGCCATTTAATAAATTTCATGGCCTTCTACAAAGATAATAACGCGTTAGACTCTGTTGGCGCGACTTAATTAAATCACATTCTTAAATTCGGGTGCACATTGATGTGACCCAAATCCAAATCTCAACGAAGTCCAAATGTGTCGACAATCACGGGTGCATTGATTGTGACGTGGTTCGAGATGCATTTTCACGACGTTGCAATTCTGTAAAATAAATGATAATAATAAAAGCGGTTAAAACTTAATAAAAGCACATAAGTCACAACATGTATTTAAATAAGATATTTAGCCATTATAACAATTTAAGCGACCGTGCTAGAACCACGGGATTCGAGGGTGCCTAACACCTTCCCTCGGGTCAACAGAATTCCTTACTTAGAATTTCTGGTTCGCAGACTTCATTTGGAAAAGTCGAAAATTTCCTCGATTTGGGATTCAAGATAAACCGGTGACTTGGGACACCAAAAGCCAAACCTTTCCCAAGTGGCGACTCTGAATTAAATAAATAATCTCATTTCGAACATTGTCACTTAAATTGGAAAAACTCCACCCGCGCATTTTAACCCTTCGGGGCGGGCGCGCAAAAAGGAGGTGTGACAGCTCTGGCGACTCTGCTGGGGATATTGACCCAGAACCACTGGTTCAGGGTCCAAGAATTCGAGCTTAGAATAATTGTTATATCTGGCTTATTATCTGATCTTTATTACATGTTTTGCATAAAAGTGCTAAATGTTGTCTTTTACCGCTTTTGATATTATCTGAACTGTATATAAACTGTGCCGAAACCCTTCTTTTCTTACCTCCGGGGAGAAGCTCGTTGGTCGAGACTCCCTATTCTGTTAGTGTCAATACCTGAAATAAGAAAGAGGTCGGACAAGTTACAAAGCCGGACGATCTCGCGGGTCCCCGGTACGTAGCCCCCTCCTCGACTCGAGTTGTCCGCTCGGGTACACAGTCTAGAGCAAATACCAAGGTTTAAACCTAGTATAACGAAAATTCATGCCGGATCCCTAGTAGGAACGCTTATTTGCATCATATTGCATTTGACTTAGGGGACTCAACACAGGGGTTGGGTCCGTCTAGGACAGGCAACCTGAAATGGAAAAGACCATCATGCTGCATTCCTATCTGTGTTGTGCATTTATTTGCTTCGGTTCCGCATGTCGACCGGTTCTTAAAAAAAAGGGAAAATAGCAGCGTAGGGGAGATAATTACTTATTTTTGGAAAATAAAACCAATGTCCAAGTAGTGTCAAAACCTCGCCGGAATTTTTCTAAAAAAAAAAAAACAAAACTGTCTTGTTTATTGAGAGTTATTAAAAAAAATATATAAAAAATAAAAAAAATATAGTTCCTTTAATCTTTACCTCTTTTCAAAAACAAAAAAAAAAATAATATAAAAAAAAATATACGTATTCCTGATTTCTAGGTTTATTCGATTTTTCCTATTTTTACAATATTCCCGAACTATGCCGGTTTGATTCTCACCGGATGTGAGATACGTAGGCAACCCTCGTCGGGTTCAACCCCACTTTTCTAAATAGCCAAAAATCAGTAAATAAATAAATAAAAGATGTGTCAAATTTTTAATAGAGTCGTAAATAAGTCAGGTGACGTTGTTTTATCATAAATAGCTGAATGTTCCCGAAAGGGACGCCGGAAGGCTGACTTTGCATAAACAGCCACCTTTGGGTTTTGTTTAGCGTTTTTTTAGACCCGCACAGCCTTAAAATCTTTCTCCAAAGTGTTTAAAGGCCGTGGTCAAAGCTTGATCCTCTCTGTAAAAAAATTTTTTTTTTTTTTGAGTCAGTCAATTTTGTTAAAATCACCTTAATAAATGTGCAGGATGAGCACGATGCAAAATGAACATTTTTCAATAATGACCAAAATCTCTGTCAAGTTACGGCTATGGTGGAATGACCTAGGTGTTAAAGGACAAAATGAGGTTAAGAAATATTTGAAAGGTCTTGTGGGTTTGTTGGAAATCCAGCCTCGGGGAGATATCATAAGAGCTTTGATTACCTATTGGGATCCGGCGCACAATGTTTTCCATTTCTCTGATTTTGAGCTCACCCCAACTTTGGAAGAAATGGCAGGATACATCGGGAATACTGAACTTCCGTTGAGGGAAAAATACTTGGTCGCCCCAAGAGTCATCACGGTACATCGGTTCCTGGATTCATTGAAAATACCTAGAACAGTCCACAACCCGGATCTAGCAGCCGGATTCTGTACTCCATGCTTCATATATGATAGATACGGTCACGAGGGGGATTCAATAATCCAATCAACAAACTGTGCAGCAAAGGAGTTCGTCAGAAGTGGGACGAGCACAGACGAGTGGCGTTCATGATAATGTTCCTGGGTCTTCTGGTATTTCCGAGAAAAGATGGAAACATTGATTTGAAGATATCTGGGGTCGTCAGCACTTTACTCACGCAAAGTGGCAGTACTCTCGCGCCAATGGTGGTATCTGACATCTTTCGAGCTCTCACAGCTTGTAAAGCTGGGGGAAATTTCTTCGAAGGTTGTAACTTGCTCCTACAGATATGGATGACCGAGCACCTCTGCCATCATTCCGGGATGTTGAGCCATGGTTCCCCGGAAAAGACCCGCATAGAAGAATCTTACACGAGAACCAGAGAGATCATTTGGCCCAAAGGAGTCCTGGCATGGACCTCGTTCTTGCAAGCTCTTACTGCCAGCCAAATACAATGGACGTTGGGATGGTTGCCTGTTGATGAGGTCTTATATATGTCGGCGGCTAAAACTCATTTCTTACTGATAGGGCTTAAGAGCATTCAACCTTACGCACCCGGACGAGTGTTGAGACAGTTCGGAAGGTGCCATACAGTACCTCATGAAGAAGATCTCAGCGCTCAAACAGTTGAGATAAGTCCTAACGGACAGTTCCCAGAAGCGAAGATTCGCCAAATCTGGAATGAGGGTCAATATTTGAAATCAGATACTGGCGTGCGGGATCGAGCCAAGGGAGAAATGGCGCCAGGTTACCTTGCATGGTATAGAAGGGAACTCGAGCATGAAAGGCCAGCTAAGAGACCCCACATCCGGGATTTCACCGAGTCATCGCAAAGGCATTGGGATTGGTTAGCAAAGGAAAGAGGTTATTGTGCCGAAATCAGCAGATTAAAGCAACAGGTAGAAGGCATGAAATACGAGCACAACGTGCAAATTGCTACCGATCTGGGAGAAGCGGAACAGGTTAACTCAAGAAAATGAAATGCTCAGAGCCCAGATCAAACAGATAAGGTTGGATGCAGATAGACAACCAAGGCGTCGATCGGACGAGCAGCTGATAAAAGGGCTAAAAGGTGAAATCAGGGAATGGCGAGATGGCTTGGAGAGATCTGAAAACATCATAGCAGAGTTCAAGGCACAGTGGGATACAAGAGCAGATAAGCATCGTAGATACCTGAATCAATTGGAAAGCGATCACGAGAAGACTGTTGCTAAAATAAAGAGAGAGATGGCAGCACTTGAGATCAAAGCAGCTAGTCAGGCCAAGGATTTCCAAATTGAGAGCAGATACTGGTATGACTCAATAGCCCAGATGAAGTTGGAAGTACGACGATTGGAACATCAGCATATACAGGATATTCAAGTATTCGAAATATGCAGCGATCAGATAAAACGCCTACTCATAAAAAAGAAGCAAACCAGAGATAGGATCAAAGCCATTGCCCATGCCATCACCAGACGATGTCTGCGATGTGAGAACATGTCCAGTGTTACCTTCCCCTCGGCAGTAATGGTTTATGTCAAGCAGACTATGCACGAACTGGAGCAACTTGAGAGGGATCTCACGCCTAGGACCGCGGCGAGGCCGAACGATGCCCCGCGAAAACCAATTTTTAAAACCATAATGCATTCGTAGGTCAAATCTGTATTTTAGCATCTTCTGCCTGTTTTTTTCATCAAGGTGATTTTCAGTCTATTTTGAGTCTAGGTTTATTTTCGAAGTTTGCTCTTTCTTTTGCAAATGTAGCTTGTAATAGAACATTTCAACAATAAAGAGGTTGTTTCTTTTACGCTCATTTGTGTTTTTCGAACTACGTGATGATCTGATTCACGTAGGCATCGTGATACGTAGGCAATCCTCATCGGATCCGGTCGCATTTCTTTTACTACAAAAAATAAAAAATATATATATAAAAATATATAATAAATAAAATAAAAGGAAAACAAAAGAGAAAAAGAAAAGAAAAAAAAAGGAAAAAAAAAAACTAATAAGAGAAAAATGCCGGAATGATGCATGCCCTCGTAGCAAACATATAGTAGTCCACTTAACTGTATAGGTGCATCATGCCCAACGTGAGATTAACTATCTATTATTTGCTACAAAATTAACCGTGCGTTTGTCATTGAGCATTTTTTTCAGGGTTTTGAAAAGACGGTTGGTTTGGTGAAAGTCTGGCCTCGCACTCATACTTCACGAGGTCAAGGAGAGGTGTTCAACTACCTGTTGTTAGGACCAGAAGCAGTACTCACACTTACTTCACCAGGTCAAAAGGAAGTGTGGAAATGTCTTCGGAAATTCCATTCCAAACAGTCCCCGTCTCTGAGGAGAGCTCAATCTCAGCCGTCCTCACACCTGAATCCGCAACTGCGGAGGAAAATAGAATCCTACGGCTCCGCATGTTGGAAATGCTAGACGACTGGAACAACGGGAAAGAGCCGCCAAGTGTCGTCCCCGGATTCCCTGAATTATTCTCCAGGTCAAGTGGAACGTCCAATGTCCCCATAAATTATCCTGCTACTCCATTTGGGTACCCAGCCACCTCCGCCTTCTCTGCTGGATCACCTTCTGAGCCTCATCCCCGAATGTCGGCCACTGATGCAAGCGTGAACATCTTTACTGCATCGCCTTGCCCGGTTACGGCACAACCTACCACATACAAACCAAGCTTTGACTCATCATCTTTTACATTCCAAGCCCCATCGTTCTCAATGGAACCAACTAGGTTCGTTACCAATATTAATCCTTTACCGCCTCAGTGCGAGCTTGCACCAGGGCAGGATCAGAACCCCAGATTTGAAGAGCAAAATGAGATTGCCAAAAGGATGAAGAGCCTCGAACAAAGTTTGAAGAATATGCAAGGATTGAGTGGACAAAAGAGCGTCTCTTATGCCGACCTGTGCATGTTCCCTCATGTGCACCTACCAACGGGTTTCAAGACCCCCAAGTTCGAGAAATACGATGGGCACGGTGACCCCATTGCACATCTTAAGAAATACTGCAACCAATTGCGGGGAGCCAGCGGAAAAGAAGAACTGCTAATGGCATATTTTGGGGAAAGCCTAGTAGGGATAGCTTCGGAATGGTATATGGATCAGGAAATGTCCCGATGGCATATATGGGAAGATCTCGCCAGAGATTTTGTAAAACAATTCCAGTACAACATCGACATTGCGCCAGATCGAAACTCTCTGTCGAATTTGAAGAAGAAGCCTTCGGAAAGCTTTAGAGAGTATGCTATTAAGTGGCGTGAACAGGCGTCGAGGGTGAAGCCCCCCATGGATGAAGTGGAAATGGTCACTACCTTTCTCCAGGCTCAAGAGTCTGACTATTTCCAAAACATGATGTCGGCCATGGGTAAGCCATTCGCGGAAGCGATCAAGATAGGAGAGATGGTAGAGAATGGGCTGAAAACAGGTCGGATTCTGAGTCAAGCAGCCATAAGGGCAACCTCCCAGGCCGTCCAAAGCGGGTCCGGAGGAACGACAAGGGGGAAGAAGAAGGAAGAAACGGCTATGGCAGCCTCTGAAGCAAGGGAGTATCGTCATCCCAGGTCCCATTTTCCGGAAAGGGCCCCACAACACTACTACCCCCACTCAAATGTGGCATATGCTCATCAACCTTATATGGTCATGAATGCCCAACCTTATAACCATCCACCACAACAAGCCAATCGAGGCCCGGCTCCACCTCCCAGAAATCAGCCTCCTTACCGCAACCACTATAACCCACAACCCCCGCAGAATAACTACCTCCCCCAGGAGCCACCTCGACGGCGGACTTTCACGCCCATCGATGAACAATACTCTACATTGTTCCCTAAGCTAGTCCAGTTGGGTTTCTTGCAACCAATTCACCAAACGAGGCAAAACCCGACATCTCCTTCTTACAAAGCCGGAGTCAGATGCGCCTATCATTCAGGGGCCGAGGGGCATGATACAAACGACTGCTGGTCATTGAAAAGGGTGGTCAAAAATTTGATAGAGCAGGGGAAAATAGTGCTAAGGGACGAAGAGATCCCGAATGTGACTAACAATCCATTGCCCGCTCACAATAATGGGCCGCTGATCGGCATGATTTGTGAAGACAAAGAGTTCGACCCTGCTTTGAAAGCCATAATTGCCATTGTCGACACAGGGAAGAGGCCTGAGATAGACCAGAAATCAGAAAAGGGGGAGGAGGCCAAGGTTGCAGAGAGCAAGCTTGAAAAGAAGGTGGAGAAGAAAGCGGTACCAGCAAAGGGTGGAATTCTTTACATACCACGAGGTCAAGCCAAGAAGACGCAGAACTTCGGGATCAAAAAGACAAAACCTATGTACGTGCGAAAAGGGGCCTATGTGGTCCGGGGGACGATTCAACCACCTCGGCTGAATGAGCCAGTGGTTATCGGACGCGTGCCACAAAAGCCAATGACCAACCCGTCCACAGTGCCGTGGAATTATCAAAAGACTTTGGTAATGTACAAAGGTAAGGAGGTCATGGAAGAACTTCCAGAAAATACTTTCGTTAGAGGGTACTCAAATACCCAAGAACTGAACAACGCCACGCAAAGGCGCTTCCCTCCAAAGAAGCCCGTGAGTGTTGAAGAAGCGGAAGTGTTCTTCCAACAAATGAAGATGCCGGATTACGAAGTGATAGATCAGCTGCGCAAGCACCCTGAGCAAGTATCCTTGCTGTCATTATTAATGAGGTCAACCGAGCATCAAAAGATCCTGCTGAAAACCCTGAATGAAGCATATGTACCGGTCGAAACCTCGGTGGAGCAACTAGAGCGGATGACAGAAAGATTCTTCGCCGTCAACCAAATCTCTTTCAACAAGAACGATTTACCCCCGGAAGGAGCAGCACACAACAAGGCCTTGCACTTAACAGTGAAATGCGAGGACTACTGGTATGACTCAATAGCCCAGATGAAGTTGGAAGTACGACGATTGGAACATCAGCATATACAGGATATTCAAGTATTCGAAATATGCAGCGATCAGATAAAACGCCTACTCATAAAAAAGAAGCAAACCAGAGATAGGATCAAAGCCATTGCCCATGCCATCACCAGACGATGTCTGCGATGTGAGAACATGTCCAGTGTTACCTTCCCCTCGGCAGTAATGGTTTATGTCAAGCAGACTATGCACGAACTGGAGCAACTTGAGAGGGATCTCACGCCTAGGACCGCGGCGAGGCCGAACGATGCCCCGCGAAAACCAATTTTTAAAACCATAATGCATTCGTAGGTCAAATCTGTATTTTAGCATCTTCTGCCTGTTTTTTTCATCAAGGTGATTTTCAGTCTATTTTGAGTCTAGGTTTATTTTCGAAGTTTGCTCTTTCTTTTGCAAATGTAGCTTGTAATAGAACATTTCAACAATAAAGAGGTTGTTTCTTTTACGCTCATTTGTGTTTTTCGAACTACGTGATGATCTGATTCACATAGGCATCATGATACGTAGATATATATATATATATATATATATATATATATATATATATATATATATATATATATATATATATATATATATATATATATATATATATATATATATATATATATATATATATATATATATATATATATATATATATATATATATATATATATATATATATATATATATAGAAAAAGAAAAGAAAAAAAAAGGAAAAAAAAAAACTAATAAGAGAAAAATGCCGGAATGATGCATGCCCTCGTAGCAAACATATAGTAGTCCACTTAACTGTATAGGTGCATCATGCCCAACGTGAGATTAACTATCTATTATTTGCTACAAAATTAACCGTGCGTTTGTCATTGAGCATTTTTTTTCAGGGTTTTGAAAAGACGGTTGGTTTGGTGAAAGTCTGGCCTCGCACTCATACTTCACGAGGTCAAGGAGAGGTGTTCAACTACCTGTTGTTAGGACCAGAAGCAGTACTCACACTTACTTCACCAGGTCAAAAGGAAGTGTGGAAATGTCTTCGGAAATTCCATTCCAAACAGTCCCCGTCTCTGAGGAGAGCTCAATCTCAGCCGTCCTCACACCTGAATCCGCAACTGCGGAGGAAAATAGAATCCTACGGCTTCGCATGTTGGAAATGCTAGACGACTGGAACAACGGGAAAGAGCCGCCAAGTGTCGTCCCCGGATTCCCTGAATTATTCTCCAGGTCAAGTGGAACGTCCAATGTCCCCATAAATTATCCTGCTACTCCATTTGGGTACCCAGCCACCTCCGCCTTCTCTGCTGGATCACCTTCTGAGCCTCATCCCCGAATGTCGGCCACTGATGCAAGCGTGAACATCTTTACTGCATCGCCTTGCCCGGTTACGGCACAACCTACCACATACAAACCAAGCTTTGACTCATCATCTTTTACATTCCAAGCCCCATCGTTCTCAATGGAACCAACTAGGTTCATTACCAATATTAATCCTTTACCGCCTCAGTGCGAGCTTGCACCAGGGCAGGATCAGAACCCCAGATTTGAAGAGCAAAATGAGATTGCCAAAAGGATGAAGAGCCTCGAACAAAGTTTGAAGAATATGCAAGGATTGAGTGGACAAAAGAGCGTCTCTTATGCCGACCTGTGCATGTTCCCTCATGTGCACCTACCAACGGGTTTCAAGACCCCCAAGTTCGAGAAATACGATGGGCACGGTGACCCCATTGCACATCTTAAGAAATACTGCAACCAATTGCGGGGAGCCAGCGGAAAAGAAGAACTGCTAATGGCATATTTTGGGGAAAGCCTAGTAGGGATAGCTTCGGAATGGTATATGGATCAGGAAATGTCCCGATGGCATATATGGGAAGATCTCGCCAGAGATTTTGTAAAACAATTCCAGTACAACATCGACATTGCGCCAGATCGAAACTCTCTGTCGAATTTGAAGAAGAAGCCTTCGGAAAGCTTTAGAGAGTATGCTATTAAGTGGCGTGAACAGGCGTCGAGGGTGAAGCCCCCCATGGATGAAGTGGAAATGGTCACTACCTTTCTCCAGGCTCAAGAGTCTGACTATTTCCAAAACATGATGTCGGCCATGGGTAAGCCATTCGCGGAAGCGATCAAGATAGGAGAGATGGTAGAGAATGGGCTGAAAACAGGTCGGATTCTGAGTCAAGCAGCCATAAGGGCAACCTCCCAGGCCGTCCAAAGCGGGTCCGGAGGAACGACAAGGGGGAAGAAGAAGGAAGAAACGGCTATGGCAGCCTCTGAAGCAAGGGAGTATCGTCATCCCAGGTCCCATTTTCCGGAAAGGGCCCCACAACACTACTACCCCCACTCAAATGTGGCATATGCTCATCAACCTTATATGGTCATGAATGCCCAACCTTATAACCATCCACCACAACAAGCCAATCGAGGCCCGGCTCCACCTCCCAGAAATCAGCCTCCTTACCGCAACCACTATAACCCACAACCCCCGCAGAATAACTACCGCCCCCAGGAGCCACCTCGACGGCGGACTTTCACGCCCATCGGTGAACAATACTCTACATTGTTCCCTAAGCTAGTCCAGTTGGGTTTCTTGCAACCAATTCCCCAAACGAGGCAAAACCCGACATCTCCTTCTTACAAAGCCGGAGTCAGATGCGCCTATCATTCAGGGGCCGAGGGGCATGATACAAACGACTGCTGGTCATTGAAAAGGGTGGTCAAAAATTTGATAGAGCAGGGGAAAATAGTGCTAAGGGACGAAGAGATCCCGAATGTGACTAACAATCCATTGCCCGCTCACAATAATGGGCCGCTGATCGGCATGATTTGTGAAGACAAAGAGTTCGACCCTGCTTTGAAAGCCATAATTGCCATTGTCGACACAGGTAAGAGGCCTGAGATAGACCAGAAATCAGAAAAGGGGGAGGAGGCCAAGGTTGCAGAGAGCAAGCTTGAAAAGAAGGTGGAGAAGAAAGCGGTACCAGCAAAGGGTGGAATTCTTTACATACCACGAGGTCAAGCCAAGAAGACGCAGAACTTCGGGATCAAAAAGACAAAACCTATGTACGTGCCAAAAGGGGCCTATGTGGTCCGGGGGACGATTCAACCACCTCGGCTGAATGAGCCAGTGGTTATCGGACGCGTGCCACAAAAGCCAATGACCAACCCGTCCACAGTGCCGTGGAATTATCAAAAGACTTTGGTAATGTACAAAGGTAAGGAGGTCATGGAAGAACTTCCAGAAAATACTTTCGTTAGAGGGTACTCAAATACCCAAGAACTGAACAACGCCACGCAAAGGCGCTTCCCTCCAAAGAAGCCCGTGAGTGTTGAAGAAGCGGAAGTGTTCTTCCAACAAATGAAGATGCCGGATTACGAAGTGATAGATCAGCTGCGCAAGCACCCTGAGCAAGTATCCTTGCTGTCATTATTAATGAGGTCAACCGAGCATCAAAAGATCCTGCTGAAAACCCTGAATGAAGCATATGTACCGGTCAAAACCTCGGTGGAGCAACTAGAGCGGATGACAGAAAGATTCTTCGCCGTCAACCAAATCTCTTTCAACAAGAACGATTTACCCCCGGAAGGAGCAGCACACAACAAGGCCTTGCACTTAACAGTGAAATGCGAGGACTACTATGTCAAGCGGGTAATGCTGGATGGGGGATCAGGTGTTGACATTTTCCCGCTCTCCACGCTACAAAGAATGGAAATTGGGGCAGGAAGAATCCGACCCAACAACGTCTGCGTGAGAGCTTTCGACGGAGTCAAGAGAGATACCATGGGAGAAATAGACCTGTTGTTGGTCATAGGACCAGTCGAATTTCGAGTAACCTTCCAGGTGATCGACATGGACACATCCTACAATTTCCTCCTTGGCAGACCTTGGATCCATGCGGCAGGAGCCGTGCCTTCCACTCTTCACCAGATGGTGAAATTCGAGTACGAAGACCAAGAAATCGTGGTCCATGGGGAAGACGAACATGCCATTTACCGGGACCCATCCATCCCGTATCTTGAACCGAGAGAAGGGAGCGAACATACGGTCTATCAAGCTTTCGAGGTGGTACTGGCAGAGCAGCACGAAGAGGGAGTACCTTGCCCCCAGCCTTTCTTGTCTAACGCTTCGGTCATGGTGGCCAAAGAGATGATCAGGCACGGATTTAGGCCAGGGAAGGGACTTGGACGAACCCTTCAGGGAATAACAGAACCCGTTACTTTGCCAGTCATCAAGAAACCTTTTGGACTAGGTTTCAAACCTACTCCAGCAGACGAAAAATGGGCAAAGAAAAGGAGAAATGAGGGCTGGAAGTTACCTCAACCACTGCCGGATTTACATGCGACTTTTGTCAGGCCAAGGTACGCTGAAGAAGAAGATGATGAGGTCTTCACAGCTGCGGAAATCGAGGAAATATGTGGGGCGATGAGAGAAATGCTCTACGAGGTCCACATGGTTCAACCAGGCGAAGGCACGAGCACTGCTGAGATGATGTACATGGGGCCAAACGCCAAGCTCCAAAACTGGGAGATCACGCCATTCCCAACTAGACGGAAGTCCGGGTAGACCTGTCCTGCCACCTTTCCTGTATCACAAGTTATCTCCGGGACATAACTTGAACGTTTTCTTCTTTTCAATTGTTGTTCTGAATTCCTAGTTGTAAACGTTGTTGTCTTCCAATTTTCCAAAGAAAATATACAAAAAAAAATCATCATTGCTTTCCTATTCTTTCTCTGTTCTGATTTTTATTAGTTTTCCTTTCATCTTCCTTTTCAGTCCTAATAATGCGGCTTTAAATATGACATGCTTGCGGACTTCACGCCCAGATCACAATGAGCTATTTAACTGCAAATTAATGAACCCAGAACCAGAATATGATGCGGAAGAGGCTTTTAGGGAGATAAACCGAGAGTTGGAATATTTCGAGAATAAACCTAAGCCAAATCTGAATGACACTGAACCGGTAAACTTGGGAACCCCGGAAGAAGTCCGAGAGACCAAGATAAGCATTCACGCGGACAAGAAAACGCGAGAGGCAATAATCCAACTTCTTCTTGAATTCAAAGACGTGTTTGCTTGGTCATATGATGACATGCCGGGACTAGGTGTTGATCTAGTGGTTCACAAATTACCGATTCATCCTGATTGTCCTCCAGTCCAACAAAAACAACGAAAGTTCAAAACTGAGGTCAGTGACAAGATTAAGGAGGAGATCACCAAGAAACTGAAAACAGGAGTGATCCGGGTAGTCCAATATACAACATGGTTGGCAAATGTGGTTCCAGTACCAAAAAAGGACGGGAAAACTCGGGTATGTGTAGATTACCGAGATCTGAACAGAGCAAGTCCCAAAGATAACTTCCCGCTGCCCAACATCCACATCCTCGTTGACAATTGTGCCAAACACGAGATACAGTCTTTCGTAAATTGTTATGCTGGGTATCATCAGGTACTGATGGATGAAGAAGACGCCGAGAAAACTGCTTTCACCACGCCTTGGGACACCTACTGTTACCGGGTCATGCCATTTGGTCTGAAGAATGCTGGGGCTACTTACATGAGGGCCATGACTGCCATTTTCCATGACATGATGCACCAGGAAATAGAGGTGTACGTGGACGATGTGATAGTCAAATCCAGGACGCAGGATAATCACATCCAAGACTTGAGGAAATTCTTCGAGAGGCTAAGGAAGTATGACTTGAAGCTAAATCCAGCCAAATGCGCTTTCGGAGTTCCGTCGGGCAAACTTTTGGGTTTCATCGTAAGCAGGAGAGGTATCGAGCTAGATCCAACTAAGATAAAATCCATCAAAGATTTGCCTCCTCCAAGAACAAAGAAAGACGTGATGAGTCTGTTGGGCAGGTTGAACTACATCAGTCGGTTTATTGCCCAGCTGACAAGCACGTGTGAACCCATATTCAAGCTGTTAAGGAAAGATGCGGCGATTAAGTGGACAACAAATTGTCAAGAAGCCTTTGATAAAGTCAAAGAATACCTTTCGAATCCCCCAGTCTTGGTCCCTCCAGAACCAGGGAGGCCACTTTTCTTGTATCTGACAGTCTTGGAGAACTCTTTCGGTTGCGTCCTCGGACAACACGACGTAACCGGAAAGAAGGAGCAAGCAATCTACTACTTAAGCAAGAAATTCACCGGTTACGAGGCCAAATACACTCTGCTGGAAAGGACATGCTGCGCTCTCACATGGGTTGCACAAAAGCTGAGACATTATCTCCAAGCCCACACTACATTCCTCATAAGCAGGTTGGATCCTTTGAAGTATATATTTCAGAAGCCAATGCCTACTGGGAGACTGGCTAAATGGCAAATCTTGCTTACGGAATTCGACATAGTTTATGTCACTCGCACGGCAATGAAAGCCCAGGCGTTAGCAGATCATTTGGCCGAAAATCCGGTCGATGAGGAATACCAGCCATTGGATACCTACTTCCCAGATGAAGAAGTAAACACCGCAGAAGTGATCTCGGAGGAAGCTCATGTTTGGAAGATGTTCTTTGACGGAGCCGTGAACGCCAAGGGTGTAGGGATTGGGGCAATTTTGATCTCGCCTTCCGGTCAGCATTATCCCGCCACAGCTAGACTGCGTTTCTTTTGCACAAACAATACAGCTGAGTATGAAGCCTGCATTATGGGCATGCATATGGCAATCGATCAGGATGTCGAAGACTTACTGATTATGGGAGATTCTGACCTGATCATCCGACAAGTTCAAGGTGAATGGGAAACTCGGGATGTCAAACTTATTCCATACCGACAACATGTGGAGGACCTCAGCAAGCGCTTTACATCAATAGAATTCAGGTACATTCCGAGGTGTCACAATGAACTGGCGGATGCACTTGCCACTTTGGCTTCAATGCTACCCTACCCGGGCAACGCCCACGTCGATCCTCTGGAAATCCAAATCAAGGAAAGACACGGTTACTGTAGTGTAATCGAGGCGGGATCAAATACGCAGCCTTGGTACCATGACATCAAGAAATTCCTGAAGACACAAGAATACCCCGAGCACGCTACTGGAGATCAAAAGAGGACCATTAGGCGACATGCAAGTGGTTTCTTTTTGAGCGGTGAATTGTTATATAAGAGGACCCCAGACCTCAATCTCCTAAGATGTGTCGATGTCGAGGAAGCGAGGAAAATCATGCACGAAGTACGCGTAGGTGTGTGCGGACCTCACATGAACGGGTATGTCTTAGCGAAGAAAATCCTTAGAGTAGGTTATTACTGGATGACCATGGAAAAGGATTGCTTTAGCTTCGTTCGGAAATGTCATCAGTGTCAGGTTCACGATGATTTGATTCATGCACCTCCCACGGAACTGCATCCCATGTCTGCGCCTTGGCCATTTGTCGCTTGGGGCATGTACGTCATTGGACCAATTGAACCAAAGGCTTCAAATGGACACAGGTTTATACTGGTTGCCATCGATTACTTCCCAAAATGGGTAGAAGCCGTCACTCTCAAGTCGGTCACTAAGAAAGCTGTGGTGGATTTTGTACACTCAAATCTTATCTGTCGCTTCGGTATTCCTGCGACTATCATTACAGATAACGCAGCGAACTTGAACAGTCACTTGATGGGAGATGTATGCGAGCAATTCAAGATAACGCACAGGAATTCCACTCCTTATCGGCCGAAAGCCAATGGTGCCGTGGAAGCAGCAAACAAAAACATCAAGAAGATTTTGAGGAAGACTATCCAAAGTTCCCGACAATGGCATGAGCAGTTACCTTTTGCATTATTGGGGTACCGCACTACGGTACGCACATCGGTGGGAGCGACTCCTTATCTTTTGGTTTATGGGACCGAGGCTGTAATACCGGCAGAGGTAGAAATTCCTTCGCTTCGAATTATTGTCGAAGCAGAAATCGAAGACAGCGAGTGGGTCAAGGCTCGATTGGAGCAATTGACGTTGATTGATGAAAAGCGAATGGCCGCAGTTTGTCACGGACAGTTATACCAACGAAGGATGGCCCGTGCTTACAACAAGAAAGTCCGACCCCGGAATTTCGAAGTAGGTCAGCTAGTACTGAGGCGTATTCTGCCGCATCATGAAGAAGCAAAAGGAAAGTTTGCCCCAAATTGGAAAGGCCCATACATTGTAAGGAAGATACTGCCGCGAGGAGCATTGTATTTAGGTGATATCGAAGGAAATGACCCCGACACAGCAGTAAATGCAGATGCAGTCAAGAGGTACTACGTCTAAATCATACTCCGGTGGTCCTGACACATTTGAAAATGGCGAAGGTTTTATTCCCCACTACTCCTTAAACACTACCCAATCCTCTCTACAAAAAGAAAAAAAAGAAAAAAAAAACAACAAAAAAAAAAAAAAAAAAAAAAAAAAAAAAAAAAACATTGATTGAGGCCTGAACTACGTTTGACTTGATTCCGAAAGGATACGTAGGCAGCCTCTCCCTGAGGTTCAGTCACACCAACAATAGAATCCCATTCACCCTGAAATTGAAACCGGGGCACATCGAGCAGTTGAGAGGTTAGTATCACTACCTCTCTTTACCAAGCACAAGCCTTCAAATCAATTACCAAATATGGTGGGGAACCAATAAGCGTCACAAATGGAGACCAGCACACTCTGAATTGAGAGAGATAAAATGAGAGAGTCTCGGCGGTGAAAACCTTCGGGCACCACGAGGCGACGGGAGCAGAGAAACCAAAATGAGAGAGCTTGTTTAGTAAAAACATGCAAAGAGTGCTATCAAGCGATGACAGGAAGAGAAATGAGAGAGGTCAGCCAGCGAAAACCCGCAAAGGGCGCTGTTGGCCGAAAAGAATGACGCCACCCCAAGAAAGTTTCGGCAGAGTGCCACCAGTTTGGAATCACAGATCCGTTCTGGTTCAGGAAAATGCAAGCTCTTAGAAGGTCAGACGTCCAGTCCAAAAAGCATGTCATGTCATTGAAAGCCAGCATTATCTTCCTCAGATAAGTCTTTCTCATTCCGAAAAGGTTCCTCCTTTTCTGATTTGTTTTCTCTTTTCTTTGTTTCTTTCCGAATCCCTTTCGCATTTTAACCTCGAGTTCAGGACACACCGGAAAGGACAGGTGGCAGGTTTGTTTGCGCGGAATCCCGTCTCATGAAGGAAAGCACATCATCTCATTGATATGATTACCCAAGCATGATGAATCATGACGTTTGATGGTGTTTCAGAGTAAAGAGGAAAGAGAGAAATCTTGAAATCTTCCCCAGCAAGTCCGCCTTCGGACAAATCCCCACAGAATCTCCCCCTGTACAAATCCCCACAGAGCTTCCCCAATAAAAAAAAAAAATGGAATCTCCCCAGCACGCCCCAGCGAGTTCTTTTGTAAATATTCCCCAACAAGCTTACCCCAACAAATCCTAGAAATCCCGCTTTGAAATAAATCCCCAGCATGCCCCATTGTACAAAATCCACACAAAGAATCCACTTTGTAAATATTCCCCACAGAGCCTCCTTTTTGTACAAATTCCCACAAAACATCCCCGATAAAATCCCCGTTGAGAACCTCCAATCAAAATGGGACAAAAAGAAAAAAAGAGGCCTTACGAGGCAAGTCATCACAGAATCTGGAAATACAAGCCTGAGTAGTCTAAAGATATCGCCATTCGAATCAAATCAATGGCGGAATTTCGCAACAGAAATAAAGACGCAAGAAAGCAATTGGGAACGATCAAGGTCACCAAACCGACCGTCATTTCCAAACTAACAAATGATTCTTTGTTTGAAAGTTTGAAACAGGTCCGATCCAAGATAACCGTGCAAGAAGCAGGTGTCGCCCAAAGAAGAAGGTGCACGGGTACAGGAAATACTTCGGCAATGATGAATTCACTCGAAAGGTAAGCTTCCACGAAACTCCCTTTTATCTTCTATTAAAACAGAAAAAAAAATAGATCGGTAGCATTCTCGAGCTTCTTCGGCCAATCAGCATTAGAGTTTTAAACTCTAAACTGAGCTTTTCTATGCAATCAGCATTAGGGTTTTAAACCCTAAACTGAATTTTCCTTTCAGCCAGCATTAGAGTTTTAAACTCTAAACTGAGCTTTTCCATGCAATCAGCATTAGGGTTTTAAACCCTAAACTGAATTTTCTTTTCAGCCAGCATTAGAGTTTTAAACTCTAAACTGAGCTTTTCCATGCAATCAGCATTAGGGTTTTAAACCCTAAACTGAATTTTCCTTTCAGCCAGCATTAGAGTTTTAAACTCTAAACTGAGCTTTTTCCATGCAATCAGCATTAGGGTTTTAAACCCTAAACTGAATTTTCCTTTCAGCCAGCATTAGAGTTTTAAACTCTAAACTGAGCTTTTCCATGCAATCAGCATTAGGGTTTTAAACCCTAAACTGAATTTTCCTTTCAGCCAGCATTAGAGTTTTAAACTCTAAACTGAGCTTTTCCATGCAATCAGCATTAGGGTTTTAAACCCTAAAACTGAATTTTCCTTGTAGTCAGCATTAGGGTTTAAACCCTAAACTGAACTTTTTCCTTTTTAGCCAGCATTAGAGTTTTAAACTCTAAACTGATCTTTTCCATACAATCAGCATTAGGGTTTTAAACCCTAAACTGAATTCTCCCTTTGTTCGGCGTTAGGGTTTTAAACCCCAAACCGAACCTCTCCCCAGCTAGCCGGTGTTAGGGCTCCAACCCTGAACTGAGCATGCATATCCTCCTTCATCAATTTTATGAACTTTCTGGTAAATAATTAACGAAATTTTCCTAGTTGAAACTGGGGCAGAAAATTTCGTTCATTTGTTTGTTTTTTCCCCCGCAGGTCTAACCTCGAGCCACACGGATCGAAATGACCCACGAGATGAGTCTCAACTCAGAATCAAAGAAGAAAAAGAGATGTCCCAAGATTCGGAGCAAATGGAAGGCGGATTGACTCCAGCATTTAATTGAGGTCTTGAACCCTGCCAATCGCGCCTTACTCAGTATCCCAGAGATTAAACAAGTTACCACAACTCGCAAGCATCAAGATTCAGATCGGAGTCTACAAGTAGAATCAGCTAAGACCCAAGATCAAGTCGTAAAAGAATCATTAGATAGGAATCTTGTAACTAGCAGTTGACATACACATAAGTAGTTAGCTCAGTTTCCAATTTCCATTTGGTTGTAATAAGGCGGTCAGTAACGTAGCAGTGACCACAGCAGCAGCAGTAGCAGCAAGCATTGCAATCCCATGGTAGTCCCAGCTACCAAAACTTCCCGAACTACATTGACCTGATTCCTGTTTAGCCCAGGATATGTAGGAAATCTTTGAAGCAAGATTCGGTCAAATCTTTCAAAAACATGCTTCATACGGAGTAGTCCATAGGCAAAAATCGCTCATACACGCTCACTTTATCTTTGCACGAAAACTCTTCGTGTTTCCGAACAAAGAGGGGCAGCTGTGAGCACGTGATTTTTGTTTTTCGCACGACAATCGCTCCAAAAAGAAATAAGAAATAATAATTGGCCCTGCTGTACAATTTTGAATTTCTGTGCGGCACTTTGTTGATTTATTTGTGACTTTGGCCCATTTTATTTATTTACTTTATTAAAACAAAATTCAAAAAATGTGTACGTATCATGCATAATCTGAACCGTAACATGGTTTAAATAGAAAAGCATAAACATGTATCTTTGTCCGTGATTTTGTTTTGTTTAATTTTACTTGTCTTGAATTATTTTAACGTGTGTGTGAATAATTGTATTGGGTGTTTATTTTAATTTGATTTTATTTAGTTTTGTATTTTTTTATTTTTATAATAATAAAAGAAAAAGAAAAAAAAAGGAAAAGAAGAAAAAGGGCCCTGCCTTTCCGGACTTGGGCCAATTTATTAAAATTGGCCCAAACAAAACAATGCCCAAAACCCAGGCCTGCCCAGTCCAGTCCAGTTTGATACCGAGGGTGTCTAAACGACACCGTTTTAACCCAGTGTGGTCTGGGCCGTTGATCTCAGATTGATCAACGACCAAGATCACATTTCCATAACCCACCAATGGCCCCGACCCGTTTTCACCCGGACCAACCCAAACCCTCAACCCTAAAAACGACACCGTTCCATTTAAGCCTTCAGATCCAGACCGTAGATCTAGATTGATCTAACGGTCGAGGTTCACCCACCCACTAACTATATAAACCATTCACCATACCCTGCCCCCTAGCCAACACCCCCGCCTTCGTCTTCACCAAACCCATCCCCTTCAAACCCTAGCCGCCCTTGCACACCTTCACCAGAAACCCGGCGGCCTGAACGCCGGTGACCTCCACTTGAACACCATAGAACCCCCTCACCACCCTGAACATAGACCTGTTAACAGTTTGGTTCGAATCACCCCCAGGTCCTCGAATCTTCATTTGAAGATTCGAGTCAAAACTCGATCTAACCCAACCAACCCCAGTTTCATACCAGACACTCCCCGGACCCTCCTCGTGACCAAACCATACTTGGTTTGGTCCGAATCTGATCAGGGAAGCCTGAATCCCAGATCTAAGTTTGAAGGTTTTGTGTCCTTCGTCACTGGTTCATACCGGTTCAACCGAAGAGATTAAGGTCTAATGGACTTCGATCAAAGTGTTTCTCATCTGAGAAATACTTCGATTAAAGTCCATTCAGCCTTAAGAAAGTTTGTCCAAATCCAAGTTCAAACTGTTAAACTTTTCAAGTTTTAAGGTAAGTCTGCTTTCTTTTCCTTTATTTGTTTTTAGTCCGTATGATTTGTTTTAAAAGACTGTTCATATTTGTTTTAATTTTTATCAACTTTTGTTTGTCCACTTTGTTTGAACATCTGTGTTTGTTTGAATCCCTCTCCTCCTATTCTGATACGGCATGCGTATTGGTTGTATTCCAAATTTGTACTGACTAACTGATTCCTCAAAGTACCATTCTATTTTAATCAGTATAAGTCGAGTCATGTGTCCCATACTTCTGAATGTCTGATTTTTGGCTACGATTGTGTACGTTAATGCTAATATAGTCGAGTCGACATGAGTCGTCAATTAGTTTCAACTGTCTGAGCATAGTAAATCGATTTGCTTCTGTCGAACATTTGTTGAATCAATTAAGAACCAATCTTGTTTACTTATAGCTATTGATTTGGATCGGTAATGTAAAAGGGATGTTTGATTTAAATGCTGAATTGGAGGGCATGTGCACTCTTGCACAGCATTTGCATTGGTGCACCTCATGTGCATTGGTGCACCTCATGTGCTTTGTGCACAACCTGTGGCCTGCATAAAGGTCCTTGTTTAATTTTAAAATGGTTTGACAGCATATGCTGTCAACATATCCCACTGCCCATACTTGCTTTTAGTTAAATAAAATGGAAAAGCTAAATCTGCCAGGGAATGATGGGGTTTTAATACTTAATTAGCTAAGTGGAACTGAAAAGGGGCAGCACATGGGAGGGGTATTTGATTAATCCAACAGGCTGATGAAGGGCTGAGGTTTAGGCTTATAAAAGAGGGACAGAATTAGGAGACAAGGAGATAGAAAAACATCTGATAGACTGGGGAGAGCAGAGAAGAGAGGGGAAAGAAAATACACACTCTAGACCTTAAGAGCTGATAGAAAAGAAACACACACACACTGTGAAGATAGAAAGAAAAGAGAGAGTTGACAGGAACAGAAAGAGAGCAAGAAAGAGAGAAAACAAATTAAGAAATCAGAAACTTGGTCTCGTTTGTCTGAAGTTCATTTATTGCCAATACGTTAGGCAGTGTTCTTTCTTCTAAATTTCAATCGAGATTATTGTTAGTGTTCTGCTGCATTTGGTATATTCCGGAATTGGACTGTCTGGAGTATCACACTGTGTGCTGTTTCATCGGGTTGTTTCTCCTTCAACTCTAGTTCCATCTCGCAACAGAATCCTTTCTGTTGTGCTGTTCTGATTGCTGCTGCTATCTTGCTCACTATTGCTGCTGCATTTTTGTCCTGCTGCTACTGTTAATTCTGCCTTTTTGCTGCTGCTGATTCCCATCTTCTTCTTCTTCTCCTTTGCACTTTCAGCATTTTCAGGTACACATTTCAAGTCCCATATTGATGTAATTGAAACAGTTTGAAAGCATGAAATGAAAAAGGTTGAAGAAGTTCAAGCATTTGCTGTAATATTCATAGTACATTAACAGGCCTTGTGGAAATTGATTTAGCTTATGTTTCAATAGTTCAAAAGAGTATACTGATAGCCGACTGAGTTTCACCCCTTTGTATTTGAGCTCGACAATTGTCTGTTAGTATAAGTATGCATATTTCGACTTTACACAATACTGTTTTCTGTTTCATTTAGTTTTTTTTAGTAAGACTAGTCTATATAAGTTTGGTTAAGTTCAATACAAGAAATGCTCAGACTAAACGTTGTATTTCGCTAACTCGTATATGATTCCTTGTCAAATTAAAGCATTTTACTTCGCCAGTTATCCTTTAACCTAGTTCAAATAAGTTCAGTTAAGTTCAAATTAAGAAATGTGCGGATTAAGTATTGCATTTCATCTATCTCATATGTAATCTTTTATTCGACCAAATCATTTTCGTAAAAGGCATGACGTCTTTTTTTTACTTTAAAAGTAATCAATCAAATTGACAGGAGTTTGGTTTAAGCTGAAGTATATACTTCAATTAGCACACACACTTTCCTTTCTTCTATCTCTGGAAATAAAAATAATAGAAATGTAGTCACTGTAGGATACCCTTCTAAAAATAATAAGACGAGCCTCGCCAAATAAAAAAAAACCAATTGCGGGGCCCTCAACAACTAATGATAATTATTTAGAATTCAAGATAGGCCATTTAATAAATTTCATGGCCTTCTACAAAGATAATAACGCGTTAGACTCTGTTGGCGCGACTTAATTAAATCACATTCTTAAATTCGGTTGCACATTGATGTGACCCAAATCCCAATCTCAACGAAGTCCAAATGTGTCGACAATCACGGGTGCATTGATTGTGACATGGTTCGAGATGCATTTTCACGACGTTGCAATTCTGTAAAATAAATGATAATAATAAAAGCAGTTAAAACTTAATAAAAGCACATAAGTCACAACATGTATTTAAATCAGATATTTAGCCATTATAACAATTTAAGCGACCGTGCTAGAACCACGGGATTCGAGGGTGCCTAACACCTTCCCTCGGGTCAACAGAATTCCTTATTTAGAATTTCTGGTTCGCAGACTTCATTTGGAAAAGTCGAAAATTTCCTCGATTTGGGATTCAAGATAAACCGGTGACTTGGGACACCAAAAGCCAAACCTTTCCCAAGTGGCGACTCTAAATTAAATAAATAATCCCATTTTGAACATTGTCACTTAAATTGGAAAAACTCCACCCGCGCATTTTAACCCTTCGGGGCGGGCGCGCAAAAAGGAGGTGTGACAGTGCAGGATTTACTTCAATTCCACGGTTAGAAATAAGAAAACCCAAAAACTTGCCTGATGCAACGCCAAATGCACATTTTTCGGGATTTAACTTCATATTAAATTTGCGCAAAATTGAAAATGTGTTAGATAACTGTGATATGTGATTTTTTGAGTACTGAGTTTTAACAAGCATATCATCTATATATATCTCCATTGTCTTTCCTAAATATTCCTGAAACATTTTGGTAACTAACGTCTGATACGTTGCACCTGCATTCTTTAGACCAAAGGGCATTACTTTATAACAGTAAGTCCCCCTGTCTGTTATGAATGAAGTATTTTCTTCATCTTCCGGATCCATTTTAATCTGATTATAACCCGAATATGCATCTAAAAAACTTAACAATTCGTGACCTGCAGTTGCATCAATCAATTGATCTATGTGTGGTAGTGGAAAAGAATCTTTAGGGTAGACTTTGTTAAGATCTGTATAATCTACACAAACCTATCACTTACCGTTTTTCTTTGGAACCACAACAGTATTGGCTAACCAGTTAGGATATTTTACCTCTCGAATGAAACCAATTTTTAGCAATTTTTCGACTTCTTCTTGAATCACTTGATTCTTGAAAGTTCCCTGTTTTCTTTTCTTTTGCTTCACAGGAGGATATGACAGATCTTCATTTAGTTTATAAGTCATCACCTCCAGTGGTATTCCGGTCATGTCAGAGTGGGACCAAGCAAAATAGTCCATGTTAGTTTTCAAAAATTCAATTAACTTACCTTTCATTCCTTGGTCAAGATTAGCTCTGACATAGACTTTTTTATTAGGCCATTGAGAGAATAACACGATAGGTTCTAATTCCTCTATCGTTTTTTTGATATCTTCATTCTCTTCTGGTTCTTGAATGGTATCAGGCCTTGAGTCAACATCTATTCGCCCTTGTTCAGTTGAGGTTTGTGTTGTGATGTCCTCAACTACCTTCTGTGATTGCTATTTGCCTCCACTTCTCGTGCTTGTATCTGCAACGAAGTTAATAGCCCTGGACGTATGTTGATCTCCGCGAATTTGACAAATTCCCCATGGCGATGGAAATTTGATAATGAGATGCAAGGTTGAAGGAACAACATCCATTTCATGGATCCATGGTCTCCCCAGAATCATGTTGTAAGCCATCTCCATGTCTACTACTTGGAACTTTGTATCTTTGACGACCCCTTCAGCAAAAGTGGTGAGTGTTACCTCTCCTTTTGTGAAGACACTGGAATTATCAAATCCAAATAGAGTATGCGCCTTTGGTATTACTCCATCTTCAACTTGCATCTCACGTAGCACTCTTAGCAAAATAATGTTCACGGAACTACCTGGTTCAATCAAAACTCGTTTCACATTAGTATCATGCACAATTAAAGATATTACCAGTGCATCATTATGAGGAATTAATACGCCATCTATATCTGCATCATTGAATGTAATATTGCCTTCTTCTAGAACATGCCGCACCCATTTCCCTTGGGTAATAGTTACTTTGGAAGTTTTGTTAGCTGCAGTATATGACACACCATTGATGTCTTCACCCCCACTTATAACGTTAACAGTTCTTTTGGGAGAAGGTGGTTTTGGAGGCTCCTGCCTGTTCTTCATGTAAGCTTGCTTGCCTTTCTCGCTGAACAACTCAGTAAGATATCCTTGTTTTAATAAATGATCAACTTCACTTTGTAAAAATCTGCAATCTGCTGTTTTATGCCCGTGGTCATTATGGAACTCACACCAATGGTCAGGGTTGCACCTATTTGGATTCGATCTCATTTCCTTTGGCCATCGAATCTTATCTCCCATGCTTTTCAAAACAGCTACGAGCTCGGAGGTGCTGACGTTGAAGTTGTAACCTCTGAATCTCGCTTTTAAATTTCTATCATCATCCCGTGACTCATAGTTGTTTCGCTCGTTCCTAAATCTTGATGAAGAACCTGATTCTCTGTTTCTTGATCTGTGATCATGCCTTTGATTATCCTGTTTTGACCGCGAGTCTTTCCCCGCAGGTCCCATATAGGGCTCGTACCTATTTTTACCGGATCTTTTTTCGTTCTCTGCACGTCTTAAACGTATACTTTCTTCTTTTTGAGATCGGGGAATAAGTATCTTCCTCAATCCTCAACTTCGTGCTATACCTGTTATAAACATCATTCCACGTTGTAGCTGGGAATTCTCGAAGGCTTTCCTTGAGTCTCCTCGTAGCTTCCGAGCTTTTTTCATTCAAATTGCTTGTGAAAGCTATAGCTGCCCAATTATCAGATACACGCGGCAATGTCATTCTTTCTCGTTGAAATCTGTCCACGAATCCTCTAAGCAATTCTGAATCTCCTTGCTTAATTTTGAAAATATCCTCCATTCTTTTTTCCACTTTTTGGGCTCCCGAGTGTGCTTTGATGAAAGAATCTGCAAGCTCAGCAAAAGAGTTTATAGAATTTTCAGGTAAAAGGGAATATCATGTTAGTGCTCCTTTGGCGAGTGTTTCACCAAATTTCTTGACTAATACCGATTCGATCTCCTGCTTAGTCAAAGCATTGACTTTTACGCTCGTTGTGAATGCAGTCACGTGGTCTCGTAGGACTGTTGTTCTATCATACTTTGGAATATCAGGCATTTTGAACTTTTTTGGAATTGGGAGTGGGGAAGTACTTGGCTTCCAGGGTTGTTGCGAATATCTGTCCATGTCTACCCCTTTGATTATGGGCGGCACCCCGGGTATCTGCTCTATGCGTTCACTTTGCTCCTTGAGCTATTTCTGCAAAGTTAGTACTAAATTTTGTAAATTAGAATTAATTACATTACCTGGTTCTCTCTCCTGCGGTTTACTGGGAGTTCCACCGCTGCCTGAGTTAACAAGACCGGAACGAGGGTTTTCTATAGTGTTATTATTTAGAGAAGGTGCGGGTGTTGCAACAGGTAACTGGTTAACAAGCGCCTCAACAGCTTTGTTGACCTGAGCAGTAATTAATTTCTACAAAGTTTCATCAGCAGCTTCAGCATTTTCAAATTGAGCATACTCGTTTATTTGAGATCCATCAGGAGTACCCTCACGAGATTGCCGTGGAGAGTCCTGCGGAGTAGGAACGTGAATGTTAATATTCTGTGGGCCTCCCTGACTTTGTTGGTTCTCTTGGTTTCCTGGGGTGTTGTCATTGTTAGTCGACATAATTGATGTAATAAGGAAGGTCAAGTGAAAAGAAAATAGATTATCAGATTCCCGGTGACAGAACCAATTTGTTTAACCAAAAAATATAATTTCAGTCAAAGTTAGAATTTAGAAGAACACGGGTTACTGATAATAAAAAGAATATGTAGAAGAAAGTAATTTAGAGTAACCAGAGTGTAATCAGGAGAAAAATAAGTGAATCAAAGTATATTCCGATTGTATCTTGTGTTTACAAGTGACCAGATACCTCCCTTTTATAGGTATCTTGAAGATATGCGTTTCCTCTAAATCATAATGAGGCTATTATAAATAATTAAAGACATTGAATGCTACGTTACACAATCATTGTAATCAATACAAATTCTCTAACGTATCCAGTATTTAATGCCTATCGAATTTCGTATCTGCTCTCTTTATTATGGTCAGATAGTACTGTATTCTAGGCCGGGCCTTCGTGGGCCAAACGGGCCTGGTTTCGTGGGCTTGGGCTCTGGCGGTACCGGGCCTGGCGGTCCCGGGCTTCGTGGGCTCAACGGGTGGAACCGGCCTGTGACAGGCCTAAGCCCATGTGGTCCTGGGCTAAACGGGCCCGGCTCGTAGGCTTCGCGGGCCTAGCGGGGGTTTTTTTTTTTTTTTTTTTGTAAGGCAATTTCTTGTAGTATCATGGCTATATTAAAAATATATATGTAGTATATATGTAGAAATCTAATTATTAAAGTGCTTGACGAAAAAGAAAAATAACAAAACAATAGTAAAACACTAAATTGTCATGCATAATAAATTAATAACAAAGTACAACATGAAGCATATTAATATATATATATATATATATATATATATATATATATATATATATATATATATATATATATATATATATATATATATATATATATAGTATACTAGTATAGAATGTTATGTATATATATTTCATTGTATATTGTCTTGTAGTATATATTGTATGTTATGTATATATATATCCCCTTATATATTTTCTTGTAGTATATATTGTATGTTATGTATATATATTCTCTTATATATTTTCTTGTAGTATATATATTGTATCTTATGTATATATATTATAACTTATTACTTATATATTTTCTTGTAGTATATATTGTATGTTATGTATATATATTCTCTTATATATTTTCTTGTAGTATATATATTGTATCTTATGTATATATATTATAACTTATTACTTATATATTTTCTTGTAGTATATATTGTATGTTATGTATATATATTCTCTTGTATATTGTCTTGTAGTATATATTGTATGTTATGTATATATATATCCTCTTATATATTTTCTTGTAGTATATATTGTATGTTATGTATATATATTCTCTTATATATTTTCTTGTAGTATATATATTGTATCTTATGTATATATATTATAACTTATTACTTATATATTTTCTTGTAGTATATATTGTATGTTATGTGTATATATTACCTTATATATTTTCTTGTGGTATATATTGTATGTTATGTGTATATATTACCTTATATATTTTCTTGTAGTATATATTGTATGTTATGTGTATATATTACCTTATATATTTTCTTGTAGTATATATTGTATGTTATGTGTATATATTATAGCTTATAAATAATTGCAAGTTAAAGACCCAAAAAATATTGCAAAAAGATATTCAAGGGCATGTCTTATAATTTTTATTACCAAAAATGACATATCTTTCTTAGTCTTCCTCCCCCCAATGGAATGAGCACAACAAGGTACTAATACCACCATTAAAAGGGAAAAAAAATAAAAGAAAATATGCCAAAGTACAAGGTACACCATAATCTACAATATATCTCTAACAAATTTCATAAATCCTTCAAGGTTCGGAGGAGGTTGCATTGGTGGTGGTGGAAAAGAAGCTTGTTCATCACCACTTCCGAGCGAAGCAACATCCTCCGCAATTTCCGCCATCATTTCTTCATAAGCTTCATCTATCGCCGGTTGTGATTCTGCAATTCCAAAGTTCCTTCTTTCCGAGTGGATCCAATCTCTAAACAGTACAGATTTTTCCAAGCTCTCCCTCATTGACGCTCTATGATCACCTATTTGCAGTCTTGCTTGACTGAAAGCGCTCTCTGATGCAACAGTTGAAGCTTGAATTGATAAAATATCCCGAGCCATCCTTGCAAGAACCGGAAAATGTTTTTCCCTTGCCTTCCACCATTCCAAAAGATCAAAAGAGCCGTCTGGATTCTCCTTTTCAAGTCCCTGAGACAAATAAACTTGAAGTCATTTAGATGTGAAGTTTCATCATAATTATCACCTTGAGAACCCCTGAACTCCGTCCAAGATTTAAGAGCTTTTAAGCCCGCAACTCTTTTAGACGATTGTGATCTAGACGAAGTAGGGGTTGGAATAGTTGGCCTAGCATGCTCTAAGGCAAGTTGATAAGCATTATAAACTGTTTGAGCATTAATTTTAATTGAGGCTTTTGTATCTGCAAGTGTAGCAACTTCCTCATTTGAAAGATCTAAAGCCTTATAAATATTTGAATACCAAAAATGAGGACCTCCCAATTTCATTTGTAGGATTTAACATTGCAGCAAGACCATAAATAGGAGGGATAGGAAAAAAATATTTTTTAAACTTTTGTTTCATTTCATTTATAGCAAGTTCATAAATGTCACTACCCTCACCAAATTCAACAAACAAATCAGATAGTGCTGCAATATAAACTAAACAGTTTGAAATAGTAGGATAATATTGCCCAGAAAATGCATTTGTAGCAATTTGAAAATGTTCTAAAAAATCTAAAAGAATTTTAACATTCGTCCAATCTTGAGTAGTAAGCATTTCATCATCATCCTCACCACCTACCCGAGAATTAAACGTTGCATTAATTGGGTTTCTATATTTATATGCAACTACTAAACTTTCGTACATACAATTCCATCTAGTCGGGCAAGGTTTAAGAACCTTTCTTTCTCTAAGGCCATATTCATCACATTTTTTAAAATACTCTCTAAGTCTACTTCTACGGTTTGAATAAAAAAGCCAATTAAGAGCCATTCTAAACTTTTCAATTTCTATGTTTAAAATTCGCATACCATTACCGACAATTAAATGATAAATATGAAAAATACATCTAACATGGAAAATATTAGTAAATGCAGGATTTAGTGTTGTTGCAAGCATGCCTATAGCACTAGTGTTGCTAGAAGCATTATCCATAGAAATTGCCATTATTTTATCGCTAAAGCAAAAATATCTACAAATATCTGCAACAGTGTTAGCTATAAACTTACCTGTGTGACGTGAATTAATTATTCTATACGCAATTATGCATTTTTGCATTGTCCATTCCTCATCTATCCAATGACTTGTAACAGTTAGATAATCACAATCATTACCACTTCTACCAATATCAGTAGTAATAGAAATCTGATTAGGTATATGAGTAAATAAATACCGCAAATATTGTTCATATTCATGTTTGAATTTATAAATATCACTCTTAACTGTTGCGCGAGGCCAACCTTTATAAGTAGGATTAAAAACTCTTCTAATATAATGAACCCAATTAGGATTAGAAGCAAAAGTATAAGGTAAGCACATAACAGTAATCATCTTTGCTAATTCTTCACAATCTCTATTTGGATCGTAATATAAAATACCTCCGGTGACAGTGTTAATTCCTGGTTGAACTAGATTTGAACCTGTACTAGGGTTAACCGCAGAATCTACACTTGTCCCCTCTAGCTGCGCTTTCATTTGTAAAAATCTAGCCTTATCTCTAGGGTGTGTTTTTATGTGCCTAGTCAAACTACTCGTGCCACTACGGCCTCCAGTATATTTATGCGACATTAATTTCCCACAAGTTTTACACTTAGCCTTATTTTGTTCTCTTACTTAAGTAAAAAAATTCCAAACTAATGATGTTTCTAGGCGTTTAGCAGGTTCTCTATTAAAAGTAGGAGTTTCTACAAGTGGGTCGGCCGGTGCATCAGTTGGGTTATTAAGAGGACTAGTAGGTGTATCATCTAAATCCGGTGTTTGGGTTTCATTATCATCCTCATTTTCCTCATTATTTTCTAAGATAGTTTCATTAGGATAAAGAGCATTCATAATTTCATCATCTAATCTTTCACCTGGTGCAACATTATGGAAAAATTCACTATCGGTAAATTGAAAACAAGGGTGATCACTATCAAGAATTACGGAAGGAGGAGGACGTCTAGGTTGGAAACTACTTTCAACTTGCTTATCTTTTCTAGGTCGGGGAGCCGGGGGAAGGGTAGTTGGTTGGCCACTACTTTCACCGGTTTTATCTTTTCCTTTACCAAATATTTTTTTCAAAGAAAATGCCATATTAATTATAATTATGCAATCTAAACCACACAAAAATATATTCTTAAAATGTAAGAGTTGAAACGAGTTTACCGGATTGCCGAACAACTTCTTGAAAATTGAAAATCGTTGAACACTTGAAAACTTCAATTCAACAACTTCACAATTTTTCACGAAATTTCAACAATAAATTAAGTAATTGTAGTAGAGAGATTGAGAGATATTGATGAATTGGTGAATAAAAATGAAAGAATGAGGGGGTATTTATCGTTGAGAAATGGGGAAAAGTGTAATTATATAAAGTTTGAGATTAAAATAAAGTTTGGGGGCCAAATGGCTATTTTAGAAACTACCAAACAGTCAAAAAAAGCCCCAAACGGCTACTTTTTAAATATGGCCGTTGGGCTGTTTTCTTTAATTTATTTTTTTTTAAAATTATAGCCGCTAGGCCCGCTGGGCCCGGACCAGACCCGCCAGCCGGTCCCGGGCTAAACGGTCCCGGGCTCGTGGGCTTAACAAAGAAGACCAGCCCGCCTCAGGCTTTAAGGGACCGCTAGGACCGGCCCACCAGGCCCGTGAGGCCCGTTAAGACCGCGGGCCCGGTCCGGTTCAGGACCGGCCCACAGTGCAGCATTATGGTTAGATCCATTCCTTTTGATAAATGATTTAAATAGGTACGGGTGCTGAATCCTTCAAATGTCCTCCCGTGCCTCTTCCTTTGCCTTTGCTCGTTTCTACTGCTGCCCGTGCCTCTTGACTAATTATAATTCTTTGACTATTTGACCAGTCCATGTGTCTCAGCATGTCACGTGCATATATAAATGCAATTTTTCCCAATAGGTTCTCTTTCAATTAATGAGTACATGATTTTGGAACTATTTGAACTATATTATATCATACAATGAGAAGGAATTAGTACTTGTTATCGAGGACAAGGAATAAATATAAAAAAGGAGATTAAAATAGTTCAGATCTAGTCTTCTCTTTTCACAAGTCTCCCCAAATAAATAAATAAAGAAATAGAAAGAGCACGCCGAAGTGGAGCACGAGGTATTTGCGACTAAGGATAGCACCACAATATTAAAGGGAAGGAAACATTAATATTAAAATAAAAAATCTTCAGGTTCAGTTGCTTTCATATCAGCAACTTTTGATGCTCATTTGTTTATTTCAGAAGGCAAGTGGAGCATTTTAATGTCACTCTTGTGAAAATGATCAATTTGACAGGTTACAACCTTCAAATGAACACAACAAAAATTGGAATCATTTGTTCAAAATTTCAAATTAGACCATCAAATCCTTCATAGTAATAATTTTCAGAAAATGCTACTCATTTACTTTTCTTGTTCAAATGACATTTGCTTTATTAGTCTTATCACTACTAACACATAAAAATATGAAGCAAAGATGATAAGGTTTGCACTAAGTTCTTTGAACTGAAAATATTGAAGCAAGAAACACTTGATATATCAATTCTTTCTTAGTGCATTGAGCTGGTGGTACTTTACCAGGAAGACTAAAAAGTCTACGTTAATTAATCTCGTTTTATGAAATGAAAACACTTAGGTCTTTTTTTAATTGAAAAGATGTGCGTTCATCAGTACAAGAATACTTTATTGAACTTACAAAGAAAAAACTATAGCCAAAGAGTAAAACAATGGAAGACGATGAAACATAGTTGCAAATCATATCACTATTTGTGTAATTTGAAATGTGATGATAAATAATTTCTGTGAAGCTCTTTAGTGTATAGATATATGCCATACTCTTTTCTGCTTGTCTCCAGGTAGATTGGAGGGTTTTCCTCTAATAACACCTCCTTGATTGGACCATATAGTCTTCATTCTTGAAAATTAATTATGAAAAGACTGGTCACTGAAATTCTTAGTCCTATACGTGCTAGACAAATCACATTAGTCCAGATCCTGACAATGCACAATTTGTTCTTTGAAATATTCTTCATATTACTTAGTTCACTTTTCAGGATTGGATCTTGTGATGCAATAGTGTAGAAGTATCAAGGTCCTCATGGAAGGAACTGATCGTTATTCCTATATTGTAGTTGCACGATATATTGGGGGATTATCTTCTGATAACATTTCTTAATTGGTCTACAATCTTAGAAATTGCAGATGGACCGTGTATTTAATTTATTCTTGAACCAACTTTATTTGCTAATACCTTGTGATTCACACTAATGTAGTACTCCCTTCATTCACTTTTAAGAAATGATAAATAAAATATACTTTTTACAATAATACTCATAATAATGATAGCATTTCAAAAAGTCTGAAAAATGAGTTGTTAATGATAAGGATAAAAAGGGAGGAATTTTTCTCTCTCTTAGATTTGCTACAATAAACAAGTAAAAGTGAAAAAATATTTTTCGTACAACATAAAAGCAAACGGAGATGTTAGTTGTCATTTGATACGAGATGAAAGTACCAAAAATAGTAGCAACTTTAGCTTCCGTACTAAAACATGATATTATGATCATGTCATTCTTGCCAAGTATTTGAAGATAAGGAAAGTGTAAAACTACTTTCATAAAATATCTATCATAATGCTTTTGGGGAGAGTGACTTACTGATAATTCACAAAACACAATCTTGCAAAGATCATAACAGTGTATGTTTGGCCATCCATGAAGCTTTAGAAACATAACATCAAAAGTTAAACTCTCAATTCACATCATAAATTCAATTTATTACATCGCTATCATTAGGGCCGAAGCCACCATTTTAAAAGGGTGGTCACTGGACCTTTCTTAGAAATATTACGAAAAGTTATATCGTATATATAAATAAAATATTATATTCTATATGTATATAACATATATTAAACGCCTTTTGTTAGAAAATATTTTTATTTTTTCAAGTCTAAATACTTGGGGAATTTTCTGGCTTCACCACTAACTATTATTAGATCCTGTAGTGCAACAATGCAGAAGTTCCACCTAGGACCTTTTGCGTGAAAGTAATCAACATAGTCTTTCACAGTGGTTGCACGATATTTTGGAGGATTTTCTTCTGACAACAATTCCTTAATTGGTCCATAAAGCTTGAGAGTTGGAACTGAACCAGTATCGAAGAAGCTTGCAACTGGTACTCTTGGACCAACTTTATTTGATAATACTCTGTGCTCAACACTTGGATACTTGTCATTTGATATGAGCTTGGGAAAAAAACACCAGAATAAGGACAATTGGTAAAAGTACCAAACAAAAGGGGAATGTTGGAGTAACAGTAAAGTGGTCTCTGTGTGACCTATAAGTCACGGGTTCGAGCCGTGGAAGTAGCCATTAATGCTTGCATTAGGGTAGGTTGTCTTCATCACACCACTTGGGGTGCGGGCCATTTCCTGGACCTTGCGGACGCGGGATACCTTGTGCATCGGGCTGCTCTTTGTATAAGTACCAAGTGTCACGACCCAAAATCCACTAAAGGTCGTGATGGCGCCGGACACCGCTATCAGGCAAGCCATCCATAAATACTTAATTAAATTCTCGTTTTGACAATTCAGAAAACCATGATTTTTCTTTAATTTAAATAAATAAAGAAAACCTTTACAGGATCATTAAAACTGTTTACAATTTAAAACTGAACAATCTCATTATCATGCCAGAACCCGGTGTCACAAGTGCATGAGCAATTTCTAGGAAGTAATGTAATACAACAACTGTCCGGAATACAATATTAGACAGAAAGTAAATACAGTAATCTGAAAGAGACTCTGATGGCTGCGGGTCGTCTCGAGAAGTACAACTCACCTAAGTCTCTATATCAACCATGCTGCTATGCCCACTAGGCCATTAGAGATGCATGTGCATGTGCAACAAAAATGCACATCAAGTTTAGTATGAGTACGAAAACAATGTGTACCCAATGAGTATTCCGTCTAATCTCAAAGAAGTAGAGACGAGAGGTCGACTTCGATACTTACTAGTGGTCCAATAGTAATATATCATTAATACAAATAATCATGGATTTATTAAGAACGGCAGTAAATTCAAATAAGTCACGAAACAAGTAAACATTTCCTTTTTATATTAAGAAGTCTCCATATTCATAATCTATTACTTATCAATTTATCTCAAGCCAAGGAGAGCAAATATCAACATCTATAAATCTCGAGGCAAGCAATACAAGCATGCGCAAGTCATGCCGAGGTCATACGACCCGATCCAACATAAATGTAAACTGTGCACTGCCGAGGGTCGAATGACGCGATCCATAGATACATCTATTACCCCGCTCGCGAATCATGCATGTGACTCGATCAAATATAAATAAACACAACAATCAGTCAATCAAGAATTCATCAAGGAACAATTATCCAAAGAAAGGCCAATTCTCTTTTAACAATTCAAGAAAATGAAGTTTAATCTTTTAGAAATTCATTTACTAAATCGATGTGATTTAAACAATTCAAACTGTCAATGAGATTACAAATATTCCAAGTGTAGCATGCTTTTGGGACCTAGACTACCCGAACTTAAACATAATAGTAGCTACGCACGGACTCTCATCACCTCGTGCGCACGTAGCCCCCACAAATAGGAGCACATCACCAATTATTTCACATATGGGGATAATTCCCTCTTACAAGGTTAGAAAGGAGACTCACCTTGCTCCGAAGATCCATAACCGGCATTCCACGCACTTCAGAAGACTCGAATCGATGGTAAATGCTCTAAAACTAGCCAATAATTATGCAAATCCATTAATATATGTTCAATTACTCATTATAATCCAATTTATAACAATTCCAAACACTGATCAAAAAATTGACAAAATTGCCCTCGGGCCCAGTGCCCGGATCCAGAAATTTTTTGAAGATAAAGTTTACCCATAGCCTCACGAACTCAAATATATAATTTACTCTCAATTTCATACCCAAAATCGTGGTCAACATCCAAAAATACAAATTCTAGGTCTTTTCACCAAAACCCCAAGTTTCTACTAATTTCCATACTTTAATCCGCAATAAAAACCATGTATTTAACTTACAAGAGGTGGGATTAACTTACCTCATATTTGATGATGAAGTTACTCTCTTCAAAGGCTCCAAAATTGCCTAACCCAAGTGAAAAATGCGTGAAAAATGAGCCAAAACTCCTTTAAAGAACACACTGCCCAGCCCGACCTTTTGCACCTGCGATCACTTGACCGCTTCTGCGGTTCTGCAGGTGCGGTTCCAATACCGCTTCTGCGGTCCTCCTCCAGCTGCCCCAAACCATTTCTGCGCTGCCCAGACCGCATCTGTGACCTCGCAGGTGTGGGAAATCCATCGCACTTGCGGTTTCTGACCCTTCCACTTCCAGCCGCTTCTGCGGGTCACCCCCGCACCTGCGGTGCTCCTCATGCAGGTGCGGTTACACCAGAAGCCCAGTTGCTTCAGCCCTTCCTCCAATTCCATTTTCGATCCGTTGACTATCCGAAATCCACCCGAGGCACCGAGACCCCGTCCAATCACACCAACCAATCCCCAAACATATTACGGACTTGCTCGAGGCCTCAAAGCATATCAAACAACGCTAAAATCATGAATCCACTTCCAATCCAAGCTTATTGAACTTTAGAATTTCAAAATTCTACATTCGATGTCAAAACCTATCAAATCACGTCCGATTGACCTCAAATTTTGCACACAAGTCACATTTAACATTACAGACTTACTCTCGCTCCGGAATCGGAATCTGACCCCGATATAAAAAAGTCCACTTCCGGTAAAACTGCTCAAAAACCTTCAAATTTCTATCTTTAGCCAAATGACTCCAAAATGACTTACGGACCTCCGAATTCACTTCCGATCACACTCCTAACACCAAAATCACCATACGGAGCTATTCCCAGACTTGGTATCCCAAACAGACATTGATAACCCTGAAATGCACTTCAACCTAAACTTATGAAATTCTTCCAAAAAATGCAAATTTCCACAATAGGTGCTGAAACATTCCTGGATCTTCCAAAACCCGATCCAGACATACGCTCAAGTTCGAAATCATCATACGAACCTGCTAGAATTTTCGAATCCCGATTCCGAGGTCGTTTACTCCAAAAATCCAATCTTAGTCAATTCTTTCAACTTAAAGCTTCCGAAATGAGAATTCTCTTTCCAAATCAACTCCGAATTCCCAAGAATTCAATTCCGACCATGTGTACAAGTCATAATACCTGAAGCGAAGCTGCTCAGGGCCTCAAACTGTTGAACAACACGCTAGGGCTCAAAGCGACCGGTCGGGTCGTTACATTTTCTCCCACTTAAACATACGTTCGTCCTCGAACGTGCCGAGAACTGCTATGGAGATGTCCGAAATCACTGTTTAACTCCTTGAGCACCTACCCATGCTACCACAACTCGGATGGGCACCTTAACTTGATCAATATGAAGATATCCTTTTTCAATTAAGCAAATAAGCTTTAGAGCCCAATTCCAACATCCGGAATTCCCCGCCAGGCCTGTTTCCAACATATGAACACCGTATCAATCACCACACGATGTACCCGAACATGACTTCACACCTTACACCGCTTATTCATAGGACCACAATAACATTCTCTGAGCATAATAGTCGAAATTCCACGAATCTGATGCTCCCATTGCACCTCATGACATACATAGGTCTTGCTCTAACTCTTACAATACCACCACGACAGAAGAGATGTGTAGAATTTCATAACCAATTGTTGAATCAACAAATCATTGGGTCTATACTCCTGACAAGAACCATCACCTCATTCTGAACCAAATAATGGTCTTTTCTCCTTAATATACTCCATATAATCAGATTGCGCTGATCCTAAATCCAATGATCTCGTCTCATCCAGTACGAACTGCTCAGGCAATAAGCCACCCCGGACATGATCAAAAGTCTTATATGATGCCACAATGTTCCAATAGGCTACCAATTCGAATGCGATACAAAAGGAAAGCGAACTCTGGAAGGGACTACTCAACTCACATAGCTAATACGAGTTTTTCTCAGAAAAATAGGAAACAAAACACATAAAAATAGATATAGGGAACTGTACTCAACATCATACTATTGCGGCATGCAACCCGATCCAAACAACATACCCATGGCGGTGTGCTACCCGATCCATACATAAAATTTATATAAGGAGATACGCACCGAGCTAGATTGCTCATTACAACAAAATATCGAATATTGGTCACAAGCACGCTAAGTGCATAATACCTTCCCTGGGGAGGCATATAGCGCTATAAGCTACAAAACTCAAGCACAACTGAGGTGCGATATATGATCTGAATCTCAAGAGCCATTCTACTCATATAACATCATCTCTACGCGGAACCTCAACACATAAGAAATTCACCAAGCTATCTCGCAGCTCATACGACACAATAATATCATTACATGAAATAGCTGACGATGAAATAACACCCCGACTACTCTTTCATAAGGAGTGCATTGCTGAAATGAACACATCTGGTCTAATATAGAACCCATATTTACATTTAAATCCATCCACATACCTCAAACTGATTCTGATCACATTGAACTAGGCTAATAACCTTTCAAAGGTCCATAATAACTCCCATTTTTCTCATAACATACAAGAATAACCATCATAACCGGAGTAATCCTCCACAATCCACAACCCAATAAACCGAGTGCCCTCCAGGCATCAATTCTCAATTTAACGACATCACCACAATCTTCATACATGGTTTAACTCTTCAATAAATCAAGTGACTACATGCCACACTTATACAACCTTCCGTGGGGCACGCTCCCGCAACCTTCCGTAACCGATAACAGGTCTGTACATCCAAAGCATCGGCCGTACTAATGCTGAAAAACGATCAAGAATCCTTAACCAGGATGCAAAGCTTTTTTCACAAAACACTGATCTCAGGTGATGCTGAAGACAATACTAACTTACTTTAAACATCAAAACTCCTTTCATGGTCATCCGAGCTCGTGACATCCTTGTCAACACCGAACTACAACCTTGATCCTCACTTCAAATTCCATACCACTCACTGCACCCAACATGCTAATATATGATAGAAAACGATTTCCCATCATAACTCCGGAACCACTAATAGATTAACACTTCGTCATATAAAAACTTTTCACTTAACTCAGTTTAGGAGAACCATAGCAACACACAGGTGAATTCTCATAACCGTTGAATATGCAAATCTCTAAGTAGTGGTCTAAGCCACCATAGCCCTCCCGGGATCCGCCTATACATAACAGGCCATAACACTAGAATACTTCTGAATAACATCAATTACGGCGGCCAACAAACCTCACACATACCGTCATAAATCACTTGCATAACTTAATCACGCTGAAGGAACTGATCACTACCACCAATATGTCAATTCAACTATGGCTAACCAATCTATCTTCTTCCAATTTATCCTTGATTACCTTGGAAATAATAATAACTCCATTCAACACATAACATACTCCATCTGCACTCATTCTGAGTGACCTTGAATCACGAGACCATGCTGTCTCAAATCCCACAAACCATTTCATACCTCCCTTGTGCGCACATTCGCATCCTCAATTAGTATGCCCATTTTGATAATCCCTCTACTAATCCGAAGTCTTTTCTCATTTTCCTCCCAAATGCTACACTGTAAGTCAAAACATCATCGAACATTCTGGGCCTCTTCTTATAAGCTGCTACAAAAGCTTGATTCTTAACCGAACCTATAGGCTTGAAATCATTAGGCACCACACTTTACCCCTTTGAATCCACTAGGACTGTTGTTGAGAGCCACCCGCTCTGACTTGGCCTCGAATATAATCAACTCCATGAATCTTCTAGAATATGAATACTCTCTCAACGAAGCACCCGACAGAATTACTTCCCTTGAAACCCGCATCTATACAAGGCATAAATCCTGAATCCTTCCCCAAGTCTGAACACGAGCCAATAAGGCCAACCATAGCACACCTTTAACAATTCTTTTGCTCAATCACCTCTTATGTTACTCTCCCTTAGCTGAAATAACCCATCAATTTGCTAATAACCGGAAATCTCATAAATAGACGACCATGCAATCCAACCGTAGGCGGTGGGACTCTCCCACTTAGCTTGAAGCCACTATTACACAACTCTAGAACCCACCAAGATTCTTTCTCTTATTGACATGACTTTGCGCAATCAAACCGCCAAATTCCTTGAAATCTTTCCGTTAATATTTCATGAACACTCTGAATATCTAGCAATATTCACATATTCGACCTCTTACCGGATAGCCAGTAAAATCCTTCACGGAAGCTTCGCCAACCACGGGACCATTGACCTGCTCACAGGAAATAACCCACCTGAGCCGACGCTCATCCACCAGCTGCATAAGTTCATTCACTTCTTGAGGACATCAACCGAATGCGTGAAAATATCTTCCGATTCAAAGTTATGTTGTATCCTTCTTCATATCAAGCAGTTCCTTTCTGTCATATCAAATCTCCTGTCGTATGCTAGCCAATATTTCAAATTAAATCCATAGACCCCAATTACCAATCACTAAAATTCCCAAAATCATTCCAAACTCTCCTTAAGGTGCCTAGTTATCCTACCACAAAAACCATATGCAACTCCTCCACTCTCTTACTTTGGCGGAACTCACTCATTTAATCAACTACTCGACCTTCGCTTCTTATACATAGCCTTCTAGAAATTTAACCACCGCCTGATACTCCCCACATGTCCTTCCTCATCCCTTGCTGCTTAGTTGTTGCTTTAAATAAAATCTATCTTCGTGGCACTTGAACCCACAATCGCTACTAACTTTAAACCTTTCCGAAGATCATCTTTCTCGAGCTGTCAACATTAGAAAAACCGATTTAATACTGAACCACCGCACCCCGCGATCTCTGACAACCATTTCTCTAATATTATTTTACAATATCTTGCTTCAAAGGCGAATTGCAGAAGACCATAACACCGACGAACTTACATATACAATTGAGGACGACGACACTATATCGCAGATGAAAATTCCACCACGCTTGAAAATACCTAGTCTCGTTACTTCCTCTGCCCAAATCTGTACATTCATAGGCCAATTTCTTTTCCTCCACCGAAAATAAGATATTGAATCTCGAAACCATGCACTATGCAAACCTTATTTCAAGTCATTCACTGCCCCGGCACATGGGCATGCATCCTACCATCACGTCACTACTGTGAGATAATCATTCATGAGCATCAAAGCAACCCGTGCATGGACTCAAAGCTCTCAGAAGTATAGCTACTGAGCTAAAATGACAAGATATCCTTCCACAAGGCGATGATAATAGCCCAATCAACTATACCGGGAGAAATATCCTGCACCACATATGTAGTACCAATACAATTCTTCAATTCTAGACTTATAACAAGCGCTTCACGTCGCATAAGATTGAGTAAGAAGGAAACAAGGGCATAAGCCTCAAGGAATAAAATCACACGATAAGGAATCAAGAAGGGAAGTGCTCCTAACAGTCCTGTAGCCTCTCGAAGATAAGTACAGACGTCTTCGTACTGATCCGCAAGACTCTACTAGAATCACTCATGACTCGTGAGACCTAAGGGAACCTAGTGCTCTGATACCATGTTGTCACGACCCAAAATCCACTAAAGGTCGTGATGGCACCAGACACCGCTGTCAGGCAAGCCATCCATAAATACTTAATTAAATTCTCGTTTTGATAATTTTGAAAACCATGATTTTCCTTTAATTTAAATAAATAAAGATAACCTTTACAGGATCATTAAAAATGTTTACAATTTAAAATTGAACAATCTCATAATCATCCCAGAACCCGGTGTCACAAGTGCATGAGCAATTTCTAGGAAGTAATATAATACAACAACTGTCCGGAATACAATATTGGACAGAAAGTAAATACAGGAATCTGAAAGAGACTCTGCTGGCTGCGGGTCGTCTTGAGAAGTGCAGCTCACCTAAGTCTCCGTATCAACCATGCTGCTACACCCACTAGGCCACTAGAGATGCATGTGCATGTGCAACAAAAATGCACAGCAAGTGTAGTATGAGTACGAAAATAACGTCTACTCAATGAGTATCCCGTCTAATCTCGAAGTAGTAGAGACGAGAGGTCAACTCAACACTTACTAGTGGTCCAATAGTAATATATTATTAATACAAATAATCATGAATTTATTAAGAACAACAGTAAATTCAAATAAGTCACGAAACAAGTAAACATTTCCTTTTTATATTAAAAAGTCTCCAAATTCATAATCTATTACTTATCAATTTATATCAAGCCAGAGAGAGCAAATATCAATATCTATAAATCTCAAGGCAAGCAATACAATCATGCACAAGTCATGCCGAGGTTGTACGGCCCGATACAACATAAATATAAACTGTGCACTGCTGAGGGTCGAACTACGCGAACCATAGATGCATCTATTACCCCGCTCGTGAATCATACACGCGACGCGGTCAAATATAAATAAACACAACAATTAATCAATCAAGAATTCATCAGGGAACAATTATCCAAGGAAAGGCCAATTCTCTTTTAACAATTCAAGAAAATGAAGTTTTATCTTTTAGAAATTCATTTACTAATTCGATGTGATTTAAGCAATTCAAACTGTCAATAAGATTACAAATATTCCAAGTGTAGCATGCTTTTGGGTCCTAGACTATCCGGACTTAAACATAATAGTAGCTACGCACGGACTCTCGTCACCTCGTGCATAGCTAGCCCCCACAAATAGGAGCACATAACCAATTATTTTACCTATGGGAACAATTCCCTCTTAAAAGGTTAGAAAGGAGACTCACCTCGCTCCGAAGATCCATAACCGGCATTCCCCGCCCTTCCGAAGACTCGAATCGATGCTAAATGCTCCAAAACTAGCCAATAATTATGCAAATCCATTAATATATGTTCAATTACTCATTATAATCCAATTTATAACAATTCCAAACCCTGATCGAAAAGTTGACAAAATTGCCCTCAGGCCCACGTGCCCGGATCCAGAACTTTTTTGAAGATAAAGTTTACCCATAGCCTCACGAACTCAAATATATAATTTACTCTCAATTCCATACCCAAAATCGTGTTCTAAATCCAAAAATACAAATTCTAGGTCTTTTCACCAAAACCACAAGTTTCTACCAATTTCCATACTTTAATCCGCAATAAAACCATGTATTTAACTTACAAGAGGTGGGATTAACTTACCTCATGTATGATGATGCATTTCCTCTCTTCAAAGGCTCCAAAATCGCCTAACCCAAGTGCAAAATGCGTGAAAATAAGCCAAAACTCATTCTTTAAAGAACACACTGCCCAACCCGACCTCTCGCACCTGCGGTCACTTGACCTCTTCTGTGGTTCCGCAGGTGCGGTTCCAATACCGCTTATGCGGTCCTCCTCCAGCTGCCCCAAACGGTTTCTGCGCTGCCCAGACCGCATCTGCAACCTCGCTGGTGCAGGAAATCCATCGCACCTGCGGTTTCTGACCCTTCCATTCCACTTCCAGCCGCTTCTGCGGGTGACCCCCGCTTCTGCGGGCTCGCACCTGTGGTGCTCCTCACGGAGGTGCGGTTATACCAGAAGCCCAGCTACTTTAGCCCTTCCTCCAATTCCATTTTCAATCCGTTGACTATCCAAAATCCACCCGAGGCCCCCGGGACCCCGTCCAATCATACCAACCAGTCCTCAAACATATTACGGACTTGCTCGAGGCCTCAAATCATATCAAACAATGCTAAAATCATGAAACAACCTCCCATCCAAGCTTAATGAACTTTAGAATTTCAAACTTCTACATTCTATGCCAAAACCTATCAAATCACGTCCGATTGACCTCAAATTTTACACACAAGTCACATTTGATATTACGGACCTACTCCCACTTCCGGAATCGAAATTCGACCCCGATATCAAAAAGTCTACTTCTGGTCAAACTGCTCAAAAACCTTCAAATTTCTATCTTTAGCCAAATGACTCCAAAATGACCCACGGACCTCCGAATTTACTTCTGATCGCGTTCCCAACACCAGAATCACCATACGGAGCTATTCCCAGACTCGAGATCCCAAACAGACATTGATAACACTGAAATACACTTCAACCCAAACTTATGAAATTCTTCCCAAAAATGCTAACTTCCACAATAGGTGCTGAAACGTTCCCAGGTCTTCCAAAACCCAACCGGACATACGCCCAAGTCTGAAATCATCATACAAACCTGCTGGAACTTTCGAATCCTGATTCCGAGGTCGTTTACTCCAAAAATCCAATCTTAATCAATTCTTTCAACTTAAAGCTTCCGGAATGAGAATTCTCTTTCCAAATCAACTCCGAATTCCCAGGAATTCAATTCCAACCATGCGTACAAGTCATAATACGTGAAGCGAAGCTGCTCAGTGCCTCAAACTGCTGAACGACGCGCTAGGGCTCAAAACGACCGGTCGGGTCGTTACACCAAGACTCAAGGAGCAGAGATCTAGTTCTCTTATTTTCCTAACACTCTCCACTGAAGCATTAATTGTCATAGTTTATTCTTGATTTTGTCACAACATATATATACATATTTAGGTAGTGAAAAAGTAAATGAAGTTGGTTGGTCTTTTTATAATTCATGTTTAGATCGAACACACCTGCATGCTGCTGGCAATTCCTCAGGACTAGGATAATTTGGAGCCATTAAACAGACGAATGAGTCTCTCCAATTTGTAGCTGGAACAGAAGGACTAAACACATCATGATTGTTAGAATGAACCACCACTTTATTATTATCTCGAGTATAATATCGTTTCTTAATCTCAATATCTTGCTCAAAGAATCGTCGTGTTCCTTGCAATATTTCTTCCCGGACAGGTAATGGAATGCCATGATTAATCACTTGAAAGAAACCCCATGTCTCTGATGCATCTCGAACTTTATCCACAATATCTTTATGCTTCATTGGATCCTTATCAAAGCCTTCAAGATCTATCACTGGGAAAATAAACTTTGTCGCGCAACAACTGTTTAAGGACTCTTGTATTTTTTGTGGTTGAATGAACATTCGAGGAACCTCAGTAATTCCAGCATCGACAAGCCCTTTGACACCAGCCTCAGTATCTTCAAGGGCTTGTAACTCACTCATTTTGTCATAACTTTTGTCAACTGTGGCCTGAAAATCATTTGTACTTGAGACTGCCATCATTCGTAAAACAAAGAGATTGGTTATATATAAGCTTTAAAAGGCTTTAAAGTTTTAGTGGAATTCTTTCAAAGGTTGAGAGGATATTTCAAAAGGAAGAAAAAGAGTACAAACGTGTCTTCAGTAGTACTTTTCTATGTTTTGAGTTATCATTATATGTTGTTTAATTTATGCTGTTAACATTATTTGGATGATAAAATTCAATGCAACAAAGTATTATTCTAACTAATTCAATTTTAGTTTTAATATGTAGCAAATATTCAACTTGACAGAAAAAAATTTATATTTCAACAACACACATATTACATTTGATAAAATAGTTAAAAAAATTTCCCAAAATTTCATTTCTTGACGAAAGTTAATTTTATAACTTTGGAAAGGATTTTCACATATGAATAGTGGCTAACATTTACGAACATAGTGTTAAGAATTTTAACTTCACTGATTTTTTTTTTGTGTGGTAGTTTTGACCATTTTTCGATCTCACTAAAAAGTAATCCTTGAAAAGAGATTGAAATGAGGCATCTTATATGTTGTTTAAAATGACACAAATAAATTATTTCAAATTACCATGTTATGTTAGCAATACATAACAGAAAATGAAAACAAAAAGGAAAAGAAAATTCAAGAAAGGAAATGAAAGTTGAAAGGAGAATCCTTTCTCCTCACCAACTAACAAAAAATAGAAGTTGAATATTAGATATGTGGCAACCACTCAAATTTTACTTTACGGGTGTGCATTCGATTTTCCGTTCCATTTTATATTGTTCGATTACGAAAATGTGAAATATATATATATATTGATATTTTGGGTTTTAGTTTCTTAAATCTGAAAACAAATTAAAAACCCAAAATTTCAAATCTCTCAATGCGAACTCAAATTTAAAAGCCAATCCAAATTGGAATTATGATTTGGTTCGATTTAGTGGTTTAATCAGAATAATGCGCGCCCCTATTTAACATATTTATTTTTTATTTCAAATAATGAACACACAAAGCAAAGGTAATAACTAAATCTTATTTATCTCGCCAGCATTGCATCAACAGGAAATAAGTATCATTTGAACCAGAAAATATATAAGATAAATTGTATGTGTCTAAACAACACAATTCATAATATGAAGACAAAGCATCTAATATCAAATATTTTTTAAACTTACAAAACCTATGCAAAATCAATTGTTAAAAATATAAAAAGGAGATGTCGACAAATTAAATCATAAAAAATAAGAAATCAACCCGATTATAAAAAACGAAAATACGAGAATACAGGAGACTAAGAGAGTTCTCGTGTTTTTATAGTGTTAGAAAAAACATCAAATATCAAATCCTACTTACATTTACAACAACAACAAAAATGCGCAAAATTAAATATTAATGAAATATTACAACAACCAAAAAAGGCATATTGAATATCAATCAGTCAAACAACTTTTGAGATTTTTTTGTGAAGGAAAAATTTATTTTATTGAATTTCTGAATGATCTCTACAATTCTCTTTAGATCTCCACACATCAATACTCCTATTTATAATAGTACAAAATCTATTTTAACTAGAAATAGGAAAGTTATTCCTATATTAATTCTGATTACAAATCCTAAGACATGAATTAAATAAACTAACAAATATCAAATCCTAAACGATTAAAGTTTTCTACTATAACTTTGAATTAGTCTTCCAATATTTTCTCGTAAATTCAAAGTTGTATACATATGACTTTTGTTCTTGTATGGAGAATTTCTCTCTAACTTCCACTTTTGTTGAAGCACATGTCTTCAACCCTCGTTGATGTACTTTATCACCAACACCCAATTTTGTTGAAACACTTGTCTCCAACTCCCGTTAATGCACCTTGTCATCAACACCCAATTTTGTTGGAGCACTTGTCTCCAACTCCCATTGATGCACTTTGTCACCAACAACCAATTATGTTGAAGCATCTGTCTTCAATTTTCGTTCATGCACTTTGTCACCAACATCCAATTTTGTTGAAGCACCTGTCTTCAACTCTCATTGATGCACTTTGTTATCTATACCAAACTTTGTTGAAGCATCTGTCTTTAACTCCCCTTAATATACTTTGTTACAACATCCAATTTTATTGAAGCACTTGTCTTCAACTACCATTGATGCACTTTGTCATCAACTCCTAATTTTGTTGAAGCACATGTCTTCAACTATCGTTGATGTACTTTGTTATCAACACTCAATTGTTGATGTACTACTTGTCACCGCCTTTCTTTTTTCTTGATAGCTTCTCTAAGTTTTAGAGAAGAGACTCTTCCTCTTGTGCCATATTTGGTTGCATCTCTTTAGTTTGTAATTTTTTTTGCTCAATCCTTATCAGCATGATTGTTTTTCATACATATATCATTGGCCCGATAGTTGTTAACATACTCAATGGCCAGACGAGCAACACACATTGGCTAGCGCCGTCCATCGCCAACGAAAGCTACTTGATTCTCTCAAGATCGTAAAAGCTTTGATACCAATATGAAGGAAACATATCTTATTATAAATCTCTAAAATCTCTCTATAATTTTTTTAAATCTCCACACATCAATACTCCTATTTATAATAGTATGAAACCTGTTTTAACTAGAAATAGGAAAGTTTATTCTTATATTAATTCTAACTATAAATCCTATTTAGGCATGAATTAAATAAACTATCAAATATCAAATCCTAATAAATTAAGGTTGAGTACTACAACTTTAAATTCGTTTTCAAACATTTTGCCTTAAGAGTTCAACACGTGATGGACCTTTTGTATACTGATTCCAAAGTTTATCTGTTTAAGCTTTTATCAGTAAACTTGAATATTAAAAAAAAGACAAATGAACAAAGAGTTTGAGTTGATTCGATAAATAAAAAATACAAAGAAAAATAAATTGTGTAAAGCCTAAAAAGAGAAAAATAAAGGGATAAGCAGCTTAAAGATTTAATTAAGTGAGCGTGAATTTAAAATGGGTTGAGTAAATAAATAGGAGAATCTACGCGGTATACCCATTGAAAATACCTGTTAACTTCATATACATTTAAAATATTTATTTTATATTCTATACCTACTTTATAAAATTTTATTTACTTTTCATCTTTAATATATTTATATGCTATTAAACAAATTTTACCTTTTAAGGGATTAGATTATCTCTCACTCCAATTTGATAAATCCCTTAAAATGCTCCATCATCCTAAAGAATTAGGATTACACATCTCCACCAAACATCTGAACCCCAATGATTTCATGTTCCAACTAAACAACCCTCTCGAAACCTTTCCTATGGCCTATGGGTGTAGAAGGAGGAAGAATACGGGAATAGAACATTTATTTTGTACAAGACAATACCTCTTTATCATTTATTTGTTAAACAAAGTGTTTCATCTTTTTTGTTATTCTCTTACATCTATGTAATCAAAAGAAAAGCTAAAATACAGTAAAAATATTTTAATCTGTGATACAATATCTAAACTATAGAAATATTAGAATATACTATTTAAATCAACACACCAAAATATTCTAATTAAAATTATAATATTCAAATCAAACATGCCACAATATTCTAATTTGGAATACAATATTCAAACCAAACAGACCATAGTTTTCTAATAGAATACAATATTGAAACCAAACATACCAAAATATTTTAATGTGCAATACATTATCCAAACCAAACATACCAAATTACAATTGATCAATGAAGAAAATAGTATTCAAACCAACACACCATAATATTCTAATAAAGAATACAATATTCAAAACCAAATATATCACAATATTCTAATTTGGAATACAATATTCAAATCAAATATACCATAATATTCTAATTTAGAATATAGTATTCAAACCAAACATACCACAATGGCCTGCAGCTGGCTGGCCTCCACCTCTAGCGGCCTGAGCTCCACCTCTAGTACCTCTACCTCTACCTCTAGCACCTCTACCCCCACCTCTAGCTGGCTGGGCGGGCTGTGGAACACCTGGTGCCTATACCATAGCACGAGAACCTTGATGTTGAGAGCTACTCGGTGCTCGAGGGCAAAACTTGGCAATGTGACCCGGATCACCATATGTGTAACAAGCCCTCGGATGCTGAGACTGCTGGCCCTGACGACCTGAATGACCACCTCGAAAACTCTGAAGCGGCGGTGCACTAATAGGAGTAGGTGGTGCCACTGTAGGACTATTGATCGGGATACTGCTTCTGGGTACCACGACCACCTGAAGTACCGTGAGAAACCTGGAGCGCTGACTGAAAGAACCTAGGAGGATGGCCTCTACCATACGAATCTCGACCTCCGGATGAGGTACCACTGAATCGGCCTGAATGACGGAGCCTCTTGTATGACCCATGACCGCCTCCCTGTGACAGAACCATCTCAACTCTATGGGTCACATTGGCCGCCTCCTGAAAAGTAATCTCACTCCCAGCCTCTCTAGCCATCTGAAGACGAATCGGCTGAATAAGACCATCAATAAACCTCCTCACCCTCTCTTTCTCGGTGGGCAGTATAATGAGAGTTTGGCGATCTAAGTCGATAAACCTGGTCTCATACTGGGTAACAATCATGAAACCCTGCTAGAGGCGCTCAAACTGCCTCCAATAGGCCTCTCTCTAGGAATAACACTGTCAACTGCTCCCAAGTCAAGGCTGGCAATCCAGCTGGTCTCGCTAAGCAATAATCCCTCCACCAAGTCTTGGCGGATCCAGACAAGAGAAATGTAGCAAAATCAACCCCATTGGTCTCAACAATGCCCATGTTCTTGAGAACATCATGGAGGCTGTCTAGATAATCCTGGGCTGCTCAGTAGATGCACCGCTAAAAGTAGAAGTGAAGAGCTTAGTGAACCTATCTAGTCTCCACAAAGCATTGGTAGACATAGCTGCTCCATCACCGGTCTGAGCTACCACACCCGACTGTACTGCTCCAACTGGCTAAACCACTGGAGTCTAAATCTGAGGAGCTACCTGCTCCAGAGTGCGAGTAGCAGGAGTCTGGGCCCCTCATCCAGCCTGAGAGATGGCTGGTGCTACAGGAAGCAAGCCTGCCCGGGTGACAATTTCCATGAGGCCCACTAATCGGACTAGAGCATCCTGAAGAACTGGGGTAGCAATAAACCCCTCTGGGACCTGAGCTGGGCCCACCAGAAATGCTGGAGCCGAAACCTCCTCATCAAAATCAACATGAGGCTCCGTCACTGGGGCTGCTGCTCGGGGCTGAGATCTGCCCCTACCTCGGCCTCTAGCACGACCTCATCCTTGCCCTCTACCCCTCGTGGGAGCGACTGCTGGGGGCTTGGGTTGCTGAGTGGAGTTTGAGGAAACGTGTGTTCTTGCCATCTGCAAAAGAACAAAGTAGAAGTTCAATTAGCATTGAGAAACAAAACTGCATGACGAGAAAGAATAAATGTGAAGTTTTTCCTAATTCTGTAGCCTCTGAGGGATAAATACAGACGTCTCCGTATTGATCCCTCAGACTCTATTAAGCTTGTCTGTGAACTGTGAGACCTATGTAACCTAGAGCTCTAATACCAACTTGTCACGACCCAGATTTCCCAACCTCGAGGGTCGTGATGGCGCCTACTAATGGGAGCTAGGCAAGCCAAATATTAACTACTTGCTACGCTTCCATATTGCTTCATTTTAACAAACACAAGGCGATAACATGATAACAGCGGAACATTAAATAATTTAACAGAAGTCAACAATTAAATATCTTATGTCTACGCCTATTACAACTTTTAAAACCTCAAATACCCAAAACCCGGTGTCACAGACTATCTAAGGTTTCTACATACAAGGTCTGAAGAAATAACAGTACGCTATTTTTGAATAAGAGAGAATGAAATAGAAAGTAGAGATAGAGGGAGACGCTAGGGCCTGCGGATGCCTGCAGTCTACCTTGGGTCTCCGGGTGGACTGAAGGAAGCACTCCAACTACTGCCCGAAAGCTGCTCCTGGATCTGCACGTAGTGCAGAGTGTAGTATCAACACAACCGACCCCATGTGCTGGTAAGTGTCTAGCCTAACCTCGGCAAAGTAGTGATGAGTCTAGGACCAGACTACTAAATAAACCTGTGCAGTTCAATTGTATATACAGCGGAAAAGAAATACAAAAAATAACCAGTTAATGTGGGAGGGGAAAACATGCTGTGGGGAGATAACAGTTCCGAATAGAAAGCATCAAGTAAGGAAAGAAACTACATAACTCGAATATCAACAAAGAATCAGAAATCAACAATTTGCATGGCATCACCCTTTGTGCTTTTACTCTCGTCCTCTCCAAGGTAATTTTATAATAAAAGTGTGCGCGACATCACCCTTTGTGCTTTTACTTTCGTCCTCACCAAATTAATAATATAATAAAGATGTGTACGGTACCACCCTTAGTGCTTTTACTCTCTTTCCTCACCATATAATCAATGAAAATCGATACGGAATGGTATATCGTATGGCACGACATCACTTTTCATGCTTTACACTCTTTCCTCACAATAGAAAACAATGCACGGCATTACCCTTCGTGCTTTAACACTCTTCCTCATCCAAACAACAATCACAAGGAAAGGGGCAAGGGAATAAACAAAATAGTAATAGAGATCCTGGTAAGGGAACATCAGTTAAACAATTAAATCCCGACAAGGGAACAACATCAATAATCTCAACATCCCGGTAAGGTAGATAATCAACAAAGCAACAATACCCGGCAAGGGGATAATTTAATAACTCTTTCTATTTCTTTCACCTTTATTTCATAACTCACTTTACCACTTGATCCAATGCTCCAAAGGGTTCAATCATCTCATATACTTTCACAATTCATAATATAACCTGAGCCAATGCTCCAAAGGGTTCAATCATCTCATATATTTTAACAATTCATAATATAACTTGAGACAATGCTCCTCGATGTTCAAAGGTTACAATTCCTTCCACAAACTTTCCACAACACTTAGAAATCATCACCAAGGTATGAAAGATACAACGAAATCAAGATCTTCAAAATTTAAAGACTCACGGTCATGTTAGATACCAACGTATAGATACTCGTCACCATGCCTATACGATGTACTCAACAATTATCACGTAGCGAATAAGACTCAACTCCAAATCCCTCAAGCTAAGGTTAGACCAAACACTTACCTCGATGCCTCAAACACAACTCAAGTTTCAATTATAGCTTTACCCCTCGATTCCTCCACCAATTCGCTTGTATCTAGCCACAAGTTACTTAATTACATCAATAAACGCTAAATGAATCAATTTGAATGCATAAAAATGAGTTTCCCAAAGTTTTACCCAAAAAGTCATAATCGCCCCCGGGCCCACGTGGTCAAAACCCGAGGTTCGAACCAATACCGCCCATTCCCCCACGAGTTCAAATATGTAATTTGTTTTGAAATCGGACCTCAAATCGAGGTCCAAATCTCCAATTTTTGAAAAACCTAGGTTCTACCCAAAACACCCAATTCCCCCATGAAAATAATTGATTTGAAGTTGAAATCATGTTAAAAGATGTTAATGATTGAATAAAACTAGTTAAAAACAACTTACAATTGATTTGGAGAAGAAAGGTTGTTTGAAAAATTGCCTCTTATATTTTTGGGGTTTTTGAAAAATGCAAAATAACTAAAAATCTCATCTATTTATACCCCTCTCAGATCCCCTGTGCGGACCGCACAAAATGGACTGCGGCCGCACATGCCTTCTCGAGGTACTGCGGTCCAGTGCCCTTTGCGGACCGCACGAAATGGACTGCGGCCGCACAGGCTTCCACCGTGCAACGCACAAAACCGACTGCAGACCGCACTGACCCCCTTCTGCGGTCTCACACGTTTTTGTGCGGACCGCACTGGCGGGTTCAGAGACCTGCAACTTCTTGTTTTAAGTCTAACACATCCCGAACCTACCCGAAACTCACCCGAGCCCTCGGAACTCCGAACCAAGTGTGCATACTAACTCAAAAACATCATATGGACCTACTCGTGTAATCAAATCATCAAAATAGTATCATGAACATCAAATTAAGTCTCGAGTTCAATGAAATTTTCTCAAAACTTCTTTAAACATATATTTTGCAATTTAAGTCCGAATCACGTCATATGACATCCGTTTTTCACCAAATTTCACAGAAATGTCTTAAATTATATATAAGACCTGTACCGAGAACCGGAACCAAAATACGGACCCGATACCATCATGTTCTAATCAAATTTCATTTCAAATTTCTTTAAACAATTCCAGAAAACAATTTCCTTTAAAAATTCATTTCTCGGGCTTGGAACCTCGGAATTCGATTCCGGGCATACGCCCAAGTCCTATATTTTCCTACGGACCCTCCGGGACCGTCAAATCATGGGTCCGGGTTCGTTTACCCAAAACGTTGACCGAAGTCAAATTAGCTTATTTTATAATCAAAACTTATCGTTTTCACAGATTATGATATTTAAGTTTTCCGGCTACGCGCCCGGATTGTGCACGCAAATCGAGGTAATTTTAAATGAGGTTTTCTAGTCTTCAGAACACGGAAATTTTGTTTTAAAATAAGTGATGACCTTTTGGGTCATCACAAATCCTCGGCAATGGATACTTGTTCTTGATTGTGACCTTGTTCAACTGCCGGTAATCTATACACATCCTCATCGATCCGTCCTTCTTCTTAACAAACGATGCCGGCGCACCCCAAGGCAAGACACTAGGTCTAATAAAGCTCTTATCTAGCAAGTCTTGCAACTGCTCCTTCAATTTCTTCAACTCTAGCGGGTCCATATGATACAACGAAATAGAAATGGGCTGAGTGCTCGGAGCCAAATCAATGCTGAAGTCAATATATCCCTGTTGGGTGGCTCGGCAGGTCTAAAGGAAATACCTCAGGAAACTCATGAACAACAGGCACAGAATCCATAGTAGGAACCTCGGTGCTAGAATCACGAACATACGCCAAATAGGCTAAACATCCCTTATCAACCATATGCCGAGCCTTCATATATGAGATAACCCTACGGGTAGAATGACCAGCAGTCCCTCTCCTCTCCAGATGAGGTAAACCTGGCAAGGCTAAGGTCACAATCTTGGCATGACAGTCCAAGATAGCGTGGTAAGGTGATAACCAGTCCATCCCCAATATGACATCAAAATCGACCATATCCAAAAGTAACAAATCCACTCGAGTCTTACGACCCTCAATCACAACTATACATGAACAATGGACACGATCTACGACAATTAAATCACCCACCAGTGTAGACACATATACAGGAGCACTCAAAGAATCACTAGACATGACCATATACGGTGCAAAATAAGATGACACATAGGAGCATGTAGATCCTGGATCAAATAGAACTGAAGCATCTCTACTACAAACCAGAACAATGTTGATACCTAATTTTCCCTATATTTTTAATATGCATAAATACCTTCAAAATAACATATATATGCATATATAAGCATGCACAAGGTTTTATACTTTTCCCCATAATTTTAAGGATTTAACTTGATTTATTTCATTCCCTTTTAATCATAAAATCCCCAATAATTATCCCCCAAATTATTGTTGTGGTGATTTAGTAATTTAATTTCTATATTTATGCCAAAATATAGTCAAACTATTTTTTTTATACATTTTTATATTTGCATTTTGTATTTTTAAAGCTAAATTCCAATATTAGCCCCATTAATGTATAGTTACATTTATATGCATAGAATTGATCTCCTATATTTTTATAATGTTAAATATCTGTTTTAAATCATTTTAGTATAAGAAATTATTTTTTAGAAATTATTTATCATTTATTATAAATTATATAAGGAAAATTGGCTATTTAAAATATAGCCAGATTTGCATTTCAATTGTAGTCCAATTTAAACCCAACCCCAGCCCAATTTCATATTAAAAATACCCGACCCAAACCCTAAACCTGCCTACCCGACCCAAGACCCGTCAAATCCTGATTGTTGATTTAAAAGATCAACGACCCTCGTCCTTTCATTCCTTTTTATCCTAAACGACCCCTAACCCTAGCCCATTATTCAGATACCACTGCCTCTGTATTCTCTCATCTCCTCTCCTCTCTCAACCATTCAACCTAATCCTAGCTCTTTCAACCGATGACTTCTTCTTCGGTGATCTCCCTTCAACTCCTAAGCCTTCAATGGCTCTTCTAATGCTATGCTCACTTTCTCTAAGGTCTTCAAGGGCCCTGGGCCACGCCAACTTGCATCTAGGGTTTGCTATTTGTCTGTTCTTGGCTATTTCAGTGTAATTTCAAGCAAAATCATGCTGTGCTTGTTACGATCCTTGGGATTCTAGACAGGTTCTATTATCTCTATTTGGGTTTCTTCTGAAACCCTAATTTTTGCTTACATCTCCTAGATCTGTACGAATTTTAAAACGATTTGAGTCTGTTTCTTTGATGTTTTATACTATCCTTGTAACTCTTTACAAGAATCATCTATTTGAAAGTGTTTTCACCTTCTTCTAAAATTAGGGTTTTCGGAACTTCTTCTAAAACCTTGTTTAAACTGATTTTCTATCTTTAAACTTCTATTTTCTCAAATACTTGGACGGATTCTATGATTTTACTACCGTTTCAACTCGCCTATGTTGAAAGCCTTAAATTTCTAAGATTTCTTTGTTTGGTTCTGTGTGAGAGCATGGTTACTCGATTCTTGTTTAAGTTTCTGTGATTGTCTTGCCTCGAATATGTTCTACTGAGTTTTCTTATGCCTAACTTATATCACCTCTGTATGTTTATGTTCATCTTGATTGTTCAAACTTGCCTATTTCTATCAATACTTTTTAACCTGCATGTTTGCTATGATTGGTTATTCCTATCTTACTCTATTTATATGCTGAATACTGAATCATGACTTCCTCTTTGATTGATATTGGATTCCCTATTTTATGGTTTGAATGAAAGAATTTCCCTTAAACCCTCAATTTCTACCTCTTCTATTCAAATTAACTGATTCACCTACCTTGTCTGCTGTGGTACTTTATTCTTACCGACTATTTTCTTAATTAAGAGTATTTTGAATTTAGCCCTAATTGTTTACCCTATACTTGCTGGATTTGATTCTTTCCTTATTAGTCATACACTGATTTCTTTCTTATATGCTACTTGTTCTTACCGTTTGAATTGATTCCCTTAACTTAATGGAGTACTTGTCCTGATTATGCTCTAATTGGTTCTGAGTTCCATAATTATTATGCTACTATGATTCTTGCCTTATTTTTTTAAATCTAATTTCGAACTAATATATATACACACTCTCTCATTAACACAAGACACGAACACTTTGGTTCAAAAGCTCCCTCTCTCACACTTAAATATTCTGTTCTTTCTCTCTCTCTCTCTCTCTCTCTTTTGTGCTACTTGCTACTATTCTAAGTTAGCCGGCTACAAGCCAAGGCTAACTACTGTGCTCTCCTACTCCTTCACTTTGTGTATTGTCTTCCTTATTAGTATATTTTAGTTTCAATTCAAGTTCCAACAACAATATTGTTTTTATTGCTTGAGTTCATCCTGTTTCTAGTTTGTTTTTACTTATGGTTTTGCTGTGAAACTTGCAGTTAATATGCTTACATGATTAACATGTTATGAACTCCCCTTCCTTAGAATTTGTATGAGCATGTTACCCCTTCTATGTAATCTATCTCCATGTAATCATGCACTATCTGGACACTGATATGAATTTCCTTGTAAAGTAGTTTGCACTCCTGAGCTTGTATAATTCTATGATTGATTCTTAAATCATGTTGATCATATACTGAATCCTTTAAGCATTGTTAATTATGTGACTGTGTCAAAATAGTGTTTTCAGCATAATCCCAAAGACTTCTGCCTATTGTGTGTTTACCATTATGTGTTTCCCCTGTCCCCAACTCTCATTTACCCCTGTGTGAAGGCTTGTGGTGTTAAACCTTCTTTGTTTTATGTGTAATGCTGAACTTGCTGTGGTTTTAAAACTGGTCTATTATTTGTTGACTGCCCTACTCTTTTCAAAACTTTCTCATTGAATAACTCCTCTGTTGTTTCACAAAATTACTTTTTTAAAGTATCCTGTCAACACTGTTTTCTACTAAAACCTTTCAAACTATGTCAAGAACTCCCACTCTACTCTTAGGTCAATAGGTTCTGCCCCCTCTAGTGTGTGTACTGCCTTGGGATCCTCTTGAGAACCCTCTGAACTCTGGCATACTGAGGCTGGCCCTTCCAGTATGCTTGGGCCTATCTGTAATTGAGGCTTCCTTGTCTATGGAATTAAGGCCTTTGAGGCTATTGGAAACCTGGGCCTATCTGTAGGCTCCCTATAGAATAACTTCTTATTTTCTTATCTACTTATGTAATTTATTCATATGGTTTGTAATAATTTGTAAACGAATATTAGGTTAATTATTAAAAAAGGTGGGTAGCTACATGTTTGTGGGGTAATACGGGTAGAAACCATGCCTATATGACTTTACAATTTGTTGTGTTTGCCTTTATAAGTAGAAACCATGCCTATAGGACTTTTGTATCTTGTCATGTTAGAAATCATGCCTATAAGTCTCAATTGAATCCATAATAGAAATCATGTTTGATAGGTCTTAATCAGTATTAAACAAGTAGATATCATGCCTATAGGGAATAAAACCAGAAATTATGCGTATAGATATCACTTAAGTTTAGTTTAAATAAATCAATATGGTTAACGCTTGGCTCACTTCTGAACTGGTTTAATTAAATGGTTTATATTTCCCAGAAACGAGTTCTTTTTAAAACTGCCTTAATCTCTTAGACATCATGCCTATAGGCATTAAAGAGTCTTTTTTTAAAAACCTGCCTTGTTTCGCTATATAAAATATGGTCGTCAGTATTCCACGTATAGGCAAGCCTGTAGGGTGTTTTCAAAACTTGCAATTCTGAAACTGTCTCTGTGACTTAATATTTATATGGTTTAACAGTTTTTTTTAAAAAATCAATAGGCAACTTCTAGAGTCATTACTTGTGAGTTTATAAAACAAACTGCTTGCCTTCTGTGTATTCACTTAGACTCATGCCTTAGGATGCTATTTAATTAAAAGGCCTTTATTTGTGTTTGAGTCGTGTTGTTTACATGCCTTATATGTAGAGGTAAATCGAGCCTCTTATTTGCTCCTTCCTGTTCTTGTTTGCTAAGGGTCCTATGTATTATTGCTTATTGCCTTAGTATTTTCACCTTTTAAACCTTAGGGGTCTGTTTAGAACCACCTATAGGTAGAGGTCCTAAATCCCTCCAGGACCATTAAGAAGGGATGGGTAACAACACGCAATAGAGATCGCTGACCAACACTCGCTTTAAATGACCACTACGGGGATGGGAATGGTAGATATGAGATATGATGACTATGCACTAATGTCACGTATAACCTCTCATTGAGGAGTGTTTACCGGGCATTGTGTGGGGTTATCCTATAGGCTAACCAACATAGGACTCCTCCTTTTCCAAAATTCTTTTTGTTAAAAACTTTGTTTTATACAACTTGTTCAAAATCTTTGCCTTATTATTTGAGCTATATAAACGTGCTTTATTTGTAGTTATTTGTTTCATGTACTTATTGGTTAATGGAATAATTCATAAAGATAAGTTCGGTCGAGACCCACAGTTGTGGACCAAGAGGGGTGCCTAACACCTTCCCCTCGAGGTCATTTCGAGCCCTTACCCTAATCTCTAGTAATGCAAACTAGTTACATGAGTTAATTACTCTAGGTGCCCTAAGCACCATAATCTGTTAGGTGGCGACTCTTCTCTTTTAATACCCTTCCTTAAAAGAGTTGTCACATGTCTAAGCCCGTCTTTCGCGAGAAAATGGTGCGCGACAGCATGGCGACTCTGCTGGGGATACCTTTAGGCTCTTACCATAACAAACTTAGCTTTTACAAATTAGTCCCAAGCATGCTTTATACCGTACCCTTTTCCATTATTTGAATTTAACTATCTATTTTCAAGCATTTATGATTTCTTTATTCCTGAAACTGACTTGTCTCTTTATCTCTTTTTCCTCTAACTATCTTTCAATTATTTAAATGCTGTATTTATTTTTCCTACGTGAGTATACTTGACTATGTGTTATTAATTGTTGCATAAATCATGCTCCGCATCATATTCCACTCGTGCGTATCAAATGCTATAGCAACGCTTTAATGAGTGGTTACACTCTTCCTATTTACTACCCTTAAATTAGGAAAGACTTATTTGAGGTAAAACTAGTCGATCAGTGGTGCAGTCAACGGTTCCATGCCTTCTCCCTCGAGTTGTCCGCTTGAGGGTACCAGTCTAAAACCCCATAGAAGCCTAGTCTATACTCTTGTTAAAATTATGCATGTATCATGGTCAAACCTAGTCAGATCAGTTATGTTGTCCACATAATGATCCTTTAAGATAAGCCTTATCTAAAGTCCACCGGGTTTTTCATAATCCCAACGGACACAACCACGTTCTGTGCATTAATTTGGAGAACTAAATGCCGATATGTTGATCATACATATATAAATAGTCGAGTCCGATGGGGGTAAGGTATAACCCTTTTGTTTTGCAGAAAATGAGGTACGAAGTCCCCAGATTTGGTATGGTTAGTAACATCCCCCCATTGCTGCTAGATTGGTGGGAGGACCTTTCCTCAAGTGACAAGAAACATGTGAGAAAATACCTGGGTAACCTGCCTTCCTTGCTAGATATTGAGCCAAACAACAAATTGATCTAAGCTGCCACTTTATTCTGGGATAGTGAAAGGGCAGTGATTCATTTTGGCGACATAGAAATGACACCGCTTCTAGAGGAAATCAGAGGGCTTGGGGGATTGACTTGGGACAGTCCCGGGCTATTGGTACCCGAAAACTATACGGGCAGGAGATTTTTGAAGATGGTGGGGCTGAAGAAGAATGTCGACCTAGTGTGCTTGAAGGAATCTTACATACCATTCGAATACCTGTACGAGAGGTATGACCATATCAAGTCTTTCCATACTTACCATGATGAGATCTCTCTCACTTCTCTAGGTCACATCCACCGCAGAGAGTTTCTATTCATTGTGTGCTTCCTAGGCCTGATAGTGTTCTCTATGAAAAAGGGAAGAATCCACACTAGGTTGACCATGGTCGCCAAGACTTTGATAGAAGGGATTAATAGACAGACATATACCATAGTCTCCATGATCATAGCCGACATCTACAGGGCTCTGGAGCACTGTCAAAGAGGGGTCAAGCATTTCGAGGGTTGTAATTTGTTGCTGCGGTTATTTTTGCTGGAGCATTTCCAAAAGGGTCACTATCGTCAAGAATTATCGCGAAGGGCTTAGAACGACCATATTACCTTCCATCGCCCTAAGCAGATTTGCTCAGCCGTAAAGTGCCAAAGAATGGGTAGAATTCTTTGATAATCTGACCGAGGAACAGGTGTAGTGGATGTTTGAATGGTTCCCAACAGACTAGTTTATTATTAGGTCTAGGGATGCTCCGCACTTGGTGCTGATCGGGTTGAGATGGATATACCCATATGTCCTATACGAGTTTTGAGGTAAGCAGGCAGAAAACAGGTTGTACCAAGGGTTGTCAAGATGAGTCATTTTAGGGCAGACTTCCAAGACGACGATGTCCCTTACAAGTGCCAAGCTCAACACATGTGGCACTGCAAAATCATTATGGAGAAAAGCAGCATTGAGCCAGACAAGTATCATGCAGGGTGCGAGCCTCTCTACTCGGCATGGTTGGAGGACAATCTGAAAGGAATGCTGATACCAGGGACCGGTCGAGGGAACATAATTATAGATGAGGAAGATGAAGCTCAAGTCATAAACAACAGGCTACGTAAGAGGGTCCACGACTCTGAGAATGAGCACCGGGAAATACATGAGAGGAATGTGGGGCTGATCGAGGAGTGGAAAGAGATGTCAATCACTTCCAACAAAAAATTCGAATATCTGGAGCGAGGAATAGTGGAGCTGGAAAGCAAAGTCACAAAGAGAATTGAAAATTGCCAGAATGTTGAAGGAGCTGAAGGGGGATATCTGGCCAGGGCATACTTACTGTTGGGACTGCGCGAGCTGGGGGATCTATATGATGGAGCCCGGAAAATCAAATCTGGGGAAGGTCCTTCTGAGACCAAATAGGCTAGATTTACTTGCTTTTCCTAAAATGTAATAAGGCCAAGTGCCAAGTAGTGACTTATCTTATTATTATCTTAGTGTCGTTTTGGGATTCGACTATTTTTATATTATGAAATGAAGCAGTTATTGGCGTTAAAAGATCTCCAAGTTTATTTTCCGCTAGGCCTACCTTGGACACAACGAGGTTTCCAAAATAGGACATGAGTTTACATTTCGAAATATGTGTTTAAATACTACAAACGTTTTAGAATCCTCGTTGACTTGTTACCTTTTTATTTTGCTTATTTTTATTAGTATTCCCATATCCTTAGGTTAGTTCACTCATACTGGCCTCGTCAGCATATCATACCAGATCTAGAGGTCCTCCACCTCCTCCAATAAACACAAAAGGCAGAGGAAAATCAAAGATGGACGACTTAAGTGGAATCCAAAAGGAAAATATTGAGAAGGCAGAGACTTCAGATGGCCGTAGTACTCTGACCCCAAATGATCTGGTTTTGAGATCGGATTAAAAGATACTGGAATTGCAAGGAGAACTTGAGCAAGTTCACAACTTGGCAAATTTTTCACTCACCCTCAATGTCCCCGATATGCATCAACAAAACACAAAGAACCTGGCGCCTCCTCAGAACACACAAAACCAGCAACCACAAAATCCTACCGCACCAAATCAATACGCAACTCCACCCCAAAATATCAATTTGTTGTCGATACCAACTCCACCACAACATCATCATCAACAAATTCAGTACCCACTAACCACCCCTTACCACACTCCCCAAAACACACCACAACCCATTCCTGATCGCTAAAACTCCACCAATGACCATCACTACACCCAGGTTCCTAGCACCTATCAAAGAAACCCCATATATGTGGAAACTATACCTCATTCTACCCAACCAATCTCCTGTGCACTGGAATCCTCTGAGAAGGACCTTCTCATTAAGAACATGGCTGAAGAACTCAAGAAGTTAACAAGCTCAGTTTAAGGGGTTGAGGGCAACAGAGGAATAAAATGTTTAAACAATGAAGTTCTGTGCATACGGCCGGATGTCGAACTGCCAGAGGGGTACAAACCTCCCAAGTTCGAAATATTCGATGGCACAAGTGATCCCAAGGTTCATCTAAGGACCTATTTTGACAAGCTTGTCGGGGTCGGGAAAGATGAAAAGATCCGGATGAAGATCTTTTTTGAGGAGCCTTACTAAGGACGCTTTGTCTTGGTATATCAGCCAAAATCCTAAGAAATAGTCCAATTGGGTAAGCATGGCATCAGATTTCATAGACCGGTTCAGGTTTAACACGGAGAATGCACTGGATGTCTTATACATTTATAATCTTAAGAAGAAACCTACCGAGACTTTCCGTGAGTACGCTACTTGTTGGAGTTCGGAAGCAGCCAAAGTCAAGCCCGCTTTGGACGAAGAACAGATGAATAAATTCTTTGTCAGGCACAAGATCCACTTATTATGAGAGATTGATGGTTATTGAAAACCATAAATTCTCTGACATCATCAAACTCGGAGAAAAATCAAAGAAGGAATCAAGAGGGGGATGGTAACGAATTTTGAGGCACTACAAGCCACAAATAAGGCTCTTCAATCAGGTGGCATATCGAAGAAGAGAGATGTTGGGGCAGTAATGGTGGCCTAGGGCCCAAAATATCCACTCACATATCAAACGCTTCTACCCACATATCAAACACCTCCACCCACATACCAAGAATCACCGCCTACATATCAACCTTCATCTCCCAGATATTCCCAACCAGCCACTGTTCATCACGTCTATAACTCCCAACCATCCCACTTCCAATCACCACCAGCACACCAAAATTATCCAAGACCAAGACCTAACTTTGACTGCAAGCCCCCCAGATAATACATCGCCATTGCCGAGCCCATCGACCAACTGTATGAAAGGTTGAAAGACATATGTTACGTCACTCTTGTTCTCGCTGTGGCATTAGAAAATCCATCCCAATGGGTCAATCCGAGTAAAACTTGTGCGTACCATTCCGGTATGAAAGGGCACACCACTGCTAACTGCCAAACATTGAAGGATAAGATCCATACACTCATTAACAACAAGGTCATACAAGCAAAGGAAGCCGCGCCCAATGTCCTCAACAATCCCCTCCCTGATCATAGAGGTGATGGTGTACATGTGATAGAGACAAATGAAGAATGGGACCCTGAGGGGTCAATCAGGCACATTCAAGAAGGAGATGACTTTAAGGTTGCAATCACACTTACTCCTATTGTGGTTCAGACTCAGGAACCTATTGATGTTGAGATAACTGCATCAGTTCCATTCGAGGTAGAAGTAGCTCCACTCGCAGCCACCTCCGCTCCATTTGAAGTAGAAGTGGTCACATATTTTACTGTGATGGTGTCAACCACACCCCCATTCAACTCAAAAGCAATACCCTGGGATTATGTTGCCGAGACTCGGCAAAAAAGAAAGACTAAGATAGAGGAATCTGACGCTGCACAAGGAATGACTAGAACTGAAAGAGTCTATACACCTGGACACCTAGGAGGTTCAAGTATGGAGGCAAACTATCATTGAGACCGGGCCAGATGACTTGTGGAGAAAAGTACAGGAAAAGGAGTATTCCATTGTTGACAATCTAAACAAAGTGCCTGCTTAGCTATCTATCCTGTCACTATTGCAGAATTCAGAGGCATACAAGAATGCTCTGATGAAAGTACTGAGCGAGGCTTATGTACCCAATAACATCACTGGTGGAGAAATGGCCAACATGGTTGGGCAAGTACTAGAAAGTCATAAGATTATCTTTCACGAAGATGAGCTGCCGTTTGAGGGTTTGAATCACAATCGAGCATTGCATATCACAGTGCAATTTAATGACAAGTTCATTGCTAGGGCCCTGGCTGATGGAGGTTCGAGCCTAAATATTTGTCCATTAGACACTCTGAAGAGGTTGGACAAAGGTTTCCATGAGATACGGGTAGGAAGCATGAATGTGAAGGCTTTCAATGGGTCCTAGAGGGCCACGATCGGAGAAATCAATCTTTGTTTACAGATGGGGCCAACTTGGTTCGACGTTGAATTCTAAGTGCTTGACATACCAGCCTCATATAATCTTCTGTTGGGCCAACCATAGATCCATGTTGCTGGACCTGTGCCTTCCACACTACATCAAGCAGTGAAATTCGAATGGAACCGTCAAGAGGTGATCATTCATGGAGATGGAAGTAACCCTATCTACACTAGTCAAACCATCCCGGTCATTAGACATAGAAGAAGGCTAGGAGGGGAAACCTATCATCATATCGAACGGATCAATGTCGTTGAGAAGGATAAGTGGTGGAGTAACAAGATAGAAAACATACTAGCATAGTCCGGATATGAACCCGACAAAGGGTTGGGAAAGAACCTCTAAGGTATCACCAAGCCAATATAGCTGAAAAATCATGGTACCACTTTTGGTCTCGGATACCAGTACACATGGAAAGAGTACATGAATTGGTCGCCTCCATGGCGTGGACTATATTACCTTTTTGAGCAGCCAGTGCCACGTTTGGAACAAGCTTTCCACCAGATCGACACAATATGGGGGACTGCAGAAGAAGAAGCACTATCTGGTTTGAAGAATTTGTTCTTGGAAGATGAGGACATGGAATGCGGTGCCATAATTGAGGAGGAGGAGGAAAAAGGCCTCACTATTCAGATTGTGGCGAAGGGAGCTATTCTCAGAAACTGGACCGCCACACCATTCCGAGCCCGTCGAGTCCCTGGGTAGCTTGGCAGATTTTACTTCTATAGATATTCTAGGCATCTATGATTTCCAGTAATTTTGTTTTAAGATTTACTTGTTTCAAAAAAATACTCGATTCGTCGAGTCGTACTTTGTCTGGATGATTTTTCAGTTTTAATCAAATGCATTTGCTCTTTATTATTCACTACTATCTTTACACTTTTTCCCCATAGTGTTATCATTACTTTTCCTGATGAACCAGTGACTGTGACATGTAATGAGGCAACGCGACATGAGAATAGTGACTCAGAGAAAGAAGATGAGATACCCGAGGAAATTGTAAGGGAGGTTGATAATTTTGAGAACAAGCCTAAGTCCAACCTAGACTAGATAGAAGCAGTAAATTTGGGAGATGTCGAGACCGTCAAAGAAACTCGCATCAACATTTACTTGTCACCGGCAGAGAATGAAGAGTACATTCGGTTCCTAAAAGAATATGATGACATTTTTGCCTGTTCATATTATGACATGACCGATTTGAGCACTTCCATAGTAGCTCACAAGTTGCCTACTAATCCTATATGTCCGCCGGTCAAGCAGAAACTCAGAAAATTCAAACCATACATGAGTCTGAAAATCAAGGAGGAGGTTACCAAGCATATCAAAGCCAAGGTTCTCAGGGTGGTTGAATATCCAACCTGGTTAGATAACATTGTGCCAGTTCCGAAGAAAGACAGGAAGGTCAGAGAATATGGTGACTATCAGGATTTAAATAGAGCAAGTCCCAAATATGATTTTCCACTACCAAATATACACATCTTGATCGATAATCGCGCCAAGAATGAACTCCAATCCATTGTAGATTGCTTCGCGAGTTATCATCAGATTTGGATGGATGAAGAAGATGTAGAGGAGACAGATTTTATTACACCATGGGGTGTATATTGTTACAAAATGATGCCATTCGGTCTGAAGAATGCTGGGTCCACTTACATGAGAGCCATGACAACAATCTTCCATGATATGATACACAAAGAAATAGAGGTGTATGTGGACGATGTCATTATCAAATCCAAGAGGGCCGCATATCACATAGCGGACTTGAGAAAGTTCTTTGATAGGCTCAGGAGGTACAATTTGAAATTGAACCCCGCAAAGTGTGCATTCGGGGTTCTCGCAGGAAATTTGTTGGGATTGATCGTCAGTCGCCGAGGGATCGAATTGGATCTGACTAAAGTCAAAGCTATTCAGGAGTTACCACCACCTAAGAGCAAAAAGGATGTGATGAGCTTCCTAGGACATCTCAACTATATCAGTCTCTTCATAGCACAGTCCATAGTCATATGTGAACCCATCTTCAAGATGCTAAGAAAGGATGCCGAAATAAGCTGGACCGAGGACTGCCAGAAAGCTTTTGATAAGATCAAGGAGTACCTGTCCACACCACCAGTTTTGGTCCTGCTAGAACTAGGACGATCTTTGCTACTCTACATATCTATATTAGATGGAGACTTCGTATGTGTTTTGGGACAACATGACGAGACAAGAAGAAATGAGTAGGCCATATATTACTTGAGCAAGAAGTTCACACCTTATGAATCACGATATTCGCTGCTTGAACGCACTTGCTGTGCTTTGACCTGGATAGCCCAGAAATTGAGGCATTACTTCTGTGCCTACACTTCCTACCTCATATCTAGGATGGATCCCCTGAAGTATATATTCCATAAACCCATGCCGACTAGAAAGTTGGCTAAGTGGAAAATACTACTAAGTGAGTTTGATATCGTCTATGTAACTCAAAAGGCAGTCAAGGGACAAGCATTGGCAGATCACCTTGCTGAAAATCCGGTGGGAGGGGAATAGAAAACCGTGAAAACATATTTTCCTGATGAAGAAGTGTCATTTGTAGGAGAAGACATTACCGAAGCATATGATGGTTGGAGGATGTTCTTTGACGGAGCCGCAAATTCCAAAGGAGTGGGCATTGGAGCAGTTTTGGTATCAGAAATGGGCCAACACTATCCAGTATCTGCTAAACTCAGATTTCCTTGCACCGACAACATGGCAGAATATAAAGCCTACATACTAGGGCTCAACATGGCAGTCGACATGAACGTTCAGGAGTTGCTGGTGATGATTTGCTTGTGCACTAGGTACAAGGAGAGTGGGCCACCAAGAATTCCAAGATATTTTCATATCTGCACCATGTGCAGGAATTAAGAAAGAGGTTCGCCAAGATAAAATTATGACATGTGCCCAGAATTTAGAACGAGTTTGCCGACATATTGGCCACCTTATCATCCATGATACAATACCCAGATAAGAACTACATTGATCCCATTCTGGTGAGGATCTATAATCAGCCGGTATATTGTTCTCATGTTGAGGAAGAAGTAGATGGAAAGCCTTGAATCCATGACATCAAAGAATACTTATCAAAAGGTGAATACTCGAATTATGCAAATCACACTAAAAAACGTACGCTTCAGAGATTGTCAAATCACTTCTTCCATAGTGGGGGGAACTTGTACAGAAGAACTCCCAATTTGGGCCTACTAAGATATGATGACGCAAAGGAAGCTTCTAAGCTACTTGAGGATGTGCATGTTGGGACCTGTGGTCCACAAATGTATGGTTTCATATTGACTAAGAAGATACTCAAGGCAGGTTACTTTTCAATGTCAAGTGCATGCCGACGTGATAAAAGTGTCTCCAAATGAGCTCAATGCAACAAGCTAACCTTGGCCATTCGCCACCTGGGAAATGGATGTTATTGGCCCGATTGAGACCACTTCCTCAAACAGACACAGGTTTATTCTGGTAGCCATTGATTACTTCACAAAATGGGTAGAAGCTGTAACCAAGGAATCGTCGCAGAGTTTGTCAAGGATCATATTGTCTGCCGATTCGAAGTTCCCAAGTCCATTATTACCGACAATGCCTCCAATCTCAATAGTGATTTGATGAAAGTCATATGTGAAGCTTTCAAAATCAAGCAAAAGAATTCCACAGCCTACAGACCTCAGATGAATGGAGCCATTGAAGCCGCCAACAAAAATATCAAGAAGATACTAAGGAAAATAGTAGAGAACCACAAATAGTGGTATGAGAAGTTACCCTTTTCTCTATTAGGATACCACAATATAGTCCGCACATCAACCGGGGCAACTCCCTACATGTTGGATTTTGGTACCGAGGATGTCATCCCAACCGAGGTGGAGATTCCTTATTTAAGAATCATACAAGAAGCTGAACTTATTGATGCAGAATGGATAAGGATTCACTATGAACAATTGGCCCTTATCAATGGAAAGAGAATGAACGCAGTGTGTCACAGCCAACTTTATCAAAACAGAATGTCCAGAGCTTTCAATAAAAGAGTCAAACCAAGACAGTTTGCACCAAGGCAACTGATATTGAAGAAAATCTTCCCACATCAAGATGAGGCCAAAGGGAAATTCTCTCCCAACTAGCAAGGTCCGTACATGGTCCATAGGGTGCTAACAGGAGGAGCACTCATACTTGCAGAAATGGATGGAGAAGTCTGGCAAAACCGATCAATTCAGACGCAGTCAAGAGATACTATGCTTAGATACTTTACACTTCCTCATTTGATGTAATTGAACTATGCTTGACCTGATTCCCATTTAAGAGGGGATACGTAGGCAGCCTTATGGGTTCGGTCATATCATAATAAAATTTTCATTTCCCCCAAGAGCAGAAACTGGGGTAGAATTTTGAGGAGGACCCTCAAAATTCTGAAACAAGTCTAGCCAACTCCATCGCATGCCAGAAAGTCAGTAATCAGTTAAGAAACTGGGGTAGAATTTTGAGAAGGATTCTCAAAATTCTGAAAGATACAACGAGATCCGTCATCCACAAACAGTCAAAGATCACCTACCAAACTGGGGCAAAATTTTGAGGAGGACCCTTAAAATTTCAATATGAGATAGCTGCAATGCCTTTGAGATGTGTTACAGTCACTGGTTCATCAAAAATTACTTGATATATCAATAAATTTCCAAAGCAACTCTATTTTTATCAATAATTGCATATTTTTTGAAAATTCTATTTCCATGACAGTCAGGTGTCACCCAGGGGAACTTGAAAAGCTTTCAGAACGGAGCAAAGCAAAGCCAGCCGATAGGAGCACGACCAACCTTTCCCCCACAAAACTTACAATTTTTCTTTGAACGCAGGTACATTTGACGTTACAATATCACTCTCAAAACATGTATACACAAAGATAATTCATTATCAATCATGCCAACAGACATCAAATACATCTCCAGCTAAGACATACACTACTCTTATTTGCTGCTCGCTCTTTGCATGGGACTAATCCCTGTCCCCCATATTGACATGAGGCTAATCCTTGCCTCCATACTTGCATGATTCTAATCCTTGACTCCATGAGGATAATCCCTGCCTCCATATTTGCACAAGGCAAATCCCTGCCTCCATATTTGTATAAGGCTAATCCCTGCCTCCCAATTTGCATGAGTCTAATCCCTCACTCTACATTCGCATGAGGCTAATCCTTGCCTCCTTATTTGCATGCGTCTAATCTCTGACTCCCACATTTGCATGAGGCTAATCCTTGCCTCCCTATTTGCGTGAGTCTGATCCCCGACTCCTACATTTGCATGAGGCTAATCCTTGCCTCCCTATTTGCATGAGTCTAATCCCTAACTCCACATTTGTATGAGGCTAATCCTTGCCTCCTATTTTCATGAGTCTAATCCTTGACTCCATATTTACATGAGGCTAATCCCTGCCTCCCTATTTGTATGAATCTAATCCTAGACTTCCTACTTGTATGAGGCTAATCCTTGCCTCTCCATCTGTATGAGGCTAATCCCTGCCTCCTTATTCGCATTAAGTCTAATCCCTAACTCCATCTTGCATGAGGATAATCCTTTCCTCAAGGATTCTAATCCTTGACTCCCTATCTGCATGAGTTTAATTCTTGACTCCCTATTTGCATGAGTCTAATCCTAGACTCCCTATCTGCATGAGTCTAATCCTTGACTCCCTACTTGCATGAGGCTAATCCTTGCCTCCATACTTGCATGAGGCTAATCCTTGCCTCCACACAGATATTGCTCTATTTTACTGTCTATTTGCTTTCCAATCGGGCTAAGCACTGTCCTCCATTTCCCAAAACTAATCATTGTCTTGATAACATCATGACTATTGCATATCATGGGCTGAAATATCGCTAATCTATCCAAAGGCGTCATGGTCTAAAGGCATCATCCTCATAGTCGGAAGACACCATGCCATTGCCTGAGAATCTCTCAAACATGCATATCATTATTCAAAGGCGTCATGGTTTGAAGGCACCATCTTCATGGATCGAGAACATCATTTCATGTCCTGTGAATCCCTCACTAAATAATTCATGGCCCAGGACGTCATGGTCCAAGGACGTCATCTTTTACCATCCAAAGACAACCTTCATTGTCCAAAGGAAATCTGCATCATGTTTAAATTTTTGCAAATACGTTTGTAGCAACATTTATCTGTAGGTAACCAGTAAGAAACCGCTATCTTAGCAAGAGCAATCTCGCTCCAGTTCCTTCAACTGTCCTGAGCTCTAACCACTCACCAAAGCCGCATCGGCATTGCGTGTCCATTCTTGCAATAATTTCATCGGCATATTGCGTGGATGAATCCAGAACGACACATGGACCGATTCCTAAAAAACCAGGGATATGTAGGCAACTTAAAAATCGTAGTCCTGCCTCTATCTTTCAAAGCATCCCGTCCGGTCAAAATTGGCCATCATTTCTTTACCCGAAAACTCTTTCATCCTTCCCGGGTAAAGAGAGGCAGCTGTTGATACCCAATTTTTTCTTCATATATATTTAAATATGCCATAAATACCTTCAAAATAGCATATATATGCATATATAAGCACGCACAAGGTTTTATAAGTTTTTTTCATAATTTTAAGGATTTAAATAGATTTATTTCCTTCCTTTTGCTCATAAAATCCCCAATAATTATCCCCCAAATTATTGTTGTGGTGATTTAGTCATTTAATTTCTATATTTATACCAAACTATGGTCAGAATATTATTTTATGTATTTTATAATTGCATTTTGTATTTTTAAAGTTAAATTGCATATAATTGCAATATTAACACATTAATGTATAGTTACATTTATATGCATAGAATTGATCTCCTATATTTTTAAAATGTTAAATATCTGTTTTAAATCATTTTAGTATATTAAAATTTTAGAAATTATTTATCATTTATTATAAATTATATAGGAAATATTGGTTATTTAAAATATAGCCAGATTTGCATTTCAATTGTAGCCCAATTTAAACCCAACCCCAGCCCAATTTCATATTAAAAATACCCGACCCAAGCCCTAAACCCGCCTACCTGACCCAAGACCCGTCAAATCCTAGCCGTTGATCTAAAAGATCAATGGCCCTCGTCCTTTCATTCCTTTTTTTTATCCTAAAAGACCCCTAACCCTAGTCAATTATTCAGATACCGCCGCCTTTGTATTCTCTCATCTCCTCTCCTCTCTCAATCATTCAACCTAACCCTAGCTCCTTCAACCACCGACCTTCTTCTCCGGTATTCTCCGGTGATCTCCCTTCAACTCCTAAGCCTCCAATGGCTCCTCTAATGCTATGCTCGCCTTCTCTAAGGTCTTCAAGGGCCCTAGGCCATACCGACTTGCATCTATGGTTTGCTATTTGTCTGTTCTTTGCTATTTCAGTGAGATTTCAAGCAAAATCATGCTGTGCTTGTTACGATCCTTGGCATTCTAGACAGGTTCTATCATATCTATTTGGGTTTCTTCTAAAATCCTAATTTTGCTTACATCTCCTATATCTGTACGATTTTTAAAACGATTTGAGTCTGTTTCTTTGATGTTTTACACTATCCTTGTAACTCTTTATAAGAATCATCGATTTCAAAGTGTTTTCACCTTCTTTTAAATTAGGGTTTTCGGAACTTCTTCTAAAACCTTGTTTAAACTTCTATTTTCTCGCATACCTCGACTAATTCTATGACTTTACTACCTTTTCAACTCGCCTATGTTGAAAGCCCTAAATTTCTAAGATTTCTTTGTCTGTTTCTCTGTGTTAGCATGATTACTCTATTCTTGTTTAAGTTTCTGTGATTATCTTGCCTCGAATATGTTCTACTGAGTTTTCTTATGCCTAACTTATGTCACCTCTGTATGTTTATGTTCATCTTGATTGTTCAGACTTGCCTCTTTCTATCGATACTGTTTAGCCTGCATGTTTGCTATGATTGGTTATTCCTATATTACTCTTTTTATATGCTGAATACTGAATCATGACTTCCTCTTTGATTGATTCCGGATTCCCTATTTTATGGTTTGATTGAAAGACTTTCCCTTAAACCCTCAATTTCTACCTCTTCTATTCAAATTAACTGATTCGCCTACCTTATCTGCTTTGGTACTTTATTTTTACCGACTATTTCCTTAATTAAGAGTATTCTAAATTTATCCCTAATTGTTTTCCCTATACTTGCTGGATTTGATTCTTTCCTTATTAGCCAAACAATGATTTCGTTCCTTATATGCTATTTGTTCTTACTGTGTGAATTGATTCCCTTAACTTAAGGGAGTACTTGTCCTGATTTTGCTCTAATTGGTTCTGAGTTCCATAATTATTATGCTACTATGATTCTTGCCTTGTTTTTTTTTTATCTAATTTCGAAATACTATATATACCACTCTCTCATTAACACAAGACACGAACACTTTGGTTCAAAATCTCCCTCTCTCACACTTAAACTTTCTGCTCTTTCTCTTTTTTGCTACTTGCTACTATTCTAAGTTAGCCGGCTGCAAGCCAAGGCTAACTACTGTGCTCTCCTTCTTCTTCACTTTTGTTTACTGTCTTCTTTACTGTTATGTTCTAGTTTCAATTCAAGTTCCAACAACAATATGGTTCTTTTATTGCTTTAGTTCATCCTGTTTCTAGTTTGCTTTTACATATGGTTTTGCTGTGAAACTTGTAGTTAATATGCCATGATTAGCATGTTATGAACCCCCCTTCCTTAGAATTAGTATGAGCATGTTACCCTTTCTATGTAATCTGTCTCCATGTAATCTTGCACTATCTGGACTCTGATATGAATCTCCTTGTAAAGTAGTCTGCACTCCTAAGCTTGTATGATTCTAGGATTGATTCTTAAATCATGTTGATCCTATACTGAACCCTTTAAGCATTGTCAATTCTGTGATTATGTCTAAACAGTGTTTTGAGCATAATCCCACAGACTTCTGCCTGCTGTGTGTTTACCATTATGTTTTTCCCCTTTCCCCAACTCTCATTTACCCCCGTGTGAAGGCTTGTGGTGTTAAACCTTCTTTGTTCTATGTGTAATGCTGAACTTGCTATGGTTTCAAAACTGGTCTATTGTTTGTTGACTACCTTGCTCTTTTCAAAACTGTCTCATTGAATAACTCCTTTGTTGTTTCACAAAATTACTTTTTTTAAAGTATCCTGTCAATACTATTTTTCTACTAAAATCTTTCAAACTATGTCAAGCACTCCCACTCTACTCTTAGGTCAATAGGTTCTGCCCCCTCCAGTATGTGTACTTCTATGGGATCCTCTTGAGAACCATCTGAACTCTGGCATACTGAGGCTGGCCCTTCCACACTACACTTATTCATTTTGGTTACCAATTCTAGGTGTAAGCACCGCCCGGGATCCTCGAGATCCTTAGGGAACTTTGATGCACCTAGACTATGACATTGTCTATGGAATTGAGGCATTTGAGGCTATTGGAGGCTTTGGAAACCTGGGCCTATCTGTAGGCTCCCTATAAAATAACTTCTTATTTTCTTATCTACTTATGTAATTCATTCATATGGTCTGTAATAACTTGTAAACGAATATTCGGGTAATTATAGAAAAGGGTGTGTAGCTACATGTTTGTGGGGTAATACGGGTAGAAACCATGCCTATAGGACTTTATAATTTGCTATGTTTGCCTTTATAAGTAGAAACCATGCCTATAGGACTTTTGTATCTTGTCATGTTAGAAATCATGCCTATAGGTCTCAATTGGCTCCATAATAGAAATCATGTTTAATAAGTCTTATAGCCTGTTTGGCCAAGCTGGAGAAATCAGCTTATATTGAGAAGTGCTTTTTTCAAAAGTGCATTTGAAAAAAGTACTTTTGGAGAGAAGCAGTTTGTGTTTGGCTAATCAGTCTGAAAAGCACTTTTGAGAAATAATTTGTGTTTGGCCAAGCTTTTTGGAAAGTGCTTTTAAGTGTCAAATTACGAATAAGGACATGGATAGATTTACTTAATAATTAATATTATAAGTAAATAAATAATATCAAAATTTTGTTATTACATGCAATAATTAAAAAAAATCATTTTATTTAAGTAAAATATGAAAATAAAATTAAAAAGTACTTAATTCTTTTAATATAAGTTAGATATATTAAAATTCCTTCAACAAATATAAAAGCATTCACCCCTAAAGTCACTATATATTAGAAAGTTTTCCTAAAAATAAGAAGAAATATTTATATATTAATATCCTAAGTATTAGGTTTAAGGGTTATTTTGGTATATACTATATTTTGTTAAGGGTATTTTAGGTAAGAAGAAAAGCCAAAAATGCTTCTGCTTTTGGAAAGAAGCTACTTTTTTCTGCTTCTCTAAAACTGCTTCTGCTTCTTCCCAAAAGCACTTTTTTCCCCAAATAAGCTTGGCCAAATACCTCAAATTAAGAAAAAGTGCTTTTGGAAAAAAAACACTTTTTTTTATCTTGAGAAGCTTGGCCAAACAAGCTATTAATCAGTATTAAACAAGTAGATATCATGCCTATAGGGAATAACACCAGAAATTCTTCCTACAGATCTCATTTAAGTTTAGTTTAAATAAATCAATCTGGTTAACGCTTGGCTCACTTCTGAACTAGTTTAATTAAGTGGTTTAAATTTCCCAGAAACAAGTTCTTTTTAAAACTGCCTTATTCTCTTAGACAACATGCCTACAGGGATTAAAGAGTCTATTTTAAAAATCTGCCTTGCTTCGCTATATAAAATATGGTCGTCAGTATTCCGCGTATAGGCAAGCCTGTAGGGCATTTTCAAAACTTGCAATTCTGAAACTGTCTCTGTGACTTAATGTTGCTCTCGTTTAACTTTTTTTTTTTTTTAGTAGGCAACTGCTAGGGTCATTACTTCTGAGTTTATAAAACAAACTGCCTGTTTTTTGTGTATTCACTTAGACATCATGCCTTATGATACTGTTTAATGAAAAAGCCTTTATTTGTGTTTGAGTCGTGCTGTTTACATGCCTTATCTGCGGAGGTAAACTGAGCCTCTTATTTGCTCCTTCCTATTCTTGTTTGCTAAGGGCCCTATGTATTATTGCTTATCGCCTTAGTATTTTCACCTTTTAAACCTTAGAGGTCTGTTTAGAACCACCTATAGGTAGAGGTCCTAAATCCCCCCAGGACCATTAAGAAGGGATGGGTAACAACACGCAATAGAGATCGCTGACCAACACTCGCTTTAAATGATCACTACGGGGATGGGAAGGGTAGATATGGGATATGATGACTACACGCTAATGTCACGTGTAGCCCCTCATTGAGGAGTGTTCATCGGGCATTGTGTGGGGTGATCCTATAGGCTAACCAACCTAGGATTCCTCCTTTTCCAAAATTCTTTCTGTTTAAAACTTTGTTTTATACAACTTGTTCAAAATCTTTGACTTATTATTTGAGCTATAAAAATGTGCTTTATTTGTAATTATTTGTTTCATGTACTTATTTGTTAATGGACTAATTTGTAAATATATATTCGACCAGGACCTACAGTTGTGGACCAAGAGGGTGCCTAACACCTTTCCCTCGAGGTCATTTCGAGCCCTTACCCTAATCTCTGGTCATGCAAATTTGTTACATGAGTTAATTACTCTAGGTGCTCTAACGCACCATAATCCGTTAGGTGGCGACTCTTCTCTTTTAATACCCTTCCTTAAATGAGTTGTCACATGTCTAAGCTCGTCTTTCGTAAGAAAATGGGGCGCGACAAACAGTACATATGATAAATACATCGGAAGCCTCAGCCTCAGGCCTGGATGGAAGAGCATAACATCGTGGCTGGGCCCCACCAATATGAACTACATCTCTGGGACGACCTCTTGCTGGCTGGCCTCCACCTCTAGTGGCCTGACCTCTACCTCTAATATCTCTAACTCCACATCTAACACCTCTACCCCCACCTCTAGCTGGATGAGCGGGTGGTAGAACACTCGATGCCTGAACCATGGCACAGGAACTTTGATGCTAAGAGCTGCTCGGTGCTCGAGGGAAAAATCTAGAAATATGCCTCGTATCACCACAAGTATAACAAGCCCTCGATTGCTGAGACTGCTGACCCTGAAAGCCTGAATAACCACTCTTAAAACTCTGGAGCGGTGGTGCACTAATAGGAGCTGGTGGTGCACTGTATGGCAGCTGATCAGAATACTACATATGAGAACCACGACCACCTGGAGCACCGTGAGAAACCTGAAGTGCTGAATGAAACGGCCTGGAAGAATGACCCCTACCAAAAGAATACCTGCCTCCAGATGAGGCACTACTGAACCGGCCCGAATGACGACGCCTCTTGTCAGACCCCTGACCACTCCCCTGTGATAGAACCATCTTAACTCTCCTGGCCACATTGGTCGCATCCTGAAAGGAAATCTTGCTCCCTGTCTCCTTAGCCATCTGCAATCAAAGAGGCTGAATGAGTCACTCAATAAAACCTCCTCTCTCTCTCTCTCTCTCTCTCAGTGGGAAGTATAAGAAGAACGTGATGGGCCAAGTCAATGAATCTGGTTTCGTACTGAGTAATAGTCATAGAACCCTGCTGGAGATGCTCAAACTGCCTCTGATAGTTCTCCCTCTGAGTAATAGGAAGAAACTTTTCCAGAAATAGCTGAGAGAACTGATCCCAAGTCAAAGCTGGTGACCCAACTAGTCTAGCGAAACAATAATCTCTCCACCAAGTCTTGGCGGATCCAGACAAATGAAAAGCAGCAAAGTCGACCCCATTGGTCTCCACTATCCCCATGTTCCGTAGAACCTCATGACAGTTGTCCAAATAATCCCGGGGATCCTCACAAGATGTACCACCAAAAGTAGTAGTGAAGAGCTTGGTGAACCTGTCCAATATCCACAAGGCATTGCGAGTATGTGATTTTTGGCCTATTCAAAATACTCCTATAAAATCAAAGAAATAGATTTTTTCCCAATTATTTGCCATTTTATAGGTTTTTTTTGTAGGATTTTATTAATTGTTTGCATTTTTTGTGCATGTTTAATTTTTATAAAAAATCATTAAATTGCCCCATAAATGTCAAAAATACCATGCATTGCATTTAGATTTTGTTTTTATATTTTTAGAATTAATTAGTTAATTATTTGTTTAAATAAAAATAAAAATCACAAAAATAACTCATTTTTACATTCTTAGCTTTAAATTTTGGATTATTAAGTTTTCTCTTTTAATTTAGTATCAACTAATTTTTATAAATATTACGGTTAGATAATTAGCTTAATTTCACATTTTGAGATTAATTTAGGAATTTGATTTTAGGATAAAGAAAAAAAGAAAAAAAGAAAAAAATAAAGAAAATGAAATAAGGAAAGAAATTGAGAAAAGAAAGGGCTTAATTTGAATTGGGCTATACCCAAAAAATTGGTCCAAACCAATCCGGCCCACTCCTAGGCCTACCCGATCCAATTCCCACCCTCCTAAAAATGACCCCGTTTCACCATGTTCCAATCACAATCGTTGGATCCTTCTGATCCAACGGGTTGGAACTAGGTAGCAATTTAGATATAACTGTCCTAAAACAGATCCCCCATCGAACCCCTTCATTTCTATCTCCCTCCTCTAAACAAATCAAACCATAGCCGCCCTCATATCCCACGCCGCCTCCTCCGCTGACCACCCGCTGGAAATCGCCTCACGGCGGCACTGGTACTCCAAATCGCTCCAAAGTAACACCCTTTGATCCCGAGCCCTTTCCCAATACCATCCCACTATCAGTTTTCCCCAAATCCCCACCTAAATCCACCAATTTCAGATTTGAGTTCAAAACCTAAAAACCCTAAGTCTCCTAAACCACCCAAACTCACACCCCATCACCTCCACACCCCCTAAACTCGAATCCCTTATTGATTTCCCAAAACAACCCTACAAAATTTCGCAATTCTAAATCTAAAAAGGAGTTCAGTTTGTTCAAAGAAAAGCTTCGAGTTTGCTGTTCTATCAGTATTCGAGTCCCAAGCGTGTTCTCCGATGTTTTCTTCGCAGATTAGGCTTTTAGGAGTCTTTTCTTTCAAGGGAATCCGGTGAAAACCCATGCCAGACCGGATCCCTTAAATGAAAAGACCTTTGTTGGTCAATCAATGCGGAGAAGAACATCACAGGCTATCTTGGCTGCCTTTTATTCCACAGATGGTAAGGTCTCACCATTTACCTCTCCATTTTTCTTTTCTTCAGGTTCGAGTAGTGTTCTCTTTAGTTTGTTTTTCTGTTTGTGAATCTGTTTGTTTTTCATTTGAGAGTCGTCCCTATTTTAATCTTTGGTTGTGTTTAAATCGGTTTCTTAGGGGTTTATTAACTTAGTTTAATTCATGATTCATTTAGTTTAACTCTTAAAATAGCTTCATTTATTGCCATAGTTGTAGTTCCTTTTTGTTGTTCTGAACCATCTGTTAGTATACTTAAATTGCATGATTAGTCTAAACTCTTAATAGTTGTTTTAATTAATGCATAATTAGCTTAGGGTTAGTTTTTATTCAAGTTGTTTTGTGTTGTTATCATTTGTTTAACTCTTTTGCCTAGGTTAGTCATTCAATCCTGTTAATTTAAAGAGCTTTGTAGAGTTCATCATGAACTAGGTTTACCTCAGGGTTTAAGTTTATGTTTTTTCAGATGTTTAAAATTCAAACATTGTCAAGTTTTGTTGTTTGATTTACACTGTCCTGCCCATTTGTGTTTACCCTACTCTGCAAATCAGTAGAAACTTCTAAGGTTCTAATTGAACTAAAAGAAACTTAAGGGAATTTCAGAGCTTTAAAAAATAAATATCTAGGAAGAGGAAAGTTCTAGAAGTACCAGCTGTCCAAAAATGGTTTTAAAGGATGCTGAAATGGACAGCTGGACATTATTCTCTATCACAGCAGTTTTACCACTCACATAATTAGGCTAGAATATTCCTTAGATGCTATTTTTGGACCTATAAAAAAGATGCATGCAGAGACACACACATCAGATTTCAAAAAACCCTTAAAACAATCTGAAAGGCTTCAACTACTGTTTCATTAGTAGCTAGTTTTATTTTCTTCAGATTCTTGAGCAAAAACTCGAGAAAAGCTTTCTATGGGATTTCTGATTTTCTGATTCAAGTCTGGGGCTAAGCTGAAGATGTATACTGCTTTGATTTGCTGATATTTTCCATCTATTTCTTGCTAAAGTTCCTTACTCCATTCCTTTTCTTTGATGTATCCAGGTACTTCCATGAATTCTTGAGTGTCAAAGTGAATATTTAAAGCATGTGCTTAGCCTCTAATGTAATAAAAGTTTGGTTCAGTCAAGATGTTGCATCCCAGTTTTCCTGATGTATGTTATTTTTTGCAGTTTGTTCAGTTTTAGCAATTCTATTTTTATCTTTCTTTGTGGGAAAACATTCTAAAATCTGGATACTTTAGGCTATTAGTTAGTTATTTGTATGAATGTTCAAGTTAGTTTGGTCGTTCCATGTGCTGCCTGACTGTCTTAAAAATGTTTAATAGCCATTATAGCATTTGTTCTTTATTAGGAGTTGCTGGATTCTAGGAGTGTTTGTAACTCCTCACAAGTTTCTGGACCTTCTAAGTATCAGTCGGGAAGTCAGAGATGGAAATTTGGCTGAGGGATTTTGCACATTCTACTTCCTGTACCGCTGTTATGGGGATCCCCACAGTTTTGAGGTTCTGGATACCGATGTATGTCATCCAGGGAATAAAGAAAAATGGGAAGCACGTCGGGGACTGGACTTCGTAGTGGCATTTTTAGGCACCTTAATTTTCCCGAGGAAGGATGGACATATAGAGTTGGGGCCTGTAGGAATGGGAGACTTCATGATTAAAAAGGCTAATGGCACTATTGTACCGATGATCCTAGCAGAGATTTATCGAGCTCTAACTGTTTGCCGAGCGGGCGGAAAAGTTTTTGAGGGTTGCAACATGCTTTTACAACTTTGGATGGAAGAACACCTTTGCCATCGTCCGTGGTACATGAACTATGGTATTACTGGTCTTAACTGCCTTGAAGAACATGAAAACTGGGTGGAGGGTCATAAGTTTCCAGAAGGTACAAAGGCATGGTTCGCACGTTTGAGTTCTTTGACTGCAAGCAAAATTGAGTGGACATTCGGTTGGCTCTCAGTCACTGATGTCATTTATATGTCGACCGAAGTGTGCTTTCTTCTATTAATGGTGTAAGCACGTGATTTTTGCTTCACGGGAATTACTCCAAAAGAAAAGAAAATCAAAAAATATATGTCTTGTCATTTAGTGAGTCGTACTTAATGTTAAATCTTGTGATAATTGTTATAGGGGTTAACCAATATATGTGTAATTTTATTTGTTAATTTTTCTAAGTTTTACAATTTACTTAAGAATTTTGTTTAAATTTGGTCCTTAAAGAAAAATGGTTGTGGAAAATCAGATTGGGCCCCAAAATGAGGCCCAAAACCGGCACAAAGGTCCAGTCCAAGTCAGGCCTGCCCAAGCACTGACTCAAACGACGCCGTATCAGCGTCCCTATTGGAGCCGTTGATCTGACTCAAACGAACGGTCCTGATCAGGTTGCTCACTTCACCTCAACGACACCGTTTCAGGCAAGTTGATCTGAGCCGTCCAACCCCTTTGATCCAACGGACCCAGGCTTTCCCCTAAACCCGTCAAATTTTGACCCGATCCAGCCTTACCCGGTCTCACCCACCATCACACCCAAACGACACCGTCTTTCCTAAGTGAATAGATCCTGGCCTTAGATCTCATTTGATCCAACGGCCAGGATCTAAACCTCTAAGGCATATATAAACCTAACCCTTCTACCCCGCCCCCCTATCCAAACACCCACCCCCGTTCCTTCGTCTCTCTCAGAAGGGATCCCAAACCCCCGAAACCCTAGCAGCCGCCATGGCTTCCCTTTCACTAGAACCCGGCGACAAGGATGCCGGTGACCACCCCCTTAACACCCTTGATGCATCTCACCACCCCGAACCCAAATTTGTTATCCTCTAGCCTCGAATCCTCCTCCACCTTCTCGAATCTTCATTGGAAGATTCGAGACAAAACTCGATCTACACCAATCTACCCCAGATTCACACTAGATACTCCCCTAACATCCCTCGTGACCAAACCATGTTTGGTTTGGTCCGAATCCACCCATAAATCCAAAAAAAACCAAATCTGGAAAAGTCAAATCTTAGAACATAAAGATTTCGTGGGGTCTGTTTGAATTTAGACAAGTTTGTAGTCTAGTAAACCCTAATCGAAGTGTTCTTGGTCGAGAACACCTCGGTTAGGATTTGTTCGACTTTAAACGAACAAATCAAGCTCGGGCCTGGGTTCAGCTATGTTTAAAGTTTTTCAGGTTTGTTCATGTGTCCCTTTTATCGTCCATTTTGTTATTCGGATTAATTTGTTAGCATGTTTAGTTGTTTGTCTAGTTTTGGGATTTCTGTTAGCAGTTTGTCTCCCCATCTATACAAGACCTTTCGTTTAGTTTATTCTGTTATGTTAAGTTCATGTGGTAGTGTGTTTATTTCAATTCAGTTGGTATTTGTCAAACCGATAATGTCTGTCTGTTTTCCTGTATCGTTGCAAATTGCCAAGAGAGTTGGTACACTTTGTTTTGTGTTGTTTTGTTGGGTTTATTGCTTGTCATATATCACGATTAATATAGTCGAGTCGATGTATGTCGTCAATTAGTTTCAGCCATTAAATGGTAACAATTTGATTCGTGCTGTTTGTTTCTGCTGTGATCGTATTTGAATTCCATTAGGAATTGAAGTGTGTTGCCTATTGATTTTGTTCAATTTGAATCAAAAAACATTTAGGGGGTAAGTTATAATGGCAGTTCAGACTTTGGTCTTAAATGGATGGCATGTTTACTTGGTTTAGATTTTGGGCAGCATGTGCTTGGTCAGCTGATTAAGGAATTTAAATAATTGGACAGCATGTGCTGTCAGATTATATTCCTGCTGCCCATGCTTTACTAAATGAATAAGAGATTAGGCCACTTTAACAACCAAATAGAGAGGAGATGTCAGGGAATCTCGTGGGAGTTTTTGTTTAGTTTAAATAGCTGAGTGGGAAAAACAACAGGGAGGGGGAAATTCTGAGTTGTCAAACAGACTGTAAAGTGCTGAGTTTAGGCTATAAAAGAGGCAAACCTTCCATTAGAAAAAGGGGAGAATTTTGTAGCTTGGAGAGAAGGTTTTCTTAAAAAGCTGAAAGAAAGAAATAAAAAGAAATCTCAGAACATTGTAACAAAGACTGTCTGAAAACAGCATAAGAATTTAAGCTGGCCAAGCTGTCTTGGCCAATTGCTGTTGGTTATTTGCCGAACTGTGTGTGATTGTTAAACTGTTGGTGCTGTTACATGCAATATTCTGGGCTTCTCGCTGTTGTTTTTCTACTCTGTTTCTGGGATTTGACTGTTTGATGCTCGATCATCTGTGGGCTGCATTGTTGTTGCTGTGTTGTGACTAAGTTGTTGTTGTTGTTAGTTGCCTGCTGCTGATACTCTTTCTCTTTCTCTTCTTATTGTCCTAATATCCAGGTACACATTCTAAATTCACTGATGTAATGATGAGTTTGGAGCTGAATAAGGGCATATAGAGTTTTGTAGTCTAAACATCAATACAATCACCTTTATTCTGCTGCTGGTAGTTTAGAATATTTGTGTGTTCAACAGGTAGAGACGGGCTTTTAAACCATGTAATAAAACAGTGTTCATTAAGGAATTTAGTCTGGTAATCTATGGTTGTATATAAATCAGGAAGAAGCTAGTTGGATAGTAACGATTATCGGCCAACAGTGGTTTCACATAGGGTCTGTTGAATTGGAAATGCATTAAGAACATTAGCTTCACCTTAACTCATCAGTTGGTAATGCACAATTCGAATGCACGAAGCAATTTGGGTTAAAGCAAAAAGGAAAAATCGTGTAGTCAAACATGTAGTAATATTACATTAAGTTAGATAGGTTCGTTTCAAATGCCTCGTTTTTTTTCAAGCATCAAGCATGTAAGGAGTAATTAACTGAACCCCGTCCGTATGATGAACAAGGCCGAATATGTCTAACCTCCTCACATAAAATAATCTGCTTCGATATCATTGTACGTTAATCTCGTGTTTCAATTTTCCTTGAATAATAGAATATAGAACAAAAACAACATTTCTTTGTACAAACTCCGTTGCGATTCTCCATTTGTATCAACCGTAAATCAATAATTAATAAGCTACATTTTTTAGCATGTAAATAATTAAGAAAGTTTTCTTTTATTTTTAGAGACAAACTTAATAGAAGAAATGTAGTCACTGTAGGTTTATCCTTTTAAATAAAATGAGACGAACCTCGCCAAATAAAATGCACAGATTGCGGGGCCCTCAAAAATAAAATAAAATGTGTGCTTTAATTACTTAGAACTCAGGATCGGCCGTTTAGCAAAGTTCCACGGCCTCACCCAGAAATAATAATACGCTAATCGCTTTAGGCGCGTATTTTAATAATCTTACCTTCTTAAACTCGGGTGTGCATTTCATGCGACCCAAATCCAAATCCTAAAACATTGAATAAAAATACGTTCCAGATCACGGGTGCATTTCATGTGACGCAATCCAAAGACATATTTTTAAACAATGTTCACATTACTTTTAAAATATAATAAAACGGTAAAAGTTAAAATTTGCACATAAGTTCATATTTGTATAAAATCAGATAATCAAGCCGAATATAACAGTTGAGCGACCGTGCTAGAACCATGGAACTCGGGAATGCCTAACACCTTCTCCCGAGTTAACAGAATTCCTTATCCGAATTTCTGGTACGCAGACTGTAATATGGAGTCATTCTTTTCCTCGATTCGGGATTAAAATGGGTGACTTGGGACTCCCTAAATCTCCCAAGTGGCGACTCTGAAACAAATAAACAAATCCCGCTTCGATTGTCTTTTAATTGGAAAAAACTCCTTTGTACCCTCGCGGGTGCGGAAAAAGGAGGTGTGACAAATGGGTCTTTGGAGTTTTCAGCCGTATGCTCCACACAGGGTTCTATGCCAGCTAGACAAGTACCAAACTGTCCCTCACGATGAAGATTTGAGTTGACAAGTCATTGAACTAGGTCCCAAAGCTGCATTCCCGAAAGATAAGGTTTGCCAGATTTGGCATCAGTGTAGGTTCGCCACAGACTCGGGTACGGGATTTGTCCAAGGGTGAGTTAGAGCCTAATTACACGGCCTGGTATGGTAAAAGGGTTCAAGTCCATCAAGAGGCTGAACGACCCGCCAAAAGGCCCCACGTCTAACAGTTCACTGATGGGGCATAAGAACAATGGGATTGGTTAGTAAAGGAGAAAGGCTACAGGGCCACGATAAGCAAATTGGTGGGGAAAATTAGAGATCTTAAATTTGATAGTAGTGTACAGGCTGCTGCTGATGAAGGGGAGAAGGAAAAGATGGCTCAAGAAAACAAAGCCCTTTGAGCGCAGATTCAAAGAATAAAGATAGCTGCTGTAAACCTGGGAAGGAGCCAAGTAGATGAAAGACTTATAAACAGTCTTAGGCGGAAAGTGTGTGAGTATGGGACTAATTTGGAAAAATCTGAAAGTAGTCTGGCAAGAGACCGAGCACAGTTGGCGAAGAACGCAGAAGGAAGGGCAGAGTTTGTTCAATAATTAAAGGGAAAATATGATAGAGGGGTCGCAAATCTAAAGAAGAATCTAACTACCCTCGATAATGAGATGGCTAAACAGACAAAGAACTTCAAGGCAGAGAAGGAACATTGTTATGCATTAATGGCCCGACTAGAAGAGGACATGCAATAGTTGTAGGAGTAAAGCCATAATGACACCCAAGTCCTGGAAGCTAGATCTCAACAAATTGGACGCCTGCTCCAAGAGAAAGGCATCATTAGAGAAAGGGTTAGAGCAATTGCCGACTACATCGTCATGAAATGCCATGAGTGTGAGGATATGACTAGATCCACTTTCTTCGCCGCAATGATGACTTTTGTTCGCCAGATAATGGATGACCTGGATGATCTCCAAGGAGATATTGCACCAGGCCCGTGGTGAGACCGACCGATGTTCCGCGGGCCCGTGGAGTAGTTTTGGAAGCACTTATGTATTCCTGATTTTTCTTTTTCGAGTCTATATTTTAGTTTCTTTTTAGAGTGTTTTGAGTCTGTTTCAGTTTTCCAGTTCTTAAGTATGTATGATGGAGTCTTCGTAATAGAGAAAAATTAGAAGTTTTTATTTTAATGAAAATTTGAAAAACCCAAAAATTGTTTATTTCTTTTATTTTATTTCATATTTATCCCTTGAACTACGTGATGACCTGATTCACACGGCGTCATGATACGTAGGCAATCCCCATCGAATCTGGTCATGGTTTTGGATAACTCGAATAAGAGAGAAAATGATGAAAAGAGGGCACAAGAAAAAGAGAGAAAATAAGAATAAGAGAGAAAACAATGCAAGAGAGAGAGAGAGAGAGAGTGCAAAGAACAAAGAGTAAATAATGGAAAGTGCAAAAGAAAAGAAAGATGCAAAGATATGGGAGATAAACAAAAGCCGGGATGAGACACACAACTGTTGCAAAACATGTAGAAACACATTTAACTATCTAGGTGCATTGCATCCCCCAATGTGCGATTCCCTATGTGTTAATTGTCTCAAACTAACCAGTTTGTTGTATATGCTGTTGAGACCAGGTTCCATTTTTAAGGTGGTTTTTTTTGTGGTAACCTGGCTTCGCACCCTTACTTTACAAGATCCAAGGGAAGTATCTAAATGTCGTCAGAGATTCATCTACCAACAACTCCTATCTAGAGGATAGCCCATTGTCGGTAATCCCAACGTCAGAGTCAGCGACAATTGAAGAGAATAGGGAACTGCGCCTCCACATGTTGGAAATGTGTGACACTTGGTCTAACGGTAGAAAGTTGCCTAGTTTAATACCTGGTTTCCTCGAGCTGCTTCCCAGAACCAGTGGAACGTCCAACATCCCTATAAATTACCCAAACACCCCGCTCGAATACCCCACCATGTTAGCCCATTTCGCCAGAACGCCTTTTGAGGTTCGCCCCCAGGCACTAATTTCGGAGTGGCTTCTAACATATTCACTGACCACTAACCTCGGCTACAACACAACCAACATTTCCTAGGCCAAAGTTTCAGCCGTCATACTTTACTTTCCAAATACCACTATTTCCATCATACACAACTCATTTTACCACAAACTCCTACCCTCAACAACCTCGGTATGAGTTTACTATAGGACAAGAGAGAACTGTAAGGAATCCCAAGTATGATGGATCACTCGAAAAACGAAAAGCTTAGAACAAAGTCTCAAGAACATACAAGGCCTGAGTGGTCAGAAAAGTGTCTCATATGCTGACTTGTGCATGTTCCCACATGTTCATATGCCCATCAGTTTCAAGACTCCCAAGTTTGAAAAGTATGATGGACATGGGGACCCCATAGCTCACCTGAAGAGGTATTGCAATCGGTTGAGGGGAGCGGGCGAAAAAGAAGAGCTCCTAATGGATTACTTCAGGGAGAGTCTAGTTAGAATTGCATCAGAATTGTATATGGACCAAGACATCTCACGCTGGCACATATGGGATGACTTGGCCCGAGACTTTGTCAGACAATTCCAGTACAATGTGGACATAGCTCCGGATAGAAACTCTTTGTCTAATTTCAAGAAAAAGTCTTTGGAGAGCTTCCGAGAGTACGCCGTCAAGTGGCGTGAAGAAGCTTCCAGGGTGAAACCCCCAATGGATGAGACCGATATGGTCAGTGTCTTTCTACAAGCCCAAGAGGCTGATTACTTCCAAAACATGATGTCCGCTATGGGCAAGCCATTTGCAGAAGCCATAAAGATTGGGGAAATGGCAGAGAATGGTTGGAAAACGGGTCGCATCCTAAGCCAGTCGGCTATAAGAGCTACTTCTCAAGCAATCCAGAGCGGGTCAAGGGATGCAACAAACTAGAAAAAGAAAGAAGAAGTGGCAATGATGGCCTCAGATATGGGAAACCTCCGTCAACCCCGAGGTTACTTTGATTTCTCCTCAAATACCCTACAACATTATTACTCTCACCAAGATGCGACATACGCCATGACTCCTCAACCCTATGCAGTGATGAATGACCAGCCATACACTCGACCACAACAATAGTATGACCAGAATCGAGCTCCACCTCCCAGAAATAACCCTCCTCACCAAGCTCCATATAATCCCCGTCCCCCATAGAATAACTTTCAATATAACGCCCGTGCCCGTGAGCCACCCAAAAAGACCAACTTCACACCCATTGGTTAGTCATATTCCAGTCAAATGGGAATTCCGATAGTTCAGTCTTGCCATCTTTTCTGCATTTCTAGTTATTTAAGGGTGTAACTCAAATGTTTTTAGTTTATTGTCTTTAAAATTACAATGTAAACCCTTCAATTTTCAAATTCAATGAAATGAAATCAATATTTCATTGTCTATAAATCTCTTTCTTTATTCTTTCTGATTTTGTTATTTTTTCCTTATTTCTTATTTCAGTTCTAATAATGCGGACTTAAATAACATGACATGCTTTTGGACTTCATGCCCAGATCCTAACATGCTGTCTAACTGTGAAATAATGAACCAAGAACCTACGATGAAGATGAGGATTTTAGGGAAGTAAATCGAGAATTAGAACAATTTGAGAATAATCCTAAGCCAAACTTAAATGAAACTGAGCCATTTAATTTGGGTAGTTCAGAAGAGGTCCAGGAAACCATGATAAACATTCACACTGATGAAAGAACTAGGGATGTATTGATCCAACTTTTGTTCGAATTCAAAGACGTGTTTGCCTGGTCCTATGATGATATGCCAGGACTGAGTTTTGATTTAGTGGTACATAAATTTCCAACTTACCCCGGTTATCCCCCTGTCCAACAAAAGCAGAAAAAGTTTAAAATGGATATCAGTGACAAGATTAAAGAAGAAGCCATCAAACAGTTGAAAGTGGGTGTGATCCGAGTGGTCTGATACACCACATAGTTGGCTAATGTGGTCCCAGTGCCAAAGAAAGATGGGAAAACCCGAGGGTGTGTTGACTATCAGGATTTGAACAAAGCGATCCCAAAGGACAACTTTCCATTACCAAATATCGACATCCTTATCGACAACTATGCCAAACATGAGATACAGTCTTTTGTGGATTCTTATGCTGGGTATTATCAGGTTTTGATGGATGAAGAAGACGCAGAAAAGGTGTCTTTCACCACACCTTGGGGTACTTACTGCTACATGGTCATGCTGTTCGATTTGAAGAACACCAGGGCAACTTACATGAGAGCTATGACTGCCATATTTCACGACATGATGCACTAGGATATTGAGGTATATGTGGATGATGTGATCAATAAATTAAGAATGCAGGACGACCATGTGCAGGATCTGAGAAAGTTCTTTGAGCATCTGCGTAAGTATGACTTGAAGTTAAATCCAACTAAGTGTGCATTTGGAGTACCATATGGGAAACGTTTGGGGTTTGTAGTCAGTCGGAGGGGCATCGAGCTAGATCCAGCAAAGATAAAATCTATTCGGAAAGCCTCCTCTAAGAACCAAGAAAGAGGTTATGAGTCTGTTTGGTAGGCTGAATTACATCAACAGATTCATTGCTCAGTTGACTTCCACGTGTGAGCCCATATTTAAGTTATTGAAGAAAGATGCAACGATTAGATGGACAGATGAGTGTCTGGAAGCTTTCAGCAAAATCAAAGAATGTCTGTCGAATCCGTCGATGTTGGTTCTACCCAAGCCGGGAAGGCCTTTGTTTTTATACTTGACAGTGCTGGAGAATTATTTTGGATGTGTTCTCGGGCAACACGATGTGACCGGGAAGAAAGAACAAGCCATATACTATTTGAGCAAGAAGTTCACTTGTTATGAAGCCAAGTACACTTTGTTGGAGAGAACTTGTTGCGCCCTAACTTGGGTCGCTCAAAAGTTTAGGCATTACTTGTTGGCCTACGCCACATATCTCATCACCAGATTGGATCCTTTGAAGTACATATTCCAAAAGCCGATGCCCATGGAAGGTTAGAAAAATGGCAAATCCTGCTCACCGAGTTCGACATAGTCTATGTCACCCGCACGACAATGAAAGCTCAAGCCTTAGCGAATCACCTAGCTAGAAATCTTGTTGATGATGAATACCAGCCTTTGAGTACCTACCTTCCAGATGAGGAAGTAAATTCAGTTGAGGTAATTCCAGAGGACACTAATGCTTGGAAAATTTTCTTCGATGGAGTTGTGAATGCAAAAGGTGTCGGGATTGGGTCAATTTTGATTTTTCTCACTGATCATCACTATCCGGCCACAACCTGGCTTCGTTTTTTCTGCACGAACAACACTGTCGAGTATGAAGCCTGCATTATGGGCATGGACATGGTAATCGATCAGGACGTGGAATAATTGTTAATCATGGGAGATTCTGACATGATTATCCGACAAGCTCAGAGTGAATGGGAAACTCGGGATGTCAAGCTTCTTCCATACATGCAACATGTGGAAGATCTTAGCAAGCAGTTGAAATTCGTCAAGTTTAGGTACATTCCTCAGTTTCACAATGAGTTAGCCGATGCACTAGCTACTTTGGCCTAGATGCTGCCGTATCCAGGCAATGTCCACATTGACCCCTTAGAAATCCAAATCCGAGAAAGACACAGTTATTGCAATACAGTTGAGGTGGAACTAGATATTCAGCCATGGTATCATGATATCAAAAGATTCTTGAAAACAAAGGAATATCCCGAGCAAGCTAGTGCAGACCAAAAGAGAACCATTAGAAGGCTCGCTAGTGGTTTCTTCCTGAGCGGAGAAGTTTTGTACAAAAGGACTACAAATTTGAACCTTTAAAGATGTGTGGATGCCCAAGAGGCCAGAAGAATCATGAATGAAGTGCACGTAGGGGTGTGTGGACCCCATATGACCGGATACGTCCTTGCAAAGAAAGTCCTTCGGGAAGGTTATTACTGGTTGACTATGGAAAATGATGTTTCAGTTTTGTCCGAAAGTGTCGTTAGTGTCAGGTACACGGTAACTTGATTCATGCACCGCCTTCTGAATTACACCCTATGTTAGCACCGTGGTCGTTCGTTGCTTGGGGTATGGATGTCATTGGACCAATTGAACCAAAAGCTTCAAACGGGCACCGATTCATCTTAGCTGCCATTGACTATTTCACAAAGTGAGTTGAAGCAGTCACTCTCAAAGCCGTCACCAAGAAAGTAGTGGTGGACTTCGTGCATTCCAACATTATCTGTCATTTTGGTATTCCTAAAACCATCATTATGGACAATACTGCAAATCTGAATAGTCATTTGATGAGGGAGGTATGCGAACAATTTAAGATTAAGCATCAGAATTCTACCCCTTATTAGCCCAAAGCTAATGGTGCTGTTGAAGTAGCGAATAAAAACATCAAGAAGATCCTCAGGAAAATGATTCAAAGTTCGAGACAATGGCATGAAAAGTTTCCTTTTGCTTTGTTGGGGTATCGCACTACTGTGCGCACATCAGTTGGGGCAATACCCTATCTATTGATTTATGGCGCTGAAGCCGTAATACCCGCAAAAGTTGAAATTCCATCTCTTCGAATCATCGTTGAGGCTTAGATTGAGGACAATGAATGGGTCAAGACCCGTCTAGAGAAGTTAACCCTAATTGATGAAAAGCGGATGGCTGCACTTTGCCACGACAATTGTATCAAAAAAGAATGGCCTGTGCCTACAACAAGAAAGTGCGGCCTAGAACTTTGAAGTGGGGCAACTTGTTTTGAGACGTATTCTCCCGCATCATAAGGAAGCAAAAGGAAAGTTCGCTCCAAACTGGAAGGGTTCATACATTATAAGAAAATTGTTGCCAAAAGGGGCATTGTACTTGGGAGACATTGAAGGGAATGACCCTGAAACAACTGTCAATGCAGACGCGGTCAAAAGGTATTACGTTTAACCCTTTTGCGGTACCGATATTCTCTTATTGGGATGACAGAGGCTTTCATTCTCACTACCTAAACACTTTTAACCCTTTGCTAACCCTTTGAGTCGGTTACCTTTCTTTGATTACCCTCTTTGGAACCCAAAATGTTGTAAAAAACAACAAAAAGAAAACAAAAAAAAAAGTTTCCCTGAACTACGTTTGTCTTGATTCCAAAAGTCTACATAGGCAGCCTCTCTTTGGGGTTCAGTCACACCAAAATAGAAATCCATATTCCCCCAAAGTTGAAACTGGGGCAGAAGTTATAATGGTTTGGCGATGGTTCGCCTGAAAGGTTCCCAAAGTTGTAATTCAATCAAAACTCTTTGTACCCCCAAATCCTGTTCAAGTCCTTCTGATCGATCGTTAAAAATGTTCAAGATTGAAAGATATGGTTACTTGGATCTGATACAATCAAATGAGAGACTCTTATTGGTGAAAATCCACACGGGCACCATAAGGAGATGGTGAGCAGAGAAATTGAAAATGAGAGAGTTTTGTTAGTGAAAACTCATAAAGAGAACTATGAGGTGACGGTGAAAAGAGAAATGAGAGAGGTCAGTTGGTCAAAACCTGTAAAGGGCGCTACTGATCGAAAAAGTAATCACTTACAACCATCAGTGCTGATAAGTGTCCTGGCAAGGTTTCTCGATTTTGAGATATGGATTATGAAGGGTTTTATGAGAGTTGGATGGTTTGCACAAATCAGGTATCCAGTCCAAGAAGCATGTCATGTCTATTGAAGTTTACATGCACTCTAGATAAGTCCTTCATTCCTTTCCTCGAAAGGGACACTTCTCGTTTAAATTCATTATCCTGTGGTTTGCTTACTTTTATTTGAATCCCTTATGGTCTAATTCTCCTCGGAAACTAATACAAAGAAAAGATGGCAAGATTGGTTTTACAGGGTTTTGTTTAACAAAATCTAAACTTCAAGGAAAAGCACCTAGCCTCAGTAGGTGCATCAAGTCGATCTCAACTGACCATGATGGCCGGTGCTTCAGAGTAAAAATCCTTGAAAAGGAACGAAATCCAAAGTCAAGTTCCCATAAAGGCAAAATAAGATGGAAAGGCCAAGCCCCACACGGGTTAACCATCACGTGGAATTTTGGAAAGTCAATATCCCTGGGTTTAGAAATGAAATAAATTTCCAGAAAGCCAGCGAGCAATGAAGATTTTCATTGAAAGAGTTGGGCCAAGATCAAGTGATTCAAACAATCAAGACCACAAAAGCAACCACCATTTCAAACTAATAAATTGATCTTTGTTTGAAAAATAAGAAAACAGGTGTAGTCCAAAACAAACTTGCAAGAAACAGGTGCAATAAAAGCAAGACACGCAGAAACCAAAACGGTTATGCAGCAAAAGTTGACCCGAAAAGGGAAGTCCCTTTCTAAACTCTTCATTAATTCTCCTAAATAAAATGAAAAAAAGAGAGCAAGAAAGAAAAGAAGAAGAAAAATTCAAAATCATGGTAGCCTAGGGTCCCCAATCTCTAGCTGCGTTTTTCCAACATAGGGTCCCACTCCTTAGTTGATCCCCGGCATAACCCGAGGAACTTTCGGCATAACCCGATGACCTTCCCCGGCATAAATCGAGGACCTTTCCGGCATAACCCGATGACCTTCCCCGGCATAACCTGAGGACCTCCCCAGCATAACCCGTGGGCCTTTCCGGCATAACCCGAGGACCTTCCCCGGCATAACCCGAGGACCTCCCCGATATAAACCGTGATCTTTTCCAGTATAACCCGATGACCTTCTCCGGCATAACCCGAGAACCTTTTCGGCATAACCCGAGGACCACCCTGACATAACCCGTGGACCTTTCCGGCATAACTCGATGACTTCCCAGCATAACCTATGGACCTTTTTCGGCATAACACGATGACCTTCCCCGGCATAACCCGAGGACCTTTCCAGCATAAAATCGATGACCTTCCCCGACATAACCTGAGGACCTTTTCAGCATAACCCGATGACTTCTCGATATAACTCGTTGACTTTTTCCGGCATAACCCGATGACCTTCCTCGGTATAAGTCGAGGACCTTTCCGGCATAACCCGATGACCTCACCGGCATAACTTGAGGACATTTTTCGACATAACCCGATGACCTTTTCGGCATAACCCGGTGACCCTGCCGGCATAACCTGGTAGTCTTTCCAGTATAGGGTCTCATTCTCTAGTTGATGTCAGCATAACCTGGTAATCATTCCAACTTAGGGCCTTCGATCCCCATTTAATTTCATTTTAGATATAGGGCTCCACTCCCTAATCTCTTTTCTCCAAAGGATACACAATCTTGATTTTATTGCTTTCAATAAAGAAGTAGTTTAGATTTTGTTACAATAACTCACGAAATTTTCCTAATGAAAACTGGGGCAGAATATTTTGTTCGTTTGTTTGTTTTGGTGCCTGAGCACGTTTTTACCTTGAGGAACAAGTTTTGAGGCAACCAAAATAAGAAGTCCCGATTCATATAAAATAAAGGAAAGTAAGAAAAAGTGAACTCTAAGTGTAGAAGCGGAGAAAAGATGTGGACTGCTCAAGATATGATCGAAGTCACAAGCTTTGCATGTCCCGCCTTGATCCAAAAAGCTGAAGAAAAATGAACCAGGGGTTGTAGCTAATGAGCATCAAGATTCAGATCAGAGTCTGTAGGAAGAACCAACCAAGACTCAAGATCAAGCTTTAGAAGGTTTATAGATAGGAATCTTGTAACTCATAGTTGATAGGTTTGTCTAGTTTAGCTTTTCATCTTTTATTTCAGTGTAATAAGGAGCTCAGCAAGCAAAAACAACAGCAACAACAGTGAAATCACAGTTTTCCGGTAGTCCCAGCAACCAAAACTTCCAGAACTATACTGACCTGATTCCTTTATAGCTAAGGATATGCAGGCAACCTCCGAAGCAAGGTTTGATCAGACTTTTTCCAAAAAAAAAAAATGCTTCCAATAGAGTTTCAAATGAGCAAAAATCGCTCGTAATTGCTCATTTTATCTTTGCCCGAAAACCCTTCGTGTTTCTGAGCAAAGAGGTGAAGCTGTGAGCATGTGATTTTTGCTCTATTCAAAATACTCCTGTAAAATCAAATAAATAGATTTTTTCCCAATTATTTTCCATTTTATAGGATTTTATTAATTGTTTGTATTTTTGTGCACGTGTAATATTTATAAAAAATCATGAAAATACCCCAAAAATGTAAAAAAACACCATGCATTGACTTTAGATTTTACTTTTATATTTTTAAGATTAATTAGTTAATTAATTACTTTATTAAAATAAAAATCACAAAAATTGGTCCATTTATACATTTTTAGCTTTTTATTTTAGATTAAGTAATTTTTCTCTTTTAATTTAGGATCAACTAATTTTTATAAATATTATAATTAGGTAACTAGCTTAATTTTATAATGTGGATTAATTTAGAAATTTGATTTTAAGATAAAGAAAAAAAGAAAAAAACAAAGAAAAGGAAATGAGGAAAGAAATTGAGAAAAGAAAGGGCTTAATTTGAATTAGGCTAATTTTATACCCAAAAAATCAGTCCAAACCAATCCAGCCCACTCCCAGGCCTACTCGGTCCCATTCCCACCCTCCCAAAAACGACCCCATTTCACCATGTTCCAACCACAACTATTGGATCCCTATGATCCAACGACTCGGAACTAGGCAACCATTTAGATATAACTGTCCAAACACAGACCCCCTCCCCCATCAAAGCCCTTCATTTCCCTCTCCCTCCTCTAAACAAATCAAACCCTAGCCGCCCTCATATCCCACGACTCCTCCGCCACTGACCACCCGTCCGAAATCGCCTCACGGCGGTGCCAGTACTCCAAATCGCTCCAAACTAACATCCTTTGATCCTGAGCACTTTCTCAACGCCATCCCACTATCAGTTTTCCCAAAATCCCTACCTAAATCCACCAATTTTAGATCTAAGTTCAAAGCCTAAAAACCCTAAGTCTCCAAAACCACCCAAACTCACACCCCATGACTTCCACACCCCCTAAACTCGAATCCCTTATTGATGTCCCCAAACAACCCCACAAGATTCCGCAATTTTAAATCTAAAAAGGAGTTCACTTTGTTTAAAGAAAAGCTTCGAGTTTGCTGTTTCATCAATATTCGAGTCCCAAGCTTGTTCTCCGGTGTTTTCTTTGCGGATTAGTCTTTCAGGAGTCTTTTCTTTCAAGGAGATCAGATTAAAACCCATGCCAGACCGGATCCCTTAAAGGAGAGACCTTTGTTGGTCAATCAATGCGGAGAAGGACATTACAGTCTGTCTTGGCTGTCTTTTATTCCACAGATGGTAAGGTCTCCCCATTTACCTCTCCATTTTTCTTTTCTCCAGGTTCGAGTCAATGTTCTCTTTAGTTTGTTTTTCAGTTTGTGATTCTGTTTGTTTTTCATCTGAGAGTTATCCCTGTTTCAATCTTTGGTCATGTTCAAATTGGTTTCTTGGGGGTTTATTAACTTAGTTTAATTCATGATTCATTTAGTTTAACTATTAAAATAGCTTAATTTATTGTCATAATTGTAGTTCTTTTTTGCTGTTCTGAACCATCTGTTAGTATACTTAAATTGCATGATTAGTCTAAACTCTTATATATTTGTTTTAATTAATGCATAATTAGCTCATGGTTAGTTTTTAGTCAAGTTGTTTTTGTGTTGTTATCATTTGTTTAACTCGTTTGCCTAGGTTAGTCACTCAAACCTATTAATTTGAAGAGCCTTGTAGAGTTCATCATGAACTAGGTTCACCTCAGGGTTTAGGTTTATATTTTTTCAGATGTTTAAAATTCAAACATTGTCAAGTTTTGTTGTTTGATTTACACTGGCCTGCCCATTTGTGTTTACCCTAATATGCAAATCAGTAGAAACTTCTAGGGTCCTAATTGAACAAAAAGAAACTTAAGGGAATTTCAGAGCTTTAAAAATAAATATCTAGGAAGAGGAAGGTTCTAGAAGTACCAGCTCTTCAAAAATGGTTTTAAAAGATGCTGAAATGGACAGCTGGACATTATTCTCTGTCGCAGCAGCTGTACCACCCATATAATTTGGGTAGAATATTTCTTAGATGCTATTTTTGACCTACTCTATAAAAAAAGCTGCATTCAGACACACACACATCCGATTTCAAAAAACCCTTAAAACACTCTGAAAGGCTTCAACTACTGTTTCATTAGTAGCTAGTTTTATTTTCTTCAGATTCTTGAGCAAAAACTCGAGAAAAGCTTTCTATGGGATTTCTGATTTTCTGATTCAAGTCTGGGGCTAAGCTGAAATTGTATACTGCTTTGATTTGCTGATGTTTTCCACTTATTTCTTTGCTAACGTTCCTTACTCCATTCCTTTTCTTTGTTGTATCCAGGTACTCCCATGAATTATTGAGTGTCAAAGTGAAAATTTAAAGCATGTGCTTAGCCTCTAATGTAATAAAAGTTTGGTTCATTCAAGATGTTGCATCCCAGTTTTCCTGATGTATGCTGTTTTTTGCAGTTTGTTCAGTTTTAGCAATTCTATTTTTAGCTTTCTTTGTGGGTAAACATTCTGAAATCTGCATACTTTAAGCTATTAGTTAGTTATTTGTATGAATGTTAAAGTTAGTTTGGTCGTTCCATGTGCTGCCTGACAGTCTCAAAAATGTTTAATAGCCATAATAGCATTTATTCTTTATTAAGAGTTCCTGGATTCATGGAGTGTTAGTATAGTGATAGTTCATAACTAATTAATTAGCAATGCTTGTAGTTGTGACTTTAATTCTAATAGCTTTTTGTTCTTAAAAATTGGTATCATTTGAAATTCCCTCTCCTAGGCATAGTATGTTATTATTCAAGGATGTTGTTTTTATTTAATTAATATAGAGAGTGTAAATGTTTCATACAATGATTCAGCATGTTGATTTTTTCTAGAATTGAGTAACGCATGTTATTGTTTGCGTGTTTTAAATATTGTGAGTAGTAGATATGTCAAAAGAACTTGGTATATCCAGGGGTTTCATTTTGGGCTTGGTATCAGCCCAAGTGGTATAGTGTGGGTGAGACCAGACCTGATGGGGTCTTGGTTCTGTTTTTGCTTTGCTTTTGGTCTTAGTTTTGGAGCCCAGTTCCCACCAGCCCTATTTACCTTCGAGATTTTCTTAGATAGTAGATTGGGCCTATCGTTGGCCTGTTTCTCCCCAAATAATTAAAGGTCCAATACACATACCCCCAAACATTTTTATAACTAATAGTTGTTTACTAAGTTCAAATTAGTTTTAAATAAGAGCACTCATTAGTTTGCCTTAATTGAGTACAAATCTTTTTTTAAAAATAAATAAATTGAGGTGTGCCATCTACAATTGAACTCCCTAATTCATAGCCCTCACGTTAATACCAACTAGTGTAGAAAACACTTTGAATATTTCGTAGTTTGCTTTAGGAGCGTGTTATAATAAATTATCGTGACTATGGGTACTGTTCCCGTGGCATAGTCATGATGCCTAATTCCAAAATTTGGGTATGCATTTGATGTGAACCGATCATAACAACTTCGAACTTTAATAAAAATAAACATATCACAAATCACGGGAGCATTTCATGTAGCGTGGTTCGCGGTGTGTCCCAAAACAGCAAGTGTACGACAATCGTAACTTGTTCAAGAAACAATTCCATAAATCCTAAAAGTGGTAAAAATAATTAAAAAACGATTATAAAGCTAAAAATGCACAATAGGTTTAAAACTTGTAGTAAATTAGATAATTAGGCCAATTTTAATAGTTTAAGTGACCGTGCTCGAACCACGTAACTCGGGAATGCGTAACACCTTCTCCCGAGTTAATAGAATTCCTTATCTAGAATTTCTGGTTTCGCAGACTTTTAAATAAAGTCGATTTTTTTTTAATTTGGGATTTAAAATAAACCGGTGACTTAGGACACCACAATAAATATCCCAAGTGGCGACTCTAAAAATTAAATAAATAATCCCATTTCGATTTATGTCACTTTACTTGGAAAAACTCCCTTATACCCGCCCTCGGGTGTAAAAAGGAGGTGTGACAGGCATTAGCAGACATAGCTGGCCCCTTTCTGGTCTGTGCCACAACACCAGGCTGAACTACCCCAACTGGCTGAGCTACTGGAGTCTGAAATTGGGGAGCCACCTACTTCGGAGAGCGAGTGGCAGGAGTCTGGGCTCCTCCTCCAGCCTGAGAGACGGTTGGTTCTACAGAAAGCAAGCCTGTCTGGGTGACGCTCTCCATAAGTACCACTAGACGGACTAGAGCATCCTGAAGTACTGGGCTGGTGATGAACCCCTCTAGGACCTGAGCTGGTCCTGCTAGAACTGTCTGGGCTAGAACCTCATCGTCAAACTCAACCTGAGGCTCCGCCGCTGGTGCTGCTACTCGAACTCTGGGTTGAGCCCTACCTCTGCCTTGGGCCCTATCATGGCCTCGACCTCTTACACTTGCAGGAGCTGCTACTGGGGGCTAGGGCTGCTGGTCAGCTGATGAGGCGGTACGTGTTCTCACCATCTGCGAAAGAACAAAGTGGAAGTTCAATTAGCATAGATAAATCAAGTCGCACGATAGGAAAGAATAGATGTGATATTTTTTTCCCTAACTCTGTAGCTTCAGGGGGATAAATACAAACGTCTTCGTACCGATTCCTTAGAATCTACTAAGCTTGTCCATGAATTGTAAGACCTAAGCAACCTAGAGCTCTGATACCAACTTATGACGACCTGGATTTCCCACCCTCGGGAGTCGTGATGGTGTCTACTAATGAAAGCTAGGCAAGCCGAGTATTATAGATTCATTGACCTTATTACTTAGCCTTTTTAACAGTTCAATATAACATTGATCAACATCGGAATAATTATAATGAACAGAAATGCGGAAGACGAAAACTACACCGGGTAAATCCTTAACCCTTCCCCCTCTTACTAATAGTTTAACCATATACTAGTACAGAATCCAACACACAACTCTACCCAGAATTTGATGTCACAATATCACAGACTATCTACGAATACTACAAATAGTGGTCTGAAACATAAATACAAATCTATCTCTGAAATACATAAAATAAACAGAATGGAAAGATAGAAGGAGATGCCAAGGCCTGCGGGCACCTGCAGGACTACCTCGAGTCTCCGCCACTGGACTGAACGCAGCAACCTCACTGTGGACCAAACGTTGCAGCACCGGGAACTGCACACAGTGCAAAGTGTAGTATCAGCACAACCGACCCCATGTGCTGGTAAGTGCCTAGCCTAACCTTGACAAAGTAGTGACGAGTCTAGGACAAGGATACCAAACAAACCTTTGCAGTTATATCATATACAACAAGTAATAATGACAGAAACTAGTAGTTAAAGATGGGAAGGGGTAACATGCTGCGGGTAATATCATGTACAAACAAAATCTCAGTAAAGAAGTGAAAGGAACACGAAAATTCAACTATAAGCAAGAATGAGGAAATCAAAGACAAGTGCACGGCATCACCCTTCGTGCTTTTACTCTCGTCCTCATCATAAGAATGAATATAATCGGCACAACATCACCCTTCGTGCTTTTACCTCACATAATCATGGCATAGAATTATCCTTCGTGCATTATCACTCATATCATGGCACGACATTGTACATCGTGCGGCATGGTATCACCTTTCGTGCTTTTACCTCATAATATCGGCACGACATCACCCTTCATGCATTAACACTCTCAAAATCATGCCCGACATCACCCTTCGTGCTTTACACTCTTCCTCACCCAAGCAATAATCACAAAGCAATTTGGGCAAGGGAATCAATAATTTCACAATAAAATCCCGGCAAGGGAACAATAACATAACAACAATATCCCGGCAAAGGGGAAAATATCAAAAGCAATAACATCCCGACAAGGGAGACAATATCATAAACCTCTTCTCTTTTCCTCGACTACTTCACACCTCAATTCTCAACTTGAGCCAACGCTCTATAATGCTCAATTACCAATAATACTTCCACAAGCCTTGCTCAACAATAGAAATCATCATATAAAGCACGGACAATATGAAACAGAGTCACATCAATCATAGTATAAGACTCACGGGCATGCTTGACACCGACATATAGATACTCGTCACCATACCTATACGTTGTACTCAACAATTAACACATAGCAAATAAGACACAACTCCTAATCCCTTAAGCTAAGGTTAGACCAAACACTTACCTCAATGCCACAAACACAATTCCAGCCTCAACTACTGCTTTACCTCTTGTTTCCACCAGCAATTCGCTTGTATCTAGCCACAATTCACATAACGATATCAATAAATTCTAATTGAATCAATTCTAATGCATGAAAATAGTTTTTCCAATGATTTCCGCAAAAAGTCAAAAATTGACCCTAGGCCCACATGGTCAAAACTCGAGGTTCGAATCAAAACACGATTACCCATTCACTCACGAACTCAAATATATAATTTGTTTTGAAATCGGACCTCAAATCGAGGTCCAAATCCCCAAAAATTGAAAATCCTAAGTTCTACCCAAAACACCCAATTTCCCCCATGAAAACCCTTGATTTTGAATTGAAATCATGTGAAAAGATGTTGTGGATTAAAGAAAATGAGTTAGACATGGCTTATAATTGATTTGGAGAAGAACGTTTCTTTAGAAAATCGCCCAAGAGAGCTTAGGGTTTGAGAGAGTTTTAAAAATGAAGAAAAATCAGTCTAAGTCCTAATTAACCGGTCGCAGATGTCGCAATTGCGAAGCTTGCAAATGCGAACAAGGCCTCGCATTTGGGAACCTGGGCATTGTCTGCTAAACTCGCAATTGCGAACAAATTGTCGCAATTGCGATACTGGCCCTCCCCGATGACTTTGCATTTGCGAAGGATGGTTCGCAATTGCGAACACTGGCAGACAAGGCTTTGTTCACAAATGCGATTAAGCCCTCGCAATTGCCAAGCCTGTTGGGCTCGCAATTGCGAAGCCTAACCTCGCAGTTGCGAGATCAGAGACTGCAACACAGGTGAACCTGCAACAACTATTTCTCTAAGTCCAAATTCACTCCGTGGCCTATCCAAAACTAACCCGAGCCCTTAGGGCTCTAAACCACACATGCACACAAGTCCGAAAACATCATACAGACTTGCTTGTACGATCAAATTATCCAAATATCATCAACAACTATGAATTAAACATCAAATTCATGAAATCACTCAAGAACATCAAAATTTTCCATTTTCTCAAATAAAGGTCCGATTTATACCAAACGAACTCCGATTCTTACCATACTTCATAAATTCGACTTAATTATTATTTCAAACTTGTACCGGGCTCCGGAACCAAGATACGGGCCCGATAACATCAATAAATTACATCAATTCAGTTATAAAAGCCTTTATATTTTTGAAAAAATAATTTTCTATAAAAATTCATTTCTCGGGCTTGGGATCTCGGAATTCGATTCCGGACATACGCCCAAGTCCCAAATTTTACTACGGACTCTACGAGACCGTCAGATCACGGGTCCGGGTCCGTTTACCAAGAATATTGACCAAAGTCAACTTTATTCAATTTTAAAAGTCAATTTCCTTATTTTACTTAGTTTTCACATAAAAGCTTTTCGGAAATGCGCCCGGACTGCGCACGCAAATTGAGGTGAGAAAAAAGATGTTTTAAGGCCTCGGAATACAGAATTTACTTGTAACACAAGTGATGACCATCACAGATGTATTTCACATATAGGGTAAATTCCGTCTTACAAGGTTAGGAAGGAGACTTACCTCGCTCTGAAGTTCCATAACCGGCTTTCGAGCCCTTCAAACAACTCGAATCGATGCTCAATGACCAAAAACTAACCAATAATTATGCAATCCCATTAATATATATTCAAATACTCAAATTAATCCAATTTATAAGTTCCTAACCCTGATTCCGAAATTTTTCGAAGATAAACATTACCCATAAAATTACGACCTCAAATATATAATTTATTTCCAATTCCATGCTCAAATTCGTGGTTAATGTCCAAAAACATAATCTTCTAGGTTTTCTTCAAAGCCCCAACTTTATACTAATTTCCATGTTTAAATTCTTATAAAATACATGTATTTAACTTATAATGAGGTGGGAATAACTTACCTTGACTTGAATGATGAAAATCCCCACTTGAAGCTCTCCAAAAATCGTCCAACTGGCAATATAAAAGTATGATTGATTAATACAACATCTCAGGCAATAAACAAGGAGAATGTAGCAGCAATACTCACAATTGTGCACAACATAGGTTGTAAAATAATGATTCATGCACACTATTGTACGGTACTATCGAGGGTACAAAACTGACAATTTGGTTGGCTACTAAAGGCTAAAAGGACACCACAAGATACAAGCAAGGAAAATATATCAAGAGGAAGAAAAATGAGATCATGCAAATATCATTACGACAACACGACATTTCAAAATACCTGGGCAGTGCTTTGGAGTATACTTATGCGTGAAAAAGTGGCATCAGCTGGATATTTTTGGGCAGAAATTTGGCAGAACTATATAGAAGCTATGGAAGAATGTAATAATGGTCTTTGGCTTTGGAGACATGGCATGAACTACTGGATCAAAATGGGACATACATGGGCATCACAAGCACAAGGCAAGCAACATCACTTCAACATCATGTGGACAATATTAGAGATGGAACGTAAGAGTCGAAACAAAAGGACTAGGACAGAATTATTCATGTAAATGGGCTATTTCAACAATTACAACACAAAGTGCAATCAGCTTTCAAAGGGGACCAAGTTTTCAATATTTGACATTCATCATGCAGGGCTATTTTTTTATTTCAGGAATTATATTAGATCATATGTGATATCAATATTGAACTCGATGCTCAATATTGATAATAGGCATTATGTAATCGACAAGGTTTATTTCTTCCATTTTGTAAGACCTCTTGACGCTTTGTTTTTGTTTTTTTTTGGTTTTTTTATATATTTATAAAATCTATCCCTAGGCGCTTGCCTAGTGTATTGCCAAAAAAAAAAATCATCCAACCAAGAGAGAATGAAAGAAAAATGGACCAAACCCCTATTTTAAAGAAATCTACCTCCAGCCTTTTTGCACATGCAGTGCATATGCCACTTTTGCGGCCCTACTTTTGCAGGCATGTGCTGCTTCTACAGCTTGGGCCACTTCTGTGATGGCTTCCTTTGCAGCTGTGCCTTTGCATGTGCGGTCTCTGGTCCGCTTCTGCGGTCACTGGCCTCCCCTTGCTAGTCCGCTTTTGCGACCCTTATGGCCGCTTTTGCGGCCCCGCACCTGCGGCCCAAGCCTCGCAGGTGCGGTTACACCAGAAGGCAGCTGCTCTAACCTTTCTTCCAAGTCCAAACTAAATCCATTCACCATCCGGATCTCACCTAAGTCCTTCGGGACCTTAACCAATTATACAAATACATCCCAAAACACATTATGAACCTAGTTGAGCCTTCAAATCATATCGAACAACACCGAAATAACAAATCACAACTCAATTCATGCTTTATGAACTTTAGAACTTCAAACTTCTACATTCGATGCCGAAACCTATCAAACCACGTCCGACTGACCTTAAATTTTGCACACAAGTCATATTTGACATTACTGACCTACTCAAACTTCCGAAATCAGAATCCGACCTCGATATCAAAAAGTCCACTCCCGATCAAACTTCTAAAAAACCTTCAAATTTCTAACTTTAGCCAAATGATTCCAAAATGACCTACGGACCTCCGAATCCACTTCCGGACGCGATCCCAGTACCAGAATTTTCATACAGAGCTATTCCCAAACTCAGAATCCCTAACAGACATCAATAACACTGAAATGCACTACAACCCATATTTATGAAATTCTTCCCAAAATGCTAACTTCCATAATAGGCACCGAAATGCGCCCGAGTCATCCAAAACCCAATCTGGACATACGCCTAACTCAGAAATCATCACATAAACCTGTTGGAACCTTCAAATCCCATTTCTGAGGTCGTTTACTCAAAATCAACCATTAGTTGGATTCTTCCTGCTTTAGGCTTTCGAAATGAGAATTCTCTTTCCAAATCAACTCCGAACTCCCCGAATCTTAATTCCGACTATGCGTACAAGTCATAATACCTGAAGTGAAGCTGCTCATGGCCTCAAACCGCTGAATGATGCGCTAGAGCTCAAAACGACTGGTCGGGTCGTTACATTCTCTCCCACTTAAACATATGTTCATCTTCGAACGTGCTAAGAACTGCGCTGGAGTTGTCTGAAATCATTTTTGAACACCTCGTCAATCTACCTGTTCTACCACGACTCTGTTGAGCACATTAGCTCGACCTAATCTGAAGATATTATCTTTTATTTAGGCAAATAAGCCTTAGAGCCCAGTTCCATTCTCTACCAGGCATGCTTCCAACATACAGACACCGTATCAATCACCACACGCTGTACCAGAACATGACTGCACACTTTTGTTGAATTCACATCATGCACCGCATCATTCACATGACCATAATAACATTCTCTGCTCATAACAACCGACATTCCCTGAATCTGATGCTCATATGCACCTCATGACGTATATAAGTCTTGTTCCAACTCTTGCAACACTGCCACGATGAAAGAGACGTATAGATATTCATAACCAACTGTCGAGTCAACAAATCATTGAATATCTCCTCATGACTAGAATCATCATCCCCTTATTAACCAAATAATGGTATTTGCTCTTTAGTATACTTCATGCAATCCGATCGGACTGATCCTAGATCCAAAAATCTCGTCTCACCCAGTATGAGCCGCTCAGGTAATAAGCAACCCAAACATGACCAAAAGTCTCATATGATGTCACAATGTGCCAATAAGCTACAAACGCAAACATGATACATAAGGAAAATGAACTCTGGAAGGGACTCTCAACCCACGTAACTAATTGGACAATTGAAAAGGTGTTATGAACCTTCCTCAGAAAATGATAAACAAGACATACAAAATAGAATATAAGGGACTATACTCAATATCACACTGTTGCGGCGTGCAACCCGATCCAAATATAAAATCTATATAAAGAGATATTTACTGAGCTAAAATGTTCATTACTACAAAATACCCGAATATCGGCCACCGCTAAGTGCGTAATACCATCCCTGGGGAGACAGATAGCTCTATACGCTAGAAAACTCAAGCACAACTAAGGTGTGATATATGATTTGAATCTCGAGAGTCATCCTGCTTACATAACGCCATCGCTACGCAGAACCTCACCACATAAGAAATTTATCAAGCCATTTCACAACTCACACGGCACAATATAGTTTACATGAAATAGCCGATGATAAAACAACATCCAATGTTGGAATACTCCTCCATAAAGAGCTCTATGCTGAAATGAATACATCCAACCCGATATTGAGCCCACATTCATATCTATTTCCATTTACAAGCCTCAAGCCGATTCTGATCGCACCATACTAGGATAATAACCTTTCAAGGGTCCACAATTACCCTTTTTTTCATAACACACAAGAACATCTATCATAACCAGAACAAACTTCCACAATCCACAACCAAATGAACCGAGCGCTCTCTAGGCATAAATTCTCAAATTAGCGATATTACCACAATCTTCATACTTGGTTTAAATCTTCAACCAATCAAGTGACTTCATGTCACACTTATACAATCTTCCCGTGAGATGCGATCTCATGACCTTTCGCACTAGGTAACAATATGTACACCCATACAACCGTCCACACTAATGCTGTAAAGCAAATTAAGGATCCGCAAATCAATACACGAAGCCTCTTGCACAAGGCACTGATCTTAGGCGACGCTGGAGACAATACTAGCTTACTTTAACCATCTAAATTCTTTCCAGCTCATCTGAGCCCGTGACATCCTTGTCAATACCGAACTACAACCTTAATCCTTAACTTTAAAATTTCATGCTGCTCACCGCTCCTACCTTACCAATAATAGGATACACACATCACTTTGTAGAAACCTTTCACTTTGCTCGTTTCAGGGGTATCATTGCAACATATGACTGAATTCTCATAACCATAGAATATGCAAATCTTCAAGTAGTGGCTGAACCACCATAACCCTTCTGGGATCCGCCTATACATAACAGGCCGTAATATTTGAATACTTCCAAATAAAACCAATTACAGCAGCCGTCAAGCCTCGTACGTACCGCCACAAATCACGAGCATAATCTAATCATGCCACCATCATGCCAATTCAACACTGGCTAACTGATTCGGCTTCTTCTAACTTATCCTTAACTTTTCTTAGAAATAATAATAACTCCAGTCCACACATAACGAACTCAATCCACACTCAAAACTGACCCTTCCACACGAAGCATAAATTCTGACCCTTCCCAAAATTGAACATGAACCAATAAGGCCCAAAATAGCACACATTCCTCAATCCTCTGCTCATATTACCACTGATGTTTTCTTTCCTTAGTCATAATAACCCACCAATATACCGATAACCAGAAATCTCACAAATCGATGACCATGCAATCCAACTGTAGGCGGTGGGACTCTCCCACTTAGCTTGAAGCTACCATTGCATAACTCTAGAACCCGGCAAGATTCCTCGCCCCCTATTGACATGATCTTGCACAATCAAACTGCCAAATTCCTCGAAATCCTTCTGTTAAACCTTTCATGAATACTCTGAATCACTAGCCACATTCACATATTTGACCTCTTACCGGATAGCTAGTAGAATTCTTCGTAGGAGTTTCGTCAACACTATGCGACCACTAACCTGCTCATAAGAGATAACCCACCTGTGGAAATTACATGCCGACATCTTCCAACGTCACTGCACTGGGTACTATTACTACAAAATTGGTAACCCATCCTGAGCCCATACTCATTCACCAATTGTACAAGTCCGTTCGCCCTTATGGACATCAACTAAATGTGCGACAATATCTTCCAATTTAAAGTCATGTTGTATCCTTCTTCATATCAAGACACTCTTTCATGTTGCATCAAATCTCCCATCATATAATAGCCAAAATTTTGAATTATATCTGTAGACCCAATCATTGTCCACCCTGAATCCCAAATCACTCTAGACTTTTCTCAAGGTGTGTAGTAATCCTACTATAGAACCCATATGCTACTTTGCCACTCTCCCACTTTGGTCAGACTCATTCCTTTAAGCAACTACTCGACTCATGTTTCTCACACTTGGACTTCTAGAAGTTTAACCACCACAAGGCACCTCCCACACGTCCTTCCTCATCCTTCGCTGCCCAACTGTTGCCTTAAATCAAAATCTATCTCTATAGCACTTGAACCAATAGAATGTTACTAACTGTAAACCTTTCCGAAGATCATCTTTCTCGAGCCATCGACACCAGAAACACTGATTCAAATCTTGAATCACCACACACCGCAATCTCTGACAGCCGTTTCCCCGACTCTATTTCACAATACCCTGCCGCAAAGGTGAATTGAAGAAGACCACAACACCGGCGAACTCCACACATTCAATAAAGGAAGACGACACCACATCGCAAATGAAAATTCCACTACGCTCGAAATTACCAAGTTTTGTTATTCCATCAACCCAAATCTGAGCATTCGTAGGCTGATTGCTTTTCCTCGGCCAGAAATAAAATATTGAATCTCTGAATCATGCACTTAGTAAACTTCCTTTTAAGTCATTAACTGCCCCACCACTGAATCAGCCTAAATGGCATCAATACTATGTGATAACAATTCATGAGCATCATACCAACCTATGCATAACCTCAAAACTCTCAGAAGTACAACTATAGAGCTGAAATGACAAAATATCCTTCCACAATGCGACGACAATAGTCCAATCAACTACACAGATAGAAACATCTCGCACCACATCTTACATTTTCCTCAATTCCCGATTTATAACCAACGCTTCACGTCGCATAAGAAAGAATAGGAAGGAAATGAAGGCATAAGCCATAAGGGAATCAAATTGCACGATGAGAAATCAATAAGGGAAGTGCTCCTAACACCCTTGTAACCTCTCGAAGATAAGTACAAACGTCTCCGTACCGATCCGCAAGACTCTACTAGACTCACTCATGACTCGTGAGACCTAAGGGAACCTAGTGATCTAATTCCATGTTGTCACAACCTAAAATCCGTTAAAGGTTGTGATGGCACCGGACACCACTGTCAGGCAAACCAACACTAAATAGTTAATTAAATCCTTATTTTTAATATTTTTGAAATCATAAATTTGCTTCAACTTAATTAGTAAAAGATGAATCTTACATAATAATAATAATGTTTTCCAATTTTAATACTAAATATCACATAATCATTCCAGAACCTGGTGTCACAAATACATGAGCACTTACTAGGAAATAAAATAAAATACAGCAACTATCCAAAATGTAAATTGGACAGGAGAGCAAAATATAAATACTCCGAAGGAGACTCTATTGAATGCAAATCGTACATAAGATGCAGCTCACCTAAATAACCGCATCAACTATGTTGCTACGTCCACGAGGCCACTAGTCATACATGCGCATGTACATCAAGTGTAGTATGAATACGAAAATAACGTGTACCTAGTAAGTATTCAGTCTAATCTCGAAGAAGTAGTGATGAGAGGTTGACTCCAACACTTACTAGTGGTCCAACAGTAATGTACTAATAATATATTTAGTCGTGTATTTTATTAAAATGGCTGTGAATTCAAGATAAATCATGAAGCAAGTAAACAATCCTCCTGATATTAGGGAATTTCCAAATTTACTTTCATTATTTATATGTTTATCTTAGGCCAAGGAGGCAATATCAATAGTTATAAATTAAATGGCAAGCAATACAAGCATGCGCAAATCATAATATTTAAATTGTGCACCGCCAGAGGGTCTAATGGCGAGAAACATAGTTGCATGTATTTAATTTACTGAGGCGTTCGGCCCGTTCCACAAAAGAAAAATACATTCAAACAGTCAATCAAGAATTCATCAATGGGCAATTATCCAAGGAAAAGGCAATTTCTCTTTTATAAGTCAAGAAAATGATGTTTAGCCCTTTAGAAATTTACTTACCAAGTTCGATATAATTTAAGCATTTTAAATTTGACAATAAGGTTGCAAATATTGCAGGTAAAGCATGCTTTTGGATCCTAGACTACCCGGACTTAAGCATAATAGTAGCTACGCCTGGACTCTCGTTACCTCATGCGTACGTAGCCCCCACAAATAGGAGCATCTATTGATTTATTTCACCTATGGGGTAAATTTACTCATACAAGGTTAGAAAGGAGACTTACCTCGCTCCGAAGTTCTATAACCGGCTTCCGAGCCCTTCAAACAACTCGAATCGATGCTCAACACCCAAAAACTAACCAATAATTATGCAAACCCATTAATATATACTCAAATACTCAATATAATCTAATTTATAACAATTCCTAACCCCAATCAAAAAGTCAATAAAAATCACCCTCGGGCCCACGTGCCCGGATTCTGGATTTTTCGAAGATAAATATTACCCATAATATTACGACCTCAAATATATAATTTATTTTTAATTCCATGCTCAAATTCGTGGTCAAAGTCCAAAAATATAATCTTCTAGGTTTTTCTTCAAAACCCCAACTTTTTACTAATTTCCATGTTTAAAGCCTTATAAAATCCATGTATTTAACTTATAATGAGGCGGGAATAACTTACCTTGACTTGAATGATGAAAATCCCCACATGAAGCTTTCCAAAAATCGTCCAACCAAGAGAGAAATGGGCCAAACCCCCGTTTTAAAGAAACTTCACTGCCTCCAGCCTTTTCACACCTGCGGTGCATAGGCCGCTTCTGTGGGCATGTGCCGCTTCTGCCGCTTGGGCCAATTCTACGATGGCTACCTTCGTACCTGCACCTTCAAAGGTGCGGTCTCTGGTCTGCTTTTGTAGTGACTGGCCTCCCCTTGCTAGTTCACTTCTACGGCCTTATGGCTGCTTCTGCAGCCCAAGCCTCGCTGGTGCGGTTATGCTAGAAGGAAGCTGCTCTAACCTTTCTTCCAAGTCCCAACTCGATTCGTTCACCGTCCGGATCCTATCCGAGGCCCTAGGGACCTTAACCAATTATACCAACACGTCCCAAAACATATTATGAGCTTTATTGAGCATTCAAATCAAATCGAACAACACTGAAATAACAAATCGCAAGTCAATTCAAGCTTTATGAACTTTAGAACTTCAAACTTCTACATTCAATGCTGAAACATATCAAATCATGTCTGATTGACCTCAAATTTTGGGCACAAGCCATATTCGACATCACCTACACACGAAGCATAAATTCTGACCCTTCCCAAAACTGAACATGAACCAATAAGGCCCAAAATAGCACACATTCCTTAATCCTCTGCTCAAATTACCACTGATGTTTTCTTTCCTTAGTCATAATAACCCACCAATATACCGATAACCAGAAATCTCACAAATAGATGACCATGCAATCCAACTATAGGCGGTGGGACTCTCCCACTTAGCTTGAAGCTACCATTGCATAACTCTAGAACCCGGCAAGATTCCTTGCCCCCTATTGACATGATCTTGCACAATCAAACTGTCAAATTCCTCGAAATCCTTCTGTTAAACCTTTCATGAACACTCTGAATCACTAGCCACATTCACATATTCGACCTCTTACCAGATAGCTAGTAGAATTCTTCGTAGGAGCTTCGTCAACACTATGCGACCACTAACCTGCTCACAAGAGGTAACCCACCTGTGGAAATTACATTCCTACATCTTCCAACGTCACTGCACTGGGTACTATTACTACAAAATTGGTAACCCATCCTGAGCCCGTGCTCATTCACCAATTGTACAAGTCCGTTCGCCCTTATGGACATCAACTAAATGTGCAACAATATCTTCCAATTTAAAGTCATGTTGTATCCTTCTTCATATCAAGAAACTCTTTCATGTTGCATCAAATCTCCCATCATATAATAGCCAAAATTTTGAATTATATCTGTAGACCCAATCATTGTCCACCCTGAATCCCAAATCACTCTAGACTTTTCTCAAGGTGTGTAGTAATCCTACTATAGAACCCATATGCTACTTTGCCACTCTCCCACTTTGGTCAGACTCATTCCTTTAAGCAACTACTCGACTCATGTTTCTCACACTTGGACTTCTAGAAGTTTAGCCACCACAAGGCACCTCCCACACGTCCTTCCTCATCCTTCGCTGCCCAACTGTTGCCTTAAATCAAAATCTATCTCTATAGCACTTGAACCAATAGAATGTTACTAACTGTAAACCTTTCCGAAGATCATCTTTCTCGAGCCATCGACACCAGAAACACTGGTTCAAATCCTGAATCACCACACACCACAATCTCTCACAGCCGTTTCCCCGACTCTATTTCACAATACCCTGCCCCAAAGGTGAATTGAAGCAGACCACAACACCGACGAACTCCACACATTCAATAAAGGAAGACAACACCACATCGCAGATGAAAATTCCACCACGCTCGAAATTACCAAGTCTTGTTATTCCATCAACCCAAATCTGAGCATTCTTAGGCTGATTGCTTTTCCTCGGCCAAGAATAAAATATTGAATCTCTGAATCATGCACTGAGTAAACTTCCTTTTAAGTCATTAACTACCCCGACACATAGGCAAGCATCCTACCATCGCATCAATACTGTGTGATAACCATTCATGAGCATCATACCAACCTATGCATAACCTCAAAACTCTCAGAAGTACAACTATAGAGCTGAAATGACAAAATATCCTTCCACAATGTGACGACAATAGTCCAATTAACTATGCAGATAGAAACATCTCGCACCACATCTTACATTTTCCTCAATTCCCGATTTATAACCAGCGCTTCACGTCGCATAAGAAAGAATATAAAGGAAATGAAGGCATAAGCCATAAGGGAATCAAATTGCACGATGAGGAATCAAGAAGGGAAGTGCTCCTAACACTCCTGTAACCTCTCAAAGATAAGTACAGACGTCTCCGTACCGATCCGCAAGACTCTACTAGACTCGCTCATGAATCGTGAGACCTAAGGAACCTAGTGATCTAATTCCATGTTGTCATGACCTAAAATCCGTTGTGATGGCACTGGACACCACTGTCAGGCAAGACAACACTAAATAGTTTATTAAATCCTTATTTTTAATATTTTTGAAATCATAAATTTGCTTCAACTTAATTAGTAAAAGATGAATCTTACATAATAATAATAATGTTTTCCAATTTCAATACTAAATATCACATAATCATTCCAGAATCTGGTGTCACAAGTGCATGAGCACTTACTAAGAAATAAAATAAAATACAGCAACTGTCCAAAATATAAATTGGACAGGAGAGCAAAATATAAATACTCAGAAGGAGACTCTACTGGCTGCGAATCGTACATAAGATACAGCTCACCTAAATAACCGCATTAACTATGCTGCTACGTCCATGAGGCCACTAGTCATACATGCGCATGTACATCAAGTGTAGTATGAATATGAAAATAACGTGTGCCTAGTAAGTATTCAGTCTAATCTTGAAGAAGTAGTGATGAGAGGTTGACTCCGACACTTACTAGTAGTCCAACAGTAATGTACTAATAATATATTTAGTGATGTATTTTATTAAAATGTCTGTGAATTCAAGATAAATCATGAAGCAAGTAAACAATCCTCCTGTTATTAGGGAATTTCCAAATTTACTTTCATTATTTATAAGTTTATCTTAGGCCAGGGAGGCAATATCAATAGTTATAAATTAAATGGCAAGCAATACAAGCATGCGCAAATTATGCCGAGGTCGTACGACTCGATCCAACATAATATTTAAATTGTGCACTGCCAGAGGGTCTAATGGTGAGAAACATAGTTGCATCTATTTAATTTACCGAGGCGTTCGACCCATTCCACAAAAGATAAACACATTCAAACAGTCAATCAAGAATTCATCAATGGGCAATTATCCAAGGAAAAGGCAATTTCTCTTTTATAAGTCAAGAAAATGATGTTTAGCCCTTTAGAAATTTACTTACCAAGTTCGATATAATTTAAGCATTTTAAATTTGACAATAAGGTTGCAAATATTGCAGGTAAAGCATGCTTTTGGATCCTAGACTACCTGGACTTAAGCATAATAGTAGCTACGCCTGGACTCTCGTTAACTCATGCGTACGTAGCCCCCAAATATAGGAGCATCTATTGATTTATTTCACCTATGGGGCAAATTTCCTCATACAAGGTTAGAAAGGAGACTTACCTCACTCCGAAGTTCTATAACCGGCTTCCGAGCCCTTCAAACAACTCGAATCGATGCTCAACACCCAAAAACTAACCAATAAATATGCAAACCCATTAATATATACTGAAATACTCAATATAATCTAATTTATAACAATTCCTAACCCCAATCAAAAAGTCAATAAAAATCACCCTCGGGCCCACGTGCCTGGATTCTGGATTTTTCGAAGATAAACATTACCCATAATATTACGACCTCAAATATATAATTTATTTTCAATTCCATGCTCAAATTCGTGGTCAAAGTCCAAAAATATAATCTTCTAGGTTTTTCTTCAAAACCCCAACTTTTTACTAATTTCCATGTTTAAAGCCTTATAAAATCCATGTAGTTAACTTATAATGAGTTGGGAATAACTTACCTTGACTTGAATGATGAAAATCCTCACATGAAGCTTTCCAAAAATCGTCCAACCAAGAGAGAAATGGGCCAAACCCCCGTTTTAAAGAAACTTCACTGCCTCCAGCCTTTTCACATCTGCGGTGCATAGGCCGCTTCTATGGGCATTTGCCGCTTCTTCCGCTTGGGCCAATTCTACGACGGCTACCTTCGTACCTGCGCCTTCAGAGGTGCGGTCTCTGGTCTGCTTCTACAGTGATTGGCCTCCCTTTGCTAGTTCACTTCTACGGCCCTATGGCTGCTTCTGCGGCCCAAGCCTCGCTGGTGCAGTTACGCTAGAAGGAAGCTGCTCTAACCTTTCTTCCAAGTCCAACTCGATCCGTTCACCGTCCGGATCCCATCCGAGGCCCTGGGGACCTTAACCAATTATACCAACACGTCCCAAAACACATTACGAGCTTTGTTGAGCATTCAAATCACATCGAACAACACTGAAATAACAAATCGCAAGTCAATTCAAGCTTTATGAACTTTAGAACTTCAAACTTCTACATTCAATGCTGAAACCTATCAAATCATGTCTGATTGACCTCAAATTTTGTACACAAGTCATATTCGACATTATGAATCTACTCAAACTTTCTGGAATCAGAATCTGACCCGGATATCAAAAAGTCCACTCCCGGTCAAACTTCTCAAAACCTTCAAATTTCTAACTTTTGACAAACGACTCTGAAATGACCTACGAACCTCCAAATCCACATCCGAACGCGTTCCTAATACCAGAATCACCATACTAAGCTATTCCCAGACTTAGAATCCCAAACAGACATCGATAACATTGCAATGCACTTCAACCCAAATTTATGAATTTATTCCAAAATTCTAACTTCCACAATAGACGTTGAAACACTCATGGGTCATCAAAAACCCGATTCGGACATACACCTAAGTTCGAAATCATCATATGAACCTATTGGAACCTTCAAATAACGATTTCGAGGTCGTTTACTCTATGTGATAACCCAAACAATCATCACTTATTTTAAAAATAAATTTTGCATATTGAGGCCTTAAAAACCTCTTTCTGTCTCACCTCAATTTGCATGAACAGTACGAGCGCGTAGCTAGAAAGCCAATATGTGAAAATCTGTGAAAATTATGAATTTTGACTTTAAAATGAATTAAGTTGACTTCGGTCAATATTTTGGGTAAACGGACCCGGACCGGTGATTTGACTGTCCCGGAGGGTCCGTAGGAAAATATGGGACTTGGGAGTATTCTCGGAATCGAATTCCAAGGTCCCAATCCCGAGAAATAAATTTTTAAAGAAAATTATTTTCTGAAATTATTTGAGTTTTTGAAATGAAATGTGTTTAAAATTTGATTGTATCGGGCCCGTATTATGGTTCTGGAGCCCAGAACAGGTCTTATATGTGGTTTAAGTCGAGTTTGTGAAATTTGGTAAGAAACGGACTTGAAATGATATGAATCGGACCTTATTTGAGGAAATTGGGAGATTTGATATTCTTAAAAAATTTCATGATTTTGAAGCTAAATTCAAGGTTGTTGATGTTATTTAAGTGATTTGAATGCACAAGCAAGTCCGTATAATATTTTTAGTTTGGTAGGCATGTTTAGTTTGGATCCCCGAGGGCTCGGGTGAGTTTTGGATAGGCCACAGAGTAGAATTAGACTTGGAAAAATTGCAGGTTTCAGATGTTCTATTGCAAGCCTGCAGGATTCGCATTTGCGAGGGCTGGGTCACAAATGCGAGGGCTGGGTCGCAAATGCAAACTATCCCATGCCAACCTTCCCTCGCAAATGCGAGTTTTCCATCTCAAATGCGATTCCCCCCCTCCCCTAGTTACTGCCTTAGTCGTAAATACGACTTCTGTATCGCAAATGCGACTTCGCATTTGCGAGAGCTCTATTGTAGATGCGAAGAAGACCAGAAAGGCAACTTCTTCTCCAAATCAATTGTAAGTGATTTCTAACTAGTTTTCTTCAATCTTTAACATCTTTTCATGTGATTTCAACTCAAAATCAATGATTTTCATGGGGAAAATTGGGTGTTTTGGGTAGAACCTAGGTTTTTCAAAAATTGGAGATTTGGACCTCGATTTGAGGTCCGATTTCAAAACAAATTATATATTTGAGTTTGTGGGGGAATGGGTAATCGGGTTTTGGTTCGAAACTCGGGTTTTGACCATGTGGTCCTGGGGGCGATTTTTGACTTTTTAGGTAAAACTTTGGAAAACTTATTTTAATGCATTAGAATTGATTCATTTAGCATTTATTAATGTAATTAAGTAATTTTTGGCTAGATATGAGCGAATTGGTGGTGGAATCAAGAGGTAAAGCGATAGTTGAGACTTGAATTGTGTTCGTGGCATCGAGGTAAGTGTTTGGTCTAACCTTAGCTTGAGGGATCAAGAGTCGTGTCTTACTTGCTACGTATTAGTTGTGGAGTACGACGTATGGGCATGGTGATGAGTATCTATACGTCGGGGTCAAGCATGCTCGTGAGTCTTTTAATGTAATTGTTATGACTCCGTTGTAGTTTATTGTGCTTCACATGTTATTATCATTATTGTTCCCTTGCCGGGATGTTGTTATCATTATTGTTCCCTTGACGGGATATTATCATCATTATTGTTCCCTTGCTGGGATGTTATTGTCATATTATTGTTCCCTTGCCGGGATGTTTGTTTGATATTCTTGATCCCTTGCTAGGACCATTTTTTTGATTGGTGTTGACAAAAAGAAATGGGAGCGGGTTGCATGCCTGCAATGGTAATATATGAAATGGGAGCGGGTTTTATGCCTGCAATGGTAATATGTGAAATGAGACTGGGTTGCACACCTATAACGATAATATATGAAATGGGAGTGAGTTGCCCCCTTGCAATGGTAATATGTGAAATGGAAGCTGGTTGCATGCCTACAATGGTAACATGTGAAATAAGAGCGGGTTGCACGCCTGCAATGGTAATATATAAAATGGGAGCGGGTTGCACGCCTGCAACGGTAATATGTGAAATAGGAGCAGGTTCCACGCCTACAATGCTAATATATGAAATGGGATCGGGTTTCACTCCTGCAACGGTATTACGTGTGTGCTTGTTTCTTCTATTTCCTTATTTTTGCTGGTAATTGATTTATGGCATTCCTTATGTTTCTCTACTGTCATTCTGTTTTTACCTGTTACTCCCCGCAAAATGTTTCCCCCGCCCAATTTTAATTGTAATTATTTGTTTCTATTTCCGCTGTATATGATTTATGCACAGGCTTATTTGGTAGTCTGGTCCTAGCCTCGTCACAACTTTGCCGAGGTTAGGCTAGGCACTTACCAGCACATAGGGTCGGTTGTGCTGATACTACACTTTGCACTGTATGAAGATATTGATACCGGAGTATTTGGACCGCAGTAAGGGTGCTGTCTTTAGTCCACATAGGCGACCCAAGGTAGTCCTGCAGACGTCCGCGGGCCTTGGCGTCACCTTCTATATTTTCTTTATCCTGTTTCCTTTACTTATTTCAGAAACAGTATATCTCTTATCTTTCAGACTTTGTATGTAGTATTCTTAGACCGTATGTGAAACTGTGACACCAGTTCTGGGTAGTCAATGCTCAAACAGTTGTATTAGATACATATTTCAGATAACTTATTTCTTTTCTTCCGTTTATTGTAAATTCCGTTGTCTACACAGTATTGCTTTATAATTGTTAAAGAGTATAAAAGGGGTAAAAAGATTGTTCGTTGAATAATTGGCTTTCCTAGCTCACATTAGTACGCGCTATCATGACTCCCGAAGGCGGGAAATCCAGGTCGTGACAAGTTGGTATCAGAGCTCTAGGTTACATAGGTCTCATAGTTCATAGACAAGCTTAGTAGAGTCTGAGGGATCGGTACAGAGACGTCTGTATTTAGACAGCTCTCATGAGGTTCTTAGGAACATGGGGATAGTAGAGACCAATAGGGTCGATTTTGCTACTTTTCGCTTGTCAGGATCCGCCAAGACTTGGTGGAGAGATTATTGCTTGGCTAGACTCGCCGGATCACTAGCTTTGACTTAGGAGCAGTTTACTCAGCTATTTCTAGAGAAGTTTCTCCCTCTCACTCAAAGAGAGGCCTATCAGAGGCAGTTGGAGCGTCTCCAGCAGGGTTCTATGACCGTTACTTAGTGTGAGACCAGATTTATCGACTTGGATCGTCATGCTCTTATCATACTTCCCACCAAGAGAGTTAGGGTGATGAGGTTAATTAAGGTACGTATTCAGCGGATTCGACTTCATATGGCCAATGAGACTGGGAGTAAGATTTCTTTCCAGGAGGCGACCAATGTGGCCAGGAGAGTTGAGATGGTTCTATCATAGGGAGGTGGTCAGTGGTCTGACAAGAGGCCTCGTCATTCAGACCGATTCAGTGGTACCTCGTTTGGAGGCAGGGATTTGTATGGTAGAGGCCATCCTCCTAGACCTTTTCAGTCAGCACTTCAGGTTTCTTATGGTGCTTCAGGTGGCCGTGGTTCTCATATGCAGTATTCTGATCAGTAGTCCTACAGTGCACCACCAGCTCCAATCAGTGCACTGCCATTTCAGAGTTTTCAGGGTCGTCAGCACTAGTAGCCGAGGGCTTGTTTTACTTGTGGCAACACGAGGCACATTGCTAGGCATTGCCCTCAAGAATCGAGCAACTCTTACCATCAGGGTTTCCATGCCATGGTTTAGGCACCGAGTGTTCCACAGCTCGCCCAGCCAACTAGAGGTGGGGTTAGAGGTGCTAGATGTGGAGGTAGAGGTATTAGAGGTAGAGCTCATCCCGCTAGAGGTGGAGGCCAACCAACAGCATGCCGTCATAGAGATGTAGTTCAAGGTGGTGGGGCCCAGTCCCGATGTTATGCTCTTTGAGCCAGGATCGAGGCTAAGGCTTCCGATGCAGTTATCACAGGTACTGTTCTGGTTTGTAGCAGAGATGCTTTGGTTTTATTTGATCCAGGATCTACATACTCCTATGTGTCATCTTATTTTGCACAGTATTTGGTCATGCGTAGTGATTCCTTGAGTTCCCCTGTATATGTGTCTACACTGGTGGGTGATTCTATTACGGTAGATTGAGTCCATCGTTCATGTTTAGTTGTGATTGGGGGTCTTGAGACTCGTGCAGATTTGCTCCTTCTGGGCATGGTTGATTTCGATGTCATATTGGGGATGGATTGGTTATCACCTTACCACGCTATCTTGGACTGTCATGCCAAGACTGTAAGCTTAGCCTTGCTGGGTTTATGCCATTTAGAGTGGAGAGGGACTCCTAGTCATTCTACCCGTAGTGTTATCTCTTATATGAAGGCTCGATGTATGGTCGAGAAGGGGCGTTTGGCCTATTTGGCCTATGTTCGTGATTCTAGTGCTGAGGTTTCTTCTATTGATTTTGTGCATGTTGTTCATGAGTTTCCTGAGGTATTTCCTTCAGACCTGTCGGGTATGCCACCCGACTGGGATATTGACTTTTGCATTGATTTGGCACCGGGCACTCAGCCCATTTCTATCCCGCCGTATCGTATGGACCCGCCTGAGTTGAAAGAGTTGAAGGAGCAGTTGCAAGACTTGCTTGAAAAAGGTTTCATTAGAACTAGTGTTTCACCTTGGGGTGCGCCAGTATTGTTTGTTAAGAAGAAGGATGGATCGATACGAATTTGTATAGATTACCGGCAGTTGAACAAGGTTACAATTAAGAATAAGTATCCATTGCTGAGGATTGATGATTTGTTTGATCAGCTTCAGGGTGCTAAGATATTTTTGAAGATTGACTTGAGATCTGGCTACCATCAGTTAAGGATTAGGGCATCCGATGTCCCTAAAACAACTTTCCGCACTCGGTATGGGCATTATGAGTTCTTGGTGATGTCATTCGGGTTAACAAATGGCCCAACAACTTTTATGGATTTGATGAACTGAGTGTTCAGGCCTTACTTAGTTTCATTCGTGATAGTCTTCATTGATGATATTTTGATCTATTCCCGTAGCCGAGAGGAGTACGGGCAGCATCTTAGAGTGGTTATTCAAACTTTAAGGGATAGGTAGTTGTATGCTAAGTTTTCAAAGTGTGAGTTCTGGTTGAGTTCAGTCGTATTCCTGGGTCATGATTTATCAGTAGAGGGTATTCATGTTGATCCAAAGATGATTGAGGCAGTCAAGAACTGGCCTAGACCAACATCAACTATAGAGATCCAGAGTTTCTTTGGATTGGCAGGCTACTATCGTCGGTTTGTGGAGGGGTTTTCATCTATCGCAACCCGATGACTAGGTTGACCCAAAAAGGTGCCCAGTTCAGGTGGTCGGACAAGTGTGAGGTGAGCTTTCAGAAGCTCAAGACAACTTTGACTATGGAGCCGGTGTTGGTTTGGCCCACAGGTTCAAGGCCTTATACAGTTTATTGTGATGCATCTCGTATTAGACTTGGTGAGATGTTGATGCAGGATGGAAAGGTCATTGCCTATGCTTCGTGGCAGTTGAAGATTCATGAGAAGAACTATCCGATTCATGATTTGGAGTTACCAGCCATCATTCACGCATTGAAGATTTGGAGGCATTATCCGTAAGGCATGACATGTGAGGTGTTCACAGATCACAAGAGCCTATAGTGATAGACCAATTGCTTTGGATGTTCAGGCTTTGGGCAACCAGTTCGTGAGGTTTGATATTTCTGAGCCCAGCCATGTGTTAGCTTGCACAGTCGCTCGTTCTTCTTTATTGGAGCGTATCTAATATCAACAGTATGATGATCCTCATTTGTGTGTCCTCAGAGACATGGTGTAGCATAGAGGTGCCAAGCAGGTCACCTTAGGAGATGATGGGGTTTTGAGGTTGCAGGGTTGAGTTTGTGTGCCTAATGTGGATGGGCTTCAAAAGTTGATTTTAGAGGAGGCCCATAGTTCCCGGTACTCTATTCATCCGGGCGCCGCGAAGATGTATCAGGATTTGCGGCAACATTATTGGTAGAGGAGAAAGAAGAATGACATCATTGCATATGTGGCTTGGTGTTTGAATTGTCAGCAGGTTAAGTACGAGCATTAGAGGACTGGTGGTTTGTTCCAGTAGATTGATATTCCTGAGTGGAAGTGGGAGCGTATCACTATGGACTTCATTGTTGGAATCCCACAGACTCCGAGGAAGTTCGATGTAGTGTGGGTTATTGTTGATAGGCTGACCAAGTCTTCCTGTGGTAGTCTCCTATTCTTCCGAGAGGTTATCTGAGATCTATATTTGAGAGATATTTCGTCTTCATGGTGTGCCCATGTCTATCATTTCGGACCGAGGTACGCAGTTTGCCTCCCATTTCTAGGCAGCAGTTCAGCGAGAGTTGGGCACATGGGTTGAGTTGAGCACATCGTTTCATCCTCATACGGACGGGCAGTCCGAGCGGACTATTCAGATTTTGGAGGATATGCTCCGAGCCTGTGTCATTGACTTTGGAGGCTCGTGGGATCAGTTTTTGCCTTTAGCAGAGTTTGCCTACAACAATAGCTACCAGTCGAGTATCTAAATGGCTCCTTATGAGGCTTTGTATGGTAGGCGGTGTCGGTCGCCAGTTGGATGGTTTGAACCGAGAGAGGCTCAGTTGTTGGGTACAGATCTAGTACAGGATGCCTTGGACAATGTCAGGATTATTCAGGATAGGCTTCGTGCAGCTCAGTCCAGGCAAAAGAGTTATGCCGACCGCAAGGTTTGTGATTTGGCATTCATGGTCGGTGATCGGGTATTGCTACTAGTGTCGCCTATGAAGGGCATGATGAGATTTAGGAAGAAGTGCAAGCTTAGCCCTAGGTTCATTGGCCCGTTTGAGATTCTTGATCGAGTGAGAGAGGTGGCTTACAAACTTGCGTTGCCGCAGGGTTTATCAGCCATGCATCTAGTGTTTCATTTGTCCATGCTTCATAAGTATCATAGCGATCCATCCGCCGTGTTAGATTTCAGCACTGTCCAGTTTGACAAGGACTTGTCCTATGAGGATGAGCCGATAGCTATTCTAGACCGGCAGGTTTGTCAGTTGAGATCGAAGAGTTTCCCTTCTGTTCGTGTTTAGTGGAGAGGTCAGCCTACTAAGGCATCGACCTGGGAGTCCGAGTCCGATATGCGGAGCCGTTATCCCCATCTTTTCCCCGACTCAGGTACTTCCTTCTTCTGTCCGTTCGAGGACGAACAGTTGTTTTAGAGTTGGCGAATGTGATGACCCAAAAGGTCATCACTTGTTTTAAAAATAAATTCTGCATTTGGAGGCCTTAAGACCTCCTTCTGTCTCATGTCGATATGCGTGCGCAGTCAAGCGCATAGCCGGAAAGCCAATATGTGAAAATCTGTGAAAAATGATGAATTTTGATTTTAAAATGAATTAAGTTGACTTCGGTCAACATTTTGGGTAAACGGATCCGAACCCATGCTTTGATAGTCTCGGAGGGTTCTTTGGAAAATATGGGACTTCGGCGTATGCCCGGAATCAAATTCCGAGGTCCCAAGCCCGAGAAATGAATTTTAAAGAAATTTGTTTTCTAGAATTATTTATGAGTTTTGGAAATGAAATATCTTTAGAATTTGATGGTATCGGTCCCTTAATATGGTTCCGGAGCCTGCTACAGGTCTTATATGTGGTTTAAGTCGAGTTTGTGAAATTTGGTAAGAAACGGACTTGAAATAATATGAATCGGACCTTATTTGAGGAAATTGAGAAATTTGATGTTCTTAAGTAATTTCATGATTTTGATGCTAAATTCATGGTTGTTGATGTTATTTGAGTGATTTGAATGCACGAGCAAGTCTGTATGATGTTTTTAGGTTAGTGGGCATGTTTGGTTTGGAGCCTCGAGGGCTCAGGTGAGTTTTGGATAGGCCACAGAGTAGAATTGGACTTGGAAAAATTGCAGGTTTCAGTTGTTCTATTGCAGGCCTGCACGCTTCGCATTTGAGAAGCCTGGCTCACAAATGCGAGTTCGCAAATGCGAGGGCTGGGTCACAAATGTGAACTAGCCCAGGCCAGCTTTCCCTCGCAAATGCGAGTTTTCCATCGCAAATGCAATGCCCCCCAGTTACTGCCTTAGTCGCAAATACGACTCCTGTATCGCAAATGCGACTTCGTATTTGCGAGAGGTTTATCACAAATGCGAAGAATACCGCAAAATAGACTGGGTCGCAAATGCGACATTTTGTTCGCAAACGCAAAGGTCTCAGAATTCTGAAGGGTTCGCAATTGCGAACCCTGGTTGCAATTGCGATATCAGAGACCTGTAAATTCATAACTTAGACGCATTTCAACCATTTTTCACACTCTTTCAAAACCAAAACACCCTAGGGTGATTTTTCAAAGGCAACCTCTTCTCCAAATCAATTGTAAGTGATTTCTAACTAGTTTTCTTCAATCTTTAACATCTTTTCACATGATTTCAACTCAAAATCAACGATTTCAACGATTTTCATGGGAGAAATTGGGTGTTTTGGGTAGAACCTAGGCTTTTCAAAAATTGGGGATTTGGACCTCGATTTGAGGTCCGATTTCAAAACAAATTATATATTTTGGTTCGTAGGGGAATGGGTAATCGGGTTTTGGTTCGAACGTCGGGTTTTGGTTCGAACGTCAGGTTTTGACCATGTGGGTCTGAGGGCGATTTTTGAATTTTTGGGTAAAACTTTGGAAAACTTATTTTCATGATTAGAATTAATTCATTTAGCATTTATTAATGTAATTAAGTAATTTTTGGCTAGATACGAGCGAATTGATGGTGGAATCAAGAGGTAAAGTGATAGTTGAGACTTTAATTGTATTCGTGGCATCGAGGTAAGTGTTTGATCTAATTTTAGCTTGAGGGATTAGGAGTCGTGTCTTACTTGCTACGTGTTAAATATGGAGTACGACGTATAGGCAAGGTGACGAGTATCTACACGTTGGTGTCAATCATGCCCGCGAGTCTTTTATTGTAATTGTTATGACTTCGGTGTGGTTTATTGCGCTTCACACGTTATTATCATTATTGTTACCTTGCCGGGATGTTATTATTATTATTATTGTTCCCTTGCTAGTATATTATTATCATTATTGTTCCCTTGTCGGGTTGTTTATTTGATATTCTTGATCCCTTGTCGGGACCCCTTTTTTTGATTGGTGTTGACAAAAGAAATGGGAGCAGGTTGCACGCCTGCAACGGTAATATATGAAATGGGAGTGGGTTGCACGCCTGCAAAGGTAATATGTGAAATGGGAGCGGGTTGCACGCCTGCAACAGTAATATGTGAAATGGGAGCGGGTTGCATGCCTGCAATGGTAATATATGAAATGGGATAGGGTTTCACGCCTGCAACAATATTACGTGTGTGCCTGTTTCTTTTATTTCCTTATTTTTGCTGGTAATTGATTAATGGCATTCCTTATGTTTCTCTAATGTCATTCTGTTGTTACCTATTACTCCCCGCAACATGTTTCCCCCGCCCAATTTTAATTGTAATTATCTGCTTTTATTTCCGCTATATATGATTTAACTGCACAGGTTTATTTGGTAGTCTGGTCCTAGCCTCGTCACAACTTCGCCGAGGTTAGGCTAGGCACTTACCAGCACAGAGGGTCGGTTGTGCTGATACTACACTCTGCACTGTGTGCAAATACTGATACCGGAGTATTTGGACCGTAGTGAGGGTGTTGTCTTCAGTCAACACAGGCGACCCAAGGTAGTCCTGCAGACATCCGCGGGCCTTGGCGCCACCTCCTATATTTCCTTTATCCTGTTTCCTTTACTTATTTCAGAAACAGTATATCTCTTATCATTCAGACTTTGTATGTAGTATTCTTAGACCGTATGTGAAACTGTGACACCAGTTCTGGGTAGTCGATGCTCAAATAGTTGTATTAGATACATATTTCAGAAAATTTATTGCTTTTCTTCCGCTTATCTTAAATTCCGCTGTCTACACGTTATTGCTTTATAATTGTTAAAGAATGTAAAAGGGGTAAAAAGGTAATTAGTTCAAATAGTCAGCTTGCCTAGCTCACATTAGTACGTGCCATCACGAATCCCGAGGGCGGGAAATCCGAGTCGTAACACTCTAAAATCCAACCTTAGTCAATTCTTCTAACTTAAAACTTCCGAAATGAGAATTTCTCTTTCTAAATCAAATCTGAACTTCCAAAATTCTAGTTTTGACCACGCGTACAAGTCATAATACCTGAAGTGAAGCTGCTTAAGGCCTCAAACCATCGAACAAAGCGCTAGAGCTCAAAACGACCGGTCGGGTAATTACAAACTCTCCCACTTAAACATGCGTTCGTCCTCGAACGTGCTAAAAACTGCGTTTGAGTTGTCGGAAATCACTGTTTAACACATCGTGCACCTACCCGTGCTACCACAACTTAGTTGAGCCCATTTCTCGAACAAATCTGAAGATTCTCCCTTTTTACTTAGCCAAATGCCTTAGAGCCAAATTCCAACACCCGGAATTCTCTACCAGGCTTGTTTACAACATATGAACATCGTATCAATCACCACACGATGTATCAAAACATGATTGCTTGCCTTTGCTGAATTAACACCATGCACTGCATAATTCACATGACCACAATAACATCCTCTGATTATAATAGTCAACATTCCACGAATCTGATGCTCACACACACCGCATGATTCATATAAGTCCTGTTCCAAATCTTGCAATAGTGCCACGACGGAAGAGATGTGTAGAAATTCATGACCAACTACTGAGTCAATAATTCATTGAGTTCGTTCTCTTGACAAGAACCATTGCCTCATTATGAACCAAATAATTATATTTTCTATTTAATATACTTTATATAAATGTGATTGCACTGATCCCAGGTCTAATAATCTCGTCTCACCCAGTACAAGCTGCTTAAGCAATAAACCATCTCAGACATAGCCAAAAGTCTCATATGATGTCACAATGTGCCAACAAGCTACAAACTCAAACGTCATACATAAGGACAACAAACTCTAGAAAGAACCATTCAACCCACATAACTAATTGAATAACCGAAAGGATGTCATGAACATCCCTTAGAAAATGGGAAACAAAGCACGCAAGAATAGATATAGGGGATTGTACTCAACATCACATTGTTGAGCCGTGCAACCCGATCCACACATAATACCGTATAAGGAAAGACTTTACCGAGCTAAAATGCTCATGAATACAAAATACCCAAATATTTTCCACAAGCACGCTAAGTGCATAATACAAATCCTAGGGAGACAGATAGCGTCGTACGCCACAAAACTCAAATACGACTAAGGTGTGATATATGATCTGCATCTATAGAGTCATCCTGCTCACAAAACAGTATCGCCATATAGAACCTCAACACATGTGCAATTAATCAAGCTGTCTCACAACCCACATGACTCAATAGAGTATTACATTAAATAACCAATGACGAAATAACATCCAATGTCCCAATACTCCTCCATAAAGAGCGCTATGCCGAAGTGAACATATCCGGCATGATATAAAGCCCACATTCATATTTTAGATCCATCCACGTACCTTAAGCCAATTCTGATCTTACCACACTGGGCCAATAACCTTTCGAGGATCCACAATAACCCTTCTTCCCATGATACACAAGAACAACCGTTGATTTAGATCAAATTTCCACAGTCCACAACCAAATGAACCGAGCGCCCTTCAGGCATAAATTATCACATGAACGATTGCACTACAATCTCCATACTTGGTTTCAATCCTTCACTCACTCAAGTGATTACATGTCGCACTGATATAATCTTCTCGTAGGATATGCTCCAATGACCTTATGCATCGGTTAGCAAGTCCGCACCTCCATACCACCAGCCATACTAATGATGTAAAGCGAATTAAGGATCTGCAAATCAATACACAAACCCTCTAACACGTGACACCGATCTCAGGTGACGCTAAAGACAATACCCTCTCACTCTAATAATCTGAATCCCTTTTGACACCACCCAAATCGATGGGCCGTGACAAGCATCCGGTACTTTACTCAACCGAGTACCAACATAATGTATCATTTCGTATCATGCTATCATAAGTAAATGACCAAAATGATCACTCGTACATTAAACATATGCCGACAAGGCCATACAATCTTTTACGTACATGACATATGTCTACAAGCCTCTAAGAGTAGATAAATACCCTAAAGGTCGAGACATGGCCCTGCCATACTAAACAATACACGTCTAAATTATACTAACCAAATAAGCAACTCCAAAGCAAATGGAGCGCACCAACATCTTCCGTTGAGCTGATAGCCTACTTGGAGGATTCTCAACCTGTCTATCGGGACATGCGGGCATGAAACACAGCATCCCCAAGCAAAGGTATGTCAGTAAAAATAATGTACCGAGAATGTAAGGAATGAAAATCAGTAAATAATAGACATGACAAAAACATGGAGTAAAAGAGTCAACATATAAGTCTGAATTAATTTGTGAATCATTCATATTTATAATGTCATGCATATGCATATAAATGTTATACCAAGCATGGGTATATGCGTTCATAACATCATCAAGCCTTTGAAGGCATCCCATCATATCATCTCGGACACTATGGGCAAATCATCAACGTATAACAGTTGATCAGGTGGTGGGGCGTAGATAACGCCGTAACCTTTTCCATTATCCCATATACATATAAGTACATATATATATATATATATATATATATATATATATATATATATATATATATATATATATATATATATATGTATATATGTATATATAATTCCATATGATCATGGGTCAATGTACATGTATAAATGAATTAAATATATAAAATATGTTAATAAGATTAATATACCTTTTAGATAAACTTTATCAACTACGTCTTTTCCTGAGAACCATGAACTGAATATATAATAATAAAATACATGGGAATTCAAGAACATAGGCACCTGTAATACTCCTTTGAATAGCTCATTTATAGAAGTTGTGCATTTGATCGTTTCGTTTGTATCGTATGGATCATGCCAAAAAGATAGAAGGGATAGCCTTAACATACCTGAGCCGATTTTCTTGGCAATCCCTCTAACACACATCTTTTGCAAAGAACAAATAACGGTGGACCGAAGTAGGGGAAAATCCGTATGATATTACTGAGAAAGATTGTACCGTGCTTTCTTAGAATCGCAATTCACGTTGCTATAGCGTTATAAGGGTTCATAAGACTTTCCCTTTTAAAATTCATCCATTAGTAAGTCTATATTTCCCCTTAATGAATTAGGAGAATTTCCCTTTGAGAATTCATGCGTTAGCAAGTCTATATTTTCCCTAAATGAATTAGGGGTGATTTTATCATAAGGGGTGGGCCCCTACTTAAGGTGATTACTAAGCTAAAGAGTTCTCAAGTTTGCCACCTAGCCTCATTCTTACTTAGTCAACATTAGGCTTGATTAGGATTCCATCCATGCTGTCATGTTGGAGGGGCTCCTTAATCATATCAAAATATCTTAATTAATTGTTAATCACCCACTAAAAATAATAATTACCCGATTATCCATATAACTGAGAATTATCTCAAATTACTTAAAATACTACTCACTTTTAACACAACTTATACACCTTATTATCATGGTTATGTGGTACTTTGTATGACACTAGTCCATAAATACCAGGTATTATAGCTTGGACCGTATTTTATCTCAAATTGACAAACTTCGACGAAACTCACTTTCTTCAATTTGCTTACCCTCTCACCTTCACGAATTTTCTTATCACTTGTTTGAAATAATGAAATACTTATAATCCCAAAATAATCTCATTCCCAAACTTACGTCGATTAACTTACGACGAAACCTTAACGTATGAAAATTCGAAATGTAACATCTCATTTCTGCGTTTATATCAATTTACTTATGGTGTACTTCCACGTACGAAAACATGGGGTATAACATCATTCCCCCTTTAGGAACATTCATCCTCGAATGTTCACTGATGCCCTTATCATTCTCATAACCCAGATTTCTTGTGAATACTTTAGTACTCTTCTTGCCATCTAGGCAACTGTCCTGTGAATAAATCCAAAGGCCAGAGCATTCCCCCTTTTAGGCCTCTTTCTCACATCGTGACTTGTGGTCGGAATCCTTTCAATCTCGTAACTGTTGCAATCTTCTATCATGCAGCCTGTACGACTCTGGCCTTGTATGTGCACCTATGTGGTTCTTCCATCCATCTTTTAGCCAATCTCTAGGCCTTACTTTGGAAACATATACAGAACTTGACAAGAAGTCGCTCTAGACATCTATAGATGTACTGAAGTTCTTTGTTCGTAACTTTGTCGAACTTACGATTATTTCTATATCTTGTTTCATAGACTCGATTATCCATTCGGATGACTTTACTGCATCAAGATAGGACATATTATACCATAACTCTTACTTTGATTTATCGTTACTGAGGTCTGCTACCAAACTCCAGGTTACTCTCATTGCTGCTTATCATGTATGTATAAATCTAAGTCATTTAATGCTTCCTCATTACTGTTTATCTTAAGAATGACAGTGTGATCTCATCTCATACTATTGTAATTTTATCCATCTATTTTTGATTCACCTTAATGTTGATCTATAATCTACTACTAATAACTTGACCTCTTATGTAACACTGCTGCTAGGGTTCACGACTCATCAAGGAACATTTGAAATGATTAGACTGATCCACCTAGGGGCGATACCATGCTTCCATAACCATATTTCACAGCACCCCGATGTGATTCATCCTATGGGGGTTATCTAATCCCGTACAACTCATGAAATCCCCCTCTTTCTTCCTTTTTTTTCAAATCGTTACTCAATCAAAGACCTAAACGTTATCCTTTATCTATCATCTTTACACCCTTATTCTACCAACATGAATGCATTCCATCTCTTCTAAATGCTACTTGTCTTAGACTCCTTTGAGTTCATTCATGCTATACTGAGCTTTCTATAACTTAGAGAAATTATTAGCTCTCTTGTTTTCATGGGCTTAATCCCGAGGACTTATCCATTCTCATCACCTTCTCACTCCCCCTTTCTTATCCTTTCTCATGTCTTCCTAAAACTTTGTCGCTTTACCATGCTTTAGCTTGTGACCTACACATATCTATTTATATTACTCGCAACCTTTCTTCAACTTGCTTGCACCATAGATTTCCTTGTATTACTTTGAAACATCAAGCGAGACATTACATCATCTCTAACTCTTCTTTACTCTCTTGACTAGATCTCTCGGTACTTAGAAATCATAGGCTAGAAGATATGCCACTGACGAAGCCGCTATCATTCTTGGATACTGAATCCCCGTGCTTCTAGCCTTTTATCCGAAGTATGGACCATTGACAACCTTTTGCATTTTAGTATCTCGTACATTGTTCGCCTTTACCTTACTTACCTTAAAATCTCGCATCACGTCTTCTATGTCTCTCATGACCTCCCTTCCACATAGGTATAATTCACATCCACGACTTGAAGTTCTATTATAATACTTGCACCTCTGATGCATACACGATCTGGTGGTAGCTCCATACTAACTTTCTATGAGGCTGGTACTCTTCTAACTAGCTCTATCATAGGGTTGTTATCGAATATGGTAGTTTTATTGTACTATCTCTCTTGTGCCTCTAATATTAAGGATGATCCTGCAATGTTCTCAATCATGATTTCTATAATTGTCTGGGCCAATAATCAGACTCCTCATTTACTTGGGTGATGTAACTCTTAGTTTCCTCTTCTTCTGATCAGCCTTTATGTAGTCTTAAGCTATCTTACCAATAGTGGCCCATGGAATTTAATTATTACTTTGGCCTTTGGTGGACGATATGGAATATCCATGATACAATCTTTTTAACAATTCAATCCTTTGTCTATGACCTGGACACAATTCTTTCTTTCAACATATATGCTGCATGGATAATATTCCGAAATCTTAAGTGCATTCATAATGTAACTAACTCTGGATCATTCATCGAATAATTCCTTTCGTTCCTTCTCAACTTTCTTTAAATGTAGGCAATTACTTTTCCTGTTCTTTTTCCCCCTTGTTGGATGAATACTTGGCTTATATTTGTGCCCACATATATTGGAATTCCATACAACCCATATGATCTTGAATATGACCTTTTGATTTTTGTTTTCTTCTTCCCATCCATTAGCTATGATAGGTGCCACTTTCTTATGGAGTGCATATAATTTTTGTAGTGAGACTGTTTTTACATGACCATTTGTCCTTTGAATTACCATGTTTAGGTTGAATCCTTCTTCCTTATTTCCTTAGCTAGTCTTTCATTGCAGTACATAGGGAAGACCCTCTGACCCTTGTAAAGCTGTGAGCTTATTACATCGTATACTCAACAGAATTTTGATGTCCTTCCTCACCTATAATTATCCGTAGTTACTTACGTCCAAGCTCTTGTTCTTGTAGGGTTGCTTCTGAACTAATATTTTTACTGTCTTCCTAGTGGCATTCTATTTTTATTTCCATAACACTCCTATGGTATCTTTAACTACTCTAACTCCCATCTGAATAATTTCTCAAGGGCACAATGTCATATCTACGAGACTGAATTCCCCATGTAGGGGTTCACTCTATTTATCTTACACGGTCTATTGATTTTTCTGTATCTTCTTATCTAGTCATAACTAGCTCTTCTTGAATCAAATACTAACTACACATTGGCCCATTCTTATATCAATATTCTGCGAAATCTTTCTTGGGTTATTTCCTTTGTCTTAACTTACCTCTCGCACTAGCTCCTTATTTATCAATAACATCCCGTGCAGGAATCCTTACTTCATTTCCTTGACGTCGTGTTTGCATAATGTTCTAGAATTGTAGCATGTCTGTAGGATTTGAATAAGTGCAATCTTATCCCTTTCTCATTCTTATCGCATTCTTCCTTTATCATTCCATAATTACTAGAACCAGTTAACTCTGACTTAGTGCCAGATCACTCCATATTTCCCCCTTTTGAGGATTACTAAAATTTAGTGCTATGGCGATCTACCAATAAATGTTTTACCTCTTCATCTTTTTTGTCCTTTCACATCATCGATGACCCTTACCGGCCTTGCAGTAATCCTTCTGTACCAAGGATAGAAAATTCCTTACTCACGAGGGTGACACTTAGTGTAACTAGCACACATAGTTCCTTAAGCTTAACTTTGCTATCATTGCTTGCTTTAGGAAGGTGTCTTCTTGAATGACCTTTAAAGGTTATTCTTCCGTCGTTCATTTTATTATTTCCAGAACGCAATTTGAAATTCTCATGATGCTAACTATTACCAAATCACTCAACCCCTAATTCATGTTTAGTTTATCTTGTTCACCAGCCCATACTGATTTCCATTACTCTGGGGTCTAACTTTTCCTTCTAGTAATCACTTTAGAGTCATGAACTTATTTCTCGAAATGAAGATATGACTTTATGGCCTATACTCTTTTGTTGTCTTAAGGCCAGTCACCTCTCATCGTTTCCTTCACTTGACTATAGACTTTGTAATACTGTCAACTTTTTGATCTACCCTTGTCATCCATGTATCACATCTTACTCATAATGCTTCATCAACTCTCTTCATATTCCCCTGCTAATATTTATGTCTATTACTTATTCAAAAAACTCAAAGAAGACATTCTTTTACTTTAGCTCCCTTTGCTCTATCCATTGGCTATTCGGGTTGCCTAACATTCTCTCTCTACTAGGGATGGGAGCCACACTAAGATAATATTTATCCGTTCCAGGCTTCCAGTGCCTATCTTTGTAGTACTCATATCTAGTTGTACTATTTTAGAATGCACCATCTGGGTGTCTCACAAGGGGATCTATTAGCATATTTTCAATATCCTTCAGAAATGTCAACTAACGCAAACAATCCATCCACCATTTTGGGTTACTCTAACCTTAGCCAAATCCTAATACCTGTCCTTCTCTTATACTACCTGCTAGCCACCATAGGGAATAAATGAGATGGGTGGGACCAATTGTACATACCTCTGTTATTGTTGAAGGTAACTCAAAAGGCCTATATTCCTCTGCCTAAATTGTAAATACTGATAATTTTTATTAACTGGGTGCCTCATACCCTTCTTCATCTTGCTTCTTTTACTTGTTGAAACTTGTATCTATCTTCTAAATATCTTATTGCCTTTCACCATAGGGGTGGATAGATATTCTTGCCTTAAGGCTCCTTATCAAGAGGCTTACATGTCTTAGTACACGCATTATCTACTGAAGACCTTACATTTACTCATCATAAACATCATGAAAAATCGAGTTCCTCTGACTCAACTCTTCCATAGAAACATTCAATCCCTTACCAAGTATCTTTATGGATGTAGGTATCATCTTATTACGAATAAAATAGAAGTTAGGAATTTGAATTCTTATAATTGAGCTCTACTACATGATCTAGAGTAAGAAGAAAGAGTGACATCCCTAATTGCAATGTAGCTTCCTGCTTATAAATGTGGTGCACGACACACCCATAAACAAGACTCTACTAGACACGACTTGTAGATTCCCTAGGACAAAACTGCCCTGATACCACTTTTGCCACGACCCAAACCGATAGGCTGTGACGAGCACCCGGTACTTTACTCAATCGAGCACCAACATAACGTATCTTTTCATATCATGCTATCATAGGTAAATGAGATGGAAAGGCTACCGTAGGATAACTAGAATTAAACATGTAATACCAACTTATACATAAGACATATGGACTTATAAGACCAAAATAATCACTTGTACATTAAACATAGGTCGACAAGGCCATACAATCTTTTAGGTACATAATATATGTCTGCAAGCCTCTAATAGTAGATAAATACCCTAAAGTTCGGGACAGGACCCCACCATACTAAACAATACATGTCCAAATCATACTGACCAAATAAGCAACTCTGGAGCAAATGGAGCGCACCAACATCTTCCGCTGAGCTGATAGCCTACTTGGAGGACTCTCGACCTGTCTATAGGGACATGCCGACATGAAACGAAGCATCCCCAGGCAAAGGGACATCAGTACAAATAATGTATCGTGTATGTATGGCATGAAAATCAGTAAATAATAGACATGAGAGAAACATGGAGTAAACAACTCAATATGTAAGTCTGAATAACTTTGTGAATCCTTAATATTTATAATGTCATTCATATGCATATAAACGTCATACCATGCATGGGTATATGCTTTCATAATCCCATCATATCATGTCGCCCACTGTGGGCAAATCATCAACGTATACCAGCTGATTAGGTGGTGGTGCGTATATAACGCCGTAACCTTTTCCCATATCCCATATACATATAATACATATAATATATATATATATATATATATATATATATATATATATATATATATATATATATATATATATATATATATATATATATATACACACACACAATGCCATCTAGTCATGGGTCAATGTACATGTATAAATAAATGAAATGCATAAAAATATATTAATAAGATCAATATTTCTTTCGGATAAATTTTATCAACTACATATTTTTCTGAGACCCATGAACAGAAGATGTAATAATAAGATACATGAGAATTCAAGAACATAGGCACCTCTAATACTCCTATGAATAGAGTCATTTATGGAAGTTGTGCATTTGATCATTTTGTTTGTATCGTATAGATCATGCCAAAAAGAAAGAAGGGATAGCTTTAACATACCTGAGCCTATTCTCATAACAATCCCTCTAACACACATCTTTTACGAAGAACACATAACATCGGATCAAAGTAGGGGAAAATCCATATGATATTCTTAAGAAAGATTGTACCATACTTTCTTAGAATCACAATTCCCGTTGATGTAGCATTATAAGGGTTCATAAGACTTTCCCTTTGAGAATTCATCTGTTAGCAAGTCTATATTTCCCCTTAATAAATTAGGAGAATTTCCCTTTGAGAATTCATCTATTAGCAAGTCTATATATCCCCTAAATGAATTAGGGGGTGATTTTATCATAGGGAGTGGGCCCCTACTTAAGGTGATTACTAAGCTAAAAAGTTCTCAATTTGCCACCTAGCGTCATACTTACCTAGCCAACATTAGGCTTGATTAGGATTCCATCCATGCTGCCACGTTGGGGGACTCCTTAATCTTATCAAAATATCCTAATTAATTGTTAATCACCCACTAAAATCAATAATTACCCGATTATCCATATAATTGAGAATTATCTCAAATTACTTAAAATTCTACTCAATTTTAACACACCTTATACACCTTACTAACATTGTCATGTGGTACCTTGTATGGTACTAGTCCATAAATACCGGGTATTATAGCTTGGACCATATTTTATCCCAAATTGACAAACTTCGATGAAACTCACTTTCTTCGATTTTCTTACCCTCTCACTTTCATGAATTTTATTATCACTTGTTTGAAATAGCGTAATACTTATAATACTAAAATAATCTCATTCCCGAACTTACGTTGATTAACTTACAATGAAACTTTAACGTATGAAAATGCGGAATGTAACATCTCATTTCTGAGCTTATATCAATTTACTTATGGCGTACTTCCATGTACGAAAACATGGGGTATAACACCTTTTCCCTGCTCGTCCGAGCTGGTGGCATTCTCTTCAATACCAAACTGCAACCTTGATCCTCAACTTCCAAATCCCATGCTACTCGATGCACTTTATCATGCCAATACGCAAGACTACAAGAATTGCATCATAACTCCTGAACCACTAATAGGGTAAACACTTCGTCATATAGAAACCTTTTACTAAACTCATTTCAAGAGAACCATAGTAACATGTGACTGAATTCTCATACCGCATAAAATACCGACCTCAAGTAGTGGTGTAAACCACCATAACTCTTCTGGGATCTATCTACACATAACATTCCATAATACTCGAATGCCTCCATATAAAATCAATTACGGCGCCCGTCAAGCCTCGCACGTACTGCCACAAAGTACATGAGTAAGTCAACACGCTGAATGAATTGATTATTTCCACCATCATGCCAATCCAACCATTTCTAACCGATCCGACTTCTTCTAATTTACTCTAGTCTTTCCTTAGGAATAATAATAGCTTCATTCAAAACATCGCGAACCCAAATCCGCACTCATCCTGAGTGACCTTATATCACGAGACCATGTTATTTCAAATCCCACGAACCATTTCATACCCTCCTTGCACGCTTATTCACATCCTCAACTAGTACACCCATTCTGAAAATTCCTCTTTGAATCCGAAGTCATTTTCCCTCATTCCTCCAACTTCTACACTGCACGCGGAAGATAATATAAGACACTCCAAGCCCTTTTTTCATAATCCGCTGCAAAAGCTCGATTCTTAACCATACTATGGGCTTGAAATCCTTAGGCACCACATTTTAACTTTGGAATTCACTAGGATCGTTGCTGAGAGTCACCCACTCTGACTTGGTCTCGAATATAATCAACTCTAAGGCTCCGCTAGCACATGAACCGATAAGGCCCCATATAACACACATTCCTCAATCCTTTTCTCAAATCACCATTGATGTTTCCTTTCCCTTAGTCGTAATAACCTACAAATACACCAATGACCAGAAACCTCACAACTAGATAACCATGCAATCCAATCGTAGGCGGTGGGCCTTTCCCACTTAGCTCGAAACTACATGACCTTGCGCCATCAACTTGCCAAATTCCTTGAAACCTTCCAATGATGGTGCACAGAGCACAATCACTACGAAACCAATAAACCATTCCGGGTCCGTGCCCATTCACCAGCTGTACAAATCTGATAACTCCCCATTGACGTCAACTAAAGGTGCGATGACACATTCGAATCCAAAGTCATGTTGTATCCTTCTTCATATCAAGCAACTCCTTCCTGTCATATCCAATCTTCCTCGTATAATAGCCAATATTCCAAATTAAGTCCGTAGACCTAGTCACTGTGCATTATGAATCCCAAATCTCTCTACACTTTTCTCAAGGCGTGTAGTCATCCTACCACATAACCCATATGCTACTCCGCTACTCTCCTACTTTGGTCAAACTCATCCTTTAAGCAATTACTCAACTCCTGCTTCTTACACTTGGCCTTGTAGAAGTTTAACCACTGCAAGACACCTCCCACATGTCCTTCTTCATCCTTCACTGCCCAGTTGTTGCCTTAAGTAAAAATCCATCTCTATAGCACTTGAACTAACAGATCGCCACCAGCTCTAGACCCTTTCGAGAATCATCTTTCTCAAGCCATCAACACTAGGAACGCCGATTCAATTTTGAACCATTGCATACTGCAATCTCTGACAGTCGCCTCCCCCCACACATTTCACAATACTCTGTTCCAAAGGCGAATTGAAAAAAACCATAACACCAGCGAATTTAACATTTTATATTCAATCAAGGACGGCGACACCAAATCATAGATAAAGATTCCACCATGCTTGAAAATACCAAGTATCGATATTCCATCAACCCAACCTGAACACTCATAGTCCGGTTACCTTTACTCTACGGGAAATAAAATACTGAATCTCTAAATCTCGCACTAAGCAAACATCTTTCAAAGTCATTCACTGCTTTGACGCATAGACAAGCATCCTACCATTACACCATACTGTGCGATAGCAATGCACGAATCATCACAACAATCAATGCCAAATCTCAAAACTTTAGGTAATACTAATACTGAGTTGAAATGATAGAACGAGCTTCCGCAAGGTCACGACAATAGCCCAATCAAATACGTAGGGAGAAACATCCTGCACCACGTCTTTATTACCATTACAATTACTCAATTCCCGATTTATAATAAGCACTTCATGTCGCATAAGATTGAATAGGAAAGAAACAAAGGCATAAGCCTCAAAGGAATAAAATTGCACGATGAGAAATCAAGAAGGGGAGTGTTCCTAACAGCCATGTAGCCTCTTGAAGATAAGTACAGATGTCTTCGTACCGATCCGCAAGACCTTAATAGACTCACTCATGACTCGTGAGACCTAAGTTAACCTAGTGCTCTATTACCATGTTATCACAACCCAAAATCAGTTAAAGGTCGTGATGGCGCCAGACACCACAGTCAGGCAAGCCAACATTAAATAGTTAATTAAATTTTCATTTTAATATTTGTTTGAAATTATAAACTTCCTTCAACTTAACTAGTATAAAAAGGGAAACTTTACAGAATAATAATAATATTTTCCAAAATCAATACTGAGTATCCCATAATCTTCCCAGAATCCGGTGTCAAAAGTACATGAGCATTTACTAGGAAATAAAATAAAATACAATAACTGTCCGGAAAACAAATTTGGATAGAAAAGAAAAATACAAGTACTTTGAAGGAGACTCTGCTGGCTGCAAAAATCATCTCATAAGATACAGCTCACCTAAGTCCCTGTATCAACCACGTCGTTGCGCCCACAAGGCCACTAGACATACATGTGCATGTACAACAAAATATACAACAAATGTAGTATGAGTATGAAAACAACGTGTAACTAGTAAGTATCTAGTTTAATCTCGAGGAAGTAGTGACGAGAGGTCGACTCTGATACTTACTATGGCCAACAATAACATACCGATAATATGAAAAATTATGGATTTTATAAGGCAACAACAAACTCAATAACATGAAGCTGGTAAACAATTCTTTTGTTAATAGGAGATTTCCAAATTTATTTTCATCGTTTAACAATTTATATCTCCGGCCAATGAGGCCACATCAATTATCAATAATTCCAAAACAATCAATTAAGTCATGCACAAATCATGCCGAGGTCGTACGACCCGATCCAACATAATATTAAACTATGCACTGCCAGAGGGTCGAATGGCGCGAACCATAAATACATCTATTTAATCTACAGAGGCGTTCGGCTCGTTTCATAAAAGATAAACACATTCAAATAACCAAATCAAGGATTTATTTAGGTTTGATGTTCAAAGAAATATCAATTCTCTGTAACGGTCAAGTGATCCATCCAAAACCCAAGTAGGTGAAGTTTAACCTTTTGAAATTCCGTTATCAAGTTCCAATATATTTTAAATGGTTAAATTAACAAGTAGGATGCGGTCCCCTCACCGCAAATCTGGAAATCGCCGAAGGCAGTGCCTTCATTTAATACATGAGCTGTGACATTTTTGACAGATTTTACTCCATACTTGGGTGGTTTGGGAGCTTCAAAAGGGAAGATTTCAACCTAGCTTTGTGAGGTAAGTTATTTCTACTTAATGTGATTTTAATACATATTTTGGATAAATTACAACATGTAAACTAGTGGAAAATATGGGTTTAGAGTTAAACCTAGGTTTTAATAAAAACAAGATTTAACCACGAAGTTCGTTATGGAATGAAGTAAAAATCATATATTCTTGATCTTTAGGTTATGGGTAACAACTTTCTTAAAATATTTCCGGAATCCGGGCTAGATAATGAACTTGTAAACCTATAATGAATAGTTTTTGCACTATTTGACTATTTCGGATTGTGCGGCTCCGGTTTGAGGTTTAGCGCGTTCTTGAGTTGGAAGTAGGCTAAAAACTAGGTAAGTCTCTTTTCTAACCTTGTAAGAGGGAAATTTATATGTGATTTAATTGTGGGGGCTACATGCACATGAAGTGATGAGAGTCCGTACGTAGCTACTATTCCTGTTATGTCCGGGTAGTTCTAGGCTTACACCATATTTTATAGGTACTGCTATATGATTATAAATAGTTGAATTGCATTGACTGAAACTTCATTGATAATATCATGATTTCAAGGATTTCAAGTAAATAATTATTTTGAAAAGAATTAAGGAAATATTTAAGTTGTATTTATACTTAACCGCGTCGCAAGTATATTTCGCAAGCGGAGTGATTTCTTCCACTACTTTCATGGGAGCTGGTCGTTCACCTCGGCAGGTTGATAACTGTACATATATGGTTCAGGCCTTTCGACCCTCAGCAGTACACAATTTACTTCTATGTTTGATTGGACCGAACGACCTCGGTGGTATTTGTGTGTAATAATGGAACCGGAACCTATAATTCGTATGATTTATCGCTTGAAAGGCCACTTGTCTAAAAAGAAGGAAATGCCTAGATTTATTGATTTGATGAGAGCATTTTCAGTATTATTCTTGTTTGCACCTGTTGCTATCTACGTACATTGTGTATTAGAATATTGAACTTCATATTATTATACCTAGTAAGTGTCAAGTCGACCCCTCGACACTACTTCTTCAAGGTTAGACTAGATACTTACCGGGTACACATTATTTATGTTCTCATACTTCGCTTCTACACTTGATTGTGCATGCTTTGAGGTAGGTGCATCTGACCATCAGTCTGGCGCGTAGAGTGGACTCTTTGGCTTGAGACTTCCGGTTATCTGCCTTTCTAAGCCGTTCTGCAGCAGTTGATGTCTTTGTATGTCTTTACTTTTCCTGTCTATTACTTTATAGATAGTAGGATAGTATGGTTTTGTATCTTCTACTAGATTTCCCTATACTTGTGACACCAGGTCGTGGCACACACATTGGTAGACTTGTGATTTTGGATTTCTATCAGGATTTAAATTTCATAATTATTACTTTCATCAAAGAATGCTTAAGTCTCAAACTCCTAGTTTCTTTATTAATAAGGAATGGTTTTCACGTATTAATTATTTTAATGAGGATCCACTAGTCGATTAGTGTTGGCTTCCCTAACAGTGGTGTCGGCGCCATCACGGCCTAATGTGGAATTTGGGTAGTGACAACATGGTATCAGGGCACTAGTGAGGCCAGGCCCCCATATTCGACACCACCACCACCTCCTCGAGGTGCTCTAGGGAGGCCTTATTTTAATGTGATGCCAGAGAGTTCTTACCGCCCGCCAGCTATTCCGGGTTCTTTCGGCGGGTATTCTAGTCAGCAGGGTTCTTCCAATGCCTACTTTAGTGCCATGCCAGAGAGTTCATACCGCCCACCAACTATTTAGGGTTCTTCTAGTGGGTATTCAGGTCGGTAGGGTCAGGCTTCATGACAGCAGTCTATGGCATCGCGGGGTTGTTATGTGTGTTGGGATCTAGGTCATATGAAGAGATTTTTTTCCAGACTTTTGGGCAAGGCAGTACAACAGGGTCATCAACCTATGATTACAACACCAGTCATCCGACTGTCCATAGGTTGGGGATAGGTTGGCAGGGGCCATCCTAGAGATGGAGTCCAGGTAGGGGGAGGTCAGTCAGCCATTGCTCAGCCAGGCGGAGGCCAGCCAGCCGGCGCTCCAGCCAGATTCTATGCTTTTCCGGCCAGACACGATGTAGTGGCCTCAGACATCGTGATCACATGTACTATTTTTGTCTATGGTAGGGATGCTTCGGTATTGTTTGATCTAGGGTCTACATATTAATATGTGTCATCTCTGTTTGCCCATTTCCTAGTTATTCCTCGTGAGTTTGGGTACTCCTGTCTATGTGTCCACTCTTGTGGGCAATTCCTTGGTCGTGGATCGGATCTACCGGTCCTGTATGGTTACGAGACTTGAGAGGACCATCTGTTACTTTATATGATCGACTTTGAGGTCATCTTGGGCATGTATTGGTTATCTCCATATCATTCTATTCTTGATTGTCATGCCAAGACTGTTACTTTAGCGATGCCAGAGTTTTCGAGATTGGAGTGGAAGGGTTCCTCCATTAGTTCAGCTAGTCGGGTTATCTCTTTTCTGAAGGCTCGACATCTAGTTGGGAAGGGTTGTTTGGTGTATCTACCCTATGTTCGGGACACCACCACAGAGTCTCCGATAATTGATTCAGTTCCAGTAGTCCGGAAGTTTACCGATGTGTTTCCTTCTGACCTTCCAGGCATGCCACCAGATTGTGACATTGATTTTTGTATTGATTTGGCTCCAGGTACTCAACCTATATCTATTCCACCATACCGCATAGCTCCGAAGGAGTTGAAAGAGTTGAAGGAGCAGCTTGAGGAGTTGTTAGCAAAGGGGTTTGTGAGACCCAGTGTATCACCTTGGGGTACACCAGTGTTACTTGTGAAGAAGAAGGGTGGGACTATGCAGATGTGCATTGATTACCGCCATTTGAACAAAGTCACCAAAAAGAACAAGTACCCGTTGCCTCGTATCGATGATTTGTTTGACCAGTTGCGTGGTGCTAAGGTGTTTTCTAAGATCGACTTGAGATCAGTGTATCATCAGTTGAAGAGTCGGGACTCAGATGTTCCGAAGACTACCTTCCATACTAGATATGGCCATTATGAGTTCCTGGTGATGTCTTTCGACTTGAGTGTTCAGGCCTTATATTGATTCCTTTGTTATTGTCTTTGTTGATACCCAATTTTTCCCTCATATATTTTTAAATGTGCATACACACTTTTAAAATATAGTACATATATTTACAAACATGCACAAGTATTTTTACAATTGTTTACAATTTTTAAAGGCCCTAAATCCATTTATTTCTGTATTTTTTTAATTACATAAATGTTCAAAACTATCCTATATTATTTTATGATGATTTAATCATTTATGTTCATATGAGTGTTCAAATATTTTAATTTCATTTCTTATAATCACATTTGCATTTTTAAGACTATAATTGCATGTTTTGCAAAAATATCCCCTACATATGCATAACCACTTTATCTATACAAAAAATGGATTTTTATATTTTTATAATATTAACTAACTATTTTAAATCACCTTCATTCATGAAAATCATTTTTTATCATTTAATTAGCTATTTTTAAATTATTTTATTTAGTAAAAATGTGTATTTAAAAAATAGCCCCTAATTTATACGAAAAATCGGATCCCGCCAATCCAATATAATTAAACCCAAGCCCAATTCAAATCAAACCTAGCCCAATTAAATCCTACCCGGCCACAAACCCCTCTTATCTTGACCGTTAATCTTATAGATCAACGACCCCCATTCATTCTTTCCATCTTTAACTCAAACGACCCCCTAACCTTACTCATTTGATACAACCATCCGCCCTTAGATCCTTTTCTTCTCCGGTTCTCTCTATAACCAACCTTAACCCTGGCACCGTCACCTAAATTCTACCCCAAACCCTTCGATTATTACCTAATCCATGGGGTTCCCTGGTGATTTGAGGCCCCTACTGGCCTCCTACTTCTTCTGGTTGTTAGATTTTGTTATTTCGTGAAGGGATCTCTAAGAGACCCAACCCATATTTTATTCGAAACTATTTAAGAGCCTGCTACGGTCATTACCATTTGTGAGTGCTATTATCTTGTGCTTATGGTTCAAATCTTTGGTTCAAAACCATATTTTCTTTACCCCACTCCTTTTCTCAAAACCCTAACCTTTTTAAATGCGAATTTGTCTAGATCTTTGTAGATCTTGAGTGATTCTGCATCTATAATTTTCTTTCTAAAATCTCTTGTTTCTTTATTGTTAGTCGATTTTAGTATCTTGTTATATTAGGGTTTTTGTTATCTTATTATGTGTTGGTCAGATCTCTGTATATCTGAAAAGGTTTCGAGTTTCTATGGCATTTTCTTTCTGTTTTTCCTATTGTTGATCCACCCTAAAGTTTCTAGAACTAGGGTTCCACTTCTTCTTATTTCTGCAAAAACCTTTCTAACATTTTCTAAGTATTTGAAGCTGGTTATCTTTACTCTTATGTTTTAGTCCTTTTTTTGTTCATTTATCTCACTGTCCGCTTCAACTTTTTTTGGTATTATTTATCCTATCAATCAAAATATATTGAATGTTTTTACTTTCCCTTGATTTTACCTATTTTCCTCATTTATAACTTTTAATTGGTACTACTTGCCTTATTTAGATTAATTAGTCTAATCTATAGTCTTTACACTTATTGCTTGCCTTATTTAACTTCAATCATGCATGCTGACTGATTTTGTATGAGATTCGCCCTAATTTAAGTGATATTAATTGATTAGTTTTAGACCTAACTGACTGGTTAATTGATTTGCATACTTTATTTATATGCCGTTAATTTTTCTTGCTTTATTTGTTTACTCTGCTCAATGCTATATAAGTTTCATTCATTTCTTTAACACACACGAATAAAGTTCAACACACACACACAGAGATAAAAAAAGTACACGAAGTTCTTACCCTCTTCCTCTATCACAATATTCTACTCTTTGTTGTTACATTGTCTAGCCGGATGGAAGACAAGGCTAGACCTTTGGACCCTGTTTGCTTCACTTTTCTATTCCAACTTATTAACCGGTATGCCTCCACTTTACTATCATTCAAATCTCTATATGATTTAACTTGTGTACTTCCTGTTCTCAACATGTTTACTTTCATGTTATTAAATCAGTATTTCCTTTGTTATCAACCTGCCTATTTTTAACTAGATCTATCTGTTTCATGCTAATACTCTTAATCAACATGCCTACTTACATATGATTAGACCAAGAGGGTTTCTATTCCTAGCATGTCAGCATGATTGCTTCTATTAACTAGACCTATGTGTTTTCCTACTTTCAACATGTCTACATGTCTACCTCTATCCCATTAGACCTATGTCTACTGGCCCTATTCTAAGTGTTCATCCTTAACAAACTTCTGATTAAGTCATGATCTTTATGACCTCAATTCTGCTTGCCTTTCTATGTGATTTTCTGATCCTAGCATGTTGTCCTATGATTAATACATGCTTGTATTTTAACCTAGTATGTATTAATACATGTCTGTATGATTAATACATGCCTATATGTTAACCTAGTTAAGGGATCAAGACCATGAGAAATCTTGTTAAACTAATTGATCCCATCTATTGTTGATTGATGGGGTTCAGGGTTAAACTCCTTCTATTAAATCTATGGGCCTTTGCTTTGTGACTATGTTTCTACTGAGACCCTTTGTTTCAGAATGTTTCTAACTGTTTTAATACTCCTGAACTATTTTCACTCCTGAACTGTTTTCTTCAAACTATTTCTAAACTTTCAAGCACTACCTTCCACTCCTACTCTTAGAATGTCTAAGATTTTTCCCCTCTAGTGTGATCACTGCTTAGGAGCCCATGAGACTTCTTTGAACTCTGACACACTAGGGTTGACCCTTCCGCACTGCACACGGACTGTTTCCCTTTGAAGACAGTCTGGGTGTGAGCATTGCCCGGGGTCCCTGAGGCCCTTGAGCACTTTGATGCACCAGAATACTCTCTTGGATACTATGAGTTGTTGGGGTACTGCATATTTGGTTGAAGGCCTAGTCTTCCAGGATTACTATTTGGGCCTGGTTAGGCTCCCTATAGTTTTAGTAGTTTCGCTTCTGTAATTCATTATTTATGTTTTGTTTGCAATAATAATTTCTTTGTAAATAAATATTGGGGATATTAGTGAAACTGGGAGGGGTTATTATACATATCTTGTTGGGAAAGGGTTGATACCATGCCTACGGGTTGTTGCAATGGTTGTTTATTTATATACCATGCCGATAGGGTTTAAAACCCAATTTCTGCATTCAGATACCATGTCTATAAGATTTTAAAACTAATTTCTGCATTTAGATACCATGTCTATTAGTTTTGAATCAATTTCTACACCTAGATAGCATGCCTATAAGACTCAAATTAGTTCTCACATCTAGATACCATGTATATAAGTTTAAAATTAGTTTCTACACTTAGACATTATGCCTATAGAACTTAATGAACCAAACTACCTACTTAAAATTATTTATTGCAGTTATGATTAACGATCATATATCATGTTCATATGACATCTTTTTTCTACATCTAGGCAAGCCTGTAGGATAATTAAAATCTTTTAATTGGCAAAACTATGCTTTTGTTATTTGAATTGTCAAGATTCAGCAAGCACTAAAATTAGTAGGCAAACTGGTTAGATCACTATTTGTCTCGCTTCAACACAATGTTGCATATATTTTGTTTGTCATGCTCACCTAGATATCCTGCTCTAGGATCCTTTGAAATATCTGAATCTTTCTGTTTGAGACGTGCTATTGTCTGCTTGTGTGAGGAGGTAAAAGTGAGCCTTTAATTGTCCCATTTTGTGAATGTCCTATTTGTTTTTGCTGGTCGCTTAGATTACCGCACAGGTCATCATATCATTTACTACCCAATTACCCTCCCCTTAATTATTACCTAAATCGCTCTAGCAACATCAAGGACGTATCCTATGCGTGAACTATCCGCCCCTTTATTTATGGTCCTGTAGGTGTTTAGGACATCTAATTAAGTCAGTTCTAGACTCTCCTAAAGTGCTTAAAAGGAGAAAATCTAAGCGACAAGAAAAAACAAATAGGACATTCACCAAAGGGGACAATTAAAGGCTCACTTTTACCTCCTCACACAAGCAGACAATAGCATGTCTCAAACAGAAAGATTTCAGATATTTCAAAGGATCCTAGAGCAGGATATCTAGGTGAGCATAGCAAACAAAATATATGCAACATTGTGTTGAAGCGAGGCAAATAGTGATCTAACCAGTTTGCCTACTGATTTTAGTGCTTGCTGAATCTTGACAATTCAAATAACAAAAGCATAGTTTTACCAATTGCAGGATTTTCATTATCCTACAGGCTTGCCTAGATGTAAGCACTTTAGAAGAGTCTAGAACTGCCTTAATTAGATGTCCTAAACACCTACAAGACCATAAGTAAAGGGACGGATAGTGCACGCAAAAGATACGTACTTGATGTTGCTAGAGAAATTTAGGTAATAATTAAGGGGAGGGTAATTGGGTAGTAAAGGATATGAAGACCTGTGCGGTAATGCTATGTGTAGCACTCAAACTTGTGGACGTTTACCAAGTATTGCACAGAAGTGATCCTATAGGCTAAAAAACCTAGGACCCCCTTTTACTCCTTGTTTTAAATGTAGGATCCATTGTCTAAATTGCTTTATTTGTTTATAAGACTAATTCACCCAATTCAAGTTTGACCGGGACCCACCGTTGTAGACCTCGAAGGGTGCCATTATTTCGAGCCCTTACCCATTCTCTGGTAATGCAAATCGGTTTATGAGTTATTTGCTATAGGTTCCCTAACGCACCTTAATTCATTATGTGGAAACTCTTTAAATTCTGTACCTAATTCACAAAAGGAAATGAGTTGTTCCCAATTAATGTCGAAACCCGGACTCCGCGAAGAAAAAAGAGGCGTGGCAGCATGGCGACTCTGCTGGGGATATATTAGGTTCTTACCATAACAAACTTGTTTCTGTGAATTAGTCTTAAGCATGATTTATTTTGTTGATGCAACCTTTCCCTCCCCCCTTACTTGGATTTAATTGTTTATTTCTCAAGAATTTATGATTTCCTTTATTTCCTGAAACTGACTTGTCTCTTTGTTTTCTTTCTTAACTGTCTTTCAATTACTTAAATACCGCATTTATCCTTTCTAAGGTGCAAATACTTGACAACATTCTATTTATTGTTGCATAAATCATGCTCAACATCATATTCCACTCGTGCTTAATCAATCCTATAGCAACGCTTGATTAGTGTTTGCGCTCTTCCTATATCTATGACCCACTAAATGTGGAAAGGCATATTTATGGTAAAACTAGTCGATCAACGGTGCAATCGACGGTTCTGTTTCTTTTCCCCTCAAGTTGTCTGCTTGAGGGTCCTAGTCTAGACGTCTATAGCAACCTTACTTTGATTAATTGTGCATACATCATGGTCAAACCTAGTTGGATTAATATGTTGTCCACATAATAACACTTTAAGACAGGCCTCATCCAAAAGTCCATCGGGTTTTCCATAATCCCAATGGACGAAACCACGACTATGTGCATTAATTTTGGAGAAATAAGTGCCAATGTGCTAATCATTGTTGTATAAATAGACGAGCCTAGAGGGGGAAAGGGCCTAACTATATTTTGTTTTACAGAAAATGAGGCACGAAATCCCCAGGTTCGGCATGGTCAGTAACATACCTTCACTATTGCTAGATTGGTGGAGGAATCTTCCGTCAAGTGACCAAAATGATGTGAAAAGAGTCTTAGGAAACTTTCCTTCTTTGTTGGATCTTCGGCCAAAGAAAATGCTAATTGAGGCTGCTACAATGTTCTGGACAAAGAGAGGGATGTGTTCCGCTTTGGAGACATAGAAATGACCCTTCTCTTGGAAGAAATAGGATGATTTTGCTAGGGTAGCTTGGGATAGCCCTGGTTTATTGGCACCTGAAAATCGCACCACTAGAGGATTTCTTAAGATGATGGGGTTGAAGAAAAATGATTACTTGGAGTGCTTGAAAAACTCCTACATATACTTCGACTTTCTCTATGAACGATACGGTCACAACAGGTCTTACCGTATTTTCAATGATGAATTCTCCATCACCTCCTTGGGGTGGATTCACCGCAGAGTCTTTGTGTTCGTTGTGTGTTTCTTGGGCATGCTAGTGTTCCTGGTCCAAGGGGACAAAATCCATACCAGATTGGCTATGGTGGCCAAAACTTTAATGGAAGGGATCAAGGGGTAGACATATACCATTGTCCCTATGATCATTACAGATATGTACCGGGCCTTGGAGCATTGTCAGAAGGGGTACAAATACTTCAAGGTTTGTGATTTGCAATTGCAGGCTTGGTTGTTATAACATCTCCAAAGAGGTCAATATCGCTAAGAGTTTCCGCGAAGGTCGTGGAATGATCACATAGACTTCCATCCCAGACAGGTTTGCTCAACCACATAATGTCGTAGAATGGGTGCAATTTTTTTAACAATTTGACCGATGATCAGGTTCAATGGATGTTCGAGCGGTTCCCCACTAACGTGTTCATCATCAGATCCAAGGATGTTCCCCACATGGTACTAATTGGGTTAAGGGGCATATACCCTTATGTTCCCCTCAGGGTTATGAGACAGGCAGACAGGAAGTAGGTCATACCACGAGTCGCTAAAATGAGTCACTTCATAGCTGATTTTCAAGGTGATGCCATTCCATACAAAAATGAAGCACACCACATGTGACACTTGAAGGTTATCATGGAAAAGGATACCATCGTGCCAGATCGATATCATGTTGGTGTCACACCTTCTTTTGAAGGGTATAGGGGAGTTTTTCCAATTTAAGTGACAATCGAAATGAGATTTATTTATTTATTCAGAGTCTCCACTTGGGATTATTTATGGTTTCCCAAGTCACCGGTTTAATATCCTGAATCGAGAAAGTTTGAATCTTATTTATGGTCCGTGAGTACAAAAATCCGGGTAAGGAATTCTGTTAACCCGAGAGAAGGTGTTAGGCATTCCCGAGTTCTGTGGTTCTAGCACGGTCACTCAACTATTATTATTGGCCTAATTATCTGATTTAATTATACATTTTAAACCTACGTGCCCTTTTAACATTTTAGCCGCTTTTAATATTTCAGGAAATTTCAAGGTTATTTAAAACACATCGTAAGCCACGCTACATGAAATGCATCTGTTATTCACGAACGTTCTATTAACCTTGTTGGAAATTGGAACTGGTTAACATGAAATGTACACCCGGATTTATAACATGTTTATTTCCACTATCATTATTCAAAATTATGGTAGGGTCACATGAAATGCACACCCAAGCTCCTTTAATCTACATTGACATAGTTCAGTTGATGAATAGCAACCCAATTTCTATACTATGACAAAATCATGTCCAGCTATAACCAATTCAAGTAAACACGAGCAGATAACCGAGCGAGCAAATTCAAAACCACGAAGAACAATTATAGAAGCAACGGGATCATATTACCAAACAAATAATTAACATTAAACTTGAATAATACAAATAGAGAATGAAAGAGTTGAACCTCAATATAGTCGGAAAATTGATTGTTTCACTATTTTGAACTCAAAAATGTGACAAACCGCAGATGGGAACCCAAATCGGCACCAAAATCTAAAATCGGCAACGAAATCGAATCAACCTCGACTAAAACTCCGTTCCCCGTACTTGAATAACCAAAAATCAGAACAACATGATGAAACAAAAACATCTACATCGACATATTCAACCTTTAAATGGAACTCCCAATCAAATATTTCAAACCAACTCCATCATTGAAATCAAATTTAACAGAAGGAACCAATTGTGTTCTTTTGTATTTTTTGATTGTAAAATCTCATAGTACTAATTGCTATATTTGAACTAGGAACTAAATAAGAAATAGAATGTTCAGAATCCAAAAAAAAACCAAAACAAGACAAAATCGTTTTCCTTCTTTTTCTTCAATCAAACAGTCGCTATATCTAGTTCATAGTTCAAAAGTGATCAAAGAGATATATCCATGAGACTTAGAATGGCTATAAATGATGAATGGAATGAGTTTTTGGATTGGTGTTCATAATGGAGCTCATCGTTACCACATGAACTTTTCCGGCGTCGATTTGCAAGTTGGAAACAACAACAAATGGTTGTTGTAACGACGATAGAGGTGATGTTGCTGGAATTTTTGTGAGGGAGTCACAATTGTCTCTATTTGAAGAACTATCGCTGCTTGGTGAGGAAATGGCGTGGAGGTCGCTGGCAGTTGGCTCATTCTCTGGCGAGGTCGAAGGCTGAAGAACGGCAGTCAAGGATCTCGGCTAGGCTCAAGGAGATGGAGAAAAGGGGTATGTTGGTTTAATCTTCTACCTTAGTCGAAGAAGAAGTTGTTGGTTTTTTGCTTCAAATAAGAAGGAGCTTCAGGTTTTTCCTTGAAGAAGACGACATGGGGGGGGGGGGGGGCTCTTTTGGTATCAGCGGCGCTTTTGGGTATATTAGGCATCTACGTCTTAGGGTTAGCTTCTTTTTTGTGTATTTCTTTGCATTTTTTGCTGATCTCCTTTAGGTGTAGGGGCTAGCTTCTTTTATATATGATTAGAATTTTAGGGTTATATTTAGGTTAGGGGGTATGGGCCTAGGAATTATGGTCTTGGTAATTATGGGTTAGGTCCAAAAATTAGGCCTAAAAATGGGTTGCTCGAGCCCAAGTTTTATTCTTTCCCCGCGAACGAGATTAAAATACGATCTCATTTATTAATGAGTCCTACTTAAGTAAAATAACTGTTAAAATAAGACTTAACGTTAAAACAAAACTATTTTTGGTATTTTTCAAGATTAAAAATGACTTCAAAAGATTAATAAAACTATTTTTTTTGTATTTTTCATTTTCTAGTAATTAAATAAAGTAGAAGAGTCAAAATTAGTTAAAATAACACTATTAGGCCAAAATTAAATAATTAAGTCCTAAAATATGAAAAATCTTGGAGAGGGTCGAAAATCACATGTCTATAGCTGTCCTTCTTTGACTAGAAATAAAAAGTATTTTCAGACAAAGAACGACTAGAAAGGTTTTTTGACCTAACCCTTATTTAGAGAGACAAAAACTAAGAGAAAGGGGAATGCGACCGAGCCCTGGTATCTGAGCTGCCTACATATCCTTGGCTATAAAGGAATCAGGCCACGTGTAGTTCAGAAGTGAGTGAGTTGATGGAGTATGCCGAGGTGGAGAGCCGATCGAGGTGCCGTTCCGTTGAGATTTCGGTCCACGGTCCTGATGTTCCATCAAAATAAAAAAATGAAAAAAGACTAACTAAGCCTGTCAACTATGAGTTACATGATTCATATCTATAAGTCTTCTGAAGCATGATCTTGAGTCTTGAATAGTTCTTCATGTAGATTTTATATTTGAAACTTGACATTTGCTAGCTGCAGATGCTAGTTCATTCTTCTTCAGCTTTTCAGATCAAAACCGGACATACCATGCTTGTGACTTCAGTCATGTCTTGAGCATCTCACATCTTTCATCAACTTCTGCTTTTGGATTTACTTATTGCCTTTCTATTGTTTTTTTTATTCTGTATTGTGACTAACTTATGTTAATCACCTCGGACTGTTGACTCGCATTCTTGCCGTGAGCTTCTTTTGTTGCTGACTTGAATTGCATTCTGAAGTGATTTCTTTTATTCTCTAGGTAGGCGCCTGATTGCCAATACTCGAACTGTCTTCCTTCGAAACTTGGACTGCCTTCTCCTTGTTCTCCAAGTAGGCGCCTGATTGCCAATACTTGTACTGGTTTTCCTTCAAAACTTGAACTGTTTTCCCGTTGTTCTCCAGGTGGGCGCCTGATTACCAACATTTGAATTATCTTCCTTTCCTCCAACATTGGTGCTGAACTTGAACCGTCTTTCTTTGAACATTGGTGCTTTCCCTTTGTTCTCTAGGTGTGTGCTTGATTACCAACATTTGAATTGTATTCCTCGAAACTTTACTTGTTTTCCCTTTGTTTTCTAAGTGGGTTCTTGATTGTTGTCTTCCTTTGAACGTTGTTGCTTTCCCTTTGTTCTCCAGGTGGGCTCATGATTTCCAACATTTGAATTGTATTCCTTGAAACTTGACTTGTTTTCCCTTTGTTTTACAGGTGGGCTCCTGATTGTTGTCTTCCTTTGAACATTTCCTCTTTCCCTATGTTCTCCAAGTGGGCTCCTGAATTCCAACACTTGAACTGTTTTCTCTTAAAACTTGAACTGCTTCCCTTTGTTCTCCAGGTGGGCTCCTGAATACTAACCTCCTTTGAACATTGCTGATTTCCGTTTGTTCTCCAGATGGGCTCCTAATTTCCAACACTTGTACTGCTTTCCCCTTGACTCGTTTTCCCTTTGTTCTCCAGGCGGGCTCTTGATTGCTGAACTTGAACCATCTTCCTTTGAACATTGTTGCTTCCCTTTGTTCTCCAGGCGGGCACCTAATTACCAACATTTGCACTATTTTCCTTGAGAATTGATGTGATGACCCGACCTGTCATATCATGAGTTACCGCTCCATTTCCCACATTTCAGCTTCTTTACGCTTTATTATCCGTGTTTTATGTGATCGGGTTGATTAGTTCGAGTTCGGAGAGTATTTAGTAAGAAATGAGACACTTAGTCTCTTTTAAGAAGGCTTAAGTTGGAAAAGTCAACCGGACATTGACTTATGTGTTAGAAGTATCGGAAGTGAGTTACGATGGTTTGGTTAGCTTCGAGAGGTGATTTGTGACTTAGGAGCGCGATCGGAATGGGTTTTGGAGTTGTAGAGAAGATTTAGGCTTGAATTGGCGAAGTTAGTATTTTGGCAATTTCCGTTTGATAGATAAGATTTTGATTTGCGAATCGGAATGGAATTCCGAGAGTTGCAGTAGCTTCGTTAGGTGATTTTGGATGTGTGTGCAAAATTTCAGATCATTCGGAGGTGTTTTGGTCGGGTTTTTGATCAAATGCGTATTTCAGAAGTTTTTAAGAAATTTAGGCTTGAATTTGATGTAATTTGATGGTTTTGGTGTTGTTTGTGGTATTTTGATGATTGGAACAAGTTTGAATGATGTTTTAGGATGGGTTGGCACTTTTGATTGAGGTCTCGGCGGCCTCGGGGTGATTTCGGATGGTCAATCGGACCAATCTTGGTTTTTGAAGTTGCAGATTTCAGCTGAGTGTTGCAGAACCTTTTTGTTCTCTGCGATCGCAGGAGTCCAATTGCGATCACATAGAAGGTTTGGGGAAGGCCGTTCCGATTGGTCAATGCGATCGCAGAATAGGGTATGTGATCGCATAGGTTGAGGAGGTTATTCATTGCGATCGCATGAGGAGTAATGCAATCGCGTAGTGTTAAATGGACCTGAGGTTCTAAGGGGTACTTTGCTCAATGCGATCACGGAGTAGTGTATGCGATCGCGTAGGTTTGATTGGTGAAGCAGTGCGATCGTAGTTAAGGGGTCGCGTTCGCATAAGACATTTTGGAGGCCTGGGAAAGTTGAGCTATGCGATCGCAGAGGCTTGGATGCGATCGCATAGAGTAAAATCTGGGCTGACAGAAGGGTTTTAATAAACATTTCATCCGCGAACCAAACTAATTTTTCCACCATTTTTGAGCAACCTTGAGAGATTTTGGACGAGAATTGACGGGGTTTTAACGGGAAGTGATTGGAGGTAAGTCCTATGAACTAAATACATGATTATATTGTGAAATTATCCTTGAAATTCATAAAAATATAGCCAAATTGTAAGAAATTAGGGCTTGAAATTGAAATTCTAAATTTAGGATTTGAGGGGCCATTTGTGGTCCGATTTGAGAGATTTTTGTATGTATAGACTCGTGGCGAGACAAGGAACCCGATGACGTTAAAATTTCTGAGTTTCGGGACGTGGGCCCGGGTCTCGGGTTTTGCTAATTTCGGGATTTTTGATATTTTTCGAATGTTTTCACTAGGTCTTTGTTCCCTTAGCACATTGTGATGTATTCGTTCTGATTTTTGATAGATTCGACGCGCGTGGAGGCCAATTCTAGGGACAAAGGCGTCGTGAGCTAGAGAATTAGCAAGTTCGAGGTGAGTAATGGTTGTAAATGATGTCCTGAGGGTTTAAAACCCCGGATTGCACATCGTAGTGTTATATTGAGACAAGAGACGCACTGGATGATGAGCGTGGGGTCTTTTACTATTGGGGATTGTGACTTGGTCCATCCCGATTGATGATTTTACCGAATATTTGACTGAAATTCAATTGTTATCATCATGATTTGGGCTGATTGCCATATTTGGTTTCCTCACTGCTTGACTTATTATTTGAACTCAGTCCTGTTGATATCTACTATTTTACAAACTCAGCCACTTTTACTCAGATTTGAAACTTAAATGATATTCTACATCATGTTTTGGGCTGAGAACTACTGTTTTACTAATGCCCAAGGGGCTTGTGATGATTTTTGGACTGAGTGAGGCCGAGGGCCATATGTGAGGATATGCTGAGTGATATGAGTGCCGAAGGTCTGAGATACTTTATATGCCACGAGGTGGCTTGAGTGATGTGAGGCCGAGTGCCGAGTGATGATGCCACGATGTGGCTTGATATAGCGCTTGGGCCGTACGGGGCCCCTCCAGAGTCTGCACACCCACAGTGAGCGCGGGTACCCATTATGTTGATTGATTAATACTATGCCCGAGGGGCTGATATGAGTGATTGTGAGGTAGCCCGAGGGGCTGATACTGTCCTGAGTGATTGATACTGAGCCCGAGGGGCTGATACTGTACTGAGAGAGAGACCGAGGGGCTGATAGTATGTTGAGCGATTGATATTGTGCCCGAGGGGCGGATTTCTACTTGTTATATACCTGTTAATTTACCGGTTTTACTTGTTTCAAAAGGAATATCATTTGATTTCTTCACTGATTTACTGCTTTAAGTGATTTTTACTGCTTGATATGGAATTGCTTTGTGACTTTACGTGTTTTGCATACTTTCAGCCATTATTTATAATTATTACTCACTAAGTCGGAGTACTCACATTACTCCCTGCACCATGTGTGCAGGTACAAGTATTCCTGAGGCATAGAGCGAGCTTTCCTGCCGTTCTGTTTTTATCGGAGTTATCGAGGTAACTGCGTGGCATTCGCAGACCCGATTTCTCCTTCTATATACACTTATTATTCCGCATTTTAGACATATTTCTGTATTAGAGGCTCAGAATTGTGATACCGGATCAGTGGGCTGTTTTACATAGATTTTTCTTGATTATGATTTCCGCACATTTCATCTGTTAAATTCATACTTCTATTTATATTAAATTGGTATTAAATCCCAAAAATTGGTATTTAATTGTAAAGAAAAAGGTTGTGAGATGTTAGTTGGTCGGGCTTGCCTAGCATTGTATTGGGCGCCATCATGGCCGGGGTTGGGGTCGTGACAAGTTGGTATCAGAGCCTAGGTTATTTGGTCTAGAGAGTCATGAGCCGGTTTAGTACAGTCTCACGGATCGGTACGGAGACGTCTGTATTTATCCTCGAGAGGCCAGAACCTTTAGGAAAACTTCTCATTCTTGAACTCTTATCATGCGTCCTTGATTCATCTTGAAAAGAAACTTTTGAAACTCCTTCCACGCGTTCGTATGCGCGCATGAGCGCTCAGTATCAGATGTGCCTCGATGGCTTGTGATTCCCCGATCGAGGGCCGAGGTGTAATCTTTGTGAGTTTATGGTGGGCCAGTCTAAAGGACTTAAGGTTGGATCTTTGCCTATGGCTGGAGCGCCGAGGTGTTGATTGTGTAAACAAGTGTTTTTGAACTTATATGTTCGGTAGTGTCCCCGTTAGTGGAAATGACAGCTGTGGCTATGTGAGGAGTATGTTAGTACTACGAGGCGTATCCATACGAATTGGAAGCGACGAGAAGGGGTCTGTTGAATGATGGAAGAATTAGTAGATGCTTGAAGTCTATTTTGATTCAAGTTATAGCCCGAGTTATGGGTGTTTGAAGAATCTTTTCATGACTCCTAGTTGGGAGTGAAGTAAATTTCATGTTGCGGTATGAGTACAGACTCAGGAATACCAAGTAACTACATAATGCTTATGGCAGTGGAAAGTATACGAAAATGTTATATTGAGGCGAAGCAGGTGGGTTATCTCCCGTGAAGTGTATTGAGGCAGTGTGATTCTCATGTGAATGACAGAAGATCTCATGTGCAAATGAATTGTAAGTGTTGAAGTTTAATGTTTTTTGTTCACTTAAGAGAGTGAGTTGAACTGTTGCGAGATTGCCAAAGAGTTGAAGTACTAGATGAAACGTGTTTACACAAGCTTATAGAGGATTTGAGTTTAACCTCACTATAGTATTGAGGCAACAATGGAGTATATGCGTTATGAGTATAGTATGTTGTGATCTATGGCTTCGAGCCAAGTTGGGGAGCTTGCTATTGGCTAGTGGATTTTGCGATTATGTACTATGTTAGTTCTGATTTGTTGCATGCTGGTGAATCTGTTTTGGTTGTGGAAATCGGGCCGAGAATGGCACGAGTGAAGGAATTTTTTTGACAAGATGTCATAAGCTCGGATGAGCAGGAGATAAGTTTCGATGTTTACGGCAAGTTGGTATTGTCTTCAGCGTCACCTAAGATCGGTGTTTTGTAAATAGGGTTTTGCGTCCTGGTTAATGATTCTTGATCGCTCTTTAGCGTTAGTGCGACCGGTGGTTTGGAGGTACGCTCCAGATATTGTTGTGGTAGGTTGTGGGAGTGTGTCCCACGGGAAGATGATATAAGTGTGGCATGTGATCACTTGATTGAGTAAAGATGTAAACCAAGTATGAAGTTTGTGATGGTGTCGTTAAATTGAAGATTCATGCTTGGAGGGCACTTGGCATATTGGGTTGTGAACTGGTGAGGATTACTCCGATTGTGATGGTTGTTCTTATGTGTTATGAGAAAAATGGGAGTTATTATGGACCTTTAAAAGGTTATCAGACTAGTTCAGTGTGATCAGAATCAGCTTGAAGTCGGTGGATAGATTTAATGTGAATAATGGCTCTATATCAGGCCAGATGTGTGTGTTTTAGTAATGCGGTCCTCATGGAGGAGTAGTTAGGTTGATGTTTCGTTGTCAGATATTTCGCGTAGTGATGCATTGTGTCGTGTGAGTTGTGAGACGGCTTGAGAAATTGCTATGTGTTGAGAATCCGCGTAGGAATGACGTTATATGAGCATCTTGGCTCTTGAAATTCAGATTGTACATCGCACCTCAGTTGTGCTTGAGTTTTGTAGCTTATAACGCTATATGTCCCTCAGAGATATTATTATGCACTTAGCATTCTTATGACTGATACTCGATATTTTGTTGTAATGAGCAAATTTGGCTCGATGTGCATCTCCTTATGTAAGATCTACGTGTGGATCGGGTGGCATGCCGCCATGGGTATGTTATCTGGATCGGGTTGCACGCCGAAACAGTGTGATGTTGAGTATAGTTTTCTATATGCTATTTTGTATGCCTTGCTTCCTGTTTTCTAAGGAAAGTCCGTATTAGTGCGTGGGATTGGTAATTCCTTCTAAAGTTCGTTTTCTTTTTTGTATCGCATTCGAATTGGTAGCCAATTGGCATATTAGGGCATCATATGCGGCTTTTGATTATGTTTGTGGTGGTTTATTGCCTGAGCAGTTCGTAATGGGTGAGACGAGATCATTGAATTCGAGATCAGTGCAATCTGAGTATATGAAGTAAATTAAGGGGCTAAGACCATTGTTTGGTTCATAATGAGGTGATAGTTCTTGCTCGAAGTATAGACCCAATGAATTGTTGATTCGGCGGTGTTATGAATTTATACAGATCTCATCCGTCGTGTCGGTATTGTAAGAATTTGAACAAGACCTATGTATGTCATGCAGAGCATGGGATGTGTAATGATTTTTCTTCTAAATGGGATCAATGGATGTTCTTGACTAGTTGAGTACGTAAACGTTCATGGTTGGGAAGGGAGGTGAAGTCCTCATGTTACCTTAGGATGATATGGTATATGCGATATGTTGTGAAGGATTGAGATTTGCGTGTGTAAGGTTATGGCTCAGTTCTGAATGGAAATTCATAACATTCTTAGGCAGTACGGGCAGCTTTAGGTGATTAGAGAAATGAGCTTCAGATGATTAGGGCGAATGATCTTCAGATGATTAAGGAAATTGTATTTCTAATCATAGTAATTTGTAGAGGGTATATGTTTCAGAAAAAGGCCAATGTGATTAAGTTGATGGCACTTCAATAGTATTGCGGCACTTTAAGTCTGGATTGACTGCTAATATTTGAGTTGCTTGTATGGCACATGGAAATTTAAAGTATTTATCGTGGGATGATTGGGTATTAAAGGTGTGCATGTATTTGCACGATGGAAACTGGAATCAGGTATGATGATTTGTGTGCCATATGGAGTTGGAGACTGGGAGTTCTCATGTACAAGCTAGGTTGTGGTGGTGGATCGTGTGTATTCGGCACCGTTCAGCAATCGGGATTTGGAGGCTCTAGTGGATCTTTGTTTGCTGGTATGTTAGATTTATGATGTGATGTCGGAATTCAGACCGGTTGTCTTAGTGTTGAGTGATTCTGAACTATTGCGTTACGGGCAATACCGAAAATGCCACGGGTTGAGTGATGAAGTGCATTGGATTATGTTCTAGCAGAGTGGTTTATATTTCAAAGAACCAGCGGATGGTTGGGAAGGATTTCTTTCTTAATTGGGCATTCGTGATGGATGTCGGTGCAAAAGGTTGCTATCATTAATTCAGTTCCGGTGTTGAGGGACTTTTCGGATGTGTTTCGTGTGGCTAGGCATGTCTCCGGGCGAGGTTGTTGATTTCGGTATTAATTTGGTGCTGTGCACCGGATCATCTGGCTCCGATAGGAGTTGTAGTAGTGGAAGTCGAGCAGGAGGAGTAATTGGGTGTTGCTCGGTGAATAACGTACCAGTTATGTTCTATCAGGTTTGCATGGTGTGTGTTATTTATTTCACAGTAGGTGTAATGATTTGCTTTGGCTCCAGACATCAATTGAGCATGGTTGTCGATTTCAAGCATAGTGACTTAAGGTGTTTCATGTGGAGTAGTATTTGGATAGGATTGTGCGTTGCAGCAAAGCTGTGTGGAAACATGACCTTGCGGGTCAAATTTGTGTGTCCTATTTCTATGATGTGAGACAGGGTCTCAGCCTTGTGTTGTGGCAGTACTGGTGAGTTTGAGGTACAACTCTTCAATTGAGTTATTTTCATGATTTAAGTATGTTCGGACCGTTTCTTATTAGTGCACGTATTATGCAAGTTGTGGCTTAGGAATGTATTGATGTGTCATGTCACCAGAGTGGTGTGTTGGGTTCGAAGTGATCGTTGGGGTCATTAATGAATACAAACAGATTTGATTTCAGCATGTTTGATGGGTAAATATCGAGGTTCGGTTCAAAAATTTGTTATGATAATTGCTAGAGGAGAAATGTCCTTATGAATGGTTGATCGGAGCAATGGTTATGGTTTATTGTGTGTTTCAATTATCGTTGACAGTGTATGAGAGTGTTGGAATGAGACCTTGGCTAATAAGAGATTTCTATCGGTATTTGGTTGTTGTGGGCAGCTGCTGTGAATGGAAGTTATCGCTGCATTTGTTTGAGTTATTTGTATATCATATAATTGCACCTAAGGTTTCAGGCATGGTCTATTACAGCTGGTTCAGAATTATTCAGAATGTAGGTGTGAGGTTCTGATCTTGTGTATGATTCCGAAAAGGTGAAATGTGGCTCTATGATTTATGGGCTAGACTAGATTGTGTGATTTTAGTTAAAACGCGTTATCGGACCCATGTGAGATAGAGTGACGTGGGATCATCCCCGGGTTTATGTTTGATAAGGTGATTCAGCTTTTGGTTGGCTTTTACGACAACCCTGGGTACGCTCGAGGACGAGTGTTTGTTTAAGTTGGGGAAAATGTGATGACCCGACCCGTCGTCTCATGAGTTACCGCTCCGTTTCCTCCATTTTAGCTTCTTTACGCTTCGTTATCCGTGTTTTATGTCATCGAGTTGATTAGTTCGAGTTCAGAGAGTATTTGGTAAGAAATGAGACACTTAGTCTCTTTTAAGAAGACTTAAGTTGGAAAAGTCAACCGGATGTTGACTTATATGTTAGAAGGCTCGGAAGTGAGTTCCGATGGTTAGGTTAGCTTCGGGAGGTGATTTGTGACTTAGGGGCGCGATCGGAATGGATTTTGGAGTTGTAGAGAAGATTTAGGCTTGAATTGGCGAAGTTAGTATTTTGGCGATTTCCGGTTGATAGGTGAGATTTTGATCCGGGAGTCGGAATGGAATTAGAAGAGTTGCAGTAGCTTCGGTTGGTGATTTTGGATGTGTGTGCAAAATTTCAGATCATTTGGAGGTGTTTTGGTCGGGTTTTTTATCAAATGCGCATTTCGGAAGTTTTTAAGAAATTTAGGCTTGAATCTGATGTAATTTGATGGTTTTGGTGTTGTTTGTGGTGTTTTGATGATTGGAACGAGTTTGAATGATGTTTGAGGATGGGTTGGCACTTTTGATTGAGGTCTCGGCGGCCTCGGGGTGATTTCGGATGGTCAATCGGACCAATCTTGGTTTTTGAAGTTGCAGATTTCAGCTGAGTGTTGCAGAACCTTTTTGTTCTCTGCGATCGCAGGAGTCCAATTGCGATCACATAGAAGGTTTGGGGAAGGCCGTTCCGATTGGTCAATGCGATCGCAGAATAGGGTATGCGATCGCATAGGTTGAGGAGGTTATTCATTGCGATCGCATGAGGAGTAATGCGATCGCGTAGTGTTAAATGGAGCTGAGGTTCTGAGGGGTACTTTGCTCAATGCGAACGCGGAGTAGTGTATGCGATCGCGTAGGTTTGATTGGTGAAGCAGTGCGATCGCAGTTAAGGGGTCGCGTTCGCATAGGACATTTTGGAGGCCTGGGAATGTTGAGCTATGCGATCGCAGAGGCTTGGATGCGATCGCATAGAGTAAAATTTGGGCTGACAGAAGGGTTTTAATAAACATTTCATCCGCGAACCAAACTCATATTTCCACCATTTTTGAGCAACCTTGAGAGATTTTGGACGGGAATTGAAGGGGTTTTAACGGGAAGTGATTGGAGGTAAGTCCTATAAACTAAATACATGATTATATTGTTAAATCATCCTTGAAATTCAAGAAAATATATCCAAATTGTAAGAAATTAGGGCTTGAAATTGAAATTCTAAATTTGGGATTTGAGGGGCCATTTTTGGTCCGATTTGAGAGACTTTTGTATGTATAGACTCGTGGCGAGATAAGGAACCCGATGACCTAATAATTTCTGAGTTTTGAGACATGGGCCCGGGGCTCGGGTTTTGCTAATTTCGGGATTTTTGATATTTTCGAATGTTTTGCTTTTGCTTTGTTCCCTTAGCACATTATGATGTATTCGTTCTGATTTTGGATAGATTCGATGGGCGTGGAGGCCAATTCGAGGGGCAAAGGCGTCGCGAGCTAGAGAATTAGCCAATTCGAGGTAAGTAATGGTTGTAAATGATGTCCTGAGGGTTTGAAACCCCGGATTGCACATAGTAGTGCTATATTGAGGCAAGATACGCGCTGGATGATGAGCGTGGGGTCTTTCACTACTGGAGATTGTGACTTGGTCCATCCCGATTGAAGATTTTTCCGAATATTTGACTGAAATTCAATTGTTTTCATCATGATTTGGGCTGATTGCCATATTTGGGCTTCGTTCCAACTAATTGAACCCTTCGGGCATTTTTATCACTGTTTCCTCACTGCTTGACTTATTATTTGAACTCAGTCCTGTTGATATCTACTGTTTTACAAACTCAACCACTTTTACTCAGATTTGAAACTGAAATGATATTCTACATCATGTTTTGGGCTGAGAACTACTATTTTACTAATGCCCAAGGGGTTTGTGATGATTTTTGGATTGAGTGAGGCCGAGGGCCATATGTGAGGATATGCTGAGTGATATGAGGCCGAGGGTCTGAGATACTTTATATGCCACAAGGTGGCTTGAGTGATGTGAGGCCGAGTGCCGGGTGGTGATGCCACGAGGTGGCTTGATATAGCGCTTGGGCCATAAGGGGCCCCTCCGGAGTCTGCACACCCACAGTGAGCGCGGGTACCCATTATGCTGAGTGATTGATACTATGCCGAGGGGATGATATGAGTGATTGTGAGGTAGCCCGAGGGGCTGATACTGTCCTGAGTGATTGATACTGAGCCCGAGAGGCTGATACTGTACTGAGAGTGAGCCCGAGGGGCTGATACTATGTTGAGCGATTGATACTGTGCCCGAGGGGCGGATTTCTACTTTTTATCTACCTGTTACTTTACCGGTTTTACTTGTTTCAAAAGGAATATCATTTGATTTCTTCACCGATTTACTGCTTTAAGTGATTTTTACTGTTTGATATGGAATTGCTTTGTGCCTTTACGTGTTTTCATACTTTCAGCCATTATTTATAATTATTACTCACTGAGTCGGAGTACTCACATTACTCCCTACACCATGTGTGCACGTACAGGTATTCCTGAGGCATAGAGCAAGCTTCCTGCCGTTCTGTTTTTATTGGAGTTATCGAGGTAGCTGCATGGCGTTCGCAGACCCGATTTCTCCTTCTATCTCCACTTATTATTCCGCATTTTAGACATATTTCTGTATTAGATTGTTGAAACCTTGTATTAGAGGCTCAAACTTGTGACACCGGATCAGTGAGCTGTTTTATAGAGATTTTTCATGATTATGGTTTCCGCACATTTCATTTGTTAAATTCATACTTCTATTTATATTAAATTGGTATTAAATCCCGAAAATTGGTATTGAATTGTAAAGAAAGAGGTTGTGAGATGTTAGTTGGTCGGGCTTGCCTAGCATTGTGTTGGGCACGATCACGGTCGGGGTTGGGGTCGTGACAGTTGAACTGTTTCCCTTTGTTCTCTAGGTGGGCTCCAAATTTCCATCACTTGAACTGTTTCTCCTCGAAACTTGAACTTCTTTCCTTTGTTCTCCAGGTGGGCGCCTGACCAACACTTAAGTTATTTTTCCTTTGTTCTCCAAGTGGTCTCCTAATTTCCAACACTTGAATTGTTTTCCCTTTGTTCTCCAGGAGGACTCCTGATTTCCAACCCTTGAACTGCTTCTCCTCGAAACATGAACTGCTTCCCTTTGTTCTCCAGATGGGCACTTGAATTGCTTTCCCTTTGTTCTCTCAGCGGGCACTTGATTGCTAAACTCGACCCGGTTTCCTTTGAAAGTTGAGCTGTTTTCCCTTGTTCTCCAGGGGGTGCCAGATTGTAACAAAACAGACAAAACAAAAGAATTTTTTCTGCCCTAGTTTGATATTGGGAGCATCTGTGAGTGTTAACCAATTCTTGTTATCAAAATAAGTTCAAAGCTAAATTCCCTTATCCTGAAAAATTCCAAACCAAGTCTCCTCTCAAAAGTGAAAAACTTTAAATACTAGATTATACTTCCCCAAAGTAGAACTTATGCTAAATCTTCTTATCTACGAAGGTCTTGAAATTTAACTAGGTCCCATTATCTAGGAGGGTCCAGAGAACCCTTCCCCCCCTCCCTTTTTTAAATCCCATTATCCAGGAGGGCCCTGAAAATTTTAAATTAAGTTCCATTGTCGAGGAGGGTCCTGAGAAGATGAGAATGAACTTACCTGAGCCGCGCTCTCTTCCTAGAGGATATCTGCAGAACGAACAAAATCCCTTGCCCATAAATCATGCTTTTCCTCATGGAGGGTTCCTACAGATCAAAAAATTTCTTTCTCTTTCTCAAACCGCCTTTGTTCTGACATAATTTGGGCATGACATTTGAAAAATTCAAGATTCCAAGCTTTGATTTTGACATAGTCTTCACCCCTATTTTAAACAAAGAAAACTTGTGAGTTCAAACATGGTGGTTGGTTTGCGTCCTTCACTTTGAGGGCAATTGCTCATTCACTTCCCATGATAACTTCGATTTCAACTCGAAAGATCTGGCATGTTTATTGACTGACCACTTTCTCTGTCACCCTTATAATGGAAAATACCTCTAATCTGTTCGAACCCAATACCATTCATCCATTGCATTGTGCTCATGCATTGACATATACTGAACCTTTGTGTTTCACATGAATCCCAAAGCACGTCAATTGCCACCCACTCAGCGTGCATGCTGTTCTTTCCTGACTTATCCCACTGGCCTTGGCCTTGATTTATATTGCTCCTTCACTTGCCATGGTAACTTTGATTTCCACTTGGAAGACCTTGCTTTTCATTGGTTAACCACTTTCTTTGTCAACCTTATCACAGAAAATACCACCGTTGATCCATTTACCCAACATCCTCGATCTATCGCATTGTTCATGAATTGACATATACCAAACCTTTGTATTTCACATGAATCTCAAATCATGTTGATTGTTACTAACTCAGTGCGCACTCTATTCTTTCCTGACATATGGCACTTTGATGTGATAGACAAATCCCGTTTTGTGCAATTGGAAAGTTGGTGGCAAATTTTGCAGTCATTTCTCACTTGTTCTGACTAAACAGACTCAGGAAGAGGAAGTAAACAGGACAAAAGGAACAAAGTAAAGGACAATGGAAAGAGATGATTCCTAACAAGAAAACTACAAAGTAGAAACTTATCAGATATGGATACCAACTCTAATGACCATGACATGCACTTTTGGCCTAATATGTCAAGCAAGTCTGATGTTCAGCTCTTGTTATACCCCTAAACCGTGAAACTGGGCTTGAATGCTCCGATTATCCACTCTGATTCATGATCCTTATTCGACTTGTAGTGCCCAAAGAGTTTTCACCATCAATCATCTCTCATTTTGCTCTTTCTCTCAACTCACCATCGCCTTATGGTGCCTATGAAGGTTTTCACCAATAAGACTTTCTCATTTTGTTCTTTTCTTCTTATTTCCTTTGATTCTGTAGATGGCAAGACATTAACCATGGTAAAAATATCATATACTCTTGGCATGTCTAAACTCAACACTCTCAAATATTATTTGGGAGGTCTTTTTTTGGCCTGTGATGTGACTTTTGGACAGGGTTAGAAAGAAAGGATATCATAAAGTCTCAAAATAACTAAGACAATGGGGTTAATTTATTTACAACTTTTGGAATCCATTCTAAAACTTTGCCCCAATTTCTAAAACAAGGGAATTTGATTCTTTTTTTTCTTTTCTTTTCTTCTTCTTTTTGAGATGGAATTTCTACGAAAGACTGTCCCACTCACGATTTTGTGAGATTACGAAATATTTTATTTGGTATGACCGAATCATAAGGCTGCCTACGCATCTTATGGTGACAAGAATCAGGTCAAACGTAGTTCACAAGACCACTTTTTGTTACTATTTTCCTTTTCTTTTTTCCTTTTTTTTTCTTTTTCTCTTTTTTCGTTTTCCTTTTTTCCTTTATCTCTTTTTTTCTCTTTTTTTTTGAATTTTCCTTTTGGTATGAACTTTCTAAAATAAACTTATGGGGGCATGAACTTTTTTTTATGACTCTAACTTGATTCCAAAAGAGAGGCGGTCAAAGAAATTAGTACAGGCTCAAGAGGGTGTCAAATGGTATAAGTGGTTGGGTAGCTGAAAGAGGGCCTCCCAATCCCTGAAAATGCCAAGTACAACACATGCAACTTGAAATGAAAATTGAAGATCATGTACAGTATTTCGTTTGCGGCTTCGACATTGATATTACTGATATGCCTTCCATTTTTCTTTAGTGCCTTGTCAAGTACAGAACTCTCATTGGGTAATTCCTTTTTCACAATGGATATCCTCCGTCAATTCGGAGAAAACTTTCTTGACTTTATCTTGTTACTTGAGGTGCACTTGAACTCAAAGTTTCTTGCTTCAAATTGTCCGGGATGCACTCTCCTTTAACGAATTCTTGTCACCCTATTAACTTCCCAAATTATCTGCCCCAGTTTCACATGGTTCGGGCTTCAAATGATCTCACAATGTCCAAATCTGTACTTATTTCCCACAAGTGTCCCTATTATCTTCAAAATTGTTTCATTACTTCCTGATTAAACTAACTCTTAAGACCAGGCTGAGAATTACGCGTGCATTTCATATCACTAGAGTCAGTAGGAAAAGAATTATAAAAGAAAAAGAGAACTAAACAAACACTGACTAGAAGTAACAGAAAACGAGAAATTCCATTATACAGACGATGAAAAGGTTTGAACAACAAAATAAGCAAAATAAACTGGGGTACAACCCTAGAATAGACCTAGATAACACTAAATGAGTTACTAATACTAAAGGAAGTAGGCAAAATAAAAAGGATAGAAGGGTTTGAGGCACAAGAAAATATCTAGATTACAACCCCGAAATAACTCGGACAATAGAAATGACAGCAAAATAAACCACCAAGTCTCCTCCCTAGCTGGCCAAGAAAGGAGCATCTTTCCAATAACGAATCTCGACATCCTATCCACTGGGTTCCACATCAATATTACTAGAACCTTCACAAGTCTTCATCGCATTGTCCTTAGCAAATTACTTTTGGGTCCCTTTGGCTGGCTTGTTCTTAAGATCAACTTCCGGAACCAAGAGTGATAGCGCTGAAAGCTTTGTGGAAAGTGGCCCTCCAAGGATCTCAGAAGAGTTCTCATATTCCTTTTCCACACAAATCATGTCCACCATTTGTGTCTCATTATGAACAGGCAATGGACTTTGGCTAGTATCTGTTGTATTTTGATTTTGCACGGTATTGTCACCTGCATCAATAAGCTTCTGGACTGCTCCTTTTAGATGCCAACACTTTTCTATGTCATGCCCCGGGGAATTAGAGCAATATGTGAACCTTTGAGAAAAATCAAAATTCTTTGGAAGAGGGTTTGTCATTTTTATCTGAATCGGCTTCAACATCTCCAATTGCCTCAGCCTTTGGAACAGACTGGATATGATTCTCCAGTAGGATTGAAAGACCTTTTTCTTTGCTGTTTACTTCTCATTTTGTACTCTGGCCTCGGTTAAAACCTTTTGCAGGTAGTTGGTTGATATGCTTGAGGAGGCGGGTAAGATATTTTCAAAAATGGTGCAAGCCATCGCAGGTCTCGAGGGTGTAGAGCATATGGCGGTACATTATGGATAGGGTACTGGGAAGGTGAGGTATGACTTTGGAGATTTTGTGGAGAGAAGTAGCATTGGGGAGAAATTTTTGGAGCACGAGGATATCCATGAGGTTGATATTGAGGCTGAAAGCATTGAGCGGTAATGCCTACTGGATCCTGTCATTGGTGGGGATCAACGACATATTTTCTATCAATGGGAGGATTGTCCCGAGCAACTTGTTCGTTCTATCTGAACTAAAAATCCCTAAAACCTTCCTCCAGTTTCTTTTCCATATTAGATAGGGAGGAGCGGTCTAGGGTAATTCCTATATTGTATTGAAAGTGTCGAACAAAATCTTGAGCCATGTCATGCCATATGGCCACTTACTAACATCTTACTGTGTATTCCATTCCAAGGATGCCCCAGTCAGGCTCACATTGAATTATGCCATCAGTAACTCATTTTTCCCACCAACACTTCTCATTTCACTGCAATAACCCCTCAGATGGGCTACTGGATCTCTACGCCAATCATACAAATTGAACTTTGACATCTTAAACCCCTTCAGCTTTCTGGATATCTCATGTTGCTCCACTGTCATAGCAGGCTTTGCAGTCTCACCGGGAGGCTCAAAATGAGGAGTGATAACTAGGAGTTATGATCTATTTTACACTCATTCATGCTTAATTTTTGATTAGAAATGTGTAGAAAATAGTCCCAAAAGGCTCACAAGTTGTGCTTGATTGCAGGTTTGATCAACAAGATATCTAAAGCAATCTAAAAAAGGAGTGAAACTTTCACAAGAACCAAAACAAGGCAAAGCTCAGTCAAACAGGGCCAGTGCGGCCACACACCATTCTGTGCGGTTCGCACAAGTGAAGTTTAGAGAGTATGCAACTCAGGAAAAAAGGGCAATGCAGCCGCACTTGATTTTTCGCGGTCCACATTGGAGTCACTGTGGCCATACTCAATTTAGTTTGCTCCGCAGAGGCCAGAGTTCAGATAGTTGCTAGTTGAGGATTGAAGCCCAATGCGGTTTGTGCTCCATTTCATGCGGACCGCACTAGAAGCCACCGCGGCTGCACTCGATATTGTGCGATCCGATTGCCCAAGCTCAGAGAGCTGGATATTTAAGTCAAGAGCCTTATTACGGCCGCACGTAATTTTGTGCGGTCCGCACTAGGACCGCCGGGGTATTTTTGTCCAAATTTTTCAACTTAGTATAAATAGCTTCTTTTCCCATTTTTAGGTTATCAGAGAGTTTGTACTGAAGGTTGCGCTCGTGACTTTGATATTTTTAGCTGCTTTGAGTAATTTTAGCTTTATTTCAACATTGAATCTTCAAGTTTAATTTAGTAATTAATTAATATGTGTTTTTCTTAATCTATTTATTTGTTTTCTTCTCTAATTATGAGTATCTAGACCCATAATCTAGGGTTGTGGCTCAACCTAGTGCGGGTAATTGATGGGTCTTGTGTATTAGGGCTTGATTGATTAAGGGTGTTTGATATTTGGACTAATTTCATGTTATTGCTGAATTAGTGGTTGCAAAAACTAGTTTGCGTTTGGTTGACTTTGGCTCTTCTTGAGAAAGAGAACCCAAGTCTCTGAAATTGGTCCAACAAGGAATTGGGGCATACTCGAAAGATTGATAGCCTCAATTAAAGGGTTAAACCTAGAGATAGTAATACCCGACTTGAACCTTGATTGCTTGTGCAAATTTGCATACCCAATTGGTCTTGAAAAAGTCAATTCGGGCAAAATCACTCGAACTACCGAGAGGTGTAGAGTGAGTAGAATCGTGAAATGGTTATACCATACTCCCCAAATGTGACAATCATGCCTTACACTCAAGTATCCGTCAATTGACCACCTAGGTGAAAGTCACTACCCTGTGCCTTTTAATCATTTGAACAACTCGCAATAGTTTAATCTTAGCTTATTTTAATTTTATTGATCATGGTTGTTCTATAAAATTAGAAGTAAATAAAAACCCAAAATGTTTAGAAGTGTAATTAAGAGTAAATACATAACTCCACTTTAGATAGACACTCGACTCCAACTTCTAGCTCCCTGTGGAAATCGATCCCGACCTTAATCGAGTAAAAGTTGTTTCGACCTCTCTCACTACTCAATATTAGTGCAGGGTTGGCCTTGATCACTTTTTGGCGCCGTTGCCGTGGAGCTAATGGTTTTGGCTATCTAACTGAATAGTTTTGTGTATTGTTCTTCTTTCCTTTTGTGTTACTAATTTGTTTGTGTCAAAACTTTAGGTACAAAATGGCAGTGAACGTAAAAAATGCACCTCTTGGAGATATTCCGCTGGGGGAGGAAGTAGATGATAATGTTGAAGATAAGGTCCCTGTTGTGCCTCACGGACAAAGGAGAGGCCACTAGGCCAATGATAATATTCCAGACCTCCCCCCCCCCACCACCAAAAGTGGCTCCTAGAGTGCTTCCGAACCAAGGCTATGCAAGTGCTATTGTCCCACCCCGAATTCGGGCGGGCAATTTTCAAATAACCAATGTGATGCTGACATTGGTGGAGCAGCGTGGGTATTTTACAGGCGTTGAAAATCAAAATGCTTACAAACATCTCAAGGGGTTTGTGGATACATGTTGGGGAGCAAGCAAACTAATGTGTCCGAGGATGCATTGCGGTTGAGACTCATCCCATTTTCACTTAGAGAGAAAGCACTTGATTGGATTGAGCGACTTCCCAACCATTTCATCACTACTTGGGATGAGTTGGCGGATAAGTTCATTGCAAAAATTTTCTCACCGGGGCATATGGCTGCATTGAGAGATGAAATATTGGCCTTCAAGCAATAGCCCACGGAACCTTTACATGAGATTTAGGAGCGTTATATAACAATGGTGAAGGAATGCCCCAACAATGATATGACCGAGGCGATGATCCAACAAACCTTTTACACGGGCATTAATTAAAAAACCCAATGCATAGTTAACCAACTTGCCGGGGGCAACTTTATGAATCTGTCTTATGATGGCGCTTGTGACATTCTTGATGAGATGGATGACACTTCTTCTGAGTGTCAAAGTAGAGCAAACGTGCCCCAAGGTGACCCCACAGTCACTCATTTGCACAAGAAGTTACATGATCATGGGCAGGCTATACCTGAGTTGACAACTACTATAAACCAACTAGCAAAGACATAGTTGCAACAAGTTCAAAATCCTCGCCAAGTGAATTCCATGGAGGGTGTTAACATGCTTGTCAACAAAAAAAGACAAAGAGGTCAACATAACTAAGGGAATTTGGAGAAATTTGACAATGATTGTGGTGGATTTCAAGATGATGGTTTTGATGGACAGAGTGAAAAGGTGCAATACGTGAATAATTATTAAGGCCAAAGGGGCAATTCTTCCAACCAACGACAATGGAGACCCCAAGGCAATTGGGGCAATCAACAACAACACGACAATGGTAATTGGGGGAACAACAAACAAAACGCCAACTGAGGCAATCAGAACAACAACCAAAACAATCAAGGAAATTGGAATGGTAACAACAATTGGGGTGACAACAACAATCAAAGTTGAATGGAATAATGGAAACTAAGGAAATCGGGGGCAAGGCTTTCAAAGACCTCCAATGTACTACCAACCAAACAATCCACCCCCTTTTCCATCTCAAGGTCCTAGTTCTTCTAGCAATGATATGGGTAAAATTGAAATGATGTTTGAACAAATGATGAAGAAAAATGCGGATTCTGATGCGTAGTTGGCTTCCCACAATACCTCAATCAGAAATTTGGAGGTTCAGTTAGGCCAAATCTATCAATCCTTGAATACATGCCCTAAGGATGCTCTACCAAGTGATACGGTAGTGAACCCGAAAGGTGGGAACAATCATGTTATGGCGGTAACTATAAGGAGTGGACGAGGCGGTGATGTAAATGCGTCCAAACAAAAGCAAATTTTGAGTGATGATGTTGAATTGCAAGAAGATGAAGTTCCTTTGGTGGTTGAAAATGTGATTGATGAGAACATGAATGAAGAAGTGAGGATTGATATTCAAGATGCCGAGGTGGAAATCCAAAATGATGTGAATCCATCTAGGGAATACATAATAGACATGCCGGAGCCGGTTGTTCCTAAAGCCAAGGCTCCTTTACAAAGGCCACCTCCATTTTGTCCTCAAAGGCTCGCGAAGCAGAAAAATGAGAATCAGTTAAAAAAGTTCATTGACATGATGAAGAGCTTATCCATTAATGTGTTGTTAGTGAAGGATCTTGAACAAATGCCGGGCTATGCTAAATTCATGAAGGACTTGGTGACAAAGAAGCGGTCTATGGATTGTGAAACTATAAAAATGATTCACCAAGTTAGTGCAATAGTGCATTCAATGGCCCCGAAGCTTGAAGATCCTAGTGCTTTCACCATTCCTTGCACCATTGGGAGTGCAGATTTTACCAAGGCTCTATGTGACTTGGGGGCTAGTATCAATTTGATGCCCTACTCGGTTGTCAAAACTTTAGGTATTGGGAAACCTAGGCCGGCTTCCATGAGATTGCAAATGGCATATAGAACGATGAAGAGACCATTGGGTATTATTGATGATGTGCTTGTCTAGGTGGACAAATTTATCCTACCAGCTGACTTTGTGATCTTGGATTGCGAGGTAGATTATGAAGTTCCTATCATATTGGGGAGACCTTTCCTTGCTACGGGGATGACCTTAGTTGATGTGGAAGCAGGGGAACTCACCTTCCGGGTGGGTGATGAAATGGTGGTCTTTTATGTGTGCAAATCAATAAAGTATCCCAATAGTACCGAGGTGTGCTCTTTTGTGGACCTTGTCACAGCAGTGATAGTGGATGACACCAGTGCAATGATCAATTTGGAGGACCCATTGGAGGTCGTATTATTGAATTTTGATGTCAATGATGATGAGGGCCGAGTGGAGTGCATGAATGCTTTACATAGAATGGGCTCTTACTCTTATGAGCCTAGGAAATTATCTTTGGACCTTGAAAATAGGAAGACTCCACCAACAAAACCTTCAATTGAGGAGCCTCCGGTGTTGGAGTTGAAACCCCTTCCTCCACACCTCAGGTATGAATTCTTAGGCTCAAATTCTACTTTGCCAGTTATTCTTTCCTCTTGTCTTACTAACATGCAGGTTGATGCCACATTGGCGGTGCTTCAAAAGCGGAAAAAGGTAATTGGATGGACATTAGTTAATATTCAGGAGATAAGCTACAAAATTATTATGGAAGATGATGCAAAACCCTCCTTGGAGCATCAAAGGAGGTTGAACGAGGCAATGCAAGAAGTTGTGAAAAAGGAGGTGATCAAGTGGTTGGATGCCAGAGTTATGTAACCCATCTCTGATAGCTCTTGGACTTCACTAGTGCAGTGTGTACCAAAGAAGGGTGGCATGACCGTGGTTGCAAATTCACAAAATGAGTTGATTCCTACCATAACCATCACCTGTTAAAGGGTATGCATAGACTACCGCAAGTTGAATAAAGTGACCCGCAGGGATCACTTTCCTTTGCCTTTCCTTGATCAGATGTTAGACCGACTTGCTAGGCGTGCCTTCTACTATTTCTTGGATGAGTATTTTGGGTACAACCAAATCTTGATTGCTTCAGAAGATCAGGAGAAGACCACATTCACTTGTCCATATGGCACCTTTGCTTTCTCTAGGATGCCTTTTAGATTGTGTAATGCACCGACTACATTTCAGTGGTGTATGATGGCTATTTTCGCCGATATGGTGGAAGACATTTTGGAGGTGTTCATGGACAACTTTAGTGTTATGGGAGACTCATTTTATGAATGCTTGAAGAATCTTGATAGTGTTTTCACCCGTTGTGAAGAAACCAACCGTGTTCTCAATTGGAAAATAATGCCACTTTATGGTGGAAGAGGGCATGTTCTTGGGAATAAAATTTCAAAGCATGGTATTGAGGTAGACAAACCAAAAAATTGATGTGCTTTCAAGGCTCCCTCCCCTTACTTATGTCAAGGGAGTTCGAAGTTTTCTTGGGCATGCGGGGTTCTAACGGAGATTTATCAAAGACTTTTCGAAGGTGGTGAATACCTTGTGCAAGTTGTTGGAAAAAGATGCCAAGTTCGTGTTTGATGAAAAGTGTATGCAAGCCTTTGAACTTCTCAAGCATAAGTTGACCACCAGTCCTATCATTATCGCACCTAATTGGAGCTTTCCCTTTGAGCTCATGTGTGATGCGAGTGATGTTGCGGTTGGGGCAGTTTTGGGTCAAAGAGTGAACAAAATGTTTCATTCGGTGTACTATGCGAGCAAGACAATGAATGATGCTCAAGTGAACTACATGGTAACCAAGAAAGAACCTTTAGCTATTGTGTTCGCAATGGAGAAATTTCAGCCGTATCTCATGAGTGCCAAGGTCATAATACATACCGACCATGCCGCACTCCGGTACATGATGATGAAGAAGGATTCCAAAGCTAGACTGATGCGATGGGTCTTATTACTTAAAGAGTTTGATTTGGAGATTGTGAACCGGAAGGGTAGTGAGAACCAAGTGGCGGACCATTTGTCCCGCTTGGAGGAGGAGGGGAGGCCTCGTGATGGCATAGAGGTCAATGATTCATTTCCTGATGAACAACTCCTTTCGGTGTCAATGAATGGTATGCTATGATTTGCGGATGTTGCTAACTTCCTTATGACTGGTATAATTCCGTATGAGCTCTCTTCTAACCAAAGGAATAAGCTCAAACGGGATAGTTTGGATTTCTATTAGAATGAGCCGTACTTGTTCAAGATTTGCACGGATGGTGTGATCCGAATGTGTGTCCCGGAGGAAAAGCACTTGAGTATCTTGGAGGCTTATCATTCCTCTCCCTACGGTGGCCATCATGGCGGGGCGAGGACGGCTTCCAAAGTTCTTAGTTATAGGTTTTATTGGCCAACTTTGTATAAAGGTGCAAGTGAACTAGTGATGAGGTGCGATAATTGTCAAAGAGCGGGTGAATTCGAAGAAGGATGAGATGCCTCTCAATACCATCCTCGAGGTTGATATTTTTGATGTATGGGGCATTGATTTTATGGGCCCTTTTATTAGCTTGTGTGGGAACACATACATTCTTGTGGTGGTGGACTATGTTTCAATGTGCGTTGAAGCCGTGGCTTTGCCCAACAATGAGGCCCAGAGTGTTGTTGCATTTCTCAAAAAGAGCATTTTTACAAGGTTTGGTACTCCTCATGCAATCATAAGTGATGGGGAGTCTCATTTTTGCAATAGAGCTTTTGACACTTTGCTTGCAAAGTATAGTCTCAATCACAAAGTTTCTACTCCCTATCATCCTCAAGCAAGTGGTCAAGTTGAAGTCTCCAACAGGGAAATCAAAAGCATATTGTCAAAGACGGTTAATGCTAATAGGACCGATTGGTCAAAGAAGTTGGATGATGCTCTATGGGCTTATAGGACTGCTTACAAGACTCCGATTGGTATGTATCCGTATCTGTTAGTGTTCGAGAAAGCTTGCCATCTACCGGTTGAGTTAGAGTACAAGGCCATATGGGCTTTGAGGAAGCTAAATCTTGAATAAGATGTTGCAGTCAATCTTCGTGTGGAGCAACTCAATGAACTTGATGAATTCTGATTCCATGCCTTCTCCAGTTCTTCCTTTTACAAGGACAAGATGAAATACCTTCATGATAAATATGATCGTAGTAAGGAGTTCAAAGTGGGTGATTTAGTTCTCTTGTTCAACTCTAGGTTACGTCTGTTTCCGGGAAAGCTTAACTCAAAATGGAGTGGACCTTTTTGAAGTGGTGTGTGTGACCCCGTTTGGTGCACTTGATTTAGAAAACAAAAATGGGGAAGTTTTTAGAGTAAATGGGCATAGGGTCAAGCACTACTTGGGAAAAATTGATGATAGCCACGTGGTGGTACTTCTTTATCTCAAATGATTTGATGGTAACCTGCATCGTGCCGCAACGTTAAATCAGGCACTTCTTGGGAGGCAACCCATGTGTTTTTCTTCTTATTTTTCTTTGATTTTCATTGTAGAATAGGATTTACTTTTGGACTGACTGGTTGTGAGATGTTTTAGGTTTGTGTTGATGCAGTGCAGGACATGGTGGAAAAATTGTTCAAGTCTCTGAAGTTTTCAATGCGGACCGCACTATATTGTGTGCGGCCACAAAGAACTAAGTGGGGGGGGGGAGGGGCACAAAATTAGTGCGGAATGCACTAATGATGGATGAAAATACCAACTCTCTGAATTTTTCACCACGACCGCATTACATTTTGTGCGGTCTGCAGTGGACCACTGCGACCGCAAAGCATTTTGTGCGGTAGATTGCCTTATCAAACTTTGTCTAAGGCTGTGTAGTGAGGACCACATTCCATTTTGTACGGTTCGCATTCGGTTGGTAAGCTGGGCCCTAGTACCTTTTCTATAAATAGGGCCTAAGGCCCTCCTTTTACACTTTTCGAACTTTTCATTCTCAAAACCCTAAAGAAATCACTATTCATCACTAGTCTTGCACAAATTCATCTACATATCCTCGATTAATCATCACTACTTCTCACATCTAGTAACTTTTACTTCTTTTTAATTGTTTGATTTTGTTATTATCTTTTAATTTTTGTTTCCTTAGCTTTTCTCCTGTTCTTCCCGTATTTCTTTCAATTTAGTAGGATTAGGTTAGTTATTTTCTTGTTGAAAGTAGACTTAGGTAGTTAAATGATTAAATAAACACTTATGGACTCTGTATTAGGTGTAAAATTGGACTTAAACTCAAATTATCTTGAACCCTAAGTTAGTGCTGTAACTAGGCATGCAGAGAGGACCGTTGTGGAAATTGTGCGGTCCGCGGTGCTCTTGTGCGGTCCGCAATGGAATTTTGTGCGGACCACATTGCTAAAAGTTCTGAAGCCTGAGCATTGAGGACCGCATCCATATTGCATTTTGTGCGGTCCGCAGTGCCTTAATGCGGACCGCATTGGCATTTTGTGTGGTCAGCGGAGCAATTAATCAGAGAGTGGGTAGTCTAAACCCCACCTCTGTGCGGACCGCATTGGCATTTTATGCGGTCTGCATTAACCTCGGTGCAGCCGCACTACTTTTTGTGCGGTCCACACTTTGTAACATTTGATACTATTTGCAACATTTTATTTCCTGCAACTGTGAACTTCACTGTCTTTCTGGATACTAACAAGCTTAGTGACTGATGTTTGCAGACAATGGTAAAACAAAAAGGCAAGGTTTCTAAACAAGCTGGTAGAGGAGAATCCTCCCGGGGAGGGAAACAGAAGATGCTAAGATTGATTTTCCAAGCCCGGCAAAACATTAAAAACATAAAGAAGCTCATTAAAGCTGCTGATAGGGCCATTGACCAGTCTGGGAGTGAATACGAGCCCTCCCGAGATATATCTTCAGACTCAATCCCAGAGTACATCCCTGACTGCCCGGAGAGAAACAAACTAAGAGACACTCATCCACCTTCCCCCACTACCCAAGCATCAGTAAATGTATTTTCTAGGTCGTCTAAGGGCTCAGCTGAAGGTAGTGGGGATGAATACTCCACCTCTCCCGCAACATCATTATCCGGAGAGGGTGCAATAGGAGAAGATGAGGCAGCAGGAGAAGAAGAGGTAGTAGGAGAAGGGGGTGAGCCCCAGGTTGGCGGGGTAGCACGAACTAGAAACCCGGAGGTGTGGCAAGACCGCTTTGTAAGTGAGGTGGCCTATAATAAGTTCAGAGAATGGTGGCCTGTGAGGAAATTGATTTCAGAGCAAAGTTTTATGGATAGAGACCTCTTGCCTCACAACCCCAATATGAGAAGGCAGTTTAGAGAGAGAGAGAGTGGGCTGGGAGTACTTCTTAAACACCTGCGAAGACGCAAACGAGCACCTGGTCAAGGAATTCTACACCAATGTTGCCCACATAAAAAAGGGCACCAAAGTGATCAAGGTGTAGAATTTGAAAGTACTAGTTGATGGGAAAGAAATAAATGACTACTTGGGCTTCGATAAAGAGGATGAAACATTGTATCTGGCAAAGATGGAATTAGGTGAGGAGGTCCGTCCTTGGTTGGCATAGTATCTGGCAATCCCGGGTACAACCCCCGATTGGTTGAATGCGGAAGTGAAGATATTAAGGAGAAGTTTGAATTTCTAGGCTAAGGGGTGGGAAACATTCGTGTGCAACAGACAGGACCCCACTACCCATGACAACTCACTCCCTTTTCACCGGGCAGTACTGGTAGCATCAATTATGGCGGGGTACCCGATTAACATCCATAATGTGATATCTCGGGTGATTACATAGGTAGTCAGTGAATGTGACAGAAACTACCCCTTCCCCAGCTTCTTAACCATGTACTTCACAGACCTAAAGGTAGAAAAGTGGCCATTTGATATCAAAGTGAAAGGAAAATCCCCGTTCTCATGGTACAGCATGCAGGGTGATGACAACCCTAAAAGCAAGAACTATAAGGGAACAGCCACTGCTGCAACTGCCCAGTCTGAAGAACCAGTAGTGGTAGTGGCTCCTACTCAGCCTTCGTCCAGCCCAGTGGATATGCCAACTAGTCCATCCACTTTAGCAGTTCCAAACATATCTTCCACCCCGGCCTACCTATTGACGGCCCACCGTCTAAGCCAGGATCTTCTTACCATCAACAACTGGATGCAGGCAACTTCCTCTATGTTGTCTGTCCTCACTTCTACAGTAGCAGCTCAGTCGGCACCTCCGCCTCCACAGGTCCCACAGTCTATTGAGGATGCCTTCAAGGATATTCTAGACAACCAGAAGAAAATCCTTGACACTCAAAAAGTCCTTGCGGATGCTGTGGAGTCTTATGGAAAAGATCTCAAGGAGCTTGCTAGGGAGGCCAAGAAGATGAGAAAGACGCGGGCTTCCAAGGAGTTCGTAAAGGAGTTGAGGGTTGAGGTTGACAAGATGAAGGCAGATCATCTGCCTTTGGATTTGTTGCTACAAGACCCTGTGCCCGTAGCTCACCCCAGCCAGAGCAGTCCCAGAGGCCTCCCAAGAAGAAGAGGCTGATTCCCCGCGCAGATGATGCAGTCATCCAGTTTGAAGGCCCACTGGAGACCTCCTCTAGTCAGCCACAGGATGCAGCTCAGGAGCCTGTCCAGAACCAGGTCCAGGTCCCAGCAGTAGAGCAGTAGGTCATAGGGAACCAATCTGAGGTTCCCGAGCATATTGAGGACCCAGGGACCACTCAGGATCCCATGCAGACAGGCGGGCCATAGGGAGTTTCTATATCCTTTTTCCCTTTATTTTTGGTTCTTATTTTGCTTAGTTGGCATTAAGGACAATGCCAACTTTCATTTGAGGGGGTAGGCCCTACTTTTATTGATTTGGATGAATGTATATATTCAACAGATTTTATGATTTCTTTCTTTTTACCTTTGGTATATATATAATATTAGTATTTCATTACATTTTTCGTACTTTTCACTTTTGGTCAGTATATAAAAGTTATGTTACATTGTATATATTCATCTCCGTATTGTATATTCGATTAAATCCCCTCTTGTACATATTCATTCTACTTTCCGCATTTTTCTTTTCCGTAGCATCTTATTTATGTTCGTAGCATCTTGTTTTCTTAATGCCACGGTTCTTTCCAAAGGTGGAGTTTGTGTGAACCGGGTGGCTCTTCAAAAATGATGGATGGTGTGACAACCTTCTTATGGGTTTGACTCCATTTTTCTTTTTTGCTTTTTAGTAGTTAGTGGTAAGGGTGGCTCAAGAAAAGCTTCACTTGGGCCTAGCACATTTGTCTTTGATCTCATGGTCAAAAACAAATTGTTGTATTTAGGATGGTGAAAGTCGTGACCTTGAGACTTTTGTGTTGACCGATAATCATCAAGTGGTTTTTCGGGACCATTGTGTACTCAAATCTTATCTAAGGTCGTTTTGGGCCCCCGACTCTACATCTTTAGTGATCCCATAGCTTGTGTGGTGAGAAATTGCATTGCAAGTCCAAGTCCCGAGCCATTGGTCTAGAACTTGCCTTGAATGTTTGTTGAGGCGAAATCTTAAGTGAATTTTGAGTTGAGACATGATTATAGGCTCTTTTTTATCCAAATGATAGCTTGAACACTTTCATTGCCTACCAATGATAAAAATCCCTAGTCAACCCTTTTTAGCATTAGACCTTTTTCATTCAAAAACCATAATACAAGCCTTTACCTGTTCTAAAAGATACCCTCTCTTGGCTCCCGATCTTTCCTTAGCACATGGCAAGAGTATACGTTTTGGGGGAGAGACGAGGATTTCAACAAAGTGGTAAAAAGGTACAAAATGAAGAAAAGGAAAGGCAATGAAAAAGAAAGAAAAGAAAAAAAGACAAAAACAATGTTCAATATAGAAATGAATAAAAGGGATTCAAGAAAAGCAAAGAATGAAAGGTGTGGAAAGTTGAGAAAGGAGAAACGATTTGAAATGTATAAAAAAGAATGACAGTGTGTCTCCCTAACCCCTTAAAAAGAAGTGAAAAGACTCAAAAAGTCAAGTGAATGTGTGCCGAAATGAAACAAAAGAGGTGCTTAAGGGAATATGGAACCTACTTAGATCAAACATTGCCTACCCGGAACCAAATGCCTTCACAATGTCTCCACAAAAGCCCTATATGATCTCTAGTTGAATGAAACTTACATTAGTGGTGACTCACATGAGGGGCAAGCATATGGTACTTAGAGCCGGACTTGTGACTTTTCTTTGAGAGAGATGAGTGAATTTTCGTTAACCTCGTTCTGAGTACCACTATTCTAAAGGTGAGGTTTGCTTAGGGAGGTGCTGAGGATGTGTGAGTTTAGGTTCCACAATAACCAAAGTAATAGAAAGAGTTCTTTGATATGTTGAGTTAACAATTGATGCTCTTGCGTCGCACTTAATCCATAGTGTTTAAAAGAGTTAATGTTGTTAATGATTCATTTGTATTGAGGGTAATTGTTAGTCCCAATTGATGCTAGATGAGGTCGCTTTAGAACAGCTGAATATTTTTGGATTTTCTCTTAAGGGGTGGGTCTTATTTTGTTTGCTTGAGGGCAAGCAAAAGCTTAAGTTTGGGGGAGTTGATAACTAGGAATTATGATGCATTTTACACTCCTTCATGGTTAAGTTTTGATTAGAAATGTGTACAAAATAGTCCCAAAAGGCTCACAAGTTGTGCTTGATTGCAGATTTAATCAACAAGGTGACAAGATGTCAAAATCCAGCTCAAAAAGGAGCGAAACTTGCACAAGAACTAAAACAAGGCAAAGCTCAGTCAAACAGGGCCTATGCGGTCCGCACACCATTCTGTGCGGTCCGCACAAGTGAAGCTCAGAGAGTATGCAACGCATGCAAAAAGGGCAATGCGGCCACACTTGATTTTCCGCGGTCCGCATTGGAGTCACTATGGCCTCACTCGATTTAGTGTTGTCCGCAAAGGCCAGAGTTCAGAGAGTTGCCAGTTGAGGATTGAAGCCTAATGCGGTCCCCGCTCCATATCATGCGGGCCGCACTAGAAGCCACCGTGGCCGCACTCGATTTTGTGCGGTCCGCATTGCCCAAGTTCAGAGAGCTGGATATTCAAGTCAAGAGCCTTAGTGTTGCTGCATGTGATTTTGTACGGTCCGCACTAGTCCCCGCTGGGGTATTTTTTTCCAGATTTTTCAGCTTAGTATAAATAGCTTCTTTTTCCATTTTTAGGTTATCAGAGAGTTTGTACTGAAGGTTGCCCTCGTGACTTCGATATTTTTAACTGTTTTGAGTAATTTTAGCTTTATTTCAACATTGAATCTTCAAGTTTAATTTAGCAATTAATTAATATGAGTGTTTTCTTCATCTATTTCTTTGTTTTCTTCTCTAATTATGAGTATCTAGACCCATAAGCTAGGGTTGTGGTTCAACCCTAATGTGGGCAATTCACGGGTCTTGTGTTTTAGGGCTTGATTGATTATGAGTGTTTGATATTTGAACTAATTTCATGTTTACTTGCTGAATTAGTGGTTGCAAACACTAGTTTGTATTTAGTTGACTTTGTCTCTTCTTGATAAAGAGAGTCCAAGTCTCTGAAATTGGTCTAACAATGAATTTGGGCGCACTCAAAAGATTGATAGCCCCAATTAAAGTGTTAAACCTAGAGATAGTAATACCCAAATTGAACCTTGATTGATTGTGCACATTTGCATACCCAATTGGTCTTGAGAAAGTCAATTCGGGCAAAATCACTCGAACTACCGAGAGGTTTAGAGTGAGTAGAATCGTGCAATATTTATACCATAGTCCCCAAATGTGACAATCATGCCTTAGACTCAAGTATCTGTCAATTGACCACCTAGGCGAAAGTCACTACCCTAGTGCATTTTAATCATTTGAACAACTCGCAATAGTTTAATCTTAGCTTATTTTAGTTTAATTGATTTTTGTAGTTCTATACAATTAGAAGTAAATCAAAACCCAAAATGTTTAGAAGTGCAATTAAGAGAAAATACATAACTCCACTTTAGATAGACACCCGACTCCAACTTCTAACTCCTCTCTCGCTACTCAATAGTAGTGCAGGGTTGGGCTCAATCAAGGAGCGTAAGAGTATGGACCCGAGACCTTGAAAATTGGTTCTGGAGCACAGTGTTGGGTATCGGGGATTTTGAACATAGTCTCGCTAGAGGATCGAGGAAAGGCAGCTGGTGGATGAGCTACAAAAATATGATTGGCCAATGGAGTGGGATATGAAGTGGTTTGGTGGGTGGAGTGTGAAAAGTTTGTGGGGAGATATTAGCAGCAGTATGAAGCTGGAATTGTGGTAGGGGCGGAACGGTGACGAGGCTGTCAGTGTAGTTAGTGGGAACTGATGGTGGAGGACGCCCACTAATCCAGGCTTGGTATATTTCGGCCATATGTCCTTTTAACCTTAAGACCTCTTCTTTCAACTCAGATTTTGATTCAACCATTTCCTTAGATGGATCAGTAACACACATGTTCAACTCTTTGCCAGCCATGTCTACCTTTCCCTTTGACCGTGTGTTGTATGGATGAGTTACTTAAGAACCACAGTCCAACCACCCTTCTGCTCAAGGAAGATAATAAAAGGGAACAAAATGGGGTCATCGTGTTAGCATTAAGGCATTTAACAGCTATAAATATAACATTGTGTGCAATGCACCTAGCCATAATTAACGGTTCTAGAATGACTTCGAGGGTCACAAGGCCACTTGAAATCATCCCAATTTTGTTCATTCAATCTTCTCTTTTCTTTCTTTTCTAAGACTTCTTGGCTTGTTCATTTTCCTTCCTCTTTTTGTTTTTTTTTCTAATCATCACTCTTTTCTTTCCGTTCACTTCTCGCATCCCATAATTCACCTTTTTTACCTTTTTCTTTTTCTTTTTATTCTTTTAATAAAATAAAAAAATGATTCGATCGAACCCTATGTAGGTTGCCTACGTATCATGACGCTGCATGAATTAGATCTTTACGTAATTCAAGAAGATTGGGAATAAAGCAAACAAAAAAATGTTTTCTTTTTCTTTTTCCTTTTTTCCTTTTTTTCTTTTTTTTACCTTAATGACTACTCTGATGAGAAATGAGAAATAAAAGAAGAAATTTTTTTTTTGAATTTTTCTAGACTTAATATTCTAGAACCAAAGAAAAATATCTTGAATTTTCGTTTCATATCCTGAACGAAAGATTTCGAACCAAGAAATAAAAAAGATAAAAAGAATGTTTTTGGATTTCAATTTTATTACCTAAGGGAGAAACTCTGCAAATAAATCAAAGAAAAAGTATATTTTTTTTCTATGTACATTGTCCTAAAGTTCTAGTAAAATAAAAAGAATTTTTATTCTATTCATTTTTCATTAATTTCCCAAAGAAGAACCTCAAAAGAAAATCTTTTTGGATTTTTGGAATTAATATCTTAAAGAAAACTTTTAAAGAGGTACTAAAAGAAAATTCTCTTTTTTCTTTTTGAATTTTTAGTCCTAATATACTAAAGGAAATATAAAAATAAATTTTATTATTTTGAGCTCTAAATATTAATTTCCTAAAGGAAAACAACTTCAACTGAATTTTTTTTTTCATTTCTAGAATTAGTATTCTAAAGAAACCTTCTAACGGAAATATAAAAATGCAAAATCTTTTTTTTTGATTTTTGATTTGTAACACACTTTTTCGAATACAAAATAGAAAGTACAGTAACAAAAATTCGATATTACTGTACAAAACTAGAGGGTAAAAGACGATATAGAAAAGAACAACAGACTCAAAACATAATAACTAAAATAAATCTTCTTGAGCAAACTCCTGAATGATCGACCCTGACTGGATAGTCCTACGGCGTCTATCATGCCCAAACTCCGGTAAGTAGATCCACACATGTATGAGAAAATTAAGACCAAATAAAGTTAAAGACCTAGAACTCTATGTGAGACAACAACGCTTCATGTTGGACACATGCAAGACATGATTGGGACTATTTTTCTAAAAGTAACCTGTATGGCTAAAAGTGGCTAAAATGCAAGATTTGGCTAAGACCCCGCGAATCCAAGAACCTAAGACTCACTAGGATGACCGGACCCTATGTGGGTTGCCTATGTATCCTGCCCCGAGAGACGAGAATCAGGTTCGCGTAGTTCGGGTAGATTGGATACGTGCGAGAAATAAAAATAACAACTAATTCAGAGAAAATAATATTTTTTTATCTTTTGTTTTGAAAAAATGATGAAACATGTAAACTCTTTTTCAATTTTCTATTTCCTCTTTTTTTGATTTTTTTTTTGGAAAATGATGGGAAAGTGTAAAATCTTTTTGGATTTTTTATGCTTTTTTTTGTCTTTTTCTTAAAAAAAATGTGAAAGAAAAACATAACTGAGCCCTACTTGCTTTATTTTCACACTTCACCCTCTTGTTTTCTTCGTTTCCTTTGTTTATATTTGCCCTTAACTATTATTGGTCCGCCAAATGACCTTTTTACCCTTGAAGATTGCAACATGTAGCACATTAAGATGCATTAGGATGGTCATTTATTTTTTGGGGTACACTTGTCCTAGACAGACCCAACCCCTGTGTTGAGTCCCCAAAGTCAGATACATGTGATGCAAACAAACGTTCCTACTAGGGATCCGGTATGAGGCTATGTTATTCTAGGTTTATTTCAACTATTATTATTGAAATTTATGGTAGGGTCACATGAAATGAACACCCGAGCCCCTTTAATCTACTTTGACATAGTTCACTTGATGAATAGCAACCCAATTTCTATACTGTGACAAAATCATGTCTAGCTATAACCAATTCGAGTAAACATGAGCAGATAATCGAGCGAGCAAATTCAAAACCACGAAGAACAATTACACACACAACGGGATCATATTACAAAATAAATAATTAACATTAAGCTTGAATAAAACAAATAGAAAATGAAAGAGTTAAACCTCAATATAGTCGGAAAATTGATTGTTTTACTATTTTGAACTAAAAAATGTGACGAACCGCATATGGGAACCCAAATCGGCACCAAAAATCTAGAACCGGCAATGAAATTGAATCAACCTCGACTAAACTCTGTTCCCCATACTCGAATAACAAAAAATCAGAACCAAATGATGAAACAGAAACATCTTCGTCGACAGATTCAACCTTCAAGCGGAACTCCCAATCAAATAGTTCAAACCAACTCCATCGTTGAAATCAAATTTAACAGAAGGAACCAAATATGTTTTTTTGTATTTTTTGATTGTAAAATCTCATAGTACTAATTGTTATATTTAAACTAGGAACTAAATAAAAAACAAAAAGTTTAGAATCCGAAAAAAACCAAAATAAGACAAAAACATTTTCCTTCTTCTTCTTCTTCTTCTTCAATCAAACAGTCGTTGTATCCAGTTCCTAGTTCAAAAGTGATCAAAAAGCTATAGCCATGTGGCTGAGAATGGCTATAAATGATTAATGGAATGAGTTTTTCGATTGGTGTTCATGATGGAGCTCGCCATTACCACATGAACTTTTCCGGTGTTGATTTGCAGGGTGGAAACAACAACAAATGGTTGTTGTAACAGCGATGGAGGTGATGTTGCTGAAATTTTGTGAGGGAGTCACAATTGTCTCTATTTGAAGAACTATCGCTGCTTGGTGAGGAAATGGCGTGGAGGTCGCTGGCAGTTGGCTCGTTCTCCGACGAGTTCGAAGGATGAAGAATGGCGGGTCTATTGGTGGCGGGCTAGTCGAAGAAGAAGCTGTTGGTTTTTTGCTTCAAATAAGAAGGAGTTTCAGGTCTTTAGTTGAAGAAGACGACATGGGGGGGTCTTTTTGGTGTCAGCGGCGCTTTTGGGTGTATTAGGCATCTAGGTCTTAGAGTTAGGTTTTTTTTTGTGTATTTCTTTGCATTTTTTCGCTGGTCTACTTTAGGTGTAGGGGATAGCTTTTTTATATAGGTTTAGGATTTTAGGGTTATATTTAGGTTAGGGGGTATGGGCCTAGGAATTATGGGCTTGGTAATTATGGGTTAGGTCCAAACATTAGGCCTAAAAATGGGTTGCTCGAGCCCAAATTTTATTCTTTCCCCTCAAACGAGACTAAAATACGATCTCATTTATTACTTAGTCCTACTTAAGTAAAATAACTATTAAAAAATGACTGACCATTAAAACAAAACTATTTTAGGTATTTTTCAAGATTAAAAATGACTACAAAACATTAATGAAACTATTTTTTTGTAATTTTTATTTTCTTGTAATAAAATAAAGTAGAAGAGTCAAAATTAGTTGAAATAACTCTATTAGGCCTAAATTAAATATTTACGTGCTAAAATATGAAAAATCTTGGAGAGGGTCAAAAATCACATGTCTACTGCTGGTCATGCGTACTTCTACCCCTCATGGTTGGATGATAACATAGGGGAAATATTCGAGCCAAAGGTTGGTCCAGGAAACAGGGTCATAGACGAAGTTGCTGAAGCACAAGTGAAGTATAAGAAATTGTGCAAAAGAGTTCGCGAGTCTGAAGCCAAGCATATGGAGCAACATAAGGCCGATATGGAAATGCTCAAGTAGTGGAAAGAGAGGACTATTAAATCCAGCGAAAGGCTGAAATATTTGGGGTACAATCTGATGGAATTGGAAGGGAAAATGAGGAATAAAGTTACCGATTGCCAGAACGCTGAGGGAAACGAAAGAGGACATTTGGCAAGGGCATTCTTACTGTTGAACCTGCGCGAAGTGGGGGATCTGATCGACAAGAGCATCCAGCCTGAAGAAGGTCCTTCTGGGACCAAGTAGATTATTTTTACTTGCTTTTCAAATGTAATAAGGCCAAGTGTCATTAGTGACTTATCTTGTTTAGTGTTGTTTTGGGTCGTCTATCTTTACATTAATAAAATAAGGCAATTATTGGCACAAAATTTCTCCAAATCTATTTGAGGCTAGGCCTACCACGGGCACAACGAGGCTCCCAAGTTAGGACGCGAATTTATATTCTCGCAATATGTGTTTAAATACCGCAAGCATTTCAGAATCCTTACTGACTTGTTTACCTTTGTGTTTTTATTTTTAATTATTATTCACATACCCAAGGGTTGGTTCGCACATACTAGCATCATCAGCATATCATACCAGATCTAGAGATCCTCCATTTCCTCTTCCTTCGAGTGATGCGAAAAGTAGAGAAAAAATAAGATGGATGACTTGAGTGGTATTCGAAAGGAAAACGCTGAGAATGTAGAACTTCAGACGGTCGGAGTACTCCGGCACCAAATGACTTGGTTTTGCGGTTGGAACAAAAGATACTAGAGTTACACGAAGAACTTGATCAGGTCCGCAACTTAGCAAACGTCTCACTCACCCTGAACGTCCCCAACATTAACCAACAAAATACCAAAAACCCAGGACCTCCCCAAAATACACCAAACCAGCATCCACAAAACCCCCCGTACCACATCAATGTGCAACTCCACCTCAAAATCCCAATCCTTTACCGATACCAACTCCTCCACAATATCATCATCAACCAAGTCAGTACCCACAAACCACTACCTATCACACTCCTCAGAACACACCACAACCCATTCCCGATCCTCAAAACTCAACCAACGACCACCACTACACCCAAATCCCTGGCACTCAAAAAATAACCCCGTATACATGGAAACCGTACCTCACTCCACTCAACCAATCTCCTATGCACTAGAATCCGCTGAAAAGGACCTGTTCATCAAGAACATGGCTGAGGAACTCAAAAAATTGACAAGTGGAGTTCAGGGTGTCAAAGGAGGTAAAGGATAGAAGGTCTGAATTATGAGGATTTGTGCATACAACTAGATGTGGAACTACCGAAGGGTTACAAACCTCCCAAGTTTGAATTGTTTGAGGGAACAGGTGATCCCAAGGTTCATTTGAGAACTGAATGTGACAAGCTCATAGGGGTTAAAAAAGATGAAAGGATCTGAATGAAGCTCTTCATGAGGAGTCTTACCGGAGATGCCTTGTCCTGGTACATAAGCCAGAACCCTAAGAAGTGGGCCAATTGGGTGAGCATGGAATCTGAATTTATAGACCAGTTCAGGTTCAATACGGAGAATGCACCAGATGTTTCCTACATCCAGAACTTAAAGAAGAAGCCAACTGATATTTTTCGCGAGTATGCTACTCGGTGAAGGTCAGCAGCAACCAAGGTTAGACCAGTACTAGAAGAAGAACAAATGAACAAGTTCTTTGTCAGGGCACAGGACCCACAGTATTATGAAAGGCTAATAGTCATTGAGAATCACAAGTTCTCCGATATCATCAAACTCGGAGAAAGGATTTAAGAGTGTATCAAAAGCGGGATGGTGCTAAACTTTGAGGCAATGCAGGACACAAACAAAGCATTACAATAATGTGGCATATCAAAGAAAAAAGAATTAGGGGCAGTAATGGTAGCCCAAGGCCCAAAATCTCCGCTCACATACCAATCACCTCCACCCACATACCAACCCTCATCTCCTAGATATTCTCAACCCGCCACCGCCTATCACACTTATGACACCCAGCGAACCTACTATAATTCACCTCCAACTCATCCAAATTATCAGAAACCCCGACCTAACTTTGATTGCAAACCACCCTGACAATACAATGTTATTGCTGAACCCATCGACCAGTTGTATCAAAGGTTGAAGGCCACTGGTTATGTCACTCATATTCCTACTGTGGCAGTGGAGAACTCATCTCAATAGGTCAACCCAAAAAAAACTTATGTATATCATTCCGGTATGAAGGGGAACACCATTGACGAGTATCGAACATTAAAAGATTAGATCCAGGCATTGATTGATAACAAGGTCATATAGGAAAATGAAGCTACGCCCAACGTGTGCAGCAATCCTCTCCTCGATCAACGGTGTGATGGGTTCCATGTGATAAAGATAGATGAAGAATGGGATCCTGAGGGGTCAATCGAGCTTATTCAAGAAGGCGATGACTTTAAACCCGCAGTCATACTCACTCCTATTGGGGTACAGATATAGCCATCAATAAAAGTTGAGGTAACTACGTCGGTTCCAATTGAGGTAGAGGTGGCACCACCTACCACCACACCAATTACGTTTGAGGTAGAAATGGTCACACCTTTCACAGTGACAGTATCAACGACACCTACAATAATTCCAAGGCTATACCTTGGGATTACGTTGCTGAAGCCAGGAGAAAAGGAAAAGCAGAAATGGAAGAATCTAATGTTGCACAAGGAATGACCAGAACGAGAAGGATCTATACACCCAAATACTTGGGAGGATCATTAGAACAAAACCCCCACCTAGATCTCCATCCTGTCACAATCACAAAATAAGAAGGAGCACAAGAATCCTTTGATGAAGGTGTTGAATGTAGCTTATGTGCCCACCAATATCACCTGCGGAGAAATGGCCAACATGGTAGGGAAAGCCAATCCTTATACTCTTGCAAGGTGTATGTTTATCCCAGCCCGAAATTTTTGCCATGACGTTTCAACTGTATCGTCTGGGTAATGCCCTGGAGTTTCTTTCCAAGCGCTTTGCCAGGTTCGTACCCATACCATACTAGTATGCTTTCTATTTTTTTACTCCACCATTTGTCTTTCTCAAGTGCATTGACATGTTCGATGTGGTGATAAGTTTTCCCTCCTAGACTTCTTCTGCTCTCGATAACCGGGATGGTTTGACTGGTGCAAATAGGATTACTTTCATCTCCGTGGATGATCACCTCCTGATGGTTTCATTCGAACTTCACGGCCTGGTGTAGTGTGGAAGCCATGGCCCCAACAGCATGTATCCTTGCCTCAGCTGTGGGTAAAGCGCTTGCTGTTGACAAGGTAACACAAGATAGAACACGACCTAGTGCAGCAAAGGTGAAGGTTATACTTGATCTTTTGGATAAACATCCTAAAAAGATTAAGCTACTGATAGTGGACAGAATCTCGGGTAAAAGTATCGTACATTACCAGGAGGTGGTGTATGATAATATTCCTACGTATTTCACCTTTTGCAAGCATCAAGGACATGGTGAAAATGTTTGTCGAGCGAGGAACGAAAAAGAAGGAAAGGAGGTAAAGGCAGAGGAAGTGAAATCTGGAAGTAATATGTCTGTGGTCGAGGTGAGAAATTTTGTCAAGTTACAAGGTGTTGCTAGGGACTATTTGAATGCCAAAAGAATGAATCAAAGAGCTATGGAAATAGCAGGTGATAAGCTGGGTGATGAAGCAGCAAACCAAAAATATTTGGTCGAGCAGCAAGTTTTGCAAAATGAAGGAGTATTGGTGGCTTCTGTTGGGCGAAAGGAAGCTGGTGATCGACCAGATGTGCAAGTATTTGATTTAAATATTGATAATCAAAGGATATCAGTAGGTGATGTAGTAGGCCCGTTGAAACTACTGTCAGGACATGTTACAGGAGATGCTATAAAATCAACTGGTATATGTGCAAATATGATGGCTACTGTTGCACTAAAACAAACTAGGGATCGAGCTGTTGCATCTGTGGACCCAATGGAGAAATCAACTGAAATGAAGCAGGATGCACCTAGGATTGTGTATCCTACAGGTCGAACCAAATCTGATACAAAGAGCTTGCCAAGTTATAATTTATTGAATGAGGAGGACATAGCTGGGCTAAAGGTTAGTAGTACAGGATCAGTCCCTAAAGGAGCTGGGAATTTTTATAATGCCCAAGAGCAGGCAGCAGGTGCATTAAATACAAATGGGAAATCTGAGGTTAATGCATTGGGTAATGCATTTATAAATAATGCTGATATACCAGGTGCACGAGAGGCTAAGTTGCTTTCTTCTAATGACACAACTGTTGCATCAACAAATGCAAACTTAATGGAAACTGTTGATCGAGCTGGTGCGTCTGCGCAACTTAACTCTAAGGCAGGTGGTGATCGAGGTGATATGACACAGAATTCAGATGCTAATGCACCACATATGGTAACTGAAGGTGAGGTCCATATGTTAGACAGTAAAATGTCAAATGATACAAGCCTAAATGGAGATCGAGCTGTGACACCTGTTACTCCAGTGGTGAAATCACCAATAGCAGGTGTTTTGGAGGATGTTGTTAATATTGTATCAGGAGAAAAGCCAGCAGACCATGTTGGGACTACGGATGGGGTTAAGGAGCAGCAGATCGCGAGGAAAGCAGCAGCTCGAATAGCTACTTCTGGAGCTGCTCAACATAATGCTGCACTAGTTGGTAAAACTAAACAACAAGCAGCTCTTACAGCTACTAGTGAACCTGCAACAGCATTTCCAAATAAGTATATGATGTCCAAGCAAATAGTCACAAACGCCAGCACTGGAAAAAATGCACAACACAGTGAGAATTTGCCTATACATTGGGTTTTCGATAGCAGGGTGGGGAGGAACATCAAGGCAAATTTAAGAGGGATGGAAATCAAATTTAAGCTATGGACAGATCAACGCGAGTATGATGATGAGGAACTCTATGGTGATGCGTTTTTTGGGATTTTGAGTGAAGAGGATGATCAAGAGAGTGAAGACGAAGGTGTGCTATCAGCATGCTCACCATCAGTTCCTAAATTTGGCAGCTCCATGAAGGCAATCTCCAGCAGCAAACTCAATGCAAAAGTACAAGTATTTGTGCCAAAAACTGGAAAGCAAAAAATTGCAGCTAGCATAGCAGGTACTTCTCTGATGCAAAATACAGCAACAACTAGGCCTGGGCAGCTGCAGAATGTGCTAGAACAAAATGCAGCAACATCATTTTCCGAACAGCAGCAACAACATTTGAATACAACATCCGACCACCAATTGAAGGCGAGCAATCATGGAGCAAAGATGATTGGGCAGCAGCAATTTGCAAACAACTATGGAGTAATTTCGTCTGGGAAGCACCAGACTTTAACAACCACTTCAACTGCTATTTGTGGGGCTGAATCAACACCAACATTAGAAGCTGGGCAGCAACAAAGGGTCACAACCACTCCAGCTTTTTCAGCAGAAGAAAGAAGACTCTTGGATGCAATGGTAAGTGCAAATCCTGTGAATTCTATATATAATAATGCTGGCAGCACTGGGCGTGCAAGTAGAAGCAGGAACAATTTGCAAACTGTAGAACAACCACGACACAAGGGAACATTGGTTAATCAACATGAGGGAAACACTATGGTGCCACAAGGTTTTGATCAAGACATACCAAATCCGGTGATTGTGGGAAGAGATACATATGAAGAAGGTGAGGCAGATGATATTCTAAATCAATGTCAGGCAGAGGCAGCAAGAAAAGAGGATTTATCACCAATGCATAATGGAAAAAGTATGAAGTCTCGTATAAGAGATAAAAGTTGGGACGGTAAGGTGAATGAAGATGCAAACGTAAGGCGACTTCCAATGAGAGTTGCCAAACAAAAAAGGCCATCCAAAATACATCTACAAAGTCCAACCGTTCAAAAAAGAAATGATGAATCTCGAACACATTTTGAATAGGGTTGAAGAACAAGACAAAGAGATACAACTTGAAGAAGTTACAGGATTGGACAAGAAGGGACAAGATTTTAATTACAACTACATTATATTTTATCACTTTATTAGTATAATCATTTGTAATATCATCATAGAGTATGTTATAAACTATGTGATGATCATAGAATATTTGGTACTTTCAACTTCTTATTTTTTACATGCATGCTAGTAGGTGAGGCTTTTTACGCCTCAATAGGATTAGTAAGGTAAGGTTTAGCCAGGTTTGTGTTGCCTTGGTCCTATGCCTTTGGAAAAATATTCACACGGCTATGATATTATATGCCCTCGTGAGACTGTGCCGGCAGCTACACCATGAATCCTCTACATGAGGCTGCCATCATAAGGCAATGTGAGGCGCAAAGGAGTGATTATATAGCCAAGGCATATGGGTAACAATACCGGTGCTATTGTCCCCCTTATTTATACTTTTCCTAATTGTTGTATTTTTACTTTCTTTTATTAATAAAAAACTAGCCCTAGGCGCTTGCCTAGCGGACTGCCAAAAAAAAGTGCTAGAAAGTCATTAGATCACCTTCCACGAGGATGAATTACCGCCTGTAGGGTTAAGTCACAACCGGGCACTACATATCACGGTACAGTTTGAGGACAAATTCATTGCTAGGGTCCTAATAGATAGAGGTTCAAACCTCAACATTTGTCCGTTGACTACTCTAAAAAGGTTGTGCAAAGGTTTCCATGAGATACGGGCAGGAAGCATGAACATGAAAGCCTTTTGATGGGTCTCAAAGGGCCACGATTGTGGAGATTAATCTTTGTCTGCAGATAGGGCCAACTTGGTTCGATGTTGAATTCCAAGTGTTTGACATATTAGCTACATACAATCTTCTGTTGGGTCGACCTTGGATACATGCCATTGGGGCCATGGCTTCCACACTACACCAGGCCGTGAAGTTCGAATGGAACCATCAGGAGGTGATCATCCACGGAGATGAAAGTAATCCTATTTGCACCAGTCAAACCATCCCGGTTATCGAGAGCAGAAGAAGGATAGGAGGGAAAACTTATCACCACATCGAACATGTCAATGCACTTGAGAAAGACAAATGGTGGAGTAACAAAATAGAAAGCATACTAGCATGGTATGGGGACGAACCTGGCAAAGGGCTTAGAAAGAAACTCCAGGGCATTACCCAGACGATACAGTTGAAACGTCATGGAAAATATTTTGGGCTGGGATACACATACACCTGGCAAGAGTATAATGATTGGCCGCCGCCATGGCATGGTCCTTATTACCCTCTCGAGCAACCAGTGCCACATTTTCATCAGACTTTTCACCAGGCTGATATAATATGGGTAACTGCAAAGGAGGAAGCCTTAGCTTGGCTGAGGAATTTGTTCCTAGAGGACGAGGATATGGATTGCAGTGCGATAATTAAGGAGGAGGGGGAGGAAGAAGGCCTCACCATTCAGACTGTGGAGAAGGGAGTCGTTCCCAAGAATTGGACTGCCATACCATCCCGGGCCCGCCATGTCATGAAACAAAAATCCCTCCGAAGGAGTCGTGATGGCACCTAGTCTCTAAACTAGGTAAGCCTAATAATAACTGAAATAACGTTGATAGTTACTAACTTTAAATTAAATATCTCTTAACACATTACAATTCCCAAAATCAGTACTACAACTCACAAGCCTTTCTAAGAGTAGTTATACAAACTAAATACAACACTATTTTAGAACGAGAAGGAATCCATGGAACATGATTACAATCGAAGATGACTCTGAGGCCTGCGAACGTAGAAGCAGGCTGTCTTGAGTCTCCACCACAAAGATCTATATAGCTACTATTGATCAATACATGGATCCGTACACAAAATAAAAGTACAGAAGTGTAGTATTATCACACCACGGCGGTTCCCAATAAGTATCAAGACTAACCTCAATTGGGTAGTGACGAGGAACAGTCAAGACACCTAATGGTCAGACAAATTAAACAGGATATGATAACAACTATCAATATAAAGGTAACGAAGTAATATCAATAGCAGTGATAAATCAAACTACAAGCAGTCAAAATAGTAAAAAGAAACTTGGATGGAAACGAAAGATAACCAAGTAAATTAACACCAACATAGCTGGAACACAGATAAGTAAAAATGTCTCAACAAGGAAGGAGATGTCATCTCAATAAATCATATCATTTATGATGCACAATTCCATCCATCTCAAACTCGATGTCTCATATCATAACCTCAATTACCAAACTGTCACGACCCTAAACCCAGACCCGATCTTGATAGAGCCTCTCATGAAGACAAGACCAGCCAACTATTCCTAATTCGATGTTAAACAGTTAAACAACACAAAAACAGTCTAAAACATGATTTAATAATACTAAGTAGCATATAATATCGTAAATATGCGGAAAGACAACCCAACCCAACACAACCCTAAACCGGGGTGTCACTAGTAATGAGCATCTATAAAACCTAATACAAGTCTGAAAAGTCTAAAACTATTACAAATGTCTGATAAGAGACAGAAATGGTAAAGAGGGATAAACACAGGACTGCGGACGTCAATAGCTACCTCGTGGACTCTGATATCTGTCGGGAGCTCTCAACTCGCACTGGAAGGATCCACAACGCCTGAATCTGCACACGGGGTGCAAGGTGTAAAGTGAGTACTCCAACTCAGTGAGTAACAAATGTAAATAAAGACTGAAAGCAAGAAAACACGTAAGGCACAAGACATTCTATAAGTAAGCAGTAAAACCATTTAAACAGTAAACCAGTGAAAGCTAGGTAAAATCCTTTAACTCAAAACTTACTTCAAGAAAAGACTTTTTCAACAATTAAGCAGGTAATTAATAGTCAATTATCAAAATAAACACATAAAGGTTTGCCCCTCGGGCATAATATCAACAAATCCGCCCCTCGGGCAACATCTCAGAACAGTATCAGCCCCTCGGGCAATCACATGGAACAATACCAGCCCCTCAGGATCAATCTCACATCACAATGGGTACCCGCGCTCACTGGGGGTGTACAGACTCCTGGAGGGGCTCCTTACGGCCCAAGCGCAATATCAAGCCACCTCGTGGAATCATCACTAGGCCCTCAGCCTCATATAAATCAAGCCACCTCGTGGCATACATTTCTCAATACCTCGGCCTCATAATCAGTATCAAATATTTCCTCACAACATAGGCCTCCGGCCTTACCCAGTAAAAAATCCTCAAAAGCCACTCGGGCAGTAGTAAAATATGTTTCTCAACGTAAAATATCATTTAAAAGATCATGTATGTGTTAAAACAGAGTAAACATGGCTGAGTACGAAAAACAGTGAAATATAACATGACTAATTTCAAATATAAAGTCAAATTAGTGAGGAAATACCAGTAAAAATCCCCGAAGGGTTTAAATAGTTGGCACAAGGCCCAAATAATGATGATAGCAAATAGATTTCAGCCAAATATGCGGTAAAATATTCAATCGAGACGGACCAAGTCACAATCCCTAATAGTGCATGACCTCACGCTCGTTATCCAGCATGTGTCTCACCTCAACATAGCACTACGATGTGCAATCCAGTGTTTCAAACCCTCATAACATCATTTACAATCGTTACTCACCTCGAACCGGTCAAATCTCTAGTTCGCGATGCCTTTGCCCCTCGAATCGACCTCCATTCGCATTGAATCTATCCAAAATCAGAATAAGGACGTCAAAATATATTAAAGGAACGAAGCCCAAACGAAAGCAATCAATAAATGACTCAAATCCCGAAATTACCAAAACCCGACCCCCAGGCCCACGTCTCGAAATTCGATAATTTTTACATCAATGGATTCCTTATCTCCCCACGAGTTTATACATATCAATAGTTCTGAAATCCGACCTCAAATGGTCCTTCAAATCCTCAATTAAAGGTCTAAGTTTCCAACCCCTAGTTTTCCCAATTTTCACTCTTAATTTCCATAATTTCTAGTTCTAATTCGTGAAATAATAGCATAGGAACGAGTTTTAAGTCCAAATTCCTTACCTCAATAAAGTTCCCTTGAAATCCCTCTTTCAAATCGTCAAAAAAGTTCCAAAGCCGAGATAAAAATGGTGAAATATCTCAAAATTCGCGAAGGCCACAATTTATACTTTCTGCCCAGACATTTTCGCATTTGCGGTCCTTTAACCGCTTCTGCAGTACCGCATATGCGGTTCTTCCTCCGCTTCTGCAGAAATTACTTACCCGGTCAAAACTCGCATCTGCGATCACTTACCCGCATCTATGGCATCGCAGATGCGGTCACCCTAACCACTTCTGTTATCTCATCAGGCTCCCTTTTTGCTTTTGTGGCTAAATGCCCGCACATGCAACGCCACACCTACGATCCCCAATCCGCAGGTGTGAAAATACCAGAAGCAGCAAATTCAGCAACTGCAATAAAGTTCAAACTTCTCCGTTAACCATCCGAAATCACCCCGAGGCCACCGGGACCTCAACCAAAAGCAAAAACATACCTTAATAAATTATTCAAACTTGTACCAACCTTCAAAACACCTCAAACAACATCAAATCAACCAAAACACATCAGATTCAAGCCAAACTTTCTAAAATCTTCCGAATTCTGCTTTTGATCAAAAACCCAACCAAACCACGTCTGAATGACTGGACGTTTTGCACACGCATCCCGAATGACACAACGAAACTACTGAAACTCTTGGAATTCTATTCTGACCCCTATATCAAAATATCGCCTACCAACCGGAAATTGCCAAAATATCAACTTCGTCAATTCAAGCCTAAATCTACTCCGAACTTCCAAAACTCATTCTGATCACACTTCTAAGTCCCAAATCACTTACCGAAGCTAACCGGAACTCACATCTGATCCCTCTAACACATAAGTCAACATCTGGTTGACTTTTCCAACTTAAACTTCCTTAAAAGAGACTAAGTGTCTCAAACCTTACCAAAGTCATTCCGGATTCGATCTGACCAACCCGATACCACAAAACACGGATAAACAAAGCATAAAGAAGCAGAAATGGGGGAAACGCAGCGGTAACTCATGATATGACTGGCCGGGTCATCACATCCTCCCCAACTTAAACAAATGTTCATCCTCGAACTAGTCAAGAAACAAACCTGAAGCCTCAATAGGTGAGGATATCTGCTTCACATCTCCCGCTCAGTCTCCCAGGTAGCCTCCTCCATGGTCCGACCTCTCCACTACACTTTCACTGAATCTATATCTATTGACCTCAACTTTCGAACCTGATGACCCAAAATAGCTAGTGGCTCCACATCTAAGTCAAATCATCATCCAACTGAACCGTGCTGAAATCCAAAACATGAGACGGATCCCCAATATACTTCCGAAGCATAGAAACATGAAATGCCAGATGCACATTCGACAAGCTGGGTGGAAAAGCAAGCTCATAAGTCACCTCCCCAATCCTCCGAAGCACCTCAAAAGGCCCAATGAGGACTCAATTTCCCTTTCTTCCCAAATCTCATAACACCCTTCATGGGCGAAACCTTCAACAAAACCTTCTCGCCAACCATGTAGGACACATATCGAACCTTCCTGTCAGCATAACACTTTTTCCTTGACTGCGTTGTATGAAGCCTCTCCTGAATCACCTTCACCTTCTCCAAAGCATCATGCACCAAATCTGTCCATAATAGCCTAGCCTTACCGAGCTTGAACCAACAAACTGAAGATCTACATCGCCTCCCAAACAAATCCTCATATGGAGCCATCTGAATACTCGACTGGTAGATGTTGTTATAAGTAGACTCTGCAAGCAGTAGAAACGAATCCCATGACCCTCCGACATCAATGACACGAGCATGAAACATGTCCTCCAATATCTGAGTAGTGCGGTCGGACTGCCCGTCCGTCTAAGGGTGAAAAGTTATGCTCAACACAACCTGAGTACCCAACTCTCTCTGCACAGACCTTCAAAATTGCGAAGTTAACTGAGTGCCCTATCTGAAATGATGGAAACTAGGACACCATGCAACCGAACAATCTCCCGGATATAGATCTCTATCAACCACTCTAATGAATAGGTAGCACATATAGGAATGAAGTGTGTAGACTTGGTCAGCCGATCCACAATCACCCAAATAGCATCGAACTTTCTCAAAGTCCATGGAAGTCTAACAACAAAGTCCATAGTAATCCTCTCTCACTTCCACTAGAGATTATCTATCCGCTGAAGCAAGCCACCCAATCTCTGATGCTCATATTTCACCCGCTGACAATTGAGACACCGAGCTAGAAATCCCACAATGTCTTTCTTCATTCTTCTCCACCAATAATGCTATCTCAGATCCTAATACATCTTCCCGGTACCCGGATGATTGGAATACCGTGAGCTATGAGCCTCTTCCAAAATCAACTCCCGAAGCCCATCCACCTTGGGCAGACAAATCTGGCCCTGCATCCTCAACACCCCATCATCACCAATGGTCACATCTCTAGCATCATTATGCTGAGCTGTGTTCTTAAGGATAAGCAAATGCGGATCATCATAATGGCGCTCTCTGATGCAATCATATAAGGAAGACCGAGAAACCACACAGGACAATACTCGACTGGGCTCCGAAATTTCTAACCTCACGAACCGATTGGCCAAGGCCTGAACATCAACTACAAGAGATCTCTCCCCAACTAGAATATATGCCAAAATCCCCATACTCACTACCTTTAAGCTCAAGGCATCGGCCACCACATTGTCTTTCCCGGATGGTACAATATAGTGATATCATAATCCTTAAGCAACTCCAACCACCTCCGCTGCCTCAAATTGAGATCCTTTTGTTTGAACAAGTGCTGGAGGCTACGATGATCAGTAAACACCTCACAAGACACACCATACAAGTAATGTCTCCAAATCTTCAATGCGTGAACTATGGTAGCCAACTTTAAATCATGAATGGGGTAGTTCTTCTGATAGGGCTTCAACTGACGAGAAGCATAAGCAATAACCCTACCTTCCTACATCAATACACAACCAATAGCAACTCTCGACGCATCACAATACACGGTATATAAATCTAAAGCTAATGGAAAAACTAACACTGGAGCTGTGGTCAAAGCTGTCTTAAGCTTCTGAAAGCTCTCCTCATACTCGTCCGACCATACAAATGAAACACCCTTCTAAGTCAGCTTGGTCAAGGGCGATGCGATAGATTAGAATCCCTGAACAAATCGACGATAATAGCCTGCCAAACCAAGAAAGCTACGAAACTCTATGGTTGAGGATGGTCTGGGCAAACCCTGAACCACCTCTATCTTCTTTGGATCAACCTGAATACCCTCGCTAGACACCACGTGCCCCAATAAAGCCACTGAACCGAGCCAAAACTCACACTTGGAAAATTTTGTATAAAGATTCTCCTCTTTCAATCTCTGCAACACAACTCTCAAATGCTCCGCGTGCTCCTCCAGACTATGCGAATATACCAGGATATCATCAATGAAGACTATGACAAATGAGTCAAGATAAGGTCAAAACATGCTGTTTATTAAATGCAAGAATGCTTCTGGGCATTGGTTAGCCCAAAAGACATCACTAAGAACTCATAATGACCGTATCGGATCCTGAAAGCTGTCTTAAGAATATCCAAGTCCCCGATCTTCAACTGGTGATAACCTGAATGGAGATCAATCTTGGAGAACACTCTCGCTCACTGAAGTTGGTCGAATAAATCATCAATGCGAGGCAAATGATATTTGTTCTTAATTGTTACTTTGTTCAATTGCCTATAATCAATGCACAATCTCATAGTGCTATCTTTCTTCTTCGCAAATAGAACCGGCGCACCACAAGGTGACATACTAGGCCGAATGAACCCCTTATCAAGGAGTTCCTAAAGCTGCTCCTTTAACTCTTTCAACTCTGTTGGTACCATGCGATACGATAGAATAGAGATGGGCTGAGTGCCCGACACCAGGTCAATACCAAAATCAATATCCCTGTCTGGTGGCATACCCGGCAGGTCTACAGGAAACACGTAAGGAAAATCCCTCACAACTGGAACAGAATCCAATACTGGGAGTCTCAGCTCCGACATCCCTCACAAATGCTAGATATGAAAGACAACCCTTCCCAACCATACGTTGGGCCTTCAAGAAAGAGATCACTCTACTAGGAACATAATCAGTCACACCTTGCCACTCGATCTGTGGCACACCCGGTATAGCCAATGTGACTATTTTAGCATGACAGTCCAGAAAAGCACGACATGAAGATATCCAATCCATGCCCAAAATGACATCAAAATCCACCATACTCAATAATAAAAGATCCACACAGGTCTACAGACCCCCAATAGAAACCACACACGACCGGTAAATACAGTATATAACAACAATATCACCCACCAGGGTAGATACATGAACAGGTAAAGCAAGGAACTCACGGGGCATACCAAAATAACGAGCAAACTATGATGACACATAAGAAAAGGTGAAATCGTGATCAAATAATACAGATGCATCTCAGTGGTAGACTGAAATAATACCCGTAATAACAGCATCTGAAGCAATAACATCGGGTCTGCTTGGAAGTGTATAGAAACAGGCCTAACTGCCCCCTGAATGACCTCCCCCTCTAGGGCGACCCGACTGACCTCCACCCCTAGCTGGGTGGGTGGGTGGTGGTGAAGCAATTGGCGCTAAGCCAATGATTGACCCCTCTGCTAAGATGAACTAGCAAAACGACGAGGACACTACCTCCATATGTTACCCATCTCTCCACACTCATAACAACTCCTAGGTGCTGGAGGAGGGTACTGAAGGGAACCCCTCGCACTGGAGTGACTAGAAGATGCACTCGGCATAGAAGAGCCCTAAACTGATAGAGCACGAGACGAACTCTGAGCTAAAAGGGAACTAAGTGATGACTGGCCCTGATGTAAACTATGAGAACCATGACCCGATGATGCCCCACGATAACTTGGGCGAGCTGGCTGAGCATGCCTAAATATACGGCCTCTGCCATGCTGAAACTGACCTCTCGAAGGAGTATCACTATAACTACCAGATCCTCGAGGCCTCTTGGCCTCCTCTCCTCTCGCTCCTGGCGACAAACAGACTCAATCTCAAGGGCAATATCCATAACCTCCTCGAAAGTAGCACCAATCACCTTCTCCCTGGTCATAAGAATACGAAGCTAATAAGTGAGGCCATCAACAAACCGCCTAATCCTCTCTTTATATGTCGAAACCATCCAAATATCATGACGAGCTAACTCAGAGAACCTAATCTCGTGCTGTGTCACAGTCATCTCTCCCTGACGCAACCACTCAAACTCTCTACGTAGCTCCTCTCTATGGGACTATGGCACATATTTCTCCAGAAAGAGAACGGAGAATTGCTGCCAGGTAAGGGGTGCTGCACCAACAGGCCTACGCATCTCAAAAGCCTCCTACCAAGTGAAGGCAGCTCCAGAAATTTGATAAGTAGTGAAAGCGACCCTGCTGGTCTCCAAAATACCCGATGTACAAAGCATCCTCTGGCACTTATCTAAGAAACCCTGGGTATCCTCGCCTTCTGCACTACTGAAGGTCGGAGGCTGCAGTCTACCAAACCTCTCCAACCTACGTTGCTCATTTCCCAGCATAGAAGGAACAACATAGTCCTGAGCAGCTGCAACCGGCTGGGCTGGATATGCCCCCGACATTTGAAGTCCCTGCACGACCTGCTCAGATGTGCGAACGGCGGGAGACTGATTGACTCCCCGGCCTGAGAAGTAGCTGCGGCTGTAGTAGATGAAACCACCTGAGCTAGGCCAGTGCAAACTAATAAGATTTGAGCCAAGGCCTCCTGAACACCCGGAATCACAATGGGCACAGCTAATGCTGTATTCTGGCCCGGGCCCGGGCCTTAGTGGGCCTAACGGGCCGGGCTTCGTAGGCCTGGGCTCTGGCGGTCCTGGGCCTGGCGGTCCCGGTCTTCGTGGGCTCAATGGGTAGAACCGGCCCGTGACGGGCCTAAGCCCACATGGCCCTGTGCTTAACGGGCCGGGCTCGTGGGCTTCGCGGGCCTAGCGGTTTTTTTTTTAAGGCAATTTCTTGTAGTATCATGGCTATATTAAAAATTCACTATGTAGTATATATGTAGATCTAATTATTAAAGTGCTTGACGAAAAAGAAAATAACAAAACAATAGTAAAACACTAAATTGTCATGCATAATATATTGTCTTGTAGTATATATATTGTATCTTATGTATATATATTCGCATAATATATTTTCTTGTAGTATATATATTGTATCTTATGTATATATATATTCGCATAATATATTGTCTTGTAGTATATATATTGTATCTTATGTATATATATTCTCTTATATATTTTCTTGTAGTATATATATTGTATCTTATGTATATATATTCGCATAATATATTGTCTTGTAGTATATATATTGTATCTTATGTATATATATTCTCTTATATATTTTCTTGTAGTATATATATTGTATCTTATGTATATATATTCGCATAATATATTGTCTTGTAGTATATATATTGTATCTTATGTATATATATTCGCATAATATATTGTCTTGTAGTATATATATTGTATCTTATGTATATATATTCTCTTATATATTTTCTTGTAGTATATATATTGTATCTTATGTATATATATTCGCATAATATATTGTCTTGTAGTATATATATTGTATCTTATGTATATATATTCTCTTATATATTTTCTTGTAGTATATATATTGTATCTTATGTATATATATTCGCATAATATATTGTCTTGTAGTATATATATTGTATCTTATGTATATATATTCTCTTATATATTTTCTTGTAGTATATATATTGTATCTTATGTATATATATTCGCATAATATATTTTCTTGTAGTATATATATTGTATCTTATGTATATATTGTAGCTTATAAATAATTCTAAGTATAGACAAAGAAATATTGCGAAAAGATATTCATGGGTAGAAGCAATAAATTTTATTACCAAAAATGGCATATCTTTCTTAGTCATCCTTCCCCCAATGGAATGAGCACAACAAGGTACTAATACCACCATTAGAAGAAAAAAAACTAAGGAAGATGTGCCAAAATACAAGTTACATATTAGTCTATGTATTATCTCTAACAAATCTCATAAATCCTTCAAGGTTCGAAGGAGGTTGCGTTGGTGGTGGTGGAAAAGAAGCTTGTTCATCACCACTTCCGGGCGAAGCCAAATCCTCCGCAAGTTCCGCTATCATTTCTTCATAAGCTTCATCTATCGCCGGTTGTGCTTCTGCAATTCCAAAGTTTCTTCTTTCCGAGCGGATCCAATCTCTAAACAGTACTGATTTTTCCAAGCTATCCCTCATAGACGCTCTATGATCACCTATTTGCAGTCTTGCTTGACTGAAAGCGCTCTCTGATGCAACAGTTGAAGCTTGAATTGATAAAATATCCCGAGCCATCCTTGCAAGAACAGGAAAATGTTTTTCCCTTGCCTTCCACCATTCCAAAAGATCAAAAGAGCCGTCTGGATTCTCCTTTTCAAGTCCCTGAGACAAATAAACTTGCAGCTCATTTAGATGTGAAGTTTCATCATAATTTTCACCTTGAGACCCCCTGAACTCCGTCCAAGATTTAAGAGCTTTTAAGCCCGCAACTCTTTTAGACGATTGTGAGCTAGACGAAGTAGGGGTTGGAATAGTTGGCCTAGCATGCTCTAAGGCAAGTTGATAAGCATTATAAACTGTTTGAGCATTAATCTTAATTGAAGCTTTTTTTTTTTTTTAAAAAAATAGTCGTTGGGCCCGTTAGGCCCGCCAGGCCCGCCAGGACCAGCCCAGGCCCGACTGACGGTCCCGGGCTAAACGGTCCCGGGCTCGTGGGCTCATATTAGAAGACCGGCCCGTCACGGGCTTCTGAGGACCACCAGTACCGGCCCACCCAGGACCGGCCCACCAGGCCCGTTAGGACCTCGGGCCCGGTCCGGTCCCGTTCAGGCCCGGTCCACCGAGCAGGAACGTCTATAACTGGGACCTGCTCCTGAACTGGGGCAGCTGGTGGATTTGCAGGTGCTTCCCTAGCCTCTCTACCCCTACCATGATCACGATAACATCCTCGGCCTCTGGTGGCCACGGCTGGTGGTACTGGTGGTCGTCCATCCTGACCGGTAGCACGTTTCCTCACCATCTGTGAGAGAATAGAACACATAAGTTTAGTACTCGAATCAACAAATTCGCACGACAAAAATTTCAATAATATGAAGTTTTTCCTATAGGTTTTGCAGCCTCTCGAGGATAAATACAGACGTCTCTGTACCGATCCGCGAGACATTACTAAACCTGCTCATGACTCGTGAGACCTATGTAACCTAGGCTCTGATACCAACTTGTTATGACCCTAAACCCGGATTCGGTCGTGATGGCGCCTCTCATGAAGACAAGGCCAACCAACTATTCCCAATTCGATGTTAAACAGTTAAACAACACGAAAATAGTGTAAAACATGATTTAATAATACTAAGTAGCAGATAATATTATAAATATACGGAAAGACAACCCAACATAGCCCTAAATTGGGGTGTCACTAGTTATGAGCATCTATCAAACCTAATACAAGTTTGAAAAGTCTACATCTATTACAAATGTCTGATAAGAGACAGAAATGGTAAAGAGGGAGAAACACGGGACTGCGGACGTCAACAGCTACCTCGTGGACTCCGATATCTGTCGGGAGCTCTCAACTCGCACTAGTAGGATCTGCAATGCCTGAATCTGCACACGGGGTGCAGGGAGTAAAGTGAGTACTCCAACTCAATGAGTAACAAATGTAAATAAAGACTGAAAGCAAGAAAACACGTATGGCACAAAGCATTCTATAATGAAGCAGTAAAACCATTTAAAATAGTAAACTAGTGAAAGCTAGGTAATATCCTTTAACTCAAAACTTACTTCATGAAAAGCCTTTTTCAACAATTAAGCAGGTAATTGACAGTCAATTATCAAAATAAACACATAAAGGTTCGCCCCTCGGGCATAATATCAACAAATTCACCCTTCGGGCAACATCTTAGAATAGTACCAGCACCTCGGGAAATCACATAGAACAATACCAGGCCCTCGGGATCAATCTCACATCACAATGGGTACCCGCACTCACTGGGGATGTACAGACTCCTAGAGGTGCCCCTTACGGCTCAAGCGTAATATCAAGCGACCTCATGGCATAATCACTAGGCCCTCGGCCTCATATAATTCAAGCCACCTCGTGGCGTACATGTATCAGGCCCTCGGCCTCATAATCAGTATCAAATGTTTCCTTACAACATAGGCCCTCGGCCTCATAATCAGTATCAAATGTTTCTTTACAACATAGGCCCTCGGCCTTACTCAATCAAAAATCCTCACAAGCTACTCGAGCAGTAGTAAAATATGTTTCTCAGCACAAAATATCATTTAAAAGATCATGAAAGTGTTAAAATAGAGTAAACATGGTTGAGTACAAAAAACAGTGAAATATAATATGACTGAGTTCAAGTATAAAGTCAAATTAGTGAGGAAATACCAGTAAAAATCCCCGAAGGGTTCAAATAGGTGGCACAAGGCCCAAATATGGCATTCAACTCAAATAATGATGATAGCAAATAGATTTCAGTCAAATACACAGTAAAATCATCAATCAGGACAGACTAAGTCACAATCCCCAATAGTGCACAACCCCACACTCGTCATCCAGCGTGTGCCTCACCTCAATATAGCACTACAATGTGCAATCCGGGGTTTCACACCCTCAGAACATCATTTACAATCATTACTCACCTCGAACCGGTCAAATATCTAGCTCGTGATGCCTTTGCCCCTCGAATCGGCCTCCACTAGCGTTGAATCTATCCAAAATCAGAACAAGGATGTCAAAAAATCCGACCTCAAATGGTCCATCATATCCTCAATTACCAAAGTTACCAAAAATCCCAAGCACTATGTTCATATCAAAGTTCTGAAATCCGACCTCAAATGGTCCATCAAATCCTCAATTAAAGGTCTATGTTTCCAAGCACTAGTTTCCCCAATTTTCACCCTTAATTTCCATAATTTCTAGTTCTAATTCGTGAAATAATAGCATAAGAACGAGTTTTAAGTCCAAATTCCTTACCTCAATGAAGATCCCTTGAAATCCCTCTTTCAAATCGTCCAAAAAGCTCCAAAGCCAAGATAAAAATGGTGAAATAGCTCAAAATTCGCGAAGGCCACAATTTATACTTTCTACCCAGGCATTTTCACATCTGCGGTCCTTTAACCGCTTCTGCGGTACCACATATGCGGTCCTTCCTCCGCTTCTGCGAAAATCACTTACCCGGCCAAAACTCGCATCTGCGATCACATACCCGCATCTGCGGTATCACACATGCGGTCACCCTAACCTATTCTGCGATCGCTTCTCATCAGGCCCCCTTTTTTCTTTTGCAGCTAAACGCCCGCAAATGCGGCGCCGCACCTGCGGTCCCCAATCCGCAGGTGCGAAAATACCTGAAGCTGAAAATTCAGCTAGTGCAACAAAGTCCACACTTCTTCCTCAACAATCCGAAATCACCCCGAGACTTCAACCAAAAGCACAAACATACCCTAATACCTTATTCAAACTTGAACCAACCTTCAAAACACCTCAAACAACATCAAATCAACCAAAACATATCAGATTCAAGCCAAACTTTCTAAAATCTTCTGAATTCCGCTTTTGATCAAAAACCCAACCAAACCACATCCGAATGACTGGAAATTTTGCACACACATCTTAAATGACACAACGGAACTACTGAAACTCTCAGAATTCCATTTTGACCCCTATATCAAAATCTCACCTACCAACCAGAAATCGCCAAAATATCAACTTCGCCAATTCAAGCCTAAATCTACTCCGAACCTCCAAAACTCATTCCGATCACACTCCTAAGTCCCAAATCACTTCCCAAAGCTAACTGAATCACCGTAACTCATATCCGAGCCCTCTAACACATAAGTCAACATCTGGTTGACTTTTCCAACTTAAACTTCCTTAAAAGAGACTAAGTGTCTCAAACCTTACCAAAGTCATTCTGGATTCGATTCGACCAATTCGATACCACAATACACGGATAAACAAAGCATAAAGAAGCAGTAATGGGCAAATGGAGTGGTAACTCATGAGACGACTGGCCGGGTCGTCACATAAACCTTTAGCACACCTGGCACCTTGTGCCCTCATATTTCTATCTTTCTTTGCACAACAATGTTCTCATGTTACTCAGTACATAGGGTTCATAACCAATGCAATTAAGATGTTCAAAGAGTCTCATTTACATAATATAAAGTAGTGTACAACTTCTAAGCCAATTAGGAACTCACCAAGAAAATATGAAGTTATTTTTAGAAATTATTTGAGTAAAGAAAGTACCATTTTCAATTAAAATACAACATCGAATGAATTATTACCTTTAACACGGGATTTAATAATTGAACTTAGTAGAAATTCCTTTTTTAAGTAAAATACAACCTCATGCGGTTTAAGAAAATTTAATCAGGTAACTAATTGAATAAAAAATGAACAATTATTGAAACTTGAAGTATTGAATTATGTATATAAATACGGAAAAGTATTGAAACACTATAGGGTTCCATCACAAAGGATCATAACAGTAAAGGAATCTGAATAGTTAAAATACTTGAATTGATAACCACAAATCAACACAACAAACAGAAAGTGCACGGTATAACCCTTCGTGCTTTATCACTCTTCCTCACCATATGCGTAAATAGAAATGTGCACGACATCACCCTTCATGCTTTAACTCTCTCATAATCATGGCACGACATCACCCTTCGTGCTTTTAGTCTCAATAATATGGCACGACATCACCTTTCGCGCTTTTACTCTCAATAATGTGACACGGCATCACCCTTCATACTTTTACACTCACAATATCGGCACAGCATCGTCCTTCATGATTTACACTCCTCCTCACAATATCATGTACGACATCACCATTCGTGCTTTACACTATTCCTCACCCAAATAATAGAAACAACAACATCCCAGCAAGGGAATCAACAATAGAAACAACAACATTCCGGGAAGGGAATCAACAACAGAAACAACAACATCCCGAAAATGGAATCAACAACAGAAACAATAACATCCCGGCAAGGGAATCAACAATAACCAATCTTGTTTCAACAGTTAGCTTTACAATATAGATCTCAATTTTAATCAATACTCTACAATGGTCAATTACCATGAGAATATCATCAGTCTTATTCAACATGATTAATCGTCCATTTAAGCATGAATAGTATATAACAAGGATCACGGGGAAAAAACAAGAGAACACAATAACCTTAACAAAAACAACGAGACATAATAAACACGTAACAAATACACCGATAACCACAATAATTGGACATGTAACATATTTGCACCCATAGAGGAATTCACAATCAACAAGTATTAAAACAATAAGGAAGACAATCCCTTCAATTAAGGCAAATAAGGGTCAAGTAACAAATAAGAGTTAAGGGAAAGCTAACAACATCATTTGGAGCATATAGAGGTAATTTAAGCAATTAGGAGGCTCAATCATAATGGAATACTTCCCACATAATGAACACAAGGACCTAAGATCCCTAAAGGCAAATTCCCCACAAATAAGTCTGAGCACACATTCGTCACCTCACGTGCACGGACTACAATTAGCATAGAAGACTCAAATCTTAAGGAGAAGTCCCCCACACAAGGTTAGGTAAGATACTTACCTCAATCCGGCCAATTCAACACTCAATTTAGCTTTTCCGTTACCGATTCATCAATGCTCGGCTCAATCTAGCCAAAAACGACTTGAATATATCTAACAATGCAAGAGAAAATAATTCCAATTAACAAAACTATGACTCTTATGCAATTCACAATAAATCAACAAAAGTCAACTCCTCGGGCCCGCATCTCGGAACCTGACAAAATATAAAAAAACCGAAAATCCATTCCGATACAAGTTCACCCATACAAAAATAATCCAATTCCAATACCATTTGGTCCTTCAAATTATCATTTTACATTTTTGAAAGCTTTCACAATTTTTCCCAAATTTCATCCCAAATCACGAATCAAATGATAAATTCAATGATAGATTCATGTATTTTATCCAAATCCGAGTTAGAATCACTTACCCCGATGAACTTCTTGAAAAAACTTCACAAAATTTCCAAGATCCGAGCTCTCTAGGTAAAAATATGAAATAAAACCCTAAATCTCGTATTTATAGTGCCCCTCTTTGATTCCCATTACCGCTGACCACGGTAAAACCACCGCCGATCGTGATTCTAGTGGCTACACCGATAGGCCTTAGTATTGTGGCCATAACTTTCTCTACAGATGTCCAAAATATGATTTCTTTCCTTTTATGGAAACAAGACACGAAGGGCTACAACTTTTATTTTTGAATAATCTCACAATTCCTTGTAGATCAAAAGATATAGGCATCCGAAGTCGGACCAACGAACCTGCGGATACTTCACGACCGCGGTCGCAGACCATTTTCAGCTACAGCGGAAATTCCACCGCTGCAGTGAAATATCACCACTGACAGTGGTCCTCCTGGCTGCTGGGGTGATGATTTACCGCTGTCTGTGACCCCCCCATGATCTGGAGCAACTTCTGAGTGCCGAAATGTCCGAACTCGCTCAAAACTCACCCCAAAACTCATCCGAGGCCCCTGGAACCTCAACCAAATATACCAACACATCCCATAACATCATACGAACTTAGACCTACTCTCAAATCACTTCAAAAAACGCTAAACCACGAATCAAATGCTGAAACGCATGAAAATCACTATGAACTTCAAGAACCTCTAGAATTGCAATCAAGCGTCTGAACCATATCAAATCAACTCCAAACGATACCAAATTTTGCAGGCAACTCCTAAATGACATAACGGAGCTGTTCCAACTTTCGGAATCGCATTTCGACCTTGATAACACAAAAGTCAACTATGGGTCAAACCTCTCCATTTTCCAAACTTCAACTTTTCCAACTTTCACCGAAATGCCTCAAATTACCCTACGGACCTCCAAATCCAAATCCGAACACACGCCCAAGTCCCAAATCACCATACGAAGCTATTACATCATCCAAAACTCATTCCAGAGCCATTTACTCAAAAGTTAAATTCCGGTCAAATTCTCTCCGCTTAAGCTTCCAGAATTATACTCCTTCTTTCCAATTCGACTCTGATTCATCCGAAAACTAAATCCAACCATGCACACAAATTGATATACATAATGTGAAGCTGCTCTTGACCTCAAACTGCCAAACTGGATGCAATTGTTCAAAATGACCAGTCAGGTCGTTACATCCTCCTCCACTTAAACATACGTTCGTCCTCAAACATGTCCGGAGTCATTCCAAAGCCATCGAACCACTTCCTGATCTCCTCATACATACACCCAGGGGTGATTCCCCACCACCCAAACCATGCAGAACCAACAATGCCACTTAACTGAAGGTCTCATCTCCTCCTTAGTCCATAACCTTATAATAGAACCCAAACCTCAACATCTGAAATTCATCATAGGACCCGAATTCCACATCATCACACTGAATACACCCAAACAAGCTGAATTGAGCCAAAAATTCCAAACCTCGAATACAATCACATGCTGATCCATGTAGCTCAAATAGTCGAAGCAATAACCTCTGGCCACCATAGCTCCTCAAATAACACTCTGGATGCCGGCAATACACTTCACATTGAATACAACCTTGTTTCGGACTTCCACAACACTGCACATGATAAAGAAACATGCAGAAACTCATAGCCGCTCATGAAGCGAACAAGTTAAGAAACTCTCTCGCCCGCCAATGGCCATTAACCAACTCTTAGCAGAAACAACCACATACTTCCAAACATTCCTCACCCCCAATTCTATAGTACAAACCTCATGTCTAAAAACCATATCTCATCCAATACAAGCAACCCAACTAACATCTCATCACGGAACCATACAATTTCTCACACTACACAATTTGTACACCAACCTAGCAATGACTCAATTATGCAGCACAAATAAAGGAAAGCAAAGTATAAGAATTATCTAACAAGTACAACATGTGTAACAACAAAAGTATAATAATTTTTTTTATTCATCAATTCATCCCACAAAGGGAAAACACGACACCAGATAAACACAAGGAAAGGGTATCCTACATAACATCTGTTGCGACGTGCAACCCGCTCCCAAATACTCATCAAGCCAGTATACCACATAACATCCGCTACAGTGTGCAGCCCGCTCCCAAATAATCATCGAGCCAAAATGCTCGAGTTCACCAATCATATGAATACTAATATCAAGTACAACAGAGTGCACAAATAAAACTATGGGAAAAATTGAATAAAAGTAATAAGACATAGAAGAAACAGGTACAACTGAGGTGCAATGAGCAAATTAACATCATGAGGACTATCTCGCCTGCATCGCCATAAGGCCTGAATGGAATTACCACATGCGTGGGGAATAATCATACAACCTTACAGCTCATCACAACATAAGAAAGCAGTACATAACATAGGTCAGAGGCATAATTAATATCCATTCTGCCTGATAAGATAACCAAAATGACAATCTCACAGGAGCACACAAACTTAACCTGGTACAAGATACATATTCTTATTGAGCTTTCACATAGCCCCCAACATAAATCCTGAGTGTTTTCCAAATAGGTAAATATCCTTTCCAAAAATCCATAGCGACTATCAATAATTCATGCTATTATTTATTCCATTCTCAACATTTCTTACTAATCTGTAAATGAAAATAGTCCACATATGAGCGCATCTACCCCCAAACCTCAGAAACACTAAAATTTCCATACCAACTCGACTATGCAAATCGAATGGTTGGTATATCACTCACACCCTATAATTTTGCTGAAGGACTCACATAGAACTTCTGGCCACGTAACAAAACATGGACGTCAAAAGCCTCAAAACTTAGTAATCACTATGCTACTAGCTACACACCCCCAAACCAAAACTCAAGGTCCTTTCCAAATGTGAACACTCTTCACATATGATAGCCAACAATTCCACACTCTATTAATTCCAAATACTGATCCAGGAGAAAACTGCAATATACCATATATTCCTTACGCCCGTAGTAGACAGTTAGTTCAAGCTATTTCCAAACCACCAAGAAGCCTCCGAGGTCCGCTCACATGCAACTAAGCCATCAGGACTACACCTCCCCAACTCAATCGAGTCACACAGATCGTCCAATCCAAGAGTGCTACCACAAATGCCAGTAGAGAATTCCCATTCAAAAGGACCAATTACTTCCATTGCCATGTTGACCCCATCACTACTGAACTAACTCATTTATTCGGATATTCGATAAGAAATATCCCCCATCAAAGACCCAATATCATCCCTTGCAAGATCTTAGTTTTTAGTTATATACAAATTTCAGAAATCTTCCAATACCTCTTATATACATACCTCAGGCCAAAATCGATGTAAATCCGACTCTGCAATCTGAACAATGCTAGTGGACTCCTCCACTTAGAGCGAAGCCATAGAAAACAACATTTGATGATCTGCAAAACTAACTTTCGTAGCTTGCACAACACCAATCACTAGGTACCCCAATACCACTAGCAGTCCTCAATCAACATCCACTTCGCGACCTTGCCACAATTGCAACGACTAGTCAACTAATTAAACCTTCTGAAGCTCACACTTATCAACTAGATGTCGGAAACCGTTGCGCCGCCATATGAACAATTGAATGGTCTCTCAATACCTCTGTATCTTCAGTTTGGGGGACACGTTGAGACAATGCATGAGCATCCCTGATTCCTTCGTATCCCATTTGTAGCATCACGAACCACTAGCGCATAGCAGACAGTGAGAGTGTAATATCATACAAGAGTGGATGTAGAGGAACATAAGTTATATACTTCAAGCTGAATTAATAATGCACGATAAGGAATGAAAGAAGTGGAATTTCCAAACAGTTCTGTAGCCTCTCGAAGATAAGTACAAACGTCTTCGTACCAATCCGCAAGACTCTACTAAACTTGCTTATAACTCGTAGCACCTATGAACCTAAGGCTCTGATACCAATTTGTCACAACCCAAAAATCCCTCCGAAGGAGTCGTGATGGCACCTTAGGTAAGCCTAATATTAACTGAAATAACGTTGATACCTGCTAACTTTAAATTAAATATCTCTTACCACATTACAATTCCCAAAACCAATTGTACAAGTCACAAGCCTTTCTAAGAGTAGTTATACAAAATAAATACAACACTGCTCCAAAACAAGAAGGAATCCATGGAACATGATTACAACTGAAGGTGACTCCAAGGCCTGTGAACGCAGCAACAGGTTGTCTTGAGTCTCTACCGCGACGATCTGTACAGCTACTATCGATCAATACCTGGATCTAGACACAAAAAAAATATACATAAGTGTAGTATGAGCACACCACGACAGTGCTCAGTAAGTATCAAGACTAACCTCGGTGGGGTAGTGACGAGGAGCAGTCAAGATGACTACTACTCAGACAAATTGAACAAGATATGATAACAAATATAAAGATAAAGGTAACAAAGTAATATAAACAACAGTGATAAATTAAACTACAAGAAGTCAAAATAGTAAAGGGAAACTCAGATGGAAACAAAAGATAACCAAGTAAATTAACACCAATATAGCTGGAACACAGATAAGAAAAAATGTACTCAACAAGGAAGGTGATGTTAGCTCAATAAATCATATCATATCTGATGCACAATTCCAGCCATCTCAAACTCGATGTCTCGTATCATAACCTCAATTACCAAACCTTTAGCACACCCGACACCTTGTGCCCTTATATTTTTATCTCTCTTTGCACAACACCGTTCTCATGTTACTAAGTACATACGGTCCATAACTAATGTAATTAAGATGTTCAAAGAGTCTCATTTACATAACACAAAGTAGAGTACAGCTTCTAAGTCAATTAGGAACTCACCAAGAAAAGATGAAGTTACTTTTAGAAATCATTTGAGTAAAGAAAGTACCATTTTCAATTAAAATACAACATCGAATGAATTATTACCTTTAACATGGGATTTAATAATTTAATCTGTAAAAATTTGTTTTTAAGTAAAATACAACCTCAGACGGCTTAAGGAAATTTAATTGGGTAACTAATTGAATTTAAAATGAACAATTATTGAAACTTGAAATATTGAATTATGTATATAAATACGACGAAGTATTGAAACACTATGGGGTTCCATCACAAAGGATCATAGGAGTAAAGTAATCTAAACAGTTAAAACACTTGAATTGATAACCACAAATGAACACAACAAACAGACAGTGCACGACATCACCCTTCGTGCTTTATCACTCTTCCTCACCATATGCGTAAATAGAAATGTGCACGGAATCACCCTTCGTGCTATAACTCTCTCATAATCATGGCACGACATCACCCTTCGTGCTTTTACTCTCAATATTGGCACAACATCACCCTTCGTGCTTTTACTCTCAATAATGTGGCACGACATCACCCTTCGTACTTTTACTCTCAATAATGTGGCAAGGCATCACACTTCGTGCTTTTACACTCACAATATCGGCACGACATCACCCTTTGTGATTTACAATCCTCCTCATAATATCATGCACGGCATCACCCTTTGTGCTTTACACTCTTCCTCACCCAAATAATAGAAACAAAAACATCCCATCAAGGGAATCAACAACATCCCGGCAAGGGAATCAACAACAAAAACAACAACATCCCGGCAAGGGAATCAATAATAGAAACAATAACATCCCGACAAGGTAATTAACAATAACCAATCTTATTTCAATAGTTAGCTTCGCAATATAGACCTCACCTTGAATCAATAATCAATGGTCAATTACCACGAGAATGTCATCAGTCTTATTCAACATGATTAATCGTCAATTTAAGCATGAATAGTACATAACAAGGATCACAGGAAAAAAATAAGAGAACACAATAACCTTAACAAAAACAACAATACCTAATAAGCACGTAATAACTACACCTGTAACCACAACAATTGGACATGTAACATATTTGCATGAAGTTATAGAGGAATTCACAATCAAGATGTATCAAAACAATAAGGAAGACAATCCCTTCAATTAAGGCAAATAAGGGTCAAGTAACAAGTCAAGTAACAAGTCAGAGTGAGGGGAAAGCTAACAATATCATTTGGAGCATATAGAGGTAATTTAAACAATTAGGAGACTCAATCATAACGGAATACTTTCCACATAATGAACACAAGGACCTAAGAACCCTAAAGGCAAATTTTTCACAAATAAGTCCAAACACACACACTCGTCACACTATAATTAGCACAGAAGACTCAAATCCTAAGGGGAAGTCCCCACACAAGGTTAGGTAAGATACTTATCTCAATCCGGCCAATTCAACACTCAATTTAGCTTTTCCTTTACCAATTCATCAATGCTCGGCTCAATCTAGCTAAAAACGACTTAAAGACATCTAACAATGCAAGAGAAAACAATTCCAATTAACAAAACTATGATTATTATACAATTTGCAAAAAAAAGTCAACAAAAGTCAACTCCCCCAGCCCGCACCTCAGAACCCGACAAAATTTACAAAAGCGAATACCCATTACGATATAAGTTCACCCATACAAAAATTATCCAATTTCGATACCATTTGGCCCTTCAAATCATCATTTTACATTTTTGAAAGATTTCACATTTTTTCCCAAATTTCATCCCAAATCACGAATCAAATGATGAATCCAATGATAGATTCATGTGTTTTAGCCAAATCCGAGTTAGAATCACTTACCCCAATGAAATTCTTGAAAAACCTTCGAAAAATCGCCAAGCTCCGAGCTCTCTAGGTAAAAATATGAAATAAAACCCTGAATCTCGTATTTATTGCCCCTGTGAGATTCCTGTCACCGCTGACCACAGTAAAACCAGCGCCGACCGCGCTTGTGGTGGCTGCACAGATAGGCCTTAGTATTTCGGCCATAACATTCTCTACATATGTCCAAATTATGATTTCTTTACGTTTCTGGAACCTAGACACGAAGGGCTACAACTTTCGTTTTTGAATCATCTCAATATTTGTCACGACCCGGTTCGCCCTCCTTGAACCATTGTGACGACACCTAGTCTCTACAACTAGGTAAGCCTATAATGCAGAAAATAAACCAAACTTGCGGAAGAAAAGAAAAAAATTTAAAACAAAAGTAGAGTAATATAACAGCGTTTAAAAGTGCCTCTCGTCATACACAATATTTAACTCTCAAAACTAATACATATGCCCAAAACCTGGAAACCCCTGAATCCACAAGCTAAAGATACTACATAGTGCTCTAACTCCAAAATAGTCTAAAACATGGAAAATACATAAGGGTTGTAACTACAAGAGATAATGGAGAGAGACTCTTCGATCGGTGGACGCGGTAGATATACCTCGAAGTCTCCAAAGGGTCACCTCGCCTCAAGGATGGTAAGATGGAGTCAAGGTACCTGGATCTGTAGATGAAAAACATGCGTAGAAAAGGCATGAGTACACCACAGCGATGCTAACCTCGGTCGGGTAGTGATAAGGAAGGTCAGGCCCTACTGAGGTTAAGTAAAATATAAAGTTCAACAGTGTAGAATAGAACAATATAAATAAGTACAACAATAAAAGTAACACAAGATATAAAGGGAAACAACAACTATTACAGAGACAAGGTAAACACAAAAAGAAATATGGTTAAGCACAAAAATAACACTCGGGAATCTCCCAAGATACCGTCCTGTAGTCCCAAATATACATATCCAATGGATCTCCCGGGATCCCGTCCCGTAGTCCAACTCATAGTGTGCGGGGATCTACCGGAATCCCGTTCCGTAGTCCCAAATGTAAATACCCAGTACTGGAGAATCTACCGGGTACAGTCCCGTAGTTCCATATAACTGTGGAGGGGGATCTACCGGAATCCCACACTACCGGAATCCCACATTCGTAGTCCCAATGTAAATACACAGTAGCAACAGGAAAATATTCACAAATGGCAAATTTCATATTAAGGCAAACAAGTAATTCTAGCCTAGCATGCTGCACAGAATTCAGGTAAGGTAGTTTGAGCAAGTAAAGCAATTAAGTCACTTAGACATGCTTTCCTAAGCTAACAACAGGCTTAATAGTGTAAGTAATAAAAATAGGAAGGAAGCATACTAGTAATTACTTAATGAAAACAGGATTTCCAACAATTAGCACAAATACACACTCATCACCTCACGTACAAGGCATTTCAATCATCAAATATTCCAAATCCTAAAGGGAAGGTCCCCCACACAAGGTTAGGCAAGACATTTACCTCGAACCAGCTCCAAATCAACTCGAAATCACGTTCTTGCCACGAGTATTCGACTCCAAATGTCCCAAATCAATTCACCATTGCATAATGTAAATAACACTTCAAGTAATTGATTCTACAATTAAATTCTAAGCTAATACGCGAAATTAGGTAAAATGACCAAAATGCTCCTCGGGTCCACGTCTCAGAATTGGGTAAAATTTATATTTTCAGAATCCTCACACGCTCACGAGTTTATGCATACCAAATTTATCCAAATCTAAGGTCAAATTCTCAATTAAAAGTCGAATTCTAGGTCTAAGAACTTTCTTCCAACTTTTCCCTAATGTTTCACCTCCAATCCGAAAGAAAATGATGAAACTAACTATAGATTGATGGAATATAACTAGAAATGGTTAAAGAATTATTACCCAATGACCTTCTCTTCAATTTTCTCTCAAAATCGCCCTCTCCCGAGCTCCGAATCGAATTTCCAACTTTTGAAACTAAACCCTCAAAATTTCATATTTCTTCCCAGCTATTACCGCATCTACGGTCAAGGGACCGCATCTGCAGTCCCGTTTTTACGGAACAATGGCCGCACCTGCGACCTTTCACTTAAGACCAGCTTCCGCATCTGCGACTCCCCATCTACAGATACGGTACCGCTTCTGTGGCTCCTGCTGAACCTCCCCATTTTTGCTTCTATGACCACATAGCCACTTCTACGGCGCCACACCTACGGTCCCACACTCGCATGTGCGGCTATGACAGAAAACCAGTAGTTGAAGGTGCAACTCTAAACTCTAAAATCCTTCCGTCAACCATCCAAAATCACCCTGAGGCCCTCGGGACCTCAACCAAAAGCACCAACAAGTGTAATACCACTGTCCAAACTTATATCAATCCTTAAAACACCTAAAACAACATCAAAATGATGAATCAATCACGGATTCAAGCCTAAGAACCCCAAAACTCTAGAAATACGCTTTCGATCAAAAGGTCTATCAAACCTCATCCGAATGACCTGCAATTTTGCACACACATCATATTCAACTCTACGGAGCTACTCCAACTTCCAGAATTCTATTACGACCCTCGGATCAAAATCTCACTATCAGGCCGGAAACTTCAAAATTCGACCTTTCGGCATTTTAAGACTAAATTAGCTACGGACCTCCAAAACACAATCCGAACACACCCCTAATCCAAAATCACCCAATGGAGCTAACAGACCCATCAGATTTTCATTCTGAGGCCGTTTTCACACTACTCTAACTACAGTCAAATTTCCAACACCTAAGCTCTCATTTAGGGACTAAGTGTTCCAAAACTCTCCGAAACTCAAAACCGAACACCCAGGCAAATCAAAATAGCAGAAATAAACACAGGGAAAGCAATTAATAGGTGATCGGGGCATAAATTCTTAAGACGACTGGCCATGTCGTCACATCCTCCTACACTTAAACATTTATTCGTCCTCGAACGAGCATAAAAACATACCTGAAGTAGTGAAAAGATGAGGGTAACGACTGCACATATCCTGCTCGGTCTCAAGGTCGCCTCATCGACTGGCTGACCCTGCCACTAAACCTTCACTGATGCAATGTTCTTTGACCTCATCTTCTAACCTGCCTGTCCAATATTGCCACTGGCTCATCAACATAGGATAGATACTTGTCCAATCGGACTGAACTGAAATTAACACGTGCAAGAGATCACCATGATACCTCTAGAACATCGAAACATGAAATACCGGATGAACTCCTGCCAAGCAGGGAGGTAAGGCAAGCTCATAAGAAACCTCCCCAACACGCCGCAATATCTAAAAAAGACCAATAAACCTCAAACTCAACTTTCCTTTCTTCCCAAATCTCATAATGCCCTTCATAGGCGAAATACGAAGCAGAGCCCACTCTCCAACCATATAGAAAACATCACGAACCTTCCGATCCGCATAGCACTTCTGTTTGGACTGGGTTGTATAAAGTCTATCCTGAATCACCTTAACCTTCTCCAAAGTATCATGTACCTAGTCTGTGCCCAATAATCTGGCCTCACCTGGCTCAAACCAACCCACCGGGGATCTACACCGCCTACCATATAAAGCCTTGTACGGTGCCATCTGAATGCTGGACTGATAGTTGTTGTTGTAGGAAAACTCTGCCAATGGAAAGAACTGATCCCAAGACTCTCCAAACTCAATCACATACGCACAGAGCATATCCTCAAGAATCTGAATAGTGCGCTCGGACTGTCCATCAGTCTGAGGGTGAAATAATGTACTCAACTCCACCCGAGTACCCAACTCATGTTGAACGGCTCTCCAAAATCGTGATGTGAACTGAGTACCTCTATCTGAAATGATGGAAACTGGAATACCATGCAGACGAACAATCTCCCAAATATAGATCTCAGTCAACCGCTCTAAAGAATAAGTAGTACACACAGGGATGAAGTGAGCAAACTTGGTCAGCCGATCCATAATCACCCAAATAGCATCGAACTTCCTCAAAGTATGTGGGAGCCCAACTACAAACTCCATGGTGATACGCTCCCACTTCCACTCCGGAATCTCTATCTATTGAAGCAACCCACCCGATCTCTGGTGCTCATACTTCACCTGCTGACAGTTGAGGCACCAAGCTACAAATCCAACTATATCTTTCTTCATCCACCTCCACTAATAGTGCTGCCTCAAATCTTGATACATCTTTGCGGCACCCGGATGAATGGAATACCGCAATCTATGGGCCTCCTCTAGAATCAACTCCTGAAGCCCATCAACATTGGGTACACAAATCCAACCCTGCATCCTCAATACCCCATCATCACCAATAGTCACATCTCTGGAATCACCGTGCCGAATCTTGTCCTTGACGACAGGAAAATGAGGGTAATCAAACTGCCGCTCCCTAATACGATCAAATAAGGAAGACCGAGAAACCACGCAAGCTAGGACCCGACTGGGCTCCGAAAGATCCAATCTCGTAAACTGGATGGCTAGGGCCTGAACATCCATCGCCATAAGTCTGTCCGATGCTGGTAAATAAGACAAACTCCCTAAAATCTCTGTCCGGTGACTCAAGGCATCGGCCACCTTATTGGCCTTGCTTGGGTGATACAAAATGGTGATATCATAATCCTTCAGCAACTCTGACCATCTCCTCTGGCACAAATTTAGATCCTTTTGCTTAAACAGGTGCTGCAAGCTCCAATAATCAGTATAAATCTCACAAGACACACCGTGCAAATAATGATGCCAGATCTTTAGGGCATGAACAATGGCAGCTAACTCTAGGTCATGGACCGGATAATTGTTCTCGTGAACCTTCAATTGTCTGGACATGTAGGCAATCACTCTACCGTCCTGCATCAAAACTGCTCCAAGGCCAATCCTCGAGGCATCATAATAAACAGTGTAAGACCCCGAACCTGTAGGCAATATCAAAACTGGGTTATAGTCAAAGCTGTCTTGAGCTTCTGAAAGCTCGCCTCACACTCTTCCGTCCACTGGAACAGAGCACCCTTCTGGGTCAGTCTAGTCATAGGGGCTGCAATGGATGAAAACCACTCAACAAATCGACGGTAATAACCCGCCAAGCCAAGGAAACTACAGATCTCTATAGCTGAGGATGGTCTGGGCCAACTCTGCACGGCCTCTACTTTCTTCGAATCCACCTGAATACCCTCACTCGACACCACATGGCCTAAGAATGCTACGGAATCTAACCAAAACTCACATTTCGAGAACTTAGCATATAACCTTTTTTCTCTCAAGGTTTGAAGCACTATCCTCAGGTGCTGCTCATGATCTTCCCGACTCCGGGAATACACCAGAATAACATCAATAAAGACAATGATGAACGAGTCAAGATACGGCCAGAACACACTGTGCATCAAATGCTTAAAGGCTGCTGGGGCATTGGTCAGCCCAAATGACATAACAAGGAACGCATAATGACCATACCGAGTCCTGAAAGTAGTCTTCGAGATATCTGGCTCCTGAATCTTCAACTGATTGTAACCTAAGCGCAAGTCAATCTTAGAAAATACTCGTGCACCCTGAAGCTGGTCAAACAGATCATCGACACGAGGCAAAGGATAATGGTTCTTAACTGTAACTTTGTTCAACTGGCGATAATCAATACACATATGCATAGAACCATCCTTTTTCTTTACAAACAAGACAGAAGAACCCCAAGGTGATACACTGGGCAAAATAAAAACTTTATCAAGCAATTCCTATAACTGATCCTTCAACTCCTTCAACTCAGGAGGAGCCATACGATACGGAGGAATAGAAATGGGTTGTGTGCCCGGCAACAGATCAATGCCAAAATCAATATCTCTATCAGGCGGCATGCCCGGAAGATCAACTGGAAACACATCGGGAAAATCTCGTACTAACGGGATTGAATCAACTGAAGGGGTATCAATACTGATATCTTTTACATAAGCTAAATACGCGCCACACTCCTTCTCAACCATACGTTGAGCTTTAAGAAAAGAAATAACTCTACTGGGAGTGTGATCTAAAGTACCCTTCCACTCCACATGCGGTACACCTGGCATAGCCAGCGTCACGGTTTTGGCGTGACAATCAAGAATAGCATAATGGGGCGACAATCAGTCCATGCCCAAGATAATGTCAAAATCTACCATACTGAGCAACAATAAATCGACTCAGGTGGGCGACAACCAGTCCATGCCCAAGATAATGTCAAAATCTACCATGCTAAGCAACAATAAATCGGCTATGGTCTCAAAACCACTAAGAGCAACCAAACACGGCCGATAAATGCAGTCTACAACAAGAGAATCTCTCACAGGAGTAGAAATATAAATAGGGGAACTCAAAGAATCCCGAGATACACCCAAATGCAGAGAAAAATAAGAAGACACATAAGAATAAGTGGATCCTAGATCGAATAAAACCGATTCATCTCTGTGACATACAAGTATAATACCTGTGATGACAGAATCGGAGGCAACAGCCTCGGTATGGGCAGGAAGGGCATAGTATCTGGCCTGGACTCCCCCTCTAGGGCGACCTCTACCTCCCCGACCTCCACCTCTAGCTGGCTGAGCAGATAGGGTAGCAACTGGAGCTATAATTATAGCCTGTGAACTCTACGGGGCACGTTGTGGCTGAGATGTCTGTGGAGGTGCACCCCTCCCAAGTTTGGGATAATCCCTCACCATATGGCATGTGTCACCACACTCAAAACAAGCTTTGGGAGGACGTGGCGGCTGTGACTGGCTCGGGCCAGGTCTACTAGACTGACCTCTGAAAGCACCCCTCGTAGGAGGCGTGCTAGATACCGGAGGTGTATAATAAGGCTCTTGAGGTCTATGAGGAGCTGGAATACCACTGGTTGCTGGAAGAGCTGAATGAACAGGGCGACTCATATAACCCCTACCATGACGACCTGCAGCTGGGGCACAAGCACCAGAGTAATGGCCCGACTCTCGAGACCTCTTGGCCTCCCTCTCCTCTCTCTCCCTAACATGCATACCCTCAATCCTCCTAGCAATGCTCACCACATGATGATAAGAAATATTCATCTCCAACTCACAAGCCATGCTAGACCTGATGCTGGGAATAAGTCCCTCAATAAACCGGCGAACCCTCTCGCGAACAGTAGAAACCAAGGCTGGTGCATGCCAGCCAAACTAGTGTAACGGACAACATACTCTGAGACAGTCATAGCACCCTAGCGCAAATGCTCAAACTCTATGCGCTATGCGTCCCTGAGGCTCTAAGGAACATACTCTCTCAGGAACAGATCTGAAAACTGAGTCCAAGTGAGTGAAGCAGCCTCATCCGGATTGTCTAATTCATAGATGCGCCACCACTCATAAGCGGCTCCTCGAAGAAGGAAAGTAGTGAAGGAAACCCAGCTCCATCCTGATATACCCATGGTACAGAGAATGCGGCAGCACTTATCTAGAAATCCCAGAGCATCATCCGATGCTAGACCGCTGAAAACAGGAGTCTTTTACTTCTTGAAACTCTCAAGCCTCACCTGCTTATCCTCGGAAACTGCTACCCTATCCTTGGGCTGGTCTCGGACTGCCGACTGCATAGGAATAATCTTAGGGACCTGCTCAGGAGTGTGTACGGCGAGAGTCTGTGCTTCTCCCCCGGCCTGAGATGTAGCTACAGCAAGGGGAAGCAACCCTGCCTGAGCCAAAGTGGTGTACATGCTCATGAACTGTGCTAAAGTCTCCTGAAGTGATGGAGTAGTAGTAGCAGTAGGCGTATCAGGTGCTTGAACTCCAGTTGGAACTGCTAGTGGTACCTCGGTGGCAGCTGGCGCAGGTGCTCTGGCTGCACCACATGCGTGTCCTCGGCCTCTACCCCGGCCCCGCCCTCTGACGGTTGCAGTAGGGGGTGCGGGTGCCTGATCATATCGGGTAGTGCATGTCCTCACCATTTGTGAGAGAATAGAAGACAGAAGTTTAGAATTGTGACATCAAATCTCGCACGACAAAAAAATCAAATGAAGTGAAATTTTTCCTAACGGTTACATAGCCTCCCGTGGATAAGTACAGATGTCTCCGTACCGATCAGTGAGACTCTAATAAACTTGCTTGTGATTCATGACTCCTATGAATCCTGAGCTCTGATACCAACTTGTCACGACCCGTTTCGCCCTACGTGAACCATTGTGATGGCACCTAGTCTCTATGACTAGGTAAGCCTAAAATGCAAATAATAAACCAAACTTGCGGAAGAAAAGAAAGCAATTTAAAATAGAAATAAAGTAATAAAACAATGTTTAAAAGTGCCACTCGTCATACACAATATTTAACTCTCAAAACTAATATATATGCCCAAAAGCCGGAAACCCATGAATCCACAAGCTAAGGATACTACATAGTGCTCTAACTCCAGAATAGTCTAAAACAAGGTAAATACATAAGGGCTGTAACTACAAGAGAGAATGGAGAGTGACTCTTCGGTCTGCGGAAGCAGAAGATATACCTCGAAGTCTCTGAAGGGTCGCCTTGCCTCAAGGATGGTAAGACTAAGTCAAGGTACCTGGATCTAAACATGAAAAACATGCGCAAAAAGGGCATGAGCACACCACAACGATTCTCAGTATGTGCTAAGCCTAACTTCAGTTGGGTAGTGATGAGGAAGGTCAGGGTCGTACTTAGGTTAAGTAAAATTTAAAGTTCTACGGTGTAGAACAGAATAGTATAAATAAGTACAGAAATAAAAGTAACACAAGATATAAAGGGCAACAACTACTATTACAGAGACAAGGTAAACACAGAAAGAAATATGATTCAGCACCAAAATAACAATCGAGGATTTCCTAGGATACCATCCTGTAGTCCAAAATATACATATCCAATAGATCTCCCGGGTTCCCGTCCAGTAGTCCAACTCATAGTGGGCGGGGATCCACCGGAATCCCGTTCCGTAGTCCCAAATGTAAATACCCAGTACTGAGGGAATCTACCGGGTGCATTCCCGTAGTTCCATATAACTGAGTAGGGAGATCTACCGGAATCCCACATCCGTAGTCCAAAAATAAACACACAAGGCGGAGCTACCGGAATCCCGCACCGTAGTCTCAATGTAAATACACAAAAGCAACAGAAAAATATTCAAAAATGGCAAATTTCATATTAAGGAAAACAAGTAATTCTAGTAGAGCATGCTGCACAGAATTCAGGTAAGGAATTTTGAGAAAGTAAAGCAATTAAGTCACTTAGACATGTTTTCCTAAGATAACAACATGCTTAATAGTGCAAGTAATAAAAACATGAAGGAAACATACTAGTAATTACTTAATGAAAATCGAATTTCCAACAATTAGCACAAGTACACACTCCTCACAACACGTACAAGGAATTTCAATTACCAAATATACCAAATCCTAAGAAGAAGGTCCCCCACACAAGGTTAGGCAAGTCACTTACCTCGAACCAGCTCAAAATCAACTCGAAATCACGTTGTTGCCACGAGTATTCAACTCCAAATAGCCCAAATCTATTCAATTCAATTGCATAAAGTAAATAACACTTCAAGTAACTGATCTACAATTAAATTCTAATCTAATACGCGAAATTAGGTAAAATGACCAAAACGCCCCTCGAGCCCACGTCTCGAAATTGGGTAAAATTTATATTTTCAGAATCCTCACACTCTCACGAGTTCATGCATACCAAATTTATCCAAATCTAAGATCAAATTCCTTATCAAAAGTCGAATTCAAGGTCTAAGAACTTTCTTCCAACCTTTCCCCAATTTTTCACCTCCAATCCGAACTTAAATGATGAAACTAACTATAGATTGATGGAATATAACTAGAAAGGGTTAAATAATTGTTACCCAATGACCTCCTCTTCAATTTTCTCTCAAAATCGCCCTCTCCCGAGCTCCAAATTGAATTTCCAACTTTTGAAACTAAACCCTCAAAATTTTATATATCTACCCAGCTATTACCGCATCTGCGATAAAGATGCGGTCCCGCTTTTGCAGAACAATGGCCGCACCTGCGACCTTTCACATTAGACCAGCTTCCGCATCTGCAACTCCTCATCCGCAGATGCAGTACCGCTTCTGCGGCTCCTGCCGAACCTCCCCATTTCCGCTTCTGTGGCGCTGCACCTACGGTCCCACACTCGCAGGTGCGGTTATAACAGAAAACCAGAAGCTGGAGTTGCAACTCCAAACTCCAAAATCCTTCCATCAACCATCCGAAATCACCCTGAGGCCCCCGGGACCTCAACCAAAAGCACCAACAAGTCTAATACCACTGTCCAAACTTATACCAATCATCAAAACACCTAAAACATCATCGAAAACGACGAATCAACCATGGATTCAAGCCTAAGAATCCTAAAACTCTAGAAATACGCTATCAATCAAAAATTCTATCAAACCTCGTCCGAATGACCTGAAATTTTGCACACACGTCACATTCAACTCTACAGAGCTATTCCAACTTCCGGAATTCCATTATGACCCTCGGATCAAAATTATATTATCGGACCGGAAACTTCAAAATTCGACCTTTCGGCATTTTAAGCCTAAATTAGCTACGGACCTCCAAAACACAATCCGACACATGCCCCAAAGCCCGAAATCACCCAACGGAGCTAACGGAACCATCGAATTTCTATTATGAGGTCGTCTTCACACTTCTCTGACGACGGTCAAATTTCCAACACTTAAGCTCTCATTTAGGGACTAAGTGTCCCAAAACTCTCTGAAACTCAAAACCGAACATCCCGACAAATCAAAATAGCAGAAATAAATACGCGGAAAGCAGTTAATAGGGGATCGGGGCGTAAATTCTTAACATAACCAGCTGGGTCGTCACAATATTCCTTGTAGATCTAAAGATATAGGCTTCCAAAGTCGGACCAACGAACCTGCGGATTCTTCACGACCACGACCACGGACTATTTTCCGCTACAGCGGAAATTCTACTGCTGCAGCAAAATTGCACCATTGACAGCGGTCCTTTTGGATGCTGGGGGGATGATTTACTGTTGTCCCCCCTACCCCCCGATCCGGAACAACTTCTGAGTGCCGAAATGTCCGAACTCGCTCAAAACTCACCCCGAAACTCATCCGAGGCCCCCAGAACCTCAATCAAATGTACCAACACATCGCATAACATCATATGAACTTAGACCTACTCTAAAATCACTTCAAACAACGCCAAAACCATGAATCAGATGACCAAACACATGAAAATCACTATGAACTTCAAGAACCTCTAGAATTGCAACCAAGCATCCGAACCATATCAAATCAACTCCAAATGATACCAAATTTTGCAGACAAGTCCCAAATGACATAACGAAGCTATTCCAAATTTTGGAATCGCATTCCGACCTTGATAACACAAATGTTAACTATGGGTCAAACTTCTCCATTTTCCAAACTTCAACTTTTCCAACTTTCACTAAAATGCCTCAAACTACCCTACGAACCTCCAAATCAAAATCCGAACACACGCCCAAGTCCCAAATCACCATACGAAGTTACTGAAATCATCCAAAACTCATTCCATAGCCGTTTACTCAAAAGTCAAATTTCCGTCAAATTCTCTCTGCTTAAGCTTCCAGAACTATATTCCTTCTTTCCAATTTGACTCTGATTCATCCGGAAACTGAATCCAACCTTGCACACAAGTTGATATACATAATGTGAAGCTGCTCTTGACCTCAAAATGCCAAACCAGATGCAATTGTTCAAAATGACCAGTCAGGTCATTACACACCGAGTCCCTAGGTAGCTTGGCATTTAGCCTAAATCTATTTCTATAGCCATGTTAGGCATTTCAGATGTTTTCAATAATTTAGTTTCAAAAACGCATTTTGTTTCAAAATAATTGCTCGATTCATCGAGGCATACTTATTTTGGATGTTTTCAATTTTTAATCAATGCATTGCTATTCATTATTCATTATTATCTTTCACATTTTTCTTTCTATAGCATTATTATTACTTTTCCTGATGAACCGATGACTGTGACATGTAATGAGACAACGCAACATAAGGATAGTGACTCAGATGAAGAGGATGAAATACCTGAGGAAATTGTCAGGGAGGTCGGGAACTTTGAGAATAAACCTAAGTCCAACCTGGACGAGACCGAAGCAATAAAATTGGGAGACGCTGAAACCGCCAAGGAAACTCGTATAAGCATTCACTTATCACCGTCAAAGAAGTAGGAATATATTCCTTTCTTGAAGGAATATGAGGATATCTTTGCATGGTCATATGATGACATGACCGGTCTGAGCACATCCATAATGGCTTACAAATTACCTACCAATCCAATGTGTCCGCCAGTAAAGCAGAAACTCAAAACGTTCACAACAGATATGAGCCTGAAAATTAAGGAGGAAGTCACTAAGCAGATTAAAGCAAAAGTCCTCAAGGTAGTTGAGTACCCGACCTAGTTAGCCAACATTGTACCAGTTCCGAAGAAAGATGGGAAAGCAAGAATATGTGTTGACTATCGAGATTTAAATAGACTATGTCGCAAGGACGATTTTCCATTACCAAATATACACATCCTGATCGACAATTGCACAAAGCATGAACTCAAATCCTTTGTAGATTGCTTCGCGGGTTATCACCAGATCTGGATGGATGAAAAAGATGCAGAGAAAACAGCTTTCATTACATCGTGGGGAGTATACTGCTACAAGATGATGTCATTCGGTCTAAAGAAAGTTGGGGCTACTTACATGAGATCCATAACAACTATCTTCCATGATATGATACACAAGAAAATAGAGGTGTATGTTGACGACATCATCATCAAATCCAAGAGGGTCCCAGATCACATAGCAGACTTGAGAAAGTTCTTTGACAGGTTAAGGAGGTACAATCTAAAACTGAACCCTGCAAAATGTGCATTCAGGGTTCCCACAAGAAAGTTGCTGGGATTCATTTTCAGTTGCCGAGGAATCGAGTTGGACCCGTCCAAAGTTAAGGCTATTCAAGAGTTACCATCACTAAAGAGCAATAAGGACGTGATGAGCTTCCTAGGACGCCTCAAATAGATCAGCCGCTTCATAGCACAGTACACAGTCATATGTGAACCCATCTTCAAAATGTTGAGGAAATATGCTAAAACGAGTTGGACCGAAGATTGTCAGAAGGCTTTTGACAAAATCAAGGAATACCTGTCCACACCACCAGTCCTAGTCCCGCCAAAACTTGGAAGACCTTTGCTACTCTATCTATCTGTATTAGATGGAGCCTCTAAAGTACATCTTTCAGAAGCCCATGCCAATCGGGAAGTTAGCCAAGTGACAGATAATGTTAAGTGAGTTCGATATCGTTTGTGTAACTCAGAAGACGGTCAAAGGACAAGCACTGACAGACTATCTTGTTGAAAATCCTGTGGGAGGAGAATACGAACACTTGAAAATGTATTTTCCTGATGAAGAAGTATCATTCATATGAGAGGACATTGTTGAAGCTTACGACGGTTGGAGAATGTTCCTCAATGGAGCTGCAAACTTTAAATGAGTGGGCATTGGAGCGGTTTTGGTATTAGAAATAGGTCAACACTACATAGTATCTGGAAAGCTTAGGTTTTCCATGCACCAACAACATGGCAGAATATGAGGCTTGCATCATGGGGCTCAATTTTGCCATCGATATGAATATATAAGAGCTACTGGTAATTGGTGATTCGGATCTTTTGGTACATCAGGTTCAAGGAGAATGGGCTATGAAGAACACCAAGATACTGCCATACTTGTATCATGTGCAGGCGTTGATGAAGAGATTCACAAAGATAGAATTCAAACATGTGTCCAAAATTCAAAATGAGTTCGCAGACGCATTGTCCACCTTATCATCCATGATACAACATCCAGACAAAGAATTTCATCAATCCCATCACGGTGAAAATCCATAACCAGTCGGCTTACTGTTCTCATGTTGAAGAAGAAACGGATAAAAACCCTGTTCCACAACATCAAAGAATATTTGGCGAGAGGAGAATATCCTGAGCAGGCAAACCATACTCAGAAACGCATGCTGCAAAGGCTGTCCAATCACTTCTTCCAAAGCGAAGGGACCCTGTATAGAAGAACTCCTGATATGGGGCTTTTAAGGTGTGTTGACGCAAAGGAAGCTTCCAGATTGCTCGAGGAGATACATGCCGGAACTTTTGGACCACATATGAATGGTTTTGTTCTAGCCAATAAAATACTCAGAGCTGGATACTTTTGGATGAACATGGAAACCGATTGCATCCGGTACGTTTAGAAATGCCACCAATGCCTAGATACATGAATTCATGATAAGGGTACGACTAAATGAACTCAATGCAACAAGTGCACCTTGGCATTTTGCCGCCTGGGGAATGGATGTCATAGGTCCGATCGAGCCCACTACTTCAAACGGGCACAAGTTCATTCTAGTGGCCATCGACTACTTCACAAAATGGGTAGAGGCCGCGTCTTACAAAGTTGTAACCAAGAAAGTTGTCGCAGACTTTGTCAAGGATCATTTTTTTTGCCTATTCGGGGTTCCCGAGTCCATTATCACTGATAATGCCGCCAATCTCAACAGTGACATGATGAAAGCCATGTGTGAAATATTCAAAATCAAGCACAAAAACTCTACAGCATACAGGCCTCAGATGAATGGAGCGTATGAAGCTGCTAACAAGAACATCAAGAAGATACTAAGGAAGATGGTAGAAAATCACAAACAATGGCACGAGAAGCTACCATTTGCCCTATTGGGATGCCGCACTATGGTCTGCACATCAACTGGGGCAACTCCTTATATATTGGTTTATGGTACCGAAGCTGTCATTCCAGCCGAAGTAGAGATTCCTTCTTTAACAATCATACAGGAAGCCAAACTCAACGATGCAGAATGGATAAGGAGTCGTTATGAGCAACTGGCCCTTATAGATGGAAAGAGAATGAACGCAGTATGTCACAGTCAGCTTTATCAGAACAGAATGTCCAGAGCTTTCAACAAAAGGGTCAAACCAAGACAATTCGCACCAGGACAGTTGGTGCTGAAGAAGATCTTCCCGCGTCAGGATGAAGCAAAAGGGAAATTCTCTCCCAGCTGGCTAGGTCCTTACATGGTTCACCGGGTTCTGACAAGAAGAGCACTCATACTTGAAGAAATAGATGGAGAAGTCTGGCCAAAATCAATCAATTCAGATGCAGTCAAGAGATACTATGTTTAGATTATTTACATTCCTTCATATGATGTAATTGAACTACGGTTGAACTGATTCATGTTTAAGAGGAGATACGTAGGCATCCTTGTGGGTTCGGCCATATCTTAATAAAATCTTCATTTTCCCTCAGTATTAGAAACTGGAGCAGAATTTTGAGGAGGACCCTCAAAATTCCGGAGCAAGTCTATCCAATGCCATCATATGCTAGACAGTCAAAAATTGGTTATGAAACTAGGGTAGGATTTTGAGAAGAAGGTTCAGCAAGTTTCGTCACCCGTAAAACGGCCGAATAATCATTTAACAAACTGGGGTAGAATTTTGAGGAGGATCCTCAAAATTCTAATATAAGAAAACTGCAATATCTTTGAAATGTGTTATAGCCTCTAGTTCATCTAAAATTACCTGATATTTCACTATGTTTTCTAAAAAATAACTCCATTTTTATCAATAAATGCATATTTTTGAAAACTCTATTTTCGTAATATCCACGTGTCACCCAGTGCGACTCAAGTAGGGCCTCCAGAATGGAGCATAGCACAGCCAGCAGATAAAGGTACAAACCAACCTCGCCTTACAAAACTTACAATTTTTCTTCGAGCACAGGCACAACGTACGTAACAATAGCATTCAGAAAATATACATGCAACAAAATCACTATCAATTGGTCCACCATACTCCAAATATATCTCCACCTAAGATACATTTTACTCCTACTTGCTACTTGTTCACTACATAAGGCTATGCATTGCCTTCTTTTTTCATAAGACTAAGCTCTGTCTCAATCTTGCATGAGGGTAAGCCATGCCTCTATATTTGCATAAGGCTAAGTATTCCCTTCTCTTTGCATGAGACTAAAATCTGTCTCAATCTTGCATGAGGCTAAGCCCTGCCTCCATATTTGCATAAGGCTAAGCATTGCCTTCTCTTTGCATGAGACTAAGCCTTGTCTCAAACCTTGCATGAGGCTAAGCCCTACCTCTGTATTTGTATAAAGCTAAGCACTGCCCTTCTCTCTGCATGAGACTAAGCCCTGTCTCAAAGCTCGCATGAGGCTAAGCCCTGCCTCCGTATTTGCATCGGGCTAAGCATTATCTTCTCGTGCGACTAAGCATTATCTATCTCTGCATAAGTGTTGCCCTACTTAAACTTGACACTATCTTCTTCCCTAGGGCTAAGCTCTGCCCCCAAACTCTGCACAAGACTAAGCTTTGTCTTGCTATCACTTTCAGTATCATATCTCTGCACTTTATAGGCTGACATATAGTCAACCTGTCCAAAGGCGTCATAGTCCGAAGGCATCATCCTCATAGCCTGAAGACACAATATCATGGCATGAGGATCTCTCAATACTTACACATCATTATTCAAAGGCGTCATGGTTCATAGGCACCATCCTCATGGCCCGAGAACATCATTTCATGGCATGCGAAACTCCTATTTCATGATTAATGGCCCAGGACATCATAGTCTTAGGACGTCATCTACACTGTCCAAAGACAATCTTTCATGGTCCAAAGGGAATTTGCATCATGTTTAAATTCTCTCACTAATCTATACACTTGCATACATTGTATTTTGAGTTTTACAGGTAATCCAGGAGGTAGTCGTTCTTCAAACAGGAGCAACCTTCGCTCTGGTTTCCGCTCATACCATTTTCACTTTGCCACTATAACTGATTCCCCTCAATTACCCAACATACTCTGTGATACTCAAATATCTGCCCTATAATCCCTTCGTTACACTCCAGACTCATAATCATAACTCTATTAGACATCACCCTTCACAAAATAACCTTTTTGATGAAACTTGCTACCATTCCTATAACAACTCCATCGGCTTCATTCACCATTGGGTCCAAAACTACACATGGCCTGATTCCTATAAAACCAGGGATATTTAGGCAACTTAGATACCAGGGATCGGTCTTTATTTTTTTCAAAACACCTATTCGGTCAAAATCAGTCATTATTTCTTTACCCGAAAAATCTTTCATCCTTTCCGGGTAAAGAGGGGCAACTGTTGATACCCAACTTTTCCCTCATATATTTTTAAATGTGCATACACACTTTCAAAATATTGTACATGCATTTATAAACATGCACAAGTATTTTTACAATTTTTAAAGGCCCTAAATCTATTTATTTCTGCATTTTGTTTAATTACATAAATGTTCAAAACTATTCCTTATATTATTTTATGATGATTTAATCATTTAAATTCATCATTTATGTTCATATGAGTGTTCAAATATTTTAATTACATTTTTTATAATCACATTTGAATTTTGAGACTATAATTGCATATTTTGCAAAAATAGCCCCTACATATGCATAACTACGTTATATATACAAAAAATAGTTTTTTATATTTTTATTATATTAAGTAATTATTTTAAATCGCCTTCATACATGAAAATCATTTTTTATCATTAAATTAGCTATTTTTAAATTATTTTATTTAGTGAAAATGGGTATTTAACAAATACCTCTAATTTATACCCAAAATCGGATCTCCCCAATCCAATTTATTTAAACCCAACCCCAATTCAAATCAAACCTAGCCCAATTAAATCCTACCCATCCCTAGACCTCTCCAATCTTGAGGCCCATTCATTCTTTCTATTTTTAACTCAAACGATCCCCTAACCCTACTCATTTGTTACAACCAGCCGCCCTTAGATCCCTTTCTTCTCTGGTTCTCTCTAGAACCAACCCTAAATCTAGCGTCGTCACCTAAATTCTACCCCCAAACCCTTCGATTATTACCCGTTCCATGGGGTTCCCTGGTGATTTGAGGCCATTACTGGCCTTCTACTTCTTCTGGTTGTTCGATTTTATTATTTCGTGAAGGTATCTCTAAGAGATCCAACCCAGACTTAGTTCGAAACTGTTTAAGAGTCTACCTACGGTCATCTCCATTTGTGAGTGCTATTATCTTGTGTTTATGGTTCAAATGTTTGGTTCCAAACTAGATTTTCTTTACCCCACCCCTTTTCTCAAAACCCTAACTTTTTTAAATGCGAATTTGTCCAGATCTTTGCAGATTTTGAGTGATTCTGAGTTTATCAATAGTTTTCTTTCTAAAATCTTTTGTTTCTTTATTGTTAATCGATTTTAGTATCTTGTTATATTAGGGTTTTTGTTTCCTTATTATGTGCTGGTCAGATCTCTGTAGATTTGAAAAAGTTTTGAGTTTCTATGGCATTTTCCTGCTGTGTTTCCTACTGTTGATTGACCCTAAAGTTTCCAGAACTAGGGTTCCACTTCTTCTTGTTTCTACAAAAACTTTTCTAAAAGTTTCTAAGTGTTTGAAGCTGTATATCTTTACACTTATGTTCTAGTCCTTTGTTTGTTCATTTGTCTCACTGTCCGCTTCAATTTTTCCGTTATTGTTTATCTCTATCAATCAAAATAGATTGACTGATTTTACTTAGGGTTCGAATTATATTTTGTTAAAATCAGTACTTTCACGTGATTTTACTTATTTTACTCATTTATAACTTTTAGTTTGTACTACTTGCCTTATTTAGATTAACTAGTCTAATATATGGTCTTTAGACTTATTGCTTGCCTTAATTAACTTCAATCATGCCTGCTAACTGATTTTGTATGAGATTCTCCCTAATTTTAGTGATATTAATTGATTAGTTTTAGCCCTAACTGACTGGTTAATTGATTTGCATACTTTATTTATATGCCGTTAATTTTCCTTGCCTTATTTGTTTACTCTGCTCAATGCTATATAAGTTTCATTCTTTTATTTAACACACACAAACATAGTTCAACACACACACACAGATATAGAAAAAGTACACGAAGTTCTTTCTCTCTTCCTCTATCACAATCTTCTACCCTTTGTTGTTACATTGTCTAGCTGGCTGGAAGCCAAGGCTAGAACTTTGGCCCCTGTTTGCTTCACTTTTCTATTCCAACTTATTAACTGGTATTCTCCACTTTACTATCATTCAAATCTTTATATGATTTAACTTGTGTACTTCCTGCTCTCAACATGTTTACTTTCATGTTATTAAATCAGTGTGTCCTTTGTTATCAGTCTGCCTATTTTTAACTAGACCTATGTGTTTCATACTAATACTCTTAATGAGCATGCCTACTTACATATGATTAGTCCAAGAGGGTTTCTATTTTTAGCATGTCAGCATGTCTGCTTCTATTAACTAGACCTATGTGTGTTCCTGCTTTCAACATGTATACATGTCTGCCTCTATGCCATTAGACCTATGTCAACTTGCCATGTTCTAAGTGTTCATCCTTAACAAACTTTTGATTAAGTCATGATCTCTATGCCCTCAACTTTGCTTGCTTTTCTGTATTATTGTCTGATTCTAGCATGATGTCCTATGATTAATACATGCCTATATGTTAACCTAGTAATAACTAAGGGATCAAGACCATGATAAATCTTGTTAACCTAACTGATCCTATCTGTTGTTGATTGATGGGGTTCATGGCTAAACTCCTTCTGTTAAATCTATAGGCCTTTGCTTTGTGACTATGTTTCTATTGAGACCCTTTGTTTCAGAATGCTTCTAACTATTTTAATACTCCTGAACTGATTTCACTTTGGACTGTTTTACTTCTGAACTGTTTTCTTCAAACTATTTCTAAACATTCAAGCACTACCTTCCACTCCTACTCTTAAAATGTCTAGGATATTGCCCCTCCAGTGTGAGCACTTGTTAGGAGCCCATGAGACTCCTATGAACTCTGACACACTGGGTTGGCCCTTCCACACTACACAAAGACTATTTCTCTTTGAAGAGAGTCTGGGTTTGAGCATTGCCCGGGGTCCCTGAGGCCCTTGGGAACTTTGACGCACCAGAATACTCTCTTAGATACTATGAGTTGTTGGGGTACTGCATATTTGGTTGAAGACTTGGTCTTCCAGGATTACTATTTGGGCCTGTTCAGGATCCCTATAGTTTTAGTAGTTTCGCTTTTGTAATTCATTATTTATGTTTGGTTTGTAAGAATAATTTCTTTGTAAACAGATATTGGGGATATTAGTGAAACTGGGAGGGGTTCTTATACATATCTTGTTGGGAAAGGGTAGACATCATGCCTATGAGTTGTTGCAATGTTTGTTTATTTAGATACCATGCCTATAGGGTTTAAAAACCAATTTCGCATTTAGATACCACGTTTATAAAGTTTTAAAACCAATTTCTTCATTTAGATACCATGTCTATAAATTTTGAATCAATTTTTACACCTAGACAACATACCTACAAGGCTCGAATCAGTTCTCGCATCTAGATACCATGTCTATAAGTTTAAAATCAGTTTCTACACTTAGACAACATGCCTATAGGGCTTAATAAACAAACTATCTGCTTAAAATTATTTACTGCAATTCTGATTAACGATCAGATATCATGTTCATAGGAAATCTCATATCCATGCCTAGGCAAGCCTGTAGGATAATTAAAATCCTGCAATTGCTAAAACTGTGCTTTTTTATTTGAATTGTGCAGATTTAGCAGGCCCTAAAATGAGTAGGCAAACTGGTTAGGTCACTATTGCCTCGCTTCAACACAATGTTGCATATATTCTGTTTGTCATGCTCACCTAGATATCCTACTATAGGATCCTTTGAAATATCTAAAATCTTATTGTTTGAGACGTATTATTGTCTGCTTGTGTGATGAGGTAAAAGTGAGACTTTAATTGTCCCTTTATGTGAATGTCCTATTTGTTTTTCCTTGTCGCTTAGATTTTCTCCTTTTAAGCACTTTAGGAGAGTCGAGAACTGCCATAATAGAAGTCCTAAACACCTCCAGAACCATAAGTGAAGGGACGGGTAGTGCACGCATAGGATACGTACTTGATGTTGCTAGAACGTTTTAGGTAATATTTAAGGGGAGGGTAATCAGGTAGTAAAGGATATGATGACCTGTGCGATAATGCTATGTGTAGCACCCCAACTCTGGGACGATTGCCAAATATTGCACAGAAGTGATCCTATAGGCTAAAAAACCTAGGACCCCCTTTACTCCTTGTTTTAAATGTAGGATCCATTGTCTAAATTGATTTATTTGTTTATTAGACTAATTCACCCAATTCGAGTTTGGCCAGGACCTACCGTTGTGGACCTCGAGAGGTGCCTAACACCTTCCCCTCAAGTTTATTTCGAACCCTTACCCAATCTCTTGTAACACGAACTAATTTATGAGTTCTTTGCTTTAGGTTCCCTAACGCACCTTAATCTATTAGGTGGCGACTCTTCAAATTCCATACCTAATTCCCAAAAGGAAATAAGTTGTTCCCAATGAATGTCGAAACCTGGACTCTGCGACGAAAAAAGAGGAGCGACAGTATTCATTGATGACATCCTGATCTACTCACGTAGCCTGGGGGAGCACGAGCAGCATTTGAGAGTAGTGCTTCAGACATTGCGAGAGCAGAAGCTATATGCTAAGTTCTCCAAGTGTGAGTTTTGTCTAGAGTCAGTAGCATTCTTGGGGCATGTTGTATCAGGAGAGAGTATTAAGGTAGATCCCAAGAAGATTGAGGCAGTTCAGAGTTGGACACATCCCACTTCGGTGACTGAGATCAGGAGTTTTCGGAGATTAGCGGGTTATTATCATCAGTTTGTGCAGGGCTTTTCATCCATTGTAGCACCTTTGACTAGATTGACCCGGAAGGGTGCTCCCTTCCATTGGTCTGATGATTGTGAGGCGAGCTTCCAGAAGATCAAGATAGTTTTGACTACAACACCAGTCTTAGTGTTGCCTTCCGGTACGGGGATGTATACTCTGTATTGCGACGCTTCACATGTTGGATTGTGTTGGGTATTGATGCAAGAGGGGCGAGTTATCGCATTTGCTTCACGTCAGTTGAAGGTTCATGAGAAGAATTACCCTATGCACAATCTATAGTTGGCCCCGATTGTTCATGCTCTTAAGATTTGGAGGCATTATCTGTATGAGGTGTCATGTGAGGTTTATACCAACCATCGCAGCTTGCAACATCTGTTCAAACAGAGGGATCTCAATTTGAGGCAGGGTAGGTGGCTTGAGTTACTGAAGGACAATTACATCACCATTCTTTATCATCTAGGCAAGGTGAATGTGGTCGCGGATGCCTTGAGCAAGAAGGTAGAGAGTATGGGTAGCTTGACATTCATATCAGTAAAGAAGAGGCCCTTGGCTTTAGACATTCAGTCCTTGGCTAACAGACTTGTGAGGTTGGAAATTTTAGAGCCCATCAGGGTCCTTGCATGTGTGGTTGCTCGGTCTTCATTATTGGGATAAATCAAGGCTTGGTAGTTCGATGATACGTATTTGGCAATTCTCATAGAGACAATGGTACAGGGTAGTGCCAAGGAGGTTTCTATTGGCGAGGATGGTGTTATGTGACTCTAGGGTCGCCTATGTATTCCTAATGACGATGGCTTGAGTTGCGTCCTCACGGTATTCTATTCATCCAGGTGCTACGAAGATGTATCATTACTTGAGGCAGCATTATTGGTGGCGGCAAATGAAGAAAGGCATAGTGGAGTATGTAGCTAGATGCTTAAATTGTCAGCATGTCAAGTATGAGCATCGGAGGCCAGGTGGTTTACTTCAGCAGATTACCATAACTGAGTAGAAATGGGAGCGCATTACTATGGACTTCGTAGTTGGGTTGTCGCGGACCTTGCAGAAGTTTGATGTGCTTTGGGTCATTGTCGATAGGTTGACCAAGTCGGCACATTTCATTCCAGTTGTGACTGCCTATACTTCAGATAGGCTGGCCCAAATTTATATCCCGGAGATAACTCGGTTGCAAGGTCTTCCTGTTTCCATCATATCAACTAGGGGCTCTCAGTTCACTTCAAACGCTGAGCAACTACCTAGTCAACTCCGAACAAGCCTGCTAGAAGGTAAATAAGCACTTGCCAGCTTGACCCGAGACTCGTGGATCTGCACACAGGGTGTAGGGAGTAATGTGAGTATGCCAACTCAGTAAGTAATAAAAGTAAAGTCAGTTGAGTGATAAGAAAACATGTAAAACACATCATGATGCTACAACAAAACAGTATAAATCCAGAACAATGAAGTAGTATAGTAAAAGCTCGTAAAACACCTTAGTTCAGTAAAAACCTCTTTAAAACATCTTTCAGCAGTTCAAACGGGTGATGAAAATAGGGAGAAAAAGGATAGAAACATAAATCAACCCCTCGGGCAAAATACCAACAGAACAAGCCCCTCGAGCTACCTCACAATCACTCGTATCAGCCCTCGGGCAATAACATGAAACAACAACAACCCCTCAGGCAATATCAGATCTCACACTGGGTACCCGCGCTCACTAGGGGTGTGCAGACTCCGAAGGAGCTCTTACAGCCCAAGCGCTATAACAAGCCATCTCGTGGCATAATCAAACTGGCCCTCGACCTCATAACAAGTCACCTCGTGGCGTAACAAATTAGCCCCCGGCCTCATAACCATGAATCAGTACAACACTGTTATGGTGCACAACCCGATCCCAAAATATCCTCACAACACAGGCCCTCAGCCCCACTCAATCAGAAATATCTCAAGCCACTCGGGCAACAGTAAAACATGATGCTCAGCCCAGAATATCATTTAAAATATCAAAACAGAGTAAATATAGCGGAGTTATGAAAACAATAGAATACAACATGACTGAGTACAAATATGAAGTCAAAATAGTGAGGAATAGTAGTAAAAATCCCCCTAAGGGTCCAAAACAGTTGGCAAGAGGCCCAAATATGACATTCGGCCCAAAACAAGGTAATACTTTCCAAAAACACAATGATATCAAATAGTTTTCAATCAAATACGCGATTTAACGGTCATACGGGACGGACTAAGTCACAATCCTCAATGGTGTACTAGCTCACGCTAGTCATCTAGCATGTGCGTCATCTCAACGCAGCACAACAATGTAAAATATGGGTTTTCATACCCTCAGGACAGCATTCACAATCATAACTTACCTCTATCCGGTCCAAACTCTAGCCCAGTATGCCTTTGTCTCTCGAATCGGCCTCCGGATGGTCCAAATCTAACCAAAACAGATTTATACAATCAAAATATGCTAAGGGACCAAAGCTCACTCGAAAATAACCAATTTACAATAAAAATCCAGAAATTGGCCAAACCGACCCCCGGGCGCACATCTCGAATTCCGACAAAAATCACAAAACTAGAATCCATACACTCTCACCGTCTCACGAGTTCATACATATCAAATACATCAAAATCGGACCACAAATGACCCCTCAAATCTTCAAATCAAAGTCTCAAATTCCATGCCCTAACGCCCCAATTTTATGCTTTAGATTCCACAAATTTCATGTTTAATTAGGTAGAAATCACAATAGGATCGAGTATTAAGTTCACAAATCTTACCTCCAAGTGTTTCCCTTTGATTCTCTCTTCAATCCTTCTCAACAAGCCCCAAAATCGCTTAAAAATGGTGAAGTTTAGACCCAAAATCGCGGACAATAGCCTTTTAAACATTCTGCCCAGGTGACCCTTTCCTTCTTTGCGAATGCGGTCAATGCCTCGCATTCGGGAAGCACAAAATTCCATTGACCACTTAATCCTTCATCATGAACACGACACCCTATACGCGAACGCGAAGATTCAGCTCCTCAACTCATCGTGAATGCGACACCTAGCTCGCGAATGCGAAGCACAAACGACTGCACCTAGCTGCTCCCATTTACTCTATGCGAACGCAGGAAACTCATTGCGTTTGCAATGAACACTGGACCCAACCCTTCCCGAATGCGGGACACCCATCGCGAACGCGAAGGTCAAACTTCCTGCCTCATACCCTAACCCTTCGCGAACACGAGAGCCTACTCACGAACGCGAAGACCAAATGTCTGCAACACCAACAGAAGATTTTCTACAACTTTTCCAACTTGAACTTGATCCATTCAACCACCCGAAACTCACCAGGGGCCCTCGGGACCTCAACCAAACATGCCAATATATCCCATAACCTCATTCAAACTTGTTCCAAACTTCGGAACGCTCAAAACAACATCAAAACACCAAATTCACATCGGATTCAAGCCTAGGAATTCCAAAAACTTCCAAATTCCGCTTTCGATAAAATTTTTATCAAACCTCGTCTGAATGACCTAAAATTTTGCACACAAATAAAAAATGACACAACGGACCTACTCCAGCTTCCGGAATTCCATTCCGATCCCTATATCAAAATCTCACCTATCAACCGGAAAATGCCAAAATTCCAATTTCGCCAATTGAAGCCTAAATCTACTCCAGACCTTCAAAACCCATTATGATCACGCTCCTAAGTCCCAAATTACCTCCCGAAGCTATCCGTACCATCGGAATTCACATCCGAGCCCTTTTTTGCACAAGTCAGCATCCGATTGACTCTTCCAACCTAAGCTTACTGAAAAGAGACTAAGTGTCTCATTCCTTTCCAAAACCTCTCTGAACTCGAACCAACCAACCCGATGTCACATAATACAGCTGAACACGACAATAAGAAGCAAAAATAGGGGAAACATAGTCGTAATTCATGAAACGATCGGCCGAGTCATTACATCCTACCCCTCTTAAACAAATATTCATCCTCAAACGGGTCAAGAAATATACCTGAAGTCTCAAATAGGTGAGGATATCTGCTCCGCATCTCCCGTACGGTGTCCCAGGTAGCCTCCTCCATGGGCCAACCTCTCCACTGCACTTTCACTGAAGCTATATCCTTTGACCTCAACTTTCAAACCTGACGCTCCAAAATAGCTACTAGATCCACATCAAAAGTCAAATCATCATCTAACTGAATCATGCTGAAATCTAAAACATGAGACGAATCACTAATATACTTCCAGAGCATAGAAACATGAAATATTGGATGCACAATAGACAAGCTGGGTGGAAAAGCAAGCTCATAAGTCACCTCCCTAATCCTCCGAAGTACCTCAAAAGGCCAAATGAACTGAGGACTCAATACCCTTCTTCCCAAATCTCATAACACCCTTCATAGGTGAAACCCTCAACAGAACCTTCTCAACAACAATGTAGGACAAATTTCGAACCTTCCTGTCAACATAACTCTTTTCTCTCGACTGCGAGGTATGAAGCCTCTCTTGAATCACCTTCACCTTGTCTAAATCATCCTGCACCAAGTCTGTACCATATAGCCTAGGCTTACCCGGCTCAAACCAACCGACCGGAGATCTACACCATCTCACATACAAAGCCTCATATAGAGCCATCTGAATACTCGACTGATAACTATTGTTATAAGCAAACTCTGTGAGCGACAGAAACTGATCCCTTGACCCTCCAAAATCAATGACACAAGCGCGCAACATGTCCTCCAATATCTGAATAGTGCGCTCAGATTGCCCGTCCGTCTGAGGGTGAAAAGTTATGCTTAACTCAACCTGAGTACCCAACTCTCGCTGTACAGACCTCCAAAACTGTGAAGTAAACTGAGTACCTCTATCTGAAATGATGAAAACTGGGACACCATCCAGACAAACAATCTCCCGGATATATATCTCTGCCAACCGCTCCGAAAAATAGGTAATACACATAGGAATGAAGTGCGCGGAATTGGTCAGCTGATCCACAATCACCCAAATAGTATAGAACTTCTTTAAAGTCTATGGGAGCACAACTACAAAGTCTATGGTGATCCGATCCCACTTCCACTCTAGAATATCCATCTGCTGAAGCAAGCCACCCGGTCTCTGATGCTCATATTTTACCTGCTGACAATTGAGACATCGAGCTACAAATCCTACAATGTCCTTCTTCATCCTCCTCCACCAATAATGTTGTCTAAGATCCTGATACATCTTCGCGAAACCCGGATGAATGGAATACCGCGAGCTATGAGCCTCCTCTAGAATAAACTCCCGAAGTCTATCTTCATTGGGCACACATATCCGGCCCTGCATCCTCAACACCCTATCATCACCAATAGTCACATCTCTGGCATCGTCGTGCTGAACTCTGTCCTTAAGGACAAGCAAATGAGGATCATCATACTGGTGCTCTCTGATGCAATCAAATAAGAAAGACCGAGAAACCACACAAGCCAATACCCGACTAGGCTCCGAAATATCCAACCTCATGAACCGATTGACCAAGTCCTGAACATCCACTGCAAGAGGTCTCTCCCCAGCAAGAATATACGCCAATCTCCCCATACTCACCGCCTTCCTACTGAAGGCATTGGCCACCACATTGGCCTTTCCCGGATGGTACAAAATACTGATATTATAGTCCTTTAGCAGCTCCAACCTTCTCTGTTGCCTCAAATTGAGATTCTTCTGCTTGAACAAGTGTTGGAGGCTACGATGATCAGTAAACACCTCACAAGACACACCATACAAATAATGCCTCCAAATCTTCAACGTGTGAACAATGGCATCCAACTCCAAATCATGAACAGGGTAGTTCTTCTCATGGGGCCTCAACTGACGAGAAGCATAAGCAATAACTTTACCCTCCTGCATCAACACGCACCCAATACCAACTCTCAAAGCATCACAATACACGGTATATGATGTCACAACTCCTTTTCCTACCCCCGGAAGGGATATTAAGGGAGTTTTTTCCAATTTAAGTGACAATCGAAATGGGATTATTTTGTTTATTCAGAGTCGCCACTTGAAAAAATTTATGGTATCCCAAGTCACCAGTTTAAATCCTGAAGAGATGAAAGATTGACTCTATTTTACAGGCCGCGAACACATAAATCCAGGTAAGGAATTCTGTTAACCCGGGAGAAGGTGTTACGCATTCCCAGGTTCCGTGGTTCTAGCACGGTCGTGCAACTATTAATATTGGCCCAATTATCTGATTTAATTACACATTTTAAGCCTACGTGCCCCTTTTTAACCTTTTAGCCAATTTTAATATTTCAGGAAAATTCAAAGTTATTTAAACCACATCTACATGAAATGAACCCGCGGTTCACAACACGTTCTATTTAAACTTGTTGGAAATTTGAATCGGGCCATATGAAATGTACCCCCGGATTTTAGCAATTACAAATCACAACTACGTCACGGGAACCGTACGCATAGCCATGATAATTATTATTAATCGCCTAAAGAAAACTACAATATATGAGTTATTCTATGGAGAATTTGTCCTATGCGTTAGATTTAAGAAAAGAAAACACCTAGGCCAACTAGATTCAAGGGAATAGTAATAATAAAAGGAGAATACCAGAAAAGGGGGTGAAATCTACACCAACTTCTTGTATTAAACTTAAATTTGCCATCTATTTTATTACGGATGCATACAAAAGCACAAAGCTATTTAGAGACAATCCATTACTCCTAATAACTACATAGGAATATTGCAAAACTTGACATAAGCTACTGAAAGAGAGTGAAACATCAAAATAAGGCAAAAATGAACAAAAGCTAAGCCACTCTTGTCTCATTTGCAAGTTTACGAATAGAATTTGATCAAATTAATCAAATTCAATAACAGAAATAGTTAGAAGACTGATTAGTGACTACAAAAGCAGAGTCATCAATGTCGTATGTTTGTAGCTATTATCACATACAAATAAAGTGCAGATTAGTTGATAAATCACAAATAACTATGTCAAATCAGAAACCGAAATCTTATGCTTATGTATTGGAAGATAGATAAAAAGAGATGCAGCTTAATATAATTAACATGTACCTTACAACTTGAATTCGGTGAATGAAGAGATGGGGGAAGAACAAATTCACAACTCGCAATTGACCGGGGACTTGCACGAACCAAAATCTTCACTGGAGAAACATGAATTTTGCCGGGAATGGAAGCCGAAAACAATTAAAAGAGGTGTTGGTTGAATTTGGCTATGGATTCAGACTGTTCTTAGCAAAGACCCAAATATATTTGCTGAAATTACATTACAAATCAATCTCTTAAACATAAAAATCCATGACTTAACAATGGATATTGCTTTCTCCAAACACTCATGTGTGCACTGGACTAATCGTTGGGACGGTTCATCAACATTATCAACAAAGAAGGTTTTTGGTTTTAGACATATGAGCCCTCGTTTTTGCCTCCATAACTCTTTTTGTTGAGAACAGGAGAAAATCAAAATCAAAGGGGGAAGGTGTTGTTGTAGGTGTGGTTGTGGTTGATGAAGAGAGCAGGGGTCGTTTGGGAGAAGATGACGACGTGGGGGGTGGGGGGGTTCTCCTTAAAACGGCGTCGATGGTCAGACTTTTAGTCCCTAGGCCTATTTTATGTCTTGAATTTTTGTATCTATCCTCAACTTTTAGACGTTAGCCCCATATGTCCCAAACGGCTGATGGTTGTGTCTATAAAGGTCTAGGTTTTTGTACAGTTTTTTAGGTTAAGGGGTATGGGCATAGGAATTATGGGCTTGGGAATTATGGGTTGAATCCGAAAACTAGGCCTAAAACTGGGTCACTTGAGCCCAAATTTTATTATTTTCCCGCGAAGGGGACTAAAATACGATCTCATTTATTAATTAGTCCTATTTAAGTAAAATAATTATTAAAATAAGACTGACCGATAAAACAGAACTATTTTTGTTATTTTTCAAGATTAAAAATGACTACAAAACATTAATGAAATTATTTTTTGTAATTTTTATTTTCTTATAATAAAATAAAGTAAAAGAGTCAAAATTAGTTGAAATATCAATATTAGGCCTAAATTAAATATTTACGTGCTAAAATACGAAAAATCTTGGAGAGGGTCAAAAATTACATGTCTACATATGAGCTAAAGCTGATGGTAAATCTAACACTAGAGATGTGGTCAAGGCAGTCTTGAGCTTCTGAAAGCTCTCCTCACACTCATATGACCACCTAAATGGAGCACCCTTTTGAGTCAACTTGGTCAAGGGTGATGCGATAGATGAAAATTCCTGCACAAAACGACGATAATAACCCGCCAAACCAAGAAAGCTGTAAATCACTGTGGCTGAGGACGGTCTGGGCCAACTCTAAACCGCCTCTATCTTCTTTGGATCAACCTAAATACCCTCGCTGGACACCACGTTCCCCAAGAAAGCCACTGAACTGAGCCAAAACTCATATTTGGAGAACTTTGCATAAAGCTTCTCCTCCCTCAATCTCTGCAATACAACTCTCAAATACCCCGCGTGCTCCTTCTGACTACGCAAATACACTAGAATATCATCAATGAAAACTATGACAAACGAGTCTAGATAAGGCCGAAACACGTTGTTCATCAAATGCATGAACGCTGCTGGGGCATTGGTCAGCCCAAAAGACATCACTAGGAACTTTTAATGACTGTATTGGGTCCTAAAAGTTGTCTTAAAAATATCCGAGTCCCTGATCTTCAGCTGGTGATACCCTGAACGAAAATCAATCTTGGAGAACACTCTCGCTCCCTGAAGCTGGTCAAACAAATCATCGATATGAGGCAAAGGATATTTGTTCTTGATTGTTACTTTGTTCAGCTGCCTGTAATCAATGCACATCCTCATCATGTCATCCTTCTTCTTCACAAATAGAACAGTCGCACCCCAAGGCGACACACTAGACCGAATAAACCCCTTATCAAGGAATTCTTGAAGCTACTCCTTCAACTCTTTCAACTCCGTTGGTGCCATACAATATGGTGGAATAGAAATGGGTTGAGTGCCCAGCACCAGATCAATACTAAAATCAATATCCCTGTCTGGTGGCATGCCCGACAGGTCTGCATAAAACACATCGGGGAAATCCCTTACAACCAGAACAAAATCAATACTTGGAGTCTCTGCACCGACATCCCTCACAAAGGCTAAGTATGAAAGACAACCTTTCCTAACCATCCGCTGGGCCTTCAAGAACGAAATCACTCTAATAGGGACAAAATCAGTCTAATCTTGCCACTCAATCCGTGGCACACCCGGCATAGCCAACGTCACTGTCTTAGTATGACAGTCCAACATAGCAGGACACAGAGATAGCCAATCAATGCCCAATATCACATCGAAGTCCACCATTCAAAGAAATAACAGATCCACTTGGGTCTCCAAACCCCCAATAGTCACCACACATGATCGATACACATGGTCCACAACAATAGTATCGCCCATTAGAGTAGATACACGAACAAATGAAATAAGAGACTCACGAGGCGTATCCAACTTACGAGTAAAATATGATGACACATATGAAAAAGCTGAACCAAGATCAAATAATACAGAAGCATCTCTGGGGCAGACTGAGACAATACCTGTAATCACAGCATCTAAAGCAATATCATTTGGTATAGCTGGGAGTTTCATAGAAACGGGCCTAACCACCACCTGATCGACCCCCCCCTCTAGGGCAACCCCTAGTTGATTGACCTCTACCCCTAGCTGACTGAGTGGGTGGTGGTGAAGTAACTGGCACTGATGCCGATGGCTGACTCCTCTTCTGAGACGAACCCCCAAGACCACGAGGACACTGACTCTACATGTGACCCAACTCTCCACACTCATAACAACTTGCTGGTGCTGGAGACGAGGACTGAAGGAAACACCTAGCACCAGAATGACTAGCAGATGCACCTGGCATAGAAGAGCCCTGAACTGATGGAGTACGGGACGAACTCTGGGCTGGAAGGGCAATGAGTGATGAGTGGCCCTAATGAGAACTATGAGAACCATGACCCAATGATGCCCCACGATAATCTGGGCAAGCTGACTGAGCATGCCTGAATGGACGACCTCTATCGTGCTGAAACTGGCCTCTTGAAGAAGCACCACCAAAACTACTAGATCCCCGAGGCCTCTTGACCTCCCTTTCATCTCGCTCCTGGTGACGAACTAACTCAATCTCGCGAGCAATGTCAACAACCTCCTCAAAAGTAGCACCAGACACTCTCTCTCTGGTCATGAGAATTCAAAGCTGATATGTGAGGCCATCAACAAACCTCCTGATCCTCTCTTTATCCGTAGGAACCAACCAAATAGCATGACGAGCTAACTCCGAGGACCTCATCTCATACTGCATCACAGTCATATCTCCTGACGCAACTGCTCGAACTGCCTACACAGCTTCTCTCTATGATACGGTGGCACATACTTCTCCAAAAAGAGAATAGAGAACTGCTACCAAGTAAGGGGTGTTGCACCAACAGGCATACGCCTCTCATAAGCCTCCCACCAAATGAAGGCAGCTCTGGAAAACTAAAAAGTAGTAAATGTGACCCCATTGGTATCCAGAATACCCGTTGTACGAAGAATACTTTGACACTTGTCCAAAAAACCCTAGGCATCCTCTCCATCTCACTGAAAGTCGGAGGCTTAAGTCTTCCAAACCTGTCACGACCCAAACCGAAGGGCCGCGACGTGCACCCGGTGCCTTACTCAACCGAGTACCAATGTAACATATCTTTCTCATCATGTTATCATGAATAAATGAGCCAGAAAACCCGTCATGAGATAACAAGAATAAAACATAAGGGAATACTCAACATATGAAGACCCAACATGATATACAAACTAATATATGTGACATACGGGCCTATAAGGCCGACATGACCATTAGTAAACTCGAAACATAGGCCGACAAGGCCATACAATTATTCATACACCTGACATCTGTCTATAAGCCTCTAAGAGTACATAAAATCATAAAGGTCGGGACAGGGCCCCACCATACCAATCGATATATATCCAAAGCATACTGACCAAATAGGCAACTCCGGAGCAAGTGGAGTGCACCAATACCTTCGCTGAGCTGATAGCCTACTATGAGGACTGCCAACCTATCAATCGAGACCTGCGGGCATGAAATGCAGCGTCCCCAGGCAAAAGGGATGTCAGTACGAATAAAGTACCGAGTATGTTAGGTAGGAAAGCTTAAACAAGAACAGTAATGTAAAGAGAGAGATAGAGGAGATACAACCTGTAACATCTGAGTGCCTCTGGGGGTTACTGATATGAAATGCATAATACATATATATACATAAACTCTTTAAAACATTCGCCTCTGTGGGCATCATCATCATCACATCATACCCGGCCTCAAAGAGGACTCGGTAAAAGTGTACCCGACTATCATAAGGTTCGGTAGAATCCTACCCGGCCACGTGGAGCTCGGTAAACTCAACTGATCAGTGGTTGCACAATAGGTGCCGTACCCGGCCGACTATAGCGTGGCTCAGTAGAGTAAAATAGATACTATATATAATGCATGCTAGACTCATGGAATCACCTTCTAAACCTTTTGGAGTGACTTAAGAATACTATGGACATCCATACCCTCAATATGAACCTTAGTAGGATTCAAGGATCATACACACTTTCTTAGAATAATTTTATAAGGAAAGAACAACATTGACAACCTTAGTTACTAGGAGTAGATCCGTTATGAAGTAGAATATTCATTTCACTTTAGATCATGCCAAAAGAATGAAGAAAGTGCCTTAACATACCTTAAACTCGTTGAGTCCTTAATCACTTCCAAGCAACTCTTCAAACAAGTCAACTCAATTTATCATAGTATAAGGAGATTCAAAATCAGTGCTGAGCAAAGGCTAATTCTATTACTTAAGCTAGTAGCTCGTTTACGTAAATTTTGGCAGCATCTCCCTTGTAACAAGGGCCTCCTCCAATACCATATACAAACAAAAATGACCATATCAATCCATTAATACATAATTATCAATATCAAGACACCATATAACAACAACACGTCACAACTATATTACGACGAGCGGCAAGCTCCGATTCGAATCTGTATACCCCTTATCAATCCTTATAGACTTCTTAATTCAACATAAAAGTATCATTAACATGATAATGAATTCATTAATCAATGATTCCAGCCTTATACCATATATTTATAGCAACGAAAATAATCCACAACTTCAACTATCCCCAACTAGCAACTTTATTCACTAGTTCATGTCTAGCCCATCCATTTAACTTAATCAACATCAAGATAACCTTAGACACAAGTAAGAACCCAATATAAATACCTCCTATAGTAACTTCAAGTCAAAATCCAAGTTATATTCAGTTTACAACAACCCTCAATAGCAATACAACACCATAGAAGTGACTTAAGCTAACCCACGTATTATCTTGTAGTTTATCATCCTAACAACTTAACCAACATACAAGCAATATTAAGAACAATTAGTAGGCTGTTATACTCACCTTAGACAGCAGCAATAACTTGGAATTTCATCCAAATACAACCTACAACAATCCTCAATGACAACACAACCTCAAAGAGGTGTTGTTCTTCACTAGAACTAAGTTTTGATGTTGAAATATGGTGTAATCTCTTTGGAATCACTTCAAACCCTTGTGGTATATGTTTAGGAGGGTTAGGAGAAGTTTGGAGACGAATTTTAGTTGAAAAATGAGCAAAAATAGGCGTCCAAATCGTTTATAAATTGATGTAGGTCAACCACCGCCTAAGTGGGTCCCATTGGGAGCTGCTTGCGCGGTCTCGCGAAAACACGAATATCTCTCTACTCCGATATCGTATTGACGAACAGTTTAATGAGTTAGAAACTAGACTCGTAGATATTCAATTTTGTAGGTAGAACACCCCATGATTCCAAGTATATTTGGAGAAATTCTCAGATACATTTGACCTAAATTTCAGCAAATTTATGAATGTAACTTGTGATGCCCTTTGCCAACTCTTGTTCCACAACTTGCTTGCCTTCAAAATGTAGAAAATAATTATCATACGACTAAAATAACTCATATAATAACCTCCTTATCATGTTAAGAACCCTAGTCTTACCCCAAAGTACATATTATAACATTCCAAACTTGTCGACTTTTGACGAAACTTATTTTCTTCAATTGGTTTAGCTTCTAAGATTTCCAACCCTCTTGGTACTCGTTATTCATGATCTTAAATATTTGTAACCTCCAAAGTAACATGATTAACTTACTTTATTTGCTTCCAAATATAATCTCATTTCCGAGTTTACATCAATGACTTACGGTGTACTCTCACGTATGAAAACTTGGGGTGTAACATCATTCCCCCCTTTGGATCATTCGTCCTCGAATGTTGATTGATGCACTTATTAGTTTCATAAACTATAGCTCTTACGAATACTTTAATGCTCATCTTTCCATCTAATCCACTGTTTTGTGAATAAATCTAAACACTTGGGCATTCCCCCCTTTTAGGCCTCTTTGTCACGCCATGACATGTGGTCGGAATTCTTCCAACATCGTAACGATTGCTACCTTATGTCATGCAGTATGTATGAATGTGTCCTTGTATGAACACCAAGCGAGTCGTATTCTCTTTTTCCTCCATCTTTTAGCCAATCTCTAAGCCTCACTTTATGAACATATACAGAATTATGACAAGCTATCCCTCTAGGCATCTATAGGTGTACTGATGTCTTTCGCTTGGTACTTTATCGAACTTAAGACTATTTCTATCTCTTGTTCCATAGCCTTGTATATCTATCCTTATGGATTTACTACATCTAGGTAGGTTATACTATACCATAAAACTTACTTCGGTTTATTATTACTGAGGTTTGCTACCCAACTCTAGGTTACTCTCTCGCTGCTTATCCTATATGTATAAATCTAAGTCTTTTAGTGCTTCCTCATTATTATTCATCTAAGAATAACAAACAAATCTCATCTCGTACTTTGAAACTTGTACCCATCTATTGTTTATTCACCTTAATGTTGATCTATAATCTATCACTGATAACTTGCAACCTCTTACGTAATATACTGTCACTAGGGCTCACATCTTATCGGGGAACATATGAAGTGATTTTCCTGATCCACCTAGGGATAATACTATACTCCAATAACTGTATTTCATTGCATCCCAACGCGATTCATCTTATGGGGGTATTCTAATCCCGTGCAATTAATGAAATCCCTTTCTCGTTAAATCATTACTCAATCAAAGGCCTAAGCATCATCCTCTTATCTATCACAATTACACCCTTTTTTCTACTGCCAGGGCAGCATTCCATCTATTCTAAATGCACCTAGTCTCAGACTCCTCTGTGTTCATTCAGGTTGTACCGAGCTTTTTATTACATATGGAAATTATCAGCTCCCTTGTTTTGATGGGTTTAATCCCGAGGACATACATATTCTCGTCACCTTCTCACTCACCTTTTCATATCCTTACTCCTATTTACCTAAAACCTTGTTGCTCTACAATACTTTACCTTAGGACCTACACCGATATATTTATACTACTCACAACCTTACTTTAACTTGCTAGCACCATAAATTTCCTTTCGTTCCTTCTCAGTTGTCCTTAAATGTAAGCAATTACTTTTGTTGGTCGTTCTATCACTTGTTGCATGCATACTTGGCTTGTCTTTTTGCCCACAAATACTATAATTTCCTGTACCTTATATGATCTCAAACATCACCTTTGATGGCTTTTTTTTACCATTCATTAGCCATGATAGGTGCCACTTTCTTATGGAGTGTATACAATATTGTAGTAAGACTAATGTTACAGGATCATTTACTCTTTAGCTCACTATGCTTAGGTGGAAACCTTCTTCCTTATTTCCTCATCTAGTCTTTCATTATAGTACTTAGGGAGACATTCTGGCTCTTGTAAAGTTGCGAGCTTGATATATCGTACACCCGAAGGTAATTTTCATTATTCTTACTCGCCTATAATAATCCTTAGTTACATAAATTTATGCATTTGTGCTCGTAGGGTTACTTCTAAGCTCAAATTTTTATTTTCTCCTTAGTGGCACTCTCTCTTATTTTCATAAACCTTAAAAATGGTACCTTTAACTGCCTCAACTCCTATCTGAATTTTGTTTCAAATGATTGTGATCTCATATCTGCGAGACTGAATTCAGTATGCTACGATTCACTACATTTATCTTGTATGATCTATTGATTTATCTGTGACCTCTTGTCTAGCAATAACTGGGCTCTTCCTGAATCAACTACTAATTACTCGTTGGTCCATTCTCATATATATATATATATTCTGCATAATCCCTCTTGGGATATATATATATATATATATATATATATATATATTCTGCATAATCCCTCTTGGGATATATCCTTTGTCTTAACTTATCTCTCGCCACTAGCTCCTGATGTATCAAGTGTCCATTCACACTTATTTATCAATAACATCCTGGCCGGAAACTTTTACTGCCTCTCCCCGGTGTCGTGCTTGTATAATGTTCTGGAGTCGCAACATATCTGCAGGAACTGAATAAATGCAACATCATCCCTTTCTCCTTTTTACCACATTCTTTCTTTACCATTCCATAGTTAACTGAACCGCTTAACTCCGACTTAATATCATATCACACCATATTCCCCCTTTAGGGGAGTACTAAGATTTAGTACTACGACGATCTACCTATAGTTGTTTTACCTTTTCATATTTGGCGTCTTTTCACATTATCAATGAACCCTAATCACCTTATGGTAACCTTCTGTACCAGGGATAACTAAATTTCTTATGCACGAAGGTGACACCTACTGTAACTGGCACACTTAGTCCCTTAAGATTAACTCTGCTCAGAGTGCTTGCTTTAGGTAAGTGACTTCCTAAATAACCTTTAAAGGTTATTCGTCTATTGTCTATTCTATTATTGTTGGAGCACGATCTTTGAAATTCTCACGATATCGACCATTATCAAATCCTCCGGTCCCTAATTCATGTTCGGTTTTATCTTGTTCACCAGCCCATACTGATTTTTTATTACTCTAGGGTCTAACCTTTCCTCCTGGTAATCACGTTGAAGTCACCATCTCATTTCTCGAAATAAGAATATGACTTTATGGCTTATACTCTTTTATTGCCTTAAGGCTTGTCACCTCTTGTATTTTCCTTCACTTGACTATAGACTCTGTCATCGTGTCATATTTTGATTTACTGTTATCACCCATATATCACATCTTACTCATGATGCTTCATTTATTTTCTTCTTATTCTCCGGATAATATTTTTTTTGTCTATCACTTTATTCTGAAAACTTCAACAAAAAGTTCTTTCCCTATAAGCTCCCCTAGCTTCATCTCACTGGCTCTTGGGAATGCCTAACATTCTTTTTTTTTACTCGGGGCTAGAGTCATACTAAGGTAAATATTTGTCCCTTCTAGGATCCCACTGCCTATCTTCTGAAATTTCTGAATATTCCAGTATTCGTATCTGATTGTACTACTCTAGAGTTCACCATCTGGGTGTCTTAGAAGGAGATCTATTACCACATTTGCACCATCTTTCGGAAACGTTAGTTAATGATAACAACCTATCCACAATTTTTGGGTTACTCTAACTCCAACTGGATCCTGATATCCCATCTTTCTCTTAAATAATATCTGTTAGCTCCCATAGAACATAACTGAGATGGGTGTGGCCAATTGTACTTACCTCTGTCATTGATGAAGGTACCAAAATGCTTATATTTCTCTGCCTGATTTGAAAATATTGATAATCTTCATTATCTGGGTGCCTCGTACCCCTCTTCACCTTACTTCTTTTACTTGTTAAAACTTGTATCTAGCTTCTGAATTCCTCATAGATTTTCACCATATTCGTGAATAGATATCCGTGCCTTAAGGCTCCTTATTAAGAAGCATACACATCTTAGTACACACATGATCTGTTGAAGACCTCATATTTACTCATCATAAGCATGATGTGAAATCGAGTTCCTCTGACTCAACTCTTCCACATCCACATGCAATCTCTTACCAACTGTCTTTGTGGATGTAGGTATCGTTGTATTACGACTAAAGTCGAATTTAGGAGTTTGAATTCTTACAACTGAGCTCTACTGCACGATCTAGAGTAAGAAGAAAGAGTGACAGACCTAAATGCCCTGTAGCCTCCTGCTTATAAGTGTGGTGCACAATACACCCATAAACAAGACTCTACTAGACACGGCTTGTAGACTCCCTAGGACAGAACTGCTCTGATACCACTTCTGTCACAACCCAAATCGAAGGGCCGCGACGGGCTCCCGGTGCCTTACTCAACCGAGTACCAACGTAACATATATTTCTTATCATGTTATCATGAGTAAATGAGCCAGAAAACCCGTCATGAGACAACAAGAATAAAACATAAGGGAATACTCAACATATGAAGACCCAACATGATATACAAAGTAATATATGTGACATACGGGCCTATAAGGCCGACATGACCATTAGTAAACTCGAAACATAGGCCGACAAGGCCATACAATTATCCATACACCTGACATCTGTCTACAAGACTCTAATAGTACATAAAATCATAAAGGTCGGGACAGGGCCTCGCCATACCAATCGATACATATCCAAAGCATACTGACCAAATAGGCAACTCCGGAGTAAGTGGAGTGCACCAACACCTTCGCTGAGCTGATAGCCTACTAGGAGGACTGTCAACCTATCAATCGAGACCTGCGGGCATGAAATGCAGCGTCCCCAAGCAAAAGGGACGTCACTACGAATAAAGTACCGAGTATGTTAGGTAGGAAAGATTAAACAAGAACAGTAATGTAAAGAGAGAGATAGAGGAGATACAACCTGTAACATCTGAGTGCCTCTGGGGGTTACTGATATGAAATGCATAATACATATATATACATAAACTTTTTAAAACATTCGCCTCTGTGGGCATCATCATCATCATCATATCGTACCCGGCCTTAAAGAGGACTCGGTAAAAGTGTACCCGACCATCATAAGGTTTGGTAGAATCGTACCTGGCCATGTGGAGCTCGGTAAACCCAACTGATCAGTGGTTGCACAATAGGTGTCGTACCCGGCCGACTATAGCGCGGCTCGGTAGAGTAAAATAGATACTATATATAATGCATGCTAGACTTATGGAATCACCTTCTAAACCTTTTGGAGTGACTTAAGAATACTATGGACATCTATACCCTCAATATGAACCTTAGTAGGATTCAAGGATTATACACACTTGCTTAGAATAAATTTATAAGGAAAGAACAACATGGACAACCTTAGTTACTAGGAGTAGATCCGTTATGAAGTAGAGTATTCATTTCACTTTAGATCATGCCAAAGAAAGAAGAAAGTGCCTTAACATACCTTAAACCCGTTGAGTCCTTAATCACTTCCAAGCAACTCTTCAAACAAGTCAACTCATTCTATCATAGTATAAGGAGATTCAAAATCAGTGCTGAGCAAAGGCTAAGTCTATAACTTAAGCTAGTACCTCGTTTATGTAAATTTTGGCAGCATCTCCCTTGTAACAAGGGCCTCCTCCAATACCATATACAAAAAACAATAACCAGAGCAATCCATCAATACATAATTATCAATATCAAGACACCATATAACAACAACACGTCACAACTACATTACGACGAGGGGCAAGCTCCGATTGAAATCCGTATACCCCTTATCAATCCTTATAGACTTCTTACTTCAACATAAAAGTATCATTAACATGATAATGATTTCATTAATCAATGATTCCACCCTTATACCATATATTTATAGCAACGAAAATAATCCACAACTTCAACTATCCCCAACTAGCAACTTTATTCACTAGTTCATGTCTAGCCCATCCATTTAACTTAATCAACATCAAGATAACCTTAGGCACAAGTAAGAACCCAATATAAATACCTCTTACAGTAACGTCAGGTCAAAATCCAAGTTATATTCAGTTTACAACAACCCTCAATAGCAATACAACACAATAGAAGTGACTTAAGCTAACCCAAGTATTATCTTGTAGTTTATCATCCTAACAACTTAACCAACATACAAGCAAGACTAAGAACAATTAGTAGGCTTTTATACTCACCTTATAAATCAGCAACAACTTGGAATTTCATCCAAATACAGCCCACAACAATCCTCAATGACAACACAACCTCAAAGAGGTGTTGTTCTTCACTAGAACTAAGTTTTGATGTTGAAATATGGTGTAATCACTTTGGAATTACTTCAAACCCTTGTGGTATATGTTTAGGAGGGTTAGGAGAAGTTTGGAGATGAATTTTAGTTGAAACATGAGCAAAATAGGCATCCAAATCGTTTATAAATTGAAGTAGGTCAACCACCGCCTAAGTGGGTCCCATTGGGAGCTGCTTGCGCGGTCTCTCGAAAATACGAATATCTATCTACTCCGATGTCATATTGACAAACGATTTAATGCATTAGAAACTAGTCTCGTAGATCTTCAATTTTGTAGGTAGAACACCCCATGATTCCAAGTATATTTGGATAAATTCTCATATACATTTGACCTAAACTTCAGCAAATTTATGAATGTAACTTGTGATGACCTTTGCCAACACTTGTTCCACAACTTGCTTGCTTTCAAAATGTAGAAAATGATTATCATACGACTAAAATAACTCATAGAATAACCTCCTTATCATGTTAAGAACCTTAGACTTACCCCAGAGTACATGTTATAACATTCCAAACTTGTCGACTTTTGACGAAACTTATTTTCTTCAATTGGTTTAGCTTCTAAGATTTCCAACCCTCTTGGTACTCGTTATTCATGATCTTAAATATTTGTAACCTCCAAGGTAACATGACTAACTTACTCTATTTGCTTCCAAATATAATCTCATTTCCGAGCTTACATCAATGACTTATGATGTACTCTCACGTATGAAAACTTGGGGTGTAACAAAACCTCTCCAACCTGTTTTGCTCGTCCTCTGGCATAACAGGAGCTACATAGTCCAGGGTAGTTGCAACCGGCTGGGCTGGAGGTGCCCCCGGTGTCTGAAGTCCCTACACGACCTGCTCAGGTGTGTGAGCGATAGGAGTCTGAGTGCCTCCCCCGGCCTGAGAAGTAGTTGCGGCTGTAGTAACTGAGACCGCCTGAGCTAGGCCAGTGCAAACTAATAGAATATGGGTCAGGGCTTTCTGAATACCTAGAATCACAATAGGCACAATTGGTGCTAACGGAGCATCCACAACTAGGACGTAATCATGAACTGGGGCAGCTGGTGGAACTGCAGGTGCTGCCCTAGCTGCTCCGCGGGCGACACCCCTGCCCTACCACGACCTCGACCGCATCCTCGACCTCTAGTGGCCCTAGCTGGTGGTACTGGTGGTCGTCCATCCTGACCGGTAGCACGTGTCCTCACCATCTGTGAGAGAATAGAATAACAGAAGTTTAGTACTCCGATCAACAGATTCGCATGACAATAATTCAAGAATATGAAGTTTTCCTAAAGGTTCGACAGCCTCCCGAGGATAAATATAGACGTCTTCGTACTGATCCATGAGACTCTACTAAACCTGGTCATGACTCGTGAGACCTATGTAACCTAGGCTCTGATACCAACTTGTCACGGCCCTAAAACGGACCCGATCGTGATGGCACATATCTTGAAATTAGGCCAGTCGACACAAACCCTCGAACCAACTAAACAATTATAATAAGTCATTTAAAGTCATTAATAAGCTAAAAAAACCCCAAAATATAGAGTAGAATAGAACAGTGCGGAAACAAACACAGCCCGACATCGGGGTATAACCAGGCATGAGCATCTACAATTCATCTAAAGTATGAAAAGACAACATAGTCTGATACTAAGCTAGTATAAAGTGAAATAAATATATGAAGGAGAAGCACTGGGCTGCGAACGCCGAGCAGCTACCTAGTCAACTCCGAACAAGCCTGTTGGAATGCAAATCAACGCTTGCTAGCGTGATTCGAGACTCCTGGATTTGCACATAAGGTGTAGGGAGTAATGTGAGTATGCCAACTCAGTAAGTAATAAAATTAAAGGCAGCTGAGCGATAAGAAAACACGTAAAACACAACATGATGCTACAACAAAATAGTACAAATACAGAACAATGCAGTACTATAGTAAAAGCACGTAAAATACCTTTGTTCAATAAAAACCTCTTTAAAACATCTTTTAGTAGTTCAAACGAGTGATGAAAACAGGGTGAAAAAGGATAGAAACATAAATCAGCCCCTCGGGCAAAATACCAACAGAACCAGCCTTTCGGGCTACATCACAATCACTCGTATCAGCCCCTCGACTAATAACATGAAATAACAACAGCTCCTTAGGCAATATCACATCTCACACTGGGTACCCGCGCTCACTGGGGGTGTGTAGACTCCGGAGTGGCTCCTACAGAATAAAGCCTATATCAAGTCATCTCTTGGCATAATCAAACTGGCCCTCGACCTCATAACAAGCCACATTGTGGCGTAACAAATCAGGCCCTCGGCCTCATAATTATGAATCAGTACAACACTGCTACGATGCGCAGCCCGATCCCATAATATCCTTACAACATAGGCCCTCGGCCTCACTCAGTCAGAAATCTCTTAAGCTACTCGGGCAACAGTAAAACATGATGCTCAGCCCAAAATATCATTTAAAATGTCAAAACGGAGTAAATATTGTTGTGTTATGACAACAGTAGAATACAACATGACTAAGTACAACTATGAAGTCAAAATAGAGAGGAATAGTAGTAAAAATCTCCCTAATGGTCCAAAATAGTTGGTACGAGGCTCAAATATGACATTCAACCCAAAGCATAATACTATCCAAAACACAATGATAGCAAACAGTTTTCAATCAAATACGTGGTTTAACAGTCATACGGGACAAACTAAGTTACAATCTCCAATGGTGCACGACCCCACACTCGTCATCTAGCGTGTGTGTCACCTCAACGTAGCACAACGATGTGAAATCCAGGGTTTCATACCCTCAGGACAGCATTTACATTCATTACTTACCTCTATCCGGTCCAAACTCTAGCCAACGATGCCTTTGCCTCTCGAATCGGCCTCCTGATGCTCCAAATATAACCAATAATAGATTTATACCATCAAAATATGCTAAGGGAACAAAACCCACTCAAAAATAATCAATTTATATCAAAAATCCCGAAATTGGCAAAACACAACTCCCGGGCCCACATCTCGGATTTTGACAAAAATCATAAAACTAGAATCCTTAATCTCTCACCATCTCACGAGTTCATACATATCAAATACATTAAAATCCTACCACAAATGACCCCTCATATCCTCAAATCAAATCTCAAATTCCAAGCCCTAACTACCAAATTTTAGGCTTTAGATTCTAAAATTTTTATGTTTAATTAGGTAGAAATCACAATAGGATCGAGTATTAAGTCCATAAATCTTACCTCCAAGTGTTTCCCTTTGATTCCCTCTTCAATCCTTCTCAAAAAGCTCTAAAATCGCTCAAAAATGGTGAAGTTTAGACCCAAAATCGCGGACAATGGCCTTTTGAAAATTCTACCAGGTGACCCTTTCCTTCTTCGCGAACGCGGTCAACGCCTCGCATTCACGAAGCACAAAATTCTGTTGACCACTTAATCCTTCATCGCGAACGCAACACCCTGTATGCGAACGTAAAGCTTCAGCTCCTCAACCCATTGCGAACACGACAATTAGTTCGCGAACGCGAAGCACAAACGACCTGGACTCAGCTGCTCCTATTTACTCTACGCGAACGCGGGAAACTCATAACTTTCGCGATGAACACTAGACCTAACCCTTCGCGAAAGCAAAACATCCATCGCGAACGCGAAGGCCAAACTTTCTACCTCACACCCTAACCCTTCGCGAACGCGAGAGCCCACTCGCGAACGCGAAGACCATATGTCTGCAACACCAAAAGCAGATTTTCTGCAACTTTTCTAACTTGAACTTGATCCGTTCAACCACCTGAAACTCACCTGAAGCCCTCGAGACCTCAACCAAATATGCCAACATATCCCATAACCTTATTCAAACTTGTTCCAACTTTCAGAATGCTCAAAACAACATTAAAACACCAAATTTACATCGGATTCAAGCCTAAGAATTCCAAAAACATCCAAATTCCGCTTTCGATAAAAAAGTCTATCAAACCTCATCTGAGTGATCTGAAATTTTGCACACACGTTAAAAATAACACAACAGACCTATTTCAACTTCCAGAATTCCATTCTGACCCCTATATCAAAATCTCACCTATCAACCGGAAAACGTCAAAATTTCAATTTCGCCAATTCAAGCCTAAATCTACTCTGAACCTCCAAAACCCATTCCGATCAAGCTCTTAAGTCTCAAATCACCTCCTGAAGCTATCCAAACCATCGGAATTCACATCCCAGTCCTTTTTCATGCAAGTCAACATACAGTTGATTCTTCCAACCTAAGCTTACTCAAAAGAGACTAAGTGTCTCATTCCTTTCCAAAACCTCTCCGAATCCAAACCAACAAACCCGATATCACATAATACAGCTGAACAAGACAATAAGAAGCAGAAATGGGGAAAATGGGGCGGTAACTCATGAAATAACCAGTCGGATCGTTATAGTATTTGTGTGTGATAATGGAACCGGAACCTATTATAATTCGTATGATTTATTGCTTGAAAGGCCACTTGTTTAAAAAGAAGGAAATACTTAGATTTATTGATTTGATGAGAGGATTTTCAGTATTATTCTTGTTTTCACCTGTTCCTATCTACGTACATTGTGTATTAGAATATTGAACTTCATATTATTATATTTATTGACCCTAGTAAGTGCCAAGTCGACCCCTCGTCACTACTTCTTCAAGGTTAAACTGGATACTTACTAGGTACATATTGTTTATGTACTCATACTACGCTTCTGCACTTGATTGTGCAGGCTTTGAGGCAGGTGCATCTGGCCATCAGTCCGACGCGTAGAGTGGACTCTTTGGCTTGAGACTTCTGGTGAGCTGCCCTTCTGAGCCATTCTGCAGCAGCTGAAATCTTTCTATGTCTTTACTTTTCCTATTTATTCCATTCTAGATAGTAGGATAGTATGGTTTTGTATATTCTACTAGATTGCCCTATACTTGTGACATCAAGTCTTGACACACACATTGGTAGAATTGTGATTTTGGATTTCTATCATAAGTTAAATTTCGTAATTATTACTTTCATCAGATTATGCTTAAGTCTCAAACTCCTAGTTTCTTTATTAATAAGGAAGGTTTTTCACGTATTAATTATTTTAATGAGGATTCACTAGTCGATTAATGTTGGCTTGCTTAACAACTGTGCTGGGCTCATCATGGCCTTATATGGAATTTGGGTCGTGATAAAGTTGAATTTTACAAGCTAATATATAACATAAAGATAAGCTAGCCGCTCCAAAAGCTTAAGTGTTTATACCTGGTATCTTATCTTATAATATATATTTAATTGTTCAAAGTTTTTGGTAGCATGATTTTGTTCGTAGCAGATTAGGAACGAAGAGCTTTCTTGGTATGATTAAAATAATGGTAAACGAAGCTTCTTTGCACTTTTATTTAAATTCATGCAAATCTTAAAGTAACGATAATTTTACTCAGGACCATTGAATTGTTTTTGGCTTTCAACCATAAAAGGCGGTAATAGTTGTGAAGTCTTTTTATGACTCAATTTATTTTTTCCTATGACCATTGAAAATGGTCATATTTTTAATGGCTTGCTATGACTATATGATTGCGTAGTACAACTTAGTAATTTTCAAAATAATTGATCAATTGAAATTGGGTGGAGAAACAATTGCCGATGAATATATTTTAGAATTATTCTTTATATTTCATATCTCAAATTGTATTCTTGGCATGAGATCATCATGGTTGTATTTATAATTAGGAGAATATTAAAGGTTCTCAAAATAATTCTTCAAAATGTGAAGGTAATATTTGTCGTTGATGTGATAACTTGTGATAAATATTATGAACACAAACCCATTCTTGAAAGTGAATACGGCAATATAACATAAAACTTATGAATACAAACATGCTCTTGATTGTAAAACACAGCTCACCTCTAGAAGAGGTTTAAGGTATGGATAGGTCATTGTTGGCGTACTTATCATATGTTAAAATATTTTGCCAAGTCTTATTAAGAACTATTAAAGGGCATAAGTTGAGCAAGAAAAGGATCTTGTCTATAATGATTTTGACCATGATCATAATGACAATAATTGTTGATACTTAATTTTGCTCTCGTGTTTTTATAAATTTCATATATGCCTTCAAAATATCATTCCTGCATCATTACCAATTTATAGGAGTCATATAAGAATTTTCTATAATTTTCCATAATTTTTAAAGCTTTAAAATTAATTTTCTTGCATTTAAATTATTTAAATATGTGTTAATTACTCCTTTAAATTATTTTTTAGGACTTAATCATCCAAATTTATTATTTGCATCACATATATGTTTAATAATATTTCACTTTATTTTATAAAATTATGTTTGTATTTTAAAGCTATTTTACATAATTTTGCAGTAATAGCCTATATGATGTGCATAATTATATTTTATTACATTATTTGTGTCCAAATAGCATTTTTATATTTTTTATAATGTTAAAACTATTATTTTAAATCATCTTACTACATAAATAATACTTTTACTATTTGTTAATTACTTTGTATAAATATTTGTTTTATATAATTTTTCATGTATTTTGTAGCCCATTTTGGAGTCAATTCCGGACCAATTTAATGGCCCAAACGTCCAAAACCTCTAAGCCCAATCCCCCAGCCTAAACCAAACAACCCCTTTAATTAACCCGGTCGGTACCCGTTTTAAACGACCCGCCTCATTCATCTTTTAAATCCTGGCCGTTAATCTTGAGATCAACGGCCCTCACTCACCCAACCCTTTTTCATTAACCAAACCCCTGAAACCCTAAAGACCACTCTTCTCAAACCAGCCGCCTCTATACTGTCTAGAACCTTCTCCTCTTTTCTGCAAACCCTAGCCGCCCCACTTAAATCCCAGTCCCAATCCGATAATCACATGGAAACCTTCCATGATTCATTTCCTTTGTTGCACAAACAGAGACGCTTACCATCTCTTAAATGTTGCAAGTATTTGATACTCGATTATTTATGGAAGTTGAATCATTGTTGTTTGTTCAACTCCGATTTTGTATTATCTTCATGTTTCTGACCTGATAGACTCACTATCAGACCCTATGGGTCAGATTCGGTGAGATATTTTACTATTTTTGTTCTTCGTTTTAAACTAGGGTTTGCCTGATTCCTCCTAAATTGATTCTAATCAATTTTGCATCTATTCTTTCCTTTTTTATGTTTAACTGACGTTTTTCCTTGTTTGTGTATTTAATTTTGCTACTATATAAACCCCTCCCAAATTTCCCCTTGGGACAGACTTTAATCGCTAAAAACTACTATTGTTCTCTTATTCATTATTGTCTTATACTATTTTGATGCTCAATCTTTTGGCCGGCTGAAAACTAATGTCACCGGACATCAGCTCTTGAACCTTTCTTAGTGTGAGCACTGTCGGGGGTTCATTCGAAACCCTTGGGAACTCTGATGCACTGAGATTCTTAGGTTCTACTATTCGTTTTGCTATTGACTTTGAAGTGTTTCTAAAATTACTCTTCTTGTTTGCTTGTTCATATGTTACTAGTAATGTACCTATGACTCTTCCAATTTCATTTTATTCTCGTTTGAATTCCTGCTCTGCATATCTATGTCTCTGAGATTTTTATGAACCAACATGTTATGGTCTGCTTTGAAGCTATTATTTAGGCTTTATACCTTCTAGTAGTCCAACTTGCCTATTTGTTACCTTGATTCTGCCTTGTTAAGCATGCTTGCTAATGTATGTGCTCGAATGCTTATTACTATTTTTTATTCTGAGTTTGGTTGCTTGCCTTGTTCTGTACTATTATGGTAACCAACTAATGCCCAGAATGTGTTCTAATTCCCGTTGAGATATTCATGCCCTACTTTTTATCTTGGAGTTCTACTATTAGCTCTGACATGTGTCCCATGCTATTTGTAACTCTATTGTGTGCTTTTCTTGACTTGCTCAATCCTGTGTTTTTCAGTATTAGTTTAAGACCTTTAGAGTAAATCTCATAACCAGTATTTTCGCCCATATGTGACCAACTAGTAAAAGGTTTGATGCTTTTTTGTCCTATTGATTTGAACATTGGCATGTCTTTTGTTTACTATAAGTTTTGCTGGTATTGTAACTATTATTGAGCATGTTCAAATTTTTTCATCCTCAACTAAGTGATTGCTCGATCATGAACCTGTTCTGTTATGTTGTTTTCACAAGGCCTTCATGTTAAAACTTTCATGTGAAGGCTATGCTCTACCTTTCTTGTCTATGACTCTATTAGATTTTCATGTTAAATCTTGTGTCTAAAGTTCTTTTAGGCTAATTCTGAATCATTTCACTTTTGAGACTCTTTTGGAATAGTTCACCATCCTATGATCTTTTAGCTTTGTTTCTTAGAATGCAAGTATAAACCTACTTTGTAAACTTGTCAGTATTTCATGTAATCTTGTCTATGTGCTTTGGCTAGAACTATTGTTAGTTACAACTTTAGGAGTTAAGTGTGAAAAGTTGTTTAATTATTTCAACGAGTGGTCTGTCACCTGTATGGTTATGTTTGGCATCACTTTGGCTAAGCAAGTTATTAGTTGGGCCTGGTGTTGGGCCATATGCGTTGTTGGATCTAGCATTGGATTTAGGAAGATCATACTGTCCTTATGAGCCCAAGATTTGGGTCTGTTGGTTAGTGAGGATGCTGAAGGCCCAAAATTTCACTAGGTTATTTTATAGCAGGCTTGTACTGTTTGATGGGGGCATGTACTTATTTCAGTCTGTATTTTTGTCATCTTTGAGTTTGTATTATTCCATTTTGGTCCTGTAACTTGTAATAACAAATAATTGGGGCGTTAGTAAAATTGGGAAATGGGTGTGCTATATTCTTACATAAAGGGTAGAGAACATGCCTATAGGGTCCATATATTTTATTTGCTATTCTGTTTGGTTTGCTCTACTTCTGCACGCTAATAGAAACCATATCTATAGTAATTGCACACACCTCACCTAATTTGTCTAATTCTCGTACACTATCTCAAACATGCTATTAATCGCCATACTTAATTTCTATGTAATTACTGTGTGTTTAGATAGCATGCCTAAAGGATGTATATTATATGGTCTTGCTAACCTAGATATCATGCTTATATGACTTCAAATAATTAATTGATCATACTGCTTTTATTACTTTTTTTGTACTGTCCATCTAGATATCATGACTATAGGATACTAATCTCTTAATCAACTGCTTCTGCCGTTTTATTACACTTCCACCTAGATAGCATGCCTATATGAATAAATATGATCAACGAGTTCAAATACCAACTATTAGGAATCTTGCCTATAGAATACTGTCATTCGCCTAGAAAGCGTGTCTATAGAGCCAAACACTTGTAATTCCGAGTTTTCTAATAGCTTTCACTACCCATTGTGCAAACAATTTAGAAATTATATCTATAGGTTTTTATGACACATGTAATCTGCAAATAGTCAATTTGGAACAACAGAACTGCATGTACAATATTTGAAATTAGAATTGTATAGAAATCATGCCTATAGTACATGTCACGACCCGGATTTCTTACCCTCGGGAGTCGTGATGGCGCCTACTAATGTGAGCTAGGCAAGCCGACTATTTGAACTAATTACCTTTTTACCCATTTTTATATTCCTTAACAATTATAAAAACAACAATGTGTAGACAGCGGAATTTACAATAAGCGGAAGAAAAATAATAAATTATTTAAATATATATCTAATATAACTGTTTGAGCATCGACTACCCAGAACTGGTTTCACAGTTTCTAAACTAAGTAAATGAAATAGGAGTAAAGGGATAGAGGGAGACGCCAGGGACTAGGGACGCCTGCAGGACTACCTTGGATCTCCACGTGGACTGAAGGCAGCCACCCAATCTATAGTCCAAAAGTTGTTGCTCTGGGATCTGTATATAGTGCAGAGTGTAGTATCAGCACAACCGACCCCATGTGTTGGTAAGTGCCTAGCCTAACCTCGGCGAAGTAGTTACGAGGCTAGGACCAGACTACCAATGAACCTGTGCAATTCAACTATATATAACAGAAAAGAAAAACAGTAATATATAGTCAAGTATGGGAGGGGTAACATGATGCGAGGGAACTATCAATTTAGAATAGAAAGACAATAGGTAATTGAAAGAAACAACGTATCTCATACATCAAAAAAGAATCAAAAATCAATAAGTACACGGCATCACCCTTCGTGCTTATACTCTCGTCCTCACCAAAGCAATCAAGTAATGAAAATGTGCACGCCATCACCCTTCGTGCTTTTACTCTTATCCTCACCATATAATTAATATAATTGACACATAATGGTACATCGTGTGGCACGAAATCCTTCGTGCTTTACACTCTTTCCTCACAAATCATACACGACATCACCCTTCGTGCTTTAATACTCTCTCACCAAAATAATACATGGCATCACCCTTCGTGCTTTAACACTCTTCCTCACCCAAACAACAGTCACAAACAATAGGGAAAGGGAATAAATGAAATTACAATAAGAATCCCGACAAGGGAACAATAGTTTAACAATTAAGTCCCAGCAAGGGAACAAATCATTAAAAAAAAGCATCACATCCCGGCTTGGGAGAACATTAAAAGAAACAATATCCCCGCAAGGGAGATAATACAATGATTCTCTTCTCTTTTTCACTTTTACTTCATAACTCACTTCATAACTTGAGCCAATACTCTAAAAGGTTCGATTACCAATTATACTTTCACATTTCATTATACAACTTGAGCCAATGCTCCTCAAAGTTCAAATGTCATAATTACTTCCACAAACTTTGCCTAACAATATAAATCATCACCAAAGCATGAATAATACAACAAAGTCATAATAATGACAATATAAGACTCACGGGCATGCTTGACACCAACGTATAGATACTCGTCGCCATGCCTATACGTCGTACTCAAAAAATACCACATAGAAAATAGGACTCGACTCCTAATCTCTCAAGCTAAGGTTATACCAAACGCTTACCTCGATGCCACGAACACAATTCAAGTCTCTATTATCGCTTTACCTCTTGATTCTACCACCAATTCGCTCGTATCTAGCCATAAGTTACTTAATGTGATGATCTGGCCGGTTGTCTTAAGAATTTATACCCTGATCCCTCATTAAATGCTTTCCCCAAGTTTATTTCTACTATTTTATTTCCATGATGTTCTGTTTTGAGTTTCGAAGAGTTTTGGGACACTTAGTCCCTAAATGAGAGCTTAAGTGTTGGAAAGTTGACCGTAGTTAAAACAGTATAAAGACGACCTCGGAATAGAAATCCGATGGTTCCATTAGCTCCGTTTGATGATTTTGGGCTTAGGGGCACATTCGAATTGTGTTTTGGAGGTCAGTAGCTAATATAGGCTTGAAATGTCGAAAGTTGAATATTTGAAGTTACTGGTTCGATAGTGAGATTTTGATTCGGGGGTCGGAATGGAATTCTGGAAGTTGGAGTAGATCTGTAGTGTTTAATGTGAAGTGTGTGCAAAATTTCAAGTCATTCGGACGAGATTTGATAGACCTTTTGATCGAAAGCCTATTTTTAGAGTTTTTGGAATTCTTAGGCTTGAATCCGATGAAAAATAAGAGTTTCGATGTTGTTTTGAGCGTTCTGAAGGTTGGAACAAGTTTGAACGATGTTTCAAGATTGGTTGGCAGGTTTGGTTGAGGTCCCGGGGGCCTTGGGTGTATTTCAGGTGGTCAATCGGACCATTTTAAGTTGTGAAAAACTGAAGAAAACTGTTGTTGGGTGTTGCAGAAAAATGACCTTCGCGTTCGCGTCCGTGAAGGGTTAACAGGTGAGGCTGAGGATTTAGACGTCGCGTTTGAGAGGGAGTCTCCACATTCGCGAAGGGGCTGGGGTCTTGTGCATCGCATTCACGAGGTGATGTCGCATTCGCATAGAGGAAAGTTGGGCGGATGGGTTGAGGTTGGTTTGTCCTTCGTGTTCGCGAAGGGGACGTCGCGTTCGCGTTGAGTATGAGAGCTAAGCCTTTGCATTCACGAGCTGTGTGTCACGATTGCGATGAAGGAATTTTAGTCAAAGTGAATTTGTGCTTCGCGAACGCGAGGCGTTGACCGCGTTCGCAAAGAATGATTTAATGTCTGGGCAGAATGTTTAAATAGTCATTTGGTCCGCGATTTTAGGGTTATCTTCCACCATTTTTGAGCGATTTTGGTGCTCTTTGAAGCAGATTGAAGAGGTATTCAGGGGAAATCACTTGGAGGTAACATTTTTGACTTTATAACTGATTTATATGTGATTAAGGACCTAATTGGTGGTGAGAAATTTGGGGAAAATGGGTAATTAGGGCTTGAGATTAAGAGACCTTAACATGTGTATTTGAGAGGTCAATTGAACTTCGATTTCAGTGTTCTTGTTATGTATAGACTCGTGAGAGTACAAGGTTTTTGAAAATGTAAATTTTACCCGATTTCAAGATGTGGGCCCGAGGGGCCTTTTGGTCATTTTACCTAATTTCGCGTATTAGCTTAGAATTTCTTTGTAGAATTAGTTATTTTAAGTGTTATTTATATTATGCAATGGAATTGAATAGATTTGTGCCATTTGGAGTCGAGTACTCGTAGCAAGAGCGTGGTTTCAGATTGATTATTGAGCCGGTTCGAGATAAGTGGCTTGCCTAACCTTGTGTGGGGGACCGTTCCCCTTAGGATTTGGTATATTTGGTTATTGAAATTCCTTTTACGTGAGGTGATGAGTCCGTACTTGTGCTAATTGTTGGAAATTTGGTTTTCATTAAGTAATTACTAGTATGTTTCCTTTCCTGTTTTTATTACTCGCACTATTAAGCCTGTTGTAGCTTAGGAAAGCATGTCTAAGATATTTAATTGCTTTATTTGCTCAAGCTGCCTTACCTGAATTCTGTGCAGCATGCTAGGCTAGAATTACTTATTGCCTTAATATGAAATTTGTCATTTCTGAATACTTTCCTGTAGCTGCTGTGTATTTACATTTGGACTACGGATGTGGGATTTCGGTAGATCCCCGTTGCCTATTTATTTGGGACTACGGATGTTGGATTCCGGTAGATCATTTGGATATATATGATGGACTACGGGAAGGTATCCCGGGAGATCCACTGGATAGATGTAATTGGGACTGCAGGACAATATCCTAGAAGGTACCCTGGTTGTTATCTCTATGTTGAGTTGTATTTCCTTTCCGCGATTATTTTGCCTCTGTTCTAGCTGTTGTTGCTCTTTCTATTCTATGTTATTTCTTATTTGTGCACTTAATCATATTGTCTTGTTCTACACTGTTATACCTTGTATTTTATTGAACCTCAATAGGGCCCTGACCTTCCTCGTCAATACCCGACCGAGGTTAGGCTTGTCACTTACTAAGTACTGCTGTGGTGTATTCATGCCCCTTTTGCGCATGTTTTTCATGTGCAGATCCAGGTACTCCGACTCAGTCTTATCACCGTTAAGGCGAGGCGACTGCTCCAGCGACTTCGGGGTATATCTGCCTCGTCCATAGACCGAGGAGTCCCTTTTCTATTATAGCTTTTAAACATTTGTCCTTCTGTATTTCTTTTCCTTGTTAGATATTCTGGAGTTAGAGTACCGTGTAGTGATCCTTAGCTTGTGATTTATGGGTTTCCGGATCTTGGAAGAATGTATAAGTTGAGAGTTAAATATTGTGTATGTTGAGTGGCACTATTAAACACTGTTTTATCACTCTTCATTCTATTTTAATTTTTTTTTATTCCGCACTTTGATTATCTTCCGTAATTTAGGCTTACCTAGTCGTAGAGGACTAGGTGCCATCATGATGGTTCACGGAGAGCGAACCGAGGTCGTGACAAGTTGGTATCAGAGCTCTAGGTTCATAGGAGTCATGGATCACAAACCGATTTATTAGAGTCTTGCTGATCTTTACGGAGACGTCCGTACTTATCTACGGGAGGCTATATAACTGTTAAGAAAAATTCCACTTTATTATTTCCTTGTCGTGCGATATTTTGACATCACAATTCTAAACTTCTATCTTCTATTCTCTCATCAATGGTGAGGGAACATGCTACTAGAGATGATCAGGCACCCGCGCCTATGCGAGGGTCGCCAGAAGTCGAGGGCGAAGTAGAGGCCGAGGACGAGCACGTGGTGCAGCCAGAGCACCTGCGCGAGTTACCACCGAAGTGACACCAGTAGTTCCAGACGGAGTCCAGGCACCAGATGTGCCTACTGCTACTACTGCTTCAGCACTTCAGGAGACATTAGCACAGTTCCTGAGCATGTTTGGTACGTTAGTTCAGGCGGGGTTGATTCAGGTTGTACCAACTATTTCACAAATCGGGGAAGGGACCCAAACTTCCGCCACACCCACTCTAGAGCAGCGAGTTCTCATTGGTCGGGTCCCAGGTGTCATAGCAACACAGCCTATGGTCCTAGTTTAGTGGGTGGTGAGGACCTCTCACCGAGTAGAGGACGGGTGGGTCGAGGAGAGAGAGGACAGACGAGGTTAGAAGAGAGAGTATAGGGAAGTAAGGAGACCTCGTAGACTGGAGAGACCCAATAGTCCTTATTTTGGAGTAAGAGTATGGCATGGTAGAGGTTTTGTGGGTCAGTCAGCTCAGTTTGCATCTTAGATTTCACATAGTGTTTCAGGTGTTCAGGGGTCTTAGAGTACCCATACCGCACAGTCACAGCCACCACGTCCTCCTAGAGCTTGTTTTGAGTGTGGTGACACACACCATGTGGTGAGGGATTGCCCTAGACTTGGGTGGAGTGCACCTCCACAGACTTCTCAGCCACAGCGCGCTCCGCAGAGTTCTCAAGATATGATCACAACACCAGTTGCTACCCACCTGCTCAGCTAGATAGAGGGGAAGGCCAGGCCAGATATTATGCCCTTCCTGCCCGATTTTGTCATCACAGGTATTATACTGGTTTGTCACAGAGATGCATCGGTTCTATTAAATCCAGGTTTCACTTATTCTTATATGTCTTCTTATTTTGCTCAGCATTTGGGTGTATCTCGGTATTCTTTGAGTTCCCCTGTTTATGTTTCTACTCTTGTGGGAGATTCTCTTATTGTGAACTGCATTTATTGGTCGTGTTTGGTTGCTCTTAGTGGTTTTGAGACCAGAGCCAATTTATTGTTGCTCAGCATGGTAGATTTTGACATTATCTTGGGCATGGACTAGTTGTCGCCCCATTACGCTATTTTTGATTGTCACGCCAAAACCATGACGCTGGCTATGCTAGGTATGCCATATGTTGAGTGGAGGGGTACTTTAGATCACACTCCCAGTAGAGTTATTTCTTTTCATAAAGCTCAGTGTATGATTGAGAAGGGGTGTGATGTGTATTTAGCTTATGTGAGTGATGTTAGTATTGATACCCCTTCAGTTGTTTCAGTTCCAACAGTACGGGATTTTCCCGATGTGTTTCCAGCTAATTTTCCGGGCATGCCACCTGATAGAGATATTGTTTTGGCATTGATCTATTTCCGGGCACTCAGCTCATTTCTATTCCTCCGTATCATATGGCTCCTCCTAAGTTGATGGAGTTGAAGGATCAGTAATAGGAATTGCTTAATAAGGGTTTTATTCGGCCCAGTGTATCACCTTTGGGTGCTCCTGTCTTGTTTGTGAAGAACAAAGATGGTTCTATGTGTATGTGTACTGATTATCGCTAGTTGAATAACGTTACAGTGGAGAACTATTATCCTTTGCCTTGTATTGATGACCTGTTTGACCAGCTTCAGGATGCACAGGTGTTTTCTAAGATTGACTTGCGCTCAGGTTACTATGAGTTGATGATTCAGGAGCCAGATATCCCGAAGACTACTTTCAGGACTCGGTATGGTCATTACGAGTTCCTTGTTATGTCATTTGGGCTCACCAATTCCCCATCAGCCCTTATGCATTTGATGCACAGTGTGTTCCGACCGTATCTTGACTCATTCATCATTGTCTTTATGGATAATATTCTGGTGTATTCCTGGAGTTGGGAAGATCATGAGCAGCACCAAAGGATTGTGTTTCAGACTATGAAAGAGAAGAAATTATATGCTAAGTTCTCGAAATGTGAGTTTTGGTTGGATTCCGTGGCATTCCTAGGCCACGTGGTATCGAGTGAGGGTATTCAGGTGGATCCGAAGAAAATAAAGGTCGTGTAGAGTTGGCCCAGACCATCCTCAGCTACAGAAATCTGCAATTTCCTTGGCTTGGCGGGTTACTACCATCGTTTTATGGAGCCCTTATGACTAGGTTAACCCAGACGGGTGCTCCATTCCAGTGGACTGAGGAGTGTGAGGCGAGCTTTCAGAAGCTCAAGACAGCTTTGACTACAACCCCAATTTTGATATTGCCTACAGGTTCAGGGTCTTATACGGTCTATTGTGATGCCTCGAGGTTTGCCTCGGAGCGGTGTTGATGCAGGATGGTAAGGTGATTGCCTATGCGTCCAGATAGTTGAAGATACATGAGAAGAATTATCCGGTCCATGACCTTGAGTTAGCTGCCATTGTTCATGCCCTGAAGATTTGCCGCCATTATTTATACGGGGTTCCTTGTGAGATTTATATTAACCATTAGAGCATGCAACACCTGTTTAAGAAAAAAGATCTAAATTTGCGCCAGAGGAGGTAGTTAGAGCTGCTAAAGGACTATGATATTACTATTTTGTATCACTCGGGCAAGGCCAATGTAGTGGTCGATGCCTTAAGTCGCCGGGCGGAGAGTTTGGGGAGTTTGGCTTATTTACCAACATCGGAGAGGCATATGGCAATGGATATTCAGGCCTTAGCCAGCCCGTTTGTGAGATTGGATCTTTCGGATCCCAGTCGGGTTCTAGCTTTCGTGGTTTCTTTGTCTTCCTTATTTGATTGTATGAGGGAGCGGTAGTATGATGACCCTCATTTGCTTGTCCTCAAGGACAAGGTGCAACACGGTGATGCCAGAGATATGACTATTGGTGATGATGGGGTATTAAGGATGCAGGGTCGGATGTGTGTACCCAATATTGATGGGCTTCGGGAGTTAATTCTCGAGGAGGCCCATAGCTCGTGGTATTCCATTCATCTGTGTGCCGCGAAGATGTATCAGGATTTGAGGTTGCACTACTGGTGGAGGCGAATGAAGAAAGATGTAGTTGGATTTGTAGCTCGGTGCCTTAACTGTCAGCAGGTGAAGTATGAGCACCAAAGACCGGGTGGATTGCTTGAGCAGATAGAGATTCCTGAGTGGAAGTAGGACCATGGACTTTTGTAGTTGGGCTCCCACGGACTTTGAGAAAGTTCGATGCTATTTGGGTGATTGTGGATTGGCTGACCAAGTCCGCTCATTTCATTCCTATGTGTACTACTTATTCTTCGGAGCGGTTGGTAGAGATTTATATCCGGGAGATTGTTCGTCTGCATAGTATTCCAGTGTCCATCATTTTAGATAGAGGTACTCACTTCACATCACGGTTCTGGCGGGCCGTTCAGCATGAGTTGGGTACTCGGGTAGAGTTGAGTACAACATTTCACCCGTAGACGGACGGACAGTCTGAGCGCACTATTTAGATTCTTGAGGATATGCTCCGTGTGTGTGTGATTGAGTTTGGAGTGTCTTGGGATCAGTTCTTGCCATTGGCGGAGTTTGCTTGCAACAACAGCTATCAGTCCAGCATTGAAATGGCACCGTATGAAGCTTTATATGGTAGACTACGGATGTGTGATTCCGGTAGATCCCCCTTGTCTGTTTATTTAGGACTACGAATGTGGGATTCCGGTAGACCCCCCTGCACAGTTTCATGGAATTACGGGATTGCACCCGGTAGATTCCCCCAGTACTGAGCATTTATATTTGGGACTACGGATCAAGATTTCGATAGATCCCCGTGCACTGATATTTGGACTACGGGACGGGATCCCGGGAGATCCGTCATATATATATGATGGACTACGAGACGGTATCCCGGAAGATCCACTAGATAGATGTAATTGGGACTACCGGACGGTATCCTTGAAGGTACCCCAGTTGTTATCTCTGTGTTGAGTTGTATTTCCTTTCCGTGATTATTTTGCCTCTGTTCTAGTTGTTGTTGCTCTTTCTATTCTATGTTATTTCTTACTGTTTCACTTAATCATACAGTCTTGTTCTACACTGTTATACCATGTATTCTATTTAACCTTAGTAGGGCCCTGACCTTCATCGTCACTACCCGACCGAGGTTAGGCTTGGAACTTACTAAGTACCGCTGTGTATTACTCATGCCCCTTCTGCGTATGTTTTTCATGAGTTGATCCAGGTACTGCGACTCAGTTCTATCACCCTTGAGGCGAGCCGACTTCTCCAGCGACTTCAAGGTATATCTTCCGCGTCTGCAGACCGAGGAGTCTCTTTCTATTCTAGCTTTTAAACATTTGCCCTTTTGTATTTCTTTTCCTTGTAAGATATTCTATAGTTATAGTACTGTGTAGTGATCCTTAGCTTGTGATTCATGGGTTTCTGGGTCTTGAAAGTATGTATTGGTTGAGAGTTAAATATTGTGTATGCCGAGCGGTACTCTTAAACATTATTTTATCACTCTTCATTCTGTTTTAATTTTTTTTATCCCGCACTTTGGTTATCTTCCGCAATTTATGCTTACCTAGTCGTAGAGGACTAGGTGCCGTCACGATGGTTCATGTAGGGCGAACCGGGGTCGTGACACTTAATTACATCAATAAATTCTAAATGAATCAATTCTAATGCATAAAAATGAGTTTTCTAAAGTTTTACCCAAAAAGTCAAAAATTGCCCCCGGGCCCACATGGTCAAAACCCGAGGTTCGAACCAAAACCCGATTACCCATTCCCCCACGAACGCAAATATATAATTTGTTTTGAAATCGGACCTCAAATCAAGGTCCAAATCCCCAATTTTTGAAAAACTTAGGTTCTACCCAAAATACCCAATTTCTCCTATGAAAATCATTGATTTTGAGTTGAAATCATGTGAAAAGATGTTAATGATTGAAGAAAATGAGTTAAAATTGACTTACAATCGATTTGGAAGAGGAGTTACCTTTGAAAATTCGCCCAAGAGTGTTTTGGTTTTGAAAGAGTGTGAAAAATGAAAGATTTTCGGCTAAGTTATAAAATTACATGTCGCAGATATCGCAATTGCAAATCCAGACTTCTACTAAGCTCGCATTTGCAAAGTGGCCCTCGCATTTGCGAGGTAGGAATTGCGAACATTCAATCGCATTTGCGATAACATGCCCAAATGGTGAGTATCGCATTTGCGAAGGAAAATCTCGCATTTGCGAGGAAGGGCTAGCTTGGGTTGTTTCACATTTGCTACTGAGCCTTCGCATTTGTGAACTCGCATTTGCGAGCTAAGCTTCAAAAATGTGAAGCCTGCAGGCCTGCAATGAAACAGCTGAAGCCTGCAATTTCTCAAGTCCAAAATTCACCCTGTGGCCTATCCAAAACTCACCTGAGCCCTCGGGGCACCAAACCAAACTTGTACACCACCACAAAAACATCATACGGACTCGCTCGTGCATTCAAATCACTAAAATAACATCAAAAAATATGAATTTAGCATCAAAATCATGAAATTTCTTAAGAACATCAAATTTCCCAATTTCCTCAAATAAGGTCTGATTCATATCATTTCAAGTCCGTTTCTTACCAAATTTCACAGACTTGACTTAAACCACATATAAGACATGTACTGGGCTCCGAAACCATAATACGGGCCTGATACGATCAAATTTTAAACACATTTCATTTCCAAAACTCATAAATTATTCCAAAAAATAATTTTCTTTAAAAATTCATTTCTCGGGCTTGGGACATCGGAATTCGATTCCGACCATACGCCCAAGTCCCATATTTTCCTATGGACCCTCCGGGACCGTCAAATCACGGGTCCAGGTCCATTTACCCAAAATATTGACCGAAGTCAACTTAAATTCATTTAAAGTCAAAATTCATCATTTTTCACAAATTTTCACATATTGGCTTTCCGGCTACGTGCCTGGACTGTGCACGCAAATCAAGGTGATGCTGAAAGAGGTTTTTAAGGCCTACGGACATGGAATTTGTTATTAAAACCTCCACCTCCAAAACAATCGTTCGTCCTCGAACAGATATAAGAAGGAAGTATCTAAGTCGGGGAATAGATGGGGATAATTGCTCCGCATATCGGACTCGAACTCCCAGGTCGATGCCTCAGCAGGCTGACCTCTCCACTGAACACAAATAGAAGGAAAACTCTTTGATTTCAACTGACGAACCTGCTAGTTTAGAATAGCTACCAACTCCTCCTCGTAGGACAAGTCCTTGTCCATGTGGACAATGCTGAAATCTAACACGTGGGATGGATCGCGTGATTCCTCCGAAGCATGGACACATGAAACACTGGATGCACGGTTGAATTCGTCAGCAATGCAGGTTTGTAAGCCGCCTCCCCCACTCGATCAAGAATCTCAAACGGGCCAATGAACCTAGGGCTAAGCTTTCCCTTCTTCCCAAATCTCATCATGCCCTTCATAGGCGACACTCAAAGCAATACCCGCTCACCGACCATGAATGCCAAATCACGAAACTTACGGTCGGCATAACTCTTTTGCTTGGACTGAGCTATATGAAGACTATCCTGAATGATCCTGACCTTGTCCAAGGCATCCTGTACTAGATCTGTACCCAACAACCGAGCCTCTCTTGGCTTAAACCATCCAACCGGCGACCGACACTGCCTACCATACAAAGCCTCATAAGGAGCCATCTGGATAGTCGATTGGTAGATGTTGTTGTAGGCAAACTCTGCTAAAGGCAAAAATTGATCCCACGAGCCTCCAAAGTCAATGACACAAACTCGAAGCATATCCTCCCAAAATCTGAATGGTTCGCTCGGACTGCTCGTCCGTTTGAGGATGAAACATTGTGCTCAACTCAACCCGTGTGCCCAACTCTTGCTGAACTGCTCTCTAGAAATAGGAGGTAAACTGCGTACCACAGTCCGAAATGATAGACACGGGCACACTATGAAGACGAACTATCTCCCGGATATAGATCTCAGCTAACCTCTTGGAAGAATAGGAGACTGCCACAGGAATGAAATGTGCTGACTTGGTCAACTTATCAACAATAACCCACACTACATCGAACTTCCTCTGGGTCCGTGGGAGTCCAACAACAAAGTCTATAGTGATATGCTCCCACTTCCACTTAGGAATTGTAATAATGTAGAACAAACCACCAGGTCTCTGATGCTCGTACTTAACCTACTGACAATTCAAACATCGAGCCACATATGCAACGATATCCGTCTATATTCTTCTCCATCAATAATGCTGCCGCAAATCCTGATACGTCTTCGCGACGCCCGGATGAATAGAATACCGGGAACTATGGGCCTCCTCTAAAATCAACTCTCGAAGCCCATCCACATTAGCCACACAAACTCGACCCTACAACCTCAAAACTCTATCATCTCCTAAGGTGACCTGCTTGGCACCTCTGTACTGCACCGTGTCTCTGAGGACAGACAAATGAGGATCATCATATTGCTGATCTCGGATACGCTCCAATAAAGAAGAACGAGCGACTGTGCAAGCTAATACACGTCTGGACTCAGAAACATCAAACCTCACGAACTTTGGTTATCATAGTCCTTTAATAGCTCCAACCACCTTCTCTGCCTCAAATTTAGCTCCTTCTTCTTGAACAAATACTGCAGACTCTTGTGATCCGTGAACACCTCACATGCCATACAGATAATGCCTTAAAATCTTCAACGTATGAACAATGGCTGCTAACTCTAAATCATAAACCGGATAGTTCTTCTCATGAATCTTCAACTGCCGTGAAGCATATGCAATAACCTTGCCATCCTACATCAACACCGCACCAAGTCCAATATGAGATGCATGACAATAAACTATATAAGGCTCTGAACCTGTGGGCAAAACCAACACCGGTGTCATAATCAGAGCTGTCTTGAGCTTCTGAAAGCTCGCCTCACACTCGTTCGACCACCTCTTGGCACCCTTCTGGGTCAACCTGGTCATCGGGGCTACAATAGACGAAAACCCCTCCATAAACCGACGATAATAGCCTACCAACCCCAAGAAACTCCGGATCTCTATAGCTGATGTTGGTCTAGGACAGTTCTTGACTGCCTCAATCTTCTTCGGATCGACCTAAATACCCTCTACTGATATGACATGACCCAGTAATGCAATTGAATTCAACCAGAACTCATACTTCGAAAACTTAACATACAACTGACTATCCCTCAAAGTCTAAAGAACCACTCTAAGATGCTATTCGTGCTCTTCACGGCTAGGGAATAGATAAAAATCATCAATGAAGATCACGAACGAATCCAAGTAAGGCTTGAAAACTCGATTCATCAAATTCATAAAACCTTCTGGGGCATTTGTCAACCCGAATGACATCACTAAGAACTCATAATGCCCGTACCGAGTGTGGAAAGCTATCTTAGGGACATCGGATGCCCTAATCCTCAACTAATGGTAGCTAGATCTCAAGTCAATCTTTGAAAATACCTTGGCACCCTAAAGTTGATCAAACAAATCATCAATCCTCGGCAATGGATACTTATTCTTGATTGTAACCTTGTTCAACTGTCGGTAATCAATACACATTCTCATCAATCCGTCCTTCTTCTTAACAAACAACAGCGGTGCACCCCAAGGTGAAACACTTGGTCTAATGAAACCTTTTTCAAGCAAGTCTTGCAACTACTCCTTCAACTCTTATAACTCAGATGGGGAGATATGATACGGCAGGATAGAAATAGGTTGAGTGCCCGGAGCAAATTAATGCAAAAGTCGATATCCCTGTCGGGTGGCATACCCGGCAGGTCTGAAGGGAATCTCTCAGAAAATTCACGAACAATGTGCACAAAATCAATAGAAGGAACCTTAGCACTAGAATCACGAACATAGGCCAAATAGGCCAAACACCCCTTCTCGACCATACGTCGAGCATTCATATAAGAGATAGCACTGCGGGTAGAATGACCAGGAGTCATTCTCCACTCTAAATGAGGTAAACCCGTAAAGGCTAAGGTCATAGTCTTGGCATGATAGTACAAGATAGCTTGATAAGGTGATAACCAGTCCATCCCCAATATGACATCGAAATCGAACATGTCTAGAAGAAGCAAATCTACACCCCCAATCACAACTATATATGAACGATGGACTCGATCTACCACAATAAAATCACCCACCGATGTAGACACATAAACAGAAGGACTCAAAGAATCACTAGGCATGACCAGATACGGTGCAAAATAAGATGACACATAGGAGTATGTAAATCTTGGATAAAATAAAACTGAAGCATCTCTGCTACAAACTAGAACAGTACCTGTGATAACTTCATCGGAAGCCTCAGCCTCGGGCCTGGCTAGAGGAGCATAACATCGGGGCTAGGCCCTACCACCCTGAACTACATCTCTGGGATTGCCTGTTGCTGGCTGGCCTCCACCTCTAGCGGCCTGAGCTCTACCTCTAATACCTCTACCTCCACCTCTAGCACCTCTACCCCCACCTTTAGCTAGCTGGGCGGGCTGTGGAACACTCGGTGCCTAAACCATGTCATGGGAACCTTGATGTTGAGAGCTCTTCAGTGCTCGAGGGCAAAACCTAGCAATGTGACCCATATCACCACAAATGTAACAAACCCTCGGCTGTTGAGATTGTTGACCCTAACGACCTGAATGACTGCCCCCAAAACTTTGAAGTGGCGGTGCACTGATAGGAGTTGGTAGTGCATTGTAGGACTGCTGATCAGAATACTGCATATGGGAACCACGACCACGTGAAACACCGTGAGAAACCTGAAGGTCTAACTGAAAAAGCCTAGGAGGATGGCCTCTTGTCGCGACCCTTTTTCCCCTCTTATGCATCAGGAGATCAGGTTTATGACATTTTTGGACAACTCATACTTTTGGGAACTGGGTTTTGCATTTGAAGAGCCACCACTTAATGATTTATGGTGAATTAGGACACCTATAAAGGTTAACTTCTAAGTTCGTTTGATAACCAGAGATAGGGTAAGGGCTTGAAATTATCCTAAGGGGAAGGTGTTAGGCACCCCTCAGGATCCACTAGTGTGGTTCCCAGCTAGACAGTTTTTTGTGAATTTGTACAATTAGCAAATAAACAAGTATGGCTCAAATAATAGGGGATTTAAATTTAAATACACAAGAGTTTGAAAGAACAATTAAAAGATGTATTTTGAAAAAGAGTTACAGTTTTACATATACTTGAGGATATATAAAAGAAGTGGGTCCTAGGTTTAAATATAATATGGATCATATCAATGCGATACCCGGTATGACACTCCTCAAAAGAGGGGATACACGTGGTAGTAGCGAACTGGTCATCATATCCATATCTACCCTCCCCACCCTATTAAGGTATTAAAGCGCGGATTAGTCTCCACCACTATTGCATACTATTACCCATCCCATTCCTATCAGTCCCAGATGAACTTAGGACTACTATTCCTAAAGGGGAGGGATATTAGGCTAACTTTTGGGTTTCAAAAGGTGAAAAAGCTAAGGTGACATACAAAAACACATATGACTGCATATTAGGGGAAACATGTAAACATCCAAAAGGTTCATGTATGCCTCCTCAAACAAAGCACTTAAATAGCATGACTTAAACACAGTTAAGGTCTAAATTTAAAATACTAAGGCAAGGATAATTTTAATTGTTGAGGTAGACCAGTTTATTACATAACTAGAATAAAAAGTTTGAGCCAGGCCTGCTTGCTGGTTGTAGCAGTAACTATCTAACAAAAGCGGGTTATGATTTTATTTGTTATCACCTAAGGCTTGACTAAGAGTTTGGGTAAGATCATATGAACATGGTATCTACTACTAATCCAGAACGTGGCAAAGCAATAACAGTTTTAAACGAACGATTTGGATCCTATAGGCATGATTTCTACAAAAAAGGGACTGATTCTTAACCTTATGGACATAATGTCTGATTTTAGCCATTTAGATCCTAAGAATATGGTGTCTAAGCGTGGGCATAACATGCAAAATTTTGAAACAAGTCCTATGGGCATGTTATCAAAATGTTGAATTGGACGTGCAGAATTTAACAAATCCTATAAACAGGTTCTCTAAATGTAGAGTTAAACATGCAGAAAACAAGTCCTATAGGCATGACATCTAAGAGTGGTAATAAGCATGCAGAAATTTAAACAAGTCCCATAGGCATGTCTTCTAATATTCTACAGCTAAACATGCATAATTACCCATCCCTTTTCAAAAGTCAACCCCAATGTTTATTACAACTTATTACAAACCAAATAATGGACTGTGTCAGAAAAGTATAAAGAATAAGTTACAACCAGAGGAAGCCTGATTTTTAATGTCCTCTCTGAGTTATGGAATAAACCACCTCAAATGCCATTGTTTCAAAGCCTTTCTCAGACTTGAGTGTGTCAAAGCTCCCTAAGGGTCTTAAGGGGACCCCGGGCAGTGCTCGCACCCAAATTTGCATAACTAGATAGAGATGAGTGCAGTGTGGAAGGGCTAACCCTTATGTGTCCAAGTTCAGAGGGAGCTCATGGGTCCCAAGGCAAGGCTCACATAAGAGGGGCAGAACCTAAGTCTAAGAGTATAGTGGAAGTGCAGAAGCAGAGATTTGTTTAAAACTGGGTTGAGAATAGCAAGGGGGTAAGGTTAGTTTGGAGAATAATAGTAGTATAGCTAAAATTATACAACATCAGTAATTGCTCAAAGGGGACAAGGGTTTTGGGAATACATTGCAGGTAGCATATGACTCTATGAGGGGTCAAATCTGGACATGCACAGCAATAAGTGATGCTGGCATGCCCATAAACGAACCAGAGGACACAACACAAAGAGAGGATACGAAGCATATGATCTAGGGAGGGTCAGGTTTGGGTCATGCACAACAATGTCTAATGCTGACATGCCCTCAAACCAACCAAGAAATACAAACACATATGGGATACGAAGCATATGATCCAGGAAGGGTCAGGTTTGGGTCATGCACAACAATGTCTAATGCTTACATGCCCTCAAACCAACCAAGGAATACAAACACATAGGGGATATGAGGGTTTGGGATTCATAAGTCATCATAGGTAACTGACAGAGTTCAAACATTAGAAAAACATTAATTCAGAAGAGGAAGGGGCAGATCACAACATGCTTAATAATGGAACTCAATTAAACACAAGCAGAAAATAGGCTAGAGTGAAAGAAATAGTAAAGTAACATGTTGTTGTTGATGCTGAAGATTTATTAGAAGATACCAGTAAAGAAGCAAATGCAGAAAAAAAGTAAGCAAATTTCCTACAGCCTAGCCTTGGCTTTCAGCCGGCTAGGTAAGCCAGCAAGACAAGTAGTAACATAGAAAAGAGAGAGAGTTTTAAGTGAAGTATGTGTTCTGAACTCAAGTATTCATTTTATTAAAGAAGAGGAGTGCATGGTATTTATAGGTTTTTGAAAACGAGTGAAGGAAAAGTAATAAGATACAAACATGGAAACAAGTATAGGTCAGAATAAATTACACAAGTGATTCCCTTTAATTAAGGAATCACTATTTAACGGTAGTGACATATTCAAAATAAGGATAGAAAATCAGTTTGTAAGCAAACTGATTGTTTCCATAAAAGGAGTAGTAAACCATTAAGTAAGCAATCAAGTCTCAGTACAGAGATATGCTTATTTTGGGAAAGAAATCAGCAAGGTAAATATTACAGTAAAGGAAAAGAATCAATCAGCTTTGAGCATGCGAGTGAAATTAGGGTTCATAAAGGAAAGCTTTAGAAATCAATCGTAAGATAAAGATCAATCAAGGAAGAAACTCCAGCATATAAATAGAGTGAACAAGACATTAGACATGTGAGGCCAAACCTATTGGCAAAAGAAACAACATACAATATCAACAAGAATAAGCATACGGTTCAGTAGATAGTCAGGGCTCACACATATAGCCAAAGCAAATAAGAGAGTCAAAAGTGAGTAAAGGTCTCACAGTAACAAGTGAGGAAACCTCTTGAAAAAGTTAGGTTTTCAACAACAATTGAGTTTAAAGTATAGTAAAACTCAAAATCAAATAACCTCATAAAGAAAAGAGCCAGAAACAAAGAACTTTAATCGCATCACGTGCATGCTGAAACAAATAGTTCCAGGCCAAGAAGACCTAGGGTTTTAAGCAATAATCAAGTTTAAAAGATGGTAAACAGACAAGTCAAGCAAGAGTTTAAATAAACAAGAACACATCTAACAAACATCATCAGGATTCGATTGAGACCCAAAAGAAATTAGGGTTTCAACATTCTAACTCAGATAGAAGAACAACACGAGCAAAACTTAGCAGAATCACAAATATGATAAAATCAGAGAAGAGATTTTGAAATAACTTAAAAAAAAACCCTAATCGGAAAAGATGAAGAGTCATTTTGAAAAGCAAAGTTAAAAAAAACTTCGAAGAAATGTTTAAAAGTTTAAGGTAATCACAGATCTAAAGCAGATCGGAAAGAAAGTTAAAAGATCTTAAAGATTAGGGTTTCAAAAAACCCAGAAAAGGTGAGAAAGGCCCTGAAAGTTATCGATCTAACCAGGAGATTCAAGGTTCTGACTCGAACGGCCACGATTGGCCGGAGAAAAGGTCAAGGATGACCGAAGAAGAGCCATGAAATAAAATAGAACAAGGACTGGACCAGGATCCTTCAAGGTCTGACCGTGAAACCACAAGAACAAACACATAGAAGCCATAGAAGGCTGGTACAGGTCTCAAATGACCATGGAAGGCCATGGATTAGACAGATATCAAGGTGGGGTAAAAGGGAGGCAGCTAGGGTTCATGAGAGTTACAGAGAGTGTTGAGAGAGAAGGGGATTCAATGGTGGCGGTAGGTGATAAGTGAATTAGGTGTAGGAGTTGGTTTGGGTTAAAAAATAGAAGGGGTAATGGGAGCCGTTAATCTAAACGATCAACGACTGTGATTAAAGTGGTTAGGTAGGAAACCAGGGTTGGGTCATTTACAGGGTAAAGGGTCGGTTTAATTTGAAATTGGGTCGGGGTAAATTGGGTTCAAATTGGGGTTCAAATTAGGCTAAAATTAAAATGAAATCTGGCTAGATTTTAAATAACCATTTTCCCCATTTATTTTATGAAAATAGCAAATTAAAGTATGGAATTAAATTGAAAGTACTAGAATGTTTTATAACATATAATTATCAATTTAAAAATACTGGACTTAATTTTTATAAATGTAAACACAATTAAATCTTAAAAGAGGCTAGTATTGCAATTGCATGCAATTTGGCTTTAAAAATACTAAATAAATTTGTAAAAATATGCAAAAATTATCTTAGCTATATTTTGGCATAAATATGAGAACCCAATAAATGAATCATCAAAATGATAATTTTGGGAATTATTATTGTATTGTTTATGAATAAAAATAAGGAAATAAATTTGTTTAAATATTTTTTAAAATTAAGGAAAAATAATAAAGTATCTGGAAATACTTACATATGCACACATATGATATTTTTAAAGTATTTTGAATATTTAAATATATATAGGGAAAAATTGGGTATCAACAGCTGCCATTCTTTACCCGGGAAGGATGAAAGAGTTGTAGGGTAAAGATATGATGGCCAATTTTGACCGAGCGAAACGGTTCGAAGAGGTTTAGGCCGCGCCCTGGCTTCTGAGCTACCTACATATCCCTGGTCTTATAAGAATCAGGCCATATGTAGTTCCGGATCTGTCGGCGGCGTATGCCGATGGAGACTCTTCAAGAACGAACGTAATATCCCGGATGAGGTGAGTAGATGGCTTGTGGGAACGGTTAAGGTTTGGTATGGCTGCAGGAACTGGAGTGGGCTTGCTCCTGCCGAGATGGCCGTTGCTCGCCGGTATACCTGCAATTAGAAACAATACAAGCATATACTGTGCATGAATTTAAACGTGATGCAAGTTCCCGTCGGACCATGAATGCTGTCTTTGGACACTTAGGGTAACGTCCTTAGGCCATGAGGTCCTGGGCCATGAAGTGTGAAACAACGCATTCACGGTCCCTGAAATGATGCTTTCGGGCTATGAGGATGGTGCCTCCGAACCATGATGCCTTTGAATAATGATATGCAAAAAAATTAGAAGGGATCCTCAGGCCATGACATGGTGTTCTCGGGCTATGAAAATGATGCCTCCGAACGATGACACCTTTGGATAATTTGGCAATCTTTCAGCCTATGAAATGCAGTATGTGGCGGTCTTTCAACCAATGTGATGCAGTATGTAGCGATCTTTCAGCCAATGAGATGTAGTATCTGGCAATCTTTCAGCCATGCAGTATGTTGTGATCTTTCAGCCGTGCAATGTAGTATGTGGCGATCTTTCAGCCATGCAATGTACTACCATGAGATGTAGATGAGGCGATCTTTTAGCCCGTGAGATGTGGATGTGGCGATCCTTCAGCCATGCTGATGCAGTATGTGGCAATTTTTCAGCCATGCAATGCAGTATGTGGTGATCTTTCAGCCATGCAGATGCAGTTGGAGGTAGAGCTTAACCTTAGAACATAGAATGATAGCCTTATGCAATGTAGAAATGCAGATGGAGACAACGTTTAGTCTCGGAAGGCAGAATGGTATCCTTATGGAGTGCAGAAATGCAGATGGAGACAACTTTTAGTCTCAGGAAGCAGAATGGTAGCCTTATGCAGTGCAGAAATGCAGATGGAGACAACGTTTAGTGTAGGAAGGCAGAATAGTATCCTTATACAATGTAGAAAATGCAGATGGAGACATCGTTTAGTCTCAGAAGGCAGAATGGTAGCCATATGCAATGCATAAATGTAGATGGAGACAACGTTTAGTCTCCAAAAGCATAATGGTAGCCTTATGCAGTTCAGAAATGCAAATGGAAACAGCGTTTAGTCTCGGAAGGCAGAATTGGTAGCCTTATGAAGGAAATAAAATGGCAAATGGTAATAGAGCTCTCTTAGCTGATAGCAGATTACGATATTATGACTGTTGGGGACCTTGTGACATACGGAATGTCACTAGTGTGTGGATAGCAAATGTGGGTAAGTGCAACGGTTCTAAGAGTTGTATTCCTGAACAATGTTTGTCTCGTGAGTGTATAGTATGTTTGATGATTTCGCAATTCAAATGGATGCATCCAAAGAAAAATTGTGAGTTTTGTAAAGGGGGGAAGGTTAGTTTGTATCCCTGCTGGCCCTGTTGACTTGCTCGGCTTTGATCTGGTGATACTATATGTATCATTGGGGTAGCGTTTCTAAACAAAGTAATTTCAGTAATATGCATGATTTTGCAAATATATGACATAATAATAATAATATAATTTTTTAAGATGAATCGATGACTGTGACGTGGTTCGGGACATTGCAACCTCTCTTGCTACGAAATTTTGAGGGTCCTCCTCAAAATTCTGCCCAGTTTCCAATTGCATGATGAAATAAGAATTTTATTGAATTGTGACCGAACCCATAGGGCTTCCTACTTATCCGCTCTTAAACGAGATTCAGGTCAGGCGTAATCAAATTAAATCATATAAGGGAAACATAAGGATTACACATAGTAGCGCTTGACTACATCTAAGTTGATTGGTTTTGGATAGACTTCTCCGTCCATTCCTCCTACCAAAACCCGGTGAACCATGTATGGACCCTTCCAGTTGGGAGAGAACTTCCCCTTGGCTTCATCTTGATGTGGAAAAATTTTCTTTAACACCAGCTGTCCCGGTGTGAACTGTCTCGGCTTGACTCTTTTGTTGAAGGCTTTGGAAATTCTGTTCTGATAGAGTTGACCATGGCAAACTGTGTTCATTCTCTTTCTGTCTATAAGGTCTAGTTGCTCACAACGACTTTTTACCCATTCTAAGTCATCGAGCTCAGCTTCTTGTATGATCCTTATGGAAGGAATTTCTACCTCAGTGGGAATGACTGCCTTTGTACCATAAACCAGCATATAGGGGGTTGCCCCGGTTGATGTACAGACTGTGGTACGATACCCCATTAGAGCAAACGATAACTTCTCATGCAACTATTTATGCTTCTCTACACTATTCCTCAATATCTTCTTAATATTCTTGTTGGCGGCCTCTACAGCTCCATTCATTTGCGGCCTATAGGCTGTGGAATTCTTGTGTTTGATACTGAAGGTTTCACACATAGATTTCATCAAGTCACTATTAAGGTTGGAGCCATTATCAGTAATGATCGACTCTGGAATCCCAAATCGACAAACAATGCGGTCGCAGACAAAGTCTGCCACGACTTTCCTAGTTATTGCTTTGTAAGATGCTGCTTCGACCCACTTGGTGAAATAGTCGATTGCTACTAGGATAAACCTATGCTCGTTGGATGCAGCAGGCTCAATTGATCCAATAACATACATTCCCTAGGCGGCGAACGACCATGGTGAGCTCATTGCATTAATCTCATTTGGAGTCACCGTTATCATGTCTGCATGTATTTGATAGCAGTGGCATTTTCGGACATATTGGATGCAGCATGATTCCATAGTCATCCAAAAGTAACCATCCCGGAGTATCTTCTTGGCTAAGACAAAACCGTTCATATGTGGACCGCAAGTCCCAATGTGAACTACCTCTAGTAGCCTGGATGCTTCCTTTGCATTGACACACCTTAATAATCCTAGATTAGGAGTCCTCCTGTATAGGATTCCTCCGCTATGAAAGAAATTTTTGGAAAACCTCCGAAGTGTGCGTTTCTGAGTAGGGTTTGCAAACTCTAGGTACTCTACTTTTTCCAAATATTCCTTGATGTCATAAAAACAAGGCATTCTGTCTGCTTCTTCTTCAACATGGGCACAATAAGCTAGCTGATCATGGGTCTTTACTGGAATGGGATCAATAAAATTCTTGTATGGATGCTATATCATAGACGACAGGGTAGCTAATGCGTTGACGAACGCATTCTGGATTCTAGGAAGGTGTTTGAATTTTATCTTTGTGAGCCTCTTTCTCAATTCATGTACATGATGTAGATACGGGAGTATGTTGGAGTTCTTGGTTGTATGAGTAAGTCCGAATCTCCAATCACTAGAAACTCTTGAATTGTCATGTCAATGGCCATTTTAAGCCCTAAGATGCAAGCTTCATATTCAGCCATATTGTTGGTGCTCGGGAACCTGAGTTTGGCAGACACAGAATAATGCCGATCAGTTTCTGATACTAGGATTGCTCCTATGCCAACTCCTTTGAAGTTTGATTCTCCATCAAAAAACATTCTCCAACCGTCATAGGATTCTGCATTGTCTTCTCCAATGAAGGATACCTCTTCGTCAGGAAAATACGTTTTCAGGGGTTCGTATTCTCCATCCATGGGATTCTCGGCAAAGTGATCTGCTAGTTCTTGTCCCTTGATTGCCTTCTAAGTCACGTAGACAATGTTAAATTCACTCAACAGGATTTGCCACTTGGCTAGCTTGCCAGTAGGCATGGGCTTTTGGAAGATGTACTTAAAAGGATCCATCCTTAATATGAGATATGTGGTATAGGCACAAAAGTAATGTCTCAGCTTCTGGGCTACCTAAGTCAAAGCACAACAGGTGAGCTCTAACAGAGAATACCGGGCCTCGTATGGGGTAAACTTCTTGCTAAGGTAATAAATGGCCTGCTCCTTCCTCCCTGTTTCATCATGCTGCCCCAGAATGCAACCGAAATCTCCATCCAATATTGCAAGTTAGAGTAATAAGGGTCTACCTGGCTCGGGCAGGACCAAGTCTGGCGGTGTTTAAAGGTACTCCTTGATTCTATCGAAGGCCTTTTGGCAATCATCGATCCATTTGGTAGCAGCGTCCTTCTTTTAAAGATTGACTCACAAATAACTGTAGACTGTGCTATAAACCGGTTGATGTAGTTCAGTCTTCCCAAGAAACTCATCACATCCTTCTTGTTCTTTGGCGGTGGCAATTTTTAATAGCTTTGACTTTTGATGGATCCAGTTCTATTCGTCAGTGACTCACAATAAATCCAAGCAGCTTTCCAGCAGGAACCCCAAATGCGCACTTCGCGGGATTCAGTTTCAGATTGTACCTCCGCTGTCTATTAATGAACTTCCTCAAATCATCCATGTGATCAGTGGCCTTCTTGGACTTGATGATGACATCATCTACATATGCCTCAGTCTTCTTGTGTATCATATCATGGAAAATGTTGGTCATAACCCTTATGTAGGTGGCCCCTGCATTCTTCAGGCCGAACGACATCATCTTGTAATAGTACATTCCCCACAACATAATAAAAGTAGTTTTCTCAACATCTTTTTCATCCATCCAGATCTGATGATAACCAGCAAAACAATCTACAAATGACTGCAGCTCATGCTTGGCGCAATTGTCAATCAGGATGTGTATGTTCGGCAAAGGGAAGTCATCTTTTGGACTGGCCTGGTTGAGATCCCGGTAGTCGACATAGACTCGGACCTTCTCGTCTTTCTTTGGTACCGATATGATGTTGGCTAACCATGTCGGGTATTCTACTACCATGAGACCTTAGCTTTAACCTGCTTAGTGACTTTTTCCTTGATTTTCAAACTCATATCAGGCTTGAACTTTCTGAGCTTTTGCTTTAACAACGGACATGTCGGATCGGTTGGTAGTTTGTGAGCCACAATAGATGTACTTAGACTAGTCAGGTCATCATACAACTAGGGGAATATGTCCTCATACTGCTTCAGGAATTCTGTGTATTCTTTCTTTTCTGATGGTGACAGGTGAACACTGATTCGTGTTTCCTTGACGTTCTCTGCATCTCCCAGGTTGACAATTTTGGTCTCGTCCAGGTTGGACTTAGGTTTATTCTCAAAGTTCTCAACTTCTTTGACAATCTCCGCTAGTATGTCATCTTCTTCTGAATCAATGTTCGTTTGTTGCGTTGTCTCATTGCATGTCACAGTCATTGGTTCATCAAGATAAGTAATAGTAATGTTGTATAAGTATAGTAATGAGACAAAAATAATAATTAGTGTTGATTCATAAGAAAAGTCAAAATGCTTTGATAAATTGCATAATCGTTTTGATCATTGGAGATCTTATTACAGGAATTAAAATGCGAAAGGAAAATTATTTAGTAAATAAAAACAGTGCATGATGCTTGTTTTAGCCTTGCTACCCCGAGGCTCGTCGACCTCTGGTTGTCCTGATGGTCCAGTTATTGAGGCGTTCCCCTCTACTTACGGCCTGTATGGAAGGGCCTTCCTCCCTCTCCTCCTCGAGAACAACCGCAACAGTCCATAATTATTGTCTTCTAGGAACAAGTTCTTTATCGATGCCAATGCTTCTTTTTCGTCTGACCCATAAATAATATCGGCCGGTTGGAAGGTCTGCTCCAGATGTGGTATTGGATGCTCCAGTAGATAGTAAGGACCGTGCCATGGTAGTGACCAGTTGTTGAATTCTTCCAAGGTGTACTCATATCCCAGACCGAAAGTAGTGCCATGTTTCTTGAGCTATATGGGCTTAGCGATTCCTTGGAGGTTCTTTTCGAGCCCCTTTCCAGGTTCGTACCAACTCCAATTTAGTATACTCTCGATCTTGTTATCCCACCATTTGTCTTTGTCAACAACATTTACCCGTTCAATGTGATGGTAAGTCTCTCCACCTAGCTTCCTTCTTCCTCCGATTGCAGGAATGGTCTGACGACTGTATATAGGGTTGCTACCGTCGCCGTGAATGATCACTTCCTAGTGATTCCATTCGAACTTTACTGTCTGATGCAGCGTTGACACTACGGCCCCAGCATCATGAATCCATGGCTGTCGCAGTAGCAAGTTGTAAGATGCTGGCACATCTATCACCTTGAAATCAACATCGAACCAGGTTGGCCCCATTTGCAAGCATAGACTAATCTCCCCAATGGTGGACCTTTGGGAACCATCGAAAGCTTTCACATTGATAGTTCCATATTTTATCTCGTGCAGTCTGTTACCCAACTTCTTGAATGTTACTAGTGGACCAATGTTGAGGCTAGAACCCCCGTCGATCAGGATCCTGGTGATGAAATAGTCCTCGCATTGCACGGTGATATGCAGTGCCTTGTTGTGCCCCAGCCCCTAGGGCAGCAGCTTATCCTCATGAAGAGTTATTGTATGGCTCTCCAACACCCGTCCTACCATGTTAGCCATTTCTCCGCTAGTAATGTTGCTTGGTACGTATGCTTCACTTAGAACCCTTAGTAGAGCATTCTTGTGTGCCTCAGAATTTTGTAGCAAAGCAAGAATGGAGATTTGCGCCGGTGTTTTGTTCAACTGGTCGATGACTGAGTATTCCTTGGCCTGTATCTTTCTCCAAAGATCGTCTGAACCTATCTCAATGATGGGTGCCCAATTGGAGGCCTTCTTGCTTGACTCAGCTAGATGTTCCGGGGTATAGACTTTACTAGTTCTTGTCATACCCTATGCTGCAACAGTCTCTTCGAACCTAACCTTGTCTTTTCTTCTTGCATCGACTGTATAGTCCCAAGGTACAACCTTTGTATGGAATGGTGTCATGGTCGACATCGCCACTGGGATCGAAGCACATGCCTTGGATGGTAAAACTGCAACTTTAAATAGTGCGAGTGCATTTACCGGAGACATGAATACGACCTCAATTGTCACTGGTGTCTTTGCAGATGACGTTACTTCAAACTCAAGTGGCACAGGCATATTTACCTCGGCATCCCAGATGGCTGGATCTGGACTATGATTGGATTAAGAGTAACTATTGGCTTATTTGGGTCATCGCCTTCTGCGATCAACCCAATTGATCCATCGGGATCCCAGCCATCTTTTATTTCAATCATGTGGATGCCTCCACCCTTATGATCGGGAAGACAATTATTACGGATATTTGGAGCGGGTTCCTTTGCCACAATAATCTTGTTATCAATTAAAGTCTGGATCTTGTCTTTCAAGGAACGACATTCGTCGATGGTGTGCCCTTTCATGCCGGAGTGGTATGCACAGGATTTGTTTGGGTTAACCCACTGAGAAGGGTTCTCAAGAGTTGCAACAGGGATGAGGGTGTCATAACTAGTAGCTTTGAGTCTCTCATACAACTGGTCAATAGACTCAGCGATGGCTGTATATTATTTTGGAGGTCTACAATAAAAATTTGTTCGAAGTCTAGGGAAGTTTTGACTGGCGAGAGGTGACTGATAGTTGGATGGTTGAGCATTGTAAGTTTGGTAGACATGTATGGGTTGGGAATATCTGGACGAAGTAGGCTAATATGTGGGAAGTGGAGGTGATTGACAAGTGGGTGGTGGAGCTTGATAGGATGGTGATGGTGCTTGGTAGTTCGTAGTTAGTTGATATGTGAGTAGAGGTGTTGGGTAAGTTTGATATTTGATGGGAAATTTGGTTCTTTGTGCAACCATTACGGCCCTACGTCCTTTTTCTTGGACACACCACCAGACTGTAAGGCCTTATTTGTAGCTTGCAAGGCCTTGAAGTTTGTAACCATACCGCTTTTGATGCCCTCTTCAATCCTTTCACCCAACTTGATAATGACGGAAAATTTGTGGCTCTCAATCATCATCAGTCGTTCATAATACTGCGGGTCTGACCTTAGCAGCTTCAAAGAATTTGTTCATCTGTTCTGCTTCTAAGGAAGGTCTGACCTTAGCAGTTTCAGACCTCCAGCGAGTAGCATACTCGCAAAATGTTTCTATGGGCTTCTTCTTTAGATTCTAAATATAGAACACGTCCGACACATTCTCTGTGTTAAACCTGAACCTATCCATAAAGTCAGATGCCATGCCTACCCAGTTTGACAACTTCTTTGGATCTTGGCTAATGTACCAAGACAAAGCATATCCCTTTAAACTCCCCATGAACAGCTTCATGCAAATTTTCTCGTCTTTCCCTACTCTAACCATCTTGTCACAGTACATTCACAAATGGACCCTTGGATCCCCTATACCATCAAACATCTCGAACTTGGGAGGTTTGTACCCCTCAGGCAGTTCGACATCGAGCTGTATGCAAAGATCTTCATAGTTCAGCCCCTCAATTCCCTTTCTTCCTTCAACGCCTTGAATTCGGCTAGTCAATTTCTTAAGTTCCTCAGCCAGGTTCCTGATGAGTAAGTCTTTATCATCAGACTTAGGTGTGCTTGAGATAGGTTGGGTAGAGTGTGGCATGGTATCCACGTAGATGGGGGTGTTATGGTTGGTGTGAAAGTGGTCATTTGTGTAGTTTTGGGGTTCTGGGATGAGTAGTGGAGTGTTGTTTGGGAGATGGCAGGTGTTGCAGTGATGGTGAGGAGCAGGATGGTTCTTCCATTTTGGGATATTTTGCGGAGGTGTGGGGTTCTAAGCATTTAGGAAATTGATATCTGGAGTAGTGAGGGAAAATGACAGATTTGCTAAGTTCCGAACCTGATCAAGCTCTTCTTGGAATTTCAGTAGTTGTTTGTTCAAGTTGGGATGCATTTTCCTTTGGAACCTGAGTACCATGACCATGAGTGGCCTCTACCCGTTTGAATTCTCCTTTATGACGTTGTTCAAATCTTCCATCTTCCCTTTGTTCTTGTTTTTTAGAGGACTAAGAGGAGGAGTGGGTTGAGGGCCCCTGGATCTCGTGGAATAGAATGATATTTACAAAGTGAACGAACTAACCTTTGGGGAGGGGAATAATAAAACAAAAATTAAAAATAAAAAGGTAACAAGTTAGTAAGGATTATAATAAGTGTTGCAGTATTTAAATACATAGTACGGAATGTAAAACGTGTCCTAATTTGGGAACCTCTTTGTGCCCGAGGTAGGCCTAGAGACAAATTAATTTGGAGAACTTAGAATTCTAAATGCTTCATTTTATTTATAAAAAGTAAGACGAATCCAAGTTGACACTAAATAAATAGGAAATGAAAACAAATCACTAATAGCCATTGGCCTTATTACATTTTAAAGCGAAAACACAAACTCCTATCTACTTGGTCCCAGAAGGACCTTCCCCAGATTCAGCATCTTTGGCTCCGTCAAACAGCTTCCCCAACTCGCGAAGTCCTAGCAATAGGTAAGTTCTGGCTAGATGTCTGTCTTCGTTTCCTTTAGCATTTTGGCAGTCTTCGACCCTCTTGAGAAACTTTCTTTCCAATTCCACTATGCCTCACTCCAAATAACCCAGTCGCTTGTTGGCACTTATAGCCATGTCCTTCCATTCCTCAATTAGTTTCTAGGTGGACTCTTGTATCTCGCGGTGCTCGCTTTCGTACTCACTGATTCTTTTGCGCAGTTAGTTGTATTTGACCTGTGCCTCGGCCCTTTCATCTATAATCATGTGACCTCGAGCAAACTTTAGCTGGCCCAGACCATCATGATTGTCTTCCAACCAACCTGAGTAGAAAGGAGCGCAACCAGCATGATACCTGTCTGGTTCGATGGTATCTCTCCCCATTATGATCTTGCAATGCCACATATGCTGAGCTTGGCACTTGTAAGGACTATCATGATTCTGGAAATCAGCTCGAAAATGACTCATCTTGTCGACCCTAGGTATAAGCTGCTTCCTACCAGCTTGTCTCATAACTCGGAGAGGGACGTAAGTGTATGTTCCTCTCAGCCCAATCAATATCAGGAAAGGTGCATCTTAATATCGGGCGATGAACTCCTCGGTCGCGAACCACTCAAATATCCATTGGACCTGTTCTTCAGCCAGATTATCAAATAGCTCAACCTATCCTTTGGCATCCTCCGGTTGAGTGAACATATCGGGGACGTAATTCATTCACTTCGGAATAAGGAAAGCGATGTGATCATCCTAGTCCCTTCACTGAATCTCTTGTAGGTATTCACCCCTTTGGAGATGTTCCATAAGCCAGAGTTGAAGTAATAAATTGCAACCTTCAAAGTGTTTTGCTCCTCGTTGACACTTCTCCAAGGCATGATATATGTCGGCAACGATCATGGGCATGATGCTGAATGGCTGCCCACCGATCCCTTCCATTAAGGTCTTAGTTACCATAGCCAGCCTGGTGTGGATTCTTGCTTTCTTCATCGGAAACAAGATCAGCCCTAGGAAACAAAACATGAATACGAATGCCCATCGGTGGATGTGCCCCAATGATGTGATGACAAACTTTTCAGGGTAGGTACGGTAGGACTTCTTGTGATCGTACCTTTCATACAAATAGTCAAAAGGGATGTAGGACTCCTTCAGACATGTCAATTCCGGATTCTTCTTTAAACCATCATTTTGAGGAAGCCCCTGCCCTTGCGGTTCTCAAGCGTCAGTAGACCTGGAGTTTCCCATACTAGACCGGCTAATCCTCCTATATCCTCTAGCAAGGATGTCAGTTCAATGTCCCCAAAGCGGAACACAACCATTTCATAATCCCAAAATAGTGTGACAACTTCTATGATCTTGTTATTGGGTTGGATTTCCAGGAGGGAAGGTGTTGATACCCAATTTTTCCCTATGTATTTTTATATACAAAATACTTTCAAAATAGCATATACATACATATATAAGCATTCCCAATAGTTTTGGTATTTTTTCCTAATTTTTATGATTTTAAAATCCATTTATTGTCTATTTTTAGCAGTACAAAATCCAATAATTATTTCCAAGATTATTATTTTGGTGAATAACTTATTTTATTCTCATATTTACACCAAAATATAATTAAGGTGATTTTTGTATATTTTTTAAAATTCTATTTGGTATTGTTAAGCTAAATTGCATGTAATTGCAATTATAGCATATTTCACGATTAGTAGCATTTTATAATTATAAAATTATTTCAAGTATTTTTAAATTAATATTTATATAGTATTTGTTGGCTCAGTATTTTTAATTTACTTTTAAAATTATTATTACTATTTTTATAAAATAAAAAGGGAAAATAGGCTATTTAGCACTTAGCCCATTTCTATTTCAATTACAGCCCTTTCACCTTTCAAATTTGGCCCTCAATTTGACCCAATTCCGCCCCCAAATTAAATCAGATCAATCCCCAAATTACCCGACCCCTGACCCGATTAAAAAAACCCACCTGGCTCCCCTTTGATCCAGGTCGTTGATCATTTTGATCAACGGCCGTAATTCACCCTTTCCTTTTTAATTACCAAAACCCCTTGACCTAATTCATTTCACCTGAGATGCCGCCTTTGAAGCTCTTCGTCTCTCAAATCCTCTCGAGCCTCTCCGAAACCCTAATCGTTTCCCACCTTATCTCACCATGTTTCCACCGAAATCCATGGCGTCTCCGGCCATGGATGGTCTTTACTCATCCTTTCTCACCATCAGACCTAAACTATTCAAGGTTTTGAAGCCCGACTTCAATGGCTTTCTTCAGATCCTTCTCATATCTATAGATCTATGGCTTCTCCGGCCATTCCCCCGGAATGTTCAAGCAATATGAGTCTTTTCGACTTAGGATCTGTTTCCTCAAAACCTTTCTCATTTCTAGGGTTTTCTCTGAAACCCTAAGCTGTCCGAGGTTATTTACTTGCTTATTTTCTTAGATCTGGAAAATGTTTGTGTTCTATTGAACGTTTTAAAGGTTTTCCCCAAATTCCCTTTTCAAAATCGTTTAATTTCGATTTAGGGTTCCTGAAAGGTTTTTTAAAAGCATCTTTCTGATTCTTTTTGTTCTTTCTTTATGTGTGTTTGTCTGTGTTATGCTCGTATGACTTCTTTTACTATGCATGTACTATTCTTCTACTTCCTTTTTCTACTATACACGTTACTTTTGTACTCACATGTTAATCTGTGTTATGTTTTCCTTACTCTTCTACTATATGTGTTTACTGTGAGTTCTTTGATGTTGTTGGCTTTACTGGACTATGTTTGTGTTCTTACTAAGCATGATTCATCTTTTTTTGCCTAAGTTTGTATCACTTCTTCTTCTGAACTTGTTTAAGTTCTGAGCTTTCTTTTTCTCAAAATGTGTTATCCATGATCTTAACTGTGTATCGTGTCTGTTTGTTTCTCATAAGTCTTTGGAAAAGACTTCTGAGCCTCTATCGAGTGGCTTGCCTTCTCATCTCTATTGTCTTATTCATCTTGAAACCCTAGTATTTAGGGTTTCCTTTGGCAATTTTGATTTTTGTGTTTGAATTAGGGTTCCACTTTGGGACCCTAGACTCTCAGACTCATTGTGAGTCTACAAACGGGACTTGCAGCCTTTCTTGCTTATGATTATGAACCTCTCTTTGATTAAACTCTCTTCTAAATAAACTTCTTGATTCACATATTTGTGTGCTTTTATATATGAGAACTCTTCTTTCAAAAGGTCTTTACCAACTAATTGATTGATTTCGAATTCCTTTTAATAAGTCCTGACTGATTGTTACTGATTTCCTTTAATTGAACCCTCTTTAACTATTCCTGACTTGGTTCATTCGAACTAAGCCTGTAATGTTGATTTTACTGGTTGTCTGATTGATTCCCTTTCCTTTTTCTTTACAAACCAAGTACCAATGGACTTTAGCCTTAAATAAACTCTATGTATTTACCCTTTTTATGCTACTGTGAAAAGATTTTAATCAAATTTCTTTGCTCAATTGTATTCTACCCGTTTGAAATCAAATCCCTTAACTGAAGGGAGATCATATGAGACTGATTTCAAAGTTTTTTCCTTACCTTTCTTAATCGTTTTCTGCACTATAAAAGGGATTACCCTTCCGCACTTTTGACACCACTTCGAGTTCAATACACGACACCTTCACACTACCAATCATTAAACTTTCAATTCAATACTTACAATACTGCTTTGAATTCAATACTTCTTTCAATACTCTACTTTGCTTGAGATCTTTTAGAACTGCTTTGCTTACAACTTGGCTCTTTCAAGACTACTATTTTTACTTGTTTTCCCTGGAACTGGTATGTTCTGGTTTAATTTTCTGCCTCACCCCTATGTGTTTACTTCATAGTTTCAGCATTTCTGTCTACTTTACTATTGTTGTTTAGTGATTAAACTATGTATGTCCTTTCTTTGCATTTGTTTCTATTGTGAATCCTTATCGTTATTCCCTTCTATGTGTTGAGTTAAGGTTCTTGGCCTGGCAGTATCCAAATTACTGCCCAGGTCATAACCTGATCCACAATGGATCCTAACTCCTAAGATTTGGCTAACAAGCTGGTCAGGGATGTGCAGTATTTCCAATTGCTGGGCATGACCACCAGCCTGCCATGGCTTTCCTTGATCCCCTCCTATGCACTTACACTTACTCTTAGACTCTTAAGTTCTGCCCTCTCTTATGACCCTTGCTTTGGGACCTTGAGTTCCTTCTAAACTTGGACATCTGAGGGCTGGCCCTTCCACACTGCACTATGATCTTAATTCTGCAATGTGTTTGGGGTGTAAGCACTGTCCGGAGCCCTTTTGAGACTATTAGGAACTTTGACACATCCCAAGTATGTGAAAGGCTTTTGGAAATCCGATGCTGGAAGTTAGTTTTTCTCATATTTTTGGACTTTTGAGTCTGAATTAGGATGTTTGGTTGTAGCTGGAACTTCTGATGTAATTTTTTACCTTTTTTTTTCTTAGTCATTCGGGTCTGTAATAATTTGTAATAACTATTGGGGATGGCTAGTGGAAAGGGATGGGATGAATGTATGCAAAGGGGTAGATAACTTGCCTATAGGATTTTCTGATTCCTGCATTCACATAAACATCATGCCTATAGGTTACTTATAAATTTCTAAATTATGCCTATAAGTTCTGCATTTCTGCATATAGAAATCTTGTATCTAGGTTTCTGCATTTCTGCATATAGAAATCATGTATCTAGGTTTCTGCATTTCTGCATATAGAAATTCTGTAACTAGGTTTCTGCATTTCTGCATATAGAAATCCTGTCTCTAAGTTTCTGTATTTCTGCATATAGAAATCATGATCATAGTTTTTCTGCACTTCTGCATATAAATGTCATTAGGAAAAAAATCATAGGTTTAATAATAATCAACTTCATTCTAGATATCATGCCTATAAGACTTTTGCATTTTTGGAATCGTTTGAAAACCAATAACGCTTAGAAATCATGCCTATAGGAGTAATGAATTGAATTAGTTTCGCTATTCCATCTCTGAGTTTAAAATCAGTAGTAATATCATTTATAATCTGCAAAACTCTTGTTTATAAAACCAGTAATCCTTTCTTTAAAATCAGTGTTGTTAGATGTCATGCCTATAGGTCTGACCTAGGAAAACCATTAGGTGATCAATTAACTATGTCAGTTATGATAAACTACAATCATACAAGGCTAATTCGGACTCCTCATCTGCGAAATATGTGATAAATTAGCATGTCCTAAGGATTTAATTCAGACCATAACCAGTATTTGGAGTCATGTTATATATTTGCTCCTCTGGGTAAGGAGGCTTGTTTGAGCCTTAACTGCTATTTGTTTTCCCCCTAATTGCTTATGTGTTTTGTTTGTCTCCTAGACTTTTTATCCTTTTAAAACTCTGAAAAGACCCAACTCCCTCCCCTTTAGGATTAGTAGTCTCAAATGCCTCCGGGACTGATAGGATTGGGACGGGTAATAGCATGCAATAAGAAACGATACTATTCCGCGCTTTAATATCTTAACGGGGTGGGAAGGGTAGATATGGATATGATGATCGGTGCGCTAATACCTCTTTTGAGGAGTGATTACCGGGTATTGCATTGATATGATCCATATTATTTGTAAACCTAGGACCCCCTTTCCTTTATTTGTTTATTTTATTCTCAAACTATTTCTTTAAAATTTCTGCTTTCTTTACATTCGTCAAACTCTCAACTTGCTTGCTATATTATGTGAAAACCCCCCTCTACTTGAGACTTATATTTGCTTACTTGTTATTCAAAGTCACAATTGTAACATGGTCGGGAACCACACTAGTGGATCTTGGGGGGTGCCTAGCACCTTCCCCTCGAGATAATTTCTAGCCCTTACCTGAACTCTGGTTTTCCAACTCGAACTCTTCTTTAGTGTCCTAATGCACTTTAATCATTAGGTGGCAACTCTTCAACCCAAAAAACCCAATTCCCAAGAGGGAACGAGTTGTCCTCTCAAATGTCAATAACCCGATTTCGCCTTAGAAAAAGGGGGCGCGACAGCATGGCGACTCTGCTGGGGATGCTTTAGGCTTTTACCATCTCATGTTACTTGTGACTTCACTGCTTCTTTATTACCTTTATTTAATGTCTTTACCTCTTTTCTGCTTTGAAACTGACTTGGCTCTTTGTTTCTTTTCTTTAATGCTTTATTTTACCGCTTTCCTTCAATGCCGTTGTAATTATGAGCAATTATTGTAATCATTACTTTATGAACGTGCAAATACGTGACAACTTATTTTATTCTTATAATTGCATATTCAACATCATATTCCACTCGTGCCAAACAAAATACCATAGCAACTCTTATAATGAGTGGTTGCGCCCTTCCATTATTATCACCCCCTAAATTTGGTAAAGACGTATTTGCAGTAAAACCAGTCGATCAGCGGTGCAGTTGACGGTTCCGCGCCTTTCCCTCTTGAGTTGTCCGCTCAAGGGTGCCGGTCTAATACCCCATAGAAACCTTACTCTGTTCAATTGTGCATGCATCACTGTCAAACCTAGTCAAGTTAGTTATGTTGTCCGCATAATGACTCTTTAAGATAGCCTTGTCCAAAGTCCACTGGGTTTCCTTGAAACCCAAACGGATGCTACCATGTCTGTGCATTTATTTGGAGAACTAAATGCTGATCATGCTAATTGTTGATATTTAATAGCCGAGTCTGTCAGAAGTATGGCCTCACCCTTTTGTTTGGCAGAAATGAATGACAAAGTTCCCGGCTTTGGTATGGTCAACATACCCTCACTCCTACTGACCTGGTGGAGGAACCTCCCATCAAGTAACCAAATCAACGAATGAAAAGAGAGAGTCACCAGGGCTAGTGAGAAGCTGGAATATCTAGAATAGAGTCTGCTGGAGTTGGAAAGGAAAGTGAGGAAAAAAGTCACCGACTGTCAAAATGCTGAGAAAGGCAAATGAGAGCGCCTCGCGAAGGCATTTTTACTAGAAAATCTGCGCAAGCTGGAGGATCTAATCAACGAAAACATTCAACCTGAAGAAGGTCCTTCTGGGACCAAGTAGTTAGGAGTCTTTTCTTTTTTCTTTAAGAATGTAATAAGGCCAATGGCCATTAGTGTCATTTTATTTTCTGCTATTTTAGTGTCATTTTGGGATTCGTCTTATTTTTATCAATAAAATGAGGCATTTACTATTATAAGTTCTCCAAATCAACTTGTCGCTAGGCCTACATTGGGCACAATGAGGCTACAAAATTAGGACACGATTTATATTCTTGCACTATGTGTTTAAATATTGCAACGTTTTCTTCTCATAACTCGCACTAACTTGCTACCTTTGTTTTTTTTGGTTTTATTCCCCTCCCCAAATGTTAGTTCGTGCACTCTGGCATCGTCATCATAATCCACAAGATCTAAGGGCCCTCCGCCTCCTACTCCTCCGAGTCCTATCATAAACAAGAACAAGGGAAAAAAGGAAGATTTGAGCAACATCAGAAAGGAGAACTCAATTGAAAGGGTAGAGGTTCCTTAGGGTATTCAGGTTTCCAAGGAAAGTGCCTCCCAGCTCGAGCAAAAGTTGTTGAAATTTCAGGAAGAACTGGACCAAGTTCGGAACTTGGCAAGCTTGTCGTTTTCCCTCACCACCCCAGATGTCAACTTTCCCAACACTCAAAACCCCACACCTCCACAAAACATCCCGACACCATAAAACCAACCCGCTCCCCATCACCGCTGCAACACATGCCACACTTCAAACAACACCCCACTGCTCATCCCTGAATCACTAAACTCCACAAATGATCATCTCCACAACACCCTTATCTATGTGGAAACCATACCACACTATACTCAACCTATTTCAAGCACACCTGAGTCTGATGACAAAGACTCTCGTATCAGGAATCTGGCCGCAGAACTCAAGAAGCTGACTAGCCGAGTTCGGGGTGTTGAAGGACGCAAGGGGATCGAGAGATTGAATTACGAAGACCTTTGCATTCAGCCAGATGTCGAACTGTCCGAGGGGTACAAACCTCCCAAGTTCGAGATGTTTGATGGCATAAGGGATCCCAGAGTCCATTTGAGGACCAACTGTGACAAGCTGGTCGGAGTAGGGAAGGATGAAAAGATTCACATGAAGCTCTTTATAAGAAGCCTGAAAGGAGATGCTCTATCTTGGTACATTAGCCAAGACCCGAAGAAGTGGTCGAATTGGGTAAGTATGGAGTCCGATTTCATGGACAGATTCAGATTCAACACGGAGAATGCACCAGATGTGTTATATATCCAGAACTTAAAGAAGAAGCCTACGGAGACATTCTGCGAGTATGCTACTCATTGGAGATCAGAAGCTGCCAAAGTAAGGCTGGCTTTGGAAGAAGAACAGATGAATAGGATTTTCGTCCGGGCTCAAGACCCACAATATTATGAGAGGTTGATGTTGATTGAAGGCTAGAAATTTTCCGACATCATTAAGCTAGGGGAAAGGATTGAGGAAGGTATTAAAAGTGGTATAGTCACAAACTTTGAAGCATTACAGGCCACCAACAAGGATCTACAGTCTGGTGGCACGTCCAAGAAAAGGGATGTGAGTGCCATGATGGTTGCACAGAGAACAAAGTCCCCAATCAAATACCAAACCTACCCATTAACTCCACTCACATATCAGCCTACCCCAAATTACCAAGCACCCTTTCCCTCTTACCAAGCTCCACCGCCTACTTACCAATCAACTCCACCTCCTACATATCAGCCCACTTTGCCCAGATACTCTCAACCCACACCTGTCTACCAAGCCTACAACACCCAACAAGACCACTATAAATCACCTCCCCCTCGCCAAAATTTCCCTAGACCCTGACCAAACTTCGACCGCAGACCCCCCAAACAGTATACCGCCATTGCTGAACCTATCGACTAGTTGTATGAAAGGCTCAAAGTTGCTGGTTAAGGCACCTTTATCCCTGCCATAAACCCTAAAAACCCCTCATAATGGGTCAACCCAAACAAAACCTATGCATACCATTCCAGCATAAAAGGGACATACCATTGATGAGTGCCGCTCTCTGAAGAATAAGATCCAAGCTTTAATTGACATCAAGATCATTGTGGTAAAGGATCCTACTCCAGATGTCTGTAACATTCCTCTACCAGACCACAAGGATGGAGGTGTTCAAATTATTGAGATAGAAGACGATTGGGACCCCAAAGGGTCGATTGGATTGATCGCTGAAGGTGGCGAACCAAAGAAACCAACAGTCACCCTTAACCCGATTGTGGTGCATATGCAACCTTCTAGAGACGCCGAAGTGAACATGTCCATACCACTTGAGTTCGAAGCACCTTCTTCTGCAAAGACACCAGGGCCTATTGAGGTCGAGTTTGGGTCCCCAAAGGCACTTGTACCATTTGAGGTTGTTGTATTACCTCCCAAAGCAAGGGTGCCCATTCTGGTGGCCATGACAGCTGTAACACTGCTCAACCCAAAGGCCATACCGTGGGATTACACCGCCGAGGCGAGAAGGAAAGGAAAAACCAAATCTGGAGAAGCAATTGCAGCATATGGTATGACAAGAACCGGTAGGGTTTATACTCCAGAACATCTAGCTGAGTCCAGTAAGCAGGCCTCTGGATGACCAACCGTCACTGAAATTGGGCATGATGATCTCTAGAGGAAGATACAAGCCAAAGAGTATTCGGTCATTGATCAGTTGAACAAAACATCATCCCAGATCTCTATCTTGGCTCTACTACAAAGCTCTGACGCACATAAAAATGCCTTATTGAAGGTGCTGAGCGAGGCATATATGCCCAGCAACATAACTGGAGGAGAAATGGCAAATATGGTAGGGCAAGTATTGGAGAGTCACAAAATCACTTTCCACGAAGATGAGTTGCCACTTGAAGGGCTAAGCCACAACTAGGCATTGCACATCACTGTGCAGTGCGAAGATTATTTCATCACCAGAATCCTGATTGACGGAGGGTCCTGCCTCAATATTTGTCCATTGGTGACTCTCAGAACATTGGGAAAGAGTCTACCTGAGATCAAGGATGGAGCCATCAATGTTAAAGCTTTCGATGGATCCCAAAGGTCTACTATTGGGGAAATCAGTTTGTGTCTGCAAATGGGACCGACTTGGTTCGATGTTGATTTTCAAGTGATAGACGTCCCAGCATCTTACAACTTGCTATTGGGATGGACCTGGATCCATGCCGCTGGGACTGTAGCATCAACCCTACATCAAGCAATGAAATTTGAGTGGAATCACTAAGAGGTAATTATTCACGACGACGGTAGCAATCCCATATACAGTCGCCAGACCATCCCAACAATCGGAGGAAGAAGGAAGATAGGCGGAGAAACCTACCATCACATTGAGCGAGTCAACGCCATGGACAAGGATAAATGGTGGGATAACAAAATTGAAAGTATACTGAATTGGTGTGGATACGAACCTGGCAAGGGACTTGGCAAGAATCTCCAAGGAATCGCTAAGCTTATCAAGTTGAACTAACATGGTAACACTTTCAGTTTACGATATGAATACACTTGGGAGGAGTTCAACCACTGGTTGCCACCATGGTGCAGTCCCTACTACCTGCTGGAGCATCCGATACCTCGCTTAGAGCAGACCTTCTAGTCAGCCGATGTCATATATGGGTTAGAAGAAGAAGAAGAACTGGCGGCGATGAGGAATTTGTTTTTGGAAGATGATAATATGGATTGTTGTGTCATTTTCGAGGAGGAGGGGAAGGAAGGCCCTTCTATACAAGCTGTGAGCCGAGGAGCATGCCTAAACAATTGGTCCATCAGAACCACCAGGGCCCAGAAAGCTTCAGGGTATCAAGGCTGAACAAAGCACCATGAATTATCTTTATTTTTCGCTAGTTGACTTTATTTCCGCATTTTTAATATTGAAATAAGAGCTCCAATGTTCAAAACAATTATGAAATTTATCGAAGCATTTCAGTTTCTTATAAATCTTGCTCTTATTACTGTTTATCGTTTACTTTATTTACACAGCATTACTATTACTTATCTTGATGAACCGATGATTGTGACACGCAACGAGACAACACAACAAATGGATATAGACTCAAAAGAAGATGATATACCAGAAGAGGTTGTTAAAGAGGTTGAGGATTTTGAGAACAGACCTAAGTCTAACCTGGACGAAACTGAGATTGTCAACCTGGGAGATGCAGAAAATGTCAAAGAAACGTGCATCAGTGTTCATCTATCACCATTAGAAAATAAAGAGTACACGGAATTTCTAAGGGAATATGAGGATATATTTGCCTGGTCTTATGATGACATGACTGGTCGTAGTACATCTATTGTAGCTCACAAACTACCAACCGATCCGACATGTCCACCAGTAAAATAGAAGCTTAGGAAGATCAAACCTGACATGAGTTTGAAAATCAAAGAAGAAGTCACCAAGCAAGTCAAATCCAAGGTTCTCAAGGTAGTAGAGTATCAAACATGGTTAGCCAATATTGTGCCAGTGCCGAAGAAAGACTGGAAGATTAGAGTCTGTGTCAACTTCCGGGATCTTAACCGGGCCAGTCCGAAAGACAACTTCCCTTTGTCGAACATACACATTCTAATTGACAACTGTGCCAAGCATGAACTGCAGTCATCCGTTGATTATTTTGCTGGGTATCATCAGATATGGATGGATGAGGAAGACGCGGAGAAACTGGCTTTAATTACGCCGTGGGGGATGTATTGTTACAAGATGATGCCGTTTGGGTTAAAGAATCCTGGGGCCCCCTACATGAAGGCAATGAATACTATTTTCCATGACATGATACCCAAAGAGATCGAGGTGTATGTAGACAACGTCATCATCAAATCCAAGAGAGCCACTGACCACATGGAAGATATGAGGAAGTTCTTCAACAGACTACAAAGGTAGAACTTGAAACTGAATCTCGCCAAGTGTGCATTCGGGGTTCCTACCGGAAAACTACTTGGGTTCATTGTGGGTCGCCGAGGAATAGAACTGGATCCGTCAAAGGTTAAAGCCATCCAAGAATTGCCACCATCGAAGAAAAAGAAAGAGGTTATGAGTTTCTTGGGAAGACTTAACTACATCAGCCGGTTCATAGCTTAATCCACTGTCATTTGTGAGCCAATCTTTAAGATATTGAAGAAGGACGCCGCTACCAAATGGACTAATGATTGTTAGAAAGCCTTTGACAGAATCAAGGAATACCTGTCAACGCTGCCAGTTTTGGTCCCGCCCGAGTTGGGTAGACCTCTATTACTCTACCTTGGAGTATTAGATGGAGCTTTCGGTTGTGTTCTAGGGCAGCATGATGAAACGAGAAGAAAGGAGCAGGACATATAATATCTCAGCAAGAAGTTCAACCCGTACGAGGCTCGGTATTCTTTATTGGAACACACCTGTTGTGCTCTGACTTGGGTAGCTCAGAAGTTGAGGCACTATTTTTGTGCCTATATTACTTATCTCATATCAAGAATGGATCATTTGAAGTACATTTTTCAGAAGCCCACGCCCACTGGCAAGCTAGCCAAGTGGCAAATCCTGCTGAGAGAATTCGTCATTGTTTACGTGACTCAGAAGGCAATCAAAGGACAAGCACTGGCAGATCATCTTGCTAAAAATCCCGTGGATAGAGAACACGAGCCTCTAAAGACGTATTTTCCTAATGAAGAGGTATCTTTCATAGGGGAAGATATTGTAGAATCCTATGATGGTTGGAGAATGTTTTCCGACAGAGCAGCAAACTTCAAAAGAGTTGGCATAGTAGCGGTCCTAGTATCAGAAACCGGCTAGCATTATCCGGTGTCTGCCAAGCTCAGGTTCCTGTGCACTAACAACATGGCCGAGTACGAAGCCTGCATCTTGGGACTCAAGATGGCCATTGACATGAACGTCCAAGAGTTGCTAGTGATCAAGGATTTAGACTTGCTTATACATCAGGTCCGAGAAGAATGGGCAACCAAGAACTCCAAGATACTCTCTTATCTGCATCATGTACAGGAGTTGAGGAAGAGGTTCACAAAGACAAAGTTCCAACATGTTCCCAGAGTACAGAATGAGTTTGCCGATGCATTGGCTACCCTATCGTCCATGATACAGCACCAAGATAAGAACTTCATTGATCCTATTATGGTAAAGATCTATGATTAGCCAGCTTACTGTGCTCATGTAGAAGAAGAAGCAGACGAAAAACCTTGGTTTCATGATATCAAGAAATATTTGACGAAGGGAGAATATCCAGAACTCGCAAATCCTACTCAGAAGCGCACACTTCAGAGATTATCTAACAACTTCTTTCATAGCGGAGGAATCCTGTATAGGAGGACCCCTGATTTGGGATTACTAAGGTGTGTCGACGCAAAGGAAGAATCCAGGATATTGGAGGAAATTCATGCAGGGACCTGCGGTCCTCATATGAACGGCTTTGTCTTAGCCAAGAAAATACTCCGAGATGGTTATTTTTGGATGGCTATGGAAACGAACTGCATCTAGTATATCCGAAAATGCCATCGTTGTTAGATACATACAGATATGATAAAGGTGCCTCCAAACGAGCTTACTGCAACAAGCTTGCCATAGTCGTTTGCTACTTGGGGAGGGATATTATCGGACCTATCGAGCCTGCCGCATCAAATAGGCACAGGTTCATTCTAGTGGCAATTGATTATTTCACGAAATGGGTTGAAGCAACATCGTACAAAGCAGTGACTAAGAAAGTGGTAGCAGATTTTGTCCGTAACCGTATTGTTTGTCGGTTCGGAATTCCGGAGTCAATCATCACTGATAATGGTTCCAATCTCAATTGCGACCTGATGAAAGCAATGTATGAAACCTTCAAGATCAAACACAAGAATTCTACAGCCTACAAACCTCAAATGAATGGAGCTATAGAAGCCGCCAATAAGAATATCAAGAAGATACTAAGGAAGATGATAGAGAAGCATAAGTAGTGGCATGAAAAGTTATCATTTGGTTTATTGGGATACCGCACCACAGTGCGCACATCAACTGGGGAAACTCCCTATATGTTAGCTTAATGTACAAAAGCAGTCATTCCCACTGAGGTAGAAATTCCCTCCTTGAGAATCATACAAGAAGCAGAACTTGACGATGCAGAATGGGTAAGGAGTCGCCACGAGCAGTTAGCTCTTATAGATGGGAAAAGAATGAATGCAGTTTGCCATGGTCAACTTTATCAGAACAGAATGTCCAGAGCATTCAACAAAAAAGTCAAGCCGAGACAGTTTATACTGGGGTAGCTGGTGTTAAAGAAGATTTTTCTGCAACAAGATGAAGCCAAAGGGAAGTTCTCTCCCAACTGGCAGGGTCCATACATGGTTCACCAGGTTCTAACCGGAGGAGCCCTCATACTTGCAGAAATGGACGGTGAAGTTTGGCCGAAGCCGATCAATTCATATGCAGTGAAGCGATACTATGTGTAACTCTTACGATTTCCTATATGATGTAATTTGAACTACGCCTGACCTGATTCCCGTTTAAGAGGGGATACGTAGGCATCCCAATGGGTTCGGTCACAATTCAATAAAATTTTCATTTCCCCCCACTATTGGAAACTGGGGCAGAATTTTAGGGAGGACCCTTAAAATTCCGAAGTTGATTTCAGCCATTGATCGCACGCAGCAGTTAAAAGAACTAGCCCAGTAAACTGGGGCAGAATTTTAAGGAGGACCCTCAAAATTCCGGAGCGAGAGAGGTTGCAATGTCTTGAACTGCGTCGCATTCGTCGGTTCATCTAAAGAAAACTATTTTAAATTATGTATTTATGTTACATTTTCTCTAAATCATGCATGTCTAGTATCAATATTGCTTTGTTTAGAAACACTACCCCAATGATACACAACGCCAAGCAGGACAAGCGAAGCTCATAGGGAAACGAACTAACCTTCCCACCCCCTTTACAAAACTCATGATTTTTATTTGGATGCAGGCACTCAAGTCGTAAAATCATCATATATATCTATACACTCATACTTCCCGGGAATACAACTCTCAAAATCATCACCTATTTATAGTTGTTATCCGTACACGACATCTACAACAGCCACAATATAGCAATCAGCTATCATCTATCAGCTAAGAGATTTCATTACTATTCGCCTTTTATTTTCTGCATTGCATAAGGCTACCTTTCTGCCTTCTGAGGTTAAGCTCTACCTCCATCTGCATTTCTCTGCATTGCATAAGGCTACCTTTCTACCTTCCGAGGTTAAGCTCTACCTCCATCTGCATTTCTCTGCATTGCATAAAGCTACCTTTCTGCCTTTCGAGGTTAAGCTCTACCTCCATCTGCATCGCATAAGGCTACCTTTCTACCTTCTGAGGTTAAGCTCTGCCTCCATTTACATTTCTCTGCATTGCATAAGGCTACCTTTCTGCCTTTCGAGACTAAGCTCTGTCTCCATCTGCATTTTCTGCATGCATAAGGCTACCTTTCTGCCTTCCGAGACTAAGTTCAGTCTCCATCTGCATTTTCTGCATTGCATAAGGCTACCTTTCTGCCTTCCGAGACTAAGCTCTGTCTCCATCTGCATCTTCTGCATTGCATAAGGCTACCTTTCTGCCTTCTGAGACTAAGCTCTGTCTCCATCTGCATTTTCTGCATTGCATAAGGCTACCTTTCTGCCTTCCGAGGTTAAGCTCTACCTCCATCTGCATCTCCTGCATTGCATAAGGCTACCTTTCTGCCTTCCGAGGTTAAGCTCTACCTCCATCTGCATAGCTGGAATACCGCCACCTTATTTCTCTTGCATGGCTAAAATATCGCCACTCTTTATTTACGTCTTGCATCGACTGAAAGATCGCCACCTTCTGCATTTTCATGGGCTGAAACATCGCCAAATTGTCCAAAGGCGTCGTTGTTCGGAGGCACCATTTTCATAGCCCGAGAACGCCATGACACAGCCTGAGGACCCCATTTTATCTTTTTCATATCATTATTCAAAGGCATCATAGTTCGGAGGCATCATCCTCATAGCCCGAGAACATCATTTCATAGCCTGCGAATCCTTTATCATACGCTTCATGGCCCAGGACATCATGGTCCGAGGACATCATCCTAACCATCCAAAGACAGCATTCACGGTCCAACGGGAACTTGCATCACATTTAAATTTATGCACAATATATATATATATATATATATATATATATATATATATATATATATATATATATATATATATATATATATATATGATGGATTATTCATTCGCAGGTACACCGGCTAGCAACTGCCGTCTCAGCAGGAGCGATCTCGCTCCAGTTCCCACAGCCTATCAGACTCTAACCATCCTTTCTCAACTTGAACATCGTGTCCGCTTTTCGAAAATCTCCATCGACATACCAGGGATATATAGGCATCTCAGAAACTAGAGCTCAGTCAAAACTCTTCAAAATTGTTTTATTCGGTCAAAATTGGCCATCATATCTTTACACGACAACTCTTTTATCTTTCCCGGGTAAAGAGGGGCAGCTGTTGATACCCAATTTTTCCCTATATATTTTTATATACAAAATACTTTCAAAATATCATGTACATACATATATAAGCATGCCCAAGAGTTTTGGTATTTTTTCCTAATTTTTAAGATTTTAAAATCAATTTATTGTCTATTTTTAGTAGTACAAAATCCAATAATTATTACCAAGATTATCATTTTGGTGAATAACTTATTTTATTCTCATATTTACACCAAAATATAATTAAGGTAATTTTTGTATATTTTTTACAAATTTATTTGGTATTTTTAAGCTAAATTGCATGTAATTGCAATTATAGCCTATTTCACGATTAGTAGCATTTTATAATTATAAAATTAATTCCAGTATTTTGAAATAAATATTTATATAGTATTTGTTGGCAGTGTTTTTAATTTACTTTTAAAAATATTATTACTATTTTTACAAAATAAAAAGGGAAAATAGGCTATTTAACACTTAGCCCATTTCTATTTCAATTACAGCCCTTTCACCTTTCAATTTTGGCCCACAATTTGATCCAATTCCGCCCCCAAATTAAACCAGCCAAATCCCCAAATTACCTGACCCCTAACCCGATTAGAAAAAACCCACCTGGCTCCCCTTTAATCCAGGTCGTTGATCATTTTAATCAACGACCGTAATTCACCCTTTCCTTTTTAATTCCCAAACCCCCTTGACCTAATTCATTTTCCCTGAGACGCCTCCTTTGAAGCCCTTCATCTCTCAAATCCTCTCGAGCCTCTCCGAAACCCTAATCATCTCCCACCGTATCTCACCATGTTTCCACCAGAATCCATGGCGTCTCCGGCCATGGATGGTCTGTACTCATCCTTTCTCACCATCAGACCTAAACTATTCAAGGTTTTGAAGCCCGACTTCAATGGCTCTCTTCAGATCCTTCTTAGATCTATAGATCTATGGCTTCTCCAGCCATTCCCCCGGCATGTTCAAGCAATATGAGTCTTTTCGACTTAGGATCTGACTTTCCTCAAAACCTTTCTCATTTCTAGGGTTTTCTCTGAAACCCTAAGCTGTCCAAGGTTATTTACTTGCTTATTTTCTTAGATATGGAAAATGTCTATGTTCTATTAAACTTTTTAAAGGTTTTCCCCAAATTCTCTTTTCAAAATCGTTTAATTTCGATTTAGGGTTTCTGAAAGGTTTTTCAAAAGCATCTTTCTGATTCTTTTTGTTCTTTCTTTATGTGTGTTTGTCTGTGTTATGCTCGTATGACTTCTTTTACTACGCATGTACTGTTCTTCTACTTCCTTTTTCTCCTATACACGTTACTCTTGTACTCACATGTTAATCCGTGTTATGTTTTCCTTACTCTTCTACTATATGTGTTTACTGTGAGTTCCTTGATGTTGTTGGCTTTACTGGACTATGTTTGTGTTCTTACTAAGCATGATTCATCTGTTTTTGCCTAAGTTTGTATCATGTTTTATTCTGAACTTGTTTAAGTTCTGAGTTTTCTTTTTCTCAAAATGTGTTCTCCATGCTCTTAACCGTGTATCGTGTCTGTTTGTTTCTCATAAGTCTTTGGAAAAGACTTCTGAGCCTCTATCGAGTGGCTTGCCTTCTCATCTCTATTGTCTGATACATCTTGAAACCCCAGTATTTAGGGTTTCCTTTGGCAATTTTGATTTTTGTGTTTTAATTAGGGTTCCACTTTGGGACCCTGGACTCTCATACTCATTGTGAGTCTACAAACGGGACTTGCAGCCTTTCTTGCTTATGATTCTGAACCTCTCTTTGATTAAACTCTCTTCTAAATAAACTTCTTGATTCACATGTTTGTGTGCTTTTATATATGAGAACTCTTCTTTCAAAAGGTCTTTACCAACTAATTGATTGATTTCGAATTCCTTTTAATAAGTCCTGACTGATTGTTACTGATTTCCTTTAATTGAACCCTCCTTACCTATTCCTGACTTGGTTCATTCGAACTAAGCCTGTAATATTGATTTTACTGGCTGTCTGATTGATTCCCTTTCCTTTTTCTTTACAAACCAAGTACCAATGGACTTTTGCCTTAAATAAACTCTATGTATTAACCCTTTTTATGCTACTGTGAAAAGATTTTAATCAAATTTTTTCCTCAATTGTATTCTACCTGTTTGAAATCAAATCCCTTAACTGAAAGGAGATCATATGAGATTGATTTCAAAGTTTTTTCCTTACCTTTCTTACTCGTTTTCTGCACTATAAAAGGGATTACCCTTCTGCACTTTTGACACCACTTCAAGTTCAATACACGACACCTTCACACTACCAATCTTTAAACTTTCAATTCAGTACTTACAATACTACTTTGAATTCAATACATCTTTCAATACTCTACTTTTCTTGAGATCTTTTGGAACGTCTTTGCTTACAACTTGGCTCTTTCAAGACTACTGTTTTTACTTGTTTTCCCTAAAACAGGTATGTTCTAGTTTAATTTTCTGCCTCACCCCTATGTGTTTACTTCATAGTTTCAGCATTTCTGTCTACTTTACTATTGTTGTTCAGTGATTAAACTATGTATGTCCTTTCTTTGCATTTGTTTCTATTGTGAATCCTTACCCTTATTCCCTTCTATGTGTTGAGTTAAGGTTCTTGGCCTGGCAGTATCCAAATTACTGCCTAGGTCATAACCTGATCCACAATGGATCCTAACTCCTAAGATTTGGCTAACAGGTTGGTCAGGGATGTGCCAGCATTCGTAATTGCTGGGCATGACCACCAGCCTGCCATGGCTTTCCTTGATCCCCCCCCCTATGCACTTACACTTACTCTTAGACTCTTAAGCTCCCCCTCTCTTATGATCATTGCTTTGGGACCTTGAGTTCCTTCTAAACTTGGACATCTGAGGGTTGGCCCTTCCACACTGTACTATGATCATAATTCTGCAATGTGTTTGGGGTGTAATCACTACCCGGAGCCCTTTTGAGACTCTTAGGAACTTTGACACATCCCAAGTATGTGAAAGGCTTTTGGAAATCCGATGCTGAAAGTTGGTTTATCTCATATTTTTGGACTTTGAGTCTGAATTAGGCTAATTGGTTGTAGCTGGAACTTCTGATGTAATTTTTTACCTTTTTTTTCTTAGTCATTCGGGTCTGTAATAATTTGTAATAACTATTGGGGATGGCTAGTGGAAAGGGATGGGATGAATGTATGCAAAGGGGTAGATAACTTGCCTATAGGATTTTCTGATTTCTGCATTCACATAAACAGCATGCCTATAGGTTACTTATAAATTTCTGCATCTTAGAAATTATGCCTATAAGTTCTGCATTTCTGCATATAGAAATCTTGTATATAGGTTTCTGCATTTCTGCATATAGAAATCATGTATCTAGGTTTCTGCATTTCTGCATATAGAAATCATGTAACTAGGTTTCTGCATTTCTGCATATAGAAATCCTGTCTTTAAGTTTCTGTATTTCTGCATATAGAAATCATGATCATAGGTTTTCTGCACTTCTGCATATAAATGTCATTAGGAAAAAAATCATAGGTTTAATAATAATCAACTTCATTCTAGATATCATGCCTATAGGACTCTTGCATTTTTGCAATCGTTTAAAAACCAATAACGTTTAGAAATCATGCCTATAGGAGTAATCAATTGAATCAGTTTTCTATTCCATCTCTGAGTTTAAAATCAGTAGTAATATCGTTTACAATCTGCAGAACTCTTGTTTATAAAACCAGTAATCCTTTCTTTAAAATCAGTGTTGTTAGATGTCATGCCTATAGGTCTCACGTAGGCAAACCATTATGTGATCAATTAACTGTGTCAGTTTTGATAAACTACAATCAGACAAGGCTAATTCGGACTTCTCATCTGAGAAATATGTGATAAATCAGCCTGTCCTAACGCTTTAATTTAGACCATAACTAGTATTTCATGCTATATTTTTGCTCCTCTGGACGAGGAGGCTTGTTTGAGCCTTAACTGCTATTTGTTTTTCCCCTAATTGCTTATGTGTTTTATTTGTAGCCTAGACTTTTTATCCTTTTAAAACTCTGAAAAGCCCCAACTCCCCCCCCTTTAGGATTAGTAGTCTCAAATGCCTCCGGGACTGACAGGATTGGGACGGGTAATAGCATGCAATAAGAAACGATACTATTCTGCGCTTTAATACCTTAACGGGGTGGGAAGATTAGATATGGATATATTGACCGGTGCGCTAATACCACGTGTAACCCCTCTTTTGAGGAGTGATTACCGGGTATTGCATTGATGTGATCCATATTATTTGTAAACCTAGGACCCCCTTTCCATTATTTGTTTATTTTATACTCAAACTATTTCTTTAAAATTTCTGCTTTCTTTACTTTCGTCAAACTCTCAACTTGCTTGCAATATTATGTGAAAACCCCACTCTACTTGAGACTTCTATTTGCTTACTTGTTATTCAAAGTCACAATTGTAACATGGTCGGGAACCACACTAGTGGATCTTTGGGGGTGCCTAACACCTTCCCCTCGAGATAATTTCTAGCCCTTACCCGAACTCTGGTTTTCCAACTCGAACTCTTCTTTAGTGTCCTAATGCACTTTAATCATTAGGTGGTGACTCTTCAACCCAAAAAAAACAATTCCCAAGAGGAAACGAGTTATCCTCCCAAATGTCATGAACCCGATTTCGCCTTAGAAAAAGAGGGTGCAACAGAAGGCATATTTCCCAAATATTTTCGTAAAAGAGTTTGATCACTAGAGTGAAGATCTTTCCACCAGCTTAGTAGTCTTGGGTGGATGTTGGTGACCATGCCGAATCTAGGGACTTCGTGCCTCATATTTCTGCAAGACAAATAAGGTTAGGCCCTTACCCCCACCAGACTCGACTATTTAATACCAACAATTAGCATGAAGCATTTAGTTCTCCAAATAAATACACAGAACTTGGTGATGTCCATTTGGGTTCAAGGAAACCCAGCGGACTTTGGACAAAGCTATCTTAAAGGATCATTATGTGGACAACATAACTGCCCCGACTAGGTTTGACCATGATGCATGCACAATTTGAACATAGTAAGGTTTCTATGGGGTTTTAGACTGGTACCCTTGAGCGGACAACCCAAGGGGGAAGGACCGGAACCGTCGATTGCACCGTTAATCGACTAGTTTTACCGCAAATATGCCTTTCTGAATTTATGAGGTGACAATATAGGAAGAGCGCAACCACTCATTATAAACGTTGCTATGGTATTTATTTGGCACGAGTGGAGTATGATGTTGAACATGGTTATGCAATAATTAAAAGTATGTTGGCACGTATTTGCACGTTAAGAAAGCACTAAATACAGCAGTTTCATAATATAAAGCAGTAATAAAAGAAATGAACAAAGGAGAAAAGTCAGTTTTGCTGTTGAGAAGGAAATCGAATGCTAAACGGAATTAAACAAGTAATTGCACATAAGTATGTACAAATTCACAATAACAGTCTGAAATGGTAAAAGCCTAAATATCCCCAGCAGAGTCGCCATGTTGTCGCGCCCCTTTTTCCCCTCTTATGAATCGGGAGATCGGGTTTATGACATTTTAGGACAACTCATTCCTTTTGGGAACTGGGTTTTGCGTTTTAAGAGTCGCCACCTAATGATTTAAGGTGTATTAGGACACCTATAAGGGTTTACTTCTATGTTCGTTTAATAACCAAAGATAGGGTAAGGGCTTGAAATTATCCTAAGAGGAAGGTGTTAGGCACCCCTCAGGATCCACTAGTGTGGTTCCCGGCCATACAGTTTCTTGTGAATTTTGCAATTTAGCAAATATACAAGTATAGGCTCAAATAATAGGGGATTTAAATTTAAATACACAAGAGTTTGAAAGAACAATTAAAAGATGAATTTTGAAAAAGAGTTATAGTTCTACATATATTTGAGGATATATAAAAGAAGGGGGGTTGTAACGACCCGATCGGTCGTTTTGAACTTTTGCACTTTGATCACCAGTTCCCGGGCATGACTTGCCCCGTGTAACGTATTATGACTGATGTAGATGGTTGGTTTTGGTTTTCAGGAAAAATCGGAATGAATTTGAAGGAACAGTCTCAATTGAAAGCTTTGAATTTGAAAGGTTTGACTAAGAGATAACTTATTTGTTTATCAATTTGGATCAGAAATTTTATGATTTGGATAGCTTCTTTGGGTGATTTATGACTTAGGAGTGCGATCGGAATGCATTTTGGAAGTCCGTGGAAGGATTTGGCTTGAATTGGCAAAGTTAATATTTTGGCGAATTCCGATTGATATGTGAGATTTTTATCCGAGGGTCGGATTGGAATTCCGAGAGTTTCTGTAGCTTTGATATGTCATTTGTGATGTGTGTGCAAAATTTCAGGTCATTTGGATGTCGTTTGGTCGACTTTTTGATCGAATTCGGATTTCGGAAGTTTTGGAGTTCTTAGGCTTGAATCCGAGGCTGATTTGATGTTTTATTATTGTTTTGAGCATTCCTAAGGTTGGAACAAGTTTGAATTATGTTATGGGGTGTGTTGGCATGGTTGGTCGGGGTCCCATTAGTCTCGGATAAGTTTTGGAAGAGTTTTTGGAAGATTTTGCCATTTTGAGCGTAAGCATGTAATGATCCAAAGATCCATTTTTAGTTCTAGAGATCGAAATTTGATTTCGAGACTTCCAGAATTTTGATAATGAATTATAGGACTGATCTGGAAAGTTTGGTCTAATTTCATCAAGTCGCGATTGGGTTTTTGACACGAAACATGAGTTAATTTTTTAGCGAGCGAAATGGGTATTGAACTGAGCAAATGAGCTCTGAATTGAGTTTCAACTGAAGGGCTATGTTCGTATTATTATTTGTGACTCATACGAACAAGAATCATTGAATTCCGAGTTCGTATGATGGAGTTAGAGCCTTTTTAGTGAAAAGAAAAGCTGCTGCAATTTTCTGGAGACGTCATGTACAGTACCCCATGAACAGTTCCCCCGTGAACAGTCGTGAATAGTGTGAATAGTACCGGACAGAATGTTATGTTCTGGAAAATTGGAGCTCGGGGAGAGGCGATTTTTGGGAGATTTTCAGAGAAAACAACGGGGTAAGTGTTCTTAACTTAATTTTGGTTGGATTACCCGAATCTATTACTAGTTTTGGCATTTAATTGGTGATTTTAGTTGGGAAAATTTTGAAAACCCTCTTGGTTTAATTTGAAGATTTGAGGGTCGAGTTGATGTCGGATTTGAGTAAAGTTGGTATGGTTGGACTCGTGGTTTGATGAGGTTTCATATTCCCTAATTTTTGTCGGGTTACGAGATGTGGGCCCCACGGACGAATTTTGAGTGCAATTTCAGAATTTTAATGGAAAATGTAGAATTTCATATGGAATTAATTCCTATAATTTTTATTAACTGAATCGAATTATTGTGGCTAGATTTGAGGCATTCGGAGGTCGATTTGAGAGACAAAGGCATCGCGAGCTAGAGGATTAGCCGGTTCGAGGTAAGTAATGATTGTAAATACTGTCCTGAGGGTTTGAAACCCTGGATTATATGTCGTTGTGTTACTTTGAGGTGACTTGCATGCTGGATGACGAGCGTGGGGTAGAGCACCGCTGGGAATTGTGACATAGTTCATCTCGAACGAATATTTTAATGCGTATTTGATAGTTAATTGTTTGACATTATTATATTTTTGGGTTGTATGCCACGTTTGGGGCCTTGTGCTGACTTGTTGAGACCCTTAGGAGCATTTTTACTATCTTTCCTCACTCTATTTGTTTGAAAGCATATTTTCAGTCATGTTTTACCTGTTTATTGCTCAAATCTGGCTTTATCACTATATTCTTAACATGTGGAAATTGTTTTGGGCTGAGTTCCCTGTTTTACTGAGATAGACCGAGGGTCTGATTGTGAGATTGATGACTAAGATATACTGAGAGTCTGATGGTAAGGTTAATGACTGAGAGAGGACAAGGGCCTAGTTGTGAGGATTATATATCTATGGATCGGGCTGCACGCCGCATCAATGTATATATATATATATATGGATCCAGCTACACGCCGCAACGATACTTATATGGATCGGGCTGCATGCCGCAGCAATATAGCGCTTGGGCTATAGGAGCCCCTCCGGAGTCTGCACAGCCCTAGTGAGTGCAGTCGACTATTTATATTGATCGGGCTGTGCGCCACAACGATGCATGGATCGAGCTGCACGCTGCAGCGGTTACTTTGATTTCAGTTATTGTGAGAGATATATGGATCGGGCTGCACACCGCAACGTTTACTATATGGTACCAATTGAGCGTGAATGCTGAGTGAAAGTACTGATTGGTAAGAGTTGAGTCATGAGTGACAGAGAGGCTATCCCGAAGGGCGATAGATATATACATGCATATGAGTGGTGTTTTGCCTGAGAGGCCTGTTTATGGACTTATTGATTTCACTCCTCTTAAAATGAGTTTCTATCGAATATGTTGATTTATTGACTGTTTTCACTCATCTTTATATTGATCCTCTGTCAAAAAGTTGCACAAATGTTTTAAAACAACTTTTATTTAAGCTGGGGTTTATGAGATATTCAGAAATTAATCACTGATTTGACATTTGTTATTTCCACTGAGATTTTCAAGTTATGAAGCGTTTGTCATTACTATTTTGCCTGAGGGGCTGTTTTATGTACTATGTTTTGCCCGAGGGGCCGATTATGACTTTAATCTCTATTATTATTTTAAATGGTATTGAACACCTATTGAAACTGTTGGAAAGTATTTCAAAGATGATTTTTACTAAAAGCTGGATTTTAAAAGGGAAGACTGTCTCGTATTATGATTTGAAAGCCTATTGTGTTTATTGAACCCAGCGTAAATGTGGATTCATTGTTTCCTACTGCTCAGCCTTTATTTACTCTTATTACTTACTGGGTTGGAGTACTCACATTACTCCCTGCACCTCGTGTGCAGATTTAGGTATATCAGAACCCGGTAGCGGGTGTTGATAGCTCAGCCGCGGAGTCATCAGAGTTAGCAAGGCGGTTGTATGAGGTCCGCAACACCGCTTCCTTCCTCTCATTATTGTTACTGTATTTAGTACATTTTTAGACTTTTGTTGTATTCAGACCTTGATAGTTGCTCATGACTAGTGACACCCCGATGTCGGACTGGTATTTTATTCCGCACTGTTATTCCAGGATTTTATTATGAAACGTTGTTTAATTTAAAGACTTAAAATGACTCTTAATGCTTAAAGGGTTAAGGTGAGTGTTGTGTCGGCTGGCCTTGTCTTCACGAGAGGCGCCATCACGACCGGGCTGGTTTGGGGTCGTGACAAGTTGGTAACAGAGCCTAGGTTACATAGGTCTCACGATTCATGAGCTGGTTTAGTAGAGTCTTGCGGATCGGTACGGAGACGTCTGTATTTATTCTCGAGACGCTGTAGAACCTTAAGGAAAACTTCACATTCTTCAATTCTTATCGTGCGTCCTTTAATTCAGCTTGAAATGTAACTCTTTGAATTCCTTCCATGCATTCGTATGCCCACATGATAGCTCTGTATCAGATGTGTCTTGATGGTTTGTGATTTCCCAATCGAGGGGCGAGGTGTGATCTCTGTAAGTTGATGTTGGGCCAGTCTAAAGGACTTGAGGCCGGATCTTTGCCTATGGCTTGAGCACCGAGGTGCTGATTGTGTGAGCAAGTGTTTTGAACTTATATGTTCGGTATTGTCCCTATTAGTGGAAGTGACGGTTGAGTAACTATGTGATGAGTATGTTAGTACTGCGAGATGTATTCATATGATTTGGAAACGAGAAGAAGGGTCGGCTGGAGGATAGAAGAACTATTAGGTGCTTGAATTCCATCTTGATTCGAGGTATAGCCCCGAGTTATAGGCGTGTGAAGAATCTTTTCATGTTTCCCAGTTTTGAGTGAATTAAAAAAAAAATCATGTTGCGGTATGAGTTCACACTCAAGAAGACTAAGTGACTGCGTACAGTTTATGATGGTGGAAGGTATACATAAATGTTAGTTAAGGCGGAGCAGGTGGGTTATATCCTGTAAAGTGTTCTGGAGTTGTGTGATCTTTATGTTGTCCGTAAGAAGATCCCATTTACAAGTGAAATATATATGTGAATTTAATTTGGGTTGCTTAAGAGAGTGGGTTTAATTGTTATGAGAGTAAATACGAGATTTGTAGAAGATATAAGTACCAGATGGTCTGTGTTCCACGAGCTTATGAATGATTGAGTTAATCTCACTATGGTATTATGGAAGAAATAAAGTGGATGTGTTATGAGTTATGGTGCATGTTTGACCTATGGCTTTGAGCCAAGTGGGGGAGTCCGCTATTGAATAGTTGATTGCACGGTTATATGCTCTAATGGTCCCAGTTCGAGGCACATTTGTGAATCAGTTATGGCTCGAGTAAAGGAAATTTCAATAAAGGTTATGTTATGCTTTATGGGTGTACGAGAATCGGGGAATGACTTGAGTTATGGTTGGTAAGGAATTTCCGGTGCATAGGGCAAAAAGTTGCTTGGTTATATTGGAATGAGGTCACATTCTACAGTGTCAGAGTGCTAATGAAGAACAGGTTGTTCGGTTCGTTTAATCAATCTAACTTTTTGAGTAGTGTGGATGACTCTAGAGAATGGTCCTATTGTGTTCAAAAGTCTACATGCAATAATTGGAGGCTTCTAAGTTGTACTTATGGATAGAAACTGAGTTTTCAGTGGAAGATGGCAAGACTTGTGGTATTTTCTATATTAATTATGGGATTCTATATATCAGTGTCGGGAAGGTGAAGGTAATGGCTTTGGGGAACACTTAAAGAGTATTCAGCGGTTGATGAGCCTTAGACGGTGTAGCTTTATGCTTGGGTTTCGTGTGATAAGCCTAGGTTGAGGAAATTGTGGTGCTATAGCAAGAAGGAATATCAAGTTGAAGATGAATCAGAAGGAATTTAGATAGATGGGGTATTTGATAGTAGACCAAATCGGTATGGTAAGGATATGATGAATTCCTGGTGTGTGTTCGAGGTAATAAGTTCTTTTAGGTATTTTGCGGTGATGTTCTTAGGTTTTGATGGCTTGCTTAGCTTGATTGAGTTAGAAGGATACAATCCTGACAGGTCTGATTTGTGCAAAGGGAACTCGGAGAGTTCTTGATGGTTTTACCGTGGTTTGGAGATGTATATTTTCTATGGGCATGCGTAGCATGTGATGTATAGTGATTTTTCTTCTAGATTGGATCAATGGAAGTTCTTGGCTAGATGAGTTACAGTTCAGTTCTGAAAGAAGTTCATAAAACTCTTAGGCAGCGGGTAGCCTCAGATGATTAAGGAAATGGTACTACTAATTGGAAATGATTTGACGAGAGTCTATGTTTTAGTAAAAGGGCAATGTCATTAAGTTGATAGCACTTCGGTAGTATTGTGGCACCTTCTTTTTAGATCGACTGGTGATATTCGGGTTTGCTTGGTGGCATAGGGAAATTTTAGAGTATCTATAGTGGAATAATTGGGTATTAGAGGTGTGGCATGATACGATCTATTGGTTATAGGCACCTATGGTGCGGTTCTATCGGAGTTTCATAATGGAAGTTGAGCGGGAAGAGTAATTTGGTGTTGCTCGGTGAACGGCGTATCGGTCATGTCCTATCGGGTGTGTGTGGTGTATGTTATTTGCTTTACCGTGAGTATGATGAATTTCTTTGGTTCCAAATATCAAATTGTGCGTGGTTGTCGATTTCGAGCATAGTGACTTAAGGTGGTTCCATGTGGAGTAGTGTTTAAATAAGGTCGTGCATTGCAGTGAATATATGTGGAGGTATGACCTTACATGTTAGATTCGTGTGTTATGTTCCTATGATGTGAGATGGGTTCTCAGTATTGTGTTGTGGTGGTACTAGTGAACTTGAGGTTCAGCTCTTTCATTTGAGTCATTTTCAAGATTTGAGTATGTTCGGATTGTTGCGTATTGATGCGTGTATTGTGCAAGTTGTGGCTTAGGTCTGTATGGATGTGTCATGTCACCAGAGTAATGTGTTGGATTAGAGGATATCGTTGGTGATCATTAATAAATATAAACGGATTCGATTTTAGCATGTTTGATGGGTAAATATCGAGGTTCAGTTCAGAAATTTGCTATGGCCCTTGCCAAAGGAGAAGTAACCTTATGGATGACTAATCTGAGAGATGATTATGATTTATTGCGTGTTTCATTTATCATTGGCAGTATATGGAAGTGTTGGAATGAGGCTTTAGTTGATAAGAGGTTTCTACCGGTATTCGGGTGTTGTGTGCAGCTGCTGTGAATAGAAGTTATTGCTACATGTGTTTGAGTTACGTGGTATATCGGATAACTACACTTGAGGTTGCAGGCATGGATTACTACAGCTAGTTTGGGTCTATTCAAAGTATAGGTGTGAGGTTCTGATCGTATTGAGGATTTTAGAAGCAGAAATGTGGTTCCATGGTTTATGGACTAGGATGGATTGTGAAATTTTAGTCATATTGAGTTATCGAACCTATATGAGGTAGGGTAACGTGGGATCACCTTCGGGTATATGCATGGTAAAGTTATTCAGCAATTGGTTGGCTTCTGGAACAACTCTGGGCACGTTCGAGGACGAACGTGTGTTTAAGTGGGGGAGGATGTAACGACCCGACCGATCGTTTTGAACTTTTACACTTTGATCACCAGTTCCCGGGCATGACTTTCCCCGTGTAACGTATTATGACTGTTGTAGATCGTTGGTTTTGGTTTTGAGGAAAAATCGGAATAAATTTGATGGAACAGTCTTAGTTGAAAGCTTTGAATATGAAAGGTTTAACTAAGAGTTGACTTATTTGTATATGAGCTTGGATCAGAAATTTTATGATTTGGATAGCTTCGTTGGGTGATTTATGACTTAGGAGTGCGGTCATAATGCATTTTGGATGTCCGTGGAAGGATTTGGCTTAAATTGGCAAAGTTAATATTTTGGCGAATTCCGGTTGATAGGTGAGATTTTTATCCGAGTGTCGGATTGGAATTCCGAGAGTTGTTGTAGCTTTGTTATGTCATTTGTGATGTGTGTGCAAAATTTCAGGTCATTTGGACGTCGTTTGGATGACTTTTTGATCGAATTCGGATTTCGGAAGTTTTGGAGTTCTTAGGCTTGAATCCGAGGGTGATTTGATGTTTTGCTATTGTTTTGAGCATTCCGAAGGTTGTAACAAGTTTGTATTATGTTATGGGGTGTGTTGTCATGTTTGGTCGGGGTCATATTAGTCTCGGATAAGTTTTGGAAGAGTTTTTGGAAGATTTTGCCGTTTTGAGCATAAGCATTTAATGCGCCAAAGATCCATTTTTAGTTCTAGAGATCGAAATTTGATTTCGAGACTTCCAGAATTTTGATAATGAATTATAGGACTGATCTGGAAAGTTTGGTCTAATTTCATCAAGTCGCGATTGGATTTTTGACACAAAACATGAGTTAATTGTTTAACGAGCGAAATGGGTATTGAACTGAGCAAATGAGCTCTGAATTGAGTTTCAACTGAAGGGCTATGTTCGTATTATTATTTGTGACTCATAGGAAAAAGAATCATAGAATTCTGAGTTCGTATGATGGAGTTAGAGCCTTTTTAGTGAAAAGAAAAGCTGCTGCAATTTTCTGGGCAGTTTCTGCATTTTTCGCACGTGTGAACAGTGACCGCACCTGCGTGAACAGTACCCCCGTGAACAGTCGTGAACAGTGTGAACAGTACCAGATAGAATGTTAAGTTCTGGAAAATGGGACGAATCCCAATTTCTATTTTTACCAAATTGGAGCTCGGAGAGAGGCGATTTTTGGGAGATTTTCAGAGAAAACAACGGGGTAAGTGTTTTTAACTTAATTTTGGTTAGATTAACCGAATCTATTACTAGTTTTGGCATTTAATTGTTTATTTTAGTTGGCAAAATTTTGAAAACCCTCTTGGTTTAATTTGAATATTTGAGGGTCGAGTTGATGTCGGATTTTAGTAAAGTTGGTATGGTTGGACTCGTGGTTTGATGAGGTTTCATATTCCCTATTTTTTTTTGGATTCCGAGATGTGGGCCCCATGGACGAATTTTGAGTGCAATTTCGGATTTTTAATGGAAAATGTAGAATTTCATATGGAATTAATTCCTATAATTTTTATTAACTGACTCGAATTATTGTGGCTAGATTCGAGGCAGAGGTCTATTTGTGAGACAAAAGCATCGCGAGCTAGAGGATTAGCCGGTTCAAGGTAAGTAATGATTGTAAATACTGTCCTGAGGGTTTGAAACCCCGAATTATACGTCGTTGTGTTACTTTGAGGTGACTTGCACGCTGGATGACGAGCGTGGGGTAGAGCACCGCTGGGGATTGTGACCTAATCCATCCCGAACGAATATTTTAATGCGTATTTGATAGTTAATTGTTTGACATTATTATATTTTTGGGATGTATGCCATGTTTGGGGCCTTGTGCCAACTTGTTGAGACCCTTAGGGGCATTTTTACATCTCTCACTCTATTTGTTTGAAAGCATATTCTCAGTCATATTTTACCTGTTTATTGCTCAAATCTGGCTTTATCACTATATTCTTAACATGTGGAAATTTTTTTGGGCTGAGTTCCCTGTTTTACTGAGATAGACCGAGGGTCTGATTGTGAGATTGATGACTAAGATAGACTGAGAGTCTGATGGTGAGGTTAATGACTGAGTGAGGCCGAGGGCCTAGTTGTGAGGATTACATATCTATGGATCGGGCTGCACGCCGCAACAATGTATATATATATATATATATATGGATCGGGCTGCACGCCACAGCGATACTTATATGGATCGGGCTGCGTGTCGCAGCAATATAGCGTTTGGGCTGTAGGAGCCCCTCCGGAGTCTGCACACCCCCAGTGAGCGCAATCGACTATTTATATGGATCGGGCTGTCGCCACAGCGATGCATGAATCGGGCTACACGCTGCAGCGGTTACATTGATTTCAGTTATTGTGAGAGATATACAGATCGGGTTGCACGTCGCAGCGGTTACTATATGGTACCAATTGAGCGTGAATGCTGAGTGCGAGTAGTAATTGGTAAGAGTTGAGTCATGAGTGACAAAGAGGCTATCCTGAGGGGCGATATATATATACATGCATATGAGTGGTGTTTTGCCTGAGAGGCCTGTTTATAGACTTATTGATTTCACTCCTCTTAAAATGAGTTTCTATCGAATATGTTGATTTATTGACTGTTTTCACTCATCTTTATATTGATCCTCTATCGGAAAGTTGCCCAAATGTTTTAAAACAACTTTTATTTAAACTGGGGTTTCTGAGATGTTCAGAAATTAATCACTGATTTGACATTGGTTATTTCCACTGAAATTTTCAAGTTATGAAGTGTTTGTGATTACTGTTTTGCCCGAGGGGCTATTTTACGAACTATGCTTTACCCGAGGGGCCGATTATGACTTTAATCTCTATTATTATTTTAAATGATATTGAACCCCTACTGAAACTGTTGGAAGGTATTTCAAAGATGATTTTTACTAAAAGCCGGATTTTAAAAGGGAAGACTGTCTCGTATTATGATTTGAAAGCCTGTTGTGTTTATTAAACCCAGCGTAAATGTGGATTCATTGTTTCCTACTGCTCAGCCTTTATTTACTCTTATTACTTACTGGGTTGGAGTACTCATATTACTCCCTGCACCTCGTGTGCAGATTTACGTATATCGGAACCCGGTAGCGGGTGTTGATAGCTCAGTCGCGGAGTCATCAGAGTTAGCAAGGTAGCTGCATGACGTTCGCAGCACCGCTTCCTTCCCTTCATTGTTGTTACTGTATTTAGTACATTTTTAGACTTTTTTTGTATTCAGACCTTGATAGTTTCTCATGACTAATGACACCCTGATGTCGGGATGGTATTTTATTCCGCATTATTATTCCAGGATTTTATTATGAAACATTGTTTAATTTAAAGACTTAAAAATGACTCTTAATGCTTAAAGGGTTAAGGTGAGTGTTGTGTCGGCTGGCCTTGTCTTCACGAGAGGAGCCATCATGACCGGGCTGGTTTGGGGTCATGACAGGGGTCCTAGGTTTAAATATAATATAGATCACATCAATGAGATACCCGGTATGACACTCCTCAAAAGAGGGGATACACGTGGTATTAGTGCACCGGTCGTCATATTCATGTCTACCCTCCCCACCCCATTAAGGTATTAAAGTGCAAATTGGTCTCGACTACTATTGCATGCTATTACCCGTCCCATTCCTTTCAGTCCCGAAAGAACTTAGGACTACTATTCTTAAAGGGGGGGATATTAGGCTGACTTTTGGGTTTAAAAAGGTGAAAAAACAAAGGCGACATACAAAAACACATAGGACTGCATATTAGGGGAAACATGTAAACAACCAAAAGGCTCATGTATGCTTCCTCAAACAAAGCACATAAATAGCATGACTTAAACACAATTAAGGTCTAAATTTAAAATATTAAGGCAAGGAGAATTTTAATTATTGAGGCAGACCAATTTATTACTTAACTCAGATAAGAATTTCGAGTCAGGCTTGCCTGCTGGTTGTAGCAGTAACTGTCTAACAAAAGCGGGTTCTGATTTTATTTGTTATCACCTAAGGCTTGCCTAAGGGTTTGGGTGAGATCCTATGAACATGGTATCTACTACTAATCCAGAACGTGGCAAAGCAATAACAGTTTTAAACGAACGATCTGGATCATATAGGCATGATTTCTACAAAAAAGGGACTGATTCTTAACCTTATGGACATAATGTTTGATTTTTGCTGTTTAGATCATAAGAACATGGTGTCTAAGCGTGGCCATAACATGCAGAATTTTGAAACAAGTCTTATGGGCATGTTATCTAAATGCTGAATTAGACGTGCAGAATTTAACAAATCTTATAGATAGGCTCTCTAAATGCAGAGTTAAACATGCAGAAAACAAGTCCTATATGCATGGCATCTAAGAGTGGTAATAAACATGCAACAATTTTGGGACCGCTGCCAAATGGGCCGGTCTCTAGTGGTGCAAATGCCCATAGCGGGCCGGTCCTTACCAAAAAGCCCGTGAGCCCAGGACCGTTTAGCCCAGGACCGGCAGGCGGGGCCTGGGCCGGTTCAACCGGGCCAAACGGCTAATTTAAAAAAACATTTTGAAAAGGGACAACGGTCATTTAAAATGTAGCCGTTGGACTGCATTTTTTGCCGTTTGGCACTTTCAAAAATATCCATTTGGCTCCCAAACTTTGTTTTAACCCCAAACTTTTTATAATTACACTTTTTCCCTATTCTCAACTATAAATACCCCTCATTCTTTTATTTTTACTTACAAATTCATCAATCTCTTTCATTTCTCAAACTCCAATTCTTAATTCAAGTTAAATCATGCCCGGTGATTCTAGATTGCACCCATTTGTTTTGGAACACTTTATTGTGGTAGAAGAAAATGAAGAAGTTTACATAATAAAGTGCAAGAACTGTGGTCGAGTCTACACTCGTCATCGAAAGGAGGGCACAAGCTCTTTAAGGAGGCATATAAAGAGTTGTCTTGCGCATTCTCCAGACATTCGTATTTAAGATTTTAAGTTGATTTGAGATAATTTGTGTTATTTTAAAATTATTAGACGTATTATGCTTAAGATTCTAGTTTGTTAGATTAATTTGAAGTATTATGTTGAAGGTATTGAACTTTAATTTGAAGTATTAAATGTAAACTTTAATTTGCAGCTTTGATACCGAGTATTAAATGTAAACTTTAATTTGAACTATATCTATAGCTTATATATATTATATATACTATATCTACATCTAATACATATAAGCTATATATATACATATATATAATATATATATATATATACATACACATATATATAAGGCACTATATATATCTCTAATACATATATATATATATATATATATATATATATATATATATATATATATATATATATATATATATATATATATATATATAGAGAGTGATTTTTGACCTTCCCCAAGATTTTTTATATTTTAGCACGTAAATATTTAATTAAGGCCTAACATAGCTATTTCAACTTATTTTGACTCTTTTACTTTATTTTATTACAAGAAAAATAAAAATTACAAAAAATATGTTAGTTTATGTATTTTTCATAAATATTTTAAAAATAATAATAACAATAATAAATAAATAATAGTACCTTATTTTTATCTTTATATAATTTCGAAAACACAAAAATAGTTTTATGTTTAGTTTAATTAATTAGGATTAGCTTTGGCATTGTGTAGTATTTCAATCTTATTTTAAAAGGCATTGTGTAGTCTAGGGACCCTTTTAGACTCTTTTTTGGGACAAAAAATAAATAAAAAGACCCTAAGGACTTAACACAAAAGGACCTAGGGACTAATTGGCAAAATACTCAAAAATACACCTAAAACCTAGACCTATATTATAGGTAATGCCTACAATGAGCTGAAAAAAAAAAAGAAAAAAAATACGCCTAAAAATCTGAAGGAGATGGACTCTGCAAAAAGCTGTTGCCATCTCCCAAAAGAAACCGTCGGAACCTAGCAGCCCCACCCCTGAAAAAGCCCATCGCCGGCGCATACCAAAAGCAGAAGAGCTTTGTCGTTTCCCTTACTGTCGACGCTCAGGTTTCGAACCTCAGAACACCTAATCCTTCCTCCCTTCGCCCTCGTCAACGGATAGAGCAACAAGAACCCAACTGAAAAACACCATATAAACCGTTGTGAATCACTCTTATACTTGCTGAAAAATACCATGAAAATCATATCCGAGATAACTCCAGCGGTTGAGGTGTAGCTATGGTCGATTGCCGTTCGAGTTTTCCGGTCCTGTTTCACGGCTCCTGTTCGATTATGGTCGCTGCCGTTTCATTCAAATTTTGGAGTTAAAACCTTGTACTTGCTGATTTTGTATAGAGAAAGGATTTGCTTAACAGGTTTACTCCGTTCTCTTCCCCTATTGTTTGCGATGTTATTTTGTGTGCGACAACAAATTATTCCTTCGTATGCCATTTGCTTGCCTGTTCCCTTCGGTTTGGTACTCTGTTGGAATTATGAAAATGGTTGGTTGTGTGATTAAGTCTGTTCGACTTGTTTTTTTTACAATCTTGATTATGTTTGAAAGGAGGTCTTCGGTTGAAGTTTGAGCTTCATAGACGTTAACCTGCTCAGTTTTCATTAGCCTACTCATATTCTCCTTTAGTGATTTTCTTTAGTTATTTTCTTTGAAGTTACAATTAGGCAGTCAGCAATTGGGGTTCCTAATGTCAATTGGTGTTTAAACATAAATTACTTTGGTCATATATTTGAAGGAGATTAATAGCTTAATATATCCTCTTTTGGTCAAGTTGGTACTATTTGACGATATCTGTGAGTTTTAGCGGATTAAAGTCAATTGTGGCTCATAACTTATTTAATTGGATCTTGTTAGAATGATCACTTGTAAAAATGGGGTTTTTTGGAGTCATTGATGTCCCCTTTAGTGGCCATCCTCAAATAATGAACACCGTAGTTCTTTAGGCCGAGGTGTGCCATTCAACAAAGCATATGATTTATGACCCTCAAAGACTAAATCAAGAAAATCATTTTTAGGGAAGTAATTGAGGCGTGTCATGCCAAATAAAATCCTAAAACCCATGGTCCTCACTTAATTAATATTAACCCTTTAGAAATCGAGGCGTGCCATTAGCTGAATTTTTCATGGCCTTCGCAAATTTCAAAGTGCGTAGTTGCTTTAGGCGCGCTATTTAAATTGCTTTCCTTATTTATTAAATTCGGGGGTGCATTTCATGTGACCTGATTTCAATTCTCAACAACGTTAAATAAAATATGTCATGGACCGCGGGTGCATTTCATCTGGCATGGTTCAAGACGTGTTTTGGATAACGTTGAATCTTCCTAAAACAATTTAAAAGCGGTTAATAATTTAAAATTATACCATAGGTTAAAACATGTATTAAAATCAGATAATAGGCCAATTATAATAGTTTAAACGACCGTGCTAGAACCACGGAATCTGGGGGTGCCTAAAACCTTCCCTCGGGTTAACAGAATTCCTTATTCAGAATTTTTGGTTCGCAGACTTCAAAAGGAAAGTCGAAATCTTCCTCGATTTGGGATTTAAAAATAAAACGGTGACTTGGGACACCAGAAAACAAACCATCCCAAGTGGAGACTCTGAATTTAATGAATAAATAATCCCATTTCGAATAATATCACTTAAAGTGAAAAAACTCCCTTATGCTACCTTCGGGGTATGGGAAAAAAGGAGGTGTGACAGCTTTGGCGACTCTGCTGGCGACAAGAACCCAGAATTTCTAGTTCAGGGTTCAGAATTCGAGTTTAGAATAACTGTTATACTTGGATTTTATCTATTATCTGATTTTTTGCGTGTTTGAGCCTAAGGTGCTAAATGCCGCTTTTTACCGCTTTAATATTGCTTGAATTGTATATACACTGTTACAAAAGCCCTCTTCTCCCTGAGTCTTCTAAATCAGTTGGGAAGTGTGCACTTCGTGTGAATTCTTTTCTGTTAGAGTCATATCCCAATTTTAGAACGAGGTTCGGACAAGTTGCAAAGCCGGTGAAGCTTCTGTATTCCCTGTACGCTGCCCCCCCCGGCTCGAGCTGTCCGCTCGGGTAAGCCAGGTCTAGAACAAATAAACCCAGATTTTTAAACTTAGAATAACATAGCCTCATGCTGGATCCATAGTAGGAACGTTTGTTGCTTCACGTGCATTTGACTATGGGGACTCAACACAGGGGTTGGGTCCGTCTAGGACTGGCGCACCCAATTTAAAAGACCATCCTGATACATCTTACATGCTACTTGCGTATCTGTCTGTTTCGGCTTGCATATTGACTGGCTTCTGGAATAAGGAAAGAAAATGAAAAAAAAAAAGAGAAAAGGAAAAAAAATCAAAAAAAAGAAAGAAAAAAAAAAGAAAAGAGAGTGAGATGTATTTGAAATATCCTGAAACTCTGCCAAAATTTTGAAAAATAGAAAAAGAGGTCATTTCAAAATAAGTCATGTTTTTCTTGTTTTGTCAAAACGGGCGAACTACGCGGGTCTGATTCTCACCGGATGTGAGATACGTAGGCAAACCTCATCGGTTCCGACCCATAATTTTCAAAAAATCCAAAAATATTTTTCTTTACTTCCTCTCTAGAAAAGTCATTTTTTTAGACCCCAATTTTCAAAAAATCTAAAAATATTTTCCATTACTTGCTTCTTTAGAAAGCCTTTCTTTTAGACTCTAATTGTTTTTAAAAAAAAAAACAAATATACAAAAAAATTGAAAAGAAAATTCAAAATTCAAAAATATTTATTTTTTTAGAAGCATTTCTTTCATAAATTCAAAATAAAATTCCAAAAATATTTTCTTTCTTCTTTAGAAGTTTTTCTTTCGAAATTCCAGAAAATTTTTTTTTTTAAAAAAGTCTTTCTTCTTTAGAAGTCTTTCTTTGCAAAAATACTGAAGAAAAATCAAAATCCAAAAATGTTCTCTTTCTTCTTGATAAGTCTTTCTTTCAAAAAAATAAAATAAAAAATTCAACAAAAAAAAGTTAGTTTATTTACTTTATTCATGATCTTCCCGAACTACGCAAGATCTGATTCATGTTCCCACATGATACGTAGGCAACCCATATCAGGTTCGATCAACCATTGAAACAAAATGAATAAAAAGAAAAAAAACAAAAGTGAAAAAATGTTTATAATAATAAGGACCGACTGAGTCCATTCTGATATGTTTTCTTTTGAATTGTGAAGAAAGTTGAGGTGGTCGATTCTGGTAAGCTGGAAACACAAGATCCAAGGAAAATGATAATTGGCATCGAAGCTGTTACAAGTGCTTAAGAGACTCAGGGTGAGAGGGTTCAACAAGAGTCTACTGTGTTTGAGAAAAATAGAATACTGAAACAGCAAATGACCGAAATGTGTCAAGCATGGGCCAGTGGTCAAGGACAGCCTCGTCATGAGTCACAATTTGCTACACAACAAGAGCAGTACCACTCGTACTCGTTTGATCTTCCTGCAAACATTGAGAAGCCTACCCGAAAGATGGTACAGGAAGAAATGACCCAAAGAGTGAAAAGCTTAGAACAACGGTTGAAAAACATGCAAGGGTTGGCAGGTCAAAAGAGTGTTGCCTTCAAAGATCTATGCATGTTCCCCAATGTCCACTTGCCTCCTGGTTTCAAGACTCCCAAATTTGAAAAGTATGATCGACATGGAGACCCCACAGCCCACATGAAAAGGTATTGTAATCAACTGAGAGGTGCGAGAAGAAACGAAGACTTGTTGATGGCTTATTTTGGGGAAAGCCTTACGGGAATAGCATCCAAATGGTTTTTGGATCAAGACACGTCTTGCTGGTATGTCTGGGATGACATGGAATAGGTCTTTGTCAAACAGTTCCAATACAACATCGACATTGCCCCAGACCGCATTTCCCTTTCAAACCTGAAGAAGAAACCAAGTGAAAGTTTCAGTGAATATTCCATTAAATGAAGAGAGCAAGCAGCTCGAGTTAAGCCACCCATGGATGACCACGAGCTAATAACTGTCTTCCTTCAAGCGCAAGATCCAGATTACTTTCAAAACATGATGTCCGTAGTTGGCAAATCCTTCTCGGAAGCAATAAAAATGGGAGAAATGGTAGAGAATGGTCTTAAGACAGGCAAAATTATAAGTCAAGCAGTTTTTAAAGTCGCAACTCAGGCTATCCTGGTTGAATCTGATAATTTTAGCGACACAAATGAGAAGGATGAAGAAATCATGATGACATCAGGGTCAAGAAGAGGTCCTAGGAGAACATCTCGAAGGTATGAGCAGCCTCCTCAAGTTTTCCATGACTCCGCTGAACAGTATTATCCACCTCAGAACCCTCAATACTTTGTTGCTCCACCTCAGTATGTTGTCCAGCCACCAAGAGACCCTAGAAGGCGAGCACGAGCATCACAAAATCTCCACCAACTTCCACAAAATTTTCAGGTACCCTATTACCCACATCCAGGCCAGAGGTATAGAGGGGAACAAAAGTTGAAATATAATTTTACACCAATAGGAGAGTCATATGCAAGCTTGTTTGACAAATTAAAGCATTATGACATGATTGCACCTATTCCTCCAAATCATGTGGCCCCACGTACAAGAAGCTTTGACTCTTCTAAAAGGTGTGAATACCATTCCAATGCCCAGGGGCACAATGTTGAAAGCTATCGAGATTTGAAAAAAGAAATAGAAAGGATGATCCATGAAAACTTGATTGTGATCCAAGACATTGACACCCAGAATATCGCGCAAAATCCTTTACCTGCACATGATGATGCACACTTTGTGGGGATGATGCGTGGTGACACGGAGTATGAGAATCCTCTCGGAAATTTGCTAACTGAAGTTAATGATGTTGAAATTGGAGAAGGCTCTGCTGATTCTGATGAGCAAATTTGTGGCTAAATGCCAAGCCTAGCAATTGAAAAGTCATTCCCTCCTCACTAGGAAGGAATCTTGGTAGCTTGTTTTGATATTTTTTCTATTATCTGGGTTATTTCAGGGTTGTGATCCAGATTTTATTTGTTTTATTGAGTCAAACCCTTCTATCCCTCCATTCTATTTGTGTGAGTCTTGTCTTTCTGTTCTGTTGCTATTTTCATTAGCCAGGTTATTTATGGTTGTAACTCAGATTTTAGGTTGTTTGTCTTGTTGTTTACTCAATGAAATACAGTTTGTCCTTTTGTGTCATTCCATGCTTAGTTCATTTCCCGCTAGTTTAATGACATGGCATGCATGCGGAATTTTTGGCCAGATTTTAGAAAATTGATTTAAGTTTGAATTCGACAACTGAGGAAAAGGCATTTTTGAGGATGAATAAAGAGTTGAAATACTTTGGAATTAATGTCGAGTAAAATTCACCTTCAAATCATTATGAAGATCGGGCTTGAGGATGTTTAATCAATTGAAGTTTGTTAGAAATTTTGACATTAAGGGATGGAAAGTGTCTTGTGACCACGACACACCAAGAAGACAGACATGTTCGTCAAAGTTGTGATCACGAAAAGTTACTATGTTTGGCATTCTCGAGGTTGGGAGGCCCTTTTTCTGCTATCCAAACACTTTATATCCTTCGATATCCCTTTAGAGCCTGTGTTATTTTCTTTGACTACCCTCTTTTGGAATCAAGTTTAGAGTCAAGAGTAAAAAAAATGAAAAAATGAAAAAACAAAGTGAAAAAAAGAGTTCATGTCCAAAGAGTACAAACTGGGGCAATTCTTAGAAAGTTCAGAAAAAAAAGAAAAAAGAATTATCAAAGGTCCATGCCCTCAAAAATAGAAGCTGGGGAAAACAAAAAAAAAGGAAAAAAGCAGAAAAGGAAAAAAAAAAGAAAAAAAAAGAAAAAAGGAAAAAGAAACAAAAAGAATGAAAAATAGTTTAGGTCAGATGTTTGAACTACGTTAGACCTGATTCCTTTAAAATAAGGATACGTAGGCAGCCTCACGGTTCGGTCAAACCAAATAAGAATTTAGAAGAAAAGAAGAAAAATAGAAAAAATAGAAAAATCCAAAAATCCCCAGCATCTGAAACTGGGGCAAAAAAATTATTTCATTTTTGAAAGAGTCGATTCCAAGAGTTGTAAGTCTACAACCCCTCATTTTGAGTTTATTTTGAGCCTTCATGTCGACCTTTTTTTCCATCCCTATCCAAAAACCTTCCAAATAAAGACCTCCCGATATGCCTTCAAGAATGCCAACAGAAGCATGCAATGAGCAATGGTTGTCACATGACGTAGAATACCGTCGAGTTTCTTACAAAAAGGGAAAGAAAAAGAAAAAAAAAATGAGAGAGTCTTATTAGTGAAAACCCTTACGGTCACTGTAAGACAACGGTAAGCAAAGATGAATAAATGAGATAGGCTTGTTGGTGAAAACCCCTCGGGGCACCACTAGTCGAAAGTGAGTCATGAAGCTGATGCAAAGAATTGGCATCCCGAGTTCAAAGGTCATAAGAACGGTAAAAGGGAAGATTGGATTAGTTTGATAGATCAGGTCGTTGAGTCCAAAATGCATGTCATGATCATTAAGGCTAGTTATTGAAAAAAGAAAAAAGAAAAAAACCCTTCCTTCTATCCTTCCTGACATGGACATTTCTTGTTAATATTATTTCTTTACATTATTTGTGTCATTCCCTCTCAGTCAGTCCTTGTCAAAACAAGCAAGAAAAGATTTCAAAATCTGCTACCAGCTTTTCAATTGCATAAAGCAAATTTGGCCAGCACTAAGTTGTTTCTGTCAATATACATTGAGGATTCATACAAAGGCTTCCCCAAAAAGACTCTTGTCAGCCTTCTTGGCGCAAGCAAAGATAACTGGTAATTCTCTCTAACAGACAAGTTGCTCAAAAGCAGGAGATCATTCAAAATATCGGAAAAGGTTACCTAAGCAAAGATCTCCAATTGGGATAAAGCTGTTTGAGCTGCAAATACAAATGGTACTGGTGTGAAACAATCAGAGTTGGTGCAGAACAAAATTCTTTTGAGACCGACTCAAGCTAATTGAGCAGAAGCCAAGCTGCCCAAGACTCAAGGCCACAAACCGACCACCATTTTCAAAACTGACCAATCTTTCTTTGTGTGAAATAGGAACAAAGCAGTGCAAGGAAAGTGGTTCAAAAAAAAGGAAAAGAAAAGAAAAAAAAACAAAAAAAGAGGAGGAAAAGAAAAGAAGAGAAGAGCCGACAAAGGGAAGTTTCTCAACTCTTTGTCTTTATTTGTCTTGCTAATTATGCATAAAGTCTTGCCATTAATCTTCGCATTTTTCCTCCTAGGAAAAAAGTTCTAGTCTGATGGATTTTCCTCCCAATATCTTAGTCTAATGAATCTTTCTCCTAAGATAGAAAACCTAGTCCGATGAACTTTCTCCTAGGATTGAAATCTTAGTCTGACGAATTTTTCTCCTAAGATAGAGGACCTAGTCTGATGAACTTTCTCCTAGGATAAAAATCTTAGTCTGATGAATTTTTCTCCTAAGATAGAAAGCCTAGTATGATGAATTTTCTCCTAGGATACAAAATCTTACTCTGATGAATCTTTCTCCTAAGATATGAAAACCTAGTATGATGAACTTTCTCCTAGGATAAACGTCTTAGTCGGATGAATCTTTCTCCTAAGATACCAAAAAAAAAAGAAGAAAAGGGACCTAGTCTGATGAACTTTCTCCTAAGATCAAAATCATAGTCTGATGAATCCTTCTCCTAAGATAGAAAACCTAGTCCGATGAATTTTCTCCTAGGATAATAAATTTATTTTTTTTAAAAAAAAGGGAAGTCTGATTTGAAAAAAAAATGAAAAAGGGAAAAAAAGAAGAAGGAAGTCTGGATTTGAAAAAAGAAAGGGACAATTTTTAGCTTTCTTGAAATCAGGGGGCCCCGCCTGGAGAATAAAGTCAGTTTTTACTTTAGTTAAGCTTAGTTTATAGTTTTCCTAGTCTATTCTTTAGTTTACTCTCATCATTGCATCAATAGTACAATTGGTTTACAATTTTGCTAACAACTCACAAATCTTCCTAGTGCAAACTGGGGCAGAAAAATTTCTTTTGTTTTGTCTGTTTTGTTGTAATCAGGCGCCCACCTCGAGAACAAGGGAAGACAACTCGAGTTTCAAGGAAAAGCAGTTTCGAAGGAAGACAGTTCAAGTTTTAAGGAAAAATGGTTCAAGGTGCAAGGGAACACAATGTCAAGTAACAAGAGAAGACGATTCAAGTTCAGTAATCAAGCGCCCACCTGGAAAATAAGAAAATTCAATACAATTCAAGTCAGCAACAAAAGAAGCTCGTGGAAAGAATGCGAGTCAGTAGTCCGAGATGATCAACAAAAGTTAGTCACAATCAAAATAAAAAGAAAAAAAACAAAAAGAAAGATAAGAAGTGAATCCAAATGCAGAAGCTAATGAAAGATGTGAGTTGCTCAAGACATGGCCGAGGTCACAAGCATTGCATGCCCGATTTTGATCCAAAAAGCTGAAAAGATTGAACCAACACCTGCAGCTAACAAGCATCAAGATTCAGATCAGGGTCCGCATGAAGAACCAACCAAGACTCAAGATCACGCTTCAGAAGACTCATAGATAGGAATCTTGAAACTCGTAGCTGATAGGCTTAGTTAGTCTTTTTCATTTTTTATTTTGATGTAATAACGGGACCGTAAAACGGAACCTCGGCGGAACAGCACTTCGACCGGCTCTCCACCTCGGCATACTCCGTCATCTCACTTATCTCTGAACTACACATGGCCTGATTCCTTTATAGCCAAGGATATGTAGGCAACTCAGATACCAGGGCTCGGTCACATTCCCCTTTTCTCTTAGTTTTAGTCCCTCCAAATAAGGGTCGGGTCAAAAAACCCGTCTAGTCATTCTTTGTCTGAAAACTCTTCGTGTTTCTAGTCAAAGAGGGGCAGCTGTAGACATGTGATTTTTGACCCTCCCAAAGATTTTTTATATTTTAGCACGTAAATATTTAATTAAGGCCTAATATAACTATTTCAACTCATTTTGACTCTTTTACTTTATTTTATTACAAGAAAAATGAAAATTACAAAAAATATGTTAGTTTATGTATTTTTCATAAATATTTTTAAAAAAATAACAATAATAAATAAATAATAGTACCTTATTTTAATCTTTATACCATTTCGAAAACACAAAAATAGTTTCATGTTTAGTTTAATTAATTAGGATTAGCTTTGGCATTGTGTAGTATTTCTATTTTATTTTAAAAGGCATTGTGTAGTCTAGGGACCCTTCTAGACTCTTCTTTGGGATAAAAAAAAAATAAAAAGACCCTAAGGACTTAACACAAAAGGACCTAGGAACTAATTGGCAAATACACAAAAATACACCTAAAACATAGACCTATATTATAGGTAATTCCTACAATGAGCTGAAAAAAAAGAGAAAACAAATACGCCTAAAAATCTGAAGGAGATGGACTCTGCAAAAAGCAGTTGCTATCTCCCAAAAGGAACCGCCGGAACCTAGCCGCCCCACCCCTGAAAAAGCCTATCGCCGGCGCATACCAAAAGCAGAAGAGCTCTGCCGTTTCCCCTACTGTCGACGCCCAGGTTTCGAATCTCAGAACACCCAATCCTTCCTCCCTTTGCCCTCGTCAACGGATAGAGCAACAAGAACCAAACTGAAAACACCATATAAACCGCTGTGAATCACTCTTATACTTGCTGAAAAATACCATGAAAATCATCTCCGAGATAACTCCAGCGGTTGAGGTTTAGTTATGGTCGATTGTCGTTCGAGTTTTCCGGTCTTGGTTCACGGCTTCTGTTCGATTATTGTCGCTGCTGTTTCATTCAAATTTTCGAGTTAAAACCTTGTACTTGCTGATTTTGTATAGAGAAAGGATTTGCTTAACAGGTTTACTCCGTTCTCTTCCCCTATTGTTTGCGATGTTATTTTGTGTGCGACAACAAATTATTCCTTCGTATTGGCCATTTGCTTGCCTGTTCCCTTTGGTTTGGTACTCTGTTTGAATTATGAAAATGGTTCGTTGTGTGATTACGTCTGTTCGGCTTGTTTTTTTACAATCTTGATTATGTTTGAAAGGAGGTCTTCCGTTGAAGTTTGAGCTTCATAGACGCTAACCTGCTCAGTTTTCATTAGCCTACTCATATTCTCCTTTAGTGATTTTCTTTAGTTATTTTCTTTGACGTTACAATTAGGCAGTCATCAATTGGGCTTCCGAATGTCAATTGGTGTTTAAACATAAATTACTTTAGTCATATATTTGAAGGAGACTAATAGCTTAATATATCCTCTTTCGGTCAAGTTGGTACTATTTGACGATATCTTTGAGTTTTAGAGGATTAAAGTCAATTTTGGCTCATAACTTATTTAATTGGATCTTGTTAGAATGCTCACTTGTAAAAATGGGTTTTTTTGGAGTCATTGATGTCCCCTTTAGCGACCATCCTCAAATAATGAACACCGTAGTTCTTTAGGCCGAGGTGTGCCATTCAACAAAGCATATGATTTATGGCCCTCAAAGACTAAATCTATAAAATCATTTTTTAGGGAACTAATTGAGGCGTGTCATGCCAAATAAAATCTCAAAACCCATGGCCCTCACTTAATTAATATTAACCCTTTAGAAATCGAGGCGTGCCATTAGCTGAATTTTTCATGGCCCTCGCAAATTTGAAAGTGCGTAGTTGCTTTAGGCGCGCTATTTAAATTGCTTTCTTTATTTATTAAATTCGGGGGTGCATTTCATGTGACCCGATTTCAATTCTCAACAATGTTAAATAAAATATGTCGTGGACCGCGGGTGCATTTCATGTGTCATGGTTCAAGATGTGTTTTGGATAACGTTGAATCTTCCTAAAACAATTTAAAAGCGGTTAATAATTTAAAATTATACCACAGGTTAAAACATGTATTAAAATCAGATAATAGGCCAATTATAATAGTTTAAGCGACCGTGCTAGAACCACGGAATTCGAGGGTGCCTAAAACCTTCCTTCGGGTTAACAGAATTCCTTATTCAGAATTTCTTGTTTGCAGACTTCAAAAGGAAAGTCGCAATCTTCCTCGATTTAGGATTTAAAAATAAACCGGTGACTTGGGACACCAGAAAACAAACCATCCCAAGTGGCGACTCTGAATTTAATGAATAAATAATTCCATTTCGAATAATGTCACTTAAAGTGGAAAAACTCCCTTGTGCTACCTTCGGGGTGTAGGAAAAAAGGAGGTGTGATCTTGAAAATTTCTTATCAAGAAGGTCTGCTAAGTCATCAAGAGATTTGAATTTAAAATCTTGAACCTCAGGAGGCCTTTGAACATGAGTAAGAACTGTTTGATCAACCGGTTTGATTCTCGAAGTTGAGGCAATATCGGTTGGTCCTTTGTCAGTACTCATCTTCTTTATTAAAGCAGTCAAATCATCAAATTTTTTATCAAGAGAATCGATATGTTCTCCTAAATTTTTTACATATAAACCCAAATAATTGTTTTGAGAAATCAATTTATAAATTTCTACGATACTAACAACTGCAACATTATCGTCAACAAATTTTTGAAAAGCAGTGAATGTAATACCAGTATTATTAGGTAAAATAAAGGGAGCTTGAGGAGGGTAAATGGCTTTAGTAATATTACCACTCCCATCTTTATAAGATCTTTCTAACACCTTTATTTAAAGAGGCAAATAAGTTGCTATAAACCAAGGAACAAAATACATAATTTGATTATGCAAAGCACAATTTTCGTAAAATTCTTGAAAAATACTGTTTAAATCTTCTTTGCTATAAGTATCAAAAAACCAAGTTTTAAACTGGCTCCATTTATCACTAAAAAATTCTTTTTGAATATATTTTCTTGCCCGTGAACCTGGGCAAAAATCAATTTGGTGTGGAATCATTAAGTATCATTGGGGTAGAAATCCATTTCGGATACATAAGGAATATCCTTATCAGAAATATTGTCATTTTCTTGAACAATATTTGTTTGTGGGTTAATTTTAACCCTTTCGACAGACTTATTACTCACCTTTGTAGCGATAGTGTGTAACGATGCTGCACGATTTCGAGCTCGACCATAGACTGGCTCGACATGAGAAATATGTTGAATAGCAGGTAAAAGTCTATATTAGAAAACGAATGTTTATTATAAACAGTAGACTTGTCATCAAATTGAATACAAATCCTATCATCCGGGTTTTGAGTAACATGCAAACAATCAGTATTTGACAAGTCATTAGTAATCTGACTTGGGGATATAACCGAATTTAAAGTCCAAGTAGTTGAGAAATTAATTTCTTCCCACCTAATAGGTCTCCTAGTGGTGACCTTGGACCTTGCAAAATTGGTTTCTACTAATATGGTCTGATCCGATGTATCGTATAACTTACATCGAGGATTTAAAGTAGACAATAATTTAAAATTATCCTATAAGATAAACATATAAGTTCAGAACCAGGCACATAATTATAACCATGCGTTTTCACATTTAAAGTCAAGGCATCAAGAATATTAACATCAGAAAAAGATGCTAGAAATCTGAATTTCAGACAGTCTCTGATGGGTTCGATTGAATCTACTGTGACCTATGGTTAACTTGTTATACACTTCTGGATAAGATTCTGATTATACTTGTTCTAAGACTGAGTCCGAAGCTGAGATTGATCTGATAGATTTATCTGAAAGTAGTAAAGATTTGGATAATACTTGCACCGCTTGTAAAGGTGATATTTGCACTTGTGATGATGATGAGTTTTATAAATTGAAATCACAATTTCAAGATTTGAATATAAAAACTATTACATTTGACAACGTAATAGAACTTTTAAAGGAAATTACTGATGAGAAAATTCGTAAAAAATTTATAAATTTGACTGGAAGTTCTAGTTCTAGTGGTTCAAAGTTTTTTGAAAGACCAAAAAACGAATTTGAATATTTTGCGCCATATTCTTTGTCTGAAGTTAATAAACATGTTGCAGTACCTTTGAAGGTTGGCGGTAGTCCGCACGACCAGTAAAGATTCAAAAAATTACCTCGATACAAAGATCGATTGATTTTGCTTCAAAATTTCCTGATGTTATTACTGACAGGACTCAATTACAAAGATTTTTGGGAAGTTTGAATTATATATCCCCTTTCTATAAAAGTTTATTTCGCGATCTAGCCCCTCTGTACGACAGGCTGAAAAAAGATCATAGGTAGTCTTGGACTAACCAGCATACTACGTTAGTCAAAAGTATTAAAAAGCGTGTTAGGTTTCTACCTTGACTAACTCTTGCTAATCCTACATGGCAAAAAATTATTGAGACAGATGCGTCCAACGTTGGCTACAGTGGGATTTTAAAGCAAGTGAATCCCAACAATAAGAGTGAATAACTGATAAGATTTCACTCTGGTAAATGGACCGAAGCCCAGAAGAAATATGCTATTATGGCTCATGAAATGTTAACTATTGTTAAATGTGTTTTAAAATTTCAAGACGATTTATATAATTAAAAGTTTTTAATAAAAACTGATGCTCAATCTGCTAAATATATGTTTGACAAAGATTTCAAACATGATGCGTCTAAATTAATATTTGCTAGATGGCAAGCTCAACTGGCGCCTTTTGATTTTGAAATTCAATACAAAAAAGGAATTGATAATTCCCTTCTGGATTTTTTATCCCGGGAATACTTAGACTGATTATAAATTTCTATACGACTTTTCTCGATGAAGAATTATTAATTACTATCCTTAAAGTGGTTAGATTAAATAGAGACCTACAAAGTCTCATAATTGAATTGATAATTGAAGAAATCATTGATAACTTGATTAAAAATGAATTTTCTATTCATGATTATGCTGAAATTGTTAGGGATGATATACTGGATTATTACTTCTGAAAATAAATTGACTTGTTATTTGTGTAGAATGGACCCTTCATGGGCCACCAGAGGCAGAGGTAGGGTAAGATCTTCCCCTAGTAGATCATATTCTCAAGGATCGTCATACGAATCCTCATCAAGTTCTCTGGTGATACAAGTAGGGAAAAGAGATTAATAAACTCTAAGATATTTCATAAAGGAGATTAATCAGTAGGTCCATCTATACATCTGGATGATATTCCAGAAGATAATCCATTATACGGTCATCTACAGGGATATTTGGCCGCCAAAAAGCAAAGTCATAGATTTGCTTCAATCGCTAGAGATGTCACGACCCGGATTTCCCACCATCGGGTGTCGTGATGGCGCCTACTATCGGAGCTAGGCAAGCCAAATGTTTAAAACACCTTTCCTGCTTTCTTTGAACAATATAATAAGCGAGATAAAATCTAAGCGGCAGACTTTAAATTTAAAACAACTGAAAACCAAAAGTGCGGAAGTTTGAACCAAAATGCTACCCAGAGTTTGGTATCACTAGCTCACGGACTACTACAGAATGCTACAAACAATGTCTGAAAGGAAAATACATCATGTTTGTCTGATACAAGATAAACAAATGAAAAACATGGAAAGGGACTTCGGCCTGCGAACGCTAGCTAGACTACCTCGAGAGTCCCTGGACTTAAGATAGCTCCCAAAAAAGTCCTACTGCTGCGGTCCGAAAGCTGCTCCCTGATCTGTGCACAAAAATGCACAGAGTGCAGCATCAGCACAACCGACCCCATGTGCTGGTAAGTGCTTGGCCTAACCCCGGTGAAGTTGTGACGAGGCTAGACAGGACCTACCACAATTAACCTGTACAAATATCTATAACAAGTGCAAGAAAACAATAACAAGATAATACAAAGTAAGGCTGGGAGGGGACATGCTATCGGGGAGTAACAGATAAAAATAAAATATCGGAAATAAACAGAAGAAACTCCGGTTTCCATAATATGATATATATATATATATATATATAAGTGGACGGCGTGCCACACGATCCCATAATATCATATATAAGTGGACGGCGTGCCACACGATCCCATAATATCATATATAAGTGGACGGCGTGCCACACGATCCCATAATATCATATATAAGTGGACAGCGTGCCACACGATCCCATAATATCATATATAAGTGGACGGCGTGCCACACGATCCCATAATATCATATATAAGTGGATGGCGTGCCACACGATCCCATAATATCATATATAAGTGGACGGCGTGCCACACGATCCCATAATATCATATATAAGTGGACGGCGTGCCACACGATCCCAAAATATCATATATAAGTGGACGGCGTGCCACACGATCCCATAATATTATATATAATATCTGACTTCATATAGTAGACCCCTTCAGGGGAGGATAACAACTCAATACCTTTAACCCGACAAGGGTACAACTAACAACCCAAAATATCCCGACAAGGGAGAGTATATATGTCAGTATACACATCCCGGCAAGGGAGTACTCACAATACATTCTCTTTTTTTAAATCACTTCTTCCTCAACTAACACATTCATGTTCGAGCTAACGCTCCAAAAGTACACCTATCACAATTCTACCTCAATCGTTCACATTATACGAAACTCATCAAGTAAACAAGGAGATTGTGTCACATTATTCGAATTAAAAGCAATTAAGACTCACGGTCATGCTAGACTTCGGTGCATAGATAACCGTCACCATGCCTATACACCGTACTCCACATTAGCAAGTAGCAAATAACATCCTAATCCTATTCCCTCAAGACAAAGTTAGAACAAACACTTACCTCGAATGCTCCAAACTTAACTCACGCTTCTAGAATAGCTTTACCTCTTGATTCCACCACCAATCCGCTCGAGTTACTTAATCACATTAATAATTACTAATGAATCATTCCTAATGTATGAAAATAGATTTTACAAGGTTTTTCCCAAAAAGGTCAAAAATACCCCGGGACCCACGTGGTCGAGACTCGAGGTTCGGACCAAAAACCGGTTACTCATTCTCCCACGAATCCAAATATATGTTTGTTTTTGAAATCGGACCCCAAATTGAGGTCAAACTCCTTAATTTGTAGAAAACCTAGGTTTTACCCAAAACACCCAATTTCCCCCATGAAAATCTTTGTTTTGAAGTTGAAATCATGTTAAAAGATGTTAAGAAGTGAAAAAAATGAGTTAGAAATCACTTACCAATCGTTTTGAAAAAGAAAAGTTGTTTGGAAAATCGCCTCTTAGGTTTTGGGTTTTTGAAAAGTGGAAAAATGACTGAAAATCCCGAATTATATACTCAGGCTGGGGACTGGCGCGGACCGCGCAGGAATGCACTGCGGCCGCGCCGAGGGAGGGAAGTAGTGGGCTGTCTCAGAACCCACCCAGCGCGGACCGCACTGATTTGGTGCGCGACCGTGCTGGTCGACCCTCTGAACCCCAGCACGCGGACCGCACAGAAAGGCACCGCGGCCGTGTGGCTGCCAGCGCGGACCGGGCAGAAATGGCTGCGGCCGCGCTGGGCCTGCAACATCTGACCTGCATCTTTTTTTTTAAGTTTAAGACCTCCCGGGCCCCACTCAAAACTCACCCGAGCCCTCGGGGCTCCAAAACAAACATGCACACAACCTTAAAAATATCTTACGGACTTACTCGTGCGATCAAATCGCCAAAATAACATCATATACATAGGATCAATCCTCAAAACACATGATTTTCCTTCAACTTTCATAAAACTCAAATTCCCCATCTTAAATTCGAAACCCGTCATATGACATCCGTTTTTAGCCAAACTTCACAGATAGTGCTTAAAACATATTTAAGACTCGTACCGGGCATCGGAACCAAAATACGAGCCCGATACCATGTTTTCTGATCAATTTTCTTCTTCATTTTCCTTAATTAATTTCAAAAAACAATTTCACACAAAAATTCATTTCTCGGGCTTGGGACCTCGGAATTTAATTCCGGGCACACGCCCAAGTCCCATATTTTTCTACGGACTCTCCGGGACCGTCGAATTACAGGTCCTGGTCCGTTTACCCAAAATATTGACCGAAGTCAACTTTAACAATATTAATATCAAAATTCATCAAATGTTTTTCACATAATTCGCATATTTCAACATAAAAGCTTTCCGGCTTCACGCCCGGGCTGCGCATGCAAATCGAGGCAACTAAAAGCGAGGTTTTCAAGGCCTCGGAAGCACGGAATAAGGAAGAACTACGGTGATGACCCTTTGGGTCGTCACAAGAGAAGAGGACAATGATGATATCAAGTCCTACGAAAAACAACCAAAGAAAGAAATAATATTTCTCCTAGAAAACTCTGAGATTCAGCGAAAGTATGAACCATGGAAGATATTCTACAGATACCTGATTAATGGGTTATACTACCCAGGTGAATCATATAAAACCCGCGCTTATTATGAGACCATCCTCATCAGCACAGGTAGTGCAGAATTCCAGCACTTTTCCGGTTATAACACCAATGAGAACGTTTATAACTTCTCAAAAATTATTATTAAACAGATTATATCTGTTGAAGAATGGGGGATATACACGATGAAAGAGAGGCAGATAAGCCTTAATAAATCACCCATGAATTTTACTTACTGGAATTATATCCAGGCATCCGATAGAGTATTATATTATAACAATGATAGACATAAACACACTTGGTTTATTAAAATATATGCAAAGATATTTGCAGGACCTATCCCTAATTGGTTTCTGAACTGGTGGTCATATCACGACCCCACAACAAAGATCTTGCCTGAGCCATTTCTTAAGTTATACAAAGAATGGACAAAATATTTTCTGTTTTTAACTGATTTATATCATACAGATCATATCTGTTATTTAGAAAAAAATTATCAGATATACTTCTTCATTGAATTCTCTATTCCGTGGATTCATAAATGGACCCCCGAATTGGGGTTTACTGAAGAATAGATCCCTTGCTTATACAAGGTCTTTTACAATATTTTTGGGATAAGTTGATGAAGAATGACCCCAAAACAAAATTGTTATACGGTCAAGAATTATTGGATTCCATTAAAGTACAGATCCAGGTATTTGCGACCACTCCCCAAAAGAAAATATTTGATGATAGCTCAGTCAAGCATATTGCTAGGAGAATCTCCATTCAAGATGGAGATAAAACTGATTTAATAAACCAATATCTGGAAGAAATGAAAAGAAATTTGCTTCAAACTTTAAGCCAATGTGAAAAATCAGACACATCAATGCAAAGTGAAACAAGCAACGATGATGTAGAGGAAGATTCTCAACCTATGATGACAGAAAGGATATTGTCTAATAAGAAAATCAAAGAAGTGGAAGATTTCCTACAAACGATGGACAAAGTAGAAGAAAGAAATAGTGGAAAATAGTGAAGCCGCCAAAGACTCCACAACAGGACCCTACTACAATAGTAGAAACATTGTATAGATAGTAGATACACTGTATACACTGTATAAGGGACCCGCATAAGGGACCCACTATACTGTACATAGATTCCTTATGTTTTTTTTCTCTTCCTATAAGTGGGAGCCCTCTCTCATTCCGGGAGGCATCAGAAAATTTCCCTCTCTCTCTTGTAAAGTCTTTGAAGCTTCTTAGCTTCTTCATTTTGTAAATCAGTTGAAGGAAATAAAAGTTTCGAAGGCTCTGATACCATTTACACCATGATCAGGGTAGGCGGGCGGTAGTCCGCACGGTCTGGTAGCTCTGTAACCCTACTCATAAAAGTATCTTTGTACCATCTAAATTAACTAAGGGTCCTACATCTAAGCCCATTTAGTAAAGTATGGACGGTCTCATGCTGATTGGCAAATCTACCGTTAAAATATTCTAGAATTATAAGGATAAGGGTATAAACAACATCTTCTCTACCTTTAACTAAGGCCGGGACGCAAGGCCCTGAAGATGATGAACTGAACTTCGAAACTTTTATTTCCATCAACTGATTTACAAAATGAAAAAGCTAAGAAGCTTAAAAGACTTTATAAGAGAGAGAGAAAGAGAGAGAGAGAGAGAGAGAGAGAGAGAGAGAGAGGGGGGAATTTTCTGATGCCTTCCCGAATGAGAAAGGGCTCCTACTTATAGGAAGAGAAAAAAACATAAGGAATCTATGTACAGTACAGTGGGTCCCTTATGCGGGTCCCTTATACAGTGTATTTACTGTGTATACAGTGTATCTACTATCTATACAATGTTTCTACTATTGTAGTAGGGTCCTGTTGTGGAGTCCTTGGCGGCTTCACTATTTTCCACTATTTCTTTCTTCTACTTTGTCCATCGTTTGTAGGAAATCTTCCACTTCTTTGATTTTCTTATTAGACAATATCCTTTCTGTCATCATAGGTTGAGAATCTTCCTCTACATCATCGTTGCTTGTTTCACTTTGCATTGATGTGTCTGATTTTTCACATTGGCTTAAAGTTTGAAGCAAATTTCTTTTCATTTCTTCCAGATATTGGTTTATTAAATCAGTTTTATCTCCATCTTGAATGGAGATTCTCCTAGCAATATGCTTGACTGAGCTATCATCAAATATTTTCTTCTGGGGAGTGGTCGCAAATACCTGGATCTGTACTTTAATGGAATCCAATAATTCTTGACCGTATAACAATTTTGTTTTGGGGTCATTCTTCATCAACTTATCCCAAAAATATTGTAAAAGACCCTGTATAAGCAAGGGATCTATTCTTCAGTAAACCCCAATTCGGGGGTCCATTTATGAATCCACGGAATAGAGAATTCAATGAAGAAGTATATCTGATAATTTTTTTTCTAAATAACAGATATGATCTGTATGATATAAATCAGTTAAAAACAGAAAATATTTTGTCCATTCTTTGTATAACTTAAGAAATGGCTCAGGCAAGATCTTTGTTGTGAGGCCGTGATATGACCACCAGTTCAGAAACCAATTAGGGATAGGTCCTGCAAATATCTTTGCACATATTTTAATAAATCAAGTATGTTTATGTCTATCATTGTTATAATATAATACTCTATCGAATGCCTGAATATAATCCCAGTAAGTAAAATTCATGGGTGATTTATTAAGGCTTATCTGCCTCTCTTTCATTGTGGATATCCCCCATTCTTTAAAAGATATAATCTGCTTGATAATAATTTTTGAGAAGTTATAAACGTTCTCACTTGTGTTATAACCAGAAAAGTGCTGGAATTCTGCACTACCTGTGCTGATGAGGACGGTCTCACAATAAGCGTGGGTTTTATATGATTCACCTGGGTAGTATAACCCAATAATCAGGTATCTCTGGAATATATTCCATAGTTCATCCTTTCGCTGAATCTAAGAGTTTTCTAGGAGAAATATTATTTCTTTCTTTGGTAGTTTTTTGTAGGACTTGATATCATCGTTGTCCTCTTCTCTAGCGATTGAAGCAAATGTATTACTTTGCTTTTTGGCAGCCAAATATTCATGTAGATGACCGTATAATGGATTATCTTCTGGAATATCATCCAGATGTATAGACGGACCTACTGATGAATCTCATTTATGAAATATCTTAGAGTTTATTAAACTCTTTTTCCCTGCTTGTATCACCTGAGAACTTGATGAGGATCCGTATGACGATCCTTGAGAACATTGTCATGACCCCAATCTCGGTCGTGATGGCGCCCAACAGGATGCGAGGCAAGCCCGACCAATTATCACTCACAATCCCTTCTTATTAGAAATCATTATCAATTTTCAGAAATAGATACCAATTTAATATAAGTAGAAGTCTGAAATAAAAGATTGAAATATGTGGAAGGCAATAATGAAATCTCTACAAATGCCCAATGATCTGGTGTCACAAGTCTGAGCCTCTAATATAAGGTTTCAACAGCCTAATGCAGAAATATGTCAAAAATGTGGAATAGTAAAGAAAGATAGAGGGAGAAATCGGGTCTGCGGACGCCATGCATATACCTCGCTAACTCCGATGAAAAGCTGAACGGCAGGAAAGCTCATTATACACCTTAGGGACACCTGTACCTGCACACACGGTGCAAGAAGTAATGTGAGTACTCCGACCCAGTGAGTAATAACGATAAATAATGGCTGACGGTATGAAATCATGTAAAGGCACAAAGCAGTTCTATATCAAAGCAGTAAATACATTTAAAGAGCAAGTAGTAAAGAAAATTGAATGAAACTCTTTAAACCAGGTGAAAACAGGTAATTTGACAGGCATTAATCCAGTATAAATTCGCTCCTCGAGCATTTCTGTTCATTTACTTATTTCTTACCCTCAATACTCAATTCATATACTTCTCACAATAACCGAAATCGAAACATATATATATACCGCTGCGGCGTACAGCCCGATCCGTATATCGCTGTGGCGCACAACCCGATCCATAATAATAATAGTCAACTGCGCTCACTAAGGGTGTGCAGACTCCGGAGGGGCTCAGCCCAAGCGCTATATTGCTGCGGCGTGCAGCCCAATCCATATATATATATATATATATATATATATATATATATATATATATATATATATATATATATATATATATATATATTTACATATTTTCCGCGGTGCGCAGCCCGGTCCATATAAGTATTTGCTGCGGCGTGCAGCCTGATCCAATATATGTATTTGCATATTTGTTGCGGCGTGCAGCCCGGTCCATATAAGTATTTGCTGCGGCGTGAAGCCCGATCCAATATATGTATTTGTTGCGGCGTGCAGCCCGATCCAACATCATATATAATATCCTCACTATTGGTCCTCAACCCCTCTCAGTCATTATAATCACAGCCTCTCAGGCACAATAATATAAGGTAGGGATCTCTGCCCACATATTTCTCTCATTTATGGTTAACATTTCAGAACCTGGTTCATATAATTTTTAAACAATTAGAATCATGACTGAGGATATGATTTTTAGCAAATAAGTGAGGAAAACCAGTCAAAATCTCATAAGGGTTCTACAGGTCGGCACAAGGCCCCAAACATGGCAACTAGCCCAAGTCAGGATGACAATGCATAAGTCTCAATCAAAATGTAGTGAAAATATCAATTGGGATGGACCAAGTCAGAATCCCCAGTAGAAATGAACCCCACGCTCATCACGCAGCATGTGTCTCATCTCAGTATAGCACTACGTTGTGCAAAATATGGGGTTTCAAACCATCAGGACATCATTTAAAATCATTACTCACCTCAAACTGGCCAAAGTTCTAGCTCGCTATGTCTTTGCCTCTCAAATTGGCCTTCTCGCGCGTCGAATCTGACCAAAATCACAACGAACATGTCACATTATTCTAAAGAAACAATACCCAATTGAAAACATTCGAAAAATATCAAAATTCTCGAAATTGGCGAAACCCGAGCCCCGAGCCCACTTCTCGAAAATTAGAAATTTTTACATCAACGGGTTCCTTATCTCCCCGCGAGTTAATACATACAAAAAGTTCTCAAATCCGACCCCAAATGGTCCTCCAAATCACCAATCAAAATTTCAAAATCCCAAGCGCTATTTCTTCTATTTTTAGCAAGAATTCAATGTTTTTCTAGGTGGATTTCACAATATAAATGAGTTTTAGGTCCGAAATTCTTACCTCCAAACGTTTCTCCTTGAACCCCTGTTCAATCTCCTTCAAAAAGCTCTCAAAATGATCAACTATGGTCGAAAAGTGGACCCAAATCGCGGACAAGAGCACTTAAAAACATTCTGCCCAGGCTTCATCGAGGTGTACCTTGCGTTGTGCAGGTTGTACATCCTCTTACCATTTTCCCTGCTGTACACCTTCTGTTAAAATGCCAATAACCCCTTGTGGAAATATCCAAATAACAAACGGTTTGAATATTTAAAAATTAGACTCGAAGAGCTTTCATTTGATAGGTTGTACACCATATAAATCTTTATATATTCCGAGATATGAGCTTCTAAAATGCATCAGAAAATTCTGTCAAAACGGATCCACCAGCCATATTCGATTCATCATAACTTTCTGATAGAATATCCAAATCATGAATAGTTTAATTTTCTGGAAACTAAAATGCAAGAGCTATAACTTTCATGTTTTGTATTATTTCTGATTCCTTATATATTTCAAGATATGAGCTTCCAAACTGGACTCCTCGCACTAGAAATTTTCTGGTGCACAGCTGAAGCTAAACAAAAATCTACAACTTTTCCAAAGATGAAATAGTCCGTTTAACCACCCGAAACTCACCCGAGGCCATTGGGACCTCAACCAAAAGCACAAACACATCCTAAAACATCATCCAAACTTGTTCCAATCATCAAAACACCTCAATTAACACCAAAACCATCAAATTACATCGAATTCAAGCCTAAGTTCTTCTAAAACTTCCAAAACACGCATTCGATCAAAAACCCAACCAAACCACGTTCGAATGACCTGAAATTTTGCACACATATCCCAAATCACCTAACGAAGCTACAAAAACTCTCTGAATTCAATTCCGACTCTCGGATCAAAATCTCGCCTATCAACCGAAAATCTCCAAAATACTAACTTCGCTAATTCAAGCCATATTCTACCCCGGACCTCCAAAACCACTCCCGATCACACTTCTAAGTCACAAATCACCTCCCGGAGCTAACCGAACCATCGGAATTCACATCTGAGCCCTCTAACTCATAAGTCAATGTCTGGTTGACTTTTCCAACTTAATCTTTCTTAAAAGTAACTAAGTGTCTCATTTCCTACCAAAACCACTCCAAATCAACACGATCACACAAGATATGAATAACGAAGCATGAAGAAATAGAAAATGGGAAAAACGGGGCGGTAACTCATGAGATGATGGGCCGGGTCATCACATCCTCCCCAACTTAAACAAACGCTCGTCCTCGAGCGAGTCAAGAAACATACCTGAAGCCTCAACAGGTGAGGATATCTGCTCCGCATCTCCCGCTCGGTCTCCCAGGTAGCTTCTTTCATGGGCCGACCTCTCCACTGCACTTTTACCGAAGATATATCCTTTGACCTCAATTTCCGAACCTGACGACACAAAATAGCCACTGGCTCCACATTAAAGGTCAAATCATCATCCAACTGAACCGTGCTGAAATCAAAAACATGGGACGGGTCCCCAACATACTTTCGAAGCATAGAAACATGAAATACCGGATGCACACTTGACAAGCTGGGTGGCAAAGCAAGCATATAATCCACCTCCCCAATTCTCCTAAGTGCCTCCAAAGGTCCAATGAATCGTGGAATAAACTTTCCTTTCTTTCCAAATCTCATAACACCCTTCATGGGCGAAACCTTCAACAAGACCTTCTCACCAACCATGTAGGATACATCTCAAACCTTTCGGTTCGCATAACTCTTCTGGCGCGACTGTGCTGTACGAAGCCTTTCCTAAATCACCTTCACCTTCTCTAAGGCATCCTGAACCAAATTTGTCCCCAATAGCCTAGCCTCGCCGGGCTCGAACCAACCAACTAGAGATCTACATCGCCTCCCATACAAAGCCTCATACGGAGCCATCTGAATACTCGACCGGTAGTTGTTATTGTAGGAAAACTCTGCAAGCGGCAAAAACTCATCCCATGAACCTCCAAAATCGATGATACAAGCACGTAACATGTACTCCAATATCTGAATAGTACGCTCGGACTATCCGTCCGTTTGAGGATGAAATGTTGTGCTCAACTCCACCTGAGTACCCAACTCTCTCTAAACGGCTATCCAAAATTGTGAAGTAAACTGAGTAACTCTATCTGAGATGATGGAAACTGGAACATCGTGCAACCGAACAATCTCCCGGATATAAATCCCTGCCAACCACTCTGAAGAATAGGTAGTACATACAAGAATGAAGTGTGCGGACTTGGTCAGCCGATCCAAAATCACCCAAATAGCATCAAATTTCTTCGAAGTCCGTGGAAGTCCAACAACAAAGTCCGTAGTGATCATCTCCCACTTCCACTCAGGAATAACCATCTGCTGAAGTAAGCCACCCGGTCTTTGATGCTCATATTTCACCTACTGACAATTGAGATACCGAGCTACAAATCCCACAATATCTTTCTTCATTCTTATCCACCAATAGTGCTGCCTCAAATCTTGATACATCTTCGCGGCACACAGATGAATAGAATATCGCGAGCTGTGGGCCTCCTCCAGAATCAATTCTCTAAGCCCATCCACATTGGGAACACAAATCCGGCCTTGCATCCGCAACACACCATCATCACCGATGGTCACATCTCTGGAATCATAATGCTGAACTCTGTCCTTAAGGACAAGCAAGTGCAGATCATCATACTGGCGCTCTCTGATGCGATCATATAAGGAAGACCGAGAAACCACGCAAGCCAACACCCGACGGGGCTCCGAAATATCTAGTCTCACAAACAGAATGGCCAAAGCCTGAACATCAATTCCAAAGGGTCTCTCCCCAACTGGAATGTACGCCAAACTCCCCATACTTACTGCATTTTGGCTCAAAGCATCGGCCACTACATTGGCCTTTCCCGGATGATACAAAATAGTAATATCATAATCCTTAAGCAACTCTAGCCATCTCCGCTGCCTCAAATTAAGATACTTCTACTTGAACAAATGCTAAAGACTGCGATGATCCTTGAATACTTCATAAGATACGCCATACATATAGTGCCTCCAAATTTTCAATGCATGAACCATGGCAGCCAACTCCAAATCATGAGCAGGATAGTTCTTCTCATGGGGTTTCAACTGACGAGAAGCATATGCAATCACTTTACCCTCCTGCATCAATACACAGCCAATCCCAACTCTCGAAGCATCACAATATACGGTGTATAAACCTGAAGCTGATGGCAAAACCAGCACTGGAGGTGTGGTCAAAGCTGTCTTGATCTTCTAAAAGCTCTCCTCACACTCGTTCGACCATACGAATGGTGCACCCTTCTGAGTCAACTTGGTCAAGGGCGATGCAATGGATGAAAATCCCTGAATAAACCGGCGATAATAGCCTGCTAAGCCAAGAAAGCTACAAATCTGTGTGGTTGAGGATGGTCTAGCCAACTCTGAACCGCCTCTATCTTCTTTGGATCAACCTGGATACCCTCGCTAGACACTATATGTCCCAAAAATGCCACTGAACCAAGCCAGAACTCACACTTGGAGAACTTCGCATAAAGCTTCTCCTCCCTCAATCTTTGCAACACTACACGCAAATTCTCTGTGTGCTCCTCCTGACTAAGCGAGTACACCAGAATATCATCAATGAATACAATGACGAATGAATCCAAATAAGGCTGAAATACACTGTTCATGAAATGCATGAATGTTGCTGGGGCATTGGTCAGCCCGAAAGACATGACAAGAAACTCATAGTGACCATATCTAGTCCTGAAAGCAGTCTTAGGAATATCTTAATCCCTGATCTTCAATTGGTGATAGCCCGAACGGAGATCAATCTTGGAGAACACACTCGCTCCCTGAAGCTGATCAAATAAGTCATCAATGCGAGGCAAAGGATACTTGTTCTTCACTGTTACTTTATTCAATTGCATGTAATCAATGCACATTCTCATTGTGCCATCTTTCTTTTTCACAAATAAAACTGGCGCACCCCAAGGTGACACACTAGGCCGAATGAACCCCTTATCTAGGAGTTCCTGAAGCTGCTCCTTCAACTCTTTCAATTCTGTTGGTGCCATACGATATGGCAGAATGGAAATGGGCTGAGTGCCCAGCACCAGGTCAATACCAAAATCAATATCCCTGTCCGGCGGCATGCCCGACAGGTCTGCAGGAAATACATTGGGAAAATCCCTCATAACTGGGACAGAATCAATACTAGGAGTCTCAGCTCCAACATCTCGCACAAAATCTAGATATGACAGATAACCCTTCCCAACCATACGCTAGGCTTTCAAGAAAGAAATCACTCTGCTAGGAACATAATCAGTCACACCACGCCACTCGATCCGTGGTACACCCGACATAGCCAAAGTAACTGTCTTAGCATGACAGTCTAGAATAGCATGACACGGAGATAACCAATCCATGCCCAAAATAATATCAAAGTCCACCATGCTCAATAGAAATAGATCAACTTGGGTCTCCAGACCCCCTATAGTCACAACACATGACTGGTACACACGGTCCACAATAATAGTATCGCCCACCGGGGTAGATATGTGAACAGGTAAAGAAAGAAACTCCTGGGGCGTACCCAAATAATGAGCAAAATATGAGGACACATAAGAATAGGTGGAACCGGGATCAAATAATACAACATCATCTCTGTGGCAGACTGAGACAATACTTGTGATGACAACATCTAAAGCAATGGCATCTGTCCGGCCTGGAATAGCATAGAAACGGGCCTGGCCACCGCTTGATCGACCCCCCCCCCCTCTGGGGTGACCCCTAACTGCCTGACCTCCACCCCTAGCTGGCTGGGTGGGTGGTGAAATAACTGGAGCGGAAGTCGAGGGCTGACCCCTCTGCTGATACTGAACATCATGAAGTCGAGGACACTGTCTCCTCATATGCCCAAACACTCCGCACTAGTAACAACTACCCGGTGCTGGAGGTAGGGACTGAAGGGAACCTATGGCACTAGAAGGACCAGTAGAATGACCTGCCACAGAAGAACCCTGTACTGATGGAGCACGAGATAAACTCTGAGCTGGGAGGGCTCTTAGTGAAGGCTGACCCTGCTGAGAACCATGATAACCACGACCTAAAGATCCCCTGCGATACTTTGGACAGGCCGACTGAGCGGGCCTTAAAGAACAGCCTTTACCATTCTGGAACTGGCCCCTAGATGGAGCACCACTGAAACTACCAGAACCTCGAGGCCTCTTGGCCTCCCTTTCCTCTCTATCCTTCCGGCGAGCCGTCTCAATCTCCCGATAAATATCAACCACCTCCTCAAATGAAACACCCAAAACTCTCTCTCTAGTCATCAAGATACGGAGATGGTAATTAAGTCCATCAACAAATCTCCTGATCCGCTAATGATCGTCGGAACCATCCAACTAGCATGACGAGCCAACTCAGAAAACCTTGCCTCATACTAAGACACAGTCATATCTCCCTGCTTTAGCCACTTAAACTGCCTACGCAGCTCCTCCCTGTGGGACTGTGGTACATTCCTCTCTAATAAGAGAGTGGAGAACTCCTGCCAAGTAAGGGGCGCTGCACCAATCGGCCTATGCCTCTCATATGCCTCCCACCAGGTGAAGGCAGCCCAAATAAATTGAAAAGTAGTAAATGCCACACCACTAGTCTCAAGTATACCTGTTGTACGAAGCATCCGCTAACACTTGTCAAGAAAACCTTGGGCATCCTCTCCCTCATCACCACTGAATGACGGAGGCTGGAGCCTACCAAACCTCTCAAGACGGCGCTGCTCATCATTTGGCATAACTGGTACTACAAACTCCTAAGCTGGTGCAACCGGCTGAGCTGGAGGTGCCTCCGGAGTCTGCAATCACTGTACCACCTGCTCAGTTGTGCGAGCGGCGGGGGTCTGGTTGCCTCCCCCGGCCTGTGAAGTAGTCGCTGCTGTGGTAGCTGAAACTGCCTGAGCTAGGCCAATGCAAACTGGCAGGATCTGAGCTAAGGTCTCCTGTAGACCCGAAATCACAATAGGCACTACCGGTTCCTGGACTGGAACTGGGGCAGCTGGTGGATCAATAGGTGCTACCCTCGCTACCCTTCCTCTGCCACGACTACGACCGCGTCCACGGCCTCTGGTGGCCTCAGAGGATGGCACTGGTGGTCAACCACCTCGTCTAGTAGCACGAGTCTTCGCCATCTGCGAGATAATAGGATAACAGAAGTTTAGTTCTCGGATCAACCAAAGTCGCACGACAAGAATTTCAAGAATATGAAGTTTTTCCTAAAGGTTCTGCAGCCTCTCGAGGATAAATACAGACGTCTCCGTACCGATCCGCGAGACTCTACTGAACCGGCTCATGACTCGCGATACCTATGTAACCTAGGCTCTGATACCAACTTATCACGACCCCAATCTCGGTCGTGATGGCTCCCAATGCGATTCTAGGCAAGCTCGACCAATTACCACTCACAATCCCTTCTTATTAGAATTCATTACCAATTTTCAGAAATAGATATCAATTTAATATAAGTAGAAGTCTGAAATAAAAGATTTGGAAGGCCATAATGAAATCTCTACAAATGCCCAATGATTTGGTGTCATAAGTCTGAGCCTCTAATACAAGGTTTCAACAGCCTAATGAAGAAATATGTCAAAAATATGGAATAGTAAAGAAAGATAGAGGGAGAAATCGGGTCTGCGTACGTCATGCAGCTACCTCGATAACTCCGATGGAAAACTGAACGGTAGGAAAGCTCGCTCTACACCTCAGGGACACCTGTACCTGCACACACGGCACTGGGAGTAATGTGAGTATTCCGACCCAGTGAGTAATAACAATAAATAATGGCTAACGGTATGAAATCACGTAAAGGCACTAAGCAATTCTATATCAAAGCAGTAAAACCATTTAAGAGCAAGTAGTAAAGAAAATTAATGAAACTCTTTGAACCAGGTGAAAACAGGTAATTTGACAGGTATTAATCCAGTATAAATTCGCTCCTCGAGCATTTCTATTCATTTACTTATTTCTTACTCTCAATACTCAATTCATATATTTCTCACAATAATCAAAATCGAAACATATATATATATCGCTACGGCATACAGCCCGATCCGTATATTGCTATGGCGCACAACCCGATCCATAATAATAATAGTCAACTGCGCTCACTGGGGGTGTGCAGACTTCGGAGGGGCTCCTACAGCCCAAGCGCTATATTACTGCGGCATTCAGCCTGATCCATATATATATATATATATATATATATATATATATATATATATATATATATATATATATATATATTTACATATTTGTCGCGGCGCGCAGCCCGGTCCATATAAGTATTTGTTGTGGCGTGCAGCCCGATCCAATATATGTATTTGCATATATGTCGCGGCGCGCAACCCGGTCCATATAAGTATTTGCTGCGGCGTGCAGCCCGATCCAATATCATATATAATATCCTCACTATTGGGTCCTCAACCCCTCTCAGTCATTATAATCACAGCCTGTCGGGCACAATAATATAAGTTAAGGATCTCAGCCCACATATTTCTCTCATTTATGGTTAACATTTCATAACTCAGTTCATATCATTTTTAAACAATTAAAAACATGACTGGGGATATGATTTTTAGCAAATAAGTGAGGAAAACCAGTCAAAAATCCCATAAGCGTTCTGCAGGTCGGCACAAGGCCCCAAACATGGCAACTAGCCCAAGTCAGGATGGCAATGCATAAGTCTCAGTCAATTGGGATGGACCAAGCACAATCCCTAGTAGCAATAAACCCCACGCTCATCACGCAGCGTGTGTCTCATATCAGTATAGCACTATGTTGTGGAAAATTCGGGGTTTCAAACCCCCAGGACATCATTTAAAATCATTACTCACCTCAAACTGGCCAAAGCTCTAGCTCGCTATGCCCTTGCCTCTCAAATTGGCCTCCTCGCGCGTCAAATCTGACGAAAATCACAACAAACATGTCACATTATGCTAAATAAACAATACCCAATCGAAAACAATCGAAAAATATCAAAATTCTCGAAATTGGCAAAACCTGAGCCCCGGGCCCACTTCTCGAAATTCAGAAATTTTTACATCAACGGGTTCCTTATCTCCCCACGAGTTCATACATACCACTATTTCTCAAATATGACCCCAAATGATCCTCCAAATCCCCAATCAAAATCTCCAAATCCCAACCCTTATTTCTTCTATTTTTAGCAAGAATTCATTGATTTTCTAGGTGGATTTCACAATATAAATGACTTTTAGGTTCGAAATTCTTACCTCCAAACGTTTCTCCTTGAATCCCTCTTCAATCTCCTTCAAAAAGCTCTCAAAATGATCAACTATGGCTGAAAAATGGACCCAAATCGCGGACAAGAGGACTTAAAAACATTTTGCCCAGGCTTCATCGAGGTGTACCTTGCGTTGTGCAGGTTGTACATCCTCTTACCATTTTCCCTGTTGTACACCTTCTGTTAAAACGCCTATAAATCCTTGTGGAAATATCCAAATGGCAAATGGTTTTGAATATTTAAAAACTTGACTCGAAGAGCTTTCATTTGATAGGTTGTACACCATATAAATCTTTATATATTCCGAGTTATGAGCTTCTAAAATGCATCAGAAAATTCTATCAAAACGGATCCACCAGCCATATTCGATTCATCATAACTTTCTAATAGAATACCCAAATCATGAATGGTTTAACTTTCTGGAAACTTGAATGCAAAGTCTACAAGGTTCATGTTTTGTACTTTTTCTGATTCCTTATATATTTCAATATATGAGCTTCCAAACTGGACTCCTCGCACCAGAAATTTTTTGGTGCACAGCTGAAGCTAAACAAAAATCTACAACTTTTCCAAAGATGAAATAGTCCGTTTAACCACCCGAGGCCATTAGGACCTCAACAAAAAGCACCAACACATCCTAAAACATCATCCAAACTTGTTCCAATTATTAAAACACCTCAATTAACACCAAAACCATCAAATTACATCGAATTCAAGCCTAAGTTCTTCTAAAACTTCCAAAACACGCATTCGATCAAAAACCCAACCAAACCAAGTCTGAATGACCTGAAATTTTGCATACATATCCCAAATCATCTAACGAAGCTACAACAACTCTCAAAATTCCATTCTGAATCCTGGATCAAAATCTCGCCTATCAACCGGAAGTCGCCAAAATACTAACTCCGCCAATTCAAGCCAAATTCTACACCGGACCTCCAAAACCACTTCCAATCACACTCCTAAGTCACAAATCACCTCCCAAAGCTAACCGAACCGTCGAAATTCACATCCGATCCCTCTAACTCATAAGTCAATGTCTGGTTGACTTTTCCAACACAAGCCTTCTTAAAAGAGACTAAGTGTCTCATTTCCTACCAAAACCACTCCAAATCAACTCGATCACACAAGATACGGATAACGAAGCTTGAAGAAACAGAAAATGGGAAAAATGGGGCGGTAACTCATGAGATGCCGGGTCGGGTCGTCACAAATATGATCTACTAGGGGAAGATCTTCCCCTACCTCTGCCTCTAGTGGCCCATGAAGGGTCCATTCTACACAAATAACAAGTCAATTTATTCTGAGAAGTAATAATCCAGCATATCATTCTTAACAATTTCAGCATAATCATGAATAGAAAATTAATTTTTAATCATTTTATCAATGATTTCTTCAATTATCAATTCAATTATGAGACTTTGTAGGTCTCTATTTAATCTAACCACATTAAGGATAGTAATTAATAATTCTTCATCGAGAAAAGTCGTATAGAAATTTATAATCAGTCTAAGTTTTTCCGGGATAAAAAATCCAGAAGGGAATTATCAATTCCTTTTTTGTATTGAATTTCAAAATCAAAAGGCATCAGTTGAGCTTGCCATCTAGCAAATATTAATTTAGACGCATCATGTTTGAAATCTTTGTCAAACATATATTTAACAGATTGAGCATAAGTTTTTATTAAAAACTTTTGATTATATAAATCGTCTTGAAATTTTAAAATACATTTAATAATAGTTAACATTTCATGAGTCACAGTAGCATATTTCTTCTGGGCTTCGGTCCATTTTCCAGAGTGAAATCTTATCAGGTATTCACTCTTATTGTTGGGATTCACTTGCTTTAGAATCCCACCGTAGCCAACGTGGGACGCATATGTCTCAATAATATTTTGCCATATAGGATTAGCAAGAGTTAAGCAAGGTAGAGACCTAACACGATGTTTAATACTTTTGACTAACGTAGTATGTTGATCAGTCCAAGGCTGCCTATGATCCTTTTTCAGCCTGTCATACAGAGGGGCTAGATCACGAGATAAATTTTTGTAGAAAGGAGATATATAATTCAAACTTCCCAAAAATCTTTGTAATTGAGTCTTGTCAGTAATAACATCAGGAAATTTTGAAGCAAAATCAATCGATTTTTGTATCGGGGTAATTTTTCCTTGGCAACTATTATGGCCTAAAAATAGAGCATTGGTTTGGAATAGACTCATTTTTGGTTTAGAAATAACTAAGTCCTTTTGTATTACAATTTTCTTAAAAATATCAAGATGTTTAATATGCATCTCTAATGTTTTAGAAAATACTAATATGTCGTCAATATAAACGATGATAAAATCTAGATAATGGTTAAAAATATCATTCATAATTTTCTGAAATTCAGAAGGGGCATTTTTTAAACCAAAAGGCATGACATTCCATTCATATTGACCAAATGGAACATTAAAAGCAGTTCTATAAGTATGTTCTTTAAAAATTTGAATTTGTCAATATCCAGATTTTAAATCGAATTTTGAAAATATATTGGCGTCATATAATCTAGATAGCAGATCTTTTTTATTGGGGAAATGATATCTAATCCATTTCAGATGTTTATTCAAAGATTTATAATTTATAACTAATCTAGGAATACCACGTTCCTTTTTCGCAACATTATTAACATAAAAGGCAGAACATGACCAAGGAGATTTTGAGGGTTTTATCAAACCCTTTTGTAACAAATTATCAATTTCATTTTTGCAGAATTCGACCAATTCAGCATTCATCTGGCAAGGTCGAGATTTAGTGGGGATATCATCCTCGGATAAGTTTTCTTCGTAAGGAAGAGTTACAATATGCCTTTTTCGGTTCCAAAAGGCACTAGGGTGATCAGCGCAAACATCAACAACCATCTGTTCAGCAATCAATTTAATCTTTTGCTGAACCTTAGCAAATTGTAAAGTATCGAATATATTCATGCTCAATATTTCTAATTGTAATGAATCAACATGACTTTTTTCATATTAATCAAGGCGTTAATATCTCTAGTTACGGGATCTGTAACAAAAGAATAACTTATCTCTTTATCTTGATAAGTAGCAGAAAAACCCTGTGCATCTATGTTATTAAAAGGGTAAATAGCATTAATAAAAGGGGTTCCAAGTATAATCGGAGGGTATAACTGGTTTTTTATCAAAAAGAAGAAATGAGGAATACAAACTCTATTTTGGAAAATACGAGTATTTGGTAATTCATACTCTATATCTAAAGCATGACCAGAAGCAGATTTTACCAAATGAGTGGTCTTTTGAAAATATTTAGTAGGAACAAGACCCTCTTGAATACAACTTACATCTGCTCCACCATCAATCATTGCTACATCAGAATCAAGATAGAAACTATTATCAATCAAGATAGTACATTTAACGTACCACTTATGAGCCGTAACAACCTGCATCATTCCTAAAAACATATCAAAATTTTCATTAATCGGATCATTCTTATCAGAAATTTCTTTTCCATTTTCATTTGAAAAGTCAGAAATTCCTATAGCTGAAAAATAAGTTGGAAAATCAGTTAGAGAATTATTTTTCTCAAGTTGAGTAATCCGGTGATCACAAATCATTTGATTTTGTTTAAGAGACTTAATATCTCTTTTCAAATTTTCAATTTCGATTTTCAAATCATCAAACGAAGTATCTCTGTTTGGCGTATTTGTCTTATGAAGACGTTTATTAACTTCAGACAAAGAATATGGCGCAAAATATTCAAATTCGTTTTTTGGTCTTTCAAAAAGCTTTGAACCACTAGAACTAGAACTTTCAGTCAAATTTATAATTTTTTTACGAATTTTTTCATCAGTAATTTCCTTTAAAAGTTCTATTACATTATCAGATGTAATAGTTTTTATATTCAAATCTTGAAATTGTGATTGCAATTTATAAAACTCATCATCATCACAAGTGCAAATATCACCTTTACAAGCGGTGCAAGTATTATCCAAAACTTTACTACTTTCAGATAAATCTATCAGATCAATCTCAGCTTCGGACTGAGTCTCAAAACAAGTATAATCAGAATCTGATCCGGAAGTGTATAACAAGTTATAAACTTTGTCACGTAACCCATCGTCTAGTTCTAAGTCCTTTAGATTTTGAAGCTTGCAATTTGGAGTGATATGCCCAAATTTTCCACACTTATAACACTTAATATCAGCGAGATCTCTCTTTGATCTATTCTTCGTAAATCAAGTAGATTTGCGATGCGCTTTTCTAGTATCACGCTCTTCCTTAGATCTATATCTAGACCTATTTTTCTTATACAGGCTATCAGGGTTAGGATGCCTATGATATCTATTTTTTTTCTTCTTCTTCTTACTTTGAGTAGAGGTTCCGGGTAAACCAAACTGGGTACAGAAGTCACCTAATTGGGATTTCTCTTTAAGCTTATCAATCTTAAGCTGTCTAGAAAGCTTCAGCTCATTACACAAGTTTAATCCTTCTTGTGTACACACTCCTATAAGTTTACCATAGGTATAATTTCTATACGGAATTTCACTGTAACTACCTCTTAACATTTTTCTTACTCTTTCAGCGAATAAGGAGGGAAGGCCGTCTATAAACTTGGCTTTCCAATGTTCATACTTGTCTTCGGGTAGCTCCATAACCCTAATCATAAAAGTATCTTTGTACCATCTAAATTCACTAAGGGTCCTACATCTAAGCCCATTTAGTAAAGTACGGATGGTCTCATGCTGATTGGTAAATGTACTGTTAAAATGTTCTAGAATTGTAAGGATAAGGGTATAAACATCATCTTCTCTACCTTTAACTAGAGCCATGCCTATATTATCAACCCCTTCGTCAACGGAGGTAGCATTAATAACCGTTGTCTTTTCTTCAACGGATAGATAGTTATCCCACCAGCCATGAAGCTGGCCAGTAAAGCCTACAATAATCATTTTGCAAATAGTTCTATCTGTATTCTTAACACTTTTACAGATAGTTGAGTACATACGATGTACAAGAATAGTTATTTGTCTATCAGTTAAACCATCAAGATTTCATTCATAAATTTCGGAACCGCTGTAAGACGTATTAGTCTGATTCCAATCGCGTTCCTCTATTAACACATCTTGAGGAGTAGGACGGGAATAGTAGTAAGTTTGCATCCGATGTTTGTCGGCATACTTACTATTGGGTTTAATTAAACCCATGAGCTTATTAAGCTCTGACCACATTTCAGTTTTGTAATTGGAAACAGTCTCAATTTTATCAGCAAAATTTTTTGATAAATAGATTGGTCTAATATTTAAACCAGAAAGTTTCTTATCAAGAAGGTCTGCTAAGTCATCAAGAGATTTGAATTTAAAATCTTGAACCTTATGAGGCCTTTGAACATGAGTAAGAATTGTTTGATCAACCGGTTTGATTCCCGAACTAGAGGTAATATCGGTTGGTCTTTTGTTAGTACTCATGTTCTTTATTAAAGCAGTCAAATCATCCAATTTTTTATCAAGAGAACCGATATGTTCTCCTAAAATTTTTACATATAAATCCAAATAATTGTTTTGAGAAATCAATTTATTAATTTCTGCGATACTAACAGCTGCAACATTATCGTCAACAAATTTTTGAAAAGCAGTGAAGGTAATACCAGTATTATTAGGTAAAATAAAGGGGGCTTGAGGAGGGTAAATGGCTTTAGTAATATTACCACTCCCATCTTTATAAGATCTTTCTAACACTTTTATATAAAGAGGCAAATAAGTTGTTATAAACCAAGGAACAAAATACATAATTTGATTATGCAAAGCACAATTTTCATAAAATTCTTGAGAAATACTGTTTAAATCTTATTTGCTATAAGTATCAAAAAACCAAGTTTTAAAATGGCTCCATTTACCACTAAAATATTCTTTTTGAATATATTTTCTTGCCCATGAACCTGGGCTAAAATTATTTGGTGTGGAATCATAAAGTATCATTGGGGTCGAAATCCATTTCGGATACAGAAGGAATATCCTTATCAGAAATATTGTCATTGTCTTAAACAATATTTGTTTGTGGGTTAATTTTAACCCTTTCGACAGACTTATTACTCACCTTTGTAGCGATAGTGTGTAACGATGCTGCACGACTTCGAGTTGGACCATAGACTGGCTCGATAGGAGAAATATGTTGAATAACAAGTAAAAGTCTATGATTAGAAAACGAATGTCTATTATAAACAGTAGACTTATAATCAAATTGAATACAAATCCTACCATCCGGGTTTTGAGTAACATGCGAACAATCAGTATTTGACAAGTCATTAGTAATCTGACTTGGGGATATAACCAAATTTAATGTCCAAGTAGTTGGGAAATTAATTTCTTCCCACCTAATAGGTCTCCTAGTGGTGACCTTGTACCTTGCAAAATTAGTTTCTACTAATATGGTCTGATTTGATGTATCGTATAGCTTACATCAAGGATTTAAAGTAGACAATAATTTAAAATATATCCTATAAGATAAACATATAAGTTCAGAACCAGGCACATAATTATAACCATGCGTTTTCACATTTAAAGTCAAGGCATCAAGAATATTAACATCAAAAAGAGATAGTTGCAAAGTGGGTTGAGTATTAAAATATACTGGACCATAGGCCACAGTAGATTCAATCAAACCCATTAGAGACTGTCTGATATTCAGATTTCTAGCATCTCTAAGAGCTACCAAAAAGGTCTCTGGTAACCCTTTAAGGGTTAAAGGTTTAAACGCAATTTGAACCATACCAATATGCAAGTAATGATAAAGATGTTTATATAAGTCGATATCGTGTTTGTTTAACAAACAAATAGTCTGTTTAGAAGAATTTAATGTCAAAGACTGTTCAGTCATTTTTATTAATTGTTTTGAAGAAAGTTTATCACCTCGGGAATACCAATGCCAAAGTTTTCTAACACCTTTCTTTGAGAAATACTGAAATTGAATATTTCATATCTATTACATATTTACCATGAAAGTACTAGGCTCTAATACCATTTACACCAGGATCAGGGTAGGCATGCGGTAGTCCGCACGGCCATCCAGATCTAGTTGTTGCAGTACCTTTGAAGGTTGGCGGTAGTCCACACGACTAGTAAAGATTTTAAATATACGGGAATTTTATTATAGTTTTAATGACTGTATGGAAGGATCTATCTTTTTACCCAAGTAAGGGGCATGTCTAGGTCCGATACATACTCTTATTGAGCCCATGTGTCTAGCAGTTCTAACTGTGAAAGGGATAGCCCTTTTGACAACTTTAGCGGGCTATAATGTCACAGCTGGCTAGAGTAGCCACTAAGGAAAGCCAATAAGAGTAGTACCAGAGTCGACTGTACCACAATCTTGGAACCATTCCAAGAAACTATATTAAAAATCCTTTATATTTTGAAAGAGTCTGGATTTTTCATGATTAATATGCAAGAGAAATTAATTCTTCAACATAGATATGAATCCGCTTAGATGGACATAGTCACGACAGTGGAGAGAAACAAAGTAATTTAAATACTATACAATAAAATAAATTAAACAAATACCTTTAATATACCTCAAAACCTTGATTTGTTAAATAAATGGATGATTCCTTAAGTTTCTATAAAAACCATTTATGATTATGGTTGGTTTGATAAACTTTCTTCAAAACAATTGATAAAAACGGCTGAACAATCTTTGGCATTAAATTCTTCTGAACAGACTATTCGTTTGTTAAACAAACACGATATCGACTTATATAAACATCATTATCATTACTTGCATATTGGTATGGTTCAAATTGAGTTTAAACCTTTAACCCTTAAAAGGTTACTAGAGACCTTTTTGGCAGCTCTTAGAGATGATAGAAATCTGAATTTCAGACAGTCTCTGATGGGTTCGACTGAATCTACTGTGGCCTATGGTCCAGTATATTTTAATACTCAACCCAATTTACAACTATCTCTTTCTGATGTTAATATTCTTGATGCCTTGACTTTAAATGTGAAAACGCATGGTTATAATTATGTTCCTGGTTCTAAACTTATATGTTTATCTTATAGGATATATTTTAAATTATTGTCTACTTTAAATCCTCGATGTAAGTTATACGATACATCGGATCAGACCATATTAGTAGAAACCAATTTTGCAAGGTCCAAGGTCACCACTAGGAGACCTATTAGGTGGGAAGAAATTAATTTCCCAACAACTTGGACTTTAAATTCGGTTATATCCCCAAGTCAGATTGCTAATGACTTGTCAAATACTGATTGTTCGCATGTTACTCAAAACCCGGACGATAGGATTTGTATTCAATTTGATGATTAGTCTACTGTTTATAATAGACATTCGTTATCTAATCATAGACTTTTACCTGCTATTCAACATATTTCTCCTGTCGAGCCAGTCTATGGTCCAACTCGAAATCGTGCAGCATCGTTACACACTATCACTACAAAGGTGAGTAATAAGTCTGTCGAAAGGGTTAAAATTAACCCACAAACAAATATTGTTTAAGACAATGACAATATTTCTGATAAGGATATTCCATCTGTATCCGAAATGGATTTCGACCCCAATGATACTTTATGATTCTACACCAAATTGATTTTAGCCCAGGTTCACGGGCAAGAAAATATATTCAAAAAGAATTTTTTAGTGATAAATGGAGCCAGTTTAAAACTTGGTTTTTTGATACTTATAGCAAAGAAGATTTAAACAGTATTTCTCAAGAATTTTACGAAAATTGTGCTTTGCATAATCAAATTATGTATTTTGTTCCTTGGTTTATAACAACTTATTTGCCTCTTTATATAAAGGTGTTAGAAATATCTTATAAAGATGGGAGTGGTAATATTACTAAAGCCATTTACCCTCCTCAAGCCCCCCTTATTTTACCTAATAATATTGGTATTACCTTCACTGCTTTTCAAAAATTTGTTGAAGATAATATTGCAGCTGTTAGAATCACAGAAATTAATAAATTGATTTCTCAAAACAATTATTTGGGTTTATATGTAAAAAATTTAGGAGAACATATCAGTTCTCTTGATAAAAAATTGGATGATTTGACTGCTTTAATAAAGAAGATGAGTACTAACAAAGAACCAACCGATATTGCCTCCACTTCGGGAATCAAACCCGTTGATCAAACAGTTCTTACTAATGTTCAAAGGCCTCCTGAGGTTCAAGATTTTAACTTTAAATCTCTTGATGACTTAGCAGACCTTCTTGATAAGAAACTTTCTGGTTTAAATATTAGACCAATTGATTTATAAAAAAAAATTGCTGATAAAATTGAGACTGTTTCCAATTACAATACTGAAACGTGGTCAGAGCTTAATAAGCTCAAGGGTTTAATTAAACCCAATAGTAAGTATGCCGACAAACCTCGGATGCAAACTTACTATTATTCCCGTCCTACTCCTCAAGATGTTTTAATAGAGGAACGTGATTGGAAGCAGACTAATACGTCTTATAGCGGTTCCGAAATTTATGAATAGAATCTTGATGGCTTAACTGATAGACAATTAACTATTCTTGTACATAGAATGCTTATGTACTCAACTATCTGTAAAAGTGTTGAGAACACATATAGAACTATTTGCAAAATGATTATTGCAGGCTTTACTAAAGAACAAATCCCTTGCTTATACAGGGTCTTTTACAATAATTTTATGTATAAGTTGATAAAGAATGATCCCAAAACAAAATTGTTATGTGGTCAAGAATTATTGGATTCCATTAAAGTATAGATCCAGTTATACGTGACCACTCCCCAGAAGAAAATATTTGATGATAGCTCAGTCAAGCATACTGCTAGGAGAATCTCCACTCAAGATGGAGATAAAACTGATTTAATAAACCAATATATGGAAGAAGTGAAAAGAAATTTGCTTCAAACTTTAAGCCAATGTGAAAAATCAGACACTTCAATGCAAAGTGAAACAAGCAACGATGATGTAGAGGAAGATTCTCAACCTATGATGACAGAAAGGATATTGTCTAATAAGAAAATCAAAGAAGTGGAAGATTTCCTACAAACGATGGACAAAGTAGAAGAAAAAAATAGTGGAAAATAGTGAAACCTCCAAGGACTCCACAATAGAGCCCCACTATAACAGTAGAAACACTGTATACACAGTAGATACACTGTATAAAGGACCCGCATAAGGGACCCACTGTACTGTACATAGATTCCTTATGTTTTTTTTTCTCTTCCTATAAGTAGGAGCCCTCTCTCATTCGGGGAGGCATCAGAAAACTTCCCTCTCTCTCTCTTGAATCTCTCTCTCTCTCTATTGTAAAGTCTTTTAAGCTTCTTATCTTCTTCAATCTGTAAATCAGTTGAAGGAATTAAAAGTTTCAAAGTTCAGTTCATCACCTTCAAGGCCTTGCGTCCCAGCCTTAAAGGTATTTGTTTATTTTATTTTATTTTATAGTATTTAAATTACTTTGTTTCTCTCCACTGTCGTGACTATGTCCGGCTAAAAGGATTCATATCTATGTTGAAGAACTAATTTCTCTTGCATATTAACCATGAAGAATCCAGACTCTTTCAAAATATAAAGGAATTTTAATATAGTTTCTTGGCTTGGTTCCAAGATTGTGGTACAGTCGACTCTGGTACTACTCTTATTGGCTTTGCCTTAGTGGCTACGTCTAGCTAGCTGTGACATTAAAGCCCGCTGAAGTTTTCAAAAGGGCTATCCCTTTCACAGTTAGAACTGCTAGACACATGGGCTCAATAAGAGTATGTATCGGACCTAGACAGGCCCCTTGCATGGGTAAAAGGATAGATCCTTCCATACAGTCATTAAAACTATAATAAAATTCCCGTATATTTCGAATCTTTACTGGTCGTGCGGACTACCGCCAACTTTCAAAGGTACTGCAACAGCTAGATCTGGATGGCCGTGAGGACTACCGCCCGCCTACCCTGATCCTGGTGTATCGCGGCCCCACAACAAAGATCTTGCCTAAGCCATTTCTTAAGTTATACAAAGAATGGACAAAAGTTTTTCCGTTTTTAACTAATTTATATCATACAGATCATATCTGTTATTTAGAAAAAATTGATCAGATATACTTCTTCATTGAATTCTCTATTCCGTGGATTCATAAATGGACCCTCGAATTGAGGTTTACTGAAGAACAGATCCTTTGCTTATATAGGGTTTTTTACAATAAATTTTGGGATAAGTTGATGAAGAATGATCCCAAAACAAAATTGTTATACGGTCAAGAATTATTGGATTCCATTAAAGTACAGATCCAGTTATACGCGACCATTCCCCAGAAGAAAATATTTGATGATAGCTCAGTCAAGCATATTGCTAGGAGAATCTCCATTCAAGATGGAGATAAAACTGATTTAATAAACCAATATCTGGAATAAGTGAAAAGAAATTTGCTTCAAACTTTAAGCCAATGTGAAAAATCAGACACATTAATGCAAAGTGAAACAAGCAACGATGATGTAGAGGAAGATTCTCAACCTATGATGACAGAAAGGATATTGTCTGATAAGAAAATCAAAGAAGTGGAAGATTTCCTACAAACGATGGACAAAATAGAAGAAAGAAGTAGTGGAAAATAGTGAAGCCGCCAAGGACTCCACAACAGGACCCCACTACAACAGTAGAAACATTATATACACAGTAGATACATTGTATACATAGTAAATATATTGTATAAGGGACTCGCATAAGGGACCCACTGTACTGTACATAGATTCCTTATGTTTTTTTTTCTCTTCCTATAAGTAGGAGCCCTCTCTCATTCGAGGAGGCATCAGAAAATTCCCCTCTCCCTCTCTTGAATCTCTCTCTCTTTCTCTCTTGTAAAGTCTTTTAAGCTTCTTAGCTTCTTCATTTTGTAAATCAGTTGAAGGAATTAAAAGTTTCAAAGTTCAGTTCATCATCTTCAGGGCCTTGCGTCTCCGCCATAAAGGTATTTGTTTATTTTATTTTATTGTATAGTATTTAAATTACTTTATTTCTCTCCACTGCCGTGACTATATCCGACTAAGCGGATTCATATCTATGTTGAAGAACTAATTTTTCTTGCATATTAACCATGAAAAATCCAGACTCTTTCAAAATATAGAGGAATTTTAATATAGTTTCTTGGCTTGGTTCCAAGATTGTGGTACAGTTGACTCTGGTACTACTCTTATTGGCTTTGCCTTAGTGGCCACACCTAGCCAGCTATGACATTAAAGCCTGCTGAAGTTGTCAAAAGGGCTATCCCTTTCACAGTTAGAACTGCTAGACACATGGACTCAATAAGAGTATGTATCGGACCTAGACAGGCCCCTTGCTTGGGTAAAAGGATAGATCCTTCCATACATTCATTAAAACTATAATAAAATTCCTGTATATTTTGAATCTTTACTGGTCGTGCGGACTATGAGCACGTGATTTTTGCCCTATGAGAACTACTCCCAAAAATTCAAAATAAAATGGTTTTGTGTTGTTTGTGATTTATTTGTATTTTGTCTGTGCATGTTTATTTCTACTTTAATTAAGAAAAATACAAAAATATGTATTGCATGTGCATTTAGGATTTAATTTTACAAATTAGGAATTAATTAAGCAATCAAGTTTGTTTTACAAAATGGAAAAATCACAAAAAATATTTACTTTGCATTTTTGCATTTAATGTCCGAATTTGTGTAATTTTATCTTTATTTGATGTTTAATTTCGTGTGATAGCTATTATTAAGAATGTTTTAGTTAATTGTTAATTTTATAATTTAATTAGGATTTTTAGTTGAAAAGGAATTAAAAGAAAATGAAAGAAAAAAGAAGAAAAGAGTGAAAATTGGGCCAATTTCAATGCAAAAATCAGGCCCAAATCACCCATGAACCAGGCCCAGTTGGCCTGGCCAGAGACGTCTTAAAACGACATCGTTTGGTCACTCTTAATCAAGGCCGTTGGATTAAATCGATCCAATGGCTGAGATTCAATCTCCCTTACCCATTCCCGAACCCGACCCGTTACCCGGATCCAGCCAACCCCCCCCCCCCACTTAGACCAAATATCACCGTTTCCTTTAAATGAATTGATCCAGGCCATTGATCGTGCTTGATCCAACGGCCAGGATTAAACCACCCCCTCCGTATATAGTCTAACCTCTCACCTCACACCCCCCTAAGCCATACCCCCTGTTCATCATCTATTTCAGAGACAAACCAAACGACCCTCGTAACCCTAGCTGCCCTGAAAACCTTTCGCCTGAAAGCCGGCGGCAACAACGTCGATGACCGTGAAACTAACACCCCTAGAGCACCTAACCACCCTCTCCACGAATCCCATACCAGTTTTTCTCGAATCAGCCTGTAGCTTCTCGAATCTTCAATCGAAGATTCGAGCAAAACTTGAAACTACTCCAACCAGCCCCAAACTCACACCAAGCCACCCCCTGACCACCCTCGTTACGAATCTGTTAATCGTTTGCCTCGAATCAGCCTGTAGTTTCTCGAATCTTCAATCGAAGATTCGAGCAGAACCTAAATCTACCCCAACCAGTCCCAAACTCATACCGGACATCTCCGTGACCTCTCTCGTCACCAAACCACCGTTGGTTTGGTTCGAATCAAACCGGAACCGTTTGAACCCCAAATCAAACCCCAAGAACCCTAGAAAACCAAAGGCTGGAGTTAGTCCAAATTAGAGGAATTTGGGTGTCCAATGGACCTTAGTCGAAGTGTTATTAGTTGAGAACACTCGATTAATGTCCGTGCGATCTCAAAAAGTTCGAGTCAAGGGTTTGACCTGGGTTCGTCCAATTTTTGTTTTGTTAAGGTACCTTTTTCTCCCTTCTTGTTCTATTTGGTTGTGGTTAATTGTGTTTAGTTAGTTATAATCCAGTCTTGTTCATTGTTCTTTCTTCTTCTCCATCAGGCCTTTTATTTGGTCCAATTTTATCATTGTTTCTGTTTGTTGTCGATTGTTATATGTTATAATTTATGTAATCGATTGAATAAGTGTCGTCGATTAGTCTGGTATGCTTGAATGTTAGATTAGCATGATAATAGTCTAATTTGTGGTTCATTCTTGTCTGTTTCCCTCCTACCTCATTTGTGTTCTAAAGTTTGTATTAAAATGAGCTCGTTGGTATATTTGAACTTAGAACTGAGCATATTGGTATATTCAGTTCATTGAACTGAATTTATTGGTTATTTGTTATCCTGAATCTGTCAATCCCTTTAAGGCTCTTCTGGCTGTTTTCTCTTTTGTATTCCTATCTGACTAAGGCATATGCTCGTCTAGTTGATTTCAGTTCATCTGTTACTGAGCTAAATATGATTGGTTCCCCAACATAGTTAATTCAATATGTGCTGCCCTGAACCCTTAGTCTTCATTTTAATGCCATTTGATTTAATATCTTGAATTACTAACTGATTTGAATTGGTTATAGTTGTTGTAGTTTGTTGGATTCAGCTTAGTTAGTTGGTAGGTTTGAATAGGTTAGAGTTGAAAGGTTCAATGCAGAGTGAAAGGGGTTGGGTAGGATAGTAATTTCAGGGGCTTTAGGAGAGTAATTTGGGAATTTAAAAGTTTAAAAATGGCTAGTTTAAGTGGGTTGTCAGTAAAGCACTTAAGTAACATTAAACTAATGCATTTGTTAGTGCTAATGGGGAACAAAACGTAATGGTATGAAAGGCTTTAAAGGGAATAGATTAAGAAATAGGTGCCCATACCTATTTGAATTTAAATAAAGAAAAGACAAGGGTAGTGGGGAACAAGGGAATTAAAAAGAGAACAAAACATATACTAGTGGAATGGAAGAGGAGATGATGGGCAGAATTAGTTTAAAAATTCTGCCTAAAGTCCTTTTGAGAGTTGGGGGGTCTGTTTGTTGATAAATAGGGTCACTCAAGACCAGAAAAGGGGCTGGTTTTTGGAGCAAAAAAATCAGTTTTTCTTAATCTTTTTTAGTCGAGTCTGGGCTTGGTTCTTCTTCTGGGTCAGAACTGGAAGGCAGGAAAGAGAGAGTTAAAAGAGAGGAAGACAGTTTAGGGGCTGGCTTTTCTTTTGGGCAGACCTTAAGAGGAGAACATTCTGAAAATCTTGAGGGTATTGGACATTCTGAAAAACTAGAAGAGTCTTAAGAGTGAGCCTAGCTCAACTAGTACTATTCCATTGAGACTGAAAAGAGCTTCAGCTTAATTGTGGAGTTGTATTTTCGAGTTTTCTCTTCATTACTGAATTCTAGGGGGTGTTTTTGCTTGTGTTTTGATTGGTATTTGGTTGCTATCAAGCTGTTTTGGGGTCAGTTACTGGGTGTTTGTGTTGCTGTTAGTATTGATGGAATTCTGCCGGTTCCTTTTAAATCTGTTACTGGGTTATTTCTACTGGTTGTTGCTGGTTATTGTTGCTGTTGCTGGGTTACATACTACTCTGCTGATCTTCTTCTTCTTGTATTCCAATACCAGGTACACTACCCTGAACCACATTGATGTAAGCTCGTTGAAGTTTGAAAGGAAATGTTCGAACACATTTATTGTTCAACTGAGGACTGCCTACATTTTAATTGATGTTAGTCTAGATGTTTTCCTGTTATATAGATGGTAGTTATGTGTATAATCAAAACTGTTTCTTAAGGTGGGTTATCTGTTAAGCATTGTATAACATTGAACTGTTAAATTGAATCCTTGGAATGTCATGAAGTATAGTCAGTTCAATAGGTTCGTGAAATGGGATTGTTGAATCAGTTGTGAGGAAATCGATTGTCATCAGTAATAGGCGGGTCTAGATTAATGTCAGGTTAAAAGAGTAATGAACTTGTAATAGGATTCCAATTCATGAGCTAATCTAGTAATATTCACCCTACTCGCTAGTAATTTTATCATTAATCATGCTAGTGTATTAGGATGTCTTCGTTGAATAACAATTTCTGAATTTGATAGTAAGCAAAACCTGAATTGTTGTTGGTAGATTAGTGTTGAAAACAGTTAAAAGTCAGGAAAAGAAAGGTTCATTTACACTAAATCGGTTCATTAAAACCCATAGTTCGTAATAGTTAATGGGTATGATAAATTGGTTTAGGAATTTTGGGAGTTCATGTCTGTCAATTAAAATGAAGGTATGCATTGTCGTTGAGGTGCGTAATCGTTAAGTTGTTGGTTCAAACAACAAAAGCTGGAACATTGCACGCTTGTAATTAATTAGGCCTTTTTTTCTATCTTTAGAGACAAAGGTAAATAGAGAACAATAGCCGCTTTAGGATATTCTAAAAAATAAATGAGGTGTGCCTCGCCTAATAACTTGCAAACTGCAGGGCCTTCGATAATTGTATATATTATAATACTCAGATTTTGGGACGGGCCTTTTAGCGAATTTCACGGCCACTTCCCAAAATAACCCCGCGTTAGTCTCTTTAGGCGCGTACTTTAAATAACATTACCTCCTTAAACCCGGGTGCACATTTATGTGACCCAAATCCAAATCTCAACGAAGTCGAAATGCGTCACTAATCACGGGTACATTGATTGTGATGTGGTTCGAAATGCATTTCCACGATGTTGCAAGTTCCTTTTAAACATAATGAATGAGACGAGCCTCGACAAACAAAAGTACACAAGATGCGGGGCCCGCAATATGTGTTGGTAAAATTACTTAGATTTCGGGATGGGCCGTTTAGCAAAATTTCACGGCTTTACCCAAAATAATGATACGCTAGTCGCTTTAGGCGAGCCTTTAATAATTTACTTTCTTAAACTCGGGTGCACATTTATGTGATCCAAATCCAAATCTCAACAGAGTTAAAATGTGTCAATAACCACGGGTGCATTGATGTGACGTGGTTCGAGATGTATTTTCACAACGTTGCAATTCTCGTTAAAAAATAACAATAATAAAAGCGATAAATAGTTAAAATTTACACATAGGTTCAACATGTATTAAAATCAGATAAACAAGCCGAATATGACAGTTGAGCGACCGTGCTAGAACCACGGAACTCGGGAATGCCAAACACCTTCTCCCGGGTTAACAAAATTCCTTACTCGGATTTCTGGTTCGCGGACTATAATACAGAGTCAATCTTTTCCTCGATTCGAGATTCAACCGGTGACTTGGGACACCATAAATCTCCCAAGTGGCGACTCTGAATTAAATAATAAATCCCGTTTCGATTGTCCTTTAATTGGAAAAACTCCCTCTGCGCCTTTGCGGCGGCGCGGGTAAAAAGGAGGTGTGACAGCTTTGGCGACTCTGCTGGGGAATGAACCCAGAATCTCTGGTTCAGGGTTCAAAATTCGAGCTTAGATAAATTGTTATATTTGGCTCTATCTGATTTTGTTACATGTTTGGGCCTAATGTGCTAAATGTTGCTTTTACCGCTTTGATATTATCTGAACTGTATATAAACTGTGCCAAAACCCTTCTCTTCTTACCTCCAGGGATGTGCTTGCTGGTTGAGACTCCCTATTCTTTTAGTGTCATACCTTGGAATAAGAAAGAGGTCGGACAAGTTACAAAGCCGGACGATCCCGCGGGTCCCCGGTACGTAGCCCCCTCCTCGACTCGAGTTGCCCGCTCGGGTACATAGTCCAGAATAAATACCCAGGTTACGAACCTAGAATAACTCAGCTTCATGCCGGATCCTTAGTAGGAACGTTTGTTTGCATCATGTGCATTTGACTTTGGAGGCTCAACACAGGGGTTGGGTCTGTCTAGGACAGGTGTACCAAAACGACAAAAGACCATCCTGATGCATCCAACTTGCTACCTATGCATTTGTTTGCTTCGGACATGCATGCTGACCGGCTTTTGAATACTTTTAGGAAAGAGAGATAGAGGTAGTTAATCGCCTGTTTTGAAAAAAAATCAATGTCCAAATAGCATCGAAACCCTGTCAAATTTTAGAGAAAATGAAAAAATGAAAGGGGGTTTTGTTTATGAAAAATGGTTTTTATTTGCCATTGAAAAGAGTCTTGTTTTCAAAAGAAGTTCGTTTTATCTACCCGAACTACGCCGGTTTGATTCTCATAGGGTGCGGGATACGTAGGCAACCCTCATCGGGTCCAACCTCCCCTTTTACAAAAATAGCCAAAAATGTCAAATTTTAATTGTCAACATAAATAAGCCGGGTGATGCCGTTTTTGGCAAGAATAGCCGAATGTTCCCGAAAGGGACGCCGGAAGGCTGACTTTGCATAAACGGCCACTTTTAGTCATTTTTGGATTTTTGACCGGTTGACTCACCCAACTTTAAAATCTTCGTTCCCGAAGTGCTGAAAAGCCGTGTGCGGAACCGGATCTTCCTTTTAATCTGTGGAAAATTAAAAAATAGTCAATTTATTGAGTCAAATAAATTTTATTTCTTAATCACCTTAATAAATGTGCAGGATGAGCACGATGCAAAATGAACCTTTTTCAATAATGACTAAAATCTCTATTTAGGTGGTGAAGGGCAAGAAGAGGTCAAGAAATATCTAAAAGGTCTTACAGGTTTATTGGAAATCCAGCCTCGGGGGGATATCATAAGAGCTTTGGTCACCTGCTGGGACCCGGCACACAATGTCTTCCACTTCTCCGATTTTGAACTCACCCCGACTTTGGAGGAAATAGCCGGGTACATCGGAAATGCTGAAGTTCCGTTGAGGCAAAAATACCTGGTTGCTCCAAGAGCTGTCACTGTGCATCGGTTTTTAAATTCATTAAAGAAACCCAGGACAGTCCATAACCCAGATTTGGCCGCAGGTTTTTGTAATCCGCGCTTCATATACGATAGATACGGTCATGTCGGAGGATTCAACAACCCGGGTAACAAGTTATGCAGCAAAAGTAACCGTCAGAAATGGGACGAGCATAGACGAGTGGATTTTATGATAACCTTTTTGGGCCTTTTGGTATTTCCAAGGTAAGACGGAAACATTGATCTGAAAATAGCCGGGGTCGTCAGTACCTTGCTCATTTAAGATGAAAGCACTCTTGCGCCTATGCTGGTATCTGATATCTTCCGAGCTCTCATAGCCTGCAAAGCCAGAGGGAACTTTTTCGAGGGGTGTAACTTGTTGATACAAATATGGATGACTGAGCATCTCTGCCACCGTTCCCAGCTCTTGAGTTATGGTTCCTCAAAGAAAACTTGCATAGAAGAGTTCTACACAAGAATCAAGGGGGTCAGTCTACCCGAGGGAGTTACGGCGTGGACATCATTCCTTCGGACCCTCACCGCCAGCCAAATACAGTGGATACTAGGATGGTTGCCCATTAATGAGGTCATCCATATGCCGGCAGCTAGGACCCACTTTCTATTGATGTGGATCAAGAGCATTCAGCCTTACGCGCCATATCGGGTTTTGAGACAACCCGGGAGATGCCAAACAGTGCCACAAAAGGAAGATCTTAGTGCTCAAGTAATTGAGATTAGCCCTGACGGACAGTTCCCTTAAGAAAGAGTCCGTCAGATCTGGAGTGAATGCCAATATTTAAAAGCAGATACTTGCGTGCAGGATCAAGCCAAAGGCGAAGTGGCACCATGATACCTTGCATGGTACATGAGAGAACTTGAGCATGAAAGGCCGGCTAAAAGACCCCATATCCAGGAATTCGTCAAGGCGTCGCAAGAATAATGGGATTGGTTGGCTAAAGAGCACGAGTACAGGGTTACAATAGGCAAGTTGGAGAAAGATTTGCATATCGCTGCAGATGAGGGAGATAAGAGAAAACTAGCTCAGGAAAACGAGGTCCTCAAAGCTCAAATCCAGGAAATGAAAATAGCTACCAGAAACCAGAAGAGAAGCCGGGCCGATGAGAGGCTCATAAACGGTCTAAAGAAGAAAATCCTCGGGTATCAAGAAGATCTAGAAAAATCTAAAGTTGGTCTAGCGAGTATCCAGGTGAAATGGATAAAGAAGGCAGAAGAGCGAGCACGGTCTATGCAACAAATGAAGGGGGGCTATGAAAGGAACATCGCTATATTGAGAGAAACAATATCCACTTTCAAAGAGCGGATCTTCAGACAAACCCGAGATGCCAGAGCAGATAGGAAGCGCTGCTATGATCTAATGGCCCGAATGGAGAAACAGATGAATGAGTTTCAGGATCAACTCCTTTACAACGCGCAAATGCTGGGGATGCGAAATCAACAAATAGAGCGATTGCTTATGGAAAGGGACAGAATCAAGGGAAGAATCGACGATATCGAGCACTACATCACCATAAGTGCCTAGCTTGTGAGGATATGTCCCGTTCCACCTTCTTTGCTTCAATAATGATTTATGTCCACCAGATCATGGAAGATTTGAAAGATCTGCAAAGGGGCCTTGCACCAAAGCCCGTGGCAGGGCCGAACGACGCCCCGCGGGCGCCAAAATTCAAAACTTTGAAACATTCATAGTTTCAGTCTGTATTTTCCTTGTCTACAGAGTCTGTTGTCCGGCGGAGTTTGTATTTCCCTTTTTGGCATAAAGTCTATAGTCTATATCAAGTCTGTCAATTTCCTTTCAAAAATGTTTTGCCTTGTAATAAAATGTTTTACTAGTAAAGGTTGAAAAATCCAAAAATGGTGTCTTTATCTTCCGCACTTGTGGCAGAACTACGCCCGGTCTGATTCATGCGGGGACATGATACGTAGGCAATCCACATAAGATTCGACCACCGCTAAAAAGAAAAAGAAAAAAAGGCAAAGTGAATAATAGAGTAAGCCGGAATGACGAATGCGGTCGAAGCAAAGACATGTTAGAAATGGTTAAACTGCTTAGGAACATTGCATCCCCCAACGTGAAATTTCAATATGTGTTAAAATCTTACGCTAACAAGTTTGTTTTTGATTCAGAGATTTCGAACCAGCTAGTTTGTTAGAACGTTCTGGCAGATTACCATTACCAAACAAGAACCAAAGGGCCCATACTAAAAAGCATGACTAGTTCAGACAAAGTTCCCGAAGGTGAAAGCATCTCATTTCCCAAAATAGCAGCCGCAACTGTCATGGTAGCCTCGGAGATGTTGAAGAACGGGTTTGTGCTAGGCAAAGGTTTAGGGGCTGATCTTCAGGGTAATGTTCAGCCAGTTTCTTTGTTTAAAAATCTGGACACCTTTGGGTTGGGGTTCAAGCCTACAACGACGGATGTGAGACAGGCTCACAAGTTGAAGAAAAGAGTCTGGGTCCTTCCCAAACCCATCCCGCGCCTATCCAGATCATTTGTCAGAGCAGGTATCAGAAAGATATCGGTCCCGAAAGTTCTTGGACCACTGATTGGGACAAATGGAGATTTGAATGAGGGCTTTGAAAGGCTGTTCGCTGATGTCAACATGATAGAAGCTGGAGAAGGGTCCAGTAGGTTAGATGTACAGTTTGTCGGGCATAGGGCAAATATCAACAATTGGATGACTACTCCCTTTCCTACCCGAAGGGAGCCTTGGTAGTGGGCTCTAATTTTTCTTTCTTGTATTTTTGGATTATTCCATGGTTGTAATCCAGTTTTGTTTTGTATTCGGCAAAGTGTGAAACTCTGTTATCTCGTATTTTAATAAAGTGAAAGCTTTTGTTCTTCTTATTTTGTTTTAACTTTGTTTTCTTCTTTTCTCTTTCTGAACAGTTCTCTTTATATTGGTTCTAATGACATGGCATGCACAACGGATCTTCAACCCAGTCTAAAAAATCAATCTGATTCTGAACTAATTGTACAAGAGGTCGATTATGATGATGAATCAGAATACGATGAGGATGAAGCCTTCAAAGAGATAAACAGAGAGTTAAGCCAGTTTGAAGAGAAATCTAAACCCAACTTAAATGACACAGAAGCCATCAATTTAGGGGATGCAAATGATATCAAGGAAACTAAAATAAGCATCCACATTGCACCAAATATCAGGGAAGAGCTAATCAAAGCACTTATTGAGTTCAAAGATGTTTTTGCATAGTCGTATGATGACATGTCGGGGTTAAGCACGGATTTAGTGGTTCACAAATTGCCCATTAACCCGGTATGCCCTCCCATCAAGCAGAAATTGAGGATGTTCAAAACAGACATGAGTGTGAAGATTAAAGAGGAAGTAACCAAGCAGCTGCAAGCAAAGGTTATTCAGGTCACTCGATATCCTGATTGGTTGGCTAATGTGGTGCCAGTGCCGAAGAAAGATGGGAAGATAAGGGTGTGTGTCGATTACCACAATCTGAACAGGGCAAGCCCCAATGACAACTTTCCACTACCCAACATCCATATCTTGATCGATAATTGTGCCGGACGTGAGATCGGGTCTTTTGTAGATTGCTATGCTGGGTATCATCAGATTCTGATGGATGAAGAAGATGCGGAAAATACGGCATTCATTACGCCGTGGGGGACTTATTGCTATCGGGTAATGCCTTTTGGCTTGAAGAACGATGGGGAAACATACATGAGAGCAATGACTACTGTGTTTCATGACATGATACACAAAGAGATTGAGGTATACGTGGACGATGTGATCATAAAATTCAAGCATCAGGAAGACCACGTAGCAGACCTAAGGAAGTTTTTCCAAAGACTTCGAAGGTACGATATTAAGCTCAACCCAGCCAAATGTGCATTTGGTGTTCCATCTGGAAAGCTGTTGGGATTCATCGTCAGTCGGCGAGGCATTGAGTTGGACCCATCAAAGATCAAATCCATCCAAGATTTTCCACCGCCGAAGAACAAGACAGAAGTAATGAGTCTGTTGGGAAGGTTGAATTATATCAGCAGGTTTATTGCGCAACTCACGGCAATTTGTAAGCACATTTTTCAGCTACTGAAGAAAGATGTTGCGGTAGAATGGACGGCAGAATGTTAGGAAGCATTTGACCAAATCAAGGGATACATATCAAATCCACCTGTGTTGGTTCCACCTGAGCCGGGAAGACCCGTTAATTCTTTATCTAACGGTCCTGGAGAATTCGTTTGGCTGCGTACTAGGGCAACACGACATTACAGGAAGGAAAGAGAAAGCCATCTATTATATCAGCAAGAAGTTTACAGGCTATGAGGTTAAGTACACTTAACTCGAGAAGACATGTTGCGCCCTAACTTGGGTGGCCAAGAAATTGAAGCATTATATGTCATCATATACTACTTATCTCATTTCACGCTTGGATTCACAGAAGTATATTTTTTAGAAGCCTATGCCCATAGGGAGATTGGCGAAATGGCAGATATTACTCACAGAATTCGACATCGTCTATGTGATGAGGACGACCATGAAGGCCCAAGCATTGGCTGATCACATGGCCGAGAATCCTGTTGATGAAGAATACGATCCCTTGAGGACGTATTTTCCTGATGAAGAAGTGATGCATATAGATAAGTTGGAAATGACTAAGGAACCAGGATGGAATTTTTTTTTTCGATGGAGCCGCAAATGCGAAGGGAGTTGGAATAGGAGTGGTACTTATTTCTGAAACTGGACATCATTATCCTATTACGACTCAGCTCCGTTTCTATTGTACCAACAACATGGCAGAGTATGAGGCATGCATATTGGGTCTACAGCTAGCTGCAGACATGGATGTCCAGGACGTCATGGTCTTGGGAGACTCGGACCTCCTGGTGCATCAGATTCAGGGTGAAGGGGAAAGAAGGGATTTGAAGCTCATACCATATCGACAATGTTTGCACGATCTGAGCAAGCGATTTCGATCAGTGGAGTTCAGACACATCCCAAGAGTTCATAATGAGGTTGCCAATGCTTTGGCCACCTTAGCATCGATGTTGCACCACCTAGACAAAATTCATGTTGACCCATTGCATATTCATGTTCGTGATCAACATGCTTATTGCAACATGTTAGAGGAAGAAATGGATGGCGAACCATGGTTCTATGATGTCAAGGAATACCTCAGGATGGGGATATACCCGGAGCAGGCCACCGAAGATCAAAAGAGAGTCATTCGGCGACTGGCAAAGGGATTTTTCCTCAGTGGAGGAGTATTGTACAAAAGAACACCAGATTTGGGATTGTTGAGATGTATAGATGCTAGTCAAGCCACGACAGTTATGACAGAGGTACATGCTGGATTTTGTGGGCCACATATGAGCGGATATGTATTGGCAGAGAAGATTTTTCGAGCAGGGTACTATTGGCTCACTATGGAGTGTGATTGTATCAGTTTCGTGCGGAAATACCATCAGTGTCAGATACACGGAGATCTGATTCTATCTCCGCCGACAGAATTGCATACAATGTCAGCACCATGGCCATTTGTTGCATGGGGCATGGATATCATTGGACCGATTGAGCCGGCAGCTTCCAACGGTCATAGGTTCATTCTGGTCGCCATCGATTATTTCACTAAGTAGGTTGAAGCTAAGACTTTCAAGTCGGTAACCAAGAAGGCAGTGGTAGATTTTGTTCGCTCCCATATCATCTGTAGATTTGGAATCCCAAATGTGATCATCACGGATAATGGTGCTAATCTTAACAGCAATTTGATGAAAGAGGTATGTCAACAGTTTAAGATTACACACCGCAATTCCACCCCATATCGTCCCAAGGCGAATGGAGCAGTTGAGGAAGCCAACAAAAACATAAAGAAGATACTTCGAAAGATGGTAGAAGGTTCGAGGCAATGGCATGAAAAATTACCATTTGCATTGTTGGGTTATCACACTACTGTTCGTACTTCAGTAGGGGCAACTCCTTATTTGTTGGTATACGAAACTGAAGCAGTAATACCAGCAGAAGTTGAAATTCCATCCCTTCGGATTATCGCTGAGGCTGGGATTGATGACGATGAATGGGTCAAAGCCCGATTGGAGCAGTTGAACTTGATTGATGAAAAGAGATTGGCAGCAGTATGCCATGGCCAATTGTATCAAAGGAGAATGGAAAGAGCCTACAACAAGAAGGTGCGCCCCAAAAAATTTGAAGTGGGGCATCAGGTGTTGAAATAAATCCTTCCACACCAGGCCGAAGCAAAAGACAAGTTCGCCCCGAATTGGCAAGGGCCATTCATTGTAACCAGAGTGTTGTCCAATGGCGCTCTGTGTTTAACAGATATCGAATGGAAATGCGTCGACATGGCTATCAATTTTGACGCAGTTAAGAGATATTATGTATGATTTCTTTTAATTGTAATTGTTGTTTGTTTGCATTTGGCATGGTTTCGGAAAATGAAATGACGGAGGCAATTCTTTCTTCTATCCAAACACTTCAACCTTTGCTTCCCCTTTTGAGCCCTGTTTATTCTTTCATACCTCTCTGTTGGAATCAATAATGAAAATGAAAGAAAAAGAGAGGAGAAAAATAACGATAATAAAGACAAAAGAAAGTCACAAGAAAAACAAAGGAATTGGGAACTACGTTTGACCTGATTCCTCAAAGAAGGATACGTAGGCGCCTCACGGCTCGGTCATAGTGTAACATAGTGTAACACAGTGTAACATATTGTAACAAAAATAAAAATCCCCAAGCAAAAAAACTGGGGCAGAAGTTTATGTTTGTAATTTTGGGAAGGAAGTTTGATTCCAATAGTTGTAATATTTTACCCATTAAAATTATTTTGAACCATTTGATACCCCTTTTATTTTAGCCATACACAAAAACCCATATTGATGCCCAAAAAAGACCTCCCGATCAGTCTCCGAGAAGTGTCAAGGCTTGCAAATGGAAGTTGGGAATAACACTCTGATCCCCAGTAGAGAAGATGATCATAAGCTGGAAATAAATTGATAGCCGAAAGAATCCCCAGCAGAGAGAGTCATATCGGTAACACTCCGATCCCCGGCTGAAAAAAATAAAATAAAATGAGAGGGTCTTATCGGTGAAAACCTCCACAGGAACCATAAGACGACGAAAGTTGAGAGAAATAAAATGAGAGAGTCTTATTGGTGAAAACATCCACAGGCACCATAATGCGACGTAAGTTGAGAGAAATAAAACAAGAGAGTCTTATAGGTGAAAACCTTCACAGGCACCATAAGGAGATGGGAGTTGAGAGAAATGAGAGAGTCTTATCAGTAAAAACCCCTCGAAGGGCGCTGTGAGGCGACAAGACAAGATTGGCGGAAATGATCCGCATTTGGCAAAGAGTTGAGTGCCTATTTATCCTCAGCAAGATGAGGTCATCCGAAAGATTGATTGATACAAATAGACTGGGATGATTAATCTGGAATGCACGACATGATCGTTGGGATTGGTTATATCATTCAGATAAGTTCTTTTCTTTATTTTTCCCCAGCATTTGTTCAGAAAGACTTCTTCTTTTTATATCTTTTGAAATCATCACTTTTTCATATCATGGTCTAAAGACTTTATCTCCCCAGTAGTTTGTTTTTTTTTAAAAGGATTTTCAGAGCTTACTACCAGTTGCCAAGATGGTGCAAAAACACAATGTGGATAGGATGGGCCAAAGATAAGGCGACAAAGCGAAAAGAGGTTTGTCTCAAGACCAAATGATGAATGGGTCTAGATTCTACGAGGACCGAATTTCCAACGGAAGTTGGAGAAAAACAGAAAAAACAACAGTTGAAAAGTTATGGATCAAATTCCAAGAGGATCCCCAGCAGATTTGCGAGATGCAGGAATAACTCCGACAGATTATCGACCAAGTTCCGCGATGGTCGGACAACACAAAGCAGGGAAGGAAGAGAAAAGAAAAGCCATCCCCAGCAGGAATATCATCCTCAGCAAATAATATCATCCCCAGCAAGTTTTGTAATAAAACGCAAAGCAGGGAAAAGAAAAAGGGAAAAACCATCCCCAGCAGGAGTGGCACGACCACTCACCACGTTTTAAACTAACAAATTTTTCTTTGATTCGAAGCAGGGAAAGGAAATGTTATTGACAGCGGGAAGACATGGCCACAAAGAAGATATCAAACTGGGGCAGAAAATTTTCTTTCATTGCGAAAATTTTCTTGAAATCTGATACCCACCTAGGGAAGATGGAAGATAACACAAGTTTTAAAGGAAGTGGAATCCCCAGCAGTATACGGGAGAAGGAATACAAGTTTTAAAGAAAATAATCTTGGAAGAAGCAAGATAACCCGAGTTTTAAGGGTAGTGGTCTTTGAATAAGTGCCATCCCCACCATTGTTAAAAGGAGGAAAGTAATTAGTCTTAAAGAAGGAGGATAATTCCCCAGTAGTGTTATCCCCGGCAGAAGTGAAAACATCAGTTTGAGGGAAGTAGTTCCAGTGGAAGGAAAGCACCAGCTTTAAAGGAAGTAGTCTTTGAAGAAGGAAAATAACATATTTTTCAATAAAACACCGGTGTTATCCCTAGCAGTTTTCAGAGGAATGAAACACCAGTTTAGAGGGAAGCAGTTCTAAAAAAAGATAATTTCAAGTTAGAAGGAAAATGGTTCAGAAGGCAGGAAGGAGCAACAACAATAAAACGCATTTTAAGAAGTAATAGAGTCAGGAGCCCGCCTGAAAAATAGAGGTATTATATTTTTAAGAAGTTGTTGAAGTCAGGAACCCGCCTGGAAAATGGAGGTCTTATATTTTTTTTTAAAAAAAATTGTTGAAGTCAGGAACCCACCTGGAAAGTTGAGGTCTTATATTTTTTTTTTGAAAAAAGAATTTGTTGAAGTCAGGAGCCCGCTTGGAGAATGGAGGTGTTATGTCTTTAAGAAATAGTCGAGGTCAGGAGCCCGCCTGAAGAATGGAGGTGTTATGTCTTTAAGAAATAGTCGAGGTCAGGAGCCCGCCTGAAGAATGGAGGTGTTATATTTTTGAGTTGTAGTTGATGTCAGGAGCCCGCCTGGAGAACGGAGGTTGTTATATTGAAGAAGTCAGGAGCCCACCTGTAGAATAGAGGTTTTCATATTTCAAATTGAAGAAGTCAGGAGTCCTCCTGGAGAATGGAGGTGTTATGTCCTTAAGAAATAGTCGAAGTCAGGAGCCCGCCTGAAAAATGGAGGTGTTATATTTTTGAGTTATAGTTGAAGTCAGGAGCCCGCCTGGAGAATAGAGGTGTTATATTTTTGAGTTATAGTCGAGGTCAGGAGCCCTCCTGAAAAATGGAGGTGTTATATTTTTAAGATGTAGTCGAAGATAGGAGCCCGCCTGGAGAATGGAGGTGTTATGTATTTAAGAAATAGTCGAAGTCAGGAGCCCACCTGAAAAATGGAGGTGTTATGTTTTAAGAAATTGTTGAAGTCTGGAACCCGCCTGAAAAATGGAGGTGTTATGTTTTAAGAAATTGTTGAAGTCCGGAGCCCGCCTGAAAAATAGAGGTGTTATGTTTTAAAAAATTGTTGAAGTCAGGAACCCGCCTGAAAAATGGAGGTGTTATATTTTTAAGAAGTTGTTGAAGTCAGGAGCCCGCCTGAAGAACGGAGGTGTTACATTTTAAGAAGTTGTTAAAGTCAGGAGACCGCTTGGAGAATGGAGGTGTTATATTTTGAAGTCATGTTTTAAGTCAGGAGCCCGCCTGTAGAATGGAGGTTTGTTATATTTTAAGTTAAAGGAGTCAGGAGCCCGCCTGTAGAATGGGGGTTTGTTATGTTTTGAGTTGAAGAAGTCAGGAGCCCGCCTGTTAGAACAGAGGTTGTTGTATTTAAAGTTGATGAAGTCAGGAGCCCGCCTGTAGAACGGAGGTTGTCATATTTTAAGTTGAAGGATTCAGGAGCCCGCCTGTAGAATGAAGGTGTTTATTTTAAAAGTTGTTGTTGAAGTCAGGAGCCCGCCTGACGAATGGAGGATGTATTATCTTTTAAAGTCAAGTTGTAGTCAGGAGCTCGCCTGTAGAACAGAGGAATAAATTTCAAGATTGAGGTCAGGAGCCCGCCTGTAGAACGGAGGTTGTTATAATTTTAAGTCGAAGAAGTCAGGAGCTCGCCTGTAGAATGAAGGTTGTTAAATTTTAAGTTGATGAAGTTAGGAGCCCGCCTGTAGAATGGGGGTTGTTAAATTTTGAAGTTGTTGCAGTCGGGAGCCCTCACGTAGAACGGAGGTGTTACTTTTAGGTTGTTGCATTGGGGAGCCCACCCGTAGAACGGAGGCGTTACTTTTTAAGTTGTTAAAGTCAGGAGCCCGCCTGCAGAACAGAGGAATACATTTCAAGATCAAATCAGAGGTCAGTAATGCGGAGGGTTACAACAAAATACCCCCAGCATGAATCCCATTTCAGAAATCAGAAAGAAGACTACAAGAGCAAGTCGGAGATAGATAAGATTTTGTAATTCCTAGTTTAAGTCTAGCTTTTTGTTTTCTTTCTAGCAATGGTGTAATAAGGAGGTCGGAAAGCAGTAGTAACAGCATGCAACAGCAGTAACAGCAACATCGCAGTCCCATGGTAGTCCCAGCTACCAAAACTTCCCGAACTACATTAACCTGATTCCCTTCTAGCCAGGGATATGTAGGAAACCTTTGAAGCAAAGGTTCGGTTAAATCTTTTCAAAAATGCTTCACACGGAGTATTCCAACGGGCAAAAATTGCTCGTATCCGCTCACTTTATCTTTGCACGAAAACTCTTTGTGTTTTCGGACAAATAGGGGCAGCTGTGAGCACGTGATTTTTGCCCTATGAGAACTACTCCCAAAAATTCAAAATAAAATGGTTTTGTGTTGTTTGTGATTTATTTGTATTTTGTCTGTGCATGTTTATTTCTACTTTAATTAAGAAAAATACAAAAATATGTGTTGCATGTGCATTTATGATTTAATTTTACAATTTAGGAATTAATTAAGCAATCAAGTTTGTTTTACAAAATGGAAAAATCACAAAAAATGTGTACTTTGCGTTTTTGCATTTAATGTCCGAATTGTGTGATTTTATCTTTATTTGATGTTTAATTTCGTGTGATAGATATTATTAAGAGTTAATGTTTTAATTAATTGTCAATTTTATAATTTAATTAGGATTTTTAGTTGAAAAGGAATTAAAAGAAAATGAAAGAAAAAAGTGAAAATTGGGCCAATTTCAATGCAAAAATCAGGCCCAAATCACCCATGAACCAGGTCCAGTTGGCCTGGCCAGAGACGTCTTAAAAGGATGTCGTTTGGTCACTCTTAATCAAGGCCGTTGGATTAAATCGATCCAACGGCTGAGATTCAATCTCCCTTACCCATTCCCGAACCCGACCCGTTACCCGGATCCAGCCAACCCCCTCTCCACTTAGACCAAACGTCACCGTTTCCTTTAAATGAATTGATCCAGGACATTGATTGTGCTTGATCCAACGGCCAGGATTAAACCACCTCCTCCATATATAAGTCTAACCTCTCACCTCACACCCTCCCCTAAGCCATACCCCCTATTCATCGTCTCTTTAAGAGACAAACCTAACAACCCTCGAAACCCTAGCCGCCCTAAAATCCTTTCGCCTGAAAGCCGGCGGCAACAACGCTGATGACCATGAAACTAACACCCCTAGAGCACCTAACCACCCTCTCCATGAATCCCTTACCCATTTTGCTCGAATCAGCCTGTAGCTTCTCGAATCTTCAATTGAAGATTCGAGCAAAACCTAAAACTACCCCAACCAGCCCCAAACTCACACCAAGCCACCCCCTGACTACCCTCGTTACGGATCTGTTAACCGTTTGACTCGAATCAGCCTGTAGTTTCTCGAATCTTCAATCGAAGATTCGAGCAGAACCTAAATCTACCCCAACCAGCCCCAAACTCATACCGGACATCTCCCTGACCTCACTAGTCACCAAACCACCGTTGGTTTGGTTCGAATCAGACCGGAACCGTTCGAACCCCAAATCAAACCCTAAGAACCCTAGAAAACCAAAGGCTGAAGTTGGTCGGAATTAGAGGAATTTGGGTGTCCAATGGACCTTAGTCGAAGTGTTCTCAGTTGAGAACACTCGATTAAGGTCCTTTCGACCTCAAAAAGTTCGAGTCAAGGGTTCGACCTGGGTTCGTCTAGTTTCTGTTTTGTTAAGGTACCTTTTTCTCCCTTCTTGTTCTATTTGGTTATGGTTAATTGTGTTTAGTTAGTTATAATCCAGTCTTGTTCATTGTTCTTTCTTCTTCTCCATCAGACCTTTTATTTGGTCCAATTTTATCATTGTTACTATTTGTTGTCGATTGTTATATGTTATAATTTGCGTAATCTATTGAATAAGTGTCGTCGATTAGTCTGGTATGCTTGAATGTTAGATTAGCATGATAATAGTCTAGTTTGTGGTTCATTCTTGTCTGTTTCCCTCCTGCCTCATTTGTGTTCTAAAGTTGGTATTAAAATGAGCAAGTTGGTATATTTGAACTTAGAACTGAGCCTGTTGGTATATTCAGTTCATTGAACTGAATTTATTGGTCATTTCTTATCCTGAATCTGTCAATCCCCTTAAGGCTCTTCTGGCTATTTTCTCTCTTGTATTCCAATCTGACTAAGGCATATGCTCGTCTAGTTGATTTCAATTCATCTGTTGCGGAGCTAAATATGATTGGTTCCCCAACATAGTTAGTTCAATATGTGCTGCCCTGAACCCTTAGTCTTCATTTTAATGTCATTTGATTTAATATCTTGAATTACTAACTGATTTGAATTGGTTGTAGCTGTTGTAGTTTGTTGGATTTAGCTTAGTTAGTTGGTAGGTTTGAATAGGTTAGAGTTGAAAGGTTCTATGCAGAGTGAAAGGAGTTGGGTAGGATAGTAATTTCAGGGGCTTTAGGAGGGTAATTTGGGAATTGAAAAGTTTAAAAATAGCTAGTTTAAGTGGGCTGTCAGTAAAGAACTTAAGTAATATTAAACTAATGCATTTGTTAGTGCTAATGGGGAACAAAACATAATGGTATGAAAGGCTTTAAAGGGAATGCATTACGAAATAGGTGCCCATACGTATTTGAATTTAAATAAAGAAAAGACAAGGGTAGTGGGGAACAAGGGAATTAAAAAGAGAACAAAACATATACTAGTGGAATGGAAGAGGAGATGATGGGCAGAATTAGTTTAAAAATTCTGCCTAAAGTCCTTTTGAGAGTTGGGGGGTCTGTTTGTTGATAAATAGGGTCACTCAAGACCAGAAAAGGGGCTGGTTTTTGGAGCAAAAAAATCAGTTTTTCTTAATCTTTTTTAGTCGAGTCTGGGCTTGGTTCTTCTTCTGGGTCAGAACTGGAAGGCAGGAAAGAGAGAGTTAAAAGAGAGGAAGACAGTTTAGGGGCTGGCTTTTCTTTTGGGCAGACCTTAAGAGGAGAACATTCTGAAAATCTTGAGGGTATTGGACATTCTGAAAAACTAGAAGAGTCTTAAGATTGAGCCTTGCTCAACTAGTACTATTCCATTCAGACTAAAAAGAGCTTCAGCTTAACTGTGGAGTTGTATTTTCGAGTTTTCTCTGGATTACTGAATTCTAGGGGTATTTCTGCTTGTGTTTTGATTGGTATTTGGTTGCTATCAAGCTGTTTTGGGGTCAGTTACTTGGTGTTTGTGTTGTTGTTGGTATTGCTGGAATTCTGCTGGTTCCTTTTAAATCTATTACTGGGTTATTTCTACTGGTTGTTGCTGGTTATTGTTGTTGTTGCTGGGTTACATACTACTCTGCTGATCTTCTTCTTCTTGTATTCCAATACCAGGTACACTACACTCAACCACATTGATGTAAGCTCGTTGAAGTTTGAAAGGAATTGTTCGAACACATTTATTGTTCAACTGAGGACTGCCTGCATTTTAATTGATGTTAGTCTCGATGTTTTCCTGTTATATAGATGGTAGTTATGTGTATAATCAAAACTGTTTCTTAAGGTGGGTTATCTGTTAAGCATTGTATAACATTGAACTGTTAAATTGAATCCTTGGAATGTCATGAAGTGTAGTCAGTTCAATAGGTTCGTGAAATGGGATTATTGAATCAGTTGGGAGTAACTCGATTGTCATCAGTAATAGGCGGGTCTAGATTAATGTCAGGTTAAAAGAGTAATGAACTTGTAATAGGATTCCAATTCATGAGCTAATCTAGTAATATTCACCCTACTCGCTAGTAATTTTATCATTAATCATGCTAGTGTATTAGGATGTCTTCGTTGAATAACAGTTTCTGAATTCGATAGTAAGCAAAACCTGAATTGTTGTTGGTAGATTAGTATTGAAAACAGTTAAAAATCAGGAAAAGAAAGGTTCATTTACACTAAATCGGTTCATTAAAACCCATGGTTCGTAATAGTTAATGGGTATGATAAATTGGTTTAGGAATTTTGGGAGTTCGTGTCTGTCAATTAAAATGAAGGTATGCATTGTCGTTGAGGTGCGTCATCATTAAGTTGTTGGTTCGAACAACAAAAGCTGGAACATTGCACGCTTGTAATTAATTAGGACTTTTTTCTATCTTTAGAGACAAAGGTAAATAGAGAACCATAGTCGCTTTAGGATATCCTAAAAAATAAACGAGGCGTGCCTCGCCTAATAACTTGCAAACTGCGGGGCCCTCGATAATTGTATATATTATAATACTCAGATTTCGGGACATGCCTTTTAGCGAATTTCACGGCAACTTCCCAAAATAACCCCGCGTTAGTCTCTTTAGGCGCGTACTTTAAATAACATTACCTCCTTAAAACCGGGTGCACATTTATGTGACCCAAATCATAATCTCAACGAAGTCGAAATGCGTCGCTAATCACGGGTACATTGATTGTGACGTGGTTCGAAATGCATTTCCACGACGTTGCAAGTTCCTTTTAAAAATAATGAATGAGACGAGCCTCGACAAACAAAAGTACACAAGCTGCGGGGCCAGCTATACGTGTTGTTAAAATTACTTAGATTTCGGGAATGGGCCGTTTAGCAAAATTTCACGGCTTTACCCAAAATAATGATACGCTAGTCGCTTTAGGCGCGCCTTTAATAATTTACTTTCTTAAACTCGGGTGCACATTTATGTGATCCAAATCCAAATCTCAATAGAGTTAAAATGTGTCAATAACCACGGGTGCATTGATGTGACGTGGTTCGAGATGTATTTTCATGATGTTGCAATTCTCGTTAAAAAATAACAATAATAAAAGCGGTAAACAGTTAAAATTTACACATAGGTTCAACAAGTATTAAAATTAGATAAACAAGCCGAATATGACAGTTGAGCGACCGTGCTAGAACCACGGAACTCGGGAATGCCTAACAGCTTCTCCCGGGTTAACAGAATTCCTTACTCGGATTTCTGGTTCGCGGCCTGTAATACAGAGTCAATCTTTTCCTCGATTCGGGATTCAACCGGTGACTTGGGACACCATAAATCTCCCAAGTGGCGACTCTGAATTAAATAATAAATCCCGTTTCGATTGTTCTTTAATTTGAAAAACTCCCTCTACGCTTTTGCGGCGGCGCGGGTAAAAAGGATGTGTGACACGGACTGCCGCCAACCTTCAAAGGTACTGCAACAGCTAGATCTGGATGGCCGTGCGGACTACTGCCCTCCTACCCTGATCCTGGTGTAAATGGTATCAGAGCCTAGGAACTTTCATGGTAAATATGTAATAGATATGAAATATTCAATATAGATATGAAGCTTTTGGAATGGATCTGGGAGAAACAAGTACAGCCCGCTGAAGTTGTCAAAAGGGCTATCCCTTTCATAGTTAGAACTGCTAGACACATGGATCAATAAGAGTATGTATTGGATCTAGACAGGCCCCTTGCTTGGGTAAAATGGTAGATCCTTCCAGACAGTCATTAAAACTGTAATAAAATTCCCGTATATTTTGAATCTTTACTAGTCGTGCGGACTACCGCCAACCTTCAAAGGTACTGCAACAGCTAGATCTGGATGGTCGTGCGAACTACTGCCCGCCTACCCTGATCCTGGGGTAAATGGTATCAGAGCCTAGGAACTTTCATGGTAAATATGTAATAGATATGAAATATTCAACATAGATATGAAGCTTTTGGAATGGATCTAAGGAAGAGCATGATACTAGAAAAGCACATCGCAAATCTACTCGATTTACGAAGAATAGATCAAAGAGATATCTCGCTGATATTAAGTATTATAAGTGTGGAAAATTTGGGCATATCGCTCCAAATTGCAAGCTTCAAAAGCTAAAGGCCTTAGAACTAGACGATAGGTTACGTGACAAATTTTTAACTTGTTATACACTTCCGGATCAGATTATGATTATACTTGTTCTGAGACTGAGTTCGAAGCTGAGATTGATCTGATATATTTATCTGAAAGTAGTAAAGATATGGATAATACTTGCACCGCTTGTAAAGGTGATATTTGCACTTGTGATGATGATGAGTTTTATAAATTGCAATCACAATTTCAAGATTTGAAGATAAAAACTATTACATCTGACAATGTAATAGAACTTTTAAAGGAAATTACTGATGAAAAAATTCCTAAAGAAATTATAAATTTGACTCAAAGTTCTAGTTCTAGTGGTTCAAAGCTTTTTGAAAGACCAAAAAACGAATTTGAATATTTTGGGCCATATTCTTTGTCTGAAGTTAATAAACGTCTTCATAAGACAAATACGCCAAGCAGAGATACTTCGTTTGATGATTTGAAAATTGAAATTGAAAATTTGAAAAGAGATATTAAGTCTCTTAAACAAAATCAAATGATTTGTGATCACCGTATTACTCAAATTGAGAAAAATAATTCTCTAACTGATTTTCCAACTTATTTTTCGGCTATAGGAATTTCCGAATTTTCAAATGAAAAGGGAAAAGAAATTTCTGATAAGAATGATCTGATTAATGATAATTCTGATATGTTTTTAGGAATGATGCAGGTTGTTACGGCTCATAAGTGGTACATTAAATGTACTATCTTGATTGATAATAGTTTCTCTCTAACTGATGTAGCAATGATTGATAGTGGAGCAGATGTAAGTTGTATTAAAGAGGGTCTTGTTCCTACTAAATATTTTCAAAAGAACACTCATTTGGTAAAATCTGCTTCTGGTCATGCTTTAGATATAGAGTATAAATTACCAAATACTCGTATTTGCCAGAATAGAGTTTGTATTCCTCATTTCTTCTTTTTTGTAAAAAACCAGTTATACCCTCCGATTATACTTGGAACCCCTTTTAATAATGCTATTTACCCTTTTAATAACATAGATGCACAGGGTTTTTCTGCTACTTATCAAGATAAAGAGATAAGTTATTCTTTTGTTACAGATCCCGTAACTAGAGATATTAACGCCTTGATTAATATGAAACAAAGGCATATTGATTCATTACAATTAGAAATATTGAGCATGAATATATTCGATACTTTACAATCTGCTAAGGTTCAGCAAAAGATTAAATTGATTGCTGAACAGATGGCTGTTGATGTTTGCGCTGATCACCCTAGTTCCTTTTGGAACCGAAAAAGGCATATTGTAACTCTTCCTTACGAAGAAAACTTCTTCGAGGATGATATCCCCACTAAATCTCAACTTTGCCAAATGAATGTTGAATTTGTCGAATTCTGCAAAAATGAAATTGATAATTTGTTACAAAAGGGTTTGAAAAAACCCTCAAAATCTCCTTGGTCATGTTCTGCCTTTTATATTAATAATGCTGCGGAAAAGGAACGTGCTATTCCTAGATTAGTTATAAATTATAAACCTTTGAATAAACATCTGAAATGGATTAGATATCCTATCCCCAATAAAAGAGATCTACTATCTAGATTATATGATGCCAATATATTTTCAAAATTCGATTTAAAATCTGGATATTGGCAAATTCAAATTTTTAAAGAGCATACTTATAGAACTTCTTTTAATGTTCCATTTGGTCAATATGAATGGAATACCATGCCTTTTGGTTTAACAAATGCCCCTTCTGAATTTCAGAAAATTATGAATGATATTTTTAACCCTTATTTAGATTTTATCAACGTTTATATTGATGACATATTAGTATTTTCTAAAACATTAGAGATGCATATTAAGCATCTTGATATGTTTAAGAAAATTGTAATACAAAACGGCTTAGTTATTTCTATACCAAAAATGAGTCTATTCCAAACCAATGTTCTATTTTTAGGCCATAATATTTGCCAAGAAAAAATTGCCCCGATACAAAGATCGATTGATTTTGCTTCAAAATTTCCTGATGTTATTACTGACAGGACTCAATTACAAAGATATTTGGGAAGTTTGAATTATATATCTCCTTTCTACAAAAGTTTATCTTGTGATCTAGCCCCTATGTACGACAGGCTGAAAAAGGATCATAGGCAGCCTTGGACTGACCAGCATACTACGTTAGTCAAAAGTATTAAACAGCGTGTTAGGTCTCTACCTTGCTTAACTCTTGCTAATCCTACATGGCAAAAAATTATTGAGACAGATGCGTCCAACGTTGGTTACGGTGGGATTTTAAAGTAAGTGAATCCCAACAATAAGAGTGGATACCTGATAAGATTTCACTCTGGTTAATGGACCGAAGCCCAGAAGAAATATGCTACTGTGGCTCATGAAATGTTAACTAATATTAAATGTGTTTTAAAATTCAAGACGATTTATATAATCAAAAGTTTTTAATAAAAACCGATGCTCAATCTGTTAAATATATTTTTGACAAAGATTTCAAACATGAAGCGTCAAAATTAATATTTGCTAGATGGCAAGCTCAACAGGCACCTTTTGATTTTGAAATTCAATACAAAAAGGAATTGATAATTCTCTTTTGGATTTTTTATCCCGGGAAAACTTAGACTGATTATAAATTTCTATACGACTTTTCTCGATGAAGAATTATTAATTACTATCCTTAAAGTGGTTAGATTAAATAGAGACCTACAAAGTCTCATAATTGAATTGATAATTGAAGAAATCATTGATAAAATGATTAAAAATGAATTTTCTATTCATGATTATGCTGAAATTGTTAGGGATGATATGTTGGATTATTACTTCTCAGAATAAATTGACTTGTTATTTGTGCAGAATGGACTCTTCATGGGCCACCAGAGGTAGAGGTAGGGTAAGATCTTCCCTAGTAGATCATATTCTCAAGGATCGCCATATGGATCCTCATCAAGTTCTCCGGTGATACAAGAAGGGAAAAAGAGTTTAATAAACTCTAAGATATTTCATAAAGGAGATTCATCAGTAGGTCCGTCTATACATCTGGATGATATTCCACAAGATAATCCATTATACGGTCATCTACAGGCATATTTGGCCTCTAAAAAGCAAAGTAATACATTTGCTTCAATCGTTAGAGAAGAGGACAATGATGATATCAAGTCCTACGAAAAACTACCAAAGAAAGAAATAATATTTCTCCTAGAAAACTCTGAGATTCAGCGAAACGATGAACCATGGAAGATATTCCAGAGATACCTGATTAATGGGTTATACTACCCAGGTGAATCATATAAAACCCGCGCTTATTATGAGACCATCCTCATTAGCACAGGTAGTGCAGAATTCCAGCACTTTTCCGGTTATAACACCAGTGAGAACGTTTATAACTTCTCAAAAATTATTATCAAGCAGATTATATCTATTGAAGAATGGGGGATATCCACAATGAAATAGAGGCAGATAAGCCTTAATAAATCACCCATGAATTTTACTTACTGGGATTATATCCAAACATTCGATAGAGTATTATATTATAGCAATGATAGATATAAACACACTTGGTTTATTAAAATATGTGCAAAGATATTTGCAGGATCTATCCCTAATTGGTTTCTGAACTGGTGGTCATATCATGACCCCACAACAAAGATCTTGCCTGAGCCATTTCTTATGTTATACAAAGAATGGACAAAAATTTCTCCGTTTTTAACTGATTTATATCATATAGATCATATCTGTTATTTAGAAAAAAATGATCAGATATATTTTTTCATTGAATTCTCTATTCCGTGGATTCATAAATGGACCCCCGAATTGGGGTTTTACTGAAGAACAGATCCCTTGCTTATACAGGGTCTTTTACAATAATTTTTGGGATAAGTTGATGAAGAATGATCCCAAAACAAAATTGTTATACGGTCAAGAATTATTGGATTCCATTAAAGTACAGATCCAGTTATATGCGACCACTCCCCAGAAGAAAATATTTGATGATAGCTCAGTCAAGCATATTGCTAGGTGAATCTCCATTCAAGATGGAGATAAAACTGATTTAATAAACCAATATCTGGAAGAAATGAAAAGAAATTTGCTTCAAACTTTAAGCCAATGTAAAAAATCAGACACATCAATGCAAAGTGAAACAAGCAACGATGGTGTAGAGGAAGATTCTCAACCTATGATGACATAAAGGATATTGTTTGATAAGAAAATCAAAGAAGTGGAATATTTCCTACAAACGGTGGACAAAGTAGAAGAAAGAAATAGTGGAAAACAGTGAAGCCGCCAAGGACTCCACAACAGGACCCCACTACAACAGTAGAAACATTGTATACACAGTAGATACACTGTATACACAGTAAATACACTGTATAAGGGACCCGCATAAGGGACCCACTGTACTGTACATAGATTCCTTATGTTTTTTTCTCTTCCTATAAGTAGGAGCCCTCTCTCATTCGAGGAGGCATCAGAAAATTCCCCTCTCCCTCTCTTGAATCTCTCTCTCTCTCTCTCTTGTAAAGTCTTTTAAGCTTCTTAGCTTCTTCATTTTGTAAATCAGTTGAAGGAATTAAAAGTTTCAAAGTTCAATTCATCATCTTCAGGGCCTTGCGTCTCCGCCATAAAGGTATTTGTTTATTTTATTTTATTGTATAGTATTTAAATTACTTTATTTCTCTCCACTGCCGTGACTATGTCCGGCTAAGCGGATTCATATCTATGTTGAAGAACTAATTTTTCTTGCATATTAACCATGAAAAATCCAGACTCTTTCAAAATATAGAGGAATTTTAATATAGTTTCTTGGCTTGGTTCCAAGATTGTGGTACAGTTGACTCTGGTACTACTCTTATTGGCTTTGCCTTAGTGGCCACGTCTAGCCAGCTATGACATTAAAGCCTGCTGAAGTTGTCAAAAGGGCTATCCCTTTCACAGTTAGAACTTCTAGACACATGGGCTCAATAAGAGTATGTATCGGACCTAGACATGCCCCTTGCTTGGGTAAAAGGATAGATCCTTCCATACAGTCATTAAAACTATAGTAAAATTCCTGTATATTTCAAATCTTTACTGGTCGTGCGGACTACCGCCAACCTTCAAAGGTACTGCAACAGCTAGATCTAGATGGCCGTACGGACTACCGCCCGCCTACCCTAATCCTGGTGTATGTGGTTTCTAACTGTGAAAGGGATAGCCCTTTTGAATACTTCAGCGGGCTTTAATGTCATAGCTGGCTAGACGTAGCAACTCAGGCAAAGCCAATAATAGTAGTTCCAGAGTCGACTGTACCTTAATCTTTGAACCAAGTCAAGAAACTATATAAAAATTCCTTTATATTTTGAAAGGTTTTGAGATTGATCTGATAGATTTATCTGAAAGTAGTAAAGATTTGGATAATACTTGCACCGCTTGTAAAGGTGATATTTGCACTTGTGATGATGATGAGTTTTATAAATTGCAATCACAATTTAAAGATTTGAATATAAACACTATTACATCTGACAATGTAATAGAACTTTTAAAGGAAATTACTGATAAAAAAATTTGTAAAAAATTATAAATTTGACTGAAAGTTCTAGTTCTAGTGGTTCAAAGCTTTTTGGAAGACAAAAAAACGAATTTGAATATTTTGCGCCATATTCTTTGTCTGAAGTTAATAAACGTTTTCATAAAACAAATACGCCAAGTAGAGATACTTCGTTTGATGATTTGAAAATCGAAATTGAAAATTTGAAAAGAGTATTAAGTCTCTTAAACAAAATCAAATGATTTGTGATCACCGGATTACTCAAATTGAGAAAAATAATTATCTAACTGATTTTCCAACTTATTTTTCGGCTAATGGAATTTCCGAATTTTCAAATGAAAAGGGAAAAGAAATTTCTGATAAGAATGATCCGATTAATGAAAATTCTGATATGTTTTTAGGAATGATGCAGGTTGTTACGGCTCATAAGTGATTATGACGACCCAAAGGGGTCATCACCTGTTTTATTATCCATCTGTGTCTTCAAGGACTTGAAAACCTCATTTAGAGTTACCTTGATTTGCGTGCGCAGTCCGGGCGTGTAACCGGAAAGCTTAAATATGAAATTCGTTGAAAATGCTAATTTTTGAGGTTAAAATGAATAAATTTGACTTCGGTCAATATTTTGGGTAAACGAACCCGGACACGTGATTTGACAGTCTCGGGAGGTCTGTAGGAAAATATGGGATTTGGTGTATGCCCGGAATTGAATTCCGAGGTCCCAAGTTCGAGAAACAAATTTTTGAGTAAAAATTGTTTTCTGAAATTTATAAAGAAAATTGAAATGAAAATTGTTTAGAACGTGTTGGTATCGGGCCCGCATTTTGGTTCCGGCGCTCGGTACAAGTATTATATGTAGTTTAAGATGTTTCTGTGAAGTTTGGTTGAAATTGGACGTCATTTGACGTGTTTCGACGTAAAACTCTAAATTTGAAAGTTTATGAAATTTGAAGAAAAACTAGTGATTTTGAGGCTTGATTCATTGTTTTTGATGTTATTTTGGCGATTTGATCGCACGGTTGAGTTCGTAAGATGTTTTTGAGTTAGAGTGCATGTTTGGTTAGGAGCCCCGAGGGCTCGGGTGTGATTCGGATGTGTCTCGGGATGGTTTTAGCATTAAAAAAAGTTGCAGAAAGTAGCAGTTCTGGTGTTCTGATATTTAATTCTATGCGATTGCATAGGCAGCATCGTGATCGCATAGTGTAAGCTTCCAGGTGCCCAATTTTGTTCTATGCGATTGCATAGATTTATCCGCGATCACGTAGCTTAGCCACAATTCATTCAATGCGATTGCATCCTTCTTCCGCGATCGCAGTTCATAAAACCAAACCTGAAAGTGCGAAGTCCTTTCTTCTATGCGATCACAAAGCTTGGTTCGCGATAACAGAGACCAACCTTCCCTTCCCCTATGCGATCACATGACTCTCTTCGCGATCGCATAGAGCAATTTTGCCCAGTTATAAATTTTAATTGCAGAACAGTGTAGTTGCGGGATTTTCATAAAAACACACGAACTCTTTCTTTTCCAAGGTCCTTAGGCGTCCATTGAAGCTCTCTTTCACCAATACTTCTTAGGTTAGTAAATTTCAACTCGTTTTCTTCATTTTCCATCAATATCTATTAAATTCCTAAGCCTAAAACATGTAATTTAGAGTAGAAATTAGGGGATTTGGGTAGAGTTAGGTTTTTGGGAATTTTGTGTGATTCAACCTCAATTTGGGGCCGAATCTTAAAATAAATTATATATTTGAACTCGTGGGGTTATGGGTAATCGGGTTTTGGTCTGAACCTCGTCTTTGGACCATGTGGGGCTGGGGTCGAATTTTGGTATTTTTGGAAGAATGCTAGGAACTTCATATCTAAGCTATGAGATTTTGTTATCGAGTCTTTATTGATATTATTGAATTAATTATGCCTAGATATCGTTGTTTAGGAGTCGGATTATAAAGGAAAGGCGGTATTTGAGGGTTGATTGCTATTCTTTAGACCAAGGTAAGTGTTTGTTCTAACTTTGGCTTGAGGAAATAGGATTAGAGTGTTGTTTGCTATTTGCTAATTGTTGAGTACGGTGTATAGGCATGGTGACGAGTATCTATGCACCGGAGTCTAGCATGACCGTGAGTCTTGTTTGTGTTTGTTCGGATTTTTTGATACCTCTTCCTTGTTAAATTAATAAATTTTATATAATGTGAAGAGTTTGAGGAAAAATTATGATTTGTACATTCTTGGAGCGTTGGCTCGAACGAGAATATGATAATTGAGCAAGAAGTGATCAAAAGAAAAAGTGATGTAAGTATTCCCTTGCCGGGACGTGTAGTTTATTATAGTTGTTGCTCCCTTGCCGGGATTTAAGTATTATATTTGTCCTCCCTTGTGGGGATGTTTAATATTGTTTGTTTATCCCCTCGCCCCATTTGGTTCTGATTGTTGATTGGGTGAGGAAGAGCGATTATGCATGAAGGGTCATTTTGTGCCACGTTTTGAACATTTATGCACGAAGGGTCATTCCATGCCATGTTTGAATATTTATGCACGAAGGGTCATAGCATACCATGTTTTGAATATTTATGCACGAAGGGTCATTATGTGCCTTGATATGAGAGTTTATGAGAATAAAAACACGAAGGGTGATGTCATGCATTTGTTGCTTTCTAATTCTTTGTTGATATCCGAGTTATTTTGTTTTTTTTTCATTACTTGTTGTTATTTGATTTACTTCGAGGTTATAGCTTCCCTTACCCTAATTATCTTGTGATTGTTGTTTGGGTGAGGAAGAGCGTAAAGCACGAAGGGTGATGCCGTGTATTGTTTTGGTGAGGACGAGAGTAAATGCACGAAGGGTGATGCCATGTTATTTTTTTGACTTTTGTTTCTTGTTGATATACTGACTTGTTGTTTTTTTCTGTTATTGAGGATTTCTATTTGAACTGTTAACTCCCCACAGCAAGTTTTCCCCTCCCACATTGACTGATTATTTCTGTATCATTTTCCGCTGCATGTGTATATATATATATATGAACTGTACATGTTTATTTGGAGTCTGGTCCTAGCCTCGTCACTACTTCGCCGAGGTTAGGCTGGGCACTTACCAGCACATGGGGTCGGTTGTGCTGATGCTACACTTTTTGCATCTTTTTGCACAGATCCAGGAGCAGCTTTTGGACCTCAGCGGTAGGATTTGATCGGGAGCTGACTTCAGTCTAGGGACTTTCGAGGTAGCCTAGCTGACGTCCGCATGACGGAGTCCCTTCCTATTTTACTTGGATTGTTTCCCTTTTGTATCAGAACAAAGCATTGTATCTTTTATTCAAACCTTATTTGTAGTACTCTCTAGTAGTTCGTGAGTTAGTGACACCAGACTCTGGGTAAAGACGTATTTAGACTTCCGCATTTAATTTCAGTTATCTAAGTTTAAAGACTTCCGCTTTTATTTAATTGTCTCGTTTTGTTTATAATGTTGCGAATGTTATCAGAAATGTTTTAATACTTGGCTGGCCTAGCTCCAATAGTAGGCGCCATCACGACTCCCGATGGTAGGAAATCTGGGTCGTGACAAGTTGGTATCAGAGCACTAGGTTACTTAGGTCTCACAACTCACAGACAAGCTCGGTAGAGTCTGAGGGATCGGTACGGAGACATCTGTATTTATCCCGTAGAGGCTACTGAGTTAGGAAAACTTCACATCTGTTCTTTCTTGTCGTGCGGTTCTGTTTCCCCAATACTGATTGAATTTCTACTCCGTTCTTTCGCATATGGCGAGGACACTCGCTTCCTCATCGACCGTGCAGCAGCCCGAGCCCCGAGCAGCAGCTCCTATTAGGGGCAGAGGGTGAGGCCGAGGCCGAGGTAGGGGCAGAGCTCAGCCCCGAGTAGCAGTTCCAGAGGTGGAGCCTCATGTTGATTATGATGAGGAGGTTTCAGCTCCGGTGGGCCCAGCTCAGGTCCTAGAGGGTTTCATTGCCACCCAGTTCTTCAGGATGCCCTGGTTCGATTGGTGGGCCTTATGGAGAGTGTCACCCGAACAGGTTTGCTTCCTATAGCACCAGCCACTTCTCAGGCTGGAGGAGGGGCTCACACTCCTGCTACACACACTCCGGAGCAGGTAGCTCCCCAGATTCAGACTCCAGTGGTTCAGCCAGTTGGGGTAGTTTAGCCGGGTGCCATAGCTCAGACCGGCGATGGAGCGGCTATGTCCGCCGATGCTTTGTGGAGACTGGATAGGTTCACCAAGCTCTTCACTTCTACTTTTGCCAGTGCATCTACTGAGGATCCCCAGGATTATCTAGATAGCTGCCACGAGGTTCTCAGAAACATGGGTATTGTTGAGACCAATGGGGTTGATTTTGCTACATTTCGCTTATCTGGATCCGCCAAGACTTGGTGGAGGGATTATTGATTAGCGAGACCAGCCGGATTGCCATCTTTGACTTGGGAGCAGTTTACAGTGTTGTTTCTAGAGAAATTTCTCCCCGTTACTCAGAGAGAGGCCTATCAGAGGCAGTTTGAGCGCCTCTAGCAGGGTTCCATGACTGTTACCCAGTATGAGACCAGGTTCATCGATTTAGCTCGCCATGTTCTCATCATACTTCCCACCGAGAGAGAGAGAGAGAGGGTGAGAAGGTTTATTGATGGTCTTATTCTGCCAATTCGTCTTCAGATGGCCAAGGAGGCCGGGAGCAAGATCACATTTCAGGAGGCGACGAATGTGGCCTGCAGAGTTGAGATGGTTATGTCACAAGGAGGTGGTCATGGATCGGATAAGAGGCCCCATCATTCAGGCAGATTCAGTGGTACCTCGTCTGGAGGTAGAGATTCGTATGGTAGAGGCCATTCTCCTAGGCCCTTTCAGTCAGATCTCCAGGTCTCTCATGGTACTCCAGGTGGTAGTGGTTCTTAACCATATTTTTCGGAGCAGCAGTCCTTCAGTGCACCACTAGCTCCCATCAGTGCACCACCACTTTAGAGCTTCTGGGTAGGACATTCAGGTCGACAGGTCCAGCAGTCTCCGCAGCCGAGGGCTTGCTATGGTTGTGGTGACCCGAGTCACATTGTTAGATTTTACCCTCGAGCTTCGGGTAGTTCTCGGCAATAGGGTCCTCGTCCTATGATTCAGGCACCAGTTGCTCCACAGCCTGCCCAGCCAGCTAGAGGCGGGGGTAGAGGACATAGAGGTGGAGGTAGAGGTCATAGAGGTGGAGCTCAGACCGCCAGAAGTAGGGGTCAGCCAGCAACCGATCGTCCCAGGGATGTGATTCAGGGAGGTGTGGCCCAGCCTCGATATTATGCTTTGCCAGCCAGGCCAGAGGCTGAGTCATCTGATGTTGTTATTACAGGTACTATTTTGGTCTGTGATAAAGATGCTTCAGTGCTATTTGACCCTGGATCTACGTATTCATATGTGTCGTCCTATTTTGCACCCTAACTGGTTATGCCTAGTGAGGCCTTGAGTATTCATGTGTATGTATCTACACCAGTGGGTGATTCTATAGTAGTTGATCGGGTTCATCATTCCTGTGTTGTGGTGTTTAGGGGACTTGAGACCCGTGTTGATTTGTTGCTCTTAGATATGCTGGATTTCGACATTATATTAGGGATGGATTGGTTGTCCTTATATCATGCGATCTTGGATTGTCATGCCAAGACTGTGACTTTATCCTTACCGGATTTGCCTCGTTTAGAGTGGAGAGGGACTCCTGGTCATTCTACCTGCAGTGTTATTTCGTATGTGAAGGCTCGGCATATGGTCGAGAAGGGGTGTTTGGCCTACTTGGCTTATGTTCGTGATTCCAGTGCTGAGATTCTCTTTATTGATTATGTGCCCATGGTTCGTGAGTTTCCTGAGGTTTTCCCATTAGACTTGCCAGGGATGCCACCCGATAGGGATATTGATTTTTGCATCGATTTGGCTTCGGGCACTCAGCCCATTTCTATTCCGACATATCGCATGGCCCCGCCAGAGTTGAAAGAGTGAAGGAGCAGTTACAAGACCTGCTTGGGAAGGGTTTCAATAGACCCAGCGTGTCACCTTGGGGTGCGCCGGTTCTGTTTGTAAAGAAAAATGATGGCTTGATTAGAATGTGCATTGATTACCGGCAATTAAACAAGGTTACAATTAAGAATAAGTATCCACTACCTAGGATAGATGACTTGTTCGATCAGCTTCAGGGTGCCAAGGTATTTTCAAAGATTGACTTGAGATCTGGCTACCATCAGTTGAGTATTAAGGCATCCGATGTCCCTAAGACAGCATTCCGCACTCGATACGGGCATTATGAGTTCTTGGTTATGTCATTTGGGTTGACCAATGCCCCAGCAGCCTTTATGGATTTGATGAACGAGTGTTCAGGACTTATTTGGACTCGTTCGTGATAGTCTTCATTGACGATATTTTGATATATTCCCGCAGCCGGGAGGAGCACGAGCAGCATCTTAGAGTGGTTCTTCAGACCTGGAGGGATAGTCAGTTATATGTTAAGTTCTCGAATTGCAAGTTCTGGTTGAGCTCAGTTGCATTTCTGGGTCATGTTGTATCAGCAGAGGGTAATCAGGTTGATCCAAAGAAGATTGAGGCAGTCAAGAACTGGCCTAGACCAGCATCAGCCACAGAGATTCGGAGTTTCTTGGGGTTAGCAGGTTACTATCGTCGGTTCGTGGAGGGGTTCTCATCTATTGCAGCCCCGATGACCAGGTTGACCCAGAAGGGAGCCCAGTTCAGATGGTCGGACGAGTGTGAGGCGAGCTTTCAGAAGCTCAAGACAACTCTGACTACGACACCGGTATTGGTTTTGCCCACAAGTTCAAGGCCTTATACAGTCTATTGTGATGCATCTCATATTAGACTTGGTGCAGTGTTGATGCATGATGGCAAGGTCATTGCCTATGCTTCGAGGCAGTTTAAATGTCATGAGAAGAACTATCCAGTGCATGATTTGGAGTTGGCATCCATTGTTCACGCATTGATGATTTGGAGGTACTATCTGTATGGTGTGGCGTGTGAGGTGTTCATGGATCATAAGAGTCTTCAGTATTTGTTCAAGCAAAAGGAGTTGAATTTGAGGCAGAGGAGGTGGTTGGAGTTGTTGAAAGATTATGACATCACTATCCTATATCACCCGGGAAAGGCCAATGTGGTGGCCGATGCCTTGAGTAGGAAGTCAACCAGTATGGGCAGTCTTGCTTATATTTCAGTCGGTGAGAGACCGCTTGCTTTGGACGTTCATTCTTTGGCCAATCAGTTAGTGAGGTTGGATATTTCTGAACCTAGTAGAGTATTAGCTTGCACGGTCGCCCGTCCTTCGTTATTAGAGCGTATCCGTGATCGGCAGTTTGATGATCCCCATTTGTGTGTCCTTAGAGACACGGTGCAACGTGGAGGTGCCAAGAAGGTTACCTTAGGTAATGATGGAGTTTTGAGATTACAAGGTCGAGTTTGTGTGCCTAATGTGGGTAGGCTGCGAGAGTTGATTTTAGAGGAGGCCCATAGCTCCCGGTACTCTATTCATCCAGGCGCAGTGAAGATGTATCAGGACTTGCGGCAGCATTATTGGTGGCGTAGAATGAAGAAGGATATCGTTGCATAAGTGGCTCGGTGTTTGAATTGTCAACAGGTTAAGTATGAGCATCAGAGGCCTGGTGGTTTATTTCAGAGGATTGAGCTTCCCGAGTGGAAGTGGAAGTGGATCACTATGAACTTCGTTGTTGGGCTCCCGCAGACTCGGAGGAAGTTCAACGCAGTTTGGGTCATTGTTGATAGGCTGACCAAGTCAGCGCATTTCATTCCTGTGGCAGTCTCCTATTCATCCGAGAGGTTAGCTGAGATCTATATCCGGGAGGTTGTTCGCCTTCATGGTGTGCCGGTATCTATCATCTCAGACCGAGGCACACAGTTTACCTCGCGTTTTTGGAAAGCTGTCCAGCGAGAGTTAGGCACCCAGGTTGAGTTGAGTACAACATTTCATCCTCAGACGGACGGGCAGTCCAAGCGGACTATTCAGATATTGGAGGATATGCTCCGAGCTTGTGTCATTGACTTTGGAGGTTCGTGGGATCAGTTCTTGCCTTTAGCAGAGTTTGCCTACAACAACAGCTACCAGTCGAGTATCCAGATGGCTCCTTATGAGGCTTTGTATGGTAGGCGATGTCGATCTCCGGTTGGATGGTTTGAGCCGGGGGAGGCTCGGTTGTTGGGTACTAATCTGGTCCAGGAGGCGTTGGACAAGGTCAGGATCATTCAGGATAGGCTTCGTACAGCTCAGTCCAGGAAAAAGAGTTATGCAGATCGTAAGGTTCGAGATGTGGCTTTCATGGTGGATGAGCGGGTATTGCTCCGGGTGTCGCCTATGAAGGGCATGATGAAATTTGGGAAGAAGGGCATGCTTAGCCCAAGGTTCATTGGTCCATTTGAGATTTTTGATTGAGTGGGAGAGGTGGCTTATAGACTTCCATTGCCACCGAGCTTATTAGTCGTACATCCAGTGTTTCATGTGTCCATGCTTCAGAAATATCACGGCGATCCATCCCACGTGTTAGATTTCAGCACTGTCCAGTTGGACAAGGATTTATCTTATCAGAAGGAGCCGGTAGCTATTCTAGACCGGCAGGTTTGCCAGTTGAGGTCGAAGAGTTTTCCTTCGGTTCGTGTTTAGTGGAGAGGTCAGCCTCCTGAGGCATCAACCTGGGAGTCCGAGTCCGATATACGGGACCGTTATCCTCACCTTTTCCCCGATTTAGGTACTTCCTTCTTATGTCCGTTCGAGGACGTACAGTTGTTTTAGAGGTGGAGAATGTGACGACCCAAAGGGGTCATCACCTGTTTTCTTATCTATCTGTGTCTCTGAGGCCTTGAAAACCTCATTTAGAGTCGCCTCGATTTGCATGCGCAGTCCGGGTACGTAACCGAAAAGCTTAAATATGAAATTCGGTGAAAAATGCTAAATTTTGAGGTTAAAATGAATAAATTGAACTTCGGTCAATATTTTGGGTAAATGGACCCGGACCCGTAATTTGACGGTCCCGGGAGGTCTGTAGGAAAATATGGGACTTGGGCATATGCCCGGAATTGAATTCCGAGGTCCCAAGTCCGAGAAACCAATTTTTGAGTAAAAATTGTTTTCTGAAATTTATAAAGAAAATTGAAATGAAAGTTTTTTAGAACGTGTTGGTATCGGGCCTGCATTTTGGTTCCGGCGCCCGGTACAAGTCTTATATGTAGTTTAAGATATTTCTGTGAAGTTTGGTTGAAATTGGACGTCATTTGACGTGTTTTGGACTTAAAACTCTAAATTTGAAAGTTATGAAGTTTGAAGAAAATTTGTAGGATGTTTTTGAGTTAGAGTGCATGTTTGGTTAGGAGCCCCGAGGGCTCGGGTGTGATTCAGATGTGTCTTGGGATGGTTTTAGCATTAGAAAAAGTTGCAGAAAGTAGCAGTTCTGCTGTTCTGATATTTCATTCTATGCGATTGCATAGGCAGCATCGCGATCGCATAGTGTAAGCTTCCAGGTGCCCAGTTTTGTTCTATGCGATCGCATAGATTCATCCACGATCGCATAGCTTAACCACAATTCATTCAATGCGATCGCATCCTTCTTCCGCGATCGCAGTTCATAAAATCAAACCTGAAAGTGCGAAATCCTTTCTTCTATGCGATCACAATGCTTAGTTCGCGATCGCAGAGACCAGCCTTCCCTTCCCCTATGCGATAGCCTGACTCTCTTCGCGATCGCATAGGGAAATTTTGCCCAGTTATAAATTTTAATTCCAGAACAGTGTAGTTGCGGGATTTTCATAAAAACACATGGACTCTTTCTTCTCCAAGGTCCTTAGGCGTCCGTTGAAGCTCTCTTTCACCAATACTTCTTGGGTTAGTAAATTTCAACTCGTTTTCTTCATTTTCCATCAATATCTATTGAATTCCTAAGCCTAAAACATGTAATTTAGAGTAGAAATTAGGGGTTTTGGGTAGAGTTAGGTTTTTGGGAATTTTGATTGATTCAACCTCAATTTGTGGCCAGATCTTAAAATAAATTATATATTTGAACTCGTGGGATTATGGGTAATCGGGTTTTGGTCCAAGCCTCGTGTTTGGACCATGTGGGCCCGGGGTCAAATTTTGGTATTTTTGGAAGAATGCAAGGAACTTCATATCTAAGCTATGGGATTTTGTTATCGAGTCTTTATTGATATTATTGAATTAATTATGCCTAGATATCGTTGTTTCGGAGTCGGATTATAAAGGAAAGGCGGTATTTGAGGGTTGATTGCTATTCTTTGGACCGAGGTAAGTGTTTGTTCTAACTTTGGCTTGAGGAAATAGGATTAGAGTGTTGTTTGCTATGTGCTAATTGTTGAGTACGGTGTATAGGCATGGTGACGAGTATCTATGCACCGGAGTCTATCATGACCGTGAGTCTTGTTTGTGTTTATTCGGATTTTGTGATACCTCTTCCTTGTTAAATTGATAAATTTCATATAATGTAAAGAGTTTGAGGAGGAATTATGATTTGTACATTCTTGGAGCGTTGGCTCGAACGAGAATATGATAATTGAGCAAGAAGTGATCAAAAGAGAAAGTGATGTAATTATTCCCTTGCTGGGACGTGTAGTTTATTATAGTTGTTGCTCCCTTGTCGGGATTTAAGTATTATATTTGTCCTCCCTTGCCGGGATGTTTAATATTGTTTGTCTATCCCCTCGCCTCGTTTGGTTGTGATTGTTGATTGGGTTAGGAAGAGCGATTATGCATGAAGGGTCACTCCGTGCCACATTTTGAATATTTATGCACGAAGGGTCATTCCGTGCCATGTTTGAATATTTATGCACGAAGGGTCATACCGTGCCACGTTTTAAATATTTATGCACGAAGGGTCATTCCGTGCCTTGATATGAGAGTTTATGAGAGTAAAAGCATGAAGGGTGATGCCATGCATTTGTTGCTTTCTAATTCTTTGTTGATATCCGAGTTAAGTTGTTTTTTTTCATTACTTGCTATTATTTGATTTACTTCGAGGTTATAGCTTCCCTCACCCTAATTGTCTTGTGATTGTTGTTTGGGTGAGGAAGAGCATAAAGCACGAAGGGTGATGCCGTGTATTGTTTTGGTGAGGACGAGAGTAAAAGCACGAAGAGTGATGCCATGCAATTCTTTTGACTTTTGATTCTTGTTGATATACTGACTTGCTGTTTCTTTCTGTTATTGAGGATTTCTATTTGAACTGTTAACTCCTCACAGCATGTTTCCCCCTCCCATTTTGACTGATTATTTTTGTATCTCTTTTCTGCTGCATGTGTATATATATATATATATGAACTGTACAGGTTTATTTGGAGTCTGGTCCTAGCCTCGTCACTACTTCGCCGAGGTTAGGATGGGCACTTAGCACATGGGGTCGGTTGTGCTGATGCTACACTCTGTGCATCTTTTTGCACAGATCCAGGAGCATCTTTTGGACCTTAGCAGTAGGATTTAATCGGGAGCTGACTTCAGTCCAGGGACTTTCGAGGTAGCCTAGCTGACGTCCGCAGGCCGGAGTCCCTTCCTATTTTACTTGGATTGTTTCCCTTTTGTATTGGAACAAAGCATTGTATCTTTTATTCAAACCTTATTTGTAGTACTCTCTAGTAGTTCGTGAGTTAGTGACACCAGACTCTGGGTAAAGACGTATTTAGACTTCCGCATTTAATTTCAGTTATCTATGTTTAAAGACTTTCTCTTTTATTTAATTGTCTCGTTTTGTTTATATTGTTGCGAATGTTATCAGAAATGTTTTAATACTTGGCTTTCCTAGCTCTAATAGTAGGCGCCATCACGACTCCCGATGGTGGGAAATCCGGGTCGTGACAGTGGTACATTAAATGTACTATCTTGATTGATAATAGTTTCTCTCTAACTGATGTAGCAATGATTGATAGTGGAGCAGATGTAAGTTGGATTCAAGAGGGTCTTGTTCCTACTAAATATTTTCAAAAGACCACTCATTTGGTAAAATCTGGTTCTGGTCGTGCTTTAGATATAGAGTATAAATTAACAAATACTCGTATTTGCCAAAATAGAATTTGTATTACTCATTTCTTCTTTTTGGTAAAAAACTAGTTATACCCTCCGATTATAATTGGAACCCCTTTTATTAATGTTATTTACCCTTTTAATAACATAGATACACAGGGTTTTTCTGCTACTTATCAAGATAAAGAGATAAGTTATTCTTTTGTTACAGATCCCGTAACTAGAGATATTAACGCCACCAAACCAAAAGTCATCATAGGTGACTGACAGAGTTCAAACATTAGAAAAACATTAATTCAAAAGAGGAAGGGGCAGATCACAGCATGCTTAATAATGGAACTCGATTAAACACAAGCAGGAAACAGGCATGAGTGCAAGAAATAGTAAAGAAACATGTTGTTGTTGATTGTGAAGATTAATTAGAACATACCACTAAAGAAGCAAATGTAGAAAGAAAGTAAGCAAATTTCCCACAGCCTAGCCTTGGCTTTCAGCCGGCTAGGTAAGGCAGCAACACAAGTAGTAACAGAGAAAAGAGAGAGAGTTTTGAGTGAAGTGTGTGTTCTGAACTTAAGTGTTCATTTTTTTTAAAGAAGAGGGGTGCAGGGTATTTATAGTTTTTTAAAAACGAGTGAAGGAAAAGTAATAAGATACAAACATGGAAACAATCATAGGTCATAATCAATTACGCAAGTGATTCCCTTTAATTAAGGAATCAATGTTTAACGGTAGTGACAGATTCAAAATAAGGAAAGAAAATCAGTTTGTAAGCAGACTGATTGTTGCCATAAGAGAAGTAGTAAAACCATTAAGTAAGAAATCAAGTCTCAGTACAGAGATATGCTTATTTTGGGAAAGAAATCAGTAAGGTAAATATTACATTAAAGGAAAAGAATCAATCAGCTTTGAACAGGCGAGTGAAATTAGGGTTCATAAAAGAAAAGCTTTAGAAATCAATCATAAGATGAAGATCAATCAAGGAAGAAACTCCAGCATATAAATAGAGTGAACAAGATATCAGACATGCGAGGCCAAACCTATTGGCAAAAGAAATAGCATACAATAGCAGCAGGAATAAACATACGGTTCAGTAGATAATCAGGGCTCACACATATATCCAATGCAAAGAAGAGAGTCAAAAGCGAGTAAAGGTCTCACAGTAACAAGTGAGGAAATGTGATGACCCGGCCAGTCGTCTCATGAGTTACCACTCTGTTTCCCCCATTTCAGTTTATTTACGCTTCGTTATCCGTATTTTATGTGATCGGGTTGATTAGTTCGAGTTCGGAGAGGATTTTTGGTAAGAAATGAGACACTTAGTCTCTTTTAAGAAGGCTTAAGTTGGAAAAGTCAACATTATGTTGACTTATATGTTAAAGGGCTCGTATGTGAGTTCTGATGGTTCGGTTAGCTTCGGGAGGTGATTTGTGACTTAGAAGCGCGATCGGAATGAGTTTTGGAGTTGTAGAGAAGATTTAGACTTGAATTGGCGAAATTAATATTTTGGCAAATTCCGGTTGATAGGCGAGATTTTGATATAGGGGTCGGAATGGAATTCCGAGAGTTGCAGTAGCTTTGTTGTGTCATTTGGGATGTGTGTGCAAAATTTTAGGTCATTCAGACAAGATTTGATAGACCTTTTGATCGAAAGCATAATTTAAGAGTTCTTGGAGTTCTTAGGCTTGAATCCTATGTTAAATTGGTGATTTGATGTTGTTGGAAGCGTTCCGAAATGTTGAACAAGTTTGAACGATGCCATGGGATGTGTTGGTACAATTAGTTTGAAGTTTGGGGGGTCCCGGGTAGGTTCCGGGATGTTTTAGGCCGAAAATCATAGTTGTAGCAGGTCCAGGAGGGTTGCAGGCCCCAGAACTCACCCACGCGGTCCGCACATAAAATAAGTGCGCCCGCGGTGAGTGCAGTGTGGACCGCACAAAAACGGGCGCGGCCGCGGTAGGCGTTGCGCGGGCCGCACAAAAGTGGGCGTGGCCGCTGTGGAGAACCTTCCCGCTGGTCCTACTTCGGAAGCTCATATCTTTTGATCTACAAGGAATTTTGAGGTGATTCAAAAACAAAAGTTGTATACCTTTGTTTCTAATTTCCGGAAATGTAAAAATATCACAATTTGGACATTTGTAGGAAAGTTATGGCCAAAATACTAAAGCATGTCACTGCAGAGGAAGGCCTGCGCGGCAGCGGTCATTTCTGCGCAGACCACACCATCTTGTGCAGCCCGCGGTCATTTGATGCGGCCCGCGGAGACTGAGATTTGAGGCGTACCCCATAAATACGAGGTTTTGGATTTTATTTAATATTTTGACCTAGAGAGCTCGTATTTTGGTGATTTTTCGAAGGTTTTTCAAGAAATTCATCGGGGTAAGTGATTTTTACCCAGAATTGGCTAGAATACATGAACCTATCATTGAATTCATCATTTAATTCGTGATTTGAGATGGAATTTGGGAAGAAAATTGTGGAACCTTTCAAAAATATAAAATGATGATTTGAAGGACCAAACAGTGTCAGAATTGTATAATTTTTGTAGGGTTAGACTCGTGAGAGTGCGCGGTTTCTGGAAATATAATTTTTTTTCGATTCCGAGATGTGGGCCCGAGGGGCGTTTTGGTCATTTTTCATAATTTCGCGTATTAGCCTAGAATTAAAACATAGAATCATTTGTTTGAGATGATATTTACTATATGCAATTGAATTGAATAGATTTGGGCCATTTGGAGTCGGATACTCGTGGCAAAAGCGTGGTTTCTAGTTAAGTTTGAGTCGGTTCGAGGTAAGTGGCTTGTCTAACCTTGTGTGGGGGATCTTTCCCCTTAGGATGTGCTATATTTGATAATTGATATGCCCTGTACGTGAGGTGACAAGCGCGTACTTGAGCTAATTGTTAAAAATCCGGTTGTTCGTTAAGTATTTCAATTGAGTTCTTTTTTTTTCCTGTTTTGTTATACTTGTGAATCTAGCATGTTGCTAGTCTAGAAAGGAATGTTTAGTTGACTTAATTGCCTATTTGCTTAAATTACCTGAATTGCTTTACGTGAAGCATGTTAGGCTAGAAGTAAGTGTTTACTCGGTACGAAATTAGCATTTAATTTAATATTCTCGTGTTGCTTCTTTATGTTTTAAATTGGGACTACGGGATGGTATCCTAGGAGATCCCTTGTTCGTATTGATGACCTGGACTGAGGTACGGGATACCACGAGATCCCTAGCAGGTAAATTGAGGATACCGAGAGATCCTCGGGATACCAAGAGATCCCTGGAAAATATTGAGGATACCGAGAGATCCTCGGGATACCAAGAGATCCCTGGCATATATTGAGGATACCAAGAGATCCTCGGGATACCAAGAGATCCCTAGTACATGTTGAGGATACTAAGAGATCCTCGGGATTCTTAAAGATCCCCGGTTACTTTCCTTGTGGTTTGTTTTCATCTCTGTTTCCGTTATTGTACTCTTATTATCCTGTATAGATTCTTACTGTAGATTCTCAATTGCACTGTTTATCTTATCCTGTCATCTTTATATTTTATTAACCTCAGTAGGGACCCGACCTTCCTCGTCACTACCCAACCGAGGTTAGGCTTAGCACTTACTGAGTACCGTTGTAGTGTACTCATGCCTCTTCTGCGCATGTTTTTCATGTGCAGATCCAGGTACTGCGGATCAGGCTTACTACCGTTAAGGGAGGCGACTACTTTAGAGACTCCGAGGTACATCTGCCGCGTCTGCAGGCCAAGGAGACCCTTTCTATTTCTGCCCTTAGTCTTTAGACCTTCTGCATTTTTCTGTTCTTATTAGACATTCCAGAGTTAGAGCTATTTAGTGTTCATCTCAGCTTGTGGATCCGTGAGTTTCCGGGTTTTGGGATAGTGTATTAGAGTATTGAGGAGATGTGTGTGTGTTGAGCGGCATGTAAATATTATTTCCTTCAGTTATTTATGGATGTTGACTATTTATTCCACAAGTTTAGTTATTTTCCGCATTGTTAGGCTTAGACTAGGTGCCGTCACGATAGTTCACGGAGGGCGAACTGGGGTCGTGACAGGAAATCTCTTGAAAAAGTTAGGGTTTCAACAACAATTGAGTTTAAAGGATAGTAAAACTCAGAATCAAATAACCTCATAAAGAAAAGAGCCAGAAACAAAGAACTTTAATCACATCATGTGCATGCTCAAACAAACAGTTCCAGGCCAAGAAGACCTATGGTTTTCAGCAATAATTGAGTTTAAAAGATGGTAAACAGACAAGTCAAGCAAGAGTTTAAACAAACAAGCACACATCTAACAAACATCTTCAGGACTCGATTGAGACCCAAAAGAAATTAGGGTTTTCAACATGCTAACTCAGATAGAAGAACAACACGAGCAAAACATAGCAGAATCACAAATATGTTAAAATCAGAGAAAAGATTTTGAAATAACTTAAAAGAAAAACCTTAATCGAAAAAGATGAAGAGTCGTTTTGAAAGAAAAGTTAAAGAAACTTCGAGAAAATGTTTAAAAGTTCAAGGTAATCACAGATCTAAAGCAGATCAGAAAGAAAGTTAAAAGATCTTAAAGATTAGGGTTTTGAAAAACCCAGAAAAGGTGAGAAAGGCCCTGAAAGTTATCGATCTAACCAGGAGAGTCAAGGTTCCGACTCAAACAGCCATGGTTGGCCGGAGAAAAGGTCAAGGATGACCGGAGAAGAGCCATGAACTGAAATCGAACAAGGACTGAACCAGGCTCCTTCAAGATCTGGTCGTGAAACCACAAGAACAAACACATAGAAGCCATGGAAGGCTGGTACAAATCTCAAATGACCATGGAAGGCCATGGATTAGGCAGATATCAGGGTGGGGTGAGAGGGCGGCGGCTAGGATTCATGAGAGTTTTAGAGAGAGTTGAGAGAGAAGGGGATTCAAGGGCGGCGGTAGGTGAGAAATGAATTAGGTTTAGGGGTTGGTTTGGGTTAAAAATGGTAAGGGGTAATGGGAGCCATTGATCGTTATTAAAGTGGTTAGGTGGGAAACCCGGGTTGGATCATTTAAACGGGTAAAGGGTCGGTTTAATTTTAAATTGGGTCGGGGTAAATTGGGTTCAAATTGGGGTTGTAATTAGGTTGAAATTGAAATGAAATCTGGCTAGATTTTAAATAACCATTTTACCCATTTATTTTATGAAAATAGCAAATTAAATTTTGGAATTAAATTGAAATTACTAGAATGTTTTATAAAATATAATTATCAATTTAAAAATATTGGACTTAATTTTTATAAATGTAAACGTAATTAAATCTTAAAAAAGCCTAATGTTGTAATTATATGCAATTTAGCTTTAAAAATACTAAATAAATTTGTAAAAATATGAAAAAATTATATTAGCTATATTTTGGAATAAATATGATAACCCAATAAATGAATCATTAAAATAATAATTTTGGGAATTATTATTGGATTTTTTATGAATAAAAATAGGGAAATAAATTGGTTTAAATTTTTTTTAAAAATTAAGGAAAAATAATAAAGCATTTGGACATACTTATATATGCACACATATGATATTTTGAAAGTATTTTGTATATTAAAAATATATAGGGAAAAATTGGGTATCAACACCTCTACCATTCGAATCTCTACTTCCAGACAAGGTACCACTAAATCGGCCTGAATGACGAGGTATCTTGTCAGACCCCTGACCACCTCCCTACGATAGAACCGTCTCAACTCTCCTGGCCATATTGGCCGTCTCCTAGAAAGAAATCTCACTCCCAGTCTCATTGGCCATCTAAAGTCGAATAGGCTGGATAAGTCCCTCAATGAACCTCCTCACCCTCTCTCTCTCTCTCTCTCTCTCTCTCTCTCTCGGTGGGAAGTATGATAAGAGCATGACGAGCCAAGTCGATGAATCTGGTCTCATACTGAGTAACGGTCATAGAACCCTGTTGAAGACGTTCAAACTGCCTCCGGTAGATCTCTCTCTGAGCGATGGGGAGAAATTTCTCCAGAAATAGCTGAGTAAACTGCTCCCAAGTCAAAGTTGGTGATCCGGCTGGTCTAGCCAAGCAATAATCTCTCCACCAAGTCTTGGCGGATCCAGACAAGCGAAAAGTAGCAAAATCGACCCCATTGGTCTCCACTATCCCCATATTGTTGAGATCCTCATGACAGCTGTCTAGATAATCGTGGGGATCCTCAGAAGATGCACCACTAAAAGTAGTAGTGAAGAGCTTGGTGAACTTGTCCGACCTCCACAAAGCATCGGCAGACATAGCTACTCCATCACCGGTCTGAGCTACCACGCCCAGCTGAACTACTAGAGTCTGAAACTAGGGAGCTACCTGCTCCGGAGTGCAAGTGGAAGGAGTCTGAGCTCCTCCTCTAGCTTGAGAGACGGTTGGGGCTATAGGAAGAAAGCCTGCCTGGGTGACACTCTTCATAAGGCCCACTTGACGGAACAGAGCATCCTGGAGTACTGGGGTAGCAATAAACCCCTCTGAGACCTAAGCTGGGGCCACCGAAACTTACCCTACCTCGACCTCTAGCACGGCCTCGGCCTCACCCTCTACCCCTCGTGGGAGATGCTGCTGGGGGCTCGGGCTACAGTTTAGTGGATGAGGAAGCGCGTGTTCTCACCATCTGCGAAAGAACAGAGTAGAAATTCAATTAGCATTGAAAAACCAACCCGCACAATAGGAAAGAATAAATGTGAAGTTTTTCCTAACTCTATAGCCTCTGGAGGATGAGTACAGACGTCTCTGTACTGATCCCTCAGACTCTACTAAGCTTGTCTTTGAACTGTGAGACCCATGTAACCTAGAGCTCTGATACCAACCTGGCACACCCAGATTTCCCGCCCCTCGGGAGTCGTGATGGAGCCTACTAATATGAGCTAGGCAAGCCAACTGTTTGACCCAATTACCTTTTTACCCCTTTTATATTCTTTAACAATTATAAAGCAACAACGTGTAGACAGCGGAATTTACAATAAGCGAAAGAAAAATAATAAATTATATGAATATATATCTAATACAATTGTTTGAGCATCGACTACCCAGAACTGGTGTCACAGTTTCTAAACTAAGTAAATGAAACAGGAATAAAGGGATAAAGGGAGATGCCAGGGCATGCGGACGCCTACAGGACTACCTTGGATCTCCGCGTGGACTGAAGGCAGCCACCCAATCTACGGTCCAAAAGCTGCTGCTCTGGGATCTGCACACAGTGCAGAGTGTAGTATCAGCACAACCGACCCCATGTGCTGGTAAGTGCCTCGCCTAACCTCGACGAAGTAGTGACGAGGCTAGGACCAGACTACCAATGAACCTGTGCAATTCAACTATATACAACAGAAAAGAAGAACAGTAATATACAGTCAAGTATGGGAGGGGTAACATGTTGTGGGGGAACTATCAATTTAAAATACAAAGACAACAGGTAATTGAAAGAAACAACACATCTCAGACATCAACAAAGAATCAGAAATCAATAAGTACATGGCATCACCCTTCGTGCTTTTACTCTCGTCCTCACCAAAGCAATCAAGTAATGAAAATGTGCACGATATCACCCTTCGTGATTTTACTCTCGTCCTCACCATATAATCAATATAATCGGCACGGAATGGTACATCTTGCGGCACGGCATCACCCTTTGTGCTTTCCACTCTTTCCTCACAAATCATACACGGCATCATCCTTCATGCTTTAACACTCTCTCACCAAAACAATACACGGCATCACCCTTCGTGCTTTAACACTCTTCCTCACCCAAACAACAGTCACAAACAATAGGGCAAGGGAATAAATGAAATTACAATAAGAATCCCGGCAAGGGAACAATAGTTCAAAAATCAAGTCCCGACAAGGGAACAACATCATAAAAAAAAGCATCACATCCTGGCTAGGGAGATAACATTAAAAGCAACAATATCCTGGCAAGGGAGATAATATAATGATTCTCTTCTCTTTTTACTTTTACTTCACAAATGATCTAAAAGGTTCAATTACCACTTATACTTTCACATTTCATTATACAACTTGAGCCAACGCTCCTCAAAGTTCAAATGTCACAATTACTTCCACAAACTTTGCCCAATAATAGAAATCATCACCAAAGCATGAATAATACAACGAAGTCATAATAATCACAATAAAGACTCATGGGCATGCTTGAAACCAATGTATAGATACTCGTCACTATGCCTATACGTCGTACTCAATAAATACCACATAGCAAATAGGACTCGACTCCTAATCCCTTAAACTAAGGTTAGACCAAACACTTACCTCAATGTCACGAACACAATTCAAGTCTCTACTATCGCTTTACCTCTTTATTCTACCACCAATTCGCTCGTATCTAGCCACAAGTTACTTAATTACATCAATAAATTCTAAACGAATCAATTCTAATGCATAAAAATGAGTTTTCTAAAGTTTTACTAAAAAGGTAAAAAAATCACCCCCAGAGCCACATGGTCAAAACCCGAGGTTCAAACCAAAACCCGATTACACATTCCCCCACGAACGCAAATATATAATTTGTTTTGAAATCGGACCTCAAATCGAGGTCCAAATCTTCAATTTTTGAAAAATTTAGGTTCTACCCAAAACACCCAATTTCCCCTATGAAAATCATTGATTTGAGTTAAAATCATGTGAAAAGATGTTAATGATTGAAGAAAACGAGTTAAAATTGACTTACAATTGTGAGCACGTGATTTTTGTCTTACGCGACAGTCGCTCAAAAAAATGAAAAATAATAACAAATGGTCCTGCTGTACAATTTTCGTATTTTACGTGGCATTTTGTTAATTATTTATGATTTTTGCCCATTTTTATTAAAATAAAATACAAAATGTACATGTCATGCGTAATTTGAACCGCAATCCGATTGTTAAATAGAAAATCATAAATATGCGTCTTCGTCCGTGATTTTTGTTTTGTTTGATTTTACCTGTTTTAAATATTTTAATATGTGTGTGCAAATAATTGTATTAAGTGTTTATTTAATTTTAATTTGATTTACTTAGGTTTTGTTTTAAAATAAAAAAATAAAATAAAATAATAATAAAAGAGAGTGCAAAATTGGGTTGAAAATCAGTTGGGCTTATTTTTTATTTTTAATTCGAGGCCCAAAACTCAAACCCAAAACCCCTGTGTAACCCGGTCTAGACCAGCTGATACCCAGAGCGTCCAAACGACACCGTTTTAATCCAGTCTGATCTGGGCCGTTGATCTCAGATTGATCAACGGCCAAGATCACTTCCCCATAACCCACTGATGAACCCGACCCATTCCACCCGGACCGACCCAACCCCTCTAGTTTTGAAACGACACCGTTTCCTATTAGTTGAAGGATCTTGGCCTTCATCGTGTCTCATCCGACGTCCAGGATCCGTTCATCCACTCCATATATAAGCTCCCACTCGTACCCTGCCCCCCTATCCAATACCCTAGCTTTCATCATCTTCACAAGAACCCCAAACCCTAGAGCCGCCCCCATCTCCCTTTCACAAGAAACCCGGCAGCATGAACGTCGGTGACCTCCGCCTGAACACCATAGAACCCCCTCACAACCCTGAACATGTATCTGTTAACCACTTAGCTCGAATCCCTTCCCACCTTCTCGAATCTTCATTTGAAGATTCGAGTCGGAACCTGACTCACACCGTTTGACCCCAGTTTCACACCAGACACTCCCCAGACCCCCTCGTGACCAAACCATGCTTGGTTTGGTCCGAATCTGACCAGGGAAGCATGAATCCCAGATCTGATTTTGGAACCATAGGGTTCCTCGTCACTGGTCCGTATCCGTTTAAGCCAAAGAGATTAAGGTTTAATGGACCTTAATCGAAGTGTTTCTCATCTGAGAAACATTTCGATTAAAGTCCGTTCAGCCTTAAGAAAGGCCTGTTCGAATCCAACCTGAGGCTCTTTGATTTTTTCAGGATTTAAGGTGAGTTTTGTTTTGTTTTCTTTTCTTTATTCCATGTGCTGATTAAAGGTCTGTTCATGTTTTGTTTTAATTTGTGTCTTTGAATTTTTATCAACTGTTGTTTGTCCACCTTACCTGAACCTCTGTGTTTGATTGAATCCCTCTTCTATTTTTACTGATAATGTGTATAAGTATGTGCTGTGCAATTAATCGAACCGCAAATTTGACTGATCAACTGATTCCCCAGTACAATTCTGCTTGGTCAGTATGATTCATGTCATGTGTTCGATACTGTTAAATGCCTGATTTTTGACTACGATTATACATGTTATGATTAGTATAGTCGAGTCGACATATATCGTCAATTAGTTTCGATTGTCCAAACAATAACAAATTGACCTGCTGCTGTCAAGCATTGCCTGAATCTAATTAGGAACTGAGTCTAGTTACTTATAGTTATTAATTGGATTTCAGAAATCTAAGGTGTGGTCTGTAATTGCAAATTGAATTGATAGCACGTGCACTTGTGCACAACATGTGCATAAAGGCCCCCTTTCTGAATTAAAACAGTGTGACAGCATATGCTGTCAGACTACATTCTGCTGCCCATACTCTACTTTAGTTTCAGAAATAATAAACATTACTCAAAAGTAAGACTGCCAGGGAATATGATGGGGGAGGTTTATACTTAATTAGCTAAGTGGAAACTAAAAAGGGGCAGCACATGGGAAGGTGTTCTGATGATCTAAACATGCTGTTAAAGGGATGATTTGAGGCTTATAAAAGGAGGACTTCCATCAGTTTAAAAAAAGGAGGAGGAGAGAGATCCGATAAGAGAGAGCAAAATACATACACATACACACATAGACAGGCATACAGACCTTAAGATAGACATAGATACACACACACAGACAGAGAAAAAGAGAATACACACAGAAAACTTAGTTTAGAGATTGAGAGTTGAAGTTCTGAAAAGCAGAAAAACTGGAAAAGAACTCTGTTTGATAACACAGACAAACAAAACTAGAAATTGCATTCTTCTTGCTGTCTTGATTTCACTGGTCTCGACCTGTTTGTCCAATACTGATTTCTTCTAAATCCAACTGAGTCTACTGGTTGTTTGTTGGTTTACTCTGGGACTTGGTCTAGCTGGGATCTTGATTCTATTCCAATTATTTTGCTTGTTGTTGCTGCTGCTATTCTGTTTCTTGCTGCTGCTGATTTCCCTATCTTCTTCCTCTTCTCCTTTGCATTTTCAGTATTTCCAGGTACACATCTCGAGTCTCACATTGGTGTAGCTGATTGTAACATTGAAAAGCATGAATCGAAAGATCTAAAGAATTTTTTTTATCATCTGTTGCCTTACTTATAGCTTTGCGAATATTGTTAAAGCTTTATAAATCCTTTAACTTGTAGACTAATAGAGAATACATTAGTAAGTTTGTGCTTAATTAATGTTTATTTGAAACTGTGGTGTTTGATTCGTTTAGTAGCATACAGGATGTAAATATAACTCATGGAATGTGAAACTATTTAGTGCGATTGTTAAAATTAAATTCACTCTTTCAGCATGCTTTGAATAAGTAGAGGCAAATGGCTGTTAAATCTAGCCAAATATAATACAGTTTTGAATCACCCAGTTTCGATTTCTTTAGGCAGTTTATAGGACTAGTTTTGAATATCATCGTTAGTATTCTTTAATAAGGAATTCTATTAACCCTGTTTAAGCAAGTTAATCTAAATTCGACTTAAAGATGTTTATTCGGATTAAGTGTTGTATTTCGTTAGAATAAACGGATTTCTTTGTCAAATTAAAGCATTTTTCCATTGAAGTACAATGTTTTCTCAACTTTGTAAATAATTAACCATAAGAATCCGGATTAGGCCAAAGCATATAATTAAATTAGCATGTACCTTTTTCTTCTAGTTTTAGAGACAAACGCATTAGAAATGTAGCCACTTTAGGATATCCTTTCTAAAATAGAGACGAGTCTCACCAAATTAAACGCAAAATTGCGGGGCCCTTAATAAATAACCATAATAAAATTTTAGAATTCGGGATAGGCCGTTTAGTGAATTTCATGGCCTTCTACAAAAATAATAACTCGCTAGACTCTTTAGGCGCGGCTTAATAATTTAACCTTCTTAAACACGGGTGCACATTGATGTGACCCAAATCCAAATCTCAACGGAGTCAAAATGTGTCGACGATCACGGGTGCATTGATTGTGACGTGGTTCGAGATGCATTTTCGTGACGTTGCAATTCTATAAAACTAAATGATAATAATAAAAGCGGTTTAAACTTAATAAAAGCATGTAAGTCATAACATATATTTAAATCAGATATTTAGCCATTATAACAATTTAAGCGACCGTGCTAGAACCACGGGATTCGAGGGTGCCTAACACCTTCCCTCGGGTCAACATAATTCCTTACTTAGAATTTCTGGTTCGCAGACTTCATTTGGAAAAGTCGAATAGTTTTCCTCGATTTGGGATTCAAGATAAACCGGTGACTTGGGACACCAAAAGCCAAACCTTTCCCAAGTGGCGACTCTGAATTAAATAAATAATCTCATTTCGAATATTGTCACTTAAATTGGAAAAACTCCCTCGCGCATTTAACCCATCGGGGCGGGCGCGCAAAAACGAGGTGTGACAGCTCTGGCGACTCTGCTGGGGACATAAACCCAGAACCACTGGTTCAGGGTTCAAGAATTCGAGCTTAGAATAATTGTTATATTTGGCTTTATTATCTAATCTTTATTACATGTTTTTGCATAACGTGCTAAATGTTGTCTTTTACCGCTTTGATATTATCTGAACTGTATATAAACTGTGCCGAAACCCTTCTCTTCTTACCTCCGGGGAGAAGCTCGCTAGTCGAGACTCCCTATTCTATTAGTGTCAATACCTGAAATAAGAAAGAGGTCGGACAAGTTACAAAGCCGGACGATCTCGCGGGTCCCCGGTACGTAGCCCCCTCCTCGACTCGAGTTGTCCGCTCGGGTACACAGTCTAGAACAAATACCCAGGTTGTGAACCTAGTATAACGAAACTTCATGCCGGATCCCTAGTAGGAACGCTTATTTTCATCATGTTCATTTGACTTAGGGGACTCAACACAGGGGTTGGGTCCGTCTAGGACTAGCAACCTGAATTGAAAAGACCATCCTGCTGCACCTTATTTGTTTTGCGCATTTATTTGCTTCAGTTCCGCATGCTGACCGGTTTCTAAAAATAAAAGGGAAAAATAGCAGCATAGGGAGATAATTACTTCTTTTGGAAAAACCAATGTCCAAGTAGTGTCGAAACCTCGCCGGAATTTCTTCTAAAAAAATATATATATAAAAAAAGATTGTCTTCTAGTTTGATTTTAAAAAAAAAATAATATAAAAATTTTCTTTTTATCATTTTCAAAATCAAAAAAAAAGAGAAGGTATTTATTTAAAAGTAAAAAAAAACGGAAAATTCATAATTCAAAAAAAAATGTTGTTTCTTTCGTAGTACCCCTTTTATAAATTTAGACTAATAGTCCAAATATTTCCTAAAAAAAATAATAAATATTTTCTTTAGTCTTTATCTCTTTTCAAAAGAAAAAAAAGTATAAAAATATATATTCTTGTTTTTTAGGTTTATTTGATTTTCTCTATTCACGATAGCCGAACTACGCCAGTTTAATTCTCACCGGATGTGAGATACGTAGGCAACCCTCGTCGGGTTCAACCCCATTTTTGCTAAAATAGCCAAAATCAATAAATAAATAAAAGGAGAAAAAGACGTGTCAAATTTTAAAAGAGTCATAAATAAGTCAGGTGATGCTGTTTTGTCATAAATAGCTGAATGTTCCCGAAAGGGACGCCGGAAGGCTGACTTTGCATAAACGGCCACCTTTGAGTCATTTTTCAAGGTTTGATCCAGTTGACCCACACAGCCTTAAAATCTTCGTCACCGAGGCGTTGAAAGGCCGTGTTGGCAATATTTGAGTTTTCTAATTTGAAAAACTATAAAAAAGTCATAAATAAGTCAGGTGATGCGGTTTATCATAAATAGCCGAATGTTCCCGAAAGGGACGCCGGAGGGCTGACTTTGCATAAACAGCCACCTTTGGGTCTTGTTTAGTATTTTTGTCCAGTTGACCCACACAGCCTTAAAATCTTCGTCCCCAAAGTGCTTAAAGGCCGTGTTCAAAACTTGATCCCCTTTGAAAAATATTTTTGAGTCAAGTCATTTTGTTAAAATCACCCTAATAAATGTGCTGGATGAGCACGATGCAAAATGAACATTTTTCAATAATAACCAAAATCCCTGTCAAGTTACGGCTATGGTGGAATGATCTAGGTGTTGAAGGACAAAATGAGGTTAAGAAATATCTGAAAGGTCTCGTGGGTTTGTTGGAAATCCAGCCTCGGGGAGATATCATAAGAGCTTTAGTCACTTACTGGGACCCGACGCACAATGTTTTCCATTTCTCTGATTTTGAACTCACCCCGACTTTGGAAGAAATGGCTGGGTACATCGGAAATGATGAACTTCCGTTGAGGAAAAAATACTTGGTCGCCCCAAGAGCTGTCACGGTACATCGGTTCCTAGATTCACTGAAGATACCCAGAACGGTCCACGACCCGGATCTGGCTGCCGGTTTTTGTACTCCATGCTTCACATATGATAGGTACGGTCATGAGGGAGGATTCAATAATCCAATCAACAAACTATGCAGCAAAGGTATTCGTCAGAAGTAGGACAAACACAGACGGGTAGCCTTCATGATGATGTTCCTGGGCCTTCTGGTATTTCCAAGGAAAGACGGAAACATTGATTTGAAGATATCCGGGGTCGTCAGCACTTTACTCACGCAAAGTGACAGTACTCTCGTGCCTATGTTGGTATCTGACATCTTTCGAGCTCTTACAGCCTCTAAAGCTGGAGGAAATTTCTTCGAAAGTTGTAACTTGCTCCTACAAATGTGGATGACCGAGCACCTCTGCCATCGTTCCGAGATATTGAGCCATGGTTCCCCGGAAAAGACTTGCATAGAAGAATTTTACACGAGAACCAAAGAGATTAGTTTGCCCAAAGGAGTCATGGCATGGACCTCGTTCTTTCAAGCTCTTACTGCCATCCAAATACAATGGACACTGGGATGGTTGCCTGTTGACGAGGTCATATATATGCCGGCAGCTAAAACCCATTTCTTACTGATGGGGCTTAAGAGCATTCAACCTTATGCACCCTGCCGAGTTTTGAGACAGCTCGGAAGATGCCAGACAGTACCTTATGAGGAAGATCTTAGCACTCAAGCAGTTGAGATAAGTCCTAACGGACAGTTTCCAGAAGCGAAAATTCGCCAAATCTGGAGTGAGTGTCAATATTTGAAATCAGATACTTGCGTGCGGGATCGAGCCAAAGGGGAGACGGCGCCAGGTTACCTGGCATGGTATAGAAGGGAACTTGAGCATGAAAGGCTGGCTAAGAGACCCCACATCCTGAATTTCGCTGAAACATCGCTAAAACAGTGGGATTGGCTAGCAAAAGAAAGAGGCTATTGCGCCGAAATCAGCAGGTTGAAGCGACAAGTGGAAAGCCTGAAATATGATCACAACGTGCAAGTTGCTACCAATCTGGGAGAACGAAACAGGTTGATTCAGGAAAACGAAATGCTCAAAGCCCAGATCAAACAGACAAGGATAGATGCGGATAAGCAGCCAAGGCGTTGAGCAGATGAGCAGTTGATAAAAAGGCTAAAAGGCAAAGTCAGGGAATGGCAAGAGGATTTAGAGAAATCTAAAAACATCATAGCAGAACTCAGAGCACAATGGGATACAAGAGCAGATAAGCATCGCCGACACTTGAATCAATTGGAAGGCGATCACGAGAAAACTATTGCTAAAATAAAGAGAGAGATGGCTACACTTGAGATCCAAGCAGCTAATCAGGCCCAGGATTTCCAAATTGAGAGCAGATACTGGTACGATTCGTTGGCCCAGATGAAGTTAGAAGTACGACAACTAAAACATCAGCATATACAGGATGCTCAGGTGTTCAAGATATGTAGCGATCAGATAAAACGCCTACTCATAGAGAAGAAGCAAACCAGAGATAGGATCAAGGCCATTGCCCATGCCATCACCCGACGATGTCTACGATGTGAGAACATGACCAGCGTTACCGTCCTCTCGGCAGTAATGAGCTATGTCAAGCAGACCATGCATGAGCTGGAGCAACTTGAGAGGGATCTCACACCTAGGACCGCGGCGAGGCCGAACGATGCCCCGCGGACACAAATTGTCAAAACCATAATGTACTCATAAGTCGAATCTGTATCTTAGCATCTGTTGCTTGTTTTTCCCATCAGTTTGTTTAGTCTAGGATGAGTCTAGGTTTATTTTTAAAGTTTGCTCTTTCTTTTGCTAAATGTAGTTTTTTAATAGACTGTTTCGACAATAAAAGGTGTGTTTCCTTCATTTGTGTTTCGAACTACGTAATGATATGATTCACGTAGGCATCGTGATACGTAGGCAATCCTCATCGGATCCGTTCGCATTTTTACCGTAAAAATAAAAAAAAATATAAAAGAAAAACAAAAGAAAAAAAATGATAAGAAAAGGGAAGCCTAAAAAAGGAACGCCGGAACGACGCATGCTTTCGTTGCAAACATGTAGAATTCACTTAACTGTATAGGTGCATCATGCTCAACGTGAGGTTGCCTATCTGTTATTTTGTTTCAAATTAACCGTGTGTTTGTCGTTGAGTACATCCAGGTTTTTGGGAAAGACGGTTGGTTTGGTGAAAGTCTGGCCTCGCACTCATACTTCACGAGGTCAAGGAGAAGTGTTCAACTACCTGTTGTTAGAACCAGAAGCAGCACTCACACTTACTTCACCAGGTCAAAAGGAAGTGTGGAAATGTCTTCAGAGGTTCCGATGTCAACAACCCCTGTTTCCGAGGAAAGTTCTATCTCGGCCGTCCTCACACCTGAATCCGCAACTGCGGAGGAAAATAGAATCCTACGGCTCCGCATGTTGGAAATGCTGGACGACTGGAATAATGGGAAAGAGCCGCCAAGTGTCGTCCCCGGATTCCCTGAGTTATTCTCCAGATCAAGCGGGACTTCTAATGTCCCCATAAATTATCCTGCTACTCCATTCGGGTACCCAGCCACCTCAGCCTTCTCTGCTGGATCGCCTTCTGAGCCTCGTCCCCGAATGTCAGCCACCGATGCAAGCATGAACATCTTTACTGCACCGCCCTGCCCGATTACGGCACAGCCTGCTACGTACAAGCCAAGCTTTGACTCATCTTCTTTTACATTCCAAGCACCCTCATTCTCAATGGAACCAACTAGGTTCGCTACTAGCGCTAATCCTCCACCGCCTCAGTGCGAGCTTGCACCCGGGCAGGATCAGACCCCCAGAATTGCGGAACAAAATGAGATAGCCAAAAGAATGAGAAGCCTTGAACAGAGCTTGAAGAATATGCAAGGTTTGAGCGGACAGAAGAGTGTCTCTTATGCCGACCTATGCATGTTCCCTCACGTGCACCTGCCAGTAGGTTTCAAGACCCCAAAGTTTGAGAAATACGATGGGCACGGTGACCCCATTGCACATCTTAAGAAATACTGCAACCAATTGCGGGGAGCCGGCGGAAAAGAAGAACTGCTAATGGCATATTTTGGGGAAAGTCTAGTAGGGATAGCCTCGGAATGGTATATGGACCAGGAAATGTCCCGATGGCATATATGGGATGATCTCGCCAGAGATTTTGTAAAACAATTCCAGTATAACATCGACATTGCACCAGACCGAAATTCTCTGTCAAATTTAAAGAAAAAACCTTCAGAAAGCTTCAGAGAATATGCTATTAAGTGGCGTGAGCAGGCGTCGAGGGTGAAGCCTCCTATGGATGAAGTGGAAATGGTCACTACCTTTCTCCAGGCTCAAGAGTCTGACTATTTCCAAAACATGATGTCAGCCATGGGAAAGCCATTTGCAGAAGCAATCAAGATTGGAGAGATGGTGGAGAATGGTCTGAAAACAGGTAGGATTCTGAGTTAAGCAGCCATAAAGGCGACCTCCCAAGCCGTCCAGAGCGGGTCCGGAGGGATGGAAAGAGGGAAGAAAAAGGAAGAAACGACCATGGCAGCCTCAGAAGCAAGGGAATATCATCATCCCAAGCCCCGTTTTCCAGAAAGAATCCCACAACACTACTACCCCTACTCAAATCTGGCATATGCTCATCAACCCTATATGGTCATGAATGCCCAGCCTTATGCCCATCCACCGCAACAAGCCAACCGAGGCCAAGCTCCACCTCCCAGAAATCAGCCTCCTTACCGCAACCATTATAACCCACAACCTCCCCAGAATAACTTCCGCCCTCAGGAGCCACCTCGAAGGTAGACTTTCACGCCCATCGGTGAACCATACTCTACTTTGTTCCCGAAGCTAGTCCAGTTGGGTTTCCTACAACCAATCCCTCAAACGAGGCAAAACCCGACGTCACCTTCTTACAAAGCTGGAGTCAGATGCGCCTATCATTCAGGGGCCGAGGGACATGATACAAATGACTGCTGGTCGTTGAAAAGAGTGGTCGAGAATTTGATAGAGCAAGGGAAAATAGTGCTAAGGGACGAGGAGATCCCAAATGTGACTAACAATCCATTGCCTGCTCATAATAATGGGCCGCTGATCGGAATGATTTGCGAAGACAAAGAATTCGACCCTGTTCTGAAAGCTATAATTGCCATTGTCGACACGGGGAAGAGGCCTGAGATAGACCAGAAACCAGAAAAGAGGGAGGAGGCCGAAGCTACAAAGAAAGAGCCTGAAAAGAAGGTGGAGAAGAAAGTGGTACCGGTAAAGGATGTGATTCTTTACATACCACGAGGTCGAGCTGAGAAGACGCAGAACTTCGGGATCAAAAAGACAAAACCTATGTACATGCCAAAAGGGGCCTATATGGTCTGGGGGACGATTCAACCACCTCGGCTGAATGAGCCAGTGGTTATCGGACGCGTGCCACAAAAGCCAATGACCAACCCGTCCACAGTGCCGTGGAATTATCAAAAGACTTTGGTAATGTACAAAGGTAAAGAGGTCATAGGAGAACTTCCAGAAAATAATTTCAGTGGAAAGTATTCAAATACCCAAGAACTGAACAACGCCACACAAAAGCGCTTCCCACCAAAGAAGCCTGTAAGCGTTGAAGAAGCGGAGGTGTTCTTCCAACAAATGAAAATGCCGGATTATGAAGTGATAGATCAACTGCGCAAGTACCCCGAGCAAGTGTCCATGCTATCATTGTTAATGAGGTCGGCCGAGCATCAAAAGATCTTACTAAAGACCCTGAATGAAGCATATGTGCCAGTTGAAACCTCGGTTGAACAACTAGAGCGGATGACAGAAAGATTCTTCGCCGTTAACCAAATCTCTTTCAGCAAGAATGATTTACCCCCGGAAGGAGCGGCACACAACAAGGCCTTGCATGTAACAGTTAAATGCGAGGACTACTATGTCAAGAGGGTAATGTTGGATGGGGGATCAGGTGTTGACATTTTCCCGCTCTCTACGCTACAAAGAATGGAAATTGGGACCGGAAGAATCCGACCCAACAATGTCTGCGTAAGGGCTTTCGACGGCATCAAGAGAGATACCATAGGGGAAATAGACCTGTTGTTGGTCATAGGACCAGTCGAGTTTCAAGTAAACTTTCAGGTGCTCTACATGGATACATCCTACAATTTCCTCCTCGGCAGACCTTGGATCCATGCGGCAGGAGCCGTGCCTTCCACTCTTCACCAGATGGTGAAGTTCGAGTATGAAGACCGAGAGATCGTGGTCCATGGAGAGGACGAGCATGCTATCTATCGGGACCCATCCATCCCATATCTTGAACCGAGAGAAGGGAGCGAACATACGGTCTATCAAGCTTTCGAGATTGTACTGGCAAAGCAGTACGAAGAGGGAATACCCTGCCCCCAGCCGTTCTTGTCTAAAGCCTCGGTTATGGTGGCCAAAGAGATGATCCGGCACGGATTTAGGCCAGGGAAAGGGCTTGGACGAACCCTTCAGGGAATAACAGAACCCATCACCTTGCCAGTCACCAAGAAACCTTTTGGACTAGGCTTCAAACCTACTCCAGCAGACGAAGAGTGGGCAAAGAAAAGGAGAAATGAGGTTTGGAAGTTACCTCAACCATTGCCGGATTTGTATGAAACCTTCATCAGGCCAAGGTACGCCGAAGAAGAAGATGATGAGGTCTTCACAACTGAGGAAATCGAGGAGATATGTGGGGCGATGAGAGAAATGCTCTACGAGGTCCACATGGTTCAACCAGGTGAAGGCACAAGCACTGCTGAGATGATGTACGTGGGGCCGAACGCCAAACTTCAAAACTGGGAGGCCACGCCATTCCCGACTAGACGGAAGTCCGGGTAGACCTGTCCTGCCACCTTTCCTGTGTCACAAGTTGTCTCCAGGACATAACTTGAACGTTTTCTTCCTTTCAATTGTTGTTTTGAATTCCTGAGTTGTAAACATTGTTGTCTTCCAACTTTCCAAAGAAAATGAAAAAAAAATCATCATTGCTTTCCCATTCTTTCTTTTGTTCTGATTTGTGTTATTTTTCCTTTTATCTTTCCTTTCAGTTATAATAATGCGACTTTAAATATGACATGCTTGCGGACTTCACGCCCAGATCACAACGAGCTATTTAACTGTGAATTAATGAACTCAGAACCAGAATATGACGAAGAAGAGACTTTTAGGGAAATAAACCGAGAGTTGGAACATTTCGAGAATAAACCTAAGCCAAATCTGAATGACACTGAACCGGTAAATATAGGAACCCCGGAAGAAATCTGGGAGACCAAGATAAGCATTCACACGGACAAGAAAACGCGAGAGGCGATAATTCAACTTCTTTTTGAATTTAAAGACGTGTTTGCTTGGTCATATGATGACATGCCGGGACTAGGTGTTGATCTAGTGGTTCATAAATTGCCGATTCATCCTGATTGTCCTCCAGTTCAACAAAAGCAACGAAAGTTCAAAACTGAGGTCAGTGACAAGATTAAAGAGGAGATCACTAAACAACTGAAAACGGGAGTGATTCGGGTAGTCCAATATACAACATGGTTGGCAAATGTGGTTCCAGTACTGAAAAGGACGGGAAGACTCGGGTATGTGTAGATTACCTAGATTTGAATAGAGGAAGTCCCAAAGATAATTTCCCACTGCCCAACATCCACATCCTCGTTGATAATTGCGCCAAACACGAAATACAGTCTTTCTTAGATTGTTACACTGGGTATCATCAGGTATTGATGGATGAAGAGGACGCCGAGAAAACTGCCTTCACCATGCCTTGGGGCACCTACTGTTATCGGGTCATGCCATTTGGTTTGAAGAATGCTGGGGCTACTTACATGAGGGCCATGACTGCCATTTTTCATGACATGATGCATCAGGAAATAGAGGTGTACGTGGACGACGTGATAGTCAAGTCCAGGACGCAGGATAATCACATCCAAGATTTGAGGAAGTTCTTCGAGAGATTAAGGAAGTATGACTTGAAGCTGAACCCAGCCAAATGTGCTTTCGGAGTTCCGTCGGGCAAACTTTTGGGCTTCATCGTAAGCAGGAGAGGTATCGAACTAGATCCAACTAAGATAAAATCTATCAGAGATTTGCCTCCCCCGAGAACGAAGAAAGACGTGATGAGTTTGTTGGGCAGGTTGAACTACATCAGTCGATTTATTGCCCAGCTGACAAGCACGTGTGAGCCCATATTCAAGCTGTTAAGGAAAGATGCGGCGATCAAATGGACAACTGAGTGTCAAGAAGCCTTTGATAAAGTCAAAGAATACCTTTCGAATCCCCCAGTCTTGGTCCCTCCAGAACCGGGAAGGCCACTTTTCTTGTATCTGACAGTCTTGGAGAACTCTTTCGGTTGCGTCCTAGGGCAACACGACATAACCGGAAAGAAGGAGCAAGCAATCTACTACTTGAGCAAGAAATTCACCGGCTATGAGGCCAAATACACTCTGCTAGAAAGGACGTTGCGCTCTGACGTGGGTTGCTCAAAACCTGAGACATTATCTCCAAGCCCACACTACGTTCCTCATAAGCAGGTTGGATCCTTTGAAGTATATATTTCAGAAACCGATGCCTACTGGGAGACTGGCCAAGTGGCAAATCCTTCTTACTGAATTCGACATAGTCTATGTCACTCGCACGGCAATGAAAGCCCAGGCGCTAGCAGATCATTTGGCCGAAAATCCGGTCGATGAGGAATACCAGCCATTGAGTACCTACTTTCCAGATGAAGAATTGAACACCGTAGAAGTGGTCTCGGAGGACGCTCATGTTTGGAAGATGTTCTTTGACGGAGCCGTGAACGCCAAGGGTGTAGGGATTGGGGCAATTTTGATCTCGCCTTCTGGTCAGCATTATCCCGCCACAGCTAGACTTCGTTTCTTTTGCACAAATAATACAGCTGAGTATGAAGCCTGCATCATGGGCATGCATATGGCAATCGATCAGGATGTCGAAGACTTACTGATTATGGGAGATTCTGACTTGATTATCCGGCAAGCTCAAGGCGAATGGGAAACTCGGGATGTCAAACTTATCCCTTACCGACAGCATGTGGAGGACCTCAGCAAGCGCTTTACATCAATAGAGTTCAGGTATATCCCGAGGTGTCACAATGAACTGGAAGATGCACTTGCTACTTTGGCTTCAATGCTACCCTACCCGGGCAACGCCCACGTCGATCCTTTGGAAATCCAAATCAAGGAAAGACACGGTTACTACAACGTAATCGAGGCGGGATCAAATACGCAGCCTTGGTACCATGACATCAAGAGGTTCCTGAAGACACAAGAATACCCCGAGCATGCTACTGGAGATCAAAAGAGGACTATTAGGTGACATGCAAGTGGTTTCTTTCTGAGCGGGGAATTGTTATATAAGAGGACCCCGGACCTCAATCTCCTAAGATGTGTCGATATCGAGGAGGCGAGGAAGATCATGCACAAAGTACACACAGGTGTGTGCGGACCTCACATGAAAGGGTATGTTTTAGCAAATAAAATCCTTCGAGCAGGTTATTACTGGATAACCATGGAAAAGGATTGCTTTAGCTTCGTTCGGAAGTGTCATCAGTGTCAGGTGCACGGTGATTTGATTCATGCACCTCCCACGGAGTTGCATCCCATGTCTGCACCTTGGCCATTTGTCGCCTGGGGCATGGATGTCATTGGACCAATCGAACCAAAGGCTTCGAATGGACACAGATTCATACTGGTTGCCATCGATTACTTCACAAAATAGGTAGAGGCTGTCACTCTCAAGTCGGTCACTAAAAAAGCTGTAGTGGATTTCGTACACTCAAATCTTATCTGTCGTTTTGGTATTCCTGCGACTTTTATTACAGATAACGCAGCAAACTTGAACAGTCACTTGATGGGAGATGTATGCGAGCAATTCAAAATAACGCATAGGAATTCTACTCCTTATCGGCCAAAGGCCAATGGTGCTGTAGAAGCAGCGAATAAAAACATCAAGAAGATTTTGAGGAAAACCATCCAAAGTTCCCGACAGTGGCATGAGCAGTTACCATTTGCATTGTTGGGGTATCGCACTACGGTACGCACATCAGTAGGAGCGACTCCTTATCTTTTGGTTTATGGGACCGAGGCTGTAATACCGGCAGAGGTAGAAATTCCTTCGCTTCGAACCATTGTCGAAGCGGAAATCGAAGACAGCGAGTGGGTCAAGACTCGGTTAGAGCAATTGACTTTGATTGATGAAAAGCGAATGGCCGCGGTTTGTCATGGACAGTTGTACCAACGAAGAATGGCCCGTGCTTACAACAAGAAGGTCCGACCCAGGAATTTCGAAGTAGGTCAACTGGTACTGAGGCGTATTCTGCCGCATCATGAGGAAGCAAAAGGGAAATTTGCTCCAAATTGAAAAGGCCCATACATTATAAGAAAGATATTGCCGAGAGGAGCATTGTATTTAGGTGATATCGAAGGAAATGACCCTGAAACAACAGTAAATGCAGATGCAGTCAAGAGATACTACGTCTGAATTACACTCCAGTAGTCTTGACACATTTGAAATGAAGGAGGTTTTATTCTCCACTACTCCCCAAACACTACCCAATTCTCTCTACAAGCCTTTGAGCCGCTTACAAAAAAAAAAACAAAAACAAAAACAAAAAACAAAAACAAAACAAAACATTGATTGAGGCCTGAACTACGTTTGACTTGATTCCGAAAGGATACGTAGGCAGCCTCTCCCTGAGGTTCAGTCACACCAACAATAAAATCCCATTCACCCTGAAATTGAAACCGGGGCACGTCGAGCAGTTTAGAAGTTAGTATCATCTACCTCTCTTTACCAAGCACAAGCCTTCAAATCAATTACCAAAGATAGTGGGAAACCAATAAGCGTCACAAATGGAGACCGACACACTCTGAATTGAGAGAAATAAAATGAGAGAGTCTCGTCGGTGAAAACCTTCGGGCACCGCGAGGCGACAGGAGTAGAGAGACCAAAATGAGAGAGCTTGTGTAGAAAAAACTCACAAAGAGTGCTATCAAGCGATGACAGGAAAAGAAATGAGAGAGGTCAGCCAGCGAAAACCCGCAAAGGGCGTTGTTGGCCGAAAGAGTGACTCCACCCAAGGAGGTTTCGGCAAAGTTCCACTAGGTTTGGAATCACAGATCCGTTTTGGTTCAGGGAAACGCAAGCCCATGGAAAGTCAGGCATCCAGTCCAAAGAGCATGTCATGTCATTTAAAGCCAGCATTATCTTCCTCAGATAAGTCTTTCTCGTCCCGAAGGGGGCACTCCTTTTCTGAAATTCGTTTTATCTTTTCTTTGTTTTTCTTCGAATCTCTTTTATGTTTAAGCCCAAGTTCTAGATGTACCGGAAAGAACAGGTGGCAGGTTTGGTTGCACGGAATTCCGTTTCATGAAGGAAAACACCTCGTTTCGTTGGTACGTTTGTCTAAGCCTGATGAATCGTGACGTTTGATGGTGTTCAAAGTAAAGAGGAAAAAGAGAAATTTCCCCCAGCAAGTCCGCCTTCGGACGAATCCCCATAGAGTCTCCCCTTGTACAATCCCCCACAGAGTCTCCCCGATATATATATAAAAAAAAAATCCCCGTTGGAATTTCCCCAGCACATCCCCAGCGAGTCCCTTTGTAAAATTCCCCAACAAGCTTACCCCAACAAATCCTAGAAAACCCGCTTCGAAACAAATCCCCAGCATGCCCCATTGTACAAAAATCCACGCAAAGAATCCACTTTGTAAATATTCCCCCACAGAGCTTCCTTTTGTACAAATCCCCGCAGAATACCTCCAATAAAATCCCCGTTGAGAACCTCCAAGCAAAACGGGACAAAAAAAGAGAGAAAAGAAAAAAAAGAGCCTTACGAGGCGAATCATCACAGAATCTGGAAATACGAGCCTGAGCAGTCTAAAGGGTTTCGCCATTTGAATCAAATCAATAGCGGGATTTCGCAACAGAAATGAGGACGCAACAAAGCAACTGGGAATGATCAAGGTCACCAAACCGACCATCATTTCCAAACTAACAATTGTTCTTTGTCTGAAAAGTTGAAACAGGTATAATCCAAGACAACCGTGCAAGAAGCAGGTGTCGCCCAAAGAAGAAGGTACATGGGTACAAGAAATATCTTGGCAATAAGGAACACACTCGAAAGGTAAGTTTCCACGAGACTCCCTTTTATCTTCTACTAAAACAAGAAAATCCAAAAAAAGGGTTAGCTAGCATTCTCGAACTTTACCCCCAACCAGTCAGCATTAGGGTTTTAAAACCCTAAAGTGAACTTTTTTCAGCCAGCATTAGGGTTTTAAACCCTAAACTGAGCTTTTCCATGCAGTCAGCATTAGGGTTTTAAACCCTAAACTGAATTTTTCCTTTAGTCAGCATTAGGGTTTTAAACCCTAAACTGAACTTTTTTCCATTCAGCCAGCATTAGGGTTTTAAACCCTAAACTGAGCTTTTCCATGCAATCAGCATTAGGGTTTTAAACCCTAAACTGAATTTTTCCTTTAGTCAGCATTAGGGTTTTAAACCCTAAACTGAACTTTTTTCCATTCAGCCAGCATTAGGGTTTTAAACCCTAAACTGAGCTTTTCCATGCAATCAGCATTAGGGTTTTAAACCCTGAACTGAATTTTTCCTTTAGTCAGCATTAGGGTTTTAAACCCTAAACTGAATTTTTTTCCATTCAGTCAGCATTAGGGTTTTAAACCCTAAACTGAACTTTTTTCCATTTAGCCAGCATTAGGGTTTTAAACCCTAAACTGAGCTTTTCCATGCAATCAGCATTAGGGTTTTAAACCCTAAACTGAGTTTTTTCATGCAATCAGCATTAGGGTTTTAAACCCTAAACTGAATTTTCCTTTTAGTCAGCATTAGGGTTTTAAACCCTAAACTGAATTTTTTCTTTAGTCAGCATTAGGGTTTTAAACCCTAAACTGAACTTTTTCCTTTCAGCCAGCATTAGGGTTTTAAACCCTAAACTGAGCTTTTCCATGCAATCAGCATTAGGGTTTTAAACCCTAAACTGAATTTTTCCTTCAGTCAGCATTAGGGTTTTAAACCCTAAACTGAACTTTTTTCCATTCAGCCAGCATTAGGGTTTTAAACCCTAAACTGAGCTTTTCCATGCAATCAGCATTAGGGTTTTAAACCCTAAACTGAATTTTTCCTTCAGTCAGCATTAGGGTTTTAAACCCTAAACTGAGCTTTTCCATTCAGCCAGCATTAGGATTTTAAACTCTAAACTGAACTTTTTCCTTTGGTCAGCATTAGGGTTTTAAACCCTAAACTGAACTTTTCCCTTTCAGTCAGCATTAGGGTTTTAAACCTTAAACTGAACTCTTTCCCTTTAGTCAGCATCAGGGTTTTAAACCCTAAACTGAACTTTTTCCTTTCAGTCAGCATTAGGGTTTTAAACCCTAAATTGAACTTTTTCCATTCAGCCAGCATTAGGGTTTTAAACCATAAACTGAGCTTTTCCATGCAATCAGCATTAGGGTTTTAAACCCTAAACTGAACTATTTTCCTTTCAGCCAGCATTAGGGTTTTAAACCCTAAACTTAGCTTTTCCATGCAATCAGCATTAGGGTTTTAAACCCTAAACTGAACTTTTTTCCATTCAGCCAGCATTAGGGTTTTAAACCCTAAACTGAGCTTTTTCATGCAATCAGCATTAGGGTTTTAAACCCTAAACTGAACTTTTTTCCATTCAGCGAGCATTAGGGTTTTAAACCCTAAACTGAGCTTTTCCATGCAATCAGCATTAGGGTTTTAAACCCTAAACTGAATTTTTTCTTTAGTCAGCATTAGGGTTTTAAACCCTAAACTGAACTTTTTTCCTTTCAGCCAGCATTAGGGTTTTAAACCCTAAACTGAGCTTTTCCATGCAATCAGCATTAGGGTTTTAAACCCTAAACTGAATTTTTCCTTTAGTCAGCATTAGGGTTTTAAACCCTAAACTTAATTTTTTTCTATTCAGTCAGCATTAGGGTTTTAAACCCTAAACTGAACTTTTTTCCATTCAGCCAGCATTAGGGTTTTAAACCCTAAACTGAGCTTTTCTATGCAATCAGCATTAGGGTTTTAAACCCTAAACTGAATTTTTCCTTTAGTCAGCATTAGGGTTTTTAAACCCTAAACTGAGCTTTTCCATTCAGTCAGCATTAGGGTTTTAAACCCTAAACTGAACTTTTTCCTTTGGTCAGCATTAGGGTTTTAAACCCTAAACTGAACTTTTTCCTTTCAGTCAGCATTAGGGTTTTAAACCCTAAACTGAACTCTTTCACTTTAGTCAGCATCAGGGTTTTAAACCCTAAACTGAACTTTTTCCTTTCAGTCAGCATTAGGGTTTCAAACCCAAAACTGAACTTTTCCCATTCAGCCAGCATTAGGGTTTTAAACCATAAACTGAGCTTTTCCATGCAATCAGCATTAGGGTTTTAAACCCTAAACTGAACTCTTTTCCTTTCAGCCAGTATTAGGGTTTTAAACCCTAAACTGAGCTTTTCCATGCAATCAGCATTTGGGTTTTAAACCCTAAACTGAACTTTTTTCCATTCAGCCAACATTAGGGTTTTAAACCCTAAACTGAGCTTTTTCATGCAATCAGCATTAGGGTTTTAAACCCTAAACTGAACTTTTTTCCATTCAGCCAGCATTAGGGTTTTAAACCCTAAACTGAGCTTTTCCATTCAGCCAGCATTAGGGTTTAAAACTCTAAACTGAGCTTTTCCATGCAGTCAGCATTAGGGTTTTAAACCCTAAACTGAATTTTTCCTTTAATCAGCATTAGGGTTTTAAACCCTAAACTGAACTTTTTCCATTCAGCCAGCATTAGGGTTTTAAACCCTAAACTGAGCTTTTCCATGCAGTCAGCATTAGGGTTTTAAACCCTAAACTGAATTTTTCATTTAGTCAGCATTAGGGTTTTAAACCCTAAACTGAACTTTTTCCATTCAGCCAGCATTAGGGTTTTAAATCCTAAACTGAGCTTTTCCATGCAGTCAGCATTAGGGTTTTAAACCCTAAACTGAATTTTTCATTTAATCAGCATTAGGGTTTTAAACCCTAAACTGAACTCTTTTCATTCAGCCAGCATTAGGGTTTTAAACCCTAAACTGAATTTTTCCATTTAGTCAGCATTAGGGTTTTAAACCCTAAACTGGATTTTTCCTTCAACCAGCATTAGGGTTTTTAAACCCTATACTGAGCTTTTCCTTGCAATCAACATTTGGGTTTTAAACCCTAAGCTGAACTTCTCCGCAGCTATTCAGTATTAGGGCTCCAACCCTGAACTGAGCATTTTTATCTTCCTTCATCAATTTTATGAACTTTCTGGCGAATAATTCACGAAATTTTCCTAGTGAAACTGGGGCAGAAAATTTCGTTCGTTTGTTTGTTTTCTCCCGCAGGTCTAACCTCGAGCCACACGGACCAAAAACGACCCACGAAGTGAGTCTCAACTCAGAATCAAAGAAGAAAAAGACAAAAAGAAGATGTCCCGAGATATCGGAGTAAATGGAAGGCGGATCGACTCCAACATTTGATTAAGATTCGGAACTCTGCCAGTCACGCCTCACTCAGCATCCCAGAGGTTAAACAAGCACCTACAACTTGCAAGCATCAAGATTCAGATCGGAGTCTACAAGCAGAATCAGCTAAGACCCAAGATCAAGTCGCAAAAGAATCATAGATAAGAATCTTGTAACTAGCAGTTGACATGCATATAAGTGTTTAGTTCAGTTTCAATTTTTCTTTGGTTGTAATAAGGCGGTCAGTAAAGCAGCGGTGACAACAGCAACAACAGTAACAGCAAACGTTGCAATCCCATGGTAGTCCCAGCTACCGAAGCTTCCCGAACTACATTGACCTGATTCCTGTTTAGCCCAGGATATGTAGGAAATCTTTGAAGCAAAAGATTCGAACAAATCTTTCAAAAACATGCTTCACACGGAGTAGTCCATAGGCAAAAATCGCTCATATCTGCTCACTTTATCTTTGCACGAAAACTCTTCGTGTTTCTGAACAAAGAGGGGCAGCTGTGAGCACGTGATTTTTGTCTTACGCGACAGTCGCTCAAAAAAATGAAAAATAATAACAAATGGTCCTGCTGTACAATTTTCGGATTTTACGTGGCATTTTGTTAATTATTTATGATTTTTGCCCATTTTTATTAAAATAAAATACAAAATGTACGTGTCATGCATAATTTGAACCGCAATCCGGTTGTTAAATAGAAAATCATAAATATGCGTCTTCGTCCGTGATTTTTGTTTTGTTTGATTTTACCTGTTTTAAATATTTTAATATGTGTGTGCAAATAATTGTATTAAGTGTTTATTTAATTTTAATTTGATTTACTTAGGTTTTGTTTTAAAATAAAAAATAAAATAAAATAACAATAAAAGAGAGTGCAAAATTGGGTTGAAAATCAGTTGGGCTTATTTTTCATTTTTAATTCGAGGCCCAAAACTCAAACCCAAAACCCCTGTGTAACCCGGTCCAGACCAGCTGATACCCAGAGCGTCCAAACGACGCCGTTTTAATCCAGTCTGATCTGGGCCGTTGATCTCAGATTGATCAACGGCCAAGATCACTTCCCCATAACCCACTGATGAACCCGACCCATTCCACCCGGACCGACCCAACCCCTCTAGTTTTGAAACGACACCGTTTCCTATTAGTTGAAGGATCCTGGCCCTTCATCGTGTCTCATCCGACGGCCAGGATCCGTTCATCCACTCCATATATAAGCTCCCACTCGTACCCTGCCCCCCCCTATCCAATACCCTAGCTTTCATCATCTTCACAAGAACCCCAAACCCTAGAGCCGCCCCCATCTCCCTTTCACCAGAAACCCGGCGGCATGAACGCCGGTGACCTCCGCCTGAACACCATAGAACCCCCTCACAACCCTGAACATGGATCTGTTAACCACTTAGCTCGAATCTCTTCCCACCTTCTCGAATCTTCATTTGAAGATTTGAGTCGGAACCTGACTCACACCGTTTGACCCCAGTTTCACACCAGACACTCCCCAGACCCCCCTCGTGACCAAACCATGCTTGGTTTGGTCCGAATCTGACCAGGGAAGCATGAATCCCAGATCTGATTTTGGAACCTTAGGGTTCCTCGTCACTGGTCCGTATCCGTTTAAGCCAAAGAGATTAGGGTCTAATGGACCTTAATCGAAGTGTTTCTCATCTGAGAAACATTTCGATTAAAGTCCGTTCAGCCTTAAGAAAGGCCTGTTCGAATCCAACCTGAGGCTCTTTGATTTTTTCGGGATTTAAGGTGAGTTTTGTTTTGTTTTCTTTTCTTTATTCCATGTGCTGATTAAAGGTCTGTTCATGTTTTGTTTTAATTTGTGTCTTTGAATTTTTATCAACTATTGTTTGTCCACCTTACCTGAACCTCTGTGTTTGATTGAATCCCTCTTCTATTTTTACTAATAATGTGTATATGTATGTGCTGTGCAATTAATCAAACCTTAAATTTGGCTGATCAACTGATTCCCCAGTACAATTCTGCTTGGTCAGTATGATTCGAGTCATGTGTTTGATACTGTTAAATGCCTGATTTTTTACTACGATTGTACATGTTATGATTAGTATAGTCGAGTCGACATATATCGTCAATTAGTTTCGATTATCCAAACAATAACAAATTGACCTGCTGCTGTCAAGCATTGCCTGAATCTAATTAGGAACTGAGTCTAGTTACTTATAGTTATTAATTGGATTTCAGAAATCTAAGGTGTGGTCTGTAATTGCAAATTGAATTGATAGCACGTGCACTTGTGCACAACATGTGCATAAAGGCCCCCTTTCTGAATTAAAACAGTTTGACAGCATATGCTGTCAGACTACATTCTGCTGCCCATACTCTACTTTAGTTTCAGAAATAATAAACATTACTCAAAAGTAAGACTGCCAGGGAATACGATGGGGGAGGTTTATACTTAATTAGCTAAGTGGAAACTGAAAAAGGGGCAGCACATGGGAAGGTGTTCTGATGATCTAAACAGGCTGTTAAAGGGATGATTTGAGGCTTATAAAAGGAGGACTTCCATCAGTTTAAAAAAAAAGGAGGAGGATCAGAGAGATCTGATAAGAGAGAGCAAAATACATACACATACACACATAGACAGGCATACAGACCTTAAGATAGACATAGATACACACACACAGACAGAGAAAAAGAGAATACACACAGAAAACTTAGTTTAGAGATTGAGAGTTGAAGTTCTGAAAAGCAGAAAAACTGGAAAAGAACTCTGTTTGATAACACAGACAGACAAAACTAGAAATTGCATTCTTCTTGCTGTCTTGATTTCACTGGTCTCGACCTGTTTGTCCAATACTGATTTCTTCTAAATCCAACTGAGTCTACTGGTTGTTTGTTGGTTTACTCTGGGACTTGGTCTAGCTGGGATCTTGATTCTATTCCAATTATTTTGCTTGTTGCTGCTGCTGATATTCTGTTTCTTGCTGCTGATGATTTCCCTATCTTCTTCCTCTTCTCCTTTGCATTTTCAGTATTCCCAGGTACACATCTCGAGTCTCACATTGGTGTAGCTGATTGTAACATTGAAAAGCATGAATCGAAAGATCTGAAGAATTTTTTTTTATCATCTGTTGCCTTACTTATAGCTTTGCGAATATTGTTAAAGTTGTATAAATCTTTTAACTTGTAGCCTAATAGAGAATACATTAGTAAGTTTGTGCTTAATTAATGTTTATTTGAAACTGTGGTGTTTGATTCGTTTAGTAGCATACAGGATGTAAATATAACTCATGGAATGTGAAACTATTTAGTGCGATTGTTAAAATTAAATTCACTCTTTCAGCATGCTTTGAATAAGTAGAGGCAAATGGCTGTTAAATCTAGCCAAATATAATACAGTTTTGAATCACCCAGTTTTGATTTCTTTAGGCAGTTTATAGGACTAGTTTTGAATATCATCGGTAGTATTCTTTAATAAGGAATTCTATTAACCCTGTTTAAGCAAGTTAATCTAAATTCGACTTAAAGATGTTTATTCGGATTAAGTGTTGTATTTCGTTAGAATAAACGGATTTCTTTGTCAAATTAAAGCATTTTTTCCATTGAAGTACAATGTTTTCTCAACTTTGTAAATAATTAACCATAAGAATCCGGATTAGGCCAAAGCATATAATTAAATTAGCATGTACCTTTTTCTTCTAGTTTTAGAGACAAACGCATTAGAAATGTAGCCACTTTAGGATATCCTTTCTAAAATAGAGATGAGCCTCGCCAAATAAAACGCAAAATTGCGGGGCCCTCAATAAATAACCATAATAAATTTTTAGAATTCGGGATAGGCCGTTTAGTGAATTTCATGGCCTTCTACAAAAATAATAACGCGCTAGACTCTTTAGGCGCGGCTTAATAATTTAACCTTCTTAAACACGGGTGCACATTGATGTGACCCAAATCCAAATCTCAACGGAGTCAAAATGTGTCGACGATCACGGGTGCATTGATTGTGACGTGGTTCGAGATGCATTTTCGTGACGTTGCAATTCTATAAAACTAAATGATAATAATAAAAGCGGTTTAAACTTAATAAAAGCACGTAAGTCATAACATATATTTAAATCAGATATTTAGCCATTATAACAATTTAAGCGACCGTGCTAGAACCACGGGATTCGAGGGTGCCTAACACCTTCCCTCGGGTCAACAGAATTCCTTACTTAGAATTTCTGGTTCGCAGACTTCATTTGGAAAAGTCGAATATTTTTCCTCGATTTGGGATTCAAGATAAACCGGTGACTTGGGACACCAAAAGCCAAACCTTTCCCAAGTGGCGACTCTGAATTAAATAAATAATCTCATTTCGAATATTGTCACTTAAATTGGAAAAACTCCCTCGCGCATTTAACCCATCGGGGCGGGCGCGCAAAAAGGAGGTGTGACAACAATCGATTTGGAAGAGGAGTTGCCTTTGAAAATCGCCCAAGAGTGTTTTGGTTTTGAAAGAGTGTGAAAAATGAAAGATTTTCGGCTAAGTTATAAAATTGCATGTCGCAGATGTCGCAATTGCAAACCCAGACTTCTCCTAAGCTCGCATTTGCGAAGTGGCCCTCGCATTTGCTAGGTCGAAGTTACGAACATACAATCGCATTTGCGATAACATGCCCAAATGGGGAGTATCGCATTTGCGAAGGAAAATCTCGCATTTGGAGGAAAGGCTGGCCTGGGCTATTTCGCATTTACGACCCTGCCTTCGCATTTGCGAGCCAGGCTTCACAAATGCGAAGCCTGCAGGCCTGCAACGAAATAGCTGCAGCCTGCAATTTCTCAAGTCCAAAATCCACCCCGTGGCCTATCCAAAACTCACCTGAGCCCTCGGGGCTCCAAACCAAACTTGTACACCACCCTAATAACATCATACAGACTCGCTCGTGTATTCAAATCACTAAAATAACATCAACAACTATGAATTTAGCATCAAAATCATGAAATTTCTTAAGAACATCAAATTTCCCAATTTCCTCAAATAAGGTCCAATACATATCATTTTCTAGTCTGTTTCTTACCAAATTTCACAGACTCGACTTAAACCACATATAAGACCTGTACCAGGTTACGGAACCATAATACGGGCCTGATACCATCAAATTTTAAATACATTTCATTTCCAAAACACATAAATAATTCCAGAAAATAATTTTCTTTAAAAATTCATTTCTCGGGCTTGGGACCCCGAAATTGAATTGCGGGCATACGCCCAAGTCCCATATTTTCCTACGGACCCTCCGGGACCGTCAAATCACGGGTCTGGGTCCGTTTACCTAAAATGTTGACCGAAGTCAACTTAAATTCATTTTAAAGTCAAAATTCATCATTTTCCACAAATTTTCACATATTGGCTTTCCGGCTACGCGCCCGAACTGCGCACCCAAATCGAGGTGATGCTGAAAGAGGTTTTTAAGGCCTCGGAACATGGAATTTGTTCTTAAAATGAGTGATGACCTTTTGGGTCGTCACAGTATAGCATCACCCGCCTAGGACGCCTATTTATAAAATCAGTACTAATAATCCTGAGTCTGCAAATAATTTACTGCCTGCTGCCTAAGCCATATAGAACAATAATGATGAATATACGATAATAGAACTCAGAATCACCTAGAAACCATGCCTATAGGATTTTAAGTCTTGATCCTGAAACTATGTACTACCTACACTGGCCGCGTACATTTGTTGTTTAAGTGTGAAGGAAAACTTGGGCCATTAATTATCTTTATGTAAAGTCCTATATGTTTTGAATTTCGCTTAGTTTTATCATTTTGAGCACCCTAAGTAGGTCTAGAACCACCAAATAGTAGGTCCAAATCCTCCTGGACCATAGGCATGGGACGGGTAGTGCACGCATAAGATACAGTTTAGAATTGAACTAGAACGCCTTTTAGTAATATCTTCAACATAGTAATTGGGTAGTAGAAGATAATATTATGTGCCCGCTGAATAATATAAGCAACCCCTATCTTAAGGGAGTTTTAAAGTATTATTATGTTGCATGGGGTGATCCTTTAGGTTAAAAAACTTAGGATCCCCCCTTTCTTTATATACTTGTTATTCATACTTAGGTATTTAGCATAGATCAATATAGTTGTATCCTTGTAATCATTAAGGATTTGTACCAATTGTCATGTGTTATGATAAGACTCTTCGACTTCTATACTTCGCTTTGTTTATTTGATCATCTAGCCTAATAATATAATCCACATAGTTTAAACTTCGGTCGGGACCCATAGTTGTGAACTTCGAAGAGTGCCTAACACCTTCTCTTCGAAGTAACTTGAGTCCTTACCCGATCTTTGATGACAAAGACTAGTTAAACAGAGTTATTTGCAAATAAGTGCCCTAACGCACCTTAAAATCGTTAGGTGGAGACTCTTCTCTTTTAATACCTTCCTTAAAAAATTGTCACACGTCAAAGCCCGCTTTCGCGAGAAAACGGGGCGCGACAATAATATTATATGTAAAAGAACTGATATGAATGGTGTTATGAAATTTTTGCTAGTACAAAATTAATTGAGAGCTCTAGAAGAGCCAATTGTTATTACCCGGAGGAATAAGATTAATCATCAACGAAATATTGGTGTTGTAGTAAGTCTCATAAGAAACTTATTAAGTTTCATAGACATCAGCCAAGAAGGTTATTATATTGAGACAACAAATGATGGAAGGATATTAATTATATCTTCATAAGCATCGGGTAACAAATATATATATGTGAAAGGTTACCTATTATTTCCTCCGAGTTTGTACTAAATAAATATTAGTATAGAGAAATCATATGCTATAATAGCAAACCCTAGGTTTACATATAAAGATAAATTTCCATGACCGATTTGGCCATTTCGATTCAAATAAGATGCGCAAAATAATTAATAATTCACATTGGATATACTGAAGAAATAGAAATTATTTAAGAATTCTCTTGTGCTGGTTGTTCTCATGATAAATTGATTATTAAATCAGCTAAGATTGGGATTGAATTCCTTGAATTCTGGAATACATAAAAGGTGAATATGGGCCCATTCACATGCAATGTGAACCGATTACATATTAAATAATTTGAATTGATGCATCTTTGAGAAGATTACATATGCATTTGTTATCAACCTGCAATTTGAAATTGTAAGGTTACTTGATCGAATAATTTGATAAAGAGCATAATTTTTCAGATTGTGCAATCAATAATTTTCTTGATAATGTTGGTTCATATCCAAGCTGGTTTAGCCGAATCATTTATTGAGTGCCTCCAATTAATAACTAAACCATTGCTTATGAGAACAAAGCTCCCAATTATGGTATAGAATATGTTATTTAATGTGTAGCAGTACTTGTACGCATCATACCAACAAGCTATAATAAATCTCCCCTCAAAATTGGTTCAGGGTCAGGAACCAGATATCTTTTTCATCTATAAACATTTAGATGTGCAATATGTGATTAGTTACTCCACCACAACGCACAAAGATGAGATTCTCAAAGAAGTTGGGGTTGTACATGTTAGTTTCCCTAACAAGGGGGGGGGGGGGAATAAGTAGTTGAAAAAAAGAATTGATGAAATGAATTGTGATGACCCGATAAGTTATTTATAGTTTTTCCCTTCATTTCTGTGTTCCAAGACTTGAATGACCTCGTTTAACCTTTTTCGATTTACGTGCGCAATTAGTGTCCTTTTTCCGGAAGGGTTTTATGAGAAAATTGATAAAAATGTGAAATTGTACCTTAAAACTCATTTGAGTTGAATAAGGACAACGTTTTGTGTAAACAAACCCGGATCAGTATTTTGATGACCCCGGTGGGTCCGTATCATGATTTGGGACTTAGGCGTATGCCCGAAATCAGTAGTGAACCATACCGCGTCGAACTTCTTCTGAGTCCGTAGGAGTCCAACAATAAAATCCATAGTGATACGCTCCCACTTCCACTCAGGAATCTCTAACCTCTTAAGCAAACCACTAGGCCTCTGATTCTTGTACTTTACTTGCTGACAATTTAGACACCAAGCTACATATGCAACTATATCCTTCTTCATACTCCTCTACCAATAATGTTGCCGCAAGTCCTAATACATCTTGGCAGCACTCTAATAAATAAAATATCGAGAGATGTGGGCCTCCTCAAGAATCAAATCACGAAGCACGTCCATATTGGGCACACAAATACGATCATGCATCCTTAAATCCCCATCATATCAAATAGTAACATCCTTGGCAGCACCATGCCGCACCGTGTCCTTAAGGACAAGCAAATAGGTATCATCATATTGACGCTCTCTGATGCACTCATACAAGGAAAACCGAGAGACTATGCAAGCTAGAACCCGATTGGGCTCCGAAACATTTGACCACACGAACTGATTGACCAAAGCCTGAACATCTGCAGCAAACGGCCTCTCACCAACTAGAATATATGCAAGGCTACCCATACTCATAGCTTTTCTACTCAAGGCATCGGCCACCACATTGGCTTTCCCAGGTTGATACAAAATGGTGATATCATAGTCCTTTAATAGCTCCAACCACCTCCTCTGCCACAAGTTGAGATCCTTTTACTTGAACAAATAATGTTTACTCCGATGATCTGTGAATACCTCACGCGACACGCCGTAAAGATATTGCCTCTAAATCTTCAACGCATGAACTATGGTTGTCAACTCTAAGTCATTAATAGGGTAATTCTTCTCGTGAACCTTCAACTGCCACGACACGTATGCAATCACCCTGTCATCCAACATCAATACCGTACCGAGCCCAATACGAGATGCATCACAATAAAACGTATAGGATCCTGAACCTATGGGCAACACCAACAGTAGTTCCACAGTCAAAGTAGTCTTAAGCTTGTGAAAGCTCAACTCACTCTCATCTGACCATCTGAATGGGGCACCCTTCTGGGTCAATCTAGTCAATGGGGCTGCTATGGAGAAAACCACTCCACGAACTGGCAATAATAACTCGCCAAACCTTGAAAACTCTAAATCTCTATAGCTAAAGTAGCTCTATGCCAGTTCTGAACTACCTCAATCTTCTTAGGATCCACCTTTATGCCCTCTGCTGATACAACATGCCCCAAAAAGGCAACTGAGTCTAACCAAAACTCACACTTTGAAACCTTGGCATATAATTGGCTATCTCTCAGAGTCTTAAGTACAATCTGGAGATGTTGCTCACGCTTCTCTCGACTGCGGGAGTATATCAAGATATCATCAATGAATACAATCACAAAAGAGTCCAAATAGGGCTTGAACACCTGGTTCATCAAATCCATAAATGTTGTTGGGGCATTTGTTGTCACGCCCTAAACCTGGGAAGGCGTGGCTTGAACCTGGTGCTGCACTGGCCCTAGCAAACCACTCTGCAACTTTTTTTCTTTATAACTATCATGGGCCGACATGTCCACAACTCATAATGTATAACTATTCGTGGACAATACTGTATCATTGACCATTTTTCTTAAAACATGAATATTTATGGGTCGTCGAGGTCTCAGACATACTGTACAAAATGAACCTCAGTCTACAAAGCCTCTAAGATTGCTTGACATCAAATGGGACCGGGTACCAGCCTACCCATAAGTCTGTAGCAAAACTCTGACACGTTGACTCTTAGACTTGCCTGCACTCTGAATAAGGTGGAGTCTTACAGATCCTTCGCTGAATGCCAATCTCGTCTACTATGAGGGCTCGTCAAACTGATTATTTATACCTGCAGGCATAAATGCAGCGTCCCCAGGCAAAAGGGACGACAATACGAATAATGTACCGAGTATGTAAGTCATGTAAATCAGTATATAAAGGACATAGAAGAAACATGGAGTAAAGGACTCAACCTGTAAGTCTGGATAGCTTTATAAATCATGAAATATTTATAGTGTCATGCGTATGCGTGTAAATGTCATGTAATGCATAGGTCTGTACGTACATAACATCATCAAGCCTCTAAGGGCATCCCATCATATTATCTCGGCCATGTGGGAAAAATCATCAATGTATACCAGCTGATAGGTGGTGATGCGTATATAACGCCGCATCATTTTCCCATATCCCATATACATATAACATATATATATACACGTATAAAACGTCATCTAGTCATGGGTCAATGTAAATGTATAAATGAATGGAATGCATGTGAAATACGTCGATAAAACCTTTCGGAGTGTCATAAAACCATTTTACTTTTGATTAATATCATGAAACAAACTTTATCAACTTACGTATTTTCTAAGACCGATGAATAGATGATAGAACAATACGACATATGGGGAATCAAGAACATAGACATCTCTAGTATTTGTATGAGTAGAGTCATTTATGGAAGTTGTGTATTTTTTCGTTTTGTTTGTGTCGTCTAGATCATACCAAAAGAAAAAAAAAAGAATAATCTTAATATACCTGAACTTGAAAATATCAATATACTTGATGTAACTAGAACCATAAGAATCTATGTATACACATGACCTAGCATGTACAAGTCTGCAATCATTATGAGGGACGACTGCTTCAGCCTTCAGAACACCAAAGTGCTCATGTCAGAAGTGTTTTGCTTGATCAAAGATGAAATGGATAATTTCCATCACAGCACGGAATTCATTTGGATTTAAACGCTGATATCCACATGTTTTTTGATGATCCAGGTCTTTGCGGAAGAGATAGAAAGATTGTCCTGGAGGCCCAAGTCTTTAAGTATATTTACATAAGGCAGGTAGAGTGAAAGGAGTTCAAAAGACAATGGGAAAAATTAATTGTCAGATGTGTGAAAAGGCGGCTCGTTGTCACCAAACGTGTACCATAATTATTAACTCTTATCTTATATTTATCTCATAATCACCTTCCCTTCTACGTGTTGCAAGGAGTATATCGTCCATGTGTCCTCCATGTTTAATTTCCTAAACTAAGAGTCATTAAATGCCACGTGGGATTTGTCCCCACCAATTAATTATCCACAAATCCTTAGTTAACTAGTTAATCTCCCACTAACCAATAATTAATCAGTTATCCGCATAATTAAGAATTATCTCAAATTATTTAAAATACTATTCACTTTTAATACACTTTATACAGCAGACTATTACGGTCATGTGGTACCATGCAAAATAAATTCATACATTATTATTTCATTAAAATATCTACGTAAAAAATTGCACATGTTTTCTCAACTTCTAATTTTCCTAATCTCATATAAAGAATAAAAATTCTCGTACGCTTAATTCCTAAAATAATAAAAATATAACCTTCTTTTCTTGAGAAAAATCTATCATTACAATAAAGAAAATCTCATAAACTTTTCTCATATTATGTGTATAATTTAAATTATTTTCAAAGGTAATAATATTAATAACTATATAAAATCATATTTTTCAAGCTATTTTCTTCTTCTTTTGGAATGGTAACTTAGATCCACATGTTCTGTAATCTGAAGTAATATCAGTCCATTCAATTAAGGACTTTAAATCCTTATCGTGCAAGTACTTCTCTTCTTTTGCATTTTTATTTATTTATTTGTATATCTTAAGATAAAAGCAATTAATTTTAGAAGCACTAGGAAGTTACTTTGTGTGCATTTTTTTTTTTTTTTGTGGGTTAAACGGATTTCAGTGAATTCTTTTACACTAGAGTGGACTATTATTCTGTTTCTATTGATAGAATGAGTGTTCGAGGGAGATTTATCACTTTTAGTGTACGAAAAGTATTAGATATTCAATTTTTCCCTATATATTTTTAATACACATAAATATTTTCAAAATAGTATATATATGCACAAGGCCTTTATAATTTTTCTATAATTTTAAAAGGGTTTTAAATTGATTTATTTCTTTTTCAATAATTATCCTTTAAATTATTGTTGTGATAATTTAATCATTTAAATTCTATATTTATGCTAAAATATTGCTTAAATATTTTTTGTGCATTTTTTATAATTGCATTTATATTTTTTAAGCCAATTTGCATATAATTGCAATATTAGTCTTTGTTAATGTACAATTACAATTATATGCATGAAATGATCTTCTATATTTTTAAAATGTTAAATATCTATTTTAAATCATTTTCGTTCACGAAATTATTTTTTAAAAATCACCTATTATTTATTATAAATTATATAGTGTTAAATTGGCTATTTAAAACTTAGCCAAATTATATTTCAATTTTAGCCTCAATTAAACCCAATACGCCAGCCCAATTTCGGATTAAAATACCCAACCCAAAACCCATTAGATCCTGACCGTTGATCTAAAAGATCAACAGTCCTTGTTCATTCTTTCCTTTTTAATTCTAAACGACCCCTAACCCTAACCATTTCTCTACACACCGCCACCCTAAGATCCTCCCTGCTCTCAAAATACTCTCAACCTAACCCTAATCTTCAACCGCCGACCTCCCATCGCCGGCCATCTCCGGTGACCTCTCATCGTCTCTTAAGCCTCCAATGGCTCCTCTCATGACATGCTTGCCTTCTCTAAGGTTTTCAAGGGCCCAGCGCCATGCCGACTTACATCTAGGGTTCATCACCCGCCTGTTCTTGGCTACTCTAGTGTGATTTCAAGCAAAATTATGCTGTATTTGCTACGATCCTTGGATTTCTAGACAGGTTTCTTTATCTCTATACGGGTTTTTTTCGAAACCCTAATTTCTTTTCTACACCTCCTAGATCTGTACAGATCTAGGACGATTTGAGTTTGTTTCTTTAATGTTTTACATTTTCCTTTGTCGCGCCCCTTTTTTCTCGCAAAATCGAGTTTATGACATTGAGAGATAACTCGTTCCCTTTCGATAATTGGGTTTTGAAATGAAGAGTCGCCACCTAATGATTAAAGTGCATTAGGATACTAGGAGAGGTTTGTTTTGAGTAACTAAAGATTGGGTAAGGGCTTGAAATTATCCCAAAGGGAAGGTGTTAGGCACCCCTCAGGATCCACTAGTGTGGTTCCCGGCCAAACTATTGTTGTGACTTAAGTGCGGATAACACATAGGCAAATAAAGGCTTCAAATAAGAGGGACTTTTCACGTAATGGTTACAAATAAACAAAAGTAAGAAAAAGGAACTAAAAAGAGTTGATTTTCTTAAAAGAAATGGTTTAAAAAGATTTAAAAGAAACAAAGAAAACAAAGGGAAGGGGGGTCCTAGGTTTATTAATAATATGGATCACCCCACACAACATCTGGCTATCACTCCTCAGTGAGGGGCTACACGTGATATTATCACGTGGTCATCATATCCATATCTACCTTTTCCCACCCTGTTAAGGTATTAAAGCGTGGAATAGTCTCGTTTACTTATTGCATGCTATTACCCGCCCCAATCCTATCAGCCCCGGAGGCACTTGGGACTACTATTCCTAAAGGGAGGAGGTATTGGGCTTATTTTGTGGTTTCAAAAGGTAAAATACTAAGGCGACAAACAAAACACATATAGCAAGTTTGGGGAAGCATATAAAAGGGCTCAAACAAACTCCTTTAAACCAAAGAAAGCACATAATGTAGCATGACTTGCATGTACTGTTTAGGGACTGATTAAAACTTAAAAGGTTGAGGCAGACTGATTTATTACATAGTTCAGATAAGAAGCCTGAATCAGGCCTGCCTGCTGGTTGTAGCATATAAAATCTGATTCAGTTTATAAACTTTCACCCTATGGCTTGCCTAAGTGTTAGAGAAAACCTTATAGGCATGATATCTACTGATTCCAGAAACAATGAAGTAAACATGAATACATACTGATTTAAGAAAAAATCGTATGTTATTAAAGAAAGGCAAGTTTTAGCAAAAGAGCATGTGTCACTATTACTTGATTTAGACTTATAAGCGAGTGAAGCGGTTCAGATTCGATTAAAGCTTTTATAGGCATGCTTTCTATGTGTTGTCGATATTGGACACTTTTATAAACATAGTAAAAAAAAGCAGAAATCCTATAGGCATGGCATCTAGATGCTAAATTTTGTTTAAAGCCTATAATATGATATCTAATTATGGTTGATTATTTAAGACCTATAAACATGTTTGCCTAATGAGAAATGCATATGCAAGATTCAGAAAGAACCTATAGGCAGGATATCTATATGATCCGCAGAAAATTCAGAAATTCCTATAGTTAGGATATCTATATGATATGCAGAAATTCAAAAATAACCTATAGGCATGGTATCTATATGGGAATGCAAGATTCCTATAGATATGATATATATACATGAGAATGCATAAATTCTTAGAGACATGGTATCTATATGAGAATGCAAGATTCTTATAGACATGGTGTTTATATAAGAATGCATAAACTCATAAACTCCTATAGGCAGGTTATCTACCCCTTTTTGCATACATAGTTACCCCTCCCTTTTTACTATCCATCCCCGCGAGTTTTATTACAAAGTTATTACAGCGCAAAAAGAGTAAAGTAAAGAAAAAAATGCAATCAGAAAAAGTACAACCAAGGAGAGCCTGATTTAGACTTCATGTCTGAAGTATGAAGTAAACCAACTCCAAGAGATCTTATTTCAAAGCATTTCTCCCATCTGGATGTGTCAGAGTTCTCTAAGAGTTTCATAAGAACTCCGGGCAGTGCTTACATGCAAATGTATCACCAGATTAAGCCATAGTGCAATGTAGAAGGGCCAACCCTCAAGTGTCCAAGTTCAGATGGAACTCATGGTCCCAAGGCAAGGCTCACAAGAGGGGGGCAGAACTTAGGAACTAAGATGGAGTGCAAGTGCAAAAGTAGGATTCTGAAAGTGGAAAGGGAAAAGGGAAACAACTTAAATCAGTACACATAAGGGTATAGGGGAATGGGGAAGTTGCAAGAGGCAAAAGAAAAGCAGGTTGAAGGGCATACCCAGCAATGGGAGATGCTGGCACACCTTCCAGCCTGTTTGCTTAGAGGTCAAGACCCCAGTGGTTCAAACCTAATTCATGGACAACAACTTACATTACCATACCTTAAGTCACAACTCAAAACACATAGGGGTGATCGGGGAATGGGGGTTCATAACAAAACACACACAAGAAAATCAGCATGCCAATTTAAGTGCTGGGATATATAGAAACAGCAGGTGAACATGGATACAAAAGCAGTAAATACACATTGTTGTGGTGCTAAGAGTTAAATCCGGACATACCAGTTTTTAGGGAAACAAGTAAAGAAAAGCAGTAGGTCTTGTAAAATAGGCCACAGTGCAAACAATAAGAGAATATTATTATGAGAAAGTATGAGTTCAGAAGGATTCTGAAAGTGTCTTATTGTTTGTGAAGAGGGTCATGCCTTTTATAGTGTAAAATCAGGCAGAAATAAGGTAAGAAAATAGTTAAGGAACTGATTGTCAATCAATTACACAAGACTCCCTTTAATTAAGGGATTCGGATTCAAGGAAAGAAATTGAATAAACACTTTGTGCAAGGCATGAAATTAGGGGCAAGTACATAAAAAGTTATTTAAGGACAAGGTTTTGAAATACACGGTTTGTGCAAATAAGGTAAGCAAATCAATTAACAAGCAGTAAATCAAAAGGGTCTGAGATTTTGCATGAATGAACCGTGTCAGAAAAGATGAAGAAGGGTTTTAAACTAGGCCGAGTCACAGAGAAAATCAGTAAACAATGGAAATAAATCAATCAAGCCATATTCAGAAGGAAGTTTGAACTAATTGCAAATTTAAAAACCATTTTAGAGGGAAACTCAACATATATAAGGAGCATACGAGCATATTAAACATGAAAAAGACTATGGTGTCATTGTTAAATCAGTAGAAAAATCTAGTGTAGAAGAGTTTAGCAAAAAGCCAGAATCAAAAGATGTCCAAACTCAGTTCAGAGACCCGAAATTGGCCTAAAAGAATTAGGGGTTCTGAAATAAAACCCTAGTTCAAGCCAATCACATAACCAAACTTGGAAGAACCCCAAATTCTAGGGTTTCCACCATTAACCGAGTACAGAGATGAGAAGGCAAGTGATCGAAATAGGCTCAGAGGTCTCAGAGAAGAACTGAGACCCCTTGAATGTTTCTTTCAGCAGCAGAAACTCATGGGAAAACAATGATAGCAAGTAACACTTATAACATAGTAGAAGAATTCAAAGAAAATAGAGTAGAAAAAGCTAAAACGAAACATAATGGAAAAGACTGATAAGAACAGTAGAAGGAAGCATGCTAAGAAATTTTAGAAGAAACTTAAACAGAGCTCAATAGAAAGAACTTAATAAGGAAACTTAAGAACTGAAAAAATACAGTAGAAGAAACACAAGAACACAAGAGAAAAGAAAATACAGTAGAAAAGCATGCGAGAACATAGTATGAGAAAACACAGTAGGCGAAGCATACGAGAACATGGTAAAAAAAAATACAAGATCACAATAGAGGCAAATACACATAAAGGAAAAAGAAAGAAAGTGAGAGAAACATTTAAATATTTTCAGAAAACCCTAGATCGGAGAAGAAATGGTTTTGAAAGTAATTTTTGAAAGGAAAGCCAGAGAAATCGTTTGAAAACTCAAGGAAAGCATAGATACACAACAAATCTAACGGAATCGGAGAAAACCTCAAAGGGTTAGGGTTTCAGAAGAACCTTAGAAATGAGAAAGGCTTTGAAAAGTGTTACGCCCCGCAATATTACATCAATATTACGTCCTATAGTATTATATTACGACGATGTTATGCTCTGCAAAAATATGCTACGATGGTGTTACCCTCTGCAGTAATGTATTACGATTGATGTTACGTCCTGCAGTAAGAAGTTACGACGATATTGCACCCTATAGTATTGTACGTGAAATTTGTCGTAAGGTAATTGACATCAGTCCAAGGAAAATATTATTCGGAGATTATAAGGATTATGCTATTTCAAACAAGTAATAAGTTAATTCGTGAAGGTGAGAGGGGAAGAAATTCAAAGGAAACGAATTTTCGTCCAAGTTTGGCATTTGGGATAAAATACGGGTCCAGCGGTATTTCGAGCGATAATACCCGATAATTATAAACTAGTACCATGCAAGGTACCATATGACCACAGTAGAGTAATATATAAAGTATATATGAAGTATTTTGAAAATAAATAAAATTTTAAGTAATTTGTGATAATTTTTAAAATATGCGGGTAATAAATTAATTACCGGGTAACGAAATATTACCCGATTAACTAATAAGTGGATAAATTAACAAAATCACCCCAAAGTGAAATGTGGCAGCTTCCCCCTTAGTATAAGGTGAGTAATGGATGGACTTTACACGTGTTAAAAATCAAGATTTCAAAGTCTTATCAAGACTTTTTGTTAGATTTATCAATCAAAAAGTAATACACTTCATTTTCAAAATAAAGAACTACTATTACATTCTGTCTTGAACAAAAATCAAGATAACACACTTTTGGCATTGTGACTTTAAACAAAAAAAAAACGGGAGAGAGTAGGAACATATTGTTTAAATTCAATCGTTAGCAACATTTCATTCAAAAAAATCATTAAAAGTAGATTGAGTTCATCCGAAATTTCAAGTTGTCCAATTGTGAATTTCGTGCATGTTTCGCAGAAGCAGGTCCGTTCAAATAATTCTGGGAACAGGTATGTTAAGGCTATCCCTTCTTTCTTTTGGCATAATCCATACGATATGAACGAAACGTGCAAATGCACAAATTCCATAAGTGACTCTACTCATAGAAGTAATAGAAATATCTATGTTCTTTAATTCCCATGTGTCATAATATTTTATCATCTGTTCATGGGTCTTAGAAAAATACGAAAGTTGAAAAGAGTTTACTTTATGATATTACTCAGAGGCAAAATGGTCTTATGACATTCCGAATAATTTTATTGACGTACTTTTTATGCACTGCATTCATGTGCACTGACCCATGACCAGATGGCGTTATATATGCGTATATATGTAAATATATGTATATGGGATATGGGAAAAGGTTATGGCGTTATATACGCACCACCACCTGGTCAGCTGGTATATGATGATGTTGTTGCCCACAGTGGCTGAAATAATATTCAAACGGTGTTATATATGCATATATGGGTATGTATTCAAATGGCGTTATATACGCATATATATGTATATATTTAAACGGTGTTATATACGCGTATATATGTAGGTATATATATGTATATGGGATATGGGAAAGGTTATGGCGTTATATACGCACCACCACCTGATCAGCTGGTATACGATGATGATTTTTCCCACAGTGGACGATATGATATGATGGGATGCCCTCAGAGGCTGATGATGTTATGAAACATATACCTATGCACGACATGACATTCATACGCATTCGCATGACGCTGAAAGTAATTTATGATTTACAAAGTTATTCAGACGTACGGGTTGAGTCATGTACTCCATATGTCTTCCATGTCTCCTATGTATTTATTTATGTGCCTTACATACTCGGTACATTATCGTACTGACATCCCTTTTGCCTGGGGACACTGCGTTTCATGCCCGCAGGTCCTGATAGACAGGTCGAGAGCCTTCCAAGTAGGCTATCAGCTCAGCGGAAGATGTTGGTGCGCTCCATTTGCTTCGGAGCTGCGTATTTGGTTAGTATGATTTAGACGTCTATTGTTAGGTATGACGGAACTCTGTTCCTGTTCCGACCTTTGTGACTATTATGTACTCTTAGAGGCTTGTAGACATATGTCGTATACGTGGAAGATTGTATGGCCCTGTCGGCCTATGTTTGAGATTATAAATGATTATGTTAGCCTATTAGGCCCATATGTCACATGTATATAATGATGTAATAATAAAGGTACATTACGTTGGTACTCAGTAAAGTAAGGTACTGGGTGCCCGTCGCGGCCCATCGGTTTGGGTCGTGACAAAAGTGGTATCAGAGCAGTTCTTTCTCAGGAATGTCTACAAGCCGTGTATAGTAGAGTCTTGTTTATGGGTGTGTCGTGCACCACACTTATAAGCAGGAGGCTATAAGGCATTTAGGATTGTCACTCTTTCTTCTTACTCTAGATCGTGTGGTAGAGCTCACTTATAAGAAGTCAAATTCCAAAATTATTATTATTTATTTATTATTTGTAATAAGACGATACCTACATCCAGAAAGAAGGTTGAGAAGAGAAATAGTTGTGGAAGAGTTGAGTAAAAGGAAGTCGATTTTTCATGATGCATATGATAAGTAAATGTACTATCTTTAGTAGATCATGTATATGTTAAGACGTATAAGGTTCTTGACGAGGAGCTTTATGGCAAGAATACTTATCCACTCTTACGGTAAAAAAAAGAATAACGGAATCGGAAGTTAGACACAAGTTTCAGCAAGTAAAATAAGAAAGGTGAAGAAGGGTACGAGGCACCCAGTTAATAAAGACTATCATTCAGGAAGGAAGATATAAGCATTTTGAGTTACCTTCAACAATAACAGATGTACGTACAATTGGCCACACCTATCTCAGTCATGCCCTATGGGGGTTAACAAAAGTAGTATAAGAAGATATGATGGATGAATTGATTGTGTCAGTTGACATTTCCGAAGAATATTGCAAATGTGCTAATAGATCTCTTTATGATACACCTAGATGGTCCACTCCAAAATAGCGCAGCCAGATATGAGTAATACAAAGACATGCACTATAAGCCTTGATGGAATAAATATTACCTTAGTGTGGCTCGTGTCCCTAGTAAAGCGAGAACGTTAAGTAACTTGAGAATGTCGTATTGAAGTTTTCACAAGAAAAGGGATATGCAGAAATATTAGCAGAATAATGAGAAGAGAGATAAGGAAGCATTATAAATAAGGTGTGATACATGGATGCAAACGGCAGAGTGTTACAGAACCTATAGTCAAATGAAGAAAGAGACGAAAGGTGATGATACTTAAGACAAGGAAAGAGTATAGGCCATAAGGTTATATCCTCATATCAAGAAATAAGTTCGAGACTCCAACACGACTACCAGAGGGGAGAGTTAATCTCCAGAGTAACAGAAATTAGTATGGACTGGTAAACAAGATAAACTAAATATGAATTAGGGACTGAATGATTGGAAAGTACTAAGCGTCATGGGAATTTTGGATTTTGTTCCGGCGATAATAGAAGGGACCACAGAAGAAGATTCACAATGAATTCAGAGAATAGTCATTCAGGGATACGCTTCCCTAGAGCAAGCAATGTAAGCAAAGTTAAGTTTAAGAGACTGTATGTGCCAGTTACGCTAAGTGTCACCCTTGCGAGTAAGGGAATTTGTCATCCTTGGTATAGAAGAATTGCCGTAAGGCGAGTAAGGATCATTGATATTGAGAAACGACACCAAAGATGAAGAGGTAAAACATCTATAGGTAGATCCTCGTGGCTTCAACTCTTAGTACACCCCTAAAAGGAGGAATATGGAGTGATGTGGCATTAAGTCAGAATTAAGTAGTTCTAGTGACTATAGAATGGTAAAGGAATAATGTGATAAATGAAAGAGGAGTGATATGGAACTTATCCAAATCTTACAAATACGCTACGATTCAAGAATATTGTGCAAGCACGACATCAAGGAAAGGAAGTAAAGGTTCCTGCCCGAGCTGTTATTGATAATTAAAGAGCCAGTGCGAGACGTAAGTTAAGACCAAGGAAATAACCCAATAAAGATTTCGCGGAATAGTGACATGATGATGGGCCAACGAGTAGTTAGTAGTTGATTCAGGGAGAGCCTAGTTATGGCTAGTCAAGAAGCTATAGACAAATCAACATATCGTGCAAGATAAATGTAGTATACCACAACATGGAGAATTCAGCCTCGCAATAATGTCATTATAATACTAGAGATATATTCAAATAAGAGTTAGGGTAGTTAAAGGTACCATATGAGTTTTACGGAAATAAATAAGAGTGCCACTGGAAGACAATCAAAATATTACTTCAAAAGCAACCCTACAAGCACAAGGTTGTGGAAGTAAGTAACTACGGATAAGTATAGGCAAGGAAGGACATCAGAAGGTCTGTCGAGTATACAATATAATAGGCTCACAACTTTACAGGGGTCAGAGAGTCTTCCCTAAGTACTACGATGAAGGACTAGCTGAAGAGACAAGGAAGAAGGCTTCAACCTAAGCACAATGACCTAAAGAGGAAATGGTTGCGTGACAACAGTCTCCAAACAACCTTGTATGCATTCCCTAAGAAAGTGGCACCTACCGTGGCTAATGAACGGGGAGAAAGATCAAAGGTAATATTCTAGACTATATGAGTTGCACAAAAATTCTGGCATGTGTGGGAACTAGGATGAGTTAAGTATGCACGCAACAAGGGGCAGAAAGACCAGAAAATTAATTGCATACGTTTAAAGAAAGCTGAGATGGAACGAAAGGAATCATTCTATCAATGATCTAGAGTTAATACGTTATGGATAGACTCAAGATTTTGGAGCATTATACTTGTTGACAATCATACAACTATAGAAGACTCTGGTATAAGTTAAAAGAAAGAATTGAGCCCAGGACAAAAACAAAGGATTGAATTATTAAAGGATTGTATCATTCATATTCCATAACTCCTATGAAAGGCTAAGGTAATAACTGATACCACAAGCCACAGATAGGGAGATATCTTAAGCCTACATAGAGGCTGATCAAAAAGAAAAGGAGACTAAAGGGTTACATCGACTAAGCAAAACAGGAAGGACCAAGAGAATTATAGACCTCAGGATCACTCTTAAGTAGCAGAGGTATAAGAAAGATAGTACAGTAGCCATATTTTATAATAGCTCTATAATGAAAGCCAACTGAAGAGTATCATCCTCATAAGAAGTGAGTACGAAGCTCCCACTAGATTATGTATGCACCAGAGGTGTATGAATTATAATAAGAGCTTCAAGTTATGGATGTGAATTATACCTATGTGGAATGGAGGTCATAAACGAGATAGAAAATACAATGCGAGATTATAAGGTAAGAAAGGTAAAGGTGAACAACGTACAAGAAACTCAAATGCAGGAAGTTGTGAATAGTCCATATTTTGGATAGAAGGCTATAAGCACGGGAGTCCAACAACCGAGAATAATAGCGGCATCGGCGGCGACATGTTTTCCAACCTATGGTTTCCAAGTACTGAGAGATCTAGTTAAGAGAATAGAGAAGAGTTGGGGACAATGTGATGTATCGCTTGACATTCCAAAATAACATAAGGAAATTTATGGTGCAAGCAAGTTGAAGGAAAAATGCGAGTATTATAAATGGACAGTTATAGGTCGCAAGCTAAAGTATGGTAGAGCGACAAAGTTTTAAGAAAACGTGAGTAAGAATGAGGAAAGTCAAGTGAAAAGGTGACGAGAATGGATAAGTCCTCAGGATTAGGTCCATGAAAATAAGAGAGATAATGGTTTCTCTAAGTTATTGAAAGTTCAGTATAGCCTGAATGAACTCAAAGGAATCTAAGAATAATAACATTTAGAAAGAATGAAATGATGGCCTAGTAATAAAATGAAAGGATAATTGTGACAGATAAAGGATGACGTTTGGGCCTTCGTTTGAATAATGATTTGAAAAAAAAGAAGAAGAGAAAATAGAAGAAAAGAAGGAGAAAAAGATTTCGTTAGTGGCACCAAATCAAGATACCCCCATAAGGTGAATCACATTGAGACACTATGAAATATGATTATGGAAATCACTTCAAATATTCCTCAATACAACGTAAGCCCTAGCGATAATGTATTACGAAAAAAGTTTCAAGTCTTCAAGTAAAGGATTATCGATCAACATTGAGGCGAATCAACAATGGTCAAACATAAGTTACATAGTATGACATGAGTCTAGGACATGATTCTTAAGAAGAACGGTAATGAAGGGGGCATTGAAGGACTGAGATTTATGCCTAAAGGGTAGGCAACAAAAGTAACTGGGAACTTGGTAAGCACACCTCAATAAAGGTAGATTGAAGCAAAAATTATAGTATAGTATAACCCAGGTAAATGCAGTAAAGTCATGTGAATGGGTAACCAGATCTATAAAATAAGATATGGCCATATTCGCAAGTTCTATAAAGTATCGAGCAAAGGACTTCAGTATACCTATAGAGGCCCAGAGAGGTATCCTATTAAGCCTTGTATATACAAAGTAAGGCCTCGAGATTGACTAAAAGATAAAAGGAAAAAAGGAAAGATGAATCGCATAAGTGCACCTATTAAGCCAGGGTCATGCAGGTTGCATGACAAAAGGTAACAAAAGTTGCAAGATTAGGAAGATTTTGATCACACGTCATGATATGAGAAACAAGACTAAAGAAGGGAATACCCTATACTTTGGATTTATTCACAGAACAACTGCTTAAATGGAAAGAAGAGTATTACAGTATTCACAAGAGCTATAAGTTATGAAAATGATAAGAGCATCAGTCAACATTCGAGGACGAATGTTCCAAAGGGGGGAATGATGTTACGCCCCGCAATATTACATCAATATTATGTCCTATAGTATTATATTATGACGATGTTATGCTCTGCAGTAATATGTTACGATGGTGTTACCCTCTGCAGTAATGTATTACGATTGATGTTACGTCCTGCAGTAAGAAGTTACGACGATATTGCACCCTGTAGTATTGTACGTGAAATTTGTCGTAAGGTAATTGACATCAGTCCAAGGAAAAGATTATTCGGAGATTATAAGGATTATGCTATTTCAAACAAGTAATAAGTTAATTCGTGAAGGTGAGAGGGGAAGCAATTCAAAGGAAACGAATTTTCGTCCAAGTTTGGCATTTGGGATAAAATACGGGTCCAACGGTATTTCGAGCGATAATACCCGATAATTATAAACTAGTACCATGCAAGGTACCATATGACCACAGTAGAGTAATATATAAAGTATATATGAAGTATTTTGAAAATAAATAAAATTTTAAGTAATTTGTGATAATTTTTAAATTATGCGGGTAATAAATTAATTACCGGATAACGAAATATTACCCGATTAACTAATAAGTGGATAAATTAACAAAATCACCCCAAAGTGAAATGTGGCAGCTTCCCCCTTAGTATAAGGTGAGTAATGGTTGGACTTTACACGTGTTAAAATCAAGATTTCAAAGTCTTATCAAGACTTTTTGTTAGATTTATCAATCAAAAAGTAATACACTTCATTTTCAAAATAAAGAACTACTATTACATTCTGTCTTGAACAAAAATCAAGAGAACACACTTTTGGCATTGTGACTTTAACCAAAAAAAAACGTGAGAGAGTAGGAACATATTGTTCAAATTCAATCGTTAGCAGCATTTCATTCAAAAAAATCGTTAAAAGCAAATTGAGTTCATCCGAAATTTTAAGTTGTCCAATTGTGAATTTCGTGCATGTTTCGCAGAAGCATGTCCGTTCAAATAATTCTGGGAACATGTATGTTAAGGTTATCCCTTCTTTCTTTTGGCATAATCCATACGATATGAACGAAACGTGCAAATGCACAAATTCCATAAGTGACTCTACTCATAGAAGTAATAGAAATATCTATGTTCTTTAATTCCCATGTGTCATAATATTTTATCATCTGTTCATGGGTCTTAGAAAAATACGAAAGTTGAAAAGAGTTTACTTTATGATATTACTCAGAGGCAAAATGGTCTTATGACATTCCGAATAATTTTATTGACGTACTTTTTATGCAGTGCATTCATGTGCACTGACCCATGACCAGATGACGTTATATACGCGTATATATGTAAATATATGTATATGGAATATGGGAAAAGGTTATGGAGTTATATATGCACCACCACCTGGTCAGCTGGTATATGATGATGTTGTTGCCCACAGTGGCTGAAATAAGATTCAAACGGCATTATATACGCATATATGGGTATGTATTCAAATGGCGTTATATACGCATATATATGTATATATTCAAACGGCGTTATATACGCATATATATGTAGGTATATATATGTATATGGGATATGGGAAAGGTTATGGCGATATATACGCACCACCACCCGATCAGCTGGTATACAATGATGATTTTTCCCACAGTGGCCGATATGATATTATGGGATGCCCTTAGAGGCTGATGATGTTATGAAACATATACCTATGGACGACATGACATTCATACGCATACGCATGATGCTGAAAGTAATTTATGATTTACAAAGTTATTCAGACGTACGGGTTGAGTCATGTACTCCATATGTCTTCCATGTGTCCTATGTATTTATTTATGTGCCTTACATACTCGGTACATTATTCATACTGACGTCCCTTTTGCCTGGGGACACTGCATTTCATGCCCGCAGGTCCTGATAGACAGGTCGAGAGCCTTCCAAGTAGGTTATCAGCTCAGCGGAAGATGTTGGTGCGCTCCATTTGCTTCGGAGCAGCGTATTTGGTTAGTATGATTTAGACATCTATCATTAGGTATGATGGGACTCTGTTCCTGTTCCGACCTTTGTGACACTTATGTACTCTTAGAGGCTTGTAGACATATGTCGTGTAAGTGGAAGATTGTACGGCCCTGTCGGCCTATGTTTGAGTTTATAAATGATTATGTTAGCCTATTAGGCCCATATGTCACATGTATAAAATGATGTAATAATAAAGGTACATTACGTTGGTACTCAGTAAAGTAAGGTACTGGGTGCCCGTCGCGGCCCATCGGTTTGGGTCGTGACAAAAAGTCACTGATATGAGTCGGAGAGGTCAGAATCAGGCTCAAACAACCATGGTACGTCGGAGCAAAGCCGGAGATTACCATGAAACTTCGAATCGACAAAGGTCTGGAGACGACCCTTCATGGTCAGGCCTTGAATCTTTAGAAATCAGGCGCGTGGGAGCCATTGGTGGCCGGTGTAGGGTTTCCATAGGCTTGGAAGCCATGGATTCCGGTGGCTTTCATGGTGGAAGTGGTAGGAGGTGGCTAGGGTTTGAGAAGTTTCGAGAGAGTTTGAGAGAATGGGGAATGTTCAGAGGCGGCTGGTAGGTGAAAATGATTAGGGTTGGGGGTATTGGTGAATTAAAAAAGGTAAGGTTGAAATGTGGTCGTTGATCATTTCGATCAACGGCCTTGATTAAAAGGGGGGTCGGGCGGGTCTTTCAAATGGGTTGTGGGTTGGGTAATTCTAGAAATTGGGCTATGGTTCAATTGGGTTTAATTGGGGTAGAATTTGGGCTACAATTGAAATAAATCTGACTAGATTTTAAATAGCTATTTTCCCATTTATTTTATAAAAAATAGCAAATTAAATTCAGAAAATAAATTGAAAGTACTAAAATGATTTATAACATATAATTATCAATTAAAAAATACTGGACTTAATTTTTATAAATATAAATACAATCAAATCATAAATGAGGCTAATATTGCAATTACATGCAGTTGAGCTTTAAAAATACTAAATAAATTTGTAAAAACATGCAAAAGTTATCTGAGCTATAGTTTAGCATAAATATGAGAACTAAACAAGTAAATTACCAAAAATGATAATTTTGGACACTTATTGGATTTTTCTTGATAAAATAAGGCAATAAAATTGATATTGAAAGCCTTTAAAATTAAGGAAAAATAATAAAAATATTTGTAAATACTTATATATGCATACATATGCTATTTTGAAAGTATTCTACATATTAGAATATACAAGAAAAAATTGGGTATCAACAGCTGCCCCTCTTTACCCGGGAAGGATGAAAGAGTTGTCGGGTAAAGATATGATGGCCGATTTTGACCGAACGAAATGGTTTGAAGAGGTTGACCGTACTCTAGTTCCTGAGCTGCCTACATATCCCAAGTCTTACAGGAATCATGCAATATGTAGTTCAGGATACGTCGGCGGAATATGCCGATGGAGATTTTTCAAGACGGACGCGATATTTGGGTTGGGATGGATGGTTAAAGTCTAACAGGGCTACGGGAACTGGAGCGGGATTGCTCCTATTGAGATGGCCGTTTCTCACCGGTTTTCTTACAAATAAGTAATACAAGTATATATTGTGTGGAAATTTAAACATGATGCAAGTTCCCGTCGGACCATGAATGTTGTCTTTGGACGGTTAGGATGATGTCCTCAGACCATGACATCCTGGGCCATGAAGCATATGATAAGGGATTCACATGCCATGAAATGATGCTCTCAGACTATGAGAATAATGCCTCCAAACAATGACGCCTTTGAATAATGATATGCAAAAAATAAAAGGGGTCCTCATGGCATGTCATTCTCGGGCTATGAAAATGGTGCCTCTAAACAATGACGCCTTTGGATAGATTGGAAATCTTTCAGCCCATGAGATGCAGAAGGTGGCGATCTTTCAGCCGATGCAAGATGTAAATAAAGTGGCGATATTTCAGCCATGCAAGATATAAATGAAGTGGCGATCTTTCAGCCGATGCAAGATGTAGATGAAGTGGTGATCTTTAAACCGATGCAAGATGTAAATTAAATGGCGATATTTCAGCCATGCAAGATGTAGATGAAGTGGCCATCTTTCAGCCGATGCAAGATGTAAAAGAAGTGGCGATCTTTCAGCCATGTAGAATGTAAATAATGTGGCGATCTTTCATCCATATAGATGGAGACAGAGCTTAGTTTCAGAAGGTAGAATGGTAGCCTTATGCAATGCAGGGAATGTAGATGGAGATAGAGCTTAGTCTCGGAAGGTAGAATGATAGCCTTATGCAATGCAAAGAATGCATATGGAGACAAAGCTTAGTCTCAGAAGGCAGAATGGTAGCCTTATGAAATGTAGGAAATGCAGATGGAGATAGAGCTTAGTCTCGAAAGGCAGAATAGTAGCCTTATGCAATGCAGGAAATGCAGATAGAGGTAGAGCTTAACCTCGGAAGGCAAAATGGTAGCCTTATGCAATGCAGGAAATGCAGATGGAGGTAGAGCTTAACCTCGGAAGGAACAATGGTAGCCTTATGCAGTGCAGGAAATGCAGATGGAGGTAGAGCTTAACCTCGGAAGGCAGAATGGTAGCCTTATGCAATGCAGAGAATGCATATGGAGACAATGCTTAGTCATAGAAGGTAGAATAGTAGCCTTATGCAATGCAAAATGCGGATGGAGTAGAGCTTAACCTCAAAAGGTAGAATGGTAGCCTTATGCAAGAAATAAAAGGTAGGTGGTAGTAGAGTTTTCTATGCTGATATCTGATTTCGATATTGTGGATGCTGGGGATATTGTGTGCGTATAGCAACTGTGAATAGGTGACGGTTCTGAGAGTTGTATTCCTGATCAGTATGAGTGTATAGTATATTCGATGAATTTCCAACTCAGGTGCTTGTATCCGAAGAAAAATCGTGAGTTTTGTAAAGGGGAAAAGTTATTCGTATCACCACTGACTTTTCTTGACCTAGTCGGCTCTGTTTCGGTGATACTGTGCATATCATTGGGGTAGGATTGCTAAACAAAGCAATTTTGGTAACAGACATGCATGATTTAGTAAAAATATAACATAAAGACATAATCGAGAATAGTTTTCTTTAGATGAACCGACGATTCGACGTGGTTCAAGACATTAAAACTTTCTTGCTCCGGAATTTTGAGGGTCCTCCTTAAAATTTTTCCCCAGTTTACTGGGCTGTTGTTTCTGTCGGTTGCTTGCAGTGACTGGCTGAAATTACTTAGGAATTTTGAGGGTCCTCCTCAAAATTCTGCCCCAATTTCCAATTGGAGGGGGGGAGGGGGAGGAAATGAAAATTTTATTGACTTGTGACCGAACCCATAAGGCTTCCTACGTATCCCCTCTTAAATGGGAATCAGGTCAGGCGTAGTTCAAGTTATATCATAAAAGAAAGCATAAAGGTTACACATAGTATCGCCTAACTGTGTCTAAATTGATCGGCTTTGGCCAAACTTCTCCGTCCATTTCTACAAGTATGAGAGCTCCTCCTGTCAGAACCCGGTGAACCATATACGGACCCTGCCAGTTGGGAGAGAATTTCCCTTTGACTTCATATTGATGCGGAAAAATTTTCTTTAACACCAACTGCCCCGGTGTGAATTGTCTCGGCTTGACTCTTTTGTTGAAGGCTCTAGACATTCTATTCTGATAGAGCTGACCATGGAAAACTGCATTCATTCTCTTTCCGTCTATAAGAGCTAGTTGCTCGTAATGACTTTTCACCCATTCTACGTCGTCGAGCTCTACTTCCTGTATGATCTTTAAGGAAGGAATTTCCACCTCAGTGGGAATGACTGCCTCTGTACCGTAAACCAGCATATAGGGGGTTGCCCCAGTTGATGTGCGGACTGTTGTGTGGTACCCCAATAAAGAAAATGATAACTTCTCGTGCCACTGTTTATGCTTCTCAATCATTTTCCTTAATATCTTCTTGATATTCTTATTGGCGGCTTCTATGGCTTCGTTCATCTGAGGTCTGTAGGCTTTAGAATTCTTGTCTTTGATCTTGAAGGTTTCACATATGGCTTTCATTAGGTCACTGTTGAGGTTGGAACCATTATCAGTGACAATTGACTCCGGGATCCCGAACTGACACACGATACGGTCGCGGACGAAGTCTTCCACGACTTTCTTGGTCACTGCTCTGTAAGATGCTGCTTCAACCCATTTGGTTAAATAATCAATTGCTAATAGGATAAACCTGTGCCCGTTTGATGCAGCAGGTTCGATTGGTCCGATAACATCCATTCCCCAGGCGGCGAACGACCACGACGAGCTTGTTGCATTAAGCTCATTTGGAGGCACCTTTATCATGTCTGTGTGTATCTGGCAGCGGTGGCACTTTCGGACATACTGGATGCAGTCTGTTTCCATAGTCATCCAAAAGTAACCAGCTCGGAGTTTTTTCTTTGCTAAGACAAAACCATTCATATGTGGACTGCAGATCCCTACATGAATTTCCTCTAATAGCCTGGATGATTCCTTTGCGTTGACACACCTTAGTAATCCCAAATCAGGAGTCCTCCTATATAGGATTCCTCTGCTGTGAAAGAAATTGTTGGATAACCTATGAAGCGTGCTCTTCTGAGTAGCGTTTGCGAGTTCTGGGTATTCTCCTTTTGCCAAGTATTCATTGATATCATGAAACCAAGGGTTTCCGTCTGCTTCTTCTTCGACATGAGCACAGTAAGCTGGCTGATCATGGTCTTTACCGGAATGGGATCATTGAAATTCTTGTCTGGATGTTGTATCATGGATGATAGGGTAGCCAGTGCATCGGCGAATTCATTCTGGACCTTGGGAACATGTTGGAATTCTGTCTTTGTGAACCTCTTTCTCAACTCATGTACATGATGCACATAAGAGAGTATCTTGGAGTTCTTGGTCGCCCATTCTTCTCGGACCTGATGTATAAGCAAGTCCGAATCTCCAATTACTATCAACTCTTGAATGTTCATGTCAATGGCCATCTTGATCCCTAAGATGCAGGCTTCATACTCGTCCATATTGTTGGTGCAGGGGAACTTGCCACTGGATAATGCTGACTAGTTTTTGATACTAGCACCGCTCCTATGCCAACTCCTTTGAAATTTTCTACTCCATCGAAAAACATTCTTCAACCGCCATTGGATTCTGCAATATCTTCTCCTATGAATGATACCTCTTCATCAGGAAAATATGTTTTCAGGGGTTCGTATTCTCCGTCCATGAGATTTTCAGCAAATTGATCTACTAGTGCCTGTCCTTTGATTGCTTTCTAAGTCTCGTAGACAATGTCAAATTTGCTCAACAGGATTTGCCACTTGGCCAGCTTACCAGTGGGCATGGGCTTCTGAAAGATGTACTTCAAAGGATCCATCCTTGATATGAGATACGTGGTATAGGCACAAAAATAGTGCCTCAGCTTCTGCGCCACCCAAGTCAAAGCACAACAGGTGTGCTTGAACAGAGAATACTGGGCCTCGTATGGGGTGAACTTCTTACTGAGGTAATAGATGGACTGCTCCTTCCTCCCCATTTCATCATGCTACCCCAGAACACAACCGAACGCTCCATCCAGTACTGCGAGGTAGAGCAATAGAGGTCTACCTGGCTTGGGCGGGATCAAAATCGGTGGTGTTGACAGGTACTCCTTGATTCGATCGAATGCCTTTTGGCAGTCATCGGTCCATTTGGTAGAGGCTTCTTTCTTTAACATCTTAAAGATTGGCTCACAGATAACTGTAGATTGTGCAATGAACCGGCTGATATAGTTAAGTCTCCCCAAGAAACTCATTACATCCTTATTGTTCTTTGGCGGTGGCAATTCTTGAATAACTTTGACCTTTTATGGATCCAGTTCTATTCCTTGGTGACTTACAATGAACCCAAGTAATTTTCCTGCAGGAACCCCAAATGCGCATTTCGCAGGATTTAGTTTTAGGTTGTACCTTCTCAGTCTATTGAAGAACTTCCTCAAATCTTCCATGTGATCAGTGGCTTTCTTGGACTTGATGATAACATCATCTACATATACTTCGATCTCCTTGTGTATTATATCGTGGAAAATGGTGGTCATGGCCCTCATGTAGGTGACCCCTGCATTTTTTAACCCAAACGACATCATTTTGTAGTAGTACATTCCACAAGGCGTAATGAAAGCCGTTTTTTCAGCATCTTCTTCATCCATCCAGATCTGATGATAACCAGCGAAACAATATATAAATGATTGCAACTCGTGCTTGGCACAATTGTCAATCAGGATGTGTATGTTCGGAAAAGGGAAGTCGTCTTTTGGACTGACCCGGTTGAGATCCAGGTAGTTGACACAGACTCTGACCTTCCCATCCTTCTTTGGTACTGGCACAATGTTGGCTAACCATGTTAGATATTCTACTACCCTGAGAACCTTAGCTTTGACCTGCTTAGTGACTTCTTCCTTGATTTTCAGACTCATATCATGCTTGAACTTTCTGAGCTTCTGCTTTACCGGTGGACATGTCAGATCAGTTGGCAGTTTGTGGGCCACAATAGATGTGCTCAGACCAGTCATGTCATCATATGACTAGGCGAATATGTCCTCGTATTCTCTTAGAAATTCTGTGTACTCTTCCTTTTATGACGATGATAAGTGGACGATGATCCGAGTTTTTTTTGACATTTTCTGCATCTCCCAGGTTAACAATCTCGGTCTCGTCAAGGTTGGACTTAGGTCTGTTCTCAAAATTCTCAACCTCTTTAACAATCTCTTCCGGTATATCGTCTTCCTCTGAATCTATGTTCGTTGTTGCGTTGTCTCGTTGCATGTCACAGTCATTGGTTCATCAAGATAAGTAATAGTAATGTTGTATAAATAAAGTAATAAGAGAAAATAATAAGAGTAAGATTTATAAGGAAACCGAAATGCTTTGATAAATTTCATAACTGTTTTGAACATTGGAGATCTTATTGCAAAATTTAAAATGCGAAAGGAAAGTCGACTAGTGAAAATAAAAGATAATGCATGATGCTTTGTTCAGCCTTGCTACCCCGAAACTTTCCGGGCTCTGGTGGTTCTGATGGTCCAGTTATTGAGGCATGCTCCTCTTCCCACCACCTGTATGGAAGGGCCTTCCTCCCCATCCTCCTCGAAAATGACACAACAATCCATGTCATCGTCTTCAAGGAACAAGTTCCTCATTACTGCTAGTGATTCCTCTTCTTCCGACCCATAGATAACATCGACTGGCTGGAAAGTTTGCTCCAAATGTGGTATTGGCTACTCCAGTGGGTAGTATGGACCGCGCCATGGTGGCGACCAGTTGTTGAATTCCTCTCCAGTATACTCGTATCCCAGACCGAAAGTGGTGCCATGTTTCTTCAGTTTGATAGGCTTGGCGATTCCTTGGAGGTTCTTTCCAAGTCCCTTGCTAGGTTCATATCCGCTCCAGTTCAATATGCTTTCAATTTTGTTGTCCCACTATTTGTCTTTGTCAACGGCGTTGACCCGCTCGATGCGGTGATAGGTTTCCCCCCCTATCTTTCTTCTTCCTCCGATCGCTGGGATGGTTTGGCGACTGTATATGGGATTGCTACCGTCGCCGTGAATGATCACCTCTTGGTGATTCCACTCAAACTTCACTGCCTGATGTAGTGTTGACGCTACAGCCCCAGCGGCCTGAATCCACAGATGTCCCAACAACAAGTTGTACGATGCCGGCATATCTATTACTTGGAAATCGACATTGAACCAAGTAGGCCCCATTTGCAAGCACAAACTAATTTCCCCAATAGTGAACTTTTGGGAACCGTTGAAAGCTTTGACGTTGATGGCCCCATCCTTGATCTCATGCAGCCCCTTCCCCAATGTTCTGAGTGTTACCAACAGACAAATATTGAGGCTGGACCCTCAATCAATAGGCATCCTAGTGATAAAATCATCTTCACATTGCACGGTGATGTGCAACGCTTTGTTGTGACTCAACCCTTCTGGTGGCAGCTCATCTTCATGAAAAGTGATCTTGTGACTTTCCAATACCTACCCTGCCATGTTTGCCATTTCTCCTCCTGTGATGTTGCTTGGTACATATGCCTCACTCAGCACCTTCAACAAGTCATTCTTATGCGCATCGGAACTTTGCAGCAAAGCTAGGATAGAAATCGGTGCCGGTATTTTGTTCAGCTGATCAATGACTGAGTATTCCTTGGCTTGTATGTTTCTCCAGAGATCATCGGGCCCGGTTTCAGTAATGGTCGGCCGACCAGAGGCCTGCTTACTCGACTCAGCTAAATGCTCCAGAGTATAAACCCTTCCGGTTCTTGTCATACCCTGTGCCGCAACTATTTCCCCTAACTTGGCTTTCCCTTTCCTTCTCGCCTCGGCTGTGTAATCCCAAGGTATGGCATTTGTATGGAATGGTGTTACAGTTGGCATTGCTACCAAAATCGGCACGGGCACCTTTACTCTGAACGGAGCATGTACTTTGAAAGGTAACACAGTAACTTCAAATGGTACAGGTGCATTTGCTGGAGACCCAAACTTGACCTCAATCGGTGCTGGCGTATTTGCCAAGGATGGTGCTTCAAACTCAAGTGGTATTGACATGTTTACCTCGGCATCCCCAAAAGGCTGAATCTGGACTACGATTGGATTGAGGGTGACTATTGGCTTCTTTGGTTCGTCGCCTTCTGTGATCAAACCGATTGATCCCTTGGGGTCCCAATCATCCTCTATTTTAATCATGTGAACGCTTCCACCGTTATGGTCCGGCAGAGGGTTGTTGCATACATCCGGAGTAGGCTCCTTTGCCATAATGATCTTGTTATCAATCAAAGTCTGGATCTTGTCTTTCAGAGAGCGACATTCATCAATGGTATTCCTTTTCATGCCGGAATAGTATGCACAGGATTTATTTGGATTGACCCATTGAGAAGGGTTTTCAGGGGTTATAGCAGGGATGGGGGTGACATAACTAGCAGCTTTGAGCCTTTCGTACAACTGGTCAATTGGCTCAGCAATGGCGATATACTATTTAGGGGGTGTGCAGTAAAAATTTGGTCGAGGTCTAGGAAAGTTTTTGCGTGCGGGAGGTGACTGATAGTGGGATGGTTGAGTATTGTAGGCTTGATAGACATGTGCAGGTTGGGAGTATTTGGATGAAGTAGGTTGATATATGGGAGGTGAGGGTGATTGGTAAGTAGGTGGTGGAGTTTGGTAAAAGGGTGAGGGTGCTTGGTAATTCGGGGTAGGCTGATATGTGAGTGGAGGCATCGGATAGGCTTGGTATTTGATAGGGGATTTGGCTTTTTGTGCAAACATTACAGCACCTACGTCCCTTTTCTTGGACGTTCCACCAGACTGTAAAGCCTTATTGGTAGTTTGCAAAGCTTCAAAAGTTTGTAACCATACCACTTTCGATGCCTTCCTCGATCCTTTCCCCTAGCTTGATGATGTCTGAATATTTCTAGCTCTCAATCAACATCATCCTTTCATAGTACTGCGGGTCCTTAGCCCGGACGAAAAACTTGTTCATTTGTTCTTTTTCTAAAGCCGGACTGACTTTAGCAACTTCTGATCTCCAAAGAGTAGCATATTCGCGGAATGTTTCTGTGGGCATCTTCTTTAAATTATGGATGTAGAACACATCTAGCGCATTTTCTGTGTTGAACCTGAACCTGTCCATAAAGTTAGACGCCATACTCACCCAATTCGACCATTTCTTCGGGTCTGGCTAATGTACCAAGACAGAGCATCTCCTCTCAAACTCCTCATTAAAAGCTTCATGTGAATCCTTTCGTCCTTCCCTACTCTGACCAGCTTGTCACAGTATGTTCTCAAGTGGACTCTCGGATCCCCTGTACCATCAAACATCTCAAACGTAAAAGGTTTGTACCCCTAGGGTAGTTCGACATCAGGTTGTATGCAAAAATCTTCGTAGTTCAACCCTTCAATACCCTTACTTCCTTCGACGCCCTGAATTCGACTAGTCAACTTCTTAAACTCTTCAGCTAGACTCCTCATGAGTGAGTCTTTATCATCAGACTCGGGTGTGCTTAAAATGGATTGGGTGGAGTGTGGCATGGTCTCCACATAGATGGGGGTATTATGGTGGGCGTGGAAATGGTCATTTGTGGAATTCAAAGGTTCAGGGATGAGTAGTGGAGTATTGTTGGATGTATGGCAAGTATTGCAGTGGTGGCGAGGAGTGGGATGGTTTTGTGGTTTTGGGATATTTTGTGGAGGTGTGAGGTTGATATCTAGCGTAGTGAGGGAAAATGACAAATTTGCCAAGTTCCGAACTTGGTCAAGTTCCTCTTGAAATTTCAAAAGTTTATGCTCGAGTTGGGACACACTTTCTTTGGAGACCTGAGCACCATGAGTGACCTCTACCCATTCAGTTGAGTTTTCCTTTCTAGTGTTGTTCAAATTCTTCCATCTTTCCTTTGTTCCTGCTTCTGATAGGACTAGGAGGAGGAGTGGGTGGAGGGCCTTTGATCTTGTGGAATATGATGACGATGCCAGAATGCATGAACTAAACTTTGGGGAGGGGAATAAATAAAACAAAAGTAAAAACAAAAAAGGTAACAAGTCAGTGCGAATTATAAGAAAAAATGTTGCGATATTTAAACACATAGTGCAAGAATGTAAATCGTGTCCTAATTTGGGGAACCTCTTGTGCCCGAGGTAGTCCTAGCGACAAATTGATTTGGAGAACTTAAAATACTAAATGCCTCATTTTATTGATAAAAGTAGACGAATCCCAAAGGAATAAAATGTCACTAGTGTCCATTGGCCTTATTACATTTCTTAAAGAAAAAAGAAAAGATTCCTATCTATTTGGTCCCAGAAGGACCTTTCCCAGACTCGGCATCCTTGGCTCCATCGAACAGCTTCACCAGCTCGCAAAGTCCCAGCAGCAGGTAGGCTCTGGCCAGGTGTCCACCCTCGTTTCCTTCAGTATTCTGGAAGTCCTCAATCCTCTTGAGAAACTTCCTTTCCAGCTCCACTAAACCTCGTTCCAAGTATCCCAGTCGCTTGTTGGCACTGACAGCCATGTCTTTCCACTTTTCAATCAGTTTTTGGTGGGCTTCTTGAATCTCGCGGTGCTCGCTTTCACATTCCCGAATCCTCTTGCGCAATTGGTTGTATTTGACATGTGCTTCAGCCCTTTCATCGATGATTTTGTAACCTCGAACAAACCCGAGTTGACCTAGACCATTATGATTATCCTCCAGCCAGCCTGAATAGTATGGAGTACAACTAGCATGGTATTTGTCTGGCTTGATGGTATCCCTTCCCATGATAATTTTGCAGTGCCACATATGCTGAGCCTGACACTTGTAAGGGCTATCATCATCCTGAAATTCATCCCGGAAGTGACTCATTTGGTCGACCCTCGATATAACCTGCTTCCTACCAGTCTGTCTCATAACTCGGAGAGAGACGTAAGGGTAGGTTCCTCTCAAACCTATTAGTATCAAAACGGTGCATCCCTGGAATGGGGCGATGAATTCCTCAGTAGGGAACCACTCGAACATCCATTGTACTTGATCCTCAGTTAGATTTTCAAATAGTTCTAACCACCCTTTGGTATCTTCTGGTTGAGCGAACATGTTGGGCATGTAGTTCATTTGTCTTAGATGATGGAAGGCTATGTGATCATCCCAATCCCTTCGCTGAATCTCTTGTCGGTATCCAGCTCTTTGGAGGTTCTCCATAAGCCAGAGCTGGAGTAGCAAATTGCAACCCTCGAAATGTTAGGCTCCTTATTGACACTTCTCCAAGGCTCGATATATCTCTGCGAGGATCATGGGCACTATGCTGAATGGTTGCCCACCAATTCCCTCCATTAGAGTTTTGGTTACCATAGCTAGCCTGGTGTGGATCCTTGCTTTCTTCATTGGAAACACTATCATCCCCAAGAAGTAGAACATGAAGACAAAGAACCTTCGGTGAATATGCCCCAATGATGAAAGTGCGAACTCATCCGGATAAGTACGGTAGGATTTGCTATGACCGTACCTCTCGTACAAATAATCAAAGGGAATGTAGGACTCCTTCAAACATGTCAAGTCTGGATTCTTCTTTAGGCCCATCATTTTGAGAAAACCTCTACCCTTGCGATTTTCCGGCATTAACAAACCCGGAGTCTCCCATGGTATACCAGCCAATCCTCCTATTTCCTCTAGCACGGGTGTCATCTCAATCTCCCCGAAGCAAAACACAGACCTCTCACAATCACAGAACAAAGTAGCAGCTTCTATGATTTTGTTATTGGGTTGGACCTCCAAGAGGGAAGGCAGATTTCCTAGGTATTTTCGGACAAGAGTCTGATCACTGGAATGAAGATCTTCCCACCAGCTTAGCAACCTTGGGTGGATGTTAGTGACCCTGACAAATCTGGGGACTTCGTGCCTCATGTTTTAGCAAGACAACAAGGTTAGGCCCTTACCCCCACCGGACTCGACTATTAAATACCAATAATTGGCATAAGACATTTAGTTTTCCAAATAAATACACAGAACATGGTAGTGTCTATTTGGGTTTTGGGAAAACCCAGTGGACTTTGGACAAGGCTATCTTAAAGAGTCATTATGCGGACAACACAACTGACTCAGCTAGGTTTGACCATGATGCATGCACAGTTAAACAGAGTATGGTTTCTATGGGGTTTTAGACTGGTACCCTTGAGCGAACAACTCAAGAGGGAAAGACACGATACTGTCGACTACACAATTGATCAACTGGTTTTACCATAAATATGCCTTTTCCGAATTTAGGGGGTGATAATATCGGAAGAGTGCAAAACACTCATTATAAGCGTTGCTATGGTATTTTATTTGTCACGAGTGGAATATGATGTTGAAAACATGCTTATGCAATAATTAAAACAAGTTGTCACATATTTGCACGTTCATAAAGTAATAATTACAATATTTAAAACAGTAATAAAGGAGTACAGTAAAGGAAAGAAGTAAAGAAATAAGGGAAAGAAACAAGAGACAAGTCAGTTTTTGTAGTAGAAGAGGGAATTAAATGCTTAAAGGTATTAAACAAATAAAGGCACATAAGATATGTAAAGTCATAGTAATATCTTGAAATGGTAAAAGCCTAAAAGAAAATCCCCAGCGGAGTCGCCATGCTGTCGCGCCCCTTTTTTCTCATGAAATCGGGTTAATGACATTTGGGAGACAACTCGTTCCCTTTAGGGAATTGGGTTTTGAATTGAAAAGTCGCCATCTAATAATTAAAGTGCATTAGGACACTAGGAGGGATTTGTTTTGAGTAACCAGAGATTGGGTAAGGGCTTAAAATTATCCCAAGAGGAAGGTGTTAGGCACCTCTCAGGATCCACTAGTGTGGTTCCCGGCCAAAATATTGTTGTGACTTAAGTGCGGATAACACATAGGCAAATAAAGGCTTCAAATAAGAGGGAATTTTCACGTAATGGTTACAAATAAACAAAAGTAAGAAAAAGGAACTAAAAAGAGTTGATTTTCTTAAAAGAAATGGTTTAAAAATATTTAAAAGAAACAAAGAAAACAAAGGGAAGAGGGGGTCCCAGGTTTATTAATAATATGGATCACCCCACACAACATCCGGTAACTACTCCTAGTGAGGGCTACACGTGATGTTATCGCGTGGTCATCATATCCATATCTACCCTTTCCCACCCCGTTAAGGTATTAAAGCGCGGAATGGTCTCGTTTACTTATTGCATGCTATTACCTGCCCCAATCCTATCAGCCCCGGAGGTACTTGGGACTACTAATCCTAAAGGGAGGAGGTTTGGGCTTATTTATGGTTTCAAAAGGTAAAATACTAAGGCGAAAAACAAAACACATATAGCAAGTTTGGGGAAGCATATAAAAGGGCTCAAACAGACCTCCTTTAAATCAAAGAAAGCACATAATGTAGCATGACTTGCATGTACTATTTAGGGTTTGATTAAAACTTAAAAGGTTGAGGCAGACTGATTTATTACATAGCTCAGATAAGAAGCCCGAATCAGGTCTGCCTACTGGTTGTAGCATATAAAATCTGATTCAGTTTATAAACTTTCACCCTATGGCTCGCCTAAGTGTTAGACGAAGACCCTATAGGCATGATATCTACTGATTCCAGAAACAATGAAGTAAACATGAATACACACTAATTTAAGAAAAATCGTCTATTATTAAAGAAAGGCGAGTTTTAGCAAAAGAGCATGTGTCATTGTTACTTGTTTTAGACTTATAAGCGAGTGAAGCGGTTCAGATTCGATTAAAGCTCCTATAGGCATGCTTTCTATGTGTTGTCGATTTTGGACACTTTTATAAACATAGTAAAAAAGCAGAAATCATATAGGCATGGCATCTAGATGCTGAATTTCGTTTAAAGCCTATGAACATGATATCTTATTGCGGTTGATTATTTAAGACCTATAAACATGTTTGCCTAATGAGGATTGCATATTCAAGATTCAGAAAGAACCTATAGGCAGGATATCTATATGATACGCAGAAAATTCAGAAATTCCTATAGGCAGGATATCTATATGATATGCAGAAATTCAGAAATAACCTATAGGCATGGTATCTATATGGCAATGCAAGATTCCTATAAATATGGTATCTATACATGAGAATGCAGAAATTCTTAGAGACATTGTATCTATATGAGAATGCAAGATTCCTTTAGACACGGTGTTTATATGAGAATGTAGGAATTCATAAACTCCTATATGCAGGTTATCTACCCCTTTTTGCATACATAGTTACCCTTCCCTTTTCACTAGCTATCTCCGCGAGTTTTATTACAAAGTTATTACATCCCAGAAAGAGTAAAGTAAAGAAAAAAATATAATCAGTAAAAGTACAAACAAGGAGAGCCTGATTCGGACTTTCTGTCTGAAGTATGAAGTAATACAACTCCAAGATATCTTATTTAAAAGCCTTTCTCCTATTTGGATGTGTTAGAGTTCCCTAAGAGTTTCATAAGAACTTCGGGCAGTGCTTACGCCCAAATGTATCACCAGATTAAGCCATAGTGCAGTGTGGAAGGGCCATCCCTCAGGTGTTCAAGTTCAGAGGGAACTCAAGGTCCCAAGGCAAGGCTCACAAAAAGGGGGCAAAACATAGGAACTAAGACGGAGTGCAAGTGCGAAAGTAGGATTCTGAAAGGGGAAAGGGAAAATGGAAGCAGCTTAAATCAGTACACATAAGGGTATAGGGGAATGGGGAAGTTGCAAGAGGCAAAAGAAAAGTAGGTTGAAGGGCATACCCAGCAATGGGAGATGTTGGCACACCTTCCAGCCTATTTTATTAGAGGCACACCTTACACATTGTTGTGGTGCTAAGAGTTAAATTCGGACATACCAGTTTTCAAGGAAACAAGTAAAGAAAAGCAGTAGGTCTTGTAAAATAGGCCACAGTGCAGACAAGAAGAGAATATTATTATGAGAGAGTATGAGTTCAGAAGGATTCCGAAAGTGTCTTATTGTTTGTGAAGTGGGTCGTGCCTTTTATAGTGTAAAATCAGGCAGAAATAAGGTAAGAAAACAGTTGAGGAACTGGTTGTCAATCTATTAGAAAAGACTCCCTTTAATTAAGGGATTTAGATTCAAAACGGGTAAAACCCATTTAAGGAAAGAAATTGAATAAACACTTTGTGCAAGGCATGCAATTAGGGGCAAGTACATAAAAGGTTATTTAAGGACAAGGTTTTGAAATACACGGTTTGGGCAAATAAGGTAAGCAAATCAATTAACAAGCAGTAAATCAAAAGGGTCTGAGATTTTTCATGAATGAAGCAAATCAAAAAAGATGAAGAAGGGTTTCAACTTAGGCCAAGTCACAGAGAAAATCAGCAAACAATGGAAAGAAATCAATCAAGCCATATTCAGAAGGAAGTTTGAACTAATTTCAAATTTGAAAACCATTTTAGAGGGAAACTCATCATATATAAGGAGCATATGAGCATGTTAAGCATGAAAAAGACTGTGGTGTCATTGTAAAATCAATAGAAAAATCCAGTGTAGAAGAGTTTAACAAAAAACGAGAATCAAAAATTGTCCAAACTCAGTTCAGATACCCAAAATTGGTCTGAAAGAATTAGGGGTTTTGAAATAAAACCCTAGTTCAAGCCAATCACATAACCAAACTTGGAAGAACCCCAAATTCTAGGGTTTGCACCATTAACCGAGTACAGAGTTAAGAAGGCAAGTGATCGAAACAGGCTCAGAGGTCTCAGAGAAGAACTGAGACCCCTTGCATGTTTCTTCCAGTAGCAGAAACTCATGGGAAAACAATGATAGCAAGTAACACACATAACATAGTAGAAGAATTCAAAGAAAATAGAGTAGAAGAAGCTAATACAAAACATAATGGAAAAGACTGATAAGAACAATATAAGGAAGCATGCTAAGAAATTTTAGAAGAAACTTAAACAGAGCTCAGTAGAAAGAACTTAATAAGAAAACTTAAGAACTGGAAAAATATAGTAGAAGAAACACAAGAATACAGGAGAAAAGAAAATACAGTAGAAAGGCATGCGAGAACATAGTATAGGAAAACACAATAGGAGAAGCATACGAGAACATGGTAAAAGAAAAATACAAGATCACAGTAGAGGCAAATAAACACAAAGGAAAAAGAAAGAAAGTGAGAGAAATATTAAAATATTTTCAGAAAACCCTAGATCGGAGAAGAAATGGTTTTGAAAGTAATTTTTGAAAGAAAAGCCAGAGAAATCGTTTGAAAACTCAGTGAAAGCATAGATACACAACAGATCTAAAAGAATCAGAGAAAACCTCGAAGGGTTAGGGTTTCAGAAGAACCCTAGAAATAAGAAAGGCTTTAAAAAGTCACCGATCTGAGTCGGAGAGGTCAGAATCAGGCTCAAACAACCATGGTACGCCGGAGCAAAGCCGTAGATGACCATGAAACTTCGAATCGACAGAGGTTTAGAGACGACCCTTCATGGTCAGTCCTTGAATCTTCAGAAATCAGGCGCGTGGGAGCCATAGGTGGCCGGTGTAGGGTTTCCATAGCCTTGGAAGCCATGGATTCCGGTGGCTTTCAGGGTGGAAGTGGTAGGAGGTGCCTAGGGTTTGAGAAGTTTCGAGAGAGTTTGAGAGAATGGGGAGGGTTCAGAGGCAGCTGGTAGGTGAAAATGATTAGGGTTGGGGGGTATTGGTGAATTAAAAAAGGTAAGGTTGAATTGTGGTCGTTGATCATTTCGATCAACGACCTGGATTAAAAGGGGGGCCGGGCGGGTCATTCAAACGGGCTGTGGGTCGGGTAATTTTAGGAATTGGGCTGGGGTTCAATTGGGTTTAATTGGGGTAGAATTTGGGCTACACTTGAAATAAATCTGGCTAGATTTTAAATAGCCATTTTCTCATTTATTTTATAAAAAATAGCAAATTAAATTCTGGAAATAAATTGAAAGTACTAAAATGATTTATAACATATAATTATCAATTAAAAAATGTTGGACTTAATTTTTATAAATATAAATGCAATCAAATCATAAATAAGGCTAATATTGCAATTACATGCAGTTGAGCTTTAAAAATATTATAAATAAATTTGTAAAAATATTAAAAAATTATCTGAGTTGTAGTTTAGCATAAATATGAGAAATAAATAAGTGAATTACCAAAAATGATAATTTTGGACACTTATTGGAGATTTCTTGATAAAATAAGGCAATAAAATTGATTTTGAAAGAATTTAAAATTAAGAAAAAATTCTACAATATTTGTAAATACTTATATATGCATACATATGCTATTTTGAGAGTATTTTGCATATAAAAATATACAGAAAAAAATTAGGTATCAACATCCTTGAGATTCTTTACAAGAATCATTGATTTCAAGTGCTTTTCACCTTCTTCTAAAAAACTAGGGTTTCAGAACTTTTTTTAAAACCTTGTTTAACTGATTCTTTGTGTTTAAACTTCTATTTCTTACACATTTTGACTAATTCTATGATTTTACTACATCTTTATCTCGTCTATGTTGAATGCCCTAATTTTTTAGACCTTCGATTCTTGCTGTTTAAACTTGACTTATTTGCTTATTCATGGGAATCTATGTTATTCCCCTTAAATCAATATTATTTCGAGTCCTTGATTCACTGATTTTCTCTATGCTAATTCTCGATTATTTTCATATTCTGCAACTTTAGTTTTCTTACCTTATTTGGTTAACCGTGTTATTTGCTGATTCTTCCCTAATTGTTTCCTTAATTGAACCTTTGTGTATTTACCCCTAATTGTCTATTTTGTACCTAATTCCTTACTTGATTTTCTTTACTTAAACATGTCTTGCTCTTTACCGTTGGTTAATTACCCCTTAATTAACGGAGTACTTGCATTGATTTGATTCTAATTAGTATATGGTTCCATAATTATTGCTGAACTTTGATCTTTGCCTTATTTTCTACCTGTTTTCAAACTATAAGTACCCCTGCTTTTAATTAACATAAGACAAACACATAGGTTCAAAACTCTCTCTCTTTGACACTCAAAGCTTTTTGCTTGCTTTAGTGTTACTTACTACTGCTCTAAGTTAGCCGGCTACAAGCCAAGGCTAACTATTGGGTTCTCTTTCACTTTGTGTTTACTATCTCTTTACTAGTATGTTCTAATTTCAATTCAAGTCCCAAAACAATATATTTCTCCTACTACTTCAATTTGTCATGTGTCTAATATGCTTCTGTCTATGGTTTTGTTGTTCAACCTGCAACTAATATGTCTACTTCACTATCTTCTTTTCTGCATGCTTTTGAATATACCCCCTTAGGATTAGCCTGCTCAAGAATCCCTTTCTAGTATACCCCAATGTGACTATGTTTCTCTGATTTCTGGCATGCACCTTCCTGTGTAAATTAGTTGGCTATCCTAAGTCTGTTTGATTCTGTATTAACTCTGAAGTTCATGCTATACCTTAAAATCCCTTGAACTCCTTTTAAGGCTTCTCTGATTCTGTACCTATGTGCATCTGTTTTTACTATGTGCCCTATACTTATCCCAAATCCCCCATTACCCCTGAGTGAATGTGTGTACCTGTTTGATTCCATGTATTGAAGTACTGATGAACCTTTTCTGGTTCTTTATTTGGTTTGTTGATTGTTGATCGCCTTACCCTTTTCAAAATTGTCTTATTTAATAACTCCCTATTGTAGACATATAATTTTTTATCCTCCCCAAGATTTTTTATATTTTAGCGCGTAAATATTTAATGTAGGCCTAATATAGCTATTTCAACTATTTTTGACTTCTTTACTTTATTTACGTCATAAAAATGAAAAATTACAAAAAATACTTTAGTATGTATCTTTCATAATTCTTAATAAATAAATAAATAAATACAAAAATAGTACCTTAATTTTATCTTTATATAATCTTAAAAAATACAAAAAAAGTATGTAAATGTTTCATGTTTTAATATAGTATAGTTTAATTAATTAGAATTTATTTTTGCATCATGTAGTATAGTTATCTTATATTAAGGGAATTTAGCTATGGTTTTAATTAATAATTTTTGGAGTCTTCTTAGCCCAAAATTGAAACACAAAAAGACATGGTCCAACCCAATTACCCATAGCCTATTCTTCCCAACCCATTAGCCCATTTAAGTGCAAGATTTAATCTTAGTCATCTATTTCCTTCTAATCCAATGGACATCATCCTTTCTCACTTCCATATAAAATACCCGATTATAGAAACCCTACCCCAAGTTTTTCAAGACCAAGACCTAGAGCTAAAAAGAAGAAAACGGCAGCCATTGCCAAGGTTTTCCATCTTTCTTCTGTGATCTTTTCCTTGTTTGTACTCAAAAAGTGAAAGAAACACAAACACATAAAAAAAAATCGACACCATCTAGTCTCTAACCTAGTAGCCGCAGAACCCAAGGGAGTACAGCCCCCAGATTGAGTGTTGTGGTACCTCGCAATTTTGGATCATTGGAGGAATTTGAACGTGGGGAAAAGGTACTGGAAATGGTTCTGTTAGCCATGGAATGGACGATAGCATGAAAAGAGAGCATGGTTGTGTTGCTCTCTTTGGATTGTAAGTTTGCTAGATCCAAATGAATTCATATTTTGCTTCTTGGATGATTCTGTGGTTTTTATGCTTTGATTTATTAGTTTATGTTTGAATCATTTCCTTAAGAATTCATTATTTGAGCTAAAATCTTATTGTTTTTAACTTTCCAATAATGATGTAAATTACTTATTGTTTAATGGATTTAAGTGGGTCAATGCTATTAGAGAGGCACAATTTAGATTATATCTTTACATAAGAATGGTTTTATTTAATGGGTTGGAACTCAAATATTGATTTGCATATTTGTTCCTAGTTTCTACTGTATGCCTAATTTGTTACATTGATTTTGAGAGTTAATTTAAATAATTGAGTGTATTTATATTGTTAATGGGTCTATGAATTTCTAATTGCTACTTTGCTGATGGTGTGCGTCAGAAGGTGTCTTGATTTAGATAGAAGTTAATCATTTTCTTAAGTAATAAATAAAGTTCCATAATAGATAATTCCAATAACTAAGTACTATATGTTTTCCACAACTATTTCATAATTCATAACCTTACAATAATCTTAATGTAGAAAAATACCTTGAACCCTTCTAGTTTGCTCTGGGCGCGTTTAATTAAATAAATGGTCATAGCTACGGGTATGGTTCCCGTGACGTAGTTGTGACGCTTAATTTCTAAAAATGGGGTGCACATTTATGTGACTCAAATCCAAATCTCAACAACGTTGGATAAAATGTGTCGGGGACCGCGGGTGCGTTTATGTAACGTGGTTCAAGACATATTTTAAATAACGTTGCAATTTTCTTTTAAAAATTGAATAAAAAGCGGTTTAAAGCTAAAATGCACATAGGTCTAAAAGTGTTTTTTTAAAAATTCAAACAATTGAGCCAAAAATAACAGTTGAGCGACCGTGCTAGAACCACGGAACTCGGGAATGTCTAACACCTTCTCCCGGGTTAATAGAATTACTTACCCGGATTTCTGGTTCGCGGATTGTAATACAGAGTCAATCTTTTTCTCGATTCGGAATTTGAACCGCTGACTTGGGACACCATAAAATTATCCCTAGTGGCGACTCTAAATCTTTTAACAATAAATCCCATTTCGATTGTCACTTAAAGTGGAAAAACCCCCTTATATACTCCCTTCCGGGGGTGTAGGTAAAAAAGGAGGTGTGACAGCTCTGGCGACTCTGCTGGGGATCGAACCCAGAATCTCTGGTTCAGGGTTCAGAATTCGAGCTTAGATGAAGTGTTATATTTGGCTTTAGCTGATTTTGTTACATGTTTGGGCCTAATGTGCTAAGTGTTGCTTTTACCGATTTGATATTATCTGAACTGTATATATAAACTGCTACGAAATCCCTCTCTTCTCTCTCCCGAGGAGTGCACGCTGGTCGTGACTTCTTTCTGTTAGTGTCATATCCCAAATAGAACGAGGTTCGGACAAGTTGCAAAGCCGGATGATCTTTTAGTTACCAGTATGCAGCCCCCCCTCGGCTGGAGTTGTCCGCTCGGGTAAGCCAGGTCTAGAACAAATAAACCCAGGTTTTTTAAAACCTAGTATAACAATACCTCATGCCAGATCCCTAGTAGGAACGTTTATTTGCATCATGTGCATTTTGACTTAGGAGACTCAACACAGGGGTTGAGTCTGTTTAGGACAGGTGTACTCGAAATGAAAAGACCATGTTGATGCATCCTATGTGCTACATGTTGCATGTCTTCAAGGTTAAAAGGGTCATTTGGCGGACCAATGATAGCTGAGGGTAAATGAATAAATAAAAAAAATAATGAAAAGAAAGAAGAAAGAAAAAAAAAGAAAAAGAGAGGGTGAAGTGTGAAGATAAAGCGAGTGGGGTCCAATTATGTTTTCTGTCACATTTTTGTTAAGGAAACAAAAGAGCTTGAAAATTCAAAAAAAAAAAGATTTTGCACTTTTTCATCATTTTCCGAAAATCAAAAATTAAAATAAAAGGAAAAAATCCAAAAAGAGTTTACATGTTTCATCATTTTTCAAAAAAAAAAAACATATTTTCGCTGAATTAGTTATTTTCATTTAATTTTCGCCCGTATCCAATCTGCCCGAACTACGCATACCTGATTATCGTCTTTCAGGGCGTGATACGTAGGAAACCCACATAGGGTCCGGTCTTCCTAGTAAATCTTAGGTTCTTGGCTTTGCGGAGTCTTAGCCAAATTTTGCACTTCTAACCACCTTTTGGCCAAATAAGTCATTTTACAAAAATAGTCTCAATCATGTCTTGCATGTGTCTAGTAGGGAATGTTATTGTCTCACATAGTGTTGGTTTAAATTTTCTCATATAGGTGTGGATCCACTTACCGGAGTTTGAGCATGACAGATACCCAGGACCACCGAATTCAGGAGTTGCTTAAGGAGATTTTTATATTTGTTATTTTTATTTTATTTTTATGTTTTGAGTATGTTTTTATGTCGTCTTTTACTTTCTAGTTTTGTACAACAATGTCGAGTTTTTTTATTGTACTTTTTATTTTATATTTGAAAAGGTGTGGTGTAACTCAAAAATAAAATAAAAATATTTTGTGTTTTTATATTTCCGTTAGAATTTTCTTTAGAAATACTACTCCTAGAAATCAAGAAGAAGAAATAAGAAAGTTTGAGGTGTTTTTTTTAGGAAATTAGTATCTAGATTTTTTTTATTTTTTTTATTTTTTTTTCTTTTATACTTCCTTTAGTATATTAGAACCAAAATTCAAAAAAAAAAGAAAAAAAGAATTTTCTTTTAGTATCTCTTTAAAAAATTCTTTAAGGCATTAATTCCAAAATCCAAAAAGATTTTTCTTGTGAGGTGTTTCTTTGGGAAATTAATGAAAGATGAAAATAAAATTCTTTTTATTTTTATTAGAACTTTAGGATATTGTACATAGAAAAAAAACATATTTATCTTTTGTTTATCATTAGAAATTTTCCTTTAGGCAATCAAAATTGAAATCCAAAAATATTATGTTTTATCTTTTTCATTGCTTTCTTCGAAATCTGGCGTCAGGATATCAAATGGAAATTCAAAATATTTTTCTGTGGTTTATTCTTTCGATCTTCTTCCTAAAAAAAAGAGTCAAAAAGTATTTTTTTCTCTTCTAGGGTTTTTCCTTAATAATTTCCCATATAGTGTTTGTTTCAAGAAAGAAAAAAAAAGCAAAATATATGCTCGTTAAGCTTGAGTTTGCAATAGGTTATAGAACATTAAGTCTAGAAAATTCAAAAAAAAGGATTTGCTTCTTTTATTCCTCTTTTCTTATAAGAATAGTCCTTAAGGTAAAAAAAAGAGAAAAGAAAAAAGAACGTTAGTTTGTTTACGTTATTCCCGTTCTTCCAGAACTACGCAAAGATCTGATTCATGCGGCGTCATGATACGTATGCAACCTACATAGGGTTCGATCGAATCATTTTTTTACTTTTAAAAGAAAAGAAAAAGGAAAAAAGGAAAAAAAAAATAAAATAAAATTGTGGGATGTGAGAAATGAGAGGAAAGAAAAGAGTGAAATTAGAAAAAGAGGAAGGAAAATGATCAAGCAAGTGCCGGAAAAGCAAAGAAAAGAGAGGATTGAAATGAACAAATTAGGATGATGCCAACTGACCTTCGTACCCTCGAAGTCATTTTAGAACCGATAACTGTGGCTAGGTTCATTGCACATAAAGTGAGATTATCTTATGTTAAATGCTCTAACGCTAACGTGATGGATTCATTTTGTTATATTCATAGCAGAAGAATGGTTGGTTTGTGTCTTTAAAGTGGTAACTCTTCTCTATAACATAAAGTCAAAGGCAATGGCAGACAACAATAGAACTGAGTTGGTTGATACCGGCGCTCGAAAGCAGTTGGTTGAACAGGACAATGAGTTGGTTGAAGAGGTAAAGATGTTAAAACAACACATGCCTGACATGTATCAGGCTTGGATGACTGGGAAGGCGCTACCCCCGCCACCACCCAGCTTCCTAGATGTTGCCCTTACCCAAACTCCGGACACAATGCCAGATGATCCTCCATACTCTCCAGATCCAGCCGCTTATCTCCAAGCTCATGATGCCCAATATTACCCCTTAGAGGTTGCCCACAAGGTTCCCTACTCATACAAACAGGGCCCAAGGGATGAGCCTCATGTTCAAAATGAAAGGTTCACAGGAAGAAAAGGGAAAGATGGGGCACCCAAGAGGCTGAAAGGCATAGAACAATCCTTAAAGAACAAGCAAGGAACGGGAGACCAGGGAAGCATGGCTTATAAGGAACTGTCTGTGTCCCCTGACGTTCGCCTGCCCGTGGGATTTAAAGTGCCAAAATTTAACTTGTATGATGGGTGTGAGGATCTGGTAACCAACCTGAAGGTTTATTGCAGTGAAATGAGAGGTATTGGAGAGAAAGATGACTTGATGATGGCGTATTTCAGTGAGAGCCTGACTGGGGCAGCTTTGGACTGGCATGCTCGTCAAGATGTTGGTAAGTCGCCTACATTGGGTGACATGGCTCAAGATTTTGTTCAATACTTTCAATACAAATCAGGCGTTTGGGCTCAGATGGAAATAGCAGGCTTCTCGAGTCAATACCCCGATTGGTGAAGAATAAATGGTTGAGCTTTTCCTACAAGCCCAGGGGCCCACCTACTTCAGTCATTTGATCCCGGCTCTGGGAAGCTTTTCAATGATGTGTTAAGAACGGGGGAGCTAATAGAAGAGGGAATCAAGTCAGGCAAAATCATGAGTTGTTCGAAAAACATTCAGAACATCCCAGTAAGCTCGGGTGGAAGAAAGAGAAACAGAGAAGATGATCCAATGGGCTTTCCCGATCAATACTTCCAGCCTCGACATCGTCCCCGTGGATATCTTTATGCACCAGATGATCCTACCCAATGCCACTTCTCTCCATAGAACTCCCAAATTCGTACATCACTCTCCCAGTACCCAGCTCCACAAAATGCCTATCTACCCCCATGAGTCTACCAAACCCCCCCGGGATCAGGTTTCCGGCCAAATCAAGCCTTTAAGAATGAGAGGTACGGAAGAAGAAGACATTCACTCCCTTGGGAGAGTCATTTGCCAGTTTGTTCCAGAGGCTAAGGATATTGGACATGTTGAAGCCGGCCTAGATAAAAATGACAGACCCTCTCCCAAAGAAGTTTGATTTTTCTCAAAGGTGCACATATTGCTCAAATGCCCCGGGGCATGACATAGAGATATGTTGGAATATGAAGAATTTGATTCAGAAGCTTATTGATGCAGGAGACATTGTCGTGCAAAATCCAGATGCAGCAGACACTAGCCAAAGTCTGTCACCTGTGCATAATGAGATGCATATGGTGGGTATGATTTATTTTGAAAAGGAATGTGAGAATTCTTCTGGGATCCTTGGAGGTCCATGTGCTACGAAGCTTTCAGCGCTATTAGAGGTTGATCCTAAGAATGAGCAGGCAAAGGGAACCCAAAGACAATCGGTTCAGAATGATGTGATGGAGGCTTGTGAAGGTCCTAGCATTGTTGATGCAGAAGTCAGTGGCTAATATGTTGAGTTTGATGATTGGAAAGATGCTCTTTTCTTGGTTTGCCAGGGATGAGTTTTGGTGGTTTATTTTGTTGTCATTTCTACTGTCCAGGTTATTTCAGAGTTGTAATTCGGATATTGTCTTGTGACTCAAACCCTTCTATCCTTTTATTTTGCTTAGTTTGTTTAGTCACAATAGCCTGTTTAGTGTTGTCTAGGTTTGTTCTAGGTTTGTAACCCCAGTTTGGTTTGTTTGTATTGTTGTCCAAATCCTTTCACCATCTGTCTAATGCAATTTTCTGTTTTCTGTGATTTCTAGTCATTTTTGTTTAGTTCTCTTTTCTTTTTATAGTTCTTTTCTTGTTGACTCTAGTGACATGACATGCACGCGTAACTCTCAGCCTGGTTTTACAAGTCAGTTTAATCACGAAGCAATGAAACAATGTTGAAGATGTAAGGACATTTGAGGGAAATAAGTAAAGGCATTTTGAGATCACTTCAAGCCCGAATTGTATGAAACTGGGGCAGATAGAACATAAAGAAACCCTATTGAAATGCATCCTGCTGCATTAGGTCGAAGCTAAAGGCAAGTTCGCCCTAAATTTGTAGGTGCTTTGTCCAATTGTGCTTTGTATTTAATAGATGTAGAAGACAAATATGTAGAAGTGGCTATCAATTCTGATGCGGTCAAAATATATTATGTATGATTTCTTTGGTTAAGTTGTGTTTGTTTGTACTGGGCATGTTTTGAAGATTGGAATGATGAAGGCATTTTGTTTTGCTATCTAAACACTTTATCTTTTGTTACCATTTTTGAGCATTATTTATTTCTTTTGGAATCAGTAGTAAAGTTCAGAAACGCAAATGTAAAATATAAGTAAAGGACAAAGAGAAAAAGAGAAAGAAAAGAATGAAAAGAGAAAGGAAATAATGAAGAGAAAAAGAAAGGAATGAAATGAAAAAGAAAAAAAAAGAAGAAAAAGAGAGGAAAAAACAACAAAAAGAAGAAAAGAAGAGAAAGAAAAAGAAAAGAAAAATCACAACAAACAAAGTAATTCCTATGACATGAACTACGTTCGACCTGATTCCTTTTAAGGATACGTAGGCAGCCTCACGGTTCGGTCTCATCGAAATAAAAATCCAAAGTCCCCAAGCAAGAAACTGGGGCAGAAGTTGTGGTTGTTGTAAGAAATCTGATTCCGCGAGTTGTAATTTTAACCCATTTGAATTGTTTTGAGCATTTTATACCCTTTGTTTCTAACCCTGTCCAAAAGCCCACATTACGGTCCAAAGAAAGACCTTCTGATCAGTCTTCAAGAAATGCCGAGTCAAACAGGTAGAGGGGAATCATATCAAGGGCAACACTCTGGTCTAAGCAGTAAAAATAATGAAAATGAGAGAGTCTTATCGGTGAAAACCTTCACGGACACCGTAAGGTGATGGAAAGCTGAGAGAAATAAAAAATAAGAGAGTCTTATTGTTGAAAACCTTCGCGAGCACCTTGAGGAGACGGTAAGTTGAGAGAAAGAGCAAATGAGAGAGGCTTGATGGTGAAAACTCTCCGGGCACTATAAGTTGAATAAGGATTGTGAATCAGATTGGATAATCAGAGCATTGAAGCCCAGTTTCACGGTTTAAAGGTGCAACAAGAGTCTAACATCAGGCTTACTTGACAGAATAGGCCATAGGTGCATGTCATGGTCATTAGAGTTGGTATCCACAATTGATAGGTTTCTACTTTGTAGTTTTCTCGTTAGGAATTATCTTTTTCCATTGTCCTTCACTCTGTTCTTTTTGTCTTGTTCACTTCCTCTTCTTGAGTCTGTGCGGTTAGAACAAGTGAGAAATGACTTCAAAATTTGCCACCAGCCTGTCCAATTGCACAAAACGAGGTCTGGCTAACACATCAAAATGTCATAAGTCAGAAAAGAACAACAAGCGCATTAAGCTGGTAATAATCAACATGCTTTGGGATCCTTGTAAAATACAAAGGCTTGGTATATATCAATTCATGAACAATGCAACAAGATGGAGGGTGTTAGGTGAACGAATCAAAGGTATTTTCGGTGAAACCCAATGGTTTGGTACATATCAATTCATGGAAAATGCAACAGATGGAGAGTGTTAGGTGAATAGATTAAGGGTATTTTCTGTGATAAGATTGACAGAGAAAGTGGTTAACCAATAACAAGCAAGGTCTTCCAAGTGGAAATCAAAGTTATCATGGCAAGTGAAGGAGCAATAGACCTCAAGGCCAATACCAGTGGGTTAAGTCAGGAAAGAACAACATGCACATTGAGTGGATGGTAATTGACGTGCTTTGGGGTTCATGGGAGACACAAAGGTTGGTAAATGTCAGTTCATGAGTAATGCAACAGATAGAGGGTATGGGGTCTGAACGGAGAAGAGGTATTTTCTGTGATACGAATGACAGAGAAAGTAATTAGTTAAGGAACAAGCAAGGTCTTCCAGTGGAAATCAAAGTTATCATGGCAAGTGAAGGTGCAATAGACCTCAAGGCCAATGCCAGTGGGTTAAGTCAGGAAAGAACAACATGAACATTGAGTGGACGGTAATTGACGTGCTCTAGGATTTATGGGAGACACAGAGGTTGGTAAATGTCAGTTCATGAGTAATGCAACAGATAGAGGGTATTGGGTCTGAACGGAGAAGAGGTATTTTCTGTGATAAGGATGACAGAGAAAGTGACTAGTCAAGGAACAAGAATGGTCTTCGAGTGGAAATCGATTATCATGAGAAGTGAAGGAGCAACCGCCCTCAAAGTCAAGGCCACAAACCAACCACCATATTTTAAACTAACAAGATTATTCTTTGATTTGAAACAGGGGCAGGAAATTTTGTTTGATTCGGAGAAACCCACCACAAGGAAAGGCAAGCACCAGACAAGTTTGACCGTAAACTCTCAAGACCCTCCTGGATAATGGGATTTCATTTGATGTTTTCAGGACCCTCCTGGATAATGAGATTTAATTTTAAAATTCTCAGGACCCTCCTGGATAATGGGATTTAGTTTTTAAATTCATAGGACCCTCCTGGATAATGGGATTTAATTTTAAATTTTCAGGACCCTCCTGGATAATGGGATTTAGTTTTTAAATTCTCAGGACCCTCCTGGATAATGGGATTTAGTTTTAAATTTTCAAGACCCTCCTGGATAGTGGGATTTAATTTTAAAGGTTCTCAGGACCCTCCTGGATAATGTGATTTAGTTTTTAAGTTTTCAGGACCCTCCTGGATAATGAGATCTAGTTTTTAAATTTTCAAGACCCTCTTGGATAATGGGATTTAATTTTAAAATTTTAGGACCCTCCTGGATAATGAGATTTAATTTTAAAATGTCAAGACCCTCCTGAATAATGGGATTTAATTTTAAATGCTCAGGACCCGCCTGAATAATGGGATTTAGTTTTAAATTTTTAGGACCCTCCTGGATAATGAGATTTAATTTTAAAAGTTCTCAGGACCCTCCTGGATAATGGGATTTAGTCTTTAAATGCTCAGGACCCTCCTGGATAATTGGATTTAGTTTTTAACTTCTCAGGACCCTCCTGGATAATGGGATTTAGTTTTTTAAGTTTTCAGGACCCTCCTGGATAATGAGATTTAGTTTTTAAATTCTCAGGACCCTTTGGATAATGGGATTTAATTTTAAAAATTCAGAACCCTCCTGGATAATGGGATTTAATTTTTCATTGTTAGGACCCTCCTGGATAATGAGATTTAATTTTAAAATGTCAGGACTCTCCCGGATAATGAGATTTAATTTTAAATGCTCAGGACCCGCCCGAATAATGGGATTTAGTTTTAAATTTTCAGAACCTTCCTGGATAATGGGATTTAATTTTAAAAGTTCTCAGGACCCTCCTGGATAATGTGATTTAGTCTTTAAATTCTCATGACCCTCTTGGATAATGGGATTTAATTTAAAATTTTCAGGACCCTCCTGGATAATGGGATTTAATTTTAAAATTTCTCAGGACCCTCCTAGATAATTGAATTTTGTTTTTAAATTCTCAGGACCCTTTTGGATAATGGGATTTAGTTTTTTAAGTTTTCAAGACCCTCCTGGATAATGAGATTTAGTTTTTAAATTCTCAGGCCCCTCCTGGATAATGAGATTTAATTTAAAAGTTTCAGGACCCTCCTGGATAATGGGATTTAGTTTTTAAATTTTCAGGACCTTCCTGGATAATGGAATTTAATTTTAAAATTTCCGGACTCTCCTGGATAATGGGATTTAATTTTTCATTGTCAGGACCCTCTTGGATAATGGGATTTAATTTTAAATGATTAGGACCCACCTGAATAATGGGATTTAGTTTTAAATTTTCAGGACCCTCCTAGATAATGAGATTTAATTTTAAAATTTCAGAGCCCTGCTGGATAATGGGATTTAATCTTAAAAATTCTCAGGACCCTCGTGGACAATGAGACTTAGTTAAAATTCAAAACGTTCGTGAGTAACAAGATCTAGCTAGGCTCTACCTCGAGGAATATAAGTTGGCTTAAAAGTTCGCATGTTTGAGATAGAATCCAATTAGGAGATTTCAGGACCCTCCTGTAAAATGGGACCTAGTTTAAAAATCGAAACAATCATAAGTAGCACAATCTAGCATAAGTGCACCCCAAAGGAACATAAGTAGGCTTCAAAATTTGCGTGTTTGAGATAGGATTCAATTAGGAGTTTTCAGGACCCTCCTGAATAATGGGACTTAGCTTTAAGATTTCGATTAGATAACAACATTTAGCGTAAATTCTGTTGTAGGGTAGTATAATTTATCCATAAAAGTTGTCACTCTTAAGATAAGACTTGATGTTGATTTTCAGGACCCTCCTGGATAATGGGATGTAGTTTTGAGACCTTCTTAGATAACCAGATTTAGCGGAAGTCAGACCTTTAGAAAATATAATTTAGATTTTAAAACCATCATTTAACTAAGAGTTTTTAGGACCCTCCTGGATAATGGGATTTAGCTTTCAAATTCATAGATATATTTAGTAACATGATTCAATTAACACTCACAGATGCGCCCAGCACCAAACTGGGGCAGAAGTTTTCTTTGTTTTTGTCTATTTTGTGGAAATCAGGCGCCCACCTGGAGAACAAAGGAATACATTTCAAGTTTAGCAATCAGGCGCCCACCTGGAGAACAAGGGAATACATTTTCAAGTTCAGCAATCAGGTGCCCACCTGGAGAACAAGGGAATACATTTCAAGTTCAGCAATCAGGCGCCCACCTGGAGAACAAGGGAATACATTTTCGAGTTCAGCAATCAGGCGCCCACCTGGAGAACAAGGGAATACATTTTTGAGTTCAGCAATCAGGCACCCACCTGGAGAACAAGGGAATACATTTTAAGTTCAGCAATCAGGCGCCCACCTGGAGTACAAGGGAATACATTTCAAATTTAGCAATTAGGTGCCCAACTGGAGAACAAGGGAATACATTTCATGTTTTGGTAATTAGGCGCCCACCTGGAGAACAAGGGAATACATTTCAAGATTCAGAAATTAGACTTCCACCTGGAGAACAAGGGAATACAGAAAGTTTCAGTAATCAGGCGCCCACCTGGAGAACAAGGAAAGACAGTTCAAGTTTCAAGAAAAAGTAGTTCCGAAGGAAGACAGTTCAAGTGTCAGGGGAAAGTAGTTCCGAAGGAAGATAGTTCAAGATTTGGCAATCAGGCACCCACCTAGAGAACAAAGGAATTCACTTTAGAATGCAATTCAAGTCAGCAACAAAAAAGAGCTCGCGACAGGAATGCGAGTCAACAGTCCGAGATGATCAACAGAAGTTAGTCACAATCCAGAATAATAAAAAAAAAGAAAGGCAAGAAGTGAATCCAAATGCAGAAGTTGATGAAGGATGTGAGTTGCTCAAGACATGACCGAGGTCACAAGCACTGCATGCCCGGTCTTGATCCGAAAAGCTGAAGAAGGATGAACTAGCACCTGCAACTAGCAAGCATCAAGGTTCAAATCTAAAGTCTGCATGAAGAACCACTCAAGACTCAAGATCAAGCTTCAGAAGACTTATAGATAAGAATCTTGTAACTCGTAGTTGATAGGCTTAGCTAGTCTTTTTCATGTTTTGATTTTTGGTGTAACATCAGGACCGCGGACCGGAACCTCGGCAGAACGGCACCTTGACCGGTTCTCCACCTCGACACACTCCATCATCTCACTCACCTCTGAACTACATGTGGCCTGATTCCTTTATAGCCAAGGATATGTAGGCAGCTCAGACACCAGGGCTCGGTCACACTCTTCTTTCTCTTAGTTTTAGTCTCTTTAAATAAGGGTCGGGTTAAAACACCTGTCTAGTCATTCTTTGTCCAAAAACTATTCGCGTTTCCAGTCAAAGAGGGGCAGCTGTAGACATGTAATTTTTGACCCTCTCCAAGATTTTTCATATTTTAGCACGTAAATATTTAATGTAGGCCTAATATAGCTATTTCAGCTATTTTTGACTTCTTTACTTTATTTTCGTCATAAAAATAGAAAATTACAAAAAATATTTTAGTATGTATCTTTCATAATTCTTAAAAAAAGTAAATAAATAAATACAAAAATAGTACCTTAATTTTATCTTTATATAATCTTGAAAAATACGAAAAAAAAAATGTAATAGTTTCATGTTTTAATATAGTATAGTTTAATTAATTAGAATTTATTTTTGTATCATGTAGTATAGTTATCTTATATTAAGGGAATTTAGCTATGGTTTTAATTAATAATTTTTGGAGTCTTCTTAGCCCAATATTGAAACACAAAAAAACATGGTCCAACCCAATTACCCTTAGCCCATTCTTCCCATCCCATAAGTGCAAGATTTAATCCTAGCCATCTATTTTCTTCTAATCCAATGGACATCATCCTTTTCCACTTTCATATAAAATACCCAATTATAGAAACCCTACCCCAAGTTTTTCAAGACCAAGACCTAGAGCTAAAAAGAAGAAAACGGCAGCCATTGCCAAGGTTTTCCATCTTTCTTCTGTGATCTTTTCCTTGTTTGTACTCAAAAAGTGAAAGAAACACAAACAAAAAAAAATCAACACCACCTAGTCTCTAACCTAGTAGCCACAGAACCCAAGGGAGAACAACCCCCAGATCGAGTGTTGTGGTACCTCGCAATTTTGGATCATTGGAGGAATTTGAACGTGGGGAAAAAGTACTGGAAATGGTTCTGTTAGCCATGGGATGGACGATAGCATGAAAAGAGAGCATGGTTGCGTTGCTCTCTTTGGATTGTAAGTTTGCTAGATCCAAATGAATTCATATTTTGCTGCTTGGATAATTTTGTGGTTTTTATGCTTTGATTTATTAGTTTATGTTTGAATCATTTCCTTAAGAATTAATTATTTGAGCTAAAATCTGATTGTTTTTAAATGTCCAATAATGACGTAAATTACTTATTGTTTAATTGATTTAAGTGGGTCAATGCTATTAGAGAGGCACAATTTAGATTATATCTTTACATAAGAGTGGTTTTATTTAATGGGTTGGAACTCAAATATTGATTTGCATATTTGTTCTTAGTTTCTACTGTATGCCTAATTTGTTACATTGATTTTGAGAGTTAATTTAAATAATTGAGTGTATTTATATTGTTAATGGGTCTATGAATTTCTAATTGCTACTTTGCTGATGGTGTGCGTCAGAAGGTGTCTTGATTTAGATAGAAGTTAATCATTTCTCTTAAGTAATAAATAAAGTTCCATAATAGATAATTCCAATAACTAAGTACTATATGTTTTCCACAACTATTTCATAATTCATGACCTCACAATAATCTTAATGTATAAAAAGTAACTTGAACCTTTCTAGTTTGCTCTAGGCGTATTTAATTAAATAAATGGTCATAGCTACGGGTACGGTTTCCGTGACATAGTTGTGACGCTTAATTTCTAAAACTCGGGTACGCATTTATGTGACCCAAATCCAAATCTCAACAACGTTGGATAAAATGTGTCGGAGACCGTGGGTGCATTTATGTGATGTGGTTCAAGACGTATTTTAAATAACATTGCAATTTTCTTTTAAAAAATGAATAAAAGCAGTTTAAAGCAAAAATGCACATAGGTCTAAAAGTATTTTTTTTAAATCAAATAATTGAGCCAAAAATAACAGTTGAGTGACTGTGCTAGAACCACGGAACTCGGAAATGCCTAACACCTTCTCCCGGGTTAATAGAATTCCTCACCCGGATTTCTGGTTCGCGGACTGTAATACAGAGTCAATCTTTTCCACGATTCGGGATTTGAACCGGTGACTTGGGACACCATAAAATTATCCCAAGTGGAGACTCTGAATCTTTTAACAATAAATCCCATTTCGATTGTCACTTAAAGTGGAAAAACTCCCTTATATACTCCCTTCCGGGGGTGTAGGTAAAAAAGGAGGTGTGACACCTATGTTGTTTTTACAAAACTATTTCAAGAAAATCTCTTTTAACACTGTTTTCCTACTAAAACCCCTTTCAAACTATGTCAAGCACTCTCACTCTACTCCTAAGTCCCTAGGTTCTGCCCCATCCAGTATGTGTATTGCCTTGGGATCCTTTTGAGATTCCTCTGAACTCTGGCACACTGAGGCTGGCCCTTCCACACTGCACTTACTCAATTTAGTTACAAAGTCTAGGTGCGAGCACTGCCAGGGATCCTTGAGATCCTTAGGGAACTTTAATGCACCTAGACAATGATATTGTCTATGAAATTGGCATTTGAGGCTATTGGAGGTTTGGGAAATCACTTGGGCCTGCTTCAGGCTCCCTATAGTGTAACTTCTTCTTTTTCTTTTATCTATTTATATAATTCATTCATTTGGTTTGTAATAATTTATAAACGAATATTGGGGTGATTAGTAAAAAGGGGTGGGTAGTTACATATTTATGGGGTGATATGGGTATAAAGCATGCCTATAGGATTTTATATTTGCTATGTTGCCTTACCATGTTAGAAATAATGCCTATAGGTTTCAAGTGGTTCCGATAATAGAAATCATGTCTATAGGTTCTTAAAATTAACTTCACAAGTAGATACCATGCCTATAGAATGTGATCCAGTTCAACATCTGTTATAACATGTAATTACATTTGTTTTCATTAAATATCATGCCTACAAGTTTCTAACATCAGCTCTTAACAACTAGATATCATGCTAATAGGGAATAACATCAGAAATTCTGCCTATAAATCTAAAATCAGTTTAGTTTAAATAAGTCAGTTCAATTTATGTTAGTTACTTCGAAACAGGTATAATCAGTGGTTTGTTTTCCTAAAATGAATTCTTTCGAGTACTGCCCTAATTTACTATTAGGAAACATGCCTATAGGAATTCAAGAGTCCGTTTTTAAAATCTGCCCACTGTTTTACTATATCAAACATAGTTATCATGTTCTGAGGACACCACTATTCAGCGTTTAGGCAAGCATATAGGGCGAGTTTAAATTCTACAACTCTGAAACTGTATTTCTACTACTTGAAGTTGTTCAGACTTAACAGGTCTAATCAGTAGGCAAGTTAAATAAGATCCTACACATATTGGCCTAATTCAATACTTTATAACCTCTGCTCACTTAGATATCATGTTCTAGGATTTGTTTTCTTAAGTGTTTGAATGTTGTTTGAAGACGTGCCCTTATGTGATATGCTTGAGGAGGTAACTGTGAGCCTCTAACTTGCTTTATATGCAGTCCTAAACTGTTCTTGCATGTTGCTTAGATTTTTCTCCTTTTAATCACCTTAGGTGTTGTCTAGAACTGCCAAGATTTAGAGGTCCTAAAATAGCTCCAGGGCCATAAGGAAGGTACGGGTAGTGCACGCATAGGCATTGTCAAGGTTATTAGAACGCTTTAGTCTATGACCAAGGGGAGGGACTTGGGTAGAACGGAATATGATGACTGCGCGCTAATGTCACGTGTAGCCCCTCATTGAGGAGTGTTTACCGGACATTGCGTGGGGTGATCCATAGGCTAACCAACCTAGGACCCCTCCTTTCCAAAAATCCTTTTGCTTTACTTTTCTATATGTACACAACTTGTTCAAAATCTTTGTTTTATTATTTGAGTTATATAACGTCCAACGTGCTTTACTTGCAATTATTTATTTCAACTACTTATTTATTAATGGACTAATTCATAAATATAAGTTTGGCCGGGACCCACAGTTGTGGACCAAGAGGGGTGCCTAACACCTTTTCCTCGAGGTTATTTCGAGACCTTACCCTAAATCTATAGTAATGCAAACCAATCCAAGAGTTAATCGCTCTAGGTGCCCTAACGCACCATAATCCGTTAGGTGGAGACTCTTCAAATACCCAGTTCCCAAAAAGGAAATGAGTTATTACCCCCATAAATGTCGAAACCCAGACCTTTTCCTCCACGTAAAAGGGGAGGGAGAAAAAGGGGGCGCGACAGCATGGCTACTCTGTTGGGGATACCTTTAGGATCTTACCATAACAAACTTATTTTTTTACGAATTAGTCCAAGCATGCTTTATCCCGTACCCTTCCCCTTGTTTTAATTTAACTGTTCGCTTTCTTTTAAGCATTTATGATTATTTATCCCTGAAACTGACTTGTCTTTTTGTTTTATTTTTCCTGTAACTGTCTTTCAATTATTTAAATACCATATTTATTTTCCTACGTGCAAATACTTGACTACATGTTATTAATTGCTGCATGACTCATGCTCCACATCATTCCACTCGTGTGTACCAAATCCTATAGCAACGCTTAAATGAGTGGTTGCGCTTTTTCCTATTTACTACCATTAAATTTGGAAAGGCTTATTTGCGGTAACACCAGTCGATCAGCGGTGCAGTCGACGGTTTCATGCCTTCCCCTTCAAGTTATCCGCTTGAGGGTACTAGTCTAAAACCCCATAGTAGCCTTACTCTGATTAAAATTGTACATGCATCATGGTCAAACTTAGTCGGATCAATATGATGTCCACATAATGATCCTTTAAGATAAGCCTTATCCAAAAGTCCATCGGGTTTTACATAATCCCAACGGACACAACCACGTTCTGTGTATTAATTTGGAAAACTAAATGCCGATATGCTGATTCAAATGTATAAATAGTTGAGTCTGGTGGGGGTAAGGCCTAACCCTTTTGTTTTGATGAAAATGAGGCACGAGGTCCCCAAATTTGGTATGGTTAGCATACCCTCACTCTTGCTAGACTGGTGGAAGGATCTTCCATAAAGCGACCAAATCAATGAATGGAATGAGAGGGCTGCCAAATCTAACAAAAACCTGGAATATCTGGAATACAGTCTGATGGAATTGGAAGGAAAAGTTAGGAAGAGAGTCATCGACTGCCAGAATACTGAGGGAAACGAAGGAGAATATTTGACAAAGGCATTCTTACTGATGAACCTATGCGAACTGGGGTATTTGATCTACAAGAGCATTCAGCCTGAGGAAGGCCCTTATGGGACCAAATAGGCTAGATTTATTTGTTTTTTCCTAAAAATGTTATAAGGGCAAGTGCCAGTAGTGACTTATCTTTCTATTATCTTGGTGTCGTTTTGGGATTCGTCCATTTTTATATTATGAAATGAAGCATTTATTGGCATTAAAAGTTTTCCAAATTTATTTGTCGCTAGGCACAATGAGGTTCCCAAAGAAGGACACGAATTTACATTTCCGCAATATGTGTTTAAATACTGCAAACATTCCAGAATCCTCACTGACTTGTTACCTTTTTTTGTTGTTTTCCTTATTTTTATTATTCACATCCCTTTAGGTTGGTTCACTCATACTGGCCTCATTAGCATATCACACCAGATCTAGAGGCCCTCCCCCTCCTCTTCCGAGCGATACAAAGGGCATAGGAAAAGAAAAAATGGATGACTTAAGTGGTATCCGAAAGGAGAATGTTGAGAACGTAGAAACCTCAGATGGTCGTAGTACTCCGGCCACAAATGCTCTAGTCCTGAGACTGGAATAAAAGATACTGGAATTGCAAGGAGAACTTGAGCAGGTTCGCAACTTGGCAAACTTGTCACTCACCCTCAATGTCCCCGACATCCACCAACAAAACATAAAGAACCCAACACCTCCTCAGAATACAAAAAATTAAAATCCTCCCGAGCCAAATCAATACACAACTCCACCCCAAAATCTCAATCCACTACCAATACCAACTCTGCCACAACATCACCATCAACCAATTCAGTACCACCCAACCACCACTTACCGCACTCCCCAAAACATACCATAACCTATTCCCGATCCCCAAAACTCCACCAATGACCATCATTACACCCAAGTTCCTGGCACCCATCAAAGCAACCATATATATGTGGAAATTGTACCTCACTCTATCCAACCAATCTCCTATACATCGGAATCCTCCGAGAAGGACCTGCTCATTAAAAATATGGAAGAACTCAAGAAGTTAACAAGCTGAGTTCAAAGTGTTGAAGGCGACAGAGGAATAAAATGTTTAAACTATGAAGACCTGTGCATGCAGCCAAATGTGGAACTACCTGAGGGGTACAAACCTCCCAAGTTCGAGATATTCGACGACATAGGTGATCCCAGGGCTTATCTAAGGACCTATTGTGATCAGCTTGTCGGGGTCGGAAAAGATGAAAAGATCCGGATGAAGCTCTTTATGAGGAGTCTTACTGGGGATGCTTTGTCTTGGTATATCAGCCAAGATCCCAAAAAATGGTCCAATTGGGTAAATATGGTGTCGAATTTCATGGACTGGTTTAGGTTCAACACAAAGAATGCACTGGATGTTTTCTACATTCAGAATCTTAATAAAAAAACCTACTGAGACTTTCTATGAGTATGATACTCGTTGGAGGTCGGAAGCGGCCAAGGTCAGGCCATCTTTGGACGAAGAACAGATGAATAAATTCTTCGTCAGAGCACAAGATCCGCAATATTATGAAAGGTTGATGGTTATCGAAAATCACAAATTCTCTAACATGATCAAACTTGGAGAAAGAAACGAAAAAGGAATCAAGAGCGGGATGGTAATGAACTTCGAGGCACTGCAAGCCACAAATAAGGCATTACAGTCAGGCGACATATCAAAGAGGAAAGATGTTGGAACAGTAATGGTGGCTCAAGGCCCAAAATCCCCACTTATCTATCAAACCCCTCCACCCACATATCAAACACCTCCACCCACATACCAAGCATGACTGCCTACGTATCAACCTTCATCTCCAAAATATTCCCAACCAGTCACTGTCCATCACACCTATAAGTCCTAACTATCCCACTTCCAATCACCACCAGCTCGCCAAAATTATCCAAGACCCAACTTCGACCACAAACCACCCAGATAATACACCGCCATTGCTGAGCCCATTTACTAGTTGTATGAAAGGTTGAAATTCGCGGGTTACATCACTCTTGTTCCCGTTGTGGCATTAGAAAATACATCCCAATGGGTCAATCCGAACAAAACTTGTGCGTACCATTCCGGTATGAAGGGGCACACCACTGTTGAGTGCCGAACATTGAAGGATAAGATCCTGACGCTAATTGACAACAAGGTCATACAAACAACAACCCCCTCATGTCCGCAACAATCCCCTCCCTGATCATAGAAGTGATGGTGCCTTGATAGACAATTTTTCCCTATATATTTTCAATACGTAAAATACCTTCAAAATAGCATATATATGCATATATAAGTATGTCCAAGGTTTTTATTATTTTTTTCATAATTTTAAGGTTTTAAATTGATTTATTTTCTCCCTTTTTATCCATAAATTCCCCAATAATTATTACCAAAATTATTATTTTTGATAATTCATCTATTGTATTTCTATATTTATGCCAAAATATGGCTAAGGTAATTTTTATATATTTTATAATTATATTTAGTATTTTTAAAGCTAAATTGCACATAATTGCAATATTAGCCCTTTTAAGATTTAATTATGTTTTATATGCATAAAATTGGATCCTGTATTTTTAAATTGCTAATTGTATTATAAATCATTTTTTGCATTTTTTAATTATTTTTTAGAAATTATCTACTATTTTATAAATTAAATAGAAAAATGGGCTATTTAAATTTTGGCCAAATTGGTTTTCAAATCTAGCCTAAATCCAATGGACCCAAACCCAATTAAAACACCCACCGGACCCAAGCCCAAACCCAAATCCGCGATCCTGAAGCTCTCTACTTTCTCTCTCTAAACTTGAGCGCCTCTCTTGTTCTTGGCAGCCATGGCTGCGTTGAGCTCTCCCCAGCCTTTGGCTGTGGGAGAGACAAATCAAAACACTACTGAAACTATAACAAATTCCAAATCAACAAAGTCGTACGCAACACAACTTCAACAAAACAGTGTGTCCAAAGTTGAGTTAATTCCTGTTGTTGTTGTGCATGGAGATCCAACGATTGAGTTCACCATGGACCAGGTTAATGAATTTACAAGAGAAGAGGGACTGCATCAGGCTATTGTGATGAAATTTTCATACGGCAAACCAGAATTACAAGATATCAGAAAGAATCTGCCAGCGCAATTCGATATTCAAGGTCGATGTAATATTGGATTGTTGGAATATCGTCATCTGCTGATCCGTTTTGATTTATTCAACGACTTTGTTAAATTCTTTTCAAGTTCGACTGGATATATGAAATCAAAAGGTGATGAATTTTTCTTTAGAACTTTTCCATGGTCACTAGGATTTAATCCGAGGGAAGAAACTTCAAAGGCAGTCGTGTTGATTTCCTTCCCAGGTTTGCCTCCAAATTTCTTTGCTAAGAGGTCACTGTTATCTATTGCATCTGCTATGGGTAACGTTCTTGCTGTGGATAAAGCAACTCAGGAGAGAACTCGACCTAGTGCAGCTAGAGTTAAGGTAATCCTTGATCTTATGGACAAACATCCAAAAAAAGTTAAAATTGTTATGACAGATAGAGTTACTGGAAAATCCATCCTGCTTGAACAAGAAATTGTTTATGAAAATCTTCCAAGTTATTGCACGTACTGCAAACATCAAGGGCACAAAGAAATTTTGTGTCGAGTGAGGCAGAGACAAGTTGAAGAGGAGGCTGCTGAAGTAGATACAACAGATGGGATTACTCTGCCTGCAACTGCCACAAGACTTCACGAAGCTGTATCAAACAGTGACGTTGATATGCTACAGGATACACAACAGGCTACACAAATTGGTGAAAGAATTCAAATTCGTAACCAGAAAATTGTTGAAGAAACCAATCGTGATGCTTTGGAAAAACAGTAGGTGAGGTTTCAATTATTAAAAAGGGTCCACTAACATTTTTGGAATCTACTTTAGATACATTTTCACATGGAGTTAATGCACAAATTGCTGGTGAGGAGCAAAATTTTAACGTGGGCTCAACTAAGGGTAAAGAGCATACAGTTGATGCAACTGGGGACTTGACTCATGCTGTTGTGGGCTCAACAGGAAGAAGTGGGATACCAATGCCCATAATGAAAACTTGCGACAATGTTAAAGTGCATCAAATAAATAAAAAGGCTGTGGACCAGTTGGAGCGTGCATCATTTGGTCATAAAGGACAAGACGTTAGTTTTTCAACTTTTGGAAAAAAAGCTGGTGAGCACAATATTGAAAACGTTGAGGGCCATCTTGGTCGTATACATGTGGGCTCAAACAAAAAAATTGGGCATTTAATGTGCACAGAAAATAGGGAGGAAACAGTGAACAAAGCAATGGTTCCTTTTGACCATGTGAATGAGAAAACGGACGCTACAGCTGGAAAGAATGTCCCTAATTACACTGTGGGCTCAAATGGTCATAATGGGAATGAAAATATTATTAATGTGTAGCAAATGGACAAGGAGGTGGGCCTCTGTTGTCATGTGAAGTACAAACAATTTGCTGAAGGAAAGTTAGCTTCAGGCGTAAGCTCAACTGAAAAAGATAGGCATCCAATGTTCACAAATAATAAAATACTTGATGATGGAATTGTAGGGAAGGCTGCGGGCCATGATAATACTACTTTAGGAATAAAATATATTGCTTTCAATTGTGAAAACACTCGGACATTAGCTGGAAAGGAACCTCAAAAAGCTGATGCACTAGTTCAACATCATTCACTGTTCCAACAATTTTCGAGCATCTACGCGGGGGAATTAAAGTCTACTGTTGCGTTACACGCTGCTGTTTGTGCTCTGCGTACTGGAGAAAACTCAGCAGATCGTGCTGATCGTGCTATTGATAGAGAAATCTCAGCTGATCGTGAACAAGCTGCTGATCGTGAAATCTCAGCAGCGACTATTGCTGATCGTGCAAATGATGGACAGAATCTGGAATTTTCAGTTTCTCCTGATCGAGCCTCTACTGATGCACATGTTCATGTGCAATTTGGTCGACCAACAAGATCAAGAGCAACTGGAGATCGAGCAGTGCAAGCTGATCGAGCAACAGGAGATCGAACATCTTCTGATGCACATGTGCATGTGCAAGAAGATCGAGCAACACGAGCAACAGACGATCGAGCATTTTCTGATACACATGCTATTAGGGAGAAGGAATCACATCCAAAGGGACAATTGATGTTGGCTGAGATATCCAGTGCAATCATCTCAGCAGAGGAAAGAAAAATATTGGATTCTATGGAGGGAAACAATGTGGTGTCTCGAGACGATCGAGGTTACGAAAGTAATGAAGAATTGAGCACACCGGAGGAAGTAGGATCCAGTAGTAACCTTAATGTCACAAATAATGTTTTTATCCCCAACTATAGGAAGCTACTCATCAATTCTGGGCAGAAACAAATGAGATTGAGCAGTACAACAGATTTGTTATCTCATGATAGACAACTGTTGGATGCACTGCTAAATGCAGATCCTTTTGACATTTTGGGTCGTGATCCTTATAGCGCTAACCGTGGGAATAGGAGCACGAATGAGGTATATAGACAACAACAAAGCAAGCCAAGATATGTTAAATCACAAGATGAACCAAACTTGGATGCACAAGGTGTTTTAGACATGCCAAATCAGCGGACAGTAGACAGCGATACAGTTGTAGAAGGTGAAGTAATTGAAGGGCTGCCACAAAGCGTCGAAACAGTCCCAATTAATGCTATAGAGGAACAAAAGTCACATACAAAGGAAAAGAGCAGGGACGACAATGTTAGGCGACCTCCAATGAGAAATGCCAAGCTTAAGCAGGCCGCCCCAACTACATCAACAAAGTCCAAACGATCTAAAAAGAAATCATGAATTTTGAATACTTCTTGAAGAATTGGGACAGTGTTGATAAAGAATTACAAATTGAAGAAATTACAAGGATCGACAAAAAGGGACATCATTTTAACTCTTTCATCATTTTAATCTGCCACTTTATTAGTATCCTCATATGTAATCTCATCACAGAGTATGTTATAAACACTGTGATGATCATAGCTTATTTGGTCCTTTCAAGTTCTTATTTTTTACATGCTTGCTAGTAATGAGGTTTAGAAGCCTCAATAGGATTACTACAGTAAGGTTAGCCCGGTTTTTTGTTATATGGGTAACAACTCCGGTGCTATTGTTCCCCTTATTTGTATTTCTCTTAATTGTTGTAATTTTCTTTTCTGTTATTAATAAAAAACTAGCCTAGGCTCTGCCTAGTGGATTGCCAAAAAAAAAAAAAACCCCAAACCAAACCCAGAACCCACCTACCCATTTATTCTGGACCGTTGATCACGGTCCCCATTGTTCCCTTCCATAATTAATCCCAAACGACCCCCCCTCCAAACCCTCTCATTTTCACCAAACAGCCACCCTGAAACCCCTTTCCTCTCCAATTCTCTTTGAGACCTAAACCTAACCCTAGCCGCCGCCACTCAAAACCAGCCCTAATCACTTTGATCCTCACTCGATCCATGGATTCCCATGGTTGTTTGAGACGTATACTTGTCTCCTACGTCTCCTGGTTGCTCATTTTTGTGATTTCATGGAAGGATCTCGAAGAGATCTAGACCATATCTTGTTCAAAACTCTCCGAGAGCCTATCCAGAGTCTTTCATGCCATTTTTCGGCCATCCATGGCTGTTCAAATAAGATCCATGACTTTTCCGGCTAAAACCGGCAATCTTCTAAGATTTTCTCATCTTCTCTAGGTTCTCTGAAACCCCAACTCTTGAGATTTTTCACTTTTCTTTAGATCTGTCTTAGATCTAGGTATATCCATGAGTTTTTAACCGATTTTTCCTCATCTTTACTATCTTTAGAAACCCTAGTTTGCTACTGCTCAATTCTTATCAGATCTTTATAGATCCGAGATGATTTAAGTATTATTAAGAAGTTTCCTCTAAACATCTCCTATTTTAACTAACTATTTCGATTTTAGTCATTCTTTTCTAAAACTAGGGTTTTCTCAGAGTTCTTTTACGCATGTTCTAACTGATTTCGTTATGATTAAACCCTTTCCCTTGTTTGTTTTGACCAATTTTATGCTCTTACTGCTTTTAACTTGACTCTTTTAAAAGCCCATTTTTTAAAGATTTTCTTTACTTTGTTTTTTATAATTTTCCTTACTTTGCTTCTCTGAGTGTTAGCATGCTTTATTTACTTCGTGTCTGTGTGTTAGCCTTCTTACATGAGTCTTGTGATTACTCTGCTTCGAATATATTTTCCTGAATCCCTAGCCTACTTATGTCGCTTTTGTATGACTATGCTCACTTTGTTTGTTCATCTTTTGCTTCTTTTTGTGACTATGCTTCAAATATATTTTTCTTGCTACATTTGTGGACATCCTCTATTTATATGATGAATGTATAGAGTCATGACTCCCTTTGATCAATTTTGGTTTCCTTAATCGATGGTGATTGAAAATTTTCTTTCAAAAACCCTAAAAGCTTTGCCCCGTCTGTTGGGCTGACTGATTTCCTTACCCTATTTTGCTATGATACTTATTTTTTCTACTAAGTTGTGTCCTTAATCAGGGCTTTATAAATTTGGTCCTACTCTATGCTACTGAATCTCGACCCCTACCTTTCCACTTAATTTGATTAGTTTCTTACCTTAATTAATTCTCCTTGCCTTGTCTGCATTACTACTGATTGTCTCCTTAGTTTGATTTCTGAACATTGCCTTAATTACTTGTTCTATATTGGTACTATTTTTGAAATCTTTCCTTATTTGTTATGCTCCAACCGTGTATGATTTCTTTCCTTATTTGTCACATGCCATTTACCATTCACATTGACTCCCTTAATCAAAGGGAGATTCGAACCAATTTTCTATGTTGAGTTCTATAATTACTGAAGAATTGATTCTTGCTTATTTTAACCAATTTTCAAACTACTATATAAATGACTCTCTTCCAGTCTTAACACACGAACACAGTTCAGAATACACACACACACACATACAAACTTTCTCTCCTTTCTCTACTACTTATGGTACTGCTTGTCTAGCAAGCTGAAAGCCAAGACTATACTGTGGAACTCTACTTGTTTTACTTTTTCTGCACTTTGCTTCCTTAACTGGTATGTTCCTAGTTCAATTCTGAAACTCAATGCTATGTGCTCCATTGTTTGTCAATCCCTTTCTCTTTCTGCACTGACTTAATGGCTCATATTGTTTAATTGCCCTTGTTGTTTACTGCTTTATTCAGTATGCTTAAGTTCTGCCCTCTCTTGTTCAAATGTAATCAGTATGTCTACTTGAGTTCTTGTTTATCTCCCTCAACTAGTATTCCATGTTAGTATCATATTCCTCTAATGTACTTGATTAGTACTAAGTGGCATGATCAATTATGTATAATAAACCCCTGTCCTGTCTCTATGTCTGATTGCCTATTACTATCCTAATTTCGAGAATGATTCCCTTGTTAACCCTTAGAAGTAGTAGTTTGTAGGCCAATCAGTTTCTACTTTTTCTTTGTGCTTACTGGTCTATATGCTTCTCTTCTCACCCATATTTATGTGTTTCTAATTTGGGCCCTCTATTTCCCCAACCCCTTACTTCCCTACTTGTGAATGTTGAAATGATACTACATTTTGAGTTTGTTCTGTGTGTGTGCTGGCTTGTTCCAAGTTATTATTGCTTCTATTCTCTTCTCCTTTTCAAAACTGTTCTGTTGTTTTTGCAAACTTATTTCAAACATGTTGTTTCAAAACTGTTTTCCAATTCAACCCTTTTTTTTCAAACCATGACAAACACTCCTACATATACTCTTAGACCACTAGGTTCTGCCCCTTTTGTTTGAGCCTTGCCTTGGGACCCTTGAGCTCCCTCTGAACTTGGGACACATAAAAGCTGGCCTTTTCCACACTGTACTTACTCTGTCTTGGCCATGAAATCTGGGTGTGAACACTGCACAGGATCCCTTGAGGTCCTTAGGGAACTCTGACATACCCAGATGTGAGAAAGACTATGGAACAATCTTGGCACCTGAGGTGGTTTATTACATAACTCAGGAAGGAAATCCAAATCAGGTGTTGAAAAGCCTAGGCCTGTTTCAGACTCTATATAGTATAATTTTTACTTTTTCTCATGTAATTCATTCACCTAGTCTGTAATAATTTGTAAACGAACATTAGGGTTTGGATAATAAAATGGGAGGGTAGCTATGCATGTTATAGATATTAAAGGGTAGAAATCATGCTTTAGATCTGTATTTCCTGTATGTGCAATAGAAACCATGCTCTTAGGTCTCATATATACTGTCTCAGCATATCATTTTTTGACATTCTCCTCACTCAGAAATTCTGCAATCCTGCCAAGCATTTAGAAACCCTGCTTTAGGAATTCTGCATATAAACCATCATGAGCTTTATACATGCATCTTAGATACCATGTTTTAGAATCTCATTCGTACTTGCATTCGCACTTAGTGTAAACTGCTGATTATAAAAGAGCTTCACATTTGATTATCCTGTTTAAAATAAATTGGTAACAATCCCTACATTTTATAACACCTAGAACAGCATGCTCTTAGGCAAAAACAACTTCTGAACTTCTAATGGTTCTGGTAAATGCTTAGGCAATCCTTAGGTATCCAATCTCTTATAAAACTGGAAACTACTCTTTGTGTGTACTGCTTAATGATTAACAGGCTTAAAATCAGTAGGCAAGCCTGATTCAGACTTCTTTTCTGAGTCATGTAATAGATCTGGTTCTACCATTATCATTTAGATACCATGCTTAAGATCTGAATTCAGACTTTAATTGTGTACGAGTCATGCTGTCTATGTGCATTACTTGTGGAGGTGTATCTGAGCCTTCTATCTGTTTCTGTGTTTTTCCCCCCTAAATGCAGTCTTAGGTGTTCTTATTTGACGTCTAGTATTTTTCCTTTAAACCTGAGGGTACACCTAGAACCTTCCCCTTTTTAGGATATGAGTCCTAAATTCCTCCGGGACTGATAGGAAGAGACGGGTAGCAGTATGCAATAGGAGTTGAGACCAACCCTTGCTTTAATTACCTTCACGGGGCGGGAAAGGGTAGATATGGATATGATGACCGATGCATTAATATCACGTGTAGCCCCTCTTTGAGGAGTGTCATACCGGATATTGCATTGATGTGATCCATATTACAAACAAACCTAGGACACCCCCTTTACATTCATAAGCATGCTTTAGATTGTAATTCTTTTCAAAATTTCGCCTTTCACTAATTGTTTTCAAACACTTGTGTATTTGAACTTAAATCCCCTACTATTTGAGCCATACTTGTTTATTTGCTAATTGTACAAATTCACAAAAATTGTCTGGCCGGGAACCACACTAGTGGATCCTGAGGGGTGTCTAATACCTTCCCCTTAGGATAATTTCAAGCCCTTACCCTGTCTCTGGTTACCAAATGTAGTTATGAATGAACCCTATATGTTCCCTAACGCACCTTAAGTCATTAGGTGGCGACACTTCAAAAATGAAATCCCCTTTCCCAAAAGGAAAGAGTTGTCCCAACCAAATGTCATGAACCTGATTCCGCGAAAGAAAAAGGTGGCGTGATAGCATGGCGACTCTGTTGGGGATATTTAGGCTTTTACCATTTCATACCGTTTTTGTGAATTTGTACCCCTCCCTATGTGCAATTATTTTTTTAATTTCCTTTAAGCGTTTAATTTCTTCTTCAAAAGCAAAATTGACATATCTTTCTTGTTTCCTTCCTTTATAACTACTTTAAATTATAAAACTGTTGTATTTATAGCTTTCTTAACGTGCAAATACATGTCAACATGCTTTTAATTATAGCATAGTTATGCTTAACATCATACTCCACTCGTGCCAAACAAATACTATAGCAACGCTTGATGAGTGGTTGTGCCCTTCCTATATCATTACCCCCTAAATTCGGAAAGGCTTATTTGCGGTAAAACTAGTCGATCAGCGGTGCAGTCAACAGTTCCGTGCCTTCCCCCTTGATTTGTCCGCTCAAGGGTACCAGTCTAAAACCCCATAGAAACTTTACTCTGTTTAAATTGTGCATGAATCATGGTCAAACCTAGCCGGGTCAGTTATGTTGCCCACGTAATGATCCTTTAAGATAGCCTTGTCCAAAAGTCCACTGGGTTATTCCTAAACCCAAACGGACATCATTACATTTTGTGCATTAATTTGGATAACTAAATGTCGATGTGTTGATCATAAATGTATAAATAGTCAAGTCTAGTGGGGGTAAGGTCTAACCCTTTTTGTTTTTCAGAAAATAAGGCACGAGGTCCCCAGTTTCGGTATGGTTAGCACGCCCCCACTCTTGCTAGACTGGTGGAGGAGTCTCCCATCAAATGACCAAATCAATGAGTGGAAACAGAGGGCCGCCAAAACTAGCGGAAAGTTGGAATATCTAGAATACAGTCTGTTGGAATTGGAAGGAAAAGTGAGGAAGAAAGTCATCGACTGCCAGAACGCTGAGGGAAACGAAGGAGAACACCTGGCAAAGGCATTTATACTGGTTAACCTACACGAACTGGAGGATTTGATCAATGAGAGCATTCAACCTGAGGGAGGTCCTTCTGAGGCCAAATAGATTAGGTTTACTCGCTTTCCAAACGTAATAAGGCGAAGTGCCAGTAGTGACTTATTATTATCTTAGTATCATTTTGGGATTCGTCTATTTTTATATTATGAAATGAAGCATTTATTAGCATTAAAAGTTCTCCAAGTATATTTGACGCTAGGCCTACCTCGGGCACAAAGAGGTTCCCAAATTAGGACACGCTATACATTCCTGCACTATGTGTTTAAATATTGCAATACTTTTCATAATCCTCACTGACTTGATTACTTTTTGTTTTTATTTTTGTTTTTATTATTCTCCCTCCCCAAAGGTTAGTTCGTGCACTCTGGCATCATCATCTTATTTCACAAGATCTAGGGGCCCTCCACCCACTCCTCCTCTTAGTCCCATTAAAGGCAGGAACAAAGGTAAGATCGAAGACTTAAATAACATCAGGAAGGAGAACACAACTGAATGGGTAGAGGTCATTGATGGCTAGGGTATTCGGGTTCCTAACGAGAATGTGTCACAACTAGAACAGAAACTGTTAAAATTCCAGGAGGAGCTCGATCAGGTTTGGAATCTGGCAAACCTGTCATTTTCCCTCAACACCCTAGATATCAACTTCCCCAATGCTCCAAACCCTACACCTCCTCAAAATATCCCAAAACAACAGAATCATCCCACTCATTACCATCACACTGCTCCACCAAAGAACTAATGTAACACCTGCCATACCCCAAACAACACTCCACTACTCATCCCAGAACCTCAGAACTCCACAAACGACCATTTTCACACCCATACACTAGGCCACCATAACACTCCTATCTACATGGAGACCATCCCACACTCCACCCAACCTATCTCATGCATACCTGAGTCTGATGAAAAGGATCTGCCTATCAGGAACTTGGTTGAGGAACTTAGGAAACTGACTAGCCGGATTCAGGGTGTCAATCGAAGCAAAGGAATTGAGGGGCTAAACTACGAGGACCTTTGCATACAGCCTGTGTCGAACTGCCTGAGGGGTACAAACCTCCTAAGTTCAAAATGTTTGATGGTACGGGTGATCCAAGGGTCCATCTGAGGACATATTGCGACAAGCTGGTTGAAGTAGGGAAGGATGAAAGAATCCGCATGAAGTTGTTCATGAGAAGTATGAAAGGAGATACATTATCTTGGAACATCAGTCAAGATCCCAAGAAGTGGTCAAGCTGGGCAGGCATGGCGTCTGACTTTATGGACAGATTCAGGTTTAATACAGAGAATGCACCAGACATGTTCTATATTCAAAACTTGAAGAAGAAGCCTACGGAGACATTTCGCAAGTATGCTACTCGCTGGGGGTCTGAAGCTGTTAAGGTCAGACCTACCTTAGAAGAGGAGCAAATGAACAAGTTCTTTATCCGGGCTCAGGACCCACAGTACTATGAATGATTGATGATGATTGACAACCATAAGTTCTCTGACATTATCAAACTGGGTGAAAGAATTGAATAATGTACTAAAAGCGGTATGGTTACAAACTTCGAGGCCTTGCAAGCTACAAATAAGGATTTACAATCTGGTGGTGTGTCCAAGAAAAGTGACGTAGGGGTCGTGATGGTTGCACAAAGGACCAAGTCTCCCCTTAAATACCAAGCTTACCCAACACCTCCAATCACATACAAGCCAACCCCAAATTACCAAGCACCCTCACCTTCATACCAAGCTCCGCCACCAACTTATCAATCATCTCCACCTCCTACATATCAACCTACTTCACCCAGATACTCCCAACCTGCTCATGTCTACCAAACTTATAATGCTCAACCATCCCATTATCAATAACCCATTGCACACCAAAATTTCTATAGACCCTGACCTAATTTTGATCGCAAACCTCCAAAACAATATACAGCCATCACTGAACCCATTGACCAGCTGTATGAGAGGCTCAAAGCTGCTGGTTATGTCACCCCCATCCTTGCCGCAACCCCTGAGAGTCCTCCTCAGTGGGTTAACCCAAAAAAGTCATGTGCATACCACTCCGGCATGAAAGGGCACACCATCGGTGAGTGCTGCTCCTTGAAAAATAAGAAATAATCTTTGATTGATAACAAGATCATTGTGGCAAAGGAGCCCGCTCTAAACGTCCGCAACAATGCTTTTCCAGACCATAAAGGTGGAGGTATCCACATGATTGAAGTAGAAGATGATTGGGATCCCGAGGGATCAATGGGGTTGATCGCAGAAGGTGATGACCCAAAGAAACCAACAATTACTCTCAATCCAATCATAGTCCATATCCAACCATCTGAGGATGCTAAGGTGAATATGTTTGTACCTCTTGAGTTTGAAGCAGCGCCATCCTCAAAGACACCGGCACCAATTGAGGTTGAATTCGTGTCTCCGGCAAATGCACCCGCACCATTTGAGGTTGCAGTCTTGCCACCCAAGGCACATGTTCTATTCTAACCGAGGATAGCCATACGGATTCTAGTGGTGATGTCAACCATGCCGCCATTCTATACAAATGTTGTACCTTGGGACTATACAGCCGAGGCGAGATGGAAAGGCAAGGTCAGGATTGAAGAAACTATCGCAGCACAGGGTATGACAAGAACTGGTAGAGTCTATATCCCTGAACATCTAGCTGAATCAAGCAAGCAGGCCTCTAATCGGCTACCCCTCATTGAGACAGGTCCGGTCGATCTTTGGAGGAAGATACAAGCTAAGGAATATTTGGTCATCGACCAGTTAAACAAGACGCCAGCCCAAATATCCATTCTCTCTTTGCTGCAAAATTCTGAGGCACATAAGAATGCTTTGTTAAAGGTGCTGAATGAAGCATATGTACCAAGTAACATCACTAGCGGGGAAGTGGCTAATATGGTAGGAAAAGTGCTGGAAAGCCATAAGATAATCTTTTATGGGGACGAGCTACCACCTGAAGGGCTGAGGCACAACAAAGAATTGCACATCACCGTGAAATGCGAAGATTATTTCTTTACCAGAATCCTGATTGATAGAGGTTACAGTCTTAACATTTGTCCGTTGGTAACACTCAAAAAATTGGGTAAAAGGCTGCATGAGATAAAGGATAAAGCAATAAATATGAAAGCCTTTGATGGTTCTCAGAGGGTGACCATTATTGAGATTATTCTATGCTTGCAGATGGGACCAACCTGGTTTGAGGTTGATTTCCAGGTAATAGATGTACCGTCATCTTACAACTTGCTACTAGGACGACTATGGATTCATGCTACTGGGCCGTAGCATTAATGCTGCATCAAGTAGTAAAATTTTAATGGAATCACGAGGAAGTAATCATTCACGGCGACGGTAGCAACACTATATACAGTCGCCAGACTATTCTGACGATCGAGAGAATAAGGAAGCTGGGTGGAGAAACTTACCACCAACAGTCGACTGGGGAACCGGAATCTATGCATACCAATATACTATCGAGTGAAATTCTACTAGTTATATATGATAAGCCCGGGTTGTTGTTGTAGTATACAATCAGTTTTTCCAATTTCTCACTATAATACTCTAACTCTTTAAGTTAAAATTTAGATTGAACGGGTGCTGGGTATAGCGGGAAAGAGTTTAATGATCTACTTACATATCACATAAGATGGGTACTCCCGATATTGTCTTGGGAATTTTAAGTATATATAGTAGAATTGAACGGGTCAATGCTATCGACAAAGACAAATGGTGGGATAGCAAAATCGAGAGTATACTGAGTTGGAGTGAGTACGAACCTGGCAAAGGGCTCAGCAAGGACCTCCAAGGAAACTCTAAGCCCATAAAACTCAAGAAACATGGCACTACCTTCGGTTTGGGATATGAATACACCTGGGAAGAATTCAATAACTGGTCGCCGCAATGGCGCGGTCCTTACTACCCACTAGAGAACCAATACCACATCTAGAGCAGACCTTCCAACAGGCCGACATTATTTATGGGTCAGATGAAGAAAAAGCACTTACATCAGTGAAGAACCTGTTTTTAGAGGACAGTGATATGGATTGTTGTGTTATTCTCGAGGAGGTATGGGAGGAAGGCCCTTCCATACAAGTTGTGAGCAGAGGGGCACATCTCAAGAATTGGACCATCAGGATAACCAAAGCCCGACGAGCCTCATGATAGCAAGGCTAAAACAAGCATTATTCACTGTTTTGTTTACTAAATGATTTTCTTTTTGCATTTTTCAATTCCCGTAATAAGATCTTCGATGTTCAAAATAGTTATTCAATTTATCAAGAGCATTTCTGATTTTTCTTATGAATTAATATTTATTGCTATCGTTTTCCTCCTTACTTTACCAATACATCATTACTATTACTTATATTGATGAACCAATGACTGTGACATGCAATGAGATAACACAACAAATGGACATTGATTCAGAGGAAGATGACATACCTGACGAGATTGTTAAATAAGTTGAGAACTTTGAGAATAGACCTAAGTCCAACCAAGACGAGACTAAAATTATCAACCTGGGAGATGCAGAAAACGTCAAGGAAACGTGAATCAACATCCACCTATCACCATCAGATAAGAAATAATACACATGTTTTCTAAAGGAGTATGATGACATATTTAATTTGCCTGGTCGTATGACGGCATGACTGGTCTGAGTACATCTATTATCGCTCACAAACTGCCAACCAATCCAACGTGTCCACCGATAATGCAAAAGATCAGAAAGTTCAAGCCTGATATGAGTTTGAAAATCAAGGAAGAAGTCACCAAGCAGATCAAAGCTAAGGTTCTCAGGATAGTAGAATACCCGACATGGTTAGCCAACATCGTGACGGTACCAAAGAAGGATGGGAAGGTCAGAGTCTATGTCGACTACCGGGATCTCAACCGGGCCAGTGCGAAAGATGACTTTTCTTTGCCAAATATACACATCCTGATTGACAATTGCGCCAAGTATGAGCTATAGTCATTCGTAGATTGCTTCGTTGGTTATCATCAGATATGGATGGATAAGGAAGATGCCGAGAAAATGGCTTTCATTACACCGTGGGGAGTGTACTGTTACAAGATGTTGCCATTCGGCCTGAAGAATGTAGGGGCCATCTACATGAGGGCCGTGACTACCATTTCCCATGATATGGTACACAAGGAGATATATGTATATGTGGATGATGTTATTATCAAATACAAGAAGGCCACTGACCACATAGAAGATTTGAGGAAGTTCATCAATAGACTACGGAGATACAACCTGAAACTAAACCCCGCAAAGTGCGCATTTGGGGTTCCTGCTGGGAAATTGTTTGGTTTTATTGTGAGCCGCCGAGGAATAGAACTGGATCCATCAAAAGTCAAAGCCATTCAAGAATTACCACGCCAAAGAACAAGAAGGATGTGATGAGTTTCTTGGGAAGGCTTAACTATATCAGCCGATTCATAGCATAGTCTATAGTTATCTGTGAGCCAATCTTTAAGATGTTGAAGAGGGACGCCACCATCAAATGGACCGATGACTACCAAAAGGCCTTCGACAGAATCAAGGAGTACCTGTCAACACCACCAGTCTTAGTCCCACCCGACCCAGGTAGACCCTTATTACTCTACCTTGCAGTGTTGGATGGAGCTTTTGGCTGCATTCTGAGGCAGCACGATAAAACAGGGAGGAAGGAACAAGCCATTTATTATCTCAGTAAGAAGTTCACCCCGTACGAGGCCCGGTATTCTCTATTGGAATGCATCTGTTGTGCCTTAACTTGGGTAGCTCAGAAGCTGAGACATTACTTCTGTGCCTATACTACATATCTCATATCGAGAATGGATCCCTTGAAGTACATCTTTCAAAATCCCATGCCCATCGGCAAGCTAGCCAAGTGGCATATCATGTTGAGTGAGTTCGACATTGTTTACGTAACTTAGAAAGCGGTCAAGGGACAGGCACTGGAAGACCACCTTTCTGAAAACCCCGTGGATGAAGGATACGAACCCCTAGAAATGTATTTTCCTGATGAAGAGGTATCGTTCATAGGAGAAGACATTGCGGAATCCTATGACAGTTGGAGAATGTTCTTTGATGGAGCAGAAAACTTCAAAGGAGTTGGCATAGGAGCAGTCCTAATATTAGAAACCGGTCAGCATTATCCGGTGTCTGCCAAACTCAGGTTCCCCTGCACCAACAATATGGCCGAGTATGAAGCCTACATATTAGGACTTAAAATGGCCATTGACATGAACGTTCAAGAGCTGGAATTGAGAATGGACGACCAAGAACTCCAAGATACTCCCTTATTTACATCACGTACAAGAATTGAGAAAGAGGTTCACGAAGACAGAATTCCAGCATGTTCCCAGAATCTAGAATGAGTTCGCCGATGCATTGGATACCCTATCATATATGATACAACATCCAAACAAGAATTTTGTTGATCCCATTCCGGTGAAAATCCATAATTAGCCAGCTTATTGTGCCCATGTTGAAGAAGAAGCAGATGAAAAGCCTTGGTTTCATGATATCAAGGAATATTTAGCAAAAGGAGAGTACCTAGAGCTTGCAAATCCTATTCAGAAATGCACACTTCGGAGATTGTACAACAACTTCTTTCACAGCGGAGGAATCCTATATAGGAGGACTCCAGATTTGGGATTATTAAGATGTGTCGACGCAAAAGAAGTATCCAAGCTACTAGAGGAAATTCATGTTGGGACATGCGGTCCACATATGAACGGTTTTGTCTTAGGAAAGAAGATACTCTGGGCTGGTTACTTTTGGATGACTATGGAAACAGACTGCACCTAGTATGTTCGGAAATGCCACCGCTGTCAGATACATGCAGACATGATAAAGGTACCTTCCGAGCGAGCTCAACACAACAAGCTCACCGTGGTCATTCGCCGCTTGGGGGATGGATGTTATTGGACCAATCGAGCCTGCTGCTTCCAATGGACACATGTTTATCCTGGTAGCCATAGACTATTTCACCAAATGGGTTGAAGCAACATCTTATAAAGCAGTGACTGAGAAAGTTGTAGCAGACTTTGTCCTCGACCGCATTGTTTGTCGATTTGGGATTCCAGAGTCAATCATTACTGATAATGGATCCAACCTCAACAACAACTTGATGAAAGCTATGTGCGAAACTTTTAAGAACAAACATATGAATTCCACAGCCTACAGGCCTCAGATGAATGGAGCTGTAGAAGCCGCCAACAAGAATATCAAGAAGATATTGAGAAAAATGATAGAGAAGCATAAGCAGTGGAATAAGAAGTTACCATTCGTTCTACTGGGGTATTGCACCATAGTCCGCACATCAACCGGGGCAACCCCCTATATCCTGGTTTATGGTACAAAGGTTGTCATTCCCGCTGACGTAGAAATTCGTTCCCTAAGGATCATACAAGAAGTTGAGCTCGATGATGCAGAGTGGGTAAAAAGTTATTTTGAGAAACTAGCCCTTATAGATTGAAAGAGAATGAATGCAGTTTTCCATGGTCAACTCTACTAGAACAGAATGTCCATAGCCTTCAACAAGAGAGTTAAGCCAAGACGGTTCACACCAGGACAGCTAGTGTTAAAGAAACTTTTTCCGCATCAAGATGAAGCCAAAGGGAAGTTCTCTCCCAACTGGTAGGGTCCATACATGGTTCATCGGGTTTTGACAGGGGGAGCCCTCATACTTGCAGAAATAGACGGAGAGGTTTGGCCAAAGCCGATCAATTCAGATGTAGTCAACCGTTACTATGTGTAATCTTTATGCTTTCCTTATATGATGTAAATTGAACTATGCCTGACTTGATTCCCATTTAAGAGGGGATACGTAGGTAGCCCTATGGGTTTGGTCACAATTCAATAAAAATTTCATTTCCCCTGGAATTGGAAACTGGGGTAGAATTTTGAGGAGGACCCTAAAAATTTCGAAGTAATTTCAGCCAATCGCCGTACGAGCAACATTTAGAAGCGTCAACCCATCAAACTGGGGCAGAATTTTTAGGAGGACCCTCAAAATTCCATAGCAAGAGAGGTTGCAATGTCCTGAACCATGTCACAATTGTCGGTTAATCTAAAAGCTATTCTTAACTATACATTTATGTCATACTTTTACAAAATCATGCATGTTTATTATTGAAACTGCTTTGTTTAGCAACGCTACCCCAATAATACAAACAGTATCACCAGATCAAACTCGAAAGTGTCAAGCAAAAGCCAGCGGGGATACGAGCTAACCTTCCCCCTTACAAAACTCACAATTTTTCTTTGGATGCAGTGTAAGGCCCCAAAAAATTTCGCTAAGTAATTTAGGATTTCGTGGTGCCACATAGGCTAATTATAATATTTTATGTGCTATTAACATGGTGGTCATCAATTGGACTTGGTAAATAAGTGTACGAGTCTTATGGTAAGTAATTTTGGGCCCAAGGAAAGGCCTAAGCCTAAGTCAAATTGGAAAATTTCATAATAGGCTAAGATTCCAAATGAGTTTGCACAAGTCCACACTTTGAAAAAGCATATAAAAAATACATATAAGGTTTTATATGATGAAAAACCTACCATATGAAAGGTCTTCGAGTCTAGTTTCAAACTCTTCAAACCGTTTGTCATTTGGACATTCCTACGCAAAGTTATGATCAAATTACCAAAGGCTGAAAAAATGTGATCCTGTGTCGAATGTCGCATTTTTGACTATACGATCGCAGATCTGTCGCAGATTGGGCAAGTGTTGCCTAGTTTTGGGCACCTATTTCGCGATGCATTCTGTGGACCACATTCTTGTTTTGCGGTCCATTCTGCGATCGCAAATCCAATTTCAGAGGCTTATTTTTCCTATTTTTATAACCCAACCCCATTTTAATATATAGTCTTTGGGGCTTCATTTGGGGTCATTTTCTACTGATTTTAGAGAGAGTTGAGAGCATATAGGGAGAGAAAGAGAGAGAGAAGGAGCCTAGCTTCATAATCACCCATCTCTTGCTCTGGTCTTCAAAAATCAAAGAACCCAATCACATGTTCTTCATCTAAGAGGTAAGGTTCTATACATTAGACTTTAATTTCGAGTTTGGGGCATAAGATGGGTTATTGAGGTATGATTCATGGGTGTAATAGCATTATGTATACATACATGTACAAATTAGGTTTGTAGGAAAATTGTTGAACATAAATAAGTAAAGATTGGGTTGGGGAATGAAGGAAATCTTGTAAAAGATATTTGAAATCAAGATGCACAACAAGTATTTGATAAAATGCTCAAATGAGCTGAAACCATGAATACCTTCCTAATTTGTGCTCAGTTTTGTTATGCCTCAAAGTAGATTGGGATTGCTAGAATTTCCGGAACGTCGTAGTAAGCTTAAACAAGGTATGTATGGCTAAAACCCCGTCTTTTAGAAATTGAGCTTCATCGGTGTTTGTGTGAATATGGTAAGATTAAAGTTGAATTGTTGTATTGATTGTTGTTTCACATTAATTTGGGGTTATGACCTTATATGCGTGAAAGATGTGTCTCAATATGATCAATGTGTTATTCTTGATAACTTGAAAGGGGCAAAAGATATGAATTATGTATTGAAATGCTTAGACCTTAAATTTAGATTGAAGTTGCATTGTTGTGCCATCTACGTGAAGTCTTATCTATGCTTACAATTTAAATTTCTCTTGTGTGCACCTACTATCCTAATGACAAAGTTAATATTGAAATTGGGAACGGTGTAAAATGCAGCCTAGTGCCAAGAATGATGTGATAAGTTGTGGCCCCAAGTGCCTATGGAATGATATATGTGAAACGAAATGATTAATGAGAAGGGAAAAACGCCTTGGTAAGGCGGCCTAGCCGATCGGGCCGAGATCGGACTCCGCTCAAGATAGCGGTGGTATTGTGAATGAATTCCGGAAAAAAGGAAAATGAGATTGTGATTGAAGTATATGTCTCAAATGAGGCAACCTAGCCGATCGGGTCGAGATCGGACTCCACTCAAGATAGCGGTGGTATTGTGAACAAATGATGAATAGTGTGAAATTCCCCAAACTAAAAGCTATGGAAAAATGATGTGAAAGTTGTATGATTCTTTTATTTGATAATGTGGTGATCGTTCAAGTTTTGAGTTATACTTGTGATTTCTTATTCTTGTATGAAAGTTCTTTCTAACTAGAAGGTGTTTAGTTACACATACTAGTACTATTCGGTGGCACTAACATCCCTTTTGCTGGGGGCGCTACGTCTTTAAATGGATGTAGGTGTTTCTATAGCAGACAGTGTTGGTCGCAGCTAGTGCCGCATCATCCTTTCAGCTGACTTGGTGAGCCCCACTTCGTTACGGGGTCCTGTTTCATCTGTTCATCGTGTACTTTGTATTTGAGGTATAGCCGGAGCCTTGTTACCGTCATTTTCATATTATATTACTCTTCAGTTATGTTTAGAGGTTCCATAAACAGGTTGTGGGTAGTGTCGGGTATTGGAATTAAAGTAGAAATATTGATGTTTGGCAAAGATTTATAAAACTTGTAATATTTTGATAATTATGTTTTAAGCTGCTAATGGAAATGAAATGGAAGTTGTTAATGAAATACTTACTAAGTATGATTAATGGAGTCCATCTCCTATTTATTCATGAATTTGTTTGGGTAGGATGAAACCTAACAGGCTTGCTCAGTCGGGTTCACTCGGTTGAGCGCCGGTCGTGCTCCTCAGTTTTTGGGGCGTAACAAACTTGGTATCAAAGCCTAAGGTTTTAAAATGTCCTAGGTTATCTCGGAGCCATGTCTAGTAGAGTCATTATTATCGATGTGTAGTCAACCACATCTATAAGTTGGAGGCTATTGGGACATTTAGGAATTTAACCCTTCTTTGATACTCCAATCGTGCGATAGAGCTCAAGTTAGGGGTTAGTTTTCTCTCCAAGCCTTACTCTCAAAATGAGTAATCATGATACCATAATCCGCGAATTTGAAGCCATGAGGGGGGAGTAATCCGACCATTGAGTTCGAGGGGATTGCCCAAGGACTTGTTAGGAGAATGTATTGAGCTGCGGAGGGATTGGTAGAACCTATCGCTAAGAGGGGAGTGTCCTTGTCCCAATTGATGTCACTGCACCACCAAATCCTATAGTATATCGGCATAGTACCAACATACGTTAGGGATGTGGAGTTGAGGGGCATCGATTCAGCTATTGCCCTATAAACCTAAGGTCACCAAGTAAGTCACTACTTAGCACAACCAACATACTCTTATTGTGTATGTATGATAAGTTAGGATTTTCACATGTTTTATGCCCTTACTTGCCTATGCTTTGATCATATATTGTTACAAAAATAGTCATAAAAGGCTCACAAGTTGTGCTCGATTGCAGGTTTGATCGACAAAGTGACGAAATGTGAAAGATCGACTAAAAAAGAAGTGAAACTTGCTCAAGTATCAAAGACCAAGAAATCTAAGAAAAGAAGGCCTAGTGCGGACCGCGCAAAGTTGAATGCGGCCACACTAGGTGGTTCAGAGAGTTGGTAAACCATGCTAGAGGCAACCCGACTGCTGTAGACATCTCGCGGTCTGCGGTGAAGGCTCCACAACCACACTACTCTTTTGTGTGGTCCGCAGTCATGAGATTCAGAGAGATGAAAGTTTGCAAAGCCAATGCCATGTGGTCCGTGGTCGTGATTGCGTGGACCGCGCCAGCTCCCTCTGCAGATGTGGTCCATTCTACGTGGTTCGGGGAGTCCAGGTTCAGAGAAGCAAAAGTCAAAGTCAAAGAGCCATGTGCGGCTGCGGTCCATTTAGTGAGGCCCGCACTGACCCCGCAGGGGTATTTTTATCCAGTTTTTCCAGCCTAGTATAAATAGAACATTTTACCATTTTTAGGTCATGTTTTGTATTCAGACGTGAGCTGCACTCTTGAGAACTATATTTGTAGCCATTTTTGGCACTTTTGCTTTACATTTACGATAGATTCTTGTAGTTTAATTTTAGCAATTAGATAATATGTTTAGTTCTTCATCTATTTATTCAATTTCTTTATCTAGCATGAGTAGCTAAACCCATTAGCTAGGGTTGTGGCTCAACCCTAGTGTGGGTAATTGATGGGTGTTGCCATCTAGTGTTAGATTGACTATGGGTGTTTGATATTTGGGTTGATTTTATGTTTTAATCTAGAATTGGTGGTTGCAAACACTGATTCAAGCTTTGTGGGTTTAACTTTTCTTGAAAAAGAGAGTCTATGACCCCAAAATTGACCCAACAAGGAATTGGGACGGACTCATGAGAAATGACAGTCCCAATTAACGGGTTAAACCTCAAGAGATAATTACCCTACTTGAACCCTAGTTGCTTGGTCTAATTTACCTACCCATTTGGTCTCGAGAGAGTCAATTGGGCAAAATCATTTTCTCTACCGAGAGGTGTGAGAGTGGGTAAAATTGTGCAACGGTTATAGCATAAGCCCCAATTATGTCAATCAAACCTTTGTAACATCTACCGTCAATTAGCCACCTAGGTAGTGTCACGACCCTAGTGCCCTTCTTCCCATTAGATACAACTTAACAATTATCTCGTAGCATAATCTAGTTTCAATTAATAGTTTGGCAGTAGTAGTTATAATCTAAAACCCAAAAATGTATGGAAGTGTCATTTGGAACAATTACACACTTTTAGTCTAGATAGATACTCAACTCCATTCATAGCTCCCTGAGGAAATCGATCCCGACCCTCATATTGGGTAAAAGCTATTGCGACCCGATCTTCCTACCTTAGTGTAGCATCGAGTTGGCAAAAGATCACTTTTTGGCGTTGTTGCCGGGGAGCTTACGGTGTTGACTATCTGTTTATTTAGTTTTGTGTTTTGCTTCTCTTTCCTTCTTGTTTACAAATTTTGTTTGTGTCGATCAATCGGGTACAAATGGCTCTTAATGTGATAGTGGGGGAGGAGGTAGAGGATCTAGAACAAGATGAGGTCTTACCTCAAGTTCCACGGAGAGGCCGAAATGCCAATGTAAATGCAAATGAGAAAAACAATATTCCAGACCCTCCTCCACCACCACCGAGAGTGGCTCACAGAGTTTTATCAAATCAAGGATACACCAGTGCTATTGTTCCTCCCTGAATCCGGGTGGGGAACTTTTAAATTGCAAATGTTATGTTGACCTTGCTAGAGCAAAGAGGGTATTTCACGGGCGCCTCCGATCAAAATGCCTACAAGCACTTGAAGGGGTTAGTGGATACATGCTGGGGTAGCAAGCAGACAAACGTGTCCGAGGATGCATTAAGATTGAGGCTTTTCCCGTTCTCTCTTCAGGGTAAAGCATTGGATTGGTTAGAAAGGCTCCCCAATCATTCTATTACAACATGGGATGAATTGACGGACAAATTTATTGCCAAGTTCTTTTCTCCAAGTCATATGGAGGCTCTTCAGGATGAAATTCTAGCCTTCAAGCAAGAGCCAATGGAACCTTTGCACGAGATATGGGAAAGATATAGAACAATGGTGAAAGAGTGCCCTAATAACGACATGACCGAGTCTATGATTCAACAAACCTTTTATCGGGGCATCAACACCACGAATCAATGCATTGTGAACCAATTGGCCTGAGGGAACTTTCTGAAACTTTCTTACCAAGAGGCATGTGATGTACTTGATGAAATGGCCGACATCTCTTTGGCATGGCAAAGCCGAGCAAATGTTCCCCAAGGTGACCCCACGGTCATCCATTTGCACAAGGAATTGCACGATCATGGTCAAGCTATTGTTGAGCTTTCTACTACTATGAACCAACTGGCGAAGGCACAGTTACAACAAATCCAAAATCCGCGCCAAGTCAACGCAATGGAAGGTGTCACTATGCTTAAGAGAAGGCAAAGAGGGCAACAATCTCAAGGGAATTGTGAACAATATTACAATGATGGTAGGGGGTTTTCAAATGAGTGTTATGATGACCAAAGTGAAGAGGTTCAATATGTCAACAACTATCAAGGCAATAGAAGCAACTCTTTCTACCAACAATGGCGACCTCAAGGAAATTGGGGCAATCAACAACAAGACGGAGGTAATTGGAATAACAACAATCAACAACAAGGTGGTGGCAATTGGAATAACAACAACCAAAACAACAATTGGGGTAATCAAGGCAACCAAGGGAATCGGAATGGTAATAACAATAATTGGGGCAACAACAACAATCAAGGCGGGTGGAACAACAATGGAAACCAAGGCAATAGGGGGATGGGCTTTCAAAGGCCCCCAATGTACCAACAACCGAGCGATGCACCCCTTTTCCCTTCTCAAGGTCCTAGTTCTTCCGGAGGTGATATGGGAAGAATTGAAAGCATGTTTGAGCAAATGATGAAAAAGAACCAAGATTCGGATGCCCAATTGGCTTCTCATAATACATTTATCCGGAACTTGGAGGTGCAATTAGGCCAAATCTCTCAAGCGTTGAATACTCGTCCCAAGGGTGCTCTACCAAGTGATATGGTAGTGAACCCGAAGGGTGGGAATAACAATCATGTGATGGCGGTTACAACAAGAAGTGGGAGAGGCGGTGATGTGAATGCCTCAAAGCAAAAGCAAGTTGTGGATGAAGATGTTGAGTTGTGTGATGATAATGTACCTTTGGTTGTTGAAGATGTGGTTGAAGAGAATGTGAACAATGATGTGAGTATTGATATTCATGAGGCCGAGGTAGAAACTCAAAATGTCGTGAACCCATCTAGGGAACACGTGATTGACATGCCCGAGCCGGTTGTGCCAAGAGCCAAGGCTCCTTTGCCAAGGCCACCTCCACCTTATCCTCAGAGGCTCGCAAAGCAAAAGAATGATAATTAGTTTAAAAAGTTCATTTATATGTTGAATAGCTTATCTATTAATGTGCCATTGGTGGAGGCACTTGAACAAATGTCGGGCTATGCAAAATTTATGAAAGACTTGGTCACAAAGAAGAATTCTATGGATTGTGTGACTATAAAGATGACTCACCAACTTAGTGCTATATTGCATTCAATGGCCCCGAAGCTTGAAGATCCTAGTGCTTTCACCATTCCTTGCACCATTGGGAGTGCGGATTTTGCAAAGGCCCTTTGTGACTTGGGGGCTAGCATAAATTTGATGCCATACTTGGCCTTCAAGACTTTGGGAATTGACAACCTCGACCTACCTCAATGATATTTCAAATGGCGGATCGATCGATGAAGCGACCTTTGGGAATAATTGATGATGTACTTGTATGGGTGGATAACTTTATATTGTCGGCCGACATTGTCATATTAGATTGTGAGGTGGACTTTGAAGTGTTGATTATTCTTGGTAGACCTTTCCTAGCTATGCGGAAGGCATTGGTTGATGTTGAAGCATGTGAGTTGACTTTCCGAGTGGGGGATGAGAAGGTGGTATTCCATGTTTGCAAATAAATGAGACAACCCAACAGCACGGATGTGTGTTCATTTGTGGACATTGTCACAGCTGTGATAGTGGATGACACAAGTTCCATGATCCACGTTGAAGATCCCCTTGAGGTCGTGCTTCTTAATATGGATGTCAATGATGATGCTAGTATAGTGGAGTGCGTGAATGCATTGCATGGTATGGGTTCATATTCATATCAGCCTAGGAATCTATCTTTGGATCTTGAAAACCGCAAAACTCCACCAACAAAGCCATCGATTGAGGAGCCACCGATGTTGGAGTTGAAGCCACTTCCTCCACACCTCAGGTATGAATTCTTGGGTTCAATTTCTACTTTACTTGTTATTCTTTCATCTTGCTTAACTAACATGTAGGTTGACGCCACTTTGGCGGTACTTCAAAAGTGAAAAAAGGTGATTCGATGGACATTGGCCAACATTCGAGGTATAAGCCCTGCATTTTGCATGCATAAGATCATTTTGGAGGAGGATGCAAGGCCTTTCTTGGAGCATCAAAGAAGACTAAATGAGTCGATGCAAGAGGTGGTGAAGAAAGAGGTTATCAAGTGGCTAGATGCTGGGGTGGTTTATCCTATTTCTGACAGTTCGTAGACTTCTCCGGTGCAATGTGTGCCGAAGAAGGGTGGTATGACCGTGGTAACCAATGACAACAATGAGCTCATTCCCACTAGAACGATCATTGGGTGGAGAGTTTTTATGGATTACCGAAAGCTGAACAAGGTGACTAGACAAGATCATTTCCCATTTCTATTCCTTGACCAAATGCTTGATCGTCTTGCGGGCCGGCTTTCTATTGCTTTCTGGATGGTTACTCGGGGTACAATCAAATTCTAATTGCCCCGGAGGACCAAGAGAGGACCATCTTTACATGTCCTTATGGCACATTCGCTTTCTCTAGAATGCCATTTGGATTGTGTAATGCTCCGGCGACCTTCCAACGTTGCATGATGGCTATTTTCACCGACATGGTGAAGGATATCTAGGAGGTCTTCATGGATGATTCCAGCGTGGTTGGGGATTCTTTTGAGGAGTGCTTGGTAAACTTGGATAGAGTGTTGGCTTGATGTGAAGACACAAACCTTGTTCTCAATTGGGAAAAGTGCCATTTTATGGTAGAAGAAGGTATAGTGTTAGGTCACAAGATCTTGAAGCGACGAATTGAAGTTGTTAAGGCCAAGATTGAGGTTATTTCGAGGTTCCCTCCCCCTACTTCTGTCAAAGGGGTGAGGAGTTTCCTTGGGCACATGGGTTTCTACCGGAGGTTCATAAAGGATTTTTCTAAAGTGGTACATCCGTTGTGCAAGTTGCTAGAGAAAGATGCAAAGTTTTTGTTCGATGAGAGTTGTATGAAAGCATTCGAGCTTCTTAAGCCCAAGTTGACTTCTACCTCCATCATTACCGCACCAAATTGGAGCTTGACTTTTGAGCTCATGTGCGATGCTAGTGACGTTGCGGTTGGGGCTGTTTTGGGCCAAAGGATCAACAAAATGTTCCATCCGGTGTACTACGCAAGCAAGACCATGAATGAGGCTCAAAGGAACTACATAGTCACCGAGAAGGAGTTATTGGCTATTGTTTTTGCTATGGAAAAGTTCCGACCTTACCTTATGGGGGCCAAAGTGATAGTGCATACCGACCATGCCGCCCTCAGGTATTTGATGACCAAGAAAGACTCAAAGGCAAGATTGATGAGATGGGTATTGCTTCTCCAAGAGTTTGATTTGAAAATTGTTGACCGAAAAGGGAGTGAGAATAAAGTGGCGGACCACTTGTCCCATTTGGAGGAGGAGGGGAGGCCTTGTAACGGCCATGAGATAAACGATGCATTTCCCGACGAGCAACTCCTTGAGGTGTCAATGAATGGATTGTCGTGGTTCACTGACGCAAATTATCTTGTAACCGGAATCATCCTGTGTGAGCTCTCTTCCAACCAAAGGAAGAAGCTCAAACGGGATAGCTTGTATTTTTATTGGGACGAGCCATATTTGTTTAAGATTTGAACCGATGGTGTGATTTGACGATGTGTCCCGAAGGAGGAACAATTGGGTATTTTGGAGGCTTGCCATTCCTCTCCTTATGGTGGCCATCATGGCGGGGCTAGAACGGCTTCTAAAGTGCTTAGTTTCGGATTTTATTGGCCTACCTTATTTAAAGATGCGGGTGATGTGGTCAAGAGATGTGATGAATTCTAAAGAGTCGGCAGAATTTCTAAAAGGGATGAGATGCCCCTCAATACAATTCTCGAAGTGGATATTTTTTATGTTTGGGGCATCGATTTCATGGGTCCTTTTGTGAGCTCTTGTGGGAACACTTACATTCTCGTGGCGGTGGACTATGTCTCAAAGTGGGTTGAAGCCGTGGTTTTTTCCAACAATGAAGCCCGGAGAGTTGTGGCATTTTTGAAAAAGAGTATCTTCACAAGGTTTGGCACTCCTCGTGCTATCATTAGTGATGGGGGGTATCACTTTTGCAACAAAACTTTCGACACATTGCTTTCTAAGTACGGTGTCAATCATAAGGTTTTGACCCCCTATCATCCTCAAGCTAGTGGCCAAGTGGAAGTCTCCAACAGAGAAATTAAGAGTATCTTGTCTAAAACTGTCAATGCTAATAGGACTGATTGGTTGAAAAAGTTAGATGACGCTCTTTGGGCTTATTGGACGGCTTACAAAAATCCGATTGGTATGACTCCGTATCGGTTGGTGTTTGGGAAAGCTTGCCAACTTCCGGTGGATTAGAGCACAACGCCATGTGGGCTTTGAGGAAGTTGAACTTAGAATGGTATGTTGCGGCAAATCTTCGGGTTGAACAACTTAATGAGCTCGATGAGTTTAGATTCCATGCCTACTCCAGCTCGTCCTTGTACAAGGATAAAATGAAGTACCTTCACGACAAATATGCTTGGGATAAGGAGTTCAAGGTTGGAGATTTGGTTCTTTTGTTCAATTCCCGGTTACGTCTGTTTCCGGGTAAGCTCAAGTCAAAGTAGAGTGGGACTTTTGAAGTTGTGTTCATGATCCCATTTGGTGCTCTTGATCTAAGGAACAAGAATTGTGAAGTATTCAGAGTCAACGGACATCGGATCAAGCATTATCTTGGGAAATTTGATGATAGCCACGTGGTGGCACTTCTCCATCTAAAGTGATGTGCTGGTAACATGCATCATGCCACAATGTTAAATTAGGCGCTGCTTGGGAGGCAACCCATGTCTTTTTCTTTTTTGTTGTTTTCTGTGTTTTTCTTGGTAGTGTAGGTTTGCTTTTTGAGCTAACTGATTGTGACATGTTGCAGGGATTGAGTTGATGCAATGCAAAATGGTTTGAAAAAATTTGAAGAGTCTTTGAAGTTTGCCAGCAGCCGCATTGCACTTTGTGCGGTCCGCACTGGTGATGGTCAAAAGTGGTGCTCTCTGAAGTTTGCCACATCGACCACATTCCATTTAGTGCGGTCCGCGGTGGACCTCCGTGGCCGCGGTCTGCTTTTGTGCGGTCCGCGGAGGTTGCCTTCTCAAGCTTCAAGTGAAGAAACCTAGTGCGGTCCGCAGTCGATTTTGTGCGGCCGCGCTGGTAGGTGAGGATAGGTCCCATTGATTCTCTATAAATAGACCCCAAGGGTCACCCTTTACCCTTTTCGAACTCTTAACACTCAGAAGCCTAAAAGCACTGTTCACACTCTCATTTGATTGTAATTCTTGTTTGCATTAATTAGTTGCATCCCATCTTCACAATCTAGTAACATTTCATCCATATTTCATTGATTAATTTTATACTTGCCTTTTATTTTCATGCCCAGTAGTCTTAGCTTCTTTTTCTTCTTTATTTAACTGTTAACGTAGGTTAGTTTTAAATGCCGGGTTTGAGTGCTGAATATGTTTAGTGATTGGGAAATTGAGTAGGGACAAGTTAGATGTAAAAATTGAACAAAAATAGCAAAAACTTAAACCCTAACTTAGTTCCTATGAAAAATACTCTCCGCGACCCGCAATCCGCGGTGCCCTGATGCGGTCGTGATCCCACTTTGTGCGCACCGCGGTGGGGAGATTCAAAGAGATGTTTTTCAGGGCCTTGTCTCAATACGGACCGTGGTCGCCTTTGCGCGGTCCGCGGTGCCCCTAGTGCGGCTGCACTCCTTTTTGTGCGGGCCGTAGTGCACCGTTTCTGCAACATGTTATGAAGCTTGTAGCTTCTGTTCTACAATTAATTTTCCACATATCTTTCACTGTCTGTGTTGATACTAACAAAGCTAGATGTTTTTGCTTGCATACAATGGTCAAACAAAGAGGCAAAGGCTCGAAACAACCCGGCTGAGGTGATTCCTCCCGGGGAGGGAAGCAAAGGATGGTAAAACTCATTCCCCAGGCTAGAAAAAACATAAAGGACATGAGAAAGCAATCAAAGCGGCTGATAGAGCCATTGACAACTGGGAGAGTGAGTACGAGCCCTCCCGCGAGATCTCTTCAGATTCAGTCCTTCTATACATCTCATATCCGTAGAACGCCATACATAGAGACACTTCTCCCTCTTCCCCCAATGCTCGAGCTTCAATCAACATTTCTTCTGGGCCGTCTGAGGGCTCAGCGGCAGGTAGTGGGGATGAATACTCTACCTCTCCCACATTGTCAATATCTAGAGAGGGTGCTAGAGGTGATAAGGGAGATGGGGAGTTACCTGGGGGTGGTGTGCCTCAAGTTGGGGTGTTGACCGGACTAGAAATCCTGCTGTTTAGGAAGATAGATTCGTCAGCCAGGTGGCGTTCCATAAATTTAGGGAATGGTGGACGACACGAAAGTTGATTCTTGAGAGGAGCTTCATTGACAGAGACATTCTACCCCTACACCCCAATGTACATAGACAGTTTCGAGCTCGAGTGGGTTGGGAACACTTCAAAGATAATTGTGTGAAGGCGAATGAGCACATGGTCAAGGAGTTTTATAGTAATGTGGCCCACATCTTGAAGGGCACTAAAGTGACCAAAGTGCGAAACAAAAATGTGGTATTTACCGGGAAGGCACTAAATGAATACCTAGGGTTCAACGAAGAAGATAAGTCTCTTTACAAAGAAAAGTTGGCAATGGGAGAGGAAGTTCATCTGTGGTTAGCCTCATACCTCGCAGTTCCGGGTACGGTTCTAGAGTGGTTGCAAGCAGGGGTCAAAATACTTCGGAGGACTTTTAACTTTGAGCCTAGGGGGTGGTTCATTTTTGTGTGCAATAGACTCGACCCAACTACCCATGATCAGACTATTCCACTTGTCCGGGATGTTCTTGTTGCATCTATTATGGTGGGATACCCTATCAATGTAGGCAATGTGATGTCCGGTGTCATTTCTGCAGTGGGGGTTGAGCATGACCGGAACTACCCTTTTCCCAGCACCCTCACTATGTATTTTAGGGACCTGGAGGTGGAGAAGAGACCTTTTGACATCAAGGTTAAACCTGTGGCTCTGTTTTCATGGTACAGTCTGAAGGGGTCAGACAACCCCAAGGATAAAAATTACAAGCCGCCTGCTTCCTCCCCAACCGGACAATCTGAAGAGCCGGTTGCGGTAGATCCCTCCACTGATCCTGCTTTTGCAGTTGCTGACATGCCTCCCGGACCTTCCACTAATGCTGGTCCCTCTACTTCAGCTGGCCCAGGGATTCCATCTTCCCGGGCCTATCCCATCACTGCCCACCAGCTTAGCCAGACACTTCATAGCTTGAACAACTGGATGGCGACTGCTTCATCCAAGTTGTCCACATTGACCTCCACTACTGCGGCTCAGTCGGCACCACAACCAGACTTGATATTTGAGGGCGGATTTTGACAAACTGAAGGTAGAGCAACTGCCTTTAGACTTTCTATTTGAGGATCTAGCTCCAGCAGCAGAGCCACAGCAGAAGCAAACACAGAGGCTTCCAAATAAGAAGAGGAAGCTCCTTAGTGCAGATGAGGCGATCATCCAGTTGGTGGACCCACCGGAGGTTCCTCCCATCAGCCACAGGATGTTCCTAATATTCAGCCCATCGAGGTCCAGGCCCCAGTCCCATCAGCTGAGCAGCAGGAGACCCAGAACCAGTCTAAGGTTCCCGCGCATATAGAGGACCCGGGGACCACTGATGATCCCATGCAGATGGACACAGCTTAGAGAGTTCCCATATCCTTTCCGTATATGTTTTTGGTGCTTATTTGTTTAGTTGGCATTAGCGACAATGGCAGCTTTTATTTGAAGGGTTGCACCCTACATTTTTGTTTTGGATAACTGTATATATTGTTACATTCTATGTCTGTTTGATTTTCATCTTTGGTCTGTATATAATTTTACGTTTGGTTACTTTTATCGCACTTTTTATCTTTCATATGGTCTTTATATAAAGTTATATTATTGTATATATTCATCCCCCGTTGTATTTTCAAATCCCCTATTGTACATATTCATTCTATTTTCGTTTTTAGCTTCTTAGATAGGCTCATAGTTTTTTTTTGTTTCATTTTTGGCGCTTTCAATAAGCCCTTGGTTTTCTTAATGTCACGGTTCTTTCCAAGGGTTGAGTATTGTGCGAACCAGGTGGCTCTTCCCGATGATGGATGGCGTGACAACCTTCTTAAGGGTTTGAGTCTGTTTTTTATTTTTCTTTTGTTTTTAGTAGTTTATAGTTAAGGGTACCTCAAGCAAAGCTTCACTTGGGCCTAACACATTTGCCTTTGATCCCAAAGATAAGTGGTTGTATTTAGGATGGTGAAAGTAGTGACCTTGAGACTCTTGTTTTGACCAAACAAACATCATGTGGTCTTTTGTGACTATTGTGTGCTCAATCATGTCTAAGGTTGTTGTGGGCCCCCGACTCCATGTCTTTAGCAATCCTTGAGTGGGTGTGGTGAGAAATCAAATTGTGAGTCCAAGTCCCGAGCCAATGGTCTAGAACTTGTCCTGAATGTTTGTTGAGGCAAAATTTTGAGTGAAATTCGACTTGAGAAGTGATTATAGGCTCTCTTTGATCCAAATAATAGTCGAACAATTCCATAGCCTACCAATGATATAATCCCTAGCTAAACCTTTTGAGCCTTTAACCTTTTCTTTCGAGAACCAATTGTACAAGCCTATACACGTTCTAAATTATACCCTCTATTGGCACCCAAATCGTCCCTTGAGTAATGGCAAAAGTCTAAGTTTGGGGGGCAAAGTGGTAAAAGTTACAAAAGCAAAAATAAAGGAAGGCGATGAAAAAGAAATAAAAGAAAAAGACAAAAAGAAAGCCCAATGTGCAAAGAATAAAATGGGATTCAAGAAAAACAAAAGTGAAAAAGGTGTGGAAAAAGTAGAAAAAGGAGAAATGCTTTGAATTTCATAAGAAAGAGTGATAATGTGTCTCTCTAACCTCTTGAAAAGAAGTGATATACTCAAAGAGTCAAAGTGAATTGTGCCAAAATGAATCAAAAGAAGTGCTTAAGAGAAGATGGAACCCATATAGACAAAACAACTTTTCCTACCCTGAACCAAAAGCCTTCACATTGACTCCACAAAAGCCCTATATGATCTTGAGTTGGATGACGCTCGCATTAGTGGATACATACATGAGGGTCAAGCATATGGTACATAGAGCCGAACTTGTGACCTTTCCTTGAGAGAGACGAGTGAATTCACATTAACCTTGGTTTGTGTGCTTATACTTTAAAAGGTGAGGTTTGCTTAGGAGTTGAGGATGTGTGAGTTTGGGTTCCACAGCGACCAAAGTAATTGAGAGAGTTCTTTGATGTAATGAGTCAATTCTTGATTCTCTTGTGTCACACTTGATCCATAGCTTTTCAAAGTTTAAAATTTGTTAATGATCCATTCGTATTGTGGGCAATTGTTAGTCCCAATTGATACTTGTTGAGGTTAATTTAGGATAGCTAGAATTACTTGAATTTTCCTTTAAGGGGTGAGTCTTATTTTGTTTGCTTGAGGACAAGCAAATGTTTAAGTTTGGGGGAGTTGATAAGTTAGGATTTTAACATGTTTTATGCCCCTACATGCCTATGCTTTGATCATATATTGTTACAAAATAGTCCTAAAAGGCTCACAAGTTGTGCTTGATTGCAGGTTTGATCGACAAAGTGACGAAATATCAAAGATCAACTAAAAAAGGAGTGAAACCTGCTCAAGTATCAAAGATCAGGAAATCTAAGGAAAGAAGGCCTAGTGCGGACCGGGCAAAGTTGAATGCGGCCGCACTAGGTGGTTCTGAGAGTTGGTAAACTAGGCTAGGGGCAACGCGACCGCGATACACATATCGCGGTCCGCGGTGAAGGCTCTGCGGCTGCACTACTCTTTTGTGTAGTCTGCGGTCATGAGATTCAGAGAGATGAAAGTTTGCAAAGCCAATGTCATGCGGTCTGCGGTCGTGATTGTGCAGACCACGCCAGCTCCCTCTGCGGCCACGGTCCATTCTACGCGGTCCGCGGAGTCCAGGTTCAGAGAAGCAAAAGTCAAAGTCAAATAGCCCAGTGCGGTCCATTTAGTGCGGCCTGCACTAACCCTGTAGGGGTATTTTTGTCCAGTTTTTCCAGCCTAGTATAAATAGAACATTTTACCATTTTTAGGTCATAATTTGTATTCAGACGTGAGCTGCACTCTTGAGAACGATATTTATAGCCATTTTTGGCACTTTTGCTTTATATTTATGATAGATTCTTGTAGTTTAATTTTAGCAATTAACTAATATGTTTAGTTCTTCATCTATTTATTCAATTTCTTTATCTAGCATGAGTAGCTAAACCCATTAGCTAGGATTGTGGCTCAACCCTAGTGTGGGTAATTGATGGGTGTTGCTATCTAGTGTTAGATTGACTATGTGTGTTTGCTATTTAGGTTGATTTTATGTTTTAATCTAGAATTGGTGGTTGCAAACACTGATTCAAGCTTTGTGGGTTTAACTCTTCTTGAGAAAGAGAGTCTATGACCCCAAAATTGACCCAACAAGAAATTGGGATGGGCTCATGAGAAATGATAGTCCCAAATAACGGGTTAAACCTCAAAAGAGTAATTACCCTAGTTGTTTGGTCTAATTTGCCTACCCATTTGGTCGAGAGAGAGTCAATTGGGCAAGATCATTCTCTCTACCGAGAGGTGTGAGAGTGGGTAAAATTGTGCAACGGTTATAGCATAAGCCCCAATTATGTCAATCGAACCTTAGTAATATCTACCCGTCAATTAGCCACCTAGGTAGTGTCACGACCCTAGTGCCCTTCTTCCCATTAGATACAACTTAACAATTATCCTGTAGCATAATCTAGTTTCAATTAATAGTTTGGCAATAGTAGTTATAATCTAAAACCCCAAAAATGTATGGAAGTGACATTTGGAGAAATTACACACTTCTAGTCTAGATAGATACTCAACTCCATTCCTAGCTCCATGAGAAAATCAATCCCGACCCTCATATCGGGTAAAAGCTATTGTGACCCGCTCTTCCTACCTTAGTGTAGCGTCGAGTTGGCAAGCGATAAATGTACATCCATATTGAAGAGTCCTCATAAACATGGTCTTTATAAGATGTGAGTCACAAAGACTTGTGTGTACCTACTCCTTGAAGGAGCCGTATTGTTCGTGAATCCACTTTATCACAATTTCTCTTATTTACATCCTCTTGTGAAATTAAGTTCTATAAATACGTCCTTGAATGGAGTTATAACTCTAGGATTAATATTTCCCACTTTATTTCCTAAATTCTCAACAAGGGACTATACCCAATGAATTTCTTATAGAATATTTTATTTAAATAGACAACATCTGTCAACTTGTGCCTATGCATGCATTATCGTAAAGTTTACCTATGTGGTGTCAAGTTCCATGCAAGGCATCCCAGTGTTGCAATCCTTCTCGAGTCACTCTTTTACTCACTTGTGTATATGGCTTATATGGTTTGAACAATCACTCTACTCTCTTTGTGAGTATCATCATGAAAGCTTCTCAATGTCTAGTAACATAAGAGCATAAATTAACACATATCACATGAGTGCATGTCAATCAAAATAGTCACCGTGTGCATAAAGTCTCTCTGAAAATTTAGATCCTCACATCCCCGTCATAGGAAGATCTTGTGACGCCATCTTATTATAACTTTCGTGTCCACTTGGGACATCCCGCAGTAAGTATCTCACTTTGTTCCTAGTATTGTGGTTGCTCGTGACATGGTCATGTATTTCAGTTGGGAGTTAATATAGCAGAAGCATGTCCAACTCATAACAAATGTTTATTTTCTCTTTACACCTCCACAACATGTGTTAATTGTGTTCCTTAGTTAGTGAATTCATTGTGCTAGTTTCCCAACACTTGTTCGATAACCATGAGAGAACATATCCTTCTATATGTCATTATAACACTTTCTTTCTCATAAGGACCCTTACTAGGCTCTCTGTCAAGACCAAGCGCACCTTTGGAGGTTATCGTAGCACAACGCCTATTTCTCCTTTTTTCTGTCTTTCATTAGCATCTGGGTACTTCTCAAGTCAAAATCCATGGAGAACGCATTATGAACATCTTCAAAGCTTCCATGATTATTTTATACTATCTCATTAGGTTCCCACCTCACTTCAAGTTCATCAAAGGTTGATAGCATGCCGCAATTGCTGAGATTGAATGATCTCCTTTCGATAATGGATTATCTATACGTGTGCTAGACCAACAATCTGCTTATCAGTATAACTCTCTCCTTTTGGTTTTGGATTGACCAAGGAGCAATACACCTCGTAACACATTCGTATGCCAAAGCTTCTCTCTCATCCAACTCATATAGTGTCTCCCAATTTGGCTGGTAATAGTTGGTTGTGTAGAAGTGTGTTGTAATGCTTCATTGTGAAATAGAGCTGCTAAACATAATTGGATTTTTGAATTCTGGAGCTATACATCACGTGACTACATACAAAGATCTTCTTTCAAAAATATAGCTTCGCGTAATCGCTTTATATTACCACCATTCCTAGTGGTTACAATGTAAAGGTTACTTCCATAAGGCTCTCTCACTTTCTTTTTATTTGTCTTGCATCATTTGTTGTTTACCCGTAATCCTCAATGTGATATTATCTCAATGTCTTGACTAGTTATCCAACTATATGATCTTCTTTAATTAACCTCACTTTTATGTACTCTACAAGCGCCCTGAGAGTGGGCAAATTTCCCCTTTTCTACAGACTTCTAATGTCTTCAACTTTGTTTAAGCTAGTCGATTCCAAGCGGTGCTCTTAGTTGTACTACCTTGCTATCTATTTTCATCTGGTAACTCTCCTCGTGAATCTAATTTTATGCCTTATGGCGTCAAGGGTCGGGGTATGTTCCTTTTGTTAGGATAAAAAGATATTGCTCGCACTCCTTATGAGATGTTCTCCTAAACAATCATCTACCTGCTCTACTTGTCCATGTGACTAGATAACCTAGGTTACTTTTCCCTGATAAATGCATTGATACGTCTCATTCTTTCAAACTTATCCATGTGGGCACTTTGAGGCCTTTTTTTGTACCAACTCGTAATGGTTTTAAGTACTTTCTTGCCATTGGTGACGATTTTCTAGGACTACGAGGTCTTGTCTCATGGGTTTCAAAAGTAATGATTTTCCTTAATGTTCAAGCTTAAATTGCCATAATTTCAAACCAAAGTGTGTCCCCCTTTTCAAAAGTCTTAAATAGGTTGGATTGGATGGGTTACGTGGCCTTCTGCTCACTTAGCTTCTAGGATTATTGACAACGTCATTGTCATGTGTAGGAAATTTTGCAACCTCTGGCATTCCACCGCCTTAGGAAGGGTTAGATTGTTCGAATTATGATAATCTGATAAGTAGAAGACTTCTTTTCCATCCTCATGCTCTTGTGGCATAGATTCCTTGTGTCGCTTATTGTTAGGAGTGAAATCAAAATTCCACGTATTTCATTTGCGGCCTCAATCACACCCATGTTGCAAGAGTATTACCATTTGAGCTCAACTACTTACCTTACACTTAGGGACACAACTGGTGTATCCTACTTGGTCACTTCTTTAGAAATCTCAAGTTCACATACATGGTATCCACCTTATCTAAGAATATTAGTTATCACTATGCTTCATTTATCTGATAATTGATGTAGTCACCTGGACTAAACCATGTCAGCATCATTAATAGAAATCCTCGTGTCTCTTAGTATGTAACCTCATGAAATACTCTACTCAGCGCATAAATGGATTCCTGAATAATTCCAGCCCAATCTTGAACTTCGTTGCTCTTAACTGTATTGGATCTATCTGGTATTAAAGGTTCAAACATGTCAAAGTCACCCTGTGATCACATACATCCAGTAGGTAATTTTATGGTCAATTTATTATAGCACATCTTAGAGTAATCGTGAAGGTCACCACGAGTTTAGTTTGGGTGATCGCATAGAGATTTAGAATTCAGGAGGGTGAACCGGTTATTCTCAAAATTTTCCCCTGTAGATGTTATGTGAATTGATGATGAAGGGTACATAAGCGCATTTCTCATTAGGCCGCACTAGGAGTGTGATGTTTCCCCATAGTTTTTCCTCATGAATTTGTATTTTCATATGTCTATGTCTAAGAAGGTAGGTGGAGATCATTTCTGTATCACCCTGGTGTAAATTATTGAAGGTGAATGTTAATTGATAGTTAGCTTATGCGAGGTATCTAGCTGTCATCCTTGTTAGATAAGTTTGGAGGTTGGGGTTGTGTCCGTGAATGTGTTATGGAAAAGCCTATAAGTATAAGAGACCACATTGAAGGCCGAGAGTATTGTGGAAATAAGGTATTTTCTCTTGATTGTATAGCAGTTGGTTTTGATTTGAAAAGTACCTTCTAGGTGTTATGATTTAAAAATGCGCAGTCCATGTCCAGGTATCACCATAATAATGTAGTGCTTGTAATGCTGAGGTTCATATTATTAATATATACAATGTGGTGCTTTGTCGAGTTGTGGATGTGTTTTTAGGATTGTTTTGGTGGTTCTCTGGTAGGTGGATAGGCCTAGTTACAAAGGATACTCTGCCAAAAATTCTTAAAAATTTAGAAGATAGTCAAAATTTAGAGACTTGAGGTAGGTGATAAAAGACATATATTAAGTTAAGCATTTAGGGTGGACTCTACTCCACATTCGAGGACGAATGATCCTAAGGGGGGGGGGGAATGTAAGGCCCCAGAAAATTTCGCTAAGTAATTTAGGATTTCGTGGTGCCACGTAGGCTAATTATAATATTTTATGTGCTATTAACATGATGGGCATCAATTGGACTTGGTAAATAAGTGTACGAGTCTTATGGTAAGTAATTTGGGGCCCAAGGAAAGGCCTAAGCCTAAGTCAAATTGGAAAATTTCATAATAGGCTAAGATTCCAAATGAGTTTGCACAAGTCAACACTTTGAATGAGCATATCAAAATATGTATAAGGTTTTATGTGATGAGCAACCTATCATATGAAAGGTTTTCAAGTCTATTTTCCAACGCTTCAAACCGTTTGTCATTTAGACATTTCTACACAAAGTTATGATCAAATTAACAAAGGCTGGAAAAATATGATCCTGTGTCGAATCTGCGATCGCAAATATGTCGCATTTTTTACTCTGCGATCGCAGATCTGTCACAGATTGGGCCAGTGTTGCCCAGTTTTGGGCACCTATTTCGCAATGCATTTTGTGTCACACATTCTTGTTTTGCGGTCCATTCTGCGATCGCAAACCCGATTTCAGAGGCTTATTTTTCCTATTTTTATTACCCGACCCCATTTTAATATATAGTCTTTGGGGCTTCATTTGGGTCATTTTCTACTGATTTTAGAGAGAGTTGAGAGCATATAGAGAGAGCTAAAGAGAGAGAGAAGGAGCCTAGCTTCATAATCACCTATCTCTTGCTCAAGTCTTCAAGAATCAAAGAACTCAATCACATGTTCTTCTTCTAAGAGGTAAGGTTCTATACATTAGACTTTATTTTCGAGTTTGGGGCATAAGATGTGTTATTGAGGTATGATTCGTTGGTGTAATAGCATTATGTATACATGTATGTACAAATTAGGTTTGTGGACAGATTGTTGAACATAAATAAGTAAAGATTGGGTTGGAGAATGAAGGAAATCTTGTAAAAGAGATTTGAAATCAAGATGCACAACTAGTATTTTGATAAAATGCTCAAATGAGCTAAAACCATGAATACCTTCCTAATTTGTGTTAGATTTTGTTATGTCTCTAAGTAGATTGGGATTGCTAGAATTTCCATAACGTCGTAGTAACTTAAGGAAAGCTTAAACAAGGTATTTATGGCTAAAACCCCTTCTTTTAGAAATTGAACTTCATCGGTGTTTGTGTGAATATGGTAAGATTAAAGTTGAATTATTGTATTGATTGTTGTTTCACATGAATTTGGGGTTGCGACCTTATATGCGTGAAAGATGTGTCTCAATATAATCAATGTGTTATTCTTGATAACTTGAAAGGGGCAAAAAATATGAATTATGTATTGAAATGCTTAGACCTTAAATTTAGATTGAAGTTGCATTGTTGTTCCATCTACGTGAAGTCTTATCTATGATTACAATTTAAATTTCTCTTGTGTGCACCTACTGTCCTAATGGCAAAGTTAATATTGAAATTGGGAACGATGTAAAATGCGGCCTAGTTGCAAGAATGATGTGATAAGTTGTGGCCCCAAATGCCTATGAAATGATATATGTGAAACGAAATGATTGAGAACGAAACAACGCCTTGGAAAGGCGGCCTAGCCGATCGGGCTAAGATCAGACTCTGCTCAAGATAGCGGTGGTATTGTGAATGAATTCCAGAAAAAAGGAAAATGAGATTGTGATTGAAGTATATGTCTCAAATGAGAAAACCTAGCCGATCGGCTCGAGATCGGACTCCGCTCAAGATAGCGGTGGTATTGTGAACAAATGATGAATAGTGCGAAATGCCCCAAACTAAAAGCTATGGAAAAATGATGTGAAAGTTGTATAATTCTTTTATTTGATAATGTGGTGATCGTTTAAAGTTTTGAGTTATACTTGTGATTTCTTATTCTTGTATGAAAGTTCTTTCTCACTAGATGGTGTTTAGTTATACATACTAGTGCTATTCGATGGCACTAACGTCCTTTTTGCTAGATGCTCCACGTATTTAAATGGATGTAGGTGTTTCTATAGCAGACAGTGTTGGTCACAGCTAGTGCCGCATCATAATTTTAGCTGACTTGGTGAGCCCCTTTTCGTTTCGGGGTCCTATTTCATCTGTTCATCATGTACTTTGTATTTGAGGTATAGCCGAAGCCTTGTTACCGGCATTTCCATATTACATTACTCTTTCGTTGTGTTTAGAGGCTCCGTAGACCGGTTGTGGGTAGTGCCGGGTATTGGAATTTAAGTAGAAATATTGATGTTTGGCAAAGATTTATAAAACTTGTAATATTTTGATAATTATGTTTTAAGCTGCTAATGGAAATCAAATGGAAGTTGTTAATGAAATACTTACTAAGTATGATTAATGAAGTCCATCTCCTATTTATTCATGAATTAGTTTGGGTAGGATGAAACCTAACAGGCTTGCTCAGTCAGGTTCACTCGGTTGTGCGCCGGTCGTGCTCCTCGATTTTTGGGGCGTGACATGCAGGCACCAGGATTAGACATATTATACGCCCACAGGACAAACATTATCCAAAATACGATTCCCATAACCGTTGCACTTACCAACATTTGCTATCAATACACACAAGTGATGTACCATATGTCACAATTCTCCCAGTAATCACAACGTCGCAATCTGCTATCAGCTAAGAAAACTCTACTGTCATTTGTTATCTTATTTCTTGCATAAGGCTATCATTCTGCCTTCCGAGGTTAAGCTCTACCTCTATCTGCATCTGCATTCTTGCATAAGGCTACCATTCCGCCTTCCGAGACTAAACACTCTCTCCATATGCATCTGTATTGCATAAGGCTACTATTCTACCTTCCAATCTGCATAAGGCTACCATTCTGCCTTCCGAGACTAAACACTGTCTCCATCTGCATCTGCATTGCATAAGGCTACTATTCTGCCTTCCAATTTTCATAAGGCTACCATTCTGCCTTCCAAGGTTAAGCTCTACCTCAATCCGCATCTACATTGCATAAGGCTACTATTCTACCTTCCAATCTGCATAAGGCTACCATTCTGCCTTCCGAGACTAAACAATGTCTCCATCTTCATCCGCATTGCATAACTATACTATTTTACCTTCCAAATTTCATAAGGCTATCATTCTGCCTTCCGAGACTAAACGATGTCTCCATTTGCATCTGCATTGCATAAGGCTACCATTCTGCCTTTCGAGGTTAAGCTCTACCTCCATCTGCATTCGCATCTTTGCATAAGGCTATCATTCTGCCTTCCGAGCCTAAGCTTTTCCTCCAATTTTCTTCGAAACTAAGCGTTGTCCCAAACACTATTTATCTCGCTTCTCTTACGGGCTAAGCTCTGCCTTTCAATTCGCAATACTAAGCTATGTCTTGCCCGCATCATTCCACTGCATCCTTCATTGGCTGACATATCACCAACTCATCTAAAGGCGTCATCGTTCGGAGGCACCATCTTCATAGCCCGAGAACACCATGTCATGGCCTGAGGATCTCTTTCGATCTCTTGCATATCATTATTCTACGGCGTCATGGTTCGGAGGCACCATCCTCATAACTCGAGAACATCATTGCATGGCCTACGAATCCTTCATCATAAGCTTTATGGCCCAAGACATCATGGTCTAAGGACGTCATCCTCATCGTCTGAAGACAACACTCATGGTCCAACAGGAACTTGCATCATGTTTAAATTTATGCACATTATACGTTTGTATTGCTTCTATTTGTAGGTAATATGGCAAGCAATGGCTACCCCAGCAGGAGCGATCCCGCTCCAGTTCCCACAGCCATATCAAATCTAACCATTCCCGTAAACAGTCCACTCACCCAGCCCTAGATGTTGTGTCCGTTCTTGAAATCGCTTCATCGGTATACTCTGCCGGTGGATCCTGAACTACATACGGCCTGATTCCTATAAAATCAGGGATATATAGGCAACTCATAAGCCAGGGTGCGGCCTAAACCTCTTCAAATCGTTTCGCTCGGTCAAAATTGGCCATCATATCTTTAACCGACAACTCTTTCATCCTTCCCAGATCTGTTGATACCCAGTTTTCCCTATATATTTTCAATACGTAAAATACCTTCAAAATAGCATATATATGCATATATAAGCATATCCAAGGTTTTTATTATTTTTTCCATAATTTTAAGGTTTTAAATTGATTTATTTTCACCCTTTTTATCCATAAAATCCCCAATAATTATTTCTAAAATTATTATTTTTGATAATTCATCTATTTTATTTCTATATTTATGCCAAAATATGACGAAGGTAATTTTTATATATTTTTATAATTACATTTAGTATTTTTAAAGCTAAATTGCATATAATTGCAATATTAGCCCTTTTAAGATTTAGTTATGTTTTATATGCATAAAATTAGATCCTATATTTTTAAATTGCTAATTATGTACTATAAATCATTTTAGAATTTTTAAATTATTTTTTAGAAATCATCTACTATTTTTTATAAATTAAATAGGAAAAATAGGCTATTTAAATTTTGGCCAAATTAGCTTTCAAATCTAGCCTAAATCCAACGGACCCCCAACCTAATTAAAAAACACATCGGTCCCAAGCCCAAACCCATACTAAAACCCGGAACCCACCTACCCATTTATTCTCGACCGTTGATCTCCCATATCAACGGTCCCCATTATTCCCTTCCATAATTAATCCCAAACGACCCCCCAAACCCTCTCATTTTCACCAAACAGCTGCCTTGAAACCCCTTTCATCTCCAATTTTCTCTGATACCTAAATCTAACCCTAGCCGCCGCCACCCTAATCACTTCGATCCTCACTCGATCCATGGATTCCCATGGCTGTTTGAGACGTATACTTGTCTCCTACGTCTCCTGGTTGCTCGTTTTTGTGATTTCATGGAAGGATCTTGAAGAGATCTAGACCAAATCTTGTTCAAAACTCTCCGAGAGCCTATCCATAGTCTTTCATGCCATTTTTCGGCCATCCATGGTTGTGCGAATAAGATCCATGACTTTTCCGGCTAAAACCGGTAATGTTCTAAGGTTTTCTCATCTTCTCTGGGTTCTCTGAAACCCTAACTCTTGAGATTTTTCACTTTTCTTTAGATCTGTCTTAGATCTAGGTATATCCATGAGTTTTTAACCGATTCTTCCTCATATTTACTATCTTTCGAAACCTTAGTTTGCTACTGCTCGATTCTTCTCAGATCTTTATAGATCTGAGATGATTCAAGTATTATTAAGAATTTTCCTCTAAAAATCTCCTATTTTAACTAACTATTTCGATTTTAGTCACTCTTTACTAAAACTAGGGTTTCTCGGAGTTCTTTTACGCATGTTCTAACTGATATCATTATGATTAAACCCGTTCCCTTGTTTGTTTTGACAAATTTTGTGCTCTTACTGCTTTTAACTTGACTCTGTTAAAAGCCATTTTTTTACAATTTTCTTTACTTTGTTTCTATAATTTTCCTTACTTTACTTCTCTAAGTGTTAGCATGCTTTCTTTACTTCGTGTCTGTGTGTTAGCCTGCTTAAGTGAGTCCTGTTATTACTCTGCTTCGAATATGTTTTCCTGAATCCCTAGCCTACTTATGTCGCTTTTGTATGACTATGTTCACTTTGTTTGTTCATCTTTTGCTTCTTTCTGTGACTATGCTTCAAATATGTTTTTCTTGATACATCTGTGGACCTCCTCTATTTGTATGATGAAAGTATAGATTCATGACTCCCTTTGATCAAGTCTGGTTTCCTTAATCGATGGTGATTGAAAATTTTCTTTCAAAAACCCTAAAAGCTTTGCCCCGTCTGTTAGGCTGACTGATTTCCTTACCCTATTTTGCTATGATACTTATTTTTTCTACTAAGTTGTGTCCTTAATCAGGGCTTCATGAATTTGGTCCTACTCTATGCTATTGAATCTCGACCCTTACCTTTCCACTTAATTTGATTAGTTGCTTTCCTTAATTATTTCTCCTTGCCTTGTCTGCATTACTACTGATTGTCTCCTTAGTTTGAAAACTTTTTGAACATAGCCTTAATTACATGTTCTATACTGGTATTATTTTTGAAATGTTTCCTTATTTGTTATACTCCAGCCGTGTATGATTTTTTTCCTTATTTGTCACCTGCCCATTACCATTCACACTAACTCCCTTAATCAAAGGGAGATTCGAACCAATTTTCTATGTTGAGTTCTATAATTACTGAAGAATTGATTCTTACCTTATTTTAACCAGTTTTCAAACTACTATATAAATGACTCTCTTCTACAGTCTTAATGTACGAACACAGTTCAGAATACACACACTCAAACTCTCTCATTTCTCTACTACTTGTGTTACTGCTTATCTAGCCGGCTGAAAGCCAAGGCTAAACTGTGGAACTCTACTTGTTTTACTTTTTCTGCACTTTGCTTCCTTAATTGGTATGTTCCTACTTCAATTCTGAAACTCAACTCTATGTGCTCCATTGTTTCTCAATCCTTGTCTCTTTCTGCACTGACTTAATGGCTCATGTTGTTTAACTGCCCTTCTTGTATACTGCTTTATTCAACATGCTTAAGTTCTGCCCTCTCTTGTTCAAGTGTAATCAGCATGTCTACTTGAGTTCTTGTTTATCTCCCTCAACTAGTATGCCATGTTAGTATCATAGTCCTCTGATGTACTTGATTAGTACTAAGTGGCATGATCAATTATGTATAATAAACCCATGTCCTGTCTCTATGTCTGATTGCCTATTACTATCCTAATTTTGAGCATGATTCCCTTGTTAACCATTTGAAGTAGAAGTTTGTAGGCCAATCAGTTCCTACTTGTTCTTTGTACTTGCTGGTCTATATGCTTCTCTTCTCATCCATGTTTATGTGTTTAAGATTTGGGCTCTCTATGTCCCCAACCCCTTACTTCCCTGCTTGTGAATGTTGAAATGATACTACACTTGGAGTTTATTATGTGTGTGCTGGCTTGTTCTAAGTTATTATTTCTTCTATTCCCTTCTCATTTTCAAAAATGTTCTATTTTTTCGCAAACTTATTTCAAACATGTTGTTTCAAAACTGTTTTCCAATTCAACCCTTTTTTCAAACCATGAAAAGCACTCCCACGTATACTCTTAGACCACTAGGTTTTGGCCTTTTTGTGTGAGCCTTGCCTTGGGAACCTTGAGCTCCCTCTGAACCTGGGACACATAAAAGCTGGCCTTTTCCACATTGCACTTACTCTGTCTTGGCTATGAAATCTGGGTGTGAGCACTGCCCGGGATCCCTTGAGGTCCTTAGGGAACTATGACACACCCAGATGTGAGAAAGACTATGGAACAATCTTGGCACGTGAGGTGGTTTATTACATAACTCAGGGAGGAATTCCAATCAGGTGTTGAAAATCCTGGGCCTGTTTCAGACTCTCTATAGTATAATTTTTACTTCTCATGTAATTCATTCACCTGGTCTGTAATAATTTGTAAACGAACATTGGGGTTTGGATAATGAAATGGGAGGGTAGTTATTCATGTTATAGATATTAAAGGGTAGAAACCATGCTTTAGGTCTATATTTCTTGTATGTGCAATAGAAACCATGCTCTTAGGTCTCATGTATATTGTCTCAGCATATCATTTTTTGACATTCTCCTCACTCAAAAATTCTGCAATCCTGTCGTGCATTTAGAAACTCTACTTTAGGAATTCTGCATATAAACCATCATGAGCTTTATACATGCATCTTAGATACCATATTTTAGGATCTCATTCGTACTTGCATTCACACTTAGTGTAAACTGCTGATTATAAAAGAGCTTCACATTTGATTATCCTATTTAATTAAACTGGTAATAATCCCTGCATTTTATAACACCTAGAATAGCATGCTCTTAGACAAAAACGACTTCTGAACTTCTAATGGTTCTGGTAAATGCTTAGGCAATCCTTAGGTATCCAATCTCTTATAAAACTGGAAACTGCTCTTTGTGTACTTCTTAATGATTAACAGGCTTAAAATCAGTAGGCAAGCCTGATTCGGACTTCTTTTCTGAGTCATGTAATAGATCTGGTTCTGCTATTATCACTTAGATACCATGCTTAAGATCTGAATTCAGACCTTAATTATGTACGAGTCATGATGTCTATGTGCATTACTTGTGGAAGTATATCTGAGCCTTCTATCTATTTCTATGTTTTTCCCACTAAATGCAGTATTATGTGTTCTTTTTTGACGCCTAGTATTTTGCCTTTAAACCTGAAGGTCCGCTTAGAACCTTCCCCTTTTTAGGATAGGAGTCCTAGATTCCTCCAGGACTGATAGTAAGGGACGGGTAGCAGCATGCAATAGGAGTCGAGACCAACCCTCGCTTTAATTACCTTCACGGGGCGGGAAAGGGTAGATATAGATATGATGACCGGTGCGTTAATACCACGTGTAGCCCCTCTTTGAGGAGTGTCATACCGGGTATTGCAGTGATGTGATCCATATTACAAAAAAATCTAGGACACCCCCTTTACATTCATAAGCATGCTTTAGATTGTAAATCTTTTCAAAATTTCGCCTTTCACTAATTGTTTTCAAACACTTGTTTATTTAAACTTAAATCCCCTACTATTTAAGCCATACTTGTTTATTTGCTAATTGCACAATTCACAAAAACTGTCTGACCAGGAAGCACACTAATGAATCCTGAGGGGTCCCTAACACCTTCCCCTTAGGATAATTTCAAGCTCTTACCCTGTCTCTGGTTACCAAACATAGTTATGAATGAACCCTATAGGTGCCCTAACGCACCTTAAATCGTTAGGTGGCGACTCTTCAAAAATACAACCCCCTTTCCCAAAAGGAAAGAGTTGTCCCAACCAAATGTCATGAACCCGATTTCGCGAAGGAAAAAAGGGGCGCGACATGGTGTATATGTGATAGAGGCGAATGAGGAATGGGACCCTGAGGGGTCAATTGGGCGTATTCGAGAAGGTGATGACTTTAAAGTTGCAGTCACACTTACTCCTATTATGGTACAGATTCAGTCACCAATCGATATTGAGATAACTACATCAGTTCTATTTTAGGTAGAGGTGGATCCGCCTGTGGCCACCCTCGCTCCATTTGAAGTAGAAGTGGTCACACCTTTCACTGTGACGGTATAAACCACACCCCCATTCATCCTAGAAGCAATACCTTGGGATTATGTTGCCGAGGCTCGGCAAAAAGGGAAGGCCAAGGTAGAGGAATCTGACGATGCACAAGGAATGACTAGAACTGGAAGAGTCTATACACCTGAACATTAGGGAGGTTCAAGTAAGGAAGCCACTACTAGGCAGCCTATCATTGAGCCCGGGCCAGACGACCTATGAAGGAAAGTATAGGTAAAGGAGTATTTTGTTGTTGACCATCTGAACAAAGTCCCTACTCAGATATCTATCTTGTCACTGTTGCAAAATTCAGAGGCACACAAGAACGCTTTAATGAAAGTGTTGAGCGAGGCTTATGTACCCAATAACATCATTGGCAGAGAGATGGCCAACATGGTTGGGAAAGTACTAGAAAGTCATAAGATTATCTTCCACGGAGATGAGCTACCACCTGAGGGTTTGAATCACAATCGAGAATTACATATCACAGTGCAATTAGAAGACAAGTTTATTGTCAGGATCCTGGTTGATGGAGGTTCAAACCTAAATATTTGTCTGTTGGACACTCTGGAAAGGTTGGACAAAGGTTTCCATTAAATACGGGTAGGAAGCATGACTGAGAAAGCTTTTGATAGGTCCCAAAGGGCCACGATCGGGGAATTCAACCTTTGCTTGCAGATGGGGCCAACTTGGTTTGATGTCGAATTCCAAGTACTCGACATACCAGCCTCATATAACCTTCTGCTAGGCCGACCATAGATCCATGCCATTGGAGCCATGCCTTCCACACTACATCAAGACGTGAAGTTCGAATGGAACCGTCAGGAGGTAATCATTCACGGAGATGGAAACCCCATTTACACTAGTCAAAATCCCGGCCATTGGATATAGAAGGAAGCTAGGAGGGGAAACCTATCATCATATTGAACGTGTCAATGCCTTCGAGAAACATAAATGGTGGAGTGGCAAAATAGAAAGAATATTGGCATGGTCTGGATATGAACCTGGCAAAGGGTTAGGAAAGACTCTTCAAGGTATTACTAAACCAATACAGCTGAAAAATCATGGTACCACCTTTGGGCTCGAATACCAGTACACATGGCAGGAATACAGGGATTGGTCGCCTCCGTAGTACGGACCGTATTACCCTCTCGAGAAACCAGTGCCACATCTAGATCAGGCTTTCCACCAAGCCGATACAATATGGGGAACCATAGAAAAAGAAGCATTAGCTGGGTTGAAGGATCTGTTCTTTGAGGATGAAGACATGGACTGCAGTGCCATAATTAAGGAGGAGGAGGAGGAAGAAGGCCTCACTATTCAGACTGTGAAGAAGGGAGCCGTTCTCAAGAACTGGACCGCCACACCATCCCGAGCCCGTCGAGTCCCTGGGTAGCTTGGCAGAATTTATTTCTATAAGCCATTCTAAGTATTTAAGATTTCCCGTAATTTTGTTTTAAGATTTACTTGTTTCAAAATAAATGCTCGATTCATCGAGTCGTACTTTGTCTAGATAATTTTTCAGTCTTAATCAAATGCATTTGTTCTTTATTATTCATTACTATTTTTACACTTTTTCTTTTCTACAGTATCATTATTACTTTTCCTGATGAACCAGTAACTACGACATGTAATAAGGCAACGCAACACGAGAATAGTGATCCAGATGAGGAAGACGAGATACCTAAGGAAATTGTCAAGGAAGTTGATAATTTTGAGAACAAGCCTAAGTCCAACCTAGACGAAACAGAAGCAGTAAATTTGGGAGATGCCAAGACCGTCAAGGAGACTCGCATCAGCATCTACTTGTCACCGACAAAGAAGGAAAAGTGCATTCGGTTCCTAAAAGAGTATGAGGATATTTTCACATGGTCATATGATGACATGACCGGCTTGAGCACATATATAGTGGCTCACAAGTTTCCCATTAATCCCATGTGTCCGCCAGTCAAGCAGAAACTCTGAAAGTTCAAACCAGACATGAGCTTAAAAATCAAAGAGGAAGTTACCAAGTAGATCAAAGCCAAAGTTCTCAGGGTGGTTGAGTACCCAACCTGGTTAGCTAACAATGTGCCAGTTCCGAAGAAGGATAGGAAGGTCAGAGTATGTGTTGACTACCGGGATTTAAACAGAGCAAGTCCCAAGGACGACTTCCCATTGCCAAATATACGCATCTTGTTCGATAATAGCGCCAAACATGAACTAAAATCCTTTGTAGATTACTTCGTGGGTTATCACCAGATTTGGATGGATGAAGAAGATGCAGAGAAGACAGCTTTTATTACACCATAGGGTGTATATTGTTACAAGATGATGTCACTCGGTCTAAAGAATGCTGGGGCCACTTACATGAGAGCCATGGCAACCATCTTCCATGATATTATACATAAAGAAATAGAGGTGTATGTGGACAATGTCATTATCAAATCCAAGAGAGCTGCAGATCACATAGAAGACTTGATGAAGTTCTTTAACAGACTAAGGAGGTACAACTTGAAACTGAACCCTACAAAGTGTGAATTCGGGGTTCCCGCAGGAAAATTATTGGTACTCATTGTCAGTCGTCGAGGGATCGAGCTAGATCCATCTAAAGTAAAGGCTATTTAGGAGTTACCACCACCTAAGAGCAAAAAAGATGTGATGAGCTTCCTAGGACATCTCAACTATATCAGTCGCTTCATAGCACAGTCCACAGTCATATGTGAACCCATCTTCAAGATGTTGTGGAAAGATGCTGAAACAAGTTGAACAGAGGATTCTCAGAAAGCTTTTAACAAGATCAAGGAGTACTTGTCCACACCACTAGTTTTTGTCCTGCCAAAACCAGGATGACCTCTACTACTCTATCTATCTATATTAGATGGAGCCTTCGGATGTGTTTTAGGATAACATGACATGACAGGAAGAAAGGAGCAAGTCATATATTGCTTGAGTAAGAAGTTCACACCTTATGAAATACGGTACTCTCTGCTTGAACGCATTTGTTGTGCTTTGACCTGGACAGCTCAGAGTTGAGGCATTATTTATGTGCCTATACTACATACCTCATATCCAGGATGGATCCTCTGAAGTACATATTTCAGAAACTCATGCCTACTAGGAAGTTGGCTAAATGGCAGATACTATTAAATGAGTTTGATATCGTCTATATAACTCAAAAGGCAGTCAAGGGACAAGCATTGGCAGATCATCTTGCTGAAAATACGGTGGGAGGAGAATACGAACCCTTAAAAACGTATTTCCTTGATGAAGAAGTATCATTCATAGGAGAGGACATTACCGAGGCATATGATGGTTGGAGGATGTTCTTTGACGGGGCTGCAAATTTCAAAAGAGTGGGCATTGGCGCAGTTTTTGTATCAGAAATGTGACAACATTATCTGGTATCTGCTAAACTCAGATTTCCCTGCACCAACAAAATCGTAGAGTATGAAGCCTACATACAAGGACTCAACATGGTAGATGATATGAACATTCAGGAGTTGCTGGTAATTGGTGATTCAGATTTGCTCGTGCACCAGGTACAAGAAGAATGGGCTACCAAGAATTCCAAGATATTTCCAATCTGCACCATGTGCAAGAACTAAGAAAGAGGTTCACAAAGATAGAATTCAGACATGTGCCCCGAATTCAGAATGAGTTTGCTGATGCATTGGCCACTTTGTCATCTATGATACAACATCCAAATAAGAATTACATTGACCCCATTCCGGTGAGGATCCATAATCACCCAGCATATTGTGCTCATGTCGAGGAAGAAGCAGATGGAAATCCTTGGTTCCATGACATCAAAGAGTACTCATCAAAAGGAGAATACCCGGAGCATGAAAATCACACTTAGAAATACACACTCCGGAGGTTGTCAAATCACTTCTTCCATAGCGGAGGGAACTTGTACAAAATAACTCCTGATTTGGGTTTACTAAGATGTGTTGATGCAAAGGAAGCTTCTAAGCTACTTGAGGATGTGCATGCTGGGACCTGTGGCCCACACATAAATGGTTTCGTCTTGGCTAAGAAAATACTTATGGTAGGTTACTTTTGGATGACCATGGAGACGGATTGCATTCAGTATGTCTGCACATGCTTTCAATGTCAAGTGCATGCCGATACGATAAAAGTGCTGCCAAATGAGCTCAATGCAAATCTCACCTGGCTATTCGCCGCCTCGGGAATGGATGTTATTGGTCCAATTGAGCCCACAGCTTCTAACGAACACAAGTTTATTCTGGTAGCCATTGATTACTTCACAAAATGGGTAGAGGGTGCATCTTACAAAGCTGTAACCAATAAAGTCGTTGCAGATTTTATCAAGGATCGTATCGTTTGTTGATTCGGGGTTCCCAAGTCCATTATTACTAATAACGCCGCAAATATCAACAGTGATTTGATGAAGGCCATGTGTGAAACTTTCAAAATCAAGCACAAGAATTCCACAGCCTACAGACCTTAGATGAATGGAGCTGTAGAAGCCACCAACAAAAACATTAAGAAGATACTAAGGAAAATAGTAGAGAACCACAAACAATAGCAGGAGAAGGTACCCTTTGCTCTATTGGGGTACCGCACCACGGTTCACACGTCAACCGAAGCAACTTCCTACATGCTAGTTTATGGTACCGAGGTTGTCATACCAGCCGAGGTGGAGATTCCTTCTTTAAGAATCATACAAGAAGCTGAACTTAGTTATGCAGAGTGGATAAAGAGTCGCTATGAACAATTGGCCCTTATCGATGGAAAGAGGATGAACGCAGTATGTCACGGCCAACTTTACCATAACAGAATGTCTAGAGCTTTCAACAAAAGGGTCAAACCGAGACAGTTCGCACTAGGTCAGCTGGTGCAGAAGAAGATCTTCCCCCATCAAAATGAAGCCAAAGGGAAATTCTCTCCCAACTGGCAAGGTCCATACATGGTTCATAGACTAACAAGAGGAGCACTCATACTTGCAGAAATGGATGGAGAAATCTGGCCAAAACCAATCAATTTAGACGCAGTCAAGAGATACTATGCCTAGATTGTTTTACGTTTCTCTTCTGATGTAATTGAACTACGCTTGACCTAATTCCCATTTAAGAGGGGATATGTAGGCAGCCTTATGGTTTCGGTCATATCATAATAAAATTCCCATTTCCCCCAAGCTCAGAAACTGGGGCAGAATTTTGAGGAGGACCCTCAAAATTTCGGAGCAAGTCCAGCCAATGCTATCACATACCAAAAAGCCAGTAATCAGTTAAGAAACTTGGGCAGAATTTTGAGAAGGATTCTTAAAATTCCGAAAAGATTCAGCAAGGCTTATTATCCGAAAACAGTCAAAAGATCATCCACCAAACTGGGGCAGAATTTTGAGGAAGACTCTCAAAATTCCAACATAAGAGAGCTGCAATGCCTTTGAAATGTGTTACGGTCACTAGTTCATGAAATGTATCAATATATTTCTGAAATAACTCAATTTTTTATCAAATTGCATATTTTCGAAAACTCTATTTTCATACCAGTCAGGTGTCACCCAGGGGAACTCGAAAGTCTTTCAGAACGGAGAAAAGCAAAGCCAGCTGACAGAAACACGAACCAACCTTCCCCCACAAAACTTACAATTTTTCTTTGAATGCAGGCACATCCGACATAACGATAACATCCACGTAGCAAGATCACTATCAATCAGGCCATCAAACACCGAATATATCTCTAGCTAAGATATATACTACTCTTATTTGCTACATGCTCTTTGCATGAGGCAAATCCCTGCCTCAATATTTGCATGAGGCTAATCCTTGCCTCTTTATTTGTATGAGGCTAATCCTTGCCTCCATAACTACATGAGGCAAATCCCAGCCTCCCTATTGGCATGAGGCTAATCCTTGCCTCCCTATTTGCATGAGTCTAATCATTGACTCCATATTTGCATGAGGCTAATCCCTACCTCCCTATTTGCCTGAGTCTAAACCTTGACTTCATACCTGCATGAGGCTAATCCCTGCCTCTATATTTGAATGAGTCTAATCTTTGACTCCATAACTGCATGAGGCTAATCCCTGCCTCCCTATGTGCATGAGGCTAATCCTTGCCTCCATAACTGCATGAGGCTAATCCCTGCCTCCCTATTTGCATGAGTCTAATCCTTGACTCCATACCTATATGAAGCTAATCCTTGCCTCCATAACTACAAGAGGCTAATCCTGGCCTCTTATTGGTATGAGTTTAATCCTTGCCTCCATAACTACATGAGGCTAATCCCTGCCTCCCTATTTGCATGAGTCTAATCCTTGACTCCATACCTGCATGAGGCTAATATCTGCCTCCCTATTTGCATGAGTCTAATCCTTGCCTCCATAATTGCATGAAGCTAATCCCTGCCTCCCTATTTGCATGAGGACTAAGAACTGTCCCTTTTCGCACAAATTTTGCTCTATTTCTAGCACTATCTATTTGCTCTTCTGTCGAGCTAAGCTCTGCCCTCCATTTCGCAAGACCAAGGCTTGTCTTGTTAACATCATATTATTGTATATCATGGGATGAAATATCTCCAATCTATCCGAAGGCGTCATAGTCTAAAGGCATCATCCTCATAGAAGACACTATGCCATGGCCTGAGGACCTCTCGAACTTGCATATTATTATTCAAAGGCGTCATGGTTCGGAGGAACCATATTCATGGACCAAGAACATCATTCCATGGCCTACAAATCCCTCACTAAGCAATTCATGGCTTAGGACATCATCTTTAACCACCTGAATACAACCTTCATGGTCCAAAGGGAATTTGCATCATATTTAAATTTTCGCAAATACATGTTTGTGGCATCTTTTATCTGTAGGTAATCAATAAGCAACCGTTATCTCAGCATAAGCAATCTCGCTCCAATTCCTTCAACTGTCCCGAGCCTTAACCACTCACCATAGTCGCTTCTGCATTGCGTGTCCGCTCTTGCAATAACTTCATCGGCATATTCCGCAGATGAATCCAGAACTACACATGGCCTGATTCATGTAAAACCATGGATATGTAGATAGCTCAAAGACTGGAGTCCGGCCTCTATCTTTCAAAACATTCCGTTCGGTCAAAATTGGCCATCAATTCTTTACCCGAAAACTCTCTCATCCTTTCCGGTAAAGAGGGGCAGCTGTTGATACCCAGTTTTTCCCTATATATTCTTAATATACATAAATACATTCAAAATAGCATATATATGCACATATAAGCATGCACAAGGTCTTTATAATTTTTCTATAATTTTAAAAGGGTTTTAAATTGATTTATTTCTTCCTTTTCCACCTATAAATTTCCAATAATTATCCTTCAAATTATTGTTGTGATAATTTAATCATATAAATCCTATATTTATGCCAAAATATTGCTTAAATATTTTTTGTGCTTTTTTTATAATTGCATTTATATTTTTAAGCCAATTTGCATATAATTGCAATATTATCCTTATTAATGTACAATTACGTTTATATGCATAAAATGATCTTATATATTTTTAAAATGTTAAATATCTATTTTAAATCATTTTAGTACATGAAATTATTTTTTATAAATCACCTATTATTTATTATAAATTATATAGGGTTAAATTAGCTATTTAAAACTTAGCCAAATTATATTTCAATTTTATCCTCAATTAAACCCAATACCCCAGCCCAATTTTAGATTAAAATATCCAACCCAGACCCTAATTACACCTACCCAACCTAAAACCCATCAGATCCTGGCCGTTGATCTTTAGATCAACGGTCCTCGTTCATTCTTTCTTTTTTAATTCTAAACAACCCCCAACCCTAACCATTTCTCTACACACCGCTGCCCCAAGATCCTCTATGCTCTCAAAACACTCTCAACCTAACCCTAATCTTCAACCACCGACTTCCCATCTCCGGCCATCTCCGGTGACCTCTCATCGTCTCTTAAGCCTCCAATGGCTCCTCTCATGACATGCTTGCCTTCTCTAAGGTCTTTAAGAGCCCAGGGCCATGACGACTTGCATCTAGGGTTTGTCACCCGCCTATTCTTGGCTACTCCAATATGATTTCAAGCAAAATCATGTTGTATTTTCTACGATCCTTGGGTTTCTAGACAAGTTTCTTCATTTCTATACTAGTTTCTTTCGAAACCCTAATTTCTTTTCTACACCTCCTATAACTGTACAGATCTAGGACGATTTGAGTTTGTTTCTTTAATTATTTTATACTGTCCTTGAGACTCTTTACAAGAATCGTTGATTTCAAGTGTTTTTCACTTTCTTATAAAAAACTAGGGTTTCAGAACTTCTTTTAAAACCTTGTATAACTGATTCTTTGTGTTTAATCTTCTATTTCTTGCACATTTTGACTGATTCTATGATTTTACTACATTTTTAACTCATCTATGTTGAAAGCCCCAATTTTCTAGGTTTCTTCGTTTGGTTCTATCTATCAGCATGACTGACCGGTTCTTGTTTATGAGTTTCTGTGACCATCTTGCCTTGAATATGTTTCTACTGAGTTTCTTAGTCTAACTTAAATCGATTCTATATGCTTGTGTTCATCTTGACTATTCAATACTTTCATCTCTCTCATCGAATCAGTATTGTTTAACTTTCGTGATTGCTAGAGTTATGTGTCGACCTCTGGTTATCCTTGTCTCACTTTATTTATATACTAAACACTGACTCAAGACTCTCTCTTTGATTGATTCTGAGTTCCCTGTTTCTTGTCTTGGTTTGAAAACTTTCCTTTAGACCTTCGATTCTTCCTATTTAAACTTGGCTTATTTGCTTATTCATGGAAACCTATGTTATTCTCCTTAAATTAGTATTATTTCGAGTCCTTGATTCACTGATTTGCTATATGCTAATTCTCGATTATTTCCATATTCTACAACCTTATTTAGTTTTCTTACCTTATTTGATTAACCGTGTAATTTGATGATTCTTCACTAATTGTTTCCTTAATTGAACCCTTGTGTTTTTACCCCTAATTGTCTATTTTGTACCTAATGTCTTGCTTGATTTTCTTTCCTTAAACATGTCATGCTCTTTACTGTTGGTTAATTACCCCTTAATTAAGGGAGCACTTGCATTGATTTTATTCCAATTAGTACATGGTTCCATAATTATTACTGAACTTTGATCCTTGCCTTATTTTATGCCTGTTTTCAAACTATAAGTACCCTGCTTTTTATTAACACAAGACGAACACATTGGTTCAAAACTCTCTCTTTCTCTTACACTCAAAGCTTTCTACTCTCTTTTGTGTTACTTACTACTGCTCTAAGTTAGCCGGCTGCAAGCCAAGGCTAACTATTGGGTTCTCTTTCTCTTTGTGTTTACTATCTCTTTACCGGTATGTTCTAATTTCAATTTAAGTCCCAAAACAATATGCTTCTCCTACTACTTCAATTTGTCATGTTTCTAATATGCTCTATCTATGGTTTTGTTGTTCAACCTGCAACTAACATGTCTACTTCACTGTCTTCTTTACTGCATGCTTCTGAATATATCCCCTTAGGAATAGCCTGCTCATGAATCCCTTTCTAGTATACCCCAATGTGACTATGTTTCTCTGATTTCTGGCATGCACCTTCCTGTGTAAAGTAATTGGCTATCCTAAGTCTGTTTGATTCTGTATTAACTTTGAAGTTCATGTTGTACCTTAAAATCCCTTGAACCCCTTTCAAGGGTTCTCTGATTCTGTACATATGTGCATCTGTGCTTACTATGTGCCATATACTTACCCCAAATCCACCATTACCCCTGAGTGAATGTGTGTACCTATTTGATTCCATGTATTGAAGTGCTGATGAACCTCTTCTGGTTCTGTATTTGGTTTGTTGATTGTTGATCGCCTTACCCTTTTCAAAATTGTCTTATTTAATGACTCCCTACATTGTTTTTACAAAACTATTTCAAGCAAATATCTTTTAACACTGTTTTCATACTAAAACCCCTTTCAAACTATGTCATGCACTTTCACTCTACTCTTAAGTCCCTAGGTTATGCCCCTCTCCAGTGTGTATACTGCCTTGGGATCCTTTTGAGATCCCTCCGAACTCTGGCACACTGAGGCTGGCCCTTCCACACTGCACTTACTCAATTTGGTTACAAAGTCCAGGTGTGAGCACTGCCCTGGATCCTCGAGATCCTTAGGGAACTCTGACGCACCTAGACAATGATATTGTCTATGAAATTGGCATTTAAGGCTATTGGAGGTTTGGAAAATCACTTGGGCCTGCTTTAAGCTCCCTATAGTGTAACTTCTTCTTTTTTTATCTATTTATGTAATTCATTCATCTGGTTTGTAATAATTTGTAAACGAATATTAGGGTGATTAGTGAAAAGGGGTGGGTAGTTACATTTTGTGGGGTAATATGGGTAGAAACCATGCCTATAGGATTTTATATTTGCTATGTTTGCCTTACCATGTTAGAAATCATGCCTATAGGTTTCAAGTGGTTCCGATAATAGAAATCATGTCTATAGGTTTTTAAAATCAACTACACAAGTAGCTACCATGCCTATAGAATGTGATCCAGTTCAACATCTGTTATAATGGGTAATTACATTTGTTTTCATTAAATATCATGCCTACAAGTTTCTAACATCATCTCTTAATAACTAGATATCATGCTTATAGGAAACAATATCAGAAATTTTGCCTATAAATCTAAAATCAGTTTAGTTTAAATAAGTCAGTTCAATTCATGTTAGTTTACTTCGAAACTGGTATCAGTGGTTTGTTTTCCTGAAATGAATTCTTTCGAGTACTGCCCTAATTTACTATTAAAAATCATACCTATAGGAATTCAAGAGTCCGTTTTTAAAATCTGCCCAATATTTTACTATATCAAACGTAGTTATCATGCTCTTAGGACACCACTATTCAGCGTTTAGGCAAGCCTCTAGGGCGAGTTTAAATTCTGCAACTCTGAAACTGTATTTCTACTACTTGAAGTTGTTCGGATTTAACAGGTCTAATCAGTAGGCAAGTTAAATAGGATCCTTGACATATTGGCCTAATTTAGTACTTTATAACCTCTGCTCACTTAGATATCATGTTTTAGGATTTGTTTTCTTAAGTGTTTGAATGTTGTTTGAAGACGTGCCCTTATGTGACATGCTTGAGGAGGTAATTGTGAGCCTTTAACTTGTTTTATATGCAGTCCTAAATTGTTCTTGCCTGTCACCTAGAATTTTCTCCTTTTAAGCACCTTAGGGGTTGTCTAGAACTGCCCAAATTTAGAGGTCCTAAAATACCTCCAGGGCCACAAGGAAGGGACGGGTAGTGCACGCATAGGCATTGTCAAGGTTACTAGAACGCTTTAGGCTATGACCAAGGGGAAGGACTTGGGTAGAACAGGATATGATGACTACGGGCTAATGTCAGGTGTATCCCCTCATTGAGAAGTGTTTACCGGACATTGCGTGGGGTGATAATGTAGGCTAACCAACCTAGGACCCCTCCTTTCCAAAAATCCTTTTGCTTTACTTTTCTATATGTACACAACTTGTTCAAAATATTTGTCTTATTATTTTAGTTATACAACATCCAACGTGCTTTACTTGCAATTATTTGTTTCAACTACTTATTTGTTAATGGACTAATTCATAAATATATGTTCGGCCGGGACCCACAGTTGTGGACCAAGAGGGGTGCCTAACACCTTCCCTCGAGGTTATTTCGAGACCTTACCCTAAATCTCTGGTAATGCAAACCAATCCAAGAGTTAATCGCTCTAGATGCCTTAACGCACCATAATCTGTTAGGTGATGACTCTTCAAATACCCAATTCCCAAAAAGAAAATGAGTTATTACCCCCAGAAATGTCAAAACCCGGACCTTTTCCTCCCCGTAAAAAGGGAGGGAGAAAAAGGGGCGCGACAAAAAGTACATTCCATACGTAGTTGCAGGTTTCTGGCCTGATTGATGTAAGATAAGTGAATGAGAAGATGTTACGGTGATTAGTTGCGGTACATGTGCATATGCATTGACAACTTATATGACATGACCTTGTAGCATAGGTTACATTAGCATTACAATTTGGTTACGGATTATAAATAGTGACTTTATTTATTAGCTGTTACAAGAAAAGTTCCACTGAAAATACCATATCATATATATATATATATATATATATATATATATATATATATATATATATATATATATATATATATATATATAATCGTATCAAGGTTGTTAAACTTAAGGGGTGTAATATTTGTCAACCCAAATGACATCACTACGAATTCATAATGTCTATACCGAGTCCAAAAAGCTGTCTTAGGGATATCGGATACCCTAATCTTCAACTGATTGTAGCCAGACCTCAAATCAATCTTCGAAAACACTTTGGCACCCTGAAGCTAATCAAGTAAGTCATCAATCCTCGGCAACAGATACTTGTTCTTGATAATGACCTTGTTCAATTGTCGATAGTCTATACACATCCTCATCGACCCATCTTTCTTCCTCACGAATAACACGGGCGCACCCCAGGGCGAGACTCTAGGTATAATGAATCTTTTATCAAGAAAATCTTGCAACTGCTCCTTCAATTCCTTCAACTCCGAAGTATAAGAAGTATAAGATCTACGCTAGTCTCAAAACTCCCAATAGTAATCACACATGAGAAATAGACGCGATCTACAACAATAGAATCTCCCATAGGCATGGACACATACAAAGGAGAAATTAAAGAATCACGAGACATAACTAGATATAAAGAAAAATAGGGTGACATGTAGGGATAACTAGATCCCGAATCAAATAGAACTGAAGCATCTCTACGGCAAACCGGAATAATACCTGTGATAACAACATCAGATGACTCGGCCTCAGGCCTAGCTGGGAAAGCATAACATCGGGGTTGGACTCCACCACTCTGAACTACGTCTATAGGACGGCCTCTAGTTGGCTAGCCTCCACCTCTAACGGCCTAACCTTCACATCTTGCTGCCTAACCCCTGCCTCTAGCTAGCTAAGCAAGCGGTGGAGAAACCGGTGCTAGAACCATGGAACTAGAACTCTATTGTGGCATACTGCCTAATAATCTCGGACAAAACCTCCCTGATGTGACCAATACCACCACACTCAAAATACATATCATGCTGTTGTGGTTGTTGAAGCTGAAACTAACCCGAACAGGCTAGATAACCTCGGTGATAGCTTTGAATTGTAGGTGCACTGATAAGAGCTAATGGTTCATTGTAGGTTGGCTACCCAGAATGAGGCACATAAGGACCACGACTCCCTGAAGCACTGAGAGATTTCTGAAGTGCTTACTGAAATAGCCTGGGAGGATGACCCCTACTAAAAGTACCCCTGCCTCCAGATGAGGAACCACCAAAACTACCAAAATGACGAGGCCTCTTATATGACACCGGCCCCTTGTCCTGAGTACGAACCATCTCGATCGGTCTAACAACATCAACAGCCGTCTAGAAAGAAATATCACTCCCGGTCTCCTTGGCCATTTGTAGCTTGATAGTGTAAGTGATCTCATCAATGAATCTCCTCTCTCTCTCTCTCTCTCAGCAGGAAGCAAGATAATGGCATGGCGAGATAGGTCCATAAATCGAGTCTCATACTGGGTGACGGTCATATTATCCTGTTGAATATGCTCAAACTGCCTGCAGTACTCCTCTTCTAGAGTGACATGAATAAATTTCTCTAGAAATAGCTGTGAGAACTGATCCTAGGTAAGTGAAAGTGACTAGTTGGTCTAGTCAACATAAAATCTCTCCACCATCTCCGGGCGGAACCAGTCATCTGAAATGCTGCAAAATTGACTCCATTAGTCTCAACTATACCCATGTTGCACAACACCTCGTGGCAGCGGTCTAGGAAATTATGTGGGTCCTCAGAAGAAGCACCACTAAATAACAGGAAAGAGCTTGGTAAACTTATCAAACCTCAACATAGCCTTAGAAGACATAGCGGTCCTATCACCGGCCTGTGCTGCAACAACCAGCTGAACCACCTCAACTGGAAAGGCTGATAGAGTCTGATACTGGGGAGCCACCTATTTCAGGGTGTGAGTAGTAGGAGTATGTGCTCCTCCCCAGCCCGAGAGACGGTTGGTGCCACCGGAAATGTACCGGTCTGGGCCACACTCTCCATAAGGCCCACCAAATGGATAAAGCTTCCTGAAGAATTGGAGTGGCTATGAACCCCTTCAAAACTTGAGCTGGTTTGACGGGTAAAGTCTGAGGTGGAACATCCTCCTAAAAATCCACCAGAGGCTCCACTACGGGTGCTTCTACTCGAGCTCTAGGCTTAGCTCTTCCTCTACCCTTGGTAGTAACTGCCATAGGGGAATCTGGCTCCTATCTGGATATATATAAAGTGCGTGTTATCGCAATCTGTGAGAGAACAAGAATAGAAGGGTTCAATCATCAATGATAGAAATTGCACGACAGAGTAAGAAAGAAGTGATATTTTTTCTAAATTTTGTATCCTCTGGAAGATAAGTACAGATGTTTCCGTACCGATCCTCCAGACTCTACTAAGCTTGCTCGTGACTCGTGAGACCTAGGCAACCTAGTGCTCTAATACCAACCTATCACGGCCCGGAATTCCCACCATCAGGACTATGATAGCGCCTAACATTTCACTTGCTAGGCAATCCAACGTTAGAATATTTTTAGCCATTTTTAACAAATCAAACTAAATGATACCTATTAAACTAAATAAAGTGAGAAAAAACAAAATAACCGCAATATCTAGATACAATCCTAGAACTAGTGTCACTAGCAGAGAGAATAAAATAGATAATGGTCTGAATGAAAATAAAATTGTCTGAAATGCAATAAATAGCTAGGATAAGGTAGAAGGGGACTTCAGAACTGTTAACATCGAGCAGTTGTATCTCAAGTCTCCAATCCGACAATCAATTCGAGAAATCTACTGATCGCCGCTAGGATCGACTCCAAAACCTGCATAAGAAGTGCAAAGTGTAGTATGAGTACAACCGACCCCATGTACTCTGTACGTGACAAGCCTAACCTCGACAAAGTAGTGATGAGGCTAAGCGGGTCACTTACAATAACTGTATGCAGTATAATAATAATAACAGGAAAAAAATATAGGAAAGTAAGGCAGTTAACTTATGAAAGTAAACTCAATCCTCGAAATCGGTAAAACCAGAAAGACCAGTACTCAAAATTTCGCATGAAAACATCTAAAACTAACACAGTATAATAATGAATGCGAAACACGCAATCTATTATGGCGCACAACCCGATTCCACCATACAAACACAATCCTCCCTTACTTCACTTGTTGCGGTGAGCAACCCGATCCTACCGTACAAACACAATCCTTCCTTATTTCACCATATCAATATCAATAATAACATGTAAAATCTGCTGAGACGCACAACCCGGTCCCACCATATAATCAGAATCAATATCGTATTCATCCCTTATCTCACCATATCAAATTCACATATCAAATCTATCGTAGCGTACAACCCGATCACACCATATCAGTATCAATCCTCCCTTATTCCACTCATTGCAGCGTGCAAACCGATCCATAAATAGAAATCAATAAACGTAATCAACTCACCAACTCAAATCACAAGAATCTCTATGATTAATGAATATGAAAGTAAAACCATAAAGGAATCTCGTACCAAATCAAGAAATGCTGCAATTAATACTAAACAACAAGACAAGCCAAATATATGATAGTCAAAGTGTACAAGTAAGAAACTTACGACAAGTAGCAATAAATCATGGAACCACGGACATTTTAAATAAGATAATAATAAATTACAAGAAGAAAGTTAAGGCATAAGAGGCAATTAAAGCATGTAACCATTCGGACATGGAATAAAATAATTAATGGAATATGGGAAACTAGGAAACAATTACTTTGACGGCGTATATATACTCGTCACCTCGCATATACGCCTTTACACGTGTAATTCACATAACACATAGCTCAAGGGTCCCTATTCCCTCAAATCAAGGTTAGACCCAACAATTACCTCGCTCTGCAACCAAATCAAAGCTCAACCGGGGCCTTTCCTCTAAACTCTGCCTCCAAATCTAACCAAAATCGACTCAACAACATCAAACAATGCTAAGAAAACCAATTACAATACATAAAATTACGATCTTTACACTTTTTCCAAAAAGTCAACCATGGGCCCGCTTGGTCAAAACTGAGATTTGGACCAAAACCCATTAACCGATTCACCCCCGAAACCGAGTATATAATTAGTTTCAGAATCAAACCTCAATTTGAGGTCTAAATCACAAATTTACGAAAATTCCTAATTTTTACCATGAAAATTCTAGATTTGATGTTGAAAACTTATGAATTGTAATGGAAAATTGAAAAAAAGTAGATTAAAGTCACTTACTGTCACGATCCAAAATTCATTAAAGATTGTGATAGCGCCGGACACCGCTGTCGGGCAAGCCAAAAAATTTAATACTTAATATAGGTCTCTATTTTTTAAATATTGTTGAAATAATAGTAGTACTTCAATTAATAGTAGAAGGTGGAAACATTTAGAGTAAATAATAATATTTATTTCACAATCTCGATACTGAATAACCCATAATCATCTCAGAACCCGGTATCACAAGTGCATGAGCATCAACTAGGAAAAATAACATAAAATACATCATCTGTCTGGAATACAACTTGGACAGGATAGAGAGAAATATAAATACTCTGAAGGAGACTCTGCTGGCTGCAGGTCGTAACATAAGATGCAGCTCACCTAAGTCCTCGTATCAACAATGCCACTGCGCCCACAAGGCCACTAGACATACATGTGCCTGTACAACAAAAATGTACAGCAAGTGTAGTGTGAGTTTAAAAATAACGCGTGCCCAGTAAGTATCCCATCTAACCTCGAAGAAGTAGTGACGAGGGGTCGATTCCTACACTTACTATGGGCTATAACTAAAATGCCAATGATATGATTTAAACAAGAGTTATATAAAATAGCTGTAAGCTCATTATTTTGAAGTAAGTAAACAATTCTTTTATAATTAAGAAATCTCTAAATTTATTTCTCATCATTTAACAATTTATCTCAGTCCAATGAGGCAATATCATTTATTATAAATTCCAAAGCAATCAATTCAATCATGCGCAAATCATGTCGAGGTTATACGGCCCGATCCAATATATAAATAAAAACTGTGCACTGCCAAGGGTCGAACGACACGAATCTACATATAAATATAAATTGTGCATTGCCGAGGGTCGAACGGCACGAACCATAGATGCATTTATTACCCCGTGCCGAAGTGAATGACCCGCTCCTATGAGAGTAGTGAAAATTTAATCCCACTCGCGGAATATAATTGTGACGCGGTTACGCATAGATTTCTTAAGTTATTATAATATTCTTCAATTCTCTTCAAAAATACAAAATTCAAATGAAAACTTTTAAAATCTATAATTCCTCAATTTCAACTCTTTTCAATACATTTAATAAGCAACCTCAATCTCGCTTCTTCTCAAGGCAAACAATAAATATAAATTAAATAACAATGTCAACAAGGCATGGTGTAAACCTAAAACTACTCGGACATAGGCATAGCTAGTATCTACATACGGACTCTCGTCACCTCGTGTGTACGTAGCCCACACAAATAGAGGCACATATTAATTTAGTTCACCTATTGGGTTAATTCCTTCTTGCAAGGTTAAAAAAGAGACTTACCTTGCTCCGAAGTTCCACAACCAGCTCCCAAGCCTTTCAAACAACTCGACCGATGCCCAACGCTCCAAAACTCGCTTTCGCTTTATTAATATTCACAAGCTTTTAATCCTCCTCCGACATCGTAACATTGATTAAAATTCTCATACGCCACCAACAAATTGATATCTACAATTACAATCCCAATTACAATCAGAATATGACTCAAAAATATTTATCAATATCCATTTATGGCTCACAAGTTGGCTACACGCCTCCAGCTCAAATCGTTTAATAGGTTCGCTTACTAGCACATTCAACTCCACTCTTATCATTTAATACCCATTTGAAGTCATCAATGATACTACATTAATTCTCCAACACCGTCAAATTACTATTCATCGTCTTCCTTAACCAACATTTTCAAAATATTCAATTTGGTGATTACTTAGTTGAACACTTCCAACTAAGCTAGAAAATGATCCGTAGGTTCATTGCATCCTTTAATTTCATTTATAAGAACACTATTTATTTTTTCCTCATTTTCTCAAGAACACTATTCATGCCATGAACTAGGGTTTATGAAATCAATTATCCTCGTCTTGAAGCTTTTCCTTAAAAATCCAATTGTATACGGCTAAAACCAGAGAGTCTGATTTTATGATCATTATAACACTCCATAGCCTATCTCCAGAAGGCTCGAGGCACAACTCGAGGTTTGACCCCGAGGGTTCCCTATGTTCGACCTTGGGGCAGTGCAAATCGGAAGCTATTATGGACAAGAGGGAAATTCCCAAGGCATGTGGTTGGAGCTGACCAGGTCTACAAGAATAGTACAAGTCCGTACCGTGACATTAAATGGTTGTACCAGCCGCATATCTTTGTCATAAATGCATCCGTACTATGTTGGGATTCCCCCTCCTATATAAAGGGGGCCCATATCATTTTGTAGGACACATGATATTCAATACAAGAATAAGAACATTCCTGCTCCTCAACTTAAACATATTCTGCGATCGCTCATTTGATTTTATTGCTTACATTAATTGTGTTTTATCGATTGTTCTTCATTTATTACTCATCATTGATCATAAAGAGCCACTATCAAGGTTCTCAGAACTGTTAGTTCTTCATCGACCATTCCTAGTCAGGCACTTTAGCTCGACCTCGAGGCCCAGCATAGGCCAGCTCGAGACCCCGATTTACGGCTATTCGGTTTGCATAACATATTGTCCTTGAGCTCTTATCTCATTCCTCTAACTTACACTTAGCACCTATTACTTAATAACTAGCATTAAAATTAATCACATATTTTTATAACCACAAAATCAAATTACATAGTAATTACCATTTTCAAGGTAAACAGTTTGGCGGCCACCGTGGGGCAAAAAATAATAGTGATTGTTTTTGTGTTGGTTTGAAACACAAGTTATTCTTCACACTTTTTCTTGTCCAAGAATCTTTGATTTCAGTTCAAAATGTCTAACTCAATGAATTTACATGAAAACAACGGTCCTGAAGACCATGGAGATAATGGTGTAGATGTTCCAGGCGTCGGTGTACCACTGCGAAACCCTAAGGACGCACCAGAGCCAATACCCATGGATGTGGTCTCACGCAAGGCCCAACACGTCGATATAATCTCTCACACTAACGGGAGTATACGCCAAGAAAAACAACAAGAAGCTTAGAGAACCCCAGCTCGGGAGGAATGAGAGATTAGCCTTCACATCATTTTTGAGATGTGCCGGCACAACAACTGGCGATTGATCAACTACAAAGCCACCAAAAAACTCCAAGCACAGCAGCACCGGAAATGGCTCCTCGAGCCAAACAGGTACCGGAAAGATCGAGCAACGAGTCAGCAGCCGACCCCGCTATTATAAAGATGCTCGAGGACCTTACAAAGAGGATTGAATCGGGCAAAAAGAAGATAGAAGCCAATGACAAAAAGGTGGAGACCTACAATTCGAGGGTCGATCAGATCCCGGGCCCACCCCCGATTCTGAAGGGTGTAGATTCAAAGAAATTCGTACAAAAGCCATTCCCATCGAGTTCTTCTCCAAAGCCCATTTCGAAGAAATTCAGAATGCTTGATCTGCCGAAGTACAATGGAACTTCAGACCCCAACGAGCACATCACTACTTACGATTGTGCTGTAAAGGGAAATGACCTGAAGGACGACAAGATTGAATCTTTCCTGTTAAAAAAAATTGGAGAAACACTTTCAAAAGGGGCCATGATGTGGTATCACAACATGTTCCCTGGTTTGATAGACTCATTTACCATGCTGGCAGATTCTTTTATAAAGGCAAATAGAGAGAAATCTGATGTCTTCAAAATCAAACAGAGAGAAAACTAGATGCTACGGGAGTTTGTATATCGCTTTTAAATGGAGCGAATGGAATTACCACCACTCTTTGATGACTGGGCAGTGAAGGCCTTCACCCAAGGTTTGAACAAACGAAACTCGATAGCTTCGAAGCAGCTAAAGCACAACTTGGTTGAATATCCTGCCGTGACTTGGGCAGATGTCCAAAACCGGTATCAATCAAAGATTAGGTTCGAGGACGACCAACTAGGATCCCCCTCAGGCTCAGTATATCCTATCAGGCTCCTAGAAAAGGAACCAAGGCCAAACAAAGAAAGGTACCAACCGTACATTGAAGATCGAAGAAATGCCCCAAGGCGTAACATACCCCAAAATGACTGAAGGGCAGATCGAGGTCAGAATCCTCAGTGACTCATGAGCAGAGCCAGATTATACAGGCACACAGGACTGACGGAGGTACACCGATTATCTGAGTACAACTTCAACATTGATGTTTCGAACATCGTATCAGCCATAAGTAAAATCAAAGACACCAGGTGGCCAAAACCCATACTATTAGATACGTCGCAAAGGAACCCTAACCTGGTGTGCCAATTTCACGGCACACACGGTCATAGGACCGAAGATTGCAAACAGCTCCGAGAAGAAGTAGCCCGACTAATCAACAAAGGGCACCTCCGAGAGTTCCTCAGTGACCGAGCTAAAAATCAATTTCGGGAAAGAAAAGCAAATAGGAAAAATGAAACAGAAGAGCCACAACATGTCATCTACATGATAGTTGGAGGAATTGACATCCCATATGAACCCATTATCAAATGAACAAAAATATCCATCACCAGGGAAAAGCGAACTCGAGGTTACATACCCGAGGATGCTCTAATATTCAACAAAGAGGACATTGAGGCCCCGTCTCAACCTCATAACAATGTATTGGTAATTTCTTTTCTTGTGAATACATTTCAAATTAAACGTGTACTTGTGGATCCAGGTAGCTCGGCCAATATTATCAGGTCGAGGGTAGTGGAGCAGGTCGGACTGGTCGACCAGATCGTGCCCGCCTCTTGATTCTTCAACGGATTCAACATGGCGAGCGAGATGATAAAAGGGGAGATCACCCTCCCGGTCAACGTGGCTAGCACAACCCAAAATGTCAAGTTTCATGTCATCGAAGGAGACATAAGGTACAATGCCTTGCTCGTAAGGCCCTGGATACACTGCATGAGAGCAGTACTGTCAAACCTTTATCAAATGATTAAGTTTCCAATGAAAGACAGAATAAAAATGGTATACGGGGAGTAGCATGTACCAAGAGAGATGTTCGTGGTGCATGATGTTGTACCGGCCTCAACACATTCAACATCGAAGAAGCCAAAGGATAAGCAAACAGCAAAGTAGCAATCACAAGCTACATTCTCGACTGCACCCGAGTAAATGAGCAAATGATCGTACCGTGTCCCCGGAGCGAGCAGTTGAAGTATTAAGGCTTGAAGCGCCATCACTACTAAGGTATAACCGTCTCCCTTTTTATTTACGTCTTACACTAACCTGTGTGCAGGTGTCCGATTAGAAAAATCGAAGCACCTTCCATCTTGAAGACCATAGGTTTTAAAGCATGTGTTGCACTCTTTTCCTTCGATCGGATTTTATCCCAAGAAGGGTTTTACCGGCAAGGTTTTTAACGAGGCAACATATATATGCTACCTAATGAGAACTTAACAAGTATTCAAGGCTTCTTTTCAATTAACCACGAATACTGGGGGACATCCCCCTGGGAGATCATATCCCCAGAGAAATCAAGATGAGCCAAAGAGGGTCTCAATAGAAAAATGATATATCGGGCCAAACGGTCAAATGAACCGTGTCCACATAGAATAATTGAACCCTCGACGATGAAAACATGTATACTTGTACCAAGTAATCAATGGAGTATCTTTTACAATCAAAACGCTTTTACCAAAGGAGTATTTTTTACCATCAAAACACTTCGCACTTCAAAAAAGTTTGCTATTTTTACAAGAAACGGCCCCAAAATTTCTCGAACACTCGGGAAATGACATCACAACCTTGAAGCCGTAAGACCTCCGGGCCGGAAACGTCAAGCTCATAAGCCCTTAATAAGGCAACATCAAGTTTACAAGGAACGACTCCAAAGCCAAAAATGTTCAATGTCTCGGGGACTGTCGCCGACTGTCACCCCATCGAGCTATCAAAAACTCGAGGAAATAAGAATCCAAGCGGGCAAACTTGAGCTCGAAAGCCCTCCATGTGGAAATGCTAGAAAATGTAAGGCCTCCAAGAGGCAACCTTGAGCTCATAAGACCTCCATAAGGCAATATAAAATTTGTAAGAACTCAAGTAAGGCATGAATTATACTTGTGTCAAGTAACGAAAGAATTTGTAAGACCTTAAGTAAGGCATGTTCAAATTTATAAGACCTTACAAAGGGAATAATACCGATCTTAAAGTCAAGGCTATATATTCTAACTTGTAAGACCCCTAAAAAGTCATACCCTCGATATAAACGCCGAGGCTACCTCACTCGGGGACTGAAAGGCTACGGCCAAACACAATGACTACGGTCATAAGGCTCCGGACAAACTAACGTGACTCGGGGATGCCCGACCATCGCCATAAAATCACAGGACTTCAATTACTTCGAAATACTTTGAAAAGAACCGGTTAATCACGCTACCCTCGGCATAAGCAAAAGAGCTCCAATCATGTCAGCTCCAAACAATGAAAAGTCTTCGAAACAATTCAGCCATCTAGCAAAACTTTCAGAGGTGCTCATTTATCGTCACATAACGGCCCACCATTGAGGTTCTTATTGAACCATCGAAGAGTCGGACGAACACAAAAACTTCAAAAGATTTTTGACGAGGGAAAAATAAAGCCTATATTAGAGGTCGTACCGACCCAATGCGTAAGAGCCTAAGCGCCAACCTATATTAAAGGTTGTACCGACCCAACGCATAAGAGCCTAAGAGCCAGCCCATATTAAAGGTCATGCCGACCTAACGCGTAAGACCCTAAGAGCCAGCTTAAAATTTAAAAACTTAAGGATCGATGATCTCTAGTCGAAACTCGACTCGAAGACTGAGCCTGAAACGGTTAACTAAAAAGCGCCTAAGGGCAAATGCGTAAGAGCCTACGGGCCAGCCTAACAAGCCTCAGGGCCAATTTGTAAACCTAAGGGTTTAACCCCGAAGTCCAATTCATCTAGCTAATCATTGACAAACATCAATATTCAAAACAAAAGAAAGGTATACACAAGCAAAGGGAAATTCATGAAAAGGGAAAACCAAAAGCTTATTTTTATATGCATATGTGAAATAATACAAGGCTCCATTTACAATGTTCTCTAAGAGCATTGTATGCAGAATCAAAAAGTAAAGCCTAGTCTACTTTCCACTCGAGGACTACGGCTCCATCGGCCTCTTCCTCATTATCTTCGACATCGTAGGAACTTGGCATCGTATTCATCCACATTGGCTTACTCTATCTCTTCTAAGAGATCGAGGCCCCTAGCTTGGATCTCCTCGAGGGCTTTCCTCCGGGATCAGCACCGAGCATATTCATTGCTTCTGCTCTCCCGATCGGAAGCCCCTCTCAGCTCAGCTCGAGCGTCGATAGTGTCTTTTAAATAGACAGCCACTTTCGTATCAGCCTTTGCTCGAATCTCTTCAGCTTCAGCCCGGGCGTTACGCCACCTCGGCCTTCATCTTCAAAAGGTAAAACTCGATCCTTACAATCTTGCTCGTCAGGACCGAGCTATTTTCACGAGCATTCTAGAGTTGCACCTCGAGGGAAGAAGCCTTGGCCAAAGCATTCTTCTTGGCCGCAACTTGGGCATCTATCTGAGCCCTTAGCTCATTGCACTCATACTTGGCCTGACAAACTTTGCCCCAAGGGCATTCCAGGATCTTTCTCCGCAACTGAAGTATCAAAATATTAGTCTTCGAGGATAGAAGAAGAAACATGCATCCCCTCGAAACAAAGGTTACCTATCTCTCGAGGAAACCTTCGTAGTTCTGGCTTCGATTCATCTCGTACCGAAGGTGTATCAACTCCTTTTCCCTTTTTATCATAAAGAAGCCTAAGGGATTTCTCTCCGTCTAAGGCTTTCCGCAACATGGCTTCATGGAGGAGCAACTCAGACTTGAGCTTGTCAAATGCCTATGAAAAAGAAGCTCAGTGAAACAATGAAAATGCAAAACTGAAAAACCAATAAAGTCAACCAAAACTCACTACAGAATAGAGCCGCTGAGCCTCCTCAATAGTTGAGTGTACATCTACAGGCCTGGTCTCATTGTCCCCAGTTGAACCGCTATCGGTAGGGATAGGACCGTTCGAAACCCCGCTTGATTTAGGCGGCCCCTGGCCTCGAACATCCCTCGAAGTAACTTCGACGGGAGATGAAGACGGCTGCAGAAAATCTGTATCCCTCAAAGTATCTTCGACGGGAGAAGAAGATAGCGGTGAAAGATCCTTGTCCCTCGAAGTACCTTCGACCAGGGAAGAAGACGGTGGCAAAAGAGGAGCCTCTTCACCGAGGCTATAAACCTTGGGTATTGCAGGCTCAGCTACCCCGAGAGGTCTTTCGGCTAGAGTTATCGATGTGTGGCTGCTCCCCTCTGTTGCATCAATGTTCGCAAGACAGCCAATAGGTACATGATCTACCTCAACGGTTGCATCTCCTTTACACCTCCGGGCAGACCCTGCCTCACTATAAATCTCCTCGCCCACCTAGGATTCCTTGTGCTTGTTATGGCTCTTCGGCCCCAAAGCCGATGATCCTCCCTCCTATCCAAGAGGGCATGGTCTCTTCTCGGAAAATTCTCCAACGCCTGCAGTAAAGAAGTTAGGAAACACAAAGGGAAATATTCCTTAAAGAAAAGAATCATATGGTACTCACTGTGGTGTTTTGCCTCCCATCTACCCTTCGACAGATCTCGCCAATATACTCATCGTAGGTTGATCAAGTTGCCAGTTTTTGAGTCTAACCCGCCAGATTAGGGACCTCGTATGGCAACCATGGGATTGCTATGGAAAGGGAAAAGAAAACACCTTTATGGAGTCTGCCTTCACTATGAACAAAAATGACAAAAGCACAAGTGTACCACTTACGTGTGAAATTCCATTTCTCAGGGAATTGTAGGGACTCTACGCGGATAATGTCAACAGTTCGCACTTCGACAAATCAACTCATCCACTCTCGGTCCCTGTCTTCTTCATTACTGGCAATAAACGGCCGGGTGGATCGACGTCGTAGAGTAATCAGGCCTCGGTAATGAAAGGGCCGGTACAATCTAATAAGATGGCTGAGGGTGAAATCAAGCCCAGCTTTATCTACAAAGAACCTTATCATCAACACTATCCTCCAAAACGACGGGTCTGTGCCAGGGTAACCCGATATCTTCTACAAAACTCGAGCACGACTCTATCGAGAGGTCCCAATGTAAAGGGGCACGTGTATACATTCAAAACCCCTCTACATAAGCCATGATGCTCTCTTCTAGGGAAGGTACCTACAGTACCGCCTTTTCTCCCCATCTGTAGTCTCTCTAACTGCCTCAAGGTGTTCCTCTCCTATTGATGAGATGAACCTCGATGCATGATCCTAATGGCCCTGAACATTAGGAGGTCTCTAACGTAAAGTCCCTCCTAGAGACAAAGCATCTCAAGGTTATCTCACCGTATGTCGGCGGTGTACTACCGACCAAGCGGGAAGCAGAAGCAGAACTCTCCTCTTCTTAGTGAATAGATTTGGGCGTAGCAGCCACAATTATGGTGAAACAAGAGAAGGAGATGAAAACTTAGGCGTAAGCTTTGAATTTAAATGGTGAAAAACTAATGCAAGGGAGGAGAGCTCTATAAAAAGGATAGTTTCTCAAAGTAGCGGAATCCTCAAATAAGAAGAAAGCAAATACATATATAGAGCAAGCGGTGGTTGTTCGTCTATTCTGAAGGCCAATAAATTCTGACCATGCCATTACCTCTTTTGGGGAAGTGTACCGGTGGGACCACCTCGATCACTTCACGGTCGTGTCATATGAATGACACTATCATACAGCTCGAGAGCTATCGAGATCCCCACATCGATCTAGCCTCAAGATGGTGCCCGATCTCAAGGATCTTTGTTACTACAAGTATAGAATCTAAAAGAGCTATCAATCTAGCCTCGAGATGGTGCCCGGTCTCGAGGATCTCGGTTACTCCAAGTATGGACTCTAAAATAGCTATCAATCTAGCCTCGAGATGGTGCCTGATCTCGAGGATCTCGGTTACTCCAAGTATGGTCTCCAAAGAGCCAACATCAAAATTCAAAGATTAACTTTGCATAAGCACTGAAGAATAAAATTTGAAGACTTGAAGCAAATGAATCTTTATGCATTCCCAAAAATACATTTACAAAGGGTGTCTTTACAAAGCCCCCCTGAGGAATCCATATACAAAAAGAAAGAAAAGGAGAAGCAGAGATGACAACGCGAGTCTATTCTTCACCCTCACTACTATCTGAATCACTTCTGGAACCCTCATCCGAAGAAGTTGAAGGTGCTGATTCTTCCTCTAAGGCTCTGGCTTTCTCAATCTTAGCAGAGAGATCGACACCTTTGGCACTTGCTTCCTCGAAGGCCTACCTCCTAGCTTGTAGACGAGCATGAGCAACGGCCTGAGCCAACTTGTGCTCGGCCTTCTCGGATATCTCTCTGACTCGATCATTTGCGGTGGCGGCATCTCTCTTGTATGAGGACGCATGTTCATTAGCCTCAGACTTGGTCGCAGATAATGCAGTGGCCTCCTTCTGAGCACTTCGAAGAAGATCCTGGGCCAAGGACAACTCTCCCCCAAAAGGTCTTTCTCCGAGGTCACGGTCTCTGTATCCTTGGCTGCAACCTCTTCCTGAAGTTGCCCTACCAGGGCATTCTTTTGCCTAATCTGCAAAGGCGAATCAATATAGTGAGCATCAAGTCATAAGAATAAAAAGATGAACTCATAAATTTCGTGTTACCTGCTCGGCAAAGCTAGTCCATTCCTGGTGCACTCCCTCCAGACTCGCCTGAAGCTCACTCAACTCCTCTTCCTTTCGGGTAGAGGAAGCCTTCGACTCATTTAGCTCCGAGGTGAGCTTCTCAAGCTCCTTCTCACGGCATGAAAGCTTATCTTGAAGCTTATAAAAGGCATGGTCATATAATTTCTTGACCTACAACAAAGCAGAGAAGTTAGAAAAGCAAGGGTAAAATTTGAAGTGCAAATGATATGTCAAGAATATCACCTACTTTTGGGGCCTCTCAGCCTCCTCGAGAGCGACGGGGGCGTCGAGATCTGTGTCCTCGTCGACACCGACGAAGTAGTCCTTAAACGTATCGTCCTCTCCCTAAGAGATCGCCACATCGGCAACGCCCCTGTTCTGGGCATCCCTTATTTCCCCCAGAGAAAATGATGGGCCCGATTCAAAGCTTCCCACAGTATCGATTTCTATAGGGGTTTCTTCTCAACCCCAAAATATTTTGAATTCAGGCCCTCCAAAATCACCAGTTGAGGATTCCCTGGCATGGATTGTACCATGTCCAACTTAAGGCTCGGGGGCTGCACCCAAACCCTCCTCGAGGGTCTCGTCAACACTAATCTGGTCCAAATCGGCCACCCCTGACTTAGCGGCCTTCCGCCCAACAGCTTGTGGAGCATCAGCGCTCCATCTTACCCTTTGTACCAAAAGGTGATCGCCATCATCATCATCTTTGTCTTCGGCATAAAGATTTGCTGCAGCAGTCGAAGTCAAGACCGTGGCATCGGTCTGAGGCCTGCGAACCTTGGGTTTCTTTGATTTTGGAGACTCGATCGATGTCTCCTTCATCCTTTTCTTACCCTTGTCAGGTTCTGAGGCTTCTTCTTCACCAAGAGGAGGCGATCTCGTCGACAAGCCTTCCTTGAGGCCTGTAGAGGTATGTTGTATTAAAATTACCGCCACAAAGAATACTCATAAGAAACTTGGTAATGACAACAACAAAAACATACCGGGGTTCTTGGCCTGCCACCGCGTTTTGGCCAAACACGCTCGCGGTATGGAAAAGTAGAGTCTAACAGTTTGATCCATCCTAGAAGGTTCTGAACCGCGTCGGGGAACCAAATGGTGGCTACATAATTAAAAGAAGATCATTTTAGAAGAAGAAGAAGGGGTAATAAAATGTGCTCGATGTAGGGACACTTACACTTCATGTTCCATTCCTCCGGGAATGGCATCCTATTAGCAGGGATAATATATGAGGTTCTTAATCTAACAAACTGGCTCATCCATCCCCAATCTTTGTCCTTATCGATGCTCGAAAAGAATGTCTTGGCGGATCGATGGTGAAGCTTGATTAAACCCCCTCGGAAGAAACGGGGGCTGTACAATCTGATCAAATAGTTGAGGGTAAAGGTCATACCCTCGATTCAGTTGGAGAAATATCTAAGCATGTAAACAATCCTCCAGAAAGAAGGATAGATCTAACCGAGTGTCACTCGGTACTGATGACAAAAGTGAAGAATCACTGGATCATCGGTGGGGAAGAAGAATCTACAGGGCCTAGAGTGAAGGGGTATGTGTATACGCAGAGGAAGCTAGGCTTGTGTGCTACTATGCTTTCCTCAGCATTTGGGATCTCTACTTGCACTGCCACCCCCATCGGCAGTCTATCTTTACTCTCTTTGTGTCGGTCACCACATTGATGTACCGAGATATGGGCTTGTATCAGCCCGGTGTAGAAGGGGGTTTTTCAATGGTAAAATCGGAGACTATATCAAAGTGGCCAGGAGTACATTTCTCAATACTTGGAGGTATTTTTTGTTTGCCCTTGGACGGGATGAAGAAGTGGTGCCCTCTTTCTGAGGTACCGTTTTGGAGGTTTTAGCCATAACTATAACAAAGTTTCTAAGAAAGAAAATGAAGAGACAAGCACAGAAAGGAGATAAATGCAGAAGGTGGTGAACTTAGCTCTGAAAACTTAAAGATATTGTAAAATTATGAATGACAAACAGTTGAGGTATTTATATAAGCCATTTGGGCAATGTTTGAGAAGCAGAATAGTCAAACCAATAACGGTTCGTGGGCTTTTTGATAAGTGTTGAAAGCGACCTCTGTGCAGCCTTTGAGTCATGCCATTTAATGCTCTGACGGGCTGACGTCATGATGGAAGTATCGAAGAGGCAAGAATTCAAGACTGTTTCTTATCATTTTTACTCTAAAATACGCGGGGACTATCTGTATACGACTAAAGCCGGAGAGTCTGATTTTAAGATCATTATGAAACTCCATAGCCCGTCTCCAGAAGGCTTGAGGCACAACTCAAGGTTCGACCCCGAGGGTTCCCTATATTCGACCTCGGGGCACTGCAAATCGGAGGCTATGATGGACAAGCGGGAAATTCCCAAGGCACGTGGTTGGAGCTGACCAGGTCTACAAGAATAGTACTAGTCTGTACCGTGATATTAAATGGTTGTGCCAGCCGCATATCTTTGTAATAAATGCATCCGTACTATGTCGGGATTCCCCCTCCTATATAAAGGGGACCCTTATCATTTTGTAGGACACATGATATTCAATACAAGAATAAGAACATTCTCTGTTCCTCAACTTAAACATATTCAGCAGTCGCTCATTTGATTTTATTACTTACATTTATTGTGTTTTATCGATTGTTCTTCATTTATTACTCATCATTGATCATAAAGAGCCACCATAAAGGCCTTCAGAATTGTTAGTTCTTCATCGACCATTCCCAGTCAGGCACTTTAGCTCGACATCGAGGCCTAGTATAGGCCAGCTCGAGACCCCGATTGACGGTTATTCGGTTTGCATAACATACTGGCTTGAGCTCTTATCTCATTCCCCTAACTCACACTTAGCATCTATTGCTTAACAACTAGCATTACAATAAATCATGTATTTTTAGAACCACAAAATCAAATTTCATTGTAATTACCATTTTCAAGGTAAGCACCAATGTTTGGAAAATTTGGTGTTCTTGAACAACTTGAAAGATTTCTAGGGATTTCAAAGATTTAATGATGTTAATACTAGTGTTAATACAATGTTATTAACTTAAAATATCCACACAAAAAACTAACCTTGTATTCTTATGTAGTCCCTAAGGTCGAATCCACCATGAAAGAACCAATCCTTAGCTCAAGAAAATCCCAAAAATGGCTGATGCCCGTGACTGCCTTATATAGGCACAGGTGCTTCAGCGACTTGTATCTTGCGTTGTGCAGGTTGTACCTCGTATTACAAGTTTTTCCTTGGTGGACACCTTTTACTAAAACGTCCATAACTCCTTGTATAAATATCCAAATGGCGAACGGTTTGAAGCATTAGAAACTAGACTCGAAGATCTTTTATTTGATAGGTTGTCCATAATATAACTCATATATATAGGCATGCTCTTCTAAAGTTAGGTTTTCTGTGTACTCATTTGGAACTTTAGTCTATCATGTAATTTCAACCTTGACTTAGACTTAATTCTTAGACCCCACATAACTTATAATATGACTCGTACACTTATTATCATACGAACCTGTTGGAACCTTGAAATCCCAATTCCGAGGTCGTTTACTCAAAAACTCAACCTTAGTCAATTCTTCTAACTTAAAGCTTTAGAAATGAGAATTTTCTTACCAAATCAACTCCGAACTTCCCGAAATTCAATTCCTACCACACGCATAGGTCATAATACCTGAAGTGAAGCAGCTCAAGGCCTCAAACAGCCGAACGACGTGCTAGAGCTCAAAAGAACCGATCCGATCGTTACACTTACCAATGAATTTAGGAAGAAAATCTCTTGAAAAATAGCCTCTAGCGAGTTTAGGGTTGAGAGTTTTAAAAAATGAGCTAAATCCCATTTTTTCCTCTTTTACCAGCTGTGGATGTCGCAATTGCGATATCTTATTCGCAAAATACGAAGATCGCAAATGTGAGAAAGAGCTCGCAAATGCGAACCCTTCTCATAAAGTCAGTCATCACAAATGCGATGTTTTGGTCGTAAATGCGAACCCATATCACTTGCAAATGCGGATCATTCCTTCGCATATGCGAAGAGCCAGGACACACTGAGTCACAAATGCGACTCTGCCTTCACAAAAGCGGCAGTTGCAAGTTCGCAAATGTGAACATTTACCTCGCAAATGCGAGACTCCCCCAATCCAAACCATGCTTGAATGCGAAGCCTTGTTCACAAATACAAGCCAAATCTCGTAAATTGCGAGATCTCCAGCAGAGCACCAACAATAGTAAAGGCATCAACTATTATTCTAAGTCCAAAATCACTCTGTAGCCTATCTGAAACTCGCCTGAGACCCTCTCTCTCAAAACTAAACATGCATACAAGTGAAATAACATCATAAAAACTTTCACGCATGATCAAAACACCAAAGTAACACCTAGAACTACGAATCGAACACCAAAACAAATGAAATTTTCAATTTGTACCGACCCGGCTGGTCGTTTTGAGCAATTGAATCTAGTTCGGTGGTTTAAGGTCATGATAAGCTTAGTATTATGTGTATCAACTTGCGTGCATGGTTGGATTCTGTTTCTGGATGAATCGGAGTCGAATTGGAAGAAGGAATCTAGTTTTGGAATCTTAAGCAGTGAGAATTTGACCGGAATTTGACTTTTGAGTAAACAACTCTAGAATAAGTTTTGGATGATCTCATTAGCTTCGTATGGTTATTTTGGGCTTAGGTGTGCGTTCGGATTTGGATTTGCAGGCCCGTAAGGTAATTTAAGGCATTTTGGCGAAAGTTGAAAAAATTGAAGTTTGGAAAATGGAGAGGTTTGACCCATAGTTGACCTTTGTGTTATCGAGGTCACAATACGATTCCAAAAGTTGGAACAGCTATGTTATATCATTTGGGACTTGCCTGCAAAATTTGGCATCGTTTGGTGTTGATTTGATATGGTTCGGACGTTTGGTTGCAATTCTAGAAGTTCTTGAAGTTCACAGTGATTTTCATACATTTTGGCATCCGATTCATGGTTCTAAAGGTTATTTTGATGTTTCAATCACACAAGCGAGTTCGTTTTGTGTATTCAGACTTGTGTGGGTGATTGGTTTGGAGCCCCGAGGGCTCGGGTGAGTTTGGGAGTGGTTTCGGAATAGCTCTCATGAATTTTGATTTAATGGTTCTCGTTTCTTCGCATTAGTGATGTTCTGGTCGCAAATGCGGCCACCGCATTTGAGAAGAACCATCGCATTTGCGAATCCTGAGCGGCTAGGCATTTCTCGTATTTGCGATGAGGCTACCGCATTTGCGAAAGTTAACTTTCGCAATTGCGAAGTTTCTGTCGCAAATGCGGCCTTAGCAGGGTAAGTCCAGGCTTCGCATTTGCGAAACTTTCTTCGCTTTTGTGAGTTCGCATTTGTGAACCCAGTTTCGCAAATGCGACATCTACATAATGCTAAAAGCTGGGAATTCCGAGTTTTTGCTTCATTTTCATATTTTTGAACCCTAGCTTCGAGGTGAGGCGATTTTAAGAGAGGGTTTTCATACCAAAACATTGGGTAAGTATCTTAAATCAATTTCCAACTATATTTTGTGATTATATATTAGATTTAACATCAAATTCAAGAGAATCTAAAGGAAAAATTGGGAAAAATTGTAAAATCTTTTAAAAAAAATAAAATGATAATTTGACAGGCCAAATGGTATCGGAATTTGATGATTTTGTATGGGTGAACTCGTATCGTAATGGGTATTCGATTTTTGTAAATTTTGTCGGGTTTCGAGCTGCGGGCTTGGGAGTTGACTTTTGTTGACATTTTGCAAATTGTATAAGAATCATAGCTTTGTTAATTGAAATTATTTTCTCTTGCATTGTTTGATGTATTCAAGTCATTTTTGGCTAGATTGAGCCGAGTGTTGATGAATTGGTAAAGAAAAAGCTGAATTGAGTATTGAATTGGTCGGATTGAGGTAATTTTCTTGCCTAACCTTGTGTGGGGGACTTCCCATTATGATTTGAGTCTTCTAAGCTAATTGTAGCCCATGCACGCGAGGTGACGAGTGTGTGATCCATACGATGTTGTTTGCGATCCTCTAACTCTTACTTGTTACTTGGCCCTTATTTGCCTTAATTGCAGTGATTGTCCTCCTTATTGTTTTGTTATTTCTTAATTGTGAATTCCCCTATGACCTTGTACATATATGATATGTGTCCAATTTGTTGTAGTTGCCACTGTAGTTATCACGTGCCTTATATGTCTTGTTCTGCTTCTTGGTTATTCTGTGATTCTCTTGTTACCATGTACTCATACTCTTGGTGGTAGAAATCCTTGTGATTGAGTTGTTGAATTGTTGTTGTTGATGATTTTAAACTATGTATGCCAGTTGATATGTTGAGGAGGAATAAGGGAGAATTGATGTTGTCTGGTGGGATCGGGTTGCACACCACAACAAGGATTAATAAGGGTAGACATATGGGATCGTGTTGCATGCCGCAATAGGAGGAATAAAGGTGATATATATTGAGGAGTAATAAGGGTGGACTGGTGGGATCGGCTTGCACGCCACAACAAGGAGTAATAAGGGGGAATGATCATGTTGTTACTGATATGGTGATATATATGCTATTTACTCTTATTATAATTGTTAAGTAGTAATAAGAGAGGATTGGTGGGATCGGGTGGCATATCGCAACAAATATATACTAGTTACTTTTACTGTAATTGTTACGGAGGAATAAGGGAGGATTAGTGGGATCGGGATGCGCGTCGCATCGATATATATATATGCTTATGTATTCCTCTTTGACTGTACAAGTTATTCGGTGGTTTTACATTTAGGATTTGGTTATAGCTGAATACTGAGAAGACCCTAGTTTATTTATTTAAGACTTGACAAATTGTATTTCGGATTTCACTGAGTTGTGGAGATCGGGTTATTGGCATTTAGTTGTCGTCTTGCCATTGTTCCTTGAATTCTTTCCCTGAAACTATTTTTCTAGTGAATTAATTTTCAAAGTGAATTTATTACGTTCAATCATTTCCTCCTGTTCTATTAAGTTATAAGTAATATCATGAATTAAAATAAAGGAGTTAGTACTACGGTGCTATTTATGACTTTTAAATTTGAACTCGTCGTGCATATATGTATCTTTCAATAATCCAAACTCCTATAAATGTTATGTTCTATTTCAATTAGCTTCTCAATTAAATTTTCTTAACCTGATGATATCGGATCTTACTTAAAAAAGTGATTTCTACTAAGTTTTAATTTAGTAAATCCTATATTAAAGGTAATAACTCATTCGATATTGTATTTTATTTGAAAAGGTTATTTTCTTTATACAAATGATTTCTAAAAATAGCTTTATCTTTCCTTGTTGATTTTCTAATTTGTTTAGAAGTTGTAATCTACTATATGTCTCATTTAGTAATTGTTCAGAGGTATGTAATTTAAAGTTAGTGAATATCAATATTATTTCTGTAAATGTTAGGCTTACCTAGTTTAGAGACTAGGTGTCATCATGAATCCTTCGGAGGGATTTTGGGTCGTGACAAGTTAGTATCAGAGCTCTAGGTTCATAGGTACTACGACTCATAAGCAGTTTTAGTAGAGTCTTGCGGATCGGTATAGAAACATTTGTACTTATCTTCAAAAGGCTACAGAACTATTAGGAAATTCCACTTATTTCGATCCTTAACGTGCGATATTGATTCAGCTCGAAGTATATAACTTGTGTTCCTTTACAACCACATGTGTATGATATTACTCTCTCAATGTCCGATGTGCACTAATGGTTCGTGATGCTACAGACGGGCTACGAGGGAGTCAGGGGTGCTCAGACTTTGTCTCAACGTGTTGTCCAGACTGAAGATATAGAAGTATTGAGGGACTATTCAGTTGTTCATATGGAGAAGCAGCGATTTCCGGAATCTAGTTGATGAGTGCGAGATTGGGAAGGTTTAATTGGTTTACTAGTCGTCGCGATTGTGGAAAGGTCATGAGATGGGTGTTGATTGGGGATAGTTAGTGGTATTGGAGTACCATGTGATTTGTGTTGTTCGAGCTGTGAAGGTTATTTTTTCGGATCATCGGATGATGCTTTCTATGGTTCGCGCCAAGTGGAGTAGTCCACTAGCAGCATTCAGATTGTAGAGTCAGATTTACATCGGTGTTGTCCTGAGGTATATGTATATGTTGTATTGGTAGGTTCCCGAATTTTGTGTATGACTAAGGTTTGAGAACTTGCACGGGATGATGTTAGGGCTTAGGTGTTTCTGCATCATCAATGAACCTACATTTCAGTATCAAGGGGAGTCGGAGGAACAACTTTAGATTCATAAAAGGTCTATTCAGTGTGGGTATCATGGTTGCGGAAGGATGGGGTGCTTCAGAGGAAATGTGGTGGTTTATGAGTTGCTGGGCTACGTGGTTCGTGTTAAGATTATCTATTTTTGGGGCTTTGATTGGGATTATTACATATCGGCTATCCGAAGAAATGGGTCAGTTCCGTGGTGTTGGGTCAGCATGGCAATGGAAGTAATTGGTCCTTTGAATAGGAATTCTCTACTGGAATTGTGGCAACACTCTGGTATTGGAAGGTTTTTGAGACTCTGTTGTGTTGGGGAGATGCGGTTCTAATGGCTTAGTTACGTGCGGGCGGATGTCTAGGAGATCTCGATGGTTTGGGCAACGGCTTGAGTTGGTTGGCTGATATGGGCATAAGGAATATGTTGTACATTGTGGATTTCTCCTGAATAGGTATCATAAATTAATAGGGTATTGGCATTGTAGGCTGTCATATATGAAGAGTGTGCATTTTTTGAGACCTTGAGTTTGGTTTGCGGGTGTGTGGCTAGTAGCATGGTGATTACTGGGTTTTGAGGCTTTCGAGGTTCATGTTTTGTTACATGGCCGAAAACTCTATATGAGTGCTTGAGCAGAATGATGGGATGTGAGTGATGTATCAACCATTTGATTTGCGTAATTGAGATTGGGTATGGAGATTTTGGTATTCCCGAGGTTTGGGGGCTAGATGCCCTTATGTGTGGACTATTTCCTGATTGTGGATTGTGAAGAAATGTCGAGGATGGCATAATTAATAGCATGCATTATCGGTAGGTTGTTGTAGATTTTTGAAGATTATTTTACCTAATTGGGAAGGATCAGGGTTTTGTTGGGGGCTATTTGGAAGCTCAATGATAATATGTATTTCTTATCAGGTCAAGTTTGTGTGCTCTTATGAGATTGTAATTATGGTTATGTTATCATGCAAAATGGATATTATTTGTGCCCCTAGCCTATGTTATGTGCTACTCTTTTATGATGTGTTGGGCGCTGAGGTTGTATGATTATTCCCCACGCATGTTGTAATTTTGTTCAGACCTTATTGCGATGCGGGCGAGATATCCCTCGTGATGTTGATCTCCTCATTTCACCCTAGCTATGTTTGCTTTCTTTCATGTCTATTTATTTATTTATATTCATTTTCTCACAGTTATAGTTGTGCACTCTACTGTACTTGATATCAGTATTCATATGATCAGTGAACCCGAGCATGTTGGCTTGATGAGTATTTAGGAGCGGGCTGCACGCAGTAGCGGATGTTATGTGGGATACCCTTTCCTTGTATTTATTTGGTGTTGTGTTTTCCCTCTGTGGGACGATTTGATGAAAAACTATACTTTTGTTATTACACATGTTGTACTTGTTAGATAATTCTTATACTTTACTCTTCTTTATTTGTGTTGCATAATTGAGTTATTGCTCGTTTGGTGTACGATTTGTGTGGTGTGAAAATCCGCGTGGTTTCATGATGAGTTATTAGTTGGGTTGTTTGAATTGGTTGAGATGAGGTTCTTATACCTGAGCTTAGCACTATAGTATTTGGGGGTTAGGAGTGTTTGGAAGTATAAGGTAGTCTCTGCTAAGATTTTGTCAATGGCCCTTGACAGGCAGGGGAGCTTCTTGACTTGTTGACTTCATGGGTGGCTATGAGTTTCTGCATGTTTCTTTATCATGGCCAGTGTTGTGGAGGTCCGGAACAAGGTTATAATCAATGAGAAGTGTATTGCCAGCATCCAGGATGATATTTGAGCAGCTATGGTGGTCAGAGGTTATTACTTCGGGCATTTTAGTTTTGTGGAATAGCATGTGATTGTATTCTAGATTGGAATTTTGGCTCGATTTAGCTTGTTCAGGTTCATACAGTGTGATGATGTGGGATTCGGGTCCTATGATGAATTTCAGATGTTTGAGGCTTCGATTTTGTCATAAGGGTATGGACTAAGGATGAGATGAGACCTTCAGTTAAGTTGCATTGTCAGTCCTATCTAGGTTTGGGTGATGGGGAATCACCCCCGGGTGTATGTATGAGGAGCACATTCAGTGGTTCGATGGCTTTGGAATGACTCCGGGCACTTTCGAGGACGAACGTATGTATAAGTGGAGGAGGATGTAACAACCCGACTGATCGTTTTGAGCAATTGCGTCCGATTTGGTGGTTTGAGGTCACTAGAAGCTCCATATTATGTGTATCGACTTGCGTGCATGGTTTGATTCTGTTTCTGGATGAATTAGAGTCGAATTGGAAGAAGGAATCTAGTTTTGGAAGCTTAAGTGGTAAGAATTTGATCGGAATTTGACTTTTGAGTAAACGGCTCTGGAATGATTTTGGGATGATCTCAGTAGCATTGTATGGTGATTTTGGGCTTAGGCGTGCGTTTGGATTTGGATTTGGAGGCCCGTAAGGTAATTTAAGGCATTTCGGTGAAAGTTGGAAAAATTGAAGTTTGGAAAATGGAGAGGTTTGACCTATAGTTGACTTTTGTGTTATTGAGGTCGGAATGCGATTCCAAAAGTTGTAACATTTCCGTTATGTCATTTGGGACTTGCCTGCAAAATTTGGCGTCGTTTGGAGTTGATTTGATAAGGTTTGGACACTTGGTTGCAATTCTAGAAGTTCTTGAAGTTCATGGTGATTTTCATGCATTTTGGCATCCGATTCGTGGTTCTAAAGGTTATTTTGATGTTCCGATCGTGCAAGAGAGTTTGTGTTGTGTATTCAAACTTGTGTGGGTGCTTGGTTTGGAGCTCCGAGGGCTCGGGAGAGTTTTGGAGAGGTTAAGGTATAGCTCTCATGAATTTTGATTTTCTAGTTTTGGTTTCTTCGCATTTGCGATGTTCTGGTCGCAAATATGGCCACCGCATTTGCAAAGAACCATTGCATTTGCGATGCCTGAGCGGTTGGGCATTTCTCACATTTGCGATGAGGCTGCCGTATTTGCGAAAGTCGACCTTCGCATTTGCGAAATTTCTGTCGCAAATGCGACCGTAGCAGGGTAAGTCCAGGCTTCGCATTTGCAAAGCTTTCTTCGCTTTTACGAGTTCGCATTTGCGAACCTAGTGTCGCAAATGCGACATCTGCAGCATGCTAAAAGCTGGGAATTTTGAGTTTTTGGTTCTTTTTCATATTTTTGAACCCTAGCTTAGAGGTGAGGCGATTTTGAGAGGGGATTTTCATACCAAAACATTGGGTAAGTATCTTTAATCAATATCCAACTATATTTTGTGATTATATCTTAGATTTAACATCAAATTCAAGAGAATCTAAAGGAAAATTTTGGGGAAATTATAAAATCTTTCAATAATGTAAAATGATGATGTGAAAGACCAAATGGTATCGGAATTTGATAATTTTTGTACGGGTGAACTCGTATCGGAATGGGTATTCGATTTTTTGTAAATTTTATCGGGTTCCAAGGTGCGGGCCTGGGGAGTTGACTTTTGCTTACTTTTTTTAAATTGTATAAGAATTATAGCTTTGTTAATTTAAAATCTTTTCTCTTGCATTATTTGATGTATTCAAGTCATTTTTGGCTAGATTGAGCCGAGCGTTGATGAATTGGTAAAGAAAAAGCTAAATTGAGTATTGAATTGGCCAGATTGAGGTAAGTATCTTGTCTAACCTTGTGTGGGGGACTTCCCCTTAGGATTCGAGTCTTCTATGCTAATTCTAGCCCGTGCAGCGAGGTGACGAGTGAGTGCTCAGACTTAATTGTGGAAAACTTGGTAGAGTTCTTAGGTCCTTATGTTCATTAAGCGGGAAGTATTCTGATATGATTGAGTTTCCTAACTGCTTGATTTACCTCTATATGCTCCATACGATGTTGTTTGCTTTCCTCTAACTTTTACTTGTTACTTGGCCTTTATTTGCCTTAATTGAAGTGATTGTCCTCCTTATTGTTTTGTTATTTCTTAATTGTGAATTCCCCTATGACCCCGTACATATATGTTATGTGTCCAATTTGTTGTGGTGTCCAGTGTAGTTATCACGTGCCTTATATGTCTTGTTGTTTTTGTAAAGGTGTTGTGCTTCTTGGTTATTCCGTGATTCTCTTGTTTGTCGTGTACTCATACTCTTGGTGATAGAAATCCTTGTGATTGGGTTGTTTAATTGTAGTTCGTGTTGATTTTAAACTATGTCTGGTGGTTGATATGTTGAGGAGGAATTAGGGAGAATTGATGTTGTCTGGTGGGATCGGGTTGCACGCCGCAACAAGGAGTAATAAGGGTGGACAGGTGGGATAGGATTGCACGTCGCAACAGGAGGAAAAAGGGTGGACAGGTGGAATCGGGTTGCACGCTGCAACAAGGAGTAATAAGGGTGAATGATCATGATGTTACTAATATGGTGATATATATGTTATTTACTCTTATTGTAATTTTTAAGGAGAAATAAGGGATGATTGGTGGGATCGCGTTGCACGCCACAATAAATATATACTAGTTACTTTTATTGTACTTGTTACTGAGGAATAAGGGAGGATTGGTGGAATCAGGATGCACGTTGCATCTATATATATATATACTAGTCTTAGGGTACGCACTTTGCGCGTGTACCCATGATAATAGGCTAGATTCATGTAATTTGGCGACTGTTTATACCCCAGCTTGACTATGTTTCTCTGTTATAGGATAGTTAAATGATTATAAATTGGCTCTAATTGTGAATTTCATGTTTTGCAGGAGCGAGTTGCGCGTACGAGGACTTAGCACTATATTTAGAGCTAAATTGAAGCAAGGGAAGCCCCTCAGAGCTGAGTACGTTGAAAGAAGAGAGAAAAGAAGAGCTGAAATGATGATCCACTAGCGCGACCGCGCTAGCCCAGGAGTTCGAGGAAGAATACTATGCCATATGCGCGCCCACTAGCACGACCGCGCTAGTCCAGTTCGGAAAATATAATTCAGGGGTAAACTTGGAAGTTCGAGGGTAATTCCACTTAACCTATAAGAGGTCCAGCTCGCCCAAAGGGACATTATCAAGGTTTTTAGATTAAATTGGAGGCAAGAACAAGTGTGAGAAGAGCAATCAACCATTATAGTTTTTCAATCTTCTCTTTGTTATCTTTATTTGCACATTATGAATACTTTTGTGGTTTTATCTTGCTTTGCTATGAGTATATAAATATTTAGTCTAGGGTTTTGATGGAACCTATTGAAGGATGAACTTCGTGTTATGTTAATATAGTTTTCCCGGTTTAATCTCTATTTGTTCAACTGTGTTCTTGTTGTAGTTAATTGATAGGATCCTCAATTAGCTGTGCCTATTTAGTATGTATTACTCGGGAGAGAGTGCATATTTAGGTAATTACTGAACAACACCACTCCCAAAGTATATGAGGGATCAATAACTGAGGGTTTAAATGCGGGATTAGGGATAACGAAGCCTTGGGTGCGATCTAAAGTGAGCTGTAATAAAAGCCAGCTAGCGTAACTCGGGAGAGTGTGTCTAGTAAATTATCGTGATTACTCGGGAGAGATTTATGGTAATAAGAGTGCACATGATTAATAGAGACGATTAGGCAAATCCATGCGAAACATAACAGGAAGGGATTCTGTCAATAGGGGAAATGATAACCTTAGATCCTTCTCTTACTTGCATACAACCAAGTCATAGTTAGCTTTTAGTTTACTCGCTTTCATTCAGTTATAGTTAGTAAAAACATCTTCAATTGTTATTCAAAATATCTGGAAAGTTGATTATGAAGAATTTAGTAAGTCTAACGAAAGTAATTGGTAGGTTAATTCCCAGTGGATTCGACTCTAGGCTAAATACTCGGATTATATTTGCAGCGACCGCTTTGTCCTTTTTATAAGGCATAGTTGGACATGATCAAATTTTGGTGACGTTGCCGGGAATTAACTGTTTTATCAATTACAGTTGAAAGAAATACAAAAATTCTTAGTGTAGTCAGTTTTCTTTATTTTCAATCTATAGATTGAAATTTTAACATTTGTTGACTTGGTTGCACGGGTGCATTCCTAGAAACTCATCGAGAACTGGTGAAGTATTTGAAGCATTATCAGATCCTGAGAAAGTTTTCAAGGCCTTGAATCGGGCCAACCGAAAAAACAATCAACTGAACAACTCGAACCAGACATGGGAAATAATTTGTTACACCCAGCTGCGCCATTGGCGCCAGTGGCACATCTTGTTCTAGAGGTTGCTCTATATGACTGGGCACAACCCACAGTAGAGAACTTGGCCACAACAATTTTAGTCCCGCAGATACAGGCCAAGTCGTTTCAAATCCCGAACAACATGCTGCACTTGTTGCAAAACAAGGGACTATTTTCGGGGTCATACATCGAAGATCCTCAACAGCACTTGAAGAATTTTCTGTCAATTTGCAAAACCCAAAGGTATCCCAATGTAACTCAGGAAGCAATAAAGTTGTTGTTGTTTCCATTCTCAGTTACAGGAGCTACCTAGACTTGGCTAAACTCGCTCCCCATTAATTCCATATTGACTTGGGAGGAGTTAGTCAAGCAATTTGTGAATAAGTTTCATCCACCCAACAAGACTGCTCAGCAAAATGATGAAATTTTAAGCTTCAAACAGAAATCAATTGAGGCACTGCAAGAAACGTGGGAACGATTAAAAGGGATGTTGGTTATATGTTCGTACCACGGTATTCCAGATCAGATGTTGGGGCAACAGTTTTACATGGGTTTGATAGATAACGTAAAGGCTAATGTTGATGCTTCAGCTGGTGGAGCATTTTTGAGCAAAACATGGAGAGAAAACCAAAGCATGCTTGACAAGATGGCACAGAATTCGGGGTGGACAACCAAGAATACACCTATCACTCCAGTAGTTCACTTAGTGCCCTTAGATCTATCCAACACTCTTGCTGAAAATATGAACACATTAATGACACAGATGAGTATACTCACTAAAAAGGTGGAAGAATCAGGGCAGAAGCAGCAAGTACACATTATTGATGCTACCAATGGGGGTTTATGCACATCTTGCATTAGTCAGCAAGTTGGTAACCAATAGAATGCAAAAAGTGATCATCATCATTACCTTGAGGACATGAATTATATGGCTAATTATGGGGGCCAGAGATAGGGTGGTCATAATTGGGGCCAACAAATCAACCATATAGGCCAATCCAGCCATAGCTCAACAATGAAAATATGGGAGGTATGTGACCTCACAACAATATGGCACCTTACCAAAGTCCACAGGGATATAACAATCAAAATCAGCAGCAGGGTTATCAACCTCCTCAGCAGCAACATGGTAGAAGACAGGAAGATGGGTTTGCCAGACTCAAGGCAATGATGCAGCAGGTTATTGGGTCAAATGCAAAAATGAGCGAAAGGGTAGATGCACATGAGTGCAGATGGGCCAGATATTGATGTCTTTGAATAATCATCCTCATGGGATATTGCCTGCAGATACTCAGATATATCCAAAAGATCAAGGCTCCAAGAAGCTGATGGCAGTGAGTCTACGTAATGGCAGAGACTTAGACTTAGAGCAAGACAGGGGTTGAAAAAGTAAACAAGCTGAGAAACTTGTACCAGTACCCATTGAGCTAGATGATTCAACGAAACTGACAGAGGTGACGGTACAACCTGCCCAGGAAGAACACAACACATAGATTGCGACTGATAAAGAAGCTAAGGTAGCCCAGAAACCGGTAGTTGAGGTGTTTCTTGACAAAGAAAATACCCAAATCATTGGGAAGAAGAGACCTCCAGCACCATTCCCACAGAGGCGGGCCAAGTACCAGAAAGAGGAACAATACAAGAAATTCTTCGAGATGCTGAAACAAATCCAGGTAAATATTCTATTGATTGATGCTTTGAAGGAGATGCCTGGTTATGCAAAATGATGAAGGACTTGATGTCCCAAAAATTCGATTTCCAAAACTTGGCCACAGTGACTCTCACTCAGACCTGCAGTGTTGTGGTGACTAGACCAATTACTGAGAAGCTGTCTGACCCAGGGATCTTCATAATTCCTTGCACCATTGGTAACTTTGCTTTTGTTAAGGCACTTTGTGATTTGGGGGCTAGCATAAATCTAATGCCCCTGGCGATCTATAAGAGGTTGGGGATTGGAAGAGCTATACCCACTTCTATGTTATTGCAGCTGGCTGATAGAACCATGAAAAGACCCTCTAGTATCTTGGATGATGTGTTGATTCAGGTAGGGAAATTTGTGTTCCCTGTAGATTTTGTGATTCTAGATTGCAAGATTTATGAAAAAATTCCCATTATTTTGGGAAGGCCGTTCCTGGTCACATGGAGAGCTCTCATTGATTGTGAAAATGGGGAGCTCAAGATGAGGTTGAACGATGAGGAGATAACATTCAATGTGCAGAAATATATGAGGCCACCAAGTGGATTCGCCAATTATTCTCTTATTGAAGCCGTGGATGTAATCGTAGAAGCAGATGATGAAACGTTGACTATTGAAGACCCTATTGCTGCATGTCTAGTGAATTTAGATGAGGTGAATGGGGAAGAATTGGCAGAATGCGTGTTGGCTTTAAAGGGCAGAGGGTTTTGGGATAGAACACTTGAATTCGAGCCCCTGTACTTAGAAAATAGAGAGACTCCTCCAGCCAAGTCATCCATAGAAGAACCACCAAAGCTGGAGTTGAAGCCATTGCCCGCCCATCTCATTTATGAGTTCCTATGACCTAACTCTACATTACCTGTTATTATCTCATCTAGTTTGTTAGATGTGTAGGCACAACAACTTTTGCAGGTACTCAAGGAGTGCAAGACTATCGTTGGGTGGACCATGGCAGACATTAAGGGGATTAGCCCGGCATATTGTATGCAAAAAATTCTGCTGGAAGAGAGGTACAAACCTTCTAGGGAGCACCAAAGAAGGTTAAACCCCAACATGAAGGAAGTGGTGAAGAAAGAGGTGATTAAGTGGTTGGATACGGGAATCATTTTCCCTATCTCTGACAGCAACTGGGTTAGCCCGATGCAATGTGTTCCTAAGAAGGGTGGTATGACGGTGGTCAAAAATGACAGCAATGAGCTGATCTCTACAAGAATCGTCACAGATTGGAGAATTTGCAAGGACTACAGGAAATTGAATCTGGCCACCCGGAAAGACCACTTCCCACTTCCCTTCATTGATCAGATGACTGCCAGGGAGGTCTCACTTCTATTTTTTGGATAGATACTCAGGGTACAATCAAATCTCCATTGCACCAGAGGACAGAGAGAAGACATCCTTCACATGCCCATATGGCATTTATACTTTTCGTAGGATGCCTGTTTACCGTGAAAATGGTAACAACAATTAAATTTGTAAATGGGATTCTAAAAATATGTGATCTATTTTTATGCTAGTTGTTAGAGCATATGATTCTAGGAATATAAAGTTTAACTATGAAATGCAAGCTAAAACGAGGCAGTAATCAAACCGAGGGGCTTACTGCCCTGGCTTCGGACTGGTCGATGAGGGACCTCGGGGACAATACCTGGGCTCAATCTCGAGCTATCGGTGGTAGTCGAGAATGGAATAATAGTTAAGATATGATTGAATAAGGCTCTATATGGCCAATACCAAGCAATAAATGAAGAATAAGTGTGAGAGTAGTAAATGCCAAAGTGGCCTCGAGCTAATAAGATGAGCGAGTTAGAGAAAAAGAGAGAGAAAGAGATATTATTGATCTTGTGGAGAAGTAGTTGGAGCAACAACAGCCCTTTACAAAGTGGCATGGACTCTCCTTATAAAGGAGAGGAACCCGGCTATAGTACAACATGTATTAATTGTAAAGTATGGAAATGGGATGGCTAGACGCGATGTTTCGGCATGGACGCTGGATAGGTTGGCTCTGTCAGACTTAGTCGTATGCCTTGGGAGCTTCCTCTTCTGTTTTGTCCTCGACCTCCATCTTCTTTGAGTCGGGCCTCAATGAGCCCCGAGGGAGGGGACTCGGTCGTGGGTCCATGTCCTCGGGATCTCGAGGCATTCTTCCGGAATGACTTGATAGCGAGAAATTAAGTCCTCTGATTTTGCCGCATACAGATAGTCTCTGTGTTTCCCAGAATGAAGTAATGGGAAATGATTCTGACACCTGCCTCCTCGAGCTTCTTACAGCGATGTCACCCCAACGATACAACCTGTGGTGCAAGCTTTTGTGGCAACCAGGGTGTCCCATGGACTTGTGTATTTTGACATCATTCAAAGCACTGCCGATTACTGTTCTCCAAGGTGACTGTACCGCCGTCGATTAGGTTTTTCAAGAACGCAGTAATTGCGTCCGCCTGTCAATCTTCCAAACCCTCGATGACCGTGTTGTTGCCCCCTATGAATGGGGGTGACTTGGTGTCATTTTTCCTATCCCAGTACCTTCGTTGGCTCATTTTCCCACTTTTTCTTATCATCTTCTTCTATCATTGAAATTATGCTTGGAGCTCATGGCCTAAAGGCTATTTGGTAGAGCTCCTGTAGGTTGTGTTGCGGCCTCTTGCCGGGGCTTCCCTTTATCGAGCATGACCATGCTGTCTCGTCACAGCTGTGGTCGTTGTTATGTTCACCGTTGTTGTTGTTGTTGGCTCGAGACGATGACGGACGGGGGTCAATTCTCCTTGCTCGCAAAAAGCTCTTTGGATTACATACTGTTTCTCAAAAAAGGGCTTGGATTATACACCGCTGGTCACTCTTCTACTTAGGCCTGGTGTGGACCTTCATCCCTTGGGTTTTTCCTTTCCCAAGGGAAAAAATGTCACTATCGTCCATTGAGGCTGGGGCCTGCCAAATCTTCAACCTTTGACTTTGGCGGGCCATGTCTATTTTCTCTGCCTCCTCTGTAGCCCCTCCTTTTCCTCTTCTTCATCTTTTCGCTCGGCGGGGACCCCTCGGGGGATTGAACTGGGAACCTACAGGAGGTAATGGTCGAAGGAGTCACCCTCAAAGATGCGTGCTCGAGGGGCGGTGCTCGGGGATGCTGATACCGGAGATGGACCTTCGAGGATAAACCGAGCTCTCGGAGTTCATCACATGTACATTCTTCTGTTCCTCCGCTTCTATGTAGAGATCCTTTGTAGGCTTTTGTAATTGTATGTAAAGACCCCTCGAGGGTTATTGTACATGGAAATATATGAATACGAAGATACTTCCTTGATTTCTGTTTTCAACTTTTGTCCCATTATTGTACACTTTCATGCCCTTCGAGGCATTTGAATGTTTTCCTTTGTTGTTGACCGCTGATATCTAATTCGGACGCGAGCATTCTTTCCAATCCTCTGCCGATTGACATGGCTCTTTTCCGGGCCCGTCATCATACCTCGGACCAAGCCTGAATTGATCTAATAGGCTCGGGCTGTCGGGACCTTCGAGTTGCATGGAGATAGTATGCTGAGTTTTAGAGCTTTTGAGAGTGGTATCCTGAGCGAGGGTCAGCTTTGGGTATTGGGGGGCCTGCTTTGAACTTGATACATATAGCTTTTTAAAGCGTAGTGGATAGACTTTTGTTGGGGAGTTGCCTTATGCTCAGGCGATGCCTCGAGCTCTCCTAGAGCTTTCACGATTGGAGCTTGACACACTTATTTTTCTTTTGAGAAGAGGAAACCATGAGATCGGGTACTACCTCAAGTTAAATGATGGCATTGAAGGCTTCTCAAAGCCTGACTTCTCTTTTGGCAAAGATCCTCAAGGTCAGGCACTACCTCGAGACTGGAGACAATATAGTTGACTCTTTGAGGCCTAACGTCTTGTCGATAGATGCCTATGGAGTCGGGTACCGCTCCAGGATCTGTATCAAGTCCGTTGGCCTCCCAGGCTTACTCTGGACAGGCGAATCATCATTGTTCCTTGCATATATGTGGGGTGGCCTTTGTCTCTTTGGGAGATCTCATTACTCTAGATAGTTATCCCTCCACCTTGGCATCGGGTTCTTCGTCTCTTCAGGTGCAAAAAGCGTTGGATCTTGTCATTGCCTTAGTCGGTTGATTCTACCATAGCCATGGCAACTACTTCGAGGCCGGCCCGGCAGGGAGAGGAGAGTTCCACGCCCATCGTTAAGGACCTGCGGGAGTTCACTCTGAAGACTGTATCTTTGATAAAGGAGGAACATCTGGAGACGTTGAGGAAATACTGCAGATGGAGCGAGGGGATAATGTTGCAGGTGCTTTCCCCGGGTGAGAGCATTACGGACTCTGCTGATGGATTCTTGAGTGTAAACCTATATCCCTTTGCATTTGGCCCCTTGACAGGGTCGTGCTTGATTTCTACTTGAAGTATGTGGTTACTTTGGTGCAAATACGTCCGTCGTTCTGGCGAGTGGTGCTGATGATAAGGTTCTTTACGGAAAAGGCTAGGCTTGCATTCACGCTCAGCCACCTCGTTAGGTTGTATCGACCCTTTCATCACCGGGGCCTGTTAACCTTGCGGTGTCGTTCATCTATGCCCTTTGTTGTCGATGACGGAGAAGATGGGGACCAAGAATGGATCAGTCGATTTATCTGGGTTTGGACGGCTGACATTATCCTCATGGAGCTTATGCCGTTTCAAGAGGGTTGGAATTATGCTCGTGAGTGGAATGTATGGCGCGTTCTCAGATTTTACTTATAGCAAAAGTTAGTTGAGTAATCGTGTTTTCCCCTTTTGCAGCAACTTCATGGACCCCGGGCAAAGTTCTCGATCTGCTCGGCTAGGTCCAGAGGTTGGTGACTCGTTCGACCTGCGATGAGTGTAGGTGGCGAGTTGTGTCCCATAACAGATGGGAAGAAAAATACCAAGGTATGCGCGTACGATGCCTTTACCTTGGTCTTCGTACATTTGAGATGACACTTTCCTTTTTCCTTTGCACTAGCCTTGCCGTTGCAAATATTGGGCAGCTCCTTAGGGTGAGGATGTGTCCTTCCGGAGAGGGGAAGGAGTCGTTAGCCTCCAATCTGAGGGGTGATGGTGACAAACGAGATCTGTATCAGCAGTGTGATGGAGCTTTTAGTGGGGCTAAATGGGCCCGTGTCTTCGAGGAGAGGACATCGTCTGAGCCTGCTGTTCCTGGGGTGTTTGATTCCCGGATGGTGGTTCCTCCGAGTGAATATGCTTTGCCCCAGGTTGGTTCTCCCAAGGACGAAGAGGCAGGATCAACAGGAGTGTGCTCTGCCTTCGAGGTAGCCCGCCGGCTTTACTTCATGGTGAGTTTTGGCGCACTTCTACTGTATTTCGCGTCCTCCTTTCTTCATTGAGTTTTTATTTTGCAGGCCTTTGATGGGCTAGGGTCTGAGCTGCTCCGTCAAGCGGCCAGGCTTCGGAAAGCTCTGGACTAGGGTGAGTCCCTTAGGCTCCTTAATGAGGAGAAGGAGGCTGAGTTGTTACATTAGCGATATGAGGCGTACCGGAGCTCAAATTACGAGAGCTTTTTGACGGAGTAGGTAACCTTTCGTAGTACGCATTTTGCTTTTCGACCCTTAAAGTTACCCCATTTTTTCTATCTTAGCTACAGAAAAAGACGGAGGCCTTGGAGTACGCTAAGGGCGACACTGACCGTGTCAGGAATGCTTGCGGTGAACTAAGGGCTCTGGTGCAGGCTCAAGCTTTGGAGGAGAAAGGTGCCTTGGCCAAGGTTCCTGCCTTGAAGGCTCAACTTCGATTGGCTCATGATAATGCTATAGTTCAAGCAGATATGATCGGGAAGCTCGAATCTGATCTCTCGAATATCAGGGCTGAGATAATTAGTGTCCGGGCTGAGGTAGGATTAAGTCAAACCACGACTAATCAGGAGATGGCGATTCGTATGAAGGACACTGCTGATGCCCAAGCCCAGTTGAAGCGGGCCCTCGAACGTGAGAAGAGTATTGAGGAATATGTTTGTTGCAGATCCCGAGGAGAGGTACTTGAGGAGATTAGCGTTAGTGGCTTCCTTCTCTCGGAGGAGTTGACTCGAGCAAGGGCGGACGAGCACAACGCTTGGTCCCTTCTTGCTGAAGTCATGGAGAGCGAATCTAGGGCTGGCAGGTCGTAGCCTTTTGGAGCGTAGATTTCGCCGCTTTTCCATTTTGTACTTGATATTTGCAGAGCATGTTTGTAGATAGAGAGAGAGCCTTTTGCGTATGTAAATAAGAAAAAACTTGGAGTTTTATCCTTGTTGTATCTCTTTCTTCATTATTTTCGACCAAGCAGGCTGGTTTCGATGTCTGGTGGGATCCTTGTCGATCCGGAGCTTACTAGATAGACCCAGAGGCCCTTAGGTGCGCCTTTTGACATGAGTAGTTGTTAGGGCCTCTGTGTTTTGCCTAGCTGTTTAGGCTTAGTCCCCGAGTTAGGCCCTGATTCGAGTTTTCTGACCTTCAATCCCCTATGCCCGCATAGGCAGATGATAATTGTCTTTATTTTTTGCCCTTGGGCGTTTGTTGTGTCAGCTATTTTGGGTTCAGTCTCCGAATCGCGTTGCGACTCGAGCTTTAATTGACCCTCAAGTTTTTCCCTGCTTGCATGTGCGGATGGCAATGGCTTTTGTGCTTCGGGTCGAAGCGACCTAACAAGTGTGTGGCTCGGAGGTTCGTTTGTCTGGAGACAATGGTGTTTATGCCTTTCCATTAGGCATATTGTATTTAACTATTTTGGATCCGGTCTCCGAATCGGTTTACGACACGAGCTCATTTTAATCCTCAAGTTTTCAGTTTTCAAGCTGGCGACAGTGGCTCTTACGTTATTTGGTCGTTGAGACCTTTTAGTGTGCGGCCTGGAGGCTCGTTTGGCTGGCAACAATGGCTCTTACACTTTTGCCCGTGGGCTTTTTGTAGGCTTTGTTTTCCTTTCGTTAAGGTCTTTTTTTTTAAATAATTTTGCTTGACCTGTCGTCGGTTCTGGAAGAACCTCGATTTCAAGTCGTTAGCGGCGATGTTCGAGCACCTCGGAAGGTTCTTAGCTCATAGGCTGAGTAGCTCGAAGCCTTGTGTTTTGGAGCAGACATGGTCGAAGCTCGTTTGCCAGTTGAGTGAATCCTATTTTAACCGGTTCTTTTCGAAGTATATTCGATGTAATGGCCTGTGATTTTGTTAGTGACAGTCGAGCGTCCCCGAGTCACGTTAATTAGGCTAGATCAGCCATTTTGACCGTAGTCATATGTGTTTGGCCGGAGCCATCTTTGATCCCGAGTGATAGCTTAGGCGTCTACACCGAGGGTATGCCCTTTCGAGATTCTTACTACTACGACGTATAGCCTAAACTTCGGGATTGAGTTTTACGCCTATAGTAAGGTCTTACAAAATTTTCATGCTTGTTGAGGTCTTACAGTTTGTCATGGATGTTGAAGTCTTACAGTTTGTCATGCCTGTTGAGGTCTTACAATTTGTGTTGCTTATGTAGACTAGATATGGTTATACCGAGTCTGCCTGCTCGGGGTCTTACAGTTTCGGGTTTTCTAGTGATTGGAGACAGTCTCCGAGTCATCGAGTTTGCTTCGGCTCGAATGTCGTTACTTGTGAGCTCGGAGTTACCTTTATGAGGCTTTATAAGCCCGGAGTTCCGACCTTGGGGTCGTGCGGTGCCAAATTATTGATACTAAGTCTCCGAGTATTTCGAGACGCATTTGGTGGGGAGATCCCCACCGAGAGTATACTAAAATTTACTTCTTTGGAGTATGAGATGCTGAAAGATATCCTTTTATTGCTTGGTGTAAATACATATCATTTCGTTGTTGTGAACTCGAGCTACGCGGGCACGGCTCCTTGGACCATTTGGTTTGGTATATGATTCCTTATTAAAACTCAGTCTGCCGTTACCCAGTCCTTTCGAGCAGACGGTGCCTCCAAGGGGGGTGCCCTTCATCGTTAGATTGCAGAAGAAGGCATGTGATCATGTCGGATCCTCCTCATGGGTACATTACTCCGCTAAGTATTTTGCTGGTGATACCTTCTTTAGGGCGGGAGTCCAGCCGAGGGGAAAGAGTGTGGCGGCTCATGTTAAGGCCTTGAGGGCTCCGAGTAGAGTTAGATCCCCCGAATGCCCTGACCCGGTGTCTGCATATAGGTTAGTGAAATATAACGAAGGAGGGAGGTAGTTTTTATTTACCACATGATGCGTAGGCAATGTTTTGAGGTTTGGTATATTCCCGTTGTTTGGAGGTATGGATTCTATTATAGCCCTCCGCTGTGTTTAATCTGGCTTGGCCGACAATGTGGTTCTCTTACCTTCTGACTCTTTCAAGAGTGGATATGTTGATGCCAGCGACGCATCATATGATGCGGGATTTCCCCTTGTTGCGTATCGCTTCCTACTGACGGTTTTAATTTCGTCCCTTGTGTGGTATTTCGTCCTTTTGGTGAAGTGGGGGCAAACCCGTCCTTGGATGAGGCGCCCGCGGTCGTCAGGATAAGGCGATCGCGCCTTGCGCCTCTTTTGATGATATGGAACTTGGCGTTTCGGCCTAGGCCAGTCATGTCGTACTGAGAAAATGGTCTTTCTCCTTGTTATAGTGATCGCCGTTTGGAATTCATCAAAGATTTGGGATGAGGTTGTGTTTTGACCCGGCGGTCCGAGCTGTCCAATCATCATTAGCCCGTCAGTGCTGATCGATCCACCTGCACTCATGTGCATATTTTTTATTTAAAATGGATCGAGTGAGGGAGGAGGTTACCAGTACGTCATTGCGATGTCGAGATGAGGTCTCGATACCCTCTTTTCTGAATGTAAGGGCGTCCTCGGGGGTACACCCTCGGGTTTGCCTTTCTCTAGTGGTGAGAAATTTTGCTCTCCTTTTTACAAGTTCTTGGAAAGGGTCATCGTTCCTCCATCATTGCGGTGATGCACTGCGGCACGCTTGCTTTGTTCCTCCTGGCTACCTTCCGTACTGGGGACTGAACTTGAATTCGGTCGCTCGTCAGTTCTCGGCAGTGATTTTTGCTGAGCGGCTTAGCGTCTTTCCTTCGAAGCTGGTGATTACCTTCGACCCCGCCGTCACACTTGCTACGTAGTTCCCGTGCCAGGCTGTGACGCCTTTGAGAGGAATTTGAATGAATTGGCCTGAGCCATTTGACGTCCCCGGCTTCGCCTATGGCGAGCACGATGCTTGGTACAGCGATGTGGAAATTGTACTCTAGTGGGCGAGGCACTCTTGTCGGCCATGCGTCCTCATCGAATCTGGTTTTATTAGCTATCCCTCGAGGATTTTACCCTCGGGCCTTTCTTCGATTGTTGCGAGGTAGTTTGCACCTCGGGACGTTCCTCTTGTCTGCGGCACACGGGTGGTACCTCGCTTTGTTTGGCATTGGCTTCTTTGCTACGAGCCCGTTTGGGTAAGTTGAGCCCGAGGGGGCTCCCGGGCGGTCATCCATGACCCTGGTTTGCGACTAATGTCGGGTATGGGTATCCGACCAGGTCTTGACTGGGTACCTGATCAAGCTTTGTTTGGACTATCCTGAAATCGTTGGGTTCGGTTTGTTTAGGCTTTGAGTGAAGGCCTGTATTGCCCAGTCATCTAAGATCGGGGGTAATCCCGTTCGTTCAGTCGGGGAATGAGGTGCGAATCCCTGTAGCGTTTCATTCTCCCTTTGCTCAGCCTTAGATGTTTTGGGCTTTGTCGTCGTTTTGATGGCGCCTGCGTATGCCTTTATGGAGGAGTCTGCCGATATGGTAGGTGAGTTTAAGGGGTTGGGCGCTAGGTTATGATGCCATGTCATAGTCCCTTTCGAGAATGTTTCCCCTAACCTCTTCAATAAGGAGGGTTCGGTCTCATCATATTTTGGGTCGTTGCCTTTTCCTGCGCATGTATAGGCGGTGATGTGTTCGTTGGGATTTGAGGTCCCATTGTACATAGGGAGTTCTGGCATTCTAGACTTCTTTGAAATGGGTCTCGGGGCCATTTCCTCGGGGAACGGCCGTTGCATAAACTTCCATGAACCTGATTCAATCCTTTTGGAGAGATCCCCAAGCCTCTTTGCTATGGTAGGGTCGGCTACCAATCCATTATTGCTTGACTTCTCGGGTACTCGCTCGGCGGGGGGAGCCATTTTTGGCACTGTTGTGCCGGGAGTCTTCGGATGGCTTTGTAGCTGAGTGATGGCCAACTGTTGTGCCTGCAACATTTCAAAAATAACATGAAGGCTAACTTCCTGTTCTTCCCGGGCTGGGGTTCTTTGGGCTTCCTGTAAGTCGATGTGCCGTATGCTCCTGTCGGTATGTGAGGTGTCGCCGACCCGTTGTACGTCCTGTGAATCTGTGTTCGCTGGAATTGGCCCGGGCACATTAACGGGATTCTGTGGTGGCGCGCCGACAGTCGGAATAGCCACGCCATTTTTCCTGTGGTTTTCGAGGTTGTCATTTTCGACTCTGTTTACCGAGCCAGACATTTTGATCTGGAATCAAAGATCTTGGACAAGAAAAAGTGTGAAAGATAAATAGTGTTTGTGTAATAAAACTAGCAAGAAAATAATCACTATTATTTTTAGCCCCACGGCGGGCGCCAAACTATTTACCGTGAAAATGGTAACAACAATTAAATTTGTAAATAGGATTCTAAAAGTACGCGATCTATTTTTATGCTAGTTGTTAGAGAAGATGATGCTAGGAATATGAAGTTTAACAATGAAATGCAAGCTAAAATGAGGCAGTTATCAAACCGAGGGGCTTACTGCCCTGGCTTCGGACTGGTCGATGGGGGACCTCGGGGTCGATACCTAGGCTCGATCTCGAGCTATCGGGGGTAGTCGGGAATGGAATAACAATTAAGATATGATTGAACAAGGCTCTATATGGCCAATACCAAGCAATAAATGAAGAACAAGTGCGAGATTAGTAAATGCCAAATTGGCCTCGAGGTAATAAGAACGAGCGAGTTAGAGAAAAATAGAGAGAGAGAGAGAGAGAGATTATTGATCTTGTGGAGAAATAGTTGGAGCAACAACAGCCCTTTACAAAGTGGCATAGACTCTCCTTATAAAGGAGAGGAACCCGGCTATAGTACAACATGTATTAATTGTAAAATATGGAGATGGGATGGCTAGATGCGATGCTTCGGTATGGACGCTGGATAGGCTGGCTCTGTCAGACTTAGTCGTGTGCCTTGGGAGCTTCTCCTTCTGTTCTGGCCAAGACCTCCATCTTCTTCGAGTCGGGCCTCGACGAACCCCCGGGGCCTCGAGGCATTCTTCCGGAATGACTTGATAGTGAGAAATTAAGTCCTCTGATTTCGCTGCGTACAATGCCCTTTGGACTATGCAATGCACCCGTCACATTCCAAAGGTGCATGATGGCCATCTTCACTGACATGGTCGAACACATAATGGAGGTGTTCATGGATGATTTCTCAGTGGTGGGAAACTCATTCGACGAGTGCCTTATAAATCTGACCCAAGTGTTGAAACGATGTATTGAGACTAACCTGGTACTTAATTGGGAGAAATGCCATTTCATGGTACAAGAGGGCATAGTCTTGGGACACCAGGTATCAAGTAAGGGGATCAAGGTGGATCGTGCTAAAGTTGACGTGATAGCAAAGCTTCCACCCCCACTTCAGTCAAGGCAATCAGGAGCTTCCTCGGGCATGCCGGTTTCTACCGGAGATTCATAAGAGACTTCTCGAAAATTGCCAACCCTCTCTATAAGTTGTTAGAAAAAGATCACCCATTCTTATTTTCTGATGAATGCAGGGTAGCATTCGAGGAGTTGAAAAAGAAGCTAAGTCACAACACCCATTATTGTCGCCCCCGACTGGGAGCAACCATTCGAACTTATATGTGATGCCAGTGACTATGCAGTGGGGGCAGTGCTGGTACAGCGGAAAGACAAGCTAATGCACCCAATCTACTATGTCAGTAGAACTCTGAGTGGAGCCCAGCTGAACTCCACTGTGACTAAAAAGGAGATGCTGGTTGTGGTGTTTGCATTCCACAAGTTCAGATCATACCTGATTGGCTCTAAGGTAATTGTATATACTGATCATGAAGCTCTTAGGCACTTGATTGAGAAGAAGGAGTCCAAACCGTGCCTGATTTGCTGGGTGTTGTTACTGCAAGAGTTCGATCTCGAAATTCGTGACCATAAGGGCATAGAAAACCAAGTCGCTGATCATCTATCATGACTTGAAGGAGCTAAAAACTCATATGAGGTTGAGGATATTCTGGAAACCTTTCCATACGAGCAGCTACTCGCTACAAGCCTTGAGGAAGTGCCATGGTATGTAGACTTTGCAAATTACCTAGCAAGCGGTATAGTTCCTTATGACCTTTCCTCTATGTAAAAGAAAAAGTTTTATCGTTGCTGCCGCATGTATTATTGGGATGAACCTTATCTGTTTCGAATATGTGTTGACAATTTGATCCGGAGATGTGTCCCCGAGATAGAACAATCTTCTATTTTGCAGGCATGTCACGCATCGGCGTATGGAGGGCATTTTGGAGGAGTTAGGACGACCACGAAAGTGCTAGAGGCTGGGTTCTACTGGCCAATAGTGTTTAAGGATTCACATCAATGGGTGAAGGGCTGTAATGAATGTCAGCAAACCGGGAACAATTCTTGTCGCCATGAGATGCCCATGAACCCAATTCAAGAGGTTGATGTGTTCGATGTCTGGGGGATAGACTTCATGGTCCCCTTTGTCAGCTCTTTTGGCAATAAGTGCATACTTGTTGTTGTAAATTACGTGTCCAAATGGGTGGAAGTTGTAGTACTTCCCACCAATGATGCTAGAGTGGTGGTGGGGTTTTTTATGAAGAATATATTCACTCGTTTCGGGACCCCAGGAGCTATTATCAGTGACGGAGGCACTCACTTCTGCAATCGAGCCTTCTAGAAATTGTTAGCAAAGTACGATGTGCGCCACAAGGTGGCAACCCCATATCATCCTCAGACTAGTGGATAGGTCAAAGTGTCGAATAGAGAGATAAAGAGTGTACTGACCAAGACTGTGAATGCCACAAGAACTAATTGAGCGAAAAAGCTAGATGATGCACTCTGGGCCTACAGAACTGCTTTTAAAACACCAATTGGTATGTCACCATATAAGTTGGTGTTCGGGAAGGCCTACCACTTGCTAGTGGAATTAGAACATAAAGCTTGGTGGGCAATGAAACAACTGAACCTGGACATTGAGGCTGCGGGCACAACTAAAGTCACAGAATTGCATATTCGACGAGTTCCGATATCTTGCCTTTGAGAGCAAAAGGTTGTACAAGGAAAGAATGAAGAGGTTGCACGACAAAATATTATTGAGCTAAATTTCAACCCCGGGGACATGGTATTTCTCTATAACTCAAGATTAAGGCTATTTCCGGGTAAACTCAAGTCACGACGGTCTGGACCATTTCGAGTGGTCGAAGTATTCCCTTCAGGGGCCGCAGAGATTTCATCAGAGATTGAAACTATATGTAGGCATGAATGAACCAAAGGAAGTGTCAGAGATCCACCTGACTGAACCTCAAAGGTCGAGCGAGCCTTAAATGCGCTTATATGTGTTGTGCCGCGACGTTAAATCAGGTGTTGCATGGGAGTCAACCCATTGATTTGTTGTAATCGTCATGCCACGACATTAACTAAAGCGCTAGTTGGGAGGCAACCTAATAATAGTTAGTAGTTGTTAATTTTGAGTTTGGGAAGTACTAACCAATGCAGGTGAGCTTAGGCAGGTGATAAGTCCTTCGGACGCGGAAAGAACAAGTGAAAAAATGAAAAACATTTTCGTGCCCAGGAGAGCGCCAGCACTACCCACCGCACTAAAGGTCGTGCATATGGGCAAACATTTTTCCTCAGCTCTCAAACACTAGCGTGACCGTGCTAATGGCCACGCATATGGCCAAGTACACTATCTGGACTAGCGCGGCCGCGCTCGTACCGCGCTACGACCGCCCACCTGATGCATTTTTTTAACTTAATAATAGTTTTTGTTATTTTATTTTATTTTTTTCCCCTTTATTGTGTATGATAAGTTTTTTCCCCTAACTATTCCCCCCTCCCCCCTTCTAATTAATCCCCTCTCTTCACTTCAAATATTCCCACACACTGAAAATTCCCCCCAACCCTAACCCCCTTCTTCTTCAACTTCCATCTTCTTCCAACTCCCTCTTCTCCAAATTCCCAACCCAAATTTCCCAAAGTTCAAGCTACGCTCTCACCTACTCTTCTTCACTTCTCCCCACATTCTCTCACTACAGGTATGAGTTCTTTTTGCCATTTGTTTTCTTCTTTTTTTTACTGAATTTCATTTTTATTTTTTTAATTATGTACTAGCTTTTTCTTTTCTTTTCTTAGTAGGAATTTGTAGTGTATGTTGTAGTGATTGTGGGTGGTAATGTTGGTGAAGTTGTATCTTAACTTAGCGGATGAAATTGGGGAAATTGTGGTGTTATTGGGGTTGCAACATGTTTGAAATGGGGTGTGGGTAGATAATTCCCACAAGATGTTTGTTTAAATGCCTCAATGAATATAATTGAGTAATTGTGACCGATTGTGCGCGTGAAGTCTGAGTAACCGCATTGAGTCACAATTTTTTTGGGCTGTGCTAATATTATTCCTTTTCTAGGTACTATGGCTCCATCTAGGAAATGCCGCATCACAGATGCCTCTTCCAACAGTCAAGCTGGATCGTCCAGGGTGCGCGGGTCAGCTCCTGCTCGTCCCTTTGATAGTAGCAGGTTCATCTCTGCCAAGGCTCAGGACCAATTTGCGGATAAGGCCACTAAGAAATCCATACCGGAAAGGGGCATAGATATATGGTCAGTCCAGCTGGGCTACCCTCACTTGTATAATGAGCTGCTAAGGCGGGGGCTACAAATCTTCATTGATGAGCCGGATGAGGGAAATGTGATGGTTGTCTGTGAGTTCTACGCAAATGTAAAAGAACATGTGAATGGCATAGTAACTGTGCGCAGAAAGGCAGTGGATGCCTCTATTGAGGCTATACGGAGGATTTACCAGCTGCCCCCTCTTGTGGATCCATATGAAGACTATTATGAGGGGTATGGCATATCACACACGCAGTGGGAGATGTTCTTTGAAACAATCTGTGTACCCGGAAAGGAGATTGTCTTGATGAAGTATGGTCAGACGTTTCACTCCGCGGTATTTACCTTTGAAGGGAAGTGCTGGTTGTATATTATCAACAACCGCCTGATCCCATCTTCCAACACTACGGAGGTGAATGGTCCTCGAGCGGCTCTGATTTAGTCTTTATAAATGGTCACAACTTTGACATGGCCAAAGTGATTCATGATGAGATGTTCACCCGTTGTCCGGTAAAAAGGTATGGGTTCTTCTTCCCTTCCTTGGTTACTTGACTTTGTCGGGCAGCTCGGGTGCCGAAAAATATGGATGTTGATGGAAGAGTGCCAAAAGACCACAAGTTTCGAGCAGATAAGGTCACTACTGGGAAGGAGCCGGTGGCAGCAGGTGGTGATGATAGTGGTGATTCTGATGACTCTGAGGAAGAGGAGACTGAGTAGGAGGATGTGAGGGTCGAGCCACAGGACCATGAGCAAATTGCAGCACCATCTGGGGCTACTCAGGTTACTCGGTTCATAGCTTTGGAGCAGGAGGTGGCTGGATTGCATACTTCGGTCACTGACTTGGGTACACATGTTGACACAGTAGCTGCCCAGCAGATGAAATCAGAGAAGAAAATATTGGGTTGGCTGAGAGCTCTGGGTCATGCTTGCAATTTGAACCCAGACACGGTCTCCAATAAAGAGTGATCTTTTAGGGAAGATCCTTTACCTCGCCATTCTTTATTTTGAATGACATGAGGACATGTCTTCCTTTTAAGTGTGGGGTGGGGGATACTTCAATGTATGTGTGTATATGTAACAACTTGACTGTTTGATGTTTTCTTTGTTTTTCTTGATTTTTTTTGTGGTTTTGAGTAATGGACAAATTAGGTAAGTTTAAAGCAGGTAAGTTGACTGGTCCCGACGACGGATCTCTTTCGACGGGGTTCTTGAGGGTCTAAGTCGACGCAAAAAAAAATCTAAAAAAAAAATAGGAATATGTTGGACTCTTCCCGATGACGGATCTTCTAGATAGTTTTTTTAAGGGAAGTAAGTCTAAAGAAAATACCAAAAAAAAAAATTTAGGTAGTGTAGTAACTCCCCCTTGGTATTTCTTTGGGTCACGGTGGTTTTCCAAGGGTTTTGCTTGAACCGGGTGTAGTTAGTTTCTGTTTATTTTGTTTTTAGTTTTTAGTTAGTATTGATGGGCTATGAGCTGAAATAGAAAGAGAAACCCTCGGCGTTGATACACCTGAACACAGTAGACACTAGAGTGTAACGCTTAGTCACAGTGGTTGATTCTTGCTAGAGTGCCTTAAATTGTATGTTTGTAACTGACTTGAATACTCAAGCGAGAGTGTTTTGATAAGCCAATCTGGAGTGAGTCATGTGCCATGTGTGTGTGAGTCGTACTGTATTCTATGCTCTACATTTGATGCCTAGAACTTGCCCCGTGTGTTTGCAAAGCAAAACAGTAGCTTTATTCAATCTTAGAAGTGATATAGGCCATTTTGTGTTAAGCCAGATATATAAAGTATACCCATCTAAATGCAATACATCGTAGTTAACCCCATTGAGCTTATAAGCATGTTTCTTTGGAAACAACATTACAAACCTTACCCAGTTATTTGAACGGCCCATCTGTTTGAACCCTTTTTTTCCTCCCATGAGCACTTGAATGATTATGAAATATGCACAAGCTAAAGTATGGGGTGGTGGTTTGATTTTTGAGTGGAACCGATGAAATAGAGAAAATGCAAACCGATGAAATAGAGGAAATGTGCAATTTTTAGAAAAGTAAAAGATTAAGCACCACTTAAAAAAGAGAGTAAATGTAGTAGTTGATAAGTGGTGACTTGATACAATTGCACCTAATGGAGTGGGATGTTCTAAATAAAAATGTGGTGGAATGTCTGGTTGACATAAGTATGGTTTTGAAGGTTAATGTGATTGTATTAAAAGTGCTTAGGGAGGTTAGTCACTATATCCAAATATATCCTACCCGTCCCTTAGCCTACATTACAACTAAGTGAAGTCCTAATTGATCTTAGATTGAAGGGGCTCGATTCGTAGAGTAGTACACTACGGGAAAGCCTATGGTGCGTCTTCGTGGCATATGAATTTTCTTTCAGAGAGTGAGCGGATGTTGTCTATCTAAGTTCCTAATTGTTCTTAATATTATTATTTGTGGAACTACTCTCTTGTGTGATGTGAGGGCATGTGATTCACGAAGAAAAGGTAAGTCTTGACTTCTGTATAGAGTAATTTGAGTAAGTAAGAATATTGCACGGCACATGAGAGTCGACTTTTGAGGCAAAGATTATTCACTACTAGACGTAACTTTGGTGATTTGTTCTTGGTGTGATACGTTGGGGGAAAAGCTTAGTGAAGGAACCTTTATATAGTGTGGTGGATTGCTTGAGGACTAGCAATGATTTAAGTGTGGGGTGTTGATAATAGGCTAGATTTATGTAATTTGGTGACTGTTTATACCCTAGCTTGACTATGTTTTCTAATTGTGAATTTCATGTTTTGCAGGAGCGAGTTGTGCGTACGAGGACTTAGGACTGTATTTGGAGCTAAATTGAAGCAAGGGAAGCCCCTCAAAGCTGAGTACGTTAAAATAAGAGAGAAAAGAAGAGCTGAAATGATGATCCACTAGCGCGGTCCCGCTAGCCCAGGAGTTCGAGGCAGAATACTATGCCATATGCGCGGTCAGTAGCGCGCGGACTAGCGCGACCGCGCTAGTCCAAAACAAGTGTGAGAAGAGCAATCAACCATTAGAGTTTTTCAATCTTCTCTTTGTTATCTTTATTTGCACATTATGAATACTTTTGTGGTTTTACCTTGCTTTGCTATGAGCAGCTAAATATTTAGTCTAGGGTTTTAATGGAACCTGTTGAAGGATGAACTTCGTGTTATGTTAATATAGTTTGCCGGTTTAATCTCTATTTGTTCAACTATGTTCTTGTTGTATTTAATTGAGAGGATCCACAATTAGTTGTGCCTATTAAGTATGTATTACTCGGGAGAGAGTGCATATTTAGGTAATTATTGAACAACACCATTTCCAAAGTATATGAGGGATCAATAACTGATGGTTTAAAGGCGGGATAAGGGATAACGAAGCCTTGGGTGCGATCTAAAGTGAGCTGTAATAAAAGCCAGCTAGCGTAACTCAAGAGAGTGCGTCTAATAAATTATCTTGATTACTCTGAAGAAATTTACGGTAATTAGAGTGCTCATGATTGATAAAGACGATTAGGCAAATCCATGTGAAACATAACAGGAAGGGAAGTCAACTTAAATGCATTTTAAGTCAAAATTTCAATATTTTCACAGATTTTCACATAATAGCTTTCCGTCTACGCGTCCGGACTACGCACGCAAATCGAGGTGATACTGAAAGAGGTTTTTAAGGCCTCGGAATGCATAATTCATTTTAAAAACAAGTGAGAGGACGATAAAACATGGTCAAAGTATTTGTATTTGTTTGTTCATAGATTATGTGTTGTCATTGAATGCCTTTCTATTTTCCCTGCAAAAGATTCAACCCAAAAAGATCTTTTGAATCAGATTGTATGCAATCATATACTCATTGATTTCGCAATTTTTAAGGTATCGCTGAAGATTTTAGCTTAATCTAGAAATCGTATTCTTATTCATGTTTGTTCATTATTGTGGATTGTTTTTTAATGATTAGAGAATAATTTTTTGCTTTTAGAAGATATCTACCCGTGGACCAAGTGTGGTACCTTTTAAAAATAGATTTACAAACTTGTAATTCAATTTTTTCTTAATTTAGAATTTTAAAATCAATTAAAATTTTGCTTATTACATCTTTCCTTATTCGAACTATGTAGAAATTCTAAAACTTAAAAATTTAAAATTAATTATAGCTTACATAATTTTTTTCCTTATTTGAATTATTTTATATAAATATAATACATTTCATATTAATTTTCCTAAGGATTAATCTCCACATTGATTTCTTTCCAAGTTTTTGTTTCATGTTTAAAACAAATATAAGTGTAGTTATTACTTTTATTGCTCTTAGCAATTGATATAGAGACCATTATAATAAAAAGGAATGAATTCTTAATCCCCGATGTCAATCACAAAAATATTTAAAAATATTGATTGACTCTTATTAGGTGCCAGGTTTGCGAGTGGTTTAATTATTCTACCTAAATTTAACAACAAATTATAGACTACTTTGGTAAATAGAATAATTTTTAAATTTTCCTAACAATCGGAATTATCACTTCAAAATGATAATAAATAATTGTTCCTTTTGGTTTGATATTCTGTTTATTGAATCACGACAATACTCTGATCATTAAGTCCAAATCAATTTCTGAAATAACTACTATACAATTTATAACAATACACTTTTTTGGGGATAAATCTTCTCTTCTTGGTGAATACTAAAAAAAATAATATGACAATTTGGTATCATACTATTTAAAAGTTTCTCAAAAGAATTGATAATAAAGCGATGTTATATGTTATTACTTCTTATCATTGAAATCTGAATTACTTCCTGTACTTGTATACAATATTTTATTAATAAACGTGGAACACACGTGCAACGCACATACACTAAAGCTAATATAAAATATAAATATTAAAGACCTTCTTGTTCTTTTCTTCTTATTGTTTCTTCTTTTATTATAATAATGAAATTATTAAAAAATAATTTTAATTCCCATTCAGAAGATCTTAGTTTTCTCCTTGTCCTAAATATTAGGACTTCCTAAATTATTCAAATAAAGAAAGATTTTGTAATCAAAATTTTAATTGAGTTTAAAGTCCTAAATATTAGAGGAATAATTTAATTACAATTTTGTCCAATTTAAAACTTATTTTTAAAGGGTAAAAAAAGCGAACAACATTTCGCTATGCGCCTTCGTGCTTTTAATAATAATGGTTAACAATATTCCTAAATATAAATAAAAGTTGAAAGTGAAATTTTCATAGTGTAAATTGAAAGTTCTAGTAATTCTAAAACTGAAAGGAAATAAAAATAAAAAATTCTAAATATTAGGGTAATTAATTAAATAATTATTCCTAAATAGTAGGAAATTAATTAAATGACTATTCCTAAATATTAAGAAAGTAATCAAATGATTATTTTGTCCACTGTGAGATATATTTTAAAGGGGTAAAAAAGGCAAATAACATTTTACTAAGGGCCTTTGTGCTTATATATATATATATATGCTTATGTCTTCCTCTTTGACTATACAAGTTATTCGATGGTTTTACATTTTATTTAGGATTTGGTTATAGCTGAATACTGAGAAGACCCTAGTTCATTTATTTAAGACTTGACAAATTGTATTTTGGGTTTCACTGAGTTGTGAAGATCGGGTTATTGGCATTTAGTTGTTGACTTGCCATTGTTCCTTGAATTCTTTCCCTGAAACAATTATTCTGGTGAATTAATTTTTAAAGTAAATTTACTATGTTGAATCATTTCCTCCTATTTTGTTAAGTTATTAGTAATATCGTGATTTAAAATAAAGGAGTTAGTACTACGCTGCTATTTATGACTTTTAAATTTGAACTCGCCTTGTATATATTTATCTCTCAATAATCCAAACTTCTATAAATGTTATGTTCTATTTCAATTAGTTTCTATATTAAATTTTCTTAACCCAATGATATCGAATCTTACTTAAAAAGGGATTTCTACTAAGTTTTAATTTATTAAATCCAATATTAAAGGTAATAACTCATTCGATGTTGTATTTTATTTGAAAAGGGTATTTTCTTTATTGAAATAATTTCTAAAAATAGCTTTATCTTTCCTTGTTGATTTCCTAATTGGTTTAGAAGCTGTAATCTACTATATGTTATCTAAATGAGACTCTTTGAACATCTTAATTACATTGGTCATAGTCCCTATGTACTGAGTAGTATAAGGATGACATTATGCAAAGTGAGATAGAAATTTGTTGGCACAAGGTGCCATATGTGCTAAAGGATTGGAAATTGAGGTTATGATATGAGACATCGAGTTTTGAGATGGTTGGAATTGTGCATCAGAATGGATGTGATTGACTGAGTTAACATCGCCTTCCTTATTTGGGTACATTTTGGTTGTCTGTGTTCCGACTATGTTGGTGTTAATTTACTTGGCTATCTTACTTTACCATTCGTGTTCCCTTATATTGTCTTCACTGTTTGTAGTTTGATTTCTCCCTGTTATTGGTATTATTTGTTGTCTTTACCATTGTTAGTTTATTACTATATCATGTTCACTTTATTAGACCAATAGGTGTCTTGACTGTCCCTCGTCACTACCCCATTGAGGTTAGTCTGGATACTTACTAGGCACCACTGTGGTGTGCTCATACTACACTTATGTACATTTTTTTGTATAGATCGAGGTATTTAATCAGTAGTAGCTGTGTAGATTATCGCGGTGGAGACTAAAGTTAAACTTGTTGCTGCATTCGCAGGCCGCGGAGTCACCTTCGTTTGTACTTATTTTCATTGGTTCCTTTTTATTCTGGAACGGTGACATATTTATTTGATATAACTACTCTTAGAAAGGCTTATGACTTGTACAACCGGTTTTGGGAGTTGTAATTGTTCAGAGTTATCTAATTTAAAGTTAGTGAATATCAATATTATTTTTGTAAATGTTAGGCTTACTTAATTTAGATACTAGGTTCTATCACTACTCCTTCGGAGGGATTTTGGGTCGTGACACAATGAAACTTAAGAACATGTAATTTTTCAACCAGATGTCCAAATTACGTCAAAGCAACTCCGTTTCGCACCAATGTTTGCAGGCAAGTCACAAATACAATAATGAACTTATACAAAGTTCCGAAACCGAAATTCGAACTCGGTAGCAACAAAGTCAACCAATGGTCAAACTTAGGAACTCTTTAAACCTTTAAATTGCTAGTTTTTAACAAATTGCATTAATTCAAGTTAGGGACTTCCGAATTCGATTTCGGACATACGCCCAAGTCTCAAATTATGATACAGACCTCCAGGACCATTAAAATGTTGATCCGGATTCGTTTACACAAAATATTGATTGTAGTCAACACAAATGAGTTTTAAGGCACGATTTTACAATTTCATCAATTTTCTCATAAAAATGTTCCGAAAAAAGGACACGGATTGCTCACACAAATCGAGGAAGGTAAACGGGGCTATTCGAGGTCTCGGAACACAGAGTGACTCAACTGCTTGATACCCTTATAGTTGTTGCAATTCTGGACATCCGCTTTATTCTTGTACACCGGGACCATCAAGTTCCACCTTCATTCATCAGGCATCTTCTGCGTCATAAAGATGACATTAAATAATGGAGTAAGCCACTCCAAGCACGCCACCCACATCCTTCCAAAATTCTATCGGAATCTCGTCCGGCCCGGTAGCTTTACCCCTACTCATCATCTGCATTACCTTATCAACCTTCTCCACTTTAAAGCGCCTACAAAATCCAAAATCTCGTTGGCTCTCTAAGTTCTCCAACACCCTAAGCACGATGTTCATGTCCCCATCCTCGTTCAAGAGTTTATGTAAATATGTCTGCCACCTAAGCCTAATAGATGCCTCATCAACCAAAACCTTACCATCCTCATCTTTAATACATCTCACTTGATCCAGGTCCCGAACCTTCATCTCGCTAACTTTAGCTAACTTATACAGTTTCTTGTCACCGCCTTTATTCCCTAGCTCCTCATACAAACGGTCAAATGCTGCAGTCTTAGCCGTCGTGATCGCTAATTTTGCCTCTTTCTTAGCCTTTTTATAACACTCACTATTCGTCCTCCACTGCTCCTCGACTGCGCTCTCCACAAACTTCAGATATGCTGCTTTCTTGGCTTCTACATTTCCTTGGACTTCTTTATTCCACCACTAGTCCCCTTTATGGCCTATCGCGTATCCATTCATGACTCCTAACACCTCTCTAGCAGCTTCCCTATTACAATTTGCTATCGTGGTCCATGTGAGCACGTGATTTTTGCTTTACTAAAACCACTCCAAAATAAATCAAAAAATAAAATAAATTTCTTTTACTGTGTAATTCTTGAATTTGCGTGGTGTTAAATATTTGTGTTATGTCAGTAAATGTTTACTTTGTCATAATAAATTGAAAATTAAAAAAAAAATATATGTTTCATGCATATCTAGGATTTAATTATGCATTTAATAATTGATTCAAAACAAAATCACAAAAAATATGCATTTTTATTTTTTCGTCATATTAATTGTGTCATTGTATGATTAATGTTTTATCTACGTGTTAATGGTTATTAAACGATAATTAGTATTATTATTATGATAATTTTGTTTTTATTATTTTAATTAGGAATTTAATAATTAGGAATTTAATTAGGAAATTAAAAGAAGTAGAAATTAAGTGGGTAAAACGGATCTGGGCCAAAATCCTAAACAAAAAAATCAGGCCCAAACCATTTTTAACCCCCCCACAGCCCAATCTAGGCAGCCCAGGTCTGGTCCAAACCAGACGAGCCAAAACGACAGCGTTTGGTCGTGGCTTCTCGGGGACCGTTGGATCAAATCCAACCAACGGTCAAGATCTCACCCCCTTACCCGTAACCCGTAACCCGACCCAGTGACCCGACTCAGCCGACCCTGGCATTAAACCAAACGACATCGTTTGGTTTAATGAATTGATCCTGGCCCTTCATTCTACTTGATCTAACGGTTAGTATCAATCCACCCCACCCCTATATAAGTCCCAAGCCCCTACCCCGGCCCCTAACTGAACACCCCCCCTCCTCTCACTGTTCATCATCGTCCCCAAACCCCACTCCTAACCCTAGCCGCCATAGGATCCCACCACCTGAAACCCGGCGGCATCAACGCCGCCGGTCACCAAAATAACACCCTAGAATCCCCTGCATCCTCTACACAGATCTAACATTGGTTTCCTTCGAATCAGGCCCAAACTCTTCGAATCTTAAATCGAAGGTTGGCCTGAAAACCTTACCTTCTCCGATGGCTTCCAAAATAACACCACAACTTCCCCTAGATACCCTCATCACGGATCTGTTAGTTGCATGGCTCGAGTCCTACTGGAACTGCTCGAATCTTCATTTGAAGATTCGAGTAAAACTTGAACCTATCCCAACCTACCTCAAACTAACACCAAATGACCCCTAGGCCACCCTCACCCTTGTATCATATTTGGTTCTCCTCGAATCTGACCAGAAATGGTTAAATCCCAAATCGAACCTTCAGGAGCCCTAAATACCAAACTTCTGGATTTTTGTCCAAATTGATTAAAAGATTGAGGTTTAATCGACCTTAGTCGAAGTATTTTCAGTGGAAAATACTTCGATTAAGGTCTGTTTGATTTCAAACCAAATACGAATCCAAGTTGAGTCCAAGTCGGAATGTATTTGAAGGGTCAGAGGTATTTTTTCTATTTCTCATGTGTATTCTACGTGTATTATATGTTTGTTTTCATTAGTCTGTTTAATTTTTCATAATTTTCTAGTCAATTTTGTTATACTGTCCCCTACCCATTCTACTTGATTCCTAAAGTGAAATGTTTCTGTTGGTTATGTTTGTTTACAATGTGTGTAATCGACTCGATTAAGTTCGTCGATTAGTTACATTATGAATCCCCGTTTATGATAATACATTGTAATAACCTGCTCACCTGTTTTGATTGACTATTATCATGTTGTTGTAATCAGTTAGTTAGTCCTTGCTAATTAGTTGGTTCTTGTTTAATAAGTCAGAAAGTTTATCAAACATTTGAGTATTAATTTCTGAGCAGTTGGTTTCAGGTAGTGTCAGTATATTGACAATGCCCCTGCATTCATACATATTTCAAATTTAGTTTGAATTGTTCTGTTGAATTCTGTGTGATGTTGTTGAGATGTTAGGTAAATTCAATTTCACAATTGTTGGGTAGATACAACTGTGTTAGAAACTTAAGAGAATTGGTATTAGCTGTTTTAAATCAGGTTGATAATTAGGTTTGAACAGATTTTTAAATCTGTTTCATAATAGATTTTGATCTTGTATTAATGGGCAGTAATAACAGTAGGATTTCAGGGCATTTCTGGGAATGAAACAGTAAAAAACAGTGTTAGTGCTAGTGTGCTGGAAGTGGAATGTAATGGCTATAATTTAAGATACTAATGGGAAACAAAGGGTAATGGGGCTGCTTAAAATCAGGATAGGATCATATAAAGTATTAAAAAGTAGTTTGTAGTGGAACTTTCTGTTTTTTTTAAAAAGAATAAAGGGGTCCAAGAAGAACTTAAAAGTATAGGACCAGCGCTGTATAAATACAGGTAGCTGGACAGCTTAATAGGGGGGGACTTGAAGAGAGTTTGAGAGATTTTAGGAGAGGAGAAGAAGAAAAAATCTGATTTAGGAACCTTTTCAGACAGAAAAGAAAGGAAAGAGAAAAAATCAGTAGTTCAAAAGAAAATCTGACTTAGCAGATTTTAAGAGAGTGAAAAGTCAGATTTAAGTGTGGAAAATCAAGCAGAAAAATCAAATTCCTTTCGGAATCTGAAGAGGAAGAAGAAACAGAAAAGAAACAAAGAGAACAGTCACACACACACACACAGATACAGCAGCAGAAACAGAAAAATCAGAAAAATGGGAATTTGAAACTGAAAAGAAACTGAAATCTGAAATATTGTTCTTTTGTTGAATCTGTTCAACTTTATTTGATTCCATTGTTCAGTTAAAATCTGCAGTGTCTTTTAAAAATATCGTCACTGTTCATTTGGGTTCCCCGGATCCTGTTTGTTGCTCAAATCTGCTGAATTATTTGGCATATTCTGCTGAATTTATTACTGCTGCAACTGCTGAAATTTACTCCTTCTATCTTCATTTTCAGGTACATATCTCTTAAACTTTATGTTGGAAAGAGATTCAACATGACAAATAAATGAAATTTTAAATTGTAATATTGCCTCCTATCGTTTAAGTTTAAACATTTAAGTTTCAACTTTGATTTCATGTTGGATAGCCAGTAGTGAGTTCGACTTGATGGCTACAAGTTGATTGTCTTATTTTTTCACTTTGTACTAATGTTATCCATGCTGAAATTTCATTAGTTTAGTTATCTTTGAGTTGTGTAAATAGGAAGCATGGCAGAAAGTTGGCTTTATTTACACTTTACGGTATTATTAGATAGGTATAGCATAATATGGAAATATCAAAGAAAATATGCTATTAGTTTATTTTGTTAGTTAATTAGTTGTTGTTTAAAGCTAGATGATGATTGGTTGCAATTAACTATCTTTTGTCATAACATTGGTTGTGTTCCTAATCTATAGTTGAAAGACGAGTTAGTATAATCTGTTATGTTCACGATGTCAAATATGGTAAGTAGTATTGCATGCAATATCATTTTATTAAGTCAATTAGACTTGTTCTCTTTCTTAATAATAAAAGGGTTTAGGAACTTATACAATGTGAAAGTTAATAGTTGTAATAATTCACATAGATTTAGAATCAAATGGGTTTGATTATATATATAACTCAATCATAGGCATAATTAATTAAATTAATTTCGCCTATTGGATCAAAACAAGTATATGAGAATAAGATGAGATGTGCGAACACAAATTGCAAAACTTTATATCAATGGTAATTAGGAATAGAACTTGCACTAATTAATAATAATAAAAGTTCTTGAAAAATATTCTTTCCTTTATAATTCATTTTCAGTTTCATATACAATTCACTCTTTGGCATATATATGTTATATTTGTCAAAAATAGCATTAATCATATTTTTATTCTGTTCTTTGAATTTGAATAGTTGGAATGAATATAATTTATACTCGGAAATTATCGACGGGCGACCTTTAATAGATTGTGAATTATTTTCAAAGAATTCAAAGGCCTCTAAAATGGGAGTTCTCATGATTTTCACATAAAAAATGTATGAATATAATAAACAATTTGTGAAAAATCCATAATACCATTACAAGTATTTTGCACAATTAGGGATGTGTTCGCGTACCCTGATTATATTTTAAAAAGCAAACTCGGATTATGCGTCCGCGCAATTTCGAGCGAATTGAAGAAAAGGATTTTTCCAAAGGCGTTAAATAATTTCATATAACCCGAGGTGTGCAGTTCATTATCTAAACAAAAGGGGTGATGATGTTCCTGATTTTATTTTATTTTATTTTCGAATATATATTTTATAAAAACTATAACATGGACATATTTATTGTGTACACGTACGCGTGGCACGATCCTCGGTAATTATAAAAAGTATATAATACGAATATACGTACGCGTAATTCGTCCCTATAATCGTAAACAATAAGTAAAAAGCGGTAATAAAATCATGCAATAAAAACGTATTTAGTAAAATCAAGATAATTAAGCCAATAATAAAAACAGTTAAGCGACCGTGCTAGAACCACGGAATTCGTAAATGCCTAACACCTTCTTCCGGATTAACAGAATTACTTACTCAGGATTTCTGGTTCGCAGAATAATAAACAGAGTCATATTCTCATCGATTCAGGGATTAAAATTGGTGACTTGGGATGCCTTAAAATTCCCAGGTGGCGACTCTGAAATAATTAAATAAATCCCATTTCGATTGTCCTTTAATTGGAGAAAACTTCCCACGCGCCCCGCGGGGTATGTAAAAAGGAGGTGCGACAGCTCTGGCGACTCTGCTGGGGACAAAAGTGTTACTGTAACCCAGAACCATTGGTTCAGGGTTTAAAGAATTCGAGCTTAAGATAACTGCAATAATTGGCTTTATTTATTATATGATTTTCAACTGTTTATATGCTAATATGCTAAATGTTGCTTTTTACCGCTTTAATATTATTTGAATCGTGAATATATACAACTGCTACGAAACCCCCTTCTTTCTGAGTCTTCTGAATTTATGGTGTACACGTGCGCGTGACCCACCTTTCTGTTAAAGTCATACCAAATAAGACGGAGTTGGGACAAGTAACTAGGCCGGGCAGACTTTCGTGCTCCCGGTACGTTGCCCCCGCTTCGGCTCAAACTGTCCGTTTGGGTAAGCCAGGTTTAGAGCAATCAACCTCAGGTTTTACACTTAGAATAACTCAGCCATGTACCGGATCCCTAGTAGGAACGTCTATTTGCATCATACACATTTGGCTTTGGAGATTCAACACAGGGGTTGGATCTGTCTAGGACAGGTGAACCCGAAACAAAAAGACCATCTTGATGCATCCTACTTGCTACTTGTGCATTCATTTGCCTCGAACATGCTTGTTGACCAGCTTAAATGAAATCATGGTGAGAACTGAAGAATAAAATAGGTTGTTTTTTTTAAAAAAAAAATAGTTTTAAAATTTTGAAATAAAGGTATTTAATAAATAAATAAAAAATTCGAAAATGATTTTTTTAGTATAAATTTTCAAAATGAATTTTGACTTTATTAAAATTAAATTTCAAATACAAAATGAGCACCACACAAAGCCCCTCGTCCACAAGTACGGAAGAATTTCTATGTCAGCTTCAAATGTGGTGGTATGATTTAGGCGAAGACAGTCAAAAATGGATCGTCAAGCATTTGGGAAATCTCACGGACATTATGAAAGTTAAATCCCGTGATGATCTGATTGCGGCGTTAGTAACTTTCTGGGACCCTGTTCACAATGTTTTTCGTTTCTCTGACTTCGAGCTTACTCCTACATTAGAGGAGATAGCTGGCTATGCTGGTTTTGACGGAAGTCTAAGAAATCAAAGCTTGATATTCACAAAGGCTCCTTCGGTACATCGATTCTTCGGTCTTCTGAACATCAGCAGTCAAATCAGGAAAAGCAATGTCATCAATGGATGTTGTTCCTTCAACTTTTTGTATTCAAGGTTTGGAAAATCATATGGGTTCGAAATTCATGAGAAAGGCCTTACTAATAAGCAAAACAAAGACACTTGGCAGATTCACCGTCGATTTGCTTTCATGGTGGCTTTTCTAGGAGTCATGGTCTTCCCAAACAAAGAGCGAACAATTGATATTCGCACCGCAAAAGTTGTGCAAATCCTTACCACCAAAGAAAATCACACCCTTGTCCCCATCATTCTATCAGACATTTATCGGGCTTTGACTTTATACAAATCAGGAGCAAAAGTCTTTGAAGGATGCAAAATTTTGTTGCAAATGTGGGTGATTGAACATCTCCAGCAACAACCCAAGATCATACAGTATGGGTCAAACAATGATAATTGCATCGAGAGCTATGAGGAAAGAACAAAAATTTATCGAGCTCCAGAAGGAATAGAAGCATGGGTATCTCATCTAAAGGCTTTAACGGCAAATCAAATTGAATGGACCCTGGGATGGCTCCCGATGAGGGAAGTAATACATATGTCAACCTCAAATAGTTATCTACTATTGGGATTAAGAAGCATTCAACCGTATGCACCACTAAGAGTCCTAAGGCAACTAGGGAGATATCAAATATTTCCTGATGATGAAGATTTGAGTATGCAAGTAATCGAATTACACCCAGAAGCCACTATTCCCGAAGCTCTACTTCAGCAAATGTGGAATGGATGTTGATACTTGAAAAGTGATACTCAAGTCCCAGACACTACAAAGGGTGAGATAAATCCTGGATATGCAAGGTGGTTCGAAAAACGGTCTCGCGTGGATGATGTACCAGAACCTGAGCTAAAAAGGCCAACAAAAAGGCCCCATGTTCAAAACTTCAATGATAAAATCCAAGAGCGGTTGATCTGGGGAGAAAAAGAAAAAGGGTACAAAGCAACTATCCATGCCCTAAAAGAAAATCTGAGAAGCCTCAGTTTGGAGAAAGATTTACAAGCACAAGAAGCCGAAGGCGAGAAGAAGAGTCTAGCTTGTGAGAATGAAAGTCTTCATGTCCGATTCCAAAAAATGAAAAGAGTTTCTGAAACGCCAAAGAGGAGTTGGAAGGATCAAAAAACCATCGCCAATCTCTTTGAAAGAATGCAAGATTATGATTCCATTCTTGCGGAAAATGAAAGGGCATTGAGCAAAGCAAAAGAAAGGATCCAACAATTAAACGAAGAAGCCAGATCTAACAAGGAACGCCAGGATAGGCAATTCGAAAAAGACAAGGCACAATTCAAGAAGGAAAAAGACTATTGGATGCGATCAGAAGACCAGCTTCGTTCACAACTAGAAGAGGCAAGAAGATGCAATAGAGAACATCAACAAGCAGACCTCGACAGGGAAAGAGCGCAAGCAAGATTAGAGCAGGCCAGACTCCGAGCTCTATTAGAATCTGCTCTAGATCGGGAAAATCGTGTCAGAGATATAGCCACCACTCGTTAGCAGCAATTGCAGAACCAAGACCAACGTCTCCAAGATTTTAGGGCAAAAATCTACGACCTGGCGGTCTACACTTCTCAGAGTTACGTAAACTGTCAGGGAATGGACTATGAAAGGTTTACAGAACATGCACCCATTTTTGCCCGTCATCTAGCATTGGAATTGGAAAGGATGTATCGTACGCTGGGAGGTCATCCAGGTCAAGCTCCACATTAAGCAAATAGTCTAACACAAGTGGAAAGTGGGGCACGTTGTGAGATGTTAAGAATTGTATCTTTTATTTTTTTTAAGTGTGTGTGTTTCAAGCCATTTTCTTAAAATTTTCAAATGTAATTTCATCTTTGTGTAATGAATAAAAGTGATTGCCTTTAGTCCGAACTACGCAAGGTCTGATTCATGTGGGGGCATGATACGTAGGCAATCTCTAAGATTCGACCACCACGATAAAAGATATATATAATAAATAAAAGTGAAAAACAATAAAAATTTCAAGAAAGCTGGGACGACACAAGCAGCCGAGCAAATGCATAATAGAAAGGGATTATTTGTCTAGGGGCATTGCATCTCAACGTGCGATTATATATGTGTTAAACTTTCAAAACTAACAAGTTTGTTCATTTTCAGAATTCAAGCAGTTAGTTTCTCTAAAGAGTATACTGGCATATTATCGCTATCACACAAGATCAAAAGGACCAATACCCGAAAGTATGTCTATCCCATATGTTGACACAGGTATGGAGCTAGAGGAGATGGGTGTCGGGAAAATGAAAGAAGAGATGTTTAAACTCAAGCAGCAAATGGCTGAGATGTACCAAGCCTGGTCTACAGGACAGTTACCCCCATCTCACCCAAATAACCCTGCTCCATCAATGACCCAAACTCAGGATAATATCACCACTGAATTATCCCCAAATTTCCCCATTTACCAGCACTACCGAGGCACCACCTCTCAGACACCGCAGTCTCCACCTCCAAAACCCGTTCCATATTTTCCTCCACCTATGACTCCTGTTTTCGTAGCACCTCCCCCTGCTACATTCCACAAATCTCCTAGTGAGCCTACATTCCAGGCCCAGGACAACCAATATTACCCCCCGAAGGCCACCCTCAAAGCCTCTGAAATTCATTCAACCACTCCTCGTTTTGATCTCCCAACCGAAATTGACAAGCCAGCCAAAAATGCTAAGCAAGAAGAGATGTTCAGGAAGGTCAAGAGTCTAGAACAATCGTTCAGAGACATGCGAGGATTAGGTGGGCAAGTCAGTGTAGCCTACAAAGATTTTTGCTTGTTCCCAAACGTACAATTACCAGTTGGCTTCAAGATGCCCAAATTTGACTTATACAACGGGCACGGTGACCCAGTAGCCCACTTAAGGGGTTTCTGTAGCAAGATGCGAGGAGCTGGGGGAAAAGATGAATTATTGATGGCTTACTTCAGTCAAAGTCTAAGCGGATCAGCTTTGGAGTGGTATACACGCCAGGACCATGGGAGATGGTACACCTGGGATGACCTAGCACAAGCAATCGCATACCATTTCCAATACAATCTAGAAATCATCCCAGATCGATTGTCTTTGACAAAATTTGAAAAGAAACACAATGAAAGTTTTAGAGAGTATGGTTTTCGGTGGAGAGAACAGGCAGCAAGAGTGGATCCTCCTATGAAGGAGAGCGAAATGGTAGACTACTTCCTCCAAGACTTGGAACCGACTTACTATGCCCACTTGGTTTCAGCGGTTGGGAAATCATTCAACGAAGTAGTGAAGATGGGAGGTATGGTGGAAGAAGGCCTCAAGACAAATAAAATCATGAGCTATTCGGCAATTAAGGCAACTACTCAAGCTATTCAAGACGGGGTAGGAGGAATCGGAAGAAAGAAGAGGGAGGAAGCAGCGGTAGTTGATTCAGGAATTTGGCCGGGACCCAGAGGTTCACCGCTTTACTATAATCAACAACGACCTCGCCAATCAGCTTACCACCATGATTCATCCCAACACTACTATCACCCTTCAGAGCCTCATTTTTCCATTAACCATGCTCAAGCATACAGTCAGCCACCTGTTCACACCAATTGGCGTGCTCCAGTCACACCAAATACTTACCCACGAGCCTATCCTGGACCAGGTTTCAGGCCTAGGCTAGCATTCAGGGGAGAAAGGGAACAGAAAAAGAAAACTTACACTCCATTAGGAGAGTCTTACACCAGTCTGTTCCACAGGCTGAGACAGCTAGACATGCTGAGACCAATACAATCCAAGCTACCCAATCCTCCTCCAAAGAATCTGGATTACACCATTAGCTGTGAATATTGCTCCGGTGCACCAGTCCATGATACGGAGAAATGCTGGCATTTGAAAAATGCCATACAAGAGCTGATTGATACTAATAAAATCGAGGTTCAAACCCCTGAAGCCCCAAATATCAATAGAAATCCAATGCCAGCCCATCAAGAGGCTAATATGATAGAAATCATACAAGCTGATGGGGAGACAAAGAAGCCGTCACAAACTGTCATGATGATCAAGTCTCATGAAACCAAGCCAGATAAACAGTTGATAGAGGAGAAGCCGGTGTCTAAGCAAAACAAAAATGGTGATGAACTATCTATGATAGTCGATGAGGGGTCATCGAGCAAAGTTGCCGCAAAACAAGAAAGGCCGAAAATAATAGTACCAGGGGTTGCTAACAAACCCATTGTATTTGTGGAAGGAGCCCGTACAGATCGGGTTATTATCGCACCTGTAATCCAGCTGCCGGTCATCAACAACAAAGCCATCCTATGGAATTATGAACGGGTGACTGTAATGTACAAGGGAAAAGAAATCAAGGAAGAAGTGTGTGAGGTGCAAGGCTTGACTCGTTCGGGAAAATGTTTTACTCCCGAAGAGTTAAGAAAAACTAAAAATAATCCAACGCCAACAAAGAGAGCTGTGACGGAAGAAGAGGCGGAAGAGTTTTTAAGAAAAATGAAACTCCATGATTATTCTGTTGTGGATCAATTAAAGAAGATCCCCGCTCAAATTTCATTGTTGTCATTACTGATCCATTCAGAGGAGCACCGTCTGGCTTTGATGAAAATCCTGAATGAGGCTCATGTTCCTGAAAAGATCTCTGTAAATCATTTGGGAAAGATAGCCAATAGAATCTTTGAGACAAACAGAATTACATTTGCTGATGATGAATTACCTGTGGAAGGTACCGAGCACAACAGAGCTCTTTACCTCACAGTGAAATGTGAAAACTCCGTAGTAACCCGGGTATTGGTTGACAATGGGTCAAGTGCAAACATATGCCCTCTCTCCACTTTAAGCAAATTAAAAATTAAAGAGGAGAGGATCCAGAAGAATAGTATCTGCGTACGAGGGTTTGACGGTGGAAGCAGAGATTCATTTGGCGACATAGTGTTGGAACTAACTATAGGGCCAGTTGAATTCACAATGGAATTCCAAGTGTTGGACATAACTGTTTCTTACAACTTGTTGTTGGGTCGACCATGGATCCATGCTGCTAAAGCAGTCCCGTCAACACTACATCAGGCTGTCAAGTTTGAATGGGATCATCAAGAAATAGTCGTGCATGGAGAAGAAAGTTTAAATGCTCACAGCAGTACCATTGTACCGATCGAGGGAACAGAAATTGACCAGGGACCATGGGTATACCAAGTGTCCGACACAGTGTCAATAGAGAAAATTCCAGAGGGGAAATACCTTCCGAATCCAGAGATATCCTCTGCATCAGTCATGGTAGCTTATGAAATGTTAAAGAATGGCTTTATACCCGGCAAAGGTCTGGGTTTATCTTTGCAAGGAATTATACAACCAGTATCTCTCCCCGAGAACTGGGGAACATTCGGTTTGGGGTTCATACCCACTGCCAATGACGTGATAAGGGCTAGGAAGCTGAAACACCAAGCATGGGTTCTTCCAAAACCAGTCCCACATCTATCAAAGTCTTTTGTCAAGACCGGTGCTAAAAATCGCCCGATAATAACAATTCCTAAATCCCGGGTCAATCCTGAGGAGGAATTAATTGAAAGGTTCGAGAAATTGTTTAGTGATGTGAATATGTTGGAAAGCGGAGAAGGGTGTAACAACACAGAAGTTCAATTCGTTGGGCCAGAAACAAAGCTTAATAATTGGAAAGCCACTCCTCTCCCAATTCGAAAGGAGTCTTGGTAGTTTATTTTGATTTTCTTTCAGTTTGTTTGGGTTACTTCAGGGTTTTAATCCCAAAGCTTATCTTACAGTTTGTTTGAAGTGTGCAAAACCTTGTTATCTTTCATCATCCAATAAAAAGCAGTTTCCTTTTTATTATCATTTCTGATAGTTTTCTTTTCTTTTTCTTCTTTCCTGTACAGTTCCTTTTACGCTGGCTCTAGTGATATGGCATGCATGAGGAATCCTCAGCCCAGTCTTAAAAATCAATCTGGTTCCGAAATAGTAATTCAAGAAATATATTGTGATTATGAATCAGAATATGATGAAGATGAGGTTTTTGAAGAGATTAGTAAAGAGTTAATTCACTTTGAGGAAAAAATCAAACCTAATTTGAGTGATACCGAGGACATCAATATAGGGGACACGAGTAATGTCCGGGAAACTAAAATAAGTGTCCATCTCGAACCAAAGATCCGAGAGGAGTTAATTAAAGCACTCATAGAATTCAAAGATGTTTTTGCATGGTCGTATGACGACATACCGGGCCTGAGCACTGATTTAGTGGTTCACAAATTGCCCACCGATCCAACGGTGCCTCCTGTCAAGCAGAGGCTGAGAAAATTCAAGCCTGACATGAGTGTGAGAATTAAGGAAGAAATCACCAAACAATTGGAAGCAAAGGTCATTCGAGTCACTCGATATCCTGTTTGGTTAGCTAATGTCGTTCCTGTGCCAAAGAAAGACGGCAAAATTAGAGTATGCGTCGACTATCGCAATCTCAACAAAGCAAGTCCAAAGGATAATTTCCCATTACCCAATATCCATATTTTGATCGACAATTGTTCCAAGCATGATATAGGGTCTTTCGTGGATTGTTATGCCGGGTATCATCAAATTCTAATGGATGAAGAGGATGCAGAAAAGACGACATTCATCACACCATGGGGAACTTATTGCTACCGGGTAATGCCATTCGGTTTAAAGAACGCCGGAGCAACCTATATGAGAGCAATGACCACAGTGTTTCATGATATGATACACAAGGAGATTGAGGTATACGTGGACGATGTGATTGTAAAATCAAAGCATCAGGCCAACCACGTTGGGGATTTGAGGAAGTTCTTCTTAAGACTTCGCAGGTACAACCTCAAGCTTAACCCTGCCAAGTGCGTATTTGGAGTTCCATCTGGAAAGTTGCTGGGATTCATAGTCAGTCGACGAGGCATCGAGCTAGACCCGTCAAAGATTAAAGCCATCCAAGAACTGCCACCTCCAAGAAACAAAACTGAAGTAATGAGTTTGTTGGGGAGGTTAAATTACATCAACAGGTTTATTGCTCAGCTCACAACAACCTGTGAGCCAATTTTCAAATTGTTGAAAAGGGATGCTACGGTCAAATGGACCGATGAGTGTCAAGAAGCGTTCGATAAGATAAAAGGGTACTTGTCAAACCCACCCGTGTTGGTCCCGCCAGAGCCAGGAAGACCTTTGATTCTTTACTTGACGGTTTTGGAAAATTCATTTGGTTGTGTATTGGGGCAACATGACCTCACTGGCAGAAAAGAACAGGCCATCTACTACCTTAGCAAGAAGTTCACAGCTTATGAGGTTAAGTATACTCATTTGGAAAAGACATGTTGCGCCCTAACATGGGTAGCTCAAAAATTGAAACACTATTTGTCATCCTACACTACTTACCTCATTTCTCGGTTGGATCCATTGAAATACATTTTTCAAAAGCCTATGCCAACGGGAAGACTTGCAAAGTGGCAGATATTGCTCACAGAATTTGACATCATCTATGTGACTCGAACTGCAATGAAGGCTCAAGCGCTGGCCGATCATTTAGGCGAAAACCCGGTCGATGAGGAATATGAGCCATTGAAAACCTATTTTCCTGATGAAAAAACAATGCATATCGACGAGGTGGAGCAAATTGAAAAGCCTGGCTGGAAACTTTTCTTTGATGGAGCCGCTAACATGAAAGGAGTCGGAATAGGAGCTGTAATCATTTCTGAAACAGGGCATCACTATCCTGTTATGGCTCAATTGCGATTTTATTGCACCAATAATATGGCTGAATATGAAGCTTGTATTTTGGGGTTAAGGCTAGCCACAGACATGGGTATCCGAGAAATCTTAGTCATGGGAGATTCGGATCTTTTGGTACATCAAATTCAAGGAGAATGGGAAACCCGAGACTTGAAGCTCATACCATACCGCCAATGTCTACATGATCTTTGTCAGCGGTTTCAATCAGTGGAATTCCAACATATTCCAAGAATCCATAATGAGATTGCCGATGCATTGGCTACCCTGGCATCAATGTTGCACCATCCGGACAAAGTTTATATAGATCCGATACATATTCAAGTCCACGATCAGCACGCTTATTGCAATATGGTTGAAGAAGAATTTGATGGTGAACCATGGTTCCACGACATCAAGGAATATATCAGGATGGTAATATATCCCGCACAAGCCACAGGAGATCAAAAGAGGACCATTAGGCGATTGGCAAATGGATTCTTCTTAAGCGGAGGAATTTTGTATAAAAGAACACCAGATCTTGGATTATTAAGATGCATAGATGCCAGACAAGCTACAGCTGTCATGTCTGAGGTACATTCAGGAGTTTGCGGACCCCACATGAGTGGATATGTGTTGGCAAAGAAAATCCTCCGAGCTGGTTACTATTGGCTTACCATGGAGCGAGATTGTATCAGTTTTGTGCGCAAGTGTCATCAATGCCAAATACACGGAGATTTGATTCATTCTCCACCATCCGAGTTGCACACAATGTCGGCACCATGGCCCTTCGTTGCCTGGGGCATGGATGTGATTGGACCAATTGAGCCGGCAGCATCCAATGGGCACAGGTTCATTCTGGTAGTTATTGATTATTTTATCAAATGGGTTGAGGCCAAGACATTCAAATCAGTGACCAAGAAAGTTGTGGTCGATTTTGTCCACTCAAATATCATATGTCGATTCGGAATCCCGAAGGTGATCATCATAGATAACGGTGCTAATCTCAACAGCAACTTAAAGAATGAAGTATGTCAACAGTTTAAGATTACGCATCGCAACTCTACCCCATATCGTCCCAAGGCGAATGGAGCAGTAGAAGCAGCCAACAAAAACATAAAGAAGATACTTCGGAAAATGGTAGAAGGTTCAAAACAATGGCATGAAAAATTACCATTTGCATTATTGGGATACCGCACTACTGTTCGCACTTCAGTAGGAGCAACTCCTTATTTGTTGGTATATGGCACTGAAGCAGTAATTCCTGCAGAAGTTGAGATTCCTTCCCTTCGGATAATCTCTGAAGCAAAGATTGATGATGATGAATGGGTCAAAACCCGTCTGGAACAGTTAAACTTAATTGATGAAAAACGATTGGCCGCAGTATGTCATGGTCAAATATATCAAAGACGAATAGCAAGATCATACAATAAAAAGGTGCGTCCACGGAAGTTTGAAGTGGGTCAACATGTGCTGAAACGTATTCTTCCACATCAGGTTGAGGCAAAAGGCAAATTTGCCCCGAATTGGCAAGGACCATTCATTGTGACCAGAGTATTATCAAATGGTGCACTATGCTTAACAGACATTGAAGGCAAATGCATAGATATGGCAATCAATTCTGACGCGGTAAAGAGATATTATGCATAACTTTTTGAGTGTTTGTATTTAGCATTATTTCGAAGATTGGAATAACAAAGGCAATTTATTCTGCTATCCGAAACACTATACCCTTTGTTTCCCCTTTAAGCCATACTTGTTTCTTTCCTACCCTCTCTTGGAATCAATGAAAATCAAGTATGAAATAAAAAAAAATCACTATCATCAAGTGAACTACGTTTGACCTGATTCCTCAAAAAAGGATACGTAGGCGCCTCACGGCTCGGTCATAGGGTGCACAATATACATAATGTGCACAAAAAGAAATATCAAGCGACCCCAATCAAGAAACTGGGGCAAAAATTATATTGGAAATAACGAAAAGATTCCAAGAGTTGTAATTTTAAACCCATACCAAAGCTATTTAGCTTTTAATACCTTTTCCATTTTCTAACCCCATACCAAAAAGACCTTTCGATCAATCTTAGAAAAATGCTGAGTCAAGCCAATGAAGATGGTTCATAACACTCTGGTACAAACAAGAAAAGAAAGTAAAAATGACAGAGTCTTATAGGTGAAAACCCACACGGGCGCCATAAGGCGACGGAAGTTGAGAGGAAAGTAAAATGAGAGAGTCTTATTGGTGAAAACCTTCGTGGGCACCATAAGGCGAAAAGAAAGTGAGAAATGAACAAATGAGGAAAGTTTATCAGTGAAAACTCTTTGAGACGTTGCAAGTCCAACAGGTCTGTGAAATGAAAAATGAAGTTGAATTACGGAAATTTTGGCAAAAACAAAAATGAGACAATTGAAAGGAGATTGATTAAAAGACTGGGTTGATTAATCCGAAATGCATACCCTGATCATTGGTGCCAGTAACTCCAATCAGATAAGTTTTTATTCTTTCTCCAACAGTCATCCAAACTTGGATTTTTCTTTTCATTCTATAATTGTCGAAATCGGCGTGTTTCGTCACTAATAATCTTACTTTTCTAAAAGCTTTGAGATAAGTTTTATTCCAAACAAATAAGAAGGAATGTCAAGGTATACTACCAAGATGCAAGGTTACATGATACAAAACACGGCCACGAAAGGTGGTAGATAAAAGATATGGGTATAAGAAAGGTGAAATCAAAAGTGGATCAGCAAAGTCAGAAGGGACATATGATTACAGTTAAAAGGGTTTGAAGGAAAACGTACAGAGAGGAATCCTATAGTCAAGGATCAATTACAAGGACAAAACAGTCTTTTCAACCATTCCAAGGCAATAAAGAGAGATGAGGAGAAGCCTCACCATCGGCAAGAATGCCCCAGTTAACCACCCTGCTTTAAACTAATGAAGTTTTCTTTGATTTAAAACATGGGCAAATACAATATTTGTGTCAGGAAATACCTGGTAGAGAATCAAAGAAGTCGTGCGTCCACCTGGAGAATGAGGATGAAGAAAAAGAAGAAATCAGGCATCCACCTGGAGAATGAGGATGAGAAAAGAAGAAGTCAGGCGTCCACCTGGAGAATGAGGATGAAGAATTAAAGAAGTCAGGCGTCCACCTGGAGAATGAGGATAAGAATTAAAGAAATCAGGCGTCCACCTGGAGAATGAGGATGAAAAATTGAAGAAGTCAGGCGTCCACCTGGAGAATGAGGATGAAGAATTAAAGAAATCAGGCGTCCACCTGGAGAATGAGGATGAGAATTAAAGAAATCAGGCGTCCACCTGGAGAATGAGGATGAGAATTAAAGAAGTCAGGCGTCCACCTGGAAAATGAGGATAAGAATTAAAGAAGTCAGACGTCCACCTGGAGAATGAGGATAAGAAAAAAAGAAGTCAGGCGTCCACCTGGAGAACGAGGATAAGAATTAAATAAGTCAGGCGTCCACCTGGAGAACGAGGGAGAATTAAAGAAGTCAGGCGTCCACCTGGAGAATGAGGATGAGAAAAGAAGAAGTCAGGCGTCCACCTGGAGAATGAGGATGAAGAATTAAAGAAGTCAGGCGTCCACCTGGAGAATGAGGATAAGAATAAAAGAAATCAGGCGTCCACCTGGAGAATGAGGATGAGAAAGAAGAAGTCAGGCGTCCACCTGGAGAATGAGGATGAAGAATTTAAAGAAGTCAGGCGTCCACCTGGAGAATGAGGATGAGAAAAAAAGAAGTCAGGCGTCCACCTGGAGAACGAGGATGAAGAAGAAGTCAGGCGTCCACCTGGAGAATGAGGATGAAGAAAGAAAAGAAGCAGTCAAGGCACCCACCTGGAGAACGAGGGAATACAATTGAAGCGTTGAAATCAAAAGCCCGCTCATATGATAAAGGAGCACATTTAGAATCAATAAAGCAGAGGAGTCCAACAAAATCCCCAGCAAGAAACAACGAGAGTCCCAAAAGAAAATACGGGACACAATAAAAAGGAATACGGAATAAGCCAAATGCCCAAGAGTCACCAAGATATCAAGACAACAAGAAACGCAAGGGCATGATCTAGATAAGATTTTTTTATAATTCATGTACCATAGACTAGTTTAGCTTTTTGTATTACCTTTGAAGTAAGGTGTAATAAGGAGGTCAGCAAGCAGTAAAAATAGCACGAAGCAGCAGTAACATCACAGTCCCACGGTAGTCCCAGCTACCCAAAACTTCCCGAACTACATTGACCTGATTCCTTTATAGCCAAGGATATGTAGGAAACCTTTGAAGCAGAGGTTCGGTCAAATCTTTCAAAAATGCTTCCCATGGAGTATTTGAACGGGCAAAAAATCGCTCGTGTCTGCTCACTTTATCTTTGCACGAAAACTCTTCGAGTTTCCGCACAAAGAGGGGCAGCTGTGAGCACGTGATTTTTGCTTTACTAAAACCACTCCAAAATAAATCAAAAAATAAAATAAATTTCTTTTACTGTGTAATTCTTGAATTTGCGTGGTGTTAAATATTTGTGTTATGTCAGTAAATGTTTACTTTGTCATAATAAATTGAAAATTAAAAAAAAATATATGTTTCATGCATATCTAGGATTTAATTATGCATTTAATAATTGATTCAAAACAAAATCACAAAAAATATGCATTTTTATTTTTTCGTCATATTAATTGTGTCATTGTATGATTAATGTTTTATCTACATGTTAATGGTTATTAAAAGATAATTAGTATTATTATTATGATAATTTTGTTTTTATTATTTTAATTAGGAATTTAATAATTAGGAATTTAATTAGGAAATTAAAAGAAGTAGAAATTAAGTGGGTAAAACGGATCTGGGCCAAAATCCTAAACAAAAAAATCAGGCCCAAACCATTTTTAACCCCCCCACAGCCCAATCTAGGCAGCCCAGGTCTGGTCCAAACCAGACGAGCCAAAACGACAGCGTTTGGTCGTGGCTTCTCGGGGACCGTTGGATCAAATCCAACCAACGGTCAAGATCTCACCCCCTTACCCGTAACCCGTAACCCGACCCAGTGACCCGACTCAGCCGACCCTGGCATTAAACCAAACGACATCGTTTGGTTTAATGAATTGATCCTGGCCCTTCATTCTACTTGATCTAACGGTTAGTATCAATCCACCCCACCCCTATATAAGTCCCAAGCCCCTACCCCGGCCCCTAACTGAACACCCCCCCTCCTCTCACTGTTCATCATCGTCCCCAAACCCCACTCCTAACCCTAGCCGCCCTAGGATCCCACCGCCTGAAACCCGGCGGCATCAACGCCGCCGGTCACCAAAATAACACCCTAGAATCCCCTGAACATCCTCTACACAGATCTAACATTGGTTTCCTTCGAATCAGGCCCCAACTCTTCGAATCTTAAATCGAAGGTTGGCCTGAAAACCTTACCTTCTCCGATGGCTTCCAAAATAACACCACAACTTCCCCTAGATACGCTCATCACGGATCTGTTAGTTGCATGGCTCGAGTCCTACTGGAACTGCTCGAATCTTCATTTGAAGATTCGAGTAAAACTTGAACCTATCCCAACCTACCTCAAACTAACACCAAATGACCCCGAGGCCACCCTCACCCTTGTATCATATTTGGTTCTCCTCGAATCTAACCAGAAATGGTTAAATCCCAAATCGAACCTTCAGGAGCCCTAAATACCAAACTTCTGGATTTTTGTCCAAATTGATTAAAAGATTGAGGTTTAATCGACCTTAGTCGAAGTATTTTCAGTGGAAAATACTTCGATTAAGGTCTGTTTGATTTCAAACCAAATACGAATCCAAGTTGAGTCCAAGTCGGAATGTATTTGAAGGGTCAGAGGTATTTTTTCTATTTCTCATGTGTATTCTACGTGTATTATATGTTTGTTTTCATTAGTCTGTTTAATTTTTCATAATTTTCTAGTAAATTTTGTTATACTGTCCCCTACCCATTCTACTTGATTCCTAAAGTGAAATGTTTCTGTTGGTTATGTTTGTTTACAATGTGTGTCATCGACTCGATTAAGTTCGTCGATTAGTTACATTATGAATCCCCGTTTATGATAATACATTGTAATAACCTGCTCACCTATTTTGATTGACTATTATCATGTTGTTGTAATCAGTTAGTTAGTCCTTGCTAATTAGTTGGTTCTTGTTTAATAAGTCAGAAAGTTTATCAAACATTTGAGTATTAATTTCTGAGCAGTTGGTTTCAGGTAGTGTCAGTATACTGACAATGCCCCTGCATTCATACATATTTCAAATTTAGTTTGAATTGTTCTGTTGAATTCTGTGTGATGTTATTGAGATGTTAGGTAAATTCAATTTCACAATTGTTGGGTAGATACAACTGTGTTAGGAACTTAAGAGAATTGGTATTAGCTGTTTTAAATCAGGTTGATAATTAGGTTTGAACAGATTTTTAAATCTGTTTCATAATAGATTTTGATCTTGTATTAATGGGCAGTAATAACAGTAGGATTTCAGGGCATTTCTGGGAATGAAACAGTAAAAAACAGTGTTAGTGCTAGTGTGCTGGAAGTGGAATGTAATGGCTATAATTTAAGATACTAATGGGAAACAAAGGGTAATGGGGCTGCTTAAAATCAGGATAGGATCATATAAAGTATTAAAAAGTAGTTTGTAGTGGAACTTTCTATTTTTTTTAAAAAGAATAAAGGGGTCCAAGAAGCACTTAAAAGTATAGGACCAGCCCTGTATAAATACAGGTAGCTGGACAGCTTAATAGGGGGACTTGAAGAGAGTTTGAGAGATTTTAGGAGAGGAGAAGAAGAAAAAATCTGATTTAGGAACCTTTTCAGACAGAAAAGAAAGGAAAGAGAGAAAATCAGTAGTTCAAAAGAAAATCTGACTTAGCAAATTTTAAGAGAGTGAAAAGTCAGATTTGAGTGTGGAAAATCAAGCAGAAAAATCAAATTCCTTTCGGAATCTGAAGAGGAAGAAGAAACAGAAAAGAAACAAAGAGAACAGTCACACACACACACACACACACAGATACAGCAGCAGAAACAGAAAAATCAGAAAAATGGGAATTTGAAACTGAAAAGAAACTGAAATCTGAAATATTGTTCTTTTGTTGAATCTGTTCAACTTTATTTGATTCCATTGTTCAGTTAAAATCTGCAGTGTCTTTTAAAAATATCGTCACTGTTCATTTGGGTTCCCCGGATCCTGTTTGTTGCTCAAATCTGCTGAATTATTTGGCATATTCTGCTGAATTTATTACTGCTGCAACTGCTGAAATTTACTCCTTCTACCTTCATTTTCAGGTACATATCTCTTAAACTTTATGTTGGAAAGAGATTCAACATGACAAATAAATGAAATTTTAAATTGTAATATTGCCTCCTATCGTTTAAGTTTAAACATTTAAGTTTCAACTTTGATTTCATGTTGGATAGCCAGTAGTGAGTTCGACTTGATGGCTACAAGTTGATTGTCTTATTTTTTCACTTTGTAATAATGTTATCCATGCTGAAATTTCATTAGTTTAGTTATCTTTGAGTTGTGTAAATAGGAAGCATGGCAGAAAGTTGGCTTTATTTACACTTTACGGTATTATTAGATAGGTATAGCATAATATGGAAATATCAAAGAAAATATGCTATTAGTTTATTTTGTTAGTTAATTAGTTGTTGTTTAAAGCTAGATGATGATTGGTTGCAATTAACTATCTTTTGTCATAACATTGGTTGTGTTCCTAATCTATAGTTGAAAGACGAGTTAGTATAATCCGTTATGTTCACGATGTCAAATATGGTAAGTAGTATTGCATGCAATATCATTTTATTAAGTCAATTAGACTTGTTCTCTTTCTTAATAATAAAAGGGTTTAGGAACTTATACAATGTGAAAGTTAATAGTTGTAATAATTCACATAGATTTAGAATCAAATGGGTTTGATTATATATATAACTCAATCATAGGCATAATTAATTAAATTAATTTCGCCTATTGGATCAAAACAAGTATATGAGAATAAGATGAGATGTGCGAACACAAATTGCAAAACTTTATATCAATGGTAATTAGGAATAGAACTTGCACTAATTAATAATAATAAAAGTTCTTGAAAAATATTCTTTCCTTTATTAATTCATTTTCAGTTTCATATACAATTCACTCTTTGGCATATATATGTTATATTTGTCAAAAATAGCATTAATCATATTTTTATTCTGTTCTTTGAATTTGAATAGTTGGAATGAATATAATTTATACTCGGAAATTATCGACGGGCGACCTTTAATAGATTGTGAATTCTTTTCAAAGAATTCAAAGGCCTCTAAAATGGGAGTTCTCATGATTTTCACATAAAAATGTATGAATATAATAAACAATTTTGTGAAAAATCCATAATACCATTACAAGTATTTTGCGCAATTAGGGATGCGTTCGCGTACCCTGATTATATTTTAAAAAGCAAACTCGGATTATGCGTACGCGCAATTTCGAGCGAATTAAAGAAACGGATTTTTCCAAAGGTGTTAAATAATTTCATATAACCCGAGGTGTGCAGTTCATTATCTAAACAAAAGGGGTGATGATGTTCCTGATTTTATTTTTTTTTATTTTCGAATATATATTTTATAAAAACTATAACATAGACATATTTATTGTGTACACGTACGCGTGGCACGATCCTCGGTAATTATAAAAAGTATATAATACGAATATACGTACGCGTAATTCGTCCCTATAATCGTAAACAATAAGTAAAAAGCGGTAATAAAATCATGCAATAAAAACGTATTTAGTAAAATCAAGATAATTAAGCCAATAATCAAAACAGTTAAGCGACCGTGCTAGAACCACGGAATTCGGAAATGCCTAACACCTTCTTCCGGATTAACAGAATTCCTTACTCAGGATTTCTGGTTCGCAGAATAATAAACAGAGTCATATTCTCCTCGATTCAGGGATTAAAATTGGTGACTTGGGACGCCTTAAAATTCCCAGGTGGCGACTCTGAAATAATTAAATAAATCTCATTTCGACTGTCCTTTAATTGGAGAAAACTCCCCACGCGCCCCGCGGGGTATGTAAAAAGGAGGTGCGACAGTCCACATATTACTCTCGTTCCCACTACTCCTCCAGGCTCCCATAGCCACCAACTTCTCCCTAACTCATGAGCTTTGTCCTTAGTCAAGGTTCCCCACTTGATCTTGGGTTTTCATATGCCGTTTTGTTCTTCCTCTTTCTCTTAATCTCTAGGTCCAATATTAAGAGCTATCTCAAAATTTGATATGAATAATCTAATTTGATGTGAATATGACGGATACTAAAATTTGAAGAAGAGACATGTATGTGATAAGATAGACTCTCAATGCACGAGCAATATTTCTATAGATTGATGAGCAAACAAATTTCAAGATAGACAAATAAAAACCCTTCAAAAAGAAAAGAGTACTCCGACTTAATATATACACCCTTCGTTTTAAATTATCTGTCATATTTTTCTTTTACACGCTTTTTAAGAAAATATTAAATAATTATTTTTAACTATTTTACCCTTATTTATATCTTAAGATATAATCTCTCTTCATATAATACTTACTCATAATTAAGGTATTTGTAGTCTTCAAGAGCAATTAATAATAAGGGTAGAAGAGGAAATAAATAATTAATTTACTCTCAAACTTCTAAAATGACAAATAATTTTTGACAATTATTTTTAGAAATCGCGACAAATAATTTGAGATGGAGAGAGTACTATAGTATATCATATGATCTAGGCTAAGTATAACTAACTGCTCAAAACCACCATGCAAATTAAAATAAATTAATCCGTCCGTAGTAATTGAGTTTTCTTTTTAAAAATTGATTTATAATAGATTAATTTATTCATTTTATATATTTTTAGTACTTAAGAATTTGAAATAATTAAAGTTTAGCTTATTAAATCGTTTTATTTGGGCTACTATGTTAGAATTGCTCATATTTTAAACTTAAGATTTTATTTCTATAAATTATTCTCTCATATGAACACTTTAAAATAGAATTATTATTAGCTAAAATTATACTTTGCTTATTAAATATTTTATTATTTGAACAACTATACAGCAACTCCAAACCTTTAACACTTTAAAATCAATTAAGATTTATATTGATTTATCATGGTACATGTTGCAATGTGTGTAGCCAAAAACTAGCATAGTGTGAAATATATATTCTCATTCATAACCGTAAATACACTCCTTTGTCAACTAAAAGCATCTAAATAGTCACCAACTAAGTTAACTTAACTTATTGTTGATGAAAACTTTAAGAGGCTATTTATGTATTTTGTCTAAATAAATTAGAAAAATATATATTTTTACTCGCTAAAAAAATAATAGTTAATATATTTATATTATGTGTGTGTGTGTGTATATATATATATATATATTATAAAAGCAAGAAAACAATACCGGTTTTACAAAAATAACCTTATAATATTAAGGATAATAACTCATCATAAAAATACATAACCGAAATTCTAGATATTTGTCTTATAATCCTATTAGTTTTAGGTCATAATACTACACATTTAGAAAAAGGAGAGCCTTTATTGTTATAAAAGCATAAATACAATATTAATATACCAAAATAGCCTTAAAATATTAAACGGGAGAACTCATAGGGAAAGGACATAACTTCAATAACCTATTTTTGGACTACAATACTTTCTATGCTAATTTTTAATATGTAAGTGTTACGACCCGGATTTTTCGTCCCCGGGAGTCGTGATGGTGCCTACTAATGTGAGCTAGGCAAGCCAAACCCTTAAACTAATTACTTCATTATCCAATTATTTCCTTTTAGCAAACATAAAAGCGATAATGTAATGACAGCAGAAATTTAAATTTAAGCAGAAGAAAACAATAAAATAGCTGAAATTCGTATCTATTACATGTGCTTAAAACTTAATTGCCCAAAACCTAGTGTCACAGTGTCACAGACGGTCTAAGATTTACTACATACAAAGTTTCAAGAAAATTATCAATACAGTGTTTCTGAATTTAAGGAAAATGAAACAGGGAATAAGGGATAGAGGGAGACGTCAGGGCCTGCGGACGCCTGCAGGACTACCTTGGATCTCCGCGTGGACTGAAGGTAGCCTCCAAACTACGGTCTAAGAGCTGCTCCGGGATCTGCACATAGTGCAGAGTATAGTATCAGCAAAACCGACCCCATGTGCTGGTAAGTGTCTAGCCTAACCTCGGCGAGATAGTGACGAGGCTAGAACCAGACTACCAAATAAACCTGTGTGGTTATATAATATACAGCAGAAAGTAGAGTAGAAATAAATAAATAAAGATGGGAGGGGGAAAAACATGATTCGGGGAATAACAGGTAAAACAGAATATCAAGAGAATTATAAAGGACCAAAAATCCAGCTACTAACAAGGATGAGGCAAACAAAGGCAGATTTCACTTTCATTTCACATCTTGTTGCAAGCGTGCAACCCGATCACATTTCCTGTATCTCGTGGCAGGCGTACCACCCGCTCCTATTTCATTTATCTCATGGCAGACGTGCCACCCGCTCCCCTTTCATCCATCCTGTGGCAGGCGTGCCACCTGCTCTCATTTCATATATCTTGTGGTAGCGTGCCACCCGCTCCCATTTCAATTATCTTGTGGCAGGCGTGCCACCCACTCCCATTTCATATATCTTATGGTAGGCGTGCCACCCAATCCCAGTTACAAATCAACAATAATCATAAGGAATCCCGAAAAGGGAACAAGAGCAATATAACAACTTTCCGACAAGGGAACAATGATATTTCAACAATATCCCGGCAAGGGAACGATAATCAAACAAACATCCCGGCAAGGAAGCAATACTATCAAAACAAACATCCCGGCATGTCATGACCCAGATTTCCCACCCTCGGGAATCGTGATGACGCATACTAACGTGAGCTAGGCACGCCAATCCTTTAACTACTTACTTCATTATCCAATTATTTCTTTTTAAAAAATATAAGGCGATAGCGTGATAACATCGGAAAAATCCAAATTCAAGCGGAAGACAACAATAACATATATGAAATCTGAATCTATTACAAATACTTAAGCCTTAACCACCCAAAACCTGGTGTCACAGTATCACAGACGGTCTAAGATTTGCTACATACAAAGTCTGAAGAAATAACAGTACACTATTTTTGAATAAAAGGTAAATGAAACATGAAATAGGGATAGAGGGAGACGTCAGGACCTACGGACGCCTGCTGGTCTACCTTGGATCTCCGCGTGGACTGAAGGTAGCCTCCAACTACGGTCCAAAAGCTGCTCTTGGATCTGCACACAGTGCAGAGTGTAGTATCAGCACAACCGACCCCATGTGCTGGTAAGTGTCTAGCCTAACCTCGGCGAAGTAGTGACGAGGCTAGGACCAGACTACCAAATAAACCTGTGCAGTTCAAATATATATACAACGGAAAAGAAATACAGAATTAACAAGTCAAGTATGGGAGGGGGAGCATGCTGCGGGGGAAGATATCAATTCCCAATGGAAAGACAACAAGTAAACGAAAGAAGCAATATAACTTGGATATCATCAAAGAATCAGTAATCAATAAATGCACGGCATCACCCTTCGTGCTTTTACTCTCGTCCTCACCAAAGCAAGCATATAATAAAAATGTGCACGGCATCACCCTTCGTGCTTTTACTCTCTTTCCTCACCATATAACCAATAAAATCGGCACGGAATGGTATATCGTGCGGCACGGCATCACCCTTCGTGCTTTACACTCTTTCCTTACAATAATACACGGCATCACCCTCTGTGCTTTACACTATTTCCTTACAAAACAAACAGTGCACGGCATTACCCTTCGTGTTTTAGCTCTCTTCCTCACCCAAACAACAATAACAAATAATAGGGCAAAGGAATAAATGAATTTGCAATAAAACTCCTGGTAAGGGAACAACAATATCCCAACAAGGGAACAATATCAATAACATCAACATCCTGGCAAAGGAGATAACAAATAATTCAACAATGGCCCGGCAAGGGTTACAACATAATGATCTCTTCTCTTTCTCACTTTTACTTCACTATTCACTTCACAACTCGAGCCAATGCTCTAGAGGTTCAATTATCACTTATACTTTCACAATTCGTTATACAACTTGAGCCAACGCTCCTCAATGTTAATAGGTCACAATTCCTTCCACAAACTTTATACAACAAATAGAAACCACCACCAAGGCATGAAAGATACAACGAAATCATGATAATCACAATATAAAGACTCACAGGCATGCTAGACACCAACGTATAGATACTCGTCACCATGCCTATACGACATACTCATCAATTTCCACATAGCAAATAGGACTCGACTCCTAATTACTCAAGCTAAGGTTAGACCAAACACTTACCTCGATGCCACGAACACAATTCACGATTCAATTATAGCTTTACCCCTTGATTCCACTACCAATTCGCTCGTATCTAGTTACAAGTTACTTAATTACATCAATAAACGCCAAATGAATCAATTCTAATGCATGAATGAGTTTTCCAAAGTTTTGCCCAAAAAGTCAAAACCCAATTGCCCATTCCCCGACGAACCCAAATATATAATTTGTTTTGAAATTGGACCTCAAATCGAGGTCCAAATCCTCAATTTTTGAAAAACCTATGTTTTACCCAAAACACACAATTTCCCCCATGAAAATCATTGATTTTAAGTTAAAATCATGTTAAAAGATGTTAATGATTGAAGAAAATGAGTTAAAATTAACTTACAATTGATTTGGAAGAAGAGTTATTCTTGAAATATCGCCCTAGGGAGTTTGTATTTTGAAAAGATGTGAAAAATAGGTTGGAAATCGTCTAAGTATAAAAGTTGCAGGTCTCAGATATGGGAATTGCGAATAGGGGTTCGCAATTGTAAACACCGACCTCTGCTGGGTTGGGAAATGCGAAGGGGGAATCAAAATTGCGAAGTCGCATTTGCGACTGGGGGTCTCGCATTTGCGACTATAGGGGATTTAGACAGGTGTCGCATTTACGAAGAAGGTTGCCCAGGCCACCTCTCGCATTTGCAATGCAAGGCTCGCATTTGCGAGACAGGCTTCGCAAATGCTAAGCCTGCAAGTCTGAAACATACCAGTATAAAACCAGCAATTTTCTAAGTTTAAAAATCTACCCCGTGGCCTATCCAAAACTCACCCGAGCCCTCGGGGCTCCAAACCAAATATACGCACAACCTCAAAAACATCCTACGAAACTTATTCGTGTAATAAAATCACCAAAATAACATCATGAACATCGAATTAAACCTCAAGATCAATGAAATTTCTCGAAACTTCTTTAAACATCAAATTTTGCATTTAAGGTCCGAATCGTGTCAAACGGATTCCATTTTTTACCAAACTTCACAGAATTATCTTAAATCATATATAAGATCTGTACGGGGTGCTGGAACCAAAAATACAGGCATGATACGAACATGTTCTAATCAAGATTTATTTCCAAACCTTATAAACAATTTCAGAAAATAATTTTCTTCAAAAATTCATTTCTCGGGCTTGGGACTTCGGAATTCGATTTCGGGCATACGCCCATGTCCCATATTTTCCTACGGACCCTCCGGGACTGTCAAATCATGGGTCCGGGTCTGTTTACCCAAAACGTTGACCGAAGTCAAATTAATTTATTTTATAGTCAAAATTTATCATTATTCACAGATTTTCACATTTAGGCTTTTCGGCTACGCGCCTGGACTGTGCACGCAAATTGAGGTGATGCTAAGAAAGATTTTTAAGGCCTCAGAACGTAGAATCTCATTTTAAAACATGTGCTCAAACGGACAGAAGAAAAGTACCTGAGTCGGGAAAAAGATGGTGATAACGGCTCCGCATATCGGACTCGGACTCCCAGGTCAATGCCTCAGCAGGCTGACCTCTCCATTGAACACGAATAGAAGAAAAACTCTTTGATCTCAACTGATGAACCTACCGGTCTAGAATAGCTACCAGCTCCTCCTCATAAGACAAATCGTTGTCCAACCGGACAGTGCTGAAATCTAACACGTGGGATGGATCGCCGTGATATTTTAAAGCATGGACACATGAAACACTGGATGCACGACTGATAAGCTCGGTGGCAATGCAAGTCTATAAGCCACCTCCCCCACTCGATCAAGAATATCAAACGGGCCAATGAACCTAGGGCTAAGCTTGCCCTTCTTCCCAAACCTCATCATGCCCTTTATAGGCGACACTCGAAGCAATACCCGCTCACCAACCATAAATGCCAAATCACGAACCTTGCGGTCTGCATAACTCTTTTGCCTGGACTGAGTTGTACGAAGCCTATCCTAAATAATCCTGACCTTGTCCAAGGCATCTTGAACCAGGTCCGTACCCAACAATCGAGCCTCTCCCGGCTCAAACCATCCAACCGGGGACCAACACCGCCTACCATATAAAGCCTCATAAGGATCCATCTAAATACTCGACTGGTAGTTGTTGTTGTAGGCAAACTCCGCTAAAGGCAAAAACTTATCCCACGAGCCTCCAAAGTCAATGACACAAGCTCGGAGCATATCCTCCAAAGTCTGAATAGTCCGCTCGGACTGCCCGTCCATCTGAAGATGAAATGTTATGCTCAACTCAACCTGTGTGCCCAACTCTCACTGAACTGCTCTCCAGAAACGTGAGGTAAACTGTGTACCTCGGTCCGAAATGATAGACATGGGCACACCATGAAGGCGAACAATATCACACTGCATCGAACTTCCTCTAGGTCCGTGGGAGTCCAACAACAAAGTCCATAGTGATATGCTCCCACTTCCACTCAGGAATCTCAATCTGCTGAAATAAACCACCGGGCCTCTGATGCTCGTACTTAACCTGCTGACAATTCAAACATCGAGCCACATATGCAATAATATCCTTCTTCATCCTCATCCACCAATAGTGCTGCCGCAAATCCTGATACATCTTCGCGGTGCCCGGGTGAATAGAGTACCGGGAACTATGGGCCTTCTCTAAAATCAACTCTCGGAGTCTATCCACATTAGGCACACAAACTCGACCATGCAATCTCAAAACTCCATCATCACCTAAGGTAACCTGCTTGGCACCTCCTTACTGCACCGTGTCTCTAAGGACATACAAATGGGGATCATCATACTGTCGATCACGGATGCACTCCATTAAAGAAGAACGAGCGACCGTGCAAGCTAACATATGACTGGGCTCAGAAACATCCAACCTCACAAACTGATTGGCCAAATCATGAACATCCAAGGCAAGCAATCTCTCACCAACCGAAATATAAGCAAGACTGCCTATACTGGCTGACTTCCTACACAAAGCATCGGCCACCACATTGGCCTTTCCCGGATGATATAAGATGGTGATATTATAATCCTTCAACAACTCCAACCACTTCCTCTGCCTCAAATTCAACTCCTTTTGCTTGAACAAATACTAAAGGCTCTTATGATCCCTGAACATCTCACATACAACGCCATACAGATAATGCCTCCAAATCTTTAACACGTGAATGATGGCTGCCAACTCCAAATCATGAACCGAATAGTTCTTCTCATGAACCTTCAACTTCCGTGAAGCATAGGCAATGACCTTGCCATCTTGCATCAACACCGTACCAAGTCCAATACGAGATGCATCATAATAAACTGTATAAGGCCCTGAACCTGTGGGCAAAATCAACACTGGTGTCGTAGTTAGAGCTGTCTTGAGCTTCTGAAAGTTCGCATCACACTCGTCCGACCATCTAAACTGGGCACCCTTCTAGGTCAACATGGTCATCAGGGCTGCGATAGATGAGAACCCCTCCACGAACCGACGATAGTAGCCTGCCAATCCCAAGAAACTCTGAATCTATGTAGCTTATGTTGGTCTAGGCCAGTTCTGGACTGCCTCAATCTTCTTCGGATCAACCTGAATACCCTTTGCTGATACAACATGACCTAGGAATGCAACTGAACTCAACCAGAACTCACACTTCGAGAACTTAGCATATAACTGACTATCCCTCAAGGTTTGAAGAACCACTCTAAGATGCTGCCCGTGCTCCTCTTGGATGTGGGAATATATTAAAATATCATCAATGAAGACTATCACAAACGAATCCAAATAAGACCTGAACACTCGGTTCATTAAATCCATAAAGGATGCTGGGGAATTTTTCAACCCGAATGACATCACCAAGAACTCATAATGCCCGTACAAAGTGCAAAAAGCGGTCTTAGGGACATCGGATGCCCTAATCCTCAACTGATGGTAGCCAGATCTCAAGTCAATCTTCGAAAATACCTTGGCACCCTGAAGCTGATCAAACAAATCATCAATCCTTGGTAATGGATACTTATTCTTGATTGTAACCTTGTTCAACTGCCGGTAATCAATACACATTCTCATCGATCCGTCCTTCTTGTTAACAAACAACACCGGCGCACCCCAAGGTGAAACACTGGGTCTAATGAAACCCTTCTCAAGCATGCCTTGCAACTACTCCTTCAACTCTTTCAACTAAAGCGGGTCCATACGATACGGTGGGATAGAAATGGGTTTAGCTTCTGGAGCTAAATCAATGCAAAAGTCAATGTCCCTGTTGGGTGGCATACCCGGCAGGTCTAAAGGGAATACCTCAGAAAACTCATGAATAACGGGCACAGAATCAATAGAAAGAACCTCAGCTCTAGAATCACGATCATATGCTAAATAGGCCAAACACCCTTTCTCGACCATACACCGAGCTTTCACATAAGAGATAACACTACGGGTAGAATGACCAAGAGTCCCTATCTACTCTAAACGAGGCAAACCCGGTAAGGCTAAGGTCATAGTCTTGGCATGACAGTCCAAGATAGCATGATAAGGTGATAACCAATCCATCCCTGATATGACATCAAAATCAACCATGTCAAGAAGCGACAAATCTGCACGAGCCTCAAGACCCCCAATCACCACTATACATGAACGATGGACTCGATCTACCACAATAGAATCACCCACCGGTGTAGACATATAAACAAGAGCACTCAAAGAATCACTAGGCATGACCTAATACGGTGCAAAATAAGAGGACACATACGAGTATGTAGACCCTAGATCAAATAACACTGAAGCATCTTTATCACAAACCAGAACTGTACCTGTCATAACTGCATTAGAAGCCTCAGCCTCAGCCTCGGGCCTGGCTGGAAGAGCATAACATCAGGGTTGAGCCCCACCACCCTGAACTACATCCCTGGAATGACCTACTGCTGGATGGCCTCCACCTCTAGCGGTTTGAGCTCCACCTCTAATACATTTACCTCCACCTCTAGCACATGTACCCCCACCTATACGCATGCTTGACACTGACGTATAGATACTCGTCACCATGCCTATACGTCGTACTCCACAATTAACACATAACAAATAATACATGACTCCTAATACCTCAAGCTAAGGTTAGACCAAACACGTACCTCGATGCCACGAACACAATTCACATTTCAATTATAGCTTTACCCTTTAATTCCACCACCAATTTGCTCGAATCTAGCCACAAGTTACTTAATTACATCAATAAATTCTAAATGAATCAACCCCAATGCATGAAAATAAGTTTTCCAAAGTTTTACCCAAAAGGTCAAAAATTGCCCCCGGGCCCACATGGTCAAAACCCGAGGTTCGAACCAAAACCTGATTACTCATTCCTCCACAAACCCAAATATATACTTTTTTTTAAATTAGACCTCAAATCGAGGTCCAAATCCTCAATTTTTGAAAAATCTAGGTTCTACCCAAAACACCCAATTTTCCCCATGAAAATCATTGATTTAAGTTGAAATCATATTAAAAGATGTTAATGATTGAAGAAAACTAGTTAAAATGACTTACAATTGATTTGGAGAAGAAGAAGCCTTTGAAAAATCGCCCTAGTGTGTTTATGTTTGAGAGGATATGAAAAATGGGTTAAAATTCGTCTAAGTATAAAAGTTGCAGGTCTCAGATGTGGGAATTACGAACAGGGGTTCGCAATCTACTGGCTTGGGAATTGTGAAGGGAAGCTCACATTTGCGAGTTGGGAATTACGAGAGGGGCGTCGCATTTGCGACTCAAGGCTGAAACAGGGGGTAATCGCATTTGTGATCGAAGCCTCGCATTTGCGAGCAAGACAGGCCGGGGCTGTTTTCGCATTTGCGATCCATCCTTCACATTTGCGAGCTTGCATTTGCGAGCCAGGCTTCGTAAATTTGAAGCTTGTAGGCCTAGGCACACCAGCTAAAATCTGCAACTTTCTAAGTCTAAAAATCCACCTCGTGGCCTATGCAAAACTCACCCGAGCCCTCGGGGCTCCATACCAAACACACACACAACCTCAAAAATATCCTACGAACTTATTCGTGTAATCAAATCACCAAAATAACATCATGAACATCGAATTAAACCTCAAAATCAATGAAATTTCTCAAAACTTCTTTATACATCAAATTTGCATTTAAGGTCCGAATCACGTCAAATGAATTCTGTTTCTTACCAAACTTTACCGAAAACACATATAAAACATATTGAACCTGTACAGGGCTCCGGAATCATAATACGGGCCCAATACCATAGGTTTCACATAATATTTCACTTTCAAAAACCTTTATATTTTTCAGAAAATAATTTCTTTCAAAAATTCATTTCTCGGGTTTGGGACCTCAGAATTCGATTATGGGCATACGCCCAAGTCCCATATTTTCCTGCGAACCCTCCGGGACTGTCAAATCACGGGTCCGAGTTCGTTTACCCAAATTGTTGACCGAAGTCAAATTAATTCATTTTATAGTCAAAAATTTATCATTTTTCATAGATTTTCACATATAAGCTTTCCTGCTACGTGTCCGGACTGCGCACGCAAATCGAGGTAATGCTAAAAGAGGTTTTTAAAGCCTCCGAATGCAGAATTCATTTTAAAAACAAGTGATGACCTCTTGGGTCATCACATTCTCCACCGCTAAAACAACCGTTCGTCCTCGAACGGACATAAGAAGGAAGTGCCTGAGTCGGGGAAAAGATGGGGATAATGGCTCTGCATATCGGACTCGGACTCCCAGATCGATGCCTCAGGAGGCTGACCTCTCCACTTAACACGAACAGAAGGAAAACTCTTCGATCTCAACTGACTAACATGTCGGTCTAGAATAGCTACCGGCTCCTCCTCATAAGACAAGTCCTTGTCCAACTGGGCAGTGATGAAATCTAACATGTGGGATGGATCGCCTTGATATTTTCGAAGCATGGACACATGAAACACTGGATGCACGGATGCTAAGCTCGGCGGCAATGCAAGTCTATAAGCCACCTCTCCCACTCGATCAAGAATCTCAAACTGGCCAATGAACCTAAGGCTAAGCTTTCCCTTCTTCCCAAATCTCATCACGCCCTTCATAGGCGACACTCGAAGCAATAACCGCTCACCAACCATGAATGCCAAATCATGAACCTTGCGGTTGGCATAACTTTTTTGCCTGGACTAAGTTGTATGAAGCCTATCCTGAATGATCCTAACCTTGTCCAAGGCATCCTAAACCAGATCTGTACCCAACAACCAAGCCTCTCCCGGCTCAAACCATCCAATCGGAGACCGACACTGCCTACCATATAAAGCCTCATAAGGAGCCATCTGAATACTCGACTGGTAGCTGTTGTTGTAGGCAAACTCTGCTAAAGGCAAAAACTGATCCCACGAGCCTCCAAAGTCAATGAAACAAGCTCGGAGCATATCCTCCAAAATCTGAATAGTCCGCTCGGACTGCCCGTCCGTCTGAGGATGAAATGTTGTGCTCAACTCAACCCGTGTGCCCAAATCTCGCTAAACTGCTCTCCAGAAATGCGAAGTAAACTGTGTACCTCGGTCCAAAGTAATAGACTCGAGCACACCATGAAGACGAACAATCTCCCAGATATAGATCTCAGCTAGCCTCTCAGAAGAATACGAGACTGCCACAGAAATGAAATGTGCTGACTTGGTCAGCCTATCAACAATAACTCATACTGCATCGAACTTCCTCTGAGTCCGTGGGAGTCCAACAACGAAGTCCATAGTGATATGCTCCCACTTCCACTCAGGAATCTCAATCTGCTGAAATAAACCACTTAGCCTCTGATGCTCCTACTTAACCTGCTGAAAATTCAAACACCGCGCCACATATGCAATGATATCCTTATTCATTCTCCTCCACCAATAATGCTGTCGTAAATCCTGATTCATCTTAGCGGCGCCTGGATGAATGGAGTACCGGGAAGTATGAGCCTCCTCTAAAATCAACTCTCGAAGCCCATCCACATTAGGCGCACAAACTCGACCCTGTAACCTCAAAACTCCATCATCAACTAAGGTAACCTGCTTGCACCTCCGTGCTGCACCGTGTCTATAAAGACACACAAACGGGGATCATCATACTGTCGATCACGGATACGCTCCAATAAAGAAGAATGAGTGACTGTGCAAACTAACATACGACTGCACTCAAAAACATCCAACCTCATGAACTGATTGGCCAAAGCCTGAATATCCAAAGCAAGCGGTCTCTCACCGACCGAAATATAAGCAAGACTGCCCATACTGGCTGAATTCCTACTCAAAGCATCGGCCACTACATTGGCCTTTCCCGGATGATATAAAATGGTGATATCATAGTCATTCAACAACTCCAACCACCTTCTCTGCCTCAAATTCAATTCCTTTTGGTTGAACAAATACTGCAGGCTCTTGTGATCCATAAACACCTCACATACCACGCCATATAGATAATGCCTCCAAATCTTCAACGCGTGAACAATGGCTGCCAACTCCAAATCATGAACTGAATAGTTCTTCTCATGAACCTTCAACTGCCGCGAAGCATAGGCAATGACATTACCATCCTGCATCAACACCGCACCAAGTCCAATACGAGATGCATCACAATAAACTGTATAAGGTCCTGAACCTGTGGGCAAAACCAACACCGGTGTCGTAGTCAAAGCTATCTTGAGCTTTTGAAAGCTCGTTGCACACTCGTCCGACCATCTGAACTGGGCACCCTTCTAGGTCAACCTGGTCACCGGGGCTGCGATAGATGATAACCCCTCCACGAACTGACGATAGTAGCCTGCCAATCCCAAGAAACTCCGAATATTTGTAGCTTATGCTGGTCTAGGCCAGTTCTGGACTACCTCAATCTTCTTCGGATCAACCAGAATACCCTCTGCTAATACAATATGACCCAGGAATGCAACTAAACTCAACCAAAACTCACACTTCGAGAACTTAGCATATAACTGACTATCCCTCAAAGTCTAAAGAACCACTCTAAAATGCTGCCCGTGCTCCTCCCGGCTACGGGAATATATCAAAATATCATCAATGAAGACAATCACGAACGAATCCAAATAAGGCCTGAACACTCGGTTCATCAAATCCATAAAGGATGCTGGGGCATTTGTCAATCCGAATGACATCACCAAGAACTCATAATGCTCGTATAGAGTGCGAAAAGCGGTCTTTGGGACATCGAATGCCCTAATCCTCAATTGATGGTAACCAGATCTCAAGTCAACTTCGAAAATACCTTGGCAACCTGAAGTTGATCAAATTAATCATCAATCCTTGGCAATGGATACTTATTCTTGATTGTAACCTTGTTCAATTACCAGTAATCAATACACATTCTCATTGATCCTTCCTTCTTCTTAACAAACAACACTGACGCACCCCAAAGTGAAACACTTGGCCTAATGAAACCCTTCTCAGGCAAGTCTTGCAACTGCTCCTTCAACTCTTTCAACTCAGGTGGGGCCATACAATACGGCGGAATAGAAATAGGCTGAGTGCCTGGAGCCAAATCAATGCAAAAGTCAATATCCCTATCGGGTGGCATACCCGGCAGGTCTGAAGGAAATACCTCAGGAAACTCACGAACAATGGGCACAGAATCAGTAGAAGGAACCTCAGCACTAGAATCACGATCATATACTAAATAGGTTAAACATCGAGCCTTCACATAAGAGATAACACTACGGGTAGAATGACCAGGAGTCCCTCTCCACTCTAAACGAGGCATACCCGGTAAGGCTAAGGTCATAGTCTTGGCATAATAGTCTAAGATAGCGTGATAAGGTGATAACTAGTCCATCCCTGATATGACATCAAAATCAACCATGTCCAGAAGAAGGTACCACCGAATCTACCTGAATGACACCCTAAACTACATCTCTAGGACGGCCTGCTGCTGGCTGGCCTCCACCTCTAACACCTTTACCTCCACCTCTAATACCTCTACCTCCATCTCTAGCACCTCTACCTCTAGATGAGGTACCACTGAATCTACCTGAATGACGAGGCCTAGCCATATTGGCCGCCTCCTGGAAAGATATCTCACTCCCAGCCTCCCTAGACATCTAAAGACGAATCGGCTGAATAAGTCCATCAATGAACCTCCTCACCTTTTCTCTCTCGGTGGGAAGTATGATAAGGGAATGACGAGCCAAGTCGATGAATCTGGTCTCATACTAGGTAACCATCATAGAACCCTGTTGGAGACGCTCAAACTGCCTCCGATAGGCCTCTCTCTGAGTGATGGGGAGAAACTTCTCCAGAAATAGCTGAGCGAACTGCTCCCAAGTCAAAGTTGGGAATCTGGTTGGTCTAGCCAAACAGTAATCTCTCCACCAAGTCTTGGCGAATCCAGACAAGTGAAAAGTAGCAAAATCGACCCCATTGGTCTCAACTATCCCCATGTTCCTGAGTACCTCATGACAACTATTTAGATAATCCTAGGAATCCTCAGTAGATGCACCGTTGAAAGTAGTAGTGAAGAGCTTGGTAAACCTATCCAACCTCCACAAAGCATCGACAGACATAGCTGCCCCATCACGGTCTGAGCTACTACACCCGGCTGAACTGCTCCAACTGGTTGTACTGCTAGAGTCTGGAACTAGGGAGCTACCTGCTCCGGAGTGCGAGTAGCAGGGGTCTGGGCTCCTCCTCCAGCCTAAGAGATGGTTGGTGATATAGGTTGCAAGACTGCCCAGGTGACACTCTCCGTAAGGCCCACTAGACGGACCAGAGCATCCTAAAGTACTAGGGTAGCAATAAACCCCTCTAGGACCTGAGCTGGGCCCACCGAAACTGCTAGGGCCGGAACCTCATCATCAAAATCAACCTGAGGCTCTGATGCTGGTGCTGCTGCTCGGGGCTGAGCTCTGCCCCTACCTTGGCCTCGCCCTCCGCCACTCGCAGGAGCTGCTGCTGGGGGCTCAGGCTGATGGTCAGCGGATGAGGAAGTGCATGTTCTCGCCATCTGCGAAGAAACATAGTAGAAATTCAATTAGCAAAACCAAACCACACGATAGGAAAGAATAAATGTGAAGTTTTTCCTACTCTGTAGCCTCTAGGGGATAAATAAAGACGTCTTCGTACCGATCCCTCAGGCTCTACTAAGCTTGTCTATGAACTGTGAGACCCATGTAACCTAGAGCTCTGATACCAACTTGTCACGACCCGGATTTCCCGTCTCCGGGAGTCATGATAGTGCCTACTAATGTGAGCTAGGCAAGCCAAACCCTTAAACTAATTACTTCATTATCTAATTATTTCCTTTTAGCAAACATAAAGCGATAATGTAATGACAACGAAAATTTAAATTTAAGCGGAAGAAAACAATAAAATAGCTGAAATCCGTATCTATTACAAGTGCTTAAAACTTAATTGCCCAAAACCTGGTGTCACAGTGTCACAGACGGTCTAAGATTTACTACATACAAAGTCTGAAGAAAATTATCAATACACTGTTTTTGAATTTAAGGAAAATAAAACAGGAGATAAGGGATAGAGAGAGACGTTAGGGCATGCGGACGCCTGCAGGACTACCTTGGATCTCCGTGTGGACTGAAGGTAGCCTCCAAACTACGGTCCAAGAGTTGCTCCGGGATCTCCACATAGTGTAGAGTGTAGTATCAGCACAATCGACCTCATGTGCTGGTAAGTGTCTAGCCTAACCTCGGCGAGGTAGTGACGAGGCTAGAACCAAACTACCAAATAATATTGTACAGTTATATAATATACAGAAGAAAGTAGAGTAGAAATAGACAAATAAAGATGGGAGGGGGAAAAACATGCTTCGGGGAATAACATGTAAAATAGAATATCAAGAGAATTATAAAGGAACCAAAAATCCAGCTACTAACAAGGATGAGTCAAACAAAGGCAGATCTCACTTTCATTTCACATCTTGTTGCAGGCGTGCAACCCAATCCCATTTCCTGTATCTTGTGGCAGGCGTGCCACCCGCTCCCATTTCATTTATCTCGTGGCAGGCATGCCGCCCGCTCCCATTTCATTTATCTTGTGGCAGGTGTGCCACCCGCTCCCCTTTCATACATCATGTGGTAGGCATTCCACCTACTCCCCTTTCATATATCTTGTGGCAGGCGTGCCACCTGCTCCAATTTCAATTATCTTGTAGCAGGCATGCCACCTGCTTCAATTTCAATTATCTTGTGGCAGGCGTGCCACTCGCCCCCATTTCAATTATCTTGTGGCAGGCGTGCCACCCAATCCCATTTCATATATCTTGTGGCAGGCGTGCCACCCGATCCCAGTTACAAACCAACAATAATCATAAGGAATCTCGGCAAGGGAACAAGAGCAATATAACAACTTCCCGGCAAGGGAACAAGAGCAATATAACAACTTCTCGGCAAGGGAAAAATAATATTTCAACAATATCTCGGCAAGGGAATGATAATATCAAACAAACATCCCGGCAAGGGAACAATACTATCAAAACAAACATCCCGACAAGGGAACATTAATATCAAAACAAACATCCCGGCAAGGGAATAATGATGATAATAACATATGAAGAGCAATAAACCACAACGGAGTCATAACAATTATAATACAAGACTTACGGGCATGCTTTACATCGATGTATAGATACTCGTCACTATGAATAAACGTCGTACTCCACAATTAACACGTAACAAATAAGATACGATTCCTAATTCCTCAAGCTAAAGTTAGACCAAACATTTACCTAGATGCCACGAACACAATTCACGTTTCAATTATAGTTTTACCCCTTGATTCCACCACCAATTCCCTCGAATCGAGCCACAAGTTACTTAATTACATCAATAAACGCTAAATGAATCAACCCCAATGCATGAAAATGAGTTTTCCAAAGTTTTACCCAAAAAGTCAAAAATCGCCCCCCGGGCCCACATGGTCAAAACCCGAGGTTCGAACCAAAACCCGATTACCCATTCCCCCCACGAACCCAAATATATAATTTTTTTTTTTGAAATCGGACCTTAAATCGAGGTCCAAATCCCCAATTTTTGAAAAAACTAGGTTTTACCCAAAATACCCAATTTCCCCCATGAAAATTATTGATTTTAAGTTGAAATCATGTTAAAAGATGTTAATGATTGAAGAAAACTAGTTTAAAATGACTTACAATTGATTTGGAGAAGAAGAAGCCTTTGAAAAATCGCCTTAGTGTGTTTATGTTTTGAGAGGATATGAAAAATGGGTTAAAATTCGTCTAAGTATAAATGTTGCAGGCCTCAGATGTGGGAATTCCGAACAGCCCGACCTCTGCTGGCTTGGGAATTGCGAAGGGAAGCTCGCATTATGAGTTGGGAATTGCGAAAGGGGCGTCGTATTTGTGACTCAAGGCTGAAATAGGGGGTAATCGCATTTGTGATCGAAGCCTTGCATTTGCGAGCAAGACAGGCCTGGGTTGTTTTCGCATTTGCGATTCAGCCTTCGCATTTGCAAGCTTGAATTTGCGAGCCAGGTTTCGCAAATGCGAAGCCTACAGGCCTGGGCACACCATCTAAAATCTGCAACTTTCTAAGTCTAAAAATCCACCCCGTGGCCTATCCAAAACTCACCCGATCCCTCGGGGCTTCATACCAAACACACACACAACCTCAAAAACATCCTACGGACTTATTCGTGTAATAAAATCACTAAAATAACATCATGAACATCGAATTAAAGCTCAAAATCAATGAAATTTCTCAAAACTTCTTTAAACATCAAATTTGAATTTAAGGTCTGAATCACGTCAAATGGATTCTGTTTCTTACCAAACTTTACTGACAATACATATAAATCATATTGAACCTGTATCGGGCTGTGGAACCATAATACGGGCCCGATACCATAGGTTTCACATAACATTTCACTTTCAAAAACCTTTATATTTTTCAGAAAACAGTTTTCTTTCAAAAAATCATTTCTCAGGCTTGGGATACGCCCAAGTCCCATATTTTCCTGTGGACCCTTCGGGACCGTCAAATCACGGGTCGGGTCTGTTTACCCAAAAACGTTGACCGAAGTCAAATTAATTCATTTTATAGTCAAAATTTATCATTTTTCACATATTTTCACATATAAGCTTTCCGGCTAAAAGAGGTTTTTAAAGCCTCGGAATGCAGAATTCATTTTAAAAACAAGTAATGACCTCTTGGGTCATCACATTAAGATTTTAAAATTAATAAAATTTTGTCTATTAAATTCTTATTAAAAATATGTAGAAAGGTTTAATAAAATCAATTTCATAAGAATCCTCCGCATTGGCAGTACATTACCACTCTATAATGTCCAATACCAAGAAAAAATATAAGTAATATTAAATATTGCATAAAGAGTTAAAATTGAGAAAACAAAATATTTATACCCCACGATAATATATTTTAATATAATATTTGAACTATTTTCCTAGTCAAATAACATTCTTTTATCAATTTTTCTTGTAATATTAAAAAATACTCAATTATTAAACAACAACAAAGAAAATATTTACGAATATAAATGCGTGAGAAAGAGAAAAAATGGTTGGTAAGAGACAATACCACTAATGATTCTAGAGACATAAAGATTTAAAAGTGAAATGTCATATCAATCTTTTACTCTTTAAGAATAAAATTTATGGTGGATAAAATTATAATTAAGATTAAATATTCAAAACAAGAGATGAACTAATATTAAAATTTGAATCAACATAAAATAAAATATTTTATATGTTAAAAGCAAATAAATAAATCTTTTAATTAATTATTTAGCAAGAGAATCCCATTCAATTATTTTTCAAATTCATCATATGAGTAAAAATTCTTATTCAAGTAGAAAATAAAATCTTAAGGTACATAAATTTATTCCACAAAAGAGCGTTAGAACATAAAGTAAAAAGGTTAGTATATTATTTAGAATTAAAATGTTATACAAGTGTCTGAGGAAGCACAATCAAAGCTAAATCCTAAACAAGAACAAGCTTTCAAGACTATATCATAAAGAGTCGACTCTGTTATAACAGGATTATTCTTTGTAGATGCCTCCGGTGGAATCGAAATAATATTTATATGTCATGCATTACTTGCAAATATCATATCAAGAGACATGACACTGTTAGCAATAATAGCAAGTGGTGTATCAACAACGATTTTATTGTGAGGCCACCCACTTTAGATTTAATATACCTCTTCAAACAACTTAAATAACCATCACAAATATATCAAAGGGGGTCAATGATGCTAAATTTATAAGGAAAGCGAAATTGATAATATGGGACGAAGTACTTATAGCCAAGTGCCAAACGATGGAAATAATTGCCCGGAGTTGTAGAAATATATTGGATATTAATGAATTGTTTGGTGAAAAATTAATGGTTTGTGAGGTAATTTACGTCAAGAACTACCAGTAGTTCCAAATCGACAAAAGTAGAGATTGTAAAAGGTAGCTTGCCAAAGTTATACTTCTGGCCTCAAATGAAAAAGATTCAACTGACAGAAATATAAAGTAAAAACAGATCCAGTATTTAGTGTCTTCTTGCTTCATGTCGAAAACGAAGAAGAGCATCCAATAAAAGATGATTTGGTTCTTCTTGAATACTTCGTTATCAATTCCAATGGTAATAGTAGTGCATTTAGTAAGTGTCACGACCCCAACCCCCGGTCGTGATGGCGCCCAACACACTGCTAGGCAAGCCTGACCAATAAACAACCTTAACCCATTTCTCATGCAGTTCATTACTAGCCATCACAGTTAGTTTACCAAATCGTCATATTAGAAGTCTGAAGTAAGAGTTAAACATGTGGAATTTCAAATAATAATCCTACTACATAGCCCATATAGATCCGGTGTCACAAGTCTGAGCCTCTAATACAGGTTTACCAATCTAATGCATATCAGTCTAGGGAAATGCGGATAAAACAAAAAGATAGAAGGGAGAGATCAGGGCTGCAGACGCCATGCAGGTACCTCGATGCTCCCGGATATACGCTGCTCAACTGAAGAATCCTCATTCAGCCTCAGATGCACCTGGATCTGCACAGAAGGTGCAGGGAGTAATGTGAGCACTCCGACCCAGTGAGTAATAAACATAAATAATGGCTGAGAATAAGAAATCATGGAAGAACACAGAGTAATCTATAAACCGGCAGTTTAAAATAAATAATATGGAAGCGATAGAACAATGTAATCGAAATACGAAAGATACTACAACAGATAAGCAGATAAGTGACAGTCAAATAAAGAAATGCAACACATAGTACGGTACTCTACAGTACCCGCTGCGGCGCGCAGCCCGATCCATTTATTTATCGTCGACGGCGCTTACTGGGGGTGTGCAGACTACGGGAGGGGCCCCTTATGGTCCAATTTCAATATCAAGCCATCTCGTGGCATCAAATCTAGGCCCTCGGCCTCATATCAATATCAGTATAACACTGCTATGGCGCGCAGCCCGATCCTATGGTATCCTCACATCTGGCCTTTGGCCGTACTCAGTCCATAAATCATATAAGCCCCTCGGGCATTAGTAAAACAGTAGTTCTCAGCCCAAAACATCATTTAATATATCATTTTAGTTTCAAAACCGAGTAAAAAGTGGCTGAGTTGTAAAATAGTGGAAAAACGATACGACTGAGTTCAAGTAGTAAGTCAAAACAGTGAGAAAATAATGATAAAAATCCCCGGAGGGTCAAATAGTTGGCAAGAAGCCCAAATACGGCAATCAGTCCAAATAATGATGATAACAAATAAGCTTCAATCAAATACGCGGTAAAAGCATCACTCGGGATGGACCAAGTCACCATCCCCAATAGTAAACGACCCCACGCCCATCATTAAGCGCGTGTCTCACCTCAATATACCACTACGATGTGCAAATCCGGGGTTTCAAACCCTCAGGACATCATTTACATTCATTACTCACCTCGAACCGGCCAAAACTCTAGCTCGCTATGCCCTTGCCTCCCAAATCGGTCTCCTCGTGCGTTGAATCTGACCAAAACCACAATGAATACGTCACAATATGCTAAGGGAACAAAACCCAATCGGAAAATATCAAAATTCCCAAAATTAGCAAAACCCGAACCCCGGGCTCACTTCTCGAAACTCAGAAAATTTCACATCATTAGACTCCTTATCTCGCCACGAGTTCATAAATATCAAAATAACAAGAATCGGAGTTCAATTGACCCCTCAAATCCCTAATCTTAGCTCTCTTAAGTTCAAGCCCTAACCTCCATTTTTAGTCCTTGTTTTTCTTAATTTTTCAGTCTTACTTTATGTAATAACACCATAGGATTGTGTTTGAGATCAGAGAATCTTTACCTTATCGAACCTCCTTGAAACCCCTCTTCAAAATCGCCCACAATTCTCCAAGCCCGAAGTGAAAAATCACAAACTCTATAAAATTCGCGAAGGAGAACTTAACTACCTTCTGCGGTACCGCTTTTGCGGTCCTACCTCCGCTTCTGCGGAATTCCTTAAGTCCAGCCTGACCGCATCTGCAGTCCTATAGCCGCATCTGCGGTTCCGCAGGTACGGTACCCTATCCGCATCTGTGATCCCAGCCTTTGACTTGCCTTTCTGCTTCTGCGACCTCCAGCCCGCATATGCGACACCGCACCTGCAGCTTCCAAACCGCAGGTGCAAAAATACCAGAACAGCAGCAATCTGCAACATCACAAGTCCAAATTCTTTCCGCTTAGCCATCTGAAATGACCTCGAGGCCCCCGGGACCTCAACTAAAAGCACCAACACCTGCTAAAACACCATCCAAACTTGTTTCAATCATCAAAACACCTCAAACAACAACAAAACCATCAAATTACATTGAATTCAAGCCTAAGTTCTTTTAAAAAAACCGAAACACGCATTCGGTCAAAAATCCAATCAAATCACCTCCGAATGACCTGAAATTTTACACACACATCCCAACTCACATAACGAAGCTACAAAAACTCTCGAAATTCCATTCCGACCTTCGGATCAAAATCTCACCTATCAACCGGATTTCGCCAAAATACTAACTTCGCCAATTCAAGCCTATTTCTACACCGGACCTCCAAAACCACTTCCGATCACACTCCTAAGTCACAAATCACCTTCCGAAGTTAATTGAACCATCGGGACTCACATCTGAGCCCTCTAACTCGTAAGTCAACATCCAGTTGACTTTTCCAACTTAAGCCTTCTTAAAAGAGACTAAGTGTCTCATTTCTTACCAAAACCACGCCAAACGCAAACCAACCAACTCGACCACATAAAACATGGATAACGAAGCATAAAGAAGCGGAAATGGGGAAAACGGAGCAGTAACTCATGAGACGACTGGTCGGGTCATCACATCCTCCCCAACTTAAACAAACGTTCGTCCTCGAACGAGTCAATAAACATACCTGAAGCCTCAAATAGGTGAGGATATCTGCTCCGCATCTCCCGCTCGGTCTCCCAAGTAGCATCATCCACGAGCCGACCTCTCCACTTCACTTTCACTGAAGCTATATCTTTTGACCTCAACTTCCAAAACTGACGACCCAAAATTGCTACTTGCTCCACATCAAAGGTCAAATCATCATCCAACTGAACCGTGCTGAAATCCAAAACATGCGACGGATCTCCAATATACTTCTAAAGCATAGAAACATGAAATACCGGATGCACACTCGACAAGCTGGGTGGCAACGCAAGCTCATAAGCCACCTCCCCAATCCTCCGAAGTACCTCAAAAGGTCTAATGAATCGAGGACTCAATTTCCCCTTCTTCCCAAATCTCATAACACCCTTCATGGGCGAAACCTTCAACAAAACCTTCTCACCCACCATTTAGGATACATCTCGAACCTTCCGGTCCGCATAACTCTTCTGACGCGACTGCGCTGTATGAAGTCTCTCCTGAATCACCTTCACCTTTTCTAAGGCATCCTGAACCAAATCCGTCCCCAATAGCCTAGCCTCGCCAGGCTTGAACTAACCAACTAGAGATCTACACCGCCTCCCATACAAAGCCTCATACGGAGCCATCTGAATACTCGACTGGTAGCTGTTGTTGTAGGTAAACTCTGCAAGCGGCAAAAACTCATCCCACGAACCTCCGAAATCAATAACACACGCACGCAACATGTCCTCTAATATCTGAATAGTACGCTCAGACTGTCCGTCTGTCTGAGAGTGAAATGTTGTGCTCAACTCCACCTAAATACCCAACTCTCTATGCCCGGCTCTCCAAAACTGCAAAGTAAACTGAGTACCTCTATCTGAGATAATGGAAACCGGAACACCATGTTACACCCTGCAATATTACGTCAATATTACGTCCTGCAGTATTAAGTTACGACAGTGTTCTACCCAGCAGTATTACATTACGGAGATGTTACGCTTCGCAGTAATAAGTTACGACGATGTTGCACTCTGCAGTATTTTACGTTAAATTTGTCGCAAGGTAATTGACATCCGTCCAAGGAAAATATTATTTGGAGATCATAAGGATTATGCTATTTCACAAGTGATTAGTAAAATCATGAAGGTGAAAGGGGGAGAAAGTCAAAGAAAATAAATTTTTGTCCAAATTTGGAATTTTGGGGTAAAATACGGCCAGATCTAAAATACCTAGTATTTATAGACTAGTACCATGCAAGATACCATATGACCAAGGTAGTATAACATATAAAGTATATATGAAGTATTTTAGTAATAAATAGAATTTTAAGTAATTTGGGATAATTTTTAAATTATGCAGGTAATTGGTTAATTACCGAGTAATGTGACATTACTGGATTAACTAATAAATGGATAAAATTAACAAGATCATACCCAAAACAAACGTGGCAGCAAGAAAGCTTACCAACATATGACTAAGTAGTCATATAAGCTATCAACGTGTAAAACCCTTAAAGTTATAAAGTTTGGTAGCTTTTTACAAGATTGGTTTCTTTAAAATAGTTTTAGTTCATTCTTTGATGAGAGAAATTCAAAAACTGAATTGTGATTCACATATAGTTAAGAACAGACGCTAATGAGAATTCTGCAATCAATTCCAACGGAATTGGCTTCCAACAAAATTTTGCAAACAATTCCAACGAGAGAATTGTTAGAACTGTAGCAGCGTAAACTTTTGCGATGTTGAAGGAGTACGGTGCAATACTTTCCAACAATATTATACGTATTTTTCCCTACTCCAGGTATGTTAAGGCTATCCCTTCTTTCTTTTGGCATGATCTATACGACACAAACGAAACGTGCAAATGCACAAATTCCATAAATGACTCTAGTCATAGAAGTATTAGAGATATTTATATTCTTGAATTTCCATGTGTCATAATATTTTATCATATCTTCATGGGTCTTAGAAAAATACGAAAGTTGAAAAGAGGTTACTTTATGATATTACTCAAAGGCAAAGTGGTCTTATGACAATTCCGAAAGATTTTATTAACGTACTTTTCATGCATTGCATTCATGTACATTGACCCATGACTCAGACGGCGTTATATACGCGTATATATGTATATATATATATATACATGACCAGATGGCGTTATATACGCGTATATATGTATATATATGTATATGGGATATGGGAAAAGGTTACGGTGTTATATACGCACCACCACCTAATCAGCTGGTATATGATGATGATGTTGCCCACAGTGGCTGAAATATGATTCAAACGGCGCTATATACGCATATATATGTATGTACTCAAATGGCGTTATATACGCGTATATATGTATGTATATATATGTATATGGGATATATATGTATGTATATATATGTACATGGGATATGGGAAAGGTTATGGCATTATATATGCACCACCACCTGATCAGCTGGTATACGATGATAATTTTTCCCCACAGTGGCCGGTATGATATAATGGAATGCCCTCAGAGGCTGATGATGTTATGAAACATGTACCTATGAACGACATGACATTCATACGCACATGCATGATGCTAAAAGTAATTTATGATTTACAAAGTTATTCAGACTTGCAGGTTGAATCATGTACTCTATATTTCTTCCATGTCTCTGATGTACTTACTTACGTGCCTTACATACTCGGTACATTATTCGTACTGACATCCCTTTTGCCTGGGGACGCTGCATTTCATGCCCGCAGGTCCCGATAGACAGGTCGAAAGCCCTCTAAGTAGGCTATCAGCTCAGCGGAAGATGTTGGTGCGCTCCATTTGCTTCGGAGTTGCTTGTTTGGTTAGTATGATTTAGACGTGTATTGTTTGGTATGGCGGGACTCTATCCCGACCTCTATGACATTTATGTATTCTTAGAGGCTTGTAGACATATGTCGTATACGTAAAAGATTGTACGGTCTTGTCGGCCTATGTTTGAGTTTATAAATGATTATATTGGCCTACTAGGCCCGTATGTCACATGTACATAATGATGTAATAAGAAAGATACGCTACGTTGGTACTCGGTTGAGTAAGGTACCGGGTGCCCATTGCATCCCATCGGTTTGGGTCGTGACAAAAGTGGTATCAAAGTAGTTCTGTCCTAGGGAGTACAAGCCAGGTCTAGTAGAGTCTTGTTTATGGGTGTGTCGTGCACCACACCTATAAGCAGGAGGCTACAGAGCATTTAGGATTGTCACTCTTTCTTTTTACTCTAGATCGTGTGGTTGAGCTCACTTATAAGAATTCAAATTCTGAAATTCTATTTTATTCGTAATAAGAAGATACCTACATCTGGAAAGAAGGAGTGGAAAGAGAGGTAGTTGTGGAAAAGCTGAGTCAGAGGAATTGGATTTTTGTATAATGTCTATGATAAGTAAATGGGAGGTCTTTAGCAGATCATGGGTGTACTGAAAGGTACAAGCTTCCTAATAAGAAGCCTTAAGGCAATAATGTCTATCCATCTTTATGGTAAAAGACAATGAGAGATTAAGAAGATAAATACAGGTTTCAACAAGCAAAAGAAGCAAGATGAAGAAAGGTACGAGGCACCCAATTAATGAAGGCTAACAGCATTTATAATTGAGGCAGAGATAAGCCTTTTGAGTTATATTCAATAGTAACAGAGGTATATACAATTGGTTGCACCCATTCCAGATATGCCCTATGAGGATTAATAGAAGTAGTATAAGAAGATATGATGGATTAATTGTTTGCGTCAGTTGACATTTCCGAAGAATATTGCAAATATGCTAATAGATCTTTTTATGAGACACCCAATGATACCCTCTAAAATAGTGCAGCCAGATATGAGTACCACAAAGACATGCACTATAAGCCTTGACGGAATAAATATTACCTTAGTATGACTCGCGTCTCTAGTAAAGCGAGAACGTTAAGCAACTTGAAGAGCCATTGGATAGAGCAAAGGGAAGCTAAGAGCAAAAGAATCTCTTGTTCAAGTTTTAAGAATAAAGTGATAAACATAAATGTTAGCGGGAAATAAGAAAAGAGTTAATAAAGCATTATGAGTAAGATGTGATACATGGATGACAACGGTATATCAAAAAATGACAATGTTACAAAATCTATAGTCAAGTGAAGGAAGAAACGAGAAGTGACATGCCTTAGGACAACAAAAGAGTATAGGCCATAAAGTCATATCCTCACTTCGAGAAACAAGTTCGCGACGCTAATGTGATTCAGAAGAAAAGTTAGACCCCAGAGTAATTGAAGTCAGCATGGACTGGTGGAAAAAGATAAATTAAACATGAATTAGGGACTGAGTAATTTGATGGTGGTCGGCATCATGAGAATTTCAGATCGCATTCTAGCAATAATAAGATGGACAACAGAAGAAGATTCATGAGAATCCAGAGAATGGTTATTTAGGAAGACACTTCCCTAAAACAAGCAATGTTAGAAAAGTTAAGCTTAAGGGACTGTATGTACTAGTTACATTAAGTGTCACCCTCGCAAGTAAGGAAATTTGTTATCATTGGTACAGAAGGATTGCCACAAGGTGAGTAAGAGTCATCGATGATGTGAAAGGATGCCAAAAATGAAAAGGTGAAACATCTATAGGTAGTTTGTCGTAGCTCCAACTCTTAGTACTCCCTTAAAAGGGGGGAATATGGAAGTATAAAAGGAATAATTTGATAAAAATAAGAAAGGATGAGATTGAACTTATCCAAAATGCCACAGATATGCTACGATTCTAGAACATTATATAAATGCGACGTCAAGGAGAAGAAGTAAGGGTTCCTTCCTGAGATGTTATTGATAATTAAGGAGCTAGTGCGAGACGTAAGTTAAGACCAAGGAAATAACCCAAGAAAGATTTCGCGGAATAGTGACATGAGAATGGGCCAACGAGTAGTTAGTAATTGGTCAGGAAGATCCCAATTATGGCTAAATAGGAGGTTACACACGAGTCGTCAGATCGTGTAAGATAAACATAGTAGCACCCAACATGGAGAATTCAGCCTCGAAGAATATCATTAAAATACTTGAGATATATTCAAACAAGAGTCGGGGTAGTTAAAGGTACCATATGAGTATTACAGGGATAAAAGAAAGTGTCACGGGGAAGGCAGTCAAAATATAAGTTCAGAAGCGGCCATGCAAGTACAAGGGCATGGAAGTAAGCAACTATAGATGATTATAGGCAAGTAAGGACATCAAAAAGGTCTGTAATAAGCTCACAGCTTTACGAGAGTCAAGGGTTCTCCCTAAGTACTACAACGAAAGACTAGCCGAGGAGATAAGAAATAAGGCTTCAACCTAAGAACAACGACCTAAAAAGGAAATGGTCATGTAACAACAATCTCGCAACAAAATTGTAAGCATTCCAAAGGAAAGTGGCACCTACCGTAGCTAATGAACGGAAAGTAAGAGTTAAAAGTAATATTCGAGATAATATGAGTTGTATAAAAACTCTAGCAAGTGTGGGCACTAAGATAAGCTAAGTATGGACACAATTAGGGGGAAAAAAGACCAGGAAAAGTAATAGCTTACGTTGAAAGAAAGCTAAGATGGAACAAAAGAATTATTTGATCAATGATCCAGAGTTAATACTGTCACACCTCTTTTTTCCGCCCCGCGAGGGTACAAAGAGTTTTTTCCAATTAAAGGACAGTCGAAACGGGATTTGTTTATTTATTTCAGAGTCGCCACTTGGGAGATTTAGGGTGTCCCAAGTCACCAATTTTAATCCCGAATCGAGGAAAAGAATGACTCTGTATTACAGTCCGCGAACCAAAAATCTGGATAAGGAATTCTGTTAACCCGGGAGAAGGTGTTAGGCATTCCCGAGTTCCGTGGTTCTAGCACGGTCGCTCAACTGTTATATTTGGCTTGACTATCTGATATAATACGTATTATAAACTTATGTGCAAATTTAACTTTTAAAAACCGCTTTTATCATTATTTATTTTATACAAAATTGCAACGTCGTGAAAACGCATCTCGAGCCACGCCACAACCAGTGCACGCGTGATTTGTTGATGCATTTTGACTTCGTCAAGATCGTGATTTGGGTTACATAAATGTACACCCGTATTCAAGAAAATAACCTTATTAAATATGCGCCAAAATACTACGCGTTATGATATTATTAGGTAAGACCGTGAATTTTACTAAATCGCCCATCTTGAAATCTAGGTATTTTCTTATATAAAAAAATAAATAAATAAGATTGGAGGACTGCAATTTTTTGTATTATTTATATTTATTTATTTGTTAGCGAGATCCTCCCTTATTTTATGAATACCCTTTAATGACTACATCTTTATTATTACTAAGTTTGTCCATAATTATGAAGTCAATCTCTACATACTTAAAAATAACATATTAATTACTAATTCAAAACAAATATTAATGGAAAGTAATATTACTAAAATGATAATTACGAACAACATGGAATTGCCCAAAAAGTAAAAAAAACTAATTATCCCATAGTTGGATTAAAACATATTGTTAGTATGACTTAAGCTTATTGAAATTAATTATTTACAAATACTGAAAATTAAAAAAAACTTGATTACTAAACCATATTTCTAAAAGTTAAACAATTTAAACTTAACTAACTTTGTTTTAATTCACATCATGTCCTAATACTTGATTTGCAAACTAATTCATGTTTTAACTAAAATTAACTACATGATTCTGATTAACTTAATGTTGACAAAAAAAAACCTTATGAATAAGGAATTAATCAATTTTTGCCAAACTGATTCAATAACGCCATTTTTTACGTTATTTCTTCTATTTTGATTATTAAACAGTTTTAATTAGTAATCGGTCTTGAATATATTTCCTAATAATCTGGTTAAGGCGTTATTTAATATATCGCTATAACATGTCTAATTATGCCAAATGACAGTGATTGACAGAATAATAATACATGAATAATCTAAATACAATACAAAAAAAATTAAAACTAAATTAAAAATTTAACATTCCGTTCTTCATTTCAGCTTACAAAATGCCAAAATTACAGTTGTGTACCTGGTATTGCCAATATAAGAAGAAGAAAGTCAGCCACGCAGTAATAACAATACAGCACAGCAACAAAAGTCCAATAGCAGTAACAACCCAGGAACAGAGTTTGCAAACCGGTGGAGTATTAATCTCAAAACAAAAGCTTCAAGCTTTGATGAAAAAAACAATTAATTCTGATTTCAAACAATGAAAGAAAGCAAAAGATTTTTTTTTTTTAGTTTTTTTTTTGAAAGTTTAAATATTTTTTCGGAATTTTCTCTCTCTTAAATGTTCAGCCTTTTTTTTCTCTCTCTTATTTTCTTTCTGTTCAGATTCGTTCTTTCCCTTCTGTATTCTCTCCTATCCCTTAAATCTGATTTCCAGACTTCTACTTATATCTCATCCAAACCTTTTAATCAATTAAAATTAACCCATTTTCTCTACCAAACCCATTATCTTCTCACTTATCCCTATTACATTAAATAAGTATATCAACCCCACCACATTATATTTTGTCCTCCATGCCTAACATAAATAAATACAAGATTCCTCCCCACTAAATTTTGTCTTGTCCCCCTTTATATTAAATAACTATATCACAACCCACCCCATTATATTTTGTCCCCCATGCTTCATATAAACAATTACAAAATGTACAATTCCTAAACTACCCCTCCGACCTTACTGAAATTACCAAACTACCCCTGAACGTATTGCAAATTACCAAACTACCCCATCAGCTATAACAAATCAATTAATCACACTCAACCAAAATATAGCCAATATGACCAATTTCTACACAAATTTAAACAACAAATCACATGAACATGATTTCTTCAACATTTCAACAACAAATCACATGAACACAAATTGAACAACAAAGAACAACTAAAATTTGATTGAACAATATTTTTTAGCAACAAACAATCCTATTTTCAGATTCAACAACAACAATCAAACAAGTATATTTAGATTTCTAAATTCAATAATATTGAACTTAAAATCAACTCTAACAACATTACAACAAACAATTCTTATATTAAACTTTAAACAAGATTATGAGACCAATTCAAGAAATAATCATAAATGATAAACAAGAAATCAAACTATACAAATTTCGGATTCAAGATCATCCAAACAAAGTATGAACATGAATGAATCTATTTTTTTTAAACAACAAACATGACGGATTTAAATGACTCAAACAACATTAATAATTTCTAGAAAATATATAACAACATGAAACAAATTGAAGAAATAATCAATGAAATTTCAATTTGAATCTAACAAACATCAAACTAACAAATTCTTACTAAAACAATAAAACAAACATGAAATAAACATGAAAAACCACTAATTAACTTTCCATTTGAAATCTGAAAATTAATTCAATCAAAACACATGAACACACTAGAAAATTATTTCAACGATGAACAACAAACAAAACAAGAATCAGATATTTAACGATTTTAACTTCGAGAAATATAAAACGAAATATGGACAAAAAATAAAACTCAAAAACACTAACCGGAGATGAATCAACGACGAACTCGATTGTAAACAAATTTGTCCGGGCTTCGACTCAACGAAAGACCTTCGAACTTTGACGAAACGAAGAGGAAAGGAGTAACAGCAGAAGCTACTGCCGCGACGAGCAGCAACAACAATTTGTAGAGGAGGACGTCGGGAGAAGAAGCTTCGGCAGAAGCGGCGTGAAGCCGTAGCTGCGGGGAGCAGAAACGGGCAGCAGTGGCGGCCTGTTTGTTTGGAGAACGGAGCAGCAGCGCGACGGGTTGACGACGAAAACACGAAGAAGAAGTAGCAGCTAAACGCAGCAAGAAGGAGAAGCAGTTGAACGCAGTAGGGGAAGCCATGGATGAGCTCAAACTCGACGATGACGAAGCTTGATGGAGGAGGGCATCTATGGAGTTGTTGGTGCGTGTGTGTGTGAGTGTGATGGGGTGAGGGGGAAGGGATGGAGGGGGTGGTCGTTGGGTGAGGGGATAGGGCAGCCATGGTTGCTATGTAGGGGAGCTTGAAGAAGAAGATAGGGAGGGGGGTGGCGGATGTTTAGGGTGTTTTTTAGGGTTTGTTTTTTTTTCTTTTGTTTTTTTTGTGTTGTTTTATGAAATGTAAGATAATAGGTGGGTTGGGTTATGGACTGGGTCGACCCAGTTCGACATGGACTGGGTCATTTGGGAAGATTGGGCCATTTTTTGGGCCTGTGGCTTGAAATCGAAGAAGAGGCCCAATTCCGACTTTCTTTATATTTCCGCTCTCTTTTCTTCTTTTTATTTCTCTAAAACTAAATTATAAAAATACTAAAATTATTATTAAGAACTAAATTAAGTTATAAAGCGCAAATTAACTCCAAATAACAATAAACGCATAATTAAGCAATAATTAAGCATAAAATTGTATATTTGGACATTAAATGCTAAAAATGCAAACGATGCCTATTTTTGTAATTTTTAATTTTTGTAAAACAAATTTAATTACTAACAATTGTATAATTAAATCCTACATGCAAAATATGACATATTTTTGTATTTTTTATTAATTTAGCAAATAAACATGCATAGACAAATACAAATAATTATTCAAAATATCACAAAATTGCACACCAAGGAAAATTATTTTATTTTTGAATTTTTTGGGAGTAATTCTTATATAGGGCAAAAATCACGTGCTTACAGCTGCCCCTCTTTGCCCGAAGACATGAAGGGTTTTCGTGCAAAGATAAAGCGAGCGATTTTTGCCCATCCGAGTACTCCGTGTGAAGCATATTTTTTTTTTTGAAAAAGATTTGACCGAACCTTTGCATCAAAGGTTTCCTACATATCCTGGGCTAAACAGGAATCAGGTTAATGTAGTTCGGGAAGCTTTGGTAGCTGGGACTACCGTTGGACTGTAATGTTACTGTTGTTGCATGCTATTACCACTGCTTACCGATCTCCTTGTTACACCGTGCTTAAAAGAAAACAAGAAGCTAGGCTAGACTGCAATTTGTTCTTGTTGCCTTGCTTTCTTGTCTGCTTGCATTTTTTCCGGTGCTTTTCTTCTTTTTGACACATGCACTTGAGTTTGTGCTGGGACTTCTTGTTGCAACCTTCTACTTCCCGGTGCTGGGGATTTTATTGTTTCCTGCTGGGGATTCCTGTTGTAACCCTCTGTTTTATTGTCCTCTAACTTGATCTTGAAATGTATGCCTCTGTTGTATGGGCGGGCTCCCAACTTCAATACTTGAAAATTAATGCTGAATGTATTCCTCTGTTATATGGGCGGGCTCCCAACTTCAACGCTTGAAATGAAAAAACTGAAATGTATGCCTCTGTTCTATGGGCGGGCTCCCAACTTCAACACTTGAAATGAAAAGACTGAAATGTATGCCTCTGTTCTATGGGCGGGCTCCCAACTTCAACACTTGAAATGTAAAGACTGAAATGTATGTCTCTGTTCTATGGGCGGGCTCCCAACTTCAACACTTGAAATGTAAAGACTGAAATGTATGCCTCTGTTATCTGGGCGGGCTCCCAACTTCAATGCTTGAAATGTAAAGACTGAAATGTATGCCTCCGTTATCTGGGCGGGCTCCCAACTTCAACACTTGAAATTAAAAGACTGAAATGTATGCCTCTGTTCTCTAGGCGGACTCCTAATTGCTAAATTTGAAATGGAATGTCTCTATTCTCCAGGCGGACTCCTGATTGCTAAATTTAAAATTGAATGTCTCTATTCTCCAGGCGGACTCCTGATTGCTAAATTTGAAATCGAATGTCTCTATTCTCCAGGCGGACTCCTGATTGCTAAATTTGAAATTTGAATGTCTCTATTCTCCAGGCGGACTCCTGACTTTTGAAATTTAAACTGTATGTCTCCGTTCTTCAGGCAGACTCCTGACGTCAAACTTGAAAAGTATGTCTCTGTTCTCCAGGTGGACTCCTGATTGCTAAATTTGAAATTGAATGTCTCTATTCTCAAGGCGGACTCCTGACTTTTAAAATTTAAACTGTATGTCTCCGTTCTTCAGGCGGACTCCTGACGTCAAACTTGAAAAGTATGTCTCTGTTCTCCAGGCGGACTCCTGATTGCTAAATTTAAAATTGAATGTCTCTATTCTCCAGGCGGACTCCTGATTGCTAAATTTGAAATTGAATGTCTCTATTTTCCAGGCAGACTCCTGACATCAAACTTGAAAAGTATGTCTCTGTTCTCCAGGCGGACTCCTGACTTTTAAAATTTAAACTGTATGTCTCCGTTCTTCAGGCGGACTCCTGACATCAAACTTGAAAAGTATGTCTCTGTTCTCAAGGCGGACTCCTGATTGCTAAATTTGAAATTTGAATATCTCTATTCTCCAGGCGGACTCCTAACTTTTAAAATTTAAACTGTATGTCTCCGTTCTTCAGGCGGACTCCTGACATCAAACTTGAAAAGTATGTCTCTGTTCTCCAAGCGGACTCCTGATTGCTAAATTTGAAATTTGAATGTCTCCATTCTCCAGGCGGACTCCTGACTTCAACAACAACTTTGGAGGAAATGCCTCTCCTATGGGTAAGACTAAACTTAGGAGGAAATGCATCTCCTATGGGGTGAAACTAAATGAACTTAGGAGTAAATGCATCTTCTATGGGTGAAACTAAAACAAACTTAGGAGGAAATGCATCTCCTATGGGTAAAACTAAACGTAGGAGGAAATGCGTCTCCTATGGGTAAAACTAAACGTAGGAGGAAATGCGTCTCCTATGGGTGAAACTAAACTTAGGAGGAAATGCCTCTCCTATGGGTGAAACTAAACTTAGGAGGAAATGCCTCTCCTATGGGTTAAAAAAAACAAACTTAGGAGGAAATGCCTCTCCTATGAGTAAAAACTAAAACAAACTTAGGAGGAAATGCATCTCCTATGGGTAAAACTAAACTTATGAGGAAATGTCTCTCCTATGGGTTAAAAAAACAAACTTAGGAGGAAATGCCTCTCCTATGGGTAAAACTAACTTACTTAGGAGGAAATGCATCTCCTAACTTCGATACTTGAAAATAAAATGTCATTCCTTTCTTTAGGTTGGCGAGATTTAAACAACTTTAAAGATAAAACGCCTTCCTCTGGGTAAAACAAACTTAGGAGGAAATGCATCTCCTATGGGTAAAAATAAACTTAGGAGGAAATGCCTCTCCTATGGGTTAAAAAAACAAACTTAGGAGGAAATGCCTCTCCTATGGGTAAAACTAACTTACTTAGGAGGAAATGCATCTCCTATGGGTAAAACTAAACTTAGTTAGGAGGAAATGCGTCTCCTATGGGTGAAACTAAACTTAGGAGGAAATGCGTCTCCTATGGGTGAAACTAAACTTAGGAGGAAATGCGTCTCCTATAGGTAAAAGTAAACTTAGGAGGAAATGCATCTCCTATGGGTGAAACTAAAACAAACTTAGGAGGAAATGCCTCTCCTATGGGTGAAACTAAACAAACTTAGGAGGAAATGCATCTCCTATGGGTGAAACTTTAATGATTTCAAACTAGGAAGTGCGTCTCCTATTAATGAAATCTTCACTTAGGAAGTGTGTCTCCTATGCGTGAACCATTTCCTTCTTCCTGAATTATTTACTTACCTGTGTTGTCTTCCCTCGAAACTGCTGGGGATTATTTTGCTGGGGATGACTTTTCCTTTTCTTCCTTACCCACTCTGGGTTGCCCGAAACTCTGTCGAGGATGCTTCTACATCTCGATGATCCACTGGGGATAACACTGATGTGGATAACTCTGCTGAGTAAATATGTTATCTTACTCCTTCCAAAATTACTTCCTTTTGAGTAGGATGTTTCATTCCTCTGCAAACTACTTCCCCCTTTTTCTTTCTTTTTTCGTTTTTTTTTCTCTTTATTTTTTCTTTTCTTTTTTTTTTGAAATGAAAAGACTGTGTTATATGGGCGGGCTCCCAACTTCAACCAACAAATCACCATTCTGTTCTTTAGGGGGGCTCCTGACTTCAACCAATAATGTCAAAAATAAAATGCCATTCTGTTTTTCAGGGGGGGCTCCTGATTACTTAAAATTTGAATTGTATTCCCTTATTCTCCAGGTGGGCTCCTGATTGCAGATACTTCCATTGTATTCCCTTATTCTCCAGGTGGGCTCCTGATTGCTGATACTTCAACTGCTCTTCCTTGTTCTCCAGGTGGACACCTGATTGCTAATACTCCAATTGCTCTTCCTTGTTCTCCAGGTGGACGCCTGATTGCTGGGGATAATACTACTGGGGAAGTCTCCTTTCTTCCCCTCCTTCAAATTCAATTTTTTTTTTTTCAACACGGCTGGGGATAAAAGTGTTATCTTCTCGGGATAACGTTGTTGAGGATAACGCTGCTGGGGAATTTTATCCCTTCAAATCGATGCTTCATTCTTCTGGAAGCTGCTGGGGATGATAATGGTTTTTTGCTTTTCTGAGCACAAGTGTCATCCCTTTATTCTGTCTGCTGGGGAATACTTCCTCCATTGAAACTTATTATGTTGGGGCAACATTGGTTCAAACACCACTTCCCTTGAGACTGGTGCTATCTTTATTCTTCCTCGAATGGGTACCTGACTTCAAGAAAATTTTCCAAATGAAAGGAAAATTTTCTTCCCCAGTTTGACAGTCTCCCTTATGGCATGCATTTCTGTCATCAATGCCATTTCCTTTACCTGTTTCAAATCAAACAAAATTTGTTAGTTTAAAACGTGGTGGTTGGTTGTGATACTCCTACTGGGATGGCTTTTCCTTTTCTCCTTCCTTGCTCTGCGCTCCACAACTTGTTGGGGATGATATTATTTGCTGGGGATAATCCCTTTCTGCTGGGGATATCCCTCTTCTTTTGTGGCATAGCTCGGAAACTTGCATTTTTTCGACCTTTTAGTTTCGCATGAATTTCTCCAAATCATGCTCACTGCTTTCCTTGCTTTGTTCATGGGCCTTGGCCTTGAGGTTTATAACCTTGGTTTTGGCAAGGATATCCCTCTTGACACTCGTCAATCCTTTTGTCAATTCCCTTTTGCTGGAGATATCTTTTTTGACACTGGCCTCGCGCTTGTTCCTTGCTGACTATACCACTTGGATGTACTAGTCAGATCTCATCTTGCATATTTGGAAAGCTGATGGCATATTTTGAAGTCAATTCACACTTGTTCTGACCAAACAGACTCTATTGGGGATTTTTCTATGAAAGGAAAAAATAAAAAGGGAACAGAATAAAAAGACAAAGGAAAAAAGATGACTCTTTAACAAAAGAAACCATAAATAAAAACCTATCTAACGCAGATACCGACTCTAATGGTCATGACATGCACATGTGGCCTATCCTCCGCCGTCAATCATCTTTCAAGACCTTCAATTGGCAATTCCCCATTTGATTCTCAATCTTATTCGACTTGTAGTGCCCGAAGGGTTTTCACTATCAAGCCTCTCTCATTTTGGTTTTTCTCTCAGCTTTCATCGTCTTATGGTGTCCGTGAAGATTTTCACCGATAAGACTCTCTCATTTGTATCACTTTCCAGCTGGGGATTTGGAGTGTTGCCGGTATGACTCTCTCTGCTGGAGATTAGAATTCTTTCTTCTGTGGAACAGAATGTTATGTTCGCCAGTAAGACTCTCATTTGTCTGACTTGGCATCTTTTGAAGACTGATCAGAAGGTCTTTCTTTGGACCGTAATGTGGGTTTTGGATAGGCTAGAAAGAAAGGGTGTTAAAGGCTCAAAAAATAAATTTGGGGTTCAAAATTACAACATTCGGAACCATATTTGCTTACAACAAGCGCAACTCTTGCCCCAGTTTCTTGCTTGGGGATTTTTATTTTTGTTATACTATGTTACACTATGCACAGTATGACCATTATGGCCATTATGACCGAGCCGTGAAGCGTCTACGTATCCTCTTTGAGGAATCAGGTCAAACGTAGTTCCCAAATCCTCTGTTTTCTTCTGACTTTCTTTTGTTTTTGTTATCATTTTTTCTTTTTCTTTTCTCTTTTGTTGTTTTTTGTTGTTTTAGTTGCTTTCTTTTCCTTTTTTTTTCTTTTTCTTCCACGTTTGTGTTTCTAACCTTTGCTACTGATTCCGAAAGAGGGGTATGAAAGAACAATAAATAAGGCTCAAAGGGCTAACGAAGGATAAAGTGTTTGGATAGTAGAACAAAATGCCTTCGTCATTCCAATCTCCAAAACACGCCAAGTACAAACAACACAATTAAACAAACCGCCGAAAACATTGGTAACATCTTTTGATTGCACCAGAGAACCATATCCACACATAACATCGTTGGACAAAACTCTCATTTACTTGCCCCAATTTCTCATGGTTTGGGCTTCAAATGATCTCAAACCATTCTTATCTCCCTTAAATATCCCGATCACCTTCAACTGATTTTATGATTAAATTTTAAGATTAGGCCCAAACTGTGCGCGCATGTCATGTCACGAGAATCGGCGCTGAACAAAAATGATAAAAGGAATAAACAAAAAGATGACTAGAAATAATAAAAGACCGGATTTGCTTTAGACTACCGGTGGAATGGTTTGAATAACAAGACAAACAAAACAAACCAGAATAAAATCCTAAAACAAACTGGACAAAACTTAAACAAACCGCTATGACAAATGGAAAGATAAGAAAGTTTGACACAAGACAATATCCGGACTACAACCCTAAGAATAATCCGGTCAACAGAAATGACAACAAAATAAGCCACCACAAGCTTCTCTCTTGCTAACCAAGGAACGAAGCGTCCTCCCACTTTATCAAAACTGACATCTTAGCCACTGAGCTTCGCATCAATACTGCCAAGACCATTACCAGCTTCAATATCATCAACCTCCGTCAACAAGTCCCCAATAGGATTCGAGTGCTTCTGTTATCAGGCCTGATCCCCGCAGAGTGTGTATCATGAGGTGCAGGTAAAGGATTCTGCGCGATATTCTGGGTGTCATTGTCCGGCCTACCACAAACCAACTACCTTAACTTTCTTTGCGATTTAAAACAAAACAGGTTAGAATGGACTCAGTCGGTCCTCATTATTAACAACATCTTTTTTTTCATTTTTTTCTTTTTTTCATTTTTTTTTTCATTTCATTTTTTTTCATTTTTTTTTTTCCATTTTTTTTTCATTTTTTTTTCATTTTTTGTTGTGGTCGAATCTTATGGAGATTGCCTACGTATCATGACCCCGCATGAATCAGACCTTGCGTAGTTCGGACCAATAAAGATAAACAATAATAAACATTTTTTCAATTTTCATATTAAAACAAACTGGGTTTCTAAGGTTTAAAGATGACCTACAAACTCGAAATCAAACAACTCACATATGATAATCAAAAGATTTACAAACTCCAAAAACAAATGGCCAGCTTCCTCTCTCCGTTTGACAAATGCAACCGAATGGTTATTTTTGCAAATGTAGCCCCTTCCAAATTTCACATGAATTTTGAGGCCGGGGAGGATTATTTTATGACACTTTACAAACTTGTCCGTTCTTTTACGAAAATAGCCTTTCGACAACTGAAAGATACTCTAAGGCTATTTCGGCAAGAACGGTTTAAGACGCGGCCGAAGCTGGCTTGGCTTATTTTTGACAAAACCCAAAGGTATTCACCTGACCGCTGACTCTTTTTTTTTCAAATTACAATAAAAACCTGGTGTTGCAAACACGGCCCTTCAGCGCCTCGGGGACGAAGGTTTTTTTAAGGCTGTGTGGGTCAATTGGACCAAATCTATAAAATAATGACCCAAAGGTGGCTGTTTATACAAAGTCAGCCTTCCGGCGTCCCTTTCGGGAACATTCGGCTATTTATGACAAAACAACATCACCTGACTTATTCATGACTCTTTTTACCGTTTTCCAAATTAGAAAACTCAATATTGCAAACACGGCCTTTCAACGTCTCGGGGACGAAGATTTTTAAGGATGTGTGGGTCAACTGGACCAAATCTTAAAAAAAATGACCCAAAGGTGGCTGTTTATGCAAAGTCAGCCTTACGGCGTCCCTTTCGGGAACATTCGACTATTTTTGACAAAAACAGCATCACCCAACTTCTCTATGATTAAATTAAAATTTGATATATTTTTTTTATTATTATTTATTTGTTTTTGGCTTTTTAGCACAAGGTGGGGTTGGACCCGATGAGGGTTGCCTACGTATCTCACATCCGGTGAGAATCAAACCCGCGTAGTTCGGGCCAATAAAAGATAAACAATAATAAACTTTTTTTCAATTTTCATATTAAAACAAACTGGGTTTCAAAGGTTTGAAGATGACCTACAAACTCGAAAATCAAACAACCCACATATTCTAATCAAAAGATTTACAAACGGCCAGTTTCTTTCCCCGTTTGACAAATGCAACCAAACGGCTATTTTTGCAAATGTGGCCCCTTCCAAATCTCACAGGAATTTCGAGGCCGGGGAGGATTATTTTGACACTTTACAAACTTGTCCATTCTTTTACGAAAATAACCTTTCGACAACTGAAAGATACTCTAAGGCTATTTCGGCAAGAACGGTTTAAGACGCGGCCGAAGCTGGCTCGGCTTATTATGACAAAATTCAAACGGTATTCACCTGACCGCCGACTCTTTTTTTTTTTAAATTATAATAAAAACCTGGTGTTGCAAACACGGCCCTTCAGCGCCTCGGGGATGAAGATTTATAGGGCTGTGTGGGTCAACTAGACCAAAAATCCTAAACATGACCCAAAAGTGGCTGTTTATGCAAAGTCAGCCTTCCGGCGTTTCTTTCGAGAACATTCGGCTATTTATGACATAACAACATCACCTGACTTATTTATGACTTTTTTTATCGTTTTTCAAATTAGAAAACTCAATATTGCAAACACAGCCTTTCAACGTCTAGGGGACGAAGATTTTTAAGGCTGTGTGGGTTAATTGGACCAAATCCTAAATATGACCCAAAAGTGGTTGTTTATGCAAAGTCAGCCTTCCGGCGTCCCCTTCGGGAACATTCGGCTATGTCTTGATAAAACAGCGTCACCCGACTTCTTAGAAATTTGATATATATATTTTTGCTGTTTTTTTTTTTGTAAAAGGGGAAGTTGGACATCACCCGACTTATTTATGACAAAATTAAAAATCTTGACATGTTTTTTTTTTATTTGTTTTTGGCTTTTTTAGCAAAAGGGGGGTTGGACCCGATGAGGGTTGCCTACGTATCTCACATCCGGTGAGAATCAAACCCGCGTAGTTCGGGCAAATTAACCGAACTATTTTAAAACATGACTCTTTTCCATTTTTATTTTTTCCTGGCAAGAGAATCTACTTTCCTCTTCTATTTTTGAAAAAGACAAAATAACGATTTTTTTTCATTTTCAACAAACAATAAAACAATCTATTTTTTCCAAAAATAAAAGACTCTTTTTCCTTTCCTTTTTCAACAAATAATGAAACAACTTATGTTTTTCAAACTAAAACAAAAACTTTTCTTATCCTTTTCTTTTTCAACAACCAACTTTCCAAAAATAAAAGATTTTTTTTTTCTATTTCTCTTTGCTTTTTTTTAGTAAAACAAAATAAAACATTTTCTTTTTTTTTCTCAAAATTTCAGCAGAGTTTCGCCAGTAATTGGTCATTGATTTTTTATTTCTAAAATAATCAATTAACTCCCTAACTGATATATATATTTTTTTTCTCTTTTTTTTTCTTCTCAATTTTCCAACATTCCCGAGATTCAGAAACCGGTCAACATGCACGTTCGAAACAAATATATGTACAGAGCAAGTAGGATGCATCAGGATGGTCTTTTCATTTCAGGTTGCTAGTCCTAGACGGACCCAACCCCTGTGTTGAGTCCCCTAAGTCAAATGCAACGTGATGCAAATAAGCGTTCCTACTAGGGATCCGGCATGAAGTCACGTTATTCTATGTTCAAAACCTGGGTTGGTGTTCTAGACAGTGTACCCGAGCGGACAACTCGAGTCGAGGAGGGAGCAACTTTCCGGGAACCAAAAGGCCATCCGGCTTAGTAACTTATCCGAACCTCTTTCTTATTTCAAGGTATGACACTAACAGAATAGGGAGTCTCAACCAGTAAGCACATCCCCGGAGGTGAAGAGAGAAGGGTTCGGCACAGTTTATATATACAGTCAAATAATATCAAAGCGGTAAAAGCAGCATTTAGCACATTAGGCTCAAACATGTAAAAATCAGATAAAGCCAAATATAATAATTTATCTAAGCTTGAATTTCTAACCCTGAACCAGTGGTTCTGGGTCAAAATTTATTCCCCAGCAGAGTCGCCAGAGCTGTCACACCTCCTTTTTCCGCCCCGCGAGGGTACAAGGAGTTTTTTCCAATTAAAGGACAGTCGAAACGGGATTTGTTTATTTATTTCAGAGTCGCCACTTGGGAGATTTAGGGTGTCCCAAGTCACCAATTTTAATCCCGAATCGAGGAAAAGAATGACTCTGTATTACAGTCCGCGAACCAGAAATCTGGATAAGGAATTCTGTTAACCCGGGAGAAGGTGTTAGGCATTCCCGAGTTCCGTGGTTCTAGCACGGTCGCTCAACTGTTATATTTGTCTTGACTATCTGATATAATACGTATTATAAACTTATGTGCAAATTTAACTTTTAAAAACCGCTTTTATCATTATTTATTTTATACAAAATTGCAACGTCGTGAAAACGCATCTCGAGCCACGCCACAACCAGTGCACGCGTGATTTGTTGATACATTTTGACTTCGTCAAGATCGTGATTTGGGTTACATAAATGTACACCCGTATTCAAGAAAATAACCTTATTAAATATGTGCCAAAATACTACGCGTTATGATATTATTAGGTAAGACCGTGAATTTTACTAAATCTCTCATCTTGAAATCTAGGTATTTTATTATATAAAAAAATAAATAAATAAGATTGGAGGACTGCAATTTTTTGTATTATTTATATTTATTTATTTGTTAGCGAGATCCTCCCTTATTTTATGAATACCCTTTAATGACTACATCTTTATTATTACTAAGTTTGTCCATAATTATGAAGTCAATCTCTATATACTTAAAAATAACATATTAATTACTAATTCAAAACAAATATTAATGTAAAGTAATATTACTAAAATGATAATTACGAACAACATGGAATTGCCCAAAAAGTAAAAAAAAAAACTAATTATCCCATAGTTGGATTAAAACATATTGTTAGTATGACTTAAGCTTATTGAAATTAATTATATACAAATACTGAAAATTAAAAAAAACTTGATTACTAAACCATATTTCTAAAAGTTAAATAATTTAAACTTAACTAACTTTGTTTTAATTCACATCATGTCCTAATACTTGATTCGCAAACTAATTCATGTTTTAACTGAAATTAACTACATGATTCCGATTAACTTAATGTTGAAAAAAAAACCTTATGAATAAGGAATTAATCAATTTTTTGCCAAACTGATTCAATAACGCCATTTTTTACGTTATTTCTTCTATTTTGATTATTAAACAGTTTTAATTAGTAATCCGTCTTGAATATATTTTCTAATAATCCGGTTAAGGCGTTATTTAATATATCGTTATAACATGTCTAATTATGCCAAATGACAGTGATTGACAGAATAATAATACATGAAAAATCTAAATACAATACAAAAAAAACTAAATTAAAAATTTAACATTCCGTCCTTCATTTCAGCTTACAAAATACCAAAATTACAGTTGTGTACCTGGTATTGCCAATATAAGAAGAAGAAAGTCAGCCACGCAGTAATAACAATACAGCACAGCAACAAAAGTCCAATAGCAGTAACAACTCAGGAACAGAGTTTGCAAATCGGTGGAGTATTAATCTCAAAACAAAAGCTTCAAGCTTTGATGAAAAAAACAATTAATTCTGATTTCAAACAATGAAAGAAAGCAAAATATTTTTTTTTTAGTTTTTTTTTTTTTGAAAGTTTAAATATTTTTTCGGAATTTTCTCTCTCTTAAATGTTCAGCCTTTTTTTCTCTCTCTCTTATTTTCTTTCTGTTCAGATTCGTTCTTTCCCTTCTGTATTCTCTCCTATCCCTTAAATCTGATTTTCAGACTTCTACTTATATCCCATCCAAACCTTTTAATCAATTAAAATTAACCCATTTTCTCTACCAAACCCATTATCTTCTCACTCATCCCTATTACATTAAATAAGTATATCAACCCCACCCCATTATATTTTGTCCCCCATGCCTAACATAAATAAATACAAGATTCCTCCCCACTAAATTTTGTCTTGTCCCCCTTTTATATTAAATAACTATATCACAACTCACCCTATTACATTTTGTCCCCCATGCTTCATATAAACAATTACAAAATGTACAATTCCTAAACTACCCCTCCGACCTTACTGAAATTACCAAACTACCCTTGAACGTACTACAAATTACCAAACTACCCCATCAGCTATAACAAATCAATTAATCACACTCAACCAAAATATAGCCAATATGACCAATTTCTACACAAATTTAAACAACAAATCACATGAACACAAATTGAACAACAAAGAACAACTAAAATTTGATTGAACAATATTTTTTAGCAACAAACAATCCTATTTTCAGATTCAACAACAACAATCAAACAAGTATATTTAGATTTCTAAATTCAATAATATTGAACTTAAAATTAACTCTAACAACATTACAACAAATAATTCTTATATTAAACTTTAAACAAGATTATGAGACCAATTCAAGAAATAATCATAAATGATAAACAAGAAATCAAACTATACAAATTTCGGATTGAAGATCATCCAAACAAAGTATGAACATGAATGAATCTATTTTTTTTTAAACAACAAACATGACGGATTTAAATGACTCAAACAACATTAATAATTTCTGGAAAATATATAACAACATGAAACAAATTGAAGAAATAATCAATGAAATTTCAATTTGAATCTAACAAACATCAAACTAGCAAATTCTTACTTAAACAATAAAACAAACATGAAATAAACATGAAAAACTACTAATTAACTTTCCATTTGAAATCTGAAAATTAATTCAATCAAAACACATGAACACACTAGAAAATTATTTCAACGATGAACAACGAACAAAACAAGAATCAGATATTTAACGATTTTAACTTCGAGAAATATAAAACGAAATATGGACAAAAAATAAAACTCAAAAACACTAATTGGAGATGAATCAACGACGAACTCGATTGTAAACAAATTTGTCCGGGCTTCGACTCAAAGAAAGACCTTCGAACTTTGACGAAACGAAGAGGAAAGGAGTAACAGCAGAAGCTACTGCCGCGACGAGCAGCAGCAGCAATTTGTCGAGGAGGACGTCGGGAGAAGAAGCATCGGCAGAAGCGGCGTGAAGCCGTAGTCGCGGGGAGCAGAAACGGGCAGCAGTGGCGGCCTGTTTGTTTGGAGAACTGAGCAGCAGCGCGACGGGTTGACGACGAAAACACGAAGAAGAAGTAGCAGCTGAATGCAGCAAGAAGGAGAAGCAGCTGAACGCAGTAGGGGAAGCCATGGATGAGCTCAAACTCGACGATGACGAAGCTTGATGGAGGAGGGCATCTATGGAGTTGTTGGTGCGTGTGTGTGTGAGTGTGACGGGGTGAGGGGGAAGGGCTGGAGGGGGTGGTCGTTGGGTGAGGGGATAGGGCAGCCATGGTTGCTATGTAGGGGAGCTTGAAGAAGAAGATAGGGACGGTGGGGTGGCGGATGTTTAGGGTATTTTTTAGGGTTTGTTTTTTTTTCTTTTGTTTTGTTTTGTGTTGTTTTATGAAATGTAAGATAATAGGTGGGTTGGATTATGGACTGGGTCGACCCAGTTCGAAATGGACTGGGTCGTTTGGGAAGATTGGGCCATTTTTTGGGCCTGTGGCTTGAAATCGAAGAAGAGGCCCAATTCCGACTTTCTTTATATTTTCGCTCTCTTTTCTTCTTTTTATTTCTCTAAAACTAAATTATAAAAATAATTAAATTATTATTAAGAACTAAATTAAGTTATAAAAGCGCAAATTAACTCCAAATAACAATAAACGCATAATTAAGCAATAATTAAGTATAAAATTGTATATTTGGACATTAAATGCTAAAAATGCAAACGATGCCTATTTTTGTAATTTTTAATTTTTGTAAAACAAATTTAATTACTAACAATTGTATAATTAAATCCTACATGCAAAATGCGACATATTTTTGTATTTTTTATTAATTTAGCAAATAAACATGCACAGACAAATACAAATAATTATTCAAAATAACACAAAATATCACAAAATTGCACACCAAGGAAAATTATTTTATTTTTGAATTTTTTGGGAGTAATTCTCATATAGGGCAACGTGCTTACAAGTACATTATGGATACACTCAAGAATTTGGAGCATTATCCAGGTAGGATATTTGTTAACCATAGAAGACTCCGATATAAGTTAAAAGAAAAAATTGAGCCCAAGGCATAGACAAAGGATTGAATTGTTAGAAGATTATATCATGGATATTCCATAACGCCCATGAAATGCTAAGGTAATAACTGATACCATGAGCCACAGATCGGAATATAGCTTAAGCCTACGTAAAGGCTGATCAGAAGGAAGAGGAAACTAAAGAATTACATCACCCAGATAAATCAAGAGTCTGATTATTGGACCTAGAAAATTATAGAAGTTGTGCTTGAGAACATGACAGAATCACTCTTAATATCAGATGTTCAAGAGAAATAACACAACCATAATCTATAATGGATCTACAAGGAAGCCAGTTAGAAGAAGTACCAGCCTCATAAGAAGTCAGTACGAAGCTCCCACCGGATTGTGTATGTACCAGAGGTGCGAGTATTATAATAGAGCTTCAAGTTATGGACGTGAATTACACCTAGGTGGAAGGGAGGTCATGAGAGAGATAGAAGATACGATGCGAGATTTTAAGGTAAGTAAGGTAAAGGTGAACAACATACGAGATACTCAAAAGCAGAATATATGAGTAGTCCATACTTCGGATAGAAGGCTAGAAGTGCTGGGATTCAATATCCAGGAGTGATAGCGGCATAGTCAGTGTCATATCTCATGGCCTATGGTTTCTAGGTATCAAGGAGGCTAATTAAGATAGTAAAGAAGAGTTAGAGACGATGTGATGTCTCGCTTGATATCCCAGAATGACATAAGGAAATCTATGATGCAAGCAAGTTAAAAGGTTGCAAGTAAAATAAATAGAGTCGTGTAGGTCGCAAGCCATTGTATGGTGAAGCGACAAGGTTCTAGAAGACAAGAGTAAGGATAACAAAGGGCGAGTGAGAAGGTAACAAAAATGGATAAGTCCTCAGGATTAAGCCCATGAAAACAAGAAGTGCAGATAATTTCTCTAAATTATACAAAGCTCACTATAGCCTGAATGAACTCAAAGGAGTCTAAGACTAATAGCATTTAGAATGCCACCCTGGTAATAAAATGAGGGTGTAATTGTGATAGATAAAAGATGACGTTTGGGCCTTCGATTGAGTAAAGATTCAACAAAGAAAAGAAATGGATCTTATGAATTGGACAGGATTAAAGTACCCAAGCAAGGTGAATCGCATTGGGATGCTGTGAGGTACGGTTATAAAAGCAGAGTATCGCCCCAGGTGGATCAATCTACTCATTTCAGACGTTTCCTGATAAAACGTGAATCCTAGCAGCAATATTACATAAAAGGTTAAGTTATCAGTGGTATATTGTATATCAATATTGAGGTGAATCAACAATGGATGGACAAAAGTTACAAAGTATGAGATAAGATTAGGCCGTCATTCTAAAGATGAACGGTAATCAAGGGGCATTAAAGGACTGAGATTTATACCTAAAGAGTAGGCAACAAAAGCAATTGGAAACTTGGTAAGCATACCTCAGTAAAGGTAGATTGAAGCAAAAATTATAGTAGAGTATAACCCATGTAAACGCAGTAAAGTCATGTGAATGGGTAACCAGATCTATGAAATAAGATATGGCCATATTTGTAAGTTCTACAAAGTATCGAGCAAAGGACTTCAGTACAACTATAGTGTCCCAGAGAGGCATCCTATTAAGCATTATATATACAAAGTAAGACCTATAGATCGACTAAAAAGGTAAAAGGAAAAAGGACAGATGAATCGCATAAGTGCACCTACAAAGCCAGGGCCATACAGGTCGCAAGACAAGAGGTAACAAAAATTGCAAGATTAGAAAGATTTCGACCACAGGTCATGATATGGGCAAAAAAACTAAAGGGGGAAATACCCTAGACTTTGGATTTATTCACAGAGCAACTGCTTGAATTGCAAGAAGAGTATTAACGTATTCACAAGAGCTATAAGTTACGAAAATGATAAGAGTATCAGTAAACATTCGAGGACGAATGTTTGAAAGGGGGAATGATGTTACACCCTGCAATATTACGTCAATATTATGTCCTGCAATATTAAGTTACGACAGTGTTCTACCCAACAGTATTACATTATGGAGATGTTACGCTTCGCAGTAATAAGTTACGATGATGTTGCACCCTGCAGTATTTTACGTTAAATTTGTCGCAAGGTAATTGACATCAGTCCAAGGAAAAGATTATTTGGAGATCATAAGGATTATGCTATTTCACAAGTGATTAGTAAAATCATGAAGGTGAAAGGGAGAGCAAGTCAAAGAAAATAAATTTTTGTCCAAATTTGGCATTTTGGGGTAAAATACGACCCGATCTAAAATACCTAGTATTTATAGACTAGTACCATGCAAGATACCATATGACCAAGGTAGTATAACATATAAAGTATATATGAAGTATTTTCGTAATAAATAAAATTTTAAGTAATTTGGGATAATTTTTAAATTATGCAGATAATTGGTTAATTACCGGGTAACGTGACATTACCCGATTAACTAATAAATGGATAAAATTAACAAGATCATACCCAAAACAAATGTGGCAGCAAGAAAGCTTACCAACATATGACTAAGTAGTCATATAAGCTATCAACGTGTAAAACCCTTAAAGTTATAAAGTTTGGTAGCTTTTTACAAGATTGGTTTCTTTAAAATAGTTTTAGTTCATTCTTTGATGAGAGAAATTCAAAAACTGAATTGTGATTCACATATAGTCAAGAACAGATGCTAATGAGAATTCTACAATCAATTCCAACGGAATTGGCTTCCAACAAAATTTTGCAAACAATTCCAACGAGAGAATTGTTAGAACCGTAGCAGCGTAAACTTTTGCGGTGTTGAAGGAGTACAGTGCAATACTTTCCAACAATCGGATTTTTCCCTATTCCAGGTATGTTAAGGCTATCTCTTCTTTCTTTTGGCATGATCTATACGACACAAACGAAACGTGCAAATGCACAAATTCCATAAATGACTCTAGTCATAGAAGTATTAGAGATATTTATATTCTTGAATTTCCATGTGTCATAATATTTTATCATATCTTCATGGGTCTCAGAAAAATATGAAAGTTGAAAAGAGGTTACGTTATGATATTACTCAAAGGCAAAGTGGTCTTATGACAATTCTGAAAGATTTTATTAACGTACTTTTCATGCATTGCATTCATGTGCATTGACCCATGACTCAGACGGCGTTATATACGCATATATATGTATATATATGTATATGGGATATGGGAAAAGGTTACGACGTTATATACGCACCACCACCTGATTAGCTGGTATATGATGATGATGTTGCCCACAGTGGCTGAAGTATGATTCAAATGGCATTATATACGCGTATATATGTATTGACTCAGACGGCGTTATATACGCATATATATGTATGTATTCAAATGGTGTTATATACGCGTATATATGTATGTATATATATATACATGGGATATGGGAAAGGTTATGGTGTTATATACGCACCACCACATGATCAGCTGGTATACGATGATGATTTTTCCCCACAGTGGCCGGTATGATATAATGGAATGCCCTCAGAGGCTGATGATGTTATGAAACATGTACCTATGAATGACATGACATTCATACGCACATGCATGACGCTAAAAGTAATTTATGATTTACAAAGTTATTCAGACTTGCAGGTTGAATCATGTACTCTATATTTCTTCCATGTCTCTGATGTACTTACTTACGTGCCTTACTGTCACACCTCCTTTTTCGCCCGCGCCGCCCGCGAAGGGACGCGGAAGGATGTTTTTCCAATTAAGGGACAATCGAAACGGGATTTATTTATTTATTTTAGAGTCGCCACTTGGGAGATTTATGGTGGCCCAAGTCACCGGTAGAATCCCGAATCGAGGAAAAGAATGACTCTGTTTAACAGCCTGTGCACCAGAAATCCGGATAAGGAATTATGTTAACCCGCGAGAAGGTGTTAGGCATTTCCGAGTTCCGTAGTTCTAGCACGGTCGCTCAACTGTCATATTCGGCTTGATTGTCTGATTTTATGCAATTATGAACCTACGCGCAAATTTTAACCGTTTACCGCTTTGTTATTATTTATTCAAAGAATTGCAATGTCGTGAGAATGCATCTCGAATCGCGCCACATAAATGTACCCGCCATTTTTGATACGTTTAAACTTCATTGAGATTTGGATTTAGGTCACATAAATATGCACCTGAGTTTAGGAAAATAACAATTATTAAATACGCGCCTAAAGACTAATGCGTTGTTATTTTTGAGAAAAGCCGTAAAGTTTGCTATGCGGCTGGTCTTGAAATCTAAGCATTCGAAATAACTATCCATTGAGGGCCCCGCAATTTATGTATTCTTGTTTGTCGAGGCTCGTCTCATTCATTATTTTTAAAGGGAGTTTGCAATGTCATGGACATGCATCCCGAACCATGTCACAATCAATGCACCAGTGATTAGCGACACATTTCGACTTCATTGAGATTTAGATTTGGGTCACATAAATGTGCACCCGAGTTTAAGAAGATAACATTATTAAATACGCACCTAAAGCGACTAGCGTAACATTTTTTTTTTTGGTAGGGCCGTGAAATTGGCTAAACGGCCCGTCCCGGAATCTAAGTATTTAATAAATACATTTAACGAGGGCCCCACCACTTATGTGTTTATCCAGCGAGGCTCATCTCGTCCTTATTATTAAAAGGGCAATCCTAAAAGTGACTATGGTTTTCTATTAAATTTGTCTCTAAACATGACAGAAGACGAAGTCCTAATTAGTTTACATGCTTGAAAAGTCCGGGCCTTTTAATAATTTTTTTTCATATTGGATTAGTTCAGAAATGTCGTTATAAAGTGAAGACGCACAGGAATCCTGGCATGCTTTGAGCCACAAGAAATTGTTAACCCACCAACTCACGACTGTCTATCCTTACTCGTTACTTTAACTAACAACCTTAGACTTATAATCATGCTTCTTTTTCCTTAACATGTTGCAGTACCTTTTTTAAGTAACAATTGATGGCAAAATTAATGCTAAGATCTAGTTGACCAAGAACTCACACAATCATGCTATAATCTAAGATTAGTTAACAATCTACTAGCTATTTCAGGGATCCAACCACAAGTGCTACTTTACTAATTATCGGACGTTATATCCAACATCCATTACGTGGTCAAGTTATGATTGAATACGAACTGAACTACGTTATCCCAACAAAACGATTTAACGCATAGCAGTTTTCTGCAACCCATTACAAACAACTAGAACGGTGAAACTATATTTTTTACAGATCTCAGATTCAGTAATGCTTTAAAGAACTAAATAAAATAGTAACAATAAGCTTTAAACAAACAGATTACTTTTCTAGTTTTCATTTTCAACTTCATCTTTTCACATGAACTCATGCTTCACATTTCAGCTTACAACAGCCATGATAAAATCGTGTACCTGGTAGAAGAACAGAAATAGAGTAGAAGAGGAGTCAGCAGTAGTAGCAGTAGCACAGCAGCAGATTCAGCAACACAGCAGCAACCAAGGAAACCAATAATAATAACCAGTAGGAGACAGCAAGAAAGACCCAGCGATAGATTCTTAAAACCAAATAGAAACCCAGGAGTAACCCAATGGAACAGTGTTTAACCAACAGAAAACTAGGGACTACCAAGCTGAAATCTAGCAGTACCAACAGAACACAGACAGGTGCAAGAAATAGTAATTTATGATTTCTATTAAAAACTCAAAGGCAAAGACAAATTGAAGTTCTTTGATGTAAAGCTTAGCCTATATGAGGATCAACCAGCCTTAACACTCTTGTTCTTTTTTTTTCTCTCTCCGGATCAGAAAAACCAGCCCTTATCTTGTTCTAAATGAGCCCATTTTATAGGCCAAAATAGGCAAGCACCAGGCTGCCTTGATATTTTTTCCACCTTAACTCTGCCCATACCCCTAAAACATACTAAACTAATCAGAAAATGCCCATGATATTCCTGACAGCTCACTATCATGTGTCTTGTGCCAAAAAGGTATGGGCAGCTTATAATATTCACTTAACCCCCATGCTATCAAGTTTTGCTCCCCACTATTAATAAATAATTGTATTAGTTTAATGGCATTTCAGTACCCTACTGTCAGCCCACTTAAACTAACCAATTTCTGAACTTTTCAATCCCCAAACTACCCCCTTAGCCCCTGTGTATTACTGTTATGCCCTAACTCTTAATAGCCAGTATATAAACTCTTCTAAATTCAAACTAATCACTGATTACAACTATGACCAATTCAATCCTGTCAAACCCACCAAATGATTCCAGGCAGAAGGGATGAGGGAATGAGGTTCATGTGCCTCAATCACATAAGAACAGAAAAGAGGCAAAAATTACAAACACTGAACAATTCGTGGTTTCCTAGTTTCTTTCAGTGAATTCAATTGACGACATTCATTTAGTTAACTATATGAGCTACAACAGATAGCTAACAATCAAAATATCTCAAGCGGGTTACCAAATCAGCTTCAGTGATTTTACCAGGGAACCTTGATATGAACTAGACTATTCTACGACTCTAAACAGGATGGACACACGAACTCATAATAACAATGAACAACAAACAAACAGAAGCTAATTTGAACCATACAAAAGGTCTTATGAAGCCGGAGAAAATTGAAAGAAAAATAACAGAAAAATCAAACAAATCAACCATGACATGTAGACAAACACAAAATAGAACTCAAACAAGGGCAGAAGGGAAAGAACAACTTACCTTGGAAGCTCAAAAACAAACGACCCAGGATCGAACTGGACTTGACCATTTGAGGTCGAACGGACCTTAATCGAAGTGTCCTCGACTGAGAACACCTCAATTAAGGTCTATTAGACCCCAACTCCTCCTTTAAACATGGACAGACCCCCACGGTTTTGAATTCTAGGGTTTATACGGTCCGATTTGGGGCTCGAGGGGGTGAGGCCAGGGGAGTGAACGGTGTAAATCTGGGGTCGGTTGGTGTAGATCGGGTTTTTGCTCGAACCTTCAAACGAAGATTCGAGACGTTCGGGGAAGATTCGAGGTAAGTTGAGTGTGGATGTGGAGAGAGGGGATCATGGTGGTTCAGGGGTGTTAATTTCCTGGCCAACGGCACCGTTGTTGCCGGCCTTCAGGCGAAGGGGTGGGGTGACGGCTAGGGTTTCCATGGGAACCTGCCTCTGAGCTTCGGAGAGACGAAGAGGGGGGTTTGGTTTGGGGGCATGGGGTGAGGGATTGGGGTTTTTATACGGGGTGGGTGGTTTGATCCTGGCCATTAGATCTAGTGAGATCAGTGGTCAGGATCTTTTCGTCAATGGGAACGACGTCGTGTGGTTTAATTGGGGGTCGGTTCGAACGGGTGATGGGTCGGGTACAGGGAACAGGTAAGGGATGTGATCTTGAGCCGTTGGATTCATGGAGATGGATGGCTTGGATCTAAAATGCTTAAAACGACGTCGTTTCTTTCGTCTGAGAGGCGGGGTCATGATTTGGGTCAAGGTATAGCTTTGGGCCTGATTTTGTTTGGTTTGGCATGAGCCCAATCCGAATTTCCCTTAATTTTCAGCCTTTTCTTTTCTAATTTAACATTTAACAAAATTCCTAGAAATGTGAAAAAAAAATTAAACTATTAACTAACACATAACAACAATTAACGCGCAATTTTAGAACATTTAAAATAAAATCACACAATGACAACAAATAGCATAAAAATGCATATTTTGTGATTTTCTTTTTAAAACCAAATTAAGGTTTAATCAATTCCTAAATGCACAATTAAATCGTAAATGCACATGCGACATGTATTTTTGTATCACTACAAAGTTAAACATTTAAGGACCAAATAATTATCAAAATGTCACGCAAATTCTCAAAATTGTACACAGATGAAATTTATTTTATTTTTTGATTTCTTTTGGAGTAGTTTTCGTGAAGCAAAAATCACGTGCTCACAGCTGCCCCTCTTTGTCCGAAAACACAAAGAGTTTTCGTGCAAAGATAAAGTAAGCGGATACGAGTGATTTTTGCCCGTTGGAATACTCCGTGCGAAGCATTTTTTTGAAAAAGATTTAACCGAACCTTTGCTTCTAAGGTTTCCTACATATCCCTGGCTAAAGGGGAATCAGGTTAATGTAGTTCGGGAAGTTTTGGTAGCTGGGACTACCATGGAGCTGTGGACTTACTGTTACTGCTGTTGTTGCTGCTGCCGCTACTTACTGACCTCCTTATTACACCATGCGAAAAGGAAACAAGAAGCTAGACTAAACTATAGTCTATGCATTACAAAATCTTAGTTAGATCTTCATTCTTGCTCTTGTGTCTCTCGTTGCCTTGATGTCCCGTTGATTTGTGTTTCCTCCGTTGTTTCTCTACTTCGGGCTCGACTTGCGGTCTTCCTTCTGACTCCTGCTGCGATTCATGCTGGGGGTATTTTTGTTGTAACCCTCCACATTACTGGCTTCTGACTTGATCTTGAGATGCATTCCTCTGTTATACAGGCGGGCTCCTGACTTCCAACTTTGAGTGTTCTCCTCTATTATATGGGCGGGCTCCCAATTTCAACACTTAAAATGTAAAGACTGAAATGTATTCCTTTGTTCTCCAGGCGGGTTCCTGCAACCAAAGTAAACAAAAACAAACGAAATTTTTGCCCTAGTTTGTACTAGGAATATTTGTGAGTTGTTAGCCAAATTGTAAACCACTTCTACTATTGATGCAATAATGAGAGTAAACCAACTTAGGAGGAAATGTCTCTCCTATGGGTAAGACAAACTTAGGAGGAAATGCCTCGCCTATGGGTAAAAATAAACTTAGGAGGAAATGCCTCTACTATGGGTAAAACTAAATTTAGGAGGAAATGTCTCTCCTATGGGTAAAATAAACTTAGGAGGAAATGCCTCTCCTATGGGTAAAATTAAATTTAGGAGGAAATGCCTCTCTTATAGGTAAAACTAAACTTAGGAGGAAATGTCTCTCCTATGGGTAAAACTAAATTTAGGAGGAAATGCCTCTCCTATGGGTAAAATAAACTTAGGAGGAAATGTCCTCTCATATGGGTAAAAATAAACTTAGGAAGAAATGCCTCTCCTATTGGTAAAATAAACTTAGGAGGAAATGCCTCTCCTATGGGTAAAATAAACTTAGGAGGAAATGCCTCTCCTAGGGGTAAAACTAAATTTATGAGGAAATGCCTCTCCTATGGGTAAAACTAATTTTAGGAGAAAATGTTTCTCCTATGGGTAAAAATAAACTTAGGAGGAAATGTCTCTCCTATGGGTAAAAATAAACTTAGGAGGAAATGCCTCTCCTATGGGTAAAATAAACTTAGGAGGAAATGCCTCTCCTATGGGTAAAATAAACTTAAAGACCTAGCCTACGAAATGCTTTTCCTAGTGGTGACGTGTGATCGTCTCAAATAGCCTTTTGCATAAGCAGAATTGGGGCACTACACCTGAAAAATTCACCCTTCTTAGCTTTGATATGAACCTGGCTTCCATCCCTGTTTCAAACAAAGGAAACTTGTGAGTTTAAACATGGTGGTTGGTTGCGCTACTCCTGCTGGGGATGCTATCAACCCTTTTCCTTCTGTCCTGACTTATCTTTCTTCAAAACTACTTCCCTCAAACCTGTATTGTTCTTCTATGTGAACTACTGGGGATAACATTTCCTCAAAAATGTGTTACCTTCCTCCTGGCATTGCTTTCTTTAAAGCTTGTTTTTCCTTCTACAGAAAAACTGTTGGGGATATCGCTTTTCCCAAAACTGTGTTAGACTTTTCGAAAATTTTCGAAATGAACGAAAATTTTCTGCCCCAGTTTGATAATCTTCTTTGTGACCCTGTCTTTCTGCTGTTAGTAATATTCCCTTTCCCTGCTTCAAATCAAATAAAATTTTGTTAGTTTAAAACGAGGCGAGTTGTCGTTCCCTTTCTGCTGGGGGATGGTTCTTCTTTTCTCTTCCTTGCTTTGCTATAAAACTTGTTGGGGCTGATATTCTTGCTGGGGATAGTTCTTCTCTTCTCTTCCTTCCCCGCTCTATGTTATCCGACCATTGTGGAGCTTGGTCGAGAATCTGTCAGAGTTGTCCCTGTGCCCTGCAAGTCGGCTGGGGACCTTCAGAACCTTTTAACTGTTACTTTTCCGTTTTCTCCAACTTCCCCTCTTTTTGCTTTGCTGTCTTATCCTCTGGGCCTGTCCTATTTGCATTTTGTTTTGCATTATTTTGGCGACTGGTAGAAAGCTCTGAAAATCTTTTTCAAAACAAACTGTCGGGGAAGTAAAGTCTTTAAACCAAGAAATGAAAAAGTGATGATCTCAAAAAATAGGAAAAGAAGAAGTTTTTCTGAACAAATGCTGGGGAAAAGGAAAGAAAAGAACTTATCTGAATGATATAGCCGATCCCAACGATCATGTTGCGCATTCCAGATTAATCAACCCAGCCTATTTATATCAATCAACCTTTCGAACGACCTCATGTTGCTGGGGATAAACAGGCACTCAACTCTTTGCCAAATGCGTATCCTTTCCACCAATCTTGTCTTGTCGCCTCATAGTGCCCTTCGAGGGGTTTTCACTAATAAGACTCTCTCATTTCTCTCAACTCCCATCGCTTTACGGTGCCTGTGAAGGTTTTCACCGATAAGACTCTCTCATTTCATTCAACTCTCGTCGCCTTACGGTGCCTGTGAAGGTTTTCACCGATAAGACTCTCTCATTTCATTCAACTCCCATCGTCTTACGGTGCCTGTGAAGGTTTTCACCGATAAGACTCTCTCATTTCATTCAACTTCCATCGCCTTATGGTGCCTGTGAAGGTTTTCACCGATAAGACTCTTTCATTTCATTTTATTTTTCAGCTGGGGATCGGAGTGCTACCGATATGACTCTCTCTCTCTGTTGGGGGGTTCTTTCGGCTATCAATTTGTTTCCAGCTTATGATCCTCTTCTTTTACTGGGGATCAAAGTGTTATTCCCAACTTCCATTTGCATTGATTTAGCACTTCTCGGATACTGATCGGGAGGTCTTTTTTGGACATCAATATGAGTTTTCGTGTATGGTTAAAAGAAAAGGGGTAACAAGAGGTTCAAAATAATTTTGATGGGTAAAACATTACAACTCTTGGAATCAACTTTCTTTTCCAAAATTATAAACACAAACTTCTACCCCAGTTTTTCCTTGCTTGGAGGATTTTTATTTTTGTTACACTATGATCGAGCCGTGAGGCGCCTACGTATCCTTCTTTGAGGAATCAGGTCAAACGTAGTTCCCAATTCCTTTGTTTTTCTTGCGATTTTTCTTTTGTCTTTATTATCATTGTTGTTTTTTTCTTTTTCTTTCATTTTAATTACTGATTCCAAAAGAGTGATATGAAAGAATAAATAAGGCTCAAAAAGGGGAAGCAAATGATAAAGTATTTGGATAGAAGAAAGAATTGCCTCCGTCATTTCATTCTCCGATAAATGCCAACCACAAACAACAATTACAAGCAAAAGAAATCATATATAGTATCTCTTAACTGCGTCAGAATTGACAGCCATGCCGACGCATTTCCCTTCGATATCTGTTAAACATAAAGTGCCATTGGACAACACTCGGGTTATAATGAATGGTCCTTGCCAATTTGGGGCGAACTTGCCTTTTGCTTCGGCCTGATGTGGCAGGATTCGTTTCAACACCTGCTGGCCCACTTCAAACTTCCGGGGACGTACATTTTTGTTGTATGCTCTTGCCATTCTCTTTTGATATAACTGGCCATGACACACAGTTGCCAGTTTCTTTTCATCAATCAAGCTTAGCTGCTCCAAACGGGTTTTGACCCACTCGTCATCATCAATCTCAACTTCAGCAACAATTCGAAGGGATGGAATTTCAACTTCCGCCGGTATTACTGCTTCAGTTCCATATACCAACAAATAAGGGGTTGCACCTACTGATGTCCGGACAGTGGTGTGATAACCCAACAATGTAAATGGTAATTTCTCATGCCATTGTCTGGACCCTTCTACCATCTTCCTCAGTATCTTCTTGATGTTCTTGTTGGCTGCTTCAACTGCTCCATTCGCCTTGGGACGATATGGGGTGGAATTGCGGTGCGCAATCTTAAACTGTTGACATACCTCTTTCATCAAATTGCTATTAAGATTAGCACCATTATCCGTGATGATCACTTTTGTGACCCCAAATCTACAGATGATATGGGAGTGAATAAAATCCACCACTTCCTTCTTGGTTACCTACTTGAAATTTTTAGCTTCAACCCACTTAGTGAAATAGTCGATGGTCACCAGAATGAACCTATGACCGTTGGTAGCTGCCGGCTCAATAGGTTCAATGAAGTCCATGCCCCATGCAACGAATGGCCATGGCGCTGACATTGTATGCAATTTTGTCGACGGAGAATGAATCAAATCTCCATGTATCTGACATTGATGTCATTTCCACACGAAACTGATACAATCATGCTCCATAGTGAGCCAATAATACCCTTCTCGAAGAATTTTCTTCGCCAATACATATCCGCTCATATGTGGCCCACAAACTCCGGCATGTACCTCTGTCATAACTGTCATGGCTTGACTGGCATCTATACATCTCAACAATCCCAAATCTGGGGTTCTTTTGTACAACACTCCTCCACTGAGGAAGAATCCACTTGACAATCGTTGAATGGCTCTTTTTTGATCTCTGGTGGCCTGCTCCGGGTATATCCCCATCCTGAGGTACTCCTTTACATCATAAAACCATGGCTCGCCATCCACTTCTTCTTCTACCATGTTGTAATAAGCATGTTGATCACGAGCCTGCATGTATAATGGGTCAACATGAATTTTGTCTGGGTGGTGCAACATCGATGCTAAAGTGGCCAATGCATCGGCAACCTCGTTGTGGACTCTCGGGATGTGTCTGAACTGCACTGATCGAAATCGCTTGCTCAGATCGTGCAAACATTGTCGATATGGTATGATTTTCAAGTCCTGTGTTTCCCACTCACCCTGAATCTAATGTACCAGGAGGTCCGAGTCTCCCAAGACCAAAACGTCCTAGACATCCATGTCTGCAGCTAGTCGCAGACCCAAAATGCATGCCTCATACTCAGCCATGTTGTTGGTACAGTAGAAACGCAGCTGAGCTGTAATAGGATAATGACGTCCTGTTTCAGAAATAAGTACCGCTCCTATTCCAACTCCCTTCGCATTTGCAGCTCCATCAAAGAAAAGCTTCCAACCTGGTTCCTCAGGAAATTCCAACTCATCTATATGCATTACTTCCTCGTCAGGAAAATACATCCCCAATGGCTCGTATTCTTCATCAATAGGATTCTCAGACAAGTGACCGACCAGCGCTTGGGCTTTCATGGCCGTCCTCGTCACATGGATGATATCAAACTCCGTGAGTAAAATTTGCCATTTTGCTAACCTCCCTGTAGGCATAGGCTTCTGGAAAATATATTTTAGTGGATCCAAGCGGGAAATGAGATAAGTAGTATACGGTGACAAATAGTGCTTCAATTTCTGAGCCACCCAAGTTAGGGCGCAACATGTCTTCTCGAGTTGAGTGTACTTGACCTCATATACTGTAAACTTCTTGCTAAGATAATATATGGCTTGCTCCTTCCTTCCTGTAATGTCGTGTTTCCCCAACACGCAGCCAAACGAATTCTCCAGGACCGTTAGATAAAGAATTAATGGTCTCCCCGGCTCAGGTGGAACCAACACCGGTGGGTTTGATAAATATCCTTTGATCCGGTCAAATGCCTCCTGACATTCCGTCGTCCATTCAATCGCAGCATCTTTATTCAATAGTCAAATGATGGGTTCACAAGTTGCTGTGAGTTGAGCGATAAATCTGTTGATGTAATTCAACCTTTTCAACAGACTCATTACTTCTGTCTTGTTCTTCGGCGGTGGCAAATTTTGGATAGATTTGATCTTTGACGGGTCCAGTTCAATACCCCGCTGACTGACGATGAATCCCAATAGCTTTCCATATGGAACACCAAAGGCACATTTAGCCGGGTTGAGCTTAATATCATACCTTCGCAGTCTTTGGAAAAACTTCCTTAGGTCTGCTACATGGTCTTCCTGATGCTTAGACTTTATGATGACATCGTCCACGTACACCTCGATTTCTTTGTGGATCATGTCATGAAACACAGTAGTCATTGCTCTCATGTACGTTGCCCTAGCATTCTTCAAACCAAATGGCATTACCCGGTAGCAATAAGTTCCCCACGGCGTAATGAAGGCCGTCTTTTCCGCATCTTCTTCATCCATTAGAATCTGATGATACCGAGCATAGCAATCTACAAAAGATATCTCACGCCCGGCACAATTGTCGATCAAGATATGGATGTTGGGTAAAGGAAAGTTGTCCTTTGGGCTTGCCCTGTTCAAATTGCGGTAATCGATACACACCCTGATTTTCCCATCTTTCTTCGGCACCGGCACCACATTAGCCAACCAATCAGGATATCGAGTAACACGAATAACCTTTGCTTGCAGCTGCTTGGTTACTTCTTCTTTAATCTTCACACTCATATCCGTCTTGAACTTTCTCAATTTCTGCTTGACGGGAGGGCATACTGGGTCAGTGGGCAATTTATGAACCACTAAATCCGTGCTTAGCCCTGGCATGTCGTCATATGACCAGGCAAATACATCTTTGAATTCAATAAGTGTTTTGATCAATTCCTCCCTGATATTTGGTGCAATGTGGATGCTTATTTTAGTTTCTCTGATATCGCCGGCATCCCCTAAATTGATGTATTCTTTGTCATTTAAGTTGGGCCTGGATTTTTCTTCAAACTGGCTTAACTCCCTATTTATCTCCTCGAAGGCTTCATCCTCATCGTATTCCGATTCATTATCATAATCGACCTCTTGTATGGTTAATTCGGAATCAGATTGATCTTTTAGACTAGGTTGAAGATCCGTTGTGCATGCCATGTCTTTAAGACCAGTATGAAAAGAATTGTTCAGAAAAAGAAAAGAAAGAAACAAAAATTAAAATTAAAATAAAATAAGGAATGAAAAAGAAACTTCTCATTTTATTGAATCATGGGATAACAACATTTCACACTTTGTTGAGCAATACTAATAATAAAAGGGAATCCAGATTACAACCCTGGAATAATCCAGAAAACAAAAGGAAAATCAAAGCCAACTACCAGGACTCCCTCCAAGTAGGAAGAGGAGTAGCTGTCCAATTGTTGACATTGGCCCTAGGCCCAACAAACTGTATTTCTACCTTACTGGAACCCTCTCCAGCCTCTATCATGTTGACATCTGCGAACATTCTCTCAAGGCCCTCATTCAAATCTCCATCCGGCCCGATCAAAGGTCCAAGAACTTCCGGGACTGGTAACTTTCTGCACCCTGCTTTGACAAATGATCTGAACAGTCGTGGGACTGGCTTAGGAAGGTCCCATACTCTTTTCTTCATCTTGCGGGCCCGTTTTACGTCCGCTGCGGTAGGCTTGAATCCCAACCCAAAAGTATCCAGGTTCTTGGGCAAAGAAACTGGTTCGACCATTCCCTGCAGATCAATCCCCAAACCTTTTCCTGGTACAAACCCGCTGTTCAACATCTCTGAGGCTATCATGAAGGTCGCAGCTATGATTCTGGGAAGTGGAAGGCCCCCACCCTCAAGAATTTTGTCCACTAAGACTGATTCAAAAACTTGATAAACCCATAGGCCCTTGTCATCGTTGGTTTCTATGAAGGGCACAATAGCATCACTGACGGCATGTGTACCGTCATCCCCGTGTACCACAATCTCTTGTCTATACCATTCAAATTTGACCATTTGATGTAGCGTAGAAGGTACTGCTTTAGCTGCGTGGATCAAGGGTCGTCCCAACAAAAGATTGTACGATACAGCCACATCTATCACTTGAAATTCCATGGTGAACTCGACTGGACCAATGGTTAATTCCAGTACGATATCACCCACTGTGTCAGTACCGCTTCCATCAAAACCTCGGACGCAGATGCTGTTCTTGTGGATCCTACCATCAGCAACCTTTAGTTTGTTCAGAGTGGCCAAAGGACAGATGTTTGCACTTGATCCATTATCAATTAGTACTCGAGTGACCACCGAGTCTTCGTATTTTACCGTCAAGTAGAGTGCCCTGTTGTGTTCTGTACCCTCTACCGGTAACTCATCGTCAGTGAATGTTACTCGGTTTACTTCGAAGATCTTGTGCACTATTTTCTCCAAGTGGTTCACTGAGAGCTTGTCCGGGACATGGGCCTCGTTCAGAATCTTCATTAAGGCCTGATAATGATCGCTTAAATGGATCAACAAGAATAGCAATGAAATCTGGGCTGGGGTTTTTCTCAACTACTCTATAATTGAGTAGTCCTGGGCCTTCATCTTCTTCAAAAACTCTTTTGCTTCTTCCTCCGTTACTGGCTTTTTTATTGTTACAGGATTGGTCCTTCTTAGTTCCGCGGGAGCAAAACACCTTCCTGAACGGGTTAAGCCCTGGGCCTCGCATATTTCTTCCCCAACTTCCTTCCCCTTATGCATCACTGTCATTTGACTATAGCTCCATGGCACTGCTTTCTCACTTGTTATCGGCAACTACATTACTGTCCTGATAACGATTGGTTCTACGCGGGCCCCCTTCACTACCAACACTGGGGTGCTTGATACTCCCGGCAGTACTACCCCGACTGACTATGGCTTCTGCAGTAATAGACGAACCTTTCCCCACTACCACAAATGGCTTGTCATCTACCTTTCCCAACTGTACCACTGCCCTTTCACTGGTCGACTTTTCGTTTGGGCTAGCCCGAATTATCATTACCGTTTGTGAGGGCTTTTTGGGTTTCCCTTCTTTATGCACTAGTTCGATCATGTAGGCCTCATGGTGCACCGGTAATGGGTTTTCATTGATGTTGGGTGCCTCTGGTGCCTGAACCTCGATCCTATTTGGGTCACTAAGATCTTGTATGGCAGTCTTCAACTTCCAACACTTCTCGGTATCATGCCCGGGAGCCCCCGAACAATATTCGTAGCTCACTGAGTGGTCCAGATTTCTGGGAAGGGGATTTGGCAATTTGGGTTCGACAAGACTTAACAAGCCTATCTGCCTCAACTTGTGGAACATAGTAGTATAGGTTTCTCCCAACGGAGTGAATGTTCTCGGCCTCTGCATCCTTTCGTTCCTGAAAGCCTGATTTTCGCAAAAGCTTGGCCCTGAAGGATTCCTGTACGCCCTTGGTGGTGGATATGTGTTTTGGGGAGGTGGATATGTATGTTGGGGAGCCGGCGCATGCCATTGCAGACGAGCCGGAGGCTGGTTGTAGGTTTGGGCATGATGGACGGAGAAATGTGGCCCTTGTGGTGGATGATAGGGTTGTGGAGGGTTGTATGGAGTGTGTGGATAATTTGGGTAGTGGGGTCCGGGCTGGTATCGAGGGGAAGGACCTCTTGATCTGGACCAAGTGTCTGCTTCGACTGTCGCGACCTCCTCTCTCTTCTTTTTCCCGAGCGCACCCCCCGTGCCGCTCTGGATAGCCTGAGTTGTGGCCTTGATTGCCGAATAACTCATTATCTTGTTGGACCTGAGCCCCTCTTCAACCATGCCACCCATTTTTACTACTTCATTAAAAGATTTACCAACTGACGTCACCAGGTGACCAAAGTAAGTTGGCTTCAAAGTTTGTAAGAAGTAGTCCACCATTTCACCTTCTCTCATTGGCGGATCGACTCTCGCTGCTTGTTCCCTCCAACGGAATCCGAATTCCCTGAAGCTCTCTCCAGGCTTTTTCTCAAGTTTTAACAGGGTGAGACGGTCCGGGACGATCTCAAGGTTATACTGGAAGTGACCTGCAAATGCTTGTGCTAGATAGTCCCAAGTATACCACCAGTTAGGATCCTGCCTCGTGTACCATTCGAGTGCGGACCCGCTTAAACTTTAACCAAAATAAGCTATTAGGAGCTCATCCTTTCCACCTGCTCCTCTCATCTTACTACAGAAACCTCGTAGATGTGCCATGGGATCACCATGTCCCTCGTATAGATCAAATTTGGGCATCTTAAAACTCGCCGGCAATTGAACATCGGGGAAAGGACATAGATCTTTGTAGGCCACACTAACTTGGCTGCCCAATCCATGCATATTCCTGAAGGATTGCTCCAGGCTTTTCATTTTACGAAGCACTTCATCCTGCTCCGGATTCTTAGTCGGCCTCTCAGTTTCTGCCGGGAGTTGAAGGTGAGGGGTGTAAGTGTATGGCTCGGGTGCTTTAAAGGTTGGTTCAGAGGGATAATACTCGTGATCATGAGCCTAAAACAATGGCTCGCTGGAGGATCTTTGCAGTGTGGCTGGTGGAGGTGCCCCGAAGACAGGGACAGTTGGCAGAGGAGGGTTTTGTTTGGGTGGTGGACCTTGGGGATTATAGGAAGTTTCCCCTTGATAGTATTGGGCAATGGGGAAGTTCGTTGATGGACCAGTGGGAGGGTGTTCCGGAGTCCGAGCCGGCAAGAGGGTAGGAGTAGGGGCAAAGGTTGGTGATGTTTATCCCCTAGCACAGGCCAGGTACATCCCCGCTATCTCCTGTCTCAACCTGTCTACCTCTTCTTTCATTACTTGCATCTCTGTCTTTTCCTCCTCAACACTTTTGTCCGAACCAGACATACTTTTCAGAATGGGCCCTTTAGATCTTGTGTGATAGTGGTACTCTGCCAGAACATTCTAACGAGCTAACTGTTTCGAAACTTCTTTCTCTGGTATAAAAAACAAACTTGTTAGCGTTAGAGTTTAACACATAGTGTAATTTCTCATTGGGGAATGCAATGTTCCTAGGCAGTTCCATCATTTCTAACATATTTTTGCTTTGACTGCATGCGTCATTCCGGCTTATGTCCTTTTTTTATTCTCTTTGCCTCTTCTTTTTATCTTTTAGTGGTAGTCGAATCTTATGTGGATTGCCTATGTATCATGTCCCCGCATGAATCAGACCGGGCGTAGTTCTGCCCCAAGTAAAAATAAAGACACAAAAATTTTCTTTTTTTTTCATTTCATTACCCAAAATATGATATTACAAGCTACTCATTTGAAAACAACAAGTGGAGACTTGGATTAAGGATATATTAAAGCCTTGAATCTTGGTGTTCGCGAGGCATCGTTCGGCCTTTCCGCGGGCTTTGGGGCCAGACCTCTTTGCAAACTTTTTAATTCTTCCATAATCCAGTGGACATAACCCATGATTAAGACAAAAAGGGTGTCGCGGGGCATTTCCTCGCATGCTAAGCACTTCGTGGTGATGTAGTGCCCAATCTCATTGATCCTACCCCTGATCCTATCCCTTTTCATACACAGATGTTCTATTTGTTGGTTCTTTAATACCAATACTTGAGTGTTGTCAACGAGCTGATCTTGGAACCTCTCCATTTGTTCTTCCATTCGGTACATTGAATCATAGCAGTGCTCCCTGTCCGTTCTAGCATCTCGGGCTTGTTTAAAGACCCGATCTCAGAGAGTGGAATTTGTTTCTCTCAATATTGCGATGTTCCCTCCATAATCCCTTCTCACTTGCCATAGGTGCTTTTTCTGTGCTGTTGTACCTTTTGCCCATCTGGCCCGTATTCTTGCTATGCTAGCCTCGGATCTTTCCAAGTCTTTTCGGCTTTCAATGACCTGATTCCTTAACCCTGCTATCAACCTTTTATCGGCCCTGCTTCTCCGTTGGTTGTCGGCATCCATTTTCATCTTCCGGATCTGAGCTTTGAGGATCTCGCTTTCTCTGGCTAGTTTGTTCTTTGCTCCTTCGTCGACAGCAACCTGCACTTTGTTCTCAAATTTCAGATCCTTAATTTGTTGTTTCAGCTTGCCTATTTCTGCTCGATATTTCCGCTCTTTGGCCAACCATTCCCACGGTTCTTGCGATGCCTCAATAAACTCTTGAATGTGGGCCTTTTTGGCTAGTCGTTCTGGCTCATCTCTTACAACATCTTTCCTCCTGTACCAGGCGATATAAGCCGATGAGACTTCACCTCGGGATAGGTCGCGCACTCGAGTGTTTACCGTTAAATATTGGCATTCATTTCATATAGAATGAACTGCTTCTTCATGAAATTGGTCGTGGATACCAACCTCGACTGCATAAATACTGAGATCTTCATCTGGGTGTACCACCTGGCACCTCCCTAACTGTCTCATCACCCGGTAAGGCGCATAAGGCTGAATGCCTCGGAGTCCCATTAAGAGGAAGTAAGGACCCGTGGCGGGCATGTACACAATTTCTTCAACAGGAAGCCAACCCAATGTCCACCCTATTTGTGCTGCAGTGATGGTGCGAAGGCGAGATACCCAGTCTTCAGACCCTTCTGGCAATTTGAGCCCTGAAACCCTCGTGTTATATCCTTCAATGCAACCTTCATTTGTAGATCTACAACTCATATACTGAGGATGATGACACAAGTGTTCGATCATCCACATTTGCAATAACAAGTTGCACCCTTCGAAAAAATTTGCCCCGGACTTTACAAGTTGTGAGAGCTCGGTATATCTCGGACACTATCATAGGGACCAACGTGCTTTTGTTGTTGGTAATTAGGACCTTGACGACTCCAGCCACCTTTAAATCAATATTTCTGTCTTTCCGAGGAAACACCACAATGCCCAAGAATGCTACCATGAAGGCGAACCGCCTATGTTCATCCCATTTTGTCTGATTCCCTCTGCTGCAAACCCCACTTTCCAGATCGTCGAACCTTCCTATATGCCCATACCTCTGGTATATGAACTGCAAAGTAGAAAATCCCCTATCCAATTCAGAGTACGGGACTCCCTTGCTTATCTTCAGCAGATCCATGAACTTGTGTGAATTGACGGTTCTTGGTGCAATCAGATATTTATGCCTTAGCCTTTCAGTAATGTCCATATATCCTGCTACCTCTTCTAAGGTTGGGGTGAGTTCAAAATCCGAGAAATGGAATACGTTGTGGCCGGGCCCCAAAATGTAACCAAAGCTTTTATGATGTCATATCTGGGTCTGACATTCAACAAACTGGTGAGGCCTCCCAGATGTGATTTGATCTTATCTCGCTCCGACTTTTCCAAATCCTCTCACCACAAGCGCAACTCCAAAGGGATCTTGCTCCTAACTGTTACCGGCAAACTTGGACCCGTGCTTATTCTGCATGTTTGTTTGGGGTGATTAAGACTCATTGGACTCAAAGGAAGAATTGACACACATTTAACACTCCGGCTTTGTCAATACGGCCCTTCAACACTTCGAAGAAGATTCAAAGGCTATGTTTTACCAACCGGACAAAACCTTAAAATGACCAACAGTGGATGTTCTCGCAAAAACAGCCTTTCGGCATCTTTTAAGGACATTCGGCTATTTTTACAGGAATGGAATCGCCTGACTTATTTACGACGAAAAATTAAAATTTTTTGACATTTTTGGCTATTTTTGTAACCAAAGGAAGTTGGACCCGATAAGGGCTGCCTATGTATCTCACTTCCTGTGAGAATCAAACCAGCGTAGTTCGGGCAACGAAAATAAACTAATTCTGAAAACAAGCCTTGTTTACTAAACACTTTTTTTCATTTTCTCAAAATTTTGGCAGAGTTTGCTTATTTGGACACAAAATTTTGGCAGAATTTGTCGGTAACTTAGAATTATCTCTTTACACTGCTATCCTCTTTTCTCTTCTTTTTTTCAATATTCCAGTACTTCAGAAGCCGGTCAGCATGCAGGTCTGTGGCAAATAAATGCATAAACACACAGGATGCAGCAGGATGGTGTTTTCATTTCAGGTTGCTTGTCCTAGACGGACCCAACCCATGTGTTGAGTCCCCTAAGTCAAATGCAACATGATGCAAATAAGCATTTCTACTAGGGATTCGACATGAGGTTTTGTTATACTAGGTTTATCCTGGGTGTTTGTTCTAGACCTGGCTTACCCGAGCGGACAACTCGAGCCGAGGATGGGAACTGCGTACCGGTAACCAAAAGATCATCCGGTTTTGCAACTCCTCCGAATCCTCATTCTATTTTGGGATAGGACACTAACAGAAAGAAGTCACGACTAGCGTGCACTCCTCAAGAGAGAGAAGAGAGGGATTTTCATAGCAGTTTATATATACAGTTCAGATAATATCAAAGCGGTAAAAAGCAACAATTTCCACATTTAAGCTAAAATATGTAATAAAATCAGATAATAAATAAAGCCAAATAATAACAATTATTCTAAGCTCGAATTCTTGAATCCTGAACCAGAGATTCTGGGTTACGTCCCCAGCAGAGTCGTCAGAGCTGTCACACCTCCTTTTTCGCCCGCGCCACCCTCGAAGGGACGCGGAAGGGAGTTTTTCCAATTAAGGGACAATCAAAACGGGATTTATTTATTTATTTCAGAGTCGCCACTTGGGAGATTTATGGTATCCCAAGTCACCGGTTGAATCCCGAATCGAGGAAAAGAATGACTCTGTTTAACAGCTTGCGCACCAGAAATCCGAATAAGGAATTCTGTTAACCCGGGAGAAGGTGTTAGGCATTCTCGAGTTCCGTGGTTCTAGCACGGTCGCTCAACTGTCATATTCGGCTTGATTGTCTGATTTTATACAATTATGAACCTACGCGCAAATTTTAACCGTTTACCGCTTTGTTATTATTTATTCAAAGAATTGCAACGTCGTGAGAATGCATCTCGAATCGCGCCACATAAATGTACCCGCCATTTTTGATACGTTCCAACTTCGTTGAGATTTGGATTTGGGTCACATAAATGTGCACCCGAGTTTAGGAAAATAACAATTATTAAATACGCGCCTAAAGACTAACGTGTTGTTATTTTTGTGAAAAGCCGTAACGTTTGCTATGCGGCTGGTCTCAAAATCTAAGCATTCGAAATAACTATCCGTTGAGGGCCCCGCAATTTACGTATTCTTGTTTGTCGAGACTCATCTCATTCATTATTTTTAAAGGGAGTTTGCAACGTCATGGACATGCATCCCGAACCACGTCACAATCAATGCACCCGTGATTAGCGACACATTTCGACTTCGTTGAGATTTGGATTTGGGTCACATAAATATGCACCCGAGTTTAAGAAGATAACATTATTAAATACGCGCCTAAAGCGACTAGCGTAACATTATTTTTTTTTTTTGGTAGGGCCGTGAAATTGGCTAAACGGCCCGTCCCGGAATCTAAGTATTTAATACATACATTTAACGAGGGCCCCGCCACTTATGTGTTTATCCAACGAGGCTCATCTCGTCCTTATTATTAAAAGGGCAATCCTAAAAGTGACTATGGTTTTCTATTAAATTTATCTCTAAACATGACAGAAGACGAAGTCCTAATTAGTTTACATGCTTGAAAAGTCCGGGCCTTTTAATAATTTTTTTGCATATTGGATTAGTTCCGAAATGTCGTTACAAAGTGAAGACGCACAGGAATCCTGGCATGCTTCGAGCCACAAGAAATTGTTAACCCACCAACTCACGACTGCCTATCCTTACTTGTTACTTTAACTAACAACCTTAGACTTATAATCATGCTTCTTTTTCCTTAACATGTTGCAGTACCTTTTTTAAGTAACAATTGATGGCAAAATTAATGCTAAGATCTAGTTGACCAAGAACTCACACAATCATGCTATAATCTAAGATTAGTTAACAATCTACTAGCTATTTCAAGGATCCAACCACAAGTGCTACTTTACAAATTATCAGACGTTATATCCAACATCCATTATGTGGTCAAATTATGATTGAATACGAACTGAACTACGTTATCCCAACAAAATGATTTAATGCATAGTAGTTTTCTGCAGCCCATTACAAACAACTAGAATGATGAAACTATATTTTTTACAGATTACAGATTCAATAATGCTTTAAAGAACTAAATAAAATAGTAACAATAAGCTTCAAACAAACAAATTACTTTTCTGGTTTTCATTTTCAACTTCATCTTTTCACATGAACTCATGCTTCACATTTCAGCTTACAACAGCCATGATAAAGTCGTGTACCTGGTAGAAGAACAGAAATAGAGTAGAAGAGGAGTCAGCAGTAGTAGCAGTAGCACAACAGCAGATTCAGCAACACAGCAGCAACCAAGGAAACCAATAATAATAACCAGTAGGAGACAACAAGAAAGACCCAGCGACAGATTCTTCAAACCAAATAGAAACCCAGGAGTAACCCAATGGAACAGTGTTTAACCAACAGAAAACTAGGGACTACCAAGCTGAAATCCAGCAGTACCAACAAAACACAGACAGGTGCAAGAAACAGTAATTTCTGATTTCTGTTAAACACTCAAAGGCAAAGACAAGCTGAAGTTCTTTGATGTAAAGCTTAGCCTATATGAGGATCAACCAGCCTTAACACTCTTGTTCTTTTTTTTTCTCTCTCTCCAGATCAGAAAAACCAGCCCCTATCTTGTTCTAAATGAGCCCATTTTATAGGCCAAAATAGGCAAGCACCAGACTGCCTTGATATTTTTTCCACCTTAACTCTGCCCATACCCCTAAAACATACTAAACTAATCAGAAAATGCCCATGATATTCCTGACAACTCACTATCATGTGTCTTGTGCCCAAAAGGTATGGGTAGCTTATAAATATTCACTTAACCCCCATGCTATCAAGTTTTGCTCCCCACTATTAATAAATAATTGTATTAGTTTAATGGCATTTCAGTACCCTACTGTCAGCCCACTTAAACTAACCAATTTCTGAACTTTTCAATCCCCAAACTACCCCCTTAGCCCCTGTGTATTACTGTTATGCCCTAACTCTTAATAGCCAGTATATAAACTCTTCTAAATTCAAACTAATCACTGATTACAACTATGACCAATTCAATCCTGTCAAACCCACCAAATGATTCCAGGCAAAAGGGATGAGGGAAAGAGGTTCATGTGCCTCAATCACATAAGAACAGAAAAGAGGCATAAATGACAAACACTGAACAATTCGTGGTTTCCTAGTTTCTTTCAGTGAATTCAATTGACGACATTCATTTAGTTAACTATATGAGCTACAACAGATAGCTAACAATCAAAATATCTCAAGCGGGTTACCAAATCAGATTCAGTGATTTTACCAGGGAACCTTGATATTAACTAGACTATTCTACGACTCTAAACAGGATGGACACACGAACTCATAATAACAATGAACAACAAACAAACAGAAGCTAATTTGAACCATACAAAAGGTCTTATGAAGCCGGAGAAAATTGAAAGAAAAATAACAGAAAAATCAAACAAATCAACTATGACATGCAGACAAACACAAAATAGAACTCAAACAAGGGCAGAAGGGAAAGAACAACTTACCTTGGAAGCTCAAAAACAAACGACCCAGGCTCGAACTGGACTTGACCATTTGAGGTCGAACAGACCTTAATCGAAGTGTCCTCAACTGAGAACACCTTGATTAAGGTCTATTAGACCCCAACTCCTCCTTTAAACATGGACAGACCCCCACGGTTTTGAATTCTAGGGTTTATACGGTCCGATTTGGGGCTCGAGGGTCTCCACCCAGATTCGAACCAAACCAAGCTTGGTTTGGTTACGAGTGAGGCCAGGGGAGTGAACGGTGTGAATCTAGGGTCGGTTGGTGTAGATCGGGTTTTTGTTCGAACCTTCAAACGAAGATTCGAGACGTTTGGGAAAGATTCGAGGTAAGCTGAGTATGGATGTGGAGAGAGGGGATCATGGTGGTTCAGGGGTATTAATTTCATGGCCTAAGGCACCGTTGCCGCCGGCTTTCAGGCGAAGGGGTGGGGTGGCGGCTAGGGTTTCCATGGGAACCTGCCTCTGAGCTTCGGAGAGACGAAGAGGGGGGTTTGGTTTGGGGGCGTGGGGTGAGGGATTGGGGTTTTTATACGGGGTGGGTGGTTTGATCCTGGCCGTTGGATCTAGTGAGATCAGTGGCCAGGATCTTTTCGTCAATGGGAACGACGTCGTGTGGTTTAATTGGGGGTCGGTTCAAACGGGTGATGGGTCGGGTACAGGGAACGGGTAAGGGATGTGATCTTGAGCCGTTGGATTCATGGAGATGGATGGCTTGGATCTAAAATGCTTAAAACGGCGTCGTTTCTTTTGTTTGAGAGGCGGGGTCATGGGCTGGGTCAAGGTATAGCTTTGGGGCTGATTTTGTTTGGTTTGGCATGAGCCCAATCCGAATTTCCCTTAATTTTCAGCCTTTTCTTTTCTAATTTAACATTTAACAAAATTCCTAGAAATGTGAAAAAAAATTAAACTATTAACTAACACATAACAACAATTAACGCACAATTTTAGAACATTTAAAATAAAATCACACAATGACAACAAATAGCATAAAAATGCATATTTTGTGATTTTCCTTTTAAAACCAAATTAAGGTTTAATCAATTCGTAAATGCACAATTAAATCGTAAATGCACATGCGACATGTATTTTTGTATCACTACAAAGGTAAACATTTACGGACCAAATAATTATCAAAATGTCACGCAAATTCTCAAAATTGTACACAGATGAAATTTGTTTTATTTTTTGATTTCTTTTGGAGTAGTTTTCGTGAAGCAAAAATCACGTGCTCACACTTACATACTCGGTACATTATTCGTACTGACGTCCCTTTTGCCTGGGGACGCTGCGTTTCATGCCCGCAGGTCCCGATAGACAGGTCGAGAGCCCTCCAAGTAGGCTATCAGCTCAGCGGAAGATGTTGGTGCGCTCCATTTGCTTCGGAGTTGCTTGTTTGGTTAGTATGATTTAGACGTGTATTGTTTGGTATGGCGGGACTCTATCCCGACCTCTATGACATTTATGTATTCTTAGAGGCTTGTAGACATATGTCGTATACGTGAAAGATTGTACGGCCTTGTCGGCCTATGTTTGAGTTTATAAATGATTATATTGGCCTACTAGCCCGTATGTCACATGTACATAATGATGTAATAAGAAAGATACGCTACGTTGGTACTCAGTTGAGTAAGGTACCGGGTGCCCGTTGTGTCCCATCGGTTTGGGTCGTGACACACCATGCAACCGAACAATCTCCCAGATATAAATCCATGCCAACCGCTCTGAAGAATAGGTAGTACCCACAGGAATGAAGTGCGCGGACTTGGTCAGCCGATCCACAATTACCCAAATAGAATCAAACTTCTTCAAAGTTCGAAGAAGTCCAACCACAAAGTCCATAGTGACCCTCTCCCACTTCCACTCGGGAATAACCATCCGCTGAAGCAAGCCACCCGGTCTCTGATGCTCATATTTCACCTGCTGACAATTGAGACACCGAGCTACAAATCCCACAATATTTTTCTTCATTCTTCTCCATCAATAGTGCTGCCTCAAATCCTGATACATCTTTGCGGCACCCGGATGAATGGAATATCGCGAGCTGTGGGCCTCCTCCAGAATCAACTCTCTAAGCCCATCCACATTGGGCACACAAATCCGGCTTTGTATCCTCAACACACCATCATCACCGATGGTCACATCTCTGGCATCATCATGTTGAACTCTGTCCTTAAGGACAAGCAAATGCGGGCATCATACTAGCGCTCTCTGATGCGATCATATAAGGAAGACCGAGAAACCACACAAGCCAACACCCGACAGGGATCCAAAATATCTAGTCTCACAAACCGATTGTCCAAGGCCTGAACATCAACTGCAACGGGTTTCTCCCCAACTGGAATATATGCCAAACTTCCCATACTCACTGCCTCTCGGCTCAAAGCATCGGCCACCACATTGGCCTTTCCCGGATAATACAATATAGTGATATCATAATCTTTAAGCAACTCCAACCACCTCCGCTGCCTCAAATTAAGATCTTTTTGCTTGAACAAATGCTGAAGACTGCGATGATCGGTGAAAACCTCACAAGATACACCATACAAGTAGTGCCTCCAAATCTTCAATGCATGAACTATGGTAGCCAACTCCAAATTATGAACAGGGTAGTTCTTCTCATGGGGCTTCAACTGACGAGAAGCATAAGCAATAACCCTACCTTCCTGCATCAATACACAACCAATCCCACTCTCAAAGCATCATAATATACGGTATATGAACCTGAAGTTGATGGTAAAACCAACACTGGAGTTGTGGTCAAAGTTGTCTTGAGCTTCTGAAAGCTCTCCTCACACTCGTCCGACCATACAAATGGAGCACCCTTCTGAGTCAACTTGGTCAAGGGCGATGCAATGGATGAGAATCCCTGAACAAACCGGCGATAATAGCCTGCCAACCCAAGAAAGATACGAATCTCTGTGGCTGAGGACGGCCTAGGCCAACTCTGAACTGCCTCTATCTTCTTTGGATCAACCTGAATACCCTCGCTGGACACCACGTGTCCCAAGAAAGCCACTGAACTGAGCCAAAACTCACACTTAGAGAATTTTGCATAAAGCTTCTCCTCCCTTAATCTCTACAATACAACTCGCAAATGCTCCGCGTGCTCCTCCTGACTATGCGAGTACACCAGAATATCATCAATGAATACAATAACGAATGAATCTAGATAAGGTCGAAATACACTGTTCATCAAATGCATGATCGCTGCTGGGGCATTGGTCAACCCAAAAGACATGACAAGAAACTCATAGTGACCATATCTAGTCCTGAAAGCAATCTTAAGAATATCTGAATCCCTGATCTTCAACTGGTGATAGCCCGAACGGAGATCAATCTTAGAGAACACCCTCGCTCCCTGAAGCTGGTCAAATAAATCGTCAATGTGAGGCAAAGGATACTTGTTCTTAATTGTTACCTTGTTCAGTTGCCTGTAATCAATGCACACTCTTATTGTGCCATCCTTCTTCTTCACAAACAGAACCGGCGCACCCTACGATGACACACTAGGCCGAATGAACCCCTTATCTAGGAGTTACTGAAGCTATTCTTTCAATTCTTTCAACTTTACTAGTGCCATACAATACGGAGGAATAGAAATGGGTTGAGTGCCCGGCACCAGGTCAATACCAAAATCAGTATCCCTATCCGGTGGCAGGCCCGACAGGTCTGCAGGAAACACATCGGGAAAATCCCTCACAACTGGGACAGAATCAATACTGGGAGTCTCAGCTCCAACATCCTTCACAAACGCTAAATATGACAGACAACCCTTCCCAACCATATGCTGGGCCTTCAAGAAAGAGATCATTCTACTAGGAACATAATCAGTCACGCCACGCCACTCGATCCGCGGTACACCCGGCATAGCCAAAGTGACTGTCTTAGCATGACAGTCTAGAATAGCATGACACGGAGATAACCAATCAATGCCCAAAATAACATCAAAGTCTACCATGCTCAATAGCAATAGATCAACTCGGGTTTCTAGACCCCCAATAGTCACAACACATGACCGGTACACACGGTCCACAACAATAGTATCGCCCACTGGGGTAGACACATGAACAGGTAAAATAAGAAACTCTCTAGACGTACCTAAATAATGAGCAAAATATGAGGACACATAAGAATAGGTGGAACTGGGATCAAATAATACAGAGGCATCTCTATGGCAGACTGAAATAATACTTGTAATGACAACATCTGAAGCGATAGCATCTGACCTGCCTGGAATGGCATAGAAACGAGCCTGGCCACCGCCTGATCGACCTCCCCCTCTGAGGCGACCCCTAGTTGCCTGACCTCCACCCCTAGCTGGCCGGGCGGGTGGTGAAGTAACTAGAGCAGAAGTCGAGGGCTGATCCCTCTGCTGAGACTGACCACCACAAAGTCGAGGGCATTGCCTCCTCATATGACCAAACTCTCCGCACTCGAAGCAACTACCAGGTGTTGGAGATGGGGACTAAAGGGAACCCCTGGCACCAGAATGACCAGTAGAAGGACCTGCCATGGAGGAACCCTGGACGGATGAGGCACGAGACGAACTCTGAGCTAGGAGGGCGCTAAGTGATGACTGGCCCTGCTGAGTACTATGATAACCATGACCCAAAGATGCCCCATGATAACCTGGGCGGGCTGACTGAGCAGACGTGAAAGAACGTCCTCTACCATGCTAGAACTGGCCCCTCGAAGGAGCACCACTGAAACTGCTAGAACCTCGAGGCCTCTTAGCCTCTCTCTCCTCTCGCTCTCTACGGCGGACCGTCTCAATCTCACGAGCGATATCAACCACCTCCTCGAACATGGCACCCAATACTCTCTCTCTAGTCATCAGAATACGGAGATGATAGTTAAGGCCATCCACAAACCTCCTGATGCTCTCACGATCGATCGGAATCATCCAAATAGCATGACGGGCCAACTGCGAAAACCTCACCTCATACTGGGTCACTGTCATATCCCTCTAAGTCAACCACTCAAACTGTCTACGCAGCTCCTCTCTGCGGGACTGTGGTACATACTTCTCCAAGAAGAGAGCGGAGAACTACTGCCAAGAAAGGGGTGCTGCACCGACAGGCCTACGCCTCTCAAAATCCTCCCACCAAGAAAAGGTAGCCCCCGAGAACTGAAAGGTGGTAAATGCCACATCACTAGACTAAAGAATCCCTGCTGTACGGAGCATCTACTGACACTTGTCAAGAAAACCTTAGCGTCCTCGCCCTCAGCACCATTGAACGACGGAGGCTGGAGCCTACCAAACCTCTCAAGATGACGCTGCTCATCATCCAGCATAACTGGTACTACGAACTCCTGAACTGGTGCAACCGGCTGGGCTGGAGGTGCCCCTGATGTCTGTAGTCCCTGCACTACCTGCTTAGGTGTATGAGCAGCGGGGGTCTGATTGCCTCCTCGGCCTATGAAGTAGCTGCTACGGTAGTGGCTGAAACTGCCTGAGCCAGGCTAGTGCAAACTGATAAGATCTGTGCTAAGGCCTCCTGAAGACCAGGAATCACGATGGGCACAGCTGGTGCCTGAACTGGTGCTGCTGGAGCATCCGTAACTAGAGCCTGATCTGGAGTTAGGGTAGTTGGTGGATCTACAAGTGTTTCCCTCGCTACTCTACCTCTACTACGACCACGACCGTGCCCACGGCCTCTGGTGGTCTCAGCTAGTGGCACTGATGGTTGTCCACCTCGTTCGGTAGCTCGCGTCCTCACCATCTGTGAGAGAATAGAATAACAAAAGTTTTAGTTCTCGGATCAATAAAGTCGCATGACAAGAATTTCAAGAATGTGAAGTTTTTCCTAAAGGTTCTGCAGCCTCTCGAGGATAAATACAGACGTCTCCATACCGATCCGCAAGACTCTACTAAATCGGCTCTTGACTTGCGAGACCTATGTAACCTAGGCTTTGATACCAACTTGTCACGACCCCAACCCCCGATCGTGATGGCGCCCAACACACTGCTAGGCAAGCCTGACCAATAAACAACCTTAACCGATTTCTCATGCAGTTCATTACTAGCCATCACAGTTAGTTTACCAAATCGTCATATTAGAAGTCTGAAGTAAGAGTTAAACATGCGGAATTTCAAATAATAATCCTACTACATAGCCCATATAGATCCGGTGTCACAGGTCTGAGCCTCTAATATAGGTTTACCAATCTAATACATATCAGTCTAGGGAAATGCGGATAAAACAAAAGGATAGAAGGGAGAGATCAGGGTTGTGGATGCCATGCAGCTACCTCGATGCTCCCGGATATATGCTGCTCAACTGAAGAATCCTCACTCAGCCTCAGATGCACCTGGATCTGCATGCAAGGTGCAGGGAGTAATGTGAGTACTCCGACCCAATGAGTAATAAACATAAATGATGGCTGAGAATAAGAAATCATGGAAGAACACAAAGTAATCTATAATCCGACAGTTTAAACAAATAATATGGAAGCGATAGACCAATGTAATCGAAATATGAAAGATACTACAATAGATAAGCAGATAAGTGATAGTCAAATAAAGAAATGCAACACATAGTATGGTACCCTACAGTACCCGCTGCGGCGCGCAACCCGATCCATTTATTTATCGTCGACGGCACTCACTGGGGGTGTGTAGACTCCGGGAGGGGCCCCTTACGGCCCAAGTGCAATATCAAGCCATCTCTTGGCATCAAATCTAGGTCATCGGCCTCATATCAATATCAGTATAACACTACTGCGGCGCGCTGCCCGATCCCATGGTATCCTCACATCTGGCCCTTGGCCGTACTCAGTCCAAAAATCATATAAGCCCCTCAGGCATTAGTAAAACAATAGTGCTCAGCCCAAAACATCATTTAATATATCATTTTAGTTTTAAAACCGAGTAAAAAGTGGCTGAGTTGTAAAATAGTGGAAAAATGATACGACTGAGAGTCCAAAGATCAATCATTTGGCGTATGCAGATGACATGATTATTTTCTCATCCTCAGATGAAACATCTCTGATGCTGATTATGCAAGTGCTGAAGGAATATGAAGATGCATCTGGGCAGTTTGTTAACAAGACCAAATCAGCTGTGTACCTGCATCATTTAACAGACATGGAAGTGGTCAGCAAGGTGGAAAGGATCACAGGCATTCATAGGAATGATTTCCCTATCATATATCTAGGTTGCCCGATATTTTATGCAAGGAGAAAGCTGGAATTCTATCAGCCCCTAATTACAAAGGTAATGGACAAACTGCAATCATGGCAGGGCAAGTTATTATCAGTAGGGGCAGGGCAGTTCTCATATCCCATGTATTGCAAAGCATGCCTATGCATCTACTATCAGCTGTAAACCCTCCAAAATATGTGATAAATAGGTTGCACAAATTATTTGTTCAGTTTTTCTGGAGCAGCACTGTAGGAGGAACTAGTAGGCATTGGGCTTCATGGAATACTTTATGCATGCCAGTTGAGGAAGGAGGAATAGGTTTCAGGTCACTACATGATGTAGCAAAGGCATTATTCAGCAAGTTGTGGTGGAATTTCAGAACAAAACCAAGCCTATGGAGCTCTTGCGTATGTCAAAAATACTGTAAAAAATTAAACTCTGTAATTGTTCCGTGGAAAAGGGGGTCTCACATCTGGAAAAAAATGTTGGAATGCAGAGATCTGGTTGAACATCAAATCCTTTGGCAAACAAAAATGGGATCCTCACTATTCTGGTATGAAAATTGGACAGGTCTTGGGGCACTATATTTTTTAGTTCCTCGGGACTTTGGCATTAATGAAAATATACATAATGTACATGATGTTACCTTAGATGGTGAGTGGGATGTGGACAAGCTATTTCAAATACTTTCTGAAGACTTAGCAGCACACATTCTGGAGAAAATCAAACCACCTTCAACCATGCAGGTTCTTGACAGGCCTTTTTGGATGCTGGAAACAAGAGGATATTTCAGTGTTAAGTCGGCATGGGAGTATACGAGAAGAAGAGACGAACCAAGAATAGCTTATAGAAAGATTTGGGTAAAGGGATTGCCTTTTAAAATAGCATTTTTCATGTGGAAAGTGTGGAAAGCAAAGCTACCTTTAGATGATTTCTTGAAAAGGGTAGGTTACTGCATGCCGTCAAAATGTTGGTGTTGTGTACAGCCTGACGAAGAATCTCTTCAGCATTTGTTTTTTAGATCAGAAACAGCAAAGACAACTTGGAAGTATTTTCTATCGAGGGCAGGAATAGATGTGGAGGGACTTATATTGCACCAAGCAATCACAAAATGTTGGACTGCAAATGTGTGCTTAAGGCTAAAACCAGTAATGCAAGCACTCCCCTCATGCGTAGTCTGGGAACTTTGGAAAAGAAGAAATAGTATGAAGTATGGGGAGGCGGTGACAACTAGCAGGGTGATTTATCAAGTTTCATCAAATCTCCAGGCACTGGTGAAAGTGAGAAAGCTGGGGATGGACAGGGTACCTCACAAATGGCAAGATCTATTAGAAGTGATGGAAAATTTCACTCCTAAACTTAAGGTTACAAAAGTCATGTGGGAATTTCCAAGTGCAGGATGGCTAAAAGTTAATACAGATGGTGCATCGAGGGGAAATCCAGGCAGGAGCTCAATAGGTTTTTGTATAAGAAATGAAAATGGTGACATAGTCAAGTCAGTAGGGAAAGAGATTGAGGAGACAACAAACACAGTAGCTGAAGCGAAGGCCATGGTAGAAGCACTAAGGTTCTGCAGATTTCAACAATACTCTCATGTATGGCTTCAAACTGACTCAATGTTATTAAAAAAGATAATGGATGGGATCTGGAAACCACCATGGATCATATCTGAGCAGGTAGAGGAAATGATGAAACTAATGAATGGGGGCAATTACACAGTTACTCATATTCATAGGAAGGGCAACAAGCTGGCAGATCACTTGGCTAATTATGCTTTAGATAATGGAGAAATAGAATGCCAACAATTCTGGCATCTAGATGCACAGGGAAGGAGGTTGGTTAATGAAGATAAGCTGCAATGTCCAAACCTAAGGGTGAAGGTGAACAGGAGTTAGGAAGCAAAGAGAAAAGGAAGAGCAGGAGGCATAACTTAATCGACCAATATATTCAAATCCTAAGGGAGGAGGATATAATGGTTGGTATTTCTAACTTTCTTTTATCTAATGCAGGTGCCACTACAATGCTTATGCCACTCCATGCTGCAACTTTTGACATAACTGATGCAAAAAAACAAAAAACATCAATAATCGAGCACAACAAAAAAGACTAATGGCATGGCAACCCAACCAACATGGGGTGAAAACGTGCTTTTAGTTCATTGGATATACAACCAGCATGGTGCAAAGGTGTTTAATATCACACGCATTGTTCAGTTACAAATAGAATCTGGGAATATAAAATTGGTTACTCCTCATTTCGAGCACAACAAAAAGCAAATGGCTTTGGAAACACAACTAGCATGTGCAGCAAATATGTTTTTTCGAGAAAAGCAGGCAACAAAGGCCAATGTGTTATTAACACATGCTTCAATACACTTTAGGATTAAATAATCTTTATGTGCACACAAGGTTTAAGGTGGAAGGCATGGCAGACAACTCATTTTGCTGCTGTAGCTAGAGCTCACGTGCTTCCACAAAGCTCCAATCGATGAAGCAAGATCAATGCAGCAATGGGAAAACAAAAATCCAGATGCCATGCACGATAATCAAATAGTGTGCTGATTGTGTACACAACAACTGGAATTGCTTGGGAACAATGAGCACGCAAAGGGAACCGTGCTTTAAGGCTTTTTCTGATTTATAATAATATTTTAATGTGCACACATGGTTTAATGTGGAAGGCATGGCAGACAACACATGATGTTGAGCAAAGGGATCACATGGAAAAGGCACTAGGTGTAGCTCACGTACTTCGAACCTGTATGGACTACTCAGCGTATTGTGCAACAAGGTGATGTAGGCTACGAGCAGATGGCGTGCAATAAATTAAGTCCAATGCTGCAACCAGCATGGACGAACGGATGATAGCAGCTGAAACGTGATGGAGGAACGACAGTTGCAAATGGATTTTCAAATGGATTTGCACGCCAAGACTAGTTAATAAAGGTACCTCTAGGAGAGCAAGTGAGTCTACTATGGAGAATGGAGGGAAATCGATATGGAAACAAAGTACAACATGCTTTAAAGAAGAAACATGGCATTGTGCCTTTCACATGCACGTTCGTGGATGCAGAATTGTATTACAAAGTTTAATAGCCTTAATGTGACGTCAATGTTGAGTGCAACACTCAATTTTGATAATAGGATACTTGTTAAGTTCAAACTTTATTTCTTTCTTTCAGTTCGTAGGATATCGTGACATTGTATTTCGTATTTTATATGGTTATAAATAAAACTAGCCCTAGGCGTTTGCCTAGCGGATTAAAAAAAAGTAGTAAGTCAAAACAGTGAGGAAATAATGATAAAACTCCCCGGAGGGTTCAAATAGTTGGCACGAAGCCCAAATACAGCAATCAGTCCAAATAATGATGATAACAAATAAGCTTCAATCAAATACGCGGTAAATACATCACTCGGGATGGACCAAGTCACCATCCCCAATAGTAAACGACCCCACGCTCATCATTAAGCGCGTGTCTCACCTCAATATAGCACTATGATGTGCAAATACGCGATTTCAAACCCTCAGGACATCATTTACATTCATTACTCACCTCAAACCGGCCAAAACTCTAGCTCGCTATGCCCTTGCCTCCCAAATCGGCCTCCTCGCGCGTTGAATTTGACCAAAACCACAACGAATACGTCACAATATGCTAAGGGAACAAAACTCAATCGAAAACAATCGAAAAATATCAAAATTTCGGAAATTACCAAAACCCGAGCCCCGGGCCCACTTCTCGAAACTCAAATTTTTTTACATCATTAGACTCCTTATCTCGCCACAAGTTCATACATATCAAAATCACAAGAATCGAAGTTCAATTGACCCCTCAAATCCCTAATCTTAGCTCTCTTAAGTTCAAGCCCTAACCTCCATTTTTAGTCCTTGTTTTTCTTAATTTTTCAGTCTTACTTCATGTAATAACACCATAGGATTGTGTTTGAGGTCCAAGAATCCTTACCTTATCGAAGCTCCTTGAAACCCCTCTTCAAAATCTCCCACAATTCTCCAAGCCCGAAGTGAAAAATGACAAACTCTATAAAATTCGTGAAGGAGAACTTAACTACCTTCTGCCCAGTCATAACCGCTTCTGCGGTCCTACCTCCGCTTCTGCAGAATTCCTTAAGTCCAGCCTGACCGCATCTGTGGTCCTATAGCCGCATCTGCGGTTCCGCATGTGCGGTCCCCTATCCGCATCTGCGTTCCCAGCCTTTGCCTTGCCTTTCCGCTTCTACGACCTCCAACCCGCATATGTGACACTGCACCTGCGGCTTCCAAACCGCAGGTGCGAAAATACTAGAACAGCAGCAATCTGCAACCTCACAAGTCTAAAATCTTCCCACTTAGTGTCACACCTCCTTTTTGTGCGCCCGGCCCCGAAGGGTTAAATGCGCGGGTGGAGTTTTTTCCAATTTAAGTGACAATATTCGAAATGGGATTATTTATTTAATTCAGAGTTGCCACTTGGGAAAGGTTTGGTTTTTGGTGTCCCAAGTAACCGGTTTATCTTGAATCCCAAATCGAGGAAATTTTCGACTTTTCCAAATGAAGTCTGCGAACCAGAAATTCTAAGTAAGGAATTCTGTTGACCCGAGGGAAGGTGTTAGGCACCCTCGAATCCCGTGGTTCTAGCACGGTCGCTTAAATTGTTATAATGGCTAAATATCTGATTTAAATACATGTTGTGACTTATGTGCTTTTATTAAGTTTAAACCGCTTTTATTATTATCATTTATTTTTATAGAATTGCAACGTCGTGAAAATGCATCTCGAACCACGTCACAATCAATGCACCCGTAGTTGTTAACACATTTCGACTCCGTTGAGATTTGAATTTGGGTCACATAAATGCGCACCCGAATTTAAGAATGTAATTTAATTAAGCCGTGCCTAAAGAGTCTAACGCGTTATTATTTTCTGAGAAGGCCATGAGGTTCGCTAAACGGCCTAGCCCGAATTCTAAATATTGTGATTAGTTGTTGAAGGCCCCCGCAATTTGCATTTTTTTTTCTTTTATTTGGCGAGGCTCGTCTCATTATTTTAAAGAAATGGATAAAACCTATAATGACTACATTTCTTATTGTTTTCGTTTCCAGAAATAGAAGAAGGAAAGATGTATGCTAATTGAAATATATGTTTTGACCAAAAATGGATTACTATCAATTTCTAATCACTTATAAAATGAAAAGACGCCATACCTTATGAAATATTTTTGGTTGAACAAAGAAGCTATATGGAGGTGGATGGAATGCAATACTTAATCCGAACATTTTCCCGAATCGAGCTTAACTAGACTTATTTAAGCTAGGTTAAGGAAATTGAATGCTAGGCATTGTTACTAATGGGGATTCGAACATGTACCTATATGTTGCCTAACGGTCCTGATAAATGGAAAGAAAATAACACAGAACATTATTGTGTAGGTGGAAATATTCTATCCTATACATGTCATTAGTTGACGGGAATCCAGTCGAAAGTTCTATGCCAATTATCCACACCTTCTATATATTATACCATTACATCTTGTACTTAGCAAACAACTAGAAACCACGATGCAAAAAGCTAAACTTGATTAAGTATTGTCTAACAAATCTTTCACTACTGAATCACACTAATCAATTTATACAACAGAAATCAGTATATCACAAGCAGTACAAAACAGACATCTGAATCTTCTTCAAGAACTTCTTTCATTTCATGCTTTTGAACTGTTACAGTTAACACCAAAGTTGGATTTGAAATGTGTACCTGGAAAACACTGAATACTGAAATGCAAAGAAGAAGTGAAGCAGAAAGGTCAGCAGCAGCAGGAAACCAAATAGCAGCAGCAACAGCAGGTAACCAAATAGAAAGCAAAATCCCAGTGCAAGATGCAGCTGGAACCAATGAAAGATGACAGAGTGTGGCAAGTTCCCAGTAATATGAATCAGAATTTAGGAGAAACAGATCTGGGGATGCACTGATGCTACACACAACTAAAAATCTCAAACAGAACTCAAAAGAAATCGATATGGAACAGGGAAATCCGGCCAGATGAGAATCAAGACAAAGAGGAAAGATGCAGTTCCTCTTTCCTGTGTTATCCTCCCTCTATCTATTTCTGTCTGTGTGTATATATCTGTATGTATTTCCACTCTCTCTTTCAAAAATTCCTCACAGTGTGTGTCTTTTCTCTTCTCAAATCTTCAGGGTTCTCTAGCCTCTAATCCTCCAGGTCCCCTCCAATTCTGTCCCCTTATATCTCTCAATGTGCCCCTCTTTTTCGTGTGTGTGTTTTTCTTTTTCAGCTCTCAAAGTCCAGTGTGTATCTCCCTCTCTGTATATCTATCTCCTCTCCGTATATCCTCTCAATGTGCCCCTTTTATCAGCCTTCACATTACTCCTTTTAACAGCCTGTTTAGAATATCACAGTACCCCTCCCATGTGCCCTTTTTCATTTTCAGATTCCAATTAGTTATTTAAGTATATAACCTCCATCAACATTCCCTGGCAGACTTAACTTTTAAAAGGTTTAATACTTTTTAAACTTAAAGCAAGGTATGGGCAGTAGAATATATCTGACAGCATATGCTGTCAAATTGTTTAAAACTTAACAAAGACCTTTATGCAGGCCACAGGCTGTGCACAAAGCACATGAGGTGCACCAATGCACATGCTGTGCACGAGTGCACATGCCTTCCAATTCAGAATTTAAACCAAACATCCCTTTTTTACATTACTGATCAATTCAACAGCTATAAGTAAACAAAAACTGGTTCTTAATTGACTCAACACATGCTTAGCAGAAGTAAGTCGATTTGTTATTGTTCAGATAGCTGAAACTAATTGACGACACCTGTCGACTCGACTATATTAGCATTAACATACACAATCGTAGCCAAAAATCAGACATTTAAAAACATGGGACACATGACTCGACTGATACTGATTAAACAGAATTATACTTCGAGGAATCAGTTAGTCAGTACAAATTTGGAATACAACCAATGCACATGCCTTATCAGAATAGGAGGGGGGGATTCAGACAAACACAGAGGTTCAAGTAAAATGGACAAACAAAAGTTGATAAAATTAAAACAAATATGAACAGACTTTTAAAACAAATCACACGGACTAAAACAAATAAAGGAAAGAAAGCAGACTCACCTTAAAACTTGAAAAGTTAAAAGTTTGAACTCGGATTTGGACAGACCTTTCTTAAGGCTGAACGGACTTTAATCGAAGTGTTTCTCAGATGAGAAACACTTCGATTAAGGTCCATTAGACCTTAATCTCTTTGGCTCGGACGAACATGGGCCAGTGATGAAGAACTACAAAGTTCCAAAACTCAGATCCGGGATTCATGCTTCCTTGGTTAGATTCGGACCAAACCAAGTATGGTTTGGTCACGAGGGGGGTCTGGGGAGTGTCTGGTGTGAAGCTGGGGTTAAACTGTGTAGATCGAGTTTTGACTCGAATCTTCAAATGAAGATTCGAGAAGGTGGGGAGGGATTCGAACTACATGGTTAACAGATCCATGTTCAGGAAGGCAAGGGGATTCTAGGGTGTTAAGGGGAAGGTCACCGGCGTTCATGCCGCCGGTTTTCATGGTGGGGGATACAGGGGCGGCTCTAGGGTTTGAAGGGGATGAGGTTGAAGACGAAGGCTGGGGTTCGGATAGGGGGGCAGGGTAGGATTATGGGCTTATATAGTTAGTGGGTGGACGGATCTCGACCGTTAGATCAATTTAGATCTACGGTCTGGATCTGATGGTTAAGTGGGACGGTGTCGTTTCAAGTGTTGAGGGTTTGGGTTCGGTCCGGGTGTAAACGGGTCGGGTTCCTCAGTGGGTTGTGGGGAAGTGATCTTGGCCGTTGATCAATCTGAGATCAACGGCCCAGACCACACTGGATTGAAACGACGTCGTTTGGACTCTCTAGGCATCAGCTGGACTTGGACCGAGCAGGCCTGGTTTGGACGCTGTTTGTTTTGGGCCAATTTTAACAAATTGGCCCAATCCGGAAGATGATTATTTCTTTTTCTTTTCTTCTTTTTTTTTTATTTTAAAAACAAAACTAAGCAAAAAAAATCAAATTAAAAATTAAATACACGCTCAATACAATTATTCACACACACTACAATATTTCAAAACAGGTAAAATCAAACAAATCAAAATCACGGACGAAGATGCCTAATTATGATTTCTTTTTTTTAACGACCGGATTACGGTTCGAAGTACGCCTGACACACACATTTTGTATTTTAAATAAATAAATAAGAAAAAATAAAAATGGGCAAAAGTCACAAATAAATCAACAAAGTGCCGCACAGAAATTCGAAAATCGTACAGCAGGGCCAATTATTTTTTTTTTTATTTCTTTTTGGAGCGATTGTCGTGCAAAACAAAAATCACGTGCTCACAGCTGCCCCTCTTTGTTCGGAAACACGAAGAGTTTTCGTGCAAAGATAAAGTGAGCGTGTATGAGCGATTTTTGCCTATGGACCACTCTGTTTGAAGCATGTTTTTTGAAAGATCTGACCGAATCTTGCTTCAAAGATTTCCTACATATTCTGGGCTAAACAGGAATCAGGTCAATGTAGTTCGAGAAGTTTTGGCAGCTGGGACTACCATGGGATTGCAATGCTTGCTGCTACTGCTGTTGCTATTGTCACTGCTGCGTCACTGACCGCCTTATTACAACCAAACGAAAATTGGAAACTGAGCTAACTACTTATATGTATGTCAACTGCTAGTTACAAGATTCCTATCTATGATTCTTTTACGACTTGATCTTGGGTCTTAGCTGATTCTGCTTGTAGACTCCGATCTGAATCTTGATGCTTGCGAGTTGCGGCGACTTGTTTAACCTCTGAGATACTGAGTGAGACGCGATTGGCAGGGTTTAAGACCTTAGTCAAATGTTGGAGTCGATCTGCTCTCCATTCACTCTGATATCTCGGGATGTCTTCTTTTGTCTTTTTCTTCTTTGATTCTGAGTTGAGACTCATCTCGTGGGTCATTTCGATCCGTGTGGCTCGAGGTTAGACCTGCGGGAGAAAACAAACGGACGAAATTTTCTGCCCCAGTTTCACTAGGAAAATTTCGTTAATTATTCACCAGGAAGTTCATAAAATTGATGAAAGAGGATATGCATGCTCAGTTCAGGGTTGGAGCCCTAATACCGACTAGATGGGGAAAGGTTCAGTTTAGGGTTTAAAACCCTAATGCCGAACAAAGGAAGAATTCAGTTTAGGGTTTAAAACCCTAATGCTGATTAAAGGAAAAGTTCAGTTTAGGGTTTAAAACCCTTATGCTGATTGCATGGAAAAGCTCAGTTTAGGGTTTAAAACCCTAATGTTGGCTGGAAGGAAAAAGTTCAGTTTAGGGTTTAAAACTCTAATGCTGGCTGAAAGGAAAAAGTTCAGTTTAGGGTTTAAAACCCTAACGCTGACTAAAAGGAAAATTCAGTTTAGGGTTTAAAACCCTAATGCTGATTGCATGAAAAAGCTCAGTTTAGAGTTTAAAACTCTAATGCTGGCTGAAAGGAAAAAGTTCAGTTTAGGGTTTTAAAACCCTAATGCTGACTAAAAGGAAAATTCAGTTTAGGGTTTAAAACCCTAATGCTGATTGCATGAAGAAAGCTCAGTTTAGAGTTTAAAACTCTAATGCTGGCTGAAAGGAAAAAGTTCAGTTTAGGGTTTAAAACCCTAATGCTGACTAAAAGGAAAATTCAGTTTAGGGTTTAAAACCCTAATGTTGATTGCATGAAAAAGCTCAGTTTAGAGTTTAAAACTCTAATGCTGGCTGAAAGGAAAAAGTTCAGTTTAGGGTTTAAAACCCTAATGCTGACTAAAAGGAAAATTCAGTTTAGGGTTTAAAACCCTAATGCTGATTGCATGGAAAAGCTCAGTTTAGGGTTTAAAACCCTAATGCTGGCTGAAAGGAAAAGGTTCAGTTTAGGGTTTAAAACCCTAATGCTGACTAAAAGGAAAATTCAGTTTAGGGTTTAAAACCCTAATGCTGATTGCATGGAAAAGCTCAGTTTAGGGTTTAAAACTCTAATGCTGGCTGAAAGGAAAAAGTTCAGTTTAGGGTTTAAAACCCTAATGCTGACTGAAAGGAAAATTCAGTTTAGGGTTTAAAACCCTAATGCTGATTGCATGAAAAAGCTCAGTTTAGAGTTTAAAACTCTAATGCTGGCTGAAAGGAAAAAGTTCAGTTTAGGGTTTAAAACCCCAATGCTGACTAAAAGGAAAATTCAGTTTAGGGTTTAAAACCCTAATACTGATTGCATGGAAAAAGCTCAGTTTAGGGTTTAAAACCCTAATGCTGGCTGAAAGGAAAAAGTTCAGTTTAGGGTTTAAAACCCTAATGCTGACTGCATGGAAAATTCAGTTTACGGTTTAAAACCCTAATGCTGATTGCATGAAAAAGCTCAGTTTAGAGTTTAAAACTCTAATGATGGCTGGAAGGAAAAAGTTCAGTTTAGGGTTTAAAACCCTAATGCTGACTAAAAGGAAAATTCAGTTTAGGGTTTAAAACCCTAATGTTGATTGCATGAAAAAGCTCAGTTTAGAGTTTAAAACTCTAATGCTGGCTGAAAGGAAAAAGTTCAGTTTAGGGTTTAAAACCCTAATGCTGACTAAAAGGAAAATTCAGTTTAGGGTTTAAAACCCTAATGCTGATTGCATGAAAAAGCTCAGTTTAGAGTTTAAAACTCTAATGCTGGCTGAAAGGAAAAAGTTCAGTTTAGGGTTTAAAACCCTAATGCTGACTAAAAGGAAAATTCAGTTTAGGGTTTAAAACCCTAATGCTGATTGCATGAAAAAGCTCAGTTTAGAGTTTAAAACTCTAATGTTGGATGAAAGGAAAAAGTTCAATTTAGGGTTTAAAACCTTAATGCTGACCAAAAGGAAAATTCAGTTTAGGGTTTAAAACCCTAATGCTGATTGCATGAAAAAGCTCAGTTTAGATTTTAAAACTCTAATGATGGCTGAAAGGAAAAAGTTCAGTTTAGGGTTTAAAACCCTAATGCTGACTAAAAGGAAAATTCATTTTAGGGTTTAAAACCCTAATGCTGATTAAATGGAAAAGCTCAGTTTAGGGTTTAAAACCCTAATGCTGGCTGAAAGGAAAAAGTTCAGTTTAGGGTTTAAAACCATAATGCTGACTAAAAGGAAAATTCAGTTTAGGGTTTAAAACCCTAATGCTGATTGCATGGAAAAGCTCAGTTTAGGGTTTAAAACCCTAATGCTGGCTGAAAGGAAAAAGTTCAGTTTAGGGTTTAAAACTCTAATGCTGACTAAAAGGAAAATTCAGTTTAGGGTTTAAAACCCTAATGCTGATTGCATGGAAAAGCTCAGTTTAGGGTTTAAAACCCTAATGCTGGCTGAAAGGAAAAAGTTCAGTTTAGGGTTTAAAACCCTAATGCTGACTAAAAGGAAAATTCAGTTTAGGGTTTAAAACCCTAATGTTGATTGCATGGAAAAGCTCAGTTTAGGGTTTAAAACCCTAATGCTGGCTGAAAGGAAAAAGTTCAGTTTAGGGTTTAAAACCCTAATGCTGACTAAAAGGAAAATTCAGTTTAGGGTTTAAAACCCTAATGCTGATTGCATGAAAAAGCTCAGTTTAGAGTTTAAAACTCTAATGCTGGCTGGAAGGAAAAAGTTCAGTTTAGGGTTTAAAACCCTAATGCTGACTAAAAGGAAAATTCAGTTTAGGGTTTAAAACCCTAATGCTGATTGCATGAAAAAGCTCAGTTTAGAGTTTAAAACTCTAATGCTGGCTGGAAGGAAAAAGTTCAGTTTAGGGTTTAAAACCCTAATGCTGACTAAAAGGAAAATTCAGTTTAGGGTTTAAAACCCTAATGCTGATTGCATGAAAAAGCTCAGTTTAGAGTTTAAAACTCTAATGCTGGCTGAAAGGAAAAAGTTCAGTTTAGGGTTTAAAACCCTAATGCTGACTAAAAGGAAAATTCAGTTTAGGGTTTAAAACCCTAATGCTGATTGCATGAAAAAGCTCAGTTTAGAGTTTAAAACTCTAATGCTGGCTGAAAGGAAAAAGTTCAGTTTAGGGTTTAAAACCCTAATGCTGACTAAAAGGAAAATTCAGTTTATGGTTTAAAACCCTAATGCTGATTGCATGAAAAAGCTCAGTTTAGAGTTTAAAACTCTAATGCTGGCTGAAAGGAAAAAGTTCAGTTTAGGGTTTAAAACCCTAATGCTGACTAAAAGGAAAATTCAGTTTAGGGTTTAAAACCCTAATGCTGATTAAAAGGAAAATTTAGTTTAGGGTTTTAAAACCCTAATGCTGATTGGCAGGGGATAAAGCTCGAGAATACTACACGATCTATTTTTGAGTTTTCTTGTTTTAATAGAAGATAAAAGGGAGTTTTGCGGGAACTTACCTTTTGAGTGAATTCCTTATTGCCAAAATGTTTCTTGTACCCGTGTACCTTCTTCTTTGGGCGACACCCGCTTCTTGCATGGTTGTCTTGGATTATTCCTGTTTCAACTCTTCAGACAAAGAACAATTGTTAGTTCGGAAACGACGGTTGGTTTGGTGACCTTGATCGTTCCTAATTGCTTTGTTACGTCTCTATTTCTGTTGCGAAGCCCCGCCATTGATTTGATTCGAATGGCGAAACCTTTAGACTGCTTAGGCTTGTATTTCCGGATTCTGTGATGATTTGCCTCGTAAGGCCTCTTTTTTTCTTTTTGTCTCGTTTTGATTGAAGGTTCTCAACGGGGATTTTATTGGAGGTGTTCTGTGGGAACTTGTACAAAAGGAAGCTCTGTGGGGGGAATATTTACAAAGTGGATTCTTTGTGCGGATTCTGTACAATGGGGTATGCTGGGTTTTTGTTTCAAAACGGGTTTCCCAGGGTTTGTTGGGGTAAGCTCGTTGGGGAATATTTACAAAAGGACTTGCTGGGGATGTGCTGATGAAATTCCAACGGGGATTTTTTTTTTTTTTATATTTTATACTGGGGAGACTTTGTGGGAGATTGTACAAAAAGAGAAACTCTGTGGGGTTTTATACAGGGGGGAGACTCTGTGGGGATTTGTCCGAAGGTGGACTTGCTGGGGAAGATTTCAAGATTTCTCTCTTTCTTCTTTACTCCGAAACACCATCAAACGTCATGATTCATCATGCTTGGGTAATCATATCAACAAGATGAGGCGCTTTCCTTCATGAGACGGGATTCCGTGCAAACAAACCTGCCACATGTCCTTTCCGGTGTGTCCTGAACTCGGGGTTAAAATGCAAAAGGGATTCGGGAAGAAACAAAGAAAGGGGAAAACAAATCAGAAAAAGAATACCCTTTTCGGGACGAGAGAGACTTATCTGAGGAAGATAACGCTGGCTTTAAATGACATGACATGCTCTTTGGACTGGACGTCTGACCTTCTAAGAGCTTGCGTTCTCCTGAACCAGAACGGATCTTTTTGATTCCAAACTGGTGGCACTCTGCCGAAACTTTCTTGGGGTGGCGTCATTCTTTTTCGGCCAACAGCGCCCTTTGCGGGTTTTCGCTGGCTGACCTCTCTCATTTCTCTTCATGTCATCGCTTGATAGCACTCTTTGCGAGTTTTTACTAAACAAGCTCTCTCATTTTGGTTTCTCTACTCCCGTCGCCTCGTGGTGCCCGAAGGTTTTCACCGCCGAGACTCTCTCATTTTATCTCTCTCAAATCAGAGTGTGTTGGTCTCCATTTGTGACGCTTATTGGTTCCCCACCATATTTGGTAATTGATTTGAAGGCTTGTGCTTGGTAAAGAAAGGTAGATGATACTAGCTTCTCAAGTGCTCGACGTGCCCCGGTTTTCAATTTCAGGGTGAATGAGATTTTATTGTTGGTGTGACTGAACCTCAGGGAGAGGCTGCCTACGTATCCTTTCGGAATCAAGTCAAACGTAGTTCAGGCCTCAATCAATGTTTTGTTTTGTTTTCTCTCTTTTTTTTGTTTTTTTTTTTTGTAAGCGGCTCAAAAGTTGGTAGAGAGAATTGGGTAGTGTTTGGGGAGTAGTGGGGAATAAACACCTTCGCCATTTTCAAACGTGTCAGGACCACTGGAGTATGATTTAGACGTAATACCTCGTGACTGCATCTGTATTTACTGCTGTGTCGGGGTCATTTCCTTCGATATCACCTAAATACAATGCTCCTCTTGGCAACATTTTCCTTACGATGTATGGGCCTTTCCAATTTGGGGCAAACTTTCCTTTTGCTTCTTCATGATGCGGCAGAATACGCCTCAGTACCGGCTGACCTACTTCGAAATTCCGGGGTCGGACTTTCTTGTTGTAAGCACGGGCCATCCTTCGTTGGTATAACTGTCCGTGACAAACTGCGGCCATTCGCTTTTCATCAATCAACGTCAATTGCTCTAGCCGAGTCTTGACCCACTCGTTGTCCTCGATTTCTGCTTCGACAATGATTCGAAGCGAAGGAATTTCTACCTCTGCCGGTATTACAGCCTCGGTCCCATAAACCAAAAGATAAGGAGTTGCTCCCACCGATGTGCGTACCGTAGTGCGGTACCCCAACAATGCAAAGGGCAACTGCTCATGCCACTGTCGGGAATTTTGGATCGTTTTCCTCAAAATCTTCTTGATATTTTTGTTCGCCGCTTCCACGGCACCATTGGCCTTTGGCCGATAAGGCGTGGAATTCCTATGCATTATCTTGAATTGCTCGCATACATCTCCCATCAAGTGACTGTTCAAGTTTGCTGCGTTATCTGTAATGATAGTCGCAGGAATACCGAAGCGACATATAAGATTTGAGTGTACAAAATCCACCACAGCTTTCTTAGTGACCGACTTGAGAGTGACAGCTTCTACCCATTTTGTGAAGTAATCGATGGCTACCAGTATAAACCTGTGTCCATTCGAAGCCTTTGGTTCAATCGGTCCAATGACGTCCATGCCCCAAGCGACAAATGGCCAAGGGGCGGACATAGGATGCAGTTCCGTGGGAGGTGCATGAATCAAATCACCGTGCACCTGACACTGATGACACTTCCGGACAAAGCTAAAGCAATCCTTTTCCATGGTCATCCAATAATAACCTGCTCGGAGGATTTTCTTCGCTAAGACATACCCGTTCATGTGAGGTCCGCACACTCCTGCGTGTACTTCGTGCATGATCTTTCTCGATTCCTCGATATCGACACATCTTAGGAGATTGAGGTCCGGGGTCCTCTTATATAACAATTCACCGCTCAAAAAGAAACCACTTGCATGTCGCCTGATGGTCCTCTTTTGATCTCCAGTAGCGTGCTCGGGGTATTCTTGCGTCTTCAGGAACCTCTTGATGTCATGGTACCAAGGCTGCGTATTTGATCCCGCCTCGATTACACTGCAGTAACCGTGTCTTTCCTTGATTTGGATTTCCAAAGGATCGACGTGGGCGTTGCCCGGGTAGGGTAGCATTGAAGCCAAAGTAGCAAGTGCATCTGCTAGTTCATTGTGACACCTCGGAATATACCTGAACTCTATTGATGTAAAGCGCTTGCTGAGGTCCTCCACATGTTGTCGGTATAGGATAAGTTTGACATCCCGAGTTTCCCATTCGCCTTGAGCTTGCCGGATGATCAGGTCAGAGTCTCCCATAATCAGTAAGTCTTCGACATCCTGATCGATTGCCATATGCATGCCCATAATGCAGGCTTCATACTCAGCTGTATTATTTGTGCAAAAGAAACAAAGTCTAGCTGTGGCGGGGTAATGCTGACCGGAAGGCGAGATCAGAATTGCCCCAATCCCTACACCCTTGGCATTCACGGCTCCGTCAAAGAACATCTTCCAAACATGAGCTTCCTCCGAGATCACTCTTACGGTGTTTACCTCTTCATCTGGAAAGTAGGTATCTAACGGTTGGTACTCCTCATCGACCGGATTTTCGTCCAAATGATCTGCTAACGCCTGGGCTTTCATTGCCGTGCGAGTGACATAAACTATGTCGAATTCCGTAAGCAAAATTTGCCATTTAGCCAGTCTCCCAGTAGGCATTGGTTTCTGAAATATATACTTCAAAGGATCCAACCTGGTTATGAGGAATGTAGTGTGGGCTTGGAGATAATGTCTTAGCTTTTGAGCAACCCATGTGAGAGCGCAACATGTCCTTTCCAGCAGAGTGTATTTGGCTTCGTAGCCGGTGAATTTCTTGCTCAAGTAGTAAATTGCTTGTTCCTTCTTTCCGGTTATGTCGTGTTGCCCGAGGACGCAACCGAAAGAGTTCTCCAAGACTGTTAGATACAAGAAAAGTGGCCTTCCTGGTTCTGGAGGGACCAAGACCGGGGGATTCGAAAGGTACTCTTTGACTTTATCAAAGGCTTCTTGACATTCGACTGTCCATTTGATCGCCGCGTCTTTCCTTAACAGCTTGAAGATGGGCTCGCACGTGCTCGTCAGCTGGGCAATGAACCGACTGATGTAATTCAACCTGCCCAACAAACTCATCACGTCCTTCTTTGTTCTTGGGGGAGGTAAATCTCTGATGGATTTTATCTTAGTTGGATCTAGCTCGATTCCTCTCCTGCTTACGATGAAGCCCAAAAGTTTGCCCGACGGAACTCCGAAAGCGCATTTGGCTGGGTTTAGCTTCAGGTCATACTTCCTTAATCTCTCGAAGAACTTCCTCAAGTCTTGGATGTGATTGTTTTGCGTCCTGGACTTGACTATCACGTCGTCCACGTACACCTCTATTTCCTGATGCATCATGTCATGGAAAATGGCAGTCATGGCCCTCATGTAAGTAGCCCCAGCATTCTTCAAACCAAATGGCATAACCCGATAACAGTAGGTGCCCCAAGGCGTGGTGAAGGCAATTTTCTCGGCGTCCTCTTCATCCATCAATACCCGATGATACCTAGCATAACAATCTACAAAAGACTGTATCTCGTGTTTGGCGCAATTATCAACGAGGATGTGGATGTTGGGCAGCGGGAAATTATCTTTAGGACTTGCTCTGTTCAGATCTCGGTAATCTACACATACCCGAGTTTTCCCGTCCTTTTTCGGTACTGGAACCACATTCGCCAACCATGTTGTATATTGGACTACCCGGATCACTCCCGTTTTCAGCTGCTTGGTGATCTCCTCTTTAATCTTGTCACTGACCTCCGTTTTGAACTTTCGTTGCTTTTGTTGAACTGGAGGACAATCAGGATGAATCGGCAATTTATGAACCACTAGATCAACACCTAGTCCCGGCATGTCATCATATGACCAAGCAAACATGTCTTTGAATTCAAAAAGAAGTTGAATTATCGCCTCTCGCGTTTTCTTGTCCGTGTGAATGCTTATCTTGGTCTCCCGGATTTCTTCCGGGGTTCCTAAATTTACCGGTTCAGTGTCATTCAGATTTGGCTTAGGTTTATTCTCGAAATATTCCAACTCTCGGTTTATCTCCCTAAAAGCTCTCTTCCGCATCATATTCTGGTTCTGGGTTCATTAATTCGCAGTTAAATAACTCATTGTGATCCGGGCGTGAAGTCCGCAAGCATGTCATATTTAAAGCCGCATTATTAGGACTGAAAAGGAAAATAAAAGGAAAAATGATAAAAATCAGAACAAAAGAAAGAATAGGAAAGCAATGATGATTTTTTTTTATATTTTCTTTGGAAAGTTGGAAGACAACAATGTTTACAACTAGGAATTCAAAGCAACAATTGAAAAGAAGAAAACGTTCAAGTTATGTCATGGAGATAACTTGTGACACAGGAAAGGTGGCAGGACAGGTCTACCCGGACTTCCGTCTAGTCGGGAATGGCGTAGCCTCCCAGTTTTGGAGTTGGGCGTTCGGCCCCATGTACAGCATCCCAGCAGTGTTTGTGCCTTCACCTGGTTGAACCATGTGGACCTCGTAGAGCATCTCTCTCATTGCCCCACATATCTCCTCGATTTCCTCAGCTGTGAAGACCTCATCATCTTCTTCTTCAGTGTACCTCGGCCTGATGAAGGTTGCATATAAATCCGGCAGTGGTTGAGGTAACTTCCAACCCTCATTTCTCCTTTTCTTTGCCCATTCTTCGTCTGCTGGAGTAGGTTTGAAACCTAGTCCAAAAGGTTTCTTGATGACTGGCAAAGTAATGGGTTCTGTTATTCCCTGAAGGGTTCGTCCAAGTCCCTTCCCTGGCCTAAATCCGTGTCGGATCATCTCTTTGGCCACCATAACCGAAGCGTTAGACAAGAAAGGCTGGGGGCAGGGTATTCCCTCTTCGTGCTGCTTTGCCAGTACAATCTCGAAAGCTTGATAGACCGTATGTTCGCTTCCTTCTCTCGATTCAAGGTACGGGATGGATGGATCCCGATAAATGGCATGCTCATCTTCCCCGTGGACCACGATCTCTCGGTCTTCGTACTCGAACTTCACCATCTGGTGAAGAGTGGAAGGAACGGCTCCTGCCGCATGGATCCAAGGTCTGCCAAGGAGAAAGTTGTAGGATGTGTCCATGTTGATCACCTGGAAGGTTACTCGAAATTCGACTGGTCCTATGACTAATAACAGGTCTATTTCTCCCATGGTATCTCTCTTGATGCCGTCGAAAGCTCTTACGCAGACATTGTTGGGTCGGATTCTTCCTGTCCCAATTTCCATTCTTTGTAGTGTGGAGAGCGGGCAAATGTCAACACCTGATCCCCCGTCCAACATTACCCGCTTGACATAGTAGTCCTCGCATTTAACTGTTAAATGCAAGGCCTTGTTGTGTGCTGCTCCTTCCGGGGGTAAATCGTTTTTGCTGAAAGAGATTTGGTTGACAGCGAAGAATCTTTCTGTCATCCGCTCTAGTTGTTCCACCGAGGTTTCAACTGGTACATATGCTTCATTCAGGGTTTTCAATAGGATCTTTTGATGCTCAGTCGACCTCATCAATAATGACAGCATGGATACTTGCTCAGGGTACTTGCGCAGCTGATCTATCACTTCGTAATCCGGCATCTTCATTTGTTGGAAGAACACTTCCGCTTCTTCAACACTCACATGCTTCTTTGGAGGGAAGCGCCTTTGTGTGGCGTTGTTCAGTTCTTGGGTATTTGAGTACCCTACATTGAAAGTATTTCCTGGAAGTTCTCCCATGACCTTTTTACCTTTGTACATTACCAAAGTCTTTTGATAATTCCACGGTACTGTGGACGGGTTGGTCATTGGCTTTTGTGGCACGCGTCCGATAACCACTGGCTCATTCAGCCGAGGTGGTTGAATCGTCCCCCGGACCACATAGGCCCCTTTCGGCACGTACATAGGTTTTGCCTTTTTGATCCCGAAGTTCTGCGTCTTTTCGGCTTGACCTCGTGGTATGTAAAGAACTCCACCCTTTGCTGGTACCACTTTCTTCTCCACCTTCTTTTCAGGCTTGCTCTTTACAGCCTTGGCCTCCTCCCCCTTTTCTGATTTCTGGTTTATTTCTGGCCTCTTCCCCGTGTCGACAATGGCAATTATGGCTTTCAAAGCAGGGTCGAACTCTTTGTCTTCACAAATCATGCCGATCAGCGGCCTATTATTGTGAGCGGGCAATGGATTGTTAGTCACATTTGGGATCTCTTCGTCCCTTAGCACTATTTTCCCCTGCTCTATCAAATTCTCAACCACTCTTTTCAATGACCAGCAGTCGTTTGTATCATGTCCCTCGGCTCCTGAATGATAGGCGCATCTGACTCCAGCTTTGTAAGAAGGCGATGTTGGGTTTTGCCTCGTTTGGGGAATTGGTTGCAAGAAACCCAACTGGACTAGCTTAGGGAACAAAGTAGAGTATTGTTCACCGATGGGCGTAAAAGTCTGCCGTCGATGTGGCTCCTGGGGGCGGTAGTTATTCTGCGGGGGTTGTGGGTTATAGTGGTTGCGGTAAAGAGGCTGATTTCTGGGAGGTGGAGCTGGGCCTCGGTTGGCTTGTTGTAGTGGATGGTTATAAGGTTGGGCATTCATGACCATACAAGGCTGATGAGCATATGCCAAATTTGAGTGGGGGTAATAGTGTTGTGGGGCTCTTTCCGGAAAATGGGGCCTGGGATGACGATACTCCCTTGCTTCAGAGGCTGCCATAGTCGTTTCTTCCTTCTTCTTCCCCCTCGTCGTTCCTCCAGACCCGCTTTGGACGGCCTGGGAAGTTGCCCTTATGGCTGCTTGACTCAGAATCCTACCCGTTTTCAACCCATTTTCCGCCATCTCTCCAATCTTGATCGCTTCCGCGAATGGCTTACCCATGGCCGACATCATGTTTTGGAAATAGTCAGACTCTTGAGCCTGGAGAAAGGTAGTGACCATTTCCACTTCATCCATGGGAGGCTTTACTCTCGACGCCTGTTCACGCCACTTAATAGCATATTCTCTAAAGCTTTCCGAAGGTTTCTTCTTCAAATTCGACAGAGAGTTTCGGTCTGGTGCAATGTCGATGTTATACTGGAATTGTTTTACAAAATCTCTGGCGAGATCATCCCATATATGCCATCGGGACATTTCCTGATCCATATACCATTCCGAAGCTATCCCTACTAGACTTTCCCCAAAATATGCCATTAGCAGTTCTTCTTTTCCGCCGGCTCCCCGCAATTGGTTGCAGTATTTCTTAAGATGTGCAATGGGGTCACCGTGCCCATCGTATTTCTCGAACTTTGGGGTCTTGAAACCCGTTGGCAGGTGCACGTGAGGGAACATGCACAGGTCGGCGTAAGAGACGCTCTTTTGTCCACTTAATCCTTGCATATTCTTCAAACTTTGTTCAAGGCTTCTCATTCTCTTGGCAATCTCATTTTGTTCTGCAATTCTGGGGTTCTGATCCTGCCCGGGTGCAAGCTCGCACTGAGGTAGTAGAGGATTAGTGTTGGTAGCGAACCTGGTTGGTTCCATTGAGAATGATGGTGCTTGGAATGTAAAAGAGGATGAGTCAAAGCTTGGCTTGTATGTGGTAGGTTGTGCCGTAACCGGGCAAGGCGATGCAGTAAAGACGTTCATGCTTGCATCGGTGGCCGACATTCGGGGATGAGGCTCAGAAGGTGATCCAGCAGAGAAGGCGGAGGTAGCTGGGTACCCAAATGGGGTAGCAGGATAATTTATGGGGACATTAGACGTTCCACTTGACCTGGAGAATAATTCAGGGAATCCGGGGACGACACTTGGCGGCTCTTTCCCATTATTCCAATCGTCCAGCATTTCCAGCATGCGGAGCCGTAGGATTCTATTTTCCTCCGCAGTTGCGGATTCAGGTGTGAGGACGGCTGAGATTGAGCTCTCCTCAGAAACAGGGATCGTTTGCAATGGAATTTCTGAAGACATTTCCACACTTCCTTTTGACCTGGTGAAGTAAGTGTGAGTACTGCTTCTGGCCCTAACAACAGGTAGTTGAACACTTCTCCTTGACCTCGTGAAATATGAGTGCGAGGCTAGACTTTCACCAAACCAACCGTTCTTTCAAAAACCCTGGAGAAATGCTCAATGACAAACGCACGGTTAATTTGTAGCAAATAACAGATAGTTAATCTCACGTTGGGCATGATGCACCTATACAGTTAAGTGGATTACTATATGTTTGCTACGAGAGCATGCGTCATTCCGACATTTTTATTAGTTTTCTTTTTTCTTCCTTTTCTTTTTCTTTTTCTCATTTGTTTTTCTTTTATGTTTTTTTTTATTTTGCAGTAAAAGAAATGCGACCGGATCCGATGAGGATTGCCTACGTATCACGATGCCTACGTGAATCAGATCATTACATAGTTCGAAAAACACAGATGATCGTAAAAGAAACAAACTCTTTATTGTTGAAATGCTCTATTACAAACTACATTTTGCAAAAGAAAAAGCGAACTTTGAAAATAAACCTAGATTCAAAATAGACTAAAAATCACCCTGATGGGAAAAATGAGCAGAAGATGCTAAGATACAGATTTGACCTATGAACGCATTATGGTTTTGAAAATTGGTGTCCGCGGGGCATCGTTCGGCCTCACCGCGGTCCTAGGCGTGAGATCCCTCTCAAGTTGCTCTAGCTCGTGCATAGTCTGCTTGACATAAACCATTACTGCCGAGAGGAGGGTAACACTGGACATGTTCTCACATCGTAGACATCGTCTGGTGATGGCATGGGCAATGACCTTGATCCTATCTCTGGTTTGCTTCTTCTCTACAAACAGGCGTTTTATCTGATCGATGCATATCTTGAAGGCTTGAGCATCTTGTACATGCTGATGCTTCAGTCGCCGTACTTCCAACTTCATCTGGGCTATTGAGTCGTACCAGTATCTGCTCTCGATTTGGAAATCCTTGGCTTGATTAGCTGCTTTGATCTCAAGTGCAGCCATCTCTTTCTTTATTTTAGCAACAGTTTTTTCGTGGTCGTCTTCCAATTGATTCAAGTATCGACGATGCTTATCTGCTCTTGTATCCCATTGTGATTTGAGCTCTGCTATGACGTTTTCAGATTTCTCCAAACCATCTTGCCATTCTCTGATCTCGCTTTTTAACCTTTTTATCAGCTGCTCGTCTGATCGACGCCTTGGTTGTCTATCCACATCCACCCTTATTTGTTTGATTTGGGCTCTGAGCATCTCATTTTCTTGAATTAACCTGTTCCGCTCTCCCAGATTGGTAGCAACTTGCACGTTGTGTTCATATTTCAAGTTTTCCACTTGTTGCTTTAACCTGCTGATTTCGGCGCAATAGCCTCTTTCTTTTGCTAACCAATCCCACTGCTTTTGTGATGATTCGGTAAAATTCCGGATGTGGGGTCTCTTAGCTGGCCTTTCATGCTCAAGTTCCCTTCTGTACCATGCAAGGTAACCTGACGCCGTTTCTCCTTTGGCTCGATCCCGCACGCAAGTATCTGACTTCAAATATTGACCCTCATTCCAGATTTGGCGAATCTTTGCTTCTGGGAACTGTCCGTTAGGACTTATCTCAACTGCTTGAGTGCTTAGATCTTCCTCATGGGGTATTGTCTGGCATCTTCCGAACTGTCTTAAAACTCGGCAGGGTGCATAAGGTTGAATGCTCTTAAGCCCCATCAGTAAGAAATGAACTTTAGCTGCGGACATATATAGGATCTCATCAATGGGCAACCATCCCAACGTCCATTGTATTCGGCTGGCGGTAAGAGATTGAAAGAACGAGGTCCATGCCAGGACTCCTTTGGGCAAACTGATCTCTTTGGTTCTCATGTAAGATTCTTCTATGCGGGTCTTTTCCGGGGAACCATGGCTCAAAATCTCGGAATGATGGCGGAGGTGCTCGGTCATCCATATCTGTAGGAGCAAGTTACAACCTTCGAAGAAATTTCCCCCGGCTTTACAAGCTGTGAGATCTCGAAAGATGTCGGATACCACCATAGGCGCGAGAGTACTGACACTTTGCGTGAGTAAAGTGCTGACGACCCCAGATATCTTCAAATCAATGTTTCCATCTTTCCTTGGAAATACCAGAAGGCCCAGGAACATCATCATGAATGCTACCCGTCTGTGCTTGTCCCACTTCTGACGAACTCCCTTGCTGCACAGTTTGTTGATTGGATTATTGAATCCCCCCTCATGACCGTACCTATCATATATGAAGCATGGAGTACAAAATCCGGCCGCTAGATCCGGGTTGTGGACTGTTCTAGGTATTTTCAATGAGTCTAGGAACCGATGTACCGTGACGACTCTCGGGGCGACCAAGTATTTTTCCCTCAACGGAAGTTCAGTATTCCCGATGTATCCGGCCATTTCTTCCAAAGTCGGGGTGAGCTCAAAATCAGAGAAATGGAAAACATTGTGCGCCGGGTCCCAATAGGTAACCAAAGCTCTTATGATATCTCCCCGAGGCTGGATTTCCAACAGACCCACAAGACCTTTCAGATATTTCTTAACCTCATTTTGTCCTTCAACACCTAGATCATTCCACCATAGCCGTAACTTGACAGGGATTTTGGTCATTATTGAAAAATGTTCATTTTGCATCGTGCTCATCCTGCACATTTATTAAGGTGATTTTAACAAAGATGACTGACTCAAAAAATATTTTTACAGAGGGGATCAAGTTTTGAACGCGGCCTTTAAACACTTCGGGGACGAAGATTTTAAGGCTGCGTGGGTCAACGGGACAAAATGCTAAACAAGACCCAAAGGTGGCTGTTTATGCAAAGTCAGCCTTCTGGCGTCCCTTTCGGGAACATTCGGCTATTTATGACAAAACAACGTCGCCTGATTTATTTTCGACTCTCTTTTTTTTTTAGTTTGAAACGCATTTTTTTATATTTTGGCTATTTTAGCAAAATGGGGGTTGAACCCGACGAGGGTTGCCTACGTATCTCACATCCGGTGAGAATCAAACCGGCGTAGTTCGGGCATATCGTGAATAGAGAAAATCAAATAAACCTAGAAATCAAGAATAAGTATTTTTTTATTATTTTTATTTTTTTTTAAAAAAAGATAAAGACTAAAGAAAAATATATTTTTTTTGGCAATATTTGGACTATTAGTCTGAATTTAAAAAGGGGTACTACAAAGAAACAACACATTTTTGAATTAGGAATTTTCCATTTTTTTTTATTATTATTTTTTTTTAAAGTAAATACCTTTTTTTTTTTTGATTTTGGACATGAAATAAAAAAAATTTTTTTTTTAATAATTCAAACTAAAAAGACCAATTTTGTTTTTATTCTCTTTTTTTTAGAAAAAATTCCGGCGAGGTTTTGACAATACTTGGACATTGGTTTTATTTTTTCAAAATAAGTAATTATCTCCCTACACTGCTATTTTCCCCCTCTTTTTTTAGGAACCGGTCGACATGCGGAACCGAAGCAAATAAATGCACAACACAGATAGGAATGCAGCATGATGGTCTTTTCATTTCAGGTTGCCTGTCCTAGACGGACCCAACCCCTGTGTTGAGTCCCCTAAGTCAAATGCAACATGATGCAAATAAGCGTTCCTACTAGGGATCCGGCATGAAGTCGAGTTATTCTAGGTTCGTAACCTGGGTATTTGTTCTAGACTGTGTACCCGAGCGGACAACTCGAGTCGAGGAGGGGGCTACGTACCGGGGACCCGCGAGATCGTCTGGCTTTATAACTTGTCCGGCCTCTTTCTTATTTAAGGTATTGACACTAACAGAATAGGGAGTCTCGACCAGCGAGCTTCTCCCAGAGGTAAGAAAAGAAGGGTTTCGACACAGTTTATATACAGTTCAGATAATATCAAAACGGTAAAAACAACATTTAGCACGTTATGCACAACATGTAATAAAGATCAGATAATAAAGCCAAATATAACAACTATTCTAAGCTCGAATTCTTGAACCCTGAACCAGTGGTTCTGGGTTACAATCCCCAGCAGAGTCGCCAGAGCTGTCACACCTCCTTTTTGCGCGCCCGGCCCCGAAGGGTTAAATGCGCGGGTGGAGTTTTTTCCAATTTAAGTGACAATATTCGAAATGGGATTATTTATTTAATTCAGAGTCGCCACTTGGGAAAGGTTTGGTTTTTGGTGTCCCAAGTCACCGGTTTATCTTGAATCCCAAATCGAGGAAATTTTTGACTTTTCCAAATGAAGTCTGCGAACCAGAAATTCTAAGTAAGGAATTCTGTTGACCCGAGGGAAGGTGTTAGGCACCCTCGAATCCCGTGGTTCTAGCACGGTCGCTTAAATTGTTATAATGGCTAAATATCTGATTTAAATACATGTTGTGACTTATGTGCTTTTATTAAGTTTAAACCGCTTTTATTATTATCATTTATTTTTATAGAATTGCAACGTCGTGAAAATGCATCTCGAACCACGTCACAATCAATGCACCCGTAGTTGTTAACACATTTCGACTCCGTTGAGATTTGAATTTGGGTCACATAAATGCGCACCCGAATTTAAGAATGTAATTTAATTAAGCCGCGCCTAAAGAGTCTAACGCGTTATTATTTTCTGAGAAGGCCATGAGGTTCGCTAAACGGCCTAGCCCGAATTCTAAATATTGTGATTAGTTGTTGAAGGCCCCCGCAATTTGCATTTTTTTTTCTTTTATTTGGCGAGGCTCGTCTCATTATTTTAAAGAAATGGATAAAACCTATAATGACTACATTTCTTATTGTTTTCGTTTCCAGAAATAGAAGAAGGAAAGATGTATGCTAATTGAAATATATGTTTTGACCAAAAATGGATTACTATCAATTTCTAATCACTTATAAAATGAAAAGACGCCATACCTTATGAAATATTTTTGGTTGAACAAAGAAGCTATATGGAGGTGGATGGAATGCAATACTTAATCCGAACATTTTCCCGAATCGAGCTTAACTAGACTTATTTAAGCTAGGTTAAGGAAATTGAATGCTAGGCATTGTTACTAATGGGGATTCGAACATGTACCTATATGTTGCCTAACGGTCCTGATAAATGGAAAGAAAATAACACAGAACATTATTGTGTAGGTGGAAATATTCTATCCTATACATGTCATTAGTTGACGGGAATCCAGTCGAAAGTTCTATGCCAATTATCCACACCTTCTATATATTATACCATTACATCTTGTACTTAGCAAACAACTAGAAACCACGATGCAAAAAGCTAAACTTGATTAAGTATTGTCTAACTAATCTTTCACTACTGAATCACACTAATCAATTTATACAACAGAAATCAGTATATCACAAGCAGTACAAAACAGACATCTGAATCTTCTTCAAGAACTTCTTTCATTTCATGCTTTTGAACTGTTACAGTTAACACCAAAGTTGGATTTGAAATGTGTACCTGGAAAACACTGAATACTGAAATGCAAAGAAGAAGTGAAGCAGAAAGGTCAGCAGCAGCAGGAAACCAAATAGCAGCAGCAACAGCAGGTAACCAAATAGAAAGCAAAATCCTAGTGCAAGATGCAGCTGGAACCAATGAAAGATGACAGAGTGTGGCAAGTTCCCAGTAATATGAATCAGAATTTAGGCGAAACAGATCTGGGGATGCACTGATGCTACACACAACTAAAAATCTCAAACAGAACTCAAAAGAAATCGATATGGAACAGGGAAATCCGGCCAGATGAGAATCAAGACAAAGAGGAAAGATGCAGTTCCTCTTTCCTGTGTTATCCTCCCTCTATCTATTTCTGTCTGTGTGTATATATCTGTATGTATTTCCACTCTCTCTTTCAAAAATTCCTCACAGTGTGTGTCTTTTCTCTTCTCAAATCTTCAGGGTTCTCTAGCCTCTAATCCTCCAGGTCCCCTCCAATTCTGTCCCCTTATATCTCTCAATGTGCCCCTCTTTTTCGTGTGTGTGTTTTTCTTTTTCAGCTCTCAAAGTCCAGTGTGTATCTCCCTCTCTGTATATCTATCTCCTCTCCGTATATCCTCTCAATGTGCCCCTTTTATCAGCCTTCACATTACTCCTTTTAACAGCCTGTTTAGAATATCACAGTACCCCTCCCATGTGCCCTTTTTCATTTTCAGATTCCAATTAGTTATTTAAGTATATAACCTCCATCAACATTCCCTGGCAGACTTAACTTTTAAAAGGTTTAATACTTTTTAAACTTAAAGCAAGGTATGGGCAGTAGAATATATCTGACAGCATATGCTGTCAAATTGTTTAAAACTTAACAAAGACCTTTATGCAGGCCACAGGCTGTGCACAAAGCACATGAGGTGCACCAATGCACATGCTGTGCACGAGTGCACATGCCTTCCAATTCAGAATTTAAACCAAACATCCCTTTTTTACATTACTGATCAATTCAACAGCTATAAGTAAACAAAAACTGGTTCTTAATTGACTCAACACATGCTTAGCAGAAGTAAGTCGATTTGTTATTGTTCAGATAGCTGAAACTAATTGACGACGCCTGTCGACTCGACTATATTAGCATTAACATACACAATCGTAGCCAAAAATCAGACATTTAAAAACATGGGACACATGACTCGACTGATACTGATTAAACAGAATTATACTTCGAGGAATCAGTTAGTCAGTACAAATTTGGAATACAACCAATGCACATGCCTTATCAGAATAGGAGGGGGGGATTCAGACAAACACAGAGGTTCAAGTAAAATGGACAAACAAAAGTTGATAAAATTAAAACAAATATGAACAGACTTTTAAAACAAATCACACGGACTAAAACAAATAAAGGAAAGAAAGCAGACTCACCTTAAAACTTGAAAAGTTAAAAGTTTGAACTCGGATTTGGACAGACCTTTCTTAAGGCTGAACGGACTTTAATCGAAGTGTTTCTCAGATGAGAAACACTTCGATTAAGGTCCATTAGACCTTAATCTCTTTGGCTCGGACGGACATGGGCCAGTGATGAAGAACTACAAAGTTCCAAAACTCAGATCCGGGATTCATGCTTCCCTGGTTAGATTCGGACCAAACCAAGTATGGTTTGGTCACGAGGGGGGTCTGGGGAGTGTCTGGTGTGAAGCTGGGGTTAAACTGTGTAGATCGAGTTTTGACTCGAATCTTCAAATGAAGATTCGAGAAGGTGGGGAGGGATTCGAACTACATGGTTAACAGATCCATGTTCAGGAAGGCAATGGGATTCTAGGGTGTTAAGGGGAAGGTCACCGGCGTTCATGCCGCCGGTTTTCATGGTGGGGGATGCAGGGGCGGCTAGGGTTTGAAGGGAAGGGTTTGTGGAGACGAAGGCTGGGGTTCGGATAGGGGGGCAGGGTAGGATTATGGGCTTATATAGTTAGTGGGTGGACGGATCTCGACCGTTAGATCAATTTAGATCTACGGTCTGGATCTGATGGTTAAGTGGGACGGTGTCGTTTCAAGTGTTGAGGGTTTGGGTTCGGTCCGGGTGTAAACGGGTCGGGTTCCTCAGTGGGTTGTGGGGAAGTGATCTTGGCCGTTGATCAATCTGAGATCAACGGCCCAGACCACACTGGATTGAAACGACGTCGTTTGGACTCTCTAAGCATCAGCTGGACTTGGACCGGGCAGGCCTGGTTTGGACGCTGTTTGTTTTGGGCCAATTTTAACAAATTGGCCCAATCCGGAAGATGATTATTTCTTTTTCTTTTCTTCTTTTTTTTATTTATTTTATTTTAAAAACAAAACTAAGCAAAAAAAATCAAATTAAAAATTAAATACACGCTCAATACAATTATTCACACACACTACAATATTTCAAAACAGGTAAAATCAAACAAATCAAAATCACGGACGAAGATGCCTAATTATGATTTCTTTTTTTTAACGACCGGATTACGGTTCGAAGTACGCCTGACACACACATTTTGTATTTTAAATAAATAAATAAGAAAAAATAAAAATGGGCAAAAGTCACAAATAAATCAACAAAGTGCCGCACAGAAATCCGAAAATCGTACAGCAGGGCCAATTATTATTATTTTTATTTCTTTTTGGAGCGATTGTCGTGCGAAACAAAAATCACGTGCTCACACTTAGCCATCCGAAATGACCCCGAGGCCCCCGGGACCTCAACCAAAAGCAACAACACCTGCTAAAACACCATCCAAACTTGTTCCAATCATCAAAACACCTCAAACAACACCAAAACCATCAAATTACATCGAATTCAAGCCTAAGTTCTTTTAAAACTTCCGAAACACACATTTGGTCAAAAATTCAATCAAATCACCTCCGAATGACTTGAAATTTTACACACACATCCCAAATCACATAACGAAGCTACATCAACTCTCGAAATTCCATTCAGACCCTCGAATCAAAATCTCACCTATCAACCGGCTTTCGCCAAAATACTAACTTCGCCAAATTAAGCTTATTTCTACACCGGACCTCCAAAACCACTTCCGATCACACTCCTAAGTCAAAAATCACCTTTCGAAGCTAATCGAACCATTGGAACTCACATCCGAGCCCTCTAACTCATAAGTCAACATCCGGTTGACTTTTCCAACTTAAGTCTTCTTAAAAGAGACTAAGTATCTCATTTCTTACCAAAACCACGCCAAACGCAAACCAACCGACTCGACCACATAAAATATGGATAACGAAGCATAAAGAAGCGGAAATGGGGAAAACGGAGCGGTAACTCATGAGACGACTGGTCGGGTCGTCACAGTAAGAGAAATATTTCTATCATTAGATTATAACGCAATTTATGCAAATTGCATGATAGAATTAAAAAGATATCTTAGCTATAAGATTTGAATATGTTGATCAATTAAATAAAAGGTTGATTGCAAAATTTTATAGTAAAAAGAAAATATTTTTCTGTTTTTGACTCAGCAGACAATGATACCAATAATTACTATCAAGAAGAATACTTAAATACTTTAATATTTTAATACCAAATGGCCTTCTATGATACATGTTTGTTGTCAAGTTTATTGTTTCTTACGTATATTAGTGCCACCATATATATATATAATAGACTAAGTTTAAATTGATCTTCCATTGTATATAGGTTGTTTTGAAGAAAAATATGCCCGTCATACTACTGAAAACCTTAGATACGCCGAATAGCTTATGTAATAGCACACATATGGTACATAGAAGTTTTGACAATAACGTCATATATGATACTGGTCAATGTGCTTCTAAGTATATTCTTATCCCTGAATTCAACTTTCGTCTTTCGAAACTAACGAATTTCCTTTTTAAATTTGTTTAAAATAATTTTTAGCATGTTCATATTTTGCAAATATAACAAAAAAAGCACATGGACAAACATCCTAAATATTGGACTATATACACCGCAATATATTTTCTTGCACGAACAACTGTATGTTGCACTTTCAAGAGGGATATCAAGATCGACAACAAGAGTTTTGGTTAAGACAGAAACATAAACAAAAAAATATTGTCCACAAAGAAGTGTTCGTTAAGATACCATCACATTAAATACTTTCAAATTATAATACATAATTATCTAACTAACATGATAAAATTAATCATTTGTGTAAGTTTGATGATGTCCTTTTATTTTAAAGTCATGTATTATGCTAATATAATAATATTTTTCGATATTTAGATGATTGTTATATTATTATACATAAACTTTTTTTATTAATTAAATTTTATTGTTCTTTCATATAAATAAATATTTAAATTATCACGTGTCATTATTAATGAATTTTCCATAATTAACGTACTTACTCGATACTTCCACTTGTATTGCTTTCTTGATCTGCTGAACCAAGGATTCTTGAAACGGAAAAGGGTCAAATATGTCCTTATACTATTGAAAAAGGTCTAATATTACCCTCCGTTATACTATCAGTCCAAATATATCCCTAACGTCATACTATCGGTCCAAATATATCCCTGACATCATGAAAGTGGTACAAACCTACCCTTCCTCCGTTAACTGCCTCCCCTATGAACACATTTTATTGTTACCTCAGAATAGCAAAATCAGAATTTTCTCGGTTCACATTGTTTCATATTATCTTTAGTTGTTAGCATTTCTTTTGATATAGTTTGTTTGTATATCTATGATATGTGATTTTCTTCAAATGAAAGGGAAAGAAAGGTTGTGGGGAAGGGATGAAAATGGGAGTATGATAGTGAGATAGCAATGAAATGTTGTCATAGGGAGACAGTTAACGGAGAAAAGGTAGGTTTGTACCACTTTTATAATGTCAGAGATATATTTGGACTGATAGTATAACGTAGGACAATATTAGACCTTTTTTAATAGTATAAGGACATATTTGACCCTTTTCCGGGAATTCAATTAGATTCGACCAAGGAAAAGAAAAACGAACAGATGCCTCTATGAGCTGAAGGCTAAATAAACACTGTGTTTCAAGGGCAAATTTGTAAAGGTATGTCTGAGGTCTGACCGGACCGACTCAGACAAAATCAAAACAAAGGAGAATTTATTTCTTTTAGTGTTATACTGGTCGCAAAAGGGAATCAAAATCTAGGGCTCTGTAAATGTGAAAGTGGAGGGCTCGACGTCTATGGCCAGAAGTTTGAGTAACCAATCCATGGAGAAAATATCAGACAGGCTTTCAGGACTTGATAACCTCTATTTCCCACGCGCTCAGCAATCATCCGCCTCCACTGCCTCCCAACGGAAATCCCTTCTTCTCGACCTTCTCACGCGCGACGTGCCGCTTTTTTTAGGTACTCTTCCCATGTCTATATACTCCATTAATATGCACTTTTGCTCGCCATATGTGTGTATTCTATGTGGCTGATAATATGCAGTTAACTTTAACTTCGTGGCCTAGCCAGAAATCTGCTTAAGTGGCTTTTAGTTCATACATTGTGATGGAGCATTTTTTTCTTTCTATGTAGTCTATACAATAGCCTTAATTTCGAAATTTCTCTTGGGATAATTACAAGTTTGAAGTAAATAGGATAATTTAGATTTTAGAACCCCTCCCCTCTAATCCAGCACTTTCAATTATCAAAGGAGACAACTTTGCTTATTTGAAATTAGAGAATTTCTTGTTGAAGTATGCTTTTCCTAGAATAAATCTTAGTAATGGCATTAGACCTTTACCCATATGGATGTTTACGTTTGTTAGCAGCGGCGGAGCCAAAATTTGATGCTTAGAGGTTCAGGATTCTAGCCTTTTTGAGTTGCGAGGTTCTAAATTTATATTTTTATACATATTAAATGGATTTTTAAAAACAAATCCCGAGTTTGGACCAAGGCTACTGTATTGGGAAAAAATTGAGTCTGAATATTGAAGATGACGTGTCATGACACGTGGACTGGTCAAAAGGTCAAAACGTAATAAATAGCCAAGAGGCACGGGCGACAACAGATATGGGGAGAAGAAAGCAACATAGGTGTGGACCGTTACTCAAATGGCACGAGTCTCGTACCTATTCGAGTCATTTAAAGACCGAAGATCGGAAGAAGTTGAAGATACGAATCTGATGATGTAAAAGAGTCTAAATACAACATTAAATATCAAATACGTTAGAAAATTTGAATTAAATAGAAATGATTGTGTAACGTTTCTTCTAATATTATTTATTGCTCATAATTGCCCCATTAAGACAAAGGCATTACACTTTCTCCTAGAATCAACTATAAAAAGAGAAGGACTCAACATCTGTAAGAACACGAAATATTATTGAGATTACACTGAAATACAAAACTACTTATTACTTTATTATTCTCAGAAATCTTCTATTATTTTCGTCTCCAAATTATCAGTAACCCAAATTTCTCTTTATTTCTAGCTTTGACCAAAGACTCAGATTTTTGGTTAAACAAATTGGTTCTGTTACCGGGAATCTGATAATCTATTCTTTTTACGTTACATTCTACCTGTTGTTATCATCATGTCAAACAACAACGAAAGCATTCATGAAAATCAAGCACATCAAGTGGATGGAGATCAACGTGATGATCTTTCCCCTCAAGGTTCTCCACGTGGATCTCGTGAGGGCACTCCTAATGATCAATCTGAGCATGTTGATGGAAAAGATGAGGTTTTACAGAAAATAATTGACGCACGGGTTGACAAAGCTTTAGAAGCTCTAATCCGTCGATTACCTGCTGCACCGTCAACACCAAATGACAACACGTTGGAAAATCCCCGTTCTGGGCTGATTAATTCGGGTAATGGAGCAACCCCCAGTGATTCACAGGAGGGGGAACCAGGTAATTCAACTACTTCTCATTGGCAAAATTTAGTACTAACCTTGCAGAAACAGCTTAAGGAACAAAACGAACGCATAGAGCAAATCCCCGGAGTTCCACCTGTGATTAGAGGAGTGGATATGGACAAATATTCACAACAACCTTGGAAGCCAAATGCTGCTCCCCTTCCAATTCCTAAAAAGTTCAAAATACCCGACATCCCAAAATACGATGGTACTACAGATCCACGTGACCACGTGACTGCATTTACAACAGGCGTGAAAGGCAATGACTTGACCAAACAAGAAATTGAATCAGTACTGGTCAAGAAATTTGGAGAAACACTAACCAAGGGCGCATTAACCTGGTATTCTCTTTTACCTGAAAATTCTATAAATTCTTTTGCTGAGCTTGCAGATTCTTTTATTAAAGCACACTCGAGAGCTCAAAAGGTTGAGAAAAGAATGGAGGATATTTTCAAAATCAAACAAGGGGACTCCGAGTTGCTCAGAGATTTTGTTCATAGATTCCAACGTGAAAGAATGACTTTGCCTCGCGTTCCTGATAATTGGGCTGCAATAGCTTTTGCAAGCAACTTAAATGACAAAAGTTCAGAAGCCACGAGAAGGCTTAAGGAAAGTCTTTGTGAATTTCCTGCAACTACTTGGAATGATGTTTATAACAGGTACAGTACGAAGCTGCGAATCGAGGAAGATACCGTTCCCCAATTTCATCATGAAGAAAGGAGCAGTTCCATGAGATCAGAGATCGAAAAGAGATCAGGTAAGAATAGGTATGATCCATATATGGGACCTGCAGGGAAAGACTCACGGTCAAAGCAGGATAGTCAACGGTATGATCAAAAATCGAGGAACAGGGAATCTGGTTCTTCATCAAGGTTCAGAAACGACCGAAACAGACAAGAGTCATGAGATGATGACAGAAGTTTAAAGGCAAGGTTTGGTGGATATAACTTTAATGTCACTACCTCCGAGCTCGTAGCTGTTTTGAGGAGCATGGGAGATAAGGTACGATGGCCAAAAGAGATGCGGTCAAATCCAAATAGATTGGTGCGAATTCCACAATGATCACGGGCATTAAACTTCAGAATGTAGATTCTTACAAAGTGAAGTGGATCATCTATTGAAACAAGGGTATCTCACTGAGTTATTTAGTGAGAAAGGTAAGCAAGCCTATATGAAAAATAGGCAAGAACCACCAAAGCCCCCTTCACCCAAGAGAACCGTGAATGTTATAAGTGGGGGAGAAGATATTCACGGTGTAACATATACGGCTTCCAACAAGGTTTCTAAAGTAACGATAACACACGGGAAACGGGTACGGCAGGATTTAGAAAACGAAAGTATTTCTTTCGATGATGCAGATACCGAAGGAGTAATGACCCCACATAACGACGCACTGGTAATATCTTTACTTGTACATGATACTAATGTAAAACGAGTTTTGATTGATCCGGGAAGTTCCGTAAATATTATACTATTAAGTGTATTACGTGAAATGCAAACTGAAGACAAAATGATACCTAAGGCGCATACCTTGTCCGAGTTCGACAATTCAAGTGTGGTAACAAAAGGAGAGGTAATTCTAACAACTTTTGCTGCAGGTGTTGTTAAAGAAACTAAATTTCAGGTAGTAGATATGGAAATGGCTTACAATATGATCATGGGGAGACCTTGGATCCATGATATGGATGCTGTCCCATCAACTCTGCATCAAGTTATTAAATTCCCATCACCGTGGGGAATTTGCCAAATTCGTGGGGATCAGCAGACACCCGAGAGTATCAACGCTGTAACAGATACGAGCACCGTAAATAAAGAAAAATAGTAATTACAGGAAACAGTTGAAGGTATCAAGGATCAAACCTCAACTGAACAAGAAAAGACAGATTTAGACTCGAGACCTAATACAATTCAAGAACCTGAAGAGAATGAAAATATCAAAACAACAATCGAAGAGCTCGAGGCTGTGATATTATTTGAGCAATGGTCTGAACGGAAGGTTTATGTTGGAGTCAATTTAAGCTCAGACATGCGAGGTATGTTGATTGAATTTTTAAAAGCTAACGTGGACTGTTTTGCTTGGTCCCATGCTGATATGACAGGGATACCACCGGATGTGATGACTCACAAACTAAATGAAGACCCATCCTTCACACCAGTAAAGCAAAAGAAAAGAAAGCAAGGAGCTTTCAAAAATCAGGTGATTCAAGATGAGGTCCAAAAGCTATTGAAAATTGGGTCAATCCGCGAGGTAAAGTATCCTAATTGGTTAGCAAACACAGTTGTTGTACCTAAGAAAAACGGTAAGTGGCGGGTTTGCGTGGATTATACAGATCTTAACAAAGCCTGCCCAAAAGATTCTTTCCCTTTACCGCATATAGATCAGTTAATTGATGCAGCTGCAGGACATGAACTTGAGTTTTTAGATGCATATTCGGGGTACAACCAAATTAAAATGGACCCCAGTGATGAAGAAAAAACTTCTTTCATCACAGACAGGGGGACTTACTGATATAAAGTAATGCTCTTTGGTCTCAAAAATGCTGGAGCAACCTATCAAAGGTTGGACACCAAAATGTTCCAAGAATATTTAGGAAAAACCATGGAGGTATATATAGACGATATGCTCATCAAAACCCAGCATTCTCATGATCATATTTCTCATTTATCTGTTACATTTGAAATTTTACGAAAATTTAATATGAAACTCAATCCAGAAAAATGTGCATTTGGGGTTGTCTCAGGCAAATTTTTGGGTTTTCTCGTTTCTAACCGTGGTATTGAGGTAAATCCTTCTCAGATCAAAGCAATAGAGGAGATCCCTGATATCCTTACGAGTAAAAAAGAAGTCCAAAGGCTAACGGAAAGAATTGCAGCCTTGGGGAGATTTATTCCCAAATCTTCAGAAAAATGTTTTAAATTTTTCTCCGCACTCAAAAAGCAAGATCATTTTGAATGGAACGAAGATTGCCAACAAGCCCTTAGAAATTTAAAAGTTTACTTGTCAAATCCACCACTATTGGCAAAACCAAAGGAAGGAGAAAAGCTACTCATCTATTTGGCCGTGTCAGAAGTTGCGGTAAGTGCTGTCTTAGTCCGTGAGGACCAAGGTAAACAATCTCCTATCTATTATGTAAGCAATTCTTTACTAGATACTGAAACACGATATCCACAACTAGAAAAATTAGCATTAGCTTTGATCATGGCATCTAGAAAATTAAGACCTTATTTTCAATGTCATCCCATTGTTGTAGTTACTGCTTTTCCATTACGAAACATTTTGCATAAACATGAATTGTCAGGGAGGTTAGCAAAATGAGCTATAGAATTAAGTGAATACGAAATCATTTATCAACCTAGGACTGCTATAAAATCTCAAGTATTAGCCGATTTCGTAGCTGATTTTAGCCAGGGGATGCATTTAGAAGCAGAAAAAGAATTACAAGTTTTTAATGGTGCAAACCCGAGGACTTGGATTTTATTCATTGATGGTTCGTCTAATGTAAAAGGAGCAGACCTAGGGATAGTTCTCATACCACCTACGGGTGAGACTATTAGACAGACTATAAAATGTCATTCTATAACTAACAATGAAGCAGAGTATGAGACTGTAATTGCAGGTCTAGAATTGGCACGAGAACTCGGCATAACACAGATTATAATCAAGAGTGATTCTCAACTCGTGGTCAATCAAATGCTGGGGACTTATACAGCCAGGGAGACATGAATGCAAGAATATCTCGAAAAGGTACGGGAACTAATAAAGCAATTCCAAACTTGGAAGGTAATGCAGATCCCAAGAGATGAGAATGTGGAGGCAGATGCTTTAGCTAATCTCACATCTGCAGCAGACGTAGCAAACGCTTCAGTCGTACATTTATTTCATTCCGTTCTCGAACCTGATAAGAATGAGGTAAATTTTAATCATTTAACGTGGGATTGGAGAAACGAAATTATTGCTTTTTTACAGCGCGGAACCGTGCGTGATGACAAAAGAAAAGCTTATGCACTTCGCAAAAAAGCTGCTCGTTATTGTTTACATCAAGGAAATCTTTATCGAAAGATGTTCGGTGGACCATTAGCAAGGTGTCTCGGACCTTCCCAAACAGAATATGTGATGAGGGAAGTACATGAAGGACATTGTGGAAATCACGCAGGAGGAAGGTCGCTAGTAAAAACGCTGATTCGAGCAGGGTATTATTGGCCTAAAATGGAAGAAGAAGCAAACGGTTTCGTGTCCAAGTGTGATAAATGTCAAAGATACGGCAATAATATGCATAGACCAGCTGAGCTACTGCATCTTGTCATAGCTCTGTGGCCCTTCATGAAATGGGGAATGGATATCGTAGGTCCATTACCACAAGCAAAAGGTCAAGTGAAGTTTCTACTTGTACTTACTGATTATTTCACTAAATGGGTAGAAGCAGAAGCATTTAAACAGGTACGAGAGAAGGAAGTTAAAGACTTCATTTGGAGAAATATAATATGCCGTTTTGGAGCACCAAAGGAAATCGTGTGTGACAATGGTCCGCAATTCATAGGAGCTCAAATCACAGAATTTTTTCAAAGTTGGCAAATTAAAAGGATAACATCTACACCATACCATCCAGTGGGTAATGGACAAGCGGAATCCACAAACAAGGTCATTATCAACAACTTGAAGAAAAGGTTACAGGATTCAAAAGGTAATTGGCCTGAGGTATTACCTGGAGTATTATGGGCTTATCGTACAACGACAAAAACAAGCATGGGAGAAACACCATTTTCAATGGTTTATGGTGTGGAGGCCTTAATTCCAGTTGAAATAGGAGAACCAAGCACACGGTACGTTCAAGCAACGGAGGAATCAAATGATGAAGAGATGCGGGTGAACCTTGATTTGCTCGAAGGAAGAAGAGAAACTGCATTAATAAGGATGGCAGCACAAAAGCAAGTAATTGAACGGTATTATAACAGGAAAGCACGCCTCAGATTCTTTAAAATTGGGGACTTCGTGCTTAAAAAGGTTTTCCAATCTACAAAAGCTGCTAATTCAGGAAAGCTAAGTCCAACATGGGAAGGACCCTACAGAGTTCGTGACATTGCGGGAAAATGAGCATACGAGTTGGAGACAATGGATGGCAAGGTTCTACCCTCACATAGGAATGCTGTCCACCTAAAGAGATATTATTTCTGAGAAAGTACCTACGATCAGGTATCGCTATATTAGAATTTTTCTTTGAATTGTTAAAATTTTACTAACGATTTTAGATGCTAGGCAAAAACCCTAACTCGTGCCAAATGATGAGTCACGACCTGCACGGCAAAATGGAATATTCTAAAATTGCCAGCCCAGGGTTACAAATTAATCTGATGGAAATATACACGGGTTAGACAGTCTTCATCTCTAATCGCACCTCCGAGTCCCGTATATTTTTCTGTTTCAGGAAAAGGACCAAAATTGAGAGAAACAAACAAGTGCTCGAGGCTTCATACTTCACCGCTCAAACACTTGGGGGACTACATATACACAGATACGTGTACGTGCAAAAAACGAAAATCGAACGAAAATCGAACAAGATTGAGCAAGATTTAAGAGAAAAATCAAGCTACAAAGTGACAAGTGTTGAGCAAAAGTTATGGAGTTTTCAGCATTCATCATAGTGTTCTTTCCCATTAGAACAAAGGGAGATTTATATCATCATAGTGTTTTTTCCCATGAGAACACAGATTCACCTCTCAAACTCATGAGAACAACGGAGTCACCTCTCAAACCCTTCTTAATGCATGAAGATAAGGTCATGACTATGTACTGAAACGGGTTATGAGGAAAAACCTTGTTGAATAATATTTATTTTGTAAAAATCTGTTAAGAGAAAAACAGTTACGAGAAAGTTATAGATGTATTTTAATACATGTAATATTCAAAAGCTTGTCCAAGTCCATGAATAAAAATTTGTCAAAGTTGTTTCAAACAAAACATGTGTATTCCTATTTCTTTCATCGTATTGTAACACCATTATGAAGGTGAGACGTCTTCTTCATTAAGTGTCGATATATATAAAAGGGCCCTCTTTTATAAACATCATGTTAATAAGTCATGAGAAGAATCATAAAGCATTTTCAAAGGATAAAAATGCGAAACTATTCTATAAGTCCTAAATAGATAAGGAAAAGGCAAGAATAGAACACATTGAAGTACTAACAAACTTCTTGATATAATTAAAAAGACTAAGTAGAAACTTAAGTCAACAAAAAGTTTATACAAGTGCCCCATTATGATAACTGGGGACTTTCACCAAAAAATCCCTTAAAAAATACCTAAGGGATAAAACCATCATCCAACAAAGAAAGTAAAAACAAAGTCTGGAAATTTAACTGGTCACTGAAGGGGTTGGCACATCAGAAGTTGCAATATTAATTTCACTTTCAGAAACAGCCACAGGCACGGTGGCAACTTCTGAAGAAGCAGCAACATGAGCGGTTTCAGCTGGGCTTGAAGTGTTAGGTTCAACGAGGGAGCAAGAGTCATGAAAGTTTCAGCTTCCATAGACTGAGTCGTAGAAATTTCACCCTCGGGAGCTGGAATTGCAACATCTTCAACTTCAACTGCCACAACAACGGCTTCGTCATTTACAGGTTCCTTAGCCACGGGAGCTTCAATTGCCGGAGAAGGAAAGTCAAGTGGTTGTTGGGTTCTTTCAATGGTTTCTAAAACTTTGGCCAACTCTGAGTTTAAGTCAAAGTTTTCTTGACTGGCCTCCATTAAAGCATCACGACGAGAGTTTAAGAAAGCCCAACTCACCTCTAAATCAAACTTCTCCTCAAGAAGTTCATACTCACTTTCCCACATAGCAAGATCATTCTTTAACACTTGATGTTCAGCTAAATGAGAATCAAGGGAAGCTTCAAGGGAGGCATGGGAACTCTCTAAGGCACGTACTTTGTCAGAGGAGATCCTTAAATCAGCTTGAACTTGAGTCAAGTTCTGCACTAATTCTCCTGCATATTCTTCTTTCTTGTCCAAGAGTGCCTTAAGTTCTCTGATTTCTTCACTTGACTTTGATAACTGTTCTGAAAAGCAACATTTAAGGCACTCCTTTGTCTTTTTCAAATTGACTTGAAGAAGCTTTGGCAACTGCTAACTCAGAAGTCAAACCTCGCTTTTGCTGCTCCAGGTGATTTCTACTCTCTTGCAATTCTTCTATAGTTCCCTGAGCATTCTCAAACTGCTCTTTCCAATTAGCTGCTTCTAGCTGGGCTCCCTTGGTTATTTCCTCAGCCTCGTGGATAGACTTTTCAGACTCACGAGTTTTCTTTTCCAGAAAGGAAATTCTTACCATCAATTCTGTACCAATGAGGTTAGCCTACAGTGACAACTCATAGAAATAAGAATTTAGAGATTAAAAATAAACTTGTTAGTAAGTAAAGAAAAAATACCTTCAAAGTAGAATGAACTATGTCATTCATCAGAGTTAAGCAACTGTGACTGCTCATCTTCTTCTTCTCAATATCTCCCATCAAAAGCCCAAGCCAGGCATCTGCTCCACCAGACTTCCTTAAAAGACTGTTATTAGCAGGAACATCAAGTGTAACGCTCCTCATAGCCAAGCTTCTGTTACTGGAACCCTCCTCTGCATGTTGAACAGAGGAAGGGGGAGCTATAGAAGGAGGAGCGGTAGAAGAAGTGAAAATAACAGGAGTCAAAAGACTCGAAGCAGGTAAGGGAGCAGAGACAGGCAAGGGAGCAGGAACATATAGAATGGGCAAGGAAGCACTTGAAACCAACAGAGGAAGAAAAAAGAACTTCATCTAAAACTGGACCTAGTTCTCCACTTTCAAAACCACCAATGAAGAGACGTTGAATAGACTCATTGGTGTCCATCGGAGTGGTTTCATCATCAGAAGGAATGTGAACAGGTTCGGTAAGAGAGGCACGGACAGGGGTAACTTCAGCTTCATCCTCGGAAACGATGCGTCTCCTAACTCTTGGTCTAGCTATCAAAGAGGTGTCTTCATCTTCATCATCCTCTTCTACAACTTTCCTCTTCGATAACGTAGCTTGAGTTCTCTCCAAAGAGAGTGAAGTACCAAAAGAGGCTCGAAGGGCAATAGCTACTTCAGATGTCATTCATCGAATAGCAAATCCTTACAAAAAGAAGGATAAAAAAGTTAGAAACAAGAAAGGACTTAACATACGAAAAAGCATAAAGAGATGCATACCGTGAGTTTTCACTTTCCAACCATGTAAATTGGAAATGGATTTCCAAGTTCTCGCCTCCATAGGCACGACTTTCAAGATTGAATCTACCCAACCACGGAAATTAAGAATGGGTTCCACATCTCTCATAGTTGCTACAGAAAAGCAAAAAGAGACGAAATTAGAAAAGAAATTGAAATTCTTAAAGATAGGTACGGTAAGTAAAAAAAAACTTACGTGCAAAGTTCCACTTCTCAGGGAAGGGGATATTTGTTTCATCTACCAAATCAACTGTGCGTACAGCAACATAACGAGTGTACCACCCACGATCATTGTCATCTTCAGGGCTTACCAAGACCCTTTTACTTCTTGCAGTTAAAGTAAAAACCCCATGGCGGAATAATTTGGGATGGTAAAGATGAATAAGGTGGGGAAAGGTAAAGCTAACATTGGCTTTTACGGACAAATACCTCAAACAAGCCACTACCCTCCATACAAAAGGGGCCAATTTGTCCCAAACAAATTTTGAAAAAACGACAGAAATCAAGTATAACTGGGTCAATAGCAGGAATAAATCCCAAAGTGAAGGGGTAAGTATAAACAAAAGAAAATCCAATCCTAAAAGAAGATATTCTCTGGTTTGGATTAGGGATCACTATACGAAGATCACTTCTCAAGTTGCAATCTTTTCGAACAATAGAAACCAAAGGTTCAGTGATTAGAGAAGGAAAAGTGTCAGCTTTCTCTAAATTAACAACTTGTTCACGAAGAGATTTTCTATCATTCTCAAAGGATAAGTCATTGGGTACTATTGAATCCTGTAACCTTTTCTTCAAGTTGTTGATAATGACCTTGTTTGTGGATTCCGCTTGTCCATTACCCACTGGATGGTATGGTGTAGATGTTATCCTTTTAATTTGCCAACTTTGAAAAAATTCTGTGATTTGAGCTCCTATGAATTGCGGACCATTGTCACACACGATTTCCTTTGGTGCTCCAAAACGGCATATTATATTTCTCCAAATGAAGTCTTTAACTTCCTTCTCTCGTACCTGTTTAAATGCTCCTACTTCTACCCTTTTAGTGAAATAATCTGTAAGTACAAGTAGAAATTTCACTTGACCTTTTGCTTGTGGCAATGGACCTACGATATCCATTCCCCATTTCATAAAGGGCCACGGGGCTATAACAGGGTGCAGTAACTCAGCTGGTCTATGCATATTATTGCCGTATCTTTGACATTTATCACACTTGGACACGAAACCGTTTGCTTCTTCTTCCATTTTAGGCCAATAATACCCTGCTCGAATCAGCGTTTTTACCAGCGACCTTCCTCCTGCGTGATTTCCACAATGTCCTTCATGTACTTCCCTCATCACATATTCTGTTTGGGAAGGTCCGAGACACCTTGCTAATGGTCCACCGAACATCTTTCGATAAAGATTTCCTTGATGTAAACAATAACGAGCAGCTTTTTTGCGAAGTGCATAAGCTTTTCTTTTGTCATCAGGCACGATTCCGCGCTGTAAAAAAGCAATAATTTTGTTTCTCCAATCCCATGTTAAATGATTAAAATTTACCTCGTTCTTATCAGGTTCGAGAACGGAATGAAATAAATGTACGACTGAAGCGTTTGCTATGTCTGCTGCAGATGCGAGATTAGCTAAAGCATCTGCCCCCACATTCTCATCTCTTGGGATCTGCATTACCTTCCAAGTTTGGAATTGCTTTATTAGTTCTCGTACCTTTTCGAGATATTCTTGCATTCGTGTCTCCCTGGCTGTATAAGTCCCCAGCATTTGATTGACCACGAGTTGAGAATCACTCTTGATTATAATCTGTGTTATGCCGAGTTCTCGTGCCAATTCTAGACCTGCAATTACAGCCTCATGCTCTGCTTCATTGTTAGTTATAGAATGACATTTTATAGTCTGTCTAATAGTCTCACCCGTAGGTGGTATGAGAATATCCCTAGGCCTGCTCCTTTTACATTAGACGAACCATCAGTGAATAAAATCCAAGTCCCCGGGTTTGCACCATTAAAAACTTGTAATTCTTTTTCTGCTTCTAAATGCATCCCCGGGCTAAAATCAGCTACGAAATCGGCTAATACTTGAGATTTTATAGCAGTCCTAGGTTGATAAATGATTTCGTATTTACTTAATTCTATAGCCCATTTTGCTAAGCTCCCTGACAATTCATGTTTATGCAAAATGTTTCGTAATGGAAAAGCAGTAACTACAACAATAGGATGACATTGAAAATAAGGTCTTAATTTTCTAGATGCCATGATCAAAGCTAATGCTAATTTTTCTAGTTGTGGATGTCGTGTTTCAGCATCTAGTAAAGACTTGCTTACATAATAGATAGGAGATTGTTTACCTTGGTCCTCACGGACTAAAACAGCACTTACCGCAACTTCTGACACGGCCAAATAAATGAGTAGCTTTTCTCCTTCCTTTGGTTTTGCCAATAGTGGTGGATTTGACAAGTAAGCTTTTAAATTTCTAAGGGCTTGTTGGCAATCTTCGTTCCATTCAAAATGATCTTGCTTTTTGAGTGCGGAGAAAAATTTAAAACATTTTTCTGAAGATTTGGGAATAAATCTCCCCAAGGCTGCAATTCTTCCCATTAGCCTTTGGACTTCTTTTTTACTCGTAAGGATATCAGAGATCTCCTCTATTGCTTTGATCTGAGAAGGATTTACCTCGATACCACGGTTAGAAACGAGAAAACCCAAAAATTTGCCTGAGGCAACCCCAAATGCACATTTTTCTGGATTGAGTTTCATATTAAATTTTCGTAAAATTTCAAATGTAACAAATAAATGAGAAATATGATCATGAGAATGCTGGGTTTTGACAAGCATATCGTCTATATATACCTCCAATGGTTTTTCCTAAATGTTTTTGGAACATTTTGGTGACCAACCTTTGATAGGTTGCTCCAGCATTTTTGAGACCAAAGAGCATTACTTTATATCAGTAAGTCCCCCTGTCTGTGATGAAAGAAGTTTTTTCTTCATCACTGGGGTCCATTTTAATTTGGTTGTACCCCGAATATGCATCTAAAAACTCAAGTTCATGTCCTGCAGCTGCATCAATTAACTGATCTATATGCGGTAAAGGGAAAGAATCTTTTGGGCAGGCTTTGTTAAGATCTGTATAATCCACGCAAACCCGCCACTTACCGTTTTTCTTAGGTACAACAACTGTGTTTGCTAACCAATTAGGATACTTTACCTCGCGGATTGACCCAATTTTCAATAGCTTTTGGACCTCATCTTGAATCACCTGATTTTTGAAAGTTCCTTACTTTCTTTTCTTTTGTTTTACTGGTGTGAAGGATGGGTCTTCATTTAGTTTGTGAGTCATCACATCCGGTGGTATCCCTGTCATATCAGCATGGGACCAAGCAAAACAGTCCACGTTAGCTTTTAAAAATTCAATCAACATACCTTGCATGTCTGAGCTTAAATTGGCTCCAACATAAACCTTCCGTTCAGGCCATTGCTCAAATAATATCACAGCCTCGAGCTCTTCAATTGTTGTTTTGATATTTTCATTCTCTTCAGGTTCTTGAATTGTATCAGGTCTCGAGTCTAAATCTGTCCTTTCTTGTTCAGTTGAGGTTTGATCCTTAATACCTTCAACAGTTTCCTGTAATTGCTATTTTTCTTTATTTACGGTGCTCGTATCTGTTACAGCGTTGATACTCCTGGCTGTCTGCTGATCCCCACGAATTTGGCAAATTCCCCACGGTGATGGGAATTTAATAACTTGATGTAGAGTTGATGGGACAACATCCATATTAGGGATCCAAGGTCTCCCCATGATCATATTGTAAGCTATTTCCATATCTACTACCTGAAATTTAGTTTCTTTAACAACACCTGCAGCAAAAGTTGTTAGAATTACCTCTCCTTTTGTTACCACACTTGAATTGTCAAATCCGGACAAGGTATGCGCCTTAGGTATCATTTTGTCTTCAGCTTGCATTTCACGTAATACCCTTAATAGTATAATATTTACGGAACTTCCTGGATCAGTCAAAACTCGTTTTACATTAGTATCATGTACAAGTAAAGATATTACCAGTGCGTCGTTATGTGGGGTCATTACTCCCTCGGTATCTGCATCATCGAAAGAAATACTTTCGTTTTCTAAAACCTGCCGTACCCGTTTCCCGTGTGTTATCGTTACTTTAGAAACCTTGTTGGAAGCCGTATATGTTACACCGTGAATATCTTCTCCCCCACTTATAACATTCACGGTTCTCTTGGGTGAAGGGGGCTTTGGTGGCTCTGGCCTATTTTTCATATAGGCTTGCTTACCTTTCTCACTAAATAACTCAGTGAGATACCCTTGTTTCAATTGATGATCCACTTCACTTTGTAAGAATCTACATTCTGAAGTTTTATGCCCGTGATCATTGTGGAATTCGCACCAATGGTCTGGATTGCGTCTATTTGGATTTGACCGCATCTCTTTTGGCCATCGTACCTTATCTCCCATGCTCCTCAAAACAGCTACGAGCTCGGAGGTAGTGACATTAAAGATATCCACCGAACCTTGCCTTTAAACTTCTGTCATCATCTCGTGACTCTTGTCTGTTTCGGTCATTTCTGAACCTTGATGAAGAACCAGATTCCATGTTCCTCGATTTTTGATCATACCGTTGACTATCCTGCTTTGACCGTGAGTCTTTCCATGCAGGTCCCATATATGGATCATACCTATTCTTACCTGATCTCTTTTCGATCTCTGATCTCCTGGAACTGCTCCTTTCTTCATGATGAAATTGGGGAACAGTATCTTCCTCGATTCGCAGCTTCGTATTGTACCTGTTATAAACATCATTCCAAGTAGTTGCAGGAAATTACGTGGATCTGTAGTACCATCGTATTTTGGGATGTCGGGTATTTTGAACTTTTTAGGAATTGGAAGGGGAGCAGCACTTGGCTTCCAAGGTTGTGAATATTTGTCCATATCCACTCCTCTAATCATAGGTGGTACTCCGGGGATTTGCTCTATGCGTTCGTTTTGTTCCTTAAGCTGTTTCTTCAAGGTTAGTACTAAATTTTGCCAATGAGAAGTAGTTGAATTACCTGGTTCCCCCTCCTGTGAATCACTGGGGGTTGCTCCATTACCCGAATTAATCAGCCCAGAACGGGGATTTTCCAACGTGTTGTCATTTGGTGTTGACGGTGCAGCAGGTAATCGACGGATTAGAGCTTCTAAAGCTTTGTCAACCCGTGCGTCAATTATTTTCTGTAAAACCTCATCTCTTCCATCAACATGCTCAGATTGATCATTAGGAGTGCCCTCACGAGATCCACATGGAGAACCTTGAGGGGAAAGATCATCACGTTGATCTCCATCCACTTGATGTGCTTGATTTTCATGAATGTTTTCGTTGTTGTTTGACATGATGATAACAACAGGTATGATGTAACGTAAAAAGAATAGATTTTTAGATCCCCGGCAGCGGAACCAATTTGTTTAACCAAAAATCTGAGTCTTTGGTCAAAGCTAGAAATAAAGAGAAATTTGGGTCACTGATAATCTGGAGACGAAAATAATAGAAGATTTCTGAGAATAATAAAGTAATAAGTAGTTTTGTATTTCAGTGTAATCTCAATAATATTTCGTGTTCTTACAGATGTTGAGTCCTTCTCTTTTTATAGTTGATTCTAGGAGAAGATGTAATGCCTTTGTCTTAATGAGGCAATTATGAGCAATAAATAACATTAGAAGAAACGTTACACAATCATTTCTATTTAATTCAAATTTTCTAACGTATTTGATATTTAATGCTGTATTTAGACTCTTTTACGTCATCAGATTCGTATCTTCAACTTCTTCCGATCTTCGGTCTTTAAATGACTCGAATAGGTACGAGACTCGTGCCATTTGAGTAACGGTCCACACCTATGTTGCTTTCTTCTTCCCATATCTGTTGTCGCCCGTGCCTCTTGGCTATTTATTGCGTTTTGACCTTTTGACCAGTCCACGTGTCATGACACGTCATCTTCAATATTCAGACTCAGTTTTTTCCCAATACAACATTATTTTTCTGAATAAAGAACATTATAAACACCATTAACATGTATTTCTAAATATATCTTTTTTTATTCTTGGAATCTCAGAACGTTATGGATCGCAGTTAACATCAGATGATCTTAATGAATTTGAAGCGTTAAAAAATGATTATGAAACCAATTGGCATCTGAATCATCTGCGAAGTGTTATTAGCCCAACACAAGAAGATTTGAAGTCCAGGTCAGTTAAGATTAAGAACAGACGGCGAGCATATCTAGACAAATTAGTAAACGATGGACAGTACTTTTCAGAGGACGCAATGAGGGAACGAGATCCATATTTGCACCATGAGTATGTTGGGAAGTTCCAAGATCCAAGTGGGAGGAGCATGGCAAGGCCAGGGGAACGATGGTCTGAGACTCTGATGAGGCGGTCAGAAGAGGCAATGCTTGTTAAAAAAATTAGGGATGAGCAGCAGAGACGAGGTGTGGCTCAAAGTGATTGGGTAGGATTTGACAATCAGGAACTTGAAAAGGTGGAGGAAGAGGAGGAGGAAGAAGAAGAAAGCGAGGAGGAAGAAGAAGAAGAAGACGAGGAGCAGGAGCAATACGAAGGTGAAAGGGGCATCTCAGCTAATAGACAAGAGGTAGTTGCTGTACCTTTTCTCTTTTTATAGATAGTATACCAAAATATTTGTCCTGCCTGCCTGCTTGTTAATTTTAGTTGAAATGCTAACGTGCAGGTTAGTTTTTGGAGGGTGTTTGGCTAAGTTTATAAGCGGATGAAACTGGTTTAAGCATCTTTTGGATTATCTACATGTTTGGTAAACATCCAAGGTGCTTATAAGCCAAAATCAGCCAAAAGTCATAAGTTGGTCACCCCTAACTTATGGCTTTTGAGCTTACAAGCTCTTTTAGTTTGTCCATGACTTTTGCTATTTTATCCTTAATAATATTTTATAATTCGCTATATTTTGTGGAAACTTTAGGGGTATTTTAGTTGTTTTAACAAAAAAACAACTTATCAGCATTTTTAAACCAAACATGTCGACTGCTTATTACAACACTTCTAGCTGAACATGTAGCTGCTTATTTTTAAAATCAATTTCAACACTTAAAAATGCTTTTCAGCATTTCAAGCTTATTAGCTATCTACAATCGACTGAACCAAACGGGCTCTTAGTAGGTATTCGTAATTGTCTCGTGTCTGGTTATTATAGTGCAATTACATCGAGGAAATGATGGGGTTCTGGTTATTTAGTGTACGTGATGCATTTTAAGATATAGACAATCATGTAACTCTGAACAAAGCTAATTCAAGAGTAACCTTAGACAGTGGCTATTCGGAATGAAAGAAAATAAATTGGTTATGTTTTATCGAATGTGGAAAATTATTTTTATATTTTTGTAATGGTTGAGTAGGAATGGGAAGATTGGTTGGAGGTACTTTTAATGTGTAGGGGTTACAGCATAAGGAGTTGCTCTTGTAGTACTTTGCCTAAAGTTTAGAAAGTTTTAGCTAATGATGCCCAAGTTTTTGCAACTTCTGACCCACTTATCTTTGCAATTTGCCCTAAGAGTTAACAAACTCTTGAGAGCTATGAAGTTATGCTTCTTAATTGCAAGTTCGAAAGTCCTACAAGGCTGCCTCTTAAGTAGTGCCAACTTGGGGTGGGTGGTGGGTGGGGGGGGGGAGGTACTATTTGTAGCTGTCTAACTTAAAGCGCTGTCTTTCCATTGAAATTGAGAAGTAGAAGTGTGTGTTGAAAAAAGTGTATGATTTTTAGGTCACTTCAGCTGAAAAGTTGATGTTTTAAGAGCTTATCTTATGGTGGAAATCTTCTATGAGCTCTCCCAGATATCTGCTTGTTGTAAAAAGCAGAGTGGAGGTCGTCTTTGAACCTTTTGGTTTCTAGTGTGTGTGCTTTTGCTTGCTCCAATTCGAGTTCCTACGTACCTTCATTGATTTAAGGCCTCCTTCAGTGAATTAAGTCTGTCTCTTGCTTAACATGGGGGCCAAAGGAATGCCAGGAGATCCTTACATGTTATCTTTTTCAAGGATTTTATGTTGGTTTCATCCCTCTCCTTTCTCTGTGCTGTTGCCTTCATATTCCTGGAGGCTAAGTGTTCAAGTATATCTTGTATGTTGGCACATTCGGTTTATTCTGAAGCTTTTTAGAAGCTCAACTTATAATCATGTCTAGGCTTTGTTGTGTATGCTTACCTGTCAATAGGGCGCCTCACAATTTTCATTCTCAAATCACGACCATTATTTTCTTGTTTATTGACTCGTTCTAGTTTTAGCGAAGCTGTGTAGAAGCTCAAGTTAGAGATATATTTTGGTTTCGTTGCCTGCAATAGTACTCTCACAACTTTTATTCTCAAAATATCGTAGATCATTTTTTTGTTTAGCCTGTTACCCTTACTTTTCCTACTTATCAGTGAATGATCCATTCCTTTTCCTATCAAATTTGAAGGTTCACATAAACAATCTTGATGCTTCTAATGACACGCCATCTGAAACGAGAAGACCTGCTGTGATGGAAACTTTGTCAATGGAGGAGATGCAAGAACGAATGGACCAGTTCGCTTACATCATGCAGCGAAAGTTTTTATTGGGAGAAGATAGTCTGGATTACTCAAAAATTGACGAGGATGAGACCTTGGATGATCATTGGATGAAAGAAGAAAATTATGATGCTGAAGAAAAGTACTTTGATGATGATGGCTGAGCTTAAATGCTGACATGACGCAGGGTGTGATTTTTGTTTTTGACATTACAAGTTTCTACCATGTATATGTCGTTAGCACAGTGGCGAAGCCAGAAATATTTCCAAGGGTGTTCAAACTTGAAAGAAGTAGAAAAAAAATTCCGACAAAGGGTGTTCAATATAGGTTTTATGTCTAAAATCAATATTTTACTTATATACACAGTGTAATTTTTCAGTCCCGTTGCTAAAGGTGGCTTCGCCCATGCGTTAGCATTTTATGCAGATATGCCTAGGTTTTGTGGTTGAAGGCAGATTTTGCAAGGGTTGTCGATGGCTAGGTTTTGGTCTTGATTTCTGGGAGTAGCTAGTAAGTTTATACTACAATTCAAGCCTGTCAAAAAAGAATTTATATTACAATTCTGCAGCCACACTAGAGTGAAAGAGATGCTGAAATGCTAACTTAGCAGCCACACAAGAGAAGGATAGAGATTCTTGTCCAGATAAGTGACATTGTGCTCAAGTCGAAGGATTCGGATTTACTTTAATAGCAAGGAATCTATGCCAATTGATAAAGTAGAAAACTCAGGGATTTTGAGAAGCTTCCTTGTTTTGGATTGATTTTATTGGTCTCTGTACAATAACTGACCTTATTGGACATTTGTTGCTCGGGAGTAGGGACTCTGCATGTTGATGTAGAGTAAGTGTCTACTACTCCAATTCCATACAAAGATTTGAACATCTAATATCTTAGGTCTGAATTAACAAGGGGTATCAATTTGAAAATGTCGGAGATGACAGATCAAGTTCCAGAGGTTTTTTTTTTTGGTGCTAAGTTCCAGAGTTAATTTCTTTTGTCTGCTCAAGTATTGGTGGGTAAAATTACTCGGTCTGAATTAACAAGGGGTATCAATTTGAAAATGTCGGAGATCACAGATCAAGTTCCAGAGGTTTTTTTTTTTGGTGCTAAGTTCCAGAGTTAATTTCTTTTGTCTGCTCAAGTGTTGGTGGGTAAAATTACTCACGAGTGAGAAGTAGCAAATGGCATGGACATTACCATTATGAAAAAATCTGCATGATTATTAAATCAACTTTAATCACTAGTGCTTTCTTATTCATCAATGAAATAAAATAGAAAGACAATCAATTTAATACCTGAAATTACAACAATAGGTTACAATTTTACCAAATTGACATGCACAAAAAATGTTCAAATTACTACAGAGTCCCTTGTGAAGTCAGCAGTGACAAAAAATACACGTATACAATCGCACCAAGATAAAATCTCCAAGCGACAATATACTAGCATTACCCATCCGAAAAAATCGTCTAAGCTCTTCCCGCCGGTATATTATCACCTTCTCCGGTCACAATTCCCTCATTTTCTCTCTGCAAAAATCACCGATACGCGTAAATTAGAGAGAGTAATGGGATAACACTCTCCCTTCATCAAAAAGCCCAATTTCTCTCTCCTCGTTCGTTTTCTCCGACAACGAAACCCTAGGGTTCGAGTGATTTCAAGTGTTGTGAAAGCTGAGGAGAGAGAGATGTACAAAGAAAGGAGAGGTGGCGGTGGATCGAAGGCGGAGATGGGACATGTAGTAGGTGATAGGAAGAGATTAAATGAAGCGTTGGATAAGCACTTGGAGCGGTCCTCTCCCTCTACCTCCACTACTACTGTTAGGTGTGCTAACGGAAAGGATAATCGCTTTTCCATTTCCAAATCAAAGGACCAGCTCAGGAACTCTGCTGCTCCACCTCCTGATAATAAGTGTTCTGATGGTATATATACTCACACAGACACGCACTATACTCCTTCCATTCCTATTTTATACTAATGTTAATTGACTTGCACAGAGTTTAAAATGCTAATTTAACTCATACACACGCAAACACACATGTATGCACGTAGTTTTTTAGATAGTATTAGTGATAGTGGAAAAATATATAATTTTCTTTTGAAAATGGAAGAACAATATTAGAGTGATGGTTGAAAAGTTCAATAGGGAAAATATCACGACAAAGTTTTAACATTTGCATAGTTTAAGGAATTTGAATTCTTGAAAGTTGTGAAAGTTTGTATGGAAATGGAGTAATGTTAAACATTTTAGACATCTCAAAGTTGAATTAAAACATCTTTATATAAGTTGGAACAAAGTCTTGAGCACACCTCGACTAATTCCATCGCATACCTGCTACCTTCCACTAGCACAGATATCGGGTAACTGTACCCACTAAGGTTTGGGCAAATAGGAAGAGATCACTGAGATTTGAACATGAGGCCTCATGGTTCTCCCCCACTTTATTAACGACTAGGCCACACCTTGGCTGTGGTTGTTGTTGCTTTTCTTTTTTCAATGTGTGATGTTTGTTAGTCTCTAGTGCACAATTTGAAATTTAGTTTAATGGTTATAGGTTTCAATTGGAAAGAGTATTGATAATCAGAATCACATTTTTAAGGCATGATGTAAACTTGAGGAGTTTACAAGTGTTAAGCTTTTTCTGCATTGGGGTACTGATGAAGAATGTGGCGACATTAAAGCTTCATTGGTCGTATGTTGATTCTGGTGCTAGTCTTGTTGTTATTATAGTTTCAGGGTAACACATGTCTTTTTAATCTTTTTAAGGTCTGAACTCTCTGAATGACAAGAAAATAAAAAAGGTGAGAGTTGATTGAAATGGCATAAGCTTTTCTGGAGTTCAATTGGTAGAAGCATTAATTCACCATGTTAGAGACTTGGTTAAAATAAAAGGATGGTTTTATTGCAGTATCACCTATCCATTTGTTATGTATGGATGAAATTTTTAATGGTAGTTTTACATAGATGATATGCATGTATTAAGTGAAACAAATCCGGCGAATATTCAAGGATGAAAAATATTTGGAGGCGTAGGAGATTCGTTTAGCTATAGTCAGTGTAACAACTCCAGCGAAGCTTTATGTTTTTTTGCTCTTTTTCCTTCTTTTGACATTTCTTAGTGTGGTGGATCATGGATGGGCATCTGTCAGTCGAATGAGACTACGTCATGCCAGTCATTTTATATCTAATTGCTTTCTTTTAAGGTTTCGTGATTCATTATACTAGAGGGTTACAATTAAGGCCCTGATGTAGGACATATACCAAAAAAAAAGTCCCTGATATAGGACCCTCGTGTTTAGTGATTGACTGATTGTTATGGCATTTACCCTTAGAATTTTCCAAGTTCAAGAGAATGGTCACTCTGAGAGCTAAATAGTTGGTAACATGCAGTGACTGTTTATTAATGAGCATTTGAGAGGATCACATGTCTGCTTTTTTTGCTCCTGATTTCCTGGCCGTCTTCCCAGCCTAATTCTTTTTGGTCATATGCTCAAAAGAAAAAAGGACGTCAAACGAACCTCGTCTCCTCTACCCAGTTTCCACTAGTCAAACGACTCCAGATGCAAAGGTATTGTTTCTAATTTTTAAACATATACTAAATTGAGAAATGCATCTCCAAAGTACAGCACTTCCAAAAAGAGATTGAGAGCGTGCTAGTAAGTACTCGTACCCAATAACCTAAAAGGTGCTAGGGTCAATTCTCATCCATGTTCCTCCCGTTCCCTTCTAGTGTTGCTTTTTATCTTCTTGAGCCGAGGGTCTATCGGAAACAACCTCTCTACCTCCCCAAGGGTAGGGGTAGGCCTGCATACACACTACCCTTCCAAGATCCTACTTGTGGGACTCCACTGGGTTTGTCGTTGATGTTGTTGTTGTTGTTGTTGTTGTTGTTGTTGGTCCTCCCATTCCCATCCATGCTCTCAGCTAAACAAGAAAAGAACAACAATAATAAATTATAATGAAAAATGATAAAATCATACACAAGTAGAACATCTTAAATTGGCTTATTCCTCATGAGAGAACTCTTGAAATCAAAACTAATCCTTCTTTTAGTATTTAAAGTTGGTAAATATAAAATCTAAAGAAAATTTTAATAATTTGAAACTTTTAATTGGCTGGTTTGACCAGTCAATCCATCAACTAGGTTTTGATACAAATTAGTTGGGATCAGGCGAACGAATCATCTGTAGTTTTGATAATGCGACTTTCAAGTAAAAATTTTTATGTTCGATAGCAAGTGTGAAAACTTTGAGCCGAGCTGTTTAAGTTGGACTGCCATAAGTGTGAGCGAACAAATCATCTGTAGTTTTGATAATGCGACTTTCAAGTAAAATTTTTTATGTTCGATAGCAAGTGTGAAAACTTTGAGCCGAGCTGTTTAAGTTGGACTGCCATAAGTGTGAGTTATTCAGATAATCAGACCTTTTGATTGTCAGTTTATGATCTTGTTGCTAGAAAATTAATTGTAATCCATAAGCTATTAGGATAAGGGGATCATAATTTATAATATAAGTTTCGTTGAGCAGGTAAAATTGATCTTTCCAAAACCTTCATGTTAAAGTTTGTGCTTGTGTTTCCGTTTTGCAGCAGAATCTGAAACGGACAGTGAGGCATCAGACATTAGTGGTTCTGAAGGAGAAGACACTTCATGGATCTCATGGTACTGCGGCCTACGTGGGAATGAGTTCTTCTGTGAAGTTGATGATGATTACATCCAAGATGACTTTAACCTGTGCGGTCTAAGCAGCCTTGTTCCGTATTATGACTACGCACTTGATCTGATTCTAGATGTTGAATCTTCTCATGGTGAGTTTTGTGTTTCCAGATTGGAGCATTTCTTTCTGCTCTATGCGATGATTTGCACGTCTGAATACACGCTACAGTTTCTCTTGCTGTCATGATTGTCCATTAATTGATTGGCCTGATTCGTTTCTCTCTCTCTTCACTTAGTTAGCAATTGTAGTTAATGAAAATTAGACAGACCATATTACTAATGGTTTGGCATTTAGAGAGATTTGTTTTCCGTTATGGATCTAACAATTATGTTAGCTGATCCCTACCAAAAAAGTAATTATGTCAGCTGATATTTGATACTCTCTTAGGTGGAATGTCTTAATAATTTGTCTTACGTGCATATATTGTAATCTGCATTTGATAAGATGATTGTTGAATTAGTTTGCCATTTGTATTATTCTTGTTGTACTAGTATGCATCCGTACGGCTCTTATGCATTGCTAGTTTGAAGCAAATCATGTCTTCTACTTGAGAGTTTCAAACGACACAAGAGGAACAGAATCTGCATTTAAATTCTCTGAGAAGTAAATGTTGCATTGGTGACTGGTCAAATTAAAATAGCTCCCGAGCATGATGTACTGAAAATGAGGACTGGTTTGCTGAGTTAGCTTCCAATATAATTTTGTAATCTAGTGATAAACTTGCCAAATGAACTAACCTACAGTCAAAGAAACATAACATTGGATTTTTAATAAGAATTTATTGAAAGTAAAACATCTTATTTTGGATATGAAGTGCTGTTTAGAGTGGACTCTGTAATCTGTATTTTTCTTGTATCTTAGAGGAGACCTTTGGCCTTCTATAGTTACAACTACTGTAAATTTGAAGATTTTTCTCTATATAAGATTATACTAGCAACTTGATGCGAGAAGCATTTCTCCATGCCATAATAGAAGTCAGGTTTACACCAATAGGATTTAGAAAGGTCTAAGCCTGTTATCTTGTGATAGTTTCTCAAAGGTCCTATGATCGATGAGAATGCCTGAAATGTGTAGGTGATATGTTTACAGAAGAACAGAATGAACTAGTTGAATCAGCAGCAGAGATGCTTTATGGTCTAATTCATGCTCGCTACATATTGACAACAAAGGGACTCGCTGCCATGGTAAGAACTTTTTGTATCATTGAAAAATATATGCTCTAATAGCTATAATAATTGAACATATCTGGTCTTTTCAGTTGGAGAAGTACAAGAATGCTGAGTTTGGGAGATGTCCAAGAGTTTATTGCTGTGGACAACCATGCCTCCCTGTTGGTCAGTCAGACATTCCTCGACAAAGCAGGGTGAATATATACTGTCCTCGATGTGAAGATGTGTATACACCTCGGTCAAGATATCATGAGAGTATCCTTTTTGTTCAACTTTGTTATTACTTAATGCAACATAGTTTAGTGCAAACAATATGTTGAATTAGTAGATTTACTAGTCTGCTTTCTTTCTCCGGGTATGAACTTCTCCCTTGAGGAAGGCCCCTGTTGTGTCAATTCAACCAAGAGGGTATAGTTACTATAATTAATAAGAAGCATAGTAAAGTCTGTGTAGAATAATAGAATCTCTTATTAGCTTATGAAGGAAGGGAGCAAGTGTAGCTTTGGAACCAGCAAGGAGGCATTAGGGAAAACCTAGATTCAAGGTCGGAAGTATTGGAACAAGACTCGAAAACGGAACCCTTTCTCTAGCGGCCTCTTGGCTTCTTTCTTTATGATCAGTCCAGGCCAGTAGCTGCTCCTGGCTCTCGGACAGTTAGAGCACCGACAGATAGAGCGAAGAGTCCATAAGGAGAAGAGCCAAGGCTTGTCGTAGATAAGAGTTGTATACGATAAGTTTGAGTCTTATCTCTTATTCGCGAGAATTTCTTCTCTCCGGTCTTGTCTCCTCACTAAGTGGCTGCACACACCTGTTTTAAAGATGGAGTCAAGCACGAGACGGGTATTTACTTGTTCCGGGAAATTTGGGATGTTAAATCCACCTTAGAGTTAGCAGCCAGCATTTTTAGTCATGTTAGCTTTTATGGGGTCTCTTAGTCCCATTGGGGGTTTATATACACTAGAAAATATAGAGAATCTAGTTCTTTATTATTCTATTTTTTTTTTAATTTTTGTATACTATTGACCTAAGATGAGCTTAAATGGAATCACATATCAGTGAGGATTCTCATAGCTTACCCCAACTTGACACATTTGAAGAGGGAATCAATCTGTGAACACTGTTGAATCTGTCGACACATTTGGACATTTACTACCAAGTAATGCAGTGATGATATTATTATTCTATTTTCCATTTTAGCATCTATAACAATGTTGCTTAAGCATTTCCTTTACTGTGCCAAAGACATTGATGGAGCTTATTTAGGAACTACGTTCCCGCACCTATTCTTGATGACATACGGACACCTCAAGCCACAGAAGATTTCTCAGAGCTATGTTCCCAGAGTGTTTGGTTTCAAGGTCCACAAGCCGTGATCCTGGTAGTGACCTACTGGCAATTGTATCCATATTAATGTGCTAGGAGAGGTAATACTTTTAATAGCACATCTAGAATTATTAAGGTTCTGTTGTAGGTTCTCTATTCTCCTACAGGCTTTCGAAGATACTGTAACGAGTTAACTTGAGCTACTTATGTATGGAGATACTTTCCATGCTAAAATTTGTGGTGTCAGAATCTCAGACTGCATTACATACTTTTTTGTTGTCCGAGTTTTATGTCAATGTACAACCATGCATCATAACTTCCATTTTCCACAGATTTCGTAGGCGGCACGTACTTTTAGGAGTGACAAACGGGCGGGTCGGATATGGTTCGGGTCGAAAACGTATAATGAAAAAACGGATCAATTAACCAACCCGACCCATATTTAATACGGATAAAAACGGGTTAACCGGCGGATAATATGAGTTACCCATATTATCCATGACTTCTTGTATATGATCACTTTTGAGAGAATTTTTAGTCGCCTTAACTTGAGGAATCCCCAATTTGAGGCTTTACAAATGTAAAAGTTAGACTCATTGATTATCCATTTAGAATGGTTCTTATTCATATTTGACCCGTTTTTAAAGAGTTCATTATCCAACCCATTTTTTAGTGGATAATATGGGTGGTTAACTGTTTTCTTTAAACCATTTTGCCCCCACGTACGATGGACCTTTTTCAGCCTATGGTTTCACCTTTAGTCTGTGATTTATGTCAAAAGGAGTCCTTCAAATATAATTTTCATCACTATCACACTGCGCTCTTGAATAGTCGTTATGATGTGTCTATAAAAGCCTTTTCTTTGATTTTCCTCGACTTCTGCTTAACATTATTTTTACAGGGTGAAAGGGGGTCTTGTGTGCTGAAATAGTAATTTTTCATATTGTGGCCGAGTCGGTCATAAAAATTACAGTCTCAAAGACTTTGGTTTAATGGCAAATGTATAACAGCTCAGGATGTGTGATAGGTGCACATAGCAAATTGAACGCCGACCTCACTGTTACACTGAGTTTGGTACTTCAAATAGAGAAGGGTAAAGGGCAGACTCATTGTCCATTAATCTTAAAAGCTTAAAATAAAGGTAAAAATATTAGTCGCCTAACCAATTGTTACAAATTCTTGTGCATACTAGTAAAATAAACTTATGGTTCAAGTTCAACCCGTAAAAAGCCTTTTCGCTCAAACCTGTGTTAAAGAGAAGAAAATCAATATGCAAGAGACGTTGGCTTTCTTTGTAGATCAGTCACGTTTTGTGGTTATCATCTTAGAAACTGGATGATATTGGTCGAAATTGGATATTATTATAACTTTTTTTTTAATTCATCTTACTCTACGGGCTAACTAACTCGGATATTATCTATTAGTCATTAAATGTCAATCACCTGAACTTAGATGATCAAGAATTTATGATGTTAAATCATAAGTTTTATGTCTCCGATCATGTGGTTAACTTTTGCATGCTAGTAAACTCACATTCCAGTAAAGAATCAGTGCATCAAATTTGAAGCCACATCTTGTTCATCACTAGAAAGGCTGCTGCCCAACACACGTGAATGTAACACAAACCGGTTACCAAGTTTGACCATAATTAATGCATCCAGATAACTCTAAACTTGACTGCAACAAGAGGCAATAATGACAGCAATCATCTCAGATTAAACTAGGTTTTTTCCCTACAGTATACTGAGCTGGTTCACAGCCATCAAAATTTCACGAGGAAAAACAACTCTGATCTTGAAACAGCAACGTTGGGCATAAAAGGTAAAACGTGCTCAACTCTCAGTCTGCTCCCTCAGTCTGCGAATTGTGCTCCTAACTGTCACAGCACTTGCAGTGCTGTTGCAAAGGAAATAAGAATTAGTTAACAATCACAAAAAGTGAAACTTGGTGTTACTGCTAAGAGAAAAAAAGAAATTATTTGACAACAACAAAAGGGGAAACTATGAACACATTCAAAGAGTAATTACTTCAATGTATATGCGCCACCAGCTTTTACTTTGCCACAATCTTTGCAGCCCCATATCCCCACTGCCTTTCTCTTCACAGCATACTGAACATAAAAATAAGAATCCGGCAAGCACAACAAGCACAATTTTAAAGCAGACTAATGCTCCGTAAAGAACAGAAATGCAGAATTGCAGCATAAATATGGTAAATATCACATTCCTAAACCAGAAAACCATACCTTTCCGCAAAACTCACAGAAGTACTTGCTATGCTGGCTAACCTCCATCTTCTTAATCTGCTTCCGCAGACTAGCACCATAACGGGTGCCTGAAAATAGAGAGCAAATCAAGTCAGGAGGACAACTTTATCAAAAATTAAAAGCACATAAAATTTCAACATCACAAGACATGCTAATCATTATCCTACATCACAGGAAGATGTAAAACTATAGCATTCCATAAAAGTTCTCATCATTTTAGCCACAAGAAAATGGGAACTAAAACAAGTTCAGAAGAGCACAAGTTGTCCTTAAATTTACCAAACGGGCCCAGCAGCTATAGAATCAGAAGCATAAACAGTCAAGCATAGCCCTTAATAAAGTTACACTTAGAAATGCATGAATTTTCATAAAGACAAAGGAGACCATAAGAAGGAAAATAAGAGGTAATAAGTAGCCATATACATACCATACTTCCCAACTATTCCAGCCTTCTTTGTCCTCTTAGTCTGCAACAAAGATAAGTATATCAACTTCATAACTTGGCTTTGAAATGGATAACTTTGAAAAGAGCTTGACTGAACAGAGTTCTATCTACACTAGCTCAACAAGGTCTAGATCTAGGTCTTCCATCCAGTTGTAGCCATAGTGAATCCATACAAACTACAGGGTAGCTGGCCTCTATGTCAGTTTTTTTTAATAAGGTAATTAGGATATCATTAATAGGCATCAAGAAGATGCAGAGATTGCAAAAGAAGGAAGATGTCAGCTCTAATAAAAAAAAAACTATCATAAGACTAAGGAGCTGACAAAATCCAAAAAAATATCAGAATATTTACCAGTGAATGATTCACACAACTAAAAGATTAACCAAACACTTAGCCTCTATGTCAGCTTTTCAATCATAAACAAATTGCTAAACTGCAATAATTGACTTCTCACAATGCAAGCCATTTAACAGCAGCCTCAGTTGGATAAACTATTCGAGAAGACATGGTAATAATGCAAAAGAATCAATATCTTGCACATGTTACTATTTACAGTATCTCAATAGATTCTTCAGCCTGACACTGCTAGTGCTATATAAAACATAGTTGATAAAAAAGGAAATCTCACTTAGCTTAGCAAAGAGCCAATAAAAAATTACACCTTATCAATGTGGATCTCGTTTTATTTTGTGAAATAACAATAATATGAACTGCATGTACATGGCGCTACTTACACTGGCTCAACTAGGTCAAAATCTAGCTCTTCTATCGAATTGTTACAAAGTGATCCATGAAAAATACAGAGTGGCTAGCCTCTATGTCAATATTTCAATCATAAGATAGATGCTGAACTGCAATATCTAACCTCCCAATGCAAGCGATCTACCCAGCTGCCTCATTGGGATGTACTATTGTCTATTGAGAAGAAATGGCAGCAATCCAAAAGAATTGATGTCACCCACACGTTACTGTTTACAGTATAATCATTTAAACTTAATTCCAGCAAAGCCAATTTTCTGATGAAAGTTAAGAGACAATTTTAGCATACCCTAATGTGTCATATTCAAAGCAGCGATTTGCTTATTGAACTCATTTCATAAAATATAACTGAACAATTATAATTTTTTTTGAAGGAAAATATATTTATACTAAGTTCATAACCATATCGACAAATAATTATGGCGCTGTGGCATTCTGCAGTCACTAACTTAAAATCCGTCTATCCAAACAGAACTATGATAACCCTTCTGAACAAGCTCTCAGTAACTCATAACACAACTATACTCGCTCAAAATAAGGGCGGAGAAGTCACAAAAAGAAATGAACACCAAAATAAACACCCAAAATTCATGCATAATACAAAAATAGCGTACCATATTCGCTGTGAATGGAGGTTCCCGAACTTGTGAGAGGGAGCAGCTGTTGCTGAAAGGCGATGACAGAAGACAACCCTAGCCATCTCTTTTGTTCGCCGTCTTATACCTTCAGCAAAGTAATCAGTTTCGCACTTCCGTTAGACCATTTGTGGATCGGGTAAGGATTGGCCCATTTGGGTGATGTTCAGATTGAGGGAGAAATTAAAAAATAGCCAGATTTACAAGTGGTCATTCAAAAATAGCCATAATTTCAAAAGTAATCGAAATTTAGCCAACAAATACTATTCAAAAGTAAAGATATACTTTTGAAAGTAAAGATAAATCCAAACGAAAATACTATTCAAAATCCGAAAAAATACTCCAGCATAATATACTGGAGTTTCAGTATAATATACCGGTCCAGCATAATATACTGGAGTTTGGAGCACCAATGCTCCAATCTCCAGTATATTATACTGGAACTACTGGAGTTCCAGTATAATATACCGGTCCAACATAATATACTGGAGTTTGGAGCACCGGTGCTCCAATCTCCAGTATATTATACTGGAGCCAACAAAGTATACCGGTCCAGCATAATATGATGGAAGTTCATACATAGGTGCATCGAACTCTAGTATAATATGCTGGACCGGTCTTTGTTGCATCAAAATAGTGGCTATTTTTCAATGACTTGACAAATGCTGGCTATTTTTGAATGACCAGTCCGAAAACTGGTTAGACCGTGCTATTTTAACTTAGATTGACCCAAATCGTTTTGGGCCTCCGAGCATATAAAGGTTGATTTGCAAGAATGGCCTTGGAAGTAGGTTATCTTGAACTTTAATTTTAACAAGTGTTACCTCTTTCTTACCCCGTGAAAATCACTTTTGATTTTTGACCTTAAAAGTTTGCTCATGGGACAAGCGGCGGTCAAGAAATTAATATCATCCATTTTCAAAATCATTAGGTATAATTTGCTGAGCTTAAAATTATATTTTTGGGCCTCCCAAAAAAATAATATCCGATAAATGAATTTGTTTTGTATATTAAGTATAAACTAGTATTAGAGTACGCGCTTTGCGCGTGTACCTTGCCTCAATAAATATTAAAGTTCATAAAAAAAGTCATATAAATATTATTTTAAGAATTATGTTTGAGTTATATAATAAAGTCAAAAGAAGAAAGTGTAAAATCATGAAAATGATGCTTAATGTTGATCCTATTTAATTAACTTAATAAAGAAAGAAGCTCTACCTCATGAAAGTCCTTAAAATCTTAAATGTTACTTCTACTAAAAATAAATTATTAATTATAATACGATTTCTATTCAACATGAACGACACTTATGAAGGATAAAAGTTAATCAACATTTCATGTTAATATTTCATATTTTTATGATATATTGTGTCAATATATATAGATAGATTAGACTCATCTATCGAAAAGTTTTTAGTGCGAACATTGGTCCTTAAATCATATCCCATCAAAATTATGGTGCAATTTAATTATCTGGATTCAAAATTTTAAATGTTAATATAATTTATTAATACATAATTATAGTTGAGGGAATAGTTTGATTTTCTAATGCTACAAAATTGAATATGTCGACCAACTTCAACTTTGTGACAATTAACTTCATATAAATTACTCTACAAAGTTTTAGATTGTTAGGTGCCTTGAATATTTTATTTTTAGTTAGGTTTATTTCCAAAACTTTATATTTATCTTATACTTTCAGATTATTTATTTTCAAAATTAACATATAAAACAGAAATGTGTAGGTAATTTTCAAAATTTATTCTTTGAAACTACACTAATTAATACTTCCAAATCTAAAATCCTCGTTGTTTTCAATCAATAACCTTTTTTTTTGGCTTTCTTTGTACTTTTAAGCTTTATAAATGTTTAGGTAAATATACCCATATTTATAATAAAATATATTATATGTCTACTTAACGTGAGAGGGTTCAAATTTTTGGAGTTAAAGAATAATTATTTTACCCAGTAAAGAATGTATCTATATATATCTTAAATTTATTTGCTTTTAAATTCCTAAATATTAGGAATTTATATGTAGTTCAAATAAGGAAATACTTAATAGCTAAAATTGTATTTATTTTAAAATCCTAAATATTACTAAGTAATAGTTAAATGACGATATTGTCTAATGTAAACTTACTTTTAAAAGGGTAAAAAGAAGAACGATATTTTGCTAAGGGTTGTCGTGCTTTTAATATAGTATGGATAAATAAATATATATACATATATATATATATATATATATATATATATATATATATATATATATATATATATATAAATTTATATATAAAAAATCACTATTATTTGGTGAACTACGTTTGACCTGATTCCTCTAATTATCCGCCAAAAATAAAAAAATTCCAATCGTCTAATTACTTGTTTAGAAACTTCTTTCTTTAAGATGAAGATTTTGACTGTGGAATCAAATTTTTGTAAATGCCAAAATTCTTTCCACACGATAGCAACCTCGTCACTTGCTGAGTAGATATTATTAGCTTACATCCAAAGTACATACATAAACTTAAAAATATGTATTTTCCTTAAGAAAAGATTTTCTAAAGAGTTTCTTGTCACATAATCACAAGTTCACAACAACAGAAAATCCTTCACCTGCATAAAGTATAAGCATACAATAAGCAAAATTAGACAATTTTTCTGAACTTATAATTTATTGCACTGAAGTACCTAACCTCTATCTTCATGTAACAGAAAGTACAAGTCCATATTTTTATTACTAATAAAAGACAATTTTTCTAATCAGCATGTTCGTCATCATTATCACATCCTCGCTGCTCATCTTTTAATAACGAAATTTTTTATGCCCCTCAAACTTATACTAACACTCTACTAACCACGAATTTTGGACGGTCTATGAGGAATTTAGCCATAACAACATATATATATATATATATATATATATATATATATATATATGCTACAATAAAATGAGTGGTATAATGCTGCCGCACCACGACACAAATAAATGACAAAGTACGAGAAGGGAGACTAGGTAACAACTTCCTAATATAAAGTTTTAGAGCGAACCTGTGCAATAATAACAACTATTAATTAATTTGTTCAACTTGCAGTTTTAAATTCATATGCATCATGGGTCATACTTCACTTATTGGTGCTCAAAATCTAGTTTGTTCATTTCTAAAAGGATCTTTACTTAGGTGTTTGCAGACTTTTAAATAATAAAATAAGTATTTTAAAGTATAAAATTAATTTTTTAAACTTTAAAGTTTTAAATTTCAATTTTGAATTTAAAATTTGAAATTAAAATTAAGTGGCTACATAAAATTATTTAATAAGACCAATATGTAAGGATTAAACTTCAAATGCTTTCATTTAAAAAAATATGTAAGGATCAAACTTCAAAGACTTTCATTTCATATTTCATTGCATAATAATACTTCAAATTAACTTGTTTTATAAACTAACTCATTAAGCTTAAATAAGTCTAACAAATTCAAAATATCCCAAATTATCTCAAATCAACTTAAATATGAATTCCTGGAGGACGCACAAGACAACTCTTGTTATGCCTCCTTAAACCAGTTGTGCTCTCCCACTTTCGATAAACATTAAAGACTCGATCACCGTTCTTGCACTCTACTTTGCGAACTTCTTCATTTTCTTCTACCACCTCAAAGTGTTCCCAAATATGTGAATGCACTCTAGAAGCATGGGGCATGATTTAACGTGAACCTAACAAAAATGGTAACCACTTCGCTTGATAATTGTTATTTTGTAGTGGTTACCGTAAATAATTGATAAAACTTGAAATATCAATTAATTGAGAACTTGAAAGTAATAAGCAATTCAATAATCAAAAGGGAATTGAGAGAGAATTAAAGTAGAAGAAGAGAGTAAGTTGTGGAAAAAAATAAAGAAGAAGGGTGTAACGACCCGACCGGTCGTTTCGAGAGTTATAACCCCGTTTCCCCATTTCTGCTTCTTTTTATGTTCTTCATCTATATTATGATATGTCGGGTCAGTTGGCTCGGGTCTGGAGTGGTTTCGAAGAGGATTTGAGACACTCAGTCTCTTTATGAGAAGCTTAAGTTGGAAAAGTCAATCGGATGTTGACTTATGTGTAAACGATCCCGGATTTGAATTTGATAGTTCTGTTAGCTCCGTTAGGTGATTTTGGACTTAAGAGCATGTCCGAAATATGTTTTGGAGGTCCGCAGTAGAATTAGGCTTGAATTGGCGAAAATTAGAGCGATTTCGGTCGGTAGTGGAAAATTTGATATCGGGGTCGGAATGGATTTTCGAAAGTTGGAATAGGTTCATGTGTGATGTGTTATAAAATTTGAGGTCATTCATACGTGATTTGGTAGGTTTCGGCATCGTTTGCGGAATTTAAAAGTTTAGAAGTTCTTAGACTTGAATCCTAGGGTAATTTGGTGTTTTGATGTTGTTTTGAGTGATTCGAAGGCTCGACTAAGTTCGTATGGGGTTATATAACTTGTTGGTATGTTTGGTTGAGGTCTCGGAGGCCTCGGGTATGTTTCGGGTGATTAACGGAACAAGTTTGGAAATTGGAGGAGTTGCTGAAGTTGGAACTCAGCTATCATAATCGCACGTACGGATGTCTCATCGCAGGTGCAAGCCCGCAGAAGCGAGCGGGGGATTGCAGATGCGAGATTGGAGGAGCTGGGCAGAAGGCGCATGTGCGATGAAGTTCCCGCACTTGCGATGGTTGCAGAAGCGGAAAAGAAGGCGCAGGTGCGTGTATTGGTCCGCATGTGCGATGTCAATTCTGCACCTGTGATGATCACAGATGCGGTCTAGAGGCACAGAAGCGGTCAAGGATTTTAAGTGATTTTCCGCGGATGCGGAGATTTTTGCGCAGAAGCGGCACCACAGGTGCGCATATTGAGTCGTAGGTGCGAAAAGCCTGCACAAAACCTATAAATAGAAGACTACACAAATTTTTCTTCATTTCTACCATCTTGAACACGAACTTTGGAGCTTTTGGGAGTGATTATGAAAGGGATTCAAGGATATTCACTGAGGTAAGTTTCTTGAGCTCTATTATCATTAGCTATGGTGTTCTTCCGTTGATTTCTCACCCAATTAGTGGAGTTTTGAAGTAGAAATTGGGGGTTAGGGCTTGGAATTTTGGAGAGTGGATTTTGGGGATTTTATGGAGCAATTGATGTCAATTTTTGATGAAATTTGTATGGTTAGACTCGTGAGTGAATGAGCGTTTGGGTTTTGTGACTTTTGTCAAATTCGAGGCGTGGGCCTCGGGGTCGGGTTTGAGCCAATTTCGGTATTTGGGTCCAATTTAGTAGTTTTGTTTTGAGGAATTGGTTCCTTGGCATATATTGATTGTGTTGTATTACTTTTAGCTAGATTCAGGACGTTTGGAGGCTGGTTCGGGAGGTAAACGCATCGCGGAGTAGGGTTTTGCTCGGATTGAGGTAAGTAAAAGTTATAAATCTGGTCCTGAGGGTATGAAACTCCGGATATCGTGTCGTATTACTATTTTGGAGGTGACACATGCTAGATGACGGGTGTGTAGGCACGCACCGTAGGAATTGTGACATGGTCCATCCCGTGAGACTGTAGAATCTATTAGCCTACTGTTTACTATGTGTTCCCTGTGTGTTTATGGATATTGATTGCACTTCATGTTAGAAATCCTGTTTAGGCCTTGTGATATCACTGTTGAGACCCGTGAGGTCGTGTACTTGATGAATTAACTGTTGTTAGTTGTTTTGTTCTCAGTCATAATATTACTTGCGTATTTTTACCTCCATCCCCTCCTATTTATCATTAATACATGTTATTATCTTTGTTTTGGCGGAATTATATGTTTTTCTGATAGCCCGAGGGACTGGAGAGGTTGGTGACTGAGATAGGGCCTGAGTGCCGAGTTGTGAGCTATGTGAGTGTGTGTGTGTGTGTGTGTGTGTGTGTGTGTGTGTGTGTGTGTGTGTGTGTGTGTATATATATATATATATATATATATATATATATATATATATATATATATATATATATATATATATATATATATATATATATATATATTTATGATCAGGTTGCACACCGCAACGAGTCTTCGGGCTGATTATTTATATTGGATCAGTTTGTATGCTACAACGAGCCTTATGGTTGTTTATATATTTAATCGGGCTGCAAGCCGCAATGATATAGCTTTTGGGCTGAAGGAGCCCCTCAGGATTTTGCACACCCCAGTGAGCGCAAATACCTATTGAGTATGATTATTGAGGGCTGAGAGCCGAGTGTTTAAGCTGTTGAGATGAGCAGAGTGACTGTTGCCTTGAGAGGCTGTACTTGCTTTCAGTTAATTGTTGCACTTAAATGTTATTTGTCCTTGTTGTACAAATTTCTGGAAGACTTGATATCTAATTTACTTGAGCACAAACTGATGTGTACTAAACTATTGAATTTGAAAGTATGATTGTTCTTATTTGAAAGATATTGAGATAACTGTATTTGCATAGCTCGTCACTACTTCTCAGTACCTTATTTGTTTCTGTTACTTACTGAGTTGGAAGTACTCACGTTACTCCCTGCACCTTGTGTGTAGATCTAGGTGAGACTGGTTACAGGTATCGTTGAACTCATGCATGGTTGACTGCTCGGAGATCTACGAGGTAGCTGCCAGCGTCTGCAGCCCTTGGCTCTCCTTCCATTGTTGTCTTTCTTTCTATTTTTGTGGCATTTGACGGATTATTGTAAACTTTGATTCTAGACCAGTTGTAGATGCTCATGACTTAGTGACACCCCGATGTCGGGCTATCTTTTCGCATTTTGTATTTGAGTTGAACTCTTTTATGAAGTTTTTTTAGTATGAAAAAGCTTTAACTTATCTTTTAATGAAATATTGAAGTGTTTTAAAAGTGTGTCGGCTTGCCTAGTACCACTATAGGCGCCATCCCGATAGGATTTAGTTTTGGGTTGTGACAAGTTGGTATCAGAGCCTAGGTTACATAGGTCTCACGAGTCATGAGAAGGTTTAGTAGAGTCTTGTGGATCGGTACAGAGACGTCGATACTTATCTTTGAGAGACTGTAGAACCCTTAGGAAACTTTACATTCTTGAACTCTTGTCGTGCGAATCTGTTGATTTTGGTAACTAAACTTCTGTTATTCTATTCTCTCACAGATGGTGAGCACACGTGCTACCGTCAGGATGGACAACCACCAATACACCCAGTTGGGGCCGCGAGAGGCCGATGTCATGATAGAGGTCATGGTAGGGGCAGGGGTGTAGCCCGCACAATAGCTATGACAGCATATGCAAATCCACTGGTTGCCCCGGTACAAGATCAGGTCCCCAGTTGTGGATGCACCAGCGGGACCAGCTCAGGCACCAGTTGTGCCCTTTGTGATTCCAGGTCTTTAGGAGACCTTAGCTCAAATTCTAACCGTGTCCACCGTTCTTGCTTAGGTGGTCTCTGTTTCTGCTACAGCAGCCACTTCCCAGGCTGGAAGAGGCACTCAGACTCTCGCCGCCCTGATAAGTAGGGATTTTGACCGCTTATTTGCTCTCTTTTACTTGCGTTTTAGCTCAAAAATGCTTAAAGGTATTTCCGAAAACTAACAGAATGTGCTTACTTGCAAAAATATTAGGAAACGAGCCAAAGAAGTCAAGATCAACTCATAAAGGAGACAAAAGTGAACAAGAACCAAAACAGGGCAAAAAGGGCTAACAGTGCGGACCGCATAATTCTAGTGCGGCCGCAGAAAGAGTTCAGAGAGTATGTTTTGGCCAGTTCAGGGAGTGCGGACTGTACTGAAATTGTGAGGCCGTAGGAGGTCAAGGGACCGCAGGATTGAGATTCAAAGAGCTGGAAAATTAAGGAGTGCGGACCGCATTACTTTTATGTTGTTGTAACCATTTTTATACGGACCGCAGAAGACCTCAAGTTCCAAGCCCAAGTTCCCAAGAGTGCGGACCGCAACACTTTTGTGTGGCCGCAGAACTCCATTGTGCGGACCACACCAGAATTATGTGGCCGCACAACCTTCGTAGGAGCATTTTTTTCAGATATTTTCAGCTTAGTATAGATAGTACTTTTAGTCATTTTTAGGTTAAGTTTAGTTAGCAAAGGTGCACCCGAGCATTTTTCTTTGCTTCTTTGAGTAATTTTGTATTAGATTGACTTCTTAACACTAGATTTTCTTTGTTTAATCAATGATTATACATTCTATCTTAATTTCTTCTTGCATTTCTTTATTTTTCATGAGCAGCTAAATCTTTAGCTAGGGTTGTGGCTAAACCCTAGTGTGGGTACTTAATGAGTATTTAATTTTAGGGCTTGTTTGTGATTGGGTTAGTGATATTTAGCCTTGTTTATGCTTAAATCCTAGAATGGTTGCAAACATTGATTCATGCCTTTTTGACCTAGTCTTTGCTTGAGAAAGAGAGACTAGGTTTAGGAAAACTTGGCTAATAAGGAATTGGTCAAGAAATTGATAGCCTCAATTAAAGGGTCAAATCTAGAGATAATAAGACCCGACTTGAGCATATCACTTGATTTGTGCAATACCCATTTGTGCTTGAGAAAGCCAAATTGGGCAAAATTACTCAAACTACTGAGAGGCATAGAGTGAGCAATTGTGTGTGATTGCTATACCACGACCCCGATAAATCAAACTTGCCCTATAGTTTACAACCCGTTAGGTAGCCACCTAGGTGCAAGTCACGACCTTAGATTCCTTTATCATTTGAAAAACAACCAAAATGAAAAACATTGTCTTCTAGTTTATTACTTGCAATCATTAGTTAAAAGTAGAAATAGAAACAACCAATGAATATGTAAAAGTGCAATCTAAGGCACATCATACATTTACTCTAGTTATATACCTAATCCAAATTCTAAGTCCCTGTGGATTCGATCCCGACTCGTGTTGGGTTTATTATTGCTTCAACCGCCTCACTACCTAATTGTGGTGTGAGTTTTGACGAGATCAATTTTTGGCGCTGTTGCCAGGGACTTAAAGAGATTTAGATATATATCTAGGTTTTTATATGTTTTCTCTTTCTTTCCTTCCAAGTCACTAATTTTTTGTTTGAATTGATTTTAGGTACAAAAATAGCTCTCAACAACGATCCCATTGGAAATGTGCCATTGGGGGAGGACGTGGAAGATGATGCAATGGATGAGGTTCCTATTGAACCTCAAGCTAATAGACGAGGCCGCTCGCCTCACGATAATGTGCATGTCCCTCCCCCACCGATAATTTCCAAATGAGGGTTATGCAAGTGCTATAGTCCCGCTCCGCATTAGGGCAGACAACTTCCAAATTACCAACGTGATGCTTACACTCTTGAACAATGGTATTTCTTCATCGATACTTGTTGGGGGAGAAAGCAAACAAATGTTTCTGAGGACGTTCTGAGGTTGAGGTTATTTCCCTTTTCTTTACAGGGAAAAGTATTGGACTGGTTAGAGAGGTTGCCCAACCATTCCATCACCACTTGGGATGTGTTGGCAGAAAAGTTCATTTCCAAATTCTTCTCTCCGAGACATATGGCAACGCTTTGGGATGAGATTCTTGCTTTCAAGCAAGAACCCAATGAGCCATTGCATGAGATTTGGAAAAGATATCATACCATGGTTAAAGAGTGCCCGAACAATAATATGACTGATGACATGATCTAATAGACCTTCTACAGGGGGATCAACACAACTAATCAATGTATGGTTAATCAACTCGCCGGAGGGAAGTTCATGAACACGCCATATGTGAAGCTTGTAAAATTCTTGATGAGATGGCGTATACCTCTTTGGCGGGGCAAACTAGAGCCAATGTACCAAAAAGGTGACCCTAATGTTATTCACCTACACAAGGAGCCACGTGATCATGGGCAAGCTATTGCCAAGTTGACTTCTACCATGAACCAATTGGCCAAGGTTCAGCTTCAACAAGTTCAAGGGCCAGAACAAGTGCATGCAATGGAAAGTGTGAATATTATGGTAAACAAAAGATGGAAACAAGGTCACAAATGCAAAACCATCCGGAACAATTCATGCAAGATGATAGTGGTTATGATCAAGGTGATTCATTCAATGAGCAAGATGAAGAAGTTCAATATTTCAACAATTATCAAGGTCAAAGAATCAATGCTCAAGGGCAAAACCAACAACAATGGAGATCATAAGGGAACTAAGGTAATTGGAACAACCAAAACCACCAAGGCAGTTAGAGTGGTGGCAATTCTAATCAAAGCAATTGGAACAATCAAGGAAATCAAGTCAATTAGAGTAATCAAGGCAATTGGGGTAACAACAACCAAGGCAATTGGGGAGGTAATAATCAAGGAGGGTGGAACAACAACAACAACCGGGGGCCGGGTTTTCAAAGGCCTCCGATGTTCCAACAACCAAGCAATCCACCTCCATATCCTTCCCAAGGCCCGAGATCTTCTTCCAATGAGATGGGTAGAATTGAAAACATGTTTAAATAGATGATGGAGAAGAATGCCGACTCCGATACTCAAATAGCCTCGCACGACACTTATATTCGGAATTTGGAGGTTTAATTAGGCCAAATCTCACAAGCGTTGAACACTCGTCTTAAGGGGGCACTACCTAGTGATACGGTGGTGAACCCGAAGGGTGGGAATAATATGGGACATGCTATGGCCGTGACTACTAGAAGTGGTAAAGGCGGAGATGTAACCACCTCAAATCAAAGAAGGATTATGGATGAATATGTTGTGGTTCAAGAGGATGATATCCAAAGAAATATGGTTCAAGCTAATGAAGAAGTGAGAATTGACATAGATGAAAGTGTGGAGGAGACGCAAGAAGAGGTAAACCCGTCTAGGGAACACATAATTGACATGCCAGAACCAGTAGTGCCAAAGGCTAAGGCACCAATGCCAAGGCTCCCTCCTTCATACCCTCAAAGGCTTTCAAATCAAAATAGTGAGAACCAATTCAAAAAGTTTATTGATATGATGAAGAGTTTGTCCATAAATGTGCCATTGGTTGAGGCATTAGAACAAATGCCCAGATATGCAAAATTTATAAAGGATTTGGTAACCAAGAAAAGATCAATGAATTGTGAGACCATCAAGATAATTCATCAAGTGAGTGCTATTGTGCACTCAATGGCTCCAAAGTTGGAAGATCCAGGCACTTTCACAATCCCTTGCACTATTGGGAGTGCCGATTTTGCGAAAGAATTATGTAATCTCGGTGCAAGTATCAACTTGATGCCCTACTCTGTGTTCAAAACTCTAGGAATCGGGCAACCAAGACCAACATCCACGAGGTTGCAAATGGAAGATCGGACAATAAAAAGGTCTTTGAGCATTATTGATGATGTATTCGTTAGAGTTGATAAGTTCATCCTCCCGGCGGACTTCGTTATTATTGATTGTGAGTTGGACTATGAGGTGCCTATCATTTTGGGTAGACCTTTACTTGCTACGGGGAAGGCTTTTGTTGATATGGAGGCCGGTGAGCTCACTTTTTGGGTGGGTGACGAAAAGGTAGTCTTCCATGTGTGCAAATCAATGAGGCAACCGAATAGTAATGAAGTTTGTTCATTTGTGGATTTGGTGACCGACGTGATAGTTGATGATGCTAGTGCAACAATGAATGTTGAGGACAAATTGGAAGCAGTTTTGCTCAATCTTGATGATGATAAGGAGAGTGATGGCTATGTGGAGTGTGTAAATGCATTGCAAGGCATGGGTTCGTACACTTATGAGCCCCGAAAGCTATCTTTGGATCTAAAAAACCGGAAGACTCATCCAATAAAGCCCTCAATCAAGAAGCCTCCTACCTTGGAGTTAAAGCCATTGCCCCCGCACCTCAGGTATGAATTCCTTGGCCCTTCTTCTACTTTGCCGGTTATTCTTTCTTCGTTCTTAACTAACATGCAGGTAAAGTCCACATTGGAGGTACTACAAAGGAGGAAAAGAGCAATCGGTTGGACTTTGGCGGATATCCGGGGCATAAGTCCCTCCTTTTGAATGCACAAGATTATCTTGGAAGAGGGTTCCAAACACTCCGTTGAACATCAAAGAAGATTAAATGAAGCAATGCAAGAGGTGGTGAAGACGGATATAATCAAGTGGTTAGATATCAGGGGTGTCTACCCCATTTCCGATAGCTCGTAGACCTCTCCGATGCAATGTGTCCCAAATAAAAGGGGGCATGATTGTGGTAACAAATGAGAAGAATGAATTGATCCCAAAAAGGACCGTTACCAGGTGGAGAGTGTGCATGGACTATAGGAAGCTCAATAAAGTTACTCGGAAAGATCATTTCCCGCTTTCATTTCTTGACCAAATGCTTGATAGGTTGGCCGGACGTGCTTTTTATTGCTTCCTTGATGGATACTATGGCTATAACCAAATTCTTATTGCTCCCAAGGACCAAAAGAAGACCACTTTCACATGTACTTATGGTACTTTCTCATTTTCAAGGATGCCTTTTGGGTTGTGTAATGCATCGACAACTTCTCAACAGTGTATGATGGCTATTTTCACCGACATGGTGGAGGACATTCTTGAGGTCTTTATGGATGATTTTTCTGTGGTTGGGAATTCGTTTTAAGATTGTTTGAAAATTTTGGATAGGGTATTGGCTAGATGTGAGGAGACAAATTTGGTGTTGATTTGGGAGAAGTGTCACTTCATGGTCGAGGAAGGCATTGTCCTCGGCCATAAAATTTCAAAACATGGTATTGAGGTTGACCAAGCCAAAATTGAGGTGATCTCCAAACTCCCTCTCCTACATCCGTGAAGAGAGTGAGGAGCTTCTTGGGTCATGTGGGTTTCTATCGCTGATACATCAAGGACTTTTCCAAGGTGGTGAACCCATTGTGCAAACTTTTGGAGAAGGATGCCAAGTTCCATTTCAATGAAGATTATATAAAGGCATTCGAGTTGCTTAAGTTCAAGGTGACTACTACTCCTATTATCACCACACTAGATTAGAGCTTACCTTTTGATCTCATGTGTGATGCTAGTGATGTTGCGGTTGGAGCTGTGTTGGGACAAAGAATCAACAAAATTTCCATCCAATATACTATGGTAGCAAGACCATGAATGATGCCCAAGTCAACTACACAGTGATTGAAAAGGAGTTACTTGCTATTGTTTTTGCCATGGAGAAGTTCCAGCCATATTTGATGGGTACTAAGGTAATTGGTCACACCGACCATACGACACTTCGGTATTTGATGAGCAAGAAAGATTCTAAGGCAAGGTTGATGCAGTGGGTGCTTCTTTTGCAAGAGTTTGATCTAGAGGCTCAAGACCACAAGGGTAGTGAGAATCAAGTGGCGGACCACTTGTCCCATTTGGAGGAGGAGGGGAGGCTAAATGATGGCCTTGAGATAAATGATTCCTTTCCCGACGAATAATTGTTAACCATTTCAATGACCGGGATGCCATGGTTCGCGCATCTAGCCAATTATCTTATGAGCGGCATTGTACTAAATGAGTTCTCTTCAAACCAAAGAAAGAATCTCAAACAGGATGGCTTGAATTATTATTTGGATGAGCCGTATCTTTTTCGGATATGTACCGATGGTGTGATTCGGCGATGTATACCGAAAGAAGAACAAATGGAAATTATTGAAGCTTGCCACTCTTCACCGTATGGTGGTCATCATGGTGGAGCTAGAATGGCTACAAAGGTTTTGACTTGTGGATTCTATTGGCCTACCCTCTACAGGGACGCTAGTGAACTTGTCAACCGTTGTGATGAATACCAAAGGGCCGGTGCGGTGGGATTTTAGAAAAGAGTGAGATGCCCCTTACAACTAGTTTAGAGATTGATATCTTTGATTTTGGGGTATTGATTTCATGGGACCGTTTGTAAGCTCTTGTGGAAACAATTACATTTCGGTGGCTTTCTTGAAAAAGAACATCTTTACAAGGTTTGGTACTCTGACGGCCATTATTAGTGATCGGGGTTTGCATTTTTGCAACCGGGCTTTTGATGCTTTGCTCATAAAGTTTGGTGTCACTCATAAAATCTCAACCCCCTACCATCCTCAAGCAAGCGGACAGGTTGAAGTCTCCAACCGGGAGATCAAGAGTATTTTGTCAAAGACTGTGAATGCCAACCGAACAGATTGGTCAAGAAAACTTGATGATGCTCTTTGGGCTTATAGGACGACCAACAAGATGTAGATTGGGATGTATCCACATCGATTGGTGTTTGGGAAGGCATGTCATCTTCCGGTAGAACTTGAGCATAAGGCCATGTGGGCGTTGAAAAAGTTGAATCTTGAGTGGGATGTCGCTGAAACCTAAGAGTGGTACATTTGAATGAGTTTGATGAATTCCGGTATCATGCCTACACAAGTTCGTTGCTTTACAAGGAGAAGATGAAGTACCTCCATGACAAGTATATCCACAACAAGGAGTTCAAAGAAGGTGGTTTGGTGCCATTGTTCAATTCCTGGTTAAGGATGTTCCGAGAAAGCTGAAATCAAAATAGAGTGGGCCCTTTGAAGTAGTGAATGTAACCCCCTTTGGTGCTCTAGATTTGAAAAATAAGAATGGTGAGTTTTTTAGAGTCAATGGGCACCGGGTTAAACATTATCTTGGCAAGGTTGATGATGGCCACATTGTGGTGGTTCTTCATTTTAAGTGATTGGTAATTTGCGTCGTGCCACGATGTTAAATCAAGTGCTTTTTGGGAGGCAACCCATGCATTTTTCTTTCTTTTGTTTTTCTCCTTTAGATTAGATAGGCTTTGTTTTGTACTAACCAGTTTTGAAGTGTATGCAGGAATGGGTGTGCATTGTAGGGACTGTGCATGAAAAAATTGGCTAAGTGTCAAATGCATAGTCTCTGAAGTTGGCCTGTCAAAATTGCTTAAGGAATTGCGGCCGCGCATATTTTTGTGCGGTCTGCACTAATGCTGTGGCTGCACTCATTTTTGTGCGGTCCGCAGCCAGTCGTCTCAAGGGCAGGTAAGGAGTGCGGACCGCATTAAAATTATGTGGCCGCACTCAGGTCAAACTGTGGGTCTGACGGGTCAATAATATAAATAGATCTTTTCTCCTCATTTTACAACTTTACGACCCTGAACTCTTATCACCCAAAACTACTACAGTGCACCCCATTTGTTCTCAATATTCTATCATTTCATCGACTTAGATTCTCACCTGCATCTTCATTACTGGTATGTTAATTTCTTCATTAGATTCTTCATCTTGTTTGATTTTGTTCTTAGATTTAGGGTTACTTACATGCCTAAAAATGTCTATGTTTAGTTGTTTTTACTTAGAATCATGTGGGTAGTTTCTTAAAACGTTAATTGGGATCTGGGTAAGTAGCTAATGATGTTTGATTCGTAAAATATGACCACTTGAGACCAAAATTGCATGAACCCTAGGTCAGTGCCAGTCAAATTTGAATTGTGCGGCCGCACACATTTTTGTACGGTCCACAGTGGAGGCTATGCGGCCGCACTCATTTTTGTACGGTCCATAAACCTTTGAGTTAGGCAAATGGTGAGCTTGACTTATGCGGTTGCACCCAAAATTGTGCGGTCCGCAATGACCTCGTACGGCCACACTCATTTTTGTGCGGTCCGCAGTGATGAACTACAGAGACCCCATCAGTCTGAACCTAGGGCTCTATGGCTGCACTCATTTCTGTGCGGTCTGCAATGGGCACTCTGTGACCGCACTCAATTTTGTGTGGTCTGCAATGGGCAGTCTGCGGCTGCACTCACTTTTGTACGGTCCGCACTGCCCCTTTTGAGAATGTTTTTTCTGCAACTTCTACTCATGTTCATGCATACATTATAAGCTTCAAGTGTAAATGATTTCTAGTTCCTATGTGTTGGAGATAATGGTCCGTTCATGTGGTAGAGGATATACACCACAAAGGAGGGAAGAACCCTCTCGAGGCCGGGGTCGAGGCAAAAGCAATCTACTTCTAGCAACCCAAAAGGTTATCAGCAAGAAAACAACAGCCAATAGAGCCCCTGACACCTCAGAGACCAGTAAGTACATCCCATCTGGGGAAGCTTCTGAGGATAACTTCGTGCAAGCATAGTCGAAAGCCCAATCACAACACTTCCAATAGAGATTTCATTTGGTCAATAAGTCTTCTTCAGGTGCCAGTTCATCTGAAGGTTCGGAAGAGGGAAGCCAAGACTCTGAGCCCTCTTCCTCACATGCCCCCCTGCTCCAATAAACTTAGATGATGATGATGTTTCAGATGATGGGAGAAGGAACGATATAGTAGTGCCGGGTTTAGAAAGATCAAGGAGGCCAGAGATATGTGAGGACAGATTTGTTAGTGCCAATGCCTTCGCCAAGTTCAGGGAACGGTGGCCATAGAGGTCGCTCACTCTTGAGTGACAGTTCTTAATAAAAGACCTGAACAAGCACAACCCTAATGTCCTTAGACAATTTCAAGAGCAAAAAGGTTGGAAATGGTTCACCTCCAGTGTCCTAGATGCAAATGAGTACCTAGTCAAGGATTTCTATGCAAATGTTTCTCACATCAAGCAGGGAACTAAGGTGAGAAAAGTGCGGAATCTGAAAATCCGCTTTGACTCCTGTGCACTAAACAAATATGTGGGGTTTGATGAAGTGAAGGCAGTGCAGTATTTGGAGAGTCTAGCCATGGGTGATGCAGCTCGTCCATGGTTGGCTGAGATTCTAGCAATCCCAGGGTCAACATCTCTGTGGTTCACAACAGGGTTTTTTCTGGGCCACCCTAAACTTTGAAGCAAAAGAGTGGCAAACGTTTGTGAATAGCCGCATTGACCCATGCATCAATGAAAACATGCTCCCATTGATTCAAGGGTAAAGCTACTACCTCCACTGGCCAATCTGAAGAGCCAGTGGTAGTGGTTACTGATGCAGCTGTTGAGCCTTCCACAACAGTCGGTACTTCCACCGGGACAGCAACCATGCCACCATCTTCATCCTCTAGTCCACCAGCTTCTGCTAGATTAGCAGTTCCATTAACAATGCCAGCTTTATCTACCTATCCTCAGACTGCGCTGCAAGTCTCCTAGATATTGGTAAGTCTCAACAACTGGATGCAGGCAGCTACTACAAAGCTGACTAATATATCCAGTGCTGTTGCAGCACAGTCCTCAGCCCCAGCAGAGCCACAGGTACCTCCGTCAGTGGAGGAATGTTTAACCTAAAAAATAGTTTTCAAGGTCAAAGCAATAATTTTATATGATGGGCCACAAGTAACCGATTTAATCTGAAAGATATAAAATTTTGTTAATACAACGTGATAGAGAAGTGGAAAATAACTTCTATGACAAATAATATAATAAAAATAAAGCAGAGAAGAAAAAATTCTTATTAAATGATCCTTGATAGGATAATGAGCCGAAGAGAGCTTGAAACGCCGAACTATGGCTAACTTGGGAGTAAGATGCTATGAATATTACAACGTATAAAATTGTAGAGAAGAAAATTAGATCCCCGAGATGGTGGTAAAAGTATGTCTATTTATATGGCTAAATCTAAGTAACTAGTCTCCTTGAATTATGGGTCCATTATGAGCAGTTACTCAATCCATCCATTACTTTTGGAAGACTTGTAACAACTGTGTAAATGCTGGAATTCCGTAACTGATAAGTTAATTCCGTAACTGATGAGTCAATCTCGTGCCTGTTGAGTCAATCTTGTAATTGATTGCCTTGTTGAGACAGTTACAATCATTTATTGCATTTATTAATAATTGATTTGCAACTAATGGTGTAATGATGGTAAATCCCATATTATCCGGGATTAATTAATTCCTTCCTCATATGTAATTATGAGATATTCTCTCGCACCTGATCCGGGCTATTTCATGATGATCAATTCTGAGGCTAACAGGCACGGTACGAGTATGTTCGGTCCCGGGGGTGTTTCACATATCATTTTTACATGTCATTCTTCACTTTTCTTCAAACTCTGCTGACACGTGTTGCCATTTAATAGACCCACATGGCGAGTCTAATTTTTACTAATACAGATAGTCCCCCCACTTTCTTGTTACTCACTATGATGTGACCGGAAAGTGGAAGATTTTATCTTTTCATCCTTGCCTCTGCCTCATTAAAAACCTTGCCGGAAAAACCCAATAGGGACAAAAACTGGACGAAGGAAAAAAGAGTGCAGAACTTAGAAATTCAGATGATAACTCAACCGCTTATGTTCCTTTCGTCAATAATCGGTTGATTTATCCCTGTCTTGTTTCGGGGTTTGAAGACAAATCTTTGCCTTATGTTTGCAAAGTTTGATATATATATATATATATATATATATATATATATATATATATATATATATATATATATATATCGGCTTTATTTTCTGCCTATTTTAATGTTGGGGTTTTTGTTTCACCCTTTAACTTTGCATTAAAAATGCTTCAATGCTCCATGACTTTTTTGAATAAGCACGAATTATAAAAGAGTTCCCTTTTATGAACGACACTTAATGAAGAAGACGTCTCAACTTCACAATGGTGTAAACATACGAAAGAAGAGATAGAAACACACATGTTTCTTTGAACAACTTTGTGGAAAGATTTGTATCATTCTATCTTTCGACTTATATAATACTTTTTGTGTATTTAAGTATCATCTATAACTCTTTCGTAATTGTTTTTTTTACAACATATTTGTAAAAAATTCAAGGGTATATCTTGCAACCCATGATTAAATATTGCCTTTAACCTAAACATTCGTAAGATTTTGAAATTTACATCCACAAGTGTAGTTTTCACAGGTTTTTGAATCAGGCTTGTGTTTTTGGCTCGTGACTTTACTCTTAACTTTCGATTAGATGGGTAGACCTTAGGCTTGACTTGAATTTTGATTTTTATAGTCTTCTTTGCCTTCCATATATATAGTCCCCCGAGTGTTAGAGCTTTGAAGTATGAAATCTCGAGCATTTGATTATTCCTTCCATGTGGTCCATTTCCTGAAAAGAAAAAACATACAGGACTTGGAGGTATATATTTAGATGATGACTGCTTAACCATTTTTTTTATCAAAAAGGGTTGTAACCTAGACCGGGAATAATACAATGTTCCTCGTGTCTTTCGGGTCTAATATCATCATTTGGTATTTTAGAAAATTTATCCGAGTACTAACTTTTCTTGGCACTCTAGAAAATTATTTGAGTGCTCATACTTAGTCTTCTAGACTTAAAATATATGTTTGGATGCATCGTTACTTGTGCGATGTCTAAAGTTGCACCTTTGGGTGTCTAACTTTTAAATAAAAAAGACCATTTTATATACTTTAAACGCTATGAATAGGACGTCTCCTTTTCATTCGGGTGTAAAATAGGATCGATTGATCCGAGTAGACTTTTAGACTGAGGGATTATTAATCCCGGTAGGATTTACAAGAGTATTGACCCCATTAAAATTTACGGGAGTATTGATCTTGGTAAGACATTGAGTTTGAGGGAGTATTGATCCCAAATAAATGTACATCTTAGTAGATTTATCCTGAAGAGACATTTAATCTGATTGCATTTTGAATCTAAATTGGAGTATATGAACATACTTCCAAGTAGAGAGGGACACATGTCCGAAATAATATTTGAGATTTACGGGATAATCGATCTGAGTCATAATACAATTAGCCATTAAGAAAGGCTTATATATTTAGCTTGAATGGTCGTTGTTGAACCGAATATAAGTCGCGTGTTTGTTCAAAGTGAACTTTATTCTGGTGGCTTATTTGCCTATATTTATCTTGACTTAGATGTAACACTCTCATTTTTTATCGTGGGATTCTTGACTCTGACATGGAGTTCTCGATCATTTTTGTGTACGTGTAGTATACGTATTTTTGAAGAACTCATTCAACACTGTTTGAAGTTTTTATGCTTGATATGAGTAATACAACTAATTGAGTTGAGCGGGTAAATAATGTCGGTATACTCTTAGGAATTCTATCTCCCAAGGCAATCAATTGTTTGTATCACTTCTTATAATGTCAGGTTAAATTGACTAATCTTCAAGTAGAAGTAATATCCCTAGTGTTTGAGTTTTAGGTATGAGAACTCAAACATTGGAATCATAATTTGACAATCCATGGTCTAATAGTCCCCGGTAGGATAGTTAGTTTGGATATTGATGGACTTTCAAATGGTCCAGTTCCAACATAGGGACGGTATCAAAGCTCTTTTATCAAATATTTTGTACTCTGGCCGGGAACTACGGAGGTTCCAAAATGTTGTCGAGGATCATGTCATATCTTGATTTGAGCTATTCATACTCACTTTGATGAGTTTTTGATTTAAAGCCTTATTACCGGAGTAATTTTTACTGCTTTCTTTATAAATTTCTCACATCATATATTTTGTTTGTTTGGTCCATACGACATTTTAGCTTTTGGAGCCTTGAATATTCTCAAATATAATTCTCCTTCAACAAGACAGGTAGTACGGGATGAGACGCACTCAGAGTTATCGAGAGCATGCTTGTCTTTGGGTAAAGTCCCATTTTACAAGTAATAAATGAATTTATTATGCCAATTCCAAATTAAATTAGTCAGGCTTACCTCATTTTCATTCTAATTGATAATACATCAGGGGTCGCCTAAATAAGAGATGGCTCGATCCCGAGACTGTTTGATCCGGGAACGATATTTCTCAATAAGTGTCCGGAGTTGCTTTCGGAGTCAGTGATATCAGCAGTAGATCCGAGACTAGCACATCCAGTTCGATTTTCTTGGGCTGCATAGTTTTCTTAGATTTGATCAATCGTTAAATCAATATTTTTGCTCTGAGTCCCCCAGCTAATTCAAGCCCTGTAGCATATGCTTCATACTCGGCTTTGTTATTAGTAATAAAATAACTTTTATGAATTATCTAACTGCTTTCCCTGATAGGCATTAAGCATTGTCCCTAACTCGAATATTTTAGTACTTATGGACCTAATTGTGTAGAAGGTCCATATCCCAAGAATTATCCCAGAAATAATGTGTACTATTTTTTTTAGCTTCGGGTAATGTGTTCAAGCTAAGATTAATCATGAAATCTGCTAAAATTTGTGATTTTATAATCATACGTGGCTGATAAATAATATCATATTCACTTAGTTTGACTACTCATTTAGCTAGCTTTCCTGACAATTCATGTTTATGCAAAATATTGCGTAATGAAAATATAGTGACTAAGGGAATTGAATGACATTGAAATAAAGCCTTAGATTTAGGGCAACTACAATTAATGCCAACTTATCAAAATGTAGATATGTAGTTTCCGTATCTAAGAGCATTTTATAATAGATAGGAGAATGTGTACCTTTATCTTCTTGAATTAAAATTGCATTTACCGAGACATCCGAGATAATTTGGTGTACCGGCAATCATCTTTCTCCTCGGAATTTTGAAAGTAATGATGTGTTGTTGTTAGATAGCAAGTTCGAATGATTTGACTTTTCAAACTAAACCGATCTTTCAAAATTCTGTAACTTTATCTTTTATTATTTGACTCTAGTTTCTGTGAACACGTGATTTTTGCCCTATGAGAACTATTCCCAAAAATTCAAAATAAAATGGTTTTGTGTTGTTTGTGATTTATTTGTATTTTTGTCTGTGCATGTTTATTTCTACTTTAATTAAGAAAAATACAAAAATATGTGTTGCATGTGCATTTAGGATTTAATTTTACAATTTAGGAATTAATTAAACAATCAAGTTTGTTTTACAAAATGAAAAAATCACAAAAATATGTACTTTGCATTTTTTGCATTTAATGTCCGAATTGTGTGATTTTATCTTTATTTGATGTTCAATTTCGTGTGATAATTATTATTAAGAGTTAATATTTTTAGTTAATTGTCGATTTTATAATTTAATTAGGATTTTTAGTTTTTTTGTTGAAAAGGAAAATTGGAAAGGAAAAAAAAAGAATAAGAAGAGGAAAGTTCAGTTGGGCCAATTTGGCCAAGCCCAAATCCAAAACACAGCCAAACCTGACCAAAAAAATAGCCCATACCCGCCCCAAATCCAGTCCACCTGCGACCAATCCAAACGACATCGTTTTAAGTCAGTCAATCTCAACCATTCGTTTGATTGGATCGAACGGTCCAGATCAGCTCCTCCAATACCCGACCCATTCCCATCCAAGACCGATCCGGTCTCGAGGTAAGTGAAGCGACGTCGTTCCTATTAAGGAATGGATCCAAGCCGTTGATACGACTTGATCAAACGGCCAGGATCTAATTACCTCCCCCGTATATAAGTTCAACATCTTACCCCACACCCCCTAAGCCATATCCTCATTCCTATCTCGTCTCTCTCAGAGACTAAACCAAACAAACCTCCCCTGAAACCCTAGCCGCCCTGAAACCCCTTCGCCTGAAAGCCGGCGGCAACGATGCCGTTGGCCATGAAACTAACACCCCTAGAGCACCTAACCACCCTCCCCACGAATCCCTTATCCGTTTTGCTCGAATCAGCCTGTAGCTTCTCGAATCTTCAATCGAAGATTCGAGCAAAACTTGAAACTACCCCAACCGGCCCCAAACTCATACCAGACATCTCCCTGACCTCCCTCGTCACCAAACCACCGTTGGTTTGGTTAGAATCAGACAAAAAACGTTCGAACCCCAAATCAAACCCCCAAGAACCCTAGAAAACCAAAGGTTGAAGTCTGTCCAAATTAAAGGATGATTTGGGGGTCTAATCGACCTTAGTCGAAGTGTTCTCAGTTGAGAACACTCGATTAAGGTCCGTTCGACCTCAAAGAGTCCGAGTCAGAGTCCAAGTCAGGATCGTCTAGTTTCCGAGTTCTTGAGGTATTTTTCCTTTCCTGTGTGTTCCATTTGTATTTGTTTATATCTGTTTATTTGTTTAGTTTAGTTTTATTGATTTTTCAATTCTTTTTTGTCGATTGATTCTGTCCTTCTTCAATGACCTTTTATTTGGTCGAACTTTTTCTGGTCATGGTCAAGTATATGATAAACTATATAATCGATTTGAATGAGTTTCGTCGATTAGTTAAGTTTTATTATAAATCCCTATTTCTATCAATACGACTCGAACCACCTGTGTGCCTGTTTGATTCTGATTTGCTACTGATTGTATGTGTTGTAATTCGTGTAGTCAATTGGATAAGTGTCGTCGATTTGTTTTACATGCTTGAATGTTAGAATAACCTGATAATAATTTGATTCATACTGCTTCAATTCTGATTGAATCATTGTTTGAATTTGGTTGTGAATTGGTTATAGCTACAGTACTTTAGTGATCAGTTAGAAATCAGTTGTTAAGGTTATAACTTATAGAGTTCTACCATCAGATTAAGAGGTTTAGGGCAGGGCAGTAATGTCAGGGACTTCAGGAGGGTATTTTGGGATTGAAAGGTTTGAAATTGGTTTAAGTTGAATGTTCTGACAGTAGGGTACTAAAGTACCATTAAACTAATGAATTGTTTAAATGCTAATGGGGAACAAAACATAATGGTGGGGGAAGGTTGAAAGGAAATGGATTAAGAAATAGGTGCCCATACCTATTTGAATTTAAATAAAGGGAAGGACAAGGGATAATGGGAAAAACATACTCTAGTAGGGAACAAGTGAATTAAAAGGAGAGTAAAACATGTAGTAGTGGGGAGAAATACTTTCCTAATTAGCTAAGTGCTCCTTAGAGATGGAAAAGGGCTGAGGTTTGGATATATAGGGGGGCTAAAAATCATAGATTGGGGGGATTCTGGAAATCTGAAGGGGCTTTTGAATCTGAAAAAGATCACTGTTTGAGAGTTTAAAAAGGGTTGGCTTTTGAAAACACCACTCTTTCAAGAAGTAACACGTTTGTAAATCAATGGAAAAGGGTCCTAAAATCAGTCTAGGATTGATGTTAAGTCAGTTCTTGTTTCTTCTTTAGCTTGGGAGAATCAGTTTTAAAAGGAAAAAAGGTTAAACATTCATGGAGTTTATTACTGTGCCATTGGGGTCTAGAGTTGTTGCTGATTTGATTTTGAGTAAGCTGGGTCAATTGTAGCTGTTTGGTTTCCTTCCTGAAGTTGAAACTAGTGTGTTGTCTAGTTAAAGTTGACTCTTGGACTGCTTTATACTACTCTTTTTGTTTGAAGTTGGTTTCAAATTAGGTTTATTTTGGGTGTTGTTATTGCTGTGTTGGTTTGTGTTGGTACTGTTTCATTGAGTTGCTGGAATCCTGTTGGTTTTCAAATCTGTCACTGGGTGTTCTGTTTACTGGTTGTTGCTGGTTATTGTTGTTGTTGCTGTGTTACATACTACTCTGCTGATCTTCTTTTTTTTGTATTCCAATACCAGGTACCCTACCTTGAACCACATTGATGTAAGCTTGTTGAAGTTTGAAATGAAATGTTCGAACACATTTATTGTTCAACTGAGAGCTGTCTGCATTTTAATTGATAGTATTTTAGATATTTTCCTCTTATATAGATGGTAGTTATGTGTATAATCAAAACTGTTTCTTAAGGTGGGTTATCTGTTAAACATTGTATAACATTGAACTGTTAAATTGAACCCTTGGAATGACATGAAATGTAGTCAGTTCAATAGGTTTGTGAAATGGGATTGTTGAATCAGTTTGGAGGAACTCGATTGTCATAAGTAATAGATGGATCTAGATTAATGCCAGATTAAAAGGGTAATGAACTTGTAATAGGATTTCAATTCATGAGCTGATCTAGTAATATTCATCCTACTCGCTAGTAATTTTATCATTAATCATGCTAGTGTATTAGGATGTATTCGTTTGAATAACAGTTTCTGAATTCGATAGTATGCAAAACCTGAATTGTTGTTGGTAGATTAGTGTTGAAATCAGTTAAAAGTCAGGAAAAGAAAGACTCATTTACATTAAATCGGTTCATTAAAACCCATAGTTCGTAATAGATAATGGGTATGATAAATTGGTTTAGGAATTTTGGAGTTCATATCTGTCAATTAAAATGAAGGTATGCATTGTTGTTGAGGTACATCATCGTTAAGTTATTGGTTCGAACAACAAAAGCTGGGACATTGCATGCTTGTAATTAATTAGGCCTTTTTTTTCTCTATCTTTAGAGACAAAAGTAAATAGAGAACCATAGTCGCTTTAGGATATCCTTAAAATAAACGAGGCGTGCCTAGCCTAATACGTTGCAAACTGCGGGGCCCTCAATAGGTGTTTATGATAAACACTTAGGTTTCGGGGTATGCCGTCTTAGCAAATTCCGCGACATTCTCAAAATAATAACGCGTTAGCATCTTTAGGCGCGTATTTAATAATGTTACCTCCCTAAACTCGAGTGCACATTTATGTGACCCAAATCCAAATCTCCACGAATTTGGAACGTATCAAAATTGCGGGTACATTTATGTGGCAGTTTGAGATGCATTCTCACGACGTCATAATCTCTTTAAAAATAATAAATAATAGAAGTGGCTGATTAGCCCTTTTAAAAATAAGTGAGGCGTGCCTCGCCGAATAAATTACAAATTACGGGGCCCTCAACAGATAGTTATTTCAAATGCTTAGATTTCGAGACAGGCCACATAGCGAACTGTACGACTTTTCTCAAAATAACAGCGCGTTAGTATCTTTAGGCGCGTATTTAATAATGTTATCTTCCTAAACTCGGGTGCACATTTATGTGACCCAAATCCAAATCTCAACGAAGTTGGAACGTATCGAAAATTGCGGGTACATTTATGTGGCGCAATTCGAGATGCATTCTCACGACGTTGCAATTCTTTAAATAATAAATGATAAAAGCGGTTCAAGGTTAAAATTGGTACATAGGTTCAAAATGTATTAAAATCAGATAAATAAGCCAAATATGACAGTTGAGCGACCGTGCTAGAACCACGGAACTCGGGAATGCCTAACACCTTCTCTCGGGTTAACAGAATTCCTTATCCGGATTTCTAGTACGCAGACTGTAATACAGAGTCAATCTTTTCCTCGATTCGGGATTCAACCGGTGACTTGGGACACCATAAATCTCCCAAGTAGCGACTCTGAATTAAATAATAAATCCCGTTTCGATTATCCTTTAATTGGAAAAACTCCCTTTACGCCCCCTGCGGCGCGGGTAAAAAGGAGGTGTGACAGCTCTGACTACTCTACTGGGGAACGAACCCAGAATCTCTGGTTCAGGGTTTAGAATTCGAGCTTAGATAAATTATTATATTTGGCTTTATCTGATTTTATTACATGTATGGGCCTAATGTACTAAGTGATGCTTTTACCGCTTTGATATTATCTGAACTGCATATAAACTGTGCCGAAACCCTTCTCTTCTTACCTCCGGGGATGTGCTTACTGGTTGAGACTCCCTATTCTGTTAGTGTCATACCCTGAAATAAGAAAGAGGCCGGACAAGTTACAAAGCCGGACGATCTCGCGGGTCCCCGGTACGTAGCCCCCTCCTCGACTCGAGTTGTCCGCTCGGGTACACAGTCTAGAACAAATACCCAGGTTACGAACCTAGAATAACTCAGCTTCATGCCGGATCCCTAGTAGGAACGTTTGTTTGCATCATGTGCATTTGACTTTGGAGGCTCAACACCGGGGTTGGGTCTGTCTAGGACAGGTGTACCAAAATGACAAAAGACCATCCTGATGCATCCAACTTGCTACCTGTGCATTTGTTTGCTTCGGACTTGCATGCTGACCGACTTTTGAATACTTTGAGGAAAGAGAGATAGAGGTAGTTAATCGCCTGTTTTGAAAAAAATCAATGTCCAAATAGCGTCGAAACTCTGTCGAACTTTTGAGAAAATGAAAAAAGGGGGTTTTGTTTATGAAAAATGGTTTTATTTTCCATTGAAAAGAGTCTTGTTTTCAAAAGAAGTTTGTTTATCTACCCGTACTACGCCGGTTTGATTCTCACAGGGTGCGGGATACGTAGGCAACCCTCATCGGGTCCAACCTCCCCTTTACAAAAATGTCAAAATTTTAATTTTTGTCATAAATAAGTCGGGTGACGCCGTTTTTGTCAAAATAGCCGAATGTTCCCAAAAGGGACGCCGGAAGGCTGACTTTGTATAAACGGCCACTCATAGTCATTTTTTGGATTTTTGACCGGTTGACTCACCCAGCCTCAAAATCTTCGTTCCCGAAGTGATGAAAGGCCGTGTTCGGAACCGGATCTTTCTTTTAATCTGTGAAAAATTTAAAAAAAATAGCCAATTAGTTGAGTCAAATAAATTTTATTTTTTGTTTAATCACCTTAATAAACATGCAGGATGAGCACGATGCAAAATGAACCTTTTTCAATAATGACTAAAATCCCCTTCAAGTTGCGGCTATGGTGGGATGATTTAGGTGGTGAAGGGCAAGATGAGGTCAAGAAATATCTAAAAGGTCTTACGGGTTTATTGGAAATCCAGCCTCGGGGGGATATCATAAGAGCTTTGGTCACCTACTGGGACCCGACACACAATGTCTTCCGCTTCTCCGATTTTGAACTCACTCCGACTTTGGAGGAAATAGCCGGGTACATCGGAAATGCTGAAGTTCCGTTGAGGCAAAAATACTTGGTTGCTCCAAGAGCTGTCATTGTGCATCAGTTTTTAGATTCGTTAAAGATACCCAGGACGGTCCATAACCCAGATTTGGCCGCAGGTTTTTGTAATCCGCGCTTCATATACGACAGATACGGTCATGTCGGAGGATTCAACAACCCGAGTAACAAGTTATGCAGCAAAAGTAACCATCAGAAATGGGACGAGCATAGACGAGTGGCTTTTATGATAACCTTTTTGGGCCTTTTGGTATTTCCAAGGAAAGACGGAAACATTGATCTGAAAATAGTCGGGGTCGTCAGTACCTTGCTCACTCAAGATGAAAGCACTCTTGCGCCTATGATAGTATCTGATATCTTCTGAGCTCTCACAACCTGCAAAGCCAGAGGGAACTTTTTTGAGGGTGTAACTTGTTGCTACAAATATGGATGACTGAGCATCTCTGCCACCGTTCCCAGCTCTTGAGTTATGGTTCCTCAAAGAAAACTTGCATAGAAGAGTTCTACATAAGAATCAAGGGGGTCAGTCTACCCGAGGGAATTACGGCATGGACATCATTCTTTCGGATCCTCACCGCCAGCCAAATACAGTGGACACTAGGATGGTTGCCCGTTGACGAGGTCATCCATATGTCGGCAGCTAGGACCCACTTTCTATTGATGGGGCTCAAGAGCATTCAACCTTATGCGCCATATCGGGTTTTGAGACAACTCGGGAGATGCCAAACAGTGCCACAGGAGGAAGATCTTAGTGCTCAAGTAATTGAGATTAGCACTGACGGACAGTTCCCTGAAGCAAGAGTCCGTCAGATCTGGAGTGAATGCCAATATTTAAAAGCAGATACTTGCGTGCAGGATCAGGCCAAAGGCGAAGTGGCGCCAGGATACCTTGCTTGGTACATGAGAGAACTTGAGCACGAAAGGCCGGCTAAAAGACCCCATATCCAGGAATTCATCAAGGCGTCGCAAGAATAGTGGGATTAGTTAGCTAAAGAGCACGAGTACAGGGTTACAATAGGCAAGTTGGAGAAGCAAGTTATAGATTTGAAATTTGAGAAAGGTTTGCATATCTCTGCAGATGAGGGAGAAAAGAGAAAACTAGCTCAGGAAAACGAGGTCCTCAAAGCTCAAATCCAGGAAATGAAAATAGCTACCAGAAACCCGAAGAGAAGCCGGGCTGATGAAAGGCTCATAAACGGTCTAAAGAAGAAAGTCCTCGAGTATCAAGAAGACTTGGAAAAATCTAAAGCTGGTTTAGCGAGAATCCAGGTGAAATGGATAAGGAAGGCAGAAGAGCGAGCACGGTCTATGCAACAAATGAAGAGGGACTACGAAAGGAACATCGCTATATTGAGAGAAACAATATCCACTCTCAAAGAGCGGATCTTCAGACAAGCCCGAGATGCCAGAGCAAGATAGGAAGCGCTACTATGATCTCATGGCCCGAATGGAGAAACAAATGAATGAGTTTCAGGATCAACTCCTTTACAACGCTCAAATGCTGGGGACGCGGAGTCAACAAATAGAGCGATTGCTTATGGAAAGGGACAGAATCAAGGGAAGAATCGACGATATCGGGCACTACATCACCATAAAGTGCCTAGCTTGTGAGGATATGTCCCATACCACCTTTTTTGCTTCAATAATGATTTATGTCCACCAGATCATGGAAGATTTGAAAGATCTGCAAAGGGGCCTTGCACCAAAGCCCGCGGCGAGGCTGAACGATGCCCCGCGGCCGCCAAAATTCAAAACTCTGAAACATTCATAGTTTGAGTTTGTATTTTCCTTGTCTTCAGAGTCTGTTGTCTGTCGGAGTTTGTATTTCCCTTTTGGCATAAAGTCTGTAGTCCGTATCAAGTCTGCCAATTTCCTTTCAAAAAATGTTTTCCCTTGTAATAAAACGTTTTGCTAGTAAAGGTTGAAAAATCCAAAAATGGTGTCTTTATTTTCCGCACTTGTGGCAGAACTACGCGCGGTCTGATTCATGCGGGGACATGATACGTAGGCAATCCACATAAGATTCGACCACCACTAAAAAGAAAAAGAGAAAAGGAAAAGTGAATAAAACAAAGGAAAAGAAAGAAATAAAAAGAGAGATAAAGAAAGTTTTAGAAACACTTAAACGAGGCACAAACAAAGTAAGCCGGAAGGACGCATGCGGTCGAAGCAAAGACATGTTAGAAATGGTTAAACTACCTAGGACATTGCATCCCCCAACGTGAAATTGCAATATGTGTTAAACTCTAACGCTAACAAGTTTGTTGATTTCCAGAGATTTCGAACCAGTTAGTTTGTTAGAACATTCTGGCAGATTACCATTACCAAACAAGATCCAAAGGGCCCATACTAAAAAGCATGACTAGTTCAGACCAAAGTGTCGAGGATGAAAGGACGGAGAATCAAATGCTGAAGGAGGAAATGGATAAGATGAGATAGGAGATGAAAGAAATGCAGCTGGCCTTAGCTAGGGTACAAAAAGTGCCTGGCCCTCCCATTACTCCCACTCTCCCACCAGGACACACGCCGGAATACCTTTGCCCTGGCCCTTCGACAAGCTTCCCCAATCACCAATACTATCAGGGAAGAAATGCCTATGATCCCCAAGCTTCACAACCCAATCAGAACCCTCCTCCACCAAATGTTCCTGATTTCGTGGCACCCCCACCAGCCACGCTGCAAAGATCATCCAGTGAGCCGTTGTTTCAGGCTCACGATAACCAATATTACCCCCCTGAACCAACCTTCAAAGCACCCGAGCCTCATACTTATAATACTCACTTCGAGATCCCGGTAGAGACTGAAAAGTCGGCTAAGAGCCCAGAGCAAGATGAAGTGATTCGAAAGTTTAAAAGCCTGGAGCAGTCCTTCGGGAATATCCATGGGTTATGCAACCAATTCAGTGTGGCCTACAAAGATCTGTGCCCATTCCCCGACATTCAATTGCCGGCAGGGTTCAAGATGCCAAAGTTTGATCTATACGAGGGGCACGATGATCCAATGGCACATCTGCGAGGTTTTTGCAATAAGATGAGAGGGGTCAGGGGAAAAGACGAGTTGTTGATAGCTCATTTTGGTCAAAGTCTAAGCGGGTCTGCCCTAGAATAGTACACAAGACAAAATCCTAGCAGGTGGTACACCTGGGACGATCTAGCACAAGCCTTTGCAGGCCACTTCCAGTACAACCTTGAGATCGTCTTTGACCATCTCACATTGCTAAAACTTGAGAAGAAGCCCAGGGCAAGCCCAAAGGATAACTTTCCATTACCCAACATCCATATCTTAATCGATAATTGTGTCGGACGTGAGATCGGGTCTTTTGTGGATTGATATGCTGGGTATCATCATATTCTGATGGATGAAGAAGATGTGGAAAAGACGGCTTTTATTACGCCGTGAGGGACTTATTGCTACCGGGTAATGCCATTTGGTTTGAAGAATGCTGGGGCAACGTACATGAGAGCAATGAATACTGTGTTTCATGACATGATACACAAAGAGATTGAAGTATACGTGGATGATGTGATCATAAAATCCAAGCATCAGGAAGACCACGTAGTAGACCTAAGGAAGTTTTTCCAAAGACTTCGAAGGTATGATATTAAGCTCAACCCGGCCAAATGTGCATTTGGTGTTCCATCTGGAAAGCTATTGGGATTCATCTTCAGTCGGCGAGGCATTGAGTTGGACCCGTCAAAGATCAAATCCATCCAAGATTTGCCACCGCCGAAGAACAAGACAGAAGTAATGAGTCTATTGGGAAGGTTGAATTATATCAGCAGGTTTATTGCGCAACTCACAACAACTTGTGAACCCATTTTTCGGCTACTGAAGAAAGATGCTGCGGTAGAATGGACGGCAGAATGTCAGAAAGCATTTGACCAAATCAAAGGATATTTATCAAATCCACATGTGTTGGTTCCACCTAAGCCGGTAAGACCATTAATTCTTTATCTAACGGTCCTGGAGAATTCGTTTGGCTGCGTACTGGGGCAACACGACATTACAGGAAGGAAGGAGCAAGCCATCTATTATCTCAGCAAGAATTTTACAGGCTATGAGGTTAAGTACACTCAACTCGAGAAGACATGTTGCGCCCTAACTTGGGTGGCCCAGAAATTGAAGCATTATCTGTCATCATATACTACTTATCTCATTTCACGTTTGGATCCACTGAAGTATATTTTCTAGAAGCCTATGCCCATAGAGAGATTGGCGAAATGGCAGATATTACTCATAGAGTTCGACATTGTCTATGTGACGAGGACGACCATGAAGGCCCAAGCATTGGCTGATCACTTGGCTGAGAATCCTGTTGATGAAGAATACGAGCTTTTGAGGATATATTTTCCTGATGAAGAAGTGATGCATATAGATGAGTTGGAAATGACCAAGGAACCAGGATGGAAGCTGTTTTTCGATGGAGCCGCAAATGCGAAGGGAGTTGGAATAGGAGCGGTACTCATTTATGAAACAGGACATCATTATCCTGTTACGGCTCAACTACGTTTCTATTATACCAACAACATGGCTGAGTATGAGCCATGAATTTTGGGTCTACGACTAGCTGCAGACATGGATGTCCAGGATGTCTTGGTCTTAGGAGACTCGGACCTCCTGGTGCATCAGATTCAGGGTGAATGGGAAACAAGGGATTTGAAGCGCATACCATATCGACAATGTTTGCACGATCTGAGCAACCTATTTCGATCAGTGGAGTTCAGACACTTCCCAATAATTCATAATGAGATTGCCGATGCTTTGGCCACCTTAGCATTAATGTTGCACCACCCAGACAAAATTCATGTTGACCCGTTGCATATTCAGGTTCGTGATCAGCATGCTTATTGCAACATGTTAGAGGAAGAACTGGATGGCAAACCATGGTTCTATGATGTCAAGGAATACCTCAGGATGGGGATATACCCGGAGCAGGCCACCGGAGATCAAAAGAGAGCCATTCGGCGACTGGCAAATGGATTTTTCCTCAGTGGAGGAGTGTTGTACAAAAGAACACCAGATTTGGGATTGCTGAGATGTATAGATGCTAGTCAAGCCACGACAGTTATGACAGAGGTACATGCTGGAGTTTGTGGGCCACATATGAGCGGATATGTATTGGCGAAGAAGATTCTTCGAGCAGGGTACTATTGGCTCACTATGGAGCGTGATTGTATCAGTTTCGTGCGGAAATGCCATCAGTGTCAAATACACGGAGATCTGATTCATTCTCCGCCGACAGAATTGCATACAATGTCAGCACCATGGACATTCGTTTCTTGGGGAATGGATATCATTGGACCAATTGATCCAACAGCATCCAACGGGCATAGGTTCATTCCGGTAGCCATTGATTATTTCACCAAATGGGTTGAGGCCAAAACTTTCAAATCTTTGACCAAGAAAGCAGTGGTCGATTTTGTTCACTCACATATCATCTGTAGATTTGGGATCCCCAAAGTGATCATCACGGATAATGGTGCTAATCTTAACAACAATTTGATGAAAGAGGTATGTCAACAGTTTAAGATTACACACCGCAATTCCACCCCATATCGTCCCAAGGCGAATGGAGCAGTTGAGGCAGCCAACAAAAACATAAAGAATATACTTCGGAAGATGGTACAAGGTTCGAGGCAATGGCATAAAAAATTACCATTTACATTGTTGGGTTATCACACTACTGTCCGTACTTCAGTAGGGGCAACTCTTTATTTGTTGGAATATGGAACTGAAGCAGTAATACCGGCGGAAGTTGAAATCCCGTCCCTTCGGATTGTCGCTGAAGTTGAGATTGATGATGATGAGTGGGTCAAAACTCGTCTGGAGCAGTTAAACTTGATTAATGAAAAAAGATTGGCAGCTGTGTGTCATGGCCAGTTATATCAAAGGAGAATGGCAAGAGCATACAACAAAAAGGTGCATCCCCGGAAATTTGAAGTGGGCCAGCAAGTGCTGAAACGCATCCTCCCACATCAGGCTGAGGCGAAGGGCAAGTTCGCCCCGAATTGGCAAGGGCCATTCACTGTAACCAGAGTGTTGTCCAATGGCGCTTTATGTTTAACAGATATCGAAGGGAAATGCGTCGACATGGCTATCAATTATGACGCAGTTAAGAGATATTATGTATGATTTCTTTTGATTGTAATTATTGTTTATTTGCATTTGGCATGGTATCGGAGAATGAAATGACGGAGGCAATATGTTCTTCTATCCAAACACTTCAACCTTTGCTTCCCCTTTTGAGCCTTATTTATTCTTTCATACTCCTCTTTTGGAATCTGTAATGAAAATGAAAGAAAAAGAGAAGAGAAAAATAATGATAATAAAGACAAAAGAAAAGTCACAAGAAAAACAAAGGAATTGGGAACTACGTTTGACCTGATTCCTCAAAAAGGATACGTAGGCGCCTCACGGCTCGGTCATAGTGTAACAAAAATAAAAATCCCCAAGCAAGAAACTGGGGCAGAAGTTGTGTTTGTAATTTTGGGAAGGAAGTTTGATTCCAAGAGTTGTAATGTTTTACCCATCAAAATTATTTTTGATACCCCTTTTCTTTTAGCCATACACAAAAACCCATATTGATGTCCAAAAAAAGACCTCCCGATCAGTATCCGAGAAGTGCCAAGTCATGCAAACGGAAGTCGGGAATAACACTCTGATCCCCAACAGAGAAGAGGATCATAAGCTGGAAATGAATTGGTTGCCGAAAGAATCCCCAGCAGAGAGAGTCATATCAGTAACACTCCAATCCCCAGCTGGAAAAAATAAAATAAAATGAGAGAGTCTTATCGGTGAAAACCTCCACATGCACCATAAGGCGACGTAAGTTGAGAGAAATAAAATGAGAGAGTCTTATCGGTGAAAACCTTCACAGGCACCATAAGGCGACAGGAGTTGAGAGAAATGAGAGAGTCTTATTAGTGAAAACCCCTCAAAGGGCACTATGAGGCGACAAGACAAGATTGGCGGAAAGGATCCGCATTTGGCAAAGAGTTGAGTGCATGTTTATCCCCAGCAAGATGAGGCCACCCGAAAGATTGATTGATACAAATAGACTGGGTTGATTAATCCAGAATGCACGGCATGATCGTTGGGATCGGTTATATCATTCAGATAAGTTCTTTTCTTTCCTTTTCCCCAGCATTTGTTCAGAAAGACTTCTTTTTTTTTCTATCTTTTGAAATCATCACTTTTTAATTTCTTGGTTTAAAGACTTTATCTCCCCAGCAGTTTGTTTTTTGAAAAAGGATTTTCAAAGCTTATTACCAGTTGCCAAGATGGTGCAAAAACACAATGTGGATAGGACGGGCCAAAGATAATGCAATGGAACGAGAAAGACGTTCGTTGCAAGACCAAATGATGGATTGGTCTAGGATTTCGGGGAGAGTATGGAGAAAAGTGGGAAGCAACAATTGGTGAATAAAGAATCGTCAAGAAACAAGAGCATCCCTGGAAGATTATCGACCAAGTTCCAAGAGGGTCGGACAACACAGAGTAGGGAAAGAAGAGGGGGAAAGTCATCCCCAGCAGGAATATGATCGCCAGCGGGAATATCATCCCCAACAAATAATCTCATCCCCAGCAAGCTTTGGTGATGTAATGGAACACAAAGCTGGTAAAGGAGAAAGAGAAAACCATCCCTAGCAGGAATAGCAAGACCATTCACCACGTTTTAAACTAACAAAAATTTTCTTTGATTTGAAGCGGGGACAGGAAATGTTATAGATGATGAAAAGACATCATGATACAGGAAAGATTGTCAAACTGGGGCAGAAAATTTTCTCTCATTTTGAAAATTTTCTGGAAGTCCGGTACCCACTTGGGGAAGAAGCAAGATAACACAAGTTTGGGGAAAAATGGTATCCCCAGCAGTTTTCAGAAGAAGACCAAACAAGTTTTAAAGGAAGCAATTTCAGAAGGAAGATAACACAAGTCTTAAGGGAAGTAGTTCCAGTGGAAGGAAAGCACCAACTTTAAGGGAAATAGTCTTTGAAGGAGGAAAATAACATATTTTTAAATAAAACACCGGTATTATCCCCAGCAATTTTCAGAGGGACGAAACACCAGTTTTGAGGGAAGCAGTTCTGAAAGAAGATAATTTCAAGTTAGAAGGAAAATGGTTCAAGAGGTAGGAAGGAGCAACAATAGTAAAATGCATTTCTTAGAAGTCATTGAAGGCAGGAGCCCGCCTGGAGAATGGAGGTGCTATATTTTAAGAAGTAGTTGAAGTTAGGAGCCCGCCTGGAGAATAGAGGTATTATGTTTTGGGAAGTAGTAAAGTTAGGAGTCCGCCTGGAGAATGGAGGTATTACATTTTGAGTTGTAGTTGAAGTCAGAAGCCCGCCTGGAGAATGGAGGTTGTTGTCATTTCAAGTTGAAGTTGAAGTCAGGAACCCGCCTGGAGAATAGAGGTGCTATATTTTTAAGAAGTAGTTGAAGTCAGGAGCCCGCCTGGAGAATGGAGGTATTATGTTTTGGGAAGTAGTGAAGTCAGGAGCCCTCCTGGAGAATGGAGGTATTACATTTTGAGACGGTCCAGATCAACTCCTCCAATACCCGACCCATTCCCATCCAAGACCGATCCGGTCTCGAGGTAAGTGAAGCGACATCGTTCCCATTAAGGAATGGATCCAAGCCGTTGATACGACTTGATAAAATGGCTAGGATCTAATTCCCTCCCACGTATATAAGTTCAACCTCTCACCCTACACCCTCCCTAAGCCATACCCCCCGTTCCTATCTCGTCTCTTTCAGAGACTAAACCAAACAGACCTCTCCTGAAACCCTAGCCGCCCTGAAACCCCTTTGCCTAAAAGCTGGCGGCAACGATGCCGTTGGCCATGAAACTAACACCTCTAGAGCACCTAACCACCCTCTCCACGAATCCCTTATCCATTTTGCTCGAATCAGCCTGTAGCTTCTCGAATCTTCAATCGAAGATTCGAGCGAAACTTGAAACTACCCCAACCGGCCCCAAACTCATACCAGACATCTCCCTGACCTCCCTCATCACCAAACCACCGTTGGTTTGGTTCGAATCACACCAGAACCATTCGAACCCCAAATCGAACCCCCAAGAACCCTAGAAAACCAAAGGTTGAAGTCTGTCCAAATTAAAGGATGATTTGGGGGTCTAATCGACCTTAGTCGAAGTGTTCTCAGTTGAGAACACTCGATTAAGGTCCGTTCGACCTCAATGAGTCCGAGTCAGAGTCCAAGTCAGGATCGTCTAGTTTTCGAGTTCTTGAGGTATTTTTCCTTTCCTATTTGTTCCATTTTGTATTTGTTTATATCTGTTTATTTATTTAGTTTAGTTTTATTGAATTTTCAATTCTTTTTTGTCGAAGTCAGGAGCCCGCCTGGAGAATGGAGGTTGTTGTCATTTCAAGTTGAAGTTGAAGTCAGGAACTCGCCTGGAGAATGGAGGTGCTATATTTTTAAGAAGTATTTGAAGTCAGGAGCCCGCCTGGAGAATAGAGGTATTATGTTTTGGAAAGTAGTGAAGTCAGGAGCCCGCCTGGAGAATGGAGGTTGTTGTCATTTTAAGTTGAAGTTAAAGTCAGGAACCTGCCTGGAGAATGGAGGTGCTATATTTTTAAGAAGTAGTTGAAGTCAGGAGCCCGCCTGGAGAATGGAGGTATTACATTTTGAGTTGTAGTTGAAGTCAGGAGCCCGCCTGTAGAACGGAGGTTGTTATATTTTAATTTGAAGAAGTGAGGAGCCCGCCTGTTAGAACGGAGGTTGTTATATTTGAAGTTGATGAAGTTAGGAGCCCGCCTGTAGAACAGAGGTGTTATATTTTTAAGAAGCTGTTGAAGTCAGGAGCCCAACTGGAGAATGGAGGTGTTATATTTTTAAGAAGTTGTTGAAGTCAGGAACCCGCCTGAAAAATGGAGGTGTTATGTTTTTAAGTTGTAGTCGAAGACAGGAACCCGCCTGGAGAATGGAGGTGTTATATTTTTAAGAAATAGTCGAAGTCAGGAGCCCGCCTGAAAAATGGAGGTGTTATATTTGTAAGAAGTCGTTGAAGTCAGGAGCCCGCCTGAAAAATGGAGGTGTTATGTTTTTAAGTTGTAGTCGAAGTCAGGAGCCCGCCTGGAGAATAGAGGTGTTATGTTTTAAGAAATAGTCGAAGTCAGGAGCCCGCCTGAAAAATGGAGGTGTTATATTTTGAGTTGTAGTCGAAGTCAGGAGCCCGCCTGGAGAATGGAGGTGTTATGTTTTTAAGAAATAGTCGAAGTCAGGAGCCCGCCTGAAAAATGGAGGTGTTATATTTTTGAGTTGTAGTCGAAGACAGGAGCCCGCCTGGAGAACGGAGGTGTTACATTTTAAGAAGTTGTCGAAGTCAGGAGCCCGCCTGGAGAATGGAGGTATTATCTCTAAATTGTTTATTGAAGTTAGGAGCCCGCCTAGAGAATGGAGGTATTATCTTTTAAGTCGTAGTAGAAGTCAGGAGCCCGCCTGGAGAATGGAGGGGTTATGTTTTTAAGGAATTGTTGAGGTCAGGAGCCCGCCCGGAGAATGGAGGCTGCATTATCTTTAAATTGTTGTTGAAACCAGGAGCCCGCCTGGAGAATGGAGGCCGTATTATCTTTTAAAGTTAAGTTGGAGTCAGGAGCCCGCCTGTAGAACGAAGGTTGTTATGTTTTAAGTTGAAGAAGTCAGGAGCCCGCCTGTAGAACGGAGGTTGTCATATTTTAAGTTAAAGGAGTCAGGAGCCCACCTGTAGAACGGAGGTTGCCATATTTTAAGTTGAAGGAGTCAGGAGCCCGCCTGTAGAATGAAGGTGTTTATTTTAAAGTTGCTGTTGAAGTCAGGAGCCCGCCTGGAGATTAGAGGCTGGTTTATTTGCAAAGTCGTTATTGGAGTCAGGAGTCTGTCTGTAGAACAAAGGAGTACACATTCAAGTTGAAGTCAGGAGCCCGCCTGCAGAACAGAGGAATACATTTCAAGATCAAGTCAGAAGTCAGTAATGCGGAGGGTTACAACAAAAATACCCCCAACATGAATCCCATTTCAGAAATCAGAAAGAAGACTACAAGAGCAAGTCGAAGATAGATAAGATTCTGTAATCATTAGTTTAGTCTAGCTTTTTATTTTCTTTCTAGCAATGGTGTAATAAGGAGGTCGGAAAGCAGTAGTAACATCATGCAGCAACAGTAATAGCAAAATTACAGCTTCATGGTAGTCCCAGCTACCAAAACTTCCCGAACTACATTGACCTGATTCCCTTTTAGCCAGGGATATGTAGGAAACCTTTGAAGCAGAGGTTCGGTAAAATCTTTCAAAAAATGTTTCACACGGAGTAGCCTAACGGGCAAAAAATTGCTCGTATCCGCTCACTTTATCTTTGCACGAAAACTCTTCGTGTTTCCGGACAAAGAGGGGCAGCTGTGAGCACGTGATTTTTGCCCTATGAGAACTAGTCCCAAAAATTCAAAATAAAATGGTTTTGTGTTGTTTGTGATTTATTTGTATTTTTGTCTGTGCATGTTTATTTCTACTTTAATTAAGAAAAATACAAAAATATGTGTTGCATGTGCATTTAGGATTTAATTTTACAATTTAGGAATTAATTAAACAATCAAGTTTGTTTTACAAAATGGAAAAATCACAAAAATATGTACTTTGCATTTTTTGCATTTAATGTCCGAATTGTGTGATTTTATCTTTATTTGATGTTCAATTTTGTGTTATAATTATTATTAAGAGTTAATATTTTTAGTTAATTGTCGATTTTATAATTTAATTAGGATTTTTAGTTTTTTTGTTGAAAAGGAAAATTGGAAAGGAAAAAAAAAGAATAAGAAGAGGAAAGTTCAGTTGGGCCAATTTGGCCAAGCCCAAATCCAAAACACAACCAAACCTGGCCAAAAAACCAGCCCATACCCGCCCCAAATCCAGTCCACCTACGTCCAATCCAAACGACGTCATTTTAAGTCAGTCAATCTCAACCATTCATTTGATTGGATCGAACGGTCCAGATCAACTCCTCCAATACCCGACCCATTCCCATCCAAGACCGATCCGGTCTCGAGGTAAGTGAAGCGACGTCGTTCCCATTAAGGAATGGATCCAAGTCATTGATACGACTTGATCAAACGGCCAGGATCTAATTCCCTCCCCCGTATATAAGTTCAACCTCTCACCCCACACCCCCCCAAGCCATACCCCCGTTCCTATCTCGTCTCTATCAGAGACTAAACCAAACTGACCTCCCCTGAAACCCTAGCCCCCTGAAACCCCTTCGCCTGAAAGCCGGCGGCAATGATGTCGTTGACCATGAAACTAACACCCCTAGAGCACATAACCACCCTCTCCACAAATCCCTTATCTGTTTTGCTCGAATCAGCCTGTAGCTTCTCGAATCTTCAATCAAAGATTCGAGCGAAACTTGAAACTACCCCAACCGGCCCCAAACTCATACCGTACATCTCCCTAACCTCCCTCATCACCAAACCACCGTTGGTTTGGTTCGAATCAGACCAAAACCGTTTGAACCCCAAATCAAACCCCCAAGAACCCTAGAAAACCAAAGGTTGAAGTCTGTCCAAATTAAAGGATGATTTGGGGGTCTAATCGACCTTAGTCGAAGTGTTCTCAGTTGAGAACACTCGATTAAGGTCCGTTCGACCTCAAAGAGTCTGAGTCAGAGTCCAAGTCAGGATCGTCTAGTTTCCGAGTTCTTGAGGTATTTTTCCTTTCCTGTTTGTTCCATTTTGTATTTGTTTATATCTGTTTATTTGTTTAGTTTAGTTTTATTGATTTTTCAATTCTTTTTTATCGATTGATTCTGTCCTTCTTCAATGACCTTTTATTTGATCGAACTTTTTCTGGTCATGGTCAAGTATATGATAAACTATATAATCGATTTGAATGAGTTTCGTCGATTAGTTAAGTTTTATTATAAATCCCTATTTCTATCAATACGACTCGAACCACCTGTGTACCTGTTCGATTCTGATTTGCTACTGATTGTATGTATTGTAATTCATGTAGTCGATTGGATACGTGTCGTCGATTAGTTTTACATGCTTGAATGATAGAATAACCTAATAATAGTTTGATTCATACTGCTTCAATTCTGATTGAATCATTGTTTGAATTTGGTTGTAAATTGGTTATAGCTACAGTACTTTAGTGATCAGTTAGAAATCAATTGTTAAGGTTATAACTTATAGGGTTCTACCATCAGATTAAGAGGTTTAGGGCAGGGCAGTAATTTCAGGGACTTTAGGAGGGTATTTTGGGATTGAAAGGTTTGAAATTGGTTTAAGATTGAATGTTCTGACAGTAGGGTACTAAAGTACCATTAAACTAATGAATTGTTTAAATGCTAATGGGAAACAAAATATAATGGTGGGGGAAGGTTGAAAGGAAATAGATTAAGAAATAGGTGCCCATACCTATTTGAATTTAAATAAAGGGAAGGACAAGGGATAATGGGAAAAATATACTCTAGTGGGGAACAAGTGAATTAAAAGGAGAGCAAAACATGTAGTAGTGGGGAGAAATACTTTCCTAATTAGCTAAGTGCTCCTTAGAGCTGGAAATGGGCTGAGGTTTGGATATAAAAGGGGGGCTGAAAATCTTAGGAGGTGGGGGGGGATCGGAAGGGGCTTTTGAATCTGAAAAAAGATCACTGTTTGAGTGTTTAAAAAGGGTTGGCTTTTGAAAACACCACTCTTTCAAGAAGTCACACGTTTGAAAATCAATGGAAAAGGGTCCTAAAATCAGTCTAGGATAAATGTTAAGTCAGTTCTTGTTTCTTCTTTAGCTTGGGAGAATCAGTTTTAAAAGGAAAAAAGGTTAAGCATTCATGGAGTTTGTTACTATGCCATTGGGGTCCAGAGTTGTTGCTGATTTGATTTTGAGTAAGCTGGGTCTGTTGTAGCTGTTTGGTTTCCTTCATGAAGTTGAAATTAGTGTGCTGTCTAGTTAAAGTTGACTCTTGGACTGCTTTCTGCTACTCTTTTTGTTTGAAGTTGGTTTCAAGTTAGGTTTATTTTGGGTGTTGTTATTGCTGTGTTGGTTTGTGTTGGTACTGTTTCATTGAGTGTGCTGGAATCATGTTGGTTTTCAAATCTGTCACTAGGTGTTCTGTTTACTGGTTGTTGCTGGTTATTGTTGTTGTTGCTGTGTTACATACTACTCTGCTGATCTTCTTCTTCTTCTTCTTGTATTCCAATACCAGGTACCCTACCCTGAACCACATTGATGTAAGCTTGTTGAAGTTTGAAATGAAATGTTCGAACACATTTATTGTTCAACTGAGGACTGCCTGCATTTTAATTGATAGTAGTTTAGATGTTTTCCTGTTATATAGATGGTAGTTATGTGTATAATCAAAACTGTTTCTTAAGGTGGGTTATCTGTTAAACATTGTATAACATTGAACTGTTAAATTGAACCCTTGGAATGGCATGAAGTGTAGTCAGTTCAATAGGTTTGTGAAATGGGATTGTTGAATCAGTTTGGAGGAACTCGATTGTCATCAGTAATAGGTGGATCTAGATTAATGTCAGGTTAAAAGGGTAATGAACTTGTAATAGGATTTCAATTCATGAGCTGATCTAGTAATATTCATCCTACTCGCTAGTAATTTTATCATTAATCATGCTAGTGTATTAGGATGTCTTCGTTTGAATAACAGATTCTGAATTCGATAGTATGCAAAACCTGAATTCTTGTTGGTAGATTAGTGTTGAAATCAGTTAAAAGTCAGGAAAAGAAAGGCTCATTTACATTAAATCGGTTCATTAAAACCCATAGTTCGTAATAGATAATGGTTATGATAAATTGGTTTAGGAATTTTGGAGTTCATATCTGTCAATTAAAATGAAGGTATGCATTGTTGTTGAGGTGCGTCATCATTAAGTTGTTGGTTCGAACAACAAAAGTTGGGACATTGCACGCTTGTAATTAATTAGGCCTTTTTTTTCTCTATCTTTAGAGACAAAAGTAAATAGAGAACCATAGTCGCTTTAGGATATCCTTAAAATAAACGAGGCGTGCCTCACCTAATACGTTGCAAACTACTGGGCCCTCAATATGTGCTTGTGATACACTTAGGTTTCGGGATATGCCATCTTAGCAAATTCCGCGACATTCTCAAAATAATAACGCGTTAGCATCTTTAGGCGCGTATTTAATAATGTTACCTCCCTAAACTCGAGTGCACATTTATGTGACTCAAATCCAAATCTCCACGAAGTTGGAACGTATCAAAATTGCGGGTACATTTATGTGGCGCAGTTCGAGATGCATTCTCACGACGTCGCAATCTCTTTAAAAATAATAAATAATAGAAGTGGCTGATTAGCCCTTTTAAAAATAAGTGAGGCGTGCCTCACCGAATAAATTACAAATTGCGGGGCCCTCAACGGATAGTTATTTCAAATGCTTAGATTTCGAGACAGGTCGCATAGCGAACTGTACGGCTTTTCTCAAAATAACAATGCGTTAGTATCTTTAGGCGCGTATTTTATAATGTTATCTTCCTAAACTCGGGTGCACATTTATGTGACCCAAATCCAAATCTCAATGAAGTTGGAATGTATCGAAAGTTGTGGGTAGATTTATGTGGCGCAATTCGAGATGCATTCTCACGACGTTGCAATTCTTTAAATAATAAATGATAAAAGCGGTTCAAGGTTAAAATTGGTACATAGGTTCAAAATGTATTAAAATCAGATAAATAAGCCAAATATGACAGTTGAGCGACCGTGCTAGAACCACGGAACTCGGGAATGCCTAACACCTTCTCTCGGGTTAACAGAATTCCTTATACGGATTTCTGGTACGCAAACTGTAATACCGAGTCAATCTTTTCCTCGATTCGGGATTCAACCGGTGCCTTGGGACACCATAAATCTCCCAAGTGGCGACTCTGAATTAAATAATAAATCCCGTTTCGGTTGTCCTTTAATTGGAAAAACTCCCTTTACGCCCCATTCGGCACGGGTAAAAAGGAGGTGTGACAGTTTCTTCTTTTGCTTGATAGGATTATACCGCGGGTCAATATTGAGCATATAAACCTTTACCTCTTGTGGTATACCTGTTATGTTAGCATGGAGGCAAGCAAAGCAATTTTTATTAACATGTAAAATTTTAATCAACTTACCTTTATATTCGGTTTCGAGTCTCGACCAACGTAAACCTTCATATTTGGGAAGTCAAAGATAATTTCTAGTTCTTCAGCGTTTAACCTCGTGGATTCTAACGCCTTCGGTTCAATGATTGCTTCTGAAAATATTTGTATAATTGTCCAAGGTTATTAATGAACCTTCCTTCCTCGTGGTCTATTCCATCCCGCAGCTATCTCTTCTTTTTTAGTTGTTAGGTGTGGTATCTTTGTAAGCAATCTCGTGGTTGTTTTACCTATGTTCCTCCTAATCTTCATTCTTCTCCTATGAAATTTTACAATTTAGCAAGGTAATTCTTTACATGTTCAGGTAGATCCGAATCTTTTCCAACCCGTGAAGAAAATCTCGTATCTCTTTTGCTCGGACCTATTTTTTAGATTTTTGCGTTTAGATTCGAATCACCCAAGAATTACATCCACTTGATCTCCGGACCTGTTTTTGACTTTCAATTGAATGAATGTGTCTTCCACTATTTGAAGCTTTGTATTATATCGAATTTAAATTTCACTCTTCAGTTCTGGGAAGGTCCGACGTTATTCTTCTGACTCCTTCAATTGGATTCGGAATCACCTTGGTTTGGTTTTCGAACATGTTTTTGGACATCTTATTAGTGTCGATTCGACTTACCGTGTCTTCTTCTGTTTAAATCCCGGTGCTTCAAAGATTATGCATATCATTCTCGCAGTATAGATAGGAATTCCTCGAGATGTTCTATCCGCTTGTTCTGTTCCTTGATCTATTTTTGTAAGGTTAGAACTAAATTTTGCAAATTAAAATTACATGGTGTATCTGAACCTCCTGTTCTGGAACTGTTTCGTACATATCCGTTATAATCAGTTTTGGTACTGATAGTTGCGCTACCAATATATCGATGTATATTCTCCATTTTTCTCTGATTGTTGCTTATATATCATTATCATGGCTATTCTTCCCTTTTTATTTTGCATGGTAAAGCCATCTCCAACTTGGTTGTCCTCAACTGTGTTGATTGGTAAATTTCGGCATGATGAAGGTTTACACTGAAAACAAACGAATATTAACAAAAATTGTTACTATCTTTGGATGAATAGCAAATTTGCTTGAGTTCTCGGTAACGGAACCAAACTGTTTAACCCAACAAATAGTTTTCAAGGTCAAAGCAATAATTTTATATGACAGGCCACAAGCAATCGATTCAATCCGAAAGATATAAAATTTCGTTAATACAACGTGATAGAGAAGTGAAAAATAAATTCTATGACAGATAATATAATAAAAATAAAGCAGAGAAGAAAGAATTCTTATTGAACGATCATTGATAGGATAATGAGCCGAACAGAGCTTGAAAGGCCAAACTATGGCTAACTTGGGAGCAAAATGCTATGAATATTACAATGTATAGAATTGTAGAGAAGAAAATTAGATCCCCCAGATGGTGGTAAAAGTATGTATATTTATAGGGCTAAATCTAAGCAACTAGTCTCCTTGAATTATGGGTCCATTATGAGCATTTACTCAATCCATCCATTACTTTTGGAAGACTTGTAACAGCTGTGTAAATGCTGGAATTCCATAACTGATGAGTTAATTCCGTAACTGATGAGTCAATCTCGTGCCTGTTGAGTCAATCTTGTAATTGATTGCCTTGTTGTGACAGTTACAATCATTTATTGCATTTATTAATAATTGATTTGTAACTGATGGTATAATTATGGTAAATCCCATATAATCCGGGATTAATTGATTCCTTCCTCATTTGTAATTATGAGATATTCTCCTGCACCTGATCCAGGCTATTTCATGATGATCATTTCCAAGGCTAACAGGCACGGTACGAGTATGTTCGGTCCCGGGAGTATTTCACATATCATCTTTACATGCCATTCTTCACTTTTCTTCAAACTTTGCTGACACGTATCGCCATTTAATAGACCCACATGGCGAGTCAAATTTTCACTAATACAAGGAAGCCTTGAAGAAGATTATGGCTGACCAGAAGACTATCATGGATAAAATGGAGGCATAAGGGAAAGTTATTAAGGATTTGGGAAAATAGGTCAAGAAGATGCAGAGATCTCAGGCATCAAAGAAGACGGTGGATAAGCTGAGAAAAAAGATTGAGAAGATTACATCCACCGGTGATCTACCATTGGACCTGCTCATAGAGACAACACCCCAACAGCACAGGCAGTACCCGAGGTAGCAACCGACCAGCTCGATAAGCCGGTTGCCACTTCCCACAATACTGAGGAGATGATCCGAATGCTCAGCAACTCAGTTGACCCTCAGCCCGGTGATGATGAGATACAACTTGAGGTTGATGTTGCTGAGGATCATATGAAGACTGAGACCACATAAGGAGTTCTCTTAACTCTCTACCCTTTCCATGTTCTTATTTTTGTTAAGGATTGGGGATAATGCTTATTTTTGTTTGGGGGGTGGTCTATTTTGATTATTTGACATTTGGGATGTGATAACTCTGATACTATTTTTCTTTCATCTTCTATTTTCCTTTGGTATGTATATATTTTCTCCATTTGATGTAAACATTCATTCCCCTTATGTATATATTATTCTCCCTTATGTAGATAATCATTTGACTTCGGTTTGTATATTCTTTTATCTTGCTTTCTATAGTTTATTTCATAGCTTCTTTAGTTTGTTTTTCCTTAGTAGTATAACTTCTTATTTACTTTAGTATCTTGTTTCTAATTTGTTAGATTCTTTTTATATTTTGAGTGAACAATAAGCCTTTGGTTTTCTTAATGACAAGGTTCTTTCAAAAGGTGGATTATGTGTGAACCGGGTGGCTCTTCCCAACGATGGATGGCGTGACAACCTTCTTAAGGGATTGAGTCCGTTTTCTTTTATATTTTGGTAAATATAGTAGTAATGAATAAAAGGGGTCTCAAGCATGCTTTACTTGGTACCAACACATTTATCTATGATCGTATGGTTAAAGACAAGTTGTTGGAAGAAATAACTCTAGTTGTGACTCTGTTGACTCTAGTTTGACTTAAGCAGTTATTGAGTGGTTCAAATCAAACCGTTTGTGATTCTCAATCTTAGCTAGGATTTTTGGAGGCCCCCGACTCTTTTCTCTTTAGCAATCCAGAAGCGTGAGAGGTGAGATGTTTAGTTGCAAGTCCAAGTACCCATGCTAATGGTCTAGAACTTGCCCCGAATGTGTTTCTAGGCGAAATTCTAAGTGTAGCTTGGCTTGAGAAATGATCATAGGCTCTCCTTGATCCAATTTGAAATTTTAAATCTTCCATGGCCTACCAATGTGATATCCCTAGCCAACCCCTTTGAGTCGATGCCCTTTTTCTTTCAATAACAACGTTACAAGCCTTCATCTATTTTGTATTGACCCTCTCTTGGCACCCGATCTTTCCTTAGCATATTGAGAAACAATTGGAAAAAAATATAAGTTTGGGGGAGAGAAGAGGAGTTTGAAAGTGATGAAAGGTACAAAGAAGAGAAATAAATGAAGAAAATTGAAGGCAAAGAAAATAAAGAAAGAACAAAAAGAAACATGCCAAAACAAAAGTGAATAAAGTGAAGAGTTGAAGGGAATCCAAAAGAAAATAAGGAGGAAAGGCTGTAGTAAAGAGAAAAGGAGAAAAATGAATGTCATGCTCAAGAAAGAGTGATGTTACGTCCCTCTAGTTCCGCCGAGGAAGAAGAAAATGACTCAAAAAGTCGAGAAAGTATGAGCCGAAAAGAGAAAATGGAGTGCTTAAGGAAAAATGAAACCATTCTATTCCAACTAGTCCTACCTTGGTCCAAAATCCTTCATTACATCCCGCAAAATCCCTACATAATTTCAAGTTGAGTGAGCTTAAATTAGTGGTATAAGGGCAAGCTTATGGTACTCAAAGCTGGACTTGTGACATTCTTTTGAGAGAGATGAGCGAACTTTTCACAAGTGTTGCCTTGAATGTTACATTCTAAAGTGAGATTTGCTAATGGGGAGTTGAGGATGAGGAGTTTGGGATCCGTAATTACCTAAATGAAAGAACGAGCTTCCTTGATGAATAGATTCAACTCTTGATGCTCTAGAATGACACTAGAACTATGGTACTCAAAAAGCCAAATCATTGTGTTGTTGATAATTCATATGTGTTGTGGGTAATTGTTGGTCCCAATTGATGTGTAATTGATTTACCTTAAGCTAGCTGAAATATCCCTTTTTCTAGTGGAGGTGGGAATTGCCTTATTTGCTTGAGTACAAGCAAAAGTTTAAGTTTGGGGGAGTTGATAAGTAGGAATTTTGGCCGCTTATTTGCTCTCTTTTACTTGCGTTTTAGCTCAAAAATGCTTAAAGGTATTCACGAAAACTAACAGAATGTGCTTACTTGAAGAAATATTGGGAAACAATCTAAAGAAGTCAAGATCAACTCATAAAGGAGCCAAAAGTGAAAAAAGAACCAAAACAGGGCAAAAAGGGCTAGCAATGCGGACTGTACAATTCTAGTGCGGCCTAGAAGGATATTTAAAGAGTATGTTTTGGCCAGTTCAGGGAGTGCGGACCACACTAAATTGTGCGGCCGCAGGAGGTTAAGTGCAGCCTCATCCATTAATATGCGGACCGCAGGATTGAGATTTAGAGAGCTGAAAAATTAAGGAGTGCGGACCGCATCACTTTTATGCGGCCGCAAGAATTTTTATGTAGACCGCAGAAGACCTCAAGTTACAAGCCCAAGTTCCCAAGAGTGCGGACCGCAACACTTTAGTGCGGCCGCAGAAGCCCATTGTGAGGACCGTACTAGAATTATACGGCCGCAAACCTTCGCAGGGGCATTTTTATCAAATATTTTCAGCTTAGTATAACTAGTATTTTTTGTCATTTTTAGGTTAAGTTTAGTTTGCAAAGGTGCACCTGACCATTTTTCTTTTCTTCTTTGAGTAATTTTGTATTAGATTGACTTCTTAACACTATATTTTCTTTATTTAATCAATGATTATGCATTCTATCTGAATTTCTTCTTGCATTTCTTTATTTTTCATGAGTAGCTAAATCTTTAGCTAGGATTGTGGCTTAACCCTAGTGTGGGTACTTAATAGGTATTTAATTTTAGGGCTTGTTTATGATTGGATTAGTGATATTTAGCCTTGTTTATGCTTAAATCCTACAATTAATGGTTGCAAACATTTATTCATGTATTTTTGACCTAGTCTTTGCTTGAGAAAGAGAGACTAGGTTTAGCAAAACTTGGCTAACAAGGAATTGGGATGAACTCAAGAAATTGATAGCCCCAATTAAAGGGTCAAATCTAGAGATAGTAAGACCCGACTTGAGCATATATCACTTGATTTGTGCAATACCCATTTGGGCTTGAGAAAGCCAAATTGGAGAAAATCACTCAAACTACTGAGAAGTATAGAGTGAGCTATTGCGTGTGATTGCTATACCACAACCCCGATATATCAAACTTTCCCTATAGTTTACAACCCGTTAGTTAGCCACCTAGGTGGAAGTCACGACCCTAGATTCCTTTATCATTTGAAAAACAACCAAAATAAAAAACATTGTCTTCTAGTTTATTACTTGCAATTATTAGTTAAAAGTAGAAATAGAAACAACCAATGAATATGTGGAAGTGAAATCTAAGGCACATCATACATTTACTCTAGTTATATACCTAATCCAAATTCTAAATCCCTGTGGATTCGATCTCGACTCGTGTTGGGTTTATTATTGCTTCGACCACCTCACTACCTAATTGTGGTATGAGTTTGAGTGAGATAACGCCCACACACCCGAGCAGGTTATTTAGGGACTCCGGACACTAGGATCACCACCAGCCCAGCCGGTTGCACATGCTCAGGACTATGTGGTTCCAGTAATGCCTAATGATGAGCAACATAGATTGGAGAGGTTTGGACACTTCAGCCTCCAACTTTTAGCAATGCAGAGGGTGAGGCTGCCCAAGGTTTCTCGGATAAGTGTCAGAGGATTCTCCGTACAACAGGTATTTTGGAGACTAGTGGGGTCTCGTTCACTACCTTTCAGTTCCCTGGAGCTGCCTTCACTTGGTGGGAGGCTTATGAGAGGCGTAGGCCTGTTGGTGCAGCGCCCCTTACCTGGAAGAAATTCTCTGTTATCTTCTTGGAGAAGTATGTGTCGCAGTCCCATAGAGAGGAGCTGCACAGACAGTTCGAGCAGTTGAGTCAGGATGATATAACTGTGATGCAGTACAAGATGAGATTTTTTGAGTTAGCTTGTCATGTTGTTTGGTTGGTTCCCACAGACAGGGAGAGGATCAGGAGGTTTGTGGATGGCCTCGCATATCAACTACGAATTTTTATGACTAGAGAGAGGGTGACCGGTGCTACATTTGAGGAGGTTGTTGATATTTACCGGGAGATAGAGTCTGTTCGTCGCTAGGAGCGGGCTGAGAGAGAGGCCAAGAGGCCGGGATCGGGCAGTTTTGGTGGTGTTCCTTCTGGAGGTCAGTTCCACCATGGCAAGGGTCGTCCTTTCAAGCATGCTCAGACGGCTCATCCAATTCACCATGGCACAACATCTGGCCATGGTTCTCACAATTCACATCAAGGCCACTCATCTCTTAGTTCCCTCCCAGCTCAAAGTTTGACTCATGCACCATCAGCTCAGGGTTCATCCATGCCAGGTTCTTCTACCAGTTATCCCGATGTTTGGGGCTCCCTTCAGTCCCCACCACCAGCACTGGGGAGTTGCTACAAATGTGGAGAGTTTAGTCATACCAGGAGGCAGTATCCCCGCCTAGTGGGAGGTCCAGCTTAGTAGCAGAGGGGTCAGCCTTCGACTTCAACACCAGTTACTTCACCACCCGCTCAGCCAGCTCGAGGTGGGGCTCAAGGGTCACCCTAGAGGGAGAGGCGGATTAGGTGGCGTTCAGGCCCATTTCTATGCACTCTCTGCCAGACCTGATGTTATTGCTTCAGATGTTGTGATCGCATGTATTATCTCAGTTTGCCACAGGGATGCCTTTGTATTATTTGATCATGGTTCCACTTTTTCATATGTGTCGTCGTATTTTGCTCATTATTTGGATACGCCCCGCGAGTCCCTTATTTCATCTGTTTATGTATCTACACCGGTGGGCGATACTATTGTTGTAGACCATGTATATCGATCATGTGTAGTGACTATTGGGAGACTAGAGACTAGAGTGGATCTATTGCTGCTTAGTATGGTTGACTTTGATGTGATATTGGGCATGGATTGGTTGTCTCCATGTCATGCTATTTTAGACTGTCATGCTAACACAATGACATTGGCTATGCCGGGGTTGCCACAGATTGATTGGCGAGTTTCGTCGAATTATGTTCCCATTAGAGTGATTTCGTTCTTAAAATCCCAGCAGATGGTTGGGAAGGGTTGTCTCTCTTTTTGTCCTTTGTTAGGGATTTCAGTACAAAGACTCATTCTGTTTATTCAGTTCCGGTGGTGAGGGATTTTCCGGATGTGTTTCCTATAGACCTGTCGGGCATGCCGTCGGACAAGGATATTAACTTAGGTATTGATTTGGTGCTGGTCACTATGCCTATTTCTATTCCACCGTACCGTATGACACCGACTTAATAAAGTCACGATCAAGAATAAGTATCCTTTACGCGCATTAATGATCTATTCGACCAGCTTCAGTGAGCGAGGGTGTTCTTCAAGATTAATCTTAGGTTAGGGTATCACCAGTTGAAGATTAGGGACTTGGACATTCTTAAGACAGCTTTCAGGACTCGATATGGTCATTATGAGTTCCTTGTAATGTCTTTTGGGATGACCAATACCCCAACAACATTCATTCATTTGATGATCAGTGTGTTCCAGCCTTATCTCGACTCATTTGTTATTGCATTCATTGATGATATCCTGGTGTACTCTCGTAGCTAGGAGGAGCATGCCCAACATTTATGGATTGTGTTGCAACGGTTGAGGGAGGAGAAACTTTATGCTAAGTTCTCCAAGTGTGAGTTTTTCTTAGTTCAGTGGTGTTCTTGGGGCACGTGGTGTCCAGTGAGGGTATTCAGGTGGATCCGAAGAATATAGAGGCGGTCCAGAGTTGTCCCAGACCGTCCTCAGCCATAGAGATTCGTATATTTCTTGGTTTGGCAGGTTATTACCGCCGGTTCGTTCATGATTTCTCTTCTATTGCATTACCCTTGACCAAATCGACCCAAAAAGGTGCTTCTTTCAGGTGATCGGGTGAGTGTGAGGCGAACTTTCAGAAGCTCAAAACTGCCTTGACCACAACTCCAGTGTTAGTTTTGCAATCAGATTCAAGATCTTATACTGTATATTATAATGCTTCTCGGATCGGCATTGGGTGTGTTTTGATGTAGGAGGGTAGAGTGATTGCTTATGCTTCGTGTCAGTTGAAGCCCCATGAGAAGAACTACCATGTTCATGATTTGGAGTTGGCTACCATTATTCACGCGTTGAAGATTTGGAGGCATTATCTCTATGGTGTGTCTTGTAAGGTGTTTACTGATCATCATAGCCTCCATCACTTGTTCAAATAGAAGAATCTCAATTTGAGGCATCAGAGATGGTTGGAGCTGTTAAAGGACTATGATATTACTATTTTGTACCATTCGAGAAAGGCCAATGTAGTGGACGATGCCTTGAGTAGAAAGACAGTGATCATGGGTAGTCTTGCATTCCTTTCTATTGGTGAGAGAACCCTTGCCATTGATGTTTAGGCCTTGGTCAATCGGTTTGTGAGATTGGATATTTCGGAGCCCAGTCAAGTACTAGCTTGTGTGGTTTCTCAGTCTTCCTTGTTTGATTGCATCAGAGAGCGCCAATATGATAATCCTCATTTGCTTGTCCTTAAGGACAAGGTTCAGCATGATGATGCCAGTGATGTGACTATTGGAGATGATGGGGTATTAAGGATGCATAGCCGAATATGTGTGCCCAATGTAGATAGGCTTTGGGAGATGATTCTAGAGGAGGCCCACAGCTCGCGGTATTCCATCCATCCGGGTGTCGCGAAGATGTACCAGGATTTGAGACAACACTATTGGTGGAGGAGAATGAAGAAAGATGTAGATAGGTTTGTATCTCGGTGTCTCAACTGTCAGCAGGTGAAATATGAGCATCAGAGATCGGGTGGCTTGCTTCAACAAATAGATATTCTAGAGTGGAAGTGGGAGCGCATCACCATGAATTTTTGTAGTTGGTCTGCCACAGACTTCGAAGAAGTTCGATGTTATTTGGGTGATTATGGATTGGCTGACCAAGTCCGCACACTTCATTCCTGTGAGTACTACCTATTCATCAGATCGGTTGGCTGAGATTTACATTAGAGAGATTGTTTGCCTGTACGGTGTGCCAGTTTCCATTATTTCAGACCGAGGCACGCAATTTACATTGCAGTTTAGAGAGCCAAGCAGCGGGAGTTGGGCACTCAGGTTGAGTTGAGCACAACATTTCATCCTCATACGGACAAATAGTCCGAGTGCACTATTCAGATTTTGGAGGACATGTTGCGCGCTTGTGTGATTGATTTTGGGGGTTCATGGGACCAGTTTCTACCACTCGCGGAGTTTGTTTACAACAACAGTTATTAGTCGAGTATTCAGATGGCTGTGTATGATGTTTTGTTTGGGAGGTGGTGTAGATCACCATTGGGTTGGTTTGAGTCGGGTTGTTACGACCCAAACCGATGGGCTGCAACGGGCACCCAGTACCTTACTTGACCGAGTACCAACGTAATATACCTTTCTTATTACATCGTTATATACATGTGACATATGGGCCTAATAGGCTAACATAATCATTTATAAACTCAAAATATAGGCCGATAAGGCCGTAAAACTTTTCACATACACGACATATGTCTACAAGCCTCTAAAAATACATAAATGTCATAATGGTCGGGATAGAGTCCCGGCATACCAAACAATACACGTCTAAATCATACTAACCAAACAAGCAACTCCGAAGCAAATGGAGCGCACCAACATCTTCTGCTGGGGTGATAGCCTATTTGGAGGGCTCTCGACCTGTCTATCGGGACCTGCGGGCATGAAATGCAGCGTCCCCAGGCAAAAAGGACGTCGGTACGAGTGATGTACCGAGTATGTAAGGCATATAAATAAGTACATAAGAGACATGGAAGAAATATAGAGTACATGACTCATCCTGCAAGTCTGAATAACTTTGTAAATCATAAATTACTTTTAGCGTCATGCATATGCATATGAATGTCATGTCGTTCATAGGTACATGTTTCATAACATCATCAGCCTCTGAGGGCATTCCATTATTTCATATCGGCCACTGTGGGCAAAATCATCATCGTATACCAGCTGATCAGGTGGTGGTGCGTATATAACGCCATAACCTTTCCCATATCCCATATATATATATATATATATATATATATATATATATATATATATATATATATATATATATATATATATATATATATATATACATATGTATATACGCATATATAACGCCGTTTGAATACATATATATATATATATATATATATGCGTATATAACGCCATTTGAATACATACCCGTATATGCGTATATAACGCCGTTTGAATCATATTTCAGCCACTATGGGCAACATCATCATCATGTACCAGCTGATCAGGTGGTGGTGCGTATATAACGCCATAACCTTTTCCCATATCCCATATACATATATTTATATATATACGCGTATATAACGCCATCTGGTCATGGGTCAATGCACATGTATGAAATGCATGAAAAATACGTAATAATCTCAATATTCCTTCCGGATAATTTTTCCAACTGCGTATTATTTTGAGACCCATGAACAGAAGAAAATAATAATTCTCATGGGGAATCAAGAATATAGACACCCATACTATTTTTATGAATAGAATAATTTATAGAAACCGTGTATTTGCTCGTTTCTTTTGTATAATCTAGACCATGCCAAAAGAAAGAAGGGAGGGCCTTAACATACCTGTTCCCGAAATTATTCGAATCAAATGAAGCTTCTGCTACAGCGAAATGTATAGAACGAGACTTGCTTGAATCCTTTGAAATTTTTTGAAACTAAATTGTTCCGCTTTTCACGACTTGGTGTAGCTAGCTTCTTATGTGTAAAAGAAATGTTTCTTGCTTAGTTTTTGGAGAGTTGTCTCCCTTTTTACCAACATGGAAGGACTTAAGATCTAATTGTTTTTGAATTAGGAAAGAGCTCAAAATGATCTTTTCTTTCTCACGTTTTTCTTTGGTAGCCAAGACATAATGAATGTCTTTTTGCTTTTTACCAATTCTATCTTGGATAAGACTTTGTAAATTAGTCCCTTCAGCCTTTCTATGACACATGTAAATGTTAATAGTTAGTCACCTTAAACTAAAACGGGAGGGGCTGCCACGTTTCTTGGGGGTGTGCTTTTGTAATTTATTTATCCACTTATTAGTTAACTGGGTAATGTTTCGTTACTCGGTAGTTAATCAATTACCCGCATAATTTAAAAATTGCCCCGAATTACTTAAAAAATTACTCACTTTTCACATAACTTATACACCTTATTATTATGGTCATGTGGTACCTCGTATGGTACTAGTCCATAATTACCAAGTATTTTAGCTCGAGTCGTATTTTATCCCAATATGCCAAACTTGGACGAAAATTCATTTTCTTTGACTTGCTTCCCTCTTCACCTTTATGAATTTACCAATCACTTGTTTAATAACATAATCCTTATAATCCCCAAATAATTTTTTTCCTTGGAGTGATGTCAATTACCTTACGACAAACTCAACGTAAAATACTGCAGGTGCAACACTGTCGTAACTTATTACTGCAAAGCGCAACATCATCGTAATGTAATACGGGTTCAATACTGTCGTACTTTATTACTGCGAAGCGTAACATTGTCGTAATATAATACTGCGGAACGTAATTATTGCGGGGTGTAACATCATTCCCCCCTTTGGAACATTAGTCCTCGAATGTTGACTGATGCTCTTATCATTTTCGTAACTTATAGCTCTAATGAATACATTAACACTCTTCTTGACATTCAAGCAGTTGCTCTGTGAATAAATCCAAAGTTTAGGGTACTCCCCCCTTTAGTCGTTTTGCTCATATCATGACCTGTGGTCGAAATCTTCCTAATCTTGCAACTTCTTTTACCTTCTATCATGCAGCCTGTTGATCCTGACTTTGTAGGTGCACTTATGCGATTCATCTTTCCTTTCTCCTTTTATCTTTTAGTCAATCTGTAGGCCTTACTTTGTATATATAAAGCTTAATAGGATGCTTCTCCGAGCTTCTATATGTATACTGGAGTCATTTGCTCGATACTTCGTAGAACTTGCAATATTGCTATATCTCATCGCATAGGTCTGTTTAACCATCCGTATGAATTTACTACCATAACTCTTACATTAATTTATCGTTGCTGAGGTCTGCTACAAAGTCCCAGCTCACTCTCATTGCTCATTCCATATGTATAAATTTAAGTCCTTTAGTGCTTCCTCATTACTGTTCATCTTTAGAATGATGGCCTAATCTTATCTCATACTTTGCAATTTTTGTCCATCCATTGTTGATTCACCTCAATATACCACTGATAGCTTAACCTTTTATGTAATATTGTTGCTAGGATTCACGTTTTATTGGGGAACATATGAAATGATTAGATTGATCCACCTGGGCCGATACCCTATTTTCATATCCGTACCTCACAACATCCCAATGCGATTCACCTTGCGTGGGTACTTTAATCCTGTCCAATTTATAAGATCCGTTTCTTTTCTTTGTTGAATCATTACTCAATCGAAGGCCCAAACGCCATCCTTTATCCATCACCATTACACCCTTATTGTATTATCAGGGCAGCATTCCATCTTTTCTAAATGCTACTAGTCTTAGACTCCTTTGAGTTCATTCAGGCTATACTGATCCTTCTATAACTTTAGAGAAATCATCAGCTCTTCTTGTTTTCATGGGCTTAATCCCGAGGACTTACCCATTCTCGCCACCTTCTCACTTACCTTTTCTTATCCTTACTCCTATCTTCCTAAAACCTTGTAGCTCTGCCATACTTTATCTTGCAACCTACACATATAATACTTGCAACCTTTCTTCAACTTGCTCGCCCCATAGATTTCCTTATGTTATTCTAGATTGTCAAGCGATACATCACATTATCCCCAACTCTTCTCTATTCTCTTAACTAGTTCTCTGAGTACTTAGAAACCATAGGTTGGAAGACATGCCACCGACGATGTCGCTATCGTTCTCGATTTACTTTATTAATGTAACTCTTTAGTTTCCTCCATGGACACTATGGAATATGCATGATACAATCTTCTAACAATTTATTTCTTTGTCTATGACCTGGGCTCACTTCTTTCCTTTAACTTATACCTGGAATCTTCTATAGCTGTATGGTTGTCAACATATATGCTGCGTGGATAATACTGCGAACTCTTAAGTGCATTCATAACGTAACCAACTCTGGATCATTGATCAAATGATTCTCTCATTCCTTCTCAGTTTTTATTAAATGTAAGCCATTACTTTTCCTGGTCTTCCTTCCCCCTTATTGGGTGCATACTTAGCTTATCTTAGCTATTACGCATGCCGTAGGTTTCATGCAACTCATGTTATTTCGAATACTACTTTTAATTTTACTTCCCGTTCATTAGCCACGATAGGTGACACTTTCCTTCGGAGTACTTACAATGTTCTTACAAGATTGTTGTTACACGACCATTTCCTCTTTAGGTCGTTGTGCTTAGGTTGAAGCCTTTGTCCTTATTTCCTTAGCTAGTCTTTCGTTGTAGTACTTAGGGAGAACCCTTGACTCTCGTACAGTTGTGAGTTTATTACAGACCCTTTTTTTGTCTTTACTTGCCTATAATCATCTGTAGTTGCTTACTTCCATGCCCTTGTACTTGTATGATTGCTTCTGAATTGATATTTTGACTGCCTTCCTAGTGGCACTTTCTTTTATCCCCATAACACTCATATGGTACCTTTAACTACCCCAACTCTTGTTTAAATATATCTCAAGTATTATAATGATATTCTTCGAGGATGAATTCTCCATGTTGGTTTCTACTATGTTTATCTTACATGATCTGATGACTCGTCTGTAACCTCCTGTTTAGCCATAACTGGGATCTTCCTAACCAACTACTAACTACTCGTTGGCCCATTCTCACATCAATATTCCTCGTAATATTTCTTGGGTTATTTACTTTGTTTTAACTTACGTCTCGCACTGGCTCCTTATTTATTAATAACAGCCCAGGAAGGAACCTTTACTTCCTCTCCTTGATGTCATGCTTGCACAATATTATTGAATTGTAATGTATCTATAAGATTCGGATAAGTGTCATCTCATTCCTCTTTCATTTATCGCATTCTTCCTTTACCATTCCATAGTCATTAGAATCACTTAATTCTGACTTAATGCCACATTACTCTATATTCCCCCCTTTAGGGCTGTACTAAAAGCTGAAGCCACGAGGATCTACCTATAGATGTTTTACCTCTTCATCTTTGGCGTCGTTTCTCAATATCAATGATCCTTACTCGTCTTGCGACAATTCTTCTGTACCAAGGATGACAAATTCTCTTATTCGCGAGCGTGACACTTAGTGTAACTGGCACATACATTCCCTTAAGCTTAACTTTGTTCCCCTTGCTTGCTAGGGAAACATCTTCCTGAATGACCATTCTCTGAATTTCCCATGAATCTTCTTTTATTATCCATTCTATTATCGTCGGAACGTGATCTGAAATTCTCATGACGCCGACCGTTATAGAATCACTCAGTCCCTAATTCATGTTTAGTTTATCTTGTTTACTAGTCCATACTGATTTCTATTACTTTGAGGATTCACTCTCCCCTTTGGTAGTCGCGTTCGAGTCACGAACTTATTTCTCGAAATGAGGATATAACCTTATGGCATATACTTTTTTGTTGTCTTAAGGCCCATTACCTTTTGTCTCTTTCTTCATTTAACTATAGGTTCCGTAACACTCTACCGTTTTCATCTATGTATCACCACTTATTCATAATGCTTCCTTATCTCTCTTCTTATTACTCTGCTAATATTTTTGCATATCCCTTTTTCTTGTGGAAACTTCAATACGACATTTTTTTTTTGCTTTTAGCTTTCCTTTGCTCCATCCAATGGCTCTTCAAGTTGCTTAACGTTCTTGCTTTACTAAGGATGCGAGCCACACTAAGGTAATATTTATCCTTTCACGGCTTATAGTGCATGTCTTTTTAGTACTCATATCTGGCTGCATTATTTTAGAGTGCACCATCTGGGTGTCTCATAAAGAGATCTATTAGCACATTTGCACTATCCTTCGGAAATGTCAATTGACACAATCAATTCATCCATCATATCTTCTTATACTACTTTTGTTAACCCCCATAGGGCATATCTGGAAGGGGTGCGACCAATTGTATATGCTTCTATTACTATTGAATATAACTCAAAAATCTTATGTTCCTTTGTCTCAATTATAAATGTTGTTAAACTTCATTAATTGCCCACCTCGTACCCTTCTTCACCTTGCTCCTTTTACTTGCTGAAACTTGTACTTATCTTCTTAATCTCTCATTATCCTTCACCATAAAGATGGATAGGCATTCTTGCCTTAAAGCTTCTTATCAGGAAGCTTACACCTTTCAGTACACTCACGATCTTCTAAAGACCTCATATTTACTTATCATAGGCATCATACAAAAATTCAATTCCTCTTACTCAGCTCTTCCACAACTATCTCTCTTTCCAACCTTCTTTCCGGATGTAGGCATCATGTTATTATGAATAACATAGAATTTTGGAACTTGAATTCTTATACGTGAGCTCTACCACACGATCTAGAGTAAGAAGAAAGAGTGATAATCTTAAATACCCTGTAGCTTCCTGCTTATAAGTGTAGTGCACGACACACCCATAAACAAGACTATACTAGACACGGCTTGTAGACTCCCTAGGACAGACTACTCTGATACCACTTCTGTTACGACCCAAACCGATGGGCCGTAACGGGTACCCAGATCCTTACTTGACCGAGTACCAACGTAATGTACCTTTCTTATTACATCGTTATATATATGTGACATATGGGCCTAATAGGCTAACATAATCATTTATAAACTCAAAACATAGGCCGACAAGGCCGTACAACCTTTCACATACACGACATATGTCTACAAGCCTCTAAAAATACATAAATGTCATAATGGTCGGGATAGAATCTCGTCATACCAAACAATACACGTCTAAATCATACTAACCAAACAAGCAACTCCGAAGCAAATGGAGCGCACCAACATCTTCTACTGAGTTGATAGTCTACTTGGAGGGCTCCCGACCTGCCTATCATGAAATGCAGCGTCCCCAGGCAAAAAGGACGTCGGTACGAGTGATGTACCGAGTATGTAAGGCATATAAATAAGTACATAAGAGACATGGAAGAAATATAGAGTACATGACTCATCCTGCAAGTCTGAATAACTTTGTAAATCATAAATTACTTTTAGCGTCATGCATATGCGTATGAATGTCATGTCGTGCATAGGTACATGTTTCATAACATCATCAGCCTCTGAGGGCATCCCATTATTTCATATCGGCCACTGTGGGCAACATCATCATCATGTACCAGCTGATCAGGTGGTGGTGTATATATAACGCCGTAACCTTTTCCCATATCCCATATACATATATTTATATATATACGCGTATATAACGCCATCTGGTCATGGGTCAATGCACATGTACGAAATGCATGAAAAATACGTAATAATCTCAATATTCCTTCCGGATAATTTTTCCAACTGCGTATTATTCTGAGACCCATGAACAGAAGAAAATAATAATTCTCATGGGGAATCAAGAATATAGATAATTTTTATGAATAGAATAATTTATAGAAACCGTGTATTTGCTCGTTTCTTTCGTATAATCTAGACCATGCCAAAAGAAAGAAGGGAAGGCCTTAACATACCTGTTCCCGAAATTATTCGAATGAAATTAAGCTTCTGCTTCAGCGAAATGTATAGAACGAGACTTGCTTGAATCATTTGAAATTTTTTGAAACTAAATTGTTCCGCTTTTCACGACTTGGTGTAGCTAGCTTCTTATGTGTAAAAGAAATGTTTCTTGCTTAGTTTTAGGAGAGTTGTCTCCCTTTTTACCAACATGGAAGGACTTAAGGTCTAATTGTTTTTGAATTAGGAAAGAGCTCAAAATGATCTTTTCTTTCTCACGTTTTTCTTTGGTAGCCAAGTCATAATGAATGTCTTTTTGCTTTTTACCAATTCTATCTTGGATAAGACTTTGTAAATTAGTCCCTTCAGCCTTTCTATGACACATGTAAATGTTAATAGTTAGTCACCTTAAACTAAAACGGGAGGGGCTGCCACGTTTCTTGGGGGTGTACTTTTGTAATTTATTTATCCACTTATTAGTTAACTGGGTAATGTTTCGTTACTCGGTAGTTAATCAATTACCCGCATAATTTAAAAATTACCCCGAATTACTTAAAAAATTACTCACTTTTTACATAACTTATACATCTTACTATTATAGTCATGTGGTACCTCGTATGGTACTAGTCCATAATTACCAAGTATTTTAGCTCGAGTCGTATTTTATCCCAATATGCCAAACTTGGACAAAAATTCATTTTCTTTGACTTGCTTCCCCCTTCACCTTCATGAATTTACTAATCACTTGTTTAATAACATAATCCTTATAATCCCCAAATAATTTTTTTCCTTGGACTGATGTCAATTACCTTACGACAAACTCAACGTAAAATACTGCAGGTGCAACACTGTCGTAACTTATTACTGCAAAGTGCAACATCATCGTAATGTAATACGGGTTCAATACTGTCGTACTTTATTACTGCGAAGCGTAAAATTGTCGTAATATAATACTGCGGAACGTAATTATTGCGGGGTGTAACACGGGTGAGGCTAGACTTTTGGGTACAGACTTGGTAGAGGATGTATTGGACAAGGTGAAGTTGATTCAGGAGCGTCTTCGTACGGCGCAGTCGAGACAAAAGAGTTATGCTGACAGAAAGGTTCGTGATGTGTTCTACATGGTTGGGGAGAAGGTCTTGCTGAAAGTTTCACCCATGAAGGGTGTTATGAGATTTGGAAAGAAGGGCAAGTTGAGCCCTCAGTTTATTGGGCCGTTTGAGGTGCTTCGGAGGATTAGGAAGGTGGCCTATGAGCTTGCTTTGCCACCTGGCTTAACAAGTGTGTATCCAGTATTTCATGTTTCTATACTTCGGAAGTACATCAGCGATCCATCTCATGTTTTAGATTTCAGCACGGTTCAGTTAGATGGTGATTTGACTTATGATGTAGAGTCGGTGGCTATTTTGGAGCAACAGGTACGCAAGTTAAGATTAAAGGATATAGCTTCAGTGAAAGTGCAGTGGAGAGGTCAGCCCATGGAGGAGGCTACTTGGGAGGCTGAGCTGGAGATGCGGAGCAAATATCCACACCTATTTGAGACTCCCGGTATGTTTCTAGACTCATTCGAGGACGAGTATTTGTTCAAGAAGAGGAGGATGTAACGAATCGGTTGGTCGTTCCGAGGGTTATAGCATCGTTTGCCCATTTTGCTTCTTTTTGTGTTCTTCAGCTATATTATGATATGTCGTGTCAGTTGGCTCGGGTTTGGAGTGGTTTCGAAGAGGATTTGAGACACTTAGTCTCTTTTTGAGAAGCTTAAGTTGGAAAAGTCAGCCAGATGTTGACTTATGTATAAACAATCTCGAATTTGAATTTTGATAGTTCTGTTAGCTCTGTTAGGTGATTTTGGAATTAGGATCACGTTCGGATTGTGTTTTGGAGGTCCGTAGTAGAATTAGGCTTGAATTGGCGAAAGTTGAAAATTTGGCAATTTCGGTCAGCAGTGGAAAATTTGATATCAGGGTTGGAATGGATTTCCATAAGTTGGAATATGTTCGTGGTGTCATTTGTGACGTGTGTGTAAAATTTGAGGTCATTCAGACGTGGTTTGGTAAGTTTTGGCGTCGTTTGCGAAATTTGGAAGTTTAGAAGTTTTTAGGCTTGAATCCGAGGGTAATTTGGTGTTTTGATGTTGTTTTGAGTGATTCTAATGCTCGACTAAGTTCTTATGGGGTTATATGACTTGTTGGTATGTTTGGTTGAGGTCCCGGGGGCCCCGGGTGTGTTTCGGGTGATTAACGGAACAAGTTTGGAAATTGGAGAAGTTGCTGAAGTTGGGACTCAACTGTCATAATCGCATCTGCGGATGTCTCATTGTAAGTGCGAGCATGCAGAAGCGAGCGGGGGATCGCCGATGTGAGATTGGGGGAGCTGCGCAGAAGGCGCAAGTGAGATGAAGTTCTCGCACCTACGATGGTCGTAGAAGCGGAAGAGAGGGCGCGGGTGCATGTGTGTCCGCAGGTGCGATGTCAATTCTGCACGTGCGATGATCGTAGATGCGTTCTAGAGGTGCAAAAGCGGTCCAGTGAATTTAAGTGATTTTCCGCAAATGCGGAGATTTTGCGCAGAAGTGGCACCACAAGTGTGCATATTGAGCCACAGGTGCGAAAAGCCTAGGTAGAACCTATAAATAGAAGACTTCGCGAATTTTTGCTCATTTCCACCATTTTGAACACGGACTTTAGAGCTTTTGGGAGGATTTTTGATGGGGATTCAAGGATATTCACTGAGGTAATTGCTTGAGCTCTATTATCTCTAGCTATGATGTTCTTTCATTGATTTCTCAACTAATTAGTGAAGTTTTCAAGTGGAAATTGGGGTTAGGGCTTGGAATTTTAGAGAGTGGATTTTGGGGATTTGAGAGAGCAAATGATGTTGGATTTTGATGAAATTGGTATGGTTGGACTCGTGAGTGAATGTTCTTTAGGGTTTTGTGACTTTTGTCAGATTTCAACACGTGGGCCCGGGGCCGGGTTTGAGCCAATTTCGGAATTTGAGTCAAATTTATTAGTTTTTTCTTGAGGAATTGGTTCCTTGGCATATATTGATTGTGTTGTATTACTTTTGGCTAGATTTAGGATGTTTGAAGGCCGGTTCGAGAGGCAAAGACATCGCGGAGTAGGATTTTGCTCGGATTGAGGTAACAGTTATAAATCTGGTCCTAAGGATATGAAACACCGGATATCGTGTCGTATGATTATTTTAGAGGTAACACACATGTTATTATCATTGATACATATTATTATCTTTGTTTGGGCTGAATTCTATATTTTTCTGAGAGCTCAAGAGACTAGAGAGGTTGGTGACTGAGATAGGGCCTGAGTGCCGAGCAGTGAGCTATGTGAGAGTATATAATGGATCGGGTTGCATGCGGCATATATATATATATATATATATATATATATATATATATATATATATATATATAGAGAGAGAGAGAGAGAGAGAGAGAGAGAGGATCGGGTTGCACGCCGCAATGAGCCTTCGGGATAATTATCTATATTGGATCGGGTTACACGCTGCAACGAGCCTTATGGTTGTTTATATATTGGATCGGGCTGCACGTCGCAACAATATAGCGCTTGGGCTGATAGAGCCCCTCCGGAGTCTGCACACCCCCAATAAGCGCAGGTACCTATTGAGTATGATTATTGAAGGCTGAGAGCCGAGTGTTTGAGCTGTTGAGATGAGCGGAGTGAGGCTGTACTTGCTTTCAACTAATTATTATACTTAATTGTTATTTGTCCTTGTTGTACAAATTTCTGGAAGACTCACAAACTTGTATGACCTAAACTATTGAATTTGAAAGTATGGTTGTTCTTATTTGAAAGATATTGAGATAATTGTATTTGCATAGCTCGTCACTACTTCTCAGTACCTTATTTATTTCTGTTACTTACTGAGTTGGAAGTACTCATGTTACTCCCTGCACCTTGTGTGCAGATCCAGGTGAGACTGGTCGTAGGGATCGTTGAGCTCGTACGTGGTTGAATTCTCAGAGATCTACGAAGTAGGGTTCACAGCTTTTGCATAATTCATGGCTTCGTTTGTGGTATTTGAGGGTTAGGGATTGTTTATAGTTGTTGTAGGAGGTTGGGCAGATGTGTTAAGGGGCTGACCAACCGGAATTAATGGCTGGCCGCCGGCCGGCGAAGCCATCAGGCTGCTTCTCTCTCTAGATCGCCCAAATCGCTTATTTGTATTCAGTTGTATTCGAATGTATATTTCAGCTGTATTCACATGTATTCAGTAGCATTAATTTATATATTGTAGATGTATTAAAAAGTTATGCGTATTCTCTTGTATTCAGTTTTAATCAGTTGTATTTAACTATTTTATTCAGCAGAAGTTAGTTGTATTTTATTGCATTCAAGAGTTTTATTCAGTTGTATTCAGTTATATTTTGTTGTATTCAAGTGTTTTATTCAGATGAATTAAGTTGTATTTTGTTGTATTCAACTGTATATAGTTCTACTCAACTGTATTATTCATATATATTTCTCTTTATTCAGCTATAATCTTTATTATGTATCTTTCAAATACAGATTAATGAGGGATCGTTTTAGTTCGTTGAGTTAAATTAGGAGAATATCATGTGATTTGATTTCCTTAGTTCGTGGAGTTAAATTAGGAGAATATCATGTGATTTGATTTCCTTCCGTTTTTAATCAGTTTAACCTTCTGTATTTAACGTTAATGCCGCTTGAATACAGCTAAATGCATGTCAAACTTAGCTGGAATTCCAGTTTTTACGCCTATTTTTTGGTTGTATTAATGAATACAACAGCTTAAATACATAAAATACATTGTATAAAAACATAAAAGGTATCTATAACACATAATATAGCAAATGGTATCTATAAATGACTAATTAGACTTAAAAGATGGTGCTTTATGAAAAATTCCCTTTAATATAACAAAAAATAAGTCCCCGCATATATAGGGCCTAAAACAATTGTTTTACTTGCTTTATGGAAGGACGCCATGCATACAATAAACAAAATTAGAGGGTAAATTTCTCAGACCGTGTCTAAACCTATACTTAATTTATTGCACTGAAGTACCTAAACTCTATCTTCATGTAACAGAAAGTACAAGTCTTTTATTACTAATAAAAGACAAATTTTCTAATCAGCATGTTCGTCATCATTATCACATCATCACTGCTCATCTTTTAATAACGAAATTTTTTATGCCCCTCAAACTTATATTAACACTCTACTAACCACGAATTTTGGACGGTCTATGAGGAATTTAAAAAAATAACAACATATATATATATATATATATATATATATATATATATATATATATATATATATATATATATATATATATATATATATATATATATATATATATATATATAAAATAAAAAAAAACGTATAATGCTGCCGCACCACGACACAAATAAATGACAAAGTACGAGAAGGGAGACTAAGTCAAAACTTCCTAATATAAAGTTTTAGAGCAAACCTATAACTACTTTTAATTAATTTGTTCAACTTGAAGTTTTAAATTAATAAATTAAACATCATGGGTCATACTTCACTTATTGGTGCTCAAAATTTAGTTAGTTCATCTCTAAAGGGATCTTTTCTTCCTAATATTCGTGCAGTTTTTCTAGGCTCGTACGTTTATAAATAATACTGTAGCTATTTAAGTAGTTAGGCAAAGACTAACAAGAAAGGGTAGTAGATACCATATTCCCAAATGGATCTAAACAACACCTTTTTAAATTTCTAGAGAACTCTTTGTCAATATCATTAACGTGTTACTACCCATGGGCAGGACGTCTAAAAGATAATATATGCCATTAATTTCATTTACATTTGAAGTAATATTATACACTATTTTATTACCATAAGGAATATTTAAGTTCATCTGTACCAAAAAAAGAAAGAAAGAGGGCAGGCCTTCATACACCATTCAATATAGGAAAATTTGAAAAGAAATAACCCGCTTGCTAGTAGTATAGTGTCTAGCTATTAATGAAAAGCAAGATAAAATTTGTAGAGTGCCTCAAAACAATTATAGTAGTATTTTAAAATAAAGTTAGAAGTTATATATATATATATATAATTTGATAGGAGCATGCCAAATTTGACTTCCAAGTTGGCAGAAGCATTTAATTATTGCCTTTTGTGGAACCATGAAACATGCACTTCGTAAAATAAGGAGTTTGGATCCAAGCCTACTTTTTCGGACTAAGGATTTCCGTTCCATGTGTTTTTTTGTTTTTTTTTTAAAAGAGAGAGAGAGTGTGGTAGCGGCTGATAGTATACTGTTTCATAGTACCAGATCTAATATTAAAAAGTGTGGTAGCGGCTAGGGCTGTGCATTTGGATCAGATATCCGAAATCCGATCTGATCCGCTTAATTTCGGATTTCGGATATTTGGATCGGATTCGGATTTTCGGATTGGATTCGGATTTGTATAGTTTGAACCCGATCCGATCCGAAATCCGAATTTATTAAGGGAATAATAAATACTAATTTTATTTTTAGGGTTAGGTCACCTAATCCTTATTTCATTCTGCGGTCTGCCTCCGTCTAATTCTCAGAAGCAAATTTTTTATGTTGCTGCGGTCTGCGCCTCACTTTCTCAGTTAACCCTTCTCACTTTCTCAGTTCTCACGCCTCAGCTCAGACTCAGTCCTCACTTCACAGCTTCAGTCTTCACTCTTCTTCACGCCTCACAAGTCGCACCCAGAGACTGCTGTGCTGGTGCTGCTCACTTCAGTCTTCATGCGACGCCTCAAGCTGCTCCCTCCTGCTCGTCGTTTCCTCTAGCTCTTCTCTGTGTTCCGGCGACCGCACTGGTAACTGGTAAGACACTAAGAATTGATGAAATTCTTAAGAAAGACACTAGGGTTAGGTCTCTTTGTTCTCTTTTATTTCTCGGATAAAATTGATGAAATAAATTGGGGGTTTCACTCTTGATTTTCTTAAACAGAAATAGACCATACTATACTACTATTTTGCATCCGATTTTAATTTTAATTTTTTGTTTTGTTTCGTAGATGGAAGATGAGGTAGAGATGGTGAATAAAGTTCAAGCCCTTGTAAAATGTGGTGAAAGTGGTGCTTCAAATGATTCCACAAGCAACGTCGAATCTGATTCTGGTTCGAAGAAAAGAAAAATTATGAAAGAAAGATCAGTGGCTTGGCGACACTTCAGTAAGTTCACTGATGATGAGGGTGTTAAAAAAGCGAAATGCAAGTACTGTCCAGAAGAATATGTAGCTAACACCAAAAACAGTGGTACAAGCAATTTGCTATCACATCTTCTCAAGTGTCCGAACAATCCCCACAAGCCGGAGACAAGCCAGACAAAATTAGCTTTTCAACCGAAAGGTCAAACAGGTGATGTCTCACTTATCCCTTGGAAATTTGATCAAGAGGCATGTAGGAGGGCTTTAGCTCGTATGATAATTATAGATGAACAACCCTTCATTTCTGTTGAAAAGGATGGATTTAGAGACTTCGTGAGAGCTCTTCAACCTTTATTTCATATTCCATCTCGTACTACTATGACTAGAGATTGTTTTGAGATTTACCATGATGAAAAACTTGTTTTGAAGTCAATTTTTAAAGAATCAAAACAGAGAATTTGTATTACGACTGATACATGGACATCAATTCAAAGAATTAACTATATGTGTGTTACAGCACATTACATTGACAAGAATTGGAATTTGCATAAAAAGATATTAAATTTTTGTCCAATTACTAGTCACAAAGGTCAAGATTTAGCTAGTGGTGTTGCTAAGTGTTTACTTGAATGGGGGTGGATAAAGTATTTACTGTGACAGTTGATAATGCAAGTTCTAACGATATCATGGTTAAAGAATTATCCAAACAATTTACTAGATGGAACACTAACTTGATGGAAGGTAAGCATGTTCATGTTAGATGTATGGCTCACATCATCAATCTAGTTGTTCAAGATGGGTTGCGAGAAGGGAGTGTGTCTGTGGAACGAATAAGACAAGATGTTAGGTACATTAGACAATCTCCAGCAAGATGGAAGAAGTTTAAAGAATGTTGTGATCTAGATAGGATAACTTCTAAAAAATCATTGTGCTTGGATGTTCCTACTAGGTGGAACTCCACATATTTGATGTTGAAGGTTGCTACAGTTTATGAGGAAGCCTTTACAAAATATTGTGATATTGATTATGGTTTGATGTCATGTATTGCTAACTGTATTTGTGAGGATGGACAGCCTGCAGGTCCACTTTTAAGTACTGATTGGGATAGTGTAAGACGTATTGTGAAGTTTCTTGAAATATTTTATGAACTCACCTTGAAGGTATCAGGTACACTTTATATTACGTCTAATGTGCACTTTCTTGAGATATGTGTTGTTGGTTCTTCTTTGAAAGAGTTGATGCAAAGTGAAGATGCTACCTTGAAAGAAATGGCAAATAATATGAAAGAGAAGTTTGATAAGTATTGGGGGGATCCACAAAAGATGAACAAAATGATTTTTATTTCATGTGTGTTCGATCCACGCCACAAGTTTCAATCTCTTTCGTTTGCTCTTGCTGCCATGTTTGGAGAAACAATAGGTGTGAAAATACAAATTGAGGTGAAGACATACATGGAATCTTTGTTCAATGTGTATGCAAAGAAGAATGGTGGTTCTGGTTCATTTCCATATTCTCCATCTTCCGGTTCATGTCCATTTTCTCCATCTTCCCATAGTTCATGTCCATCTTCTCCAACTTCATCTACTTCTTCATCATCGCTTTCAAAATTCATGTTAGATTTAAAGAAGCATAATAAGGGTGAAGGAATTGATTCTAAAACAGAGTTAGATAAATATTTGGGTGAAAATGTTGAGGAAGACATTGAAAATTTTAAAATTCTGGGGTGGTGGAAGTTGAATTCACCCAGATTTTCCGCACTTGCTGAGATGGCACGTGATGTGCTAGCCATTCCTATTTCTAGTATTGCCTCAGAATCAGCCTTTAGTACCGGTGGACGCATACTTGATCCATTTAGGAGTTCATTGACACCTAGATTGGTTCAAGCTCTTGTGTGTGTCCAAGATTGGCTTCGGAATGAATCAACAACTCCGATTAAAATTGAAGAAGATTTAGATAATCTTGAACAACTTGAAGCGGGTAAGACTATCTTATTTCTTCTATTACTTTACTTGTGTTTAATGTATACTTATGTTATGTTTATTTAGATTATTTTTAAACTAATTTATTCTATTACTATCTTATTCTACAGACTTGATTAATACCGGAAGAGAGCCTTGCATCGTCGACATATAAAAGGTACGAGTTCGTGGCATGTTAAAAGTTTTCTTAAGCCTTCTAATAAATTGAACCAAACTGCTGCATTAAGCCTTCTCTATTGTATTGTTTTGTTCTACCACCAAGCAGTCAAGCTGCTGCATTAGGCTGCTGCACAGGCTGCCCAACTTGACATGATACACATTTACTGACTCTCTCATTTTTTACAAGTGTAGTATTGCAGAACTTGAAAGTGTGCCAGGTTGAGGATTTCAGTTCCAGTGTGCCAGAACTGGAGGTTATGTAACTGTTAGAATGATCAGTAGAACTTGGTTCCATTTTGTGTTTCTGCTCTTCTGCTATGCTTTTGGTCTTGTAACTGTTAGCTATGTTTTTGCTATGCTTCAACTGGGAAATGAATTTGTGCAATATTGTGTACCTTTATGGGTCAAGTACAATGAGACTGTCAGCTTTAACCAGTTACAATACTATACAGTTACAATACTATACTATTAGACATTAGTAACATTTATTAATTGGAATGAAGCCAAAAGTAAAATCTTGAGGTGCTGTAATTTATAGTCATTTGTTTGCTATTTTTGGTCTTTTAAATGCTATTGTATTATGTAACATCCATTATCCATATACAGTTATACACACTCCTTAATAATACGTACAACCCGATCCGAAAATCCGATCACCAAACCGATCCGAAATTTAAAAATCCGATCCAATCCGATATAATTCGGATCGGATTCGGATTGCAATTTTTGGAATCCGAAATCCGAAATTTCAATCCGAAATATGCTAAATCCGATCCGATCCGATCCATGCACAGCCCTAGTAGCGGCTGATATACTTACTTTTATATTACATGTTGTGTTTTTAATGAAATCTTTTATTATGTGTATTAAATTCCTTTCAAAATTATGATTGTTGACAGTGGAATCAAATTTTGCTAATGCGGAAACTCTTACAAAGTGTAAAAAAAAGCGTTTTCGGGGCGAGCGAGGCGCACCAAAAACGTCCCGGAGTAATGGTGTGGGGCGAAAGTCTCAAGAGGCGTACGCCCAGCAATTCAGGGCGTAGGCCCGAGCATTCGGGGCGCATTTTTTTTAGTGAGGCGTAAGCCCCAAAGATTTTTTCAAATTAATACAAAATTTATTAAATAAGTCCTTCATATAATACCCAAATTCTCAAAATTCAACTTGGTAATTACTCAAAAGTTTTAAAATGAAACTAAAATGCATTAAATTTAAAAGTTATGACCTTTTTTTATTGATTGAAGCCCCAATTTATGGTCTTTCCCAATTTTTTTATCTTATCCGCGAGTCTGTTAATAGCTCCCAAAAGCAACGAATATTCATTTTTTTTACACATGCAAAGAGAACTTCATTCTCCTTCGTAGCAGCAAGTTCAATGTTCAAATTGCAGGTTAGTCATCCTTTTTGTTCCTTCATATAGAAAACTTTATTCTTTTCGACTCAAGTTACTTGAGCTTCTAAGTAACGTATAATAGATTGTTTTGACTAGTTTTTTGTGGGGATGAAGCGCATATATATATATATATATATATATATATATATATATATATACATATACATATATATATATATATATATATATACGTTGCACGTTAATAATAACATATGATGGTTTAATCAAGTAATTATATGAAGGCACAACAAATATAATGTATAAAATACAATATTTTTTTAAATACCAAAAATTATTATTACATTATCATAATACGCGAATTCAAAATGATTGGATAATTATGAACCCGTAAAACTGATCAATTTAGTCATGTTAGATAATATTATTATATATTTATAATTTAGAAATATACAATGTGAGGATATCTAACCTAAGATTTTTTTATGGACAATTTTTTGTCTATATTCCCTCCTAATGCGTTGATTGCTCTGTCATTATCAGAACACTTATTGTCGATAGTGTTATCCCTCTTGAAAGTGTAACATATAGTTGTATGTGCGAGAAAGCATATTACGGTAAATATTGTCCAACATTAGAGATTATTTTTTCTTTGTATTATTTATTGTTTTGTAAAATACAAGTGTACAGAAAATCATTTTTGAACAAATTTAAAAGGATATTCTTCATTTTTGTAAGAGTAAAAAAGTTGAATTATAGGGATAAAACTTGTAAACACATTGACCCATCAAAATTTCTATATGTATGACGTTGTCAAAACCTCTACATACCATTCTTGTACTTACATAAGCCATTAATAGATATAAGTTTCTTAATAGCATAAAGAGTGTGAGCACGTGATTTTTGCCCTACAAGAACTACTCCCCAAAAATTCAAAATAAAATAGTTTTGCGTTGCTTGTGATTTATTTGTACTTATATGTGCATGTTCATTTTTTTACTTTAATTAAGAAAAATACAAAAATATATGTGTTGCATTTGAATTTACAATTTAGGATTAATTAAACAGTAATTTGTTTTACGAAAATGAAAATCGAAAAAAAAATAACGTACTTCGCATTTTTAGGGTTTAATGTCAAATTGTGTGATTATCTTTGTATTTAATTTTGTGTGATAATTATTATTAAGGGTTAATTAGTATTTTTTTAAGTTAATTTTGAATTTTGGTAATTAGGAATCAAAAGAAAATAAAAGAAAAAGAAGAAACAAGAGAAGAAGAGTTAAAAATCGGACTGGGCCATGTTAATTTTGACCAAATCCAGCCCAAATTTTGTGTCTAACCCGGTCCAACTGATCAGCCCACTCAGACGTCCCAAACGATGTCGTTTATGTCACTTTCAATCAGTGCCGTTGGATTGAATCAATCCAACGACCGAGATCATCTCTCCCTTACCCATTCCCCAACCCGACCCGTTTACCGGAGATGGATCCGGTCTCAGGAGTGCCTAAACGGCGTCATTCCACTTAAATGATCAATCCAGGCCGTTGATCTCGTCAGATCAAACGGCCAGGATTTGTTTCCCCCTCTGGTATATAAACCTAATCCCTTACCCGTCCCCCCCCCAAGCCAAACCCCTCCCCTTTGTCTCCAAGAACCAGAGACCAAACGACCCTCCACCAAACCCTAGCCGCCCTCGTACCCCTTCGCCTAAAAGTCGGTAACGATGTCGGTGACCACGAATTCACACCCCTGAACCTTCTAACCACACTCAATACAAATCCCTACCCCTTTAACCTCGAATCATCCCGATTTGTTTCGAATCTTCAATCGAAGATTCTAACAAAACCCTAAACCTACCAAACCAGTCCCAAGTTCACACCCCAGCTCCACCTGACCTCCCTCGTTCCCAAACCACCCCTACTTTGGCTCGAATATTGCTAGAACTGGTCGAATTTTAAATCTATTGAAGAACCCTAGAGAGCCAAAACCTGGAACCTGTCCGAGTAAAGGGGAAATTTTAGGTCTTAACCGACTTTAGCCGAGTGTTCTCATTAAGGTCCGTTTTGGCTTCAAAGTTTCAAGACGAAGTTCAGACTGAAACGGATTGGGTTTGGTCTGATGTTTCGAGGTATTTCTTTTGTTTGCCTTTTTCTTTTGTTGTTGTTTTATTTTTGACTGATTAGATCGTCATTTAGGTCAATTAATCCTCCTCCTCTTTCGGGCCTTTTTCTGGTCCAATTTTTCTCATCTTGGTCGATTGCCATATGTTGAATCAATTAAATGGTCTCGTCGATTGACCCGTTCATGTCTGTAGTTTAGTTGTTCTCCTCAAGTTATTGGATGTTGTTTTACCTTCTGACCTTTGTATTTTCAGCCTCAGGGCTCATAGCCAGTATACTTGTTGTTCCAGCATTTTGGTTGAGCTTAATTTAGAGTTATATTTTTCCCAATATAGATAGCTTACTCTCATGCATCTGTATGAATCAGTTTCTTGACCTTAATAGTCCAGTCTGACTATTTTCCTGAATCATTGAATCCCCATCTTGGTTGAAATGCTGTTGGATTTGATTTGAGTTCAATTGATGATTAAGTTTAATGATTCGAATCTATTTGTTTGTTCTGTTAAGTTTGTTCTGGTATGAATCTAACCTTGTTGAATTGTCCTAATTGGGAGTTAGTTTCATGTATCTAATTAGTCAATTATAGGCTTAAATTGGCTATAGCTGAGGTTTCATACAAGTTCAAAGTGAAGGACTAGGACAGTAAATCACAGCAATTTCAGGGGTAATTTGGGGTTTAAAAGATTAGCAAATGGTCTTGCTAGTGGGCTATCAGTAAAGTACTTAATTAACCATTAATCTAATAGTAATGGGGAACAAAACATAATGGTATGGGGAGACTTAAAAGGGATTGATTAAAATATATTGTCCATACCTGTTTGACATTAAATAAGGAAAAGACAAGGGATAATGGGGAAAAAGATACTCTAGTGGAGTACTAAAGAAGATCATGGGCAGAATTGGTTTCAGGATTCTGCCTGAGTGCTCTTGAGAGCTAGCAAGGTCAGTGTTTGGGTATAAGTGGAGGGACTTAGGACAGAGTCGAGGGCAGACCTTAGAAGAGAAGAGAAATCTGAAAAGAAAAAGTTTTGGAGAGTTTTTTAAGGGTAGTCTTAGACAACATTTTAAAGAAAGGCATTCAGTTTTTTTTAGAGTTGGGGAGAGTTTAAGAACAGAAAACCAAAATATATTGCAATTAGTTCTCTTAGGTTCTGCATTTAATCCTTCTTTAATCAGTAAAAAAAAGCATTGCAAGCTTGAAGTAAAATGCCTGATTTTCAATTGTTGGGAGGTAGTTTCCAGTTTCCAGCCTGTTTACTGGAGTGTTTGGGGTTCACTGGTTGGTTTTCTTGTTGAGTTTGAGGTCCAATTAGTTGCCCGGAGTTATTTGTTGTTGCTGTTTGGGATCACAACTGGTTATGAGTTGTGGTCAAGTTTTTTTTCTGATTTGAAACTGGGTTTGGAGCTGTTTCTGAATTCCAATTGGCTGTCTGCTAGTGTTATTTGCTGCTGTTGTTGTTTGCTGTGTTGTACTGCTGCTGACTTCCTCTTTATTCTTCTGTTCACTCCAATCCAGGTACACAATTAAGCTCAATTTGATGTAGCCTTGAGATGTAAACATGAAATGGAAGTGCTCGGGCCCTTAATTATTTGATGTTGTACCTGTAGCTCAGTAGATATAGATGATAAGTAGTTGTATAGTCCAATTTGATCTATAACTCAATGAAATGTAGACTGTGAGGTTTGTACCTAATTAGGACTGTTTAAACTGTTAATTCGTGTACATTAGTTGCAAACTTATTATAGTTTAGTACTGATTTCAGTTAACATTGAGTTAAAAATTGAATATCGGTATTGTTTGGACCTACAACTAATCCAGAAGTCAACATGTGGTGCTTATTCCGATTTCAGGTTAAACGCGCTTTTAAAACAGCCCAACATGCTATTTTTTGATGTCCTCTCCTTTGTTCGTCAAGCTTACTGTTTCGACGTAGGAACAAGTAATTGCATGTTAATGGTTAATATCAATAGTCTACTTGAATTTGAATCAGTTAACTTATTCATGAATGTTAGCAGAATCAAATAACCGAGTCGTGTAGTTCAAACTCAACCCAGTATATGGATTGGGTTCTTTAGACCTAAAGTTGAAATGGTATTTGGTATACTAATTTTCAATTGATAGACTATAGGATTTTCTAATATTAACTAATTAGGGCCCACCTTTTCTTTATTTTTTAGAGACAAAATAAAAATAGCAAATCATAGTCGCTTTTAGGTTTGCCTTTTAAATAATAAATGAGACAAGCCTCGCCAAACAAAAATACATAAATTGCGGGGCCCTTAATAATAAAAATGAAATATTTAGAATTCGAGATGAGCCGTTTATTGAATTTCACGGACCTCCCCAAAGATAATAACGTGCTAGTCATTTTAGGCGCGCTTTTAATAATTTACTTTCTTAAACTCGGGTGCACATTTATGTGACCCAAATCCAAATCTCAATGGAGTCGAAATGTGTCAATAACCACGGGTGCATTGATGTGACATGGTTCGAGATGTGTTTTTACGACGTTGCAATTCTCGTTAAAAATAATAATAATAAAAGCGGTAAAAGTTAAAATTTGCACATAGGTTCAACATGTATTAAAATCAGATAAATAAGCCGAATATGACATTTGAGCGACCGTGCTAGAACCACAGAACTCGGGAATGCCTAACACCTTCTCCCAGGTTAACAGAATTCTTTATCCGGATATCTGGTTCGCGTACTGCAATACAGAGTCAATCTTTTCCTCGATTCGGGATTCAACCGGTCACTTGAGACACCATAAATCTCCCAAGTGGAGATTCTGAATTAAATAATAAATCCCGTTTCGATTGTCCTTTAATTGAAAAAACTCCCTCTACGCCCCTGCGGGCGCAGGTTAAAAGGAGGTGTGACAGCTCTGGCGACTCTGCTGGGGACGAACCTAGAATCTCTGGTTCAGGGTTCAGAATTTGAGCTTTAAATAATTGTTATAATTGGCTTGTTTTACCTGATTTTTTACATGTTTGGGCCTAATGTGCTAAGTGATGCTTTTTACCGCTTTAATATTATCTGAACTGCATATAAACTGCTACGAAGCCCTTCTCTTCTCATCTTCGGGGATGTGCTCGCTGGTCGAGACTCTCTATTCTGTTAGTGTCATACCTTGAAATAAGAAAGAGGCTCGGACAAGTTACTAAGCCGGATGACCTTTTGGTTACCGGTATGTAGCCCCCTCCTCGACTAGAGTTGTCCGCTCGAGTACACAGTCTAGAACAAATACCCAGGTTATGAACCTAGAATAATTCAGCTTCATGCCAGATCCCTAGTAGGAACGTTTGTTTGCATCACGTGCATTTGACTTTGGAGGCTCAACACAGGGGTTGGGTCTGTCTATGACAGGTGTACCAAAAATGACAAAAGACCATCCTGATGCATCTTACTTGCTACTTGTGCATTTGTTTGCTTCGGACTTGCATGCTGACCGGTTTTTGAATACTTTGAGGAAAGAGAGATAGAGGTACGAGGGTTAGAAAGAGTTAATCGCTTGTTTTGAAAAAAAAAATGTCCAAATAGTGTCAAAACTCTACCAAATTTTTGAGAAAATGAAAAAAAAGGAGAAAAAAATAGTTTTATTTGCCAATGAAAAGAGTCTTGTTTTCAAAAGAAATTTGTTTTATCGGCCCGAACTACGCCATTTTGATTCCCACAGGGTGGGAGATACGTAGGCAACCCCCATCGGGTCCAACTTCACTTTTGCGAAATCAGGCAAAAGAACAAAAATTTTATTTGAAAATAACTAGGGCGATGCCATTCTTGCTAGAAATAGCCGAACGTCCCTAAAAAGGCGCCGGAAGGCTATTTTTGCAAGAACAGCCGCCTGTAGTCATTTTTAGGGCTTTCACCGGTTAGCCGACACAGCCTTAAAATCTTCGACCCCGAGGTGCTGAAAGGTCGTATTGGATCGTGTTTTTTGTTTAAACCACCCTAATAAATGTGCAGAATGAGCACAAGACAGAATTTGCACGTAACAATTGTGAACAAGATCCCTTTGGAGTTGCACATGTGGTGGGACGACTTGGGCGAATCAGGGTGCGACACAGTCAATCTATACCTGGGAGGCCTCACTGGGTTGCTGAAGATTAATCCTAGTGGGGATATCATAAAGGCCTTGGTCGCATTCTAGGACCCGGCTCACAACGTATTTCACTTCTCGGATTTTGAACTTACCCCAACATTGGAAGAAATAGCCGGATATATCGGGGGTCCCAAGGTTCCTCTGAGACACCAGTACCTGATTGCACTAAGGGCCGTAGCCGTACACAGGTTCCTAGACTCTTTGAAAATAAGCAGGGGGGTCCATAATCCAGATTTGGAAGCTGGTTTTTGTACTTTGTGGTTTATATACAACAGATATGGCCATATAGGGGGTTTCAATAAGCCGGAAAACACAATATGTAGCAAAGGAAATCGCCTTAAGTGGGAAGAACATAAGTATTTTGCATTCATGGTAGCCTTTTTGGGACTCCTGGTGTTTCCTAAAAAAGACGGAAACATTGACATACGAGTATCTGGGGTTGTCAGCACTTTACTTACTCAGACCAACAACACCCTCGCACCCATGATAGTAGCTGAAATCTTTCGCGCTCTCACAGCCTACAAAGCCGGGGGAAGCTTTTTTGAGGGGTGCAATGCGTTGCTGCAGATGTGGATAATCGAACACCTATGTCGTCGTCCTCAATTTATGAGTTATGGGTCGATGGAGAAAACGTGCATAGAGGGATTTCCTACGAGGGTTGACGGAATCAACTTACCAGAAGGGGCCACAGAGTGGACAACGCGCTTCCGTTCTGTCATTGCGAGCCAAATAGAATGTACATTTGGATGGTTGCATGTGGATGAAATCATATATATGCCAGCCACTGGACCCCATTTCCTTTTGATGGGACTCAGGAGTATTCAGCCCTATGCCCCGTATCGAGTATTGAGGCAGTTGGGGAGATGCCAAATAGTTCCAAAAGATGAAGATTTTAGTAGCCAAGTAGTCGAGATCGGGCCCAACGGACAGTTTCATGAAGCAGCAATCCGACAAATTTGGAGCGAGTGTCAATACTTAATAGCAAATACATATGTATGTGATCGGTCCAAGGGTGAAGTTTCACCGGGATACCTTGCTTAGTTTAGGAGAGAAATCGAGTTTGTTCGGCCAAAAGACCCCATCTCCAGGAGTTCGTGAAGGCGTCGCAAGAACAGTGGGATTGGTTGGCTAAAGAAGAGAGTTACAGGGCATAAATAGGCAAGCTGAAGCAACAGATTAGAGACCTAGAATTTGAAAATAGACTGCAAGTTGACGCCGATCAGGGAGAAAAGAACAAATTGGCCCAAGAAAATGAGGCGCTGAAAGCCCAAATGAGGATAGATGCTGACAACCAACAAAGGAGTCGATCAGATGAGCGTTTAATAAAAGGGTTGAAAAAAGAAATCAGTGAGTGCCGGAATGATTTGAAGCAATCTGAGGGTACCATAACACCACTCCAGGCACAATGGGCAAAAAGAACAAAAGAGCGCACACAGTACTTACAGCAGGTAAGGAAAGATTATGAAAAGACCATTGCCAGTCTAAAAAGGAAGGTGACCACCCTAGAGAGCAAGGAGGCTAAACAAGCCAAGGCTTTTGAAACCGAAAGTAAACACTGCTATAATCTATTAGCCTCGATGGAAGATGAAATACAACAGTTACAGAAACAACATCTGCATGATTCTCGGATTTTGAAGGCTAAAGGGGATCAGATAGAACGCCTACTCCTAGAGAAAGACCGAACCAAGGACAAGATTTTGACTATTGCTCATGCTATTACCAGGAAATGTCGGGTGTGTGAAAACATGACCCGCACTACTTTCTTCTCGGCGGTGATGATATTTGTGAAGCAAATCATGTATGAATTGGAACAGCTAGAAATGGGCCTTACACCTAAGCCCGCGGCGAGGTCGAATGACGCCCCGTGAGCACCCAAATTTAAAACTTTAATGTGTTCATAGTTCGAATCTACATTTTCTTGTTCCTTAGAGTCTGTTGTCTGTTAGAGTCTATTTTTTCTTTCGCATCAGAGTCTGTCAGAAGTTATTGAGTTCATACTTGGTTTGGTTTTGAGTCTGTTATTTTCCTTTCCAAAAGCGTCTGGTTTGTAATAGAATGTTTATTAATGAAAAATCGAAAATTTCCAAAAAATTGTTTTTTTGCTTTTCGCACTTATAGGACAGAACTACGCACGGTCTGATTCATGCGGGGACATGATATGTAGGTAATCTCTATAGGATGCGACCACCACTAAAAACAGAAAAGGGGAAAATGAAAAATAAATAAAGAAGGATAGAATAAAGGAAACTTAAAAGAAGGGGGCACAATTGTGAGAGGCCGGAATGACGCACGCAACCGAAGCAAATGCATGATAGAAATGGTTAATTGCCTAGGTGCATTGCATCCCAACGTGTAATTGCATATGTGTTAAACTCTAAAAACTAACAAGTTTGTCAACTTCCAGAGAATTCAAGCAGTTAGTATTTAAAGGATACTGACACATTATCATTACCAAACCAGATCAAAGGGACCAATACCAGAAATCATATCTATCCCAGATGTCGACACTAGTGTTGAGGAAGAGGAGTTGGACGTCTATAAAATGAAAGAGGAGATGCTCAAGCTTAAGCAACAGATGGCCGAAATGTACCAAGCCTGGTCTAAAGGGAAATCACCGCCAGCTTACCCTACTAACCCTGCTTTTACCCCACCATTAGCTTAGTCTCAGGATCATCTCGCCACCGATCCAGCTTTTCCCATTTATCAACACTACCATGGCATTACTTCTCATACGCCACAAGCTCCACCACCAAAATCAATTCCATACCCTCCTCCGCCAATCACCCCTGTCTTTGTGGCATCTCCACCAACTACACTCCATAAATCCCCGAGTGAACCTGTGTTCTAAGGGCAGGACAACCAGTATTATCCCCCGGAGCTTACCTTCAAAGCGCCTGAAGCCTATCCACATGATCCACATTCTGACCTACCGGGGAAAGCAGAAAAACCAGCCAGAAATTCTGAACAGGAAGAGATGTTTAGAAAAATGAAAAGCATAGAACAATCCTTCAGGGATATGAGAGGGTTAGGAGGTCAGGTGAGTGTAGCTTACAAAGACCTGTGTTTATTCCCAAATGTACAACTACCGACAAGGTTCAAAATGCCCAAATTCGACTTGTACAATGGACATGGTGATCCGGTGGCTCATCTGAGAGGTTTTTGTAGCAAGATGAGGGGAGCAGGCAGAAGAGATGAATTACTGATGGCGTATTTCAGCCAAAGTTTAAGTGGATCGGCGTTAGAATGGTACACCAGACATGATCATAGCAGGTGGTACACATGGGACGATTTGGCCCAAGCATTCGCTTGTCACTTTCAATATAATCTTGAGATCATTCCGGACCGACTGTCCCTGACCAAACTGGAAAAGAAGCACAGTGAAAGCTTTAGAGAATATGGTTTCCGGTGGAGGGAGCAAGTGAAAGAGAGCGAGATGGTTGATTACTTTTTGCAGGCTTTGGAGCCGACCTACTTTGGTCATCTGGTGTCCGCAATTGGCAAATCTTTTAATGAGGTTGTAAAAATGGGAGGCATGGTCGAGGAGGGGCTTAAGTCCAACAAGATCATGAGTTATTCAGCGATCAAGGCAACCACCCAGGCCATTCAAAGCGGCACTGGGGTGTGCTTGGGAAAAAGAAGAAAGAAGATGTCACGACTGTTGAGTTCGGAGCCTGGTTCGGATCTAGAGGCCCGTCACCCTACTATAGCCAATCACGACCCTACCACCAAAATTACCCCCACACTCCATATAGCCCTCCACAACATTACTACCCACCGCCAGATCCCCATTTTTCCGTTCATCATGCATAAGCCTATACCCTAACCCCGACACACGCACAATGGCGTACGCCAGCTCCACAAAATACATACCCAACTCCACAAAACACATATCCACCCCCAAGGGCCTACATAAATTCCCCCAGAACAGGTTTCCGACCAAACCAAGCCCTCAAGAATGAGAGGTCATAGAAGCAAAAGACTTTCACTCCGCTGGGGGAATCATATACCAGTCTTTTCCGCAGATTGAGGCAGTTGGGCATGTTGAATCCAATTGAGCCTAAAATGCCAAATCCTCCCCCTAGAAATCTTGACCACTCGGTGAGTTGTGAGTACTGTTCAGGGGTCCCTGGGCATGATACAAAGAAGTGTTGGAAACTAAAAACAGCTGTGCAAGAGATTATTGATACTCATCGGATCGAGGTTCAAGCCCCAGAAGCACCAAATATCAATCAGAATCTACTACCAACTCACCAGGAGACACACATGATTGAGTTGATACACTAAGAGGGGGAGCCTAGGAAGCCCTCGCAGACGGTAATGATGATCCGTTCCAACGAAACCAACTCAAAGGAAAAAGTAATCAGTGGGAAATCAGTGGTCCAGTTGAGAGGGGTAGATGATAAGCCAGTTGTGGTAACCGAGAGAGGGTCGTCAAGCATTGTTGCAGTGAAACCAGAGAAAGTTAAAGTGGTAGTGCCAGGGGTCGCAAGTAAACCTGTTGTGGTCATGAAGGGTGCTCGCACAGAGCCTGTTATTATAAAACCAGTAACTCAGCTTCCAGTAATCAACAACAAGGCTGTTCCTTGGAATTATGAACGGGTGATGGTGATTTACAAGGGGAGAGAAGTCAAAGAAGAAGTTTGTGAAGCACAAGGTTTGACTCGCTCAGGAAGGTGTTTTGATCCCGAGGAATTAAGAATAGTCAAAGATAATTCAACGCCGGTAAAGAAAGCTATAACTAAAGAAGAGGCAGAGGAATTTTTGAGGAAAATGAAAGTGCATGACTCTTCTGTTGTAGAGCAGTTGAGAAAAACGCCCGCTCAGATCTCATTACTCTCATTGCTAATCCATTCAGATGAACACCGCCAATACCTGATGAGAATCTTGAATAAGGCCCATGTTCCCGACAAAATCTCGGTAAACCATCTGGAAAAGATAGCAAACAAGATTTTTGAAGTAAAAAGAGTCATTTTTTCCGATGATGAATTGCTGGTAGAGGGTACTGAGCATAACAAAGCCCTTTACCTAACAGTGAAATGCAAGGATGCCGTGGTTACCCGGGTATTGGTTGACAATGGTTCAAGTGCGAATATTTGTCCTCTCTCCACTCTAATCAAGCTGAAAGTGGAAGATGAGAGGATCCATAAGAACAATATCTGTGTGCGGGGATTTGACGACGGAGGCAAAGACTCAGTCGGGGACATAATGTTGGAACTGACCATAGGTCCAGTAGAATTCACAATGGAATTCCAAGTGCTGGATATAGCTATTTCCTACAATTTGTTATTAGGGCGACCGTGGATTCACGCCGCTAAAGCAGTACCTTTAACACTCAATCAGATGGTCAAGTTTGAATGGGACATGCAGGAAATAGTTGTGCACGGCGAAGATAATTTGTGCGCTCACAGCAACACCATTGTGTCGTTCATTGAAGTGGAAGATGACAAGGGACCATGGGTCTACCAAGTTTCTGACGCAATGTCAGTCGAGAAAGTTCCAGAAGGGAAGTGTATCCCAAGTCCGAAGATAAACGCCGCATCAGTCATGGTAGCATATGAAATGCTGAAGAATGGTTTTGTACCAGGAAAGGGTTTGGGATCAGCGTTGCAAGGCATCATACAGCCCGTATCTCTTCCTGAAAACTTGGGAACATTTGGTCTGGGATTCAAGCCCACAGCTGCAGACATAAAGAGAGCCAGGAAATTAAAACAGGGGACATGGGTCCTTCCAAAGCCAGTTCCACGTCTTTCCAGATCATTTGTCAAGTCGGATACAAGGGGTCGCCCAGTAACAATAATTCCCAGTTCTGCGATTAATCCTGACAAGGAGTTGATTGAAAGATTGGAGCAGTTGTTCGACATTGTGAATATGGTGGAAATTGGAGAGGGTTCTAGCAACGCGGAGGTGCAATTTGTCGGACCAAAAACAAAGCTTAATAATTGGAAGGCTACTCCTCTCCCTACTCGGAAGGAGTCTTGGTAGTTTGCTTTGATTTTCCTTTAAGTCTGTACGGATTATTCCAGGGTTGTAATCCAGATTTCGTTTTTTGTTTTTCTTTTCAGTCTGTTCGAGTGTGCAAACTTTGTTATCTTTTATCATTCAATGAAATACAATTTCCTTTTCTTCGTTCCTGATGGTTTTTCTTTTTGTTTTCTTTTCTATACAGTTCTTTTTACGCTGGTTCTAATGACATGTCATGCATAAGGAATCCTCAGCCCAGTCTTAAAAATCAATCTGATTCCGAAATGATAGTTCAAGAAGTAGATTGTGGTTACAAATCAGAATACGAGGATGAGGATGAAGCCTTCGAAGAGATTAGTAAGGAGTTAATTCACTTCGAAGAAAAACCCACACCCAACCTGAATGACACAGAAGCCGTCAATTTAGGGGACACAAACAATGTCCGAGAGACTAAAATAAGTGTCCACCTTAAGCAAAAAATCCGGGAGGAGTTAATCAAAGCACTCATCGAGTACAAAGATGTTTTTGCATGGTCATATGACGACATGCCGGGTTTCAGCACTGATTTAGTGGTCCACAAATTGCCTACTGATCCAGCATTCTCTCCCGTCAAGCAAAAAGTTGAGGAAGTTCAAGACTGATATGAATGTGAAGATTAAAGAGGAGGTTACCAAACAGTTGGATGCAAAGGTTATCCGGGTCACCTGATATCTTGTTTGGTTGGCTAATGTCGTGCCTGTGCCGAAGAAGGATGGCAAGATCAGGGTATGTGTCGATTACCGCAATCTCAACAAAGCAAGTCCGAAGGATAACTTCCCTCTACCCAATATCCACATTCTGATTGACAATTGTGCCAAGCGCGAGATTGGATCTTTTGTGGATTGCTATGTCGGGTATCATCAAATTCTAATGGATGAAGAAGATGTAGAAAAGACAACCTTCATCACGCCATGGGGAACTTATTGCTACCGAGTAATGCCATTTGGATTGAAGAATGTTGGGGAAACTTATATGAGAGCGATGACTATTGTATTTCATGATATGATACACAAGGAGATTGAGGTATACGTAGATGATGTGATTATAAAATCAAAGCATCAGGTCGACCATGTCGAGGATTTGAGGAAATTCTTCCAGAGGCTTCGCAGGTACAACCTCAAGCTTAACCCCACCAAGTGTGCATTTGGTGTTCCATCCGGAAAGCTGTTAGGATTCATAGTTAGTCGGCGATGCATCGAGTTGGACCCATCAAAGATCAAAGCCATACAAGAATTTCCCCTCCGAGGAACAAGACTGAAGTGATGAGTCTGTTAGGAAGACTGAACTACATCAGCAGGTTTATTGCTCAATTCACGACAACTTGTGAGCCTATTTTCAAGTTGTTGAGGAAGGACGCTGCGATCAAGTGGACTAATGAGTGTCAAGAAGCGTTTGATAAGGTAAAAGTTTACTTGACAAACCCACCTGTGCTGGTTCCGCCAGAACCAGGGAGGCCTTTGATTCTTTACTTGACAGTCTTAGAAAATTCATTTGGTTGTGTATTGGGGCAGCATGACATCACAGGCAGGAAAGAACAAGCCATCTATTATCTTAGCAAAAAGTTCACAGCTTATGAGGTTAAGTATACTCACCTGGAAAGGACATGTTGCACGCTAACTTGGGTGGCACAGAAATTGAAACATTATTTGTCATCCTACACTACTTACCTCATTTCGCGTTTGGATCCGTTGAAGTATATCTTTCAAAAGCCTATGCCGACAGGAAGACTCGCAAAATGGCAGATTTTGCTCACAGAGTTTGATATAATCTATGTGACTCGGACGACAATGAAAGCCCAAGCATTGGACGATCATTTGGCCGAAAACCCAGTCTGTGAAGAGTATGAGCCACTGAGGACTTATTTTCCTGATGAAGAGGTGATGCACATTGATGAACTAGAACAGGTCGGAAAACCAGGTTGGAAACTTTTCTTTGATGGGGCTGCTAACATGAAAGGAGTCGGAATAGGAGCTGTGCTTATTTCTGAAACAGGGCATCACTATCCTGTTACGGCTCAGCTTCGGTTTTATTGCACCAACAATATGGATGAATACGAGGCATGCATTTTGGGTTTGAGGCTAGCTGCAAACATGAATGTCCAGGAAGTTCTAGTTTTGGGAGACTCAGATCTTCTGGTGCACCAAATTCAAGGAGAATGGGAAACTCGAGATCTGAAGCTCATACCATACCGACAATGCTTGCATGATCTTTGTCAACGGTTTAGATCAGTGGAGTTCATGCATATTCCAAGGGTCCATAATGAGGTCACTGATGCTTTGGCTACCCTAGCGTCAATGATGCACCATCCGGACAAAGCCTATGTCGATCCTTTGCACATTCATGTACGAGATCAGCATGGTTACTGCAACATGATTGAAGAAGAATTGGATGGCGAACCGTGGTTCCATGATATCAAGGAATACATTAGAATGGGAATATACCCAGTGCAAGCCACGGGGGATCAAAAGAGAACAATTCGACGGTTGGCAAGCAGATTTTTCTTGAGTGGAGGAGTTTTGTACAAAAGAACACCAGACCTGGGATTGTTAAGTTGCATAGATGCTAGAAAAACTACGTCTGTCATGTCCGAAGTACATTCAGGAGTCTGTGGACCACATATGAGCGGATAGGTGTTGGCAAAGAAAATACTCTGAGCAGGTTATTATTGGCTCACCATGGAGCGAAATTGTATTAGTTTTGTGCGCAGATGTCATCAGTGCCAGATACACGGAGATTTGATTCATTCTCCACCATCGGAATTACACACAATGTCAGCGCTATGGCCCTTCGTCTCTTGGGGCATGGATATTATTGGACCAATTGAGCCAGCAGCATCCAACGGGCATAGGTTCATTCCGGTAGCCATTGATTATTTCACCAAATGGGTTGAGGCCAAAACTTTCAAATCTGTGACCAAGAAAGTAGTGGTCGATTTTGTTCACTCAAATGTCATCTGTCGATTTGGAATCCCAAAGGTGATCATCACGGATAATGGTGCTAATCTTAACAGCAATTTGATGAAAGAGGTATGTCAACAGTTTAAGATTACACACCACAATTCTACCCCATATCGTCCCAAGGCGAATGGAGCAGTTGAGGCAGCTAACAAAAACATAAAGAAGATACTTCGGAAAATGGTAGAAGGTTCTAGGCAGTAGCATGAAAAATTACCATTTGCGTTGCTGGGTTATCGCACTACTGTCCGTACTTCAGTAGGGGCAACTCCTTATTTGTTGGTATATGGAACTGAAGCCGTAATAATTGTGGAAGTTGAAATCCTGTCCCTTCGGATTGTCGCTGAGGCTGAGATTGATGATGATGAGTGGGTCAAAACCCGTCTGGAGCAGTTGAACTTGATTGATGAAAAAAGATTGGCAGTTGTGTGTCATGGCCAGTTATATCAAAAGAGAATGGCAAGATCATACAATAAAAAGGTGCGTCCCCGGAAGTTTGAGGTAGGCCAGCAAGTGCTGAAACGCATCCTTCCACATCAGGCTGAGGCAAAAGGCAAGTTCGCCCCGAATTGGCAAGGGCCATTCATTGTAACCAGAGTATTGTCCAATGGTGCCTTATGTTTAACAAATATCGAAGGAAAATGCATAGACATGGCTATCAATTCTGATGCAGTAAAAAGATATTATGTATGATTTCTTTGGTATAATTGTTGATTGATTGTATTTGGCATTATTTCGAAGATTGAAATGACGAAGGCAATTTGTTCTACTATCTAAACACTTTACCCTTTGTTCCCCTTTTTGAGCCTTATTTATTTCTTTCATACCCCTCTTTTGGAATCAATAACGAAAAAGAAAAAAAAGAAAGAAAAGAAAAAGAAAAAAGAAAAGAAGTGAAAAATACAACAACAAGGAAATTCAGGTGTGAACTACGTTTGACCTGATCCCTGTTAAGGGTACGTAGGCAGCTTTACGGCTCGATCATAGTAAAATAAAAGTCAAAAGATCCCCAAGCAAGAAACTGGGGCAAAGGTTGTATTTGTAATAAGAAATGTGATTTCAAAAGTTGTAATCTTAAACCCATGTCAAATTATTTTGAGCCTTTGATACCCTTTCTTTCTAATACCATCCAAAAGCCCACATTACGGTCCAAAGAAAGACCTTCTGATCAATTTTTCGAGAGATGACAAGTCGAACAAACAGAAGTGATTCATATCAGGGTAATACTCCGGTCCAAGCAGGGAAAATAATGAAAATGAGAGAGTCTTATTGGTGAAAACCTTCACAGGCACCATAAGGCGACGAAAGTTGAGAGAAATAAAATGAGAGAGTCTTAAAGGTGAAAACCTTCACAGACACCATAAGGCGACGGGAGTTGAGAGAAACAAGAGAGTCTTATTAGTGAAAACCCCTCGAAGGGCACTATAAGGCGACAAAGAATTGAAAGTGGACAAACGAGGTAAGGTTGACAGAAATGATCCGTCGAGGCATCAAGCAGAACAAAGATGTTGATTCGGCAAAAAAGTTGGGTTGCAGTTCCTTTTGAAAGTCAAAGTAAGGCCATCAGAAAGATGGATTGATATAATAGACTGGGTTGATTAATCCGAAATGCACGACATGATCATTGAGATCGGTTATACCATTCAGATAAGTCCTTTTCCTTTTCTTCTCTTCAAACAATTCTTTAGGAAGAATTTTCTTTTTATCTTTTGAAGTCATCATCTTTTATTTATTTTGGTTAAAGATTTTTTTTATAGTAGTTTGTTTTTGAGAAGGATTTTGGAGCTTACTACCAGTTTCCAATATGGTGCAAAGTAAAATATGGATAGGACAGGCCGAAGATAACGTGACGGGACAAGAAAGACGTCGTTGTAAGACCAAATGATGGATTGGTCTAAGTTTTCGGGGACAGTATGGAGCAAAGGTGGAAAACAACGGTGGAGAAGTTGGTGAATACAGAATCATCAAGAAGGTCGAAAGTTACCAGCCAAGTTTCAAGATAGTCGAACAACGCAGAGCATGGAAAAAAAGAAAAAAAAGGGAAAACCATCCCCAGCAGGAACATCCCCCATGTTTTAAACTAACAAATTTTCTTTGATTGGAAGCAGGGACAGGAAATGTTATTGGTGACGGAAAGATATGCCACAAGAAAGATTGTCAAACTGGGGCAGAAAATTTTCTTTCATTTCGAAAATTTTCTGGAAGTCTAACACAAGTTTTGAGGGAAGCGGTATCCCCAGCAGTTTTCGGAAGAAGGCAATACAAGTTGTAAAGAAAGCAATTTCAGGAGGAAGATAACACAAGTCTTGAGGGAGCTAGTTCTAGAGGAAGGAAGACACCAGCTTTAAGGAAAGTAGTCTTTGAAGAATGAAACACCGGTGTTATCCCCGGCAGTTTCAGAAGAATGAAATACCAATGTTGGGGAAGCAGTTCTGAAAGAAGAAAAATTCAAGTTAGAAATGGTTTAGGAGGCAGGAAGGAACAATGGAAATAGAACGCATTTTTAAGTCATAATTGAAGTCAGGAGCCCGCCTGGAGAATGGAGGTGTTATATTTTTAAGAAGTGGTTGAAGTCAGGAGCCCGCCTGGAGAATGGAGGTGTTATATTTTTAAGAAGTAGTTGAAGTCAGGAGCCCTCCTGGATAATGGAGGCATTATCTTTTAAGTCATAATAGAAGTCAGGAGCCCGCCTGGAGAATGAAGGTGTTATATTTTTAAGAAGTAGTTGAAGTCAGGAGGCTGCCTAGAGAATGGAGGTGTTATATTTTTAAGGAGTAGTCAAAGTCAGGAGTCCACCTGGAGAATGGAGGTGTTATATTTTTAAGAAGTAGTTGAAGTCAGAAGCCCGCCTGGATAATGGAGGCATTATCTTTTAAGTCATAATAGAAGTCAGGAGCCCGTCTGGAGAATGGAGGTGTTATATTTTTAAGTAGTTGAAGTCAGGAGCCCGCCTGGAGAATGCAGGTGTTATATTTTTAAGGAGTAGTCAAAGTCAGGAGCCCGCCTGGAGAATGGAGGTGTTATATTTTTAAGAAGTAGTTGAAGTCAGGAGCCCGCCTGGAGAATGGAGGTGTTATATTTTTAAGGAGTATTCAAAGTCAGAAGCCCGCCTGGAGAATGGAGGTGCCATATTTTTAAGTTGCTGTTGAAGTCAGGAGCCCGCCTGGATAATGGAGGTGTTATATTTTTAAGAAGTAGTTGAAGTCAGGTGCCCCTCTGGATAATGGAGGCATTATCTTTTAAGTCATAATAGAAGTCAGGAGCCCGCCTAAAGAATGGAGGTGTTATATTTTAAGAAGTTGTTGAAGTCAGGAGCCCGCCTGGAGAATGGAGGTTGTTATACGTTCAAGTTGTAGTCGAAGTCAGGAGCCCGCCTGGAGAATGGAGGTATTATCTTTTTAAGTCGTAGTAGAAGTCAGGAGCCCGCCCGGAGTGCGGAGGGTTACAACAAAAAGTCCCCAACATAAACTCAAGTGCAGAAGTCAAAAGAGAGGCAACAATGGTCAAATAAAGATAATTCGCATGTCGAAGGAGAAAAAATTCAAATTTCACAAGAAAGAAAGAAACATCAGAGGAAACACAAGCCAACAAGAAAGCAAGGCAACAAGAGCAAGTTTGAAGATCTAGATAAGATTTTGTAATTCCTAGTTTAGTCTAGCTTCTTGTTTTCTTTTAGCATGGTGTAATAAGGAGGGCAGTAAGCAGGTAGCAGCAGCAGCAATAGCAGTAACAACAAACCACAGATTCATGGTAGTCCCAACTACCGAAACTTCCCGAACTACATTGACCTGATTCCCTTTTAGCCAGGGATATGTAGGAAATCTTTGAAGCAGAGGTTCGGTCAAATCTTTCAAAAATGCTTCACAGGGAGTAGCCTAATGGGAAAAAATCATTCGTATCCGCTCACTTTATCTCGAAAACTCTTCGTGTTTCCGGACAAAGAGGGGCAGCTGTGAGCACGTGATTTTTGCCCTACAAGAACTACTCCCAAAAAATTCAAAATAAAATAGTTTTGCGTTGCTTGTGATTTATTTGTACTTGTCTGTGCATGTTCATTTTTTTACTTTAATTAAGAAAAATACAAAAATATATGTGTTGCATTTGCATTTACAATTTAGGATTAATTAAACATTAATTTGTTTTACAAAAATGAAAAATCGAAAAATAACGTACTTCGCATTTTTAGGGTTTAATGTCAAATTGTGTGATTATCTTTGTATTTAATTTTGTGATAATTATTATTAAGGGTTAATTAGTATTTTTCTAAGTTAATTTTGAATTTTGGTAATTAGGAATCAAAAGAAAATAAAAGAAAAAGAAGAAACAAGGGAAGAAGAGTTAAAAATCGGACTGGGCCATGTTAATTTTGACCAAATCCAGCCCAAATTTTGTGTCTAACCCGGTCCAACTGATCAGCCCACTCAGACGTCCCAAACGACGTCGTTTATGTCACTTTCAATCAGTGCCGTTGGATTGAATCAATCCAACGACCGAGATTATCTCTCCCTTACCCATTCCCCAACCCGACCCGTTTACCGGAGATGGATCTGGTCTCAGGAGTGCCTAAATGGTGCCATTCCACTTAAATGATCAATCCAGGCCGTTGATCTCGTCAGATCAAATGGCCAGGATTCATTTCCCCCTCTGGTATATAAACCTAATCCCTTACCCGTCCCCCTCCCCAAGCCAAACCCCTCCCCTTTGTCTCCAAGAACCAGAGACCAAACGACCCTCCATCAAACCCTAGCCGCCCTTGTACCCCTTCGCCTGAAAGTCGGTAACGATGCTGGTGACCACGAAATTCACACCCCTGAACCTTCTAACCACCCTCAACACAAATCCCTACCCCTTTAACCTCGAATCATCCCGGTTTGTTTCGAATCTTCAATCGAAGATTCGAACAAAACCCTAAACCTACCCAACCAGTCCCAAGTTCACACCCCAGCTCCAACTGACCTCCCTCGTTCCCAAACCACCCCTACTTTGGCTCGAGTCTTGCTAGAACTGGTCGACTTTTAAATCTATTGAAGAACCCTAGAGAGCCAAAACCTGGAACCTGTCCGAGTAAAGGGGAAATTTGAGGTCTTAACCGACATTAGCCGAGTGTTCTCAGTCGAGAACACTCGATTAAGGTCCGTTTTGGCTTTAAATTTTCAAGACGAAGTTCAGACTGAAACAGATTAGGTTTGGTCTGATGTTTCGAGGTATTTCTTTTGTTTGCCTTTTTCTTTTGTTGTTGTTTTATTTCAGACTGATTAGTTCGCCATTTAGGTCAATTAATCCTCCTCCTCTTTCGGACCTTTTTCTGGTCCAGTTTTTCTCATCTTGGTCGATTGGCATATGTTGAATCAATTAAATGGTCTCGTCGATTGACCCATTCATGTCTGTAGTTCAGTTGTTCTCCTCAAGTTATTGGGTGTTGTTTTACCTTCTGACCTTTGTATTTTCAGCCTCAGGGCTCATAGCCAGTATACTTGTTGTTCCAGCATTTTGGTTGAGGTTAATTTAGAGTTATATTTTCCCCAATATAGATAGCTTACTCTCATGCATCTGTATGAATCAGTTTCTTGACCTTAATAGTCTAGTCTGACGATTGTCCTAAATCATTAAATCCCCATCTTGGTTGAAATGCTGTTGGATTTGATTTGAGTTCAATTGATGATTAAGTTTAATGATTCGAATCATTTGTTTGTTCTGTTAAGTTTGTTCTGGTATGAATCTAACCTTGTTGAATTGTCCTAATTGGGAGTTAGTTTCATGTATCTAATTAGTCAATTATAGGCTTAAATTGGCTATAGCTGAGGTTTCATACAGGTTCAAAGTGAAGGACTAGGACAGTAAATCACAGCAATTTCAGGGGTAATTTGGGGTTTAAAAGTTTAGCAAATGGTCTTGCTAGTGGGCTGTCAGTAAAGTACTTAATTAACCATTAATCTAATAGTTAATGGGGAACAAAATATAATGGTATGGGGAGGCTTAAAAGGGATTGATTAAAATATGTTGCCCATACCTATTTGAACATTAAATAAGGAAAAGACAAGGGATAATGGGGAAAAAGATACTCTAGTGGAGTACTAAAGAAGATCATGGGCAGAATTAGTTTCAGGATTCTGCCTGAGTGCTCTTGAGAGTTGGCAAGGTCAGTGTTTGGGTATAAGTGGAGGGACTTAGGACAAAGTTGAGGGCAGACCTTAGAAGAGAAGAGAAATCTGAAAAGAAAAAGTTTTGGAGAATTTTTTAAGGGCAGTCTTAGACAACATTTTAAAGAAAGGCATTCAGTTTTTTTTAGAGTTGGGGAGAGTTTAAGAACAGAAAACCAAAATATATTGCAATTAGTTCTCTTAGATTCTGCATTTAATCCTTCTTTAATCAGTAAAAAACAAGCATTGCAAGCTTGAAGTAAAGTGCCTGATTTTCAATTGTTGGGGGGTAGTTTCCAGTTTCTAGCCTGTTTACTGGAGTGTTTGAGGTTCACTGGTTGGTTTTCTTGTTGAGTTTGAGGTCCAATTAGTTGCCCAGAGTTATTTGTTGTTGCTGTTTGGGCTCACAACTGGTTATGAGTTGGGGTCAAGTTTTTTTTCTGATTTGAAACTGGGTTTGGAGCTGTTTCTGAATTCCAATTGGCTGTCTGCTGGTGTTATTTGCTGCTGTTGTTGTTTGCTGTGTTGTACTGCTGCTGACTTCCTCTTTATTCTTCTGTTCACTCCAATACAGGTACACAATTAAGCTCAATTTGATGTAGCCTTGAGATGTAAACATGAAATGGAAGTGCTCGGGCCCTTAATTATTTGATGTTGTACCTGTAGCTCAGTAGATATAGATGATAAGTAGTTGTATAGTCCAATTTGATCTATAACTCAATGAAATGTAGACTGTGAGGTTTGTACCTAATTAGGACTGTTTAAACTGTTAATTTGTGTACATTAGTTGCAAACTTAGTATAGTTTAGTACTGATTTCAGTTAACATTGAGTTAAAAATCGAATATCGGTATTGTTTGGACCTACAACTAATCCAGAAGTCAACATGTGGTGCTTATTCCGATTTCAGGTTGAACGCGCTTTTAAAACAGCCCAACATGCTATTTATTGATGTCCTCTCCTTTGTTCGTCAAGCTCACTGTTTCGACATAGGAACAAGTCATTGCATGTTAATGGTTAATATCAATAGTCTACTTGAATTTGAATCAGTTAACTTATTCATGAATGTTAGCAGAATCAAATAACCGAGTCGTGTAGTTTAAACTCAACCCAGCATATGGATTGGGTTCTTTAGACCTAAAGTTGAAATGGTATTTGGTATACTAATTTTCAATTGATAGACTATAGGATTTTCTAATATTAACTAATTAGGGCCCACCTTTTCTTTATTTTTTAGAGACAAAATAAAAATAGCAAATCATAGTCGCTTTTAGGTTTGCCTTTTAAATAATAAATGAGACAAGCTTCGCCAAACAAAAATACATAAATTGCGGGGCCCTTAATAATAAAAATGAAATATTTAGAATTCGAGATGGGCCGTTTAGTGAATTTCACGGCCCTCCCCAAAGATAATAACGCGCTAGTCATTTTAGACGCACTTTTAATAATTTACTTTCTTAAACTCGGGTGCACATTTATGTGACCCATATCCAAATCTCAACGGAGTCGAAATGTATCAATAACCATGGGTGCATTGATGTGACATGGTTCGAGATGTGTTTTCACGACGTTGCAATTCTCGTTAAAAATAATAATAATAAAAGCGGTAAAAGTTAAAATTTGCACATAGGTTCAACATGTATTAAAATCAGATAAATAAACCGAATATGACATTTGAGCGACCGTGCTAGAACCACGGAACTCAGGAATGCCTAACACCTTCTCCCGGGTTAACAGAATTCCTTATCCGGATTTCTAGTTCGCGGACTGTAATACAGAGTCAATCTTTTCCTCGATTCGAGATTCAACCGGTGACTTGGGACACCATAAATCTCCCAAGTGGCGACTCTGAATTAAATAATAAATCCTGTTTCGATTGTCCTTTAATTGAAAAAACTCCCTCTACGCCCCTGCGGGCGCAGGTAAAAAGGAGGTGTGACAAAGAGCATATTTTTTTTTTCAAAACTAACTTATATAAAATGGAAGATCAATTTTAATTTTGTCCATTATATACATGCACGACATTAACATACATGAGAAATAATAAATTTGACATTGTACCTATGTGGTGGAATTCTATTTGATGCTAAATTATCAAATATTCTTCCTCATAATAGTTGTTAGTATCATCTTCTATTGAGTCAAAACTGGAAAATATTTTGCTTTAATCAATTAACTTGGCAATCAACATTATGCAGTTGATTGATATACTTATTCATGCTAGCTAAGATAACACTTTTCTATCGTATAATTTGCACAAATTACTTTTTTATTTAATTATAAAACTATTTCCCTTATTAAGCGATCTTCACGACAAAATAAAGCGAAAAGTTACTGAATAATAGATGTTCTTACTCTTACATTTCTTGTTGGCTGATTTTTTTCTCCATTTGAGGCTATAAGTATGAATTTATCAAGATAGTATTTACAGTCTCTGCTCTCATCGATTTTGAAACTACTGTACTACTTGATTTAAATCACCTTCTAAAATTATTACTTTTTGAACAAACATTTCTTTGATATCCATATATCTGAAGCTCATGTCAATTGTTTTAGTTGTGTGACGGTTCGTCATGGACGCTTCATATATCCCATATTATTAACTTTGTTTTCCTTATAATTAATACCATCACTCTGCTTTGATATATCTGTGAAGGTTGTTTTGATAGTTCGAAGAGATATGTGGAATATAAAGTGAGTTGTATGACCTCCTGATAAAATTGTTGCTACTTGTTACTACACCACTTGTTGCTATTGCTAATGGTTCTTGATCAAATATTTACAAGTAATGCACGATATATGAATATTTGTTTCGATTCGTCCGTGACTTTCTACAAAGGATAATTCCGTTTTATAATAGTCGTCTCTTGCAATATAATCTTTAAAGCTTGCTCGTGTATTAAAAAAATTCTCAAGCACTTGTGTGACCTTTTGACCCTTAATACTATCGTAATCAACTTTTTGTGTTTGTTTTTTAATTTCACCTTCAATGATCTTCTTATATAATAAACTTATATATCCTAAGAGTTTTATAAGCTTGAAAATTATTTTACATTTTGATGAAATTAAAAAAGAACAAAATTGGATGCTCTTGCTAAATAGTTAATTGAAAGACTTAATTATTTGATCTTAATATTAGCCCATCTCATATTTTGAATATTTAATAGTGATTATAATTTTAGCTACTAAATATCAATTTGAAATTCTAGTTTTGGATCTCTATGAGGTAGAAATATAAATGGTATTGAACCTTACCAACCATCTCTCTCACACACATGCACATTTATATTCTTAATATTTTTTAGTTATTTATTTTAATTATTGATGGTAATTTTATATATTACCTAAAAAATTTGATGAGTAGTATTTTGAGTAAGAAATTAACTCAAATATAATATGAAAAATGTACTGTTCATATATATAGTTCTAAAATAATATAAAAGGAACTACAGTTATGTTATAATTTTCAAATAAAAATAATTGAAATATTAACTAAACCTTTAGTCGGTTGAATTAAAATATGGCATATATATATTTAGAATAGAAAGGGAAAAGGGGATCATCTTATTCATAATAATATGTAAACTGCTCGTTATTCTTGTCCAACTATTAATAGGATTAAATTAATAGTAGTAAATATTGCCGAATGTGTATGTCCTTAAAGTGGCCTAATGTGAATGTCCTAAAACTAATAGAATTATAAGGCTAATATCTAGAATTTCGGTTGTCCTTTTATTATGAGTTAATATACTTAATATTATAAGGTTATTTTTGTAAACCAACATGCTTTTATAATATATATATATATATATATATATATATATATATATATATATATATATATATCAGATATTTATAGTTTTCTTTATTTTTTATGCAATTTTACCAGTTTATAAATATTTACTATAATTATATTATTTTATAAAATACTAAAAATTAAATACTTACGGGGCTTACGCCTCGTTGAGGCATATGTAAAACGCCTCGCCTTGCGCTCACGCCTTTTAAAACACTATCTACAAGCATTTTGCACAACTGATTTATGGCAAGCTCTTTTAAAGAAGTGTAATAAAGTTCTCATGACTTAATTTTTAAAAACTTCTAGTATCCATTAAGTAATTCTAAACTTTTGATCCATCAACCCAACAAAGAACAATATACAACGTACTCACACAGTTAAGTAGTCCATTACTCAAATGGTCGTCACTCAACTATCCAAAATTATCTATTAAAGTCATTTATTTTTTGTTTGTAAAATCAAAGTCACTCATTTATGCATATAATACTCAAAAGGTCACTCAACTAGATTTCTTAAACTTTTGATTGTCAACCTATTTTACCCTCTAAATTATCAACTTTTATCTTCTTTTTACCTTTTTAAAACTTTTTAATATTATAATTTTTTTCTCTTTTTAATTTATATTATGAACTTACCTATAGAATAAATAAGTTTTATTTATAAATTAAAAAAAAACAAAATAGTGTTTAAGCATATATAATGTTGGAATAAAAAATATTGAGCATAGTAAAAAAATTAATTAGAGCAATTTGTTCGTAATAATAATTTTGATATTAGCAGCCAAAACTCAAAAAATTATTTACACAATTGAGAATAAAAGAAAATAAAGGTTTGTTAATATATATTCCACGCACATAATATAAAAATAATTATTTAAAATAAATATATTTTTATAATATGTATTATATATTCTTGAAAATTATGCTCAATTCTGTTATTATTCCGACATTGTATATGCTAGAAAACTATTTTTTATTTTTTATTTTTTATTTTTAATTTGTAGATAAAATTTATTTGTTCTATAGGTAAGTGCATAATATCAAATACCTATTTTAGAAATCTGGTAAGTCCATAATATCAAAATAAAATAGGTATTGGATAATCAAAAATTTTAAAAATCTGATTGAGCGATCTCCTGAGACCTAGTGCTAAGCGACTTTTCTCAACATGTACACACTATCGGTTAAAGAAACTCTCTCATCTTTAATTTTTTACATGAGTGCACCGACCAACAACCAAATGATTAATTCAATTATCTTATTATATTAAAAGGAGAGTAGTATGCATTGTGGTTAAGTCAAGTGGCAAGTTAAATTGAAGCTATTTGCCAATATTAAGACAATATTAATAATTAAAAATTATAAATAGAAACATAATTAATGGAAGTAGTTGATTCAATCTTATATATAATCTAAATAGATCTTAGACAAATCTAATCTATATATCTATATTTATATGTATATTGGTATCTACATCTATATTTATATTTTATATCTATATATTGATCCACTCATAGATTTTCTTATATATTAACTAGAAATATGGAGGTGAAAAATTAATTAAAAAGCTATAATAGAAACAAAATAAAAAATATAAAAAGACGTAAAGTGAGATAACATATGATTATTTATATTTTGGAGTGAGTTAAAATATAAAATAAAAGTGACGTCTTAAGAATAAGACACATAGCAAAGTAAGACAAAATAAATAAGAATTTAGGAAAGACTTAGGATAAAGTTAAAAGGATAAGAAGAAAATATAATGTATTAATTTTGTATCACATTCGAAGATTTGGAAAATCTTCATTTTTAATTGGACTAATAAATGCCTAAAGTTATGGGATATTGTAAATCCTATTTAAAACTACTTTGCCGCTATAATTCTAGGCATTTAAAAAGGGTTATTTGCAAGAAATATATATTTGAAAGGGTAACATTGAAAGAATTTTCTTTGAAGCCTACGTGCTTTTTCCTAATTTAACATTGAGTATTTTAATATTGTTAACTTCTCGGAAAGTCGAAAAATTTATAAACCAAATTCCAAGAGAATATGTGTGCGCGCATATATATGTGTGTGTGTATAAATTATTACAAGAAAAAAAAAGCACATTAATCTATAATGTATTGTAATGAAAGTAGTGGACAAGGATACAAATAATTTTAAGTTATGGGTAATGCAATACGGACAAGAAATTAAAAGAAAAAGAGAATATATATATATATAAATAAATAATTTGAATGTAGAAATATATGGAAGGATAAGACTTATTTGATTTTTGAGAAGAGAAAGTATTTTAAATAATAACGAATAAAATTTGTATTGTGGTTAAGTCAAGTGACAAACTACTGTAAAACAACTTGAAAATTTAGGATAATGTTAATACTAATACTTAATTTAAATATATTTTTTTTAATTTGTATGAAAAGACGGTGAATATTTTTGTAAAGACATTGTCTGCCCTATCTTAATTAATAAGATTTAAAAAATAAATAAATTGAAAGATAAAAACAATGCCTTTATCCTAATTAATTATAAAGATAAGAATATATGTAATATAAAAAATATGATAAATTTAAACATTAATATGAACAATAGAATAAAAGAATAAAAGTAAATAAAAAAATTTACTACAAGAAAAAAAAATATTTTATTTATAATGTATTACACTCAGATTTCTCTATAACATCATCCCTATATAACAACACTTCACTATAAAAGCAAGCTTTTTCCGCAACCAATTTTCATGTTATGTTATAATATATGTGCTCTGTAACAACACTTCTCTATAACATCCAAAAATATTCGGAACAAACGAGGCTGTTATAGAGAGGTTTGACTGTATAGTGGAAGTAACGGACAAGAATATGATAATGTTAAGTTATGGGTAATGCAATATGGACAAGAAATTATGGGTAATTGTAAGAGATTTGAGAAATTTCTGCGTTTTTATTAACATTTATTTAATGATTATATATAACTTTTATCTGAAAGATTAATATTTTAAAGTTATTTGCACATAAATCAAATAACTCAAAATTAGAGATTTGTGTCCGTGTATCGCGCAGGTACTAATACTAGTTTCTTAAAAGTCGCATCATGTGTTAGACCACTTATTAGTGCTCAAAATTTATTTACTCTTTCTCTTAAGGAATCTTAATTTTCGTCCAACTATTTGTGAGTGTTTCCAATGCTCGATCGTGTATTTATATAGCTAGTTTAGTACTTAGGCAAAGACTAAAAGAAATTAACATTATATTGTAGAGGATTTTGAAAAGAGATGGGGGTTGCATCAAGATTGCTATCAACAGTTTCCAAGAAGACAATCAAACCTTTTTCTCCCACCCCATCTACTCAAAGATTGCACAAGCTTTGCCTTCCTGGCCAAGCCTTCCCTCCCAATCATATACCCTTGGTGTTTTTCTACCCCAAACAACAAGTAGATACCATATTCCCAAATGGACATAAACAACGACTATCTAAATTTCTAGAGATCTCTTTATCAAAAACATTAACTTGTTACTATCCATGGGCAGGACGTCTAAAAGATAATGCCACTGTAGAATGCAATGATGTTGGGGCCGAGTATTTTGAAGTTCAAATTAATTCTTCAATGGATGAAGTTCTTCATCACTCAGATTCAAGAATCAAGGATTTGGTCACATTTCCTCAAGGTGCACCGTGGGGGAAGTGTATGGATCGTGCTTTAGCTATAGCACAACTCAGCCATTTCGAGTGCGGAGGAATAGCAATCAGTGTCTGTTTATCACACAAAGTGGGAGACGCATGCAGTTGCTACTGCTTTTTAAGGGATTGGGCCTCATTAACACGAGATCCAAACACGAAAATCGCGTCTAGTCCATACTTTGTTGAGGATTCCGTAATACCATCACCACTGCCTGATGGTCCTCTTGCTTCTCCGGTGAGTAAAAAAAAGCAAGAATGTATAGAAAAGACTTTTGATTTCTCTGCCTTGAAAATAAGTCCCCTCAAAGCCTTTGTTGAAGCTGAATCAGGAGTACAAAATCCGACAAGGAACGAGGTCGTGAATGCACTTGTTTACAAATGTGCTGCTAATGCAGCTTCCATTCATCAATCTCATCAGTTGGTCCAGTACACAAATATTCGACCAAGTGTTTCGCCTCCATTACCACCAACCTCCATTGGAAATCTTCTAACAGTCTTTTCGACACCAATATATAACAGTAGTAGAGAAGGAGACTTCAATTTGTCAAAAATAGTTACTGATATAAGAAATTCAAAACAGAAGCTATTGAGCAGAGACAATATCAAAGAAAATGAGTGGGCTTGGGAGATAGTAAATGCATATAAAACAGGAAAGGGGACATTCCAGCAAAGGAATTGTGATGTGTATGTTTCTACTAGCCTATGCCAGTTCCCGTTCCACGATCTAGATTTTGGATGGGGGAAGCCAAGTAGAGCACGTTTAGGAGGTCATTTAATAAGCAAGTTTTTTTCCTTGATGAGCACACATGATGGAGGAATACAAGTCTCCGTCCACTTGAATGAACAACAAATGTCTGTCTTTGAGAATGACCAGCATCTTCTCCAGTTTGCTACTCCTACTGGTTAGGATGTTGTTCTGGAACAGATATGATTTTATCTTATGGGATATTTATTACTAAATGGACAAAAGCTTCTGAGCATATGCCATCTTAATTAAAAGAACAAATTCCAACGTGCCAAGGACTTTCATGTCTCTTTCCTTTAATTTAGACAACTGCATCACTCAGTTTCCTTTCTATATCTTTCTTTCTTTTTGTACAACAAAATTACTGCTAGTCTTGATGGTCGTTTCCAGACACCATTGATTGTGTTCTCATAATTACACCCTTCTATTCTATGTACCCCCACGGCCCACACTCATTTTAGTGAACCTACTATGATCACAAACAGGTTTGTGTTTAAATCAATATAGCTAACATGTTTAGTATATATTAAGACTCTAAGATATGTTGCGCAACTGCACATATCTAACCAAGACAAGACGGCATGAGCAGGTTCCTGCAAGAATCAACAACATTATGAACGGAAAAAGATTGAGGTTGTTCAATCTCGACTAGGACTTGGGAGGTTTGGCTTAGTCCCCCTCCTATGTAAATATTTTATTGGTGATCTATGATATTTTCACTCGGACATTTGATTTTGGAAGCTAGGTGGTTCTATTTTTTATTTTATTTTAAAAAACACGAGTTTTTGCTAAGATATATGCTACAATCAAGAACATTCAATGACAAAGAAAAAGTCTCATGCTATCATACAAATCAATCATAGACTTTTTTATTGTACAAAAAGTATGCCTGCCATATCATGTTCAATGAATTTTACATGTATAGACTCCATAATTCTAGTACCTCGACAAGGGCAAAAGAGCATTTATCCATTTTGGGTCTAGCTATCCAATGAAAAAGCAACTAGGAATTTTTGGGTTTGACTGTCTCAAAAAAGCAATGTCAAGGCATGGTGTATTGTTAACATCCTACAATTCTGGAAGTATTAGGTAAAAGGTCCTATATGTTGTGAGTGGTATCATACCGATGGTAGTAGTCAGTAGTTAACCTAACACAAGTAACAAGTTCCTAAGTCCTTTCTCCGATACTTCAGCTTGTCCATTCTTCTTAATTTCATCATTTTGTTGTGTTGTTCTGGTTCAATATAAAACTTCTATCTCTGTATGTGGACCTTAGGGAGTTTTTTCAGTTCTAAAATGTGCGGCCAAACAACATTATCTTGCTGACTTTTACTAATTGTTCCTCTAGTTTAGTCTTAAGAATATAATTAGAATTTCTCAAGCTCTCAAATTTCTCTATTAATCGTGTAAAGATAACCGAATTGGAAAAAGTCATCAATAAAAATGATGAAACATATTACCACAAAGGAGACTAAAGTCTACTAATGTATTTGTGTATATCTACCAACGATCGACTTGAACTTATAGTTGCACCATGATGGATTTTCAATGTTTTTGCTTTATGTTTTGATGATCTAACAAACTTACTGTCAAGGACCAGATAGGGAACCTGACACACTTGGGCTACATTGCAAGTTAACGGATTCTAGCTAAATGTGAACTGTTATAGCTTTAGGAGATAGAGAACCAAATAAGGACCTGATCCACAAGTGGTTCCCTCATAGCAGTATGAGGTCAATGGGACACAACTGGAAGCGACGTGACTGATTGCACTGTTTCTGCCTACACTGCACTCTGACCAACTAAAGTGGTCACTTGTCCTTTGACTAACTAAAGTGCTTATATTATTCAAGTGATGTCATCAAGGTGTATTAACAAGGAGCTTATATCAAAACATCACTTGAACACTTGAGATTTCATTCAAGCCTTCTGCACAACACTGAACTTAATTCTCAAGAGCTTGAAGAATAAAGTTAAACGCTATTACGGACCAGTTCTTAAATCTAGTATTTTGTTGTCCTTAGTTGAGTTGTAACTTTGTGATTGTTCTTATTGTAACTCATAAATTGCTTAGCTGCGTTGATTAGGAACCCTCTTGTAAAATCATAAACTCTCTGAGTTTGTGTTGTGACTAGAGTTAGCCATAAGTTAAAGTCTTTGTAACTAGAGAGTGACAAAGTGGCTTGTGGTAAGAGTATCACCAATTAGTTGAGTTGAAGTCTTTGTACTGGAGTCATTACAAAGTGGCTTGTAATAGGTGTTTACAAGTTAGTGAAGTTAAAAGCCTACAAGTGTAGGTAGTGATTTTTGTCCCCTTGAGTGGTATTTTTCCACGTAAAAATTCTGTGTCTCCTTTACTTACTGCTTCACTAGTATTCTCAGTGGAAACTCATAGAGGACCAAGTACTTTATAGTTTGGTGGATTCATATAAACTAATAATTGGTATCGGAGTAGGTTCCTCCTATCAGGCTAACACCTGGGAAGTATCTTTATGGCTATTCCACCAAATTTTGAAGAAGGTCAATCTACATACAGACCACTCAGGTTCAATGGACAACACTATGGGTGGCGGAGGATAAGAATGCACGATTTTATCATGGTTGAGGATTCAGAGTTATGGGATGTCATATGTGATGGCCCTTACGTCCCAACAAAGGTACTTGAAGGACTTCCAGTCTCAATTCCAAAAACCAGAAAAGAATACACCGACGCAGACAGGAAAGCCGCGGAGAAGAATTTTCGTGCCAAGAAGATTCTGGTATGTGGAGTAGGACCTAATGAATACAATAGAATCTCTGCTTGTGACACTGCTAAGGAGATATGTGAAGCTTTGCAAATAGCTCATGAGGGAACTACCTAAGTAAAATAATCTAAGATCGATATGCCCACTGCCAAGTATGAACTCTTCAGGATGAAGGACGATGAATCTATTTAAGATATGCACACAAGATTCACTTCCATCATAAATGAGTTGCACTCACTTGGTAAAACCATTCCTAGGAACAAGCTAGTGAGGAAAATCCTCAGTATCCTGCCTAGCTCTTGGAAAAGCAAAGGTGAATGCTATTACTGAAGCAAAAGATCTGTAGGAGCTGACCATAGATGCGCTGGTTGGAAATCTAAAAACCTACGAGATGAAGAGGAAGATCGACGGTGAAAGAAGAGAACCAAAGAAAGAAAAGAACCCGGTACTCAAAGCTGATAGCAATGACTCAAGTGAGAAGGACAGTGACATGGCTTACTTAACCAAAAGATTTCAGAAGATGGTCAGAAGAAATGGAGGAATGCTAAAAAGGGGCAGCTCTAGCAAACCAAAGAACTATGATCTCTGTCATAAGTGTGGAAAGCCTGGGCATTTCATCAAAGACTGTCCTCTCCTAAAGCAAGAATTCTCCAAATACAACCCTGAGAAAGCAGCTAAAAGAAATCGGTTCCTGACAAAGACTTCAAAAGAAAGAGATTTGCTGATAATGTGGTAAAACAGGCTCTTGCAACATAGGGGGACTTCTCTAGTGAATCTGAAGGTGAAACTGATGCTGGTGATAGCTCCATGATAGCAGTTGAAAGCAAGGAAAATGAATATGAGTCAACTTTTGCTTTGATGGCCCAATCAGATGATGATAAAGACCATGACAACAGTGAGGTAAATTTCAGGGATGTTCAGAGAAATCTGAAATCCCACTCTTCTAAGAAACTTATGTCTTTAGCTAATGTCTTGATTGATGCCTATCATAACCTTATGGAGGGTAATGATGCCTTGATCTTACAACTAGGGGAAGCTGAACAAACAAGAGATGATTTGGTAGTGTGTGTAGTGGATCTGAAGGAAACCATTTGTCAGTTGAAGAAAGAAGAAGATGTCTTGACCAAAAAGATTGCCAACTTAGAGCATGGAAGAGATGACTTAGTGGTGGTTGTTGTTGGCCATAAAGAAAATTATTGAGAACTTCAGTAGAGAAAAGGAGGCCCTAGTGAAAAGAGTGACTAGGAACAATGGAGATGAGGGAAACAATGGAGGGACTAGGAACTGAGTCTAAACCCGAAAATACTAGAAAGGGGAAAGAGGTAGCTAGTGAGGAACACATTAGGCTTGAAAACGAGTTGAAGCTGTGAGAACTAGGTTGTATGTTGAAACTGAGAAAAACAAGCACCTCCAAACTGAACTAGAAAGAGTAAAAAATGATCTTGAAAAGTCCCTAAAGTGGACCTGGTCCTCAGAAGCTATCACTGCCATGTACACTAATAATGGTGAAAACAGGCAAGGAATAGGGTTCCAAAGGGAGAAAACCTCTAACAACCCACATAGCAACTATGTGACTGTACCCGAAAACTGGATGTGTATCCACTGTGGGAACAATGGACATTTCAAGGAAAATTGCCAAGCTAGGGTCCAGTCCATTCAGAAAAACAGAGTGTTTGCTGAAAATGTAACTCCTAAAAAGGGACCAGGTTCCACTCACAAAAAAAGCATACTACTTGTATGGACTAAGAGAGATCTTATTCATCCTCTTGCCTACTACAAGGGACCCAAACTTGCTTGGGTCCCTAAAACTAACTCTTGATCTCCTTGTGTAGGGAACATTGAAAGGAAGCGATCAACAATGGTTCATGGATAGTGGGTGTTCAAAGCACATGACTGGGAATACCAAGGACTTTCTTTCACTAAAAGCCATGCAAGGAGGGATTGTATCCTTTTGTAATGGGAAAAAAGGTTACATTCTTAGAGTTGGAAAAGTAGGGAAATCACTCACTCACTCTATTGAAGATGTATACTATGTCAATGGTCTTAAGTACAGTCTCTTGAGTATCTCTCAGATCTGTGATAAAGGAAACAAGGTGGAATTCTTGTCCAAGATATGTACAGTTACTAATTTGGTACCTGGTGAAGTGGTACTTGTAGCTAAGAGATACAAAAACATCTATGTTGCTGATTTCGAGTCCTTACAAAGTGGTGATCTGAGCTGTCTAAAAGCTGTTGATGATAATACTGAACTCTGGCACAGAAGATTGGTGCACACAAGTTTTTCTCTTCTGAACAAACTAATTCAGAAGGACCTGGTCCATGGTTTGCCCATGTCAAAGTTCAAAGTGCAGAAATTTATGATGCATGTGCTAGAGGAAAACATGTGAAGTCCTCTTTTAAGTCTAAAAGGGATGTAAGCACCTCAAAGCCACTCGAGCTTCTGCATATGGACCTATGTGGCCCTATGAGAGTGGAAAACAGGGGAGGAAAAAGATACATTTTTGTGATAGTGGATGACTACTCCAAATTTACATGGACTCTGTTTCTTAGAACTAAAGATGAAACCTTTGAAGTGTTTTTGCCTTTTGTGAAGAAAATCCAGGTGAAGATGGAGTCTAGAGTCACATGCATTAGATCAGATCATGGAACAGAATTTGACAATGCCAAATTTGATGAGTTCTGCAATGAAAATGACATCACTCACAACTTCTCAACTCCCAGAAACCCCCAACAAAATGAAGTAGTGGAAAGAAAGAACAGAACTCTTGAAGAAATGGAAAGAACAATGTTGTTCGATAGTGGAATAACAAAGAACTTCTGGGTTGAAACGGTCAACACTGCATGCTACTTGGTGAATAGGTGCATGATCAGATCACTCCTGAACAAAACCCCATATGAGTTGCTGAATGGAAGGAAACCCAAGCTGACTCACCTAAGAACATTTGGGTGCAAATGCTATGTTCTCAGCAACGAAAAGGATTAGCTGGGTAAATTTGATGCCAAGAGTGATGAAGGAATATTTCTGGGCTACTCTTCTCAAAGCAATGCGTACAAGATATACAACAACCAGACTCAATGTGTTGAGAAAAGTGTTCATGTTATTTTTGATGAGTCTTACTATCTTGTGAGAAGAGTGTTGAAGAGGATCAAGATGGAGAACCCTTACTAGTCCCTGGTGAAGTAATTGACATGACAAATGGAAAGGCAGATATGATGAGCCAAGTAAAAGAGCCGAGTGAAGACAATACTACCTCTTCTTCAATGGAACTAGGTTCTCTAATTACAACCACTGAAGCTGAAAAAGAGTGGTTGATGCAGTTCAGGGTACTCCACTAGTACCTGAGAGAAGAACACAAGAAAACCAGTTAAATGTACCCACATCCTCTACAAATGAACCTCAAATGTCTAACTGGAAACACAAAAGCTCTCATCCTCTTGACAACATAATTACCCCTAGATTCCGGAGTACAAACCAGACCAGATCAAAAGCTAGAAATTCACTTGCTTTCTCAGCCTTTCTCTCCCAAAAAAAACCCAAGAATATCAAGGAAGCCCTGAAAGATGCAGATTGGATTACAGCCATGCAAGATGAGTTACATCAGTTTGAAAGGAACAATGTCTGGAACCTGGTACCTAGATCCTAAGATCGAACCATTATAGGAACCAGGTGGGTATTTAGGAACAAGCTTGATAAACATGGAAACACCACAAGGAACAAGGCCAGGCTGGTGGTTCAAGACTACAATCAGGAGGAAGGGATCATGAAACGCTTGCTTCGGTCGCTCGCATGGAAGCTATTAGAATTCTAATCGCTTTTACATCTCATATGGAATTTACCTTGTTCCAAATGGATGTCAAAAGTGCATTTCTGAATGGAGTTCTTAAGGAAGAAGTCTATGTGAAGCAACCTCCAAGGTTTGAATATCATGAACACCCTGAATATGTGTTTAAACTGGACAAATCATTGTATGGGTTGAAGCAGACTCCTAGAGCTTGGTATGAAAGGTTGTCATAGTTCCTCTTAGAAAATGGTTTTAAAAAAGGGAAACTTGACAACACCTTATTCCCAAAGAAACGGGGAAGGAATTGTTCAGGTCTATGTTGATGATATCATTTTTGGGCAACAACTGATTCTCTGTGTGAAGAATTTTCAAAGCTCATGGGAAGTAAGTTTGAAATGAGCATGATGGTGGAACTGAACTTCTTCTTGGGCCTTCAAGTAAAACAGTCCTCAAAGGGTACATTCATTTGTCAACAGAAATACATCAGGGAGATTTTGAAGAGGTTTGACATTGAAGCATCAAAGGTGATAGACACTCACATTGCTACGGCCACTCGGCTGGACATGGATGAAACTGGATCCCCTATGAATCAAACCATGCATAGAGATATTATTGGGTCTCTTCTCTATCTCACTGCCAGCAGACTTGATATTGTCTTCAGTGTGGGGCTATGTGCTAGGTTTCAATCAAATCCCAAGGAATCTCATTTGAAGGCCGCCAAAAGAATTCTGAGATACCTTAAAGGAACACATGACCTGGTTCTTTATTATCCCTCAGATGATAGTTTTAATCTCATTGGATATGTTGATGCAGACTATGCAGGTTATCTTGTGGATAGGAAAATCACTTCTGGAATGGCTCACTTCCTAGTTCATGTCTCATCTCTTGGGGCACAAGGAAGCAAAACTCAGTGGCTCTTTCAACAGCTGAAGTAGAATATGTAGTTGCAACATCCTGCTGTGCTCAACTTCTATTGATTAAGGAGCAACTGGAGAATTTTGGGGTACTTACTGAAAGTGTGCCCCTTCTATGTGATAACACCAGTGCACTTAACATGGCCAAGAATTCAGTTCAACACAAAAGGACCAAGCATATTGATGTGAGGCATCACTTTCTGAGGGACAATGTGGAGAAAGGGTTGATCTGTATGAAGTTCTGCAGCACAGAAGACAAAATTGCAAATATCTTCACCAAAGCATTAAGTAGGAACATTTTGAAAGAAACAGGGTGAAGCTGGGGCTCTTAAAGCCTAATTGAGAACCCGTTTCCTCATCATTTGGCTATGAAAATCACCTTCAAGTAAAACTAGCTAAAGTATTTTCTGGCCAAGTCTAACTCACTTCAATACCGTTGCAGGTAAACACGCATGATGAGTATAGAAGTTGTAGATGAAGTGCATGGATGCTAAAGGAGGATTGATATTTTCAAATAACAGGTCAAGAACCTGGTTCTTGTACCAAAGGTTAGTAGTTTTGTGCATTCTTTAATACACATCTTGAAAAGGTACAAAAATCAACTGCCATTTCATCCACCTTTTCAGACCCTACTGTCATGTCTCTTCACTTCAAATTGTTCCATCTCCCTCTAAAACATTTCACTTCTCCGCGCACAACCGCCATTTCAGAACCGGTCCCTATCTCTCTCTTTATAATTATCCATTCTTAATAAAACCCTTCTCTTTTCTCCACAAACCATAAGTCCTCCATTAGAACTTCCCAAAGCACCTTCACTCTATTTTTTTCAATGGCTCATACAAACTTCGACATCCCTGCCTCAGTCATCCCTGATACTAAAAAACCTATGGAGTTCTTCGTCCCCATTGAGTCTTTTGTAACCCCTTCTGCTCTCACCGCTGAAATTACACCTAACCAAGACTCTCCGTCTCTCTCAATCCCAGAACCCTCTAAAACTGTTGATCCATCCTCTCTATCTTCTTAGGTTCCCACTGATCAAATAAAAAGTGGAGAATAAGGTTAAAGTCCTGAGGTCGTAAAGGTTCCTCCATTGTTGCTGCAAATTCCGCGATGGCAATGGCGCCGATTGAGGAAGAAAATGTCGTAACCATCTTTCTCGTCTCTGCTGATGGTGTCCTGCATGAGATAATTTCTCAGAGAAACGAGGTACATGGTACGTGGGAAGAAGGAGCCATAGTGACTATTGAGGGTTCTGCACTCGCAGAAACTACTGGGCCCTCACATGAGGAACCTGACCCCTCTCCAGAGGACCTAGGTCAGGGTTCTCATTCCCAGGCTAGTTCTGCTCCTACATTTGTTGTTGCTCGCTTAGACATTCAAGCTCCTAAGATGAGGTCTAGCGATGATGAGGATTTAGACAACCTGGCTCTTGATGCGTTCATAGTCAAGCGAAGGGTAGTATCCACTCCTGAGTCTTCTACTAAGTGACCTACTATCAGGTTGCAAGCTAAGGTAGCCTGTGACTCTTCCCTTCAAAAGAGCAGAAAAAGGAGTAAGAAACAAAGGATGAGGTTGGTGAAAGATAACATGCCAGTGTAGGATAAAGTTGTCCCTGTGGTAGAAGTGGAAGAGGAAACACTAGAGGAACCTGGTTCCTTGGTGAGACGGTCCTAGAAAAAGAAGCAACCTGCTTCAGTAGAGAGAGTTTCCACCCCCACTTCCAAGTTGAAGGATGTTATGAGTTAGCCCTTAAATTCTGATGAGGATGTATTAGTCAAGTCTAAGGGAAAAGAGAAATCAAGTGGTGTGAAGTCTGGCAAATGAAAGTCTAAAACTATTAAGGAACCTGGTACTATGAAAAGGCTGAGGAGTGAAGGCAGTTTTGCTTCAGAACGCCTAAGGCACCAAAAGGTTCTGCTGGGTCGTTCGTTTGACCCAACAATCTCTGATATGGCTGGTATGCGACAAATTCTTGAGATGGTTGAGTTTCAATGATGGGGGCATCTATTCCAAATGGATGTACCTAAGGTGTATGAGGATGAGGTTCAAAGCTTCTTTGCTAGCCTCTTTCTTGTTGATACCGACCATATTTGTTCTTTGGTGAATGGAGTGGATATCGTGTTCGATGTAAGCTTGCTTGGGGATATTCTTAAGGTCCCTACAATTTGTGTGTCTAGTGTGAAGGATGTGTGTCAGTATAATTTCCGGAACGTTGTGGTAAAGGACACTGCAAACCAAAAGGGGTACCAGATTCACAAGAAGGCATTACTCCCTATTTATCAATTGCTCTTCGAATTGGTAAACAAAGTTCTCTTGCCTCGTGCTGAGAAAAGGTCCATGACCTCTAAGTCTGACCTATTTTTAATGGAGCAACTGGATAGCTTTACTCATGTCAGCTTGCCTACTATTATGTTCGAACACATGCAAAAAGTAGTAACCTTCAAGGATGGTAATCATGGTCTTCCATACGGGTTTCTGCTTACACAAGTATTTAAGTTCTTCGAGGTGCCGCTAGGGCAAGGCAAGGTAGGAACCAAGAAGCACACTTTCTGACAGACAACGTTGGAAGAATGCGAGTGCATAGAAAAAAATGGGGGGGAGGTAGGTAGTACATCAACCATCTCACAGCTCATTAATGCTCAAAATAGTGGAACTGAGCATATTTGTCGGTTGAAGGCTAGGAATGCTATCCTGGAAGGTCAACAAGCCCAAGAGGTTCCGGCGTCAAATGATGAAGTGGCTCGTTTGACAAAAGAGAATGTTGATCTCAGGGCGCAAGTGGAGAACCTGATCAATGAGCAAAAGTCGGCCAATGCCTGTCGACGCCCCCTTTTTCTCTAACCGTGGGGTTCAAAAATCGGGTATACGACATTGGGAGGACAACTCTATTCTCTTTCAAGAATTGGGTTTAGAAGTTGAAGAGTCGCCACCTAACGATTATAGTGCATTAGGACACTTTAAGAAGGGTTTGAGATGAAGAGACCAGAGATTAGGGTAAGGGCTAGAAATTATCCCGAGGGGAAGGTGTTAGGCACCCCTCAAGATCCACTAGTGTGGTTCCGGCCATGTTACAATTGTGACTTTACAAGTAAACAATCAAGGCTCAAATAAGGATTCACATATAACATTGCAATCAGGTTGAAAACTTTCGAAGGTAGGTAGAGAGGGCAGAAATTTATATAAAAAAAGATTTGAATAGTTTTACAAGAAGAGATGAAAGCAAATAAAGGGAGGGGGGGTCCTAAGTTTATAATTAATATAGATCACTTCAATGCAATACCCAGCAATCACTCCTCAGAAGAGGGGTCGCACGTGATATTAGTACATTGGTCATCATATCCATATCTACCCTTCCCACCCCGTTAAGGTGTTAAAGCGCGAAATGGTATCGTTACTTATTGCATGCTATTACCCGTCCCAATCCTATCAGTCCCGGAGGCATATGGGACTCCTAATCCTAAAGGGGAGGGAGTTGGGGCTTTTGCGGAGTTTTCAAAAGGATAAAAATCTAGGCGACAAGCAATAACAAATAGCAGTTAAAAGGGAAACAAATAGCAGTTAAGGCTCAAGTCAGCCTCCCCATTCAAAGCAGCAGATTATCTAGCATGACTTACAAATACTGGTTGGTGTGTATTAAACTTAACATAGGAAGGGTGGCTAATTTATTACATATTTTCCGATAAGAAGTCCGAATTAGGCCTGCCTACTGGTTGTAATTATCAAAACTGATGCAATTATAAAAATTTACCCTAAGGCTTGCCTAGGCATTAAACAGAACCCATAGGCATGATATCTATTAGTTTAAGAAATAAAGAAGTAAATTGATTGCAGAAAAAGAATTGTCAATTACAGGGACATAAGATCTGCAGGCGTTAAACATTATTGCTAATGATTTTAGGCTTATAAGCGAGTTGACGATTCAGGTTTAGTTAACAGCTCCTATAGACATGCTTTCTAGGTGTTACTGATTTGAGCACTCTTATTGCTTATGCAGGAATCCTATAGGCAGATTGTCTATATGCAATTGATTAGGTATTTAAATCCTATAATAGGTTTGCCTAATGACGGATGTAGAATGCAGAAAGTTCTATAGGCATGGTGTCTATATGAAGATGCAGAATTTTAGAATCGGCTTACAGGCATGGCATATGTTATGAAATTGCAGACATAGTATTTATATGAGAATGCAGAAAATCCTATAAACATGGTATCTATATGAGAATGCAGAGTTTCAGTGATTTATAAAATGCAGAACTTTAGAAAAATGGTAATCCCTATGAACATGGTATCTACATGAGTGCAGAATTTCAGAAGTATAGTAATTCCCTATGAACATGGTATCTACCCCTTTCATGCATAGTCCCCTGCCTTTTTCCACTAGCCGACCCCAAATGTTTATTACAAGATTATTACAGACCTGAATGAATAAGAAAAATATATCAGAAATTAAAGATTCCAACCAAGGAGAGCCTAATTCAGACCTCAGGTCTGAAATATGAAATAAACCAACTTCCCAAGATCAGATTCCAAAGCCTTCTCTCATCCGGGGTGTTTCAGAGATCCAAGGAGTTTCACGAACTCCAGGCAGTGCTTACACCCCAAATATAGTGCAGAATTGGATTATAGTGCAGTGGGGAAATGCCAGCTCTCAGATGTCCAAGTTTAGAGGGAACTCAAGGTCCCAAAGCAGGGCTCAAAAGAGATGGGCAGAACTTAAGATTCTAGGAATAGGTGTAAGTGCACAAGGGGGAAGGGAATCAGAGAGAGACAGGGCAAGCTAGTGGTCATGCCCAGCAATTGGGATGCTGGCACACCCCTGACCAGCCTGCTAGTCAAGCATTGAGAGTTAGGATCCATTGTGGATCAAGCCAAGGCTTGGACAGTAATTAGGATACTGTCAGGCCAAGAGCTTAACTCAGCACATAGAAGGGAATAGGGGTAGAGGATTCATAACAGAAACAGAAGCAAAGAAAGGAGATATGAAGCACAAATTACAGCATATAAGCAATAAAGTAAACAAGAAGCTTGAAGCTGTGAAGTAAACACATAGGGGGTGAGGCAGAATATTTAAACAAAGGACATACCAGTTTCAAAGAAAATAAGTAAGCAAAAGTAGCCTTGAGAGAGCCAAGTTGCAAACAAAGTAGTTCCAAAAGATCTCAAGCGTAGCCAAGTTTTGAATTCAAACAGTATTGCAAGTAAGTAATCAGAAGTTGTTTTTTTTTTGTAAAAGTATTGAATTGTAAGTTAAGGATGATCCAAGTGCAGAAGGGTCGTGCCCCTTTTATAGTGCAGAAAACAAGTGAGAAAAGGTAAGGAAATAACATTGAAATCAATCTCCCTTTAGTTAAGGGATTCTGATTTCAACGGGTAAAAGCTAATTAAGGAAAGAAGTTTTGATTAAAACCTTTTCAAAGTAGCACAAAAGGGGTAAATACAGAGAAGTTATTAAAGGAAAAAATTCAATAGTACACGGCTTGGAAAAAATAAGGAAAAGGAATCAATCAAACAGCCAGGGAAATCAAAATTACAAGTTCAATTCGAATGGACCAAGTCAGGAAAAGGTAAAGGAGGTTCAATCAAAGAAAATCAGTAACAATCAATCAAACCCCCTTATTAGAGGATTTCAGAATCAATCAATTAGTTGGTAAAAAAAACCTTTGAAGGCAGAGTCCTTATATATAAAGAACACAAATATGTGAATACCAGAGGGGATTGTCAAATTATTTAGAAGAGAGTTTAACAAAGAAAGGTTCAGAATCATAAGCAAGAAGAGGTATAAGTCTAGTTTGCAGACTCACAATGAGTCTGAGAGTCCAGGGTCCCGAAGTGGAACCTAACTCGCACACAAAAGATCAAAATGCCAAGAAATCCCCGAACCTTAGGGTTTCGAGTTGAGTCAGACAATAGAGATGAGAAGGCAAACCATTCAATAGAGGCTCAGGAGTCTTTTCCAAAGACTTATGAGAAACAAACAGACATGATACACAGTCAAAAGCATAGAGAACACGTTTTGAGAAAAACTCAGAAATTAAACGAGTTCAGAAGAAAAAGTGATACAAACTTAAGAAGCAGTAGATGAAACACATTTAGCAAGAACATGAACAGAGTCCAGTAAAGCAAACAAAAATGGAAGAACTTAACAGTAAACACATATAGTAGAAGAGTAATGAAAACATAACAAGGATAATCATGTGAGCACAGGAGTAACATGTATAAAATAAAAGTAGAAGGACAATAAAGGCGTGGTAGAAAAGAAAACATACGAACATAGTATAGACAAATACATGCAAAGAAAAGAAAAAGAAAAGCCAGAGAAATATTTTAGGAATTTTCAGAAAACCTTAAATCGAAAAGAAGCGATTTTGAAAGTAATTTTTGAAAGAAAAGTTGGGGAAATTGTTTGAACACTCAAGTAGAGCATGGATACACAACAAATCTAAGAAAAATTGGAGAAAACCTCGAATAGTCAGGGTTTCGGAAGAACCCTAGAATGAGAAAGACTTTGAAAAAGGTATGATCGGAGCAGGAGATGTCAAAACCAAGCTTGAACAGTCATAGCTGGCCGGAGCAAGGTCGGAGACAAGCCAAAGAACTCGAATCAAACAAGGTCTGGGCCAAGCCTCTTCAAGGTCTGATCTGAAAACCATGATAATCGAGCACGTATGAGTCTTAGGAGGCTGGTACAGGCCTTTAATGGCTTTGGAAGCCATGGATTCAGGCAATTTTAGGTGGTAATCAGAGGGAGGCGACTAGGGTTTCGGAGGAGGTTGAGAGAGAAGTGAATTTCAGAGGCGGCGGACTAAACGAAATAGCTAGGATTTGGGGGTAGGTCGGGATTAATTTAGGAAAGGGTAAAAGGTGGCCGTTGATCATTATGATCAACGGCCTGGGTTGAATGGGTAGGTAAGGGGTCCGGGCGGGTTGTTCTTTAAAGGGTCGTGGGTCAGGGTAATTGGGCTCTGAGATTGGGTTTAATTGGGGTTAATTTGGGCTAAAATTGAAAGCCAATTTGGCTATATATTAAATAGCCATTTTCCCTATTTATTTTATAAAAAATAATAAAAAATGATTTTAAAAGTAAATTTAAAGTAATGACCCAATTAATAATATATAAATATTAATTTAAAAATATTGGAACCAATTTTACAATTATAAAATGCTATTAATCTTAAAGTAGGCTATAATTGCAATTATATGCAATTTAGCTTTTAAAATACCCAATAAATTTGTAAAAATATACAAAAATTATATTAACTATATTTTGGTATAAATAAGGGAATAAAATAAATTATTCACCAAAATTGATGATTTTGGGAATAATTATTGGATTTTGTACTGCTAAAATAGACAATAAATTGGTTTTAAAATTTTTGGAAAATACCAAAATACTTGGGCATGCTTATATATGCATACACATGCTATTTTGAAAGTATTTTAAGTATAAAAAATATATAAGGAAAAATTGGGTATCAACAACTGCCCCTCTTTACCCGGGAAGGATGAAAGAGTTGTCGGGTAAAGATAAGATGACCAATTTTGACCGGAAGTGGCGATTTGAAAGGAATTCTGACCGAGCTCTGACTCTTGAGCTGCCTACATATCCCTGGTCTTACAGGAATCAGACCATATGTAGTTCTGAAACCATTGACGGAATATGCCGATGGAGATTTTAAACGGACAAACGCGATGTTTAGATTGAGAGAGGTTTTCTGAAAAAATTGATAGGCTGCGGGAACCGGAGCGGGATCGCTCCTGCTGAGACGGCCGTTGCCAACCGGTGTACCTGCAAATGAGCAATACAAACATATATTGTGCATAAATTTAAACGGGATGCAAGTTCCCACTGGACCATGAATGATGTCTTCGGACGGTTAGGATGACGTCCTTGTACCATGATGCCCTAGGCCATGAAGCGTATGATAAAGGATTCGCAGTCTATGAAATGATGTTCTCGGGCCATGAGAATGATGCCTCCGAACTATGATGCCTTTGAATAATGATATGCAAAAGATAAAATGGGGTCCTCAAGCTATGGTATGGCGTTCTCGGGCTATGCAAATGGTGCCTCCGAAAAATGACGCCTTTGGACAATTTGGCGATCTTTCAGCCCATGAAATGCAGAAGGTGGCGATCTTCCAGCCGATGCAAGACGTAAATAAAAGGTGACGGTATTTCAGCCATGCAAGAAAAATAAAGTGGCACTATTTCAGCCAATGCAAGACGTAAAATAAAAGTGGCGATATTTCAGCCATGCAAGAAAATAAAGTGGCGATATTTCAACCGTGCAGGATGGAGGTAGAGCTTAACCTCGGAAGGCAGAAAGTTAGCCTTATGCAATGCAAAGATATGCAGATGGAGGTAGAGCTTAAACTCGGAAGGCAAAAAAATAGCCTTATGCAATGCAAAAAATGCAGATGGAGACAGAGCTTAGTCTTGAAAGGCGGACAAGTAGCCTTATGCAGGTGATGATGGAGGTAGAGCTTAACCTCGGAAGGCAGAAAGGTAGCCTTATGCAATGCAAAATGCATATGGAGACAGAGCTTAGTCTCGAAAGGCAGAAAAATAGCCCTATACAGATGATGATGGAGGTAGAGCTTAACCTCGGAAGGCAGAAAGGTAGCCTTATGCAATGCAAAAATGCAGATGGAGACAAAGCTTAGTCTCGGAAGGCAGAAAGGTAGCCTTATGCAATGCAGAGAAATGCAGATGGAGGTAGAGCTTAACCTCGGAAGGCAGAAAAGTAGCCTTATGCAATGCAGAGAAATGCAGATGGAGATAGAGCTTAACCTCGGAAGGCAGAAAGGTAGCCTTATGCAGAATGCAAATGGAGATAGAGCTTAGTTTCGAAAGGCAGAAAGGTAGCCTTATGCAAAATGCAGAAAGATGCAGGATGGAGACAATGCTTAGTCTCAGAAGGCAGAAAGGTAGCCTTATGCAAAAATGCAAATGGAGACAGAGCTTAGTCTCGAAAGGTAGAAAGGTAGCCTTATGCGATGCAGATGGAGGTAGAGCTTAACCTCGGAAGGCAGAAAGGTAGCCTTATGCAGTGCAAGAATGTAAAAGGATGATTAGTAGTAAGATCTCTTAGCTGATAGCCGATTACGACAATATGACTGCTGGGGAGATTGTATACGGATAGCAATTGCAGACAAGTGATGATTCTGAGAAGTTGTATTCTTGAGAGTGCATAAATATACCTAATGATATTGCGAATTGAGTGCCTGCATCCAAAGAAAAATTGTGAGTTCTGTAAAGGGAAAGGTTAGTTCGTCTTCCCCGGGCTCTTGACGTTGTGTGTTATTGGGGTAGTGTCACTAAACAACAGCAATTCGGATAATAGTTATGCAGGCTTTAGTAAATATAGCGTAAGTATATGATCGAAAATAGCTTTCTTTAGATGAACCAATGATTGCGACGTGGTTCAAGACATTGCAACCTCTTTTGCTCCGGAATTTTGAGGATCCTCCTCAAATTTTAGCCCCAGTTTGCTGAGCGGACATTTTTGACGGCTGTGCTGAATGACTAAAAAACATCTTTGGAATTTTGAGGGTCCTCCTCAAAATTCTGCCCCAGTTTACCGGGCTGGCGCTTCTGGCGATGCATGAACTAAAATTAACTTCGGAATTTTGAGGGTCCTTCTCAAAATTCTGCCACAGTTCCAATAGCGGGGAAAAATGGAATTTTTATTAAATTATGACTGAACCCATAGGGCTGCCTACGTATCTCCTCTTAAACGGGAATTAGGTTAGGCGTAGTTCGAATTACATAATTAAGGGAATCATAAGTGGTTACACATAATATCGTTTCACTGCATCTGAATTGATTGGCTTCGGCCAGACTTCTCCATCCATCTCTGCAAGAATAAGGGCTCCTCCAGTTAGAACCCGGTGAACCATGTATGGACCTTGCCAATTGGGAGAGAACTTCACATTGGCTTCATCTTGATGTGGGAATATTTTCTTCAACACCAGCTGCCCCGGCGTAAATTTCCTTGGCTTAACCCTTTTGTTGAAGGCTCTGGACATTCTGTTCTAATACAACTGACCGTGGCAAACCGCATTCATCCTTTTCCCATCTATAAGGGCTAACTGCTCGTAGCGACCTTTTACCCATTCTGCATCATCTAACTCTACTTCTTCTATGATCCTTAAGGAGGGAATTTCTACCTCGGCGGGGATGACCGCCTCTGTACCATAAACCAGCATGTAGGGAGTTGCTCCGGTTGATGTGCGGACTGTAGTACGGTATCCCAATAAGGCGAATGATAACTTCTCATGCCATTGTTTGTGCCTTTCGACCATCTTCCTTAGTATCTTCTTGATATTCTTGTTGGCTGCTTCCACGACTCCATTCATCTGAGGCCTGTAGGCTGTAGATTTCTTGTGTTTTATCTTGAAAGTTTCACACATTGCTTTCATCAAGTCGTTGTTAAGATTGGAACCATTATCGGTGATGATTGATTCCGGAACTCTGAATCGACAAACAATGTGGTCGCGGACGAAACCCGCCACAACCTTCTTAGTGACCGCCTTGTATGATGCTGCTTCGACCCATTTGGTAAAATAATCGATCGCCACTAAGATGAACTTGTGCCCATTTGATGTGGCAGGCTCGATAGGTCCGAAAACATCCATTCCCCAAGCGGCGAATGGCCATGGTGAGCTTGTTGCAGTAAGCTCATTTGGAGGTGCCTTTATCATATCTGCATGTATCTGACAGCGATGGCATTTGCGAATATACTGGATACAGTCTGTTTCCATAGTCATCCAAAAATACCCTGCTCGGAGTATCTTCTTTGCTAAGACAAAACATTCATGTGCGGCCCGCAGGTCCCTGCATACACTTCGTCCAATAGTCTGGATGCTTCTTTCACTTCGACACACCTTAGTAAACCCAAATTGGGAGTCCTCCTGTACAGGATTCCTCCACTGTGAAAAACATTGCTGGATAGCCTATGAAGTGTACGCTTCTGAGTAGCGTTGGCAAGTCCTGGATATTCCCTTGTTGTCAAGTACTCCTTGATGTCATGGAACTATGGTTTTCCATCCGCTCCTTCCTCAACGTGGGCACAATAAGCTAGCTGATCATGAATCTTTACTGGGATTGGATCAATGAAATTTGTATCTGGATGCTGGATCATGGACGATAAAGTAGCTAATGCATCAGCAAACACGTTCTAGACTCTGGGGACGTGCTGAAATTCTGTCTTTGTGAACTTTTTCCTCAACTACTGTATATGATGCAAGTAGGGAAGTATCTTAGAGTTCTTGGTTGCCCACTCTCCTCGAACCTGATGTATGAGCAAGTCTGAATCCCCGATCACTAGCAATTCCTGAACGTTCATGTCAATGTCCATTTTGAGCCCCAAGATGCAGGCTTCATATTCGGCCATATTATTGGTGCAAGGGAACCCGAGCTTGGCGGATACCAGGTAGTGCTGGCCGGTTTCTAATACTAAGACTGCTCATATGCCAACTCCTTTGAAATTTGCAGCTCTGTCGAAAAACAACCTCCAACCATCATAGGATTCTACAATATCTTCTCCTATGAAAGATACCTCTTCATCGGGAAAATACATTTTTAGGGGCTTGTATTCTCCGTTCACAGGATTCTCGGCGAGATGGTCCGCTAAGGCTTGCCCTTTGATTTCTTTCTAGGTCACGTAAACAATGTCGAATTCACTTAGCAGGATCTGCCACTTGGCGAGCTTGCCAGTGGGCATTGGCTTCTGGAAGATATACTTTAGAGGGTCCATTCTGGATATGAGATAAGTAGTATAAGCACAGAAGTAATGCCTCAACTTCTGCGCGACCCAAGTCAGAGCACAACAAGTGCATTCTAAAAGAGAATACCGGGCCTCGTACGGTGTGAACTTCTTACTAAAATAGTAGATGGCTTGCTCCTTTCTCCATGTTTCATCATATTGTCCTAGAACATAACCGAATGCTCTATCCGATACTGCAAGGTAAAGCAATAAGGGTCTTCCCGGCTCAGGCGGAACCAAGACCGGCGGCGTTGATAGGTATTCCTTAATTCTGTCAAAAGCTTTCTGACAATCATCAGTCCATTTGGTAGCAGCATCCTTCTTCAACATTTTGAAGATAGGTTCACAAATGACCGTGGATTGAGCTATGAACCGGCTGATATAGTTGAGTCTTCCCAGGAAACTCATCACGTCCTTCTTGTTCTTTAGCGGCGGCAAATCTTGGATAGCTTTGACCTTTGATGGATCCAATTCTATTCCTCGACGACTCACGATGAAACCCAATAATTTTCCAGCAAGAACCCCGAATGCACACTTGGCAGGATTCAGTTTCAGATTGTACCTCCTCAGTCTGTTGAAGAACTTTCTTAGATCTGCCATGTGATCCATGGATTTCTTGGATTTGATGATGACATCATCCACATATACCTCGATCTCCTTGTGTATCATGTCATTAAAGATGGTATTCATGGCTCTCATGTAGGTGGCACCAATGTTCTTCAAACCGAATGGCATCATTTTGTAACAGTACATTCCCCACGGCGTGATGAAAGCCGTTTTCTCTGTATCTTCCTCATCCATCCATATCTGATGATACCCAGCGAAACAATCAACAAAAGACTGCAACTCATGCTTGGCACAGTTGTCGATAAGAATGAGTATGTTAGGCAAGGGGAAGTCATCTTTGGGACTGGCCCGATTGAGATCCCGGTAGTCAACACAAACTCTAACTTTCCCATCCTTTTTTGGCACTGGAACGATGTTGGCTAACCATGTTGGATACTCTACTACCCTGAGAACCTTGGCTTTGACTTGCTTGGTAACCTCTTCTTTGATTTTCAAACTCATGTCGGGTTTGAATTTCCTGAGCTTCTGCTTTACCGGCGGGCATGTTGGATCTGCTGGCAGTTTGTGAGCTACAATGGAGATGCTGAGACCAGTCATATCATCATATGACCAGGCGAATATGTCTTCATATTCCTTCAGGAACTCCGTGTACTCTTTCTTTTCTGAGGGTGACCGGTGAATACTGATGCGTGTTTCTTTGACATTCCCTGTATCTCCCAGATTAACGACCTCAGTTTTGTCCAAGTTAGACTTAGGCCTATTTTCAAAATTCTCAACTCCTCTGATGACCTCTTCTAGTATATCATCCTCTTCTGACTCCGTATCCATTTGTTGCGTCATCTCGTTGCAAGTCACAATCGTTGGTTCATCGTCAAGGCAAGTAATAGTAATGCCCGAAGCTTTCCAGGACCTGGTGGTTTTGATTAACCAATTGCTGATGCGCTCTCCTCGGTTCACAACTTGTATAGAAGGGTCTTCCTCCCCTTCCTCTTCAAAAATAACACAGCAGTCTATATCATCATCCTCCTAGAACAGATTCTTCACGACTGCCAATGCTTCATCTTCCTCCGACCCATATATAATATCTGTCGGTTGGAAAGTCTGCTCTAGGTGAGGTATCAGATGCTCCAGTGGGTAGTAGGGACCGCGCCATAGTGGCGACCAGTGATTGAACTCCTTCTAAGTGTACTCATACCCCAAACCAAATGTAGTGCCATGTTTCTTCAGCTTGATGGGTTTGGTGATTCCCTGGAGGTTTTTGCCGAGTCCCTTTCCAGGTTCATATCCACACCAATTCAGGATACTTTCAATCTTGTTATCCCACCATTTATCTTTGTCTACAGCGTTGACTCTTTCAATGTGGTGGTATGTTTCTCCGGCTATTCTCCTTCTGCCTCCAATCATCGGGATGGTCTGGCGACTATATATGGGGTTGCTACCATCGCCATGAATGATCACCTCTTGGTGATTCCATTCGAACTTCATTGCCTGATGCAGGGTCGATGCTACAGCTCCAGCGGCATGGATCCATGGTCGTCCCAACAGCAAATTATAGGATGCTGGGACATCTATCACTTGAAAATCAACATCGAACCAGGTTGGCCCCATTTACAAGCATAGGTTGATCTCTCCGATAGTAGACCTTTGGGACCCATCGAAGGCTTTGACATTGATGACCCCATCTTTGATCTCGTGCAGGCTCTTTCCCAATGTTCTGAGAGTTACCAACGGACAGATGTTGAGGCTAGAGCCTCCATCGATCAAGACTCTATTGATGAAGTAATCCTCGCATTACACGGTGATGTGTAGGGCCATGTTGTGACTCAGTCCTTTCGGCGGTAGTTCATCTTCGTGGAAGGTGATTTTGTGGCTTTCCAGTATTTGTCCTACCATATTTGCCATTTCGCCCCCAGTTATGTTGCTGGGCACATAAGCTTCACTCAATATCTTCATCAAGGCATTTTTGTGTGCGTCAGAGCTCTGTAGAAGAGCTAGGATGGAGATCTGTGCCGGTGTTTTGTTCAACTGCTCAATGACCGAATACTCCTTATCTTGTATTTTCCTCCAAAGATCATCGAGACCAGTTTTAGTAGTCCGTTCCGAGGCTTGCTTACTGGACTCAGCTAGGTGCTCTTTAGTGTAAACCCTGCCTGTTCTGGTCACACCCTACGCATCAATTGCTTCTCCCGTCTTGGTCTTTCCTTTCCTCCTTGCTTCAGTTGTGTAATCCCATGGTATGGCATTTGAATGGAACGATGTTATATCTGACATTGCTACAGGAATGGGTACCCTCGGTGGTAACACAACAACTTCAAAGAGTACAGGTGCCTTTGGAGCCCCAAACTCAACCTCAATTGGCCCGACCACCTTCGCAGAAGAAGGTGCTTCAAATTCGAGAGGTATAGACATGTTGACTTCATCGCCCCTGGAGGGCTGGTTTTGTACAACAATCGGGTTAAGTGTGACTGTCGGTTTCTTTGGCTCATCATCCTCAGCAATCAATCCTATCGATCCCTTGGGGTTCCAGTCATTTTCGATCTCGATCATGTGAATGTCCCCACCTCTGTGATCAGGCAGAGGGTTGTTGCGGACATTGGGAGTAGGCTCCTTTACTACGATAACCTTATTGTCGATCAGAGTTTGAATCTTGTCTTTCAATGAGCGACACTCATCAATGGTATGTCCCTTCATGCCGGAGTGGTACACACAGGTCTTATTAGGGTTGACCCAATGGGAAGGATTTTCTAGAGTTATGGTAGGGATAGGGGAGACGTAACCAGCAGCTTTAAGTTTCTCATACAGCTGGTCAATTGGCTCAGCGATGGCTGTGTATTGTCTGGGAGGTCTTCGGACAAAATTTGGTCTGGGTCTAGGGAAATTTTGGCGAGTGGGAGGTGATTGGTAGTGAGGGGGTTGGGCATTATAAGCTTGGTAAACAGGTGCAGGTTGAGAGCATCTGGGTGAAGTGGGTTGATATGCGGGAGGTGGAGATGATTGGTAAACAAGTGGTGGATTTTGGTAAGAGGGTGTGGGTGCTTGGTAATTCGGGATAGGTTGATATGTAAGTAGAGGTGACAGGTAAGTGTGGTATTTTAGTGGTGGTCTGGCTACCTGTGCGACCATCACGACATTGACGTGCTTCTTCTTGGACGTGCCACCAGACTATAAAGCCTTGTTGGTGGCCTGCAATGCTTCAAGATTAGTAACCATACCATTCTTAATGCCTTCCTCAATTCTTTCTCCCAGCTTAATGATATCGGAGAATTTCTGGCCCTCGATCAGCATCAACCTCTCATAATATTGTGGGTCCTGAGCCCGGACGAAGAATCTGTTCATTTGTTCCTCTTCTAAGGCTGGCCTGACCTTAGCAGCCTCTGATCTCCAACGAGTAGCATACTCGCGGAATGTCTCGGTAGGCTTCTTCTTCAGATTCTGGATGTAGAATACATCCGGTGCATTCTCTGTATTGAATCGGAACCTATACATGAAATCTGATGCCATACCTACCCAGCTTGTCCATTTTTTGGGGTCCTGACTGATGTACCAGGATAAAGCATCCCCCTTCAGGCTTCTCATGAAGAGTTTCATACGAATTTTCTCATTCCTTCCGACTCCAACCAACTTATCACAATATGTCCTCAAATGGACTTTGGGATCTCCCGTGCCATCGAACATTTCGAACTTGGGAGGTTTGTATCCCTCCGGAAGTTCAACATCTGGCTGAATGTAGAGGTCCTCATAATTCAGCCCCTCTATGCCTTTGTTTCCTTCCATGCCCTGGACTCGGTTGGTCAATTTCTTGAGTTCTGCTGCCAAGTTTTTGATAAGAGAGTCCTTGTCAACAGACTCAGGTGCACTTGAGATTGGTTGAGTGTAGTGGGGTATGGTATCTACGTAGATGGGAGTGTTGTGGGGGTGGTCGTTTGTGGTGTTCAGTGGTTCAGGAATGGGCAGTGGAGTGTGGCATGTGTTGCAATGTTGAGCATGAGTGGGTTGCATCTGTGGTTGTGGGGTGTTTTGTGGAGGTGCGGGATTTTGAGCATTTGAAAAGTTGACATCAGGAGCGGTGAGAGTGAATGATAAATTTGCCAAGTTCCGAACTTGATCCAGTTCTTCTTGGAACTTCAACAGTTTCTGCTCAAGTTGGGCAGCAGTTTCCTTAGCAACCGGGGTACCCTGAGGAATCTCAATTCTTTCAATTTCCTTTCTGGCGCTTGAATCTCCCATTTTAACATTGTTCTTGTTCTGGATAGGACTCGGAGGAGGAGAAGGAGGAAGGCCCTTGGATCTCGTACTGTATGATGATGGTGCCAGAATGCACGAACTAACCTTTGGGGAGGGGAATAAAATAAAGAAAAACAAAAAAGGTAACAAGTTAGTGTGGGTTATGAGAAGAAAATGTTGCAATATTTAAACACATCGTGCAAGAATATAAATCGCGTCCTAATTTGGGTGCCTCGTTGTGCCCGAGGTAGGCTTAGCGACAAATTAATTTGGAGAACTTATAATGCTAAATGCCTCATTTTATTGATAAAAATAAGACAAATTCACAACGATGCTAAATAACAGAAAATAAAATGTCACTAGTGGCCATTGGCCTTATTACATCATTAAAAGCAAAATAAAAGACTCCTAACTACTTGGTCCCAGAAGGACCTTCCCCAAATTTGGCATCTTTATCCCCCTCGAACAGCTTCACCAGCTCGCGCAGTCCTAGCAGAAGATACGCTTGGGCCAAATGTCCGCCTGCATTCCCTTCAGCGTTTCGACAATCTTCAATCCTCTTGAGGAACTTTCCTTCTAGCTCCACTAGACCCCGCTCCAAATACCCTAGTCATTTGTTGGCGCTGACATCCATATCCTTCCATTCCTCGATCAACTTTTGATGGGCTTCTTGTATTTCCCGATGCTCACTTTCACACTCTCGAATTCTGTTGCGCAGTTGATTGTACTTAACCCGTGCTTCAGCTTTCTCGTCAATGATTCTGTGTCCGTGAATGAACCCGGGCTAACCCATACCATTGTGATTATCTTCCAACCAATCCGAATAGTGCGGCACACAACCAACGTGATACATGTCTGGCTCAATAGATTCTTTCCCCAAAACGAGCTTGTAATGCCACATGTGTTGAGGTTGGCAAATGCCACATGTGTTGAGCTTGGCATTTGTGAGGGCTTTCATCGTCCTGGAAATCAGCCCTAAAGTGACTCATTTTGTCGACCCTTGGTATGATTTGCTTCCTTCCAGCCTGTCTCATGGCTCGGAGGGGAACGTAGGGATAAAATCCTCTTAGACCAATAAGTATGAGAAATGGTGCGTCTCGGGATCGAACAATGAATTCTTCCGTAGGGAACCATTCGACCATCCACTGTACCTGGTCTTCTTTTAGATTCTCAAATAGCTCCACCCATCTTCCAGCGTCTTCTGGCTGAGCGAACATGTTAGGCATATAATTCATATGCCTTGGCTGGTGGAAGGCAATGTGATCATCCCAGTCTCTGCGTAAAATCTCTTGTCGGTATTCTCCTTTCTGGAGATGCTCCATGAGCCAGAGCTGAAGTAATAAATTGCATCCCTCAAAATGACTGACTTTTCGCTGACAGTTGTCCAGAGCCCGGTATATCTCAGCAACAATCATGGGCACTATACTGAAAGGCTGTCCGCCAATTCCTTCAATCAGAGTCTTGGTTACCATGGCAAGTCTGGTGTGGATCCTAGCCTTCTTCATAGGGAACACTATCATCCCCAGGAAACAAAACATGAATACAAAGACCCTTCTGTGAATATGCCCCAGTGAGGTGAGGGCAAATTCATCTGAGTAGGTGTGGTATGACTTGTTGTGGTCGTACCTCTCGTACAGATAGTCGAATGGGATGTAGGAGTCTTTCAAACAGGTCAAGTCTGGGTTCTTCTTCAGTCCCATCATCTTAAGGAAACCCCTACCCTTGCGATTCTCTGGCATAAGAAAACCCGGAGTCTCCCAAGGAATACCAGCTAAGCCTCCTATTTCTTCGAGCAAATGAGTCATTTCAAGGTCCCTGAAGCGGAACACGGACCTGTCACTATCCCAGAACAGAGTTGCAGCCTCTATGATTTTGTTGTCAGGCTGGATTTCTAGAAGAGAAGGCAGATTCCCTAAGTATTTGCAGAAGAGTGTCTATTCACTGGAGTGGATATCTTCCCACCAATTCAGCAGCCTTAGATGAATGTTGGTTACCATGCCAAATCTGGGGACTTCGTGCCTCATTTTCTGCAAAACAAAGTGTTAGACCCCTACCCCGCCAAACTCGACTATTTAAACCGATAATTAGCAAAAAAAGCATTTAGTTCTCCAAATAAATGCACAGAACGTGTAGGTGTCCGTTTGGGTTTCAAGGAAATCCGATGGACTTTGGACAAAGCTATCTTAATGAGTCATTATGTGGACAACATAACTGACTCAGCTAGGTTTGACCATGATGCATGCAAAGTTAGACAGAGTAAGGTTTCTATCGGGGTATTAGACAGGTACCCTTGAGTGGACAACTCAAAAGGGAAAGGCACGGAACCGTCGACTGCACCGCTGATCGACTGGTTTTACCGCAAATAGCCTTTGCCGAATTTAAAGGGTGATGAGCGCAACCACTCATTATAAGTGTTGTTATGGTATTTGTTTGGCACGAGTGGAATATGATGTTGAAAATGCAGTTTACAAGAGTGAAACAAATTGACATGTATTTTGACGTTCATAAGATAAATGATTAAAATAATTGCATTAATTACAACAGTATTGAAATAAAGCAGTAAAGGAAAGCAGCTAAAGGAAAGAAAAGACATGAAGAGCCCAGTCAGTTTCATAGCGAATAAAAGATAGTAAATAAAGCAATTAATGAGATAGTAAAGTCACAAGCAACATGCAATGGTAAAAGCCTAAAGAAAAACCCCAATAGAGTCGCCATGCTGTCGACGCCCCCTTTTTCCTAACCGTGGGGTCAGAAATCGGGTATACGACATTGGGAGGACAACTCTATTCCCTTTCGAGAATTGGGTTTAGAAGTTGAAGAGTCGCCACCTAATGATTATAGTGCATTAGGACACTTAAAGAAGGGTTTGAGATGAAGAGACCAGAGATTAGGGTAAGGGCTAGAAATTATCCCGAGGGGAAGGTGTTAGGCACCCCTCAAGATCCACTAGTGTGGTTCCGTCCATGTTACAATTGTGACTTTACAAGTAAACAATCAAGGCTCAAATAAGGATTCACATATAACATTGCAATCAGGTTGAAAACTTTCGAAGGTAGGTAAAGAGGGCAGAAATTTATAATAAAAAAAAAGATTTGAATATTTTTACAAGAAGAGATGAAAGCAAATAAAGGGAGGGGGTCCTAAGTTTATAATTAATATGGATCAATTCAATGCAATACCCAGCAATCACTCCTCGGAAGAGGGGTCGCATGTGATATTAGCGCATTGGTCATCATATCCATATCTACCCTTCTCACCCCGTTAAGGTGTTAAAGCACGAAATGGTATCGTTACTTATTGCATGTTATTACCCGTCCCAATCCTATCAGTCCCGGAGGCATATGGGACTCCTAATCCTAAAGGGGAGGGAGTTGGGGCTTTTGCGGAGTTTTCAAAAGGATAAAAATCTAGGCGACAAGCAATAATAAATAGCAGTTAAAAGGGAAACAAATAGCAGTTAAGGCTCAAGTCAGCCTCCTCATTCAAAGTAGCAGATTATCTAGCATGACTTACAAATAATGGTTTGGTCTGTATTAAACTTAACGTAGGAAGGGTGGCTAATTTATTACATATTTTCCGATAAGAAGTCCGAATTAGGTCTGCCTACTGGTTGTAATTATCACAACTAATGCAATTATAAAAATTTACCCTAAGGCTTGCCTAGGCATTAAACAGAACCTATAGGCATGATATCTATTAGTTTCAGAAATAAAGAAGTAAACTGATTGCAGAAAAAGAATTGTCAATTACAGGGACATAAGATCTGCATGCATTAAACATTATTGCTACTGATTTTAGGCTTATAAGCGAGTTGACGATTCAGGTTTAGTTAACAGCTCCTATAGACATGCTTTCTAGGTGTTACTGATTTGAGCACTGTTATTGTTTATGCAGGAATCCTATAGGCAGATTGTCAACATGCAATTGATTAGGTATTTAAATCCTATAATAGGTTCCTAATGACGGATGTAGAATGCAGAAAGTTCTATAGGCATGGTGTCTATAAGAAGATACAAAATTTTAGAATCGGCTTACAGGCATGGCATCTGTTATGAAATTGCAGAAAACCCTATAGACATAGTATTTATATGAGAATGCAGAAAATCCTATAAACATGGTATCTATATGAGAATGCAGAGTTTCAGTGATTTATAAAATGCAGAACTTTAGAAAAATGGTAATCCCTATGAACATGGTATCTACATGAGTGTAGAATTTCAGAAGTATAGTAATTCCCTATGAAAATGGTATCTACCCCTTGCATGCATAGTCCCCTGCCCTTTTCCACTAGCTGACCCCAAATGTTTATTACAAGATTATTACAGACCAGAATGAATAAGAAAAATATATCAGAAATTAAAGATTCCAACCAAGGAGAGCCTAATTCAGACCCCAGGTCTGAAATATGAAATAAACCAACTTCCCAAGATCAGATTCCAAAGCCTTCTCTCATCCAGGGTGTTTCAGAGATCCAAGGAGTTTCAGGAACTCCAGGCAGTGCTTACACCCCAAATATATTGCAGAATTAGATTATAGTGCAGTGGGGAAATGCCAGCTCTCAGATGTCCAAGTTTAGAGGGAACTCAAGGTCCCAAAGCAGGGCTCAAAAGAGAGGGGCAGAACTTAAAATTCTAGGAATAGGTGTAAGTGCACAAGGGGGAAGGGAATCAGAGAGAGACAGGGCAAGCTAGTGGTCATGCCCAGCAATTGGGATGCTGGCACACCCCTGACCAGCCTGATAGTCAAGCATTGAGAGTTAAGATCCATTGTGGATCAAGCCAAGGCTTGGACAGTAATTAGGATATTATCAGGCCAAGAGCTTAACTCAGCACATAGAAGGGAATAGGGGTAGAGGATTCATAACAGAAACAGAAGCAAAGAAAGGAGATATGAAGCACAAATTACAGCATATAAGCAATAAAGTAAACAAGGAGCTTGAAGCTGTTAAGTAAACACATAGGGGGTGAGGCAGAATATTTAAACAAAGGACATACCAGTTTCAAAGAAAATAAGTAAGCAAAAGTAGCCTTGAGAGATCCAAGTTGAAAACAAAGTTCCAAAAGATCTCAAGCGTAGCCAAGTATTGAATTCAAACAGTATTGCAAGTAAGTAATCAGAAGTTGTTGTTTTTTTGTAAAAGTATTGAATTGTAAGTTAAGGATGATCCAAGTGCAGAAGGGTCGTGCCCCTTTTATAGTGCAGAAAACAAGTGAGAAAAGGTAAAGAAATAACATTGAAATCAATCTCCCTTTAGTTAAGGGATTCTGATTTCAACGGGTAAAAGCCAATTAAGGAAAGAAGTTTTGATTAAAACCTTTTCAAAGTAGCACAAAAGGGGTAAATACAGAGAAGTTATTAAAGGAAAAAATTCAATAGTACACGGCTTGGAAAAATAAGGAAAAGGAATCAATCAAACAGCCAGGAAAATCAAAATTACAAGTTCAATTCGAATGGACCAAGTCAGGAAAAGGTAAAGGAGGTTCAATCAAAGAAAATCAGTAACAATCAATCAGACCCCCTTATTAGAGGATTTCAGAATCAATCAATTAGTTGGTAAAAAAACCTTTGAAGGCAGAGTCCTTATATATAAAGCACACAAATATGTGAATACCAGAAGGGATTGTCAAATTATTTAGAAGAGAGTTTAACAAAGAAAGGTTCAGAATCATAAGCAAGAAGAGGTATAAGTCTAGTTTGCAGACTCACAATAAGTCTGAGAGTCCAGGGTCCCGAAGTGGAACCTAACTCGCCCACAAAAGATCAAAATGCCAAGAAATCCCCGAACCTTAGGGTTTCGAGTTGAGTCAGACAATAGCGATGAGAAGGCAAACCATTCAATAGAGGCTTAGGAGTCTTTTCCAAAGACTTATGAGAAACAAACAGACATGATACACAGTCAAAAGCATAGAGAACACGTTTTGAGAAAAACTCAGAACTTAAACAAGTTCAGAAGAAAAAGTAATCCAAACTTAAGAAGCAGTAGATGAAACACATTTAGCAAGAACACGAACAGAGTCCAGTAAAGCAAACAAAAATGGAAGAACTTAACAGTAAACACATATAGTAGAAGAGTAATGAAAACATAACAAGGATAATCATGTGAGCACAGGAGTAACATGTATAAAAGAAAAGTAGAAGGACAATACAAGCGTGGTAGAAAAGAAAACATACGAACATAGTATAGACAAATACATGCAAAGAAAAGAAAAAGAAAAGCCAGAGAAACATTTGAGGCATTTTCAGAAAACCCTAAATCGAAAAGAAGCGATTTTGAAAGTAGTGTGAGCACGTGATTTTTGCTTCACGGAAACTACTCCAAAAGAAATCGGAAAAGAAATAAAACAAGTTACCTTCGGGTACAATTTTGAGGATTTGTGTGACATTTTGATAATTGTTTTGACCGTAAATGCTCGCCTTGCTATAGTTGAAAATACAAAAATACATGTTGCATGCATTTAGGAAAAATGGTACATTTGGGAATTAATTAACCATTATTTGGTTTTTAAAAGCGAAAATCACAAAAATATACATTTTATTCTATTTTGTTGTCATGGTGTTTTTATTAAATGTTTTAATTCGTGTGATAACCGTTGTTAAGTGTTAATTAATATTCGTGTAGTTTAATTTTGGATTTTAGGAATTTTGTTTAATTGTAAAAAGGAAGATGTCGGATTTGGGCCCAAAAATTCAACTGAAATCAGGCCCAAACCAACACAATGACCCAGTCCAAAACCAGGCCTTTCAGGCACGCCCCCAAATGATGCCACATAGGGAATTTGATCTGAGCCATTCATCCATACTCATCTAATGGTCCACGTTCACGCCCGTAACCCGACCTGCTTACCCGGGTCGACCCAGCCCCTCATTAAAACCAAACGACCCCGTTTCTACACCAAACGACCCCTTCCTGTCCCTCACCAGTTAATCCAAGCTGTTGAGATCATTTGATCTAACGGCTCAAATTAATTACCACGTTTTGTATATAAGCCTCTCATCACACCCCACGCCCCCAAACCAAACCCCCCTTTCGCGCACTGTGCACCATCGTCCCAAACACAAACCCAAACCCCACGTTCCAAACCCTAGCCGCCCCCATACACTCTCACCTTAAACCCGTCCACCACGACGCCGGTGACCACCAAAGTAACACCCCTGATGCACCCAACCACCCTGAACTCGGATCTGCAAATCGTTGGGTTCAAATCAACCTACACCGTCTCGAATCTTCTTCTGAAGATTCGAGCCCAACCCTGATCTACACCAACCCACCCCAGTTTCACACCAGTCACTACCCTGGCCTTACTCATGACCAAACCAAGCTTGGTTTGGTCCGAATCTACCCACAAATCCTCAAGCCCCAAAAATTGGACTGTTCAAACCCTAGAACACAAGAACTTTGGGATGCCGAACAGTTTTAACCGAGGGTTGGGGTCTAATAGACCTTAATCGAAGTGTTCTCGGCTGAGAACACCTCGATTAAAGTCTGTTCGACCTCAAATGGTCAAGTCCAGTCAAAGCTGGGGTCGATTGTTGTTGAGCTTCCAGAGTGAGTTCCCTTTTTCTTTTCTGTTTCTTGTTTGAATGTTGTTTGAGTTTGTGAACATGTTTATGTTAGTTTGGGGATTTTACTGATACTTTTCTTTCAATATTTCCATCTTTGTAAGACCTTTTTGTTTGGTCGATTATTCTTCTGCTTATTTGTTAAATACGTATGATGAGATACATATTCGATTTGATTAATATCGTCGAACAGATAATTCATACAGATTCCCTGTTTCGTGCAAAGTTGTTGAAGGTAGTTGATGCCCTGTTCGTGTTGTTTGTTTGATCGACTGATTGTTCTATGTTATAATTAGTATAGTCGATTAGATAAACGTCGTCGATTAGTTTTATATGACTGAATGTTCAAATATCCTGATTCTAATAAGCTTCATATGATTGCTCGAACCATTGTCGTTTAGCTGTTTATTTGAAACTATCTGTGAATGGTTTGTAGTGGCAGTACAATAGCTAGAACTCAGTTTAGGATAGTTTGAGTTTGAACTTCCAGAAGTTCAAATTTCAGTTTGTTAAAGCAGGGTAAAACAGTAATAACCAGGGGCTAACAGGGGTAGTTTAGGGGTGTGAAAAGAGCAGAAATGGTTAGTTTAAGTGGGCTGACATATGGTACTAAAATAGGATTAAACTAATACAATAGTGGGGAACAAAACTTGATAACATGGGTTGTTAATTGAGTATTATAATAGGCCCATAACATTTGGTAATAATAAAATGAATTGATGGGGGATTAGTTGGGGATTGTCAGCTGCCCATACCATTTGGGGCACGAAACACATGTTAATGGGAAATAAAGGGGTATGGGCAGAGTTGAGGGCTCGGGGGAACGAGGCAGCCTGGGGCTTTCCCATATTTTGCCTATAAATAGGTTCATTTAGGTGGGAGTAAAGGGGTCAGAGATCAGAAATTAAGGCTGGAAAGTTGAGTTTAAGGGCTAGAAAGTTTAGTTTAGAGGTTGGACATCAGAAATTGAGAGAGGTAGAGTGATAAAGCAAAGATAATAACGCGTTAGCCTCTTTAGACGCGATTTAATTAAATTACTTTCTCAAACTCGGGTGCACATTTATGTGACCCAAATCCAAATCTCAGTGGAGTCGAAATGTGTCTCTAATCACGGGTACATTGATTGTGACGTGGTTCGAGATGCGTGCCCATGACGTTGCAAATTCCTTTTAAAAAATAAGAATGAGACGAGCCTCGCCGAATAAAAATACAAAATTGCGGGGCCCTCAGTAAATATTTGCTTTAAAATTGCTTAGACTTCGGGATGGACCGTTTAGCAAAGTTTCACGGCCCTACCCAAAGTAAATGATATGCTAGTCGCTTTAGGCGCGCGTTTAATAATTAAATTTTCTTAAACTCGGGTGCACATTTATGTGACCCAAATCCAAATCTCAACGAAGTAAAAGTGTGTCGACGACCACGTGTACATTGATTGTGACGCGGTTCGAGATATATTTTCACAACGTTGCAATTCCCTATAAAATAATGATAATAATAATGAAAGCGGTAAAAAGTTAAAATCTGCACATAAGTTCATATTTGTATAAAATCAGATAAACAAGCCGAATATGACTGTTGAGCGACCGTGCTAGAACCACAGAACTCGGGAATGCCTAACACCTTCTCCCGGGTTAACAGAATTCCTTATCCGAATTTCTGGTTTGCGGACTGTAATATGGAGTCATTCGTTTCCTCGATTCGGGATTAAATTGGTGACTTGAGACACCCTAAATCTCCCAAGTGGCGACTCTGAAATAAATAAACAAATCCCGTTTCGATTGTCCTTTAATTGGTAAAAACTCCTTCACCCCTCGTGGGGGCATAAAAAGGAGGTGTGACAGCTCTGGCGACTCTGCTGGGGAGCGAAAACCCAGAACCACTGATTCAGGGTTAAGAATTCGAGCTTAGAATAATTATTATTATTTGGCTTTATTTATTATCTGATTTTATTACATGTTTTAGCCTAAATGTGCAAAATGTTGCTCTTACCGCTTTGATATTACTTGGACTGTATATATAAACTGTGCCGAAACCCCTCTCTTCTCTCTCTTGAGGAGTGCACGGTGGTCATGACTTCTTTCTGTTAGTGTCATATACCAAAATAGAACGAGGATTCGGAGGAGTTGCAAAACCGGATGGCCCTTTGGTTACCGGTACACAGCTCCCATCCTTGGCTCGAGTTGTCCGCTCAGGTAAGCCAGGTCTAGAACAAACACCTAGGTTTTAAAACTTAGTATAACGAAGCCTCATGCTGGATCCCTAGTAGGAACGCTTATTTGCATCATGTACATTTGACTTAGGGGACTCAACATAGGGGTTGAGTCCGTCTAGAACTAGCAACCTGAAATGAAAAGACCATCCTGCTACATCCTATTTGCGTTATGCATTTATTTGCTTCAGACTTGCATGCTGACCGGTTTCGAAAGATCTGGAGTGTTGAAACATTGTGAGAAAAAAAAGAGTAAGGTAATAGTATAGAGAGTTAATTACCTATTTTAGAAAAACCATGCCCAAATACTGTCGAAATTTTGCCGAAATTTTGGGAAAATGAGAAAAAAAATGTTTTGTTTTTTATATATAGTTTGTTTCACTCAAAAAGCAAAACAAATATAGAAAAAGAGTCTTTTATTTTGGTTTGGAAAATAGGATGGTCATTGTTTGTTAAAAAAAAAAATAGTTTGTCATGTTTCCATAATTTGGTTTATAGTCTCTGCCCGAACTACGCCAGTTTGATTCTCGCAGGGTGTGGGATACGTAGGCAACCCCCATCGGGTCCAACTTTCTTTTTGCAAAAAATAATCTAAAAGAACAAAAATTTTACTTTTATTTGAAAATAGTTAGGGTGATGCCATTCTTTTCAGAAATAGCCGAATGTCCCTAAAAGGGTGCCGGAAGGCTGTTTTTGCAAGAACAACTGCATATGGTCATTTTTCAAGGTTTTCACCGGTTAGCCAACACAGCCTTAAAATCTTCGTCTTCGAGGTGTTGAAAGGTCGTATTCGCAAAATCGGATTTTATTTTTGAAAAAAATGGGAAAAGAAAAGTGTGTCAATTTTGTCTTTGAGTCAAATGAGTCTGTATTTTTGCTTAATCACCCTAATAAACATGCAGAATGAGCACATGTCCAAGTTTGCCGGTAACAGTTAGGAGCAAGATCCCTTTGGAGTTGCGCTTATGGTGGGAGGATTTGGAAAAGTCAGAGCAAGACAAGATCAAACTGCATCTGGGAGGTCTGACCAGTTTGTTGAATGTTAGGCCCAGATGCGACATCATAAAGGCTTTGGTTACATTTTAAGACCCGACCCACAATGTATTCCACTTCTCGGATTTTGAACTCACCCCAACCTTAGAAGAGGTAGCAGGCTACATGGACGTTAATGAAGGGTTAAGGCACAAATATCTGATCGCTCCGAAAGCCGTAAATTCGCACAAATTGATGGATCTACTGAAGATAAGCAAGAGAGTCATATACTCTGAATTGGATAAGGGTTTTTCTACCTTGCAATTCACATACCAGAGGTATGGGCATATAGGAGGGTTCGATGATCCGGAAAGCGGTGTTTGCAGTGGAGGGAATCGGACAAAGTAGGATGAACATAGGCGGTTCGCCTTCATGGTAGCATTCTTGGGCATTGTGGTGTTTCCCCGGAAAGATAGAAATATCGATTTGAAGGTGGCTGGAATCGTCAAGGTCCTGATTACCAACAACAAAAGCACGCTTGCTCCTATGATAGTGTCCGAGATATACCGAGCTCTCACAGCCTATAAAGCCGAGGCAGATTTCTTCGAATGATGCAATTTGTTACTGCAGATGTGGATGATCGAGCACTTATGTCATCATCCTCAGTGTATACGCTATATGTCTACAAACGAAGGCTGCATCGAAGGATATAACCTGAGGGTTTCAGGGCTCAGATTACCGGAAGGGTTTGAAGACTGGGTATCCTATCTCCGTGCCATCACCACAGTACAAATAGATTGGACATTAGGTTGGTTTCCTGTTGAAGAAATTGTGTATATGCCCGCCACTAGTCCTTACTTCCTCTTAATGGGACTCATAGGTGTTCAGCCTTATGCTCCTTACCGGGTGATGAGACAATTGGGAAGATGTCAGGTGGTACACCCAGATGAAGATCTCAGTATTTATGCAATCGAGGTCAGCAACGATGACCAATTTCATGAAAAGACAGTTTGTTATATATGGAGCGAATGCCAGTACTTGCCGGTAAATACTCGAGTGGGTGACCTGTCCAGAGGAGAAGTCTCACCTCCTTATCTCGCTTGGCATAGAAAGAAGAGCATTGCGAGAGACGAACCAGAACGGCCAACCAAAAGACCTCACCTCCAAGATTTTGTTGAGTCGTCGCAAGAACAATGGGGCTGGCTTGCAAAAGAAGAAAACTATAGGGCAGAAATAGGCAAGCTAAAGCAACAGATTAGGGACCTGGAATTTGAAAACAATGTGCAAGTTGCTGCCGACAAGGGAGAAAAGAATAAGTTGGCCCAAGAAAACAAGGCCCTGAGAGCCCGAATCCGCCAAGACAGAAAGAATGCCGGTGACCAACAGAAAAATCGGTCCAATGAGAGGTTGATAGCAGAGCTAAGGAGTCAGGTCAGTAAAAGCCGAGAGGACTTGGAGAGATCTGAAGCTTGCATAGCAAGAATGAGGGTCAGATGGGCAAAAGGTACAATGGCCCGGAGGAAGCATCTGCAACAAGTCATAAGGGATTCTGAAATGAGCATCGGGCTATTAAGGAAAACGAACTCCACTCTACAGGAGCGGATCTTCAAACAAGCCCGAGATGCCAAAGCTGACAGAAGACACTGCTATGATGTGATGACCAGAATGGAAAAACAAATGGAAAGGTTCCAGGATCGACTCGCCGACAATACTCAAGCACTGGGACTGAAAAACTGGCGAATAAAGCACTTATTCAGGGAAAGGGACAACATCCGAGATAAGATTGACGAGATTGGGCACTACATTTATAGGAGATGCTTGGCATGTGAGAAGATGCCGCATGATACCCTACTCGCCTCTGTCATGGGCTATGTTCACCAGATCATGAATGAGTTGAAAAGCTTACAAAGAGGTCTCACACCAAAGCCCGCGGAAAGGCCGAACGATGCCTCGCGAGCACCTAAGTTGAAATCCTTAATATATCCCTAGTTTGAGTTTTGTTTGTTGACTTTATGGGTCCGTTATGTTGTTTTTCTTTCCATCGAGTCAGGTTAAGAATTTTGGAATCTGTACTATTGCTGTTCTTTGTTTAAAATAAGTAGTTTGTAATAGCAAATTTTGGGTGATGAATTGAATGATTCCAAAAGAGTTTTGTGTCTTTACTTTGTGGCAGAACTACGCCCGGTCTGATTCACGCGGGGACGTGATACGTAGGCAATCCACATAAGATTCGACCGCCACTAAAAGAAGAGAAAGAAAAAAAAGGGAAAAAAAGAAGAAAGAAAGAAAAAGAAAAAGAGAGAAGGTAGAAAGAAAAGAATAAAGAGAAAATGGGGGTTCCCGAAACACTTTAAAAGCACAAATAAAGCAAGCCGGGATGACGCATACGGTTGAAGCAAAACATGTTAGAAATGGTTAACTGTTTAGGAAGCATTGCATCCCCAATGTGCTATTACCAAATCTGTTAAACTCTAACGCTAACAAGTTTGTTGTTTTCCACAAATATCAGACAGTTAGTCGTTAAAGCGTTCTGGCAACACACCCTTATCAGACCAGATCCAAGGGACCTGTACCAATAATCATGACTACTTTAGAAAACAGTACCGAGGAAGAAAGGCCAGTAAGCCAATTGTTGAAAGAGGCGATGGAAAAGATAGAGAGGATGGGATTGGAGATGAATGCAATGTAGTTAGCCTTGGCTAAAGTACAAAAGAGCCCTGAACCACCTGCTGCTCTTACTCCAGGGCATATGCCGGAATACCCTCACTCTGTCCTTCAACAAGCCTCCCGAATCACCGCTATTATCAGGAGAGAAGCCCCTATGATTCCCAAGCTCCACTACCCCATCAACCTTTCCCACCACCAAATGTTCCCACCTTTATGGGACCCACACCAGCCACACTGCAAAGGTCAACTAGTGAGCCGTTGTTTCAGGCTCACGATGCACAGTACTATTCCCCTAAACCCACATTCAATGCACCAAAACCCCATACCTATAATCCACAATTGGAAGTCCCGGTGGAGATTGAAAAGCCGGTTAAGGTCCCAGAGCAGGATGAGGTAATGAGGAAGTTCAAAAGCCAGGAGCAATCCTTCAGGAGCATGCATGGATTGGGTAACCAAGTTAGCGTGGCCTACAAGGATCTATGCCCTTTTCCTGACGTCCAACTCCCGGCAGGATTCTAGATGCCAAAGTTTGACTTATATGAAGGGCACGGTGATCCTATGGCACATTTGCGGTGCTTTTATAGCAAAATGAGAGGAGCAGGCGGCAAAGATGAGCTACTGATAGCTTATTTTGGTCAAAGCTTGAGTGGATCGGCATTGGAATGGTACACCAGGCAAGATCCCAACAGATGGTACACTTGGGATGATCTAGCGTAGGCTTTCGCGGGTCACTTTCAATACAATCTCGAGATAATCCCTGACCGTATCACATTACTGAGGACCGGAAAGAAGCCTGGGGAAAGATTTCGCGAGTTTGGTTTCCGCTGGAGAGAACAGGCAGCCAGGGTTGATCCTCCCATGAGAGAGGGAGAAATGGTGGACTACTTCCTGCAAACGCTGGATCCGACTTACTTTGGTCACTTGGTGACGATGGTTGGAAAATCCTTCAATGAGGTAGTAAAGATAGGGGTTATGATAGAGGAGGGACTGAGGTCCGATAAAATTCTGAATTACTCAGCGCTCAAGGCAACCACCCAGGCTATTCAGAGCGGCACGGGAGGTGCGCTGGGAAGGAAGAAGAAAGAAGAAGTCGCCATGGTTGAGACAGGCGGTTGGTCCAGGTCCGGCAAACCATACTATAACCAACCCAGACCCCACAGGCCAAATTATCCATACAGCCCGCCACAACACTATTATCCACCTCAAGAGTCACACTTCTCTGTACACCAGGCCCAAACATACTCTCAGCCTCCGATTCGCCTGCAATGGCGCGCGCCGGCTCCCCAAAACACATATGCACCTCCACAGAACACATACCCTCCACCACAAAACGCCTACCCTCCACCAAGGGCATATAGGAACCCTCCAGGGGCGGGTTTTTGAGGAAATCAAGCTGCTAGAAATGACAGGCTACAGAGACAGAGAACTTTTACTGAGCTGGGAGAGACCTATACCGCCTTGTTCCACAAATTGAGGCAGCTAGGTTTGGTGAGTCTTGTCGAGCCGAGGGGGCCAAACCTCCCACCCCAAAATCTGGACCGACTGATAAGCTGTGAGTACTGCTCAGGAATGCTTGGGCATGATACCGAAAAATATTGGAGGTTGAGGCATGCAATACAAGATCTTATTGATGCCAACAAGATCGAGGTCCAGACACCGAAGGCACCCAACATCAACCAGAACCCATTGAAAGTACACCACGAAGCCCACATGATCGAGTTGGTGTACAAGGGAGGAGAGTCGAGGAAACCCTCACCGACGGTGATGATGATCCATGCCGCTCCGAAAGAAGAATCGACCGGTGGGGAAGCAGGGGTACAGTTGAAGGGGGAAGATGTCAAGCCAGTGGTGATATTAGGGAAAAGTCCATCCACCGCAACAAAGAAACCAGAGCCAGCCAAATTGGTAGTATCGGGGACATCATCCACACCTGTAGTTGTTGTGAAAAGGGTCCATAGGGAACTGGTCACCATAAAGTCGGTGGTTCAATTGCCAGTGAGTGATAGCAGGGCTGTGCCTTGGAATTATGAAAAGGCAGTAGTAATGTATAAGGGGAAGCAAGTCGAGGAGGATAGTTGTGAGGTGCAGGGACTGACTCGGTCGGGACGGTGTTTTGCTCCCGTGGAGTTGAGAAGGTCCAACCCAGCAGTAACAAAGAAACCCGTGACAGAAGAAGAGGCGAAGGAGTTTTTGAAAAAGATGAAAGTGCAGGATTACTCCGTGGTCGAACAATTGAAGAAAACACTGGCCCAGATCTCGTTGTTATCATTATTGATCCATTCGGATGAACATCGCCGGGCCCTGATGAAGATACTGAATGAAGCTCATGTGCCCAATGAAATTTCAGTAAACCACCTTGAAACGATTGCCAACAAAATTTTTGAGGTAAACAGGGTAACGTTCTCTGATGATGATCTGCCAATGGAAGGCACGGAACATAATAAAGCTCTCTACTTGACTGTCAAATGTGAAGATTCGGCAGTTACTCGGGCGTTGGTGGATAACAGCTCAAGTGCCAATATTTGTCCATTATCCACCCTGAACCAGTTGAAGATTGACCATGGTAGGATCCACAAGAATAACATTTGCGTCCGAGGATTTGACGGAAGTGGAACGGCCACCGTGGGGGATATTGTACTCGAGTTGACCATCGGCCCGGTTAAGTTTACTATGGAGTTCCAGGTATTGGATGCCGCGGTATCTTATAACCTTTTGTTGGGACGACCGTGGATCCACGCGACCAAAGCGGTGCCATCCACCTTACATCAAATGGTCAAGTTCGAATGGGATAGACAAGATGTCGTGCTGCATGGGGAAGATACTGCGTGCACCATGGGAGGCGCCATTGTGCCCTTCATAGAAACCAATGATGACAAAGGTCCCTGGGTTTACCAGATTTTCGATGCAGTGTCAGCAAATAAGATTCCCGAGGGTGAAAGCATTCCACACCCCAGGGTAGCTTCCGTAACTGTCATGATGATTTCAGAGATGCTGGGTAATGGGTTTGTGCTAGGAAAAGGCCTGGGGGATGAGCTTCAGGGGATTGTTCAACCTGTCTCCTTGCCTAAGAATTTAGAGACCTTTGGATTGGGGTTCAAACCAACTGCGGCAGATGTAAAGCGAGCACGGAAAATGAAGAAGAAAGTTTGGGTTCTTCCCAAACCAATTCCACATCTCTCCGGATCCTTTATTAGAGCAAGTGCCAAGGGGTCATCAGTCCCAAAAATTCTCGGACCATTGATTGGGATGAACGGGGATTTGAATCAGAGCTTCGAAAGGCTGTTTGCTGGTGTCCATGTGATAGAAGTTGGAGAGGGTTCCAGCAGAGCAGGCATACAGTTTGTGGGGCCTGAGGCCAAAATCAACAATTGGACGGTTACTCCTCTTCCTACCCGGGGGGAGTCCTGGTAGTAGGCTTTGATTTTTCTTTCTTATTTTTCGGATTATTCTAGGGTGTAATCCAAATACCATTTTATTTTGTAAAGTGTGAACCCTGTTATCCCGCATTTTTAATAAAATTCTCTTTTCCTGTCTCGTTTTAATTTTGTTTTGTTCTTTTTTCTTTCTGAACAGTTCTCTTTTTACTGGTTCTAATGACATGGCATGCACAACGGATCTTTGACCTAGTCTAATAAATCAATCTGACTCCGACTTAATTATACAAGAGATCGGTTATGACGATGAGTCTGAATATGACGAGGATGAAGCCTTCGAAGAAATAAACCGAGAACTGTGCCAATTTGAAGAGAAACCCAAGCCTAATCTGAATGACACCGAGGCTATAAATTTAGGGGATGCAGATAATGTCATAGAAACCAAAATCAGCATCCACATTGAGCCAAACGTCAGGGAGGAATTAATCAAAACCCTCATTGAGTTCAAAGATGTTTTTGCATGGTCATATGATGATATGCCGGGATTAAGCACCGATCTAGTGGTTCACAAATTGCCCATTGACCCGGCATACCCTCCGGTCAAGCAAAAACTGAGGAAGTTTAAGACGGATATGAGTGTGAAGATCAAAGAAGAAGTGACCAAACAGCTGCAGGCAAGAGTTATTCGGGTCACTCAATATCCCGATTGGTTGGATAATGTGGTACCAGTGCCGAAGAAGGACGGGAAAATCAGGGTATGTGTCGACTACCACAATCTCAACAAGGCAAGTCCTAAGGATAATTTTCCATTGCCCAACATCCATATCTTGATCGATAATTGGGCTGGGCGTGAGATCGGATCCTTTGTGGACTGCTATGCAGGATATCATCAGATCTTAATGGACAAAGAAGATGCGGAAAAGACGGCTTTCATTATGCCATGAGGAACTTACTGCTACCGGGTAATGCCATTCGGATTGAAGAATGTTGGGGAAACGTACATGCGAGCAATGACCACTGTGTTTCATGTCATGATACACAAAGATATTGAGGTGTACGTAGATGACGTGATCATAAAGTCTTGACGTCAGGAAGACCATGTAGCAGATTTAAGGAGGTTTTTTCAAAGACTTCGAAGGTATGATATTAAGCTCAACCCAGCCAAATGCGCCTTCGGGGTTCCATCAGGAAAGTTGTTAGGATTCATCGCCAGCCGACGGGGTATTGAGTTGGATCCGTCCAAGATCAAATCCATCCAGGATTTGCCACTGCCAAAAAACAAGATGGAGGTAATGAGTCCATTGGGAAGACTAAATTATATCAGCAGGTTCATCGCTCAACTCACGGCGACTTGTGAACCCATATTTCGGCTGCTGAAGAAAGATGCTGCGGTAGACTGGACGGCGGAGTGTCAAGAGGCTTTCGACCAGATCAAAGGGTATTTGTCAAATCCACCTGTGTTGGTCCCACCTGAGCTGGGGAGACCATTAATTCTTTATCTGACGGTCCTGGAAAATTCGTTTGGCTGCGTGTTGGGGCAACACGATATTACAGGAAGGAAGGAGCAGGCCATTTATTATCTTAGCAAGAAGTTTACAGTATATGAGGTCAAGTACACTCAACTCGAGAGGACATGTTGCGCCCTAACTTGGGTGGCTCAGAAGTTGAAGCACTACTTGTCCTCGTATACTACTTATCTCATTTCCTGTTTGGATCCATTAAAGTACATTTTCCAGAAACCTATGCCTACAGGGAGGTTAGCAAAATGGCAAATTTTGCTCACAGAGTTTGATATCGTCTATGTGACGAGGACGGCCATCAAAGCCCAAGCACTAGCCGACCACTTGGCTGAGAATCCCGTTGATGAAGAATACGAGCCTTTGAGGACGTATTTTCCAGACGAGGAAGTAATACATACAGGTGAGCTGGAATTACCCGAGGAACCAAGCTGGAAGCTTTTCTTTGATGGAGCCGCAAATGCGAAGGGGGTTGGAATATGAGCGGTACTCATTTCGGAAACAGGACGTCATTATCCTGTTACAGCTCAGCTACGTTTCTATTGTACCAACAATATGGCCGAGTATGAAGCATGTACTTTGGGTTTGCGACTAGCTGCAGACATGGATATCCAGGACGTTTTGGTCTTGGGAGACTCGGACCTCCTAGTGCATCAGATTCAGGGTGAGTGGGAAACACGGGATTTGAAACTCATACCATATCAACAATGTTTGCACGATTTTAGCAAGCGATTTTGATCAGTGGAATTCAGACACATCCCGAGAGTTCATAATGAGGTTGCCGATGCATTGGCCACCTTAGCATCAATGTTACACCACCCCGACAGAATGTATGTTGACCCGTTGCACATTCAGGTTCGTGATCAGCACGCTTATTGCAGCATGGTAGAAGAGGAAGTGGATGGCGAGCCATGGTTTTATAACATAAAGGATTACCTCAAGATGGGGGTATATCCGGAGCAGGCCACCGGAGACCAAAAAAGAGCCATTCGGCGTTTGGCAAATGGTTTCTTCCTCAGTAGAGGAGTGTTGTACAGAAGAACCCCAGACTTGGGATTGCTAAGGTGTATAGACGTTGGTCAAGCTACGACGGTTATGGCAGAGGTGCATGCTGGAGTTTGTGGGCCACATATGAGCGGATATGTATTGGCAAAGAAGATTCTTCGAGCAGGGTACTATTGGCTCACTATGGAGCATGATTGTATCAATTTCGTGAGGAAGTGCCATCAATGTCAGATACACGGAGATCTGATTCATTCTCCACCGACAGAATTGCATACAATGTCAGCACCATGGTCATTTGTCGCATGGGGCATGGATGTCATTGGGCCTATTGAGCCGGCGGCGACCAACGGCCATAGGTTCATTCTGGTGACCATCGATTACTTCACCAAGTGGGTGGAAGCTAAAACTTTCAAGTCGGTAACCAAGAAGGCAATGGTGGATTTTGTTCACTACCATATCATCTGCAGATTTAAGGTCCCAAAAGTGATCATCACGGATAATGGTGCAAATCTTAACAGCAATTTGATGAGGGAGGTATGCCAACAGTTTAAGATCACACACCGCAATTCCACCCCATATCGCCCCAAGGCGAATGGAGCAGTTAAAGCAGCCAATAAGAACATCAAGAAGATACTGAGGAAGATGGTAGAAGGATCTAGACAATGGCATGAGAAATTACCCTTTGCCTTGTTGGGTTATCGCACTACAGTCCGGACTTCCATAGGTGCAACTCCTTATTTGTTGGTATACGGAACTGAAGCAGTAATACCAGCAGAGGTCGAAATTCCATCCCTCCGAATTGTCGCTGAAGCCGGGATTGACGACGATGAATGGGTCAAAACTCGACTGGAGCAGTTGAACTTAATAGATGAAAAAAGGTTGGCAGCAGTGTGTCATGGCCAGTTGTATCAGAAAAGAATGGCAAGATCATACAATAAGAAGGTGCACCCCAGAAAATTTGAAGTAGGGCAGCAAGTATTGAAACGGATCCTCCCACGTTAGATCGACAGCAAAAGGCAAGTTCGCCCAAATTGGCAAGGGCCTTATGTCGTGACCAGAGTGTTATCCAACAGCGCTTTATGTCTAACAGATATCGAAGGAAGATGCGTCGACATGGCTATCAACTCTGATACAGTCAAAAGATATTATGCATAACTTCTTTGATTATGATAGTTATTGGTTCGTTTGTTTGTACTTGTTACTTATTGGATAATGAAATGACGGAGGCAATTCTTTCTTCTATCCAAATACTTTTAAACTTCGCTTCCCCGTTTGAGCCTTATTTATTCTTTCATACCCCTCTTTTGGAATCACTAATGGAAAAAATATATGAAAAAAAAGAGAAAAGAAAAGAAAAATGAAAAAGATCATAAGGAAAACAAAGGAACTGGGTCGATTAATCCGTAATGCACAACATGATAGTTGAGACCAATCATACCGTCCAGATAAGTTCTTTCCTTTCCTTTTCTTCCCAGCATTTGTTCAGAAAGATTTTTCTCTTTTTCTATCTTTTTCATTTCTTTGTCTAAAGGACTTTTTCCAGAAATTTGTTCTGAGAAGGACTTTTCAGAGTTTATTACCAGGGTCCAAAATGGTACAAAGCAAAATGCGAAGGGGACAGGCCAAAGCCAAGGCAATAAGACAAAAGACGTTTGTTGCAAAACCAAAGGAAAAACTGGCCTAGAAAGTTAAGGGGAACATGAAGAAAAGCGGAAAACGACGGTTGAAGGACTTGTGGACCAAGTTCCAAGAAGATCCCCAGCAAGAACTTCATAGATCACGGACCAAGGTCCAAGGTGGTCAGACACCACCGAAAGGGGGAAGGAGGAAGAGAGAATTAATCTGCAGCAAGATAACCCTAATAGTCCTATCCTCAATAACGTTATCCCCAGGTGATAACATGTTATGCCCTGCAGGGCTGGGAGAAAATAAACTTTTAAGGGAGTAGTTTTGAAGCTGATGAGGACTCCCACAACATGTTTTGAAACAAAAGAGCAGGGAAGGGATAAATGGAAAACCATCCCCAGCAGAAATACCATCCCCAGGAGACATATCATCCCCAGCAAGCAACTTTATCCCCAACCAGTTTTGGGAGCACAGAGCAAGGGAAAGGGAAAGGAAAATCATCCCCCAGCAGGAGTGACATGATCACTCACCATGTTAAAACTAACAAAACTCTCTTTGATTTCTACAGGAAAATAAAGGTTGATGATGGCAGAAAGACGCGCCACAAGGAAGGTCACCAAAACCGGGGCAGAAAATTTCTGCCGTTGTCAAAAATTTCTCGGAGGAACGAGGAAACAAATTCAAATATTTTTATGGCTTAGTTGAACGGGCGCCCACCTGTATAACGAGAGGAATACTTTTTAATCATTACATTTCATGTCCTAGGTCGCCCACCAGTATAATGAGGGCATACATTTCTGTTTTTCATTTTATGTCCCAGGTCGCCCACCAGTATAATGAGGGAATACATTTCTGTTTTTTATTTTATGTCCTAGGTCGCCCACCAGTATAATGAAGGCATACATTTCTGTTTTTCATTTCATGTCCTAGGTCGCCCACCAGTATAATGCGGGCATACATTTCTGTTTTTCATTTCATGTCCTAGGCGCCCACCAGTATAATGAGGGAATACATTTCTGTTTTTCATTTTATGTCCTAGGTCGCCCACCAGTATAATGAGGGCATACATTCCTGTTTTTCATTTTATGTCCTAGGTCGCCCACCAGTATAATGAGGGCATACATTTCTGTTTTTCATTTTATGTCCTAAGTCACCCACCAGTATAATGAGGGCATACATTTCTGTTTTTTATTTTATGTCCTAGGTCGCCCACCAGTATAATGAGGGCATACATTTCTGTTTTTCATTTCATGTCCTAGGCGCCCACCAGTATAATGAGGGAATACATTTCTATTTTTCATTTTATGTCCTAGGTCTCCCACCAGTATAATGAGGGCATACATTTCTGGTTTTCATTTTATGTCCTAGGTCGCCCACCAGTATAATGAGGGCATACATTTCTGTTTTTCATTTCATGTCCTAGGCGCCCACCAGTATAACGAGGGAATACATTTCATATTTTTGCATTCAGGCGCCCACCTGTATAACGAGAGGAATACTTTTCAGTCTTATACTGCAGATCTTGAAATCAGTAACCCACCGGAAGGCGGAAGGTTACAACAGGAATCCCCAGCAGGAAACAATAAAAATCTCCAGCAGCGGAAATCAGAAGGTTGCCACAAGAGGTCCCAGCACAAATTCAAGCGCATGAGTCAAAAGGGAAGAAAAGACGCGTCTTGAAAGAAGCGGCCGATGAACGTTAAATTATGCCCAGCATAAAAAATTTTGATGAAGAGAGTCGTATCCCCAGAGGAACCACCGAAAAGCTTAATGAAGAAAGCCATATCCCCAGTAGACCGAACAAAATGATGAAAATTAGTATTCATAAAAGCAAAAGGCCAGTTTCATCCCCAAGTTCTCAGAAGAAAAGCACCGGAAGAAACACAAGCTGACAAGAAAGCAAGGCATCAAGAACAAATGGAAGATGGATGAGATCTTGTAATCCGTTATCTAGCCTAGCTTCTTGATTTTTCTTTTAAACACGATGTAATAAGGATATCGGTAAGCAGTAGTAACAGCATGCAGCAACAGTAATAGCAAATCGCAGTTCCATGGTAATCCCAGCTACCAAAACTTCCCGAACTACATTAACCTGATTCCCTTCTAGCCAGGGATATGTAGGAAACCTTTGAAGCAAATGTTCGGTTAAATCTTTTTCAAAACAAAATGCTTCACACGGAGTCTTCCAACGAGCAAAGTCGCTCGTGTCTGCTCACTTTATCTTTGCACGAAAATCCTTGTGCTTTCGGACAAAGAGGGGCAGCTGTGAGCACGTGATTTTTGCTTCACGGAAACTACTCCAAAAGAAATTGGAAAAGAAATAAAACAAGTTACCTTCGGGTACAATTTTGAGGATTTGTGTGACATTTTGATAATTGTTTTGACCGTAAATGCTCGCCTTGCTATAGTTTAAAAATACAAAAATACATGTTGCATGCATTTAGGAAAAATGGTACATTTGGGAATTAATTAACCATTATTTGGTTTTTAAAAGCGAAAATCACAAAAATATACATTTTATTCTATTTTGTTGTCATGGTGTTTTTATTAAATGTTTTAATTCGTGTGATAACTGTTGTTAAGTGTTAATTAATATTCGTGTAGTTTAATTTTGGATTTTAGGAATTTTGTTTAATTGTAAGAAGGAAGATGTCGGATTTGGGCCCAAAAATTCAACTGAAATCAGGCCCAAACCAACACAATGACCCAGTCCAAAACCAGGCCTTTCAGGCACGCCCCCAAATGATGCCACATAGGGAATTTGATCTGAGCCATTCATCCATACTCATCTAATGGTCCACGTTCACGCCCGTAACCCGACCTGCTTACCCGGGTCGACCCAGCCCCTCATTAAAACCAAACGACCCCGTTTCTACACCAAACGACCCCGTCCTGTCCCTCACCAGTTAATCCAAGCCGTTGAGATCATTTGATCTAACGGCTCAAATTAATTACCACGTTTTGTATATAAGCCTCTCATCACACCCCACGCCCCCAAACCAAACCCCCCTTTCGCGCACTGTGCACCATCGTCCCAAACACAAACCCAAACCCCACGTTCCAAACCCTAGCCGCCCCCATACACTCTCACCATAAACCCGTCCACCACGACGCCGGTGACCACCAAAGTAACACCCCTGATGCACCCAACCACCCTAAACTCGGATCTGCAAACCGTTGGGTTCAAATCAACCTACACCGTCTCGAATCTTCTTCTGAAGATTCGAGCCCAACCCTGATCTACCACCAACCCACCCCAGTTTCACACCAGTCACTACCCTGGCCTCACTCGTGACCAAACCAAGCTTGGTTTGGTCCGAATCTATTGGTTTGGTACGAATCTACCCACAAATCCTCAAGCCCCAAAAATCTGACTGTTCAAACCCTAGAACACAAGAACTTCGAGAAGCCGGCCAGTTTTAACGGAGGGTTGGGGTCTAATAGACATTAATCGAAGTGTTCTCGGCTGAGAACACCTCGATTAAAGTCTGTTCGACCTCAAATGGTCAAGTCCAGTCAAAGCTGGGGTCGATTGTTGTTGAGCTTCCAGAGTGAGTTCCCTTTTTCTTTTCTGTTTCTTGTTTGAATGTTGTTTGAGTTTGTGAACATGTTTATGTTAGTTTGGGGATTTTACTGATATTTTTCTTTCAATTTTTCCATCTTCGTAAGACCTTTTTGTTTGGTCGATTATTCTTCTGCTTATTTGTTAAATACGTATGATGAGATACATATTCGATTTGATTAATATCGTCGAACAGATAATTCATATAGATTCCCTGTTTCGTGCAAAGTTGTTGAAGGCAGTTGATGCCCTGTTCGTGTTGTTTGTTTGATCGGCTGATTGTTCTATGTTATAATTAGTATAGTCGATTAGATAAATGCCGTCGATTAGTTTTATAGGACTGAATGTTCAAATATCCTGATTCTGATAAGCTTCATATGATTGATCGAACCATTGTCGTTTAGCTGTTTGTTTGAAACTATCTGTGAATGGTTTGCAGTGGAAGTACAATAGCTGGAACTCAGTTTAGGATAGTTTGAGTTTGAACTTCCAGAAGTTCAAATTTCAGTTTGTTAAAGCAGGGTAAAACAGTAATAACCAAGGGCTAACAGGGGTAGTTTAGGGGTGTGAAAAGAGTAGAAATGGTTAGTTTAAGTGGGCTGACATAGGGTACTGAAATAGGATTAAACTAATACAATAGTGGGGAACAAAACTTGATAGCATGGGTTGTTAATTGACTATTATAATAGGACCATAACATTTGGTAATAATAAAATGAATTGATGGGGGATTAGTTGGGGATTGTCAGCTGCCCATACCATTTGGGGCACGAAACACATGTTAATGGGAAATAAAGGGGTATGGGAAGAGTTGAGGGCTGGGGGGAACGAGGCAGCCTGGGGCTTGCCCATATTTTGCCTATAAATAGGTTCATTTAGGTGGGAGTAAAGGGGTCCGAGATCAGAAATTAAGGCTGGACAGTTGAGTTTGAGGGCTAGAAAGTTAAGTTTAGAGGTTGGACATCAGAAATTGAGAGAGGTAGAGTGATAAAGCAAAACTTCTACATTAAAGAGCTGGAGGCTGCTTTTCTTGGGTTTTTTGACAAAATCAGAAAATTACTATTTTCGTGCACCAGTCTACTGTGTTGGGATACTGCTGGGTTTCAGTTTGCTTTTCTTGGATTTCTTTACTTGTTGAACACTGTTTCAAGTTGAGTGTCTTGGTTCTTCTGTTGGTTCGACAGATTCACTAGTCCCTGTTTGGTTTAAATCTGTCGCTGGTTCCTCTTACTGGCCATTATTGGGTTTGCCTGCTGGGTTTGTTTTTGGTTTAACAAAGTTTGCCTGCTGGTTTGTTGCTGCTGATTGATGTCTTTGTGTTGCTGCTTTTCTACTGTGTTGCTGTGTGTGTGTGCTACTGCTGCACTGATCATTCCTCTTCTTCTTTTGCTTTCCCAAATACCAGGTACACCACTGATACACTTATCAATGTAGGTTGAAATGCGAAGCATGAATACAAAGAAATGAAGAGTTGAAGTTAATTTGGATTCACTTTAGAAATATACTGAACATCAGTAGTATGTATGATAGTTCGCTTTCTCTAATAGAACTATGTAGTCAGCTGTGATGTAACTGAACCTTTACACATATCATTTAGTTGAAAAACTCTACGAGTTGCTTATAATTAAAAAGGACTAATGTTGTAGTAGCTATGTTCTATTAGTTCATTATTATTTGTCAAGAAGCATGTTAGGTACTCAAAGGTTACTTCCTTAAACAAATGGTCTGTTTTTTAGTTGGTAGGAATATGGCTTGATTAAGACAAGCAGCACATTATATTTCAGTCCCCCCCCCCTTTAAATGTCAAACATATACCAAATAAGTTAAACAGGCCCAATTGGAATAAGGAAGGCCCAGGCCAAGTTTTACGTTATGCACATTGGGCCTGGGCCCGTAATATCTAAGCAACGGCCCATATACGCGTTCATGTTTCGGATTTTGCAAATCCTATTCGGAATCCGACTATAATAACTCGAAAGTATGTAAATCAAGTAGGACCTTTTCTTCATTTATTTTAGAAAACAAAAAATAGAAAATGTAGTCATGCTAAGATTATCCTTTTAAAAATAATGAGACGAGCCTCGCCAAAAAAAAAATGTAAATTGCGGGGCCCTCAATAATTGGTCATAATAAGTACTTAGAATTTGGGATGGACTATTTAGTGAATGTCACTGCCCTCCCCAAAGATAATAACGCGTTAGCCTCTTTAGACGCGATTTAATTAAATTACTTTCTCAAACTCGAGTGCACATTTATGTGACCCAAATCCAAATCTCAGCGGAGTCGAAATGTGTCTCTAATTACGGGTACATTGATTGTGATGTGGTTCGAGATGCGTGTCCATGACGTTGAAAATTCCTTTTAGAAAATAAGAATGAGACGAGCCTCGCCGAATAAAAACACAATATTGCGGGGCCCTCAGTAAATATTTGCTTTAAAATCGCTTAGACTTCGGGATGGACCGTTTAGCAAAGTTTCACGGCCCTACCCAAAGTAAATGATACGCTAGTCGCTTTAGGCGCACCTTTAATAATTTAATTTTCTTAAACTCGGGTGCACATTTATGTGACCCAAATCCAAATCTCAACGAAGTCAAAGTGTGTCGACGACCACGTGTACATTGATTGTGACGCGGTTCGAGATACATTTTCACAACGTTGCAATTCCCTGTAAAATAATAATAATAATAATAATAATGAAAGCGGTAAAAAGTTAAAATCTGCACATAAGTTCATATTTGTATAAAATCAGATAAACAAGCCGAATATGACAGTTGAGCGACCGTGCTAGAACCACGGAACTCGGGAATGCCTAACACCTTCTCCCGGGTTAACAGAATTCCTTATCCGGATTTTTGGTTCGCGGACTGTAATATGGAGTCATTATTTTCCTCGATTCGGGATTAAATTGGTGACTTGGGACACCCTAAATCTCCCAAGTGGCGACTCTAAAATAAATAAACAAATCCCATTTCGATTGTCCTTTAATTGGAAAAACTTCTTCACCCCTCGCGGGGGAGGAAAAAGGAGGTGTGACAAGTAGTTTTTGAAAGAAAAGTTGGGGAAATTGTTTGAACACTCAAGTAGAGCATGGATACACAACAGATCTAAGAAAAATTGGAGAAAACCTCGAATAGTCAGGGTTTCAGAAGAACCCTAGAATGAGAAAGGCTTTGAAAAAGGTCCGATCGGAGCAGGAGATGTCAAAACCAAGCTTGAACAGCCATAGCTGGCCGGAGCAAGGTCGGAGACAAGCCAAAGAACTCGAATCAAATAAGTTCTGGGCCAAGCCTCTTCAAGGTCTGGTCTGGAAACCATGATAATCGAGCACGTAGGAGTCTTAGGAGGCTGGTACAGGCCTTTAATGGCTTTGGAAGCCATGGATTCACGCAATTTTAGGTGGTAATCAGAGGGAGGCGACTAGGGTTTCGGAGTAGGTTGAGAGATAAGTGGATTTCAGAGGCGGCGGACTAAACGAAATGGCTAGGGTTTGGGGGTAGGTCGGGATTAATTCAGGAAAGGGTAAAAGGTGGTCGTTGATCATTTTGTTCAACGGCCTACATTGAATGGGTAGGTAAGGGATCCGGGCATGTTGTTCTTTAAAGGGTCGTGGGTCAGGGTAATTGGGCTCTGAGATTGGGTTTAATTGGGGTTAATTTGGGCTAAAATTGAAAGCCAATTTGGCTATATATTAAATAGCCATTTTCCCTATTTATTTTATAAAAAATAATACAAAATGATTTTAAAAGTAAATTTAAAGTAATGACCCAATTAATAATATATAAATATTAATTTAAAAATATTGGAACTAATTTTACAATTATAAAATGCTATTAATCTTAAAGTAGGCTATAATTGCAATTATATGCAATTTAGCTTTTAAAATACCCAATAAATTTGTAAAAACATACAAAAATTATATTAACTATATTTTGGTATAAATATGGGAATAAAATAAATTATTCACCAAAATTGATGATTTTGGGAATAACTATTGGATTTTGTACTGCTAAAATAGACAATAAATTGGTTTTAAAAATCTTTAAAAATTTTGGAAAAATACCAAAATACTTGGGCATGCTTATATATGCATACACATGCTATTTTGAAAGTATGTTGAGTATAAAAAATATATAGGAAAAAATTGGGTATCAACAATGCCCGAATAGACCTAGTTCTCCAAACTCTTGTTGCAGCCTCCAAGCCCTATACTCCTAGTTCCCCCTAAGTATCCCTTTAGTGACCAACATCTGGATTGTTCTTTTGAAGTTTTTTTTGGCAGATGTTTTGTTTCTTTTTTTTGATGTGGTTGGGATGTAACAGTACTGCTCCCATCTTTAACAATCCAATTCTGCCTTTGCTTTTTAAGCAAAGGCATATGTTTTTATCTATATAAAATCTATCCTCTTTTATTGTCTCATTGCTTGAATTTTATGCTTCTCTTCTCTATCATGATGTGTGCACATATGTGGCATGAGTTAGCTCGGCTAGATTTCTTTATGTTGTTTGACTGCTTGTGTCTTTTTAATGATGCCAAAAGGGGGAAGTATAATTTGAGTATAATTTGCATCAAGGATTTGATTCAGGGGGAAGGCATAAAGTTAGGGAGAACTTGTGAGCTCCTATTACATGTTATCAATGCCTAAGTTTGTCATCATCAAAAATGGGGAAATTGATGGGTTTTCAATGTCTTTGCCTTATATTTTGATGATTTAACAAACTTACTGTCAAGGACCAGATAGGGAACCTAACACACTTGGGCTACATTGCAAGTTAACGGATTCCAGCTAAATGTGAACTGCTATAGCTTTAGGAGATAGAGAACCAAACAAGGACCTGATCCACAAGTGGTTCCCTCATAGAAGTACGAGGTTAATTGGACACAACTAGAAGCGACATGATTGCCAGCACTGTTTCTGCCTGCACTGCACTGTGAACAACTAAAGTGGTCACTTGTCCTTTGAATAACTAAAATGCTTATATTATTTGAGTGATGTCATCAAGGTGTATTAACAAGTAGCTTATATCAAAACATCACTTGAACACTTGAGATTTCATTCAAGCCTTCTGCAAAACAGTGAAGTTAATTCTCAAGAGCTTGAAGAACAAAGTTAAACGTTGTGAGCACGTGATTTTTACTTCACGGAAATTACTCCAAAAGAAATCGAAAAAAACAAAACAAGTTACCTTTGTGTACAATTTTGAGAATTTACGTGACATTTTGGTAATTGGTTTGTCCGTAAATGTTTACCTTGTTGTAGTTAATTAAAAAATACAAAAATACAGGTCGCATGCATATTTAGGATTTAATTGTGCATTTAGGTATTAATTATACCATAATTTGGTTTTCAAGGGGAAAATCACAAAAATATGCATTTTTATTTTATCTGTCGGCATTGTGTGATTTTATTTTAACTAAACATTTTAATTTGTGTGTTAATTATTGTTAGATGTTAATTAATATTTGTGTAGTTTAATTTTGGTTTTAATTTAATTAGGAATTTTTGTTTAAATTAAAAGAACGAAAAGGGAAGAAAATACCGGATTTGGGCCAAAAATTCAATTGAAAATCAGGCCCAATCCATTACATTGACCCAGTCCACGACCTGGGCTTCCAAACGACATTGTTTAGGTGTATTTGATCTGAGACGTTCATCTCAATTCATCTAACGGATCTAGGCTTTCCCAGATACCCGACCCATTTCACCCAAAGACCGACCCAGTCTCCACGCGAGACCAAACGACGCCGTCCCCTTAAGTGAAAAGATCAAGGCCCTTGATCATCAATGATCCAACGACTAAAATTCAACTCCCCCGTCCCGTATATAAACCCTCATCTCTCACCCCACACCCCCGTAACCAAACACCCCCTGCACCCCTTCATCTCTATCAACTCAGAGACGAAACCAATCAGCAAACCCTAGCCGCCGTTGAACCCCTAAGCCTGAAACCCGGCGGCAACGATGCCGGTGACCACCAAATTAACACCCCAGTGCACTTTGACCACCTGGACACGAATCTACAAATCGTTTGGCTCGAATCAACCTACATCGTGTCGAATCTTCATCTGAAGATTCGAGCCAAACCTCAACCTATACTAACCGACCCCAAATTCACACTAGTTACTCCCCTGACCTCCCTCGTGACCAAACCAAGCCTGGTTCGGTTCGAATCGAACCAAAAAAGCTCGAACCCCTAATCAGAGCCCCAAGAACCCTAGAAATCCAAGAACCAGGAATTTGTCCAAATTAGCAGAGGGTGTGGGGTCTAATAGACCTTAGTCGAAGTGTTCTCCGTTGAGAACACTTGATTAAGGTCCATTCGACCTCAAAAAGGTCGAGTTTGAGTTCGGACCTGGGTCATCTAGTTTATTTGAGGTATTCTTTTTCCCTTTCTGTTTGTTCTATTTTTTGTTTGTTTTGTTATTCGTTTGTGTGGTTAGAATGATTTTATTTCCAATTTCTGTTCTTTGTTCTTCTTCTTCTCCAAATCAGACCTTTTATTTGGTCGAAATTTTCGTCTGTTCGTTGTTAAATGTATGTGTTAAACTATATAATCGATTGGAATGAGTTTGGTAGATTAATTAGTTTCCAGGGTAATTCCCTGTTTTGTCAGTACAACTTGAATCACATGTGTGTGTGAGCACGTGATTTTTGCCCTATATATGAATAATTCCCAAAATTCCAACAAAATAATTTTTCTTTATTTTTTCAATTCTTGTGAATTTTGGTGGCATTTTGTGTTAATTATTGGCATCTTATTTGTGCATGTTAATTCATATAAAACACAAAGAGTATGCATTTGCATTTAGATTTTAATTTTTATATTTAGTATCAATTAAGGGATAATTTGTTTAGAACAAAGCATGAAAATCACAAAAAATAGTTCACTTTTGCATTTTTAATGATTTTTATTGTGAATTTGTCACGAAATAGTTTTTGAATAATTTTAGAAATTAATTAATCTTTGTTTTAAAATAATGAGGATTTCATGTTAGTTTTACATCTTTATTAAAATTATAAAAAATTATTATAAAAATTGTAAAAGCAAGAAAAGAAAATAAAAAGAAAATAAGATTAGAAATTGGGTCTTAATAAAAGACCCAAATTTGGGCCAAATTAAAGGAATTTCTCAGGCCCAAACGCCTCAAAATCATTGCAATTCAGTCCAGCCCAAGCCCCTACCCGGTCTGCCCCCCTTCTAAACGAAACGGTGTCGTTTCGGGGTCTCTGAATCAGGACCGTTGGATCTCATCAATCCAACGGTCCGGATCTAACTAGGTTACCTGTATTTAAGTGTCCGAAACTTCCCCCCTACCCCCATTTGCCTCGTCTTCCTTACCCCACCCTTCCCCTCAACAAACCCTAGCCCGCGCCGCCATCAAACCCCTCGCCGGCGGTGAACACAACCTACGCCGTTCACTCCGAGGTTAAAACCACAGATCCCCCTCACCCTCCTCTTTCCATTGCACCCACTGGTCCACCTCGAACAAGGCCGGAACTCTTCGAATCTTAGTTTGAAGTTTTCCGGCCAAGTGACAAGTTCATCCAAATCAGTCCAAAATCACACCCCACAACCCCCGGCCCTTCCTCAACACTAATCCATGGCTATTTTCCTTCAAATCACTGTGAAACGGCCCGAATATTAGATCTAAGAATTTCTGGCCAAACCCTAAAACCAAATCCGTTTGATTTCGAACCGTAGTATCCTTAACCATGTGTTCTCTTGTAAGAACACATGGTTAGGGATGTTACGCGTCAAAAATCTGAAAGGATTCAGACGTTTCTGACTGGCCGGAGTCCTTTGTGCCTCTGTGAGTTTTACTGCTTCCTTTTGCTCGCACGTTTGAAGTGTTATTTACAGTTGTTGTTTCATTAATTGTTCTGTTAATTTTATGATTTAATTGTATTAGTTTGAGTTATGTTAATTACTGTTGATTCTGAGTTTGATATTTGGTTGAATGATTGTAAGTTCATGGTTTAAGAATTAGTTTAAGTTCACTTAATATTGATCATATTAGCTTAAGCTCAGTGTAATTTCCTTTAGCTTGATTGAGTTGGTATAATCGAACAAATTGGTTTAGTCAGTCTGATTAGTTAGTTTCTGAATGCTAATTAATTAATTTCAGTTAGTTTTAGATTTAAATTAGGGTATTAGTTATAGCTGTTAAGGGTGAGGGTAGGTTCAGTAACTTTGAGGGGTTTTTAGGGGTAATCTGGGTATGGAAAAGGGTAGTTCTGATGAGAATAGTAATATCAAGATATAGGGAAGGGCACTATAGGTATTGTATGGGTAGAGGAATTCCCTAGGGCCTTCTAGAATGGGGTACAAGTGTAGATTTTAATAAATGTAAGGCATTTACTTGTTTAGCAAGTTAGGAATAGAGGGACCAAACTGAAAATAGGAAGGGACTGATTGGAAAATCAGAACCTGATCTATTCTCTTTGGGGTTTCCTATAAAAGGGCATGAAATGCCTTGGGAAAGGGGGTTCTCTTTTTCTTCTGCCTTGAGCCCTGAGTTTCAATTTGAGTTTTCATTATTGCTTTTGATTTCAGTTAGCATTTTAATTCCAAAACTATTCAGAAAACAAAAACATCAAAAAAATGGAGAAATCCGAAACAACTTCACAGTTTCATTACTAGTTTTTGGACTTCAGCTGGGTTTTGGGGTTTAGCAGTATCGCAGGTTTGTTTGGTTTCAGCTGTGAGGGTCAGGAGTATATTTGGAGTATGGGTTGAATTGATCTGTGGGGGCTGCATGTATTTCTGATTTTCAAAAGTGTTTTCTGGCCTGTCTTGTGGTATATATTGCTGAGTTTACTGCTGTTGTTGTTGCAAGTAGCTGACTCCTCTCCTTCTCTCTACTTACATTTCAATCTCCAGGTATTCATTCTGTAGCTCCCAAGTTTATGGAATTGAAGTAAACATGCTGTCTGAAGTTGATCTCTGAATTTTTCATGTTTTTTTGTTCAACTTAGTATATAAAACAGTTAGCTCACTCATGTCCTTTAGGTATTAGATTAATCCTGGTCTGGTTTGTATAATTGGGATTGATGAACTGTCAAGCATGAGTTTGATCACTTTAATTAGTAAGTGGGCACTTTGGTATTTAGATTCATGTATGTAATCAGGGCTGTGGACTGTTTAGACTGTGCACTTCATGTTTATGCAATTGTAGTTTTCAGTTTATTTAAGTTCCACAGTCTGCTGAAGTTAAGCTGCAAAGTTGTAATTGATTTTGAGTTCAATACGCATGACTGCTTTTAATTTTGGGCTAACCGGAATTGTACAATCAACAGCCTCATACTGGGCCAGTTTTGGGCCTGGCGTACTAGCAGGTAGCCCAGATTTCTGGTTAGGTGATAAATCGAATTAGGGCCTAGGTGCATTAAGGCTTGAGAAGTTAGTTAAATCAAAAGGTGCCCAAGGATTCGATCCCTGGGCTGTACGTGCAAGTTAAAATTTTGGGCCTTATACCCGACGCCTAGCGCTCTAAAGACCTGTGCCTGCAGCATGTGCAATGGCATGATTTTGGGCCTTAGGGGCTCAGAGCCCATTTGCTCGGCATTTCTACCTTGATGTTCAAATTCAAATTCAACAAAGTACTGGCTTTAATCAATTAGAACCCTTAAGTGCTTAGTAGCATAATTATCTCACCGTCCAAAATTGGAAAGGTTGTGTTAGTGAATTTCACCATCCTCCTCAAAATAACAATGCGTTAGAATCTTTAAGCGCGATTTTAATTATAATACCTTCTTAAAACTCGCGTGTGCATTGATGTGACCCAAATCTAAATCTCGACAAAGTCAAAATGTGTTGACAATCACGGGTGCATTGATTGTGACGTGGTTCGAAACGCGTTTTCACAACGTCGTAATTCTTGTAAAATAAATGATGATAGAAAAGAGGTTCACAAATTGAGACGAGCCTCACCGCACAAAAATAATTAAATGTGGGGCCCTCAATAAATAATTATCGAAATAATTAGAATTTGGGATGGCCGTTTAGCGAACTTCATGATTTGTCCCCCAAAATAATACTACGTTAGCATCTTTAGGCACGATTTAATTAAATTACGTTCTTAAATTCGGGTGCGCATTGATGCGACCCAAATCCAAATCTCGATGAAGTCGAAATGTGTCAACAACCACGGGCGCATTGATTGCGACGGGGTTCAAAACGCGTTTTCACGACATCGTAATTCTTATAAAATAAATAATGATACAAAAGCGGTTTACGAATAAAAGGCGCATAAGCTAGCATGTATTAAAATCAAATGAAATCAAATACAACAATTAAGCGACCGTGCTAGAACCACAGAGCCCGGGAATGCCTAACACCTTCTCCCGGGTTAACAGAATTCCTTACTCGGATTTCTGATTCGCGGACTGATAATAGAGTCATGAATTTCCTCGGTTCGGGATTCAACCGGTGACTTGGGACACCATTAATATCCCAAGTGGCGACTCTGAATAATTAATAATCAAATCCCGTTCCGATTGTCCTATAATTGGAAAAACTCCTTTACGCTCCTCTTGTGGGGTGTAGGTAGAAAAAGGAGGTGTGACAGTTTTGGCGACTCTGCTGGGGACTGAACCCAGAATCTTTGGTTCAGGGTTCAGAATTCGAGCTTAGAAAAATTGTGGTATTTAATTATATCTGATTTTCATACATATTTTGTGTTGAATGTGCTAAATGTTACCGCTTTGATATTATCTGAACTGCATATAAACTGTGCCGACACCCTTCTCTCTTCACCTCCGGGGATGTGCTTACTGGTTGAGACTCCCTATTCTGTTAGTTTCATACCCTGAAATAAGAAAGAGGCCGGACAAGTTACGAAGCCGGATGGCCTTTTGGTTCCCGGTAAGTTTCCCCCTCCTCGACTCGTGTTGTCCGCTCGGGTACACAGTCTAGAACACTGACCCAGGTTTTGAACATAGAATAACATGACGTTATGCCGGATCCCTAGTAGGAACGCTTATTTGCATCACGTTGCATTTGACTTAGGGGACTCAACACAGGGATTGGGTCCGTCTAGGACTAGCAACCTGAAATGAAAAGACCATCCTGATGCATTCTCTTGTGCTGTGCACTTATTTGTTTCGAACTTGCATGTTGACCGGTTTTTGAATCTCGAAAGTGTTGAAAATCGAAGAAAAAAGAGAAAAGAAAAAGAGAGAAGAATTATCAGTTGGGGAGTTAATTGATTATTTTAGAAATAAAAATCAATGACCAATTACTGGCGAAACTCTGCCGAAATTTTGAAAAAAAAGGAATTGTTTTACTAAAAAGAGAAAAAAAAAGAGGTCTTTTAATTTTGGGAAGTTGGTTGTTGAAAAAGAAAAGGATAAAAAGAATCTTTGTTTTAGTTTGAAAAACATAGGTCGTTTCATTGTTTGTTGGAAAAAAGGGAAAGAAAAAAAAAGTCTTTTATTTTTAGTTTGGAAATATAGGTTATTTTATTGTCTGTGGAAAATAAAAAGAGTCTGTTATTTTTAGTTTTGAAAATAGGTTGTTTAATTATTTGTTGAAAAGAAAAAAGAGTCTTGTCTCTAAAAAATGTTTTATTCACTTATGAAATGCCAAAAATAAAAATGGAAAAGAGTCATGTTTTAAAATAGTTTGGTTAATTTGCCCGAACTACATACGGTTTGATTCTCACAGGGCGTGAGATACGTAGGCAACCCTCATCAGGTCCAACTTTCCCTTTTGCAAAAATAACCAGAACGTATCAAAATTTTAATTTTGTCATAAATAAACCAGGTGACGCCGTTTTGTCAAAACTAGCCAAATGTTCCCAAACGGAACACCGGAAGGCTGACCTTGCGTAAATATCCACCTTTGGTCATGGTAATTTTGAGTCACAAATATAGACAGTTTTAGTTATTGAGTCAAACAAGAGTTTTCTTTTGCTTAAAACGCTTTAATAAATGTGCAGGACGAGCACGATGGTGAATGAGCCCTTTTCAATAATGACCAAAATCCCTTTTGAGTTGCAATTATGGTGGAATGATTTAGGCAAAGAGGGGCAAGACGAAGTGAGAAAATATTTGAAAGATCTTCCGGACTTATTAAACATTCAGCCTCGGGGGATATTATCAGGGCATTGGTCGCCCATTGGGATTCGGCACATAATGTATTTCATTTTTCAGACTTTGAACTCACCCCAACATTGGAAGAAATAGCGGGGTACATTAGAAGTGATCAAGCTCCATTGAGATTCAAATACTTGATTGCTCCTAGGGCCATTACCATACACCGATTCTTGGATTCCTTGAAAATTCCCCGAACAGTTCATCACCCAGATTTTGCAAAGGGATTCTGCAGTTTTCGCTTCATATATGACAGATATGGCCATGTGGGCGGGTTCAATAATCTAGACTTTAAGTTGTGCAGCAGAAATAGCCGACAAAAATGGGAGGAACACAGACGAGTGGCATTTATGATAGCTTTTTTGGGCCTCGTAATATTCCCTAGGAAAGATGGCAATATTGATTTGAAAGTAGCGGGGGTCGTCAGTACCTTGCAAACCATGGGGAAAAGCACTTTAGCACCTATGATTGTGGTTGATATCTTCAGAGCTCTCACTGCGTGCAAAGCTGGGGGCAAATTTTTTGAGGGATGTAACTTGTTGTTACAGATGTGGATGACTGAGCATTTGTGCCCCCGCTCTCAGTTATTGAGTTATGGTTCGGTTGAGAAAACTTGTATAGGTGAATTTTACACAAGAATCAAAGGGGCTAGTCTACCTGAAGGAGTCGCGGCCTGAGCATTACTATTTCGGAACCTCAATGCCAGCCAGATACAGTGGGTGCTTGGATGGTTGCCTGTCGAAGAGGTCGTATATATGCCAGCAGCCCGCCCGCATTTTCTGTTGATGGGACTCAAAAGCATCCAGCCCTATGCGCCATATCGGGTTCTGAGGCAACTCGGTAGATATCAAGTAGTACCGAGAGATGAAGATTTAAGTACCCAAGTGGTCGAAATCAGTCCTGACGGTCGATTCCCCGAGGAAGAAGTTCGCCAAATTTGGAGCGAATGTCAACATTTGATGGCAAACACTTGCGTGTTAGATAGGGTCAAAGGGGAAGTTGCCCCAGGGTATCACGAGTGGTTCAAAGGTGACGTGACATGTGGGATACCGGCTAAAAAACCTCATCTCGAAGATTTTGCCAAGTCATCCCAAGAGCAGTGGGACTGGTTAGCGAAGGAAGAAAGCTATCGAGTTGAGATTGGTAAACTAAAGCAGCAAGTTGAGAGTCTAAAGTTCGAGAACAGTGTACAGGTTGTCGCGGATCAAGGGGAAAAGAATAGACTGGCTCGAGAAAATGACGCACTTAGGACCCAAATCCGACAGTTGAAGATAACCATCGATAAGCAATCGAGGAGCCGATCCGATGAACAATTGGTAAAAAGATTGGAAAACGAAGTCAGAGAATTGTGGGATAAGTTAGAAAAATCTGAGAATGTCATGGCAGAACTTAAAGCACAGTGGGCTACAAGAACAGAGGAGCGTCGCCAATACTTGAATCAGTTGAAAAGGGACCATGAGAAAATTGTTGCCAATTTAAAGAGAAAAAAGGTTGCCCTTGAGGGTAAAGCGGTTAGGCAGGCTAGAGATTTTGTAATTGAAAGTGGACATTGTTACAACTTGTTGGCCCAAATGGAGGTAGAAGTGCAGCAGCTACAAGACCAACACCTGCAAGACTCTCGAGCTTTAAAGATGTGCAGCGATCAGATAAGACGCTTGCTCATAGAAAAGTATCAAACAAAAGACAGGATTAGAGTCATTGCTCATGCTATTATCAGGAGATGTCGGGTTTGTGAAGACATGACCCGTACTACTTTTGTCTCAGCAGTGATGATCTATGTGAAGCAAACCATGAATGAGTTAGAGCATCTTGAAAGGGATTTGGATCCTAGACCCGCGGCGAGGCCGAACGACGCCCCGCGGACACCTAAGTTTGAAGCACTAGAATATGCATAGTCTGTGTTTGTAATTTTCTACCATTTTGAGTCTGTCTTTCGTATGTCTGTTATCCGCCCAGGTCGAGTATGTCTGTAGTTTTAGAGTCTGTATTTGCTTTTAAAAATTGCGTCTGTTCAGTTTCGTTTGTAATAGTTTGTTTTAGTGATAAAAATTGAAAATTTCGAAAAAAAAAATTCTTACTTCCACCCTTTATTTTTGCATTTATTTGCACGAACTACGCTTGGTCTGATTCGTGCGGGGTCACGATACGTAGGCAATCTCCATAGAATTTGACCATAATCGTAATAAAAATAAAAAGAAGAAAAAGGAAAATGGAAGGAAAACTGAGAAAGAGAGGAAGAAAGAAGAGAGCGGAAAAACAGAGAGAGAAAGAAGAAGCACAAGAGAGGGATAAGGTGAAGAAATTCGAAAGAAAGGTAAAACGAAACAAGGAACGAAATGCCGGGATGACGTATGGAACCGAGCAAACGCATAATAGAAATGAATAACTGTATAAGTGCATTCATGCCAATGTGCGGTTATTAAATCTGTTAAGACCTAATCGCTAACAAAGTGGTTGTCTAAATGTGTGAGTCCAGGCAGGTGGTTAGTTGATTGACAATTCTGGCAACTCACCCGTATAACACCCGGTCGAAAGATCAAGTAAAAATGACAGGGCAGGATTCGGAAATCAGCATCGTAGACCCTTCTAATGAGGTTGAGGTAACAGATGTGGGTGCTATGAAAGAAGAGATGAGGAAATTAAAAGCACAAATGGCTGAAATGCATCGGGCATGGTCTCAGGGACATCCGGCACCACTATATCCTGCCAACCCATCTTTCATCCCACCCCTGGCTCAAGCTCAGGAGCCTACCACTCTCCACGCATCTTCAGCTTTCCCTTATCAGGCCCAGGGTTATGGTACCACTTCATACGCTCCCCCAGCACCACCCTCTAAACAAAACCCTCCACCACCCATGGTTCCCGTCTTTGTGGCACCTCCCTCAGCTCCACTACATAGATCATCTAGTGAACCGCTATTCCAAGCTCACGACACCCAATATTACCCTCCCGAACCCACTTTCAAAGCACCTGAGCCATATACCTATTCTCCCCATTTTGAAATCCCGGGAGAAGTTGAGAAACCGGTTAAGAATACAAAACAAGAGGAAGTGATTCGTAAAGTCAAAAGCCTGGAGCAATCCTTCAGGAACATGCATGGTTTAGGTAACCAAGTTAGCGTCGCATATAAAGATTTGTGCCCTTTTCCTGATGTCCAGTTGCCTGCGGGGTTTAAAATGCCGAAGTTTGACTTATATGAGGGGCACGGTGACCCAGTAGCCCATCTGCGTGGTTTCTGTAGCAAAATGCGAGGTGCTGGGGGAAAGGATGAATTGTTGATAGCATATTTCGGTCAAAGCCTGAGCGGATCAGCGCTAGAATGGTACACGAGGCAAGACCCCGGCCGATAGTATACATGGGATGATTTGGCACAAGCATTCATTGGCCATTTTCACTATAACCTCGAGATAGTCCCCGATCGTCTGTCATTGTTGAAACTGGAAAAGAAACCTGGGGAAAGTTTTAGAGAGTTTGGTTTTCGCTGGAGGGAACAAGATGCAAGGGTTGATCCTCCCATAAGGGAGAGTGAGATAGTAGATTACTTCTTGCAAACATTGGAACCTACCTATTTTGGTCATCTAGTGACATCTGTCGGAAAGTCGTTTAATGAAGTGGTAAAGATGGGAGCCATGATTGAAGAAGGATTGAAATCTAACAAGATATTGAGTTACTCGGCGTTGAAAGCAACCACCCAGGCCATCCAAAGCGGTACTGGTGGTGTGCTTAGGAAGAAGAAGAAAGAAGAAGTTGCTGCAGTTGAAGCTAGTGCTTGGTCCAGGACCAATAACCCTCCGCTCTACTATAACCAACCCAGACCCCACCACCCAAACTACCAATATACCCCATATGGCCCACCGCAACACTATTATCCACCACCAGAACCACACTTTTCTATCCACCACGCCCAGACCTACACTCCACCCCCAGTGCACTCGCAATGGCGTACACCAAGTCCCCAAAATACACAGCCACACCCACAAAACACCTATCCACCTCCCAGGGCTAACAGACCAGGAACCAACTTCCGCCCAAACCAAGCCTTTAGAAGTGAGAAGGCCCCTAACAGAAAAACATTTACTCCGCTGGGAGAATCTTACACTGCTCTCTTCCACAGATTAAAACAGTTGGGGATGCTGACCCCAGTTGAATCCAAAGCACCAAACCCTCTTCCTAGAAACCTGGACTACTCTGTTAGCTGCGAGTATTGCTCAGGGATGCAGGGGCATGATACTGAAAAATGTTGGAAGTTGAAAAATGCGATACAAGAACTCATTGACAATTACCGCATCAAAGTACAGGCTCCAGAGGCCCCAAACATCAACCAAAATCCGTTACCAACGCATTATGAGGCCAATATGATCGAACTGATACATAAGGGGACAGAGCTTAAGAAGCCATCGCAGGTGGTTATGGTGATTCGTTCTACGGAAGCCAAAGAAGAGACAGTGAGTGCAGCACCAGCGGTTCAGTTAAAAGCAATAAAAGACAAGCCAATGGTGGTAATAGGAAAGGGACCATTTGCGGTTGCAAAAAAGCCGGAGCCAGTCAAGTTAATGGCACCAGGGTCATCATCTGCACCCGTGGTGGTTGTGAAAGGAGCTTATGTAGAACCGGTTATCATAAAACCGGTAGTCCAGTTACTCGTGATTAATAGCAAAGCCGTACCGTGGAGGTATGACAAGGTAGTGGTGACATACAAAGGAAAGGAAATTGAGGAAGAGAGTTGTGAAGCACAAGGACTAACCCGGTCGGGACGTTGTTTCGCTCCCAAAGAGTTGAGAAAGGCTAGGGGCGCTAAAGACAATCCAATGCCAATCAAAAAAGTTGTGACGGAAGAAGAGGCAGAAGAGTTTCTGAAAAAGATGAAAGTACAAGATTATTCCATTGTTGAACAACTGAGAAAAACACCGGCCCAAATCTCGTTGTTATCATTATTGATTCACTCTGATGAGCATTGCTGAGCTTTGATGAAGATATTGAATGAGGCTCATGTGCCTGACAAAATTTCAGTGAACCATCTAGAGACAATTACCAACAAGATCTTTGAAGTGAACAGGGTAGCATTTTCTGATGATGAATTGCCTGTGGAAGGCATAGAACACAACAAGGCTCTCTATTTGACGGTCAAATGTGAAGGTTCAATGGTTACTCGGGCACTGATCGACAACGGGTCGAGCGCTAATATTTGCACGTTGTCTACATTGAACAAGTTAAAGATCGATGAGGATAGAGTCCGAAAGAATAACATTTGTGTTTGAGGATTCGACGGAGGGGGAACAAACACAGTAGGGGATATTGTACTCGAATTGACTATTGGCCCGGTCGAATTCACTATGGAATTTCAGGTGTTGGATGTTGCAGTATCCTATAATCTTTTGTTGGGTCGACCATGGATTCACGCGGCCAAAGCCGTGCCTTCCACGCTGCACCAAATGGTCAAATTCGAGTGGGATAGACAAGAAATTGTGTTACATGGGGAAGATCCCACATGCACCATGAATGATGACATTGTTCCCTTTATTGAAACCGAAGATGATAAAGGACCATGGGTTTATCAGATCTTCGACACGGTCCCGGTAAGCAGAGTGCCCGAAGGTAAAAGCATGCCATGTCCTAGGGTAGCAGCTGCGACTGTCATGGTAGTATCGGAAATGCTGAATAACGGGTTCGTGCCAGAGAAAGGTCTGGGGGCTGAACTCCAGGGCATTATTCAACCTGTGTCCCTGCCCTAAAATTTGGACATCTTTGGATAAGGTTTCAAACCAATAGCGGCAGATGTTAGAAGGGCCCGTAAATCAAAAAAGAAAGCTTGGATTCTTCCTAAACCTATTCCACGTTTGTCCAGGTCCTTCGTCAGGCCGGGTAGTAAGAAACAGTCATTGGCAAAGATGTCAAGTTCATTAATTGGGGCAGAGGGGAATTTGGATAAGGTGTTCGAGAAAGTATTTGCTGAAGTAAACATGGTTGAGGCCGAAGAAGGGTCAAGCGGAGTAGACATACAGTACATCAGACCACATGCTAACATCAACAATTGGGAAGCTACTCCTCTTCCAGTTCGGAGGGAGTCGTGGTAGTGGGTTTTGTTTTCCTTTTTGTCACCTGGATTATTCCAGGGTTTGTAATCCAGTTGCTATGTTCCGTCCGTTTGGATGAGTTAAAACCTTGTTGTCTTTAAATTTAATGAAATGCAATTTTCTTCGTCCCTAATTCTCTTTCCATTTTATTTTCTTTTCTTTCTTTGTACAGTTCTTTTTATGCTGATATCAATGATATGACATGCATGAGGAACCTTCGGCCCAGTTTTAAAAACCAATCTAGCTCAGAAGTAGTAATACAAGAGATCGAGTGTGATGATGGGGTGGATTGTAACAATGATGAAGCTTATGAGGAAATTAGTAAAGAATTAAGTTATTTTGAAGAAAAACCCAAACCTAACCTAAATGACACAGAAGCGGTTAATCTAGGGGATCAAGACAATGTGCGGGAAACTAAAATAAGTGTTCATCTGGAGCCACAACTCAAGGAGGAGATAATTAAAGTATTGCATGAGTACAAAGATGTTTTTGCATGGTCATATGATGATATGCTGGGTCTAAGCACCGATTTGGTGGTTCATAAATTACCCACTGATCCGGCACTCCTCCCTATCAAGCAGAAGTTGAGAAAGTTCAAAACGGACATAAGTGTAAAGATCAAAGAAGAGATTACCAAGCAGTTTGAGGCGAAGGTCATTCAGGTTACACGGTACCCCACTTGGTTAGCTAATGTCGTTCCTGTGCCAAAGAAAGATGGCAAGACCAGGGTGTGCGTCGATTATCGAGACCTTAACAAAGCAAGCCCAAAAGATAATTTCTCATTGCCCAACATCCATATACTGATCGACAATTGTGCCAAACATTATATTGGCTCTTTTGTGGATTGTTATGCGGGTTATCATCAGATTCTAATGGACAAGGAGGATGCAGAAAAGATGGCATTCATCACGCCGTGGGGAACATATTGTTATCGGGTCATGCCGTTTGGTTTGAAAATGCTGGGGCAACTTATATGAGGGCCATGACAACCATCTTCCATGATATGATACATAAGAAAATCGAGGTATACGTGGATGATGTGATCGTGAAGTCTAGACAACAATCCGACCATGTCAGAGATTTGAGAAAGTTCTTTCAAAGGCTTCGCAGGTACAATCTTAAGCTCAATCCTGCAAAGTGTGCTTTTGGGGTGCCATCCGGGAAGCTGTTGGGGTTTATAGTCCGCCGGCGGGGTATTGAATTAGACCCATCAAAGATCAAAGCTATTCAGGAGTTGCCACCTCCAAGAAACAAAACCGAGGTGATGAGTTTGTTGGGAAGATTGAACTATATCAGCAGGTTCATTGCTCAGCTCACGGTGACGTGTGAACCAATTTTCAAGTTGTTGAAGAAAGATGTCGTGGTCAATTGGACTGATGAATGCCAAAAGGCTTTTGATAAGATAAAGGGGTATTTGTCAAACCCATCCGTGTTGGTTTCGCCAGAACCAGGGAGGCCTTTGATTTTATATCTGACAGTTGTGGACAGTTCATTCGGCTGTGTACTGGGGTAGCACGATGTTACGGGCAGAAAGGAGCAGGCTATCTACTATCTCAGCAAGAAGTTCACATCTTACGAGGTTAAGTATACTCATCTGGAAAGGACATGTTGCGCCCTAACTTGGGTGGCACAGAAGTTGAAATATTATTTGTCATCTTACACTACTTACCTTATATCTCGCTTGGACCCGTTGAAGTATATTTTTCAGAAACCCATGCCCACAGGAAGGCTTGCAAAGTGGCAGATCTTGCTTACAGAATTTGACATTATATACGTGACGCGGACTGCCATGAAAGCACAGGCATTAGCCGATCATTTGGCTGAGAACCCCGTCGATGAAGATTATGAGCCTTTGAAAACCTATTTCCCTGATGAAGAGGTGATGTACATTGATGAATTGGAACAAGCAGAGAAGTCGGGATGGAAACTTTTCTTTGATGGGGCTGCAAATATGAAAGGCGTGGGAATAGGAGCAGTACTTATTTCGGAAACATGTCAGCATTACCCTGTTACAGCTCGGCTTCATTTCTACTGTACAAACAACATGGCAGAATATGAGGCGTGTATATTGGGATTGAGATTAGCTGTGGATATGGGTGTACGGGAAGTCTTGGTCATGGGTGACTCGGACTTACTGGTACACCAGATTCAAGGAGAATGGGAAACACGTGATTTGAAGCTTATACCGTATCGGTAGTGTCTGAATGAGCTTTGCCAGTGTTTTCAGGCCATAGAATTCAGGCACATTCAAAGGATTCATAATGAGGTTGCTGACGCTTTGGCGACTTTGGCGTCAATGTTGCACCATCCAGATAAGGCTTATGTTGATCCATTGCAGATTCAGGTCCGTGATCAGCATGCTTACTGTAATGTGATAGAAGAGGAAATCGATGGAGAGTCGTGGTTCCATGATATCAAAGAGTACATTAGAGCGATAGTATATCTAACGCAGGCCACCGGTGATCAGAAAAAAATGATTTGGCGATTGGCAAGCGGGTTTTTCTTTAGTGGAGGAGTGCTGTACAAAAGAACTCCAGATCTCGGTTTGTTGAGATGTATAGATGCAAGGTAGGCCACAACTATTATGACTGAGGTACATTCCGGAGTTTGTGGACCGCATATGAGTGGGTATGTTCTAGCAAAAAAGATTCTCCGAGTGGGTTATTATTGGCTCACGATGGAGCGGGATTGTATCAATTTTGTGCGTAAGTGTCATCAATGCCAAGTACATGGAGATTTGATTCATTCTCCACCATCAGAATTACATACGATGTCCGCACCATGGCCTTTTGTTGCGTGGGGCATGGATGTTATTGGGCCAATTGATCCAGCAGCATCAAATGGGCACAGGTTTATTTTGGTAGCTATAGATTATTTTACCAAGTGGGTGGAAGCTAAGACGTTCAAGTCTGTGACTAAGAAAGCTGTAGTCGACTTCGTGCATTCAAATATCATCTGTCGGTTTGGGATTCCAAAGGTAATCATCACAGATAATTGGGCTAATCTTAATAGTCATTTGATGAAGGAGACATGCGAGCAGTTTAAGATTACTCATGGGCATTCTACTCCGTACCGTCCCAAGGCAAATGGTACGGTTGAAGCAGCCAATAAGAATATAAAGAAAATACTCCGGATGATTGTTGAGGGATCTAGACAGTGGCACGAGAAATTGCCTTTTGCATTGTTAGGATATCGCACCACCGTTCGTACCTCGGTGGGGGCGACTCCTTACTCATTGGTATATGGTACCGAGGCAGTAATACCCGCAGAAGTGGAAATCCCATCCCTGCGAATCATTGTCGAGGCTGAGATCGATGATGATGAATGGGTGAAAAGCCGTCTTGAGCAGTTGAGCTTGATTGACGAGAAGAGATTGGCATCAGTGTGTCATGGCCAACTGTACCAACGAAGAATGGCAAGAGCATACAACAAGAAAGTGCGTCCAAGAAAATTCGAAGTCGGGCAATTAGTCCTGAGGCGGATTTTGCCTCATTGGGCTGAAGCAAAAGGAAAGTTTGCCCCAAACTGGCAGGGACCATTTGTAATAACCAGAGTGTTGTCTAACGGAGCATTGTATTTGACAGATGTGGAATGAAAATGTATAGAAATGGCCATCAATTCTGATGCGGTCAAGAGATACTATGTATGATTTCTTTGTTTTCTGAATGTATCTGTTTGTATCTGGCATATCTTAAAGATTGAAGTGATGAAGGCATTTTGTCCTGCTATCCAAACATTCTTATCCTTTGTTATCCCCTTTGAGCCTTGCTTATTTTTCATATCCCTCTTTCAGAATCAACGGCACTATCAGGGAACACAGGCGCCGAACATAAAAGAAAGAAGAGAAAAACAAAAGGAAAAGAAAGGATAGAAAAACAAAGGAAAATAAAAGAAAGAAAAAAAAGGAAAAGAAAGAAAAGCAAAAGAAAAGAAAGAAGAGAAAAACAAAAGGAAAAGAAAGGATAGAAAAACAAAAGAAAGAAAAGAAAAGAAAAGAAGAAAAGGAAAAGAAAGAAAAGCAAAAGAAAAGAAAGAAGAGAAAAACAATGGAAGAGGAAAGGAAAGAAAAGGAAAAGGAAAAAGAAAGAGAAAGGAAAGAAAAAAAAGCAGAAGAAAAAGAAAAACACAACAACAAAAGTTAAATACAGTGAACTACGTTTGACTTGACCTCGAAAGGGTACGTAGGCAGCCTTACTCCAAGGTTCAGTCATACCAAAATAGAAATCCAAAAATCCCCAAGCAAGAAACTGTGGCAGAAGGTGTGATTTTTGTGAAAATTGGATTCCGAAAGTTGTAATTTAAACCCATTCGAATTGTTTTAAACCTTTTATACCTTTCTTTCTAACCCAATCCAAAAGCCTACATTACGGTCCAAAGAAAGACCTTTTGATCAATTTCTAAGAAATGCCAGGTCGAGCAGGTGACGGTAATTCGTATCAGTGGTGACACTCTGGTTCAAGCAAGAAAAAACGAAAGAAAAATGAGAGAGTATTATTGGTGAAAACTTTCACGGGCACCGTAAGGCGACGGGAGCTGAGAGAAAATAAATGAGAGAGTCTTATTGGTGAAAACCCTCGCGGGCACCTTGAGGCGAAAGTGAGTTAGAAAATGTTTGAATGGCAAAAGGTATGTAGGTGGAAAATGTTTCGAGGTACCGTAGTAAAGCAAAGTTAAGATCTGGGTAATCCAAATAAGTGATGGAAGTTTTGGGCAACAAAGTATGGCGATTGAAAGCCGGTTATTTGGACAGATTGGGCCGATCAATTCAAAATGCATGTCATGACCATTGGTACCAGCTGTCTCGCTCAGATAAGTTTCTTTTCCTTCTGTTTTTGAAATAACCATCTGGTTTTGGATTCTTCTTATCCTTGACTCAAACATCATCGCATTTCATTTTCTTTTGAGGGTTTTATCCAGTTGAGATGTTTCAGTACTAGTCTTGGTCAATGAAAGCAGAAAGGACTTCAAAGCTCACTACCGGTTTCTAGAATTGTAAAGCACAATGTGGTCAGAGCATGTTAAAAACAACTTGATGTCAAGTGGAACACAGGGGATTAACAGAAGTTTCATCGGTAAAATGATTGGAGGATGTCGTGGGAAAGGCGAAAGCTTAAACAAAAGGTCAGAAATGAAATAACAGCAATGGGTGTAAAACATTTAGGTCGCCGGATGTTGGGAAATTTAAAAGTTGGTCAGAAAGTCAAGTAGTTCAGGGACAGTGCGTGGAAGGCAATCAACACAAGGCAAGGCAGCAGAAGGATTTTTCAGCAAGAAGGCCATCAACTAACCACCATTTTAAACTGACGAAATTTTCTTTGATTGTAATAGGGGCAGAAGGTTAGCCGTTGAAAAGGAATTCTCCAAGAAGGAAACAAGCAGTAATCAAGTTTGATCGCAAAGTGCGGTTTGATTAAACACGAGATAATCTTGAAGTGCATAAGGGGAATGGAATTTGATTGCAAAGTTGGCATGATTAGAATAAGTGCAAGTTGTCAGGACCTTCCTGGATAATAGGAAGTAGTTCATATACCCGAAAGTCAGGAGTCCGCCTAGAAAATAGAGACATATCATTCAGATTTTTAAGCAGTCAGGGGCCCGCCTGAAGAACGGAGGTGATACAATTCAAGTTTTTAGCTTCCCTTCAATCTCTTTGTTCATCTAGTAATCAGGAGTCCGCCTGAAGAATAGAGACATACAATTTAATTTTAGTAATCAGGAGTCCGCCTGAAGAATAGAGACATACAATTTAATTTTAGAAATTAGGAGTCCGCCTGGATAATGGAGGAGTAGTTTCAATTTTAGGTTCAAAAGTCAGGAGCCCGCCTGGAAAATGGAGGTGTTAAATATTTTAGCAGTCGAAATCAGGAGCCCGCCTGGAGAACAGAGGTGATATAATTCAATTTTAGTTTTCAATCAATCTCTTTGTTTATTTTGAAGACAGGAGCCCGCCTGAAGAATAGAGGCATGCGATTCAAGTTTCGGAAGTCAGGGAATCCGCCTGGAGAATAGAGTCAGGAGCCCGCCTGTATAACAGAGGAATACATACAGTTCAAGTTTTAGAAGTTAGGAGCCCGCCTGTACAACAGAGGAATACATACAGTTCAAGTTTTAGAAGTCAGGAGCCTGCCTATATAACAGAGGAATACATACAGTTCAAGTTTCAGAAGTTGGGAGTCCGCCTAAGGGAATGGCAATATGGATTTTTATCGAGAAAGAACAAGACAATGAGGCAACAAGGAAACACAAGACAACAAGGCAACAAGGAAGTACAAGAGCAAGTTTGAAGAATTTAGATAGGATTTTTGGTAATTCATAGAGCATAGTTGGTTTAGTTTCTTTTATCTTTGACAGGATGTAATAAGGGAGGTCAGCAAGCAGTAACAGCAGCAGTAACAGCAGCAAGCGCAGTGCAATCACAGTTCCTGGTAGTCCCAGCTACCAGACACTCCCGAACTATACTGACCTGATTCCTGTTTAGCCCAGGATATGTAGGCAACCTCCGAAGCAGGATGCGGTCAAACTTTTCAAAAATGCTTCGCACGGGATTTTCAAACGGGCAAAAATCGCTCGTATTTGCTCACTTGTCTTTGCCCGAAAACCTTTCGCGTTTCCGAGCAAAGAGGGGCAGCTGTGAGCACGTGATTTTTGCCCTATATATGAATAATTCCCAAAATTCCAACAAAATAATTTTTCTTTATTTTTACAATTCTTGTGAATTTTGGTGGCATTTTGTGTTAATTATTGGCATCTTATTTGTGCATGTTAATTCATATAAAACACAAAGAGTATGCATTTGCATTTAGGTTTTAATTTTTATATTTAGTATCAATTAAGGGATAATTTGTTTAGAACAAAAGCATGAAAATCACAAAAAATAGTTCACTTTTGCATTTTTAATGATTTTTATTGTGAATTTGTCACGAAATAGTTTTTGAACAATTTTAGGAATTAATTAGTCTTTGTTTTAAAACAATCAGGATTTCATGTTAGTTTTACATCTTTATAAAAATTATAAAAAATTATTATAAAAATTGTAAAAGCAAGAAAAGAAAATAAAAAGAAAATAAGATTAGAAATTTGGTCTTAATAAAAGACCCAAATTTGGGCCAAATTAAAGGAATTTCTCAGGCCCAAACGCCTCAAAATCATTGCAATTCAGTCCAGCCCAAGTCCCTACCCGGTTTGCCCCCCTTCTAAATCATTGCAAAATCATTGCAAACGCCTCAAAATCATTGCAATCATTGCAATCTCATCAATCCAACGGTCCGGATCTAACTAGGTTACCTGTATTTAAGTGTCCGAAACTTCCCCCCCCACCCCTATTTGCCTAGTCTTCCTTACCCCACCCTTCCCATCAACAAACCCTAGCCCGTGCCGCCATCAAACCCCTCGCCGGCGGTGAACACAACCTATGCCGTTCACTCCGAGGTTAACACCACATATCCCCCTCACCCTCCTCTTTCCATTGCACCCACTGGTCCACCTCGAACAAGGCCGGAACTCTTCGAATCTTAGTTTGAAGTTTTCCGGCCAAGTGACAAGTTCATCCAAATCAGTCCAAAATCACACCCCACAACCCCCGGCCCTTCCTCAACACTAATCCATGGTTGTTTTCCTTCAAATCACTGTGAAACGGCCCGAATCTTAGATCTAAGAATTTCTGGCCAAACCCTAAAACCAAATCCGTTTGATTTCGAACCGTAGTATCCTTAACCATGTGTTCTCTTGTAAGAACACATGGTTAGGGATGTTACGCGTCAAAAATCTGAAAGGATTCAGACGTTTCTGACTGGCCGGAGTCCTTTGTGCCTCTGTGAGTTTTACTGCTTCCTTTTGCTCGCACGTTTGAAGTGTTATTTACAGTTGTTTCATTAATTGTTCTGTTAAATTTATGATTTAATTGTATTAGTTTGAGTTCTGTTAATTACTGTTGATTCTGAGTTTGATATTTGGTTGAATGATTGTAAGTTCATGGTTTAAGAATTAGTTTAAGTTCACTTAATATTGATCATATTAGCTTAAGCTCAGTGTAATTTCCTTTAGCTTGATTGAGTTGGTATCATCGAACAAATTGGTTTTGTCAGTCTGATTAGTTAGTTTCTGAATGCTAATTAATTAATTTCAGTTAGTTTTAGATTTAAATTAGGGTATTGGTTATAGCTGTTAAGGGTGAGGGTAGGTTCAGTAACTTTGAGGGGTTTTTAGGGGTAATCTGGGTATGGAAAAGGGTAGTTCTGATGAGAATAGTAATATCAAGATATAGGGAATGGCACTATAGGTATTGTATGGGTAGAGGAATACCCTAGGGCCTTCTAGAATGGGGTACAAGTGTAGATTTTAATAAATGTAAGGCATTTACTTGTTTAGCAAGTTAGGAATAGAGGGACCAAACTGAAAATAGGGAGGGACTGATTGGAAAATCAGAACCTGATCTATTCCCTTTGGGGTTGCCTATAAAAGGGTATGAAATGCCTTGGGAAAGGGGGTTCTCTTTTTCTTCTGCCTTGAGCCCTGAGTTTCAATTTGAGTTTTCATTATGGCTTTTGATTTCAGTTAGCATTTTAATTCCAAAACTATTCAGAAAACAAAAACATCAAAAAAATGGAGAAATCCGAAACAACTTCACAGTTTCATTACTAGTTTTTGGACTTCAGCTGGGTTTTGGGGATAAGTAGTATCGCAGGTCTGTTTGGTTTCAGCTGTGAGGGTCAGGAGTATATTTGGAGTATGGGTTGAATTGATCTGTGGGGGCTGCATGTATTTCTGATTTTCAAAAGTGTTTTCTGGCCTGTCTTGTGGTATATATTGCTGAGTTTACTGCTGTTGTTGTTGCAAGTAGCTGACTCCTCTCCTTCTCTCTACTTACATTTCAATTTCTAGGTATTCATTCTGTAGCTCTCAAGTTTATGGAATTGAAGTAAACATGCTGTCTGAAGTTGATCTCTGAATTTTTCATGTTTTTTTGTTTAACTTAGTATATAAAACAGTTAGCTCACTCATGTCCTTTAGGTAATAGATTAATCCTGGTCTGGTTTGTATAATTGGGATTGATGAACTGTCAAGCATGAGTTTGATCATTTTAATTAGTATGTGGGCACTTTTGTATTTAGATTCATGTATGTAATCAGGGCTGTGGACTGTTTAGACTGTGCACTTCATGTTTATGCAATTGTAGTTTTCAGTTTGTTTAAGTTCCACAGTCTGCTGAAGTTAAGCTGCAAAGTTGTAATTGATTTTGAGTTCAATACGCATGACTGCTTTTAATTTTGGGCTAACATGAATTGTACAATCAATAGCCTCATACTGGGCCAGTTTTGGGCCTGGCGTACTAGCAGGTAGCCCAGATTTCTGGTTAGGTCATAAATCAAATTACGGCCTAGGTGCATTAAGGCTTGAGAAGTTAGTTAAATCAAAAGGTGCCCAAGGATTCGATCCCTGGGCTGTACGTGCAAGTTAAAATTTTGGGCCTGCCTTATACCCGACGCCTAGCGCTCTAAAGGCTTGTGCCTGCAGCATGTGCAATGGCATGATTTTGGGCCTTAGGGGCTCAGAGCCCATTTGCTTGGCATTTCTACCTGGATGTTCACATTCAAATTCAACAAAGTACTGGCTTTAATCAATTAGAACCCTTAAGTGCTTAGTAGCATAATTATCTCACCGTCTAAAGTTGGAAAGGTTGTGTTAGTGAATTTCACCATCCTCCTCAAAGTAACAATGCGTTAGAATCTTTAAGCGCGATTTTAATTATAATACCTTCTTAAAACTCGGGTGTGCATTGATGTGACCCAAATCTAAATCTCGACAAAGTCAAAATGTGTTGACAATCACGGGTGCATTGATTGTGACGTGGTTCGAAATGCGTTTTCACGACGTCGTAATTCTTGTAAAATAAATGATGATAGAAAAGAGGTTCACAAATTGAGACGAGCCTCACCGCACAAAAATAATTAAATGTGGGGCCCTCAATAAATAATTATCGAAATAGTTAGAATTTGGGATGGCCGTTTAGCGAACTTCATGGTTTTTTCCCCAAAATAATACTACGTTAGCATCTTTAGGCACGATTTAATTAAATTACGTTCTTAAATTCGGGTGCGCATTGATGCGACCCAAATCCAAATCTCTATGAAGTCGAAATGTGTCAACAACCACGGGCACATTGATTGCGACGGGGTTCAAAATGATTTTTCACGACATCGTAATTCTTATAAAATAAATAATGATAAAAAGCGGTTTACGAATAAAAGGCACATAAACTAGAATGTATTAAAATCAAATGAAATCAAATACAACATTTAAGCGACCGTGCTAGAACCACGGAGCTCGGGAATGCCTAACACCTTCTCCCGGGTTAACAAAATTCCTTACTCGGATTTCTGGTTCGCGGACTGATAACAGAGTCATGAATTTCCTCGGTTCGGGATTCAACCCGTGACTTGGGGCACCATTAATATCCCAAGTGGCGACTCTGAATAATTAATAATCAAATCCCGTTCCGATTGTCCTTTAATTGGAAAAACTCCTTTACGCTCCTCTTGCGGGGTGTAGGTAGAAAAAGGAGGTGTGACAGTGTGTACTGTTCGATTCTGATCATTAGCTATTGACTATATATGTTGTAATTCATATAGTCGATTGGATAAATGTCGTCAATTAGTTTTAACAGGTTGGGATGTTAGAAACCTGCAAATTGTTCAGTTTTAATGGTCTGTCAGTTTAATACTAATATACCACTAAGCTAATGAATAAAATAGGGATCAATAGTGGGAGTGATAATATGTTAAGTGCTTTTAGTGGCTGGAAATCAGAAATAGCATGGGGTTTAATTTTAAAAATAGAAATGGCCAGTTAAAAAACTGACAGGTTTTTGAATAAACTAGTGAAAAAGGTACTACTTGAGTTGGCTTAGTGACTTTACTAGTGGGAAATCAGTAAAAGCATGGGTTTAATGATAAAAAGGTAGAAATGCACATGAAGAAGGAATAAAACAGGCTGAAAGTGAAATGTTTGAATAAAAGAATGGCCAATTCTAGTCTTTAAATAGACTGGATTTTGGACAAGAAAGGGGGAGAGAGTGGACTGAATTTTGAAAAATCAGAATTTGAGAGTAAAAAAAGAAAAGAAAAGAAAAAGAGGCTGAACTTTTACTTTAATAATATCAGGCTGCTTTTCTTTGAGTGTTGTTCAAAAATCAGTAAACTACTATTGTCTTGTACCTGTCTCTCTTCTGCTTTGACTGTGATTGCATTTTGGTGTTGCTGGGTTTCAATCGGTTACTGGGTTATTCTACTGATCATTTACTGGATTCTGCTGGTTTTGCCGTGTTGCTGAACCTGTTGTTGCTGTGTATTTACACTACTGCTGCTTCTACTGATCTTCATCTTCTTTCCTTGCTTTCCAAATACCAGGTACACAAACTGATACACTGGTACATCTTGTAAGCTACTCGAAGCATGAATGCAAAAATGGGAAAGATTTGAAGCTGTAGTTTAATGTAGTCTTTTCTTTCTTTTACTGTCTGTACTTAGAACATTCTATGCGCTGCCCATGTAAACTCTGGTTATATACTGAATCTCGGTTGTATATATGTTAGCTAGTTGCCTTCACTAGAATCAGGTAGTTGTTGGTTATGTATAACATGGGCACTATCCTATAGCAGTTTAAGTTGTAAACTTCTTCCCCGTAGGCTTTTAGTTTAAAAGGACTAATAGTGTAGTTGTAACATTCTGCTAGTTCAATTTGTTCGATTAAACAGCATGTTCCGAATACACATCAAGCCTTAGGTTGATTACTCAATAGTTCAAACTATTTTAGTTAACAACTTGCTCATCTAAATTCGTAAAAACGGGTTTCATTAGGTATCACTTTCATTTCGGATTCTTAAAGTTTGAACATGTGTAGAATCATTTAGCTAAGCCCAACATCTGAATAAGGATGGCACAGGTCCAGTTTTACCCCTTATACATTGGACCTGGGCCCATAATTGTTAACCGACTGCCCTTATTGTATCGTTTTCAGATTTAACGACTCACTTTCGAAACTCAACTATAATAACTCGTGAGCATGTAAATAAGTTAGAACTCTTTTTCTTTCATTATAGAGATGAACGAAATAGAAAACATAGTCACTATAGGTCAATCCTTTTAAAATAAAAATGAGGCGTGCCTTGCCAAACAAAAATGCACAAGCTGCGGGGGCCTCTATACGTGTTTGTAAAGTTGCTTAGACTCCGGGACGGGCCGTTTAGCAAAGTTTCACGGCCTTGCCCAAAATAACGATACGCCAATCGCTTAGGGCGCGTCTTTAATAAAATTACTTCCCTAAGTATGGGTGTGCATTTATGCAACCCAAATCCAAATCTCAACAGAGTCGAAACGTGTCTATGACCACGGGTACATTGATTGTGACGAGCTTCGAGATACGTTTTCACGACGTTGCAATTCTATTAAAAAATAATAATAAAAGTGGTTTAAACTTAATAAAAGCACACAAGTTATAACATGTATTAAAATCAGATATTTAGCAATTATAACAATTTAAGCGACCGTGCTAGAACCACGTGATCCGTGGGTGCCTAACACCTTCCCTCGGGTCAACAGAATTCCTTACTTAGAATTTCTGGTTTGCAGACTTCATTTGGAAAGTCGAAAATTTCCTCGATTTGGGATTCAAGATAAACCGGTGACTTGGGACACCAAAAGCCAAACATTTCCCAAGTGGCAACTCTGAAATAAATAAATAATCCCATTTTCGAATAATGTCACTTAAAATGGAAAAACTACCTTACGCATTTATCTTTCGGGGCAGGTGCACAAAAAGGAGGTGTGACAGCTCTGGCGACTCTGCTGGGGATCGAACCCAGAACTTCGGTTCAGGGTTCAAGAATTCGAGCTTAGAATAACTATTATAGTTGGCTTGTTTTATCTGATTTTTACATGTTGAGCCTAATGTGCTAAATGCCGCTTTTACCGCTTTGATATTGTTTGGACTGTATATAATTTGCTACGAAACCTTCCTCTCTCTGAGTCTTCTAAATCATCTGGGAAGTGTGCACTCCGTGTGACTTCTTTTCTGTTAGAGTCTTATCCCAATATTAGAACGAGGTTCGGACAAGTTGCAAAGCCGGTGAAGCTTCTGTATTCCCGGTACGCTGCCCCCCTCGGCTCGAGCTGTCCGCTCGGGTAAGCCAGGTCTAGAACAATAAACCCAGGTTTTTAAACCTAGTATAACAAGCCTCATGCCGGATCCCTAGTAGGAACGTTTGTTTGCATCATGTGCATTTGACCTTGGAGACTCAACACAGGGGTTGGGTCTGTCTAGGACAGGTACCCAAATGAAAAAGACCATCCTGATGCATCTTACGTGCTATTTGCGCATTTGTTTGTTTCGGCTTGCATGTTGACCGGCTTTGTAGAACAAAAAAATCAAGAAAAAATAAGAAGAGAAAATCAAAATAAATAATAATAAAAATAAGTAATAATAATATAGGAATGAGAGGTAGGTATTTAGAGATTTCCGAAATCTCCAAATGAGCCAAATTTTTTAACTGCCATGTTCTGTCAAAACTGGCGAACTACACTAGTTTGATTCTCACCGAATGTGGGATACGTAGGCAACCCCCATCGGGTCCAACTTCATTTTTGTAAAAAATAGCCCAAAAAGAATAAAAAAAATTGTTTTGATTTGTAAATAAGAAGGTGGTGTCATTCTTGTCTAAAATAGTTGAATGTCCACAAAAGGGCGCCGGAAGGCCGTTTTTGCAAGAACAACCACTTTTAGTATTTTTTTTAGGTTTTGGCCGTTTAGCAAACACAGCCTTAAAATCTTCTTCCCCGAAGTGCTGAAAGTCCGTATTTGTAAAGCCAGATTTTTATGATTTTTTTTTAAAAAAAAATAAAAAATAGTGATAACCTTTTCTTGAGTCAAAATGAGTCATAACCTTTTAAATTAAATCACCCTAATAAATGTGCAGGATGAGCACAGATGAAAATGAACCCTTCTTAACTCTTGAAGAGATCCCCTTACAACTCCACATGTGGTGGAATGACCTAGGAAAAGGTAGCCGAGGAACTGTGATAAAAGTTTTGGGTGGTCTTGTCGGACTTTTTAACATCAAGCCAAGATTGGACGTGATTGAAGCCTTGATACCTTTTTGGGATCCGACTCGCAATGTGTTTCGCTTTTCTGATTTTGAGCTCACACCCACGCTAGAGGAAATTGCGGGTTACGCCGGCCTTAGCGGAAACTTTAGAAGTCGGTACCCGGTGTCACCGAGACCAGTATCTCCTCACAAGTTTCTGGATATGTTGAGTATTAGCCGGGATATTCAGGATGGGAATTTATCTGAAGGGTTTTGCACTTTCCAGTTCCTGTACCAACGCTATGGCGATCCCCAAGGTTTCGAAGCACCAAATACTGGTCTGACCCATGCCGGAAATAAAGATAAATGGGAGGCAAGGCGGGGTTTGGTTTTTATAGTAGCATTCTTGGGTGTTATAATATGTTCGCGAAAAGACGGCAACATAGAATAGGGCCTCGTGGGAATGGTTGATGTCGCAATCAAGAAAGCTAATGGAACATTAGTTCCCCTAATCTTATCTGAGATTTACTGAGCCTTGACCATCTGTCGAGAAGGGGGAAAATTCTTCCAAGGCTGCAACTTACTACTACAACTGTGGATACTGGAACATCTCTGCCACCGTGTCGGGTATATGAACTACGGCATGACCGGTTTAGATTGTATCAAAGAATTTGAAAGCCGAGTGGCGGGGGTTGAATTTCCAGAGGGTACCGAAGCTTGGTTTGCCCATTTGAGTTCTTTAACTTCGGATAAAATTGAGTGGACGTTTGGATGGCTCCCTGCCACCGAAGTCATATACATGTCAGCTAAAGTGTGCTACTTTCTCTTAATGGGCATCCGAAGCATTCAACCATATGCTCCTCACAAGGTTTTGCGCCAACTGGGAAGATTTCAAACCGTCCCCCATGACGAAGATTTGAGTATACATGTTGTCGAATTGGGCCCTAAGGCTGTATTTCCAGAAGGAGGAGTTCACCAAGTTTGGAATGAGTGCAGATTTCTCGAACCCAAGACTATGGTGCGGGATCTAGCTAGAGGTGAGGTGGACCCCAATTATATGGTTTGGTTTGGCAAAAGATTTCAAATTCCTCGAGAGCCCGAGAGACCTGCTAAGAGACCTCATGTCCAACAATTCACTAACGACTCGCAGGAGCAGTGGGGCTGGTTGGCAAAAGAAGAAAGTTATAGGGTTAAGATAAGTAAATTAGAGGGACAAATCAGGGACCTCAAATTTGGCCACAGTATCCAAGTTGTCACAGATGAAGGGGAAAAGAAAAAGCTAACTCAGGAAAACGAAGCTCTCAAGGCTCAAATCCATAAAATGAGAATAGCTGCTAGAAACCCGGAAAGAAGCTGGGCAGATGAAAGGCTTATAAGCGGTCTGAGAAAGAAGGTACTCGAGTGTCAAGATGACCTAGAAAAATCTTAGGCTAGTCTAGCAAAAGTCCGAGCACAGTTGGCAGATAATGCAGAAGGGCGGGCAGAGTTTGCGCGACAAATGAAAAGAAAATATGAGGGGACAATCGCCAACCTAAAGAGAAAGCTAATCACCCTTGAAAATGAGGTAGACAAACAGGCCAGGAATTTTAAAGCTGATAGGGAACATTGTTATGCTTTGATGGCCCAAATGGACAAAGATATCCAACAATTACGGAATCAAAATCATCATGACACTCAAGTGTTGGAAGCCCGGAGTCAGCAAATCGGGTGTTTACTTCAGGAAAAGGGTATTGTCCGAGAGAGGGTTAGAGCCATTGCCGACTACATCGTCATAAAATGTCACGCATGTGAGGATATGACTCAGACCACTTTCTTCGCTGCTGCAATGACATTTGTCAGCCAGATAATGAATAATTTGAAGCGGCTTCAAGGGGATCTTGCACGTAGGCCCGTGAGACCAAATGATGTCCCACGGGCCCCAGGAGTCGAAGCATTGATGTATTCATAATTTTTTCACTTATTGAGTCTGTATTTTGGAAATTATTTTATTCTATTGGTAGTTTTAAAATTCCAAGAAAATGAGTAATTTGAAGTCTTTTGTAATAGAGAGTTTAGGAGTTTTTATTAATGAAAATTTGAAAATTCTCAAAAATTGTTTATTTATTTTCCGCACTTGTTTTTCTTGAACTATGAAATAATCTGATTCACGCGGCGTAGTGATACGTAGGCAATCCTCATCGGATCCGGTCACGTTTTTGTAAATAATTTCAAATAAGAAAAAAAAAGTGGAAAGAAAAAGAAAATTGGGAAAATAAGCAGAGCCGGGATGAAACATGCAGCCGTTGCGAAACATGTAGAAACATATTTAACTGTATAGGTGCATCACACCCCAACGTGCGATTTCCTATGTGTTAATTGCTTCAAACTAACTGGTTTGTTGTCTTCCAATCCAGAGGTTCTATAGTAAGGTGGTTGGTTATGTGGTAGTCTGGCTTCACATTCATACTTCACAAGGTCAAAAGGAAGCGTTGAAATGTCTTCGGAAATTCCTCTACCAACAGTTCCTATTCCAGAGGATAGTCCGATCTCGGCCATCACAACTTCTGAGTCAGCAACGGTTGAGGAAAATAGAATTCTGCGTCTCTGCATGATGGAAATGTGGGACGCCTGGGTAGGGCTGTATTTTGTCCCGGGCCCGGGCCTTAGTGGGCCTAACGGGCCGGGCCTCGCGGTCCCGGGCTTCGTGGTCCCGGGCTCTGGCGGTCCCGGGCCTGGCGGTCCCGGTCTTCGTGGGCCTAATGGGTGGAACCGGCCCGTGACGGGCCTAAGCCCACATGGTCCTGTGCTTAACGGGCCGGGCTCGTGGGCTTCGCGGGCCTAGCGGGTTTTTTTTTTTTTTTTTAAAGACAATTTCTTGTAGTATCATGGCTATATTAATATGTAGTATATATGTATATCTAATTATTAAAGTGCTTGACGAAAAAGAAAATAACAAAACAATAGTAAAACACTAAATTGTCATGCATAAATATCACTTCTTGATATTATATTGTATCTTATGTATATATATTCTCTTATATATTTTCTTTTAGTATATATATTGTATCTTATGTATATATTGTAGCTTATAAATATATTTTCTTGTAGTATATATATTGTATATTATGTATATATTGTAGCATAATATATTTTCTTGTAGTATATTATATTGTATCTTATGTATATATATTCTCTTATATATTTTCTTGTAGTATATATATTGTATATTATGTATATATTGTAGCATAATATATTTTCTTGTAGTATATATATTGTATCTTATGTATATATATTCTCTTATATATTTTCTTGTAGTATATATATTGTATATTATGTATATATTGTAGCTTATAAATATATTTTCTTGTAGTATATATATTGTATATTATGTATATATTGTAGCATAATATATTTGCTTGTAGTATATTATATTGTATCTTATGTATATATATTCTCTTATATATTTGCTTGTAGTATATTATATTGTATCTTATGTATATATATTCTCTTATATATTTTCTTGTAGTATATATATTGTATCTTATGTATATATTGTAGCTTATAAATATATTTTCTTGTAGTATATATATTGTATATTATGTATATATTGTAGCATAATATATTTTCTTGTAGTATATTATATTGTATCTTATGTATATATATTCTCTTATATATTTTCTTGTAGTATATATATTGTATATTATGTATATATTGTAGCATAATATATTTTCTTGTAGTATATTATATTGTATCTTATGTATATATATTCTCTTATATATTTTCTTGTAGTATATATATTGTATCTTATGTATATATTGTATCTTATAAATATATTTTCTTGTAGTATATATATTGTATATTATGTATATATTGTAGCATATAAATAATTCTAAGTATAGACAAAGAAATATTGCGAAAAGAAGCTCATGGGTAGAAGCAATAAATTTTATTACCAAAAAATGACATATCTTTCTTAGTCATCCTTCCCCCAATGGAATGAGCACAACAAGGTACTAATACCACCATTAGAAGGAAAAAACTAAGGAAGATGTGCCAAAATACAAGTTACATATTATTCTATGTATTATCTCTAACAAATCTCATAAATCCTTCAAGGTTCGGAGGAGGTTGCGTTGGTGGTGGTGGAAAAGAAGCTTGTTCATCACCACTTCCGGGCGAAGCCGAATCCTCCGTAAGTTCCGCTATCATTTCTTCATAAGCTTCATCTATCGCCGGTTGTGCTTCTGCAATTCCAAAGTTTCTTCTTTCCGAGCGGATCCAATCTCTAAACAATACTGATTTTTCCAAGCTATCCCTCATAGACGCTCTATGATCACCTATTTGCAGTCTTGCTTGACTGAAAGCGCTCTCTGATGCAACAGTTGAAGCTTGAATTGATAAAATATCCCGAGCCATCCTTGCAAGAACAGGAAAATGTTTTTCCCTTGCCTTCCACCATTCCAAAAGATCAAAAGAGCCGTCTGGATTCTCCTTTTCAAGTCCCTGAGACAAATAAACTTGAAGCTCATTTAGATGTGAAGTTTCATCATAATTTTCACCTTGAGACCCCTGAACTCCGTCCAAGATTTAAGAGCTTTTAAGCCCGCAACTCTTTTAGAGGATTGTGAGCTAGACGAAGTAGGGGTTGGAATAGTTGGCCTAGCATGCTCTAAGGCAAGTTGATAAGCATTATAAACTGTTTGAGCGTTAATCTTAATTGAAGCTTTTGCATCTGCAAGTGTCGCAATTTCCTCATTTGAAAGATCTAAAGCCTTATAAATATTTGAATACCAAAAATGAGGACCTCCCAATTTCATTGTAGGATTTAGCATTGCAGCAAGACCATAAATAGGAGGGATAGGAAAAAAATATTTTTTAAACTTTTGTTTCATTTCATTTATAGCAAGTTCATAAATATCCCCACCCTCACTAAATTCAACAAACAAATCAGATAGTGCTGCAATATAAACTAAACAGTTTGAAATAGTAGGATAATATTGCCCAGAAAATGCATTTGTTGCAATTTGAAAATGTTCTAAAAAATCTAAAAGAATTTTAACATTAGTCCAATCTTGAGTGGTAAGCATTTCATCATCATCTTCACCACCTACCCGAGAATTAAACGTTGCATTAATTGGGTTTCTATATTCATATGCTACTACTAAACTTTCGTACATACAATTCCATCTAGTCGGGCAAGGTTTAGGAACCTTTCTTTCTCTAAGGCCATATTCATCACATTTTTTAAAATACTCTCTAAGTCTACTTCTACGGTTTGAATAAAAAAGCCAATTAAGAGCCATTCTAACCTTTTCAATTTCTATGTTTAATATTCGCATACCATCACCGACAATTAAATGATAAATATGACAAATACATCTAACATGGAAAATATTAGTAAATGCAGGATTTAGTGTTGTTGTAAGCATGCCTATAGCACTGGTGTTACTAGAAGCATTATCCATTGAAATTGCCATTATTTTATCGCTAAAGCAAAAATATCTACAAATATCTGCAACAGTGTTAGCTATAAATTTACCTGTGTGACGCGAATTAATTATTCTATATGCAATTATGCGTTTTTGCATTATCCATTCTTCATCTATCCAATGACTTGTAACAGTTAGGTAATCACAATCATTACCACTTCTACCAATATCAGTAGTAATAGAAATCCGATTAGGTATATGAGTAAATAAATAACGCAAATATTGTTCATATTCATGTTTGAATTTATAAATATCACTCTTAACTGTTGCGCGAGGCCAACCTTTATAAGTAGGATTAAACACTCTTCTAATATAATGAACCCAATTAGGATTAGAAGCAAAAGTATAAGGTAAGCACATAACAGTAATCATCTTTGCTAATTCTTCACGATCTCTATTTGGATCGTAATATAAAATACCTCCAGTGACAGTGTTAATTCCTGGTTGAACTAGATTTGAACCTGTACTAGGGTTAATCGCAGAATCTACACTTGTCCCCTCTAGATGCGCTTTCATTTGAAAAAATCTAGCCTTATCTCTAGGGTGTGTTTTTATGTGCCTAGTCAAACTACCTGTGCCGCTACGGTCTCCTACATATTTATGCGACATTAATTTCCCACAAGTTTTACACTTAGCCTTATTTTTTTCTCTTACTTGAGTAAAAAAATTCCAAACTAATGATGTTTCTAAGCGTTTAGCAGGTTCTCTATTAAAAGTAGGAGTTTCTACAGGTGGGTCGACCGGTGCATCACTTGGGTTATTAAGAGGACTAGTAGGTGTATCATCTAAATCCGGTGCTTGAGTTTCATCATCATCCTCATTTTCCTCATTATTTTCTAAGATGGTTTCATTAGGATAAAGAGCATTCATAATTTCATCATCTAATCTATCACCTGGTGCAACATTATGATAAAATTCACTATCGGTAAATTGAAAACAAGGGTGATCACTATCAAGAATTACGGAAGGAGGAGGACGTCTAGGTTGGCGACTACTTTCAACTTGCTTATCTTTTCTAGGTCGGGGAGCCGGGGGAAGGGTAGTTGGTTGGCCACTACTTTCACCGGTTTTATCTTTTCCTTTACCAAACATTTTTTTCAAAGTAAATGCCATATTAATTATAATTATGCAAACTAAACCACACAAAAATATATTATAAAAACGTAAGAGTTGAAACGAGTTTACCGGATTGCCGAACAACTTCTTGAAAATTGAAAATCGTTGAACACTTGAAAACTTCAATTCAACAACTTCACAATTTTTCACGAAATTTCAACAATAAATTAAGTAATTGTAGTAGAGAGATTGAGAGAGATTGAGAGATATTGAGAGATATTGATGAATTGGTGAATAAAAATGAAAGAATGAGGGGGTATTTATAGTTGAGAAATGGGGAAAAGTGTAATTATATAAAGTTTGGGGTTAAAATAAAGTTTGGGGGCCAAATGGCCATTTTTTTAACTTAAAAAACGGTCATATTTTCAGCCCAAACGGCTAGATTTTAAATATGGCCGTTTGATTTTTTTTTTTTTTTTTTTTTTTTTTAAAATAGCCGTTGGGCCCGCCAGGCCCGCCAGGACCGGCCCAGGCCCGCCTGCCGGTCCCGGGCCAAACGGTCCCGGGCTCGTGGGCTCAACCATGGAGACCAGCCCGTGACGGGCTCAGAGGCCCACCAAGACCGGCCCACCCAGGACCGGCCCACCAGGCCCACCAGGCCCGTTAGGACCGCGGGCCCGGTCCGGTCCGGTTCAGGCCCGGCCCACCGAGCAGCATTACGCCTGGGCCAATGGAAAAGAACCGCCAAGTGCGATCCCTGGATTCCCTGAGCTTTTCCCCAGGACAAATGAGACCTCCAAAATCCCCATAAGTTATCCAAATACCCCACTGGGATATCCCACCATTTTAGCCCACTTTGCTGGAACACCTTCTGAGTCTCGCCCCCAGGTTTTAGCTTCAAGCGCGGCTTCAAACATATTCACCGCGCCACCTTGTTCAGCTACGGCACAACCTGCTTTACCTAGGCCTAACTTTGATTCATCTTCCTTCACATTTCAAGCACCATCTTTCCATGTGGAACCTCCTCAGTTTCCTACTTATACTTACCCTCAACCACCCCAATTTGAGTTCCCTGCGGGGCAGGAAAGACCACCAAAACTCCCGAGCAAGAAGAGATTGTGAGGAAGATGAGGAGTATGGAACAGAGTCTCAAAAGCATAGAGGGTTTGAGCGGACAGAAAAGTGTATCCTAAGCCGATTTATGCATGTTCCCTCATGTGCACCTACCATTGGGATTCAAAACCCCAAAATTTGAGAAGTACGATGGCCATGGTGATCCTATTGCCCATCTCAAGAGATATTGCAATCAGCTGCGAGGAGCCGGTGGAAAGGAAGAACTACTCATGACCTATTTCAAAGAAAGTCTGGTTGGCTTCGCATCTGAGTGGTACATGGACCAAGATATATCCCGATGGCACATCTGGGACGATCTTGCTAGAGATTTCGTCAGGCAGTTCCAGTACAACATTGATATTGCTCCAGATAGGAACTCATTGACAAACTTGAAAAAGAAATCCTTAGAAAGCTTCCGAGAGTATGCAGTTAAATGGCGTGAGCAGGCATCCAGGGTAAAACCTCCGATGGATGAAGTTGAAATGGTCACAGTTTTCCTTTAAGCTCAGGAAGCTGACTACTTCCAGAATATGATGTCCGCAATGGGTAAACCGTTCGCTGAAGCTATCAAGATTGGTGAAATGGTTGAAAATGGGCTAAAAACTGATCGAATTCTAAGCCAATCCGCTATCAGAGGTACCTCCCAAGCCATTCAGGGTGGGTCTAGAGGAATAGCAAAGGGAAAGAAAAGGGAAGAAACATTCATGGCAGCGTCGGGTACAAGGAGAAACTATGCTCCCAGATCCCTTTTCTCTGAAAGGACCCCGCAACACTATTACCCTCACCAAGATTTGGCCTATACTCCTCATCCATACTCGGTCATGAATACTCAGCCTTATGTCCGGCCACAACAACAAGCCAACAGAAATCAAGCTCCATTTCCTAGAAACCAACCTCCTTACCAAACCCACTACAAACCCCGTCTTCCACAAAATAATTTCCACCCTCATGAACCGCCCAAGAGACCAAATTTCACACCAATTGGTGAAACCTACTCCAGTTTGTTACCGAAGCTTGTTCAAATGGGTCTGCTACAGCCTGTTCCTCAAACCAGGCAAAACCCAGCATCACCCGCTTACAGAGCCGGTACCCGATGCACCTAACACTCAGGGGCAAAAGGGCATGACATAGATGATTGCTGGACTCTGAAGAGAGCCGTGGAGAACTTGATAGAACAAAGGAAGATAGTGTTGAGGGATGAAGAGGTTCCCAATGTGACCAACAACCCACTTCCAGCCCACAACAACGGGCCGGTAATTGGAATGATTTGTGAGGATGAGGAATTTGACCCAGCATTGAAGGCCATCATTGCCATTGCTGGCAAAGAAAAGAAACCAAAAGTTTCCTCGAAGCAAGATAAAGGGGAGAAAAAGAAAGAAACTACCCCTCCAAAGTCAGAGAAGAACATGGAAGTTGAGACAGGGGCAACGCCTCTCAAAGATGTTGTTCTCTACGTTCCTCAAGGCCGTAAAGAAAAGCAGATGACATTGAGTCCTCCCAGGAGATTCGAGCTGAACAAAACAACCCAGATGTATGTGCCCAAGGGGGTTTATATGATGCGGGGGCCAATTAAACCATCAAGGCTGAATGAGCCCGTGGTTATTGGATGCGCGCCACAGAAGCCCATGAAAGATCCTACTACTGTGCTCTGGAACTACAACAAAACGGTGGTGACCTATAAAGGCGAAGAAATCCCAGGAAAAGTTCAAGAAAATAACCCTGTTGAAAAGTATTCCAATTTAGAAGAGGTAAACAACGCTACTAGAAAGCGCTTCCCACTTAAGAAGCCTGTGAGTGCCGAAGAAGCGGAGGTTTTCTTCCAAATCATGAAAATGGCAGATTATGAGGTGATTGACCAGCTTCAAAAATTTCCCGAACAAGTCTCCCTGTTGGCTTTGTTGATGAATTCTGCCGAACATCAGAAGGTATTGATCAAGACCCTTAACGAAGCATATGTGCCTGTTGACATTTCTGTAGAGCAGTTGGAGAGAATGGCGGAAAGATTTTTCGCAATCAACCAGATCACTTTCAGCAAAACTGATTTACCCTCAGAAGGGGCCGCACATAACAAAGCCTTGCACCTAACAGTCAAATGCGAAGGGCACTACGTGAAAAGGGTGATGTTGGACGGAGGCTCTGGAGTAGACATTTGCCCACTTTCAACTCTACAGCGCATGGAAATTGGGACCGAAATAATCCGACCTAACAATGTCTGTGTACCTGCCTTCATTGGCATCAAAAGGGACACAATTGGAGAAATCGATCTAATCCTGACCATCGGCCCAGTAGACTTTGAAGTAACCTTCCAGGTTCTAGACATGGACACATCTTACAACTTTATTTTGGGGAGACCATGGATTCATGCAGCAGGGGCTGTACCCTCCACTCTTCATCAGATGGTGAAGTTCGAGCATAAGGACCAAGAGATCGTGGTCCACGGAGAAGATGAGCAATCAATTTATCGGGACCCATCAGTCCCATGTCTTGAAGCAAGAGAGGGGAGTGAGCATATAGTTTATCAGGCTTTTGAAATTGTGGTTGCAGACCAGTACAAAGAAGGAAAACTTTGCCCCCAACCTTTCCTTTCTAATGCATCAATCATGGTGGCCAAAGAAATGATCCGACATGGCTTCAAAATATGGAAGGGACTTGGGAAATCATTGCAAGGGATAGTTGAACTTATCACCCTGCCCACCAGTGAAAAGTTCTTCGGGGTAGGCTTCCGACCCACTCCAGCTGATAGAAGATGGGCAAATGATAGAAAGAAAGATGGTTGGGTTTTGCCTCAGCCGGTTCCGTATCTTTACAGAACATTTGTCAAGCCAAAATACCAGAAGAAAGAAGAAGATGAGGCCTTTACTGCCGAAGAGATTGAGGAGATCTGTGGGGCAATGAGGAAGATACTATATGAAACCCACATGGTCCAGCTAGGGGAGGGCTCAAGCACCACTGAGGTGCTATATATGGGACCCAATGCCAAGCTGCAGAATTGGAAGGCTACCCCATTCCCAATCAGGCGGGAGTCCCGGTAGACCTGTCCTGCCACTTTTTCTACATCCCGAGTTATGTCAGGGTGTAACTCGGATGTTTTCTTTCTTTAGTTTCTTGTCTTTTAATTACCTATGTGAACCATGTTATCTTCAAAATTCAATGAAATGAAATTAATATTTCATCGTTCATCTCTCTTCATTCTTTCTGATTTTGTTACTTTTTCTTATTTCTTCCTTCAGTTCTAATAATGCAGCTTTAAATAACATGACATGCTTGCGGACTTCATGCCCAGATCCAAACACGCTGTCTAACTGCGAAATAATGAACCAAGAACCGGAATATGATGAAGAAGAGGCTTTTAAGGAAATAAATCGAGAATTGGAAAAATTTGAGAATAAACCTAAACCAAACTTAAATGAAACCGAGCTAGTTAATTTGGGTAGCTCGAAAGAGGTCAAAGAAACCAAGATAAGCATTCATACAGATGAAAGAACCAGGGATGCATTGATCCAACTTTTGTTTGAATTCAAAGATGTGTTTGCTTGGTCATACGATGACATGCCAGGATTAAGTGTCGATCTAGTGGTCCATAAATTGCCAACATACCCCGACTATTCCCCTATCCAGCAAAAAACAGAAGTTTAAAGTTGATATCAGTGACAAGATTAAAGAAGAGGTCACAAAACAATTGAAGGCGGGAGTGATCCGAGTGGTCCGATACACCACCTGGCTGGCTAATATAGTCCCTATGCCGAAGAAAGATGGGAAAATCCGGGTGTGCGTTGACTACCGAGATCTGAACAAAGCAAGACCCAAGGACAATTTTCCTTTACCAAACATCCACATCCTTGTTGTTAACTGCGCCAAACAGGAAATACAGTCTTTTGTGGATTGTTACGCAGGATACCACCAAGTGTTGATGGATGAAGAAGATGCAGAAAAGACAGCTTTTACCACACCTTGGGGCATTTACTGTTATAGAGTCATGCCATTTGGTTTGAAAAATTCCGGGGCAACCTACATGAGGGCCATGACTGCCATTTTTCATGATATGATGCACCAAGAGATAGAGGTGTATGTGGACGATGTAATCATTAAATCCAAAACCCAGGACGACCACGTTCGGGACTTGAGAAAATTCTTTGAGCGGTTGAGCAAATATGATTTGAAAATGAACCCAGCCAAATGTGCATTAGGAGTACCATCCGGCAAACTCTTGGGATTCATAGTCAGTCGGAGGGGCATCGAGTTAGATCCAACAAAGATAAAGTCTATTCGGGATTTGCCTCCTCCAAGAACCAAGAAAGATGTTATGAGTTTTTTGGGAAGATTGAATTACATCAGTCGTTTCATCGCTCAGTTGACCTCCACGTGTGAACCCATATTTAAGTTGTTAAAGAAAGATGCAACAATCAAATGGACAGCTGAATGTCAAGAAGCTTTTGATAAAATCAAGGAATATCTGTCGAATCCGCCGGTCTTGGTCCCACCTGAGCCAGGGAGGCCTCTGTTCTTGTACCTGACCGTCATGGAAAATTCTTTTGGTTGTGTCCTCGGGCAACATGACATGACCGGAAAGAAAGAGCATGCCATTTACTATCTGAGCAAGAAGTTTACTAGTTATGAAGCCAAGTACACTTTATTGGAAAGAACTTGTTGTGCTTTGACATGGGTCGCTCAGAAGCTGAGGCATTATTTGCAAGCTTACACTACCTACATCATAACCAGGTTGGATCCTTTAAAGTACATATTTCAGAAACCAATGCCCACTGGGAGATTAGCGAAGTGGCAGATCTTGCTCACGGAGTTTGACATAGTCTATGTCACTCGCACGACAATGAAAGCCCAGGTGTTAGCAGATCATTTGGCTGAGAACCCGATTGATGATGAGTACCAACCTTTGAGAACTTACTTCCCAGATAAAGAAGTAAATTCAGTTGAGGCGATATCTGAAGACGCTCATGCTTGGAAGATGTTTTTTGATGGGGCTGTATACATCAAAGGTGTAGGAATTGGGGAAATCTTGATCTCACCCACTGGTCAACACTATCCGGCTACAGCTAGGCTTCGTTTCTTTTGCACGAACAATACAGCTGAATATGAAGCCTGCATCATGGGCATGAATATGGCGATCGATCAAGATGTTGAAGATTTGTTGATTATGGGGGATTCTGATCTGATTATCCGGCAAGCCCAAGGTGAATGGGAAACTCGAGATGTCAAGCTTATTCCTTATCGGTAGCACGTGGAGGATCTCGACAAGCGATTCAAATCAATAGAGTTCAGGTATATCCCGCGGTGTCATAATGAACTAGCCGATGCACTTGCCACCTTAGCTTCAATGTTACCTTATCCAGGCAATGCCCACATCGATCCCTTGGAAATCTAAATTAGGGAAAGACGCGGTTACTGTAATGTAATCGAGGCGGGACCAAGTACCCAGCCATGGTACCATGATGTTAAGAGGTTCTTGAAAACACAAAAATACCCCGAACATGCTACTGGAGATCAAAAGAGAACTATTAGGCGGCATGCGAGTGGATTCTTTTTGAGCAGCGAGGTATTGTATAAAAGAACCCCAGATCTCAACTTGTTAAGATGTGTTGACGCCGAAGAAGCAGGAAGAATCATGCATGAAGTACACGCAGGAGTGTTGGACCTTATATGAACGGGTATGTCTTGGCAAAGAAAATCCTTCGAGCCAGCTATTATTGGATAACTATGGAGAAAGACTGCTTCAGCTTCGTCCGAAAATGTCATCAGTGTCAGGTGCATAGAGATCTGATTCATGTACCTCCAACAGAGCTACATCCTATATCGGCATCGTGGCCTTTTGTCTCCTAGGGTATGGATGTCATTGGTCCAATTGAGACGAAAGCTTCAAATGGGCACAGATTCATATTGGTCGCTATTGACTACTTCACAAAATGGGTCGAAGCTGTCACTCTCAAATCGGTCACTAAGAAAGCCGTGGTGGATTTTGTACATTCAAATCTTATCTGTCGTTTCGGTATTCATGCAACTATTATCTCAGATAATGCGGCAAACCTGAATAGTCACTTGATGGAGGATGTATGCGAACAGTTCAAAATAAAGCATAGGAACTCCACTCCTTATCGGCCCAAAGCCAATGGCGCTGTTGAAGCGGCAAACAAAAACATCAAGAAGATTTTGAGAAAGACAATCCAGAGTTCCAGACAGTGGCATGAACAGTTACCTTTTGCCTTGCTGGGATATCGCACTACAGTGCGCACATCAGTAGGCGCAACCCCATACTTGTTGGTTTATGGGACCGAGGCTGTGATACCGGCATAGGTAGAAATTCCTTCGCTCCGGACCATTGTCGAAGCAGAGATTGAAGATAGCGAATGGGTTAAGACTCGATTGGAGCAGTTGAACTTAATTGATGAAAAACGAATGGCTGCGGTCTGTCACGGGCAGTTGTACCAACAAAGAATAGCCCGTGCTTACAACAAGAAAGTGCGACCCAGGAATTTTGAAGTAGGTCAACTAGTGTTAAGGCGCATTCTTCCACATCACCAGGAAGTGAAAGGAAAATTTTCTCCTAATTGGAAAGGTCCGTACATCATCAGGAAGATATTACCAAGAGGAGCGTTATATCTGGGTGATATTGAAGGAAATGATCCTGAAACAGCTGTGAATGTGGATGCAGTCAAAAGGTACTATGTCTGAGTTTACTTCGGTGATGTCTTGGCACATTTGAGATGATGAAGGCTTTTATTCCCGCTACCTAGACACTATCAACATTTTTTTTATAAACCTTTTGAGCCGGTTACATTTCTTTAGCTAACTTCTTTGGAATCCAAAAACACCGTTGAACCCAAAAAAAACAAAAACAAAAAAACAAAAAAAAATGTTTTCTTGAACTACGTCTGACTTGATTCCGAAAGGATACGTAGGCAGCCTCTCTCTAGGGTTCAGTCATACCAAAATAAAAATCCAAATTCCCTCAAAAATGAAATTGGGGCAGATGTTGTAATGGTCCCGCGGTAATCCCGTTTGAATGGTTCCAAAGTTGTAAATCAATCCAAATCATTTTTTTTACCCAAATCCTTTCAAGTCCTTTAGATCAATCAATGAGAATGTTCAAGGATCAGAGGACACAGCTACTTGGATCTGATGCAATAAAAATGAGAGAAATAAAATGAGAGAGTCTTATTGGTGAAAACCCACACGGGCACCATAAGGCGACGGTGAGCAGAAAAACTGAAAATGAGAGAGCATGTTTAGTGAAAACTCGTAAAGAGTGCTATCAGGCGACGATGAGAAGAGAAATGAGAGAGGTCGATTGGCGAAAACCCGCAAAGGGCGCCGTCGATCGAAAAGAAGACACCCCCCACCACGGAAAGAGTCCTGGCCAGGTTTCTCGATTTGGAGATGTGGTTCACAATGAGTTGGATAGTTGGGAATATCGGGTATCCAGTCTAAGAAGCATGTTATGTCTATTGAAGTCTGCATGCACCCCAGATAAGTCCTTCTTTCCCCCAAAAGGGACGTTTCTCCTTAAATTAATTTTTTTTTCTTGTCCTTTCTTTACTTTTCCTTGAATCCTTTTCGGTCTAACTCTATTCCGAAACTAATACGAAGAAAAGGTGGCAAGATTGGTTTTATAGGGTTTTGATTAATAAAGCCAAGTTAAAAGAAAAGTACCCAGCCTTAGTGGGTGCATCAAGTCGATCCCAACTGGCCATGATAGCCGATGCTCTGAAATCAGAGTTATTGAAAATGAAAAGAAATCCAAAGTCAAATTCCCCTAGAAGCAGATTAAAATGAAAGGGCCAAAGCCATATACGGGTGAGCCGTCATGATAAATTTTGAAAGTTGAGTTTCCTCGGTTTTAGGAGAGAGACCAATCTTTAAGAAAAGCCAGCAAGCGGCAGAGGTTCTCGCCAAAAGAGTTGGGCCGAGATCAAGTGATCAAAAATAATGAAGGCCACAAAACCGACCACCGTTTCAAACTAACAATTGTTCTTTGTTTGAAAATTGAAACAGGTGCAATCCAAAGCAACAGTACAAGAAGCAGGTATAACCAAAATGGAAAAAGAAATGTGCAAGTGCTAGAAATAGCTTAGCAACAATAATCAACCCAAAAGGGAAGTCTCCTCCAAATTCTTTCCTGCATTTTTTTTACTAAAAAATGAATCGAAAGAAAATAGATAAGAAGAAAAAAAAATGGTAGTTTAGAAGCCCCAAAATCAATCTTTTACGCATTTTGCCAACATTAGGGCTCTAATCCCTGAGTTGAGCTTTTTTAGACATAGGGCCTCCATTCCCTAGTCGTCTTTACCAATATTAGGGCTCTAATCCCTAAGTTGAGATTTTAGACATAGGGCCTCCATTCCCTAGTCGCCTTTACCAATATTAGGGCTCCAATCCCTAAGTTGAGATTTTAGACATAGGGCCTCCATTCCCTAGTCGCCTTTACCAATATTAGGGCTCCAATCCCGAAGTTGAGATTTTAGACATAGGGCCTCCATTCCCTAGTCGCCTTTACCAATATTAGGGCTCCAATCCCTAAGTTGCGATTTTAGACATAGGGCCTCCATTCCCTAGTCGCCTTTACCAATATTAGTGTTTCAATCCCTAAGTTGAGATTTTAGACATATGACCTCCATTCCCTAGTCACCTTTACCAATATTAGGGCTCCAATCCTTGAGTCGAGAAATTTTCCTTAGCCAACATTAGGGCTCCAATCCCTGAGCTGAGCGACTTTCTTTAGCCGACATTGGGGCTTCAATCCCTGAGTTGAGCAATTTTCCTTTAGCCGACATTAGGGCTCCAATCCCTGAGTTGAGCAATTTTCCTTTAGCCTACATTAGGGCTCCAATCCCTGAGTTGAGCAATTTTCCTTTAACCGACATTAGGGATCCAATCCTTGAGTTGAGCTATTTTCTTTTAGCCAACATTAGGGCTCCAATCCCTGAGTTGAGCAAGTTTCCTTTAGCCGATATTAGGTCTCCAATCCCTGAGTTGAGCGATTTTTCTTTAGCCGACATTAGGGCTCCAATCCCTGAGTTGAGCAATTTTCCTTTAGCCGACATTAGGGCTCCAATCCCAGAGTTGAGCGATTTTCTTTTAGCCGACATTAGGGCTCCAATCCCTGAGTTGAGCAAGTTTCCTTTAGCCGACATTAGGGCTCCAATCCCTGAGTTGAGCAATTTTCTTTTAGCCAACATTAGGGCTCCAATCCCTGAGTTGAGCGATTTTCTTTTAGCCGACATTAGGGCTCCAATCCCTGAGTTGAGCAAGTTTCCTTTAGCCGACATTAGGGCTCCAATCCCTGAGTTACGCAATTTTTCTTTAGCCGACATTAGGGTTCCAAACCCTGAGTTGAGCAATTTTCCTTTAGCCAACATTAGGGCTCCAATCCCTGAGTTGAGCAAGTTTCCTTTAGCCGACATTAGGGCTTCAATCCCTGAATTGAGAGATTTTTCTTTAGCCGACATTAGGGCTCCAATCCCAGAGTTGAGCGGTTTTCCCTTTTTAGCCAATATTAGGGCTCCAATCCCTGAGTTGAGCGTTTTGCCTTTTGCAAATATTAGGGCTCCAATCCCTGAGTTGCGCCTTTTAGACTTGAGGTTTCCAATCCCCTCATCAATTCTGTAGATTTTTATGGCAATTAACTCACAAAATTTTCCTAGTGAAACTGGGGCAGAAAAATTTCGTTCGTTTGTTTGTTTTGTTGTCTGAGCAAGTTTGACCTCGAGGGACAGGGATCGAGATGACCTATGGGTTGAGTCTCAATCCAGAATAAAGAAAGGAAGAAAAGAACAAAAAAGAAGATGAGCCCAAATACTGGAGCAAACAAGTGCAGATCGCTCAAAATCTGATTGAAGTCACGAGCTCCGCAATTCCCGCTTCACTCAATGCTGCAGAAATAAACAAGCGCCTACAATTTGCGAGCATCAAGATTCAGATCGAAGTCTACAAGCAGAATCAGCTAAACTCAAGATCAAGTTGCGAAAGAATTATAGATAGGAATCTTGTAACTAGTAGTTAATAGGCATAGCTAGCTTAGCTTTGATTTTTCGTTTTAATGTAATAAGGAGGTCGGTGAGTAGTAGTAGCAGCAGCAACAACAGTAACAGTAAACTCGCAGCGTCATGGTAGTCTCAGCTACCAAAACTTCCCGAACTACATTGACCTGATTCCTGTTTAGCCCAGGATATGTAGGAAACCTCTGAAGCAAAGGTTCGGTCAAATCTTTCAAAAAAAATGCTTCACACGGAGTATTCCAACGGGAAAAAATCGCTCGTATCCGCTCACTTTATCGGGGAAGCTGTGAGCATGTGATTTTTGCTTCACGGAAATTACTCCAAAAGAAATCGAAAAAAACAAAACAAGTTACCTTTGGGTACAATTTTGAGAATTTACGTGACATTTTGGTAATTATTTTGTCCGTAAATGTTTACCTTGTTGTAGTTAATTAAAAAATACAAAAATACAGGTCGCATGCATATTTAGGATTTAATTGTGCATTTAGGAATTAATTAAACCATAATTTGGTTTTGAAGGGGAAAATCACAAAAATATGCATTTTTATTCTATCTGTCGTCATTGTGTGATTTTATTTTAACTAAATGTTTTAATTTGTGTGTTAATTATTGTTGAAAGTTAATTAATATTTGTGTAGTTTAATTTTGGTTTTAATTTAATTAGGAATTTTTGTTTAAATTAAAAGAATGAAAAGGGAAGAAAATACCGGATTTGGGCCAAAAATTCAATTGAAAATCAGGCCCAATCCATTACATTGACCTAGTCCATGACATGGGCTTCCAAACGACGTCGTTTAGGTGTATTTGATCTGAGCCGTTCATCTCACTTCATCTAACGGCTCCAGGCTTTCCCAGATACCCGACCCATTTCACCCAAAGACCGACCCAGTCTCCACGCGAGACCAAACGACGTCGTCCCCTTAAGTGAAAAGATCAAGGTCGTTGATCATCAATGATCCAACGGCCAAAATTTAACTCCCCCGTCCCGTATATAAACCCTCATCTCTCACCCCACGCCCCCGTAACCAAACACCCCCATGCACCCCTTCGTCTCTATCAACTCAGAGACGAAACCAATCAGCAAACCCTAGCCGCCGTTGAACCCCTAAGCCTGAAACCCGGCGGAAACGATGCCGGTGACCACCAAATTAACACCCCTAGTGCACCTTGACCCCCTGGACACGAATCTATAAACCGTTTGGCTCGAATCAACCTATATCATCTCGAATCTTCATCTGAAGATTCGAGCCAAACCTCAACCTATACTAACCAACCCCAAATTCACACCAGTTACTCCCCTGACCTCCCTCGTGACCAAACCAAGCCTGGTTTGGTTCGAATAGAACCAGAAAAGCTCAAACCCCTAATCGAAGCCCCAAGAACCCTAGAAATCCAAGAACAAGGAATTTGTCCAAATTAGCAGAGGGTGTGGGGTCTAATAGACCTTAGTCGAAGTGTTCTCCGTTGAGAACACTTGATTAAGGTCCATTCGACCACAAAAAGGTCGAGTTTGAGTTCAGACTTGGGTCATCTAGTTTATTTGAGGTATTCTTTTTCCCTTTCTGTTTGTTCTATTTTTTGTTTGTTTTGTTATCCGTTTGTGTGGTTAGAATGATTTTATTTCCAATTTATGTGCTTTTTTCTTTTTCTTCTCCAAATCAGACCTTTTATTTGGTCGAAATTTTCGTCTGTTCGTTGTTAAGTGTATGTGTTAAACTATATAATCGATTGGAATGAGTTTTGTCGATTAATTAGGGTAATTCCATGTTTTGTCAGTACAACTTGAATCACCTGTGTGTACTGTTCGATTCTGATCATTAGCTATTGACTGTATATGTTGTAATTCATATAGTCGATTGGATAAATGTCGTCAATTAGTTTTAACAGGTTGGGATGTTAGAAACCTGCAAATTGTTCAGTTTTAATGGTCTGTCAGTTTAATACTAATATACCACTAAGCTAATGAATAAAATAGGGATCAATAGTGGGAGTGATAATATGTTAAGTGCCTTTAGTGGCTGGAAATCAGAAATAACATGGGGTTTAATTTTAAAAATAGAAATGGCCAGTTAAAAGACTGACAGGTTTTTGAATTAACTAGTGAAAAAGGTACTACTTGAGTTGGCTTAGTGACTTTACTAGTGGGAAATCAGTAACAGCATGGGTTTAATGATAAAAAGGTAGAAATGCACATGAGGAGGGAATAAAACAGGCTGACAGTGAAATGTTTGAATAAAAGAATGGCCAATTCTAGTCTTTAAATAGACTGGATTTTGGACAAGAGGGGGGGAGAGAGTGGACTGAATTTTGAAAAATCAGAATTTGAGAGCAAAAAAAAAAAAGAGGCTGAACTTTTACTTTAATAATATCAGGCTGCTTTTCTTTGAGTGTTGTTCAAAAATCAGTAAACTACTATTGTCTTGTACCTGTCTCTTTTCTGCTTTGACTGTGATTGCATTTTGGTGTTGCTGGGTTTCAATCGGTTACTGGGTTATTCTACTGATCATTTACTGGATTCTGCTGGTTTTGCCGTGTTGTTGAACCTGTTGTTGCTGTGTATTTACACTACTGCTGCTTCTACTGATCTTCATCTTCTTTCCTTGCTTTCCAAATACCAGGTACATAAACCGATACACTGGTACATCTTGTAAGCTACTCGAAGCATGAATGCAAAAATGGGAAAGATTTGAAGCTGTAGTTTAATGTAGTCTTTTCTTTCTTTTACTGTCTGTACTTAGAACATTCTATGCGCTGCCCATGTAAACTCTGGTTATATACTGAATCTCGGTTGTATATATGTTAGCTAGTTGCCTTCACTAGAATCAGGTAGTTGTTGGTTATGTATAACATGGGCACTATCCTATAGCAGTTTAAGTTGTAAACTTCTTCCCCGTAGGCTTTTAGTTTAAAAGGACTAATAGTGTAGTTGTAACATTCTTCTAGTTCAATTTGTTCGATTAAACAGCATGTTCCGAATACACATCAAGCCTTAGGTTGATTACTCAATAGTTCAAACTATTTTAGTTAACAACTTGCTCATCTAAATTCGTAAAAACGGGTTTCATTAGGTATCACTTTAATTTCGGATTCTTAAAGTTTGAACATGTGTAGAATCATTTAGCTAAGCCCAACATCTGAATAAGGATGGCATAGGTCCAGTTTTACCCCTTATACATTGGACCTGGGCCCATAATTGTTAACCGACTGCCCTTATTGTATCGTTTTCAGATTTAACGACTAACTTTCGAAACTCAACTATAATAACTCATGAGCATGTAAATAAGTTAGAACTCTTTTTCTTTCATTATAGAGACGAACGAAATAGAAAACATAGTCACTATAGGTCAATCCTTTTAAAATAAAAATGAGGCGTGCCTTTCCAAACAAAAATGCACAAGCTGCGGGGTCCTCTATACGTGTTTGTAAAGTTGCTTAGACTCCGGGACGGGCCGTTTAGCAAAGTTTCACGGCCTTGCCCAAAATAACGATACGCCAATCGCTTAGGGCGCGTCTTTAATAAAATTACTTCCCTAAGTATGGGTGTGCATTTATGCAACCCAAATCCAAATCTCAACAGAGTCGAAACGTGTCTATGACCACGGGTACATTGATTGTGACGAGCTTCGAGATACGTTTTCACGACGTTGCAATTCTATTAAAAAATAATAATAAAAGTGGTTTAAACTTAATAAAAGCACACAAGTTATAACATGTATTAAAATCAGATATTTAGCAATTATAACAATTTAAGCGACCGTGCTAGAACCACGTGATCCGTGGGTGCCTAACACCTTCCCTCGGGTCAACAGAATTCCTTACTTAGAATTTCTGGTTCGCAGACTTCATTTGGAAAGTCGAAAATTTCCTCGATTTGGGATTCAAGATAAACCGGTGACTTGGGACACCAAAAGCCAAACATTTCCCAAGTGGCAACTCTGAAATAAATAAATAATCCCATTTTCGAATAATGTCACTTAAAATGGAAAAACTCCCTCACGCATTTATCCTTCGGGGCAGGTGCGCAAAAAGGAGGTGTGACAGCTCTGGCGACTCTGCTAGGGATCGAACCCAGAACTTCGGTTCAGGGTTCAAGAATTCGAGCTTAGAATAACTATTATAGTTGGCTTGTTTTATCTGATTTTTACATGTTGAGCCTAATGTGCTAAATGCCGCTTTTACCGCTTTGATATTGTTTGGACTGTATATAATTTGCTACGAAACCTTCCTCTCTCTGAGTCTTCTAAATCATCTGGGAAGTGTGCACTCCGTGTGACTTCTTTTCTGTTAGAGTCTTATCCCAATATTAGAACGAGGTTCGGACAAGTTGCAAAGCCGGTGAAGCTTCTGTATTACCGGTACGCTGCCCCCCTCGGCTCGAGCTGTCTGCTCGGGTAAGTAGGTCTAGAACAATAAACCCAGGTTTTTAAACCTAGTATAACAAGCCTCATGCCGGATCCCTAGTAGGAACGTTTGTTTGCATCATGTGCATTTGACCTTGGAGACTCAACACAGGGGTTGGGTCTGTCTAGGACAGGTACCCAAATGAAAAAGACCATCCTGATGCATCTTACGTGCTATTTGCGCATTTGTTTGTTTCGGCTTGCATGTTGACCGACTTTCTAGAACAAAAAAATCAAGAAAAAAGAAGAAGAGAAAATCAAAATAAATAATAATAAAAATAAGTAATAATAATATAGGAATGAGAGATAGGTATTTAGAGATTTCCGAAATCTCCAAATGAGCCAAATTTTTTAACTGCCATGTTCTGTCAAAACTGGCGAACTATGCTAGTTTGATTATCACCGAATGTGGGATACGTAGGCAACCCCCATCGGGTCCAGCTTCATTTTTGTAAAAAATAGCCCAAAAAGAATAAAAAAATTTGTTTTGATTTGTAAATAAGAAGGTGGTGTCATTCTTGTCTAAAATAGTTGAATGTCCACAAAAGGGCGCCGGAAGGCCGTTTTTGCAAGAACAACCACTTTTAGTATTTTTTTTTTAGGTTTTGGCCGTTTAGCAAACACAGCCTTAAAGTCTTCTTCCCCGAAGTGCTGAAAGGCCGTATTTGCAAAGCCAGATTTTTATGAATTTTTTTTTAAAAAAAATAAAAAATAGTGATAACCTTTTCTTGAGTCAAAATGAGTCATAACCTTTTAAATTAAATCACCCTAATAAATGTGCAGGATGAGCACAGATGAAAATGAACCCTTCGCAACTCTTGAAGAGATCCCCTTACAACTCCACATGTGGTAGAATGACCTAGGAAAAGGTAGCCGAGGAACTGTGATAAAAGTTTTGGGTGGTCATGTCGGACTGTTTAACATCAAGCCAAGATTGGACGTGATTGAAGCCTTGATACCTTTTTGGGATCTGACTCGCAATGTGTTTCGCTTTTCTGATTTTGAGCTCACACCCACGCTAGAGGAAATTGCGGGTTACGCCGGCCTTAGCGGAAACTTTAGAAGTCGGTACCCGGTGTCACCGAGACCAGTATCTCCTCACAAGTTTCTAGATATGTTGAGTATTAGCCGAGATATTCAGGATGAGAATTTGAATTTGACCGGTTTAGATTGCATCAAAGAATTTGAAAGCCGAGTGGCGGGGGTTGAATTTCCAGAGGGTACCGAAGTTTGGTTTGCTCGTTTGAGTTCTTTAACTTCGGATAAAATTGAGTGGACGTTTTGATGGCTCCCTGCCACCGAAGTCATATACATGTCAGCTAAAGTGTACTACTTTCTCTTAATGGGCATCCGAAGCATTCAACCATATGCTCATCACAGGGTTTTGCGCCAACTGGGAAGATTTCAAACCGTCCCCCATGATGAAGATTTGAGTATACATGTTGTCGAATTGGGCCCTAAGGCTGTATATCCAGAAGGAGGAGTTCGCCAAGTTTGGAATGAGTGCAGATTTCTCGAACCTAAGACTATGGTGCGGGATCTAGCTAGAGGTGAGGTGGACCCCAATTATATTGTTTGGTTTGGCAAAAGATTTCAAATTCGTCGAGAGCCCGAGAGACCTGCTAAGAGACCTCATGTCCAGCAATTCACTAATGACTCGCAGAAGCAGTGGGGCTGGTTGGCAAAAGAAGAAAGTTATAGGGTTAAGATAAGTAAATTAGAGGGACAAATTAGGGACCTCAAATTTGGCCACAGTATCCAAGTTGCCGCAGATGAAGGGGAAAAGAAAAAGCTAACTCAGGAAAACGAAGCTCTCAAGGCTCAAATCCATAAAATGAGAATAGCTACTAGAAACCCGGAAAGAAGCCGGGCAGATGAAAGGCTTATAAGCGGTCTGAGAAAGAAGGTACTCGAGTGTCAAGATGACCTAGAAAAATCTGAGGCTGGTCTAGCAAAAGTCCGAGCACAGTTGGCAGATAATGCAGAAGGGTCGGCAGAGTTTGCGCGACAAATGAAAAGAAAATATGAGGGGACAATCGCCAACCTAAAGAGAAAGCTAATCACCCTTGAAAATGAGGTGGACAAACAGGCCAGGAATTTTAAAGGCGATAGGGAACATTGTTATGCTTTTATGGCCCAAATGGACAAAGATATCCAAAAATTACGGAATCAAAATCATCATGACACTCAAGTGTTGGAAGCCCGGAGTCAGCAAATCGGGCGTTTACTTCAAGAAAAGGGTATTGTCCGAGAGAGGGTTAGAGCCATTGCCGACTACATCGTACTGAAATGTCACGCATGTGAGGGTATGACTCAGACCACTTTCTTCGCTGCTGCAACGACATTTGTCAGCCAGATAATAAATTATTTGAAGCGGCTTCAAGGGGATCTTGCACGTAGGCCCGTGAGACCAAATGATGTCCCACGGGCCCCAGGAGTCGAAGCATTGATGTATTCATAATTTTTTCACTTATTGAGTCTGTATTTTGGAAATTATTTTAGTCTGTTGGTAGTTTTAAAATTCCAAGAAAATGAGTAATTTGAAGTCTTTTGTAATAGGGAGTTTAGGAGTTTTTATTAATGAAAATTTGAAAATTCTCAAAAATTATTTATTTATTTTTCGCATTTGTTTTTCTTGAACTACGTAATTATCTGATTCACACGGCGTCGTGATACGTAGGCAATCCTCATCGGATCCGGTCACATTTTTGTAAATAATTTCAAATAAGAAAAAAAAGTGGAAAGAAAAAGAAAATTGGGAAAATAAGCAGAGCCGGGATGAAACATGCAGCCATTGCGAAACATGTAGAAACATATTTAACTGTATAGGTGCATCACACTCCAACATGCGATTTCCTATGTGTTAATTGCTTCAAACTAACTGGTTTGTTGTCTTCTAATCCAGAGGTTCTATAGTAAGGTGGTTGGTTTTGTGGTAGTCTGGCTTCACAATCATACTTCACAAGGTCAAAAGGAAGCATTGAAATGTCTTCGGAAATTCCTCTGCCAACAGTTCCTATTCCAGAGGATAGTCTGATCTCGGCTATCACAACTTCTGAGTCAGCAACGGCTGAGGAAAATAGAATTCTGCATCTCCGCATGATGGAAATGTGGGACGCCTGGGCCAATGGAAAAGAACCGCCAAGTGCGATCCCTGGATTCCCTGAGCTTTTCCCCAGGACAAGTGGGACCTCCAAAATCCCCATAAGTTATCCAAATACCCCACTGGCATATCCCACCATTTCAGCCCACTTTGTTGGAACACCTTCTGAGTCTCGCCCCCAGGTTTTAGCTTCAAGCGCGGCTTCAAACATATTCACCGCGCCACCTTGTTCAGCTACGACACAACCTGTTTTACCCAGGCCTAACTTTGATTCATCTTCCTTCACATTTCAAGCATCATCTTTCCAAGTGGAACCTCCTCAGTTTCCTACTTATACTTACCCTCAACCACCCCAATTTGAGTTTGCTGCGGGGCAGGAAAGACCACCAAAACTCTCGAGCAAGAAGAGATTGTGAGGAAGATGAGGAGTATGGAACAGAGTCTCAAAAGCATACAGGGTTTGAGCGGACAAAAAAGTGTATCCTATGCCGATTTATGCATGTTCCCTCATGTGCACCTACCATTGGGATTCAAAACCCCAAAATTTGAGAAGTACGATGGCCATGGTGATCCTATTTCTCATCTCAAGAGATATTGCAATCAGCTGTGAGGAGTCGGTGGAAAGGAAGAACTACTCATGGCCTATTTCGGAGAAAGTCTGGTTGGCATCGCATCTGAGTGGTACATGGACCAGGATATATCCCGCTGGCACATCTGGGACGATCTTGCTAGAGATTTCGTCATGCAGTTCCAGTACAACATTGATATTGCTCCAGATAGGAACTCATTGACAAACTTGAAAAAGAAATCCTCAGAAAGCTTCCGAGAGTATGCAGTTAAATGGCGTGAGTAGGCATCCAGGGTAAAGCCTCCGATGGATGAAGTTGAAATGGTCACAATTTTCCTTCAAGCTCAGGAAGCTGACTACTTCCAGAATATGATGTCCGCAATGGGTAAACTGTTCGCTGAAGCTATCAAGATTGGTGAAATGGTTGAAAATGGGCTAAAAATGGGTCGAATTCTAAGCCAATCCGCTATCAGAGCTACCTCCCAAGCCATTCAGGGTGGGTCTAGAGGAATAGCAAAGGGAAAGAAAAGGGAAGAAACATTCATGGCAGCGTCGGGTACAAGGAGAAACTATGCTCCCAGATCCCTTTTCTCTGAAAGGACCCCGCAACACTATTACCCTCACCAAGATTTGGCCTATACTCCTCATCCATACTCGGTCATGAATACTCAGCCTTATGTCCGGCCACAACAACAAGCCAACAGAAATCAAGCTCCATTTCCTAGAAACCAACCTCCTTACCAAACCCACTACAACCCTCGTCCTCCACAAAATAATTTCCACCCTCATGAACTGCCCAAGAGACCAAATTTCACACCAATTGGTGAAACCTACTCCAGTTTGTTACCGAAGCTTGTTCAAATAGGTCTGCTACAGCCTGTTCGTCAAACCAGGAAAAACCCAGCATCACCCGCTTATAGAGCCGGTACCCGATGTGCCTATCACTCAGGGGCAGAAGGGCATGACACGGATGATTGCTGGACTCTGAAGAGAGCCGTACAGAACTTGATAGAACAAAGGAAGATAGTGTTGAGGGATGAAGAGGTTCCCAATGTGACCAACAACCTACTTCCAGCCCACAACAACGGGCCGGTAATTGGAATGATTTGTGAGGATGAGGAATTTGACCCAGCATTGAAGGTCATCATTGCCATTGCTGACAAAGAAAAGAAACCAAAAGTTGCCTCGAAGCAAGATAAAGGGGAGAAAAAGAAAGAAAATACCCCTCCAAAGTCAGAGGAGAACATGGAAGTTGAGACAGGGGCAACGCCTCTCAAAGATGTTGTTCTCTACATCCCTCAAGGTCGTAAAGAAAAGCAGATGACATTAAGTCCTCCCACGAGATTCGAGCTGAACAAAACAACCCAGATGTATGTGCTCAATGGGGTTTATGTGATGCAGGGGCCAATTAAACCATCAAGGCTGAATGAACCCGTGGTTATTGGATGCGCGCCACAGAAGCCCATGAAAGATCCTACTGTTGTGCCCTGAAACTACAACAAAATGGTGGTGACCTATAAAGGCGAAGAAATCCCAGGAAAAGTTCAAGAAAATAACCCTGTTGAAAAGTATTCCAATTTAGAAGAGGTAAACAACGCTACTAGAAAGCGCTTCACACTTAAGAAGCCTGTGAGTGCCGAAGAAGCAGAGGTTTTCTTCCAAAACATGAAAATGGCAGATTATGAGGTGATTGACCAGCTTCGAAAATTTCCCGAACAAGTCTCCCTGTTGGCTTTGTTGATGAATTTCGCCGAACATCAGAAGGTATTGATCAAGACCCTTAACGAAGCATATGTGCCTGTTGACATTTCTGTAGAGCAGTTGGAGAGAATGGCGGAAAGATTTTTCGCAATCAACCAGATCACTTTTAGCAAAACTGATTTACCCTCAGAAGGGGCCGCACATAACAAAGCCTTGCACCTAACAGTCAAATATGAAGGGCACTACGTGAAAAGGCTGATGTTGGACGGAGGCTCTGGAGTAGACATTTGCCCACTTTCAACTCTACAGCGCATGGAAATTGGGACCGAAATAATCTGACCCAACAATGTCTGTGTACGTGCCTTTGATGGCATCAAAAGGGACACAATTGGAGAAATCGATCTAATCCTGACCATCGGCCCAGTAGAATTTGAAGTAACCTTCCAGGTTCTAGATATGGACACATCTTACAACTTTCTTTTGGGGAGACCATGGATTTATGCAGCAGAGGCTGTACCCTCCACTCTTTATCAGATGGTAAAGTTCGAGCATAAGGACCAAGAGATCGTGGTCCACGGAGAAGATGAGCAATCAATTTATCGGGACCCATCAGTCCCATGTCTTGAAGCAAGAGAGGGGAGTGAGCACATAGTTTATCAGGCTTTTGAAATTGTGGTTGCAGACCAGTACAAAGAAGGAAAACTTTGCCCCCAACCTTTCCTTTCTAATGCATCAATCATGGTGGCCAAAGAAATGATCCGACATGGCTTCAAACTAGGGAAGGGACTTGGGAAATCATTGCAAGGGATAGTTGAACTTATCACCCTGCCCACCAGTGAAAAGTTCTTCGGGGTAGGCTTCCGACCCACTCCAGCTGATAGAAGATGGGCAAATGATAGAAAGAAATATGGTTGGGTTTTGCCTCAGCCGGTTCTGTATCTTTACAGAACATTTGTCAAGCCAAAATACCAGAAGAAAGAAGAAGATGAGGCATTTACTGCCGAAGAGATTGAGGAGATTTGTGGGGCAATGAGGAAGATACTATATGAAACCCACATGGTCCAACCAGGGGAGGGCTCAAGCACCGCTGAGGTGCTATATATGGGACCCAATGACAAGCTGCAGAATTGGAAGGCTACCCCATTCCCAATCAGGCGGGAGTCCCGGTAGACCTGTCCTGCAACTTTTTCTGCATCCCGAGTTATGTCAGGGTGTAACTCGGATGTTTTCTTTCTTTAGTTTCTTGTCTTTTAATTACCAATGTGAACCCTGTTATCTTCAAAATTCAATGAAATGAAATTAATATTTCATCGTTCATCTCTCTTCATTCTTTCTGATTTCGTTACTTTTTCTTATTTCTTCCTTCAGTTCTAATAATGCGGATTTAAATAACATGACATGCTTGTGGACTTCATGCCCAGATCCAAACACGCTGTCTAACTGCGAAATAATGAACCAAGAACCGGAATATTATGAAGAAGAGGGTTTTAAGGAAATAAATCGAGAATTGGAACAATTTGAGAATAAACCTAAGCCAAACTTAAATGAAACCGAGCCAGTTAATTTGGGTAGCTCGAAAGAGGTCAAAGAAACCAAGATAAGCATTCATACAGATGAAAGAACCAGGGACGCATTGATCCAACTTTTGTTTGAATTCAAAGATGTGTTTGCTTGGTCATACGATGACATGCCAGGATTAAGTGTCGATCTAGTGGTCCATAAATTGCTAACATACCCCGACTATTCCCTTATCCAGCAAAAACAGAAGAAGTTCAAAGTTGATATCAGTGACAAGATTAAAGAAGAGGTCACAAAACAATTGAAGGCGGGAGTGATCCGAGTAGTCCGATACACCACCTGGCTGGCTAATATAGTCCCTATGCCGAAGAAAGATGGGAAAATCCGGGTGTGTGTTGACTACCGAGATCTGAACAAAGCAAGACCCAAGGACAATTTTCCTTTACCAAACATCCACATCCTTGTTGTTAACTACGCCAAACATGAAATACGGTCTTTTGTGGATTGTTACGTAGGATACCACCAAGTGTTGATGGATGAAGAAGATGCAGAAAAGACAGCTTTTACCACACCTTGGGGCACTTACTATTATAGAGTCATGCCATTTGGTTTGAAAAATGCCGGAGCAACCTACATGAGGGCCATGACTGCCATTTTTCATGATATGATGCACCAAGAGATAGAGGTGTATGTGGACGATGTAATCATTAAATCCAAAACCCAGGACGACCACATTCGGGACATGAGAAAATTCTTTGAGTGGTTGCGCATATATGATTTGAAACTGAACCCAGCCAAATGTGCATTTGGAGTACCATCCGGCAAACTCTTGGGATTCATAGTCAGTCGGAGGGGCATCGAGTTAGATCCAACAAAGATAAAGTCTATTCGGGATTTGCCTCCTCCAAGAACCAAGAAAGATGTTATGAGTTTTTTGGGAAGATTGAATTACATCAGTCGTTTCATCGCTCAGTTGACCTCCACGTGTGAACCCATATTTAAGTTGTTAAAGAAAGATGCAGCAATCAAATGGACAGCTGAATGTCGAGAAGCTTTTGATAAAATCAAGGAATATCTGTCGAATCCGCCAGTCTTGGTGCCACCTGAGCTAGGGAGGCCTCTGTTCTTGTACCTGACCGTCTTGGAAAATTCTTTTGGTTGTGTCCTCGGGCAACATGACGTGACCGGAAAGAAGGAGCAGGCCATTTACTATCTGAGCAAGAAGTTTACTAGTTATGAAGCCAAGTACACTTTATTGGAAAGAACTTGTTGTGCTTTGACATGGGTCGCTCAGAAGCTGAGGCATTATTTGCAAGCTTACACTACCTACCTCATAACCAGGTTGGATCCTTTAAAGTACATATTTCAGAAACCAATGCCCACTAGGAGATTAGCGAAGTGGCAGATCTTGCTCACAGAGTTTGACATAGTCTATGTCACTCGCACGGCAATGAAAGCCCAGGCATTAGCAGATCATTTGGCTGAGAACCCGATTGATGATGAGTACCAACCTTTGAGAACTTACTTCCCAGATAAAGAAGTAAATTCAGTTGAGGCGATATCTGAAGACGCTCATGCTTGGAAGATGTTTTTTGATGGGGCTGTATACATCAAAGGTGTAGGAATTGGGGAAATCTTGATCTCACCCACTGGTCAACACTATCCGGCTACAGCTAGGCTTCGTTTCTTTTGCACGAACAATATAGCTGAATATGAAGCCTGCATCATGGGCATGAATATGGCGATCGATCAAGATGTTGAAGATTTGTTGATTATGGGGGATTCTGATCTGATTATCCGGAAAGCCCAGGGTGAATGGGAAACTCGAGATGTCAAGCTTATTCCTTACCGGCAGCACGTGGAGGATCTCAGCAAGCGATTCAAATCAATAGAGTTCAGGTATATCCCGCGGTGTCACAATGAGCTAGCCGATGCACTTGCCACCTTAGCTTCAATGTTACCTTATCCAGGTAATGCCCACATCGATCCCTTGGAAATCCAAATTAGGGAAAGACACGGTTACTGTAATGTAATCGAGGCGGGACCAATTACCCAGCTGTGGTACCATGATGTTAAGAGGTTCTTGAAAACACAAGAATACCCCGAACATTCCACTGGAGATCGAAAGAGAACTATTAGGCGGCATGCGAGTGGATTCTTTTTGAGCGGCGAGGTATTGTATAAAAGAACGCCGGATCTCAACTTGTTAAGATGTGTTGACGCCGAAGAAGCAGGAAGAATCATGCATGAAGTACACGCATGAGTGTTGGACCTTATATGAACGGGTATGTCTTGGCGAAGAAAATCCTTCGATCCGGGTATTATTGGATAACTATGGAGAAAGACTGCTTCAGCTTCATCCGGAAATGTCATCAGTGTCAGGTGCATGGAGATCTGATTCATGCACCTCCAACAGAGCTACATCCTATGTCGGCATCGTGGCCTTTTGTCGCCTTGGGTATGGATGTCATTGGTCTGATTGAGCCGAAAGCTTCAAATGGGCACAAATTCATATTGGTCGCTATTGACTACTTCATAAAATGGGTCGAAGCTGTCACTCTCAAATCGGTCACTAAGAAAGCCGTGGTGGATTTAGTACATTCAAATTTTATCTGTCGTTTCGGTATTCCTGCAACTATCATCACAGATAATGCGGCAAACCTGAATAGTCACTTGATGGAGGATGTATTCGAACAGTTCAAAATAACGCATAGGAACTCCACTCCTTATCATCCCAAAGCCAATGGCGTTGTTGAAGCGGCAAACAAAAACATCAAGAAGATTTTGAGAAAGACAATCCAGAGTTCCAGACAGTGGCATGAACAGTTACCTTTTGCCTTGCTGGGATATCGCACTACAGTGCGCACATCAGTAGGCACAACCCCATACTTGTTGGTTTATGGGACCGAGGCTGTGATACCGACAAAGGTAGAAATTCCTTCGCTCCGGACCATTGTCGAAGCAGAGATTGAAGATAGCGAGTGGGTTAAGACTCGATTGGAGCAGTTGACCTTAATTGACGAAAAATGAATGGCTGCGGTCTGTCACGGGCAGTTGTACCAACAAAGAATGGCCCGTGCTTACAACAAGAAAGTGCAACCCAGGAATTTTGAAGTAGGTCAACTAGTGTTAAGGCGCATTCTTCCACATCACCAGGAAGCGAAAGGAAAATTTTCTCCTAATTGAAAAGGTCCATACATCATCAGGAAGATATTGCCAAGAGGAGCGTTATATCTGGGTGACATTGAAGGAAATGATCCTGAAACAACTGTGAATGCGGATGCAGTCAAAATGTACTATGTCTGAGTTTACTTCGGTGATGTCTTGGAACATTTGAGATGATGAAGGCTTTTATTCCCGCTACCCAGACACTATCAACTTTTTTTTACAAACCTTTTGAGCCGGTTACATTTCTTTAGCTAACTTCTTTGGAATCAAAAAACACCGTTGAACCCAAAAAAACAAAAAAAATGTTTTCCTGAACTACGTCTGACTTGATTCCGAAAGGATACGTAGGCAGCCTCTCTCTGGGGTTCAGTCACACCAAAATAAAAATCCAAATTCCCTCAAAAATGAAACTGGGGCAGATGTTGTAATGGTCCCGCGGTAATCCCGTTTGAATGGTTCCAAAGTTGTAAATCAATCCAAATCATTTTTTTTACCCAAATCCTTTCAAGTCCTTTAGATCAATCAATGAGAATGTTCAAGGATCAGAGGACACAGCTACTTGGATCCGATGCAATAAAAATGAGAGAAATAAAATGAGAGAGTCTTATTGGTGAAAACCCACACGGGCACCATAAGGCGACGGTGAGCAGAAAAACTGAAAATGAGAGAGCCTGTTTAGTGAAAACTCATAAATTGTGCTATCAGGCGACGGTGAGACGAGAAATTAGAGAGGTCGATTGGCAAAAACCCGCAAAGGGCGCCGTCGATCGAAAAGAAGACACCCCCACCACTTAAAGAGTCCTGGCCAGGTTTCTCGATTTGGAGATGTGGTTCACAATGAGTTGGATAGTTGTGCATATCGGGTATCCAGTCCAAGAAGTATGTCATGTCTATTGAAGTCTCCATGCACCCCAGATAAATCCTTCTTTCCCCCAAAAGGGACGCTTCCCCTTAAATTCATTTTTTTTCTTGTCATTTCTTTACTTTTCCTTGAATCCCTTTCGGTCTAACTCTATTCCGAAACAAATACGAAGAAAAGGTGGCAAGATTGGTTTTACAGGGTTTTGATTAATAAAGCCAAGTCCAAAGAAAAGTACCCAGCCTCAGTGGGTACATCAAGTCGATCCCAACTGGCCATGATAGCTGATGCTCTGAAATCAGAGTTATTGAAAATGAAAAAAAAATCCAAAGTCAAAAGCCTCTAGAAGCAGATTAAAATGAAAGGGCCAAAGCCATATACGGGTGAGCCGTCATGATAAATTTTGAAAGTTGAGTTTCCTCGGTTTAAGGAGAGAGACCAATCTTTAAGAAAAGCCAACAAGTGGCAGAGGTTCTCGCCAAAAGAGTTGGGCCGAGATCAAGTGATCAAAAATAATGAAGGCCACAAAACCGACCACCGTTTCAAACTAACAATTGTTCTTTGTTTGAAAATTGAAACAGGTGCAATCCAAAGCAACAGTGCAAGAAGCAGGTGTAACCAAAATGGAAAAAGAAATGTGCAAGCGCTAGAAATAGCTTAGCAACAATAATCAACCCAAAAGGGAAGTCTCCTCCAAATTCTTTCCTGCATTTTTTTACTAAAAAATGAATTGAAAGAAAATAGATAAGAAGAAAAAAAAAGGTAGTTTAGAAGCCCCAAAATCAATCTTTTACCTTTTTGCCAACATTAGGACTCCAATCCCTGAGTTGAGATTTTTTAGACATAGGGCCTCCATTCCCTAGTCGCCTTTACCAATATTAGGGCTCCAATCCCTAAGTTGAGATTTTAGACATAGGGCCTCCATTCCCTAGTCGCCTTTACCAATATTAGGGCTCCAATCCTTAAGTCGAGAAATTTTCCTTAGCCAACATTAGGGCTCCAATCCCTGAGTTGAGCGACTTTCTTTAGCCGACATTGGGGCTCCAATCCCTGAGTTGAGCAATTTTCCTTTAGCCGACATTAGGGCTCCAATCCCTGAGTTGAGCAATTTTTCTTTAGCCGACATTAGGGCTCTAATCCCTGAGTTGAGCAAGTTTCCTTTAGCCGACATTAGGGCTCCAATCCCTGAGTTGAGCGATTTTTCTTTAGCCGACATTAGGGCTCCAATCCCTGAGTTGAGCAATTTTCCTTTGGCCGACATTAGGGCTCCAATCCCTGAGTTGAGCGATTTTCTTTTAGCCGACATTAGGTCTCCAATCCTTGAGTTGAGCAAGTTTCCTTTAGCCGACATTAGGGCTCCAATCCCTGAGTTGAGCAATTTTCTTTTAGCCGACATTAGGGCTCCAATCCCTGAGTTGAGCAATTTTCCTTTAGCCGACATTAGGGCTCCAATCCCTGAGTTGAGCAATTTTCTTTTAGCCGACATTAGGGCTCCAATCCCTGAGTTGAGCAATTTTCATTTAGCCGACATTAGGGCTCCAATCCCTGAGTTGAGCAATTTTCTTTTAGCCGACATTAGGGCTCCAATCCCTGAGTTGAGCAATTCTCCTTTAGCCGACATTAGGGCTCCAATCCCTGAGTTGAGCAATTCTCTTTTAGCCGACATTAGGGCTCCAATCCCTAAGTTGAGCAATTTTCTTTTAGCCGACATTAGGGCTCCAATCCCTGAGTTGAGCAATTTTCCTTTAGCCGACATTAGGGCTCCAATCCCTGAGTTGAGCGATTTTCTTTTAGCTGACATTAGGGCTCCAATCCCTGAGTTGAGCGAGTTTCCTTTAGCCGACATTAAGGCTCCAATCCCTGAGTTGAGCAAGTTTTCTTTAGCCGACATTAGGGCTCCAATCCCCGAATTGAACGATTTTTCTTTAGCCGACATTAGGGCTCCAATCCTAGAGTTGAGCGGTTTTCCCTTTTTAGCCAATATTAGGGCTCCAATACCTGAGTTGAGCGTTTTTCCTTTTGCAAACATTAGGGCTCCAATCCCTGAGTTGCGCCTTTTAGACTTGAGGTTTCCAATCCCCTCATTAATTCTGTAGATTTTTATGGCAATTAAATCACGAAATTTTCCTAGTGAAACTGGGGCAGAAAAATTTTGTTCGTTTGTTTGTTTTGTTGTCTGAGCAAGTTTGACCTCGAGGCACAGGGATCGAGATGACCTACGGGTTGAGTCTCAATCCAGAATAAAGAAAGGAAGAAAAGAACAAAAAAGAAGATGAGCCCAAATGCTGGAGCAAACAAGTGCAGATCGCTCAAAATCTAATTGAAGTCACGAGCTCCGCCAATCCCGCTTCACTCAATGCTGCAGAAATAAACAAGCACCTACAACTTGCGAGCATCAAGATTCAGATCGAAGTCTACAAGCAGAATCAGCTAAGACTCAAGATCAAGTTGCGAAAGAATTATAGATAGGAATCTTGTAACTAGTAGTTGATAGGCATAACTAGCTTAGCTTTGATTTTTCTTTTTAATGTAATAAGGAGGTCGGTGAGTAGTAGCAGCAGCAGCAACATCAGTAACAGTAAAGTCGCAGCGTTATGGTAGTCCCAGCTACCAAAACTTCCCGAACTACATTGACCTGATTCCTGTTTAGCCTAGGATATGTAGGAAACCTCTGAAGCAAAGGTTCGGTCAAATATTTCAAAAAAAAAAATGCTTCACACGGAGTATTCCAACGAGCAAAAATCGCTCGTATCCGCTCACTTTATCTTTGCACGAAAACTCTTTGCGTTTTCGGACAAAGAGGGGAAGCTGTGAGCACGTGATTTTTGCTTCACGGAAATTACTCCAAAAGAAATCGAAAAAAACAAAACAAGTTACCTTTGGGTACAATTTTGAGAATTTACGTGACATTTTGGTAATTGTTTTGTCCGTAAATATTTACCTTGTTGTAGTTAATTAAAAAATACAAAAATACAGGTCGCATGCATATTTAGGATTTAATTGTGCATTTAGGAATTAATTAAACCATAATTTGGTTTTGAAGGGGAAAATCACAAAAATATGCATTTTTATTCTATCTGTCATCATTGTGTGATTTTATTTTAACTAAACGTTTTAGTTTGTGTGTTAATCATTGTTGAATGTTAATTAATATTTGTGTAGTTTAATTTTGGTTTTAATTTAATTAGGAATTTTTGTTTAAATTAAAAGAATGAAAAGGGAAGAAAATACCGGATTTGGGCCAAAAATTCAATTGAAAATCAGGCCCAATCCATTACATTGACCCAGTCCACGACCTGGGCTTCCAAACGACGTCGTTTAGGTGTATTTGATCTGAGCCATTCATCTCACTTCATCTAACGGCTCCAGGCTTTCCCAGATACCCGACCCATTTAACCCAAAGACCGACCCAGTCTCCACGCGAGACCAAATGACGTCGTCCCCTTAAGTGAAAAGATCAAGGCCGTTGATCATCAATGATCCAACGGCCAAAATTTAACTCCCCCGTCCCGTATATAAACCCTCATCTCTCACCCCACGCCCCCGTAACCAAACACCCCATGCACCCCTTCGTCTCTATCAACTCAGAGACGAAACCAATCAGCAAACCCTAGCCGCCGTTGAACCCCTAAGCCTGAAACCAGGCGGCAACGATGCCGGTGACCACCAAATTAACACCCCTAGTGCACCTTGACCCCCTGGACACGAATCTACAAACCGTTTGGCTCGAATCAACCTACATCGTCTCGAATCTTCATCTGAAGATTTGAGCCAAACCTCAACCTATACTAACCGACCCCAAATTCACACCAGTTACTCCCCTAACCTCCCTCGTGACCAAACCAAACCTGGTTTGGTTCGAATCGAACCAGAAAAGCTCGAACCCCTAATCTAAGCCCCAAGAACCCTAGAAATCCAAGAACCAGGAATTTGTCCAAATTAGCAGAGGGTGTGGGGTTTAATATACCTTAGTCAAAGTGTTCTCTGTTGAGAACACTTGATTAAGGTCCATTCGACCTCAAAAAGGTCGAGTCTGAGTTCGGACCTGGGTCATCTAGTTTATTTGAGGTATTTTTTTCCCTTTCTGTTTGTTCTATTTTTTGTTTGTTTTGTTATTCGTTTGTGTGGTTAGAATGATTTTATTTCCAATTTCTGTGCTTTGTTCTTCTTCTTCTCCAAATCAGACATTTTATTTGGTCGAAATTTTCGTCTGTTCGTTGTTAAGTGTATGTGTTAAACTATATAATCGATTGGAATGAGTTTGGTCGATTAATTAGTTTCCAGGGTAATTCCCTGTTTTGTCAGTACAACTTGAATCACCTGTGTGTACTATTCGATTCTGATCATTAGCTATTGACTATATATGTTGTAATTCATATAGTCGATTGAATAAATGTCGTCAATTAGTTTTAACAGGTTGGGATGTTAGAAACCTACAAATTGTTCAATTTTAATGGTCTGTCAGTTTAATACTAATATACCACTAAGCTAATGAATAAAATAGGGATCAATAGTGGGAGTGATAATATGTTAAGTGCCTTTAGTGGCTGGAAATCAGAAATAGCATGGGGTTTAATTTTAAAAATAGAAATGGCCAGTTAAAAGACTGACAGGTTTTTGAATTAACTAGTGAAAAAGGTACTACTTGAGTTGGCTTAGTGACTTTACTAGTGGGAAATCAGTAACAGCATGGGTTTAATGATAAAAAGGTAGAAATGCACATGAGGAGGGAATAAAACAGGCTGAAAGTGAAATGTTTGAATAAAAGAATGGCCAATTCTAGTCTTTAAATAGACTGGATTTTGGACAAGAGAGGGGGAGAGAGTGGACTGAATTTTGAAAAATCAGAATTTGAGAGCAAAAAAAGAAAGAAAGAAAAAGAGGCTGAACTTTTACTTTAATAATATCAGGCTGCTTTTCTTTGAGTGTTGTTCAAAAATCAGTATAGAAGAATTTTTGGTTTTATTCAAGTTGGAGTAAGGATTTGCCTGCAATTGTTTATGTTTCATAAAAATTTTGATCTTTACTTCATTTTGTTTAGTATGTTTGTGAGTGTATTTCTATGCTTCAGTCCCTTTTTAGTAGAAATTTAGTATTAGATTTTAGAGAATATTTTCCCTTTAGCAGTAAATATTTGAATAAAATACGTGATGCCTAGTGTTGTGCTTCTCTTTTAAGTGGAATGATGTGTTCTATCTTGTTGTAAAGCTATCCTAGATGAAAAGTTTTATTGCTGTTGAAAATGACATTGTCGGTACTAGTTAAATCTCTCTTGCAACTAGTGTGTTACTTGGCTTAAAAGTTGTGTTTTAGCTACAACTAGTCTCAATTAGTAAATATCACTATTACAACCTGTAAGACTTCTCTCAATGGGCGAACATCTAATAATTAGACTATGACAACTAGTAAGATTATCTTAATGTAATTTGCGGTTGTTGGCTTACATTTTTATTTTAGCTTTTCACTGTAAGTGCTATATTAAATTTTTGGTCTTTATTGGACTGAAGAGGTACAAATTGCTTAATGTGTTAGTAAGTTTAAAAAAATTGTTTAATGTAATATTTAGCTAGTTTTTCTCGACTTCTCTAACTTTTAGTGAACTAGTCTAGAATGTATTGGTTTACTTTTAGAATTCTTTACTGTTACTTTTTATTGCATTCAACTTCTGGAGTATTTGTGGATAACCAAACAAAGTGAGAACTAGAAACTTTATTTTCTATCAACCCTTTTTTAGTTTTAATTTTATAAATTCAGTTAATAATTGTTAACTCTAGCTAAATGTTCTGGTATGAATGTACTCCTAATGGACCAGAGAAATTGTTAAGGAGTAATAAGTACACTAGTTGATGAGTGTTAAATAGAAGAATTGTGTGTTATGTCTATTTTAACAATTAATTTGTATCTTATCTCATTCTAGTGATTTACTTTTAGTTTTAGTTTCTTAAATGCATCAGTTTTTCTGGATAATTAATCTTAACTTCTTGTGGCTCATGACACTTTGTTTCTTACATAAATCTATATTACAGTTATATAATTCCTAAAAGGTTATGTGCATCTTACAGTACTTTCATTATCCTATATTTATTTTCTAATTTGATTCTTATGTAACCTCCAAGGTTATGGCACCTAGTAATCAGTGGATGCAACTTGTTGATAATCGACTTGATGAAGCCTACTTAAATGAGGTGCAAAGTTTTTTGGATTACGTATTTAAAAGAACAGGAGAAATGTGTGAAATACCATGTCCATGTATCAAATGTTGTAACACAACTTTAGGAACACGTCAGATTGTAGATGCACACTTGAAAGTATATGGAATAATTCAAAATTATACTTTTTTGTATCATCATGGAGAAGTTTTTGGTGAGCCTCAATCGGAATGTGAAGATGAAGATGAAGATGACAATGAAGTAGAGGAGTGTGAGAGTAATGATGAAATACGAGAAATTTTGAGTGATTTATATCCAAATATTGATGGAGGCACTACGGACATTGGTTCTGGTGATTTACTTGAAGAAAAATCGAATATTGAAGCAAAAAAATTTTACGGCTTATTGAAGGATTTTGAGCAACCACTATATCAGAATTCTAAATATTCAAAGCTTTCTACTTTGATTAAATTGCTTCACATAAAAAGTATTGGTCATTGAAGTAATGAGTCATTTACAATGTTATTAAAAATGTTAAAGGATGAGTTATTGCTTTATGGAGTTATTATTGTCTGCATCTACAAAGAAAAACTCATTTGTTCCTAGGAAAGAGCAGATGCAAACTAAGACTTCATTTTCTCCACCCACTGATCAAGTTATGCAAATAGTTGAAACATGTATGGTTTGACAATTTTATGATTGTAAATTTACTTGAGATATACAATATTTTTAGATATTACTAAATCGTGCAATGCAGGTTTAGGTACTACTGAAAAGGTAAAAAAATTCGAGGAAGGAACAAGTGTAAAGAAGTTGCATCACTTGAAGTTGGGGATAAGTTAAAAGTAACATTTTACAATAATCGAACTGTTGGAAAGAATAGCACTCTATTTTTTAGGCACTTGGGAATAATAGTTCGTGATCGTAATATGTACCCATTGGGAGTATCATCACGGGATGATATTAAGATGAAAAGTTAAATCACATGTGGGCAGCTATTGAGGTAATAAATGTGTCCAATTTACTTATAAGCTATTTGCTACAACCCAATATACATTTTCAAAACCTTACAATTTTTATTTTGCTAAAGTAGTTTTATGATTTTCTTTTCTATGTTCTATCAAACCTGAAGGTTTTATCATTTCTTTGCTAAAGTTCTTATGATATGTTTAAATTATTGTAGGATAAATTTGAGAGCGATGGCCAAGATATTCATCACAATCATATTTTGGGATGGATGAAAGAATTGTGGAACAAATAGAGAGGACAATTGCATGCAAAGTACGTGAAGGGTAAACCAATCCAAGAGGCTCTTAAGCATATACCAAAGGGGGTAGACAAGAAACAATGGGAGTGGTTGGTAAAAGAACATTTTTGTAGAGAAAGTTTTCAGGCAAAAAGCAACAGGAATGCAGCAAACAGAGCTAAGTTGAAGATGCCTCATCATATCGGTAGCAAGCCTATTAGAGAAATTATTTATCTAAAGGTATTATAATATCTGCTCTTTTTGTTTTTCAAATATTGAGAAGGCATTATTTGACATTTTTACTTTAATGTGAAGGGCAGAAAGGATGGCAATCCACCAGATTTGGCAACTATTTTTTTTGAGACTCGCAAGAAGAACAACAAGCTTGTTAAATCTGAGACAATTATAAAACATGTGTGTTTCATCAATTAAGCATGTAAAAACTTTTAGTTGTTAGTTCTAATGGGAGTTTTTCTTAAAATATTTTGAAGGCTCAAATCCAAGAGTTGGTGCAGTCCAAACCATCTCTTCCTAATATATAGATTGTGAAAAAATACTTTGGACCTCAAACTCGTAGTCATGTATTTGGTTTTGGGGGTGGAGTAAAAGCAAAAGACTCAAAAGATGGTGGTTCCTCAAAGGACGAATTAAGATCCGAATTACGTTCGGCTCTAGACCAAAACGAGTCATTGAAGGATCAGTTGTCTACTGTAGAAAATGAGGTGAAAGAACTGAAGGAACTAAAAGAATTTTTCTTGAGCCAACAGTCTAATGTCCAGCCTCCGGTGGCTCAACACGCTAATGTCCAGCCTTCGGCATCACCAATTAGGAGAATGACCATTGATGAACATACCAAGTTAGTAACAACTTACTCATTTCAAATATCATTTAGTTAGTAAATATTTGAATGCAATACCTGATGTCTATCATCGTGTGTCACAACCCCAAATTGGACCCGGTCGTGATGGCGCCTCTCATGAAGACAAGGCCAGCCAATACAATTCCCAAATTTATTTTTAACAATTTTAATAAGTCAATTTAAGTCATTGATAAGAAATAAATCCCAAAATTTAGCGAAATAGAACAAGTGCGGAAATAGATACAGCCCGACATCGGGGTGTCACAAGTCACGAGCATCTACTAAGGTTTAAATACAATAGAAAATCTAAAATTTTACTAGATGCAGTCTAATGAAATCAAGAGGGAGAAAAGCAATGCTGCTAACATCGGGAAGCTATCAGCTAAAACATACCTGAATCTACACACAAGGTGCAGGGAGTAATGTGAGTACTCCGACTCAGTGAGTAATAAAGATAAATGAAAGCTGAGCAGTAAGAAATCACGTAAATCACGTCAATACGCTACAACAAATACAGGATATTTCCAACACAGTACATAAATCATTTACTTCATAAATCATGCTTAGTTTAGGTGAAAACCTTTTAAAAACAATTTTCAACAGTTTCAAATGAGTGATAAAGCAGTGAGTAAACATAATAGAAACAAAAAAAGCCATTCGGCAAAACATGTACCATAAACCGCCCCTCGGGCATAATATCAACATAACCAGCCCCTCAGGGTACCTCATAATCACTCGTAATCATCCCATCAGGCATAACATAAATCAAGAACAACCCCTTGGACAATAACATGGAACAACATCAGCCCCTCGGGCTATATCACATAACACTCTAGGTACCCGCGCTCATTGGAGGTGTACAAACTCCGGGAGGGGCCCCTTACGGCCCAAGCGCAATAACAAGTCAACTCGTGGCATAATCAATAGGCTCTCGGCCTTATATCAACAAGCCACCTCGTGGGGTACAATCTCAGCTCTCGGCCTCGTAATCATAAATCAGTATATCACTGTTGCGGTATGCAGCCAAAAGGTATCCTTACGACACATGTCATTGGCCTTACTCAGTCAGAATCTCAGAAACCACTTGGGCAACAGTAAAACATGACGCTCAGCCCAAAATATCATTTAATGAGTTAAAATAGAGTAAACATGGTTGAGCTTTGAAAACGGTATAATATAGAATGAATACAAATATTAAAACCAAAACCCTGAAGAAATAGCAGTAAAATCCCCTAAGGGTCCAAATAGTTGGCACGAGGCCCAAATATGGCATTCAGCCCAAAACATGATGATAACAAATAGTCTTCAATCAAATATGCGGTAAAACAGTCATTCGGGATGGACTAAGTCACAATCCCCAAAGGTGCACGACCTCATGCTTGCTATCTATCGTGTGCGTCACCTCAACATAGCACAACGATGTGAAATCCAGAGTTTCATACCCTCAGGACAACATTTACAGTCATTACTGACCTCGATCTGGTCCAAACTCTAGTACACGATGCCCTTGCCTCTCGACTCGGACTCTGAATTCTCCAAATCTAGCCAAAAGCAGATTCATACCATCAATATATGCTAGGGGAACAAAGCCCACTCGAAAATATCTAATTTATACCAAAAATTCTGAAATTGACCAAACCCGCCCCCCCGGCCTACATCTTGGAACTCGATAAAATTTATGCCAAAATGATCCTCATCCTCCCACAAGTCTATACATATCAAGAACACTAAAATCGGAGTTCAATTGACCCCTCAAATACCCATTTTAAGGTCTCTTAATCTCAAGCCCTAATTACCCATTTTATACTAAATTTTCCCCAAAATTTCACCACTACTTATGCATTTAATCACATATAAACGAGTTATGAAGTCAAGAATCTTACCTCCAAGAGATTACCCATTGGCCCCTCTTCAAAATCTCCTAAAAAGCTCCAAAACCGACTTGAAATGGTGAAGAACAACTCAAAAATCGTGAAGGAATTCTTTTATATTTTCTGGCCTAGGCTTCTCGTACCTGCGGCCAATTCCTCGCTCCTATACAACCGCTTCTGCGGTCCGAGCATCGCTTCTACGGTCATCACTTAAGGCCCTTTTCGCACCTGCGACTAGACATCTGCTTCTGCGGGCCCGCGGGTGCGATTTATATCCCGCATCTGCGGTTTCACTTACTTTGCCTTTGGCCGCATCTGCGGCTCCCAACTCGCTTCTGTGAGACCGCACCTGCGGTTCCCTAACCGCAGGTGCGGTTATGACAGCAATGGAACATCTTTAGCTGCAAAAACCAAACTCAACTCTTCCGTCAACCATCTGAAATCGTCCCTCGGGACATTAACCAAAAGCACAAACACATCATATACCACTACCCAAACTTATACCAATCTTCAAAACACCTCAAACAACATCGGATTGACCAATTCACATCGAAATCAAGCCTAAGATTCCAAAATCTTCCGAATTCCGCTTTCGATCAAAAAGTCTACAAAACCACGTCCGAATGACCTGAAACTTTGCGCACACATCCCAAATGATACAAAGGACCTACTGCAACTCCTGGAATTCCATTCCGGCCCCTATATCAAAATCTCACCTATCAACCGGAAAATGCCAAAATTCCAATCTCGCCAATTCAAGCCTAAATCTACTCCGGACCTCCAAAACACATTCCGATCATGCTCCTAAGTCCCAAATCACCTAATGGAGATAACCAAATCATAAAAATTCCGATATGAGATCATATAACAACAAGTCAAAACACGGTGAAATCTTCAAACTGAGGAATGTTTTTCAAAATTCATTCCAATTATCCTTGCCACGACCCAATTCCATTATAGGTCATGATGGCGCCCAACATCCTTGTCAGGCAAGCCAATGCAGAAGTGTTAACAAGTTCTCATTTTCACTTTACTAAAAACAAGTACATAAATTTCTAAATTTGCAGTTAAAAGCATGTGATAATTAGTAATGTACAAAAAAAATAGTTATACAATCCCCAAAAGAATAGTCTACTAATGTGTGTGTCAAGACCTGGTGTCACAAGTTTACGGGCAACTAGTAGAATATACAAAAGAATAAATCTATCCTACTGTCTGAAATAGAATAGACAACCAAAATAAAGAGAGACTCAATCATGCTGCTGAACAACACAGGAAAGGAGCAGCTCACCGTGGAAGTCTCGGAAATTGATCAAGAATGCGCACCAGACTGGTAACCAGATGTACCTGCCTCAGATCCTATACAATTAAGTACAGAAGTGAAGTATGAGTACATAAACAATATGTACCCAGTAAGTATCCTGTCAAATCTCGAACAAGTAGAGACGAGAGGTCGACTTGACACTTACTAGAGTCTAATAATATGAGAAATGAAGTATACTAAGCACGGATAGAACAAATAATTAACAGTTTATAGCAAGAAATATCAGGTCCTCTCCTAGATAATATCACAGTTGGCCACTTACATTTCAGGGCAAATAATAAAGCTCAATTCATGGAAAAATACTGAGTAAAGCATGCGAAAGTAGTTCCGAGGTCGTACGACCCTATCCAACATAAAAGTAAATTGTGCATTGCCGAGGGTCGAACGGCGCGAACAATTCTATTACCCCGCTCGTGAATAAAACATGCGACGTGGTCAAATGTAATTAAACACAACAACAAGCAGACATGAATATATAACTGGGGAGCAATCACTCACAGAAATATCAACTTCTCTTTAAAAGGCCAAGAAAGATAATGTTCCTCTTACTAGTCTCATTTACCATAATCACCATGATTTAAACAATCCAAATTAAACATAAAGTTGCAAGAATATTACATAAAACATGTTTTTGGTTCCTAAACTACCCGGATTTAGCATAGTAGTAGCTACGCACGGACTCTCGTCACCTAGTGCATACGTAGCTCCCGCATTTAATGGCAAATTATTTGATTGCATCACCTCTTACAAGGTTAGATGGGAGACTCACCTCGCTCCAAAGCGTACTTCCAAAACCAAGAACGAGCTCAAACTCTCAATTTGGAGTCGAACGATCCAAAACTAGATAAACGGGGTAGGAACTAGTCAATACAAGCTCACAATATCGCATTCGAACTATTTAAGCAATTTCCCATCTTAAACAAAAGTTTCCTAAAATCCGCCCCCGGGCCCACGTGCTCGGATTCCGAATTTTTTCGAAGAAAGTTGTTCTTTATAATTCAAGGATCAATAATATATGATTTCTAATTCATTTTATAAAATATTTCGTGGTCAAATCAAAATTTTGTCAAAACCCTAGGTTTTGCTCTAACCCCATGATTTTACCTGGCCTGCCTTGGCCGCATCTACGAGTGGACGACCGCTTCTGCTGTTTCGCACCTGCGGCTCACCAACCGCATGTGCGATTATGACAGCAACCTAAAGCTTCAGCTCTTTTCAAATTTCTTACTTCACCCGCATGTGCGGTTATGACAACAACCTGAAGCTTCACCTCTTTTCAAATTTTCTTACTTCACTCGAGCCTCGTCCGATTGACGCTCGGGGCTCCCGGGCCCCGCCCGAACATACCGACAGGTTTGAAATCATGAAACAGACCCGCTCCGGAACCAACATACGAGCCCGATACAAACATGATCAATCATTATTTAGTTTCTTTAAATCCATAGAATTTTAGTTTAACAATTTCTAATAAAAATTCATTACTCGGGCTAGGGACCTTAGAATTCGATTCCGGGCATATGCCCAGGTCCCATATTTTCTTACGGACCTTCCAGGACCGTCAAAACACAAATCCGGGTCCGTTTGCTAAAAATGTTGACTAAAGTCAAACTTAGCCTTTTAAGAAAATCTTAAGGAATCAAATGAGCCTATTTCAACCCAAACTCTTCCAAATCCCGAACCAATCATCCCCGCAGGTCATAAATTAGTTAAAGCAAGTGCGAGAAGTTTTATTTAGAGGGATGTAGTTCTAAAAAGAAAAACAACTAGTCGGGTCGTTACATTCTCCACCACTTAAACAAACGTTCGTCCTTGAACGGACATAGAAAAGTACCTGAGGTTCTGAATAAATGTGGATATCTACTCCGCACGTCCTCCTCGAACTCCCAAGTCACCTCCTCGACTGGTTGGCTCTTCCACTAGACCTTCACTGCTAAAATCCTCTTGGATCTTAACTGGCGATCCTATCTATCAATAATGGCAATTGGCTCCTCCTCATAACTCAGACTCTCATCCAGTTGAATAATATTGAAGTCTAACACATGGGACAAGTTGGCATGATACCTCGGAACCATAGACACGTGAAAAGCTGGGTGAACTCCCGATAAACTAGGGGTAAGGCAAGCTCGTAAGCAACATCCCCAACTCACCTCAACACCTCAAATGGGCCAATAAACCTTGGGCTCAACTTGCCCTTCTTCCCGAACCTCATGACATCCTTCATTGGCGAGACTTTCAAGAGGACCCTCTCGCCAACCATGAATGATACATCACGCGCCTTCTGATCCGCGTAACTCTTCTGTCTGGACTGAGCTGTACGAAGCCTCTCCTGAATCAAATTTACCTTGTCCAAGGCATCTTGCACCAAGTTTGTACTATATAACTTAGCCTCACCAGGCTCAAACCACCCGATAGGAGAACGACACCGCCGACCGTATAAAGCCTCAAATAGAGCAATCTCAATGCTGGACTGATAGTTGTTGTTGTAAGCAAACTCTGCCAAAGGCAAGAACTGATCCCACTGTCCTCCAAAGTCAATCACACATGCTCTGAGCATGTCCTCCAAAATCTGAATTGTCTGCTCTGACAGCCCGTTGGTCTGAGGATGGAATGTTGTGCTAAGCTCTACACGGGTCCCCAACTCACTCTGAACGGCTCTCCAAAAATGGGAAGTGAACTGAGGGCCTCTATCTGATACAATAGAAATAGGCACATCGTGCAACCTGACTATCTCCCAAATGTAAATCTGAGCCAATCTCTCTGAAGTGTAAGTAGTCACAACCGGAATAAGTGCGCCGACTTGGTCAACCTGTCAACAATGACCCATACTGCATCAAACTTCCGCAAAGTTCGGGGCAACCCAACTATGAAGTCCATAGTAATGTGCTCCCACTTCCACTATGGTATAGGCATCTGCTGAAGTAGGTCACCCGGCCTCTAGTGCTCAAACTTAACCTGCTGGAAATTTAAACACTTATCCACATACTCCACTATGTCCTTCTTCATTCTCCGCCACCAATAATGCTGTCTCAAGTCACGATACACCTTCGTCGCACCCGGATGAATGGAATACCGCAAACTTTGTGCCTCATCTAGTATCCTATCCCTCATACCATCAACATTAGGAATACATAAGTGACCTTGGAGTCATAAAACACCATCCTCGCCAATAGAAACCTCATTGGCACTACCTAAAGCACTGTCTCTCTGAGAACCGCCAAATGTGGATTATCGAACTGTCGGGCCTTGATCTGCCCCAATAATGAAGACAGAGCAACAACGCACGCAAGAACTCGGCTGGGCTCTAAAATATCCATCCTCACGAGTCTGTTAGCCAAGGACTGAATGTCCAAAGCTAGTGGCCTCTCCTCTGCTGGAATGAATGTCAAGCTACCCATACTCTCTACTTTCCTGCTTAAGGCATCCGCGACCACATTTGCCTTGCCCGGATGATAAAGAATGGTGATGTCATAATCCTTAAGTAACTCAAGCCATCTACGCTGCCTCAAATTGAAATCCCTCTGCTTAAAAAATGCTATAAGCTGCGATGATCAATATAAACCTCACATGACACCCTATACAGATAATGCCTTCATGTCTTAAGAGCATGAACAATTGCGGCCAACTCCAAATTGTGCACAGGATAATTCTTCTCATGGATCTTCAACTGATGCGAATCATATGCAATAACTTGCCACTCCTACATCAATACACATCCCAATCCAATGCGTGAAGCATCGCAATATACCGTATACATCCCTGAACCATAAGGCAACGCAAGAACAGGTGTTGTAGTCAAAGTTGTCTTGAGCTTCTAAAAGCTCACCTCACAATCATCGGACCAACGGAAAGGAGCACCCTTCTGGGTCAATCTAGTTAGAGGTGATTCAATAGATGAAAAGCACTACATGAATCGTCTGTAATAGCCTAGTAACCCCAAGAAACTCCTGATCTCGGTCACTGAAGTAGGAGGTGGCCAACTCTGAACTGCCTCAATCTTCTTAGGATCTGCCTTAATACCTTCTCCTGACACAACATGCCCCAAGAATGCCACTGACTCTAGCCAAAACTCACACTTGGAGAACTTAGCATATAGTTTTTGCTCCCGCAAGGTCTAAAGCACTACTCTCAAATGCAGCTCGTGCTCCCCAGGCTATGTGAGTATATCAAGTTGTCGTCAATGAAGACGATGACAAAGGAATCAATATAAGGTCTGAAAACCCTGTTCATCAAGTCTATAAATGCTGCTGGGGTATTAGTCAAACCAAAAGATATCACCAGAAACTCATAATGGCCATATCTAGTTCGAAATGCAGTCTTTGGAACATCCGAGTCCTGAATCTTCAACTGATGGTACCCTGACCTCAAGTCGATCTTAGAGAACACCTTAGCACCCTGCAACTGGTCAAAAAAATCATCGATACGAGGCAATGGTACTTGTTCTTGATGGTGACTCTGTTCAACTGGCAGTAATCAATGCACATCCGCATAGTCTCATCCTTCTTCTTCACAAATAATACTGGTGCACCCCAAGGTGATACACTAGGTCTAACAAACCCCTTTGCTAACAACTCCTCAAGCTGCTCTTTCAACTCCTTCAACTCCTTCGGAGCCATACGGTACGATGGGATAGATATAGGCAGGGTGCCTGGAGCCAAATCAATACAGAAATCAATATCACGAGCTGGTGGCATGCCAGGAAGATCAGAAGGAAACACGTCGGCGAACTCCCAAACTATTGGAACTGAATCAATTGTCAGAGGCTCTACGGTGGTGTCCCGAACATAAGCCAAATAAGCAAAAAACCCTTCTCGACCATATGTCGAACCTTCAGGAAAGAGATAACCCGACTAGATGTATCAACTATGGAACCCTTCCACTCCAACCTTGGCAACCCTAGCATTGCTAATGTAACAGTCTTGGAATGGCAATCTAGGACGGTATGATATGGAGATAACCAATACATGCCCAGGATGATCTCAAAGTTGATCATATCAAGTAACAAGAGATCCGCTCTAGTCTCAAAACCATAGAATGTGACCACACAGGACCGGTAGATCCGATTCACAACCATAGAATCGCCCACAGGAGTGGACACATGGACAGGAGTGCCCAAAGGCGCAGGAGGAATAACCAGGAAACGAGCAAACAGAGATGATATATACGAATAGGAGGACCCTATATCAAATAATACCGAAGCATCTCTACCGCAGACGAAAATAATACCTATAATGATGGCACCTAAGGCCAATGTATCTAGCCTAGCCGGAAGGGCATAGAATTTGGCTGGAGCGTCGGCTGGCTGGCCTCCACCTGACTGAGCAGTAGTTGGCTGACCTCTCTTTGCTTGGCCTCCACCTCTAGGACGGCCTCTACCCGTCTTTCCCTGCCTATGAGAAGCTGAGCAACCGGTGCTGAGAACATAGGCTGCTGACCCTGTTGTACTCCCTTGCCCCAAAGTCTGGGGCAGGTCCTCGTCATGTGACCCAGATCTCCACACTCGTAGCAACCCCTCGGCACCATAGCCTACTGCCTTGAAGTCTGAGCCTGCTGATCCGAATATCCACTAGAAGAACCCTGAATGGCTGGTGGGCGATATGAACTCTCTGGCATGGTACTAAAGTAAGCACTGGAAGAACCCTGATGACCAGAATACTCGTTGGAGGAATCTTGAATAGCTGGTGGACGGTAAGAACTCTCCGTCATCTCACTAAAATAAGGTCTCACTAGAGCACCTCGGGAAGGTGCTGGTGGTGTTGAATATGGGGGCCTGCTGAGCTAACCCCTCCCGGAGTGCCCCTACCCCTAGCTGGGGCACCTCAGAACTCTCCGGAAAATTGGGCCTTCTTGTCATGCTGAAATTGCTCTCTACCCCTTTGACGATAACCCTCAATCCTGCGAGGAATCTCCACTACAAGATGATACTTAGTATCTGTGAGTACGTGATTTTTACCCTATGTGAATCACTCTCATATATTCAAGAAAAATAAATATTTACCATTATCTTCAATTTCGTAGATTTTTGTAGCATTTTATTAATTGTTTGCATTTGTCTGTGCATGTTTAATTTCATTTAATTCATGAAAATACAAAAAATACATTGCATTTGCATTTAGGATTTATCTTTACACTTCCAGATTAATTAGTAAATTAATTTGTTTTATGAAATATGAAAAATTTATAAAAATAGTTCATTTTGCATTTTTAACTCTTTAATTTGGAGTTTTATAGTTTTTCTTTAAATTTAGGATTTAATTAATTGTAAATACTATGTTAAGTAATTAATATAATTTGGTAGGTTAATTTAGTTTCAAGAGTTAATTTAGGTTTTAATTTTAATTTGAAAAGAAAAGATTTTGAAATTGAAAAAGAAAAAGAAAAGAAATTGAAAGAGAAGTCTGATTTTGGGCTCTTTTTATTAGATCTCCCCCAGCCCAAATCGTTTTCCCTGAAACCCGTTCAACCTGGCCCAAACCCGCGTCCCAACCCGGTCCGCTTTGTATATATTCAAACGACGATGTTTTAGTCCCTCCTCATCTGAGCCGTCGATCTTACTTGATCGAACAGTTTGGAACTGGCTTACTTAAAAGTATTTAACTGTCCAAATGGTTCCTACCCCCCCCCCCCCCCAATGTCATCTCTCTTTAGTCCTCACCTTCTTCTTCAGAGAACGGAACCCTAGCGTCGCCCTAACATTCTCCAATCCATTCCAAAATCACACCCCAAAACCCACATGGCCTCCTCATACCAAATTCAGTACCTCTTTCCTTCGAATCATCACAGAACCTTTCGAATCTTGAATCAAAGATTGAAACCCTAAAATCCCAAAATCCCCAAATCGTCAAATTTCACCGAAGGATTAGTGTCCAAATTGATGTTATTCGTGTGTTTCCAACGGGAACATATGATTAATGTCAATATCGGCTAAAATCAAAGGCATTGAAGATCTTTTCAAATTTTTACTGTCCAACCGTCTCTTAGGTACTTTTTCTTTTTCCCTTTTCAGTTTGTTTATCTTTTCTTTACTTTTTATTTTTATTTGTAGTTCTTCATCTTCTTCTGCTTCTTCTCCTTTTCTTTCCATTTTATTTTTAGAACCTTTTCCTGCATGTCTGTTAATTCTAGCTCATTAGTTAGTTTTTTTAAAAAAAGAAATCAGTCATTTAGTTAGATTTTTGGTTTTGAAATTGTCCAAATTGCTTCTTCTTTTGTTTCTCCTTAATAACTAAATTGATGTCTGATTTTGGTTCGGGTCTTGGGTCATTTCTGACCCTTTTTCAAGAGCAACCCGTTCATTTAGGTTTAAGTTATTGGGTCAACTTGACCCATACCTGGTAGGCTGGGGTAATTGGCAGAGGTTTAAGGGGTAGTTTAGGGAATTTAGGTAAAGGAATCATTTGTAACTAACTCGGGAAGCTTTGGAAGGTGGGTTTGGGGTTGTTTTGAAAAACTGATTTTTAAACTAAGGTTATAGGAGCAAAACAAAAATTCAAAAAGGAGTAAAGGGCAAAAATTGAAGTTTATTTCTGCTGCCCTAAAACTTCACTATAAAGGTTTGTTGCTTCACTCTCAAGTCAGAGTTTTAGAGACTGAAAAACACTGGAAAAAAAACTTTAGAAACTACTGAGATTTCAAATGCAACTATTCTGAAAAATTGCTGAAAATTAGCTTGATTTTTGGTTCTTTTGTTTCCTTCAGTTAATTAGAGCTTCTAAATTTCCAAATCGAGTATCTGGGGTTCTAAATTGGTTGAGTTGGTTTGAAAGTTTGATTGATTTGCTGCGTTGGTACTGTTACATTGCTGTTATTTTGCTGCTGCTGCTAATTCTTCATTCTCTCTATTTTTCTCTTTGACTTCTAAGTATTTCTTCAAACTATGAACAACATGTGAGGTGTGAATCTGTGATTCAAATGCGAAACATGACTGAATACAAGCTACTTCTGAGTTTTACTGACGTTGCTTCTTCCCTTTTAGTAATTTGTAATAGCTTAATCTTATGCTTGTTGTATTAGCTCCCTCATGTTATGGATATGGTATAAGTTGAACTACTGCTGGTTCTTTCTATTTGATTATGCTGAGAGTATAATGTAGCTCTTAGACTCAAGTCAGTTGTACGATTAAGCTTGTGAGATATTTTGCTATTGTTTTGCATTAGAGAAGGGTTTGATCACGGTTTAAATTCCATAGTCTTTAAGTTAAGTGGAAAACTCTCTTTATTAGGAATCGATTGTACTGGTTCAGGCTGTTATTCATTTAAAGGCTATAACTAATTAATTTATGGTTCTTACCCCTTTTATATGTTTGATTTGGTACATGAACAAATTCAATAATATGCGAGGTATTTTGATTTCCAGTTGGATGCTTAGAATGTTACTGTAAAAGTCGCTATGTAGGAAATCATGGCATTAATTTCAGTTGTTTTAACAAGCAGTACTTAAATTTTCGTTTCTCTGAATAATTGCACTTTAACTAGACAATGCACTTCATGTTTGCCTTGCTGAAATTGTTCAAGTATAATTGGGTTTGGACCACTGAAAGTCAATTTAGAGCTCAAGGCTCTTGAGGTCCAAGTTTATTTGGTTCTATGGGGATTTGAACTTCAGTCTCATGCCTTTACATTGAATTCGAGATCTGTTTTGGGCTTAAATTTGAGGCCACTCAAAATGGGAGATTTGAGGCCTGCAGTTTTCTTTGGGCTTATATTCAAGCCCAATTCCTCTCTTGCTTTGATGCGGATGCTTTGCAAAAACAATTGGGCTTGCTGCCAGATTGTTTTTTTTTTAAATAATCAAAGTGCTGATTTCTTTTAACACCAAGCCTTATTTTATTAGTTTAGTTTGGACATTAGCTTAAAAACAAATTAGAAATGCCCTTAGTCTTTTAATTAGTTAACTAGGTCCATTAATTATTTGAGGTGTGTCATAGCAAACAACACCAATAGTTTATGGCCCTCATGATTAAAATAAGAAATCATGTAAACAATTATATTTGAGGCGTGCCATATTAAGTAAGATATAGTTTATGGCCCTCAAAAGATTAGTTCAGACATCCTTTAAAATTTGGACTCGAGGTGTGCCATGTCGAATAAAATCCCAAAACTCATGGCCCTGAATTAATTAATTTTAACTCTTTAGAAATCGAGGTATGTCATTAGTTGAATTTTTCATGGCCCTCGCAAACTTGAAAGTGCGTAGTTGCTTTATGCGTGATATTTAAATTAATTGCCTTAAACTCGGGTGTGCATTTTATGTGACCCAAGTCCAATTCTCAACAACGTTAAATAAAATGTGTTGTGGAGAGCGGGTGCATTTCATGTGGCGTGGCTCATGATGCGTTTAGATAACGTTGAATCTTCTTAAAATTAATTAAAAGTGGTTAATAAGTTAAAATGTACCATAGGTTAAAACATGTATTAAAAGCAGATAATAGTCCAATAATAACAGTTGAGCGACCGTGCTGAAACAACGGAACCTGGGAATGCCTAACACCTTCTCCCCGGTTAACAGAATTCCTTACCTTGATTTCTGTGTTCGCGGACTATAAACAGAGTCAATCTTTCCTTGATTCGGAATTTAAAACCGGTGACTTGGGACACCATAAATTATCCCAAGTGACGACTCTGAATCTAATATATATAATCCCGTTTCTATTGTCCCTTAAATTGGAAAAACTCCTTATCCCCTATCCCCTCGGAAAAAAGGAGGTGTGACAGCTCTGGCGACTCTGCTGGGGATAAGAACCCAGAATCTCTGGTTCAGGGTTCAGAATTCGAGCTTAGAATAATTGTTATATTTGGATTTATCTATTACCTGATTTTATTCACATATTTTGAGCCTAATGTGCTAAATGATGTTTTTTACCGCTTTGATATTGGTGAACTGTATATAAATTGTTACGAAATCCTTCTTCTCTCTGAGTCTTCTAAATCATATGGGAAGTATACTTCGTGTGACTTCTTTTCTATTAGAGTCATATCCCAATTTTAGAACAAGGTTCGGACAAGTTGTAAAGCCGGTAAAGCTTTTGTATTCCCGATACGCTGCCCCCCTCGGCTCGAGCTATCCGCTCGGGTAAGCCAGGTCTAGAACAAATAAACCCAGGTTGTCAAAACCTAGTATAACATAGCCTCATTCCGGATCCCTAGTAGTAGTGCTTGTTTGCATCGTGTGCATTTTGACTTTGGGGACTCAACACAGGGGTTGGGTCCGTCTAGGACAGGTGCACCTAAAATCAAAAGACCATTCTGATGTATTTTGCTTGCTACTTGCGCATTTATTTGACTCGGATCGCATGTTGACCGGCTTCTAGAATAAGGGAAAAATTGAGAAAAACCAAATGGAGGTGAGAGAGGAAATTATCCGCATGTGAAAAACCTAGTGTCCAAAATACTCTGAAACTCTACCGAAATTTTCAGAAAAAAAAAAAGTCGTTTTAGAAGTTTGTGTTTCTGTTGCGTCAAAATTGGCCGAACTACGCAAGTTTGATTCTCACCGGATATGGGATACATAGGAAACTCTCATCGTGTCCAACTACTTTTGCAAAAATAACCCAAAAATGTGAAGTGGGACTGTTTTGTCATAAATAAATTAGGTGGTGCCATTCTTGTCCAAAATAGCCAAAAATGCCTCAAAAGGTGCCGGAAGGCTGTTTTTGCAAGAATAGCCACCTAGGGTCCTTTTTCAAAATTTTGGTTGGTTATCAAAAATAGCCCTAAAATTGGTTTTTATTATTATCTTGAGGTGCTGAAGGTCTGTATTTGCAAGAATGTTTTGTTTTAAATTTTGTGAAAATAGGTGTTTTTCTTTTGAGTCAAAATATACCACAGTTCATTAATCAATCACCTTAAATAAATGTGCGGGATGAGCACAATTGAAAATGAATCTTTCACAGTCCGCGAGGAGATCCCATTAGAACTACATATGTGGTGGCATGATTTGGGAGAAGTCAGCAAAAAATTGTGATAAAATCTTTGGGTGGTCTTGTTGGGCTTCTGAAGATTAAGCCGAGGAAGGATATAATTGAGTCTTTGATGCCCTTATGGGACCCAGCACATAATGTGTTCCATTTCGCTGATTTCGAGCTAACTCATATGCTTGAGGAAATAGCAGGCTACGCTGGTTTTAGTGGGAATCTCAGAAATCAATACCTGGTGGCACCTAGAACAGTAACTCCTCATAAGTTTCTGGATCTGTTAAGTATCAGTCGGGAAGTTTAGGACGGAAATTTGGCCAAAGGATTCTGTACATTCTATTTCTTGTAATGTTACAGGAATCCCCGCGGTTTTGAGATGCCAGATACCGGTTTTACTCACTCGGGGAACAAAGATAAGTGGGAAACTCGGCGAGGATTGGCTTTTATAGTAGCATTTCTAGGTGTCTTGATTTGTCCCAGAAAAGATGGAAACATAGAGTTGGGGCTTGTGGGGATAACCGACTTCATGACTAAAAAGGCAAATAGTATCATTGTACCGATGATCTTGGCGGAGATTTACCGAGCTCTAACTGTCTACCGAGAAGGGGGGGAAGTTTTTTGAAGGATTCAATATGCTTTTACAACTCTGGATGGAGGAACACCTTTGCCACCGTTCGGGGTACATGAACTGTGGCGTGAGCCGGTTTTGAATGCATTGAAAAAAACGAACAACGGGTGGAGGGCTATGAGTTCCCGGATGGTACGGAATCTTGGTTTGCGCACTTGAGCTCCCTGGCTGCAAACAAGATTGAATGGACATTCGGGTGGCTCTCGGTCAGTGAAGTCATTTATATGTCGGTTGAGGTGTGTTTTCTTTTATTGATGGGTCTCCGAAGCATTCAGCCTTATGCCTATATAGAGTTCTACGCCAGTTAGGCAGGTACCAGACTATCCCACACGATGAGGATTTGAGTCGGCGGGTTATTGAATTGGAACCAAAAGCTGCTTTCCCAGAAGAAAGGATGCGTCGAATTTGGCATCAATGTAGGTTCTTAGAGCCAAAGACTCAGGTACGAGATCTATCCAGAGGCGAGTTGGATCCTAGTTACACAGCTTGGTACGGTAAAAGGTCTCAAAGCCATCTAGAGCCCGAACGGCTTGCAAAAAGGCCCCATGTCTAACAATTCACTGATGGAGCGCAGGAGAAATGGGATTGGTTGTCAAAAGAGGCAAACTACAGAGCCACCATAAGCAAATTGGAGGGATAGATCCAGGATCTTAAATTTGACAAAAGTGTGCAGTCCATGGCCGATGAAGGGGAAAAGAAGAAATTGGCTCAAGAAAACAAGGCTCTTTGAGCACAGATCCGAAAATGAAAATAGTTGCTGAGAATCAAGAAAGGAGCCGAAAGAATGAAAGACTCATAAGTGGTCTCAAGAGGAAAATAGCTGAGGGTGAGGATGATCTGGAAAATTTCAAGGGTAATCTAGCGAGAGCCCGGGCACAGTTAGCGAAGAACGCAGAAGGGCGAGCAGAGTTTGTCCAGCAGTTGAAAAGGAAATACGAGGGAGTAGCCACCAATTTGAAGATAAGGCTAACTACCCTCTAAAATAAGATGGCCAAGCAAGCTAAAAACTTCAAAGTAGAAAGGGAACATTGCTATGCATTAATGTCCCAGTTGGAGGAAGATGTGCAACAATTGTAGGGTCAAAACCATCATGATGCCCAAGTGCTAGAAGCTAAGACTCAACAAATAAGGAATTTGCTTCAAGAAAAGGGTATCATCAGGGAGAGGGTTAGAGCCATTGCTGACTACATCGTCATGAAGTGCCACAAAAGTGAAGACATGACTAGAACCACCTTCTTCGTTGCGGTAATGACTTTTGTTCGCCAAATAATAAGTGACCTGGAGCGCTTTCAAGGGGATCTGGCGCATAGGCCCGTGGCGAGACCGACTAATGTCCCGCGAGCCCCTAGAGCAGTTGAGGCATTGATGTATTCATGATTTTTATTCGAGTCTGTATTTGCACTTTCTTTGTTGGAGTATATTAGTCTGTTTTCGAGTCTGTATTTTCATCTTTTTGTTGGAGTCTATTAGTCCCCTTGTCAAGTCTGTTAGTTTAAATTCAATAGGATGAGTCGTTGTAGTCAAGACGCTTTTATTTTATGAAAATTTGAAAACCCCAAAATGATTGTTTATTATTATTTATTTTTACACTTATCTCCCAGAACTACGCGTGGTCTGATTCATACGGCGTCATGATACGTAGGCAATCCCCATAGGATTCGATCATAACCAGAAAAGAAAAGAGAAAAAAAAGAGAAAAAAAATAAAAAAAAGAGAGAAAAAAAGAGATAAAATAGGAAATTGTGGGAAGGAAACAATGGCAAAACAAGATAGAACAAATGAAGGAATAAAAGAACAACGAGAAATCAAGCAAAGAGAGGCAGGAGTGAAAAAGAGAGAAGTTGTAAAATGGAAATTAGGGAAAGTCGGAATGATGCAAGAGACCGATCAAATGCATAATAGAAATGGTTAACTGTTTAGGTGCATTGCATCCCCAATGTGTGGTTGCCTATCTGTTAAGCTCTAATCGCTAACAAGTTTGTTGTTGAATCCAGTACAGGCAGGGTTAGTTTGTTTGGCATTCTGGCAACTCACCCATACAACACCAGGTCCAAAAACAAGTTGATCATGGCTAACCAAGAACTGGATACAAGTGTTATTGATTCGTCAAGAGAGGGGGAAGAGTCTAATGTTAATCTGAAAGAGGAGTTGTATAAGCTGAAACAACAGATGGCAGAGATGTACCAGGAATGGGTAAAAGGGTATCCACCACCATCCTACCCCTCCAACCCTACTTTCGTCCCACCGTTGGCTCAATCCCAGGAACCTCCCACTGTTGAGTCATCTCCAGGTTTTCCCATTTACCACTACTACCAAGGCACCACTTCCCAAACACCACAGCTCCACCACCCAAACCAGTTTCATACCCTCCTCCACCAGTCACCCCTATTTTTGTGGCTCCCCCACCCGCTACACTCCACCGATCCTCTAGTGAGTCTTTATTTCAGACCCAAGATAACCAATACTATCCCTCAGAGCCTACTTTCAAGGCCCCAGAACCTTACTCCTACCGATCCTCTTTTCGACCTCCCTGTTGAGACTGAAAAACCACCTACAAATCCAGAACAGGAGGACATGTTCAGGAAGGTTAAAAGCCTGGAACAGTCATTCAGAAATATGCAAGGATTGGGAGGCCAGGTGAGCGTGGCCTACAAAGATCTGTGTCTATTTCCCGATGTTCAACTGCTAGTGGGATTCAAGATGCCCAAATTCGATATATATGACGGGCAAGGAGACCTGGTGGCTCATTTGAGAGGATTCTGTAATAAAATGAGAGAAACTGATGGGAAAGAGGAACTATTGATGGCATACTTTAGCCTGAGTCTGAGCGGCGCGGCGTTGGAGTGGTACACTCGTCAGGATCACAATAGATGGTATACATGGGATCATTTGGCTCAAGCATTCGCTTATCATTTCCAATACAACCTTGAGATTGTTCCAGATCGTTTATCTCTGACTAAATTGAGAATAAGCCTAGTGAATGTTTCAGGGAGTACAATTTTCGTTGGAGAGAACAAGCGGCAAGGGTTGACCCTCCGTTGAAAGAGAGCGAAATGGTGGATTATTTTCTGCAGGCCCTGGAGCCCACTTACTACGGCCATCTGGCATCGTCCATAGGCAAGTCCTTCAACGAGGTAGTGAAGATGGGTGGCATAGTGGAAGAAGGGCTTAAATCAAACAAAATCATGAGTTCCTCGGCTATTAAGGCAACTACCCAAGCTATTCAGAACGGTACTAGGGGAGTAATCGGAAATAAGAAGAAAGAAGATGTGGCAACAATTGATTCAGGATCATGGTTTAGACCCAGGGGCCCGTCACACCATTATGCTCAGCCTCGACCCCACCACCAAACCTACACCCAAAATCCACCCCAACATTATTTCCCATCACCAGACCCTCATATTTCTGTCCACCACGCCCATACATATACTCAACCTCCTGCTTACGCACAATGGCGTACCCCATCCCCGCAAAACACCTACCCAGCTCCACAAAATGCTTACCCACCTCCACGAGCCTACCGAAACCCTGTCGGCCCAGGTTTCCACCCCAATCAAGCATTTAAAAACGAGAGGTTGCAGCAGAAGAAAACCTTTACCCTGTTGGGGGAGTCTTATACCAATTTGTTCCACAGATTGAGGCAATTGGATATGCTGAGGCCAATTGAGTCAAAATTGTCAAACCCTCCTCCAAAGAATCTTGATTACTCTATTAGTTGTGAATATTATTCTAGTACTTCGGGGCACGATACGGAGAAGTGCTGGCACTTGAAATATTCCATCCAAGAGCTCATTGACACAAACCGGATTGAAGTTCAAACTCCAGAGGCACCCAACATTAACCAGAACCCATTGCCAACCTACCAGGAAACAAACATGATCGAGATAGTACATAAGGGAGGGGAGCCCAAGAAGCCTTCACAAACCGTCATGATGATTCGGTCCAGTGAGGTCAAGCAGTCAAAAAACCAACAATTGAAGGATCAATGAACAAGTTGAGTGGGACAAATAGTGAACCATCTGCGGTAGTCAAGAAAGGGTTCCCAAGTGATGTTGTAGCAAAACAAGAAAAGTCAAAAATGGTTATGCCAGGAATGGCAAACAAGCCTATCATAATTGTAAAGAGTGCCAATATGGATCCTGTCATCATCAAGCCTGTAACCTAGTTGCCGATAGTCAACAACAAGGCTATCCCGTGGAACTATGAATGGGTGATAGTAACCTACAAGGGAAAGGAAGTGAAAGAATAAGTCAATGAGGCCCATGTATTAACTCGTTAGGAGAGATGCTTTGATCCATAAAAGTTAAGGAAATCTAAAACATCCCGAGATAACCCATTTCTAATGAAGAAAGTAGTGACTGAAAAAAAGGCAGAGGATTTTTTGAGAAAAATGAAGGTACAAGATTATTCCATCGTGGAGCAGTTGAGAAAGACGCCTGCTCAGATTTCACTGTTGTCATTGTTAATCCACTCAAACGAGCATCATCAGGCCTTGATCAAAATTCTGAACGAGGCTCACGTTCCCGACAAAATCTCAGTGAACCATTTGGAAAAGATCGCCAACAAAATATTTGAGGTAAACAGGGTCACGTTCTCTGACGATGAGTTGCCTGTGGAAGGTAACGAACACAACAGAGCTCTCTATCTTACAGTAAAATGTGAAGATTCTGTGGTTACCAGGGTATTAGTTGACAATGGGTCTAGTGCAAACATCTACCCTCTCTCTACGCTGAACAAGTTGAAAGTGGATGATAAGAGGATTCACAAGAACATCATCTGTATTCGGGGATTTGATGGTGGAGGGAAAGACTCAGTTGGTGATATAGTGCTTAAGTTGACATAGGACCGATGGAATTCACCATGGAACTCTAGGTGTTGGACGTAGCCGTCTCTTACAATTTGCTGCTAGGTCAACCTTGGATTCATGCCGCCAAAGTAGTCCCGTCCACTCTACACCAGATGGTCAAGTTCGAATGAGATAGACAGGAAATCGTCGTGCATGATGAAGATAACTTGTGTGCTCACAGTGATGCCTCTATCCCATTCATTGAGGTTGAAGATGACAAAGGGCCTTGGGTCTATCAAGTTTTTGAAACAGTGCCGGTGGAGAAGGTTCCAGAACGGAAATGTGTTCCAACCCCAAAGATAACCTCCGCATCAGTCATGGTGGCCTTTGAAATGCTGAAAAATAGCTTTGTGCCCAGTAAAGGCCTGGGTGCATCCCTGCAGGGTATCATACAGCTAGTGTCCCTCCCTGAAAACTTGGGTACGTTCGGTCTTGGGATTCAAACCCACAGTAGCAGATGTGAAAAGGGCTAGAAAGTTGAAATAGAGGGCGTGGGCACTTCCAAAGCCTATCACGCGTCTCTCCAGGTCTTTTGTCAAGCCCGGTGCTAGGAAACGCCCAGTGACAACAGTTCCAAGTTTTGTGGTTGACATTGATGAAGAGTTAATTGAAAGGTTCCAGAGGTTGTTCGATGATGTGAACATGGTGGAAGTTGGAGAAGGTTCTAGCAAGGCAGATGTGCAGTTTGTCGAGGGCTACTCCTCTCCCTACCCTGAAGGAGTTTTGGTAGTTTGTTTTGATTTTCTTTCAGTTTATCTGGATTATTCCATGGTTGTAATTCAGATTTTATTTTCCATCCGTTTGGTTGTACAAACCCTATTATCCTTTATTTTCAACGGAATGCAATTTCCCTTTTCCATCATTCCTAATAGTTTTATTTTGTTTTTTCTTTTCTTCTCTGTACAGTTCTTTTTATGTTGATTTCAATGACATAACATGCATGAGGAATCTTCGGCCCAACCTTAAAAGTCAATCTAATTCTGAAATAATAATTCAAGAAATAGAGTGTGATGATGAATCAGAATATGATGAGGATGAGGCCTTTGAAGAGATTAGTAAGGAATTAAATTATTTAGAAGAGAAACCCAAGCCTAACCTGAAAGATACGGAAGCAATCAATTTAGAGGACCCAGATAATGCCAGAGAAACTAAGATAAGTGTCCATCTTGAACCACAGATCAGGAAAGAAATAATCAAAGCACTATTTGAATATAAAGATATTTTTGCATGGTCATATGACGACATGCTGAGTCTAAGCACTGACTTGGTGGTTCATAAATTGCCCACTAACACGGCATTCCCTCCCGTCAAGCAGAAGTTGAGAAAGTTCAAAACTGACATGAGTGTGAAGATTAAGGAAGAAATCACCAAGCAGTTGGACGCAAAAGTCATTCGGGTCACACAGTATCCCACTTGGTTAGCTAATTATGTGCCAGTGCCAAAGAAAGATGGCAAGACCAGAGTGCGTGTTGATTACCGCGTTCTCAACAAAGCAAGTCCAAAGGATAACTTCCCACTTCCAAATATCCATATTTTGATCGATAATTGTGCCAAACATGAGATTGGATCTTTTGCGGATTGCTATGCAGGGTATCATCAGATTTTAATGGATGAGGAAGATGTGGAAAAGATAGCATTCATCACACCGTGAGGAACTTATTACTACCGGGAAATGTCATTCGGTTTGAAAAATGCTGGGGCAACCTACATGAGGACAATGACTACTGTGTTCCATGACATGATACACAAGGAGATTGAGTTTACGTGGATGATGTGATTGTAAAGTCAAAGCAGTAGGCCGACCACGTCGGAGATTTGAGAAAAACTTTTCAGAGGCTTCGGAGGTACAATCTTAAGCTTAACCCCACCAAGTGCGCATTTGGTGTTCCATCTGGAAAACTATTGGGATTCATAGTTAGCCGTCGAGGTATTGAATTGGATCCGTCAATAATCAAAGCTATCCAGGAATTGCCGCCGCCGAGGAATAAGACCGAGGTGATGAGTCTATTAGGGAGGCTGAACTACATCAGCAGGTTTATTGCTTAGCTCACGACAACTTGTGAGCCTATCTTCAAGCTGTTGAAGTAGGATGTTGCGGTCAAATGGACTGATGAGTGTCAAGAAGCATTTGATAAGATAAAGGGGTACTTGTTAAACCCACCTGTGTTGGTCCCACCTGAACTAGGGAGACCTTTGATTCTTTACTTGACAGTCCTGGATAACTCATTTGGTTGTGTGTTGGGTCAGCATGACATCACTGGTTAGGAAAGAGCAAGTCATCTACTATCTCAGTAAGAAGTTCACATCTTATGAGGTTAAGTACACCCACCTTGAAAGGACATGTTGCGCCCTAACTTGGGTAGCACAGAAGTTGAAGCATTATTTGTCATCATACACCACTTACCTCATTTCTCATTTGGATCCATTAAAGTATATCTTTCAGAAGCCTATGCCCACAGGGAGACTTGCAAAGTGGCAGATTTTGCTCACAGAGTTTGACATTATCTATATAACTGTGACTGCGATAAAAGCCCAAGCATTAGCTGATCATCTGGCTGAGAACCTGGTCGATGAAGAATATGAACCATTGAGAACTTATTTTCCCGATGAAGAGGTGATGCACATTGACGAGTTGGAGCAGGCTGAAAAACCAGGTTGGAAACTTTTCTTTGATGGAGCTGCTAACATGAAAGGCATTGGGAGAGGAGTTGTACTCATTTCTGAAATAGGGTATCACTACCCTGTTATGGCTCAACTTCGTTTCTACTGTACCAACAACATGGCTGAGTACAAGGCATGCATTTTGGGTTTGAGGTTAGCTGTAGACATGGGTGTCCAGGAAGTCTTGGTTTTGGGAAACTCGGACCTCCTAGTACACCAAATTCAAGGAGAATGGGAAATACGGGTTTTAAAGCTCATACCGTACCTACAATGTTTGCATGATCTTTGTCAACGATTTTGATCAGTAGAGTTCAGGCATATTCCAAGGATCCATAATGAGGTTTCGATGCTTTGGGTACTTTGGCGTCAATGTTGCACCATCCGGACAATGCTTATGTCGACCCTCTGCATATTCAAGTCCGCGATCAGAATGCTTACTGTAACATGGTGCAAGAAGAACTTGATGGTGAACCGTGGTTCCACGACATCAGGAAGTACATTAGAATGGGGGTATATCCGGTACAGGCCACGGGGGATCAAAAGAGAACATTTCGACGATTGGCAAGTGGATGTTTCTTTAGTGGAAGTGTTTTGTACAAAAGAACTCCAAATCTCGAATTGTTAAGATGCATAGATGCTAGACAGGCCACGGCTATCATGACCGAAGTACATTCTGGAGTCTGCAAACCGCATATGAGTGGGTATGTTCTGGCGAAGAAAATTCTACGAGTAGGTTATCATTGGCTCACCATGGAGCGAGATTGTATCAGTTTTGTGCGCAAGTGTCATCAATGCCAAGTACACGGAGATTTGATTCATTCTCCGCCATCCGAATTGCACACAATGTCCGGACCATGGCCCTTCGTTGCTTGGGGCATGGATGTCATTGGACCAATTGAGCCAGCAACATCCAATGGACACAGGTTCATTCTGGTGGCCATTGATTATTTCACCAAGTGGGTTGAAGCTAAAACTTTCAAATCTGTGACCAAGAAAACAGTGGTCGATTTTGTTCACTCAAATATTATTTGGTTGGTTTGGGATCCCAAAAGTGATCATTACAGATAATGGTGCTAATCTCAACAGTCATTTGATGAAAGAGGTATGTCAACAGATTAAGATTACGCATCTCAATTCTACCCCGTACCGCCCCAAGGTGAATGGAACAGTCAAGGCAGCCAACAAGAACATAAAGAAGATACGTTGAAAAATGATGCAAGGTTCCAGGCAATGGCATGAAAAGTTGCCCTTTGCGTTGTTGGGTTATCGCACTACTATTCGCACTTCAGTAGGTGCAACTCCTTATTTGTTGGTATATGGCACTGAAGCGGTGATAACCGCAGAAGTTGAAATTCCATCCCTTCAAATTTTTGCTGAGGCCGAAATTGATGATGATGAATGGGTCAAAACCCATCTGGAGCAATTGAGTTTGATTGATGAGAAAAGATTGGCAGCAGTGTGTCATGGCCAGTTGTATCACAAGAGAATGGCAAAAGCGTACAACAAGAAGGTGCGTCCCCGGAAGTTTGAAGTGGGTCAGCAAGTATTGAAACGCATTCTTCCACATTAGGCTGAAGCAAAAGGCAAGTTCGCCCCAAATTGGTAGGGCTCGTTCATCGTAACGAGAGTGTTGTCCAATGTTGCTCTGTATTTAACAGATATAAAAGGCAAATGTGTAGATATGGCTATCAATTCTGATGCAGTCAAAAGATATTGTGCATGATTTCTTTGGTTTAAATTGTGTGTGTTTGTACTTGGCATATTTTGAAGATTGGAATGACGAAGACATTTTGTTCTACTATCTAAACACTTTATCCTTTGTTACCCCTTTGATCCTTATTTATTTCCTTTCATACCCCTCTTTTGGAATCAATAACAAAATTCAGGAACATGAACGCACAAGATAAGTAAAGGAAAAGAGAGAAAGATAAGAGAAAAAGAGAAAGAAAAGAATGAAAAAGAGTGGAGAAAAAAAGAAGGAGAAAAGAAAAAAAAGAAGAGAAAAAAAGAAAGAATAAAACAAGAAAGAGAAAAATCACAACAACAAAGTAATTCCTATGACATGAACTACGTTCGATCTGATTCCTTTTAAGGATATGTAGGCAGCCTCACGGTTTGGTCTCATCAAATAAAAATTCAAAAGCCCCCAAGCAAGGAAACTGGGGAAGAAGTTGTGGTTGTTATAAGAAATCTAATTCCAAAAGTTGTAATGTTGAACCCATTTGAATTGTTTTGAGCCTTTTTGATATCCTTTCTTTCTAACCTTATCCAAAAGCCCACATTACGGTCCAAATAAAGATCATCCAATCAGTCTTCGAGAGATGCCAAGTCAAGCAAGTAGAGGTGATTCATATCAAGGGAAACACTCCGATCTAAGCAGGAAAAATAAAAAATGAGAGAGTCTTATTGGTGAAAACCCTCGCGGGCACCGTAAGGCGACGGAAGCTGAGAGAAATTAAAATGAGAGAGTCTTATTGGTGAAAACCCTCACGGGAACCGTAAGGCGACAGTGAGTTGAGAGATGAACAAATGAGAGAGGTTTGTTGGTAAAAACCCTTCAGGGCACCGCAGGCCGAACAGGGTCAGTGATTTGGTGAAGAAATTGGGTTTTGAAGATCTCAGGGCATAAAGTATGACAACTGAAAGTTGATTGGTTGGATAGTCTGGGCTGATTAATCCGAAATGCATGTCATGATCATTGGTACCAGCTGCTCCACTCAGATAAGTCTCTTTTCTTTTTCCCTTCAAACAGTCATCCAGTTTTGGATTTTTCTTCCTTATTCCTAACTCTCAAAGTCATTGCATTTCATTTCTTTTGGGTTTATTTCTCTAAGATGTTCAATGTCAGTTTTGTTTAAGCAAATAAGAAAGAATTTCAAATCTCACTATCAACTTCCAGAATTGCACAAAGCACAGTGCGGTCAGATCAATCCAGAGATAGTATGATGTAAAGTAGGACATAAAGTGTCAATGAAAGTTCCATTCGGTGGAATAGTTTAGTAATTTCATGGGAGATGCAGAGGTTCAGATAGAAGGGTCAGAAATGTAAAACAACGGTTTGGGTATAGAGCACTCGGGTCATCCAGGGCCCTGCGGTTGAGGATCAGTCTGAAAGTCAAATAATTCTTGGCCAGTTCAAGGTAGCCAGTCAAACCAAAGCACGGCAAGGGAAGATCCACCTTCAGCAAGAATGCCACAAACTAACTACCACATTTTTAAACTGACAAGATTTTTCTTTAATTTGAAACAGGGGTAGAAAATTTTGTTTGTTTTGGAGAAACCCTCCGTAAGGAAAAGAAAGTACCAGACAGGTTTGACCGTAAATTCTCAAGACCCTCCTGGATAATGGGATCTAGTTTAAAATTCAAAATATTCATACGTAACAAGATCTAGCATAAGCTTTACCTTGAGGAAATAGAAGTCGGCTTCGAAGTTTTCATTTTTAGGATAGGATTTAATTTAAAATCTTCAGGACCCTCCTGAATAATGGGACTTAAATTTAAGACCTCCATTAGATAATAGGATTTAGTGTAAGTTCTGCCGTAGGGAAATATAATTTAGCCTTAAATTTGTCACTCTTAAGATGAGATTTGATTTTAATTTTCAGGACCCTCCTAGATAATGGAATTTAGTTTTAAGACCTTCATAGATAACGAGATATAGCAAAAGTCATACCTTTAGGAAATAAAGTTTAGCTTTAAAACTGTCATTTAACTAGGAGTTTTCAGGACCCTCCTGGATAATGGGATTTAGCTTTCAAATTCTTTGAGATTTTCTGGTAACATGGTTCAATTAGCACTCACAGATGTGCCCAGCTACCAAATTGGGACAGAAAAATTTTGTTTGTTTTGTCTGTTTTGTTGAAATCAAGCACCACCTGGAGGGCAAGGGAGAACAACACGAGTTTCAAGTATAGAAAGTAGTTCAAGTTCAGCAATCAGGATCCCACCTGGAGAACAAAGGGAAAACAAATCAAATTCCAAGGAAACGTAGTTCAAGCGTTGGTAATCAGGAGCCTACCTGAAGAACAAAGGGAGAAGTGATTCAAGTATTGGAAGTCAGGAACCCACCTGAAGAACAAAGGGAGAAGCAGTTCAAGTGTCGGTAATCAGGAGCCCACCTGGAGAACAAAGGGAGAGCAATTCAAGTGTTGGTAATCAGGAGCCCACCTGAAGAACAAAGTGAAGCAGCAAGGTTCAAAGGAGTTCAGCAATTAGGATCCCACCTGAAGAACAAAGGGAAGCAGCAAGGTTCAAGGGAGTTCAGTAATCAGGAGCCCACCTGAAGAACAAAGGGAAAGCAGCAAGGTTCAAAGGAGTTCAGCAATCAGTAGCCCACCTGAAGAACAAAGGGAAGCAGTTCAAGTTTCGAGGAAAAACAGCGCAAATGTTGGTAATCAGAAGCCCACCTGGAGAACGAAGGGAAGCAACAATGTTCAAAGGAAGACAACAATCAGGAGCTCACCTGGAGAACAAAGGGAACCAGTAGTATTCAAAAGAAGTTCGGAAATCAGCAGCCCACCTGGAGAACAAAGGGAGAACAAGGCAAGTTTCGGAGGAAAGGAAGATAATTTAAATGTTGGAAATCAGGAACCCACCTAGAGAACAAAGGGAAGGCAACATTGGTCAAAAGAATATGGTTCAAGTTTAGCAATCAGGCGCCCACCTGGAGGAAAGGGAAAGCATCTCAGATTACAATTAAAGTCAGCAACAAAGGAATTTCACCTGGAAAGTACGAGTCAACAGAGCAACAGGAACTGCAAGATCAAGTTTGAAGATATAGATAGGATTCTTGTAATTCATAGATCATAGTTTAGTCTAGCTTCTTTTATTTTGTCTTGATGTAATAAGGAGTTCAGTAAGCAGTAGTAGCAGCAGCAACAGTGAAATCATAGCTTCCTGGTAGTCCCAGCTACCGAAACTTTTCGAACTACACTGATTTGATTCCTTTATAGTCAAAGATATGTAGGCAACCTTGGAAGCAGGGTGCAGTCAAATCTTTCAAAAATACTTCCCATGGAATATTCAAACAGGTAAAAATCGCTCGTATTCGCTCACTTTATCTTTGCACGAAAACTCTTCGTGTTTTCGGGCAAAGAGGGGCATCTGTGAGCACGTGTTTTTTTCCCTATGTGAATTACTCCCTTAAATTTTAAAAAAATAAAATTTTCCCATTATTTGCAATTTCGTAGATTTTTGTAGCATTTTGTTAATTGTTTGCATTTGTATGTGCATGTTTAATTTTATTTAATTCATGAAAATACAAAAATACATTCCATTTCCATTTAGGATTTATCTTTACACTTTCAGATTAATTAGTAAATTAGTTTGTTTTGTGAAATATGAAAAAATCACAAAAATAGTTCATTTTGCATTTTTAACTCTTTAATTTGGAATTTTGTAGTTTTTTCTTTAATTTAGGATATTATTAATTGTAAATACTATTTTAAGTAATTAATATAATTTTATAGGTTAATTTAGTTTCAAGAGTTAATTTAGGTTTTAATTTTAATTTGAAAAGAAAAGATTTTGAAATTGAAAAAGAAAAAGAAAAGAAATTGAAAGAGAAGTCTGATTTTGGGCTCTTTTTATTAGATCTCCCCCAGCCCAAATCGTTTTCCCCTAAAACCCGTTCAACCTGGCCCAAACCCGCATCCCAACCTGGTCCGCTTTTTATTTATTCAAACGACGACGTTTTAGTCCATCCTCATCTGAGCCGTCGATCTTACTTGATCGACCGGTTTGGAACTGGCTTACTTGAAAGTATTTAACTGTCCAAATGGTTCCTACCCCCCCCCCCCAAATGTCATTTCTCTTCAGTCCTCACCTTCTTCTTCAGAGAACGGAACCCTAGCGCCGTCCTAACATTCTCTGGTGGCGCCGCCGCCTCCAATCCGTTCCAAAATCACACCGCAAAAGCCCCATGGTCTCCTCATACCAAATTCAGTACCTCTTTCCTTCAAATCATCACAGAACCTTTCGAATCTTGAATCAAAGTTTGAAACCCTAAAATCCCAAAATCGTCAAATTTCACCGAAGGATTAGGGTCGAAATTGATGCTATTCGTGTGTTTCCAACGGGAACACATGATTAAAGTCAATATCGTCTAAAATCAAAGGCGTTGAAGATCTTTTCAAATTTTTACAGTCCAACCGTCTCTTATGTACTTGTTCTTTTTCCTTTTTCAGTTTGTTTCTCTTTTCTTCACTTTTATTTTTATTTCTAGTTCTTCATCTTCTTCTGCTTCTTCTCTTTTTCTTTCCATTTTATTTTTAAACTATTTCTTGCATGTCTGTTAACTCTAGCTCATTAGTTAGTTTTAAAAAAATCAGTCATTTAGTTAGATTTTTGGTTTTGAAATCGTCCAAATTGCTTCTGCTTTTGTTTCTCCTTAATAACTAAATTGATGTCTGATTTTGGTTTGGGCCTTGGGTCATTTCTGACCCATTTTCAGGAGCAGCCCACTTATTTGGGTTTAAGTTATTGGGTCAACTTGACCCATACTTGGTAGGTTGGGGTAATTGACAGGGGTTTAAGGGGTAGTTTAGGGAATTTAGGTAAAGGAATCATTTGTAACTACTTCCCGCTGTTTTGAAAAAATGATTTTTAAACTAAGGACATAGAAGCAAAAATAAAAATTCAAAAAGGAGTAAAGGGAAAAAATTGATGTTTATTTATGCTGCCCTTAAACTTCACTATAAAGGTTTGTTGCTTCACTCTCAAGTCAGAGTTTTAGAGACTGAAAAACACTGGAAAAAAACTTTACAAACTGCTGAGTTTTCAAATGCAACAATACTGAAAAATTGCTAAAAATTAGCTCGATTTTTGGTTCCTTGGTTTTCTTCAGTTAATTAGAGCTTCTAAATTTCCAAATAGAGTATCTGGGTTTCTAAATTGGTTGAATTGGTTTGAAAATTTGATTGATTTGTTACTTTGGTACTGTTACATTGCTGTTGTTCTACTGCTGCTGCTAATTCTTCATTTTCTCTATTTTTCTCTTTGATTTCCAGGTATTTCTTCAAACTATGAACAACATGTGAGGTGTGAATCTGTGATTCAAATGCGAAACATGACTGAATACAAGCTACTTCTGAGTTTTACTGTCCTTGCTTCTTCACTTTTAGTAATTTGTAATAGCTTAATCTTATGCTTGTTGTATTAGCTCCCTCATGTTACGGATATGGTATAAGTTGAACTATTGTTGGTTCTTTTTGTTTGATTCTGCTGAGAGTATCATGTAGCTCTTAGGCTCAAATTAGTTTCACGATTAAGCTTGTGAGATGTTTTGCTACTGTTTTGCATTAGAGAAAGGTTTGATCAAGGTTTAAATTCCATAGTCTTTAAGATAAGTGGAAAACTCTCTTTGTTAGGAATTGATTGTACTGGTTCAGGCTGTTATTAATTTAAAGGCTACAATTAATTAATTTGTGGTTCTTACCCGTTTGATTTGGTACATGAACAAATTCAATAATATGTCGAGGTATTTTGAATTTCAATTAGATGCTTAGAATGTTACTGTAAAAGTCGTTATGTAGGAAATCATGGCATTAATTTCAGTTGTTTTAACGAGCAGTACTTCAATTTTTGTTTATCTGCATAATTGCATTTTAACTAGACAATGCACTTCATGTTTGCCTTGCTGAAATTGTTCAAGTATAATTGGGTTTGGACCACTGAAAGTCAATTTAGAGCTCAAGGCTCTTGAGGTTCAAGTTTATTTGGTTCTATGAGGATTTGAACTTCAATCCTATGCCTTTACATTAAATTCGACATCTGTTTTGGGCTTAAATTTGAGGCCACTCAAAATGGGAGATTTGAGGCCTGCAATTTTCTTTGGTCTTATATTCGAGCCCAATTCCTCTCTTGCTTTGATGCGGATGCTATTCAAAACCGATTGGGCTTGCTTCCAGATTAATTTTTTAAAAACATAACCAAAGTGCTGATTTCTTTTAATACCAAGCCTTATTTTATTAGTTTAGTTTGGACATTAGCTTAAAAACAAATTAGAAATGCCCTTAGTGTTTTAATTAGGTAACTAGGTCCATTAATTAGTTAAGGTGTGCCATAGCAAACAACACCAATAGTTTATGGCCCTCATGATTAAAATAAGAAATCAAGTGAACAATTAGATTTTAGGGGTGCCATATTAAGTAAGATATAGTTTATGGCCCTCAAAAGATTAGTTCAGACATCCTTTAAAATTTGGACTCGAGGTGCGCCATGTCGAATAAAATCCCAAAACTCATGGCCCTCAATTAATTAATTTTAACTCTTTAGAAATCAAGGTGTGCCATTAGTTGAATTTTTCATGGCCCTCGCAAACTTGAAAGTGCGTAGTTGCTTTAGGCGAGCTATTTAAATTAATTTCCTTAAACTCGGGTGTGCATTTCATGTGACCCAACTCTAACTCTCAACAACGTTAAATAAAATGTGTCGTGGACCGCGGGTGCATTTCATGTGGTGTGGCTCATGATGAGTTTAGATAATGTTGAATCTTCTTAAAATTAATTAAAAGTGGTTAATAAGTTAAAATGTACCATAGGTTAAAACATGTATGAAAATCAGATAATAGACCAATAATAATAGCTGAGTGACCGTGCTAAAACCACGGAACCTGGGAATGCCTAACACTTTCTCCCGGGTTAACAGAATTCCTTACCCGAATTTCTGTGTTCGCGGACTATAAATAGAGTCAATCTTTCCACGATTCGGGATTTAAAACCGGTGACTTGGGACACCATAAATTATCCCAAGTGGCAACTCTGAATCTAATATATATAATCCCATTTCGATTGTCACTTAAAAACTCCCTTATACCCTTTCGTGGTGTAGGACAAAAGGAGGTATGATAGTACCCATCTCCACCTCTCGGGCATTGCTAGCTCGAATATCGGGGTGCAACCCCATAACAAATCTCTGCACTCTCTCTGCATCTATGGAAATATCATAAGTGCATGGCGAGACAACTCAGATAACATCGCCTCATAATCGGTCACGGACATTTGACCATGCTCAAGATGCTCAAACTGATACCGTAGCTCTTCCCTCTCAGAGAGTGGAATATACCTATCCAAGAATAACTGTATGAATTGACCCCAAGTGAGGGGAGGAGAACCTGCTGTCCTGCTAAGAACATAGGGCTGCCATCATCTACGGGCCCTGCCCTCCAGCTGAAAAGTAGTGAAGTCAACCCTATGCGACTCCAATATCCTCATGTTTTGCAGTCCGTCCCTGCAATTATCAATGAAATCCTGGGCATCCTCAAGATGCTCACCCCCGAAGACAGGAGGGTGAAGTCTAGTCCATCTATCCAATAACTTCTGTTGGTCACCATCCGCAACTGGTCTAGGCTCGGGCACCCCTGCAGCAACCGGTTGAGCCCCATCTGCGGGTAGTGCACCCGGAGTATGATACACTGCAGTTACATGACTAGGAGCCTAAGCAGTAGGGGTCTGTGTTCCCCCTCCTACCTGTGAAGTAACTGGATCTGCTGGAAATAAACCAGCCTGAGTCATGGTGTCCATGAACTACAACATACGGCCCATGATCTCCTGGAAACCCGGTGCTGTCATAAAGTTCGTCGGGGTAGGCTCGGCTGCGGGCACCTCGCCCTGCTCCTCAACGATAGGATCCCCCACAAGATCTGCTAATGGTGCTACTGGGACAGCTCTGGGACACCCTCATCCCCTACCTCAGATTGGTGCCCTCCCCCGGCCTCTGCCTCGGCCTCTAGCAATCGGGGGAGCAGCTCCTCCCGCTTCCTGAACGTCATTCGTGCGTGTCCTCACCATATGTGAGAGAATAGAAGAGGGAAATATAGTATACCAACCACTGCACGATAGGAAATGAATAAAGAGTAGTTTTCTTAACACCCTATAGCCTCTCGAAGATAAATACAAATGTCTTGGTACCGATCCGCAAGACTCTATTAGGTTTGACCATGACTTGTGAGACCTACGTGAATCTAGTGCTCTAATACCATGTTGTCACGACCCAATTCCATTATAGGTCATGATGGCGCCCAACACCCTTGTCAGGCAAGCCAAAGCGGAAGTGTTAACAAGTTATCATTTTCACTTTACAAAAACAAGTATAGAAATTTCTAAATTTGCAGTTAAAAGCATGTGATAATTAGTAATGTACAAAAAAAAATAGTTATACAATCCCCAAAAGAATAATCTACTAATGTGTGTGCCAAGACCTGGTGTCACAAGTTTATGGGTACTAGTAGAGTATACAAAAGAATAAATCAATCCTACTGTCTGAAATAGAATAAACAGCCAAAATAAAGAGAGACTCCATCATACTGCTGAGCGGCACAGGAAGGGAGCAGCTCACTGTGGAAGTCTAGGACACTGATCAAGAATGCGCACCAGACTGGTAACCAGATGTACCTGCCTCAGATCCTATACAATTAAGTACAGAAGTGAAGTATGAGTACATAAACAATATGTACCCCGTAAGTATCATGTCTAATCTCGAAGAAGTAGAGACGAGAGGTCGACTTGACACTTACTAGGGTCTTAAAATATGAGAAATGAACTATACTGAACACGGATAGAACAAATAATTAACAGTTTATAGCAAGAAATATCAGGCCCTCTCCTAGTTAATATCATAGTTGGCCACTTACATTTTAGGGCAAATAATAAAGCTCAATTCATGGAAAAATACTGAGTAAAGCATGCGCAAGTAGTGCCGAGGTCGTACGGCCCGATCCAACATAAAAGTAAATTGTGCACTGCCGAGGGTCGAACGACGCGAACCGTAGATGCATCTATTTCCCCGATAGCAAATCAAATATGCGACCTGGTCAAATGTAATTAAACACAACAACAAGCAGAAAGAAATATATAACTGGGGAGCAATCACTCACAGAAATATCAACTTCTCTTTAAATGGCAAAGAAAGATAATGTTCCTCTTACTAGTCTCATTTACCATAATCACCATGATTTAAACAATCCAAATTAAATACAAAGTTGCAAGAATATCACATAAAACATGCTTTTGGGTCCTAGACTACCCGGACTTAGCATAGTAGTAGCTACGCACGGACTCTCATCACCTAGTGCGTACGTAACCCCCGCATTCAATGAAAAATTATTTGATTTCATCACCTATGGGGACAATTCCCTCATACAAGGTTAAATAGGAGACTCACCTCGCTCCAAATCATACTTCCAATACCAAGAACGAGCTCAAACTCTCAATTTGGAGCCGAACGATCCAAAACTCGATAAACGAGGTAGGAACTAGTCAATACAAGCTAACAAGATCACATTCTAACTATTTAAGCAATTTTTCAACCTTAAACACAAGTTTCCTAAAATCCGCCCCCGGGCCCACATGCCCGGATTCCGAAATTCATCGAAGAAAGTTGTTCCTTATAACCCAAGGATCAATAATATATGATTTCTAATTCATTTCATAACAAATTTCGTGGTCAAATCTAACTTTTGTCAAAGCCCTAGGTTTTGCTCTAACCCCATGATTTTACCTTAATCTTTGTGTGTTAATCTACCCAAGACTCAAGTATTAAACTAGAAATAGATAGGATAAACTTACCTCAAGATGCTAGGTGAAGGTCCTCTCTCAAGAGCTCCAAAATAGCCCAATGGGTGAGTGAAAGATGGCCAAAATGACTTAGAACCCCTAATAAATGAAGCTCACTGCTTCAGTGATTTTCGCATCTGTGGTCCCGCTTCTGCGAGAGGAAGGCCGCATCTGCGGAATTGGCCAAGCGAGCTGGGACCGCACCTGCGGTCTTGAAGCCGCTTCTGCGCAGCCACTTCTGCGGCTATGGAGCCGTTTCTGCTGTTTCGGCCTGGCCTGCCTTGTCCACATCTACGAGAGGACAACTGCTTCTGCGGTCTCGCACCTGCGGCTGACCAACTGTAGGTGCAGTTATGACAGCAAACTGAAGCTTCAGCTTTTTTCAAATTTTCTAACTTCACTCGAGCCTCGTCTGATTGACGCTCGGGGCTCCTGGGGCCCGGCCGAACATACCGACAAGTTTGAAATCATGAAACGGACCCGCTCGAACCTTCGGAATGCCCGAAACAACGCTAAATCTAAGAATCACCCCCTAAAACCAATTGGATCAAACTTATGAACTTCAAGTTCTTCAATTCACTTCTAACGTGCCGAAACGTACTTAAACTACTCGGATTGACACCAAATTTTGCGGGAAAGTCTTAAATGTTATATTGAACCTGTACTGGGCTCTGGAACCAACATACGAGCCTGATACCAATGTGATCAATCATTATTTATTTTCTTTAAATCCTTAGAATTTCAGTTTTACAATTTCTAATAATTACTCGGGCTAGGGACATCGGAATTCGATTTCGGGCATATGCCCAGGTCCCATATTTTCATGCGGACCCTCTAGGACCGTCAAATCACAAATCCGGGTCCGTTTGTTGAAAATATTGACCAAAGTCAAACTTAGCCTTTTAAGAAAATCTTAAGGAATCAAATGAGCCTATTTCAACCCAAACACTTTCAAATCCCGAACCAATCATCCCCGTAGGTTGTAAATTAGTTAAAGCAAGCGCGAGAAGTTTAATTTAGGGGGACGGGGTTCTAAAAGGAAAAACGACCAGTCGGGTCATTACAATCCTGAAAACCAAAACCAACGATTTACATAAGTCATAATACATCACAAGGGGCTAGTTATGCCCGAGAACTAGGGGTGTTCAAACCGAACCGAAAAACCGCATCAAACCGAAAAACCTAACCAAACCGATTAGAAAACCCGACTAAGTTTTGTTTGATTGGTTTGGTATTGAGTAAAAAACCTGAACTAAACCGTCATATAAATATATAAATTTTATTTATATTTTTAAGACTTTATAGTGAATTTTCTTTAAAAAATGTAGAAATATTTGGGATCCTCTCATGTATTAACCTTGAAAGCGTAAATTAACGAAAAATTATTGTCAGACGACTAAGAAAATAACTATCATGTGTTACTAAAAAAATTCTCCCATTAGAATATATTAATAGATCATATGTTTGTCAAATTTTTTCCATATTTACTAAACATATATTCACTTATCAAAGCCTTATCTATAATTTTAACAAAGTAAGATCGAAATAATATTCATGTAACAAAAAAACCCGAAAACCCAAAAAACCCGACAAAACTGAACCAATCCAAACCGATATAGTTGGTTTGGTTCGGTTTTGATAAAAATCAAACCAACCCGGTCCATGTACACCCTTATCGAGAACTGGCGAGCGAAGTGCAAAAGCTCAAAACGATTGGTTGGGTCGTTACATCCTCCCCCACTTAAACATACGTCTGTCCTCGAACGTGCCTAGAGTTGTTCTAAAAACCATCAAATCACTGTATGACCCTACCATGCATATACCCGGGGGTGATCCCACGTTACCCTATCTCATATAGGTCCGAAAACACAATGTAACTGAAATTTTTACAATCCAACCTAGCCTATAAACCTTAGAACCATATTCCCAATTCTGAAATCATCCACAAGATTAGAATCTCATATTTTTACTCTGAATAAGCCCAAACAAGCTATAATAACCCATACCTGCAACCTCAAGTGCAATTACATGATATGCCACATAAATTGAACACTTTTAGCGATAACTTCTAATCACAACAGCTGCGCACAACAACCGAATACCGATAGTAAACCTCTTATCAACTAAAGTCTCATTCTAACACCTTCATACACTGCCAATGATAAATTAAACCCATAGGTAGTCAATAACCATTCCTCAGATCAACCATTCATGAAGCCACTCCTCCTTTGGCAAGGACCATAGCAATTTCTGGGCCGAACCTCGATATTATCCCTCCGACATGTTGAAATCGAATCCGTTTGTATCCATTATAGATCCCAACGATCTCACCTAATCCACCACAACTACTTTAGTGACATGACACATCAATACGAACTAAAGCCACAACTCGTGAAATCCGCACACCAATAAGCAATAATTCGAATGTACTCAAATCATGAAAAATAAGTCAAATGAAATAGTTGTATCGCAAGCTCACTAGTACCACCACAACAAAATGCTAGGAACCCGTCACACATCGTAGAACTAGAACACACGAATCTATCCCGCAGGATCATACCACCACATAGCTTCGCAGCAACGCGCGACCCTATCCAAACACTGGTCCTCATGAAACACCTCTAGTCACTTTGCTCAAAATCGACAACCACGCGCAATTTGATTTCTAGAACCAAAGCAAATCATCATAACCACAGTGAAGCAAATACATAACACCACACAAACCCGAAAGGAAATAACCGATACACCATCCACCGAGCAATACCCAGTACTTTTCTCGCTCGACTTCCACTATGAAACCCCAATGGAATCGCACCATGTGTGCCTATAACTAACAAATCATAACGTCTCACAACATAGAAAAGTAACTCATAGATCAACTCAGAACACTAATAGCTCAATAACAACCGAATCAACACATCCCTCACCAATAGCAACTCAAAGTCAACAAAGCTGTCTTGAAGTAGAACACACATCCATATAGGTCTTCCAATGAACCCCTTATCAAGGAGTTCCTAAATCTTCTCCTTCAACTCCTCTAATTCCTCTGGTGCCATACGATACGGTGCCCAACACCAAATCAATACCGAAATCAACAACCCTGTCTGGCGACATGCCCAGCAGCAGGAAACACATCTAGAAAAGTCCCTCATCACTAGAACTGAATCGATAGTGTGAGTCTCTACACTGGCATCCATCACAAAGGCCAAATATGAAAGACAACCCTTCCCAACCATCCGCTGGGTCTTCAAAAATGACACTACCCTACTGGGAACATAATCCGTTGAACCTCGCCACTCAATCGTGGCATTCCCGGCATAGCCAACATCATCGCCTTAGCGCAATTGTCCAAAATAACATGACATGGAGACAACCAGTCTATACCCAATATTACATCAAAATATAACATACCAAGCAGCAAAAGATTCACTCGGGTCTCCAAACCCCAATAGTCACTATACAGTGCCAATACACTCGACCCACAACCATAACATAACCTGTATATGAGAACTTCCAGTCTCCAACTCCATATAGCACAAAATCTCTATATCTGATCCCAATTCCGCCATTCGAATATACAACACACCTCTAATACCCAATCATTACACGAAAGGTACTCTTATAATTCTTCTGTGCCACCAAGCAAACTCGAATATAAGCAGTCGATCCAACAAGAGAGTGCCGCAATACTACTAAAGTACCATCAACTTAATCACATTGCCTTTTTCTGAAATGTATACCCTCGTCAAGTCACACCAATTAGCAATACCATTTCCTTAATCATTTGAACCTGTCCGTGCTGCCCAAGAATTTGTGACCTTCCTTTCAAAACTGAACTGTGACCTTACGCATGCCAATCTCGATCCTACACTACATACCGCATATATTATACCCTCCTAAGATAATCATGATAACTTCATATCCCTTCCGAGCCACAAACATCTACGTACTCAACTAGCCAAGAACTTTCTATTGATCCCATCTAGAATAAAATCACTACACATCCCATGCTCCTCACACTCATAGAAAATACGCATCTCTAACCATGGTAGAGACTATTAAGAACTCTCCAAATTCCTTTTGCACAAAACTAAACCATCAGGACTGAATCTTTATAACTCAACCAAGTTACGTAGGCCACTAAAACCCAAGAGAATTGCCGTGAAATAGCTGTAGAAACTCATTACCTTGTAAGCATCAAAAAAACTAATCATATCCTTACCATGCCGACTCGGCCTACTTCCAAGTTATCCCATCTATCCAAGTTCCTTCTGATTTACCTTCAACTTGATACTTCTTTTTGTTATAACACCACAATTCCTCAACCCCGACTCACCACATGAGACCCAATCATAAAACCACACCATCTAAGGCTCATAAGCCGCTAGATACTCTCTCAGATATTCTGAAAAGGACCACATTCCAAATGCTTACCCTGAAGTGACTTCCTGTGAATCCGAAGCCATTACCTTCCTGATACTAATATATAGAATCCCATAATTGATATAGAAATGACACAATTCTTGGCACCCTCCAATGCAAACCTCAGTTCCTAGCCAAATTATACAACTTGAAAATCTCTAATTATTACACGTAAAATTTGAACCCATTAGAACCATTCTCAAGAGTCACCCACTCTACTCAAACCGCAATTAGACCGATCAAACAGACCGGCGACCCGTGCTCCCTTAGCACTCTGATACCGCTGAATGTAACCTCACCCTAATACGACCAAGCAACTTCCTACTTTATGCACCGCACATTCTTTACCAATAACCACTCAAGACATTCCGTGATTCTCATACACCAATGAAGGATAATATAACCTTTGCCAAAATTTTCCTATACTCGAGCCATCCTCGGTCTCAATCTCTGTAAGCTATAACTAATTCACCAGCACGCCTCAAACTGGAACCAACATAGCACATAACCGTGCAATCAACTAATCAATAGTCGACTCCCCCACTTGGCTCGAAGCCATAGATCAAAACACACATAATAACTCATAACACATATACTCTATTACTGCCATAATACCATAGTGAGATTAAACTCAATCCTTCATAAGCTCGTGAAATACAGACCATCTAGTACTTTAAATCTTCTGGAAATCTCGCATTCACTCTCGTAACAGTTAAACCCACTCTCTTAGGCGACCTAAATTCAAATTGCAACACATATATTTCCCTGGTGACATAGATCTTCCAACAAACGACATAAAGGATTACGCAAACTTCAGAACAATCCGCAAGAGATAACCCACCTGCTTTGCCTCAACTAACATCTCTTTATACCCTTCCACCGTCATAGACATTACGCAGTCACTTGATCTTCCTGAGTCTGAACTCATATCACAACATGAAATCCACTTCACTTCCCCAACTAGAAAACATGAAAAGATTCTTCACACACCCATAACTCGGGGCTATACCTCAAATCAAGATGGAAATCAAGCACCTAATAGTTCTTCTATCCTCCAGCAGACCTTTCTCGTCGCTTTTAAGTCATATGGATACATCTCGCAATCATATCATACTCATCACACAGCTATCCAGTCATCACTCCCACTAATAGGGACACTATTAGAAACACAAATTCAAAAGTGCGTACTTACACAATCAATGCCTCAGTGCTCCAGCTACAGGCAAAAACCCGACCTCAAGTCCTCCAGACTGTCCCAACATCAACACACAGAGATCACATCTCAATCAGGGAATCATAAGCCATCGATGCACATCTGATACTGAGCGCTCATGCGCGCATACGAATGCGTGGAAGGAATTCAAAGAGTTATATTTCAAGCTGGCTCAAGGACGCACGACAAGAATTCAAGAATGTGAAGTTTTTCCTAAAGGTTCTGCAGCCTCCCGAGGATAAGTATAGACGTCTCTGTATCGATCTGCGAGACTCTACTAAACTTGTTCATGACCCGTGAGACCTATTTAACCTAGGCTCTGATACCAACTTGCCACGACCCCAAACGGACCCGATCGTATTGGCGCCTATCGTGAAGACAAGGCCAGCCGACACAATTCTCAAATTCATTTTTAACAATTTTTATAAGTCAATTTAAGTCATTGATAAGAAATAAATTCAAAAATTTAGCGAAATAGAATAAGTGCGGAATAGATATAGCCTGACATCGGGATGTCACAAGTCACGAGCATCTACTAAGGTATAAATACAATGGAAAGTCTAAAAATATACTAAATATAGTCTAATAAAATCAAGAGGGAGAAAAGCAATGTTGCGAACGTCGGGCAGCTACCTTGCTAAACTCCAATGACTCTGCCTCTTGGCAACCAACACCCACTACCGGACTCAGAAATACCTGAATCTGCACACAAGGTGTAGGGAGTAATGTGAGTACTCCGACTCAGTGAGTAATAAAGGTAAATGAAAGTTGAGCAGTAAGAAAGCACGTAAATCATGTCAATACGCTACAACAATTACAGGATATTTCCAACACCGTACAAAAATCCTTTACGTCGTAAATCATGCTTAGTTTCGGTGAAAACCTTTTTAAAACAATTTTCAACAGTTTAAAATGAGTGATAAAGCAGTGAGTAAACATAATAGAAACACAAATAGCCCTTCGACAAAACAAGTACCATAGACCGCCCCTCGGGCTACCTCACAATCACTCGTAATCAGCCCATCGGGCATAATATAAATCAAGAACTGCCCCTCGGGCAATAACATGGAACAACATCAGCCCCTCAGGCTATATCATATAACACACTATGTACCCGTGCTCACTGAGGGTATACAGACTCCGGAGGGGCCCCTTACGGACCAAGCACAATAACAAGCCATCTCGTGGAATAATCAATATATCACTCACTCAGGGTACCCACGCTCACTGGGGGTGTACAGACTCTAGGAGGGGCCCCTTATGGTCCAGGCGCAATATCAAGCCACCTCGTGGCATAATCAATAGGCTCTCGGCCTCATATCAACAAGCCACCTCATGGCATACAATCTCAGGCCCTCAGCCTCATAATCATAAATCAGTGTATCACTGCTGCAGCGTGCAGCCTGACCCAATAAATATCCTCACGACACAGGCCCTCGGCCTTACTCAGTCAGAATCTCAAAAGCCACTCAGGCAATAGTAAATCATGATGCTCTGCCCAAAATATCATTTAATGTGTTAAAACAGAGTAAACATGGTTGAGTTTTGAAAATAGTATAATATAGCATCGGTGAGTACAGATATTAAAATCAAAAGAGTGAAAAAATAGCAGTAAAATCCCCTAAGGTCCAAATAGTTGGCACGAGGCCCAAATATGGCATTCAGCCCAAAATATGATGATAGAAAACAGTATTCAATCAAATACGCGGTAAAATATCATTCGGGTTGGACTAAGTCACAATCTCCAATGGTGCACGACCCCACGCTTGCCATTTAGCGTAAGTGTCACCTCAACATAGCACAACGATGTGAAATCTGGGGTTTCATACCCTCAGGATAACATTTGCAATCATTACTCACCTCAATCCGGTCCAAACTCTAGCCCGTGATGCCCTTTCCTCTCGACTCGGCCTCTGAATGCTGCAAATCTAGCCAAAATCAGATTCATACCATCAATATATGCTAGGGGAACAAAGCCCACTCGAAAATATCCAATTTATACCAAAAATCCCAAAATTGACCAAATTCGGCCCCGGGCCTACATCTCCAAACTCAATAAAATTTATTCCAAAATGATCCTAATCCTTCCACGAGCCTATACATATCAAGAATACTGAAATCGGAGTTCAATTGACCCCTCAAATACTCATTTAAGGTTTCTTAATACCAAGCCCTAATTACCCATTTTGCACTGATTTTTCCCCAACTTTTAACAACTAATTAGGCCTTTAATCACATATAAACGAGTTATGAAGTCAAGAATCGTACCTCCAAGAGATTACCCTTTGGCCCCTCTTCAAAAGCTCCCAAAAAGCTCCAAAACCGACTTGAAATGGTGAAGAACAACTCAAAAATCGCAAAGAAATTCTTTTATATCTTCTGGACCAGGCTTCTCGCACCTGCAGCCAATTCCTTGCACCTACAAAACCACTTATGTGGTCCGAGAACCGCTTCTGCGGTCATCACTTAAGGCCCTTTTCGCACATGTGACTAGACATCCGCTTTTGGGGGCCCACAAGTGCGGTTCATATCCTGCATCTAAGATTTTCATTTACTTTGCCTTTGGCCGCATCTGCAGCTCCCAACTCGCTTCTGCGAGACCACACCTGCGGTCCCTTAGCCACAGGTGCGGTTATGACAGCAATGGAACATCTTCAACTGCCAAAACCAAACTCAATTCTTCCTTCAACCATCTGAAATTGCCCCTAGGCCCCCAGGACCTCAACCAAAAGCACAAACACATCATATACCACTACCCAAACTTGTATCAATCTTCAAAATACCTCAATAAACATCAGATCGACCAATTCATCAAAATTAAGCCTAAGATTCAAAATATTCTGAATTCCGCTATCGATCAAAATGTCTACCAAACCACGTTCGAATGACCTGAAACTTTGTGCACACATCCCAAATGATACAACGGACCTACTGCAACTCCTAAAATTCCATTCCGACTCCTATATCAAAATCTCATCTATCAACCGGAAAATGCCAAAATTTCAATCTCGCCAATTCAAGCATAAATCTACTCCGGACCTCCAAAACGCATTTCGATCATGCTCCTAAGTCCCAAATCACCTAACGGAGCTAATCAAATCATAAAAATTCTGATCTGAGATCATATACCAACAAGTCAAAACTTGATCAAATCTTTCAAATTTTAAACTTCAAACTGAGGACTGTTCTTCCAAATTTATTCTGATTATCTTGAAAACCAAAACTAACGATTTATATAAGTCATAATATATCACACGGGGCTAGTCATGCCCGAGAAATAGCGAGCGAAGTGCAAAAGCTCAAAACGACCGATCGGGTCGTTACATCGTGCTTCTTTTTTAAGTGGATTGATGTGTTCTATATTTTTGTAACTGTCCTAGATGAAATATTATATTGATGCAACTAGTAAAATCCCTCTTGTCTTTTAGATTTTCGCTGTAAGTGATATATTGAATTTTTGATCTTTTTTGGATTGAAGAAGTATAAATTGCTTAATGTGTTAGTAAGTTTCATGCTAATATAACAGCTAAAGAAAAGCTTTTTAAAGCTAAAAAAATCTCCCAATAGTATTCCATTTAACTTGTTGATCAATGAACTGAATCAACAAGGAATACCATTGACAACAAAATGCAGCTCAACCCCCATCCATGATGCTTCTTAAATCCTGCACCAATTGATTTTTCTTAATTTCAATTTTCCCCATGCTTACCCAGCGTGTGTTACCAAAGAGTTCCACCCAATTGATGTGGAATTAAATAGGTCAATTCTACTATATGCAAAATAATATGGATGGAGACAATCTGCCTTACCAGAAGATGAGTCCAATACATATATTTAAGAATGCTTGTTTTACAACATTTACTGGTGTAAATTTCTTTTTCTGATTGATGTAAAAGCTTTTGTGAAGTCAATAGAATTCATAGACTATTTACATGTAAAAAATGTTTGTGGAGTCACTAGAGTTCATCAACTTATTTGTATTGTGTTGCACTGAAAAGTGGGCTGGTATGTATGGTGTTACTTGTTACTTGTATGGTGTTGTATTGATTTTGTTTTTGCTGTGAACTTTTTCATGAATGCCTGAGTAGGAACAATTTATTGAGAGGATTGATATAATCGACCTAAACTTGTTTGGAATTAAGGCTTAGTATATTATTGATGGCGAGCTCTGTACTAAAGAGCTCTCTCGTATATTTACTATGTAGTATATGACAACTGCTGCAATTAGTGATTTCATCTGCTGATACTTCAAGAAAATAAAGATATGCTATAGCTTCCTCCCCATTGCAATGGTCCTGTTTTTTCATGTTTAGAGATACAAGAAACTTTCACAATTGTTGTGATAAGAGCTTTTGATACGTTACCGCCAAGTGCATCATTTCTGCATGAATACCTACCAAGTTAAATGTATAAAAGTTATCAAAGTTTAGTAAAGATAAAATATTTCATTATAGCTTTACTACTTGATATTTCAGATGTGCCTTGGGTACATATACGCTATTGTTTAGATTTTCATTAAGTACATATAAACTATTGTCTAGATGTTCAACTTAAAACAAAATTTGTAGTTCTTGGTTGAGGATTATCCTTCTAGGTTTTCATAAATAATACGACGGTTATATAACATAGTTTTTCTAATTCATTTTTGTTTATATTCATGCAGCCTCATTTACATTGCTATTTTATTTTTGAAGTGTATAGATATTACACTTGGTGAATTTGGACACTTTTCAGGTAAAAGGTCAAATTATTAATAGAGTAAAATTTAAAAAATTATTCAATATAATTTTCTAGTGATTTATAATTTCTTATTAAAAGAATTTTTTTTAATATTTTTACAGGTTTGGGAGGCTAAAATTTACAAATCAAGATGCGGGTTTTGAAGACATACAATCAGTAGACTTTTGCTTTCCTAGGAATGTTGGACAAAATATCATATTAAGTTTAGGGATGTTAGCTAGAAGTACTTTTGCTAAAGAGGTATCCAAAAAATATTTCACCATGGTTATACAGAGCTACTAATTTTTTGTCAGTAATTATTATATATGAAACCTATCTTTCATTACATTATCTTTTGGTAATTAAATTTTCTATTTGTAGAATGAATATATCTGATTTGAAAATTTATGAAAAATTAGAATTTTGGACCACCCATGCTTGGTCCTAAATAAAATTAAGGACCAGATCTTTTTGTCCTTAAAAGTGTTTTGCGACCGGTAAACTCGTCACTAAATGTTTGAAGGCACTAAATATTATATGACATTGATTTGCAATAAAGACCATATTTTTGGTCCCTAAAAGTATTTAAGGACCACATTCCAACTAGTCGTTAATACCTTTCAAGGACCAGTATTAATCTGGTCGCCAAACACATTTAGGGATCTGATGTCAAACCCATCGTTAAAACCTTTAACAGCGGAGGATCTAGCGACCGGTGATGACCAGTTTTAACTGGTCGCTATAGATATTTTAGGACCAGAAATAAGCTTTTAGGGACCATTATTCTCGTCCCTAGAAGTCATTTTTCTTGTAGTGTGAGCTGGTCAGTACCAAATAGTTAAGAAATAAATAGGCTGATGAACAAGAATATAAATTAACGAGAAAGTGTTATATTGCTTTGATATCTCAGAGTGTAAGGTGTCTACAAAATGATTAGAACTCTCTTTATATAGTAGAGGAATCCTATCTATAGTACAATTCTAATTACGGAAGTAAATCTCATGATTAGCCTAAACAACCACCTTGATTTGATCTTCCGGAATTTCTACAATGATCTTTGACCGGTCACGGATATCTCGCTTTTCTGTTATTGCGCTTTGCTCGAAGTCTACCCTATTTGGTCTCAATCGTTACTGGCCTCGATCTCGACAGGCACCTTAATTCTCGAACTCGGTCTTGTCCTCGTGCTCTGGTGTAATCCACTATGAGGCTGACCTTCGATGCAACTCCTTGGTCTCGATCAAATAGTAAAATTGGGTAGGCCTGGTTTTAACCGTATACAGATAGTCCCCTTGTTTTTTGGAATGTAATGAGAAGAAACGAATTGAGCCTTCGACTCTATACCTTGACCTGTCATGATGTCATCCTCATGATGTAAGCGACGGATGTGACTGAAATGTCTCGTTGGTACAGTTACCCAAGTCATTAATGAGCATCAGTTGGTGGTCGGCCACCAACACCTTTGAATCTTCGCCGTGAATCCCTTAAATAGGCCCCCTCTCTCATTGATTCAATCTTTACTGTCACTTTCTCCTAATCTCTTAAGCTTTTACATATCTTAAGCTCTTCCTTTATTTAAAATCTCCAGGGTTTGTTGCTAATCCCATTTCAAACACCAAGTCATGTCATCTACTTCTCTCTTTAAACGTACACAAAAATGGCAAAAACATCAAAAATTATTCCTCAAAAGGGAAACACCTCTTTATCGCAGTCGGCCGACGATAAAACACTAGTGGAATCGTTCCCTGAGGAGTGCATTTACGGGGGGTGTGAACTTACTTCTGACTTCAATATCGAGAAAACTTCGTCGGTTCCTGATCGGTGCGAGCCAATGTAGAGATACATATATATATGCTCGATAATTGAGAGTATTCTTAAGCAGGTAAAGAAAGACTGCAATTGGGGAGGCAAAGAGGTGGTGATTCCAACCCCCGAAGAAAACATCACTACCCATGTGGAAGGGTTTCTAAGTGTTTACACTTACCCTTTCATGCTGGGCTCTATCGATCCCGTCATCGTAGATTTTTACCGTCAATATCAAATAACCTTAGGTCAAATCCATCCATTTTTTTGCGGAATGTTATTCTGCTCTGATTCTTTGCGAGCAAAGTCGATGGGATGTATTTCACCCTCGACCATCTCATCAGGTTGTACAGCCCTCATCTCTATCGAGGCGGGTTAATAGGACTTCAACGTCGGGCAACCTAGGTGTTGTTCTCGAGCATAGATGAGGACAAGGATCGAGTATGAATGTGACGGTTCGTTCGAGGGAAGACTTCCGACCTAATCCTGGCCTAGAAGATGCCATTTCCCGAGAAATGGAATATGAAGCATACGTACAATACCACCTATAGATTCCATTTATTGTTTTATTTCCTTTGCTTCTTCTCATCGACATCCCTTTCTATGATGTAGCAGTCTCTTAGATGCCCGGTGTAATTCCTAACCTCGAGAGCTGGGTTCGAAACGTGGTTTCGACCTTTTCATATGCTAAGTGCTCATGGTGTGATTTGGCAAGGGGCCGACAGGAGGCTAAGAATCATGGTAAGCCCCTTTTCACGTATTTGATGATTTTTGCTGAAATATTTCTTTTTATACTCACTTGATTTCCTTTCATACAGGCCTTGGACAAGATGTTGTCATGAGGCCCCCGTCCAAGCAGGAAGGGTTTCACCCCTAGCCCCGAAACCGACGAAGGATAAAAAGAGGAAAAGGGTCTCGACCTTCGAGGACATAAAGCCCAAGAAAAGTAAGGCTAGCTGAAGAAAGATATCGTCGTCCTGCCTACAGAGGTAGTTCGGCGTCTAAGAGAGGAAAAAGAAAAATATGAGGACGACAGCTCCGAGCTGGTGGCCCGAGTGAAGAGGAACACCGAGGCCCTAAAGGCCTCTGAGTCTGTGATGGTTAGAGAAATTTATCCTCGAACCGAGGGGGTCTTGGAAGAGGACCTGGGCAAAGTCCCTGAGTTGTTGGAGATTAAAGATGCCTCCCACCGAGATGAGCAGTCGGCGAGTATGCCCGAAGGGGATGGCTCCAAGGCACTTCGAAATGAAGAGAACGCCCCAAGTGATTCACTTGGGGCAATAGAAATTGGAGACTCTCTGTCGCTTCCTTCATTCTTGGAAGGGGAAGTTCAGGAGGCTCAGGCCAAAAGGCCTCTCAGGTAGAAGGCGCCCTCAAAAGGGAGGACCTTTTCCAAGGTTGTTTTGCCAAGGTCGACGATGTTGCTGGCTTAAATGACTTGGACATACCGAGGAATAGCTTGGGCGAATCTTCTTCTAGTTTTAGATTGACCAACCAATTTCCAGCCCCCAGTGATGATCTCGAGTACAAACGGGCTATCATTATTACAGTCCCGGAGGATGCATGAGTTTTTTCCGCCCCTGTAGAGGTGGACACCTTCAAGGCCTGGTCACCGAGGAAGATCAAGCTTTGATGGATAAGGTGGGAGTACCATGTCTCTTCAATGAGGCCCAGCAAGTTTTGAATCGGGTAAGCCCTAACTTTCTTTATTAACGCCAGTCTTTATCTTGTGCTTTTCTCTCCTTACCTAATTCTTTCCCTTCTATTTGTGTAGGCCTTAGTACTTCATCATGAGGCTTTCTTTAAGTCTCGAAGAGAGTGGAGCCAATATGAAGATTAAATTTGAGGGCTTATCGAGGAGAAAAATGCTCTCAGGCTTCTCGGTAAGCAAAAAGAAAAAGAAATCAAAGGTCTTCGGGCTGAGTTGGTCGTGGCCCAAAAAGAACAAAGTGAACTAACCGAGCATGTAAATCACGTCTTAGACGCTTATGGCCTCGATTTGAAAGTGATGGCTAATGATTTGATCTCACAGGTCCTGCGGCTACATGAAACGATCGTGCAACTCCAAGGAGAGATAGATGAGGTGAAGGCGGAAACTTCAGTGTGGAAGCAAAAGATGGATTGCCTTGCCTCGGAGAAAGAGGCAGGTCGAGCTCAGTTGTCCTCAACCAAAAGCCAACTCCAAGGCATGAAAGAGAATAACGTGGAACAAGCCAAGAAAATTGAGAATCTACAGGCTCGGTTGGACACGGCAATTGCAGCAGAGAAATTTGAGGCTGAGATGGCTAAGGCTGATGCTGAGGCAATGGTGGTTGTCTACCGATCTGACACTGAGCTCAAGTTTGAGAAAAAGAAGTTGTCGATGCTGCTCAGGCTCGAGCATACTCGGTTGCCAAGCATGTCAAGTGCCAATCTCAAAGAGAGACTCTTGAGGAGATTCACGCTTGTGGCTTCGACCTTGCTGTCGAGATCGAGAATGCAAAAGAGCTCAAGGATGAAGCCAACGTGTTGCTCACTTCTGATAATGATGACTCCAGGAGTGGAGAAGGCTCTGAGGATAAAGATGATGCTCATGGAGAAGATTAAGTTTAATTTTAGGGTCTTTTTGTGAATTCTGATCGTGCCATGTTGCCCTTGTAAATAACGTTTTGATATATAAAAGGTATTTCTTTCCCTTTCCATTCTATCCTTACTTGCATTCATAGGTTAGAGGTTCAGGCAATTCTGATCGAAGTCGAATCAATGTCGAGTGAGTACTTGCTCGAACTTGAAGTAGGATAACCTTTATGTCATAATAAAGTGAGGATGGTCCCTCGAATTTAAAAATAATATGGCCCTTAGGACTTTTGAGTTAGGCAGGTACGGTCTTGAAAGAATGGCTTTTTCCCCTTTTCGGCTTAAAAGTTAATCACATAAAAAAATTATGGCTTAGCATGAGATAAATCTGTATTCGTATTCCACTATTTTCGAGGGCTGCTGACATTGAAACCTTTTGTTTCGTAATGCCTTAGTGCGAAATAGAGAAACGGTTCGAGAGTTCGAATAATCTGGTACCCTATAGGGTTTTTGAGGGTTGATGTGATCGAAACCCTTTGTCATTTTGCTGAGGGTAGCCTTTTATTAAACCGATTTTATGAAAATATTCAAAGACCTGTTTTATTACAGAATTTGGACATCTCCGAGCCATGTTGGTTTGGTTGTAGCCTTTAACTTGGGATTTTCCTCTTGGGCTTGTTTCTCGATTACACTTGTTCGAAGTGGCAGTCCCCGAGTGGGGTGGTCGTGGCCTATAAAAATGAGGGTTGTCTTTTTTAGGTCTTATGATCTCGAGGATTTGGTAGCTCGGTTATAGCGATTTTTCAGACGGCAGTCCCCGAGTACGGGGTAAGTTGTTTGAGCTTTAGTTGCGATTGGCCCTTAAACCTATTTCCACGACAAACCAAAAGTAAGAAAATGTAAAGTTAAATTTTCTCTAAGGCATGAAATATTTGGAAAGGAAAAATACTTCTCTCAATAGATTATGCATGCGTACATGTTTGCCTTTAGGGCTCGAGTAATCTACATGGGCACGGTTCGTTCGACCGTCTAGCCTATACAAAATTTTACCTATCGAAGCCCTATTGACACGAAGTACCTTCCTTGTAACAAAGTTAACATTCGAGGGTGATGCCCCTAGTATTTGAGGTTGATTGTAAAGAAGCCTCGGATACTGTTGAATTGATCTAAGTTAGCACGAACAATGGTTGCCTCATTAAAAAACCTGAAAAACCTTTTTGGGACAAAAACCGGTCAAAGGGAAAAAGAGTGCAACGCGTGCTTTTAGACCTAAGGCCTTTGTGATGAAGAATCCTCTGATGTCTTCGATTGAACACCTGCAATTGGTTAGTACCATACATTAATAGTAATATCATTTAAGGAGTGATACGTTCCAATTATTTGGTAATTGCTCGCCATCCATCGTGCCAATTTTGTAGGATCCTTTTTCGACGATTTCGAGGACCTGATACGATTCCTCCCAGTTCAGGCCAAGTTTTCCTTCATTTAGGTCTCGAGTATTGAGGGTGACCTTTATTAGAACTAATTCTTCGATATTGAAGTATCAAAGATTGTGTGATGACCCAAAATGTCATCTATAAATTAAACAATTATCTCGGTATTTTTAAGACCTTAAAAGCAGTATCAATAATTCCTCGGCTTACGTGCGCAGTCCATATAATTTTCCGGAAGGTTTTTATGTGAAAAATGGATTAAATTGTGAACTAGAGCTTTAAAGCACAACTAAGTTGACTTCGGTCAATATTTTGAGCAAACGAACCCGGATAAAAGTTTTGACCATTTCAGTAGTTCCGTATCGTGATTTGGGACTTGGTCATATGCCCGAAATCGAATTTGGAGGTCCCTAGATTAAATTATCGCCATTTAACGGAATCTAGAAATCTAAGGTTAAAGATTTCTTAGGTTTGACCGGAGAGTTGACTTTTTGATATCGGGGTCAGAATCTGGTTCTAAAATTTTTCCTAGCTTTGTTATATCATTTATGACTTGTGTGCAAATTTTGAAGTCAAACGGACTTGAGTTGATAGGTTTTTGTATCGAATATAGAAGTTGGATGTTCTTAGTTTCATTAGGCTTGAATGGGGGTGTGATTCGCGATTTTAGCATTGTTTGATGCGATTTGAGATTTCGACTAAGTCTGTATTATGTTTTAGGACTTGTTGGTGAATTTTGTTGAGGTCCCGAGGGCCTCGGGTGGATTTCGGAAGGTTAACGGATATAAAAAGGCTGCTGAATTTTCTTTTACAGCATGTACCGTGAACAGTACCATGTACATTACCCCGTGAATAGTACCGTGTACAGTACCCCATGGATAGTACCGTGTACAGTACCCCGTGAACAGTAAAAATGAGTGAACAGTAACCCCCGAATTCTAGACAGAATGTTTATTTCTGAAAATGGGACCATTTTTGTCAAATTGGAGCTCGGGAAGAGGCGATTTTCGGGAAATTTTCAAAGAAAACAACGGGGTAAGTGTTCTTAACTTAATTTTGGTTAGATTACCCGAATCTATTACTAGTTTTGGTATTAAATCTATGAATTTAGTTGGAAGAGTTTGAAAACTCTCTCGAATAGATTTGAGGATTTGAGGGTCGAAATGTTATCGAAATTTAGTAATTTTGGTATGGTTAGACTCGTGGTTGGATGACGTTTCATATTCCGTAATTTTTGTTGGGTTCCGAGACGTGGGCCCCACGAGCAAATATTTAGTGCAATTTTGGATTTTTAATGGAAAATATAGAATTTCATATGGAATTAATTCCTATAATTTTTATTGACTGAATAGAATTGTTTATGACTAGATTTGAGAATTTCGGGCACGAATTCGAGAGGCAAAGGCTTGTTGGAATTTTGAATTGGTTGCAAATCGAGGTAAGTGTTTGGTCTAACCTTAGCTTGAGGGATTAGGAGTTGTGTCTTAATTGCTACATGATAATTGTAAAGTACGACGTATAAGCATGGTGACGAGTATCTATACGTTGGTGTCAAGCATGTCCGTGAATCTTGTATTATAATTGTTATGACTCCGTTGTGGTTTATTGCGTTTCATATGTTATTATCACCATTGTTCCCTTGCCAGGATGTTTGTTTGATATTATTGTTGCCTTGCCAGGAGGTTTGTTTGATATTATTGTTGCCTTGCCAGGATATTTGTTTTGATAGTATTGTTCCCTTGCCGGGATGTTGTTGAAATATTATTGTTCCCTTGTCGGAAAGTTGTTATATTGCTCTTGTTCCCTTGCCGTGATTCCTTGTGATTATTGTTGGCTTGTAACTAGGAGCGGGTGGTACGCCTACCACAAGATATATAATAAAATGGGAGCGGGTGGTATGCCTACCACAAGATATATAATGAAATGGGAGTGGGTGGTACGCCTACCACAAGATATATAATGAAATGGGAGCGGGTGGTACGCCTACCACAAGATATATAATGAAATGGGAGCGGGTGGTACGCCTACCACAAGATATAATGAAATGGGAGCGGGTGGTACGCCTACCACAAGATATAATGAAATGGGAGCGGGTGGTACGCCTACCACAAGATATAATGAAATGGGAGCGGGTGGTACGCCTACCACAAGATATAATGAAATGGGAGCGGGTAGTACGCCTACTACAAGACATAATGAGATGGGAGCGGGTTGTACGCGTACCACGAGATACATGAAATGGGAACGGGTGGCACGCCTGCCACGAGATACATGAAATGGGATCGGGTTGCACGCCTGCAACAAGATGTGAAAAGAAAGTGAAATATGCTTTTGTTTCCCTTATTCTTGTTAGTGATTGGATTTTGATTCCTTTATAATTCTCTTGATATTCTATTTTTACTTTTTTTTTATATATGTTCAATACTCCAAATTTCAACAATTGTTACATTTTTTTTAACTCAATTGATTTCTCAACTAAATTTTCCTTAAACCGTTTGAGGTTGTACTTTACAAAAAAAAAAGGAATTTCTACTATGTTTTGATTTATTGATTTCTCGTATTAAAGGTGAAGGATTCATTCGATATTGTACTTTAATTGAAAAGGGTATCTTCTTTATCAAATGATTTCTAAAAATAACTTCATATTTTCTTGTTGATTTCCTAATTGGGTTGGAAGTTGTACTCTACTTTATGTTAAGTGAATGAGGCGTCACAAGGTGACATTTACTCGAAAGAATTATATTCGAAAGATGCTTATTTGAAAGATATTTTATTTAAAGGAAATATATTCGATATATATTCATTGAAAAGCATATTATCTTGGAGATTATTACTTGAAGGATTTATAGGCGAAAGATTTATATTTGAAGGACTTGATGAATTGATTGCACTTGTATCTATTATTTGTTGAGAAACATTTATGGTGTTCTTGTGGCCTGCTATTTACATCATTGGTTGGTCATTGTTGCCATCATTGTTATCTGCTTCCTATTATTTTTGTACGCTATATTGCACAGGTTTATTTGGTAGTCTGGTCCTAGCCTCATCACTACTTCGCCGAGGTTAGGCTAGGCACTTACCAGCACATGGGGTTGGTTGTGCTGATACTACACTATGTACTCTTTTGTGCAGATCCCAGTGTTGTAGACTTCGGACCGCAGTGAGATTGCTGTTTTCTTGTTCATCGGGCGATCCGAGGTAGTCTTGTAGGCGTCTGCAGGCCTTGGCGCATCTCCTTCTATCTACTATTCCTGTTTCTTTCATGTATTTCCCGAGACAGTATTGTATTTATTTCTTTCACCTTTATTTGTAGTACTCCTAGACAGTCTGTGAAGTTGTGACACCAGTCTTGGGTAGATTTGTTATGGTTTGATATTAGCAGTATTATTAAATCTCTACAATGCAGTCTTCCGCTTATTCAATTCTATTGTTATCTAATTGTTGGATCTTAACCGTTATCAGATTAAAAATGGAAATAAGGTAGATAGTTCAATTGGTTGGCTTGCCTAGCTTTCACTAGTAGGCGCCATCACGACTCTTGAGGATGGGAAATCCGGGTCGTGACAAGTTGGTATCAGAGCTGTAGGTTACATAGGTCTCACAATTCACAGACAAACTTAGTAGAGTCTGAGGGATCGGTACGGAAACGTTTGTATTTATCCCCTAGAGGCTACAGAGTTAGAAAAAGTTTCACTCCCATTCTTTTCTGTCGTGCAATTTTGTTCTCTCATTGCTAAATTGAAACCTCTACTCTTGTCCTTTCACAAATGGCGAGGTCACGTGCTGCTTTTTTAGCCAAACAATGTCACAGACCGGTGATAGATCAATTACGTCTTCGGAGACTTTGCGGAGGCTGGATAGGTCTCACCAAGCACTTCGCTACCACTTTCAGCGGTGCATCTTTTGAGGACCCGCGGGATTATCTTGACCGCTGCTATGAAGTATTGCAGATTGTGAGAATAGTCGAAAGCGATGGGGTTGATTTTGCTATGTTTCAGATGACAAGTAGAGGTAGTGGAAAGATAATGTATTTACTAGACCAGTTGTGGCTCCGACGGAAGATGTAGACGTATCAAGAGATCACCTAATGAATCATGTTAGGGTTCAACGTACCTTGACGTCTAGTTGATTTATTTGAGTTGTGAAGGTCAAATATTGTGGATTATTGGATGTTGTGACATATGGCTTCGTGCCAAGTGAGGGGAGTCCACTATCAACGATCAAATTGCGGGGTCATGTGTTATACCAATTTTGGCATGAGATGTATTTATGTGGTATTGAAAGGTTTTCCAAAAGGTTGTATATGATTAAGAGTTGATATTTGAATGGGATGATGATGAGACTTGAGATATTCCCTCGTCCTTAATAATTCTACATTTCAGTATCAGCGGGGTCATGGAAACATATTCAGTATACTCGTAATGCTTAAGTTAATCATAACACTCACGTGGGGTAGTCATCTTTTAATGTACCAGTGGCATGGAATTTCCTGCAATGGTTATTTAAGTTATCCGGTATAGACTCAATAGGAGCAGTCGAACTGCAGATGGGTTGTTATGAAAATGGTGATACTAGGAACATCCTGAGAAATTATCCTAGACTTGGGAGAGACATATTTCATCAAAGCACTCAGGCTATGTGCCCCATTGCAGTTACTACTCCACTTACATGACCAACTATAGGTAGGGGTCAGGATATTAGAGGTGGAGGTGAGACTCCTAGAGGTGGAGACCCAGTCCGTTGATATATTTTCTATGGTATGGATAAGCTTGCTACACCAGACGGTATCGTTATAAGTACGGTCTCGAATTATTATAACGTCAAAATTGCCTTAACTTTATTCGGTTTTGAGTATCGAGGAAAGTTCTCCTATTGTGCTCCACTTATGAGTGAGCTTTGTAATTCTTAAATCTACATATGTGAATAATTCTGTTGGGAGATTATATGGAGATAGCCATGTCTATCGTTATGTGTTGGTCACTAAAAATAGTTGTGAGGCTAAAAGTGACTTTTATGAATCAATTCGATGAGTTTAATGTAATTTCTAAATAATTGATTTTAGTTGTAAATTATATGCCCTACCGGTATGAGGGATCATTGTATGTTGTGATTTTGTTTAGCCAAGATTATTTGAAAGAAGGAATAAAGGAAATGGAATTTAGTTGGCACAATGTGCAAAATACTTGTGATTTAGAGTTGAGGATAAGATCCTCACATTTTTATATGAGATGAAATATTTAAACCGGGCTACAAGTTGAGGTGGATGTTATATAAGGACGAGGTCCTGATGGTGAAAATTTTATGTGTTTAAATTCTCCTTTTGTGAAATTAAAATTTGTGCTATAGCACTTGTAGGGAGTCATGCCTATTAGGCTTACTTGAAAATTCTTGTATGAATATTTCTGTGCATAATTTGCCAAAATTGTATTGTAACTATTGAGTTTTAGCCTACAAGGTGATAGCCCAGGTGGCGTTAAATTGTGACTCGTTACTTCGGGTAAGTAATTATAAGATCTTCATGCCTTGTTGTTAGTAAACTGGAGGTTTGAAACGAAATTTTGTTAACATGAGGTTAATTGGCGATGTTGTAATTTATTATGAACAACCATTAAGACCAGAGATGTGGTTATGGTCATACATGTGATGCATTTTATGTCAAGATATCATTGTGATAATGGCGTGCTTGTAATGCAGAGATTAGTGTTATTGATATATACTTTGTGGTGCGTTGTTGGGTCGTGGACATGTTGTTAGGAGTTGTTTTGGTGTTACTTTGACAGGTGGATAGGCCCAATTACAGGGGAGACTCTGCCGAAATTTCTGCAAAATTTGGGAGTTAGAAAAATTTGGGATATTGAGATGTGCAAAGAAAAAGATAAGTTACATTATGTGTTGTAGGACAGACTCTACTACTCATTTGAGGATGAATGACCCGAAGTCGGGGAGAATGTAATACCCCGTATTTGATGGGTGCATAGGCACGAGTTTCTATAGCCTGTCGGGACTAATATCGTGTGTTGACGTAAAAAATATCAGACCTTTCTAGAAATGATTGGAGTGTAAGAAATTTGGTCTTGAAGTTTACAAATATGGATAAAGAAAATGATCTCAATTGAAATGGTGTTGTCGGACTTATGTCAAATGCGATAATGTGGGATCAACCGCGAATAATTGTGTAAAAGTAAAATCATCAATTTGGTAACTTGAGAATAATTCTTAGTACGTTTGAGGACGAACATTTGTTTTAGAGGTGGAGAATGTGATGACCCAAAATGTCATCTTTAAATTAAATAATAATCTCGTTATTTTTAAGACCTTAAAAGCGGTATCAATAATTCCTTGACTTGCGTGCGTAGTCCATATAATTTTCCGGAAGGTTTTTATGTGAAAAATGGATTAAATTGTGAACTAGAGCTTTAAAACACAACTAAGTTGACTTCGGTCAATATTTTGAGAAAACGAACACGGATAAAAGTTTTGACCATTTCGGTAGTTTCGTATCATGATTTGGGACTTGGTCATATGCCCGAAATCGAATTTGGAGGTCCCTAGATTAAATTATCGTCATTTAACGGAATCTAGAAATCTAAGGTTAAAGATTTCTTAGGTTTGACCGGAGAGTTGACTTTTTGATATCGGGATCGGAATCTAGTTCTAAAAAATTTCCTAGCTTTGTTATATCATTTATGACTTGTGTGCAAAATTTGAAGTCAATCGGACTTGATTTGATAGGTTTTTGCATCGAATATAGAAGTTGGATGTTCTTAGTTTCATTAGGCTTGAATGGGGGTGTGATTCACGATTTTAGCATTGTTTGATGCGATTTGAGATTTCGACTAAGTCTGTATTATGTTTTAGGACTTGTTGGTGTATTTTGTTGAGGTCCCGAGGGCCTCGGGTGGATTTCGGAAGGTTAACGGATATAAAAAGGCTGCTGAATTTTCTTTTACAGCATGTGAACAGTACCGTGTACAGTACCCCATGAACAGTACCGTGTACAGTACCTTGTGAACAGTATCGTGTACAGTACCCCGTGAACAGTACAAACGCGTGAACAGTACCCCCGAATTCTGGACATAATGTTTATTTCAGAAAATGTTTTCCATTTTTGTCAAATTGGAGCTCGGGAAGAGGCGATTTTCGGGAGATTTTCAGAGAAAACAATGGGGTAAGTGTTCTTAACTTAATTTTGGTTAGATTACCCGAATCTATTACTAGTTTTGGTATTAAATTTACGAATTTAGTTGGAAGAGTTTGAAAACTCTCTCGAATAGATTTGAGGATTTAAGGGTCGAAATGTTATCGAAATTTAGTAATTTTGGTATGGTTAGACTCGTGGTTGGATGAGGTTTCATATTCCGTAATTTTTGTCGGGTTCCGAGATGTGGGCCCCACGAGCAAATATTTAGTGCAATTTCGGATTTTTAATGGAAAATATAGAATTTCATATGAAATTAATTCCTATAATTTTTATTGACTGAATCGAATTGTTTATGACTAGATTTGAGAATTTCGGGCACGAATTCGCGAGGCAAAGGCTTGTTGGAATTTTGAATTGGTTGCAAAGCGAGATAAGTGTTTGGTCTAACCTTAGCTTGAGGGATTAGGAGTTGTGTCTTAATTGCTACATGTTAATTGTAGAGTACGACATATAGGCATGGTGACGGGTATCTATACGTTGGTGTCAAGCATGTTTGTAAGTCTTGTATTATAATTGTTATGACTCCGTTGTGGTTTATTGCGCTTCATATGTTATTATCACCATTGTTCCCTTGCCAGGATGTTTGTTTGATATTATTGTTGCCTTGCCAAGAGGTTTGTTTGATATTATTGTTGCCTTGCCAGGATGTTTGTTTTGATAGTATTGTTCCCTTGCCGGGATGTTGTTGAAATATTATTGTTCCCTTGCCGGAAATTGTTATATTGCTCTTATTCCCTTGCCGTGATTCCTTGTGATTATTGTTGGCTTGTAACTGGGAGCGGGTGGTACGCCTACCACAAGATATATAATGAAATGGGAGCGGGTGGTACGCCTACCACAAGATATATAATGAAATGGGAGCGGGTGGTACGCCTACCACAAGATATATAATGAAATGGGAGCGGGTGGTACGCCTACCACAAGATATATAATGAAATGGGAGCGGGTGGTACGCCTACCACAAGATATAATGAAATGGGAGCGGGTGGTACGCCTACCACAAGATATAATGAAATGGGAGCGGGTGGTACGCCTACCACAAGATATAATGAAATGGGAGCGGGTGGTACGCCTACCACAAGACATAATGAAATGGGAGCGGGTGGTACGCCTACCACGAGATACATGAAATGGGAGCGGGTGGCACGCCTGCCACGAGATACATGAAATGGGATCGGGTTGCACGCCTGCAACAAGATGTGAAAAGAAAGTGAAATATGCTTTTGTTTCCCTTATTCTTGTTAGTGATTGGATTTTGATTCCTTTATAATTCTCTTGATATTCTATTTTTACTTTTTTTTATATATGTTCAATACTCCAAATTTCAACAATTGTTACATTTTTTTAACTCAATTGATTTCTCAACTAAATTTTCCTTAAACCGTTTGAGGTTGTACTTTACAAAAAAAAGGAATTTCTACTATGTTTTGATTTATTGATTTCTCGTATTAAAGGTGAAGGATTCATTCGATATTGTACTTTAATTAAAAAGGGTATCTTCTCTATCAAATGATTTCTAAAAATAACTTTATAATTTCTTGTTGATTTCCTAATTGGGTTGGAAGTTGTACTCTACTTTATGTTAAGTGAATGAGGCGTCACAAGGTGACATTTACTCGAAAGAATTATATTCGAAAGATGCTTATTTGAAAGATATTTTATTTAAAGGAAATATATTCGATATATATTCATTGAAAAGCATATTATCTTGGAGATTATTACTTGAAGGATTTATAGGCGAAAGATTTATATTTGAAGGACTTGATGAATTGATTGCACTTGTATCTATTATTTGTTGAGAAACATTTATGGTGTTCTTGTGGCCTGCTATTTACATCACTGGTTGGTCATTGTTGCCATCATTGTTATCTGCTTCCTATTATTTTTGTACGCTATATTGCACAGGTTTATTTGGTAGTCTGGTCCTAGCCTCGTCACTACTTCGCCGAGGTTAGGCTAGGCACTTACCAGTACATAGGGTCGGTTGTGCTGATACTACACTCTGCACTCTTTTGTGCAGATCCCAGTGTTGTAGACTTCGGACCGTAGTGAGATTGTTGTTTTCTTGTTCATCAGGCGATCCGAGGTAGTCCTGCAGGCGTCCGCAGGCCTTGGCGCGTCTCCTTCTATCTACTATTCCTGTTTCTTTCATGTATTTCCAGAGACAGTATTGTATTTATTTCTTTCAGACCTTTATTTGTAGTACTCCTAGACAGTCTGTGAAGTTGTGACACCAGTCTTGGGTAGATTTGTTATGGTTTGGTATTAGCAGTATTATTAAATCTCTACAATGCAGTCTTTCGCTTTTTCAATTCTATTGTTATCTAATTGTTGGCTATTAACCGTTATCGGATTAAAAATGGAAATAAGGTAAATAGTTCAATTGGTTGGCTTGCCTAGCTTTCACTAGTAGGCGCCATCACGACTCCCGAGGGTGGGAAATCTGGGTCGTGACAGATTCACTCTTCGATTGTAATACCTTTCGATCTGTTGTTTCTGTGCGGCCATTCGAGCAAGGGCAGCTTCCCGTCTTTGATCTAGCAATTCGAGGCTTGTATTCATAGCCTCGTGATTTGACTCCTTCATTGCATACTAAAACCTGAAGCTATGTTCTCCGACTTCAACCGGGATCAGAGCTTCGTCACCATAGACTAAAGAGAATGGTGTTGGCCCCTACTGGAAATCGAAGTTGTTCGGTACACCCAAAGGACCTCGGGTAATACTTCTCTCCATTTTCCTTTGGCTTCGTTCAATATTTTCTTCAGATTTTGGATGATGTTCTTGTTTGTCGATTTGTCCTGTCCGTTCTCACTAGGATGATACAATGTTGATATGATCCTTTTTATTTTATGGTCTTCGAAAAACCTTGTCACTTTGCTGCCGACGAATTGCTTTCTATTATCGCATACGATCTCAGCAAGCATTCCGAATCGGCATATAATGTGGTCCCAGATGAAGTCTATGACTTCTTTTCTCTAACCTTCTCGAAGGTCTGTGCTTCAACCCATTTAGGAAAATAGTCAATCATAAACAAAATGAATTTAACTTTACCTGGGGCCGATGGTAGAGGGTCGACGATATCCCTCCCCCATTTCATGAACGGCCATAGGGATAGGACTGAGTGGAGTTGCTCTCCAAGTTGGGGGATCATCGACACATACCTTTGACATTTATCACACTTTCGAACAAATTCTTTAGTGTCTTTTTCCATATCATCCCAAAAGTATCCTGCTCTGATGACTTTGTGAAATAATGACTCGGGACTGGAATGATTTTCGCAAGTGCCCTCGTGAATTTCTTGTAGAATGTAGTCGGTGTCTCCTGGTCCCAAACATTTCACTAAAGGTCCATCAAATGTTCTCCTATACAGTGTTCCATCTTCGGCCAGAGTGAACCATGCAGCCTTCGTGCGTAAAGTCCTAGATTCTTTAGAATCCGATAGAAGCTTCCTGTTCTTTAGGTATTTGATGTACTTATTCCTCCCATCCCAGGTTAGACTTGTGAAGTTTATTTTAGCGTGTACTTCTTCAATTACTGACCTAAAAAGTTGTATGACAGTCTCTGAGCTAAGTTTATCATCTTCGATCGACGATCCCAAATTTGCAAGGGCGTTATCCTCGCTATTCTGTTCTCGAGGTACGTGTTGTAAGGTCCATTCTTTAAATCGATGTAGAGAACTTGTAGTTTGTCCAAGTACCTCTGCATTCGATCTTCTTGAACCACGAAATTTCTGTTGACTTGGTTTACCACAAGTTGGGAGTCGCACTTAGCTTCGATGACCTCCGCTCCTAATATCTTAACTAACTCGAGACCTGCAATGATGGCCTCATACTCGGCCTCATTGTTAGTTAATTTCGAGGTTTTGATAGATTCTCTAATTGTATTACTTGTGGGTTGCTTTAAAACGATGCCTAGCCCGGACCTCTTCACGTTCGAAGCATCGTTTGTAAAGAGGGTCCACACCATCAATAATGTACTTGATTTTAATATTAGTTCCTTTTAGACCTCTGGTACGAGGACTAGTGCGAAGTCGGCCATAGAGTCTGCCAAGATTTGAGACTTGATGGTCGTTCGGGGTTGATACTCGATGTCGTACCCGCTGATCTCGACGGCCCATTTGGCCAATCGACCAAAGAGTTTAGGCTTGTGCAAAATGTTGTGAAGGGGGTAGGTGGTTACAACACAAATTGGGTGACATTGAAAATATAGTTTTAATTTCCTAGAAGTGTTTATTAAAGCAAGTGCTAGTTTTTCTAAGTGTGGGTACAAAGTCTCGGCTTCACCTAGGGTGCGACAAATATAATAAACAGGAAATTGTGTACCTTGCTCTTCTCGAACTAAGACCCCACTTATCGCTATCTCCGAGACCTCTAAGTATAAGTAAAGTTGCTCGTCCGCCTTTGGGGTGTGAAGCAATGGCGAACTCAACAGGTATCGTTCGAGTTCCTCCAAGGCCTGTTGACATTCCGGGGTCCATGCAAAATTGCTCTTTTTCTTAAGCAGTGAGAAGAACCGGTGGCTCCTATTTGAGGACCTCGAAATAAATCAACCCAGAGCGGCTATGCGCCATGTTAACCTTTGTACAGCCTTGACATTATCAACAACTGTGAAGTCTTAGATTGACTTGATTTTATCGGGGTTGATTTCGATCCACCGATTTGATACCATAAAGCCGAAGAACTTTCCCGAACCGACCCCTAATGCACATTTCTCCGGGTTGAACTTCATGTTGTATTTTCTCAGTATGTCGAAGTTCTCCTACAAATATTTCAAATGGTCCTCTGCTCACAGGGACTTAACTAGCATATCATCAATATAAATGTCCATTGATTTACCTATTTGTTCTTCGAACATTCGATTTACTAGGCGTTGATAAGTAGCACCAACACTTTTTTAGTCTGAACGGCATTACATTATAGCAATAGGTGTCGTATTTAGTGATAAAAGAAGTCTTTTCCTGATCCTCCGGGTTCATTTATATTTGATTATACTCAGAGTAGACATCGAGAAAACTAAGGATCTCGTGGTCGATCGTGGCATCGATCATACGATCGATATTCGGCAAAGAACAAGAATCTTTAGGGCATGCCTTGTTTAAATCCTCAAAGTCTACGCACATTCTAAGTTTCTTTCCCTTTTTAGGTACTACAACTATATTTGCTAACCATTTGGGATATTTTACTTCCTGAATGGATCCTATATTGAGAAGTTTTGTTACCTCATTCTTAATGAATGCATGTTTTACCTCCGACTGAGGTATTCCCTTTTGCTTCACCGGGCAGAACTTCGGGTCCAAGCTCAATCGATGCGTAGTGATCTCCGATGGGATCCCTGTCATATCTAGGTGGGACCAAGCAAAACAATCCATGTTATTTAAAAGGAATTGAATGAGGTTTTTCCTGAGCTCGGGAGTTAACCCTATACCCAGGTATACCTTTCGATCGAGTAGATGCTCGATCAGTATGATTTGTTCTAGCTCTTTCACTGTTGACTTCGTTGCATCAGAATCACGGGATTTATGAATGTTCGAGGCCTCCCGAGCAACGCGTTGTACCTCATGTCGCCTTCTATCACATGGAACTTTGTTTCTTGGATGGTCCTGGCCACATTTACTAGCAAAATAATTTTCCCTTTGGTGGTTTAACTTGCCATGTTGAAGCCGTTAAATACCCGAGCTACAGGCACGATTTGATCTTGGAGGACGAGTTGATTTACGACCCTTGATCGAATAATATTTGCCGAGCTACCTGGATCAATCAACACACGTTTAACTTGAATTTATTCATAAGGATAGATATACCAGTGCATCGTTGTGAGGTTGTTAGATCCCTTCTGCATCCTCGTCGTTGAAAGACAAGGTTTCTTCTGGTAAGTAGTCTCGAGTTTGTTTCTCCCTCATGATTGTCACCTTGGTGCGTTTAAATACCAGTCCTTGAGGAATATCGACCCCACCAACGATCATACGAATAACACTTTGTGGTTCTTCATGTTCGTTCTATCTATTTGAATCTCTATTTTTGAAGTGGTTCTTGGCTCGATCACTTAAGAATTCTCGAAGGTGACCCTCGTTTAATAAACAAGCTATTTCTCCCTTAGTTGTCTACAATCTTCGATTTTGTGACCATGGGTACTATGGTATTTGCACATTTGATTAGGTTTCTTTTGAGCTGGGTCATTCTGTAGAGGCATGGGCCATCTAGTATCCTTGATTCGTGTAATGGCTGATACAATACCTGACGCATCGATACCGAAGTTGTATTCTAATAGTCACGATGCTTTCGTGGGCTCAACATGTTTATCGAAGCCATTTTTACTCATGAGCCGTCGGGAGCTCAGTCCTCGATCATTCCTTCGATCATTTCAAGCGGGATTACATCATGGGCTGTTGTTTTTACGATCTGTGTTGTATGGTTGGTATCGATCTCTGTTGGATCTAGGATCTCTATTGATGTCCCTTTGAATTCTGTTGACGTGCCTATTAGAGTAAACAGAACCGGAAGGGGTTCCCAATTAATCATCCTCAACCCTGATCTTCGACTGATATCGATTATGCACATTGGCCCTGGTCACAGCTGGATATTCAATTAAACTCATCTTTAGTTGTCGTGATGCTATCGAACTTCGCTCATTCAAACCTTGTGTGAAAGCTGGAACAACTCAATTGTCTATGACCCGAGGTAGGTCCATGTGTTCCATCTGGAACCGAGATACGAATTTCCTTAACATATTGTTGTCTTTTTGTCTCATTTTGAAGAGGTCCGACTTCCTTGTCTCAACCTTTATTGCTCTGGTGTGTGCCTTTGTGAACTAATCTACAAGTAGGGCAAAGGAATCGATGTAATTGGGCGGCAAATTGTGGTACCATATCATCGCCACTTTCGATCGAGTCTCTCCAAACTTTTTCAACAGAACGGATCAATCTCATCGTCGTCTAAGTCATTCCCCTTAATTGCGCATCTATAAGAAGTAACATGCTCATTAGGATCGGTAGTCCCATTGTATTTGGGAATTGCTGGCATACGAAATTTCTTTGGGATGGGCTTCGGAGCCGCACTTGGAGGGAAAGGCTTCTGCACGAACTTCTTCGAATCCAAACCCTTTAGGATCGGGGGTGCCCCGGGTATTCGGTCAACCTGTGAGTTGTACGTTTCTACCTTTTTGTCATTAGCCTCGATTTTTTTCACCTTATTTGATCCGTTTAGTGAGCTCCTCAAGCATCTTCATAATGGCGGGGTCAGTCCCCGATTCATTGGCGTTCGATTTCTTTGGTACATGTTCGACTCTATGAACAACATCTTGTGATGTTTCGAGCTCAATTCTGCTTGGTGCTCGATTCTAATTTTGGAGTTGCGCTATCGCAGCTTGTTGAGTCTGCAACATTTTGAATATCGTTCGAAGGCTAATTCCGCCTTCTTCATCGCTCTATGCGTTCTGATCGTCTACTCGGGCATCTCTACGGTCGCTATTTCCAGGGTCGACGCCCAAATTCCCATTAATGGCAACATGAGAGCTGACATTGACTAGGTCTACGACCGGTGGTCCATCGGGGTTGACTAGAGGTACTCCATTTTCCTAGGCGATTATGTTTTTGTTCTCGCCATGATGACCAAGGTCGTTGTCTGTGTGAGTGGGTGCTACTTGAGAGTTTGACATGTTGATTCCTGAAATCAAAGACACTTACTAGAACAAGCGTAAAGTAGTGTGTATTATGGGAATTAATACCAGGCAATCACTATTATCCTTAGCCCCACGGTGGGCGCCAAACTATTTACTCTTAAAATTGGATAACAATTAAACTTATAATGTGATTTTAAGGACACCTGATTTCACCTAATACCAATTGATAAATGTAAAGATCAATAATAGAAATTAACAATGATATAAAGCAAACCAGTATTGAAACGTAATTCAGCCCTAGAACTAGGATGCCCTCGAGCTCGTCAATACCAAATAATTAAGGAATAAACAGGCTGATGAACAAAATATAAATTAAAGAGAAAGTGTTACATTACTTTGATATCTTAGAGTGTAAGGTGTCTACAAAATGATTAGAACCCTCTTTATATAGTAGAGGAATCCTATCTATGGTACAATTTTAATTACGGAAGTAAATTCCATGATTAGCCTAAACAACTGCCCTTGATTTGATTTGTTCCGGTATTTTTGCCATGATCTTCGACCGCTCACGGATATCTCGCTTTTTTGTTTTTGCGCTTTGCTTAAAGTCTGCCTTATTTGGTCTCGATCGCTACTGGCCTCGATCTCGACAGGTACCTCGATTCTCGAACTCGGTACCTTGTCCTCGTGCTCTGGTTTGATCTACTACGAGGCCGACCTTAGATGCAACTCCCTAATCTCGGTCAAATAGTAAAATCGGGTATGCCCGATTTTAACCATCACTACTAGAAATCTGGTAATTAGCGACCACAAAAACCGACCAACGTTGGTTGGTTTTGGCAAATTACCGACCAAAACCCGTCCAAACACGCTTGGTTGATATTTTGGTGATCGTTTTAGTATACCGACCAAGGTTGGTCGCAAAGGTAAAAAGACCAAGGTTGGTCACACAAAAAAACCGACCAAATTCACCATCTGGGAGTCGAACCGGGGTGTGTACTGTGGCAGGAAACTATTCTGCCACTAAACCATTAGTGCATTTTATTTTAAGATTGTCTTATTTTTTATTTATACTCTTTAATTGTATTTTCGCATGAAAATAACCGACCAAAGTTGGTCGTTTTTTAAAATGACCGGCCGAATTTACCGACCAAAGTTGGTTGTTTGTTTAATATTAATTTTTATTTATTTAAATTGCAAAAACCGATCAAAGTTGGTCGGTTTCTTGAAAAATAAAATTTCGCGGGACTCAAAAGTAGTTTCCCGCATTTTTGCGCCAAAGAAAACCGACCAAAGTTGATCGGTTTCGTAAAAAAAAAAATTAAAATATTTTGAAAAACCGACCAACTTTGATCTATTTTTGACCGATTTTTTGACTCTGTCGGTTTTTGCCAAATTTCTAGTAGTGCGTATACAGGTACGAAACCACATTTTCTCCATTTCCTATATTTGATGACTCTTTGCCTGTTAGGCAAGATACAATCTTTAATAACTTATGTATTTGCAGTCCTCAGTATATCTATTGTCAATTCTGCCTGTGTTTTTTTTTCCCTGTATATAAGAGCAAGTAATCTTGAAGATTGTTGAGGAACATCCGCCATATATGATTTGCTAGATGCCTGCAACTGAAACAAATTTATAATTTAGTCCACATAAAGAAATAATTAAATCTTAAATGCTGTATAGTTTTATAGTGTTAAAGATAATGTACTTTTCATAAAAAGTTCTAGAAGGCCCAAAAATTTAAAAATCATTGAACTTTAAGTCTACAGTTAGATGTAGGTGTGTCAATGGTTCGGTTCGACCGATTATTTTATAAAATTTGTATCATACCAATTTTTTGGTTATTCTATTATGTATAACTAAAATTAGACTTTTCGAAACAATCCCAATCATGTCGGTTTCACTTCGGTATCGGTATGGTTTGGTTAATTTTCGGTATTTTTTTAAATGTCATGTAAAATTTACCAGGAAAAATAGAATGCAATAACATACTTTCTTTTATAGGACTTACCAAAACTCTCTAGACATTTTTACTGTTTAAAGGATAATGAATTAGAAAACATGAAAGATGGCTAGAGTATAAATACACAACTATTCGACAGCAACGTAAAAGAAACCAAGTAAAAGCAAAGAAAATATAAATCATGCGAATGGAAAGATATTAACCAAGTTAGGACTCAAGAATATAGTCTATATTAAATATTCAAAACGATAAATCCATATTATATGAAAGGAAACATATTCAATACATTATAGTTTGCTATTCATAATAGCTAGAATACTTTGTGTATTGCTAATAAAGATACTTGTAATAGCTTAGTTTAAGTATAAGTAGCATAATAGGTTTTAGGAATTAGTATTTTTTTAGTTTAATTACTTATTGGCTTGTAACAGTTTTCATAATTCCAAGGCCCAATGAAAAATTTAATGCTTTATTAGTTTTAAACTTACTATATAAATATATTTTTTACATGTAAAATTTATTCGGTACGATTCGATATTTTTTCGATTTATTTTTATAAAATAAAAAATCTAGTCTAATTATCGGTATGATTATAAATTTATATGCAAATCTACGGTTTCTTCAAAAGAAACCTAAAAATAGATTTGGTGCGGTATGATTCGGTCGGCTTAATCGATTTTCAATTATCCATTGATACCCTAGTTAGATGTACCACATTAATTGAAATCACGAGAAAGCTTTCATGATCAACCATAGGAAAATTAAGAGTTGTTTGCTTGGGAACCAGAGATGACAAGCTTCCAAAATAAATATGCAACTGTGGAATTAAGGCGACAGTCATTCACTGCTACTAGTTGTCATGGTTAAATGATAGAATGAGGTTGATCTAGAATCTATATTAATTTTGCCACAGTACGTTAAATGATAAAATTTGTACAGAATCACATGTAATTCATTTCATTTGATGTAAACTTCGAATAAATTTCACTTAAATAGTCCGACTATATTCAGTTACATGCAATCGATGCGAGGAAATATTAATGTCCCGACACGTACCTCTCAATCTGAATCTCTAACTCTTAAATTTCCTTTATTAAATACCAGCTCAGTGTTTCACTGAAATAGACAGAAGAATAAGACGATGGATGATATTGAATTCATGTTGGTTTGTTGGAAATTTAAATTTTCTGTTCAGTTTGGAGGTTTTTGCTTTTCGTTTCCTGTGTGTTTGAATATCAAGTTGCACAAACATTTTACATCAAATATCTTTGACATGCATAAAGGGCTAAATATACGTGAGACGGAAAAAGGGGCATTTGCATCTATATCCGTTTTTTGTATCACGTTTTAACTTGTGCCCACTTTGCAATAAAAATTGCAAGCGTACCCGCTTTTTCTCATAACTTCAGCATAAGGGGCTGAAGTAGCAAAGGCAATCACGCAAAACTTCAGCATTCTAGTAGTCGGGCCTGAAGTTCAGCTCTAGAGCTGAAGTTTTTGTTTTGTAACTGGCGAACTTCAGCTCTAAAGCTGAAGTTTTTGTTTTTGTAACTGGCGAACTTCAGCTCTAGAGCTGAAATTTTTGTTTTGTAACTGAAGTTTTTGTTTGTAACTGGTGAACTTCAACTCTAGAGCTGAAGTTTTTGTTTTTGTAATTGGCGAACTTCAACTTTAAAACTGAAGTTTTTGTGTTTGTAACTGGCGAACTTCAGCTCTAGAGCTGAAGTTATTTGGAAGCTAGCTTTAGAATAGGATCTGCTCAAATAAGCTGGTGATCCATCCATCAAATAACTTGCTAGTTTGTTAAAATCTTTGGGGTAAAATCTCAGCACTAGGCTCAAGAATTTTTATGTGCTAACATACTCAATTTAGCTTTACAAGAAAAGCTTTCACCTTAATAATATTTATCAAAACAACCCAACAAAAAGAAGTAAATAAATGCAAATTAATCATCCCTGATTGCGAGAACAAATAATGAGCTCTGTAATACGATTAAAATGCAAAGTCGTCGTCACTTAACAATGGTATCTTGATAGTTTCCACTCACAAAAGGAACTATGGAAAATAATTTCTTTTTTAATCATATAAAGGTACAAAAGAAAGTTTTAACTTCTATGCACCAACAGTTTAAAAGAAATTTTACCTAAAAAATAATCTGCACCAGCAGCAGCAGCAGCAGAAGAAGGAGGAGGAGGAGGAGGAGGAGGAGGAGGAGGAGGAGGAGGAGAAAGAGGAGGAGAAATGGGGCTGGAGTTATTTAAAAAGTGGACACAAGTTAAAAGTTTTAAAAAAAAAATTGGTATAGGTTAAATGGGGGCGACCAAATAGGGCGCCCCGTGCAATTTTTACGGAGAAAAACGTAAGCAACTGCGATGGCCCAAGAAAATATTTGGCCCATTCGGAAAAGCATGGACAACTGCACATATAGTCATTTTTAGGGATATTAGCCATTACTTATTTTGACCTAAATTTCAAACTAAAAATCTTAACTTCAGGACAATTCAAAATATTTTTTATCTTGAAAAATGCAATTCATGACGCACTGGAAAATTCCTAAATAGCAGCCCTTTAGATTGGCTACATGGTATCATTTCTACTGGGGCAAGTGCACAGATAGCCATTTCTAGGGAAGCTATTTAGAGATTAGCCAGTACTTATTTTGTCCTGAAATTTAAACTAAAAATCTTAATTTCAGGACAACTCAGAACATTTTTGTCCCGAAAAATTGAACTGAAAAACTGAAATTCAAGATGCATTGGCTAATTCCTAAATAGCAGCCATTTAGAATGGGTACTTGGGGTCATTTCTACTGAAGTGCACCAATAGCCACTTTTAAGCCTGCTATTATAGTTAATTTACCCAAACTTCAGGACTAAGTATTCTAAATCTTTAATCTGTTATTTTTAAAGGACATAAGATACGAATGAATACAATTTTCGAACTTTAGGACACGATGTCCTGAAGTTTGAACGTTGAGGTTTAAACTTCAAGACGATGTGTCCTAAAGTTTGAGAGAATTGGCTATTCTACAAATATTTTATAAATTGTGAATATATTTTATACATCATTCTTAAAAGTGAACCTGGTGTCATTTCCACCAATTTAGGATGTGTTTAGTATAACGGAAAATGTTTTCCGTGGAAAATGTTTTCTTGGAAAACAAATAGTAATCTTATTCATTTTTCGGTGTTTGGTACGCAAATTAAGGAAAATAACTTCTCAAGAGTATTCATAAATAATTTAGATATAATAAACATGAAGCCATAAACTTTCAAACCAGCAACATTCCGTTCATAAACTTTCGAACCACTAAACTTTCAAAACCGTAAAATATCGAACCCGTAAACTTTATAATTTCTAAACCGTAAACTTCCAAACACATAAACCTTCGAACTCATAATTTTGGAACTTGTAAAATTTTGAACCTTTAAACCGATAAATAAAAAATTAAAACTAAAAAATATATTTAAAAAATATTTTTTCTGGGTTGGGGGGGGGAGGGGGCGCAGTAAAACAAAAAAAATAGAAATTTAAATTACAAAAAAAAAAGTAAAAAAGATTTTTTTTTTTGGGGGGGGGGGTGGTGGATGGTGCAGAAAAACGAAAAAACAGAAATTTGAAATTGCAAAAAAAAAAAAAAGTTGGGGAGGTGGGGTGGGGTGGTAACGGAAAAACTGAAATTTGAAAAAGAAAAAAAAAAGCCTTTTTGGAGAGGGGATGGGGTGGGTTGGTGAGGGTGAGGAAGGTTGAGAAGGAGTTTTGGAAAATGTTTTCCCTTATCTTGATAAGGAAAATATTTTCCTCCAATTGGAGGAAAATGAATTCATAGAAAAAATATTTTTCAAAATAGTTAAGCCAACCAAACATGAAAAAATTGAAAAATATTTTCCTTGGTACCAAACACACCTTAATGTACATGGACTGCTGCAAATGGTTCGGCTGAGTCGTCGAGGACAGCAAGACAATGCATAGTCCAAATTTAACGGGCTTACTTGCACAATGTCCTTTTCAGGCCACCATTTAGATTTTGTCTATATTTTTATGTGCAAATATAGCTCTTTGAAGATTATCCTTCCGAATAATGTTAGACTCGGGTATAATGATAGAAATATAATGCTCAACTTGTCGTTTGACGTTTACAATAAATTATAAAAAATTTAAATCATTTCTCATAAGATTTTCAGTTTGATCAAAAGGGAATTTTTGCCTCTGATTTAAAAGGTCCACAAGTTATAAGAGAAAAAAAAGAGGTTTATTTACTAAACAACTGTTCAAAAAGGAACAACCAGCAAAATATTTTGAATTTAAAGTTCGATACTTTAGATAAACAATAAATTTCTTTCACCAAAATAAACGTGAAATATTTTGATATGAGAGGAAAATAGCATAAGTATTGGAACGAACATGAATCTTGGGCCTTCACATACTTGTCCACTTCTCTGTAGAAAAACAAATAAATCATGTCTTTTGTTTACGATCCACATATGTTCCAAATTGTCACTCAAAATGGATATGAAATTATGAATGATCTAGATGATACAAAAATCGAGAATTTGAATCTCGTTAAAGCTACCCTTTTGGAACTAGTAACATGTTTATGGAGTTAGTCAAGACGCGAGTCTTAAAATGGCTTATATACCCCTATATTAGTCCTATATTAATGCAGATCAAAAAGATGCTTAGACAATAATTAAAACTTATATTAGAACAAAGAAACTTGACTTTTGTCTACCGAAAAAATGGATTACACTAAGATGGTGCATGCATAAAGCAAGAGGAAGGGTGGCAATGAAGCGGTGCCGGTGTGGGGCAAGAAGAAGTTTTAGTAGGACAAAATGGGTTGATTCTTAACGATGTTGAAGAAAAAAAAAGAATGAAAAGCATGAAACTATATAGTCCAATTCATTTCCAATATATAATAATTAGAAGTAGTTATGCCAAATCAAACATGAACAAGTAAAAATGGAGAGACGTGAGTATAAATTATAAGTAACATAATGGGTGGAGAAAAATAAATAAAAATAATTAATTCGGTTGCTAAAAGAAAAAAAAATTAATAATGTACCCGGTAAATACTTACTTACACCAGTTGTTTATATCTTACTAGTGAACTTTGAGAATCAATAAATTAAAATGAAAATGTATATCATTTAACCATGATTAAGTGTTAACTATAATTTATTATTATTATTATTCTGTTCCCTCCTAATTTTTAAAGGTGTTTATGCACAACATATATTTCTCATCCACGGGCTTGATGTAAACCCCCAATGTGAATAGTTTTTACCATCATAGTCTAGTAAGACAAAGTAGGTCAAGTTATAAGGGATACAAAAAAAAAAAACGAACTGGCAGCAGGTGGAAGGCTTTAATTTTATATCCCATTTCCTTCCTTATTCCCTTTCTCCAAAAACTATAGCAATGTACTAAAAGAAAATGTCAGAGAATCATAAAAGGTGCCTAAGATTAGATTTCATCACAAGTAAAGTAGTCCCCATAGCATCAAAGCAAAGAAATATAATACAGGTGTACCATTTTCCTCCGCCCGTGTGTCATCTCCACAGTATGAGCATCTGCAAAGTCGACAGAGCAAAGTTTAGAATTTGGGAGGTTCATCATTTTAATCAATCAATTAGTTACTATCTTCCCATAATTGATAAATCACATAAGAGATTTGGTACATTACACTGTATCCAGTAGTACATTAAAATATTAGTAAGAATATTTTAGTATAAGATGACACTGGTGTTTGCCAAAACCTATAAGTTTTCGGTTAAACTAATAAATTTTATGCAATAAAGGGTTAAACTTAGTTAATGATAATATTTCTAGATTTAGAACTTGACAAGCATGAATAACGTAAAATAATGTCGATGGGAACTAAAAGTAATGCATATTTAATATTTCCAAATATGTGAGCAATAATAGGGGAGTATCAAGCAATAAATAGCAATAAATGGTATTTATGTAAATAAGAAATAATTCACCCAATAATGAATGCGATAGATGATTATTCCTCCTAAAAATTATGAATAACAGACAAATCCTAGAATGTTTGAACTATTCTCGAATCTAATGGAAAAATATGGAATAATGTAAGTAAGAATCTTGATGAAAAGGTAAAGTTTGTATCTTTGCTAGAGAGAGAATCTTCTTCCCAAAAAGTGTTTTGTGAAGTGATTATTACATGTCCTACATTATTGTCTCTTTTTCTATTTAGATGAGACATATCCCTAACAAACCCTAATAGTACAAGTGCAAAGAATATTCAATAGAATATTCTCTTTTCTATCCTATTACAAAAACTAACCGTTATTATTCTGTCCTTGGTGCTCGACCTCGGTCGATGTTGATAGCCCGGCCACGAATCTCACTACTTCCTGGTCGACCTCAACTAATCATTTCCTTAATGTCGTTTTACGCTAAATTTCCTTACGGCAAATTTTGGCCTCTACAGTTAGTCCCTCCGCTTATTTAGGACGACCCCGGCGTTGATGAGTGGACCCTGTTTGTCATAGTCGGGAAGTTTGGACGAGCAAGTCGAGTAGTGGCGTGTCAGACGAGGTGACAACGTGACCTTTCGTGAGCAGCAACCTTTGGGGTCACATCGATTCAGAGTGACGTCATGACATCATGCTCCATTATTACGTATTTTTTCGATGCCTTACATCATTTCCCATGCATCTGCCGTTTCGATACCCGTGCTAGCTAATGATGGTTTTATTTCTCGATCCCGATGCTTGAACTCTTATAAATAGGGATATGAAACCATTCGTTTATGTTTTGCACTCTAAATATCGAATCTCTGTGCCTTCTTCTCCATTCTTCATATAGAGTTCTTGCCATCTTTGCTTCACTATCGTGTATCTGCTTTCCCTTATTCCAGTGATAGCAATTGCTCACAACCCTTATGCACTTACAACATCCTCTCTAAAAAAAAGAAAAATAGTTAACGTATCTTCTAGTTCAGGCATGGCAACTGACCCTATTCCCTTGGCGGTGCTTATGTTTCTCCATGACGATAGTGTTTCATTTGTCGTTAAAGACAAGAACTTTCCTACGGTAGAGGAGATAATCCCTCATAAAAGTTAGATCCGACTTTTAGAAGGTGCCTGAGGACGACCCTAAGATCTCGGAGTCATTGATGAAAGAGGTCGACTCGGTGAATTTAGGGCAAAGTTCAAAATTCCTGCTCATATCGATCTAATTCTAACAGAACGTGATATGGTGCAAATACATCGCCCCGGGTATTGCGCTTTTTATGCGTACCCTTTCTACGTCGGCTATTCCTTTCCTATTCTCCCATTGGCGGAGGAGTTCTGCTGCTATTACGGCGTTTATCTGGCCCAACTTTCTCCATGCATCTACAAGCTTATCTGCATGCTTACGAAATATACGGAATTGGCCGGGGTCGGGGTGTCACTTCGCCACTTGATGCATCTCTTAGCCCCTACTTACCATAGGGGGCGATGTTGCACCTTCACCATCGAGGAAGTAAAGGTTTAATGGTGAAGATGGACGATAAGGTAAATCGTCAGTTTTAGCTCAACTACTTTTTTGTCAAAATCGAGGACGTGGTGGCCAACGCGAGTGGGTTCCCCAAGGCTTGGAATTATGCCCGTAAGTATCTCTTTCTTTTCTTTCTTTTCCCTATCAAGCATTTGTTTTGTCAATTTTAGTCGTGTTTTGACATTTCATTCCTTCTTCGTCCAGCCGAGACTGCATCCCCTCCTTTGGTTGGGGATATTCATGACTGGGTTAGCCAGGTTCTGCCTCACACAGTGGGGATTCGTGAGTGGCCGGCCTTTCTCAAGAGATTTGGGCCGGCGTCTTCCTCGACCCGTGAGTTTATCTGTTTTTACTTAATACTGTTTTTGACCTAGTGGTTGCTCGTCTGTTATAGCATTGTATAGAAAGTGAATCTTTTAATCTTCCTTTTTCAGCCTGAGGACCTTCGAGAAGACCGAAGGCTCCTCCTCCTGCATTTTGTAAGAGAAAGACTACTTCTTCGCGGTCAGCTCCTGTTGTGATTGCGGACATGCTTGCTCAGTTGTCGACTGCATTTATTCCCCCTTCTGCTACTGCTAGGTCTGCTCCGCGTCGACTGTATCTGCAGTAGCACTTCCGACTTCCCCTTTGCGTCATCTAATAGAGGAAGAAGAAGAGTCATCGCCGAGCAACGAGGTTTTGATTTCCCTTAAAAGAAAGTCGATGGACGTCGGTGATGGGATGTTCGGGTTGTAGATTCGGTAAGGGGTGATCATGAAACAGCAGCCATAGTACTTGACGATGACGAGTTTCCATTTGAGATCCCGCTATCAACTGAGGCCGTAGAGAGTGTATCATTTTGTTATGCCGAGACTGGAGCTAGAGAGCCATCTTTGAGAGTTTCTGATGCTTCACGGCAAGATGAGCCCTCGTCCTCATGACCTGCTGATGTTCCTGCTCCGTCGGCCGATGGGAGAGGTAAGGGAGTTTCCAAGGATAGTTATGAAACAAGCTTTGACATTGACGCAGACGAGGTGAGGATGATGAGGGAGCAGTTTACCCATTTTCAGGTGAGATTGGAGGGGTCCACGCGAACCATTGCGATCCCAATGGATCAAGACTTACTGGTGAACAGGGAAAATGTGGTCCCTTCCTTGGGTCCCCTCTGCTCTGACGTGGAGGGTAAAACTCTTGAGAAACTAGATGATGCTACCATATCAAGGAGTATAGCCAACCTCACAACTCAGGGTAAGTTTTTCGACCTTTATTTTTCAAGTTCAAAGAGTATAGACAGTTTGGTGAGGGCAGCAATTTCTAGGCTATTCGAGCTGAACTGAAAGAGAAGGATGACGAGTTGGTATGAGTCATCAGAAAATGCAGCGTTCTCTAGGGGGCATTAAGGGACAAGGAAGAAGAACTTGAAATGAGCAAGGGGGTCGAGGTCTAATGTGCCGATCTTCAACACCAAGTGATATCATTGCGCGCCGAGCTCGAAGAGTATCAAATCAAAATGGACACTCTGAGTGGCGAGGGCACTGAGAAGGCATCGGAATGGGAGAAGGCGGAGTTGGCCAGTTGGGGGCTATGAGGAAAACAGAGGCTTTGGAGATCGTGGTTCGCGTTCTTCATTCTGAGCGGGGGAGTGCTCTGGAGACGGCCAGGCTCAGAGAGGAGCGGCTTGATGAATAGATGTGGGAGCTGGAAAAGGAGGTTTCATGACTTGGTGACGTTGCTCTCGAGGCCGAGAGGGCACAGTTATTGGCTCAGCCATCTTCTTCTCGTACTTCTGCTTTTCCTGATATTGCGCGAGATCTATATGAGAAGTTGATCCACGCCGAGGCCCAACTGGATATATTTAGAGATTTGATGGGGGCGAGGACAGTATTGGAAGCTGACTTCGAGGATGCTCGTGCTAAGGCATGTACAACTCGGATTGCTTGTGGCTATGATCCCGCTACACTGGAGGCTGGTGATGACGAGGAGGATGTGGGCATGGATCAGATTGAACAGGACACCTGGTATGAGGACGAGTATCCTGATGGCGGTAGCGGAGAAGCGGATGGAGATGGCCTAGGCGATCAAGTTGATGGTGCTACTGGGCGGCAATTAGTTGTTTTTCTTTCTTTTTGTTTGTAGACTTGTGTATATATTTTTTGTGGGAGTCTTTTCTACCTTTTATAAAAAGAATATTCTAAGTATGAAATGGCAGTTCTGTTGCTGCTCGTACCTAATTGTTTTCCTTTTGTTCGAGTTTTTATGCCCTTTTTTTTTGCTTTTGTTGCTTGGTCGCCTTAGTCATAAAAACATAGTTCAAGTAGGTCGAACAAAGTTGAATCAAAACCTAGGTTTGATATGGCCAAGGGCCAGTAAGTGTTGGTTTGAACGAGGTTGAAAATATCGCATGTTTATTTATGACCGAGGGCCATACGGGTGTTAACTCGAACAAGGTCGAATGTAACCTATATTTAGTTATGGGAGGGGGCCGAATATGTGTTGATTTGAACGAGGTCAAATATAGCCTATTTTTAGTTATGGCCGAGGGCTGAATAGATGTTAACTCGAATGAGATCGAATGTAACCTATATTTAGTTATGGCCGGGGGCAGAATAGGAGTTGATTCAAACGAGTTCGAATGTAGCCTATATTTAATTACGGTCGAAGGCCGAATAGGTGTTAATTCGAATGAGGTCGAATATAACCTATATTTAGTTGTGGCCGAGGGCTGAATAAGTGTTAACTCAAAGGAGGTCGAATGTAACCTATATTTAGTTATGGTCGGGGACCGAATAGGTGTTAATTCGAACGAGGTCGAATGTAACTATATTTAATTATGGGCAAGGGCCGAATAGGTGTTGATTCGAATGAGGTCGAATGTATCCTATATTTAATTATGGTCGAGGGTCGAATAGGTGTTAACTCAAAAGAGGTCAAATGTAACCTATATTTAATTATTGCTGAGGGCCGAATAGGTATTGATTTGAACAAGGTCGAATGTAACCTATATTTAGTTATGACCGAGGGCCGAATAGGTGTTGATTCGAACGAGGTCGAATGTAACCTATATTTAGTTATGGCCAAGGGCCGAATAGGTGTTGATTCAAATGATGTCAAATCTAACCTATATTAAAAAATGGACGAGGGCCGAATATGTGTTAACTCGAATGAGGTCGATACTTAATTAAGGCTGAGGGCCGATTCGAACGAGGTCAAATGTAACCTATATTTAATTATGGCTGAGGGCCAAATAGGTGTTAACTCGAATGAGGTCGATTGTAACCTTTATTTAATTATGGCCGAGGTCTGAATAGGTGTTGATTCGAACGAGGCTGAATGTAACCAATATTTAATTATGATCGAGAGACGAATAGGTGTTAACTCGAACGAGGTCAAATGTAAACTATACTTAATTATGGCCGAGGGTCGAATAGGTGTTGATTCAAACGAGGTCGAATGTAACCTATATTTAATTATGGCCGAGGGCCAAATATGTGTTGAGGCAATATTGCTTTAGCTGTACGTTTGGCGAAAATATGGGTGAGCTACATGAATTTGTGCTTCGTTCATACACTTGGAGAAATTAACATATTTTCCGGGTTGGCATTCCAGTCTCAGTCTATCTAGTGTTGGATGGCGTTCCAGTCCTAGTCTATCTAGTCCCTTCATTGGTCGACCTAGAGAAGTATATTGAGAGGTTGAGAAATGAACTAGTCGTCCTCTGCCTCCCTCCATTTTCACTTCAACTTGAAACGTCCCCCTCGTCACTTCATTAAAACCCTCTTTGAGAAAACCCAGTTGGGACAAAACTCAAGTGAGGGAAAAAAGAGTATGACTTGGAGGACCTTTTTTCTTAAAAGTTGAAGTACTTGAGGTGGGTGATGTTTCAGTTGTTTGGTAGTAGTTTTCTTTCCATTGTTTCTAGTTAGAATGAACCTTTGTTTGTTGTTGCCGTGATTTTGTATGGGCCGTCCTAATTTGTTCCCAGTTTACCTTCCCATGGGTCTTTGCTTGCTTGTGTTTTAGCTTTGAGCACGTAGTCCCCGATTTTAAGTGGTCTAACCTTTGCCATTTTATTGTAATAGCGTTCTGCATGTTGTTTTTGGACGATCATCCTTATGTAGGCCATATCTCTTCATTCTCCGGCTTCATCGAGATCTTGCCTTCTGCTTTCGTCGTTCCTCGACCCGCTATCGTGGGAGTATCTCAGACTGGGCTCTCCAACTTCAACCGCCAAATTAGTCTCATAAACTAATGAGTAGCACGTCTCTCCTATGCTCGTCTTTGGCGTTGTTCGGTAGGCCAAAAATACTTCTGGTAGTAACTCCGGCCATAGTCCCTTGGCATCTTTAAGCTTTTTCTGCACGATGATCAGTATTAATTTGTTGGAGGACTCCGCTTGCCCATTGCCCACGGGGTGATACGGTGCTGAGAGTATTCTTTTGATATGCCGCTTCTCAAAAAATTTGACGACCTTTTTCTTGTATTTTAGGGTCGGTTGTCGCAACAGATCTCTTTTGGGAGGCCGAAACGACAAACGATGTTTTTTCATATAAAGGCGAGCACTTCCAATTAGCGTATTTGGGTGAATGCTCCTACTTCTACCCATTTAGAAAAATAGTCAGATAAAATCAAAAAAATTGTACATTACCTCACCCCGCGGGGAGGGGGCCAACGATGTCCATTCCCCACTTGATGAACGGCCAAGGGGAAATGACTAAGTGGAGGTACTCGCCCGCTTGGTGGATCATTGGGGCGTACTTTTGGCACCACTCACATTTTTTATGAAGTTTGCAGCCTCTTTTTTCCTGGTGGACCAGTAGTAACCTGCCCATATGAGGCATCTGACCAGAGCTCGATTGCCGAAGTGAGCTCCGCAGTGGCCTTCGTGGATTTCTTCAAGGACGCGTCATGTCTGATTTGAGCCTAAGCATTTCACCAAGGGGACGCAATACGTCCTCTTGTATAGGTCGTTATGAATGATGTTGTACCTGGCTGCTTGCATTCGTAATTTTTTTGGCTTCTTTTTTATCATCTGGAGTACGCCATCCTGCAAATATGTAACAATACAGTTGTGCCAATCCCAAGTTATGTTTATGGTTCTTACTTCCATTTGATCTATCGATGAGTGGAGGAGGGTGACCACGTTTCTTTCTTCGGTTGTAATATTTTTCGTGGCTGCTGCTAATTTGGCGAGACCATTCGCCTCGACGTTCTATGCTCGGGGGATGTGGTCGAGCTGACATTCGTCAAACTCGGGCAACAACTTACAAATCTTGATATGGTATTTTTTGTAACCTTTGCTCTTTGATATGGAAAGTCCCTGTGACTTGGTTGACAACGAGTTGGGAATCGCAGCGTAGTCTTACTCTTCTTGCCCCGTATTGGAGTGCTAACCTCAACCCTACAATTGCGGCCTCATACTCAGCCTCATTGTTAGTTATGTTTGAGCACCTTGGACTGGAAATTCATTTTGCCGGCCGAAACCTCGAGTAGGAGTCCCAGTCCTGATCTTGATGCGTTAGAGGCGTCATCGGTGTAAAGAACCCATAGGTCCTATGTTTGTGGGGAAGCGTGGGTGGCTTCTTTTTAGACTTCGGGCATTATTTTTGTGCTGAAGTCGGCGACGAAGTCAGCGAGGACTTGAGACTTTATCGTTGTTCGCGTTGATATGTAATATCATACTCGCTTAATTCTATGGCCATTTAGCTAACCTGCTGATAACTAGGGATTTTGACGTGTTTCATGCTCCTTCTTGCTTACGATTTGATTATAAATTCTTACAAAATAGTCTCAAAAGGCTCATAAGTTATGCTTGATTGCAGGTTTGATCAACAAAGTGACGAGACGTCAAAGATTGGCTCAAAAGGAGTGAAACCTGCACAAGTACCAAAGACAAGACAACTCAGGACAAACAGTCCTAGTGCGGCCGCACTACACTTTGTGTGGTCTGCACTATGGAGATTCAAAGAGCTGGATTTGAAGTCATCAAAGCAGTGCGGCCGCAGTACATATTGTGCGGACCGCACTGAAGACATTGCGGTTTGCACAACCATTTTATGCTGTCCGCGGAAGCAGACTTTAGAGAGATGTCAAGTGCCAAGGTTCAAGCCTGTGTGGTCCGCAGTCCATTCTGTGCGGACCGCATTGGAAGCCTCCGCGGCCGCATTCCATTCTGCGCGGTCCGCAGAGCCTGGGTTCAGAGAGTTGAAATTTCATAGCCAAGAGCCTAGTGTGGCCGCACACCATTTTGTGCGGTCCGCACTGACCCCGCAGGGGCATTTTGTCCAGTTTTTCCAGCTTAGTATAAATAGAACCTTTTTTCCATTATTAGGGTATCAGCTATTCTCTGAACTGAGCTGCACTCGTGAGAAGACCATCTGTAGCCATTTTGGGCATTTTTACTTAGTTTTTATCATTGAATCTTTGTATTTACCTTAGAAATTAATTAATATGTCTTTATCTTCATCTATTTCTCTGTTTTTCTCTTCAAGCATGAATAGCTAAACCCATTAGTTAGGGTTGTGGCTCAACCCTAGTGTGGGTAATTTATGGGTATTGTGATTTAGGGCTAGATTGACTATGGGTGTTTGTTATTTGGGTCAATTTTATGGTTTAATTTATGAATTGGTGGTTGCAAACACTGGTTTATGCTAAGTTAACTTGGCTCTTCTTGAGAAAGAGAGCCTAAGTCTCCAAAATTGACCCAACAAGGATATGGGATGGACTCAAGAGAATTGATAGTCCCAATTAAAGGGTTAAACCTCGAGAGAGTAATTACCCGACTTGAACCCTAGTTGCTTGAGCAAATTTGCCTACCCATTTGGTCTTGAGAAAGTCAATTGGGAAAAATCACTCTCTCTACCGAGAGGTGTGAGAGTGGGTAAAATCGTGCAGCGGTTATAGCATATTTCCCCAATCATGACAATCGTGCCTTAGAAGTAATTACCCGCCAATTGACCACCTAGGAGGATGCCACTACCCTAGTGCCTTTTTATCCATTAGATACAACTTTTAGCAATTCGCGTTTAGCATAATATAGTTGCATTTATAATTAGTAGTTGATAATAGTAGTTTGTTAAAGAAAAACCAAAAATGATTGGAAGTGATATTTGGAACAACTACACAATTCCACTCTAAATAGATACTCGACTCCATTCCTAGCTTCCTGTGAAAATCGATCCCGACCCACAAAGCAGGTAAAAGCTATTGCGACCCTCTCTTCCTACTTTTTAGTAGTGCAGAGTAGGCAGCGATCACTTTTTGGCGCCGTTACCGGGGAGCTAATAGTTTTGGCTATCTATTTAGTTAGTTTTGTGTATTGTTCTTCTTTCCTTCTTTGTTACTTACTTGTTTGTGTCATTACTCAGGTACCAACATGTCTTTAAACAACTCTAATGACCCTTTTGGAAATGTGATAACGGGGGAGGAGGCAGATGATCTTGAGCAAGATGAGGTGCCTCTTGCACCTCAAGGTCAATGGAGAGGACAGAATGCCAATGCTAATCTAAATGACAATATTTCAGACCCTCCCCCGGTTCCTCCTCCCAGAGTATTACCGAAGCAGGGCTACGCAAGTGCTATTGTCCCACCCTGAATCGAGGCGGGCAACTTTCAGATAACCAATGTGATGTTGACCTTACTTGAGCAGCGTGGGTACTTCACGGGAGCTACAAATCAAAATGACTACAAACATCTTAAGGGGTTCGTAGATACACGCTGGGGGAGCAAGCAGACGAATGTGTCCGAGGATGCATTGAGATTGAGACTTTTCCCGTTCTCACTTCGGGAAAAGGCATTAGATTGGCTCGAGAGACTCCTTAACCATTCCATCACAACTTGGGATGAGTTGAAGGATATGTTTATTGCCAAATTCTTCTCACTAAGTCATATGGAGGCACTTCGGGATGAAATATTGGCCTTCAAATAAGAGCCAACGGAACCTTTGCATGAAATTTGGGAGCGGTATAGGACGATGGTAAAGGAATGCCCAAATAATAATATGATCGAGGCCATGATCCAACAAACCTTCTATCGGGGCATAAATACTACAAATCAGTGCATTGTGGACCAATTGACCGGGGGCAATTTTATGAAGCTTTCATATGATGAGGCATGTGAAGTACTTGATGAAATGGCGGACACTTCTTCAGCATGGCATAGTAGAGAAAATGTGCCTCAAGGTGACCCTACTGTTATCCATTTGCACAAAGAATTACATGATCACGGGCAAATGATAGCTGAGCTTACTACTACTATGAACCAATTGGCTAAGGCACAGTTGCAACAAGTTTAGAATCCTCACAAGTGAATGCCATGGAGGGTGTTAGTATGCTTGTCAACAAGAGAAGTCAAAAGAGGCAACAAAATCAAGGAAATTCTGAGCAATTTGTTGATGAATATGATGGGTGTCAAAATGATGGTTATGATGACCAAAGTGAAGAGGTACAATATGTCAATAACTATCAAGGCAATAGAGGCAACTCTTCGAACCAACAATGGCGACCCCAAGGAAATTGAGGCAATCAACAATAAAGTGGTGGCAATTGGAACAACAACAACCAAAACAACAATTGGGGTAATCAAAACAACAACCAAGGTAATTAGAATGGAAATAACAACAATTGGGGTAATAACAACAATCAAGGCGGGTGGAACAACAATAGAAACCAAGGCAACCAGGGGCAAGGCTTTCAAAGGCCCCCAATGTACCAACAATCGAACAATCCACCCCTTTCCCTTCTCAAGGTCCTAGTTCTTCTGGTAATGATATGAGCAGAATTGAAATGATGTTCGAGCAGATGATGAAAAGGAATGCGGATTTGGATGCACAGTTAGTTTCTCACAACACCTCTATCTGAAACTTGGAGGTGCAATTAGGCCAAATCTCTCAGTCATTAAATACTCGCCCGAAGGGTGCTCTACCAAGTGATACGGTAGTGAACCCAAAGGGTGGGAACAATCATGTTATGGTGGTCACAACAAGAAGTGGGAGAGGCGGTGATGTGAATGCCTCTAAGCAAAAACAAGTCATGGATGATGATGTTGAGTTGCAAGATGACGAAGTCCCTTTGGTAGTTGAAGGTGTGGTTGATGAAAATGTGAACAATGAAGTGAGGATTGATATTCAAGAAGTCGAGGTGGAAACCCAAAATGATGTGAACCCGTCTAGGGAACACATAATTGACATGCTGGAACCGGTTGTGCCAAAAGCCAAGGCTCCTTTGCCAAGGCCACCTCCATCTTATCCTCAAAGGCTCGCAAAGTAGAAGAATGATAATCAGTTTAAAAAGTTCATTGACATGATGAAGAGCTTATCTATTAATGTGCCTCTGGTGGAGGCACTTGAACAAATTCCGGGTTATGCAAAATTCATGAAAGACTTGGTTACAAAGAAGCGTTCTATGGATTGTGAAACTATAAAGATGACTCACCAAGTTAGTGCTATAGTGCATTCAATGGCCCCGAAGCTTGAAGATCCCGGTGCTTTCACCATTCCTTGCACCATTGGGAGTGCGGATTTTGCCAAGGCTCTATGTGACTTGGGAGCTAGTATCAATTTAATGGCTTACTCGATTTTCAAAACTTTGGGTATCGGGCAATCTAGGCCAACCTCAATGAGACTTCAAATGGCGGATCGATCGATGAAGCGACCTTTGGCCATTATTGATGATGTGCTTGTCTGGGTGGACAAATTCATTTTGCCGGCCGACTTTGTCATTTTGGATTGTGAAGTGGACTATGATGTTCCTATTATCTTGGGCAGACCTTTCCTTGCAATGGGGAAGGCATTGGTTGATGTTGAAGCGGGTGAGCTCACTTTCCAAGTGGGAGATGAAAAGGTCATTTTCCATGTTTGTAAATCTTTGAAGCAACCTAATAGCACCGAGGTGTGCTCATTTATAGACCTTGTCACAACTGTGATTGTGGATGATACTAGTGCTATGATCAATGTGGAGGATCCTCTTGAGGCCGTGTTATTAAATCTTGATGTCAATGTGGATGCAAGTAGAGTGGAGTGCATGAATGCCTTACATGGGATGGGATCTTATTCCTATGAGCCTAGAAAATTATCGTTGGATCTTGAAAACCAGAAAACTCCACCAATAAAACCATCAATTGAGGAGCCACCGGTGTTGGAGTTGAAACCACTTCCTCCACACCTCAGGTATGAATTCTTGGGCTCAAACTCTACTTTACTAGTTATTCTTTCTTCTTGCCTTACTAACATACAGGTTGAGGCCACTTTGGCGATGCTTCAAAAGAGGAAAAGGGCAATTGGATGGACTCTAGCTGACATTCGGGGAATAAGCCCTGCATTCTGTATGCACAAAATTATCTTGGAGGATGATGCAAAGCCTTCCTTGGAGCATCAAAGAAGATTGAACGAGGCTATGCAAGAAGTGGTGAAGAAAGAGGTGATCAAATGGTTGGATGCCGGGGTTGTGTACCCCATTTATGATAGCTCGTGGACTTCTTCGGTGCAATGTGTACCGAAGAAGGGTGGTATGACTGTGGTGACCAATGACAACAATAAACTTATTCCTACTCGGACAGTCACAGGTTGGAGGGTATGTATGGATTACCGGAAGCTAAACAAGGTGACCCGAAAGGACCATTTCCCATTGCCATTCCTTGACCAAATGCTTGATCGTCTCGCGGGGCGTGTTTTTATTGCTTTTTGGATGGGTACTGGGGGTACAATCAAATCTTAATTGCCGTGGAGGACCAAGAGAAGACCACCTTTACTTGTCCGTATGGAACCTTCGCTTTCTCTCGGATGTCGTTCGGATTGCGTAATGCTCCGGCGACATTCCAAAGATGCATGATGGCTATTTTCACCGACATGGTGGAAGATAAATTGGAGGTCTTCATGGATGATTTCAGCATGGTTGGTGATTCCTTTGAAGAGTGTTTGGGTAATTTGGATAGAGTGTTGGCCCGGTGTGAAGACATAAACCTCGTACTCAATTGGGAAAAATGCCATTTCAAGGTTGAAGAGGGTATAGTGTTGGGTCACAAAATCTCAAAGCATGGAATTGAAGTTGAGAAAGCCAAGATAGAGGTGATTTCAAGGCTTCCTCCCCCCATTTTTGTCAAAGTGGTGAGGATTTTTCTTGGGCACGCGGGTTTTTACCGGAGGTTTATAAAAGATTTTTCAAAAGTAGTACACCCCTTGTGCAAGTTGCTAGAAAAGGATGCAAAGTTTGTGTTCGATGAGGGATGTATGCAAGCATTCAAGCTTCTCAAGATTAAGTTGACCACTACCCTGATCATTACCACAACAAATTGGAGCTTTCCTTTCGAGCTCATGTGTGATGCAAGTGACGTTGCGGTTAGGGCTGTTTTGGGTCAAAGGGTTAACAAGATATTTTATCCGATGTACTATGCAAGCAAGACCATGAGATCAAAGGAACTATACAGTCACCGAGAAAGAGTTGTTGGCTATAGTGTTTGCAATGGAAAAGTTTTGACCATATCTTATGGGGGCCAAAGTTATAGTGCACACCGATCATGCCGCCCTTAGGTACTTGATGACAAAGAAAGACTCCAAGGCAAGATTGATGAGATGGGTGTTACTACTCCAAGAGTTTGATCTAGAAATTGTGGATCAGAAAAGGTAGTGTGAATCAAGTGGCGGACCACTTGTCCCGTTTGGAGGAGGAGGAGAGGCCTTGTGATGGCCTTGAAATCAATGATTCATTTCCCGACGAACAACTCCTTGCAGTGTCAATGAAGGATATGCCATGGTTTGCCGATATTGCCAATTACCTTATGACCGGAATAATCCTGTGTGAGCTCTCTTCTAACCAAAGGAAGAAGCTCAAGCAGGATAGTTTGGATTTCTATTGGGATGAGCCATACTTGTTCAAGATTTGCACGGATGGTGTGATTCGTAGATGTATCCCGGAGGAAGAACAATTGAGTATATTAGAGGCTTGCCATTCTTTACCCTATGGTGGCCATCATGGTGGGGTGAGGACCGCCTCGAAAGTTCTTAGTTATGGATTCTATTTTCCCGCCTTGTTCAAAGATGCGGGTGATTTTGTGAAGAGGTGTGCCGATTGCCAAAGAGCGGGCGGAATTTCAAAAAAAGGGATGAGATGCCTCTTAATACCATTCTTGAGGTGGATATCTTTGATGTTTGGGGCATCGATTTCATGGGTCCATTTGTTAGCTCTTGTGGAAATACTTACATTCTCGTGGCGGTTGACTATATCTCAAAATGGGTTGAAGTTGTGGCTTTTCCTAACAATGAAGCCCGGAGTGTTGTTGCATTTCTTAAAAAGAGCATCTTCACAAGGTTTGGCACTCCTCGTACGATTATTAGTGATGGGGGGTCTTACTTTTGCAATAAAGCTTTAGACACATTGCTTTCCAAGTACGGTGTCACGACCCGGATTTCCCACTATCGGGTGTCGTGATGGCGCCTACTATTGAAGCTAGGCAAGCCAAATATTTAAAACACTTTTCCTGATTTCTTTCAAACAATATAATAAACGGGACAAAATCTAAGCGGAAGGCTTTAAATCTAAAGCAACTAAAAACCAAAAGTGCGGAAGTTTAATACACATCACTACCCAAGGTCTGGTGTCACTAGCTCACGGACTACTCAGAATACTACAAACAATGTCTGAAAAGGAAATACATCATGTTTGTCTGATACAAGATGAACAAACGGAAAAAAAAACATGGAAAGGGACTTCGGCCTGCGAACGCCAGCTAGGCTACCTCGAGAGTCCCTGGACTGAAGATAGCTCCCAGAAGTCCTACTGCTGCGATCCGTAAGCTGCTCCCTAATCTGTGCACCAAAAATGCACAGAGTGTAGCATCAGCACAACCGACCCCATGTGATGGTAAGTGCCTGGCCTAACCCCTGCGAAGTAGTGACGAGGCTAGACAGTACCTACCCCAATTAACCTGTACACATATATAAGTGGACGGCGTGCCACACGATCCCATAATATCATATATAAGTGGACGGCGTGCCACACGATCCCATAATATCATATATAAGTGGACGGCGTGCCACACGATCCCATAATATCATATATAAGTGGACGGCGTGCCACACGATCCCATAATATCATATATAAGTGGACGGCGTGCCACACGATCCCATAATATCATATATAAGTGGACGGCGTGCCACACGATCCCATAATATCATATATAAGTGGACGGCGTGCCACACGATCCCATAATATCATATATAAGTGGACGGCGTGCCACACGATCCCATAATATCATATATAAGTGGACGACGTGCCACACGATCCCATAATATCATATATAAGTGGACGGCGTGCCACACGATCCCATAATATCATATATAAGTGGACGGCATGCCACACGATCCCATAATATCATATATAAGTGGACGGCGTGCCACACGATCCCATAATATCATATATAAGTGGACGGCGTGCCACACGATCCCATATTATAGTTCATAATATCTGACTTCATATAGTAGACCCCTTCAGGGGAGAATAACAACTCAATACCTTTAACCCGGCAAGGGTACAGCTAACAGCCCAAAATATCCCGACAAGGGAGAATATATATATCAGTCTACACATCCCGGCAAGGGAGTATTCACAACACATTCTCCTTTTAAATCATTCTTCCTCAACCGTTCACATTATATGAAACTTATCAAATAAACAAGGAGCTTGTGTCACATTATTCGAATTAAAAGCAATCAAGACTCACGGTCATGCTAGACTCTGGTGCATAGATAACCGTCACCATGCCTATACACCGTACTCCACATTAGCAAGTAGCAAATATCATCCTAATCCTATTCCCTCAAGCCAAAGTTAGAACAAACACTTACCTCAAATGCTCCAAACTCAACTCACGCTTCTAGTATAGCTTTACCTCTTGATTCCACCACCAATCCGCTCGGATCTAGTCATAAGTTACTTAATCACATTAATAATTACTAAATGAATCATCCCCAATGCATGAAAATAGATTTTTCAAGGTTTTTCCCAAAAAGGTCAAAAATACCCCCGGACCCACGTGGTCGAAACTCGAGGTTCGGACCAAAACCCGGTTACCCATTCCCCCATGAATCCCAATAGATGATTTGTTTTTAAATCGGACCCCAAAGTAAGGTCCAACTTCTCAATTTGTAGAAAACCTAGGTTCTACCCAAAACACCCAATTTTCCCCATGAAAATCTTTGATTTGAAGTTGAAATTATGTTAAAAGATGTTAAGGAATAAAGAAATTAAGTTAGGAATCACTTACCAATCGTTTTGGAGAAAAAATAGTTGTTTGGAAAATCGCCTCTTAGGTTTTGCGTTTTTGAAAAGTGAAAAATGACTGAGATTTTCCGAACTTGTATACCTTTCTGAGGACCTGGCGCGGACCGCACAAAAATGTGTTGCGGCCGCGCCGAGTGGGAGAAAAGTGGGGCTTCTCTGAACCCTTCCAGCGCGGACCGCACTGTTTTGGTGCGCGGCCGCGCTGGCTAACCTGAAACCCTAGCCCTCAGACTCAGCCACGCGGGCCGCACAAAAATGCATCGCGGCCGCACGGCTCCAGCGCGGACCGCGCGGAAATGACCGCGGCCGGGCTGGTGTCTGCAACACCTGAACCTACATTTTCTTAAGTCCAAGACCTCTCGGGCCCCATTCAAAACTCACCCGAGCCCTTGGGGCTCCAAACCAAACATGCACACAACCTTAAAAGCATCTTACGGACTTACTCGTGCGATCAAATCGCCAAAATAACATCATATACATAGGATCAAGCCTCAAACACATGATTTTCTTTTCTTCAACTTTCATAAATCAAATTCTCCATTTTTAGTCCGAAACACGTCATATGACGTCCGTTTTTAGCCAAACTTTACAGATAGTGCTTAACACATATTTAAGACTTGTACCGGGCGTCGGAACCAAAATACGAGCCCGATACCTATATTTTCTAACTCCTTTTCATTTCAAATTTTCATATCAAATTTCCGAAAAACTATTTCTTTCAAAAATTCATTTCTCGGGCTTGAGACCTCAGAATTTAAATCCGGGCACACGCCCAAGTCCCATATTTTTCTACGAACCCTCCGGGACCGTCGAATCACAGGTCCGGGTCCGTTTACCCAAAATGTTGACCGAAGTCAACATTATGCATATTAATACCAAAATTCATCAAATGTTTCACATAATTCACATATTCTAACATAAAAACTTTCCGGCTACGCGCCCGAACTGTGCACGCCAATCGAGGCAACTAAAAGCGAGGTTTTCAAGGCCTAGGGAGCACGAACAAGGAAGAATTACGGTGATGACCCCTTGGGTCGTCACATTCTCCACCTCTAAAACAACTGTTCGTCCTCGAACGGACAAAAGAAAGAAGTACCTGTGTCGGGAAATAAATGAGGATAACGGCTCCGCATATCGGACTCGGACTCCCAGGTCGATGCCTCAGGAGGCTGACCTCTCCACTGAACACGCACCGAAGGAAAACTCTTCGACCTCAACTGTTGAACCTGCCGGTCTAGAATAGCCATCGGCTCCTCCTCATATGACAGATCCTTGTCCAATTGGACAGTGCTGAAATCTAACACGTGCGATGGATCTCCGCGATACTTCCGGAGCATAGACACATGAAACACGGGATGCACAGCTGACAAGCTAGGTGGAAAGGCAAGTCTATAAGCCACCTCTCCCACACGATCAAGAATCTCAAATGGACTGATGAACCTAGGGCTGAGCTTGCCCTTCTTCCCAAATCTCATCACGCCCTTCATAGGCAATACACGAAGCAATACCCGCTCACCAACCATGAAGGCAACATCTCTAAACTTGCGGTCTGCGTAACTCTTCTGTCTGGACTGAGCTGTACGAAGTCTATCCTGAATAATCCTGACCTTGTCCAAGACTTCCTGAACCAGATCCGTACCCAATAATCGAGCCTCTCCCGGCTCAAACCATCCAACTAGAGACCGACATCGCCTACCATACAATGCCTCGTACGGAGCCATCTGAATGCTGGACTGGTAGCTGTTGTTGTAGGCAAACTCTGCTAAAGGCAAAAACTGGTCCCACGAGCCTCCAAAATCAATGACACAGGCTCGGAGCATGTCCTCAAGAACCAGAATAGTCCTCTCGGACTGACCGTCCGTCTGGGGATGGAATGTTGTACTCAACTCAACCTGGGTGCCCAACTCTCGCTGAATCGCTCTCCAGAAATGCGAGGTAAACTGCGTACCCTGATCCGAAATGATAGATAGCGGCACCCCATGAAGGCGAACAATCTCCCTGATATAAATCTCGGCTAACCTTTCGGACGAATAGGTGGCTGCAACAGGAACAAAATGCGCTGACTTGGTCAGCCTATCAACAATGACCCAAACTGCATCAAACTTTTTCCGAGTCATCAGAAGTCCCGTAACGAAATCCATCGTAATCCTCTCCCACTTCCACTCGGGAAGTGCAATCCTCTGAGATAGACCACCAGGTCTTTGATGCTCGTACTTAACCTGCTGACAATTCAAACATCGAGCCACGTGCACAACGATGTCTTTCTTCATCTTACGCCACCAATAGTGCTGCCTCAGATCCTAATACATCTTCGCGGTGCCCGGGTGAATAGAATACCGAGAACTGTGGGCCTCCGCTAAGATCAACTCTCGAATCCCATCAACATTGGGCACACAAACTCGACCCTGCAATCTCAATACACCATCATCATCTAAGGTTACTTTCTTGGCACCTCCACGCTGCACCGTGTCTCTCAAGACACACAAATGGGGATCCTCAAACTGCCGCTCGCGGATACGCTCTAATAGTGAGGAACGAGCAACCGTGCAAGCTAACACTTTGCTAGGCTCAGAAATATCCAACCTCACAAGACGATTGGCCAAGGCCTGAACATCCAAAGTAAGCGATCTCTGGCTGACTGGAATATAAGCAAGACTACCCATGCTGGCAGACTTCCTGCTCAATGCATCGGCCACCACATTGGCCTTTCCCAGGTGGTATAAGATAGTAACATCATAATCCTTTAGCAACTCTAACCACCTCCTCTGCCTCAAATTCAACTCTTTCTGCTTGAACAGATACTGAAGACTCTTGTGATCAGTGTAAACCTCACACGTCACGCCATATAAGTAATGCCTCCAGATCTTCAAGGCATGAACAATGGCTGCCAACTCGAGATCATGAACCGGATAATTCTTCTCGTGGATCTTCAACTGCCTCGAAGCATAAGCAATGACGTTGCCTTCCTGCATCAACACTGCACCAAGCCCAATACGAGACGCATCACAATAGACCGTATATGGCCCTGAACCTATGGGCAAAACCAATACCGGTGCCGTAGTCAGAGCCGTCTTGAGCTTCTGAAAGCTCGCCTCACACTCGTCCGACCACCTGAACTGGACACCCTTCTGGGTCAATCTGGTCATAGGGGTTGCAATGGATGAAAACTCCTCCACGAACCGACGGTAGTAACCTGCCAACCCCAGGAAACTCCGAATATCCGTAGCTGAAGCTGGTCGAGGCCAGTTCTTGACTGCCTCTATCTTCTTCGGGTCTACCTGAATACCTGCTACTGATACGACATGACCCAGGAATGCGACCGAACTCAACCAAAACTCGCACTTTGAGAACTTAGCATACAACTGACTATCCTTTAGGGTCTGAAGGACCACTCTGAGGTGTTGCTCATGTTCCTCCTGACTGCAGGAGTATATAAGAATATCGTCAATGAAGACTATCACGAACAAGTCCAAATAAGGTCTGAACACTCGGTTCATCAACTCCATGAACGCTGCTGAGGCATTAGTCAATCCAAATGACATGACCAAAAACTCATAGTGCCCATACCGAGTGCGAAATGCTGTCTTAGGGACATCAGACACCCTAATCCTCAGCTGGTGGTAGCCAGATCTCAAGTCTATCTTTGAAAACACCCTCGCACCCTGAAGCTGGTCGAATAAATCGTCGATCCTCGGCAGTGGATACTTATTCTTAATTGTAACCTTGTTCAATTGCCGGTAATCGATGCACATTCTCATCGAACCATCCTTTTTCTTAACAAACAACACCGGCGCACCCCAAGGCGAAACACTGGGTCTAATGAAACCTTTCTCAAGCAAATCCTGCAGTTGTTCCTTTAACTCTTTCAACTCCGGCGGGGATACGATATGGAGGGATAGAAATGGGCTGAGTGCCCGGGGCCAAATCAATACAAAAGTCGATATCACTATCGGGCGGCATCCCCGGCAAGTCTGAAGGGAAAACCTCAAGAAACTCCCGAACAACGGGCACAGAATCAATAGAAGGGGCCTCCGCGCTAGAATCGCAAACATATGCCAAGTAGGCCAAACATCCCTTCTCGACCATACGCCGAGCTTTCACATACGAGATAACACTGCGGGTACAATGACCAGAAGTCCCTCTCCACTCTAAACGGGGTAAATCCGGTAAGGCTAAGGTCACGGTCTTGGCATGGCAATCCAAGATAGCATGGTACGGGGATAACCAATCCATCCCCAATATAACATCAAAGTCGACCATGTCCAAAAGCAACAAATCAACACGGGTCTCAAGACCCCCAAACACTACGATACAAGAACGATGAACTTGGTCGACCACAATAGAATCACCCACCGGTGTTGACACATAAACAGGAATACTCAACGAGTCACTAGGCATAACCAAATAGGGTGCAAAATAGGACGACACATATGAATACGTAGATCCGGGATCAAATAGCACAGAAGCATCCCTATCACAGACCAGAATAGTACCTATAATCACAGCATCTGATGACTCAGCCTCTGGCCTGGCTGGCAAAGCATAACAACGGGGCTGGGCTCCACCTCCCTGAATCATATCCCTGGGACGATCTGTTGCTGGTTGACCCCTACCTCTAGCGGTCTAAGCTCCACCTCTAAAACCTCTACCTCCACCTCTATGTCCTCTACCCCCACCTCTAGCTGGCTGGGCAGGCTGTGGGGCAACTGGTGCCTGGATCATCGGGCGAGAACCCTGCTGCTGCGAGCTGCTAGAAGCTCGAGGGCAATATCTAGCAATGTGACTCACATCGCCGCAAGTATAACAAGCCCTTGGCTGCTAAGAATAACGAAGTGGTGGTGCACTGATAGGTGCTGATGGTGAACTGAAGAGCTGCTGGTCAGAATACTGCGGCTGAGAACCACGACCACCTGGTGTACCATGAGAAGCCTGGAAAGGTGACTGAAAGGGCCTCGAAGGATGAACTCTACCATAAGAGTCCCTACCTCCAGACGAGGTACCACTGAATCTACCAGAATGATGGGGCCTCTTATCAGACCCATGACCACCTCCCTGAGCAAGTGCCATCTCTATCCGGCGGGCACCATCTGCCGCCTTCTGAAATGAAATCTCACTACCGGCACTCATGGACATCTGAACACGGATCGGCTGGGCCAACCCATCAATAAACCTCCGCACCCTCTCCCTATCAGTGGGGAGTATCACAATGGCATGACGAGCAAGATCAATGAACCGGGTCTCATACTGGGTGACCGTCATAGGACCCTGCTGGAGACGCTCAAACTGCCTACGAAGAGCATCTCACTGAGTAACTGGGAGAAACTTCCCCAGAAATAACTCTAAAAACTGATCCCAGGTCAATGATGGCGACCCTGCTGGCCTGGCTAAACAGAAATCCCTCCACTAAGTCTTGGCGGATCCTGCCAGGCGAAAAGTGGCGAAGTTGACCCCATTGGTCTCTACAATGCCCATAGTCCGTAGAACCTCATGACAGCTGAATATGAAATCCTGAGCATCCTCTGAGGGAGTGCCACTATATGTAGTAGTGAAGAGCTTGGTGAAACGATCAAGCCTCCACAAAGCATCCGCGGACATAGCCGCACCATCACTGGACTGAGCCGCAATACCTGGTTGGGCTGCCACAGCTGGCTGAACTGCTGGAACCTGAGCCTGAGTAGCTACCGGCTCTGGAGTACGAGTATCGGGAGTCTGAACTCCTCCCCCAGCCTGAGATGTGGCTGGAGCTGCGGGAAGCAAACCCGCTCTAGAAATGCCCTCCATAAAGCCTACCAGTCGGACCAAAGCGTCCTGAAGCACTGGAGTGGCTATGAAACCCTCTGGGACCTGAGCTGGGCCCACTGGAACAGCTGGGGCCGGAACCTCCTCCTCAAAATCGACCTGAGGCTCCGTCGCTGGAAATGCTGCTCGGGGCTGAGCCCTGCCCCGGCCTCGGCCTCGCCACGGCCTCGGCCTCACCCTCTGCCCCTAATAGGGGCTGCTGCTGGGGGATCAGGCTGTTGCGCGGTAGAAGAGGAAGCACGTGTCCTTGCCATCTGCGAAAGAACAGAGTGGAAAGACAATCAGTACTTGAGAAACAGAATTGCACGACAAGAATGAACAAGGTGAAGTTTTCCTAACTCGGTAGCCTCTGCGGGATAAATACAGACGTCTCCGTACCGATCCCTCAGACTCTACTGAGCTTGTCCGTGAGTTGTGAGACCTAAGTAACCTAGAGCTCTAATACCAACTTGTCACGACCCGGATTTCCCACCATCGGGTGTCGTGATGGCGCCTACTATCGGAGCTAGGCAAGCCAAATATTTAAAATACCTTTCCTGCTTTCTTTCAAACAATATAATAAACGGGACAAAATCTAAGCAGAAGGCTTTAAATCTAAAGCAACTGAAAACCAAAAGTACGGAAGTTTAATACACATCACTACCCAAGGTCTGGTGTCACTAGCTCACGGACTACTACAGAATACTACAAACAATGTCTGAAAAGGAAATACATCATGTTTGTCTGATACAAGATGAACAAACAGAAAAAAAAACATGGAAAGGGACTTCGGCCTGCGAACACCAACTAGGCTATCTCGAGAGTCCCTGGACTGAAGATAGCTCCCAGAAGTCCTACTGTTGCGGTCCGTAAGCTGCTCCCTGATTTGTGCACCAAAAATGCACAGAGTGTAGCATCAGCACAACCGACCCCATGTGCTGGTAAGTGCCTGGCCTAACCCCGGCGAAGTAGTGACGAGGCTAGACAGTACCTACCACAATTAACCTGTACAGATATATATACAACAAGTGCAAGAAAACAATAACAAGATAATACCAAGTAAAACTGGGAGGGGACATGCTATCGGGGAGTAACAGATAAAAATGAAATATCGAAAATAAATAGAAGAAACTCCGGTTTCCATGATATATATATATATAGTGGACGGCGTGCCACACGATCCCATAATATCATATATAAGTGGACGGCGTGCCACACGATCCCATAATATCATATATAAGTGGACGGCGTGCCACACGATCCCATAATATCATATATAAGTGGACGGCGTGCCACACGATCCCATAATATCATATATAAGTGGACGGCGTGCCACACGATCCCATAATATCATATATAAGTGGACGGCGTGCCACACGATCCCATAATATCATATATAAGTGGACGGCGTGCCACACGATCCCATAATATCATATATAAGTGGACGGCGTGCCACACGATCCCATAATATCATATATAAGTGGACGGCGTGCCACACGATCCCATAATATCATATATAAGTGGACGGCGTGCCACACGATCCCATAATATCATATATAATTGGACGGCGTGCCACACGATCCCATAATATCATATATAAGTGGACGGCGTGCCACACGATCCCATAATATCATATATAAGTGGACGGCGTGCCACGCGATCCCATAATATCATATATAAGTGGATGGCGTGCCACACGATCCCATATTATAGTTCATAATATCTGACTTCATATAGTAGACCCCTTCAGGGGAGAAAAACAACTCAATACCTTTAACCCGGCAAGGGTACAGCTAACAGCCCAAAATATCCCGACAAGGGAGAATATATATATTAGTCTACACATCCCGGCAAGGGAGTATTCACAACACATTCTCCTTTTAAATCATTCTTCCTCAACTGTTCACATTATATGAAACTTATCAAATAAACAAGGAGCTTGTGTCACATTATTCGAATTAAAAGCAATCAAGACTCACGGTCATGCTAGACTCTGGTGCATAGATAACCGTCACCATGCCTTTACACTGTACTCCACATTAGCAAGTAGAAAATATCATCCTAATCCTATTCCCTCAAGCCATAGTTAGAACAAACACTTACCTCAAATGCTCCAAACTCAACTCACGCTTCTAGTATAGCTTTACCTCTTGATTCCACTACCAATCCGCTCGGATCTAGTCATAAGTGACTTAATCACATTAATAATTACTAAATGAATCATCCTCAATGCATGAAAATAGATTTTTCAAGGTTTTTCCCAAAAAGGTCAAAAATACCCCCGGACCCACATGGTCGAAACTCGAGGTTCGGACCAAAACCCGGTTACCCATTCCCCCATGAATCCCAATAGATGATTTGTTTTTAAATCGGACCCCAAATTGAGGTCCAACTTCTCTATTTGTAGAAAACCTAGGTTCTACCCAAAACACCCAATTTTCCCCATGAAAATCTTTGATTTGAAGTTGAAATTATGTTAAAAGATGTTAAGGAATAAAGAAATTAAGTTAGGAATCACTTACCAATCGTTTTGGAGAAAAAAAAGTTATTTGGAAAATCGCCTCTTAGGTTTTGGGTTTTTGAAAAGTGAAAAATGACTGAGATTTTCCGAACTTGTATACCTTTCTGAGGACCTGGCGCGGACCGCACAAAAATGTGTTGCGGCCGCGCCGAGTGGGAGAAAAGTGGGGCTTCTCTGAACCCTTCCAGCGCGGACCGCACTGTTTTGGTGCGCGGCCGCGCTGGCTAACCTGAAACCCTAGCCCTCAGACTCAGCCACGCGGACCGCACAAAAATGCATCGCGGCCGCACTGCTCTAGCGCCGACCGCGCGGAAATTACCACGGCCGCGCTGGTGTCTGCAACACCTGAACCTGCATTTTCTTAAGTCCAAGACCTCCCGGGCCCCATTCAAAACTCACCCGAGCCCTCGGGGCTCCAAACCAAACATGCACACAACCTTAAAAGCATCTTACGGAATTACTAGTGCGATCAAATCGCCAAAATAATATTATATACATAGGATCAAGCCTCAAACACATGATTTTCTTTTCTTCAACTTTCATAACTCAAATTCTCCATTTTTAGTCCGAAACACGTCATATGATGTCCGTTTTTAGCCAAGCTTTACAGATAGTGCTTAACACATATTTAAGACTTGTACCTGGAGTCGGAACCAAAATACGAGCCCGATACCTATATTTTCTAACCCCTTTTCATTTCAAATTTTCATATCAAATTTCCGAAAAATAATTTCTTTCAAAAATTTATTTCTCGGGCTTGGGACCTCAGAATTTGATTCCGGGCACACGCCCAAGTCCCATATTTTTCTACGAACCCTCCGGGACTGTTGAATCACAGGTCCGGGTCCGTTTACCCAAAATGTTGACCGAAGTCAACATTATGCATATTAATACCAAAATTCATCAAATGTTTCACATAATTCACATATTCTAACATAAAAACTTTCTTGCTATGCGCCTGAACTATGCACGCCAATCGAGGCAACTAAAAGCGAGGTTTTCAAGGCCTCGGGAGCACGGAACAAGGAAGAATTACGGTGATGACCCCTTGGGTCGTCACATATGGTGTCAATTATAAGGTTTCGACCCCTTATCATCCTCAAGCTAGTGGTCAAGTAGAAGTCTCCAATAGAGAAATCAAAAGTATCTTGTCAAAGACAGTCAATGCAAATAGGACCGATTGGTCGAAGAAGTTGGATGACGCTCTATGGGCTTATCGGACGACTTACAAAACTCTGATTGGGATGTCTCCGTATCGGTTGGTGTTTGGGAAAGCATGCCATCTTCCGGTTGAGGTAGAGCACAAGGCCATGTGGGCTTTGAGGAAGTTGAATCTTGAGTGGGATGTTGCAGCTAATCTTCGTGTTGAACAACTCAATGAACTCAATGAATTTAGATTCCATGACTACTCCAGTTCGTCCTTGTATAAGGACAAGATGAAGTACCTTCATGACAAATATGCTCGTGGAAAAGAGTTCAACATAGGTGATTTGGTTCTCTTGTTCAACTCTCGGTTACGTCTGTTTCTGGGAAAGCTCAAAACAAATGGAGTGGACCGTTTGAAGTTGTGTTTGTGACCCCTTTTGGTGCTCTTGATTTGAAAAACAAAAATGGTGAAGGCTTCATAGTTAATGGGAACTGGGTCAAGCATTATCTTGGAAAGTTTGATGATAGCCACGTGGTGGTGCTCCTTCATCTCAAGTGATGTGGTGGTAACATGCGTCATGTCGCAACATTAAATCAGGCGCTTATTGGGAGGCAACCCATGTGTTTTTTTTCTTCTTATTTTCTTTGATTTTCTTTGTAGTATAGGACTGATTTTTGGGTTGACTGGTTATGAGATGTTGCAGGGATTGTGTTGAGGAAGTACAAGACATAGTAAGAAAATGTTCAGTCTCTGAAGTTGCCAGTGCGGCCGCACTACACTTTGTGCGGTTCGCACTGGTGAAGGCCAAAGTGATACCTCTCTGAAGTTGGCCACTGCGGCTGCACTACACTTTGTGCGGTCCGCAGTGGACCACTGCATCCGCGGTTTGTTTTGTGCAGACCGCAGTGGGATACTGGGCCAAGCTTGATCATAGCAGTCTAGTGCAGACCGTGGTCTTTTTTGTGCGGTCCGCACTGGTAGGTGAGGCTGGGCCCTTGGGGCTTTTCTATAAATAGACCATGGGGACCCCTTTTTTACTATTTTCGCAAAAATTGAATCAGAGCATATTATTACTGTTCATTCCCTGATATTGATCGTGAAAACTTGCTTAGCATTGATTAACTTCACTCCACCTCATAATCTGGTAACATTACACTCATTTCTTCCATGATTAATTTTGTAATTTTGTTCTATTTTCATTTTCCTTTTCTTAGCTTATACTTCTTCTTCTTCCTTCCGTAATTAGTTCAACTCTAGGATTAGATTAGTTTAAAGGCTGATTTCTGTGGACTTAGTAGTTTTATGGACTGGTTAAATCGTTTAGGGACAATAATTTAGTGGAAAGTTGGACTTTAAGGCAAATTTAAGAACCCTAACTCAGTGCCACTTCTGGGCACGTTGTGCAGACCACGATCATTTTTATGCGGTCTACGGTGCCCTAGTGCGGTCCACAGCACCACTTTGTGCGAACCGTACTAATGATCTTGTGTCAAGGTGACCCTTGCCCTCCATTTTGTGCGGTCCGCACTGGGCTGTTTCTGCAACCTGCCTGCAACTTTTCAATTCTGTTTGCAATTCTCTTTGCAGAAATATTGCTCACTGCTTCTATTGATACTGACAATGTGAGATGACTGTGTTTGCAGATAATGGTTAAACAAAGAGGTAAAGGCTCCAAACAACCCGGCAGAGGCGATTCCTCCCGGGGAGGGAAGCAGAGATTGGTTAAACTCACTCCCCAGGCTCGTCAAAACATAAAGAAGATGACAAAGGCAATTAAGGTAGCTGATAGAGCCTATGATCTGTCGGGGAGTGAGTATCTGCCCTCCCAAGATATCTCTTCAGACTCGGCACTTACACATTTCTACTCAAGTTTCAGATTGACAGATGAAACTCCTCCACCATCACCCACTGCCCAAGCACCAGGGCATGTTTCTATTGAGTCGTCTGAGGGCTCAGCAACCGGCAGTGGTGAATACTCCACCTCCCCCATAGCTTTATTATCTAGGGAGGGTGCAGACGTAGGTGAGGGGGAAGTTCAACGGGATGAGGAGGTAGCTGAGGGTGGTGAGCCTCAAATTGGGGGCATTGCCCGAATTAGAAAACTCGAAGTTTGGGAGGATAGGTTCGTGAGCCAGGTGGCATACCACAAATTTAGGGAGTGGTAGCTAGTGAGAAAATTGATACCGGAGCGGAGTTTCATTGACAAAGATCTTTTACCCCATAACCCTGACGTGCATAGACAGTTCAGAAAGAGAGTGGGTTGGAAGCACTTTTTAGATGACTGTGTGGATGCCAATGAACACTTAGTCAAAGAGTTCTACTGTAATGTAGCCCACATCGTAAAGGGTTCCAAAGTGACTAAGGTTCGGAACCTCAATGTGTTGTTTGACGGGAAGTCGCTCAACGAATACCTAGGTTTCAATGAGGAAGATTAGTCTCTTTATATGGCAAAGCTGGAGATGGGCGAGGAGGTCCGCCCATGGTTAGCTCAGTACTTGGCAATCCCAGGTACCGTTCCGGAGTGGTTGACTGTTGGGGTCAAAATACTACGAAGGACCCTAAATTTTGAGGAGAGGGGCTGGGAGACATTTGTGTGCAGCCAGTTAGACCCTACTACCCATGACCAGACACTTCCTCTCCACCGGGCTATTTTGGTTGCTTCCATTATGGCGGGGTACCCCATCAATGTGGGAAATGTGATGTCCCAGATCATTTCTATAGAGGGTGTCGAGAGTGACAGGAACTATCCCTTCCCCAACACCCTTACTATGTACTTCCGGGACTTGTAGGTGGACAAGAGACCATACGACATCAAGGTCAAGGCGACAGCCCCGTTCTCCTGGTACATCTTGAAGGGGAATGACAACCCCAAGGACAAGAACTACAAAGCCCATGCTTTTACCCCAACTGGCCAATCTGAAGAGCCAATTGTGGTAGAGACCACAGCTGAGCCTACCCCCACTCATACTGAGATGCCTCCCGGACCTTCCACATCAGCAGGCCCGGAGATCCCATCTACCCTGGACCATCCCATCACTGCCCAGCGGCTGAGCCAGGCCCTTCTGAGTATAAACAACTGGATGCAGACTACCTTATCCAAGTTGTCCATATTGACTACCACAGTAGAGGCTCAGTCGGCTCCTCCAGCCCCACAGGTGCCCCAGTCGATAGAGGATGCTTTGAAAGAGATACTTGAGAACTAGAAGAAAATCCTCACTACTCAGGAGACATTGACATAGGCAATAGATTCACACAGCAAGGCTCTCAAGGATCTTGCTCGGGAGCATAAGAAGCTTAGGAAGACACGGGCCTCCAAGGAGTCCGTGAAGGAGCTGAGGGCAGATGTAGATAGACTGAAGGCAGACCAGCTGCCTTTGGACATGTTGCTCGAGGACCCAATCTCAGCAGCTCATCCACAGTCGGAGTAGCCCCAGAGGCCTCCGAAGAGGAGGAAAATCCCTAGATCAGATGATGCCATCATCCAGTTGGCGGACCCACCGGAGGCTTCCTCCAGTCAGCCACAGGATGTACCAATTCCACAGCCTGTCGAGGTCCAAGCCCAGGTCCCAGTAGCAGCAGAGCAGACCACCGAGAACCAGTCTGAGATTCCCGAGCACATAGAGGACCTAGGGACCACCCATGAGCATATGCAGATAGACACGGCTTAGGGAGTCTTCATATCCTTTTTCTATTATTTTTTATGCTTATTTGGACTAGTTGGCATTGGGGACAATGCCAACTTTTATTTGAGGGGGCGCGCCCTACATTATTGGATGATTGTATATATTGATTCATTTTATGCTTTCTTGATTTTCACATTTGGTCTGTATATAATTTGATATTTAGTTACTTTTATCGCATTTTCATCTTTCTTTGGGTTTGTATATAAAGTTACATCATTGTATATATTCATCCCCGTTGTATATTCAAATCCCCTATTGTACATATTCATTCTATTTTCGCAAAAAATTTCCAAGGGGCCGCCATACGTCCTCTTGTATAGGTCGTTATGAATGATGTTGTACCTGGGTGCTCGCATTAGGAGTTTCTTTGCTTCTTTTTTATCATCTGGAGTACCCCATCCTGCAAATATGTAACAATACGGTTGCGCCAGTCCCAACTTATGTTTATGGTTCTCACCTCCATTTGATCTATCGATGAATGGAGGAGGGTGACAACGTTTCTTTCTTCGGTTGTAATATTTTTGGTGGCTGCTGCTAATTTAGAGAGACCGTTCGCCTCGATGTTCTATACTCGAGGTATCTGGTCGAGCTGACATTCGTCAAACTCGGGCAGCAACTTACAAATCTCGATATGGTGTTTTTTGTAACCTTTGCTCTTTGATATGGAAAGTCCCTATGACTTGGTTGACAACGAGTTGGGAATCGTAGCATAGTCTTACTCTTCTTGCCCCGTATTGGAGTGCTAGCCTAAACCCTACAATTACGGCCTCATACTCGACCTCATTGTTAGTTATGTCCGAGCACCTTATGGACTGGCAAATCATTTTTCAGGACAAAATCTTGAGAACGAGTCCCAGTCTGGATCCTGACGCATTAGAGGCGCCATCAGTGTAAAGAACCCATAGGTACTGTGTTTGTGGGGAAACGTGGGTGGCTTCTTTTTCGACTTTGGGTATTATTTTTGTGCTGAAGTCGGCGATGAAGTCAGCGAGGACTTGAGACTTTATCGTTGTTCGCGGTTGATATGTAATATCATGCTCGCTTAATTCTATGGCCCATTTAGCTAACCAGCCCGATAGTGGCACTAAAAGTAGGGTCTAAGCATTCGTGAAGCTACAACTAAGGCCAGGGAAATTTTTTTGAGGTGAGGGTACCTCGTCTCGGCGTCGACTCGTGTTTTTCTAATGTAATAGATGGGAGATTGCATACCTTTATTTTCTCGAACCAGGACTGCACTCACAGCTACTTTGGATACAGCAAGGTGGACGAGGAGGTGATCCCCATGTTCTGGTTTTGAAAGCAATTGTGGCAATGGCAAGTAAGACTTTAACTCCTTCAGGGCTTGGGCGCACTCAGAGGTCCATTAGAGGTCGGTATCCTTTTTGAGTATGCCGAAGAATTTTTGTCACCTATTAGATGATCGCGAGATGAACCTTGAAAGGGCGGTGATACGACCAGTCAACCTCTGAACCTATTTTTTGGTGGTTAAGTGCTCTGGTATCCCTTCTATGGATTTGATTTGGTTGGGGTTGATCTCAATGCCTCGCTGTGACACTAGGAAACCCAAGAGTTTTCTTGAAGCCACACCGAATGTACTTTTTTCGGGGTTTAGTTTCATTCTGTATTGCTTGAGTATGTCAAAGGTTTCTCTCGAGTGGTCGATATGATCTTCTTTCCTTTTGGAATTGACCAGCATGTCATCTATGTAGACTTCCATCATCTTGCCGAGTTGGTCCTCGAACATTTTTATTACCAACCTTTGGTACGTCGCCCCTGCATTTTTCAGTATGAAAGGCATGACTCTGTAGCTGTACGTTCCTTGATGGGGGATGAAAGTGGTTTTTTCTTGATCCTCCTCTTCCATGAGGATCTGATTGTAGTCTGAGTAGGCATCCAAAAAATTCAACAGCTCGTGCCCAACCATTGCGTCGATAAGTTGGTCGATATAAGGTAATAGAAATGAATCTTTTGGGCATGCTTAATTTAAATCTATAAAGTCTACGCACATTCGCCACTTCCCATTTTTCTTTTTCATCATGACTACATTAGCGACCCATTGGGGGTATTTTGACTCCCTGGCATAGCCATTTTCCAATAATTTTTGGACATCTTCATGTACTACATAATTTATCGTGGAGTTGAACTTACGCCGAACATGACTCACCGGGGGGTGGAATGGGTCGACGTTCAACTTGTGCGTGACAGTTTCTTTAGAGATACCTGGAATATCTGCATGGCGAAAAGCAAACAAGTCTATGTTAGTAGTTAAGAATTGACGGAATTTACCTGGTTCTTGAAGCTTGCAGCCGGTGTAAGCTTTCTTGCTTTGGTCGTTTCTATCTAATTGTATGGGGTCAAGGTCTTCTATGGTCGATTCCACGGCTTTTACCATATCCGAGTCTCTGATGACGTCCTCTTTCTCATCATAGATCAACCTTGGCCCTATTAATTGTTATTCCACTTTTTCTTTGCCCTTTGTTTGTTGAGTGACCGTACAATCTAGGGCAATGCGGTAACATTTCCGGGATGTGTGTTGTTGTCCTCGTATGTTGAATAATCCCCATGGAATTGGAAATTTAATGACTTGGTACAAGTTGTAGGGGATGGCTCTCATGGCGTGTATCTATGTTCACACTATTATGGCATTGTATGGTGTGTCTTGGTCCATGAGATGGAATGTAGTTTCCAGAGTGACGTCGCCAACCAAGAGAGGGAGTGTGATTTCTCCAAATGTTCGCTCAACTATATTGGTAAAACCTGTTAGTGTGTTGCAAAGTGGCACTATCTTATCCTCGAGTTTCATTTGTGAAAGTACACGAGGGTGGATAATGCATGAGCCGATGTCTTTGTCTACCATAATGCATCTCACATATGTATCTAGAATTCATAAAGTGGTAACAAGGGCATCATAGTAAGGGAAAACCAAACCGTGGGTATCTAACTTGTCGAAGAAGATACTTTCTTCAAGTTCATCATACCGTTCGTGAGTGATCGACCGTTTGAGTTTATGAGTTTTGGTGAACTTCACATTGTTGATAGAAGCATCGTCGCCGCCGCCGATAATCATCTGGATGGTGCAGATTGGTGAGGGCGGTTTCAGTGGTCCCTGATGTTGTTCGCGACCTCTGCCAAAGTTGGTCCTTCCCCGGTCACTTAGCAATTCTTTGAGGTGTCCTTGTCGAAGCATGTTTACGACCTTCTATCTTAGGGCGATGCAATCCTCGGTTTTGTGTCCTCGTTCTTGGTGGAACTCGCAAAGGGCATCTGAATTTCTGGTGCTAGGATCCGACCTCATCTATTGTGACCACTCTACCTTCGGTCCGAGCTTCTCTAATGAGTAGACTATTTCTGAAGGTGACATAAAAAAATTGTGAGCAAATAACAAAGGGGGCATACCTCTCTCGTTTTGATGAGTCCCTGTCTTTGGTCTGGGTGGGCCCTCTTTATGGCAGGAGGGGGCGCAATGGTGCTTCTAACATATGGTAGATGTCGTTCCTGGTTGGGTCTTGGAGCTACGACGTCCTTCCTGATATCATTTCTTCGATCTTTCCTGGATTCGGATTGTACCGAGGTCAATCGATGAGTTTGCCCAATGATGTCGTCCTTGTCTGCTCGAACCTCGGCGCAATAGGTGTTATATATTTCATCCCAAGTAGTTGGAGGATACTTTATAAGCCGACTTAATAATTTTTTTGTCGCCCTTGAACCATTTCTGCTCAGCCCGTTCTAGAAAGCTGCGACGGTCATTCCTTCTGATATATTTGGTAAGGTCATTATTACTCGGTTGAATCAGGCGAGGAAGTCCCTCAATCCCTCTCCCAACGACTGTTTGATAGAGAATATATCGTTCACTCTTTCCTCTGCCTTTTGGCCCCAACGTGGGCCGTTACGAACTTGTCGGTCATATCTTCGAATGTTTCAATGGAACACGTGGGCAGCTGTGAATACCATGTTAATGCTCCTCCAGTGAGGGTCTCGCCAAATGTTTTCAACAAAATGGAGGATACTTGTTCCTTAGTAAGGTCATTGCCTTCTATGGTAGTGACATAGTGAGTTACATGGTCTTCGGGATCGGTCGTTGATCACAGCCTACTCCGCATTACTAAAAAGTAGGAAGAGAGGGTCGCAATAGCTTTTACCCGATTTATGGGTCGGGATCGATTTCCACAGAGATCTAGGAATGGAGTCGGGTATCTATTTAGGTTTGAATTGCGTATTGGTTCCAAATATCATTTCTATTCATTTCTGGGTTTTCTTTATAAATCTACTAATTATCAAACTACAAGTATAATTGCAACTAGATGAAGCTACGAGTAAATTGCTACAAGTTGTACCTAATGTTTTAAAAGGCACTAGGGTAGTGGCATCCTCCTAGGAGGCCAATTGACGGGTAATTAAACCTAAGGCACGATTGACATGATTGGGGAATATGCTATAACCATTGCACGATTTTACCCACTCTCACACCTCTCGGTAGAGAGAGTGATTTTGCCCAATTGACTTTCTTAAGACCAACAGGATAGGCAAATTTGCTCAAGCAACTAGGGTTCAAGTCAGGTATTACTCTCTCGAGGTTTAACCCTTTAAATAGGACTATCAATTCTCTTGAGTCCATCCCAATTCCTTATTGGGTCAATTTCGGAGACTTAGGCTCTCTTTCTCAAGAAGAGCCCAAGTCAACTTAGCACAAACTAGTGTTGCAACCACTAATTCATAGATTAAACCATGAAATTGATCCAAATAACAAACACTCATAGTCAATCTAACCTTAAATCACAACACCCGTCAAATGCCCACACTAGGGTTGAGCCACAACCTAGCTAATGGGTCTAGCTACTCATGCTTGAAGAGAAAAACAGATAAATAGATGAAGATAAAGACATATTAATTAATTATTGAACTAAATACAAAGATTCAATGATTAAAACAAAGTAAAAGTGCCCAAAATGGCTAAGAAATATCGTCTCACGAGCACAGCTACAGTATGCTAACGTCTGATAATATCTGATGCCCTAAAAATGGAAAAAGATTCTATTTATACTAAGCTGGAAAAACTTGACAAAAATGCCCCTGCGGGGTCAGTGCGGTGCACTAGGCTCTTGAACTGGAAATCTTGATTCTCTGAACCCAGGCTCCGCGGACCGCACAAAATGGACTGCGGCCGCGGAGGCTTCTAATGTGGTCCGCACAAACTCGACTGCGGACCGCACAGGCTTGAACCTCTGAACTTGGCATCTCTCTGAACCATGCCTCTGCGGACAGCACAAAATGGCAGTGCAGCCGCAGAGGTCCACCGTGGACCGCACAAAGTTTAGTGTGGCCGCATTGCCTTAATGCCTGAATTGCTAAGTCTCTGAACCTCTCTAGTGCGGACTGCACAAAGTGTAGTGCGGACGCACTAGGCCTGCTTTTCCTGAGTTTGTCTTGTCTTTGGTACTTGTGCAAGCTTCACTCCTTTTGAGCTGATCTTTGATATCTTGTCACTTTGATGCTCAAACCTGCAATCAAGCACAACTTATGAGCTTTTTGGGACTATTTTGTATGAATTTATAATCAAAGTATAAGCAAGAAGGAGCATAAAATCCGTCAAAATACCTAGTTATCAACTCCCCCAAACTTAGGCTTTTGCTTGTCCTCAAGCAAACAAAATAAGACCCACCCCTCAAGGGAAAATCCAAGAAATTTTCAGTTGTCCTAAAGTAACCTCAACTAGCATCAATTGGGACTAACAATTGCTCTCAATACAAATGAATCATTAACAACATTTAACCTTTGAAAAACCATGGATCAAGTGCGACACAAGAGTATCAAGATTTGACTCAATGCATCAAAGAACTCTCTCAATTACTTTGGTCATTGTGGAATCCAAACTCACACATCCTCAACTCTCCCTAAGCAAACCTTACCTTTTAGAATATTGGCACACAAACCGAGGTTAATGGAAATTCACTCATCTCTCTCAAGAAAAAGTCACAAGTCCGGCTCTAAGTACCATATGCCTACCCCTTATGTGAGTATCCACTAATGTAAGCTTCATTCAACTCAAGATCATATAGAGCTTTTGTGGAGTCATTGTGAAGGCTTTTGATTTTGGGGTAGGAAATGTTTTGGTCTAAGTGGGTTCCATCTTCCCTTAAGCACTTCTTTTGATTCATTTGGCAAACATTCTCTTGACTCTTTGATTCATTTCACTTCTTTTCTAAGGGGTTAGAGAGATACATTGCCACTCTTTCTTATGCTTTTCAAACCTTTTCTCCTTTTTCAACTTTTCCACACCTTTCATTATTTGCTTTTCTTGAATCCCTTTTTATTCCTTTTCACATTGATCATTCTTTTTGTCTTTTGCTTTTCTTTCTTTTTCATTGCCTTTTCTTTTATTCATTTTTTTTGTGATTTTTTACCACTTTGTTGCCATTCTCGTCTCTCCCCCCAAACTTATACTTTTTCCATGTGCTAAAGGAAAGATCGGGTGCCAAGAGAGGGTATCTTTTAGAACGGGTATAGGCTTGTATCATGGTTCTTGAAAGAAGAAAGTCTAAGGCTCAAAAGGGTTAACTAGGGATCATATCATTGGTAGGCTATGGATTTGTTCAAACTATCATTTGGATCAAGGAGAGCCTATAATTATGCCTCAAGTCAAAATTCACTTATGATTTAGCCTCAACAAACATTTAGGGCAAGTTCTAGACCTATGGCTCGGGACTTGGACTTGCAACTCAATTACTCACCACACAAGCTAAGGGATTGCTAAAGACATAGAGTCGGGGGCCCACAACGACTTTAGATATGATTTGAGCACACAATGGTCCCGAAAAACCACTTGATGATTATCGGTCAACACAAGAGTCTCAAGGTCACTACTTTCACCATCCTAAACACAACAGTTTGTTTTTGACCATGGAATCAAAGGCAAATGTGCTAGGCCCAAGTGAAGCTTTGCTTGAGGTACCCTTAACTGCAAACTGCTAAAACAAAAAGAAAAACAGACTCAAACCCTTAAGAAGGTTGTCACGCCATCCATCATTGGGAAGAGCCACCCGGTTCACACAACACTCCACCTTTGGAAAGAACCGTGGCATTCAGAAAATCAAAGGCTTATTGAAAATGTCCAAAACAAAACAAAAAGTTATGAACATAAATAAGAAGCTAAAAACAAATTTTTTTGCAGAAAATAGGATGAATATATACAATAGGGGATTTGAATATACAACAGGAGATGAATATATACAATGTGATGTAACTTTATATACAGACCCAATGAAAGATAAAAAGTGCGATAAAAGTAACTAAATATCAAATTATATACAGACCAAATGTGAAAAATCAAGAAAGCATAAAAAAATATCAATATATACCAAAATGTTATCACAGCCTACTCCGCACTACTAAAAAGTAGGAAGCGAGGGTCGCAATAGCTTTTACTCGATTTGTGAGTCGGGATCGATTTTCACAAAGAGCTAGGAATGGAGCCGGGTATCTATTTAGGTTGGAATTGCATATTGATTCCAAATATCACTTCTATTCATTTTTGGGCTTTCTTTATAAATCTACTAATTATCAAACTACAAGTATAATTGCAACTAGATAAAGCTGCGAGTAAATTGCTACAAGTTGTACCTAATGGTTTAAAGGGCACTAGGGTAGTGGCATCCTCCTAGATGGCCAATTGATGGGTAATTGAACCTAAGGCACGATTGACATGATTGGGGAATATGCTATAACCATTGCATGATTTTACCCACTCTCACACCTCTCGGTAGAGACAGTGATTTTGCCCAATTGACTTTCTCAAAACCAACAGGGTAGGCAAATTTGCTCAAGCAACTAGGGTTCAAGTCAGGTATTACTCTCTTGAGGTTTAACCCTTTAATTGGGACTATCAATTCTCTTGAGTACATCCCAATTCCTTGTTGGGTCAATTTCGGAGACTTAGACTCTCTTTCTCAAGAAGAGCCCAAGTCAACTTAGCACAAACTAGTGTTTGCAACCACTAATTCATTGATTAAACCATGAAATTGACCCAAATAACAAACACCCATAGTCAATCTAACCTTAAATCATAACACCCATCAATTACCCTCACTAGTGTTGAGCCATAACCCTAGCTAATGGGTCTAGCTACTCATGCTTGAAGAGAAAAACAGAGAAATAGATGAAGCTAAAGACATATTAATTAATTACTGAACTAAATACAAAGATTCAATGATTAAAACAAAGTAAAAGTTCCCAAAATGGCTAAGAAATATCGTCTCACGAGTGCAGCTACAGTATGCTAACGTATGATAATATCTGATGCCCTAAAAATGGAAAAAGATTCTATTTATATTAAGCTGGAAAAACTGGACAAAAATGCCCGCGGGGTCAGTGCGGACCGCACAAAATGGTGTGCGGTTGCACTAGGCTCTTGAACTGGAAATCTTGATTCTCTGAACCCAGCCTCCGCGGACCGCACAGAATGGACTGCGGCCGCGAAGGCTTCTAATGCGGTCCGCACAAACTCGACTGCGGACCGCACATGCTTGAACCTCTGAACTTGGCATCTCCCTGAACCTTGCCTCTGCGGACTGCACAGAATGGCAGTGCGAACGCAGAGGTCCACCGCGGGCCGCACAAAGTGTAGTGTGGCCGCATTGCCTTAATGCCTGAATTGCTAAGTATTTGAACCTCTCTAGTGCGGACCGCATAAAGTGTAGTGCGGTCGTACTAGGCCTGCTTTTCCTGAGTTTGTCTTGTCTTTGGTACTTATGCAAGTTTCACTCCTTTTGAGCTGATCTTTGACATCTTGTCACTTTGATGCTCAAACTTGCAATCAAGCACAACTTATGAGTCTTTTGAGACTATTTTGTATGAATTTATAATCAAAGCATAAGCAAGAAGGAGCATAAAATGTGTCAAAATCCCTAGTTATCAGTCGTACCATCGTATATTTTCAGATTGTGCGGCATTTTGATGGTTTTTGGTATAACATGGGGGCGGCTTCATCACTGTATGGTTGCTCAACAAACCAACCAACATCTCTCTTTGGCAAGAGCTTCAGGGTACTTGGTATTTTGTCGACCCTTTCTTGGTGTTCTCTCATTTGGTCCCGAGGCGTTTTTTTCTCGTTCTCCATTTCCTCCATCTTTTTCAAAATGGCTGGGGTATCGTCACCTGCACTATTAATGATGTTATGAGTAATACCTGTAATTGGAGGGGGAATGGATCATGTTGCTAGCCCTCTGTTAGTATAACGCGAGTCTTTGCGTTCTCTATGACTGTATCCTGAGCGGGCTTATGGAGGATGCTGGTTAGCGTGTCAGTTAGCCAAGTCTCGAGGAGCTTTTTTACTGCTAGTGGTGTCTCGTCCATTACGGACGTGAAAACTCCTTTACCGTGAAATGTTGCGATATTGTCGTGAGGAAGAGGTGATCCACCTCGCCTGGGAGAGGCATTAGGCATTGTATCCTCACCTTCTATTTTAGAGATCTCATTGATGGTGTTCAAGAGGTTAGTTGTAAGGTCTCCCATTACCCTCGTACTTTCTTCTCTATTACCTGCCATATCAGATCTATGGGTACAAGGAAAATGAATTCTGTTCTTGGGTTTTTTCTTATTAGCAATCCGTGCTAGTTGTAGATCTAGAGGAAACTAAAAATTTAACAGAAAATCCCCACAGACGGTGCCAAATTGTTTGACCAAAAAATATAAATTTTTGGTTAAACTATTAAATTTTATGTAATGAGGGGTTAAACGTAGTTAATGATAATATCTCTAGATTTAGAACTTGACAGCAAGGATAACTTAAGATAAAGTCGGTAGAAAATTGAAAGTAACACACATTTAATATTTCAAAATATGTGAGCAAATAGGGGAGTATCAAGCAATAAATAACACTTGTGTAAATAAGGAGAATGATTCACTCAATAATGAATGATATAAATGATTATTCCTCCTGACAATGATGAATGACAGATAAATCCTAGAATGTTTGAACTATTCTTGGATCTGATGGAAAAGTATGGAATAATATGAGCAAGAATTTTGATGAAAAGATAAAGTTTGTATCTTTGCTAGGGAGAAAGAATTTTCTTCTCAAAAAGTTTTCTTATCAAGTGAATATTACATATCCTACACTATTGTCTATTTTTCTATTTATATGAGACTTATGTCATGACCCGCCATATCATCATGTCACTAGGTGTCACTTGACATATATTTTTGCCATATAGAATGGTTACATAAGTTAGGGACTAGATCTTGGTAGAATATTCTAGAACTATGGGAATTTCCTTGGAAATATTCTAGATCTTGGCTGACTTGGGATAGCAAGAACGTGAGCAGGATGTGCAAGATCGTGAGCGAGTTGTCAAGTGTCGCACGTGTACTTAGTTTAAGACTAAGGACGTGACACTTATCCCTAACAAACCCTAATAGTACATATGCAAAGAATATTCAATAGAATATTCTCTTTACTATCCTGTTACAAAAACTGGCCGTTATTATTTTGTTCTTAGTGCTCGACTTTGATCGTTGTTGACAGTCCGGCCACGAATCTCACTACTTCTTGGTTGACCTCGACCAATCCTTTCCTTAAAGCTGCTTTTTTTAGGACAGATTTTGTCCTATACAAGTAGTACATTAAATGTATAATTAAATTACTAATTGCAAAAGGCAATAAATAAAGAGAAAGGCTGTGTAATTTAATACTCATCGCCAGGATCATTGAGGTTTCACGTTATAGGACACGGCGGCGTGCCTGCTGGTTATTGGGAAACATACACGTGTAACTGGTTACCGGTTCATTTGAACATATAACTCACAATATGAAATATTGAGGTTATATATATATATACCTATTAAAATCTTAATAAATCTTGTAATTAAATTCATAATTTTAACCTTATAATAAATTTAATATCAAAAATTTTAAAAATTAAATCTATTAAATTTAAATCTCGTATCCGCTACTTTCATTTGGTGTTAAAGTATAGTGGGGCAGGGTTCAACGGCTGACCGCGATTAAAGGGCAGCGTTGCTTCGTCGGGGAGCAGAAATTGCCTTTCAATCTGAGCTCATTACACTGCATTTAATATTTATCTCCTCAACGCTAGTCTACTTTTTCGACATCTGTGTGGGAGTTGTCCTGCCTCTCTCTTTTCTCAACATTAATATATACGCCTGCTATCAAATGAAAGGCAAAATAGAACATCACCATTTACCGTTCCAACAGACAAATGTAATTACTGAAGTAACATGTGAAAAAAATAAAAAAAATACAGAAAACGACATGATGAAACTTCAAGGGTACAAAAGGAAATTGGACCTTGTCACGCCTCCACAATGAGAGTCCGGAACCAAAATGTGATTCTTTTGGACTCAAACTATACAAATAGGTGGTAAAAAAAATGACCTTTTTATATATAGCGTCATAATACCTGGCGCTATATACTAACAGTAACAGAACCGTTAAGGTATAGCGCCACCTGACGCTATACTGTAAAAGCTGACATGGCCAGGTATAGCGCCACAATACCTGGCGCTATATATACAACATTAATGTATAGCGCCAGGTATAGTGGCGCTATACATAAATTTCCTGGCCCCACCAATAATTTGTGACTTCAATAATTCAAAAGCGTATAGTGCTAACTTTTTGGGCGCTATACCTATATAAAAAAAAATCCCGGCTAGCCATTTCCTATATAAAGAGGTTAGGATTGTATAGAAATTCATTCAAAAATTTTGTTACCTCTTGTTGAAACGTTTATTGTTCTTAAATTCTCCAGCATTTTTTCATTATATCTGAAGAGCGTAGAATAAGAGTTTCATTATATTGGGGGGGGGGGTGAGGTTGTTATGGAGAATAACTCTGTGGGCTACAGTTTACCTGCTCAGTGTCATGTTAAATTGTCACTTACAATAGAGTACGATAAATTGATATTGTTGTTATGCAAAAAACTGAGTGTGAGGAAACGTTCAGTGATACTTAAAGTAACCGGAAGATATCCGTATTCCGTCACTCCGCAAGGGGTTGCTTTTTACTCGGAGTTTAACATCGACGATGATGAAACTTTGAGTGATTTTCTGAGGACTCCGGACGAATGCCGTGAATTTCTTGTAATCACAATGTTGGAGATGTACGTGAAGGTCGAAGACGTTCCAAAAAACGAGGTTGTGCGTAGCAGAGATAACCCCCAGTCATCGGGTAGTTATTATGGAGCAGTTTTTGCCGGACAGGTTTCGGATGAAAGAGTTTTCCTTGATTTAAACTTATAACCGTCGGCGAATGAGCAGCGAGAAAATAATTTATACCCTGCTTTCCATAATTCACAAGACGAGTGGTAAACTTCAATTTTCATTTGTGTTAATTATGTATATTTTTGGCGTATTGAATTTGTATTAACGCTCATATATTTAATAGGGGGTACCGGCCGGATATGAATTTTACAAGTGGTCCATCCGGTAGTCATCACTTAATTGAAAACGCCCATCATGAAATTTCATCACATTACGACTTGTAAGTGAAGTGATATAGCCATATGGAAATCATTTATTAATTCGGTAGCTTATATTTTTATTGGTTGTGCAGTGAAAACGAGTAAGTTGAACCACCCGTACTCACTCAATTGACCGAAAACGACGTATTACATCGGGATCTGGCAGATGCACAGAGTGAGGAACAGAACAGTGATTATGATAACAATGCCGATGAATCCGGAGATGAGACACACTTTTTTCGTGAGGATGATGATGAGCAGGATGATGAGGAAGGACCTGATTTGAAGAGAGACCCTCATATACGAAGAGTGTATGAGTCCGAAGTGCTGTTTCATTCAAGGGAGATTCCTTACATTGATAACTTGCCACCCGTGCCGGATGTGGAAGCTCTAACAAGGGATTTTGATGAAATCCGGACAGCAATGTGGAATGAGTCTAGACCAACGGTGCTTGCAAAAGGGATTTTTTTTCTGATAAAACGCGCTTAAGCAGGGCTTGTAAAATGCACAACGTAAAAGAGTGTCGTGAGATGCAGGTATGGGAGTCAAGTCCGATGGTATACAAGGTTGTTTGCCGCAGATGGTTTTGGCCATGTAATTGGATGTTGCGTGCGACCAAGAAGAAGACAGGTATGTGAAAAGTGGGTAAATACATTCGCACCCACGCATGAGAAATGGACACATTCAACGGGAATCACTTCAACTTGGATATTGACTTGATTTCTCTTGTACTTATTCCGCATATCGAAGCGTCCATAAGGTATACAATCAAAGAGTACATTACATCGGTCCACCAGGAATATGGCCATACCATTACGAAAAGAAAGGCATTTCTCGGGCGCAAACGAGCGTTTGAAATTGTCTACGGTAATTGGGATAAGTCATTTGCATCTCTGCCAAAGTACATGGCCGCACTGCAGCACTTTAACCCCGAGACAGTTGTTGAATGGAAGCTTGAGCAGAGTTCGGGAACATCAGAATACATATTCAATTACGTGTTCTGGGCGTTTAAACCAGTAATTGATGGTTTTTCGCATTGCCGGCCAGTAATATCCATAGACGGAACTCATGTCTATGGAAAGTACGATATCAAGCTATTGATAGCTGTGGCAGTATATGTTGATGGACAGATATTTTCTCTAGCTTTTGCTTTTTGTGCCAATGAAAGCACAGAGACGTGGACGTTGTTTTTGAACCACATGAAAGAGCACGTTGTCAAACAGCGTTCAGGTATTTGTCTAATATCTGATCGGCACGGTGGTATATTAAGTTCTGTGGAGAACTTGCCTGCATGGAAAGAACCTTATGCATACCACCGTTACTGTGTGAGGCACTTTAAGGCCAATTTCCAGAAGGCACATCCCAACAAGGATCTACATGATTTGATGTGGATGGCAGCAACAGACCACCAATAACATAAATTCCGGAGGCATATGGATTCTATCAGGCAAGAAGACGAGGCAGCCTATCGTTGGTTAATGCGACATAACCCTGAAAAGTGGACGTTGCATGCGGATAGTGGCAAACGATGGGGAATTCTTACTACAAATGTGTCAGAGTCCTTCAACGGGTTATTGAAGTCAGCAAGAGGATTGCCCGTCACAGCCATAGTGCGGATGTCGTTCAAGCAGATGGCGGAGAGGTTTGTTCAACGGTCTGCAGCTGCAATGGAATTGATGGAGAGGGGTGTTGAATTTATGCCAGTGCATATGAAGAGATTTGAGAAATACAGACGACAAGCACATTGGCATTCATTTTTGTAGTATGATAACGAAAGAGCTGTTTTTGAAGTTCGCACCGCTATCCATAATAATCGGGGTAATAATGTACATACTGTAAATGAATCTGTAAGGTTATGCTCCTGTGGGAAATGGTACATCTACCACATGCCTTGCTCACATGCCATCAAGTGTTTTCAACGTGTTGGTTATGCGGAGACCAACTATATTGATCAACAATATAGTGTTTCCAAGTACCTAAACACATATAGTGGTCAGTTGCAGCCAGTGGGTGCTGAGCATTATTGGCCTCCGGAACCATTTAAAATGGTGTGAAAATACAGGTGCATAAGAGAACACGTATACAGAACCAAATAGATGTTAGTGACATCGTTTATGCGCGCAAATGTGGTATATGCTCGCAAACAGGATACGACCGTCGTAAATATCCTTCAGCTGGTTTGGGTGGCAAAACTAATCAAGCTCGTGGTGGGTGTTCTTCTAGTGTACCTAACTACCCATGAGTTGATATTGTAATAATTAGTTGTTATATCTATGTTGCAAGATTTATGAAATAAAATTATGCCTGTTAACTATTATTTGTACTTTCCCATTTTACCTATTTAAATAATAATTTAATAAAATTATCTGTATATTTATTATGTGTGTGTTGTCTTGTCGAACTGAAAAAGCTGACCAGCTGACATAAAGTTGTCTTGTCAACATCATGATATTTAACACGCAAAGTATAGCGCCATTAGATAGTCCGTTATGTGTGTGTTGTCTTGTCGAACTGAAAAAGCTGACTAGCTGACATAAAGTTGTCTTGTCAACATCATGATATTTAACACGCAAAGTATAGCGCCATTAGATAGTCCGTTATATGTGTGTTGTCTTGTCGAACTGAAAAAGCCGACCAGCTGACATAAAATTGTCTTGTCAACATCATGATATTTAACACGCAAAGTATAGCGCCATTAGATAGTATGTTATGTGGGTGTTGTCTCACCTGTAAATAACGGGCTCATTGTAGTTATGTTGTGTGCTCAAAATTTACTAAAAGCAAATATTTTATTAAAGGTAAGGTTTTTTTTACTAAAAGCAAATATTACACAAATGGCTCAACCTCTTCGTCCACCAAAGTGCAACTGTGAAAAATCATGCTTGATGCAAAATTGTTGAGAAGGTGGTGAAGTTGGACGCCGCTACTGGCACTGTATGAACCAGTTTTACAAGGTTCCCGGCGAACCTATTTGTGATTTTCAAGAATGAGTTGATGAACCATGTTATCAGGAATGTTACAGAGAACAACTCCAGTTTCTTCATAATATGTGTTTAAGACAACAGGAACATGAAAAAGAAAGCAATAGAATTATTGCAGACTTGAGGGCGAACCTGAAGGAGGTGGGAGAAGAAAAATGGAAAACACAATGGAATTTTGAAGCACAAAAGGATCGAAAAAAAAATATAACCTAGAACTTGCGGAGGTGAAGGCGAAACTGAAAGAGGTAGAAGAAGAAAAAGAACAACTGGAAGAACGATTTAAGTGGTTGGAGCGGAGAATAAATAGCAACCGGGGCTAAACATTGACATGTATGTGTTTAGTGTATTTTTTATATTTCATGTATTTTTATTATGTTGGCCTGCTATATTTGTGTTTGTGATTGTGTTTGTACTATAGTAATATTTTCCTTGTGTGTTGTACTAAATTTTATTTTAATTGAAGTAGAAGTTAAGTTTAAGTGCTTGTGTTGTACTAAATTTTATTTTATGAAACTATCAAACGAATGGAGAACTAAAAAAAGTAATGCGCATATTCGATTAAATAATATTGTTAATGTATACAAAAATATTATTTACACCATGTCAATGTGTCCCGCATCCGGTGTGTCTCAATGCAGCCGCTGGCCTGAGGCGCATCCCCTCCCGCCCGGGTACACTATCAGGATCATCATCATCAAGTCGTCTCCTTATAGCTGGATGCGGCGCACGATGACATGTATCGGTGGTGCTGTCAGCTCCAGTAGAAGGCTACATAATAATATGAAACTTAGTATAGAAAATTACATAACAATTTATATTGTCTTACCATCATCGTCTCTAGATCCTGAATGTAGTCATCTATCGCTGCATCGCATGAAGCCTTAAAAGGGAAATTAATAAAGTTAAAGAAAATAAATAAGTTACAGTTAACACAAATTCAAATTCAATACTAATAAACTCATACCTGCGCATGTGGTGTGGAGCCATAACTCAGTCGGTGCCCACTATAAAAATCTCGGGTCGGTCGATCCTCAACAGTGGTAGACGGGCCTGGGAAGTATCTACCCCAATCCACTCCTTGAATATCCGAGCCTGTGATCAATAACTGACCCGATGGGGTCACCTGCAATGCACTGGAGTGCAATAAATTCCAAGACTGTAAGACGGCATGTCCGTCTCATGCATGCCACCTGCCATATCAGCAGCAACATCATCAGTTGGAGCCTCAACGCCCCCTTGCTGGGGACCACCTCCTCTCCGCCCACGACCACGTCGTCCGGCACCACCAACTCGTGGGATACCACGGCCTAGCTGGTACGTTGTTGGGTCCATATAATCAGCCTCGTGTACCAAACGCTGATCCGATCGGGCTCGCTGCAGTGTCTGCGCAGCCACATCCATGAATCGACGACTATACTCCTACATGGCCACAGGATCGTGGACATAACTCTGCATCTGCTGCCCCATATGATAGACGGTATGCAATTCAATCGCCTGCACAAAGTAAATAATATAAACTACATATTTGGCACTAAGTTATAGTTATATAACTAATAATAACAGAAAACATACCAGGGCCTCGTGTCTCCCGGCGTATGGGACGTATCGACCGTGTGCCTGATGAATTGGGTTCCCGATAAAAAGCTGGGAAACAGTGCAGTACCATGCCATATAACGTGGAATAGGAAAGTGTTGTGGAGGTGGGGTCAAGTCCCCTCGCATGTCCCAGGTACCCAACTGCTCGTTAAGCTATGCCATAAATGTGTTTTCTGCCCTGGACCGATCATCCCTCTCATAATGTAAATCATGCCATGCAGGCGGAGTCGGTATAGGCTGCGGCAGGCCAAACTGACAAAATACCCGCTTGGAGGCATGATGCTCGATAATATCAAGGCATATGAGCGGGACAGAAGCCTTCCAAATATGTCGGCCAAACCTGCAATACGCTGGCAGGGTACCTATCACCTCATCGGTGTACGGCGTCCAGATGAACTATCAAATAAGAACACAAACCGTTAGTGCGCATCACTAAGTTAATCTATAACAGGTAAGTTTAGTTAGATATTCACCTGTGCGTCTTCCAGCAAATCCAACACATCCCTGCAAAGGGGGAGATTATGATGGGCATCATACTCTCGTGCAAGAGTACGACGCATAACCCGCCTACAAGCTAGAGGGAGTTGTGAAATTTCTACATTAGCCGGTAGATGTGGTAGAGGTGGCTGAAACAACAGAAATTGCTCCCAGACCCAAACCTAACATACAAAGTTGACGTAAAGTATAAGATTAACTATAACTTGGTAGAATTGTAACTAATGGACATATTATTTGAATATGTTGTCACCCGTAGAAGCTGCAGAAAGCCACCAATGTCTCTTTGTGTGCCGATACAAACCTGGTACATCTACCTGTACAGATATGAGATGACAACACCACCCCAGCTGTACAAAGATGTATCCTCGAACTGGGCAATATGATGCAGAAAATGGAGGCTCACTAGGTTCCCTGAAGTGTTCGGGAACAAGACCCCCCCAAATAGAAGGAGCAACAACAGCCTCGTATATCGCTGTACATCCACATCCGCAGACTCATCGGTGATAGTATGGTGGATCTGCACTAGGTGGTCTCTAATGGGGACCAACTGTATACGACTGGACCCAGACGCTACTGCCTCGTCCTCCGGCATGAAACCCGTAAGCATGTGCAGCATATCCCAATATGCCTGCCGCGAATAATATGTCATGGTCGCAGGCAGTAAAACTGGCAAGCCATCAGCGGACAGGCCATATAAAATCTCAGCGTCCTGGAGTATGATGGTGGCCTCGCCGATGGGAAAATGGAAAGTGTGCGTCTCCGGTCGCCACCGCTCAATCAAGGCCGTGATCAAAGCATAGTCGAGCTGTATCCGGCCAATCCTAATAATCCTATAAAATCCCATCTCCTCCAAGTAATGGACCACGCGGGGATGTAGAACGCGGGGAGGACTCAAAAAATCTCACAATAGATCCACTCTCCTAGCCCGGAAAGTCTGCGTAAGCAACTGTCCGTCCCATATATACTCGGATCTATGCTGGGGCTGTAGGGCTAATAGATCCAACGTCCGGGGGCTGGGATATATAGTCGCGTCCATGTCGTCAACTGTAAACTATCATTAAACTATCATTAATAATTATGTATTTTTTATTATAATTTAAATTCATATTTTTAATAACTTAATTGTACAAATTATATATATATATATATATAATAATGTGTTTTTATTATAATTTAAATTCATATTTTATAATAACTTAATTATACAAATTATATATATATATATATATAATAATGTGTTTTTATTATAATTTAAACTCATATTTTTTAATAACTTAATTGTACAAATTATATATAATAATGTGTTTTTATTATAATTTAAACTCATATTTTTTAATAACTTAATTGTACAAATTTTATATTTATATATATATATATATATATATATATATATATATATATATATATATATATATATATATATATATAATGTATTTTTATTATAATTTAAACTCATATTTTTAATAACTTAATTGTACAAATTATTTTATATATATATATATATATATATATATATATATATATATATATAATTATGTGTTTTTATTATAATTTAAATTATTATTTTTTAATAACTTAATTGTACAAATTATGTATGTATATATATATATATATATATATATATATATATATATATATATATATATATATATATATATATATATATATAATTATGTGTTTTTATTATAATTTAAATTCATATTTTATAATAACTTAATTGTACAAATTATATATATATATAATGTGTTTTTATATATATATATATATATATATATATATAATTATGTGTTTTTATTATAATTTAAATTCATATTTTATAATAACTTAATTGTACAAATTATATATATATATATATATATATATATATATATATATATATATATACCAAACTATCATTAATAATTATATGTCTTTTTATATTAAATTCATATTTTTGATAACTTAATTGTACAAATTACTAATTATGTGTGTTGATACAATTATTAACTTAATTGTACAAAGTTTGCATTTTCAACTACGAGTATAAGATACTTAAACAAAAGGAATTCTAAGCTAAAAGGCTCTAAAGATACTACTACAAGGCTCTAAATTGTACAAATTACTATAAGATACTACAAGGCTCTAAATTTTACTACGCTATAAGGGTCTACGTTTTGCTACGCTAAAAAGGTCTGGATTTTACTACGCTAAAAAATAATCTAAACTAAGCATAAACAACAAATAAATTTAATTGCAAATAAAATACAAAACGGAATGAAAAAACATATATATAAATCAGGATATTAACAGACAAATTTATTTTACTAATTTATTTTTTTTAGAAAACACTAATATTAAATCCGGATAAATTTAACATGCTAGTTTCGAGAAAAAAAACACAAACCGAAATAGAACTCATACAAATCAAATAATATACATTATTATAAATGTTTCAACTTAAAATAAATCGAAATACCTCGATTTAGAATTTTGGCAAAGCAAAAAGATTGAAAATATGACTCCGGAATTGTGAATCAACAATAGCACGAAACTCTACTCGAATGTGGGACACTTTTTCTTCGAGTTTTATGTGTAGGGGGCCCAAATTTATTTATTTTTTAAAGAAAATGGCAGAAATGGTGGGGGACCAAGAAGAGGGGAAGGGTTTTAAAATAATGGTGGATGGAATCGGAGAAGAAGGCGAGGGGTATAAAAAATCTATGTATAGCGCCACTATACCTGGCGCTATACATTAATGCTGTATATATAGCGCCAGGTATTGTGACGCTATACCTGACCATATCAACTTTTACAGTATAGCGCCACAATACCTGGCGCTATACCTTAACGATTCCGTTATTGTTAGTATATAGCGCCCGGTATTATGAGTCAATATATAAAAAAGTCATTTTTTTTACCATTTATTTGTGTAGTTTGAGTCCAAAAAAATAACATTTTGGTTCCGGACTCCCACAATGATGATTGATCAACGAATGAGGGGTAGATTAGGGTCCCACGGCCATGATTTTATAACAAGTTACAGTAGTAAAAGTGAAGAAAACGACAAAAGAATTTGGTAGAAAACGTTAAGCATCTTATGACGTGACCCCAATGTTTTTCATAATTAGATGAAGAGCAAAATCTCCCCCTAATTCCTAGTTTGAAGCAAGTGGAGAAAGGGCAAAACTTTCCAAAGCCCAATAATATTGATACGTCACATAAACATTGGTACCAATTCAATTAATATATCACATATTTATTCAATATATAATAATTTTCCTTAATTTAATTGACATATTTAGATTGACCTAAAAATTGGTCTTACTACTATTTCATAGTAATAAAATTAATATTTTTTTGAACGGCCCCAAAATATCTCTTGGAGGGTAACATGGTTTTAAAATTAAAGCCCAAAACAATGGAGGGACATTTGCATCTATACTTGCTGTCACGTTTTAACTCGTGCCCGCTTTACAAAAAAAATTGCAAGTGTGCCCGTTTTTTCGCATAACTTCAGCATATGGGGCTGAAGTTTTTGTTTTGTAACTGTCGAACTTCAACTCTAGAGCTGAAGTTTTTGTTTGTAACTGGCGAACTTCAGCTGCTGAAGTTTTTGTTTGTAAGCTTCAGCTCTAGAGCTGAAGTTTTTGTTTTGTAACTGTCGAACTTCAGCTCTAGAGCTGAAGTTTTTGTTTGTAATTGGAGCTGAAGTTTTTGTTTGTAAGCTTCAGCTCTAGAGCTAAAGTTTTTGTTTTGTAACTGTCGAACTTCAGCTCTAGAGCTGAAGTTTTTGTTTGTAACTTTTAACTTGTGCTCGCTTTGCAAAAAAAATTGCAAGCGTACCCGTTTTTTCGCATAACTTCAGCATACGGGGCTGAAGTAGCAAAGACAATCACGCAAAACTTCAGCATTCTAGTAGCCGGGCCTGAAGTTCAGCTCTAGAGCTGAAGTTTTTGTTTTGTAACTGTCGAACTTCAGCTCTAGAGCTGAAGTTTTTGTTTGTAACTGGCGAACTTCAGCTCTAGAGCTGAAGTTTTTGTTTGTAAGCTTCAGCTCTAGAGCTGAAGTTTAAATGCAGCAACCTGATTTCGTCTAACTCGCACTGAGCTTTGCTCAGCCATTTTTATTGCTAAGCAACTGATATTCGAAAATACACTATACAGTTCTATTATACATTAAGACAACACAAATTTTTCTTTTTCTGAATACAGAAACATATAATTTACATATACAAGGTTAGCTTTCTACTTGCTTCAATTATGCTTCTGGCTATAGCAATAAGTTTCTCCACAAATTATGTTGGAAAAATCCCAAGTACTAGAGGCTCTTTCTAAAAATGATTATTAATTTCTTGAAAACGAAATCCTAGATAAAAACATTGTGTAAATACAAGTTATATACATAGCCGTAACAGATTTCTTGCAGAAAAGAGAGAATGAGAAGTTTGAGAAAGAAGAGGTGGATATAACTTTGACGAGGAAAAATGGGGCTGAAGTTGTTTAAAAAGTGGGTACAAATTAAAAATTTAAAAAAAATAGGTATAGATTAAATGAGGACGATCAAATAGGGCGCCACATATATAATTTTTTCAACAATGGAGCGGGTCCGGGCTGAGGGCCCCGCGTCCTGCTCGGCCCGTTGTAACTTTTGCGCTTTAGAAGGCAAAGCATCTCATGTGCCGTTAGGTCGCAAGTCTCGGGAATACTACCAGCTCCAGGCCACATTGGGACAATTTCTTCAGTACCTTTTTCTTTTACTTCTTGCCCTCCATATCTCCTAATATTACTATCCGATGCCATCTAACGTTCTTAGTTCTACAATTTCATTTAGCTTATGTTTCTTGTACTATAATGGTAAAGATGTAATAATGACAAAAAATAAGGATATAATTGTAGGAAAGTGTAAACAATAATTAAAAGAAAAATAAAGTAGGGCAAGATACAAAGAATTCTTGGCCAATAGATTCACTTGCACCAAATTCAGAAACCATGGTTTTTTTAATACTTTACACTGGTCTCTAAGAATCATCTACCCAACCTTTCTTTATAACCCACCTCTCTTCCAAACTCCATTTCTCCAAACATTTTCCACTTTCCCATTCTCTTTACAAGGAAATTAAATGGACACTAGAACAAGAAGAAGTCCTTTTTTCTTTGACAAAAACGATGGTCTTGCCTCTCTAGCTATAATAGAAGCTGAGATTTCAGAGAACAATCATCGCAATCACAATCCATTGATTTCTAGGCCTCTTTATTATACTTCTTTACAAAGGAAGAGTAGCCTTAGGAATCTTTCATCCATTTCCTCTTCCTCTTCCTCAATGTCATCTCCGAAATTGGCTGGTGGCAGAAGGTTTTGTGAAACTAGATTTGAAGAACAACAACCCCATTTCTTGGAAGCTTGTTTTCTTTGCAAGAAACAACTTGGTAGTAACAAAGACATCTTCATGTACAGGTTAGTTTTCGCTTCATTCTTTACGTAGGTCAAATGAAATTGAAATTTTTCATGGGTGGGGGGTGGGGGTGGATTTTCTTAAATTCGCAACTGGTCATCTTTTAAAATTATGTTTAGAGAAAAAACAATCTTTTTAAAGAAACTGAGTAAAGAAATTCTTGTTTACTAATAGACCAGATCATATATAAGTGAATTGGTTATAGCAAGCGTGGATTGGCAAATTGTGGTTAGGTTCTTATTTACGATATTGGACATTTAAATGAGTACAAGAATTAGATTGTTCTATATTTTTATGATGCAGAGGGGATACTCCATTCTGTAGTGAAGAGTGCAGGCAAGAACAGATAGAAATGGATGAATCCGAGGAGAAAAGATTGAATCTTTCAGCTTCTGTAAAGGCCTTGAGAAAAAATGACCAGAGAAATTCCAGTAACTCTCCCGGTAAAACACAAAATTACCCTTTCCCCAGAGACACGGTAGCTGCTGCTTGATTGAACAAATTCCCCCCCCCCCCCCCAAAAAAAAAAGTAACACTATATATAGGATGGAATCGAAGAAAGCTCATTCCATCAATTATCTACAAACATCAAATAATTAATGTAAACAGGAAAAAAAAAAGGCTACCAATGAGACAAAGCTAATTTGGTGAAAGCTAAAAGCGTCCTCGTTATAGAGAAGGATGAAGGAGGAGAGTTAATTAATGACAAGAGTCTTTAATTCCTTTCCATTTTTTCTTAATTCTTTAGTAAATCATATGTAAATGATGATATCGAAGTGGAGGGGCTTTTTTTTTTTGGCTATATCATAACGACAGTGGCTCCTTTTTTGGTGGGCTACTCAAGTCTATAATTTTTTTTCTAAAGTTTTTTCACCGTTGAAATGTGAAGCAAGGATGAATATCTAGTTTTCACAACTTCGTGCATAGTTATTTTCTTCTAGTTATGTCATTTCAATTTATGTTAATAAGTTAGCTCGACAAAAAGAAATTATGTTGATGTTAAATTCCTCCTCTAAAGGCTATTCCTTTTGTACCAACACATGTATCGTGTATTATGTTTATCATCCACCATCTCATCTTGACGTGTATAGAATTTCAAATAATTGTCACTCAACAGGATATGGTTTAACGATACATGATAATTGATATCACAAATTTGTATCTCGTTAATTAATTAGGGCAACCTTTTTTGGACTATGCACGTGAATATCAGATTAGTCCCATGTCCGATGGCTTATATACCCGTTCTCCTTAGTAATTTAAACGATATAATTCAATATTCGTGCAGAAAAAAAGATACATAGAAAATTTTTGTTAAGTAAATACCAGTACTAAAAAGACAAAAAGGATGGTATATCAAAGGAGTAAATAAAAAAAGGAAATATAGAAGAATCATAACAGGTGCTTAGGATTATATTTCATCAAAATATTAGAAGTACGTAATTATGTAATCCTCCTTAGATAGCAGCAAATATGCAAATAAAACAATACAGGGGTACCATTATACAGGCGTATATCAAAGGAGTAAATAAAAAAAGGAAATATAGAAGAATCATAACAGGTGCTTAGGATTATATTTCATCAAAATATTAGAAGTACGTAATTATGTAATCCTCCTTAGATAGCAGCAAATATGCAAATAAAACAATACAGGGGTACCATTATACAGGCGTGTCATCTCCTGACACTGAGAATTTCAAAGTCGACAGAATAAGGTTTAGAATGTGAACGTGGAGAGGTTCATTAATTTAAATCACATAAAGCTAAGGAGCTGGAACATTGCATGAATGCTATAGCGAAATAATTGAGAAGAAAAGAATTTTAAAAGCACAATATTTTATATGGAAAGATGTTAGAGGGGAACATTACTCTCATCTATATTCTTTGTCTTTTAAGGTTTTTGTATATTTATAATAAGAAAATTAGTAGGATTAATTATGAAAGTATTTGTCTAAACTATTTTTTTTATGTCTCTTTAAATATCTCATTTAATTAATACTTTACTAGTAATCGAAACCGTTAGGATAGATCCCGGAAAATTATAATAAATGATAGCTTCTTATTTTTATAAAACGATAAATAGTTTAAACAAATTTTCAAGCCTATTAAAATTTGGCGTTGAAAGCTTTTTAATTGTAGAAGATGAAAGTAGGGAATTACAGATCATTAAATTACTCATTGCAAATACGAAGAGAAAAGCGTAGGTCCATTGCGATTTGGGAGGATTTTTGAGGTCTCGCGTGAGAATATGCATAGGCATAAAGCTTATGTGACGTTGTTTGATTGGGTATAAAGTGCTTAAGAAAGAAATAAAAAAAAAATTATAATTTTAAATATGTCATAGTATTATATGGTCTTAATTTTTTTAAATGTTATAATATCTTAAAAAATTTAAATTTCACAATCTTAAATATATTATAATATTTGTGTGATTATAAAATTTTATTATTAAAATAAAATAAACATTTTAATTTAATTTGTGTTTAAATTTTTATATGGAATGGAGGGAGAATAATTTTCTTTCTTCTCTGTTTTTTATACTCAGGAAACTTCCATCTGATGCAATAAAAAGTGGGAGTAAAATTTTTGGAAGATCCGATAATGAAACTTACCGACCCAAATTCACATGCCCATGACAGTCGGGGGAAGAATATGCGATATTTATTGTTTATTTTTTTTGTCGCATATATAAATTATATATTAATTATGCATAATTATATATATTAATTATACATTATACGTATATTATACTTTCGTTGACCATTATTAGTTTAAGTTATTGAATGGACGGCTATTTGGATTAATTCTTAAAAAAAGATAAACCATTTAAATGCAAGAAGATGTATGGATTGGCTTAAAAGCTGGTTAAACCAGCTTAAAAGTACTTTTGGGCTTATTTGAGTGTTTGGATAGAGGGAGATTTGCAGTCGTACCCTATTTTTATGCCACATTTTAACTTATACTCTATTTTTAAAAACTATTGATTTCGTAACCAACTAACAAAAAATCCGTAATAATATGACCATTATACCCCTTCCAAAACATATAAAAGATGCATCAAACATACCCAAATTCAAATTCCAGATCTTCTCCGTATCTCCTCCATCAGTCCGTCTCTCCTGAGATCGCCTCTCGCAAACCAGATTTGAACCAGATTCAAATTCCAAATTCAAAATTACAAAATCCGACAAATATGCTGAAACAAGCTGAAGTTATTTAGTTCATATCTAAAAAATTCAGCAAAACGAGCAGGCAAATAGCACAATGAAGAAAAAATTATATTAAAACATTATATGAGTGTTTTAATATTTAAAACACCTATGCGCAAAAAACTTCGGTATTTTTGAGATGATTCAAACACAAAAGTTATAGCCCTTCGTGTCTAGTTTCCAGAAAAGTAAAGATATCGCAATTTGGACATCTGTAAAAAAGGTTATGGCCAAAATACTAAAGCTTGTAACTGCAGAGGAAGGCCTGTGCGGCCGCGGTTGTTTTTGTGCGGACCGCACTGGCTTGTACGGACCGCGGTCAATTTGGTGCGGCCCGCGGAGGCTGAAATCTGAGGGGTACTCTATAAATACGAGGTTTTGGGTTTTATTTAATATTTTGACCTAGAGAGCTCGGATTTTCGCGATTTTTCGAAGGTTTTTCAAGAAATTCATCGGGGTAAGTGATTTTAACTCAGATTTGGCCAGAATACATGAATCTATCAATGAATTCATCATTTAATTCGTGATTTGGGATGGAATTTGGGAAGAAAATTGTGAAACCTTTCAAAAATGTAAAATGATGATTTGAAGGACCAAATGGTATCGGAATTGGATAATTTTGGTGTGGTTAGACTCGTGAGGGTATGAGGATTTCAAAAATGTAGATTTTACCCGATTCCAAGACATTGGCCCGGGGCTCGGGTTTTGCTAATTTCAATATTTTTGATATTTTTCGAATGCTTTCGTTTGGGCTTTGTTCCCTTAGCATATTGTGACGTATTCGTTCTGATTTTGGATAGATTCGACGCGCGTGGAGGCCAATTCGAGGGGTAAAGGCGTCGCGAGCTAGAGATTTAGCTTGTTCGAGGTGAGTAATGATTGTAAATGATGTCCTGAGGGTTTGAAACCCCGGATTGCACATCGTAGTGCTATATTGAGGCAAGATACGCGCTGGATGATGAGCGTGGGGTCTTTTACTACTGGGGATTGTGACTTGGTCCGTCCCGATTGATGATTTTACCGTGTATTTGATTGAAATTCATTTGTTATCATCATGATTTGGGCTGATTGCCATATTTGGGCTTCGTGCCAACTATTTGAACCTTTCAAGGATTTTTATCACTGTTTCCTCACTACTTGACTTATTATTTGAACTCAGTCCTGTTGATATCTACTGTTTTACAAACTCAGCCACTTTTACTCAGATTTGAAACTTAAAAGTTATTTCTACATCATGTTTTGGGCTGAGAACTACTGTTTTACTAATGCCCAAGGGGCTTGTGATGATTTTTGGACTGAATGAAGCCGAGGGCCATATGTGAGGATATGCTAAGTGATATGAGGCCGAGGGCCTGAGATACTTTTTATGCCACGAGGTGGATTGAGCGATGTGAGGCCGAGTGCCGAGCGATGTGAGGCCGAGTGCCGAGTGACGATGCCACGAGGTGGCTTGATATAGCGCTTGGGCTGTATGGGGCCCCTCCGGAATCTACACACCCATAGTGAGCGAGGGTACCCATTATGATCTGAGAGTGAGCCCGAGGGGCTGATACTATTTTGAGTGATTGATACTGAGCCCGAGGTGGCTGATACTGTACTGAGAGTGAGCCCGATGGGTTGATACTGTTCTGAGTGATTGATATTGTGCCCGAGGGGCGGATTTCTACTTGTTATATACCTGTTAAACTACCTGTTTTACTTGTTTTAAAAAGGAATATCATTTGATTTCTTCACTATTTTACTGCTTTAAGTGGTTTTACTGCTTGATATGGAATTGCTTTGTGCCTTTACGTGTTTTCATACTTTAAGCCATTATTTATAATTATTACTCGCTGAGTCAGAGTACTCACATTACTCCCTGCACCATGTGTGTAGATTCAGGCATCGCAGAGTCCACTCCTGAGTGTTGATTCTCCCAGTTTAGGCAGTGATTCAGAGACTACGAGGTAGCTGTTGGCGTTTGCAGCCCCGTGCCTCCCTTATCTTATCATTTTCATGTTTTTAGAACTATTGTATTGGAATTAGTGTTTAGTAGACTTGTATCCGGATTTCTTAGTTGCTCATGACTTGTGACACCCCAGTTTGGGCTGTGTCGGGATGGTTTCCACTGTTGTTATCGTTAAATTTTCGCAATTTATGGATATTATATTATGTTTATTACTGTTTATGATAATTAACTACTTAAAGAGGTGTTCCATTTTGGTCTGGCTGGCCTTGTCTTCATGAGAAGCGCCATCACGATCGGGTTCGGGAATTGGGTCGTGACAAGTTGGTATCAGAGCCTAGGTTACATAGGTCTCATGAGTCATGATCGGGTTTAGTAGATTCTCGCAGATCAGTACGGAGACGTCTGTATTTATTCTCGAGAGGCTGCAGAGCCTTTTTAGGAAAAAACTTCATATTTTTGAAACTCTTGTCGTGCGAACTTGTTGGTCCGAGTACTAAACTTCTGTTATTCCATTCTCTCACAGATGGTGAGGATGCGAGCTACCGGACGAGGTGGACGACCACCAATGCCACCAGCTGAGACCAAAAGAGGTCGTGGACGCGGTCGTGGTCGCAACAGAGGTAGAGCAGTAAGGGCAGCACCTATAGATCCACCAACTGCCCTAGCTCCGGATCAGTCTCCAGCTATGGATGCTCCAGCAGCACTAGTTCAGGCACCAGCTGTGCCCATCGTGATTCCGGGTCTTCAAGCGACCTTGGCACAGATCTTATCAGTTTGCACTGGCCTGGCTCAAGCAGTTTCAGCCACTACAGTAGTAGCTACTTCACAGGCCGGGGGAGGCAATTAGACCCCCGCTGCTCGCACACCTGAGCAGGTAGTGCAGGGACTACAGACACCGGGGGTACCTCCAGCTCAGCAGGTTGCACCAGCTCAGGAGTTTGTTGTGCCAGTTATGCCGGATGATGAGCAGCGTCATCTTGAGAGGTTTGGTAGACTCCAGCCTCCGTTATTTAGTGGTGCTGAGGGCGAGGATGCCCAGAGTTTTCTTGATAAGTGTCAGTGGATGCTCCGTACAACAGGGATTCTTGAGACTAGTGGTGTGGCATTTACCACCTTCCAGTTTACTGGGGCTGCCTTCACTTGGTGGGAGGCGTATGAGAGGCGTAGGCCGGTTGGAGCAGCGCCCCTTACTTGGCATGAGTTCTCCACTCTCTTCTTGGAGAAGTATGTACCGCAGTCACGTAGAGAGGAGCTACGTAGACAGTTTGAGTGGTTGCGACAGGGGGATATGACCGTGTCACAGTATGAGTTGAGTTTTTCTGAGTTGGCTCGTCATGCCATTTGGATGGTTTCGACAGATCGTGAGAGGATCAGGAGATTTGTTGATGGCCTTAACTATCATCTCCGTATTCTTATGACCCGAGAGAGGGTGTTGGGTGCTACGTTCGAGGAGGTGGTCGATATCGCTCGCGAGATTGAGACGGTTCACCGTCAGGATCGAGAGGAGAGGGAGGCCAAGAGGCCTTGAGGAGCTGGCAGTTACAGTGGTGCTCCTTCGAGGGGCCAGTTTCAGCATAGTAGAGGCTGTTCTTTCAGTCCTACTCAGTCAGCTCGCCTAGGTTATCATGGGGCATCTTCGGGTCATGGTAATTATGGTACTCAACAGGGCCAGTCATCACTTAGTGCCCTTCCAGCCTAGAGTTCATCTCGTGCCCCGTCAACTCAGGGTTTTTCTATGCCGAGTGCATCAGCTAGTCACTTCGGTGCGAGGGTTCCCTTCAGTCCCCTTCTCCAGCACCTGGGAGTTGTTTTGAGTGTGGAGAGTTTGGACATGTGTGGAGGCAGTGTCCTCGTTGTATTGCTAGTTCATCTCAGCAGAGGGGTCAGCCCTCGACCTCTGCTCCAGTTACCTCACCACCCGCCCAGCCAGCTAGGGGTGAAGGTCAGGCAGCCAGGGGTCTCCCCAGAGGAGGAGGTCGATTAGGGGGCGGTCAGACCCATTTCTATGCACTTCCAGGCAGGCTAAATGCTATTGCTTCATATGGTGTCATTACAGGTATTGTTTCAGTCTGCCACAGAGATGCCTCTGTATTATTTGATCCCGGTTCCACCTTTTCTTATGTGTCATCATACTTTGCTCGTTATTTGGGTATGCCCCGTGAGTTTCTTGCTTTACCTGTTCATGTATCTACCCCGGTGGGTGATACTATTATTGTGGACCATGTGTGCCGGTTATGTGTGGTGACTATTGGGGGTTTGAAGACCTGAGTAGATCTATTGCTATTGAGCATAGTGGATTTTGATGTCATTTTGGTCATGGATTGGCTATCTCCATGTTGTGTTATTCTAGACTGTCACGCTAAGACAGTCACTTTGGCTATGCCGGGTGTACCGCGGATCGAGTGGCATGGTGTGACTGATTATGTTCCTAGTAGGGTGATATCTTTCTTGAAGGCCCAGCGTATGGTTGGGAAGGGTTGACTTTCATATTTAGCGTTTGTGAGGGATGTGGGAGTTGAGACTCCTAGCATTGATTCTGTCCCAGTTGTGAGGGATTTTCCCGATGTGTTTCCTGCAGACCTGTCGGGCATGTCACCGGACATGGATATTGATTTTGGTATTGACCTGGTGTCGGGCACTCAACCCATTTCTATTCTTCTATATCGTATGGCACCAGCAGAGTTGAAGGAATTAAAAGAATAGCTTCTGGAACTCCTAGATAAGGGGTTCATTCGGCCTAATGTGTCACCTTGGGGTGCACCGATTTTGATTGTGAAGAAGAAGGATGGAACGATGAGAATGTGCATTGATTATAGGCAATTGAACAAAGTAACAATTAAGAACAAGTATCCTTTGCCTCGCATTGATGATTTATTTGATCAGCTTCAGAGAGCGAGGGTGTTCTGTAAGATTGATCTCCGTTCGGGCTATCACCAGTTTAAAATCAAGGATTCAGATATTCTTAAGACTGCTTTCAGGATTAGATATGGTCACTATGAGTTTCTTGTCATGTCTTTCGGGCTGACCAATGCCCCAGCAGCGTTCATGCATTTGATGAATAGTGTATTTCGACCTTATCTGGATTCATTCACTATTGTATTCATTGATGTTATTCTGGTGTACTCGCGTAGTCAAGAGGAGCACGCGGAGCATTTGCGAGTTGTATTGCAGAGATTAAGGGTAAAGAAGCTTTATTTAAAATTCTCCAAGTGTGAGTTTTGGCTCGGTTCAGTGGCTTTCTTGGGACTCGTGGTGTCCAGCGAGGGTATTCAGGTTGATCTAAAGAAGATAGAGGCGGTTCAGAGTTGGCCTACACCATCCTCAGCCACAGAGATTCGTAGCTTTCTTGGGTTGGTAGGCTATTATCGCCGGTTTGTTCAGGGATTCTCATCCATTGCATCGCCCTTGACTAAGTTGACTCAGAAGGGTGCTCCATTCGTATGGTCGGACGAGTGTAAGGAGAGCTTTCGGAGGCCCAAGATAGCTTTGACCACAACTCTAGTATTGGTTTTTCCATCGCTTCAGGCTCATATACCGTATACTGTGATGCTTCGAGAGTTGGGATTGGTTGTGTATTGATGTAGGAGGGTAGAGTTATTGCTTATACTTCTCGTCAGTTGAAGCCCCATGAGAAGAACTACCCTGTTCATGATTTCGAGTTGGCTGCCATAGTTCATGCATTGCAGATTTGGAGGCATTATTTGTATGGTGTATCTTGTAAGGTATTCACCGATCATCGCAGTCTTCAACATTTGTTCAAGCAAAAGGATCTTAATTTGAGGCAGCGGAGATGGTTGGAATTTCTTAAGGATTATGATATCACTATATTGTACCATTCGGGAAAGGCCAATGTGGTGGCCGATGCATTGAGCCGAAAGGCAGTGAGCATGGGGAGTTTGGCATATATTCCAGTTGGGGAGAGACCCCTTGTAGTTGATGTTCAGGCCTTGGCCAATCGATTCGTGAGATTGGATATTTCGGAGCCCAGTCGGGTGTTGGCATATGTGGTTTCTCGGTCTTTCTTATATAATCGCATCAGAGAGCGCCAGTATGATGATCCGCATTTGCTTGTCCGTAAGGACAGAGTTCAGCATGATGATGCCATAAATGTGACCATCGGTGATGATGGTGTGTTGAGGATGCAGGGCTGGATTTGTATGCCCAATGTGGATGGGCTTAGAGAGTTGATTCTGGAGGAGGCCCATAGCTCACGATATTCTATCCATCCGGATGCCGCGAAGATGTACCAGGATTTGAGGCAGCACTATTAGTGGGGAAGAATGAAGAAAGATATTGTGGGATTTGTAGCTAGGTGTCTCAACTGTCAGCAGGTAAAATATGAGTATCAGAGACCGGGTGGCTTGCTTCAGCAGATGGTTATTCTCGAGTGGAAGTGGGAGAGGATCACTATGAACTTTGTGGTTGGACTTCCTCGGACTTTGAAGAAGTTTGATGCTATTTGGGTGATTGTGGATCGGCTGACCAAGTCCGCGCACTTCATCCCTGTGTGTACTACCTATTCTTCAGAGCGGTTGGCAGGGATTTATATCCGGGAGATTGTTTGGTTGCATGGTGTTCCGGTTTCCATCATCTCAGATAGAGGTACTCAGTTTACTTCCCAGTTTTGGAAATCTGTTCAGCGAGAGTTGGGTACTCAGGTGGAGTTGAGCACAGCTTTTCATCCTCAGATGGACGGACAGTCCGAGCGTACGATTCAGATATTGGAGGACATGTTGCGTGCTTGTGTTATTGACTTTGGAGGTTCATGGGATGAGTTTCTAGTTTCTACCACTTGCAGAGTTTTCTTACAACAACAGCTACCAGTCGAGTATTCAGATGGCTCCATATGAGGCTTTATACGGGAGACGGTGTAAATCTCTAGTTGGTTGGTTCGAACCCGGCGAGGCTAGACTATTGAGGACAGATTTGGTTCAGGATGCCTTAGAGAAGGTGAAGGTGATTCAGGAGAGGCTTCGAACAGCGCAGTCGCGTTAGAAGAGTTATGTGGACCGGAAGGTTCGAAATGCGTCCTACATGGTCGGTGAGAAGGTCTTGCTGAAGGTTTGACCCATGAAGGGTGTTATGAGGTTTGGGAAGAAAGGGAAGTTGAGTCTGCGGTTCATTGGGCCTTTTGAGGTGCTTCAGAGGATTAGGGAGGTGGCTTATGAGCTTGCTTTGCCACCCAGCCTGTCGAGTGTGCATCTGGTATTTAATGTTTCTATGCTCCGGAAGTATATTGGGGATCCGTCTCATGTTTTGGACTTCAGCACGGTTCAATTGGATGATGATTTGACCTATGATATGGAGCTAGAGCAATAAAGTAGGTATTTTAGGAAAGCGGTTAGCTATTTTGGGTCGTCAGGTTCGGAAGTTGAGGTCAAAGAATATAGCTTCAGTGAAAGTGCAGTGAAGAGGTCGACCTATGGAGAAGGCTACATGGGAGACCGAGCGGGAGATGCGGAGCAGATACCCTTACCTATTTGAGGCTTCAGGTATGTTTCTTGACTCATTCGAGGACGAACGTTTGTTTAAGTTGGGGAGGATGTGACGACCCGGTCAGTCGTCTCATGAGTTACCTCTCCGTTTACCCCATTTCTGCTTCTTTATGCTTCGTTATCCATGTTTTATGTGGTCGAGTTGATTGGTTTGCGTTTGGTATGGTTTTGGTAAGAAATGGGACACTTACTCTCTTTTAAGAAGGCTTAAGTTGGAAAAGTCAACCAGATGTTGACTTATGAGTTAGAAGGCTCGGATGTGAGTTCCGATGGTTCAGTTAGTTTCGGGAGGTGATTTGTGACTTCGGAGCACGATCAGAATGGGTTTTGGAGTTGTAGAGGAGATTTAGGCTTGAATTGGCGAAATTGATATTTTGGCAATTTCAGGTCATTCAGACGAGATTTGATAGACTTTTTGAGTGAAAGCATAAATTAAGAATTTTTGGAGTTCTTAGGGTTGAATCATATGTTAAAATGGTGATTTGATGTTGTTGTAAGCGTTCCAAAGTGTTGAACAAGTTTGAACGATGTCACGGGATGTGTTGGTACAATTAGTTTAAAGTTTCGGGGGTCCCGGGATGTTTTAGGCCGAAAATCATAGTTGTAGCAGGTCCAGGAGGGTTGCAGGCCTCGAAAACTACCCACGCGGTCTGCACAAAAAGAAGTGCGGCCGCGGTATGTGCTGTGCGGACCGCACAAAAAGAAGTGCGGCCATGGTAGGTGTCATGCGGACCGCACAAAATGGTGTACGGCCGCGGCGGGGAACGATTCACTGGTCCTACTTTGGAAGCTTATATATTTTGATATACAAGGAATTTTGAGATAATTCAAACATGAATGGTGTAGACCTTCGTGTCTAGTTTCCAGAAAGATAAAGATATTGTAATTTGGACATATGTAGAAAAAGTTATGGCCAAAATACTAAAGTCTGTCACAGCAGAGGAAGGCCTGTGCGGCTGCGGTTGTTTTTGCGCGGACCGCACTGGCTTGTGCGGACCGTGTTCAATTTGGTGCGTTCCGCGGAGGCTGAAATCTGAGGGGTACTCTATAAATTCATATTTGACTGTTTTAAATCAACTTAAGGTTCTATTTCATCTAGTATAATTTCGATTTGTTTAATTTATAGAAGAATACTCATTATTTCTTAATTTATAGTAGTTATCAAGTGTTCTGGCAATATATTTCATTAGATATTTGTGTAGTTCTCTGCTTTTTCCCTACATTTCCCCTACTACTATCAGGGCTACACCAGTGGTAGTGGTGACAACCCTTTTTTGGTTTTCGGGTCGTGGTATTTTCTGTGTTTTTAGGGGAATTCTCGAAGTTGTGGAGAGAAGTTGGGCGCTCGAGCACTAGCAAAGGAGAGCAACCAGGACGAGCGTCCGCAATGGGCGGTGGGAAGTGGTGCGCGAGTGTACAACTATATCAAGTACAACAAATCAATACAGGTTTGGTTCTCGGGAGTTGGTACCTCCCGTTCTACTGTTTCCTTTTTGGTGTTAGCAAAATTGAGGTTACTTTGGTTCACAATAGTTCAATCATTCAACTAGTGCACTTGTAGTCACTTGTTTCCTTCTAGTTGGATTCGTTGTTTGTTGTGCACTAGTGAGTTTTCTTGAGATTTGTCATAGTCTTAGCGGCTGCAATCTGGGATGATAGATTAAAGGCATGTCCTTGGGTGGGACAGAGAGTGGGGCTGGGGTCAGGGTGTGGGACGGGAGGTAGGGGAGGTAGAGGGGGCAAGGGAGCCTATAGGTTGAGAATAGGGTCATGGAACATAGGTTCGCTAACGAGTAAGTCTATAGAGTTGGTCAAGATACTTCAGAAGAGGAAGATTAATATAGCGTGTGTCCAGGAGACTAGGTGGGTTGGATCGAGGGCGAAAAACGTGGATGGGTATAAGTTATGGTACTCTGGAGTCCTGAGGGGTAAGAATGGAGTGGGTATCCTGGTAGATAACCATCTTATAGAGTCGGTGGTAGAGGTCAGACGGGTGAATGATATACTAATGACTATTAAATTGGTGGTAGGTGAGTGTACTTTAAATATCGTTAGCGCGTACGCGCCGCAAGTAGCTTGGATAAGGAGATTAAAAGGCGTTTTTGGGAGGGGTTGGATGACATCGTTCGTAGTATTCCGCCTTCGGAGAGGTTATTCATAGGAGGAGATTTCAATGGTCATATTGGGTCGTCTGCAGTTGGTTATACTGAGGTGCGTGGCGGCTTTGGTGAGCGAAATCGAGGGGGCACTTCGTTGCTGGACTTTGCCAAGGCATTCGATCTAGTGATTGCAAACTCAAGTTTTCCGAAGCGGGATGAACATTTGGTTACTTACAAAAGTTCGATGGCGAAGACACAGATTGACTATATCCTCCTCAGAAGATGCGACAGAAGGTTGTGCGAGGATTGCAAAGTTATCCCAGGTGAGACCTTAGCAACGCAACATAGGCTTTTGGTGATGGACATTGGTATTAGGATAAGGAGGAAGAAGAGGTCAGTACGAGGCTGTCCGAGGATTAGGTGGGGTGCTTTGACTAAGGATAAAGCTCAGGAGTTGGAAGGTAGATTATCGGCAATGGGAGCTTGGAGAAGTAGTAGGGACACAAACACTATGTGGTCGACGCCGGCTGATTGTATAAGAAAGGCGGCGAGAGAGGTGTTCGGGATATCTTCAGGACGCACCGGTCACCACAAAGGAGACTGGTGGTGGAATGTAGTTGTCCAAGATAAAGTGGAAGTGAAGAAGGCAGCGTACCTGCGGTTCATAGGGAGCTCTGGAGAGGAGGAGAAGAGAGCGAACAGTGAGAGATATAAGGTAGCTAGGAAGGAGGCGAAGATGGCAGTAATGGAAGCTAAGACAGCAGCTTTTATTTGTCTGTATGAGGAACTAGGGAATAAAGGAGGGGAGAAGAAGTTATTCCAACTCGCTAAGGTGAGAGAGAGGACGACTCGAGATCTGGACCAAGTGAGGTGCATAAAAGATGATGACGACAAAGTTTTGATGGGGGATGACCAGATTAAGAGGAGATGGCGGACCTACTTTTATAAACTTCTAAATGAAGAAGGGGATCAAGATATTGTGCTAGGTGAATTGAGGAATGCCAACAGCCCCCATGAATTAAGTTATTGTAAGGATATTGAGGTCGACGAGGTCATGCAGGAAATGCGTAAGATGAGGAGGGGTAGAGCTACCGGGCCAGACAAAATTCCGGTTGAACTTTGGAAGTGTGTAGGTAGAGCAGGCTTGGAATGGCTTACTAGGTTGTTTAATGTTATATTCAAGACTAATTAGATGCCTGAAGAGTGGAGGTGGAGTATAATGGTTCCGCTGTATAAGAACAAAGGCGATGCGTAGAGTTGTAACAACTATAGGGGTATCAAATTACTGAGTCACACCATGAAAGTCTGGGAGAGAGTGGTAGAAATGAGAGTGCGAAGGACGGTGTCTATTTCAGATAACCAGTTCGGGTTCATGCCGGGGCGATCTACCACAGAAGCTATCCACCTTATTAGGAGGATCATGGAACAATACAGGGATAAGAAGAAGGATCTCCACATGGTGTTTATCGATCTAGAGAAAGCGTACGACAGGGTTCATAGGGAGGTCCTATGGAGATGCCTAGAGGTTAAAGGGGTCCCGGTTGACTACATTAGGGCGATTAAAGACATGTATGATGGATCTAAGACTCGGGTTAGGACAGTAGGAGGCGACTCCGACCATTTTTCGGTTGTTACGGGGTTGCACCAAGGGTCTGCATTCAGCCCTTTCCTATTTGCCCTGGTGATAGATGCCATAACGTATCATATTCAAGGGGAGGTGCCATGGTGCATGCTATTTGCGGATAACATAGTCCTAATTGACGAGACACGACGCGGAGTCAACGAGAGGCTAGAGGTTTGGAGACATGCCCTTGAGTCTAAAGGTTGCAGGCTGAGCAGGACGAAGACGGAATACCTCGAGTGTAAATTTGGGGCCGAGCCGACGGAAGCAGGAGTGAAAGTGAGGCTCGACTCGCAAGTCATCCCTAAGAGGGGTAGTTTCAAGTACCTTGGGTCAGTTATTCAGGGGACCGGTGAGATCGATGAGGATGTCACACATCGTATAGGGGTGGGGTGGATGAAGTGGAGGTTAGCAATGGGAGTCTTGTGTGACAAGAAAGTGCCACCGTTACTAAAAAGTAAGTTTTATAGAGCAGTGGTTAGGCCTGCTATGTTGTATGGGACCGAGTGTTGGCCGGTTAAAAATTCACACATCCAAAAGATGAAAGTAGCAGAGATGAGGATGCTGAGGTGGATGTGCGGGCATACAAGGATGGACAAGATTAGGAATGAAGATATTCGAGAGAAGGTGGGCGTGGCCCCCATGGAGAACAAGATGCGGGAAGCAAGACTCAGATGGTTCGGGCACATTCAGAGGAGGAGCACTGATGCACTAGTGAGGAGGTGTGAGCGACTGGCGGTGGTGGGTACGATGAGAGGTAGAGGGAGGCCTAAGAAGTATTGGGGGGAGGTGATCAGGCAGGACATGACACGACTTAGGATTTCCGAGGACATGACCCTTGACAGGAAATTGTGGAGGTCGAGCATTAAGGTTGTAGGTTAGAGGGTAGTTTGTGAATATTAATACAACGCACTAGAGTGAGACTAACCATTTAGGAGTTAGTCTTAGGATGCTACTAATCAGCTACTGATGCAGCGCTATATCTATTGAATATTAGTATACCTTACATCCTTTTCTCCATCATTTTCGTATTTCCTATATTTCTTATATTGTTGTTATTTTTATTTTATGTTATGTATTATATGTTTTATTATGAGCCTATTGATAGTACTAATATATTGTCTTTTGTTGATCTCTTGAGCCGAGGGTCTCCTGGAAACAGCCTCTTTGCCCCTCGGGGTAGGGGTAAGGTCTGCGTACATATTACCCTCCCCAGACCCCACTTGTGGGATTATACTGGGATGTTGTTGTTGCACTCTATAAATACGAGGTTTTGGGTTTTATTCAATATTTTGACCTAGAGAGCTCGGATTTTCGCGATTTTTCGAAGGTTTTTCAAGAAATTCATCAGGATAAGTGATTTTAACTCAGATTTGGCTAGAATACATGAATCTATCATAGAATTCATCATTTAATTTGTGATTTGGGATGGAATTTGGGAAGAAAATTGTGAAACCTTTCAAAAATGTAAAATGATGATTTGAAGGACCAAATGATATCGGAATTGGATAATTTTGGTATGGTTAGACTCGTGAGGGTATGAGGATTCTGAAAATATAAATTTTACCCGATTCTGAGATGTGGGCCCGGGGCTCAGGATTTGCTAATTTCGGGATTTTTGATATTTTTCGAATGCTTTCGCTTGGGCTTTGTTCCCTTAGCATATTGTGACGTATTCGTTCTTATTTTGGATAGAGTCGACGCGCGTGGAGGCCAATTCGAGAGGCAAAGGCGTCGCGAGCTAGAGATTTAGCCGGTTCGAGGTGAGTAATGATTGTAAATGATGTCCTGAGGGTTTGAAACCCCGGATTGTACATCGTAGTGCTATATTGAGGCAAGATACGCGCTGGATGATGAGCGTGGGGTCTTTTACTACTGGGGATTGTGACTTGGTCCGTTCCGATTGATGATTTTACCGTGTATTTGACTAAAATTCATTTGTTATCATCATGATTTGGGCTGATTGTCATAGTTGGGCTTCGTGCCAACTATTTGAACCCTTCCGAGATTTTTATCACTGTTTCCTCACTGCTTGACTTATTATTTAAATCAGTCATGTTGATACCTACCGTTTTACAAACTCAGCCACTTTTACTCAGATTTGAAAATTAAATGATATTTCTACATCATGTTTTGGGCTGAGAACTACTGTTTTACTAATGCCCAAGGGGCTTGTGATGATTTTTGGACTGAGTGAGGCTGAGGGCCATATGTGAGGATATGCTGAGTGATATGAGGCCGAGGGCCTGAGATACTTTATATGCCATGAGGTGGCTTGAGTGATGTGAGGCCGAGTGCTGAGTGATGTGAGGCCGAGTGCTGAGTGATGTGAGGCCGAGTGCTGAGTGATGATGCCACGAGGTGGCTTGATATAGCGCTTGGGCTGTAAGGGGCCCTCCGGAGTCTGCACACCCACAGTGAGCGCGGGTACCCATTATGATCTGAGAGTGAGCCCGAGGGGCTGATACTGTTCTGAGTGATTGATACTGAGCCCGAGGAGGCTAATACTGTACTGAGAGTGAGCCTGAGGGGCTGATACTGTTCTGAGCGATTGATACTGTGCCTGAGGGGCAGATTTCTACTTGTTATTTACCTGTTAAATTACATGTTTTACTTGTTTTAAAAAAGGAATATCATTTGATTTCTTCACTGTTTTACTGCTTTAAGTAATTTTACTACTTCATATGGAATTGCTTTGTGCCTTTACGTGTTTTCATACTTTCAGCCATTATTTATAATTATTACTCGCTGAGTCGGAGTACTCACATTACTCCCTACACCATGTGTGTAGATTCAAGCATCGCAGAGTCCGCTCCTGAGTGCTGATTCTCCCAGTTCAGGCAGTGATTCAGAGACTACGAGGTAGCTGTTGGCGTTCGCAGCCCCGTGCCTCCCTTATCTTATCATTTTCATGTTTTTAGAACTATTGTATCGGAATTAGTGTTCAGTAGACTTGTATCCGGATTTCTTAGTTGCTCATGACTTGTGACACCCCGGTTTGGGCTGTGTCAGGATGGTTTCCACTGTTGTTATCATTAAATTTCGTAATTTATGGATATTATATTACGTTTATTTCTATTTATGATAAATACCTGCTTAAAGAGGTGTTCTGTTTTGGTCTGGCTGGCCTTGTCTTCATGAGAGGCGTCATCACGATCGGGTTCGGGAATTGGGTCGTGACAGTTTGGATACCTCGTCTTTGGTGAATGCATGCTTGATTTCGGACTGAGGCCTCCTCTTCTGTTTGACCAGGTGAAACTTCGGATCCAAGCTCAGCTTGTGAGTAGTTATCCGGCGGGATCCCTATCATGTCAAGATGGGACCAAGCGAAACAATCTATGTTAGCTATAAGGAATTTGATGAGTTTTTTCCTGAGCTCGGGACTTAATCGTGCCCAGGTATACCTTTCGATCGGGCAGGTGCTCGATCAACCTGACTTGCTCCAGCTCCTCAACCGTTGACTTGATGGTATTAGAATCATCAAAGGTTATGAAAGACCTAGGGACTCTGTAGTTGTCATCCTCATATGTCTCCTAATTTTCTAGTTCGGTCGGGGCAGGCATCGATGATTGCTATTTGGTTTCTCCTTTGGTGACAGAACTCGGGTTCTTTGATGTCGAGAGCGTGGATATCGGGACCACCTCATCGACCATGAACATTTCTTTTGCGGCCGGTTGCTCCCCTAAACTATTTTGATCCCTCCCGGTGTAGGAAATTTCAAATCATGATGTAACATCGAGGGTACTACCCTCATATTTTGAATCCATGGTCTCCCGAATAAAGCATTGTATCTCATATCTCCTTCGATCATATAAAACTTTGTTTCTTGAATGGTTCTGGTAGTGTTTACTTGTAGGGTTATCTCTCCTTTAGTGGTCTCGCATTCCATGTTGAATCCGTTTAAGACTCTGACCGCAAGCACTATTTCATCTTGCAGATCCAGATGTTCCACAACCCTTGATCTGATGATATTGGACGAGCTATCAATTAACACACGCTTAACTCGAGATTTATTTATGAGTACATATATTACCAGTGCATCATTGTGTGGTTGCACGATGCCTTTAGTGTCTTCGTCGTTGAAAGATTAGGTTCCTTCTGGAACATAATCTCGAGTCCATTTTTCTCTAGTGATGGACACTTTAGTGCATCTTAACATCGGCTCTTGAGGGACATCAACTCCACCAATGATCATGTTAATGACGTGCTGAGGTTCCCCTTGCTTGATCTTCTTGTTGGCGTCCCTATTCTTGAAGTGATTTTTGGCTCGATCACTCAGAAATTCTCGGAGGTGACCGTTGTTGAATAATCGGGCTACTTTTTCTCTCAGTTGTCGGCAGTCTTTGGTTCTGTGTTTGTGAGTGCCATGATATTTACACATTAGGTTGGGGTCCCTTTGTGCAGGATCGAACTGCAATGGTCGAGGCCACTTAGTATCTTTGATGCGGCCGATGGCCGATACGATGCCAACAAAATCGATGTTAAAGTTGTACTGCGATAACCTTGGTGCTTTCTTAGACCCGATGGGTCTGTCAAAACCGTTTTTGCATATGAGTCCCCGGTTATTATGACCTTGATCGCTCCTTCTTTCGCTCCTTGCAAGGTTGCATCTGGGCCAATTGCTCCTTCGATCTCCATTGTATGGTTGATACTGATCTTTGTTCGATCTTGGTTCATGATCAACGGCTCTTTTGGATCTGTCACTAGTCTTGGTGGGGTAAACAGATCCGGAAGGAGCCCCAAGCTAACTATCTTCAACCCTGATTTTTTATTGGTACCTGTTATGGACGTCGGCCCAAGTTACCGCTAGGTATTCTATCAAATTTTGCTTCAAATGTTGTAAAACCAATGAACTTTGGGGATTGAGTCCTTGGGCGAATGCCTGAATGGCCCAATCGTCTGCGACCGGAGGCAGATCTATTCATTCCATTTGAAACCTCGACACGAATTCCATGAGCATCTCATTATCTCTTTGCTTTACCTTGAAAAGGGCTGACTTCCTAGTCCCGACTTTGATGGCCCTGGCGTGCACTTTTACAAAGACATCTGCAAGCATAGCAAACGAGTCAATAGAATTAGGGGGTAAGTTGTGATATTATATCATAGCTACTTTTGACAAGGTTTCTCCAAACTTTTTCAGCAGAACGGATTCGATCTCATCATCCTCTAAGTCGTTCCCCTTGATGGCGCATATGTAGGAGGTCACATGTTCATTTGGATCGATCGTTCCATTATACTTCGGGATTTCGGGCATACGAAATTTCTTAGGGATTGACTTTGGAGCTGCGCTCGGAGGGAAAGGCTTTTGGACAAACTTCCTGGAATCCAGACCTTTCAGTATCGGTGGTACTCCTAGGATTTGATCGACCATGGAGTTATAGGTCTCCACTTTTTTTGTCATTAGCTTGGATTTTCTTTTCTCCTGATTCTACCTGTTTCGTTAACTCCTCAAACATCTTTATTATCTTGGGATTGGTCCCGGGTTCAGCTTCACTCGGCCTTTTTGTGACCGGTTCATTTCGCGAGTGTGTTTCAGGGATGGTGGGCGTGGCTTTGGTTCTGCAATTGGGCTATCACTACTTGTTGAGCATGTAACATTTCGATGATCACTCGCAAGTTGATCCCATCGCCTTCACCATTGTGCATATACCTGGATACCGACCTAGCTCCCCCGCGAACGCTATTTTCCGGATCGGTGGGCAAGTTAGCGTCGATGGCCACATGGGAGTTGGCGTCAATTGGGTCTGCGACCAGGGCTACGTTGGGGTCAGCAGGGTGACCTCGTTACTGGGCACTATATTGTTGTTCTCACCATGGTGGCCAGATTCAGCATCAACGTTCAAGTAAGTGGATTAAGAGTTTGACATCCTTAAATTTTCCTGAAATTAAGATCTCAAAGAACAAGAGTAAATCAGAGTGTGTTGCGGAAATTTGTATCAAATAACCACTATTATCCTTAGCTTCGCGGTGAACGCCAAACTTTTTACCCTAAAAAAGGATAACAATTGAATTTATATGTGGTTTTAATGATATGCGAATTAATTCAATACAAATGATAAATTACGTTAAATTAAACAGATAAAGGACGTAATAAATTGTCAAACCACGTAAGAGGAGTGATTCTAGACTCAGTAACAACCTTGATGAAATGTCTGTCTTCGATCCTCGACTCACAATAACGAAACATTGATGAACAAAAGTGAGAACTTCAAGTAACAGAGAAAAATGAGAGTATATTGCCTTGATGTGCGTGTTACAATGACTCAAACTCCTCTTTATATAGTAGGGGAATTTCACCCTAAGTACAATTGCATAAAGGTAAAAATATTTCGTTTTACTAATCACTGATCCTCTGCCGATATGTGCCAAGATTCACGTTGCGACAACCGACTAGGTGCAGATATCACGACCCTTAGTTGGTCGTGCTCGATTATCTGATAACGTTTTCTGAAGTTCAAGGATTCGAATCGATCCTTGGGGTGTAGCTTTGATTCCTCCGTGGGCAGGTGTTTGCCAGGACCTCGACTCGAGGGGCTCCTTGCCTCAATTTCAGTTCCTCACATTTACATTTCTGCTTCGTTCACTTCATCGTGAATCGAACATTCCAAAAGGCTCGGTTTCACCCGTTTACATATTCAAATCGATCTGTGATAAAAAAAAATTCATTTTCTTATTACTCCTTCAAAAAACAAAGGTTCTCGTATAAGTAACTTATAGAATTTTATTATACAATAAAGATTAATACGGTAAAAAGATGTACTAGACTATCCGAAGCTTTGTTGAACTTTCTTTTTTCTTTTGGATCTTGCTTTCTGTAAGTTTTAATCATTTTTTTCACGTGCACTTTGTCCCCTCTTATTTAATTTCTTGTGTTCTTTTTTTTTTTTCCTTTTTTCGGGACTTCTCACAGTAATCTTTTGTGAGATATTTTCGAATTTTTCTTTTGTTTCATTTTCTCACATAGAAAAACGTAAAGAGAAGAGTGGTCATTTAAGACTAGCTAGCATAGTACTCTAGTGCTGCGGGTATTATTATATCATACTCTTTGTTGACTTGGATTTTACCTAACTTCTCATTTATTAATTTTATAATAATTTTAATGCTCGTTTTAAAAATCTTGTAACTTGCAAGTCCTGCAATCCTAATTAATGAGAAGAAAATTAAACATATCAATCCTTAACCATGTCTAAATTAATCTTGTTCCTGCTCACTACAGTGCTTCTTTTGGGTAATATAACCTTTGTTAAAAAAAGTATTACTGTCATCAGTTTTGACTTTTGTATTAGATTGAGCTACGAGTAAGATTTTATGATTAATATATTAAATGGTAAATATCGTCTCAGTCAATAGTAGACAATACTTACGAATATATTTGTGTGCTATATATGATTATTCCTAGCCACCATTGCTCATGCAATGCATTCGAACTTTTTTTGACATGTTATATGTACGGGTGGAGCTACCCTTATTTGAATAATAATTGGCATCACTCTGTCAAAAAATTATATTGTGTAAATAAATAAATTTTTTTAATATATGTTTTATTAAATTTTCTAGACTTCTTCATATATTTGTTTTCTTATCTTTCTGATTTACCTTTGTAAAACTTCTAACATTGCCACTCGTTATGATAGCTAGGCATTATTATAATACAAGGGTGATGATGACTGGCTGAGAGAAAGATGAGGGGCCAGCCATTTTCTTTTCATAAGTTGGGTAGGAAAACGTTAATTTCTGATGATGAGTGAACTCAGCCATTTTCTTTTCATAAGTCACGCTTCATTTTTACCATGCAGTAGGAAAATATTATTTCTACTTTCTTTTCTCTTGTAATGGCCATCTAAGCCAGGATTCAATATTCAACAGTTAGAAGTATTAATGCAAGTGTTACCCACCTTTATTTGGGTCTTTATTAATTTCTCACTCGTTACTTAGCTTTGACTAATCTTGATTCGTATCGTGTAATATATATTAAATAAAAAAAATATTCCTTATCAAGATTTTTTTTTTCCATTTTAGGACTCGTACCTAAATCTCTAATTAAGACAAATGGAACTTATGCATCCCACCACAATCCTCAATAATTCTTAGGGTTTAGTAATAAGATAGTTAGACAAGTAGAGCTACTAACCAAATTAGAATTCAACCACTAACAAATATTGGACAATTATCTATTTATTGAACAAACACTTAGTTGATTTTGCAAACTTTTGGAGAAGTTTCTACTTTTTAGAGAATAAATAGTAAATTAAATAATTTTATTATTTAAATTAAAAGAATGAGTCAAGTGAAGAAAAAAAGATTAGAAAATTCTATAATTCGTATAAAACAATGATGAATCATTTTGTTAAAGTCAATGCACCTAGCTGCCAAACTACTTTCTTTAATGGGGTTTTGACAATTGACATTGAATATGTAACCTATTTAAATAGCCTACGAAAGTTCTTCTATCGCTCCATTAATAGAAAACGAGTTTTCATTGCAATACCAAAACTCGATAGTTAAATTGTGATGAAATTGAGTTATAAATAGTGAATTGAGTCAAACCAAGATAGTTAATTTGTGATGAAATAACTATACGTTGATATTTTTAGTCTCGGATTGTATATTGTTCTATTTTTTCAAGTGTAAGAAATAATTTTTTTTATTAAATCTAATAATCAAAATTTGTTAGATATTTAATATAAAAAATACCCAATTTTATCAAACTTATAGGACCAATATGACCAAATAATATATTTAAAGAACTATTTTGAACTTATTCAAACATAAGGACCATATTGTTTACCCCTAAAATGGTACAATTGAATTTGTTACGTGGTTTATAGATGAACGAACTAATTTGATCTAAAATGGTAAATAAGTTAGATTAAAAATAAGACTTAGCGTTAAAACCAAAGGAAATGGCAGGCCTGGCTCTTGGAGCGATGCTTCCAAGGACAGAAATAAGAACAATATAAAACAGAAAGTAAATTTGTATCATTAAACTTGAGATTAGAATGTAGCATAAGTTTCGCCAAAGACTTTTCTCCTCCACAATGGTTGTTGAAGTTACTATTTATAGATATACCCAGAAAACAAGATCCTAGGATCAAACCCCTCTTAAATGACAATAAAGGGTGTCATTGATGAGTATGTAACGGTATGCTATGAATGCAACTATTCTCTAAAACGGTTGTCCATTTAATGCGAGGAAATATTCTTCATTAAATGCTTTTCGATTGCAAACATTTGATTTTCTCACGTTGATTGTGCTCCCTTCGGGGTTCATCCAATACCAAGAGTACGTAGTTGTTGCTCCTGGTACTGGCTGTACTTGATTCATCTTCTGTCTGTTTTCAGTTCCATATGTCGGCTTTGTTTGACCAAAAAAGTATGAGACCTTTTTGTTAAACTAATTAAATAAGAAGATAGAGGGTAAATCCTAGTTAAGGATAATTAATTCTAGATCTGAGACAAATGAATAGAAAAATATAGTTGGGTATAAATGTTGGCAGTGATAATAACCAGATTTAATAGTATAAAAAAGATGCATTAAGTAACATTAAATGACAATAAAATATAAACAAAGGAAAAGATTCACCCAATCTTGAGTGGGGCGGATCCTCTTTCATTTGATAAAAGTAAATAATAGACAAATACAAGAATCTTAGGACCCTTTTTAGATCTAATGGAGGGCATGAGATAACAGATAATCTAATCTCTTTAGTGAGATGCGTTTGTATATTTTCTAGAGAGAGAGTCAGCTTGTCCAGAAGTCCCCCATTTTCTTGTTTACTCTCTCTTCCTATTTATAAGGGATATCCCTAGAAAACCCTAAACCCTAAAAAGTACAATTAGAGGGAATATCCAGTAGAATATTCCCTTTGTATATTCCAAAGCAAAACTAGTTGTTACATCTATCTATACTGCTCGACCTCGGCCTTGTTGATCACTGCTCGGTCTCGGCCTTATAGATCACTGCTCGGCCTCGGCCTTGGCCTTATTGATCACTCGACCTCGGCCTTATAGATCACTGCTCGGCCTCGGCCTTGTTGATCACTGCTCGACCTCGACCTATAGGTCACTGCTCGGCCTCAGCCTTATTGATCACTGCTTGACCTCTCCTTATAGATCAATCCGATTCTCAGGTTACTCATGACAATTGTCTCCGCATGTCGAATTTCTCCAGTTTAATTTTGAACCATACAGTTAGTCCCTCCGCTTATCGAGGTAGTCTTTTGGTCGAGCTCGGTGAGCGGACTTCATTAATCAAAGTTCGAGAAATTTGGATGGGGAGGTCGACTAGTGAGGATCGCGGCTGAGGGTACCGATCTTCAGGTTGAAGTGGTATCCCCGCGGGCTGAACTTGATCATAGTAGGGCCAATGACTCGAGTGATGAGTTGATCGAGAAGACGGTAGAGTTGGAGAAGGCCGACGAGGCCAAGATGGCGGCTTTGGCAAGGATGGCGGCATCAGAGGAGGTCATCCGCGTCCTAAGATCTAGACGGGAGATTTGGCCTTTGTAAGATGCCTTTTCTGATACTTCTTTTGATTTGGAATGCTATATTTGCTGCTTATTCCTGATTCTATTTTTCTTTTCCTTGAACGTTTTCCTTGATTGATGGTTTCAAAGGAATCATTGGTAGGCATCAATTCGAACGTGATCGAGTGTCTTTGATTAGTCCGAGCGAAGTCAAACATTGTCATATTTAACTCGAATGAGGTCTAGATGTGAATCAAGTTGTCACGACCCGGTTTTTCCTACCTTCGGGAGTCGTGATGGCGCCTACTCGTGAAAGCTAGGCAAGCCGATAGTTACAGTTTTACCACCATTATTATTAATTTAACAAGAACAAACAATAACTAAAACAAAATGATTATGAAATATGGAAGTGATATAACAAACCAATAGTCTAATACATAGCTACCCCCAAAGATCGGGTGTCACAATCCACGAACGACTAAGATTTTACTACAAATACAAGTCTGAAAGAAGTACGACTGTTCTCGAAATACAAGAGACAGAAGAAAATAAAACGGGGAAAGGGGGACTTCAGGTTCTGCGAACGCCAGCAGATCTACCTTGGTCTCCCTGGACTGAAGGCAGCTATCTCAAGCTACTCATAAGGTTCGGCACCGAAATCTGCATAAAAAGTGCAGAGTGCAGTATCAGTACAACCAACCCCATGTACTGGTAAGTGTCGAGCCTAACCTCCACGAAGTATTAATGAGGCTTGGACACGACAACCATAAAACCGTGTAGTTAGATCATATACAAATAAAACAATAATAACAAAAAATAACAGATAAAGATAGGAGGGGACATGCTGCGGGGAATATCTCTAACAATAAACCAATAGAGAAGCATAATGAACATCATATTTGTATCAGCAAGAATAATGAAGCAGTAACATGTGCACGACATCACCCTTCGTGATTTTACTCTCGTCTTCACCATAAGAATCAATAGAATCGGCACGACATCACCCTTCATGCATTAACTCTCAAATGATATGGCACGACATCTCCCTTCGTGCATTAACACTCACAATATCGGCACGACATCACCCTTCATGCATTAACACTCACTCACAATATCACGCACGACATTACCCTTCGTGCTTTATACTCTTCCTCACCCAAACAATAGAAACAATACGTCTCGGCAAAGGAATCAACAATATGAACAATAACATTTCGGCAAGGGATTCAGCTATAATCAATCTTGTTTCAACAGTTACTTTACAAAAAATAGATCTCAACCTAAGCCAATACTCAACAATGGTCAATTACCACGAAATTATCATAAGTCATGTTCAACATTGATAATTATCAATCTAAGCATGTATCGTACACAATAGGGTCACAACAATCATGGTATAAGACTCACGTGCATGCTTGACACCAACATATATATACTCGTTACCACACCTATAAGTCGTACTCAACACTAACACGTAGCAAATAAGACCACAACTCCTATTCCCTTAAGCTAAGGTTAGACCAAACACTTACCTCAATTCCACGGACAAAATCAAGCCTCAATTACCTCATACCTCTCGGTTCCACTTCCAATCCGCTTGTATCTAGTCTTAATTTACTTAATAACATCATTAAATGCTAAATAAACCAATTCTAATGCATGAATATAGATTTCTCAATGTTTCCCCAAAAAGTCAAAAATCAACCCCGGGTATGCTTGGTCAAAACTCAAAGTTTGAGGTCCAAATCCAACCTCAAATATGCAATTGGTTTTGAAATACAACCTCAAATTGAGGTCCAAATCTCCAAAATTTGAAAATCCTGATTCCTACCCAAAAACACCTAACTTTCCATGAAAAACCATAGATTTTGAAGTGAAATCATGTAAAAAGATAAATTAGATTGAAGAAGATGAGTTATAAATCATTTACCTATGATTTGGAGAAGTTTGGGTCTTTGAAAAATCGCCTAGGGATGTTTAGGGTTTGAGAAGGTTCAAAATGATGAAAATCCCGTCTGAAATCCCACTTAGCAGGTCGCAGTTATCGTAATTGCGATCAGAGGATCGCAATTGTGAACCCTTTGAAATACTGTTGCCTTCGCAGTTTGCATTTGTGAAGGAAATATTGCATTTGCGACAGAAGGGCCTTTGCAATTCCGGCCCAGAGTTTGCATTTGCTAGGGTGGCCTGCCCAGGCCTGGTTCACATTTGCGACGTAATTGTCGCATTTTCCAGGCCTGCTCACTTCGCAATTGAGAAGCCTGATCTTGCAATTGCGAGATCAGAGGTCTGTGCAAAAATACCAGATGCACAACAGAGTTTCCTAAGTTCTAATCACTCTGTGGCATATCCAAAACTCACCCGAGCCTTCAGGGCTCCAAACCAAATATGCACGCAAGTCTAAAAATATCATACAGACTTGCTCGTTTGATTAAATCATCGAAATAGCATCAACAACTACGAATTTAACCTCAAATCCATAAAATTCATAAGAAAGTTCAAATTTTCCATTTCCTCAACCTAGGGCTCGATTTATACCAAATAACCTCCGATTCTTACCAAATTTCACATATTCGACTTTATTATTATTTTAAAACTGTATCGGGCTCCGAAACTAAAATATGGGCTCAACACCATCAAGAACACACACTATTTCATTTCCAAAAGTCTTTATATTTTCTAGAAATTAATTTTCTTTAAAAATTTATTTCTCGGGCTAGGGACCTCGAAATTCGATTCGGGGCATACGCCCAAGTCCCATATTTTACTACGGACCCTTCGGGACTGCCAAATCACAGGTCTGAGTCGACCAAAAATATTAACCGAAGTCAATTTTAATCAATTTTAAAGGCCAAATTTAATATTTTATTAAATTTTACATAAAAGCTTTCCAAAAATGCGCCCGGACTGCTCACGCAAGTCGATTTGAGACAAAAGGAAGTTTTTAAGGACCCAGAACACAGATTTGGCTTCTAAAACAAGAGATGGCCTTTTGGGTCATCATATTTCCACCTCTAAAACACTCGTTCATTCTCGAAAGGACATAGAAAAGTACCTGAGTCGGTCAAAAGATGGGGATATCGGCTCCGCATATCGGACTCGGACTCCCAGATCGCTGCCTCAATAGGCTGACCTCTCCACTGCACACGAACTGAAAGGAAATTCTTCGATCTCAACTGATGAACTTGCCAGTCTAGAATAGCTACCGGCTCCTCCTCATAGGTCAAGTCCTTGTCCAACTGGACAATGCTGAAGTCTAACACGTGAGATGGATCGTCGTGATACTTCTGAAGCATGGACACATGAAACACTGGATGTACTAATGATAAACTCGATGGCAACGCAAGTCTGTAAGCCCCTTCTCCGTCTCGATCAAGAATATCAAAAGGCCTGATGAACCTAGGGCTTAGCTTGCCCTTCTTTCCAAATCTCATCACGCCCTTCATGGGTGACACCCAAAGCAACACTCGCTCTCCTACCATGAATGCCACATCACGAACCTTACAGTCGGCATAACTCTTTGGTTGGACTGAGCTGTACGAATCCTATCTTGAATGATCTTAACCTTGTCCAAGGCATCTTGTACCAAATCCGTACCCAACAACCGAACCTCTCCTGGCTCAAACCACCCAACTGGCGATCGACACCGTCTACCATATAATACCTCATAGGGAGCCATCTGGATGCTCGACTGATAACTGTTGTTATAAGAAAACTCCACTAACGGCAAGAACTGATCCCACAAACCTCCAAAGTCAATAACATATGCTCGAAGCATATCCTCCAAAATCTGAATAGTACACTCAGATTGTCCGTCCGTCTGAGGATGAAATATTATGCTCAACTCGACCCGTGTACCCAATTCACACTAAAATGCCCTCCAGAAATGCAAGGTAAACTACGTACCTCGATCAGAAATAATAGATACGGGCACACCATGAAGACGAACAATCTCCCGGATATATATCTCGGCTAACCTCTCTGAAGAATAGGAGACAGCCACAGGAATGAAATGCTCTGACTTAGTCAGCCTATCAATAATAACCTATACCGCATCAAACATCCTCTGAGTTTGTGGGAGTCTAACAACGAAGTCCATAGCGATACGCTCCTACTTCAACCCAGGAATCTCAATCTTCTGAAGCAAACCACCAGGTCTCTGATGCTCGTACTTTACTTGCTGACAATTCAAACACCGAGCTACATAGGCAACAATATCCTTCTTCATCCTCCTCCACCAATAATGCTGCCGCAAGTCCTGATACATCTAAGAAGTGCCGAATGAATAGAATACCGGGAGCTATAGTTCTCCTCTAGAATCAACTCACTAAGTCCATCCACATTAGGCACACAAACTCGCCACTGCATCCTCAAAACTCCATCATCTCCAACTGCAACCTGCTTGGCACCTCCGTGTTGCACTGTGTCCCTAAGGACAAGCAAATGAGGGTAATCATACTACCGATCCCTGATACACTCATATAATGAAGAACGAGTGACTATGCAAGCTAAAACATGGTTGGGCTCAGAAACATCCAACCTCATGAACTGATTGGCTAAATCCTGAACATCCAAAGCAAGCGGTCTCTAATCGATCGGAATATACGCAAGGTTGCCCATATTGGCTGACTTCCTAGTCAAAGCATCAACCACTACATTGGCCTTCCCCGGATGATACAAGATGGTGATATAATAGTCTTTCAATAGCTCTAACCACCTTATCTGCCTCAAATTTTGTTCCTTCTGCTTGAAAATATACTTCAGACTCTTGTGATTTGTGAACACCTCACATGACACGCCATATAAATATGCCTCCAAATCATCAGTGCATGAACAATGGCTGCTAGCTCGAAATCATGAACTGGATAATTCTTCTCGTTAATCTTCAACTGTTACGAAACATATGCAATAACCTTTCCATTCTGCATCAACACCGCACCAAGTCCAATACGAGATGCGTCACAATAAACTATACATGGACCTGAACCTATGGGCAACACCAACACCGGCACCGTAGTTAAAGCTGTCTTAAGCTTCTGAAAGCTCACCTCATACTCGTCTGACCACCTAAACTGGGCACCTTTCTGGGTCAACCTAGTCATCGGGGCGGCTATAGATGAAAACCCCTCCACAAACCGATGATAATAGCCTGCCAAACCCAAGAAGCTGCAGATCTCTGTAGCTGATGTGGGTCTAGGCTAGTCCTTGACTGCCTCTATCTTCTTCGGATCCACCTAAATACCCCCTGATGACACAACGTGACCCAGGAATGCTACTGAACTCAACCAAAACTCACATTTCGAAAACTTAGCATACAACCGACTGTCTCTCAAAGTTTGAAGAATGACTCGAAGATGCTATTCATGCTCCTCTCAGCTGCGGGAATAGATCAAAATATCATCAATGAATACAATCACAAAGGAATCCAGATAAGGCTTGAACACCCGGTTCATCAAATCCATAAAAGTTGCTGGGGCATTTGTCAATCCAAATGACATTACTAAGAACTCATAATGCCCGTACCGAGTGCGAAAAGTTGTCTTAGGGACATCAGATGCCCTAATCCTCAACTGATGGTAGACAGATCTCAAATCAATCTTCGAAAACATTTTGGCACCCTAAAGATGATCAAACAAATCATCAATACTTGGCAATGGATACTTGTTCTTGATGGTGGCCTTGTTCAACTGCTAATAATCTATACATATCCTTATCGACTCATCCTTCTTCTTAACAAATAACACCGGTGCAGACTAGGGCAAGACACTAGGTTTGATAAAGCCCTTATCAAGCAAGTGTTGTAGCTGCTCCTTCAATTCTTTCAACTTTGGCAGGGCCATACGATATGGCGGAATAGAAATGGGCTGAATGCCCGAAGCCAAATCAATTCAAAAGTCAATATCCCTGTCGGGTGGCATCCCCGACAGGTTTGAAGGGAAAACCTCTGGAAACTCTTGAACAACTAGCACAAAATCCATAGAAGGAAGCTCAGTACTAGAATCACGAACATATGCCAAATAATCCAAACACCCATTTTTAACCATACGCTGAGCCTTCATATAAGAAACAACCCTATTAACAGAATGCAGGAGTCCCTCACCACTCCAATCGAGGTAAATCTGGCAAGGCTAAGGTCACAATTTTGGCGTAATAGTCCAATATAGCGTGATAAGGTGACAGCCAATCCATCTCCAATATGACATCAAAATCAACCATATCCAGAAGTAAGAGATCTACACGGGTCTCAGGACTCCCAATAATAACCATATACGAGCGATAGACACAATCTGCAACAATATAATCACCAACCGGTGTGGACACATATACAAGAGCACTCAAGGAATCATGAGGCATAACCAAATACGAAGAAAAATAAGATGATACATAGGGGTATGTAGATCCTGTATCAAATAGAACTGAAGCATCTCTACTACAAACTGAAACTGTACCTATGATAACGACATCAGATGCCTTGGCCTTAGGCCTGGCTAGGAAAGCATAACATCGGGGTTGGACCCTACCACTCTGAACTACATCCCTGGGATGGCCTCTAGCGGCCGGCCTCCACCTCTAGTAGTCTGACCTCCACCTCTAACACCTTGACCTCCACCTATAGCTGTCTGACCCCTACCTCTAGCTGGCCGAGCGAGCGGTATATCACTCGGTGCCTGAAATATGGAACGAGAAGCCTAATGCTAAGAACTGCTCGATGCTCGAGGTCAAAATCTAGCAATGTGCCTCGGATCAACACAAGTATAACAAGTCCTCGGCTGAGGACTGTTGACCTTGAAACTGACCATGACGGCCTGAGTAACCATCCTGAAAACTCTGGAGTAGAGGTGCACTGATAGGAGTCGGTGATACACTATAGGGTAGTTGATTAAAATACTGCATATGAGAACCACGACCACCTGGAGCACCATGAGAAGCTTGAAGTGTTGAATGAAACGTCCTGGGGGGATGGCCTCTACCAAAAGAATCCCTACCTCCAGACGAGGCACCACTGAATCGACCAGAATGACGGGGCCTCTTATTAGACCCCTGACCAATCTACTGAGTTAGAACCATCTCAACCCTCCTGGCTACATTGGCCGCATCCTGGAAAGAAATCTTGCTCCCTATCTCCTTAGTCATCTGCAATCTAATAGGCTGAGCTAGTCCCTAAATAAACCTTCTCACCCTCTCTCTCTCTCTCTCTCTCCCTCTCTCTCTCTCTCTCGGTGGGAAGTATAAGAAGAGCATGACGGGCCAAGTTAATAAATCTGGTCTCGTGCTGAGTGACGGTCATAGAACCCTGCTAGAAACGCTCAAAGTGCCTCCGATAGTCCTCCCTTTGAGTGATAGAAAGAAAAATCTCTAGAAATAGATGAGAGAACTGATCCCAAGTCAAAGCCGGTGACCCAGCTGGTCTAGCCAAACAATAATCCCTCCACCAAGTCTTGGCAGAACCTGACAAATGAAAAGCAGCAAAGTCGACCCCGTTGGTCTCAACTATCCCCATGTTCCGTAGAACTCATGACAGCTGTCCAAATAGTCCTTGGGATCCTTTGAAGATGTACCGCCATATGTGGTAGTAAAAAGCTTGGTGAACCTGTCTAGTCTCCACAAGGCATCATCAGACATAGCTGCTCTATCACTGATCTGAGCTACAATACCCAGCTGGACTACCCCACCTGGATGAGCTGCTAGAGTCTGAAACTGGGGAGCCATCTGCTCTAGAGTGCGATTAGTAAGAGTCTGGGCTTCTCCTCCAGCCTAAGAGACAACTAGTGCTACAGGAAATATGCCTGCCTGAGTGACACTCTCCATAAGGCCCACTAGATGGACCAGAGCATCCTGGAGTACCGAGGTGGCGATGAACCCCTCTAGAACCTGAGCTGGCCTTGCTTGAACTATCTGGGCCGGAACCTCCTCCTCGAACTCTACCTGAGGTTCTGCCGCTGGTGCTGTTGCTCGAGCTCTGGGCTGAGCCCTGCCTCTACCTTGGCCTCTAGCATGGCCTCTTCCTGCAGGAGCTGCTACTGGGGGCTCGAGCTGCTGGTCAATTGATGAAGCGGTAAGTGTTCTCACCATCTACAAAAAAACAGAGTGGAAGTTCAATTAGCATTAAGAAATCAAGTCGAACTATAGGAAAGAATAGATGTGAAATTTTCCTAAACTTTGTAGCCTCTAGGGGATAAGCACAGACGTCTCCATACAGATCCCTCAGACTCTACCTAGCTTGTTGGTGAATTGTGAGACCTAGGCAACCTAGAGCTCTGATACCAACTTGTCACGACCCAATTTTCCCCACCTTCGGGAGTTGTGATTGCGCCTACTCGTGAAAGCTAGGCAAGCCGACAGTTATAGTTTTACCGCCATTATTATTAATTTAGCAGGAATAGACAATAACTAAAACAAAATGATTATAAAATGCAGAAGTGATACAGTAAACCAACAGTCTAATACATATCTACCCCCAAATATCGGGTGTCACAATCCATGAACGACTAAGATTTTACTACAAATACAAGTCTGAAAGAAGTATGACTGTTCTCGAAATAGAAGAGACAGAATAAAATAAAACGGGGAAAGGGGGAATTCAGGTTCTGTGAACGCTAGCAGATCAACCTTGGTCTCCCTAGACTGAAGGCAGCTACCTTAAGCTGCTCACGAGGTCCGGCATCAAAATCTACACAAAAAGTGCAGAGTGTAGTATCAGTACAACCGACCCCATATACTGGTAAGTGCCGAGCCTAACCTCGGTGAAGTAGTGATGAAGCTAGGACACGACAACCATATAAACTTGTGCAGTTAAATCATATACAAACAGAACAATAATAACAGGAAATAACTGTGAGCACGTGATTTTTGTCCTATGAGAACTACTCCCAAAAATTCAAAATAAAATGGTTTTGTGTTGTTTGTGATTTATTTATATTTTGTCTGTGCATGTTTATTTCTACTTTAATTAAGAAAAATATAAAAATATGTGTTTCATGTGCATTTAGGATTTAATTTTACAATTTAGGAATTAATTAAACAATCAAGTTTGTTTTACAAAATGGAAAAATCACAAAAAAAATATGTACTTTGCATTTTTGCATTTAATGTCTGAATTGTGTGATTTTATATTTATTTGATGTTTAATTTTGTGTGATAGCTATTATTAAGAGTTAATGTTTTAGTTAATTGTCAATTTTATAATTTAATTAAGATTTTTAGTTGAAAAGGAATTAAAAGAAAATGAAAGAAAAAAGAAGAAAAGAGTGAAAATTGGGCCAATTTCAATGCAAAAATCAGGCCCAAATCACCCATGAACCAGGTCCAGTTGGCCTGGCCAGAAACGTCTTAAAACGACGTTGTTTGGTCACTCTTAATCAAGGCCGTTGGATTAAATCGATCCAACGGCTGAGATTCAATCTCCCTTACCCATTCCCGAACCCGACCCGTTACCCGGATCCAGCCAACCCTCCCACTTAGACCAAATGTCACCATTTCCTTTAAATGAATTGATCCAGGCCATTGATCGTGCTTGATACAACGGCCAGGATTAAACCACCCCTCTATATATAAGTCTAACCTCCCACCTAGCACCCCCCTAAGCCATACCCCCTGTTCATCGTCTCTTTCAGAGACAAACCAAACGACCCTCGAAACCCTAGCCGCCCTGAAACCCTTTCGCCTGAAAGCCGGCGGCAACAACGCCGATGACCATGAAACTAACACCCCTAGAGCACCTGACCACCATCATTACGGATCTGTTAACCGTTTGCCTCGAATCAGCCTGTAGTTTCTCGAATCTTCAATCGAAGATTCGAGCAGAACCTAAATCTACCCCAACCGTTCCCAAACTCACACCAAGGCACCCCCTGACCTCCCTAGTCACCAAACCACCGTTGGTTTGGTTCGAATCAGACCGGAACCGTTCAAACCCCAAATCAAACCCCAAGAACCCTAGAAAACCAAAGGCTGGAGTTGGTCCGAATTAGAGGAATTTGGGTATCCAATGGACCTTAGTCGAAGTATTCTTAGTTGAGAACACTCGATTAAGGTCCGTTCGACCTCAAAAAGTTTGAGTCAAGGGTTCGACCTGGGTTCGTCTAGTTTCTGTTTTGTTAAGGTACCTTTTTCTCCTTTCTTGTTCTATTTTGTTATGGTTAATTGTGTTTAGTTAGTTATAATCCAGTCTTGTTCGTTGTTCTTTCTTCTTCTCCATCAGACCTTTTATTTGGTCCAATTTTATCATTGCTTCGGTTTGTTGTCGATTGTTATATGTTATAATTTGTGTAATCGATTGAATAAGTGTCGTCGATTAGTCTGGTATGCTTGAATGTTAGATTAGCATGATAATAGTCTAATTTTTGGTTCATTCTTGTCTGTTTCCCCTCTTGCCTCGTTTGTGTTCTAAAGTTTATATTAAAATAAGCTCGTTGGTATATTTGAACTTAGAACTGAGCCTGTTGGTATATTCAGCTCATTGAACTGAATTTATTGGTCATTTGTTATCCTGAATCTGTCGATCCCCTTAAGGCTCTTTTGGCTGTTTTTTCTTTTGTATTCCAATCTGATTAAGGCATATGCTCGTCTAGTTGATTTCAGTTCATCTGTTGCTGAGCTAAATATGATTGGTTCCCCAATATAGTTAGTTCAATATGTGCTGCCCTGAACCCTTAGTTTTCATTTTAATGCCATTTGACTTAATATCTTGAATTGCTAACTGATTTGAATTGGTTATAGCTGTTGTAGTTTGTTGGATTCAGCTTAGTTAGTTGGTAGGTTTGAATAGGTTAGAGTTGAAAGGTTCAATGCAGAGTGAAAGGGATTGGGTAGGATAGTAATTTCAGGGGCTTTTAGGAGGGTAGTTTGGGAATTAAAAAAGTTTAAAAATGGCTAGTTTTAGTGTTCTGTCCAGTAAGTACTAATTAACATTAAACTAATGCATTTATTTAGTGCTAATGGGGAACAAGACATAGTGGTAGGGGAAGGTTTAAAGGAAATGGATTAAGAAATAGGTGTCCATACCTATTTGAATTTAAATAAAGGGTAGTGGGGGACAAGTGAATTAAAAAGAGAACAAAACATGTAGTAGTGGTTGGGGAATATCATGGGCAGCAAATCTGATAAGGTAGAGGGGGCAAGCCTGTTTTGGGGGTTATAAATGGGGAGTTTTACATAGTTTAGGAGGGGGGTTTTTTGGAGAGAAAGATCAATTTTTTTCTTTCAGTTTTTTTAGAATCTAGGCTGGATTTTTAACAGTTAAAAGTTCAGTAATTTGAGAATGAAATACAAGCTGAGTTTTTACCCAAAAACAGTTCAATAGGTTGAAAGCTAAAAACTGAAAAGTGAGGTCTTCTTTACTACTGAAAATCAGAATCAGTTTGTAACTGTTTAGATGAGGTTCTAAGTGTCTTTATTTGAGAATCTGAAGAACAGAAATCAAGAGGTTGTGAGTTCGAGTCTCCCCAAGAGCAAGGTGGGAAGTTCTTGGAGGGAAGGATGCCGGGGGTCTATTTGGAAACAGCCTCTCTACCTTAGGGTAGGGGTAAGGTCTGCGTACACACTACCCTCCCCAGACCCCACTAAGTGGGTTTATACTGGGTTGTTGTTGTTGTTGTTGTTGTTTAAGAACAGAAATCAGAAAATCTAATCTCCTGTCTCATTTCTGAATACATTCTGTTCCTATTTGTGAAGTGCTTGGTATTTTTTGGTTTCACTCCTGGGTTTTTAGACTGCTTGTGCTGGGTGGTATTTCTGCTATGTGTTCTGGGCTGAACTGGTTGTGTTCGTGGCAATTTGAACTCCAAATTTGTTGTTGCTGTGTTACATACTACTCTGCTGATCTTCTTCTTCTTGTATTCCAATACCAGGTACATATTCGAGCCTATGTCAATGTAGCTCCATCTGTTGGAAACGTGAAATGAAACTGAAGCTGAATTTCTGTCGTAGTTCTATTTTGATGATTTTGTTACGTTAGGTAGTTCCCTGTATAGTGATTGAGTGCTTATTGTAATAAAAATAGGACTATTTTGAATGGTAAATCTAGGACTATTAGCTTAAGGATTGCTAAATTAATTAGAGAAGTATGTTGAATCCGGAGTTAGCAGTTTATTTTGGTCTAGCTATGGTTATCAATGTAGAACAATTTGGATCTATATGAGGAATAGTTTTGCAATTGGACATTGAATTAATAATCAACAGACGCTAGGGCGATAAGCAGTTCTAATAGTCTTCAGTAATCCATTTCTAAATTCATGATTCCTTTAAGTATTGAGTGTTGGTTTAATATTGTTAGTTTGAGTTAGTAATTGTTGTTGCTCAAATCCAATCATGCTTCCCGTCTGATTTTCCTTTATAGTGATAATTAGTAACTCACTAATAGATAAGCAAGTAAGGTAATCTTCATAATCATCGAGTGCATGTTGAATAATTTGTAGCATCTCAGTGTTTGTGTATTTAACTCGAGTTAAAATTTGGTCTGATTAAAGGCTTAACAGTCCACTAGCGGACGGTTTGGGCTTCAATGTCCTTCCCGGACAGCCCAGACTTCACACACGTAGCGACTTGTCAAGGCAGGTTGGCCATTTCGTTCCTGGGCAGACCTTGGGGCCCCAAAACCGTTGAGAGTTTGACTTAGTTGGAAGTCATAGGTTCAAAAGTAATAGCTCCTAAATAATGCTCATTAATTAGGATTTTATTTTGTTATTAGAGATAAATAGAGTAGAAAATCACAATTGCTTTAGGTTTACCTTTCTAAAATAAACGAGATGAGCCTCGCCAAATAAAACGTACAGATTGCGGGGCCCTCACAAACGTATGTATTAATTACTTAAAACTCGGGATCGGCCGCTTATCGAACTTCACGGCCTTTTCCCAAAATAACCACGCGTTAGTCTCTTTAGGCGCGTACTTTAAATAACATTACCTTCTTAAACCAGGGTGTACATTTATGTGACCCAAATCCAAATCTCAACGGAGTCGGAACATATCAAAATTGCGGGTACATTTATGTGGCGCGGTTCGAGATGCATTCTCGCGACGTTGCAATCTCTTTAAAAATAATAAATAATAGAAGTGGTTGATTAGCCCTTTTTTAAAAAAAAAATAAGTGAGGCGTGCCTCGCCGAATAAATTACAAATTGCGGGGCCCTCAACGGATAGTTATTTCAAATGCTTAGATTTTTAGACAGGCCGCATAGCGAACTTTACGGCTTTTTCTCAAAAATAACAATGCGCTAGTATCTTTAGGCGCGTATTTAATAATGTTATCTTCCTAAAATCGGGTGCACATTTATGTGACCCAAATCCAAATCTCAACGAAGTTGGAACGTATCGAAAGTTGCGGGTACATTTGTGGCGCAATTCGAGATGCATTCTCACGAGGTTGCAATTCTTTAAATAATAAATGATAAAAGCGGTTCAAGGTTAAAATTGGTACATAGGTTCAAAAATGTATTAAAATCAGATAAACAAGCCGAATATGACAGATGAGCAACCGTGCTAGAACCACGGAACTCGGGAATGCCTAACACCTTCTCCCGGGTTAACAGAATTCCTTACTTAGATTTCTGGTTCGCGGACTGTAATACAGAGTCAATCTTTTCCTCGATTCGGGATTCAACCGGTGACTTGGGACACCATAAATCTCCCAAGTGGCGACTCTGAATTAAATAGTAAATCCCGTTTCGATTGTCCTTTAATTGGAAAAACTCCCCCTACGCCCCTGCGAGTGCGGTGAAAAAGGAGGTGTGACAATAACAGATAAAGATGAGCGAAGACATGCTGCGAGGAATATCAAATTCTAACAATAAGCTAATAGAGAAGCATAATGAACCTCATATTTGTATCAGCAAGAATAATGAAGCAGTAACACGTGCACGACATCACTCTTCGTGCTTTTACTTTCGCCCTCACTATAAGGATCAACAGAATCGGCACGACATCACCCTTCTTGTATTAATTATCATAATCATGGCACGACATCACCCTTCGTGCATTAATTCTCACAATATCGACACAACATCACCCTTCGTGCATTAACTCTCAAATGATATGGCACGATATCACCCTTCGTGCATTAACACTCACAATATCGGCATGGCATCACCCTTCATGCATTAACACTCACTCATAATCATGCACGACATCACCCTTCGTGCTTTATACTCTTCCTCACCCAAAAAATAGAAACAATACGTCCTGGCAAGGGAATCAACAATATGAACAATAACATCTTGGCAAGGGATTCAACTATAACCAATCTCGTTTCAACAGTTACTTTACAAAAAAATAGATCTCAACCTGAGCCAATACTCAACAATGGTCAATTACCACGAAATTATATAAGTCATGTTCAACATTGATAATCATCAATCTAAGCATGGACCGTACACAACAGGGTCACAATAATCATGGTATAAGACTCACGGACATGCTTGACACCAACGTATAGATACTCGTCACCACACCTATACGTCGTACTCAACACTAACACTTAGCAAAAAAGACCACAACTCCTATTCCCTCAAGCTAAGATTAGACCAAACACTTACCTAAATTTCACGGAAAAAATCAAGCCTCAATTACCACTTTACCTCTCGGTTCCACTTCCAATCCGCTTGTACCTAGTCATAATTTACTTAATAACATCAATAAATGCTAAATAAACCAATTCTAATGCATGAATATAGATTTCCCAATGTTTTTCCCAAAAAATCAAAAATCAACCCCGGGCCCGCTAGGTCAAAACTCGAAGTTCAAACCAAAACTCGATTGCCCATTCACCTACGAACTCAAATATGCAATGGGTTTTAAAATCTGACCTCAAATTGAGGTCCAAATCCCCAAAATTTGAAAATCCTAATTCCTATCCAAAACACCCAATTTTCCATGAAAACTCCTAGATTTTGAAGTGAAATCATATAAAAGATTAAATAGATTGAAGAAGATGAGTTAGAAATCACTTACCTATAATTTGGAGAAGTTTGGGTATTTAAAAAATCGCCTAGGGATGTTTAAGATTTGAGAAAATTGCAAAATGATGAAAATCCCATCTGAAATCCCACTTAACAGGTCACAGTTATCACAATTGTGATCACGGGGTTCGCAAGTACGAACCCTTTGAAATACTGCTGCCTTCACATTTGCAAAGGAAACGTCGCATTAGCGACAGAAGGGCCTTCGCAATTCTAGCCCAGAGTTCGCATTTTCGAGGGTGGCCTGCCCAAGCCTGGTTTGCATTTGCGACATAATTGTCGCATTTCCCATGACTGCTCACTTCACAATTGCAAAGCCTGACCTTGCAATTGCGACATCAGAGGCCTGTGCAAAAATACCAGATGCACAATTGAGTTTCCTAAGTTCTAATCACTCTATGGCTTATCCAAACTCACCTGAGCTCTTGGGGCTCCAACCAAACATGCACGCAAGTCTAAAAATATCATACGGACTTGCTCGTGCGATTAAATAGTCGAAATAATACCAACAACTACGAATTTAACCTCAAATTCATGAAATACATAAGATAGTTCAAATTTCTCATTTCCTCAACCTAGGGCCCGATTTATACCAAATCAACTCCGATTCTTACGAAATTTTACATATTCGACTTTATTATTATTTTAAACCTGTACCGGGCTCTGAAATCAAAATACGGGCCCGATACCATTAAGAACACACGCCATTTCATTTCCAAAAGTATTTATATTTTCCAGCAAACAATTTTCTTTAAAAATTCATTTCTCCAGCTAGGGACTTCGGAATTAGATTTCGGGTGTACACCCAAGTCCCATATTTTACTACGGACCCTACGGATTTGTTAAATCACGGGTCCAGATCCGTTTACAAAAAATGTTGACCGAAGTCAACTTTAATTAATATTAAATAACAAATTCAATATTTTTCTTAAATTTACATAAAAGCTTTCCAGAAATGCGCCCGGACTGCGCACGTAAGTCAAGGTGAGATAAAAGGAGGTTTTTAAGGCCTCGAAACACAGATTTGACTTCTAAAACAAGAGATAATCTTTTGGGTCATCACACAAGTTCGAGATAGGTCGAATGCGAGTTGAATTCAAGCGAGGTCGAATGTTAATTCGGGTGAGGAGGACGAATGTTCATTCGAGCAAAGAGGCCGGATATTAATTCAGGCGAGGAGGTCGATTGTGAATTCGGGCAAAAGGGTGCTTGTGAATTCGGGCGAGAGGCCGAATGTTGATTCGGGCGTAGAGACCGAAAGTGAATTCGAGTGAGGAGGTCGAATATTAATTCGGGTGCGGTCGAATGTTGATTTGGGCGAGACGGCCGAAAGTAAATTCGCGCGTGGAGACCGAATGTGAATTCGGGCAAGGATGTCGAATATTAATTTGGGTGAGGTCGAATGTTAATTCGGGTAAGGTGGCCGAATGTTAATTCAGGCGTGGAGAACGAATGTGAATTCAGGCGAGGAGGCTGAGAATTAATTCAGGCGAGGCCGAATGCTAATTCAGGCAAGGTGGCCGATTGTGAATTCGGATGAGGAGGCCGAATATTGATACGGGCGAGGTTCGGGCGAGGCAGAATGTTGATTTAAGCGAGGCGGCTGAATGTTAGTTCAGGCGTGAAGACCGAATGTGAATTCGGACGAGGAGGCCGAATATTGATACGGGCGTGGAGACCAAATCTGAATTCGGGCAAGGCAGAATGTTGATTTAAGCGAGGCGGCTGAATGTTAGTTCAGGCGTGAAGACCGAATGTGAATTCGGGAGAGGAGGCCGAATGTTTATTCGGGTGAGGCGACCAAATGTTAATTCAGGCATAGAGACCGAATTTGAATACGGGCGAGGAGGCTGAATGTTATTTAGTGTGAGGAGGCCGAATGTTACTTTGGTGAGGTCAAATGTTTATTCGGGCATAGAGACCGAATGTGAATTCAGGCGAGGAGGGCGAATATTAATTTGGGTGAGGCCAAATGTTGATTCGGGCGAGGCGGCCGAATATTAATTCGGACGAGACAAAATGTTGATTCGAGAAAGGCGTCTAAATGTAAATTCGGGCAAGGCGACCGATTGTTAATTCGGGCGTGGAGACCGAAAACATGAATTCGGACGAGGAGGCCGAATATTAATTCGGGCGGGGCCGAATGTTGATTTGGGCGAGGTAGCCGAATGTTAATTCTGGCATGGAGACCGAATGTGAATCCGAGCGCCAAATATTAATTCGAGTGAGGTTGAATGTTTATTTGGGGTTAATTCGGGCTTGGAGACCGAAAATGAATTCGGGCGAGGCAGACGAATGTTAATTCAGGCGTGGAGACCGAATGTGAATTCGGTCGAGGAGGCCGAATAATAATTCGGGCAAGGCCAAATGTTAATTTTGGCAAGGCGAACAAATGTAAATTCGGGCGAGGCGGCCGAATGTTAATTCGGGCGTGGAGACCAAATGTGAATTCGGGCGAGGGGGCCGATTGCGAATTCGGGTGAGGAGATCGATTGTGAATTCGCATGAGGATGCCAAATGTTGATTCGGGCATGGAGACCGAATGTTGATTCGGGCGTGGAGGCCAAATATTAATTTGGGCAAGGCCGAATGTTGATTTGGGCGAGGCAACCGAATGTAATTTCAGGCGAGGCGGTCGAATGTTAATTCAGGCAAGGCGGCCGAATGTTAATTCGGGTGTGGAGACCGAATGTGAATACAAGCGAGGAGGCATAATATTAATTCAGGCGAGACCAAATGTTAATTCGGGCGAGGCGGCCGAATATTAATTCGGGCGCGGAGACCGAATGTGAATTTGGGCGAGGAGGCCGGATATTTATTCGGGCGAGGCGGCCGAATGTTAATTTGGGCATGGAGATCAAAAGTGAATTCGGGCGAAGCGACCGAATGTTAATTCGGGCATGGAGACTGAATGTGAATTCGGGCGAGGAGGGCGAATATTAAATCGGGCGAGGCAGACGAATGTTAATTCGGGCGTGGAGACTGAATGTGAATTCAGGCAAGGAGGCCGAATATTAATTCGGGTGTGGCCGAAATTGATTTGGGTGAGGCGTCCGAATGTAAATTCGGGAGAGGCGGCTGAATGTTAATTCAGACGTGCAGACCGAATGTGAATTCGGGCGAGGAGGCCGAATATTAATTCGGGCGAGGAGGCCGAATATTGACTCGGGCGAAGAGGCCGAATGTAACTTTTGTAATTTATGCAGTGTCGCTTTGGCGAAAACGCGGGTGAGTTTCATGCACTCATGCTTTTCCTACATATATCTGAGAGATTCACACGTTTTATGGGTTGACAGTCCAGTCCTAGTCTATATGGTCTCTTGGCATCTTCGAATTCGCTTTGGCGACGATCGTTCCCTGTTTGCGTATCTGGGAGATGCTCTTCTTCTATTCCACTTAGAAAAATAGTTAGTTAAAACCAAATGAAATTGTTCGTTACCTTGGTTTGATCGGTCGACGAGTGGAGCGGAGTGACCATGTTCCCTTCTCCGGTTATGCTTTTAGTGGTCGCTACCAATTTGGCAAGGCCATTTGCTTTGATATTCTGTGCTTGAGGGATTTGGTCGAGCTAGCATTCATCGAACTCGGGTAATGGCTTGCAGATATCGGCTTGGTATTTTTGCAGTATTTGTTCCTTGATTTGGAAAGTTCGTGTGACTTGATTGACAATGAGCTAAGAGTCACACAGTAGGATGACTCGTTTTGCTCCGTACTCGAATGCTAGCTTTAGACCTGCAAACACGCTCCAATCTCATGAATACCGGATATATTGCGCTCTATCCAACTTTTACATGCCTCTATATCGTTGTTGGCCGACTAGAGGCAACATCGATATCTGAGTAGATGAGTTTGATGGGGGTGGAGCTAACATGAATGCCATAGAATGTAGCAGGATTGTACACGCTTATTCTCAACGGGCCGTTTACCAATCTTAGTTACAACTCCAGAGAAATCCGAACATAGATAGTATTTGAGCACGATTCAATCGATACTTAACAAACACTCCCAGATATTCCATGATCAATTGTTTCAAAGTTGTAGGATGGCCGCATGACCAAACACAACATAATCGGACGAGAAAGCTGCTGCACTTATTTTACAAGTACAGGCTGTTGAGATTTTATTAAAGCAAGTCCCTAAAAATTTCAAGAAACTCAATAACGTCATTCATTTCAGCTTAGTGTATCCTCCACAAGATTCCCACCAAACATCTTTGAATAAGAAAATTAGCTGATTTTCACTATGTTAATTGTGGAACAACAAGTCTTGGAAGAGAGTCTTTTAATTTTGTATAAGCAAAGTGTTTACAGTACTTAGGACTGTTCACGGTTTGACGGAAAACCGATCCAAACCGAAAACCAAACCAAACCGATTAAGTAAACCGATATTTTTTTTGATTTTGATTGGTTTTGGTTTTAAATTTTAAAAATCGATAATATTTGGTTTGGTTTTGGTTCTATTATAAAAAATCGAAAATTAAACCGAACCAAACTGATTAATTATATACAAAATTTAATAATTATTTATATACAATATAATATCTTTTTCTAAATAATTTTAAATATTTTATGCAATTTAATTGTTATTTTGAATTTTGGTTTATCCTACTTATATCTTAAAAGATTGCCTAAGCCCAAAACAAAAGGAATCGGCCAATTTTCTTTTCCTTAAGAGACTTTAATTCTCTAACCCTCCGCATATACTTTTGCCTAACAGAAGAGTTAAAAAAAATCCTACCATAAGAGTAAAGAAAGCAAACTCAAACTGCAAGACTACAGTGGTTAAAGCTTGAGAAAGCAAACTTTTAGTTGTTTTTTTGTTCATTCTTTTCATATAAAGAGGTAAATAAACTTTCAGTTCGGAAAAAAAATATATAAAAAAGTATAAATTTAGTAAATTATTTTCAGATTATTGTCTAGTGTTGTTTCACTATTATCAACTTATTATTAGCTTACTACGAACCGAAAAACCGAACCAAACCGAACCAAACCGATGACAACCAAACCGGTGGTTTGTATTTAATTTGATTTGGTTTTGGTTTTAAATTTTTAAAAACAGATTAAATTGATTTGATTTTGGTTTTAATCAAAAACCGATCAAACGGAACCGTGAACACCCCTAACGGTACTAATACCTGAAGTACTCAATCATGTTCAATAACACAAAAGATTTTCAAAAGAAACCATTCTTCTATGTTAAGTATCCAAAAAGTACTTCAGTATATATTATGCCCAAGCAGAAGCGACCTATGCTACCTCAAGTACATAGGCTATGTATATAGAAAATGGGTAAGAATTGATTTTTAGAGATCTAGAGAAAACCAAAATTTTAACTAGAAAATTCTCACAGACAATGCCAAATTGTTTGACCAAAAAAGTAAGGGACATTTTTGTTAAACTAATTAAATAAGAAGATAGAGGGTAAATCCTAGTTAAGGATAATTAATTCTAGATCTGAGACGAATAACATGAATAGAAAAATAGAGTTGAGTATAAATGCTGGCAGTGATAATGGCCAGATTTAATAGTATGAAAAAGATGCATTAAGTAACATTAAATGACAATAAAATGTAAATAAAGAAAAAGATTCACCCAATCTTGAGTGAGGCCGATCCTCTTTCATTTGATAAAAGTAAATGATAGACAAATACAAGAATCTTAGGACCCTTTTCGGATCTAATGGAGGGCATGAGGTAACAGATAATCTAATCTCTTTAGTGAGATGTGTTTGTATATTTTCTAGAGAGAGAGAGTCTGCTTGTCCAGAGGTCCCCCCTTTTCTTGTTTATTCTCTCTTCCTATTTATAAAAGATATGCCTAGAAGACCCTAAAAAAGTACAACATCTATCTATACTACTCGACCTCGGCCTTGTTGATCATTGCTCGACCTCGGCCTTATAGATCACTGCTCGACCTCGGCCTTATTGATCAATGCTCGACCTTGGCCTTATAGACCACTGCTCGGCCTCGGTCTTGTTGATCACTGCTCAACCTCGGCCTTATAGGTCACTCCTCGGCCTCGGTCATTTTGATCACTGCTCGACCTCGGCCATATAGATCAATTCGATTCGCAGATTACTCATGACAAATATCTCTGCATGTCGAATTTCTTCGATTTGATTTTGACCCATACAGTCCTATCATTTGATCATTTAATATAAGCCAATTTTACCCTATACAGATAATCCCCCTGCTTTTCGGTGGCACATCTTTGTGTCATCGAAAAGTTGCTGAAGATTCCTTTTTTGGCAAATTTTTTTCTAAAACCCTCTAAGCAGTCTCTGATGCTTGATAAGATGCATATCTCCTTGCATTTAATGCCCCGAACATGTGTTGCCCATGATTCAGCAATATTTTTGCCAGTTCTCGAGGTAATTATGTCCATGATTTTTGTCGTCTATATCGTTACTTATACGCATCATTTTGCCTCTTTCACTTCTAAAAATTTCATAAGCTCTTTTATCCTTTTTGCGCTTAACTTCCTTCTACTTCCATCTCTCTCCAATTTTCTTCAATAAAACTCTAGCATCTTCTTGTTGTTATGTCTTCTTTCAAGGAATATTTTAAGAACTTTGGTCTTCTCTTTAGCGGAGTTCGTAAGAGAAGCAAAGAGAAAGATATTGATTTTGATATTGATCCTCCTATGGTAAGAACCATCATACCCAAACATTTGAGTATTGCTAATGACTTCCAAGGGAAGTTTTTTTCTGCAAACCCTCAAACTTGGGCCGTTGGCAGGTATCCTTCTTCTATTCGTCCTTCTAGTATTCCTACTGTGAGGGAGGATTGTAATTGCCATGACCTAATTATCATTGCTCCTGACCTGGTGGAGCGGGTTACCTTCACAAGAAAGGATTTACATATGTCTATACGTACCCAATCACTTTGGGATCGAGTTTTTGAGCAGGGGCCTTGATCCCGTGATATTGGAGTTATGACACTAGTACCAGGTCTACTTGGCACAAGTAGGCCTTTATGTGGCGAATGGTCGCTTGTTTGCGCCGGCTGTGCATGAAAATGGGGACAACCCTAACCCTAGCACATATAATGAACCTCTACTCTCCAAAAATCTTCCGTGGGGAAGCAATAAACTTCAACAAACGTGGCCACCATGCTCTACTTACCGACATGGATGATGATAATGACTGTGGGTGGATGAAATAATTTGTCATTATTGCAACTAGAGACATCATCCCGGCCACAACTCCATCTTTTCCGGAATCATGGAATCGCTCACGTAAGTTTGTAATCTATCTCTTTTTCTGCAAAAAGGCCATTCCCTATCATTGCTAACCCTTTTGTTTTTTGTTATTTCAGCTATTCGGTGGACACCGCCAAGGGTTGAAAGCTTGGACCAATGGGTTTAAAAATTTTTGAATATTACTATGCCAAAGACCTGTCGATGGAAGGAGTTGGTCCCTAAATACGAGTAGAAGGCTAAGAACCACGATAAACTAATTCTTTCTACTTTCTGTATATGTAGGTACATAAGAAAACTTGCTAATTATACCTTTTTATTTGACTCAGGACTCTCGCAGGGTTCTATTACCTACCCCGAAGGCGAGGTTTTGGCCGATCCCATGGAGGCTGCGAGGATGTTGCCGGAGGCTCTCATTGGAAGTGGAGCCCTCAGATCTGCCTCCAGTGCATGTGCTTCTTCTCGGAGTCCCCAGCTAGAGAACAAGCAACCAAAAAGACAACATTCTTCCCCGATTCGGGATAAAAATTAGAAATTAAATAAGGCCACACCCGAGCTGACCACATCCACTATGGTCATTGATGATGATGGGGAAGCTAGTAATGATGAGGCTTCCCTCCAACAGAGACAATGATCTTCATCAGCTCGACATAATTCTCGACATGGAAAGCTTAGAACCCCAACCGAAGGCGAGGTCTGAGCCCTTTCAGAAGAAATGAATATAGTAGAAAATGTCGATTCTTACTTTCTAATCCCAGTTGCTATCTCTGGTCCTATGAGGTCGGAAGCCGAGCCTTTTCTGCCTTTTGTTGATGAACAAACAATAATCAGCACTGCCTCTATTGCAACTGCTTCTCTACCCATAGTACTAACAACTTCATTCCCCTCTACACCGACCACACCTTCGCAATCAGCGTCCGCTGCACCTCCTCCGCCGGCCACAAATGCCCGAAAAGAGGATGTTTATCCTCCCCAGTCCCATGTCCACGGGAACTTAGGGCACAACTACTCATCCCTTAATCCAGATTCTCGAGGGAGGGGGAGTGTCACTTTCTTGGTTTTAACGGGGTGCCATCTGTTATCCAGGTCGGTGGAGCTTGCCAACTATCTGAAGCCGTTGGCTTCAGAAAAAAGATAAGAAGAAAATACATTCCCAAGGGGAGTGTATGCTGAATAATGCCATGTACAATGCGGCAACGGTACCATACTTGTTCTCACACTGCTTGTTTTTTATTCATCCGTTATAGTAAGGTTTTTGACTTTGATATACATTTTGTACACCAATTTCCTTGCTTCTGAGGGCCTTCAGATGTTGATCCTCGATAAAGAAGGACTTATGTTCGAGCGGGATCAACTATTGGCCGAGATGGACCAAATTGTTACTTGCCTCCCAGTGTTGGAAGCAAAATCTACTGAGACGAGTGAACTAGAGGCTCGCTTGCAGCAAAGCAAGTAGGAAGTGATGGCCATTAGCCAAGAAGTCGCTCAGCTAAATATACAGTTTCAAGAGGCTAAGGCTAAATAGGCTAATGTCCAAGATGTTGTGCTCGCTGCTGTTGAACGCTAGTCTACCTCTATTGAATGAGTGAATAACTTAGAGGCAGCCTTGAACATGAAGCCGGAGAGGCTGCTGTTGCCGAGGAGAAGCGAGCTTGGAAGGAAGAAAAGTATAAGAATATCATGGAGCAAAACTAAGTTCACATATCAACAATATGTGATCTTAATATTAGCCTTGGCACCACTGGATATGAGCGGGATGTCCTTTTAGCTAAGGTTGACAGACATAAGGCAAAGCTCAAACACCAAGGAGATTCCCTCATTTTTGAAAAAGACATACTCTATGTACCATATGAGATGGAAAACCTTGGAGGAGGCCAAAGCGAACGTCATTATAGTACCGATGTAGCTGACTCTTCTAGTACCAGTTTTGAGTATTTGGGAATCGAGGAGGAACTTGAAGAGAATGCTGATGAATGCCAAAATCTTGTATTAGCGGCAGATCCACCCACTTCTCCCGGGGAAGGGGCGTAGATGCTTCTCTTTCACCGAGTTCCGGTGGCGATAACGTTTAAATATTTCCTTTTTTCTTTTGTTGTTTTCCTTTTGTACTTTTGTACTTATGTTGTACGACATGTTGATAAATAAAGAGGAATTTTTGTTTAAGTATTGAGCAAAGTTTATCATTTATCGTCGAATTAGATAAGGCTTCGAGTGTATTTTCTTCTGGTAGCTTTTGGGTTCCGGGTATAAATTCTTCCAGAACCAACCCTTTACTATGAGAGTTTCATAAGAGAGGTCCCTCTCATGTTTAAGGTACTCTTGATGAGGACATCTCATGTTCATTTTGGCATAAGCATTTGATGTTTTTAGTTAACTTTCAAATGATAAAATCAATTCATCGTTTGGACAAAAAACAAGATAAAAATAAAAGGACTTTATTTTATTCCCTCTATCTTAAAAAGTACACAAGCATTCATTTCCTAAAAAAGAAATTGTCAATACATGTGACTAACTTGTACAATATTTTTCTACGGGGATAGTTGTGCAGTCACTGGTCCCGATAAGACGTTATAGTTCCCGGGTCTCGTAGTCCTTGTTTTCTTAGCAATCATGTTTCCATATTCTCATACTATTCTCCCCCCAGTGTTCAAATGTGAAGTATGCGAATTGGAACAATGGAAGTCTTGCTCCTTTAAGGAAAAACACTTGTGAACGGTTGGATAATCTTTGGTTTGAATCCATCTAGCCAAAAATTATCTAACATCCCGTAATGGCTTGTTGTTTTAGTGCCTTCTCATTTAAAGGTCTTAACTTTGTTGATGATATTTCCTTCGTTGTATTCTTTTTGTTGTTGCCTCGTCAAAAATCGTGCTAGAAAAACCTAATAGGGAAAAAAACTGGTCGAAGAGAAAAAGAGTACAGAACATACTTTTAGTGTAGGCAAGACCCATCAGCAATAATACCTTTTAAGGTGAGTACCAAGACAAAACAAAGCTCAATCAAAACAGGGCCAGTGCAGCCGCACACCATTCTATGCGGCCTGCAAAAGTTAAGTTCAGAGAGGTTGCTTTTCAAGCCATAAGGTAATACGGCCGCAAAAGGGTTTTGTGCGGTCCACATTGGGTTCACCGCGGCCGCACTCGGTTTTGTGCAGTACGCAGAGCCAAGGTTCAGAGAGATGGCATTTTGGAGGATGAAGCCCAATGTGGTCCGCGGTCCATTTCATGCAGACTGACTAGAAGCCACCGCGGCCGCACTCGATTTTGTGCGGTCCGCATTGCCTAAGTTCAAAGAGCAGATTATTGGATCCTAGAGCCTTAGTGCGGCCGCACTCGATTTTGTGCGGTCCGCACTAGCTCCGCAGGGATATTTTTTTCCAGAATTTTTAGCTTAGTATAAATAGCTTTTTCTCCCATTTTTAGGTCATAAGATAGTTTTGTACTCAGAGTTGCGCTCGTGACTTCATTTCTTTTACCTATTTTGAGTAATTTTAGCTTAATTTCAATATTGAATCTTCAAGTTTAATTTAGCAATTAATTATTATGAGCTTTTCTTCATCTATTGCCTTGTTTTCTTCTCTAATTATGAGTAGCTAGACCCATAAGCTAGGGTTGTGGCTCAACCCTAGTGTGGGTAATTGATGGGTCTTGTGTTTTAGGGCTTGATTGACTATGGGTGTTTGATATTTGGACTAATTACATGTGTAATTGTTGAATTAGTGGTTGCAAGCACTAGTTATTATTTAGTTGACTTTGGCTCTTCTTGAGAAAGAGAGCTTAAGTCTCTGAAATTGGTCCAACAAGGAACTAGGGCGTACTCAAGAGATTGATATCCCCAATTAAAGGGTTAAACCTAGAGATAGTAATACCCGACTTGAACCTCAATTGCTTGCACAAATTTGCATACCCAATTGGACTTGATAAAGTCAATTAGAGCAAAATCACTTGAACCATTGAGAGGTGTAGAGTGAGTAGAATCGTGCAATGGTTATATCATACTCCCCAAATATGACAATCTAGTCTTAGACTCAAGAATTTGTTAATTAACCACCTCGGAGAAAGACACTACCCTAGCGCCTTTTATCTATTTGATCAATTCTCAATAGTCTAATCTTAGCTTTATTTAGCATCGTAGTATTATACAATTAGAAGTAAAATCAAAACCCAAAAATGTTTAGAAGTGTAATTTGGAACAAATACACAACTCCACTTTAGATAGACACTCAACTCCAACATCTAGCTCCTTGTGGAAATCGATCCCGACCTCATCGGGTAAAAGTTGCTTCGACCTCTCTCGCAACTCAATAGTAGCGCAGGGTTGGCCTCGATCACTTTTTGGCGCCGTTACCGGGGATCTAACGGTTTTGGCTATCTATCTATCTAGTTTTGTGTATTGTTCTTCTTTCCTTCTTTGTTACTAATTTGTGTGTGTCACAACTTCAGGTACCAAATGGCAGCAAACAACGCCAATGACCCTCTTGGAAATGTGATTGCGGGGGAAGAGGTAGTTGATGTTAGAGATGTTGAGGTGCCTATTGTACCTCAAGTACAATGTAGAGGCCACTAGGCCAATATTAATGCCAATGACAATATTCCAGACCCCCCTCCGCCACCTCCAATAATGGCTCCTCGAGTGCTTCCGAACCAAGGCTATGCAAGTGCTATTATCCCATCCCGAATTCGGGCTGGCAATTTTCAAATAACCAATGTGATGCTGACATTGCTAGAGTAGCGTGGGTATTTCACGGGCGCTGCCAATCAAAATGCTTACAAACATCTCAAGGGGTTCGTGGATACCTGTTGGTGGAGCAAGAAAACTAATGTGTCCGAAGATGCACTACGGTTGAGACTCTTCCCATTCTCACTTAGAGAGAAGACATTGGATTGGCTTGAGCAACTTTCCAACCATTCCATCACTACTTGGGATGAGTTGGCGGACAAGTTCATTGCAAAAAATTTCTCACCGGGGCATATGGCTGCATTGAGAGATGAGATTTTATCTTTCAAACAGGAGCCAACCGAACCTTTGCATGAGATTTGGGAGCATTATAGAACAATGGTGAAGGAATGCCCCAACAATGATATGACCAAGGCGATGATCCAACAGACTTTCTACCGGGGCATTAATACAACAAACCAGTGCATAGTGAACCAACTTGCTGGGGGCAACTTCATGAAGCTGTCTTATGATGAGGCTTGTGACATTCTTGACGAGATGGCTGACACTTCTTCTGCTTGGTAAAGTAGAGCCAATGTGCCCCAGTTTGACCCCACGGTTACTTATTTGCACAAGGCGTTACATGATCATGGGCAGGCTATAGCTGAGTTGACAACTACAATGAACCAACTAGCAAAGGCACATTTGCAACAAGTTCAAAATCCTCACCAAGTGAATGCTATGGAGGGTGTCAACATGCTAGTCAACAAAAGAAGACAAAGAGGGCAACAACACCAAGGGAATTCGGAGCAATTTGATAATGATTATGGGGGATTCCAAGATGATAGTTATGATGGGTAGAATGAAGAGGTGCAATACATGAATAATTATCAAGGCCAAAGGGGAAATTCTTCCAACCAACGACAATGGAGACCCCAGGGCAATTGGGGCAATCAACAATAAGGCAATGGTAATTGGGGGAGAAACAACCAAAACTCCAACTGGGGAAATCAGAACAACAATCAAAACAATCAAGGAAATTGGAATGGTAACAACAACAATTGGGATGGTAACAATAATCAAGGTGGATGGAACAATGGCAACCAAGGAAACCGGGGGAAAGGCTTTCAAAGGCCCCAATGTACCAACAACCGAACAATCCGCCTCCATTTCCATCCCAAGGTCCTAGTTCTTCTAACAATGATATGGGGAGAATTGAAATGATGTTCGAACAAATGATGAAAAAGAATGCGGATTCTGATGCACAGTTGGCTTCCCACAATACCTCAATCAAAAACTTGGAGTTGCAATTAGGCCAAATCTCACAGTCTTTGAATACTTGTCCTAAGGGGGCTCTACCTAGTGATACGGTGGTTAACCCGAAGGGTGGGAACAATCATGTTATGGCAGTAACTACAAGAAGTTGGAAAGGCGATGATGTGAATGCCTCCAAACAAAAGCAAATTTTGAGTGATGAAGCTGAGTTGCAAGAAGATGAAGTTCCTTTGGTGGTTGAAAATGTGATTGATAACAATGTGAACAAAGAAGTGAGGATTGATATTCAAGATGCCGAGGTGGAAACTCAAAATGACGTGAACCCATCTAGGGAACACGTAATAGACATGCCGGAGCTGGTTGTGCACCTTTGCCAAGGCCACCTCCGCCTTATCCTCAAAGGCTCGCGAAGCAGAAAAGCGAGAATCAGTTTAAAAAGTTCATTGACATGATGAAGAGCTTGTCCATTAATGTGCCTTTGGTGGAGGCTCTTGAACAAATGCTGGGCTATGCTAAATTCATGAAGGACTTGGTAACAAAGAAACGGTCTATGGATTGTGAAACTATAAAGATGACTCACCAAGTTAGTCTATAGTGCACTCAATGGCCCCGAAGCTTGAAGATCCCGGTGCTTTCACCATTCCTTTCACCATTGGGAGTGCGTACTTTGCTAAGTCTCTATATGATTTGGGGGCTAGTATCAATTTGATGCCCTACTCAGTTTTCAAGACTTTAGGTATTGGGAAATCGAGGCCGACTTCCATAAGATTTCAAATGGCGGATAGAACAATGAAGAGACCATATTATTGATGATGTCCTTGTCCAGGTGGACAAATTTATCTTGCCAGCTGATTTTCTGATCTTGGATTGTGAGGTGGATTATGAAGTTCCAATCATATTGGGAATACCTTTCCTTGCTATGGGGAAGGCCTTAGTTGATGTGGAAGCAGGGGAACTCACCTTTCGGGTGGGTGATGAAAAGGTGGTCTTTCATGTATGCAAGTCAATGAAGCAGCCCAACAGTACCGAGGTGTGCTCTTTTGTAGACCTTGTCACAGTAGTGATAGTTGATGATACCAGTGCAATGATCAATGTGGAAGACCCTCTTGAGGCCGTATTGTTGAATCTTGATGTCAATGAGGATGCAAGCCGGGTGGAGTGTGTGAATGCTTTACATGGAATGGGCTCATATTCTTATGAGCCTAGAAAACTTTCTTTGGATCTCGAGAATAAAAAGACTCCACCAACAAAGCCTTCAATTGAGGAACCTCCGGTGTTGGAGTTGAAGTCGTTGCCTCCACACCTCAGGTATGAGTTCTTAGGCCCAAGTTCTACTTTGCCAGTTATTCTTTCCTCTTGTCTTACTAACATGCAGGTTGATACCACATTGGCAGTGCTTCAAAAGTGGAAAAAGGCAATTGGATGGACTTTAGCTAATATTAGGGGGATAAGCCCCACATTCTGTATGCACAAGATTATTCTAGAAGATGATGCAAAGACCTCCTTGGTGAATCAAAGAAGGTTGCACAAAGTAGTGCAAGAAGTTGTGAAAAAGGAGGTGATCAAGTAGTTGGATGCTGGGTTTGTGTACCGGTTGGAGGGTATGCATGTACTACTGCAAGCTGAATAAAGTGACCCGCAAGGATCGCTTTCCATTGCCTTTTCTTGATCAGATGTTAGACCAACTTGCTGGGCGCGCCTTCTACTATTTATTGGATGAGTTTTCTAGATACAACCAAATCTTGATTGCTTCGGAAGATTAGGAGAAGACCATATTCACTTGTCCATATGGAACCTTTGCCTTTTCTCAGACGCCTTTTGGGTTGTGTAATGCACCGGCTACATTTCAGTGGTGTATGATGGCCATTTTCACTGATATGGTGGAGGATATTTTGGAGGTGTTCATGGACGACTTCAGTATTGTGGGTGATTCATTTGATGAGTGTTTGAAAAATATTGATAGAGTTTTGGCCCGTTGTGAAGAAACTAATCTTGTTCTCAATTGGGAGAAATGCCACTTTAATGGAAGAGGGCATAGTTTTTGGCATAAAATTTCAAAGCATGGTATTGAGGTTGACAAAGCAAAAATAGATGTGATTTCAAGGCTCCCTCCCCCTACCTCTGTCAAGGGAGTTAGAAGTTTTCTTGGGCATGCGGGGTTCTACAGGAGATTCATTAAAGACTTTTCGAAGGTAGTGAATCCCCTATGCAAGTTATTGGAAAAAGATGCCAAGTTCGTGTTCGATGATAAATGTATGTAAGCCTTTGAACTTATCAAGCATAAATTGACCACCACTCCCATCATTATCGCATCTAATTGGAGCTTACCCTTTGAGTTCATGTGTGATGCGAGGGATGTTGCGGTTGGGGCGGTTTTAGGTCAAAGAGTGAACAAAATGTTTCATCCGGTGTACTATGCGAGTAATACAATGACTGACGCTCAAGTGAAGTACACGGTGACCGAGAAAGAACTTTTATATATTATGTTCGCGATGAAAAAATTCCGGCCATATCTCATGGGTGCTAAGGTCATAATTCATACCGACCATGCCGCACTCCGGTACTTGATGATGAAGAAGGATTCCAAATCTAGACTGATGTGATGTGTCTTGTTACTTCAAGAGTTTGATTTGGAGATTGTGGACCGGAAAGGTAGTGAAAGCCAAGTGGCAGACCACTTGTCCCGCTTGGAGGAGGAGGGGAGGCCTTGTGATGGCCTAGATATCAATGATTCATTTACCGACGAACAACTCCTTTCGGTGTCGGTGAATGGTATGCCATGGTTTGCGAACATTGCTAATTTCCTTGTGACTGGTGTAATCTTGTGTGAGCTCTCTTCTAACCAAAGGAAGAATCTCAAACGGGATAGTTTGGATTTCTATTAGGATGAGCCGTACTTGTTCAAGATTTGCACGGATGGTGTGATCTGAAGGTGTGTCCCAGAGGAGGAACAATTAAGTATCTTAGAGGCTTGCTATTCCTCACCCTATGGAGGTCATCATGGTGGGGTGAGGACCGCCTCGAAAGTTCTTAGTTGTGGGTTTTATTGGCCAACATTGTTCAAAGATGCAAGTGATTTTGTGAAGAGATGCGATGAAGCCAAAGAGCGGGTGGAATTTCGAAGAAAGATAAGATGCCTCTCAATACCATTCTTGAAGTGGATATCTTTGATGTATGGGGCATTGATTTCATGGGCCCATTTGTTAGATCTTGTGGGAACACATACATTCTTATGGCGGTTGACTATGTCTCTAAGTGGGTTAAAGCCGTGGCTTTACTTAACAATGAGGCCTGGAGTATTGTTGCATTTCTCAAGAAGAGCATTTTTACAAGGTTTGGTACTCCTCGTGCAATCATAAGTAATGGAGGGTCTCATTTTTTCAATAGAACTTTTGACACTTTACTAGCAAAGTATGGTGTCAACCACAAGGTTTCTACTCCCTATCATCCTCAAGCGAGTGGCCAAGTTGAAGTCTCGAACAGGGAAATGAAGAGTCTATTGTCAAAGATGGTCAATGCAAATAGGACCGATTGGTCAAAGAAGTTGGGTGACGCTCTATGGGTTTATAGGACTGCTTACAAGACTTCGATTGGTATGTCTCCGTATCTGTTGGTGTTTGGGAAAGCTTGACATCTACCGGTTGAGTTAGAGCACAAGGCCATGTGGGCTTTAAGGAAGCTAAATCTTGAATGCGATGTTGTAGTCAATCTTCGTATGGAGCAGCTCAATGAACTTGATGAATTCAGATTCCATGCCTACTCCAGTTCGTCCTTGTATAAGGACAAGATGAAGTACCTTCATGATAAATATACTCGTGGAAAGGAGTTCAAAGTGGGCGATTTGGTTCTTTTGTTCAATTCTCGATTACGTCTGTTTCCGAGAAAGCTTAAGTCAAAATAGAATGGACCCTTTGAAGTAGTGCTTGTGACTCCTTTTGGTGCCCTTGATTTGAAAAACTAAAATGGGAAAATTTTCAGAGTAAATGGGCATCGGGTCAAGCACTACTTGGGAAAAATTGATGACAGCTACGTGGTGGCACTTCTTCATCTCAAATGATTTGATGGTATCCTGCGTTGTGCCGCGACGTTAAATCAGGCGCTTCTTGGGAGGCAACCCATATGTTTTTCTTCTTATTTTTCTTTGATTTTCATTGTAGTGTAGGGTTTATTTTTGGACTGACTGGTTGTGAGATGTTGTAGGATTATGTTGATGCAGTGCAGGAAAAAGTTAGAAAATGACTACTCTCTAAAGATTGTCAATGCGGACCGCACTGCCATTTTGTGTGGTTGTAAAGACCTCAGTGTGGGGGCAAGAAATCAATGCGGACTGCGCTGATGAATTGCCAAAAGTGGAGGTTCTCTGAAGTTTACCACCGCGACCGCATTGAATTTTGTGCGGTCAGCGGTTGTCCACTGCGGCTGAATTGCATTTTGTGCGGACCGCAGTGGTTGTCTTGCCTGAGCCTTGTGGTTTCGAGCACCGTGGACCGCGGTACCATTTTGTGTGGTCCGCGGTGGGTAGGTATGTTGGGCCGGCCCCAGGACCTTCTCTATAAATAGGACCTGATGCCCTCCTTTTACACTTTTCGACCCTTTACTCTCAAAACTTAAAAAATTCACTGTTCATCTCCCTTCTTGCTCGTAATTAAGTGCTAAGACTCATCTATATTTCTTACTTCTCACATCTGGTAAATCTAACTTCTTCTCAATTGTTTAATTTTATTATTTTCATTACATTTTTTTTCTTAATTCTTCTTCCTCCCTTCCCGTTTTTCCTTCTAATTTGTAGCTTAGGGTAGTTAAATTGCTGTGTTAATTAGGATTAGGTAGTAAATGACTGAACCAAATTAGGGACTCTTCATTAGGTGAAAAGTGGACTTAATTTGAACATATCATGAACCCTAGGTTGGTGCTACTACTTGGTACTCAGTGCGGACCGCGGTGGATTTTGTGTGGTTCGCAATGGTATTTTGTGCGGACCACATTGATGAAGTTCTGAAACCTGATCATTGAGGACTGCGGCCGCATTGCATTTTGTGGGGTCGGCGGTGCCTCAATGCGGACCGCAATGGCATTTTGTGCGTCCGCGGTGCATTTATTCAGAGAGTGGGTAGTTTGAACCCCACCTCTATGCGGACCGCGGTGCCATTTTGTGCGGTTCGTATTGGCCTCTTTGCGGCCGCACTGCATTTTATGCGGTCTGCACTCTATAATAATAGATACTATATGTAACATGTGAACTTAATTATTTTTTTGGATACTAACAAAGTCTAATGAATGTTGTTTGCAGACAATGGTGAAATCACGAGGCAAAGGTGGTGAACAACCGGGCAAGGGAGAGTCATCCCGGGGTGGTAAAGGCAAGAACATGATAAGACTGACCCTACGATTCCGTCAAAACATAAAGAACATAAGAAAAATCATCAGAGTTGCTCTATTGATCATTCGGGGAGTGAGTACGAGCCCTCCCTGGAGGCATCATCAGACTCCGTACCAGAGTACATTGCTGACTGGCTGGAGAGAAATAGATTGAGAGATCACCCCCAGCATCCCCCATTGCCCAAGCTTAAGTTCCTATATCTTCTGAGTCGTCTAAGGGCTCAGCTGACGGCAGTGGAGATGAGTACTCCACCTCTCCCACAACTTCATTATCCGGAGAGGATGCAGTACCGAAGGATGGGGAAGAAGCACAAGGGGGTGAGCCCCAAGTTGGCGGGGTTGAGCGGACTAGGAACCCGGAGGCATGGGAGGACCGGTTCGCCAGTGAGATTGCCTACCACAAGTTTAGAGAGTGGTGGCCAGAGAAGAGGTTGATTTCGGAGAGAAAAATCATTACTCGGGATCTTTTGCCTCACAATCCAAATGTGTTGATGCAACTCAATGATAGAGTTGGATGGGACTACTTTATCGGGCAAGTGGATAACACAAATGAGCATTTGGGGAAAGAATTCTACATCAACGTAGCCCACATCAAAAAGGGTACCACAATCACCAAAGTCAGGAACTTGAAAGTGAAGTTTGATGGCAAGACCATCAATGACTATTTAGGCTTCACAGAGGAGGATGAGTCCCTCTACCTTGACAAGATGAAATTGGGTGAAGAGGCCCGTCCGTGGTTGGCGGAGTACTTGGCAATCCCAGGTACCACTCCCGATTGGCTGACTGCGGGGGTAAAAATATTGAGGAGGACACCGAATTTTAAGGCAAAGGGGTGGGAGACATTCGTGTGCAGTAGGCTAGATCCTACCACCCATGACAACTCACTCCCACTTCACCTGGCGATCTTAGTTGCATCAATAATGGTAGGGTACCCGATCAATTTCGGGAATATGATGTCCCGGGTTATTTCACGGGTGGTGAGTGAGGGTGACAGGTCCTACCCATTCCCCAACTTTCTGACAATGTACTTCGAGGACCTCAATGTGGAGAAGCGGGGATTTGATGTAAAGGTGAAGGTGAAGGCACCCTTCTCATGGTATAGCCTGTAGGGTGATGACAACACCAAGGGAAAGCACTCCAAATGAAAATCCATTGTTTCAACTGGCCAGTCTGAAGGGCCACTAGTAGTAGTGACTACTCCACAGCCTCCTCCCACTGCAGCAAATATGGCCCCTGGTCCATCTATCTCCACAGAGCCAGAGATACCTTCCACCTCTGCCTATCCATTGACTGCCCACCGTCTGAGCCAGACCCTTACTAGCATCAACAACTTGATGTAGACAACTACTTCTAAGTTGTATGTGTTATCTACTACCATGGCAGCTCAGTCAGCTCCTCCGCCTCCATAGGTCCCATGGTCTATTGAGGATTCTCTCAAGGATATTCTGGACAACCAGAAGAATATCCTTGATACTCAGAATGTGCTCACGGGTGCTGTTATTTCACACGGAAAGGCTCTCAAGAAGCTTACTAAGGAGGCCAAGAAGATGAGGAAGACTCGGGCTTCCAAAGAGTCCGTGAAGGAGTTACGGGTTGAGGTTGACAGGTTGAAGGCATATCACCTGCCTTTGGATTTGCTACTACATGACCCGGTGCCAGAAGCCCATCCCCAGCCAGTGCAGTCGGAGAGGCCTCCTAAGAGGAAGAGGGTGATCCCCAGATAGATGATGCAGTGATCCAGTTGGCAGACCCACCGGAGTCTTCCTCTAGTCAGCCACAGGATGCAGCTCAGGAGCCTGTCCAGGTTCAGGTCCCAGCAGCAGAGCCACAGGTCACAGGGAGCTAGTCTGAGGTTCTTGAGCATATTGAGGACCCAGGGACCCAGACAGAGGACCCCATGTAGGAATATGGCCCATAGGGAGTTTCTGTATCCTATTTCCTTTATTTTTGGTGCTTATTTTGCTTAGTTGGCATTGAGGACAATGCCAGCTTTTATTTGAGGGGGTAGGCCCTACTTTGATTGATTTGGATGACTGTATATATATGACAGATTGTTATTTCTTTCTTTCTTTTTCATCTTTGGTATGTATATAATTTCCGCATTTCATTACATTTTTCGTACTTTTTTTACCTTGGGTCTGTATATAAAAGTTATGTTACATTGTATATATTCATCTCCCTTATTGTATATTCGATTAAACCCCCCTCTTGAAAATATTCATTTTACTTTCCACAATTTTTCTTTCTTAGCTTCTTATTTATGTTCGTAGCTTCTTGTTTTGGATTTATGCAATAAGCCTTTGGTTTTCTTAATGCCACGGTTCTTTCCAAAGGTGGAGTTTGTGTGAACCGGGTGGCTCTTCCCGATGGTGGATGGCATGACTACCTTCTTAAGGCTTTGAGTCTGTTTTTCTTTTCTTTTTGCTTTCTAGTAGTTAGTGGTAAGGGTGCCTCAAGCAAAGCTTCACTTGGGCCTAGCACATTTGCCTTTGATCTTATGGTAAAAAACAAATCGTTGTGTATAGGATGGTGAAAGTGGTGACCTTGAGACTCTTATGTTGGTTGATAATCATCAAGTGGTTTTTCGGGACCATTGTGGGCTCAAATCTTATCTAAGGTTGTTGTGGGCCCGCGACTCTGTGTCTTTAGCGATCCCATAGCTTGAGTGGTGAGAAATTGCATTGTAATTCCGAGTCCCGAGCCATTGGTCTAGAACTTGCCCTGAATGTTTGTTGAGGCAAAATCCTAAGTGTAATTTGACTTGAGACATGATTATAGGCTCTCTTTGATCTAAATGATAGCCTGAACACATCCATATCCTACCAATGATAAAATCTCTTGTCAACTCTTTTGAGCCCTAGACCTTTTTCCTTTAATAACCACGATACAAGACTTTACCTGTTCTAAAAGATACCCTCTCTTGGCACCCAATCTTTCCTTAGCACATAGCAAAAGTATAAGTTTGGGAGGGAGGGGAGAGACGAGGATTGCAACAAAGTGATAAATGGCACAAAATGAAGAAAAGGAAAGGCAATGAAAAAGAAAGAAAAGCAAAAAGACAAAAAAGAATGTTCAATGTAGAAATGAATAAAGGGATCAGGGGCGGATCTATGTGTATGGAATGGGGTGGTACGTCACCCGCAAGCTTTGGTAGAGACTATGCAATAGTATATATACATGTATGTATATATAGAAGGAATGTGTACAAATAATATAAGTGGCACCCCCATTAACAAAATGGTTCAAGGTGCCACTGGCAAGACACTACCATTACCACCTTGGTGGTAGGGGATCGATTCCACCCTAGCACAATTGTTTTAAAAGTTTTTTATGCATTTAAGACCGCATACTACAGGGAGGTTTACTCCTTTGCTTCTTCTTTCTTTTTCCTTAATTACTCTTATTTGTTTGTTAGTAGTTTCTATTGAATTTTTTTTAATTTTATTAGTTTATTTTAAAATTTCTTTTCTCCTTTTTTAACATAAAATATAAAAATCTTTTCCTTTCACAAATATATTTTTCCTTGTAAAAAAAAAAAAACTCCACTATTATGTTTTCCCAACTCCTTCATAATTTATGAATAGATGATAAAAAATTAATTTTTTCTTCGGGAGCACAACCCCGGTAAATCTATTTGCAAAAGTAATAATAATAATAATAATAATAATAATAATAATAATAATAATAATAATAATAATAGAAATCCTTGAATAAGTTACTGTTCTAATCAAAGATGAAACTTTATTTTGTTGTCAAATTGCTCTAAAGTAGGACAATTTTATATTACATTGAGTGAATTTTTATAAAAAATAGTGAATTAAATAATGTTCGAAAACTTACTTTTTTTCTAATGTTTAGAGTGCTTATTAGTATAAGTTTTGCTTTGAGTATCAAAATATAAATTGATAAAGAACTTTTTTCTTATACAAAATACATACTCCAATTGAATCTTATGCTTTTTTTCCATGTTATCATAATAAATTTTATTTTTTTTGCTCGATCGATTTGTCTATATTAACCTCAAAGACGAATAACCCGAAGCGAAACCCAAATAAAAAAACTGATTAAATTTATACCCTATCTAAACAATATAAATTATAACATGACTACATTCAAAATTTATGGCACCCGGAGCCTCTAAATCCTAGATACGCCTATGAAAAGGATTCAATAAAAGCAAAGAATGAAAGGTGTGGAAAGTTGAGAAAGGAGAAAAGATTTGAAATGAACAAGAAAGAGTGACAACGTGTCTCTCTAACCCCATAGAAAGAAGTGAAATGACTTAAAAAATCAAGTGAATGTGTGCCAAAATGAAGCAAAAGAAGTGCTTTAGGGAAGATGGAACCTACTTAGACCAAACATTTCCTACCCTGAACCATAAGCCTTCACTATGTTTCCACAAAAGCCCTATATAATCTTGAGTTGAATGAAACTTACATTAGTGATGACTCACATAAGGGGCAAGCATATGGTACTTAGAGCTGTACTTGTGACTTTTCCTTGAGAGAGATGAGTGTATTTTCATTAACCTCGTTCTGAGTGCCACTACCCTAAAAGTGAGGTTTACTTAGGGAGAGTTGAGGATGTGTGAGTTTGGGTTCCATAATGACCAAAGTAATAGAAAGAGTTTCTTTGATGTATTGAGTCAACTCTTGATGCTTTTGTGTCACACTAAATCCATGGTGTTTGAAAGAGTGAATGGTGTTAATGATTTATTTGTATTGATGGCAATTATTAGTCCCAATTGGTGCTAGATGAGGTCACTTTAGGACAGAAAGGGTGAGATCTGTTGTATTTGTCTGTTGTTTGGAGAAAAAATCCAAGAAGAAGAAGAGAGCTCCCTTGTAAAATGCGCCCATTTTTTTAAGGTGAGGTCTTGATGTGTGTGTTATAGGTAGAGAGAATGATGAAGAGTGGGTGGAGGAAATATTTGTTGGGGAGAGTGGAGAACATGAGTGGGAAAAGTGGGGAGAGTGGAGAACATGAGTGGGAAAAATGGGAAAAGTGGGTAGTGAGTGGAGAAAGTGGGGAAAGTAGGTAGTGAGTGGAGAAAGTGGGGAAAGTGGGGAGAGTGGGGAACATGAGTGGGGAAAAATAGGGAAAGTGGGTAGTGAGTGGAGAAAGTGGGGAAAATGGGTAGTGAGTGAAGAAAGTGGGGAAAGTGGGGAGAGTGGGGAACATGAGTGGGAAAAATGGGGAAAGTGGGTAGTGAGTGGAGAAAGTGGGTAGTGAGTAGAGAAAAGTATGAATAAATTCAAACATGGTCAAAAATAAGTTGCTCACAGCTGCCCCTCTTTGCTCGAAAACATGAAGAGTTTTCGGGCAAAAATAAAGTGAGCAACTACAAGCAATTTTTGCCGGTTTGAAACTCCATTTGAAAGCATTTTGAAAAGGTTTGACCGAACTTTGCTTCGGAGGTTGCCTACATATCCTTGGCTATAAAGGAATCAGGTCAGTGTAGTTCTGAAAGTTTTGGTAGCTGGGATTACCGGGAAACTGTGGTTTCACTGCTGTTGCTGCTGTTTCTGCTTGCTGAGCTCCTTATTACACAAAAAAAATGGAAAAATAAAAAGTTAAACTAGCTAAGTCTATCAACTATGAGTTACAAGATTCCCATCTATAAGTCTCTTGAAGCTTGATCTTGAGTCTTAGCTGGTTCTTGCTGTTGGACTCCAATCTGAATCTTGATGCTCGTTAGCTGCAATCGCTGGTTCATTCTTCAGCTTTTGGATCAAGGCAGGACATGCGAAGCTTGTGACTTCAATCCTATCTTGAGCAGTCCGCATCTTTTCTCCGCTTCTGCACTTTAGAGCTCACTTCTTTTTTCTTGTTTTTCTTTTCTTTTATTTGAAAAGTGACTTCTTCTTTTGGTCGCCTCGAAACTTGTCCCTCAAGGTAAAAACCTGCTTAGGCACCAAAACAAATAAACGAACGAAATTTTTCTGCCCCAGTTTTCACTAGGAAAATTTTGTGAGTTATTGGAAAGATTACCAGGTTATGCTGGAAAAATGATCGGGTTATGCCGGAAAGGTCCTCGGGTTATGCCGGGAAAGTCATCGAATTATGCCGGAAATAAAAAAGGTCATCGGGTTATGCCGGGGAGGTCCACGGTTTATGCCGGGAAATTCATCGGGTTATGCCGAAAAAAGGAAAGGTCCTCGGATTATGTCGAAAAATTCATCGAGTTATGCCAGAAAATAAAAAGGTCCTCGGGTTATGCCGGGGAGGTCCACGAGTTATGCCGGGAGAAAAGAAAAAAGAAAACAAAAAGGTCCCTGGGTTATGCCAGGGAGGTCCACGGGTTATGCCGGGAGGAAAAAAAAAAGGTCATCGGGTTATGCTAGGGAGGTCCACGGGTTATGCCGGGAGAGTCATCGTGTTATGCCGGAAAAGAAAAAGGTCATCGGGTTATGCCGGGGAGGTCCACGGGTTATGCCGCGAAAGAAAAAAAAGTCATCGGGTTATGCCGGGGAGGTCCACAGGTTATACCGGAAATGTTCATTGGGTTATGCCGGAAAAGAAAAAGGGTCCTCGGGTTATGCCAGGGAGATCCACGGGTTATGCCGGGAAAGTCATCGGGTTATGCCGGAGAAAGGAAAAGGTCCTCGGGTTATGCCGGGGATCAACTAGAGAGTGGAACTCAATACTAAAAGAGACTACTAGGTTATGCTGGCAGTGACTAGGGAATGAGACTCTAGGTGGGAAAAGATTACCAGTTTATGCTGGCATCGACTAGGGAATGAGATCCTATGTTGGAAAGGACGTAGCTAGAGATTGGAGACCCTATGCTACCATGATTTTGAATTTCTCTTCTTCTTCTTTTTATTTTTATTTTTTATCAATCTTCATTTTATTTTTATTTTTTTTTATTTTTGAGTTTAAGAAAATGAGCAAAAAATGCAGGAAAGAATTGGGAGGAGACTTCCCTTTTGGGTTAATTATTGCAGCATAGCTATTTCTAACCCTTGCGCATTTCCTTTTGGTTGCACATGCTTTTTGCATGGTTGCTTTGGATTGAACTTGTTTCAATTTTTCAAATAAAGAACAACTGTTAGTTTGAAACGGTGGTCGGTTTTGTGGCCTTCGTTGTTTTTGATCACTTAATCTCGGCCTAGCTCTTTTGGTGAGAACCTTTGTTGCTTGCTAAAGATTGATCTCTCTCCTAAAACCGAGGAACTCAACTTTTCAAACTTTCCAAACGGTGGTTCAACCGTGCGGGGCTTTGGCCCTTTCACTTTAATCCACCTCTAGGGCTTTGACTTCGAATTTCTTTCCATTTTCAATAACTCTGGTTTTAGAGCATCGGCTATTATGGCCAGTTGGGATCGACTTGATGCACCCGCTGAGGCTGGGGTACTTTTCTTTGGACTTGGTTTTTATCAAGCAGAACTCTGTAAAATCAATCTTGCCACCTTTTCTTTGTATTAGTTACGGAACAGAGTTAGACCGAAAGAGGTTCAAGGAAAAGTAAACAAAGGACAAGAAAATGAATTTAAAAGAGAAGCATCCCTTTCGGGGAGGAAGGACGGACTTATCTGAGGTGCATGAAGACTTCAAATAGACATGACATACTTCTTGGACTAGACAACCGATTCACACAAATATCCTATCTTCTCATAAACCCATTGTGACCCGTGTTTCAAAACCGAGAAACCTTGCTAGGACTCTTTCAATACCAATGGTGGTGAGGGGTTTCTTCTTTTCGATCGATGACGCCCTTTGTGGGTTTTCACCAATCGATCTCTCTCATTTCTCTTCTTATCGTCACCTTATAGTGCTCGTTACGAGTTTTCACTAACAAGACTCTCTCATTTTAGATTTCTCTGCTCGCCATTGCCTTATAGTGCCCGTAGGTTTTCACCAATAAGACTCTCTCATTTTATTTCTCTCATCTTGATTGCATCAGATCCAAGCAACCGCGTTCTTTGATTTTGAAAAATCTTTTGCTGATTGATCGAAAGGACTTGAAACAGGTTTGGGTAAAAAGAACTTGGATCGAATTACAACTTTGGAACCGTTCGGGCGAGATCATCGCCGAATTATTATAACGTCTGCCCCAGTTTCACTTTTGGGGAAATTTGGATTTTTATTTTGGTGTGACTGAACCCCAGGGAGAGGCTTCCTACGTATCCTTTCGGAATCAAGTCGAACGTAGTTCAGGAAACTTTGTTTTTGATTTTTCTTTTGTTTTTCTGTTTTGTTTTGTTTTCTCTTTTTTTTTTAATGACACTTTCAGGTTCCAAAGGTAATGAAAGAAAGGTAAACGGCTCAAAGGGTTAGCAAAGGATTGGAGTGTTTGGGGTAGCGAGAATGAAAGTTTTCGTCATCCCAATCGGATAATGTTATTGCTGCAGAAGGATTAGACATAGTACCTTTTGACCGCATCTGCATTTACAGCTCTTTCAGAGTCATTTCCTTCAATGTCTCCCAGATACAATGCCTCTTTTGGCAACAATTTTCTGATGATGTATGGGCCTTTCCAGTTAGGAACAAATTTTCCTTTGGCTTCTTGATGATGGGGGAGAATACGCCTTAAGACGAGTTGCCCCACTTCAAAGTTTCTAGGCCGCACTTTCTTGTTGTAGGCACGAGCCATTCTTTGTTGATACAACTACCCGTGGCAGACTGTAGCCATTCATTTTTCATCGATCAGGGTTAACTGTTCCAAACGGGTTTTGACTCACTCACTGTCTTCAATTTCAGCTTCAACAATGATCCGGAGAGAAGGGATTTCAACTTCCGCGGGTATTACGGCTTCCGTGCCATAAACCAAAAGGTACGGGGTTGCTCCGACCGATGTGCGCATAGTAGTGCGATACCCTAATAATGCAAACGGCAACTTTTCATGCCACTGCCTGGAACTTTGAATCATCTTTCTCAAAATCTTTTTGATGTTCTTGTTTGCTGCTTTGACGGCACCATTGGCTTTGGGACGATAAGGAGTAGAGTTCCGATGCGTTATCTTGAATTGTTCACATATCTCTCTCATCAAATGACTATTCAAATTTGGAGCATTATCCGTAATGATAGTTGCAGGAATACCAAAACGACAGATGAGGTTGGAATGTACGAAGTCTACTACAGTTTTCTTGGTGACAGATTTGAGGGTAATTGCTTCAACCCACTTTGTGAAGTAGTCAATAGCGACCAATATGAATCTATGCCCATTTGAAGCTTTCGGCTCAATCGGCCCAATGATGTCCATACCCCAGGCAACAAATGGCCAAAGTGCTGACATGGGATGCAGTTCTGTAGGCGGTGCATAAATCAAATCACCGTGCACCTGACATTGGTGACATTTTCGGACGAAACTGAAGCAGTCTTTTTCCATAGTAATCCAGTAATAGGCCGCTCGCAGGATTTTCTTTGCCAAAACATACTCGTTCATGTGGGGTCCGCACACTCCTGCGTGTATATCATACATGATTCTTCCGGCTTCTTTGACATCAACACATCTTAACAAGTTGAGGTCCGGAGTCCTTTTGTACAAAACATCACCGCTCAGGAAGAAACCACTTGCGTACCGTCTGATGGTTCTCTTTTGGTCCCCACTGGCTTGCTCGGGGTACTCTTTAGTTTTCAGAAATCTTTTGATATCATGATACCATGGCTGAATACTTGGTTCTGCCTCAGCCGTATTACACTAACCGTGCCTTTCCCGGATTTGGATTTCCAAGGGATCAATGTGGGCATTTCCTGGGTATGGCAGCATCGAGGCCAAAGTAGCAAGTGCATCGGCCAGTTCATTGTGACAACGAGGGATGTACCTGAACTCTATTGACTTGAATCGCCTGCTAAGATCTTCCACATGTTGCCTATAGGGAATAAGTTTGACATCTCGAGTCTCCCATTCTCCCTGAGATTGTCGGATAATCAGATCTGAATCTCCCATAATTAACAATTCTTCGACATCTTGGTCGATTGCCATGTTCATACCTATAATGCAGGCTTCATACTCGGCAGTATTGTTTGTGCAGAAAAACCGAAGTCGGGTTGTGGTTGGATAGTGCTGACCAGTGGGTGAGATCAAGATTGCCCCAATTCCAACGCCTTTTGCGTTCACAGCTCCATTGAAGAACATTTTCCAAGCACTGGTGTCTTCTGATGTCATCTCGATTGACTTCACCTCCTTATCTGTAAAGTAAGTACTCAGAGGTTGATATTCATCATCCACAGGGTTTTCAGCTAGGTGATCTGCTAAAGCCTAGGCCTTTATTATCGTGCGAGTGACATAGACTATGTCAAACTTAGTGAGCAGGATCTGCCATTTTGCTAACCTCCCTGTGGGCATCGGCCAACCTGGTAATGAGGTAAGTGGTATAGGCCAACAAGTAATGCCTAAGCTTCTGAGCGACCCAAGTTAGAGCGCAGCAAGTTCTTTCCGACAAAGTGTATTTGGCTTCATAGCTGGTAAACTTCTTGCTCAGATAGTAGATGGCATGCTCTCTCTTTCCGGTCACATCATGTTGCCCGAGGACGCATCCAAAGGAATTTTCCAAGACTGTCAGATACAAGAACAGAGGCCTTCCCGGTTCATGTGGGACCAAAACTGGCGGGTTTGACAAATATTCTTTGATTTTGTCAAAGGCTTCTTGACACTCATCCGTCCATTTAATCGCTGCATCTTTCTTTAACAGCTTGAAGATGGGTTCACATGTTGAAGTCAACTGAGCAATGAATCGGCTAATGTAATTCAACCTTCCCAGCAGGCTCATAACCTCTTTCTTGGTTCTTGGAGAAGGCAAATCCTGAATAGACTTTATCTTTGTTGGGTCTAGATCGATGCCTCTCCGACTGACTATAAATCCCAAAAGTTTGCCAGATGGAACTCCGAATGCACATTTCGCCGGATTTAGCTTCAAATCATATTTACTTAGCCGCTCAAAGAATTTTCTTAGGTCCCGAACATGGTCGTCCTGGGTTCTGGATTTGATGATCACATTGTCCACATACACCTCTATCTCTTGATGCATCATGTCATGAAATATGGCAGTCATGGCCCTCATGTAAGTTGCCCCGGCATTTTTCAAACCAAAAGGCATGACCCTGTAACAGTAGGTGCCCCAGGGTGTGGTGAAAGCTGTCTTTTCCGCATCTTCTTCATCCATCAACACCTGGTGATATCCTGCATAACAATCCACAAAAGACTGTATTTCATGTTTGGCGCAGTTATCAACAAGGATGTGGATGTTTGGCAGAGGGAAATTGTCCTTGGGGCTTGCTTTGTTCAGATCTCGGTAGTCAACGCACACCCGAATTTTCCCATCTTTCTTTGGCACGGGAACTATGTTAGCCAGCCATGTGGTGTATCGGACCACTGGGATCACTCCCGCCTTTAACTGTTTTGTGACCTCTTCTTTAATCTTGTCACTGATATCAATTTTGAACTTCCTCTGTTTTTGCTGGACAGGGGAATAATCGGGGTAGGTTGGCAACTTATGGACCACTAAATCGACACTTAATCCTGGCATGTCATCGTATGACCAAGCAAACACATTTTTGAATTCAAACAAAAGTTGGATCAATGCGTCCCTAGTTCTTTTATCTGTGTGAATGCTTATCTTGGCTTCTTTGACTTCTTCAGAGCTACCCAGATTAACCCACTCGGTTTCATTTAAGTTCGGCTTAGGTTTATTCTCAAATTGTTCCAATTCTCGATTTATTTCCTTAAAAGCCTCTTCTTCATCATATTCCATTTCTTGATTCCTTATTTCACAATTAGATAGCATGTTTGGATCTGGGCATGGAGTCCGCAAGCATGTCATGTTATTTAAAGCCGCATTATTAGAACTGAAAGAAGAAATAAGAAAAAGTAACAAAATCAGAAAGAATAAAGAGAGATGAACGATGAAATCTTAATTTCATTTCATTGAATTTTGAAGATAACAGGGTTTACATTAGCATTTAAAGACAGGAAACTAAAAGAAAAACATCCGAGTTACACCCTGAAATAATTCGTGATGCAGAAAAGGTGGCAGGACTGGACTACCGGGATTCCTGTCTGATTGGGAACGGAGTAGCCTTCCAATTTTGCAACTTGGCATTGGGCCCCATATACAGCACCTCAACGGTGCTTGAGCCTTCTCCCGGCTGAACCATGTGGGTTTCATACAACATTTTCCTCATAGCCCCACAGATTTCTTCAATTTCCTCGGCCGTGAAGGCCTCATCATCTTCTTCTTCATTGTACTTGGGCCTGACAAATGTTCTGTAGAGATGCGGAATTGGCTGAGATAAAACCCAACCATTGCTCTTTTGTTGATTTGCCCACGTCATATCAGCTTCTGCGGCGTGAAAACCCACACCGAAGAACTTCTTGGTGGCAAGTAAGGTGATAGGTTCGGTGATACCTTGCAATGATGGCCCGAGCCCCTTCCCGGGTTTATAACCATGCGTGATCATTTCCTTGGCAACCATAACTGATGCTTTTGAGAGAAAAGGCTGAGGGCAAGGGCTTCCTTCTTCATATTGGTCTGCGACCACAACCTCGAAAACTTGATAGACTATATGTTCACTACCTTTCCTAGCTTCGAGGCATGGGACCGACGGGTCTCGATAGATCGATTGCTCATCCTCTCCGTGGACTATGATCTCCTGATCTTCATATTCCAATTTCACCATCTAGTGGAGAGTGGAAGGTACAGCTCCTGCCGCGTGAATCCAAGGCCTTCCCAAGAGGAAATTATAAGAAGTATCCATGTCTAGGACTTGAAAGGTCACCTCAAAATCCACAGGTCTAATAGTCAAAATCAAATCGATCTCGCCTATGGTGTCTCTTTTGATTCCATCAAAGGCACGAACACAGACGTTGTTGGGCCTGATTCTCTCAGTCTCGATATCCATTCTTTGCAGAGTTGAGAGAGGGCAGATATCTACTCCGGAACCGCCATCCAACATGACTCTCTTCACATAGTATCCCTCACATTTAACTGTTAGGTGGAGGGCTTTGTTGTGGGTGGCCCCCTCTGGGGGCAGGTCATTCTTGCTAAAGGAGATCTGATTGATTGTGAAGAATCTTTCTGTCATCCTCTCCAGTTGTTCCACAGTAGTTTCAATCGGAATGTAAGCTTCATTGAGGGTTTTGATCAACACTTTCTGATGTTCAGTTGAATTCATTAATAGAGATAACAAAGAGACCTGAGCAGGAGACTTTCGGAGTTGGTCAATTATCTCGTAGTCCGCAGTTTTCATTTTCCTGAAGAACTCTTCTGCTTCTTCGGCACTAACTGGCTTCTTGAGTGGGAAACGCTTCTTCGTGGCATTATTCACTTCCTCCAGATTGAGGTATTTCTCAGCCAGGTTAGTTTCATTTACTTCTCCCAGGACTTCTTTTCCTTTGCAGGTTACTACCGCCTCGTTATAATTCCATGGGATGGCAGTAGGATCTGTCATGGGCCTCTGCGGTGCGCGACTAATAACCACGGGCTCATTCAGCCTTGGTGAAATTATCGGCCCCCATACCACATAGGTCCCTTTTGGCACATACATTTTAGATCCTTTGTTCAGATCAAACCTTCTTGGAGGTCTCAATGTAACTTGTCCTTTCCTAGGACCCCCGGGGCACATAAAGGATGGCATCTTTCGAGGGTACTATCTCAGTTTTGGTTTCCACTGTTTTTTTTGTGTTTTGAGGGGTGGGTTTACTCTTCTTCTCCCCTTTTTCTTGCTTTGCATCAGCCTTTGGCTTTTTCTCGACGTTAGCGATTGTAATGATGGCTTTCAAGGAAGGAACAAACTCTTTATCTTCACAGATCATTCCAATAACCGGTCCATTGTTGTGAGCCGGTAACGGGTTGTTGGTCACATTAGGAATGTCTTAATCCTTTAACACTATCCGCTTTTGTTCTATGAGATTTTCAACAACCCTTTTCAAAGTCCAACAGCTCTCAGTGTCATGCCCTTCCACCCCAGAATGATAGGCACATCGGGCGTCAGATTGGTAAGAGGGTGACTTTGGGTTTTGCCTATTTGGGGGTACGGGTTGTAACAAACCCATTTGGACCAATTTAGGGAAAAGGCTAGAATATGACTCACCAATAGGTGTGAAGTTCGTCTTCCTGGGCGGCTCCCGAGCACGGGCATTGTAGGGGAAATTATTTTGTGGAGGTCGGGGATTATACTGAGCTTGGTGAGGAAGTTGATTTCTGGGAAATTGAGCTCGGTTTTGGTGAAATTGTTGTTGTGGCCTAGCGTATGGTTGTGCATTCATCACTGCGTATGGCTGAAGATCCATAGCATAGGTCGCATCTTGATGGGGGTAGTAGTGTTGTGGGGTTCTTTCAGAGAAATGAAGTCTGGCCGAACGGGGTTTTCTTACACTCGAAGTTGCCATTGCTACTTCTTCATTCTTTTTTCGGTTTGCTACTCCTCCAGACCCTCCTTGGATTGCTTGGGAGGTAGCCCTTATAGTAGACTGACTCAAGATTCGCCCTGTTTTCAACCCATTCTCAACCATTTCACCGATTTTGATGGCTTCGGCAAACGGCTTTCCCATTGCAGACATCATGTTTTGATAATAATCAGTCTCTTGGGCTTGAAGGAAGACACTGACCATTTCTGTTTCATCTATTGGAGGCTTGACTCTGGCCGTTTGTTTGCTCCATTTGACAGTATACTCTCGAAAGCTCTCCGAGGACTTCTTCTTTAGATTTGATAATGAATTCCTGTCAGGGGCAATGTTGATGTTATATTGAAACTTCCGACAAAATCCAGAGCCAAGTCGTCCCAGATATGCCAACGAGATATATCTTGATCCATATACCATTCAGAAGCAATGCCGACCAAAGTCTCTCCAAAGTAGGCCATAACAAGCTCTTCTTTTCCGCCTGCTCCCCACAACTGGTTGCAGTACCTTTTGAGGTGGGCAATGGGATCCCCATGCCCGTCATATTTTTCAAACTTTGGGGTTTTGAAACCCAAGGGTAGATGTATGTGTGGGAACATGCACAGGTCAGTGTAAGATACGCTCTTTTGCCCACTCAGACCATATATATTTTTGAGACTTTGCTCCATGCTTCTCATCTTTCTGGTAATTTCCTCTTGTTCAGGTGTTTTTTCGGCTTTTTCCTGCCCTGCGGTAAACTCGTACCGGGGCGGCTGAGGGTAAGCATTGGTAGTAAACTGGGTAGGTTCCAGTGGGAAAGATGGTGCTTGAAATGTGAAGGAAGATGAATCGAAGTTAGGCCTGGGTAAAGCAGGTTGTGCCATAGCTGAACAAGCTGGAGCGGTGAATATGTTTGAAGTTGCACCTAAAGCTAACACCTGGGGGCGAGACTCAGAAGGTGTTCCAGCAAAGTGGGCTGAAATGGTAGGATATCCCAGTGGGGTATTTGGATAACTCATGGGGATGTTGGAGGTCCCACTTGCCCTGGGAAAAAGCTCAGGGAATCCAGGGATCGCACTTGGTGGTTCTTTTCCATTGGCCCAGGCGTCCCACATTTCCATTATGCGGAGACGCAGAATTCTATTTTCCTCAGCAGTTGCTGACTCAGAAGTTGGGATGGTCGAGATCGGATTATCCTCTGGAATAGGAACTGTTGGCAGAGGAATTTCCGAAGACGTTTCAATGCTTCCTTTTGACCTTGTGAAGTATGAATGTGAAGCCAGACTACCACAAAACCAACCACCTTACTATAGAACCTAACTTAATAGTAAACAACAAACCGGTCAGTTTGAAGCAATTAACACATAGGTAATCGCACGTTGGGGTGTGATGCACCTATACAGTTAAATGTGTTTCTACATGTTTCGCAACGGTTGCATGTTTCATCCCGTCTCTGCTTATTTTCCCCAATTTTCTTTTTCTTTCCACTTTTGGCTTTTGTACTTCTCCTCTTATTCCTATTTTCCACTCTTTTCTTTCCTCTCTTTCCTTGCTTTTTTTTTCGTTTTTCTTTTGGTTTTTCTTTGGCTCTCTTTTTCACATCCCTCTCTTATTTGAGTTATTTACAAAAATGTGACCAGATCCGATGAGGATTGCCTACGTATCACGATGCCGTGTGAATCAGATCATTACGTAGTTCAAGAAAAATAAATGCAAAAAATAAAGAAATATTTTTTGGGAATTTTCAAATTTTCATTAATAAAACTCCTAAACTTTTTATTACAAAAGACTTCCAACTACTCATTTTCTTGGAATTTTAAAAACTACCAACAGACTCAAAAATAATTTCCAAAATACAGACTCAATAAATGAAAAATCATGAATACATCAATGCTTCGACTCCTGGGGCCCGTGGGACATCATCCGGTCTCACGGGCCTACGTGCGAGATACCCTTGAAGCCGCTCCAAATCACTCATTATCTGGCGGACAAATGTCATTACAGCAGCGAAGAAAGTGGTCTGAGTCATATCCTCACATGCGTGGCATTTCATGACGATATAGTAGGAAATGGCTCTAACCCTCTCTCGGACAATACCCTTTTCCTGAAGTAAACGCCCAATTTGCTGATTCCGAGCTTCCAACACTTGAGTGTCATGATGATTTTGTTTCCGCAATTGTTGCATATCTTCGTCCATTTGGGCCATCAGAGCATAACAATGTTCCCTATCGGCTTTAAAATTCCTGGCCTGTTTGTCCGCCTCATTTTCAAGGGTGGTTAGCTTTCTCTTTAAATTGGCGATTGTCCCCTCATATTTTCTTTTCATTTGTCGCACAAACTCTGCCCGCCCTTCTGCATTCTCTTCCAATTGTGCTCGGACTTTTGCTAGACTAGCCTCAGATTTTTCTAGGTCATCTTGACACTCAAGTACTTTCTTTCTCATACCGCTTATAAGCATTTCATCTGCCCGACTTCTTTCCAGGTTTCTAGCAACTATTCTCATTTTATGGATTTGAGCTTTGAGAGCTTCGTTTTCCTGAGTTAGCTTTTTCTTTTCCCCTTCATCTACGGCAGCTTGGATACTGTGGCCAAATTTGAGGTCCCTGATTTGTCCCTCTAATTTACTTATCTTTGCCCTATAGCTTTCTTCTTTTGCCAACCAACCCCACTGTTCCTGCGAGTCGTTAGTGAATTGTTGGACATGGGGTCTCTTAGCAGTTCTCTCGGGCTATCGAGGAATTTGAAACCTTTTGCCAAACCAAACCATATAATTGGGGTCCACCTCACCTCTAGCTAGATCTCGCACCATAGTCTTGGGTTCGAGAAATCTGCACTCATTCCAAACTTGGCGAACTCTTCCTTCTGGAAATACAGCCTTTGGGCCCAATTCGATGACATGTACACTCAAATCTTCGTCATGGGGGATGGTTTGAAATCTTCCCAGTTGGCGCAAAACCCTGTGAGGAGTATATGGCTGGATGCTCCGGATGCCCATTAGGAGAAAGTAGCACACTTTAGCTGACATGTATACGACTTCTGTGGCAGGGAGCCATCCAAACGTCCACTCAATTTTATCCAAAGTTAAAGAACTCAAGTGTGCAAACCAAGCTTCGGTACCCTCTATAAATTCAACCCCCACCACCCGACTTTCAAATTCTTTGATACAATCCAAACCGGTCATGCCGTAGTTCATATACCCGACACAGTGGCAGAGATGTTCCAGTATCCACAAGTGTAGTAGTAAGTTGCAGCCTTGGAAGAATTTTCCCCCTTCTCGACAGATGGTCAAAGCTCGGTAAATCTCAGATAAGATCAGGGGAACCAAAGTGCCATTAGCTTTCTTGATTGCGACATCAACCATTCCCACGAGGCCCAATTCTATGTAGCCGTCTTTTTGCGGACATATTATAACACCCAAGAATTCTACTATAAAAACCAAACCTCGCCTTGCCTCCCATTTATCTTTATTTCCAGCATGGGTCAGACCAGTATTCGGTGCTTCGAAACCTTGGGGATTGCCATAGCGTTTGTACAGGAACTGGAAAGTGCAAAACCCTTCAGATAAATTCCCATTTTGAATATCCCGGCTAATACTCAACATATCCAGAAACTTGTGAGGAGATACTGGTCTCGGTGACACCGGGTACCGACTTCTAAAGTTTCCGCTAAGGCCGGCGTAACCCGCAATTTCCTCTAGCGTGGGTGTGAGCTCAAAATCAGAAAAGCGAAACACATTGCGAGTCGGATCCCAAAAAGGTATCAAGGCTTCAATCACGTCCAATCTTGGCTTGATGTTCAAAAGTCTGACAAGACCCCCTAAAACTTTTATCACAGTTCCTCGGCTACCTTTTCCTAGGTCATTCCACCACATGTGAAGCTGTAAGGGGATCTCTTCAAGAGCTGCGAAGGGTTCGTTTTCATCTGTGCTCATCCTGCACATTTATTAGGGTGATTTAATTTAAAAGGTTATGACTCATTTTGACTCAAGAAAAGGTTATCACTATTTATTTTTTTTCATAAAAAATCCGGCTTTGCAAATACGGCCTTTCAGCACTTCGGGGAAGAAGATTTTAACGTTGTGTTTGCTAAACAACCAAAACCTTAAAAAAAAAAACTATTAAAGGTGGCTGTTCTTGCAAAAACGGCATTCCGGTGCCCTTTTGGAGACATTCAACTATTTTAGACAAGAATGACATCACCTTACTTATTTACAATCAAAACAAAAAAAAATTGTTCTTTTTGGGCTATTTTTACAAAAATGAAGTTGGACCCGATGGGGGTTGCCTACGTATCCCACATCCGGTGATAATCAAACTAGCGTAGTTCGGGAAGACCAGAAATAAAGTAAATAAACTATAAAGAAAGACTGGCGTAGTCCGCAAGAAAGACTTATAAAGAAGAAAGAAAATATTTTTGATTTCAAAAAAAAAAATTGGTTTTTTTTTCGGGAATTTCGAAAGAAGAAAGATTTATTTTTTTAATTTAGACTTTTATTTTATTTATTTTTTTGGAATTTCGATAGAAAAAACTTCTAAAGAAGAAAGAAAAATATTTTTGGAATTTTATTTTGAATTTATGAAAGAAATGCTTCTAAAAAAATGAAATATTTTTGAATTTTGAATTTTCTTTTCAATTTTGAAAGAAGAATGAAAATATTTTTGGATTTTTGGAAGAAATTAAAAGAAAATATTTTTGTATATATATAATTTTTTTAGAAACAATTAGGGTCTAAAGAAGCAGTAAAAGAAAATATTTTTGTATATATTGTTTTTAAATAAATAATTAGTTTCTAAAGAAGCAAGTAATGGAAAATATTTTTATTCTTTTTTGGATTTTTTTAAAATTGGAGTCTATAAAAAACTTTTCTAGAGAGGAAGTAAAGGAAAATATTTTTGAATATTTTTTTTTTTTGAAAATTATGAGCCGGAATCGATGAGGTTTGCCTACGTATCTCACATCCGGTGAGAATCAAACCCGCGTAGTTTGCCAGTTTTGACAGAACAGGGGAAACATGGTAGTTGAAAACTTTGGCTCATTTGGAGATGACTTCTTTTTTTCGGAATTTCGGCAGAGTTTCAGAATTTTCTAAATACCTACCTCTCACTCCTATATTATTATTATTATTTTATTTATTTTTTCGATTTGTTTTTTGATTTTTTTTTTTGATTTTCTTCCTCTGTTCTAGAAGCCGGTCAACATGCAAGCCGAAACAAACAGACGCGCAAGTAGCACGTAAGATGCATCAGGATGGTCTTTTTCTTTTGGGTACACCTGTCCTAGACTGACCCAACCCCTGTGTTGAGTCTCCAAGGTCAAATGCACGTGATGCAAACAAACGTTTCTACTAGGGATCCGACATGAGGCTTGTTATACTAGGTTTAAAAACCTGGGTTTATTGTTCTAGACCTGGCTTACCCGAGCGGACAGCTCGAGCCGAGGGGGACAGCGTACCGAGAATACAGAAGCTTCACCGGATTTGCAACTTGTCCGAACCTCGTTCTAAAATTGGGATAAGACTCTAACAGAAAAGAAGTCACACGAAGTGCACAGTTCCCAGATGATTTAGAAGACTCAGAGAGAGGAGGGTTTTGTAGCAATTTATATACAGTCCAAACAATATCAAAACGGTAAAAGCGGCATTTAGCACATTAGGCTCAACATGTAAAAATCAAATAAAACAAGCCAACTATAACAGTTATTATAAGCTCGAATTCTTGAACCCTGAACCAGAGATTTTGGGTTCGCTCCCCAGCAGAGTCGCCAGAGCTGTCACACCTCCTTTTTACACACCCGAAGGTAGTACAAGGGAGTTTTTCCAATTAAAGTGACATTATTCGAAATAGGATTAATTTATTCAATTTTGTTCAGAGTCGCCACTTGGGATAGTTTATTTGGTGTCCCAAGTCACCGATTTATTTTAAATCCCAAATCGATGAAAATTTCGACTTTCCTTTTTGAAGTCAGCGAACCAGAAATTCTGAATAAGGAACTCTGTTAACCCGGGGGAAGGTGTTAGGCATCCCCGGATTCCGTGGTTCTAGCACGGTCGCTTAAACTATTATAACTCGCATATTATCTGATTTTAATACATGTTTTAAACTTTTGTGCATTTTTACCTTATAACTGCTTTTATTTAATTATTGTTACATATTGCGAATCATGTCACGAGAACCGTACTCATGATCTATAACATGTTTAATTTTTTTTAAAGATTAAATTGTGGCCGGGTCACATAACTGTACCCCCTGATTTTAGTAACTAGGTGTCACAAACTACGTTACAGGAATCGTACCCGTAGCTATGACAATTATTCAATTAACGCACCTAAAGTAAACTACGAAAGTTTAAGACAATTTCTATTTTTTAGCTTGCATTTTCTATCTCTTTTATACATACACGAACATATACATACTTCAAAAGTTTTTGTAAAAAAGAAAGATATATATTTAAATTTGCTCGACTTATGTAACGTAATGTACAAGTCATGAAAATACATAGACTAGTAAAAAAAGGATTGGATAAATCAGGAGGCAAAAAGTCCAAGAACAAGAAAACGTGAGGCAGAGAGGATAGGGGGCAAATTTTGACGTTAAACTAATCAAATAAATAAAGTAGATTGTGGTTGTAAAAGCTGGAGTGCACAAACAACTCATTAACAAACTATTGAGGAATCATTATGCCTACGAGTTGAAACATGTGATACTATATATCTTTATATTTTTGCTACTAAAAAAACTATATACCTCATGATGCCGCTTGTCTTATTTCTGAAAGTGGAGTATAGAATATAATTTACGGCTTGTTAGCTATTAAAAGATAACCATTGATGGCCATCAGATCCTCGATTTAAGAGCAAATTTGCTTGGATTTTACTCTCTTCCTCGATGACAAGAAATGGAAATTAAAGAAAATGAGTAAAGACTCCCAAAGCAAATAACAGATTCCAAAATCTTTACAGCATTTACTTCGTCAACATTTAATCTAAAGTTTAACATTTTCGATTCATTACACTACTTTATTCAAATGGAAACCAAACATTCATCCATGACACACTAGAATAGCAGAAATCATATTTTTGAGCAAATCCAAAAATCTAAAAGGAATTCATTAACTTTATATAGCCATTCAGCAAAACATAATACAAAGGATTTGGGACTGACCTAACAGAGTTAAGCGGACACCAAGAGATAAGCCAAAGAAAGCAGAATCCAAATCACATGAGGAGCTCAAGAAGCAATTTCAACAGTAGCAACAGAGCAGCAAACCTTTACCCGAATCCAGCTGAAAATTTTGAATTTTGAAGCCTTTACTTTCAGCTCTTTTGAGTGTGAAGAACTTTCAAAGTGAGTCTCTCAAATGTTGGGTGTGAATTCAGGTGTGCATTTTCAGAGAAGCTTTCATGGTAAAATGAGTGCGTGCGGGCATTTTTCATAGGAAGAAAGGGTGAGATCTGTTGTATTTGTCTGTTGTTTGGAGAAAAAATCCAAGAAGAAGAAGAGAGCTCCCTTGTAAAATGCGCCCTTTTCTATATATAATAATTTTTTTAAGGTGAGGTCTTGATGTGTGTGTTATAGGTAGAGAGAATGATGAAGAGTGGGTGGAGGAAATATTTTTTGGAGAGAGTGGGGAACATGAGTGGAGAAAATGGGGAAAGTGGGTAGTGAGTGGAGAAAGTGGGGAAAGTGGGGAAAGTGGGGAGAGTGGGAAACATGAGTGGGGAAAGATGGGGAAAGTGGGTAGTGAGTGGAGAAAGTGGGTAGTGAGTGGAGAAAGTGGGGAAAGTGGGGAGAGTGGGGAACATGAATGGGGAAAATGGGAAAAGTGGGTAGTGATTGGAGAAAGTGGGGAAAGTGGGTAGAGAGTAGAGAAAAGTAGGAATAAATTCAAACATAGTCAAAAATAAGTTGCTCACACTACCCTTTACACAAAGGCATTGTTGCTGCAGCTTGAGTTAAACCAAATCTACATGGAGGAAATTGAAGAATTATTATTCCATCCATTAACCACTACAGATAGCAAAGAATGTAAAAACAATAAAAGGAGTGAAATAATATTTCCAACAATAATATATACAAAGTGAGATAGAGAGCAGAGGCGGATACAGGATATAGAGGCTCCGGGTGCCATAAATTTTGAACATAGTCATGTTATAATTTATACTGTTTAGATAGGGCATAAATTTAATCAGTTTGTTTATTTGGGTTTCTTCGTGTTATTCCTCTTTAAGGTTAATATAGACAAATCGATCGAGCAAAAAAAATAAAATTATTATGATAAGATGAAAAAAAAAAGCATAAGATTCAACTGGAGTATGCATTTTGTATAAGAAAAAAGCTCGTTATCAATTTATATTTAGATACTCAAAGCAAAACTTATACTAATAAGCACTCTAAACATTAGAAAAAAAAGTAAGTTTACGAACATTATTCAATTCACTATGTTTTATAAAAATTCACTCACTCAATGTAATATAAAATTGTCCTACTTTAGAGCAATTTGACAACAAAATAAAGTTTTATCTTTTATTAGAACAGTAACTTATTCAAGGATTTCTATTATTATTATCATTATTATTATTATTATTATTACTTTTGCAAATAGATTTGCCGGGGTTGTGCTCCCGAAGAAAAAATTAATTTTTTATCATCTATTCATAAATTATGAAGGAGTTGGGAAAACATAATAGTGGGTTTTTTTTTTTGACAAGGAAAAATATATTTGTGAAAGGAAAAGATTTTTATATTTTATGTTAAAAAGGAGAAAAGAAATTTTAAAATAAACTAATAAAATTAAAAAAAAAAATCAATAGGAACTACTAACAAACAAATAAGAGTAATTAAGGAAAGAGAAAGAAGAAGCAAAGGAGTAAACCTCCCTGTAGTATGCGATCTTAAATGCATAAAACAAAAACTTTTAAAATAATTTTGCTAGGGTGGAATCGATCCACTGACACCAAGGTAGTAATGGTAGTGTCTTGCCAGTGGCACCTTAAACCATTTTGTTAATAGGGGTGCCACTTATATTATTTGTACACATTCCTTCTATATATACATACATGTATATATACTATTGCATAGTCTCTACCAAAGCTTGTGGATGGCGTACCACCCCATTCCATACAGATAGATCCCCTGATAGGGAGTGGTTAAGTGAAAACTAATGTCGGAGATGCAAAAGTAGAAAAGTGTAGAGATACAACGTATGCGTTAATATGTGTAGTGGAGAGGGCCCCTGTCCTTTTGCTAGTTATGCTTTGTAATAAAAGTGATGGCTACACTTTTTGGTGGTTTGCCTGAGTTTTTTGGTACCACTTTTGTTATGGTTCCCTCGGTTGTTTTCACGATGGAAAACGAGGAGCAATTGACAAGTATTTCTATAATAGCTTTCATCTTTTGATAATGATATATGCCTTTCATTTTGAGCCATGGATTAAAGTTGTGAGAAGAGAATCTAAAATATAAAAAAAGATGATGAATATGTCACAGTCATCTGTGAGTAAAGTTGATGACCTAATTACCACTTCCCTTGTACTTACTATATGAATGTGGATGAAATCCTAATATATGTGTTTACCGTGAAAATGGTAACAACAATTATATTTGATTATGTGACTTTAAAAATTCGTGATCTATTTTTATGCTAGTTGTTAAGTAGTTGATGCTATGTATATGAGACTTAGAAACGAAATAAGAATTAAGGATAAGGTGATAACCGAACCAATAAGTTAACAATCGGGGTCTCGAGCTCGTCGATTCGGGGGACTCGAGGTCGATTCCGGAGCTCGGCTGTGAACTATCGAAGGCGGTCGAAGTATGGCTAACAATTATAATAAAATCAACGAAGGCTCTTTATGGCCAATGATAAACAATAAATGATGAACAATAATAAAGATGATACATGGAAGCAATAACATCAAGAGAATGTGTTAGAGAGCAAAGAAAATGTTCATGTATATTTCGTGTGGATAAACTGAAGCAACAGGGGTTTCTAAAATGATAAGGACCCCCTTTATATATGAGGAGAATCCCAACATAGTACAAAATGCATTAATTACAAAGATATGGGGATGGGACAACTAGATGACACCTTGATTCAGGGTTATGGTAGTCTACTAGGCTCTGTCAGTCCTAGCCGTGTACCTTGGGAACTCCCCATTTTTGCCATAGATGTGGTTGACATTATCCCAAGGTCGGGCGTCGACGAACCTCGAGAATGGAAACTCGACCATAGCCTTGTAGCCTCGAGGCTTCGAGATGATCTTCTAAGGTGCCTCGATGACGAGGAATTGGACCCTCCGACTTAATCGTATATAGATAGTCCTCGCGTTTCTTAGAGAGGAATGACAAGAAATGATTTTGACACCCAACTCTTCGGACTTCCCGCCATGATGTTACGTTAATGATATCATACTAATGACGTAAGCCTTCAAGATAACTGGGACATCCCATGGACTTGTCTTTTCAATGTCATTCAATGCGCTGCCGATTCCCATTCTTCAAAGCGACTATATCGTCGTCGATCCAGTTTCCAATGACGTATTGATTGCGCATGCCGATCCGTATTTCAGAGGCATTGATGGCGTTGTTGGCCATATTATAACCCCCTATAAATGGGGGCCTTCCAGTACTATCTTTTTATCCAAGTGCCTTTCAATACCTTTGCATCATTTTCTTCCTACTATCCTCCTCCATTGCTACCCACCATGTTTGGGGTCTATGGCCTTATGGTCTTATGGCGACGTTCTCATTAGCCACGCCATGGCCTTTTGCCTGACCTTTTGTAATCATATGTAAGGACCTCTCGTGGGCTTGTAATCATATGTACGGACCCCTCGTGGGCTTTTTTGTAATCAAATTTTTATGAATGTGCAGATGTTTCTTCTATTTTGTCTTCGATGTTTGCTATATTTCCTTTTATTTGTGTTTATTGAGACTCTGAATGCATGAATCTATCGGCTACTGCCAATATCGAACCCAGATGCGAGTATTTTTTCTGACCTTTGATTGACTAATACGACCTCTCATGGAACCCTTCGTCGTTCCTTGGATAGAACCTTGAGATCATGATTTATCACCTAGGCCCCGCGGTAGTCTTTGAGGGGAAATTTGCTCGGAGGTCCGAGGATAGGGACTGCCTTTGAGCTTTCGAGAGCAGTCCCCGAGTCGAGGTTCGTTCAAACTCGGTCCACTTTGAAACTCGCTTTGAACTTAGCGTAGATAGCCTGAAGGCACTATAGATAGATCTCGGAAGAGGGTTTGTCCGAACTCGGACGGTACCCCGAGGCCAAGCCCATACGGGTGGAGTTTAAGTGTTTATTTCCTTGGAGACTAACTCCTTTTTGACGAAAGTCTTCGAGGTCGGGCACCACCTCGAGTCTTATAATGATATCATTGGCTTCCTAGAGCCTAACCTTTTTCTGATGGAGGTCCTCGAGGTCGGGTACCATCTCGGGACTTGTGATGATACCATTGGCTTTTTAGAGCCTAAATTCTTTTTGATAGAGGTCCTCTAGGTCGGGTACCACCTCGGGACTAGCGATGATATCGTTGGTCTTTTAGAGCTTAACTTCTCTTTGATGGAGGTCCTCGAGGTCGGGCACCACCTTGGGACTGGCGATGATGTTGTTGGCTTCTTAGGGCCTAACTTCTCTTTGGTGGTGGTCCTCGAGGTCGGGTACCTCTCGGGACTTTCGATGATGTCGTTGGCCTTTTAGAGCTTAACTTCTCTTTGATGGAGGTCCTCGAGGTTGGGTACCACCTCGGGGTTGGCAATGATGTTGTTGGATTTTTAGGGCCTAACTTCTCTTTGGTGGTGGTCTTTGAGTTCGGGTACCGCCTCGGGACTTACGATGATACCGTTGACCTTTTAGAGCCTAACTTCTCTTTGATGGAGGTCCTCGAGGTTGGGTACCAACTCGGGACTGGCGATGATGTTGTTGGCCTTTTAGGCAGGCGAATCACTATTGTTTATTCCATATATAGGGTCGCTTCTCCTCCTTTAGAGATCCCACCATTTTAAGTAGTTACCCTTCTTTTCCTGCGTTAAGTCTTTCATTTCTTTAGTATTAACGTATTTGCACAGATTCCTACTTTAGTTATCTAGCTTTTCCATAGCCATGACTGCTACATCGGGGTCTGTTCGGCAGAGAGGGGAGAGTTCCGCCTCCGACATTCAGGACCAACGAGATTATACCTTGAAGATTACTTCTTTAATAGGAGAAGAGCACCTTGAGTTAGTGAGAAAAGACTGTGAATGGGGGAGAAAGTAGTGTTACAGACATTTTCCCAGGATGAGGGCATCACGGATCGTGTCGATAGATTTTTGAATGTATACACGTATACTTTCACACTGGGCTCCCTTTATAGGGTTGTGCTCGACTTCTGTTTAAAGTATCGGGTTACCTTGGCATAGATCCACCCGTCGTTTTGGCGAACAGTGTTGATGATGATATTTTTCGCGGAGAAGGCGGGGATTGAACTTATGCTCAGTCATCTTATTAGGTTGTATCGGCCCTTTCACCATCGAGGTCTGCTAACCTTGCAATGCCGATCGACCACGCCCTTCGTTGGTGATGATGAGGAAGATGGAGACAGGGAGTGGATGAGTCACTTCGTCCGAGTGCGGACCACTGACATTATCCTCGTGGAGCTTATGCTATTCCCTGAGGAATGGAACTATACACATAAGTGGTGCATTCCATGTCTTCTCAGTTTTGTCTATGCCGAAAGCTGGTTTCGTAACTGTGCCTTCTTCTTTGTTTCTGCAGCGGTTTCATGGGCACCGAGCGACGTTCCTGATTTGCTGGATTGGGTTTAGAAGTTTATGAACCACTCGACCTATGATGAGCGCAAATGGCGAGCTTTGTCCCGGGGCGGATGGGAAGCAAAACATCACGGTACGTGTTGTGCTATTTTCCCTTTCCCTTCCTTCATTTGGAGAGGCATTTTCCCTTTATGCGTATTAATCTTGTTGTTGCAGGCATCGGAGAGCCTTCCGAGGTGAGGTCGCGCTCCTTTGGAGAAGGGGAAGGGTTCCCAGCTTCTGGGCCAAAGAACGACAACAATAAGCGAGAGATGCTTTTACAGCGCGATGGCGCTCAAAGAAAGGCAAAATGGGATTGGGGATTTATAGAAGAAGCATCGTCTGAGCCTTCCGTGTTCGTGGTTCCTAGTTCTGGAAAGATGGTTTCTCTGTTGCCATCGCCTGTTTTTTCTGTTGACAGTACTTTGAGGGATACTAGAAACCCGAGGTCGTATACACCGAGCGACCGTGCCTCAACCGGAGTCGGCCCTTTCAGAGCTGAGGGAATTGGGTTGGCAGATGTGTGCCCGGCCTTCAAGGAAGCCCAGCGGCTTCACTTCGTGGTGAGTTTCGGCACAGGCCTTTTGAGCTTCGCACCTTCCTTTCCTTATTGGGTTTTCTTTTGTAGGCTTTCGACAAGCTTAAGTCTGTGCTACTTCGTCGTGAAGCCAGACTACGGAAAGCTCTGGATGAGAAGATATCCCTTAGGCTCCTTTGAAATGAAAAGGAAGTTGAGTTGGTACACTTACGGCATGAGGTGAGCCGGAGCTTGAATTACGAGAACTACTTGAAGGAGCAGGTAATTTTCTATCCCGGGTGATTGTGCATTCCGCCTTCTAGCTTCTGAGGCTAACACTTCGTTATTTCAGTTGCAGAAAAAGACGGAGGCCTTGGAGCGCCTTCGGGATGAAGCTGGCCGAGCCAGGCATGAGCATGATGAGCTAATAGCTCGGGCGGAGGCTTAGGCTTTAGAGGGGAAGGGTGCTCTAGCTAAAGTTCCTGCTTTTGAGGCTTAACTTTGCTTAGCTCGCGATGACGCTTTGGTTCAAACAGATATGATTATGAAGCTCGAGTTCGAGCTTTTGAAGGTCAGGGCTGAGATCGTTGATGCCCGGGCTAAAGCAGTAATGAGCCGAGCTAAGGCTAACTAGGAGATGGCAATCTATTTAAAGGATGCTACCGATGCTCAAGCTGAGCTGAGAAGGATCCTTGACCGCGAAGAGAGGATTGAAGAATATGTTCATTACAAGACTCGAAAAAAGACCCTCGAGGGGAAGAGTTGGCGCGAGCAAGGGCAGACGAGCGTGATGCTCGATTACTTCTGTCTGATGCCGAAGAAAACGAAGACGAGGCCGGCAGGCCATAGCTCCCAGGGGGCCTACATTTTGCCATTTGTGTATAGCCTTTTCAAAGCATGTTTGTAGATGGAGATTGTGTTTTTTCGTATATGTGTATAAAAGAAAACCTTGCAGCTTTATTTCTTCTGTATCTCTTTCTGTTTTGAATTTGTCCAGATGAACTGGTCTTTGAGTTGGTAGGAATCCTTTCGTGATATGGCCTTGAGGCTCATTAGGCTGGCCCGTAGGCTCTTACGCGCTCGGCCGATGCGACGTTTTATGTAGGCTATAGACAATGGCTCTTACGCCTTGCTCTTAGGCATATTTATTTAACTATTTTGGGTTCAGTCTCCGAATCGAGTTTCGACTCGAGCTAATTCAACCCTCAAGTTTTGTATTTGTGCGGGTTGGCAACAATGGCTCTTACGCCTTGGGTCGAAGCGACCTTTTAGCGTGGGCTACGATAATGGCTTACACCTTGGGTCAAAGAGACCTTTTATTGGCTTTATTTTTCCCTTGTTAAGGACTTTTTTGAAATAATTTTTGCCTGACTTTTCGACGGTTCGATAAAAATCTCGATTATGAGTTGTTATGTAGCGATAATTGAGTACCTCGAGAGGTTTGGCTCGAAGGCTGTGTATTTCGAAGCCTGTGATTTGGAGGTGACATGGTCGAAGCTCTTTTGCCTATATCGAGGGTAGCCTGTTTACCCAGTTCTTTTCGAAGTAATTGAAGGCCTGTGATTTTGTAGCGACGGTTGGGCGTCCCCGAGTCGCGTTAGTTTGGCTGGTATAGCCTTGTGACCGGAGTCATTAGTGTTTGTCCAGAGCCTTTAAGTCCCGAGTGAAGTAGTTTCGGCATCTATATCGAGGGTATACCTTTTTAGGGGTCTTACAAGTTCGATATATAGCCGAAACTTTGAGATCGAGTTTATGCCTTTAGTGAGGTCTTACAAGTTTTATATGCCTTTGAGGTCTTACAGTTTTGGATACTTGGTACAAGCATTGTTCATTCCTTGTTTGAGGTCTTACAGATATTGTTGTTACCTTATGTAGGTCTTACAAGACCAAGGCTGCCCGCATGTGGCTTTACTGTAGATATGTGATTTTTGACCCTCCCCAATATTTTTATATTTTAGCATGTAAATATTTAATTTAGGTATAATATAGCTATTTAAACTCATTTTGACTCTTTTACTTTATTTTCTCTTAGAAATAATAATTAAAAAAATACGTTCCATTATTAGTTAATTTTAGTTTATCTTAACTTTGATAAAATTGAAAAAAATAGACAAAAGAAAATGTCACATGGGTTTAAATTAAGATGTGCGTAGTATAAGTGGTTAATACGTAGTATTTTTACTTTTCTCAAAAACTTTTCGTTACTGTGCAAAGTTTATGTGTTATTTTCTTTTAATTTAATTAACTAGTTATATTTTGATATTTCAAAATTTTCTCCTACCAAGTTCAAGAAACAAAGGTCCCGTTAGTTTTTTTAAAATTTTGTTCTTTTTCTTTAACAAACTTCAGGAACCTCACATTTTTTTTAAGAAAAAGCATACACAGTACACATTCTTGCAAATTCACTCTAATATTTGACCACCCTCATTCATTATCTCACCACTTGTACACTCTATTCAATTCAATGACTTCACACTCACACCCCATTCAATTCAATGCCCTCAAACTCACACTCCATTCTTTCACATTATAGTGCACACTCACGATTTAAAAATGACACCCACCAATTTTTGTTTGACACTTTTTCAACGCATGAGCCCACATAAATCTTCTTTTTCAACATAATCAAAATCCATCTGCACACTTTATATATAATCCACTTACATTTGGAAAGAAGGGAGGATATCATATTTGAGACCCATTCCCTTCCAAAAAAAAGAACAACGACGCTCTCTAAAGAAAAACAATAACAACAACAACAACATCCCAGTATAATCTCACAAGTGAGGTTTGGGGAGGGTATTATGTACGCAGACCTTACCCCTATCCCGAGGGGCAGAGAGGCTGTTTCCAGGAGACCCTCAGCTCAAGAAAGCACCAAGTGACGATATATTAGTACTATTGATAGACTCATAATATAATAACATAAAATACATAACATACATAAAAGAAATTAAAATAGCAAAATAACAGCCATATAAGAGAATATAGGAAATACGAGAGAGATGGAAGGTAAACTAATATCCAACGTATAAAGCCCTGCATCAGTAGCTAACCAGTAGTATCCTAAGCCTAACTCCTAACGGTCTAGTCTCACTCTAGTGCGCTGTATAGATATTCACAACTTCCCCCTAACCTTCAACCTTAATGTTCAACCTCCACAATTCTCTGTCTAGGGCCATGTCCTCAGTAATCCTAAGTCGCGTCATGTCCTGCTTGATCACCTCTCTCCAATACTTCTTAGGTCTCCCTCTACCTCTCCTCGTACCCACCACCGTCAATCGCTCACACCTCCTCACAGGTGCATCAGTGCACCTCCTCTGAATGTGCCCGAACCATCTGAGTCGTGCTTCCCACATCTTGTCCTCTATTGGGGCCACGCCCACTCTCTCTCGAACGACGCTCTCTGAAGAATGACAAAAAAATAGTGTCGATCCCCTCCCATCATCTTCTTTAGGCTCTTCTTCAATATTGATTAGATAGAACTTTCTTTATTTCATTTACACCTAAACTCACTCATACAAAACTTCACAAACACACAACAAATACATTTAAAAAATCTGGGTGCCATTTCCATCATAAGGGGACTTTTTCCTCATATCTCATTTTGGATCTGTAAGCCTAAAGCAGTTACTCCTTCTTCATCCGTTGTTTCCCCTCCCAAATGCCACCATGAAATCCTCCTATCTTCCACCATATCTAGCTAAAAATAAATAGCAAAAACGCAGCAGCTCCGAGAGCTGAGTTCGGGGTCGGCGTCGAGCTTCTCTGTTTGGGTCTCGGCCGTGGTCTGTTTGTGCGAGAGCTTAGCAGTTCGTTATCCCTTATGTATTGAAGATTATATTTCAACTATTAAAAGGTCTGTTTCAATCACTTTCTTCCCTTCTCATGTTTTCATGTTCGTGACTAGTTCGGCATATTTGCAAGCGAATTGGTTTAACAAGTTATATCAGGCTTCATTAGTCATTTATTTTGTTGGATGCTATAAGCTGTTGGCTCTAATATAAGTTCATGTAGGCTTAATTTGTTGAGTTTGAATTACTGTTAATTAGCGTTATATCCTGTTAGTTTATCTTATTTGGAGATTTTTTATTATTATTATTTTTATATAGTTTGTGTGTTATTTATATGAGCAGTGAGTACTTCATTGCTAAAAGACAAGAACTCATCGAACAGTTAGACCATTAGTTATTCTAGCTTCATATTCTGAGGGCATGACATTGGGTACATAATCATGAGAGACATTCTGTGTAAAGTTTGCTATTGCTAAATGGTTGTTAAGTAATGTTTTTCAGTTGGTCTTTTGTTATGATAGTATACATTGGAAACGAACTAAAAGTAGGCAAAAAATGGATATTGTCTTACAACAATTTATAAAATTGGATTTGCATGGAAAGTGCTTTCATTACTGGTTTTGGTTTTTGCTTTATGAAAGCATAAATATTGAATGATGATTGGATAATAATAATACTAATGATTATTAGTTTTACAAGGATATATATGAGAAAATTTTGGAAAATATATACTGCTTGTGGATGGAACGTTTAAGAAGCTACAGTCATAGATTTTTTATTATTATTTAGTACAACAACAACAACAACAACAACAACAACAACAACCCAGTGTAATCCCACAAGTGGGGTCTGGGGAGGGTAATATGTACGCAGACCTTACCTCTACCCCGAGGGGCAGAGAGGCTGTTTCCAGGAGACCCTCAGCTCAAAGAGGCAACAAGAGACACTATATTAGTACTATCAATAGACTCATAATAAAATAACATAAAATACCGTAAAATCCATAACATAACATAAATTCCATAAAAAACAAAGTAACAGCAATATAAGAGATATAGGAAATACGAGAAAGATGTAAGGTATTAATACACAGAAGATAAACCCATCATCAGTAGTTGATCAATAGCATTCTAATACTAATTCCTAACTGGCTAGTCTCACTCTAGTGCGCTGTAAAAAAGACATCACAATTTCCCCTAACCTACAACCTTAATGCTCGATCTCCATAATTCCCTATTTAGGGGCATGTCCTCAGTAACCCTAAGTCGCGCCATATCCTGTCTGATCACCTCTCCCCAATACTTCTTAGGTCTCCAACCTCTCCTCGTACCCACCACCGCCAGTCGTTCACACCTTCTCACCGGTGCATCAGTGTTCCTCCTCTGAATGTGCCCGAACCGTCTGAGTCTTGCTTCCCGCATCTTGTCCTCCATGGGGGCCACACCCACCTTCTCTCGAATATCTTCATTTCTAATCTTATCCTTCCTTGTATGTCCGCACATCCACCTCAACATCCTCATCTCTTCAACTTTCATCCTTTGGATGTGTGAGATCTTCACCGGCCAACACTCGGTCCCATACAACATAGCAGGCCTAACCACTGCCCTATAAAATTTACCTTTCAGTAACAGTGGCACTTTCTTGTCACACAGGACTCCCGTCGCTAACCTCCATTTCATCGACCCCACTCCTATATGGTGTGTGACATCCTCGTCGATCTCCCTGGACCCCTGAATAAACGACCCCAGGTACTTGAAACTACCCCTCTTAGGATGACTTGACAATCAAGCCTCACTTCCACTCCCGCTTCCGTTGTCTCTGCCCCAAATTTGCATTCAAGGTATTCCGTCTTCGTCCTGCTCAACCTGAAACCTTTGGACTCAAGGGTATGTCTCCAAACCTCTAACCTCTCGCTGACGCTGCGTCGTGTCTCATCGATTAGGACTATGTCATCAGCAAATAGCATGCACCATGGCACCTCCCCCTGAATATGATGTGTTATAGCATCCATCACCAGGGCAAATAGGAAAGGGCTGAATGCAGACCCTTGGTGCAACCCTGTAATAACCGGAAAATAATCTGAATCGCCTCCTACTGTCCTAACCCGAGTCTTAGCTCCATCATACATGTCCTTAATCGCCCTAATGTAGGCAACCGGGACCCCTTTAGCCTCTAAGCATCTCCATAAGACCTCCCTAGGAACCCTGTCGTACGCTTTCTCTAGATCGATAAACACCATGTGGAGATCCTTCTTCTTATCCCTGTATTGTTCCACCATCCTCCTAATAAGGTGGATAGCTTCTGTGGTAGATCGCCCCGGCATGAACCCGAACTGGTTGTCTGAAATAGACACCGTCCTTCGCACTCTCATTTCTACCACTCTCTCCCAGACTTTCATGGTATGACTTAGTAATTTAATACCCCTATAGTTGTTACAGATCTGGATATCGCCTTTGTTCTTATACAACAGGACCATTGTACTCCACCTCCACTCTTTTGGCATCCTATTAGTCTTGGATATAACATTAAGCAACTTAGTAAGCCATTCCAAGCCTGCTCCACCCACACACCTCCAAAGCTCCACTGGAATTTCATCTGGTCCGGTAGCTCTGCCCCTTCTCATCGTACGCATTGCCTCCATGACCTCATCGACCTCAATGTCCCGACAATCACTTAGTACATGGGGGCTTTCGGCGTTCCTCAATTCATCTAGTACAATATCCTGATCCCCTTCCTCATTTAGAAGTTTATGAAAGTAGGTCTGCCATCTCCTCATTTATTATTATTTAGTACATAGAATATAATTTTCAATCATAATCCGTGGCCCTCGCTTAATTAATATTTTTATCCTTAGAAATTGAGGTGCGTCATTTAGCGAATTTTTCATGGCCCTCGCAAAGTTGAAAGTGCGTAGTGGCTTTAGGCGCGGTATTTTAATAATTTACCTTCCTAAACTCGAGTGCGCATTTATGTAACCCAAATCCAAATCTCAACACCTTCCCTCGGGTTAACAGAATTCCTTATTCAGAATTTTTGGTTCGCAGACTTCAAAAGGAAAGTCATACTTCCTCAACTCGGGATTTTAAACCGGTGACTTGGGACACCATAAAATTATTCCATGTGGCGACTCTGAAAATAAATAAAATAATCTCATTTCGAATAATGTCACTTAAATTGGAAAACTCCCCATATACCCCTCGGGTGTGTAAAAAGGATGTGTGACACTTACAACCTCAAGTTTTGATAAGTCGATGGAGATAGCGCTTGACAACAGTCCCCAAGTCGTCAAGGGTTTCTTGACTCGGGAGTTATTACTTGTAAACTTGGTATTGCCTCATTGAGGGCTTACAATTTCGGAATTTTCGACCCGGAGGTCATTTGAGTTTTTGACGCCAGTCCTGAGTGTTCGGGTCATCTTTTGGCTTTGGAGCCGTTTTGTGATCTTGTTGTTGCCTCATTGAGGGCTTACGAGCTCGAAGCACCCACCCGGGGGTCGCATTGTTGTGAGTTGTTGACGCTAGTCTCTGAGTGTTCGGGACACTTTCGTCCTTGTAGACGTTGCGTGATTTTCATGTTTCCTCATTGAGGCCTTATGAGTTTGGATTCCTGACCCGGAGGTCATTCAGGTGTTGAATTGTTGAGGCCAGTCCCCGAGTGTTCGGAATATTTTTGGCGGAGGAGTCATTTTTACGAAGATGTCGAGTTTCTTTTGGATCGTGAGATGCTTTGATAAAAGATATTCTTTGATTACTTGGTACAAGTATACATGTTTTCGCTGTCATGGGCCCAGCTATACGGGCACGGTTCACTTGACGGTTTGGCCCGGTACATCATTTTCCTATTGGGGCCCCATTTGGCATTTCTTGGTTTTTCCGAGTGGATGGCCTACTGGGGGATGCCCCCTAATTTCGAGGTTGATTGCAAAAGACACCTAGAATACTTGTTGAGTCTTCCTTAGGTAGCATGTGGATGTTGCATCATTAAGAACCTTGTTGGTAAAACCCTTTTCGGGATAAAAACTCGACCGAAGGAAAAAAGTGCAACAGATGCTTTAAAAGCTTAAGGTCTTCGGGCTGGGTTAGCACTTTGACTGCTTCGGTCGGGCGCCTGTGTAAAGGTTAGTGTGAAATAAAAAATGAAAAGGGAGATGGTTATACCTTAGTGTGGGATGTGCAGGCGACATTTCGAGGTCCGATATGTTCTACTCGTTTGTGGTGAGGATGCGGTACGGTCCTTTGCTTTGTTTAATCGGGCTTAACCGAAGATGTAGTTTGATTACCCTTTGGCCCCTTTGCGGGTGGAGGTATTGGTGCCGACGCCACATCGTGCACCGCAAACATTTCTTTTGTCATATATTGTTCCCCGTAGGCAGTTTTAATTCCATCCTTTGTCGGGAATTTCATCATTTGGTGGAGGGTGGATGATACTGCTCTCATGCAATGTATCCACGGCCTCCCGAACAAGGCGTTGTACCTCATGTCTCCTTCGATGACATGGAGTTTGACATTCTGGGTTGTGCCGGCCACGTTGACTGGGAGGGTGATTTCTCCTTTTGTTTTTTCACTTGCCATGTTGAATCCATTGAGGACTTGAGTGGCGGACAAGATTTGGTCAAGCAGTCCGAGCTGCTCTATTACCCTCGACTTGATAATGTTGGTCGAGCTACCTGGATCCACGAGTACACGTTTTATTTGAAAAGTATTTACAAGGAAAGAGATTACCAGTGCGTCATTGTGGGATTAAGACAAGGTCTCGGTGTCCTCTTTGCTGAATGTGAGGGCATCCTCGAGAATATACCCTCGGGTTCCCTTTTCTCTGGTGATGGATATTTTTGTCCTTCTCATTACGGGTTCCTGTGGGGCATCGATGCCTCCCAAGATCATGTGGATGACATTTTGCGGCTCATTTGTTTTGTTCTTCTTGGCTGCCTCTCTTTCTCGGAACTGATTTTTGGCTCGATCACTGAGGAATTCTCGGAGGTGACCTTTGTTAAGTAGTCAGGTTACCTCTTCTCGGAGTTGGTGGCAATCATCGGTTCTGTGGCCGTGCGTGTTGAAATTCACACACTAAATTATAATTCATTTGTGAAGGATCTGATTGTACATGGGCCACCTGGCATCTCTGATTTTACTGATGGCGAACACGATGTCCAATACATCAACGTTGAAGTTGTATTCTAATAAGTGAGGTGCCTCTGTTGGCCCTGCGTTCCTATCAAATCTGGCTCTGTTGATAAGTCCCTGAGGATTCTGTCCTCGGTCTGTCCTTCAATCGTTGTGAGGTGGGTTGCGCCTCGGGGCATTCCTTCTGTCTTCAGTGTATGGCTGGTACCTTTCTTTGTTTGTCTTTGGATCCTTCACCAGAAGCCTTCTTGGGTACACTGAGCCCGAGGGGGCTCCTAGCTGGTTGTCTTCGACCCTGATCTTCGACTGGTATCGGTTGTGGACGTCCGACCAGGTCACAGTGGGGTACTCGACCAAATTCTGTTTCAACTGCTTTGAAGCCACTGAGCTTCGTTCATTCAGACTTTGAGTGAAGGCCTGCACTGCCCGGTCGTCGGAGACTGGAGGTAGTTCCATTAATTCTGTTTGAAAGCGAGATACAAATTCTCGCTGCATCTCGTTCTCCTTTTGCTTGATTTTGAAGACGTCGGATTTCCTTGTTGCTACTTTGATGGCACCGGCATGTGCCTTTATGAAGAAGTCTGCTAGCATGGCAAATAAGTCTATGGAGTTAGGATCTAGGTTGTGATACCACATCATGGCCCCCTTCGAGAGTGTTTCCCCAAACTTTATTAGTAAGACGGACTTGATCTTATCGTTCTTTATGTCGTTGCCCTTCACTGCGCAAGTGTAAGCACTGACGTGCTCATTTCGGTTTGAGGTCCCATTGTATTTTTGGAGGTCTGGCATTCTGAACTTCTTTGGAATGGGTTTCGGAGCCGCTTCCTCTAGGAACGGCCTTTGTATGAACTTCTTCGAATCCACACCTTTCAGGACCGAGGGTGCGCACGGAATTTGGTCGACCCAAGAGTTGTAGGTCTCGATCTTCTTGTCGTTGGCTTCTATCATTTTCTCGCCCGATTCGATCCTTCTGGTGAGGCCCTCGAGCATTTTTACAATGACAGGATCGGTCATCGACCCATTAGCTCGATCTCTCCGGTACCTGTTCGGCTGGGAAAGTTGTCCCCAGTACTACCATGCTAGGAGTTTTCTAGTGACTTTGTAGCTGAGCAATAGCCAACTGTTGTGCCTACAATATTTCAAAAATAACATGAAGGCTAACCTCTCGTTCTTCCCTAATTGTGGTTTTCTAAGCTTCTTGTTGATCCCCTTAGTGCACGCTCCTGTCAGTGTGGGAGCTTATGTCGATGTGTTGGGCGTCGCGTGAGACCGCATCCACGGGGATTGGTTCTGGTGCATTCCCAGGGTTTCGTGGTGGCACACCAATACCTGGAACACCCACACCGTTTTCTCCGTGGTCCTCACGATTGTTGTTTTATCCCCCATTCACTGAGTTAGACATTTCGACCTGAAATCAAAGATCTTGGACAAGAGAAAGCATGAAAGATAACTTGTGTTATGTAGTAAAACCAGCAAGAAAATAATCATTATTATTTTTAGCCCCACGATGGGTGCCAAACTGTTTACCGTGAAAATGGTAATAACAATTAAATTTGATTGTGGGACTCTAAATATACATGATCTATTTTTATGCTAGTTGTTAAGCAGTTGATGTTATGTGTGTGAGACTTAGAAACGAGATAAGAGTTAAGGATAAGGTGATAACTGCACCGATAAGTTAACAATCGGGGCCTCGAGCTCGTCGATTCGGGGACCTCGAGGTCGATTCCGGAGCTTGATTGTGAACTATCGAAGGTGGTCGAAGTATGGCTAATAGTTATAAATAAAATCAACGAATGCTCTTTATGTACAATGATAAGCAATAAATGATGAACAATAATGAAGATAATAAATGGAAGTAATAATATCAAGAAAATATGTTAGAGAGCAAAGAGAATGTTCTTGTATATTTCGTGTGGGGCAACTGAAGCAACAGGGGTTTCTAAAATGATAAGGGTCCCCTTTATATATGAGGGGAATCTCAACATAGTACAAAATGCATCAATTACAAGATATGAGGATGGGACAGCTAGATGACACCCTGATTTAGGGTTAGGGTAGTCCACTAGGCTCTGTCAGTCCTAGCTGTGTACCTTGGGAACTCCCCATTTCTGCCATAGTTGTGGTCAACATTAGCTCAAGGTCGGGCGTCGACAAACCTCGAGAGAGGAAACTCGACCATAGCCTTGTAGCCTTGAGGCTTCGAGATGATCTTCTGAGGTACCTCGATGATGAGGAATTGGACCCTCCAATTTTACTGTATACAATATGATATTATGAATGAATGACACATGACCAAAATTACCCAAGGCGCAAATTAAGGGAAATGCCTCAGAATTGGAGAAAAGGAAAAGGGAATATGAGTAATAGTTATCACGTTTTTTGTGGACTTGAGAGTTGGGAAGACTAAGCTGTATGATGGTGCATGGATTAGTAATAATCTCTGTTTTAAAAAGTAGAATTGAGACTCACTAGTTATGTGATGTGTTGGAGTTTCACCTTGTTGATTCAGCTAGTTATTCTCGTTAGCAGTAGACATATTTTGTTGCAAAAAATAAAATTTGAAAAGTGAATAAATTATCAGATTCCCGGCAACGGAACCATATTGTTTAACCCAAAAATTAATTTCTCGGTCAAAGCTAATATCAAGAAAAAATCGGGTTACTGGTAACCAAAGTTGCTTCACTTTCTTGGTAATTCAAAGAATAAAAAGAATAATGGAAATAATAGGTAAGAAAAAAAAAGCTTAATGCAAATTGCTAATCTCTCCCAGAATTATGGTTTGAACACTTTGAATAAAGTAAAAACTAATTGCATATATTGATAAAAATTTAGATGCCTTTACAAATGAGGATTGGGCCCATATATAAGGATACATAATTATAACAGTTTCTCTACTTAATTATGGCTTGTTAATGGCATTAATTACATTGATTGCCTGTTACCATATATAATTGTAATGGTTACATTAATGATTGAAGATTTTTCGTAATCAAGATCAATGCTGATTTTCCTTCCTTATTCCTAAGAAATTTATGAACCTTCACCTTTAATGGTTTTCATTCATCTCGTACCTATTTCTTCTTTTTCGGCTGTCACGGCCGGTACCTTTTCTGATGATACACCGAGGGTGTTTTGTTCTTGCCTTTTCAATTCCTTTAATTTACTTAATTGAAAGTGCCACTTGTCACTCTCTTTGATGGTCCACATGTCAATTGTCATGCGTTTTTTCTACTAATACAATTGCTTCGTTTGGTAATGATCAAAAGAATGACATTACTGATCCGAAACTATAAGTTTGAATTAAAATTGGGTCATGAAAACAAAAATCTTATAGTAAATCACTTGTTCAAAATTGCTTGTCGAAAGAGTATTGGCATTTATAAATTACAGGAAATTACATCCAATGACATTGAAAATGGATGATCATGTTTTTTCGATATCGCTGGCCTCCTGAGCAAACCTTTGAAGTCAAAAGTATTGTCCACAGGGCAAGCTAAGGGCAACACTTCTTAAACTTAAAGTTTTGCTCGTGAAGCAAGCGATATCGAAAAAATAAAAAAGTGCACCAGAAATGTAGTCAAAAATCGTAATTTTCGGAAGAACTTAATACACAAATTACTAAAAATGCTCGGAGGCCGAAAACAATTTGGGTCAGCCTGAACATCACCCCAATGGGTCAATCCCTACCCGATCCACAATTGTCTAGAGTTATTGATTAATTTTCCTGAAGGTGTAAAATGGCGAACGAAAGAGACAGCTAGGGTTTCTTCTATCATGCTTTTAGTCATAAACTGCTCCCTCTTACAGGTTCGGGTACCTCCATTAACAGCCAATATGGTGCGCTATTTTCTCTTTATTATGCATCATTTATGGGATTGGATGTTTATGCAAATAGAGTAACCTGTGCATGACATCGATTCTTTTGCATTAATTGCTGCCATTTCTTAGTACATCCAAATTAGGCAGCTGGATAGAGGCTTGGGTTGGGAGGTCAATTAATATTGCAGTTTAGGACTATCTTATGAATTGAAATAATTGACGTAGAGGTTAGCCACTCTGTAATTTGTATGGATTTCGTTTGTAACAATTGGACAGAAGAACTAGATTTTGACCTAATTGTGCCAGTGTAGGTATGTACATGCAGCTCAATACTAATTAGAATTAAGTTATATACACCATTAAACAATAGTGTCAGGCCGAAGAATGTATCGAGATGTTATAAATAGTAACATGCGCAAGATGTTGATTCTTTTGCATTGAGATGATGCAATAATGATGATGACTATGATGAGGAGAATTTCACGATGAGATCGTGATCATACTATTATTGTATTAAATTTGTTATTTATCCAAAAGATATAGATGCTCCTCCAAAGCAAATATAGTACAAATAAAGAAAGACTAGAGGAGTAGTAGGAGAAAAAGAATAGAGATAAAGCAGATTCATATTATGATCGACTTGCTCTTGGCATCATTGAAAAAGATAAGCTTGCTAGCTTTGTTTGCATCCAGAAGGATGCTCACCCAAAGCAATATGGTACAACCATGTGTGCGTCTCAACTCTCACGGAGCATATTCTCCTCTCCTTTTTTACAACACTACAAGAAATCACCCTTATTAGTGGGGACTTTTGTATTGCCACAAGGAAAACCGTAACTGAAGGTTATTTATGACGACATTTGTAGTCGCCACTAAAAGAACATATTTTGTGGAAAAGCACTACAAAAAATTGTTCCATAAGAACAAATATTAGATGGGTCGCCACTATATATTCACCTTTAGCAGTGACTACTGTCGCCACAAATGTTCAGTGGCAAAATTATGTCGCCACTATAAATGTCCTTTAGTAGCGACTAAAATTACCACAAAAAATATTTATGTTCAGTGGCAAGTTTATGTCGCCACGCAAGATTATGTCGCCACTATAATGTCCTTTAATAGCGACTAAAATTACCACAAAAAATATTTATGTTCAGTAGCAAGATTATGTTGCCACTATAAATGTCATTTAGTAGCGACTAAAGTTGCCACAAAAGGTTTAACCATGAAAGACACAATATTTTATGTAGCGACTTTTAGTCGCTGCAAAAGAAATTGACCTTCTGTAGCAATTTATATATCGCAACAATTACTAATTTTTGACAAAACAATGTCGCCACTAAAAGTTATTTTCTCAGCAATTATAATAACCAAAATTATATACATTTCCATGCCAGTAGGAACCTAATTCTCTAAAATTTCATATAGAGATATTCATATCAATTGACTATCAATATTAAAGCAACCAATAATGCTTGGCAAACACCAAAAGAATTTCTCAAGCCAAATATTATAAATATTATCATTACTAAAAAGTCAATTACATATATACTATCCGACACTTCATTGTGCATTGTAATTGTACGCATTTACATATTCCAAAAAAGATAAAATATTAAGTGTCTTGTAACTGCTCCTTGCTCGACACCAACCACTGTTTAAGTGCCTTGTAACTGCTCCTTGCTCGACACCATCCTTGAACCATTGTTTAAGTGTCTTGTCCCTGCTAGACAAAAGGAATATATATAAGGAACATAATGGGATTTGTTATATCCAACTACTATCAAAATTCTAAGAATTTTCAATCTATGTCAAAGGAAAGCCGGAAATTGCGACCAAAGTTTGTGTACTAAAAAGCAACTTAACAATTGCAAAAGTTGTCTAGACCACAAAGCAAGAGTTGCATGAATCTTAGATGTCACTTTTAGTTGGAACAGTTACACAAGATCAACCAGACACAAGACAAGATTGGTATACATCGGGTTTCCTCAATTGAATCTGTCTTGGTTTCAGTTGAAGAGGACATGACTTATTCTACTTGAAAGGATATCAATTCTCTCCCTTTTTTTTTAGATATTTCCAACTGCTCATATTATGATTTAGCCTTAGTTGAGAATGGAATAATTGGAAGAAATGGTACAATCTTTTTGATGCAGAATCGAAGTTTACATGCACACATCTTGATCTAGGCCTCACTGTGGTTATTTTTTGTATTGCTTACAGTTTCTAAGATAGCAGTAGTGTTGGGGATGCATTAACCGCTCATGTTCTGCAAACAATATCAGATTTCCCATAAGACACTTAAAAAAGAAGTAGGATATACTCTTTGTGCAGAGAATGCAGCTGACACAAACTTATTTTTGTCATTTATATGGACATGTCAACTCTTGCTTCTCTTGCCCAAAGTTGATGCACGACAGGTTTCCGCTAATATAATAGCTTTTGTCATTCAGTGAATGACCAGACCTCAACAATATGTAGCAAAGAAACAAAATTGTAGGCATAGGAGAACCCAAATACCAAACCCAGCCTAGCAGAACAATAGGAGAAACTACTTTGTCTACCCAATATTATTATTATCAAAAGCACAAAGGAAATTGGTGACGATCTATGTTATCCGGGCAAGCTCTAATTTAATCCAGGGCACATACACAATAGGACCTTAGTATCATAACTAACAAAGAAGCTATGATCTTAAACAACATCGTAATATATGATACTTGAGAGGTAGATGAGTATATGGATAAGAGCAGAACAACCTTTAACCTGTTAGCCTTATAAAAATCTCAACAGAAAGTTCCTATAACATGGAGGGTACGTTGAACACATAAGTCAAGGTAAATACACACACCAAATAGAAGTTCATACATGGGAGTCTTATCATGAAACATCTAAGATAGAACATGGAGGGGTACGCAGTACCATCTAGCATTGCTAGAGAAAAGCAAACAAGGTAGCAAACCATCTCGCGGCTCTAAGTCACACACCACAGACTACAAAGGTCTACACCACCTTTACTGATATCCCTACACATGTGAGAGGGCTAATAAACATGGACAAAGGGAGAGTTCCAAATTTCAGAATTAGGAACAAAAAGCTCAAATATTTAAAGCTCTCTGATATGATATGATATCAAATGCATAAGCTATCATTTGCTTTTTGAGTGCTTAACAGTGATCATGAGAATGGATTCTCATAAACTACTCAAAGCCTTGTGCTTGTAATTTTTGTGAATATACTAAGAATAGGCCACGGTTAAAGAGAGGTATAGCAAGTAGCAATAATTCAAGTTATAATTGAAACAGGCAAGATCAGAAGAAACTAAAATTCTCAGTAAAATAAACAATGATGGCCCGAAGGCCCACATGCCTCGAACCTAAGCATATAATTCTAATAAGCATGCATGTTAAAAATGAAGTGGCAATTTACTCAACAATTAGCCCAAAATTTCTCCGACGGTTTGAGTCAGAACAGAGTTTAACAAATTCCTCTTTAATTCAAAATTCAAGACAAGCATGATCACCATAAGAAGTTGTGTTAATCATCCAATGAAGACAAAAGTAAAGAGGAAGTAACTTTTCTGGAGAAGTAGTATCATCAGTATTCTACTTTATATATAACTTCACAAACAACATGGAAACTAGATCACGCTTTTCCATAAAGGTTCAAACAATGTTGGCACACTGAGCACACATAAGTAGACAAAGAATAAAAACTGCAAAGGTCAAAAACACTAACCAATGCAAGTTAATGAGCAAAGAAATGAGAAAGATTAGAGCTTTAGCAATGACTCAAATAACTTCAGACAGAAACCTCAAATAGTCAAAATTGATCATAATCCTTCAAATGCAGCATTATCACCAACATGAACTAACAAAAGTTAATATCCCACTTATCTGTAGATCCTGATATGCAGGACCAACCAATTATCATTTCATTCCTCAACTTATCAAACATTATTACATCAGATCACACATGTCAAATAGAACTAACACATTACTAAAACCAGAGATACTAACACATTACGTACTAAAATCAACCTTTCTGTTGAAATAGAACCAACACATTACTAAAACCAGAGATACCAACACATTACTAAACCCCAAAACATGAAGTCACTACAAAAGGAAGGAAGAAGAAATGTCGAGAAGGAAGAAGAATTGTTAAGAAGGAGCGGAGCAAGTACCTGTTGTTGCATTCTGGTCAAAAAACTAGCAAATTGTTCTTGCATCATCTTCTCCACTTCTAGAGAAATCCTCGTCTGCTTCTGCACTTGCGTGTTGACGCTCCTCTGCCAACTTCCTTTCCAACTCAATTTCCATATTTCTTCGCAACTCAGCAGCCATTTGTTCACATTCTTCTTATAACTTTCTATCCATCTCGGCTTGCATCTCTTGACGCACAATATCAATAGCAGAAGACACGCTGGCCTCTATGTTTGCCTGAATGTTACTCTTTTTAGGAGGCTTCTTTCTATATCCTTTTCCATGAACATAGCATGTTCTCTCACCAACAACGGAGGATAAAATCTCATCTCTAGTCATGGGATGCTCGATCTCCTCAGATTGTTACTGAGCGACAACTTCCTGGAGTTGACCCTGTATTTATGCATAATCATTTAAATCAAAACATAATAAAACATATTAAATGAAACTTACAGAAACACAGAACTTTATAAGTGTTTTTAGATAATTACATGAATTTGTTGGGATTGTGAAACCAACCACACCAGTTCTCCTCTATCATCCTTGCGTGTATATTGGATCTCCCAAACTTTATATGGTGTGTCCAATATTTCTCTGCAATATAGTTACGGAAAAAAAATATATAAGCAAATATATAAATATGTAAATAACAAAGAAACATATGTGATAGTAGGGGACTAAATATATTTTTACCGTAGATTCCTCTACTTCTGCAAAAGACTTTGTACCACAAGAATGCTTAGTTATTTGCTTTTTCTATTTCTTTTGTTCCTCTCACTTACAACCATTAAGTAAACAGATTAATAAATCATCATTCAAAGAGACAATCTTTAGGTATTAAGTTAATACCTTAACTTCCGGACTTCCAAAATATTGTATTAGGTATTCCCAGTCCTCAAGCTCAACATCTTCAGGTCGATGAGACAATCTTTCTTCATTAGTACTGTACTTAGAGTACAGAATGCTGAGTCGAGCTTTCCATGCCCTAAAAAGCCTTTGCATAGTGCTAATTACAAAGGCCTGAAACCTATGCTCTCGCAACCCGCTGCAAACTTCAAATTTATCCTGACAATAAATGTAACATTATATTCAATATCCTAACCACATAAATAAACCTTGCAACTTAAAGTCAATACAATATTGAAAGTAGTTTATTACCTTGACCTTTAACCATATTACTTCTCCGTGTTTTAAAACTATTTTCTGCCAATTTCCATCTTGGAACGAGATAGTGCTCCTCATGATCAAACCACAGTAATTAACAATATCTGTAGCCCCAGAACCTAATGCTCTATCAATGTCATCTGGAATCATAATTTTGATTTTGCCACCACACTTAGTTTTTACTTCTAAACTTTTAGATTTGTATTTTCCTCTTCCTCTTTTTTTATTGCTGGAAGAAACTGCAAAGTAAAAGGATACTATTGTTCATTAGTAGCTCCACTCAATCAGTAAAAATAATTTTCACAAAACAACAAAAAACAGAAACTAACTTGCACAATTTTCAGCCTCTGGAGAGCAATGCACAGTTTCTGCTACATTTCGTGATAATTGTGTTTCTAAAGAAGATATTTGGAGAGAGTTAGTAGATACTCGTCCGGTCTGTAAAGGTCTTTGACCCGGGTTACTTGGTTGTCTATCTCTACAGATGCATCAGATACACGTCCGATTTGTATGTGTGGCTGAGATGTCACTCCAAAATTGCCACGTCCTTGAAAATTTTCATGACCACAGCTCGCCCCGCCTCTCCCACGTTTTCCTCGTCCAATTCCTCTCATTTCCTGCAATAAAACATAAAAAGAAAATGATTGATCAGAATAGAGAAAATATTAATTCACTAATTTTCTAACTTCATGTCTATAGAAAGGGGACATAAGTCCATGCCTCATTAGATATTAAAGTAAAGAAAGCTCTACTGTTTGTTAGTTGATGGTCAATTCTTTTCACCCAAATTAGCAGGCACATAGAATAATAGATCCCTTCTTTTAATACAATTCATTACTTCCACCTTTACTTTATACCAATACAACATAAAGCTACAAGCATCACGAAGAGAATCAAAAAAGAAATATAAAGATTCAAGCATCAATAATCTTTGGTTCATTGAGAGTTCCAAATAAATACATGGGGTAGTATAAAGTCATGGACGAAAATATAGAGAATTTTCAAAATAGGATGTAACATCTATATCATTCGCTTTTTGCTTCTTAGTCTTCAAGAGGATGTATCAATGTCCTCCCCATCATCATCATCAAATAACTCTTCTTCTCTATCTTCACTCTCTGATATTTCTATATGATTGTCATTAATGAAATCATCTTCCTCATTATGCACATTGTTTTGAGCTTGCGTACTTGCATGATCGTAGTTAATACTTTGTGGTTCAACATTATCCCTATGTAGAGACACCTCAACAATATTTTCTTGGTCATTGGTGCACAAAGTATTAAATTCGGCTTCCTCTTGCTGATAAACATCTTCATTCAGTAATTCTTCATCTTCAATATCTACACAATTATCATCATTATCAGGCATTTTGAAAAGGTCACGAGGATTTGTCTTCACAACAACAAGCCAATCATTATCGACCATGTCGTCCAAGTAAAAGACTTGTTCTGACTGAGATGCCAACACAAATGGCTCATTTGTATTCAAGGCACACCAAGTATTCACACTTGTGAAGCCTTATTTGTCAATCTTATATCCTCTTCCTAAGCGAGCCACATCCCATCAATGACACTTGAATAAGTAAACTTTTCTATTTCCCACATAAGATAACTCATAATTGTTCTTTAATACAACATAATACTCCTTATTAGAGTCTGAATCATCTCCTCTCACAAGAATACCACTATTCTGCATTTTTCTTCTCAAATGCAAGCTCTTTTGTATGGAATCTAAATCCATTCACCACAAATGTTGAATATCGATGTACTAATGGTGCAGGACCGACGGCTAAGCTTATGAGCTCATCATTTGCGCGTCCTTGTGCAGATAGTACAAATATCTACAAAGACGAACAATATTGTTATGACCAATAACATGATGGGATGAATAAACTAATATCAATATTATCATTTGAGTAGACAACTACACATGCGCGAAACCAATCAAGAAACCCATTTTTATGAGCTCTCATTGAACTTTGAATTTTAATCTCTCTTGTATATTCCCTACATTTTTAGTTAGCTAAGATAAATCGGATTCAAATTATCTCAATGTGAAACTATCTTGAAGTTAATAAGAGACTTACTCCATGAAATGCGAAACCTCTTTACAATTTTGAAGCACATACATACATGCTTGTTTAAACTCATCATGAGATAGCCTGCTGCCTTCTGAGGCACCTTTTGTTTGCCCACTTTTTTTAAAGATATACATCTCATCATTTGACACAGATCCATCGTCATTCCTAGTTGGTTTATTGAACTTTGTTGAGATATTCTTCAAGTATCGTGAGCAAAATGTGAGGTTTTCCTCTGCCAAATAACCTTCTGCAATTGAACCTTCTGGACGATTTTTGTTGCGAACATATGACTTAAGTGTTCGTAGATACCTATATAAAATGACTTATTAATATAATGTGTGTCATTCTAAAACTATAGCATCAAAATTATTAAACAATAAATTACCTCTCAATAGGATACATATTCCGATATTGAGCTGGTCCACCAAGCTTTGCCTCACTTGGCAAGTGAATTGGCAAATGAACCGTGACATCAAAGAAAGCCGGAGGGAAAACAAGTTGAAGTTTGGTCAAAATAACAAGAATTTATGCCTCTAGGATATCAAGATCTTCAATCGTCAAGCACTTAGTGTATATACTCTTGAAAACTTTCCTAAGGCTATAATTGGATCACACACTTCCTTGGGTAGCAAACCACGTATAGCTACTGGAAAAATGTCTTGCAACAATACATGATGATCGTGACATTTCAAACCATGTATCTTTTTCTCCTGTATGTTGACACACCTTGAAATGTTTGAGGAAAATGCATCAGGAACCTTCAGATTCGTTAATAGATTGCATACCTTCAGCTTCTCTTTCGCGGACAATGCATAGCATGCTGCCGGTAACAAAGTATTATTCCTATCCTCAGTAGGATGCAACCTTTATCTGATTCCAAGATCCATCAAGTCATATCTATTTTTCAATGTGTCTTTTGTCTTTCCAACCATATTCTTGACAGTTGATATAATATTATCGGACACATTTTTTTCGATATGCATCACATCAAGGTTATGTCGTAACGTAAGACTCTTCCAATAAGGCAATTGGAAAAAGATACTTTTCTTCTTCCAATTGTAAGCATTGCTATGAACATCATGCTTTCTCTTTTGTCCTTCACCAAAACCCACATTACCCAAAGCTTGTAATTGCACAAGTGTTTCATCACCTGTTAAAAGGTTAGGTGCAACTCCCATTTCAACTTTCCCATCAAATAACGTCCTACTTCTCTGCCATGGATGGACCATGGGAAGGAAGCGACGATGACCCATATAACACAACTTACTACACAAAGAAGTCAATTGTGTATCTTTACGGCAACAAGGACATGCAAGCTTGCCTTTGGTTGACCATGCTGAAAGGTTTTCGTATGCAGGAAAGTCATTGATCGTCCACATGATAGCCACACGCATCAGAAAATTAGATTTTGAGTGTGCATCATAAGTCTCCACCCCGTCCCATAATTCTTTCAACTCTTCAATCATTGGTTGTAAATATACATCGATATCATTGCCTGGACACTTGGGGCCTGGAATAAGAAGCAGCATCATGAAATATGGATTTTTCATGCAATCCCATGGTGGGAAGTTATACGTAGCTAGTACGACTGGCCAAATGCTATGATTAGAACTCATGTTCCCATAAGGTTGGAACCCGTCACTCGCCAAACCTAATCGAACATTTCTTAACTCAGCTGAAAAGGTGGGATGTCGTGCATCAAAGGATTTCCATGTTATTGAGTCAAATGGATGTCGCAAGACACCATCATCAACATTTCCCTCCTTGTGCCACCTCATCTTTTTAGTTGTTTCTCTTGCCATGTACAATCTTTGAAGCCTTGGTTTGATTGGAAAATGCCGCAAGATTTTATGAGCTACTTTCGTGCCTCCGTGTTCTTCGGAATTCCATCTAGACTTACCACACTTAGGACATGCTTGGACGTCGGCATAATCACGCCAATATAAAATACAATCATTCCGACATGCATCTATTTTGGTGTACCCCAAGCCGAGGTCACAAAGAACTTTCTTTGCTTCATAGAAAGAATTAGGCACAAATGACCCCTCGGGAAGAACTTCTTTAAAGAAGCTCAATAATGCATTCATCGATTTGTTGCTCCAATGGTTAAGACACTTCAAGTGAAGTAGTTTAACAACAAAAGACAACTTCGAGACTTTTTTACAACAAGGATAAAGTTTTGTCTCAGCATCTTCTAACAATTTGTAGAACTTTGTTGCATGTACATTTGGCTCTTCACTGTCCTCTGAATTATTATTATTATCCTCCACATTCATATATCCACAAGCATCATGAATCATTTCAGTTATATTATCCTCGTCAATGCTATCATCTTCTGCTTCATCACTAACTGCAGTATTCGAATTTTCAACTCTAACTAACACTTCTCCATGCAAGTCCCACACTTTATAAGAATCTCAAAAACCCTTCTTCAATAAATCTCCTCTTACACCAACCCTTAGCTTGAACGTGGTATTCATATACCCTTTACAAGGACACCGAATCATAGTGTTCACTGTTGGTTGGCTGAATGCCCAATTAAGAAAGTTGTCTACTCCATCTCTATACCTTTGGTCGACTCTATTCCTAATATTCAAATAACTTTTATCCATCATATCTATATTAAAAAATAAATAAATTAATTTACTAATTAAAAGTGGAAGGATTATAATAATCAAAATATATATAATAACTAACATATACCAGGGCTATTCAGACAAGCAGTCACAAAAACACATTATTCAAACAAGAAGGAAGCAGTCCATTCCAGAATTACTTATACGAATTGTGTGCAATGAAGAACAAGTTCAAACCAGGGTATGTACAGAATCGATGGATAGAAAACAAGGGAATATATACCACAAAAAGTGGGTACGGGTGGAGAAGAGGAGAGGGGAAAAATGGAGGTACAGAAAATAATTTAAGAAAATACTTTGTAGTCAAATAAATATTACTCCATTCAAGTGTGACCTCGCTTTTAACATTAATATACATAAAGATAAAGAGCAAACTAAAAGGGTGTAAAAGGGTGCTGCTAGTAGCTCCAGTATACAAGCTACTCCCTCTGTTCCAATTTATGTGAATACATTTCCTTTTTGGTATGTTCCAAAAAGAATGACCCCTTTCTAAATTTGGTAACAATTTAGCTTAAACTTACAATTCTACCCTTAATGAGAAGCTTCTATAACCACACAAATACTCTGGCTCCTTTTTAACTTGTTTAGGACCACAAATTCCAAAAGTCTTCCTCTTTTCTTAAACTCATGCCCACTCAAAGAGGTTCACATAAATTGGAACGGAAGGAGTACTAGCTTTGTGGAAAATGGAATTCCAAAGTCTATAACTTGGAGGTGGAGAAATGGTTTAAACATCTCACCACCATCAAAACTAGCTACATTTACAACAGTTCTTATACAATTTCAAAGTTTTGAAACATCAATGAAAGAACATCCATTCCACCAAGAATTCCAAGTAAAGTGCAGCCTTCCAGAACTCATTTCATAAAACTAAGATTCCTAATAGGCAATAAATGCTTCCTCTTATTCCAAGATTTTATCCACAACATCCAAATTCGTCAACCAATTAACTCATACTATACATACAGCAATTTCACTCCACACCCAAGTTAAACACCTAGGATTTTCAACACAACAAAAAGTTTAAGCTTTGCCATGAAATCAAATCTTGCCCACTACCCAGAATTCAGTTTCAGGTCTAAAGCAGAATCCAGTTGACAAATTTCTCCTTTAGCTAATTCACAAGAACAATCCCTCATACACTGCACAGACCCTTATATTAAAATTAAACTTTCTAAAGAAGGCATCCAAAAAAAAATATCCACAACCAGACACCCAAATCAAGAACAGAACTTAAATACTCGAGCCTTGAAAATGAACGAGTACTTGAAGTTCCGACTCTGAACAAGAACAATCCCTCATACACTGAACAAAACTTGTTAAAATTCTGACTCCGCCTCTAATTACAACAAAAGCAAATTAAAAAACTAAAATACTTGAGCCTTGAAAATGAATGATACCATTGTGTTAGCGTCCAAAGATAAACCTCGGAGATACAAAAATTAACTAACTTAATGTCAGTATAGTTTCCCATTAGCGTCGGTACTCATCGTAACCCAAAATGTCAGTATATAGAAGAAAATATAAAAATATAGAACTGTTCTACCTGAAGTGAAATCTTACAAAATAATCATAAAAACCCCAAATGTAAATCAATATGGGTTTTAAGTTAGACATATGATATTAACAAAATAAGAAGGTTTTCAGTTAGATTATGGAAGAGAAATCGTTCGTTCCATTGTACCTCCACGAAATCGATTACAGCAAAGCAACTTCTTTCCCCAAAGAAAAACGAAAAGATTAGGGATTTTAACATACCTGAGTTGTTAAAATTTCACTTCTATATTTTCTTGCCCTTTGCCGACTTCCCCAGCTGTGTACAAGTTCTTGAGTGCGTGAAGTTGAAGAAGCTTTGAGTCAATAGAGACAACTCAAAGGAGAAGATTAGGGATTCACATTTTGATTTGAGGGATTTCGATTTGGGTGAGATTTTAGCAGAAGAGAGGACCGATTTCAAACGAGAAGATTTGAGGGATTTCGATTTGGGATTTCTTTTGTCAGGACCGATTTCTAGAGAGAACCGATTTTGGGCGTCTCGATGTGTTCGAGAGTGTTTAATTAGGAGAGGACCGATTCACATTTTATTTTCTTTTGTTATTTTAAAAGGCAATAGGAGCGACCCACTCGTTGCAATACATATTTAGCAGGGACTTCTCAGAAGTCGCCCCAAAAATATGGAGCCAAATTTTAATATTGGCGGGACTAAAAATTTCAGCCACATCAGAGGTAAATAGTCGCGGCTAAATTATTTACAAACTGTGGCGACTTTTTAAAGTCGCTGCTAATAATATAACTGTTGTAGCAACCTATAGGGTTGCTGCTAAATGACACCACTAATTATCCAATTTCTTATAGTGTAATTTTTTCTCTAACATATTAGTTGGGATGTTTCCTTATTTTCAACAATTGGATATAAAGTAATAGTATCAAAAAGGTAGGTTCTGTGTGTTTTTTGAATGGATGCATTCAGTCGTTGTCTCTAGTATATATTTACAAAAAGACTTCAAATGTGTTTGTAGTATTGACTTTCAAGTTGTTGGTTATGGTAATTTACTGAGTGGTTTATGAAAACCTTTATTTTCTTGATGTAGAGAATGTGTTGCCAACAGATCTAGAATCACAGAAAACTCTTCCTTGCCATGGTACAAGCGCTGCTTAATTAGGCCATAATTTTACTGCAATGATTAAAAGATTGATCAATAATGGTGAGATTTTACCTCCTTTAGATTCTGATGGTTTGGGAACATGCATAGATTGCATAAAAGGAAAATACTGGTAGACATGTTTTGTATGAAACAAATTTTTTTCTGTACAAAATATTTTACCGAAAAATATTTCCCATGGGAAGTGTTTTTAATACTCTATTGGTGAAGTGAACAACAATACGTTTCCAAAAAAAAAATTATAAATTTAATGGCACTAGCAGCAAATTAGGTTGTTTTGATGGTAAAACTTTTTGAGTATAAAGATTAACAATAACGTCTATGTGATGGATTGAGATAATTGTGTGGGAAAGTGGCTTTCACCCATAAGTGAGGTCGTGAGGAAGTTAATTTTTTTCTTTTGGTTAAAAATATTTTACTTGAAACCATTTCAGTAAAGCAAACACAAGAAAATATCATCTTCTTGAACAATATGTTTCAACATACGAAATATACTCAGGAAAAAAAAACTGGTGTGTTAGTTTATACGAGTCCACTAAATTATAGAATACATAGTCTTCTATGAGTTTCCATTGAGAATACTAATGAAGCAGTAAGTAAAGGAGACATGAGATTTTTACGTGGAAAAATCCCACTCTAGGGGACAAAAACCGCGACCTACACTTGTAGGCTTTTAACTTCACTAACTTGTAAATACCTATTACAAGCCACTTTATAATGACTCAATTACAAAGACTTCAACTCAACTAACTTGTGATACTCTTACCACAAGCCACTTTGTCACTCTCTAGTCAAAGACTTTAACTTATGACTAACTCTAGTCACAACACAAACTCAGAGAGTTTATGATTTTTACAATAGAGTTCCTAATCAATGCTTCTAGCTAAGTAATTTAGGAGTTACAATAAGAACAATCACAAAGTTACAACTCAACTAAGGACACCAAAATATTAGATTTAGGAACTGGTCTGTAGTAGCGTTTGTCACACCTCCTTTTTGTGCACCTGCCCCGAAGGATAAATGCGTGAGGGAGTATTTCCATTTTAAGTGACATTATTCGAAAATGGGATTATTTATTTATTTCAGAGTCGTCACTTGGGAAAGGTTTGGCTTTTGGTGTCCCAAGTCACCGGTTTATCTTGAATCCCAAATCGAGGAAATTTTCGACTTTCCAAATGAAGTCTGCGAACCAGAAATTCTAAGTAAGGAATTCTGTTGACCCGAGGGAAGGTGTTAGGCACCCACGGATCCCGTGGTTCTAGCACGGTCGCTTAAATTGTTATAATGGCTAAATATCTGATTTTAATACATGTTATAACTTGTGTGCTTTTATTAAGTTTAAACCGCTTTTATTATTATTATTTAATATAATTGCAACGTCGTGAAAACGTATCTCGAACCTCGTTACAATCAATGTACCAGTGGTCATAGACACGTTTCGACTCTGTTGAGATTTGGATTTGGGTTGCATAAATGCACACCCATACTTAGGGAAGTAATTTTATTAAAGACGCGCCCTAAGCGATTGGCGTATCGTTATTTTGGGCAAAGCCGTGAAACTTTGCTAAACGGCCCGTCCCGGAGTCTAAGCAACTTTACAAACACATATAGAGGGTCCCGCAGCTTGTGCATTTTTGTTTGGCAAGGCACGCCTCATTTTTATTTTAAAAGGATTGACCTATAGTGACTATGTTTTCTATTTCGTTCGTCTCTATAATGAAAGAAAAAGAGTTCTAACTTATTTACATGCTCACGAGTTATTATAGTTGAGTTTCGAAAGTGAGTCGTTAAATCTGAAAACGATACAATAAGGGCAGTCGGTTAACAATTATGGCCCAGGTCCAATGTATAAAGGGTAAAACTGGACTTGTGCCATCCTTATTCAGATGTTGGGCTTAGCTAAATGATTCAACACATGTTCAAACTTTAAGAATCCGAAATGAAAGTGATACCTAATGAAACCTTTTTTTTACGAATTTAGATGAGCAAGTTGTTAACTAAAATAGTTTGAACTATTGAGTAATCAACCTAAGGCCTGATGTGTATTTGGAACATGCTGTTTAATCGAACAAATTGAACTAGCAGAATGTTACAACTACACTATTAGTCCTTTTAAACTAAAAGCCTACGGGGAAGAAGTTTACAACTTAAACTGCTATAGGATAGTGCCCATGTTATACATAACCAACAACTACCTGATTCTAGTGAAGGCAACTAGCTAACATATATACAACCGAGATTCAGTATATAACCAGAGTTTACATGGGCAACGCATAGAATGTTCTAAGTACAGACAGTAAAAGAAAGAAAAGACTACATTAAACTACAGCTTCAAATCTTTCCCATTTTTGCATTCATGCTTCGAGTAGCTTACAAGATGTACCAGTGTATCAGTTTGTGTACCTGGTATTTGGAAAGCAAGGAAAAAAGATGAAGATCAGTAGAAGCAGCAGTAGTGTAAATACACAGCAACAACAAGTTCAGCAACACGGCAAAACCAGCAGAATCCAGTAAATGATCAGTAGAATAACCCAGTAACCGATTGAAACCCAACAACACCAAAATGCAATCACAGTCAAAGCAGAAGAGAGACAGGTAAAGTTTCAAATATAAGAACAGAGAAGCAGAGGAAGAACAAAAGGAAAAAAACCAAACAACGCATAGGCTTTTACAAACAATTCACAAAGGGACACCCAAATATAATCTAGAAAAGAAATTGATTGTAAAAATATTTGCTGACTAGCAATCAATTTCTACCAACAAAAAAAAATTAAAAAAAATGAAGATTTCACAAACCTGCAAATATGGGTTGTTGAAAAATAATAAACAAAGGTTAACCCAAAAGATACATAGAAAAAGAAAGTGTGCTTACTTGTGGTGAGATGGATAGCAGTTTTTCAATTTGATATTTTCCCCAAACCTGCAAAATATGGGAGTAGCAAATCTATCGTAAGACAAATAAAAGAAAAATGTTCCTTAAGATACCAAGAAAAATGTTTCTTAACATACCAAGAAAATGCCTTTGAGAGAAGTATGGAAGTTTAAGGGATTTAGGGTTTTTACCTCTATGAGGAGGAAGGGAAATGAGACTTGACGGTAGATTTAGGTTTGATAAAAGTTAGAGTTTTTTATGTAAATTTTATTATGTTTTATTCCAATTTTGGTATGGCACCACTTTCTCCCGGTAAATTTTTATAATTGGACAGTACATTATAAAAAAAATTATTTTTATTTAATATTTTAATTAAAAATATAGAGATTTAAGGACCAGTAGTATTCTCGTCCTTACTGGTTCTTAAAAAGTCTTTTTCTTGTAGTGTCGAGGGTATCCTAGTTCGAGGGCTGAATTAAGTTTTAACATTGGTTTGCTTTATATTATTATTCATTTCTATTACTGATCTTTACATTTATCAATTGAGTGAAATCACGTATTTTTAAAATCGCATTATAAGTTTTATTATTATCCAATTTTAAAGGTAAACAATACCTAACAAAACAAAGAACAAAAAAAAGGAGATAATGTAAAACCGAACATGGGAACCAGAACAGCATGTGTAAACGTGCAAATTTATTTCACATTTGGCACTTTCCAAAACTTTTTGTTATGTCAAACACTAGCCACATCATGTGAGGGGCCCATACCCACACAACTTCAATTACTACTGCTAGCTTCATGATGTGTCTGTTCTTGCAACTTGGCACAGACTACCTGAGTACTAGTACGGCTTTGAGCAAACGATGATGGGGAAAGCAAATGGTTATGAAAATTGAGTTGGAATATCAAACAAAGATAGGAAATGGGAGTAAAAAAAGTAGGCGTAACATCTCCATGGCTTCATTTTACCCTGTGGCTATTTTTTGAGATAAATGACAAGAATGTTTAATTAGAATGATTTTGTGAGGTTACTATCACAACTTTGCCTAGAAACTTTCTTCTTTTTTATATTAATGCAGACATTTCCAGAGTAATCAACACATCGCTATAAAAATAGAGGCTGCCAGTTTTGTGAACTAAAAGGTTACGAGTGAGACAAAAAAGTTGTTTACAACTATTTTAGTTTTATATATACATCATAAATAACAATTACTAGTAATATAGAAAAAAATAGTTTGTCTAGAGAAGGTAGGTCTTCTAGGGGTTGTACCGAAAAAAAAAACAATTAAAGCTATGCTAGAGTTTGATGCAATAATAATTGCAATGGAAATGACACACACATATATATTTCTATAAGTAATACATAAAAAAATATATAAATTTTATACACTGCAGCTATCGAATATAAATAATTTTGGCCGCGAGCTAAAAGTGATCTTTGACGTAATTGCAATGCGAGGACAATAACTTTGTTGTGCTTTCTGCGCCATTGATATTTTAAAGGAGAAGAAGTCTTTTGGAGACTTTAATCAGATTTGAAAATTTATGATTTCAGGTCAGCTCTCCGACAAAAAAATATTGAATCACTATATATCTGTTTGTTTGTGCATATATATTTCCAAAAATTTGATAAGCATTTAACAGCTAGCTAGCAGATGGTTCGCTACCACGGTTGATAATGTTGACTGGGTAAATTATTGATTATGAACGTGTTCTTTACATCTAAAGCTCGTCTGCTTTCTATTTTTCCTAATTTATGCTCTTAATCTATAACAGCGATCAGCCAAGCATAATTTTGAGGTGAATTCTCATTTTGTTATTGAATTTGATGAGCATGTCTTCTCTTCAATTTTTCAAATGCCGATAAGATATTGAAACTATTGTTAGACAAACATAAGCGCGCGACAGCATGAGTAGTCACACATGCAATATTTCTCTTTAAATATTCTGTAGCCATTCAAGTTTTACTCTTTTCACCCACACCCACACACAATATGTAAGTAGGTAAAGATGTACATTTTCAGGACTATTTTATTAGTTTGTTTATCAGGTTTAATTTAGAGTTTACAATAATCACACTGCGCATATAAATGTTTTTCATACTACAATTCAGTAGATAAAAATTAAACTCACTCTTAACTAGAATATATTAGGTTATAAATGCTTAAAATTTTACTTGTTAATAGTTAACTTTTGATTTGATAATATAATGGTGGGTGGGGTTGGGGTGAGGCTTAATTTATTAACTGATGATTAAGGAGACATACATTTTGTGACTGGGACTTCCTTTAGACAATATGTGTTACGTTAACTATGTCAGCATAATAAGATTCCTGCTTATCCAACAAATTAAATCAAAGCATGTTGTACATTGATATAGTTATGATTCGTATTGCTGCTTAGACTTCTATAAAAAGCATTTTGTTGTAGGGATAAAAAGGCTAAAAAATTTAACATAATATGATATTGTTTTTTTTTTTTATAACAAATAGACCACTAAACAGGCTGTCAAGTGATTAATTTATAAATATAATCCAAAAACAAAGATCCAAAATTTATAAGTTGTCCAATGTCATCTCTAAAATATGCTAAGCCAAAGCTATGAAAACTGTAAAAGCTAAGTATTACAAATTTGTGATATCATAGACAACTTCCAACATATCGTGGTGTGTGTATCCACAAGCCAAGGGCAAAACTTCAATGTAGCACCTCTAACGCTCCTACCAGGCGCCAAGTTTTGCATTTGAAAGGACAAGGCAAATGTGAATCTCCAACGAACACCATCAACTCCAGGAGCTGTCCAACCATTCCAATAGTTTACCATGTATGTGTGATTGCACAAATATATCTTCTGTAAATCAGCAATTTCAGTAGCAGTATGAAGCAAAGAGTGCAAAGACGTAGTCAACTGGCTTTCGACTGGCTTCATCCAAATTGATACGAATTGCCAGTTAGCTTGTCTATAAAAGGCTAGTTCCTGGATATGAAACCAACTCCAAGTGCTGCCGTGACACCTTCCGATTGGGCATGTAACCATGCCAATACCACTGAATAATGTTATAGCCACACTCAGAATTCCAATATAGCACACTGACCATCTAAAATTCTTGGACCCCAGTTTGTTAACACATTTAAGCACATTTGGAGACAGTACTAAAGTGAAGCTATGAACAATCTGAAAACATAACTTATCTCCTAACATGCAGAAGCTTAATAATGCAAATACCTTAATCTAATTAACATGACAACTTGTGATATTATGTAAAACAAGGTAGGCTGTGTGCTTGTATAAATTGTCACATATCTCACTAGATCACCACCATATTGAGCATGATAACATGCTAATACCACTGGTAACTAGCCTAATAATATATAGAACACACAAAAGTAACAATACCAAGCAGCAGCTGATCGTACATTCCAATACCTGCTCATCAATCAGGTGCTCTTCTTTTGTCAATCCTAATCCTAAGATTATGAGTACGTGATTTGTCAAGGTTGATCAACCTCCTTCTTGCACTTGGTAGTTTAGAGATTGTGTGAAACTAGACTGTACCTGCAAAAGATAAGACCATGTTAGCCAAAAAGTCTGCGACAATATTGCCCTCTCTGAACACATGTTGAAAGATCACATTGAAATGGTCTCGCATCTCCTTAATCCCCTTTACTTCTGGCACTATGCACCAAGGAGGATCCCATTCTCCTTCAATGACCTTCTTCAACACTAATGAATTAGTCTCCAAAATGAAAGGATGAATGTCATGTTCCACACAGTATTTCAGTCCCTCCACAATTGTTTTTGCCTCAGCTACAACATTGGTAGTAACCCCTAATTCTATTGCCCTTGCATACACTAGGTCACCTACATTATCTCTCATACAAAAACCTAGTGAGCTAGGTGCAGGGTTTCCTTTTGAAGTCCATTAGTGTTACATTTGAACCACCCTACATGAGGAGCCTGCCATGTGACCGTTCTGGTAACAAGAATAGGCTTGTATCCTTCAAGGTAGCTTATCATATCTAGCCAAAGCAAAGGTATATTTGACAGCCATGGATACCTAACCCTTTCCAAGTAATGCAATGTTTTGTTTACTTCATGGATCACTCTACTAGTCGACACTGTACCTCCATTCCTGCCTGTATTCCTCTTCTTCCACAGCTCCCATGTAATGATAGTTGGTGTTGCATGAAATAATGACTTCAACTTTAGGCAAAACTTAGCATTCCACCATGCACTTATCACTTGTTTCACCTGCACCAACGATACAGTAATCCATGCAGCACCAAAGAATGTCTTCCAAACCTTACTAGCAGTAAGACTACTTTGAAAGATGTGATCAAATGTTTTCTCTTGGGGATGTTGACAACACCAACATCTTGAAACATGTATATAACCTTGCCTTCTCCATAAATCATCTGTAGACAATAGTGTCTCCATAGTCTCCACAAGGAGACTGATATTTTGAATGAAAACCCCTTAATCCACATGTTTTTGAACTCTAAATTGAGGTTTGCACTATGCCTAAGAATCTGCCAAGCACTCCTAATAGTGAACTTACCTGATGATATTGGCATCCAGTATGGCTTGTCTCAATACTCTTCACCGCCTTCATAGTGAACATAATGTTTAATATGCTCAGCAATTTCTTCAGGAAATCTTTGATCAATCAACTTCTCATTCCATGTCCCTTCTTGCCTCAATTGTGCCACCTCCTGCAAATTCTCATCTATTGGAAAATCTGGAGGCAAAATATGATATAGTGCTCCTAATCCAGTCTAATTTTAATGCCATATGTTTTTTATTCCACTCTTTATTTCCCAGAAGATCACATGTTCCACTTCTTCCCTAGCATTCAACATCTCCTTCCAAATATGAGTTCCTTCTCTAAATTGCACTATTGTTGGTAGTTCTTTTTGCAATACTTGTTCCACATGAAGTTAGCCCACAATGATTTAGTAGTTCTAAACCTCCACCAAAGTTTAGCAAACAAGGCCCTTGATACATCATGAAGTGATCTGAACCCTAAACCGCCTTCTTTAGGAAGACATAAATTCTACCAAGAAGACCAATGTCTACTCCTACCTTCCTCTTTGGTGCTCCAAAAGAAACGTGCAAAGATCTTATGTAAGTTCTCAAGAATATTGTCTGGGGGAACCAGAACTGATAAAAGATGCACCAGCATGCTTTGCAACACACTGGTGATTAGTGTTGCTTTTCCTCCAAATGATAGAAGTTTTCCTTTCCAAGAATATAGCTTAGCCTTCACCTTCTTGACAAGATCATCATAATAATCCTTTCTCCTTCTAGTGTAGAAGATAGGGCATCATAAATATGTGAAGGGAAACTCTCCTCTAGCTAAACATGTAATGTCACCAATTGCTTGAAATAATGCATGTGTAGCATTGGCATGCATATAGTAAGAGCTCTTAGCTTTGTTGATCAATTGGCCTGACACCTGCTCATACCTGGAAAGTACTGGCATGATCTTACTCAAAGAAGGAGGATGAGCTGAGGCAAATATTATTGTGTCATCAACATATGCCAAGTGGTTCAAAGAGTCAAACCACTTGGGCATACCAAATCCAACAAATGTCTTGTCTTCAAACAACTTGTTCAAGGACTTAGATATCACCTCAGCTGTCAAGATAAATAAGGTACGAGACAGTGGATCTCCTTGCTTTACTCCCCTTATAGATTTGAAAAAACATGAGGTCCGCCTATTCACCAAGACTGAGTACCAGTTGTTAGATAACAAGTTCCACACCATGTTAATAAAGTGTTCAGCAAACCCATTCTCCTTAGAACATGCAACAAATATTTCCAAGAAATCCTGCCATAAGCTTAATGACAACATTGGCTGGCTTACCTTTCAACCTTATGTCAGTAATAATTTCCTAAGTAAGAAGTATGTTACCAAATATGCTTCTCCCTTTTACAAATCCAAACTGATTAGGTGAGATTAGGGAAGGCAGAAACTTCTCCAACCTATCATGTAGAACCCTAGACAACACCATGTTGATGAAGTTGCTCAAACTTGTAGGTCTTAAGTTTGAGAAAGTCTACACCCTTGGTTTCTTTGGAAGCAATACCAAATTAGTATAAGTGATAGACTTTGGCAATGCAGCACCACCATAAAAATGAAGATCCATATTGTGTATGTCATAGCAAATTACATCCCAACATTCTTGATAAAACAATCTAGTAAATCCATCAGGAACACTGGCACTATCACTACTTAGCTCAAAGACTGCAGCCTTAACTTCATCTAGTGTTGAAAATTTACACAACTCCAAGTTCTGCTCCATTGTAACCATAACAGGCACATTCTCCAACATAGAAAGATTTGTAGGATCCCCTTCCCTAGTGAATTGTCTTTGATAGAATCCAATTGCATCATTTGCCATTTGTTTCTGATCTTCTATCCAGTTTTCATATCCATTCTGGATTCTTTTCAATTGCAACTTCTTTCTTTTTCCATTAACATGATTATGAAAAAAAACTAGTGTTTCTATCACCCTTAGCAAACTATGTCATCCCTTCTTTTTGCTTCCAATACTGCTCCTCTATACTCAAATATTTTTTCAATTCTGCCTGAGGTTTTGAAGAACAATCCTATTCTTTATTGTAGGCTCCTCCTCAAACAATATCTCCTTGACCTTTACAATATCTTCCAGAATTGCTAACTGTTTGAAAATTTCACCAAAGTTATCCTTACTCCATTTAGATAGTGTTGCCTTCACCTTCTTCAATTTATACTTGAACATTAGAAAATGATATCCTATGAAGTCACATCTCAATTCTGTCGCACCACCTCCTTAAATATAGCATTTTTTGTCTAGAAATTTAAAAATCTAAATGGCTTGACAAAGTTTGTAGTCAGCTCTCCACAAGTCATTAACAATGGTGCATGATCTGATCGAATTCTAATAAAGTGCTCCACTTCAATTGAAGGCAACATATTTTGAAATAGTAAGTTCACAAAGATCCTATCCAATCTTTTGAAAATACACTCAACATTAGGTCTCCCATTCCACCATGTAAATGGACTTCCTTTATACCCTTGATTAAACTACAAGAGCTTACAAAAAATGCAATGTCCTCATATTCAGGAGGATGTACTGGAAGGCCCCCTATCTTTTCATCTTCATGTAACACCATATTAAAGTCTCTTCATACTAACCAAGGCAGCTCTATGTCACTTGCCATATAATACAAGTTATCCCACAATTCCAACCTCTCTAATTATGAACACTTTGCATACACAAATATCATCATAATATGTTGCCCAATGGCATGGCGAAACACCTTCACAACCACATGGCGTAGTCTCTATAACCAACTCCTGTTCCACTACAGCATCAAAGAACAGCCATATCTTCCCATAATATTTGAGAAGGCAAACTCCATATTCAGCCTCCTTCTATACCTTTGTATATGACCTGCATTCTGAAACGACTCCATAAGTGATATGATAAAGAAAATATGCTCCCTTTGCATATTGATCACCCTAGGAAAGGCATGTTGTGTATTCACGTACCTAATATTCCAAATCAATGTCTTGATCATCATTTAGTCTTTGAGGTTGCCCTCTTGGGCAGGATTCTAGAAGGTGGAAGTGGTTCTTTATTTTGAGTCCGCTTCTTCGTCTTCTTACCACCATTTGCACTAGTTCTAAGAGATAAGTCAGTCTCCCTTGCCACTTGTTTGAAATTCCCAGCAGTTGATTCATCATCTCCTTCTTCTTCAAGTTGTTGTTGCTCCATCAAAGCTATTTCCACATGTGCAACATTGTATGTGACTAAGTCATGTAATGTTTGCAAAGGTGTCTTCAGTGGAACACTTAGATGCAGTTGCATAATCTGATTGAATAAGGGTTGAAGAGAGTAGAGATAAGCTCAAGGGCAACTACTCCTCTCTACAATATGTGATTTCATTTTTGCCAAAAATGCTTTTCTGCAGTAAATTATGTCCAAACGACCCCTCTACTGTATCTTCAAAACCTCACTCCCGAAAAGAGAATCAATAGTATTGATATTGTTCACTTGGGATCAAGCCCACATGTTTTTTTTCAAAAAGGCCTCACATGATTAAGAGTATCTAACTCCTTATAAGTAGATTATTTTTCTTTTCTACTTTCCATGTAGGACTTTGTTCACACGCCCAACAGTCTCCCACTTGAACTAAGTTCCACATGGTCCATCACCATTTGAAGGCTAATTGGAGATTAAATATATTCCACCCACATGATCCAAATATTTGTGGTCACCGATGCTCAAAGGAGATGTTGTGTATACGTCTTTGAAGCTACAGATAAAGATAGTAAACTGATCCATAGACAAGAAACAACATTAAGCCAGGCCCTGCGCCATCACTTCACCATTTCCATACTCGTCCCACCAAACATTTGCCTTTGATACCAGTTGTTGAGATAAAACAGCCCAAAGATACTCTTAATATTGTGTGATATTTTTCACTTTGGGCCAAGCCCACATATTTTTTCCTAAAAGGTCTCACATCACTAAGAGTATCCAACTCCTTATAAGTATATCATTTTTCCCTACTTTTTATGTACGACTTTATTCACACATCCAACATGTCCATTCTATGAAGTCAATTCATGTTAATCCTATACTTGATATATTGTAGTTTTTAATTATTTGGAAAATAGCGCAAAAAATAACATAAATTTTTCAAAAAAAACAAAATTATTGTTTATAAGAGAAATTTAGGGATTTGCAAGTAACTCTTTGAATTATCTCACCTGAAAACGCATAACAAATGATCTAAAAAATTCTTCTGGCCATGAGAAACGGATAAAGAATTTTAGTCTGCGATTGTTTCAATAAATGACGACAATTTTTTCAGAAAAAGTGTTCCTTTTTTTTGAAAGACACGCCCCATTGGAATCTAAAGAGTTATTTGTGATAAAATTAAGTGTCTATCCGACAAAAAACTTGCCCTGGATATTTAGTTCGTTTTTACATTTACAGTATACCTATTCCTAGGAGTATACTTTTATAATTTTCAAGTCGTGTATCACTGATCCTATGGAGATTTGTGATTACGCACACACGGGTGTGTGTGTGTGTGTGTATATATATATATATATATAATGTTTATCCTTAAAATGGATAACAATTGAATTTATATGTGGTTTTAAGGATATACGGATTAATTCAATACAAGTGATCAATAATGTCAGATAAGTGAATTAAGTATAAAATAAATAACCAAACCAGTTGTGATGTTAAGTCCAAGCTCGGATCTGAGCCTGGTGATTGTTCTACCCTTGATTCAGAACCAAATATTTATGAAGGACTATGAGCAAAAATAATAATTTTGAATAACTTAGAAGCAAAGAAAACAAGTTTATACTGCCATTGTATGCATGTTACAGTGTCCCTCTTGAATAAAAATCTGCCCCTTTATATAGTAGGAGTGTTTCATCCCTAGTACAATTCTAAGAAAGGTAAAAATCTTCTTTTTTGTTAATCACTGATCTGCTGCCGATACGGGCTAAGATCTACGTCGTGATATCCGATTGAGTTCGGATATCACAACCCCTTGTTAGTCGTATGCGAACATTTGATAATGTTTTTCGAGGTCTTGGAGCTCGAACCGGATCCGGGGGCGAGGTCTCGATGGCTCTTGTGGTAGGTACTTTGTTCGGACCTTAGTACAAGAGGTTCCTAACTTTGATTCTGATTCCTTGTAGTTATGTCCTTGCTTAGTTTGTCCCACCGGAAAATCAGGGTTCGCATTAGTCTCAATTTTACCCATATACAGATAGTCCCCTCGTTTCTCAGAGAGTAGGTTTTCCGAAACAATGAGAAACGATAGATGTTCTCTAATTCCTTCCTCCATACGTTACAACTGAAACAGTGAAGAAGTTGAAACGTTCCATCAGTCCTGTCATTGTGATTTCGGACACGTGTCAACCATCGGCTGGTTGCCTCCGAATGTGAAGCGTTGCGTACTTCCCCTATAAAAGCTTCTACCATTTACTCTTTTTTAACTTTTTGATCAAGCTTTCACCTTCGAATTTCCTAGCTATCACCAACTTCTTTCAAACCTTCATAATTGTTCTTAGGTTCTTACCTAGAGTTTTTTCAAATATTTATACTCTGCTCTTCAACCTTCAAACTCATTCCTTCAAAACATCAAAAAATTTCTTTAAATTTTCAAACTTTATCAGATAGCAATGGCTAAAACTTCCAAATCAGTTCCTCAATAAGATGCATCTTCATCTTTCCACCCAACCACGAATGCCGAGGTGGCTACTTTCGAGGTGGCTATTCTCGAAGTAGCCGCTCCCAAGCTGGCTGCCCTCGAGGCTACCCCCAATCCTCCCATGAAAATCTTTATACTCGGGGGTTCCTCAATTGCGGACGACTTTAACATCGAGAAACCCTCATCCAAATAGGACAGGGGTGAAATAGCATCGAGGTATATATGCTCCATTACCGAAGATGTCTTTCCCGTAGTCCGAGAGGACTGTAAATGGGAAGTCAAGGACGTAGTAGTACTCGGCCCTGAGGATGCTATTAATACCCACGTAGAGGGTATTTAAGTATTAACGCTTACCCTTTCACATTAGGCCCGGTAGACCCAATTGTTTTGGACTTTTATAAGAGATACGAGGTGTGCCTTAGGCAAATCCTCTTTGGAGGATCATGATCCTCCTCCATTATTTTGTGAATAACGCCGAGTCTCATAGGTTCACCCTCTACCACCTGCTCCGTCTATATAGTCCCCGAATTGTTCGAGGGGGATTAATCAAGCTCACTTGCTAGGCCAGAAAGGCCCTCTTTTCGAGTAATTTTGAAGATCGAGACTGAGGCTGACATGGACTCTTCATTGGGGTGAAGATTAAAGACTCTATCCCTCCCGAGTTAATGCCATTCCTAGAGAAGTAGAATGCATTTGTAACTACAGCCTTTCCTTAAGTGTCAATTTTTCTTCATTTCCTTTCTCATCATTCATATTTGTGGTTGTGCAGTTGTTGCCTGGGTTCCAAATGCGGTCCCCCAACTTAAGGAATGGATAGAAGGAATCTGAAAGCATATGTCAAACTTCGAGCGCTCATGGCATAAGATTTTGAAGGGCCGATGGAGGCATGTTCCCATGCTAATGTTCTCCTTTGAATAGCGATTACCATGCTCTTAACTTACATCATACTGACCTTCCTTATTTCTTTTATAGGTTGCCTAAGACCACTAAACTTAGGCATTTGGAAGCGGATGAGGATGTGCCATTGTCTATTGATACCTCCGTTACGGGACGGGCCGGGGATACCGCAGGGGAAAAGAAGAAGAGAAAAAGAAAATCTTTGGGTTCCCCGAGTTCTGAGGTGAAGACAAAAAAGAGGGTAAGCTCATAAGCCCAAGAAGAGTACCAACTCCTGGGTGCCAGGTCCCAAGTCGCTTCTTTAGCTCAGGGATGAGTCGGAAGAAGACGACATTGTTTTTCCCACAGATCGATCCCTTCCGGAGAGCAGGCGACAATCGAGGATAAGAGACACGAGGTTAGGGCCCTCCCAGTCTGAGAATCCAAAGTCGAGATGGAGTCCACAATCTCTCAAGAAGCTGTTTCTGCCTTGAAGGAGGCTACCAGTGTGATTGACATTGTTGAGATGCCCTCCTACACTGATACTATGCCTGACAAGGTCCAAGCGGGGAAAGAGAAATAAAGTGAAGGAGCACAAGGCACAACTGACCCCCGTCGTTCCTTCTTTTATGGCATGTATATCTCCAAATTTGGACGATTTTACTGAGATGGGCAACTTAGAGGTCCCGAAGAAAGACGTTCCTTCAAAAACTGACGGACTGAGCTGGAGCCCAAAACTAGTGATGCAGTTTCCTACTCCGAGTGTGGACCCTAGTCGCAAGAGAACAATTATTCTTACGATCCCGGAGGATGCTCGGGTTTTATCTGCTCTAGTGGGACTAGCCAGTTACCTCTGATGTCTGGTGACTGAAGAGGACCAGGCAAAGATGAATGAGGTGGGTGTATCGAGTCTCTTCAACGAGGCTCAACAGGTGCTGAACCGGGAAAGGCATCAATACTCCTTTGTGGATTTCGCTTAGGCTTCAATACCTCTTATTATTTTTGTTACCTTGCAGGCCTCGGTGCTTCACCATGAGAGCTTCCTCAAGTTTCACTCTGAAATCAACCAGCTCGAGTTTGAGTTTAAAGAGCAGGCTCGAAAAAAAGATATATATAAACTCCTCAGTAAGAAACAAGATGGGGCCATCAAGGATCTTCAGGACAAGCTGGACAGAGCTCAGAGGGAAGCTTCGATGCTGAAGCGGGAGCATACGACCTGGTCGAAAAGGTAAAGGTATTTGAAGTTAAAAACAAGGATCTAGTTGCAGTGTCTAACGACAAAACCTCGCAGGTCCAGCAAAAGATCGATCAGATTGACCAACTCCGAGTCGGGATGAATGAGGTTCAAGCCATGGCTGATTGGTGGAAAAGCAAAATGGACCTGCTAGATTCAGAGAAGGAAACCCCCCAGGAAAAGCTGGCATAAGAAGAGGTCCAACTTCCAATAGTGACGGAGAAAGCTGACAAGCGGTCCTAGTTGAATGGCGATCTTCAAGCACAATTGATCTCTGTAGCCGCAGAGCGGGATGCCCTCGAGAGAGAATATGAAGCAATAAAGTCCAAGTTGGATACAACCTCTGCCAATGCCGAAGAGATGGTGGCCCAGTACAAGGCCGATGTTGAGGCTTCCGAGACCCACCTGAAGATGAAGGCTGAATATATGAGGCGATTATCTCGAAGGGAGACCCTTGAGGAGATTCACGCCTGAGGCTTCGACATATCGGTCGAGATCGAGGAAGCAATAAATCTTGAGGCCGAGGCGAAGAAATTTCTAAGCCTGAAGGTTTCGAAGTCTCCGAGGGTTCTGAGGGATCCGAAGGCTCTGATAGTTCTGGCGACGAGTCGGGCCCCGGTGAAGACCAGGCATGAATGCCTCAGAACTTTTTAGTTTTGTCTTGTGTATGTTTTTTGTTTATTTTGAAGTCGTTTTTTGTCAAGCCTTTGTAAATACATTCCGGACTAGATAAAATTTCCCTTTCTGGCAATTTCTAGTCTCTACTTTTTTAGCATGTTTTCATAATTTCTTGTAAGGCCCCGTGAAATTTCTACTCAAAAACCCGAATCTTGTGGTGCCAAGTGAGGATCATGTGTTAGAAATTCATAAATTCGGACCCTTTGGATAGATCTGTGCATTAAAAAGTTAAAGAATAGTGTTTTCCAGAAAAGTGCAATTCTACGGTCAACTCTGCGGTCGCATAATAGAAATGCGGACTGCGTAGTCACCGCAGAGTCAGGCAGTGTGAAGGTCAATTTTGAGGTCAACAATGCGGCCAAATATGCGATCGCATAGTCGATATGCGAGCCGCATAATCGTCGCATAATCCCCTTAGAACTTTTGTGAGGAGCGGTTCTGCGGTGCATTTTGCGACCGCAGAACGGGTATGCAGACCGCATTCTCGTCGCATACCCAGACAAATTGTTTAGGTTTCTGGGAACATTATTACGGTCCATTCTGCGGGCCGCATGTCAATTTTGCGATCGCAGATCTGAGTCGGGGCTCCAGATTTCTAAATTTTAAACCCGACCCCCGGTCATTATATTTTGTGCAATAGCTAATATTGAGCCTATTTCCTGGTGCTTTTAGAGTGAGAGGGAGGGTCTAAGATAGGGCAAGTGCCTTTCATCAAAATTGCTCCACAAATCCTGGTTAAAAACATTGAAGATAATCAAGTGGAGCACCAAAACCTTCATCCTAGGAGGTAAGACTTCATCACTTCACCTCTTAATTTTATACATAGCTATAAGGGGTCATTAGTGAGGAAATTCATAGGGATAAGGGTGATTGCATTGCATGCGTGTGTTCTTAAAAGATATGAGGAAATTATAAATAGAGAGGCATGGGGAATGCGCTAAGTGTAATCTTGCATAAAAGGACCATAAGGCCTTAATGAACACTCAATGCTTGATAAAATGCTCAAGTGAGCTTAGATTGTGATCTTTTCCTGATTATGGGTTCAATTGTGCTATATTGCTTAAATAGATTGAAGTGTGAACATTCCAGAGTGTTATAGGATTAAGGAAAGCTCAGTTGAGGTATGTATGGCTAAAACACCATCTTTTAGAAATTGAGCTCCGTAGGTGTTTGTCAAAATACGGTAAGATTAAAGTTGAATTGTTGTATTGATTGTTTTTTCACATGAATTTGGGGTTGCGACCTTATATGCGTGAAAGATGTGTCTCAATCAGATTAATGTGCTATTGTTGATAACTTGAAAGGGTGCAAGGAATATGAATGATGTATTGAGATGCTTAGACCTTAAGGTGAGATTGAAGCTGCATATATTGTGCCATCTATGTGAAGACTCATCTATGCTTACAATTTTATTTGTCCTTGTGTGCACATGTTATCCTAAACAACAAATCTAACATTGAAAGTGGAAATGAGGTGATAATTGTGGCCCCAAGTGCATATGAAATGATATATGTGAAACAAAAATTGAAATGAGATGGTTGATGAAAAAGGAAAACGTCTTGGTAAGGCGGCCTAGCCGATCGGGCCGAGATCGGACGCCATGCCGCACACATGGTAGTATTGTATTTGTGATTTAAGTATATGTCTCAAATGAGGCAACCTAGCTGATCGGGTCGAGATCGGACTCCGCTCAAGATAGCGGTGGTATTGTGGACAATGATGAACAGTATGACATGCCCCAAAACTAAAAGCTATGGGAAAATGATGTAAAAAATTGTATGATTCTTTTATTTGATGATGTTGTGATCATTAAAGTGTTTGAGTTATACTTGTGATTTCCTTATTCTTGTATGAAAGTTCTTTCTAACTAGATGGGGTTTAGTTATACATACTAGTACTATTCCATGGTACTAACGTCCCTTTTGCCGGGGGCGCTACATTTTTAAATGAATGTAGGTGGCTCCATTGCGGATAGTGCCGATCGCGCGTAGCAGAGTAACTTCTTCTCAAAGTCTTGGTGAGCCCATTTCTCCTTCAAGGGGCTATGTTGTACATCTTTTGATAGAGATATCCACTTTTGAGGTATGGCCGGGGCCTTGTTGCTGGCATTGTCATCATTGTCTTTTTTTACCCTTAGAGGCTCCGTAGACGTATGTGTGGGTTATGTACGGGTGTTTGATGGGTCTACGAACTATGTTGTAATTCTAACTCTTGCTTCTCTAAAGTGTAATTGTATGGAATCTTGTAACTTAACTACGGCTTAACGTTGTGATATAAAATGAACTAACAACGTTGAATGTACTATCTTTCCTCGTCTAAATAAATGAAAGCATGGTCTCCCTATTTATATTGAGTTGGGTAGGAAGTGTTTGATAAGGCTTGCTTAGTTGGGTTCACTCGATTGAGCTCCAGTTGCACCTCCCGAGGTTGGGGCGTGACAAACTTGGTATCAGAGCATAAAGTTTTGAAGTTTCCTAGGATGTCTCGGAGCTGTGTCTGGTAGAGTACTTCTTATCTGTGTGTAGTCGACCACATCTATAAGTTGGAGGGTACTGGGCATTTAGGAATAACACCCTTCTTTGATATTCTGGATCGTGCGGTGAAACGGTTCCCTCTCTAATTAGTGCATTGTTATATCTTTTAGTAAATAGCACCTAAGAAGAAAGTGAGAATTGGCCAAGAAGTCAATGCCACCTCAGGAGTGGCTGATGATTCACTGTTTGATACTGTAGCTGAGGGTAGCCGCCCTGCTATCACCCTGTCTGATTCTTCTATTCCAGAGCAGACTACCCCAGTTCCTACACCTGCGGAAGGTACCACTATCCCTCCCATTGATACTTCTGTTCCGCCTCCAGCCCTAACTTCCGGTTCTGGTATTTCTGATGGGGATATTAGGGGAGCTATTCAGATGTTGACCCAACTAGTGGCCTCTCAGGCCTAGAGGTCAAATGTTGCGCCCAGTTCATCCAACCAGCAAGGGGATGCTACTAGTTCCAGGGTGAACAAATTTCTCCAGTTAGACCCTCCAATGCTTACGGGTGCCAATCTAGAAGAAGACCCTCAGGATATTATTGATGAGATGCACAAGACCCTCAGGGTTATGCGTGCAACTGAGACAGAGGGAGTAGAGTTGGCTGCCTACCATCTAAAAGGGGTGGCCTATTCGTTGTTTGAGTTGTGGGAAGATTCCCGTGAGAAGGGGCGCCCTCCAGCGAGGTGGAGCGAGTTTGCTGATGCCCTTATAGATCATTTCCTGCCGCTGAGACAAGGGCAGCCCGTGCAGCTGAGTTTGAAAAATTTGAAGCAAGGTAACAGAAGTGTGTGGGAGTACCACATGGAGTTTGCTCGCCTGTCAAAGTATGCCATTCATATGTTTCCCACAATGGAGGCCAGGATGCGCTGGTTTGTTCAGGGCCTTAATTCTTTGACTATTAATAAGGCTTCTATGACTGCATTGAATTTTGATATGAATTATGGGAATATGATAGCATTCACTCAGGCCACAAAGAACGTAAATTGAAGAACATGATGGAGAGAGAGGGTAACAGTAAGGCCCGGTCTACGGGCATTATGGGAGAGTCAATAGGTGGGGGAAGATCAGCTTTCAGGGGAGGATCATCAGGGTTGTCTCAGTCTGTTGCATAGTCTTCAGCTAGTGCACCGCCAGCAGGGCCCAGCCAACAGCAGTGGAGTCATTTCAGGCTCGGTCAGGGCAACAGGGGATCCCATCAGCGGGGTCGGTCAGGAGAGAGGTCCCAGCAGCAACAGAGGTCCCCATGCCCCAGGTGCGGGAAGATGCACACAGGGATTTGCTATTTAGAGTTACCCGTATGTTATGGATGTGGGATGAGGGGTCATATTCAGAGGCATTGTTGTGTATCCCGTTAGGGAGCGGATAGGGGCACAGCACAGTCATCCAGTCCAACAGCTGCTACATCTTCAACCCCTTCTCTAGCACGAGGTGACCCAACACCCGCAAGGCGTGGTGCAGCTAGGGGTGGTGCACAGAGTTCAGGAGGACCCAGTCAGTTCTATGCTATGAGTGGTCGCCAGACTGCAGAGGCTTCTCCAGATGTTGTTCCAGGTATTTTGACTGTCCAATCTCATGATGTGTATGCACTTATTGACCCTGGTTCCACCTTGTCCTATGTTACACCTTTTGTTGCTATGGAATTTGGGATAGAACCGAATCAGCTTCATGATCCATTTTTGGTGTCTACTCCGGTTGGTGAGTCAATTACGGCTGCTCGAGTTTATAAAGGTTGTGTTGTTACGGTACGGGGTAGGGATACCATGACCGATCTTATTGAGTTAGGGATGGTCAACTTTGATGTAATAATAAGAATGGATTAGCTTTATTCATGCTTTTCCAAGCTTGATTGTCGGACTAGAACTATGAGGCTTGAATTTCCTAATGAGCCCATTGTTGAATGGAAGGGAGATAATGTAGTGCCTAAGGCTCGGTTTATTTCCTTCCTTAAGTCCGCGAAGATGATCAAGAAGGGGTGTATCTATCATTTAGTTCAGGTGACAGACACCAATGCCGAGGCGCCTAGCTTTGAGTCTGTACCAGTTGTGAATGAATGTCTGGACGTCTTTCAAGATGAGCTCCCTGGGATTCCATCAGACAAGGAGATTGATTTTGGGATCGATGTGATGCCGGTACATAACCAATATCAATTCCACCTCACAGAATGGCACCAGCGGAACTGAAAGAGCTAAAGGAATAACTGAAGGATTTGCTAGAAAAGGATTTCATTCAGCAGAGTGTGTCACTGTGGGGCGCACCGGTATTGTTTGTAAGAAAGAAATATCGGTCGTTGCGGATGTGTATTGACTACCAGCAACTCAACAAAGTCACAATCAAAAACAAATACCCTCTACCAAGAATAGATGGCTTGTTTTATCAATTGCAAGGTGCTACGTGTTTCTCAAAGATTGACCTGCGGTCCGGGTACCATCAATTGAAGATAAGAGAGCAGGATATTCCAAAAACAGCCTTCAGAACACGGTATGGGCACTTTGAATTTATGGTGATGTCTTTTGGGCTAACAAATGCCCCGACAGCCTTCATGGATCTTATTAATCGAGTCTTCAAGCCTTTTCTAGACTCCTTTGTGATAGTGTTCATTGATGATATTCTTGTGTATTCCCGAAGTCGTGAGGAACATGTTGACCATCTCAGGGCAATTCTGCAGACCCTTCAGCAACATCAATTGTATGAAAAATTCTCAAAATGTGAATTTTGGCTTGAATCTGTCACGTTCTTGGGTCATGTCGTTTCTTGGGAAGAAATTACGGTTGATCCTCAAAAGATTGTAGCAGTGAAGAATTGGCTTAGGCCTACCAGTCCAATGGAGATTCACAGTTTCTTAGGTTTGGCTAGGTACTACAGGAGATTTGTGGAGGGGTTTTCTACTCTTGCCTCTCCATTGACTAAATTGACACAGAAAGCGGTTAAATTCCAATGGTCCGATGCATGCGAAAGAAGTTTCCAAGAATTGAAATCAAGATTGACTACAACACCGGTATTAGCCTTGCCAGAGGGTACAGAGGGATTTATGGTGTATTGCGATGCTTCAAGGATCGGGCTTAGGTGTGTGTTAATGAAACATGGCAAGGTTATAACTTACGCTTCTAGGAAACTCAAGAATCATGAAAAGAACTATACAACCCATGACTTAGAGCTGGCGGCAGTGGTGTTTAAGTTAAAGATTTGGCGACATTATTTGTATGGGGTCCAGGTGGATGTATTTACGGATCATAAGAGCCTTCAATATATTTTCAAGCAGAAGGAGTTGAATTTGAGACAAAGAAGATGGTTAGAGTTACTTAAGGACTATGACATTGATATTCTCTTTCATCCGGGAAAGGCTAATGTTGTGGCAGATGCTCTTAGTCGAAAATCTATGGGAAGTTTGGCTCATTTAGAGGAATATCAGAGGCTGTTGGCCAGGGAGGTTCACCAGTTGACTAGTTTGGGAGTTCGCCTTGCGGACTCTGATAAAGGTGGGGTAACTGTGCAGAATAGGGCTAAATCAACGTTTATGGCGGAGGTGAAAGAGAAGCAATTCAACGATATGTTGTTAGCACAACTGAAGGAGGGGATTCATAAACGCAAGACCACAGCTTTTTCCTTTGGCAGGAATGATGGTACCCTACGGTACCAAGACCGCCTATGTGTTCCTGATATTACCGATCTTCGGGAAAGGATCATGGAAGAAGCTCACACTTCCAGGTATTTCGTGCACCCAGGTTCTACAAAAATGTATCATGATCTCAAGGAGGTTTATTGGTGGAAAAACATGAAAAGGGATATGGCGGACTTTGTGGCTAGATGTCCGAACTGTCAGCAAGTAAAGGCAGAACATCAACGCCCCGAGGGATTGGCTCAAAGCATAGAAATTCCAATGTGGAAATGGGAGATGATTAACATGGATTTTGTGGTAGGGCTATCACGCACTCTGCGCAAATTCGACTCAATTTAGGTGATCGTGGATCGACTCATAAAATCAGCGTACTTCTTGCCAGTTAAATCTACCAACACAGTGGAACAATATGCTCATTTGTATATCAAAGAAATAGTTAGGTTACATGGCACTCCAGTCTCAATCATCTCAGATCGAGGGGCTTAGTTCACAACCAACTTTTGGAAGAAATTTCAGCAAGGTTTGGGCACGCAGATAAATCTTAGCACAACTTTTCACCCTCAAACTGACAGGCAAGCAGAGCGGACTATTCAGACGCTTGAGGACAAGTTGTGTGCTTGTACTCTTGATTTCAAGGGTAGCTGGGATGACCATTTGCCACTCATAGAATTTGCTTACAACAACAGCTTCCATGCTAGTATCTATATGGCACCATTTGAGGCATCGTATGGTAGGAGATGTAGATCTCCCATTGGGTGGTTCGAGGTTGGAGAAGCTGAATTGATAGGGTCTGACCTCGTGCATCAGGATATGGAGAAAGTCAAGATTATTAAAGAAAGGTTGAAAACTGCTCAAAGTCATCAAAAGTCTTACTCGGACGTTCGTCGCAGAGATTTGGAGTTCAAAGAAGATGATTGGGTATTTATGAAGGTTTCCCCAATTAAGGGTATCATGCAATTTGGAAAGAAAGGGAAATTAAGTCCGAGGTATGTTGAACCGTACAGAATTATTAAGAGGATTGGTCAGGTGGCATACAAGCTCGAGCTGCCACCCGAGATGTCATTGGTTCATCCGGCCTTCCATGTGTCTTTGTTAAAGAAGGTAGTGGGAGATCCGTCCACTATTGTGCCAGTTGAAACTATTGAGGTTAATGAAAAACTATCATATGAAGAAGTTCCAGTTGCCATTCTTGATAGACAAGTTCGAAAATTGAGAAATAAGGAAATTGCCTCCATGAAAGTGTTATGGCGGAACCAACAAGTTGAGGAAGCCACTTGGGAAGCCGAGGATGAAATGAAAAAGAAGTACCCTCACTTGTTTGAATAGTCATGTAATAGTTTTTATGCATTTAGCTCCTATGAACTATTATCTTTTGTTTTGATCTATGTAAGACTGTCATGTTTTGGTTATATATTGCCTATGCGGCCATGGTTAGTATTGTACGAGTTATGTTATGTCTAAGGAATGTGTACCTATTGTTAGGATATGTTTATGGTGCTCTTTGATAGGTGGATAGGCCTAGTTACAAAGGAAATTCTGGCAAAATTTTTGGAAATTTAGGAAGTTAGCCAAATTGGGGGCTGTGGATATGTTTCATGTTGTGAAAAGCTGAAGTTGCATAAAGATTGCTAATAAGTGAACCTTGATCCTCATTCGAGGATGAATGATCTTAAGTGGGGGAGGATGTAAGGCCCCATGAAATTTCTACTCAAAAACCCGAGTCTTGTGGTGCCAAGTTAGGATCATGTGTTAGAAATTCATAAATTCGGACCCTTTGGATTGATCTGTGCATTAAAATGTTAAAGAATAGTGTTTTTTTAGAAAAGTGCAGTTCTGCGGTCAACTCTACGGATGCATAATAGCTATGCAGATTGCATAGTCACCACAGAGTCAGGCAGTGTGAAGGTCAATTTTGAGTTCAACTATGCGGCCAAATATGCGATCACATAGTCGATATGTGGGCCGCATAGTCGTCGCATAATCCCTTGGAACTTTTGCAAGAAGCGGTTCTGCGGTACATTTTGCGACCGCAGAGTGGGTATGCGGACTGCATTCTGGTCGCATACGCAGGTAGATTGTTCAGGTTTTTTGGAGCATTTTTGCGGTCTATTCTGCGGGCCACATGTCAATTTTGCGATCACATATGCGATCACATATCTGCGTCGGGGCTCAAGATTTCTAAATTTTAAACTCGACTTCCTGTCATTATATTCTGTGCAATAGCTCATTTTGAGCCTATTTCCGGGTGCTTTTAGAGCGAGAGGGAGGGTCTAAGAGAGGGCAAGTGTCTTTCATCAAAATTGCTCCACAAATCATGGTTAAAAACATTGATGATAATCAAGTGGAGCACCAAAACCTTCATCCCAGGAGGTAAGACTTCATCACCTCAGCTCTTAATTTTATACATAGCTATAAGGGGTTATTAGTGCGGAAATTCATGGGGATAAGGGTGATTGCATTGCATGCATGTGTTCTTAGAAGATATGGGGAAATTATAAATAGAGAGGCATGGGGAATGGGCTAAGTGTAATCTTGCATAAAAGGACCATAAGGCCTTAATGAACACTCAGTGCTTGATAAAATGCTCAAGTGAGCTTAGATTATGATCTTTTCCTGATTATGGGTTCAATTGTGTTATATTGCTTAAATATATTGAAGTGCGAACATTCTGAAATGTTATAGGATTAAGGAAAGCTCAGTTGAGGTATGTATGGCTAAAACCCCGTCTTTTAGAAATTGAGCTCTGTAGGTATTGGTGCAAATACGGTAAGATTAAAGTTGAATTGTTGTATTGATTGTTTTTTCACATGAATTGGGGTTGTGACCTTATATGCGTGAAAGATGTGTCTCAATAAGATCAATGTGTTATTCTTGATAACTTGAAAGGGTGCAAGGAATATGAATCATGTATTGAGATGCTTAGACCTTAAGGTGAGATTTGAAGCTGCATATATTGTGTCATCTATGTGAAGACTCATCTATGCTTACAATTTTATTTGCCCTTGTGTGCACACGTTATCCTAAACTACAAATCTAACATTGAAAGTGGACATGAGGTGATAATTGTGGCCCCAAGTGTCTATGAAATGATATATGTGAAACAAAGATTGAAATGAGATGGTTGATGAAAAAGGAAAACACTTTGGTAAGGCGGCCTCGCCTATCGGGCCGAGATCAGACGCCATGCCGCACACATGGTAGTATTGTATTTGTGATTTAAGTATATGTCTCAAATGAGGCAACCTAGCTGATCGGGCCGAGATCGGACTCCGCTCAAGATAGCGATGGTATTGTGGACAATGATGAACAGTATGACATGCCCCAAAACTAAAAGTTATGGAAAATGATGTAAAAAATTGTATGATTCTTTTATTTGATGATGTTATGATCATTTAAAGTGTTTGAGTTATACTTGTAATTTCCTTATTCTTGTATGAGAGTTCTTTCTAACTAGATGGTGTTTAGTTATACATACTAGTACTATTCCTTGGTCCTAACGTCCCTTTTGCCGGGGGCACTACATTTTTAAATGAATGTAGGTGGCTCCATTGCGGAAAGTGCTGATCGCGCGTAGCGGAGTACCTTTTTCTCAAAGTTTTGGTGAGCCCCTTTCTCCTTCAAGGGGCTATGTTGTGCATCTTTTGATAGAGATGTCCACTTCTGAGGTATGGCCGGGGCCTTGTTGCCGGCATTGTCATCATTGTGTTTTGTACCCTTAGAGGCTCCGTAGACGTATGTGTGGGTTATGTACGGGTGTTGGATGGGTCTACAAACTATGTTGTAATTCTAACTCTCGCTTCTCTAAAGTGTAATTGTATGGAATCTTGGAACTTAACTACGGTTTAACGTTGTGATATAAAATGAACTAACAATGTTGAATGTACTTTATTTCCTCGTCTAAATAAATGAAAGCATGGTTTCCTTATTCATATTGAGTTGGTAGGAAGTGTTTGATAATGCTTGCTCAGTTGGGTTCACTCGATTGAGCACCGGTCGCGCTTCCCGATGTTGGGGCGTGCCATTTCTATTCTTGCAAATATTTCTAATGTCCATAGAATCAAATGTAGTAATAAGTCATTCCTTTTTTAGAGGTCCGAACAAAGCCTGACTTTGATGCAACTTTATTTGCTCGAGGCTTTGAAAACTCAGTGTGACCGGAAGTTTTCCCAAGATACTTAACTGATTTTCGATGATGCTTTTTCCGAGGGTAACCTTTAAGTAGGTTTTGAATTTTTATAAAGGCCTTATGTTGTGATTACGAGCTTCGGATTTCTCTGAGTTATTTTTAGGGTGGTCGTAGCCTTGTGTTTAGGAACTACCTTATAGGTTTTGTGCCTCCGAGATTTGGTAGCCCGAGTTGCTAGAACATTTTTCGAACGACAGTTTCTGAGTAGGGGTAGCCCTTGGGCTCGATAGTCCTCGAATAGGGAAAGCCCTTGGGCCCTTAGGATCTGTGTTTTAATAGGCAAAATTGCGTAATAGCAAAGTGGAAACTTTCTTTCGTTTCTGTGTGTAAAGTACATGATCGAAAGCGTGTAAAATCTTGTATCATGTCTAAGGTGGCCAATGTGGGCATGGTTCACTTGACTGTTTGATGCTTACAACAAATCCTAACCACCGAGCCTAAGCTATTCAAATACAAAGTTTCCTTCTTTCCTTGCTAAGAACCTTTGCCCCCAGTATTCGAGGTCGATCTTGAGAGGGCTCAGATACTATTGATGTGCCCAATGACTTCGGTTTAAGGCCAGTCTTTGAATCTAACTTAGAACGATTTATTGTTGCCTCATTAAAAACCTTGTAGAAAAATCCATTTGGGACAAAACCGGTTAAAGGGAAAAAGAGTGCAACGCGTGCTTTCAAACCTAATAGTCACATTCTCCCTTGGCTGTTACCTACAAGTGTTAGTCCGATTCATAATATTATTAAAAGAGTATGAGGTCGTACCTTAGCAATAGTACCGTTTTAAGTGCGTCACGTTCCGGTTGTTCGATAATTGTACACCGTTTCCTGTTTCGAGTTTGTACGAGCCTTTGCTGGTGATTCCGATGACTCGATATGGTTCTTCCCAATTTGTCCCAGTTTCCCCTCGTTCGGGTCTCAGGTATGCAACATTACTTTCATTAACACTAAGTACCCGATCTTGAAGTATCAGAGGTTGGCTCTTCGGTTGTAGTATCTTTCTATCCGCTATTTCTGGGGCGGCCAACCGGACTAGGGCGGCCTCACGCCTTTCATCCAATAGTTCCAGGATCGTGTTCATGGCCTCTCCATTAGACTCTTCGGTCATATATCGGAACCTAAGGCTGAATTCTCCCACTTCAATTATTATTAATGATTTGGCACCGCAGACTAATAAAAACGGGGTGGCCCTAGTACTAGAATTCGAGGTTGTAGGATACGCCCATAAGACTTCGGGCAAGATTTCTTTCCATTTCCCTTTGGTATCGGTCAACCTTTTTTTTAGGTTTTGGAGTGTGGTCTTGTTTGTTGATTCCACCTATCCATTCCCACTAGGGTGATAGGGTGTTGATAAGATCTTTTTAATCTTGGGGTCTTCGAAATTTGTTTGCCTTGATGCCGATGAATTGCTTCACATTATCCCACACGATCTCGGTCGGTACCCCGAATAAGCATATTATGTGATCCCAAATGAAGTCGATGACTTCCTTTTACCTGGACTTCTCGAACGCTTGGGCTTTGACCTATTTAGAAAAATAATCGGTCATAAATAATATATATTGAGCCTTATCAGGTGCCCACAGTAGGGGGCATACAATGTCCATTCCCCATTTCATGAATGGCCATGGAGACAAGACCGGATGGAGTAGCTCTTCGGGTTGATGGATCATCGGTGTGTATCTCTGATAGCCATCACATCTTCGTATGAACCCCTTCACATCTTTCTCCATGCCGATCCTGTAATAGACCACCTTGGCCCCAAAGCTTTTAGCCAATTTGAGACTTGCAATCATGGCATCATACTCGACCTCGTTGTTATTAATTTCATAGTTCTAATATATTGCCAAACTACATTACGCGTATGAGGCTTTAGCATGATGTCGAGCCCGAACCCTTTGTGTTCGAAGCATCATCCGTAAATATTGTCCAAACTCCCGAGGTAATCCCCGAGGTTAACCATAGTTCCTTTTTGACTTCGGGTATTAAGGTCGGCATAAAATCGGCTACAAAGTCTGCCAAAATTTATGATTTGATGGCGGTTCGAGGCAGATACTGGATATCGTACCCACTAATTTTGACTGCCCATTTGGCCAATCGTCCCGAGAGCTCGGGTTTGTGCATGGCGTTCCTTAGTGGGTAAGAGGGTACGACACATATGGGGTGATATTAAAAGTATGGTTTTAACTTTCTAGAGGTGCTTAGCAAAGCAAGCACCAATTTTTCCAAGTGAGGATACCTTATTTTGGCCTCGTCTAGAGTTCTACTAATATATTAAATAGAAAATTGTGTACCTTCCTCTTCCCGGACCAAGACTCCACTTACCACCATCTGCGGATACCGCCAAGTAAAGGTATAACTGGTCATTCACCTTCGGAGTTTGGAGCAGGGGTGGACTCGAAAGGTACCATTTGAGTTCTTCCAAAGCTTGTTGGCATTCCGGGGTCAGAGAAGAGTTATTCATTTTCTTCAATAGTGAGAAAAACTGATGTCTTTTATCTGAGGACCTAAATATGAACCGGCCCAGGGCGGCTATAATGCCCGGTTAACCTCTGAACAGCCTTGATACTGTCCACCACAATGATGTCTTCTATAGCTTTGATTTTATCTAGATTGATCTTGATATCTCAGTTGGACACCATGAACCCAAGGAATTTTCCGGATCCGACTCCGAATGCATATTGTTTTGGGTTCAACTTCATATTATAGCTCTTTAACATATTGAAGGTTTTCTGCAAATGTTTCAAATGGCCCTCTGCTCGTAGGGACTTTAACATGTCGTTAATATAAACCTCCATTGATATTCCTATCCGTTCTTTGAACATCTGGTTTACTAGGCATTGATAAGTGGATTCGACATTTTTTAACCCGAATGGCATTACATTATGACAATAGGTGTTGAATATAGTGATAAAAAAAGTCTTTTCTTGATCGCTCGGGTCCATCCAAATTTGGTTGTACCCGGAATAGGCATCGAGAAATCTGAGTATCTCATGTCCATCCGTCGCATCGATCATGCGACCAATGTTAGGCAAAGGAAAGGAGTTCTTAGGGAATGCCTTATTCAAGTCTTTGTAATCTACGTATATTCTTAATTTATTTCCTTTTTTAGACACTACCACTACATTAGATAACTAGTCCGGGTATTTAACTTCTTGAATGGAACCTATTTTAAGAAGGTCATATACCTCGTCTTTGATGAATGCATGTTTGACTTCGGACTGAGGCCTCCTCTTCTGTTTGACTGGGTGAAACTTCAGATCCAGACTCAGCTTATGAATGGTTATCTTCAGCGGGATCCCTGTCATATCTATATGGGACTAGGCGAAACAATTTATGTTAGCTTTAAGACATTTAATGAGTTTATTCCTAAGCACGGGGTTAGGTATACCTTTCGATCTGCCAAGTGCTATATCAATATGACTTGCTCCAACTCTTGGACTGTTGATTTGGTGGCGTTAGTATTATCAGGAGCTATGAACGATCTCGGAATTCAATAATCATCTTCCTCATCGATTCCTTGTTCCTCCGATTCGATCGGGACCGATATCGATGATTTCTATTTAACTTCGGCCTTTCTGGTCGTCTCCATACTTTTTAATTCCGAAACGGGGGGTACTGGGAGTGCTTCATTGACTGTAAAAATCTCCTTTGCAGCCTGTTGCTCTCTGCATACTGTCTTGATCTCTCCTGGTGTAGGGAACTTCAATTCTTGGTGCAAGGTCGAAGTTACCGCCCTCATGTTGTGAACCCATGGACTTTTGAATAGAGCGTTATATCTCATTATCTCCTTCAATCACATAGAACTTTGTGTCATGAATGGTCCTGGCGGTGTTTACCAGTAGGGTTATCTCACCTTTAGTGGTTTTGATACCATGTTAAATCTGTTCAACACCCAGATTGCTAGAACTATTTGGTCTTGTAAGCCCAACTGCTCTACGACCCTCGATTTGATGATGTTAGCCGAGCTACCTAGATCAATCAACACATGTTTAACTCGAGATTTATTTATAAGTAAAGATATTACCAGTGGATCATTATGAGGTTGTACGATTCCTTCGGCGTCGTTATCGTTTAACGAAATGGTTCCCACTGAGATATAATTTCGGGTTCATTTTTCCCTCGTGATTGGCACTTTAGTGCGCTTTATCTTTGGTCCCTGGGGAACATTGACCCCTCCAATAATCATATTGATAATGTGATGAGGTTCTTCTTGTTTGGTCTCTTTGTTGGAGTCCCTGTTCCTGAAGTGATTTTTGGCTCGATCGCTCAGAAATTCCTTGAGATATCCATTATTGAACAATCGGGCCAATTCTTCTCTTAATTATCAGCAGTCCTCGGTCCTGTGGCTACGAGTATTATGATACTTACACATCAAGATAGGGTATCTCTAGGTAGGGTCGGATTGCAATGTTTGAGGCCACTTGGTATCCTTGATGCGCCGATAGCAGATACGATGATGCCAGCATCGACACTGAAGTTATACTCCGATAACCTTGGTGCCTCTCAGGCCCCGAGTGGCTTATCAAAACTATTTTTGTTCATCAGTCCCCACTATTGTGGCCTTGATCACTCCTCTTCTCATTCCTCGTAGGGAGGCACCCAGACCCGGTACCCCTTCGATCTCCGCTATAAGATTGGTACCGATCTATGCTTGGTCTCGGCTCATAATCAATGACTTTCCTAGACCTAACGTCGGCTCTGATGGGATAAATGGATCCAGAAGGGGCCCCGAGGTGATGTCGTGCCCCCTTTTTCCTTCGCGGAATTGGGTTTATGATATTTTGGTTGGGACAACTCGTTCCTTTTGGGAAAGGGTTTTGCATTTTTTGAAGAGTCGCCACCTAACAATTTAAGGTGCGTTAGGACACCTATAGGGTTCATTTATAACTACGTTTGGTAACCAGAGATAGGGTAAGGGCTTGAAATTATCCTAAGGGGAAGGTGTTAGGCACCCCTCAAGATCCACTAGTGTGGTTCCCGGCCAATCAGTTTTTGTGAATTTGTACAAGTAGCAAATAAACAAGTATGGCTCAAATAGTAGGGGATTTAAGTTTAAATACACAAGTGGTTGAAAAACAATTAGTGAAAAAGCAAGAGTTTAAAAAGAATTCCAATCTAAGCACATTTATGAATGTAAAGAGGGTGTCCTAGGTTTGTTTATAATATGGATCACATCAATGCAATATCCGGTATGACACTCCTCAAAGAGAGGCTACATGCGGTATTAATGCACTGATCATCATATCCATATCTACCCTTTTCCACCCCGTGAAGTTAATTAAAGCGAAGGTTGGTCTCGACACCTATTGCATGTTATTACTCGTCCCTTCCTATCTGTCCCGGAGGAATTTAGGACTCATATCCTATAAAGGGGGGTTCTAGGTAGACCCTCAAGTTTAAAGGTAAAATACTAACGCGACATACAATAAATAAGTAGGACTTCAATAAAGGAGAGCATGGAAGACAAATGAAAGGCTTAGATATACCTCCACACATAGTACACATAAACATCATGACTCGTACGCAATTAAGGTCTAAATTCAGATCCTAACAAGGTATCTAAGTGAAAACAGCAGAACCAGATTTATTACATGACTCAGAAAAGAAGTTCGAATCAGGCTTGTCTACTGATTTTTAATACGTTGACAGTTAAACACTAATCACAAAGACAGTTCTGGCTTTATTTAAGTTATTACCTAAGGCTTGCCTAGGCATAAAATAATATGCAACAGTTACTAGATTTGTTAATAATTCCAGGTTGTTATACCTACTAGCATGCAATTCTAAATGTTGCAAACATCCAAAGACTAATTACCAGTTTGTTTAGAACAGGAAGACCGTTTATACCTCTGTATTTAGACTAGGTGTGATTGAATAAGTGCGATCCTATAACATGATGTCTAATGCAGCATGATGCATAATAACTCAAACAGGATTTCTAAATACATATCATGTTATGAACAGTTTCAAAATAGGCAGGGGTGACCGTTTTTTATGTTATTTACCTAAAGTAGGATTTCTAAGTGCGGAACATGGTTGCAATATGGTGAGTTCATGAATAACGAATTGTGTCATTATGTTTACCCTAAGGCAGGATTTCTAAATGAAATTTCAAAACATGTTTACGTGGGCAGAATCACATAATAGCAGCTTATTTTATTGTTATTATCTACCCTATAGACAGGATTTCTAAGTGTGGATGAGATGCTGAAAACAGTACATATAAATCCTAAATATCATGATATCTAATGCATGGCATGCTTGGCATGTTGCACCTAAACATGGATGTTATTGCGCATAGAGAAAGTAAACCTAGGAACATGATTTCTACCCTGGATTATACTACAACATGCATATTACCCACACCTTTTCACTATCCAACCCCAGAGTCGTTTACAAAATATTACAGACCAATATTGAAATGAATTACATAAGAAAAGTAAAAAAATTATACTATAGAGAGCCTGAAACAGGCCTAGACTTTCAGCATCTGATTAGGACTTCCTCCCTGAGTTATGTAATAAATCACCTCAAGTGCCAAGATTGTTCTGTCTCTCATATCTGGGTGTGTCAGAGTTCCCTAAGGACCTCAAGGGATCTCGAGCAGTGCTCACACCTAGATTTCATAGCCAAGACAGAGTAAGTGTAGTGTGGAAAGGCCAACTTTTATGTGTCCAAGTTCATAGGGAGCTCAAGGGTCCCAAGGCAAGACTCACACAAAAGGGGCAGAACCTAGTGGTCTAAGAGTATATGTGAAAGTGCTTGACATAGATTTAAAAGTGTTGAGTTGGAAACAGTTTTGACAAAGCAATAGAAGAGTTTGCCTTGGTAAAAAAACTAGTTTGAAGAAGAAAAGAAATAGGACAATCAGCAACTCAAAACCAAATCAACATACATAGTTCAAACACAGACACGGAAAGGAAGAATTGAGGACAAGTAGTTCATATGTGAAAGCATATTTTCACAAAGGTTAACACCATAGAAGTACTACAGAACATGAATAGTCAGCAATAGCCTATCACAAAAGGTTCATGCCAGGAGCTTAACAATATTAGATTAAGGGGTGCTAAACAGAGTTACTCATTAGGTTTAGGGGGAAGGGTTCAGGATCACATAGTGACTAGGTGTCACAAACACATGCTTATAATGTATTGGGGGTTAGGGGGTATGGCAGAAAAGTAGTAGAAAAATGTAAGAAAGCAATAGACATGGTGAATTACAGGGAAGGGGTAATCACATGGCAAAATAGGCATGCTATTTGCAAGGGAGACAGCAGAACCACAAGTAGAAGCATAAGAGAAACAAAAGTAAGTGCAATACAAATAGAGACATGTTGTTTTGGATGTTGTAAGTTAAACTGAAGACATACCAGTAAAAAGGAGAGAATAAGTGAGGAGTGAAGAAGAGTACAATGAACGGAAGTAGAGCAGTAGTGAGTAGAGTAGTAGAACAATAGAGTAGTAGAGCAATGTAACCACTCAGTTTTGGCTTACAGCTGACTGAGTATCAAGTATGGGTGTATAACGGGTGGGCCGGGCCGGGCTGGGTAGGGAAAATTAGCAACCGTACGGGTTGTGGTCCGGGCCGGTTATGGGTTGGGGCTTACCGGGTTTAACGGGTTCGGGTTCATTCGGGTAAAAAATGAACCATAACGGTTACGAGTACAAGGGGTCGGGCCGGATTAGTTTTTTTTTGTATTTTGTATAACTAATGTAATTTATATTAATATAAAGTAAATATATAAAAAATACAATGAATATGGAAAAATATTGCACTTATAAATTGCAAGTTCTACAATTGTTTCAAAATTCAAACTTACAAATTGAAAGGTTTACATTTAACAACAAGTAAATTAACGAAAAAATAGTAAATTCAAAGGTTTTGCATTGCCTTAGACTCTAAAACCTTAAAAAATAAATAAAATAAAAATGAAATATAGCTCTTAAACCGGGCCAGGCCTGGCCGGTTAATCGGTTGAACAGTAATTTGCATTGACCGAGTTTGACCGGCCTAGTTAGCTCGTTGACAAAACGTGAACAGACCAAACACCCTACCCCTTTAACCCAGCCCCACCCGGACCCCTTGTACCGGTCCGGGCCGGTTTCAATTTTAACCGGTCTGGGCCGGTCCGGAAATGGGTTGACCCGACCCGTTAGACATCCATAGTATCAAGTAAGGGAGTATGTATATGTGTAAGAGAGAGTTCAGAATAGTACAATTGCTCGTGTCCTATGCTAAAGAGAGGGTAGATCATTTATAGTCTGAGAACAGGCAGGAAAATAAGGTAATAAGTACTGACTTAGCACAATTATAGATGTCATACCTCCTTTTTACCTACACCGCAAATGGGCGTAAAGGAAGTTTTCCAATTAAAGGACAATCGAAACGGGATTTATTATTTAATTCAGAGTCGCCGCTTGGGAGATTTTTGGTGTCCCAAGTCACCGGTTGAATCTCGAATCGAGGAAAAGATCAACTCTGTATTACAGTCCGCGAACCAGAAATTCGGACAAGGAATTCTGTTAACCCGGGAGAAAGTGTTAGGCATTCCCGAGTTTCGTGGTTCTAGCACGGTCACTCAACTGTCACATTCGGCTTATTTATCTGACTTTAACAATTATGAGCTTATATGCAAGTTTTAACTCTTTACCACTTTTATTATTATCATTATTATTTTAACAGAGAATTGCAACGTTGTGAGGACGTATCTCGAACCACGTCACATCAATGTACCCGTGGTTGTCAACACATTTCGACCCCGTTGGGATTTGGATTTGGGTCACATAAATGTGCACCCGAATTTGAGAAGGTGATGTTATTTAAAGTACGCGCCTAAAGAGATTAACGCGTGGTTATTTTGGGAAAAAGGCCGTGAAGTTCGCTAAGCGGCCGATCCCGAGTTCTAAGTAATTAATACATACATTTGTGAGGGCCCCGCAATCTATGCGTTTTACTAAGCGAGGCTCATCTCGTTTATTTTGAAAGGACAATCCTAAAGTGACTACATTTTTCTATTAAGTTCGTCTCTAAAATAAAAGAGAAGAAGTTCTAATTAGTTACATGTTTATAAGCTCGTGCCTCTTATTAGTTATTAGATTAAGACAAATGCAAACGGAAAATTGCAACCGAGCTTGCTCAAAGGGAGATTGTATCGTTCCTTATCCTATTAGTTAATAATACTGAAGTTGAGATTATGAATTGAACATGAGATTGACACATAGTAATATCAAAACAAACTAACTATTCTTTGATTAATTTAAACTAGCATTATTAGATGAATGGGTTATTAGAAGAATCAAATGTAATACCAAGCCATTTTTGAACTCTTTTTACAACTGTCGAAAATACCTCAGTATTTGAAAATTGACGTTAGGCTAACATTATTCAAGTAACCATTTCGTTAGCTTTGAACCTATATGATGATACCTTCAATTCATTTGAATCCAAAAAAAACTTGGAAAAACGGTAGCTCACATGGTCTAGATACAGTCCAGTTAGGTACATTTACACGAACCAGTCTTATTACAGAAAACTAAACATTATACATATGCAACCCTATGACTCATTAATCAGTCAACTACATATTTAGACAAAGAAAGGAAAACTCTATTCGAGCACAAATCTAAACAGGAGGAATTCAACAGGAACAAAGCCTGGTCAACACTTCATTTCGCTTCAAGCCAAGAGTGTACAAATGTGTACCTGGAAGGAATACAATGGGGAAGAAGAAGAGAGGAAGGTCAGCAGCAGCAGTAGCAAACATCAGTTGCAACAGCAATGCAACAAAAGATAACCAGCAGCGACTCAGGAAACCAGTTAAAATTCCCAGCAGTACCAACATCAATACAAACACCCAGTAACTGACCCAAAAACAACTTGATAGCAACCAAATATCAATAAAAACACAAGCAGAAACACCCCTAGAATTCAGTAATCAAGAAAACTCGAAAATACAACTCCATAGTTAAAGCTGAAGCTCTTTTCAGTTTCAATGGGATAGCACTAGTTGAAGTAGACTAACTCTTAAAACTCTCTTCCATTTTTTCAGAATGTTCAACACCCTTAAGATTTCCAGAATGTTCTCCCTTTTTAACTGTGTCCAGCTCCTCTCCTTTATAGCCAATTTTGTTTTTCTTTTTTTAACCCTTTTGCTCTTAGGAGCATTCAGCTAATTAAGAGAGTGTTTCTGCCCATGATATTCCCTGACAGCCACTACTACATGTTTTTCTCTTTTTTAATCCAAGGTTATGGGTGACTTAACTTATTTAATCAACTTCTCATGCCATTAAGCCTTGTTCCTCACTACTCTTAAACAAATACAATAGTTTAATGATCCATTAGTACCTTACTGACAGCCATTCAAACTAAAGCATTTTTCAAGTTTTGACACCCCAAATTACCCCTGTGATGCCCTGAACAACTATTCTAACTCAAACCCTTGCGACCACATCAGTTATAACCAATTCTTAAATAAGAAACCTAATCACTGATTAACTTAAACTAATCCTTAATTAATGACTGAAAACAAATGAACTGACTCTAAACCAATAAACACATCAGCTATAACCAATTCAAACTTATCAGAATCAGTTAACGAATCAAGCTAGAAACTTAGTTTAGATCAAATATCATCAGAATGAAACCAATGATTCCGGGCAACATATATTGAACTATTAAGTTCAGATTGATTCACACAGATACAGTGAATAAGCTAACCAATTCTAACCTAAACAAGAACAAATGAACACTGAACGAAACAAACTGAACTCATATAAAAAAACATGGTGAATAACAATGAGAAAGGGAAATTGGAACAATCCGAAACAAATGATACCAACATGCTTATTTCAACACAAAATTAGAACAGAAAAGAAACAGGAGGGTAAACCTACTGGAATGAACCAAAATTAAACTATTATCATGGTAATCTAACATTCAAGCATAACAGACTAATCGACGACACTTATTCAATCGATTACACAAATTATAACAAATAACAATCGACAACAAACAGAAGCAATGATAAAATTGGACCAAATAAAAGGTCTGATGGAGAAAGAAAAGAGTAATTGATAAAAGACGAATTTGAACTCATCTTAAACAAACAAACAATAAAACATGAAAAACAAACAGAGAAACAAAAGAAATACCCCCGAACTCAGACCTATCTCTCACTCGCTCTGCTCGTAACTCCGACTTGAGACTTTTGGGGTAAAAACGGACTTTAATCGAGTGTTCTCAACTAAGAACACTCGACTAAAGTTGATTAGAACCCCCAATTTTTCCTCGGACTGCCTCTAGGTTTGGTGTTAGGGTTTATTTGTTCGATTTGGGATTTGAATAGTTCCAATGAGATTCGAACGAAACTGGGGTGTGATTTGGGACTGGGGAGGTCTAGTGGTCAACGGGTGTAAGTTTGGCGGCGATTGGGTAAACTAGGTTTTTTGGTCGGATTTTTTGATCTAAGATTCGAAGAGCTCTGTCATGATTCGAGGTTAAAGGGGTATGGATTCGGAAAGAGGAAGGCATGGAGGGTCAACGGTGTTATATGGGTGGCCGACGGCGTTGTTGCTGCCGGGTTTCAAGCAAAGGTGTGGGGTGGCGGCTCTAGGGTTTCAAGGGGTCGTTTGGTCTGTGGTTTGGGAGACGAAGAAGAGGGGTCGGGAAATGAGGGGGTAAGGGGTTTAGGAGTTTGGTATATTGAGATGGTGAGATTAATGTGGTCCGTTGGATCAATGAAGATTGACGGTCCAGATTAGATCGGAAGGGGGCAAACTGGGCTGGTGATTGGACCGGGTAAGGGGGTGAAATTTGGGCCTGGTTTTGGTCAAAATAAAACGGCCCAGTTCCGATTTCTTTGGATTTTTCATTTATTCCTTTTCTTTTAACTTCTTTTTAATTCCTAATTACCAAAAATTAAATTCCAAAAAATCTTAAATTAAATTATAGAACTTAAATTAACTTGTTAAAAACACAAATTAACTTCTATTACAACTATTAACACAATTAAACATCAATTACAAATAAAATCACACAATTGGACTAAAATACATATTTTTTTGTGATTTTCGTTCTTTTAAAAACCAAATATGGTTCAATTAATTCCTAATTGCAAAATTAAATCCTAAATGTGCATGCAACATATATTTTGTATTTTTCCTTTAATAAAATGAAAACAAACATGCACAGACAAATACAGATAATTAACAACATGCCACAAAAAACTCTCAAAATTTCGTATAAAGGAAAAATTATTTTATCTTGATTTCTTTTGGAGTAGTTCTTTGTGAAGCAAAAATCACGTGCTCACAGCTGCCCCTCTTTGTCCGGAAACATAAAGAGTTTCCGTGCAAAGATAAAGTGAGCGGATACGAGCGATTTTTGCCCGTTCGGCTACTCCGTGTGAAGCATTTTTGAATGATTTGACTGAACCTCTGCTTTAAAGGTTTCCTACATATCCCTGGCTAAAGGGGAATCAGGTCAATGTAGTTCAGGAAGTTTCAATGGCTGGGACTACCATGAAGCTGTAACTTTGCTGTTACTACTGCTGCATGTTGTTACTACTGCTTTCCGACCTCCTTATTACACCGTGCTAAAAGAAGACAAGAAACTAGACTAAACTAGGGATTACAACATCTTATCTATCTTCAAACTTGCTCTTGTAGTCTTCCTTCTGATTTCTGCAGCGGAATTTATGTTGGGGATATTTTGTTGTAACCCTCCGCTTTACTGACTCTTGACTTGAAATTGAGTGTAGTCCTCTGTGCTACAAGCGGGATCCTGACTTCAAACTTGAAATTTATTTCTCTGTTCTACAGGCGGGCTCCGAACTTCGTTTTGAAATGTACTCCTCTGTTCTACAGGCGGGCTCCTGACTCCAACTTGACTTTAAAAGATAATACGGCCTCCATTCTCCAGGTGGGCTCCTGACTTCAACCGCAATTTAAAGATAATGCAGCCTCCATTCTCCAGACGGGCTCCTGACCTCAACAATTTCTTAAAAACATAACACCTCCATTCTCCGGGCGGGCTCCTGACCTCAACAATTTCTTAAAAACATAACACCTCCATTCTCCAGGCGGGCTCCTGACCTCAACAATTTCTTAAAAACATAACACCTCCATTCTCCAGGCGGGCTCCTAACTTCAACAACTTCTTAAAAATATAACACCTCCATTCTCCAGGCGGGCTCCTGACTTCAACAACTTCCTAAAAATATAACACCTCTATTCTCCAGGCGGGCTCCTGACTTCGACTACAACTCAAAAAATATAACACCTCCATTTTTCAGGCGGGCTCCTGACTTCGACTATAACTCAAAAATATAACACCTACATTCTCTAGGTGGGTTCCTGACTTCAACTTCAACCAGAAATGACAACAACCTCCATTCTCCAGGCGGGCTCCTGACTTCAACTTCAACTTGAAATGACAACAACCTCCATTCTCCAGGCGAGCTCCTGACTTCAGCTACAACTCAAAATGTAATACCTCCATTCTCCAGGCGGGCTCCTGACTTCACTACTTCCCAAAACATAATACCTCCATTCTCCAGGCGGGCTCCTGACTTCAACTACTTCTTAAAAATATAGCACCTCCATTCTCCAGGCGGGCTTCTGCCTTCAATGACTTCTAAGAAATGCGTTTTATTGTTGTTGCTCCTTCCTGCCTCCTGAATCATTTTCCTTCTAACTTGAAATTATCTTCTTTCAGAACTGCTTCCCTCAAAACTGGTGTTTCATTCCTCTGAAAACTGCTGGGGATAACACCGGTGTTTTATTCAAAAATATGTTATTTTCCTCCTTCAAAGACTACTCCCCTTAAAGTTGGTGCTTTCCTTCCACTAGAACTACTTCCCTTAAGACTTGTGTTATCTTCCTTCCGAAATTACTTCCTTTAAAACTTGTTTGGCCTTCTTCCGAAAACTGCTGGGGATACCATTTTTCCCCAAACTTGTGTTATCTTGCTTCTTCCCCAAGTGGGTACCGGACTTCCAGAAAAATTTTTGCCCCAGTTTGACAATCTTTCTTGTATCATGATGTCTTTTCATCATCTATAACATTTCCTGTCCCTGCTTCAAATCAAAGAAAATTTTTTGTTAGTTTAAAACGTGGTGAATGGTCGTGCCACTCCTGCTGGGGATGGTTTTCTCTTTCTCCTTTCCCAGCTTTGTGTTCCATTACATTACCAAAGCTTGTTGGGGATGAGATTATTTGTTGGGGATGATATTCCTGCTGGCGATCATATTCCTGTTGGGGATGGTTTTCCCCCTCTTCTTTCCCTGCTCCGTGTTGTCCGACCCTCTTGGAACTTGGTCGATGATCTGCCAGGGATGCTCTTGTTTCTTGACGATTCTTTGTTCACCAATTGTTGCTTCCCACTTTTCTCCACTCTCCCCGAAATCCTAGACCAATCCATCATTTGGTCTTGCAACGAACGTCTTTCTCGTTCCATTGCATTATCTTTGGCCCGTCCTATCCACATTGTGTTTTTCACCATATTGGAAACTGGTAATAAGCTCTGAAAATCCTTTTCAAAAACAAACTGTTGGGGAGATAAAGTATTTAAAAATAAAAAATGATGAATTCAAGAAAATAAGAGAAGAATAGTTTTCTGAAAAATGTTGGGGAGAAGGAAAAAAAGGAAAAGAACTTATCTGAATGGTACAACTGATCCCAATGATCACGTCGTGCATTTTGGATTAACTAACCCAGTCTATTTATATCAATCAATCTTTCTGATGGCCTTACTTTGTTGGGGACATGTAAGCACCCAATTCTTTTGTCGACTCAACATCTTTGCACTGCTTGATGCCTCGACGGATCCTTTCCGTCAATCTTATCTTGTTTGCCTTTTTTGACCCCTTGTCGCCTCATAGTGCCCTTCGAGGGGTTTTCACTAATAAGACTTTCTCATTTCCCTCAACTCCCGTCGCCTTATGGTGCCTGTGAAGTTTTCACCGATAAGACTTTCTCATTTTATTTCTCTCAACTTCCGTCGCCTTATGGTGCCTGTGGAGGTTTTCACCGATAAGACTCTCTCATTTTATTTTATTTTTTCAGCTGGGGATTGGAGTGTTACCGATATGACTCTCTCTGCTGGGGATTTTTTCGGCTATCAATTCATTTCCCGCTTATGATCCTCTTCTCTGCTGGGGATTAGAGTGTTATTCCCGACTTCCATTTGCATGACTTGGCACTTCTCGGATACTGATCGGGAGGTCTTTTTTGGACATCAATATGGGTTTTTGTTTATGGCTAAAAGAAAAGGGGTATCAAAAGGTTCAAAATAATTTTGATGGGTAAAACTTTACAACTCTTGGAATCAAACTTCCTTCCCAAAATTACAAACACAACTTCTGCCCCAGTTTCTTACTAGGGGATTTTTATTTTTGTTACACTATGACCGAGTCTTGAGGCACCTACGTATCCTTTTTGAGGAATCAGGTCAAACGTAGTTCCTAATTCCTTTGTTTTTCTTGTGACTTTTCTTTTGTCTTTATAATATTATTTTTCTCTTCTCTTTTTCTTTCATTTTCATTACTGATTCCAAAAGAGGGGTATGAAAGAATAAATAAGGCTCAAAAGGGGAAGCAAAGGTTGAAGTGTTTGGATGGAAGAACAAATTGCCTCCGTCATTTCATTCTCCTATACCATGCCAAATGCAAACAAACAACAATTACAATTAAAAGAAATCATACATAATATCTCTTAACTGCATCAGAATTGATAGCCATGTCGACACATTTCCCTTCGATATCTGTTAAACATAAAGCGCCATTGGACAACACTCTGGTTACAATGAATGGCCCTTGCCAATTCGGGACGAACTTGCCCTTTGCCTCAGCCTGATATGGGAGGATGCGTTTCAGCACTTGCTGGCCCACTTCAAACTTTCGAGGACGCACCTTTTTGTTGTATGCTCTTGCCATTCTCTTTTGATATAACTGGTCATGACACACAGCTGCCAATCTCTTTTCATCAATCAAGTTCAACTGCTCCAAACGGGTTTTGACCCACTCATCATCATCAATCTCAGCCTCAGCGACAATCCGAAGGGATGGAATTTCAACTTCTGCCGGTATCACTGCTTCAGTTCCGTATACCAACAAATAAGGAGTTGCACCTACTGAAGTACGAACAGTAGTGCGATAACCCAACAATGCCAATGGTAACTTCTCATGCCATTGTCTGGACCCTTCTACCATCTTCCTCAGTATCTTCTTTATGTTCTTGTTGGCCGCCTCGACCGCTCCATTCGCCTTGGGACGATATGGTGTGGAATTACGGTGTGTAATCTTGAACTGTTGACATACTTCTTTCATCAAACCACTGTTAAGATTAGCACCATTGTCCGTGATGATCACTTTTGGGATCTCAAATCTACAGATGATATGGGAATGAACAAAATCTACCACTGCCTTCTTGGTTACCAACTTAAAAGTTTTAGCTTCAACCCACTTAGTGAAATAATCGTTGGTCACCAGAATGAACCTATGACCGTTGGTAGCTGCCGGCTCAATAGGTCCAATGACATCCATGCCCCAAACAACAAATGGCTATGGTGCTGACATTGTATGCAATTCTGTCGGCGGAGAATGAATCAGATCTCCGTGTATCTGACACTGATGGCATTTTTGCACGAAACTGATACAATCACGCTCCATAGTGAGCCAATAGTACCCTGCTCAAAGAATCTTCTTCGCCGATACATATCCGCTCATATGTGGCCCACAAACTCCAGCATGTACCTCTGTCATAACTGTCGTGGCTTGACTAGCATCTATACATATCAGCAATTCCAAATCTGGTGTTCTTTTGTACAACACTCCTCCACTAAGGAAAAATCCATTTGCCAGTCGCCGAATGGATCTCTTTTGATCTCCGGTGGCCTGCTCAGGGTATATCCCCATCCTGAGGTATTCCTTGACATCATAGAACCATGGTTCGCCATCCAGTTCTTCCTCTAACATGTTGCAATAAGCATACTGATCACGAACCTAAATATGCAACGGGTCAACATAAATTTTGTCTGGGTGGTGCAACATTGATGCTAAGGTGGCCAAAGTATCGGCAATCTCATTATGAACTCTTGGGATGTGTCTGAACTCCACTAATCAAAATCGATTGCTCAGATCGTGCAAACATTGTCGATATGGTATGAGCTTCAAATCCCTTGTTTCTCATTCACCCTGAATCTGATGCACCAGGAGGTCCGAGTCTCCCAAGACCAAGACGTCCCGGACATCCATGTCTGCAGCTAGCCGTAGACCCAAAATACATGCCTCATACTCATCCATGTTGTTGGTACAATAGAAACGCAGCTGAGCCGTAACAGGATAATGATATCCTGTTTCAGAAATAAGTACCGCTCCTATTCCAACTCCCTTCGCATTTGCGGCTCCATCGAAAAAAAGCTTCCATCCTGGTTCCTTGGTCATTTCCAACTCATCTATATGCATCACTTATTCATCAGGAAAATACGTCCTCAAGGGCTCGTATTCTTCATCAACAAGATTCTCAGCCAAGTGATCAGCCAATGCTTGGGCCTTCATGGCCGTCCTCGTCACATAGACGATGTCGAATTCTGTGAGTAATATCTGTCATTTCGCCAAAATCCCTGTGGGCATAGGCTTCTGGAAAATATACTTCAGTGGATCCAAGCGTGAAATGAGATAAGTAGTATATGATGACAGATAATGCTTCAATTTCTGGGCCACCCAAGTTAGGGCGCAACATGTTTTCTCGAGTTGAGTGTACTTAACCTCATAGCATGTAAACTTCTTGCTGAGATAATATATGGCTTGCTCCTTCCTTCCTGTAATGTCGTGTTGCCCCAGTACGCAGCCAAACGAATTCTCCAGGACCGTTAGATAAAGAATTAACGGTCTTCCCGGCTTAGGTGGAACCAACACAGGTGGATTTTATAAATATCCTTTGATTTGGTCAAATGTTTCCTGACATTCTGTCGTCCATTCTACCGCATCATCTTTCTTTAGTAGCCAAAAAATGGGTTCACAAGTTGCTGTGAGTTGAGAAATAAACCTGCTGATATAATTCAACCTTCCCAACAGACTCATTACTTCTGTCTTGTTCTTCGGCGGTGGCAAATCTTGGATGAATTTGATCTTTGACGGGTCCAACTCAATGCCTCGCCGACTGACGATGAATCCCAACAGCTTTCCAGATGGAACACCAAATGCACATTTGGCCGGGTTGAGCTTAATACCGTACCTTCGAAGTCTTTGGAAAAACTTCCTTAGGTATGCTACATGGTCTTCCTGATACTTAGATTTTATGATCACATCGTCCACGTATACCTCAATCTCTTTGTGTATCATGTCATGAAATACAGTAGTCATTGCTCTCATGTACGTTGCCCCAGCATTCTTCAAACCAAATGGCATTACCCGGTAGCAATAAGTCCCCCACGGCGTAATGAAAACCGTCTTTTCCGCATCTTCTTCATCGATCAGAATCTGATGATACCTAGCATAGCAATCCACAAAAGACCCGATCTTACGTTCGGCACAATTATCGATCAAGATATGGATGTTGGGTAATGGAAAGTTATCCTTTGGGCTTACCCTGTTCAGATTGTGGTAATCGACACACACCCATATCTTCCCATCTTTCTTCGGCACTGGCACCACATTAGCCAACCAATCAGGATATCGAGTGACCCGAATAACCTTTGCTTGCAGCTGCTTGGTTACTTCCTCTTTAATCTTCACACTCATGTCTGTTTTGAACTTCCTCAATTTCTGCTTGACGAGAGGGCATGCGGGGTTAATGGGCAATTTGTGAACCACTAAATCCGTGCTTAACCCCGACATGTCATCATACGACTATGCAAAAACATCTTTGAACTCAATAAGTGCTTTGATTAGTTCTTCCCTGATATTCGGTGCAATGTGGATGCTTATTTTAGTTTCCCTGATATCATCTGCATCCCCTAAATTGATGGCTTCTGTGTCATTTAAGTTGGGCTTGGATTTCTCTTCAAACTTGCTTAACTCTCTGTTTATCTCTTCGAAGGCTTCATCCTCATCGTATTCCGATTCATCATCATAATCGACCTCTTGTACAATTAGTTCAGAATCAGATTGATTTTTTAGACTAGGTTGAAGATCCGTTGTGCATGCCATGTCATTAGAACCAATATAAAGAGAACTGTTCAGAAAGAGAAAAGAAGAAAACAAAATAAAAACAAAATAAGAAGAGAAAAGCTTTCATTTTATTAAAATACGGGATAACAGAGTTTCACACTTTGCCGAATACAAAACAAAACTGGATTACAACCCTGGAATAATCCAAAAAAAAAAACAAGAAAGAAAAATCAGAGCCCACTACCAAGACTCCCTCCAGGTAGGAAGGGGAGTAGCCATCTAATTGTTGATATTTGTCCTAGGCCACACAAACTATACATCTAACCTACTGGACCCTTCTCCAGCTTCTATCATGTTGACATCGACGAACAGCCTTTCAAAGCCCTCATTCAAATCTCCATCTGGCCCAATCAGTGGTCCGAGAACTTTCGGGACAGACAACTTTCTGATACTTGCTCTGACAAATGATCTGGATAGGCGCGGGATTGGCTTGGGAAGGACCCAGACTCTTTTCTTCAACTTGCGGGCCCGTCTCACATCCGCCGCTGTAGGCTTGAACCCCAACCCAAAGGTATCCAGATTTTTGGGCAAAGAAACTGACTGAACAATACCCTGAAGATCAGCCCCTAAACCTTTGCCTGGCACAAACCCGTTCTTCAACATCTCTGAGGCTACCATGACAATTGCAGCTACTATTTTGGGAAGTGGGATGCTTTCACCTTCGGGAACTTTGTCCACTAAAACCGTATCGAAAACCTGGTAAACCCACGGTCCCTTATCATCATCAGTCTCTATGAAGGGCACGATGGCATCACTTACGGCGCTTGCATTGTCTTCCCCATGTACTATGATCTCTTGCCTATCCCACTCGAATTTGACCATCTGATGTAATGTAGAAGGCACTGCTTTGGCGGCGTGGATCCAGGGTCGCCCCAACAGAAGATTATATGACACTGCCACGTCTAACACTTGAAACTCCATGGTGAACTCGACTGGACCAATTGTTAATTCAAGTATGATGTCACCCACTGTGTCTGTACCACCACCATCAAACCCTCGAACATAGATGTTGTTCTTGTGAATCCTGTCACCATCGACCTTCAGTTTGTTCAATGTGGCCAAAGGACAAATATTGACACTGGACCCATTATCAATCAGTACTTGAGTGACTACCGAGTCTTCGCACTTCACGGTCAAATAAAGGGCTCTATTATGTTCTGTACCCTCCACGGGCAACTCATCATCTGAAAAAGTGACCCTGTTGACCTCGAAAATGTTGTTTGCTATTTTCTCCAGATGGTTCACAGATATCTTATCCGAAACATGGGCTTCGTTCAGAATTTTCATCAATACCCGGTGGTGCTCGTCTGAATGGATCAACAATGATAACAATGAGATCTGTGCCGGGGTCTTCCTCAACTTCTCCACAATGGAGTAATCTTGCGGCTTCATTTTCTTTAAAAATTCTTCCGCCTCTTCCTCGGTAACTGGATTCTTTGTCGCTACTGGATTGGCCCTTCTTAACTCTGCGGGAGCAAAACACCTTCCCGAACGAGTTAACCCCTGTGTCTCACATATTTCCTCCAAAACCTTATTTCCCTTATGCATTACCATTACTTGACTGTAGCTCCATGGCACAGTTTTCTCGCTGATTATCGGCAACTGCATTACTGGCCTGATAACAACTGGTCCTATGCATGCCCCCTTCACGGCTATTGGCTTGCTTGATATCCCTTGCACCATTACTTTGACCGGCTCTGGATTCTTGGCAACATCAGACGAACTCTTCCCCATCACCACCACTGGCTTGCCTTCTACCCTTTCTGTCTGTACTACCGCTTTTCCACTGATCGACTTTTCTTTCGGACTGGCACAGATCATCATTACCATTTGTGAGGGCTTCTTGAGCTTCCCTCCTTTGTGCACTAGTTTGATCATATGGGTTTCATGGTGTGCCGGCAACGAGTTCTGATTGATGTTAGGTGCCTCTGGCTCCTGGACCTCGATCTTATTTGTGTCAATAAGATCTTGTACGGCAGTCTTCAACTTCCAATACTTCTCAGTATCATGCCCGGGAGCCCCCGAACAATATTCATAGCTTACCGAGTGGTCCAGATTTTTGGGAAAGGGATTTGTCAATTTGGGCTCCACAGGACTCAATAGGCCTAATTGTCTCAATTAGTGGAACAGAGTAGTATAGGTTTCTCCCAGCGGAGTGAATGTTCTCTGCCTCTGCACCCTTTTATTCCTGAAAGTCTGATTCCCACGAAAACCTGGTCCCGAAGGATTCCTGTAGGCCCTTGGTGGTGGATATGTGTTTTGTGGAGGTGGATATGTGTTTTGTGGAGGTGGATATGTATTTTGTGGAGGTGGATATGTATTCTGGGGAGCCAGCGCACGCCACTGCGCGCGAGCCGGTGGCTGGGTATAAGTTTGGGCATGATAGACAGAGAAATATGGCTCTTGTGGTGGGTAGTAGGGATGTGGAGGGCTGTATGGAATGTGTGGGTAATTTGAGTAATGGGGTCTAGGTTGGTAGTGAGGGGGGGACCTCTGGATCTGGACCAAGTACTTGCCTCGACTGTTGCGACATCTTCCCTTTTCTTCTTTTCGAGCGCACCTCCTGTGCCGCTCTGGATGGCCTGAGTGGTTGCTTTAATCGCCGAATAGCTCAGGATTTTGTTGGAATTAATTCTCTCTTCAATCATACCGCCCATTTTTACTACTTCGTTGAAAGATTTGCCAACTGACGTCACTAGGTGACCGAAGTAAGTTGGCTCCAGAGTCTGCAGAAAGTAGTCCACCATTTCCCCCTCTCTCATCGAAGGATCAACTCTTGCTGCCTGCTCTCTCCAGCGGAACCCAAATTCTCCAAAGCTTTCCCCGGGCTTCTTCTCAAGTTTCAGCAATGTGAGACGGTCAGGGACGATCTCAAGGTTGTACTAGAAGTGGCCTGCAAAGGCTTGTGCCAGATCGTCCCAGTTCTACCACTTGCTAGGATCTTGTCTTGTGTACCATTCCAGTGCAGACCCGCTTAGACTTTGACCAAAATGAGCTATCAACAACTTGTCTTTTCCCCCGGCCCCTCTCATCTTACTGCAAACACCTCGCAGATATGCCATTGGATCACCGTGAACCTCGTATAGATCAAACTTTGGCATCTTGAACCCTGCCGACAATTGAATGTCGGGGAATGGGCACAGATTTTTGTAGGCCACACTAACTTGGTTGCCTAACCCATGGATATTCCTGAAGGACTGCTCTAGGCTTTTAAACTTTCGAAGCACTTCGTCTTGCTCTGAGCTCTTAGTTGGCTTATCAGTCTCTACCGGGATCTTGAAGTGAGTATTATAAGTATGAGGCTCGGGTGCTTTGAAGGTTGGTTTAGGGGGGTAATATTGGTTATCGTGAGCCTGAAACAACAGCTCGCTGGATGATCTTTGTAGCGTGGCTGGTGGGGGTGCCACAAAAACAGGAACATTTGGTGGAGAAGGGTTCTAATTTGGTTGTAAAGCTTGGGGATCATAGGCATTTATTCCCTGATAGTATTGGTGACTGGGGAAGCTTGTCGAAGGGCCGGAGGGAGGGTATTCTGATGTGTGTCCTGGTGGGAGAGTGGGAGTAACGGGAGGGTTAGGCACTTTTTGTACCCTAGCTAAGGCCAGCTGCATTTCTTTCATCTCCTGTCTCATCTTATCCATTTCCTCCTTCAGCATTTGATTCTCCGTCCTTTCATCCTCGACACTTTGGTCTGAACTAGTCATGCTTTTTAGTATGGGCCCTTTGGATCTTGTTTGGTAATGGTAATCTGCCAGAACGTTCTAACAAACTAACTGGTTCGAAATCTCTGGAGAAACAACAAACTTGTTAGCGTTAAAGTTTATATTGCAATTTCACGTTGGGGGATGCAATGTTCCTAGGCAGTTTAACCATTTCTAACATGTCTTCGCTTTGATCGCATGCGTCATTTCGGCTTACTTTGTTTGTGCATCGTTTAAGTGTTTCTGAAACTTTCTATTCCTTTCTTTTATTCACTTTGCCTTTTCTCTTTTTCTTTTTAGTGGTGATCGAATCTTATGTGGATTGCCTACGTATCATGTCCCCGCATGAATCAGGCCGCGCGTAGTTCTGCCACAAGTGCGGAAAATAAAGACACCATTTTTGGATTTTTCAACCTTTACTAGCAAACGTTTTATTACAAGGCAAAACATTTTTGAAAGGAAATTGACAGACTTGATACAGACTATAGACTTTATGCCAAAAAGGGAAATACAAACTCCGACGGACAACAGACTCTGAAGACAAGGAAAATACAGACTGAAACTATGAATGTTTCAGAGTTTTGAATTTTGGCGTCCGCGGGGCGTCGTTCGGCCTCGTCGCAAGCTTTGGTGCAAGGCCCCTTAGCAAATCTTTCAAATCTTCCATGATTTGGTGGACATAAATCATTATTGAAGCAAAGAAGGTGGTACGGGACATATCCTCACAAGCTAGGCACTTTATGGTGATGTAATGCCCGATATCGTCGATTCTTCCCTTGATTCTGTCACTTTCCATAAGCAATCGCTCTATTTGTTGATTCCGCGTCCCCAGCATTTGAGCGTTGTAAAGGAGTTGATCCTGAAACTCATTCATCTGTTTCTCCATTCGGGCCATTAGATCATGGTAGCACTTCCTATCTGCTCTGGCATCTCGGGCTTGTCTGAAGATCCGCTCTTTTAGAGTGGATATTGTTTCTCTCAATATAGCAATGTTCCTTTCGTAGTCCCTCTTCATTTGTTGCATAGACCGTGCTCGCTCTTCTGCCTTCTTTATCCATTTTACCTGGATTCTCGCTAGACCAGCTTTAGATTTTTCCAGGTCTTCTTGATACTCGAGGACTTCCTTCTTTAGACCGTTTATGAGCCTTTCATCAGCCCAGCTTCTCTTCGGGTTTCTGGTAGCTATTTTCATTTCCTGGATTTGAGCTTTGAGGACCTCGTTTTCCTGAACTAGTTTTCTCTTTTCTCCCTTATCTGCAGCGATATGCAAATCTTTCTCAAATTTCAAATCTATAACTTGTTTCTCCAACTTGCCTATCGTAACCCTGTACTCGTGCTCTTTAGCCAACCAATCCCACTGTTCTTGTGACGCCTTGACGAATTCCTGGAGATGGGGTCTTTTAGCCGACCTTTCGTGCTCAAGTTCTCTCATGTACCAAGCAAGGTATCCTGGCACCACTTCGCCTTTGGCCTGATCCTGCACGCAAGTATTTGCTTTTAAATATTGGCATTCACTCCAGATCTGACTGACTCTTGCTTCAGGGAACTGTCCGTCGGGGCTAATCTCAATTACTTGAGCACTAAGATCCTCCTCCTGTGGCACTGTTTGGCATCTCCTGAGTTGTCTCAAAACCCGATATGGCGTGTAAGGCTGAATGCTCTTGAGCCCCATCAATAGAAAGTGGGTCCTAGCTGCCGGCATATAGATGACCTCGTCAACGGGAAACCATCCTAGTGTCCACTGTATTTGGCTGGCGGTGAGGGTCCGAAAGAATGATGTCCATGCCATAACTCCCTCGGGTAGACTGACCCCCTTGATTCTTATGTAGAACTCTTTTATGCAAGTTTTCTTCGAGGAACCATAACTCAAGAGCTGGGAATGGTGGCAGAGATGCTCAGTCATCCATATTTGTAGCAATAAGTTACACCCCTCGAAAAAGTTCCATCTGGCTTTGCAGGCTGTGAGAGCTCGGAAGATATCAAATACTATCATAGGCGCGAGAGTGCTTTCATCTTGAGTGAGCAAGGTACTGACGACCCCGACTATTTTCAGATCAATGTTTCCGTCTTTCCTTGGAAATACCAAAACGCCCAAAAAGGTTATCATAAAAGCCACTCGTCTATGCTCATCCCATTTCTGACGGTTACTTTTGCTGCATAACTTGTTACCCGGGTTGTTGAATCCTCCGACATGACCGTATCTGTCTTATATGAAGCGCGAATTACAAAAACCTGCGGCCAAATCTGGGTTATGGACCGTCCTGGGTATCTTTAACGAATCTAAAAACCGATGCACAGTGACAGCTCTTAGAGCAACCAGGTATTTTTGCCTCAACAAAACTTCAGCATTTCCGATGTACCCGGTTATTTCCTCTAAAGTCGGGGTGAGTTCAAAATCGAAGAAGTGGAAGACATTGTGTGTCGGGTCCCAGCAGGTGACCAAAGCTCTTATGATATCCCCCCGAGGCTGGATTTCCAATAAACTCGTAAGACATTTTAGATATTTCTTGACCTCATCTTGCCCTTCACCACCTAAATCATCCCACCATAGCCGCAACTTGAAAGGGATTTTAGTCATTATTGAAAAAGGTTCATTTTGCATCGTGCTCATCCTGCACATTTATTAAGGTGATTAAGCAAAAAATAAAATTTATTTAACTCAACCAATTGGCTATTTTTAATTTTTCACATATTAAAAGAAAGATCCGGTTCCGAACACGGCCTTTCAGCACTTCGGGAACGAAGATTTTGAGGATGGGTGAGTCAACCGGTCAAAAATCCAAAAAAATGACTACAAGTGGCCGTTTATGCAAAGTCAGCCTTCCGGCGTCCCTTTTGGGAACATTCATCTATTTTGACAAAAACGGCGTCACCCGACTTATTTATGACAAAAACTAAAATTTTGACATTTTTGTAAAGGGGAAGTTGTACAAGTGGAATGCAGTTGTACAAGGTAAAGTGGAAGCGAAGAAGGTGGCTTACCTGCGGTTAGTGGGGAGCACTGTAGAGTAGGAGAAGAGAGCGAACATTGCGAGATATAAGGTAGCTAGGAAGGAGGCAAAGATGGCAGTGACGGAGGCAAAGATGGCAGCTTTTGCTCGTTTGTATGAGGAACTAGGGAACAAAGGCGGGGAGAAGAAGTTACTCCGACTCGCTAAGGTGAGAGAGAGGACGACTCGGGATTTGGACCAAGTGAGGTGCATAAAAGATGAGGACGACAAAGTTTTGTTGGGGGATGACCAGATTAAGAGGACATGGCAGACCTACTTTCATAAACTTCTAAATGAGGAAGGGGATCAGGATATTGTACTAGGTGAATTGAGGAATGCCGACAGCCCCCATGAACTAAGTGATTGTCGGGACATTGAGGTCGATGAGGTCATGGAGGCAATGCGTAAGAGGAGAAGGGGCAGAGCTACCGGTCTAGATGAAATTCCGGTTGAGCTTTGGAGGTGTGTGGGTAGAGCAGGCTTGGAATGGCTTACTAAGTTGCTTAATGTTATATCCAAGACTAATAGGATGCCCGAAGAGTGGAGGTGGAGTACAATGGTCCCGTTGTATAAGAACAAAGGCGATATCCAGATCTGTAACAACTATAGAGGTATTAAATTACTAAGTCATACCATGAAAGTCTGGGAGAGAGTGGTAGAAATGAGAGTGCGAAGGAAGGTGTCTATTTCAGACAACCAGTTCGGGTTCATGCCGGGGCGATCTACCACAGAAGCTATCCACCTTATTAGGAGGATGGTGGAACAATACAGGGATAAGAAGAAGGATCTCCACATAGTGTTTATCGATCTAGAGAAAGCGTACGACAGGGTTCCTAGGGAGGTCTTATGGAGATGCTTAGAGGCTAAAGGGGTCCCGGTTGCCTACATTAGGGCGATTAAGGACATGTATGATGGAGCTAAGACTCGGGTTAGGATAGTAGGAGGTGATTCAAATTATTTTCCGGTTATTACGGGGTTGCACCAAGGGTCTGCGTTCAGCCCTTTCCTATTTGCCCTGGTGATGGATGCTATAACGCATCATATCCAAGGGGAGGTGCCATGGTGCATGCTATTTGCTGATGACATAGTCCTAATCGACGAGACACGACGTGGCGTCAGCGAGAGGTTAGAGGTTTGGAGACATACCCTTGAGTCCAAATGTTTCAGGTTGAGCAGGACGAAGACGGAATACCTTGAGTGCAAATTTGGGGCAGAGCCGATGGAAGAGGGAGTGGAAGTAAGGCTTGATTCTCAAGTCATCCCTAAGAGGGGTAGTTTCAAGTACCTGGGGTCATTTATTCAGGAGTCCGGGGAGATCGACGAGGATGTAACAGACCGTATAGGGGTGGGGTGGATGAAATGGAGGTTAGCGACGGGAGTCCTGTGTGACAAGAAAGTGCCATTGTTACTGAAAGGTAAATTTTATAGGGCAGTGGTTAGGCCTGCTATGTTGTATGGGATCGAGTGTTGGCCGGTGAAGATCTCACACATCCAGAGGATGAAAGTTGCAGAGATGAGGATGTTGAGGTGGATGTGCGGGCATACAAGGAAGGATAAGATTAGAAATGAAGATATTCGAGAGAAGGTGGGTGTGGCCCCCATGGAGGACAAGATGCGCGAAGCAAGACTAAGATGGTTCGGGCACATTCAGAGGAGAAACACTGATGCACCGGTGAGAAGGTGTGAACGACTGGCGGTGGTGGGTACGAGGAGAGGTAGAAGGAGGCCTAAGAAGTATTGGGGAGAGGTGATCAGGCAGGATATGGCACGACTTAGGGTTACTGAGGACATGGCCCTAAACAGGGAATTGTGGAGATCGAGCATTAAGGTTGTAGGTAAGGGGAAATTGTGATGTCTTTTCTACAGCGCACTAGAGTGAGACTAGCCAGTTAGAAATTAGTCTTAGGATGTTATTGATCAACTACTGTTGATGGGCTTTATCTGTTGTGTATTAATACCTTACACCTTTCTCGTATTTCCTATATCTCTTATATTGTTGTTACTTTGTTATTTTATGGTATTTATGTTATGTTATGGATTTTATGGTATTTTATGTTGTTTTATTATTAGTCTATTGATAGTACTAATATAGTGTTTCTTGCTGCCCCTTTGAGCCGAGGGTCTCCTGGAAACAGCCTCTCTGCCCCTCGGGGTAGAGGTAAGGTCTGCGTACATATTACCCTCCCCAGACCCCACTTATGGGATTACACTGGGTTGTTGTTGTTGTTGTTGTTGTAAAGGGGAAGTTGGACCCGATGAGGGTTGCCTACGTATCCCGCACCCTGTGAGAATCAAACCGGCGTAGTTCGGGTAGATAAAACAAACTTCTTTCGAAAACAAGACTCTTTTCAATGGCAAATAAAACCATTTTTCATAAACAGAACCTTTTTTTTTCATTTTCTCAAAAATTCGACAGGGTTTCGACGCTATTTGGACATTAATTTTTTTCAAAACAGGCGATTAACTACCTCTATCTCTCTTTCCTCAAAGTATTCAAAAGTCGGTCAGCATGCAAGTCCGAAGCAAACAAATGCACAGGTAGCAAGTTGGATGCATCAGGATGGTCTTTTGTCGTTTTGGTACACCTGTCCTAGACAGACCCACCCCCTGTGTTGAGCCTCCAAAGTCAAATGCGCATGATGCAAACAAACATTCCTACTAGGGATCTGACATGAAGCTGAGTTATTCTAGGTTCGTAACCTGGGTATTTGTTCTAGACTGTGTACCCGAGCGGACAACTCGAGTCGAGAAGGGGGCTACGTACCGGGGACCCGCGAGATCGTCCGGCTTTGTAACTTGTCCGGCCTCTTTCTTATTTCAGGGTATGACACTAACAGAATAGGGAGTCTCAACCAGTAAGCACATCCTTGGAGGTGAGAAGAGAAGGGTTTCGTAGCGGTTTATATACAGTTTAGATAATATCAAAGCGATAAAAGCAACATTTTGCACATTTAGGCCAAAACATGTAATAAGATCAAATAATAAATGAAGCCAAATAATAACAATTATTCCAGGCTCGAATTCTTGAACCCTGAACCAGAGATTCTAGGTTCTATCCCCAGCAGAGTCGCCAGAGCTGTTACACCTCCTTTTTACCTACACCCCCCAAAGGGGCGTAAAGGGAGTTTTTCCAATTAAAGGACAATCGAAACGGAATTTATTATTTAATTCAAAGTCGCCACTTGGGAGATTTATGGTGTCCCAAGTCACCGGCTGAATCCCGAATCGAGGAAAAGATTAACTTTGTATTACAGTCCGCGAACCAGAAATCTGGACAAGGAATTCTGTTAACCCAGGAGAAGGTGTTAGGCATTCCCGAGTTCCGTGGTTCTAGCACGGTCGCTCAACTGTCACATTCGGCTTATTTATCTGAATTTAACAATTATGAGCTTATATGCAAGTTTTAACTCTTTACCGCTTTTATTATTATCATTATTATTTTAACAGAGAATTGCAACGTTGTGAAGACGTATCTCGAACCACGTCACATCAATGTACCCGTGGTTGTCGACACATTTCGACTCCATTGGGATTTGAATTTGGGTCACATAAATGTGCACCCGAATTTGAGAAGGTGATGTTATTTAAAGTACGCGCCTAAAGAGATTAACGCGTGGTTATTTTGGGAAAAAGGCCGTGAAGTTTGCTAAGCGGCCGATCCCGAGTTCTAAGTAATTAATACATACATTTGTGAGGGCCCCACAATCTATGCATTTTACTAGGCGAGGCTCATCTCGTTTATTTTAAAAGGACAATCCTAAAGTGACTACATTTTTCTATTAAGTTCGTCTCTAAAATAAAAGAGAAGAAGTCCTAATTAGTTACATGTTTATAAGCTTGTGCCTCTTATTAGTTATTAGATTAAGACAAATGCAAACGGAAAATTGCAACCGAGCTTGCTCAAAGGGAGATTGTATCGGTCCTTGTCCTATTAGTTAATAATACTAAAGTTGAGATTATGAATTGAATATGAGATTGACACACAGTAATATCAAAACAAACTAACTATTCTTTGATTAATTTAAACTAACATTATTAGATTAATGGGTTATTAGAAGAACGAAATGTAATACCAAGCCATTTTTGAACTCTTTTTACAACTGTCGAAAATACCTCAGTATTTGAAAATTGACGTTAGGCTAACATTATTCAAGTAACCATTTCGTTAGCTTTGAACCTATATGATGATACCTTCAATTCATTTGAATCCAAAAAAAACTTGGAAAAACGGTAGCTCACATGGTCTAGATACAGTCCAGTTAGGTACATTTACACGAACCAGTCTTATTACAGAAAACTAAACATTATACATATGCAACCCTATGACTCATTAATCAGTCAACTACATATTTAGACAAAGAAAGGAAAACTCTATTCGAGCACAAATCTAAACAGGAAGAATTCAACAGGAACAAAGCCTGGTCAACACTTCATTTCGCTTCAAGCCAAGAGTGTACAAATGTGTACCTGGAAGGAATACAATGGGGAAGAAGAAGAGAGGAAGGTCAGTAGCAGCAGTAGCAAACATCAGTTGCAACAACAATGCAACAAAAGATAACCAGCAGCGACTCAGGAAACCAGTTAAATTTCCCAGCAATACCAACAACAACACAAACACCCAATAACTGACCCCAAAACAGCTTGATAGCAACCAAATATCAATCAAAACACAAGCAGAAACACCCCTAGAATTCAGTAATCAAGAAAAACTCGAAAATACAACTCCACAGTTAAAGCTGAAGCTCTTTTCAGTTTCAATGGGATAGCACTAGTTGAACTAGACTAACTCTTTAAACTCTCTTCCAGTTTTTCAAAATGTTCAACACCCTTAAGATTTCCAGAATGTTCTCCCTTTTTAACTGTGTCCAGCTCCTCTCCTTTATAGCCAATTTTTTTTTCTTTTTTTGACCCTTTCGCTCTTAGGAGCATTCAGCTAATTAAGAGAGTGTTTCTGCCCATGATATTCCCTAACAGCCACTACTACATGTTATTCTCTTTTTTAATCCAAGGTTATGGGTGACTTAACTTATTTAATCAACTTCCCATGCCATTAAGCCTTGTTCCCTACTACTCTTAAACAAATACAATAGTTTAATGATCCATTAGTACCTTACTGACAGCCATTCAAACTAAAGCATTTTTCAAGTTTTGACACCCCAAATTACCCCTGTGATGCCCTGAACAACTATTCTAACTCAAACCCCTACGACCACATCAGCTTTAACCAATTCTTAAATAAGAAACCTAATCACTGATTAACCTAAACTAATCCTTAATTAATGACTGAAAACAAATGAACTGACTCTAAACCAATAAACACATCAGCTATAACCAATTCAAACTTATCAGAATCAGTTAATGAATCAAGCTAGAAACTTAGTTTAGATCAAATATCATCAGAATGAAACCAATGATTCCGGGCAACATATATTGAACTATTAAGTTCAGATTGATTCACACATATACAGTGAATATGCTAACCAATTCTAACCTAAACAAGAACAAATGAACACTGAACGAAACAAACTGAACTCATATGAAAAAACATGGTGAATAACAATGAGAATGAGAAATTGGAACAATTTGAAACAAATGATACCAACAGGCTTATTTCAACACAAAATTAGAACAGAAAAGAAACAGGAGGGTAAACCTACTGGAATGAACCAAAATTAAACTATTATCATGGTAATCTAACATTCAAGCATAACAGACTAATCGACGATACTTATTCAATCGATTATACAAATTATAACATATAACAATCGACAACAAACAGAAGTAATGATAAAATTGGACCAAATAAAAGATCTGATGGAGAAAGAAAAGAGTAATTGATAAAAGACGAATTTGAACTCATCTTAAACAAACAAACAACAAAACATGAAAAACAAACAGAGAAACAAAAGAAATACCCCCGAACTCAGACCTATCTCTCACTCGCTCTGCTCGTAACTCCGACTTGAGCCTTTTGGGGTAAAAACGTACTTTAATCGAGTGTTCTGAGAACACTCGACTAAAGTCGATTAGAACCCCCAATTTTTGCTCGGACTGCCTCTAGGTTTGGTGTTAGGGTTTGTTTGTTCGATTTGGGATTTGAATAGTTCCGATGAGATTCGAACGAAACTGGGGTGTGATTTGGGACTGGGGAGGTCTAGTGGTCAACGGGTGTAAGTTTAGGGGCGATTGGGTAAACTATGTTTTTTCGTCAGATTTTTCGATCTAAGATTCAAAGAGCTCTGTCATGATTCGAGGTTAAAGGGGTATGGATTCGTAAAGAGGAAGACATGGAGGTTCAGCGGTGTTATATGGGTGGTCGGCGGCGTCGTTGCCGCTGGGTTTCAGGCGAAGGTGTGGGGGTGGCGGCTCTAGGGTTTCGAAAGGTCGTTTGGTCTGTGGTTTGGGAGACAAAGAAGAGGGGTCGGGAAATGAGGGGGGGTAAGGGGTTTAGGAGTTTGGTATATTGAGATGGTGAGATTAATATAGTCCATTAGATCAATAAAGATTGACGGTCCAGATTAGATCAGGGGGGCAAACTGGGCTGGTGATTGGACCGGGTAAAGGGGTGAAATTTGGGCCTGGTTTTGGTCAAAATAAAACGGCCTAGTTCCGATTTCTTTGGATTTTTCATTTCTTCCTTTTCTTTTAACTTCTTTTTAATTCCTAGTTACCAAAAATTAAATTCCAAAAAATCTTAAATTAAATCATAGAACTTAAATTAACTTTTTAAAAACACAAATTAACTTCTATTACAACTATTAACACAATTAAACATCAATTACAAACAAAATCACACAATTGGACTAAAATACATATTTTTTGTGATTTTCGTTCTTTTAAAAACCAAATATGGTTCAATTAATTCATAATTGCAAAATTAAATCCTAAATGTGCATGCAACATATATTTTGTATTTTTCCTTTAATAAAATGAAAACAAACATGCACAGACAAATACAGATAATTAACAATATGCCACAAAAAAAACTCTCAAAATTTCGCATAAATGAAAAATTATTTTATCTTGATTTCTTTTGGAGTAGTTCTTTGTGAAGCAAAAATAACGTTCTCACAATAGAAATAATACAAATCAGAATCAATTAAAGACCCGGACTCCCTTCAATTAGGGTGGTCATAGTTCAAACAGGTACAAGTTGTATCAAAAAGGGAAAGGAATTACTTATAAGACTGATTTTACCAAGGTAGGAGTAGCAAAAGCAGGTAGCATGTAATAAAGACTAAGTACAGAATATTTTCAAGTAAGGAAAGTATATGTTAAATGACTAACAACATATTTGTGCACATAAATAAGGTAGAGTACAATTTTAATACTGAAAGTTAGTTCAAAGAATCACGAATGAGATTGAAAATCATAGGGAATCAATACTAACTAAGGAAAGTATCACAAAAGTAAGGAAGCAATTCGAAAAATCAGAACAGAATTACAAGGAAAATACACAAAATCACAGATTCAGGGAAGATATCGCAGGTCTAATGAGATTACACAAAATCAATATAAATTATGTGAACAATCAATAAAGCAAATAGTCGGACCTATTAAACGATAAATAACACGTGTTGAACAAAAATTAGAGAAACCCTAAGAACAAATTAGAGCAGGAAGCACAGGAGCATATAGAATATACATAAAACCTAGAATGTTCATGAGAGACATGCAAACACATCGCAAACAAACTCAAACTTCAAATCGAGCCCAGAAGTATTAAGGCTTCTTAACAAAAATGAATCGAGCAAAAGGAAAGACCCAAGTGATGTTTGAACATGCTAAAAATCACAAAGTAATTTCTAAAAATCAGAAAGAAACCGTTTTTGCAAAAGGGTTTTGAAACCATAGTCTGGAAAATGAGGAAATCGTTAGAAATCAGAGAAATTTTTTGAGGAAAATAGGTGAGAACCTTAAAAGACACAATGATCCATCACAGATCTAAAAAGATCGGAGGATTTAAATCTAGGGTTTCCAGAAAAGTAGTAGAGATGATAGAATAGGTCAAGAACCCTTAGATCCGTAATAAAACAACAAGAAGTTCTTACCCACAAACAGAAAATAGCCTGAGACAGGCTGATAAACAATGTTCCAAACCGGAACCAGTTGCGGTTCCCTTGAGAAAATCTCAAGGATCCAAGAAATCGAAGAGCCATGGCGTGCGGAAGACCAAGTCCGGTCGGAGAAGACATAGAAACATCGTAGGAGGGATCCACGTCGGTGACGGTATTTTAGGGTTAGGGTTAGGTCTCAGAGAGAATTTGGAGAGGAAGGTATTCAAGGGCGGTGCAAATGAGAGAATGGGGTAGGGTTTGGGGGGTCGTTAGATTAAAAAAAGAAAGAAATAACGTGGACCGTTGATCTGGGAGATCAACGGTCGAGATTAAACGGGGTAGGTGGGTTCCAGGTTCGGGTATGGGTTAATAGGGTGTGGGTCCGATGTTTTGGGCTGGGAATTGGGGTCCGATTTGGCTATAATTGAAATCCATTTTGGCTATAATTTAAATAGCCAATTTTTTCTTTATTTAATTTATAAAAAATAGTAGATAATTTCTGAAAAATAATTTTAAAAGCTAAAATGATTTATAATACATAATTAGTAATTTAAAAATATAGGATCTAATTTTATGCATATAAACATAATTAAATCTTAAAAGGACTAATATTGTAATTATGTGCAATTTAGCTTTACAAATACTAAATATAATTATAAAAATTACCTTATCCATATTTTGGCATAAATATAGAAATCCAATAGATGAATTATCAAAACAATAATTTCGAAAATAATTATTCGGGATTTTATGGATAAAAAGGGAGAAAATAAATTAATTTAAAACCTTAAAATTATGAAAACAAATAATAATAAAAACCTTGGACATGCTTATATATGCATATATATGCTATTTTGAAAGTATTTTGCATATTGAAAATATATATGGAAAAATTGGGTATCAACAGCTGCCCCTCTTTACCCAGGAAGAATGAAAGAGTTTTTGAGTAAAGAAATGATAGCCAATTTTTACCGAGCGAAACGGTTTGAAGAGGTTAGGCCGCACCCTGGCTTCTGAGCTACCTACATATCCCTGGTTTCACAGGAATTTAGCCATATGTAGTTCCGGATTCACCTGCGGAGTATATCGATGAAGATATTTCAAGAACGGACGCAATATCTAGGGGTGAGTGAGTGGACGGTTTACAGGAATGGTTAGGTTTGTTATGACGGAGGGAACTGGAGCGGGATCACTCTTGGTGGGATAGTCGTTGCTCGCCGACTTACTTGCAAATAAAAGCAATACAAGCGTATACTGTGCATAAATTTAAGCATGATGCAAATTCACGGTGGACCATGAATGTTATCTTTGGATGGTTAGGAATGGCGTCCTCAGACCATGATGTCCTGGGCCATGAAGCATATAATAAAGGATTTGCAGGCCATGAAATGATTTTCTCGGGCTTTGAGGATGGTGCCTCCGAACAATGACGCCTTTGGATGAGTTGGCGATATTTCAGCCCATGAAGGATGCAGTAGTATGATGCGGACAAGACAGAGCTTAGTCTTGCAAATTGAAGGGCAGAGCTTATCCCGTAAGAGAAGCGAGATAAATAGTGCTTGGGATAGCGCTTAGTTTCGAAGAAAATTGGAGGCAGAGCTTAGCCTCGGAAGGCAAAATGATAGCCTTATGCAAAGATGCGAATGCAGATGGAGGTAGAGCTTAACCTCAGAAGGCAGAATGGTAGCCTTATGCAAATCGGAAGGCAGAATAGTAGCCTTATGCAAATTTGAAGGCAGAATGGTAGCCTGATGCAATGCAGATGCAGATGGAGGTAGAGCTTAACCTCAGAAGGCAGAATGGTAGCCTTATGCAGGTTGGAAGGCAGAATGGTAGCCTTATGCAATGCAGATGCAGAGGGAGACAACGTTTAGTCTCGGAAGGCAGAATAGTAGCCTTATGCAGATTGGAAGGCAGAATGGTAGCCTTATGCCATGCAGATGCAGAGGGAGACAACGTTTAGTCTCGGAAGGCAGAATGGTAGCCTTATGACATGCAGATGCAGATGGAGACAGTTTTTAGTGTCGAAAGGTAGAATATTAGCCTTATGCAAGAAATAAAATAACAAATGACAATAGAGTTTTCTTAGCTGATAGCAAATTGCGGCGTTGTGATTATTGGGAGCATTGTGACATACGGGACATCACTGGTGTGTGCTGATAGCAAATGTTAGCAAGTGCAACAGTTTGGAGAGTCGTATTCTTGAACAATGTTTGTTCCATGGGCGTATAGTATGTTTAATGATTTTGCAATCTTAGTGTCGGCATCCAAAGAAAAATCGTGAGTTTTGCAAGGGGAAGGTTAGTTCGTATCCCCGCTGGCTTTGCTTGACTTGTTCGACTTTGATCTAGTGATACCATTTGTATCATTGGGGTAGTGTTTCTAAATAAAGCAGTTTCAATAATAATTATGCATGATTTTGTCAAAGTATGACATAAATAAAAAATAGTTTTTAGATGAACCGACGACTGTGACATAGCTCGAGACATTGCAACCTCTCCCATTATGGAATTTTGAGGATCCTTCTCAAAATTTTGCCCCAGTCTGATGGATTGACGTTTCTGACTGCTGCTCGTACGACGGTTGCTGAAATTGCTTCGGACTTTTAAGGGTCCTCCTCCAAATTCTGCCCCAGTTTCCAACTATAGGGGAAATGAAATTTTTATTGAATTGTGACCGAACCCATAGGGCTGTCTACGTATCCTCTTAAACGGGAATCAGGCCAGGCATAGTTCAATTTACATCATATAAGGAAAGCATAAAGATTACACATAGTAACGCTTGACTGCATCTGAATTAATCAGCTTTGGCCAGATTTCTCCGTCCATTTCTGCAAGTATAAGGGCTCCTACTGTCAAAACCCGGTGAACCATGTACCGACCCTGCCAGTTGGGAGAGAACTTCCCTTTGGCTTCATCTTGATGTGGAAAAATTTTCTTCAACACCAGCTGCCCCGGTATGACCTGTCTTGGCTTGACTCTTTTGTTGAAGGCTCTGGAATTCTGTTCTGATAGAGTTGACCATGGCAGATTGCATTCATTCTCTTTCTATCTATAAGGGCTAGTTTCTCATAACAACTTTTTACCCACTCTGCGTCGTCGAGCTAAGCTTCTTGTATGATCGTTAGGGAAGGAATTTCCACCTCAACGGGAATGATAGCCTCTATATCGTAAACCAACATATAGATGGTTGCCTCGGTTGATGTGCGAACTGTGGTGTGATACCCCAGTAGAGCAAATGATAACTTCTCGTGCCACTGTCTGTGCTTCTCTATCATTTTCCTCAATATCTTCTTGATATTCTTGTTGGTGGCTTCTACAGCTCCATTCATATGAGGTCTGTAGGCTGTGGAACTTTTGTGTTTGATATTGAAGGTTTCCCACATAGATTTCATCAAGTTGTTGTTGAGGTTGGAGCCATTATCAGTAATGATTGACTCTGGAATTCCGAATCGACAAACAATGCGGTTGCGGACAAAGTTTGCCACGACTTTCTTAGTCATTGCTTTGTAAGATGCTTCTTTGACCCATTTGGTGAAATAGTCGATGGCTACTAGGATAAACTTGTGTCCGTTGGAAGCAGTAGGCTTGATTGGTCCAATAACAACCATTCCCCAAGCAGCGAACGACCATAGTGAACTTGTTGTGTTAAGCTCGCTTGGAGGTACCTTTATCATGTCGACATGTATCTGACAGTGGTGGAATTTTCGGACATACTGGACGCAGTCTGTTTCCATAGTCATCCAAAAGTAACCAGCGCGAGGTATCTTCTTTTCTAAGATAAAACTGTTCATATGTGGACCGAAGGTCCCAACATGAATTTCCTCTAGTAGCCTGGATGCTTACTTTGCGTCGACACATCTTAATAATCCTAAATCATGAGTCCTCCAATACAGGATTCCTCCACTGTGAAAGAAGTTGTTGGACAATCTCCGAAGTGTGCACTTTTGAGTAGGATTCGTAAGCTTTGGGTACTCTCCTTTTGCCAAATATTCCTTGATATCATGAAACCAAGGCCTTCCGTCTGCTTCCTCTTCGACATGGGCACAGTAAGCTGGCTGATTATGGATTTTCACTGGAATGGGATCAATGAATTCTTGTCAGGATGCTGTATCATAGATGATAGGGTAGCCAATGCATCGACGAACTCATTCTGGATTTTGGGAACATGCTGGAATTTCATCTTCGTGAACCTCTTTCTCAATTACTGTATATGATGTAGATACGAGAGTATCTTGGAGTTCTTGGTTGTCCATTCTCCTCGTACCTGATGTACAAGAAAGTTCAAATCTCCAATCATTAGCAGCTCTTGAACGTTCATATCAATGGCCATTTTGAGTCCTAAGATGCAGGCTTCATACTCGGCCATATTGTTGGTGCAGGGGAACCTGAGTTTGGCAGACACCGGGTAATGCTGACCGGTTTCTGATATTAGGACTGCTCCTATGCCAACTCCTTTGAAGTTTTCTGCTCCATCGAAGAACATTCTCCAACCGTCATAGGATTTTGCAATGTCTTCTCCTATGAATGATACCTCTTCATCAGGAAAATACGTTTTCAGGGGTTTGTATCCTCCATCCACGGGGCAAGGTGGTCTGTCGGTGCGTGTCCCTTGACCGCTTTCTGAGTTACGTAAACAATGACGAACTCACTTAACAAGATTTGCCACTTGGCTAGCTTGCTAGTGGGCATGGGCTTCTGAAAGATGTACTTCAAAGGATCCATTCTCGATATGAGATATGTAGTATAGGCGCAGAAGTAATGTCGCAGCTTTTGAGCTACCCAAGTCAAAGTACAACAGGTGTGTTCCAATAGAGAATATCGGGCCTTGTACGAGGTAAACTTCTTACTGAGATAATAAATAGCTTGCTACTTCCTCCCTGTTTCATCATGCTTCCCCAGAACGCAACCGAAAGCTCCATCTAACACTGCAAGGTAGAGTAATAAGGGTCTACCTGGCTCGGGCGGGACTAAGACTGGTGGTGTTGACAGGTACTCCTTAATTTTGTCGAAGGCCTTTTGGCAGTCATCGATCCATTTGGTGGCGGTGTCCTTCTTTAACATCTTAAAGATTGGCTCACAAATAACTGTAGACTGTGCTATGAATCGGCTAATGTAGTTAAGCCTTCCCAAGAAACTCATCACATCCTTCTTGTTTTCTGGCGGTGGTAGTTCTTGAATGGCTTCGATTTTCGATGGATCCAATTCTATTCCTCGACGGCTCATAATAAACCCAAGCAATTTCCCAGTAGGAACCCCAATTGTGCACTTTGCGGGGTTTAGTTTCAGGTTGTATCTTTGCAGTCTATTGAAGAACTTCCTCAGATCTTCTATGTGGTCAGTAGCCTTCTTGGATTTGATAATAACATCATCCACATATACCTCTATCTACTTGTGTATCATATCATGGAAGATGGTAGTCATGGCTCTCATCTAGGTGGCCCCTGCATTCTTCAGGCCGAATGGCATCATCTTGTAACAGTACACTCCCCACGGCATAATGAAAGCCATTTTCTCAACATCTTCCTCATCCACCTAGATCTGATGATAACCAGCGAAGCAATCTATGAATGATTGTAGCTCATGCTTGGCGCAATTTTCAATCAGGATGTGTATAATTGGCAAAGGGAAGTCATCTTTTGGACTGGCCCGGTTGAGATCCCGGTAGTCGACACATACTCTAACCTTCCCATCCTTCTTTGGCACTGGCACAATGTTGGCTAACCATGTCGGGTATTCTACTACCCTGAGAACCTTTGCATTAATCTGCTTGGTGACTTCTTCCTTGATTTTCAAACTAATATCAGGCTTGAAATTTTTGAGCTTTTACCTTACCAGTGGACACATTGGATTGGTTGGAAGTTTGTGAGCCACAATAGACGTACTCAGACCAGTCATGTCATCATACGACCAGGTGAATATGTCCTCATACTCCTTTAAAAATTCTGTGTATTCTTTCTTCTCTGATGGCAATAGGTGAATGTTGATTCGCATTTCCTTGATGTTTTCTGCATCTCCTAGGTTGACAATCTCGGTCTCGTCCAGGTTGGACTTAGGTCTGTTCTCAAAGTTCTCAACTTCTTTGATAATATCGTCAGGTATGTCATCTTCCTATGAATCCACATCCGTTTGTTGCGTTGTCTCAGTTCATGTCACAGTCATTAGTTCATCAAGACAAGTAATAGTAATGCTGTATAGGTAAAGTAATGAGAGAAAATGATAGCAGTAAGTATCAATTCATTAGAAAAATCAAAATGTTTTCGATAAATTGAATAACTATTTTGAACATCAAAGATCTTATTGCGCGAATTGAAAAATGCGAAAAGAAAATCATTTAGTAAATAAAATAGTGAATAATACTTGTTTTAGCCTTGCTACCCCGAGGCTCGTCGGGTTTTGGTAGTCCTGATAGTCCAATTCTTGAGATGTGACCCTCTGCTCACAACCTGTATGGAAGGGTCTTCCTCCCCCTCCTCCTCGAGAATAACGCAATAGTCCATATCACTGTCCCCAAGTGCTTCTTCTTCATCTGACCCATAAATAATGTCGTCCTGTTGGAAGGTCTGCTCTAGATGCGGTATTGGCTGCTCTAGTAGGTAGTAAGGACCGCGCCATGGTAGCGACCAATTATTGAATTCTTCCAAGGTGTATTCATATCCCAAACCGAAGGTAGTGCCATGTTTCTTGAGTTTTATGGGTTTAGAGATTCCTTGGAGGTTCTTGCCGAGCCCTTTGCTAGGTTCGTACCCACTCCAATTCAGTATACTCTCGATTTTGCTATCCCACCATTTGTCTTTGTCAATAGCATTGACCCGTTCAATGTGGTGGTAAGTTTCCCCACCCAGCTTTCTTCTTCCCTCGATTGCCGGAATGGTTTGGCGACTGTATATAGGGTTGCTACCGTCACCGTGAATGATCACTTCCTGGTGATTCCATTCAAACTTTACTGCCTGATGTAGTGTTGATGCTACAACCCCAGCAACATGAATCCATGGCCGTCCCAGCAGCAAGTTGTAAGACACCGGTACTTCTATCACCTTGAAATCAACCTTGAACCAGGTTGGTCCCATCTGCAGGCATAGACTAATCTCACCAATGGTGGACCTCTGAGAACCATCGAAATCTTTCACATTGATTGCTCCATCCTTTATCTCATGCAACCCTTTACCCAACTTCTTGAGTGTTACCAGCAGACAGATGTTAAGACTGGAACCTCTATCGATCAGGATTCTGGTGATAAAATAATCTTCGCATTACACGGTGATGTGCAATGCTTTGTTGTGCCCCAGCCATTCAGGTGGCAGCTCGTCCTCATGAAAGGTGACCTTATGGCTTTCCAATACTTGTCCTACCATATTAGCCACTTCCCCGCTAGTGATGTTACTTGGTACGTACGTTTTATTTAGCACTTTTAACAAAGCATTATTGTGTGTCTCAGAATTTTGCAGCAAAGAGAGAATGGATATTTTTGCTGGCATCTTATTTAACTAATCGATGATTGAATATTCCCTGGCCTGTATTTTCCTCCAAAGGTCGTTTGGACCTGTCTCAATGAGGGGCGGCCGGTTGGAGGCCTGCTTGCTTGATTCAGCCATATGTTCAGGGTATAAACTCTACCAGTTCTTGCCATACCCTGTGCTGTGACAGTTTCTTCAATCTTGACCTTGCCCTTCCTTCTCACCTCGGCTGTATAGTCCTAAGGTATAACATTTGTATAGAATGGTGGCATGGTAGACATCGCTACTGGGACCATCGCGACTATCCTTACTTCGAACGAAACATGTGCCTTGTGTGGCAAGACTGCAACCTCAAATGGTGTGGGTGCATTTGCCGGAGACTCGAATTCAACCTCAATTGGTACCGGTGTCTTTTCAGATGGCGCTACTTCAAACTCAAGAGGTACAGACATATTCACCTTAGCATCCTCAGATGGTTGGATCTGGACTATGATTATATTGAGAGTAATTGTCAGTTTCTTCGGGTCATCACCTTCTGCAATCAACCCGATTGATCCCTCAGGATCCCAGTCATCTTCTACTTCAATCATGTGGATACCTCCACTCTTATGGTCTGGCAAAGGGTTGTTGCGGACGTTTAGAGCTGGTTCCTTTGCCACAATGATCTTGTTATCAATCAAAGACTGTATCTTGTCTTTCAAGGAGCGACATTCATGGATGGTGTGCCCTTTCATGCCAGAGTGGTATACATAGGACTTGTTTGGGTTAACCCACTGATAAGGATTCTCAAGGGTTGTAGCAGGGATGGGGGTGACATAGCCAGCAGCTTTGAGCCTCTCATACAGCTGGTCGATGGGTTAAGCGATGGTTGTATATTATTTTGGAGGTCTGCGATCAAAATTAGGTCAGGGTCTAGGGAAATTTTGGCGTGCAGGGGGTGATTGGTAGTGTAATGGTGGAGCATTATAAGTTTGGTAGACATGAGTAGGTTGGGAGTATCTAGGTGAAGTAGGTTGATATGTAGGAGATGGAGATGATTGATAAACTGGTGGCGGAGCTTGGTAGGAGGGTGGGGGTGTTTGGTAATTTGGGGTTGCCTGGTATGTGAGTGGAGGTGTTGGGTAAGCTTGGTATTTAAGGGGATACTTGGTCCTTTTTGTAACCATTACGGCCCCTACGTCCCTTTTCTTGGACACACCACCGGACTGTAAAGCCTTATTCGTAGATTACAAGGCTTTGAAATTTGTAACCATACCACTTTTAATACCTTCTTCAATTCTTTCACCTAATTTGATAATGTTGTAGAACTTGTGGTTCTCAATCATCATCAGTCGTTCATAGTACTGCAGGTCCTGAGCCCGGACAAAGAACTTGTTCATTTGCTCCTCTTCTAAGGCGGGTCTGACCTTAACAGCTTTAGACCTCCAGCGAGTAGCATACTCACAAAATGTCTCCGTGTGCTTCTTTTTCAAATTCTGGATATAGAACATGTCTGGCGCGTTCTTTGTATTAAACCTAAATATGTCCATGAAGTCAGACGCCATGCCTAGCCAGCTTGACCACTTCTTCGGATCTTGGATGATGTACCAAGATAATGTGTCTCCTTTCAAACTTCTCATGAACAGCTTCATGTGGATCCTTTCATCCTTCCCTACTCTAACCAGCTTGTCACAATATGTCCTCAAATGGACCCTTAGATCACCCATACCATCAAACATTTCAAACTTAGGAGGTTTGTACCCCTCAGGTAGTTCGACATCAGGCTGTATGCAAAGGTCTTCATAGTTCAGCCCCTCGATTCCTTTGCTTCCCTCAACGCCCTGAATCCAGCTGGTCAATTTCTTAAGTTCCTCGTCCAAGTTCCTAACAAGAAGATCCTTTTCATCAGACTCAGGTGTGCATGAGATAGGTTGGGTAGAGTGTGGCATGGTCTCCATGTAGATAGGAGTGTTATGGTGGCCTGGTGTATGGGTGTGGAAATGGTCGTTTGTGGAGTTTTGAGGTTCTGGGATGAGTAGTGGGGTGTTGTTTGGGGTATGGCAGGTGTTACATTGGTTCTTTGGTGGAGCAATGTGATGATGAGGTGTGGGGTGATTCTACTATTTGGGATATTTTGAGGGATTGTAGGGTCTTGAGCGTTGGGGAAGTTGATATCTGGGGTGTTGAGGGAAAATGACAGGTTTGCCAAGTCTCGAACCTGATCGATCTCTTCCTAGAATTTCAACAGTTTTTGTCCAAGTTGTGACATATTCTCGTTAGGAACCCGAATACCCTGGCCATCAGTGGCCTCTACCCATTCAGTTGTGTTCTCCTTCCTAATGTTGTTTAAATCTTTCATTTTGCCTTTGTTCTTGCCTTTAATGGGACTAAGAGGAGGAGTGGGTGGAGGGCCCTGGGATCTTATGAAATAAGATAATTATGCCAGAGTGCACGAACTAACCTTTGGGGAGGGAAAATAAAAGAAAGAAAATAAAACAAAAACAAAAGGTAATCAAGTCAGTGAGGATTATAAAAAGTATTGCAATATTTAAACACATAGCACGGGAATGTAGAGCGTGTCCTAATTTGGGAACCTCTTTGTGCCCGAGGTAGGCCTAGCAACAAATAGATTTGGAGAACTTCAAATGACAATAAATGCTTCATTTCATAATATAAAAATAGACGAATCCCAAAACGATACTAAGATAATAATAAGTCACTACTGGCACTTGACCTTATTACATTTGGAAAGCGAGTAAACCTAATCTATTTGGCCTCAGAAGGACCTTCCTCAGGTTGAATGCTCTCGTTGATCAAATCCTCCAGTTCGTGTAGGTTCACCAGTAAAAAATCCTTTGCCAGGTGTTCTCCTTCGTTTCCCTTAGTGTTCTGGCAGTCGGTGACTCTCTTCCTCACTTTTACTTCCAATTCCAGCAGACTGTATTCCAGATATTCCAACTTTTCTCTAGCTTTGGCAGCCCTCTCTTTCCACTCATAGATTTGGTCATTTGATGGAAGACCCCTCCACCAGTCTAGCAAGAGTGGGGACATGCTAACCATACCGAAACTAGGGACCTCATGCCTCATTTTCTGTAAAACAAAAAAGGGTTAGACCATACCCCCACTGGACTCGACTATTTATACATTTATGATCAGCACATCGACATTTAGTTCTCCAAATAAATGCACAGAACGTGATGATGTCCGTTTGGGTTTAGGGAAACCCAGTTGACATTTGGACAAAGCTATCTTAAAGGATCATTACGTGGACAACATAACTGACCCGGCTAGGTTAGACTGGTACCCTCAAGTGGACAACTCGAGGGGGAAGGCACAGAACTATCGATTGCATCGCTGATCGACTAGTTCTACCGCAAATAAGCCTTTCCGAATTTGGGGGTAATAATATAGGAAGGGCGCAACCACTCATCAAGCGTTGCTATAGTATTTGTTTGGCACGATTGGAGTATGATGTTGAGCATGATTATGTAATAATTAAAAGCAAGTTGACATGTATTTGCACGTTAAGAAAACGATAAATACAACAATTTATAAGTTAAAGCAAGTTAGAAAGGAAGGAAACAAGAAAGATATGTCAGTTTTGCTTTTGAAGAAGAAATTAAATGCTTAAAGAAATTAAACAAATAATTGCACATAGGGAGGGGTACAAATTCACAAAAACGGTATGAAATGGTAAAAGCCTAAATATGCCCAGCAGAGTCGATATGTTGTCGCACCCCTTTTTTCCTTCGCGGAATCAGGTTTATGACATTTTGGTTGGGACAACTCGTTCCTTTTGGGAAAAGGGTTTTGCATTTTTTGAAGAGTCGCCACCTAACGATTTAAGGTGCGTTAGGACACCTATAGGGTTCATTTATAACTACGTTGGTAACCAGAGATAGGGTAAGGGCTTGAAATTATCCTAAGGGGAAGGTGTTAGGCACCCCTCAAGATCCACTAGTGTGGTTCCCGGCCAAACATTTTTTGTGAATTTGTACAAGTAGAAAATAAACAAGTATGACTCAAATAGTAGGGGATTTAAGTTTAAATACACAAGTGCTTGAAAAACAATTAGTGAAAAAGCAAGAGTTTAAAAAGAATTACAATCTAAGCACATTTGTGAATGTAAAGAGGGTGTCCTAGGATTGTTTATAATATGGATCACCTCAATACAATACCCGGTATGACACTCCTCAAAGAGGGGCTACATGTGGTATTAATGCACCGGTCATCATATTCATATCTACCCTTTCCCGCCCCGTGAAGGTAATTAAAGCGAAGGTTGGTCTTGACACCTATTGCTTGTTGTTACCCGTCCCTTCCTATCAGTCCTGGAGGAATTTAGGACTCCTATCCTATAAAGAAGGGTTCTAGGCAGACCCTCAAGTTTAAAGGTAAAATACTAAGGCGACATACAATAAACATGTAGGACTTCAATAAAGGGGAGCATGGAAGACAAATGAAAGGCTCAAATATGCCTCCACACATAGTACACATAAACAACATGACTCATACGCAATTATGGTCTAAATTCAAATCCTAACAAGGTATCTAAGTGAAAACAACAGAAAAAAAGAAGTCTGAATTAGTCTTGCCTACTGATTTTTAACACGTTGACAGTTAAGCACTAATCACAAAGATGGTTCTGGATTTATTTAAGTTATTACCTAAGGCTTGCCTAGGCATAAAATAATATGCAGTAGTTACCAGATTTGTTAATAATTCTAGGTTGTTATACCTAATAGCATGCAATTCTAAATGTTGCAAACATCCAGAGACTAATTGTCACACCTCCTTTTTCCACTACACCCCCGCTAAGGGACGTAAAGGGAGTTTTTCCAATTAAAGGACAAACAAAACGGGATTTATTTATTTATTTTAGAGTCGCCACTTGGAAGATTTATGGGGTCCCAAGTCACCGGTTTTAATCCCAAATCGAGGAAAAGAATGACTCTGTTTAACAGTCTGCACACCATAAATCCAGATAAGGAATTCTGTTAACTCGGGAGAAGGTGTTAGGCATTCCCTAGTTCCGTGGTTCTAGCACGGTCACTCAACTGTCATATTCGGCTTATATATCTAATTTTTGATACATGTTGGATCTATGTGCAAATTTTAACTGTGTATCACTTTTATTATTATTATTTTTACCGAGAATTTGCAACATCGTGAAAATACATCTCGAACCACGTCACATCAATGCACCCGTGGTTATTGACACATTTCAACTCTGTTGAGATTTGGATTTGGGTTACATAAATGTGCACCCTGGTTTATGAAAATAACTTTATTAAAATATTGCCCTTAAAGCCACTATATATTTTTAACTTTGCGTAGCCATGGAAAATTCACTAAATGGTACACCTTGATTTCTAAAGGATTAAAGTTAATTAAATGGGGGCTATAATTGTTGGCCTGGCTAATATTGCACATATCAAACCAATTGAAAGAGTCTAATTAATTAAGATGAGCTTAAAGGAATTCTAATTATTTTTAGGCTAATGTTCAAACTAACTTAATAACTATTGGGTTTGTGTTAAATTGAAGCTAAGCGTTCAGCTGAAATGGCGTTGGGCTGGCAGCTGGCCCAAATGAGTTGCAAGGCTATACATTCCTTATTTCATAATGGCCTTATGTCTTAAACAATTATCGAAACGGCTCATTAACAGAATAATTCAGAACCAATATCAGCACAACCAAACAAATATTATATGACATCATTCAAAATCTCAAGTTCGTTCGCCTCTGTTTTCGTTGCTTTAGACATAAGCTTTTTGGTAACAATAATCAACTAGTATTCAAGCATGAAGAAATGGGTTGTTATATTTCCTTTTATTGGATTTTGTTGCCTGGACTCCTGGAAAGAACATGGTATAGACATAATAAAAAAACAATAGAGTGTACCCTTTGCCAATTAGCAGTAAACAATAAATCACAAACATATTTCAATCAGTCACCAAGGTGGAGCCATAATAGGAATCAAACTTCCAACAAATCTAGAAGGCCAACAAAACTTTATAACAATTGAGTTCTACCTTAAAATTACCAACAAACAGATACGCTAACCAATGGCTGAATACATTCTAATGCCAACAATCACAAAATCATCCTTTAAGTAAGCTCGCTCCTAAAATACTGGTGCAGCAGTTATTGTAAGCACATGATTTTTGCCCAATATGAGAATTACTCCCAAAAAATCCAAAAATAAAATGATTTTTCTTTGGTGTGCAATTTTGTGATATTTTGTGATATTTTGAATAATTATTTGTATTTGTTTGTGCGTGTTTATTTGATAAATTAATAAAAAATACAAAAATATGTCGCATTTTGCATGTAGGATTTAATTCTACAATTGTTAGTAATTAAATTTGTTTTACAAAAATTAAAAATTACAAAAATAGGCATCGTTTGCATTTTTAGCATTTAATATCCAAATATACAATTTTATGCTTAATTATTACTTAATTGTGCGTTAATTGTTATTGGGAGTTAATTTGCGCTTTTATAACTTAATTTAGTTCATAATAATAAGTTAAGTATTTTTATAATTTAGTTTTAGAGAAATAAAAGAAGAAAAGAGAGCAAAAATATAAGGAAAGTCGGAATTGGGCCTCTTCTTCGATTTCAAGCCACAGGCTCAAAAAATGGCCCAATCTTCCCTACGACCCAGTCCATTTCGAACTGGGTCAACCCAGTCCATAACCCAAAAGACCCAAACCCCCTTTGTCTTTCATTTTTTACAAAACAAAAACAAAACAAAAAAAAAATAAAAGAAGAAAACCCTAGACTAAGTCATCCGCCCCCACCCCTCCTATCTTCTTCTTCTTCCTCTCTTTCTCCTCCTACCTCAAGCTCCTCCCATGGTAGCCCTTCCACCTCACACCCCTGCCCCCCTCACGTCAACACACACACAACACAACCACTCTCACCCCCACGACATCCCCTCGCTGCCATGGCTGCGTTTTTCAAGTTCGTCGAGCAACTTTTACGCCACCATTATTGCCCGTAGTTGCTTCTCCTCTTGCTGCTGGGTTCTTCTTCTCCATGTTGTTGCTCGTGCTGCTACTGCTTCAGCAGCATGGCAGCAACGTGCTGCTGCTGCTTCAGAACCCCACGTTGCCAAACACCCCTCCGTTGAGCTTCGTCTACTGTTTAAGTTTCCGGGCAGATTCGAGTCGATTTTGGTGCGATAATCGCTTTCGGACAGATTTGTTTACAATCAAAGTTCTTCGTTGATTCATCTCCGGTTAGTTGTTTTTTAGTTTTATTTTGTCCATATTTCGTTTTTATATTTCTCGAAGTTAAAATCGTTAAATATTTGATTCTTGTTTTGTTCGTTGTTCATCGTTGAGATAATTTTCTAGTTTGTTCATGTGTTTTGTTGATTTTAATTTTCAGATTCAAATGGTAAATTAATTAATTTGTTTTTCATGTTTATTTCATGTTTGTTTTATTGTTTAGGTAAGAATTTGTTAGTTTGATGTTTGTTAGATTCAAATTGAAATTTAATTGATTATTTCTTCAATTTGTTTCATGTTGTTATATATTTTCCAGAAATTATTAATGTTGGTTTAATCATTTAATCCGTCATGTTTGTTGTGTTAAAATAGACTCATTCATGTTCATACTTTGTTTGGTTGATCTTGAATCCGAAATTTGTATAGTTTGATTTCTTGTTTATCATTTATGATTATTTCTTGAATTTGTCTCATAATCTTGTTTAAGTTTAATATAGGAATTGTTGGTTGTAATGTTGTTAGAGTTGATTTTAAGTTCAATATTATTGAATTTAGAAATCTAAATATACTTGTTTGTTGTTATTATTGTTGAATATGAAAATAGGTTGGTTGTTGCTAAAAATATTGTTCAATCAAATTTTAGTTGTTCTTTGTTGTTCAATCATGTTCATGTGATTTGTTGTTGAAATGTTGAAGAAATCATGTTCATGTGATTTGTTGTTTAAATTTGTGTAGAAATTGGTCATATTGGCTGTATTTTGGTTGAGTGTGATTAATTGATTTGTTATAGCTGATGGGGTAGTTTGGTAATTTGCAGTACGTTCAGAGGTAGTTTGGTAATTTCAATAAGGTCGGAGGGGTAGTTTAGGAATTGTACATTTTGTAATTGTTTATATGAAGCATGAGGGACAAAATGTAATGGGGTGGGTTGTAATATAGTTGTTTAATATAAAGGGGGACAAGACAAAATTTAGTGGGGAGGAATCTTGTATTTATTTATGTTAGGCATGGGGGACAAAATATAATGGGGTGGTGTGATATGTTTATTTAATGTAATGGGGATGAGTGGGAAGATAATGGGTTTGGTAGAGAAAAAGTATTGATTTTAATTGATTGAAAGATTTATGGGATGGGTTATATATAGAAAGTCTTGAAACAAGATTTAAAAAGAGATAAACACACAGATACGAGAGAATACAGAAGAGAAAGAACGAATCTGAACAGAAAGAAAATAAGAGAGAGAGAGAAAAGGCTGAACATTTAAGAAAGAGAAAATTCCGAAAAAATATTTAAACTTTCAAAAAAAACTAAAAAAAAAATCTTTTGCTTTCTTTCATTGTTTGAAATCAGAATTAATTGTTGTTTCATCAAAGCTTGAAGCTTTTGTTTTTGGGATTACTACTCCACCGATTTGCAAATTCGATTCCTGGGTTACTGTTGCTGGACTGTTTGTTGCTGCACTGTATTGTCATTACTATTGCTGATTCTTATCTTCATTTTCTTTTTCTTCCAATATCAGGTACACAACTGACACGCTGGTTATTGTAATCCGAAATATGAAGCATGAATACAAATGAAGAATAGAGTGTTAAATTTTTAATTTAATTTTAATTTTTTTTTGTATTGTATTTAGATTATTCATGTATTATTATTTTGTCAATCACTGTCATTTGACATAATTAGACATGTTATAGCTATATATTAAATAACGCCTTAACCGGATTATTAGGAAATATATTCAAGACGAATTACTAATTAAAACTGTTTAATAATCAAAATAGAAGAAATAACGTAAAAAATGGCGTTATTGAATCAGTTTGGCAAAAATTGATTAATTCCTTATTCATAAGGTTTTTTGTCAACATTAAGTTAATCGGAATCATGTAGTTAATTTCAGTTAAAACATGAATTAGTTTGCGAATCAAGTATTAGGACATGATGTGAATTAAAACAAGGTTAGTTAAGTTTAAATTGTTTAACTTTTAGAAATATGGTTTAGTAATCAAGTTTTTTTTAATTTTCAGTATTTGTAAATAATTAATTTCAATAAGCTTAAGTCATACTAACAATATGTTTTAATCCAACTATGGGATAATTAGTTTTTCTTTTACTTTTTGGCAATTCCATGTTGTTCGTAATTATCATTTTAGTAATATTACTTTCCATTAATATTTGTTTTGAATTAGTAATTAATATGTTATTTTTAAGTATGTAGAGATTGACTTCATAATTATGGACAAACTTAGTAATAATAAAGATGTAGTCATTAAAGGGTATTCATAAAATAAGGGAGGATCTCGCTAACAAATAAATAAATATAAATAATACAAAAAATTGCAGTCCTCCAATCTTATTTATTTATTTTTTTATATAAGAAAATACCTAGATTTCAAGATGGGCGATTTAGTAAAATTCACAGTCTTACCTAATAATATCATAACGCGTAGTATTTTGGAGCATATTTAATAAGGTTATTTTCTTGAATACGGGTGTACATTTATGTAACCCAAATCACGATCTTGACGAAGTCAAAATGCGTCAACAAATCACGCGTGCACTGGTTGTGGCGTGGCTCGAGATGCGTTTTCAGGACGTTGCAATTTTGTATAAAATAAATAATGATAAAAGCGGTTTTTAAAAGTTAAATTTGCACATAAGTTTATAATACGTATTATATCAGATAGTCAAGCCAAATATAACAGTTGAGCGACCGTGCTAGAACCACGGAACTCGGGAATGCCTAACACCTTCTCCCGGGTTAACAGAATTCCTTATCCGGATTTCTGGTTCGCGGACTGTAATACAGAGTCATTCTTTTCCTCGATTCGGGATTAAACTGGTGACTTGGGACACCCTAAATCTCCCAAGTGGAGTTTCTGAAATAAATAAACAAATCCCGTTTCGACTGTCCTTTAATTGGAAAAAACTCTTGTACCCTCGCGGGGCGGAAAAAGGAGGTGTGACAGTTATAACTACAAACTCTAGCTCAAATCATATTAGGGTAAGGCACACTGACAACCTAGCAGCTCAAAGTTATAAACTAATAGCATGTCAACATGAGCCTAGCAGTTCAAATTTGTAAATTAAAAGCATGTCTATATGAACATAGCAGTTTAGTTAGCTCTTAATTACAATTCGTAAGTCTCCATTGTTCATATAATACAAAACACATAGCCAATATTGACTAGGTATAACTGACTAACAATTCATCCAATTATAAACCACAGACAGCCTACTAATGAACACAAATCTGTGAATACTTCCATTTTTTGTGAACTTCAAGGAACTACATCAAAGGAGTTCGAAATATGCACCTGGTATTGTCAACACAAGAAGAAGAAGAAAAGAGTCAGCAGCAGCAGTAGTAGCAAACAGAAGTGGCAACAGCAGTGCAGCAACAAATAACCAGCAACTATAAACTTCCCCAAGTATAGAGCAGAAGTAAAAGGAAGAAGGTTCTAGCTCTTTCAATTTCTAAACCAGGCAATAAAAAATAGCTATTCTTTTTCAACTTTTCAGCTTTTAGAATCCAAATTTTTTCTCTCCTTTTCCAGTCCTGGTCTTCCCCTCTTATACAGACCTGCCCTACTTTCAAACTTACTGCCCGACCCCCTTCTCCCACTAAAAATCTGAATTTTCCACTTAAAATCCCACTAAGGAAAACTTTTCCTTATTTTGAGCCCCCCATTCCCTTTTTTCCCCATTAGTGTATTAATTTAAAGATACTAATATCTCACTAACAAAACACTAACATTAAAATATTATCCTAACTGTTTCATTCCCAAATTACCCCTGAAACCCCTTAATATTATTGCCCCTAATACAATTATTCAACTGTATTAAAACTTTTTATCTGAAATCTGTTCAAGCTAACAAAGATTTAAAAACTAAATCTGACTAATAGCTATAACCAAACTTATTGATGGCTGAATGACTAAGGTCGAATCCCAATTGAAACAAAATGAACTGAATTTAAATTACCACACAGAACTCAATAGAATCATTTAAACTGAAATTGAACAATTGAACCAAAATGAACATGAATGCATGTAACATGAATGTAGGTTCATTGTCAGCTTATTGACAATGCTCTGAAGCTAGGTGTCCATAGATCAAACATACGCAACAACCATTTGACGAGCTTATTGGTTTACAAACAAGAACGAACTAATCGACGAAACTATTTATAACCTATGTTATTAATCGACAGAACATAAACTGATGGAGAAGAGAGAAAATAACGGACAATAGACGAATTGCAATGAACAGAATCTATGTAAACCAAGAGTTGATTGAACTACTCAAACAACATTGAAATATTTAATTTAACCAAAATCAGAAGAAAAAAAATAGAATATATATACTGGATTAACTTAAACTAAAAACCTTAAAGAAACGACTAATCACACAGACAAACAAACATATAGAAAAAAAAAGAAAAAGAAGTTAAGAAGAACTCACTGTTCTTTTCTCGGATTTCATTCATACGCCCTTTCGAACTTGATTTCCAGTTAGTATTATACGTCTATTTCATCAGAAATAGACTTATAATACTAACCAGAAACCGTTCGATCCTGACAGCTTCGAAACAATCTCGAACTATCGAGCCCTAGATCCGCCATTCGATGAGTTTTTACTCGGATTTGAACCAATCTGGTTAGGGATTAGCAACGAGGAGGTCAGGGGGATTATTAGGCGTGATTTTGGGGTTAAGTGGACAAGCTAGGGTTAGGGACTGGGTCTTTGATCGAAGATTCGAAAAGCTGGGATATGATTTGGGGACAAAGGAGTGGGGATTCACGTTGAAGGTGGTTAGAAGGCTCAGGGGTGTTAATTTCAGGGCCATCGGAGCCGGCGCCGCCACCGAAAGGCTGTGGTGAATGGTGACGGCTACTAGGGTTCGTCCCTTTAAATCTAGATTCGAACCGTTCTAGGGAATCTAACTACGGATTATGAAAGAGGGGATCAAGGGGGTTCTGGGAAGTGAGTTTGGTGGCGAACGGAGCCGGCGCCGCCGGGTTTATGGTGAAGGGGTGGGGTGGCGGCTATTAGGGTTCCTCGTCTCTGAAAGAGACGAGGTTTGGGAGAGAATGAGAGGGGGGCTTGGTTTGGGGGCAGGGTTCATTTGGACCCCATATATACGTACGTGGGGGTGAGGTTAGATCCAGGCTGTTCGATCAAACGAGATCAATGGCTTGGATTGTTTGATTGGTTTGAACGGTGTCGTTTGTTAAGGTTAGAGGCTGGATCGGGTTCAAGGGGAAACGGTTCAGGGTCGGGTAATGGAAATGGGGCAAAGTTTTGGTCGTTGGATATGGATGAATGGATGGTTGAGATCTATTGAAATCGAAACGACATAGTTCTGTCCCTATACTACGTCGTTTCGATGGTTTCAGAGGCTAGAAGTTTGGACCGAGTATGGGGCATGTTTTTGGGCTGGGTTAATTGATTTGGGCTTTGGGATTTAATTTAGATTTAGCCCAAATTTTATTTCCTCTCTTTATTAACTCTTTTTTTTTCTTCTTTTCCTCTTAAAAATTAAAACTCAAAATCTTAAATTAAATTATAAAACACCAAATTAACTTAAAAATACTAATTAACTCTAACCAATAATTATCACAAATAATTAAATGACAAATTAAAAGAAAATCACACAATTTAACTAAAATTACAAAAATATGTTATTATTATTTTTTGAATTTTTATTTTTGTAAAACACCTAATTATTAATTAATTCCTTAAATATAAAAACCCAATCCTAAATGCAAATGCTATATATATATATATTTTTTTATTTTATAATGCATTAATAAAATTAAACATGCACACATATCTATACAAATAAACAGGAAAATCGCACAACATTTCCTAAAAATAAGACCTAATTTTGGGAATTATTTTGGGGTAATTCGTATGAGGCAAAAATCACGTGCTCACAGCTGCCCCTCTTTGTCCGGAAACATGAAGAGTTTTCGTGCAAAGATAAAGTGAGCGGATACGAGCGATTTTTGCCTGTTTGAATACTCCGTGGGAAGCATTTTTTGAAAGATTTGACCGAACCTCTGCTGCAAAGGTTTTCCTACATATCCTTGGTTATAAAGGAATCAGGTCAATGTAGTTCGGGAAGTTTTGGGTAGCTGGGACTACCATGGGACTGCCTTTTGTTGTTACTGCTGTTGCATGTTGTTACTACTGCTTACCGATCTCTTTGTTACATTGTGCTCAAAAGAAAACAAGAGGCTAGACTAAACTAGGAATTACAAAATCTTATCTATCTTCCACTTGCTCCGGTTGCCTTGCTTTCTTGTCGGCTTGTGTTTTCTCTGGTACTTTTCTTTCGAAAACTGCTGGGGATGACACTGACCTTTTGCTTTTTTGAACACAAGTTTTATTATTCCGCTCTGTCTGCTGGGGACACTGCTTCCTACATTAAAGCTTGTTATGCTGGGGATTTTTTGTTGTAACCCTCCTCATTACTGACTTCTGATTTGATCTTGAAATGTATTCCTCTGTTCTGCAGGCGGGGACGCTCCTGACTCTAACTTGACTTTTGAAAGATGCCACAACCTCCATTCTCCAGGAGGGATCCTGACTTCTTCAACTTAAAAATATAACAACCTCCGTTCTACAGGCGGGCTCCTGACTCTAACTTAAAATTTAACAACCTCCGTTCTACAGGCGGGCTCCTGACTTCTCCAACTTAAAATAAACAACCTCCGTTCTACAGGCGGGCTCCTGACTCCAACTTAACATTTAACAACCTCCATTGTACAGGCGGGCTCCTAACTCCAACTTAAAATAAACAACCTCTGTTCTACAGGCGGGGACGCTCCTCATTTCAACAAATTCTTAAAAATGATTCAGCCTCCATTCTCCAGGCGGGCTCCTGACCTCTTTAAATATAACAACCTCCGTTCTACAGGCGGGCTCCTGACTTCTCCAACTTAAAATAAACAACCTCCATTCTACAGGCGGGTTCCTGACTCTAACTTAAAATTTAACAACCTCTGTTCTACAGGCGGGTTCCTGACTTCAACAACTTTCTCAAAATAATTCAGCCTCCATTCTCCAGGCGGGCTCCTGACTTCAACAACTTTTTAAATATAACACCTCCATTGTCCAGGTGAGCTCCTGACTCTAACTTAAAATTTAACAACCTCCGTTCTACAGGCGGACACCTGACTTCAACAATTTTCTCAAAATATTCAGCCTCCATTCTCCAGGCGGGCTCCTGACTTCAACAACTTAAAATTTAACAACCTCCGTTCTACAGGCGGACTCCTGACTCCAACTTAACATTTAACAACCTCCATTCTACAGGCGGGCTCCTGAATCCAACTTAAAATTTAACAACCTCCGTTCTACAGGCGGGCTCCTGACTTCAACAACAACTTAAAAATAACTCAGCCTCCATTCTCCAGGCGGCCTCCTGACTTCAACAACTTCTTCAAAATAATTCAGCCTCCATTCTCCAGGCGGGCTCCTAACTTCTTCAGCAAGTTTGAAAAATAAATCAGCCTCCATTCTCCAGGCGGGCTCCTGACTTCTCCAATTTCTTAAAAATAACACCTCCATTCTCCAGGCGGGCTCCTGACTTCAACGATTTCTTAAAAATAACACCTTCATTCTCCAGACGGGCTCCTGACTTCAATAATTTCTTAAAAATGACACCTCCATTCTCCAGGCGGGCTCCTGACTTCAACGATTTCTTAAAACTGGTGTTTTATTCCTCTGCAAACTCCTGGGATAACACCGATATTTTATTTCAATAATATGTCATTTTCCTTCTTCCACGACTATTTCCTTTAAAGCTGGTGCTTTCACTTCCCTGAAACCTGCCGGGAATAACACTGCTGGGGAATTATCTTCCTCCTTTTAACAATGGCGGGGATGATATTGATTCAAAATCCATTACTTTTAAAACTTTGGGTTATCTTGCTTCTTCCAAGATTGTTTTTCTTTTTTAAAACTTGTATCTCCCTTCTTGTATACTGCTAGGGATTTTACTTCCTTCAAAACTTGTGTTATCTTCTCTCTTTCCCAAATGTCTATCTGATTTCAAGAAAAATTTCGTAATGAGAGAAAATTTTCTGCCCCAGTTTGATAATCTTCTTTGTGACCCTGTCTTCCTGCTGTCAATCAAAGAAAAATTTGTTAGTTTAAAATGGGGCGAGTGATCGTGCCACTTCTGCTGGGGATGGTTTTTCCCTTTTCTAAAACTTGATGGGGATGATACTGTTTGCTGGGGCTAATATTCCTGCTGGGGATGGTTTTTCATTTCTCTTCCTTCCCGACTCTGTGTTGTCCGACCATTATGGAGTTTGGTCGAGAATCTGACGGAGTTGTTCCTGTATCTCGCAAATTTGTTAGGGATCCTCTTGGATTTTGATCCCTAACTGTTGTTTTTTCTGTTCTTCTCCAATTTCCCTTGGAAATTCGGTCCTCTTGGGATCTGGACCCATTCGTCATTTGGCCTTGTGACAAACTTCTTTTCGCTTTGTCGCCTTATCTTTGGCCTGTCCTATTCGTATTTTGCTTTGCACCATTTTGGCCACTGGTAGTAAGCTCTGACAATTCTTTTCAAAAACAAACTGCTAGGGAGGTAAAGTCTTTAAACCAAGAAATAATAAAGTGAGGATTTCAAAAAATAGAAAAAGAAGAAATCTTTCTGAACAAATGCTGGGGAAAAAGAAAGAACAGAACTTATCTGAGATATAACTGATCCCAACGATCATGTCGTGCATTCCGGATTGATCAACCCAGTCTATTCATGTCAATCAATCTTTCGGATGGCCTCATCTTGCTGGGGATAAATAAACACTCAACTCTTTGCCAAACGTGTACCCTTTCCGCCAATCTCGCCTTGTCGCCTCATAGTGCCCTTCGAGGGGTTTTCACTAATAAGACTCTCTCATTTCTCTCAAATCCCGTCGCCTTATGGTGCATGTGAAGGTTTTCACCGATAAGACTCTCTCATTTTATTTTATCTTTTCAGCTAGGGATTGGAGTGTTGCCAATATGACTCCCTTTGCTGGGGATTCTTTTCGGCTATCAATTCATTTCCAGTTTATGGTCCTCTTCTCTGCTGGGGATCGGGGTGTTATCCCCAACTTCCATCTGCCTGACTTGGCACTTCTCGAATAATGATCGGGGGGTCTTTTTTGGACATCAATATGGGTTTTCGTGTCTGGCTAAAAGGAAAAGGGGTATCAAAAGGCTCAAAATAATTTTGACGGGTAAAACATTACAACTCTTGGAATCAAACTTTCTTTCCCAAAATTATAAACACAACTTTTGCCCCAGTTTTTCTTGCTTGGGGATTCTTATTTTTTTGTTATACTATGACCGAGCCGTGAGGCGCCTATGTATCCTTCTTTGAGGAATCAGGTCAAACGTAGTTCCCAATTCCTTTGTTTTTCTTGTGACTTTTCTTTTGTATTTATTATCATTATTTTTCTCTTTTTCTTTTTCTTTTATTTTAATTATTGATTCCAAAAGAGGGATATGAAAGAATAAATAAGTCTCAAAAGGTGAAGCAAAGGTTAAAGTGTTTGGATAGAAGAAAAAATTGCATCCGTCATTTCATTCTCCGATAAATGCCAACCACAAACAAACAACAATTACAATCAAAAGAAATCATACATAATATCTCTTAACTGCGTCAGAATTGATAGCCATGTCGACGCATTTCCCGTCGATATCTGTTAAACATAAAGCGCCATTGGATAACACTCTGGTTATAATGAATGGTCCTTGCCAATTCGGGGCGAACTTGCCTTTTGCTTCGGCCTGATGTGGCAGGATTCGTTTCAACACCTGCTGCCCCACCTCAAATTTTCTGGGGCGCACCTTCTTGTTGTAGGCTCTCGCCATTCTTTTTTGATATAACTGGCCATGACACACAGCTGCCAATCTCTTTTCATCAATCAGGTTCAACTGCTCCAACTAGGCTTTGACCCACTCGTCATCATCAATCTCAGCTTCAGCGACAATCTGAAGGGATGGAATTTCAACTTCCGCCGGTATTACTGCTTCAGTTCCATATACCAACAAATAAGGAGTTTCACCTACTGAAGTCCGAACGGTAGTGCAATAACCCAACAATGCAAATGGTAATTTCTCATGTCATTGTCTGGACCCTTCTATCATCTTCCTCAGTATCTTCTTTATGTTTTTGTTGGCCGCCTCAACTGCTCCATTCGCCTTGGGACGATATGGGATGGAATTACGGTGTATAATCTTAAACTGTTGACATACCTCTTTTATCAAATTGCTGTTAAGATTAGCACCATTATCCGTGATGATCACTTTTGGGACCCCAAATCTACAGATGATATGGGAGTGAACAAAATCCACCACTGCCTTCTTGGTTACCGACTTGAAAGTTTTAGCTTCAACCCACTTAGTGAAATAGTCGATGGTCTCACAAGAATGAACCTATGACCGTTGGTAGCTGCCGGCTCAATAAGTCCAATGACATCCATGCCCCAGGCAATAAATGGCCATGGCGCTGACATTGTATGCAATTCTGTCGGCGGAGAATGAATCAAATCTCCGTGTATCTAACATTGATGGCATTTCCGCACGAAATTGATACAATCACGCTCCATGGTGAGCCAATAGTACCCTGCTCGAAGAATCTTCTTCGCCAATATATATCCGCCCATATGCGGCCCACAAACTCCAGCATGTACCTCTGTCATAACTATCGTGGCTTGACTAACATCTATACATCTCAGCAATCCCAAATCTGGGGTTCTTTTGTACAACACTCCTCCACTGAGGAAGAATCCACTTGACAATCGCCGGATGGCTCTTTTTTGATCTCCGGTGGCCTGCTCGGGTATATCCCCATCCTGAGGTACTCCTTGACGTCGTAAAACCATGGCTCGCCATCCACTTCTTCCTCTATCATGTTGCAATAAGCATGCTGATCACGAACCTGGATGTGCAACGGGTCAACATGAATTTTGTCTGGGTGGTGCAACATCGATGCTAAAGTGGCCAATGCATCGACAACCTCATTGTGAACTCTTAGGATGTATCTGAACTCCACTGATCAAAATCGCTTGCTCAGATCGTGCAAACATTGTCGATATGGTATGAGCTTCAAATCCCGTATTTCCCATTCACCCTGAATCTAATGCACCAGGAGGCCCGAGTCTCCCAAGACCAAAACGTCCTGGACATCCATGTTTGCAGCTAGTCGCAGACCCAAAATGCATGCCTCATACTCAGCCATGTTGTTGGTACAATAGAAACGCAGCTGAGCTGTAACAGGATAATGACGTTCTGTTTCAGAAATAAGTACTGCTCCTATTCCAACTCTCTTTGCATTTGCGGCTCCATCAAAGAAAAGTTTCCAACCTGGTTCCTCAGGTAATTCCAACTCATCTATATGCATTACCTCCTCGTCAGGAAAATACGTCCTCAACGGCTTGTATTCTTCATCAACAAGATTCTCAGCCAAGTGATCAGCCAGTGCTTGGGCTTTCATGGTCGTCCTTGTCACATAGACGATGTCAAACTCCGTGAGTAATATTTGCCATTTCGCTAACCTCCCTGTGGGCATAGGCTTCTAGAAAATATACTTTAGTGGATCCAAGCGTGAAATGAGATAAGTAGTATATGAGGACAAATAATGCTTCAATTTCTGGGCCACCCAAGTTAGGGCGCAACATGTCTTCTCAAGTTGAGTGTACTTAACCTCATATACTGTAAACTTCTTGCTGAGATAATAGATGGCTTTCTCCTTCCTTCCTGTAATGTCGTGTTGCCCTAACACGCAGCCAAACAAATTCTCTAGGACCGTTAGATAAAGAATTAACGGTCTCCCCGGCTAAGGTAGAACCAACACAGATGGATTTGATAAATATCCTTTGATCTGGTCAAATGCCTCCTGACATTCTGCTATCCATTCTACCGCGACATCCTTCTTCAGTAGTCGAAAGATGGGTTCACAAGTTGCTGTGAGTTGAGCAATAAATCTGCTTATGTAATTCAACCTTCCCAACAGACTCATTACTTCTGTATTGTTCTTCGGCGGTGGAAAATCTTGGATAGATTTGATCTTTGATGGGTCCAGTTCAATACCTCGCCGACTGACGATGAATCCCAACAACTTTCCAGATGGAACACCAAAGGCACATTTGGCCGGGTTGAGCTTAATATCATACCTTTGAAGTCTTTGAAAAAACTTCCTTAGGTCTGCTACGTGGTCTTCCTGATGCTTGGATTTTATGATCACATCGTCTACGTACACCTCAATCTCTTTGTGTATTATGTCATGAAACATAGTGGTCATTGCTCTCATGTACGTTGCCCCAGCATTTTTCAAACCAAATGGCATTACCCGGTAGCAATAAGTTCCCCACGGCATAATGAATCCCGTCTTTTCCGCATCTTCTTCATCTATCAGAATCTGATGATACCCAGCATAGCAATCTACAAAAGATCCGATCTCATGTCTGGCATAATTATCGATCAAGATATGGATGTTGGGTAAAGGAAAGTTGTCCTTTGGGCCTACCCTGTTCTGATTGCGGTAATCGACACACACCCTGATCTTCCCATCTTTCTTCGGCACCGACACCACATTAGCCAACCAATCAGGATATCGAGTGACATGAATAACATTTTCTTGCAACTGCTTGGTTACTTCCTCTTTAATCTTCACGCTCATATCCGTCTTGAACTTTCTCAATTTCTGCTTGACGGGAGGGCATGCCGGGTCAGTGGGCAATTTGTGAACCACTAAATCCGTGCTTAACCCCGGCATATCATCATACGACCATGCAAAAACATCTTTGAACTCAATAAGTGTTTTGATTAATTCTTCCCTGATATTTGGTGCAATGTGGATGCTTATTTTAGTTTCCCTGATATCGCCTGCATCTCCTAAATTGATGGCTTCTGTGTTATTTAAGTTGGGCCTGGATTTTTCTTCAAACTGGCTTAGCTCTCTATTTATTTCTTCGAAGGCTTCATCCTCATCGTATTCCGATTCATTATCATAATCAACCTCTTGTATGGTTAGTTCGGAATCAGATTGATCTTTTAGACTAGGTTGAAGATCCGTTGTGCATGCCATGTCGTTAAGACCAGTATAAAAAGAACTGTTCAGAAAAAGAAAAGAAGGAAACAAAAATTAAAAATAAGGAATGAAGAAGAAACTTTTCATTTTATTGAATTATGGGATACCAAGGTTTCACACTTTGTTGAGCAATAATAAAAATAAAAAGGAATCTGGATTACAACCTTGGAATAATCCAGAAAACAAGAAGGAAAATCAGAGTCAACTACCAGGACTCCCTCCGAGTAGGAAGAGGAGTAGCTGTCCAATTGTTGACATTGGCCCTAGGCCCCACAAACTGTATGTCTGCCTTACTGGAACCTTCTCCAGCTTCTATCATGTTGACATCAGCGAACATTCTTTCAAAGCCCTCATTCAAATCTCCATCTGGCCCGATCAGAGGTCCGAGAACTTCCGGGACCGGCAACTTTCTGAACCCTACTTTGACAAATGATCTGGATAGGCGCGGGATTGGCTTAGGAAGGACCCAGACTCTTTTCTTCAACTTGCGGGCCCGCTTTACATCCGCTGCGGTAGGCTTGAATCTCAACCCAAAAGTATCCAGGTTCTTGGGCAAAGAAACTGGCTGGACCATTCCCTGCAGATCAATCCCCAAACCTTTTCCTGGTACAAACCCGCTGTTCAACATCTCTGAGGCTATCTTGAAGGTTGGAGCTGTGATTATGGGAAGTGGAAGACCCCCACCCTCAGGAATTTTGTCTACTGAGACTGCGTCAAAAACCTGATAAACCCATGGGCCCTTGTCATCGTCGGTTTCTATGAAGGGCACAATGGCATCGCTAACGGCATGTGTACCGTCATCCCCGTGTACCACAATCTCTTGTCTATCCCATTCAAATTTGACCATCTGATGCAGTGTAGAAGGCACTGCTTTGGCTGCATGGATCCAGGGTCGTCCCAACAGAAGATTATACGACACCGCCACATCTATCACTTGAAATTCCATGGTGAACTCGACTGGACTAATGGTTAATTCTAGTACGATATCACCCACTGTGTCAGTACCGCCCCCATCAAAACCTCGGACGCAGACACTGTTCTTGTGGATCCTATCATCAGCAACCTTTAGTTTGTTTATAGTGGCCAAAGGACAGATATTGGCACTTGACCCATTATCAATTAGTGCTCGAGTGACCACCGATTCTTCGCATTTCACCGTCAAGTAGAGTGCCCTGTTGTGTTCTATACCCTCTACCGGTAACTCATCATCGGAGAATGTCACTCGGTTTACTTCGAAGATTTTGTGCGCTATTTTCTCCAAATGGTTCATTGAGAGCTTGTCCGGGACATGGGCTTCGTTCAGAACCTTCATTAAGGCCTGACAATGATCGCTTGAATGGATCAACAAGGATAGCAACGAAATCTGGGCTGGGGTCTTCCTCAACTGCTCTATAATTGAGTAGTCCTGTGCCTTCATCTTCTTCAAAAACTCCTCTGCTTCTTCCTCCGTCACTGGCTTCTTTATTGTTACAGGATTGGTCCTTCTCAATTTTGTAGGAACAAAACACCTTCCCGAACGAGTTAACCTCTGGGCCTCGCATACTTCTTCCACAACCTCCTTCCCTTTATGCATCACTGTTACTTGACTGTAGCTCCATGGCACAGCTTTCTCACTTGTTATCGGCAACTGCATTACTGGCCTGATAACAACTGGTTCTACATGGACCCCCTTTACCACCAACACTGGTGTGCTTGATACTCCTTGCAGCACTGCCTTGACTGACTCTGGCTTCTTCGCAGCAGTAGACGAACCTTTCCCCACTACCACAAATGGCTTGTCATCTACCTTTCCCAACTGTACCACTGCCTTTCCACTGGTCGAATTTTCGTTTGGACTGGCACGAATCATCATTATCGTTTGTGAGGGTGTTTTAAGTTTCCCTCCTTCGTGCACTAGTTCGATCATGTGGGCCTCATGGTGCACTAGTAACGGGTTTTCATCGATGTTGGGTGCCTCTGGTGCCTGAACCTCGATCCTATTTGTGTCAATAAGATCTTGTACGACAGTCTTCAACTTCCAACACTTCTCAGTATCGTGCCCGGGAGCCCCCGAACAATATTCACAGCTTACTAAGTGGTCCAGATTTTTGGGAAGGGGATTTGGCAATTTGGGTTCAACAGGACTTAATAGGCCTATCTGCCTCAACTTGTGGAACAGAGTAGTATAGGTTTCTCCCAACGGAGTGAATGTCCTCGGCTTCTGCATCCTTTCATTCCTGAAAGCCTGATTTCCGCGGAAGCTTGGCCCTGAAGGATACCTATAGGCCCTTGGTGGTGGATATGTGTTTTGTGGAGGTGGATATCTGTTTTGTGGAGATGGATATATATGTTGGGGAGCCGGCGCACGCCATTGTGGGCGAGCCAGAGGCTGGGTGTAAGTTTGGGCGTGATGGACGGAGAAATGTGGCTCTTGTGGTGGATAATAGGGTTGTGGAGGGTTGTATGGAGTGTGTGGATAGTTTGGGTAATGGGGTATGGGTTGGTAGCGAGGGGAAGGACCTCTGGATTTGGACCAAGTACCTGCTTCGACTGTTGCGACCTCCTCTCTCTTCTTTTTCCCGAGCGCACCTCCCGTGCCGCTTTGGATAGCCTGAGTTGTGGCCTTGATCGAAGAATAACTCATTATCTTGTTAGACCTGACTCCCTCTTCAACCATGCTGCCCATTTTTACTACTTCATTGAAATATTTACCAATTGACATCACTAGGTGACCAAAGTAAGTTGGCTCCAAAGTTTGTAAGAAGTAGTCCACCATTTCACCTTCCCTCATTGGCGGATCGACTCTTGCTGCTTGTTCTCTCCAACGGAATCTGAATTCCCTGAAGCTCTCTCCAGGTTTTTTCTCAAGTTTTAACAGTGTGAGACGGTCGGGGATGATATCAAGGTTATACTGGAAATGACATGCAAACGCTTGTGCTAGATCGTCCCAGGTATACCACCTGCTAGGATCCTGCCTCGTGTACCATTCTAATGCAGACCCGCTTAAACTTTGACCGAAATAAGCTATCAGCAACTCATCCTTTCCACCTGCTCCTCTCATCTTACTGCAGAAACTTCGTATATGCGCCATGGGATCACCATGTCCCTCATATAGATCAAACTTTGGCATCTTAAAACCTACCGGCAATTGAACATCGGGGAAGGGACAGAGATCTTTATAAGACACACTGACTTGGCTGCCCAATCCATGCATATTCCTGAAGGATTGCTCCAGGCTTTTCACTTTACGAAGCACTTCGTCCTACTTCGGATTCTTAGCTGGCCTCTCAGTTTCTGTCGGGAGCTGAAGGTGAGGGGTGTAAGTGTATGACTCGGGTGGTTTGAAGGTGAGTTCACGAGGATAGTATTGATTGTCGTGAACCTGAAACACTAGTTCATCGGATGATTTTTGCAATATGGCGGGTGGAGGTGCCACGAACACAGGAACAGCTGGTGGAGAAGGGTTTTGTTTGGGTGGTGAAGCTTGGGGATTATAGGAAGTTTCCCCTTGATAGTATTGGGCAATGGGGAAGCTCGTTGATGGACCAGTGGAAGGGTGTTCCGGAATCCGAGCTGGTGAAAGGGTAGGAGTAGGGGGAAGTATTGGTGGTGTTTGTCCCTTAGCCCAGGCTAGGTGCATCCCAGCTATCTCTTGTCTCAACCTGTCTACTTCCTCCTTAATCATTTGCATCTCTGTCTTTTCCTCCTCAACACTTTTGTCCGAACCAGACAAGCTTTCCGGAATGGGCCCTTTTGATCTTGTGTGGTAATGGTAATCTGCCAGAACGATCTAACGAGCTAACTGTTTTGAAATCTCTTTCTCTGGTATAAACAACAAACTTGTTAGCGTTAGAATTTAACATATATTGCAATTTCACATTGGGGAATGCAATGTTCCTAGGCAGTTTAACCATTTCTAACATGTCTTTGCTTCGACTGCATGCGTCATTCCGGCTTATGTCCTTTCTTTTATTCACTTTGCCTTTTCTTTTTCTTTTTAGTGGTGGTCGGATCTTATGTGGATTGCCTACGTATCATGTCCCCGCATGAATCAGACCGGGCGTAGTTCTGCCCAACATAAACTAAACTTTGTAAACAAGACCCCTTTCTTAAAAAAAAAATCAAAATTTCGGCAGGGTTTTGACACTACTTGGACATTGGTTTTATTTTTCTAAAAAATAAGTAGTTATCTCCCTACACTGCTATATTTGTTTTTCACAATTTTTCTTTCAAAAATTCCCGATTTCAGAAGCCGGTCAACATGCAGATCCGAAGCAAATAAATGTGCAAAACAAACAAGATGCAACATGATGGTCTTTTTTCATTTTAGGTTGCTTGTCCTAGACGGACCCAACCCCTGTGTTGAGTCCCCTAAGTCAAATGCAACATGATGCAAATAAACGTTCCTACTAGGGATCCGGCATGAAGTCAAGTTATTCTAGGTTCAACCTGGGTATATGTTCTAGACAGTGTACCCGAGCGGACAACTCGAGTTGAGGAAGGAGCTCCTTTCCGGGAACCAAAAGGCTAGCCGACTTAGAAACTTTCCAAGCCTCTTTTATTTCAGGGTATGACGCTAACAGAATAGGGAGTCTCAACCAGTAAGCACATCCCCGGAGATGAGAAGAGAACATTTCGGCACAGTTTATATGTACAGTTCAAATAATATCAAAGCGGTAAAAAAGCATCATTTTGCACATTTAGGCCAAAATATGTAATAAGATCAAATAATAAATAAAGCCAAATATAACAATTCATCTAAGCTCGAATTTTGAACCCTGAACCAGAGATTTTGGGTTCGGTCCCCAACAGAGTCGCCAGAGCTGTCACACCTCCTTTTTCTACTACACCCCCGCTAAGGGACGTAAAGGGAGTTTTTCCAATTAAAGGACAATGGAAACGGAATTTATTTATTTATTTCAGAGTCGCCACTTGGAAGATTTATGGGGTCTCAAGTCACCGGTTTTAATCCCGAATCGAGGAAAAGAATGACTCTATTTAACAGTCTGCACACCAGAAATCCGGATAAGGAATTCTATTAACCCGGGAGAAGGTGTTAGGCATTCCCGAGTTCCGTGGTTCTAGCACGGTCGCTCAACTGTCATATTCGGCTTATATATCTGATTTTTGATACATGTTGGATCTATGTGCAAATTTTAACTATGTATCACTTTTATTATTATTATTTTTACCGAGAATTTGCAACATCGTGAAAATACATCTCGAACCACGTCACATCAATGCACCCGTGGTTATTGACACATTTCAACTCTGTTGAGATTTGGATTTGGGTTACATAAATGTGCACCCTGGTTTATGAAAAAAAACTTTATTAAAATATCGCCCTTAAAGCCACTATACATTTTTAACTTTGCGTAGCCATGGAAAATTCACTAAATGATACACCTTGATTTCTAAAGGATTAAAGTTAATTAAATGAGGGCTATAATTGTTGGCCTGGCTAATATGGCACATCTCAAACCAATTGAAAGAGTCTAATTAATTAAGGTGAGTTTAAAGGAATTCTAATTATTTTTAGGCTAATGTTCAAACTAACTTAATAACTATTGGGTTTGTATTAAATTGAAGCTAAGCGTTCAGCTGAAATGGCGTTGGGCTGGCAGCTGGCCCAAATGAGTTGCAAGGCTATACATTCCTTATTTCATAATGGCCTTATGGCTTAAACAATTATCGAAACGGCTCATTAACAGAATAATTCAGAACCAATATCAGCACAACCAAACAAATATTATATGACATCATTCAAAATCTCAAGTTCGTTCGCCTCTGTTTTCGTTGCTTTAGACATAAGCTTTTCGGTAACAATAATCAACTAGTATTCAAGCATGAAGAAATGGGTTGTTATATTTCCTTTTAATGGATTTTGTTGCCTGGACTCCTGGAAAGAACATGGTATAGACATAACAAAAACACAATAGAGTGTACCCTTTGCCAATTAGCAGTAAACAATAAATCACAAACATATTTCAATCAGTCACCAAAGTGGAGCCATAATAGGAATCAAACTTCCAACAAATCTAGAAGGCCAACAAAACTTTATAACAATTGAGTTCTACCTTAAAATCACAAACAAACAGATATGCTAACCAATGGCTGAATACATTCTAATGCCAACAATCACAAAATCATCCTTTAAGTAAGCTCACTCCTAAAATACTGGTGCAGCAGTTATAACCACAAACTCTAGCTAAAATCATGTTAGGGTAAGGCACACTGACAACCTAGCAGCTCAAAGTTATAAACTAATAGCATGTCAACATGAGCCTAGCAGTTCAAATTTGTAAATTAAAAGCATGTCTATATGAACATAGCAGTTTAGTTAGCTCTTAATTACAATTCGTATGTCTCCATTATTCACATAATACAAAACACATAGCCAATATTGACTAGGTATAACTGACTAACAATTCATCCAATTATAAACCACAGACAGCCTACTAATGAACACAAATCTGTAAATACTTCCATTTTTTGTGAACTTCAAGGAACTACATCAAAGGAGTTCGAAATATGCACTTGGTATTGTCAACACAAGAAGAAGAAGAAGAAAAGAGTCAGCAGCAGCAGTAGTAGCAAACAGAAGTGGCAACAGCAGTGCAGCAACAAATAACCAGCAACTATAAACTTCCCCAAGTATAGAGCAGAAGTAAAAGGAAGAAGGTTCTAGCTCTTTCAGTTTCTAAACCAGGCAATAAAAAATAGCTATTCTTTTTCAACTTTTCAGCTTTTAGAATCCATATTTTTTCTCTCCTTTTCCAGTCCTGGTCTTCCCCTCTTATACAGACCTGCCCTACTTTCAAACTTACTGCCCGACCCCCTTCTCCCACTAAAAATCTGAATTTTCCACTTAAAATCCCACTAAGGAAAACTTTTCCTTATTTTCAGCCCCCCATTCCCTTTTGTTCCCTATTAGTGTATTAATTTAAAGATACTAATATCCCACTAACAAAACACTAACATTAAAATATTATCCTAACTATTTCATTCCCAAATTACCCCTGAAACCCCTTTATATTACTGCCCCTAATACAATTATTCAACTGTATTAAAACTTTTAATTCTGAAATCTGTTCAAGCTAACAAAGATTTAAAAACTAAATCTGACTAATAGCTATAACCAAACTTATTGACAGCTGAATGACTAAGGTCGAATCCCAATTGAAACAAAATGAACTGAATTTAAATCACCACACAGAACTCAACAGAATCATTTAAACTGAAATTGAACAATTGAATCAAAATGCACATGAATGCATGTAACATGAATGCAGGTTCATTGTCAGCTTATTGACAACGCTCTGAAGCTAGGTGTCCATAGATCAAACATACGCAACAACCATTTGACGAGCTTATTGGTTTACAAACAAGAACGAACTAATCGACGAAACTATTTATAACCTATGTTATTAATAGACAGAACATAAATTGATAGAGAAGAGAGAACATAATGGACAATAGACGAATTGCAATGAACAGAATCTATGTAAACCAAGAGTTGATTGAACTACTCAAACAACATTGAAATATTTAATTTAACCAAAATCAGAAAAAAAAGAAAAAGAAACAGAATATATATACTGGATTAACTTAAACTAAAAACCTTAAAGAAACGGCTAATCACACAGACAAACAAACATATAGAAAAAAAAGAAAAAAAGTTAAGAAGAACTCACTGTTCTTTTCTCGGATTTCATCCATACGCCCTTTCGAACTTGATTTCCAGTTAGTATTATACGTCTATTTCATCAGAAATAGACTTATAATACTAACCAGAAACTATTCGATCCTGATAGCTTTGAAACAATCTCGAACTGTCGAGCCCTAGATCCGCCATTCGATGAGTTTTTACTCGGATTTGAACCAATCTGGTTAGGGATTAGCAACGAGGAGGTCAAGGGGATTATTGGGCATGATTTTGGGGTTAAGTGGACAAGCTAGGGTTTGGGACGGGGTCTTTGATCGAAGATTCAAAAAGCTGGGATATGATTCGAGGACAAAGGAGTGGGGATTCACGTTGAGGGCAGTTAGAAGGCTCAGGGGTGTTAATTTCAGGGCCATCGGAGCCGGAGCCGTCACCGGAAGGCTGTGGTGAATGGTGAAGGCTACTAGGGTTCGTCACTTTAAATCTAGATTCGAACCGTTCTAGAGATGTTCGAGGGAATCTAACTACGGATTATGAAAGAGGGGATCAAGGGGGTTTTGGGGGGTGAGTTAGGTGGCGAACGGAGCCGGCGCCGCCGGGTTTATGGTGAAGGGGTGGGGTGGCGGCTATTAGGGTTCCTCGTCTCTGAAAGAGACGAGGTTTGGGAGAGAATGAGAGGGGGGGCTTGGTTTGGGGGCGGGGTTCGTTTGGACAAATATATATACTGAGGGTGAGGTTAAATCCAGGCCGTTCGATCAAACGAGATCAATGGCTTGGATTGTTTGATTGGTTTGAACGGTGACGTTTGTTAAGGTTAGAGGCTGGATCGAGTTCAAGGGGAAACGGTTCAGGTCGGGTAATGGAAATGGGGCAAAGTTCTGGTCGTTGGATGTGGATGAATGGACGGTTGAGATCTATTGAAATCAAAATGACGTAGTTCTGTCCCTATACTACGTCGTTTCGATGGTTTCAGAGGCTAGAAGTTTGGACCGGGTATGAGGCATGTTTTTGGGCTGGGTTAATTGATTTGGGCTTTGGGATTTAATTTAGATTTAGCCCAAATTTTATTTCCTCTCTTTATTAACTCTTTTTTTTTCTTCTTTTCCTCTTAAAAATTAAAACTCAAAATCTTAAATTAAATTATAAAACACCAAATTAACTTAAAAATACTAATTAACTCTAACTAATAATTATCACAAATAATTAAATGACAAATTAAAAGAAAATCACACAATTTAACTAAAATTACAAAAATATGTTATTATTATTTTTTGAATTTTTATTTTTGTAAAACACCTAATTATTAATTAATTCCAAAAATATAAAAATCCAATCCTAAATGCAAATGCTATATATATATTTTTTAAATTTTTTAATGCATTAATAAAATTAAACATGCACACAGATCTATGCAAATAAATAGAAAAATCGCACAATAAAATTAAACATGCACACAGATCTATGCAAATAAACAGGAAAATCGCACAACATTCCCTAAAAATAAGACCTAATTTTGGGAATTATTTTGGGGTAATTCGTATGAGACAAAAATCACGTGCTCACACTAATTACCAGTTTGTTTAGAACATGAGGACCGTTTATACCTCTGTATTTAGACTAGGTGTGATTGAATAAGTGCGATCCTATAACATGATGTCAAATGCAGCAGATGCATAATAACTCAAACAGGATTTCTAAATGCATATCAAGTTATGCACACTTACAAAATAGGCAGGGGTGGCAGTTTTTTTTATGTTGTTTACCTAAAGTAGGATTTCTAAGTGCAGAGCATGGTTGCAATATGGTGAGTGCATGAATAACAAATTGTGTCAACACGTTTACCCTAAGGCAGGATTTCTAAATGAAATTTCAAAACATGTTTACGTGGGTAGAATCGCATAATAACAACTTATTTTATTGTTATTATCTATCCTATAGACAAGATTTCTAAGTGTGGATGAGATGCTGAAAACAGTACATATAAATCCTAAATAGCATGATATCTAATGCATGGCATGCTTGGCATATTGTACCTAAACATGGCTGTTATTGCGCATAGAGAAAGTAAACCTAGGAACATGATTTCTACTCTGGATTATACTATAGCATGCATATTACCCACCCCTTTTCACTATCCAACCCCAGAGTCGTTTACAAATTATTACAGACCAATACTGAAATGAATTACATAAGAAAAGTAAAAAAAAATTACACCATAGAGAGCCTGAAACAGGCTCAGACTTTCAGCACCTGATTAGGACTTCCTCCTTGAGTTATGTAATAAATCACCTCAAGTGCCAAGATTATTCCATAGTCTCTCATATCTGGGTGTGTCAGAGTTCCCTAAGGACCTCAAGGGATCCCGGGCAGTGTTCACACCTAGATTTCATAGCCAAGACAGAGTAAGTGCAGTGTGGAAAGGCCAGCTTTTATGTGTCCAAGTTCAGAGGGAGCTCAAGGGTCCCAAGGCAAGGCTCACACAAAAGGGGCAGAACCTAGTGGTCTAAGAGTATATGTGAGAGTGCTTGACATAGATTTAAAAGAGTTGAGTTGGAAACAATTTTGACAAAGCAATAGAAGAGTTGTATCAAATAGGGAAAGGAATTACTTATAAGACTGATTTTACCAAAGTAGGAGTAGTAAAAGCATGTAGCATGTAATAAGGGGTAAGTACAGAATATTTTCAAGTAAGGAAAGTACACGTTAAATAACTAACAGCATATTTGTGCACATAAATAAGGTAGAGTACAATTTTAATCCTGAAAGTTAGTTCAAAGAATCACGAATGAGATTGAAAATCACAAGGAATCAGCTCTAACTAAGGAAAGTATCACAAAAGTAAGGAAGCAATTCGAAAAATCAGTACAAAATTACAAGGAAAATACACAAAATCACATATTAAGGGAAGATATCACAGGTTTAAGGAGATTACACAAAATCAATATAAATTATGTGAACAATCAATAAAACAAATAATCGGACCTATTAAACGATAAATAACACGTGTTGAATAAAAATCAGAGAAACCCTAATAACAAATTAGAGCAGGAAGCACAAGAGCATATAGAACATACATGAAACCTAGAATGTTCATGAGAGACATGCAAACACATCGCAAACAGACTCAAACTTCAAATCGAACCCAGAAGTATTAGGGTTTCTTAAAAAAAATGAATCGAGCAAAAGGAAAGACCCAAGTGATGTTTGAACATGCTAAAAATCACAAAGTAATTGCTAAAAATCAGAAAGAAATCATTTTTGCAAAACGGTTTTGAAACCCTAGTCTGGAAAATGAGGAAATCGTCTTGAAATTAGAGAAATCTTTTGAGGAAAATAGGTGAGAGCCTTAAAAGACACATAGATCCATCACAGCTCTAAAAAGATCGGAGGATTTAAAGATAGGGTTCCAAGAAAAGTAGTAGAGATGATAGAATAGGTCAAGAACCCATAGATCCGTAATAAAACAAGAAGAAGTTCTTACTCACAAACGGAAAATGGCCTGAGACAGGCTGATAAACAAAGTTCCAAACCGGAACCAGTTGGGGTTCCATTGAGAAAATCTCAAGGATCCAAGAAATCAAAGAGCCATGGCGTGTGGAAGACCAGGTCCGGTCGGAGAAGACATAGAAACATCGTAGGAGGGGTTCACGCTAGTGACGGCGTTTTAGGATTAGGGTTAGGTCTCAGGGATAATTTGGAGAGGAACGGATTCAAGGGCGGTGCAAATGAGAGAATGGGTACGTCTCATACGCCGGGACGTACCCATTTTCGTTAGATTAAAAAAGGAAAGACATAACGTGGATCGTTGATCTGGGAGATCAACGGTCGAGATTAAATGGGGTAGGTGGGTTCCGGGTTTGGGTATGGGTTAATAAGGTGTGGGTTGGGTTTTTAATTTTAAAATTGTGCAGGGAATTGGGGTCCGATTTGGTATAATTGAAAGCCAATTTGGCTATAATTTAAATAGCCAGTTTTTCCCTATATAATTTCTAGAAAATAATTTAAAATGCTAAAATAATTTATAATACATAATTAGCAATTTAAAAATACAGGATTCAATTTTAAGCATATAAAACATAATTAAATCTTAAAAGGGCTAATATTGCAATTATGTGCAATTTAGCTTGAAAAATACTAAATGTAATTATAAAAATATATAAAGATTACCTTAGCCATATTTTGGCATAAATATAGAAATCCAATAGATGAATTATCAAAACAAAAATTTTGAAAATAATTATTGGGAATTTTATGGATAAAAAGGGAGAAAATAAATCAATTTAAAACCTTAAAATTATGAAAAAATAATAAAACCTTGGATATGCTTATATATGCATATATATATATATATATATATATATATATATATATATATATATATATATATATATATATATATATATATATATATATATATATATATATATATATATACTATTTTGAAGGTATTTTACATATTGAAAATATATAGGAAAAAATTGGGTATCAACATGTGATCGTCCTCGACCCTTATTTTTGACTGGCACCTGTTGTGGATGTCGGCCTAAGTTACTGCCGGGTACTCTACCAAATTTTGTTTTAGTTGCTGCAAAGCCAAGGAGCTTTGGGGGTTAAGTCCTTCAGTGAATTCCTGAACGGATCAATCATTCGCAGCCGGAGGCAAGTCCATCCGTTACACTTGAAACCTTGATATGAATTCCTGAGCATTTCATTGTCTCTTTGTTTTACCTTGAAAAGATTCGATTTTCTGGTCTCAAACTTGATGGCCCAACATGCGCTTTAACAAGCATCTGCAAGCATAGCAAACGAATCAATAGAATTTGGGGGTAAGTTGTGATACCATATCATTTCTCCGTTTGACAGAGTTTCTCCAAACTTCCTTAGCAAAACCGACTCGATCTTATCATTTTCCAGGTCATTCTCCTTGATGGCACAAGTGTAGGAGGTCACGTGCTCATCTGGATCTGTGGTTCTGTTATATTTTGGAATCTCGGGCATACGAAACTTCTTCGAGATTGGCTTCGGTGGTGCGCTCGGAGGAAAAGATTTTTGGACGAATTTCTTGGAGTCTAGGCCTTTCAATATCGGGGCGCTCTTGGTATTTGATTGACCCTAGAGTTATAGGTATTCACTTTTTTTGTCGTTGGCCTCAACTTTCTTCTCCCATAATTCCACCCGCTTTGTCAGTTCCTCAAGAATTTTTATTATTTCCAGGTTGGTCCCGGGCTCAGCTTCACCTGGCCTTTCTGTGACCTGCTCATTTCTTCAGGTGTTTTCTCGGATGGTTCGAGCTCAACTCTGCTGGGATCGCGACTTTGACTCTGTAGTTGCGCTATCGCCGCCTATTGGTCCTGTAATATTTCGAAGATCACCCGCAGATTGATCCCATCACCTTTACCTTCGGGTGGACTCCGAGCCATCGTCGGCTTCTCCATGAACGTTGTTCTCAGGGTCGGTCTGCAGGTTGGCGTCGATGGCCACATGCGAGTTGGCATCGACTGGGTCTATAACTGGGACTCCGTTGGGATCAGCAGGGGGCACCTCGTTGCTAGGAACCATATTGTTGTTCCACCAGATGGCCAGACTCAATATCAATGTTCAAATGAGCGGACTGAGAGTTTGACATTTTTAGGTTGACCTGAAATTAAAATCTCAAAGAACAAGCATACAATAAAGTTTGTTATGGAAATTTGTATCAAACCACCGCTATTATCCTTAGCCCCACAGTGGACTCCAAACTGTTTATCCTTAAAAATGGATAACAACTAAATTTATACGCGATTTTAAGGATATGTAGATTAATTCAATACAAGTGATCAATAATGTTAGATAAACAATTAAGGATAAAATAAACAACCAAACCAGTTATGATGTTAAGTCCGAGCACGAATCTGAGCATGGTGATTGTTCTGTCCTTGATTCGGAGCCAAATATTTATGAATAACTATGAGCAAAAATAAGAATTTTGAATAACTTAGAAGCAAAGAAAATAAGTTTATATTGCATTGGTATGCGTGTTACAATATCTCTCTTGAATAAAAATTACCCCTTTTATATAGTAGGAGAGTTTCATCTCTAGTACAAATCTAAGAAAGGTAAAAATCTTTTTTTTTCGTTAATCACTATCTGCTGCCAATATGGGCCGAGATCTATGCCATGATATCCGGTTGGGTTCGGATATCACGACCCCTTGTTAGTCCGTGTGCAGATGTTTGGTAATGCTTTCCGAGGTCTTGGAGCTCGAATTGGATCCGGGGGCGAGGTCTCTATGGCTCCGGTGGTAGGTGCTTTGTTCGGGCCTTAGTACGAGAGGTTCCTAAATTCGATTCTGATTCCTTGTAGTTTTGTCCTTGCTTCGTTTGCCCCACCGAAAAATCGCGGTGTTCATTACCCCCGATTTTTCCTATATACAATATACTTTTATCATATTCTTTCTAAAAAGAAAAATAAGTAATTTGATTAACAAAATTGTTATATATAGGGTTGGACCAGTGCACATATTAACTATGCTATAGAATCGTAATTTAACTACTAGTACTCCCATAAGTTTAGAAAAAGGTTAAATAATAATAATAATGGTAAAAGTAAAAAATTAATTAGTTCTCTTTTGATTTACTAAAGTGGATAAGCACAAGAAAAAATTTATTTAATATATACAAGTAAAAAAAACGGAGGGAGTAGGTTGCCCTACAATATAATTATCTAATAAGGGAGGTTAGCGGATTAGAGACTTTGAGATTTGCGTTATTCTGATTTTAATTAGGCCAGCTAACCGATGACAAGACTACTAACTATATTAAATACATATCTTTTTTTTTCTTCGCTTAATTGGTGCATATCTCTTCCTAATAAATTTGATAAGAATTTAATATAAGATGGTGCATGAATGCGGATCCATAATTAACACTATTGACTTGAAAACAATTAGGACCATGTTTTTTTAAACTATCGTCCCGTTTAATCTTTTCCTAATTTAAGCTCTTAGCAATCCATCACGTGAACCAAGCAATTCAATACATTTTTATGAGTGACTAATCAAATTTGTTGTATTTGATGGACACCTTCTTGGCGTTTCTTTATTTAATTTCTTCCTTTACTTTACATCAAACTGGTCGAACCTATCAAGTTTGTCACAATTTAATGTCCCATTTCAGTTGTACAAAGCATGTGGCTTTAAAGTAGACGCTATATATAAAGTAAAGGAGAATCTTAGAGGTTTTACCAAGCATGGCTTTGGAATAGGAGTATCAATAAATCAAAGGAACTTATAAGCAATGGACGAAGTTCTCAGTTGCTTAAATACTTATTTAAGATAGATGGAAATTTAGTAAATAAACTTAATAAGTAAATTTGTAGTCTATGACTCTGTAAAAACGAAAAGATTCATTACAATTACTTTACTTGAGGTGGGTGGATGGGGAATAAGGGGCTTATCTTAGTTATTAATAACTGAATAAAGAGATCTATATTTGTGATATTTCAATAGACAAGTGTAATGTTAGACATGTGATCAGAGTGGGATCCTACAAATTAAGATCAAACCATGGTATGCATTGCTATGATCTTTCCTTGTTCTACAGTCCAATCAGTCCATAAAATATACATGCTAATCATACCTTCTGTTTAATATATATTATTCACAACCAAATTTAGAAACTCGCATCCCAGAGATCTGATCATGTTGTATTTGCAAAAGGACAGTCAATTTACTTTCAAACATTTCAAAGAAAAGTTTAAAATGAAATTTTAGGGGTTTGCTAGTAAATTCTTTGATTATCTTTACATAATTTACCAAGTGGCGCTTGATACATCTTCTTGAAGTCTTTCTAACTTCCGTGATAATGATTTTATTATCTAATTAAAAAAATAATTTATCATAAAATTACGTGTGTTTATATGCTAACCAATGGTATAATTAAACACAGGAAACACATTTTGGAGATACTATAGGGTTAGTAAATATAGGGAGTCAACCAGCCATGAGTTGATGAGGGAAAATCACGCCAAAAAATAAAAGTTTTAGGATAAATAGAATTAATTGAGACATAATATATGAATTGTAAGTTTAGCTCTCATAGGAAGAATGGAAGTGAAGTAAGATCAATTGGGATTATGATGTTTAAATGTGGACGATTCCAATATATAGGCTTGTTCTTCTAGAAGAATTATACGATAGATGTACATGTAGTACATAAATTTATAGTTGGATGAACGAGTAAGTACCGAGTCTCTGAGGTTTCTAACATGTCGACAAGATGAATGTTACAAAAATACAAGTGCATTAAGATGAATGTACAATCAGACAAGATTAGAAACGATAATATTATAGAGATAAACATTTTCAATTGTCATAAAACTCATTAATTCAGCACTATGTAATAATTAAGAGATCGTTTGGATTAGCTGATTTTAAGTAGCTGATTAGTATTAAGCAGCTACATGTTTGGGTACAAGTGTTGAAATTGATAATAAGTTGCTGCAGTATTTGAGAAAAAAGTGCTGATAAGCTCTTTTTCTGTTAAAATGACTTAAATAACCTTAGAACAATTTACACTTATAAGGACGTAATTTCTTCAAAATTTTAGATTCCAGATCGATTCAAATACAAAATATTCTATTTGTCATTTTATTTTAAATATAATTGTGCTTAGATAAGATAATTTTTTTGATAAATATAATTTATTTTATGATAAGCATATAATCATAAGTTATAATGATTAATAAATTGACAAGTTACTCAGTAAAAAATAAACCTAAATAGGACAAAATATTTGAAGAGAAACAAACATAGTCTTCATCACCACAATACTAGGGGTATACAAAGGAAACCGACAAACCGTACCAACCCGATAATCCGAGTCAAACCGAGAAAAAAAACCCGACTATGGGTTGGTTTGATTTGGTTTGGTGTAAGAAAAAAAATCTGACCATAATTGGTTTGGTTTGGTTTTAATTAAAGAAAGTCAAACCGAAACCAAACCAACCCGACATTACATATATAGAAATTTTAGATATATTTAATATATAAATATACTTATTGTGATGTAATTTATAAATATTTCTTAAAAGACTTCATAATTTTATCTTTTGAGATATTATTTCAAGGTTGGACTTAGAACTTTTGAATGTTCCAACAAGTTTTATAGCCATTAACATTAGTAAATTAAATAGTGCTAACAAAAGTTCAAACCAAAATCAAATCAATACTAATGCTAACAAAAGACATTTAATTCAATACTACGAATGAGAATGTATTGAATATCTATTTTTTGTTTTGCAATAATTTAGATAAAAATGCATAACCTATTTTTATTTTTTTTCTTTAGTGTTTAGTCTCATATTTAATACTCCCTTATTAGTCTATTTATTTTAGCATGACTTATTACTTTTAGATTATGTTTATTTTTATTATGGCTTTTTAATTAGCAATATTTATATTACATAATTTTATTGTCTTTAGTGTTGAATATTTTAGGATAATGCCATGACATATCTCATATTTTGTATTATTTTCTTAGAAAATACTTTATATAGTTGTATCTTACTAGGACTAAAGAAATATTTTGAGCATAATTTATATGTTTTGTTCTACGAAAATTTTACCGGGAAAAAAAACCCCCAAAAAATCCGAATAACCCGAAAACTCGAGAAAAATCGAGAGTGAAAAACCCTAGTTTTATTGGTTTGGTTTGATCTTTAGATTTACTAATCCGACACAATTGGTTTGGTTTGGTAATTGTAAAATCCGAACCAACCCGACCTATGTACACCCCTACACAATACTTAGAAAGCAATACACCAAAAAATTGATATGTACTCATTTAATACATATAGTTCAAAGATTAATACACAATCGCATAGATATAAATATGCAAAAGAATAGAGAATTTTTTTAACTTAAATAGTCAATGAGAATTGCAGACTTGAAGAGGCGGGGGAGGGGGTTTAGGTTGAATACTTGAGGCAATGAGTATCGATGCAAGAATTTTGTTCTAAAAAGGAATATTTTAAAGATAAAATAATAAAAATCTTGGTCAAACTTAAAGTGATTATAAGCCAAAAATTCATACGCTGGGGGTGACCAACTTACGGCTTTTGGCTTATAAGTATTTAGTTTATAAGCACTTTTAACTTTACCAAATACGTAGATAAGCCGAAAAGTACTTATAAGCTAGTTTGACCAGCTTATAAACTTAGCCAAATACCATCTAAGAAAGTACTTTGACATGGCAAAATTTAGCTCTTTGAGGTAACAAGGATAAAATGATGGACAGACAGATCTCTCTATAACAATATCCCTATATAACAATCATCATTCACTATAAAGCTAAGTTTTTCTTGGAATCGATTTTTATAATATATGTCTTTTATAACAATATGTCGCTATAGTAACCAAAAATATCGCAACGCATAAGGCTAGCTGTTATAAAGAGATTTGACTGTATATAGTTAAAATGAAGTTTAATTCTTCTAAATTTTTCTGTCATTACTTCCGTACTTATTCTGTTACTTCCAAATTCTACGCAGCCTCACTTTAATAATTATTTCCCTTTCTAATATTCTAGTGTCTAGACCTAAAGACAATGTGATGCATGTAAAAAAGGCAGTCCAATGCATTAAAGTAAATGTACTAAACAACAAAGTAGTGTGTAGTAATTTTCATAACATTAGTCAACGAAGACTAGTTTTATAGTTCTATGAGACAGCAAATAAAAGAATATTGAAAATAAATTGAAATTATAAAAAAGGACAAAAAAGAACAGAAAAGGCAATGCCTCTCCATTTTAACAACATGTCCAAGTTTTTTTCACTTCAAGAAGAAAAAAGAATAAAGAACAAAGGTTTGTGTCCTCAAAATGGAACCAAAAGAAAAAAAGCAAGTCGAAGAGTAAAAGAAAAGAAGAAACTTTTGAAGAAAGAAATGTATGATGAATATATTTCATAATTTGTTTTTATGTTTTCTTTTACTTTTTTTTTTCTTTTCATATTTTCACTTTTACTCCATTTAAGTTGGTATCCATGGGCCTGGGCTGCAAAGAACGTGGGCCAAAAATTGGGCTCCCTAACACAGAAAGACCTCAACGCTTGAGGTTCTAATGGAGAGACAGAGTGGACAAGCTTGAAGCGCAGCGTCACAATCTGTACAAACACACAAATGCCGACACGGCAAAAGCACCACCGACGCAACTCGCTTCCGGCAAGCCTTGCAACTCGGTCCGGTTGACTCAACGACTCGGTCCAGGTCAACGTAGACCGACTCAGCATCTTCCGCTTCGCCGCCGTCACTCTCCGGGAGGTGCGCATTGCACCCTCCGGCGCCGTTATTGATCATCGCCTGCTGTAGCTGTGCCTGCAGCGTGGCCGCTGTGAATTCCTCCGCTCTCGCCCTTGCCTGCCACGCCTGCGCCTCCGCACTTAGCTGCGCTGCACGCGCCTCTAACTCCGCGTTGCGCCGAACCGCTTTCTCCACCTCGGCTTCCTTCTCCTTAAGTTGGCGTGCCATCGTTTCCTCGACGGTCCCAAGCAGCGCACGATAGTGTGTACGCCTTTTCTCCTCTAATGTCCGCCTCAATTGTTCTCTCTGCAAAATCCAACTAAATCTAGTTATTCATTGCAATTCAGCAAATGCAATAAGTAATCTTAAAAAGAATAGGAGTATTACATTTGAAAAATACCTGAACATGGAGGATATGTTCAATTTCATCGCGCTGCTGTTTGATAATTGTGGAAAAGTCTTCTGTTAGTATTGAATAGAAGGCTGATGATTGTGAAGATTGAGGAGAACGAGAATGATGTTTTTGTTGATGCTGATGTTGTTGTAGCTGTTGGCCGGAAGCTAAACGGAGGCCGGTTGAGACAACATTTGGTTGATGCGTATGGAGCTGAGTTAAGTCAATGAGCTGCTGCTGCGGCTGAGATTGCATTGATGAGATTAATGGATTCATTGCTGCTGCAGTTGTACTAGTGGTGTTGGTGGTAATTTCTCTTCTTCTTTTACACGAATGATTGGAGCCAGCTGCTATAGCCAAAACAGTAATAAGGTTAATTATTCTCTATTCCTATTGAAGTTTTTTGGTACTGCTTATTAAGAAATGATAAACAAAACTATTCAATCAATCAACTAATTAAATATAGAGCTCCTTTTTTTTAACCTCTTGGATTGAATAGCATTTGTGTGTGATCAAGAATTGATGCTCCACCAGGTTGAGGTTGCGACGAGTATTCATCATTGCTGAGTGGATTCTTTCGTTCTTGTACACTTATGCAACGAAGAGAATGAAAATCCCATTAAGGAACTAGTAAGTAATAAATAAAATGATGAAAAAAATCAGAGGTAAAGGGGAGCGAGAGTTCTTTGATTGGGAAGTGTGTAGAATGCAGCAGACCTGTTTAAAAGGAGAACATTTGATGGATATTGAACTTGAACGGCCATGGCAAGAATGAAGGTTATATTGATTGAAACAGAAAGGTAAATATATAGAGAAAAGGGTGTCAAGTTGAAGATATGCAAACAAGAATTGTGATGGCAATGTAGAGAGATTGTGATTTGGCTCTTAATTGTTAAAGAGAGTGGTGAGAAAGGGAAGGCCTAATTAAGGCTAACACATGAACAGCATGAATCAGGAGAAGAAGATGCCCCAAACTATGGAGGGCTATATAACCAAACCAAAGGAAATATCAAGAAAATGAAAAGAATGAGACAAGTGTTGTATTTAAGGAAAAGAAAGAAACGCTTGATTCTTGAGAGAGAGATAAGAGGGGGCTTCGGAGTTTAAAGAGAAGAAATTGCGGAGTTGAATGAGTTTTTTTTTTTTTTTTAATGTCTGAGAAGAAGAAGCCACCAACATGACCATTACTGACCCACACTTTGTTTCCACCTAAGAAACTTTTACTTTGTTGGGTTTCTTTTTTACTTGCTTGCTTCGCCTGCCTTGATTGCTATGCTATATGCTTTTTTCAAAGCATATGGGAGAGAGAGAAATAGAAGGAGATGCGATCAAATCGAATCAGTCCAAAGAGAGACAGAGGGAGAGAGAGGCAGGCCTCTTATTCTGGTTCCTTGTTTCCTTGCTCTTCTCTTCTTTCGCGTGGGCTTTGGCTTTTCGTTAAAGATGGAGGGACTCTCTCGTGTTTCTCATCTATCTCCTCCTATTTCTAATACATTACTCCGCAAGATTTATAGTACTAGTATTTTCGCATCATCCATACAAATATACCTACCGAAGGGTGAATACTTACCCGTACAAAATGTTCATTTCAAACTAGTTAAAATTAAAGTTAGCATACATATCATGTGACTATGATTAAACGATAAATGTATGTATTCAAACAATTATTTTGTATTCGTTGATTTGCTATAAAATTGAGTATGATAAGTTTATGCTCCTACCGGAATATTAGTTACAATCACTACTGCTTTATAACATTGGACGGACACCCTCATCATTTGTACAGAAAAAATTTAGATTTTAAGTAGGTATGGGGTGCATCACTCACAACTTATGACGGTAGATACGAACTTTGTATAAGTGTGTGTATATATATATACAAGTCAAGAGTAAGATGGTACAATCACGAACCGTGCCAATAATACATATGTCCATATAGTAATATGGACGGAAAGAGAGTCAATGAGGTGATGTGCGGTGCATTGTTGGGCGCGGAGAAGGTTAGCTGCTGTCGATTTGTTTGTGTATGGGGCGTGGTCCATGCTCGCCAGCTTTCTCTAACCTCCTTTTTGGGGAGAATCTAGTAATTTTTGTTCTGATCCTATATATTATTATTATTATTATTATTTATTAACTTGAAATCACCGAAACCCCTAAACTTGAACTCCTGAATTTGCATATGTTCCTCTCTCAGCTAAATTACACAAAAGGAGCAATTATTATAGAAAACTAAGTCTTCGATCTAGGTAATATAAAAGAAATGTCTACAATCTTGGAATATGGTGGCATTATTTAGACCAAAAGACAACTTGCCCCTTTACATAGAGAAAGGGGATTGGTTTCACTTCCATTAGTAATTAGTTTTGACGTGGGTGAAGGAGGTAGGGGTGACAATTTGAGCTTAAGCCCATCTAACTCATTCAACCCGCACAGAGATTAATGTGTTGAGTTATATAATTTTATTTTATAACCCATTCTGACTCATTAAGCAGCCCAATTACAACCCATGAAACTCACTCAAAACAAAAAGTATCTCAACCCAACCTATATAGAAATTTATTTAGTTACCCCAATTTTACTTTTTTTGTATTTTTAATTTTATTTTCTTTTGTTTTTCTGCACCATCTATCCCCCTGCCCCCCTCCCAAAACCCCCTTCCCCTCAAAAAAATTAGTATTTTAAATTTTCTGTTTTTTTTTCTGCACCCCCCCCCCCCCCGGCAAAACCCCCTCTCAAAAAAAAATTTACTTTTTTTTTTGTATTTTCAATTTTCTGTTTTTTTGTTTTTCTGCACCATCTATCCCCCTGCCCCCTCCCAAAACCAACTTTCCCTCAAAAAAATTTTTTACTTTTTTTTAGTATTTTTAATTTTCTGTTTTTTCTTTCTTCACCTCCCCCTCCCCCCCCCCCTCCCCCTCTCAAAAAAAAATTTACTTTTTTTTGTATTTTCAATTTTCTGTTCTTTTGTTTTTCCGCACCACCCACCGACCCACCCCACCCCACCCTCCTCACACGCAAAACCCCCTCCTTTCAAAAAAAAATTCCTTTTTTTTGTATTTTTAATTTTCTGTTTTTTTCTATTACTTTTTTTTTTAATTTTCTGTTTCTATTTTTTTCGTTTTTCTGCATCACCCAGCCCACCCCAACCCCCTCTCCCCCCCCCCCAAAAAAAATAAAAAATTCAACTTACACATTTTAAGGTAAAAGGCTTTTTTTTTATGCAAGATGAGCATGGTTCTAAAATATTGGTCAAGTTGGGCGGGTTGGGTCATGATCCATTGTTTAGCTCATCTTGACCCAACGCATCTTAACCCAAGTACACTTTGGACTAAGTTGAGCAATGACCCATTTATTGGCCTAACCATCTTGACCCGCCCAAATTCAGTCCAACTCATCTATTTGCCACCCCTAGACGGAGGATCCATGGCCTAAAGCAAGATGCTTCCTATCTAGCTGTGAACCCTATGTCACCCTCATCGTGATAAAGTTTCGTTCCATTTTCTCTTCGTTTCTAGTCATTATTTGCAGAAGCGGATCCAAGATTTATGTTTATGGGTTCCTACAACGGCTTCGAGTAAATTTCCAATAGTAACCGAGTTCATATTTAAAATATTTGTAGATATTTAATGAATTTTTAGAACACATTTACACTGTTTGGACAAAAGCTACTGGGTTCACGAGAACCCGTATATGACATGCTAGATCCGCCCCTGATTATTTGCCTAGTGGGTCCCTTCAATATTATGATTCTGATATTTGGATATTGCTATTTGAGCGTAATGAACTCCATTACCAACATGATATTATAGACCTTGTTTGGCTATTTGTTATATAAATGACATTGGATGGATGAGATTTGCCCACTTCATAAATTAAGTAGTTACTAGTATTTATTTTTCTTAAAAATTATGTGGGAAAGTGATATACAAGTTTAAAAATTCAAATTCAAAAATAAGAAGATACCCCCCTCAAAAAAAAATCAGGGTTATTTGCTCTAGGGAAACTAATGTAATTTACTTGGTTTTCAAGATTTAAGCACTTGAACAACTAAATTCAGCACAAGATGAGATAGGCATACTTCCGACCTAATTGCGCGGTTGTTGGTTGAGTTTGCTTCTCCTTCTCTAGAAGTTAATGTTGGGTCAAACGTTTCTTCCCATGAATATGTCAAATTATGACTCATCTTTTATTAATTATTTATGAGCGAAAACAAGAAGGAGAATTACAATTTTTAACCGTTTCATTTGGAAGCAAATCCTCCTACGTGGCCTGGCTCCATTTCTGCTCATTTTATCCCTTAACAATGACAAGTTGATGCGCAAATCCCAAGTGAGGGTAAGTATAGCAAAAATTGATCCCATTTTCAGAGTTTCTTTCTTTTTTCTTCTCATATCTACTAGTATTTGAATTGTGGCATTTTGGTCATTAAGCTATTTCATTAGAATATTTTATTGGGTGTTTTCTGCTTGTTTAATTTGAATAACCCCTATTTTGGGGTACATTTGCATTTTTCAGAAAGGCGTGTGGCAAAGGTTAATTATTAGTTGAACAGATGAAAACCTGTATAATTACGTACCAATGATGACGCATCTTTTACGTTGATATTGAAGCAAACAGTTTGGTAACAATTGGAAAATCTAGTTGTGTTTATACGTTTGAGAAGAAATTAAGTAAAGTATCCATCATGCATCCTAATACAGCTCTCCTATATATCTTGACAAATGAGTTTCTATTTTTCTACTAAAACGAAATTTAAAAAAAAAAATCAAAGCCACACAAAGTCCATCTTGTGCGCTTTCATTCATGAAACATTTGGCATTTGCCAACCCCCAACCTCTCTCGAACTGTCCTTTCCATCAACATTAAGCCAAAAACAGTTGAAGATAACAACAATCTAATACTAGTAATTAAATTAATCATGCATGCAGGGGTAGGGAGAAAAGAGTGAATTGGTGATGATAATCTTTCTCAAAACCAAGAAGGGTATTTAACTTTAATTTAATTATTGAAGATGGAGGTGACGAAGAGAAAGAGAGACCACCAAAAACAAGTAGGAAATGTGAAAGAGAGCTCTCGAATTGGCATCACTAAAATTGTCTTTGTTTTTGGTCCCACGAGAAAGAGTCGGTTGTACATCTCCTTCTTCCCTTAGTAATATATGCATACTTTTCCCACCCAACTCTTTCAAAATCTTGATTTTTACTCCCTCGCTTTATCAAGACAGCCTTCTTTTTCCATTTTTTGTTTTACTTTATTCTTGTTTCCCCTCTTTATATCAGTTTTTCTTGTCTTGTCTTTTTTTTTTTCCCTTTCAATTACAAGAACTTTTCCTTTTGCAGGGGAAGTAATTTCTGCCTCGTAACATTATATTAGGTGCTGGAGAATAATGACATGCATATATTTGTCTGTATCATCTCATAGAAATCTCGTGTACAAGGTAATATAGTTTTGTTAGTGAAAACAAACAAACTAGCCTCGCGGTCGAAACAAGTGGTCCAAAGAACACAAAATCGAACGGCCATGCACTTGAGGCCTGTCAATTATGTCTTCTCTTAACCAAAAATACAAGTGTATAAGATGCTATGATCAGAAAATTAAACCTTGTTCAAAGTCGGCTGTTTTAATTTGTAATATAACTTCCTAGATGCCCTTGGAATCCTCTTCTATATCTTTTTTCGCTGAAAGCTGGTACTAAATATACTAGTTGACACATTTTCTCGTTCCTTCTGATTTAAGAAGTGGAGCACACAATGTTGGACTCGATGAATCAAACTCTGTCGTATTGACACCTATAACCTAAATCTAATTATGCAGATTTTGCATCCCATCTCAAAAATAACACGCATATTTTTTCTCACTCGCAAATATCAAATAGGAGTAGATCTTTTTTGGTCTATTGGGACAGAGATACTATATCTATAATATCGTAGCATTATTCAAGGAAAAGTCTTTTCTTTGTCAATGTTATGTATATTGGCAACGAGCAAGGATTTTTTTTTCCTATTAAGTTCATCTTTTCTTGATAATAAATAACATAATAAGAATGTTAAATGATCCGAAAGAAAATCTCAGGTACTAGTATTCTACAAACTGTATTGGAAAAAAACTGAATTTACATTGCAGGTGACGTGGCATGACACGTGGACTGGTCAAATGGTCAAAACACAATAAATAGCCAAGAGGCACGGGCGACAACAAATAAGGGAAAAAGAAAGCAACATAGGTGTGGACTGTTACTAAAATAGGTACGAGTCTCGTACCTATTCGAGTCATTTAAAGACCGAAGATCGGAAGAAGTTGAAGATACGAATCTGATGACGTAAAAGAGTCTAAATACAACATTAAATATCAAATACGTTAGAATATTTGAATTAAATAGAAATGATTGTGTAACGTTTCTTTTAATGTCATTTATTGCTCATAATTGCCTCATTAAGACAAATGCATTACATCTTCTCCTATAATCAACTATAAAAGGAGAAGGACTCAACATCTGTAGAGACACGAAATACTATTGAGATCTTATTGAAATACAAAACTATTTACTGTTTTACCATCATTCTCAAAAATATTTTATTTTCGTCTCCTGATTATCAGTAACCCGAATTTCTTTTTAGCTTTGACCAAAGACTTAGATTTTTGGTTAAACAAATTGGTTCCGTTACCGGGAATCTGATAATCTTTTCTTTTAAGCTATATCTTGTCCATTGTGATCACCATGTCAAACAACAACACCGACAATAACAGTAATAACACATTGGGAAACCATGAAAATCAAATCCATCAAAATCAAGGTGACGTGGTTCCCTCCCCTCCAGATTCACCACGTCAATCTCGTGAAGGCACTCCTGTTACTGAATCCCGTGCTGATCAATAAGAACAATCTGAACACTTTGAAGGAGGTACAAATGAAGCTTTACAAAAGCTAATTGATGCACAGGTCGGCAAAGCTCTTCAGGCTCTAGTTAGTCGATTGCCTGCTGCACCACCCACACCAACTCCTAATAATAATACATTGGAGAATCCTCGTTCTGGTCTTGTTAATTCTGGAAATGGAGGAACCACCAGTGAACCACAGGAAGGGGGACCAGGTAATTCAAATAATTCCTATTTGCAAAATTTAGTACTAACCTTGCAGAAACAGATTAAGGAACAAAATGAGCGTATTGAGCAAATCCCTGGAGTTCCGCCTGTAATAAAAGGAGTAGACATGGACAAATACTCACAACAACCTTGGAAGCCAAGTGTTGCTCCCCTTCCAATTCCGAAAAAGTTCAAAATGCCTGACATCCCGAAATATGATGGTACTACAGACCCACGTGACTGCATTTACAACAGGCGTGAAAGGCAACGACTTGACCAAACAAGAAATTGAATCAGCACTGGTCAAGAAATTTGGAGAAACACTCACCAAGGGTGCATTAACCTGGTATTCTCTTTTATCTGAAAATTCTATAAATTCTTTTGCTGAGCTTGCAGATTCTTTTATTAAAGCACATTCGGAAGCACAAAAGGTTGAGAAAAGAATGGAAGATATTTTTAAAATCAAACAAAGGGATTCGGAGTTGCTTAGAGATTTTGTTGATAGATTCCAGCGTGAAAGAATGACTCTACCCCGTGTGCCTGACAACTGGGCTGCAATAGCCTTTGCGAGTAATTTAAATGACAAAAGTTCTGAAGCCACGAGACGACTCAAAGAAAGCCTTCGAGAATTTCCTGCAACCACGTGGAATGATGTTTACAACCGGTATAGTACGAAACTGCGAATTGAAGAAGATACCGTACCTAAGTTTCATCATGAAGAAATGGGTGGTTCCAGAAGATCAGAAACCGAAAAAAGATCAGATAAAAACAGGTACGATCCATATATGGGACCTGCAGGAAAAGACCCACGGTCAAAACAAGATAGCCAGCAATATGATCAAAAATCGAGGAACAGGGACTCTGGTTCTTCTTCGAAATTCAGGAATGATCGGAACAGACAAGAGTCACGAGATGATGACAGAAGTTTAAAGGCACGATTCAACGGATATAATTTTAATATCTCTACCTCCGAGCTCGTGGCTATTTTGAGAAGCATGGGAGATAAGGTACGGTGGCCAAAAGAGATGCGGTCAAATCCAAATAGACGCAATCCAGATCATTGGTGCGAATTCCACAATGATCACGGGCACAAAACTTCAGAATGTAGATTCTTGCAGAGTGAAGTGGATCATCTATTGAAGCAAGGGTACCTCACTGAGTTATTTAGTGAAAAAGGAAAACAAGCCTATATGAAAAATAGGCAAGAGCCACCAAAGCCTCCTTCACCCAAGAGAACAGTGAATGTGATAAGTGGGGGAGAAGATATTCACGGCATAACCTACACAGCCTCCAACAAGGTTTCTAAGGTAACAATTACACACGGGAAACAGGTGCAGCAGGTTTTAGAAAATGAAAGTATTTCGTTCGATGATGCAGATACCAAAGGAGCGATAACTCCACATAATGACGCTCTGGTAATATCTTTACTTGTACATGATACTAATGTAAGACGAGTTTTGATTGATCCAGGGAGTTCCGTAAATATTATACTACTAAGGGTATTACGTGAAATGCAAGCTGAAGACAAAGTGATACCCAAGGCGCACACCTTGTCAGGCTTCGACAATTCAAGTGTGGTAACAAAAGGAGAGGTAATTCTAACAACTTTTGCTACAGGTGTTGTTAAAGAAACTAAATTTCAGGTAGTTGATATGGAAATGGCCTACAATATGATCATGGGGAGACCATGGATACATGATATGGATGCTGTCCCATCAACTCTACATCAAGTTATTAAATTCCCATCACCATGGGGAATTTGCCAAATTCGTGGGGATCAGCAGACAGCTAGAAGTATCAATGCTGTAATAGGAACGAGCACCGTAAATAAAGAAAAATAGCAATTACAGGAAGCAGTTGAAGGTGTAAAAGATCAAACTTCAGCTAAACAAGAAAAGACAGATTTGGACTCGAGGCCTGATACAATTCAGGAACCTGAAGAAAATGAAAGCATCAAAACAACAATTGAAGAGCTCGAGGCAGTGATATTATTTGAGCAATGGCCTGAACGGAAGGTTTATGTCGGAGCCAATTTAAGCTCAGACATGCGAGGTATGATAATTGAATTTTTAAAAGCTAACGTAGACTGCTTTGCTTGGTCCCACGCTGATATGACAGGGATACCACCGGATGTGATGACTCACAAACTCAATGAGGACCCCTCTTTCACACTAATAAAGCAAAAGAAAAGAAAGCAAGGTGCTTTCAAGAACCAGGTGATTCAGGATGAGGTCCAAAAATTATTAAAAATCGGGTCGATCCGCGAGGTAAAGTATCCTAATTGGTTAGCTAACACGGTGGTCGTACCCAAGAAAAATGGTAAGTGGCGCGTTTGTGTAGATTATACCGATCTAAACAAAGCCTGTCCAAAAGATTCTTTTCCTTTACCGCATATAGACCAACTAATTGATGCAACCGCAGGTCATGAACTTTTAAGCTTTTAGATGCATATTCGAGATATAATCAAATTAAAATGGATCCTAGTGATGAAGAAAAAACTTCTTTCATCACAGATAGGGGGACTTACTGTTATAAAGTAATGCCCTTTGGTCTCAAAAATGCTGGGGCAACCTATCAAAGGTTGGTCACCAAAATATTCCAAGAACATTTAGGGAAGACAATGGAGGTATATATAGACGATATGCTCGTCAAAACCCAGCAGTCTCATGAACATATTTCTCATCTATCTGTTACATTTGATATTTTGCGAAAATTTAATATGAAACTCAACCGAGAAAAATGTGCATTTGGAGTTGCATCAGGTAAGTTTTTGGGTTTTCTTATTTCTAACCGTGGTATTGAGGTAAATCCTTCTCAGATCAAAGCAATAGAAGAAATCCCTGATATCCTTACTAATAAAAAGGAAGTCCAAAGATTAACGGGAAGAATTGCAGCTTTGGGGAGATTTATTTCCAAATGCTCAGAAAAGTGTTTTAAGTTTTTCTCTGCACTCAAAAAGCAAGATCATTTTGAATGGAATGAAGATTGTCAACAAACTCTTAGAAATTTGAAAGCTTATTTGTCAAAACCACCGTTATTGGCAAAACCAAAGGTGGGGGAAAAGCTTCTCATCTATCTGGCTGTATCTGAAGTTGCGATAAGTGTTGTTTTAGTCCGAGAGGACCAAGGTAAACAATCTCCTATTTATTATGTAAGTAAGTCCTTATTAGATGCTGAGACACGATACCCATAGCTAGAAAAGTTAGCATTAGCTTTGATCATGACATCTAGAAAATTAAGACCTTATTTTCAATGTCATCCCATTATTGTAGTTACTGCTTTTCTGCTTCGAAATATTTTGCATAAACACGAACTTTCAGGAAGATTAGCAAAATGGGCTATAGAACTAAGTGAATACGAAATCATTTATCAACCCAGGACCGCTATAAAATCTCAAGTACTAGCTGATTTCGTGGCTGATTTTAGTCAGGGGATGCATTTAGAAGCAGAAAAAGAATTACAAGTTTTTAATGGTGCAAACCCGGGGACTTGGGTTTTATTTACTGATGGTTCATCTAATGTAAAAGGGGCAGGCCTAGGGATAGTCCTCGTACCACCTACGGGTGAGACTATTAGACAGGCTATAAAATGTCACTCTATAACTAACAATGAAGCAGAGTATGAGGCTGTAATTGCAGGTCTAGAATTGGCACGAGAACTCGGCATAACACAGATTATAATCAAGAGTGATTCTCAACTCGTGGTCAATCAAATGCTGGGGATTTATACAGCCAGGGAGACGCAAATGCAAGAATACCTCGCAAAGGTACGGGAGTTAATAAAGCAATTCCAAACTTGGAAAGTAGTGCAGATCCCAAGAGATGAGAATGTAGAGGCAGATGCTTTAGCTAATCTCGCATCTGCAGCAGACGTAGAAAACGATACAAATGCTTCAGTCATACATTTATTTCATTCCGTTCTCGAACCTGATAAAAACGAGGTAAATTTTAATCATTTAACATGGGATTGGGGAAACGAAATTGTTGCCTTTTTACAGCACGGTACCGTGCCTAATGACAAAGGAAAGGCTCACGCGCTTCGCAAAAAAACTGCTCGATATTGTTTATATCAAGGAAATCTTTATCGAAAGATGTTCGGTGGACCACTAGCAAGGTGTCTCGGACCCTCTCAAACAGAATATGTGATGAGAGAAGTGCACGAAGGACATTGTGGAAATCACGCAGGGGGGAGGTCACTGGTAAGAACATTAATTTGCGCAGGATATTATTGGCCTAAGATGGAAGAAGAGGCAAACAGTTTCGTGTCCAAATGTGATAAATGTCAAAGATACGGCAATAATATGCACAGACCAGCTGAGTTACTACACCCTGTTATAGCCTCGTGGCCCTTTATGAAATGGGAAATGGATATCGTAGGTCCACTTCCACAAGCAAAAGGTCAGGTAAAGTTTCTACTTGTACTCACAGATTATTTCACTAAATGGGTAGAAGCAGGAGCATTTAAACAGGTACGAGAGAAGGAAGTTAAAGACTTCATATGGCGAAATATAATATGCCGCTTTGGAGCACCAAAGGAGATCGTGTGTGACAATGGACCACAATTCATAGGAGCTCAAATCACAGAATTTCTTCGAAGTTGGCAGATTAAAAGGATAACGTCTACGCCATACCATCCAGTGGGTAATGGACAAGCAGAATCCACTAACAAAGTCATTATCAACGACTTGAAGAAGAGGTTACATGATTCAAAAGGTAATTGGCCTGAGGTGTTACCTGGAGTATTATGGGCTTATCGTACAACGACAAAAACAAGCACTGGAGAAACACCATTTTCAATGGTTTATGGTGCGGAAGCCTTAATTCCAGTTGAAATAGGTGAACCAAGCACACGGTACGATCGGGAAATGGAGGAATCTAATGATGAAAAGATGCGGGTCAACCTTGATTTGCTTGAAGGAAGAAGAGAAGCTGCATTGATAAGAATGGTAGCAGAAAAGCAAGTAATTGAACGATATTGCAATAGGAAAGCACGCCTCAGATTTTTCAAAATTGGGGACTTCGTGCTTAAAAAGGTATTCCAATCTTCAAAGGCTGCTAATTCAGGAAAGCTAAGTCCAACGTGGGAAGGACCATACAAAGTTCGTGACATTGCAGGAAAAGGAGCATACGAGTTGGAGACAATGGACGACAAAGTTTTACCCTCACATTGGAATGTCATCCATTTAAAGAGATATTACTTCTGAGAAAGTACCCACGGTCAGGTATCACCATGTTAAAATTTCTCTCTTGAATTATTAATGTTTTACTAACGATTTTAGATGCTAGGCAAAAACCCTAACTCGTGCCAAATGATGAGTCACAACCTGCAAGGCAAAATGGAGTATTCTTAATTTCCCAGCCCAGGGTTATAATTAATCTGATGGAAATACACACGAGTTAGGCAGTCTTCATCTATAATCGCACCTCCGAGTCCCGTATATTTTTCTGTTTCAGGAAAAGGGCCAAAGTAAAAGAAATAAACAAGTGCTCGAGGCTTCATACTTCACCGCTCAAACACTTGGGGGACTACATATTATACACAGATATGTGTAGAAAAACAGATACGAATATCGAACAAAAGTCGGCCACAAAGAGACAAGTGTTGAGAAAAAGTTACGAAGTCTTCAGCATTCATGAGAACAACAGAGTCATCTCTCAAACTCATATCAAGGCAAAATGGAGTATTCTTAATTTCCCAGCCCAGGGTTACAATTAATCTGATGGAAATACACACGAGTTAGGCAGTCTTCATCTATAATCGCACCTCCGAGTCCCGTATATTTTTCTGTTTCAGGAAAAGAGCCAAAGTAAAAGAAATAAACAAGTTCTCGAGGCTTCATACTTCACCGCTCAAACACTTGTGGGACTACATATTATACACATATATGTGTAGAAAAACAGATACGAATATCGAACAAAAGTCGGCCACAAAGAGACAAGTGTTGAGAAAAAGTTACGAAGTCTTCAGCATTCATGAGAACAACAGAGTCATCTCTCAAACTCATAAACAAAGTCACCTCTCAAACCCTTCTTAATATATAAAGATAGGGTCATGACTATGTACTGAAACATGTTATGAAGAAAACCTTGTTTATTCTATGTTATGTACAAATCTGTTACAAGAAAAACAGTTACGAGAAAGTTGTAGATGTATTGTAATACATGTAATAGTCAAACACTTGTTAAAGTTCATGAATAAAAACTTGCCAAAGTTGTTTCATACAAAACATTTGTATTCCTATTTCTTTCATCGTATTATAACACCATTATGAAGTTGAGACGTCTTCTTCATTAAGTGTCGATAAAATGAAAGGGTCCTCTTCTATAAGCCTCATGTTGATAATCCATGAGAAGAATCATAAAGCATTTTAAAAGGATAAAAATGCTAAGTTATTCTATAAGTCCTAGATAAATAAGCAAGAATAAAATATACAGAAGTACCGATAAAACTTCTTAATATAAAAGACTAAGTACAAACTTAGTCAGCAAAATATTTGTTTTTTACAAATGCCTCATTATGATAACTAGGGACTTCGTCAAAAGATCCCTTAAAGTTGCCAAGGGATAACACCACCAATTAATAAAAACAAAAACAAAAACAGCAGTAAAGTTTGAAATACATTCAACTAGTCACTGAAGGGGTTGGAACATCAGAAGTTGCAATTTCATTTTCAGGGGCAATCACAGGCACGGTAACAACTTCTGAGGGAGCAGTAATAGGAGCAATTTCAATTGGGCTTGGAATGTTAAAATCACCGAGGGAAGCAAGAGTCACGGGAGCTTCAGCTTCCATGGACTGTGTCATAGAAGTTTCACCCTCGGGAGCCGGAATTGCAACTCCAATTGCCGCAGTAGCCACTTCTTCATTTAAAAGCTCTTCTGCCCCAAGAGTTCCAAGTGCAGGAGAAGGAGTATCAACAAGTTGTTGACTTTTCTCGATAGTGTCTAAGACTTTGGCTAATTCAGATTGCAAATCAAAGCTTTCCTGAGCAGCTTCTATCAAAGCATCACGGCGAGATTTCAGGAAAGCCCAACTTACCTCTATGTTGAAGTTCTCCTCCAGAAGTCCATACTCCCTTTTCCACATAGCAAGATCGTTCTTCAATATTTAGTGTTCAGCTAAATGAGAATCAAGGAAAGCTTCAAGGGAGGCATGAGAACTCTTCAAAGCTCGAATCTCGTCAGAGAAGGTCTGTAAGTCAGCTTGAGCTTGAGTCAAGCTTTGCACTAATTCTCCTGCATACTCTTTTTTCTTGGCTAAAAGTGCCTTAAGCTCCCTGACTTCTTCACTAGCCTTTGATAATTGTTATGACAATGAGCACTCCAAAATCTCTTTATCTCTTTTAAATTGGCTTGAAGAAGCCTTGGCAGTTGCTAGTTCAGAAGTCAAACCACGCTTTTGCTGCTCCAGAAGATTTCTACTTTCTTGCAACTCCTCTATGGTCCCCTGAGCATTCTCAAACTGTTCTTTCCAATTAGCTGCTTCAAGTTGGGCTCCCCTGGCTATTTCCTCGGCCTCATGGATAAATTTTTCAAACTCACGGGTTTTTCTTTCCAGAAGGGAAATTCTTCCCATCAATTCTGTACCAATGAGGTTAGCCTACAGAGACAACTCATAAAAATGAGGATTTGTAGATTTAAAAAAAAACTTGTTGGTAAAGGAAAAATACCTTCAAAGTAGAATGAACTATGTCATTCATCAGAGTCAGGCAGCTGTGGCTCTCCATCTTCTTCTTCTCAATATCTCCGATAAGAGGCTCGAGCCAAACATCAGCTCTACCAGTCTTTCTCAAAAGGCTATGGTTGGCAGGAACTTCAAGAGTAACACTTCTCATAGCCATGGTTCCACTGCTAGAACCCGCCTCTGTATGTTGAACAAAGGGAGGAGGAGCAATGGAAAGAGGAGTAGTAGAAAAGGTAAACACTGCAGCAGGATTCATAGGAGTCAAAGTAGGGATAGAAGGAGAAGATGTAGAAACCAACACAGGAACGGAAGCAGGTGCAGTTAAAACTGGCAAAGGAATGGAAGCCCTCAAAGCTGGTAAAGAAATACTGTCGGTTGGCAAAGGAATGGAGGAAATAGGAACGAATGAGGAGAGAGGAGCTTCATCAAAAACAGGGCCGAGCTCGCCACTCTCAAAACCACTATCAAAAAGACGCTGAGTTGATTCATTAGTATCTCTTGGCACGGTGTCCTCGTCAGAATGAATCAAAACAGGCTCGGTGGATGAGGTTTGAGCAGGGGTATCTTCAATTTCATCACGATTAATGACTCGTCTCCTAACTCTTGGCATGACAATTAAAGAGGTATCTTCCTCTTCCTCATTCTCAGAACTTTCTCCTATAGCTTTCCTTTTGGGAAGCGAAGCTCGAGCCTTGTTCAAATCAAGTGCAGCATTAGCAGACATGCGAATGGCCATAGCTACATCAGCTGCCATTCCTCTAACACCAAATCCTGATTAAAAGAAGGATACATAATCAACATTGAGAAAAAGGTGCTTAACATGTAAAAAGAAAAAAACGTGTAAAAAGGGACATACCATGTGTTTTCACCTTCCAGCCATGTAAAGAAGAAATTGATTTCCAAGTTCTTTGATCCTTAGGAGCAATCTTCAAAATTGAATCTACCCAACCACGGAAGTCAGGAATAAGTTCCACATCTCCCATGGTTGCTACAAAAAACCAAAAAGAGACAAAGTTAGAAAAAGAATCGGAATTCTCAAAAATAGGTGCGGTAAATAAAAAGGAAACTTACGTGCAAAATTCCACTTCTCAGGGAAGGGAATATTTGTTTCACCAAGCAAGTCCACCGTACGTACAACAACATAACGGGTATACCATCCACGATCTCTGTCATCTTCAGGGCTTACCAAAACCTTTTTGCTTCTTGCAGTTAAGGTAAAAACCCCATGGCGCATTAAATTGGGATGGTATAAATGAATAAGGTGAGAAAAGGTGAAGTTGACATTGGCTTTGGTAGATAAGTATCTCAGACAAGCCACTGCTCTCCACACTAGGGGACCGACTTGGGCCAAACAGATTTTAAAGAAACGGCAAAAGTCAATAATGACTGGGTCAACCAGAGGATTAAAACCCAAAGTAAAGGGGTAAGTATAAACAAAAGAGTAACCACTTCTAAAGGAAGAAATTCTTTGATTTGGGGAAGGAATTGACATTCTAAGACTATTTCTCCAGTTACAATCCCTTCTGATGGTAGGAATTGTAAGCTCGGTCACTAATGAAGGATAAGTGTTAGCTTTTTCTAAATTTATAATTTACTTTTGAAGAGACGTTCTATCACTCCCAAAAGACAAATCACTGGGAACAATTTCATCGACTAAAGGTTCTTGAGAAGAATCAAGGATTTCTTTACCTTTAGAGGAAGGGGTCTTCGGAATAGAACTCCCGATACTAGAAGAAGAAGAAGCAGGACCAGATAAACCACCATGAACGGACCCTAGGCCCAAGCTCCGAAGCCTACCTCCTCTGCCTCTCCTATGTCTTACGGGGGCATTAGGGAAGTGATCGAGAATTGGAACTTTTCTAGGGTTAGGGTTTGGAGATGACATTATTGAAGAAGGATGTACTAAAGGGGAGAGAAAATACAAGTAAGTAAGAAATTGCTTGTTGAAGATCTATGAAGAAGAATGTAAACGAAAGAGGGTTAAAAATGCTTATAATGACAACCATCAAACTTAGAAGTGCAATGATGGAAAGCCTATAATAAAGGCAACTATCATTTCGTGAATAGTGTGAATGAAGAAGTCTCGAAAAAAGGGTGTAGAATTGCAGAACCAATCAGAAAGTGACACGTATGTAAAGCATTAAACAGAAGGGACAATTGAAGCGTCAGTATTGTCATAATATTAATTACGGCAAAAATTCCCTTTTTATGAAGATCCACTTCCCAATTATTTAATTGATAAATAAATGGAAAGTGGGGGGACTATCTGTATTGGAAAAAAACTGAATTTACATTGTAGGTGACGTGGCATGACACGTGGACTGGTCAAATGGTCAAAACACAATAAATAGCCAAGAGGCACGGGCGACAACAGATAAGGGAAAAAGAAAGCAACATAGGTGTGGACCGTTACTAAAATAGGTACGAGTCTCGTACCTATTCGAGTCATTTAAAGACCGAAGATCGGAAGAAGTTGAAGATACGAATCTGATGACGTAAAAGAGTCTAAATACAACATTAAATATCAAATACGTTAGAATATTTGAATTAAATAGAAATGATTGTGTAACGTTTTTTTAATGTCATTTATTGCTCATAATTGCCTCATTAAGACAAAGGCATTACATCTTCTCCTAGAATCAACTATAAAAGGAGAAGGACTCAACATCTGTAGAAACACGAAATACTATTGAGATCTTACTGAAATACAAAACTATTTACAGCTTTACCATCATTCTCAAAAATATTTTATTTTCGTCTCCTGATTATCAGTAACCCGAATTTCTTTTTAGCTTTGACCAAAGACTCAGATTTTTTGTTAAACACAAACTACAAAGGATTTAGACAAATGATATATTTTCCGATTTTCCCTTATTGCTTCTCATGAACTGTCTACGTCTTTATATCTTTAACGTGGCCCACATGTACTAGCCTAAGAGTTAACTTTACTGAGGTAGAATCGTTTCATTGGGGACAGAATCTTCCTTTTTTGAGGTATATATTTGTAGAACCTTGACACTGTATATGGATTCTTTCATTATATTTTCTTTTTATTGAATTCTCGCCTTTCTTTCTCCGAGACCTAAAAGTGAAATCTAAAGAAAATCATCATATCTTGAAAAAGTTTCGTGAAGACACAACAAACTTTTTTGTTGAGATATATCATTAATCTTAATCCATCCCAGTCCCCTTCCATTTTCCTTGACCTAGATACATACTTAACTCCTTTTCATGTATCTTATATTGCATGCAAGTTAATTTAAGTAATAATATACACTATCAGTATAATTTTTTTTATTCATATCATCAGATCATCTAAAAAGTATTTAGAGGTAAGCTTTCTTAAAATATGAAATTTGTAACCTTGATGATAAGACAATTACCTGCTACAACAGGTAAAGATGAGGATGTTGATATGATCGTGTAAAAGATTTTTTAGCCTTGGCAATATATACATAAGGATGTTGATATGATCGTGTAAAAGATTTTTTAGACAGACAATGTATATAACTTAAAGTCTTGAACTCATTGCATTATTCCCTTTGGACTAATTCATTTATATAAATAATATTTGGTCTAACTTGTTGAAATGGCACCATCCCCATTCCTACCCCCACCTTTCCTCCACAGTCTACCCACTATCTATGGCTTTCCTCAAACCAGAAGCACTTTTCAAACCAATCCTCCACCTTAGTTTGAAAATGGGATAATTTAGCTTTGTACTTAATTATTCTCCCTATTCATTTTCGTCTTAGTTTCAATCCTTTTCACCAAAGGAAATTGCTTCAAGGAAAACCCTACCAATCATAAAAGCCAGTAGTAAAAATGTAAGGAAATAAAAAGGGACCTTGTGGTGCCGTAATTTCAACACATTTGACATAGATGAGAAACCTAGTAAACAAATCTTTGGTACAAAATCCATCAACTTAAGGAGAAGAAATCAGATGGCTTTGTTTCGGACTACTTTTCCATCTTCGTTCAACTTGTTTCTGAAAATCCATTTGGTTCCAACAATGGTAGCATTTGCTGGCTTAGGTAACAGTTCCCAGACTTGATTCTTATCTAATTGATCGAGTTCATCCACATGTCTTGTACCCTGCTGAAGTATTTTTTGGCTTCCTCAACTTTCTTTGGTTCCATTTAAGAGATAAGTGCTATATTTTCCCTTTTCTTAAGAGCTCCCCTAGTTTTCATCCTTCATTAGGATCCCCTATGATAAACCTTTGAGGATATTCTGGTTCGTTTCTCTACTTATTTGGACGCGTTCCAACTGTAGGAGTAGTTGACTCCTTTTGTGGTTCAGGTTGACTACTAGTAGGTTCACTAGTCGACTTTATGACTGCATCTGTGCTATTAGTCGACTTTTGTGACTTGCTTGCCTGCAATGCTTCTTGGCTAATATCTTCATCACCTGCAATGATTTCTTTCTTAGTTGTAGTGTTGTTTTCATCAAATATAATATGCACTAATTCTTCTACAGATAAATTGAGTTTGTTATATACTTTAAACTACTATTAACAGAGTAACCAAGAAAAATACATTCATCACTCCTTGGATCAAAATTTTCAAGGTTGTCATTACCATTATTGTGGATGAAGCACTTACTGCCAAACGGATGAAAGTAGCCTATATTGGGTGGTTTGCCTTTCCATAATTCATATTGAGTTTTCTTCAAGATGGATCTTATAAGACATCTGTTGAGAATGTGACAAGTTGTGCTTACTGCTTCTACCCAAAAGCTATTTGTCAATGAATGTTCTAATATTATCGTTCTGGTCATATCTTGTCGGGTTCGATTTTTCTGCAAAACTACTCCATTCTGTTGGGGTGATCTTGGAGCTGAGAAATTGTGAGTATATCCTTGATCATTGCAAAATTCTTCAAAGTCTCTGCTTTCGAATTCTCCTCCATGGTCATTTTGGATGGTTGTGTTGAGATACCCCTTTTCTCCAATTCTTTTACAGAAAATGTCAAAAAATTTCAAAGCTTCATCTTTATGAGATAAGAAAATCACCCATGTAAAACGTGAGTAATCATCAACAACAACAAAAACATATTGTTTACTTCCAATGCTGGTAGTTCTAGTATGTCCAAATAAGTCCGTATGAAGAAATTATAAAGGCTTGGTCGTAGAAATAATGTCATTGGTTTTGAAAGAGTTTCTAGTTTGTTTACCAATCTGACATGCATTATATGCATGATTTCTAGAAAAAATGAGTTTGGGAAGGTCAATAACTAAATCATGCTTGGAGAGTTTCTCAATTAGATGCATGCTTACATGACCAAGTTTTTATGCTACAACTATGGTTCATCAGATATGGATGCTAAACAGATATGACTATCCAGATTTTCAATGCCATCAAGAATATAAACATTTATATACCTTTTTTTTAGGAAATATGGTTTTCCTTGACTCAACTTCAATGGCACATCATGTTTTCTTGAATTTGACTTCGTACCCTGAATCACATAGCTGACTTATACTCTAGAGATTATAATTGAATCCTTCTACAAGGTATACTTCTGTAATATCACAATTGTTCCTAAATGGAACTGTGTCGGTGCCAACTAATTTTTTTGAATCATCACCAAATTTGACACTTCCTGCATTTATTTTTATAACTTCTTTGAATAGATTCTTGTCACCCATCATGTGACTGGATAAATCCAGGTATCCCTGGTATTATCATCAACAAAAATAATATACTACTTCATATGTTGGGATGATTCAACAGGAGCAGGACCCCAAAAGTCACAATGAATTTTCAATAAAGGTTCTTTCTCAATCTAATTTTTTGGATCAAATGACAATTTACAGCTTTTTTCTAGTGGACAACTTACACAAACAGTAGGATTCTTATTCCAACTACTAACATTAATGCACTTATAGCTATTTAAAACTTTCGTTGATCTAAGGTTTGGATGTCCAAGTCTTGTGTGCCAGATACTATATGAATCCTTCCAACTTTGTATTGTTGTCAAAGCCTGCAAATTTTTATCCTCTAATGCATACAATTCATTCTTCTTAGATCCTTTGGCCAGCATCATCCTTGTTTTCTTGTCCTTTACAACAAAATCAGAAAACTCAATTATGCAGGCATTGTCCTTTGTTAGCTTACTAACCGAGATAAGATTCTTCTTAAGTTCAAGTACTGCAAGTATTTAATTTATTTTTAATCTAGACATTTTTGTACTTCTAACATGTGTTATACAAAGTTCTGAGCCATTTCCTACTACAATTCTGTCCTTTCCTTTATAAGTTTTGAATTTAGACAGATTACATGTGAAGTTTGTCATGTGAGTTGTTGCACCTGAGTCAATATACATGTTCTCATCCTTATGTTTCTCATTTTGCAGGTTCATTGTGGCAAGGCTTGAGGAAGGTCTTCTGTTGCCTAATAGGAGGAATCCCACATGTAGAAACACTTAAGGGACGTATGATTATTCCTTCCACATATCTGACAAGCTGCAGTCTCCTTTATTTTCTGTTGGTTTTTATTCTGAGCAGCCTGATTTCCTTGAGAATTGTCTTGACCAGCAGGTCTATAACCTCTTCCCCTGGATGAAAAATTTTGATTTCCTCTTTTCTGTGAGAAACCTCCACGGCCTCTATTTTCATTTGCTCTTTGCACTTGAAAAGCCATGTTGTACTTTGTAGGCACATAGTTCTATCTTCATCTTCTCTCATATCAAATCCTTTCATAGCATTTACAAATTGATTCAAAGTGAGATAAGGAGCTTTGCCTAACATCACAGTCCTAAAAGTTTTATATTTAGGACCTAATCCTCTAGCAAAGTTAATCACTTTGCTATCTTCGTCCACATGCTTGTGTATGGCTTCTAAACCATCACAGATGTTCTTTAACTCCTTCGAATATTCATCAGTTGTTCTAGAACCAAGTTTGATGCTCTGCAACTGTTGTTTGAGTTGAAATTCCTTATCTTTTGTTTCCTGAAGATAGAATTCCTCAATCAGGTATATACTTTCTTCTGTCATTGTACCTGAGATTCAACTTCGCAGTAAAAAATCCTTTTCCTCCCAAGCATTCAACACTTCTATAATTTTACAATGGTTGATCCTCGACCCACAGTCACAACAGTGCTTGACTCTGCTTTGCCTTCTTTGATGAAACTAGTTAGTTTCATGGCTTGAATCAATAGCAACATTTGGGTGCGCCAAATCAAATAGGTTGGTGGCTTCAACTTGAATGGGCATGAGGCAATGACGCAGTAAAGTGAGGCATTTGAGAGCATGGTTGCTGGGGTTGGTTTTTGGTTTGATGAAAAGAAGTTTGTTATTTTTTTGAGATCTGGAGTAGAGTTGCACAATGGAGAACTAATGCTCTGATACCATGTTGAAACTTAGTTATTTAGGATAAGAGAATAGGCTTGTATTCAGTGTATCACAGTGAGTACATTAAGCCTATATCTATACACACAAACAGATGACTGCCTAGATGTTCTACTCTTCTTAGGATGACTGCTTAGATCTTGTATCTTTATCAATATCAATTGCTCCATAACTAACTAGATAGGAACATATATTTCTAACTTTTATCTATATCTTCAACATACTAATATAGTTCAGAAAAACCTAATGCTAAAGAAGGGTACATTTTGGGACCAGCATTAGAAGACAGAACAATGGCAATTGAAACGGTCTCGATTAGGCTTCTCATTAAAAGATCTCAGGACAAAAATTCAAGATTGCTCCGTTAATATCAGAAAATGATGCACATGGTTAACCTTCTTTGTTGAAAACATTACTAGTATAATAGAAATTGAAATTGTTAAGGAGACAAACACATTGATCCAGGGGCGGAGGGAGATTATCAGTTACGTGTTTCGAAGAATCCAGTAACTTTTATTTAGACATTGTATTTGTATTAGAAAATTAAATATACATTATATTTAATTGAGAACCCAACAATTATGACTCTATAAGTTCGTTGTCAAGTTCAAAACCCATAAACTTAAAATTCTAGCTCCGCCCCTGCATTGACGAGGACATCTGTCTTGTTGTTTCATTATATGATCTTGGATAATTATTACTTTATTAGTTAACTTTTAAAGTTGAGTTAGACCAAATATTCAAACTTCTTAATTGGTTTTGTCCATTTTCTTAAATTAAAACACAAACTTATGAGGAGAAAAAAATATAAAAAAGGAATGAAGAACAGAAGTTAATGGAGCCACTGAACCCTATTAGTCTTGCACGGGACATGCATGACTAGTATCACTAGACATACTATGGCATCTCTTTATATTGTGTAAGGACGAAATACACAAACTTATGTTGTGATAAATGCCATTTTGACTCTCAAAGTTGGGTTGATATGATCATTCCCTATATTTGTCACGACCTAAATTTCTCACCCTCGGGAGTCGTGATGACACCTACTAATGTGAGCTAGGAATCCAATTATTCAACCATCTACCTTTTTACAAATTTTATTCTCTTTAACAGTTTTGAAGAAATAGCATTTAAATAACGGAATATAACATAAGCGGAAGAAAACAGTAAGCCAGCTGAACATGAATATCTATTACAACTGTTTGAGTCTCGACTACCCAGGACTGGTATCACAGTTTCACAGACGGTCTAAGAATACTACAAATAAAGGTCTAAAAGAATTAAATACAACACTGTCTCTAGAAAATACATGTAAGAAACATGAAAGTAGATAGAAGGAGACGCCAAGGCCTACGAACTCCTGTAGGGATACCTCGGGTCGCCTGGTGAATAAGAGTCAGAAATCTCACTGCGGTCCGAAGTCTACAACACTGGGGTCTGCGTAAAAGAGTGCAGAGTATAGTATTAGCACAACCGACCCCATGTACTAGTAAGTGCCTAGCCTAACCTCGGCAAAGTAATGACGAGGCTAGGACCAAACCACCAAATAAACTTGTGCATTTCAAATATATATATAGTGGAAAAGAAATATGGAAATAAATAAGTAAAGATGGGAGGGGAAAACATGCTTTGGGGAAAAACAGGTAAAAACATAATATCAAGAGAACTATAAAGGAATCAAAATCCAACCACTAACAAGAATAGGGAAAACAAAAGCAGATTTCACTTTCTTTTCACATCTTGTTGCAGGCGTGCAACCCTATCCCATTTCCTGTATCTTGTGGCAGGCATGTCACCCGCTCCCATTTCATTATATCTCATGGCAGTCATGCCACCCACTCCCATTTCATTATATCACGTGGCAGACATGTCACCCGTTCCCATTTCATTTACCTCCTGGTAGGTGTACCACCCGCTCCCATTTTATTTATCTCGTGGTAGGCGTACCACCCGCTCTCATTTAGTTATATCTTGTGGTAGGCGTATCGCCCACTCCCATTTTATTATATCTTGTGGTAGGCATACCACCCGCTCCCATTTTATTTATCTCGTGGTAGGCGTACCACCCGCTCCCATTTCATTATATCTTGTGGTAGGCGTACCACCCGCTCCCATTTTATTATATCTTGTGGTAGGCGTACCACCCGTTCCCATTTCATTATATCTTGTGGTACGCGTACCACCCGCTCCCATTTCATTATATATCTTGTGGTAGGCGTATCACCCGCTCCCATTTACAAGCCAACAATAATCACAAAGAATCCCGGCAAGGGAACAATAATATCAACAAAAAATATCCTGGCAAGGGAGAAACAGCTATAACAAATCTTGTTACAACATCTAACTACCTCAACTATAACCAAATTTGTACAACACCTAACTACCTCAGCTATAACCAAACTTATTACAACACCTAACTACCTCAACTATAACCAAACTCGTTACAACGTCTAACTACCTCAGCTATAACCAAATTTGTTACAACACCTAACTACCTTAGCTATAACTAAGCTTGTTACAACACCTAACGCAAAGAATCATCAACCTAAACATCCGTAATATCAATTAAGAACACAATGCAAGGGAACCACAACTCAACAATAGACCGGCAAGGGGGCAACATAATGATCTCTTCTTTTTCTAACTTTTACTTCACAATTCGTTATACAACTTGAGCCAATGCTCCTCAATGTTCATATGTCACAATGCTTTCCACAATTTTACACAACAAATAGAAATCTTCACCAAGGCATGAATAATACAACAAAGTCATAAAAATCACAATATAAGACCCACGATCATGCTTGATATCAACGTATAGATACTCGTTACCATGCCTATACGTCGTACTCAACAAGAAGCAAATAGCAAATATGACACAACTCCTAATCCCTCAAGCTAAGGTTAGACTCTTATCTCGATGCCACGAACACAATTCACGATTCAATTATAGCTTTACCCCTTGATTCCACCACCAATTCGCTCGTATCTAGTCACAAGTTACTTAATTACATCAATAAATGCCAAATGAATCAATTTGAATGTATAAAAATGAGTTTCCAAAGTTTTATCCAAAAAGTAAAAAATTGCCCCCGGGCCCACATGGTCAAAACCCGAGGTTCAAACCAAAACCTGATTACTCATTCCCCCACGAATCCAAATATATAATTTGTTTTGAAATCAGACCTCAAATCGAAGTCCAAATCCCCAATTTTTGAAAAACCTAGGTTCTACCTAAAACACCCAATTTTCCCCATGAAAATCATTGATTTTAAATTGAAATCATGTTAATGATTGAAGGAAATGAGTTAAAAATGACTTACAATTGATTTGGAGAAGAAGAAGCCTTTGAAAAATCGCCCTAATATGTTTATGTTTTGAGAGTATATGAAAAATGGGTTTAAAATCGGCTAAGTATGAAAGTTGCAGGTCGCAGATATAGGAATTGCGAACCCCGACCTCTTCTAACTTGGGAATTGCGAAACAGGGTTCGCATTTACGAACCCTTCAGAAATGCTGAACTTTCGCATTTGCGAAAATAGTGTCGCATTTGCGACTTCGCATTTGCGATACATAGGTCGCCTTTGCGATCACTGGCCCATTGGCAAATCTTCGCATTTGCGAAGAAATTCTCGCATTTGTGAGCCAAGGCAGGCCTGGGCTGGTTTCGCATTTGCGATCCAGCTTTCGCATTTGCGAGCTCGCATTTGCAAGCCAGGCCTGGGCACACCAGCTAAAATTCTGCAATTTTTTCTAAGTTCCAAATGCACCCCGTGGCCTATCCAAAAGTCATCCGAGCCCTCGGGGATCCAAATAAAATATACACACAACCTCAAAAACATTCCACGGACTTATTTGTGTACTCATATCACCAAAATAACATCAGAAACATCGAATTAAACCTCAATATCAATGAAATTTATCAAAACTTCTTAAACATCAAATTTTGCATTTAAGGTCCGAATCACGTCAAACGGATTCCGTTTCTTACCAAACTTCACAAAATCATCTTAAATGATATATAAGACATGTACGAGGCGCCGGAACCAAAATATGGGCCCGATACCAATATGTTCTAATCAAAATTCATTTCCAAACTTTATAAACAATTTCAGAAAATAATTTTCTTCAAAAATTCATTTCTCAGGCTTGGGACATCAAAATTTGATTTCGAGCATACGCCCAAGTCCTATATTTTCCTACGGACCCTCCGGGACCGTCAAATCATGGGTCCGGGTCCGTTTACCCAAAACATTGACCAAAGTCAAATGAATTCATTTTATAGTCAAAATTTATCATTTTCCATAGATTTTCACATTTAGGCTTTCCGGCTACGCACCTGGAGTGCGCACGCAAATCGAGGTGATGCTAAAAGGGGTTTTCAAGGCCTCAAATGTAGAATTCAATTTAGAAACAAGCGATGACCTTTTGGGTCATCACATTCTCCGCCTCAAAAACAACAGTTCGTCCTCGATCGGAGAGAAGAAGGAAGTCCCTGAGTCAGGAAAAAGATGGGGATAACTGCTCCGCATCTCGGGCTCGGACTCCCAGGTCGATGCCTCGGTAGGTTGACCTTTCCACTGAACACGAACAGAAGGAAAACTCTTTGATCTCAACTGACGAATTTGCCGGTCTAGAATAGCTACCGGCTCCTCTTCATAGAACAAATCCTTGTCCAATTGAACAGTGCTGAAATCTAACACGTGGGATGGATCGCCGTGATGCTTCCGAAGCATGGACATATGAAACACTGGATGCACGGCTGATAAGCTCGATGGCAATGTAAGTCTATAAGCCACCTCTCCCACTCAATCAAGAATCTCAAACGGGCCAATGAACCTAGGGATAAGCTTGCCCTTCTTCCCAAATCTCATCACGCCCTTCATAGGCAACACTCGAAGCAATACTTGCTCACCGACCATGAATGCTAAATCACGAACCTTGCGGTCGACATAACTCTTTTGCCTGGACTGAGCTGTACGAAGCCTATCCTGAATAATCCTGACCTTGTCCAAGGCCTCTTAAACCAGATCCGTACCCAACAACCGAGCCTCTCCCGGCTCAAACCATCCAACCGGAGACCGACATTGCCTATCATATAAAGACTCATAAGGAGCCATCTGAATACTCGACTGGTAGCTGTTGTTGTAGGCAAACTCTGCTAAAGGCAAAAACTGATCCCACGAGCCTCTAAAGTCAATGGCACAAGCTTGGAGCATATCCTCCAAAACCTGAATAGTCCGCTCGGACTGCCCGTCCGTCTGAGGATGAAATGTTGTGCTCAACTCAACCCATGTGCCCAACTCTCGTTGAACTGCCCTCCAGAAATGCGAGGTAAACTACGTACCTCGGTCCGAAATAATAGAATAGGGCACACCATGAAGACGAACAATCTCCCGAATATAGATTTTAGCTAACCTCTCGGAAGAATAAGAGACTGCTACAGGAATGAAATGCGTTGACTTGGTCAGCCTATCAACAATAACCCACACTGCATCAAACTTTCTCCAAGTCTGTGGGAGTCCAACAACGAAATCAATAGTGATCCGCTCCCACTTCCACTCGGTAAGCTCAATTTTCTGAATGAACCACCGAGCCTCTAATGCTCGTACTTAACCTGCTGACAATTCAAATACCGAGCCACATATGCAACGATATCCTTCTCCATTCTCTGCCATCAATAATGATGCCGCAAATCCTGATACATCTTAGCGACGCTCGGATGAATAGAGTGCCGACAACTATAGGCCTCCTCTAAAATCAACTCTCAGAACCCATCCACATTAGGCACACAAACTCGACCCTGCAATCTCAAAACTCCATCATCACCTAAGGTAACCTGCTTGGCACCTCCGTGCTGCACCGTATCTCTAAGGACACATAAATGAGGATCATCATACTACCAATCACGGATATGCTGAAATAAAGAAGAACGAGCAACTGTGAAAGCTAACACATGGCTGGGCTCAGAAACATCCAACCTCACAAACTGATTGGCCAAAGCCTAAACATCCAAAGAAAACGGTCTCTCACCGACTAGAATATAAGCAAGATTGCCCATACTGGCTGACTTCCTACTCAAGGCATCGACCACCAAATTGGCTTTTCTCAGAGGATATAAGATGGTGATATCATAATCCTTCAACAACTTCAACCACCTCCTCTGCCTCAAATTCAACTCTTTTTGCTTGAACAAATACTGAAGACTCTTGTGATCCGTGAACACCTCATATGCCACGCCATACAGATAATGCCTCAAAATCTTTAATGCATGAACAATGGCTGCCAACTCCAAATAATGAACCAGATAGTTCTTCTCATGAATATTCAACTGCCGCGAAGCATAGGCAATGACCTTGCCATCCTACATCAACACTGCACCAAGTCCAATACGAGATGCATCACAATAAATTGTATAGGGCCCTGAACCTATGGGCAAAACCAACACCGGTGCCATAGTCAGAGCTGTCTTGAGCTTCTGAAAGGTCGCCTCACACTTGTCCGACCACCTGAACTAGGCACCCTTCTGGGTCAACCTGGTCATCGGGGCTGCGATAGATGAAAACCCCTCCACGAACCGACGATAGTAGCCTGCTAATCCCGATAAAGTCCGAATCTCTGTAGCTAATGCTGGTCTAGGCCAGTTCTTAAGTACCTCAATCTTCTTCAGATCAACCTAAATACCCTCTGCTGATACAACATGACCCAGGAATGCAACTGAACTCAACCAGAACTCACACTTCAAGAACTTAGCATATAACTGACTATCCCTCAAGGTCTGAAGAACCACCCTAAGATGTTGCTTGTGCTCCTCCCGGCTGCGGAAATATATCAAAATATCATCAATGAAGACTATTACGAACGAATCCAAATAAGGCCTGAACACTCGGTTCATCAAATCCATAAAAGCTGCTAGGGCATTTGTCAAGCTGAATGACATCACCAAGAACTCATAATGCCCGTACCTTGTGCGGAAAGCTTCTTAGGGACATCGGATGCCCTAATCCTCAACTGATGGTAGCCAGATCTCAAGTCAATCTTCGAAAATACCTTGGAACCCTAAAGTTGATAAAAAAAATCATCAATCCTCGGCAATGGATACTTATTCTTGATTGTAACCTTGTTCAACTACCGGTAATCAATACATATTCTCATCGAGCCGTCCTTCTTCTTAACAAACAACACCAGCACACCCCAAGGCGAAACACTGGGTCTAATGAAACCCTTCTCAAGCAAGTCTTGCAACTGCTCCTTCAACTCTTTCAACTCAGGCGGGGCCATACGATACGACGGGATAGAAATGGGCCAAGTGCCTGGAGCCAAATCAATGCAAAAGTCAATATCCTTGTTGGGTGGCATACCTGGCAGATCTGAAGGGAAAACCTCAAGAAACTCACGAACAACGGGCACAGAATCAATAGAAGGAACCTCAGCACTAGAATCACGAACATATGCCAAATAGGCCAAATACCCCTTCTCGACCATTCGTCGAGCCTTTACATAAGAGATAGTACTACAAGTAGAATGATCAGGAGTCCCTCTCCACTCTAAACGAGGGAAACCCAGCAAAGCTAAGGTCACAGTCTTGGCATGACAATCCAAGAGAGCGTGGTAAGGTGATAACCAGTCCATCCCCTATATGACATCAAATCAACCATGTCCAGAAGAAGCAAATCTACATGAGTCTCAAAACCTCCAATCACCACTATACATGAACAATGGACATGATCCACCACAGTAGAATCACCCACCGGTGTAGACACATAAATATGGGCACTCAAAGAATTACTAGGCCTGACCAGATACGGCGCAAAATAAAACCGAAGCTTCTCTACCACAAACCAGAACAGTACCTGCACCTCTAGCTCTAATACCTTTACCTCCACCTCTAATACCTCCACCTCCACCTCTAGTTAACTGAGCGGGCTGGACGAGTCCGTCAATGAACCTCCTCACTTTATTTCACGGTGGAAAGTATGATAAGAGCATGACGAGCCAAGTCAATGAATCTGATCTCGTACTGAGTAATAGTTATTGAACCCTGCTGGAGATGCTCAAACTGCCTCCGATAGACCTCTCTCTAAGTGATGGGGAGAAACTTCTCCTGAAATAGTTGTGTGAACTATTCTCAAGTCAAAGTTGATGACCTAACTAGTATAGCCAATCAATAATCTCTCCAACAGGTCTTGGCGGATCCAGAAAAGTAAATAGTAGCAAAATCGACCACATTGGTCTCCACGATCTCCATGTTCTTGAGAACCTCATGACAGTTGTCTAGATAATCTTGGGGATCCTCAGAAGATGCACCGCTGAAAGTAGTAGTAAAGAGCTTGGTGAACCTATCCAACCTCTACAAAGCATCGGCAGACATAGCTGCTCCATCACCGATCTGAGCTACTGTTCGGCTGTAGAAGCGGTACATGACCTCGCCATTCGCGAAAGGACAAGAGTAGGGGTTTCAATTTAGCACTGAGAGAACAAAATCTCACGACATGAAGGAATCAATGTGAAGTTTTTCCTAACTCTGTAGCCTCTGGGGGATAAATACAGACGTCTCCATACCGATCCCTCAGACTCTACTAAGCTTGTCAGTGAACTGTGAGACCCATGTAACCTAGAGCTCTAATACCAACTTGTCACGACCCGAATTTTCCACCCTCGAAAGTCGTGATGGCGCCTACTAATGTGAGCTAGGAAAGCCAATTATTGAACCATCTACCTTTTTACCAATTTTATTCTCTTTAACAATTTCGAAGAAATAGCATTTAAACAACGGAATATAACATAAGCGGAAGAAAACAATAAGCCAGCTGAACATGAATATATATTATAACTGTTTGAGTCTCGACTACCCAAGATTGGTGTCACAGTTTTACAGACGGTCTAAGAATTCTACAAATAAAGGTCTAAAAGAATTAAATACAACACTGTCTCTGGAAAATACATGTAAGAAACAGGAAAGTAGATAGAAGGAGACGCTAAGGCCTATGAACGCCTGTGGGGCTACCTCGGGTCGCCTGGTGAACAAGATTCAGCAATCTCACTGCGGTCCGAAGTCTACAACACTAGGGTATGTACAAAAGAGTGCAGAGTGTAATATTATCCCAACCACCCTATGTGCTGGTAAGTGCCTAGCCTAACCTCGGCGAAGTAGTGACGAGGCTAGGACCAGACCACCAAATAAACCTGTGTATTTCAAATATATATAGCGGAAAACAAATACGAAAATAGACAAGTAAAGATGGGAGGAAAAAAAACATGCTTCGAGGAAAAACAGGTAAAACAGAATATCAAGAGAACTATAAAGGAATCAAAATCCAACCACTAACAAGAATAGGGAAAACAAAGGCAGATTTCACTTTCTATTCACATCTTGTTGCAGGCGTGCAACCCGATCCCATTTCCTGTATCTCGTGGCAGGCGTGCCACCTGCTCCCATTTCATTTATCTCGTGGCAGGCATGCCACCCGCTCCCATTTCACTTATCTCGTGGTAGGCGTACCACCCGCTCCCATTTTACTAACCTCGTGGTAGGCGTACCACCCGCTCCCATTTTATTTATCTCGTGCTAGACGTACCACCCGCTCCCATTTCATTATATCTTGTGGTAGGCGTACCACCCGCTCCCATTTCATTATATCTTGTGGTAGGCGTACCACCCATTCCAATTTCATTTATCTCGTGGTAGGCATACCACCCGCTCCTATTTCATTATATCTTGTGGTAAGCGTATCACCCGCTCCCATTTCATTATATCTTGTGGTAGGCGTACCACCCGCTCCCATTTACAAGCCAACAATAATCACGAGGAATCCCGGCAAGGGAACAATAATATCAACAAACAATATCCCGGCAAGGGAGAAACAACTATAACCAATCTTGTTACAACATCTAGCTACCTCAGCTATAATCAAACTTGTTACAACACCTAACAACCTCAGCTATAACAAAACTCGTTACAACATCTAACTACCTCAGCTATAACCAAACTTGTTACAACACCTAACTACCTCAACTATAACTAAGCTTGTTATAATACCTAACACAAAGAATCATCAACCTAAACATCCGTAATATCAATTAAGAACACAATGCAAGGGAACCACAACTCAACAATAGCCCGGCATGGGGGCAACATAATGATCTTTTCTCTTTCTTACTTTTACTTCACAATTCGTTATACAACTTGAGCCAACGCTCCTCAATGTTCATAGGTCACAATTCTTTCCACAACTTTACACAATAAATAGAAATCTTTACCAAGGCATGAATAATACAACGAAGTCATGAAAATCACAATATAAGACCCACGGTCATGCTTGAACCAACGTATAGATACTCGTCACCATGCATATACGTCGTACTCAACAAGAAGCAAATATCAAATAGGACACAACTCCTAATCCCTCAAGCTAAGGTTAGACCAAACACTTACCTCGATGCCACGAACACAATTCACGATTCAATTATAGCTTTACCAATTGATTCCACCACCAATTCGCTCGTATCTAGTCACAAGTTACTTAATTACATCAATAAATGCCAAATGAATCAATTTGAATGCATAAAAATGAGTTTTTCAAAGTTTTACCCAAAAAGTCAAAAATCGCCCCCGGGCCCACATGGTCAAAACCCGAGGTTCGAACCAAAACCCGATTACCCATTCCCCCACGAATGCAAATATATAAATTGTTTTAAAATCGGACCTCAAATCAAAGTCCAAATCCCCAATGTTTGAAAAACTTAGGTTCTACCCAAAACACTCAATTTTCCCCATGAAAATCATTGATTTTAAGTTGAAATCATGTTAAAAGATGTTATTGATTGAAGGAAATGAGTTAAAAATGACTTACAATTGATTTAGAGAAGAAGAAGCCTTTGAAAAATTGCCCTAATGTGTTTATGTTTTGAGACGATATGAAAAATGGGGTTTAAAATCGGCTAAGTATGAAAGTTGCATGTCACAGGTATGGAAATTGCGAACAGTGGTTCGCAATTGCGAACCCCGACCTCTGCTAACTTGGGAATTGCAAAAACAGGATTCGCATTTGCGAACCCTTCAGAAATGCTGAACTTTCGCATTAGCGAAAATAGTGTCGCATTTGCGACTTCGCATTTGCGATACATAGGTTGCATTTGCGATCACTGGCCCATTGGCAAATCTTCGTATTTGCGAAGCAAATCTCGCATTTGCGTAGGCAGGCCTGTGCTGGTTTTGCATTTGCGATCCAGCCTTCGCATTTGCGAGCCAGCTTCGCAAATGCAAAGCCTGCAGGTGGGCACACCAACTAAAATTTTGTAATTTTTTCTAAGTTCCAAATGCACCCTGTGACCTATCCAAAACTCACCCGAGCCCTCGGGGCTCCAAATCAAATATACACACAACCTTAAAAATATCCCACGGACTTATTCGTGTACTCATATCACCAAAATAACATCAGAAACATCGAATTAAACCTCAATATCAATGAAATTTATCAAAACTTCTTAAACATCAAATTTTGCATTTAAGGTCCGAATCACGTCAAACGGATTTCGTTTCTTACCAAACTTCACAGAATCATCTTAAATCACATATAAGACCTGTACCGGGCACCAGAACCAAAATACCGGCCCGATACCAACATGTTCTAATCAAAATTCATTTCCAAACTTTATAAACAATTTCAGAAAATAATTTTCTTTAAAAATTTATTTCTCGGGCTTGGGACCTCGGAATTCGATTCCGGGCATACGCCCAAGTCCCATATTTTCCTACGGACCCTCCGGGACCGTCAAATCATGGGTCCGGCTTCGTTTACCCCAAACGTTGACCGAAGTCAAATGAATTTATTTTATAGTCAAAATTTATCATTTTTCATAGATTTTCACATTTAGGCTTTCCGGCTACGCGCCTGAATTGCGCACGCAAGTCGAGGTGAAGCTAACAGAGATTTTCAAGGTCTCGGAACGCAGAATTTAATTTAGAAACAAATGATGTGGGTCATCACAATATGAAACGCAGACCAATAAATTCCTACACAAAAGACAGGTGAAAATTTTATATTCAATTTTCTTCATTTTAGATCAGAATCAGATGACGGAGCTGAAGAAAAGTCTTCTAATCTGTCCCACTGATCTAATCATAATGGGAGAAAATGTAGAACAAAGTGGCTCGCGCAATTGGAAAACTCTGTTCTGTGTGCTTTAATTAAATATTTTCTCCTATTAATTAAGTGAGTATAATAATTAATCAATCTCTACAGTCCTGTTGTGACAGAAAAAGAAACCATTATAGCATAAAAATTTCCCACAAATCCAGGCATTTGCTAACCTAATGTCCTTCTCACATACCTTTTTTGGCCACTAGCCAGAGATTATGCAATAGCTCTCGTAATTAATACTAATCAAAGTATTAACTAATTTAATAAACAGATTGATGGGATTAATAATGCATCTAGTAGGTTCATCTGAACAATTTCTAATGGATCTAGGTTTTATTTGGTTGCCACTAGTATTAGAGTATAATTATGATCTCTCCTCCTCTCTTTTTTTTTCCTGTTGAGAAAATAATTTGAGGCATTATTAGAAGAAAAATCTATTAAAAATAAGGAGGAGAATATGCTCCTGGAGAGGCACGTCTAAAGAAAGCGATTTGTTGCAGTAGTAATATAAAGGAGAAGTCACGGGGGATGAGCTACAATAACTACGATGCTGAACCAACTATGAGCAAAGGCAGACCTATGTTATAAAGAAATTAAAGGGTTTACTGGCATTCGGAAAGTTCGGCAAAAAATTCATACATACATTTATATATTTTCAAAAATTAGTGATATATGAATAATGAACACCCTACATATAAAACAGATTTTAATTAAATGCAAAAGTACATTCGCTACCTTCGTATCCTGGGTATACCTCTGACAATAATTAGCTCATGGTTGTTAGTTGTAACCACCCTTCATATGTTCAGACTTATGACTATAGACAATTTCACGAGGCACACACAACTCGGTACTCTTTGGGGAGCCCTTAATTTGTACACATTTCCCCTGTATCCCTATAAGACTTTCCAATTTTAATGATATAAATAATTTTTTTCACGTATGCATTAGGATCTATGATTTTAATAATTGGGTGCAAAGTACTAGAGTATGCACCCAATAATTATATATATATAGAGGTTGAACTCAAGGCTAACAATGAGTTCACACCTACTGTCTATACATGGTATACGTGAATTATGTGGGTGTATATATACATGTTCTGTTTATAAAAATCCCATAAATTTAAGAAAGAATTACAGGAAAATACACATGACTTCACACCATAATAAAAAATGGCCTATGTTTTTAAGTTTACCCTACCTAACCTATATTGTACATATTTTGAAAGCACTGACAAATTCAAAATCTGTGTTCTTACAGTTATTGCTTCTAAAAGCTATGGAGTTAAATATGTATTCTCATGACCATTGTTTTCTCTCTCTCTTCTTCTCATATCTTAAACATATGCTTCAAGGGGCTGAGTATTTTTTTGCTTCTCCCCATGTGTCACCTGGTTGCAATGTAAGAAAATTGAAAAGTAAAAGTCCACCATTGAAGGTCATTCAAAGTTTTGATTTCGAAAATATGATTTTTTGAGTTTGTCACTTGTTTTGGATTGGGTGTTGTTCCAATTGATTGCAAATATCAAAAGAAGTTCAAAATTTAAATTTGAAGTGATTTGGAGTAGATTTGAGTTAAATTTCAGAAAAGACGCAAGGAAGAAGAGGAAGTCGTTTTTTGTATAATTTTTTATAATCTTGTATAAAAGTGTATATGAGTGTATAAACACATCGTATACACTATTATACACTTTGATACACCTTTATACAAACGTCTGTAGACGAATTTCTTCCACGATTTTCAGTTGCAATTCTTATTCAAAATCAGTCCAAATCTCCATTAAATGACTTCAAATTTTATATACAATCTTCTTATACTATTTCTAACAAGTTTAAATAATACCCACTCCAAATTCTCACGAAATCAAATTTGAAATTTAAACTCATATATTTAAACTTGTTAAAAATCTAATTTTTACTACCCAAGTGGATTTGGTTTGTTGAACTAATATTTGAGTCATAGTTTCTGATTCGAAAGTTAACTTAAAAGCTTGAACAATCTTTTTTATAAATTAAATAGTAATTTCGAGAACCTATTGGAGTAGAATGTTGAGTATTAGCTTATTATTTTTGGGTTAGTTGATTGTAAATTGAAATATGGAGTATAAAATTAAAAAGTAGAGAGCCTAATTATTATTACGTGAAATTTTCCCTAAATTTAACTACAATGCGATATATAAGAGGAAGGAAAAAGAAAATAATAGAGTAGTAGATAACTGCTAATTTAACCATAACATAGTAAGTATTTAAATATGCTTATATGCATGTTAGTGGATAGATCCATACCAATGTGTACCCTTCTTGAATCAGATAAGGCAAGAAGGTGAGGTGATTAATCAGATGGACTTGCCAGCAATGCCTATTAAGAAAATTGCTAACTACTCTCTGAAAATTTTGTGCTCTTTTATTCTTTTCCCCAATCTTGTTCTTCATAACTTTTAATTTTTCCTCAACAAATGACAAAAGAAAAATAAAAACTTGTCTTTCTCAACATCATCATCATGGGTTATTTTTGGTTTACACAAAAATCGTTAAATCACATCAAAGCGATAGTGTAAGTTAAATCGGAAAAAAATTGACTAATGGCTCGGTTTAATTTAGTTTAGTACTGAAAAAGAACCGGAAAATTGTTGGTTTGGTTTAGTTTTGACTAAAAAAGTTAAATCGAAGCCAAACCAACCCGAAATTATATGTATTTAATTTTTTAAAATATTTTATATATAAAGATATTTATTGCAATGCTATTTATAAATATTTTTTAAATTCATTTCATAGTTTTATCTTTTAAAATATTATTTCAGCTTAATCTTAGAATTTCTGAATGGTCCAATAAGTTTTATAGCCCATAATAATTAAAATAAAGCCCAAATTAAAATCAAATAAATAGAACAATGAATCTTTACACAAATAGCTGGTCATAATTATTTTTTTACTTTTTCTAGCCATATATAAAGATTATACACATAATACATAAATTATGCATATATTATATTTCCACCGGCTATTTTTATTTTAAGTGTTTGGATGAGCGACTATTTGGGCTAAACTTCATAGAACAACAACAACAAGCCTAGTAAATTCTCACAAGTGGGGAAAAACTAAATCGATAGTAATGCTAAAAAATTCAATTCCACCGTAGGAATAACAATAATGTTGGATATGTATTTTTTTTATTTTTACATTAGTTTAGATAGTGAAAATGCCTAACTTGGTTTTATTTTTTTCTTTAGTGTTTATTCATGTAATTAGTACTTATTAGCCGTATTTATTTTCGCATGATTTACTACTTCTAGATTATAATCAATTTTTAATTATAGCTTATTAATTAGAAATATTTATTTTATGCAATTTTATTATCTTTATTGTTGAATATTTTTGTACAATGCCATGACTTATCTTACATTTTGTGTGAGGTAAACACTTTATATTGTTGTACTTATTATTAGGACTAAAAAAAATATTTGAAGCATAAATTATATATTTTGTGCTATAAAGACTTTATCAAAACATTCAAAAAAATCAAAAAAAATTAAGAAAAATCTAAATTGAAATATTCGACTTTTTTATTTGGCTTATAAATTTAAGAACCCAACAATTAATTTGATTTCGTAATTAAGAAATGTGAATCAATTAGACCGAAATCTTGTCTTCTTATCATCATCAAATATCATCACCGTGCCTCCAGAGGCGGAGCTAAAATTTGAAATTTATGCGTTTAGTATTCTAATTCTTTTAAGTTACTGGATGCATAATTCAAAAAACTATTAAGACAATTATAAGGTTTGGACAAAAGCAATCAGTATTCAAAAGTCTAGCTCCTCCTTGCGTGTGGTCTTCTTACTAAAGAAATGTTTGGTTCCTCGCAAATTTTCTCAGTGATTTGGCAATAGTTTGTTGAGCTGGCCCGTTTATTTATTCATTTGACAGCACATAAAGAAATAACGTATAAACAGCGAAAATTTAAATTAAGCTGAAGAAAACAATAAAATATTTGAAATCTGCATCTATTACAACTGCTTAAGCCTTAATCACCCAAAACCTGGTGTCATAGTACCACAGACTGTCTAAGACTGCTAAATACAAGGTCTGAAAATAAAAGAAACACTGTTTCTTAAGCAAAAAGATGAAACAGGAAATAAAAGATAGAGGAGACGCCAGGGCCTGCGGACGTCTGCAGGCCTACCTTGGATCTCCGCGTGGACTGAAGGTAGCCTCCAAACTACGGTCCAAGAGCTGCTACGGGATCTGCACATAGTGCAGAGTGTAGTATCAGTACAACCGACTCCAAGTGCTGGTAAGTGTCTAGCCTAACCTCGGTGAAGTAGTGACAAGGCTAGGACCAGACTACCAAATAAACCTATGCAATTCAGATATATACAACGAAAAAGAAATATAGGAATAAATAGTCAAGTATGGGAGGGGAGCATGCTGCGGGGGAGATATCAATTCCGAATAGAAATACAACAGGTAAATGAAAGAAGCAAAATATCTCGGATATCAACAAAAGAGCCAGAAATCGATAAATGCACGACATTGCCTTTCGTGCTTTTACTCTCGTTCTCACCAAAACAATCAAGTAATGAAAATGTGCACGGCATCACCCTTCGTGATTTTACTCTCTTTCCTCACCGTATAATCAATGTAATCGGCACAGAATGGTACATCGTGTGGCACGGCATCACCCTTCGTGCTTTATACTCTTTCCTCACAATCATACACGGCATCACCCTTCGTTCTTTATACTCTTTCCTCATAAAAACAATGCACGACATCACCCTTCGTGCTTTAACTTTCTTCCTCACCCCAAGCAACAATCACAAACAATAGGGTAAGGGAATAAATGAGATTATAATAAGAATCCCGGCAAGGGAACAATAATCCAACAATTAAGTCCCGGCAAGGGAACAATAATCCAACAATTAAGTCCCGACAAGGGAACAACATCAATAATATCAACATCCCGGCAAGGGAGATAACAAATAAGGCAACAAATTTCCCAGCAAGGGAGGCAACATAATGATCTCTTCTCTTTCTCACTTTTACTTCACAATTCACATTACAACTCGAGCCAATGTTCTAAAGGTTCAATTATCACTTATACTTCCACAATTCGTATTACAACTTGAGCCAACGCTCCTCAATGTTCATAGATCACAATTCCTTCCACAAATTTTACACAACAAATAGAAACCACCACAAGACATGAATGATACAACGAAGTCATGATAATCACAATATAAAGACTCACGGGCATGCTAGACACTAACGTATAGATACCCGTCACCATGCCTATACGTCGTACTCAACAATTACCACATAGCAAATAGGACTCGACTCCTAATCCCTCAAGCTAAGGTTAGACCAAACACTTACCTCGATGCCACGAACACAATTCACGTTTCAATTATAGCTTTACCCCTTGGTTCTACCACCAATTCGCTTGTATTTAGTAACACGTTACTTAATTACATCAATAAACGCTAAATGAATCAATTCGAATGCATGAAAATGAATTTCCCAAAGTCTTACCCAAAAAGTCAAAGCCCAAGCGGACTGTGGGCCCAATAGCCAATTGCCAATTACATGATAAGCATGAGAACACAACTGGGCTCAACATGAAGCCCAAATCGAGAATCTGACTGCCGAGGGGGAAATTTGGCACAACTGGGTCAATGCTAATAGCCGGTTTAGGGATTCAACGTCAACACTCGAGAACAGATGCAAATATTGACGATCCTTGACAGATATGAGGATACTTTTGATGCTAACATACATTCTACAATGAAGATTGTGAGAGATTTTAGCACCGTTGCTTCTCCTTTAACTGAAGTTATGAAAAAAAATAAGATTTTTTACATGGGGAAAAGAACAAGATGATACTTTTAACTTGTTGAAAGAAAAGTTATGTTCTGCTCCTTTGTTACAATTTCCTGATTTCTCTAAATCTTTTGAAATTGAATGTGATGCTTCTGGCAAAGGAATATGTGTTTTTTTATTCAAGATTCTAAACATATTGCCTACTTTAGTGAGAAGTTGAGTGGAGCCATATTGAACTATTCCACTTATGACAAAGAGCTATATGCTTTGGTAAGAGCTTTAGCCATATGGCAACATTACTTGTGGCCAACAGAGTTTGTCATTAAAACTGACCATGAATTCTTGAAGTACTTGAAGAGTCAAGGTAAGCTTAGTAGGAGGCATGCTAAGTAGGTTGAATTTATTGAAACTTTTCCTTATGTAATTTCTTACAAACAAGGGAAAGAGAATGTTGTTACTGATTCACTTTCAAGAAGGTATGTCTTAGTTTCTACTCTGACTTCTAAATTGATGGCTTTTGATTAAATCAAGGGACTTTATGCTAATGATGTTGATTTTGGAAAGACTTTTGCAAATTGTAAGTTGGGTCTTTTTGAGAGGTTTAATCTTCAAGATGGGTTTCGTTTTTAAGGAAAATAAATTGTGTACCTCTAAATACTTTTTACGTGAAGTATTTGTAAAGAAAGCACATTGTGGAGGGCTTTTGGGTCACTTTGGAGTCCCAAAGACACTAGACATACTTGCTGAAAATTTTTTTTGGCCTGGCATGAGAAAAGATGTTGAAAGAGTGTGTGCACAATGTTTGGAATGTAAACAAGCTAAATCTAAAGTGTTACCATATGGTCTTACACGGCCATTACCTATTCCTACTTCACTTGGATTGATATTTCTATAGATTTTGTATTAGGTTTGCCTAGAACAAGTTATGGTAAGGATAGTATATTTGTTGTGGTAGATAGGTTCTTCAAAATGGGTCATTTTATTCCTTGTTTAAAGACTAATGATGATTCACATGTTGTTGATCTATTTGTAAAAGAAGTTGTTAAATTGCATGGTATACCTAGAACTATTGATAGTGATAAGGATGCTAAGTTCCTTAGCCACTTTTGGTGTGTATTTTTTGGGAAGTTAGGCACTAAATCGTTGTTTTCTACTTCTTGTCACCCACAAACTGATGGACAAATTGAAGTGATTAATAGAATCTTAGGAAACATGTTGAGGGCTGTTTTGAAATGTAAATTAGCTTATTGGGAAGATCACTTACCTATGATTGAATTCGCTTACAATAGAACAATTCATTCTTCTATAGGTATATCTCCTTTTGAGATTGTTTATGGTTTTAATCCCTTTACTCCCCTTGATTTATTACCACTACCTCCTAATGATATCGTTAATCTTGATGGTAGGACAAAGGCTGAAATGATGAAAAAATTTCATGAGCAAACAAGGCTTGCAATTGAGAAGAAAAATGAGCAAACTGCATTGAGAAAGAATAAGGGTCGAAAACAAGTTGTTTTTCAACCTGGAGATTTAGTTTGGATTCACTTTAGAAAGGAGATATTTCCTTCCAAAAGGAAGTCAAAGTTGCATCCTAGAGGAGATGACTCATTTCAAGTCCTTGAAAGGATTTGAGACAATGCTTACAAGCTGGACCTTCCTAGTGAGTTTCAAGTAAGTGCTACATTCAATGTTGTTGACTTGTCTTTGTTTGATATAGGATTAAATTTGGGGATGAATTCTTTTCAAGAAGAGGGGAATGATAGCATCAAGGACATATTTTTAGAAGCTCCAAGAAGGCCATTTACAAGATCTCAAGTGTGACGACCCAGCCCGTCGTCACGTGAGTTACTGCCCCATTTCCCCCATTTTATGATTCTTCATGTTTTGTTATCGGTATTCGGTGTATTAGAGTTAAATCGGATTAGTTTTGATAGGAAATGAGACACTTAGTCTCTTTAAGGAAGGCTTGTTTTGGAAAAGTCAACCGGATGTTGACTATTAAGTTAGAGGGCTCGAATGTGATTTTCGATGATTCGGTTAGCTTCGGGGGTTGATATGTGGCTTAGGAGTGTGATCAGAATTGATTTTGAAGGTCCGGAGTAGAATTAGGTTTGAATTGGCGAAGTTAGTATTTTGGCGAATTCCGGTTGGTAGGTGAGATTTTGATACAGGGGTCGGAATGGAATTATGAGAGTTGCAGTAGCTTCGTTAGGTGATTTTGGAAGTGTGTACAAAATTTCAGATCATTCGGAGGTGTTTTGGTCCGGTTTTTGATCAAATGCGTATTTCGGAAGTTTTTAAGAAATTTAGGCTTGAATCCGATGTAATTTGATGGTTTTGATGTTGTTTGTGGTGTTTTGATGATTGGAACAAGTTTGAATGATGTTTTAGGATGGGTTGGCACTTTTGGTTGAGGTCCCGTGGGCGTCGGGGTGATTTTGGATGGTCAAACGGACCAATTCTAACCTTTGGAAGTTGCAGATTTTTCAGCTGAAGTGTTGTAGACATTTGTTCTCTGCGATCGCAGGAGTGCAATTGTGATCGCATAGAAGGTTTGGGGAAAACTGTTCTGTTTCTCATTGCGATCGCTGAGTAGGGCTTGCGATCGCATAAGTTGAGGAGTTTACTCATTGCGATCGCGTTTGGTGGATTGCGATCGCGTAGTATTAAATGGACCTGGGGTCCAGGATGGTATTTTGTTCAATGCGAACGCGGGTGAAGGTACGCGATCGCGTAGGTTCAGGAGCTAATGCATTGCGATCGCAGGGATTTTAGTGCGATCGCATAGAGGGAATTTTGAGAGTTTGAATTTTGTATTGTGAAATCGCAGAGGTTTGGATGCGATCACATATAAGAAATCTGGGCTGGACAGAAGGGTTTTTAATAGCATTTTTATCCGCGAGCCTAAGTCTATTTCCACCATTTTTGAACATCCTTGAGAGCTTTTGGACGAGGATTAAAGAGGGTTTCGAGTGGGATTCATTGGAGGTGAGTCTTATGACCTAAAAACATCATTTAATTGTAGATTCAACATCTAAATTCATGGAAATTTGATTAAAAAGGGAAGGATTGGGGCTTGACTTTTGAAATAGAAATTTGGGGGTTTGAGGGAGCATTTGAGCTCGGATTTCGGTAAATTTGATATGTATAGACTCGTGGAGAGATAAGGAATCCGGTGATGTCAATTTTTTGATTTTTCGAGAAGTGACCCGAGGCTCGGGTTTTGCCAACTTCGTAATTTTCGATATTTTCGAGTCTTTTTGATTGGGTTGTATTCCCTTAGCCTATTGTAATGTATTACTTGTGGTTTTGATCAGATTCGACGCTCGAGGAGGTTGATTTGCGAGGAAAGGGAGTAGCGAGCTAGGATTTCGGCCTGCTTGAGGTGAGTAATGGTTATAAATAATGTTCTGAAGGTTTGAAACCCCGGATTTGCACAACGTGGTGCTATGTTAAGATGAGACACATGTTGTATGATGAGCGTGGGGTCTGTTACTACTGGGGATTTGGACTCGGTCTGTTACTACTGGAGATGAGACACATGCTGTATGATGCGCGTCGCAGCAATATACTATATGGATCGGGCTGCATGCTGCAGCAGTATAAATATGTATTCGGTTATCGTGAGGAGTAAATGAAATGAATACTGGCTTAAAGGACTTTAACTGACTTCTTCATTCAGTTGTTGTTTTTGATATTCTCATTGTTTTAATATAGAACTGCGTAGTGTTTTACAAGTTTTCTTTCCGTCAGTCATTATTTATTGCTATTACTCACTGAGTTGGAGTACTCACTTTACTCCCTGCACCATGTGTGCAGATACAGGTATCCCGGAGGCATAGTTTGAGCTTTCTGCTGCTGTTCAGCTTATTCCGGAGTCATCGAGGTAGATGCATGGCGTCCGCAGGACCCGATTTCTCCCCTTATCATCTTTATTTCCCGCATTCTAGACAACTCTATGTATAGGGTGCTACACAGACTTGTATTAGAGGCTCTTGGCTCGTGACACCAGATCGGCGAGATTTATATTGATATTTTATGGATTTTCCGTACTGTTTATCAATTGCTACAGAGTTATAATCATGTTAATTTGGCATTAAATCTTATTGATTGGTAATGAATTCTACATAAGGGATTGTGAGTGACGAATTGGTCGGGCTTGCCTAGCATCGTCTTGGGCGCCATCGCGACCGGGGATTGGGGTCGTGACAAGTTGGTATCAGATCCTAAGTTACTAGGTCTCGCAAGTCTAGAGCCAGTTTAGTAGAGTCTCGCGGATTGGTACGGAGACGTCTGTACTTATCTTCGGGAGGCTGCAGAACCTGTTAGGAAAATTCCACATTCTTGAAATTCTTGTCGTGTGAACTTGTTGCTCCGAATACTAAATTTCTCTTTATTCCATTCTCTCACAGATGGTGAGGACTCGAGCTACCGGACGCGTCGGACGACCACCAGTACCACCTACTGAGGCTACTAGAGGTCGTGGATGCGGTCGTGGTTGTGGTAGAGGCAGAGCAGCAGGGGCAGCACCTGTGGATCCTTTAGTTGCCCCAACTCCGGATCAGGCTCCAGCAGCAGCACCGGTTCAGGAACCAGCAGTGCCCATCGTGATTTCGGGTCTATAGGAGGCCTTGGCACAGATCTTTATAGTTTGCACAGGCCTGGCTCAGGCAGTTTCAGCCACCACAGCAGCAGCTACTTCGTAGGCCGGGGGAGGCAATCACACCCCCGCTGCTCGCACACCTGAGTAGGTAGTGCAGGGATTATAGACTCCAGAGGCACCTCCAGCTCAGCTAGTGGTACCCGTTCAGGAGTACAGGGTTCCAGTTATGCCAGACAATGAGCAGCGTCATCTCGATAGGTTCAGTAGACTTCAGCCTCCTTCTTTAAGTAGTGCTTAGGGCGAGGATGCCCAGGGTTTTCTCGACAAGTGTCAGCGTATGCTTCTGACAGCAGGGATTCTTGAGTCCAGCGGTGTGGCTTTTACTACATTTCAGTTTATTGGAGCGACCTTCACTTGGTGGGAGGCGTATGAGCGGCGTAGGCCAGCAAGTGCAGCACCTTTGACTTGGCAGGAGTTCTCCACTCTCTTCTTGGAGAAGTGGATACCGCAGTCTTAGAGGGAGGAGCTGCATAGGCAGTTTGAGTGGCTTCGCCAAGGAGATATGACTGTGTCTCAGTATGAAGCGATATTTTCTGAGTTGGCTCGTCATGCCTCATGGATAGTTCCGACTGATTGGGAGAGGATTAAGAGGTTCGTGGATGGTCTTAATTATCACCTTCGTATTCTGATGACTCGAGAGAGAGTCCTGGGTATTTCCTTCGAGGATGCAGTTGATATTGCTCGTGATATTGAGACGGCTCGCCGTCAGGAGGGAGAGGAGAGGGAGGCCAAGAGGCCTCAAGGTTCTGGCAGTTTTAGTGGCGCTCCTTCGAGGGGCCAGTTCCAGCAGGGTCGGGGTCGTTCTTTCAGGCCCGCTCAGTTAGCTCGACCTTAGTACCGAGGTGGATCTTCTGGTCATGGTCATCATGGATCTCAGCGGGGCCAGTCATCACTTAGTGCCCTTCCATCCCAGAGTTCATCTCGTGCTCTATCTGCTCAGGGTTCTTCCAAGCCGAGTGCATTAGCTAGCCACTCTGGCACGAGGGGTTCCCTTTAGTCCCAGTTCCCAGAACCCGGGAGTTGCTATGAGTGTGGAGAGTTCGGGCATATGCGGAGGGAGTGTCCTCGCCGTGCTGCTAGCTCATCTCAGCAGAGGGGTCAGCCCTTGACTTCTGCTCCCAGTTACTTCACCATCCGCCCAGCCAGCTAGGGGTGGAGGTTAGGCAGCCAGGGGTCGCCCTGTAGGGGGAGGTCGATCAGGGGGTAGTCAGGCCCATTTCTATGCACTCCCAGGCAGACCCGACGCCATTGCTTCGGATGCTGTCATTACAGGTATTGTTTCAGTCTGCCACAGAGATGCCTTTGTATTATTTTATCCCGGTTCCACCTATTCCTATGTGTCTTCCCATTTTGCTCATCATTTGGGTACGACCCGAGGATGTCTTGCCTTACCTGTTCATGTATCTACCCCGGTGGGTGATACCGTTGTTGTAGACCATGTATATCGGTCGTGTTTGGTGACTATTGGGGGTCTGGAGACCCGAGTTGATTTATTGTTGTTGAGCATGGTGGACTTTGATGTTATTTTGGGCATGGATTGGCTATCTCCGTGTCATGCTAATCTTGACTGTCATGCTTGTCACACCTCCTTTTTTCCTACACCCCCGAGAAGGAGTATATAAGGGAGTTTTTCCAATTAAATGACAATCAAAACGGGATTTGTTTATTTAAAGATTCAGACTCGCCACTTGGGATAATTTATGGTGTCCCAAGTCACCGGTTAGAATCCCTAATCGAGGAAAATATTGACTCTGTATTACAGTCCTTGAGCCAGAAATCCAGGTAAGGAATTATGTTAACACGGGAGAAGGTGTTAGGCACTCCCGAATTCCGTGGTTCTAGCACGGTCGCTTAACAATTTATACTTGGCTTAAATTATTTAATTACGTGTTTAGAAACTATATGTATTTTACCTTTACCGCTTTTAATTACGTGATTTACTCGTACTTAAAGAATTATCGAGTTACACATACGTATACTCGTGTGGTTTGGTGTGTCAAGAGTAATGTCACGCGTACATGTACACAATTCACAACACTTAGTTTATTTTTAAAAAAAACTTAGTCAAAGTCGCGCGGACGCGTATCTTAATTCATTTTTGAAAATCGTAATTATGTCACGCAAACATGTATACAATCACGATGATTGATTTATTAAGATCATACCTAAAAGCATACTATCAATTTGGTTTTGATGTAAATATGTGAAAGCAAGATTTTCATGGATTAACAGTGAGCCTTCCTCATTCTCGCATTTTAGGATTAAAATTTCAAAAATTAACTACTTGCATTCTTAAGAACTATGTTAACAGAAAACAAAAATATTACCACACAAAGCAACAAATTTTGCTAATGTAGAAAACTAAGCAAAACAAAAAATGAAACTTTATAGTCTTTTGATATTAAAACAAAAATCCAAACAAGTTACCTAAAATACTTTATGAATTATATATCTTAAGCACATAATCTTTCTCTAGCACATAATCTTTCTTCTCCTTTTTTTTTTAAAAAAAAATAAAATATTCCTACCAAATTAACACTTAGAAATTTCCAACTTTCATGGCTAAGCAGTTAAAAATTATAAACGTTTATTCAGAGAATAAAAAAAACTTTTCTTTGTGTAAAAGAAACTTACTATAATTTTATAAAAAAAATTTATTATAGTTTATGGTCTATTCACAAGAATGATTAGAGAAAAAAAATTTAACCGACTTATGACTTAGGGATACTATATAATTATTTCGTCCACGATTACAATGCTCTATTATTATGAAAGTTTAGCCGAAGTTACGCGAACGTATACTCTGATTTATTTTTAAAGAAATCGTAACCGTGTCACGCGGACGTGTCCACAATCATGATAATATTTTAAACGGCCCTAAAGGTTTCTCTACGAATATTTATTATTTTACCTCTACATTATGAAATTAACACAAGAGCCATTTGTTACTAAGTGTCTAACTATGGCTTGCCTCAAATTTCCATTTTTCAAGACCCTAATTATTTAACGCTAAAGTACTTGACAAGTCCCTTCCAATCAACAAGGCTTTATTAAACCATTTTTATTAGCGGAAGGGCCTGAATTATACAGGCCCAAACTTCTGAGCAACGAGCCTGTCTAAACGTAGGGAGACTCTTTTGACTTAAGAAACTCTGATAATGTTCAGGCCCAAAGGCCCAAATATTTTGGCAACGCCGGCTGCAAGCAAGGACTTCAGGATCGAATCCCTGAAGCCATACCTGCCAGTGATCTCTCATAATCTTTTCAACCATTGAGGAGGGGAGAAAAACGAGTCGGGCATGAATAAGAACTTTATATATCAATCAACAATAATCCCCTGTTTAAATTAAACTAAGGCATAAACTATATGGAAACATCAATTGGTTACAGTTAAGACCAAGCAATCTATACATACATAGCCAAAATTTCAGCAGAAGCTATTGTTGTATACAATCTATACCCTGAGCACGGCTGGACAACTTAACACATGAATCATAATAGGAAAACAAAGGTATAAATAGCAGAAGCTAATAGAATTTAACATTCAAACAAGACTCCTATTCAAATTCCAATTCGAACATCCAAATTTGTATATAAATTCAGTCTGATTCCAACTTGTGGCACTTCATTTGTTAGCAAAGGGTATGAAAGAATACCTGGAAATGAAAGTCAAAGGGGGGTAAGATCAGCAGTAAAAACAACAGCAATCACCAGCAGCAACAAAATAGTCCCAGTTTTAATCCAAGAAAAATAGTTATTAACCCCAGATAGTTCAATGAAACAGTATGTGGGAGATGGTTTCAGCCAATTCGAACTTGAAAACCAGAAAATAGAAATCAATGAAACAGTAATTTCAAGTTTTTTCCAGTATTTTCAGAGTTATTTTTCTTTGTATTCTTCACTACCAGCCTATCTCTTCTGTATCTTAAGCTCTATATCCTCTCTCTCAGAATCTCCTCTTCGAATGTTCTCTCTGTATTCAATTCCAGTATTTTCAGAATGTTTTCTTGTCTCCCTCTCTCAGAATCTCTTCCAATGTCCTCCTCCATCCTTCTGTATTCTATGTCCTTTTATAGGCATTCAATTAATGTCATCCCCATTACTAGTGTCCTTTCTCTTATTTTAATTATCCCCACTAACTTATTTTCTCTAAATTAATCAATTAGTGTCATTCCCATTATCACTTTCAGCTTTTTATCTCTTAATTGTCCACTTAAACTAGTTAGTGTAATTCCAACCCTACCACTATTGAGAAGCTTCTCAATTAGGTGAATACCCTTTTTATTAAACAATCCCCAATATTACCCTTAAGTTTCTGTTTTTAAACAATCTCTTAAGTTCTGAATTATCGCAATCTCAACAACAGAAAGTAAAAGAAACTGAGACTTTCAGCTGGATTGAAGCTCAATGAAATTCAAAAATGGTTGTTAAATCATGTTAAACCATGGAATTTTCAGAAATTGTCTTGAAACAGGAGCTAATGCAGAGGATAGACTATCCTTCTAATCTCAAAGCTTTCAGTTTCAGAATTAATTCACAAACATAATCAATGAAACCTAACAGAAGGAGGAAAATCCTACGAATTCGAAACCAAGTTACAACCAAGCCTTATGAAACTGATTGTTATTAATAATAAATTAACTAATGAACCTAAATACCAGAGAAACAAATTGAACTCCCAATTCAAGTAAAAAAATGTAAACAAAACTCAATTATAGCCTGAAACTAGAATAAATGAAATTTAAACTAACTCTAAACTATCAGTTAAGGCAGGATTAAATTATCACATTTATTTTAATCAGAAGCCAGATTGAGACTGTGAACTAGGAAATCATCAAGTCATTCAGTAAACGGACACACAAAACACAATAAGTGATTAAGTCTAGAATAGAATGAATGAACAAAAACAGACACACGAATTTCTGGCTTGGTAGAAACTTAGTCGATTTTCGACCGATTTAAACCAAGAGAAGAAGTGAAGAGAGAAAAAAATAAAGTAAAAAGGGAAGAATAAACTTACCAATCCGGTTCGAACTTGACTAACCTTGATTCGATCCACAAATAGCGTCAATCGCTTGTTCTTTGCTTTGAACAAACGACCAACGTCATTTGGAGATTGAATCGACTTGAACACTGAAGAGACGTTGGAGGAAAATCTTTGCATGCAAAATTCCGACTAGGCTCCTAAAGCTCGAACCCTAATCCTAAAATTTGATAAGCTCTGACCTTATTCGAAGGGTATAAGGTGGGGGTTTGGAAAGAGGGTAGTGAGATGGTTCTGGGGTATCGATTTGGTTCTTAGTGTGAAAACAGCTCATGCACAGATTATTTCATCATTTAACCTCACGAATTCAAATTTTTAGTAAAGGCCATTCATAATTTCAAAACGACTTCAATCATTAATATGGACTTAAAGCTGTCCAACTCCAGACCTTGAGAAGAAAACAGATACTTGCTGATTGCATAAGAACAAAATAAGAGATATTCCAAATAAATTAAATCTACATTACAGCATAGGGCATTTCATGCTCAAAGAACAACAAATCTTCTTCATTTGAAAGTCAGAATTACTACTAATCATCATTGAAACTAACACACTTAGTAAATCTACGCTAGAACCTTATGGCTATTCGAATCAGATATTAAAATGTAGCAACATGTACTGAGTTTGTTCAGATGCCCAAACCAAAATCTGAAAGAGATGAAAACCATAGATTAATTAGTTGTGGCCTTATAATCACTTAACAACTTGAACCAATATGACCAAAGGCCTAACAAAGGGAGTTTTTCATCTCAATTAAGACTATCTTTTGACAGTCCACCCCAAAAACATGACAGAAATGTTTAGACCCAAAGGAAAATGACAAAACCTAAAATCTAAATACAAACTCATTACACATTTTAACATTCAGGGCATAAATAATTACAAAGAGTGATATAATGATGCATAGACTGATGTACAACTAAGGTAGGTATGAGCACATAATTTTTGCCCTATATGAATTGCTCCTATAAAATAAAATAAAAAATAGATTTTTTCAATTATTTGCCATTTTATAGGATTTGGTAGGATTTTTATTAATTCTTTGCATTTTTTGTGCACGTTTAATTTTTATTTTAATTATGAAAAAATACCAAAATATCATGCATTGCATTTAGGATTTGTTTTTATATTTTTAGAATTAACCAGTAATTATTTACTTTATAAAAATTTGAAAATCACAAAATAGCTCATTTTTACATTTTTTGTCTTTTACTTTTAGCCTCTCTGCCCCTCGGGGTAGGGGTAAGGTCTGCGTACATACTACCCTCCCCAGACCCCACTGGTGGGATTATACTGGGATGTTGTTATTGTTGTTGTTGTCTTTTACTTTTAGTTAATTGATTTTCCTCTTTTAATTTAGAATTAAGTAATGTTTACAATCTTTATAATTAGTTAATTAGTTTAATTTCACATTTTTTAGATAATCTAGGACTATAATTTTAGGATTTTTAATTAAAGAAGAAGAAAAAAAAACAAAGTAAAAGGAATGAAAGAGGGGTTTTAATATGAATTGGGCTAAATCTTGTACCCAAATCAGGCCATAATCCTAGCCTAAATATTACCCAAATCTCTCCAAACTACCTAGGCCCGAAAACCGACCCGACCTGCCTGGCCCAATAACCCATTCCCCTCTCATTAAATCCTAATCCTAAAGACTTTACCCATCAGATTTCCCCACCCTTAGATATTGAACGAAAACGACAGATCCTTTTCCTCTTTTCTTCATCCTCTTGAAAAACCAAAATGAAGAAAAGAACTTCATCGAAGAACCAGACCCCTAATCCTTTTCCCCTTTCTCTGAAGAAGCAGTATTGCTGCTGATTTCTTCGTTCCCAGAAATAAAAGGAAAGGTCGAACCACTCCAGCGCCCTTCTTCTTTCTTCTTCTTCATCTTCCCAAACACATGACACAGAGATGAAAAATAGAAGAAAAAATACAAACGAAGAGATTGATTGAGTTTGAGGGTGGCTTGAATTTATTGCTAGAGGTTCTCTGGTTCAAGCCCATTTCGGAGCTCATTTTTTTCTTATTTTCTCATACCAAAATCCAGATCCGATCTCTGATTTGAGGGCTCGACAACGTAAACAAAGACCTTTTCCCAAAACCAGAAGAGAAATTATAAAAAAAAAGAAGAAGAATCTGGCATGTTCGGGTTTTATTCAACTGCTGTGCATTTTGTTTTCTTTTTCTGGGATTTTTCTTAGTGGTTTGGGCTGTTGAAATTGCTAAATTTGGTGGATTGGCTCGTTTTTGGACTGCTGAACTTCGCTCGATTCGGTCGTCGCCTTATTCATTGTAATATGAGTCAACATATTAATATAATGAAGCCGCCATTCATTTAAAATGTCACACTTCAAACTTTATTCTTCTTCCGACCTCCAGATTTTATGTCATGAATGTTGGTATTGCTTGTTTGATTTCTCTTGCTGATGTACTTTTGCTCTTTATTTCTGAATTAGCATATCAAAATGGATAGTTTGAACTATATCCGTGTTTGCTGCTTTTGTTCCACAAGTTTACTGTGAGAAATTGGTTTTATTTATTTTAACAAAATGTTTGATCCTTGGTCTCTCCATTATTAGCTTAATATATTGGGGAAATGAACAGGATTATAGAATTAATTTCATCGACTTGTGCAAGCTCCATTATCTCTAGTTCATTGCAAAAAATTGGTTCATTTTGTGTATCGGGTAAATTTGTTGAAGTGGTTAAATATGACCTATTTTACTTGGATTCTCGTACTGATTTGGGCCTATTTCTTAATCGGCCAACTTTGATGGTCACTTATAAATTTGTAATGAGCATGAGGTCTAGAAAATTGATGTAGCTGAATTAATTTTTAATTGACTTCCTTTTATTATATTAGGCCTTATATCAGGCTTAATCCCAAATGACATGTATGTCTGTAACTTGACTATTAATAACCTTCAATTCTTTTTTGAAAACGAAAGGCAAAACTTTTAATTCTTTGTCAAGTTAAGCATTATACGAATTCCATAATCTACCACTGTTTCCAATCATCCCATACAATATGTTGGAAATGACTCACAAACATCGTAGCTTGCTTTAGACGCGATCAATAATAAATTATCATGGCCATGGGTACAGTTCCCGTAGCATGGTTACGATACGTGAATCTTAATTCGGGCGTGCATTTATGTGACCCAAATCCAAATCTCAAACAACGTTAAATAAAATGTATCATGGACCGTGAGTGCATTTATGTGACGTGGTTCAAGTCATGTTTTAGATGACATTGAATCTTTCTCCTAAAAAATAGTTAAGTAAAAGCGGTTATAAAATTAAAATTGTACCATAGGTTAAAAACATGTACTAAAATCAGATAATAGGACAATTATAACAGTTGAGTGACCGTGCTAGAACCACAAAACCCGGGAATGCCTAACACCTTCTCTCGAGTTAACAGAATTCCTTACCCGGATTTCTGTGTTCGCGGACTGTAAAACAGAGTCAATCTTTTCCTCGATTCGGGATTTGAACCGGTGACTTGGGACACCATAAAATTATCCCAAGTGGTGACTCTGAATTTAATAAATAAATAATCTCATTTCGATTGTCACTTTAAGTTGGAAAAAACTCCCTTATGCCCCTTCTGAGGTGTAGGAAAAAAGGAGGTGTGACCTCTCTGGCGACTTTGCTGGGGATAAGAACCCAGAACTTCTGGTTCAGGGTTCAAGAATTCGTGCTTAGAATAATTGTTATAACTGACTTTACTTATTATCTGGTTTTGTTGAATGTTTGAGCTTAATGTGCTAAATGCCGCTTTTCACCGCTTTGATATTATTTGAACTGTATATAAACTATTACGAAACCCTTCTCTTCTCATCTTCGGGGATGTGCATGCTGGCATGACTCCTCCTTCTGTTAGTGTCATAACTTGAAATAAGAAAGAGGCTCGGACAAGTTACGAAGCCGGATGGCCTTTTGGTTACCGGTACGTAGCCCCTTCCTCGGCTCGAGTTGTCCGCTCGGGTACACAAGTCTAGAATAATACACCCAGGTTTTTAGCTTAGAATAACTCAACCTCATGCCGGATCCCTAGTAGGAAAGTATCATATGCATTTGACTTTGGGGACTCAACAAAGGGGTTGGGTCCGTCTAGGACAGGTGCGCCCAAATTAAAAAACTATCCTAATACATCTTACGTGCTACTTGCGTATCTGTCTATTTTGGCTTGCATGCTGACTGGCTTCTAGAAAAGGGAAAGAAAATGAAAAAAAAATAAAAATCGAAAAAAAAGAGAAAAGAAAAGAGAGTAAGAGGTAGGTATTTGAATTACCCTGAAATTCTGTTGAAATTTTGAAAAAAAAGAAAAGTCATTTCAAAATAAGTCATATTTTCTTTTGTTCCGTCAAAACTGGCGAACTACGCGAGTCTGATTCTCACCGGATGTGAGATACGTAGGCAAACCTCATCGGTTCTAGCCCATAATTTTAAAAAAATCAAAAAATATTTTCCATTACTTTCTTCTTCAGAAAGCCTTTCTTTTAGTCACTAATTATTTTTTTTATAAAAATATACAAAAATATTTTCTTTTAATTTCTTCCTAAAATCCAAAAATATTTTCATTCTTCTTTCAAAATTGAAAAGAAAATTCAAAATTCAAAAATATTTTATTTTTTTAGAAGCACTTCTTTCATAAATTAAAAATACAATTGCAAAAATATTTTCTTTCTTCTTTAGAAGTTTTTCTTTCGAAATTCCCGAAAAAAATTAAAAAAAAAATCTTTCTTCTTTAGAAGTCTTTCTTTGCAAAAATGCTGAAGAAAAATCAAAATCCAAAAATATTCCCTTTCTTCTATTTAAGTCTTTCTTTCGAAAAAATAAAATAAAAAATTAAAAAAAAAAGTTAGTTTATTTACTTTATTCATGATCTTCCCGAACTACGCAAGATCTAATTCATGTTCCCACATGATACGTAGGCAACCCCACATCAGGTTCGATCACCATTAAAAAGAAATGAAAGAAAAATGAAGAAATGAAAAAATATTGATAATAATAAGGACCGACTGAGTCCATTCTAACATGTTTTTTTTGAATTGTGAAGAAAGTTGAGGTGGTCGGTTTGTGGTAAGCTGGAAACACAAGATCCAAGAAAAAATGATAACTGACATCGAAGCTGTTACAAGTGCTCAAGAGACTCAGGGTCAGAGGGTTCAACGAGAGTCTACTATGTTTGAGAAAAATAGAATACTGAAACAACAAATGACCGAAATGTGTCAAACATGGGCCAGTGGTCAAGGACAGCCTCGTCATGAGTCACAATTTGCTACACTGCAATAGCAGTACCACTCTCCTGAGTACCACTCGTACTTGTTTGATCTTCCTGCAAACATTGAGAAGCCTGCCCGAAAGATGGTACATGAAGAAATGACCCAAAGAGTGAAAAACTTAGAACAACGGTTGAAAAACATGCAAGGGTTGGCAGGTCAAAAGAGTGTTGCCTTCAAAGATATATATATGTTATCCGATGTCCACTTGCCACCTAGTTTCAAGACTCCCAAATTTGAAAAGTATGATAGACATGGAGATCCCATAGCCCACCTGAAAAGGTATTGCAATCAACTGAGAGGTGCGGGAAGAAATGAAGAATTGTTGATGACTTATTTTGGGGAAAACCTTATGGGAGTAGCCTCCGAATGGTTTATGGATGAAGACACGTCTCGTTGGTATGTCTGGGATAACATGGCACAGGCCTTTGTCAAACATGAGCAACCTCATCAGGTTTCCCATGATTCCCCTGAATACTATTATCCACTTCAGAACCCTCAATACTCTATTGCTGCACCTCAGTATGTTGCCTGACCACCAAGACACCCCAGGAGGTGAGCACCAGCACCGCAAAATCTCTACCAGCCTCCATAAAACTTTTAAATGCCCTATAACCCACATCCAAGCCAAGGGTATAGAAGGGAACAAAGGCTGAAAGATAATTTTACACCAATAGGAGAGTCCTATGCAAGCTTGTTTGAGAAATTAAAGCATTATAATATGATTGCACCTATTCCTTCAAATCATGTGGACCCGCGTGAAAAAAGCTCTGACCCTTCTCAGAGGTGTGAATACCATTCCAATGCCCAAGGGCACAATGTTGAAAGCTGTCAGGATTTGAAAAGAGAAATAGAAAGGAAGATCTAGGAAAACCTGATTGTGATCCAAGACAGTGACACCCAGAATATCGCGCAGAATCTTTTACCTGCACATGATGATGCAGACTTTGTGGGGATGATGCGTGGTGACAGGGAGTATGAGAATCCTCTCGGAAATTTGCTAACTAAAGTTAATGATTTTGAAATTGGAGAAGGCTCTGCTGATTCTGATGAGCAAATTTGTGGCTAAATGTCAAGCTTAGCAATTGAAAAGTCATTCCCTCCTCACTAGGAAGGAATCTTGGTAGTTTGTTTTGATGTTTTTTCTATTATCTGGGTTATTTCAGGGTTGTGATCCAGAGTTTATTTGTTTTATTGAGTCAAACTCTTCTATCCCTCCATTCTATTTATGTGAGTCTTGTCTTTCTGTTCTGTTGTTATTTTCATTAGTCGGGTTATTTAGGGTTGTAACTCAGATTTTAGGTTGTTTGTCTTGTTGTTTACTCAATGAAATACAGTTTGTCCTTTTGTGTCATTCCATGCTTAGTTCTTTTCCCGCTAGTTTTAATGACATGACATGCATGCAGAATTTTTGGCCAGATCTTAGAAAATTGATTTAAGTTTGAATTGGACAACTGAGGAAAAGGCATTTTTGAGGATGAATAAAGAGTTGAAATACTTTGGAATTAAGGTCGAGTAAAATTCATCTTCAAATCATTGTGAAGATCAGGCTTGAGGATGTTTAATCAATTGAAATTTGTTAGAAATTTTGACATTAAGGGATGGAAAGTGTCTTGTGACCACGACACACTAAGAGGACATACATGTTCGTCAATGCTGCGATTGCGAAAGGATATTATGTTTGGCGTTCTCGAGGCTTGGAGACCCTTTTTATGCTGTCGAAACACTTTATATCATTCGCTATCCTTTTTAAGACTGTGTTATTTTTTTGACTACCCTCTTTTGGAATCAAGTTTAGAGTCAAGAGTAAAAAAAATGAAAAAAAAGAAAAAGAAAAAAAAGAGTCCATGTCCCAAGAGTACAAATTGGGGCAATTCTTAGAAAGTTCAAGTGAAAATAAATGAAGAAGAAAAGAACTGCAAAGGTCTATGCCCCTAGAAAATAGAAGCTGGGGTAACTTGTTTTGAAAAAAAAAGATATAGAAAGAAAGAAGAAAAATTAGTTAGGTCAGATGTTTGAACTATGTTCGACCTGATTCCTTAAAAAATAAGGATACGTAGGCAGCCTCACGGTTCGGTCCAACCAAATAAGAATTTAAAAAAAAATAAAGAATAAAAAAAAAATTCAAAAAATCCCCAATACCTGAAACTGGGGAAAGATTTTATTTCATTTTTAAAAGAGTCGATTCCAAAAGTTGTAAGTATACAACCCCGTTATCTTTAGTCTGTTTTGAGCCTCATGCCGGCCTTTCATCCAACCCTATCCAATAACCTTCCAAATAAAGACCTCCGATAAGCCTTCAAGAATGCCAAGAGAAGTATGCAATGAACAACGGTTGTCACACGACATAGAACACTATCAAGTTGCTCACAAAAAAAAAATTAAAAAAAAAAGAAGAAAGAAAAAGAGTAAGAAAAATGAGAGAGTCTTACTAGTGAAAACCTTCACGGGCACTGTAAGGCGACGATAAGCAGAGATAAATAAATGAGAGATACTTGTAGGTGAAAATCCCTCGGGGCACCCCTAGTCGAAAGTGAGTCGCGAAGCTGATACAAAGAATTGGCACGAACAAGACCGATTTCAAAGGTCATAAGAATGGTAAAAGGGAAGATTGGATTAGTTTGGTAGATCGGTCGTTAAGTCCAAAATGCATGTCATGATCATTAAGGCTAGTTATTGAAAAAAAAAGAACTCTTCCTCTGTCCTTCCGACAGGGGCATTTCTTGTTAATACTTGTTTCTTTGCATCATTGTGTCCTTCACTCTGAGTCAGTCCTTGTCAAAACAAGTAAGAAAAGATTTCAAAATCTGCTACCAGCTTTTCAGTTGTACAAAGTAAATTTGGCCAGCACTCAGTTGTTATTGTCAATATACCTTGAGGATTCATGCAAAGGCTTCCCCAAAAAGACTCTTGTCAGCCTACTTGGCACAAGAAAGATAACTGGTGATTCTCTCTAACAAACAAATTGCTCAAAAAGCAGGAAGTCATTCAAGATATCGGAAAAATTCACCGAAGCAAAGATCTCCAGTTGGGATAGGGCTGATTGAGCTGAAAATACAAATGGTACTGAGTGTGAAACAATCAGAGTTGGTGCAGAACAAAAGTCTTTTGAGACCGACTCAAGCTGATTGAGCAAAAGCCAAGCTGTCCAAGACTCAAGGCCACAAACCGACCACCATTTTCCAAACTGACCATTTTTTCTTTGTGTGAAATAGGAACAAAGGAGTGCAAGGAAAGAGGTTCAAAAAAAGAAAAAAGAAGAAAAAGAAAAGAAAACAAAAAAAGAGAAGGAAAAGAAAAGAAGAGAAGAGACTACAAAGGGAAGTTTCTCAAATCTTGCCTTTGTTTGTCTTGCTATTGTGCATAAAATCTTGCCATTGATCTTCACATTTTTCCTCCTAAGATAAAAAGTCCTAGTTTGATGGTTTTTCCTCCCAATATGAATCTTAGTTTGATGAATCTTTTTCCTAAGATAGAAAACCTAGTTTGATGAACTTTCTCCTAGGATAGATGTCTTAGTCTGATGAATTATTCTCCTAATATAGAAAATCTAGTATGATGAATTTTCTCCTAGGATAGAAATCTTAGTTTGATGAATCTTTCTCCTAAGATAACAAAAAAGGGAACCTAGTCTGACGAATATTCTCCTAGGATCGCAATCTTAGTCTGATGAATTTTTCTTCTAAGATAGAAGACCTAGTTTGATGAATTTTCTCCTAGGATAAAAATCTTAGTCTGATGAATCTTTCTCCTAAGATACCAAAAAAAAAGGAGACCTAGTCTGATGAATTTTCTCCTAGGATCAAAATCTTAGTCTGATGAATCTTTCTCCTACGATAGAAAACCTAGTCTGATGAACTTTCTCCTAGGATAGAAATCTTAGTCTGATGAATCTTTCTCCTAAGATACCAAAAAAGAAGAAAAAAGATCTAGTCTGATAAACTTTCTCCTACTATCAAAATCTTAGTCTGATGAATTTTTCTCCTAAGATAGAAGACTTAGTCTGATGAACTTTCTCCTAGGATAGAAATCTTAGTCCGATGAACCTTTCTCCTAAGATACCAAAAAAGAAGTAGAAAAAAGACCTAGTCTGATGAACTTTCTTCTAGGATCAAAATCATAGTCTGATGAATCTTTCTCCTAAGATAGAAAACTCAGTCTGATGAATTTTTCTCCTAAGATAGAAAACCTAGTCTGATGAACTTTCTCCTATGATAGAAATCTTAGTCTGATGAATCTTTCTCCTAAGATAATAAAAAAAGGATTTTAAAAAAAAGACCTAATCTGATGAACTTTCTCCTAGGATCAAAATCTTAGTTTGATGAATGTTTCTCGTAAGTTAGAAAACCTAGTCTGACGAATGTTCTCCTAGGATAATTTGAAAAAAAAGGGAAGTCTGGATTTGAAAAAAAAAGAAAAATAAGGGGTCAATTTTAGTTTTCTTAAGTTATCAATCTTTAGTTGTCTTGAAATCAGGACCCTCCTGGATAATGCGATTTAATTTTAAAAGTTTTTCAGGACACTCTTAAATAATGAGATTTAGCGTAAGTTTTACTTGAGGAAATATACTTTAGCTTTAAAATTTTCACTCTCAAGATGAGATTTAATTTTAGTTCTCATGACCCTCTTAGATAATAGGATTTAACTTTTAAATTCTTAGAGCTTTTGGGTACTGTGATTCGATTAACACTCACAGATGTTCCCGATATCAAATTGGGGCAGAAAACTTTCTTTGATTTTGTTTGTTTTGTTGCAATTAGGTTCACAGGCAGCAGTTTTAGAGGAGTCAGTTCAAGTGATTGGTAATATGGAGCCCACCTGGAGAGCAAAGCAATTCAAGTGATCGGTAATCAGGAGCCCACCTGGAGAACAAAGCAATTCAAGTGTCGGTAATCAGGAGCCCACCTGGAGAACAAAGCAATTCAAGTGTTGGTAATCAGGAGACCACCTGGAGAACAAAGCAATTCAAGTGTTGGTAATCAGGAGACCACCTGGAGAACAAAGAAATTCAAGTGTCGGTAATTAGGAGCCCACCTGGAGAACAAAGCAATTCGAGTGTCGGTAATCAGGAGCCCACCTGGAGAATAAAGCAATTCAAGCATCGGTAATCAGGAGCCCACCTGGAGAACAAAGAAATTCAAGTGTCGGTAATCAGGAGCCCACCTGAAGAACAAAGCATCAATTCAAGTTTCGAGGAAAAGCAACGCAAGTGTCGGTAATCAGGAGCCCACCTGAATAACGAAGGGAAAGCAGCAATGTTCAAAGGAAGACGGTTCAAGTTTAGCAATCAGGCGCCCACCTGAAAAAAAGGGAAAGCAACTCAGATTACCATTCAAGTCGGAAATAAAGGAACTTCACATGGAAAATACAAGTCAACAAGGCAACAGGAACCACAAGATTAAGTTTGAGGATATATATAGGATTTTTGTAATGTTTAGGTCATAGTTTAGTCTAGCTTCTTTTATTATGTCATGGTGTAATAAGGAGTTTAGTAAGCAGTAGTAGCAGCAACAACAACAATGAAATCACAACTTCATGGTAGTCCCAGCTACCGAGACTTCGAGAACTACACTAACCTGATTCCTTTATAGCCAAGGATATGTAGGCAACCTCCGAAGCAAGGTTCGGTCAGATTTTTCAAAAAATGCTTCTCTTGGAGTTTCAAATGGGCAATAATTTCTCGTAATTGCTCATTTTGTCTTTGCCCGAAAACTCTTCATGTTTGCGAGCAAAGAGGGGCAGCTGTGAGCACGTGATTTTTGCTCTATATGAATTTCTCCTATAAAATAAAATAAAAAAATAGTTTTTTTTCCAATTATTTGCCATTTTATAAGATTTAGTAGGATTTTTATTAATTGTTTGCATTTTTGTGCACGTTTAATTTTTATTTTAATTATGAAAAAATACCAAAAATATCATGCATTGCATTTAGGATTTGTTTTTATATTTTTAGAATTAACCAGTAATTATTTGCTTTATCAATATTTGAAAATCACAAAATAGCTCATTTTTACATTTTTTATCTTTTACTTTTAGTTTATTGATTTTTCTCTTTTAATTTAGAATTAAGTAATGTTTACAATCTTAATAATTAGTTAATTAGTTTAAATTCACATTTTTCAGATAATCTAGGACTTTAATTTTAGGATTTTTAATTAAAGAAGAAAAAAAAGAAAAACAAAGGAAAAGGAGTGAAAGAGGGGTTTTAGTATGAATTGGGCTAACTATTGTACCCAAATCAGGCCAGAATACTAGCCTAAAAATTACCCAAACCCGTCCAAAACACCCAGGCCCGAAAACCGACCGGACCCGCCAGGCCCAATAACCCATTCCCCTCTCATTAAATCCCAACCCTAAAGACTTTACCCATCAGATTTCCCCACCCTTAGACCTAGAACGAAACGGCAGATCCTTTTCCTCTGTTCTTCATCCTCTTGAAAAACCAAAATGAAGAACAGAACATCATCGAAGAACCAGACCCCTAATCCTTTCCCCTTTCTCTGAAGAAGCAGCACTGCTGCTGATTTCTTTTTCTTTGTTCCCAGAAATAAAAAGAAAGGTCGAACCCCTCCAGCGCCCTTCTTCTTTCTTCTTCTTCATCTTCCCAAACACACGACACAGAGATGAAAAACAGAAGAAAAAATACAAACTAAGAGATTGATTGAGTTTGAGGGTGGCTTGAATTTATTGCTAGAGGTTCGCTGGTTCAAGCCCATTTCGAAGCTCATTTTCTTCTCATTTTCTCATACCAAAATCCAGATTCGATCTCTGATTTGAGGGCTCGATAACATAAACAAAGACCTTTTCCTAAAACCAGAATAGAAATTATAAAAAAGAAGAAGAATCTAGCATGTTCGGGTTTTATTCAACTGTTGTGCGCTTTTTTCCTTCTTTTTCTGTGGATTTTTCTTAGTGGTTTGGGCTATTGAAATTGCTGAATTTGGTGGATTGGCTCGTTTCTGGACTGCTAAACTTTGCTTGATTCGGTCCTCGCCTTATTCATTGTAATATGAGTCAACATGTTAATATATTGACGCCGCCATTCATTTAAAAGGTCACACTTCAAACTTTATTCTTCTTCCAACCTCCAGATTTTATGTCATGAATGTTGGTATTGTTTGTTTGATTTCTCTTGCTGATGCACTTATGCTCTTTATTTCTGAATTAGCATATCAAATTGGATAGTTTGAACTATATCCGTGTTTGCTGCTTTGGTTCTACAAGTTTACTGTGAGAAATTGGTTTTATTTATTTGAAGAAAGTGTTTGATCCTTGGTTTCTCCATTATTAGCTTAATATATTGGGGAAATGAACGAGATTATAGAATTAATTTCATCGACTGGTGCAAGCTCCATTATCTCTAGTTCATTGCAAAAAATTGGTTCATTTTGTGTATCGAGTCAATTTTTCGAAGTGGTTAAATATGACTTATTTTACTCGGATTCTCATACTGATTTGGGCCTATTTCTTAATCAGCCAAATTTGATGGTCACTTATAAATTTATAATGAGCATGAGGTCTAGAAAATTGATGTAGCTGAATTTATTTTGAATTAACTTCCTTTTATTATATTAGGACTTATATGAGGCTTAATCCCAAATGACATTATGTCTGTAACTTGACTATTAATAACCATCGATTCTTTTTTGAAAACGAAAGGCAGAACCTTTAATTCTTTGTCAAGTTAAGGCATCATACGAATTCCATGATCTACCACTGTTTCCAATCATCCCATACAATGTGTAGGAAATGACTCACAAACATCGTAGCTTGCTTTAGACACGATCAATAATAAATTATCGTGGCAATGGGTACGGTTCCCGTAGCATGGTTACGATACATGAATCTCAATTCGGGTGTGCATTTATGTGACCCAAATCCAAATCTCAAACAACGTTAGATAAAATATGTCATGGACCACAGGTGCATTTATGTGAAGTGGTTCAATACATGTTTTAGATGACGTTGAATCTTTCTCCTAAAAAATAGTTAAGTAAAAGCGGTTATAAAATTAAAATTGTACCATAGGTTAAAACATGTACTAAAATCAGATAATAGGCTAATTATAACAGTTGAGCGACCATGCTAGAACCACAGAACCCGGGAATTCCTAACACCTTCTCTCGGGTTAACAGAATTCCTTACCCGGATTTCTGTGTTCGCGGACTGTAAAACAGAGACAATCTTTTCCTCGATTCGGGATTTGAACCGGTGACTTGGGACACCATAAAATTATCCCAAGTGGTGACTCTAAATAAATAATTCCGTTTCGATTGTCACTTTATGTTGGAAAAAACTCCCTTATGCCCCTTCCGGGGTGTAGGAAAAAAGGAGGTGTGACAGCTCTGACGACTCTGTTGGGAATAAGAACCCAAAACATTTGGTTCAGGGTTCAAGAATTCGAGCTTAGAATAATTATTATAATTGGCTTTATTTATTATCTGATTTTATTGCATGTTTGAGTTTAATGTGCTAAACGTCGCTTTTCCGCGTTGATATTATTTGAATTGTATATAAACTGTTATGAAACCCTTCTTTTCTCATCTTCGGGGATGTGCACGCTGGTGTGACTCCTCCTTCTGTTAGTTTCATACCTTGAAATAAGAGAGAGGCTCGGACAAGTTACAAAGTCGGATGACCTTTTGGTTCCCGGTACGTAGCCCCTTCCTCGGCTCGAGTTGTCCGCTCGGGTACACAAGTCTAGAACAATATACCCAGGTTTTTATCTTAGAATAACTCAGCCACATGCCGAATCCCTAGTAGGAATATTTGTTTGTATCATGTGCATTTGACTTTGGGGACTCAACATAGGGGTTGAGTCCGTTTAGGACCGGTGCGCCCAAATTAAAAGACCATCCTGATACATCTTACGTGCTACTTGCGTATCTGTCTATTTTGGCTTGCATGCTGACTGACTTCTAGAATAGGGAAAGAAAATAAAAAAAAATAAAAATCGAAAAAAAAGAGAAAAGAAAAGAGAGTGAGAGGTAGGTATTTGAATTACCCTGAAATTCTGTTGAAATTTTGAAAAAAAAGAAAAGTCATTTCAAAATAAGTCATATTTTCTTTTGTTCCGTCAAAACTGGGGAACTACGCGGGTCTGATGCTCACCGGATGTGAGATACATAGGCAAACCTCATCGGTTCCGACCCATAATTTTCAAAAAATCCAAAAATATTTTCTATTACTTACTTCTTTAGAAATCCTTTCTTTTAGACCCTAATTGTTTTTTTTAAAAAAATATACAAAAATATTTTCTTTTAATTTCTTCCAAAAATCCTAATAATCTTTCAAAATAGAAAAGAAAATTCAAAATTCAAAAATATTTTCTTTTTTTAGAAGCACTTCTTTCATAAATTCAAAATAAAATTCCAAAAATATTTTCTTTCTTGTTTAGAAGTTTTTCTTTCGAAATTCCCGAAAAAAATTCAAAAAAATATCTTTCTTCTTTAGAAGTCTTTCTTTGCAAAAATGCTGAAGAAAAATCAAAATCCAAAAATATTCCCTTTCTTCTTTTTAAGTCTTTCTTTCGAAAAAAATAAAAAATTAAAAAAAAGTTAGTTTATTTACTTTATTCATGATCTTCCCGAACTACGCAAGATCTAATTCATGTTCCCACATGATACGTAGGCAACCCCACATCAGGTTCGATCACCATTAAAAAGAAATGAAAAAATATTGATAATAATAAGGACCGACTGAGTCCATTCTAACATGTTTTTTTTGAATTGTGAAGAAAGTTGAGGTGGTCGGTTTGTGGTAAGCTGGAAACACAAGATCCAAGAAAAAATGATAACTGACATCGAAGCTGTTACAAGTGCTAAAGAGACTCAGGGTCAGAGGGTTCAACGGGAGTCTACTGTGTTTGAGAAAAATAGAATACTGAAACAGCAAATGACCGAAATGTGTCAAACATGGGCCAGTGGTCAAGGACAGTCTCGTCATGAGTCACAATTTGCTACACTGCAATAGTAGTACCACTCTCCTAAGTACCACTCGTACTCGTTTGATCTTCCTGCAAACATTGAGAAGCCTGCCCGAAAGATGGTACATGAAGAAATGACCCAAAGAGTGAAAAGCTTAGAACAACGGTTGAAAAACATGCAAGGGTTGGCAGGTCAAAAGAGTGTTGCCTTCAAAGATCTATATATGTTCCCCGATGTCCACTTGCCGCCTAGTTTCAAGACTCCCAAATTTGAAAAGTATGATGGACATGGAGATCCCATAGCCCACCTGAAAAGGTATTGCAATAAACTGAGAGGTTCAGGAAGAAATGAAGTATTGTTGATGACTTATTTTGGAGAAAGCCTTATGGGAGTAGCCTCCGAATGGTTTATGGATCAAGACACGTATCGCTGTTATGTCTGGGATAACATGGCACGGGCCTTTGTCAATCAGTTCCAATACAATATTGACATTGCCCTAGACCGCAATTCCCTTTCAAACTTGAAGAAGAAACCAACTGAAAGATTCATGGAATATGCCATTAAATGGAGAGAGAAAACGGCCAGAGTTAAGCCACCCATGGATGAACACGAGTTAATCACTTTCTTCCTTCAGGCTCAAGAGCCAGATTATTTTCAAAACATGATGCCCGCAGTGGGTAAATCCTCCTCGGAAGCAATCAAAATGGGGGAAATGATTGAGAATGGTCTTAAGACAGGCTAAATTATAAGTCAAGCAATTCTCAAAGCCGCAACTCAGGCTGTCCCAATTGAATCCGATAATTTTAGTGACACGAATGAAAAACACGAAGAAATCATGAAGACATCAGGGTCGAGAAGAGTTCCTAGGAGAGAATCTCGAAGGTATGAGCAACCTCATTAGGTTTACCATGATTCTCCTGAATACTATTATCCACTTCAGAACCCTCAATACTCTGTTGCTGCACCTCAGTATGTTGCCCGACCACCAAGACACCCCAGAAGGTGAGCACCAGCACCGCAAAACCTCCACCAGCCTCCACAAAATTTTCAAATGCCCTATAACCCACATCCAAGCCAGGGGTATAGAAGGGAACAAATGTTGAAAGATAATTTTACACCAACAGGAGAGTCCTATGCAAGCTTGTTTGAGAAATTAAAGCATTATGATATGATTGCACCTATTCCTCCAAATCATGTGGACCCACGTGAAAGAATCTTTGACCCTTCTCAAAGGTGTGAATACCATTCCAATGCCCAGGGGCACAATGTTGAAAGCTGTTGGGATTTGAAAAGAGACATAGAAAAGACGATCCAGGAAAACCTGATTGTGATCCAAGACAGTGACACCCAGAATATCGCGCAGAATCCTTTATCTGCACATGATGATGCACACTTTGTGGGGATGATGCATGGTGACAGGGAGTATGAGAATCCTCTCTGGAATTGGCCAACTGAAGTTAATGATTTTGAAATTGGAGAAGGCTCTGCTGATTCTGATGAGCAAATTTGTGGCTAAATGTCAAGCTTAGCAATTGAAAAGTCATTCCCTCCTTACTAGGAAGGAATCTTGGTAGTTTGTTTTGATGTTTTTTCTATTGTCTGGGTTATTTCAGGGTTGTGATCCAGAGTTTATTTGCTTTATTGAGTCAAACCCTTTTATCCCTCCATTCTGTTTGTGTGAGTCTTGTCTTTCTGTTCTATTGCTATTTTCATTAGCTGGGTTATTTAGGGTTGTAACTCGGATTTTAAGTTGTTTGTCTTGTTGTTTACTCAATGAAATATAGTTTTTCCTTTTGTGTCATTCCATGCTTAGTTCTTTTCTCGCTAGTTTTAATGACATGATATACATGCGGAATTTTTGGCCAGATCTTAGAAAATTGATTTAAGTTTGAATTGGACAACTGAGGAAAAGGCATTTTTGAGGATGAATAAAGAGTTGAAATATTTTGGAATTAAGGTCGAGTAAAATTCACATTCAAATCATTGTAAAGATCGGGCTTGAGGATGTTTAATCAATTGAAATTTGTTAGAAATTTTTATATTAAGGGATGGAAAGTGTCTTGTGACCACGACAAACTAAGAGGACAGACATGTTCGTCAATGCTGCGATTGCGAAAGGATATTATGTTTGGTGTTCTCGAGGCTTGGAGACCCTTTTTATGCTGTCGAAACACTTTATATCATTCGCTATCCTTTTTGAGACTGTGTTATTTTTTTTGACTACCCTCTTTTGGAATCAAGTTTAGAGTCAAGAGTAAAAAAAAAATGAAAAAAAAGAAAAAGAAAAAAAGGAGTCCATGTCCCAAGAGTACAAACTGGGGAATTCTTAGAAAGTTCAAGCGAAAAAATAATGAAGAAGAAAAGAACTGGCAAAGGTCTATGCCCCCAGAAAAAAGAAGCTGGGGCAACTTGTTTTGAAAAAAAAGAAAAAGAAAGAGATATAGAAAGAAAGAATAAAAATTTGTTAGGTCAGATGTTTGAACTACGTTTGACCTGATTCCTTAAAAAATAAAGATACGTAGGCAGCATCACGGTTCGGTCCAACCAAATAAGAATTTTAAAAATAAAAAAAAAAAAAAGTCAGAAAATCCTCAATACCTGAAACTGGGGCAAAGATTTTATTTCATTTTAAAAAGAGTCGATTCCAAAAGTTGTAAGTATACAACCCCATTTTCTTTAGTCTGTTTTGAGCCTCATGCCGGCCTTTCGTCCAACCCTATCCAAAAAACTTCCATATAAAGACCTCCGATAAGCCTTCAAGAATGCCAAGAGAAGCATGCAATGAACCACGGTTGTTACACGACATAGAACACTATCAAGTTGCTCACAAAAAAAAATCAAAAAAAAAGAGGAAAGAAAAGGAGTAAGAAAAATGAGAGAGTCTTACTAGTGAAAACCTTCACGGGCACTGTAAGGCGACGGTAAGCAGAGATAAATAAATGAGAGAGACTTGTAGGTGAAAATCCCTCGGGGCACCCCTAGTCGAAAGTGAGTCGCGAAGCTAATACAAAGAATTGGCACGAACATGCCCGACTTCAAAGGTCATAAGAATAGTAAAAGGGAAGATTGAATTAGTTTGGTAGATCGGTCGTTAAGTCCAAAATGCATGTCATGATCATTAAGGCTAGTTATTGGAAAAAAAAGAACTCTTCCTTCTGTCCTTCCGACATGGGCATTTCTTGTTAATACTTGTTTCTTTGCATCATTGTGTCCTTCACTCTGAGTCAGTCCTTGTCAAAACAAGTAAGAAAAGATTTCAAAATCTGCTACCAGCTTTTCAGTTGTACAAAGTAAATTTGGCCAGCACTCAGTTGTTATTGTCAATATACCTTGAGGATTCATGCAAAGGCTTCCCCAAAAAGACTCTTGTCAGCCTACTTGGCGCAAGAAAGATAACTGGTGATTCTCTTTGACAAACAAATTGCTCAAAAAGTAGGAAGTCATTCAAGATATCGAAAAAGGTCACCTAAGCAAAGATCTCCAGTTGGGATAGGGCTGATTGAGCCGCAAATACAAATGGTACTGGGTGTGAAACAATCAGGGTTGGTGCAGAACAAAAGTGTTTTGAGACCGACTCAAGATGATTGGGCAAAAGCCAAGCTGTCCAAGACTCAAGGCCACAAATCGACCACCATTTTCAAAACAGACCAATTTTTCTTTGTGTGAAATAGGAACTGTGAGCACGTGATTTTTGCCCCACATGGATTGCTCCTACAAAATTCCAATAATTAGGTTTCTTCTTGTAATTATTTGCTATTTTAGGGATTTTGTAGGATTTTTATTTAATTATTTGCATTTCTATGCATGTTTAAGTTTATTTAGATTATGAAAATACCAAAAATATCATGAATTGCATTTAGGATTTGTTTTTATATTTTTAGGATTAATTGATTAATTATTTGCTTTATTAAAAATAAAAATCACAAAAATGGCCGATTTCTACATTTTTCCTTTTTATTGATTTTTCTCTTTTAATATAGGATTAAGTAGCTTTTATAATTAATTAATTTGTTTAATTTTTCATATTCTAGGTAATTTAGGATTTCGATTATTAGGTAATTTTGGTGTATTTTCGGAATTGGGCCTCAATTTAGAGCCCAAATTGGTCCAAAATCCGCCCCTGCCCGTCTCCAAGTCCAGTCCCAAAGCCATTTAACCCGATCCATCCCAGATGACCTCCAAACGACCCCGTTTTTGCCTCAATCCATCACAACCGTTGGATTTTCATCATCCAACGCCCGGAACTCCTTTGTACTTTACTATATTAATGTCCAAAGAGACCGACCCCCCCATCGGACCCCTCTCACTTCGTCTCCTTCTCTCTCAACATTCAAACCCTAGCTGCCCTAGATTCCCTTATCGCCTTCGCCACAAACCGCCCGCCGGAAATTGCTTCTGCCGGCGACGATGCTCCAATCAACCCCAAATTTACACCTTGAACTCCCCTTCACCTCCCCTTCCCAAATATCCAACTAGTTGTCCTCGAATCTACATTGAGTTTCTCAAATCTTGAATCAAAGAAAGCCGCCAAAACCCTAAGTCACCCAAAATCCCCAAATTAACACCACTGGATCCCCGTCCTAGCCTCATCCTAAATCCCAACCAATTTTATTCGAATCCCCACCGAATGACTCGAATCTCGGATCTAAGATTCGAATCGAAAAAACCTAATCTTCTCAAATAAACCCCAAAGTTTCGATGCTTCCTTTTCCTTCGAGTTTAGGCTTTCAGAAGTCTTTTGTCTCAAGGAGATCCAGTCAAAACCATGCAGAGCTGGATCCCTTGGAGAAAAATATCTCTGTGGGTCAAGGCGAGCGAGCTTCATAAGCTTATTTCATTCCCATTAGTAAGCTCTGTCGTCTATTTTCCCCTCTTCATTCTTCTTTCTTTTCCCTTTATGCTTGGTTTAACTGCCAAATTAGTTTCTTAATAGCTTATTTTCAGTCTCGTTAAAATTGGTTTTTTCTTTAGTATCTTCAATTCTGTAAATTTGTTCTAGAATGCATTAGCTACTATGGTTTGTTTATTCAAGTTTTATTAGTTTTTTTCCCTCTGATTCCAGATTAATCTAGCTTGTTAAAATAATTAGCACTTTCAGTTATCTTAAGTGTGAATGCATCGTTTTAATTAGCCTTTAAGTCTGGTTTGACTTCATGAGTTTATTGTGATTAGGTTTCATATGTCAATTGAAGCATGTTGGATATGGTAGCTTTAATTTTGAGTGCATTAGATTAATTAGGTTTAATAGGCATCCTAATTGCTCTTTTCATCTTTATGTTTCTATGAGATTTTTAATTGATGAAAACATGTTCGAAACTCATGAGTTGGACCAATTAGGTTTCCATTTTTCTGTCACTTTAGGATCAAGTCCTTAATCAGGTGTAAATAATTCATTCACTCTGTTTCTGTTATCAGTTTAGTTTGAATTTAGTGTTCTTTAGGGTAATTAGATAAACAACCTTTATTGATCAATAAGTTGGTTTTAAACTATAATGAAATCAACATGTTTTTGTTTCAGCATTAATTGGGTTTTTCTGATGCTTTCTAGTTTTGTTTGGCTTGATTTGGCAATCAATAGAACTTAGGGACTTGCTTTGAATTAAAAGAACCTAGGAAAAACTGAAATAAGGGATAGCCTAGGGGGTAAAATTGGACTTTCACTTAGGCTAAAATCAGAAGGTTCTAGTATTTAGGACAACTGTCCCTATCCTTAGCAAAAATGCTAATATTGGATAAGAAAAGGGACAGACAGCTGTATAGAAAGGTTTGTACTATTATGAAATTTAGGAATTTAGGTTAGAATATTCCCTTTTGATGCCATTTCTTGCACACTCTATAAAGGGGAACATCACTCACTCACACACAGAGATTTGTTTAGCACTGATTTACTACACAAAAAATCATTCTTCTGCTAAAAAGACTAAGTTTCAAACTTTGAGAAAAACTTTCTTCTTTGGTTTTCTGAAAAGCTAAAAATGACTTGAAGTAGAAGAACTTCTCTTGGTCTTCTTGAGTTGAAATCTCTGGGTTTTTGAAAGCTGAAGTTGGTTTCTGATTTGGTTGTCTGTTTGGCTGCCTGCTGTTGCTCACTATTCTGGAAGAATTAGCTGTTCTAGTGACCTTTATTTGGTCTTGTTTGAATCATCTCTAGGTATGTAACCATATTTTGGATATGAGAATGACTCTACTTGTGCAATCTGAAGTTATTCATGACTATGTGTGTATGGATGCATGTGTCAACAGTAGAAATTAATGTGTTGTTCATTACTCTTCATCAACTTTTTCATGTGTCTTTCTGTGCATTTCAACATGTAGAAAAGTGGTGTCAAAATAACATCAATAGCTGTATCTTATGACAGTATTTAGGTTCAGTTCACAATGCTTTCTTTCTCTCCTTTATCTGATTCTTTTTCTTTCCAAAATGTTGCTTTCATTTATCTTTTGGGTTGTCTGATCATAAGCTGTAGCCTATTGGTTTAGCCACTAGTTGGTTGGACCAATTGGTTCTGAAAGCTTTTGAGGTAGGATTTACATGTTTTGGGAAAGAAGATGAGGCTGCTAGGATTTTGAGATGAAGTCCTTTAATGGTTTATGTGTTTAACCTTCAATATGGTTAAACTCATGAACAATCATCTTCTTTTATTATTATTGCATTCTTAAGCTTTAACTTAGGTCTGTCAAGGTAGTATGACTAAAGTAATCTTGGGAATCTGACCTTTTCCATGGTCAGATCCATGAGATACTTAGGAAACAAGGTTGATTTAGCCATAAGAAGTCTCATGTTGGGAGCCTGGGCAAGTAGCTTTGTAAGAAGCAATGCTGTAGTTGAGTTCTTGCAGATTTGGCACATTGGATTCGAAGAAGTAATCAAAGGGAAACCTGGAATCAGTAGAAGCCTTCATTTTTACTGTATTTTTGTTCCTTTAGATTTTTTCGGATTATCAGCTTTTAATGTGCTGGATTCTTTAGCAGTGTAGACTTCATTGTATAATTTTGGACTTACAAATTTGTAATCTGGACTGTTAATTTATTTTTTTAAATCTAGATTAGCTGTCAGTAAGCCTACAAAAGTGGGCTGTTTTGTTCGAACAATAAATGCATTCAGAGATATGTGCAAAGTTTGGTATTAGGTCAAAATTAGGCCCAAACCTTGGGCCTACTCGATACAAGTCTGGCCCGAGCCATTTGGGCTTAGGCATTTGGACTTCACGAGTTGACCCAACAGAATTTAATTCTTTGAATTTCCTCTGGAATGAATATACTTGGGGTTGTGCGTAATTGTAAACTGAGTTGTATTTGCAAACAAGCCCAAGTCTTGGGCTCATCGAGCAAATCTGACCTAGGTGTTTGGGCCTGGGTTATAAACACAAACCCAGGATTTACCTCATAGGTCATGGCATAAATGTGACATTTATTTGCAAGTCGTATGTATTGTGATTAACATTCAGATTTTGGTGTTTGTGAACCTGGATTTCTTTAGCTCAAAGAGAATGTTTCTCTTATAGTTACTGATTTATGTGTGTACCATGGCTAAAAATACAAAAGGGGTAGATAGGCCCAATCAGGAAATTTAGTAATTGGGCCTGCCTGAGTTAGCCCAATGAGGGCACAAACTTGTCTAAATTCTCAATACAAGGCAAAAGATCTCAAGTTCTTTCTCTAATGGGCCAAGTCTTAGGCCCTAAATGTAGCTCCATCTAAAAGGTGAACCTTTCTTCTTAATTTAACTAGGCCCAGATTTCCCATTTCTAATTAACGATCTCTTGTTTTAAGCCTCAAAATTAGTGGTCTTAACTAAATAAAATGAAACCCCTTTAGTAAAATAGATTGGGGTGTACCATATACGAATATAATCTTTTAATTTATGGCCCTCATATTAATTTATTAGTTTAGAAATGCCTTGACCTTTTCGTAGATTGCTTTAGGCCCGATTTAGATTAGTATTGCAATTATATATACGTTTGCGTAATATAATTGCAAATTTAACTCTTAAAAAACTCGAGGGATGCATTCGCGCAACTTCAACCAAACTTTTCTTAATAAAACAAACAAAGCATTATTAATTGTGGACACGTTCGCGTGATATGATTTTGACGCGCCAAAGGAAAGAGTATACGTACGCGTAACTCAATTCTTCAATTACGAATAATTCAAGTGATTTAAAAGTGGTAAAGAGATAAATGCACATAAGTCCTAAAAATGAGTAGTTAAACAATTTAAGCCAAGTATAAATTGCTTAGCGACCGTGCTAGAACCACGGAACCCGGGAATGCCTAACACCTTCTCCTGGGTTAACAGAATTCCTTACTTAGAATTTTTGGTTCGCAGACTTCGAAAAGGAAAGTCGCAATTTCCTCAATTTGGGATTTAAAATAAATTGGTGACTTGGGACACCAAATAAAATATTCCAAGTGGCGACTCTGAAATCAAATAAATAATCCCATTTCGAATAATGTCACTTAAATTGGAAAAACTCCCTTATATCACCTTTGGGTGTGTAAAAAAGAGGTGTGACTGCTCTGGCGACTCTGTTGGGGATCGAACCCAGAATCTCTGGTTCAGGGTTCAAGAATTCGAGCTTGTTAATGTGATTTTTATTTGGCTTTATTGTTGATATTACTGTATTTTGTGGACTTAATGTGCTAATTGCCATTTACCGTTTTGATATTACTTGAACTGTATTTAAATGCCTTCTTACGCCACCCATATGAGTCTTCTGAAAATGGTGCACACATTCACGTGGCCCGCTTTTTCTGTAGAAATTGTACCAAATAGATTGGGGCTGGGCCAGCAACAAGGCCGGGTAGACTTTAGTGCTCCCGATACGTTGCCCCCTCTTCGGCCCCAGTTGTCTGCTCGGGTAACCCAAGTCTAGACCACAAACCCCAGGTTTTAAACTTAGAATAATGCAACCTCATGCCAGATCCCTAGTAGGAACGATTATTTGCATCACGTGCATTTGACCTTGGGGACTCAACACATGGGTTGGGTCCGTCTAGGGCAGGTGTACCAAAAATAAAGACCATCTTGATGCATCCTACGTGCTATGTGAATATTTATTTGTTTCGTCTTGCATGTTGACCGGTTAATAAAGAGAAAAACCAAGAGTGAGGCACGATAGAGAATTCACTCGGTTTCGAAAAATCCCGGTATTTGAAAATATCCCGAAACTCTGCCAAATTTTTGAAAAAAAAGAAAAGAAGAAGAAGAAAGTGTATTTCAAAAGAGTGAGTCAAATATCATGTCTTTATGATAAAACTGACCGAACTACGCAGGTCTGATTCTCACCGGATGTGGGATACGTAGGCAACCCACATAAGGTCCGGCCTCATTTTTTTACAAATAATAAAATAAAGCATGTATCAGGACTTTGGTCAAAATAATAAGCCGACCCAGCTTTGGTTGTATTTTAAGTTGTTTCTTACTAGAATAGCCTTAGATTACATTCCACTTGTCAAAAGGCTATTTTCGGAAGAAACATGAAAGTCTGTTTAAAAGGTGTCTTTTTCTTTTAAAATACTTATCCCCGGGCCTCAAAATTCATTTGGAATTGTGAAGGGGCCACGTTTGCAAAAATGACCATTATGCAAACATAGCAATAAAAAGGGTCCTTGTCCGTTGATTTTTTTTAGAAAACTTGTTTGGCAAAAAGAGTCCACAAGAGTCAACCCTAACCTTAACCCTCCATAGGTACAAATGAATACCGTCCAGGAATTATCGCAATCTATCATAGAAAGGGCTCAGATGCAGCTACGTAAGTGGTGGGGTGATTTTGATGAAGATGGCCAACTTTGGGTAAAAGAGCATTTGGGTTCCCTGGTAGACATCATGCAGATCAAACCACAGGAGGATTTAATTAAGGCTTTGGTGACCTTTTAGGATCCCATTCACAATGTGTTCCGTTTCTCGTATTTTGAACTCACACCCACTCTGGAAGAAATAACTAGGTATATTGATTTCGGCCAAGAGTTAAGAAAGCAACAACTCATATTCCCCAGGGCTCCCTCAGTGCAAAAATTCTTAGATCTTTTGAAAATTAGCAAACAAATGAGCAAGGACCGCGCGAGCAAAGGGAGTTGTGCATTCTACTTCTTGTATTTCAGGTTTGGACACTCGGTCGGGTTTGAAACAAATGAGAATGGGTTGAGTAACAAACAGGACACGAGCATATGGCAAATTCATCGACAGTTTGCTTTCATCGTGGCATTTCTAGGGATCATGGTATTTCCGAATTCTGAGGGTACAATAGACCGTATGGACAGAATCGCACAGGTCCTCGTCGACAAAAAAGATCACACACTTGTCCCATTAGTGCTGGCGGACATTTACCGGGCATTAACATTGTGCAAATCTGGGGGTCAATTTTTCAAAGGCTGCAATATTCTTCTTCAGATGTGGATGATCGAACACCTTCACCGTCATCCTAAGTTCATAAGATATGCTTCAGACGGGAACAATTTTATCAAAAAGTATGAGGAAAGGGTGGAAGATTACAAACCACCGGAAGGGTTTGAAGCATGAGTTTCCTATTTGAGAAAATTGAGAGCAGATCAAATTGAATGGACCATAGGATGGCTCCCAGTAACAGAAATCATCTACATGACCTCTTCAAAGGGCTACTTGATGATGATGGGAGCGAGAAGTATACAACCATATGCACCACAAAGAGTTCTGAGACATCTGGGAAGATATCAGGTGATACTTGAAGAGGCAGACCTAAGCACTCAAGTCATTGAACTACACCCAGAAGCAACGATACCCGAGGCTTTAGTTCAAAGAGACTGCAATTGTTGTCGGTATCTAAAAAGTAATACCCAGGTACCAGAGCCAGCTAAGGGAAAAGTTGATCCCAATTATGCTGCTTGGTTCGAAAAGAGTTTTTATGTGTACAATGAGCCGGAGCCTGAGCCCGAACCTGTGAGGCCTGCCAAAAGGCCCTATGTTCATGCTTTTGACGACAAAATTCAGGAAAGGTTAGGCTGGGGGGAAAAGGAAAAGGAATATCAGGCCACCATCCATGATCTGCGAGAAGAGTTGAAAAACATAACCTTCAACAATGATTTACAGGCACAAGAGGCCGAGGGTGAGAGGAGAAGATTGGTTCGAGAAAATGAAGCTCTTAGGGCCCAGGTTCGACAGTTGAAAATAGCAGCCTAGAATCCGGGCCGAAGCAGGAAAGAGTAAAGGCTCATCTATAACCTTACTCAAAAGGTGCGTGACTATGAAGATGACCTGAAGAAAGCTGAGTCTGAACTAGCAAAAGAATGAACGAGGTTGGCTAAAAATGCCGAAGGGCATGTAGCTTTCATTTAGCAGATGAAAGAAAGATATGAAAGAGGGGTCACAGGTTGGGAAAAGGCGATTGGCAACCTCGAAGGTGAAATGGCTAAACAAGCCAAAAATTTTAAGGCCGAGAGAGAACATTGTTATGCCTTGATGGCACGGTTGGAAGAGGACTTACAGTACTTGCAAGAGCAAAATCACGCTGCCACCCAGGTCTTAGAGGCTAGATCCCCTCAGATTGGCTGTTTGTTGCAAGAGAAAGGCATCATAAGAGAGAGGGTTCGAAGGATTGCTGACTACATCACCATGAAATGCAATGCGTGTGAGGACATGACAAGATCCATGTTTTTCGCCACTGTAATGATCTTCGTCCGTCAGATAATGGAAGAACTCTATCGGCTCCAAGATGATATGGCAAGTAGGCCCACTGCATGGCTGATTGGTGTTCCTAGGGCAGGGTTGGAGGCACTGAAGTTTTCTTGATTGTATTTTCTTCCTTTTTCCGAGTCTGCATTTTCATATTTCGAATCTGTTTTCAATTCCTAGAAAAGGCATGTCCAGACTCTTAAAGTCCTAGAAAAGGTATGTTTCGAGTCTTTTTATATTAATGAAAATTTGAAAAAAAAACCCACAAAAATTGTCCTTTTATTTTTCGCATTTACTTCTTGAACTACGTTATGATCTGATTCGCGCGGCATCGTGATATGTAGGCAATCCTCATCGGATCCGGTCATGATTTTTGTAAACAATTTAAATAAAAGAGGGAAAAAACCATAAGAAAAACTAAAAAGAAAGAAAAGAGAGTCAAAGAAAAACCAAAAATAGAAAAAGGAAGAGAAAGGAAAGAGAAGAGAGGAAAATGAGGAATAACCGATGAGGAAAGAAGAGAAAATTGGGGAAAATAAGCAAAACTGGGATGAAACATGCAACCGTTGCGAAACATGTAGAAACACGTTTAACTGTATAGGTGCATTACACCCCAACATGCGATTTCCTATGTGTTATTTGTTTCAAACTAACTAGTTGCCTGTTTATTGTCAAGTCCAGGTTTTATATTTAGGTGGTTGGTTTTATGGTAGTCTGGCTTTGCATCCATACTTCACGAGGTCGAAAGGTAGCGTTGAAATGTCTTCAAAAATCATTCTGCCAACAGTTCCTATCACGGATGAGAGTCCGATCTCGGGCATCCCGACTTCGGAATCGGCGGCTACCGAGGAAAATAGGTTACTGGTCTCCGCATGATGGAAATGTGGGACGCCTGGTCAAACGGAAGAGATCCACCAAGTGTAATCCCCGGATTTCTCGAGCTCTTTCCTAGGGTAGGTGGAACCTCCAATATCCTGATCACTCACCCCAATACCCCACTCAGATATCCTACCATCTCGGCCCACTTTGTTGGAACACCTTCTGAGGTTCGCCCCCAGGTGTTAGCTTCAGGAGAAGCTTCAAATATTTTCACTGCTCCGCCATGCTCAGCTACTACACAGCCTACACTGCCCAGGCCCAGCTTTCACCCATCATCCTTCAACTTCCAAACACCATCTTTCCCACTGGAACCTGCACAGTTTCCTGCCTATACTTACTCTCAACCACCCCAATATGAGTTTACTGTGGGGCAAGAAAAGATCACCAAAACTCATGAGCAAGAAGAGATTGCGAAGAAGATGAGGAGTATGGAACAGAGCCTCAAAAGCATACAAGGCTTGAGTGGACAGAAAAGTGTATCATGTGCCGACTTATGTATGTTCCCTCATGTGCATCTACCATTGGGATTCAAAACCCCAAAATCTGAGAAGTATGATGGACACGGTGATCCTATTGCTCATCTCAAGAGATATTGCAACCAGCTGCGAGGAGCCGGTGGGAAGGAAGACTCCTCATGGCCTATTTCGGAGAAAGTCTGGTCGGCATCGCATCTGAGTGGTTCATGGACCAAAATATATCCCGCTAGCACATCTAGGATGACCTTGCTAGGGATTTTGTCAGGACGTTCCAGTACAACATTGACATTGCTCCAGATAGGAACTCATTGACAAACTTAAAGAACAAATCCTCGGAACGTTTCCGAGAGTACGCAGTTAAATGGCGTGAACAGGCCTCCACGGTAAAGCCTCCGATGGACGAGATTGAAATGGTCACAGTTTTCCTCTAAACCTAGGAAGCTGACTACTTCCAAAATATGATATCCGTAATGGGTAAACCGTTCGCTGAAGCCATAAAGATTGGCGAAATGGTTGAGAATGGTTTGAAAACGGGTGGAATTCTAAGCCAATTCGCTATCAGATGTACCTCCCAAGCCATTCAGGGTGGGATTGGAGGAGTATCAAAGGGAAAGAAAAAGGAAGAAACATTCATGGCAGCGTCGGGTGCAAGAAAACACCGTACTCCCAGATCCTTTTTCTCAAAAAGGACCCCGCAACACTACTACCCCCACCAAGACGTAGCCTATGCTCCTCAGCCATACCCGGTCATGAATGCTCAACCTTATGTACGGCCACAACAACAATCCAACCGGAACCAAGCTCTATTTTCTAGAAACCAGCCTCCTTACCAAAACCACTACAACCCCCGGCCTCCACAAAGCAATTTCCACCCTCGTGAACCACCCAAGAGGCCAAATTTTACACTCATTAGTGAACCCTACTCCAGCCTGTTACCAAAGCTTATTCAAATGGGTCTGCTACAGCCTGTTCCTCAAACCAAGAAAAGCCCAGCATCACCTACTTACAGAGCCGGTACCCCATGCGCCTGTCACTTAGGGGTAGAAGGGCAAGACACAGATGATTGCTGGACTCTGAAGAGACCCATGGAGAACTTGATATAACAAAGGAAAATAGTGCTAAGGGATGAAGATATTCCCAATGTGACTAACAACCCACTACCGGCCCACAACAACGGACCGGTAATCGGAATGATTTGAGAGGATAAAGAATTTGACCCAGCGTTGAAGGCCATCATTGCCAATGCCGATGTAGAAAAGAAATCAAAAGCTGCCCCGAAGCAAGAAAAAGGGGAGAAAAAGGAAAAAAACACCCCTCCAAAGTCAGAGAAGAAAATTGAAGTTGAAACTGGGGCAATGCCTCCCAAAGATGTCGTTCTCTATGTCCCTCGAGGCCGCAAAGAAAAGCAGATGACTTTGAGTCCTCCCAGAAGATTCGAGTTGAATAAGACAACCCAAATGTATGTGCCCAAGGAAGTATACATGATGCGGGGGCCAATTAATCTACCAAGGCTGAGTGAGCCCGTGGTTATTGGCCGCGCATCACAAAAGCCCATGACGGATCCTACCGCTGTGCCCTGGAACTACAACAAATCAGTGGTGACTTACAAAGGCAGAGAAATCTCGGGAGAAGTTCAAGAAAATAACCTGGCAGAAAAGTATTTCAATTTAGAAGAGGTGAACAATGCCACTAGAAAGAGCTTCCCATATAAGAAGACCGTAAGTGACGAAGAAGCGGAGGCCTTCTTTCAAAAGATGAAAATGGTGGATTATAAGGTGATCGACCAGCTCCGAAAATTTCCTGCACAGGTCTCCTTGTTATCTCTGTTGATGAATTCCACTGAATATCAAAAGGTATTGATCAAGACCCTTAACGAAGCATATGTGCCTGTTGAGACTTCTGTAGAGCAGTTGGAGAGAATGGCCGAAAGATTTTTCGCAATTAACCAGATCTCCTTCAGCAAAAATGACTTGCCCCAGAAGGGGCCGCACATAACAAAGCCCTGTACCTGATAGTCAAATGCGAAGGGTACTATATGAAAAGGGTTATGTTGGACGGAGGCTCTGGGGTAGACATTTGCCCACTCTTAACTTTGCAGCGTATGGAAATTGGTACCGAGAGAATCCATCCCAAAAATGTCTATGTACGTGCCTTCGATGGTATCAAAAGGGAAACAATTGGAGAATTGATATGATTCTGACCATCGGCCCAGTAGACTTTGAAGTAACCTTTCATGTTATGGACATGGACACGTTTTACAATTTTCTCTTGGGAAGGCCGTGGATTCACGCAGCGGGGGCTGTGCCTTCTACTCTCCACCAGATGGTGATGTTTGAACATGAGGATTAGGAGATTGTGGTTCATGGGGAAGATGAGCAATCGATTTATCGGGACCCGTCAGTTCCATATTTTGAAGCAATAGAAGGAAGTGAACACATAGTCTATCAGGCCTTTGAAATCGTGGTCGCTGATCAGTGCGAAGAAGGAAAACCTTGTCCTTAACCCTTCCTTTCTAATGCATCAATCATGGTGGCCAAAGAAATGATCAGGCACAGCTACAAACCTAGGAAAGGGCTTGGGAAATCGTTGCAAGGAATGGCTGAACCTATCACCCTGACCGCTAGTGAAACGTTCTTTGGGGTAGGCGTCCGACCTACTACAGCTGATGTAAGATGGGAAGATGATAGTAATAATGATGGTTGGATCTTGCCTCAGCCAGTGCCACATCTGTACAGAACATTTGTCAAGCCAAAATACAATGAAGAAGAGGAACATAAGGCCTTTATGGCCGAAGGAATCGAAGAAATCTGTAGGGCCATGAGGAAGATACTGTATGAAGCCCACATGGTTCGACTAGAGGAAGGCACAAGCACCGCTGATGGGCTGTATATGGGACCTAATGCCAAACTACAGAATTGGAAGGCTACCCCATTCCCGATCAGGCGGGAGTCCCGGTAGACCTGTCCTGCCACTTTTTCTACATCACGAGTTATTCCAGGGTGTAACTCGGATGTTTTATTTAGTTTCCTGTCTTTTAATTTCCAATGTAACCCTGTTATCTTTCAAATTCAATAAAAATAAAATCAGTATTTCATCGTACATTTCTCTTTATTCTTTCTGATTTGGTTATTTTTCTCTTTTATTTCTTCTTTTCGTTCTAATAGTACGGCTTTAAAAAAACATGACATGCTTGAGGACTTCATGCCTAGATCCAAACACACTGCCTAACCATGAAATAGTGAACCAAGAACTGGAATATGATGAAGAAGAGGCTTTTAGGGAAATAAATCAGGAATTGGAACAGTTTGAGAATAAACCTAAGCCGAACTTGAATGGTGCTAAGCCGGTTAATTTGGGTAGTTCTGAAGAAGTCAGGGAAACCAAGATAAGCATTCACACAGACGAGAAAACCCGGGACACATTGATCCAACTTTTGTTTGAGTTCAAAGATGTGTTTGCTTGGTCATACGATGATATGCCAAGACTAAGTGTTGATTTGGTGGTTCATAAGTTGCCAAGTCACCCCCATTGTCCCCCTTTCCAGTAAAAGCAAAGAAAGTTTAAAACCGATATCAGCGACAAGATTAAAGAAGAGGTCACAAAACAGTTGAAAGCAGGGGTAATCCGAGTGGTTCGATACACCACATGGTTAGCCAATGTAGTTCCAGTTCCAAAGAAGGACGGTAAATTTGAGTGCATGTGGATTACAGAGTTTTAAACAAGGCAAGTCACAAAGATAACTTCCCTTTACCAAACATCCACATCCTTGTTAATAACTGCGACAAACATGAGATACAGTCCTTCATGGATTGTTATGCAGGATATCACCAGGTATTGATGGATGAAGAAGATGCAGAAAAGACAGCTTTTACCATACCTTGGGGTACATACTGTTACAGAGTCATGCCATCTGGTCTGAAGAACATCGGGGCAACCTATATGAGAGCCATGACTGCCATTTTTCATGATATGATGCACAAAGAGATAGAAGTGTACGTGGACGATGTAATTATCAAATCCAAAACCCAAGACGACAATGTTCGGGACTTGAGAAAGTTCTTTGAGCGGTTGCGCAAATATGATTTGAAGCTGAACCCAGCCAAATGTGCATTTGGGGTACCATCCGACAAACTTTTGGGATTCATAGTCAGTCAGAGGGGCATCAAGTTGGACCCAACAAAGATAAAGTCTATTCGAAAGTTGCCTCCTCCAAGAACCAAGAAAGATGTTATGAGTTTGTTGGGAAGATTGAACTACATCAGCTGATTCATCACTCAGTTGACATCCACGTGTGAACCCATATTCAAATTGCTGAAGAAATATACGACAATCAAATGGACAAACGAGTGCCAAGAGGCTTTTGATAAAATCAAAGGATATCTGTTGAATCCGCCGGTATTGGTCCCACCTGAGCCAGGGAGGCCTCTTTTCTTGTATTTGACAGTCTTGGAAAATTCTTTCGGTTGTGTCCTCGGGCAACATGATGCGACTGGAAAGAAAGAGTAGGCCATTTACTATCTAAGCAAGAAGTTTACCGGTTATGAAGCTAAGTACACTTTATTGGAAAGAACTTGCTGCGCTTTGACATGGGTCGCTCAGAAGCTGAGGCATTATTTGCAAGCTTACACCACTTACCTCATAACCAGGTTGGATCCTTTAAAATACATATTCCAGAAACCAATGCCCACTGGGAGATTAGCAAAGTGGCAGATCTTGCTCACAGAGTTTGACATAGTCTATGTCACTCGCACGACAATGAAAGCCTAGGCGTTAGCAGATCATTTGGCTGAGAACCCGGTTGATTATGAATACCAACCTTTGAGTACTTTCCAAATGAAGAAGTAAATTCAGTTGAGGTAATATTTGAAGACACCCATGCTTGGAAAATGTTCTTTGATGGGGCAGTGAACGCAAAAGGTGTTGGAATTGGGGCAATCTTGATCTCACCCACCGGCCAACATTATCCAGCCACAACACAGCTTTGGTTTTTCTATACAAACAATACCGCTGAGTATGAAGCCTGCATTATGGGTATGAACATGGCAATCGACCAAGATGTCGAAGAATTGTTAATCATGTGAGACTCATATTTAATTATCCGACAAGCTCAAAGAGAATGGGAAACCCGAGATGTCAAGCTTATTCCTTATAGGCAACATGTGGAAGATCTTGGCAAGTGATTCAAGTCAATAGAATTCAGGTACATCCCTCGCTGATGCACTTGCTACTTTGCTACTTTGGCCTCGATGCTGCCATACCCAGGCAATGCTCACATTGATCCTTTGAAAATCCAAATTCGGGAAAGGCACGGTTACTGCAATACGATTGAGGCAGAACCAAATATTCAGCCATGGTACCATGACATCAAAAGATTTCTGAAAACACAAGAATACCCCGAGCAAGCCAGTGGGGATCAAAAGAGAACCATCAGACGGCACGCGAGTGGTTTCTTTTGAGTGGTGATGTCCTATACAAAAGAACTCCAGACCTTAATTTGTTAAGATGTGTTGACACAGAAGAGGGCGGAAGAATCATGTACGAAGTGCACACAGGAGTGTGCGGACCCCACATGAACGAGTATGTTTTGGCAAAGAAAATCCTTCGAGCGGGTTATTACTGGATGACTATGGAAAAAGACCGCTTCAGTTTTGTTCGGAAATGTCATCAGTGTCAGGTGCACAGGGATTTGATTCATGCACCACCCACAGAACTGCATCCCATGTCAGCACCTTGGCCATTTGTGGCTTGGGGGCATGGACGTCATTGGGCCGATCGAGCCAAAAGCCTCAAATGGGCACAAATTCATATTGGTAGCCATCGACTATTTCACGAAATGGGTTGAAGCAATCACTCTCAAGTCTGTCACCAAGAAAGTTGTGGTAGATTTCGTGCACTCCAATCTTATTTGCCATTTTGGTATCCCTGCAACTATTATCACAGATAATGCTACAAACTTGAATAGTCATTTGATGGGGGAGATATGTGAGCAATTCAAGATAACACATCGGAACTCTACTCCTTACCGTCCCAAAGCCAACAGTGCCATTGAAGAAGCAAATAAGAACATCAAAAAGATTTTGAGAAAGATGATTCAAAGTTCCAAGCAGTGGCATGAAACGTTGCCTTTTGCATTGTTGGGGTATCGCACTACCGTGTGCACGCCGGTCGTAGCAACCCCGTACCTTTTGGTTTATGGCACTGAAGCCGTAATACCCGCGGAAGTTGAAATCTCTTCTCTCCGGATCATTATGAAAGCTGAAATTGAAGATAGTGAGTGGGTCAAAGCCCGCCTGGAGCAGTTAACCCTGATTGATGATAAGCGAATGGCCGCATTCTACCACGGGCAGTTGTACCAACAAAGAATGGCCAGTGCTTACAACAAGAAAGTGCGGCCTAGAAATTTTGAAGTGGGGCAACTCGTTCTAAGGCGCATTCTTCCCCATCATTAGGAATCAAAAGGGAAATTTGCTCCCAATTTGAAAGGCCTATACATCATCAGAAAGATATTGCCTAGAGGAGCATTGTACTTGGGAGATATCAAAGGAAATGATCCCGAGGCAGCTGTGAACGAAGACGCGGTCAAAAGGTACTATGTCTAGTCCTTCTACAGCAATAGCACTATTCGATTGGGATGGCGAAGGCGTTCATTCTCGCTACCCCAAACACTCCAAATCCTTTTGCTAACCCTTTGAGCCGGTTACATTTCTTTCATTACCCTCTTTGGAACACAACAACAACAACAACAACAACAAAAGCAAAATGTTTTCCTGAACTACATTCGACTTGATTCCGAAAGGATACGTAGGCAGCCTCTCTCTGGGGTTCAGTCACACCAAAAAAAAAATCCAATTTCCCCCAAAAGTGAAACTTGGGCACATGTTATAATGGTTCGGCAATGAGCCCACCTGAACGGTTCCAAAATTGTAATTACAACCAGATTCGTTTACCCAAACCTTGTTCAAGTCCTTCCGATCAATCGGTGAAAGGTTTTCAAAATCAGAGAACGCAGTTGTTTGGATCCGATGCAGTCATGATAAGAAATAAAATGAGAGAGTCTTATTGGTGAAAACCTACGGGCACTATAAGGCGATGGTAAGTAGAGAAATTAAAAATGAGAGTCTTGTTAGTGAAAACTCGTAAAGAGAACTATAAGGCGATGGTAAGAAGAGAAATGAGAGAGGTCAATTGGCGAAAACCCACAAAGGGCACCGTTGATCAAAGATAAGAAATCCCTCACCACCATTGGTATTGAAAGAGTCCTGGCAAGTTTTCTCGGTTTTGAAACACGGGTCATAATGGGTTTATGAGAAGTTGAGATAGTTGTGCGGATTGGTTGTCTAAGTCCAAGAAGCATGCCATGTCTATTTGAAGCTTTCATGCACCCCAGATAAGTCTGTCCTTCCTCCCCGAAAGGGACACTTCTCATTTAAATTCATTTTTCTTGTCCTTTGTTTACTTTTCCTTGAATCCTTTCGGTCTAACTTTGTCCCGAAGCTAATGTAAAGAAAATGTGGCAAGATTGGTTTTACAAGGTCCTGCTTAATAAAAACCAAGTCCAAATAAAAGTACACAGCCTCAGCGGGTGCATCAAGTCAATCCCGGCTGGCCATGATGACTGATGCTCCGAAATCGGAGTTTATTGAAAATGAAAAGAAATCCAAGCCCCTAGAGGCAGAATAAAGTGAAAGGGCCAACGCCTATGCAATTAAGTAGTCATGAGAACTTTTGAAAAGTTGAGCTCATCGGTTTTAGGATAGAGATCAACTTTCATAAAAGCCAGCAAGCAGCAGAGGTTCCAACCAAAAGAGTTGAGCTAAGATCAAGTAATCAAAAACGGTGAAGGCCACAAAACCAACCACCGTTTCAAACAAACAATTGTTCTTTATTTGAAAAGTTGAAATAGGTGCAACCTAAAGCAATCGTGCGAGAAGCAGGTGCAACCGAAAGGGAAAAGATGCGCAAGAGCTAGAAATAGTTTGCCGCAACAACCACTCCAAATAAGGAAAGTTCACTCCAAGTTTCTTTCCCGCATTTTATTGAAAAATGAAAATTGAAAAACAATGTGCGTTAGCTTGGGACTCCCAACCTCAATCTTTTATGCTTTTACCAATATTAGGGCTCCAATCCTTGAGTTAAATTTTTAGACATAGGGCCTCCATTCCCTAGTCGCCTTTTGCCAACATTAGGGCTCCAATCCCTGAGTTGAGATTTTAGACATAGTGCCTCCATTCCCTAGTTGCCTTTTGTTAACATTGGGGCTCCAATCCCTGAGTTGAGATTTTAGATATAGGGCCTCCATTCCCTAGTCGCATTTTGTCAACATTAGGGCTCCAATCCCTGAGTTGAGTTTTAGACATAGGGCCTCCATTCCCTAGTCACCTTTTACCAACATTAGGGCTGCAATCCCTGAGTTGAGTTTTTAGACATAGGACCTCCATTCCCTAGTCGCCTTTTTACCAACATTAGGGCTCCAATCACTGAGTTGAGATTTTAGACATAGGGCCTCCATTCCCTAATCGTCTTTTTACCAACATTAGGGCTCATCATAGGGCCTCCATTCCCTAGTCGCCTTTTGGCCAACATTAGGGCTCCAATCCCCGAGTTGAGTTTTTAGATATAGGGCTCCATTCTCTAAACCTTTCCTCTTAAAGTCACACTATCCTGATTTTATTGCTTTCAATAAAAATAGCTTAGATTTTTGTTGCAAATAACTCACAAAAATTTCCTAGTAAAAACTGGGGCAGAAAATATTCGTTTGTTTGTTTGTTTTGGGTGTCTGAGCAGGTTTGACCTCGAGGCACAGGATTCGAGATGACCAAAAGAATGAGTCTCAATCCAAAATAAAGAAAAGAAGAAAAATAACAAAAAAGAAATAAATTCAAAAGGTTGAAGCGGAGAAAGGTGTGGACTGCTCAAGATTTTGATTGAAGTCACAAGCTTTGCATGTCCCGCCTTGATCCAAAGATGAAGAAAGAACCAGCACCTACAGCTGACGAGCATCAAGATTCAGATCAGAGTCCACAGCAAGAACTAGCTAAGACTCAATATCAAGCTTTGAGAGATTTATAGATAGGAATCTTGTAACTCGTAGCTGATAGGCGTAGCTAGCTTATCTTTTATTTTTCATTTTTGGTGTAATAAGGAGCTCAGAAAGCAGAAACAACAGCAACAACAGTGAAATCACAGCTTTCTCGGTAGTCCCAGCTACCAAAACTTCCAAAACTACACTGACCTGATTCCTTTATAGCCAAGGATATGTAGGCAACCTTTGAAGCATGGTTCGGTTAGGCTCTTTTCAAAAATGCTTCTCAGGGAGTTTCAAACAGGAAAAAATCCCTCATAATTGCTCATTTTATCTTTGCCCGAAAAATCATTCGTGTCTCCGAGCAAAGAGGGGCAGTTGTGAGCACGTGATTTTTGCCCCACATGGATTGCTCCTACATAATTCCAATAATTAGGTTTCTTCATGTAATTATTTGCTATTTTAGGGATCTTGTAGGATTTTTATTTAATTATTTGCATTTCTATGCATGTTTAACTTTATTTAGATTATGAAAATACAAAAAATATCATGCATTTTATTTAGGATTTATTTTTATATTTTTAGGATTAATTGATTAATTATTTTCTTTATTAAAAATGAAAATGACAAAAATGGTCGGTTTCTACATTTTTCCTTTTTATTGATTTTTCTCTTTTAATATAGGATTAAGTGGCTTTTATAATAATTAATTACTTTAATTTTTCATATTCTAGGTAATTTAGGATTTCGATTATTAGGTTTTTTAATAAAAAAAAGAGAAAATAAAGAAAAGGAAAAAGAATTTGAAAATAGAAGGGTTGGTGTATTTTCGGAATTGGGTCTCAATTTAGAGCCCAAATTGGTCCAAAATCCACCCCTGCCCGTCTCCAAGTCCAGGCCCAAAGCCATTTAACCCGGTCCATCCCAGATGACCTCCAAACGACCCTGTTTTTGCCTCAATCCATCACAGCCGTTAGATTTTCATCATCCAACGGCCCGAAACTCCTTTGTACTTTACTATATTAATGTCCGAAGAGACCGACCCCCCTATTAGACCCTTCACACTTCGTCTCCTTCTCTCTCAACATTCAAACCCTAGCCACCCTAGATTCCCTCATCGCCTCCGCCACAAACCGCCCGCCGGAAATTGCTTCCGCCGGCGGCGATGCTCCAATCAACCCCAAATTTACACCTTGAACTCCCCTTCCCAAATATCCAACTAGTTGTCCTCGAATCCATATCGAGTTTCTCGAATCTTGAATCAAAGAAAGCCGGCCAAAACCCTAAGTCACCCAAAAATCCCTAAATTAATACCACTAGATCCCCATCCTAGGCTCATCCTAAATCCCCAACCAATTTTCTTCAAATCCCCACCAAATGACTTGAATCTCGGATCTAAGATTTGCACCGAAAAAAACCTAATCTTCTCAAATCAACCCCAAAGTTTCGATGCTTCCTTTTCCTTCGAGTTTAGGCTTTCAGAAGTGTTTTCTCTCAAGGAGATCCAGTCAAAACCATGCAGAGCTGGATCCCTTAGAGGAAAAGACCTCTGTGGGTCAAGGAGAGGGGGCTTCATAAGCTTCTTTCATTCCCATTGGTAAGCTTCGTCGTCTGTTTTCCCCTCTTCTTTCTTCTTTCTTTTCCCTTTATTCTTGGTTTAACTGCCAAGTTAGTTTCTTAATAGCTTGATTTTCAGTCTCGTTAAAATTGGTTTTTTCTTTAGTATCTTCAATTATGTAAATTTGTTCTATAATGCATTAGCTACTTCAGTTTGTTTGTTCATGTTTTATTAGTTTTTTTCCTCCGATTCCAGATTAATCTAGCTTGTTAAAATAATTAGCACTTTTAGTTATCTTAATTGTAAATGCATCATTTTAATTAGCCTTTAAGTCTGGTTTGACTTCATGAGTTTATTGTGATTAGGTTTCATATGTCAATTGAAGCATGTTGGATATGGTAGCTTTAATTTTGAGTGCATTAGATTAATTAGGCTTAATAGGCATCCTAATTGCTCTTTTCATCTTTATGTTTCTGTGAAATTTTTAATTGATGAAAACATGTTCGAATCTCATGAGTTGGAGCAATTAGGTTTCCATTTTTCTGTCACTTTAGGCTCAAGTCCTTAATCAGGTGTAGATAATTCATTCACTCTGTTTCTGTTATCAGTTTAGTTTGAATTTAGTGTTCTTTAGGGTAATTAGATAAGCAACCTTTATTAATCAATAGGTTAGTTTTAAAATAGAATAAAATCAACATGTTTTTATTTCAACATTAATTGGGTTTTTTGATGCTTTCTAATTTTGTTTGGCTTAATTTGGCAATCAATAGAACTTAGGGACTTGCTTTGAATTAAAAGAACCTATGTAAAATTGAAATAAGGGATAGCCTATGGGGCAAAATTGGACTTTCACTTAGGCTGAAATCAGAAGGTTCTAGTATTTAGGACAGTTGTCCCTATCCTTAGCAAAAATGTTATTGGAAAAGAAAAAGGACAGACAACTGTATAGAAAGGGCTGTACTATTTTGAAATTTAGGAATTTAGGTTAGAATATTCCCTTTTGATGCCATTTCTTGCACACTCTATAAAAGGGAACATCATTCACTCACACACAGAGATTTTTTAAGAACTGATTTACTGCACAAAAAATCATTCTTCTACTGAAAAGACTAAGTTTCAAACTTTGAGAAAAACTTTCTTCTTTGGTTTTCTGACAAGCTAAAAATGACTTGAAGTAGAAGAACTTCTCTTGGTCTTCTTGAGTTGAAATCTCTGGGTTTTTGAAAGCTGAAGTTAGTTTCTTATTTGGTTGTCTGTTTGGCTGCCTGTTTATGCTCACTATTCTGGAAGAATCAGCTGTTCTAGTGACCTTTATTTGGTCTTGTTTGAATCATCTCTAGGTATGTAACCATATTTTGGATATGAAAATGACTCTACTTGTGCAATCTAAAATTATTCATGACTATGTGTGTATGGATGCATGTGTCAACAGTAGAAATTAATGTGTTGTTCATTACTCTTCATCAGCTTTTTCATGTGTCTTTCTGTGCATTTCAGCATGTAGAAAAGTGGTGTCAAAATAGCATCAATAGCTGTATCTTATGACATTATTTAGGTTCAGTTCACAATGCTTTCTTTCTCTCCTTCATCTGATTCTTTTTCTTTCCAAAATGCTCCTTTCATTTGTCTTTTGGGCTGTCTGATCATAAGCTGTAGCTTATTGGTTTAGCCACCAGTTGGTTGGACCAATTGGTTCTGAAAGCTTTTGAGGTAGGATTTACATGTTTTGGGAAAGAAGATGAGGCTGCTAGGATTTTGAGCTGAAGTCCTTTAATGGTTATGTGTTTAACCTTCAATATGGTTAAACTCATGAACAATCATCTTCTTTTATTATTATTGCATTCTTAAGCTTTAACTTAGGTCTGTCAAGGTAGTATGACTGAAGTAATCTTGTGAATCTGACCTTTTCCATGGTCAGATCCATGAGATACTTAAGAAACAAGGTTGATTTAGCCATAAGAAGTCTCATGTTGGGATCCTGGGCAAGTAGCTCTGTAAGAAGGAGCTTTGTATTTGAGTTCTTACAGATTTGCCATATTGAATTCGAAGAAGTAATCAAAGGGAAACCCGGAATCAGTAGAAGCCTTCATTTTTACTGTATTTTTGTTATCTGGACTGTTAATTTTTTTTAAATGCTAGATTCTTTAGCAGTGTAGACTTCATTGTATAATTTTGGACTTACAAATTTGTAATATGGACTGTTAATTTTTTTTTAAATCCAGATTAGCTGTCAGTAAGCCTACAAAAGTGGGCTATTTTGTTTGAACAATAAATGCATTCAGAGATATGTGCAAAGTTTGGTATTGGGTCAAAATTATGCCCAAACCTTGGGCCTACTCGATACAAGTCTGGCCCGATCCATTTGGGCTTAAGCATTTGGACTTCACGAGTTGACCCAACAGAATTTAATTCTTCAAATTTCCTCTGCAGTGAATATACTTGGGGTTATGCATAATTGTAAACTGAGTAGTATTTGCAAATAAGCCCAAGTCTTGGGCTCATCGAGCAAATATGACCTAGGTGTTTGGGCCTGGGTTATAAACACAAACCTAGAATTTACCTCATAGGTCATGGCATAAATGTGACATTTGTTTGCAAATCGTATGTATTGTGATTAACATTCAGATTTTGGTGTTTGTGAACCTGGATTTCTTTAGCTTAAAGAGAATGTTTCTCTTGTAGTTACTGATTTATGTCTGTACCATGGGTAAAAATGCAAAAGGGGTAGATAGTCCCAATCAAGAAATTTAGTAATTGGGCCTGCCTGAGTTAGCTCAATGTGGGCACAAATTTGTCTTAATTCTCAATAAAAGGCAAAAGCTCTCAAGTTCTTTCTCTAATGGGCCAAGTCTTAGGCCCTAAATGTAGCTCCATCTAAAAGGTGAACCTTTCTTCTTAATTTAACTAGGCCCAGATTTTCCATTTCTAATTAAACGATCTCTTGTTTTAAGCCTCAAAATTAGTGGTCTTAACTAAATAAAATGAAAACCCTTTAGTAAAATAGATTGGGGTGTACCATATACGAATATAATCTTTTAATTTATGGCCCTAATATAAATTTATTAGTTTAGAAATGCCTTGACCTTTTCGTAGATTGCTTTAGACCCGATTTAGATTAGTATTGAAATTATATATACGTTCGCGTAATATAATTGCAAATTTAACTCTTAAAAGACTTGAGGGATGCGTTCGCGCAACTTCAACCAAACGTTTCTTAATAAAATAAACAAAGCGTTATTAATTGTGAACACGTTCGCATGACATAATTTTGACGCGCCAAAGGAAAGAGTATATGTACGCGTAACTCAATTATTCAATTACGAATAATTCAAGTGATTTAAGTGGTAAAGAAATAAATGCACATAAGTCCTAAAGATGAGTAGTTAAGCAATTTAAGCCAAGTATAAATTGCTATGCGACCATGCTAGAACCACGGAACCCGGGAACCTAACACCTTCTCCTAGGTTAACAGAATTCCTTACTTAGAATTTCTGGTTCGCAGACTTCTAAAAGGAAAGTCGAAATTTCCTCAATTTGGGATTTAAAATAAACCGGTGACTTGGGACACCAAATAAAATATTCCAAGTGGCGACTCTGAAATCAAATAAATAATCACATTTCGAATAATGTCACTTAAATTGGAAAAACTCCCTTATATCACCTTTGGGTATGTAAAAAGGAGGTGTGACAGGAACAAAGCAGTGCAAGGAAAGTGGTTCAAAAAAAAGAAAAAAAAGAAGAAAAAGAAAAGAAAAAAAAACAAAAAAAAGAGAAGGAAAAGAAAAGAAAAGAAGAGACTACAAAGAGAAGTTTCTCAAATCTTTGCCTTTGTTTGTCTTTCTATTGTGCATAAAATCTTGCCATTGATATTCACATTTTTCCTTCTAGGATAAAAAGTCCTAGTTTGATGGATTTTCCTCCCAATATGAATCTTAGTCTGATGAATCTTTCTCCTAAGATCGAAAACCTAGTCTGATAAACTTTCTCCTAGGATAGATGTCTTAGTTTGATGAATTTTTCTCCTAAGATAGAAAACCTAGTCTCATGAATTTTCTCCTAGGATAAAAATCTTAGTCTAATGAATCTTTCTCCTAAGATAACAAAAAAAGGAAAACTAGTCTGATGAATCTTCTCCTAGGATCGCAATCTTAGTCTGATGAATTTTTCTCCTAAGATAGAAGACCTAGTCTGATGAATTTTCTCCTAGGATAAAAATCTTAGTCTGATGAACTTTCTCCTAAGATACCAAAAAAAAAAGACTTAGTCTGATGAATTTTCTCTTAGGATCAAAATCTTAGTCTGATGAATGTTTCTCCTAAGATAGAAAACCTATTGTGATGAACTTTCTCCTAGGATAGAAATCTTAGTCTGATGAATCTTTCTCCTAAGATACCAAAAAAAGAAGAAAAAAGATCTAGTCTGATGAACTTTCTCCTAGGATCAAAATCTTAATCTGATGAATTTTTCTCCTAAGATGGAAGACCTAGTCTGATGAACTTTCTCCTAGGATAGAAATCTTAGTCCGATGAACCTTTCTCCTAAGATACCAAAAAAAGTAGAAAAAAGACCTAGTTTGATGAACTTTCTCCTAGGATCGAAATCTTAGTCTGATGAATATTTCTCCTAAGATAGAAAACTTAGTCTGATGAATTTTTCTCCTAAGATAGAAAACCTAGTCTGATGAACTTTCTCCTAGGATAGAAATCTTAGTCTGATGAATCTTTCTCCTAAGATAATAAAAAAAAAGGACTATAAAAAAAGGACCTAGTCTGATGAACTTTCTCATAGGATCAAAATCTTAGTCTGATGAATGTTTCTCCTAAGATAGAAAACCTAGTCTGACGAATGTTCTCCTCGGATAATTTGAAAAAAAGGGAAGTCTAGATTTGAAAAAAAAAAGAAAAAAGAAGGGGTCAATTTTAGTTTTCTTAAGTTATCAATCTTTAGTTGTCTTGAAATCATGATCCTCCTGGATAATGCGATTTAATTTTAAAAGTTTTTCAGGACCCTCTTAGATAATGAGATTTAGCGTAAGTTTTACTTGAGGAAATATAATTTAGCTTTAAAATTTTCACTCTTAAGATGAGATTTAATTTTAGTTCTCAGGACTCTTCTGGATAATGAGATTTAGCTTTAAAATTCTTAGAGCTTTTGGGTACTATGATTCGATTAACACTCACAGATGTTCCCGATATCAAACTGGGGCCGAAAACTTTCTTTGGTTTTGTTTGTTTTCATGCAATTAGGTTCACAGGCAGCAGTTTTAGAGGAGTCACTTCAAGTGATTGGTAATCAGGAGCCCACCTGGAGAACAAAGCAATTCAAGTGATCGGTAATCAGGAGCCCACCTGGAGAACAAAGCAATTCAAGTGTCGGTAATCAGGAGCCCACCTGGAGAACAAAGCAATTCAAGTGTCGGTAATCAGGAGCCCACCTGGAGAACAAAGCAATTCAAGTGTTGGTAATCAGGAGCCCACCTGGAGAACAAAGCAATTCGAGTGTCGGTAATCAGGAGCCCACCTGGAGAACAAAGCAATTCGAGTGTCGGTAATCAGGAGCCCACCGGGAGAACAAAGCAATTCAAGTGTCGCTAATCAAGAGCCCACCTGAAGAACAAAGCAGCAGTTCAAGTTTTGAGGAAAAGTAGCGCAAGTGTCGGTAATCAGGAGCCCACTTGAATAACGAAGGGAAAGCAGCAATGTTCAAAGGAAGACGGTTCAAGTTCAGCAATCAGGCGCCCGCCTGAAGAAAAGGGAAAGCATCTCAGATTACAATTCAAGTCAGCAATAAAAGAACTTCACATGGAAAATACAAGTCAACAAGGCAACATGAACCACAAGATTAAGTTTGATGATATAGATAGGATTTTTGTAATGTTTAGATCATAGTTTACAACAACAACAACAACAACGACCCAGTATAATCCCACAAGTGGGGTCTGGGGAGGGTAATATGTACGCAGACCTTACCCCTACCCCGAAGGGTAGAGAGGCTGTTTCCAGGAGACCCTCGGCTCAAAAGGCTAAAAAAAAAGCAATAGGAGATAATATATTAGTACCATAAAAATGCGTAATAAAATAACAACAATATATAGGAGATACGAAATATGAAATACAGGATACGAAATACGAAATACGAATTAGATGGCTGGTATAGTACAACTAGAAGGTAAAGCCCTGCATCAATAGACGACCACTGACATTCCTAGTCTAACTCCTAACTAGATAGTCTCTCTCAGTTGTGTAATAAGGAGTTCAGTAAGCAGCAACAACAACAACAATGAAATCACAGTTTCATGGTAGTCCCAGCTACCGAAACTTCCAGAACTACACTGACCTGATTCCTTTATAGCCAAGGATATGTAGGCAACATCCGAAGCAAGGTTTGGTCAGATTTTTCAAAAAATGCTTCTCTTAGAGTTTCAAATGGGCAAAAATCTCTCGTAATTGCTCATTTTGTCTATGCCCGAAAACTCTTCATGTTTGCGAGCAAAGAGGGGCAGCTGTGAGCACGTGATTTTTGCCCTATATGAATTTCTCCTAAAAAATAAAATAAAAAAATAGATTTTTTTCAAATAATTTGCCATTTTATAGGATTTGGTAGGATTTTTATTAAATATTTGCATTTTTGTGCACGCTTAATTTTTCTTTTAATTATGAAAAAATACCAAAAATATCATGCATTTAATTTAGGATTTATTTTTATATTTTTAGAATTAACCAGTAATTATTTTCTTTATAAAAACTTGAAAATCACAAAAATAGCTCATTTTTACATTTTTTTTCTTTTACTTTTAGTTTATTGATTTTCCTCTTTTAATTTAGAATTAAGTAATGTTTACAATCTTAATAATTAGTTAATTATTTTAATTTCACATTTTTTAGATAATCTAGGACTTTAATTTTAGGATTTTTAATTAAAGAAGAAGAAAAAGAAAAACAAAAGAAAAGGAATTAAAGAGGGGTTTTAATATGAATTGGGCTAACTCTTGTACCCAAATCAGGCCAGAATCCTAGCCTAAAAATTACCCAAACCCGTCCAAACCACCAAGGCCCGAAAACCAACCCGACCCGCCTGGCCCAATAACCCATTCCCCTCTCATTAAATCCCAACCCTAAAGAGTTTACCCATCAGATTTCCCCACCCTTAGACCTAGAACAAAAATGGCGGATCCTTTTCCTCTGTTCTTCATCCTCTTGAAAAACCAAAATGAAGAACATAACTTCATCGAAGAACCAGATCCCTAATCCTTTTCCTCTTTCTCTAAAGAAGCAGCACTACTGCTGATTTCTTTTTCTTTGTTCCCATAAATAAAAAGAAAGGTCGAACCCCTCCAGCGCCCTCTTTCTGTTTTCTTCTTAATCTTCCCAAACACATGACACAGAGATGAAAAACAGAAGAAAAAATACAAACTAAGAGATTGATTGAGTTTGAGGGTGGCTTGAATTTACTACTAGAGGTTCGCTGGTTCAAGCCCATTTCGGAGCTCATTTTCTTCTCATTTTCTCATACCAAAATCCAGATTCGATCTCTGATTTGAGGGCTCGACAACATAAACAAAGACCTTTTCTCAAAACCAGAAGAGAAATTATAAAAATAAAAGAAGAATCTGGCATGTTCGGGTTTTATTCAACCACTGTGCTTTTTTTCCCTTCTTTTTCTGGGATTTTTCTTAGTTGTTTGGGCTGTTGAAATTGCTGAATTTGGTGGATTGGCTCGTTTCTGGACTGTTGAACTTCGCTCGATTCGGTCGTCGCCTTCTTCATTGTAATATGAGTCAACATGTTAATATATTGAAGCCGTCATTCATTTAAAAGGTCACACTTCAAACTTTATTCTTTTTTCGACCTCTAGATTTTATGTCATGAATGTTGGTATTGTTTGTTTGATTTCTCTTGCTGATGCACTTATGCTCTTTATTTCTGAATTATCATATCAAAATGAATAGTTTGAACTATATCCGTGTTTGCTGCTTTGGTTCCACAAGTTTACTATGAGAAATTGGTTTTATTTTTTTGAAGAAAGTGTTTGATTCTTGGTCTCTCCATTATTACCTTAATATATAGGGTAAATGAACGGGATTATAGAATTAATTTCATCGACTTGTGCAAGCTCCATTATCTCTAGTTCATTGCAAAAAATTGGTTCATTTTGTGTATCGGGTCAATTTGTTGAAGTGGTTAAATATGACCTATTTTACTCGGATTCTCGTACTGATTTGGGCCTATTTCTTAATCGGCCAACTTTGACGATCAATTATAAATTTGTAATGAGCATGAGGTCTAGAAAATTGATGTAGTTGAATTCATTTTGAATTGACTTACTTTTGTTATATTAGGCCTTATATGAGGCTTAATCCCAAATGACATGTATGTTTGTAACTTGACTATTAATAACCTTCGATTCTTTTTTGAAAACGAAAGGTAGAACTTTTAATTCTTTGTCAAGTTAAGGCATCATACGAATTCCATGATCTACCACTGTTTCCAATCATCCCATACAATGTGCAGGAAATGACTCACAAACATCGTAGCTTGCTTTAGACGCGATCAATAATAAATTATCGTGGCCATGGGTACGGTTCCCGTAGCATGGTTACGATATGTAAATCTCAATTCGGGTGTGCATTTATGTGACCCAAATCCAAATCTCAAACAACTTTAGACAAAATGTGTCATGGACCGCGGGAGCATTTATGTGACGTGGTTCAAGATATGTTTTATATGACATTGAATCTTTCTCCTAAAAAATAATTAAGTAAAAGCGGTTATAAAATTAAAATTGTACCATAGGTTAAAACATGTTCTAAAATTAGATAATAGGCCAATTATAACAGTTGAGCTACTGTGCTAGAACCACGGTACCCGGGAATGCCTAATACATTCTCTCGGGTTAACAGAATTCCTTACCCAAATTTTTGTGTTCGCGGACTGTAAAACAGAGTCAATCTTTTCCTCGATTCGGAATTTGAACCGGTAACTTGGGACACCAAAAAATTATCCCAAGTGGCGACTCTGAATTTAATAAATAAATAATCCCGTTTCGATTGTCACTTTAAGTTGGAAAAAAACTCCCTTATGCCCCTTCTGGGGTGTAGGAAAAAAGGAGGTGTGACAGCTCTGGCGACTCTGCTGGGGATAAGAACCCAGAACTTCTGGTTCAGGGTTCAAGAATTCGAGCTTAGAATAATTGTTATAATTGGCTTTATTTATTATCTGATTTTATTGCATGTTTGAGCTTAATGTGCTAAATGCCGCTTTTCACCGCTTTGATATTATTTGAACTGTATATAAACTGTTACGAAACCCTTCTCTTCTCATCTTCGGGGATGTGCACGCTGGCGTGACTCCTCCTTCTGTTAGTGTCATACCTTGAAATAAGAAAGAGACTCAGACAAGTTACAAAGCCGGATGGCCTTTTGGTTCCCAGTACGTAGCCCCTTCCTCGGCTCGAGTTGTCCACTCGGGTACACAAGTCTTGAACAATATCCCAGGTTTTTAGCTTAGAATAACTCAGCTTCATGCCGGATCCCTAGTAGGAATGTTTGTTTGTATCATGTGCATTTGACTTTAGGGACTCAACATAGGGGTTGGGTCCGTCTAGGACAGGTGCGCCAAAATTAAAATATCATCCTGATACATCTTACGTGCTACTTGCGTATCTATCTATTTTGGCTTGCATGCTGGCTGGCTTCTAGAATAGGGAAAGAAAATGAAAAAAAATAAAAATCAGAAAAAAAAAGAGAAAAGAAAAGAGAGTGAGAGGTAGGTATTTGAATTACCCTGAAACTTTGTTGAAATTTTGAAAAAAAATAAAAGTCATTTCAAAATAAGTCATATTTGCTTTTGTTCCATCAAAACTGGCGAACTACGCGGGTCTGATTCTCACCGGATGTGAGATACTTAGGCAAACCTCATCGGTTCCGGCCTATAATTTTCGAAAAATCCAAAAATATTTTCTTTACCTCCTCTCTAGAAAAGTCATTTTTTAAGACCTCAATTTTCAAAAAATCCAAAAATATTTTCCATTACTTGCTTCTTTAGAAAGCCTTTCTTTTAGACCCTAATTGTTTTTTTTAAAAAAAATAGACTAAAATATTTTCTTTTAATTTCTTCCAAAAATCCAAAAATATTTTCATTCTTCTTTCAAAATTGAAAAGAAAATTCAAAATTCAAAAATATTTTTTTTAGAAAGAAGCATTTCTTTCATAAATTCAAAATAAAATTCCAAAAATATTTTCTTTATTCTTTAGAAGTTTTTCTTTCGAAATTCCAGAAAAAAAATTAATTTTTTTTTCTTCTTTAGAAGTCTTTCTTTGCAAAAATGCTGAAGAGAAATCAAAATCCAAAAATATTCCTTTTCTTCTTTATAAGTCTTTCTTTCGAAAAAATAAAATTAAAAATTTTAAAAAAAAGTTAGTTTATTTACTTTATTCATGATCTTCCTGTACTACGCAAGATCTGATTCATGTTCCCACATGATACGTAGGCAACCCACATCAGGTTCGATCACCATTAAAAAGAAATAAAAAATAAATGAAAAAAATGAAAAATATTGATAATAATAAGGACCGACTAAGTCCATTCTACATATTTTGTTTTGAATTGTGAAGAAAGTTGAGGTGGTCGGTTTGTGGTAAGCTGGAAACACAAGATCCAAGGAAAAATGATAACTCACATCGAATCTGTTACAAATGCTCAAGAGACTCAGGGTTAGGGGGTTCAACAAGAGTCTACTGTGTTTGAGAAAAATAGAATACTAAAATAGCAAATGATCGAAATGTGTCAAGCATGGGCCAATGGTCAAGGACAGCCTCGTCATGAGTCATAATTTGCCACACAGCAAGAGCAGTACCACTCTCCTGAGTACCATTCGTACTCGTTTGATCTTCTTGCAAACATTGAGAAGCCTTCCCGAAAGACGGTACATGAAGAAATGACCCAAAGAGTGAAAAGCTTAGAACAACGATTGAAAAATATGCAAGGATTGGCAGGTCAAAAGAGTGTTGCCTTCAAAGATCTATGTTTGTTCTCCGATGTCCACTTGCCGCCTAGTTTCAAGACTCCCAAATTTGAAAAGTATGATGGACATGGAGATCCCATAGCCCACCTGAAAAGGTATTGCAATCAACTGAGAGATGCGGGAATAAATGAAGAATTGTTGATGGCTTATTTTGGGGAAAGCCTTACGGGAGTAGCCTCCAAATAGTTTATGGATCAGGACACGTCTCGCTGGTATGTCTGGGATGACATGGCACAGGCCTTTGTTAAACAGTTCCAATACAATATTGACATTGCCCCAGACTGCAATTCCCTTTCAAACTTGAAGAAGAAACCATCTGAAAGTTTCAGGGAATATGACATTAAATGGAGAGAGCAAGCGGACAGAGTTAAGCCACCCATGGATGAGCACGAGTTAATCATTGTCTTCCTTCAGGCTCAAGAGCCAGATTATTTTCAAAACATGATGTCTGCAGTGGGTAAATCCTTCTCGGAAGCAATCAAAATGGGGGAAATGATTGAGAATGGTCTTAAGATAGGCAAAATTATAAGTCAAGCGATTCTCAAAGCCATAACTCAGGCTATCCCGATTGAATCCGATAATTTTAGTGACACGAATGAGAAGCACGAAGAAATCATGATGACATCAGGGTCGAGAAGAGGTCCTAGGAGAGCATCTCGAAGGTATGAGCAACCTCATCAGGTTTCCCATGATTCCCCTCAATACTCTGTTGATGCACCTCAGTATGTTGCCCGGCCACCAAGACACCCCAGAAGGCGAGCACCAGCACCGCAAAATCTCCACCAACCTCCACAAAATTTTCAAATGCCCTATAACCCACATCCAAGCCAGGGGTATAGAAGGGAACAAAGGCTGAAAAATAATTTTACACCAATAGGAGAGTCCTATGCAAACTTGTTTGAGAAATTAAAGCATTATGACGTGATTGCACCTATTCCTCCAAATCAAGTGGACCCCCGTGCAAGAAGCTTTGTCCCTTCTCAAAGGTGTGAATACTATTCCAATGCCTAGGGACATGTTGATACCCAATTTTTTCCTGTAAATTTTTCATATATACAAAATACTTTCAAAATAACATATGTAGGCATATATAATCATGCCCAAGTGTTTTAGTATTTTTTTCCAATTTTTAAAATCAATTTATTGCTCATTTCAGCAGTATAAAAACCAATAATTATTCCCAAAATTATCATTTTGGTGGATAATTTGTTTTATTTCCCATATTTATACCAAAATATAGTTAATGTAATTTTTATATATTTTTACAAATTTATTTGGTCTTTTTAAAGGTAAATTGCATATAATTACAATTCTTGCCTACTTTTAGATTTAATAGCATTTTTATAATTATAAAATTGGTTCCAACATTTTTAAATCAATATTTATATATTATTAACTGATCCAATACTCTTAATTTACTTTCAAAATTGTTTTACTATTTTTTATAAAATAAAAAGGAAAAAACTGGTTATTTAAAATGTGGCCCATTTTTATTTCAATCATAGCCAAATTGACCCCCCCTAATTGACCCAATTTTGAAACGCAATTGGACCGGCCCAATTCTAATCTAACCCGACTCCCGACCCAATAAATTAGCCCGCCCGACCCTTTCTTTCAATCCAGGCCGTTGATCATTTAGATCAACGACCACGATTACCCCTTACCTTTTTTAATTCACTAACCCTACCCTGATCCCCTCATTTCCATCTCTCAGCTGCCTTTGAATACTCTCCCTCTCTCAAACTCTCTCAAAGGTTCCAGAAACCCTAGCCTCTCTCACCCCCCTTCAACCGCAATCTCACCGGAACCCATGGCATCACAGGCCATGAATGGCTTGTACTCACCCTCCTCCACCAATAAACCCTGGGTGTTCGAAGTTTCGAGGTCCGACCTCGATGGTGTCCTTTCAGATCTCTACAGATCCAAGGTTTTATGGCCTCTCCGGCCTGGCTCCGGCGTATTCAAATATCAGAAGCCTATGTCTGACCTCTCCGACTCAAGATCGGACCTTCTTCCAAGACTTTCTCATTTCTAAGGTTTCTCTAAAACCCTAAACTATTCGAGGTTTTTCTCTGGTTGTTTTCTTATATCTATGCTATGTCTGTGCTCTACTTGAGTTCTTAAACATTTTCCCAAATTTTCTTTCAAAAATTACTTCTCTTTGATTTAGAGTCTTTGAAAAGGTTTTAAAATGTTTTCTGACTCCTCTTCTTCTTCTCTTTGTGTGAATCTGTCTATGCTATGTTTTTATGTTCTCTTTTCTACCTCGCATGTCCTTCTTATATGTTCTTATGTTTACCTTATTTTGCATGTCCTTCTATTGTGCTCCGTTCTTTCATCTACTGGTTTCTATATCATGCTTTCACATGTTTATCTTATGTGTTCGTTTACCCCTATGTTCCTCTACTGTATTTTCTAATAAGCTTTTAGGTCTTTAGTTGCCTTCTTATGGATTTTGTTTGAGTCTTTGTTAAACATGTTTCCTCTGTTGTTCTCTTAAGTGCTATACTATCTCGTTTCTCTTCTAAAACTTATTTAAGTTCCAAGCTTTCTTAAAAGGTGTTCTTTTTGCTTCAAATCAGTTCTTCATTCTATTTGCCTTGAACCTGCTATTTTATCTGCTTGTTTTCACATGAATCCTTGAAAGAGACCTCTGAGCCTGTTTTAGTTATTTGTCTTCTCTTTTCTGTATCTGACTCGAGTTGAAAACCCTGGGATTTGGCATTTTTTTGGCGAGTTTGATCTTGTGTTTTGGGCTAGGGTTCTATTTGGGACCCTGAACACTCTAAAACTCATTCTAAGTCTATTTACTGGATTTGAGCCTCTTTGTTATGACCCGGAACTCTTCTATACTAGGCTTTTTCGCATGATAGTTCTTTCTTATTCGATATGTCTGTATGCTTTATATATGAGCAATTTTACCTTCAAAAGGTTTTGCCAACTTGTGATTGATTCGGAATTCTTCTTAATAAGGTTTGATTGATTGTTACTGATTTTTCTTAAGTAAAACCCTTTCCTCATTTTTCCTGACTTGGTTCATTCGAACAAAGCCTGCAATTTTGATTTTACTGGCTGTTGAGTGATCGCCTTTCCTTATTTGCACAAACCATGTACCACTGGACTTTTGCCTTAAATAACTTCTGTGTATTTACCCTTCTTGTGCTACTTTGGAAAGAGTTTGATCAAAACTTTTCCTTAATTATCTTGCCCGTTTGAAATCAGAATCCCTTAATTGAAGGGAGACCTTATGTGATTGATTTCAAAACTATTTTCTTACCTTTTCTTACTTGCTTTCTGCACTATAAAGGGCACGACCCTTCTGCACTTTTACACACTTCCAATTCAATACTCTTTAAGACCTTGAGTTCAATACTTCGACAACACTTATTGAACACTTCCAATTTCAATACTCCTACATTCTCAATTCAACACTCTACTCTCTTCTGAAATCTTCTGGCTATGTGTTTGCAATTTGGCTACTACTGCTCTTCTCTTCTTATTTTCCTGAAACTGGTATGTTCTAATTTAACTTTCAGCTTCATCCCTATGTGTTTGCTTTACAGTTTCAACAATCTTGTCTACTTTGTTGTTTATGTTCTGTATTGAATATGCAGCTCTTTGCATTTGTTGCTATGTGAATTCCCCATACCCTTATTCCCTTCTATGTGTTTGAGTTAAAGTTCAAAGCATGGCAACATCCAAATTGTTGCTCATGTCTGGACTTGATCCTTTAATGGATCCTAACTCCCAAACAATGTGGCTAACAGGCTGGTTGGGGTGTGCTAGCACTTCCAATTGCTGGTTATGACCACCAACCTGTCTTGGCTTTCCCCAAAATCCCTTCTATGCACTAGCTCTCTCTCTTAGATTCTATGTTCTGCCCCCCTCCTATGAGCCTTGCTTTGGGACCTTGAGCTCTATCTGAACTTGGACATTTGAGGGATGGCCCTTCCACACTACACTATAATCCAATTCTGCAATATATTTGGGTGTAAGTACTGCCCGGAGTCCACTTGAGACTCTTAGGGAACTCTGAAACATCCCGAATAGGAGAAAGGCTTTGGAATTTGATCTTTGGAGTTGGTTTACTTTATGCTTCAGACAAAAGTCTGAATCAGGTTCTCCTTGGTTAGGATTTTTTAGCTTTCTGATGTAATTTTATTTTACTTTTCTTTATTCATTCTGGGCAGTAATAATTTGTAATAACTTATGGGGTTTTAGTGAAAAGGGGAGGGTCACTCATGTATGCACAAGGGTAGATATCATGTTTATAGGTATTTACTATTGCAATCATGTCCTGTTTTCACTTCTGAATTTTTCATGTAGAAATCATGTTTACAAAGTCCTGCACTTCTGCATTTTTCATTTAGAAACCATGCCTACAGGTTCTGCATTTCATATAGAAATCCTGTCTATAGGTTCTGCATTTCATACGTAGATACCATGTCTATAGCCTCTACATTTCATACATAGATACCATGTCTATAGCTTCTGCATTTCATACATAGAGACCATGTCTATAGGTTTTTGCGTTTCTGCCTATCACATAGAGAACATGTCTATAGAGTTTCCTGAATTCTGTATATGCATCTCTCACTAGGCAAACACATTTATAGGATTAAATAATAAAAATCAAAGTTTTAAACACCATGCCTATAGGATTTTTGCATTTTCGTAAAGGTTAAACTTAATAACTCTTAGAACGCATGTCTATAGGAGTAACCAACTGATCTGAATCGTTTACAAGTCTAAAATCAGTAGTAACGTTACTCAATGCCTGTAGAACTTATGTTTTCTATAATCAACAGGCCTTCTTCTTGTAAAAATCAATACACTTCTGTATTAGTAGATGTCATGCCTGTAGGTTTCACTTAGGCAAGCTATAAGGTAAAATTAGCTAATTGAATCAGACTATGTTAATTCCAACCAGTAGGCAGGTCTAATTTCGGTTTCTTATTTGAAATGTGTAATAGACTAGTATGCCTCCTTATTGTTTAAGTTTAATTTAGACCATAAACTGTATCTGCAAGATATGCTAAACAATCTGTCTTTAAGTGAGGAGGCCCATCTGAGCCTTTTAAATTGTTATGTGTTTCCCATAATCTGCCTTATGTGTTTTTGTTTGTCGCTTTAGAATTTTATCCTTTTAAACCACACAAAACCCACATTTCCCTTCCCTTTAGGACTAGTAGTTCTGAATGCCTCCGGGACAGATAGGATTGGGGCGGGTACTAGCATGTAATAAGTAACGAAACCATTCTGCATTTAAATACCTCAACGAGGTGAGAAAGGGTAGATATGGATATGATGACCAGTGCGCTAATACCACGTGTAACCCCTCTTCTGAGGAGTGATTACCGGGTATTGCATTGATGTGATCCATATTATTTATAAGCCTAGGACCCCCCTTCCCTTTACTTGTTTATTTTATTACTTTCAAAATTTCAAACTCCTTTTTCTCAAATTTCAACTTCCTTGTTTCTTCAAGCTTTAACTTATTTGCAATCACAATGTGACAACCCCTCATATTTGAAACCCTTAATTTCTTATTTATTTTTTGTACTCAAGTCACAATTGTAGCATGGCCGGGAACCACACTAGTGGATCTTGATGGGTGCCTAACACCTTCCCCCCGAGATAATTTCTAGCCCTTACCCAAACTCTGGTTTTTCTAAACAAATTCTTCCTAGTGTCCTAATGCACTTAATAATTAGGTGGAGACTATTCAAATCAAAAAACCCAATTCCCAAAAGGGAATGAGTTGTCCTCCCAAATGTCATAACCCCGATTTCGCGAGAAAAAGGGGGCACGACAGCGTGGCGACTCTGCTGGGGATTTCTTTAAGGCTTTTACCATTTCATACTATTTGTGACTTTTTGCTTCCTTGAATGTCTTTAATGCCTTTAAGTATTTATTTGGCTCTCCTACTTCGAAAACTGACTTGGCTGTTCGTTTCTTCTCTTTATTTCCCTTAATGCTTTCCTTTAATACTGTTGTAATTTGAGCAATTATTGTAATTATTACCTTATGAATATTCAAATATATGACAATTTGTTTAATTATTATAACTGCATATTCAACATCATATTCCACTCGTGCCAAACAAAATACCATAACAACGCTTATAATAAGTGGTTGCGCCCTTCCGATATTATTACCCCCTAAATTTGGCAAAGGCATATTTGCGGTAAAACCAGTCAATCAACGGTGTAGTCGACGGTTCCGTGCCTTTCCCTCTTGAGTTGTCCGCTTAAGGGTACCAATCTAATACCCCATAGAAACCCTACTCTGTTTAATTGTGCATGCATCACTGTCAAAACCTAGCTGAGTCAGTTATGTTGTCCAGATAATGACTCTTTAAGATAGTCTTGTCCAAAGTCCACTGGGTTTCCTTGGAACCCAAACAGACATTACCACGTTTTGTGCATTTATTTGGAGAAATAAATTCTGCTTATGCCAATTATTGATAGTTAAATAGTCGAGTCCGGTGGGGGTAAGGGCCTAACCCTTTTATCTTGCAGAAACATGAGGCACGAGGTCCCCAACTTCGGTATGGTTAGAACACCCTCACTCTTGCTGGACTGGTGGAGGAGTCTTCCATCAAATGACCAAAACCACGAGTGTAAAGAGAGGGCTGCCAAAGCTAGCGAAAAGTTGGAATATCTGGAGTACAGTCTGCTGGAATTGGAAGGGAAAGTGAGCAAGAGAGTCACCGACTGCCAGAACGCTGAAGGAAACGAAGGAGAACACATGGAAAAGGCATTTCTACTGGTGAACCTACGCGAGTTGGAGGATTTGATTAACGAGAGCATTCAACCTGAGGAAGGTCCTTTTGGGACCAAATAGATAGGAGTTTTCTTTTACTTTATGAAATGTAATAAGGCCAATGGCCACTAGTGACATTTTATTCCTTGTTATTTAGTGTCGTTTTAGGATTCGTCTGCTTTTTATCAATAAAATAAGGCATTTAGCATTATAAGTTCTCCAAATCAATTTGTCGCTAGGCCTACCTCGGGCACAACGAGGCTCCCAAATTAGGACATCGTTTCTATTCTCGCACTATGTGTTTAAATATCGCAACATCTTTTCCTTATAATCCGCACTAACTTGCTACCTTTTTGTTTTTACTTTTGTTTTATTCCCCTTCCCAAAGGTTAGTTCGTGCACTCTGGCATCGTCATCATACTCCACAAGATCCAAGGGCCCTCCCCCCACTCCTCCTCCTAGTCCCGTCAAAAACAGGAACAAGGGAAAAATGGAAGATTTGAGCAACATCAGAAAGGAGATCTCGATTAAATGGGTAGAAATCACTCAGGGTACTCATGTCTCCAAAGAAGGTGCATCCCAACTCGAGCAGAAACTGCTGAAATTTCAGGAGGAACTTGATCAAGTTCGGAATTTGGCAAGCTTGTCGTTTTCCCTCACCACCCCAGATGTCAACTTTCCTCACACTCAAAACCCCACACCTCCACAAAACATCCCGAAACCACAAAACCATCCCGCTCCCCATCACCACTGTAACACTTGCCACACTCACCATAACACCCCCATCTATGTGGAAACCATGCCACCCTCCACCCAACCCATCTCAAGCACACCTGAGTCCGATGAAAAAGACTCTCTTATCAGGAACCTGGCCACAGAACTCAAGAAGTTGACTAGCCAAGTTCAGGGTGTTGAAGGAAGTAAGGGAATCGAGGGATTGAACTACGAAGACCTCTGCATACAACTAGATATCAAACTGCCCGAGGGGTACAAACCTCCTAAGTTCGAAATGTTTGATGGTACAGGGGATCACAGAGTCCATTTAAGAACATACTGCGACAAGCTGGTCGGAGTAGGGAAGGATGAAAAGATTCGCATGAAGCTTTTTATGAGAAGTCTGAAAGGAGATGCTCTGTCTTGGTACTTTAGCCAAGAATCGAAGAAGTGGTCGAATTGGGTAAGTATGGCGTCCGATTTCATGGACAGGTTCAGGTTCATCACGGAGAATGCGCCAGATGTGTTCTACATCCAGAACCTAGTGAAGAAACCCACAGACACTTTCCGCGAGTATGCCACTCATTGAAGATCAGAGGCTGCTAAGGTCAGACTGGCTTTAGAAGAAGAACAAATGAACATGTTTTTCATCCGAGCTTAAGACCCATAGTACTATGAAAGGTTGATACTGATTGAAAGCCAAAAATTTTCCGACATCATCAAGCTGGAGGAGATGATCGAGGAAGGTATCAAAAGTGGCATGGTCACAAACCTTGAAGCTTTGCAGGCTACCAACAAGGTTCTATAGTCTGGTGGCACGTCCAAGAAAAGGGACGTAAGTGCCGTGATGGTTGCACAGAGAACAAAATCCCCAATCAAATACCGAACCTACCCAATACCTCCACTCACATATCAACCTACCCCAAATTACCAAGCACCCTCTCCCTCTTACCAAGCTCCACCACCTACTTACTAATCACATCTAGCACCCACATATCAACCTATTTCACCTAGATACTCCCAACCCACACACGTCCACCAAGCCTACAACACCTAACAAGCCCACTATCAATCACCTCCCCCTAGCCAAAACATTCCTAGACCCCGACCAAATTTCGACCGCAGACCTCCCAAACAGTATACCACTATTGCCGAACCAATTGACCAACTGTTTGAAAGGCTCAAAGCTGCTGGTTATGTCACCCCTATCCCTGCCATAACCCTCGAAAACCCCTCCCAATGGGTCAACTCAAACAAAACTTGTGCATACCATTCCGACATGAAAGGCATACCATTGATAAGTGCCGCTCTTTGAAGGATAAGATCCAAGCATTGATTGACAACAAGTTCATCGTGGTAAAAAAGCCTGCCCCGAACGTCCGCAACAACCCTATACCAGACCACAAGGGTGGAGGCGTTCACATGATTGAGACAGAAGATGATTGGGACCCCAAAGGATCGATTAGATTAATCGCAGAGGGTGACGAGCCAAAGAAATCAACAGTCACCCTTAACTCGATTGTGGTCCATATTCAGCCTTCTAGGGATGCCGAGGTGAATATTTCTGTACCACTTGAGTTTGAAGAACCACCCCCTACAATGACGCCAACACCAATTGAGGTCAAGTTTGGGTCCCCAAAGGCACCTATACCATTTGAGGTTGCTATATTACCTTCTAAAGCAAGGGTGCCCATTCCGGTAGCAATGATAGCCATAACACCGTTCCACACAAAAGCCATACCATAGGATTACACAGCCGAGGCAAGAAGGAAAGGGAAAACCAAGTTCGGAGAAGCAGTTGCAGCACAGGGTATGACAAGGACCGTCAAGGTTTATACTCCAGAACACTTGGCTAAGTCGAGTAAGCAGGAATCTGGACGGCCAACCATCACTGAAGCTAGGCCCGATGACCTCTAGAAGGAAGATACAGGCCAATGAGTATTCAGTCATTGATCAGTTGAACAAAACGCCAGCCCAAATCTCTATCTTAGCTTTTCTACAAAGCTCTGACGCACATAAGAATGCCTTATTGAAGGTGCTGAGTGCGGCGCATGTACCAAGCAACATCACCAGAGGGGAAATGGAAAATATGGTGGGATAGGTACTAGAGAGTCACAAAATCACTTTTCATGAAGATGATTTGCCACCAGAAAAGCTGAGCCACAACAAGGCATTGCACATCACCGTGCAATGCGAGGATTATTTTATCACCAGGGTCCTGATTGATGGAGGGTCCAGCCTCAATATTTGTCCGCTGGTAACACTCAGAACATTAGGGAAAGGGATGCATGAGATCAAAGACGGGGCCATTAACGTCAAAGCCTTCGACGGTTCCCAAAGGTCCACTATTGAGGAAATCAGCCAGTGTTTACAGATGGGGCCTACTTGGTTTGATGTCGACTTTCAAGTAATAGATGTGCCGGCATCTTACAACTTGCTCTTGGGACGACCATGGATTCATGCCACTGGAGTTGTAGCATCAACCCTACATCAGGCAGTGAAATTTGAGTGGAGTTACCAAGAGGTGATCATCCACGGCGACGGTAGCAATCCCATATACAGTCTCCAAACCATCCCGGCGATCGGAGGAAGAAAGAAGATAAACGGAGAAACCTATCACCACATCAAACGAGTCAACGCCGTTGACAAGGGATAAATGGTGGGACAAAGCATATTGAACTGGTGCGGATATGAGCCAGACACGGGACTTGGCAAGAACCTACAAGGGATCGCTAAGCCTGTCAAGCTGAAGAAACATGGTACCACCTTCGGTCTGGGATACGAGTACACCTGGAAAGAGTTCAATGAATGGTCGCCGCCATGGCGCAGGCCTTATTATCCACTAGAGCACTCGATACCTTGCCTGGAGCAGATTTTCCAGCCGCTTATGTTATATATGGGTCAAAAGAAGTAGAAGCACTGACAGCGATGAGGGATTTGTTTTGGAAGAGGATGACATGGATTGTTGTGTCATTTTCGAGGAGGAGGGGGAGAAAGGCCCTTCCATACAAACTGTGAGCCGAGGAGAGCGCCTCAACAATTGGTCCATCAGAACCACCAGAGCCCGGAAAGCCTCGGGGTAGCAAGGCTGAACAAGCATCATGCACTATTTTCCATTTTTACTAGTTGATTTTCATTATGCCTTTTAATTTTGCAATAAGATCTTCAATGTTCAAACCAGTTATGGAATTTTTCAAAGAATTTCGATTTTTCTTATGAATCTTACTCTTATTACTTTCTCTCATTTACTTTATTTACAGTATTACTATTACTTATCTTGATAAACCAACGACTATGACATGTAACGAGATAATGTGACAAACGGACTCAGAGGAAGATGATATACCAGAAGAGGTTGTTAAAGAGGTTGAGGATTTTGAGAACAGACCTAAGTCCAACCTGGACGAGACCGAGATTGTTAACCTGGGAGATGCAAAAAATGTCAAAGAAACTCGGATCAACGTTAATTTGTCACCAGCAGAAAAGGAAGAATACATAGAATTTCTAAAGGAATATGAGGACATATTCACCTGGTCGTATGACGACATGACTGGTTTGAGTACATCTATTGTGGCGCACAAGCTTCCAACTGATCCGACATGCCCACCGATAAAGCAGAAGCTCAGGAAGTTCAAGCCTGACATGAGTTTGAAAATTAAGGAAGAAGTTACCAAGCAAGTCAAAGCTAAGGTTCTCAGAGTAGTAGAGTATCCAACATGGTTAGCCAACATCGTGCCAATACCAAAGAACTTTGGATGGGAAGGTCAGAGTCTGTGTCGACTACAAGGACCTCAACCGGGCCAGTCCCAAAGACGACTTCCCCTTGCCAAACATACACATTCTAATTGACAACTGCGCCAAGCATGAGCTACAGTTGTTTGTTGATTGTTTTGCTGGGTATCATCAGATCTGGATGGATGAAGAAGATGCTGAGAAAACGACCTTGATTATGCTGTGGGGAATGTATTGTTACAAGATGATGCCGTTTGGATTAAAGAATGCTGGGGCCACCTACATGAGGTCCATGACTACCATTTTCCATGATATTATACATAAGAAGATCGAGGTATATGTAGATGACGTCATCATCAAGTCCAAGAAAGCCACTAATCACATGGAAGGTTTGAGGAAGTTCTTCAATAGACTAAGAAGGTACAATTTGAAGCTGAATCCCGCAAAATGTGCATTCGGGGTTCCTGCTGGAAAACTACTTTTGTTCATTGTGAGTCGCCGAGGAAAAGAACTAGATCCGTCAAAGGTCAGAGACATTCAAGAGTTGCCACCACCAAAGAACAAGAAGGACGTAATGAGTTTCTTGGGAAGACTCAACTACATCAGCCGGTTCATAGCCCAATTTACTGTCATCTGTGAGCCAATATGTAAGATGTTAAAGAAGGAAACCGCTGCCAAATGGACTGATGGATGTCAAAAGGCCTTCGACAAAATCAAGGAGTACCTGTCCACACCGCCAGTCTTGGTCCCGCCCGAGCCGGGCAGACCTCTATTGCTCTACCTTGCAGTATTGGATGGAGCATTCGGTTGTGTTCTGGGACAATATGATGAAATGGGAAGGAAGGAGCATGCCATCTATTATCTCAGCAAGAAGTTCACCCCATATGAGGCCCCATATTCTCTGTTGGAATGCATCTGTTGTGCTCTGACTTGGGTAACTCAGAAGTTAAGGCACTATTTCTGTGCCTATATTACGTATCTCATATAAAGGATGGATCCGTTGAAGTACATCTTTCAGAAGCCCATGCCCACTGGCAAGCTATCCATGTGGCAAATCCTGCTGAGTGAATTCGACATTGTCTACGTGACTCAGAAAACAATCAAAGGATAGGCTTTGGCAGATCATCTTACCGAGAATCTCGTGGATGGAGAATATGAATCCTTAAAGACGTATTTTCCTGACGAGGAGGTATCCTTCATAGGAGAAGACATTACAGAATCCTATGATGGTTGGAGAATGTTTTTTTGAAGGAGTATCAAATTTCAAAGGAGTTGGCATAGGAGCAGTTCTAGTATCAGAAACCGGTCAGCATTACCTTGTGTCTGCCAAACTCAGGTTCCCGTGCACCAACAATATGGCTGAGTACAAAGCCTGCATCTTGGGACTCAAGATGGCCATTGACATGAACATCCAAGAGTTGCTAGTAATCAGGGATTCAGACTTGCATATACATCAGGTCTGAGAAGAATGGGAAACCAAGAACTCCAAGATACTCCCTTATCTGTATCATGTACAGGAGTTGAGAAAGAGATTCACAAAGACAGAATTCCAGCATGTTCCCAGATTCCAGAATGAGTTTGCCGACGCATTGGCTACCCTGTCCTCTATGATACAACATCCAGATAAGAACTTTATTGATCCTATTCTGGTGAAGATTCATGATAAGCCAGCCTATTGTGCTCATGTCGAGGAAGAAGTGGACGGAAAACCTTGGTTTCATGATATCAAGGAATACCTGGCATAAGGAAAATACCCAGAGCTTGCCAACACCACTCAGAAGCGCACACTTCGGAGGTTGTCTAACAATTTCTTCCACAGTGAAGGAATCTTGTATAGGAGGACTCCTAATTTGGGATTATTAAGGTGTGTCGACGCAAGGGAAGCATCCAGGCTACTAGAGGAAATCCATGATGGGACCTGCGGTCCACATATGAACGATTTTGTCTTAGCCAAGAAGATACTTTGGGATGGTTATTTTTGGATGACTATGGAAATGGACTGCGTCTATCATGTCCGAAAGTGCCATCGCTGTCAGATACATGCAGACATGATAAAGGTGCCCCCAAATGAGCTTAATGCAACAAGCTCGCTGTGGCCATTCGCCGCTTGGGGAATGGATGTCATCGGACCTATCGATCCCACCGCATCAAACGAGCACAGGTTCATTCTAGTGGCAATTGATTATTTTACCAAATGGGTTGAAACAACATCATACAAAGTAGTGACTAAGAAAGTTGTGGCAGACTTTGTCCGTGACCGCATCATTTGTCGATTTGGGATCCCAGAATCAATAATTACTGATAATGGTTCCAATCTCAATAGTGACTTGATGAAGGCCATGTGTGAAACCTTCAATATTAAACACAAGAATTCTACAACTTACAGACCTCAGATGAACGGAGTCGTAGAAGCTGCCAACAAGAATATCAAGAAGATACTAAGAAAAATGATAGAAGCATAAGCAGTGGCACGAGAAGCTCTCATTTGCTTTATTGGGATACTGCACCACAGTCCGCACATCAACTGGGGCAACTCCCTACATGTTGGTATATGGTACAGAAGCAGTCATACCCGCTGAGGTAGAAATTCCTTCCTTAAGGATCATACATGAAGTAGAGCTCGACGACGTAGAATGGGTAAAAAGTAGTTACGAGCAACTAGCTCTTATAGACGGAAAGAGAATGAATGCAGATTGCCACGGTCAGCTCTATCAGAACAGAATGTCCAAAGCCTTCAACAAAAGAGTCAAGCCGAGACAATTCGCACCGGGGCAGCTGGTGTTAAAGAAAATTTTTCCACATCAAGAGGAAGCCAAAGGGAAATTCTCTCCCAACTGGCAGGGTACGTACATGGTTCACCAGGTTCTGACAGGAGGAGCCCTCATACTTGCAGAAATGGACGGAGAAGTTTGGCCAAAGCCGATCAATTCAGATGCAGTCAAGCGATACTATGTGTAACCTTTATGCTTTCTTTTATGATGTAATTTGAACTACGCCTGACCTGATTCCCGTTTAAGAGGGGATACGTAGGTAGCCCAATGGATTCGGTCACAATTCAATAAAATTTCCATTTTCCCCGCTATTGGAAACTGGGGCAGAATTTTGAGGAGGACCCTCAAAATTGTGAAGTCGATTCCAGCCATTTATCATTAACACCTGTCAGGAGCAACAACCTGGTAAACTGGGGCAGAATTTTGAGAAGGACCCTCAAAATTCCGAAGCAAGCAAAGTTGCAATGTTTTGAACCACGTCGCAGTCGTAGGTTCATCTAAAGAAAATTATTCTTAATGATGCACTTATATTAGGATTTTACTAAATCATGCATGTCTGTTACCAAAATTGCTTTGTTTAGCAATGCTACCCCAATGATACGCACAATATCACCGAAACAGAGCCGAACAGTTCAAGAAAAGTCAGCAGGGATACGAACTAACCTTTCCCCTTTACAAAACTCATGATTTTTCTTTGGATGCAGGCACCTGAGTTGGAAAATCATCGAATATACTATACACTCATACTGACCAGGAATACAACTCTCAGAAATGTCACCTACTCACAGTTGCTATACGCACACAATATCCCCAGCAACCACAATATCGAAATAAGATATCAGCTAAGAAAACTCTACTGCCACCTGCCTTTTATTTATTGCATAAGGCTACCATTCTGCCTTCCGAGACTAAGCACTGTCTCCATCTGCATTCTTTGCATTGCATAAGGCTACCATTCTGCCTTCCGAGACTAAGCTCTGTCTCCATCTGCATTCTTTGCATTGCATAAGGCTACCATTCTACCTTCCGAGACTAAGCTCTGTCTCCATCTGCATTTTTTGCATTGCATAAGGCTACCATTCTTCCTTCCGAGGTTAAACTCTACCTCCATCTGCATTTCGCCTGCATTGTATGAGGCTACCATTCTGCCTTCCGAGGTTAAGCTCTAGCTCCATCTGCATTTCGCCTGCATTGCACGAGGCTACCATTTTGCCTTCCGAGGTTAAGCTCTACCTCCATTTGCATTTTGCCGCATTGCATAAGGCTACCATTCTACCTTTCGAGACTAAGCTCTGTCTCCATCTGCATTCTCCACATTGCATAAGGCTACCATTCTGCCTTTTGAGGTTAAGCTCTACCTCCATCTGCATTTTGCTGCATTGCATAGGGCTACCATTCTGCCTTTCGAGACTAAGCCATGTCTTCACCTGCATGGCTGAAATATCACCACTTCATTTATGTCTCGCATGGCTGAAAGATCGCGACCTTCATCTACATCTTGCACGGCTGAAATATCGTCACTTTTATTTTTCTTGCATATCTCCACTTTCTATCTTGCATCAGCTGAAATACTGCCACCTTGTTTACATTTTTTGCATGGCTAACATATCGCCGCTTTCTATTTACATCTTGCATCGGCTGAAATACCGCCACCGCATTTACATTTTTTGCATTGGCTAAAAGATCGTCTCCTTTTGCATCTCATGGGCTGAAAGATTGCCAAATTGTCCGAAGGCATCATTGTTCGGAGACACCATTTTCATATCCCGAGAACGCCATGCCATGGCATGAGGACCCCATTTTATCTTTTGCATATAATTATTCAAAGGCATCATACCTCGGAGGCATCATCTTCATATCCCAAGAGAATCATTTCATGGCCTGCAAATCCTTTATTATACGCTTCATGTCCCAGGACATCATGGTTTGAGGACATCATCTTAACCGTCCAAAGGCATCATTCATGGTCCAATGGGAACTTGCATCACGTTTAAATCTTGCACCATATACATTTGTATTGTTCCTTCGCAGGTAAACAACTATCAAGAGCGATCCCGCTGCGGTTCCTGCAGTCTATCGGTTTCTCAGAAAACCTATCTCAATCTAAAACATCGCGTCCGTCCGTTTCAAATCTCCATCGGCATATTCCGCCGATGGATCCTGAACTACATATGGCCTGATTCCTATAAGACCAGGGATATGTAGGCAGCTCAGGAACCAGAGCACGGTCAAATTCTTCAAACCATCTCGTTCGGTCAAAATTGACAATCATATCTTTACCCGACAACTCTTTCATCCTCCCCGGGTAAAGAGGGGCAGTTGTTGATACCCAATTTTTTCCCTATGTATTTTTCAATTACAAAATATTTTCAAAATAACATATGTACGCATATATAAACTTGCCCAAGTGTTTTATTATTTTTTTCCAATTTTTAAAGATTTTTAAAATCAATTTATTGCTCATTTCAGCAGTATAAAAACCAATAATTATTCCCAAAATTATCATTTTGGTGGATAATTTATTTTATTTCCCATATTTATACCCAAATATATTTAAGGTAATTTTTATATATTTTTACAAATTAATTTGGTATTTTTAAAGCTAAATTGCATATAATTGCAATTCTAGCCTACTTTAAGATTTAATAGCATTTTTATAATTATAAAATTGGTTCCAACATTTTTAAATCAATATTTATATATTATTAACTGATCTAGTACTCTTAATTTACTTTCAAAATCATTTTACTATTTTTTATAAAATAAAAAGGGAAAATTGGCTATTTAAAACCTGGCCCATTTTTATTTCAATCATAACCAAATTGACCCAATTTTGAAACCCAATTGGAAACCCAATTGGACCGGCCCAATTCTAATCTAACCCGACCCCTGACCCAACCAATTAACTCGCATGGCCCTTTCTTTCAATCTAGGCCGTTGATCATTTAGATCAACGGCCACGATTACCCCTTACCTTTTTTAATTCACTAACCCTACCCCGATCCGCTCATTTCCATCTCTCAGTCGCCTTTTAATACTCTCCCTTTCTCAAACTCTCTCAAAGGTTTCTAAAACCCTAGCCTCTCTCACCCCTCTTCAACTGCAATCTCACCGGAACCCATGGCTTCTCAGGCCATGGATGGCCTGTACTCACCCTCCTCCACCATTAAACCCTGGGTGTTCGAAGTTTCGAGGTCTGACCTCGATGGTATCCTTTCAGATCTCTACAGATCCAAGGTTCTATGGCTTCTCCTGCCTGGTTCCGGTGTATTCAAACATCAGAAGCCTATTTCTGACCTCTCCGACTCAAGATCGGACCTTCTTCCAAGCCTTTCTCATTTCTAGGGTTTCTCTGAAACCCTAAGCTATTCAAGGTTTTTCTATGGTTGTTTTCTTATATCTATGCTATGTCTGTGCTCTACTTGAGTTCTTAAACATTTTCCCTAATTTTCTTTCAAAAATTACTTCTCTTCGATTTAGGGTCTCTAAAAAGGTTTTAAAATGTTTTCTGACTCCTCTTCTTCTTCTCTTTATGTGAATCTGTCTATGCTATGTTTTTATTTTCTCTTTTCTACCTCGCATGTCCTTCTCCTGTGTTCTTATGTTTGCCTTATTTTGCATGTCCTTCTATTGTGCTCCGTTCTTTCTTCTACTGGTTTATATATCATCCTTTCACATGTTTATCTTATGTGTTCGTTTACCCCTATGTTCCTCTACTGTATTTTCTGCTAAGCTTTTAGGTCTTTAGTTGCCTTCTTCTGGATTTTGTTTGAGTTCTTTGTTAAACATATTTCCTCTACTGTTCTCTAAAGTGCTATACTATCTCGTTTCTCTTCTGAAACTTGTTTAAGTTCCAAGCTTTCTTAAAACGTGCTTTTTATGCTTCAAATCAGTTCTTCATTCTATTTGCGTTGAACCTGCTATTTTATCTGTTTGTTTTCACATGAATCCCTGAAAGAGACCTCTAAGCCTGTTTTAGTTATTTGTCTTCTCTTCTCTGTATCTGACTCAAGTTGAAAACCCTAGGATTTGGGGGTTTTTTGGCGAGTTTGATCTTGTGTTTTGGGCTAGGGTTCTATTTGGGACCCTGGATACTCTCAAACTCATTCTAAGTCTATGTACTGGATTTGAGCCTCTTTGTTATGACCCATAACTCTTCTATACTAGGCTTTTTCGCATGATAGTTCTTTCTTGTTCGATATGTCTGTATGTTTTATATATGAGCAATTTTACCTTCAAAAGGTTTTGTCAACCTGTGATTGATTCAGAATTACTCTTAATAAGGTTTGATTGATTGTTACTGATTTTTCTTAAGTAAAACCCTTTCCTCATTTTTCCTGACTTGGTTCATTCGAACAAAGCCTGCAATTTTGATTTTACTGGCTGTTGAGTGATCGCCTTTCCTTATTTGCACAAACCATGTACCACTCGACTTTTGCCTTAAATAACTTCTGTGTATTTACCCTTCTTGTGATACTTTGGAAAAGATTTTGATCAAACCTTTTCCTTAATTATCTTGCCCGTTTGAAATCAGAATCCCTTAATTGAAGGGAGACCTTATGTGATTGATTTCGAAACTATTTTCTTACCGTTTCTTGCTTGCTTTCTGCACTATAAAGGGCACGACCCTTCTGCACTTTTACACACTTCCAATTCAATACTCTTTAAGACCTTGATTTCAATACTTCGACAACACTTATTGAACACTTTCAATTTCAATACTCCTACATTCTCAATTCAACACTCTACTCTCTTCTGAAATCTTCTGGCTATGTGTTTGCAATTTGGCTACTACTGCTCTTCTCTTCTTATTTTCCTGAAACTGGTATGTTCTAATTTAACTTTCAGCTTCATCGCTATGTGTTTGCTTTACAGTTTCAATAATCTTGTGTACTTTATTGTTTATGTTCTGTATTGAATATGCAGCTCTTTGCATTTGTTGCTGTGTGAATTCCTCATACCATTATTCCCTTCTATGTGTTTGAATTAAAGTTCAAAGCATGGCAACATCCAAATTGTTGCTCATGTCTGGACTTGATCCTTTAATGGATCCTAACTCCCAAACAATGTGGCTAACAGGCTGGTTGGGCTGTGCCAACACTTACAATTGCTGGGTATGAGCACCAGCCTGTCTTTGCTTTCTCCAAAATCTCCTCAATGCACTTGCACTCTCTCTTAGATTCTAAGTTCTGCCTCCCTCCTATGAGCCTTGCTTTAGGACCTTGAGCTCCCTTTGAACTTGGACATTTGAGGGCTGACCCTTCCACACTGCACTATAATCTAATTCTGCAATATATTTGGGTGTAAGGACTGCCCGGAGTCCACTTGAGACTCTTAGGGAACTCTGACACATCCCGAATAGGAGAAAGGCTTTGGAATTTGATTTTTGGAGTTGGTTTACTTTATGCTTCAGACAGAAGTTTGAATTAGGCTCTCCTTGATTGGGATTTTTAGCTTTCTGATGTAATTTTATTTTACTTTTCTTTATTCATTCTGGGATGTAATAATTTGTAATAACATATGGGGTTTTAGTGAAAAGGGGAGGGTCACTCATGTATGCACAAGGGTATATATCATGTTCATAGGTATTTACTGCTGCAATCATGTCCTGTTTTCACTTCTGCCTTTTCATATAGAAATCATGTTTACAAGACCTGCACTTCTGCGTTTTTCATATAGAAACCATGCCCACAGGTTCTGCATTTCATATAGAAATCCTGTCTATAGGTTCTGCATTTCATACTTAGATACCATGTCTATAGCCTCTGTATTTCATACATAGATACCATGTCTATAGCTTCTTCATTTCATACATAGAGACCATGTCTATAGGTTTTCGCGGTTTTGCTTATCACATAGAGAACATGTCTATAGAGTTTCCTTAATTCTGCATATGCATCTATCACTAGGAAAACGCATTTATAGGCTTAAATAATAAAAATCAGCGTTTTAAACACCATGCCTATAGGATTTCTGCATTTTCGTAAAGGTTAAACTCAATAACGCTTAGAAAGCATGTCTATAGGCTTAAATAATAAAAATCAGCATTTTAAACACCATGCCTATAGTATTTCTGCATTTTCGTAAAGGTTAAACTCAATAACGCTTAGAAAGCATGTCTATAGGAGTAACCAACTGGTCTGAATTGTTTACAAGTCTAAAATCAGTAGTAACGTTACTCAATGTCTGCAGAACTTATGTTTTCTATAATCAACAAGTCTTCTTCTTGTAAAAATCAGTACACTTCTGCATTATTAGATGTCATGTCTGTAGGTTTCACTTAGTCAAGCTATAAGGTAAAATTAGCTAATTGAATCAGACTCTGTTAATTCCAACTAGTAGGCAGGTCTAATTTCGGTTTCTTATTCGAAATGTGTAATAGACCAGTCTACCTCCTTAACATTTAAGTTTAATTCAGACCATAACCAGTATCTGTAAGACATGCTAAACAATCTGTCTTTAAGTGAGGAGACCCATCTGAGCCTTTTAAATTGTTATGTGTTTCCCATAATCTGCCTTATGTGTTTTTGTTTGTCGCTTTAGAATTTTATCCTTTAAACCACACAAAACCCATATTTCCCTTCCCTTTAGGCCTAGTAGTCCTGAATGCCTCTGGGACTGAAAAGTATTGGGGCGGGTACTAGCATGCAATAAGTAACGAAACCATTCTGCATTTAAATACCTCAACGGGGTGGAAAAGGGTAGATATGGATATGATGACCGGTGCGCTAATACCACGTGTAACCCCTCTTCTGAGGAGTGATTACTAGGTATTGCATTGATGTGATCCATATTATTTATAAGCCTAGGACCCCCCTTCCCTTTACTTGTTTATTTTATTACTTTCAAAATTTCAAACTCCTTTTTCTCAAATTTCAACTTTCTTGTTTCTTCAAACTTTAACTTATTTGCAATCACAATGTGACAACCCCTCATATTTGAAACCCTTAATTGCTTATTTATTGTTTGTACTTAAGTCACAATTGTAGCATGGTCGGGAACCATACTAATGGATCTTGAGGGGTGCCTAACACCTTCCCCCCAAGATAATTTCTAGCCCTTACCCAAACTCTGGTTTTTCTAAACAAATTCTTCCTAGTGTCCTAATGCACTTAATCATTAGGTGGCGACTCATCAAATATAAAAAACCCAATTCCTAAAAGGGAATGAGTTGTCCTCCCAAATGTCATAAACCTGATTTCGCGAGAAAAAGGGGGCGTGACAGGGCACAATGTTGAAAGCTGTCGGGATTTGAAAAGAGAAATAGAAAGGATGATCCAGGAAAACCTTATTGTGATCCAAGACAGTGACACCAAGAATTTCGCGTAGAATCCTTTACCTGCACATGATGATGCACACTTTGTGGGTATGATGCATGGTGACAGGGAGTATGAGAATCCTCTCGGTAATTTGCTAACTAAAGTTAATGATTTTGAAATTGGAGAAGGCTCTACTGATTCTGATGAGCAAATTTGTGGCTAAATGTCAAGCTTAGCAATTGAAAAGTTATTCCCTCCTCACTAGGAAGGAATCTTGGTATTTTGTTTTGATGTTTTTTCTATTATCTGGGTTATTTCAGGGTTGTGATCCAGAGTTTATTTGTTTTATTGAGCCAAACCCTTCTATCCCTCCATTCTGTTTGTGTGAGTCTTGTCTTTATGTTCTGTTGCTATTTTCATTAGCCGGGTTATTTAGTGTTGTAACTCGGATTTTAGGTTATTTGTCTTGTTGTTTACTCAATGAAATACAGTTTGTCCTTTTGTATCATTCCATGCTTAGTTCTTTTCCCGCTAGGTTTAATGACATGACATGCATGCGGAATTTTTGGCCAGATCTTAGAAAATTGATTTAAGTTTGAATTGGACAACTGAGGAAAAGGCATTTTTGAGGATGAATAAAGAGTTGAAATACTTTGGAATTAAGGTCGAGTAAAATTCACCTTCAAATCATTGTGAAGATCGGGCTTGAGGATGTTTAATCAATTGATGTTTGTTAGAAATTTTGACATTAAGGGATGGAAAGTGTCTTGTGACCACGACACACAAAGAGGACAAACATGTTCATCAATGCTGTGATTGCGAAAGGTTATTATGTTTGGCATTCTTGAGGCTGGGAGATCCTTTTTATGCTATCCAAACACTTTATATCCTTCGCTACCCTTTTTGAGCCTGTGTTATTTTCTTTGACTACCCTCTTTTGGAATCAAGTTTAGAGTCAAGAGTCAAAAATAATAAAAAAAAAAAAAGAAAAAGGAAAAAAAAAAGAGTCCATGTCCCAAGAGTACAAACTGAGGCAATTCTTGGAAAGTTCAAGCAAAAAAAAATGAAGAAGAAAAGAACTGGCAAAGGTCTATGCCCCCAGAAAATAGAAGCTGGGGTAACTTGTTTAAAAAAATAAAAAATAAAGAAAAAGAAAGTGATATAGAAAGAAAGAGGAAAAATTAGTTAGGTCAGATGTTTAAACTACGTTCGACCTGATTTCTTAAAAAATAAGGATACGTAGGCAGCATCAAGGTTCGGTCCCACCAAATAAGAATTTTAAAAAAAGAATAAAGAAAAAGTCAAAAAAATCCCAAATACCTGAAACTGGGGCAAAGATTTTATTTCATTTTTAAAAGAGTCGATTCCAAAAGTTGTAAGTATACAACCCCATCATCTTTAGTCTGTTTTGAGCCTTATGCCGGCCTTTCGTCTAACCCTATCCAAAAACCTTCTAAATAAAGACCTCTCGATAAGCCTTCAAGAATACCAAGAGAAGCATGCAATGAACAACGGTTGTCACACGACATAGAACACTATCAAGTTGCTCACAAAAAAAATAAAGAGGAAAGAAAAATAATAAGAAATATGAGAGAGTCTTACTAGTGAAAACCTTCACGGGCATTGTAAGGCGACGGTAAGAAGAGATAAATAAATGATAGAGACTTGTAGGTGAAAATCCCTCGGGACACCCCTAGTTAAAAGTGAGTCGCGAAGCTGATACAAAGAACTGGCACGAACAAGCCCGACTTCAAAGGTCATAAGAATGGTAAAATGGAAGATTGGATTAGTTTGGTAGATCAGTCGTTAAGTACAAAATGCATGTCATGATCATTAAGGCTAGTTATTGAAAAAAAAGAACTCTTCCTTCTGTCCTTCCGACAGGGGCATTTCTTGTTAGTACTTGTTTCTTTGCATCATTGTGTCCTTCACTCTGAGTCAGTCCTTGTCAAAACAAGTAAGAAAAGATTTCAAAATCTGCTACCAGCTTTTCAGTTGTACAAAGTAATTTGGCCAGCATTCAGTTGTTATTGTCAATATACCTTGAGGATTCATGCAAAGGCTTCCCCAAAAAGACTCTTGTCAGCCTACTTGGCGCAATAAAGATAACTGGTGATTCTCTCTGACAAACAAATTTCTCAAAAAGCAGGAAGTCATTCAAGATATCGGAAAAGGTCACCTAAGCAAAGATCTCCAGTTGGGATAAGGCTGATTGAGCCGCAAATACAAATGGTACTGGGTGTGAAACAATCAGAGTTGGTGCAAAATAAAAGTCTTTTGAGACCGACTCAAGCTGATTGAGCAAAAGCCAAGCTGCCCAAGACTCAAGGCCACAAACCGACCACCATTTTCAAAACTGACCAATTTTTCTTTGTGTGAAATAGGAACAAAGCAGTGCAAGGAAAATGGTTCAAAAAAAAGGAAAAAAAATAAGAAAAGAAAAGAAAAAAAATAAGAAAAAAGAGAAGGAAAAGAAAAGAAGAGAAGAGACTACAATGGGAAGTTTCTCAAATCTTTGCCTTTGTTTGTCTTGCTATTGTGCATAAAATCTTGCCATTGATCTTCACATTTTTCCTCATAGGATAAAAAGTCCTAGTTTTGATGGATTTTCCTCCCAATATGAATCTTAGTCTGATGAATCTTTCTCCTAAGATAGAAAACCTAGTCTGATGAACTTTCTCCTAGGATAGATGTCTTAGTCTGATGAATTTTTCTTCTAAGATAGAAAACCTAGTCTGATGAATTTTCTCCTAGGATAGAAATCTTAGTCTGATGAATCTTTCTCCTAAGATAACAAAAAAAGGGAACCTAGTCTGACGAATCTTCTCCTAGGATCTCAATCTTAGTCTGATGAATTTTTCTCCTAAGGTAGAAGACCTAGTCTGACGAATTTTCTCCTAGGATAAAAATCTTAGTTTGATGAATCTTTCTCCTAAGATACCAAAAAAGAGAGACCTAGTCTAATGAATTTTCTTCTAGGATCAAAATCTTAGTCTGATGAATCTTTCTCCTGAGATAGAAAACCTAGTCTGATGAACTTTCCCCTAGGATAGAAATCTTAGTCTGATGAATCTTTCTCCTAAGATACCAAAAAAAGAAGTAGAAAAGAGACCTAGTCTGATGAACTTTCTCCTAGGATCAAAATCTTAGTCTGATGAACTTTCTTCTAGGATAGAAATCTTAGTCTGATGAATCTTTCTCCTAAGATAATAAAAAAAGTATTAAAACAGGGACCTAGTTTGATGAACTTTCTCCTAGGATCAAAATCTTGGTATGATGAATCTTTCTCCTAAGATAGAAAACCTAGTCTGACGAATGTTCTCCTAGGGTAATTTGAAAAAAAAGGAAGTCTGGATTTGAAAAAAAAAAGAAAAAGAAGGTGTCAATTTTAGTTTTCTTAAGTTATCAATCTTTAGCTGTCTTGAAATCACGACCCTCCTGGATAATGAAATTTAATTTTAAAAGTTTTTCAGGACCCTCTTAGATAATGAGATTTAGCGTAAGTTTTACTTGAGGAAATATAATTTAGCTCTAAAATTTTCACTCTTAATATGAGATTTAATTTTAGTTCTCAGGACCCTCCTGGATAATGGGATTTAGCTTTTAAATTCTTAGAGCTTTTGGGTACTATGATTCGATTAAAACTCACAGATGTTCCCGATATCAAACTGGGGCAGAAAACTTTCTTTGGTTTTGTTTGTTTTGTTGCAATTAGATTCACATGCGGCAGTTTCAGAGGAGTCAGTTCAAGTGATTTGTAATCAGGAGCCCACCTGGAGAACAAAGCAATTCAAGTGATCGGTAATCAGGATCCCACCTGGAGAACAAAGCAATTCAAGTGTCGGTAATCAGGAGCCCACCTAGAGAACAAAGCAATTCAAGTGTTGGTAATTAGGATCCCACCTGGAGAACAAAGCAATTTAAGTGTCGGTAATCAGGAGCCCACCTGGAGAACAAACAAATTCAAGTGTCAGTAATCAGGAGCCCACCTGGAGAACAAAGCAATTCGAGTGTCAGTAATCAGGAGCCCACCTGTAGAATAAAGCAATTCAAGCATCGGTAATCAGGAGCCCACCTGGAGAACAAAGCAATTCAAGTGTCGGTAATCAGGAGCCCACCTGAAGAACAAAGCAGCAGTTCAAGTTTCAAGGAAAAGCAGCGCAAGTGTCGGTAATCAGGAGCCCACCTGAATAACGAAGGGAAAGTAGCAATGTTCAAAGGAAGACAGTTAAAGTTTAGCAATCAGGCGCCCACCTGAAGAAAAGGAAAAGCATCTCAGATTACAATTCAAGTCGGCAATAAAGGAACTTCACGTGGAAAATACAAGTCAATAAGGCAATAGGAACCGCAAGATTAAGTTTGGGTATATAGATATGTGACGACCCGGCCAGTCGTCTCATGTGTTACCGCTCTGTTTTCCCCTATTTTAGCTTCTATACGCTTCGTTATCCGTGTTTTATGTGATCGGGTTGATTATTTCGAGTTCGGAGAGGATTTGGTAAGAAATGAGACACTTAGTCTCTTTTAAGAAGGCTTAATTTGGAAAAGTCAACTGGATATTGACTTATGTGTTAGAAGGCTCGGAAGTGAGTTCCAATGGTTCAGTTAGCTTCAGGAGGTGATTTGTGACTTATGAGCGCGATCGGAATGGGTTTTGGAGTTGTAGAGAAGAATAAGGCTTAAATTGGCGAAGTTGATATTTGGCAGTTCCGATTGATAGGCGAGATTTTGATATAGGGGTCGGAATGGAATTCCGAGAGTGACAGTAGCTTCGTTGTGTCATTTGGGATGTTTGTGCAAAATTTTAGGTTATTCGGACGAGATTTGATAGACTTTTTGATTGAAAGCATAATTTAAGAGTTCTTGAAGTTTTTAGGCTTGAATCCTATGTTAAATTGGTGATTGATGTGGTTGTGAGTGTTCCAAAGTTTTGAACAAGTTTGAAAAATGTCTTGGGATGTGTTGGTACAGTTAGTTTGAAGTTCTGGAAGTTCCGGGTAGGTTCTGGGATGTTTTAGGCCGAAAATCATAGCTGTAGCAGGTCCAGAAGGGTTGCAGGCCTCGGAATTCACCCGCGCGGTCCGCACAAAAGGAAGTGAGGCCACAGTATGTGCTGTGCGGACCGCACAAAATGAAGTGCGGCCGTGGTAGGTATTGTGCGGACCGCACAAAATGGTATACGGCCGCGGTGAAGAACATTCGGTAGCGAAGGAATGCTTGTAATTTGATCTACAAGAAATTTCGAGATGATTCATAAACGAAAGTTGTAGCCCTTCATGTTTAGTTTCCAGAGAGGTAAAGATATTGCAATTTGGACATCGGTAGCGAATGTCAAGGCCAAAATACTAAAGCATGTCACTGCAGAGAAATGCTTGTGCAGCCGCGGTCATTATGTGCGGACTGCACTGGTTTTGTGCGGACCGCGGTCGATTTTGTGTGGCCAGCGGAGGTGAAAATATGTGGGGTAATCTATAAATACGAGGTTTTGGGTTTTATTTGATATTTTGATATAGAGAGCTCGGATTTTGGCGATTTTTTGAAGGTTTTTCAAGAAATTCATCGGGGTAAGTGATTCTAACTCAGATTTGGCTAGAGTACATGAATCTATCATTGAATTCATAATTTAATTCGTGATTTGGGATGAAATTTGGGAAGAAAATTGTGAAATCTTTCAAAAATATAAAATGATGATTTGAAGGACCAAATGGTATCGAAATTGGATAATTTTCGTATGGATAGACTCGTGAGAGTATAAGGACTCTACTTTTGTGAATTTTGTCAAATTCCGAGATGTGGGCCCGGGGTCGGGTTTGACCAATTTTTGGAATTTTGTGGTAATTCGATTGTTTTTGCTTGGGCTTTGTTCCCTTATCATATTGTGACGTATTCGTTCTATTTTTGGATAGATTCGACATGCGTGGAGGACAATTCTAAGGGCAAAGGCATCGCGAGCTAGAGAATTAACCGGTTCGAGGTGAGTAATGATTGTAAATGATGTCCTGAGGGTTTGAAACCCCGGATTGCACATCGTAGTGCTGTATTGAGGCGAGACACGTGTTGGGTGATGATCGTGGGGTCTTTTACTACTTGGGATTGTGACTTGGTCCATCCCGATTGCTGATTTTATCGCGTATTTGACTGAAACTTATTTGTTATCGTCATGATTTTTGTTGATTGCCATATTTGGGCTTTGTGCCAACTATTTGAACCTTCTGGGAATTTTTATCACTAATTCCTCACTGTCTGACTTATTAATTGAACTCAGTCCTGTTGATATTTACTGTTTTACAAACTCAGCCACTTTTATTCGTATTTCAGCTTAAATGATATTTCTAAATGATGTTTTGGGCTGAGAACTACTGTTTTACTAATGCCCGAGGGGCTTGTGATGATTTTCGGACTGAGTAAGGCCGAGGACCATATGTGAGGATATGCTGAGTGATATGAGGCCGAGGGCCTGAGATACTTTTTCTTTCCACGAGATGGCTTGATATTGCGCTTAGGCCGTAAGGGGCCCCTCCGAAGTCTGTACCCCCACAGTGAGCGCATGTACCCATCATGATTTGAGAGTGAGCCCGAGGGGCTGATACTGTACTGATGTCACGCCCCAAAAACCGAGGGGCGCGACCGGTGCTCGACCGGGTAGCCCCCAGCCAAGCGGACCTGGGTGCCTTTCCTATTCCACGTGATACCCTGCGTTTCCATTACCCATTAACCAAGTGAAATAGCCATTTATAAATTTAAACACATTCTTACGAGATTTACATAACATACATAGTTACTTAGCGTGGTTTACAAGTTATACTACCCAAAATACATAAGTACATAACCCACATTTCCTGTCTACGGAGCCTCTAGAGATACAGAAGAGTGTTACAATACTTGACGGTAACAAAGCTCCGACTATACCTTACGCAAATACCAAAATAAAATTTTCGGGAGGATAAGCGGCATGAGCCACGCACGGCCCCGAGAGGAAAGGGGCTCACCAATTCAGCTGAAGGGAGGTGAAGGACTGCTACTGTCGGTGGGCTGGAGTACCTGTTATGGAACCACCTACAATCATAACACAAATGTAGCGCCCCCGGCAAAAGGGGCGTCAGTACATTTGAATTGTACTGGTATGTATGAACAAAGTTTACCCCAAGTAAAATCAAGAAATACACAGATAACAAACAGTAATAGAATCAACAATCAAATGCACATGAAAGGAACAACCAAAGCCAAATAAACTCCACAATCTCTCATTTTCCCCTTTCAACATTATTTCATCACATCAATGATTTCACAACTTTCACGTATTTTTATTTCAATAGTGATTTCGATCACTTTTCCACCCTTATTACCTCGACCACCCTTATCACCACAACCCACGCCTTATAACCTTGTGTTGCGGCGCACAACTTGATTCCACCGGACAATCACATTTCACACGACACCAACAACAATTCACAAAGAATTTTCATAAACATCAATACCATTTCCATCATATGCAACTGCCCGTATACAACTTAAGTCACAACGATAATTGCCCGCGACAAGTCATGTATGATATTACCACAGTTGTTTCAATTGCATAAATTACAATTTCTTTCCATCATTTGTTACACAGCTCTTACCACATAAACACATTCACACACACACTTGGTTTGTAGCCATTTACTTACACCCTTATATCGGGAGACTTAACCAACAACATTCAAGGCATATTAATCACAAAAATTCGCAAATAGTCCACATAAGTAACACATACCAATTACTCGTGCACCAAACAAGGTAACTTTACAAAGGATAAAGTTAGCAATACATACCTGGAGTCGAATTACCCCTCTCTTTTTTTCTTCTATTTCCAATTCACCAACAACCTGGTACCGTCAATCTAGTCCACAAGTTAATCCATATAACTTAGAATTTAAGTTCACAAACTCAGCCCGAACTTACTTAGGTTATCAACCCCTCTTTTGCAAATCTTTAGTTCTACCCAATTCCTCTTACTAGATTCTAGGTTTTAAAGGACATGCATGTGTATCTCAACTTTCATTTTCAAGAATTAACGCATAAGAATCCCCCTTTTTGTTTAAATCTGAAAACAATGAAAAGGGGTTGGGGATTTTACCTGCAAGAACGAAGATGAAGACAATTAATTGAAATTCCCCGGCCCAAGTGACTTTGAAGAATTAAATTGATAAAGGTAGGACTTTATCTCTCAAGAATTCTCTCTTCCCTCTCTCTAGTTTTGTTCAGAAAATATGTTTAAATAAGGGGCTGGGGTGTTTTATTGAAGAAGGGGTCGGATTTAAAATTTAGAAAAATAGGAGCCCGAGTTAGGTATGCGATCACACTTTGCGATCGTAGAGTGGAAATGCGGTCCGCAGAATGGACCGCAAAAGTGCTCCTAAAATCTGAACACACTACCTGGGTATGTGGCAGAAATGCGGTCCGCATACCCATTATGCGGTCGCATAGTGCACCGCAGAACTGCCCCTCACAAAATCCCAAGGGAAATATGCGACGACTATGCAGTCCGCATATCCGTTATGCGATCGCATATGGGACCGCATATTTAACCTCCAATTCGACCAACACACTGACTCACTTTGCGGCGATTATGCGGTCCGCATATCTGTTATGCGACCGCATTCTAGACCGCAGAATTGCATTTCCTGGAAAATAGTATTTCTTGACTTTTTATAACATAGATCAGTACCAAAAGGGTCCGAACCGCGGCTCACTTAATTTTACACATTCCTAACATATATTCGGGACTATGGCACCACGAGCTACCCGGTTTTGAGTACAAGTTTTCACGGGGCCTTACATCCTCCCCCACTTAAAATCATTCATCCTCGAATGAGGATTTTGGAAATCGGTTGGTTTTGAAAACATGATATGCAAACTCCCAATTTTTGAAGAAAGTTTTTTTTTGCCAGAGTTCCATTTGTAATTAGACTTATCTACCTGTCAGAGAGCCCCCAAAACATTATTTCCAAGCACCATTACGCTATCCCTATTATCCCAACAACTGGTATACAATTCATTACCTCAACACCTGCACATAATTTGGCCACTTCAATGAATTCCATACAGTTCAACCACTCCAATACACTATACTTATTCTAATTAATCATTACCAATCTACACTGCCTTTAATCATTCACTTATCACATGAGTTCTTACAAAACTTTCATTTACCAAAAAGGGGCTTGCGCATGACTCAATTAATCACAACACATACAATTCTTGCACAACTTGAGGAGTTACAATAGTAAAGCATTTAGGGAAAAATATGGGGTGTCTTTGCACCAGATTGAACACAACATCAGTTTACTTAGAGACAAGAGTTCGCACGATCACTACTAGAATTGTTCAAATAGATGGGGATATTTTTCTTTCATTTCACTTTCTGCTTCCCACGTGGCTTCCTTGACTTGTTGACTTTGCCATAGCACTTTAACTGAAGCAACTTCCTTGTTTCTCAGTTTCCAGACTTGCCTATCAAGAATAGCGACTGGAATTTCTTCATATGATAACTCTTCATTGACCTCAATAGCCTCGATTGGCACGATGGTGGATGGATGGGTCTCCAACCACTTTCTTTAACATAGACACATGGAACACCGGGTGCACTACTGACATTTCAGGGGGCAATTCCAGTGTATACGCCACTTGTCCTATCCTTTGAGTGACCCAATACAGCCCGACATATCTAGGAATCAACTTCCCTTTCTTCCCAAATCGCATGACTCCCTTCATAGGAGATACCCTCAAGAACACTCAATCATCTACTTGGAATTCCAATTTTCTTCGACGAATGTCCGCATATGATTTCTGGCGAATCTGAGTAGCTTTCAGCCTTTCCTGAATGATTTTAACTTTTTCCATAGCCTGGTGCACGAGATCTGGCCCTAACAATTCTGCTTCACCCACTTTGAACCATCCAATCGGAGACCTACATCTCCTCCCGTACAATGCCTCAAATGGGCCATATGAATGCTAACATGAAAGTTGTTATTGTAAGAAAATTCTATAAGTGGCAAGTGATCATCCCAATTACCTTTGAAATCCAAGACATAAGCCCGTAACATATCTTCAAGCGTCTGAATAGTCCGCTCCGCTTGACCATCAGTCTGCGCATGGAAAGCCATGCTGAGATTCACCTGAGTACCCAAACCTTGCTGAAATTTCATCCAAAAATTGTTGTGAGCTGGGCCCCTCGATCTGAGATAATAGAAAGTGGAGTACCATGAAGCCTTACTATTTCCTTGATATACAATTGAGCATATTGTTCCGCAGTATCCGTGGACTTGACTGGCAAGAAGTGAGCTGATTTGGTGAGTCGATCCACTATTACCCAAATTGAGTCGAACTTGCACTGAGTGCGAGGTAACCCTACCACAAAATACATGTTGAGCATCTCCCATTTCCACATTGGTATTTCCATAAGCTGAGTTAACCCACCGGGCCGCTGGTGCTCGGCTTTTACTCGCTGACAATTCGGACATTTAGATACAAAGTCCGCCACACCCCTCTTCATACCGTTCCACCAATAAATTTCCTTGAGATCACGGTACATTTTCGTAGAACCTGGGTGCACAGAATACCTGGAATTATGAGCCTCCGCCATTACCCTCCCCCGAAGATTATCCACATCTGGAACACATAGCCTACCTTGACATCGTAATACACCATCCTCACCACCGAGTGAAAATGTCGAAGTCTTGTTATTCAAAACTGCCTCCTTCATCTGTGCTAATGCTGGATCAATGAGCTGCTTTTCCTTGACTTCCGCTACCAGTGAAGATTCTACTCCATTACACACCATAACCTTCCCCTCATCTGAGGTCAAAATACGAACCCCCAAACTGGCCAATTGATAAACCGCCCGAGCCAAAGGCCTCTAATTCGCTCCCAAATGAGCCAAACTACCCATGGACTTCCGACTGAGAGCGTCGGCCACCACATTCGCCTTCCCTGGATGGTATAAAATATCCAATCATAATCCTTGATCAATTCTAACCACTGCCGCTGCCTTAAATGCAACTCCTTCTGCTTGAACAAATATTGTAGACTCTTGTGGTCCGAGAACACATCCACATGGACCCCATAAAGATAATGCCGCCATATTTTCAAGGCAAATACAACTGCCGCAAGCTCCAAATCATGCGTCGCATAATTCTTCTCGTGATTCTTGAGTTGCCTTGAAGCATATGCTATAACCTTCCCATGTTGCATCAACACACACCCCAAACCGACCCTGGAGGCATCGCAATAAACCAGAAATCCTTCTGTGCCTTCCGGCAAGGTCAATATCGGCGCCGAGGTCAATCTCGACTTCAATTCCTGAAAACTTTTCTCACAAGCATCGGACCATTGGAACTTAACTGCTTTCTGCGTCAACTTAGTCAAAGGGGAGGCGAGGGTAGAGAATCCCTCCACAAACCTCCGATAATACCCCGCTAAACCCAAGAAGCTACGGATCTCCGTCGGGGTCGTGGGTCTAGGCTAATATTTTACTACTGCAATCTTCTGGGGATCCACCTGAATCCCTTCACTGGAAACAACATGGCCCAGAAAGGTAACGGACTCCAACCAAAATTCACATTTTGAAAATTTAGCATACAACTTGTGCTGATAAAGGGTCTGCAGAACTGCCCTGAGGTGATCGACATGATCCTCCCGGCTTCGCGAATAAACAAGGATGTCATCAATGAAAACAATCACAAAGGAGTCTAGAAATGTCTTGAAGACCCGATTCATAAGATCCATGAAAGCTGTCGGGGCATTGGTTAGCCTAAAAGACATGACCAAGAATTCAAAGTGACCATAGCGAGTTTTGAAAGCGGTCTTAGGAATATCCTGTTCTCTGATCTTCAATTGGTGATACCCGGACCGTAGATCAATTTTGGAAAAGAACCTCGCACCTTGCAATTGGTCGAACAAATCATCTATCCGAGGCAAAGGATATTTATTCTTGATGGTAACCTTGTTAAGATGTCGATAATCAATACACATCCGTAGCGACCCATCCTTCTTTCTGACAAAAAGAACCAGGGCACCCCACGGTGACACACTTGGCCGTATGAACCCCTTTTCTAATAAATCCTTCAGTTGTTCCTTTAATTCCCTTAACTCTGCTGGCGCCATTCTGTATGGTGGAATAGATATCGGCCGCGTATCTAGCAATACATCAATCCCGAAATCAATCTCCCTATCTGGCGGGATCCATGGAAGCTTGTCCGGAAACACTTCAAGAAACTCATTCACGACTGGCACGGACTCGGGGACAGACACTTCTGAAGTGGTGTCCGCCACCTGGACAAAATGGTAGATACACCCCTTCCTAATCATCTTCGAAGCCTTAAGGTAGGATATAAACCTACCTTTCGGCACCACACCATTTCCCTTCCACTCAATAACCGGCTCATTAGGGAACTCAAGCCTCATGACTCTTGTTCGGCAGTCAAGTTTAGCAAAGCACGAATAAAGCCAGTCCATTCCCATAATCACATCAAAATCTACCATTTCAAGCTCAATAAGATCGACCGTGGTAGCATGACCACATACCATGACAACACAATTCCTATAAACTCGGGTGGCTGCAATAGAATCACCAACCAGAGTCGATACAGAGAACGGCTCATGAAGTTGTTCGGGTTCTACCCCAAAACATGAAGTAATGAATGGGGTGACATAAGACAAAGAGGACCCCGGATTAATAAGAGCATAACAATCAATGGCCTGAACAGACAAGATACCTGTAGCAACATCTAGGGAGGCCTCTACACTCTGGAGACCACTCAAGGCGTAAAATCGACTGGGTACACCTCTACCACGAGGTCCACCCCAAAATACATCGCGCCCTGCTGGGGCTGGAGGGCGCACAGATGATATGGCAGCTGAAGAACCGGATGACTAAGCAAATCTCCTACCCATGCCCTGACTGGGCGCACGGCAGTCCCGCAGGATATGACCTCTCACCCCGCATCTATAACACACCGGAATATCCAAATAACAAGTCTCGGAATGGAACCTCCCACACTTGGGGCATGAAGCCCTCCCCTGCTGCTGTGATCTCCCTCCTAGACGACCGGAATGACGGGATCTCCTACTGTCTGAACCTGATCTCAAGCGACTGCTCTACTGATAACTGTGCAAAGATGGAGGTGCGCTTGCTGAGGACTGGGCATATGACTGGGATGGCCCTCTCCCCGGAACTGGTCTCCCTGAGTGACCCGCTAATCGGGCCCTGTTGCTACTCTCCCTTTCTGCCCGTATTTTCAACTTCCTAGCCTTTGTGGCCTGAGCCAACCCCACAATCTTCCCATAATTCATATCTGAGTGTAAGGTCATTGTAGCAGCCTCAATCACTACCAAAGGACTAAGACCCTGAACAAATAGCCGAACTCGAGCATCCATGGTCGACACTAACTGAGGAGCATACTTGGACAACCTCACAAACTCTATGTGGTACTCCCAAACACTCATACTGCCCTGCTTGAGGACCTCAAACTCTATGGCACGGGCTTCCATTGTCTCGGCAGGCAAGAAGTGGTCCATGAATGCATCTACAAACTCATCCCCTCTAGCCGGAGGTCTTCCCTCCCCACGGGAATCCTCCCACATCTCGAACCACGAATACGCTGCTCCCCTCAACCTGTATGAAGCCAACTCAACCCATTCCGTATCTGTAGCCTTCATCACTCGAAGGTTCTTATACATTTCATCAAGGAAATCCTGCGGATCGGCCTCTGGGTCTGTGCTCGTAAACTCTGGAGGGGCCAACCGCAGAAACTGGTTGACTCTGGAGCTGGCGGAATCTCCCTGTCCGCTGGGGGGGCGCAGGGGCATCATGAGATCTCTGGGCCTGAGCGGCCACTAACTGGGTCAACATATGGATGGCTCCTCTAAGGTCCCCATTAGAAACCCCGGGACCGGAAGCTGGAATTGCATCATGATCAGGAATATCAGCGGGAGAGATGGTAGCACCCTCTGCCGCAGCTGGAACAGGAATACTTGGATCTAGAATAGATGGGCCAAGAAGATTCAAGACCGGGGAATCACTCTCACTCACGGCATCATGTACATGATTCACAGCCACACTTGGGGTGGCATTGGCCCCGAGGCCGAGTATAGCTCTCTTCTTAGGTACCATTACTGAAAATTTGAAACAGAGAATGAGTTAGATGTAAATACTTCAACTTTTCACTTCACCGCACGGTATAGAGTAACAAAAAAAAGGTAATTTCTTAAATTCCCATGTAGCCTCCAACTTATAGATGTGGTCGACAACACACCGTTAAGGAGAACTCTACTAGACACGGCTCTAAGACATCCTAGGACACTTTAAAACCTTAGGCTTCTGATACAAAGTTTGTCACGCCCCAAAAACCGAGGGGCGCGATGGGCGCTCGACCGGGTAGCCCCCAGCCAAGCGGACATGGGTGCCTTACCTATTCCACATGATACCCTGCGTTTTCATTACCCATTAACCAAGTGAAATAGCCATTTATAAATTTAAACACATTCTTACGAGATTTACATAACATACATAGTTACTTAGCGTGGTTTACAAGTTATTCTGCCCAAAATACATAAGTACATAACCCACATTTCCTGTCAACGTAGCCTCTAGAGATACAGAAGAGTGTTACAATACTTGTCGGTAACAAGGCTCCGGCTATACCTTATGCAAATACCAAAATAAAATTTTCGAGAGGATAAGCGGTATGAGCCATGCAGGGCCCCGAGAGGAAAGGGGCTCACCAATTCAGCTAACGGGAGGTGAAGGAGTGCTACTATCGGTGGGCTGGAGTACCTGTTATGGAACCACCTACAATCATAACACGAATGTAGCGCCCCCGGCAAAAGGGGCGTCAGTACATTTGAATTGTACTGGTATGTATGAACAAAGTTTACCCCAAGTAAAATCAAGAAATACACAGATAACAAACAATAATAGAATCAACAATCAAATGCACATGAAAGGAACAACCAAAGCCAAACAAACTCCACAATCTCTCCTTTTCCCTTTTCAACATTATTTCATCACATCAATGATTTCACAACTTTCACGTATTTTTATTTCAATAGTGATTTAGATCACTTTTCCACCCTTATTACCTCGGCCACCCTTATCACCACAACCCACACCTTATAACTTCGTGTTGTGGCACGCAACCCAATCCCACCGAACAATCATATTTCACACGACAACAACAACAATTCACAAAGAATTTTCATAAATGTCAATACCATGTCCATCATATGCAACAACCCATATACAACTTAAGTCACAGCGATAATTACCCGCGACACGTCACGTATGATATTACCACAGTTGTTTCAATTGCACAAATTACGATTTCTTTCCATCATTTGTTACACAGCTCATACCACATAAACACATTCACACACACTTGGTTTGTTGCCATTTACTTACACCCTTATATCGGGAGACTTAACCAACAACATTCAAGGCATATTAATCACAAAAATTCGCAAATAGTCTACATAAGTAACACATACCAATTACTCGTGCACCAAACAAGGTGACTTTACAAAGGTTAAAGTTAGCAATACATCACTGGAGTCGAATTCCCCCTCTCTTTTTTTCTTCTATTTCCAATTCACGAACAACCTAGTACCATCAATCTAGTTCACAAGTTAACACATATAACTTAGAATTGAAGTTCACAAACTCATCCCGAACTTACTTAGGTTATTAACCCCTCTTTTACAATTCTTTAGTTCTACCCAATTCCTCTTACTAGATTCTAGGTTTTAAAGGACATGCATGTGTATCTAAACTTCCATTTTCAAGAATTAACGGATGAGAATCCCCCTTTTTGTTTAAATCTGAAAACAATGAAAAAGGGTTGGGGATTTTACCTGCAAGAACAGAGATGAAGACAATTACTTGAAATTCCCCGGACCGAGTGACTTTGAAGAATCAAATTGATGAAGGTAGGACTTTATCTATCAAGAATTCTCTCTTTCCTCTCTCTAGTTTTGTTCAGAAAATATGTTAAAATAAGGGGTTGGGGTGTTTTATTGAAGAAGGGGTCAGATTTAAAATTTAGAAAAATAGGAGCCCGATGCGATCGCACTTTGCGATTGCAGAGTGGAAATGTGGTCCGCAGAATGGACCGCAAAAGTGCTCCTAAAATCGGAACACACTGCCTGGGTATGTGGCAGAAATGCGATCCACATACCCATTATGTGGTCGCATAGTGCACTGCAGAACTGCCCCTCACAAAATCCCAAGGGAAATATGCGACGACTATGCGGTCCGCATATCCATTATGCGATCGCATATTGGACCGCATATTTAACCTCCAATTCGACCAACACACTGACTCACTTTGTGGTGATTATGCGGTCCGCATATCTGTTATGCAACCGCATTCTAGACCGCAGAATTGCATTTCCTGGAAAATAGTATTTCTTGACTTTTTATAACATAGATCAATACCAAAAGGGTCCGAACTGCGGCTCACTTAATTTTACACATTCCTAACATATATTCGGGACTTGGCACCACGAGCTACCCGGTTTTGAGTACAAGTTTTCACGGGGCCTTACAACTGAGAGTGAGCTCGAGGGGCTTGTATTGTACCGAGAGTGAGCCCAAGGGGCTGATACTATTCTGAGTGCTTGTTACTGTGCCGAGGGGCGGATTTCTACTTGTTATTCACCTGCTAAATTACTTGTTTTACTTGGTTTAAAGGAACTTCATTTGATTTCTTCATGGATTTACTGCCTTAAGTGATTTTACTGCTTGATATAGAATAACTTTGCGCCTTTACGTGTTTTCGTGCTTTCAGCCATTATTTATGATTATTACTCACTCAGTCGGTGTACTCACATTACTCCCTGCACCATGTGTGTAGATTTAGGCGTCGCAGAGTCTGCCCCTGAGTGCTGATCCACCCAGTCCAAGCAGTGTTTTTGGAGACTACGAGGTAGCTGTTGGCGTCCACAGCCCCCTTGCCTCCCTTATCTTACTATTTTCATGTTCTTGAACTTCTGTAACGGATTTCGTATCTAGTAGACTGGTATCCGGAACTATTAGTTGCTCATGACTTGTGACACCCCAGTTTGGGCTGTGTCGGGATGGTTTCTACTATTGTTATCGTTAAATCCGCAAATTATGGTTATTATATCACGTTTTAGAACTACTTATGGTATTTAACGGTTTAAAAGAGGTGGTTTGTTTTGGTCTGGCTGGCCTTATCTTCATGAGAGGCACCATCACGATCGGGTTCGGGAAATTGGGTCGTGACAGTTGGTATCAGAGCTTAGGTTACTTAGGTCTCACGAGTCATGAGCAGGTTTAGTAGAGTCTCGTGGATCGGTATGAAGACGTCTGTATTTATCCTCGAGAGGCTGTAGAACCTTTAGAAAAAACTTCATATTCTTGAAATTCTTGTCGTGCGAACTTGTTGGTCCAAGTACTAAACTTTTGTTATTCCATTCTCTCACAGATGGTGGGGACGCGAGCTACCGAACGAGGTGGACGACCATCGGTACCACCAGCTAAGACCACCAGAGGCCGTGTACGCGGTCGTGGTCACGGCAGAGGCAGAGCAGCGAGGGCAGCACCTGTAGATCCACCAGCTGCCCTAGCTCCGGATCAGGCTCCAGCAACACCAGTTCAGGCACCAGCTATGCCCATCGTGATTCCGGGTCTTCAGGAGGCCTTGGCACAGATCTTATCAGTTTGCACTGGCCTGGCTCAGGCAGTTTCAACCACTATAGCAGCAGCACTTCACAGGCCGAGGGAGGCAATCGAACCCATACTGCTCACACACCTGAGCAGGTAGTGTAGGGACTTCAGACGCTGGGGGCACCTCCAGCCCAACCGGTTGCACCAACTCAGGAGTTTGTTGTGCCAGTTATGCTGGATGATGAGCAACGTCATCTTGAGAGATTTGGTAGACTCCAGCCTCCGACATTTGGCGGAGCAGAGAGCGAGGATGCCCAGGGTTTCTTGGATAAGTGCCAGTGGATGCTCCGTATAGCAGGGATTCTTGAGTCTAGTGGTGTGGCATTTACTACCTTTCAGTTTTTTGGGGTTGCCTTCACTTGTTGGGAGGCGTATGAGAGGTGTATGCCGGTTGGAGTAGCACCCCTTACTTGGCATGAGTTCTCCATTCTCTTCCTGGAGAAGTATGTACCGCAGTCTCGCAGAGAGGAGCTGCATAGATAGTTTGAGTGGTTGAGACAGGGGGATATGACTGTGTCACAGTATGAGTCGAGGTTTTCTGAGTTGGCTCGTCATGCCGTCTGGATGGTTCCGACAGATCGTAAGAGGATTAGGAGATTTGTTGATGGCCTTAACTACCATCTCTGTATTCTGATGACTAGAGAGATAGTGTTGGGTGCTACGTTTGAGGAGGTGGTTGATATCGCTCGTGAGATTGAGACGGTTCATCATTAGGATCGGGAGGAGAGGGAGGCAAAGTGGCCTCTAGGATCTGGAAGTTACAATGGTGCTCCTTCGAGGGGCCAGTTCCAGCATGGTAGAGGTCATTCTTTTAAGCCTGCTCAGTCAGCCCGCCCAGGTTATCGTGGAGCATCTTCGGGTCATGGTTATCATGATAATCAACAGGGCCAGTCATCACTTAGTGCCCTCCCAACTCAGAGTTCATCTCGTGCACCGTCAGCTCAGGGTTCTTCTGTGCCGAGTGTGTCAGATAGTCACTTCGGTGCAAGGGGTTCCCTTCAGTACCCTTCTCCAGCACCTGGGAGTTGTTTTGAGTGTGGATAGTTTGGGCATGTGTGAAGGCAGTGTCCTCGTCGTGTTGCTAGTTCGTCCCAGCAGAGGGGTCAGCCCTCAACTTCTGCTCCAGTTACTTCACCACCCGCCCATCTACTAGGGGTGGAGGTCAAGCAGCCAGAGGTCGCCCCAGAGGGGAAGGTCGATCAGGGGGCGGTCAGGCCCGTTTCTATGCACTTCCAGACATGCCAGACGCCATTGCTTCAGACGCTGTCATTACATGTATTGTTTCAGTCTGCCACAGATATGCCTCTGTATTATTTGATCCTGGTTCTACCTTTTCTTATGTGTCATCATATTTTTCTCATTATTTGGGTATGCCCCGTGAGTTTCTTGCTTTACCTGTTTATGTATCTACCCCGGTGGGCGATACTGTTGTTGTAGATCGTGTGTACGGTCATGTATGGTGACTATTAGGGGTCTGGAGACCCGAGTGGATCTATTACTATTGAGCATGGTGGATTTTGATGTCATTTTGGGCAGGGATTGGTTATCTCTATGTCATGCTATTCTAGACTGTCATGCTAAGACCGTCATTCTGGCTATGTCGGGTGTACCACGGATCAAGTGGCGTGGTGTGACTGATTATGTTCCTAGTAGAGTGATCTCTTTCTTGAAGGACCAGCGTATGGTTGGGAAAGGTTTCCTTTCATATCTAGTGTTTGTGAGGGATGTTGGAGCTGAGACTCCTAGTATTGATTTTGTCCCAATTCTGAGGGATTTCCTGATGTTTTTCCTGTAGACCTTCCAGGCATGCCACCGGACAAGGATATTGATTCTGGTATTGACCTGGTACCGGGAACTCAACCCATTTCTATTCTGTCGTATCGTATGACACCAGCAGAGTTGAAAGAATTGAAGGAACAACTTTAGGAACTCCTAGATAAGGGGTTCATTCGGCCTAGTGTGTCACCTTGGGGTGCGCCAGTTTTGTTTGTGAAGAATAAGGATGGCACAATGAGAATGTGCATCGATTGTAGGCAATTAAACAAGTTAACAATTAAGAACAAGTATCCCATGCCTCACATTGATGATTTATTTGACCAGCTTCAGGGAGCGAGAGTGTTCTCCAAGATTGATCTCCGTTCGGGCTATCACCAGTTGAAGATTAGGGAGTCAGATATTCTTAAGACTGCTTTCAGGACCAGATATGGTCATTATGAGTTCCTTGTGATGTCTTTCGGGCTAACCAATGCCCTAGCATAATTCATGCATTTGATGAACAGCGTGTTCCGGCCTTATCTTGATTTGTTCGTTATAGTATTCATTGATGATATCCTGGTGTACTCGCGTAGTCAGGAGGAGCACGCGGAGCATTTGCAAGTTGTATTGCAGAGATTGAGGGAGGAGAAGCTTTATGCAAAATTCTCCAAGTGTGAGTTTTGGCTCAGTTCAGTGGATTTCTTGGGGCACGTGGTGTCCAGTGAGGGTATTCAGGTTGATCCAAAGAAGATTGAGGCAGTTAAGAGTTGGTCTAGACCGTCCTCATCCACAGAGATTCGTAACTTTCTTGGGTTGCCAGGATATTATCGTCGGTTTGTTCAGGGATTCTCATCTATCGCATCGCCCTTGACCAAATTGACTCAGAAGGGTGTTTCATTCGTGTGGTCAGACGAGTGTGAGGAGATCTTTCAGAAGCTCAAGACGGCTTTGACCACAGCTCTAGTATTGGTCTTGCCATCAGCTTTAAGTTCATATACCATGTATTGTGATGCTTCGAGAGTTGGGATTGGTTGTGTATTGATGCAGAAGGGTAGAGTTATTGCGTATGCTTCTCGTTAGTTGAAGCCCCATAAGAAGAACTACCCCGTTCATGATTTGGAGTTGGCTTCCATAGTTCATGCATTGAAAATTTGGAGGCATTACTTGTATGGCATATCTTGTGAGGTGTTCAATGATCATCGCAGTCTTCAACATTTGTTCAAACAAAAGGATCTTAATTTGAGGCAGAGGAGATAGTTGGAGTTGCTCAAGGATTATGATATCACTATATTATACCATCCGCGAAAGGCCAATGTGGTAGCCGATGCTTTGAGCCGAAAGGCGGTGAGTATGGGGAGTTTGGCATATATTCCAGTTGGAGAGAGACCCCTTGCAATTGATGTTCAGGCCTTGGACAATCGGTTCGTAAGGCTGGATATTTCGGAGCCCAATCGGGTATTGGCTTGCGGGGTTTCTAGGTCTTCCTTATTTGATCGCATCAAAGAGCGCCAGTATGATGACCCGCATTTGCTTGTCCTTAAGGACAAAGTTCAGCATGATGATGCCAGGGATGTGACCATCTATGATGATGGGGTGTTAAGTATGCAGGGCCAGATTTATGTGCCCAATGTGGATGGGCTGAGAGAGTTGATTCTGGAGGAGGCCCATAGCTCGTGGTATTCTATTCATCCGGGTACCGCGAAGATGTACCAGGATTTGAGGCAGCACTATTGGTGGAGAAGAATGAAAAAAGATATTGTGGGATTTGTAGCTCGGTGTCTCAATTGTCAGCAGGTGAAATATGAGCATCAGAGACCGGGTGGCTTACTTCAGCAGATGGTTATTCCTGAGTGGAAGTGGGAGAGGATCACTATAGACTTTGTTGTTGGACTTCCACGGACTTTGAAGAAGTTCGATGCTATTTGGGTGATTGTGGATCGGCTGACCAAGTCCGCGCACTTTATTCCTATCTGTACTACCTATTCTTCAGAGCGGTTAGCAGAGTTATATATCCGAGAGATTGTTCGGCTGCATGGTGTTCCAGTTTCTATCATTTCAGATCGGGGTACTCAGTTTAGTTCCCACTTTTGGAAGTTTGTTCAGCGACAGTTGGGTACTCATGTGGAGTTGAGCACAACTTTTCACCCTCAGACGGACGGGCAGTCCGAGTGTACTATTCAGATATTGGAGGACATATTACGTGCTTGTGCTATTGATTTCGGAGGTTCATGGGATAAGTTTCTACCACTTGCAGAGTTTGCTTACAACAACAGCTACCAGTCGAGTATTCAGATGGCTCCATATGAGGCTTTGTATGGGAGGCAGTGTAGATCTCCAGTTGGTTGGTTTGAGCCCGGTGAGGCTAGGCTATTGGGGACTGATTTGGTACAGGATGCTTTGGGGAAGACGAAGGTGATTTAGGAGAGGCTTCATACAGCGCAGTCGCGACAGAAGAGTTATGCTAACCGAAAGGTTCGAAATGTGTCCTACATGGTTGGTGAGAAGGTCTTGCTGAAGGTTTCGCCCATGAAGGGTGTTATGAGATTTGGGAAGAAAGGAAAGTTGAGTCTGCGGTTCATTGGGCCTTTTGAAGTGCTTCGGAGGATTGGGGAGGTGGCTTATGAGCTTGCCTTGCCACCCAACCTGTCGAGTGTGCATCCAGTATTTCATGTTTCTATGCTCCGGAAGTATATTGGGGATCCATCTCATGTTTTGGACTTCAGCACGGTTCAATTAGATGATGATTTGACCTATGATGTGGAGCCAGTAGCTATTTTGGGTCGTCGGGTTCAGAAGTTGAGGTCAAAGAATATAGCTTCAGTGAAAGTGTAGTGGAGAGGTCGGCTCGTGGATGAGGCTACCTGGGAGACTGAGCGGGAGATGCGGAGCAGATATCCTCACCTATTTGAGGCTTCAGGTATGTTTCTTGACTCGTTCGAGGACGAACATTTATTTAAGTTGGGGAGGATGTGAAGACCCGGCCAGTCGTCTCATGAGTTACCACTCCGTTTTTCCCTATTTTAGCTTCTTTGCACTTCGTTATTCGTGTTTTATGTTATCGGGTTGATTAGTTCGAGTTCGGAGAGGATTTGGTAAGAAATGAGACACTTAGTCTCTTTTAAGAAGGCTTAAGTTGGAAAAGTCAACCGGATGTTGACTTAAGTGTTGGAAGGCCCGGAAGTGAGTTCCAATGGTTCGGTTAGCTTCGAGAGGTGATTTGTGACTTAGGAGTGCGATCGGAATGGGTTTTGGAGTTGTAGAGAAGAATTAGGCTTAAATTAGCGAAGTTGATATTTTGGCGGTTCCGGTTGATAGGCGAGATTTTGATATAGGGGTCGGAATGGAATTCCGAGAGTGACAGTAGCTTCGTTGTGTCATTTGAGATGTGTGTGCAAAATTTTAGGTTATTCGGATGAGATTTAATAGACTTTTTGATCGAAAATATAATTTAAGAGTTCTTGGAGTTCTTAGGCTTGAATCCTATGTTAAATTGGTGATTGATGTGGTTGTGAGCGTTCCGAAGTTTTGAACAAGTTTGAACAATGTCATGGGATGTGTTAGTACAATTGGTTTGAAGTTCCGGGTAGGTTCTTGGATGTTTTAGGCCGAAAATCATAGTTGTAGCAGGTCCAAAAGGGTTGCAGACCTCGGAACTCACCCGCGCAGTCCGCACAAAAAGAAGTGCGGCTGCGGTATGTGCTGTGCAGACCGCACAAAATGAAGTGCGGCCGCGGTAGGTGTTGTGCAGACCGCACAAAATGGTGTGCGGCCGCAGTGAAGAACATTCCGCTGGTCCTACTTCAGAAGCTCATATCTTTTGATCTACAAGGACTTTTGAGATGATTCAAAAACAAAAGTTGTAGCCCTTTGTATCTAGTTTCCAGAAAGGTAATGATATTGTAATTTGGATATTAGTAGAGAATGTTATGGCCAAAATACTAAAGCATGTCACTGTAGAGGAAAGCTTGTGCGGCCGCGGTCGTTTTTGTGCAGACCGCACTGGTTTTGTGCGGACCGCGGTCGATTTTGTGCGGCCTGTGGAGGTGGAAATCTATGGGGTACTCTATAAATACGAGGTTTTGGGTTTTATTTTATATTTTGACCTAGAGAGCTCGGATTTTAGCAATTTTTCGAAGGTTTTTCAAGAAATTTATCGGGGTAAGTGATTATAACTCAGATTTGGCTAAAGTACATGAATCTATCATTGAATTCATAATTTAATTCGTGATTTGGGATGGAATTTGGGAAGAAAATTGTGAAATCTTTCAAAAATACAAAATGATGATTTGAAGGACCAAATGGTATCAGAATTGGATAATTTTCGTATGGATAGACTCGTGAGAGTATAAGGATTCTAGTTTTGTGAATTTTGTCAAATTCCGAGATGTGGGCCCGGGGGTCGGGTTTGACCAATTTCTGGAATTTTGTGGTAATTCGATTGTTTTCTCTTGGGCTTTGTTCCCTTAGCATATTGTGATGTATTTGTTCTGATTTTGGATAGATTAGACGTGCGTGGAGGCCAATTCGAGGGGCAAAGGCATCGCGAGCTAGAGAATTAGCTGGTTCGAGGTATGTAATGGTTGTAAATGATGTCCTGAGGGTTTGAAACCCCAGATTGCACATCGTAGTGCTGTATTGAGGTGAGACACGCACTGCGTGATGAGCGTGGGGTTTTTACTATTAAGGATTGTGACTTGGTCCATCCCGATTGATGATTTTATCGTGTATTTGACTGAAACTTATTTGTTATCGTCATGATTTGGGTTGATTGCCATATTTGGGCTTCGTGCCAACTATTTGAACCCTCCGAGGATTTTTATCACTAATTCCTCACTGTTTGACTTATTACTTGAACTCAGTCCTATTGATATTTATTGTTTTACAAACTCAGCCACTTTTATTCTTATTTCAATTTAAATGATGTTTTGGGCTAAGAACTACTGTTTTACTAATGCTCGAGGGGCTTGTGATGATTTTCGAACTGAGTGAGGCCGAGGGCCATATGTGAGGATATGCTGAGTGATATGAGGTCGAGGTCCTAAGATACTTTTTATTGCCACGAGATGGCTTGATATTGTGCTTGGGCCGTAAGGGGCCCCTCCGAAGTCTGCAACCCCACAGTGAGCGCGGGTACCCATCATGATTTGAGAGTGATCCTGAGGGGCTAATATTGTACTAAGAGTGATCCTGAGGGGCTGATATTGTACTGAGAGTGAGCTCGAGGGGTTGATATTGTACCGAGATTGAGCCCGAGGGGCTGATACTGTTCTGAGTGGTTGTTATTGTGCCCGAGGGGCGGATTTCTACTTGTTATTCACCTGCTAAATTACCTGTTTTACTTTGTTTAAAGGAACTTCATTTGATTTCTTCATGGATTTACTGCCTTAAGTAATTTTACTAGTTGATATAGAATTGCTTTGTGCTTTTACGTGTTTTCTTGCTTTCAGCCATTATTTATGATTATTACTCACTGAGTCGGAGTACTCACATTACTCCCTGCACCGTGTGTGCAGATTCAGGCATCGCAGAATCCGCTCCAGAGTGTTGATCCTCCCAGTCCAGGCAGTTTTTTCGGAGACTACGAGGTAGCTGTTGGCGTCCACAACCCCCGTGCCTCCCTTATCTTACTATTTTCATGTTCTTGAACTTCTGTAATGGATTTCGTATCTAGTAGACTGGTATCCGAAACTATTAGTTGCTCATGACTTGTGACACCCCGGTTTGGGCTGTGTCAGGATGGTTTCTACAGTTGTTATCGTTAATTCCACAAATTATGGTTATTATATCACGTTTTAGAACTACTTATGGTATTTAACTGTTTAAAAGAGGTGGTCTGTTATGGTCTGGCTGGCCTTGTTTCACGAGAGGCGCCATCACGACCGGGTTCGGGGAATTAGGTCGTGACAAGATAGGATTTTTGTAATGTTTAGATCATAGTTTAGTCTAGCTTCTTTTATTTCGTTATGGTGTAATAAGGAGTTCAGTAAGCAGTAGTAGCAGCAGCAACAACAATGAAATCACAGCTTCATGGTAGTCCCAGCTACCGAAACTTCCAGAACTACACTGACCTGATTCATTTATAGCCAAGGATATGTAGGCATCCTCCGAAGCAAGGTTCGGTCAGATTTTTCAAAAAATGCTTCTTTTAGAGTTTCAAATGGGCAAAAATCTCTCCTAATTGCTCATTTTGTCTTTGCCCGAAAACTCTTCATGTTTGCGAGCAAAGAGGGGCAGCTGTGAGCACGTGATTTCTGCCCTATATGAATTGCTCCTATAAAATAAATAATAAAATAGATTTTTTCCAATTATTTATCATTTTATAGGATTTGGTAGGATTTTTATTAATTGTTTGCATTTTTGTGCACGTTTAATTTTTATTTTAATTATGAAAAAATACCAAAAATATCATGCATTGCATTTAGGATTTGTTTTTATATTTTTAGAATTAACCAGTAATTATTTGCTTTATAAAAATTTGAAAATCACAAAAATAGCTCATTTTTACATTTTTTGTCTTTTACTTTTAGTTTATTGATTTTTCTCTTTTAATTTAGAATTAAGTAATGTTCACAATCTTTATAATTAGTTAATTAGTTTAATTTCACATTTTTTAGATAATCTAGGACTTTAATTTTAGGATTTTTAATTAAAGAAGAAGAAAAAGAAAAACAAAGGAAAAAGAATGAAAGAGGAATTTTAATATGAATTGGGCTAACTCTTGTACCCAAATCAGGCCAGAATCCTAGCCTAAAAATTACCCAAACCCGTCCAAACCAGAATCGAAGAACCAGACCCCTAATCCTTTTCCCCTTTCTCTGAAGAAGCAGCACTGCTGCTGATTTCTTTTTCTTCGTTCCCAGAAATAAAAAGAAAGGTCGAACCCCTCCAGCGCCCTTCTTCTTTCTTCTTCTTCATCTTCCCAAACACACGACACAGAGATGAAAAACAGAAAAAAAAATACAAACTAAGAGATTGATTGAGTTTGAGGGTGGCTTGAATTTATTGCTAAAGGTCGCTGGTTCAAGCCCTTTTCGGAGCTCATTTTCTTCTCATTTTCTCATACCAAAATCCAAATTCGATCTCTGATTTGAGGGCTCGACAACATAAACCTTTCTTTTCCCAAAACCAGAAGAGAAATTATAAAAAAAAGAATCTGGCATGTTCGGGTTTTATTCAACTGCTGTGCGTTTCTTTTCTTCTTTTTCTGGGATTTTTCTTAGTGGTTTGGGCTGTTGAAATTGCTGAATTTGGTGGATTGGCTCGTTTCTGGACTGCTGAACTTTGCTTGAATCGGTCGTCGCCTTCTTCATTGTAATATGAGTCAACATGTTAATATATTGAAGCTGTCATTCATTTAAAAGGTCACACTTCAAATTTTATTCTTCTCCCGACCTCCAGATGTTATGTCATGAATGTTGGTATTATTTGTTTGATTTGTCTTGCTGATGTACTTATGCTCTTTATTTCTGAATTAGCATATCAAAATGGATAGTTTGAACTATATCTGTGTTTGCTGCTTTGGTTCCACAAGTTTACTGTGAGAAATTGGTTTTATTTATTTGAAGAAAGTTTGATCCTTGGTCTCTCCATTATTAGCTTAATATATTGGAGAAATGAACGGGATTATAGAATTAATTTCATCGACTTGTGCAAGCTACATTATCTCTAGTACATTGCAAAAAAATTGGTTCATTTTGTGTATTGGGTCAATTTGTTGAAGTGGTTAAATATGACCTATTTTACTCGGATTCTCGTACTGATTTGGGCCTATTTCTTAATCGGCCAACTTTGATGGTCACTTATAAATTTGTAATGAGCATGAGGTCTAGAAAATTGATGTAGCTGAATTCATTTTGAATTGACTTTCTTCTATTATATTAGGCCTTATATGAGGCTTAATCCCAAATGACATGTATGTCTGTAACTTGACTATTAATAACCTTTGCTTCTTTTTTGAAAATGAAAGGTAGAACTTTTAATTCTTTGTCAAGTTAAGGCATCACACGAATTCCATGATCTACCACTGTTTCCAATCATCCCATACAATGTGTAGGAAATGACTCACAAACATCGTAGCTTGCTTTAGACGCGATCAATAATACATTATCGTGGTCATGGGTATGGTTCCCGTAGCATGGTTACGATACGTGAATCTCTATTCGGGTGTGCATTTATGTGACCCAAATTCAAATCTCAAACAACGTTAGATAAAATGTGTCATGGACCGCGGGTGCATTTTTGTGACGTGGTTCAAGACATGTTTTAGTTGACGTTGAATCTTTCTCCTAAAAAATAGTTAATTAAAAGCGGTTATAAAATTAAAATTGTACCATAGGTTAAAATATGTACTAAAATCAGATAATAGGCCAATTATAACAGTTGAGCGACCGTGCTAGAACCACGGAACCCGGGAATAACTAACACCTTCTCTCGGGTTAACAGAATTCCTTACCCGGATTTCTGTGTTCGCGGACTGTAAAACAGAGTGAATCTTTTCCTCGATTCGGGATTTGAACCGGTGACGTAAGACACCATAAAATTATCCCTAGTGGCGACTCTGAATTTAATAAATAAATAATTCTGTTTCGATTGTCACTTTAAGTTGGAAGCAACTCCCTTATGTCCCTTCCGGGGTGTAGGAAAAAAGGAGGTGTGACAGTAGGTTTGATAATACACATATGTATTCAGCCAGATTAAGATCCACATCTCCAATCAATGCTTCAAATTCAGACTTCATACATTTGACAAAAGGTCCAAAAAGATACCTAGTTACAACAATCAAAACAGGGAAAGTGAGCTTGAAATTTAAGAGGAAATAACAACAGTAGTTAGAAATAGAACAGTGATAAAATCAGTAAATCAAACCAAACTTCAAACCAATTTGAATCCTTTTAAATCCAGATACCCGACCTTGAAGCTTTTAGAAAATCTAACTCACAAAGGAATCAGAGAACCAAAAACCAAGCCAAATTTAAGCAATTTTCAGTACTTTTGCATTTGAAAGAAAACTCAACAGTTTCTAAAGTTTTTCTTCTCTGAAAAAAAATTCCCATTGAGAGTGAAGTAATCAGCCTTTTATAGAGAAGCTTTAGGGAAGCAAAAATAATTTCAGTTTTTGCCCTTTACTCCATTACAAATTCTCATTTTTACTAGTTAGTCCTTAGTTTAAAAATCTGTATTCTAAAACAGTCCCAAACCCACCTTCCTAGCAGCTTTCTAAGTTGGTTAGGCAAGATTCCCTTAACTAAAATCCCTAGACTACCCTTAAAACCCCTGTCAATTACCCAGTATACCAAATATGGGTCAAATCTGACCTAAGACTTAAACTCAAATGAATGGGCTGCTCTTGAAAATGGGTCAGAAATGACCCCAAAGCCCAAACCAAATTAGAAATCCATTTTGGTAATTCATGAGAAACAGAAGAAGAAGAAATAACTTGAATGATTTCAAAACTAAAATCTAGGTAAATGACTTTTTTCCTTTTTAAACTAACTAATGAGCTATAATTAAACTAAATGACCAAATCAATACAAAATCTAATTACGCTAAAATGTAAGACTAAAACAAAAATCAAAATCTTAACACGACCTAAACTAATGAACAACTTTTGAAACTTTTAAAAAGAAAAACTAGAAAGTAACGGAATAGATACGAACACCAATCAACCAAGGAAAAGACCTAGATTCAGAAATTAAAATTTTCACTAAATTCATCAGAAGAAACTAACTAAAGAAAAGTAGAAGAAAGAGAAGGGGAATAGATGGTGAAACAACAAAATGGACAGAAAAAATGAAGAAAAACTTACCAACTTAAACTCAGAATAACTCTGGATACCCTGATTTAAACGAAACTGATGCTAATCACTTGTTCTTTGTCAAGAACAAACGAACAACATCAATTTTGCGTTGAATCAGACTTCAAAACTGGAAAGACGGATGACTAGGTCATGCATGCCACAGATTCAAAGGAGGTTGATTTTGGGGCTTAGGGCTTCAACCTTAGATTCAAGATTCGAACCAATGTAGAGGGATTCGAGGGAAGTTAGTCAAGAATTGGGAAAGAGGAAACCATGGGGGTTTTGTGGTGTTAATGTGGGGTTGATTGGTGGTGGCACCGCCACCGGAGAAGGTGGGGGATATGGGGCAGCGCTAGGGTTTGGGTCTGATGAGGGAGATGAGAGACAGAAGTAGTACAATGTACTAGGTTAAATGAAGGGGTTCAAACATTTTTAAAGGGGAATGGGGAAATAATTTGGGGCCGTTGGATATGATGGAACGGAAGTCTCAGATTGTTTTGACTCCAGGAACTCCAAACAACGTCGTTTGGCTAATAAAAGAGACTGATCGGGTTGGGGCAATTTGGGCCTAGATTTGGATGAGTAATGGGCAAAATCGTTTGGGCCTGGGGGAATATAATTGAAATGGCCCAAACCAGACTTCTATTTCAATTTCTTTTCTTTTTCTTTTTTTTTTAATTTCAAAATTTCTTTCTTTTCAAATTAAAATTAAAACCTAAATTATCTCTTAAAACTAAATTAACCTACCAAATTATATTAATGACTCAACATAGTACTTACAATAATTAGTTAAATCTTAAATTTAAAGAAAAATTATAAAATTCTAAATTAAAGAGTTAAAATGCAAAATGAACTATTTTTGGGATCTTTTCTATTTTTGTAAAACAACTAATTCACTAATTTACCTAAAAATGTAACAATAAATCCTAAATGCAATGTTTTTTTGTATTTTTCATGATTTAAATAAAATTAGACATGCACAGAAAAATACAAATAATTAGAAAAATTCTACGATAATTCCTCAAATAACAAACAATTAAAAGAAAAATCTAATTCTTTGGGATTTTGTAGGAGTAATTCATGTGAGGCAAAAATCACGTGCTCACAACCATCAATAATATCAACATCCCGGCAAGGGAGATAACAAAGAAGGCAACAAATTTCCCGGCAAGGGAGGTAACATAATGATCTCTTCTCTTTCTCACTTTTACTTCACAATTCACATCACAACTCGAGCTAATGCTCTAAAGGTTCAATTATCACTTATACTTCCACAATTCGTATTACAACTTGAGCCAACGCTCCTCAATGTTCATAGGTCACAATTCCTTCCACAAACTTTACACAACAAATAGAAACCACCACCAAGGCATGAAAGATACAACAAAGTCATGATATTCACAATATAAAGACTCACGGGTATGCTAGATACCAACGTATAGATACTCGTCACCATGCCTATATGTCGCACTTAACAATTACCACATAGCAAATAGGACTCGACTCTAAATCCCTCAAGCTAAGGTTAGACAAAACGTTTACCTCGATGCCACGGACACAATTCACATTTCAATTATAGCTTTACCCCTTAGTTCCATCACCACTTCGTTCGTATCTAGTCACAAGTTACTTAATTACATCAATAAACGCTAAATGAATCAATTCGAATGCATGGAAATGAATTTCCCAAAGTCTTACCCAAAAAGTCAAAAATCGTCCCCGGACCCACATGGTCAAAACCTGAGGTTCGAACCAAAACCCAATTACCCATTCCCCCACGAACCCAAATATATAATTTGTTTTGAAGTCGGATCTCAAATCGAGGTCCAAATCCCCAATTTTTGAAAAACCTAGGTTTTACCCAAAACACCCAATTTCCCCAATGAAAATTATTGATTTTTAGTTGAAATCATGTTAAAAGATGTTAATGATTGAAGGAAATGAGTTAAAATCAACTTACAATCGATTTGGAAGAAGAGTTGTTCTTGAAAAATCGCCCTGAGAGTTTGTGTTTTGAAAAGATGTGAAAATGGGTTAAAAATTCGTCTAAGTATAAAAGTTACAGGTTGCAGATGTGGGAAATGCGAACAGGGTTTCGCAATTGCGAACCCCGACCTATGCTAGCTTGGGAATTGCAAAAAGACACTCGCATTTGCGAGTTGGGAATTGCGAGAGGGGCGTCGCATTTGTGACTACAGGCTGGGAGAAGGGGCATCACATTTGTGATGGATTTCCTCGCATTTGCGAGATAGAGTTGGCCTGGGCTTCCTTCGCAATTGTGACAAGCCACTCGCATTTGCAAGTCAATGCGAAGCCTTGGGGAGCCTGCAGGCCTGCTAAGCACAGCTGAAAATCTGCAATTTTTTTCTAAGTCCAAAATACACTCCGTGGCCTATCCAAAACTCATCTAAGCCCTTGGGGCTCCAAACCAAACATATACACAACCTCAAAAAAATTCTACGGACTTATTCGTGTAATCAAATAACCAAAATAACATCATGAACATCGAATAAAACCTCAAAATCAATGAAATTTCTCAAATTTTCTTTAAACATCAAATTTTGCATTTAAGGTCCGAATCACGTCAAATGGATTCCGTTTCTTACCAAACTTTACCGACAACACATATAAATCATATTGAACCTATACCGGACTCCAGAACCATAATACGAGTCGATACCACAGGTTTCACATAACATTTCACTTCCAAAAACCTTTATATTTTTCAGAAAACAATTTCTTTTAAAAATTCATTTCTCGGACTTGGGACATTGGAATTCGATTCCTAGCATACGCCCGAGTCCCATATTTTTCGACGGACCCTCCGAGACTGTCAAATTATGGGTTCGGGTCCGTTTACCCAAAATATTGACCGAAGTCAACTGAAATGCATTTTAAGCCAAAATTTCAATATTTTTCATAGATTTTCACATAATATCTTTCCGGCTACGTACTCGGACCACGCACGCAAATCTAGGTGATTCTGAAAGAGGTTTCTAAGGCCTCGAAATGTAGAATTTTATATATTACCGACTATTATTCATGGGAGCATCCCTATTGTTACTGATTGGTATTACTTATTTTTCTCCATCTTTTTCTTCTCTCTTCCTTCTCTTTCCTTTTCTCCACCTTCCACTTACTTCTTCTCCTTTTTCTTCTTCTCACCTATTCTGAGTAGATAGTCTATTGAAATAGCCTCTTTACCTTCATAAGGTATGGGTTAAGTCTGTATACACATTACCCTCCCCAAACCCCACTTGTAAAAATATATTGGGTAAGTTATTGTTATTGTTGTTCTATTATTATGTTAAAATAGTATGGGCTAGCCAGTTTTTGGATTGGTAATTAAAAAATAGCCAGCGTTTGTAAAGTTATTAAAAAATAGTCACTATTTTGCTGCAATACGGAAAGTTCCAGCATAATATATTGAAGATTGGAGCACATGTGTATGAACTTCCAGTATATTATGATGGAACTCTAGCACACGAAAAGTCAAGAATAATATACTGGAGATTGGAGCACCAATGTATGAACTTCCAACATATTATGCTGGAACTCCAACACACGGAAAGTTCCAGTATAATATACTGGAGATTGAAGCACCTGTGTATAAACTTCCAGCATATTATGTTGGAACTCCAACACAATATAAATTCTATGCTGGAAGTTCACATGTAAAAAATTCGAACTCCAACATATTATGTTGGAATATTTTCCGAATTCTGAACATTGTTTTTATCCTGATTTATCTTTACATGAAAAGTGGCTAAATTTCAATTAATTTTGAAACTGTGGCTATTTTTCAATTACCAATTGTAAATCTAGTTATTTTTGAATACCGCCCTATTATTATTTAGAGCTACTAAAATATTACATTTCTCATTTAGTAATATAACTTTCCACTACTGCATATCTCTCCCATTTAGGTATTTTACCATCATCTATATGTACACAATGCCATTTGGCACCTGAAATAATACAACATATTTTTTTCACTTGCCCTAATGCAATCCAGTTATGAAAATACCTCAAACTATTTCTCCCACCTTCGTGCACTACTATACTTCAAATGGATTCAACCAATTGGTTGTACGACATTATTCATACACATCTATCATCCACTCCCCATCACATCCCATCTACTATATTCATACCTTTTTCCCTATGGCATATATGGTTTCTAAGGAATAAACACATGTTGGAAATAAACGACTTCCTTTAAATATTCAATTACTAATTACTACGGCTGCAGAATATTATTACTTAATAAGTCACGAACAGAGAAAAAAGAATTGTCAATCCTTACCTCTATATATTAAATGGCATTCACCAGCTGTAAATTGCTATAAACTTAATATAGATGGATCTACTTCATTTTTCCATAAATAGTATGGCATTGGTGGAGTCTTTCGTAACCACCAAGGCAGTTGAGTTATGGGCTTTGCAGGACAATCAAAACCAGGTACCAGTGTACAGACAAAACTATTTGCACTACTTATGGGATTGAAAATAGCGGTGCAAAAAAATTTCACACCAATTGTCATCGAAATAGATGCCCAACAACTCATCGGTATATTTCAAATAATTTCTATGTATTATACTAACATTACTAATGATTGCAGTTTGTTACTTCTACAACTAGGTAGCCCATCCATCCAGCGTATATATAGAGAGCAGAATTGTGACAGTTTAGTTAAATATGGATCCACGTATGCAGAGCCTACCTACATACTTTTTTCACAACCACCACTTTTTGTTACACCTTATTTACATCAAGATCAACAAGGCACCCAACAAAGGAGGCTTGTACCTGTTTCAACACAGTTGCTCCCTACTATATCTAGTTTTTGTAATACTAATGTAATATCTACTTATGACTTAGTATATAGTAGTGATCCCCATGCTGGGGCACCTGTAGTTCCTATTATGCACTCTAGTCTAGCTACTACGATGCCTACGTAGCATCACGTTTGAGGTACTAGTACTCTTTAACTATCTATAATATATGTTCTTCCTGTTGACCAAAAAAAATATTTTGTTGAGCTGGCCCATTTGTTTATTTATTTGACAGCCCAAGTATAGGCCCAACAGTATCTAATTTTAGTTGGAATTTTTACCTCTTATACCAAAGGTTAATATCTTATTTATTTTAAATAAATACCATTTAAAAAAAATTATATTCTATAGATAACTTTTAAAGTTTATAGCAAAATATTTAATTGTGGTTACCTCCTAGCCCTAAGCCACTAAATACGCCCATCAATTAACTATTTTCTTTCTCTATGTACTTTGATACATCCCATTCTCTTCCCCCATCCCATCAAAATTTCCGATCTCCTCCTCCTTCTACCGGATTTGTGCAAAACCCACTTCAGAAATTGCTCCGGTTCCCGCATCCGACGACTGCAACGGCATATTCCTACAGTATGTTTTCACTTCCGGATCCAATATCAAACCCTCCGACCCAAAAAATCAACCCTACAAGGACTGCAACGTCATTTTGATTGTTTTCGGAAAATTTCGATTTTGATAAACTCCTAGGCTGTGATTTTTGATGTGTAATTTCGGTCATTGCTGAAGACTCTAGAGATTCTTCTTCCTCCATATGGAATATTAAACCCTAAACCCTTCCGTTGCAATTACAATTGCAGAAGATCTTCCTTATTTGCCTTCAATAACTTCGAACCATTGAACATTATCAAGGACTGTGAACTTCTCTTTGATAGCGTCCTTAAGAGATAGCCAGATTCTTCGTCCTTACGTTGCAATTACAATTGCAGAACATTATCACGCTGTATTTTCATGTATTTTATTGTATTTATTGCCTTTTTTTCATTGTAATTCAATGTATCTCGTTGTATTCCATGTATTTCATTGTATTCACTGTCTTTTTTTCTCATTGTATTTCAATGAGACTCGTTGTATTATATGTATTTCATTGTATTCACTGTCTCACTATATGCCATGAATGTATTCATATGTTTTTTTAATTAATATTATATTTATGTATTTAGATGTATTATATAATTTCTCTGAATGCTATGTTTTAGGGTATTTTTCGGTTGAGAATCTTTTCTATAACTGAAAATACAAAATTTGTATGTTATAATTGAGTTTGTTGAGTTATATTAGGAGTATATTATGTTAATTGATTCACTATCCATTTTAAAAACAGTGTAATTCCCTATTTCACGTCGTGAATACAGTCGAATATAATAATATGTCCAGCTGTAATCCCATGTTTCACTCCATGAATACAGTCGAATACACTCGAATACAACAACTGATTAGCTGGACTTCTCTGATTCACGCCTATTTTTGCTACTGTATTCATGAATACAATAGCTTAAATACATCAAATACATCTTATAACCACAGAAAAAAGTATCTATAATTCGTAATATAGCAAATGATATCTATAGATGACTAATTACTACTAAAAGATAGTGCTTTATGAAAATTAGCCGCTTGTCTCCTGATTTAGCCCATGGCCACTTCTACGAACTTTATACACAAAGTATTATGTAGGTCAATGTAGGTCCTTTACTGGTGTTGAGTTGGTGTTGCAAGACCAAGAACTAAAGAGGGATATTTAATTTAACTAGGAGTGGCATACGAGTGGGCCGAGTCAGATGTAAGCGGGTCGAAAATCGGATAATTCAAAAATGGATAAATTATTCGATCTGATCCATATTTAATACGGATAAAAAACGGATTATCCGACGGATAATATGGTTATCTATATTATCCATGACTTCTTGAATATAATCACTTTTGGGAGAATTTTTAGTCTTCCAACCTTGAGTAGCCCCCAATTTGAGGCTTTACAAATGTAAAAGATAAACACATTAGTTATCCATTTTCTAAGTGGATAATATGATATTTATCCATATTTAACCCATTTTTAAAAAATTCATTATTCAACCCATTTTTAATAAATATTATGAATAGATAACTGTTTTTTTAACTATTTTGCTAACTCTGAATTTAACTAATAAAAATGGAGGTGACGAAAATGGGTTGAAAGAATAGTTTTAATATGATAAAAAGGGCTTGTTCGTTCATTATCTATACTATTTAGGGAATTTACGTATAAGAAGAAGATAACTAATGGAAAAGTATAAGATGCAACAAACGGCATATATATAGAAAAGGTGATTGCTATTTATCTTTTTTCTCATTTTTTTGATATTTTTTTTTTCATATTCAATTGTTTAGGCCTCTTTAATAACATAATCCCATGTTCTAGCAATCGTAAAATTCTCAATATTCAAAACCGTGCCATTTATCATTTTCAATATTCTAATCACTAAATTGAATTGAATGTTGCAATTAAAACAACGAACTCACTAATTCCTCATCTCTTCTGTTGCGAATTTGGATACCTAATTCCTTTAATGTGTATATTTATTGTGGATCAATTAATATTTCTTTACCTCTTGTGTTCCATGTAGTTCTCTTACTCAGTTTTGTTTTGCTCTAATATATTGTAATTTCTTGAGTTGGGTCTAATAAATATTCGATATTTGTTTATCTTCATTTCAAATTTTACTTTGGAATTGTGCACTTTTCAATTCTCAATTACATCATCTCAGGTATATCTAGATATAATATTTATAACTTCTGTTTTCTGACCTGTATTTTATATTGGCATTTTTTAGAGGTGTAATTTTGGAGGTAAGTATGTTGCGATATCTTCTCAAGTTTTTATGAAGATGCTTCAAAGACAACAACATAAAACGAGAAAGAAGAAAAGAAAAGAAAGAAGGATACTATAATTGAGTAGATACAACTTGACGTGATAAGGTAAACGTGAAGAAGTGCCAAGGTTACCAAAAGAAGATCTATCAAGCTAATAATTTCATTCGAAAGTATGAAACTGTTGACACTTGGATTGCTCCCTCTTAGAAAGCTGGTAAATGTTTGAAATTAAATTATCTATTTAGACCCCTCTTCAGGCTTTCATATTTCTCATTCATTAAATTATCTATTTATAACATAGAAACTATTATCTTAATATAGGTGAAGAAAAATCAGGAAAACGAATTTATGACATAATTGATGTGCTGCAGGAAGGTATGTTTGATAAATAGCTTCATGTGGATAATTTTCATCATTGTATTCTGAAGATCAGAATTGCATGTTATAATTTTTAACTGTAGTAACTTTTTTCCTTTAAATAAAGTTTATTAGATTGCATCTTATTGAATTAGTTTCTTATAACTTATATGTGTTTATACAATTTAGTATAATGCTTTTTGAAAAAGTTTATAATACTAATATATAGAAAAAGCTAAAGGTTATTCGAATAGTCTTCTGTAACAAAATTAGAGATGCACAAGTATTTTCTAAATTAAATATATGATGATCAATTCTGAAACTAAATCTTGATCGATAGTTATGTTGCATTATATATTTTATTCTACATTGAACATCTTATTATATAAGTATCTTAGTTTTCGTTGTCCGCTATTTAGGTAAACGCTAGACTAACTGGGGAAAAAATGTGATTTAATCAATTTATAAAATTAATTTGTATGCATGTATATGCAAATTTATCTTGATATCGATTACTTTTACCAATAAAAAACTGTAATATAATATTTCTTTATGATCGCGGGAAGCGCGGATGAATTTACTAGTTTACTTATAAATCTGGTAAGCAATACTCCTTGTTTAAGGTGTCGGTTGCTTTAGTTTGTGATAACTTCATATCCTTGTGACGACCCGACCGGTCGTCTTAAAAATTTACGCCCCGATCCCCTATTAACTGTTTTTTCCAAGTTTATTTCTGCTATTTTGATTTGCCGGGATGTTCGGTTTTGAGTTTCGGAGACTTTTGGGACACTTAGTCCCTAAATGAGAGCTTAAGTGTTGGAGAGTTGACCGTAGATGGAGCAGTGTGAAGACGGACTCGAAATGGAAATTCGATGGTTCCGTTAGCTCTGTTGGGAGATTTCGGGCTTAGGGGCGCATTCGGATTGTGTTTTGGAGGTTCGTAACTAATTTAGGCTTAAAATGCCGAAAGTTGAATTTTTGAAGTTTCCGGTCCGATAGTGAGATTTTGATCCAAGGGTCGGAATGGAATTTCGGAAGTTGAAGTAGCTCCGTAGTGTTGAGTGTGACGTGTGTGCAAAATTTCAGGTCATTTGGACGAGGTTTGATAGACTTTTTGAAAGCATGTTTTTAGAGTTTTTGGAATTCTTAGGCTTGAATCCGATGAAAAATAGCTGTTTTGATGTTGTTTTGAGCGTTCCGAAGGTTAGAACAAGTTTGAATGATGTTTTAGGATTGGTTGGCAGGTTTGGTTGTGGTCCCGGGGGCCTCGGGTCTGTTCCGGATGCTCAACGGACCATTTTTGCACTTGGAAAGATTGCAGATTTTCTGTTGTTGTGTTGTAGAGAAAACCTTCATCACGTTCGCAAGGGGGTCTCGCGTTCGCGTAGAGCATCTGGGTGAAACAACTAAAATGTGCTTCGCGTTCGCGACATGGTCCTCGCGTTCGCGTAGGGTCTGCTCGTGTATGCTACGCTTTCGTGAGTGGACCTCGCGTTTGCGAAAGAGGAATTTGGCCAGCAGGACTTTTGTGCATCGCGTTCGCGATAATAGCCTCGCATTCGCGAAGGAGGAATTACCTGGGCAGATATAAGATTTCAAAATCAAGGGTTTAGCCATTTTTATAAAAACTTACGCTTGGGAGCTCGAATTTGAGCGAGATTTTAAGAGATATCGATTGGGTAACGATTCTAGGCTCCTTTTTGCTTGTAACTCATTAATCTAAACATGAATTCATCCTTTAATTTCGAAATTTATATGGAAATTGGGGAAAACTTCTTAGACCAAGAAATTGAGTTTTGATTGGGGTTTTACCATCGAATTTGGATAATTTTGGTATGGTAGACTCGTGAGAGTTTGAGGATTCTAAAACTATAAATTTTACCCGCTTCCAAGATGTGGGCCCGAGGGGCATTTTGGTCATTTTACATAATTTTGCGTATTAGCTTAGACTTTAATTGTAAAATCAGTTACTTGAAGTGTTATTTATATTATAAAATTTAATTGAATAGATTTGGGCCATTTAGAGTCGAGTACTCGTGGCAAGAGCATTTTGGATTGATTTTTGAGTCGGCTTGTCTAACCTTGTGTGGGGGACCTTCCCCGTAGGATTGGTGTATTTGGTAATTGAGATGCCTTATACGTGAGGTGACAAGTGCGTATTTGTGCTAATTGTTGGAAATCCGATTTTCTTAAAGTAATTAGTAGTATGTTTCCTTTCCTGTTTCTATTACTTGCACTATTAAGCCTGTTGTTAGCTTAGGAAAGCATGTCTACGTGACTTAATTGATTTATTTGCTCAACCTGTCTTACTTTACTTATGTGCAACATGCTAGGCTAGAATCACTTGTTGCCTTAATAAGAAATTTTTGGCATTTCTGTATATTTTTCTGTTGTTGTTGTGTATTTATTTTGGGACTATGGATGTGGGATTCCGATAGCTCCCCCTTGTCTGTTTATTTTGGGACTACGGATGTGAGATTCCGGTAGATCCCCATGCACAGTTGTATGGAAATACAGGAATGCACCCGGTAGATTCTCCCAGCATTGGATATTTACATTTGAGACTACAGAACAGGATTCTGGTAGATCCCTGCGCACTATGAGTTAGACTACGGGACGGAATCCCGGGAGATCCATTAGATATGTACATATGGGACTACAAAACGGTATCCTGGGAGATCCTCGATTGTTATTATTGGTGCTAAGCTGTATTTCCTTTCCGTGTTTACTTTGCTTCTGTATAATTGTTGTTGTCGTGTACATCCTATGTTATTTTACTGCTGTACTTATTTATACTGTTCTGTTCTATACTGTCGATATTTATATTTTATTTAACCTCAGTAGGGCCCTGACCTTCCTCGTCACTACCCTACCGACGTTATTCTTGGCACTTACTGAGTACCGCTGTGGTGTACTCATGCCCCTTCTGCGCATGTTTTTCATGTGCAGATCCAGGTACCGCTATTCAAGCCTACCATCCTTGAGGGAGGAGACTGCTCTAGAGACTTCGAGGTAAATCTGCCGCATCAGCAGATCGAGAAGTCCCTTTCTATTCCTGCTTTAGTATTTAGCCCTTCTGTATTTTTCTGTTCTTATTAGATATTCCAGAGTTAGAGTTATGTAGTATTGATCTTAGCTTGTGATTCGTGGGTTTTCAGGTCTTGGATTTACATTTTGGTTTTCAGAGTTGAATATGGTGTATGCCGAGTGGCACATTTAAACACTATTATTACTTTATTACTATTTAAAGTTGTTTTACTTCCGCAAATTTTGGTTTTTCTTCGCAATTTAGGCTTACCTAGTCGTAGAGACTAGGTGTCATCACGATGGTTTACGGAGGGAAAACCGGGGTTGTGACAAGTTAGTATCAGAGCTCTAGGTTCATAGGAGTCATGAATCACAAGCCGGTTTATTAGAGTCTCGCTGATTGGTACGGAGACGTCTGTACTTATCTACAAGAGGCTATGTAACTATTAGGAAAAATTTCCACTTCATTTGATTCCTTGTCGTGCGATATTTTGACATCACAATTCTAAACTTCTGTCTTCTATTCTCTCACAGATGGTGAGGACACGTGCTACCTGAGATGATCAGGCACCCACGCCCCCTACTGCAGCCGTCAGAGGCCAGGGCTGGGGTAGAAGCCGAGGACGCACACGTGGTGTAGCTAGAGCACATGCGCGAGCTGCCGCTGAGGTACCACCCGCAGTTCCAGCCGGAGTCCAGGCACCTGATACGCCTACTACTACTACTACTAATCCAGTCCTTTAGGAGGATTTGGCACAGTTCATGAGCATGTACACCACCTTGGCTCAGGCAGGGTTGCGTCCCCTTGCTGCAGCCATATCTCAGGCCGGGGGAGGAGCACAGACTCCCGCAGCCTGCACTCCTGAGCAGCGGGTGAATGTTGAGCAAGTCCTTGAGATTATTCCTGGACCGCCTGCAGTGCTAGTTCAGCCCGAGGACAGGGCAGCGGTTTCCAAGGAGGAGTAGCTGAGGCTTGGGAGGTTTAAGAAGTACAAGCCTCATGTATTCAGCGGTCTAGCATCGGAGGATGCTCTGGAATTTCTAGATGAGAGCTACCGCATTCTCCGTACCATGGGTATATCAGGATCGAGCGGGGTTTCCTTCACTACCTTCTAGCTTTGAGGAGCCGCCTATGAGTGGTAGCGCACCTATGATTTAGACAGTCGAGATGAGGCTGCTTCACTTACTTGGACTCAGTTTTCAGATCTATTCCTGAGAGAGTATGTTCCTCAAAGCCTCAGGGACGCATGGCGCATAGAGTTTGAGCATTTGCACCAGGGTGCTAGGACTGTCTCAGAGTATGCTGTTCGTTACACCAGTTTGGCTAGGCATGCACCATCCTAGGTTTCTACTGTCCGCGAGAGGGTTCGCCGGTTTATTGAGGGCCTTATTCCCAGCATCAGATCTAGCATGGCTCGTGAGTTGGAGATGGATATTTCTTATCAGCAGGTGGTGAGCATTGCTAGGAGGATTGAGGGTATGCATGCTAGGGATAGAGAGGACAGGGAGGCCAAGAGGTCTCGAGAGTCGGGCCACTTCTCTGGTGCCCGTGCCCCAGCTGCAGGACATCATGGTAGGGGTTATATGAGTCGCCCTGTTCATTCAGCTCTTCCAGCAGCCAGTAGTGCTCCATCTCCTCCTAGGCCTCAGGTGCCTTATTATGCACCTCCGGTTTCTAGCACGCCTCCTATGCGGGGCGCTTTCAGAGGTCAGTCCAGCAGACCTGGCCCGAGCTAGTCACAGCTGCCACATCCTCATAGAGCTTGTTTTGAGTGTGGTGACACATGCCATGTGTAGATGGATTGCCCTAGACTTGGGAGGAGTGCACCTCCAAAGACTTGTCAGCCACAGCGTGCCCCGCAGAGTTCACAGGCTATGATTACAGCTCCAGTTGCTACCCCACCTTCTCAGCTAGCTAAAGGTAGAGGTTGGGGAGGTAGAGGTCTCCCTAGATGGGGAGGCCAGGCCAGATACTATGCCCTTCCTGCCCGTACCGAGGCCTTTGCCTCCGATTCTGTCATCATAGGTATTATATTGGTTTGCCACAAAGATGCATCGGTTCTATTCGATCCAGGCTCTACTTACTCTTATGTATCTTTTTATTTTGCTCCGTATTTGGGTGTATCTCGGGATTCTTTGAGATTTCCTATTTATGTTTCTACTCCTGTGGGAGATTCTCTTATTGTGGACCGCGTTTATACATCGTGTTTGGTTGCTCTTATTAGTTTTGAGACCAGAGCTGATCTATTGTTGCTCAACATGGTGGATTTTGACATTATCTTTGGCATGGACTAGTTGTCGCCCTATTATGCTATTCTTGATTGTCACGCCAAAATCGTGACGCTGGCTATGCCAGGTGTACCGCGTGTTGAGTGGAGGGGTACTTTAGATTATACTCCTAATAGAGTTATTTCTTTTCTTAAAGCTCAGAATATGGTTGAGAAGGGGTGTGAAACATATTTAGCTTATTTGAGAGATGCCAGTATTGATACCCCTTCAGTTGATTTAGTTCCAGTAGTACGGGATTTTCCCGATGTGTTTCCAGCTGATCTTCCAAGAATGCTGCCTAATAGAGATATTGATTTTGGCATTGATCTGTTTCCGGGCACTTATCCCATTTCTATTCCTCCGTATCGTATGGCTCATCCTGAGTTGAAGGATCAATTACAAGAATTGCTTGATAAGGGTTTTATTCGGCCCAGTGTATCACCTTGGGGTGCTCCTGTCTTGTTTGTGAAGAAAAAAGATGGTTACATGTGTATGTGCATTGATTATTGCCAGTTGAACAAGGTTACAGTGAAGAACCGTTATCCTTTGCCTCATAATGATGATCTATTTGACCAGCTTCAAGGCGCACGAGTATTTTCTAAGATTGATTTGCGCTCAGGTTACCATCAGTTGAAGATTCGGGAGCCAAATATCCCGAAGATTGCTTTCAGGACTCGGTATGGTCATTACGAGTTCCAAGTTATGTAATTTGGGATAACCAATGCCCCAGCAGCCTTTATGCATTTGATGTACAGTGTGTTCTGGCCATATCTTGACTCGTTCGTCATTGTCTTTATTGATGATATTCTGGTGTATTCCCGGAGTCGGGAAGATCATAAGCAACACCTGAGTCATGTGCTTCAAACTTTGAGAGAGAAGAAGTTATATGCTAAGTTCTCAAAATGTGAGTTCTGGTTGGATTCAGTGGCGTTCTTAGGCAACGTGGTATCGAGTGATGGTATTTAGGTGGATCCGAAGAAGATAGAGGTCGTTCAGAGTTGGCCCAGACCATCCTCGGCTACCGAGATCCGCAGTTTCCTTGGTTTGGCAGGCTACTACCGTGGTTTTGTGGAGGGGTTTTCATCGATTGCGGCCCCTATGACCAGGTTGACCTAGAAGGGTGCTCCGTTCTAGTGGACGGAGAAGTGTGAGGCGAGCTTTCAGAAGCTCAAGACAGCTTTGATCAGAGCCCCAATTTTGATATTGCCTATAGGTTCGGGGTCTTATACAGTCTATTGTGATACCTCGAGGGTTGTCTTCGGAGCGGTGTTGATGTAAGACGGTAGGGTGATTGTCTACACGTCCAGACAGTTGAAGATACTTGAGAAGAACTACCATGTTCACAACCTTGAGTTAGCTGCCATTGTTCACGCCCTGAAGATTTTGTCCATTACTTATACGGTGTGTCTTATGAGATTTATACTGACCATCAGAGCTTGCAGCACTTGTTCAAGCAAAAGGATCTAAATTTGCGCTAGAGGAGGTGGTTAGAGTTGCTAAAGGACTATGATATAACTATTCTGTATCACCCGGGTGTGGTGGCTGATGCTTTGAGTCGCCGGGCAGAGAGTTTGGGGAGTTTGGCTTATTTACCAGCATCAGAGAGGCCAATGGCGATGGATATTCAGGCCTTAGCCAGCCAGTTTGTGAGATTGGATCTTTCGGAGCCCAGCCGGGTTCTAGCTTGCGTGGTTTCTCAGTGTTCCTTATTTGACTGTATCAGAGAGCGGCAGTATGATGACCCCCATTTTCTTGTCCTCAAGGACAAGGTACATCATGGTGATGCCGGAGATGTGACTATTGGTGATGATGGGGTATTGAGGATGCAGGGTCGGATTTGTGTACCTAATGTTGATGGGCTTCGAGAGTTGATTCTAGAGGAGGCCCATAGTTCACGGTATTCCATCCATCCGAGTGTCGCGAAGATGTATCGAGATTTGAGACATCACTATTGGTGGAGGCAGATGAAGAAAGATATAGTTGGGTTCGTAGCTCGGTGTCTCAACTGTCAATAGGTGAAATATGAGCACCAGAGACCGGGTGGGTTGCTTCAGCAGATAGCGATTCCGGAGTGGAAGTGGGAGCGGATCACCATGGACTTTGTAGTTGGGCTCCCACAGACTTTGAGGAAGTTTGATGCTATTTGGGTGATTGTGGATCGGCTGACCAAGTCCGCTCATTTCATTCCTATGTGTACTACTTATTCTTCGGAGCGGCTGGCGAAGATTTATATCTGGGAGATTGTTTATTTGCATGGTATTCTAGTGTCTATCATTTCAAATAGAGGTACTCAGTTTACATCATGGTTCTGGAGGGCCGTTCAGCATGATTTGGGTACTCAGGTGGAGTTGAGTACAATATTTCACCCTCAGATGGACGGACAGTCCGAGCGCACTATTCATATTCTTGAGGATATACTCCGTGCGTGTGTGATTGAGTTTGGAGGGTCTTGGGATCAGTTCTTACAATTGGCGGAGTTTGCTTATAACAACAGCTATCAGTCTAGCATTCAGTTGGCACCGTATGAGGCTTTATATGGGAGACGGTGTAGATCCCTGGTGGGCTGGTTTGAGCCGGGTGAGGCTAGATTATTGGGCACAGACTTAGTTCAGGGTGCTTTGGAGAAGGTTAATGTGATTCAGGATAGACTCCATACAACCCAGTCCAGACAGAAGAGTTGCAGACCGAAAGGTTCATTATATTTCCTATATGGTTGGAGAGCGGTTTCTGCTTTGGGTTTCGCCTATGAAGGGCGTTATGAGATTTGGGAGGAAAGGGGAGTTGAGTCCGAGGTTTATTAGCCCTTTTGAGATATTGAGGCATATTGGGGAGGCTGCTTATGAGCTTGCCTTACCTCCCAGCTTGGAAGGAGTTCATCCGGTATTTCATGTTTTGATGCTCCGGAGGTATCACGGTGATCTGTTGCACGTGTTGGATTTCATTTCAGTCCAGTTGGATAAGGATCTATCTTATGTTGAGGAGACAATGGCAATATTGGACATGCAGGTCAGAAAGTTGAGGTTAAAGAACATTGCATCAATGAAGGTTCCGTGGCGGGGTCAGCCGGTCGAGGAGGCAACCTGGGAGGCCAAGCAATATATGCGCAGTTATTACCCTCATCTTTTCACTACTTCAAGTATGTCTTTATGCTCATTCGAGGACGAAAGAATGTTTAAGTGTAGGAGGATGTGATGACCCGACCGGTCGTCTTAAGAATTTAAGCCCCGATCCCCTATTAACTGTTTTCCCCGAGTTTATTTCTGCTATTTTGATTTGCCGGGATGTTTGGTTTTGAGTTTCGGAGAGTTTTGGGACATTTAGTCCCTAAATGAGAGCTTAAGTGTTGGAGAGTTGACCGTAGCCAGAGCAGTGTGAAGACGGTATCGGAATGGAAATACGATGGTTCCATTAGCTTTGTTGGGTGATTTTGGGCTTAGGGGCGTGTTTGGATTGTGTTTTGGAGGTCCGTAGCTAATTTAGGCTTGAAATGCTGAAAGTTAAATTTTTGAAGTTTCCAGTCCGATAGTGAGATTTTGATTCGAGGGTAGGAATGGAATTCCGGAAGTTGAAGTAGCTCCGTAGTGTTGAATGTGACGTGTGTGAAAAATTTTAGGTCATTTGGACGAGGTTTGATAGACTTTCTTATCGAAAGCGTGTTTTTAGAGTTTTTGGAATTCTTAGGCTTGAATCCTATGAAAAATATGTGTTTTAATGTTATTTTGAGCGTTCCGAACGTTGGAACAAGTTTGAATGATGTTTTAGGATTGGTTGGCAGGGTTGGTTGAGGTCCCGGGGCCCTCGGGTGTGTTCTGGATGCTCAACGGACCATTTTTGGACTTGGAAAGATTGCAGATTTTCTACTGTTGTGTTGCGGAGAAAACCTTCATCACGTTTGCGAGGGGGTCTCACGTTCGCGTAGAGCATCTGGGTGAAGCAGCTGAAATGTGCTTCGCGTTCGCGACATGGTCCTTACGTTCGCATAGGGTCTGCCCATGTAAGCTACGTGTTCACGAGTGGCCTCACATTCGCGAAAGAGGAATTTGGCCAGCAGGACTTTTGTGCATCGCATTCGCGATAGTAGCCTCGCGTTCACGAAGAAGGAATTACCTGGGAAGATATAAGATTTCAAAATCGAAGGTTTAGCCATTTTTATCAAAACTTAAGCTTGGGAGCTCTGATTTGAGCGAGATTTTGAGAGATTTTCAGAGATATCGATTGGGTAACGATTCTAGACTATTTTTTGCTTGTAACCCATTAATCTAAACATGAATTCATCCTTTAATTTCGAAATTAGTATGAAAATTGGGGAAAAGTTCTTAGACCAAGAAACTGAGTTTTGATTGGGGATTTGACTTCGGATTTGGATAATTTTGGTATGGTTAGACTCGTGAGAGTTTGAGCATTCTGAAACTATAAATTTTACCCTATTCCGAGACATGGGCCCGAGGGGCATTTTGGTCATTTTATATAATTTCGCGTATTAGCTTAGACTTTAATTGTAGAATCAGTTACCTGAAGTGTTATTTACATTATGAAATTGAATTGAATAGATTTGGATCATTTGGAGTTGAGTACTCGTGGCAAGAGCGTGGTTTTAGATTGATTTTTGAGCCGGTTCGAGGTAAGTGACTTTTCTAACTTTGTGTGGGGGACCTTCCCCTTAGGATTGGTATATTTGGTAATTGAGATGCCTTGTACGTGAGGTGAAGAGTGCGTACTTGTGCTAAATGTTGGAAATCTAGTTTTCTTAAAGTAATTACTAGTATGTTTCCTTTCCTGTTTCTATTACTTGCACTATTAAGCCTGTTTTTAGCTTAGGAAAGCATGTCTAAGTGACTTAATTGCTTTATTTGCTCAACCTGTCTTACTTGACTTATGTGCAACATGCTAGGCTAGAATCACTTGTTGCCTTAATATAAATTTTTTGCCATTTCAATATATTTTCCTATTGCTTCTGTGTATTTATTTTTGGGACTGCAGATGTGGGATTCCGGTAGCTCCCCCTTGTCTGTTTATTTTTGGACTACGGATGTGGGATTCTGGTAGATCCCCCTGCACAGTTGTATGGAACTACGGGAATGCACCAGGTAGATTCCCATAGTACTGGGTATTTACATTTGGGACTACAGAACGGGATTCTGGTAGATCCCCGCGCAATATGAGTTGGACTACGGGATGGGATCCCGAGAGATCCATTAGATATGTACATATAGGACTACAAGACGATATCCTGGGAGATCCCTGATTGTTATTATTGGTGCTGAGCTGTATTTCCTTTCCGTGTTTACTTTGCTTCTGTATAGTTTTTGCTGTCCTATGCATCTTGTGTTATTTCACTACTGTACTTATTTATACTGTTCTGTCTTATACTATCGATCTTTATATTTTATTTAATCTCAGTAGGGCCAGAACCTTCCTCATCACCACCCAACCGAGGTTAGGCTTGACACTTACTGAGTACCGTTGTGGTGTACTCATGCCCCTTCTGCGCATGTTCTTCATGTGCAGATCTAGGTACCGCTACTCAGGCCTACCATCCTTGAGGGATGCGACTGCTCTAGAGACTTCGAGGTACATCTGCCGAGTCCGCAAACCGAGAAGTCCCTTTCTATTCCTGCTTTAGTATTTAGCCCTTATGTATTTTTCTGTTCTTATTAGACATTCCGGAGTTAGAGCTATGTAGTATTGATCTTAGCTTGTGATTCATGGGTTTTCGGGTCTTGGATTTACGTTTTGGTTTTGAGAGTTGAATATGGTATATGCCGAGTGACACATTTAAATATTGTTATTACTTTATTACTGTTTAAAGTCATTTTACTTCCGTAATTTTTTGTTTTTCTTCTGCAATTTAGGCTTACCTAGTCGTAGAGACTAGGTGATGTCACGATGGTTCACGGAGGGCGAACCGGGGTCGTGACAACCCAACCTTGGAATTTTCTGTTTTTCTTTCTTGTAAATGGGTCAAAAATATTTTTTTCCTATGCAAATAGGATCATATATAACCTCCGTTATACTATATATCCATCAAAATTCCCTGCGTCATAAAACTGGTAGAAAATACCCTTCCTCCGTTAGAACCTCCACCATGTCCAACACCATCCCACGTGGGATGACATTTTGCTGTGATAAACGCGACATGGCAATTTCACAGCACCTCCTCAACCCCATCCCCGACCCCCACTTCTTCCTTCACCGCCACCTTCCCCTTCAGCTAACCACCATCGTCAACATCACTCAACTATCATAATCACTACCACCACTTTAAACCCACTACCATAAACATTCATCAGCTACCCCTTCTCTCTACAATTTGAGATACATTCAATCACCAAGTTCTAACTCCCTTTCAATTCTTTTCCTATTAGCATAGAACTTCATTCTGTGTTATGCCTTCTCCGGATCTCCTTCAAAACTTTTGTTAGAATTTGTCGTTCTTGTAGCCATTGATCAACTGCAGCAACTTTAGACTGCGACACTAGTCAAATGTCAATTGAGGAGGGTTGTATCCATAAAACCCTTGAAGGGAGTCATCTGAGTGCCTGTATGATAATTAGAATTGTACCAGAACTTAGCTAGAGAGATCCATTTGCTCCAATCACAAAGTCTATGACCAGTCATGCACTTCAAGTAATTCTCTAGACATTGATTCACTCTCTCAGATTGTCCGTCTATTTGGGGATGATATGTAGAGCTGAAATTCGATACATCCTTCAATTCTTTAAACAGTTCCTTCTAGAATAGACTTAAGAACACCTTATTTCTATCACTGACAATACTAGTAAGTGTAAGCCATGCAATTTGTAAACATGGTCCATGAAGACCCTAGCAACCTGCATAGTAGTAAAAGGATGTGCAAGAGATAAAAAATATGCATACTTGCTGAATCTATCTACTATGACAAAGATAGTGTTCCTTCCTTCGAATTTGGACAGACCTTTAATAAAGTCTACTATTTTGTGTTCTCAAGATGTTGATGGGAATGGTAGTGGTTGCAATAGTCCTGAGTAGGCTACATGCTCTCCTTTACACCTCTAACAAGTATCACATTCCAAAACCACTTTCTTAACATCAGTTATCATTGAAGACCAATAGAAAATAGACTTAATCCTCTGCAAAGTAGCACTGACTCCAGAGTGTCCTCCCGAGCTTATGGTGTGAATGTTTTTTACTAGTTATGTCTCGACTGATTACCACTTCCAATCTAAACCTTACCTTTATATTTCAACATCCCATTTTGCAAGGCCACATTCTCTACAACTACAAGGTCAATAAGGATTTGAGTAAAAATATGAGTTACTTCTAGATCTCCTTCGTAGCTGCTAATGATCTCCTCCACCCACTTAGTTTGTACTTCAGAAAGGATATTACAATCAAAACTTGTCTTATGCATTTTAGAGTGTGCATCAACTATAGTATTTTCAGTACCCTTCTTATATTGTATGTTGTAATTGAGGCCCATCAATTTAGTCAAGCCTTTATGTTGCAGAGTAACATATATCCTCTAGTCCTTGAGGAACTTAAGACTAAAATGATCAGTCTTAATGATGAAGTGATTAGGGTGTAGATAATGTCTCCATTTATCAACTGCCATAAATAAGGCCATCAACTCTTTTTCATAAGCTGTTAAACCTTGGTGTTTCACACTCAATACTTGGATTAAATAAGCTAAAGGTTGCTTATCTTGTAACAACATAACACCAATACTTGTACCACATGCATCCACTTCCACAATAAAAGTTTTACTAAAATTTGGCAATGCCAACAAAAGAGTAGAAGCCAATTTCCTCTTCAACTGTTGAAAAGACTTATCTTCTTCTTAACCCAATTTAAAAGCACCTTTTTTAACAGAGATGTCAAAGGTTTTCTAAGTTGAGCATAACCCTTAACAAACTTCCCATAATAGCCAGTAAGACCTAGAAATCCTCTCAGGTCTTTGATGGTTTTGGCTGAAGCCAGTCCAACACTGCAGCTACCTTGCTAGGATATGTCCCTACCCCTTCAGATATAACATTCCCCAAGTACTCTTTTATTCTGAGCAAAGTCACATTTAGATTTCTTAGCAAATAACTGATTCTCCCTCAATAATTGTAGAACAATTTGCAAATGTTTCAAATGATCCTTTAAAGACACACTGTATATAAATATGTCATCAAAGAATACAAGTATAAACTTTTTGAGATAAGGACCAAAAACTTGGTGCATCAAAGATTGAAAAGTTGTCGGTGCATTAGAAAGCCCAAAAGGCATCACCCTGAACTGCCATAAGCCATGGTGAGTTTTGAAAGCAATATTGTGCTCATTTTATGTCTTCATCCGGACTTGGCGGTATCTTGATCTCAAATCCACCTTAGAAAATACTTTGGACCCATTTAGCTCATCCAATAGGTCTTCCACTATTGGAATAGGGTATTTGTTCTTAACGATCAATGAATTGAATCTCATGTAATCCATACATAATCTCAAGGTATTGTCTTTCTTCTTTACTAGTAAGGCAGGAGAAGCAAAACATGAATGACTAAGAACAATAGTTTGGGATTTTAGCATCTCTTCAATGGTGTTTTCAGTAGTATTCTTTTAATCAAATGAGTATTTATACGGCCTCAAATTGAAGGGTTGTGCTACTGGGACTAATGGTATTGAATGATCACAAGTTCTTGGTGGAGGTAGCCCTTTAGGTACATCAAACACATCCTGGTACTTCTGTAATATTGATTCCACCTTCTTAGGCAACTCAATCTTAGTTTCTTTTTCATGATTGGACTTCAAGAACCAATTTGAGGGGGACAACCTGTATCTTGATAAAGTTTCTTTTTCATGATTGGACTCAATCTTAGTTTCTTTTTCATGATTGGACTTCTGTAAATGTAGCAAATGGGCAAACAATATACTGTGATAAAGTTTATCCTCAATTTGGTGGCAAATGCAAGATGAATATTTTTGTTTTGATATGGGAGTATTGAGGGTGGGAGGGTGTGAATTGGTTCTTGGGATGAACTTGCTGGATATGTTTCCATCTTTTATCCTAAATACCAGTCCCCCTAGTTTCTTTTATCCCAAGAACCAATTCACACCCTGCCACCCTCAATACTCCCATATCAAAACAAAAATATTCATCTTGCATTTGCCACCAAATTGAGGATAAACTTTATCACAGTATATTGTTTGCCCATTTGCTACATTTACTTTCCTGGCACATGGAATCACCTCTAATTTGAAACTATTAACCACTTGGGGATCTATAAAACTGTGAGTAAACCCGGAGTCAATCAAAATAGATAAGAGGATATTCTTTGCATAACCTAAAATTTTGGTTGTAGAGGAAGAACTGGGTATCCCCATATCCACACAAAGAGATATTTTAGCTTGCACTTCCTACTGAACTTCCTCTCCTACAACATTCTTGTTTCCACTAGCTTCACCCTCTTTTTGCAGAGCCTGCACTTGTTCCATAACTTGCATTTGGGCTTCTGGAATCTCACCTTCCCAAGTGATGGTATTAAGTGTTTTGTGCTTACATTGGAGGCCAGTGAAATACTTCTCATGACATCTATAATAAAAATATTTATCGTTAGTGGCATCAAAAATAATGTTTTTTGTTTGAAAGAAACTCTTGGTCTAGGAACAATGGCCTTATTTTTGAATATTTGGCTGTTTTGAGGTTGGTTATAGGTTCCTTGTTAAGACACAATGGCTCTATAATTGGTTTGAGGGTGATTTGGGTGATGGGATATTCTAGGAGTAGTGTTTTTGGTCAAGGCTATGAATGATGCTTCATAGGATTTAGCTATTTCATATGCATCCATTAGAGATGCATGATTGGCTAAACCTACTAAGGGCTTTACTTCAGGTTTTAATCCGCTAATGTAACTAGCAATAAAATGAGTTTCATTCAGAAGAGGGTTTACAGTAACATATAGGATTTGAGTTCATCAAAACTTTCTTGATAGCTATCCACACTTCCAGTTTGCGCGCTATTGTTGAACTCATCAACAATATCAATGGGTGTGATATTTCCAAATCTACGACACACCTTAGCACAAAATAGTGGCCAGTTGGTACCCTTTTTCTCTAAGATGTAGCTATCAAACCATACATAAGCTTTATCCTTCATGTGTACTGATACATAGCCATTTTACTCTGTTCCAGAATTTGATAGATCTCAACAAACTGCTCACACTTCCTTATCCAACCTCTAGGATTAAATCTTATGAACTCCGGAAAATTGATTTTTGCTTTAAGAGGTTTTGCAAGTGATTCTGGAGAGGGAGTTGTCACGACCCAAAATCCACTAAGGGTCGTGATGACACCGGGCACCGCTGTCAGGCAAGCCAACCAAATTACTTAATTAAATTCTCATTTAAAATATTCCGAAATTACTTCTTTTATACATTTAAACAGTACTTTGCAAATTCCTCTAAATAAATAATGAAACATTTAACAACTTTTTAAAAATTTCTGAATAAACCCATAGACATTCCAAAACCTGGTGTCACAAGTGCATGAGCAATTTCTAAGAAATAATGCAATACAACAACCGTCCGGATTATAATATTGGATAGAAAATAAATACAGTAATTTGAAAGCGACTTGCTGGCTGCGGATCATCTTGGAAATGTAGTTCACCTATGAGTAGGAAAATAACGTGTACCCAATGAGTATCCCGTCTAATCTCGAAGAAGTAGAGATGAGAGGTCGACTTCGACACTTACTAGTGGTCCAATAATGATATATTATTAATGCGAATAATCATGGATTTATTAAGAATGACAGTAATTTCAAATAAGTCACGAACAGGTAAAAGTTCCTTTTTATATTAAAGGTCTCCGGATTCATAATCCATTAGTTTTCAATTATCTCAACTCGGGGAGAGCAAATATCAATATCAATAAATCTCAAGGCAAGCAATACAAGCATGTGCAAATCATGCCGAGGTCGTACGACCCTATCCAACAATATTTAAATTGTACACTGCCGAGGGTTGAATGGCACGAACCATAGATGCATCTATTACCCCGTTTGTGAATCATACATGCGACGCGGTCAAATATAAATAAACAAAACAATCATTCAATCAAGAATTCATTAAGGAATAACTATCCAAGGAAAAGCCAATTCTCTTTTAACAATTCAAGAAAATGAAGTTTAATCTTTTTAGAAATTCATTTACTGGTTCGATGTGATTTAAGCAATTCAAATTGTCAATAATATTACAAATATTCCAAGTATAGCATGCTTTTGGGTCCTAGACTACCCTGACTTATACATATTAGTAACTACGCACGGACTCTCGTCACCTCATGCGTACGTAGCCCCCCACAAATAGGAGCACATAACCAATTATTTCACATATGGGGACAATTCCCTCTTACAAGGTTAGAAAGGAGACTCACCTTGCTTCAAAGATCCATAACTGGCATTCCACGCTCTTCCGAAGACTCGCATCGATGCACAATGCTCCAAATCTAGCCAATAATTATGCAAATCCATTAATATATGTTCAATTACTCATTACAATCCAATTTATAACAATTACGAATCCTCGATCGAAAAGTTGACAAAATTTCCCTTGGCCCACGTGCCCAGATTCCTAAATTTTTCGAAGATAAAGTTTACCCATGAACTCACGGACTCAAATAACTGATTTTCTCTTCATTCCTTACCCAAAATCGTGGTCAAAATCCAAGAATACGAATTTTCTATGTTTCCCCTCAAACCCCAAGTGTTCTACAAATTTACGTGCTAAAATCCATACATAATCGATATATTTAACTCAAGATATGTGGGATTATCTTACCTTATCATTGATGATGAAAATCCCCTCTTGAAACTCTCCAAGAATCGCCCAAGCCAAGAAAATATGAGAGAAAATGGCCAAATCCCGATTTTAAAAGAACCATTCTGCCTCCAGCACTTCCGCACCTGCGGTCCCTCGGCCGCTTCTGTAGTTCCGCAAATGAGGAACTTCTACCACTTTTGCGGATATCTCACCAGGCCCTCCCTTCCGCTTCTGCGACTCAACCATCGCAGGTGCAGTCCCGCTTTTGCGGCTTCTCAACCGCATCTGCGACCCTCTTTACTTTTGGACCAAACCGCTTATGCGGCTCCTCTGGTCGCTTCTGCGGCTCCACACCTGCGGCCCAATTCTCGCAGGTGCGGTTATACCAGCAACCAGCAACTTCAGCCTTCTAAAAATTCCATTTTCGATCTGTTAACCAACCGGAATCCACCCGAGGCCCCCCAGAACCCCAACAAATTATACCAACCAGTCCCAAAACACATTACGGACTTGCTCGAGGCCTCAAATCATATCAAACAATGCTAAAATCATGAATCAACCCCCAATCCAAGCTTTATGAACTTTGAAATTTCCAACTTCTACTTTCGATGTTTAAACTTATCAAATCACGTTCGATTGACTTCAAGTTTTGCACACAAGTCATATTTGACATTACGGACCTACTCCATCTTTCAGAATCGAAATCCGACCCCGATATCAAAAAGTCAACTTCCGATCAAACTTCTCAAAAATCTTCAAATTTCTATCTTTAGCCAAATGACTCCAAAATGACCCACGGACCTCTGAAGTCACTTCTGATCGCGCTCCCAAATCCAGAATCACCATACGGAGCTACTCTCAGACTCGGAATCCCAAACGGACATCGATAACATTGAAATGCACCTCAACCCAAACTTATGAAATTTCTTCCAAACCGCTAACTTCCACAATTGGAGCCAAAACGCTCCCGGGTCATCCAAACCTCGATCCGGGCATACGCTCAAGTCCGAAATCATCATACAAACTACTGGAACCTTCAGATCCAGATTCCGAGGTCGTTTACTCTAAAATCCAATCTTAGTTAATTCTTCCAACTTAAAGCTTTCGAAATGAGAATTCACTTACCAAATCAACTCCGAACTTCCCAAAATTCAATTCCGACCACGCGTACAAGTCATAATATCTGAAGTGATGCTGCTCATGGCCTCAAACTGCTGAACGACGTGCTAGAGCTCAAAATGACCGGTCGGGTCATTACATGATTTAATTCGTAATAGAGTGTCACGACCCAATTTCTCCCTTCGTGAACCGTCGTGACAACACCTAGTCTCTATGACTAGGTAAGCCTAACACTTTTGCGGAAGTGAAATTAAAGCATGAACATTAACTACTAACAGTAACAAATATCTAATAAGCAACTAAATGCCACTCGGCATATACAATTATCACCTCTGAAAATGTACAAAAATTTTTCCAAAACCCGGAATACCGTAAGTCACAAGCTACTAAGAAGTCTTAACCGTTCTATACATCATCTCTACAGAAAGAAAGAAAAATGAACATATGAGGATAGAGGAGGACTCCAAGGATCTGCGGGCGCCTTGGCAGATGTACCTTGAAGTTTCCAATAAGCAGTAGCGACTACAACTAATGATGAGACTGGTAAGATGAATCTCGATATGCACACAAAAAATATGTGAAAGAAAGGGCATGAGTACATCACAACGGTACCCAATAAGTGTCAAGCCTAACCTAGGCCGAGTAGTGACGAGGTCAGGTCAGGGCGCTACTGGTATAAATATAATTAAATAAAATAGAATGAAATATCACAATAAAATAGATACAGAAATCTAACAGAGATAGAATAAATGAAAGAAAACAGCTCATAACAAAGTGATAATAACAAGGGATCTCCCGAGATATCGTATCGTAGTCCCATGTGCAGGGGGATCTCCTGGAATACCGTTCCGTAGTCCCAAAGTAAATATGCAGTACAGGGGCATCTCCAGGAATACCGTTCCGTGGTGTCAAAGTAAATATGCAGCTCAACCAGCAGGAATAACAATTACAACAAGAGGAACCTACAGTTTTAGACTAAGTGCAAGTAAAGAAAGGCAGGAAATTTCATTAAACATGTTGCACAGAGTTCAAATAGGCAGCTAAAACACGTAGGTATGCTCTTCTAATCTAAACAGGATTGTTACATATACTAGAGTAGTTCAAATAAGGAAAAACAAGTTATGACTTAGTGAAAAAATGGAGTTTTATAGCAAATAGCTCGTGTACATACTCGTCACCTCACGTACACGGCGCTCACATATCAAACAGTACCAAATCCTAAGGGGAGTTCCCCCACACAAGGTTAGGCAAGACACTTACCTCGAACCAAACTCAAATCAATCTGTCACAATGATCTTTCCATGAATATCCAGCTCCGGATGGCCCAAATCTAGCCAAATCAATTACATAACATAAATAAAGCTACAAGAAACTAATATAACTAATGAAATCGAAGCTAATGCAAGAAATTGAAAAAATCGTCCAAAAAGCCTCCCTGGGCCCACGTCTCGAAATCGGATAAAAGTTACCAAATATGAACACTCATTAACTCACGAGTTCACTCGTACCAAAATTATCCAAATCCGATGTCTAAATCCCAATCAAAACTCAGAAATTCGGTTAGGGAACTTTTCCCCCATTTCCCCAACTTTTTCCTTTTGAATGGTCTTTCAAGTGCCTCTCTAGATAGGTCCTTTGTAAGTGGATCTTGTCACTAGATAGGCCCTTTGTACTAACAATTTCTCATTTTAATTATTTTGAAAACAATTCCTTTAAAAAAATAAATAATAAATAATAAACTCCGCTTGATAAACAAGAATGTCTTTACAAAACTACTGAAAAACCCCGTGATCACCCCAGAACCTGGTGTCACAAGTGCATGAGCAATTTCTAGGAAATAATGTAGTACAACAACCGTTCGGAATACAATATTGGATAGAAAGTAAATACAGTAATTTGAAAGAGGCACTGCTGGTTGCGGTTCGTCTCGGGAAGTGCAGCTCACCTAAGTCTCTGTATCAACCCGTGTCGCTACGCCCACAAGGCCACTAGAGATGCATGTGCGTGTGCAACAAAAATGCACAGCAAGTGTAGTATGAGTATGAAAACAACGTGTACCCAATGAGTATCCCGTCTAATCTCGAAAAAGTAGAGATGATAGGTCGACTTTGACATTTACTAGTGGTCCAATAATAATATAGTGAAAATGTGAGGAAATCATCGATTTCTATAAAACAATTATAAACTCGTAAAACCAGATAGTAGGTAAACAACATCTCAAATAAATACGGATTTCCAAGTTTTACTTTTCATTAGGCTTATCAACTATGTCTGGCTAGGGAAGGCAAATATTATCACATAACATTCTCAGGCAAGCAATACAAGCATGCACATATCATGCTGAGGTCGTACGGCCAGATCCAACAATATTTAAATTGTGCACTGCCGAAGGTCAAACGACACGAACCATAGATGCATCTATTTAATCTACTGAGGCATTCGGCCCGTTCCAAAAATAAACCCACATAGACAGTCAATCAAGAAGTCAACATGGAACAATTATCTAAAGAAAAGCCAATTCTCTTTTAACAATTTAAGAAAATGAAGTTTAAATCTTTTTTAGAAATTCATTTACTAATTTGATGTGATTTAAGCAATTCAAGTTGTCAATAAGATTACAAATAGTCCAAGTATAGCATGCTTTTAGGGTCCTAGACTACCCGGACTTAAACATAATAGTAGCTACGCACGGACTCTCGTCACCTCGTGCATACGTAGCCCTCACAAATAGAAGCACATAACAAATTATATTACCTATAGGGACAATTACCTCTTACAAGGTTAGAAAGGAGACTCACCTCGCTCTGAAGCCTATATCCCGATTCAAGAACGCGCTCAAACCTCTAATTTGGAGCCGAACGATCCAAAACTATTCAAATAGGGTAAGAACTAGTCAGTACATGCTCAAAAGTTCATATTCTAATTATTAAACTAATTTCCCCATCCTAAATGCAAGGTTCCTAAAATTCATCCCCGGGCCCACGTGCCCAGATTCCAAAATATTTCGAAGGAAGTTGTTCTCCATAACCTAAGGATCAATAATATATGAATTCTAATCCATTTCATAACCAATTTCATGGTAAAATCTAAGTTTTATTAAAATCCTAGGTCTAGCTCTAACCCCTTGATTTCTCCAAATCTTTAGGTGTTAATCTACCCAAAACTCGAGTGTTAAACTTAAAAATAAGGGGGATGAACTTACCTCACGATTCTATGTGGAAATCCCTTCTCAAGAGCTCCAAAATCGCCCAAGAAATGAGTGAAAATGAGCAAAAATGGCCTAGAGCCCGAATAAATGAAGGCCACTGCCTTCTGCGATTTCCGCATGTGCGGTCCTGGAACGCACCTGCGACCACCGCTTCTGCGAAAGGAAGACCACTTCTGCGGTCTGGGACGCTTCTGCGGATAGGCCCAACGCTTCTGCGGATTTAGGGCTGCATTTGCAGTCTTGGGCTACCTGGCCTTGGGTCGCTTCTGCAATAGGTGGACCGCAGGTGCGGTTATGACAGCAACCAGCAACTTCAGCCTTTTCCAAAAATTCCATTTCGTTCCGTTAACCACCCGAAATCCACCCGAGGCCCTCGGGACCCCGTCCAATCATACCAACCACTCCCATAACACATTACGGACTTGCTCGAGGTCTCAAATCGTATCAAACATCGCTAAAACCACGAATTGACCTCCAATCCAAGCTTTATGAACTTTAGAATTTCAAACATCTACTTTCGATGTTTAAACCTATCAAATCACGTCCGATGGACCTCAAATTTTGCACGCAAGTCATATTCAACATTGCAGACCTACTCCAACTTTCAGAATCCGACCCCGATTTCAAAAAGTCAACTCCTGGTCAAACTTCTCAAAAACCTTAAAATTTCTATCTTTAGCCAAATGACTCCAAAATGACCTACGGACCTCCGAATTCACTTTCGATCGCGCTCCCAACTTCAGAATCACCATACGGAGCTACTCCCAGACTCGGAATCCTAAACGGACATCGGTAATACTAAAATGCACTTCAACCCAAACTTATGAAATTTCTTCCAAAATTGTAACTTCCACAATAGGCACCAAAACGCTCGTCGGGTCTTCCAAAACACGATTCGGACATACGCCCAAGTCCAAAATTATCACACAAACCAGCTGGAACCTTCGAATCCTGATTCCGAGGTCTTTTACTCAAGAAACCAATCTTAGCTAATTCTTTCAACTTAAAGCTTCCGAAATGAGAATTCTCTTTCTAAATCAACTCCAAACTTCCCGAAATTTAATTCCGACTGTGCGCTCAAGTCATAATACCTAAAGTGAAACTGCTCATGGCCTCAAACTGTTGAACGACGCGCTAGAGCTCAAAACGACCGGTCGGGTCGTTACATTCTCTCCCACTTAAACATACGTTCGTCCTCGAATGTGCTATGAACTACGCTGGGATTGCCAGAAATCAATATTTAACACCTCGAGCACCTACCCGTGCTACCACAACTCAGCTGGGCACCCTAGCTCGATCAATCTGAAGATACCCTTTTTCACATAAGCGAATAAGCCTTAGAGCGTAATTCCAATATCCAGAATTCACTTCCAGGCCTGTTTCCAACATACGAACACCGTATCAATCACCACACGATGTACCAGGACATGACTGCATACCATTGCTGAATTCACACCTTGCACCGCTTTATTCACAGAACCACAATAACTTTCTCTGGGCATAATAGTCGAAATTCCACAAATCTGATGCTCTCATTGCATCTCATGACATACATAGGTCTTGCTCTAACTCTTACAATACCGCCACGAGGGAAGAGATATGTAGAAATTCATAACCTACTGCCGAATCAATAAATCATTGGGTCTATACTCCTAATAAGAACCCTCACCTCATTCTGAACCAAGTAATGGTCTTTGATCCTTAATATACTTCATATAATCAGGTTGCACTGATTCTAAATCCAATGATCTCGTCTCACCCAATACGAACAGCTCAGGCAATAAGCCACCCCGGATGTCAGGCCCCAACCTCGGGAGGCGCGACCGGTGCTCAATCGAGTAAACCCAACTAAGCAAGCCTTATCAAACACTTCCTACCCAACTCGATACGAATAAGGAAACCATGCTTTCATTTATTTGTTTAGACGAGGAAAGATAGTGCATTCTACAAGGTTAGTTCATTTTAAATCACAACATTAATCCGTAATTAAGTTCCCAAGATTACATACAATTACTCTTTAGCAAAACAAGAATTTGAATTGCATCATAGTTCGTAGAACCATCCAACGCTCGTACATAACCCACACATATGTCTACGGAGCCTCTAAGGATACAAAAGATAAATGTGACAACGCCGACAACAAGGCCCCGGCTATACCTCAAAAGTGAAGGTCCACAATAAAAAGATGTGCAATATAGCCCCTTGAAGGAGGAAGGGGCTCACCAAGTTCTTGAGAAGAAGGATGCTCAGCTACACACGATCGACACTATCCGCAATAGAGCCACCTACATTCATTTAAAAAATGTAGCGTCCCCGGCAAAAGGGACGTTAGTACCATGGAATAGTACTAGTATGTATAACTAAACACCATCTACTTAGAAAGAACTTTCATACAAGAATAAGAAATCACAAGTATAACTCAAAACTTCAAACGATCACCACATTATCAAATAAAAGAATCATACAACTTTCACATTATTTTCCCATAGCTTTTAGTTTGGGGCATTTTACACTATTCATTATTTGTTCACAATACCACCACTATCTTGAGCGGAGTCCGATCTCGACCCGATCGGCTAGGTTGCCTCATTTGAGACATATGCTTCAATCACAATCTCTTTTTCCTTCTTTTCCGGAATTCATTCACAATACCTTTCCAATACCACCGCTATCTTGAGCAGGGTCCGATATCGACCCGATCGGCTAGGTCGCCTCATCAAGGCATTGTTCCCTTCTCATAAATCAATTCATTTCACATATATCATTTCATAGGCACTTGGGGCCACGACTTATCGAATCATTCTTGGCACTAGGCCGCATTTTACATCGTTCCCAATTTTCAATATTAGCTTTGCCAGTTAGGATAGTAGGTGCACACAAGAGCAATTTAAATTCTAAACATAGATAAGATTTCACGTAGATAGCACAATATATTCTACTGCAATCTCAATTTAAGGTCTAAACATTTATAATACATAATTCATACCTTTGCCCCTTTCAAGCTGTCAAGATAGCACGTTGATTATGTTGGGACACATTTTTCACACACATAAGGTTACAACACCAACTCATGTAAAACAACAAGCAACACAACAATTCAACTTTAATCTTGCCATGCCCACACAATCACCGATGAAGCTCAATTTCTAAAAGACGGGGTTTTAGCTATACATACCTCAACCGAACTTTCCTTAATCCTATAACGTTCCGGAATGTTTGCACCTCAATCTATTTAAGCAATATAGCACAATTTAACTCATAATCAAGAAAAGATCATAGTCTAAGATCTCCTGAGCATTTTACCGAGCAATTAGTGTTCATTAAGGCCTTATGGTTCTTTTATGCAAGATTACACTAGCCCATTACCCATGCCTCCTCTTTTATAATTCCTCATACTCTTCAAGAACACATGCATGCAATGCAAACCCCCTTACACCTATGAATTACCTCATTAATGACCCTTTGTAGCTATGTGTAAAAATGAGAGCTGAGGTGATGAAGCCTTACCTCTTGGGATGAGGGTTTAGGTCCCTCACTTGATTATCTTCAATGATTTACCAAGGATTCATGGAGTAATTTGATGGGAAGCACTTCCCCTCTCTTAGACCCTTCTCCTTATCTCTAAAAATGTTAGGAAACGGGCTAAAAATGAGCTATTACACCGAATATAACGATAGGGGGTTGAGTTTAAAATTTAGAAAATTGGAGCCCCGAGTCTGATCTGCGATCACAAAGCTGACATGCGACCCACATAATGGACCGTAAAAATGCTCCGCAAAACCTAAACACACTGTTTGGGTATGCGGCAGAAATGTGATCCACATACCCGTTCTGCGGTTGTATAATGCACCGCAGAACTGCCCCTTACAAAATCTCAAGGGAAAATATGCAATGACTATGTGGTCCGCATATTGGTTATGCGGTCCGCATATTGGTTATGTGATCGTATACTCGACTGCATAGTCGATCTCAAATTTGACCAACACACTGACTCATTTTACGGCGACTAGCGGCCCGCATACCTGTTATGTGACCGCATTCTCGACCGCAGAATCGCACTTTTCTGGAAAACACTATTTCTTGACTTGTTTTGTGCATAGATCAGTCCAAAAATGTTCGAACCGTGGCGAGCTTGTTCGTAGATCAGTCTAACACATGTTTCTAACTTAACACCACGAGATTCGGGTTTTGAGTGGAAATTTTCACAGGGCCTCGCATCCTTCCCCATTTAAGATCATTCGTCCTCGTATGAGGATCAAGGTTCACTTATTAGGAGTCTTTGTATAGTCTTCTGCTCTTTGCAACCTGAAACATATTCATAGACCCCAAATTTAGCTAACTCCCTAAATTTCCGAAATTTCGCCAGAGTTTCCTTTGTATTTTAGGCCTATCCACCTGTCAGAGAGCCCCAGAAACATATCCTAACAGCATAAACATATTCCATAGATATAATATAACTTGCACAACATCAACCATGGTCGTTTAGGCAACATATTACCAAAAAAGGACTGCTTTACATATATCAAGCCAGAAGATGATAGTTCATAGGTGCTAAATACACAAAAGCTATTACATGACTATTCAAACAAATGTGGGTACTTCTTTTTCATTTCTTGCTCGGCTTCCCAAGTGGCTTGCTCGACTTGCTGGTTCCGCCATAACACTTTTACGGAGGCAATTTCTTTATTTCTCAATTTCCGAACTTGCCTATCAAGAATGGCAACTGGAACTTCTTCATATGACAGCTCTTCGTTAACCTCAATAGTCTCAACTGGCATAATGGTGGATGGATCTCCCACTACCTTTCTCAACATAGACACATGGAAGGTCGGATGTACCAATGACAGCTCGGAGGGTAGCTCGAGCTTGTATGCCACCTGACCAATCCTCTGGATGATTTTATATGGTCCGACATACCTCGAACTCAATTTTCCTTTCTTCCCAAATTGCACGATACCCTTCATGGGGGAAACCTTCAAGAATGCCCAATCATCTTCTTTGAACTCCAAGTCCTTACGACGGATGTCCGAATAAGACTTTTGGCGACTCTGAGCAGTTTTCAACCTTGCCTTAATAATCTTGACTTTATCCATGGCCTAATGCACGAGGTCCAGCCCTATCAATTATGCTTCTCAAACCTCGAACCACCCAATGAGGGACCTACATCTCCTACCATACAATGCCTTAAATGGTGCGATTTGAATACTAGCGTGGAAGCTGTTGTTGTAAGTAAACTCTGTGAGTGGAAAATGGTCATCCCAACTACCTTTGAAATCAAGAGTGCAAGCATGCGACATGTCCTCAAGCGTCTGAATAGTCCGCTCCGCTTGCCCGTCAGTCTGAGGGTGGAAGGCTGTGCTAAGATTTATCTGCGCACCCAAACTTTGCTAAAATTTCTTCTAGAAATTGGCAGTAAACTGAGCCCATCGATCTGAAATGATTGAGACTGGAGTGCCATGCAACCTGACTATTTCTTTGATATATAACTGAGCATATTTTTCCGCTGTGTCGGTAGATTTCACTGGGAAAATGCGTGCTGATTTTGTGAGTCGATCCATGATCGCCCAAATTGAGTCAAACTTGTGCGGAGTGCGTGGCAATCCTATCACAAAATCCATGTTAATCATCTCCCATTTCCATATTGGAATTTCTATGCTTTGAGCCAATCCACCGGGCCTTTGATGTTTGGCCTTCACTTGCTAACAATTCAGACATTTTGCCACAAAGTCTGCCATATCCTTCTTCATGTTGTTCCACCAATAAATTTCCTTGAAATCATGATACATTTTCGTAGAACCTAGGTGCACGGAATACCTAGAAGTGTGAGCTTCTGCCATTATCCTTTCCCGAAGACCGTTAATATCAGGAATACATAGGCGGTCTTGGTACCATAGGGAAAAAGCTATGGTCTTGCGTTTGTGAATCCCCTCTCTCAGTTGTGCTATCAATGGATCATTGTATTGCTTTTCTTTCACCTCTGCCACAAGCAATGATTTAGCCCTGTTCTATACAATTATCCCTCCTTTAGTAGAGTCCGCAAGGCGAACTCCCAAACAATCCATCTGGTAAACCTCCCTGGCTAACGGCCTCTAACATGCCTCCAAATGAGCCAAACTTCTCATTTTCGACTAAGAGCGTCTGCCACAACATTAGCATTTCCCGGGTGATAGAGAATATCAATGTCGTAGTCCTTGAGTAACTCTATACATCTTCTTTGCCTCATATTCAACTCCTTCTGCTTGAAAATATATTGAAGGCTCTTATGATTCATAAACACATCCACATGGACTCCATACAAATAATGTTGCCAAATCTTTAGCGCCAACACTACTGCCGCCAGCTCTAAGTCATGAGTTGGATAGTTCTTTTCATGATTCTTGAGTTGCCTAGAAGCATAGGCTATAACCTTGCCGTGTTGCATTAACACATACCCGAGCCCAACTCTCGAAGAATCGCAATATACCACATATCCCTCTGTACCCTCTGGCAGGGCTAATACCGGTGTTGTCGTCAACCTTGATTTCAATTCTTGGAAACTCTTTTCACAAGCATCAGACCATTGGAATTTAACTACTTTCTGCGTCAATTTAGTCAATGGAGAGGCAAGAGTAGAAAACCCCTCCACAAACCTCCTGTAGTACCCAGCCAAACCTAAGAAACTGCGAATCTCGGTTGGAGTAGTAGGTCTCGGCCAATTATTTACTTCTGCAACCTTTTGAGGATCAGCCATAATTCTTTCCCTGGAGACGACATGACCCGGGAATGCGATAGATTCAAGCCAAAATTCACATTTTGAAAATTTTGCATACAATCGATGTTGCTGAAGAGTCTGCAAAACTGCTTTGAGATGGTCAGCATGGTCCTCCTGACTTCGGGAATACACAAGAATATCGCCAATGAATACTATCACAAAGGAGCCTAAAAAAGGCTTGAAGACTCGATTCATAAGATCCATGAAAGCTGTCGGGGCATTTGTGTTACACCCCACAATATTACGTCAATATTACGTCCCCTAGTATTATATTACAACAATGTTATGCTGTGCAGTAATATATTACGATGATGTTATGTCCTGCAGTATTACATTACGGAGATGTTACGCTTCGTAGTAATAAGTTACGATAGTGTTGCACCCTGTAGTATTATACATTGAGTTTATCGTAAGGTAATTGACATTAGTCCAAGGTAAAGATTTTTTGGAGATTATAAGGATTATGTTATTTCAAACAAGTGATTAGTAAGTTCGTAAAGGTAAGAGGGGAAGCAAGTCAAAGAAAATGATTTTTTGTCCAAGTTTGACATGTTAGGATAAAATACGGCCCGAGCTAATATACTCGGTATTTATGGAATAGTGTCATACAAGGTACCATGTGACCATGATAGTGGTATGTATAAAGTGTATTAAAAATAAGTAGAATTTTAAGTAATTTGAGACAATTCTTAATTATGCGGGTAATCGGTTAATTACCGGGTAGCGGTAAATTACCTAATTAAATTAATTTTAAACTTTGGATAAGTATCAAAGTTAAAACGTGGCAGCCCTTCATAATACATTAAATGACTCATAATGTCATTTATTAATGTGGCAAGATTTAGATATGTGGGAAAGTCTTGACCATGAGTCACCTTACTCATTTAAGGATAGAGATTCATTTTAAGCTCTTTACAATTTATTTACCAACGCTACACTGAAACTTTACAATCCAAGATTTACATAGAAACCTTACAGTCAAAGCTTTACATAAAAACCTTTCAATTCAATCCCCAACCTTAATTCACTCCTTACATATGCAACGTTACTACTATGTTCTTAAGGAAAAGCTTCGGCTAAGAATTTCTTGGCATAACAACGTAATTGTTTCAAGCTCTTCATATGATTTGTTCCATGTTTTGTTGCAATTAACGGGTGTTAGATGATTGTCAAGAAAATCGGTTCAGGTATGTTAAGGCTATCCCTTCTTTCTTTTGGCATGATCCATACGATACGAACGAAACGCGCAAATGCACAAATTCCATATATGACCCTATTCATATAAGTATTAGAAGTGCCTATGTTTTTCATATGTCTTATTATTCCATCGTTTGTTCATGGGTCTCAGAAAATACGTAAAATGATTTTATGATATTAATTAGAGGTATAATGGTCTTATGACGTACCAAGAGATTTTTTTATCGTATTTCATATACATTTCATGCATTTATACATGTACACAGACCCATGACTCAGACGGTGTTATATATGCGTGTATATATATATGTGTGTGATATGGGAAAAGGTTACAGCGTTATATACGCACCACCACCTGATCAGCTGGTATATGATGATGATGTTGCCCACAGTGGCTGAAATATGATTCAAACGGCATCATATACGCGTATATATGTATGTATTCAAATGGCGTTATATACGCATATATATGTATGTATTCAAACGGCGTTATATATGCGTATATATGCATGTATATATATATATATATATATATATAAACGACATTATATACGTGTATATATGTATGTATATATATGTACATGGGATATGGGAAAGGTTATGGCGTTATATACGCACCACCACCTGATCAGCTGGTATACGATGATGATTTTGCCCACTGTGGCCGGTATGATATAATGGAATGCCCTCAGAGACTGATGATGTTATGAAACATGTACCTATGCACGACATGACATTCATACACATATGCATGATGCTAAAAGTAATTTATGATTTACAAAGTTATTCAGACTATCAGGTTGAGTCATGTACTCTATATGTCTTCCATGTCTCTTATGTATTTATTTATGTGCCTTACATACTCGATATATTATTCGTACTGACATCCCTTTTGCTTGGGGAGGCTGTATTTCATGCCCGCAGGTCCCGATAGATAGGTCGAGAGCCCTCCAAATAGGCTATCAACTCAGTAGAAGATGTTGGTGCTCTCTATTTGCTTCGGAGTTGCTCGTTTGGTTAGTATGATTTAGATGTGTATTGTTTGGTAAGGCGGGACTCTGTCCAGACCTTTATAACATATATGTATTCTTAGAGGCTTGTAGACATATGTCTTGTATGTGAAAGATTGTACAGCCTTGTTGGCCTATATTTTGATTTTATAAATGATTATGTTGTCCTATTAGGCCCGTATGTCACGTATATTTGATGATGTAATAAGAAAGATACGTTATGTTGGTACTCGGTTGAGTAAGGTACTAGGTTCCCATCACGTCCCATCGATTTGGGTCGTGACAAAAGTGGTATCAGAGCAGTTCTGTCCTAGGGAGTCTACAAGCTGTGTCTAGTAGAGTCTTGTTTATGGGTGTGTCGTGCACCACACTTATAAGCAGGAGGCTATAGGGCTTTTAGGATTGTCACTCTTTCTTCTTACTCTAGATCGTGTGGTAGAGTTCACTTATAAGAATCCAAGTTCTGAAATTTTATTTTATTCGTAATAAGACGATGCCTACTTCCCGAAAGAAGGTTGGAAAGAGAGATAGTTGTGGAAGAACTGAGTCAGAGGAATTGAATTTTGTATGATGCCTACGATAAGTAAATATGAGGTCTTTAGCAGATCATGGGTGTACTGAAATGGGTAATCTTCCTGATAAGAAGCCTTAAGGCAAGAATGCCTATCCATCTTTATGGTGAAGGACAATGAGAGATTAAGAAAATAAGTACAAGTTTCGGCAAATAAAAGGAGCAAGGTGAAAAAGGATACGAGGTACCTAGTTAACGAAGGTTAACAGCGTTTATAATTGAGGCAAAGGAACATAAGCTTCTTGAGTTATACTTAATAATAATAGAGGTATATACAATTGGTCACACCCTTTTCAGATATGTCCTATAGGGGTTAACAAAAGTAGTATAAGGAGATATGATGGATGAATTGATTGAGTCAGCTGACATTTCTGTAGGATATTGCAAATATGCTAATAGATCTCTTTATGAGACACCAGATGGTGCACTCTGAAATAGTGCATCTAGATATGAGTACTACAAAGACATGCACTATAAGCCTTGAAGGGATAAATATTACCTTAGTGTGGCTCGCGTCTCTAGTAAAGTGAGAATGTTAAGCAACTTGAAGAGGCATTGGATAGAGCTAAAGGAAGCTAAGAGCAAAAGAATGTCTTGTTCAAGTTTTCAGAATAAAATGATAGGCATAAATGTTAGCGGAAAATAAGAAAAGAGTTAATAAAGCATTATGAGTAAGATGTGATACATGGATGGAAATGGTAGATCAAAAGATTACAATATTACAAAATCTATAGTCGAGTGAAGGGAGAAACGAGAAGTGATAGGCCTTAGGACAACAAAAAAACGTATAGGCCATAAAATCATGTCCTCATTTCAAGAAATAAATTCGCAACTCTGGCGTGATTATCAAGAGGAAAAGTTAGACCCCAGAGTAATAGGACTTGTAGGGATTGGTGAACAAGATAAACTAAACATGAATTAGGGACTGAGTGACTGGTGATAGTCACCATCATAAGAACTTTAGATTTTGTTCCGCTAATAATAGAATGGACAACAAAAGAATATTCATGAAATTTTTTGAGAATGATCATTTAGGAAGACGCTTCCCTACAATAAGCAATGTGAGCAAAGTTCAGCTTACGGGACTGTATGTGCCAGTTATACTAAATTTCACCCTCGTGAGTAAAGGATTTTGTATCCTTGGTACGGAAGGATTACCGCAAGGCGAGTAAGAGTCATCGATGATGTGAAAGGATGCCAAAGATGAAAAGGTAAAACATCTATAGGCAGGTCGTCGTAGCTTCAACTCTTAGTACTCCCCTAAAGGGGGAATATAGAATGATAAAAGAAAGAATGCAATAAAAATGAGAAAGGGGTGATATTGCACTTATCCAAATGCTACATATATGATACGATTCCAGAACATTATGCAAACGCGACGTCAAGGAGAAGAAGTAAGGGTTCCTGCCCGAGAAGTTATTGATAATTAAGGAGCCAGTGCGAAACGTAAGTTAAGACCAAGGAAATAACCCAAGAAAGATTTCGCGGAATATTGACATGAGGATGGGCCAACGAGTAGTTAGTAGTTCATTCAGAAAGAGCCTAGCTATGGCTAGTCAAGAGGATACAGAATAAGACAGCAGGTCGTGCAAGATAAAGATAGTAAAACCCAATATAGTGAATTTACCCCACAGTTATGATATTGTAATACTTGAGAAATATTCAAATAGGAGTTGGGGTAGTTAAAGGTACCGTATAAGTGTTACGGAAATAAAAGATAGTTCCACTGGGAAGACAGTCAAAACTTCAGTTCAGAAGCAGTCGTACGAGTAGATGAGTATGGAGGTAAGTAACTAAGGATAATTACAAGTAATCACGAGCATCAAAAATTCTATTAGGAATACGGTATAATAAGCTCGCGTCTTTACAAGAGTCAAAGGGTCTTCCCTAAGTACTACGACGAAAGACTAGCTGAGGAAATAAGGAAGAAGGCTTCAACCTTAGTACAACGACCTAAAGAGGAATTTGTCATGTAACAACAATCTCGCAACAACATTGTAAGCATTCCAAAGGAAAGTGGCACCTACCGTGGCTAATGAACGGAAAGTAAGAGTTAAAAGTAATATTCGAGATCATATGAGTTGTATAAAAGCTCTGGCAAGTGTGGCCACTAAGATAAGCTAAGTATGGATGCAACAAGGGGGCAGAAAGACCAGGAAAAGTAATAGCTCATGTTGAAAAGCTAATATGGAACAAAAGAATTATTTGATCAATGATCCAGAGTTAGTACGTTATGGATACACTCAAGATTTTGGAGCATTATCCAGGCACCATATTTGTTGACAATCATACAGCCATAGAAGACTCTGGTATAAGTTAAAAGAAAAAATTAAGCCCAGGGCATAGACAAAGGATTGTGTCATGGATATTCCATAACGCCCATAAAAGGCTAAGGTAATAACTGACACCATGAGCCACAGATCGGAAGATAGCTTAAGCCTACATAAAGGCTGCTCAGAAGGAAAAGGAAACTAAAGAATTACATCACCGAAGTAAATCGGGAATCTGATTATTGGACCTAGAAAAATTATAGAAGTTGTGCTGGAGAAAATGGCAGAATTACTCTTAATATCAAATGTTCAAGAGAAATAACACAACAACCATAATCTATAATGCCTCTATAAGGAAGCCAGTTAGAAGAAGTACCAGCCTCATAAGAAGCCAATACGAAGCTCCCACCAGATTGTGTATGTACCAGAGGTGCGAGTATTATAATATAGCTTCAAGTTATGGATGTGAATTACACCTAGGTGAAAGGGAGGTCACGAAAGAGATAGAAGATACGATGCGAGATTTTAAGTAAGTAAGGTAAAGGTGAATAACGTACGAGATACTCAAATGCAGAAAGTTGTGAATAGTCCATACTTTGGATAGAAGGCTATAATGGTATCCAATAACCGAGAATGATAGCGGCATCATTAGCGGCATGTCTCCTAACCTATGGTTTTTGAGTACTAAGAGATCTAGTTAAGAGAGTTGAGCAGAGTTAGAGACGATGTGATGTATCGCTTGACGTTCCAGAATAACATAAGGAAATCTATGGTGCAAGTAAGTTGAAGGAAAATTGCGAGTATTATAAATGGATATTGCAAGCTAAAGTATGGTAGAGCGACAAAATTTTAAGAAAACATGAGTAAGGATGAGGAAAGGTAAGTGAAAAAGGTGAAGAGAATGGATAAGTCCTCAGGATTAATTCTATGGAAACAAGAGAGATAATGGTTTCTCTAAGTTATTGAAAGTTCAGTATAGCCTAAATGAACTCAAAGGAGTCTAAGCTTAATAGCATTTAGAAAGAATGAAATGCTGACCTAGTAATAAAATGAGGGTATAATTGTGACAGATAAAGAATGACGTTTGGGCCTTAGTTTGAATAATGATTTGACAAGAAAAAGAAGAAGATAAGGAGAAAAGGTTTCGCTGGCGGCACGAAATTAGGGTACACCCATAAGGTGAATCACACTGAGACACTATGAAATACGATTCTGAAAATCACTTCAAATATTCCTCAATGCAACGTAAGCCCTAGCGATAATGTATTACGTAAGAAGTTTCAAGTATTCAAGTAGAGGATCGTAGATTAACATTGAGGTGAATCAATAATGGACAAATACAAGTTACAAAGTATGACATGAGATTAGACCATCATTCTTAAGACGAACAGTAATGAAGGAGCATTAAAGGACTAAGATTTATACCTAAAGGATAGGTAACAAAAGTAACTGGGAGCTTGGTAAGCATACCTCAGTAACGATAAATTGAAGTGAAAATTATGGTATAGTATAACCCATGTAGTTACAGTAAAGTCATACGAATGAATAATCAGATCTATGAATAAGATATGGCCATATTCGCAAGGTCTACAAAGTATCGAGCAAAGGACTTCAGTATACCTATAGAGGCTCGGAGAGGCATCCTATTAAGCCTTGTATATACAAAGTAAGGCCTACATATTGAGCGAAAGGTAAAAGGAAAAAGGAAAGATGAATTGCATGAGTGCACCTACAAAGCCAGGGTCATACAGGCCGCATGACAAGAGGTAACAAAAGTTGCAAGATTAGGAAGACTTCGACCACAGGTCATGATATGAGCAAAAAGACTAAAGGGGGGAATACCCTAGACTTTAGATTTATTCAAAGAGCAACTGCTTGAATGGAAACAAGAGTATTAATGTATTCACAAGATCTATAACTTACGAAAATGATAAGAGCATCAGTCAACATTCGAGGACGAATGTTCCAAAGGGGGGAATGATGTTACACCCCACAATATTACGTCAATATTACGTCCCCCAGTATTATATTACGACAATGCTATGCTCTGCAGTAATATATTACGATGATGTTACATCCTGCATTATTACATTACGGAGATGTTACGCTTCGCAGTAATAAGTTACGATAGTGTTGCACCCTGTAGTATTGTACATTGAGTTTGTCGTAAGGTAATAGACATTAGTTCAAGGTAAAGATTATTTGGAGATTATAAGGATTATGTTATTTCAAACAAGTGATGAGTAAGTTCGTGAAGGTAATAGGGGAAGCAAGTCAAAGAAAATGAATTTTTGTCCAAGTTTGACATGTTGGTATAAAATATGGCCCGAGCTAATATACTCGGTATTTATGGACTAGTGTCATACAAGGTACCTTGTGACCATGATAATGGGATGTATAAAGTGTATTAAAAATAAGTAGAACTTTAAGTAATTTGAGACAATTCTTAATTATTTGGGTAATTAGTTAATTATCGGGTAGCGGGAAATTACCTAATTAAATTAATTGTAAACTTTGGATAAGTATCAAAGTTAAAACGTGGCAGCCCTTAATAATACATTAAATGACTCATAATGTCATTTGTTAATGTGGCAAGATTTAGATATGTGGGAAAGTCTTGAACATGAGTCACCTTACTCATTTAAGGATAGAGATTCATTTTAAGCTCTTTACAATTCATTTACTAATGCTACACAGAAAATTTACAATCCAAGATTTACATAGAAACCTTACAATCAAAGCTTTACATAAAAACCTTTCAATTCAAGCCCCAACCTTAATTCACTCCTTACATATGCAACGTTACTACTATGTTCTTAAGGAAAGGCTTCGGCTAAGAATTTCTTTGCATAACAACGTAATTGTTTCAAGCTCTTCATATGATTTGTTCCATGTTTTGTTGCAATTAACGTGTGTTAGATGATTGTAAAGAGAATCGGTTCAGGTATGTTAAGGTTATCCCTTCTTTCTTTTGTCATGATCCATACGATATGAACGAAACGTGCAAGTGCACAAATTCCATATATGACCCTATTCATAGAAGTATTAGAAGTGCCTATGTTCTTGAATTTCCATATGTCTTATTATTCCATCGTCTGTTCATGGGTCTCAGAAAATACGTAAAATGATTTTATGATATTAATCAGAGGTATAATGGTCTTATGACGTACCGAGAGATTTTGTTATCGTATTTCATATGCATTTCATGCATTTATACATGTACATTGACCCATGACTCAGACAATGTTATATATATATGTATGTATATATATGTATATGGGATATGGGAAAAGGTTACGGCGTTATATACGCACCACCACCTGATTAGCTGGTATATGATGATGATGTTGCCCACAGTGGCTGAAATATGATTCAAACGGCGTTATATACGCGTATATATGTATGTATTCAAATGGTGTTATATACGCATATATATGTATGTATTCAAATGGCGTTATATACGCGTATATATGTATGTATATATATATATGTACATGGGATATGGGAAAGGTTATAGCGTTATATACGCACCACCACCTGATCAGCTGGTATACGATGATGATTTTGCCCACAGTGGCCGGTATGATATAATGGAATGCCCTCAGAGGCTGATGATATTATGAAACATGTACCTATGCACGACATGATATTCATACGCATATGCATGACGCTAAAAGTAATTTATGATTTACAAAGTTATTCAGACTATCAGGTTGAGTCATGTACTCTATATGTCTTCCATGTCTCTTATGTATTTATTTATGTGCCTTACATACTCGGTACATAATTCGTACTGATGTTCCTTTTGCCTGGGGACGCTGCGTTTCATGCCTGCAGGTCCCGATAGACAGGTCGAGAGCCCTCCAAGTAGGCTATCAACTCAGCAGAAGATGTTGGTGCACTCCATTTGCTTCGGAGTTGCTCGTTGGTTAGTATGATTTAGATGTGTATTGTTGGTAATACGGGACTCTGTCCCAACCTTTATGACATTTATGAATTCTTAGAGGCTTGTAGACATATGTCTTGTATGTGAAAGATTGGACGGCCTTGTCGGCCTATGTTTTGAGTTTATAAATGATTATGTTGGCCTATTAGGCCCATATGTCACGTATATTTGATGATGTAATAATAAAGATATGTTAAGTTGGTACTCGGTTGAGTAAGGTACTGGGTTCCTATCACGTTCCATCGATTTGGGTCGTGACAAAAGTGGTATCAGAGCAGTTCTGTCCTAGGGAGTCTACAAGCCGTGTCTAGTAGAGTCTTGTTTATGGGTGTGTCGTGCACCACACTTATAAGCAGGAGGCTATAGGGCTTTTAGGATTGTCACTCTTTCTTCTTACTCTAGATCGTGTGGTAGAGTTCACTTATAAGAATCCAAGTTCTAAAATTCTATTTTATTCGTAATAAGACGATGTCTACTTCCTGAAAGAAGGTTGGAAAGAGAGATAGTGTTGGAAGAATTGAGTCAGAGGAATTGAATTTTGTATGATGCCTACGATAAGTAAATATGAGGTCTTTAGCAGATCATAGGTGTACTGAAATGGGTAAGCTTTCTGATAAGAAGCCTTAAGGCAAGAATGCCTATCCATCTTTATGGTGAAGGACAATGAGAGATTAAGTGGATAAGTACAAGTTTCGGCAAGTAAAAGGAGCAAGGTGAAAAAGGGTACGAGGTACCTAGTTAATGAAGGTTAACAGCGTTTAAAATTAAGGTAGAGGAATATAAGCTTCTTGAGTTATATTTAATAGTAGCAGAGGTATATACAATTGGTCACACCCTTTCCAAATATGTCCTATAGGGTTAATAAAAGTAGTATAAGAAGATATGATGGATGAATTGATTGCGTCAGTTGACATTTCCGTAGGATATTGCAAATATGATAATAGATCTCTTTATGAGACACCAGATGGTGCACTCTGAAATAGTGCAGCCAGATATGAATACTACAAAGACATGTACTATAAGCCTTGAAGGGATAAATATTACCTTAGTATGGCTCACGTCCCTAGTAAAGCGAGAACGTTAAGCAACTTGAAGAGGCATTGGATAGAGCAAAGGGAAGCTAAGAGCAAAAGAATGTCTTGTTCAGGTTTTCAGAATAAAATGATAGGCATAAATGTTAGCGGGAAATAAGAAAAGAGTTCATAAAGCATTATGAGTAAGATGTGATACATGGATGGAAATGGTAGATCAAAAGATGACAATATTACTCTTTCAATTCTGCCGGTGCCATTCGGTAAGGTGGAATTGATTAAGGCTGCGTGCCTGGCATCATATCGATCCCAAAATTAATCTCCCTGTCCGGGGGAATCCCAGGGAGCTCATCTGGAAAGACATCTGGAAATTCATTCACAATCGGTACAGACTCAAGGCTAAGCGCCTCGGCATCGGTGTCCATAACCCGAACTAAATGATAGATACACCCCTTCTTGATCATCTTTGCGGCCTTAAGGTAGGAAATAAACCGACTTCTAGGCACTACATTATCTCCCTTCCATTCAACAACGGATTCATTGGGAAATTCAAGCCTCATGGTTCTAGTCCGACAATCAAGCTTGGCAAAACATGAATAAAGCCAATCCATTCCCATTATTACATAAAAATCTACCATTCCCAATTCAATAAGATCGGCCCTAGTATCCCTACCGCACACCGTGACAACACATCTTCTATAAATTCGAGTAGCCAAAATGGACCCACCAACTGGAGTAGACACCGAGAATGGTTCATGAAGCTGTTCTAGTTCTTTCCCGAATTCCATAGCAACAAAAGGGGTAACATAGGACAAGGTGGAAGCGGGGTCAATAAGTGCATACACATCATGAGATTGAACATTCAGAATACCTGTAACAACATCTTGAGAAGCCTCTGCAGTCTGGCGGCCACTCATAGCATAGAACCGGCTGGGTCCTCCTGAACTCTACGCACCACCCCTAACTGCACCTCGCCCTGCGGGTGCTGGGATACCTCGAGCTGGAGAGGGGGCTGAAAATGTAGCAGCTGCTGGACTGGACGACTGAGCTATGCCCCTACCCGCTCCCTGGCGGGATACACGATAATGTCTCTGAATATGATCCATCATCCCACATCCATAGCATATAGTTAACTCCAGATAGCAAATCTCTGAGTGCATCTTCCCGCACCTGGGGCACGAGGACCTCTGCTGCTGCTGAGATCTCTCTCCTGACCGACCCCGCTGATGGGATCCCTTGTTGCCCTGACCGGGCCTGAAACGACTTCACTGCTGCTGGCTGGGCCCTAATGGTGGTGCACTGACTGAAGACTGTGCAATAGACTGGGAAGGCCCTGATGATCCTCCCCTAAAAGCTGTTCTTCCCCCACTTAGTGACTCTCCCATGTTGCCCGCAGACCAGGCCTTTCTGTTACCCTCTCTCTCCATTCTGTTCTTTAGTTTGCGGTTCTCTGTGGCCTGAGCAAACGCCACCATCTTCCCATAATTCATGTCAGAATTCAAGGCAGTTGTAGAAGCCTCATTAATAGTCAAAGGATTAAGGCCCTAAACAAATCGACGCACCCTAGCCTCCATTGTGGGCAACATATGAATGGCATACTTGGACAAGCGATCAAACTCTATGTGGTAATCCCACACACTTCCGTTACCTTGCCTCAAATTTTCAAACTCTGCTGCACGGGCTGCCCTTGTCTCAGCGGGTAGGAAATGATTAATGAAGGCATCAACAAACTCGCTCCACCTCGCCGGAGGGCGCCCCTCCTCTCGGGAATCCTCCCACAACTCAAACCATTAATATGCCACCTCTTTCAGATGGTAGGCATCCAACTCTACCCCCTCTGTCTCAGTCGCACGCATAACCCTGAGGGTCTTGTGCATCTCATCAATAAAATCGTAAGGGTCTTCTTCTGGATTGGCACCAATAAACACTAGAGGGTCTAACTGAAGAAACCTGTTCACCCTGGAACTAGTAGAATCCACTTGCTGGCTGGATGAACTGGGTGCAACATTTGACCTCTGAGCCTGAGAAGCCACTAGCTAGGTCAACATCTGAATGGCTCCCCTAAGATCCCCATCAGAAATACCAGAACCGGAAGTTGGGGCTGGAGGCGGGGTAGAAGTATCAATGGGAGGGATAGTAGTATCCCCCGCAGGTGCAGGAACTGGGGTAGTCGGTTCTGGAATAGGAGCACCAGGCAGGGTGATAGCAGGGCAACTACCATGAACCGTAGTGTCAAGCAATGATTCACCAGTCACTCCTGAGGTGGCATTGGCTCTTTGGCCAATTCTCGCTTTATTCTTAGGTGCCATTTACTGAAAGATAGAACAACGCACTAATTAGAGAGGGAACAGTTTCACCGCACGATCCAGAATACCAAAGAAGGGTGTTATTCCTAAATGCCCAAGTAGCCTCCAACTTATAGATGTGGTCGACTACACACCGATAAGAAGGACTCTACTAGACACGGCTCTGTGACATCCTAGGATACTTCAAAACCTTAGGCTCTAATACCAAGTTTGTCACGCCTCAACCTCGGGAGGCGCGACCGGTGCTCAATTGAGTAAATCCAACTGAGCAAGCCTTATCAAACACTTCCTACCCAACTCGATACGAATAAGGAAACCATGCTTTCATTCATTTGTTTAGACGAGGAAAGATAGTGCATTCTACAAGGTTAGTTCATTTTAAATCACAACATTAATCCCTAATTAAGTTCCTAAGATTACATACAAATACTCTTTAGCAAAATGAGAATTTGAATTACATCATAGTTTGTAGACCCATCCAACGCCCGTACATAACCCAAACATATGTTTACGGAGCCTCTAAAGATACAAAAGATAAATGTGACAACACCGGCAACAAGGCCCCGGCTATACCTCAAAAGTGAAGGTCCACAATAAAAAGATGTGCAATATAGCCCCTTGAAGGAGGAAGGGGCTCACCAAGTTCTTGAGAAGAAGGATGCTCCGCTACACACGATCGGCACTATCCGCAATGGAGCCACCTACATTTATTTAAAAAATATAGCGCCCCCGACAAAAGGGACGTTAGTACCATGTAATAGTACTAGTATTTATAACTAAACACCATCTACTTAGAAAGAACTTTCATACAAGAATAATAAGTCACAAGTATAACTCAAAACTTTAAACGATCACCACATTATAAAATAAAAGAATCATACAACTTTCACATCATTTTCCCATAGCTTTTAGTTTGGGGTATTTCACACTATTCATTATTTGTTCACAATACCACCGCTTGGGCGGAGTCCGATATCGACCCGATTGGCTAGGTTACGTCATTTGAGATATATGATTCAATCACAATCTCATTTTCCTTCTTTTCCGGAATTCATTCACAATACCTTTCCAATACCACCGCTATCTTGAGCGGGGTCCGATCTCAACCCGATCAGCTAGGTCTCCTCATCAAGGCATTGTTCCCTTCTCATAAATCAATTCATTTCACATATATAATTTCATAGGCACTTAGGGCCACGACTTATCAAATTATTCTTGGCACTAGGCCGCATTTTACATCGTTCCCAATTTTTAATATTAGCTTTGCCAGTTAGGACAGTAGGTGCCCACAAGAGCAATTTAAATTTTAAACATAGATAAGATTTCACGTAGATAGCACAATATATTCAGCTGCAATCTCAATTTAAGGTCTAAACATCCAATACATAATTCATACCTTTGCCCCTTTCAAGCTGTCGAGATAGCACGTTGATTATGTTGGGACACATTTTTCACACACATAAGGTTACAGCACAAACTCATGTAAAATAACAAGCAACGCAACAATTCAACTTTAATCTTGCCATGCCCACACAATCACCGATGAAGCTCAATCTCTAAAAGACGGGGTTTTAGCCATACATACCTCAACCGAGCTTTCCTTAATCCTATAACGTTCCGGAATGTTCACACCTCAATCTATTTAAGCAATATAGCACAATTTAACACATAATCAAGAAAATATCATAATCTAAGCTCTCTTGAGCATTTTACCGAGCAATTAGTGTTCATTAAGGCCTTATGGTTCTTTTATGCAAGATTACACTAGCCCATTACCCATGCCTCTTCTTTTATAATTCCTCATACTCTTCAAGAACACATGCATGCAATGCAAACCCCCTTACCCCCATGAATTACCTCACTAATGACCCTTTGTAGCTATGTGTAAAAATGACAGTTGAGGTGATGAAGCCTTACCTCTTAGGATGAGGGTTTAGGTCCCTCACTTGATTATCTTCAATGATTTACCAAGGATTCATGGAGTAATTTGATGGGAAGCACTTCCCCTCTCTTAGACCCTTCTCTTTATCTCTAAAAATGTCAGGAATTGGGCTCAAAATGAGCTATTAGACTGAATATAACGATAGGGGGTTGGGTTTAAAATTTAGAAAATTGGAGCCCCGAGTCAGATCTGCGATCGCATTTGTGATCGCAAAGCTAACATGCGGCCAGCTTAATGGACCGCAAAAATGCTCCCCAAAACCTGAACACACTCTCTGGGTATGCGGCAGAAATGCGGTCCGCATACCCGTTCTGCGGTCGCATAATGCACCGCAGAACTGCCCCTTACAAAATCTCAAGGGGAAATATGCGACGACTATGTGCTCCGCATATTGGTTATGCGATCTCATAGTCGGCCTCAAATTTGACCAACACACTAACTCATTTTGTGGCGACTATGCGGCCCGCATACCTGTTATGCGACCGCATTCTCGACCGCTGAATTTCACTTTTCTGTAAAACATTATTTCTTGACTTTTTTTGTGCATAGATAAGTCCAAAAAGGTCTGAACTGCGGCGAGCTTGTTCGTAGATCAGTCTAACACATGTTCCTAACTTAACACCACGAGATTCGGGTTTTGAGTGGAAATTTTCACGGGGCCTCACACCGGACATGATCAAAAGTCTCATATGATGCCACAATGTGCCAATAGGCCACCAATTCGAACGAGATACAAAGGGAAACGAACTCTAGAAGGAACTACTGAACTCGCGCAACTAATATGAACTTTCCTCAGAAAATGGGAAACAAACACACATAAGAAGAAGTATCAAAATTGCATTCAACATCACACTATTGCGGTGCGCAACCCGATCCAAATAACATACCCATGGCGTCGCGCCACCTGATCCACACATAAAAATCACATTAGGAGATATACATCAAGCTAAATTGCTCATTACAACAAATTACCGATTATCGGTCACAAGCACGCTAAGTGCATAATACCATCCCTGGGGAGACATATAGTTCATTAAGCTACAAAACTCAAGCATAACCGAGGTGCGATATACGATCTAAATATCGAGAGACATCCTGCTCATATAACATCATCTCTACGCGAAATCTCAACACATAAGAAATTCACCAAGCCGTCTCATAACTTATACGGCACAATGCATCATTACATGAAATAGCTGACGACAAAATAACACCCCAACTACTTTTCCATAAGGAGAGCATTGCTGAAATGAACACATCTGGCCTGATATAGAGCCCATATTCACATTAATCCATCCACAGACCTCAAGTTGATTCCGACCGCACTGAACCAGGCTAATAACCTTTCAAAAGTCCATAATAACTCCCCTTTTCCTCAGAACACACAGGAACAACCATCATAACTGGAGTAATCCTCCACGGTCCACAACCCAATAAACCGAGTGCCCTCCAAGCATCAATTCTCAATTTAATGACATCACTTTAGTCTCATACTTGGTTTAACTCTTCAATCAATCAAGTGGCTACCTGCCACACTTATACAGCCTTCCCGTGGGGCACGCTCCCACAACCTCCTATAAAAGATAACCGATCTGTGCATCCAAACCACCAGTCGTACTAACGTTGAAAAGCGATCAAGAATCCTCAACCAGGATACAAAGCCTTTTTCATAACACACCGATCTCAGGTGACGCTGAAGACAATACCAACTTACCTTAAACATCCAAACTCATTTCTTGCTCATCCGAGCTCACGACATTCTTGCCAACACCGAACCGCAACCATGATCTTCACTTTCAAACTTTACACCGCTTACTGCACCCAACGTGCCAATATACGATAGAACAAGATTTTCCTCATGACTCCGGAACCACTAATAGATTAATACTTCATCATATAGAAACTTTTCACTTAACTCATCTCAGGTGAACAATAGCAACACACAGGTGCATTCTCATGACCGTAGAATATGCAAATCTTCAAGTAGTGGTCTGAGCCACCATAGCCCTTCCGAGATTCACCCACACATAACAGGCCATAACAGTAGAATACGTCTGAATAAATCAATTATGGCGGCCGACAAGCCTCACACGTACCGCCACAAATCACGTGCATAACTTAATCACTCTGAAGAAACTGATCTCCACCACCATTATGCCAATTTAAACCATGGCTAATGAAATTCAACCTCTTTTAATTTACCATTAACTGCCTTAGATATAATAATAGCTCCATTCCTAATATCACTGACCTGAATATGCACTCATCTTGAGTGACTCCATTCCTCGAGACCACATTGTCTCCAAGCCCATGAACCGGTTCATACCCTCCTTGCATGCACATTCGCATTTTCAATTGGTACACCCATTCTGATAATTTCTCTACAAATCTGGAGTCTTTTTCTCATTGTTTCCTCCCAATGCTACACTGCAAGATGAAAATATCATAGAACACTCCGAGCCTTTTATCATAATCTTCTACAAAAGTTCGATTATTAACCATACTTATAGCTTTGAAATCATTAGGCACCACATCTTAACTTTTGAATCGACTAGGACCGTAGTTGAGAGTCACCCGCTCTGACTTGGCCCCAAATATAATCAAATCCATGAATCTTCTAGCACATGAATACCCTCTCGACGAAGCACCCGGCAGAATCACTTCCCTTGAAACCCGCATCTATACAAGGCATAAATCCTGAATCCTTCCCCAAGTCTGAACGTGAGTCAATAAGGCCAACCATAGCACACCTTTAATAATTCCTTTGTCAATTTACCACTTATGTTCTTTTCCCATAGCTGAAATAGCCCATCAATATGCTAATAACCAGAAACCTCGCAAGTAGTTAACCATGCAACCCAATCATAGGCGGTGGGACTCTCCCACTTAGCTTGAACCCACTATTACACAACTCTGGAATTTACCAGGATTCTTTATATCTTATTAATATAACCTTGCGCAATCAACCGTCAAAATTCTCGGAAACTTTCCATAAAACCCCTTTTATACTCTGAATCATCAACCACATCCGCACGACCGATCTCTTTGTTGTATAACCCATAGAATTCTTGGCAGAAGACTCGCCAACCACGCGACCGCTAACCTGCTTACAAGGAATAACCCACCTATGGAAATCACTTCCCGACATCTTCCAACGCTGCTGCACGGGGTACAATTACTATGACATCAATAACCCATCTTGAGTCCGGGCTCACTCTCTAGCTGCATAAGTCCATTCACCCCTCGTCGACACCAATTAGATGTGCGGAAACATCCTTCTAATTCAAAGTTATATTGTATCCTTCTTCATTTCAAAAAGCTCTTTTCCGTTATATCAAATCTCTTGCCGCATAGTAGCCCATGCTTCAAATTAAATCCGTTTACCCAATCATCGACCGCTAAAATCCCAAATCATTCAAAACTTTTCCTTAAGGTGTGTTGTCATCCTATCACAAAACCCATACGCAACTCCGCCACTCTCCCACTTTGGTGGAACTCACTTCTTTAATCAACTACTCGACCTTCGCTTCTTATATCTGGCCTTCTAGAAATTTTAACCATCACCTGACACTTTCCACATGTCCTTCCTCATCCTTTGCTGCTTGGTTGTTGCCTTAATACAATCTACCTTCGTAGCACTTGAACCTACAAATCACTACTACTTTAAACCTTTCCGGGGATCATCTTTCTCGAGCCATCGACATTAGAAACACCGACTCAATCCTGAACCACTGCACCCCGCGATATCCAACAGTCGTTTCTCCAATATTATTTCACAATATCCTACCCCAAGGGCGAATTGCAGAAGACCATAACACCGGCGAACTTAACACATACAATCAAGGATGGCAACACTACATCGCGGATAAAAATTCTACCACGCTCGCAAATACCAAGTCTCGTTACTTTATCCACCCAAATCTAAACATTCTTAGTCCGATTGCCTTTCCCCTGCCGAGAATAAAATACCGAATCTATATATCATGCATTGAGTAAACCTCCCTTCAAGTCATTCACTGCCCCGGACACGTAGGCAACATCCTACCATCATATAATTACTATGGAACAATCGTTCATAGCATCATGGCAAATTGTGCCTAGCCTCAAAGCTCTCAAAAGTACCGCTACTGAGCTGAAACGACAGAATATCCTTCCACAAGGCGAGGATAATAGCTCAGGAAACCCCGCAGGGAGTAACACCCCGCACTAGATTCGTAGTGCCATTACAACTCTTCAATTCTCGATTTATAACCAGCAGTTCACGTCGCATAAGATTGAGTAGGAAGGAGCAAGGGCATAATCCTCGAGGAATCAAATCGCACGATGAGGAATCAAGAAGGGAAGTAATCCTAGCAGCCTCGTAGCCTCTCGAAGATAAGTATAGACATATCTGTACAGATCCACGAGACTCTTCTAGACTTGTTCATGACTCGTGAGACCTAAGGGAACCTAGTGCTCTGATACCATGTTGTCACAACCCAAAATCCACTAAGGGTCGTGATGGCGCCGAACACCACTGTCAGGCAAGCCAACCATAATTTACTAGCAATTTCTCATTTTAATTATTTTGAAATCATTTCCTTTAAACAAATAAATAATAAATAATAAACTCTGCTTGATAAACGAGGATGTCTTTACAAAATTTAACCACTGAAAAACCCTGTGATCACCCCAGAACCCGGTATCACAAGTACATAAGCAATTTCTAGGAAATAATGTAGTACAACAACTGTCCGGAATACAATATTGGATAGAAAGTAAATACAGTAATTTGAAAAAGACACTGCTGGCTGCGGGTCATCTCGGGAAGTACAGTTCACCTAAGTCTCCGTATCAACCGTGCTGCTATGCCCACTAGGCCACTAGAGATGCATGTGCCTGTGCAACAAAAATGCACAACAAGTGTAGTATGAGTACAAAAACAACGTGTACCCAATGAGTATCCCGTCTAATCTCGAAGAAGTAGAGATGAGAGGTCGACTTTGACATTTACTAGTGGTCCAATAATAATAAACTGAAAATGTGAGGAAATCATGGATTTTTATAAAACAATTATAAACTCGTAAAACCAGATAGCAGGTAAATAGCATCTCAAATAAATGCGGATTTCCAAGGTTTACTTTTCATTTTGCTTATCAACTATGTCTGACCAGGGAAGGCAAGTATTATCACGTAACATTCTCAGGCAAGCAATACAAGCATGCGCATATCATGCCGAGGTCGTACGACCTGATCCAACAATATTTACACTGTGCACTGTCGAGGGTCGAACGACACAAACCATAGATGCATTTATTTAATCTACTGAGACGTTCGGCACGTTCCAAAAATAAACACACACAGACAGTCAATCAAGAAGTCAACATAGAACAATTATCCAAAGAAAAGCCAATTCTCTTTTAACAATTTAAGAAACTGAAGTTTAAATCTTTTTTTTTAGAAATTCATTTACTAATTCGATGTGATTTAAGCAATTCAAGCTGTCAATAAGATTACAAATAGTCCAAGTATAGCATGCTTTTAGGGTCCTAAACTACCCGGATATAAACATAATAGTAGCTACACACAGACTCTCGTCACCTCGTGCGTACGTAGCCCCCACAAATAGAAGCACATAACCAATTATATCACCTATGGGGACAATTCCCTCTTACAAGGTTAGAAAGGAGACTCACCTCGCTCCGAAGCCTATATTCCGATTCAAGAACGCACTCAAACCTCCAATTTGGAGCCGAACGATCCAAAACTATTCAAATAGGGTAAGAACTAGTCAATACATGCCCAAAAGTTCATATTCTAATTATTAAACCAACTTCCCAACCCTAAATGCAAGGTTCCTAAAATTCTTCCTCGGGCCCACGTGCCCGGATTCCGAAATTTTCCGAAGGAAGTTTTTCTCTATAACCTAAGGATAAATAATATATGATTTCTAATCCATTTTATAACCAATTTCGTGGTAAAATCTAAGTTTTATTAAAACCCTAAGTCTGGCTCTAACACCTTGATTTCTCCAAATCTTTAGGTGTTAATCTACCCAAAACTCGAGTGTTAAACTTAAAAATAAGGGGGATGAACTTACCTCACAATGCTATGCGGAAATCCCTTCTCAAGAGATCCAAACAAGAAATGAGTGAAAATGAGCAAAAATGGCCTAGAGCCCGAATAAATGAAGGCCACTGCCTTCTACGATTTCCGCATGTGCGGTCTTGGGTCGCACCTGCGACCACCGCTTCTGCGGTCTGGGACGCTTCTGCAGACAAGCCCACCGTTTCTGCTAATTTTGGGCCGCATTTGCGGTCTTGGGCTACCTGGCCTTGGGTCGTTTTTGCGATAGGTGGACCGTTTCTGCGGTCTCGCACCTGCGGTTTACCAACAGCAGGTGCGGTTATGACAGCAACCAACAGCTTCAGCCTTTCCCAAAAATTCTGTTTCGATCCGTTAACGACCCGAAATCCATCTGAGGCCCCCGAGACCCTGTCCAATCATACCAACCAGCCCCATAACACATTACGGACTTGTTCGAGGTCTCAAATCACATCAAACATCGCTAAAACCATGAATTGACCTCCAATCCAAGCTTTATGAACTTTAGAATTTCAAACTTCTACTTTCAATGTTTAAACCTATCAAATTACGTCCGATTGACCTCAAATTTTGCATTCAAGTCATATTCGACATTTCGGACCTACTCCAACCTTTGGAATTGGAGTCCGACCCAAATATCAAAAAGTCAACTCTCGGTCAAACTTCTCAAAAACCTTAAAATTTCTATCTTTAGCCAAATGACTCCAAAATGACCTACGGACCTCCGAATTCACTTCCGATCACGCTCCCAAGTCCAGAACCATACAAAGCTACTTCCAGACTCGGAATCCTAAACGGAAATCAATAACACTGAAATGCACTTCAGCCCAAACTTATGAAATTTCTTCCAAAATGCTAACTTCCACAATAGGCGCCAAAACGCTCCTTGGGTCTTCCAAAACCCGTTCCGGACATATGCCCAAGTCCAAAATCATCATACGAACCTGCTAGAACCTTCGAATCCCAATTCCGAAGTCGTGTACTCAAAAATCCAATCTTAGCTAATTCTTCAACTTAAAGCTTCCGAAATGAGAATTCTCTTTCCAAATCAACTCCTAACTTTCCGAAATTCAATTCCGACCGTGTGCTCAGGTAATAATACCTTAAGTGAAGCTGCTCATGGCCTCAAATTGTTGAACGACACGCTAGAGCTCAAAACGACCGGTCGGGTTGTTACAGATCTGATATGTTATCTCTTGACTTTACATAGTCAATAGTGATAACACTACTAGAGAGTAGTTCTCTAACAGTATTGTGTCTCCATCGTATGTGACTAGGTTTTTCGTTATACATAACGCTCCCTTCCCTGCCTATTGTCGCTTTACTATCACAATATATACATATAGGTGCCAAAGGTTTGGGCCAAAATGGAATATCTTTCAAGAAATTTCGGAGCCATTCAGCTGCTTTACGGGCCTTGTCTAAAGCTATAAATTCAAATTCCATTGTAGAACGGGCGATGCACATTTGTTTGGATGATTTCCAAGATACTGCTCCACCTTCAATTGTGAAAATATATCCACTTGTGGATTTAACTTCAGATGATCCGCTGATCCAATTTGCATCACTATATCCCTCGATCACTGAGGGATATTTGTTATAATGTAGAGTATAATTTTGGGTATGTTTCAGATACCTCAAAACTTGTTTCATTGCCATCCAATATATTTGATTGAGATTACTTGTAAACTGAATCAGTTTGCTAATAGCACATGTTATATCTGGTCGCGTACAATTTATAATATACATTAAACTTCCCAATACTCTTGCATAGTTCAGTTGTGAGTCACTTTCACCTTCATTCTTTTGAAGTGCATAACTCACGTCAATTGGAGTCTTCGCAATTTTAAAATCCAAAAACTTGAACTTGTCAAGTACCTTTTCAATTTAGTGAGACTGTGATAATGCTAGACCTTGTGGAGTCTTGTGAATTCTGATTCTTAAGATCACATCAGCAACTCCTAAATCTTTTATGTCGAATTTTCTAGCCAACATGCGCTTAATTGCATTTATATCTGCCATATTTTTGCTCATTATCAACATGTCATCAACATATAAACAAACAATGACTTCATGACATGGAGTGTTTTTAATATAAACACATTTGTCACACTCGTTGATTTCAAACCCACTTGCCAACATTGTTTGGTTAAATTTGGCATGCCATTGTTTGGGTGCTTGTTTAAGTCTATAAAGCAACTTAACAAGTTTGCACACTTTATTTTCTTTACTCGGAACCACAAAACCCTCAAGTTGTTTCATGTAAATCTCTTCCACTAATTCTCCATTTAAGAAAGCTATTTTAACATTCATTTGATGGATTTTAAGACCATACACTGCCGCTAGTGCCACTAGCACCCTACTAGATGTTATCCTTGTTACTGGCGAGTAAGTGTCAAAGTAGTCAAGGCCTTCCTTTTGTCTATAACCTTTGACAACAAGTCTTGCCTTATATTTGTCAATAGTGCCATCAACTTTCATTCTTCGTTTAAAGATCCATTTTGAACCTAAAGTTTTATTTCCTGGAGGAAGATCAACCAATTCCCATGTATGGTTATCCAAAAGTGATTGAATCTCACTATTGGCTACCTCTTTCCAAAATGCTGAATCAGAAGATGACATAGCTACTTTGAAAGTTTGAGGCTCATTTTCAAGAAAGAATATCACAAAATCTGGTCCAAAGGAAGTAAATGTTCTTTGACGTTTGCTACGCCTTGGATATTTTTCACTTGGAGCTTTTTTCTTTGGTTCTTCCTGTGGTTGTTTAGGTCTTTCACTTAACGACTCGTATTCAGTTTTATACCAATAGATGCTTTCAAAGAATTCAGTAGTATCTGATTCAATTACCGTATTAATATGAATTTCGGTATTATCAGATTTAATTATGAACCAAAAACCGACATGCTTTACTGTTTGTAGCATATCCAATGAAAATACAATCCACAATTTTTGGTCCGATTTTTATCCTTTCGGGTAAAAGTACTTGAACCTTGATAAACACCCTCACTTTTACACCTCATGTTTTCGTACGTGAATGTATACCATAAGTTAATTGATGAAAGCTCGAAAATTAGATGTTACATCCCATATTTTTGTACGTTAAAGTTTCATCGTTAGTTAATCAACGTAAGCTCGGGAATAAAATTATTTTGAAATTATAAGTATTACGCTATTTCAAACAAGTGATAAGTAAATTTGTGAAGGTTAAAGGGTAAGCGAATCGAAAAAAATGAATTTCGTTGAAGGTTGTCAATTTTGAATAAACACGGCCCGAGCTAAAATATCTGGTATTTATGGAGTAGTGCCATACAAAGTACCACATTAGGGGTGGATCCAGCCTATTGAAGGTGGGTTCTCGTGAACCTAGTAGCTTTTGCATATACCCTGTATATGTATTAAAAACTCACTAAATATCCATAAATATTTGATTGTGAACCCAGTTACTTATTGTATATTTACTTAAGGTCGTTATAGGAACCCATAAGCTTTAAATCCTAGATCGGCCTCTGTACCACATGACCATGATAGTAAGGTATATAAAGTGCATTAAAGGTGAGTAGTATTTTAAGTAATTTGAGATAATTCTTAATTATGTGAATAATTATGGTATTAAATAGGATTAAGTGGATAAGGATCTTTTTTGGGGCTGCCACATGGAATCAAGCTAAGCCAAAGTGGCACCAATATGCATGATGAGTCATAAGACATAAGATGTCTTGTTTACACGTAAGAATTCTTGGATAATTACCTTGGTTGGGTTTCTTATTTGGTAATGTAACTTGGAGAATAAGAATAAGTTATGGCATGCTTGCCACTTTAGAATTAGACCAGCAACGTTGGATGCTAAGCTTGCTAACGGATGAAGCTCAAATAGCTCATTTGAAACTTCATAATACGATAAAGAGTGAGATTTGTGATTCTAAGGGAGTATGGTGCAATCTTTCTCAAGAATATCATACGGATTTTTCCTACTTCGATCCGTCGTTATGTGTTTTCACAAAAGACGTGTGTTAGAAGAATTGTCAAGAGAATCGGTTCAGGTATGTTAAGGCTATCCCTTCTTTATTTTTGGCATGATCCATATGATACAAACGAAACGAGCAAATGTACAACTTTCATAAATGACTCTATTCTTAGAAGTACTAGGTGTGTCTATGTTCTTGATTCCCCATATGTCCTATTATTCTATCGTCTGTTCATGGGTCTCCGAAATAGGTAAGTTGATAAAGTTTATTTCATGATATTAATCAAAGGTGTAATTGATCTTATGACATTCCGAGAAATCATATTAACGTACTTCGTATGCATTTCATACATTTATACATGTACATTGATCCATGACCAGATGGCGTTATATATGAGTATATTATATGTATATGGGATATGAAAAAAGGTTACGGCGTTATATATGCACCACCACCTGATCAGCTGGTATACGTTGATGATTTGCCCACAGTGGCCGAGATGATATGATGGGATGCCCTCAGAGGCTTGATGATGTTATGAATGCATATACCTATACATGGTATGACATTTATACGCATATGCATGACATTACAATATTAAATGATTCGCAAAGCTATTCAGACATACATGTTGAGTCTTTTACTTCATGTTTCTCTCATGCCTTTTATTTACTGATTTTCATTCCTTACATACTCGGTGCATTATCTGTACTGATGTCCCTTTTTCTTGGGCACACTGCATTTCATGCCCGCAGATCTCGATAGATAGGTTGAGAGTCCTCTAAGTAGGCTATCAGCTCAACGGAAGGTGTTGGTACGCTCCATTTATTTCGGAGTTGCTTATTTGGTCAGCATGATTTTGTCATGTATTGATTGGTATGACGGGGTCCTGTCCCAACCTTTATGACATTTATGTAATCTTAGAGGCTTGTAGACAGATGTCATGAATATGGATACTTGTATGGCCTTATTGGCCTTTGTTTTGAGTTTACAAATGATCATACCGGCCTTATAGGCCCGTATGTCACATGTATAAATTTTTATATCAGGTTGGGTCATCTTATATTGAGTATTCCCTTATGTTTATATTGGTTAGACCATGACGGCCCTTTTAGACCATTTAACAATGATAGTATTATAAGAAAGATATGTTATATTGGTGCCCGTCGTGGCCCTTCGGTTTGGGTCGTGACACCCGTACTTTGAAATATTTCAACTTGGATTTTCTTTCTTTAAATTTTTCATATGGAATAGATTGTGTTTTGTTTTGGGGTACTCTATGAGTATTCGGTTAGCTGTAAGGATAGCTTCCCCCCACAAATTCTCCGGTAATCCAGAACATATTAATAAAGAATTCATTATTTTCTTTAATGTCTGATTTTTTCTTTTCGCAATTCCATTCGATTGAGTTGTGTAGGGGGCGGTAGTTTGATGGATAATTCCATATTCTGAACATATTTCTGCAAACGGAGATTCATATTCTCCACCTCTATCACTTCTAATCATTTTGATCTTTTTATTCAATTGATTCTCCACTTCATTCTTGTATTGTTTAAATGCTTCAATTGCTTCATTATTACTATTAAGCAAATAAACATAACAATATCGAGTACAATCGTCAATAAAATTTATAAAATACTTTTTTTCACCTCGAGATGGTGTCGACTTCATATCACAATTATCAGTATGAATTAAGTCTAAAAGATTTGAATTCCTTTCAATAGACTTGTAAGGATGTTTTACAAACTTAGATTCAACACATATTTGATATTTTAATTTATTATGCTCGAATTTAGGTAATAATTCTAAATTAATTAACTTCCGCAAGGTTTAGTAATTGACATGTCCTAAACGAATATGCCATAAATTATTTGACTCCAATAAATAAGAAGAAGCTGAAATTTTATTAATACTGTCAACAACCATTACATTGAGTTTGAAAAGGCCCTCTGTGAGGTAGCCCTTTACAACATACATTTCATTCTTACTTACAATAACTTTGTCAGATACAAATACACATTTGAATCCATTCTTAACAAGTAAAGTAGTTGAACTAAATTCTACCTAATAGTAGGAACATGAAGAACGTTGTTGAGCGTTAACACCTTGCCGGAAGTCATCTTCAGAAATATCTTCCCATAACCCTCAATCTTGGTTGTTGCAGTATTTCCCATGGAAAGCTCTTCTTTGGGACCAGCAGTAGAGTAAGTCGCAAATGCTTCTTTGATAGCACAAACATGTCGAGTGGCTCCAGAGTCAATCCACCAGTCCTTCAGATTTTCAAGTAGGTTGCATTCCAAAAGCACTGCGCACAGATCATCAATGTCATCATTCTTCTCCACTATGTTGGCCTGTCCCTTTTTCTTATCCTTTTCGGGAGACGACAATCAGGGGCTTTGTGACCAGCTTTTCCATAATTGTAGTAGTTGCCCTTGAATTTCTTCTTGTTCTGCTCCTTAGTTTGTCCAGAAGACCTCTTCCTCTTCTTACTTTTTGGAGCAGTCTCCTCAACGATATTAGCTCCCATAATTGTTGAATTTCCACAAGACTTCTTCTCTGCTGTTTTGTTGTCTTCCTCAATCTTGATACGAATCACAAGATCTTCCAATTTCATTTCTTTGTGCTTGTGCTTAAGATAGTTTTTGAAATCTCTCCACGAAGGAGATAATTTTTCAATCATTGCAGCCACTTGAAATGCTTCATTCACTACCATACATTCAGCATTAAGATCGTGAAAAACAAGCAGCTCTTGAACTTAGGTTCCAACATTTTTGTTGTCTATAATTTTATAGTCTAGAAACTTGGCAGCCACAAACTTCTTCAAGCATGCATCTTTAGTCTTGTACTTCTTCTCAAGTGCGTCCCCTAATTCTTTCGAAGTTTTCATAGCACAGTAGACATTATACAAGTCATCCTCCAAAGCACTTAGGATGTAGCCTTTGCAAAGAAAAGCTGCCTGTTTCCACGCCTCAACAATCATAAACTTCTCAATGTCCGGCATGTCGGTGGCAGGCACTAGAGGGTCTTCACTGGTGAACTTCTGCATACTGTCACGACCCGAATTCCCCACCATCGGGAGTCGTGATGGCGCCTACTATCGGAGCTAGGCAAGCCAACCTTAACATACCTTTTCAACTAATTTTCAACAAGATAATAATAAAAACAATAAATTCAAGCGGAAGCCTTAATTTAATATTAAATGAACAAAAATGCAGAAAAATTAACATCATCCTCTACCCAAGATTTAGTGTCACAATACTCACGGACTACTATAAGATACTACAAATAAGAGTTTGAAAGAAAATACATAATGAGTCTGCTTCGATACAATGAAAACAAACAAAAATGAAATAGATGAGACTCAGGGCCCACGCATGCCAGCGAACTACCTAAGAGTCTCTGGACTGAAGGCATGCTCCCAATCTACTGCTATTGCGGTCCGTAAGCTACTCCCGAATCTGTGCACAAAAAGGGCACAGAAGTGTAGCATCAGCACAACCGACCCCATGTGCTGGTAAGTGCCTGGCCTAACCCCGGCGAGGTAGTGACGAGGCTAGACCGGACCTACCACAATTAACCTGTACAGATATATGTGCAACCACGGAAAGATATACAGAATTTAAATAGATATTAGAGAGGGGACATGCTGTGGGGTGTAACAATTTAGATATAAGACCAACGAACAGAGAGATGGAAACTTAATAATTAGCATCTATGAAAGAGAGCAAGTGAATCAACAACTGCACGGCACCAATCTTCGTGCTTTTACTCTCAATTCTCACCAAAACTGTCAAATATAGTGCACGGCATCACCCTTCGTGCTTTTCCTCACCTAACTCTCACATCAAGGCACGGAAAGACCCTTCGTACATAATTATCAAAACATGGCACGGAAAGACCCTTCGTGCATAATCGCTCTTCCTCACCCAATCATCAGTCACAACCAATCAGGGAAGGGAATATACAACAAGATTAAACATCCCGGCAAGAGAGAACAAATCAACAATAAGTCCCGGCAAGGGGAAAATACCACACTTCCTTCTTTAACTCATCTGCTTCTCAACTATCACTTCATAATTATATTAGCAAGTAATTAGCTCAACTGTTTCACATCTTTCGAATTTAAAAGCAACTACGACTCACGGTCATGCTAGACTCCGGTGCATAGATAACCGTCACCATGCCTATACACCGTACTCCACAGTTAACACGTAGCAAATAACATCCAAATCCTAATCCCTCAAGCCAAAGTTAGAACAAACACTTACCTCGAATGCTCCAAACTCAACTCACGCTTCTAGTATAGCTTTACCTCTTGATTCCACCACCAATCCGCTCGAATCTAGTCATAAGTTACTTAATCACATTAATAATTACTAAATGAATCATCCCCAATGCATGAAAATAGATTTTTCAAGGTTTTTCCCAAAAAGGTCAAAAATACCCCCGGACCCACGTGGTCGAAACTCGAGGTTCGGACCAAAACCCGGTTACCCATTCCCCCATGAATCCAAATATATGATTTGTTTTTAAATCGGACCCCAAATTGAGGTCCAACTTCTCAATTTGTAGAAACCCTATGTTCTACCCAAAACACCCAATTTTCCCCATGAAAATCTTTCATTTGAAGTTGAAATTATGTTAAAAGATGTTAAGGGATAAAGAAATTAAGTTAGAAATCACTTACCAATCGTTTTGGAGAAGAAAAGTTGTTTGAAAAATCGCCTCTTAGGTTTTGGGTTTTTGAAAAGTGAAAAAATGACTGAGATTTCCAAACTTGTATATCTTTCTGAGGACTTGGCGCGGACCGCACAAAAATGTGTTGCGGCCGCGCCGAGTGGGAGAAAAATTGGGGCTTCTCTGAACCCTTCCAGCGCGGACCGCACTATTGTGGTGCGTGGCCGCACTGGTTGACCTGAAACCCTAGCCCTCAGACTCAGCCACGCGGACCGCACAAAAATGTATCGCGGCCGCGCGGCTCCAGCGCGGACCGCACCGAAATGACCGCGGCCGCGTTGGTGTCTGCAACACCTGAACTTGCATTTTCTTAAGTCCAAGACCTCCCGGGCCCCATTCAGAACTCACCCGAGCCCTCGGGGCTCCAAACCAAACATGCACACAACCTTCAAAACATCTTACGGACTTACTCGTGCGATCAAATCGCCAAAATAACATCATATACATAGGATCAAGCCTCAAACACATGATTTTCTTTCTTCAACTTTCATAACTCAAATTCTCCATTTTTAGTCTGAAACACGTCATATGACGTCCGTTTTTAGCCAAACTTTACAGATAGTGTTTAACACATATTTAAGACTTGTACCGGGCGTCGAAACCAAAATACAAGCCCGATACCTATATTTTCTAACTCCTTTTCATTTCAAATTTCATATCAAATTTTAGAAAAATAATTTCCTTCAAAAATTCATTTCTCGGGCTTGGGACCTCAAATTTTGATTCCGGGCACACGCCCAAGTCCCATATTTTTCTACGGACCCTCCGGGACTGTCGAATCACAGGTCCGGGTTCGTTTACCCAAAATGTTGACCGAAGTCAACATTATATATATTTATACCAAAATTCATCTAATGTTTCACATAATTCACATATTCTAACATAAAAACTTTCTGGCTACGCGCCCGAACTGCGCACGCCAATCGAGGCAACTAAAAGCGAGGTTTTCAAGGCCTCGAAAGCACGGAACAAGGAAGAACTACGGTGATGACCCTTCGGGTCGTCACATTCTCCACCTCTAAAACAACCGTTCGTCCTCGAACGGACAAAAGAAAGAAGTACCTGAGTCGGGAAATAAATGAGGATAACGGCTCCGCATATCGGACTCGGACTCCCAGGTCGATGCCTCAGGAGGCTGACCTCTCCTCTGAACACGCACCGAAGGAAAACTCTTCGACCTCAACTGTCGAACCTGCCGGTCTAGAATAGCCACCGGCTCCTCCTCATATGACATATCCTTGTCCAATTGGACAGTGCTGAAATCTAACACGTGCGATGGATCTCCGCGATACTTCCGGAGCATAGATACATGAAACACGGGATGCACAGCTGACAAGCTAGGTGGCAAGGCAAGTCTATAAGCCACATCTCCCACACGATCAAGAATCTCAAATGGACCGATGAACCTAGGGCTGAGCTTGCCCTTCTTCCCAAATCTCATCATGCCCTTCATAGGCGATACACGGAGCAATACCCTCTCACCAACCATGAAAGCAACATCTCTGACCTTGCGGTCTGCATAACTCTTCTGTCTGGACTGAGCTGTATGAAGTCTATCCTGAATAATCCTGACCTTGTCCAAGGCTTCCTGAACCAGATCTGTACCCAATAATCGAGCCTCTCCCGGCTCAAACCATCCAACTGGAGACCGACATCGCCTACCATACAATGCCTCATACGGAGCCATCTGAATGCTGGACTGGTAGCTGTTGTTGTAGGCGAACTATGCTAAAGGCAAAAATTGGTCCCACGAGCCTCCAAAATCAATGACACAGGCTCGGAGCATGTCCTCAAGAATCTGAATAGTCCTCTCGGATTGACCGTCCGTCTGGGGATGAAATGTTGTACTCAACTCAACTTGGGTGCCCAACTCTCACTAAACCGCTCTACAGAAATGCGAGGTAAACTGCGTACCCCGATCCGAAATGATAGATAGTGGCACCCCATGAAGGCGAACAATCTCCCTGATATAAATCTCGGCTAACCTTTCGGACGAATAGGTGGCTGCAACAGGAACAAAATGCGCTGACTTGGTCAGCCTATCAACAATGACCCAAACTGCATCAAACTTTTTCCGAGTCATCGGAAGTCCAGTAACGAAATCCATCGTAATCCTCTCCCACTTCCACTCGGGAAGTGCAATCCTCTGAAATAGACCACCAGGTCTTTGATGCTCGTACTTAACCTGTTGACAGTTCAAACACCGAGCCACATGCACAACGATGTCTTTCTTCATCTTACGCCACCAATAGTGCTGCCTCAGATCCTGATACATCTTCGCGACGCCCGGGTGAATAGAATACCGAGAACTGTGGGCCTCCTCTAAGATCAACTCTCGAATCCCATCAACATTGGGCACACAAACTCGCCCCTGCAATCTCAATACACCATCATCATCTAAGGTTACTTTCTTGGCACCTCCACGTTGCACCGTGTCTCTCAAGACACACAAATGGGGATCCTCAAACTGCCGCTCGCGGATACGCTCTAATAGTGAGGAACGAGCAACCGTGCAAGCTAACACTCTGCTAGGCTCAGAAATATCCAACCTCACAAGACGATTGGCCAAGGCCTGAACATCCAAAGCAAGCGATCTCTGGCTGACTGGAATATAAGCAAGACTACCCATGCTGGCGGACTTCCTGCTCAATGCATCGGCCACCACATTAGCCTTCCCCAGGTGGTATAAGATAGTAACATCATAATCCTTTAGCAACTCTAACCACCTCCTCTGCCTCAAATTCAACTCTTTCTGCTTGAACAGATACTAAAGACTCTTGTGATCAGTGTAAACCTCACACGTCACGCCATATAAGTAATGCCTCCAGATCTTCAAGGCATGAACAATGGCTGCCAACTCGAGATCATGAACCGGATAATTCTTCTCGTGGATCTTCAACTGCCTCGAAGCATAAGCAATGACTTTGCCTTCCTGCATCAACACTGCACCAAGCCCAATACGAGACGCATCACAATAGACCGTATATGGCCCTGAACCTGTGGGAAAAACCAATATCGGTGTCGTAGTCAGAGCCGTCTTGAGCTTCTGAAAGCTCGCCTCACACTCGTTCGACCACCTGAACTGGACACCCTTCTGGGTTAATCTGGTCATAGGGGCTGCAATGGATGAAAACCCCTCTACGAACCGACGGTAGTAACCTGCTAACCCCAGGAAACTCCGAATATCCGTAGCTGAAGCTGGTCGAGGCCAGTTCATGACTGCCTCTATCTTCTTCGGGTCTACCTGAATACCTGCTGCTGATACGACATGACCTAGGAATGCGACCGAACTCAACCAAAACTCGCACTTTGAGAGCTTAGCATACAACTGACTATCATTTAGGGTCTGAAGGACCACTCTGAGGTGCTGCTCATGCTCCTCCTGACTGCGGGAGTATATAAGAATATTGTCAATGAAGACTATCACGAACAAGTCCAAATAAGGTCTGAACACTCGGTTCATCAACTCCATGAACGCTGCTGGGGCATTAGTCAATCCGAATGACATGAGCAAAAACTCATAGTGCCCATACCGAGTGCGAAATGTTGTCTTAGGGACATCAGACGCCCTAATCCTCAGCTGGTGGTAGCCAGATCTCAAATTTATCTTTGAAAACACCCTCCTACCCTGAAGCTGGTCGAACAAATCGTCAATCCGTGGCAGTGGATACTTATTCTTTATCGTCACCTTGTTCAACCGCCGGTAATCAATGCACATCCTCATCGACCCATCCTTTTTCTTCACGAACAACATTGGTGCACCCCAAGGTGATACACTGGGTCTAATGAAACCCTTATCAAGCAAGTCGTGAAGCTGCTCTTTCAACTCTTTCAACTCTGGCGGGGCCATGCGATATGGTGGAATGGAAATAGGCTGAGTGCCCGAAGCCAGATCAATACATAAATCAATATCCCTGTCGGGCGGCATACCCGGCAGGTCTGAAGGGAAAACCTCGGGGAACTCCCGAACAATAGGAACAGAGTCAATTGATGGAACCTCTGCGCTAGAGTCGCGAACATACGCTAGATATGCTAGACACCCCTTCTCGACCATACGTCGAGCCTTGACATACGAAATAACACTGCGGGTGGCATGGCCTGGGGTCCCTCTCCACTCAAGTTGGGGCAAATCTGGCAAGGCCAAGGTCACGGTCTTGGCGTGACAATCCAGAATAGCATGATACGGGGACAACCAGTCCATCCCGAATATAACGTCAAAGTCCACCATATCTAAAAGTAATAAGTCGACACGGGTCTCAAGACCGTCAAATACCACCACACATGAACGATGCACTCGGTCGACCACTATAGATTCACCAACCGGTGTGGACACATATATAGGAATACCCAAAGCCTCACTAGGCATGATCAAATAGGGTGCAAAATAGGATGAGACATAAGAATACATAGATCCTTGGTCAAATAACATAGAAGCACCCCTACCACAGACCAGAATAGTACCTGTAATCACAGTATCTGATGACTCGGCCTCTGGCCTAGCCGGCAAAGCATAACAACGGGGCTGACCCCCACAACCCTGAACTGTGTCTCTGGGGCGATCGGCTGCTGGCTGACCCCTGCCTCTGGCGGTCCGAGCTCCACCTCTACGGTCTCTCCCTCCACCCCTATGATCCCTACCCCCGCCTCTAGCTGGCTGGGCGGCCTGTGGATCACCTACTGCCTGAATCGTAGGGCGAGGACCCTGCTGCTGAGAACTACTCGAGGCTCGGGGGCAAAACCTGACAATGTGACTCGGGTCACCACAACCATAACATGCCCTCGGCTACTGGGACTACTGGCCCTGTCGACCTGTATGTCCTCCCCTGAAGCTCTGAAGTGGCGGTGCACTAATGGGGGCTGGTGGTGCGCTGAAGGTCTACTGACCCGAATAATACTGCTGAGGACCACCATCGCCTGGAGTACCATGAGAAACCTGAAGTGCCGACTAGAAGGGCCTCTAAGAGTGGCCTCTGTCATATGAATCCCTACATCCAGACGAGGTACCACTAAATCTACCGGAATAACGGGGCCTCTTATCAGACCCATGACCACCTCCTTGAGCAAGTGCCATCTCTATCCGGCGGGCACCATCTGCCGCCTCCTGAAATGAAATCTCACCACCGGCACTCATGGCCATCTGAACACGGATCGGCTAGGCCAACCCATCAACAAACTTCCACACTCTCTCTCTCTAGGTGGGGAGTATCACAATGGCATGACGAGCGAGATCAATGAACCGGGTCTCATACTGGGTGACCGTCATAGGACCCTGCTGGAGACGCTCAAAATGCCTGCGAAGAGCATCTCGCTGAGTAACTGGAAGGAACTTCCCCAGAAATAACTCTGAAAACTAATCCCAGGTCAATGATGGCGACCCTGCTGGCCTGGCTAAACAGAAATCCCACCACCAAGTCTTGGCGGATCCTGCCAGGCGGAAAGTGGCGAAGTCGACCCCATTGGTCTCTACAATGCCCATAGTCCGTAGAACCTCATGACAACTGAATATGAAATTCTGAGCATCCTCTGAGGGAGTGCCACTATATGTAGTAGTGAAGAGCTTGGTGAAACGATCAAGCCTTCACAAAGCATCCGCGTACATAGCCGCACCATCACTGGACTGAGCCGCAATACCTGGCTGGGCTGCCACAGCTGGCTGAACTGCCACGACTGGCTGAACTGCTGGAACCTGAGCCTGAGGAACTACCGGCTCTGGAGTACGAGTATCGGGAGTCTAAATTCCTCCCCTAGCCTGAGATGTGGCTGGAGCTACGGGAAGCAAACCCGCTCTAGAAATGCCCTCCATAAAGCCTACCAGTCGGACAAAAGCATCCTGAAGCACTGGAGTGGCTATGAAACCCTCTAGGACCTGAGCTGGGCCCACCGGAGCTGCTAGAGCTGGAACCCCTTCGTCGTAGTCAATATGAGGCTCCACCTCTGGGACTACCGCTCGGGGCTGAGCTCTGCCCCGGCCTCTGCCTCTGGCACGGCCTCGCCCTCTGCCCCTAATAGAAGCTGCTGCTGGGGGCTCGGGCTGCTGCACGGTAGAAGAGGAAGCACGTGTTCTCGCCATCTGCGAAAGAACAGAGTGGAAAGACAATCAGTACTTGAGAAATAGAATCGCACGATAAGAATAAACAAGGTGAAGTTTTCCTAACTCAGTAGCCTCTGCGGGATAAATACAGACGTCTCTGTACTGATCCCTCAGACTCTACTGAGCTTGTCCGTGAGTTGTGAGACCTAAGTAACCTAGTGCTCTGATACCAACTTGTCACGGCCCGAATTCCCCACCATCGGGAGCCGTGATGGCACCTACTGTCGGAGCTAGGCAAGCCAACCTTAACATACCTTTTCAACTAATTTTCAACAAGATAATAATAAAAACAATAAATTCAAGCGGAAGCCTTAATTTAATATTAAATGAACGAAAATGCGGGAAAATTAACATCATTCTCTACCCAAGATTTAGTGTCACAATACTCACGGACTACTATAAGATACTACAAATAAGAGTTTGAAAGAAAATACATAAGGAGTCTGCTTCGATACAATGAAAACAAACAGAAATGAAATAGATGAGACTCAGGGCCCACGCACGCCAGCGAACTACCTAGGAGTCTCTGGACTGAAGGCATGCTCCCAATCTACTGCTACTGCGGTCCGTAAGCTACTCCCGAATCTGTGCACAAAAAGGGCACAAAAGTGTAGCATCAGCACAACCGACCCCATGTGCTGGTAAGTGCCTGGCCTAACCCCGGCGAGGTAGTGACGAGGCTAGACCGAACCTACCACAATTAACTTATACAGATATATGTGCAACCACGGAAAGATATACAGAATTTAAATAGATATTAGAGAGGGGACATGCTGTGCGGTGTAAAAATTTAGATATAAGACCAACGAACAGAGAGATGGAAACTGAATAATTAGCATCTATGAAAGAGAGCAAGTGAATCAACAACTGCACGGCACCAACCTTCGTTCTTTTACTCTCAATTCTCACCAAAACTGTCAAATATAGTGCACGGCATCACCCTTCGTGTTTTTCCTCACCTAACTCTCACATCAAGGCACGGAAAGACCCTTCGTGCATAATTATCAAAACATGGCACGGAAAGACCCTTCGTGCATAATCGCTCTTCCTCACCCAATCATCAGTCACAACCAAAGGGAGAACAAATCAACAATAAGTCCCGGCAAGGGAAAAATACCACACTTCCTTCTTTAACTCATCTGCTTCTCAACTATCACTTCATAATTATATTAGCAAGTAATTAGCTCAACTGTTTCACATCTTTCGAATTTAAAAGCAACTACGACTCACGGTCATGCTAGACTCCGGTGCATAGATAACCGTCACCATGCCTATACACCGTACTCCACAGTTAACACGTAGCAAATAACATCCAAATCCTAATCCCTCAAGCCAAAGTTAGAACAAACACTTACCTCGAATGCTCCAAACTCAACTCACGCTTCTAGTATAGCTTTACCTCTTGATTCCACCACCAATCCGCTCAAATCTAGTCATAAGTTTACTTAATCACATTAATAATTACTAAATGAATCATCCCCAATGCATGAAAATAGATTTTTCAAGGTTTTTCCCAAAAAGGTCAAAAATACCCCCGGACCCACGTGGTCGAAATTCGAGGTTCGGACCAAAACCCGGTTACCCATTCCCCCATGAATCCAAATATATGATTTGTTTTTAAATCGGACCCCAAATTGAGGTCCAACTTCTCAATTTGTAGAAAACCTAGGTTCTACCCAAAACACCCAATTTTCCCCATGAAAATCTTTGATTTGAAGTTGAAATTATGTTAAAAGATGTTAAGGGATAAAGAAATTAAGTTAGAAATCACTTACTAATCGTTTTGGAGAAGAAAAGTTGTTTGGAAAATCGCCTCCTCGGTTTTGGGTTTTTGAAAAGTGAAAAATGACTGAGATTTCCGAACTTGTATACCTTTCTGAGGACCTGGCGTGGACCGCACAAAAATGTGTTACGGCCGCGTCGAGTGGGAGAAAAATTGGGGCTTCTCTGAACCCTTCCAGCGCGGACCGTACTGTTTTGGTGCGCGGCCGCGCTGGTTGACCTGAAACCCTAGCCCTCAGACTCAGCCACGCGGACCGCACAAAAATGTATCGCGGTCGCGCGGCTCCAGCGCGGACCGCGCCAAAATGACCGCGGCCGCGCTGGTGTCTGCAACACCTGAACCTGCATTTTCTTAAGTCCAAGACCTCCCGGGCCCCATTCAGAACTCACCCGAGCCCTCGGGGCTCCAAATCAAACATGCACACAACCTTAAAAACATCTTACGGACTTACTCGTGCGATCAAATCGCCAAAATAACATCATATACATAGGATCAAGCCTCAAACACATGATTTTCTTTCTTCAACTTTCATAACTCAAATTCTCCATTTTTAGTCCGAAACACGTCATATGACGTCCGTTTTTAGCCAAACTTTACAGATAGTGCTTAACACATATTTAAGACTTGTACCGGGCGTCGGAACCAAAATACGAGCCCGATACCTATATTTTCTAACTCCTTTTCATTTCAAATTTCATATCAAATTTCAGAAAAATAATTTCCTTCAAAAATTCATTTCTCGGGCTTGGGACCTCAGAATTTGATTCCGGGCACACGCCCAAGTCCCATATTTTTCTACGGACCCTCCGGGACTGTCGAATTACAGGTCCGGGTCCGTTTACCCAAAATGTTGACCGAATTCAACATTATACATATTAATACCAAAATTCATCAAATGTTTCACATAATTCACATATTCTAACATAAAAACTTTCCGACTACGCGCCCGAACTGCGCATGCCAATCGAGGCAACTAAAAGCGAGATTTTCAAGGCCTCGAAAGCGCGGAACAAGGAAGAACTACGGTGATGACCCTTCGGGTCGTCACACATACCAAGCGTGGTAATCCATAAAAACACCTTTTGCTGCTATCCATTAAAGTTGGCTCCAGAAAATTTTCCGATTTCTCAGTCGGTGGCACAACAGTTCAGCTTGACGAGGCTATCGCCATTGCCGCAACAGTCGCAGAAGGATTTTCATTATCAATTGTCATTTCTCACAGTCAACAAGAGAAGAGTTCAATTAATGACAAAAATAGTACATTAAATAGTACTGTAATTAATGATAGACAATACGTTTAATAAATAAAAACCAAAGTTTTTACATACCATTTCACAGAAAGCGATGAAGTTTTTATGTTCTTCAAATCGTTTCTGAATTTTAATACTCCGATAAAGTTTTTATATCATTAAATCAGAATAGAAAAATTCAAAAGCAGTAGAAAACCACATATGTTTTAATCTCCAAAAATAGAATACAAATTATATTTTAAAAAAGTAATTTTCTTAAGATTGTTATTCAATCTGTATTACTGTAATGAATAATGAAATAGTAAACTTTCTGAAACAGAATCAGAAACAGAAAATTAGCAGCAACAGAATGTCGAAATAATATCTGAAAAATAATTTCGGAATAAATCGATCCCACTGAATGCACATTGTGTCCGTAAGAAAATTATTCGCCTCAAATACCTAAGGTGCTGGAATATTATCCTCCCAAGATAGAACAATTTAACTCACCAGTGTATTGGTACCAAAAACTCTATTTATAACCATTTTCTGGTACTGTTTCTGAAGAGATTTGCAACCTTTCAGAAATATCCATGGTTGTTGGAACAGGTGGGAACATTTCACGTTTGAAATATTCTGGGAAAGAAACAGACCGGGTCGTGTCGTGTCGTGGATTATTCCGCGTTGAATTTTCGTTAATTAATTATACAATTGAAAGAAATTTTGTCCAAAAAGATTAATAAATCAATCTTTGACCGAAGCCTAGCGAGCGACGACGACGACACGAGGCTTACTTTCCTTCTAACTCATTTAACAAGAAAAGTGCTTTCTCAGTATAGCACATTTACTTTTCTTTCCACCACCAATGAGGGACATTTTGGTCTTTCCAAAGCAAAAAAGAACTTACTTTCCCTTCACTTTGTTCCATCCATTTCCCATTCACCAATCTTGTAATCTCAACAAAGCTACTAGTACTAAAATTTAGGAGCTTACAATGTTGGATTCGATGAATCAGACTCTATTGTATCGACGACCTAATCTGCATCTCAAAAATAACATGGAAGTTTTTTCTCTCTCGCAAAAAGACATACTATAGATCCTTTTCTACTTTTCTTTTTCTCGCATGGGGTTGCATCTCAAAAAAAACATGCAAGTTTCTTCTCTCTCGAATATCGCATGTATAGATCCTTTTCTACTTTCCTTGGGAGGGGGATAGGTATTTATATCTATCTCCACGGGCGGACCTAGAGCATTGAATATGAGTTCCCAGAAATTCAATAACTCTTGTTTAGACCTTATATTTATATTAAAAAATTTACTAAATATATGTAAATATCTAATTGTAAACCCATTTATTATTGCATATTAATTTGAAACTACGATAGAAACCCATAAACCTCAAATCCTCGATCCAGCTCTGTCAATCTCAATAGCCTCATTCTTAGAGATACTTGTGATTGAATAAGTTTTGCTGTGTAAAATGCAAGGACGATTCATTCCCACGCTAGTGCGAGACAAGCTGCAACCTTTTTTTCTCTATGCTTGCTTAAGAAATACTACTAAAACTCTTTCAAGGGTTAATAAATTCATAATGCTAATGACAACAAAGTTTTCACATACAAAATAATGGATACCGAAATGCATAAAGTAGGAGCAGAGTATATCTCAACCTTTATTCAAAAACTAGTACTAGTACGACTCACATACAAAACCTCTAGTCAAAGTTTGTGGACAATTGTCTGAGCACCATACTAAGGTCTCATAATCAGAGTCAACAGAGGGGCATGAGTGTAGGAAGGAGAGAGCTCAAACCAAAAGCGCTGCAGAATTTGAGATAAAATCAGCTTGGCTTCTAACATGCCAAAGTTCATCCCAATGCACATCCGAGGACCCCAACCAAACGGAAAATACATCTGCTCTTTTGCAGCTTTTGATACCCCTTCAGAGAACCTCTCTGGATTGAACATTAACGCATCGTCTCCCCATACTTCTGGATTGCGATGAACCAAATGAGTAGGCACGCACACTTGTACTCCTGCTGGAATTGTCATGTCTCCCAATTTGGTGTTCTTAGACATGCTTCGAACAAGAAATATTGCTGGATATAATCTCAACACCTCTTGGAATATCATGTTTATCTAGTGATCGATCATTACAAAATAAAGAAATCATCAGAATTTTGAAACTTTTAAAATATAGGACATGAAAATAGTATACTAATTATTGCTATTACTTACTAATTTTAGCTGATTTAAGTCATCAAACTTTGGTTTATTTTTCCCAATGACTTGAAAGACTTCTTTCCTAGCTTTGTCTTGCCACTCAGGATGCATGCTCAAGACCACCATTGTCCAAGAGAGCAAAGCAGTGGTTGTATCTTGACCTGCAAAGTAGAATTCTTTACATTCTTCAATCACATCCTCGGTCGTTATTTGTCCTCCTGCTTTAGACTTGTTATCTGCGTTTCTTGCTTTTAGGAGTAGGCCTAAAATATCATCATTGTCTGAAATTCCTCTTCGCACAGCATCTTCTCGTTTCTCTATTATTCCTCTTATCAAAGATATAACTTTCTTGTGGATGTACTTTGCTTTTCTGTTTGAAGCCGTAGGAAGAAATCTGCATAAAATTGAAACAAGTTATAATACTGAGGATCCAAATGTTGAACGAAAAAAGTACTTCTGCTTAGTTATTCTATACGATTTCACTATAAACACACCTTAGCGAGGGAAAGAAAAGGGTGAACGAAGACGCCAAAATTAGTTCGCACTGCTCCTTTTGAAGTAGGAAAATTGACCTTCCTTCTTCAATATTGCTACCAAAGGCAGCTCTTGATATAACATCTCCACCTAAGTTTAGAAACTCATTTAACACATCCAACTCACAACTTCCTGTTTTGCCAACCAATTCCTCCCATCTATTTAACATTTCATCACAACACATAGCAAATGCTGGGAACATCCTCTGTAAGACAAGCATATAAATATTAAGAATTTTAAGTTATATGCCCGACGGTTCAAAAAATATTTACACCAAGTTAATTCCTATAATAAGCATTAACCAATAACCAGTAAAATTAGTAACTAGCCTCTATTATCACTGGTTAAACTACAGTGTAAACTTAAATCCAAAACATGAAATACCATTGTCTAATTTAGAGTTCAACCAAGAAATTAAGACTAACAATTAGTAAATAATACCTTTAACTTCTCTACATGAAAGGCAGGGTTGAGTAACTTTCTGTGGGTGTCCCATTTTTCTCCGTCATAACTCGTAAGTCCAGTAACAAACAAATGAATGAAAGCATTGGCTTCAGGCTTGTGGAATTCATTAAATCTGTTCAGCAATTCTCGAATTAGCTTTGGATCTGTAACTGTCACGCGAGGTGTCGGTCCATACCACAGTACAAATATTTTCTCTGCTTCACATTCTCATTGGTTAGCATGCATGGTACTCGTATTTGAAAGCGTTTAGCTTCTATACACTGACAGTAATATAAGAATTGTCACACTATTAAGTTGTCTATTCACAATATGTTGAACTAGTAATCTGGAAAATAAAGACATGCAACATGATAGAACAGTTCAAACTAAGATGCGTGGACTCTCCAAAATAGTGTCGTACCCGTGTCGGATCCTCCAAAAATGTACTACTTTTGAATATTTTCGAAGAGTCTGAGCAACATAGTGTAACGACTCGACCAGGCGTTTTGAGCTTTTGCACTTCGCTCGACAGTTCTCGGGCATGACTTGCCCCGTGTGGTGTATTATGACTTATGTAAATCGTTGGTGTTGGGTTTCAGGTTAATCAAAATGAATTTGGAAGAACATTCTCAGTTGAAAGCTTAAAATTTGAAAGGTTGATCAAGATTTGACTTGTTTGTATTTGATTTAGGATTGGAATTTTTATGGTTCGATTAGCTTCATGAGGTGATTTGTGACTTAGGAGCGCGATCGGAATGGGTTTTGGAGTTGTAGAGAAGATTTAGGCTTGAATTGGCGAAGTTGATATTTGGGCGATTTCCGGTTGATAGGCGAGATTTTGATATAGGGGTCGGAATGGAATTCCGAGAGTTGCAGTAGCTTCGTTGTGTCATTTGGGGTGTGTGTGAAAAATTTCAGGTCATTCGGACGAGATTTGTTAGACCTTTTGATCGAAAGCATAATTTAAGAGTTCTTGGAGTTCTTAGGCTTGAATCCTATGTTAAATTGGTGAGTGATATTGTTGTGAGCGTTCCGAAGTTTTGAACAATTTTGAACGATGTTATGGGATGTGTTGATACAATTGGTTTGAAGTTCCGGGGGTTCCAGGTAGGTTCCGGGATATTTTAGGCCGAAAATCATAGCTGTAGCAGGTCCAGAAGGGTTGAAGGCCTCGGAACCCACCAGTGCGGTCCGCAAAAAAATGAAGTGCGGCCGTGGTAGGTGCTGTGCGGACCGCACAAAATGCAGTGCGACCGCGGTAGGGAACATTTCACTAGTCCTATTTCGGAAGCTCATATCTTTTGATCTACAAGTAATTTTGAGATGATTCCAAACGAAAATTGTAGCCCTTCGTGTCTAGTTTCCAGAAAGGTAAAGAAATCGGAATTTGAAAATCTGTAGAGAAAGTTATGTCCAAAATACTAAAGCTTGTCACTGTAGATGAAAACCTGTGTGGCTACAGTCGTTTTTGTGCGGAACGCACTGGTTTTGTGCGGACCGCGGTCGTTTTTGTGTGGTCCGCAGAGGTGCAAATCTGTGGGGTAATCTATAAATACGAGGTTTTGGGTTTTATTTAATATTTTGACTTAGAGAGCTCGGAATTTTGGCGATTTTTCAAAGGTTTTTCAAGAAATTCATTGGGGTAAGTGATTCTAACTCAGATTTGGCTAGAATACATGAATCTATCATTAAATTCATCATTTAATTCGTTATTTGGGATGGAATTTGGGAAGAAAAGTTGTGGAATCTTTAAAAAATATAAAATGATGATTTGAAGGACCAAATGGTATCGGAATTGGATAATTTTGGTATGGTTAGACTCGTGAGGGTATGAGGATACTGAAAATGTAAATTTTACCCAATTCCGAAACGTTCGCCCGGGGCTCGGGTTTTGGTAATTCGGGAATTGTGCCTTTTGTTGATTGTTCTCGCTTGGGATTTGTTCCCTTAGCATATTGTGACATATTCATTCTGATTTTGGATAGATTCGACGCGCGTGGAGGCCGATTCGAGGGGCGAAGGCATCGCGAGCTAGAGATTTAGCCGGTTCGAGGTGAGTAATGATTGTAAATGATGCTCTGAGGGTTTGAAACCCCGGATTTGCACATCGTAGTGCTATATCGAGGTGAGACACATGCTCGATGATGAGCGTGGGGTCGTGCACTATTGGGGATTGTGACTTGGTCCGTCCCGATTGATGATTTTACCGCGTATATGACTGAAACTTATTTGCTATCATCATGATTTGGGCTGATTGCAATATTTGGGCTTTGTGCCAACTAGTTGAATCTTTCGGGGATTCTTATTACTATTTCCTCACTGTTTTGACTCATTACTTGAACTCAGTCATGTTATTATCTACTGTTTTACTACTCAGCCATCTTTACTAACTATTGAGACTTAAATGATATTTATAAATGATGTTTTGGGCTGAGAAATACTGTTTTACTATTGCCCGAGGGGCTTGTGATGATTTTTGGACTGAGTAAGGCCGAGGGCCTAGTTGTGAGGATACATTGATACTGATATGAGGCCGAGGGCCTAGATTTGATGCCACGAGATGACTTGATATTGCGCTTGGGCCGTAAGGGGCCCCTCCCGGAGTCTGTACACCCCCAGTGAGCATGGGTACCCATTGTGATATGAGATTGAGCCCGAGGGGCTGATATTGTTCTGAGTTTAAGCCCGAGGGGCTGGTACTGTTCTGAGATGTTGCCCAAGAGGCGTATTCGTTGATTTTGTGCCCGAGGGGCGAATTACTTACTTGTCAATTACTTGTTTTACTTGTTGAAGAGGTATTTTACTTTACTCTTCACTGTTTTACTGTTTTAAGTGATCTTTTACTGCTTCAGTATAGAATGCCTTGCATTTTACGTGTTTTCTTACTTTCAGTCGTTATTTACGTTTGTTACTCACTGAGTTGGAGTACTCACTTTACTCCCTGCACCTTGTGTGCAGATTCAGGCGTAGCTGGTACCGCTCCTGAGTGCTGATTCCTCAGGTTCCAGACGGTTTTTCGGAGACTACGAGGTAGTTGTTGACGTCCACAGCCCGGTGTCTCTACTTCTCCATCATTTCTGTTTCCTTTCAAACATCTGTAGTAGTTTAAAACTTTAGCAGACTAGTATTATGGTTTAGAGATGCTCGTGACTTGTGACACCCCGGTTAGGGCTGTGTCGGGTTGGACTTTCCGCACTGTTATCGATATTTTTGCTATTTAGTATTGTTTAAATCATGTTTAGACCATTTTTATGTTGATTAAGTGATTTAAAAGTTGAGTTGGGTTGAACTGGCTGGCCTTGTCTTCACAAGAGGCACCATCACGACCGGTTTTCGGGTTAGGGTCGTGACAAGTCGGTATCAGAGCCTAGGTTACATAAGTCTCACGAGTCATGAGCAGGTTTAGTAGAGTCTTGTGGATCGGTACAGAGACGTCTGTATTTATCCTCAAGAGGTGCAGAACCCTTAGGAAAACTTCACATTCTTTAATTCTAATCGTGCGTCCTTGATTCAACTTGAAAAGTAACTCTTGAATTCCTTCCACGAGTTCGTATGCGCTCATGAGCGCTCAGTATCAGATGTGCCTTGATGGCTTGTGATTCCCTGATCGAGAGGCGAGATGTGATTACTGTGAGTTGATGTTGGGCCAGTCTGGAGGACTTGAGGCCGGATCTTTGCCTATAGCTTGAGCACCGATGTGCTGATTGTGTGAACAAGTGTTTTTGAACTCATATGTTCGGTAGTTTCCCTACTAGTAGGAGTGACGGTTGGATAACTATGTGATGAGTATGCTAGTACTGCGAGATATATCCATATGGTTTGGAGGCGACGAGAAGGGTCTGCTAGAGGATAGAAGAACTATTAGGTGCTTGAATTCCATCTTGATTCGAGGTAGAGCCCCGAGTTATGGGCGTGTGAAGAGTCTTTTCATGTGTCCTAATTGGGAGTGAAGTAAATTTCATGTTGCGGTATGAGCTCAAACTCAGGAAAGCTAAGTGACTACATAATGTTTGTGACGGTGGAAGGTATACAGAAATGTTAGTTGAAGACAAGGCAGGTGGGTTATCTCCTGCGAAGTGTTCCGAGGTTGTGTGATCCTTATGTGTCTTTTAGAAGGTCTCATTTACAAGTGAAATATAAGTGTTGAAATTTAAATTTTGAGTCGCTTAAGAGAGTGGACTTGACTGTTGCAAGGATGAATGCGAGATTTGCAGAAGATTCAAGGTACTAGATGGTCTGTGTTTCACGAGCTTATGAAGGTTTGATTTTAATCTCACTATGGCATTGTGGCAGCAATAGAGTATATGCGTTATGAGTTATTGTGTGTATTTTGGTCTACGGCTCCGAGCCAAGTGGGGGAGTCTGCTATTGATTAAGCGATTGCACGGTTATGTGCTATGTTGGTTCCGATTTGAGACGTTCGGGTGAATCAGTTATGGCCTACGGAGGTTGAGACCGAGGATGGCTCGGGTAAAGGAAAATTTTGATGAAGATTATATTATGCTTCATAGGCGTGTGAGAATCACAGGATGTCTTGAGTTGTTATTGGCAAGAATGCTCAGTGCATAGAGTAGGAAGTTGCTTGGTTATATTGGGATGAGGTTACATTCTGTGGTGTCGGAGTGCCAATGAGGCACGGGTTGTTCGGTTCATTTGATCAGACTAATTGCAGTTTGAATAGAGTGAATGACTCTCGAGAATGGCTCTAATGTGTTCAAGATTCTACATGTAACAATTGGGTATTTTAAAGTTGTATATGTGGTTAGGAACTGAGTTTTCATTTGGAAAATGTCAAGACTTGTGGTACTTCCTACATTTCCTATGAGATTCTATATATCAGTATTAGGAAGGTAATGGTTCCAGATTTGCAGGAAGTCCCTTCGGGGTAGGTATTTTAAACGTGGTGCTTTTGGAAACACTTAAGAGAGTACTCAGCGGCTTATGAAGCCTTAGACAATGTGGTTTTATGCTTGGGTCTCATGTGGTAAGTCTGGGTTGAGGAATTGTGGTGCTACAGCAAGAGGGGATATCAAGTTGAAGGTAAATCAGCAGGAAACTCGGATAAATGGGGTAGCTGGGTAGTAGGCCGGATCGATATGGTAAGGATATGATTAGTTCCTTAGGTGTGTACGGGGTAATGAGTTCCTACAGGTATTTCGCAGCAATGCTCTTAGGTTTTGATGGCTTGCGTAGCTTAGTCGAGTTAGAAGGATTCAAGCCTGGCAGGTCTGGTTTGTGCAAGGGGAACTCGGAGAGTTCTTGATGGTTTCTACCTCGGTTGGAGATGTATATTTTCTATGGGCATAAGGAGCATGGGATGCATAGTGATTTCCTTCTAGATGGGATCAATGGAAAGTTCTTGACTAGTGGAGTACGTAGATGTTTGTGGCTCGAAAGGGAGATGTAGTTCTCATGTTATCCTAAGATGGTATGGTATATGCTGTATGTTGTGGAGGATTGAGATTTGCGTGTGTAAGGTTACGGTTCAGTTTTGAACGGAAAGTCATAAAAATTCTTAGGCAGCACGGGCAGTTTCAGATGATTAGAGAAATGAGCTTCAGATGATTAGGGGGATGATCTCCAGATGATTAAGGAAATGGTATTGCTAAATAGGAGTGATCTCACGAGGGTATATGTTTCAGAAAAGGCAATGTGATTAAGTTGATGGTACTTCGATAGAATTACGGCGCTTTCTTGTTAAATCGACTGATGATATTCGAGTTTGCTTGGTGACACGGGGGAATTTCAGAGTATCTTTTGTGGAATGATTGGGTATTTGAGGTGCGGTATGCATTCGGATGGCGGAATTGGGATCAGGTATGTTGATTCATGTGCCATATGGATTTAGAGACGGGGAAGTTCTCACATTCAGGTTATGTTGTGGTTGTGAGTCGTGTGTATCGGCACTATTTAGTGACTATCGGGGTTTGGAGACCCAAGCGGATCTTTTATGCTTGGCATGTTAGATTTTGAATGGGATATTGGGTTCAGACTGGTTGTCTCCGTGTTGTGTCATTCTGGACTATTGCGCTAACACGGCACTGTTGGCTATGCCGAAAATGCCACGGATTGAGTGGCGAGTCCGTAGGATTATGCCCTAGTGGAGTAGTTTTATAATTCGAAGACCCAACGGACGGTTGGGAATGATTGTCTTTCTTATTTGGGCTTTCGTGATGGATGTCAGTGTAGAGGCTTCTACCATTGATTCAGTTCCGGTGGTGAGGGACTTTTCAGATATGTTTCTTGTTGTCGGGCAGGGTTGTTAATTTCGGTATTGATTTGATGTTGGACACCGTATCGTATGGCACCGGCAGAGTTAAAGGGGTGGAAGAAGCAGCTTCACCTTGATAAGGAGTTCGTTGGCAGGCCAATGTGGATGCGTATTCTAACTTGAGTCGGCTTGGTTGGCTTCGAATTGTATTATTGAGATAGGTGTTGATTTGTCAGTTATTGAGCTTATTAGTAATCCGGGGAGGCCTATGAGTTACCTTTCCGTGTTGCGAGGCGTTAGGATTTGTTGGTTATCGGCACATGTGGTGCGGTGTTATTGGGGTCTCTCAGCAGGATTCGAACGGGAGGAGTATCGGATATTGCTTGGCGGATGGCGCATCTGTTATGCCCTTTCGGGTTGTGCGGTGTTATGTACTTGCTTTACCGTGGGTATGATGATTTGCTTTGGTTCCAGACATCGAATTGTGCATGGTTGTCGATTTCGAGCAATGTGACTTAAGGTGATTCATGTGGAGCAGTGTTGGATAGGATCGCACATCGCAGCGAAGTTAGGTGGAGGTGATTCATGACGTTGCGGGTTATATTCGTGTGTTATGTTCCTATGATGTGAGACGGGTTATCAGCCTTGTGTTGTGGTGGTACTGCTGAACTTGAGGTACAGCTCTTTCATTTGAGTCATTTTCATGATTTGAGTATGTTTAAACTGTTGCGTATTGATGCGTGTATTGTGCAAGTTGTGGCTTAGGCTTGTATGGATATGTCATGTCACCAGAGTGGTATGTTGGATTAGAGGAGGTCGTTGGGATCATTAATGAATACGAACGAATTTGATTTCAGCATGTTGGAAGGATAATATCGAGGTTCGGCTCGAAAATTTGCTATGGTATTTGCCAAAGGAGAATTGGCTTCATGAATGGTTGATCTGAGAAATGGTTATGGTTTATTGCGTGTTTCATTTATCGTTAGCAGTATATGAAAGTGTTGGAATGAGACTTTAGTTGATAAGATATTTTTTACCAGTATTCGGTTGTTGTGGGCAGTTGCTGTGAATAGAAGTTATCGCTACAAGCGTTTGAGTTACGTGGTTTATCATGTAATTGCACCTGAGGTTGCAGGTATGGGTTATTACAGTTGGTTCGGGCTTATTCTGAATATATATGTGAGATTCTGATCTTGTGGATGATTTCAGAAGTGGAAATGGGGTTCTAAGGTTTATGGGCTAGGTTGGATTGTGAAATTTTGGCTGCATTGAGTTATCGAACCTATATGAGATAGGGTGACGTGGGATCACCCCCGGGTATATGCATGGTAAAGTTATTCAGCAATTGGTTGGCTCTGGAATAACTTTGGGCACGTCCGAGGACGAACATGTGTTTAAGTGGGGGAGGATGTAACGATCCGACCGGTCGTTTTGAGCTTTTGCACTTCGCTCGCCAATTCTCGGGCATGACTTGCCCCGTGTGGTGTATTATGACTTATGTAAATCGTTGGTATTGGGTTTCAGGTTAATCAAAATGAATTTGGAAGAACAATCTCAGTTGAAAGCTTAAAATTTGAAAGGTTGACCAAGATTTGACTTGTTTGTATTTGATCTCGGATTGGAATTTTTATGGTTCGGTTAGCTTCGGAAGGTGATTTGTGACTTTGGAGTGCGATAGGAATGGGTTTTGGAGTTGTAGAGAAGATTTAGGCTTGAATTGGCAAAGTTGATATTTTGGCGATTTCTGGTTGATAGGCGAGATTTTGATATAGGGGTCAAAATGGAATTCCGATAGTTGCAGTAGCTTCGTTATGTCATTTGGGATGTGTGTGCAAAATTTCAGGTCATTCAGACGAGATTTGATAGGCTTTTTGATCAAAAGCATAATTTAAGAGTTCTTGGAGTTCTTAGGCTTAAATCCTATGTTAAATTGGTGATTTGATGTTGTTGCGAGCGTTCCGAAGTTTTGAACAAGTTTGAACGATGTCATGAGATATGTTGGTACAATTGATTTGAAGTTTCGGGGGTTCCGAATAGATTCCGGGTAGGTTCTGGGATGTTTTAGGTCGAAAATCATAGCTGTAGCAGGTCCAGAAGGGATGCACGCCTCGGAACCCACCAGCGCGGTCCGCACAAAATGAAGTACGGCCACAGTAGGTGTTGTGCGGACCGCACAAAATACAGTGCGGCCGCGGTAGGTGTTGTGCAGACCGCACAAAATGCAGTGCGGCCGCGGTGGGGAACATTTCCCTGGTCCTACTTCGTAAGCTCATACCTTTTGATCTACAAGGAATTTTGAGATGATTTAAAAATGAAAGTTGTAGCCATTCGTGTCTAGTTTACTGACAGGTAAAGATATCGCAATTTGGACATATGTAGCGAAAGTTATGGCCAAAATACTAAAGCCTGTCACTGCAGATGAAAACTTGTGCGGCCGCAGTCGTTTTTGTGCGGACCGCACTGGTTTTGTGCGGACCGCGGTCGGTTTTGTGCTGTCCGCAGAGGTGGAAATCTGTGAGGTACTCTATAAATACGAGGTTTTGGGTTTTATTTAATATTTTGACCTAGAGAGCTCGGATATTTGGCGATTTTTCGAAGGTTTTTCAAGAAATTCATCGGGGTAAGTGATTCTAACTCAGATTTGGCTAGAATACATGAATCTATCATTGAATTCATCATTTTATTCGTGATTTGGTATAGAATTTGGGAAGAAAAGTTGTGGAATCTTCAAAAAATATAAAATGATGATTTGAAGGACCAAATGGTACCGGAATTGGATAATTTTGGTATGGTTAGACTCGTGAGGGTATGAGGATTCTGAAAATATAAATTTTACCCGATTCCAAGACGTGGGCCCGAGGCTCATGTTTTGGTAATTCGGGAATCTTGCCCTTTGTTGATTGTTCTCGCTCGGGCTTTGTTCCCTTAGCATATTGTGTATTCGTTCTGATTTTAGATAAATTCGACGCGCGTGGAGGCCGATTCGAGGGGCAAAGGCGTCGCAAGCTAGAGATTTAGCCGGTTCGAGGTGAGTAATGATTGTAAATGCTCTGAGGCTTTGAAACCCCGGATTTTCACATCGTAGTGCTATATTGAAGTGAGACATACGCTCGATGACGAGGGTGGGGTCGTGCACTATTGGGGATTGTGACTTGATCCGTCCCGATTGATGATTTTATAACGTATTTGACTGAAACTTATTTGTTATCATCATGATTTGGGCTGATTGCAATATTTGGGCTTTGTGCCAACTATTTGAACCCTTCGGGGATTTTTATTACTATTTTGACTTATTACTTGAACTCAATCATGTTATTTTCATTGTTTTACTACTCAGCCATCTTTACTCAGTGTTGAGACTTAAATGATACTCCCTCCGTTTCAATTTATGTGAACTTATTTCCTTTTTAGTCCGTGCCAAAAAGAATGACCTCTTTCCTTATTTACAATTTACCTTTATGCATTGATTTATAGCCACACAAAATATATGTGCTTCATTTTACACCACAAGTTGAAAAGTCTTCTCTCTTTTCTTAAACTCTGTGCCCAGTCAAATGGGTTCACATAAATTGAAACGGATGGAGTATTTTTAAATGATATTTTGGGCTGAGAAATATTGTTTTACTATTGCCCGAGGGGCTTGTGATGATTTTTGGATTGAGTAAGGCCGAGGGCCTAGTTGTGAGGATACATTGATATTGATATGAGGCCGAGGGCCTGGGATACATAAATATGCCACGAGGTGGCTTGATTGATATGAGGCCGAGGGCCTAGATTTGATGCCACGAGATGGCTTGATATTACGCTTGGGCCGTAAGGGGCCCCTCCCGGAGTCTATACACCCCCAGTGAGCGCGGGTACTCATTGTGATGTGAGATTGAGCCCGAGGGGCTGATATTGTTCTAAGTTTAAGCCCGAGGGGCTGGTACTGTTCTAAGATGTTGCCCGAGGGGCGGATTCGTTGATACTGTGCCCGAGGGGCGAACTTCTATTTATTTACTTACTTGTCAATTACTTGTTTTACTTGTTGAAAAGGGATTTTACTTGACTCTTCACTATTTTACTGTTTTAAGTGATTTTTTACTGCTTCAGTATAGAATGTCTTGTGTTTTACGTGTTTTCTTACTTTCAGTCGTTATTTACATTTGTGACTCACTGAGTTGGAGTACTCACTTTACTCCCTGCACCCTATGTGCAGATTCAGGCGTAGCTGGTACCGCTCCTGAGTGCTGATTCCTCCAGTTCCAGGCGATTTTTCGGAGACTACGAGGTAGTTGTTGACGTCCGCAGCCCCGTGTCTCTACTTCTCCATCATTTCTGTTTCCTTTCAAACACTTGTAGTAGTTTAAGACTTTAGCAGACTAGTATTATGGTTTAGAGATGCTCGTGACTTGTGACAGCCTAGTTAGGGTTGTGTCGGGTTGGACTTTCCGCATTGTTATCGATATTTTCGCTATTTAGTATTGTTTAAATCATGTTTAGACTATTTTTATGTTGATTAACTGCTTTAAAAGTTGAGTTGGGTTGAGTTGGCTGGCCTTGTCTTCACGAGAGGCGTCATCACGACCGGATTCGGGGTTAGGATCATGACACATAGAGTTCAAGAACATTAAAGAATGTAAATATTCTTTTTACTGCCAATGTATATAAGTTAATCTGCCAAAAGAATGTAGGCTATGTATAATAGGGAAAGGTGAGAGTTAAGAATTTGGACTTACTATAAGTGTTAGCAACATGCAGAAGAAAAGGATTAACCCAGGGTATGATATCATGAGTTAAAAGGGGTTGTTTCTTGGCTTCTTTAGACATTTTCATTATCTCTTTAAGGTTCCCAAACAGCAATTTGCAGGGATAGCCATAGATGCCTTCCTTTTTCAGCTTCTTCTCTATCATCTTTGGCCACCACCATATTGTATACAGCAATTTTGCACAAAAAATGGCTACCAAAATACCAACTGTTGCAGCAATTAGTGTTGCAGCAGCCACAGATTTTTATGAACTGAATAGTGAGACTATTCTCTTGAGCGCAGAACAAAGATAAGAATGTCTTTCTAAATTACACGGGAGAGAAGAGTTTATACCTTGGAACACAGATTGAAAAAAAGCAAAGAAATTAATGGAACTTGAACTCTGTGTATACATTTATTAAGTGGGACACGTGGAAGTTGGAACTACTGCAATGAAATCAATAGATGTTTGGTAATTAAGCTTTTTAATATATGCTTCTTAAATGCACTTGTTTGTTACTATTTGCCTTGAAGTTTTCCTCTTTTGTCTTATCCGAGACAAGTGAAATGTCATTTCCAACAAAGTAAATTTCCAACAAACATATATCGTGAAGAAAAACACAAACTTCTTTGCCAGAGACATTTCTTTGATCCTAATTCAGCTATTATAGGTTCATATTGTTGTGTACGCGAACCTACGGTCTTTACGTTAAATTAAATATTGAGATATTTATCCAAAAAAGAAAGGATTAATTTATACTAAATATATATTTTCTTTAGTAATATAACTATATTCTTATAATTCTAGATCAACCCATGCCCCTAAATACACATTTCTCAACTCCTTTTCACATTTTTAGAGTTTTCCGTCCCCTTTCTTCTTCTAATTAGTTTAGTATGTGAGTAACGGAAATTATTAGAATCCCGTAATTCAAGACTTGTAGCTTATCCAACTAAGGGTGTTTGGTATGAACGAATAATATTTTTTGGAAAATACTTTTTACTTTTTTTATATTTGATTGGCTTAAATATTTGAAAAATATTTTTCTCATGAATTCATTTTCTTCCGATTGGAGAAAATATTTTTCCCTATCAAAAGAAAGGAAAACATTATCCAAAATTCTTTTCAATCTTCTCCACCTATTATTCATCCCTACAAACCCACCCCTACCCCCACCACACTCCACTCTTCCGAACCTCGCCCACCACCCATCCTAAAAAAATATTACTAAGAGTATTTTCTTTTCATGTTGTAAATAAAATATTTTTTATATTTTAACAAAATGAATATATTCTTTTCATCGTAGAAATATTATTTTCCATCATTTTAACAAAACGGGTATTTTTTTTCATGATGTAAAAAAAGTATTTTCTTTCATTTCAACAAACTAAGTGGGCGTTTGGACATCAGAATTATAAAATTAAAAAAAAATCAAATGAAAATGGTATTTGAAAATTAGAGTTCTATTTGGACATGAATATAATTTTGGGTTATTTTTGAAATTTTGTGAGTGATCTGAGTGAAAATTTTGAAAAATAACTTTTTGGAGTTTTTTAAATTTTCCGAAAATTCCAAAATTCATCTTCAAGTGAAAATTGGAAATTTTATGACCAAACATCGATTTCTAAAAAAAAAGGTAAAATTTTTCAAAAAACGTGAAAATATTCTAATGTCCAAATGGGCTCTAAGTATTTTCTTTTCCTGATATAGAAAAAATACTTTTTTCCAACAAAAAAAGTACTTTCTTTGGATGATATACAAAAGTATTTTCGTTCATTTCAACAAAACGAGTACTTTCTTTTCATGATGTAGAAATAGTATTTTTTTTCATTTCAACAAACTAAGTATTTTCTTTTTCTGATGTAATTTTTCTTTTCTTATTTTAACAAAATGAGTACTTTCGTTTCAAACCCTACCCAACCCCGCTCCCATCTTCAACAAAATGAGTATTTTCTTTTCATGATTAAAAAAATATTTTCTTTCATTTCAACAAAATGAGTATTTTCTTTTTATGATGTAGAAAAAATATTTTCTTTCATTTTAACAAAATGAGTACTTTATTTTCATGTTGTAGAAATAGTACTTTCTTTTTCAACAAAAAAAAAGAGTATTTTTTTTAAGTTACGGAGCACAAGCGTGAAGTAAAATATTAGTTCCTTTGGATTTGTGTGAATTTTGAAAAGAATAATTAAATTCTTGAAGAAAAAAAGTTAGTAGAGGGGGAGGGGGAGTACAGGAAACATGAGGATTTTAGGAGTAGCATAAAAAATTATTTTCCTAAAAATATTTTATTCTCTTTAACCAAACACTAGAAAATATCTTTTTGAAAAAAGTTTTTCACTCACTAATCAAAGAAGGGAAAATAAGTTTCCTTACTCCCAAACACACCGTAAATGTTTCAAATTAAATAAAAATTTTAGTTTGCAAGGATTCTCAGCTACTTAGTTTGAATCAGCTTCTTCATTCTTTTGTAACGAACAAGATTTATAGTTTGTTTGGCCAAGTTTCTTCAAGCCAAACGTATATTTTCTTTAAAAAAATACTTTTTTTCAAAGTTGAAGTGTTTGGCCAAGCATTTAGAGGAAAAACAATTACTTTTAAGTAGAAGCAGAAGCAATTTTGGAGAAGCAGAAAAAAATAGTCTCTCTCCAAAAGCACTTTTGAGAAAAATATGTTGGGCTTTTTAAGCTTGGGTTAGCTTAAAGAGGGTGAATGAAAAATGGAGGAAAAGTGAAATATCTAAGTTTCCTTCCTTGGTAAAGGGACATTGTCCCATATTGGAGGAAGAAAAGACTTTTGGTGGGTATATTTATAATTTCTCTTCTTCTAGCTCTTAAAGAGTTAAGAAGAAGGCAAGCCTTGCGCCGTCTTCGTCGTTCGCTCGCTCGGCTCAGCTTCAAATTCGTATTTGGATCGATTGATTGATTAATCTTTTTGGACAAAATTCCTTTCAATAGATGGAGCACGTGTCAAACTGATGGAGCACTCCCGCTCAATAGATATCTCATAGTAATAACCGTTGCGACGTGCAACCTGATCCGTAAATATATATAGTCGATTGTGCTCACTGGGATTGTGCAGACTCCGGAGGGGCTCCTACAACCCAAGCGCTATATTGCTGCAGCATGAAGTACGATCCAACATATCGCTGCGGCGTGCAGCCCGATCCATATATGTATATGTAACACTGCGACATGCAGCCCGATCCATAACTATCCTCACAATCCGGCCCTCGGCCTCACTCACTCATCAACCTCACAAGCCACTCGGGCATCTCAATGTAAACTCAGGGAACTCAGCCCAAAACACTTTCATAAATATTAAAATAGAGTTATGAACAAGATTTAACAATAAACAAGTATAAACCATTACTGAGGATAATGCTTTCTATCAAAAACAATGTGAAGATAACAGTAAAATGCCCCTGAGGGTCCAACAGTACGGCACAAGGCCCCAAAACATGGCATTCAGCCCAAGTTGCCAGAATCATTTCTAAAACACATAGATATCAAATAAAGTTTATCAAAATAGGCAACTCTACGGTTGCTATGGGATGGACTAAGTCACAATCCCTATGGGTGCACGCCCACACGCCCGTCACCTAGCATGTGTGTCACCTCATTTATCAAAACAGTATAAAATTTCGGGTTTCATACCCTCAGAGCTGGATTTACAATAATTACATACCTCAAACCAGGCGAAAATCTATCCGCGATGCCCTTGCCTCTCAACTTGGCCTTAAATCGTCCTGACTCTATCCAAAATCAAAATCATATCATCAATACGTGCCAAAGGAACAAAGTCCATGCGAAAATTATCAAATTAGCTCAAAATCCCGAAATTGGCCAAACCCGACCCCTGTGCCCACATCTCGGAATCCGATAAAATTATAAGACTAGAAAGCCCATTCGCTCACGAGTCTATCTATATCAAATTCAACAAAATCCGACATCAAATGGCCATCCAAATCCCCAAAATCAACTCTCCAAATTTTCTTCCATTTTCCCCAATTTTCACCCCAAATTCCCAAATTAAATGATAAAAAATCAAGACATAATCATGGAATTTAACCAAATTTGAGTGAAGAATACTTACCCAAATCACTCCTCTGAAAATCCCCTCCAAAATTGCCTTCTCCCGAGCTCGCTAATGAATTTTAAAATTATGAACCAAAACCCTTATTTTTTAACTTAAACATTCTGCCCAGGTGCTTCCTTAATTGCGATCGCGGAATCACTCACGCAATCGCGAAGAACAAGTTAGCTGCCTCAACATTTAACTCTACGCGACCGTGTTACTCCCTACGCGAACACGATGCAATGGTTCCTATGACATATGCGAACGCGAGCAAAGGGTAACGCCAGCTTTCCTCTGCCGCCTTATTTCTTCTTCGCGAATGCGGCCTGGCCCACTCGTTCGCGTTGCACAACCTGATTGACCTAGGCGATTGCATCCCTAGCTCCGCGAACGCGAAGAACAACTTGACTGGTCTCCAAAAATGCTCTACATGATCGCGAGACTCCTCACGCGATCGCGATGAAGGATCTTCTGCAACAGAAATACCAGCAAAATCTGCTAACCTTTCAAGTCCAAAAATGACCCGTTAAGCATCCGTAACACACCTGAAACCCTCGGGACCTCAACCAAATATGCCAACACATCCCACAACATCATTCAAACTTAGTCGAACCTTGGAATCACTCAAAACAACACCAAAACACCAAATCAACCTCGGATTCAAGCCTAAGAACTTGAAAACTTTCAAATTCCACAAACAACGCCGAAACCTATCAAATCACTTCCGAATGACCTAAAATTTTGGACACACATCACAAATAATACTACGGACCTACTCTAATTTCTGAAATTCCATTCCAACCCCAATATCAAAATTTCCACCGCCGACCGGAAACTCCAAATTTCCAATTTCGTCAATTCAAGCCTAATTCTACCACGGACCTCCAAATTACATTCCGAACACGCTCCTAAGTCCAAAATATCCTAACGAAGCTATCTAAACAATCATAATTCACATCCGAGACCTTCTACTCATAAGTCAACATCTGGTTGACTTTTCCAACTTAAGCTTCCAAATAAGAGACAAAGTGTCTCATTTCGCACCATGACCATTCCGAACACAGAACAACCAATACGATATGATAAAATACAGCTGAACAACACATAAAGAAGCAGAAATGGGGGAGAACATGAATATATCTCATAGAACAACCGGCCGAGTCGTTACATCTTCCCCCTCTTAAACAAATGTTCGCCCTCGAACGAGTCAAGAGACATACCTAAAACCTCAAATAGGTGAGAATATCTGCTCTGCATCTCCCTCTTGGTCTCCTAGGTAGCCTCCTCCACGGTCTGACCTCTCCACTGCACTTTCACTGAAGCTATATCCTTTGAGCTTAACTTTCAGACATGTCGCTCTAAAATAGCCACTAGCTCCACATCATAAGTCAAATCACTGTCTAACTGATCGTGCTGAAATCCAAAATATGAGACGGATCGCCAATATACTTCCGGAACATAGAAACATGAAATATTGGATGCACACTCAACAAGCTAGGTGGTAAAGCAAGCTCATAAGCCACCTCCCCAATCCTCCGAAGTACCTCAAAAGGCACAATGAACCGATGACTCAATTTACCCTTCTTCTCAAATCTCATAACATCCTTCATGGGTGAAACTTTAAGAAGAACCTTCTCCCTAACCATGTAAGACACATCACGAACCTTCCTGTCAGCATAAATCTTTTGTCCCGACTGCGCTGTATGAAGCCACTCCTGAATCACTTTCACCTTGTCCAAAGCATCCTGCACTAAGTCTGTACCCAAAAGTCTGGCCTTGCCCGGCTCAAACCATCCTACTGGAGATCTACACCATCACCCATATAAAGCCTCATATGGAGCCATCTGAATACTCGACTGACCACTATTGTTATATGCAAACTCTGCGAGCGGTAGAAACTTATCCCATGAACCCCCAAAATCGATGACACAAGCGTGCAACATGTCCTCTAATATCTGAATAGTGCGCTCGGACTGCCCGTCCATCTGAGGGTGAAAAGTTGTGCTCATCTCAACCTGAGTACTCAACTCTTGCTGCACGACCCTCCAAAGTTGCGATGTAAGCTGAGTACCTCTATCTGAAATGATGAAAACTGGGACACCGTACAGGTGAACAATCTCTCGGATATAAATCTCTGCTAACTGCTCTGAAGAATAGGTAGTACACACAGGAATGAAGTGCGCGAACTTGGTCAGCCGATCCATAATCACCCAAACAACATCGAACTTCCTCAAAGTCCGTAAGAGTCAATTTACAAAATCCATGGTGATCTGCTCCCACTTCCACTATGGAATATCTAACCGCTGAAGCAAGCCACCCGGTCTCTGATGCTCATATTTCACCTGCTGACGATTGAGACACCGAGCTATAAATCCCGCAATATCCTTCTTCATTCTCCTCCACCAATAGTGTTGTCTCAAATCCTGATACATCTTCGCGGCACCCGGATGGATGGAATACCGCGAGCTGTGGGCCTCCTCTAGAATCAACTTCCGAAGCCCATATACATTAGGCACACATATCCGGCCCTACATCCTTAATACTCCATCATCACCAATAGTCACATCTCTGGAATCATCGTGCTGAACTCTATCCTTGAGGACAAGCAAATGAGGATCATCATACTGGCGCTCTCTGATGCGATCTAACAAGAAAGACCGAGAAACCACATAAGGTAAGACCCGACTGGGCTCCAAAATATTCAACCTCACAAACCGATTGGACAAGGCTTGAACATCAACTGCAAGAGGTCTCTCCCCAACAAGAATATACGCCAAACTTCCCATACTCACCGCCTTCCAACTCAAGGCATCGGCCACTACATTGGCCTTCCCCGGATGGTACAAGATAGTGATATCATAATCCTTTAGCAGCTCCAACCATCTCCGCTGCCTCAAATTGAGATCCTTCTACTTGAACAAGTGTTGGAGGCTACGATGATCAGTAAACACCTCACAAGACACACCATAAAGATAATGCCTCCAAATCTTCAACGCGTGAACAATGGCAGCCAACTCCAAATTATGAACATAGTAGTTATTCTCATGGGGCTTCAATTGACGGGAAGCATAAGCAATCACTCTATCCTCCTGCATCAACACACACCCAATACCAACTCTCGAAGCATCACAATATACTGTATATGAACCTGAAGCTGATGACAACACTAACATTGGAGCTGTGGTCAAGGTAGTCTTGAGCTTCTGAAATCTCACCTCACACTCATCCAACCACCTGAATAGAGCACCCTTTTGAGTCAATTTGGTCAAGGGTGATGCAATAGATGAAAATCCCTGAACGAACCGATAGTAATAACATACCAAACCAAGAAAGCTGCGAATCTTTGTGGCTGAGGACGGCCTGGGCCAACTCTGAACCGCCTCTATCTTCTTCGGATCAACCTGAATACCCTCACTGGGCACCACGTGCCCCAAGAAAGCCACTGAATTTAGCCAAAACTCACACTTGGAGAACTTTTCATAAAGCTTCTCCTCCCTCAACCGCTACAATACAACTGTCAAATGCTCTGCATGCTGCTCCTGACTACGCGGGTACACCAAAATATCATCAATGAATACAATAATGAAAGAATTGAGATAGGGCCGAAACACGCTGTTCATCAAATGCATGAATGTTGTTGGAGCATTGGTCAGCCCAAAAGACATCATAAGGAACTCATAATGAACATATTGGGTCCTAAAAGCCATCTTAAGAATATCTGAGTCCCTGATCTTCAACTGGTGATACCTCGACCGGAGATCAATCTTGGAGAACACTCTCTCTCCCTGAAGCTGGTCAAATAAATCATCAATACGAGGCAAATGATACTTGTTCTTGATCGTAAGTTTGTTCAACTGCCTGTAATCAATGCACATCCTCATCGTGCCATCATTCTTTTCACAAATAGAACAGGCGCACCCCAAGGTGACACACTAGGCTGAATAAACCCCTTATCAAAAAGTTCTTAAAGCTGCTCCTTCAACTCCGCCGGTGCCATACGTTATGGTGGAATAGAAATGGGCTGAGTGCCCAGCACCAAATCAATACCAAAGTCAATATCCCTGTCCGGTGGTATGCCCGACAGGTTTGAAGGAAACACATCCGGAAAAGTCCCTCACTACTGGGAATAAAATCCTTCCTCATAAAGGCTAAGTAAGAAAGGCAACCCTTCCCAACCATCCGCTGGGCTTTCAGAAATGAAATCACCCTATTGGGAATAAAATCAGTCGAACGTCGCTACTCAATTTGTGGCACACCCAGCATAGCCAACGTCACTGTCTTAGCATGATAGTCCAAAATATCACGACACGGAGATAGCCAATCCATACCAAATATCACATCAAAATCCACCATACAAAGCAACAAAAGGTCTACTCGGGTCTCCAAACCCCCAATAGTCACCATACATGACTGATATATGCGGTCCATAATAATAGTATCGCCCACCGGAGTAGATACATGAACAGATGAAATAAGAGACTCGCAGGGCGTATTCAAATAACGAGCAAAATATGATGACACCTATGAAAAAGTGGAACTAGGATCAAATAACACAGAGACTTCTCTGTGGCAAACTGAGACAATACCTGTAATCACAGCATCTGAAGCAATATCATCTGGTCTGGCTGGGAGTTCATAGAAACGGGCCTGACCACCACCTGATCGACCTCCCCCTCTGGGGTGACCCCTAGCTGACTGACCCCCACCCCTAGCTGCCTGGGCAGGTGGTGAAGTAATTGGAGCTTAAGTCGAGGGCTAACTCCTCTGATGAGATGGACCCCCAAGAAGATGAGGACACTGTCTCCTTATATTCCCAAACTCTCCACACTCACAACAACTCCCTGGTGCAGGGGACTGAAGGGAATCCCTAGCACCAGGATGACCAGTAAAAGAACCTGGTATGGAAGAGCCTTGAACTAATTGAGCACGGGACAAACATTGGGCTAGAAGGGCACTAAGTAATGAATGTCCCTGATGAGAACTGTGAGAACCATGGCCCGATGATTCCCATGATGAATTGGGAAAGCTGACTGAGCATGTCTGAATGGACGGCCTCTGCCGTGCTGAAACTGGCCTCTCGAAGGAGCACCACCAAAACTACTAGATCCCCGAGACCTCTTGGCCTCCCTCTCATCTCGCTCTTGGCAACGAACTGACTCAATCTCTCAGGCAATATCAACCACCTACTTAAAAGTAGCAGCTGACACCCTCTCTCCGGTTCTGAGAATCCAAAGCTGATATGTGAGGCCATTCACGAACCTCTTGATCCTCTCTCTGTCTGTAGGAAGCAACCAAAGAGCATGACGAGCTAGCTTTAAAATATCATCTCATACTACGTCACAGTCATATCATCTTGACGTAACTGCTCGAACTGCCTGCACAGCTCCTCCCTGTGTGACTGTGGCACATACTTCTCCAAATAGATAGGGAAGAACTACTACCAGGTAAGGGGCGATGCATCAACAAGCCTACGCCTCTCATCAACTTCCCACCAAGTGTAGGCAACTTTAGAAAACTGAAAGTTAGTGAACGATACCCCACTGGTCTCCAAAATACCTACGGTCCGAAGCATTCTCTGACACTTGTCCAAGTAACCCTAGGCATCCTCGCCCTCTGCACCACTAAAGGTCGAAGGCTGAAGTCTACTAGACCTCTCCAATCGACGCTGCTCGTCATCAAGCATAACTGGTACCATATAATCCTAAGTAGGTGCAACCGACTGGGCTGGAGGTGCCCCTGGTGTCTGAAGTCCCTGCACAACCTACTCAGGTGTGCTAGCAGTGGGAGTTTGAGTGCCTCCTCTGGCTTGAGAAGTAGCTGCGGCCGTAGTAACTGAGACCGCCTGAGCTAGGCTAGTGCACACTGATAGAATCTGGGCTAGGGCCTCCTGAAGACCTGGAATAACAATTGGCACAACCGGTGCCTGAGTTGGTCTAGTTGGAGCGTCCGCAACTGGGACCTGATCGTGAACTGAGGCGGCTGGTGGACCTGCATGTGCTGCCCTAGATGTTTTCCATGCTACACCTTTGCCCCTACTACGGCCTCGACCACGACCTCGGCCTCTAGTGGCCCCAACTGGTGGTACTGGTGGTCGTCCGTCTTAACCGGTAGCACGTGTCCTCACCATCTGTGAGAGAATAGAATAACAGAAGTTTAGTTACCAGAATCAATAGATTCGCACGACAGGAATTCAAGATTGTGAAGTTTTTCCTAAAGGTTCTGCAGCCTCTCGAAGATAAGTACAGACTTCTTCTTACTGATCCACAAGACTCTACTAAACCGTCTCATGATTGGTGAGATTTATGTAACCTAGGCTCTATTACCAACTCGTCACGATCCCAAACCATCCCGGTTGTGATGGTGCCTATCAGAGTACTAGGCCAGCCAATTCAATACTAATAACATAAAGGTCTTTTGTAAATTCATTTCCTAATCAAATATGATCACAAATCTTTCATTTTAATATATCAAAATACGCAGAAAAACAAATACGCAAATATATCAACACTGCCCGATCCTGGAGTCACTAGTCATGAGCCACTAAAATACAGTCCAATATTGTCTACTCAATACAAGATAAAACTGGAATATATAATACTAAGGATAGGAAGGAGAAAGGCAGGGCTGCGAACACCGTGCAACTACTTTGCTATCTCTGGAAAAATACTCTGAAGGCAAAGATCAGCTCTCACTCGGATGCCCTGGCGCCTGGATCTGCACACAAGGTGCAGGGAGTAACGTGAGTACGCCAACTCAGTAAGTAACAATTATAAATAATGGCTGAGTGCAGTGACATACATAGTCTAGCATAGAATCTCAATGGAAATAATAAAGGCAAATCAGTAATTCAATTTTCGAACATCTCGTAAAACTCTTGTTTCAATGAAAGTTATTTAAAACATTTGTTCAATATTTTTCAATAAAGGCTTAGTATAAAAGAGAATAGTGAAAATAGCAATTTCATAAAACAGGCCCCTTGGGCAAAGTATCACTCATATATATAACCCTCCAGGCAAGCCTCTTAGTCACTCGGGACTCAACTCTCATCAATCATCGCTCGCACTCAGCACTCCCGCTCAATAGATATCTCCTAGTAACAATTGTTGCAGCATGCAGCCCGATCCGTAAATATATATAGACGACTGCGCTCACTTGGATTGTGCAGACTCCGAAGGGGCTCCTACAGCCCAAGCGCTATATCCCTGCGGCATGCATCCCGATCCCGATATATATATATATATATATATATATATATATATATATATATATATATATAGTGCAGCCCGATCCATAACTATCCTCACAATCTGGCCCTCGGCCTCACTCACTCATCAACTTAGTAAGCCACTTTGGCATCTCAGTGCAAACTCAGGGAACTCAGCCCAAAACACTTTTATAAATATTAAAATAGAGTGAGGAACAAGATTTAACAATAAACATGAATAAACCATTACTGAGGATAATGCTTTCTATCAAAAACAATGTGAAGATAACAGTAAAATGTCCCTGAGGGTCCAACAGTACGGCACAAGGCCCCAAAATATGGCATTCAGCCCAAGTTGCCAAAATCATTTCTAAAACACATAGATATCAAATAGAGTTTATCAAAATAGGCAACTCTACGATTGCTACGGGACAGACCAAGTCACAATCCCTACGTATGTACGCCCATACGCCGTCACCTAGCATGTGTGTCACCTCATTTATCAAAACAGTGTAAAATTCCGGGGTTTCATACCCTCAGGTCTAGATTTACAATAGTTATTTACCTCAAACCGGGCAAAAATCTACTCCGCGATGCCCTTACCTCTCGACTCGGCCTCAAATCATCCCGAATCTATTCAAAATCAGAATCATATCATCAATACGTGTCAAAGGAACAAAGCCCATGCAAAAATTATCAAATTAGCTCAAAAATCCCGAAATTGGCCAAACCTGACCCCCGGGCCCACATCTCGGAATTCGATAAAAATCACAAGACTAGAAAACCCATTCTCTTACGAGTCTACTCATATCAAATTCACCAAAATCCGACATCAAATGGCCATCTAAATCCCCAAAATCAACTCTCCAAATTTCTTCCATTTTTCCCAATTTTCACCCCTAAATTCCCAAAGTAAATGATAAAAATCAAGACATAATCGTGGAATTTAACCAAATTTGAGTGAAGAACACTTACCCCAATCACTCCTCTGAAAATCCCCTCCAAAATCGCCTTTTTCCGAGCTCTCTAATGAATTTTGAAATTATGGACCAAAACCCTCGTTTTTGAACTTAAACATTGTGCCCTAGTGTTTCCTTAATCGCGATCACGGAAACACTCATGCGATCATGCAGAACAACTTAGCTGCCTCAACATTTAAATTTACGCGACCACGTTACTCCCCACGCAAACGCAATGCAGTGGTTCCTCTGACTTACGCGATCGCGATTGGCCCCACGCATACGCGAAGGGTAATGCCAACTTTCCTCTGCCGCTTTATTTCTTCTTCGCGAATGCGGCCTGGCCCACGCGTTCGCGTTGCATAACCTGACAGACTTAGGCGATCGCATCCCTAACTCCGTGAACATGAAGAACAACTTGACTGGTCTCCAAAAATTCTCTATGTGATCGCGAGCCTCCTCATGCGATCGCGATGAAGGATCTTCTGCAACAGAGATACCAGCAAAATCTGCCAACCTTTCAAGTCTAAAAATGACTCATTGAGCATCCGAAACACACCCGAGGACCTCAGGACCTCAACCAAACATGCCAACACATCTCATAACATCATTCAAACTTAGTCGAACCTTCGAATCACTCAAAACAATAGCAAAACACCAAATCAACCTCGGATTCAAGACTAAGAACTTGGAAACTTTCAAATTCCACAAACAACACAAAAACCTATCAAATCACCTCCGAATGACCTGAAATTTTGCACACACGTCATAAATGACACTACGGACCTACTCCAATTTCGTTATTCCATTCCAACCCCGATATCAAAATTTCCATTGCCGATCGAAAACTCCAAATTTCTAGTTTCGTCAATTCAAGCCTAATTCTAACACAGACCTCCAAATTATATTCCGAACACGCTCCTAAGTCCAAAATATCCTAACAAATCTATCTGAACGATCAAAATTCACATATGAGACCTTCTACTCATAAGTCAACATCCGGTTGACTTTTTCAACTTAAGCTTCCAAATAAGAGACTAAGTGTCTCATTTCGCTCCATGATCATTCCGAACACAGAACAACCAATACGATATGATGAAATACAGCTGAACACTACATAAAGAAGCAGAAATGGGGAGAACGAGACTGTATCTCATGGAATGACCGGCCAGGTCGTTACAACTCTAATTGACGTGAGTTGTGCACTTCAAAAGAATGAAGGTGAAAGTAACTCACAACTAGACTATGCAAGAGTATTGGGAAGTTTGATGTATATCATTAATTGTACGCAACCAGATATAGCATGCGTTATTAGCAAACTGAGTCAGTTTATAAGTAATCCCAATCAAATAGAGTGGATGGTAATGAAACGAGTTTTGAGGTATCTGAAACATACCAAAATTATGCTTTGCATTATAACAAATATCCCTCTGTGATTGAGGGATATAGTGATGCGAATTGGATCACCGGATCATCTGAAGTTAAATCTACGAGTGGATATGTTTTCACAATTGGGGGTGGAGCAGTGTCTTGGATATCATCCAAACAAACGTGCATCACTCGTTCTACAATGGAATCCGAATTCATAGCTTTATGTAAGGTCGGTGAAGAAGCTGAATGGCTTCTAAATTTCTTGGAAGATATTTCATTTTGGCCCAAACCTTTGGCACCTTTTTGTATACATTGTGATAGTCAAGCGGCAATAAGCAGGGCATTGAGCATTATATATAACAGAAAATCTCGTCATATACGACGGAGACACAATACTGTTAGACAACTATTCTCTAGTGGTGTTATCACAATTGACTACGTAAATTCAAGAGATAACGTGTCAGATTCACTTACAAAAGGTCTATATAGAGAAGCAGTTGAAAGATCATCAAAAGGAATGAGGTTAAGGTCTAGGACAAATCATCATGGCGGTAACTCTACCTAGGAGATTGGAGATCCCCAAGAGCTAGGTTAAAAGAGATCAAACAAAGTTATGAATGACGGTTCAACATTGCCAAATAACTCAACATATTCTCATGATAAAGACAATGTTCATAAATCGAGGTAAAGCATTAAGGCTTTTTGATGAGTCAATAAAGCTTAATGTTTTTTAATGATTTGCTAAGTCTGGCAGGATATGACTAGATAGTGTGTCTATAGAATTACACGTTCAGAAATCAGCTATACGAGTGTGAAGTGTAGGCCGCTTCAAGGGAAATGAAAGTAAAGGCCCATTCTCTAAGCACTCAAGAAATCGGGCGGTGTACATGGCTGAAACGAATACAACCGTGAGAACCATAGATGGTTAAGGCTTGACTGTGTGACTTATGTTGTCTAGGTATAAAACAAAGCTCGACGGTTCAAAGATATCACATCTACCGATTGACCGAGTATATCCGATATAATTTCACTACAGAAAGTTCAAAGGGAAATCTGCTTATCCATATGTAATATAGCCATTCCCCATTCATGTGGGGAATTGTTGGGCTTTTTAAGCTTGAGTTAGCTTAAAAAGGGCGAATGAAAAATGGAGGAAAAATGAAATATTTGAGTTTCCCTCCTTGGCAAAGGGACATTGTCCCATATTAGAGGAAGAAAAGACTTTTGATGGGTATATATACAATTGCTCTTCTTCTAACTCTTAAAGAGTTAAGAAGAAGGCAAGCCTCGCACCATCGTCGCCGTCGCTCGCTCGGCTTCGGCTTCAGCTTCGTATTTGGTCAAAGATTGATTAATTAATCTTCTTGGACAAAATTTCTTTCAATTATTTAATTAATTAACAAAAATTCAATCCGGAATAACGAATGACCCGCGACGCGACACGGTCCGGTTCGTTTTCTTTCCTGGATTATTTTAAATCTATTTTCCCGTAATATTTCAAACACAAATATTTCCAACAGCCATGGCTATTTTTGAAAGGGTGCAAACCTTTTCAAAAATAGTGCCAGAAAGTCTATAAATATGCTTTGAATCCCAAAATCTTTCCTTACAAAATTTTCTGATCTTCTTCTTCTTCTGCACAAAATTTTCCAATATGTTTTACATCCTTCAAGTGGTTTGTTGTTTCATCGGAATTTTTGTACCAACACTCTAGTGAGTTAAATCTTTCTATCCTGGGAAGATAATATTTCAGCACCTCAGGTTTTTAAGGGGAATAATTTCCTTAAGGACACACTGTGTATTCAGTGAGCTCGATTTATTCTCAAACTAGTAAATATGTCTGCGCGGTTAAACTAACGACATTTTTTTAATATCGAAATATTAAAAGGGTTGCCGATAGTAGAGATTTAATTTTGTACCTCCATCTCAATTATTTTCTAAAAATTTCTAGGTGATATGTTTAAGTAAAATACTTCTACTTTCACAATTTAAGAGTGGGCTCGATTTATTCTCAAACTAGTAAATATGTCCGCGCGGTTAAACTAACGGTATTTTTTTAATATCGAAATATTAAAAGGGTTATGGATAGTAGAGATTTAATTTTGTACCTCCATCTCAATTATTTTCTAAAAATTTCTAGGTGATATGTTTAAGTAAAATACTTCTACTTTCACAATTTAAGAAGTTAATAAGTCTATATGCAAGTAATATTTTACTTTTCTTTACCTTTTTAAAAAGAAAAAAAATAGTTCTAATTCTCGAAATACAAAAAAAAAAAAAAAAAAAAGCAAAAATAGTTTATCATTTACTACTTTCCATTACCTTGACATTTTGATTTTTTTTTCGTGATGACATTTTTGAATTCCCCCTCTCCCGTTTTGTCATTTTTCTTGTTGATAAACTATCCCTTATTTTTTTTGTTTTAATTTTTTTCCCTATCTTTTTATTATTTTGATAATTTTGTCCATGTACTCCTACCTTATATTTTTTTGAATTCATTCCAACATTATCTCCCCGTTCCCACATTTCCTAAGCTTCTTTTCATTTTTTTCACCTTGCTTCCCTTTTTTATCTTCTTCCTTTTCTCTCATAATCATATCATTCAATTCCTCTAGTAAAAAAAAATCGACATCCTTCCTTAAATAATCTAAGTCAATTCCCCTTTCTCCTCTTACTAGTTAAGTCATTTTTCTCTCTTGATTAATTTTTTTGTATATTATATTTTGTGCTATATAAGAAAGTCCAAAATCACTTTTTAAATAATCTTAATTATACCTCCCCTCATCCTCTCTCTCACACATCTCTTTATAAAAGTAATCTGATGTTAAAAATAAAGGTTAGATGTTTAAATGTTTAACACAATATAGTATAAGTTGTATCCAGAATACACCTTTTTTTTTCTTGTTTCATTTATTTTCTAATATTTCACACTCTTTAATTCTTCCGTAAACCCAGAAATCATTATCTTCCTTGAATAGCCAAATGAACAATCCCATTCTTAACAATCTTATGAAAAATTCTAAAAAATTAGTACTCTTTTGATCGATTCCTCCTTTATATATACAATAAAACAATACTATCCTCCTAAAATATGTTTATCTAAAAATTTTATTCTCAATGAAATCCCCAAACTGTGAAGACCTACAAAAATAAAGACAGAAAGATTATCAAATATATAATTCCGCATCCACAGTCAAAGCTTATCACACATATAATAAAAAGGCAATCAACTCTTACCATACAAAAATAGAGAAGGCAATACAGAAATTCATCTTCTAAAGAAAATCCAGTCACTATACTTTATAGTACTCTACATTTCCTATGCGACATTATCAAGAATGAAAACTACATTGAGTAGAAAACAGTACTTTACTCAGGGAAGAGTCATCCTAACATCTCAGTCAGAATTCAAGAACTACTGAAATACAATGAATAGAATTGTATACGGTTAAAATCGGGCCTACTCGATTTTACTATTTGATCGAATCAGAGAATTGCATTGAAGGTCAGCCTCATAGTGGATCAGATCAAAGCACGAAGAAAAGATATCGAGCTCGAAAATCGAGGTGCCTATCGAGATCGAGGCCAGCAACGATCGAGATCAAATATGGCAGACTTTGAGCAAAGTGCAATAGCGAAAAAGCGAGATATCCATAACTGGTTGAAGATCACGGCGTAAATCCCGGAACAGATCAAATCAAGGGCGGTTATTTAGGTTAATCATGAGATTTACTTCTGTAATTAGAATTGTACCATAGATAGGATTCCTCTTCTATATAAAGAGGGTCCTAATCATTTTATAAAGACCATACACTCTGAGATATCAAAGCAATATAACGCATTTTCCTCAGTTCATATTCTTGTTCATCAGTTTGTTATATTTTAATTGTTCTTGCACAAATCAGTTCGTGGGTATTCAAGCTCGAGGACTGAATTTCATTCAAACACTTATTTGCTTTATCCTATTGTTAATTTCTATTACTAATCTTTACATTTATCAATTGGTATTACGTGAAATCACGTGTCCTTAAAATCACATTATAAGTTTAATTGTTATCCAATTTTAAGGGTAAACAAGAATGTGATTGTACTGCACAACATTTACAACAAGAACAACAATCAGTAAAATCCCACAAATGGAGTCTGGGGAGGGTAGTGTGTACGCAGACCTTACCCCTACCCCGAAGGAGTAGAGAGGTTGTTTTCAAAAGACCCTCGGCTCAAGAAAAAAAAAAAGAAAAAAGGAGACAATATTAGTATGACCACAGAAATCATAGGAAAAATAGGAACAACATGAAATCCAGAAGAAAGATGCAAAGCAAAAGTGATAGCTAGTAAATAGGTCTTGCACTGAAAAGTAAAATAGTAAGACACAACATTGCCACTAGATATCTTAGATAAAAACCCTACCAGAATTGTCTCACAATGGTACGAAGTAAGGAAAGACTCAACTACCTCCAAACCTACAACCCTAATTGTCACGACCCAAATTCCATTATAGGTCATGATGACGCCCAACACTGTTCTTAGGCAAGCCAACACTAATCAACTAGTGAATTTCCATTTTCATTTAAGCAATCCCAATATTGAACTTTACATAAGGTTAATGCATTTGATAAATAATGAATTTATAAGGCATGCAAAACGGTAACAACTAGAAGAAGTCGTAATTATAGAAATACAACCAAAAAATCAAGTCTACTAAATTGTGCCAAGTTCTAGTGTCACAAGTGTATGGACAACTAGTAGAATATACAAAAAAATGACTATCCCACTGTCTAGAATAGAATAGACAGATGCAACAAAATAGAAACTCCGACATGTTGTTGAACGGCTCGGAAGGGGGCAGCTCACCGTGAAGTCTCAGTCCAAGCTCAAGTATGTGCGCCGGGCGAGTAACTAGATGTACCTGCCTCAGATCCTGTACAGTTAAGTACAGAAGTGTAGTATGAGTACATAAACAATATTTACCTACTAAATATCCAGTCTAACCTCGAAGAAGTAGTGATGAGGGGCCGACTTGACACTTACTAGGGTCAACAATAATATAATTAAAGTGTTATGCTAAGAATGAATAACATGAATAATATTGACAGTTTAATAGCAGGAAGTGATAAGTTCTTCTTTCATAAATAATATTTCAAATTTCAGTCATATCATTTAACCACTTATATTCCAAGGAATTTAAGCAGTATAAATCACGGAGAATTCCAAGTAATTAACATGCGCAATTATGCCGAGGTCGTACGGCCCGATCCAATATCATTTAAAAATGTGCAGTGTCGGAGGGTCGAACGGCGCGAACCATAGATGCATCTTTACTACCGAGGCGCTCGGCCCGATCCACAAATAATAATTTTTTTTCAAGAAAAGCACACATTTCCCATTTACAGTCAAGTATTTCATACAAATCCTTAAGTATGTGAGAATAACTTTTTATAATTATTTTACCAATTTCCAGCATGACTTACGCGATTATAATAGCAAGTAAGGACGCAATTATTTCAAATATAGCATGATACGGGTCCTAAACTACCCGAACAATAATATAATAGTAGTTATGTACGGACTCTCGTCACCATGTACGTACGTAACCCCCCACAAATAGGTACATATATTTATTAAATTCACCTATGGGGTTAATTTCCTCTTACAAGGTTAGAAAGGAGACTTACCTCGTCTCAAGCATACTTCCCAATTCAAGAGTGCGGTCAAACCTCCAAATTTGACGCCAAATGACTCATAACTAGTCAAACATTATATAAACTAATCAATCTATGCTCAAAAGTTCATGATTCCACCATTTAAGTGATTACCCAACCTAAATTGCAAAATTCCTAAAATTTACCCCCGGGCCCACATGCTCGGATTTCGAAATTTTTTAAAGGAAGTTGTTACCCATAACCTTAGGAACACAAATATTTGATTTCTACTAAATTCCATAACAAATTTCGTGGTTAAATCTCATTTTTGTCAAAACCCTAGGTTTTCACCTAAATCCATGATTTTCACTAATTTACAGTTTACAATCTACCCATAAACTATATATTTAACTCACATGGCATAAAAATTACTTACCTCAAAGTGCTAAGTCAAAATACCCTCTTTGAGAGCTCCCAAATCGCCCAAATGTGTAATGAATGGGGGAAAAATGTCTAACTCCCGTATCAAATGAACATCAGTGCCTCCAGATTTTCCATACTTGAGGGCCGCATCTGCGCCCTTGCTTCAGCCAACAAGTGTCCGCTTCTGCGGAAATGGGCTGGGTTGGCAGGCGCCGCACCTGCGGTCTCGCTTCTGCAAAAGGAGGGCTGCACTTGCGAAGCCTGGCCTGCCCTTCCTGGACCGCTTCTGCGCATCTTGGCTCACACCTGCGGCTGACCAACCGCATGTGTGGTTATGACAGATCTTGTGCATTCAGTTGTGGTTCCAAATTCTCAACTTGGTCCGAGCCTCATCCGATTGTCACTCGGGGCCCTCGGGGTCCCCGGGGCCCCGCTCGGACATACCAATAAGTTTGGAATCAAAAAATAGACTCGCTTGAACTCTCGGAACACACGAAGCAACATTAAAACTAAGAATCATGTCACAACCCAAACCGATGGGCCGCGATAGGTGCCCGAATCCTAGATGTCAAACATCCTTATGCATATGTTTAAGATATATACATGAATAACATATGTGAGGGAAACCTATCCAAATGAAATATGTACATATACATGCGGAATACAGTAGGCAAGGTTTCTATATACAACTATATACCCAAAACTGGAAACCGACAAGGCCACATACTATCCAACTATACATAACTGTCTACAGACCTCTAATAGAAAATACAACTATACAAGGAGGGGACTGGGTCACGTCATAACCATATATGCATACAAACATATAGTACCAAAATTAAAAGCAGCTCCGGATCAAGTGGAGCACGCCAACTCTCACAGATCAAGGATCCTAAGCAGGGGGACCGTCAGCTTGCCTACCTCCACCTACTGGTATGAAACGCAGGCCCCGGAAAATAGGGTGTCAGTACGAATAATGTACTGAATATGTAAGTTATGAAAATTAGTACATAAGAGACATAGATGAAACATGGAATAAGGAATTCCGCCTGTAAGTCTTAAAAACTTGGCAAATCCTGATACAGTTATAACATCATGTACGTGCGTGTAAATGTCGTGTCATGCATAGGTATAGGTGTACATAACATCATCAAGCCTCTAAGGGCATCCCATAAAATCATCTCGGCCACTGTGGGCAAAATCATCAACATATACCAACTGATTAGGTGGTGGTGCGTATATAACACCGTAACCTTTTCCCACATCCCATATACATATATATACATATAAATACACGTATATACATTTAAATATAATATACATATACATATAAATACGCGTATATAACACCATCTGGTCATGAGTCAATGTACATGTATAAATGAATGAAATGCATGAAAATATGTTAATAATCTCAATATTCCTTTTGGATAAACTTTATCAATTGCATATTATTTTGAGACCCATGAATAAAAGATATAATAATATGTCACATGGGGAATCAAGAACATAAAGACCCCTAGTATTTCTATGAATAGTGTCGTTTATGAAAGTTGTGCCGTTGCTCGTTTCTTTTTGTACCATTTGGATCATGCCAAAAAGAAAGAAGGGATAGCCTTAATATATCTGGAGCAGGGAAAAATTCATATGATAATCTTGAGATAAAATCTATACGGGCAAAGAGCAATCAGTTGGTCTTAAACATATTGTAGTTTCTGTGGTGCTTAATCAATTAGAGTATGAAGCAAGGTCCAAATTCTAGCAATATAAGCAACGACAACTTGAGCATTCATTTTTATTAGATATATGAGTCTCCATTCCTTGTTTTACCTTTTTGTATATAATCTTTACCAATAAATGAATTGAATGTCTTTTGAAGATAAGTAGAGATGACTAGGATAATGTCACTTCTTTACGTGTAATTGCCTTGGAATTGTTGTCCAAGTGCCCGCTAATTAGTTTGTCTAAGGCAAGAGTCATTTAAATGTTACTCTTATTTGCTGCTACGTGGGGGAATTGTCCCCACCTACAATTATCTACAAATCTTTAATTACATGGTTAATATCCCATTAAATTAATAATTAACCAATTATTCATATAATTAAAAGTTATCTCAAATTACTTAAAATACTACTTATTTTTAATACATTCATACTATCATGGTCATATGGTACCTTGTATGATACTAGTCCATAAATATCGAGTATTATCGCTCGGACCTATTTTATCCCAAATCGACAACCTTCAACAAAACTCATTTGTCTTAATTCGTGTATCCTTTATCCTTCGTGGCACTTACTTATCGCTTGTTATAAATAGCATAAATACGTTAACCTCAAGATAATCTCATCCCCGAGTCTACATCGATTAACTCAAGACAAAACTTTAACGTACGAAAATACGAGATGTAACATCCTTACCCCATTAGAAACATTCGTCCTCGAATGTTCAACTCCCTGGGATCTATATAAATTTGGCAGAGTGCCCTTTGTAACAATACTACTACCAACTCTTTTTGTAGAAACTCAATAATTCAATGCCACATAAGACCACAATCATCAATAATGACAATGGCCTCACACGACTAATGACAATAACTAACACAAGAATCCATACACGTACCTTAAGGTTGTGATGTTTCAGTCGGACCCTTCTATGGAGGAGGAAATAAGTAGGGATATCTAGACTCCATGTCTTCCTTGGCCTCCCAATTCATTTCTTCCACATTGTTGTTTCTCCAAAGTACTTTCTATGAAGCTACGTCTTTAGTTATCAATCTCTGAACCTGTCTGTCTAATATAGCAATGGGAGTTTCTTCATATGATAGCTGCTATGTGACCTGAACGTCGTCAACTGACACGATTCTGAAAGGATCTTCGATTCATTTACGGAGCATAGACACATGAAAGACTGGATGTACAGACACCAAGTCCGAAGGCGAGTCTAACTCATATGCTACCTGGCCTACCTTGCATATGATCCTATATGGTCCAATGTACCAAGGGCTAAGTTTTCCTTTCTTACCAAACCTCATAACACATTCCATTGGTGATACCTTTAGGAATACACAGTCGTCAACCTGAAATTCCAAGTCTCGCCGTCGAATATCTGTATAAGACTTCTGACGGCTTTGAGCTGCTAATAGCCTTTCATGCATATTGTACCAATTCTAGTCCTACTAATGTAGTTTCCCCAACATTGAACCACTCTATAGGCGACCTACACTTCCGTCCGTAAAGAGCTTCGTATGGAGCCGTCTGAATACTGGAATGGTAGCTATTATTATATGCGAACTCAATAAGCGGTAGATGATCATCTCATCTACCTTTGAAGTCTATCACACAAGTTCTTAACATATCCGCAAGTTTCTGAATAGTACGTTCAGCCTGTCCGTCTGTCTTGGGATGAAATGTTGTACTAAGACTTACCTGAGTCCCCAATCCTTTATGGAAGGACCTACAGAAGTTAGTTGTAAATTGAGCTCCTCTAACCTAGATAATAGATACAGGGACACCATGCAATTGTACTATCTCCTTAATATAAAGCCTTGCATAATCCTCTAAGGAATATGTAGTCCTAACGGGCAGAAAATAGGCTGACTTTGTAAGCCTATCAACAATTACCCATATCGAATCGAACTTACGCTGGGTACGAGGTAAGCCTACGATGAAATTCATATTGATTACTTCCCATTTCCAAGTCGGAATCTCCATAGCCTGCAATAATCCATCGGGTTTTTGATGCTCAATCTTAACCACCTGACAGTTAGGACACTAAGCAACAAACTCCACTATATCCTTTTTCATTCCGTCCCACCAATATACTTCCTTGATATCATGATACATCTTTGTCGCTAGAATAGTGAGTTCTCTCTCATAACTTGCCGACACAGCCCTGCAACATTAGGGACATATAATCGTCCTCGATATCTGAGGACCCCATCTTCTATAATTTAAGTAGTGTCTTCTCTTTCTAAGGGGTGGTATCCCTATAATGAACTAACAAAGGATCCTCGTACTGGCGTTCCTTTACTTTAGTTACTAAAGAGGATGTTGCCGTATCCTGAATAGTAATTACAATATCACCTGAGTCCAGTAATAGAACTCCAAGACTAGCTAGTTGATGAATCTCATGGGCTATTCCCCTCTTTTCTGGCTATAAATATGACAAAGCTACCCATAGATCGACAGTTAAGGGCGTTGGCTACTACGTTCACCTTCCCTGGATGGTATAAAATATCAACGTCATAGTCTTTAAGTAGATCCAACCATCTCTTTTGACGTAAATTTAATTCCGTTTGCTTGAAGATATACTGGAGGCTCTTATGATCCATATAGATATAAACATGAATGCCATACAAGTAGTGCCTCCACATCTTTAGTGCATAAATCACCACGGCTAGCTCTAAATCTTGGGTCGGGTAGTTCTTCTCGTGCTTTCTTAGTTGTCTAGAAGCATAAGCTACAACCTTACCATGCTGCATCAGCACAGAACCCAATCCAATGCCTGAAGCGTCACAATAGATAATATAACCATTTGTCCCTTCTGGGAACATTAGAACCGGTGCTGAAGTTAATCTATCCTTCAATGCCTGGAAAATTTGTTCGCAAGCATCAGTCCATTGAAACTTTGCTCCTTTCTAAGTCAACTTTGTCAAAGGTGCTGAAAGGGAAGAAAATCCCTCTATAAATCTCCTGTAATATCTTGCCAACCCGAGGAAGCTACGAACCTCCGTCGGTGTTGTGGGTCTAGGCCAAGTCTTTATTGCTTCAATCTTTTGTGTATCCACCCGGATGCCTTCACCCGAAATGATATGCCCAAGGAAAGCTACAGAGTTCAATCAGAATTCAGATTTGGAGAATTTTGCATACAACTTCCCTTTTTGTAGAACTCTGAGCACAGTACGCAAATGTTCTGCATGCTCAGACTCTGAACGAGAATACACCAATATATCGTCGATAAATACAATTATGAATAGATCTAAAAAGGCCTGAATACACGGTTCATCAAATCCATGAATACTGCTGAGGCATTGGTCAAACCGAATGACATAACACGAAACTCAAAGTGTCCGTATCTGGTCCTGAATGCTGTCTTCGGAATATCTTCCTCCTTAACCCTTACCTGATGGTACTCGGACCTCAAATCTATCTTTGAAAAACACTTGTCACCTTGCAACTGATCAAATAAATCATCAATCCTTAGGAACAGGTACTTATTTTTGATCGTCACCTTATTCAACTGTCTATAATCAATACACATACGTAAGGAACCAACTTTCTTCCTCACAAATAACACAGGTGCTCCCCACGGTGATGTACTGGGTCTGATAAAGCCTTTTCAAGCAAGTCCTTTAGTTGTTCCTTTAACTCTTTCAGCTTTGCGGGGGCCATTATATAGAGAGGAATAGATATTGGATGAGTATCTGGTAATAGTTCAATAGCAAACTCAATTTCTCGCTCTGGCGAAAGACCTGGAAGCTCATCGGGAAACTCATTAACCACATGGATGGACTGAATGGTTGGTGACTCTACTTACACATCCTGAACCCGAACTAAGTGATAAATATAACCCTTTCTAATCATCTTCCTTGCCTTGAGATAGGAAATAAATCTACCTCTTGGCGACGCCGTATTACCTTCCCACTCCAACACAGGCTCCCCTGAAAATTAAAATTGGAATATCTTTGATCTACAATCAACATTGGCAGATAAGAAGCCAACCAATTCATACCTATTATAACATCAAATTCTACCATATCTAACTCGATTAGGTCTGCTATGGTAGATCGAGTATGAACTACTATTATACAACCCCTATATACTCGCTTAGCTATCACTGAGTCCACAACAGGTGTAGACACCTCAAAAGGTTTAACCAATTCAGGTTTTATTCCAAACTTACTAGCAACCAATTGAGTAACATTTGATAAGGTGGAACTTGGGTCAATCAGTGCAAATACATCATATAAAGAGACTGATAATATACCTGTAACAACATTAGGCGATGAATCCTGGTCCTGTCATCCTGCCAACGCATAAATGTGGTTCTGAGGAACGCTCAAGCTAGATGCTCCGCAAATGCGTCTACCACGACTCGTTGGTGCTTGTGAACCTTTCCCGGGGGGCGTACTGATGATGATGAACCAGCTACAGATCCCGCTGGCTGAGTTATGTTTGCATCACCTTTCGTCGGACAATCCCTCATAACGTGGCCCAAATAACCGCAAGTATAACAAACGCCTAATCCCATACGACACTGCCCAATATGTTGCTTACCGCACTAAGAACATAGTGGCAAGGGCGGTCTCATCTTACTTGACTCACCCCTATAATAAGAACCTGAGGACCTAGAATTTTGACCAGGCTCTGAATATTGGAACAATCAAATCTCTTATCGCCAAACTGAGGGGGTGCGCTAGCTGATGGTTGGGATGGATACCTCGGGTACTATTGTCTCTGACCACCTCAAAACTCACCAGAAGGACCCGAAGACATCGCTCTCTTATTTTGGGCCCTATCATGCTCACGATCGGCCCTCTATTTCTGCTTACGCTCCTCTACACCCTAAGCGTATGCCTGAATATGAGAAATATCCATGTCTGGCTGAAGTGAGACTGACATACAATCGTTAAGCAAGTGCGGCTCTAACCCCATCACGAACCGGTGAACCCGATCCTCCATCTTAGATACAATAGTGGGAGCATACCTAGACAACGAATTAAATTGAAGACTGTACTCCCGAACACTCATGTTACCCTGCCGAAGGGTCAAGAACTTATCAACTCTGTCCCGCCTAAGCTCTAGTAGCAGATAATGACGAAGAAAAGATTCTATAAACTCCTACCACACTGCTGGAGGGGCATCCTCACCTCTGGACAACTCCCAAGGCTCGTACCAATTAAATGCAACATCCTGAATTCTATAGGAAGCTAGCTCAACTGACTCAGTCGTAGTGGCCTTTATTACCCCCAAAGTCCTCTACATTCTATCGATAAATTCCTGAGGGTCTTCGTTTGGATCATCCCCAGTAAATACCGGATGGTCCAAATTAATAAAATCACGAACCTTGCACTGATTGACCTATCTGTATGACCAATACCCACTTCCTAACGTCGAGCCTGTGCAACTACTAATCGAGTTAGTAGCTAAATAGCATCTCTCATCTCCTAACCATGTGTATCTGGCTGAAGGGCTAAACGTACAAGGGCGGGCGCTGGAGCTGGTGCCCCTCGAAGCTCTTTTGGAGAGGGCGGGGTATGTGAAATCTGAGATGGAATCTCACTATAAGACTCTCTTCAAGCCCTGTTAACTCATGGCACTCGACTGGTAGTCTCACCAGCCACGAACATTCCCTTCTAGGCGGCTGTAGTCTTTGGAGGCATCGCTAAAAACGTAACATATTGTTAGGAACATAAATTCTTATATCGCACGATCTAAGATAAAAAGAGAGGATAACATCCTATATGTCCTATAACATCCTGTCTATAAGTGTGGTGCACAACACACCCATAAACAAGACTCTACTAGATACGGTCTGTAGATAACCGTAAGACACAACTGCTCTGATACCACTTTTGTCTCAACCCAAACCGAAGGACCGCGACGGGTGCTCGAATTCTACATGTCAAACATCCTTATGCATGCATTTAAGATAGAAACATGAATAACATACGTGAGGAAACCAATCCAAAAGACATATGTACATATGTGAATTTATGGAAGAAAAATCAAGATTTTTGCAAAATCTTCCAAAAACGAAAATTTAAGATTTGGAGGTCGAGTTGTTATCAGATTTTGGTAAAAAATACAACTATACAAGGACGGGACTGGGCCATGTCATACCCATATATGTATACAAGCATATCGTATAAAAATCAAAAGCAACTCCAAATTAAGTGGAGCACGCCAACTTTCGCTAATCAAGGATCCTAAGTAGGAGGACCGTTAGCTTGCCTACCTGCAACTACGGGCATGAAATGCAGGCCCTGAAAAATAGGGCGTCAGTACGAATAATGTACTGAGTATGTAAGGCATGAAAATCAGTACATAAGAGACATAGATGAAACATGGAACAAGGAATTCTGCATGTAAGTATAAATAACTTTGCAAATCCTAAAATAGTTACAACATCATGCACGTGCGTGTAAATATCTATCACGACCCTAGACCCGGATCCGGTCGTGATGGCGCCTCTCGCGAAGACAAGGCCAGCCAACTATTCCCAATTCGATGTTAAACAGTTAAACACCAAGAAAGCAGTCTAACACATGATTAAATAATACTAAGTAGCAGATAATATCATAAAAATGCGGAAGTACAACCCAACACAGCCCTAACCGGGGTGTCACTAGTCTTGAACATCTATAAGTCATAATACAAATCCGCTAAGTCAATAAAATAGTACAACTATCTTAAAAGAGATAGAAGCGATAAAGGAGTAGAAACACATGGCTGCGGATGCCAACAGCTACCTCGTGAACTCCGAATGTCCGCCTGAAGCTGGAGGGATCAGCACTCGGGAGCGAAACCAGCTATGCCTGAATCTGCACACAGGGTGCAGGGAGTAAAGTGAGCACTCCAACTCAGTGAGTAACAAATGTAAATAAAGACTGAAAGCAAGAAATTACGTAAGGCACAAAGCATTCTATAATGAAGTAGTAAAACCAGTAAATCAGTGAAAGATAGGTAAAATGCTTTATCTCGAATGTATTTTCATGAAAAGCCTTTTTTCCATACTTAAGAAGGTAATTGACAGTTAATTATGAAAGGAAACACATAAAGGCTCGCCCCTCGGGCACAATATCAACAAATCCGCCCCTCGGGCAACATCTCAGAACAGTAATAGCCCCTCAGGCTCAAATCTCAGATCACAATATCAGCCCTTCGGGCTCAATCTCACATTACAATGGGTACCCGCACTCACTGGGGGTGTACAGACTCATGGAGGGGCCCCTTACGGCCCAAGCACAATATCAAGCCACCTCGTGGCATCATCACTAGGCCCTCGGCCTAATATCAATCAAGCCACCTCGTGGCGTACATATCTCAGGCACTCAGCCTCATAATCAGTATCAAATATTTCCTCACAACATAGGCCATCAGCCTTACTTAGTCAAAAAACCTCACAAGCCACTCGAGTAGTAGTAAAACATGTTTCTCAGCCCAAAATATCATTTAAAAGATCATGTAAATGTTAAAACAGAGTAAACATGGCTGAGTACAAAAAAAAGTGAAATATAACATGACAAAGTTCAAGTATAAAGTCAAAACAATGAGGAAATACCAGTAAAAATCCCCGAAGGGTTCAAATAGTTGGCACAATGCCCCAAATATGGCGTTCAGCCCAAATAATGATGATACCAAATAGATTTCAATCAAATATGCGGTAAAATCATCAATCGGGATGGACCAAGGCACAATCCCCAATAGTGCACGACCCCACGCTCGTCATCAAGCGTGTGCCTCACCTCAATAGCATTACGATATGCAATCGAGGGTTTCAAACCCTCAAAACATCATTTATAATCATTGCTCACCTCAAACCTGTCAAATCTCTAGCTCGCGATGCCTTTGCCCTCGAATTGGCCTCCACTCGCATCGAATCTATCCAAAAATCAAAACGAGGATGTCAAAATATGCTAATGAAACGAAGCCCAAGCGAAAACAATCAATAAATGGCACAAATCTTGAAATTACCAAAACCCGACCCCCCGGGCCCATGTCTCGGAATTCAATAATTTCTACATCAACGGAATCCTTATCCTCCCACGAGTCTATACATATCAAGAACATTGAAATCGGAGTCCAAATGGCCCCTCAAATCTCCATTTAGAGGCCTCTTAAACTCAAGCCCTAATCCCCAATTTTTCTTCCTTAATCTCCACTAAAACTATGATTAAACAATTGAAAAATGATCTTAAACCCAAGTAATTAAGCTTAGGGAGCTTACACAACTGATATCCTTTAATTTCTCTTTAAATCCTACGTCTTAGCTTCTTTCTCGTCTTCAAAAATGATAAACTTAGCAAAATTTCGCGAAGAAGACAATTTATACCTTCTGCCTTGACCCTTTCGCATATGCAGTCCCATACCCGCTTCCGCGGTACCGCAATTGCGGTTCAACGTCCGCTTATGCGGAATCACTTAAGTTCCCAGCCATCCGCATCTGCGGTTCCTCGCTCGCATCTGCGACATCGCAGATGCGGTTCTCCTAGCCGCTTCTGCGGTCCCAGTCCAACATACCTCTGGTCGCTTCTACGGCCACTCCCTCACATATGCGGCGCCGCACCTATGGTCCCCAATCCGCAGGTGCAAAAATACCAGAATCAGCAATTCAACAGTTGCAACAACAATCCAAACTTCCCGTTAACCTTCCGAAATCACCCCGAGCCCCCGGGACCTCAACCAAAAGCACAAACATATCCTAATACCTTATTCAAACTTGTTCCAATCATCAAAACACCTCAAACAACATCAAATCACCCAAAACACCTCAAACAACATCAAATCACCCAAAACACATCGGATTCAAGCCAAACTTTCCAAAATCTTCCGAATTCCGCTTTTGATCAAAAACCCAACCAAACCACGTCCGAATGACCTGAAATTTTGCACACACATCCCAAATGACACAACAGAACTACTGCAACTCTCGGAATTCCATTCCGACCCCTATATCAAAATCTCGCCTACTAACCGGAAATCGCCAAAATATCAACTTCGCCAATTCAAGCCTAAATCTACCACGAACCTCCAAAATTCATTCCGATCACACTCCTAAGTCACAAATCACCTCCCAAAGCTAACCGAACCATCAGAACTTACATCCGAGCCCTCTAACACATAAATCAATATCCGGTTGACTTTTCCAACTTAAACTTCCTTAAAAGAGACTAAGTGTCTCAAACGTTGCCAAAATCATTCCGGATTTGATCCGACCAACCCGATACCACATAAAACGGATAACAAAGCATAAAGAAGCATAAATAGGGAAAACGGAGCAGTAACTCATGAGACGATTGGTCGGGTCGTCACATCCTCCCCAACTTAAACAAACGTTCGTCCGCGAACGAATCAAGAAACATACCTGAAGCCTCAAATAGCTGAGGATATCTGCTCCGCATCTCCCGCTCGGTCTCCCAGGTAGCGTCCTCCACAGGACGACCTCTCCACTACACTTTCACTGAAGCTATATCCTTTGACCACAACTTCCGAACTTGAGGACCCAAAATAGCTATTGGCTCCACATCATAAGTTAAATCATCATCCAACTAAACCGTGCTGAAATCCAAAAAGTGAGATGGATCCCCAATATACTTCCGGAACATAGAAACATGAAATACCGTATGCACAGTCGACAAGCTGGGTGGCAAGGCAAGCTCATAAGCCACCTCTCGTGATCCTCCGAAGTACCTCAAAAGGCCCAATGAACCGTGGACTCAATTTCCCTTTCTTCCCAAATCTCATAACACCCTTCATGGGTGAAACCTTCAACAAAGCCTTCTCGCCAACCATGTAGGACACATATCGAACCTTCATGTCAACATAACTCTTTTGTCTTGACTGCACTATACGAAGCCTCTCCTGAATCACCTTCACCTTTTCTAAGGCATCCTGCACCAAGTCTGTCCCCAATAGCCTAGCCTCACCGGGCTCGAACCAACCAACTGGAGATCTACACCGCCTTCTATACAATGCCTCATATGGAGCCAACTGAATACTCGACTGGTAGCTGTTGTTATAAGCAAACTATGCAAGCTGTAGAAACTAATCCCATGACCCTCCAAAATTAATGACACAAGCACGCAACATGTCCTCCAATATCTGAATAGTGCGCTCGGACTACCCGTCTGTCTGAGGGTGAAAAGTTGTGCTCAACTCAACCTGAGTACCCAACTCTCACTGCACAGACCTCCAAAAATGCGATGTAAACTGAGTGCAGATGATGGAAACTGGGACACCATGCAACCGAACAATCTCCCGGATATAGATCTCTGCCAACCGCTCTGAGGAATAAGTAGTACACATAGGAATGAAGTGCGCGGACTTGGTCAGCCGATCCACAATCACCCAAACAACATCAAACTTCCTCAAAGTCCGTAGAAGCCCAACAACAAAGTCCATAGTGATCCTCTCCCACATCCACTCGAGAATATCCATATGTTGAAGCAAGACACCCGGTCTCTGATGCTCATATTTTACCTGCTGACAATTGAGACACCGAGCTAAAAATCTCACAATGTCTTTCTTCATTCTCTTCCACCAATAGTGCTGCCTCAAATCCTGATACATCTTCGCGGCACCCGGATGAATAAAATATCGCGAGCTACGGGCCTCTTCCAAAATCAACTCCCGAAGCCCATCCACATTGGGCACACAAATCCGGCCCTGCATCCTCAACGCCCCATCATCACCAATGGTCACATCACTAGTATCATCATGCTGAACTCTGTCCTTAAGGGCAAGCAAGTCCGGATCATCATACTGGTACTCTGTAATGCGATCATATAAGGAAGACCGAGAAACCACACAAGCGAATACCCGACTAGGCTCCAAAATATCTAACCTTACGAACCGATTGGCCAAGGCCTGAACATCAACTGCAAGAGGTCTCTCCCCAACTGGAATATATGCCAAACTCCCCTTACTCAATGCCTTTCAGCTCAAAGCATCGGCCACCATATTGGCCTTTCCGGGATGGTCAAATATAGTGATATCATAATCCTTAAGCAACTCCAACCATCTCCGCTGTCTCAAATTAAGATCCTTTTGCTTGAACAAATGCTGAAGACTGCAATGATCAGTGAACACCTCACAAGATAAGCCATACAAGTAATGCCTCCAAATCTTCAATGCGTGAACCATGGCAACCGACTCCAAATCATGAACGGGGTAGTTATTCTTATGGGGCTTCAACTGACGAGAAACATAAGCAATAACTCTACCCTCCTGCATCAATACACAACTAATGCCAACTCTTGAAGCATCACAATACATGGTATACGAACCTGAAACTGATGGCAAAACTAACACTAGAGTTGTGATCAAAGTTGTCTTGAGCTTCTGAAAGCTCTCCTCACACTCGTCCGACCATACAAATGAAACACCTTTCTGAGTCAAGTTGGTCAAGGGCGATGCGATAGATGATAATCCCTGAACAAAATGGTGATAATAACCCGCCAAAACAAGAAATCTACGAATCTCTGTGGATGAGGACAGTCTGGGCCAACTCTGAACGTCTCTATCTTCTTCGGATCAACTTGAATACCCTCGTTAGACACCACGTGCCCCAAGAAAGCCACTGAACTGAGCCAAAACTCACACTTGGAGAATTTTGCATAAAGTTTCTCCTCCCTCAACCTCTACAACACAACTCTCAAATGCTCCGCGTGCTCCTCCTGACTACGCAAATATACCAAAATATCATCAATGAAGACTATGACAAACGAGTCAAGATAAGGTCGGAACACACTGTTCATCAAATGCATTAACGCTGCTGGGGCATTGGTCAGCCCAAAGGACATCACCAAGAACTCATAATGACTATATCGGGTCTTGAAAGTTGTCTTAAGAATATCCGAGCCCCTGATTTTCAACTAGTGATAACCTGAACGGAGATCAATCTTGGAGAACACTCTCGCTCCCTGAAGCTGGTAGAATAAATCATCAATGCGAGGCAAAGGATACTTGTTCTTAACTGTTACCTTATTCAATTGCCTATAGTCAATGCACATCCTCATAGTGTCATCCTTCTTTTTCACAAATAGAACTGGCGCACCCCAAGGTGACATACTAGGCCGAATGAACTCCTTATCAAGGAGTTCCTGAAGCTGCTTCTTTAATTCTTTCAACTCCGTTGGTGCCATACGATACGACAAAATAGAAATGGGCTAAGTGCCTGGCACCAAGTCAATACCAAAATCAATATCCCTATCTGGTGGCATGCCCGATAGTTTTGCAGGAAACACATCGGGAAAATCCCTCACAACTAGAACATAATGAATACTGGGAGTCTCAGCTCCGACATCCCTCACAAAGTCTAGATACGAAAGACAACCCTTCCCAACCATAGGCTGGGTTTTCAAGAATGAGATCACTCTACTGGGAACATAATTAGTCACACCTCGCCACTCGGTCTGTGGTACCCCCGGTATAGCCAATGTGACGGTCTTGGCATAACAGTCCAGAATAGCACGACACGAAGATAGCCAATCCATGCCCAAAATGACATCGAAATCCACCATACACAATGACAAAAGATCCACACGGGTCTCCAAACCCCTAATAGTCACCACACACGACCGGTACATATGGTTTACAACTACAGTATCGCCCACCGGGGTAGATACATGAATAGGTGAAGCAGGAAACTCACGGGGCATACCCAAATAATGAGCAAAGTATGATGACACATAAAAAAAGGTGGAACCGAGATAAAATAATACAGAGGCATCTCTGTGGAAGACTGAAACCATACCTGTAATAACAACATCTGAAGCAATAGCATCGGGTCTGCCCGGAAGTGCATAGAAACGAGCCTGACAACCACCTGATCGACTTCCCCGTCTGGGGTGACCCCTAGCTGACTGGGTGGGTGGTACTGAAGTAATTAGCACTGAAGCCAATGAATAATTCACCCGCACGCCTCAAACTGGAACCAACATAGCACATAACCATGCAATTGACTAATTAATAGTGGACTCTCCCACTTGGCTCGAAGCCATAGACCAAACATACATAGTAACTCATAACGCATATACTTTATTGCTGCCATAATACCAAAGTAAGATTAAACTCAATCCTTCATAAGCTCGTGGAACACAGACCATCTGATACTTTATATCTTTTGCAAATCTCGCATTCACTCTCGTAGTAGTCAAGCCTACTTTCTTGAGCAACCCAAATTCAAATTGTAAAACATATATTTCCCAGGTAACATAGATTTCCAATAAATGACACAAGAGATTACGCAAACTTCAGAACAATCCGCAGGAGATAACCCCACCTGCTTTGCCTCAAACTAACATTTCTGTATACCTTCCACCGTCATAAACATTATGCAACCGCTTAAACTTCCTGAGTCTGAACTCAGACCACAACATGAAATTTACTCCCCTCCCAACTAGGAAACATGGAAAGATTCTTCACACACCCATAACTCGGGGCTATACCTCAAATCAAGATGGAAATCGAGCATATAATAGTCCTTCTATCCTCCAGCAGACCCTTCTCGCGCTTTGAAATCACATGAATACATCCCGCAGTCACATCACACTCATCACATAACTATCCAGTTGTCACCCCCCTTAATAGGGACACAACAGAACATATGGATCCAGAAACACGCGCTCACGAAATCAACAGCTCAGTGCTCAAGCTATAGGCAAAAAATCCAGCCTCGAGTCCTCTAGACTGGCCTAACATCAACGCACAGAAAATAACAAGCCATCGATGCATATCCCATACCAAATGCTCATGCGCGTATACGAACACGTGGAAGGAATTCAAAGAGTTACATTCCAAGCCGAATCAAGAACGTGCGATAAGAATTTCAAGAATTGGATGTTAAACAGTTAAACAACAAGAAAGCAATCTAACACATAATTTAATAATACTAAGTAGCATATAATATCATAAAAATACGAAAGTACAACCCAACACATCCCTAACCAGGGTGTCACTAGTCATGAGCATCTATAAGTCATAATACAAATCCACTAAGTCAATCAACTAGTACAACTGTCTGAAAAGAGATAGAAGTGATAAAGGAGTAGAGACACGGGGCTGCGGACGCCAATAGCTACCTCGTGAACTCTGAATGTTCGCCTGAAGTTGGAGGGATCAACACTAGGGAGCGGAACCAGCTACGCCTGAATCTGCACACAGGGTGCAGGGAGTAAAGTGAGTACTCCAACTTAGTGAGTAACAAATGCAAATAAAGACTGAAAGCAAGAAATCACGTAAGGCACAAAACATTCTATAATGAAGCAGTAAAACCAAGTAAAACTAGTAAATTAGTGAAATATAGGTAAAATTCTTTATCTCAGATGCAGTTTCATGAAAAGCCTTTTTTCCATACTTAAGCAGGTAATTGACAGTCAATTATGAAAAGTAAACACATAAAGGCTCGCCCCTCGGGCACAGTATCAACAAATTCGCCGCTCGGGCAACATCTCAGAACAGTACCAGCCCATTGGGCTCAAATCTCAGATCACAATATCAACGCCTCGGGTTCAATCTCATATCACAATGGGTACCCGCGCTCACTGGGGGTGTACAGACTCTTGGAAAGGCCCCTTATGGCCCAAGCACAATATCAAGCCACCTCGTGGCATCATCATTAGGCCCTCGGCCTCATATCAATAAAGCCACCTTGTGGCGTACATATCTCAGGCCCTCGGCCTCATAATCAGTATCAAAAGTTTCCTCACAACATTGGACCTCGGCCTTACTTTGTCAAAAATCCTCACAAGCCACTCGGGCAGTAGTAAAACATGTTTCATAGCCCAAGATATCATTTAAAAGATCATGTAAGTGTTAAAATAGAGTAAATATTGTTGTAGCGAAAAACAGTGAAATATAACATGACTGAGTTCAAGTATAAAGTCAAAACATTGAGGAAATACCAGTAAAAATCCCCGAAGGGTTCAAATAGTTGGCACAAGGCCCCAAATATGGCATTCAACCCAAATAATGATGATAACAAATAGATTTCAGTCAAATATGCAGTAAAATTATCAATCGGGGCGTACCAAGTCATAATCCCCAATAGTGTACGACCCCACACTCGTCATCAAGCGTGTGCTTCACCTCAATATAGCACTACGATGTGCAATCCGGGGTTTTAAACCCTCAGAACATCATTTACAATCATTAATCACCTCGAACCGATCAAATCTCTAGCTCGTGACACCTTTGCCCCTCGAATCGGCCTCCACTCGCTTTGAATCTATCCAAAAATCAGAACGAGGACGTCAAAATATGCTAATGGAACGAAGCCCAAGCGAAAACAATCAATAAATGGCAAAAATCCTGAAATTACCGAAACCCGACCCACCGGGCCCACATCTCGAAATTCTATAATTTCTACATCAACGAAATTCTTATCCTCCCACGAATCTATACATATCAAGAGCACTGAAATCGGAGTCCAAATGACCCCTCAAATCCCCATTTAGAGGCCTCTTAAACTCAAGCCCTAATCCCCAATCTTTCTTCCTTAATCTCCACTAAAACCATGACTAAACAATGAAAAAATGATCTTAAACCCAAGTAATTAAGCTTAGGGAGCTTATACAACTGATATCCTTTGATTCCTCTTGAAATCCTATGCCTTAGCCTCTTTCCCGTCTTCAAAAATGATAAACTTAGCAAAATTTAATGAAGAAGACAATTTATACCTTCTGCCCAGACCTTTTCGCATTTGCGGTCCCATACCCGCTTTTGCGGTACCACAATTGTGGTTCAACGTCCGCTTTTGCGAATCACTTAAGTTCCCAGCCATCCGCATCTGCGATTCCTCGCCCGCATCTACGACATCGCAGATGTGGTTCTCCAGCCGCTTCTGCTGTCCCAATCCAACATACCTTTGGTCGCTTCTGCAGCCACTCCCTCGCATATGCGGCGCCAACAATTCAAACTTCTCGTTAACCTTCCGAAATCACCCCGAGGCGTCCGGGACCTCAACCAAAAACATAAAATTATCCTAATACCTTATTCAAACTTGTTCCAATCATCAAAATACCTCAAACAATATCAAATCACCCAAAACACATCAGATTCAAGCCAAACTTTCCAAAATCTTCCGAATTCCGCTTTTGATCAAAAACCCAACCAAACCACGTCCGAATGACCTGAAATTTTGCACACACATCCCAAATGATACAACGGAACTACTGCAACTCTTGGAATTCCATTCTGACCCCTATATCAAAATCTCACCTACCAACTAGAAATCGCCAAAATATCAACTTCGCCAATTCAAGCCTAAATCTACCACGAACCTCCAAAATTTATTCCGATCACGTTCCTAAGTCACAAATCACCTCCCGAAGCTAACCGAACCATCAAAACTCACATCTGAGCCCTCTAATACATAAGTCAACATCCGGTTGACTTTTCCAACTTAAACTTCCTTAAAAGAGACTAAGTGTCTCAAACCTTGCCAAAATCATTCCGGATTCTATCCGACCAACCCCGATACCACATAACACGGATAAAAAAGCATAAAGAAGTAGAAATGGGAAAAACGGAGCGGTAACTCATGAAACGACTGGCCGGATCGTCACAATATCATGTATATTTTACAGTCAATATATATATAATGTATATTATAAAAATACCTTTATTTAAATAATTATTTTTATATTATGTGCATGGAATATATATTTTACAACCTTTATTTTTTTCGTTCTGAATTGTGTAAATAAAATTTTGAATTATTGTTGTTAATACTAAAAAGTTTTAAAAAAAATAAAAAGAAGATAAGTATTTACTATTCAGAGGGTAAAATAGGTATTTGGCAATCCAAAATTTGGAAAATCTAGTTGAGTGACCTTTTGAGTGTGACTTTGCTGTTACAAACAAAAGAAATATGACTTTAGAAAATAATTTGAGATAGTTGAGTAACCATTTGAGTAATTAACTCTTGGAATGTTCCGTCTACCTTCAAGAGAACCCGCAACAATTCCAACATAAATATGCTTACAAAAATCTACGAACATCTACTCAAAAGGAAAATAGACAGAATTTTAACAAATAAACTACCCTCTTTTACAATTGGAATGTGTAGTCTTCATCGCCTTTTTGTTGTTTTCCCGGAGAGTAATGTTTGCATAGAGAATTCTTTGCAATTTGAGAAAACTATTGTGTCGTTTGTGGGGATGTATAAGTTCTTGAAACGACATGGTAATAAATTTGGACCGTTGGAATTCTAAGGAAGAGAGGAAGAGGTTAACGGAAAAAGAGGGAAAGAGGGAAGTGTAATTAAAACAATTTAACATAATGACGTTTCAGTGGTTTTTTTTATGTAGCAGATAAATGAAATAAATGAGTTAAAAAGCAAAAATTTAAGAAAAAGGATAAATGGTAATCCTAATTTATAAGAGGTGCCACATCAGCTTCTTTTGGCCCTCTTTTATATATATTTATATATATAAGGAGTGAGAGATTATTTTCAGATATTATTTTGACATACTGTTTCTACTAACTTTTGTTTCTGTTTCAGAAAAGTTTAATGTTTCGTTATTTATTATAGTAATACATATTTAATAACAAAATATACTTAGAAATAATTTTTAAAAGCTTTGTCAAATATTAATTGTTGTTCAAAAATGCTTTTTAAATTAATTAGCCAAACACAAATTGTTTTTCATCAAAAGTACTTTTGAAAAAATTACTTTAAAAAAAACTGATTTTTGCAGCTTGGCCAAACAGGCTATTAGAAGTTGTACCCTGAGCTTGTGTAGCGGTTGGGAGCTGTTAAGCATTACTAGTTGGAAGCTGAGAGATTGAAGGTTCTGAAGTTTTACATTTTAGACCTATAAGATCCTTAGTAGAAGTTTCAACTTGTTCAGATTAGCCTAGTTGTAGTTTATAATATTCCATTTTCGTCCAAGTTAATGGTGAGAACTACTTTTTTTGGTCATAAAAGAAATACTTATATTAAAAATTAAACAATAGTAACATTACAGCGAGACAGATGCGCTATAGACATCACATGGGTTATGCTAGTAATATTGTGAGTTGTTACAAACTCCCCGTATGGGGTTCACTACTAAACAAAAAGTTACTAGTACAAAAACTAGATAGTGGAGGAACAGTTGTGGTTGGTTTTTTAACGAGCCTACGATGTAGGGTTCCTGCTTTATCTTGTTGGTAAAAAGGCTCGACAAAAGGTGGTGGATTGGCAAAAAGGAGGTTGTTGTTCCCCGTTACATGCGTTTCTCCATACTTTGCTAAACTATTGTGATGACCCAAAAGATCATCACTTGATTTACGAGTAAATTCTGTGTTTTGAGGACTTAGTAGCCTCTTTTTTTCTCACTTCAATTTGCGTGCGCGGTCTGGACGTATATCCGGAACGCTTTTATGTGGAAATGTGATGAAAATATTAATTTGGCCTTTAAAATTTAATTTAAGTTGACTTCGGTCAACATTTTGGGTAAACGGATCCGAACCTGTGACTTGATGGTCCCGGAGGGTCCGTAGGAAAATATGGGACTTGGGCGTAAGCCTGGAATTGAATTCTGACATCCCAAGCACGAGAAATGAATTTTTGAAGAAAATTGTTTAACTGAAATTTTAAGAGTTTTTGGAAATTTGAATGTTTTTGAAATTGATGGTATCGGGCCCGTATCTTGGTTTCGGAGCTCGGTGCAGGTCTTATATGGTGTTTAGATTGAGCCTATAGATTTTAATAATAAATGGACTTGAAATGACGTGAATCGGGACCTCGGTTGTGAAATTTGAAACTTAAGTGTTCTTGAAAATTTCACAACATATCTGAAATGCTTTTATGTGGAAATGTGATAAAATATTAATTTTGCCTTTAAAATTTAATTTAAGTTGACTTCGGTCAATATTTTAGGTAAACAGATTTGGACCTGTGGGTCCGTAGAAAAATATGGGACATGGGCGTATGCCCGAAATTGAATTCCAACGTCCCAAGCTCGAGAGATGAATTTTTGAAGAAAATTGTTTGACTGAAATTTTAAGTGTTTTTGGAAATTTGAATATTTTTGAAATTGATGGTATCGGGCCCGTATCTTGGTTCGGGAGCCCGGTACAGGTGTTATATGGCGTTTAGATTGAGCCTATAAAATTTTGTAAGAAACAGACTTGAAATGACGTGAATCGGACCCTCTGTTGTGAAATTTGAAACTTAAGTGTTCTTGAAAATTTTCTTTGATTTTGATGCTAAATTCGTTGTTAAAGCTGTTAATTTGGCGATTTGATCGCACGAGTAAATCCATATAATGTTTTTGAGTTAGTATGCATGTTTGGTTTGGAGCCCCGAGGGCTCGGATGAGTTTTGGATAGGTTTCAGAAGGTTTTTAAACTTAGAAAAGTTGCAGGTTTTCAGTTTCTGGTGTTCTGGAGTTTTGTTCTTCGCGTTCGCGGAAGGACTCTCGTGAACGCGAAGGGTAAGTCAGGTTGAAGGAATTTTCCTTCTACGCGAACGCGAAAAACAGGTTGTGAATGCGAAGCTTTGGGGGTGCTACCCTTCGCGAACGCGGACACTGGCCCGCGAACGCGAAGGCCTCTAGGCTGGGGCAGGGGGGAGGATTTTGTTCTACGCGAACGCGACCACTGGCCCGCGAACGCGAAGGCTTGAGGAGTCAAAGCTCCACGAATGCGAGCCGCTAAACGCGAACACGAAGGCTAATGGGCCTGACCCTTCGCGAACGCGACAGGCCCTTCGCGAACGCGAAGAAGGCCTGTCCAGTGAATTAAAAACAGTACCAAATCGGGATTTAATCCAAAACGTCATATTTTCAAAACTAGAGAGCATGAGACGATTTTCAAAGAACAAGGTCTTCCCCAAAGCATTGGTATATAATTCTAAACCTTTTTATTTCGATTTCCCATTGCATTTCATCAATTTTCATCCAAAAACTTAGGGTTTTTATGGTAGAAATTAGGAATTTGGGTAGAGTTAGGGCTTTTTGATTAATTGGAATTTAGACCTCGTTTTGGGGCCGGATTTCGAAACTAATTGTATATTCGGGCTCGTGGGTGGATGGGTGATCGGATTTTCGTCCGAACCTCGAGTTTGACCAAGCGGCCCCGGGGTCGATTTTTGACTTTTTGGGAAAAATAATAGAAAACTTATGATTAAGCATTGAGTATGAATTCTTTAGCATTTATTGATTTTGTTAAATCAATTTGGACTAGATACGAGTTATATGGAGGCGAATTCTAAAGAAAAAGCGGTGTTTGAGGCTTGAGTTGGCCGTGGACGTTTGAGGTAAGTGTTTAGTCTAATATTAGCTTGAGGGATTAGGAGTTGTGTCTTATTTACTATGTGTTAATTGTGGAGTACGACGTATAGGCATGGTGACGAGTATCTATACGTCGGTGTCAAGCATGCCCGTGAGTCTTGTATTGTAATTGTTGTGACTCCGTTGTGGTTTATTCTTGTTTCATATGAGGATTATCGTTATTGTTCCCTTGCCGGGATGTTGTTGTGATATTATTGTTCACTTACCGGGATGTTGTTATGATGTTATTGTTCCCTTGCCGGGATGTTGTTGTTATATTATTGCTCCCTTGCCGGAATGTTGTTATTATATTATTGTTCCCTTGCCGGGATTCTTTTATGATTGGTGTTGATAAATGAAATGGGAGCGGGTTGCACGCCTGCAACGGTACTATATGAAATGGGAGCGGGTTGCACGACTACAATTGTACTAAATGAAATGGGAGCGGGTTGCACGCCTACGACGGTCCTATATGAAATAGGAGCGGGTTGCACGCCTGCAACGGTACTATATGAAATGGGAGCGGGTTGCACGCATGCAACGGTACTATATGAAATGGGAGCGGGTTGCACGCCTGCAACGGTATTATATGAAATGGGAGTGGGTTGCACGCCTGCAACATTATTACATGTTTATTTGTTTCTTATTTCCTTATCTTTTGCTGGTAATTGATTTATGGTGTTCCTTACATTTCTCTATTGGTATTCTGTTGTTATCTGTTACTCCCCGCAACATGTTTTCCCCGCCCAACTTTAGCTGTAATTATCTGCTTTTATTTTCCGTCGTATATGATTTAACTGCACATGTTTATTTTGGTACTCTGGTCCTAGCCTCGTCACTACTTCGCCGAGGTTAGGATAGGCACTTACCAGCATATGGGATCAGTTGTGCTGATACTACACTCTACACTGTATGCAGATAATTATACCGGAGCATCTGGACCGCAGTGAGGGTGTTGTCTTCAGTCCACTCAGGCGACCTGAGGTAGTCCTGCAAATGTCCACGGGCCTTGGCATCTCCTCCTGTCATTTCCCTTTCTATTTTTACTTATTCAGAGACAGATTTGTGTATTTTTATTCAAACCTTGTTTGCAGTATTCTTAGATGGTCCGTGACTTGTGACACAAAATTCTGGGTAGTATTGTATTTCAGACTATGTAGCAAATGTTCAGTTATAATTAAGTTTTCGTCTTCCGCATTTCTGGTTATTTCGTTTATTCCGCTGCTTAAATCACTTGTTACTTTGAATTATTGAACATGCTTAATAAAAAGGGTAATGAATTTATAATACACGACTTGCCTATCTTTCACGAGTAGGCACCATCACGACTCCCGAGGGTGGAAAATCCGGATCGTGACAACTATCTGCAACAAAATTTAGCTCCTTGTACATATGGTGAATAGTAGGCCTATCCAGTTGTAGTAGTAACAACATGCAATCATTTGAAATGTTAGTGCAATATATGTTGTGCTTGACAAACATACCAAAGATCTCCTGGGCATCTATTTCAATGATGATGGGTGTAAGGTTGCGCCAGACAACAAGTTTTAGACCCATGAGCAGTACATATAATTCTGCATGAGTACTGGTTGTTGAGGGTGATGTACCTGCAAATCCCAAGATCTAGTTGCCACTTGGGTCGCGGAAAACCCCACCTATGCGGTAGTGTTTGAGAGTTGGCGAAGCATCTCCATCTACATTGAGTTTGAAAGGAGTTGCTTGGGGGGGCACTTTATGTATAGAGGGGTGGGGAGGTGTTTTGTGTTTTTGTTATGTGTTAGAAATTAGTATTCAGCAGCCGTATTGATGACCAAGGGAGAATTTATAAGCAAAATTTTATGTTCCAACATGTTTTTGTTCCGGATATGCCATATTTGCCAAAGTACAAAAGAAAGAAGAATGGTGGAAGGGATACTATAGGGGGTAGAAGGTAGAGTCATATGAATTAGGTTGTGGCGCCATTGGATGTTGTCTACGTGAGTTGAACTAGTAGCCTGTGGTGGAAGGGTTAGCTTGAGGTTGGTCCATAGTTGGATTGCTTTGGGGCATTCCAGAAATATATGAGTTATCGTTTCAGGTGCCATGCGGCATTGGACACAGAGAGGGGAATCTAGGAAACCTATGCGTGTAAGCGACATAGCAGTTGGGAGGCGGTTGCATGAAATTAACCAAAGGAAAAAAGAAATTTTTGGTGGAATGTTGAGTTTCCAAATCCATTTGTAGGAGTGTGAATAATTTATAATTGAATTTTGTGTCACGACCCCAGTTCGTCCTCCGTGAACTATCATGACAGCACCCAGTCTCTACGACTAGGTAAGCCTAACAAATGTGGAAAAAGAAACAATTGCGGAAAGGAAATAATTAAAAACTGGGATAACAAAATGAAACAGTGTTTAAGATGCTGCCTGGAATATAATAGTACAAGAATCTCAACCAAAACACTCCCAAAATCCGTAACCCCATGAATCACAAGCTAAGAGTTTACATAAAAAGCTCTAACTCCAGAAATATCTATCAACAAGGAAAATACATAAGGGCTATACTAGTATTGAGAATAGAAAGGGACTATTCGGTCTGCGGATGCGGCATATATACCTCGAAGTCTCTACGAAAGTGTCCCGCCTAGAGGATGATAAGACTGAATGGGAGTACCTAGATCTGCACATGAAAAACATTCGCAGAAAGGGCATGAGTACACCACAACGGTACTCAGTAAGTGCCAAGCCTAACCTCGGTAGGGTAGTGACGAGGAAGCTCAGGGCCTTACTGAGATTAAATGAAATATAAGGTATAGCAGTATAGAAAGAGATAGTATAGCTAAGTGCAACGGTAAGAAATAACACAGAATAGAAAGAACAACAATAACTATAACAGAGACAAAAATAATCACGGAAAAGAATACAACTCAACATAGAGATAACAACCGGGGATCTCTCGGTATCCCGATGATCTCTTAGTATCCTCAATATGTGTGTCGGGGATCTCTCAGTATCCCGAGGATCTCTTAGTATCCTCAATAAATATGCTGGGGATCTCTCGGTATCCTAAGGATCACTTAGTATCCTCAATATGTGCTGGGGATCTCTTGGTATCTTGCACTACAATCCAAATCAATATATATATGTGTAGGGGATCTCCCAGGATACCGTCCCGTAGTCCCAAAGTAAACACGCAGCAACAACACGAAGAATACTCAATTAAATTCAATTTCACACCAAGGTAAACAGGTATTTCTATCCTAGCATGCTTCACATAGTCCAAATAAGGCAGTTTGGGCAAATAAAATAATTAAGTCAATTAGACATGATTCCCTAGGCTAATAACAGGCTTAAACTACAAGTAGAATAAACAGGAAGGGAAAACACAGTTAAAGTTACTAAATGAAATGTGGTTTTCAACAATTAGCATAACTACGCCCTCGTCACCTCATGTACAAGGAATTTCAAATATCAACAATACCAAATCCTAAGGGGTGTTTCCCACACAAGGTTAGACAAGCTACTTACCTCGAACCGGTTCAAAATCAACACAAAACCGCGTTGTTGTCACGAGTACTCGACTCCAAATAGCTCAATTCTATTCAATTCAATTGCATAATGTAAATATAACTTCAAGTAACTAATTTCACAAATAAATTCTAAGCTAATACGCGAAATTAGGTAAAATGACCAAAATGCCCTCGGGGCCCACATCTCGGAATCGGGTAAAATTTACTTTTTCAGAATTCTCATACTCTCATGAGTTTAACCATACCAAAATTATCAAAATCCAATGTCAAATCCCTAATCAAAGCTCGAGCTCATAAATCACTCAGGTGAAAATCTCTTCAAAAATTGCAATTTCCCGAGCTCCCAAGTCTAAAATATGAATTATGACTGAAACCCTCAATTTTGAAATTTAAGTTGCCCAGACTCATTCTTCTTCGCGAATGCGAGACCATTTTTGCGAACGCGATGCACAAAAATTCTATTGGCAAGACTTCCTCTTCGCGAACGCGTAGCTTACTCTGGTGGACCTTTCGCGAACGCGAGAACCATGTCGCGAACGCGAATACCAAAGGGTCCATACCTTCGCGAATGCGGGACATCATCGCGGACACGAAGCACGATTCAACTACTTCGCCCAGATGCTCTACGCGAATGCTAGACCCTCTCGCGAACGCAATGAATGTTTTCTCTGCAACACAACAGCAGAAAATCTGCAATCTTTTCAAGTCCAAAAATGACCCGTTGAGCATTCGAAATAGACCCGAGGCCCTCGGGACCTCAACCAAACATACCAACCAATCCTAAAACATCATTCAAACTTGTTCCAATCTACGGAATGCTCAAAACAACATCAAAATACCAATTTAACATCGAATTCAAGCCTAAGAACTCCAAAAACTCTCAAATTACGCTTTCGATCAAAAAGTCTATCAAACCTCGTCCGAGTGACCTGACATTTTGCAAGCATGTCACATTCAACATTATGGAGCTACTCCAACTTTAGGAATTAAATTCCGACCCCGATATCAAAATCTCACTATCGAGCCGAAAACTTTAAAAATTCAACTTTCGACATTTCAAGCCTAAACAAGATACGGACCTCTAAAACACAATCCGATCACGCCCCTAAGCCCAAAATCATCCAAAGGAGTTAACAGAACCGACAGAATTCCATTCCGAGGCCGTCTTCATACTGCTCCGACTACACTCTAAATTCTAAAACTTAAGCTCTCATTTAGGGACTAAGTGTCCCAAAACACTCTGAAACTCAAACCCAAACATCCCGGAAAATTAAATTAGCATAAACAAATATGGGGAAAGCAGTTAATAGGGGATCGGGGCGTAAATTCTTAAAATGACCAGCCGGCTCGTTACATTTAGCGAGTTATAGCTGGATTTTACATAGAAAACTCTGCCTCGTGTAAGACTCCAATAAATCCGATCATATATGATAGGGCTTAGAGGAATGTAGGTATCCTTGATGGTGGTTGTCAGTTCATGTGGCAATTGAAAGGGTAGATTTTCAAGATGCCACTCATGATTGTAGTAATAATCAGAGACTAATTGGTGTTCTGTATGCTGTGGGAGAGGTCCCACTATACAAGAACGAAGAAGAAAATTTTGTTGTATCCAAGGGTCTGTCCAAAATTTGACGTGGTGACCATTGGCTGTGTTACATTTATAACCTAAGCGACAGTAAAACCATCCACGAGTGATATTTTTCCAAGTGGATAAAGCATGGCGTTTGGGAATTTGTGTGGGTTTGATATGCGTTATAAGGAGTACTTGTGCCCACAGTTGTTTGGGGTATTGGAAGAGTCGCCAGGCCAGGCTTGCGTGTAAAGCTTTATTTTTAGTGGCAAGGGTTTGTATGCCAAGGCCTCCTTCTTCTAAGGGTTGTGTTACCATGTTCCATTTTATAAGGTGGAATTTTTTCTTTTGGGGGGGGGGGGGGTCGTGCCCCATAGGAAGTTCCTTTGATAGCGAGTGAGTTGGGTAAATACGTAGTGTGAGAGTGTGATGTATTTCATGAGGTGATTGGGTAAATGGTTAAAGGTGGATCTAATGAGAGTAATACGTCCTGCTTTCGATAGGAATTTTGTTTTCCATCTCGCAAGTTTGTTTTTTAAGTTATCCAGGAGGAATTAGTAATCGTGTTTTGTGGGCTTTTTCATAAAAATGGAGAATCCTAAGTATCGTCCAAAAGTTATTGCTTCTTTCATATGGAAGAGGTGGAGTATGGTGTTTTTGGTAGTTGTTGTGCAATTATTTGAAAAGAAAATTTTTGATTTGGTAAAGTTTATAGTTTGGCCCGACTGGGTTGTGAAAAGGTGGATAGCGTCAATGATGGAATTACAAGTGGTGGGAGTGATTCTTGCAGTTAGAATAATGTCTTTAGCAAAAAATAAGTGTGACAAGAGGGGTCCCCTTTTTGCTAGGGAGATTGGGTACCAGGTACAATAGTCTACTGCTGTATTTATTGTGCGCGAGAACATTTCAAGGCAAAAGATAAATAAATACGGGGAGAGTGGGTCTCCCTGGCTAATGCCTCGTATTGGAATAAAAAATTCTGTAGAGCTCCCATTAATAAGGATTGGAGTGGCTGTGGTTGTTATACAGGATATAATGAGTTGAATAAAATTTGGGGGGAGACTGACAGCAACTAGCGTATGATGGATGGAAGACCATTTGAGTTTATCGAAGGCTTTCTCAAGATCTAACTTAAGGAGCATGTAAGAAGTTTTGCCCTTCATTTTTTGGAATCGAGAAATTAATTCCTGGACAATGATTGCAATATCTGCTGCACGTCGATTTTTCTGAAGCTAGACGGGGTGAATAATGTGTTCTAAGATAGGTTTAAGCCTGTTTACTATAATTTTTATAATTATTTTGTAGATGGTATTACAAAGGCTAATGGGTCTAAATTGGGAAATGGAATAAGCGTGTTTATTCTTTGGAATTAGGCACAATAAGGTGTTGTTGATGTTAGGATCTATTTGATGTTCGAGAAAAACTTTGTGACAGAAATGTTTAATAGAGTTTCCAATAGTGTGCCAGTATTTTTGGTAGAAGAAGGGGTGGAGCCCATCCGGGCCAGAAGATTTTAAAGGTTTAAAATAATGGATAGCATTTAGGATCTCATGATCCTTTAGTGGACGGTCCAAATAAGTTTGTTCTGCATGAGATAGGATATTTGAGGGGTGTGTTGAAGCAAATTTACAAGAATGAGTGGACTGTGTAGTGAATAGTGTTTGGTAGTAATTTGTAATGTTGTTTTTGATGAGATGAGGGTCAGTTAGTCAGTTGTCTCCTAGGTCTTAGAGGGAAGTGATCCGATTATGTCTTCTACGGTTTGAAGTGGATAAATAAAAAATATTTGTATTTGCGTCGCCATCTTTTAACCAGTTGATACTGGATTTAAGCTTCCAAAAATCCTCCTCTTGCTTGAGAAGGAGTTTGCAATCAGTTAGAAGTTGATTTTCTAAAATTTTAAGGAAGGTGCTCGTAGGATAGTTTACAGAGCTCTAAATGCCACCTAGTCGGGCTAAGAGTCATTTCTTACGTTTGAAGATATTTCCAAAAGTGGATTTATTCCATTCTTGGACTACTTTTGTGAAGTGATCAATTGCTGGAAGAAGTTGTGTACTTTCTTGCCAAGTGTGTTTAACTAGGGAAGGGAAGGTAGGATGTGAAGCCCAAATAGTTTCTAAATGATTTTTTTCCTAGGCAGGGGGCAGTACTTAAGTTGTAATAAAAGGGGATAATGATCGGAATGTGTCTGTAGGAGATGAGTGACAAGGGCGTCAGGGTAATGATTTACCCAATCATAGTTTGCTAAAAAGCGATCAATACGTTCAAGAATATTGTGTTTATTGGAACGACTATTCGTCCAAGTGTAGCGGCTGCCCTTATAGCCTAGATCACTTAGGTGACAGTAGTTGATACAGTCTAAAAATCTATGGGAGCATGTATTATGGATCATTCGGCCTCCAAATTTATCGGAAGCGTGTGTTATTTCATTAAAATTATCGTCGATAAGCCAAGGGCCTATATAGTTAACATATAAACACATAAGATTGTTCCACAACATTTGTTTGTTTGTTAGGTCAGTACTAGCATATATCGGAGTAAACAACCATTTAAAAAGTAGAGGATGTACCTGGATATGTCAATGGATTTCTTGCTGGGTGGTAGCTACTGGTTCCACTGTAAGTGCATCACAATCCCATAATATCACAATACCCCCAGAGTTTCCTATGGCAGCCACCTCAGCCATGCACGCGAAGTTAAAATCCTCTTTCAAATTTTGATAAGCAGTACAGTGTGTTTCCAACAGCACAACCAGTGAAGGACGATGGTAATCAAGTAGAGAACGAAAATTTCTACAGAATTCATTTGATTGTGCACCTCTACAATTCCAAATTATTAAATTCATATTATTATTAGTTGGTGTGAGCAGATTGCTGCTCTGTGGGGTCTGCCGTGTGGTATTATTCTCCCCCAGCCTTAGACGAAATGGTGGAAGTAGGAGAATGGCATATTTTCCCACCTCTAGGTTTGTGGTGGGTCTTATGCGGAGGGAGTTGGTGATGAGATTTGGAGGGCAATGAATGTGTATTTTTCTTTCATATTCCTCCTTCTGGACAAAGACTTTGATTCCATCGAGCCATGCATGAAGTGGGCATGTCTCTCTGTTGTAGGCTACTGCTTCTGCGAGTTCTTGTTGAAATGCATGATCTTGTATTACTGGATTTGGAGTGGGGGTGGGGACTATGGTGGGGAGGTGAGAGTTGGTATCAACGGTTCCAACAAAGGTGAGTAAGGGTGTGGAAGGGTGTACGACTGTGACGACCCGGCCGGTTGTCTTAAGAATTAATGCCCTGATCCCCTATTAACTGCTTTCCCCGTATGTGTTTATGCTATTGTGAGTTGCCGGTATTTGGAGTTTCGGATTTTTGCTTAGTCCCTAAATGAGAGCTTAAGTTTTGGAAATTTGACAGTAGTCGGAACAATGTGAAGACGGCCTCAGAATGAAATTTTGATGGTTCTGTTAGCTCCGTTGAGTGATTTCGGATTTAGGATCGTGTTCGGATTGTGTTTTGGAGGTCCGTAGCCAATTTAGGCTGGAAATGCCGAAAGATGAATTTTTGAAGTTTCCAGTTCGATAGTGAAATTTTGATCTGAGGGACGGAATGAAATTCCAGAAGTTGGAGTAGCTCCATAGTGATGAATGTGACGTGTGTGCAAAATTTTAGGTCATTCAGACGAGGTTTGATAGACTTTTTGATCGAAAGCGTATTTTGAGAGTTTTGAAGTTCATAAGCTTGAATCCGATGCTAAATTGGTGCTTTGATACTGTTTTGAGCGTTCTGAAGGTTGGAACAAGTTTGAATGATGTTATGGGATATGTTGGTAGGTTTGGTTGAGGTCCCGAGGGCCTTGGGTGTGTTTCAGATGCTCAATAGGTCATTTTTGGAAATTAGGAAATTGTAGAAAATGTTGCAGCAGTCAGTTCTGGTTTCTTTCTTCGCATTCGTGAGTGGGGCCTTGCATTCCCAAAGAGGAGCTGGGGCTGGTGAGGAATTTGTGCTTCATGTTCGCGAAGTGTCTCCCGTGTTCACAAAGCTGGGAGTTCTATAACTACGCATTCGCGATGGCTTTCCCGCGTTCGCGTAGTAGGAGGAAGTTATGAATTGCGTTCACATCCCGGGCATCACGTTCACGATGAAGAAATTTGGGCCCAAGTGAAATTGTGCTTCGCGAACGCGAGGGGCCTTCCGCTTTCACGAAGAAGGAATACCTGGGCAGTATTTATATAGCCATCCGCGACCCTTCTTCATTTTTCCATCATTTTTCAACGAGATTGAAGCTTTTGAGGGTAATGTTTTAGGGAACCAAAGGGGAATCACTTGGAGGTAACATTTTTGACTTCATAACTCATTTATATGTGATTAAAGACCTAATTAGTAGTGAAAAATTTGGAAAAAAATGGGTAATTAGGGCTTAAGATTAAGAGACCTTAAACCGGGTATTCGAGGGGACAATTGAGCTCTGATTTCAGTGTTCTTGTTATGTATAGACTCGCGAGAGTATGAGGATTCTAAAAATATAAATTTCACCCGATTTCGAGACATGGGCCCGAGGGGCATTTTGGTCATTTTACCTAATTTCACGTATTAGCTTAGAATTTCTTGATAGAATCAGTTACTTGAAGTGTTATTTATATTATGAAATTGAATTGACTAGACTCGGGCCATTTGGAGTCGAGTACTCGTGGCAAGAGCGTGGTTTCAGATTGATTTGAGCTGGTTCGAGGTAAGTGGCTTGGCTAACCTTGCGCAGGGGACTTTCCCCTTAGGATTTGGTATATTTGGTAATTGAGATGCCTTGTATGTGAGGTGACGAGCGCATACTTGTGCTAATTGTTGGAAACTTGGTTTTTCATTAAGTAATTAATACTCCATCTGTTTCAATTTATGTGAACCTATTTCCTTTTTGGTCCGTGCGAAAAAGAATGACCTATTTCCTTATTTGGAAACAATTTACCTTTATGCAATGATTTATAGTCACACAAAATATATGTTCCTCATTTTACACCACAAGTTCAAAAGTCTTCTCTCTTTTCTTAAACTTCGTGCCCAGTCAAAAGGGTTCACATAAATTGAAACGGAGGGAGTAGTATGTTTTCTTTCCTATTTTTTTATTACTTGCACTATTAAGCCTGTTGTTAGCTTGGGAAAGCATGTCTAAGTGATTTATTTGCTCAAACTGCCTTACCTGAATTCTGTGCAGCATGCTAGGCTAGACTTACTTGTTTGCCTTAATATGAAATTTGACATTTCTTAGTATTTTTCCTATTGCTGCTGTGTATTTACATTGGGACTACGGATGTGGGATTCCGGTAGCTTCCCCCTTGTCTGTTTACATTGGGACTACGGATGTGGGATTCCAGTAGATCCCCCTCCACAGTTATATAGAACTACGGGAATGCACCCGGTAGATTCCCCCAGTACTGGGTATTTATATTTGGGACTACGAAACAGGATTTCGGTAGATCCCCGTGCACTATGAGTTGAACTACGGGATGGTATCCCGAGAGACCTATTGGATATGTATATTTGAGACTACAGGACGGTATCCTAAGAGATCCCCGATTGTTATGATTTGGTGTTGAGCTGTATTTCCTTCTGTGCTTACTTTGCCTCCGTATAGTAATTGTTGTCCTTTATATCCTATGTTAATTTTACTGTTGTACTCATTTATACTGCTCTGTTCTACAATGTCGAACTTTATATTTTATTTAACATCAGTAGGGCCCTGACCTTCCTCGTCACTACCCGACCGAGGTTAGGCTTGGCACTTACTAAGTACCGTTGTGGTGTACTCATGCCCTTTCTGCGCATATTTTTCATGTGAAGATCTAGGTACTTCAACTCAGAATTACCATCCTTGAGGCGAGGAGACACTTCAGAGACTTTAAGGTATATCTGCCGCGTCCGCATACCGAGGAGTCACTCTCCATTCTCTATGGTAGTTACAGCCCTATTGTATTTACCTTGTTTTAGACTATTCTGGAGTTAGAGCACTATGTAGTATCCTTAGCTTGTGATTCATGGGTTTACGGGTTTTAGGAATATGTATTAGCTTTTTTGGAGTTAAATATTGTGTATGCCGGGAGGCACTTTTAAACGTTGTTTTATTACTCTATTTCTATTTTAAATTGTTTTCTTCCGCGAATTTGGTTATCTTCTGCATTTTAGGCTTACCTAGTCGTAGAGACTAGGTGCCATCACGATGGTTCATAGAGGGCGAGTCAGGATCGTGACAAGTTGGTATCAGAGCTCTAGGTTCATAGGAGTCGTGGATCACAAGCCGATTTATTAGAGTCTCGCTGACCGGTATGGAGACGTCTGTACTTATCTACGAGAGGCTATGTAACTGTTAGGAAAATTCCACTTTATTTGATTTCCTTGTCGTGCGATATTTTGATATCACAATTCTAAATTTATATCTTCTATTCTCTCACAGATGGTGAGGACGCACGCTACCTGAGATGATCAGGCACCCGCACCCCCTACTACAACTGTCAGAGGTCGGGGCCAGGGTAGAGGCCGAGGACGTACACGTGGTGCAGCTAGAGCACCTGAGTAAGCTGCCACCGAGGTACCACCACCAGTTCTAGCAGGAGTCCAGGCACCTAATACACCTACTGCTACTACTACTTCAGCACTTCAAGAGACTCTGGCACAGTTCATGAGCATGTACACCACTTTAGCTCAGGAAGGGTTGCTTCCCCTTGCTACAGCTACGTCTCAGGCCGGAGGAGAGGCACAGACTCCCGGTGCCCGCACTCCTGAGTAGCGAGTACATGTTGAGCAGGTCCCCGAGATTATTCCTGTACAACTTGTAGTTCGAGATCAGCCTGAGGACAGGGCAATGACTTCCGAGGATGAACAACTGAGGCTTGAGAGGTTCAAGAAGTACAAGCCTCCTATATTCATTGGTCTAGCATCGGATGATGCTCTAGGATTTCTAGATGAGTGTTATCGCATTCTCCGTACCATGGGTATATCTGGGTCAAATGGGGTTTCCTTCACTACTTTCCAGCTTCGAGGAATCTCCTATGAGTGGTGGTGCACCTATGAGTTAGACAGTCCGGATGCGGCTGCTTCACTGACTTGGACTCTGTTTTCAAATCATTTCCTAAGAAAGTATGTTCCTCAGAGCCTCAAGGACGCATGGCGCGCAGAGTTTGAGCATTTGCGCCAGGGTGCTATGACTGTCTCAGAGTATGCTGTTTGTTACACTAGTTTGGTTAGGCATGCACCAGCCTTAGTTTCTACTGTTCGCGAGACGGTTCACCGATTTATTGAAGGCCTTATTGCCAACATCAGGTCTAGCATGGCTCGTGAGTTGGAGATGGATATTTCTTATCAGCAGGTGGTGAGCATTGTTAGGAGGATTGAGGGTATGCATGCTAGAGAGAGAGGAGAGGCAGGCTAAGAGGTCTCGAGAGTCGGGCCATTACTCTGGTGCCTATGCCCCAGCAGCAGGTCGTCATGGTATGGGTTATATGAGTCACCCTGTTCATTCAGCTCTTCCAGCAGCCAGTGGTATCCCAGCTCCTCCTAGACCTCACGAGCCTTATTATGCACCTCTGGTATCTAGCGCGCCTCCTGCGTGGGGTGCTTTCAAAGGTCAGTCCAGCGGATCTGGCCCGAGCCAGTCACTTCTACCACGTCCTCCCAGAGCTTATTTTGAGTGTGGTGACACACACTATATGGTGAGGGATTGCCCCAGACTTGGGAGGAGTGCACCTCTCCAGGCTTCTTAGCCACTGCGTGCCTCGCAGAGTTCTCAGGCTATGGTTACAGCTCCAGTTGCTACCCAAGTTGCTCAGCTAGCCATAGGTTGAGGTCAGGGAGGTAGAGGTCGCCCTAAAAGGGAAGGCCATGCCAAATATTATGCCCTTACTGCCCGTACTAGGGTTGTTGCCTCTAATTCTGTCATCACAGGTATTATACTAGTTTGTCACAGAGATGCATCGGTTCTATTCGATCCAGGCTCCACTTACTCTTATGTGTCTTCTTATTTTACTCCACATTTAGGTGTACCTCGGGATTATTTAAGTTCCCCTATTTATGTTTCTACTCCTTTGGGAGATTCTCTTGATGTGGACCGCAATTATCGGTCGTGTTTGGTTGCTCTTAGTGGTTTTGAGACCAAAGCCAATTTATTATTGCTCAGCAAGGTAGATTTTGATATTATCTTGGGCATGGATTGGTTGTTGCCCCATTATGTTATTCTTTATTGTCACGCCAAAAACCATGACGCTGGCTATGCCTGGCGTACCACATGTTGAGTGGATGGGTACTTTACATCACACTCCCAGTAGAGTTATTTCTTTTCTTAAAGCTCAGTGTATGGTTGAGAAGGGGTGTGACCCATATTTAGCCTCTGTGAGAGTGTCAGTATTGATACCCCTTCAGTTGAGTCAGTCCTAATTGTATGATATTTTCCTGATGTGTTTCCAGCTGATCTTCCAGGCATTACGCCAGATAGAGATATCGATTTTGGCATTGATCTGTTTCCGGACACTCAGCCCATTTCTATTCCTCCGTATCGTATGGCTCCTCCTGAGTTGAAGGAGTTGAAGGATCAATTGCAGGAAATGCTTGATAAGGATTTTATTCGACCCAGTGTATCACCTTGGGTGCTCCTGTCTTGTTTGTGAAGAAAAATGATGGTTCTATGCGTATGTGTATTGATTATTACCAGTTGAACAAAGTTACAGTTAAGAACCATTATCCTTTGCCTCGTATTGATGATCTGTTTGACCAGCTTTAGGGTGCACGAGTGTTTTCTAAGATTGACTTACGCTCAGGTTCCTATCAGTTGAAGATTCGGGAGCCAAATATCCCGAAGACTGCTTTTTAGGACTCAGTATGGTCATTATGAGTTCCTTGTTATGTTATTTGGGTTGTCCAATGCCCCAACAACCTTTATACATTTGATGCACAGTGTGTTCCGGCCATATCTTGACTCGTTCGTCATTGTCTTTATTGATGATATTCTGGTGTATTCTTGGAGTCGGGAAGATCATGAGCAGCACCTAAGGACAGTGCTCCAGACCTTGAGAGAAAAGAAGTTATATGCTAAGTTCTCGAAATGTGAGTTTTGGTTGGATTCCGTGGCATTCTTAGGCCATGTGGTATCGAGTGAGGGTATTCAGGTGGATTCGAAGAAAATAGAGGCCGTGCAGTGTTGTCCCAGACCATCCTCAGCTACAGAGATCCATAGTTTCCTTGGCTTGGCGGGTTACTACTATCGTTTTGTTGAGGGGTTTTCATCGATTGTAGCCCCTATGACCAGACTGACACAGAAGGGTGTTTCGTTCCAGTGGACGGAAGAGTGTGAGGCGAGCTTTCAGAAGCTCAAGACAGCTTTGACTACAACCCCAATTTTGATACTGCCTACAGGTTCGGGGTCTTACACTGTTTATTGGGATGCCTCAAGGATTGGCCTCGGAGCAGTGTTGATGCAGGATGGTAGGGTGATTGCCTACCGTCCAGATAGTTGAAGGTACATGAGAAGAATTATCTGGTCCATGACCTTGAGTTAGTTGCCATTGTTCACGCCCTGAAGATCTGGCGTTATTATTTGTATGGTGTTCTCTATTAGATTTATACTGACCATCGGAGCTTACAACACCTGTCCAAGCAAAAGGATCTAAATTTGCACCAGAGGAGATGGTTAGAGTTGCTGAAGGACTATAATATCACTATTTTGTATCACCCGGGCAAGGCCAATGTGGTGGCCGATGCTCTGAGTCATCGAGTGGACTTGAGTACAGCGTTTCACCCTCAGACGAACGGATAGTCCGAGCGCACTATTCAGATTCTTGAGGATATGCTCCGTGCGTGTGTGATTGAGTTTAGTGGGTCTTAGGATCAATTCTTGCCATTGGCGGAGTTTGCCTACAACAACAGCTGTCAGTCCAACATTCAGATGGCACCGTACGAGGCTTTATATGGTCGGCAGTGTAGATCCCCGATGCATTGGTTTGAGCCGAGTGAGGCAAAATTATCGGGCACAGACTTAGTTTAGGATACTTTGGAGAAGGTTAAGGTGATTCAGGATAGACTCTGTACAACCCAGTCCAGACAAAAGAGCTACGAGGACCGGAAGGTTCGTGATGTTTCCTATATGGTTGGAGAGCGGGTTCTGCTTTAGGTTTTGCCTGTGAAGGACGTCATGAGATTTGGGAAGAAGGGGAAGTTGAGTCCGAGGTTTATTGGTCCTTTTGAGATATTGCGGCGTATTGGAGAGGTTGCTTACGAGCTTGCCTTACCTCCCAGTTTGGCTGGAGTTCATTCGGTATTTTATGTTTCGATGCTCCGGAGGTATCACGGTGATCCATCACATGTGTTAGATTTCAGCTCAGTCCAGTTGGACAAGGATCTATCCTATGTTGAAGAGCTAGTGGCAATATTGGACATGCAGGTTAGAAAGCTGAGGTCAAAGAAGATTGCATAAGTAAAGGTTCAATGGCGGGGTCAGCTAGTCGAGGAGGTGACCTAGGATACCGAGCAGGATATGCATAGCCGTTACCCTTATCTTTTCACTACTTCAGATATGTCTTTATGCTCGTTCGAGATGAACTAATGTTTAAGTGTTGGAGGATGTGATGAAACGGCCGGTCGTCTTAAGAATGAAAGCCCTGATCCCCAATTAACTGCTTTCCCCATGTTTGTTTCTACTATTGTGAGTTTCCGGGATGGTTTATTTGGAGTTTCGGAGAGTTTTGAGACACTTAGTTCCTAAATGAGAGCTTAAGTTTTGGAAATTTGACCGTAGTCGAAACAATGTGAATACGACCTCGGAATAAAATTATGATGGTTCCGTTAGCTCCGTCGAGTGATTTCGGGTTTAGGAGCATGTTCGGATTGTGTTTTGGAGGTCCGTAGCCAATTTCGGCTTGAAATGCCGAAAGTTAAATTTTTGAAGTTTCCGGTTCGATAGTGTGATTTTGATCCGAGGGTCGGAATGGAATTCCGGAAGTTGGAGTAGCTCTTTAGTGTTGAATGTGACGTGTGTGCAAAATTTCAGGTCATTCGGACGAGGTTTGATAGACTTTTTGATTGAAAGCGTAATTTGAGAGTTTTGAAGTTCTTAGGCTAGAATCCGATGCTAAATTGGTGTTCTGATGCTGTTTTGAGCGTTCCGAAGGTTGGAAATAGTTTGAATGATGTTATGGGATATGTTGGTAGGTTTGGTTAAGGTCCCAAGGGCCTCGGGTGTGTTTCAGATGCTCAACGGGTCATTTTTGGAACTTAGGAAATTGTAGAAAATATTGCAGTAGTCAGTTCTGGTTTCCTTCTTCGCGTTCGCGAGTGGGGTCTCGCATTTGCTAAGAGGAGCTGGGGCTAGTGAGGAATTCGTGCTTCGCGTTTGCGAAGTGTCTCCAGCGTTCGCGAAGCTGGGAGTTCTATACCTACGCGTTCACGATGGCTTTCCCGCGTTCGCGTAGGAGGAGGAAGTTGTGAATCACGTTCGCATCCCGGGCATCGCGTTTGCGATAAAGAAATATGGGCCCAAGTGAAATTGTGCTTCGCGAACGCGAGGGGCCTTCCACGTTCGCGAAGAAGGAATACCTGGGCAGTATTTAAATAGCCATCCACGACCCTTCTTAATTTTTCCACCATTTTTGAACGGGATTGAAGCTTTTGAGGTTAATTTTTTAGGGAACCAAAGGGGAATCACTTAGAGGTAACATTTTTGACTTCATAACTCATTTACCTGTGATTAAAGACCTAATTAGTGGTGAAACGTTTGGAAAAAAATGGGTAATTAGGGCTTGAGATTAAGAGACCTTAAAATGGGTATTCGAGGGGACAATTGAGCTCTGATTTCAGTGTTCTTATTATGTATAGACTCGCGAGAGTATGAGGATTCTAAAAATGTAAATTTCACCCGATTCTGAGACGTGGGCCAGAGGGGCATTTTGGTCATTTTACCTAATTTCACATATTAGCTTAGAATTTCTTTATAGAATCAGTTACTTGAAGTGTTATTTCCATTATGAAATTGAATTGACTAGATTCGGGCTATTTGGAGTCGAGTACTCGTGGCAAGAGCATGGTTTTGGATTGATTTGAGCTGGTTCGAGGTAAGTGGCTTGCCTAACCTTGCGTGGGAGACTTTCCCCTTAGGATTTGGTATATTTGGTAATTGAGATGCCTTGTACGTGAGGTGACGAGCGGGTACTTGTTCTAATTGTTTGAAATTTGGTTTTTCATTAAGTAATTACTAGTATGTTTTCTTTCCTATATTTTTTTAATTACTTGCACAATTAAGCATGTTGTTAGCTTAATTGCTTTATTAGGTCTAAGTGATTTAATTGCTTTATTTGCTCAAACTGCCTTACCTGAATTCTATGCGGCATGCTAGGCTAGACTTACTTGTTTGCCTTAATATGAAATTTGACATTTCTGAGTATTTTTCCTGTTGTTCTTGTGTATTTACATTAGGACTACGGATGTGGGATTCCGGTAGCTCCCCCCTTGATGGTTTACATTGGGACTACGGATGGGGGATTCCGGTAGATCCCCCTTCATAGTTATATGGAACTACAGGAATGCACCTGGTAGATTTTCCCAGTACTGGGTATTTACATTTGGAACTACGAAACGAGATTCTAGTAGATCCCCGCGCACTATGAGTTGGACTACGGGATGGTATCCCGAGAGACCTATTGGATATGTATATTTGGGACTACAGGACGGTATCCTAGGAGATCCCCAATTGTTATGATTTGGTGCTTAGTTGTATTTCCTTCTGTGCTTACTTTGCCTCCATATAGTTGTTGTTGTCCTTTATATCATGTGTTACTTTTACTGTTGTACTCATTTATACTACTTTGTTCTACACTATCAAACTTTATATTTTATTTAACCTCAGTAAGGCCCTGACCTTCCTGGTCCCTACCCGACCGAGGTTAGGCTTGGCACTTATTGAGTACCGTTGTGGTGTACTCATGCCCTTTATTCGCATGTTTTTCATGTACAGATCCAGGTACTTCGACTTAGACTTACCATCTTTGAGGGGAGGTGACCCTTCGAGACTTCGAGGTCTATCTGCCGCTTCCGCAGACCGAGATGTCTCTCTCCATTCTCTCTTGTAGTTATAGCCCGTATGTATTTACCTTGTTTTAGACTATTCTGGAGTTAGAGCACTATGTAGTATCCTTAGCTTGTGATTCATGGGTTTTCGGGTTTTGGGCTTATGTATTAGCTTTTTGAGAGTTAAATATTGTTTATGCCGGGTGGCACTTTTAAACGTTGTTTTATTACTCTATTTCTGTTTTAAATTATTTTCTTCCGCGAATTTGCTTATCTTCTGCATATTAGGCTTACCTAGTAGTAGAGACTAGGTGTCGTCACGATGGTTCATGGAGGACGAACCGGGGTCGTGACAACAACTGTATCCAAAGGGTCGATTGAGGTTATGTGATTTGCGGGTAAAAAGGCATTTGAATGAGGTTGGGATAGAGGTGGGTGGTATCCCATGTTGGGTATGGCAGATGGAGAGGTTGATAGGGAGCAAGATATGGGGCTTACATCATAGACCAATAGTACCTGCCATAGATATCCATCCCTAGGCTCATCCCCTCCATAATGATTTGTGCAAGGTCCCTCGGATTGTTGATGAGGATCGTAACTTCCTGGTTGTTTACCTCCATGGTGAATATGAGTGCATGATTTTGGAGCCCTACTTCTAACCAAGAGGTTGGAATGGTGGTTGCATGTGGTGTTTGAGCCGTGAATATTGTGGTGTTGGGTTCCATGACTAGTTGTGGAGGAGTAAGGGAGTAAGGGGTTTGTTGATGAGTGAGTTGATGAATGTTGTGGTTCGTTGTTCTTTTTTGGAGGTGAGTGAATGGGTTTGGGAACATCTTGGGTATTAGAAGTATTTTGGGAATGTGGCAGCATAGTATGGGAAAGGTGTGATGATGATGTTGTAGGGGAGGGGATATTAGTGGTGCAAAAATCCGGTGGAGGGTGGGGGGTTGATGTTTGTATGTGTGACATAGATAGATTTTGTGTGATGTTGGGGTGTGTGATTTCATCATTAGTTCTTTGGGGTGTAGAAAGATTTTGTGTAGTGTTGGGGTTTGAAGATTCAACATTGAGATCATGCATGGGGGACGTATGGTGTTTGTATTGTGGAGGGGATGAGCCGCCATTGGTAGTGGAGAAGATTGTGTCAGTATTTGGATTTAGGTTATTATGTGTAGCTATATGTAATAGGTTTGTTGAGTTGGATTTAATTGGATTACTGGAAGGAAGTATCGTGTGTGGGGAAGTAACGTCTCCTGCTAAGTTATTTGCATGGGGTAGAAGAGACATGAGTATTGGGGTTTCGTCTGAGTGGGGTTTTTGAAAAGTGGATTTATGTAGGGTGTTTGTTGGGGTAGGATTATTCTGTGATTTTTTATTATTTAAAATACTATTTTTATTGAGAGAGTCATTATTAGTTAAAAGGTCAAATTGTTTTTTAACCTTAGTAAATTGGGTGGATACGTTATTATTACTGCTTATAAGATTTTTATTATTAGTATTAATTGAGAAGTTACTAAAAGGTAGTGCATTAGGGTTTTTTGACACACCTGCCATTGTCACGTGGGGTCTTGGAGGTGTTAAAGGCGGCAACGAGGGTTCTGCTACTTTTGGAGGAGAAATTGGTCCGGCAGCTGTCGATTTTTGCATGTTTTTTTTTGGGAATTGAACGAGTTTCCATTCCTCTTCGTTGGATGGGGTGTTGATACTGGTGGAAGGGGTGGCAATATAGTTTTCGGGTTGGGATTGGTTGGGTGTAGGTGCATGTGGAGGAGTATGTACTGGGCGGGGGAGGGGTGAGGACAAGATCTGGTGTTATGGCCAAGATGACCACAACTGGTGCAGAGCATGTTTAGTCCCTCATAGAGGATAATTTGCCGGTGGTTGCCGATAAATAGGTGTGTTTTTAAAGGTTTATCTAATGGAACCTCAACACAGAGGCGGGCATATCTTCCTGTGGTTGTAGAGGATGTGCAGGTATCAAAGGTAAGCAGTTTCCTAATCGTGTTACCCAATTTTTTAAGACCTGAAGGTCATAAAAATCTGTAGGTAATCCGGGGAGACACAACCAAATTACTAAGTATGTTAATTTCGTTTCTGAAGCCATGAATATTGGCTCCCATTGACGTACTGATAAAAAGTGATTTAATATAAATCAGGGGCCATCATGTAAAGCGCAAATTTTATTTTCTTCCTTTTGGAATTTTATTAGAAAAAATCAGATCCTAAATCAATTAAAGGAAGATTCTCAGTAGGTTTCCATAGTGCATAGATTTTTTGGCATAGTAATTGGTGTCCCACTTTGCGACCAAAGACCTTGATAATAACTGCATGTCTCCATGGAGCATAGAGATGGTTTTTCTCTTCGTGTGAAAGTGGAATAAATACAGATGAGTCCGTTGGAGTTTCAGTTTCATCGAAAAAGTCTAAAGCTGGAATGGGGGAGTATGATTGTTGGAGGGAAAGTGGTGCAGTATTGTTGGAAATTAGTATACTAAGATATGAGGGGTTGTTTGGGGTAATAGGTTGTGTTGGGGAATCAAGAGGGTCAATGTTCATGGGGCCATCACTGGTAGTGGCGGAGAGTGGATGAGGAGATGGAGATGAGGAGCATGTGGGATTCATGTTTGAACAGTTGTGTTTGTGGGAGTGTGTCTAGAGAGCATTTTCAGACATTGCAGATTTAATGATCTAGATCCCTTTTTATGATTAACAATGTAAAGCATAAAATATATGATGAGAACTACAGGTACACCTCAACCCCTGTGTCTCTACCCATTGGGAAAGAAGATGAAAATAATAAAATCTGGAAGTGCAAAATTATTTATATTGAAAAATATCAAATCATACGATCGATATTCTTTGGTCGCTGACACAAGATTATCGCAATGATGCTAATTTCAAATAATTGCACTATTAACGTACCACGTATTATGCATGCAGATGAAGAAGGGGACCAAGTCATATAATGCATTGGCCAGGGCCCAAGGTTTATTAGAGGCAGAGCCTAGCTAGAAAAATTCTTGGCCGAGTTGGCAAATGGCTTTGATTTGTCACTGCACTTAGCAATTATATTGATTGACGTTCAACTAATAATTTATTGATAACTGAATTGTCACAACCAGAATTTTCCCACCTTCGGGAGTCGTGATGGCGGCTACTAATGGGAGCTAGGCAAGCCAAACTTTAACTACTTGCTGCACTTTTATTTTTGCCTCTTTTTAACAAACACAAGTCGATGATAAGATAAAAGCAGAATTTTAATTAACTAAGCGGAAGTCAACAATTATATATCTTAAGGCTACGTTTATTACAACTTTTAAAACTTCAAATACCTCAAAACCTGGTGTCACAGTGTCACAGTGTCACAGACTGTCTAAGAATTACTACATACAAGGTCTGAAGAAATACAATACACTGTTTCTAAACAAAAGAAAATGAAACAGGAAATAGAGATAGAGGGAGATGTCAGGGCCTGCGGACGCCTGCAGGTCTACCTTGGGTCTTCGAGTGGACTGAAGGAAGTCCTCCAACTACTGTCCAAAAGCTGCTCCTAGATCTGCACACAGTGCAGAGTGTAGTATCAGCACAACCGACCCCATGTGCTGGTAAGTGTCCAGCCTAACCTCGGCGAAGTAGTGACGAGGCTAGGACCAGACTACCAAATAAACCTGTGCAGTTCGAATATATGTACAGCGAAAAAGAAATACAGAAAAATAACCAGTCAATGTCGGAGGTGAAAACATGTTGTGGGGAAGATAATAGTTCTAAATAGAATGGCATCAAGTAAGGAAAGAAACAACATAGCTAGAATATCAACAAGGAAGCAGAACTCAACAATTGCACGACATCACCCTTCGTGCTTTTACACTCAGCTCACCAAAGTAGTTATATAATAAAAATGTGCACGGCATCACCCTTGGTGATTTTACTCTCGTTCTCACCAAAACAATCATATAATCAAAATGTGCACGACACCACCCTTCGTGCTTTTACTCTCTTTCCTCACTATATAATCAATAGATTTGGCATGGAATAGTATGTCGTGCGGCACGGCATCACCCTTCGTGCTTTATACTCTTTCCTCACAATAACAAACAATGCACGGCATTAACACTCTTCCTCACCCAAACAATAATCACAAACAAAGGGGCAAGGGAACAACAGTTAAACAATTAAATCCCGGCAAGGGAACAACAATTAAACTATTAAATCCTGGCAAGGAAACAACAAATAATCAACAATAGCTCGGCAAGGGTGACAATATAATTATCTCTTCTCCTTCTCAATTTTACTTCACAATTCACTTCACAACTCGAGCCAATGCTCTAGAGGTTCGTTTATCACTTATACTTTCACAATCCATTTCACAACTCGAGCCAATGCTCTAAAAGTTCAATTGTCACTTATACTTTCACAATTTTGCTATACAACTTGAGCCAATGCTCCTCAGTGTTCATAGGTCACAATTCTTTCCACAAACTTTATACAACAAGTAGAAATTTTCACCAAGGCATGAATAATACAACGAAATCATGAAAATCACAATATAAGACTCACGGTCATGCTTGACACTAATGTATAGATACTCGTCACCATGCCTATACGTCGTACTCGACAAGAAGCAAATAGAAAATAGGATACAACTCCTAATCCCTCAAGCTAAGGTTAGACCAAACACTTACCTCGATGCAACGAACACAATTCAAGCCCCAACTACCGCTTTACCTCTTGTTTCCACCATCAACTCGCTTGTATCTATCCACAATTTGCTTAACGATATCAATAAATGCTAAATGAATCAATTCTAATGGATGAAAATAGGTTTTATCCATTCCTATTTTAATTGGGTCGGGTGAGCCATTCCTATTTTAATTGGATTATTATTTATTTGGCTGAAAATAAGAAAATAAAAAGCTATAAAATAAGAAAATACTAGTGAAAAATTATATTTTCCGATCACTATAATTTTTGTGTGAGTTAGTAAAAGTTTTATGATTTTTGTGTGAGAAAACAAAATTATATGATTTTGGTTAAAAAATATTATAGTAGTTATATGATTTTTGTGTGAAAAGCCAAAGTTATATGACTTTAGTGGAAAAAAAGTCATAGTTATATGATTTTTGTGTGAGAAACAAAGTTATATGACTTTAGTGAAAAAAAGTTTTAGTTATATGACTTTTGTGTGAGAAAATAAAATTATATAACTTTAGTGAAAATTAAGCCATACTTATATGATCATTTGCGAAATTAACCCAATCAAAGGGGGTTAGTTGTTGGTCATGTCAAGCTGCCTTTGAATCATGCCTTCTTTTCTTTATATAGGATAGAACAACACTTAATTTGCAGCAAAATACCCATAGAGACTACTACATTCAAGATGTGTAATGACCCAATTGGTCGTTTTTCTTTTTAGTACCCTGTTCCTCTAAATAAGACTTTTCATGCTTGATTTAACTAATTTAAGAGCTGTGGGGATGGTTGGTTCGGGATTAGGAAGAGTTTTGGTTGAAATAGGCACACTTGATTCCCTAAGATTTTCTTAAAAGGCTAAGTTTGACTTTGGTCAACATTTCGAGTAAACGGACCCGGACTTATATTTTGACAGTCCCGAAGGGTCCATAGGAAAATATGGGACCTGGGCGTATGCCCAGAATTGAGTTTCGAGGTCCCTAACCCGAGTACTGAATTTTCATTAAAAATTGTTAAACTGAAATTCTAAGGATTTAATGAAATTGAATAATGCTCGATCATGTTGGTATCGAGCCCGTCTGTTGGTTCTGGAGTCCGGTACAGGTCCAATATAACGTTTAAGACTTGCCCGCAAAATTTGGTGTCAATCTGAGTAACATAAGTACGTTTCAGTGCGTTAGGAGTGAATTTAAGAACTTGAAGTTCATAATTTTGATTCAATCGGTTTTAGGGGGTGATTCTTAGATTTAGCGTTGTTTTAGTCGTTCTGAGGGTTCGAGCGAGTCCTTTTTATGATTTCAAACTTGTCGGTGTGTTCGGACGGGGCCCGGGGGCCCCGAGCGTCAATAGGATGAGGCTCGAGTGAAGTTGGAAAAAATGGCAAGGAGGTGAAGCTCCAGCTATCTGTCATAACCACACCTGTGGTTGGTCAGCCGCAGGTGCGAGACCGCAGATGCGGTCGACACTTCGCAGAAGCGGCCAAGGGAAGGAGTGCAGGAACCGGAGATGCGACTCATTCTCCGCAGAAGTGGCTCCGCAGGAGCGGCTCCAATGCCGCAGAAGCAGTCCCAGGCCCCTGGCCCAATTCTGCAGATGTGGACCCCCTCTCGCAGAAGCAAGACTGCAAATGTGGTTCCCTTCATTTAATACGGGAATGTGTCATTTTTGACACATTTCTACCATTGTTTGGGCAATTTGGGAGCTTCCAAAGAGAGATATTCCACCTAGCATCTTGAGGTAAGTTCATCCCTCTTATTCCTAGTTTAATACTTGAATCTTGGGTAGATTAACACACAAAGATTAAGGAAAAATCATGGGGTTAGAGCAAAACCTAGGGTTTAGATAAAAGTTAGATTTAACCACGAAATTTGTAATGAAATAAAGTAGAAATCATATATTATTGATCCTTAGGTTATAAAGAACAACTTTCTTTGAAAAATTTCGGAATCCGGGCGTGTGGGCTCGGGGGTCAGATTTTAGGAAACTTGTGTTTAGGGTTGGGAAATTTCTTTAATAGTTAAAATGTGAACTTGTGAGCTTGTATTGACTAGTTCCTACCTCGTTTAATTAGTTTTGGATCGTTCGACTCCAAATAGAGGGTTTAAGCACGTTCTTGGTAATGGAAGTACGCTTCAGAGCGAGGTAAGTCTCCCTTCTAACCTTGTAAGAGGAAATTATCCCCATAGGTGTAATAATTGAATAAATTGTCACTCAATACGGGGGTTACGTACGCACTAGGTTACGATAGTCCGTACATAGCTACTACTATATTAATTGTCTGGGTAGTTTAGGACCCGTATCATGCCATATTTGTAAATGTTTATATCCTTTCATGCTAATGAGATCACTTAAGATATGCTAGAGACTTGGAAATGAACCTATGTGAACGTATGCACTTATTTGAACACTTGTATGAATTATTTGAATATAAATGCGCCTTCATGCACCTTCTTGATGATAATTGATATTTGTGGATCGGGCCGATCGCCTCGGTTGAAATAGATGCATCTATGGTTCGCGTCATTCAATCCTCTGGCAGTGAACAGTTTCTTTTCTGTTGGACCGGGCCGTACGACCTCGGCATAACGTGCGCATGATATTTATGTGAAATCTTATTCATGACTTACTTTGTTAAATGCTCTGAAATGTAAATGGCTAAATGTGATACTATCTAGGCATGACTTATCCCTTCTTGCTATAAATTGATATTATCTGTGACATCCATGCTTAGCATAAAACTTTAGTATATTATTTGACCCTAGTAAGTATCAAGTCGACCTCTCGTCTCTACTACTTCGAGATTAGACAAGATACTTACTGAGTACATATTGTTTATGTACTCATACTACGCTTCTGTACTTAATTGTACAAGATCTGAGGTAGGTACATCTGGCTATCAGTCTGGTGCACGTTCCTGATCATAGTCCGAGACTTTCACGGTGAGCTGCTCCCTTCCTATGCCGTTCAACAGCTTGATGGAGTCTCTCTTTAGTATTGGCTGTCTACCCTATTTCAAACAGTAGGATAGATTTACTCTTTTTTACATTCTACTTGATGCTCACATACTTGTGACACCAGGTCTTGGCACATACATTAGTAGACTATTCTTTTGGGAATTGTATAATTATTTTTGGTATGTTACTAATTATTACTTGTCTTAACTTCAAATTAAGAAATGTCTATACTTGTTTTGGTAAAGTAAAATGAGAACTTATTAATATTTTCGCGTTGGCTTGGCTAACAATGTTGTTGGGCTCCATCACGACCTGTAATGAAATTGGGTCGTGACAATATGATATCAGAGCACTAGGTTCACATAGGTCTCATAAGTCATGGGCAAACCTAATAGAGTCTTGAGGATTGGTACAGAGACATTTGTATTTATCTTCGAGAGGCTATAGGGTGTTAGGAAACTACTCTTTATTCATTTCCTATCGTGTTGTAATTGGTATACTAAATTCCCTTTCTATTCTCTCACAGATGGTGAGGACACACACGACAGATGCTCCAGACCCGGGAGGGGCTGCTCCCCCCGTTGCTAGAGGCCGAGGCAGAAGCCGGGGGAGGGCACCGGCCCGAGGTAGGGGACGAGGACGTCCCAGAGCTATTCTAGTAGTACCATCGGTAGATCCTGCAGGAGATCCTACCATTGAGGAGCAAGTCGAGGTGCCCGTAGCTGAGCCTACCCCGGCGGACTTTATGACAACACCGAGTTTCCAGGAGGTCATCTGTCGTATGCTGCGGTTCATGGACACCATGACTCATGCTGGTTTATTTCCAGTATATCCAGCTACATCACAGGCAATAGGGGGAGCACATACCCCTACTGCTCAGGCTCCTCGTTATGCAGCTGCACTGTATCAGACTCCGGGTGCACTACCCGCGGTTGAGGCTCAGCTAGTTGCTGTAGTGGTGCTCGAGCCTAGACCAACTGCGGATGGTGACCCGCAAAAGTTGTTGGATAGATGGAATAGACTTCACCCTCCTGTCTTTGGGGGTGAGCATCATAAGTATGCCCAGGATTTCATTGATAGGTGTAGGGACAGACTACACAACATGAGAATGTTGGAGTCGCATGGGATTGACTTCATTACTTTTCAGCTAGAGGGCAAGGCCCATAGATGGTGGCAGTCCTATGTTCTTGGCAGGCCAGCAGGTTCTCCTCCCATCACTTGGGGCCAGTTCACATAGTTATTCTTGGATAGGTATATTCCACCCTCTGAGAGGGAAGAGCTGTGGTATCAGTTTGAGCAGCTTGAGCAGGGTTAGATGTCTATGACCGACTACGAGGCGAGGTTTTCTGAGTTATCCCGCCATGCATTGATGATACTTTCTACTGACGTAGAGAGGCTGCGGAGGTTCATTGTAGGGTTGCATTCTGGAATTAGGGCCAACATGGACCAAGAGGTGGAGATGGGGACTTCTTATTAGCTAGTAGTAGAGATTGCTAGGAGGATTGAGGGCTATCGTCTGAGGGGTAGGGAGCAGATGCAGCAGGATAAGAGGGCTAGATTCTCCGGAGAGTTCAGAGGTGCTCTGGATAGGGGTAAAGGTCCGTTTGGGAGGGGTCAACCCAGCAGACCCCCATATTCAGCACCACTACCTGCTCGGGTTACTCTAGCGTGCCCCTATTTCAGCGCCATGCTAGAGAGTTCTTATCGCCCGCCAACTATTCAGGGTTCCTACAGTGGGTATTCAGGTCCCCAAGGTTCTTCAGGTTCCTATTTTAGTTCTATTCCGGAGAGTTCACACCGTCCACCGACTATCCAGGCTTATTCCAGTGGGTCTACAGGCCATCAGGGTAAGCCATCAGGGTAGCAGGTCACCGCGCTGCGAGGTTGTTTTGAGTGCGGAGACTTTGGTCATATGAGGAGATACTACCCCAGGCTTCAGGGCAAGGCGGTACAACAGGGTTAGCAGTCTATGATTTTATCACCTGTTTCCCAGCTGTCTAGAGGTGGGGGGCAAACTGGTAGAGGCTGCCCTAGAGGTAGAGGCCAGACAGGGAGAGGTCAGCCAACTACTGCTCAGTTGGGTGAAGGCCAGCGAGCCAGCGCTCCAGCTAAATTATATGCCCTTCCGGCCAGGCCAGATGCATTGTCCTCAGATGCTTTTATCACAAGTATTATTTCCATCTGCGGTAGAGATGTTTCGGTATTATTTTATCCAGGGTCTACCTATTCATATGTATCATCTCTGTTTGCTCATTTCCTGGTTATTCCTTCTAAGCCTTTGGGCACTCTTGTTCATGTGTCCACTCCTGTGGGCGATTCTGTGGTTGTGGATCGAATCTACCGATCTTGTATGGTCATATTCAATGGTTTCGAGACTAGAGCAGATCTCATGTTACTTGATATGATCGACTTTGAGGTCATCCTGGACATGGATTGGTTATCCCCATACCACGCTGTCCTTGATTTCCATGCCAAAACTGTTACATTAGCAATGCCAGGGTTGCCAGGGTTCCACATTTGATACATCTAGTCGGGTTATCTCTTTCCTGAAGGCTCAGCATATGGTCGAGAAGGAGTGTTTGGCTTAACTGGCCTATGTTCGGGACACCACCGCCGAGTCTCCGACGATTGATTCAGTCCCTATACTTCGGGAGTTCGCCGATGTGTTTCCTTCTAATCTTCCTGGAATGCTGCCAGATCATGATATTGATTTCTATATTGATTTGGCTCTAGGTACCCAGCCTATATCTATTCCGCCTTATCGTATGGCTCCAAAAGAGTTGAAAGGGTTAAAGGAGTAGCTTGAGGAGTTGTTAGCAAAGGGGTTTGTTAGACCAAGTGTGTTACCTTGGGGTGCACCAGTGTTGTTTGTAAAGAAGAAGGATGGGACCATGCGGATGTGCATTGATTACCGCCAGTTAAACAAGGTTACCATGAAGAACAAGTACGCATTGCCACGCATTGATGATTTGTTCGACCAGTTGCAGGGTGATAGGGTGTTCTCTAAGATCGACTTGAGATCAAGGTACCATCAGTTGAGTATTTAGGACTCAGATGTTCCGAAGACAGCTTTCCATACTAGATATGGTCATTATGAGTGTCTAGTGATGTCCTTTGGCTTGATTAATGCCCCAGCAGCATTTATGGACCTGATGAATAGGGTGTTCAGACCTTATATTGATTCCTTCGTCATCGTCTTCATTGATGACATCTTGATATACTCACGTAGCCTGGGGGAGCACGAGCAGCATTTGAGAGTAGTGCTTCAAACCTTGCGGGAGCAGAAGTTGTATGCTAAGTTCTCCAAGTGTGAGTTTTGGCTAGAGTCAGTGGCATTCTTGGGGCATATTGTGTCAGGAGAGGGTATTAAGGTGGATCCCATGAATATTGAGGTAGTTCAGAGTTGGCCACATCCTACTTCAGTGATCGAGATCAAGAGTTTCCTAGGGTTAGTAGGTTATTACAGACGATTTGTGCAGGGCTTTTCATCTATTGAATCACCTCTGACTAGATTAACCCAGAAGGGTGCTCCTTTCCATTGGCCCAATGATTGCGAGGTGAGCTTTCAGAAGCTCAAGACAGCTTTGACTACAACACCAGTTCTTGTGTTGCCTTCCGATTCAGGGATGTATACGATATATTGTGACGTTTCACGCGTTGTCTTGGGTTGTGTATTAATGCAGGAGGGGCGAGTTATTGCATATGCTTCACGCCAGCTAAAGATTTATGAGAAGAATTATCCTATGCACGATCTAGAGTTGGCAGCGATTGTTCATGCTCTTAAGAAATGGAGACATTATCTGTATGGGGTGTCATATGAGGTTTACACTGATCATCATAGGTTACAACATTTGTTCAAGTAGAGGGATCTCAATTTGAGGCAGCGTAGATGGCTTGAGTTATTGAAGGATTATGACCTCACCATTCTTTATCATCCGGGAAAGGCAAATGTGGTCGCGGATGCTTTAAGAAGGAAAGAAGAGAGTATGGGTAGCTTGGCATTCATTTCAGCAAAGGAGAGGCCACTAGCCTTGGACATTCAGTCCTTGGCTAACAGACTTGTGAGGTTAGATATTTCAGAGCCCAGCCGAGTCCTTGCGTGTGTTGTTGCCCAGACTCATTATTGGGGCAGATCAGGGCCTAGCAGTTCGATGATCTACACTTTGTGGTTCTCAGAGAGACAGTGTTGTAGGGTAGTGCCAAGGAGGTCTCTATGGGCAAGGATGGTGTTATGTGACTCTAGGGTCGCCTATGTGTTCCTAATGTTGATGGTCTGAGGAAGAGGATTCTAGAGGAGGCACATATTTTGCAGTATTCCATTCATCCGGGTGCTACGAAGATGTATCGTGACTTGAGGCAGCATTATTGGTGGCGGAGGATGAAGAAAGACATAGTGGAGTATGTGGCTAGGTGGTTGAATTGTCAGCAGGTTAAGTATGAACACCAGAAGCCAGGTGGCCTACTTCAGCAGATGCCCATACCTGAGTGGAAGTAGGAACGCATTACTATGAACTTCGTAGTTGGGTTTCCATGGACCTTACGAAAGTTTGATGCGGTATGGGTCATTGTTGATAGGTCGAAAAAGTCGGCATACTTTATTCCAGTTATGACTACTTACGCTTTATAGAGATTGGCTTAGATATACATTCGAGAGATAGTACGGTTGCACGGTGTGCCTATTTCCATTATATCAAATAGAGGCCCTCAGTTCACTTCCAAATTCTGGAGATCCATTCAGAGTAAGTTGGGGACCCGTGTGGAGCTTAGCACAACATTTTGTCCTCAGACCGACAGACAGTTAGAGCGGACAGTTCAGATTTTGGAGGACATGCTCAGAGCATGTGTGATTGATTTTGGAGGACAATGGGATCAGTTCTTTCCCTTGGCAGAGTTTTCTTACAACAACAACTATCAGCCCAGCATAGAGATGGATCCATTTGAGGCTTTATATGGTCGGTGATGTCGTTCTCCTATCGGGTGGTTTGAGCCTGGTGAGACTAAGTTGTACGGTACAGACTTGGTGCAAGATGCCTTGGAAAAGGTAAAGTTGATTCAATAGAGGCTTCCCACAGCTCAGTCCATATAGAAGAGTTATGCGGATCATAAGGCGCGTGATGTATCATTCATGGTTGGCGAGAAGGTCCTCTTGAAAGTCTCACCAATGAAGGGTGTTATGAGATTCGGAAAGAACGGCAAGCTGAGCCCAAGGTTTATTGGCCCATTTGAGATGTTGAGGAGAGTTGGGGAGGTTGTTTATGAGCTGGCTTTACCCCCCAGCTTATCGGGAGTTCATCCAGTTTTCCATGTATCGATGTTGCGGAAGCATCACACAGACTTGTCCCTTGTGTTAGAGTTCAGTACTATTCAGCTGGATGAGAGTCTGGGTTACGAGGAGGAGCCAGTTGCCATTATTGATAGGCAGGATCACCAGTTGAGGAGGCGACCTGGGAGTCCGAGGAGGACAGCGGAGCAGATACCCCATCTTTTTCCTAGCTCATGTACTTTTTCTATGTCCGTTCGAGGGCGAATTATTGTTTAAGAGGTGGAGAATGTAATGACCCGACTGGTCGTTTTCCTTTTTAGGACCCCGTTCCCCTAAATAAGACTTCCCGCGCTTTCTTTAACTAACTTACGACCTGTGGGGATGGTTGGTTCGGGATTTGGAAGAGTTTGGGTTGAAATAGGCACACTTGATTCCCTAAGATTTTCTTAAAAGGCTAAGTTTGACTTTGGTTGATATTTTGAGTAAACGAACCCAAACTTGTGTTTTGACGGTCCCGGAGGATCCGTAGGAATATATGGGACCTGAGCGTATGCCCGGAATTGAGTTCCGAGGTCCCTAGCCCGAGTAATGAATTTTCATTAGAAATTGTTAAACTGAAATTCTAAGCATTTAATGAAATTGAATAATGCTCGATCATGTTGGTATCGGGAATGTATGTTGGTTCCGAAGCCCGGTACAGGTCCAATATAACATTTAAGACTTGCCCGCAAAATTTGGTGTCAATCCGAGTAGCATAAGTACGTTTCGGCGCGTTAGAAGTGAATTTAAGAACTTGAAGTTCATAACTTTGATTCAATTGGTTTTAGGGGTGATTCTTAGATTTAGCGTTGTTTTGGGCGTTCCGAGAGTTCGAGCGCGTCCGTTTTATGATTTCAAACTTGTCGGTATATTTCGACGGGGCCCGGGGGCCCCGAGCGTCAATCGGACAAGGCTCGAGTGAAGTTGGAAAAAATGGCAAGGAGCTGAAGCTCCAGCTATCTGTTATAAACGCACCTGCGGTTGGTCAGCCGCAGGTGCGAGACCGCAGATGCGATCGACACATCGCAAAAGCGGCCAAGGGAAGTAGCCTAGGAACCGCAGATGTGGCTCCTTCTCAGGAGCGGCTCCAATAGCGCAAAAGCGGTCCCAACCCTTAGCCGAATTCAGCAGATGCGGACCCCCTCTCACAGAAGCGATACCGCAGATGCGGTCCCCTAACTGCAGGTGCGGAAATTGCTGAAGGCAGTGCCTTCATTTAATACGGGAATGTGTAATATTTTACACATTTCCATCATTGTTTAGGCGATTTGGGAGCTTCCAAAGAGAGATATTCCACCTAGCATCTTGAGGTAAGTTCATCCCACTTATTTCTAGTTTAATACTTGAGCCTTGGGTAGATTAACACACAAAGATTAAGGAAAAATCATGGGTTTAGAGCAAAACCTAGGGTTTTGATAAAAGTTAGATTTAACCACGAAATTTGTTATGAAATAAAGTAGAAATCATATATTATTGATCCTTAAGTTATAAAGAACAACTTTCTTCAAAAAATTTCGGAATCCGGGCGTGTGGGCCCGGGGTCGGATTTTAGGAAACTTGTGTTTAGGGTTGGAAAATTTCTTTAATAGTTAGAATGCGAACTTGTGAGCTTGTATTGACTAGTTCCTACCTCATTTATTTAGTTTTGGATCGCTCAGCTCCAAATTGAGGGTTTAAGCACGTTCTTGGTATTGGAAGTACGCTTCGGACCGAGGTAAGTCTCCTTTCTAATCTTGTAAGAGGGAATTGTCTCCATAGGTATAATAATTAAATATATTGCCACTAAATGCAGGGGCTACGTATGCACTAGATGACGAGAGTCCGTACGTAGATACTACTATGTTAATTGTCCAGGTAGTTTAGGACCCGTATCATGCCATATTTGTAAATGTTTATATCCTTTCATGCTAATGAGATCACTTAAGATATGCTAGAGACTTGGAAATGTACCTATGTTAACGTATGCACTTGTTTGAACACTTGTATGAATTATTTGAATATAAATGCGCCTTCGTGCACCTTCTTGATGATAATTGATATTTGTGGATTGGGCCGATCGCTTCGGTAGAAATAGATGCATCTATGGTTTGCGCCATTCGACCCTCTGGTAGTGCACAATTTCTTTTCTGTTGGACCGGGCCGTACGACTTCGGCATAACATACGCATGGTATTTATGTGAAATCTTACTCATGACTTACCTTGTTAAATGCTCTAAAATGTAAATGGTTAACTGTGATACTATTTAGGCATGACTTATCACTTCTTGCTATAAACTAATATTATCTGTGACATCCATGCTTAACATAAAACTTTAGTATATTATTTGACCATAGTAAGTATCAAGTCGACTTCTCGTCTCTACTTCTTCGAGATTAGACGGGATACATACTGGGTACATATTGTTTATGTACTCATACTATGCTTTTGTACTTAATGGTACAGGATCTGAGGCAGGTACATCTGGCTATCAGTCTGGTGCGCGTTCCTGATCATAGTCCGAGACTTTCACGGTGAGCTGCTCCCTTCCTATGCCGTTCAGCAGCTTGATGAAGTCTCTCTTTACTTTTGGTTGTCTACCATATTTCAGACAGTAGGATAGATTTACTCTTTTGTACATTCTACTAGATGCCCACATACTTGTGACACCAGGTCTTGGCACACACATTAGTAGGCTAGTTTTTTGGGAATTGTATAATTATTTTTGGTACGTTACTAATTATTACTTGTCTTAACTTCAAATTAAGAAATGGTTGTACTTGTTTTGGTAAAGTAAAATGAGAACTTATTAATATTTTCACGCTGGCTTGACTGACAATGGTGTTGGGTGCCATCACAACCTATAATGAAATTGGGCCGTGACAAGATGTACTAAAAGAAAAGAGCAATGAATTTTTAGGGCCTCTTTAGAAAGCCACTTTGTAATTGAATTTGGGTGTAATTACATAGTTTTAACATGTTTGTGTGATTAACATGTAATTGGGTGCAATTGAGGGGTCGGGGGTGTAATTACGCTCTGCAATTCTCTAAGGGAAGCTGAGAATTGCGGGTAAGTACATGGTGTAATTACCAGGTTATTTTTTTTAATCTCTTTTGGTTTCTTTACTTTTATATTAAAACTTTATTTCTATTCTTTTTAATTTTTCATTTTTTTAACTTTTTATGTTCTTTTTTTCAAATATTATTTTTTTAACATTATTTATTTTTTTTAATTTTCTTATTTCTTATTTTTCAACATTTACTTCAAGTGTTTCTACGCAATTTCTCATATTTTGTTTCTTTCTTAATTACTTTTCTTTATTTTTTATGACACTTAGCTAAATTATTATTCTAATTTTCTAAAAAATTATACCTTGTAATCTTGGAAAGAATAAGTCATCCTCAAACTTGACTTATATTGAGTGATATCATTAAATTTGAACTTTGTTATTGGATGAGGTTATACACAAACTTAACTATATTAAAATGATAGATTAGTTTTTAATATTTAAATAATATTCTCATTTTTCAACCTTTATTTTTTGTGATTCCATGTAGGTGCTCATATTTTTTATTTTTATTTATTTTCTTTTTTTAGCATAATTGTGTTATTATTCTAATTTTGAAGCTACTCCTAATATTAGAAATAATGAATCATTAATAAACTTAGCATATAATGAGTGATACTATTAACATTGTTGAATGAGGTTATAGACCTATGCTTTTCTTTTCTTTTGAATATTATTTACTTATATTATGTTGAAACTTATTTTACGTTATATTGTAATTTTACACATGAGTATTATGTTAATTTTTTTGAATTTTAAATTTATGTTATATTTTCACTTCTATTTAGTTTGCTTTAGTAGTATTCACTTATTAAATCATATTGCATGCCATTTATTTTTCAGTTAGAATTGATAGATTTTTTTTCGTAAAATATTTGAATAATATTATGGTATTATATTTATAAATATTAACCATTTTATCAAGCATGCACATCATGATATTCTTACAAAATATGTATTTTTAGTTTTTACAAGTAAAAAAGTAAAATATTATTAATTTCAAAAAATATATTTCAAGTATTTTTACGATATTAGTTATAAATATAATATAATTAGTAATTGATATATTTCAAGAAACGATATCTATATTAAATGTCAAATTTAATATTATTTATAAAGATATACTTGTTAAATCTTAACTTCTAATTTTGTGATAATTAACTTTATTTTTAAAATTAATGTAACGATGTAATTACACTTGTGCAACAATATATTTGTATTGTGATTATATTATGACAAACAAATAAGTCGTGGTAATTATAATACTATGTAATTATTAGGATATGTAATTACTATCCTAATAATTACACCAATTCGAATTACTTGATGATTTTCCAAAGATAAACTGCTAGTAATAGCTACTATTTCGTTTTATCAAAGTTTTGTTATAGAGGCATCTTCCTGCGCCAGTATTTGCCACCAAGGAGCTTAAAACTTGAAAAGGAAAGAAGAAAAGATTTTTTTTTTTTTTTAAAAAAAAAAGCAGAAAAAACAAGAAGATAACAAATCATCTGAGCAATATGAAGGCCGAATGTTTTTCATAGTACATGAATATTAAGCGCTTGATTTAGAATTACAGAGTGGGCCTGAAAAAGCTGAATATTACTATTATACGAGTGAGTATTTAGTGTCATTTACACTAAGAATTAGTACTTCATATACCATTTCAAGTATTAATTAGTAGTATAACTTAAAAAGTAAAAGTTATTCAGAACTTGCATAAGCTGAAAATAATTCTGAACTTATCATGTAATCCTTATAAGATTTAAGAACTTGTTCTTATGTTCGTGAGTTCGACCATTGCCAGAAAATTCGACTTTTGTATACAAATGTAAGACAAAAACAACAATAATCTCTCTCCCTCTCTCTCCGTTTACACGGTCGGAGTCTGATGATGCTGGTCTCGCCCATTTTACTGCCAAAAAAACTTAAGAGGGAAAGTTTCCAATTGGGAATTTTTAACTGTTGTTTTTACTACTATGTACACACTGCTATAAAATGAGGAGTATGATAATAATGGTGTTCCGATTATTAGGAAAAGAAAAAGATAGGCAAAATACCTTATCATCACCTAAATTTGTCACGGATTATTAATTACAATCTTAGACTATTCGTGGTCTGAATTACCCCCCTCAAGTCTCAACCATGCCTTTTGAGAGTCATTACCCCCTGGACGCTGATGTGGCAAATTGTGTGGGTGCACTCGCCTGGCACGTGGATTTTTCTGTATATGTAGCATTTTTTTGAAAAATAAAATATATTTTTACCTTTTTAAGTATGTTACTTTTTAGATAATTTTTCTCGAATACAATTTATAATAAAACTTGGATAGAATTACATTATTTGGCTAAAAATAATAAAGTTTTAGTTAATCTTTATTTGAATTTAACCTGAAAATAAAGATTTATACAATTAATAAATAGTCAAGGCATCAAAAAAGTTATATAGCTCTAAATTATGGTGCTCTAAAAATATACTTTTTACATATTTTACCTGAAAAAGTAAAAATACACTGATTGAAATAAATAGTCATTGCATCAAAAGAAGAAATAAAAAGGGTGAACAATTTCAAGAAATAACTTATTATTTCTTAGATACTTGTTGCAGAAATACAGGGTAAGGCTTCGTACGATAGATCCTTGTGGTCCGGTTCTTCTCCGGACCTCGCGCATAGCGGGAGCTTAGTGCACCGGAATGCCCTTTTTTTATTGCTCTAAAAATGTATCCATAGAGTAAGTTATTTTTTGCAATTATATACTCTTTTTATTTCTCTTTTGATACAATGACTATTTATTTCAACTGTGTATTTTTACTTTTTTTCACGTAAAATCTATAAAAGAAATCTTTAGAGTACCATATTTAGAGCTATATAAAAATTATAGCCAAAATAATTAATTTCAAACCATGTATTTTTATAACTTTTTAGATGCCTTGACTATTTATTCAATTGTATAAATCTTTATTTCAGGTCAAATTCAAAAAAAGATTAACTAAAATTTTATTATTTTTAGCCAAGTAAAAAAATTAGCCTAAATAATGTAGTTCTATCCAAGTTTTATTATAAATTATATTCGGAAAAAATTTATCTAAAAAAGTAACATACTTAAAAAGGTAAAAATATATTTTATTTTTCAACAAAATGCCACATATACAGAAAAATCCACATGGCAGACGAGTGCACCTATATAATTTGCCACATCAGCGTCCATGTGGTAATGACTCTCGAAAGGCCTAGTTGAGGGGGGGGGTAATTAAGACCACGAATAGTTTAAGGCTGTAACTAATAATCCGTGACAAGTTTAGGAGGTTGGTAAGATATTTTTCCTATCTTTTTTTTCCTAGTCGGAACACCATTATTATCATACTCCTCATTTTATAGCAGTGTGTACAGAGCTATGCTGTTTTGCTCCCATGTATAGGAAAACATCGGATCATATTAAAAGCTCGAATGACAAAGGGACACGTGGAATCGAGGACAAAAGAGAGACGAAATGAGTGGAAAACTAGACCGAGGACAACAATCTCGGTTGGCATCGGGTAGACACCGAAGGGAACATTATCAACGAGGGCAAATAAATATTTGCCATCAAATGACATTCAATGAAGAATATTTCTCAGTATTAAATATACATCGGTTAAAGAGAATTTCGGCATTCATAACCTGTCATTACATATTCATCAATGACCCCAATTATTGTAATTTAAGAGGGGCTTGTTCCTAGAACCTTGTTCCCTAGGTATATCCATAAATAGTGACTTCAACAGCCATTGTAAGATGCGGAAAAATCTGACAAACCTATGTTATACATTATTCTAAACTCAATGATACTTTTTTCTGTCTAACGTTATTCTTATTGCTGCCTTCGGAAACCTTACTCCCAGAACCTAGCTATCTGCTATTTTTATCTCGATTCAAATACTAAGTCTTGCGTTTTATTTAATTTATTTATCATTTTGGGATCAAATCGATTCGCTTGTCTATAAACCATATTATAAATTCAACTGTACCATTTTATGGGTAAACAGTTTGGCACCCACCATGGGGCTTAGATAGTTGCGTAATTGAGTTGATCCTTGCATCTATTACTAATCTGTTTGATTCTTTATTCTTAGTAAAAAATCATAAAAGATGGCGGCTAACGATGTTAACATCACACACAACGTTGAGGCACAAGAAAATCTACGTCAACACGAGGATTCGATCAGCAACACCTCTACGAGAAAGACGTAGCCACGTCGGTTCATGGAAAGTGATATCCCTGACACGTATGGGAGGTGATAACTAGGGATTTTGATACAATTCCTTCATGCTTAAGTTTTGATTAGAAATGTGTACAAAATAGTCCCAAAGGCTCACAAGTTGTGCTTGATTGCAGGTTTGATCAACAAGGTGACAAAATGTCAAAGATCAGCTCAAAAAAGGAGTGAAATTTGCACAAGTATCAAGATAAGACAAAGCTCAGGCAAAATAGGGCCAGTACAGCCGCACACCATTATGTGCGGCCCGCACAAGTGAGATTCAGAGAGGCTGCTATTCAGGCAAAAAGGCAATACGACCGCACGAGGTTTTGTGCGGTCCGCACTGAGATCAATACAGCCGCACTCGATTTAGTGTCGTCCGCATAGCCAAGGTTCATAGAGTAGCAAATTCCAAGTTTGAAGCCCAATGCGGTCCGCGCTCCATTTTATGCGGACCGCACTAGAAGCTATCGCGGCCGCACTCGAGTCTGTGCGGTCCGCATTGCCCGAGTTCAGAGAGCCATTTATCCAAGTTTAGAGCCCTAGTATGGCCGCACGTGATTTTGTGCAGTCCGCACTAACCCCGCGGGGTATTTTTGTCCAAATTTTTTAGCTTAGTGTAAATAACTTATTTTCCCATTTTTAGGTCATCAGATAGTTTGTACTGAAGGCTGCGCTCGTGACTTTGATATTTTTAGCTATTTTGAGTAATTTTAGCTTCATTTCAACATTGAATCTTCAAGTTTAATTTAGCAATTAATTAATATGATTTTTTCTTCATCTATTTCTTTGTTTTCTTCTTTAATTATGAGTATCTAGACCCATAAGCTAGGGTTGTGGCTCAACCCTAGTGTGAGTAATTGATGGGTCTTATGTTTTAGGGCTTGATTGACCATGGGTGTTTGATATTTGGACTAATTTCATGTTTGATTGTTGAATTAGTGGTTGCAAACACTAGTTTGTGTTTAGTTGATTTTGGCTCTTCTTGAGAAAGAGAGCCTAAGTCTCTGAAATTGGTCCAACAAGGAATTGGGGCGTACTCAAGAGATTGATAGCCCCAATTAAAGGGTGAAACCTAGAGATAGTAATACCCGACTTGAACCTTTATTGCTTGTGCAAATTTGCATACCCAATTGGTCTTGAGAAAGTCAATTCGGGAAAAATCACTCGAACTACCGAAAGGTGTAGAGTGAGTAGAATCGTGCAATGGTTATATCATAATCCCCAAATGTGACAATCATACCTTAGACTCAAGTATCCATCAATTGACCACCTAGGCGAAAGTCACTACCCTAGTGCCTTTTATCCATTTGAAAAACTCGCAATAGTTTAATCTTAGCTTATTTTAGTTTAATTGATCATTGTAGTTCTATACAATTAGAAGTAAATCAAAACCCAAAATGTTTAGAAGTGCAATTAAGAGCAAATATACATTTCCACTTTAGATAGACACCCGACTCCAACTTCTAGCTCTCTGTGGAAATCGATCCCGACCTTAATCGAGTAAAAGCTGCTTCGACCTCTCTCGCTACTCAATAGTAGTGCAGGGTTGGCTTCAATCACTTTTTGGCGCCGTTGCTGGGGAGCTAACGGTTTTGGCTATCTATCTAGATATATTTGTGTATTGTTCTTCTTTCCTTCTTTGTTACTAATTTGTTTGTGTCACAACTTCAGTTACAAAATGGCAGCGAACTTAAACAATGCACCTCTTGGAGATCTTCCGTCGGGGGAGGAAGTAGATGATAATCTTGAAGATGAGGTCCCTGTTGTGCCTCACGGACAAAGGAGAGGCCGTCAGGCCAATGATAATATTCCAAACCCTCCTCCGCCACCTCCAAGAGTGGCTCCTAGAGTGCTTCCGAACCAGGGCTATGCAAGTGCTATTGTGCCACCCCGAATTTGGGCGGGCAATTTTCAAATAACCAATGTGATGCTGACTTTGCTAGAGCAGCGTGGGTATTTCACGGGTGCTGCAAATCAAAATTCTTACAAACATCTCAAGGGGTTTGTGGATAGACGTTGGGGGAGCAAGCAAACTAACATGTCCGAGGATGCTCTCCGGTTGAGACTCTTCCCATTTTTACTTAGAGGGAAAGCACTTGATTGGCTTGAGCGACTTCCTAACCATTCCATCACTACTTGGGATGAGTTGACGGATAAGTTCATTGCGAAATTTTTCTCACCGGGGCATATGGCTGCATTGAGAGATAAGATCTTGGCGTTGAAGCAAGAGCCCACGGAACCTTTGCATGAGATTTGGGAGCGTTATAGAACAATGGTGAAGGAATGACCCAACAATGATATGACTGAGGCGATGATCCAACAAACATTTTATCGGGCATTAACACAACAAACCAATACATAGTGAACCAACTTGCTGGGGGAAACTTTATAAAGCTGTCTTATGATGAGGCTTGTGACATTTTTGACGAGATGGCTGACACTTCTTCTGCATAGCAAAGTAGAGCCAACGTGCCCCAGGGTGACCCCACGGTCACTCATTTGCACAAAGAGTTACATGATCATAGGCAGGCTATAGCTGAGTTGACAACTACAATGAACCAACTAGCAAAGGCACAGTTGCAACAAGTTCAATATCCTCGCCAAGTGAATGCCATGGAGGGTGTTAACATGCTTGTCAACAAAAGAAGACAAAGACGTCAACAGAACCAAGGGAATTCAGAGCAATTTGACAATGATTGTGGTAGATTTCAAGATGATGGTTTTGATGGACAGAGTGAAGAGGTGCAATACGTGAATAATTATCAAGTTCAAATGGGCAATTCTTCCAACCAACAACACTGGAGACACCAAGGCAATTGGGGCAATAAACAACAACAAGGCAATGGTAATTGGGGGAACAACAATCAAAACTCCAACTGGGGCAATCAGAAAAATAATCAAAACAATCAAGGAAATTGGAATGGTAATAACAATTGGGGTGGCAACAATAATCAAGGTAGATGGAATAATGGAAACCAAGGAAATCGGGGGCAAGGCTTTCAAAGGCCCCCAATGTACCAACAACCAAACAATTCACCCCCTTTCCATCTCAAGGTCCCAGTTCTTCTAGCAATGATATGGGGAGAATTGAAATGATGTTCGAACAGATGATGAAAAAGAGTGCGGATTCCGATGCTCAGTTGTCTTCCCACCATAACTCGATTCAAAATTTGGAGGTCCAGTTGGGACAAATCTCACAGTCCTTGACACTCGCCCTAAGGGTGCCCTACCAAATGATACGGTAGTAAACCCGAAGGGTGGGAACAATCATGTTATGGCGGAAACTACAAGGAGTGGAGGAGGCGGTGATGTGAATGCCTCCAAACAAAAGCAAATTTTGAGTGATGATGTTGAGTTGAAAGAATATGAAGTTCCTTTGGTGGTTGAAAATGTGATTGATGACAATGTGAATGAACAAGTGAGGATTGATATTCAAGATACCGAAGTGGAAACTCAAAATGATGTGAACCCGTCTAGGGAACACATAATAGACATGCCGGAGCTGGTTGTGCCTAAAGCCAAGGCTCCTTTGCCAAGGCCACCTCCACCTTATCCTCAAAGGCTCGTGAAGCAGAAAAATGAAAATCAGTTTAAAAAGTTCTCTGACATGATGAAGAGCTTATCCATTAGTGTGCCTTTGGTGGAGGCTCTGGAACAAATGCCTGGCTATGCTAAATTCATGAAGGACTTGGTGACAAAGAAGCGGTCTATGGATTGTTAAACTGTAAAAATGACTCACCAAGTTAGTGCAATAGTTCATTCAATGGCCCTGAAGCTTGAAGATCCTGGTGCTTTCACCATTCCTTGCACCATTGAGAGTGCGGATTTTGCCAAGGGTCTATGTGACTTGGGGACTAGTATCAATTTGATGCCCTACTCGGTTTTCATAACTTTGGGTATTGGGCAACCTAGGCCGACTTCCATGAGATTACAAATGGTGGATAGAACGATGAAGAGACCATTGGGTATTATTGATAATGTGCTTATCCGGGTGGACACATTTATCTTGCCAGCTGACTTTGTGATCTTGGATTATGAGGTGGATTATGAAGTTCCTATCATTTTGCGAAGACCTTTACTTGCTACGGGAAAGGCCTTAGTTGATGTGGAAACAGGGGAACTCACCTTTCGGGTGGGTGATGAAAAAGTGGTCTTTCATGTTTGCAAATCAATGAAGCAGTCCAACAGTATTGAGGTGTGCTCTTTTGTGGACCTCGTCACAACATTGATAGTTGATGACACTAGTGAAATGATTAATGTGGAGGATCCATTGGAGGCCGTATTGTTGAATCTTGATTTCAATGATGATGAGGGCCAAGAGGAGTGCGTGAACTCTTTACATGGAATGGGCTCTTACTCTTATGAGCCTAGGAAATTATCTTTGAACCTTGAAAATAGGAAGACTCCACCAACAAAACCTTTAATTGAGGAGTATCCGGTGTTGGAGTTGAAACCGCTGCCTCCACACCTCAAGTATGAGTTCTTAGGCTCAAATTCTACTTTACCAGTTATTCTTTCCTCTTGTCTTACTAACATGAAGGTTGATGCCACATTGGCGGTGCTTTAGAAGCGGAAAAAAGGCAATTAGACGGACTTTAGCTGATATTCGGGAGATAAGCCCCGCATTCTGTATGCACAAAATTATTCTGGAAGATGATGCAAAACCCTCCTTGGAGCATCAAAGGAGGTTGAACGAGGCAATGTAAGAAGTTGTGAATAAGGAGGTGACCAAGTAGTTGGATGCCGGGGTTGTGTACCCCATCTTTGATAGCTCTTGAACTTCATCGGTGCAGTGTGTACCGAAAAAGGGTGGCATGACCGTGGTTGCAAATTCACAAAATGAGTTGATTCCTACCATAACCGTCACAGATTGAAGGGTATGCATGGATTACCGTAAGTTGAATAAAGTGACCCATAAGGATCACTTTTCTTTGCCTTTTCTTGATCAGATGGTAGATCGACTTGCTGGGCGTGTGCCTTCTACTGTTTCTTGGATGGGTATTCTGGGTACAACCAAATCTTGATTGCTCCAGAAGATCAAGAGAAGACCACTTTCACTTGTCCATATGGAACCTTTGCTTTCTCTAGGATGACTTTTTGATTGTGTAATGCACCGACTATATTTCAGCAGTGTATGATGGCCATTTTCACTGATATGGTGAAAGACATTTTGGAGGTGTTCATGGACGACTTCAGTGTTGTGGGTGACTCGTTTGATGAATGTTTGAAGAATCTTGATAGAGTGTTGGCTCGTTGTGAAGAAACCAATCTTGTTCTCAATTGGGAGAAATGCCACTTTATGGTGGAAAAGGGCATAGTTCTTGGGCATAAAATTTCAAAGCATGGTATTGAGGTAGACAAAGCAAAAATTGATGTGATTTCAAGGCTCCCTCCCCTACATCTGTCAAGGGAGTTCGAAGTTTTCTTGGGCATGCGGGGTTCTACCGGAGATTTATCAAAGACTTTTCAAAGGTGGTGAATCCCTTGTGCAAATTGTTGGAAAAAGATGCCAAGATGTTTTCTTGGGCATGCCAAATTGATGAAAAATGCATGCAAGCCTTTGAACTTCTCAAGCATAAGTTGACCACCACTCCTATCATTACCGCACCTAATTGGAGTTTGCCCTTTGAGCTCATGTGTGATGCGAGCGATGTTACGGTTGGGGTGGTCTTGGGTCAAAGAGTGAACAAAATGTTTCATCCGGTGTACTATGTGAGCAAGACAATGAATGATGCTCAAGTGAACTACACGGTGACCGAGAAAGAATTTTTGGCTATTGTGTTCGCAATGGAAATTTTTTGGTCGTATCTCATGGATGCTAAGGTTATTATTCATACCGACCATGCCGCACTCCGGTACTTGATGACGAAAGAAGGATTCCAAATCTAGACTGATGCGATGGGTCTTGTTACTTCAAGAGTTTGATTTGGAGATTGTGAACCGGAAGGGTAGTGAAAATCAAGTGGCGGACCACTTGTCCCGCTTGGAGGAGGAGGAGAGGCCTCGTGATGGCCTAGAGATCAATGATTCATTTCCCGACGAACAACTCCTTTCGGTGTCGATGAATGATATGCCATGGTTTACGGATGTTGCTAATTTCCTTGTGACTGGTATAATCCCATGTGAGCTCTCTTCTAACCAAAGGAAGAAGCTCAAGCGGGATAGTTTGGATTTATATTGGGATGAGCCGTACTTGTTCAAGATATGCACCGATGGTGTGATCCAAAGGTGTGTCCCGGAGGAAGAGCAATTGAGTATCTTGGCAGCTTGTCATTCCTCTCTCTATGGTGGCCATCATGGTGGGGCGAGGACGGCTTCCAAAGTTCTTAGTTGTGGGTTTATTGGCCAACTTTATACAAAGATGCAAGTGAACTTGTGAAGAGGAATGACAAATGTCAAAGAGCGGGTGGAATTTTGAAGAAAGATGATATGCCTCTCAATGCCATCCTCGAGGTTGATATTTTTGATGTATGGAGCATTGATTTCATGGGCCCGTTTGTTAGCTCGTGTGGGAATACATACATTCTTGTGGCGGTGAACTATGTTTCAAAGTGGATTGAAGCTGTGGCTTTGCCCAACAATGAGGCCCAGCGTGTTGTTGAATTTCTCAAAAAGAGCAATTTTACAAGGTTTGGTACTCCTCATGCAATCATAAGTGATGGTGGGTCTCATTTTTTCAATAGTGCTTTTGACACTTTACTATGGTGTCAATCACAAGGTTTCTACTCCCTATCATCCTCAAGCAAGTGGTCAAGTTGAAGTCTCCAACAGGGAAATCAAAAGTATATTGTTAAAGATGGTCAATGCTAATAGGACCGATTGGTCAAAGAAGTTGATTGACGCTCTATGGGCTTATAGGACTACTTACAAGATTTCGATTGGTATGTCTCCGTATCGGTTGGTGTTTGGGAAAGCTTGCCATCTACTAGTTGAGTTAGAGCACAAGTCTATGTGGGCTTTGAGGAAGCTAAATCTTAAATGGGATGTTGCAGCCAATCTTCGTGTATAGCAGCTTAATGAACTTGATGAATTCTGATTCCATGTCTACTCCAATTCTTCCTTGTACAAGGACAAGATGAAGTAACTTTATGATAAATATACTCGTAGCAAGGAGTTCAAAGTGGGTGATTTGGTTCTCTTGTTCAACTCTCGGTTACATATGTTTCCGGGAAAGCTTAAGTCAAAATGGAGTGGACCTTTTGAAGTGGTGTGTGTGACCCCGTTTTGTGAACTTGATTTAAAGGACAAAAATGGAGAAGTTTTCATAGTGAATAGGCATAGGGTCAAGCACTACTTGGGAAAGATTTATGACAGCCACGTGGTGGTACTTCTTCATCTCAAATGATTTGATGGTAACCTACGTCGTGCAGCGACGTTAAATCAGGCGCTTCTTGGGAGGTAACCCATGTGTTTTTCTTCTTGTTTTTATTTGATTTACATTGTAGGATATGATTTATTTTTGGACTGACTGGTTGTGAGATGTTATAGGTTTGTGTTAATACAGTGTAGGACATGGTGGAAAAATTGTTCAAGTCTCTGAAGTTTTCAATGCGGACCGCACTACATTGTGTGCGGCCGCAAAGAACTCAGTGCAGGGGGCATAAAATCAGTGCAGACCGCATTGATGAAGGATGAGAATACCAGCTCTCTGAAGTTTGCCACTGCGGACGCATTACATTTTGTACGGTCCGCGGTGGACTACTGCGGCCGCACTATATTTTGTGTGGACCACAGTGGTTGCCTTCTCAAACTTTGCATTACACTATGTGGTGCGGACCGCATTGCATTTTGTGCGGTACGCATTGGGGTAGGTAAGCTGGGCCCCAAGTCCTTTTCTATAAATAGGGCATGAGGCCCTCCTTTTACACTTTTCGATCTTTTAACTCCTAGAACCCTAAAAAAATCACTGTTTATCACTGATCTTGCACAAATTCATCTGCGTATCCTTGATTAATCATTCGTAACTCTCACATCTGTAAACTTTTTCTTCTTTTTGATTGTTTGATTTGATTATTGTCTTTTAATTTTTGTTTCCTTAGTTTCTCTCTTTTTCTTCCCGTATTTCTTTTAATTTGGTAGCTTAGGGTAGTTACTTTCTTGTTAAAGTTAGAATTAGGTAGTTAAAATCACTAGGCAAACACTTAGGGACTTTATTAGGTGTAAAATTGGACTTACAATAAATATTTCTTGAACCCTAAGTTAGTGCTGCTTCTGGGTACTCAGTGCGGACTGCGGAGGAATTTGTGCAGTCCGCGGTACCACAGTGTGGTCCGCAATGACATTTTGTGCGGACCGCATTGAAGAATGTTCAAAAACTTGATCTTCGAGGACCACGACCTCATTACATTTTGTGCGGTCCGCGGTGCCTCAATGCAGACCGCATTACCATTTTGTGCGGTCCGCAGAGCAAGTGTTCAGAGTGTGGGTAGTCTGAACCCCACCTCTATGCGGACTGCATTAGCATTTTGTGCGGTCCGCACTCTGCAACATTTGATACTGTCTACAACATTTTATTTCCTGTAACTGTGAACTTCACTGTCTTTCTGGATACTAACAAGTTTAATGACTGATATTTGCAGATAATGGTGAAACAAAGAGACAAGGGTTCTAAACAAGCTGGTAGAGGAGAATCCTCCCGGGGAGGGAAACAAAAGATTCTAAGATTGACTCCCTGAGCCCGGCAAAACATTAAAAACATGAGGAAACTCTTTAAAGATGCTGATAGGGCCATTGACCAGTCTGAGAGTGAATATGAGCCCTATCGGTATATATCTTCAGACTCAATCCTAGAGTACATCCCTGGCTGGCCGGAGAGAAACAGATTAAGAGACACTCTTCCACCTTCCCCCACTGCCCAAGCGTCAATAAATGTATCTTCTAGGTCGTCTGAGGGCTCAATTGAAGGCAGTGGGGATGAATACTCCACCTCTCCCTCAGCTTCATTATCTGAAGAGGGTATAGTAGGAGAAGATGAGGAAACAGGAGAAGAAGAGGTAGTAGGAGAAGGGGGTGAACCTCAGGTGGGAGGAATTGCTAGAACTAGAAAACTGGAGGTATGGCAAGACCGGTTTGTGAGTGAGGTAGCCTACCATAAATTCAGAGAATGGTGGCATGTGAGGAAATTGATTTTGGAGAGGAGTTTTGTTGATAAAGACCTCTTGCCTCACAACCCCAATGTAAGAAGACAGTTTAGAGAGAGAGTAGGCTGGGAGTATTTCTTAAACAACTGTGAGGATGCAAACGAGCACCTAGTCAAGGAATTCTACTCCAATGTTGCCCACATCAAGAAGGGCACCAAAGTGACCAAGGTGCGCAATTTGAAAGTGTTGTTTGATAGGAAAACAATAAATGACTACTTGGGCTTCGATGAGGAGGATGAGTCGCTGTATTTGGCAAAGATGGAATTAGGTGAGGAGGTCCGTCCTTGGTTGGCACAGTATCTGGTAATCCCAAGTACCACCCCCGATTGGATGAATGCAGGAGTGAAGATTTTGAGAAGAAGTTTGAATTTCGAGGCCAAGGGTGGGAAATATTCGTGTGCAGCAGATTGGACCCCACTACTCCTGAAAACTCACTCCCTCTTCACCGGGTATAATTGTAGCATCAATCATGGCAGGGTACCCGATTAACGTCGGGAAGGTGATGTCTTGGGTGATTACATAGCTAGGCAGTGCAGGTGATAGAAACTACCCATTCCCCAACTTTTTAACCATGTACTTCACGGACGTAAAGGTAGAAAAGCGGCCATTTGTTATCAAAGTGAAAGCAAAGGCCCCATTCCCATGGTACAACATGTAGGGTGATGGCAACCCTAAAAGCAAGAACTACAAGCGAACAGCCATTGCTTCAACTGGCCAGTCTGAAGAGTCAGTAGTGGTAATGGCTCCTACTCAGCCTTCGTCCACATCAACAAACTTGCCCCTAGTCCATCCACTTCAGTAGTTCCAAACATAACCTCTACCCCGGCCCACCCAGCGACTGCCCGCCGTCTGAGCCAAGCCCTTCTCAGAATCAACAATTAGATGCAGACAACTTCCTCTAAGTTTCCTGTCCTTACATCTACAGTGGCAGCTCAGTCGGCACTGCCGCCTTTACAGGTCCCACAATCTATTGAGGATGCCCTCAAGGATATCCTGGAAAACCAGAAGAAGATCCTAGACACTCAGAAAGTGCTTACAGAGGCTGTGGGTTCTCATGAAAAAGCTCTCAAGGATCTTGCTAGGGAGGCCAAGAAAATGAGAAAGACTCGGGCTTCCAAGGAGTCCGTGAAGGAGTTGAGGGTTGAGGTTGACAGGTTGAAGGCAGATCATTTGCCTTTGAATTTATTGCTATAGGACCCTATTCCAGCAGCTCATCCCTAGCCAGAGCAGTCCCAAAGGCCTCCTAAGAGGAAGAGGATGATTCCCCGAGTAGATGATGCAGTCATCCAGTTGGCAGACCCATCGGAAACCTCCTCCAGTCAGCCACATGATGCAGCCCAGGAGACTGTCCAGGTCCAGGCCCAGGTCCCAGAAGCAGAGTAGCAGGCTATAGGTAACCAATCTGAGGTTCCCGAGCATATTAAATACCTAGGGACCACTCAGGATCCCATGTAGACAGATGGGCCATAGGGAGTCTCTATATCCTTTCCCTTTTATTTTTGGTGCTTATTTGGTTTAGTTGGCATTGAGGACAATGCCAGCTTTCATTTGAAGGGGTAGGCCCTACATTGATTTGTTGGATGATTGTATATATTTGACAGTTTTTATGCTTTCTTTATTTTCCATCTTTGGTATGTATATAATTTTAGCACTTTTTTACATTTTTCGTACTTTTTACTTTGGGCTTGTATATAAAGTTTATGTTATATTGAATATATTCATCCCCTCTATTGTATATTCGATTAAATCCCCTCTTGTAAATATTCATTTTACTTTCCGCATTTTTCTTTTCCGTAGCTTCTTATTTATGTTCGTAGCTTCTTGTTTTGAACGTTTGCAATAAGCCTTTGGTTTTCTTAATGCCACGGTTCTTTCCAAAGGTGGAGTTTGTGTGAACCGGGTGGCTCTTCCCAATGATAGATGGCGTCACAACCTTTTTAAGGGTTTGAGTCTGTTTTTCTTTTTGCTTTTAGTAGTTATTGGTAAGGGTGCCTCAAGCAAAGCTTCACTTGGACCTAGCACATTTGCCTTTGATCTCATGGTCAAAAACAAATCGTTGTGTTTAGGATGGTGAAAATCGTGACCTTGAGACTCTTGTGTTGACCGATAATCATCAAGTGGTTTTCCGGGACGATTGTGTGCTCAAATCTTATCTAAGGTCATTGTGGGCCCCCAACTCTATGTCTTTAGCGATCCCATAGCTTGTGTGGTGAGAAATTGCATTGCAAGTCCAAGTTCCAAGCCATTGGTCTAGAACTTGCCCTGAATGTTTGTTGAGGAGAAATTCTAAGTGAATTTAGACTTGAGACAAGATTATAGGCTCTCCTTGATCCAAATGATATCTTGAACACGTCCATAGCCTACCAAGGATAAAATCCCTAGTCAACCCTTTTGAGCCTTAGACCTTTTTCCTTCAAGAACCATAATACAAGACTTTACCCGTTCTAAAAGACACCCTCTCTTGGCACCCAATCTTTCCTTAGCACATGGAAAAAGTTTAAGTTTAGGGGAAGAGACGAGGATGGCAACAAAGTAATAAAAAGGTACAAATGAAGAAAAGGAAAGGCAATGAAAAAGAAAGAAAAGTAAAAAGACAAAAAGAATGCTCAATGTAGAATTGAATAAAAAGGGATTCAAGAAAAGCAAAGAATGAAAGGTGTGGAAAATTGAGAAAGGAGAAAAGAATTGAAATGTATAAGAAAGAGTGACAGTGTGTCTCTAACCCCTTAGAAAGAAGTGAAAAGACTCAAAAAGTCAAGTGAATGTGTGCCAAAATGAAACAAAAGAAGTGCTTGAGGGAAGATGGAATCTACTTAGACCAAATATTGCCTACCCGGAACCAAAAGCATTCACTATGTCTCCACAAAAGCCCTATATGATCTTGAGTTGAATAAAACTTACATTAGTGGTGACTCACATAAGGGGCAAGCATATGGTACTTAGAGCCGGACTTGTGAATTTTCCTTGAGAGAGATGAGTGAATTTCCATTAACCTCGTTCTGAGTGCCACTATTCTAAAGGTGAGGTTTGCTTAGGGAGAGCTGAGGATGTGTGTGTTTGGGTTCCACGATGACCAAAGTAATAGAAAGAGTTCTTTGATATGGTGAATCAACTCTTGATGCTCTTTTGTCGCACTTAATCCATGGTGTTTCAAAAGGTAAATGTAGTTAATGATCCATTTGTATTAAGGGAAATTGTTAGTCCCAATTGAGTTGATCCTTGCATCTATTACTAATCTGTTTGATTCTTTATTCTTAGTGAAAAAATCGTAAAAGATGGCGGCTAACAATGTCAACATCACACACAAAGTTGAGGCACAAAAAAATCTATCTCAACATGAGGATTCGATCAGCAACACCCGTTACGAGAAAGACATAGCCACGTCAGTTCATGGCGGGCAATATCCCTGACACGTATGGGAGGTGATAACTAGGGATTTTGATACATTTTATACTCCTTCATGCTTAAGTTTTGATTAGAAATATGTACAAAATAATCCCAAAGGCTCACAAGTTGTGCTTGATTGTAGGTTTGATCAATATGGTGACAAGATGTAAAAGATCAGCTCAAAAAGGAGTGAAACTTGCACAAGTATCAAGAAAAGACAAAGCTCAGGCAAAATAGGGCTAGTGCGGCCGCACACCATTTTGTGCGGCCCGCACAAGTGAGGTTCAGAGAGGAGGCTATTCAGGCAAAAAGGCAATGCGGCTGCACGAGGTTTTGTGCAGTCCACACTGAGATCAATGCAGCCGCACTCGTTTTAGTGCGGTCCGCAGAGCTAAGGTTCAGAGAGTAGCCAATTCCAAATTTGAAGCCCAATGCGGTCCGCGCTTCATTTTATGCGGACCACACTAGAAGCCATCGCAGCCCCACTCGATTCTGTGCAGTCCGTATTGCCCGAGTTCAGAGAGCCGTTTATTCAAGTTCAGAGCCCTAGTGCGGCCGCACTAACCCCGCCGAGGTGTTTTTGTCCAAATTTTTAGCTTAGTATAAATAACTTATTATTCCATTTTTAGGTCATCAGATAGTTTGTACTGAAGGCTGCACTCGTGACTTTGATATTTTTAGCTATTTTGAGTAAGTTTAGCTTCATTTCAATATTGAATCTTCAAGTTTAATTTAGCAATTAATTAATATGATTTTTTCTTCATCTATTTCGTTGTTTTCTTCTCTAATTATGAGTAGTTAAACCCATATGCTAGGGTTGTGGCTCAACCCTAGTATGGGTAATTGATGGGTCTTGTGTGTTAGGGCTTGATTGACCATGGGTGTTTGATATTTGGACTAATTTCATGTTTGATTGCTGAATTAGTGGTTGCAAACACTAGTTTGTGTTTAGTTGATTTTGGCTCTTCTTGAGAAAGAGAGCCTAAGTCTCTGAAATTGGTCCAACAAGGAATTGGGGCGTACTCAAGAGATTGATAGCCCCAATTAAAGGGTTAAACCTAGAGATAGTAATACCCAACTTGAACCTTGATTGCTTGCGCAAATTTGCATACCCAATTGGTCTTGAGAAAGTCAATTCGGGCAAAATCACTCGAACTACCGAGAGGTGTAGAGTGAGTAGACTCGTGCAATGGTTAAATCATACTCCCCAAATGTGACAATCATGCCTTAGACTCAAGTATCCGTCAATTGACCACCTAGGCGAAAGTCACTACCCTAGAGCCTTTTATCCATTTGAACAATTCGCAATAGTTTAATCTTAGCTTATTTCAGTTTAATTGATCATTGTAGTTCTATACAATTAGAAGTAAAACAAAAACCCAAAAATATTTAGAAGTGCAATTAAGAGCAAATACACATTTCCACTTTAGACAGACACCCGACTCCAACTTCTAGCTCCCTGTGGAAATCGATCTCGACCTTAATCAGGCAAAAACTGCTTCGACCTCTATCGCTACTCAATAGTAGTGTAGGGTTGGCCACAATCAATTACCCTCCTCTTAATAGTTATATAAGCGATTTTGTTGCAGAAATAGTGAGGATCTTGAGAGAACACCAAAAGGCCATCATGCGCAATCTCTCACGACAAGACCATGCCATGAAAGAATTTAGGGAAGCATTATCGCGGTGCTTCCAACAACACGAATGGAAGAGGTCCAGTTATTCCCGGTGCTCCCGTGAATTAAACAGCGCAAAGGGTTGATAACAACACCTCGAGGGGTGAGGTCGGCTTTGATGGGGCCAGGGGGATCAGCAACAAATCTGGTAACAACAACAGTAAGGATCCCTTCAAAACTAAGCTCATGCGATTTATGAGGAAAAATAAACGACCGAATGGATCGAATTCTAGGTGCGCTACCAGTGCTGAAGAGATCGGACTCAATGAAATACACCTAGTTAACGTTCATGATGAGCACAACATCCGAGTTAATTCCAAAGTAGTTCAAGATGCTGGATATACCAAAATATGATGTGACTTCGAACCCTCAGGAGCACATCACTACCTATACAACGGTGGTGAAGGAAAATGACTTGGCCCCACACGAGATTGAATCAGTCCTGCTAAAGAAATTCGGAGAGCCCCCACGAAGGGGGCCCTAGCATACTCACTTTCACCCTAACACTCAATAGATTCCTTTGAAATGCTCACGGACCCTTTCATCAAGGCCCATGTCGGGGCCAGGAAGGTCTAGGCCCGGAAGTCAGACATATTTAGAATTTTACAAGGAGAGTCCGAGTTGCTGCTTGAGTTCATGACTAGGTTTTAGAAAGAGAGGATGATACTACCAGTCATGCCAAATGAATGGGCAGTTGAGGCATTTACTAAAGGGCTAAACCCAAGGAGCTCTAGCGCCTCGCAAAAACTGAAAGAAATCATGCTCGAGTTCAAGGAAACTACATGGGCGGATGTCCATAACAAGTACGAACTAAAGATTAGAATAGAAGATGATCAGTTCGGGTTCCCGGCATCAGCTAAGGAATGAGATCGAGAAAAGAATAGGAATAAATCAAAGGATGATTTTGATGTAGATTAGTGATCTTCTGAAGGCAGGTTTCTATCTTGCGAAAGGGCCGGAGGACGCGGTCGAGAATTCCGATCAGCGGATAGGTTCGCTTCCGATAGAATAATTGACCACGACCGAAACAACAGGTCATTGCAAGACAAAGAGGTATCGGGTTCCCAGGATTCCACCTACCCAGGCTGTCCGAGTACAATTTTTATGTTGGCATAGTCTAATTGGCATCGGTAATGAGGAACATCAAGGAAGCACGGTTCCCAGTGTCACACCTCATTTTTGCGCGCCCGCCCCGAAGGGTAAATGCACGAGGGAGTTTTTCCATTTTTAAGTGACAGTATTCGAAATGGGATTATTTATTTAATTCAGAGTCACCACTTGGGAAAGGTTTGGCTTTTGGTGTCCCAAGTCACCGGTTTATCTTGAATCCCAAATCGAGGAAATTTTTGACTTTCCAAATGAAGTCTGCGAACCAGAAATTCTAAGTAAGGAATTCTGTTGACTCGAGGGAAGGTGTTAGGCACCCCCGAATCCCGTGGTTCTAGCACGGTCGCTTAAATTGTTATAATGGCTAAATATCTGATTTTTTAATACATGTCATGACTTGTGTGCTTTTATTAAGTTTAAACCGCTTGTATTATCATTTGTCTTTTATGGAATTGCAACATCGTGAAAATGTATCTCGGACCACGTCGCAATCAATGCGCTCGTGGTTGTTAATACATTCAGACTTCGTTGAGATTTGGATTTGGGTCACATAAATGCGCACCCGAGTTTTAAGAAGGTAATTTAATTAAATCGCGCCTAAAGAGTCTAACGCATTATTATCTTTGGGGAAGACAGTGAAAATTCACTAAATAGTTCATCCCGAGAAATCTACATATTTATTACGACCAATTATTGAGGGCCCCGCGATTTGCATTTTTTATTTGGCGAGGCTCGTCTCATTTTTATTCTTTAAGGATAAAACCTAACAGTGGCTACATTTCTCTATTATGTTCGTCTCTAAAAATGAAAGAGGAAAATATACGCTAATTAGATTACATGCTTGGCCAGCATCGGCCTCTTATTAATTATTAGATTACAAAGGATATTAATGGAAAATTGCACTTGAATTTGTAAGGCGGGGGGATTATTTCGTGCCTTATTCTATAATTGAACATTACCAAATGGAAAACGAAATTACAAATAAAATGTGGAATTGACAAACGCTATTGTTGAAACAAACAAATTATTCTTTAACTAATTTAGGCTCCACATTATTAGACGAATTGAAACATTGGAACTAATTATTATTTTTTTCTAAAAAAAAATTAATCGAAAATGAATCAACCTTGACTACCAACACATTCGAGGGTTGTTAAACTTAATCGACACTTTGAAAATCTATTACATTTAAAGGAACTCTAACAAACCTTGTTCGAAATCAACTTATGCCTATTAAACTAACTACGTGAGTTATTAATGGATTCCCTTAAACATGAATTGAATTACGGCTCACGGTCTAGGAATAAGGTATCTAATGTTGTATGAACCTGAATCATATTAAACTATACTACGGAGCTGTATTAATGCCAATTCCAAGTTACGCCAGCCCAAAACAAATAAAAAAACTAAATATAGATGAAATCGATATTAGTCCACTACTCGACTGTTTAACTATTAATTGTAAGATAATGGATCTAAAACTAGTTAATTCTGTTGTTATAGCTTTCATTTAAACTAGTAACGTTATTAAAGTTATTGACTAAACAAAATTTAGCAGAACTAGATAGTTCATTAACAAGCCAAAACCAAATCACATTATACAGTTTATCTTCCCAAACGGTATCGAACAAAAGTAAACTTAAATTAATTACACATCAACTAGTGTCTATTTTTTGAAAACACAGATGCGGGGTAAACTACATATGCACAAATGTGAAAGCCAAAGCATGAATACTTCTATTTTTTAATCTTTCAACTCAAAATTACATCATAGCTTGGTTCGAATGTGTACCTGAATTGAAAAGTGAGAAGAAGATGAAGATCAGTGAAGTAGCAGTAGTATAGCGACAACAGGTTCAGCAACACAGTGAAATCTCTTAATCAATCGAGATTAGTGACAGAAATTCCAAGCAGCAGAGGCGAGCCAAACCAAATTTCAGAATGGTTTCGAGAACCAAATAGAGTTGCAGAGATTACTCCAAACAAAACAATATGCTCAACAAAATGAATCCAACACCCCACAAGCCAAACCCAAATGAAACAGAACAAATAGAATGACTTGCTACTAAGGTTCGAATGAGTCCAATGACTCCAAACTTCTAGTACTGGACAGGGTTTCTCCTTCGAAAACCAAAGAAACAATGTTCTGGTCTTTTAAAAGATATAGGAGCTAAACTTCCAATTGGTAATTGAAAACAAATTCAAATAAGAGAAAGCAATCAAGCCGTATTTTTTCTTTTTTCTCCCAGAAGCCCCCTTTCCTAGAAGAACCTCCCTTCAAAGACAGGCTGCCCAGGGCTTAAAAATAAACCCCAAAGGCTGTCATCTCCACTTAGGATTGTCTAGGCATGGGGTTTTCTTCTACTTTAATCTGCTGAAATTCAAAAATGCAGTGGATATCCTATTGTACAGCAGGTTCCACTACTATTCTCATGTGCATTTTCAGCTTTTTATCATCAAGCCCATGTTGTTACTGATTTCCAGCTGCTAAAGGTGATTAACATATCATCAATCCCACTATTGGTCAATTAATTTCATTAGTTTAATTAATATTTTAGTACCTTACTATCAGCTCACTTGCCTTTAAGCAATTCAGAACCTTTAAAACCCCAGAATAACCTTGAAACTCCTGTGATTTATTGTATTACCCTTAAGCTTAGAAGTTTGAGGTTATAGTCTATATAGACTTAACTCCTAAGACTGGTTTTAGGTTAGCTTACAATTCTACAGCTACAACCAATTCCTTCATTTATTGATTCACACTCAGTCAAACAGGGAAGTTACTCTAATGGAATGAGTAGGTCATATTGGGAACCAATCCTGACCAAATCAAAACCCAAGGATCAAACAGGCAATTGAGAAGGCAAACAAGGATAAAAAATAGGCTGAAACCAACACATTGATATGAGTTCTTAACACAAAGAAAGGAGTCATGCTAGAAATCCTACTGGAATGGGCAGCCTCATGTTTTTCTAGTTTTCAAGTGAGTTTAGTTGACGATACTTACTTAATTGACCATACGAGCTACAATAGATAGCTAACAACCAATAAAATATATCAAACAGGTCATCAGATGGCTTTCAGTGACTTCAGATGCAACATGGGATTTTAAACACGACCTTAACTATCCTATAATTCAAAACAACTTGGACATATAATTCACTGTAAGTACAAGTAACAAGTATTCAGTAGAAAAATGACTATATAAAAGGTCTTTATGAAGACGGGAAGAATTGAAAGAAGATAAAAATAAAAAATCAAACCAGCCAACTAATCATACAAGCAAACACAAATACAAACAAAAGCAGGAGGGAAAGAAACTTATCTCGGAAGATCAAGAATAAAATGAACCAGGCCTGAACTGGACTCGACCTCTTTTGAGGTCGAATGGACCTTAATCGAAGTGTTCTCAACTGAGAACACCTCGATTAAGGTCTATTAAACCTCAACCCTTCACTTAATTGGACAAAACCCCAGGTTTTGGATTTCAAGGGTTCTCAGGGCTCAGATTTGGGGTGCGAGCTTTTCTGGTTAGATTCGAACCAAACCAAGCTTGGTTTGGTCACGAGGGAGGTCAGGGGAGTAACCGGTATGCATTTGGAGTGGTTTGGCACAGGTTGGGGTTTGGCTCAAATCTTCAAATGAAGATTCGAGACGATGGGGGAAGATTTGAGACCAACGGTTTGCAGATCCGTGTCCAGGGGGTCGAGGTGCACTAGGGGTGTTAATCTGGTGGTCACCGACATTGTTGCCGCCGGGTTTATGGTGAGGGAACGGAAGGGCGGCGCTAGGGTTCTTGAGGGTGTTTGGGAAAGAGACGATGATGAGGGAGGGGGGTCTGGCTTAGGGGGCGTGGGGGTAAGGGATTGGGTTTATATAGTTAGGGGAAAACTTAATCTAGGCTGTTAGATCATCAAAAATCAATGGCCTGGATTGATCAGCTTAAATGGAAACGACGCCGTATGGGTTAAGTGAGACTGGTGGGTCTCTGGGTGAGACGGGTCGGGTTAAAACGTGGGTATGGAGATGTGATCTTGGCCGTTGATCAATTTGAGATCAACGGCTCAGATCAAGTACGATCAAAACGACGCCGTCTGGACATCCCTGAGATTAGCTGATCTGGACCGGGCAAGATAATGCTTTGGGCCTAATTTGGGTCCAATTTGAACGGCCCAATTCTGATTTATTCCAATTTCAAACTCATTTCTTTTCTTTTCTATTTCTAATTAAAATCTGAATTTACAAAAAATCCTAAAAAATAAATTATAATATATATATATATATATATATATATATATATATATATATATATATATATATATATATATATATATATATATATATATATATATGTAAAATTAAAATTATATCACAAGACATTAATTGATTTTTTAGTAATAATTAACACACAATATCATATATTAATTAAACAAAAATCAACCTTTAAACGATGGAATGACAAAATTACCAAAGATAATATTTTTGTGATTTTTTATTCATTCAAAACCAAATACGATTTAATTAATTCCTAATAGTAGAACAAAATCCTAAATTTACACGCGACATATATTTTTGTATTTTTAATTGATAAAACTAAACAATCACAGATAAAAACTACAAATAACTACCAAAAATGCCACGCAAATTCTAAAAATTGTACAACAAGACAAATTGTTTTATTTTTCGATTTCTTTTGGAGTAATTGTCATGTAAACAAAAATCACGTGCTCACACCCAGGGCCGATGAGATCTGACCCTGGCCAAAGGGATCCTAATCTACGATGCGAGTAACATGGGACTAACGGTCACCGAACTAGGGACTGCCGACATATCTGCGTGGAGGTGGCAACGTTGTTGAAAAATGGCCATCTTAGAGAGTTCTTAAGCGATCGGGCTAAGAATAATTACGGACACACTCGAGACAATGTATATCCCTTGAAGATAGGGAAAGACCCTTCCCGACTAACCATTAACATAATTTTTGGGGGAAACAACGTCAACGGTGTAACCTTCTCGGCAACAAAAAAGACAAAGGTATCAGTGACTCATAGTAAGAGACTCCGGGAAGTCTCCGAGGACGAAATCACCTTTACAGAAGAAGACTCCAATGGACTTACTGTTAATTTCTCTTAACATTCTAGATTTTAAAATTAAACGTGTTTTGGTGGACACAAGAAGTTCAGCCAATATCAGTCAATGGAGATTGCTAGAGGAAGTCAAGGTAACCGGTAGAATCATTCTAGAAACAAAACTCCTTGTCGTGTTTAATTTAGCAAGTGTGACAACCCAAGGGGAGATCTTGTTGCCCACGAACGGCGAAAGGGTCATAAGGACTACCTTGTTTGAAGTAGTAGATGGCGACATGGGTTACAACATAATTCTTGGCAGACTATGGCTACACGAGATGAAGGTTGTACCATCAACATATAACCAACTTTTGAAATTCCCAACTCCGGATGGAATCAGACAAATAATAGGAGATCAACCGACAGCTACGAAGATGAAACCGGTCTCGGTATCCAGCAGTAGAGAGAAGAAACACGCAGCATAGAAATTACAGGAACCAGTGGCCCCTCCCAATCCAAACGAAGGCGTTTAAAGGGAGGAGCCATCAGAGTCCCACTAGGTACCAAGGTATTTTCAGGTACCAGAAGAAATGGGCACGACCAAATCCACGGCGGAAGAACTCAAACAAGTGGCATTGTTCGAAAAGTTTCTAGAGAGGAAGTTCCACTTGGGGACAGGACTAAACCCCGTGCTCAGGTTGGGATTTATAGAATTTCTTAAAACTAACATTAATTGTTTTGCATGGTCGCACACGGATATGATAGGGATCCGCTAGAGGTAGTCGTGCACAAGCTAAGTCTGGACCCCAGCATCCTACTGGTAAGGCAAAAGAAAAGCCCAATAGCTGAAGTCAGAAACAGGTTTGTTGGAGAAGAGGTAACTAGATTGCTAGATATAGGTTCAATCCGGGAAGTACAATATCTCGACTGGCTAGCTAACATAGTAATAGTTCCAAAAAAGAATAATAAATTTTGTATCTGCATAGATTATAAAGATCTAAATAAGGCGTGCCCAAAAGTCTCGTTCCATTGCCAAACATTGATCAAATGATTGATAAAACAACCGGACACGAGTTGATGAGTTTCCTCGATGCCTATTCCGGGTACAACCAAATTAAGATGAACCTGGAGAATCAGGAAAAAACATCGTTCATAACAAACTTTAGCATGCATTGCTACAATGTGATGCCTTTCAGGCTTAAAAATGCTGGAGCCACTTATCAGAGGCTTGTGAGCAAAATGTTCGAAAAGCAAATAGGGAAAACAATTGAAGTGTACATAGATTATATGATGGTTAAGTATTTGAATGCATGTGACCATTTGAAACACCTCTAGGAAACATATGACATCATAAGGAAGCGTAACATGAATATTAACCCCAAAAATGTGCTTTCAAAGTCATCTCCGATAATGTTTTGGGTTTTCTGGTGTTACAAAGGGGGATCAAAGTTAATCTCGACAAGACTAAAGCCATCTAGGACATTCTGGACCAGCTGACCAATGTAAAAGAAGTCCAAGACTCATCGGATGACTGGCTGCTTTAAGTAGGTTCATTTTTCGGTCTTCCAAAAAATTTCATCACTTCTTCTCACTTCTGAAGAAGAAGAAGAAGAACAACAACATCGAGTAGACTCCAGAATGCCAACAGGCTCTAAAAGACCTGAAACGCTATCTATCAAGCCTTCCATTACTATCAAAATTGGAGGAAGGCGAACAATTGCTAATATACTTAGCGGCCTCGGATGTAGTGGTAAGTACTGTTCTAGTCCAGGAAGATGAAGGAACACAATCTCCTATCTATTACGTTAGAAAAAGTTTATTGGGAGCATAAACTCATTATCCGCACCTCAAGAAACTAGCCTTAGCTTTCGTAGTCGCTGCTCAAAAGCTTAGGCCTTAATTTTAGTGCCATCCGATAGTCGTGGTGACTACCTTTCCCTTGTGGAATATCCTTCATAAACCTAAGTTGTCAGGTAGGTAGGCCAAATGGGCAGTCGAAATTACTGAATTTGATATCAAATATAAACTCAGGACTGCAATCAAATCACAAGTTTTGGCCAACTTCGTGGCCGATTTCAGTCCCAAGCTACAAAGGAAGCGGTGTTGGTGTCGGAAATGACATTGGGAGTTTGGACCTTGTTCATGAACAGAGCTTCCAATGTGAAAGGGTTCAAACTCGGGGTAATCTTAATCACGCACTCGGGAGAAGTCTTGAAGCAAGCCATAAAAACTATTTCCTTGACTAACAATGAAGCTGAATATGAGGCTTTGATTGCAGGACTTGAACTGGCCCAGGGACTAGACTTCGGGGTCATTGAAATCAAATGCGATTCCCAACTGGTGGTAAATCAAGTATATGGAATCTTCAACACTAAGGAGGACCACATGCAACAATATGTGGTGAAAGTTCAAACTCTTCTCGCACAGTTTAGGAAATGGTCAATCAGCCAATCCCAAGAGATAAAAACGTAGAAGCAGATATACTGGCCAATCTGGGCTCGTCCATAGAAATGAAAGGATCAGATTCTAGTACGGTCATACAACTCATGTACTCGGTACTGGATGTGGACGATTATTATGAAGTAAATACAACTAACATAGTCTGGGACTAGAGAAATGATATCATCGACTACCTTGAGCACGACAAGTTGCCCGAAGACCCGAAGGCATCCCGGGCACTCCGCACCAAAGCAACTCGTTACAGCTTTTGGGAGTACAGTTATACAAAAGGTCATTCCCAAGCCCATTGCCCCGATGCTTAGGAGCCTCCGAAGATAATTACATCATAAGAGAATTTCATGAAAGAATTTGTTGGAATCATTCAGGAGCAGATACGTTGGTGTTAAAATTAGTTAGGGTAGGATACTATTGGCCCCGAATGGAACAAGACGTTATGTGATTCATTCATAAATACGACAAGTGTAAATGCAATGCTCCGTTAGTGCACAACCGACAAAACTGCTACATTTGGTACTATCTCTATGGCCATTCATGAAATGAGGGATGGATATAGTCGGTCCGCTGCCACTAGCTCCCGGGAAGGTGAAGTTTCTTTTGATTTTAACTGATTACTTCACTTAGTGGGTTGAAGTATGTCCTTACCAAAAAATAGGCGAGCGCGAAGTGGCCGATTTCCTATGGGAATACATAATCTCTCAATTTGGAATACCGAAGAAGATTTCCTACGACAGCAAGCCACAATTCATAGGCTTAACGGTCACAAAATTCCTTGAAAACTTGAAGATTAAAATAATCACATATTTGTTATATCACTCGAGCGCAAATGGGAAGGTAGAATCAACCAATAAGGTGATTATTCAAAACCTCAAAAAGTAGTTGGAAAAAGACAAAGGCAAGTGGCCCGAAGAGTTATCGGGAGTGTTTTAGACATACCGGAACACAACCAAGTCAAACACAGGAAAGACACCTTTCTCTCTCATATATGAAGCAGAAGCTCTGATCCGGTGGAAGTAGGAGAACCAACCTTGTGATATTTTTGGGCGGACAAAGAAACAAACAACGAAGCATTGCTAGTCAAATTGGAGCTGCATGACGAATGTAGGGACTTTGCGCACAAAAGGATGGTGGCCCAGAAACAAAGAATGGAAAAGGTACTATAATCAAATGGCCAATCCCTGCTATTTCAAAGTGGGAGACTTGGTTCTAAGAAAAGTGACTCAAAACATCTGGGAGCTCAACGCAGGAAAGTTGGGTCCGACATGGGAATGCCCCTACTGGGCTTCAACTGTCACTGGGAAATGATCATACGAACTAGAAAACCAAGATTGAGTCAAATTTTCAAGAAACTGGAATATGGCTTACCTCAAAAGTTATTACTACTGATGGGCATCACTTGTACTGAAAGTATGTGCTGCACTCTTTTTTCCTTCGCCTAATTTTTGTCTCAAATGGGTTTTTCTGGCAAGGTTGTTAACGAGGCAGCAATAAAAAATATAATACAAATAAAACATCATCATCAAGGATAAGACCTTTAAATAACAAGGCATTGAAGCAGCAAACCACTACAGGATGGTTAAATAGTCTTTGGCTAGGGGAATAATTCCTAATAGGAAACAAAATTTGTCATCGGACCAAAAGCTATTCAACCATTCATGAGTGCTCTTTCCTACAAGCCATTAGGAGATGGTTAGATAATCTTTTTCTCGATAGCAAAATTCCTAACGGGAGTCGAAGCTTGCTATCGAATGAAAAGATTATCCAACCATTCACTAGTGAAATCCTGAAATGAGCAAAACTCCAGTGTTTCAGTTCGCATTCTTCGTATTTGAATACTGAGGGGGGGATAATATAAGAATATGGAAACATGATTGCCATAGAAATTAGGACTACGCAATCCGGGAACAAATATCTCATTGGGATTAGGGACTGCACAGCCAGCCCCGTAGAAACAAGTTGTATAAATTAACCACATGTAATGGCAATTTCTTTTCTTTCGGCAAAATGAATGCTTATGCACTTTTGAGGATAGGAAAAATAAAATCCTTCTATTTTCATCTTGTTTCTTGTCCAAACGATGAATTTATCATTTGAAAGTTAATCAAGTACTTCAAATGCTAGTGCCAGAATAAAAAATAGGCGTCCTCTTCAAGAGCTCTATAAATATAAGAGGGCCTTCTCTTATGAAACCCTCATAGTAAAGGGTTGGTTCCAGAAGAATTTATGCTCGAAACCCAAATGCTATTGGGGGTAAGATGCACCCGAAGCCTTGCATAATTCGATGCAAAAAAGTAAACTTTGCACAATGCTTAAACAAAAAGCACTTTTATTTATCAAACATGCCAAGAAATACAGATACAAAAATACAAAGAAAAAAGAAAATAACAAATAAAAAGTGAGAAAAAAGCTAAACTATATCGCCCCCAAAACTTGGGGGAAGAGGAACATCAGCGCCCCTAGGAGAATTAGGAAGATCTGTTGTTGGCTCGGGATCTTGCCTTTATAGTTATTCTCCTTAAGTTCCTATTCGGATCCTGAGAACTCAAAACCAAAACCAGAAGAGTCAGTTGCATCAGGCTAAACTAGGAGGCATCTTCGAGTAGTTAACTCTAGCCCTCGGGCCTTGGAGATTTCATCGTCAATATCAATGACCCCGCTTTGGACTCTTCCAAGGATTTTATCCTCATGCTATACATCCACTCAACATTGTAGTTCTGATTTAGGCCGATCAACTTCGTCCAAAACTCCATCCCATTTGGATCCCGTGGCTCTAAGGCTAAGATCAATATCATGGATAATGGTTATATGAACCTTATTATGTTCCATGATCCTATTATACATATCCTCCATCTAGGCATGCTTCTCCTTGCAGCAAGAGCCTTTTCAACTTTGGAGTTCAAGACTGCCTCTAAATTATTCGCTCTCTCGGTGGAGCTAGATTCGCACTCGGCAATAGCGAGCATAACATCTTGGACCTCAGTCTGCTCACACTATTGCAACCGAGCCTCTAACTTACTTGCCTTAGCAACTTTTGCTTCTAGTACCGGGAGACGAGAATCGATTTGGTTCCTCTAGGCTAGCAAGTAATACCGCTCGGACCTAAGCCCTTCTTCCCATGATATGGGGACTAGGGAGAAGGGACATCCTCCTATCGGGCATCTACGGCCGGTGGGGTGATGTAGAAGTTGTTGGTGATGAAGGCATGACCGGCGTAGAAAAAGATGAAGCTGATGGTATTGTGGGTCGAGAAGTAGTTGTGCAGAGGTAGTGTTGATTGTTGGTTGCTCACCAACCGAAGGTGGAAGAGGCCCGATACTCAACTGATAGTATTGTGAGTAGTAACTGGGACCGAAAAGGGAGAATTGGCATTCTCCACCAATTAAAACTCTCCATAGAGTGCTGGGTCATTGTCCTCAGTTGGGGTTATAAGCTCTTCAAATTGAACATTCTGTTGAGCTTATAATGGTTGTTGTCTCATTTGTAGGGAAGACCATTCATCACTAGCTTCCCCATCATCGTCAATAACCATAGTGGCTATGGCTAGCTCAGGTGCAGTTTTCTTTACCTTTTTACACTTGCCCTCAGTTGAGGTAGAGCATCATCTTTTTGTTGCTTGATCTCCGGACGGGGACTCCAAGAGGAAGCACTTGCACTAGAAGCAGGACCGGGGGCACCAGTTTGGGTAAGAGCCTCCGTCAACAACCTCAGAGCCTCTGCGAGATCAACCAAAACATCCTCCTCAGGGATGGAAATAGAACCCTGATGGAGACCTAAACCAAACAGAAAGGTAGGGTTAGGTAGTTTCTTATGTACAAATATGAAATGAGAATCAATTTTACGAGTTAGTTTTCCATAATTCTGAAAGTATATGGGGAGGGGGGCTGAATTGTACATTTTTCTTTTTATACTCTAAGTAGTTGACTAGTTACTAATTAATAGACTGAAGGTGAGAACAGAATATAAGTAAAGCAGGAATAAAATATAGGAATTAAAGACATCGGGATTTTTATACTGGTTCGGATTCAATGTGAACCTTACGTCCAGTCTCCTTGGGTTGCAGGGGTGTTCTCTCTCAGTATTTGAATTTTCTCGATTACAAGAGAGTTGTTGTAGCTTTACACCAATAGCTTAGTCACTCTGTTACTTCTCGCTTCTTGATACAATGCCTCACCAGTGTTCATCTCTTTTTCTTCTCTCTCTAATTACACAACAAATCTAAAGAGAACTATAATACTTGTTTGGAGTAGAACAAAAAGAGTGATAGTAGTTCGTTCAAAGCATGTGCTCCTCGTTTGGCACACTTTGTTTTATACTTGAACTTATTGGCTTTGGAGAATCTTTTATAGACCCTTGAAGAGATTTGCAGTCCCAAGGAAATTAATTCTCAGAATTGAATCTATTGCAATTCATTCCATGATTAGATAGAGGGATTCCATAGAAGATCCATGACTGTCGTTCATTTCCTTATAAATTCTCCTTAAGTTGTTCCTTGATTCATGGGATTGATAGCCTTCCTTTATTGACACATATCCTCAATAATCAGGGCAGTGAGAGATCTTGATCCTTCCTTTATTGACGTCTATCTTTAGCAATCGGGGCAGTGGAAAATCTTTGACCTTCAATCATTAGCCTTCCTTACTTGCTTTTGTTGACATATCTTTGCCTTGATTCTTTTAGTTCTTCCTTTCTCAAATTCATCCATACTTGAATGATAGATTTTCTTGAGTCCTTCATTTTATACCTTGTGATTTTGCACCATTGTAATATATTTTTTTCATCACTGAAAATTATATTTAACAATCGCCGCCTTTTTTATGATGACAAAATAACATATAAAAGCAGTTTACTTCCCTATTATAGTTTATGCTTGTTTTGTTGTAGTCGACTTCTTAGTTGAATTCCATGATGTGGTAGTTGAATCCATCTCAAAAGGTGTCACTGTTTGTCCTGCACTTGTAACCTCAAGTACTACAATTGACTCCCCCTCAAAAAGTGTTGCTATTTATCCTGCACTATAATTTAACCTTTTCTCCCCCTTTTGGCATCAGCAAAAAGGGGATATACACATGTATGACAACAAAATAATGCAGACAGAGGCAAGCAATTTAGGCAAATATGGGTAGTTATATGCATGCAGAGTTAATAACAAAAACAACAAAAATCCAACGACTGGTTAACAGTCAGAAACGGCAAAAAAGATATATTGTCTGAAGTATCCACAACTAACGACGCAAGAAGTAAGTGAGAGTATTACAAATCACCTCCTTTGGATGATAAAAGCTGGCATTTGCTAAAATTTACACCCCATCAATCCTATCACGTACTTCCTTGAAGGCTTTGACTGCATTTTCTGCTAACTTGAGAATTTTGACCCTTATCTTTGAAATATCGGAATTGGTATCTTTGGAGATGACATGAATGTCTCTACCAGCAGATTGAGTTGCAACAAGAAGGTCCTTGATAATGGTCAGCTTGTTGTCAATGGTAGTTAATTTTTTTACAAGATTAGGATCATTTACACTATAATGGGAACCAGAGGCTTTGACCTTTGAATCACGCTGAATATTCTTGAATTCTCCCTAATGTTTCTTCACCCAAGAACCCTTAACACACACATACCCCATACTGGCAAAGGCTCTAGAGTTGTAGGATTTGGTGACATAGACAAAAGGGTATTCTGAGATAGAGATATTATGGGCTTCCAAAAGATGGGTGATAACCATACCATATGGTAGACTGGTGGGGTAATCAGCACTTTCAATCATAAAATTTATAACCCATGAGGAAAACCTGATTTTAAGATTGGTTATTAGACAGTAAACAAGAAAAGTGTCTCATTGAGAGAAAATAGAGAATGAGCCAGTGCGAGGAAGAAGATTAGTTGTGAAAATGTGGGCCAGAACTCAGGTATCAGAGCTAACATCACTAGGACCTAACTAGTATGGAGGGAATCATAGGGACACTCAGCTATACAATGCTTGGTTTTATCAAAAGAAATTTCAAAGTCTTCAGGCTAGGTATTTTTGTAAAGCACGGGGAAACTAGAGCACTTACACCAAAAAATTGAGTCAAACATGGCATAATCAAGAATGATGTGTTTTCCTAGAACTAGGAATTCTAACTTATTAGGCTTGCTAGAGCAAAGATTGGCATAGAACATCCTCACTAGAGGTTCATAGACTCTAGGAGAGAGTAAAGGGAAGAAATTTGGCCATCCCTGAAAATCAAACAGATCCTTTACCTTACAACTGAGGGCCTCCATGTCAACAAGATCAATTACTCTACCATGGGCAATGGGCTTCTCTTTGAGGGCAATGAAGAAATCTCTATTTGGAGTATCCCAGAAATTGAGGTCTGACTCTAAAGTACTCAACAATTCTACCTTGGATTTATTGAGGGTAAAAGATTTAGTGGGGTATTCCATGGGTCTTTTTCCAAGAGCGTTTTTACCCATTCAGTGAGTATAGTCAGATGGTCTGCCTGAGGAAAGGCAAACCCTTCAGAGTGGTCGGACCCTAGGTCTGCTTATTCTGGGGGCTAAGAGAAGGGTTTTGCCTTGGAGCAAGTACTTTTTCTAGTAGAGCAGAAGGATTCTTGGAGTCATTTGCCATTGAATAGTTTTTGGAAAAGTTTTTCTGAGCGATACAAACAATGAAGAAGAAGAGAGGTGATTTAGAGGGTTAAAATGAACGAATTTAACAGTTTACAGGAAAGGAAAAGGCGTCAGTGAAAAGACGAGAAGATTGACGCCTTTCCAAATAATTGATATGTTCCACTGGTGCTTTTGTTGTCTTCCTTATCACATGTAAGATTAGCATCTGAAAACCTTCAAGTTTAAAATTTTTAGATGGTGGGTACCACCGTTAATATGAAAGGTTATGATGGGATGACGTATTATTCTCTTTATTGCTATAAGGTGAGATTCCTTAAGAGCTTACTAAAACCTGGCACATTTACACATACTGAACATAATATATGGTCGACTAGAAATTAAATAAAGTAAGGAGCCAATCATTCCATGATATTTCGTTTCATCCATTGGATTTCCCTTTTCTTCTTTGTCAAGACTTGTTGATGGGCTCATTGGTATACCAATTTCTTTAGCACTGCTCATGCCAAACTTTTGAATCAATTCTTTTATGTATTTGGTCTGACATATAAAAGTTACTTCCACAAACTATTGAATTTTAAGTTCGAGGAAAAACGTGAGTTCTTCCATCAAGCTCATTTCGAACTCACTTTGCATGAGATTAACAAATTCCTTTCACAAAAGAGAGTTAGCACTTCCAAAAATAATATCATCAACATAGACTTGGATAATGAGTTTACTTCCTGATGATCTTTTGATAAATAATGTAGTATCTACTTTACCTCTTGTAAAACCATGATCAAGTAGGAATAAGCTAAGCCTTTCGTACCAGATTCAAGGAGCTTGTTTGAGTCCATACAGAGCTTTAGTCAACTTATACACATGGTAAGGAAATTGTGAGCCTTTAAAACTAGGAGGTTGTTTTACATACGCTTCCTCATCAATGAAGCTATTTAAGAAAGCACTTTTGACATCCATCTGAAAGAGTCTAAAGCCTTTAAAAGATGCATGTGCAAGAAGAATTTGTATTGACTCTAATCATGATACTGAAGCAAAGGTTTCATCATTGTCAACTCCTTCCTGTTGTGAGTAGCATTGAACTATTAATGTGGCTTTTTTCAGACTACTTTTCCATCTTCGTTCAACTTATTTCTGAAAATCCATTTGGTTCCAACTATGGCAGCATTTATTGGCTTAGGTAACAGTTCCCAGACTTGATTCTTATCAAATTGATTGAGTTCATCCTATATGGCTTGTACCCAGATGGAGTCTTTTATGGCTTCCTCAACTTTTTTTGGTTCGATTTGAGAGATAAGTGCTACATTTGCCTTTTTCTTAAAAGCTCTCCTGGCTTTCATTCCTTCACTCAGATCCCCTATAATAAACTTTTGAGGATATTCTGGTTCAATTTTCCACTCATTTGGACGTGTTCCAACTATAGGAGTAGTTGACTCCTCCTATGGTTTAGGTTGATTATTAGCAGGTTCACTAGTCGACTCTATGATTACGTCTATGCTATCAATCAACTTTGGTGACTCGCTTGCATGTGATGCTTCTTGGCTGATATCTTCATCACCTACAATGATTCCTTTCTCGGTCGTAGTGTTATTTTCATCAAATATGACATGCACTGATTCTTCTACAGATAAGGTACGTTTGTTGTACACTCTAAAGGATCTACTATTAATAGAGTAACCAAGAAAAATACATTCGCCACTCCTTGGATAAAATTTTCCAATGTTGTCCTAACCGTTATTGTGGATGAAACACTTACTACAAAACGGATGGAAGTAGCCTTTATTGGGTTGTTTGCCTTTCCATAAATCATATGGAGTTTTCTTCAAGATGGGTCTTATTAGACATCTATTAAGAATGTGACAGGTTGTGCTTACTGCTTCTGCCCAAAAGTGATTTGTCAATGAATGTTCTAATATCATTGTTCTGGCCATATCTTGTAGGGTTCGATTTTTTCGCTCAACTACTCCATACTATTGAGGTGATCTTTGAGATGAGAAATTATGAGTATATCTTTGATCATTGCAGAATTCTTCAAAGGATTTGCTCTTGAATTCTCCTCCATTGTCACTCTGGATGGTGGTGATGAGATACCCCTTTTTTCTTTCAATTCTTCTACAAAAGATCTCAAAGTTTTTCAAAGCTTCATCTTTATGAGATAAGAAAATCACCCATGTAAAACGTGAGTAGTCATCAATAATAACAAAAACATATCATTTACCTCCAATTCTGGTAGTTCTAGTGTGTCACGCCCCAACATCGGGGAGCAAGACCGGCGCTCAACCGAGATACCCTAGTCAAGCAAGCATGTACAATACCTTCTACCCAAATTCACCCCGCCAATAAAGAGAAGATATATTTCATTAATTAGATAGTGAGAAGATCATGTGTACAACACCAATTCATTACCATCAGTTATGTCATTTATAAGTCTCAAAATACATACATTTTCATAGTTTGAAGTGGAACATGTGATACAAATACAACGTCACTAGTTTGACTTTCCCAACATCAATATACAACCTACATTATGTCTACGAAGCCTATAACAAATACAATGAGTTCTATGGTAGTAGCGGCAACAAGGTCCCGACCATACCTCCAAACATAATACATGAGGAACAAAAGATACACGACCCTAAAATGAAGTGGGGCTCACCAAGTCAGCTGGGAAGAGGGTGTACCGCTATCAATGATCAATGTCACCTGCAATAGAACCACCTACATCCATTAAAGATGCAGCGCCCACGGCAAAAGGGACGTTAGTACATATGGAATAGTACTAGTATTCAAGACTAAACACCCTCTCAATAGAATGAGTAACAATTCAAGGAGAATATCAAGGAGAAATAATCATAATATGAATGGAAGCCTCAAACAATACCAAAGCATCAAGTTATGAGCAAGATAAGTTTTCAAGTAAATTCCATATTTTAGGTTGGGAGATCTTTAGTACCGATATACCACCGTGATTTTAGCACAGAGTCCGATCACGGCCCGATCAGCTAGATCGTCTCACCCAAAGACATCCAATCACAATCACAATCACCACCATGTATGAGGCATGGCATCCGATCGCGCCCTAATCAGCTAGGTCGTCTCACCACAATGCCGTATGGATCGACATCACATTCCGCTAGCAACCATCTCATCCCAAATTAGGGGAAACAATCTCAACATATCTATTGCATCCCATTTAAGGGGAATATTCTCAACATATCAGTTTGGGAATTTACCCTTCAATCACTCCTACACCGGCACGTGTAGTTTCGGGGTTAGGTTATTTCAACCTACCCTTCCTCGGTGACTAACTATACTCCCAAAATGTTTATTATATAAAGTATTTTCAGCTTATTTCATAATTTTACACATCTTTTAATTTCATTGGCACTAGTGGCCACAAATGTAATACCATTCTTGGCACTTCGATCGTATTTCATATTTTATGCTCACCCCTTTCACTTTCAAATATCATCATGGATTATCAACAACGAGGCATCTCTAATCACGACTTTTAATACACATATGTGCAAATAAGAGTCTTAGGCACAGTTAATTTTCTTCCATAATTTGGCGTAATAACTTTCATTTGAAACACGACTCGAGGTCATGACATTTTAATATACAACCAATATCTTGAACACATTCCCTAAGGATAACATAATATGATAAGAGCATTTGGAACACATTTTGAACATATATCTTTCGATACAAGGTTTATTCGGAATAGTCAAATTTACAATGAATAATCCGGGTGTTGATACCCAATTTTTCCCTAAGTTTTTTTTACACTCCAAATACTTTCAAAATAACATATATGTGCATACATAAGCATGCCCAAGAATTATGGTATTTTTCCCAAATTTCTAAAGACTTTCAAAACCAATTTATTGTCTATTTTAGCAGTGCAAAATTCAATAATTATTTCCAAAATTATCATTTTGGTGAATAATTTATTTATTTCTCATATTTACACCAAAATATAATTAAGGTGATTTTTTCATACTTTTACGAATCTATTCGATATTTTTAAACTAAATTGCATAAAATTGCAATTATAGCCTATATTACGAGTAATAGCGTTTTGCAAGCATAAAATCATTTCTAGTATTTTTAGATTAATGTTTATATATTATTCATTAGTTCAGTGCTTTTAATTTGTTTTAAAAAATCATTTTACTATTTTTTATAAATAAAAAGGAAAAACTGGCTATTTAGCATCTAGCCCCATTTCATTTCAATTACAGCCCCCATTTTATTTCAATTTTAGCCTAAAAATTGACCCAATTCTGAATTAAAATTGGACTGGCCCAATTCCGATTTAACCCAACCCTTTTACCAATTTATCCGACCCACCCGGTTTCTTTTAATCCAGGTCGTTGATTCTTTTGATCAACGGCCACGATCGCCCATTTCCTTTTTTAATTCACCTAACACTACCCTAATCCCCCCACTTCATTCTGTCAGCCGCCCTTAAATTCTCTCCCTCTCTCAAACGCTCTCGAATGTTCCTGAAACCCTAACCTCTATCACCCCATCTTCAACTTCCGACTCACCAGAATCCATGGCCTCTCAGGCCATGGACGAACTATACTCACCTCCCCTGGCTCTTACATGCTTGATACCTGATAAATCGAGGCCAGACCTCGAAGGTTTGCACTCAGAGCTTCACCGATTCGAAGATTTCAGCCATCTCCGACCTTGCTCCGGTGGCTCTTGGTCTTCTGAGCATGTTTCTGACCTCATCCGACTTAGATCGGACCTTCTTCCAAGCCTTTCTCATTTCTAGGGTTTCTCTAAAACCCTAAGCTATTCGAGGTTCTTTCTTTGTTTGTTTGCTTAGATCTATGATGTATCCATGCTTTACTTGGCATTTAAAAGGTTTTAACTAGACTTTCCTTTTAAAATCGTTTACCTTAGATTTAGGGTTTCTGAAAGGTTTTTCAAAAACATCTGTTTGATTCTTCCTTTTCTTTCTTTATGTGTGTTTGTTTATACTATGCTCGTGTGTTTTCTTTTCTACCACGCATGTGCTGTTCTTCTGTTTTCTTTCTACTATACGTGACTTTTCTGTACCTTTGTACTCTACTGTGCCTCTAGATCAGGCTCGCATATTAATGTTAATTATGTTTTCCTACATGTTGTCTGCTATACTTTCCAATATTCTTCTACTATATGTGTTTCTTGATGAGTTCTTCAACTTTGTTTGTTTTACTGGACTTTTGTTGGAATTCTAAGCATGTATTACTACTGTTTCTTAAGTTTACATCACCCTTCTTCTCTCCCGAACTTGCTTAAGTTCCGACTTTTCTTAAACATGTTCTTTATGCTCCTCAAATCAACTTTTTACTTTGTTGCTTCAAACCTGCTATCATGTATGTTGGTTTCTCATGAGTCTCCGAAAGAGACATCTGAGCCTGTTATATGTCTTCTCATCTCTGCTTCTGATTAAAGTTGGAAACCCTAGGCTTTGGGTTTTGGCAAGATTTATTTTTGGACTAGGTTTCTACTTTGGAACCCTGGACTCTCACACTCATTCTGAGTTTATAAACTGAACTGGAACCTTTTGACTCTGAACTCTTCCTATGATAGTCTTTTCTAATCAACATGACAACTCCTTTTGCTTGATATTTGTGTGCTTTATATATGAGAAATTCTTTTTTCAAAAAGGGTTTTTCCAACTATTGATTGATTCTGAAATCCTCTAATGGGGTTTGATTGATTGTTACTGATTTCTCTTTGATTGAACCTCCTTTACCTTTTCCTGACTTGGTTCATTCGAATTGAGCTTGTAATTTTGATTTCCCTGGCTGTTTGATTGATTCCCTTTCCTTATTTGCACAAACCGTGTACTATTAGACTTTTGCCTTAAATAGTCCCTATGTATTTACCCTTCTTGTGCTGCTTTGAAAAGATTTTGATCAGACTCTTTCCTTACTTATCTTTTACCCATTTGAAATCAGAATCCCTTAACCAAAGGGAGACTTTATGTGATTGATTGCAAACTATTTTCTTGGCTTTCTTACTTGCTTCTCTGCACTATAAAAGGGACTACCCTTCCGCATCTTTGAACACAAGGACAATTCAATACTTTTACAACACACTTTGAATTGCATACTCTTACACACTTACAATACTGCTTCGAGTTCAATACTCTTTCAATTCTCTACTCTCTTCTAAGATTTTTTTTGGAACTGCTGTCTGCAATTTGGCTTTTCAAGGCTACTTTTGCTTACTTATTTTCTTTGAAACTGGTATGTCTTTTATTTAATTTTCTGCCTCACCCTTATGTGTTCACTCTACAGCTTCAGACTTTTGTTTACTTTAATGCTCATGTTCAGTAATTTGTGTTAAATATTTTTCTTCCTTGCTTCTGTTATGAACCCCTACCCCTATTCCCTTCTATATGCCTGAGTTAAGGTCTTGGCCTGACAGTATCCTAATTACTTCCTAGGCCATAACCTAATCCACAATGGATCCTTGCTCTCAATTCTTGACTAGCAGGCTAGTCAGGGGTGTGCCAGCATCCCAATTGTTGGGCATGACCACTAGCTTGCCCTGTCTCTCTCTGATTCCCTTCCCCCTTGTGCACTTACACCTATTCCTAGAATCTTAAGTTCTGCCCCTCTCTTTTGAGCCCTGCTTTGGGACCTTGAGTTCCCTCTGAACTTGGACATCTGAGAGCTGGCATTTCCACACTGTACTAAATCTAATTCTGCAATATATTTGGGGTGTAAGCATTGCCTGGAGTTCTTGAAGCTCCTTGGAACTTTGACACATCCCAAATAAGAGAAAGGCTTTGGAATCTGATCTTTGGAAGTTGGTTTATTTCATATTTCAGACCTGGGGTCTGAATTAGGCTCTCCTTGGTTGGAATCTTTAATTTCTGATATATATTTTTTCTTATTCATTCTGGTCTGTAATAATCTTGTAATAAACATTTGGGGTCGGCTAGTGGAAAAGGGTAGGGGACTATGCATGCAAGGGGTAGATACCATGTTCATAGGGATTACTATTTTTCCAAAGTTCTGCATTTTATAAATCGCCGAAACTCTGCATTCTCATTTTGATACCATGTTCATAGGGATTACTATTTTTCTAAAGTTCTGCATTTTATAAATCACTGAAACTCTGCATTCTCATATAGATACCATGTTCATAGGGAATTACTATACTTCTGAAATTCTGCATCATCATATAGACACCATGTCTATAAGACTTTCTGCATTCTGCATCTGTCATTAGGCAAAACCTATTATAGGATTTAAATACCTAATCAATTGCATGTAGACAACTTGCCTATAGGATTCCTGCATAAGCAATAACAGTGCTCAAATCAGTAACACCTAGAAAGCATGTCTATAGGAGTTGTTAACTGAACCTGAATCGTCAACTCGCTTACAAGCCTAAAATCAGTAGCAATAATGTTTAACGCCTACAGATCTTATGTCTCTGTAATTGACAATTCTTTTTCTGCAATCAGTTTACTTCTTTATATCTGAAACTAATAGATATCATGCCTATAGGTTCTGTTTAACGCCTAGGCAAGCCTTAGGGTAAAATTTTATAATTGCATCAGTTTTGATAATTACAACCAGCAGACATGCCTAATTCGGACTTCTTATCTGAAAAATATGTGATAAATTAGCCACCCTTCCTACGTTAAGTTTAATACAGACCAAACCAGTATTTATAAGTCATGCTAAATAATCTGCTGCTTTGAATGAGGAGGCCGACTTGAGCCTTGATTGTTTACTTGTAAAGTCACAATTGTAACATGGCTAGGAACCACACTAGTGGATCTTGAAGAGTGCCTAACACCTTCCCCTTGAGATAATTTCTAGCCCTTACCCGAACTCTGGTTTTCCAACTCAAACTCTTCTAAAAAAAGTGTCCTAATGCACTATAATCATTCGGTGGAGACTCTTCAAATTCCAAAACCCAATTCTCGAAAAGGAATAGAGTTGTCCTTCCCAATGTCGTATACCCGATTTCTGACCCCACGGTTAGAGGAAAAGGGGGTGTCGACAGCATGGCGACTCTGCTGGGGATCTTCTTTAGGCTTTTACCATTGCATGTTGCTTGTGACTTTACTATCTCATTAATTGCTTTATTTACTGTCTTTTATTCTTTCAATACAAAACTGACTTGGCTCTTCATGTCTTTTCTTTCCTTTAGCTGCTTTGCTTTACTGTTGTATTGCAATACTGTTGTAATTAATGCAATTAGCGTAATCATTTATCTTATGAACGTGAAAATACATGTCAATTTGTTTCATTCTTGTAAACTGCATCTTCAACATCATATTCCACTCGTGCCAAACAAATACCATAGCAACGCTTATAATGAGTGGTTGCGCTCTTCCAATATTATCACCCTTTAAATTCGGCAAAGGCGTATTTGCGGTAAAACCAGTCGATCAGCGGTGCAGTCGACGGTTCCGTGCCTTTCCCTCTTGAGTTGTCCGCTCAAGGGTACCTGTCTAATGTTGTCCATATAATGACTCATTAAGATAGCCTTGTCCAAAGTCCATCGGGTTTTTCTGAAACCCAAACGGACACCTACATGTTCTGTGCATTTATTTGGAGAACTAAATGTTTTTTATGCTAATTATTGGTTTAAATAGTCGAGTCTGGCGGGTAAGGGTCTAACACTCTGTTTTGCAGAAAATTAGGCACGAAGTCCCCAGATTTGGCATGGTAACCAACATTCATCCAAGGCTGCTAAATTGGTAGGAGGATCTTCACTCCAGTGATCAGACACTCATCCGAAAATACTTAGGGAATCTACCTTCTCTTCTAGAAATCCAGCCTGACAACAAAATCATAGATGCTGCAACTCTGTTCTGAGATAGTGACAGGTCCGTGTTCTGTTTCGGGGACCTTAAAATGACTCCTTTGCTCGAAGAATTAAGAGGCTTAGCTGGTATTCCTTGGGAGACTCCGAGTTTGCTTATGCCAGAGAATCGCAAGGGTAAGGGTTTCCTTAAGATGATGGGACTGAAGAAGAACCCAGACTTGACCTGTTTGAAAGACTCCTACATCCCATTCGACTATCTGTACGAGAGGTACGGCCATAGCAAGTCATACCGCACCTACTCAGATGAATTTGCCCTCACCTCACTGGGGCATATTCACAGAAGGGTCTTCGTATTCATGTTTTGTTTCCTGGGGATGATAGTGTTCCCTATGAAGAAGGCTAGGATCCACACCAGACTGGCCATGGTAACCAAGACTCTGATGGAAGGAATTGGCGGACAGCCTTTCAGTATAGTGCTCATGATTGTTGCTGAGATATACCGGGCCCTGGACAACTGTCAGCGAAAGGATAGTCATTTTGAGGGATGAAATTTATTACTTCAGCTCTGGCTCATGGAGCACCTCCAGAAAGGAGAATACCGTCAGGAGATCTTACGCAGAGACTGGGATGATCACATTGCCTTCCACCAGCCAAGGCGTATGAATTATATGCCTAATATGTTCGCTCAGCCAGAGGACGCTGGAAGATGGGTGGAACTATTCGAGAATCTAAAAGAAGACCAGGTACAGTGGATGGTCGAATGGTTCCCTACGGAAGAATTCATTGTTCGATCCCGAGACGCACCATTTATCATACTCATTAGTCTAAGAGGAACTTATCCATATGTTCCCCTCCGAGCCATGAGGCAGGCGGGAAGAAAGCAAATCATACCAAGGGTCGACAAAATGAGTCACTTTAGGGCTGATTTCCAGGACGATGATAACCCTCACAAATGCCAAGCTCAACACATGTGGCATTGCAAGCTCATTTTGGGGAAAGAATATATTGAGCCAGACAGGTATCACGCTGGTTGCGTGCCGCACTATTCGGGTTAGTTGGAAGATAATCACAATGGTATGGGTCAGCCCGGGTTCATTCACGGACACAATATCATCGACGGGAAAGCTGAAGCACGGGTTAAGTACAATCAACTGCGCAAGAGAATTCGAGAGTGTGAAAGTGAGCATCGGGAAATACAAGAAGCCCATCAAAAGTTGATCGAAGAATGGAAGGATATGGCTGTCAGCGCCAACAAGCGACTAGGGTATTTGGAGCGGGGTCTAGTGGAGCTAAAAGGAAAGTTCCTCAAGAGGATTGAAGATTGTCGAAACGCTGAAAGGAATGCAGGTGGACATTTGGCCCAAGCTTATCTGCTGCTAGGACTGCGCGAGCTGGTGAAGCTGTTCGAGGGGGATAAAGATAGTGAATCTAAGGAGGGTCCTTCTGGGAGCAAGTAGTTAGGAGTCCTTTATTTTGCTTTTAATGATGTAATAAGGCCAATGGCCACTAGTGACATTTTATTTTCTGTTATTTAGCATTGTTTTGGATTCGTCTTATTTTTATCAATAAAATGAGGCATTTAGCATTATAAGTTCTCCCAAATTAATTTGTCGCTTAGCCTACCTCGGGCACAATGAGGCACCCAAATTAAGACGTGATTTATATTCTTGCACAATGTGTTTAAATATTGCAACGTTTTCTTCTCATAACCCGCACTAACTTGTTACTTTTTGTTTTTCTTTATTTTTATTCCCCTCCCCCAAAGGTTAGTTCGTACATTCTGGCACCATCATCATACAGTACGAGATCCAAGGGCCCTCCACCTCCTCCTCCTCCGAGTCCTATCCGGAACAAGAACAAAGGTAGAATGGGAGATTCAAGTGCCATAAAGGAAATTGAAAGAATTGAGATTCCTCAAAGTACCCCGGTTGCTAAGGAAACTGCTATCCAACTTGAGCAGAAAATGTTGAAGTTCCAAGAAGAACTGGATCAAGTGCGGAACTTGGAAAATTTATCATTCACTCTCACCGCTCCTAATGTCAACTTTCTAAATGCTCAAAACCCCGCACCTCCATAGAACACCCCACAACCACAGATGCAACCCACTCATGCTCAACATATCACACTCCACTACTCATTCCTAAACCACTGAACACCACAAATGACCACCCCCACAACACTCCCATCTACGTAGATACCATACACCACTACATTCAACCAATCTCAAGTGCACCTGAGTCTGATGACAAGGACACTCTTATTAGAAACTTGGCAGCAGAACTCAAGAAGTTGACCAGCCGAGTCCAGGGCATGGAAGGAAACAGAGGCATAGAGGGGATGAATTATGAGGACCTCTGCATTCAGCCAGATGTTGAACTTCCGGAGGGATACAAACCTCCCAAGTTCGAAATGTTCGATGGCACGGGAGATCCCAGAGTCCATTTAAGGACATATTGTGATAAGCTGGTCGGAGTCGGAAGGAATGAGAAAATCCGTATGAAACTCTTCATGAGAAGCCTGAAGGGGGATGCTTTATCCTGGTACATCAGTCAGGACCCCAAGAAATGACAAGCTGGGTAGGTATGGCATCAGATTTCATGGATAGGTTCTGATTCAATACAGAGAATACACCGGATGTATTCTACATCCAGAATCTGAAGAAGAAGCCTACCGAGACATTCCGCGAGTATGCTACTCGTTGGAGATCAGAGGCTGCTAAGGTCAGGCTGGCCTTAGAAGAGGAACAAATGAACAGATTCTTCGCCCGGGCTCAGGACCCACAATATTATGAGAGGTTGATGCTGATCGAGGGCCAGAAATTCTCCGATATCATCAAGTTGGGAGAAAGAATTGAAGAAGGCATTAAGAATGGTATGGTTACTAATCTTGAAGCATTGCAGGCCACTAACAAGGCTTTACAGTCTAGTGGCACGTCCAAGAAGAAGGACGTCAATGCCGTGATGGTCGCATAGGGAGCCAAACCACTACTAAAATACCACACTTACCCGTCACCTCCACTTACATATCAGCCTATCCCAAATTACCAAGCACCCGCACCCTCTTACCAAAATCCACCACTCGTTCACCAATCATCTCCACCTCCCACATATCAACCCACTTCACTCAGATGCTCTCAACCTGCACCCGTTTACCAAGTTTATAATGCCCAACCCTTTCACTACCAATCACCTCCCACTCGCAAAAATTTCCCTAGACCCAGACCAAATTTTGACCACAGACCTCCCAGACAATATACAACCATCGCTAAGCCAATTGACCAGTTGTATGAGAAACTTAAAGTTGTTGGTTACGTCTCCCCTATCCCTGCCATAACTCTAGAAAATCCTTCCCAGTGGGTCAACCCTAATAAGACTTGTGTGTACCACTCCGGCATGAAAGGTCACACTATTGACGGATGCCGCTCGTTGAAGGACAAGATTCAAACTCTGATCGACAATAAGGTTATCGTAGCAAAGGAGCCTGCTCCTAATGTCCGCAACAACCCTTTGCCTGATCACAGGGGTGGGGACATTCACATGATCGAGATTGAAGATGACTGGGACCACAAGGGATCGATAGGACTGATTGCTGAGGATGATGAGCCAAAGAAACTAGCAGTCACACTTAACCCGATTGTTGTGCAGAACCATCCCTCTAGGGGAAATGAAGTAAACATATCTATACCTCTCGAATTTGAAGCATCTTCTTCTGCGAAGGTGGACGGGCCAATTAAGGTTGAGTTTGGGGTTCCAAAGGCACCTAAACCCTTTGAAGTTGTTGTGTTACCACTGAGGGTACCCATTCCTGTAGCAATTTCAGACATAACACTGTTCCACTCAAATGCCATACCATGGGATTACACAGCTGAGGTAAGGAGGAAAGGAAAGACCAAGACGGGAGAAGCAATTGCTGCACAGGGTATGACCAGAACAGGCAGGGTTTACACTCTAGAGTACCTAGCTGAGTCCAGTAAGAAAGCCTCGGGACGAACTACTGAAACTGGTCCCGATGATCTTTGGAGGAAAATACAAGCTAAGGAGTATTCAGTCGTTGAGCAGTTGAACAAAGCACCAACACAGATCTCTATCCTAGCTCTTCTATAGAGCTCTGACGCACACAAAAATGCCTTGATGAAGATATTGAGCGAAGCTTATGTGCCCAGCAACATAACTGGGGGCGAAATGGCAAATATGGTAGGACAAATACTGGAAAGCAACAAAATCACCTTCCACGAAGATGAGCTGCCGCCGGAAGGACTGAGTCACAACATGGCCCTACACATCACCGTACAATGCGAGGATTACTTCGTCACTAGAGTCTTGATCGATGGAGGCTCCAACCTTAACATTTGTCCGTTGATAACTCTCAGAACGTTGGGAAAGAGCCTGCACGAGATCAAAGATGGGGCCATCAATGTCAAAGCCTTCGATGGGTCCCAAGAACTACTATCGGAGAGATCAGCCTATGCTTGCAAATGGGGCCAACCTGGTTCGACGTTGACTTTCAAGTGATAGATGTCCCAGCATCCTACAATTTTCTGTTGAGATGACCATGGATCCACACCGCTGAAGCTGTGGCATCGACCCTGCATCAGGCAGTGAAGTTCGAATGGAATCACCAAGAGGTGATTATTCATGGCAATGGTAGCAACCCCATATATAGTCACCAGACCATCCCGATGATTGGATGCAGAAAGAGAATAGGCGGAGAAACATACCACCACATTGAAAGAGTCAACGCTGTAGACAAGGATAAATGGTGGGATAACAAGATTGAAAGTATCCTGAATTGGTGTGGATACGAACCTGGAAAGAGACTCGGCAAAAACCTCCAGGGAATCTCCAAACCCATCAAGCTAAAGAAACATGGCACTACATTTGGTTTGGGGTATGAGTACACTTGGGAGGAGTTCAATCACTGGTCTCCACCATGGAGCGGTCCCTACTACCCACTGGAGCATTTGATACCTCACTTGGAGCAGACTTTCCAGCCGGCAGATACTGTATATGGGTCGGAAGAAGAGGAAGCATTGGCAGCCGTGAGGAATTTGTTCCTGGAGGATGATGATATGGACTGTTGTGTTATATTCGAGGAGGAAGGGGAGGAAGGCCCTTCTATACAAGTTGTGAACCAAGGAGAGTGCCTCAGCAATTGGTCAATCAAAACCACCAGGACCCAGAAAGCTTCGGGGTAGCAAGGCTAAACAAAAGCACCATGCATCACATTTTACTTTTTTACTAGCTGATTTTATTTCCGCATTGTCTTTAATTCTGAAAAAAGCTCTGATACTCAAAACAATTGCGAATTTAATCGAAGCATTTCAGTTTATTATATATCTCGCTCTTATTATTTTTCTATCATTCACTTTATTTTACACAACATTACTATTACTTGCCTTAACGATGAACCAACGATTGTGACTTGCAACGAGACAACGCAACAAACGGATACGGACTCAGAAGAGGATGATATGCCAGAAGAGGCCGTTAGAGGAGTTGAGAATTTTGAAAATAGGCATCAGTCTAACTTGGATGAAACTGAGGTCGTTAATCTGGGAGATTCAAAGAATGTCAAAGAAATGCGCATCAGTGTTCACCTATCACCATCAGAAAAGAAAGAGTACACGGAGTTCTTAAAGGAATATGAAGACATATTCGCTTGGTCATATGATGATATGACTGGTCTCAGCACATCCATTGTAGCTCACAAACTGCCAACAGATCCAATATGCCCGCCGGTAAAGCAGAAGCTCAGGAAATTCAAACCCGACATGAGTTTGAAAATCAAAGAAGAGGTTACCAAGCAAGTCAAAGCCAAGGTTCTCAGGGTAGTAGAGTATCCGACATGGTTAGCCAACATCGTGCCTGTACCAAAAAAAGATGGGAAAGTTAGAGTTTGTGTTAACTACTGGGATCTTAATCGGGCCAGTCCCAAAGACGACTTCCCCTTGCCCAACATACACATTCTTATCGACAACTGCGCCAAGCACGAGTTGCAGTCTTTTGTTGATTGTTTCGCTGGGTATCATCAGATATGGATGGATGAGGAAGATGCAGAGAAAACGGCTTTCATCACGCCGTGGGGAATATACTGTTACAAAATGATACCATTCGGTTTGAAGAACGTTGGTGCCACCTACATGAGAGCCATGACTACCATCTTTTATGACATGATACACAAGGAGATAGAGGTATATGTGGATGACGTCATCATCAAATCCAAGAAATCCAGGGATCACATGGAAGATCTAAGAAAGTTCTTCAACAAACTGAGGAGGTACAATCTGAAACTGAATCCCGCCAAATGTGCATTCGGGGTTCCTGCTGGAAAATTATTGGGCTTCATCGTGAGTCGTCGAGGAATAGAATTGGATCCATCAAAGGTCAAAGCTATCCAAGAATTTGTGCCGCCAAAGAACAAGAAGGACGTGATGAGTTTCCTGGGGAGACTCAACTATATCAGCCGGTTCATAGCTCAGTCCACTGTCATTTGTGAACCTATCTTCAAAATGTTGAAAAAGGATGTTGCTACCAAGTGGACTGATGATTGTCAGAAAGCTTTTGACAGAATTAAGGAATACCTGTCAATGCCGCCGATCTTGGTTCCGCCTAAGCCAAGAAGGCCCCTATTTCTTTACCTTGTGGTATTGCATGGAACATTCGGTTGTGTTCTGGGACAACATGATGAAATAGGGAGAAAGGAGCAAGCCATCTACTATCTCAGTAAGACGTCCACACTGTACGAGGCTCGGTATTCTCTTTTAGAACGCACTTGTTATGCTCTGACTTGGGTCGCGCAGAAGTTGAGGCATTACTTATGTGCTTACACTACTTATCTCATATCCAGAATGGACCCTCTAAAGTATATCTTCCAGAAACCCATGCCCACTGGCAAGCTCGCCAAGTGGCAAATCTTGCTAAGTGAATTCGACATTGTTTACGTGACCCAAAAAGTAGTCAAAGGGCAAGCCTTGGCGGACCATCTCGCCGAGAATCCCGTAGACGGAGAATACGAGCCCTTAAAAATGTATTTTCCCGATGAAGAGGTATCTTTCATAGGAGAAGATATTGCAGAATCCTATGATGGTTGGAGGCTGTTTTTCAACGGAGCTGCGAATTTCAAAGGAGTTGGCATAAGAGCAGTCCTAGTATAAGAAATCGGCCAGCACTACCCAGTATCCGCCAACCTCAGGTTCCCTTGCACCAAGAATATGGCCGAATATGAAGCCTGCATCTTGGGGCTCAAAATGGCCATTGACATGAACGTTCAGGAGTTGCTAGTGATCGGGGATTCAGACTTGCTCATACATCAGGTTCGAGGAGAGTGGGCAACCAAGAACTCTAAGATACTTCCCTACTTGCATCATATACAGGAGTTGAGGAAAAGGTTCACAAAGACAGAATTTCAGCACGTCCCCAGAGTCCAGAATGAGTTTGCGGATGCATTAGCTACTTTATCGTCCATGATCCAGCATCCAGATACAAATTTCATTGATCTCATCCCAGTGAAGATTCATGATCAGCCAGCTTATTTTGCCCACGTTGAGGAAGAAGCGGATGGAAAACCATGGTTCCACGACATCAAGGAGTACTTGACAACAGGGGAATATCCAGGACTTGCCAACGCTACTCAGAAGCGCACACTTCGTAGGCTATCCAGCAACTTTTTTCATAGTGGAGCAATCCTGTACAGGAGGACTCCCGATTTGGGTTTACTAAGGTGTGTCGAAGCAAAAGAAGCATCCAGGCTATTGGACGAAGTGCATGCAGGGACCTGCGGTTTTGTCTTAGCGAAAAAGATACTCCGAGCAGGATATTTTTGGATGACTATGGAAACAGATTGTATCCAGTATGTTCGCAAATGCCATCGCTGTTAGATACATGCAGATATGATAAAGGCCCCTCCAAGTTAACTTACTGCAACAAGCTCACCGTGGCCATTCGCCGCTTGGGGAATGGATGGTATCGGACCTATCAAGCCTGTCGCATAAAATGGGCACAGGTTCATCTTAGTGGAAATCGATTATTTTACCAAATGGGTCGAAGCAGCATCATACAAGGCGGTCACTAAGAAGGTTGTGGCGGGTTTCATGCGCGACCGCATTATTTGTCGGTTCGGAGTTCCGGAATCAATCATCACCGATTATGGTTCCAATCTCAACAGAGACTTGATGAAAGCGATGTGTGAAATTTTCAAGATCAAACACAAGAACTCTACAGCCTACAGGCCTCAGATGAATGGAGTTGTGGAAGCAGCCAACAAGAATATCAAGAAGATACTAAGGAAGATGGTCGAAAGGCACAAATAATGGCATGATAAGTTATAATTCGCCTTATTGGGATACCGCACTACAGTCCACACATCGACCAGAGCAACTCCCTACATGCTGGTTTATGGTACAGAGGCGGTCATCCCCGCCGAGGTAGAAATTCCCTCCTTAAGGATCATACAAGAAGTAGAGTTGGATGATGCAGAATGGGTAAGAGGTCGCAACGAGCAGTTAGCCCTTATAGATGGGAAAAGGATGAATGCGGTTTACCATGGTCAGTTGTACCAGAACAGAATGTCCAGAGCCTTCAACAAAAGGGTTAAGCCAAGGAAGTTTACACCGGGGCAGCTGGTATTGAAGAAAATATTCCCACATCAAGATGAAGCCAAGGGGAATTTCTCTCCCAATTGGCAGGGTCCGTACATGGTTCACCGGGCTCTAACTGGAGGAGCCCTTATTCTTGCAGATATGGATGGAGAAGTTTGGCCGAAGCCAATCAACTCAGATGCAGTGAAACGATATTATGTGTAACCGCTTATGATTCCCTTAATGATATAATTTGAACTACACCTGACCTGATTCCCGTTTAAGAGGGGATACGTAGGCAGCCATATGGGTTCGGTCATAATTTAATAAAAATCCCATTTTTCCCCACTATTGGATCTGGGGCAGAATTTTGAGGAGGACCCTCAAAATTCCGAAGTTGATTTTAGTCCATGCATCACCAGAAGCGCCAACCCAGTGAACTGGGGCAAAATTTTGAGGAGGGCCCTCAAAATTCCGAAGATGTTTTTTTTAGTCATTCAGCACAACCGTCAGAAATGTCCGCTTAGCAAACTGGGGCAGAATTTTGAGGAGGACCCTCAAAATTACGGAGTGAAAGAGGTTGCAATGACTTGAACCACGTCGCAGCCATTGGTTCATCTAAAGAAAACTATTTTCGATTATATACTTACGTTATATTTACTAAATCATGCATAACTATTATCCGGATTGCTGTTGTTTAGCGACGCTACCCCAATGACACACAACGCCAAGAGCCCGGGGAAGACGAACTAACCTTTTCCCCTTACAGAACTCATGATTTTTCTTTGGATGCAGGCACTCAATTCGCAATATCATTAGATATATTTATGTACGCATACTTTCCCAAGAATGAAACTTCTCAGAATCATCACTTGCCCGCAATTGCTATCCGTACACAATCTCCCCAGCAGTCATATTGTCGTAATCGACTATCAGCTAAGAGATTTTACTACTAATCATCCTTTTACATTCTTGCACTGTATAAGTCTACCTTTCTACCTTCCGAGGTTAAGCTCTACCTTCATCTGCATTTCCTGCGTTACATAAGGCTACCTTTCTGCCTTTCGAGACTAACCTCTATCTCTATCTGCATTTTGCATAAGGCTACCTTTCTGCCTTCCGAGGTTAAGCTCTACCTCCATCTGCATTTCCTGCATTGCATAAGGCTACCTTTCTACCTTTCGAGACTAAGCTCTGTCTCCATCTTCATTTTGCATAAGACTACCTTTCTGCCTTCCGAGGTTAAGCTCTACCTCCATCTGCATTTCCTGCGTTGCATAAGGCTACCTTTCTGCCTTTCGAGACTAAGCTCTGTCTCCATCTGCATTTTGCATAAGGCTACCTTTCTGCCTTCTGAGGTTAAGCTCTACCTCCATCTGCATTTCATGCATTGCACAAGGCTACCTTTCTACCTTTCGAGACTAAGCTCTGTCTCCATCTGCATTTTGCATAAGGCTACCTTTCTGCCTTCCGAGGTTAAGCTCTACCTCCATCTGCATTTCCTGCATTGCATAAGGCTACCTTTCTGCCTTCCGAGACTAAGCTCTGTCTCCATCCTGCATGGCTGAAATATCGCCACTTTATTTTCTTGCATCGGCTGAAAGATCGCCACCTTATCTCTCTCGCATGGCTGAAATATCGCCACCTTTTATTTACATCTTGCTCCATCTACATTTTGCATAAGGCTACTTTTTTGCCTTCCGAGGTTAAGCTCTACCTCCATCATCATCTGCATAAGGCTACTTATCTGCCTTTTGAGACTAAGCTCTATCTCCATTTGCATTTTGTATAAGGCTACTTTTTCTGCCTTCCGAGGTTAAGCTCTACCTCCATCATCATTTGAATAAGGCTACTTATCTGTCTTTCGAGACTAAGCCTTGTCTCCATCTGCATAAGGCTACTCTATCTGCCTTTCAAGACTAAGTATTGTCTCCATCCTGCATGGCTGAAATATTGCCTCTTTACTTTTCTCGCACGGTTGCAACATCGCCACCTTCATTTAAATTCTATACTGGTTGAATGATCGCCACATTTTGCATTTCATGGGCTGAAAGATCGCCAACCTATTCAAAGGAATCATAGTTCGGAGGCACCATCTACATGGCCCGAGAACATCATTTCATGGCCTTCGAATTTTTATTTACGCTCTTCATAGCCCTGGACATCATGGTCCAAGGACGTTATCCTAATCGTCCAAAGACAACATTCATGGTCCGATGGGAACTTGCATCACGTTTAAATTTACGCACGATATACGCTCGTATTGCTTACTTGCAGGTACACCTGTTGGCAACGGCCGTCTCAGCAGGAGCGATCCCGTTCTGGTTCCCGCAGCCTATCGATTTTTTCAGAAAACCTCTCTCAATCTAAACATTGCGTCCGTCTCCATCGGCATATTCCGTCAATGGTTCCTGAACTACATATGGCCTGATTCCTGTAAGACCGGGGATATGTAGGCAGCTCAGAAACTAGAGTTCGATCAAGACCTTTCAAATCGTTTCCTTCGGTCAAAATTGGCCATCATATCTTTACCCGACAACTCTTTCATCCTTCCCGGGTAAAGAGGGGCAGTTGTTGATACCCAATTTTTTTCTAATTTTTTTTTACACTCAAAATACTTTCAAAATAACATATATGTGCATACATAAGCATGCCCAAGTATTTTGGTATTTTTCCCAAATTTCTAAAGACTTTTAAAACCAATTTATTGTCTATTTTAGCAGTGCAAAATTAAATAATTATTCCCACAATTATCATTTTGGTCAATAATTTATTTATTTCTCATATTTACACCAAAATATAATTAAGGTGATTTTTGCATACTTTTACGAATCTATTCGATATTTTTAAACTAAATTGCATAAAATTGCAATTATAGCCTGTATTACGAGTAATAGCGTTTTGCAAGCATAAAATTATTTCTAGTATTTTTAGATTAATGTTTATATATTATTAATTAGCTCAGTGCTTTTAATTTGTTTTAAAAAATCATTTTACTATTTTTTATAAATAAAAAGGAAAAACTGGCTATTTAGCATCTAAACCTATTTCATTTCAATTACAGCCCCCATTTTATTTCAATTTTAGCCTAAAAATTGACCCAATTCCGATTTAACCCAACCCCTTTAACCATTTATCCGACCCGCCCGGTTTCTTATAATCCAGGCCGTTGATCCTTTTGATCAACGGCCACGATCGCCCATTTCCTTTTTTAATTCACCTAACCCTACCCTAATCCCCCCACTTCGTTCTATCAGCCGCCCTTGAATGCTCTCCCTCTCTCAAATGCTCTCGAATGTTCCTGAAACCCTAACCTCTATCACCCCATCTTCAACCTCCGACTCAACGGAATCCATGGCCTCTCAGGCCATGGACAACCTATACTCACCTCCCCTCGCTCTTACACACCTGATACCTGAGAAATCGAGGCCAGACCTCGAAGGTTTGCACTCAGACCTTCACCGATTCGAAGATTCCAGCCATCTCCGACCTTGCTCCGATGGCTCTTGGTCTTCTGAGCCTATTTCTGACCTCATCTGACTTAGATCGGACCTTCTTCCAAGCCTTTCTCATTTCTAGGGTTTCTCCGAAACCCTAATCTATTTGAGGTTCTTTCTCTGTTTGTTTGCTTAGATCTATGTTGTATCCATGCTTTACTTGACATTTAAAATGTTTTCCCTAGACTTTCCTTTTAAAATTGTTTACCTTAGATTTAGGGTTTCTGAAAGGTTTTTCAAAAACATCTGTTTGATTCTTCCTTCTCTTTCTTTATGTGTGTTTGTTTATGCTATGCTCGTGTGTTTTCCTTTCTACCACGCATGTGTTGTTCTTCTGTTTTCTATCTAATATACGTGACTTTTCTGTACCTTTGTACTCTACTGTGCCTCTAGATCAGGCTCGTATGTTAATGTTTGTTATGTTTTCCTACATGTTGTCTGCTATACTTTCCAATATTCTTCTACTATATGTGTTTCTTACTGAGTTCTTCAACTTTGTTTGTTTTACTGGACTTTTGTTGGAATTCAAAGCATGTATTACTACTGTTTCTTAAGTTTACATCACCCTTCTTCTCTCCCGAACTTGCTTAAGTTCCGACTTTTCTTAAACATGTTCTTTATGCTCCTCAAATCAACTTTTTACTTTGTTGCTTCAAACCTGCTATCATGTATGTTGGTTTCTCATGAGTCTCCGAAAGAGACCTCTGAGCCTGTTATCTGTCTTCTCATCTCTGCTTCTGATTAAAGTTGGAAACGCTAGGCTTTGGGTTTTGGCAAGATTTATTTTTGGACTAGGGTTCTACTTTGGAACCCTGGACTCTCACACTCATTCTGAGTTTATAAACTGAACTGGAACCTTTTGACTCTGAACTCTTCCTATGATAGTCTTTTCTAATCAACATGACAACTCCTTTTGCTTGATATTTGTGTGCTTTATATATGAGAAATTCTTCATTCAAAAAGGGTTTTTCCAACTATTGATTGATTCTGAAATCCTCTAATGGGGTTTGATTGATTGTTACTGATTTCTCTTTGATTGAACCTCCTTTACCTTTTCCTGACTTGGTTCATTCGAATTGAGCTTGTAATTTTGATTTCCCTGGCAGTTTGATTGATTCCCTTTCCTTATTTGCACAAACCGTGTACTATTAGACTTTTGCCTTAAATAGTCCCTGTGTATTTACTCTTCTTGTGCTGCTTTGAAAAGATTTTGATCAGACTCTTTCCTTACTTATCTTTTACCCGTTTGAAATCAGAATCCCTTAACCAAAGGGAGACTTTATGTGATTGATTGCAAACTATTTTCTTGCCTTTCTTACTTGTTTCTCTGCACTATAAAAGGGACTACCCTTCCACATCTTTGAACACAAGGAAAATTCAATACTTTTACAACACATTTTGAATTGCATACTCTTACACACTTACAATACTGCTTCGAGTTCAATACTCTTTTAATTCTCTACTCTCTTCTGAGATTTTTTTTTGGAACTACTGTCTGCAATTTGGCTTTTCAAGGCTACTTTTGCTTACTTATTTTCTTTGAAACTGGTATGTGTTTTATTTAATTTTCTGCCTCACCCTTATGTGTTCACTCTACAGCTTCAGACTTTTGTTTACATTACTGCTCATGTTTAGTAATTTGTGTTAAATATTTTTCTTCCTCGCTTCTGTTATGAACCCCTACCCCTATTTCCTTCTATATGCCTGAGTTAAGGTCTTGGCCTGACAGTATCCTAATTATTGCCTAGGCCATAACCTGATCCACAATGGATCCTAGCTCTCAATGCTTGACTAGCAGGCTGGTCAGGGGTGTGCCAGCATCCCAATTGCTGGGCATGACCACTAGCTTGCCCTGTCTCTCTCTGATTCCCTTCCCCCTTGTGCACTTACACCTATTCCTAGAATCTTATGTTTTGCCCCTCTCTTTTGATCCCTGCTTTGGGACCTTGAGTTCCCTCTAAACTTGGACATCTGAGAGCTGGCATTTCCACACTATACTATAATCTAATTCTGCAATATATTTGGCGTGTAAGCTTTGCCTGGAGTTCTTGAAGCTCCTTGGAACTTTGACACATCCCAAATAAGAGAAAGGATTTGGAATCTGATCTTTGGAAGTTGGTGTATTTCATATTTCAGACCTGGGGTCTGAATTAGGCTCTCCTTGGTTGGAATCTTTAATTTCTGATATATATTTTTTCTTATTCATTCTGGTCTGTAATAATCTTGTAATAAATATTTGGGGTCGGTTAGTGGAAAAGGGTAGGGACTATGCATGTAAGGGGTAGATACCATGTTCATAGGGATTACTATTTTTCTAAAGTTCTGCATTTTATAAATCACTAAAACTCTGCATTCTCATGTAGATACCATGTTCATAGGGATTACTATTTTTCTAAAGTTCTGCATTTTATAAATCACTGAAACTCTGCATTCTCATATAGATACCATGTTCATAGGGAATTACTATACTTCTGAAATTCTGCATCTTCATATAGACACCATGCCTATAGGACTTTCTGCATTTTGCATCTGTCATTAGGCAAAACCTATTATAGGATTTAAATACCTAATCAATTGCATGTAGACAACCTGTCTATAGGATTCCTGCATAAGCAATAACAGTGCTCAAATCAGTAACACCTAGAAAGCATGTCTATAGGAGTTGTTAACTAAACCTGAATCGTCAACTCGCTTATAAGCCTAAAATCAGTAGCAATAATGTTTAACGCCTGCAGATCTTATGTCCCTGTAATTGACTTTTTTTTCTGCAATCAGTTTACTTCTTTATTTTTGAAACTAATAGATATCATGCCTATAGGTTCTGTTTAACGCCTAGGCAAGCCTTAGGGTAAAATTTTATAATTGCATCAGTTTTGATAATAACAACCAGCAGGCAGGCCTAATTCGGACTTCTTATCTGAAAAATATGTGATAAATTAGCCACCCTTCCTACGCTAAGTTTAATACAGACCAAACCAGTATTTGTAAGTCATGATAAATAATCTGTTGCTTTGAATGAGGAGGCTGACTTGAGCCTTAACTGCTATTTGTTTCCCTTTAAACTGCTATCTGTTATTGCTTGTCGCCTAGATTTTTATCCTTTTGAAAACTCTGCAAAAGCCCCAACTCCCTCCCCTTTAGGATTAGTATTCCCATATGCCTCTGGGACTGATAGGATTGGGACGGGTAATAGCATGCAATAAGTAATGATACCATTCTGCGCTTTAACACCTTAACGGGGTGGAAGGGTAGATATGGATATGATGACCAATGCGCTAATATCACGTGCGAACCCTCTTCTAAGGAGTGATTGCTGGGTATTGCATTGAAGTGATCCATATTAATTATAAACTTATGACTCCCCTCCCTTTATTTGCTTTCATCTCTTCTTGTAAAACTATTCAAATCATTTTTTTTATAAATTTCTGCCCTCTCTACTTACCTTCGAAAGTTTTCAACCTGATTGCAATGTTATACACGAATCCTTATTTGAGCCTTGATTATTTACTTGTAAAGTCACAAATGTAACATGGCCGGGAACCACACTAGTGGATATTGAGGGGTGCCTAACACCTTCCCCTCGAGATAATTTCTAACCCTTACCCGAACTCTGGTTTTCCAACTCAAACTCTTCTAAAAAAAGTGTCTCAATGCACTATAATCATTAGGTGGCGACTCTTCAAATTCCGAAACCTAATTCTCGAAAGGGAATAGAGTTGTCCTTCACAATGTCGTATACCCGATTTCTGACCCCACGGTTGTGTCGACACCGGGGCATGAGAAATAAGAAATTGGCCCCTCATACTTGAGACATACGAGAAAATCGTGGAATTCAATTCTAATAGAGAAGTTTAGCCAACATACCTCACTTTAGCTTTTCTTAAATTACTACAATGTTCCGTAATCCTAGAAACTTCAATCTATTTAGAGACATAATAAAATTGAACCATAATTAAGAAGATATTCATGGGTTCGGCTCATTTAAGTATTTTATCAAGCACTTAGTGTGCATTATGATTTCAAGGTTCTCCTATGGTGGATTCCTTCATCCCATAACACAATGTTTACCCATTTGAGCTCAACAACATTCCCATAACTTTGTTGGTACATGCATGCATAAATAACACTCTCACACCCAAGATTCACACTCCCCATTACCCATATTCTACCCCAAATTTGAAATGGAAATCTAGGGCTAGAACCTTATCTTTTTAGAAGACAACTAGCAAGGTTTCCTTGTGAATTCTTCAAGACTTGAGCAAGGATTGATGAACAAATCGCTTAAGGATTCCTCCTCTCACTATAGAGCATTGTCCTCTCTCTAAACTAGCAGTTTGAACCTTCTAAAATAATCCCCAAAGTCTTTTTATGAAAATGCGATCGGGTTATAAAATCAAAAAATGGACCCTCCGAACTCAACTCCTCGGTCACAGAGTTCACCGCAGATCAGGACTACGGCCCACAAAATGGACCGTGAAATGGTCCTCCAAAACTAAGCTGGCCTGGTCCAGCCTATAATAAATCTGCGGTATGCGATCGCATAATGCACTGCAGAATCTTTTAGTCGAAGTTTTCTCATGATGGTTCTGCGATGGATGTGTGGCGCACAGAATGATTATGTGGTCGCATAGTTGACCACAAAACGACCTCCAAAATAGGCCAATTTTTGCTCCACTCCGCGGTGGATCAGCGGTCCGCGGAGTAGTTATGCGTTCGTATAATGGACTGCATAAACACCATGTTCTGCAACAACTTTCCTCCAACTCCCCAATGCATTGCACAACCCAAAAAGTCCATACCGCAGCTTGCAAGCTCGCTGCAAAGAATTTCTACAATCCTCAATACATTAACCTACATCAACACCACGAAACCCTAGGTTTTAGTAAAATTTTACGGGGCCTTACATAGTGGGTCCAAATAAGTCCATATGAATTAATTGTAAAGGCTTGGTCATAGAAACATTGTCTTTGATTTTGAAAGAGTTTCTAGTTTGTTTACCAATCTGACATGCATCTCACACATGATTTCTAGAAAAATTGAGTTTGGGAAGGACAATAACTAAATCATGCCTGAAGAGTTTCTCAATTAGATGCATGCTTGCATGCCCAAGTTTCTTATGTCATAACCATGGATCATCATATATGGACGCTAAACAGATATGGCTATCCAGATTTCCAAAGCAATCAAGAATATAAACATTTCCATACCTTTTCCATGACAGTATTGTTTTACCGGACTCATCTTTAATGACACATACTGTTTTCTTGAATTTGACTTCATACCTTAAATCACATAGCTAACTTATACTCAAAAGATTATAGTTGAGTCCATCTATAAGGCATACTTCTGTAATATCACAATTGTTGCTAAATGGAACTGTATCAGTGCCAACTATATTTCCTTTTGAATTATCACCAAATTTGACAATTCCGTCATTTATTTTTGTAACTTCTTTGAACAAATTTTTGTCACCCGTCATGTGAATTGAACACAAAATCTAAATACCATTTTCCTTTACGACTCTTCGGTGTTCTTGGAAAATAGAATATCACCTTCTTTTAGGTACCCCAAGCTTGCTTGGTTCCTTGCTGGTTAGTTCTGTTGGAATCATGGTTATTTTTGGGTTTCCAAATCCATCCTGAAATATTAGACTTTTGAAATCTACAAAAGAAATATTTATGTCCAACTTTTTTATAGTAATGACACACAGGGGTTGATCCAGTTTATGATCTACCATTTGTGTTAGTACTTGTGGACTCAGTTCTAACCAGTCCTTTTCCAGTTGACTTTTAAGTCGTTTGGTTAGACTTGACAGAATTGTGACTGGTAGATTCGCGCATGTCATTCAAATGCATTTTTTATTCTTGAACCTCATCTTAAAACACATCTCTTTCAATTTCACAGACTTCAAGTTTAAGTTCCCGGTCCTTCTTTTTCCTATTGAGTCTTTTTAATTCATTCAATATCGTTTGAGACTCTTTTAGGGTAAGGTCAAGAATATCCTGTTATTCACTACATCTATTACAGCCATAGGGTCTTACCTCACTTGTTTCACCTCGTTCTATGAAACAGTTTTCAGTGTCTTTTTTGCTTTTATCATCCGATGTGCCTTCATCAGTCCAACAACCAGAATATTTATTCATATCTTTTTCGAAAATAGTCATGAAGCACAGGTTTGTTATTTCCTCATGTTCTGAGTTGTCTTCATCACTCCAGCTTCCGAATGATTTGTTTTTGTTAAACCTTCTAGAGTGTTAAGGAAAGTCCAGATGCCAAGAGAGGGTCACGACAAAATGGATAAAGGCTTATAACATGGTTATCAACTGATAAAGGCTAGAGGCTCACGGGGGGTTGAATAGGGATAATGACATTGGTTGGCAATAGAAAGCTCAACAGGCCAAGGAAAGCCTACAATCATTTCTCAAACTAAGAAAAACTTAGGATTTCACCTTGAAACACATTCAGACAAGTTCTAGATCATTCGCACGGGTACTTGGACTAGCAAAAATTCATCTCACCTCTCACATAACTAGATCATAAAAAAGGATAGAGTCGAGAGCCTACAACAACCACACTCAAGGTTAAATATCACTATGATCCAATAAACCACTTGATGATTTCCAAAGTCAACTCAAGAGTCTCAAAGTCACTAACTAGAGCTATTTCTTTCAAAAACCTTGTCTTTAACCATAAGCACGTAGTTAAGTGTGTTGGTACCAAATGAAACATGATTAACGCTTCGAGAATGATTTAATTGGGCCTTTTTATTCATTACTACTACTATTATTATTACCTAAATACAAAAATGGACTCATTCCCTTAAGAAGGTTGTCACGCCATCCATCGTTGGGACGAGTCACGCGGTTCACACAAAAACTACCTTAGGAAAGAATCGTGGCATTAAGAAAACCAAAGGCTTAGTATCTATAAAAACATAAAAAGAAGCTACTTAACAAAACAAGAACTAAAGTGGAAAAATAAAGAAGCTAATGAACAATAACTATTAAAGATATATAAATACAAATAAGAAAAGAAAGAGAATCATAAAATTATTACAGTCCATAAATATATCCAGAATGTGCCAATGTATCAAATAAATTCCACCCCCTCCCCCCAAATAAAAGCAAGCATTGTCCCCACTATTTCAAATAAGAGTGAAAGAAGAGAGGCTGAAGAAAACTCCCTAAGGATCCTTGGACATCTCAGTGTCTCCAACAATATCATCTCCCTCGGGATCAGCCAACTGAATCTCATCATCATCATATGCAGACATGGCAGGTGAACATCGCACGCACTGCCTTAGCAGTGTCGACAGCAAGGTCTGGCTCCTCAGACTAGCCAGTTGGTGCTACCAGTGAAGATAGTGCTGATGGATCTGGACGGACTGGTGCGGGTCAAGCTGCATGTCAAAGGGTAGGTCTCCAACTATGGCAAATCTAGTCACCTCCTTTATGAGCTTGTCCATTTATTTCTTGCTTGCCTTGGACTTCCTCATGTTCTTCACTTATTTTCCCAACTCCTTAATAACTGACCCGTGCTACACCAAGGTGTTCATGATAGTCTTCTGGTTGACCAGAATATTCTTGAGCATCTCATCAATATTAGAGGGGGCATGTGATGACTGTGTAGTGGACTGCGTTGTACCAGTACTAAATAAGTCAGATAACTTTGAAGTAGATATTTGCATCCATTTTTTGGGACTCACCAATGTCTGGAAGACTCGTAACGCAGATAATGGAGTTATGGGCATAGGCACTGGCCTCAGAGCTGGAGCAAGAGCTACCTTATGGGTTGTGGTAGGAGTTGAGGATGATGGTAGAGGCATAGAAGCGACACTAGAAAAGGGCTCAGCAGAGGTGGATGGAAGGTCAGCTATCTCAGTAACTACCAATGGTGGCTCATCAGAATGGCCTGTGGTGGTAGAAGGTTGGGCTCTCTTCTTCAGGTTGGTCTCATACATTAGTGAATAGTCAAATGGATTCTTTGCCTTCACCTTGGTGTCAAAAGATCTCCGCTCTACCTTTGCATCAGTGAGGTACTCTGTGATGGTGTTAGGATAAGGGCAGGCCGAGCTAGCATGCCGCACTATCAAGGGAAATGTTTTTCGACATCATGGCACCCTCATTAATTGGGTACCCGACCATGATGGAAGCCACAAGAACAGCTCGTGGGATAGGAAGGTGAGTCTCATTCTGGCTTGGATCCAGTCTGCTACAAACAAAGGTCTGCCACCCCTTCACCTCGAAACCCAGAGTGCTCCGGTGGATGGAACCCCACCAGTAATCCATGGTGGTGGCAGCCCTAGTGGTGCTAAGATCTCAGCCAGCCAAGGTTGGACTTCCTCCTTCATTACACATTTCTCTAGATGCTCTTTTGGCTCAAGATCCTCAAATTCCAAGTACGCGTTTAATGTATGCTGATCAAACCTCACCTTGAGGTTGCGTACGTTGGTCACCTTCATCCCCTTCTTTATGTGAGCAACATTAGCATAGAATTTGTGGACGAGGTATTCCCTGGAACCCTCAACTCTCTCAGTGAACCACATCCAACCTTGATTGTTGCCTCCCCAATTTTCTTGGTTGTTTTCACTCCACTTCCCTTAATTGTTGCTTCTACTCTAATTTCCTTGATTGTTGTTGTTATGCCAATTCCCTTAATTGTTATAATTCCAATTGACATGATTGTTTTGTGGTTGCCATTGTTTTTGGCTTGGGCATTGGAAGCTATTTCTTTGCCCTTGAAAATTGTTCACATATTGCACTTCCTCCTTTTGCTCATTATAAGAATCATCTTGCTCAAAACCACCATCTTCTTGCACATAGTTCTCAACTCGAGTTTGCACTTGTGGACCATTGGTCTTCCTCTTGTTCACCAATACATTCACTCCCTCCATAGCATTCACTTGCTTAGGATCTTGCATTTGACTAAGTTGAGCTTTTGCTAGTTGATTCATGGTAGTGGTGTTACGACCTGACCGGGAGTTTAGAGCATTTGCACTTTACTCGGTAGTTTACGGGCATGAGTAGCTCTGTAGGATGTATTATGACTTGTGTGAATCATCGGTTTTGGTTTTCAGGTTATCCAGAATCGATTTGGAAGAATGAATTTTACTGTTGAAGTTTTAAGTTGGAAGAGTTGATCAAGTTTGACTTTTAATGAATTTGATCTCGAAAGGGAGTTTTTATGGTTCTGTTAGGTCCAGATGGTGATTTTGGACTCAGGTGTATGCCCAGGTTTGCAAATCGGTGAAAGTTAGAAATGTGAAGGTTTGGCAAGTTTATAAGTTTGACCAGGAGTTGACTTTATGGATATCGGATTCAAATTATGGTTCCGGGAATTGAAAAAGCATTTTTATGTCATTTGGAACTTGTGTGAAAAACTTGGGTTCATACCGGGTTGATTAGCTATGTTTTGGCATGAGTTATGGAAGGTGAAAAGTTCAAAGTTTATTAAGTTCGATTTGAGGTGCAATTCATCATTTTTATATTGTTTGATGTGATTTAAAGCTTCGAATAAGTTCGTATCATGTTTTAAGACTTGTTGGTATGATTGAATGGGTTCCCGAGGGGTCGAGTGTGTTTTGGACTATTGGTTGAGAAACTAGTTAAGTTAAGGATTTGGAGCTTGACCATGATCAATATCGGGTCAAGATGACCTCTTTTCGGTGTTTTGAGTGCGCAAGCAGGTTCGTAGCATATTTTATGATTGAAACACATATATGGTTTGTGTTCGGGAGGTTTCGAATGAATTTTTGGTGCTAAAACGAAAATTCTTTCATGTCTGATTTTCTGGTGTAAAATAATTACGAAAATGTCATTTTTTTATCCCTTAAATTTCCATACTTCATTTAAAACTTCAAAGCCTATCTTGACTAAAGTTTTACAAAAAATCCATTAGAGGCATCAAAAACGAGTTTTGAGATTGTTTGGCATACTAAACGAGGTAGAATATCTGGGCAAAAAATATTTAATATCGAGGGTTTGTCCATTTAGTCATATTTTGAGTTGGGGAGCTCGCATTTGGGCAAATGTTTAGGTCATTTTCACCATATAAATTGGGGTAAGTGTTCTCTAATTTGTTTTGGTTATATTTCATCTATTTTCGTTTTTGGTAATTGAATTGTAAATTTTAAAGAGAAATTTGGGGGATTTTGTCCAAAGTTTCATATAGTGAATTTTTGAGTTTTGAACACCGATTCGGAGTCGGATTTAGGTGAAACTAGTATGGTTGTACTCTTAATTGAACGGATTATTGGATTTTGTAAGTTTTATTGGATTCCGAGGCGTGGGCTTGGGTTTTGACTTTTAAGCCAATTTTGGGTTTTTGATTAAGGATTCGACCTTTATCATTTGGAAATGTTTTCTTTGGCATATGCTGCTTTTGTCTAGTTTCGAGTCATTCAAAGGTCGAGACGCACGGGGTGGCATTTGTGGAGTATCGTTTTGCTTGCTCGGTATTGGATTTGGATTGTTCGAGGTAAGTAACACTTCTAAACTTGGTGTTGAGGGTATGAAACCCCGAATTGTGTGTTATATGTTTGGTGTTGAGGTGACGCACATGCTAGATGACGAGCGTGTGGGCGTGCACCATGTGAATTGTAACTCCGTTATTCCTGGTACTGTGTAGTTACCTGATCTTATCTGTAACTATGAAAATCTCTATGTACCAGAGCTATTGAGCTGTGATCCATGCTAGAAATCATGTCTATGCTTCATGCTTATTTTATTGGGACCCACTGGGGTCATATTGATTTTGAATTAGTCGTTTATATTGCATTTCATACTCAGTTATATTCATTCATTTCATATCATATCTCAGTCTCTGTTGCTATTTAGTGACACTTCATATCATTATTTTGAGCTAGTTACATGGTATTGTGAACCCGAGAGACTGGAGAGATTGATGAATGAGTGAGCTTTAGGGCCTGAGTGTGAGTGATATTATGGGATCGGGCTGCACGCCGCAGCATGTTATATTGATTTATGCCTGGATCTAGCTTATTATGGCTCTTGGGCTGAAAGAGCCCCTCCGGAGTCAGCACATACCCCCAATGGGCGCGGTTGATTTATATTGAGGGATGGATCTTCCCTAGATATGGGTCTTGTCCGAAGCATTTATATTACGGGATGGATCTTCCCCGGGCTACATTGGCCTTATATAGTACTGAGTGACTGACTGTCATTTGCTATGTATATATTCGGGATGGATCTTCCGTAGGCTGGATTGGCCATATACAGTACTCAGTGACTAAGCACATTGAGTGATTGAGTGTACCGAGTGATTGAGTGTGAGACAGTGAGATTGAGTACTCTGAGATTGTGAGTACATGAGTTCATCTCTGGGATACATTGCATTGACATGCACACTTGGCATACAGGCATATAGATGCATTTTCTTCATGTTGTACGGTATCACATCATTCATGACTTCTCACACATATTAACATATAGGCATAGAGATGTATTTTTCTCATGCCATTTTGAAAATGAAGTATTTACCTGTTGAAAGCCTTTTTGGGAAAAGTTATAGTTTTTCAAACTTACTCACATTTTTGGCGATTTCGATAAAAGATTTGGGTTTTCACTGATTTACTTGAAAAATTGATCTATTTTCTAGAACTGTGAATGAGCTGAGTATTTTATCTCTAAGTTACCTCTTTTATTACTTTCATTATATTGGTATGAATTGTTGTTGGCTATTGGTATTGTACCCGACCTTTGTTCCAGCTCGTCACTATTCTTAGTCTAAGGTTAGGTTTGTTACTTATTGAGTATATGGGGTCGGTTGTACTCATACTACACTTCTGCACCTTACGTGCAGATGTTGCGGTGATTTATGGGAGCTGGAATTGAAGACGTACCTACATTTCAGTAGTAACTGCCTCTTGTTCATAGTAGCCTTAGATTTATAAAAAAAATATTTTTGTACATTTTGAACAGATGATGTATTTATTTCATACCAACTTTGTAAATTCTAATCTTATATGCTCATGATATGTACTACCAGTCCTTGGGGAATGTATAAGATTCAGATACTTCATTTTACTTAATTGTCTTATTAATAATCATTGGAATTGGATAGTTGTTAATTGTCTTACCTAACGGGTTGGGTTAGGTATCATCACCACTAGTTGGATTTTGGGTCGTGACAAGTTGGTATCAAAGCTCTATGTTCATATGTTCTACAAGTCATGAGCAAGTGTCAAGTAGAGTCTTGTGGATCGGTATGATGACATCCATACCTATCTTCGAGAATATACATGACATTTAGGATATACTTGCCATATTTCTTTCCTTATCGTGTGGTATTGATTCAGCATGAAGCGTAACTCTTTGAATTCCTTCCACGCATTCGTATGCGCATATGAGTGCTCTGTATCAAATGTGCATCAATGGCTTGTGATTTCATGTATGAGGTGCGAGATGTGATTTTTGTGTATTGATGATGGGATAGTCTGGAGGTCTTGAGGCCAGGTTTTGACTGTAGCTTTAACACGGGGATTTCGGATGTGTGAGCATGTGCTTTTGGACTTATAAGTTTAGTAGTGTCCCTATTAGTAGAATCTGTGGCTTGATGGGTGGTTGGATGGCTATATGACGAGTATGATATGATTACGGGAAGTGTTTAGATTGTTTGAATGTGACAAAAAGAGTTTACTTGAGATGTAAACTTTTGGATGCTTGATTTATGTCTTGATTTGACGTATAATCTTGAGTTATCGGTGTGTAGAAGGCTCTTTCATGTTGTTTAACTGTGTAGAGTTTAATTGACGTCTTGGTTAGGTCATTGTGGACCTTTGAAGGGTTAATTATCTATTTGTGGGTGACCAGGGTTGATTTGGGGCCCATTGATATGTCCAACAAGGATGTGTATTCTACACCGGGTCAGATTGGTTGGCTCAATACTGCTATTATTGAGGGATGTGCCATTCGGTTAGAGTGAGCGTGTTCGTGTTCGTGTTCTGATATGTTCTATGTGTTACTCTTCTATGCTACGAGAGGTTGTGATTGTTGGTTATATGCACGCATGATATGGTTCTGTATGAGCCTTATAACGTAATTCAAGCAAAATGATTATTGGTGTGTGGAATGGCTGATTGCGCCTTGGTTATGGCCTTTTTCGGTTGTGGTATAGTGTGTTGTTTCTTCTTCATGGTTATGGCCATGCACTTTGACTACTTGATGTCGAATTGCATGCGGTTATTGATTTTGAGCATGGTGGCTAAGGTATTTCATACGAACCCATGTTTGGATGGGGTCACGCATTGCAATAGAGCTATGTTGAGATTAGATACTTTGTGATAGATTCATGTGTTTTCGTTCTACGGTGTGTGATAGGTTTTTAGCATTGCATTGTGGCGGTACTTGTTGAGCTTGCAGGACGGTTCCCTTGTTTGAGTCATTTTCCATGTTTGAGTATATTTGAATTGTTGCGTGTTGGTGCACGAATTGCGCGATTTGTGGCTTAAGGTTGTATTGGAGTGGCATGCCAATAGGGCGGCTATATTTGATAATATAAGGTCGTCGGACCTAGGATGGGTGTTATCGGATCTGATTGTGGTATATTTGGAAGCATAATATTAGAAGACATCTTAGAAATTGGCTATAGTTCTTGTTGAATGAGATAGAGCTCCATGACTTGTTGATCCGATAAATGGTTATGATTTTCTACGTGTTTCTTTCATCATCGGCAATGTACGAAGGTTCTAGAGCGAGGTTTTGTTTGATATGAGGTTTATTACCAGAATTGGGTTGTTTTGGGTAGCTACTATGATTGGAGATTTTGCTATGAGTATTTGAGTTATACGGTATATCATGTGATTACATCTTGGGTTATGGTTATGGCTTGATACAGCTTTTTCAGACTTATACAGTTGGTAGATGTAAGATTCAGATCTTATAAGAAATTCCGGATGTTGGAAAAAATTGGATTCTGAGGCTTACGAGCTAAGGTTGAATTAAGGATTTTTGGTTATGTTGTGTCATCAGGCTTATATGGAATAGGGTGATATGGGATCACCCCCGGGTATGTGCATGGTAAGGTTACACGGCAATTTGATGGCTTTGGAATGACTCCTGGCATGTTCGAGGACGAATATATGTTTAAGTGGGGGAGGATGTAACAACCCAAATGGTTGTTTAGAGTATTTGCACTTCACTTAGTAGTTTACGGGATGATTAGCTCCGTAGGATGTATTATCACTTGTGTGAATCGTCGATTTTGGTTTTCAGGTTATCCGGAATCGATTTGGAAGAATGAATTCCATTGTTGAAGCTTTAAGTTGGAAGAGTTGACCAGGTTTGACTTTTTGTGAATTTGACCCTGGAAGGGAGTTTTTATGGTTCCGTTAGGTTCATATGGTGATTTTGGACTTGGGTGTATGCCCGGATTTGTATTTTAATATTTCTAGAAGGATTCGACAATAATTGGCGAAAGTTGGAAATGTGAAGATTTGAAAAGTTCATACGTTTGACCGGGAGTTGACTTTGTGGATATCGGATTCAAATTGTGGTTCCGGGAATTGGAATAGCTTTGCTATGTCATTTGGGACTTGTGTGCAAAATTTGGGTTCATTCCGGGTTAAATTGCTATGTTTCGACACGAGTTATGGAAGTTGAAAAGTTCAAAGTTCATTAAGTTCAATTTGAGGTGCAATTCATCATTTTTATATTGTGTGATGTGATTTGAAGCTTCGAATAAGTTCGTATCGTGTTTTAAGACTTATTGGTATGATTGAATGGGGTCCCGAGGGGCTCGGGTGTGTTTTGGATCATTGGTTGAGAAACTAGTTGAGTTAAGGATTTTGAGTTTGACCATGATCAATATCCGGTCAAGATGACCTCTTTACGGTGTTTTGAGTGTGCGAGCAGGTTTTTAACATATTTTATGATTGAAACACGTATATGGTTTGTGTCCAGAAGGTTCCGAAAAAATTTTGGGTGCTAAAACAAAAATTCTTTCGTTGCTGATTTTCTGGTGTAAAATAATTACGAAAATATCTTTTTTTATCCCATAAATTTTCAGACTTCATTTGAAACTTCAAACATCATATCTCTCTCATTTTAAGTCCAAATTGGGTGATAAGCCTATCTTGACTGAAATTTCACAAGAAATCCATTGGAGGCATCAAATGTGAGTTTCGGGATTGTTTGTCATACGAAACAAGGTAGAATAGCTCGGCAAAAAATATTTAATATCGAGGGTTTGTTCATTTGGTCATATTTTGAGTTGGGGAGCTCGGATTTGGGCAATATTTTAGGCGAGTTTCACCATATAAATTGGGGTAAGTATTTTGTACTCGGTTTTGGTTATATTTCATGAATCTATTTTCGTTTTTGGTAATTGGATTGTGAATTTTAAAGAGAAAATTGGGGGGTTTTGTCCAAAGTTTCATAGAGTGAATTTTTGAGTTTTGAACATTGATTCGGAGTCGGATTTGGGTGAAACTAGTATGGTTGGACTCGTAGTTAAATGAATTATCGGATTTTGTAAGTTCCATCGGGTTTCGAGGTGCGGGCCTAGGCTTTGACTTTTTGGCCCATTTTGGATTTTTGATCAAGGATTCGACCTTTATCATTCTGAATTGATTCCTTTGGCATTATTTAATGTATTTGAATTTCTCTTGGCTAGTTTCGAGCCGTTCGGAGGTCGGGACGCACAAAATGGCATTTGTGGAGGATCGTTTGGCTTGCTAGGTATTGGATTTGGCTTGTTCGAGGTAAGTAACACTTATAAACTTGGTGATGAGGGTATGAAACCCTGATTATACGTGTTATATGTTTGGTGTTGAGGTGACACACATGCTAGGTGACGGGCGTGTGGCGCGCACCGTGTGAATTGTGACTCCATTATTCCTGTGGTACTGTATAGTTACTTGATCTTATCTGTAACCATGAAAATCTCTATGTACTAGAGCTATTGAGTTGTGATCCATGCTAGAAATCATGTCTAGGCTTCATGCTTATTCTTTTGGGACCCGCTGGGGTCCTATTACTGTTGAATTGCTCGTTTAAATTGCAATTTTATACTCAGTCATGTTCATTCATATTATATCATCTCTCAGTCTCTGTTTCTACTTATTAACATATCATATCATCATTTTGGGCTAGTTTTATGGCATTGTGAACTCGAGAGACTAGAGAGATTGATGACTGAGTGAGGCCGATGGCCTGAGTGTGAGTGATATTTTGGGATTGGGCTGCATGCCGCAATATGTTATATTGATTTATGCCTGGATCTGGCTTATTATGGCGCTTGGGCTGAAAGAGCCCATTCGGAGTCTACACACACCCCCAGTGAGCGCAGTTGATTTATATTGAGGGATGGATCTTCCCTGGATATGGATCTTGTTCGAAGCATTTATATTTGGGAATGTATCTTCCTCGGGCTGCATTGGCCTTATACAGTACTGAGTGACTGACTTTCAGTTTCTATGTATATATTCGGGATGGATCTTCCCTAGGTTGGATTGGCCATATACAGTACTGGGTGACTGAGCGTATTGTTTCTTTGAGCATGATGAGCGAAAAGTGTGAGACAGTAAGATTGAGTACTCTGAGATTGTGAGTACATGAGTTCATCTCTGGGATACATTGCATTGACATGCACACTTGGCATAAATGCATAGAGATGCATTTTCCTCATACTGTACGGCATCACGTCATTCATGACTTCTCACACATATTGACTTATAGGCATAGAGATGTATTTTTCTCATGCCATTTTGAAAATGAAGCATTTACCTATTCAAAGCCTCTTTGGAAAAAATTACAGTTTTTCAAACTTACTCACATTTTTGGCAATTTCGGTACATTTGGATTTCCGCTGATTTACTTGAAAAATGGATATATTTTTCTAGAACTGTGAATGAGCTGAGCATTTTATCTCTGAGTTTCCTCTTTTATTACTTTCATTATGTTGTTATGAACTGTTGTTGGCTATTGGTGTTAGACCCGACCATTATTCTAGCTCGTCACTACTCTCAACCTAAGGTTAAGTTTGTTACTTATTGAGCACACAGGGTCGGTTATACTCATACTATACTTCTGCACCTTGCATGTAGATGTTGGATGCTGATGTTGTTGTGATCGACGGGAGCTGGAATTGAAGACATACCTGTGTTCTGGTAGTAGCTTCCTCTTATTCATGGTAGCTTTAGATTTATAAAAAAATCTATTTATGTATATTTCGAACAGATGATGTATTTATTTCATACCAGTTTTATAAATTCTAATCTTAGAAGCTCATGATTTGTTTTACCAGCCCTTGGGGGAATGTATAAGATTTAGATACTTTCTATTACTTAATTATGTTATTAATTATCACTAGAATTGGATAGTTGTTAATTGGCTTACCTAGTGGGTTGTGTTAGGTGTCATCATGACTAGTTGTATTGATTCATTGTGGTGGTCAATTCGACAATGGCTTGCCCATGGTCATGCAATTCTTTGTAGAGGTGGATCTTGTTCGGATCACCTTATGGAATATTGGCCTGGGATTGCCAAGCCGACAACGTTTCCGCCATCTCAGCCAAGATTTCACACACCTATGCATAAGGCATAATCATAAAGTTCTTACCGGCTAGTTGATTCATTGTGCATTGGTTGGATGTGTTAGTCCCACGATAGGCTTGTTGAATCATGTTTTCCATCATATTGTTGTTGGAACATTCCTTAACCATTGTTATATTGCGCTCCCATATCTCGTGTAGTGACTCATTCAGCTCTTGCTTGAACGCCAAGATATCATATCGAAGTGTAGTCATGTGCTCGGGAGAGAAAAATTTAGCAATGAACTTTTCTGTCAACTCATTCCAAGTAGGAATTGAATGGTTCGATAATCCTTCTAACCAATCTAAAGCTTTCCCCCATAGAGGAAGGGAAAAATCCTTAGCCTCAATGCATCCTCAGAAATATTAGTTTGCTTTATCCCCAATATGTATCTACAAAATCCTTCAAATGTTTATAAGCAGAGTCTGAGTACCGGTAAAGAGACCCCGTTACTCAAGCAAAGTGAGCATCACATTGTTGATTTGGAAGTTGCCTGCCCTAATACAAGGAAGGACTATTGCACTCGCATAACCTTCGTTGGGTAACACCCGGTGTGGAGGCGGGGGTGGAGCAGGCACATTTTCATGATTTACCCGACCTCTCTGATTGGCTTGTGGCTCAAGAGTTACCTCCTCTACATGTTCATCCTCGCCGTCCAATTTCCCCAAAGGCAAATTTTCAAGATCATTGTTCGCTATGTTTGAACCTATAATTTCTTAACAAAGTTAGTAACACATAAAGGAAAGAAGATATTCCAAAAACACACTCAAATATATAGCTAATACCGTTTTAACTCCCTAAAAACGGTGCCAAAAATTGATCCACGTCCAATCCGCACTTAATAGTAGGGGTCGATTTCCATTGGGAGTTTAATTTGGGTGTTAGGGTATATATTTGATGAGAGAAAATGAAATAACTAATTGCACTTCCAAACAAAGGATTTTATTTTCTACTTCTAAATTATCACTATCAATTATAGAAACTAGAAAGCGAATGATTATTTTTGTTATTTTTACCAAATGGTTAAAAAGCCTAGGGATGTGACTTTCACTTAGGTGTTCGCTTAATGAATTAAGTACGTTAACACTAGTTTTATTGATCGGGGTGTATTATAGCTCTCAAATCTAAGTTACCCACTCAATACCTCTCGGTCATAGAGTGATTTTGCCCAATTTGGCTTTCTCAAGCCCAAATGGGTATCAAGTTAAATAGTTAATATGGGCTCAAGTCGGGTTTTCCCTATCTAGTTCAAACTCTTTAGTTAGGCTAATCAAATCCTTAATTAGCCGAATTTCTTGTTAGCCAAGTTTTCCTAGACTAGGTCACTCTTTCTACCAAGTCAAAAAGGCATGAATCAATATTTGCAACCATTAATTCAAAAATTAAAGCATAAACAAGGTTAAATAATCAACACCCAATCATAAACAAGCATTAAATTAAATATCCATAAGGTTTACACACAAGGGTTGGGACCGAACCCTAGTAAAGTCTAGCTACTCATAGTAGAAAATGATGAAAACAAAGAATAAATACTAATTAAACTCATAATGTAAGATTAAATTGATAAATTATGATGTTTTAATCCCAAAATGACCACAAATTTCCTAAAATGGAAAACTATAACGGCTACAACTGCTTGAACTTCAAAACATGACCTAAAAATGTGATTCCCGTCTATTTATAGTGGCCAAAATTCACTGACAATAATACCCCTCGGGATGTTCTGCGGCCGCACAATTCCATTTGGGTCCGCACATTGCTTCAGCTTGCAGAAACTCGGATTTTACAGCCTCACAATTTGGTCTGCGGCAGCAAGCCGCAGAATTCTTGTGATGTTCGCACTTCACGCAAGGCTGTAGTCTTAGTCATTTGCACGCTCTCTGAACTTGTTGAACTTTTGTCAGTGCGGACCATGATCTGCGGTCGCACAATTCATGTGTGGTCTGCACTTCTGCTTAAAGCCTGCTGGGCTTCTTCACTGATTTTGCGGTCGCAGAGGGAATTCTTTGGTCCGCACTTGCTTCTGCGGCCGCAGATAGACCTCTGCGGATCGCACATCTTGTATGATGCGCCCCTTCTTGCCTTGTGAGTCGGAACACTCCTTTTTGAGTCGGATTTCTTCATAAGAGCCCAAATTTCCAACATTCCTGCAATTTGTACACTTTCATTAGTTTTGAAAACATAAATCAATACTTTCAGACTAAAACAAAAGTAAAAAGGTATTAATAAATAGTCAAAATCCGCACTTATCAACCAAGAACAACAACTTCGGTTGGCATCGGATAGACCCCGAAGGGAACATTATCAACGAGGGCAAACAAACATTTACCACTAGATTACATTCAATGAAGAATCTTCCTAAGTATTAAATACACATTCGTTATAGAGAATTTCGGCATTCATAACCTGCTATTACATATTCATCAATGACCCTCATTATTGTCATTTAAGAGAGACTTGATACTAGGACCTTGTTCCCTAGGTATAGCTATAAATATGGACTTCAACGGCCATTATAAGACACGGAAAAATCTGACAAACTTATGCTACACATTATTCTAAGCTCAATAATACTTTATTTATTTCTATCTAACGTTATTCTTATTGTTACCTTTGGAAGCCTTGCTTCCGAAACCAAGCTATCTAACGGCAAATTGATTTTTTGCTTCTACTAATTACTTTATGCAGTTGTGTTCTAGTGAAAGACCCTTTTGATCAATTTGCCTTTTTTCCTAATTCTTCCTTCTGTTTTCTCTCAGAATTTTGGTGATGTAGTCTTTCGTGATTTCTTGTTTGAAATCTTGAATTCATTGTGAATGTTCCTTTCAATATAGTTGTTGTACTGGTCATGAAGTGAAGTGAAAAAAGAGTGATATTTTACAGCTATATTACTAGTATGAGCTTCAAAGACTGGAAAAGCAGTCCTGTTACGTTGCTGCCGACACAACAACAGAACTCATGAAAGCATTCTAATTTTAGTGCAAAGTCGGACATTGATTCGATTCGCTTGTAGATAAATGTGTAGCTTCATTGTGGAAGGTCAAGATACTGTGTTTGTTATTGTTTAGATGATTAAACAAGATATGTTGCTGGCATTGTCCACTCCGGACCATGGCCTTAATTACTCCTTTATCCGTGCTTGGGACGGTTTGACACATACAAAAATTAATCAGCTAACTCATGAAAAGAAACTGGTAATGCTAATTTGAGGATTTTGATTTTTATTTGTTATGCTGCATGCATGTTTCATCCAAAAAAATATACTATTATTGACAAAAATGTTGCCATCTTTGACAGTATCTCAGGATTACAGCAAGTTTAAGTATTTTCACAAAAGTGCAAGTTTGATTATGTTGTGATACATTCAAATAATGAAGTGCTTATAAAAAATATCTATCAGAATATGTAACTTATTGAAGTGTGAGTTTATTCTCTTGTAAAAGGTTAAAGCTTTTAGAGGGAAAATATTTGTTTACTTAATTTAGGACTTCAGAAACCCGCCTTGCATGCAGGCCTTTTTAGTTTTATATCTCTTTTAAGTTTTAATCATGTATCAAACACATAAACATACAGTGAGGACATGGGAACTCTACTTGATTTGGCAAATAAATGTAAAAGTAGAAGTAACCATTTAGGAAGATATATAGCACTAATAAGAGTAATAAACATATGAACAAATAACAACTAAGCACTTCATAAAAGCTTTTAAAGTTGACGTTGGTGTTGGCATCAAGTGTCTCGTTGGTGTAAGGAGCACCAGAAGCTCTACTATTAATATATACCTCTGGAAAATTGAAAACACAATTCCATTGGAACATCCCAATATGAGAAAGAACATTTGGTGTTGCAGATCATCGTCGGGAAAGGATAAGATATAGTGTGACCCTAGATCAGTAGAGGAAGACTTCCTCTGATGATAGGTTTTATAGCTTCTAATTTCTATGTACAGATGGTGGTATGTACATGATGGAAGTTGATAGATTTCTGGATAATGGACTCGAACAGGACCAAGCAGCCTGAGCAGAAGAGAAATGAAGAGCTAATTACCGAGCTTCAGCTTGCTGAGAGAAGAAATATGCAAAAGGTGATTTAGCTATCTGGAGGAAAAATGTTTATGCTAAATCCTGCAGTACCAAGTCCCCAACATATGTCAAACTAGGGACGCCGATGATGTTTGGTGAGTTAATTAATACAGCTCCACTTGTTTACATAATACTTATTACTTCTAGCTTAGAAAGCTCTTACAATATGTGAAAGTCCAAGATTGTTGCTTTATCAAAGAAAGGTTCCAGATTATTGCTTTAACAAGGCCAAACTCCTATTATCCCTCTCTTTTTCATTCTATAGCTTGCTCTAAACTGGATATCTACTATATGTTCCTGCTTGTTAGGTTCTATGAACTCTCATTTTCAAATAATATTGTGAACTGAAGCATGGTTTCATGAATTGAAGCATGGTTTCATGAATCAATGCATGCATCTAAGGTTAAGACAAGAAATAGAAAATAGGTATTCCGTGCCCATTTATGTAAGTATATGTTTTAAAAGCCATTATGGTATAAGTTTCTTGGCGAGCGCTACACACAAGCAGCCCGTTGGTAAGCAATTAACGAAAAACTTTAGGCCTGTGGAAAAGGTCATAAAATTTTGTATATTAATTAGTGCTTGATATATGCTACATTATTTATACAGCTAGTGATTTATCTACCATAACTGCTCTAATATACAGTGATGAAATTTCCCTCTTAGATGCTTTTATTGCCCATATATATACCTAGAAAACTCTAATAGAGAAAAATCTTTAACGTGCATGGTTGAAGTTGTGGATCTGATGTTAAATCTAAAATCCTTTTTTTCTCTTTAGCCCTTTAATATAACTTTGGTCAAAGTAGATAATATCCTAAAATGATTGTCCATGAAAGGAAGGCCGTGGTTAACAACATTGCAAGAGCTATGAATGCATGGTCTTCTCTTTCTTTCCTGGGGATATATTACATTTGGGAGTACTCTTTTGTCACTGATAAACTATCCTAGAAATTGATAACTTGAACTTTCAGACAAGAGTATGCACGCATTTCATCGCACCCTGAATAGGGTGGCTAAAGTGTAAGGCGAATGAAGCCATTGCCTTAGGCCCACAAATAGAGGCCCCAAATATCCGTAGTAGTACTATATTATTATATAAAACATAGTGTAATTTATTTATTTATTTTTGTGTAAAGAAAATTTTTATTAATCTCTCAAACACCAGTACACATTTTCTGTAAAAAACTGTACAAACTAGAAGAAATCTTCTAGTCGCAAAATACTCTATCTTCCTTCCTGTTCTATATCATCTCTAGCTAATCTGTTACATACAATTGTTCTAGCCAGTTCCTACTGTTTCTGCCTTCTTTCCTTATATTCTGCATCTTCAATTTGATTTTGCATTCCTGCTTGATCTGCTTGCATATCAACTCTGGATGCATCACCTTATTGTTCCATACTGCCTTATTTCGAACCATCCGTATTTTGTATATCAGTGCCGATATTGTTGCTGTAATAAACTTTCTGCTCATTTTACCTTTCACATTCCTCGTCAATTTCTTCCATACATTTTCGATATCTGGTTCTTGAATTCCCTTGCCTAACCATTTCAACAGCAGCTTCAAACATTCATTCGAAAACTTGCATTCAAAGAAGAGGTGTTGTATTGTTTCCTTGCTTTCTCCACATATTTCACATCTTGTCTCTGTGCATACACCTACCTTTTCTAGTCTTTCTCTTGTCAGCAGTCTCTGTCGAACTGCTAACCAGCATATTATGCTATGTTTAGGGATGTTTACATTACTCCATATCCATCTAGCCCACGGCCAGTCTTCCATCTCCCCTTTCATCCATTTGTATCCTTCTTGTATTGTGTATTTTCCCCCTCCCTTTTGCCAATCATTCCCCTTATATCCATCTTTTACTTTATCTTTTATACTGCATATTCTTCTCCAGTACCAGCTACATTCTACTAGTGGCTTATACTGCTTCCATTGAACTCCTTTCATATATACATGATCCACCCATTTGACCCATAAGTTGTCAGCCTTTTGAGCAATATTCTATACATATTTATCAATGGCAGCCTCATTCCATACTACACAATCCCTTACCCCTAAACCTCCTTTGTGTTTTGGTCGACATACTATATCCCAAGCCACCAATGGTACTTTATTGGTGTGCTCTTTCCCATCCCAAATATAGTTCCTGCATATTGCAGTCACTTTTTTCAGCACCAATTTTGGAAGTAGAAAGATTTATGACAGACTCCTCGAGCTCCAGGTTTTAGTTCTACTTGTCATTTTATCAATTAGTACCTCACAATCCATAGCAGATAACTTTGTTGCTGCAAATGGAACCCCCAAATACCTAAATGGTAATGCTCCTTTCTTGTACCCAGTAGTCTCACACAAGTCTTCCAACTCTTGCTTTACCGTATTTGCACTAAATATGTTTGACTTGCCTGCATTTGTTGTCAATCCTGAAGCATTTGAGAAAGCTTGTAGACCCCTTAGCATCAACATTGCTGACTGATAGTTACCTTTATAAAACAGCAGTAGGTCATCAGCAAAACAAAGATGATTAAGCTTCATTCCTTTGCATTTTGTGTGAAATTCAAACTCCTTCATCCCAGCCACTTTATTTAAAATTCTAGTTAAGTATTCCATGCATATGACAAAGATCAAGGGTGAAATGGGATCACCCTGTCATAAGCCTCTTTTCCCTGTTATATTCCCATATAATTCCCCATTTATTGCTACACTGTACTGTGTGGTTGTTATACAAGCCATGATCCATTTGATGAACTTCTGAGGGAAGTTCATTGCATGCAACATCTCTTCTACAAATGCCCAGTCCACATTGTCATAAGCCTTTTTCAAATCTATCTTAATTAAGCAACTCTGAGTAGTATTTTTCCTTTTGTAAAGCCTGACCAAGTCCTGACAAATCAACACATTTTGCACTATTGTCCTTCCTGCAATGAATGCACTTTGATTCTCTGATATGATTGTAGGCAATATTAGTCTTAATCTGTTACATAACATCTTTGACACCACTTTGTATATAGTGTTACATCCTGCTATTGGTCTATAATCCCCCACACTTGAAGCATGATTTCCCTTTGGTATCACTATTATCCCTGTTTGATTTCACATTTTAAGATCTCTCCTTTTCTAAAGAACTCCATTACTGCCTCTATTACATCTTTACCCACTATCTCCCAGCTATCCTTGAAAATTTTGTTTCCATATCCATCTGGCCCTGGTGATTTATCTCCATTTATTGCCCATACAGTTTCCTTCACCTCTTTCTCTGTAAACTGCTCCTCTAACATCTTCCTTTGTGATGCAGTTACTACTGGTCCTTGTTGAATCAAACTACTGTTAACATGCTCCCTTTCCATATTAGTGGTTCATAGCAGTTTTGTGTAAAATTCTATGAAAGCCTTCCTTATTTCATCCAAATCTATTCTATTCACTCCCTGATCATCTGTTATAGAAAAAATTCTATTCATGTTCCTTCTTTTCTTCATTATACTGTGAAAGTACTTTGTATTCAAGTCTCCTTTTTCTATCCACATCACTTTACTTCTCTGCCTCAAGAATTGGTGCTTTGCTTTATTTAATCTTTTATTCTTCCTTAGTAACTTTGCTTCCTCCTCTTGTATATTCTGGTTCGAAGGGTCTATTTGCATTCTATTTTGACACTTTAGCAGCTCTTCTTGTGTTTCTTCTGCCTTCCTTTCTATTTGACTGAATTTCTCCCTATTAAGCTGCTTTAGCATTCCTTTCAAATTATTCAGCTTCCCCACCAACTCATACATTTTTGTCCCTTTTTTTTTTGTTCTCCACCCTTGTGCAACTATTTCTTTAAACTTTGGTTCCAAACTCCACATATTGAAATATCTAAATACTTGTTTCCTTTTTTTATTCTCTGCCCACCTGACTACTGCTGGACAGTGATCATATGTACCTTCATTCCTATAATGCACCTCTGAATCAGGCAATTTAATTATCCATTCTGTATTTATGAGCACTCTATCTATCCTGCTGCATACTCTATCTTCACCTCTTTGTTTATTGTTTCATGTATAAAATGCCCCTGAAGATTTCATCTCTTGTAGTTCACATTCCTCTACACAATTCTTAAAATCCCTTATCTCTAACATTCTCACTTGACTCCCCACTCTATCTTCTATTTAGTACACAATTGAAATCACCCATTACAGCCCATGGTCCCCTCATTTGTTCATTAATCTTCTTGATTTCTTCCCACAAGCTCTTCCTTAATGTTGCATCATTAAAACCATACACTATAGTTACTGCAAAGACCATTCTATTACCCCTATGTTGTACTTTATGATGAATTAGATGTTCTGTGATACTTATTATGTTAACATCAAATATCATTGGCTTCCATAACACCCATATTCTCCCCCCTTTATGTTTACACAAGTTAGTACTGTAAGACCAACCACTACACAGACTAAGAGCAGTTTTTTGAGCTTAAGCTCTCTTGACCTTTGTTTCCAAGGACCAAACATCCCAACCTGAGAATTGTTCATAAACATATACATTTCCTTCTGTTTGTCAAGATTATTCAGTCCTCTGGTATTCCAAAACCCAATTCTATCCATTCTTTGGGAGATCTCCCCCACCCTTCTCCCCTATTATTCCATTTTTTCTTTCATCACCACTTCCCTTTACATTTAACTTCATTACTGTCTGACTGGTACTTGCCTCCTCTAAGCTTTGTTGCTTCCCTAATATTGTAAATGTATTTCCTATTTTCAATGGCTCTTCTGGTATTATCATCCCTCTTCTTACATATTCCCAGTTCTATACCCTTGTTTATAGTACTTTCCCCTCTCCATTTATTCATAACCTCCCTGTTGTTTCTGTATTTGTTGTTCCTCTTTCTCTAATTGTGTTTGCCCTTGCTGTGTTCCTTCTCCTGCATTTTGTTGCTCTAATTTTTTCTGCATTTCTAACTCTTGTTTCTTCTCATTCTTCTCCTTTTCCTCCTTTATAAATTTTCGACATTCATTTCAATTCATGACCATAATTTCTGCATTTTTCGCACATAACTGGTTTCCATTCATAATGAATTTTCTGTTCCACTATCTTTCCTGCCTCATTTTCAAACCTAATACTTGTTGGATACTGCTGTTTCAATTTCACTTCAACTAACACTCTTGCATATGTTAGCCTTTCTCTCTTAGTAGTTGCAGCATCTGCTCTCAATGGTTTTCCTATCAGCCCAACAATTTTTGCAAGTGATGTTTGCCCCCAGTATTTGACATCAAGCCCCACCATTCTCACCCATATTGGAATGTTTTCCATCTGTTCCTTAGTAATTTCCATATCAGACTTCCATGGCTTAACTATCACTGGTTTTCTGTCAAACAACTGCACTCCTTCTTCTACCACCTTATTCCTGCTTTCTATACTGTGAAATCAAACCATGAAAACTCCCATGTTTAGTTGAGCTACCTTATCAATCCGTAATCCTCCCCAAATTCTTCTAAAATAACCATCAATTACTACTTGTGGTGGATTTGAACCCAATACATAGCATACTACTGTTGTCAACCAATATTCTACCTCATCCTTAATGTCCACCATTGTTATTTTCACATTCGTTTCACTTTTCTCCATTGTTAGGTCAATTCATTCCTCTACTGGTATTTTACCTACAACATTACTCCAAACATTTATTTTAGTCGAACCTGTATTATTGTTCATCTTCTCTTCCTCTTCTGTTCGATCTTCCCATGATTTCCTACTCACCTCTGAATCTCCATCTCCTTGTGGTGTTGTTGGTTTTGATATCAAATTGATATCCAGCGGCACAATTCCTTGTATTGAATTGATACTCTTCACTTTTTTAGCATCCTCTTTCTGTGGAACTCCTATGTATGCTGAATTTGAGGTCTGACTCCCATGGATTTTCTGACCTCCACCTCTATTCCTTGATTTTCTCGCCATGTCAGTTTTCACTGAGAGATAATCTTAGTCATAGAGAGAGGAAGATCTCATCATAGTATAATTTATGTAATTATTATACTTTTGTTTTAGGCCACCAACACGTGTGAATTTGAAGACATACTCCTAGAAATGGACCATGCTGTTCGACCTTAAGGGTTGGTCATCCTCCGCAAAGGAGTTAAAGTCTTGTATAAGGTCAGAAAAATCACAGCAGGGTATGAGATGGGAAACAAAGTTGGTAGATCATGAAGATGGCCCTTTGGTGGCTGAGAAAACTCAGGTTGCCGTCAAACAATACAGGTGAAGACCTAGGCACATCCAATAATGAATAAGTATATAGATATGACCCTACAATTTTGGAGTCGAAGGTGATATTTCCAGTTATAGATATGAAGGTTTCTACTCCACAAAGATGGCATGCCACACAGCAATGTTTAGGCTATTTTTCTTTGGTATTGTTTTGGAGGGAAGGAGAAAAAGAAGATGCTTATCTCCAAATAATGAAGCAAAGCAAGAATTTACTAGTATATGTTAAGGAGCAATTTTTTAAGTTGTTTATGCTGGCTACTTATTGAATATTACAGTATTAGTGACTCCTATATTAAACTGGGACCAAAACCATTGTTAGTTAATATAGTTACACTTCTCTTATTGTAGCACCAAGTTCTGATTTCGCTAGGTATATGAACAAGTATACTTGATATTATTTTGGAAAATTATTCAGTTATGTCCATTTATAAGAAACTTATTATAAAACTTGGTCAATTCATAAAATATTATTAATATTAGCCAATTATCTATTTGTAGCCAAAAAAAGGTCGAATTTTTACTTTTCTTTTGAGTGAGTGTTATTAGAATAGATTGAGTACATCCTAAAGAGTTTGAATCTCAATTTTGGGATGATTTGGTGGAGTTTTGAGCTGGTTTGAATTGAAAATTTGAAGTAGAAGATGAAACATGAAAAAATGATATTTGTATCACACTGTATATCATTTGTGTATCACATATGTATCATATTTGTATCATATGTATATCCATGTATACCTTTTTTTTGGTAATTATATTTTTCATTAATCACCAAAGAAGTCATTACAAATCAGCAGAGTCATCCTCGACTTGCTACAATCCTTTACATTCTTCTATCACTATACCTATACTATAAGCAGAACATAATGGACATTATACAAGTATTTGCTGGACAGTTGCTAATTTATCTTCAAAATCTAAGTTGTTGCATCCTTGCTCTCACTAACCCTCGTGCTCTAATGTTACAAATACAGGCCACCTCTCTAGCTATTTGGATTGTATTTCTTGCTTTCTTTTCAAGGATTCTACTGTTCCTCTCTTTCCATATCCCATTAATGTACTAAGCATAGATCGTTTTCACTGTTCTAGCTTTACACGACTTCCCTTTAGCTTGTACTGATGCAACCGTCTATGTCCAGGAGTTTACTGGAGCATCATACATTTGCAACCTTCTTAGTAGTCTCCACCATACTGTTTTGGAAAAGCTGCATTCACCAAATAGATGCAGATGTGATTTATCTGCACTATTACATAAGCTATATTTTGGACTTACTTGAATTCCCCATCTAGTTAACCTATCTGATGTTAACAGTCTCCCATGACATTGAATCCACATTGTGAATAGTGCCTTAGGTCTGGCTTCATTATGAAACATTAAGGATCTCCATGCCACTTTGTTGTAGTTCTGTAGTAGTCCTAGGTACACTTGTTTAGTAATACTCTGCCTTTGCTTTACTGTTGCCACTTGTTGTATTACTGTCCTTGCCTCCATGATCTTCCTCGCCATCCAACTTGCATGTTGAGGTAAAGTCACATCCATTATGGTTTGCCCCTTGATGTAATATGTGTGAATCCATCTTATCCAAACTTTGTCCTTCTTTTGTGACAAATCCTCGTGGATGTTAGTGATGGCTTCCTTGTTCCACACTCTTAGATTCAGTAGATTATAACCTCCAGCAGATTTAGGCAGACACATTTTCTCTCATGCCATCAATGCTCTTTTTGTAATTGTATTAGTGTCGGACCATATATAGCTTCTACAATATGACTCAATTAATTCCATCACTTTAGCTGGCAATATGAACACTTGGGACCAATAAGATTGAATATCAAATATCATTGTTTGAACTAACTGTACCCTACCAACATAAGACAATTTTCGAGCTGTCCAAGAGGAGATTCTTGCAACTATTTTCTCAATCAGTGGTTACCATTGTAAAGCTGTTAACTTCTTTGTATCCAAGGGAATTCCCAGGTATTTAAAAGGCAAACCCCCAAGTGAATAGCTAGTATTCTGCAGAATTCCCACCTTTTCCTTCAGTGCTACTCCACCAAATAGATTTCATTTTTAGTGAGATTGGCTAGTAGTCCAGATGCTGCTGAAAACTGTTGGAAGCAAGCATGTAAAGTTTGAACTGATTTATTATCACCTCTTGCAAACATCGGTAGATCATCCGCAAAGCTGAGGTGAGTTATATTGAGTTTGCCACACCTTGGATGAAATTTGTATTCCTTAGCTTGCTTCAATCCTTTAAGTAGTCTGCTTAGGTATTCCATTGCAATTGCAAATAGAAATGGTGACATAGGGTCACCCTGTCTAAGTCATTTGGCAGCTACAAAAGGCTTTGTCAATTCACCATTGATCATGATCGAGTAACTCACTGTTGACACACAAGTTTTTACCCATTTAATGAATTTTGTAGGAAATCATAGGTACTCTAGTAGTTGCTCCAAATATACCCATTCCACAGAGTCATAGGCTTTCATCATGTCAACCTTTAGCATGCATCGAGGGTAGATATGTTTCATGTTATAAGCCTTAACTAATTCATGAGCTAGAGTAATGTTATCCGCTATTTTTCTCCCTATGAATAAACCCTGTTTGAGCTTCAGAAATGATGTGTGGCATTACCTTCTGTAATCTGCCAGCAATGACTTTTGAGATCAGCTTGTATAATACAGTACAGCAGGCAATAGGTCTAAAGTCCTTGATTGTCACCGGATTAGGAATTTTAGGCAATAGAGTAATGGTGGTGCAATTGATTGCTGGAAACATCACCCCTGTATGAAAGAATTCTTTCACTGGTGCATATACCTCTTCTTTAATCATTGGCCATGCTTTCTTGAAGAATTCTGCATTGTAGCCATCTATACCATGAGCTTTGTCACTTCCTATCCCTTTCAGTCACTCATCTATCTCGTGATCTGTAATCTCATGTATACTTTTTTGATACATGTGTCGTAGAAGAATCTTTTTTGAACTTGATTTTAACTATACTAATTTTGATACCAAATCAGTCCAAATCACCTCTAATCTAACTCAAAATTTGTATATTGACTTATCTATATGTTTTCAACGAAATTCAATCATACCCATTGAAAAAGGTACTTTTTTATCTTAGATTTTTGGAATCTTATATATATATTTTTCTGTATTTCATCACTTTATTTTCTACCCCATCCATAAAACTTTCTTTCCGTCTTGCATCTAATGTTATTGATCACACTTAAAAATATGAAAGGAGATTTTTGCGTGTGATTCTAGGAGAGAAAGAACCATATTTATTTGAGTTTTCAAATTTTATATGTGTTTGGCCAGTTTTGGTAAGTCTGTGATTAATAGCTCAAATAAAGTGTATTTCATCACTTTATTTTCTACCACATACATAAAATTTTCTTTCCGTCTTGCATCTAATGTTATTGATCACACTTAAAAATATGAAAGGAGATTTTTGTGTGTGATTCTAGGAGAGAAAGAATCATATTTATTTGAGTTTTCAAATTTTATATGTGTTTGGCCAGTTTTGGTAAGTCTGTGATTAATAGTTATAGATTGGTAAGTTGAAACTTATTTAAAACATTTTTATAAGATTCCCATTTACTTTTATATATACAGTTTGATTAGTACTTGAGCAGATTTATGGTCATTAGAGCCCAATTGATATTCATGGGCTTATTCTACCAGTCGACAAGAAAATATAGTCTCCAGGGGTACATAAAACTAAATGGCAACAATTACAATGGCAATAATAATTGGTAAGCTATAGAAAGGGGGTCCTAGTTGGGGAATAGAAGGATATAATTCGAGCATGACCATCAAAGGTTGTGGCGCAGTGGTTGAAATTTCTTCGCCTTTACCTATAGGTCGTCGATTCGAATCTTATGAATGAACAACCTCTTGTTAATGGGGCTTTTATCTCTGTAGTTGGTTTATCTTGTGCAAATTCAAATTAATCGGACAAATGAATTTTGATATATATCATGTGCCTGATGATAAATAAAATAAAAACAGATTTCAAGCATGCAACTAAAATGAAGGATCAGACATTATGATGTTGGAATTTGGACTTACGTTAATTGGTTATAGCCTGAAAGGATAGTGACGTGGCCCAAGTGGTGGATAAATAAAAGGCCTAATATTAAATATTGTGTGTGTGGATAAGTGAAGCCCAATAACTATTGGCCTGTGATGGGTAGACACTCTTTATAAATAGAGGTCAACCCTCATTTCTCTAGATATTAGAAAACCCTAGCGTATTCTGCTTCTTGAATACGTGGTAACGGTAGACGTCCCATCAGTCAAGTTCTTCGGGCTGTGAGAGCGCATAGCTAGTCGATTGTGGAAGTTGGTCTCAGGCTTAATCGTCGTTTGTTGTCCCTGCTGAATCCATGGAGTTTAACGGTAAGCTTCCTTAGACTCTAACTCTAGATTGATTGTATAATTGTGTCTTGATTTCTGCTATGGCTACGAATTAATTATCTTACAGTTGGTATCAGAGCCACCATAGTTAGAGATTAAGATCAATGAATTAATCTTGAGTTTCATAGTATATAGTCTGTTATCGATTTTCGAACGGTGCGAAAATTATTTCGTTGAAAGACTGTTTTGGGTAAACTTCTTTGACGTCGGCTACGATAGTATCGTGTCATATTGCTTTCTGCAGAATGGATTTAACCATGTAATTGAAATTACAATAACTAATTACTATTAAAAAAAAGGTTTGATGTGGGCTGACGGAGGCTGCGGCGGCTTAACAGAATGGGCAAAGCGTTTGTTATCAAAACTACTTTGATTTTGATTATACAAAAAAAGGGTCAAATATACCCCTATACTATTGGAAAAGGTCTAATATTATCCCCCGTTATACTATCAGTCCAAATATATTCCTAACGTCATATTATCGGTACAAATATATCTCTAACATCATAAACGTGGTACAAACCTGCCCTTCCTCCGTTAACTGCCTCCCTATGACAACATTTCATTGCCACCTCACCATTATACTCCCATTTTCATCCCTTTCCCACAACCTTTCTTTCCCGTTCATTTGAAGAAAAATCATAGTTCATAGATATATAAACAAACTATATTAAAAGAAATGCTAACAACTAAAGATAATATGAAACAATGTGAACCAAGAAAATTCTAATTTTGCTATTCAAAATTCATACTTATACGAACGAAAATACATTTTGTTTTATATAAAAAGCTAAGCAAATATACAGGCAAACTAGTTTAAGGTTTCAAATTGACCATGGTGAGAAAGAAAAACAACCTAGACACGAGAGTTAATTTTTTTTTGTTTCTTTCTCTTCAACCACATTTCTGGAAGGCTACCTTTTTTCCCTCTTTACGTTTTATGTTAAAATAAAAGTGCTACTAAATTTTTCCTAAATAGGTCTTACAAATTCAGCGGCAATACAAAGAAATACAAAATAAAACACAAAATTGGAAGGTCAAGTGAAAGGTACGTACAATTCCAAGATCGACCGGAGAAGCAATAGGTATTTTGAAAAGCAAGAGGAAGTAGAGGCAGTGAAGTCTTCAAAATAATGATAGAACTTCAAAGTAATTAAATTTGGTAGTTGCAAACAGGGTAAAATGGTGAGGCAACAATAAAATGTGTTCATAGGGGAGACAGTTAACGGAGGAAGGGCAGGTTTGTACCACTTTCATAATGTTAGAGATATATTTAGACCAATAGTATGACGTTAGAGGTACATTTGGACTGATAGTATAACGGAGGATAATATTAAACCTTTTTCAATAGTATAAGGGCATATTTGACCCTTTTCCGTTATATTACCTCTCTGATTGGCTTTTTACACTATTTTGGTAAAAGAATATAAAGATTCTTTTGTTGATTTTTTTTTTTGGTGATTATCCATAAATAAGTAAGGCAGCAAATTGATGTAGCCAAATTACCCGTGGCCCTCTAGGAATTAAAGATGGCAGTTATATCCTTTAATTATAGTGGTGGTTACTTTTTTAAATTAATATTTCGTGCTTCCAAGTTTGTGGCAGTGGTTAATCCCTTTTAAGAATTTCCTTTTCCTTTTTTTTTTTTCCTATTACAACGGAAATTGGTTGCTGGATCTTTCTTATTCCATCAGCTTTGTGCTAATTGATAAATGTAAAATAGTATTTTATTGATCATTAAATATGCTTGGTAGTCTTATTGAAGTTTAACGTGAGAGGATGGAATTAAACATGATACTAGCATAGCATAGATGAATTACAAGGGCTCTATTTTAATTCACATGTATATTATATTAGTTAAATAAGAATTTATGATTAATAAATAGTTTCCACCAAAATGGTATATTTATTTGGAGTCATTGGAAATTCTTAGAACTTTATGCATGTGAAACATATTATATGTGGATTGAAATTTATGATTAATAAATAATTTTCACCAAAGTGGTCTATTTATTTGAGTCATTGAAATATTCTCAATGCACCATGTCTAAATTATCCCTTACAAATGTACATTAGTATTAGAGGTTTACCTTTGATAAAGCTTAATATCTTGAATTTTAATGTATATATATACAATAAATAAGGATAATTTGATGTAAGAGAAGGTTTTGTGTCTCTTACCCAAAGGAAGGACACAATTTATGCCTTGCGCTCTTGGATAACAGGGGGGAGGTTTTATATCTCTTGCCTAAAGGGGAGGATGCAAGAATTCCTTGGACTCCTTGATTTTTAAAAGGGAAAACAGTTGCATCTTCTACCCAAAGGAGGGGTGTGATGGATGTCTTTGACTCTTTTGATCTATATATTTTAGACCATAATTTTATCTAATTTTTGTGTTGTTTGCTTATACAGTTGTTAGCAACATGACTACTCAGTTGAATTTCATTGAAACTTTGACTAGTAGCAACTACAAGAAATGGAAACAGGATGTTAAAATAGTGTTAGGTCTGATGAACCTGGACTTTGCATTGACTGAACAGAAACCTGCTGAACCTACAACTACTAGCACTGCTGATGAAAAGGCTAAGTATGAAAAATGTATGAAGGCTAACAAATTGAGTCTTATGATCATGAAGAGATCCATTTCTGATCACATAAAAGGTACAATTAAGGATAATGGAAATGCAAAAGATTTCTTGAGTGCCATTGGACAGAAATTTCTAGAATCTGATAAAGCTGAGATAGGTAGCCTAATTGATTCCTTGTCTACCATAACGTATAACCTTGTAGGTAGTGTCCGTGATCACATTATGAAATTGGTTAACATTCCTATAAAACTGAACAATTTAGGTGTAACCATTACCGATGATTTTCTTGTTCACCAATCTCTAAGGTCCCTTCCTGATCAGTTTAACCAATTTAAAACAATCTATAATGCGCAAAAAGATAAGTGGAGTGTTGATGAGCTTATTATTGTTTATGTGGTAGAGGAAGGGAGGATTCAAAAGGAGAAAGTTGAGGGTGTAGTGAACTTTGTTAGTTCATCTAGATCAGCTGATTATCCCTCTTATAAAAGAAAAGGTGGACCCAAATTTCATAAAAAGAAACATGGTCATTCTCATCATCCAAGTGGTAATAGTGGTCATACTCATAATCCTGGTCAGTCTCATAATTATCTTGGTCCTCAAATTGTAATTAAGAAAGAATTCAAGTGTTAGGATTGCAAACAAGTAGGTCATAAGAAAGCTGGTTGTTCTCTGAAAAAGAAATCAGGTAATCTTTTGGCTTTTATCTGCTTTGAAAGTAGTCTTGTTCACGTTCCTTTAAATTCCTAGTGGTTGGATAGTGGTGCAACTATTCATGTAACCAATGACTTGCAGGACCTAGTAAGCAGACGGAAGCCAAAAGAGGATGAAGTCAGTGTTGTTGTGTGCAATAGACTCAAAGCAAAAGTAGAGTTTATAGGGATATCTATTTTACCTTTTAAGAATATTTCTATTATTCGTTTAGAAATACTGTTTTGTACCGTCTATGAGACGGAAATTAGTTTCGGTTTCCCTTTTGGACAAAATTAGTTATTCATTTCAACAAAATAATGGTATTATTAAAATTTCCTATGATTCATATGTTGTTGTTGATGTTTTTTTAAGTGATGGTCTATATCGCTTGAATATATTGAATGAAACTTTTTCTGCAATGCATGCTAAAAATATTGCCCACAAAAGGTCTGCTTTGAGTAAAACGTTTTACCTATTATGGCATATGCGTCTTGGTCATATTTCTAAAGAAAGAATTGAACGATTGATAAAGGAAAATATTTTACCTGTTCTTGATCCAAAAGATTTTGAAACTTGTGTGGATTGTGTTAAGAGTAAAATGACCAAGGTTAAGAGAAAGGGTTCCACTAGGAGCTCTGAACTCTTAGAAATAATTCATACTGGTATTAGTGGACCTTATGTACATACTTTGATTGGTATTTTATTACTTTTATTGATGACTTTTCAAGGTACTGTTATATATATCTTTTAAAAGAAAAATCTGAAGCACTTGATAAGTTTAAAATTTACAAGACTGAAGTTGAAAATAGCTTGAAAAGTCCATTAAGATAGTGAGGTCTGACTGTGGTGGTGAGTACTATGGAAAATATGATGATTCTGGTCAATGTATGGGGCCTTTTGCTTTATTTTGCAAGAATGTAGGATAGTAGCACAATATACCATGACAGGTACTCCTTAGCAAAATGGTGTGGCTAAAAGACGAAATTGTACTCTCATGAAAATGGTGAAAAGTATGATGTCAAGGACTAGCCTACCTGAGTCTCTTTGGGGTGAAGCCTTAAAAAAGCTAGTTATATCCTGAATAGAATTCCTACAAAATCTGTCTTGAAAACTCCCTTTGAACTATGGGCAACCCGAAACCTAGCTTGAACCATTTTCACATTTGGGGATGTCCAGGTGAAGTTCGTATTTATTCACCCACAGAAAAGAAAACTGATCCTGAAACTACCAGTTGTTTCTTTATTGGCTATCCTGATCACTCTAAAGGCTTTAGGTTTTTCTGTCCTGAGCGTGGCACTAGAATCATTGAGTCTATTAATGCAAAATTTCTTGAGCATGATGTTTGTGATTGTGATTGTTCATGTGGTAAGGAAATTGTATTGAAAGAGAAGGAAGTCATTGTCCTTATACCTATTATACATGAAAAGGTGGTAAACCAACTTATTCATGAGGGGGAGAATCAAGGGAACAACGACGCAGATCCCATAGTTCTTGAACAAAATGTACACAATGAACCACTCAGCATGTCACAAAGAGAAAGAAGGTATGTCATCTCTGATGATTTTATCGTGTATGTGATTGAACTAGTGATACTGGAGAGCTAACTGATCCTTTATCATATGCTCAAGCTATTTCCTCTCCATTTGTTGATAAATAGCGTGAGTCAATGAAAGATGAAATGCACTCCATGGAACACAATGGAGTGTGGGAGTTAGTTGAATTGCCTGAAGGTTTTAAACCTATTGGTTGCAAATGGGTGTTTAAAACTAAAAGAGACTCTAAGGGAAACATAGACCATTATAAAGCAAGGTTGGTTGCTAAGGGTTACACTCAGAAAAAAGGTATTGATTATAAAGAAACATTTTCTCATGTTTCATCCAAAGATGCATTTAGAATTATGATGGCTCTTGTGGCTCATTTTGATTTAGAATTGTACCAGATGGATGTTAAAACTGCTTTCCTGAATGGGAGTCTACTTGAAGAAGTTTACATGGTTCAACCAGGGGATTTAAAGAAGCTGGTAAAGAACATCTAGTATGCAAGCTTAAAAAATCAATATATATGCTTAAACAAGCCTCTAGGCAGTGGTACTTGAAATTTGATGAAATTATTACAAAATTTGAATTTGTGGAAAATAAACTTGATGAATGTGTTTATCTCAAAATAGCTAATGGCAATTTTATTATTATGGTTCTCTATGTTAATGACATTTTGCTTGCCACAAATAATTTGCGCTTGATGAATGAAACCAAATAATTTTTGTCTAGGTCTTTTGATATGAAAGATCTTAGTGAAGCCTCTTTTGTTCTTGGGATAGAAATTAAAAGAGATAGGTCACGTGGTTTATTGGGTTTATCACAGCGTTCCTACATTGAAAGTGTTCTTAAAACTTTTAATATGCAAGACTGTAGACCTGGTATTGCACCTGTTGTAAAAGGAGACAAACTTAGCAAGGATCAATGTCCAAAAAATGGAGTTGAAATGAGAAATATGAAAGATGTGACATATGCAAGTGTTGTTGGTTGTTTGATGTACATACAGGTTTGTACAAGGCCTGATATTACATTTGATGTTAACATGTTGGGAAGATTTTCTTCTAATCCTGGGTGGCCACATTGGGTGGCTGCAAAGAAAGTGGTGAGATATCTACAACGCACCAAAGACTTCATGCTTGTATACAAAAAGGTTGATGATCTGGATCTTGTAGTATATTCAGACTCTGATATTGTATGTTGTCAAGACACTATGAAATCAACTTTTGGGTATATTTTTATGTTGGGTGGAGGTGTTATTTCTTGGAAAAGTGAGAAGCAAAGTGTCACTGCTACATCTACAATGGAAGCTGAGTTTATTGCTTGTTTTGAGACTGCTTCACATGCTGTCTGGATGAAGAATTTTCTTACTAAATTGCAAATTGTGGATTTTATATCTAAGTCGGTGAATATTTTTTGTGACAACAGTGCAGCTGTGTTCTTCTCCAAGAATAACAAGAGAACAAGAGGTTCTAAGCATGTTAGCTTTAAGTTTCTTAAGGTTAGATACATGGTAAAAAAAGGTGATATATGTATTAAGCATATTAGCACAGAATCTATGTTGGTTGATCCTTTGACTAAAGGTCTTAGGCCTGTAGTGTTTAATGAACATGCTAAAAATATGGGTATTTTAGAGTCTTTTGATGTGCTTTAGTCGGTGGGAGTTACTTTGTAATTGCTGACGGAGATATTGCTTTTGATAAATTCTATTTTTATGCAAGCTTGTGTTATTTGATATCTGTTATGCTTATGACTAACATGATAATTTATTTATTTTTATTTCCAGCTGGACATTGCATAAACTCATGATATCTTTGAGTCTTGCGGCTTGTTGCCTTGATTATCCCGGGTAAGGCAAAAGGGAATCCTCCTGAGGTGATATGATTTTGTGTCACTTGGAGGCTCCTAAGGTGATATGGTTATAATATCACTTGGAGGATTATTTCTTTCTAAGAGGTGCGAATCTATTCACCTTGATTAGAAATATAAAATTCTTAGCACACATGTTTGATCCATGTTGATGGAAATTCTAGCATATGTGGTCGTAGATAGAATTTATACCTTAAAATGGTGTGATGTCTACTACGATTCATTGTTAGTCTTTTCTATTGAGACTGAATGAATTGTTATATGAGTCATTCTATCCTTGGCTATGTGAGTAGTGTGGCCACCGTAGAGTCTAAAATCCTTTTTCAAAATGATTTCCTTAAAAACTCAAATATTTAAAATTGTTTTCTTGTCCTCAATTAACGTTGGCGTCCAAGTGGGAGAATGTTAGAATTTGGACTTACGTTAATTGGTTATAACCTAAAAGGATAGTGATGTGGCCCAAGTGATGGATAAATAAAAGGCCTAATATTAAATATTGTGTGTGTGTGGATAAGTGAGGCCCAATAACTATTGGCCTGTGATGGGTAGGCACTCTTTATAAATAGAGGCCAACCCCCCTTTCCTTAGCTATTAGAAAACCCTAACGTATTCTGCCTCTTGAATACGTGGTAACGGTAGACGTCCCATCAGTCAAGTTCTCCGTATTGTGAGAGTGTGTAGCTAGTGGATTGTGGAAGTTGGTCTCAGGCTTAATCGTCGTTTGTTGTCCCTGCTGAATCTATGGAGTTTAACGGTACACTTTCTTAGACTCTAACTCTAGATTGATTGTGTAATTGTGTCTTGATCTCTGTTATGGCTACAAATTAATTATCTTACATATGAATGCATGGCATAAGACAGGTGGGCCATTCCCCAGAATTTTCATTATAATGAAAGAATTAAGCTTCCATATAGACAGAACTATTGGGCTTTTTAAGCTTGGTTTAGCTTAAAGAGGGTGAATGGAAAATGGAGGTAAAATGAAATAGTTGAGTTCCCCTCCTTGGCAAAGGGATATTGTCTCATATTAGAGGAAGAAAAGACTTTTGATGGGTGTATATACAATTGCTTTTCTTCTAGCTCTTAAAGAATTAAGAAGAAGGCAAGTCTCGTGCCATCGTCGCTCGCTCGGCTTGGGCTTCAGTCAAAGATTGATTGATTAATCTTTTTGGACAAATTTCTTTCAATTATTTAATTAATTAATGAAAATTCAATCCGGAATAATCCAGGACCCGTGACGCGATCCGGTCCAATCCGCTTTCTTTCCCGGATTATTTTTAAATCTGTTTTTCTGCAATATTTCAAACAGAAATATTTTCATCTGTTCCAACAGCCATGGAAGTTTCTGAAAGGTTGCAAACCTTTTCAGAAACAGTTCCAGAAAGGCTATAGATATGCTTTGAATCCCAGAATCTTTCCTTACGAAATTTTCTAATCTTCTTCTTCTTCTGCACAAAATTTTCTAGTGTGTTTTACAACCTTCGAGTGGTTCGTTGTTTTACCGGCATTTTTGGTACCAACACTCCGGTGAGTTAAATCATTCTATCCTGGGAGGATAATATTCCAGCACCGAGGAAAATAATTTTCTTAAGGACACATTGTACATTGAGTGTACTCAATTTATTCCGAAATTATTTTCAAATATTATTTCGATATTCTGTTGCTACTAACTTTCTTTTTCTGTTTCTATTTCAAAATTTTTACTGTTTTTAGTTATTTATTACAGTAATACAAGTTGCCTAACAAGAACAAAATTCAGAAAGTAAAAGAATAATAATTTCATAGGTAAACAAGACTATACTAGTGGTACACGGTACAAGCTAAAGACATAGTACTAGTAATAATTCTGAGTTATTTACTGCTATTCTATTGAAAGTAGAGTTGTTGTTTCTTATGGATGGTACAAATATAGAAGTGAAATCAACTTCGGGCAACCATAAATTATAATTCTCAAAAACTATGTGCAGCCCCTCGATTGTGTACCAACAACCTTAAGATAATCAATTAAGAGGATAGGTCATCACTAACTTTTATTGACCCTAAGCCTGTAGCTTATGCTTCTAGATCTAGTGCACATACCTGGCCTAAATGGGTCATTCTTTGTACACCTTATAAGTGGTAGACAAACAGACAACTCCCCACCTAAGTTTTGATTTGTAAATCAAATCTTGATTTCATAACATGGGTTTGATAGTTGAGTCCGGAACCAAAATATGGTTTTTTTTACTCAAATTACACAACTAGGTGGTAAAAAAAAAAGTTACATTTTTATATATAGCGCCAGTTATACATTAACAGTAACAGAACCGTTAATGTATAGCGCCACATATACTGCAAAAGCTGACATTTACAGGTATAGCGCCACAATACCTGGCGCTATACATTAACGGTTCCGTTACTGTTAATGTATAGCGCCAGGTATTGTGGCGCTATAATAGATTTTCCTGGCCCCACCAATAATTTCGGACTTCAATAATTCAAAAGCGTATAGTGCCAACGTTTTTGGCGCTATACATATAAAAAAAAAAATCCGGCTAGCCATTTCCTATATAAAGAGGTTAGGATTATATAGAAATTCATCCAAAAAAATTTGTTAACTCTTGTTGAAACGTTTATTGTTCTTAAATTCTCCAGCATTTTTTCATTATGTCTGAAGAGCGTAGAATAAGAGTTGCATTATATTGGGGGGGTGAGGTTGTGATGGAGAATAACTCTGTGGGCTATAGTTTACCTGCTCAATGTCATGTTAAATTGCCACCTACAATAGAGTACGATAAATTGATATCGTTATTATGCAAAAAACTGAGTATGAGGAAACGTTCAGTTATAGTTAAAGTAACCGGAAGATATCCGTATTCCGTCACTCCGCAAGGGGTTGTTTTTTACTCGGAGTTTAACATCGACGATGATGAAACTTTGAGTGATTTTTTGAGGACTCCGGACGAATGTCGGGAATTTCTTATAATCGCAATGTTGGAGATGTACGTGAAGGTCGAAGACGTTCCCAAAAACAAGGTTGTGCGTAGCAGAGATAACCCTCAGTCATCGGGTGGTTATTCTGGAGCAGTTTTTGCCTGACAGGTTCCGGATGAAAAAGTTTTCATTGATTTAAACTTATCACCGGCGGCGAATGAGCCACGAGAAAATAATTTATACCCTGCTTTCCATAATTCACCAGACGAGTGGTAAGCTTTAATTTTCATTTGTGTTAATTATGTATATTTTTGGCGTACTTGAATTTGTATTAACGCTCATATATTTAATAGGGGGTACCAGCCGGATATGAATTTTACAAGTGGCCCATCCGGTAGTCATCACCTAATTGAAAACGTCCATCATGGAATTTCATCACATTACGACTTGTAAGTGAAGTGATATAAAACCATATGGATATCATTTATTAATTCAGTAGCTAATATTTTTGTTGGTTGTGCAGTGAAAATGAGCAAGTTGAACCACCTGTACTCACTCAATTGACGGAAAACGACGTATTACACCGGAATCTGGCAGATGCACAGAGTGATGAACAGAACAGTGATTACGATAACAATGCTGATGAATCCGGAGACGAGACACCCTTTTTTCGTGAGGATGGTGATGAACAGGATGAGGAGGAAGGACCTGATTTGAAGAGAGACCCACCTAGACGAAGAGTGTACGAGTCCGAAGTGCCGTTTCATTCAAGGGAGATTCCTTACATTGATAACTTGCCAACCGTGCCGGATGTGGAAGCTCTCACAAGGGATTTTGATGAAATCCGGACAGCAATGTGGGATGAGTCTAGACCAACGGTGCTTGCAAATGGGATGTTTTTTCCTGATAAAGCACGCTTAAGCAGGGCTTGTAAAATGCACAACGTAAAAGAGTGTCGTGAGATGCAGGTATGGGAGTCAAGTCCGATGGTATACAAGGTTGTTTGCCGCAGGTGGTTTTGGCCATGTAATTGGATGTTGCGTGCGACCAAGAAAAAGACAGGTATGTGGAAAGTGGGTAAATATATTCCCACCCACACATGCGAAATGGACACATTCAACGGTAATCACTTCAACTTGGATATTGACTTGATATCTCTTGTACTTATTCCGCACCTCGAAGCATCCATAAGGTATACAATCAAAGAGTGCATTACATCAGTCCACCAGGAATATGGCGATACCATTACGAAAAGAAAGGCATTTCTTGGGCGCAAACGAGCATTTGAAATTGTCTACGGTAATTGGGATAAGTCATTTGCATCTCTGCCAAAGTACATGGCCGCACTGCAGCACTTTAACCCCGGGACAGTTGTTGAATGGAAGCTTGAGCAGAGTTCGGGAACACCAGAATACATATTCAATTACGTGTTCTGGGCGTTTAAGCTAGTAATTGATGGTTTTTTGCATTGCCGGCCCGTAATATCCATAGACGGAACTCATGTCTATGGAAAGTACGATATCAAGCTATTGATAGTCGTGGCAGTGGATGCTAATGGACAGATATTTCCTCTAGCTTTTGCTGTTTGTGCCAATGAAAGCACAGAGACGTGGATGATGTTTTTGAACCACCTGAAAGAGCACGTTGTCAAACAGCGTTCAGGTATTTGTCTAATATTTGATCGGCACAGTGGTATATTATGTTCTGTGGAGAACTTGCCTGCATGGCAAGAACCTTATGCATATCACCGTTACTGTGGGGGGAACTTTAAGGCCAATTTCCAGAAGGCACATCCCAACAAGGATCTACATGATTTGATGTGGATGGCAGCAACAAACCACCAACAGCATAAATTCCGGAGGCATATGGATTCTATCAGGCAAGAAGACGAGGCAGCCTATCGTTGGTTAATGCGACATGACCCTGAAAAGTGGACGTTGCATGCGGATGCTGGCAGACGATGGGAAATTCTTACTACAAATGTGTGTCACACCTCCTTTTTGCGCGCCCGCCCCCGAAGGGTTGGATACGCGAGGGAGTTTTTCCAATTTAAGTGACAATATTCGAAATGGGATTACTTATTCAATTCAGAGTCGCCACTTGGGAAAGGTTTGGTTTTTGGTGTCCCAAGTCACCGGTTTATCTTGAATCCCAAATCGAGGAAATTTTCGACTTTTCCAAATGAAGTCTGCGAACCAGAAATTCTAAGTAAGGAATTTTGTTGACCCGAGGGAAGGTGTTAGGCACCCTCGAATCCCGTGGTTCTAGCACGGTCGCTTAAATTGTTATAATGGCTAAATATCTGATTTCAATACATGTTATGACTTAAGTGCTTTTATTAAGTTTAAACCGTTTTTATTATTGTCATTAATTTTTATAGAATTGCAACATCGTGAAAATGCATTTCGAACCACGTTACAATCAATGCACCCGTGGTCGTCGACACATTTTGACTCTGTTGAGATTTGGATTTGGGTCACATCAATGTGCACCCGTTTTTAAGAAGGTAATTTAATTAAATCGCGCCTAGAGCAACTAGCGCATTGTTATTTTGGGGAAGGCCGTAAAATTTGTTAAACGGCCTGCCCCGAATTCTAAGTATTTTTAACATATACCTTTGAAGGGCCCCGCAGCTTGTGCATTTTCGTTTGTCGGGGCTCATCTCAATTTTAGAAAGGATATCCTAAAGCGACTACATTTCTAATGCGTTTGTCTCTAAAAATAGAAGAAGAAAGATACATGCTAATTCAATTATGTGCTTTGGCCTAATCTGGATTCTTATCAATTTCTGATTAATTATTTACAAAGTGAAGAAACGTCATACCTCACGAAAAATGCTTTAATTTGACAAAGAAATTACATACGGGATTGAGGAAATACAACACTTAATCCGAACAACATCCTTAAGTTGAATTTAAATTAACTTGCTTAAACAGGATTAATAGAATTCCTTATTAAAGGGTGTTACTGATGATGTTCAAAACTCGTCCTATAAACAGCCTAAGGAAGTCGAAACTCGGGGATTTGAAACTGTATTATATTTGGCTAGATTTAAAAGCCATTCGCCCTTACCTATTCAAAGCATGCTAAAAGAGCGAGTTTTATTTTATCAATCGTATTAAATAGTTGCACATTCCATGAATTGTATCTACATCCTGTATACTACTAAACGAGTCAAATGTCGCGGTTTCAGATCAGCATAAACTTTAATTAAGTACAAACTTACTAATGTATTCTCTATTGGACTAAACAGACTAAAATTTACACAGCTTAACAACATTTATAAAAATTTGTAAGTAAAGCAACAGATGATTATAATTCCTTCAGATCTTTCGATTCAAACTTTTCATTGCTACGTCAGTTACACCAGACAGATTCGAAATGTGTACCTGGGAGATACTTACAATGAAGAAAGCAGGGGAGTCAGTTGAGCAGCAGTGTAAACGAAACAGCAGCAGTAACAGATAAATAGCAGCAGAACAAATTCCAGTGCAAGATGCAATTATAGATGAGGGAAAAGGCAGCAAAATGACAGCAATAAGCAGGGGAGTAGAATCAAAATTCAGACAATCCAATTCCAAGAGAAACAGCCAATACGAACCAAACAATAAACTTAGCTGATACTTGAGAGAAAACAGAACTGATTGAACAGGTTGAACCAACTGAGAATCGAACAAACAGCAGGAAGAAAACAGTTTCTGATTTTTGTATGTTTTTCTCTCTCGTATGTCTGTCTGTATAAGCCCCTTTGTGATATCTCTCTTACTATCTCTTTTCTTTTCAAAATCCAGTGCCAATTTTCGGTCTTGAAATCTATTTGAGTTATCAAAAGAATTCTTTTTCAGTGTTCTATTTTTCAAAACCTCAGTTCTCAATGTTCAGTCCTTTTCTAATGGAAGTTCCCCCCCTTTTATAAGCCTAACATCAGGCCATTTAAACAGCCTGTTCATCAATCAGAAAACCCCTCCCATGTGCTGTCTTCTTTTTCAGTTTCCACTCAAACCTTTAAGTATACAACCCTCCCATGATATTCCTGACAGTACCCTTTAACATTTATTAAACTAAAAAGCAGACAGGGCAGCAAGAATATAATCTGACAACACATGCTGTCAAACTATTTTAATCAAAAGGGCTTTTATGCACATGTTGTGCACCAATGCACATGCCCTCCAATTCAGATTGCAGCTAACAATCCAACCTTTTTATTTTCAGAATCAAATACAGCAACTATAAGTAGCCATATTTGATTCTTACTTTGATTCAAACAAAGTTGCAGCAGGCAACAGATTCAATTGTTAACATTCGAACTACTGAAATTAATTGACGACATATGTCGACTCGACTATACTAATCATAACATGTACAATCGTAGCCAAAGATCAGAAATCCAAACAGTATCAACAAGGGGTTCAGATTGCAATGTCAATACATAAATGACATTGGGAACTAATTGAATGACCAATTACAAATTCAAACCGAATATGCAGTTTACAAAACACACACATCATCAGTGAATAAAAAGAACTTGACCATGTACAGAGGCCCGGTCAAGGTGGGCAGGACACAATCAACAAAACTTAAAGCAAATCATGCGAACAAACTTTTAACACACATGAATTGAATAATAATAAAACAAACTTACCTTAAAAACCTTAAAAATCAGGAAGCCTTAGCTTGGATTTGAACAGACCCTTCTTGGGGTTGAACGGACTTTAATCGAAGTGTTTCTCAAATGAGAAACACTTCGATTAAGGTCCATTAGACCCTAATCACTTGGCTCAAACAGACACGGACCAGGCTTGGGGTTTCTAGGGTTCATAGATGGTAGATTTGGGATTTGGGTTTCCATGGTTAGATTCGGACCAAACCAAACATGGTTTGGTCACGAGGGAGGTCTGGGGACTATCTGCTACGAAACTGGGGTGCATCGGTGTAAGTTGAGGTTCTGCTCGAATCTTTAAATGAAGATTCGAGCAACTAGGATCTGATTCGAGGGAAAAGGATAACAGATCTATGCTCAGGGTAATGAGGTGGTCCTATGGTGTCAAAGAGGGGGTCACCGGCGTCCATGCCGCCGGCTTTCATGGTGAAGGTGTACAGAGGCGGCTAGGGTTTGGGGGACTGAGGTCTGTGGAGGGGACGACTAAGGCCTGGGGGTTTGGATAGGGGGCAGGGTAATGGTTATAGGCTTATATAGTTAGTGGATAGATAGATCCTGGCCGTCGGATGAGGCGAGATAAAGGGCCAGGATCTTTCAACTGGAGGGAAACGATGTCGTTTCGAATGCAAGGGGTCGGGTTGGTCCGGGTTTGAACGGGTAGGGTTCTTTAGTGGATATGGGGAATGTGATCTTGGCCGTTGATCATTCTGAGATCAACGGCCCAGATCAAACCAAATCGAAATTACGTCGTTTGGACGTTCCTGAGGTCGGCTGGTCTGGACCGGGGCAAGCTCACGTTCTGGGCTTGGTTTGGGCCTCAGATTTTGAAATGGGAGCAGGCCCAACTCGATTTCAAGCCAATTTTTGCACTCTTTTCTTCTATATATTTTTTTTTATTTTAAAAACAAAAACCTAATTAAACTAAATTAAAATTCATTAATTAAACACTCAATACCATTATTTTACACACATATATTAAAATATTTAAAGTAGGTAAAATCAAACAAAGCAACAATCAGGACAAAGATACATATTTATGATTTTCCATTTAATAACCGGATTACGGTTTAAACTACGCATGACACACATTTTTTGTATTTTGTTTTAATAAAAATAAAAATGGGCCAAAATCATAAATAATTAACAAAGTGCCACGTAAAAATCCAGAAATTGTACAGCAAGACCAATTGCTATTATTTTCGTTTCTTTTTGGAGTGATTGTCGCGAAAAAACAAAAATCATGTGCTCACAGCTGCCCCTCTTTGTTCGGAAACACGAAGAGTTTTCGTGCAAAGATAAAGTGAGCGGATATGAGCGATTTTTGCCTATCGGACTACTCCGTGTGAAGCATGTTTTGAAAGATCTGACCGGATCTTTGCTTCAAAGATTTCCTACATATCCTGGGCCAAACAGGAATCAGGTCAATGTAGTTCGGGAAATACTTGGCAGCTGGGACTACCATGGGATTGCAATGCTTGCTGTTACTGTTGTTGCTGTTGTCACCGTTGCTTTACTGACCGCCTTATTACAACCAAAGAAAGATTGAAACTGAACTAAATACTTATATGCATGTCAACTGCTAGTTACAAGATCCCTATCTATGATTCTTTTGCGACTTGATCTTGGGTCTTAGCTGATTTTGCTTAGAGACTTCGATCCGAATCTTGATGCTTGCGAGTTGTAGGTGCTTGTTTAATCTCTGGGATACTGAGTGAGATGCGACTGGCAGAGTTCGGGACCTTAATCAAATCTTGGAGTGATCCGCCTTCCATTTTCTCCGGTATCTCGGGACATCTTCTTTTTGTCTTTTTCTTCTTTGATTCTGAGTTGAGACTCATCTCGTGGGTCGTTTCGATCCGTGTGGCTCGAGGTTAGACCTGCGGGGAAGAACAAACGAACGAAATTTTCTGCCCCAGTTTCACTAGGAAAATTTCGTGAATTATTTGCCAGGAAGTTCATAAAATTGATGAAAGAGGATATGAATGCTTAGTTCAGGGTTGGAGCCCTAATACCGACTAGCTGGGGAGAAGTTCAGTTTAGAGTTGAAACTCTAATGCTGATCAACTGGAGAAAAGTTCAGCTTAGGGTTTAAAACCCTAATGCTGATTGAAATGAAAAAATTCAGTTTAGGGTTTAAAACCCTAATGCTGACTAAAAGAAAAGTTCAGTTTAGGGTTTAAAACTCTAATTCTGACTAAAAGGAAAGTTCAGTTTAGGGTTTAAAACCCTAATGCTGACTAAAAGGAAAGTTCAGTTTAGGATTTAAAACCCTAATGCTAACTAAAAGGAAAGTTCAGTTTAAGGTTTAAAATCCTAATGCTGACTAAAAGGAAAGTTCAGTTTAGTGTTTAAAACCCTAATGTTGATTGAAATGAAAAAGGTTCAGTTTAGGTTTTAAAACCCTAATGCTGACTGAGTGGAAAAAGTTCAATTTAGGGTTTTAAAACCCTAATGCTGACTGAATGGAAAAAGTTTAAAACCCTAATGCTGACTGAGTGGAAAAAGTTCAATTTAGGGTTTTAAAACCCTAATGTTGACTGAATGGAAAAGTTCAGTTTAGGGTTTAAAACCCTAATGCTGACTGAATGGAAAAGTTCAGTTTAGGGTTTAAAACCCTAATGCTGACTAAATGGAAAAAGTTCAGTTTAGGGTTTAAAACCCTAATGCTGACTGAATGGAAAAGTTCAGTTTAAGGTTTAAAACCCTAATACTGACTGGCTGGAAAAGTTCAGTTTAGAGTTTAAAACCCTAATGCTGACTAAATAGAAAAAGTTCAGTTTAGGGTTTAAGACCCTAATGCTGACTGAATGGAAAAAGTTCAGTTTAGGGTTTAAAACCCTAATGCTGACTGAATGGAAAAGTTCAGTTTAGGGTTTAAAACCCTAATGCTGACTAAATGGAAAAGTTCAGTTTAGAGTTTAAAACCCTAATGCTGACTAAATGGAAAAAGTTCAGTTTAGGGTTTAAAACCCTAATGCTGACTGAATGGAAAAGTTCATTTAGGGTTTAAAACCCTAATGCTGACTAAATGGAAAAAGTTCAGTTTAGGGTTTAAGACCCTAATGCTGACTAAAGGAAAAAGTTCAGTTTAGGGTTTAAAACCCTAATGCTGGCTGAATGGAAATGTTCAATTTAGGGTTTAAAACCTTAATGCTGACTAAAGGAAAAAGTTCAGTTTAGGGTTTAAAACCCTAATGCCGATTAAAGGAAAAAAGTTCAGTTTAGGGTTTAAAACCCTAATGCTGACTGAAGGAAAGAGTTCAGTTTAGGGTTTAAAACCTTAATGCTGACTAAATGGGAAAAAGTTCAGTTCAGGGTTTAAAACCCTAATGCTGACTGAAGGAAAGAGTTCAGTTTATGGTTTAAAAACCCTAATCCTGATTAAGTGGGAATAGTTCAGTTTAGGGTTTAAAACCCTAATGCTGACTAAATGGAAAAGTTCAGTTTAGCGTTTAAAACCCTAATGCTGACTGGCTGGGGACAGGGTTCGAGAATACTAACTGACCTCTTCTTTTTTTTTTTTGAATTTTCTTGTTTTAGTAGAAGATAAAAGGGAGTCTCGTGGAGACTTACCTTTCGAGTGAATTCCTTATTGCCAAAATGTTTCTTGTACCCATGTACCTTCTTCTTTGGGTGACACCTGCTTCTTGCACGGTTGTCTTGGATTATACTTGTTTCAACTTTTCAGACAAAGAACAATTGTTAGTTCGGAAATGACAGTTGGTTCGGGGACCTTGATCGTTCCAGTTGCTTTGTTGTGTCCTTATTTCTGTTGCGAAGTCCTGCTATTGATTGGATTCAAATGGCGAAACCCTTTAGACTGCTCAGGCTTGTATTTCCAGATTCTGTGATGATTTTCCTCGTAAGGCTCTTTTTTTGTGTCCCGTTTTGCTTGAAGATTCTCAACGGGGATTTTATTGAAGGTATTTTGTGGGGATTTGTACAAAGGGAAGCTCTGTGGGGGAATATTTACAGATTGGATTCTTTGTGTGGATTTTTGTACAACGGGGACATGCTGGGGATTTGTTTCAAAGCAGCCTTTCCAAGATTTGTTGGGGTAAGCTCGCTGGGGAATTTTTACAAAGGGACTCGCTGGGGATTCGCTGGGGAAATCCTTCTCTCTTTTTTTTTATTAGTATTAACAAAGGGAAGACCTTGTGGGGATCTGTACAAGAGAGAAAATCTGTGTAAATTTCGTTGGGGCAGACTCTTTGGGGAATATTTACGCAGTGGATTCTTTGTGCGGATTTGTACAAAAGGAAACCCTGTGGGGATTTGTATGGAGCGGGCTTGCTGGGAAAATTTTCTCTCTTTCCTCTTTACTTCGAACGCAATCAAATATCATGATTCATCAGGTTCGGACAAACGTACCAACGAAACGAGGTGTTTTCCTTCATGAAACGGAATTCCGTGAAGCCAAACCTGCCACCTGTCCTTTCTGGTATATCTGGAACTTGGGGTTAAACATGAAAGAGATTTGAAGAAAAACAAAGAAAGGAGAAAGCAAATTTCAGAAAGGAGTGTCCCTTTCGGGACAAGAAAGACTTATCTGAGGAAGACAATACTGGCTTTAAATGGACATGACATATTTTTTGGACTGGACGCCTGACCTTCAATGAACTTGCGTTTCTCCGAACCAAAACGGATCTGTTATTCCAAACCGGTGGAACTTTGCCGAGACCTCCTTGGGGTGGAGTCATTCTTTCGGCCAGCAGCGCCCTTTGCAGGTTTTCGCTGGCTGACCTCTCTCATTTCTCTTCTTGTCATCGCTTGATAGCACTCTTTGCGAGTTTTTAATAAACAAGCTCTCTCATTTTGGTTTCTCTACTCCCGTCGCCTCGTGGTGCCCGAAGGTTTTCACCAACGAGACTCTCTCATTTTATCTCTCTCAATTTAGAGTGTGCTGGTCTCCATTTGTGACGCTTATTGGCTTCCCGCTATCTTTGGTAATTGATCTGAAGGCTTGTTCTTGGTAAAGAGAGGTAGATGATACTAACTTCTAAATCGCTTGACGTGCTCCGGTTTCAATTTCAGAGTAAATGGGATTTTATTGTTGGTGTGACTGAACCTCAGGGAGAGGCTGCCTACGTATCCTTTCGGAATCAAGTCAAACGTAGTTCAGGCCTCAATCAATTTTTTTTTTTTGAAGTTGTAAGCGGCTCAAAGGCTTGTAGAGAGAGTCGGTAGTGGGAATAAAACCTTCAGCATTTCAAATGTGTCAGGATTGCCGAGGCATCACTCAGACGTAGTATCTCTTGACTGCATCTGCATTTACTGCTGTTTCGGGGTCATTTCCTTCAATGTCACCTAGGTACAATGCTCCTCTTGGCAATATTTTCCTGATGATGTACGGGCCTTTCCAATTTGGAGCAAATTTCCCTTTTGCTTCCTGGTGATGTGGCAGAATACGCCTCAATACCAGCTGACCTACTTCGAAATTCCTGGGCCGGACTTTCTTGTTGTAAGTGCGGGCCATTCTTCGTTGGTACAAATGTCCGTGACAAACCGCGGCTATTCGTTTTTCATCAATCAAAGTCAACTGCTCCAATCGAGTCTTAACCCATTTGCTGTCCTCGATTTCTGCTTCAACAATGGTTCGAAGTGAAGGGATTTCTACTTCTGCTGGTATCACAGCCTCGGTCCCATAAACCAAAAGATAAGGAGTTGCTCCTACTGACGTGCGTACCGTAGTACGATATCCCAACAATGCAAATGGTAACTGCTCGTGCCACTGTCGGGAACTTTGGATCGTTTTCCTCAAAATCTTCCTGATGTTTTTGTTCGCCGCTTCTACAGCACCATTGGCCTTTGGCCGATAAGGAGTAGAATTCCTATGCGTTAGTTAGAATTGCTCGCATACATCTCCCATCAAGTGACTGTTCAAGTTTGCTGCGTTATCTGTAATGATAGTCGCAGGAATACCGAAACGACAGATAAGATTTGAGTGTACAAAATCCACTACAGCTTTTTTTAGTGACCGACTTGAGAGTGACAGCCTCTACCCATTTTGTGAAGTAGTCGATGGCAACCAGTATAAATCTGTGTCCATTTGAAGCCTTTGCCTCGATTGGTCCAATGACGTCCATGCCCCAGGCGACAAATGGCCAAGGTGCAGACATGGGATGCAGTTCCGTGGGAGGTGCATGAATCAAATCACCGTGCACCTGACACTGATGACACTTCCGAACGAAGCTAAAGCAGTCCTTTTCCATGGTCATCCAGTAATAACCTGCTCGAATGATTTTCTTCTCTAAGACATACCCGTTCATGTGAGGTCCGCACACACCTGTGTGTACTTCGTGCATGATCTTTCTCGCCTCCTCGACGTCGACACATCTTAGGAGGTTGAGGTCCGTGGTCCTCTTGTACAACAATTCACCGCTCATAAAGAAACCACTTGCATGCCGCCTAATGGTTCTCTTTTGATCTCCAGTAGCATGCTCGGGGTATTCTTGCGTCTTCAAGAACCTCTTGATGTCATGGTACCAAGGCTGCGTATTTGATCCTGCCTCGATTACATTGCAGTAACCATGTCTTTCCCTGATTTGGATTTCAAAGGATCGACGTGGGCGTTGCCCGGGTACGGCAGCATTGAAGCCAGAGTAGCAAGTGCATCTGCCAGTTCATTGTGACACCTCGGGATATACCTGAATTCTATTGATTTAAAACGCTTGCCGAGGTCTTCCACGTGCTGTCGGTAAGGGATAAGTTTGACATCCCGAGTTTCCCATTCATCTTGGGCTTGCCGGATAATCAGGTCAGAATCTCCCATAATCAGTAAGTCTTCGACATCCTGATCGATCGCCATATGCATGCCCATAATGCAGGCTTCATACTCAGCTGTATTGTTTGTGCAAAAGAAACGCAGTCTAGCTGTGGCGGGATAATGCTGACCAGAAGGCGAAATCAAAATTGCCCCAATCCCTACACGTTTGGCATTCACGGCTCCATCAAAGAACATCTTCCAAACATGAGCGTTCTCCGAGACCACTTCTACGATGTTTACTTCTTCATCTGGAAAGTAGGTACTCAATGGCTGGTATTCCTCATCAACCGGATTTTCGGCCAAGTGATCTGCTAGCGCCTGGGCTTTCATTGTCGTGCGAGTAACATAGACTATGTCGAATTCGGTAAGCAAGATTTGCCACTTAGCCAGTCTTCCAGTAGGCATTGGTTTCTGAAATATATTCTTCAGAGGATCCAACCTGCTTATGAGGAAGGTGGTGTGAGCTTGAAGATAATGTCTCAGCTTTTGAGCAACCCATGTCAGAGCGCAACAGGTTCTTTCCAGCAGAGTGTACTTGGCCTCATAGCCGGTGAATTTCTTGCTCAAGTAGTAGATTGCTTGCTCCTTCTTTCCGGTTATGTCGTGTTGCCCGAGGACGCAACCGAAAGAATTCTCCAAGACTGTCAGATACAAGAACATTGGTCTCCCTGGCTCTGGCGGGACCAAAACTGGGGGATTCGAAAGATATTCTTTGACTTTATGAAAGGCTCCTTGACACTCAGCCGTCCATTTGATCGCCGCATCTTTCCTCAACAGCTTGAATATGGGCTCACACGTGCTTGTCAGCTGGGCAATAAACCGACTGATGTAGTTCAACCTGCCCAACAAACTCATCACGTCTTTCTTCGTTCTCGGGGGAGGTAGATCTCTGATAGATTTTATCTTAGTTGGATCTAGTTCGATACCTCTCCTGCTTACAATGAAGCCCAAAAGTTTGCCTGACGGAACTCCGAAAGCACATTTGGCTGGGTTCAGCTTCAAGTCATACTTCCTTAGTCTCTCGAAGAACTTCCTCAAATCTTGGATGTGATTATCCTGCGTCCTGGACTTGACTATCACGTCGTCCACGTACACCTCTATTTCCCGATGCATCATATCATGAAAAATGGCGGTCATAGCCCTCATGTAAGTAGCCCCAGCATTCTTCAGACCGAATGGCATGACCCGATAACAGTAGGTGCCCCAAGGCGTGGTGAAGGCAGTTTTCTCAGCGTCCTCTTCATCCATCAATACCTGATGATATCCAGCGTAACAATCTACGAAAGACTGTATCTCGTTTGGCGCAATTATCAACGAGGATGTGGATGTTGGGTAGTGGGAAATTATCTTTGGGACTTGCTCTATTCAAATCTCGGTAATCTACACATACCCGAGTTTTCCCATCCTTTTTCGGTACTGGAACCACATTTGCCAACCACGTTGTATACTGGACTACCCGAATCACTCCCGTTTTCAGTTGTTTGGTGATCTCCTCTTTAATCTTGTCACTGACCTCAGTTTTGAACTTTCGTTGCTTTTGTTGAACTGGAGGACAATCAGGATGAATCGGCAATTTATGAACCACTAGATCAACACCTAGCCCCGGCATGTCATCATATGACCAAGCAAACACGTCTTTAAATTCAAAAAGAAGTTGAATTATCGCATCTCGCGTTTTCTTGTCCGTGTGAATACTTATTTTGGTCTCCCGGATTTCTTCAGGAGTTCCTAAATTAACCGGTTCGGTGTCATTCAGATTTGGCTTAGGTTTATTCTCAAAATGTTCCAACTCTCGGTTTATTTCCCTAAAAGCTTCTTCTTCATCATATTCTGGTTCTGGGTTCATTAATTCACAGTTAAATAGCTCGTTGTGATCTGGGAGTGAAGTCCGCAAGCATGTCATATTTAAAGCCGCATTATTATAACTGAAAGGAAAGATAAAAGGAAAAATAACAAAAATCAGAACAAAAGAAAAATGGGAAAGCAATGACGATTTTTATTTTTTTATTTTTTTTTATTTTCTTTGGGAAATTGGAAGACAACAATGTTTACAACTTAGGAATTCAAAACAACAATTGAAAGGAAGAAAACGTTCAAGTTATGTCCTGGAGATAACTTGTGACACAGGAAAGGTGGCAGGACAGGTCTACCCGGACTTCCGTCTAGTCGGGAATGGCGTGGCCTCCCAGTTTCGAAGTTTTGCGTTCGGCCCCACGTACAGCATCTCAGCAGTGCTTGTGCCTTCACCTGGTTGAACCATGTGAGTCTCGTAGAGCATTTCTTTCATTGCCCCACATATCTCTTCGATTTCCTCAGCCGTGAAGACCTCATCGTCTTCTTCTTCGGTGTACCTTGTCCTGATGAAAGTTTCATATAAATCCGGCAATGGTTGAGGTAACTTCCAACCCTCATTTCTCCTTTTCTTTGCCCACTCTTCATCTCCTGGAGTGGGTTTGAAACCTAGTCCAAAAGGTTTGTTGGTGGTCGGCAAGGTGATGGGTTCTGTTATTCCCTGCAGGGTTCGTCCAAGCCCTTTCCCTGGCCTAAATCCATGCCGGATCATCTCTTTGGCCACCATAACCGAGGCGTTAGACAAGAAAGGCTGGGGGCAGGGTATTCCCTCTTCATGCCGCTCTGCCAGTACAATCTCGAAAGCTTGATAGACCGTATGTTCGCTCCCTTCTCTTGGTTCAAGATATGGGATGGATGGGTCCCGATAAATAGGATGGATCCAAGGTCTGCCGAAGAGAAAATTGTAGGATGTATACATGTCGAGCACCTGGAAGGTTACTTCGAATTCGACTGGCCCTATGACCAACAACAGGTCTATTTCCCCCATGGTATCTCTCTTGATGCCGTCGAAAGCCCTTACGCAGACATTATTGGGTCGGATTCTTCCGGTCCCAATTTCCATTCTTTGTAGCGTGGAGAGCGGGCAAATGTCAACACCTGAGCCCCCATCCAACATTACCCGCTTGACATAGTAGTCCTCGCATTTAACTGTTAGATGCAAGGCCTTGTTGTGTGCCGCTCCTTCTGGGGGTAGATCGTTCTTGCTGAAAGAGATTTGGTTAACGGCGAAGAACCTTTCTGTCATTCGCTCCAGTTGTTCAACTGAGGTTTCTGCTGGTACGTATGCTTCATTCAGGGTCTTCAGTAAGATCTTTTGATGCTCGGCCGACCTCATCAACAATGATAGCATAGACACTTGCTCGGGGTACTTGCGCAGTTGATCTATCACTTCGTAATCCGGCATTTTCATTTGTTGGAAGAACACTTCCGCTTCTTCAACGCTTACAGGCTTCTTTGGTGGGAAGCGCCTTTGTGTGGCATTGTTCAGCTCTTGGGTATTTGAATACCTTCCAATGAAAGTATTTTTTGGAAGTTCTCCCATGACCTCTTTACCTTTGTACATTACCAAAGTCTTTTGATAATTCCACGGCACTGTGGACGGGTTGGTCATCGGCTTTTGTGGCACGCGTCCGATAACCACTGGCTCATTCAGCCAAGGTGGTTGAATCGTCCCCCGGACAACATAGGCCCTTTTTGGCACGTACATAGGTTTTGCCTTTTTGATCCCGAAGTTCTGCGGCTTCTCTGCTCGACCTCGTGGTATGTAAAGAACTCCATCCTTTACCGGTACCACTTTCTTCTCCACCTTCTTTTCAGGATCGCTCTTTATAGCATTGGTCTTTTCCCCTTTTTCTGGTTTCTGTGCTGTTTCGGGCTTTTCCCTTGCGTCAACAATGGAGATTATAGCTTTCAAAGCAGGGTCGAATTCTTTGTCTTCGCAAATCATTCCGACCAGCGGCCCATTATTGTGAGCAGGCAATGGATTGGTAGTCACATTTGGGACCTCCTCGTCCCTTAGCACTATTTTCCCTTGCTCTATCAAATTCTCGACCACTCTTTTCAACGACCAGCAGTCATTCGTATCGTGTCCCTCGGCCACTGAATGATAGGCGCATCTGACTCCAGCTTTGTAAGAAGGTGACGTCGGGTTTTGCCTCGTTTGAGGGATTGGTTGCAAGAAACCCAACTGGACTAGCTTCGGGAACAAAGTAGAGTATGGTTCACCGATGGGCGTGAAAGTCCGCCTTCGAGGTGGCTCCTGAGGGCGGAAGTTATTCTGCGGGGGTTGCGGGTTATAGTGGTTGCGGTAAGGAGGCTGATTTCTGGGAGGTGGAGCTTGGCCTCGGTTGGCTTGTTGCGGCGGATGGACATAAGGTTGGACATTCATGACCATATAGGGTTGATGAGCATATGCCAGATTTGAGTGGGGATAGTAGTGTTGTGGGGTTCTTTCCGGAAAACGGGGCCTGGGATTAGGATATTCCCTTGCTTCCGAGGCTGCCATGGTCGTTTCTTCCTTTTTCTTCCCTCTTGCCATTCCTTCGGACCCGCTTTGGACGGCTTGGGAGGTCGCCCTTATGGCTGCTTGACTCAGAATCCTACCTGTTTTCAGACCATTCTCCACCATCTCGCCAATCTTAATCGCTTCCGCGAATGGCTTTCCCATGGCTAACATCATGTTTTGGAAATAATCGGACTCTTGAGCCTGGAGAAAAGTAGTGACCATTTCTACCTCATCCATGGGAGGCTTCACCCTCGACGCCTGCTCACGCCACTTAATAGCATATTCTCTTAAGCTTTCTGAAGGTTTCTTCTTCAAATTCGACAGAGAATTTCGGTCTGGTGCAATGTCGATGTTATACTGGAATTGTTTCACAAAATCTCTGGCGAGATCATCCCATATATGCCATCGGGACATTTCCTGGTCCATATACCATTTCGAGGCTATCCCTACTAGACTTTCCCCAAAATATGCCATTAGCAGTTCCTCTTTTCCGCCGGCTCCCCGCAATTGGTTGCAATATTTCTTAAGATGTGCAATGGGGTCACCGTGTCCATCGTATTTCTCAAACTTTGGGGTCTTGAAACCCACTGGCAGGTGCACGTGAGGGAACATGCATAGATCGGTGTAAGAGACGCTTTTCTGTCCGCTCAAACCTTGCATGTTCTTCAAACTCTGTTCAAGGCTTCTCATTCTTTTGGCCATCTCATTTTGTTCAGCAATTCTGGGGTTCTGATCTTGCCCAGATGCAAGCTCGCACTGAGGCTGTGGAGGAAAAGTGTTGGTGGTGAACCGAGTTGGTTCCATTGAGAGAGATGGTGCTTGGAACGTGAACGAGGACGAGTCAAAATTCGGTTTGTATGCAGCAGGTTGTGCTGTGATCAGGCAAGGTGGTGCAGCAAAGTTGTTTGTGTTTACTTCCGCTGCTGACACTCGGGGATGAGAATCAGAGGGCAATCCAGCAGAGAAGGCCGAGATGGCTGGGTACCCGAGTGGGGTGGCAGGATAGCTTATGGGGACATTAGAAGTCCCGCTTGTCCTGGAAAACAATTCAGGGAATCCAGGGACGACACTTGGCGGTTCTTTTCCGTTATTCCAGTCGTCCAGCATTTGCAACATGCGGAGTCGTAGGATTCTATTTTCTTCCGCAGTTGCGGATTCAGGTGTGAGGACGGTTGAGATCAAGCTCTCCTCGGAAACAGGGATTGTTGGCAACGGAATTTCTGAAGACATTTCCACACTTCCTTTTGACCTGGTGAAGTAAGTGTGAGTACTGCTTCCGGTCTTAACAACAGGTAGTTGAACACTTCTCTTTGACCTCGTGAAGTATGAGTGCGAGGCCAGACTTTCACCAAACCAACCGTCTTTTCCAAAAACCTGGGCGAACTCAACGACAAACGAGCGGTTAATTCGAAATAAATAACAGATAGGCAACCTCACGTTGAGCATGATGCACCTATACAGTTAAGTGAATTCTACATGTTTGCGACGAAAGCATGCGTCATTCCGGCATTCTTTTTAGGCTTCCCTTTTCTTATCATTTTTTCTTCTCTTTTTGTTTTTCTTTTATGTTTTTATTTTGCGGTAAAAATGCGACCGGATCCGATGAGGATTGCCTACGTATCACGACGCCACGTGAATCAGATCATTACGTAGTTCAAAAACACAAATGAGCGTAAAAGAAACAACCTTTTTATTGTTGAAACGGTCTATTACAAACTACATTTTGCAAAAGAAAGAGCAAACTTTGAAAATAAACCTAGACTCAAAATAGACTAAAATCACCCTGATGGGGAAAAACAGGCAGAAGATGCTAAGATACAGACTGGACTTATGAGTACATTATGGTTTTGAAAATGGGTGACCGCGGGGCATCGTTCGGCCTTGCCGCGGTCCTAGGTGTGAGATCCCTCTCAAGCTGCTCCAGTTCATGCATGGTCTGCTTGACATAACCCATCACTGCCGAGAGGACGGTAACACTGGTCATGTTCTCACATCGTAGACATCGTCTGGTGATGGCATGGGCAATGGACTTGATCCTATCTCTGGTTTGCTTCTTCTCTATGAGAAGGCGTTTTATCTGATCACTACACATCTTGAATACCTGAGCATCCTGTATATGATGATGCTTCAGTTGCCGTACTTCTAAGTTCATCTGGGCCAACAAGTCGTACCAGTATCTGCTCTCAATTTGGAAATCCTTGGCCTGATTAGCTGCTTTGATCTCAAGTGTAGCCATCTCTCTCTTCATTTTAGCAACAGTTTTCTCGTGGTCGCCTTTCAATTGATTCAAGTATCGGCGATGCTTATCTGCTTTTGTATCCCACTGTGCCCTGAGCTCTGCCATGACGTTTTTAGATTTCTCTAAACCCTCTTGCCATTCCCTGACTTCGCTTTTTAGCCTTTTTATCAACTGCTCATCTGATCGACGCCTTGGCTGTTTATCCGCATCTATCCTTATCTGTTTTATCTGGGCTCTGAGCATTTCGTTTTCCTAAATTAACCTGTTCCGCTCTCCCATATCGGTAGCAACTTGCACGTTGTGCTCATATTTCAAGCTTTCCACTTGTTGCTTCAACCTGTTGATTTCGGCGCAATAGCCTCTTTCTTTTGCTAACCAATCCCACTGTCTTTGCGACGTTTCGGAGAAATTCAGGATATGGGGTCTCTTAGCCGGCCTTTCATGCTCAAGTTTCCTTCTATACCATGCAAGGTAACCTAGTGTCGCCTCACCTTTGGCTCGATCCCGTACGCAAGTATCTGATTTCAGATATTGACACTCACTCCAGATTTGGCGAACTTTCGCTTCTGGAAACTGTCCGTCAGGACTTATCTCGACTGTTTGAGCGCTAAGATCTTCTTCATGCAGTACTGTCTGGCATCTTTCGAGCTGTCTCAAAACTCGGCAGGGCGCGTAAGGTTGAATGCTATTAAGCCCCATCAGTAAGAAATGAGTTCTAGCTGCCGGCATATATATGACCTCATCAACAGGCAACCATCCCAGTGTCCACTGTATTTGGCTGGCAGTAAGAGCTTGAAAGAACGAGGTCCATGCCAGGACTCCTTTGGGCAAACTGATCTCTTTGGTTCTCGTGTAAAATTCTTCTATGCAAGTCTTTTCCGGGGAACCATGGTTCAAAACCTCGGAACGATGGCAGAGGTGTTCGGTCATCCACATTTGTAGGAGCAAGTTACAACCTTCGAAGAAATTTCCCCCAGCTTTACAAGTTGTGAGAGCTCGAAAAATGTCAGATACCACCATAGGCGCGAGAGTACTGTCACTTTGCGTGAGTAAAGTGCTGACGACCCCGGATATCTTCAAATCAATGTTTCCGTCTTTCCTTGGAAATACCAGAAGGCCCAGAAACATCATCATGAAGGCTACCCGTCTGTGTTTGTCCCACTTCTGACGAATACCTTTGTTGCACAGTTTGTTGATTGGATTATTGAATCCCTCTTCATGACCGTACCTATCATATATGAAGCATGGAGTATAGAAACCGGCAGCCAGATCCGGGTTGTGGACCGTTCTGGGTATCTTCAATGAAACCAGGAACCGATGTACCGTGACAGCTCTTGGGGCGACCAAGTATTTTTGCCTTAACGGAAGTTCAGCATTTCCGATGTAACCAGCCATTTCTTCCAAAGTCGGGGTGAGTTCAAAATCAGAGAAATGGAAAACATTGTGCGCCGGGTCCCAGTAGGTAACCAAATCTCTTATGATATCTCCCCGAGGCTGGATTTCCAACAAACCCACGAGACCTTTCAGATATTTCTTGACCTCATCTTGTCCTTCAGCACCTAGATCATTCCACCATAGCCGTAACTTGACAGGGATTTTGGTCATTATTGAAAAATGTTCATTTTGCATTGTGCTCATCCTGCACATTTATTTAACAAAAATAACTTGACTCAAAATATTTTACAAGGAGGATCAAGTTTTCGAACACAGCCTTTCAGCACTTCGGGGATGAAGATTTTGAGGCTGTATGGGTCAATTGGATGAAAATCCTAAAAAATGACCCGAAGGTGGTTATTTATGCAAAGTCAGCCTTCCGGCGTCCCTTTCGGGAACATTCGGCTATTTATGACAAAGCAACATCACCTGATTTATTCGTGACAGAATCAAAATTTTGACACGTTTTTTTTTATTATTATTATTACTATTTGTTCGCTTTTTTTTTAGTAAAAGGTGGGGTTGAACCCGATGGGGGTTGCCTACGTATCTCACGTCCGGTGAGAATCAAACCGGCGTAGTTCGGTACATCGCAAACAGAGAAAATCGATTAAACCCAGAAAGCAAGAATATATATTTTTTATTATTTTTTTTTTAAGGAAATATTTGGACTATTAGTCTGAATTTATAGAAGAGGTACTACAAAAGAAACAACATTTTATTTTTTTGAATTATGAATTTTCCATTTTTTTTACTTTTAAATAAATACCCTTTTTCTTTATTTTGAAAGTAATTAAAAGAAAATTTTTATATGTTTTTTTTAATAAGTCAAACTTAGAAGACAAATTTGGTTTTTATTCTTTTTTTTTAGAAAAATTACGGCGAGGTTTTGACACTACTTGGACATTATTTTTCCCAAAAATAAGTAATTATCTCCCTATGCTGCTCTTTTTTTTTCTTTTTAGAAACCGGTCAGCATGCGGAACTGAAGCAAATAAATGCGCAAACAAATAGGATGCAGCAGGATGGTCTTTTCATTTCAGGTTGCCTGTCCTAGACGGACCCAACCCCTGTGTTGAGTCCCCTAAGTCAAATGCAATATGATGCAAATAAGCGTTCCTACTAGGGATCCGGCATGAAGTTTCGTTATACTAGGTTTAAACCTTGGTATATGTTCTAGACTGTGTACCCGAGCGGACAACTCGAGTCGAGGAGGGGGCTACGTACCGGGGACCCGCGAGATCGTCCGGCTTTGTAACTTGTCCAACCTCTTTCTTATTTCAGGTATTGACACTAACAGAATAGGGAGTCTCGACCAGCGAGCTTCTCCCCGGAGGTAAGAAGAGAAGGGTTTCGGCACAGTTTATATGTACAGTTCAGACAATATCAAAGCGGTAAAAGACAACATTTAGCACGTTATGCAAAAACATGTAATAAAGATCAGATAATAAAGCCAAATATAACAATTATTCTAAGCTCGAATTCTTGAACCCTGAACCAGTGGTTCTGGGTAAAATCCCCAGCAGAGTCGCCAGAGCTGTCACACCTCCTTTTTGCGCGCCCGGCCCCGAAGGGTTGGATACGCGAGGGAGTTTTTCCAATTTAAGTGACAATATTCGAAATGGGATTATTTATTCAATTCAGAGTCGCCACTTGGGAAAGGTTTGGTTTTTGGTGTCCCAAGTCACCGGTTTATCTTGAATCCCAAATCGAGGAAATTTTCGACTTTTCCAAATGAAGTCTGTGAACCAGAAATTCTAAGTAAGGAATTCTGTTGACCCGAGGGAAGGTGTTAGGCACCCTCGAATCCCGTGGTTCTAGCACGGTCGCTTAAATTGTTATAATGGCTAAATATCTGATTTCAATACATGTTATGACTTAAGTGCTTTTATTAAGTTTAAACCGCTTTTATTATTGTCATTAATTTTTATAGAATTGCAACGTCGTGAAAATGCATTTCGAACCACGTCACAATTAATGCACCCGTGGTCGTCGACACATTTTGACTCTGTTGAGATTTGGATTTGGGTCACATCAATGTGCACCCGTTTTTAAGAAGGTAATTTAATTAAATCGCGCCTAGAGCAACTAGCGCATTGTTATTTTGGGGAAGGCCGTAAAATTCGTTAAACGGCCTGCCCCGAATTCTAAGTATTTTTAACATATACCTTTGAAGGGCCCCGCAGCTTGTGCATTTTCGTTTGTCGGGGCTCATCTCAATTTTAGAAAGGATATCCTAAAGCGACTACATTTCTAATGCGTTTGTCTCTAAAAATAGAAGAAGAAAGATACATGCTAATTCAATTATGTGCTTTGGCCAAATCCGGATTCTTATCAATTTCTGATTAATTATTTACAAAGTGAAGAAACGTCATACCTCACGAAAAATGCTTTAATTTGACAAAGAAATTACATACGGGATTGAGGAAATACAACACTTAATCCGAACAACATCCTTAAGTTGAATTTAAATTAACTTGCTTAAACAGGATTAATAGAATTCCTTATTAAAGGGTGTTACTGATGATGTTCAAAACCCGTCCTATAAACTGCTTAAGGAAGTCGAAACTTGGGGATTTGAAACTGTATAATATTTGGCTAGATTTAAAAGTCATTCGCCCTTACCTATTCAAAGCATGCTAAAAGAGCGAGTTTTATTTTATCAATCGTATTAAATAGTTGCACATTCCATGAATTGTATCTACATCCTGTATACTACTAAACGAGTCAAATGTCGCGGTTTCAGATCAGCATAAACTTTAATTAAGTACAAACTTACTAATGTATTCTCTATTGGACTAAACAGACTAAAATTTACACAGCTTAACAACATTTATAAAAATTTGTAAGTAAAGCAACAGATGATTATAATTCCTTTAGATCTTTCGATTTAAACTTTTCATTGCTACATCAGTTACACCAGACAAATTCGAAATGTGTACCTGGGAGATGCTTACAATGAAGAAAGCAGGGGAGTCAGTTGAGCAGCAGTGTAAACGAAACAGCAGCAGTAACAGATAAATAGCAGCATGACAAATTCCAGTGCAAGATGCAATTATAGACGAGGGAAAAGGCAGCAAAATGACAGCAATAAGCAGGGGAGTAGAATCAAAATTCAGACAATCCAATTCCAAGAGAAACAGCCAATACGAACCAAACAATAAACTTAGCTGATACTTGAGAGAAAACAGAACTGATTGAACAGGTTGAACCAACTGAGAATCGAACAAACAGCAGGAAGAAAACAGTTTCTGATTTTTGTATGTTTTTCTCTCTCATATGTGTATAAGCCCCTTTGTGATATCTCTCTTACTATCTCTTTTCTTTTCAAAATCCAGTGCCAATTTTCGGTCTTGAAATCTATTTGAGTTATCAAAAGAATTCTTTTTCAGTGTTCTATTTTTCAAAACCTCAGTTCTCAATGTTCAGTCCTTTTCTAATGGAAGTTCCCCCCCTCCTTTTATAAGCCTAACATCAGGTCATTTAAACAGCCTGTTCATCAATCAGAAAACCCCTCCCATGTGCTGTCTTCTTTTTCAGTTTCCACTCAAACCTTTAAGTATACAACCCTCCCATGATATTCCTGACAGTACCCTTTAACATTTATTAAACTAAAAAGCAGACAGGGGCAGCAAGAATATAATCTGACAACACATGCTGTCAAACTATTTTAATCAGAAGGGCTTTTATGCACATGTTGTGCACCAATGCACATGCCCTCCAATTCAGATTGCAGCTTACAATCCAACCTTTTTATTTTCAGAATCAAATACAGCAACTATAAGTAGCCATATTTGATTCTTACTTTGATTCAAACAAAGTTGCAGCAGGCAACAGATTCAATTGTTAACATTCGAACTACTGAAATTAATTGACGACATATGTCGACTAGACTATACTAATCATAACATGTACAATCGTAGCCAAAGATCAGAAATCCAAACAGTATCAACAAGGAGTTCAGATTGCAATGTCAATACAGAAATGACCTTGGGAACTAATTGAATGACCAATTACAAATTCAAACCGAATATGCAGTTTACAAAACACACACATCATCAGTGAATAAAAAGAACTTGACCATGTACAGAGGCCCGGGCAAGGTGGGCAGGACACAATCAACAAAACTTAAAGCAAATCATGCGAACAAACTTTTAACACACATGAATTGAATAATAATAAAACAAACTTACCTTAAAAACCTTAAAAATCAGGAAGCCTTAGCTTGGATTTGAACAGACCCTTCTTGGGGTTGAACGGACTTTAATCGAAGTGTTTCTCAAATGAAAAACACTTCGATTAAGGTCCATTAGACCCTAATCACTTGGCTCAAACAGACACGGACCAGGCTTGGGGTTTCTAGGGTTCATAGATGGTAGATTTGGGATTTGGGTTTCCATGGTTAGATTCGGACCAAACCAAACATGGTTTGGTCATGAGGGAGGTCCGGGGACTATCTGGTATGAAACTGGGGTGCATCGGTGTAAGTTGAGGTTCTGCTCGAATCTTTAAATGAAGATTCAAGCAACTAGGATCTGATTCGAGGGAAAAGGATAACAGATCTATGCTCAGGGTAATGAGGTGGTCCTATGGTGTCAAAGAGGGGGTCACCGGCGTCCATGCCGCCGACTTTCATGGTGAAGGTGTACAGAGGCGGTTAGGGTTTGGGGGACTGAGGTCTGTGGAGGGGACGACTAAGGCCTGGGGGTTTGGATAGGGGGCAGGGTAATGGTTATAGGCTTATATAGTTAGTGGATAGATAGATCCTGGCCGTCGGATGAGGCGAGATGAAGGGCCAGGATCTTTCAACTGGAGGGAAACGGTGTCGTTTCGAATGCAAGGGGTTGGGTTGGTCCGGGTTTGAACGGGTCGGGTTCGTTAGTGGATATGGGGAATGTGATCTTGGTCGTTGATCATTCTGAGATCAACGGCCCAGATCAAACCAAATCGAAATTACGTCGTTTGGACGTTTCTGAGGTCGGCTGGTCTGGACAGGGGCAAGCTCACGTTCTGGGCTTGGTTTGGGCCTCATATTTTGAAATGGGAGCAGGCCCAACTCGATTTCAAGCCAATTTTTGCACTCTTTTCTTCTATATATTTTTTTTTATTTTAAAAACAAAAACCTAAATAAACTAAATTAAAATTCATTAATTAAATACTCAATACCATTATTTTACACACATATATTAAAATATTTAAAGTAGGTAAAATCAAACAAAGCAACAATCAGGACAAAGATGCATATTTATGATTTTCCATTTAATAACCGGATTATGGTTTAAACTACGCATGACACACATTTTTTGTATTTTGTTTTAATAAAATAAAAATGGGCCAAAATCATAAATAATTAACAAAGTGCCACGTAAAAATCCAGAAATTGTACAGCAAGACCAATTGCTATTATTTTCGTTTCTTTTTGTAGTGATAGTCGCGAAAAAACAAAAATCATGTGCTCACAATATGTCAGAGTCCTTCAACGGGTTATTAAAGTCAGCAAGAGGATTGCCCGTCACAGTCATGGTGTGGATATCGTTCAAGCAGATAGCAGAGAGGTTAGTTGAACGGTCTGCAGCTGCAACGGAATTGATGGAGAGGGGTGTTGAATTTATGCCAGTGCCTATGAAGAGATTTGAGAAATACAGACGACGAGCACATTGGCATTCATTTTTGCAGTATGATAACGAAAGAGGTATTTTTGAAGTTCGCACCGCTATCCATAATAATCGAGGTAATAATGTACATACTGTAAATGAATCTGCAAGGTTATGCTCCTGTGGGAAATGGTCCATTTACCACATGCCTTGCTCACATGCCATCAAGTGTTTTCAACGTGTTGGTTATGCGAAGACCAACTATGTTTATCAACAATATAGTGTTTCCAAGTACCTAAACACATATACTGGTCAGTTGCAGCCAGTGGGTGCTGAGCATTATTGGCCTCCGGAACCATTTAAAATGGTGTGTAACAAGTCCTATTTGCGTAAAAGACAGGTGCAGAAGAGAACGCGTATACGGAACCAAATGGATGTTAGTGACATTGTTTATGCGCGCAAATGTGGTATATGCTTGCAAACAGGACACGACCATCGTAAATGTCCTTCAGCTGGTTTGGGTGGCAAAACTAATCAAGCTCGTGGTGGGTGTTCTTCAAGTGTACCTAACTACCCATGAGTTTATGTTGTAATAATTAGTTGTTATGTCTATGTTGCAAGATATATGAAATAAAATTATGTTTGTTAACTATGATTTGTACTTTTCTATTTTACCTATTTAAATATTAATTTAATAAAACTATCCGTATATTTGTTATGTATTTGTTGTCTTGTCGAACTGAAAAGGCTGACCAGCTGACATAAAGTTGTCTTGTCAACATCATGATATTTAACACGCAAAATATAGCGCCATTACATAGTACGTTTTGTGTATGTTGTCTTGTCGAACTGAAAAAGCTGACCAGCTGACATAAAGATGTCTTGTCAACATCATGATATTTAACACGCAAAATATAGCGCTATTACATAGTACGTTATGTGTGTCTTCTCTCGCCTATAAATAACGGGCTCATTGTAATTATTTTGTGTGCTCAAAATTTAGTAAAAGCAAATATTTCAATACAAGTAAAGTTTTTTTACATTACAGACAAATTTATTTCACAAATGGCTCAACCTCTTCGTCCACCAAAGTGCAACTGTGGAATAGCATGCTTGATGTAAAATTGTTGGGACGGTGGTAAAGTTGGACGCCGCTACTGGCACTGTATGAACCAGTTTTACAAGGTTCCCGGCGAACCTATTTGTGATTTTCAGGAATGGGTCGATGAACCATGTTATCAGGAATGTTACAGAGAACAACTGTAGTTTCTTTATAATACATGTTTAAGACAACGAGAAAAAGAAAAAGAAAGTAATACAATCATTGCATACTTGAGGGAGAAACTGAAGGAGGTAGGAGAAGAAAAATGGAAAACGCAATGGAATTGTGAAGCACAAAAGGAAGGTAAAAAAAATATAAATTGGAACTTGCGGAGGTGAAGGCGAAACTGAAAGATGTAGAAGAAGAAAAAGAACAACTGCAAGAACGATTTAAGTGGTTGGAGCGGAAAATAAATGGCAACAGGGGCTAAACAGGCCATGTATGTGTTTAGTGTATTTTTCATATTTCATGTATTTTGATTGTGTTGGCCTGCTATGTTTGTGTTTGTGCTGTAGTAATGTTTTCCTTGTTTGTTGTACTAAATTTTATTTTAATTGAAGTAGAAGTTAAGTTTAACTGCTTGTGTTGTTCTACATTTTATTTTATGAAACTATCAAACAAATGGAGAACTAAAAAAAGTAATGAGCATATTCAATTAAATATTGTTGTTAATTTATACAAAAAATATTGTCTGGGCAATGTCAATGTGTCCCACATCCGGTGTGTCTCAATGCAGCCGTTGGCCTGAGGCGCATCCCCTCCCGCCCGGGTATGCTATCAGGATCATCATCATCAAATCGTCTCCTTATAGCTGGATGCGGCGCAGGATGACATGTATCAGTGGTGCTGTCAGCTCCAGTAGAAGGCTACATAATAATATGAAACTTAGTATAGGAAAATACATAACAATTCACAACAATTTATATTGTCTTACCATAATCATGTCTGGATCCTGAATATAGTCATCTGTCGCAGCATCGCATGAACCCTTAAAAAGGAAATTAATAAAGTTAAAGAAAATAAATAAGTTACAGTTAAAACAAATTAAAGATTCAATACTAATAAATTCATACCTGCGCATGTGATGTGGAGCCATAACTCAGTCGGTACCCACTATAAAAATCTCGGGTCGGTCGATCCTCAACAGTGGTGGACGGGCCTGGGAAGTATCTACCCCAATCCACTCCTTGAATATCCGAACCCGTGATCAATAATTGACCCGATGGGGTCACCTGCGATGGCACTGGAGTGTGATAAATTCCAAGGCTGTAAGACGACATGTCCGTCTCATGCATGCCACCTGCCATATCAGCAGCAACATCAGCAGCAGGAGACTCAACGCCCCCTTGCTGGGGACCACCTCCTCTCCGCCCACGACCACGTCGTCCGGCACCACCTGCACGTCGGGCACCACCAGCTCATGGGATACCACGACCTCGATGGTACCGCGTTGGGTCCATATAATCAGCCTCGTGTGCCAAACGCTGATCCGATCGGGCTCGCTGCAGTGTCTGGGCAGCCACATCCATGAATCGACGACTATACTCCTGCATGGCCACAGGATCGTGGACATAACTCTGCATCTGCTGCCCCATATGATAGACGGTATGCAATCCAATCGCTTGCACAAAGTAAAGAATATAAACTACATATTTGACACTAAATTATAGGTATATAATTAATAATAACAGAAAACATACCAGGGCCTCGTGTCTCCCGGCGTATGGGACGTACCGACCATGTGCCTGATGAACTGGGTTCCCGATAAAAAGTCGGGAAACAGTGTGGTACCATGCCATATAACGTTGAATAGGAAAGTGCTGCGGAGGTCGGGTCAAGTCCCCTCGCCTGTCCCAAGTACCCAGCAGCTCGTTAAGCCATGCCATAAATGTGTCGTCCGCCCTGGACCGATCATCCCTCTCATAATGTAAAGCATGCCATGCAGGCGGAATCGGTATAGGCTGCGGCAGGCCAAACTGGCGAAATACCCGCTCGGAGGCATGATGCTCGACAATATCGAGGCATATGAGTGGGACAGAAGCCCTCCAAATATTTCGGCCGAACGTGCAATACGCTAACAGGGTACCTATCACCTAATCTCTATACGGCATCCAGATGAACTATCAAATAAGAACACAAAAAGTTAGTATGTGCAGCACTAAGTTAATCTATAACAGGTAAGTTTAGATAGATATTCACCTGTGCGTCATCCAGCAGATCCAACACATCCCTGCAGAGGGGGAGATTATGATAGGCATCATACTCTCGTGAAAGAGTACGACGCATAACCCACCTACAGGCTAGAGGGAGTTGCTGAATTTCTACATTAACCGGTAGTTGTGGTAGAGGTGGCTGAAACTGCAGAAATCGCTCCCAGGCCCAAACCTAACATACAAAGTTAACGTAAATTATAAGATTAACTATAACTAAGTAGAATTGTAACTAATAGACATATTATTTGAATATATTGTCACCTGTAGAAGAGGCAGAAAGCCACAAACGTCTCTCTGTGTGCCGATGCAAGCCCGACACATCTGCCTGTACAGGTATGAGATGACAGCACCACCCCAGTTGTAGATAGTTGTATCCTCGAACCGGGCAATATGATGCAAAAAACGGAGGCTCACTAGGTTCCCCAAAGTGTTCGGGAACAAGACCCCCCCAAATCCCCGCCAAATAGAAGGAGCAACAGCAGCCTCGTATATCGTTGTACATCCACCTCCGCTGACTCGTCGGTGATAGTATGGTGGATCTGCACCAGGTGGTATCTAATGGGGACCAACTGTATACGACTGGACCCAGACGCTACCTCCTCGTCCTCCGGCATGAAACCCGTGAGCATGTGCAACATATCCCAATATGTCTGCCGCGAATAATATCTCATGGTCGCAGGCAGTAAAACTAGCAAGCCATCAGCGGACAAGCCATATAAAATCTCGGCGTCCTGCAGTGTGATGGTGGCCTCGCCGATTGGCAAATGGAAAGTATGTGTCTCCGGTCGCCAGCGCTCAATCAGCGCCGTGATCAAAGCATAGTCGAGCTGTATCCGGCCAATCCTAATAATCCTATATAATCCCATTTTCTCCAGATAATGGACCACACGGGGATGTAGAACGCGGGGAGGACTCAAAAACTCCCACAATAGATCCACTCTCCTAGCCCGGAAAGTCTGCGTAAGCAACTGTCCATCCCATATATACTCGGATCTATGTTGGGGCTGTAGAGCTAATAGATCCAACGTCCGAGGGCCGGGATGTATAGTCGCGTCCATGTCGTCAACTGTAAACTATCATTAATAATTATGTGTTTTTTATTATAATTTAAATTCATATTTTTTAATAACTTAATTGTACAAATTATATATATATATATATATATATATATATATATATATGTGTGTGTGTGTGTGTGTGTTTTTATTATAATTTAAATTATTATTTTTTAATAACTTAATTGTAAAAATTATATATATATATATATATATATATATATATATATATATATATATAATGTGTTTTTATTATAATTTAAATTCATATTTTTTAATAACTTAATTGTACAAATTACTAATTATGTGTGTTGATACAATTATTAACTTAATTGTACAAAATTTGCATTTTCAAATACTAGTGTAAGATACTTAAACAAAAAATATTCTAAGCTAAAATACTACACATTACTACGCTACAAGGCTCTAAATTTTACTACGCTATAAGGGTCTACGTTTTACTACATTAAAAAGGTCTGGATTTTACTACGCTAAAAAATAATCTAAACTAAGCATAAACAACAAATAAATTTAATTACAAATAAAATACAAAACGGAATAAAAAACATATATATAAATCAGGATATTAACAGACAAATTTATTTTACTAATTTATATTTCATTATAAAATACTAATATTAAATTCGGATAAATTTAACATGCTAGTTTCGGGAAAAAAAACACAAACCGAAATAGAACACATACAAATCAAATAATATACATTATTATAAATGTTTCAACTTAAAATAAATCGAAATACCTCGATTTAGAATTTTGGCAAAGCAAAAAGATTGAAATTTTGACTCCGGAATTGTGAATCAACAATAGCAGGAAACTCTACTAAAATGTGGGACCCTTTTTCTTCGAGTTTTATATGTCGGGGGGACCCAAATTTTTTAAAAAAATCGGGCAGAATCGGGGGGGGGGGGGACCAAGAAGTGGGGAGTTTTAAAAAAATGGGGGATGGATGAATTGGAGAAGAAGACGGAGGGGATATAAAATACCTGGTCATGTCAGCTTTTACAGTATAGCGCCACAATACCTGGCGCTATACATTAACGATTCCGTTACTGTTAATATATAGCGCCAGGTATTATGGCGCTATATATAAAAATGTAACTTTTTCTTTACCCTCTATTTGTATAGTTTGAGTAAAAAAAAAATCACATTTTGGTTCCGGACTCTTGATAGTTTCAATCCAAAAACCCTTCTTGCTTCTTTTTCCACAAAAGAGAAGTACTGCATTAATTACGTAGGCAATCAAATGACGGTCGTATAAGTACATGTCTCATTACGTGTGAAATTATGATGGTTGAAGATGTTTTTTTGGTTTCCCACCCGGTGTCCGGTACCCGCATTGGAGCCCGACTATATCCGGATTCGCGCTGCGTAGGGCCCCATTCGGGGGAAGCACTCCCTATCAAGGATTTTTCCATAACCAAGGCTCGAACCCGAGACCTCTGGTTAAGGGAAGAACAGCCACATCCACTGAACTCCATTCTTATTGAAAAGGTTAAAAATGATGAAATCTATATATACATAAAAAATATTGTGATCTTTTTAATAAATACCTCTTAAACACAAGATAAAGAGAAACCAGGACGCTACATAATTTCAAGCTAAGGGATACGAGAGATGCGTAGTGTGGATTTGTAGCTAGGGAAAGAATTGAAATATGCTCTAGGGATTATAGATCAAATATTTGATGACAATGCATCTCAATTATATTACAAGATCTTGTAGCATTTTCAGCCCCATCTTAGGTTAAAAAAATTCAAACTTTCCAAGTGTCTAAAGAAAATAAAAAGGTGAGTAGTACTTAGTAATTACTTTGAATTCCTTAGCTTAAAACCCATGTGCTCTTCTTGTCAATATTGGGAAGTTCAGTGCGCAATCGATTAGATGCCAAGAAAAGAAAGTATTGTGACAATTTCAAAATTAGCACTATATATTAATTGATAATAATGAGTACGAATTTAAAAAAAATCTTTTATTTAATTGTTTAATTAAACACGAATTTTCTTGATGACAGGCGGATTTTGACACATAAGCTAAATATTTAACATACCAAAAGTAAAAGTATTCGGCACTCGCACTCAGTAGGTACCTGCATTTACTGGGGGGTGTATACAGACTCCGGAAGGGCTCCTTCAGCCCAAGCGCTATAATAAGTCAATCATGGCGTAAATCAATAACATCTGCTGTGGTGCAGACTGCTCCCATCATAAATTAATAATACTTGTTGCGGCATGCAACCCGATCCCATCAATATCCTCACAATCAGGCCATCAGCCTCGCTTTGTCATCGATCTTTCCAGTCTCTCGGCTCACAATGTCATGAAAATCAGCCCAAAAATAATGATATGATGTATCAATAAATAGTAACAGAGACAGAGATATGATATGCATATTAATACGTATGACTAGGTATGTAATTGCAATGTAAGCAAATAATTCAACAACAGAAATAGTGGCTCCCAACAAAATAAGCATGTAGTCTAGACATTATTTATAACATGGATCACAGCTCAATGGCTCTAGTACGTAGAGATTTCAAGGTAACAGACGAGATCAGGTAACTACACAGTACCACAGAAATAACGAAGTCACAATTTACACGGTGCACGCCCACACGCCCACACGCCCGTCACCTAGCATGTGCGTTACCTCAACACCAAATACATAACACGTATATTCAGGGTTCATACTCTCAGCACCAAGTTTAGAAGTGTTACTCACATCAGACAAGCCAAATCCAATACCGAGCAAGCCAAACGATACTCCAAAAATATCATTCCGGCATACGGACCTCCAAACGGCTCGAAAATAGCCAAAAGGGACTCGAATACATCAAATAATGCCCAAGGAACCAAACTCAATCGATAAAGGCCGAATCTTTAATCAAAAGCCCGAAATCGACCAAAAAGCCAAACATGGGTCCACACCTCGGAACCTGAAGAAACTCACAAAATACGACAACACAATCAATTATGAGTCCAACCATACTAGTTTCACTCAAATCTGACTCTGAATCGATGTTCAAAACTCAAAAATTCACTTTATGAAATTTTAGACAAAACTCCCCAAATTTTACTTTGAAATCATCAATCAAATGCCAAAAACGAAGATGGATTCATGAAATATAACCAAAATCGAATATAGAACACTTACCATGATCCATGTGGTGAAAATCGCCTCCAAAAATTGCTCAAATCTGAGCTCTCCAACTCAAAATATGACCAAATAAAGAAATACTCGATTTCTTGTGAAATTTCAGTCAAGTTAGGCTTTTGAATCACTCCATTTTATCTTATAATGAAGGAGATATATTGGTTTCAATATTTGAAAATAGTGAAGATTTTTAAATACTAAGTTAGTGGTAATTTCGTAATTAATTTGAAAAAAATTTGGTAACCCTATTCTTAGTAAAATGACCATAAACTCCCCATACGATGTCCGAATTCGGTGAATTTTTTTGCTACGGCTCCGTAATTACGATACGGATCTAATGTTTCAATCAAAATAGAAATCAAAACTCATTTACTTAATGTGGTACCATTTATGCTTTGAAGAAAAGACGTTGAAACAAAAGAAAAACAAGCGCAACACAACCCAAACCTATCTGAAACTCACCCGAGCCCCTCGAGACCCCGTACGAAGATACCAACAAGTCCCATAACATATAACGGACCTACTTGAGGCCTCAAACCATGCATAACAACATTAAAACGACGAAACACACCTCAAATTAATTTTAATGAATTTTCAAACTTTCGACTTCCATAAACTCGCACTGAAACTTATCAAATCAACTCGGAATGATTTTAAATTTTACACATAAGTCCCAAATGACATAAAAAAGCTATTCCAAATCCCAAAATAACAGTTTGAACTCGATATCATCAAAGTCAACTCTCAGTCAAACTTATGAACTTTCCAAACCTTCAAATTTTCAACTTTCGCCAATTTGTGCCGAAACCTTCTAAAATATACAAATGCAAATCCGGGCATACGTCCGAGTCAAAAATCACCATCTGGACCTAACGGAACTATCAAAGCTCTGTTTCGGTGTCAAATACACAAAAGTCAAACCTTGTCAACTCTTCCAATTTAAAGCTTCAAACATGAAATTCATTCTTCCAAATCGCTTCTGAATCACCTGAAAAACTAAGACCGACGATTCACACAAATCATATTACATCATACGAAACTACCCAAGACTTAATATAGCTTAAAGGAACACTAACGCTCAAAATGACCGGTCGGGTCGTTACATTCTCCCCCACTTAAACATATGTTCGTCATCGAACGTGCCCAGAGTCGTTGCAAAGCCATCAAACCGCCGTTTAACCTTACCATGCACATACCCGAGGGTGATCTCACGTCACCCTATTCCATATAGGCCCAACAACACAATATAACTGAAGATCATTCTTCAACCTTAGCCCGTAAACCACAGAATCCAATTTTCAATATTCGAAATTTTCTACAAGACCCAAACCTCGCATCTACACACTGTATAAGTCTGAACAGGCTGTATCAAGCCATAACCATAACCCAAGATGTACTCACATGACATACCACACGACTCGCGTACTCGTAGTAAAATTTTAGATCAAAGTAGCTGCTCAAAATAACTCAATACCAGTAATAAACCTCATATCAAACAAACCTCATTCTAAAATCTTCGTACACTGCCGATGATGAAAGAAACACACAGCAATTCGCAACCACTTATCAAATCAACAAATCATGGAACCATCCCTCCTTCGACAAGAACTATAGCCAATTTCTAAGACGACTTCCAATATTATCCTATCCAAATATACTGTATCAGATCCGATAGCACTCATCCTAGGTCCAATGACCTCACCTCGTCAAACACAACCATCATATTGACATGCAACACCAATACAACCTAGATCTGCAAACCATGCAATCCGTGCACCAATACGCAATAACTCAATGCACCTAAAAAGGAAAGATGACTCAAATGAGAAAAACCGTCCCGCAAGCTCAAATAGTACCACCACAACGCAATGCTAAGAACCCATCACACACTGTAAAACCAAAACACACGAAACTAACACAAAGGATCATATCCCAACATAAATTCGCTGCAATGCGTGACCCAATCAAACAACGGTCTACATGAAATACCTCAAGTCACAATGCTCAAATTCGACAACCACGCACAATTTGACGTCTAGTACCAAAAGTGCATGACCATAACCACTGAGAAGTAAACAACACCATATATCACAACCGGACAAAGGCCATAACCAAGGCGTAATCAACCATTAAGCACCCTGATAACTATTCCGCTAGAATTTTGCTATAAGACCCAAACAGAACCGCACCATGTGTGCATATAACCAACAAATCATAACCCCTCACAGCATAGAAGAGTAACTCATAGAACATATCAGAATACTAACAAGCTCAACTATGACTGAGTGACTCACCCTTCAACACTTACCGTGCTGTCAACAAATCCGACCAGGTGTAGGATACACATCCTCATTAAGCTTACCAATGGGCCACCAAATCAACTCCGGTCATCCACAAATAGATAATTAACTCTCCAAAAGTTCGCAATGACCTAACCATAATGCATACTATCATCTAGCTAGCTTTGGCCACATCTTCACAATCCACCACTACGAAACAATCTGCTTCTGAGAACTCCCGGACTCCAAATTCATAGAACACATGAATCACCATATCTGATACCAACTCCACCGCCTGAATGCCTAACACATCCCTCATACACGATCATCCCACGAGGAATACTTCTATAATTCTTCCGTGTCGCATTGCAAAATCCGAACATCAATAGTCGATCAATCAGGCAAGTACCGCAATACCAATGAAGCATCTGTAAGTTAAACACAATGTCCCTTCTGAAATGTGCACCCTTCTCAGGCAATACCAAACAGTAATAACATTCATCTAGGCATCTGAAATTGTCCGTGTTGTCTAAGAATTTATGACCTTCCCTTCAAAACTGAACCATGACCTTACACATGCAAATCTCAATCCTACACAACACGCCGCATTTATCATGCCATTATATGAAAAGTACGAGAATCTCATAATCAACTCTGAGTCACAAGCAAACTACATACTCAATTAGCCAGGAAACTTCTATTTGATCTCATCTGGGAGAAAATTACAATATGCAACAAGTTCCTCATACCAATGGAAAATATACACCTCGAACCGTGGTAGAAACCATTGAGCACTTTGAAATCCATTTGCACATAACCCGACTATTAGAACCGAATCCTTCTAACTCAACCAAGCCACGCAGGTCACCAAAACTCAAAAGCATTGCCACAAAACACCTGTAGAGACTCACCACATCATGAGTACCCAAAGAACCGATCATATTCATTAACATGTTGATCCAACCTACTACCAGGTTGTCCTATTTCATCGAGTTCCTTCCGAGTTACCCTCAAGTTGACACTTCTCCTTTCCAGAACACCACGATCCTTACCCCCAAGCTCACCACAAGAGATCGTAGCATAAAACCACACCGCCCTAAGGCCCATAAGAAGATGTATTCCATGTTAAGCACCCTATAGGTACCACAACCGAGCCTCCTTCTCTAAAGAGACCTTCTATGAATCTAAAGTCATTTCCTTCACCTTCCTAATACTAAAATGTAGAATCCATAATGATACAGAAATACCGCGAGTCTCGACACCATCCAATGTAAATCTCAGATTCTAGCCATATACGAAACCGTAAAATTCTCAATTGCTACATATAATTCTTGAATCCATTAAAACCTTCTCGAGAGTCATCCACTCTACTCAAATCTTAATTGAACCGACCAAACGGGCCGAACGACCTGTGCCCCATTAGCACGACAACACTCAAAGAAGTAACCCCGCATTAACGCAACCGAGCAAATTCCCTACTCCATGCGCACTACATCTTCCACAATAACAACTCAATCATTCCATGATTTCCATATACCCATAAAGTGTAACATAACCCGTATCTAAAAATTCCTTTACTCGAGTCATCCTTGATCTCAACCTCTGCAAAGCATAACTAATTCACAAGTATGCCTCAACCGAATCCCATACAGCATGTAACCATGCAATAAAATCGTTGATAGCAGACTCCCCCACCCAGCTCAAAGCCATAGATCAAAACACTTGATAACTCACAATGCCCATACTCTATTACTGCCATGATCTGTAGTGATATTCAACTAAATCCTTCATAAGTTCATATAACACAAACCATACAATACCTCAAATCATCTATTAAGCTCGCATTCATCCTCGTGACGGTCAGTTCAACTTGCTCGACCAATACAAACTCAAATCGCAACACATATAACCCGCTAGTAGAAAGAAACTCTCTACATAACAACTCATAACTCGAGACTATACATCACATTAAGACAGAAATCAAATACCCAATAGTAATTTTTACATCCCAAGCAAACTTTTTTCGTCACATTCAATTCATACACATCCTGCAGTCACATTATACCCATCAGTTAGCTATTCAACCACTCACTAAGCCACAAATTCCACTAATAAGGACATTACCGGACTTATAAGTCCAAAAACATGTGCTCATTGAAATCTCTATGCTCAAGCTACAGTCAAAACCCGACCTCAAGTCCTCCATACTAACCCATCATCATCAGACCGAAATCATATCTCACACTTTATCCATGGAATCAAAGTCATTGATGCACATCCAATACCGAATGCTCACATCCGCATACAAGTGCGTGAAAGGAATTCAAAGAGTTACGCTTCAAACTGAATCAATGTCGCACTATAAGGAAAGAAAGATGGGAAGTTTATCCTAAATGCCTTGTAGCCTCTCGAAGATAGGTATGGATGTCATCATACCGATCCGCAAAACTCTATTAGACACTTACTCATGACTCGTAGAACTTATGAACCTAGAGCTCTGATACCAACTTGCCACGACCCAAAATCCAGCTAGTCGTGATGGCACCTAACATCACCCGCTAGGTAAGCCAAATAACTACAATCCGATTCAATTAATATTTAACTGACTCTAATACACTCCTCAAGGACTGGTAGTATAAATCATGAGATTCTAAGATTTAGAGTTTACAAAGCTGGTATGAAATAAATATGTCATCTGTTTGAAATATACATGAACAAATTAAAAATTCTAAAGCTACCAAGGACAAGAGGCAGTTGTAACGGAACGCATGTACATCTTCAAATTCAGCTCCCTCCATACACAACAATATCAGTATCCAATATCTACAAGCAAGGAGCAGAAGTGTAGTATGAGTACAACCGACCCCATGTACTCAATAAATTACAAACCTAACCTTAGGTTGAAAGTAGTGACGAGTTGGGACAAGGGTTAGAGTCCAACTCCAATAACAAGCAATAGTTCATAACAATATAAATAAGATGGTACAAGAAATAACTCAGAGGTATGCTGCTCAACTCGTTCACAATTACTGAAAATAGACATGTTTTTCAAGTATAACAGTAAATCCCAAATCTTTCACCGAAAACACCAACAATATGAGTAAGTTTGAAAACTGTGATTTTTCTCAAAAACTTCCAACAACAGGTAAGATGTTTCATTATCAAATGACATGAGCAAAGTACATCTCTATGCCTACATGTCAATGTATGCATGCCAAATATAGTACAATGCAATGATAAAACCATATGCATACTCTCGCTGAATCAATGCACTCGGTCCTCCCAATCACTCATATCCTCACAGTCACTCAGTCCTCACAGTCACTCAATCCTTTCAGCCACTCGGCACTCGCACTCAGTAGGTACCTGCGCTCACTGGGGGTGTGTACAGAGTACGGAGGGACTCCTTCAGCCTAAGCGTTATAATAAACCAATCATGGCATAAATCAATAACATCTGATGCGGTGTGTAGACCACCCCCATCATAAATAAATAATACTTGTTGCGGCGTGCCTGATCCCATCAATATCCTCACAATCAAGACCTCGGCCTCGCTCAGTCATTAATCTTTGCAGTCTCTCGGGCTCACCATGTCATGAAAATCAGTCCAAAAATAATTATGTGATGTATCAATAAATGGTAATAGAGACTGAGATATGATATGCATATAAATGCATACGACTATGTAATTGCAATGTAAGCAAATACTTCAACAGCTGAAATGACCTCAGTGGGTCCCAATAGAATAAGCATATAGCCTAGACATGGTTTCTAACATGGATCACAGCTCAATGTCTCTAGTACGTTGAGATTTCATAGTTACAGATAACTCCATATAACTACACAGCACCACAGAAATAACGGAGTAACAATTCACACGGTGTACGCCCACACGCCCGTCAACTAGCATGTGCATCACTTCAACACCAAACACATAACACATATATTCAGGGTCCATACCCTCAGCACCAAGTTTTGAAGTGTTACTTACATCGAACAAACCAAATCCAATACCGAGCAAGCCAAACGATGCTCCAAAAATGCCATCCCGCGCATACCGACCTCTGAATAGCTCAAAACTAGCTAAAATAAACTCGAATAAATCAAATAATGTCCAAGGAAACAAACTCAATCGATAAAGGTCGAATCTTTAATCAAAAACCTGAAATCGACCAAAAAGTCAACCCCAGGCCCGCACCTCAGAATCCGATGAAACTTACTAAATCCGATAACACATTCAATTACGAGTCCAACCATACAAGTTTCACTCAAATCCGATTCCGAATCGATGTTCAAAACTCAAAAATTCACTTTATGAAATTTTAGGCAAAACCCCCCAAATTTCACTTTGAAATCATCAATCAAATGCCAAAAATGAAGATGGATTCATGAAATATAACTAAAATCGAGTATAGAACACTTACCCACAATCCATATGATAAAAATCATCTCTAAAAATTACCCAAATCCGAGCTCCCCAACTCAAAATATGACTAAATAAACAAACACTCGATATTATATTTTTTGTCTAGTTATTCTGTCTCGTTTCATGTGCAAAACAATTCTGAAACTCGTTTTTGATGCCTCCAATAGATTCCTTGTCAAATTTCAGTCAAATTAGGCTTTTGAATCACTCGATTTTGGTCTTATAATGAAGGAATATGTTGGTTTCAATATTTGGATATAGTGCAGATTTTTTAAATATGAAATCAGTGGCAATTTCGTAATTAATCTGAAAATCTAGCAACCTAGTTCTTAGTAAAATGATCATAAACTCCTCATACGATGTCCAAATTCGACGATTCATTTTGCTATGACCCCGTAATTACAATAGGATCTAATGTTTCAATTAAAATAGAAATTGGAACTTATTTGCTTAAATCACGCACGTCCCTACTCGAGGCCTCAAATCGTGCCTAACAACATTGAAACGATGAAACGTATCTCAAATCAAACTTAATGAACTTTCGATTTCCAAAAACTCGCGCCGAAATATATCAAATCAACTCGGAATGACTTCAAATTTTACACTTAAGTCTCAAATGACATAATGAAGCTATTCCAAATCCCGAAATAACAATTTGAACTCGATATCATCAAAGTCAACTCTCGGTCAAACTTATATACTTTTCAAATCTTCAACTTTCAACAATTTGTGCCGAAACCTTCTTGAAATATCCAAATGCAAATCCGGGCATATGCTCGAGTTCAAAATCACCATCCGGACCTAACGAAACCATCAAAACTTCGTTCCGAGATCAAATATGCAAAAGTCAAACTGGGTCAACTCTTCCAATTTAAAACTTCAAACATAAAATATTCATTCTTCCAAATCACTTCCGAATCACCTGAAAATCAGTACCGGCGATTCACATAAGTCATTAATACATTATACGAAGCTACACAAAACTTCAAATAGCCGAAAAGAACACAAATACTCAAAACGATCGATCGGATCATTACCGTCACCGACTTCATTGCTGTCTTATGGGACATGACGCAAACACCAAATGCTGTCATTCTTGGTGGTATTGACAACTGAACAACCCAAATCAATTGACTAGTATGATAATGCTTTAGTTGTCTTTTGCCTTCCATTTTTGGGTCCTTTTTCTTGGCTCTTAGCATATCCGGAAATTGACACTTCAGACGTACAGTTACTGTTTCTTACACTCCTACCTAGGGTTTGATGTCGGTGCATGGTGAAAGAGAAAACAGAAATATTCCTATAAAAAAATTTGGAGACGGATCTAGGATTTGAAGTGTATCCAGTGGTGGGATTTGAACTCATGACCTTATGTAGATTTTGAACCCCCTTGACCCCTAAACTACACTTTTAGATTGTGTTAAGGGGGTTCAAAATTTAATATATAGAGGTAAAAAACAGATTTTGCTTTATATATACAATGTATTTTTTCGACAAAGAGGATTCGAGTGAACCCCCTTGCGCTCCCCTAAATCCGCCCCTGGCGGGTGCCAACAAAAAAAATGATTGGGACAAAGGAAATAAAAAGCACACGAAAAGGGAAAGTCAGATAAGGTTCAAGATAAATTCGAACTCGAATTTTACGCACGAGAAAAATTTTCCAAAAAGTCTACCAACCATGGCACCTTTGTTTAGTCTGCAACTGAGCGTGGCGAGATCAAATATTTAACCTAATTTAAAAAAATTCTACATAAATATATAATAATTTTACCGACGTAGCGGGTGCCATACCACCCCACCTTAAAGGGTGGATCCGCCACTGATATCACGTGCATGATATTAGTGCAGATTTTCCGAAAACTAATTACGAATATTGTTACTTAATGGATTGTTTAGCTTCGAATTTATTATTTTCATTAAAAGGGATAGTTTAATTCCTAATAAGGTTGTCATTTAATCAAATTTCAACCCAAAAAAAAAAAATGAATAACCATCCAATCCCTGATTGAGAGGAGATTTGGCTGTCTTATTTTGCATGTCACAAATCCCTCTTGTTACGTAACTATATATAATCTATATTATATAAAAAAGAAAGTAATGAGCAAGGACATGTTATAACATCTTCATTACCTATCTTATTTTCTAGGTCACAAATCCTCTAAGGAACTATCAGTAATTATCTTTTAAGTAACATAATATTGGGTAAAATACATAGTTTATTCATCGATATTTTGCAGCGAAATCCCTGTTACACATTTTTCGTTCATGGATAATCTTTTACATACTCAACATTTCAAAAGTTTGTCTAAGACACACCACTTTTGTGCTTGACCAATCTTTTCAGACAACATAAAAGTCACGCTCTAATAGGGTCATAACACGTGTCATCAACTGTATAAAGGAAAAAAATATTAGAAATTACAATTAAAACTCATCTTCTTCGTCTTCCCATTTTATATCTTAAGCACCATTTTTGTTGTCACCAAGTTGTTTGTGAGAAAGTTTCTAACAATACTAAAATTCAACCACACTATCTAAACAACTAGTTGAAAACAATCGACCAACAAATTGAGTTCAACAACTCAATAATCAACAAGACCCAATTGAATTTTCAAACTTTTTCGATATCCAATAATGGTGGATTCTAGATTTTTTCACCAAACCTTCAATAATATTGTTAAAGCTTTTAAATCTATCACAAATAAATAGTTTTCATAATATTTGGACAATAAACCAACGAATTTCGCTCAATTTTAGATCTAAAATTCTATGTTCTTTCAAAAAGTGTATTTGGGGAAGAAGATGAGGGGGAGGGTGGTATGAGGAAGAAGATCAGAGGGAGGGGGAGGGGTTCTTGTGGGAAGGGGAGACAAAAAATAGGATTTTTTACGGGCTTCACGCGCTTTTTGTGTGTGTAAATACGCAAGTGTTATCTGGTCAAAAGTGGTGTGTCTTAGACATATTTTTGAAAGGTTGAATATGTAAAAGGTTTCCCGTGAAAGAGAGGTGTGCAACAGAGATTTCACTCCAAAGTTGATGGATAAACTATGTATTTCGCCCATAATATTGTAACCTTTTTTTTCAATGTATAAAAGTTAAACTCAAATTTTTTAACATTAATCATTTTCACAGATTTAATGTAATTGCTTAATGAGCATGCTCAATAATAAGGGTAATAGGTAAAAGGATCTACTACTATATATAAATAGATGTATTCTCATTCCTTAATGCATAGTACTCCATTGTTAGGCAAATATGAGCAAATTTTTCTGTTTAATGGAAAATCGACTAGATCCTTGAAAATGAATGAATTTTTTGAAATGGTTATAAGTGAGAGGGTCAGATACATATATAGGGGACAAAGATCGTATGGATTGAAGAGTGGGGCTTCCACTAATAATTCACAGATTCAAACAGAGAAGATTTAAAAGGTAAAGATAAGGCTTTAATCAATTATCAATTAGGACAAATCTTGTTCTTGACTCTCCAAAAATTGATAAATCCAGAGAAAAAGACTAATCGATGTTACTTCTTTCTTTCCATATTGGAAGATGAATGATGTTGACGTATATAAATTCTGTTAAATTGCATTTAAAGAATAAAGATACATTGTGTGAGGACTATTTAGCTTGTAAAAATGGAAATAATGTTTGATTAAGCATGAAATCAAAATTCTGTTTCCTTCTCCTAACATTGATCTTTTATAATTGATACTTTTTTTTTACTTGTACATGATCATGATTTCTCTCTCAAAAGAATATCTCAACTTATATTTGAGAGTAATTATTTTCCTTCATTTACGACATAAACAATTAAAGGATTAACAAAAATGCAGTAATACCTAACGGCTCTCAAGTATAGGGTTGGACATAATTTGGGCGAATCCGAAATTCAAACCGAAATCGTAATTTTTTGGATTTTTGGTTTGGATTTTCCGATTATGGATTGAATTTTGGATTTAACCTTTAAAATTTTTGGATTTCGGATTGAATATTGGATTTGGTACTTCGGATTTTTGGATATTCGAAAATTCAAAATTCTTATACTTTATATTTAGTCCATTATCCATATGTCAATAGTAATAAGTTCAATATCATACCCATTAGATATTATCTCATATATTCAATATTAATGTCTAAGTTATTGTGAAAATATTTTTTATTTGGATATGATTTTACTATTGCTACTTCTTATCGGTCGTATTAATGTCTCTGTTGTATTTTTCTATAATAATTTCATTACTTGAATACTTTATTTGGATGATTGCAGCAAGAATGAAGAACTTTTCGAGCAATTTAACATGAGCACTTCATTTGGATATTTATTTTTGTAAAAACTGAAAACATCTCAACTTATATGCTCAAAACCAAAAATTCATAATATCCAAACCGATTAATTCGAAATCGAACTTAAAAAATCCGATACAATCCGAACTTATTTGGATTGTCATTTTTTCAACCGAAAATCGAAAATTTAAACCGAAATTCTCATATTCAATCCGAACTGCTTGAACGCCCACCAATACTCTCAAGTTTGGGAACTTTATACACTGAAAATCAAAGCTCAGCTCAAAATTTTCTCCAATTTAGAGAATGGTCTATACATAACAAACGAATAAATTAAATAGTCCTCGACAAGAATTATGAAAATTCAACTACATCTCGAATTAATTTTTCTAAACTTTGAAAACCTTGGTCATTCTATCTAAAATGAGATTAAAAAAAGGACACACGGATAGATATAGACCTTTGCTCAAACTGTGTATTGAAGTATGGCTCCCAAACATGTCAGCTGCTGATTAGTTTCAGAATTGAAAGTTCTTGTAGGATATTTAAATGACATTTTGACAAAGTTATGCAAAACTTGTGATAAATAACGTGGCACGTATGCTTATATTTTTGTGGCCCCTTCAACTTATTGGTTGACACTTCGAGGTAGCTAGAAAACAAGGAGGGGAACAACAGAGACACTCAAAGCAGAGATAAAGTTTGTGGCATGGGGACAGTTGTTTAAAAAAAAATCAGAAAAAAAAAAACTAATAAACGTGTTTGAATAGTTGTTCTTCTTTTTTTTTTTTTTTAAATTGTTATGTTCTCAGAAAAGTTTTTTAAGGAAATGTCTTAAAACTGTATACCCAAGGAGAAGTCCTACAGTACTCGATCTTTCTATTTTATATGATATGATAGTATTAAAAAGAAAGAGTGTGTTATGTATAACAAAGCAAAATAGTTTGCCTCCAAACCCTAAACCATATATTATATATTTCTTCCTCGGACCCTTTGTACACGAAGATATATACTTTGTGTACTAGACTATCTTTTAGTTTGTCTATTCAGAGTGATAAATATTAATTAAATAGTATAACTACAAGAGCAACTACCCTCAATTCTAAATTAGTTGAGATTGACATGTACTCCATTTGGATCGTGGTACATGTAAGTTATTTCCTACGTGTATATATGACACAATAGGATTAGGTCCATAATTAATATTTAATTAATGAGCAAATCTCATTCGTCCGATCGGTTGCTTGATGGACGTACCAGATTAAATAAGAACATCTATAAATTGGTCATCTCCCCACCCATTAGGGTTACCGTATTTTTATTCTCTCTTCCATCACTAAAGTCGGCGGTAACGTAAAGTTAGGTCAAGGGGCGAGAAACCGATTACCGATTAATGCTTCCGCTTTAAGATAATGGATTCCGCTTATGGTATGTTTTCTGTAACGATTTTGTGTAAGATTATCATGTTCAAAATCCTGGTGTAAATTAAGTTTATGCTTACATGTGGTATCAGTAGCCTGGATTTTGAACGAATAATCTTCGTAAACAACAACAACGATCCAGTGAAATTCCACTAGTGGGGTCTGGGGAGAGTAGTGTGTACACAGACCTTACCCCTACCCCAAAGAAAATCTTCGTAAACAAATTTTACATATTTGTGAACCGCTTCAGAAATCATGTGCTATCTTCGGCAATTAGGAATTTTTTTTTCTTTATTTTAAACTTTCAATCATGATTGCTGGGATTCTAAATCTTGGTTGATAGATGATAAAGTAATAAATAAATCAAAAGGCAAACAACCGAAAGTTCTTCTAAGTCTTAACTGTAACTGTCGTTGATGATCTCTTTCCGAATAACAAAAGTCCAAACCAATATTATCCATTGTTGTTCACTGTTTTAATTGGTTAAAACTTGATGTTTGTTATTATTCTTCAAAAGTGGCTTGAAAATATTTTTCCAGTATAGAACAACTTTGGTGTCAGAAGTTGCGTTAATGTGCAAGAATTTAATGAAACATGAATACTGTTAATGATGCCCATGTCGCGATTCAATTTAAACCCACTAACCTTTGCCCATAAATTTAGTTTCGCCAATCCTAGTAAGGAGCTAATTAATAATTGCGGAGACTGGTTTAGGTCCTTCAAGTATGACATAATTAATTTTCTTGGGCTATGAATAATTTGTTTAGGGCTATTAAGTTGGTGAAGCCATTTATTATTTATTTTATGTATGTGATTAATGTTTATATAGTTTGTTAGTTGATAGTAGACTATATAGTCGATATTTACACCTTAATAGGATCATACTTTGTTGTTGTTTTATAGATAATTTGTCAACAAAATGCTCTAAATAGTGTTCTTTTGTTTAGCAGGGAATATTATAGGAGAGGAAGCAACATGGAGTGTTTTGGAGGCGATAATATGACAAAAAACACCCACTCGAGAAGTACTCAAACACAAAGAAGCATAAATGGCCTGGGCAAGAAGACCACCGCGACCGCAGTGAACCGCGACATATTAATGAAGTGAGGCAGAAAGGTTAGCGTTCACCGCGGTCGATCGCGGTGCACTGTTCACGCAGCTGGAAATTTGAGGACCAAAGTGTAATTTCGGGAAAACTTTTGTAAAACCCTTATAAGCTTTAGAAACTCGCCCAACTAGGGGACAAGCTAATTTTAGACTACTTTTGGAGGAAGAATAAGTGTGAGAAGATCAACCAAATATTAGAGTTTTTCTATCTCCTTTTAATTCTTGCAATTTTACATTATGAACAATTTAGTAGTTATTTCTTATTTTGTTATGAGTAGCTAAACACTTATCTAGGGTTGATGGAACCAATTGTTGGTTGAAGTTTTGACTCAAGTTGTTATAATCGAGCCGGATTTATGATATGATTGTACAACTACATTTTGTATGGTGATTAATTGAATGGACCCTTGATTAATCGTGTCTAATTACCTTATATTGCTTGAAAAAGAATATTAGGTTAGATACCTATTGAACAACACCACTTTTGGGTAATTGAAGAGATTCATTACTTGAACTTAAAAGTGGGTTTAGAGATAACAAAACTTTGGTGGGATAATTTAGAGTTGCATACTCATTGTCAGCTAGAGTAGTTCGAGAGAATGCTCTAGTAAATTATTGTAGTTGATTGAAAGATAATTACGATAGCCCATAACTCTTAATCCTCATAGAGTATTAAGGCGAGATTATAGCGGAAGAGTCAAGACCTAAACTAGCAATTGGGGAAATCACTGCCCTAGACCTCTTTACCATTGAATTCTCTTTGTTTTAGCTTATTGTTGTTTTAATAGTAGTTGAAGTAGTTAAAAAAAACCCCAATCTTTATTGATCAAAAAACTTGCATCTAGAGATTGATTGAGTTGATAATAACATTACTGAAGAGTGTAATAGATAGGTTAGTTCCCTGAGGATTCGATTCCGGACTTAAAATCGGATTATATTTGCAGCGACCGCTTTGTCCTTTGAAACGCATAGTTGGGTGTTATCAAATTTTGGCGTCGTTGTCGGGGAATCTAACGGTGTTATTTATTACAACTTAGAAGTTGTGTTAAAAATTATTAGTTCAAATCAATTTTCAAAGGTGTTAAACAATTTTCATTGAAATTCTAACGTTTGAACTCTTGTGGAATTCAGGTGTATGCCTAGAAATTCTTCGAGGACTGGAGAACTGCTTGAAGGACTTTCAGACCCCGAGAAAACATTCAGGGCATTGAACTGTGCCAACAGGAGGATCCAACAATCACAACAACCACAACAGCTTGAATTTAACATGGGTGACGTAGAGAACGTCAACGGAAACATCAGGGATGAGCCAAATGACCCAAATGTTAGAGTGGTGGCACCTCTTGTGCCAGAAGCTGCACTTTATGATTGGGCTCAACCCACAGCTGATAACCTAGCAACTGCCATAGCGGTGCCCGCAATTCAAGCGGAGACATTCCAGATCACCAACAACATGCTGCATCTGCTATAGAATAAAGGATTGTTTTCCGAGTCACACATTGAAGACCCTCAGCAACATTTGAAAAATTTTCTATCAATTTGTGTGACTCAAAGGCAGCCAAATGTGACCCCAGAAGCTATCAAGCTATTACTGTTCCTGTTCTCTGTGACTGGGGAAGCTCAGACTTGGCTGAATTCGCTCCCAATAAATTCCATTATCACCTGGGAGGAATTAGTAAAGCAATTTTTGAATAAGTTCTACCCGCCCAACAAGACTACAAGGCAGATTGATGAAATATTGCAGTACATGCAACAACCGACTGAAACCTTGCAAGAAACCTGGGAAAGATTTAAGGGATGCTGGTGAAGTGTCCTCACCATGGCATTCCAGATCAGATGTTTGGCCAGAGATTCTACATGGGATTAGCTGACAATCTAAAGGCCAATGTGGATGCTTCAGCTGGAGGTGCATTTTTGAGTAAGACATTCACAGAGTGCAAAGTCCTTCTTGAAAAGATGTCCAGAATTCGGGGTGGATGACTAGAGGTACAACACTAGCACCTATAGTGCATTCAGTGCCTCTTGACCCAAATAATTCGCAGGCAGAGAACATGGCCACACTCATGACTCAGATGAGTATTTTGACAAAAAAGATAGATGAGATATGTACCAAACAGGTGCATATTGTTGACACGACAAATGGAGGACTGTGTACACCCTGTGTTAATCAGTCTTATGTGTGTTCATGGAGCGGAGAAGGTGAAAATCAAGGAGCAAGGGAAGATATGATTTATGTTAACAACTTTGGGGGTCAGAGACAAGGAGGACAACAGTGAAGACCGGCACCAAATCAGCAATACAGACCCAACATGCCTCAGCCTGGGGGCATGCAAGCTCAAGTCCAAATGGTGCCATACCACCAGAGACAACATGGCTACCCACAGCAGAACCAGCAGCAGTTGACATATCAGCTACCTCCTCAGCAGCAAGATAACAACATGATAGAGATCAGGGGGATGCTCCAACAACTCACTGGGACAAATGGTAAGATGCAAGAAAAGTTGGCAGTATATGACTCAGCTATAAAGAACATTGAAACTCAGTTGGGGCAGTTGTCTATGGATTTAAACAATCGCCCCCAGGGAACATTGCCAGCGGATACAAATATTAACCCCAAGGAGCAAAACCCGAATTAGCTGATGGCAGTAAGTCTTCGGAATGGGAGAGATTTAGACAAAGAGTAGGAGGTTGCACAAGCCAGCAAAGAGACTACGCCAGCCACTCCAATTCCACTAGAGGTAGATGAACTAACAAATCTGATTGAAGTGGTAGTTGAACAGGGTCAAGATGAAAAGGGTAAGGCTAAGGTAAATGAACAAGCTGCAGAACAGGTGGTGCCTCTTGTGCCATAGAACCCCAACAGAGAGAAGCCAATAAGCAGTGAACAAAGGGTGACACCTGCACCATTCCCTCAGAGACTGGTAAAACAAAAGAAGGAAGATCAATACAAGAAATTCATAGAGATGCTGCGTCAAATTCAGCTGAATATTCCTTTAATGGATGCCTTGAGGGAGATGTCAGGTTATGCAAAGATGATGAAAGACCTAATGTCACGGAAGTTTGATTTTTAGGACCTATCCACAGTGACTCTGACGCAGACCTGCAGTGCAGTAGTGACCAGACCGATGGCTCAAAAGATGTCTGACCCAGGTAGCTTCACTATTCCATGCACGATTGGGAGTTACGCCTTTGCAAAGGCATTATGTGATTTGGGAGCCAGCATAAATTTGATGCCTCTGGCTGTATACACCAAACTGGGCATTGTCAGAGCTAGACTGACTTCGATGCTGCTGCAACTGGCTGACCGCACGGTAAAAAGGTCTACTGGGATTCTTGATGATGTGTTGGTGCAAGTGGGGAAGTTTGTGTTCCCTGCAGACTTTGTTATTCAGGATTATTAGGTAGATGAGGAGATACCTATCATTTTAGGTAGGCCATTTTTGGCCACTGGGAGAGCCCTGATCGATTGTGAGACTGGGGAATTAAAAATAAGACTGAACGATGAAGAAGTCATATTCAATGTTCAGCAATCTATGAGGAGACCCAGTGAATATGCTAATTGATGTCTAGTGGAGGCAGTGGAAGTGATCCTGCAAGAAGATGATGTGATCCTGACTGCTAAATATCCATTGGAGGCATGTCTGACAAATTTAGAAGAAATGGATGGTGAAGGGTTGGCTGAGTGGGTCATGGCACTTGAAGGCCAAGGATTCTGGAAAAGGGAACCTCAGTTCGAATCCCTTGAGTTAGAAAAAAGGGCTACACCTCCAGCAAAGCCATCGGTAGAGGAACCACCCAAGTTGGAGCTGAAGCCGCTTCCAGCTCACCTCAGGTACGTTTTCTTAGGCCCCGATTCTACTTTGCCTGTTATTATATCATCTATTTTGTTAGATGTGCAGGTAGAACAGCTCTTACAGGTACTGCAGGAAAGCAAGACTGCCATTGGCTGGACCATGCAGACATAAAGGGTATCAGCCCAGCCTTCTGTATGCATAAGATTCTCTTGGAAGAAGGGCACAAACCTTCCAGAGAACATCAACGAAGGTTTAACCTGAACATGAAAGAGGTAGTAAACAAGGAAGTGATCAAATGGTTAGATGCGGGAATCATCTTCCCCATCTCCGATAGCAATTGGGTTAGCCCTGTCCAATGTGTGCCGAAAAGGGGGGGGGGAATGACTGTTGTGCAAAATGAGAACAATGAGTTGATCTCAACTCGTACAGTCACGGGATGGCGAATTTGCATGGATTACCGAAAATGGAACACAACCACCCGGAAGGATCACTTCCCCTTGCCTTTCATTGACCAAATGTTGGACAGGCTGGCCGGGCGCTCACACTTCTGTTTCTTGGATGGATATTCGAGGTACAATCAGATATCAATAACTCTCAAAGATAGAGAGAAAACATCCTTCACTTGTCCATATGGCATCTTCGCCTTTCGGAGAATGCCTTTTGAGCTTTGCAATGCACCGACGACATTTCAACGGTGCATGTTAGCCATTTTCACAGACATGGTAGAGGATATTATGGAGGTTTTTATGGATGATTTCTCCGTGATGAGAGATTCATTCGAGGATTGTCTTCACAACTTAAGAAGAGTGCTCAAAAGATGTGTGGAGATAAATTTAGTGTTGAACTGGGAGAAGTGCCATTTTATGGTATAGGAAGGGATACTCCTAGGACATCGAGTGTCCAGTAAAGGAATTGAGGTCGACCATGCTAAGGTTGACGTGATTGAAAAACTACCACCGCCCACTTCAGTCAAGGCAGTGAGAAGTTTCCTTGGGCACGACGGGTTCTACAGGCGATTCATAAAAGATTTCTCCAAAATTGCTAACCCATTATGCAAACTCCTTGAAAAGGATCACCCCTTTGTGTTTTCTAATGATTGCAGGTTGGCATTTGAGGAGCTGAAGAAGAGATTGGTGACTGCACCCATCATTGTTGCACCTAACTGGGAGCAACCATTTGAGCTCATGTGCGACGCAAGTGACTACACCATAGGAGCAGTCTTGGGGCAGCGACAGGGTAAACTAATGCACCCGATTTATTATGCAAGCAGAACGCTGAGCGGTGCGCAACTCAATTACACTGTGACAGAAAAAGAGATGTTGGCTGTTGTTTTTGCATTCGACAAATTCAGGTCATACTTGATTGGCTCGAAAGTTATTGTTTACACTGACTATGTAGCAATTAGGTACCTGATAGAAAAGAAGGAGTCAAAGCCACGCTTGATTCGCTGGGTTCTTCTATTACAAGAATTCGATCTGGAAATACGTGACCGAAAAGGGATAGAGAACCAAGTAGATGACCACCTTTCAAGGTTGGAAGGAGCTGAAAAGAAGGTAGAGGTTGAGGATATAACAGAGACATTCCCGGATGAACAGTTACTGGCAATGACAATGGAGGAGGCACCTTGGTATGCTGATATTGCTAATTATTTAGCAAGTGGTATTGTACCTTATGAACTCTCCTTAATTCAAAAGAAAAATTTCTTTCGTAATTGTCGGTATTACTATTGGGATGAACCTCTATTGTTTAAAATATGTGTAGATAACATGATCCAGCGGTGTATCCCCGAGAAAGATCAACATTCTATTTTGCAAGCTTGTCATGCTTCACTATATGGTGGACACTTTGGAGGAATTCGGACAGCAGCTAAGGTGTTGGAGTCAGGCTTGTACTGGTCTACTCTGTTCAAGGATGCCCATGCTTGGGTTAAAAGCTGCGATGAATGCCAAAGAACTGGCAACATATCTCGTAGACATGAGATGCCAATGACCACAATTCAAGAGGTAGAGATTTTTGACATGTGGGGGATTGACTTCATGGGGCCATTCGTCAGCTCGTATGGTAAACGGTACATATTAGTAGCAGTTGACTATGTCTCCAAGTGGGTCGAAGCAGTGGCTCTCCCGACCAATGATGCCAAGGAGGTACTAGGCTTTCTAAAGAAGAATATTTTCACGCGTTTTGGTACCCCAAGAGCTATACTCAGTGATGGCGGAACCCATTTCTGCAATAGAGCATTCGCACGGCTGTTGGAAAAATATGGAGTTTGTTATAAAGTGGCATCCCCGTACCACCCACAATCGAGCGGGCTAGTTGAAGTGTCCAATAGGGAGATTAAAAGTGTCCTCACAAAAACAGTGAATGCAACAAGGACTGGCTATGCAAAGAAATTGGATGATGCATTGTGGGCATACCGCACAGCCTTTAAAACCCCAATTGGTATGTCACCGTACAAGTTGGTGTTTGGCAAGGCATGCCACCTCCCAGTTGAGCTAGAGCATAAAGCACTTTGGGCATTGCGGCAGTTAAACTTAGACATGGAGACAACAGGTACTAACAGAATCACTGGGTTACATGAGCTAGAGGAATTCAGGTTCCAGGCCATTGAGAGTGCTAGATTATACAAAGAAAAGATGAAATTAATGCATGATAAGCACATCTTGGATCGAACTTCAAACCCGAATATCTAGTGTTGTTATACAACTCGAGATTGAGATTGTTCCCAGGTAAGTTAAAGTCCCGATGGTCAGGACCCTTCAGAGTGGTGCAATTGTTCTTGAGTGGAGCTGTAGAGATTGAATCAGAAGATGGGACAAACAAGTTCAATGTAAATGGGTAAAGGTTGAAACATTACCTTGGCATGGATGAAGAAAAAGGGGATAGAGTGGTAATCACTTTGGGAGAGCCCCAGTGTGCGGATGAGAATTGATGATCAAATGCTTGCATCGTGCCACGACGTTAAATCAGGCGCTGCGTGGGAGGTAACCCATGAGTGTGTTGTTAGTGTGTTCATGTAACTTCATATATTAAAAGAAAAATCAGCGCCAGCACTGCGACCGCGGTAATGCGTAAACTTTCTGCCTCAGATTTTTCATCTCACCGCGACCGTGGTGGATCGCGGTAAACCGCGGTGAGGCGTAAACTTTCTGCCTTGGATTTTGAAACCCACCGCAGCCACGGTGGACCGCAATCGACCGCGTTCGGTCCCATGTAATTTTAATTTTTTTTTATTTTTTTCGTTTTTCTTATTTCTTTTCCTCCTTTTTTAATTTTACAATCCAAACCCCCCCCCCTCTTAAACCCAAAACACCGATCCCCTCCCCGATATTTCCAATTTCTCTCTCTCCCTAAACCCTAACCCCTCCAATACTCTCTCCTTCTTCTTCTTCTTCCCTCATACTAACATTCCCCACTTCCATTCCTCTCCCCATTCTTCAACTACGGTATGTTCCTCACCTCTTCTTTCTCTTTTCTTTAGTATTGTGTTGTAGTTTATGTAATTTTATGTTGTGTTGGGATATACTTGTTGGTATACTCTTTTTCTTCTTGTTTTTGCTTTTAAATTTCATTTTTGAGTTTGATTGGTGAAGGGGCTGTGTATTGCATGTTTGAACGACGTTATTGGTGGGTGATTGAATGAAGTAAGTGTGGGGTGTGTTGGTGTGGTAGTATACTTGATTGGGGAGGAGCTTTGATGTACTCATGAGGGCTATACGTGTCTGGATAGTGCCTTGCTCACAAAGTGTTTGGGAAATTGCCACAATGGAGATATAAGGAGCTATTGTGACATGGTTATGGTGAAGTCTGAGTAACTATACATAGTCACATATTTTGCGCACTCACTAATAGGCGTTTCATTGTATGACAGGTACAATGAGTTCTTCCAGGAAGAGACGAAACACCGGACCCTCTATTAGTGGACCGGGAAGCTCCTCACGAGCTAGGAGCCAAGCTAGTGCACCTTAGTTTAATATCACTCGATTTGTATCCAGGGCAGCGGAGGATAGGTACAACCAGAAAGCATCCAAGAAGCTACAACATGAGGTGCACATTGATCGAACGGCTTTGGAGGTAGAATGCCCCAATATGTTTAATGAGCTGCGGTGGTGTCAGCTGGACATCTTCTTCGAGGTACTGGAGGAGGGTAATGTTTAACTAGTAAGGGAGTTCTATGCGAACTTTCCAGAACATGAGAATGGGGTTGTGATGGTGCGCAATACCCCGGTAAATGCATCCCTTGACGCCATCCGCAGGGTATACAGGCTGCCTGTGTTTCGGGGTGAATTTGATCCTTATCGTACTTTTAGTGGAACACGGGCCTTGTAGGGAACTCTTCTTGATACTATCTGTGTGCCGGACGGAGAACACCTATAGATCAAGCACATGATTACTCTCAACTCCCACTGTCTGAACTGGGAGGCCAAGTGTTGGCTCACCGTTGTCAACAGTCGATTGTTGTCATCTAGCAACACGACAGATGTTAATCTACCACGGGCGTCCGCAATCCACTGTTTTATGTCCCACAGTGATTTTGATGTGGCCCGGCTCATTCATGAAGAGATGTTTATTCGATCACCTAAGCTAACCAAGGGCCACTACTTCCCTTCGCTGATCACTCTGATGTGCCGTATTGCTCGAGTCCCCGAAGACCCTCGGGTTGATGGGAGATTGCCACTAAAAGCCCCATTCCGGGCGAGAAAAATTGGAATTGGACGAGAGCCGGTGGTGAACGTTGATGACTCTGATGTTGATTTGGCTGATGATGATGATGATGCTGAGGTTCCCCCTCCTCTGAGAGTTGATGTGGCAAACCCATCACAGCCACGCCGGAGCACCCTTATGATAGCTTTGGAGCAGGATATGGCTGGGTTGCGTACCTCAGTCACTGATTTGGGTGTCCGTGTTGATGCGGCGGCTGAGAGGCAAGTGAAATCGGAGAAGAAATTCTTGGGCTGGTTGAGAGCACTGGGACGCGCATGCAACGTGAACCTAGACACTGTCTCCGATCAAGAGTGAGCCTTCAGGGAAGTTCCTTAACCTCACTGTTCTTTAAATTTTAAGCCATGTGGACATGTATTCATTTTAAGTGTAGGGTGGGGATACTTCATTGTATGTTCGTAATTGTAATAATTGATTGTTTGATTTTTCTTGTTTTGTCTTGTTTTGATTGTTTTGATGTAGAGTAATAATTCATTAGGAAAGCTAAAATAGTAAGTGACTTGTCCCGACGACGGATCTCTTTCGGCGGGGTTCTTGAGGGACTAAGTCGGAAAAAAAAAATTGGAATATGGAGACTCTTCCTGATGACGGATCCGTTAGACAATTTTCTTGAGGGAAGTAGTCTAGAGAAAAGACCAAAAAGATTTTTTTTATTTTATTTTTAGGTAGTGTAGTAACTCCCCCTTGATTTTTCTTTAGGCCACGGTTCTTTTCTAAGGGTTTAGCTTGAACCGGGTTTAGGTAGTTTTTGTTTTTGTTCTTTTTAGTTTTAGGTTAGGATTAATGGGCTACGAGCGAAAAATCGATTTTTACACCTGAACACAATAGACACTAGAGTGTAACGCCTAGCTTCATTGGTTAAATCCTGTTAGAGTGCCTTAAAATTGTACGTTTGTATCTAACTTGAACACTCAAAAGAGAATGTCTTGATAACTCAATCCGGAGTGAGTCACGTGCCATGTGTGTGTGAGTTTTACTGTATTCCATGTTTCATATTTGATGCCTAGAACTTGCCCTGTGTGTTTGCAAAGCGAAATAGTAGTTTCTTTTAGTTTTAGAAGTGACATAGGTATTTCTTTGTTGAGCCAGATATATAAAGTAAACCCCCCTGAATGCAATACATCGTAGTTAACCCCGTTGAGCCTATAAGCTTATATTTTTGGAAACCACATTGCGAACCTTACCCAATTGTTTGAATAGCTTGCCTTTTGAACCCTTTTACCTCCTAATAAGCACTTGAACGGTAATGGAAGTATGCAAAAGTAAAAGTGTGGGGTGGTGGTTTGGTTTTTAGTGGAACCAGTGAGATAGAGAAAAGGTGTGTAAATTGAAGCATAAAAAAAATATGGGTTATAAACAATGATAATGGTTGATAATGAGGTGGAGTGGTTAGTTGTCACAACTATGATCTTTAAGTTTAATGTAATTGTATTAAAAGTGCTTAGGGAGGTTAGTCACTATATCTAAATATATTCTACCTGTCCCTTAACCTACATTACAACCAAGTAAAGTCCTATTGATCTTAGACTGAATGGGCTCAATTAGTAAAGTACTACACTACGGGCAAGCCTATGGTGCATCTTTGTGGCATGTGAACGTTCTTTCTGAGAGTGAGCGAATTTTGTCTATCTTAGTTCCTACTTGTTCTAATTACCGTTATATGTGGAACTACTCTCGTGTGTGGTGTGAGGGCATGTGATTCACAAAGAAAAGGTAAGTCTTGACTCTTGTATAGAGTAGTTTGAGTAAGTGAAAATATTGCATGGTACAAAAGGTTTGACTCTTGAGGTAAAGGTTGTTCACTACTAGGTGCAAATTGTTGTAAAATGTTCATGGTGTTAGTCGTTAAAGGAAAAGCTTAGGGAAGAAATTTTGATGGAGTGTGGTGGATTGCTCGAGGACTAGCAATGATTTAAGTGTGGGGTGTTGATAGTAGGCTATATAGTTGATATTTACACCTTAATATGACCATACTTTGTTGTTGTTTTATAGATAAATTGCCAACAAAATGCTCTAAATAGTGTTCTTTTGTTTAGCAGGGAATATTATATGAGAGGAAGCAACATGGAGTGTTTTGGAGGCGATAATGTGAAGAAAAACGCCCACTGGAGAAGTACCCGAACACAAAGAAGCATAAATGGCCTGGGCAAGAAGGCCACCGCGACCGCGGTGGCACCACGGTGAAACGCGACATATTAATGAAGTGAGGCAGAAAGGTTAGTGTTCACCGCAATCGACCACGGTTGGCCGCGACCGCGGTGCACTATTTACGCAGCTAGAAGTTTGAGGACCAAAGTGTAATTTCGGGGAAATTTTTGTAAAACCTTTATAAGCTTTAGAAACTCGCCCAACTGGGGGACAAGCTAATTTTAGACTACTTTTGGAGAAAGAACAAGTGTGAGAAGATCAACCAAACATTAGAGTTTTTCTATATCCTTTTAATTCTTGCAATTTTATATTATGAACAATTTAGTAGTTATTTCTTATTTTGTTATGAGTAGCTAAACACTTATCTAGGGTTGATGGAACCAATCGTTGGTGGAAGTTTTGACTCAAGTTGTTATAATCGAGCCGGATTTATGATATGATTGTTCAACTCGTTTTGTATGGTGATTAATTGAATGGGCCCTTGATTAATCGTGTCTCATTACCTTATATTGCTTGAAAAAGAATATTAGGTTAGATACCTATTGAACAACACCACTTTTGGGTAATTGAAGAAATTCATTACTTGAATTTAAAGTGGGTTTAGAGATAACAAAACTTTGGTGGGATAATTTAGAGTTGCATACTCATTGTCAGCTAGAGTAGTTCGAGAGAATGTTCTAGTAAATTATTGTAGTTGATTGAGAGATAATTACGATAGCTCATAACTCTTAATCCTCATAGAGTATTAAGGCGAGATTATAGCGGAAGAGTCAAGACCTAAACTAGCAATTGGGGAAATCACTGCCCTAGACCTCTTTACCATTGAATTCTCTTTGTTTTAGCTTACTGTTGTTTTAATAGTAGTTGAACAAAAAAAAACCCAATCTTTATTGATCAAAAATCTTGCATCTAAAGATTGACTGAGTTGATAATAACATTACAGAAGAGTGCAATAGATAGGTTAGTTCCCTGAGGATTTGATTCAGGACTTAAAGCCGGATTATATTTGCAGCGACCGCTTTGTCCTTTGAAAGGCATAGTTGGGCGTTATCATTAGTCACCAAAGTGATCAAACTAGATTGTTTAAAATATTCACATGCATAAAATATTCTGATATGTATTTTATGTGTGCATTTATGTTTATATAGTTTGTTAGTCGCCAAAGTGACCAAACTTGTATGTTTTAGAAATATGCATACATAAAACTATAGTTTATCCATGAAATTAATAAAATACCTATAATTTAAAAATAGTGGATAAATTAATTTTTTCTATTGCTAGAACTTAAGGATTTACCCAAAGGTGCATCAATTATTCTATGAATAGTGAATATGATGAGGTAAATCAATATTCTTAGTCAAATATATATTATCTGTCCAAAGATGACATATATATTTGGTTAAAAATATTTAATTACCTATTAAGACTAAATGGAATTTAAATTATGATAGTGTGTCGTAGTATTTACCCAAATAAGAACTGCGATATGCTTTAACAGTTTTGTTGAATCCATATTGATTTGTGAGCGTGTATTATCTATTTTGCAGCTATTCCTTTTCATTCGCTTGCTTCGTCTGTTACTGTGTTCAATGGATTGAACTTCTCTGAATGGCGTGAACAAGTCCAGTTCCACTTAGGTATGATGGATCTTGACTTGGTTCTATTGAATGATAAGCCCGCTGCCATTACTGATTCAAGCAGTGCGGATGAGAAGTCTTTCTATAAAGCATGGGAACGCTCTAACAGGCTAAGCATTATGTTTATGCGAATGAATATTGCCAACAACATTAAGAGTACTATTCCACAAACAGAAAGTGACAGGGAATACCTGAAGTTTATGGAAGAACGTTTTCCTTCTGTAGATAAGTCTCTCGCCGGTACACTAATGGCTGAGCTCACGACCATGGAGTTTGATGGGTTACGTAGTATGCAAAATCATATCATCGATATGACTAGCATTGCAGCAAAACTTCAGACCTTGGGGATGAAAGTGGATGACTCCTTCTTGGTTCAGTTTATTCTGAACTCGTTACCTCCTGAGTATGGACCTTTTCAAATTAACTATAACATTATTAAGGATAAGTGGAATGTTAGTAAATTGTCCAGTATGCTTACTTAGGAGAAGTCAAGACTGAAGAAACAAGGGAGTCATTCAATTAACCTCATGGGTCAAGGAGCTAGTAAAGGACTTAAAGTGAAGGTTAACAAGTTCAAGAAGAAAAAAGCACCTGCTAAAGCTCAACAGGATGCTAACAAGGAACATAAGGCAGATATGTGTCGTTTCTGTAACAAGGAAGGACACTATCAGAAAGATTGCCTGAAACATAAAGCTTGGTTTGAAAAGAAAGGTACAATTAGTGCTTTTGTATGTTTCGAATCAAATTTAGAAGAAGTTCCTAATAATACTTGGTGGCTTGATTCTGGTGCAACTGCTCATGTATCTACCACGTTGCAGGAATTCCTTACGATCCAAACTACAAATCCAAATAAGGATTTCTTGTTCATGGGAAATCGTATGAAGGCTTCAATTGAAGGGATAGGGACTTATCGTTTGATCATGGAGACTGGACGTCACCTTGATCTATTCTAGACTCTTTATGTACCTTCAGTTTCTAGGAATTTGATTTCTCTTTCAAGACTTTATATTTCTGGATTTGATTTAAAGTTTGGAAATTGATGTTTCAATTTATATAAGAATGCTATTTTTTATGGTTCTGGTTTTCTTAGTGATGGTTTATATAAATTGAAACTCAATATTGGTTTTTCTGAATCCCTTCTTACTATTCAACATAATATTGGAATTAAACGTAGTTCACTAGATGAAAGTTTTGCTTACTTGTGGCATAGATGTTTGGGTCATATATCCAAAAAAAAGATTAGAAAGATTAGTAAAGAATGAGATTCTTCCGAATCTAAATTTTATTGATCTTACTATATGTTTGGATTGCATTAAGGGAAAGCAAACCAAGCATAGTAAGAAAGGTGCCACAAGAAGCACCCAGCTTCTTGAAATTATACACACCGATATTTGTGGACCCTTTGATGTTCCATCTTTTGGTGGAGAGAAATATTTTATCACTTTTATCGATGATTTTTCATTGTATGGATACATCTATTTGCTAAAATAAAAATCTCAAGCAACAGATGCTCTCAAGGTATTTATTAATGAGGTTGAAAGGCAATTAGATAGAAAGGTGAAAATCATTAGGTCGGATAGAGGTGGTGAATATTATGGAAAGTATAATGAATCAGGAAAATGTCCAGGTCCATTTCAAAGTTCCTCGAGAAACGTGGCATATGTGCACAATATACTATGCCAGGAACACCTCAACAAAATGGTGTTGCAGAAAGGCATAATCGAACAACTATAGATATGGTTAGGAGCATGATAAGTAATTTCTCATTACCTAAATCATTGTGGATGTATGCTCTTAAAACCGCTATATATTTATTAAACAGGGTTCCTAGTAAGGCAGTTCCAAAGACCCCTATTGAACTATAGATAGGAAGTAAACCTAGTTTAAGGCACCTGCATGTTTGGGCTTGTCTAGCGGAAGCTAGAGTTTATAATCCACAAGAAAAGAAATTAGATTCTGGAACAGTAAGTGGTTACTTTATTGGTTACCCAGAGAAATCTAAAGGGTATGTGTTTTACTATCCAAACCATAGTTCGAGAATTGTTGAAATCGGTAATGCTAGATTCATTGAGAATGGTGAAGTTAATGGGAGTGTTGAAAAGCAAAGTATGGAAATTAAAGAGGTGGGGGTCAATATTCTATTACCCAGAAATGTGCCTACTTCCACACAAATACCAAATATTGTTCCAGTTGTTGAAGAACACTTTGACAACACCGAGCAACATTTGGATGAAAACACTTCATGAAGAAACTAACTCACAAATATCTGACACAAATGAACCACAAGAAATGCCATTAAGAAAATCTCAAAGAGTTAGAAAAATGGCTATTTCGGATGATTACGTGGTTTATTTGCAAGAGTCAGATTTTGACATTGGTCTTAATAAGGATTCGGTTTCATTTTCACAAGCCATAGAAAGTAATGAGTCTGACAAATGGATTGATGCCATGAAGGAAGAGTTAAAATCCATGGAATACAATAAAGTCTGGGATCTTGTTGAATTGCCAGAAAGTTCTAAAAGAATCGGGTGTAGATGGGTCTTTAAGACCAAACGCGATTCAAATGGAAATATTGAGAGATACAAAGCCAGACTTATTGCCAAGGGTTATACTCAGAAAGGAGGCATTAATTATAAAGAGACCTTTTCGTCGGTCTCAAAGAAAGACTCGTTAAGAATTATTATGGCTTTGGTGGCTTATTATGATTTAGAGTTACACCAAATGGATGTGAAAATTGCCTTTCTTAATGGAGACCTCGAGGAGGAAGTTTATATGGACCAACTAGAGGGTTTCGAAACTAAAGGAAAATGTCAAATGGTGTGTAAACTGAAGAAGTCAATATATGAACTTAAACAAGCCTCACGACAATGGTATATAAAGTTTAATGATACCATAACGTCTTTTGGATTTGTGAAAAATACCGTTGATCGGTGTATATACCAAAAGATCAGTGGGAGCAAGTTTATATTTTTAATCCTATATGTTGATGATATCCTAATTGTTGTTAATGATTTAAGCATATTGCGTGAGACTAAAGATTTTCTCTCTAAGAATTTTGAAATGAAAGATATGGGTGAGGCATCCTATGTAATAGGAATAGAAATATTCCGTAATAGATCACAAAGATTATTGGGATTGTCTCAAAAAGGCTACATTGAAAGAGTTCTAGAGAGATTTAATATGAACAATTGTTCAGCAGGAATTGTTTCAATTCAAAAAGGGGACAAATTTAGTCTCATGCAATGCCCTAAGAATGATGTAGAACGAAAAGAAATGGAATCAATTCCTTACTCTTCAATTGTTGGTAGTATGATGTATGTTTAGACTTGCACAAGATCGGATATTAGTTTTGCGGTCAGAATGCTAGGAAGATATCAGAGTAACCCAGGAATTGATCACTGGAAAGCAGCAAAGAAAGTTTTGAGGTACCTAAAAGGAACGAAGGATTGCATGCTCATGTATAAGAGATCCAAGCATTTGGAAATTGTTGGATACTCGGATTCAGATTTCACTGGACGTATTGACACTAGAAAATCCACGTTTGGTTATTTGTTTCAATTAGCTGAAGGAGCAATATCGTGGAAGAGTGCCAAACAGTCTGTCATTGCTACATCCACGATGGAAGCAGAATTTGTGGCATGTTTTGAAGCCATAATCCATGCATTATGGCTGCGAAACTTTATTTCAGGACTTGGGGTTGTCGACACCATTACCAAGCCACTGAAAATTTACTGTGATAATTCTGCATCAGTATTCTTCTCTAAGAACGATAAGTACTCCAAAGGTGTCAAACATATGGAATTAAAGTACTTTACCGTCAAGGAGGAAGTTCAGAAACATAGAGTGTCACTTGAGCATATTAGAACTGATATCATAATTGCATATCCGCTAACGAAAGGTTTATAGCCAAAGATATTTAAAGAACATGTACATTAAATGGGTCTTGGCTGCATTTATGATTGATGTATTAATGATGTTTTGACACTCTAAGCTCATTTATGTGTTTTTGATATACATTAGTAATTTCCTGTTTCTCATAATGGTGTACACATTATTGTTTTGAGATATTACAGGATAAGTCTCAATGAGACAGTATTGTGGACCATAATATTTTATAACTTATGAACCTGGTACGATGAATTGCTAATGTTGTAGTATGTGGAAGGGAGTATGTAGACATATTATATATAACCACCATAACTCACATTTAGTAGTTTATCGTATTATGGTATTTATGATGGACATTATAGAAGAGATTTGTTTATGCGCAACTAATGTCCCTATATTAAATATTAATATTATGTGATTATTGGGCCAAGTGGGAGAATGTAAGTTATTTCCTACGTGTATATATGGCACAATAGGATTAGGCCCATAATTAATATTTAATTAATGAGCAAATCTCATCCATCTGATCGGTTGCTTGATGGACGTACCGGATTAAATAAGAACCTCTATAAATTGGTCCTCTCCCCACCCATTAGGGTTACCGTATTTTTATTCTCTTTTTCATCACTAAAGTCGGCGGTAACGTAAAGTTAGGGCAAGGGGCGAGAAACTGATTAACGCTTCCGCTTCAAGATAATAGATTCTGCTTCAGGTATGTTTTCTGTAACGATTTTGTATAAGATTATCATGTTTAAGATCCTGGTGTAAATTAAGTTTATGCTTACAGTACATGCCTCATACAATTAATAAAAAAACAGCACTCATACAGGAGGTTGGAAGTTTGGAACTAATAATTATTTTTATTTCAGTTATACGACAAGTAATAATTTACTTTCAATTTAAATTTTGTAAATTGGAATATACTCCACTATTTAGTGGTAAGCTTAAGCTATTAGTATATATAGTACTTAAATGACTTGTTTTCCTAATTAAGCAAAGAAAGAAAACAACGATAGAGTCTTTATTTCTTAAAGTACTAAATTGCTTTGCTTTCCTTCCCTTTTCGTTTAGAATTAGCAAAGATCAGTTCCAAGATTGACGTAACAGTTCAAGAATCAAGGCTAAGGATAGACTAGAAAGAGACCTGAGTATAACATGTAGATAATCTTATAGTAGTAATATATTTGTGTAGTTACTATGGTCCACTTAAATTAATATTTCTAACCTCCTACCGTTGACACTTTTATTAGACCTCGGAGGGAATCGATGTGTTCATAAGAATTTGATCGCGAAAAATGGTGAAATTTTGTTCCAAGGAACATAGGACCACGTTGGCCTTCTACTTATTATCACATTTTTTTTCCTTCTTTACTTTATACTATTGATATTTTTCTTTATACTCTCTTTCTTTATTTTTCTTGGGTTTGAAGAAAATGAGAGGACTCAGAAAGGTAAAAAACTTCTCGTGACAAGAGGCGTCAGTCATAATGGACTCGTGACTTCTACCTTTTCTACTCTTATCCACTTCTGGATATGACCTTTCATTCTGTACATTCGTTACCTGCATTTACTCTTCTTCAATTATTATGCAAAATTCATACTCCCTCTGTTCCAAAAATATTGTCTTTGTTTGATTTGCCACAAATTTTAATTAAAATTTTTTTTTTAAAAAATATGTGGTATTAAATAAGTCATAGCATTTGACTATAAAACTTTTAAAACTTTGTTGTTTGAAATTTGACATTACATCTGTATGGCTATAAATGCTTCGTATTAAGAAATATTTTAAAGTATTTGTACTTTTGAAACAGACTAAAAAAAGTACTAATCTTTTTGAAACGAAGGGAGTACTATTTGAACCATGACATTTAGGGATGTCAATGGTACGGTTCGACTGGTTATTTTATAAAATTTGTATCACACCAATTTTTCGGTTATTCTATTATATATAATCGAAATTAGACTTTTCGAAATCGTTTCAATCATATTAGTTTCTTTTCGATATTGGTATGATTCGATTAATTTTGATATTTTTATAAATGTCATGTAAAAGTGTCACGATCCCAAATACCGGTCGTGATGGCGCCTATCACATTACTAGGCAAGCCAACTAATCAAAAATTCAACCAAACCACGTCCGAATGACCTGAAATTTTGCACACACATCCAAAATGACACAACGGAACTACTGCAACTCTCGAAATTCCATTCCGACCCCTATATCAAGATCTCGCCTATCAACCAGAAATCGCCAAAATATCAACTTCACCAATTCAAGCCTAAATTTACTACGGACCTCCAAAATTCATTCTGATCGCGCTCCTAAGCCACAAATCACCTCCCGAAGCTAACTGAATCATCGAAACTCACATCCGATCCCTCTAACACATAAGTCAACATCCGGTTGACCTTTTTTCAACTTAAACTTCCTTAAAATAGACTAGGTGTCTCAACCTTAACAAATTCCTTCCGGATTCGATCCAACCAACCAGATATCACATAACACGGATAAACAAAGCATAAAGATCCAGGTGCCCGAGCGACCGAGTGAGGGCTTTCAGCTGTTTCAGTATTTGACGGAGACTTCGAGATAGCTGCATAGCGTCCGCAACCCTGTTCTCTCCCTCCTATCTTATTATTTTTTCGCATTTCCTAGACTATTAATGTAATAGGTATTCAGACTTGTATTAGAGGCTCTAAACTTGTGACACCAAATTGTTGGGGCTGTGTAGTTTATTGTTATTTTGACTTTCCGCGTATCTTTGCTACCTTAACACTTATAATGAATTTGGTATCTAAAACTTGCGTTAGAAAATGGCTTACTGTTATTAGAAAGAGGGTTGTGGTTATTGATTAGTTTGCTTGCCTAGTAATATGACAGGGGCCATCACGGCCGGTATTTGGGGTCGTGACAAGTTGGTATCAGAGCCTAGGTTATATAGGTCTCGCGAGTCAAGAGCCGGTTTAATAGAGTCTCGCGGATTGGTATGGAGACGTCTATATTTATCCTCGAGAGGCTGCAGAACCTTTAGGAAAAACTTCATATTCTTGAAATTCTTGTCATGCGAATTTGTTGATCCGGGTACTAAACTTCTGTTATCCCATTCTCTCACAAATGGTGAGGACACGTGCTACCGGGTAGGATGGACGACCGCCAGTACCACCAGCTGGGGCTACCTGAGGCCGAGGACGCAGTCGAGGCCGTGGTAGGGGCAGAGCAGTTAGGGCAGCACCTGCAAATCCACCAGCTGCCCCAGTTCAGGATCAGGTCCCAGTTGTGGATGCTATAACAGCACCAGCTCAGGCACCAGCTGTGCCCATTGTGATTCCAGGCCTTCAGGAGGCTTTAGCTCATATCTTATCAGTGTGTACCGGTTTGGCTCAGGCGGTTTCAGTTACTACGGTCGCAACTACTTCTCAGGCCGGGGGAGGCACTTAGACTTCCGTTGCTCACACACCTGAGCAGGTTGTACAGGGACTCCAGACACCGGAGGCACCTCCAGCCCAGCCGGTTGCACCAGCTCAGGAGTTTGTGGAACCAGTTATGCCAGATGATGAGCAGCGTCGACTTGAGAGGTTTGGTAGGCTCCAGCCTCCGTCATTCAGTGGTGCAGAGGGCGAGGATGTCAGGGTTTCTTGGATAAGTGCCAGCGGATGCTTCGTACAACAGGGATTCTTGAGACTGGTGGAGTGGCATTTACCACTTTTCAGTTTTCTAGGGCTGCCTTCACTTGGTGGGAGGCGTATGAGAAGTGTAGGCCTGTTGGTGCAGTGCCCCTTACTTGGCAGCAGTTCTCTGTTCTCTTCCTGGAGAAGTATGTGCCACAGCCGTGCCGAGAGGAGCTGCACAGACAGTTTGAGCAGCTGTGTCAGGGGGAGACGACGGTGATGCAGTATGAGATGCGGTTCTCTGAGTTAGCCCGTCATGCGGTTTGGATGGTTCCCACAGACCGAGAGAGGATCAGGAGGTTTGTTGATGGCCTCACGTACCAGCTTTGGATTCTCATGACTAGAGAGAGGGTGACAGGTGCTACCTTCGAGGAGGTTGTTGATATCGCCCATGAGATTGAGACGGTTCACCGGCAGGAGCGAGAGGAGAGGGAGGCCAAGAGGCCTCGGGGATCTGGTAGCTTTAGTAGTGCTCCTTCGAGGAGTCGGTCTAGCAGGGCAGAGGCAGTTCATTCAGGCAAGAACATTCAGCTCACCCAGGTTACCATGGAGCATCATCGGGTCATGGCTTTCACAGTTTTCATTAGGGCCACTCATCACTTAGTGCCCTTCCAACTTAGAGCTCGTCTCGTACTTCATCAGTCCAAGGTTCTTCCATGCCAGGTCCTTCTACTGGTCCTTCCGGTGCTAGGGGTTCCCTTCAGTCCCCATCTCTAGCACCGGGGAGTTGTTATGAGTGTAGAGAGTTTGGGCATATGAGGAGGCAGTGTCCTCGTCTTTGTGATGATCAGTCTCAGTAGAGGGATCAGCCCTCGACTTCTACTCTAGTTACTTCACCACCCGCCCAGCCAGCTAGGGGTGGAGGTTAGTCAGCCAAGGGTCGCCTTAGAGGAGGAGGTTGATTAGGTGGTGGTCAGGCCCGTTTCTTTGCTCTTCCAAGTAGACCCGATTTTATGGCTTCAAATGTTGTCATTACATGTATTATTTCAGTCTGCCACAGAGATGCCTCTATATTATTTGATCCTGGATCCACCTTTTCTTATGTGTCAACATACTTTGCTTGTTATTTGGGTACGCCCCGTGAGTTTCTTGCCTTACCTGTTCATGTATCTATCCCGGTGGGTGATACTGTTGTTGTCGACCGTGTGTACCGGTCGTATGTGGTGACTACTGGAGCTTCGAAGACTCGAGTGGATCTATTATTATTGATTATGGTGGATTTTGATGTCACTTTAGGCATGGATTGATTATCCCCGTATCGTGCTATTCTGGACTGTCATGCTAAGATGGTCACATTGGCTATATCGGGTGTGCCACGGATCGAGTGGCGAGGTGTGACTGATTATGTTCCCAGTAGAGTGATCTCATTCTTGAAAGCCCATCGTATGGTTGGGAAAGGTTGTCTTTCATATCTAGCATTTGTGAGGGATGTCAGAGCTGAGACTCCCAATATTGATTCTGTTCCAATTGTGAGGGATTTTCCAGATGTGTTTCCTGCAGACATGTCGGGCATGCCACCGGACAGGGATATTGATTTTGGTATTGATTTGGTGTCGGGCACTCAACCCATTTCTATTTTGCCGTATCGTATGGCGCCAGCGGAGTTAAAGGAATTAAAAAACAACTTCAGGAACTCCTTGATAAAGGGTTCATTCGGCCTAGTGTGTCACCTTGGGGTGCACCGGTTCTGTTTGTGAAGAAGAAGGATAGCACAATGAGAATGTGCATTGATTATAGACAATTGAACAAAGTAACAATTAAGAACAAGTATCCTTTGCCTCGCATTGATGATCTATTCGACCAGCTTCAGGGAGCGAGAGTGTTCTCCAAGATTGATCTCCGTTCGGGTTATCATCAGTTGAAGATCAGGGATTCGGATATTCTTAAGACTGCTTTCAGGATCCGATATAGTCATTATGAGTTCTTGGTGATGTCTTTTGGGTTGACCAATGCCCCAGCAGTGTTCGTGTATTTGATGAACAGCGTATTCCGGCCTTATCTTGATTCATTTGTCATAGTCTTCATTGATGATATTCTGGTGTATTCGCGTAGTCAGGAGGAGCACGCGGAGAATTTGAGAATTGTATTGCAGAGATTGAGGGAGGAGAAGCTTTATGCAAAATTCTCCAAGTGTGAGTTTTGGCTCAGTTCAGTAGCTTTCTTGGGGCATGTGGTGTCTAGCGAGGGTATTTAGGTTGATCCGAAGAAGATAGAGGTGGTTCAGAGTTGGCCCAGACTGTCCTCAGCCACAGAGATTCGCAACTTTCTTGGTTTGGAAGGCTATTATAGACGGTTTGTTCAGGGATTCTCATTTATCGCATCGCCCTTGACCAAGTTGACTCAGAAGGGTACTTCATTTGTATGATCGGAGGAGTGTGAGGAGAGCTTTCAGAAGCTCAAGACAGCTTTGACCATAGCTCCAGTGTTGGTTTTGCCATCAGCTTCAGGTTCATATACCGTGTATTGTGATGCTTTGAGAGTTAGGATTGGTTGTTTGTTGATGCAGGAGGGTAGAGTTATTGATTATGCTTCTCGTCAGTTGAAGCCCCATAAAAAGAACTACCCCGTTCATGATTTGGAGTTAGCTGCCATAGTTTACGCATTGAAGATTTGGAGGCATTACTTGTATGGCGTATCTTGTGAGGTGTTCACTGATCATCACAGTCTTCAGCATTTGTTCAAGCAAAAGGATCTTAATTTGAGGCAGCGGAGATGGTTGGAGTTGCTTAAGGATTATGATATCACTATATTGTACCATCTGGGAAAGGCCAATGTGGTGGCCGATGCTTTGAGCCGAAAGGCAGTGAGTATGGGGAGTTTGGCATATATTCCAGTTGGGGAGAGACCTCTTGCGGTTGATGTTCAGGCCTTGGCCAATCGGTTCGTGAGGTTGGATATTTCGGAGCCCAGTCGGGTGTTGGCTTGTGTAGTTTCTCGGTCTTCCTTATATGATCGCATCAGAGAGCGCTATTATGATAATCCGTATTTGCTTGTCCTGAAAGCCAGAGTTCAGCATGATGATGCCAGAGATGTGACAATCGGTGATGATGGGGTGTTGAAGATGCAGGGCCGAATTTGTGTGCCCAATGTGGATGGGCTTCGGGAGTTGATTCTGGAGGAGGCCCATTGCTCGCGGTATTCCATTCATCCGGGAGCCGCGAAGATGCATCAGGACTTGAGGCAACATTATTAGTGGAGAAGAATGAAGAAGGACATTGTTGGATTTGCAGCTCGGTGTCTTAATTGTCAGCAGGTGAAATATGAGCATCAGAGACCGGGCGACTTGCTTCAGCAGATGGATATTCCCGAGTGGAAGTGGGAGAGGATCACTATAGACTTTGTTGTTAGACTCCCACGGAATTTGAAGAAGTTCGATGCTATTTGGGTGATTGTGGATCGGTTGACCAAGTCCACGCACTCCATTCCTATGTGTACCACCTATTCTTCAGAGCAGTTGGTAGGGATCTATATCCGGGAGATTGTTCGTTTGCATGGTGTCCCAGTTTCCATTATTTCAGATAGGGGCACTTAGTTTACTTCACAGTTTTGGAAGTCTGTGCAGAGAGAGTTAGGTACTCAGGTGGAGTTGAGCACAACTTTTCATCCTCAGATGGACGGGCAGTCCAAGCGCACTATTCAGATATTGAAGGACATGTTGCGTGCTTGTGTCATTGATTTCGGAGGGTCATGGGATCAGTTTCTACCGCTTGCATAGTTTGCCTATAACAACAGCTACCAGTCGAGTATTCAGATAGCTCTATATGAGGCCTTGTATGGGAGGCGATGTAGATCTCCAGTTGGTTGGTTCGACTTGGTGCAGGATTCTTTAGACAAGGTGAAGGTGATTCAGGAGAGGCTTTGTACAGCGCAGTTGAGACAAAAGAGTTATGCTGATAGGACGGTTTGAGATGTGTCATACATGGTTGGCGATAAGGTTGTTGAAGGTTTCACCCATGAAGGGTGTTATGAGATTCAGGAAGAAAGGGAAATTGAGTCCTCGGTTTATTGGGCCTTTTGGGGTGCTTCCGAGGATTGGGGAGGTGGCTTATGAGCTTGCTTTGGCGCCCAACTTGTCAAGCGTGCTGCCGGTATTTCATGTTTCTATGCTCCGGAAGTATATTGGGGATCCGTCTCATGTTCTGGATTTCAGCACGGTTCATCTGGATGATGACTTGACCTATGATGTGGAGCCAGTAGCTATTTTAGGTCGTCAAGTTCGGAAGTTGAAGTCAAAGGATATAGTTTCAGTGAAAGTGCAGTGGAGAGGCCCATGGAGGAGGCTACCTGGAAGACCGAGCGGGAGATACAAAGCAGATATCCTCACCTGTTTGAGGTTTCAGGTATGTTTCTTGACTCGTTCGAGGACGAACAATTGTTTAAGTTGGGGAGGATGTGACGACCCGGCCGGTCGTCTCATGAGTTACTGCTCCATTTTCCCCATTTCTACTTCTTTATGCTTTGTTTATCTGTGTTATGTGATATCGGGTTGGTCGGATCGAATCCAGAAGGAATTTGGTAAGGTTGAGACACCTAGTCTCTTTTAAAGAAGTTTAAGTTGAAAAAAGGTGTTAGAGGGCTCGGATGTGAGTTCTGATGGTTCAGTTAGCTTTGGGAGTTGATTTGTGGATTAGGAGCGCGATCGAGATGAATTTTGGAGGTCCGTAGTAGATTTAGGCTTGAATTGGCGAAGTTGATATTTTGACAATTTCTGATTGATAGGCGAGATTTTGATATAGGGGTCGGAATGGAATTCCGAGAGTTTCAGTAGTTTCGTTGTGTCATTTGGGATGTATGTGCAAAATTTCAGGTCATTCGAACGTGGTTTGGTTGGGTTTTTTATCGGAAACATAATTTGGAAGATTTTAAAAAATTTGGCTAGAATCCGATGTGTTTTGGGTGATTTGATGTTGTTTCAAGTGTTTTAATGATTGGAACAAGTTTGAACAAGGTATTAGTATATGTTGGTACTTTTGGTTGAGGTCCCGGGGGCCTCGGGGTGATTTCGGATGGTTGACGGAAAGGTTTAGACTTGTGAAGTTGCAGAATCTCAGCTACTTCTGGTATTTCCGCACCTACGGATTTGGGGACCGTAGTTGCGACACCGCACGTGCGGAACAGGAGCCACAAAAGCAGATTTTGAAAAGAACTGCAGATGCGGTAGTTTGACCGCACCTGCGAAGGCGCAGGTGCAGAGAGTTGACCGCAGATGCGGAGTTGGTCTTTTAAGTGAATAACCACAGAAGCGGTAATTTGAATGCATATGCGGTACCGCAGAAATGGTGGGCGGGTCGTAGATGTGAAAATCCCTGGCGTGCACCGGTAGGGTTTATACCCTCAGTTCTAGATTTACAATGGTTACTTACCTCAAACGGGTGAAAATGATACTCCACGACGCCTTTGCCCCTCGAATCGGCCTCCACTCGCGTCGAATCTAACCAAAATCAGAATGAGGACATCAAAATAAGCCAAGGGGACGAAACCCAAGCGAAGACAATCAATAAATGACACAAATCTCGAAATTACCAAAAACCGACCTTCGGTCCCATCTCTCGAAATTCAGAATTTTTTACATAAATAGATTCCTCATCTCCCCACGAGTCTATGCATATTAAGAACACTGAAATCGGAGTCCAAATGGCCTCTCAAATCCCCATTTAAAGGCCTCTTAAACTCAAGCTTTAATCCTCCATTTTTAGCCTTTATTCTCCTCTAAAACCAAGATTAAACAGTAAAAAAAAGATCTTAAACCCAAGTAATTAAGCTTAGGGAACTTACCTAACTGATATCTTTTGATTCCTCTTGAAATCCTATACCTTAGCCTCTTTCCCGTCTTCAAAAATGGAATTCTTTGCAAAATTTGTGAAGGAAGCAATATATACCTTCCGGCCAGGGATTTTCGCATCTGTGACCCGCCTACTGCTTCTGCGGTAACGCATATGCGGTCAAATTACCACTTCTGCGGTTATTCACTTAAAGGACCAACTCCGCATCTGCGGTCAACTGTCGCAGGTGCGGTCAAACTACCGCATCTGCGGTTCCTGCTGTTCCCTCCAAAATCCGCTTCTACGGCTCCTGTTCTGCACGAGCGGCGTCGCACTTGCGGTCCCCAAATCCGCAGGTGCGGAAATACCAGAAGCAGCTGAGATTCTGCAACTTCACAAGTCCAAACCTTTCCGTCAACCATCCGAAATCACCCCGAGGCCCCCGGGACCTCAACCAAAAGTACCAACATATCCTAATACCTTGTTCAAACTTGTTCCAATCATCAAAATACTTCAAACAACATCAAATCACTCAAAACACATCGGATTCAAGCCAAACTTTCTAAAATCTTCCAAATTACATTTCCGATCAAAAATCCAACCAAACCATGTCCGAATGACCTAAAATTTGTGTCATTTATTGATTGTTTCCGCTTGGGTTTCATCCCCTTGGCTTATTTTGACGTCCTCGTTCTAATTTTGGTTAGATTCGATGCGAGTGGAGACCGATTCGAGGGGCAAAGGCGCCGCGGAGTAGCATTTTCACCGGTTTGAGGTAAGTAACCATTGTAAATCTGGAACTGAGGGTATAAACCCCGGTATTTGACTTGTTTTGATAAAAGCGGTGGCGCACATGCTAGGTGAAAAGCGTGTGAGCATGCACCGGTAGGGATTGTGACATGGTTCGTCCCGCAGCGACTATTAAGCCGCGTATTTGATTTGGAAATATTATGTTATCCAGTATTTTGGATATTTATATTGTATTATGGGATGTATGTCATATTTGGGGCCTTGTGCCGACTTGTAGAAACCCTTAGGGGCACTTTGACTATTTTCCTCACTTTACCTGCTAGATGCAAATCCTCAGTCATGTTTTACCTAATTAAATGATTAAAATTGATTTTATTACTCTACTCCAAATTGTGAGGACTGTTTGGGCTGAGTTCCCTAATTTCCATTGTTGTGCCCGAGAGGTTGTGAGGTTAAAGACTGAGAGAGGTTGAGAACCCAATTGCGAGGATATTTATATATATATGGATTGGGTTGCACGCCGCATATATACTTATATGGATCGAGCTGCACACCACAGCGATATATATATTGGATCGGGCTACACCCCGTAGCGATATGACGCTTGGGCTCTCCCCTCCGGAGTCTGTACACCCCCAATGAGCGTAGTCGACTATTATATATGGATTGGGTTGCACGCCGCAGCGGTTACTATGATTTCTATTATTATTAGATACTAATGAGCCGAGTGCTGAGAGTGAGTACTGTGTGACGAGAGTCGAGTCCCGAGTGACTGAGAGGCTGCCCGAGGGGCCATATTCTGAGTGATTCCTTGCCCGAGAGGTTTTGTTATGATGTTTTCACTAATTTGACTTTTCTTTTAAATAAGCCTCTGTTTGATATACCGCTAAGTGTTTGATTTCAAATGTTTAAATTGGAAACGTGATTTTATAACGAAAACTGATTTTAAACCCAAGTAATTTAGCTTAGGGAACTTACCCAACCGATATCCTTTGATTCCACTTGAAATCCTATGTCTTAGCCTCTTTCCCGTCTTCAAAAATGGAGTTCTTTGCAAAAACTCGCGAAGGAAGCAATATATACCTTCTGGCCAGGGATTTTTGCATCTGCGACCCGCCCACTGCTTCTGCGGTACCGCATATGCGGTCAATTTACCGCTTCTGCAGTTATTCACTTAAAGGACCAACTCCGCATCTGCGGTCAACTCTTCGCACCTGCGCCTTCGCAGGTGCGGTCAAACTACCGCATCTGAGGTTCCCTCCAAAATCCGCTTTTGCGGCTCCTATTCCGCACGTGCGGCGTCGCACCTGCGGTCCCCAAATCCGCAGGTTCGGAAATACCAGAAACAGCTGAGATTCTGCAACTTCACAAGTCTAAACCTTTCCGTCAACCATCCGAAATCACCCCGAGGCCCCCGAAACCTCAACCAAAAGTACCAACATATCCTAATACCTTGTCCAAACTTGTTCCAATCATAAAAACACTTCAATCAACATCAAATTACCCAAAACACATCGGATTCAAGCCAAACTTTCTAAAATCTTCCAAATTACGTTTCCGATAAAAAATCCAACCAAACCACGTCCGAATGACCTGAAATTTTGCACACACATCCCAAATGACACAACGGAACTACTGCAACTCTCGGAAATTCATACCGACCCCATATAAAATCTCGCCTATCAACCGGAAATCGCTAAAATATCAACTTCGCCAATTCTCAAGCCTAAATCTACTACGGACCTCCAAAATTCATTCTGATCGCGCTCCTAAGCCACAAATCACCTCCCGAAGCTAAACGAATCATCAGAACTCACATCTGAGCCCTCTAACACATAAGTCAATATCCAGTTGACTTTTTTCAACTTAAACTTCCTTAAAAGAGACTAGGTGTCTCAACCTTACCAAATTTCTTTCGGATTCGATCCGACCAACCCGATATCATATAACACGGATAAACAAAGCATAAAGAAGCAGAAATGGGAAAAACAGAGTGGTAACTCATGAGACGACCGGCCTGGTCATCACAAAAAGTTACTAGTAAAAGTAAAGTGCAACAATATACATACTTTATAGGACTTAGCAAAACTCTCTAGACAGTTTTACTATTTAAATGGTGATGAATTGAGAAACATGAAAGATGGCTGGTGTATAGATCCACCAACTACTCTACAACATCGTAAAAGAAGCTAAACAAACACAACGAATAGATAAATCACGCGACTAGAAAGATATTAACTAAACAGGGACTCAAGAATAAAGTCTATAGAAGATTAAATATTCAAAAAGATAAATCTAAATCATACAAAAGGAAATTAAAAATATTCAATTTGCTACTCATAATCGCTCGAATACTTTGTGTCTTGCTAGTGAATATGCTGGAAATAATTTGGTTTTAGTAGGAGTAGCATAATAGGTTTGGGAATTAGGATTTTGATTTTAATTACTTGTTGGTTTGTAACCATTTTCATAATTCCAAGGCCCAAGTAAAAATTTAATGTATTATTATTTTTTAACTTAATATATAAATATATTTTTCACATATAAATTTATTCGGTACGGTTCGATATTTTTTGGATTTATTTTCATAAAATAAAAAACATACCCTAATTATCGGTACAATTGTAGATTTATATAAAAATCTACAGTTTTATTAAAAGAAACATAAAAATTAATTTGGTGCGGTACGATTCGTCGATATAGTCGGCTTTTAAATATCACCCTAATGGCATTGGCTGGAGTATTTTAAGACAGATAATATGAGGAAGGGTAAATTTGGCGTAGTAAAGGGCAAATATGACCATTTTCCCTTTGATCTGCTGAAGTCCTGGACCTTGCTGCCAATCGGATTATTCATTAAATCTTTCCCCATTACTTAGATAAAATTAAAATGAAACTGTTGCCACAGAAGAAGAAGAGGGGATCAAGCATGTATCAAAAGCATTAATCACTTACAAGCTTACATCATCTAGTATATATCCCATTTGAGTTTGTACGAGAATTTTCCATCGGCAATCTAGAAAAGAGATAATATATGTAATCCTTTACCATAGGTTCAAATTTCAATGGAGGCAAAAAATAGTAGGTGATTTTTTCCTATATATCCAAGCTTTGGTTCATAGAGTTACCTGGTATTTGTTATTAGTGGGAGGTGATATATATCCCATGAAATTAGTCGATGTTATCAAAATATATAGTATATATCATATAGTTTTACCCGGCCGATGTCTGCTCATCTTGGGGATTTTATTTACCCTATGCTCGTTTCGCACGAGTGTTAAAAGCAAAATGACATAGAACTTTGCTTTTTAAAAGAGCTTAATTAACTGACAATTAAAAGATTATTTACACACTGTGTGTTACACAAAAACCAATTACTACGAACTTTGATACAAACATAGATTGAAAACTTGCTAATGATGGTAAATGATAAAGAACATATATATAAAACTACACCAGTAATGTAAGTACATTTTTTTTTAATACTTGAAGCACATATAATTAAATCCTTTTTAGTAAATTAGCTTTAAGAAAAAAGACAGAATAGAAAGTTTTGTGCATTCTCATTAATCTCTTCAGTTGACCGCAGCCCTCTCTCCAAAATCCCTTCAACAACAAACTCTTGCTGGATTAATTGCTATCTGGTACATATTGTTCCAACCAGTGTTTTAAAAGGCTTTTTTGGGACTCGCCTCGGGGCTCGTCCCGGGGCGGGACACTATCAAAACGCCTTGACACTTATGTGTGGGGCTTAGTTCTATGAATCTTACGCCCTGAAGCGCCCGACTTTGCGCCCTAAACACGCTCGCCCAACAGTTCCTATGTAGATCATGTGTCGAACTCACTAATTAGCACTTTTTAGTCGCAAAATTCTTTAACAATTTGTGAGCACGTGATTTTTGCCCTACAAGAACTACTCCCAAAAATTCAAAATAAAATAGTTTTGTGTTGCTTGTGATTTATTTTTATTTGTCTGTGCATGTTTATTTTTACTTTAATTAAGAAAAAATATAAAATATGTGTTGCATGTGCATTTAGGATTTAATTTTACAATTAGGAATTAATTAAACAATATTTGGTTGCGAGAATGAAAATCACAAAAATATGTACTTGGCATTTTTTAGCATGTAATCTCCAATTGTGTGATTTTATTTTGGTTGGTATTTAATTGTGTGTGATAATTGTTATTAGGAATTAATTATTATTTTTAATTTGGTTTATAATTTAATTTAGAATTTTAGTTTTATTAATTAGGAAATAAAAGAAAAAGAAGGAAAAGGAACAAAATGGAAACCGGACTGGGCCAAATTGGCCACAGCCCAATTCTTACCCAAAAATCAGCCCAATACTCGCCCCAATCCAGTCCACCCCCAGCATCGAAGAAACGACGTCGTTTCAAGCCTGTCGATCTAGGCCTTTCATTTCATTTAATCCAATGGCCGCAAATCGCCCGCATGCCCCGACCCATTCCCATCCAAAGACCGAACCGGTCTCGAGGTAAACGAAACGACACCGTCTCTTTAAGTGAGTTGATCCAAGCCGTCGATCTCAATTGATCTAACGGCTAGGATCAAATCACTTCCCCACATATATAAGCCCAAACCATACCCCGCCCCCAAGCCAAACCCCCCATCACCTCTTCGTCTCTAAGCCTTAGAGACCAAACGAACCCTCCGCCCCTTACCACCGTGCTCCGCCCAACGGAAATCGCCTCACAACGGTTCCGGTGGTCCAAACGACCCCATCTTTACACAATTGATTCCCCTCGACCTCCTCATTCCGAATCTCTAACTTTTATCCCTCGAATCCTGATCAGGGCCTTCAAATCTTCAATCAAAGATCGACCAAAAAACCCTAACTAATCCAACCGATTCTAGGTTAACACCCAATGTCCACCTGACTTCCCTCGTCCCTAAACCAACCCTAGTTCCCCTCGAATCAAACTGGAGTTTGTCGAATCTCAATTCGAATGAACGAACGCTGAGTTTTCAAATCAAGAGCCTGTATTGAAGATTTGAGGCCGAAATAGGTTTTATTCGTGTGTTCTCGTTTGAGAACTCGTGATTAAGACCTATTCCGACCAAAATCGAAAGATGCCGGATTTTGTTCAAGCCGAGCTGGTCGTTCATCTTAGGTATTTCTATTCTCTATTTCATCTCGTTTTTTAGGCTTCATTCGATATGTGTCTTTTCAGATTAATTTCCTGTCACGTCAATTTGTTTTGGTTTGGTAATTGGTGTTGACTCGTTAATTTTAGTCAATTGAAGCTAGTCAGTTTGTCGATTTGTTAGAACATTTTCCGATTTTACAATCGATAAATTAAGGATTAGTTCATCACAATGTTTGAATCGCTTAGTTGGTCGTCACATTGTTTTGAATTGCTTGGTCAGTTGAAATATTTTGAAAATACATGAACTGTTGTTTTGGTTGTCACCTGAACCTACTGTATCATTCCCTGTAAGGGTGTTCTGAATCATTAAAATCCTTGGCCTTTATTTTGTTGCTATTTGATTCAACCTGGTTCAAGCTTAAGCTGTTGTTGAGTTTGATGAATTGAATCCTACTGTTTAGGGTCTGAAATGAATCTGACATTGGTTTGAATTCAGTGTTGGTATGATAATGTTCATTAGATAGTAGTGAGTTATAAGGTTGTATTCAGAACTTAGGAGAATTGGTTATAGCTGCAGTCACAGGGTCTTCAGGGGTATTTTGGGGGTTTAAAAGTTTGGCAAATGGTCTTCTAAGTGGGTTGTCAGTAAAGTACTTAATTAACTATTAATCTAACATGTTAGTGGAGAACAAGACATAATGGTATGGGGATAATGATAAAAGCTAAAAGGATACACATAGTAGAGGAATATTACAAGCTGGAAAGTAAAAGAAACATGGGGGCAATAATAAAAGATCTCTTTGACAACTGTAAAGAAAAAGGGCACTGGAAAGGGGTTCAAGAGTTGGGTATAAATATGGGGGATCGATTTTAGAAAAAAAGGGAGAAAAAGGAAAAAAAGAAAAGAAGAAAAAACAACATTTTGGGAGCTTTGAAAGTGATCAGTTTCTTTTAGAGAGTGTTGGAGAGTTTAAGAACAGAAAACAAAAAGAAAGATACTGTTTCATTGCATCCGTAGATGTAATTCGAATTCTGGACAGTGATTCTCATTCCTTTTGATTGCTTAAGTGGTTTAGTGGTCTACTGGTTCAGTTTTGGGTTAATACAAGCTTGGGTGAGTCTGTTTGTCTTGGTATTTGCTGTTGTTGTTGGTTTACAACCTTTCTGGGTTTTTTTCTTTCTGGAGTATTAATTGAGTTGCTGCTGCTGGTGTATTGTTGTTGTATTGACTGTTACTAGCCTGCTGCTGACTATTCTTTCTCCTCTTCTTGTGTTGCATTTCTCCAGGTACACATTTGAACTTGTTTTGGTGTAATTTCTCCAGTGGAATGGAAAGACAATTGTTGTTTGACATTCGTTAAAGTTTTACTGTTTTTTAGTTTATTATGATACAGTTAGCTTTAAGATTTGTATGATAAATTTGTGCATTAATGCGCCTGTAAGGGACTAGTTGGATTATTAACATGCTATGTACTGTTTTGTAACTTGTGGACAATAGGTACCTGTATAATTAGGATTGTTGTTTAACCGATTTGAGTTGTTTTGAATTGTGATGGACTGTTAACTCTAATATGTAACTCATTTCTGTTGAAATCAAGTCCATAGTGTCAAATAGTTTCACTGTTCGGGTTAATTGCTCGTCACACCAAAAATCAAAGGCAAATCACAGCAAATAGGTGCATATTCACATTAGTCCAGGTCACGTATGTTTAGTTTCGAATTGGAAATTATCCATGACTCCATGTGTGATTTAAATCATTATTGGATAAGTGATTCGTCAGAGTGAGTTATAGGTAAGACCATTCCTACTCTAATAGGGATGAGCAAACAGTTGTGAGTTATGTGCTAAACCAAATGAGAATTGATCTATGTGTTAAAATCAGTGCTACAATAGCTTAAAAATGATGTCAATCTCGAGTGCAAAAATTAGAAATTATGAGTTTGATGCAAGTATGATTAATCCTGTAAGTTAGCTCCCCCATACACCCATTGATCAAGTTGGACTGTCATGATCCCTGAGGCCTAAATAATTCCTGCCCTGGCTATGGAAGTTCAATTGATAGGATACTAGGTGTATGAACCATTGCGGGCTCAGGCGGCCCATTTTCTGTGAAATGAAACTTTGGTCGTGTACTGGAAATGTCCCGCTCTCTTTGTTCAACTCTGGGGCTTAACTGTTTGAAATCGAGTTATGTAATTTCGGATCTTTCACGCACATTAATTAACTAGGACTGCTTTCATTTTAGAGACGAATTAAATAGAAAATTATAGATTGTTTTAGGATGGACCTTTAAAAATAATAAAAATAAGGCGAGCTTCGCCTAATAAAAATGCATAAATTGCGGGGCCCTCATGAGATGTATATATTCAAATCCTTAGATTTCAGGGAGCGGACTGTTTAGCGAATTTCACGGCTTTTCCCAAAATAATAATGCGTTAGTCTCTTTAGGCGCGTATTTTAATAACATTGCATCCTTAAACTCGGGAGCGCATTTATGTGACCCAAATCCAAACCTCAACGGAGTTGAGATGTGTCCACAACCACGGGTACATTGATGTGACGTGGTTTGAGACGCCTTTTTTACGACGTTGCAATTCTCTTTTAAAATAATAATAATAAAGCGGTAAAAAGTTAGAATTTGCACATAGGTTCAACATGTATTAAAATCAGACAAATAAGCCGAATATGACAGTTGAGCGACCGTGCTAGAACCACGGAACTCGGGAATGCCTAACACCTTCTCCCGGGTTAACATAATTCCTTACTCGGATTTCTGGTTCGCGGACTGTAATACAAAGTCAATCTTTTCCTCGATTCGGGATTCAACCGGTGACTTGGGACACCATAAATCTCCCAAGTGGCGACTCTGAATCTTTAAATAAAATCCCGTTTCGATTGTCTTTTAATTGGAAAAACTCCCTTACGCCCTTGCGGGCGCAAGTAAAAAGGAGGTGTGACACAATTGAATAATTAAAGTTTTTTCATCTATATAAATATGAAAATTTTGAGTAACTCAAGTAATGAAGCATAATATTGCATATTTACTCATTGATGTCATTATGAGGCGTATATCATTTGAATATTTTTTCTGAAAATAGATAACCAAAATTTATATCTTTACTTGCTAAATCTCCATGTCTTAGTTTAATGTCTCTCAAAATTATTATACATCTATTATTTTGCTATTTATAAATAATTTTATTTTTACTCATAAAGTAATAATTTTAAATTATAATATTGATAAAATTTATAGTGTATTTTTTACTAAGGAGGTAAAATATGCAGTTTGATAATATATTTTTAGAAGTTATAATTTGTAATTGTTTGAAATTTAAGACGTTATAGTTGATTTATTAGTAACTTTTAACATTAATGCATTATTTATATTTGTAAAATTAAACCTACTAGATATTATATTTGGAAAATGCATAAGTACCCCCCTAACTTATACCCGAATTTCTAACTACACACTTTTTCTTTACGGGAATCCTATTACCCCCTCTAAACTTATTTTAAATGTAATTATTTACACCTTTAACGCTGACAACCAAACTCTTGGCAAGTGGTGAGCTACACGTGCCCCCACATGTATTTTTAGTACTTTTTTTTATTCTTTCTTCTTTTTCTTATCCTTTTTTCTTATTTCTTATTATTCTCATTTTTTTTGGTTATTTCATTCTCTTTCTTTTTGTTTTGGTCACCGGCGGCATAAAATGGTGGTCGTCGGAATTTCACAAACACTATTTTTTCCGTCGAATTTTTTTTTTCGGCGATAGATTTTTATCCCGATCTAAGTGTGTTTTGTTATATATATAAATTTTTCTTGAAAGTTTAATTTATGTGTGGGAGGAAGAGCAAAAGAAATAAAAACGAATATAAGCTGAGAAAACTTTTTCCAGTTAAAATTTCAATACATCACTTTTTTTCCGGCATGGGAAGGTTTTCCGATGATGAATTTTTTTTCCCCAAATCTGAGTGTATTTTGCTTTGCTTAGGAATAGATCTTTTTGAGAGTTTAATTTGTGTGTGAAAAAAAAATGAAAGAAAAACGGTTAGACAAAGTCGCCGGTGAATAAATATCCGCCGGAATTAGAGAAGAACCGAAAAAAAAAAGTAAAAGAAAAAAGACAAAGAAAAAGGAAAAGGAAAAGGAAAAGTAAGAAAAAATGGTAAAAAAGAATAAAAAATAATCTGAAAATTATTTTTTCTTGCTTTTCACTCTCCTTTACACACACTCTGCCACATCAGCGTTAAGGGTGCAAATAATTACATTTAAAATAAGTTTAGGGAGGTAAAAGGATTCCCGCAAAGAAAAAATGTGTAGTTGGGAATCCGGGTATAGGTCAGGGGGTACTTATGCATTTTTCCTATTATATTTTCTATGAGTTTCTTTAATTTTTTTCAGTTTTCTTGAACTTTGAATGTACTTTTTGTATTTTTTGTGTTATAATGTTATATTATTAATTTATAAATTAAAAAATTTAAAGATCCGTGAGACTTACGCCCTATGTCTCGAGGCTTACGCGCCGCCCTGTATCAAGTAAAACGCCCCGACTCACGCCCCTGCCTTTTAAAACACTTGTTTCAATTAATTCATATTTGTGTCGTGTAGAATCTATTAAAGAAAAAAAGGCTCCCTATTAAAAGATTTTTATGAGTACTCAAATTAAAGGTGGAGTAATCTTATTTTCCCATCAAATTTTTTGGTGAAAAATATTGTTGGATTCGAAGTGAAGATAGTACCTACAAGGCAATTTCAGATATGAAGGCATCACCGAAGTTAGTTATAACAAATTTATTTTTCATTGCCGGAGTTAGTTTTATCAAATTAAAAACGCACATGGCAAAAAAGTTATACATATCAAATTAAATACAGCGTTGAGAACTGAATTTACAAAAGCATGCTCTAAATAACCTACTCTAAATAGGTTGGCTAAAACTAAAAAAATTAGGCTAACCTTCCTAGTGCAACATCCCATGTTTAGACACCTCTTTCTTATTTTGTACTCCTTATTTATTTACCTCATTTTCTTGACAATTAATTCTGTATGTGCATCAAGTGATTCGCGCATATATATGGGTGGCAAATTAGTTAAAAGAAAATAGTTAATTACCCATATTATCTACTAAAAAATAGGTTGGATAATGAACTTTTTAAAAATGGATCAAATATGGATAAGAACCATATTATCTATTTAGAAAATGGATAACCAATGAGTAACCAATGAGTCTAACTTTTACATTTGTAAAGCCTCAAATTGGGGGTTCTTCAAGCTAGGGAGACTAAGAATTCTCCCAAAAGTGATCATATGCAAGAATTCATCCATATTATCTGCTGGTTAACCCGTTTTTTATCCGTATTAAATATGAGTCGGATCGGATAATTGATCCATTTTTTCATTATCCATTTCCGACCCGAACCATATCCGACCCGACCCACTCGTTTGTCATTCCTATGCATATATAACAAGTCATGGATGCATGAAAAGAAATCGTAATGCCACCAAAGGAAATTACAATTCCTAACATACACAAATGTGACTAATATGTAGTTTACTTCGGATTATTATGCTTTTGATGATAAATGAAATACAGATTTTTTTTCAATCCTCCAGGATCAACTAATTAATCTCGGAATTATTCACTGTACATATTTATTACTTAGTTGGTGATTGATCAATTATTTATTCGCATCCACTTATTACCACCAGGAAAACTCGTAATATGTTTCGATCGAAAGCTTGCTAAAAATGAAATTATATTAGGATTTTTTTAAATGAAAGTCATCCAAGGAATACTTTGCTAACCTTAGTTTCTAGTTTCACTATCATATCTTTGGTAACTCATCACCATCAATATTAAGAAAAAAACAGCTCGAATAATATAGCTTAACCTTTATTTTTATTTCCATTTTTTGGTACAAAAGACAGAGAAATTGAAATCCTTCTCTTATTTTGACGCACCAAAAAAGAATCATCAGATGCTTTTTGCTCGAAAATCTGAGTATAAATAAGAAATTCAAGTTTATCAAGAATTTTTAATGTTGAAAATAGCTAGTTTTTCAAAAAAAGAAAATTAGCCAAGGTGACTAGATTATATTAAATAGAAATAAAAAGATAAAAACAAAGGGTGAGTCAGAACGTTTCTAATTTCACTAAGTGACTTTTGCCAAGATTTTGGGACAAAAAAAGTACTTTTTAAAAAGTTGAAGGTGTTTGGCCAAAAAAAAAAAAAAATTTTGAATAGCAAAAGCAGTTTTTCTATTTTAGGGAAAAGCTAAAAATTCTAGCTTCTTCCAAGAAGTAGGAGTAGAAAATTAATTTATTCAAGATAAAAATAAAAATTAATTTATTCAACATAAAAATAACCTTACATTAAATTTATATTCCAAATTATCCCTCATTAATTTAATATTTTTCTTTTCCTTTTCCTTTATCTTTTTATTTCTACTATACATTTTTTAATCAAATTTTTTTTTCTTTTTTTTCCTATTCCTAAGAGTAGATTTTAAGTTTATATTGAATGATATATTTTGACATATTTAAATTATCATGTAAATAATAAGCAATACCAAACACTTAATATTATTGCTTCGAAATAACTATATTTTATATTGATTGAAAATTTTAATTTATGTTTTGTATATTAATTGAATTCTTTTAATAAATATTTGAATTTATTTTTCTTTTCTAAATAATACTAACTAAGAATAGAACTTTTACTGTCCTTTTTCGTAATTTGATATTTAAAAGTACTTTTCTAAAAGAATGTCCAAACACAATGAGCTTGCAAAAAAGCACAACTCAAATGAATTGGCCAAACATAAACTACTATTTTGCAAAAATACTTTTTCAAAAAATATTTTTGAACAAAAGCACTTTTCAAAATAAGCGATTTTTGGTAACTTGGCCAATCGGGCTCCATGTTTAAAATGAAAAGATCAATAATCATCTTTTTAGCTTTTCCATGTTTTGTAACTATTTTTTTTTTGGCATATATACCATTGCATATACAATAATCTACCAATCAAAAAAAACTCTTCACAAAAAAGTATTCTTCCTATGTTTATGCCTTAGTGACATCATCTGGATGTAATCCAATCTGTAAGGTCCAATTGCAGAAATAGGAAGATCATGATGGGAGAAAATAAGAAGTTCTTCATTGTCAATGCTCCATTTTGCTAATGCATCCGCAACTTGATTAGCTTCTCTATAACAATGGTGAATAGCACGATTGAGTTGACCGGCAATGTCTTGAATCCGTCTGATAATGCCCTGCATTTTCCAAGGAGGTTTTGATTTACCATTGATCAAATCAACCACAAGCTGGGAATCACACTCTAGTATAATGTTGTTGCAACCATTGCGACTACACCATTCCACCCCCCGCTAAGGCTGCACTAGCTTCAGCCATGTTGCTACTTGTTCTGCCAATTGAAGAAGCAAACGCCATAGTTAGCTTACCCCTATGATCTCTGCATATGCCACCAATACCCGAATTTCCTTCTGCACCTTTGCTTCCATCGGTATTAATCTTAAGCCAATATTCAGGAGGTTTATGCCATTTAACAACTACGTTATCAATTTTGGGAATGAGTAATAACACATGTTGACATATATCTACCCAACTCCCTGCCCATTGCCTATTACACTTAGACTTTGATATCACCCATTTCAAGTGGGACAAAATCTGGTAATGTATTCTCTTCAAGTAAACTCTAGCATTACCATATCTTACTGAACACCTCGCCTTTGTCACGACCCAAAAATTCCTCCGAAGGAGTCGTGATGGCACCTAGTCTCTAAACTAGGTAAGCCTAAAATTTACTAAAATAACATTGATATTTATTAACTTCAAATGAAATTTCTCTAAACAATTTACAATTCCCAAAACTGGTAGTACAAGTCATAAGCCTTTCTAGGAGTAGTCATACAACATAATTACATCACTATTCCGAAACAAAGGGAACAAATGGAAATAAGTACAATTGAAGGTGACTCTGAGGATTACGAACGCTGCAGCAGGTTTACCTTGAGTTTCCACCGCAACGAATAGCTACTATCGATCAAATACCTGGATCTGTACACAAAAATATACAGAAGTGTAGTATCAGCACAACCGACCCCATCTGCTGGTAAGTGCCTAGCCTAACCTCGGCGAAGTAGTGACGAGGCTAGGACCAGACTACCAAATAAACCTGTGCAATATAGCGTACAAAAATAATACGAAGCAGGTACCGATGATGGCAACAATGATGAACCAATGATATAAAAAGCAGGTAACAAGAATACCATAAATGTTTCTCAACAATTAATAAATACAGGTGCAATCATCTAATCAAGTCCTTCAAATATAAATCTTTCACCTATAAATCCTTCAAGTAATAATCTTTAAGATAATATGCTTTTCAATAAATATCTTTTGAATATATTTCCTTCAAATAAATCTCTTTCAAATAAGCATCTTTCGAATATAATTCTTTCGAGTAAAGGTCATCTTATGACACCTCATTTCATAATCATAATTAATATAGGTCTCAACCCACTTTCATATTTTTCACGACATTTCGTGCCCATATTTATATCACAACTGTACGGACAACTCACGTGCTATTAAATAAAACCATAATATTTTCTCTGGTACCTCGTGCCTATATCATAATTTGTCATTAATAAAAATCATCATATTTTTCTCGTCACCTTGTGCCCACATGTCTCCGTCTCACATTTCGCAACAACATTCTCATGTTACTCAATTCATAGGGTCCATAACCCAATACAATTAAAAATATTTAAAGAGCCTCATTTACTTAATATAAAGTAGAGTACAACTTCCAACCCAACTAGAAAATAAACAAGAAAAGATGAAGTTATTTTTTGAAATCGTCCGAATAAAGAAAATACCCTTTTTAATTAAAGTACAATTGTTGAAAATTTAAGTATTGAAAGCTTTATATAAATGCGGCGAGATATTGAAAACAATATGGCTTACAACACAAGGTATCACAACACAGTAAAGGACTCTAAACAGTTAATATACTTGAAATGTTAATAACAAAAAAACACAACAAATAGAAAGTGCACGACATCACCTTTCGTGCTTTTACTCTTGTCCTCACTATACACGACATCACCCTTCGTGCTTTACACTCTTCCTCACCATACACGGCATCACCCTTCGTGATTTACACTCTTCCTCACCCAAGCAACATTCACAAAGCAATCCAGGCAAGGAAGTCAATAATATCAGGTATTAACAAGAAACCAATAAAGGAATATAAGGAAAACCATAATTCAATTATCAACAAGAATCGGGAAAATAAAGGACAAGTGCACGACATCACCCTTCGTGCTTTTACTCTCGTCCTCATCATAAAAATCAATATAATCTGCACGGCATCACCCTTCGTGCTTTTACTCTCATCCGCACCATAAAATCAATATAATCGGCACGGAATTGTACATCGTGTGGCACGACATCACCCTTCGTACTTTAACACTCTTTCCTTACCATATGAATAATATAAATGTGCACGGCATCACCCTTCGTGCTTTATCGCTCTTCCTCACCCAAGCAACAATCACAAAGCAATTTGGGCAAGGCAAAATAAAAAATATCACAATTTGAGCCAATGCTCTATAATGTTCAACAATTCAATTCTCAACTTGAGCCAATGCTCTATAATGTTCAACAATTCAATCCCGGCAAGGGAACAATAGTACAACAATCAAATCCCGGCAAGGGAAAAACATCAAAATAATAACATCCCGGCAAGGGAAACAACATCAAAACAATAATATCCCGGCAAGGGAAACATCATCAAAATAACATCTCGGTAAGGGAACAACATCAAAACAATAATATCCATGCAAGGGAAACAACATCAAAACAATAATACTTCCACAAGTCATATTCCTCAATAAAAATCATCATATAGAGCATATACACTACGAAACGGAGTCAGGTTAATCAAAGTATAAGACTCGCGGGCATGCCTGACACCAACGTATAGATACTCGTCACCATGCCTATATGTCGTACTCCACAAGTAACATGTAACAAATAAGACACAATTCCTAATCCCTCAAGCTAAGGTTAGACCAAACACTTACCTCGCTTTGCAACCAATTCAAAATTCCAACAAGTCTTTGCCTCGCGAATTCGTGCCCGAAATTCTCAAATCTAGTCATAAACAATTCGATTCAGTCAATAAAAATTATAGGAATTAATTCCATATGAAATTCTATATTTTCCATTAAAATCCGAAATTGCACTAAAAATTTGCCAGTAGGGCCCACATCTCGGAACCCGACAAAAATTACGGAATATGAAACCTCATCCAACCACGAGTTTAACCATACCAAAATTATTAAATTTCGATAACATTTTGACCCTCAAATCCTCAAATCTATCCGAGAGAGTTTTCAAACTCTTCCAACTAAATTCACAGATTTAGTATCAAAACTAGTAATAGATTCGGGTAATCTAACCAAAATTAAGTTAAGAACACTTACCCCGTTATTTTCTCTGAAAATTTCCCGAAAATAGCCTCTTCCCGAGCTCCAATTTGACTAAAATGGAAAATGGCAGAAATTAAGAATCTACCCAGAAAATGTCGGGGACACTGTTCACGCGTTCGGGTACTGTTCACGAGGTACTGTACACGGTACTGTTCCCGGGGTACTGTTCACAGGGTACTGTTCACAGGGTACTGTACACGGTACTGTTCACAGGGTACTGTTCATGGGGTACTGTTCACGATGCTGTAAAAAAAACAGCAGCTCCCCAAAGAGAATTTCAGCAGCTTTTTCTACCCGTTGACCTTCCGAAATCCACCCGAGGCCCTCGGGACTTCAACAAAATACACCAACAAGTCCTAAAACATGATGCAGACTTAGTCGAAACCTCAAATCGCATCAAATAATGCTAAAACCGTGAATCACGTCCCAATTCAAGCCTAATGAAACTAAGAATGTCCAACTTCTATATTCGATGCAAAAACCTATCAAATCAAGTCCTATTGACTTCAAATTTTGCACACAAGTCATAAATGACATAACGAAGCTATAAAAAATTTCAGAACTGGATTCCGATCCCGATATCAAAAAGTTAACTCTCTGGTCAAACTTAAGAAATCTTTAGCCTTAGATTTCTAGATTCCGTTAAATGGCGATAATTTGATCTAGGGACCTCCAGATTCGCTTTCGGGCATATGACCAAGTCCCAAGTCACGATACGGAACTACCGGAATGGTCAAAACTTTTATCCGGGTTTGTTTGCTCAAAATGTTGACCGAAGTCAACTCAGTTGAGTTTTAAAGCTCTAGTTCCCAATTTAGTCCATTTTTCACATAAAAACCTTCCGAAAAATTATACGGACTGCGCACGCAAGTCGAGAAATTATTGATACCGCTTTTCAAGGTCTTAAAAATACTGAGATGGTTATTTAATTTAAAGATGATATTTTGGGTCATCACAGCCTTCCATATCTCCCAAAAAATTACCACAGGTGTTATCTGAAGAATAGTTTGACGAATAGAGTTCTTTGGTTTGATGTCCCACCACCTTTGTATCATAGCTCTGATAGATATGTCATCCCATGTAATACCCAGCGGGCTCCCAAAGAACTTCCAAGTCGTTTTGTAACTATTGAATCGTATATAAAGACCAACTAGTCCTACTCAAAATATTATGAGCACAGTATAATTATTAATGAGCTTTATAAGTAACAAAAACAACGAGAAATGACAAAAGCTTGATTTGATCATAAGTGGTAAGTTGAAAGTGTTGCATCATTGAGTTGAAAAGGTCGTAAAAGGTTTGGATTTTTTGAAGCAATAGCAGTGACATTATTCTCTAAGCAACCAAAAGTGAACTCCTATCTTTTAAAGGTGATGGGGAAAAGGCTGGATAGTAAATAATGAGCATTTTTTTTTCTTTTCATTTTCTAATGAAGAAAAGATAAATGAACGCTTCCAAAGTTTATGTTTTGCGTATACATTGTCAAATTAAAGTATAAATTGCAAAAACTGTATCTCTTCGCTAGTATAAGGAATATGCTGTATTTTAGGTGTGAAATGTGAGGTTTTATTTCGAAAAACAGTGCTAAACATACATATATACCAACGACTATAACTTTTTATCTAACATTAAAGAGTTGGCCTTTCAACCTATAAACACTTTTAGATCGATTTAACTTTTACTATTTTACTTCAAATATATTTCCTCAAAATACCCTTCACGAAATAAAAACTTTAACACTCTGTTTAGATCATTGTTATCCATTATTTCATAATGTATTATATTGTATCGTATCGTATTGTATCGTTTTATGAATACAATGTTATGATAGATTGTATTGTTTGTTGTAGTTAAATAATATTTTACTATTTGGTTTGACTGTATCGTACTGTACTATAACAGATAAGTTTACTAAAATACTCTTAATTATTTTAAATATTAAATTGATCAAGAATTACACATAAAAATAAAGAAAAGTCCTTTGTATTAAAATTAAAGATTAACTGTCATTAGAAGAAAAAAATAAAGAACGATGATAGAGAAACGAACGCCGTGCAGTTCGCAGAACAAAGAAACGAAGATAAATAAGTAATATTTTGCACACTTGAAAACAACCAATGGTATACAACTAATTGGAGACTAAAGTGATTAGACTTGGAGAAATCAAAGTACTAGGAGAAAAACGAAAGGAAAAAAAAAAAGAAGACAAAACCTATTATTACTACCTTTGACGTTGGATTGGGAATAGTAAGTGGAAAAAGAAAAAAAGTGACAATGACAAAGTAGATTAAAGATTGGAGATTTGGAGTTTAAAAAAAAAGAAGGTAAAGGGTAAAAATATAATTTTAAAGTAATAAGTTAGGGCATAAATGGAAAGAAAAATAGGAAACAATCCCATCACATCATATCAGTTGTTTCAAAAACTGAATTTTTATTATTCCGGACTAATAAATTTAACAATACAATACAACTAATTTTAACTAAACAATCAAAACATTGTTTTGGCATAACAATACAATACGATAAATTTTCGCCCATGAAACAAGCCAGTGATACTAATCTATTTTTTTATGAAAAAAGCTCTGTTCTCTCTCCTCTACTAAACCCAACGACTATTTTTATAAAATTATGTCTCCTTCACGCGCCATTAGATGGAACCGCTGGACGGCGCCGCTCCGGCACGTCTGGGAGGTCAAACTATTCCAAGTAACATGGCGGACCAACTCTCTGATCCAATTGGCATAAAATTGACCTATGCTACAAAGGTCATCTCTGCATCGACTGCTCCGACCTCTTCAATTTGCCATGGTAGGGAGGCTATAATAGCAACTCATATTACACACAACGGCATGTCAGCGGTCCTATTCAAAGCTACAGATTAATATGGTGTTATGGTTGAGGAGTGCAAACTCACAATCGTTGGGAGATTCCTCAAACCAAGGCCCCAAATTGACAAAATTAGGTCAAAATTCAAGAAATTAATATCGATTAAGGGCTCTGTCAAGATTGGGGTCTATGACATGTATATTGTGTTCCTTGATTTCACTAATGAAGATGATTTTAAGGATGTCTAGTTTAGAAGAGTTATCAAAATTGAAGGGCAACAAATGTGGCTTCAAAATGGTCGCCGGATTTCGAGCCGGAGGAAGACCTGCCTATCACTCCAGTATGGGTTCTCCTGCCTGGCTTACCTTTTCATATGCACACTTGGAATTATGTTAAACAAGTGGTGAGTACAATTGGTACTCCCCTTGAAATGGATTTAGCTACTAGAGGAAGAACAAGACCTAGTATCGCCAAAGTAAGAGTTGAAATCAATTTTCTTAAGGAACAACCGAACTCTGTTTATGTTGGCCAAATATATGACAATGCACCTCAAAAAGGCTTTGTGCAAAAAATTGAATTTGAGGGTGTACCTAAATACTGCAAATTTTGTCAAAAATTAGGACATAATTTGGTCAATTGTAGAGCTTTAGAAAGGAAAAAAGCTGCTGAAAATAGGGAGTTAGAGGTCCAAAAGACCCCTAAAAATCAGAATGAGGATAACAGTGCACTTGGGGATCAAAATCTGGAAGTTGTAACTAAGTTTGGAAATGCTGCTAACAAAGAAACTGTTGGATTGATTGATCATAATAGAGCTGCTGAATCTGCTGCATATGGAACTGCTGTGAATGATGGACAACCTGAAAACAAAATCATTCAAACGCAAAAGAGTGAAAATCTAAAATCTGGACCTGCTATTAATAGAGAAAGTGTTAAACTGGTTGATCAAGATAAAGAAAATAAGGCTGGAAATTCTAGAAATGTTGTTAACAGAGGAACTGCTGGACTGGTTGATCAAAATAGAGAAACTACGTCTGTTGAATTTGTTGCATCTGCTACTGTTAATTATGGACAACCTGAAAACAAGAAAACTCAAAGGCATACGGTTGCTAATACTGCTGCTAATATTGCTATTAATACTGCTGCTAATGCTGATAACAGAATCACTCGAATGAAAAAGAGTGATTTAAAATCTGATAAACACTTGCAACAACCATATAGCAACATCAGGGAGAGATCCAGGGAAAAAAACCAAAAACAAAAAAAACAAGGAAAGTTGCCTAAGAAAAAAGCCAAAGTCCTATTCAAACTAAGTTTCAACCTTTCTGCTGGCTATATCAGGAGAAGAAATCATACCAAAGATATAAGTTTGACCCTTCAAAACCTGAACCAGCACAGTACTAATGATAATTCCATGGATGCTAATGCTTGTGAACAGGGAGATCAAGCTAAGGCTGTCAACGATCAAGATAAGGCTATTAACGACCAATCTAAAGTTGCCAATGATCAACTGCCTTCGAGAACAAAGCTAGACAAACAGGAGCAGAAAGTTTATATCAATAATAGTGGAACAAAGGAGAATCTGCAGGAGTCCATTCGAGAAAATGAGAATTCGAGTGAGAGGGAAGATACTGAAAACAGAAAAATACAAAAGAGAGCCCTTAACTTAAGTGATTATGTCAATGAATCTACTAGTGTGCCTTCTGAAATTCGAAATCTTCCTGGGATTGAGATGGTAGTTGATCTCAATATGGAATCCAAATCCAAACAAAATATATATGTGACTAGTCAACAAATTGAGGTGGCATCCCCTAATAGGGTGATAGTAATGGTTCCTGAATATCAAATACAAACTGATGCAAAAGATGAATCTTTTCAGATCGTATGTTCCAAAGAAAAGAAAAGGAAAAAAGTGAAGAAGAATAAAAACAAAGATACTACACCTCCTAAAGGGGGACACTCATGCTAGCATGAACTGTTTCTATGATAAATGCCATTTTTTGGAACATTAGGGGAGTGAATACCAAAAAAAGCCTTACCAAGGCTTAAAAAATTGATCTCCATCTATAAAGTGGAACTAGTTGCTATTATGGAACCTTTTGTTAGTATTAATCAAATAGAAAGGTGCAAGAGGTTCCTTGGCTATCAACACTGTATCTTTAATTCAAATGATCAGATTTGGATCATGTGGTCAGGCAACAACATGACTACTATCTTGAACAACCACGAACAACAACTTACTATCAAATTGCATTATGGGGCTGCCAATAGTGATCTCTACATCACAGCAGTGTATGCTAAATGTACTCCTGAAGAAAGGAGAGAGCTATGGAATAGTCTGGAGCTAACCAATCTGCAAGTGAATGGTCCATGGTGCATTGGAGGTGATTTCAATGTCATTCTGGATCCAGATGAGAAAAAAGGAGGCAAACCTCACAGAATAAACAAAAGTCTAGAATTCAGCACCTGCATGGATAACTGTGGTATGATAGACTTGGGTTTTGTTGGTCCAAAATACACTTGGTGTAACAATTGGGAGCCAAGAAGAAGAATATGGAAGATACTGGATAGAGTTTTTATCAATAATGATTGGTCCTAGATCTTTCAAAACAATATTGTCAACCATTTGGCTAGAATTGGCTCTGACCATAGACCTATTCTAATTCAATGCAAGGACACTGACTAGCAGGGGCCTAAATACTTCAAGTTCTTAAATTTTTGGACTAATCAACCAACTTTTTTGCAGGTAGTTGAAGAAGTTTGGAGGAATCATATCAATGGAAATCCTCTGTGGAGACTTCAACAAAAGCTTAAAATGCTGAGCAAAAGACTGACTCAATGGTCTAAAGATGACATTGGCAATATTTTCAACCAAGTTCAACACTAGAAAAATAAAATGAAGGACCTTGAACAAATGGATCTTATGAACAGTAATGATACAACCAGAACTGAACTGAACAAAGGACAAGCTGAATACATTAGATGGATGGGGATGCTGGAGGACATTCTCAGGCAGAAAGCTAGGGTAAACTAGTTTGAAGAATGAGATGCTAACACTAAATACTTCCATAGAACCATTAGAGGAGTAGGAGAAGGCTGCAAATTCTTAAAATCAAAGACCATAGAGGCCACTGGATTGAGGGGGATGCTAATATTGGCAAGGCTGTTGTCCACCATTTTCAACAGCTCTTTAACATCAATCACCACTACAATGATCATGATACCATCAACTGTATATCTCAATGTGTAACTATGTAGATAATGAAAGTCTTACTTCCACTCCTGATACAAAAGAGATTAGAGATGTTGTCTTCAACATGAGTCTTGATAGTGCAGCAGGACCAAATGGATATAATGGAAAATTCTTTCAATCCTGTTGGGGTATCATTAAGGAGAATATCACTGATTTTGTTCAGGCTGTTTTTAATGGTAGGAGGGTCACTAAATTTTTTTCTCATACCTTTTTAGTTCTTATTCCTTAAGTTGATTCTCCTAGTAGTTTCTCGAATTTGAGACCTATTAATTTGAGTAACTTTACTGCCAAGATTATCTCCAAGATCCTTTCTAGAAGGCTAAATCTTATTCTTGGGAATCTTATATCAGAGAATCAAAGTGGCTTTGTGAAAGGAAGATTGATCACTGAAAATATCCTATTAGCTCAGGAAATTGCTCAGGAAGTGAACAAGAAGAACAGAGGTGGCAATGTTATAATAAAACTTGACATGGCAAAAGCTTATGACAGAATTTCCTAGACCTTTCTGTTAGCAGTTATAAGGAAATTTGGTTTCTTTGAAAATTGGATTGACATGATATGCGGACTTCTACAAGATGTATGGTACTCTATCATTATAAATGGGGATAGTACGAGTTTTTTCACATCTACTCAGGGCCTCAAACAGGGAGATCCCTTATCCCCTTCTTTGTTTATTATTGGAGCTGAGGTTCTCTCTAGATCTCTAAATGCTCTCAGTGACTTTATTGGCTTCACTCCTTTTAGCATGGATCCGAGAGACCCAATGATTAATCATTTAGCCTATGCAAATGATATTGTTATATTCTGTAGTAGAAACAACATGACTCTCAAGTTAATCAAAAAGGCTATTGACAGGTATGAAAAGGCTTCTGGGCAGAAAGTTAACAATGATAAGAGCTTCTTTATTACAACCCCTCACACATATGCGGCAAGAATCAATAGAATTAGAAATGCTACAGGCTATATGGATAAGCCTTTCCCTTCTCTTATCTGGGATACCCCATTTATTTTGGGATAAAGACTAGTAATCTTTTTGATGGTATACTCTCTAAGGTGATCAAGAAACTTAATGGATGGCAAGTCAATATGATGTCCTCTGGAGGGAGAATGATTTTGATTAAACATGTCTTACAATCCCTCCCCACTTACATCTTATCTGCTATGAACCTTCCTAAAGGAATTACTAAGCTCATGGAGAAACACTTTGCAAACTTCTTCTGGGGTACAAATGAAGGTAAAAACAAATATTATTGGTCTTCATGAAACAACCTTTGTCTACCCAAAGATGAGGGAGGAGCTAGTGTAAGAAAAATGGAGGATATCATAGATACACTTAGCATTAAAAGATGGTGGAGATTCAGAACTCATCCTTCCCTTTGGTCTAACTTTCTCAAGAATAAATATTGCAAAAAAGCACATCTAGTAAACAAAAAGCCAAATCCCACTGATTCTCATAATTGGAGAAACATGCTCAAAATCAGATACAAAGCTGAGGAAAACATTATATAGGAAATACAGAAAGGTAATTGTAGCTTTTGATGGGATAACTGGACAGGTAAAGGTGCAATAGCCAACAAGGTAGAGGGAGATCTTCTAAAGTCCAGGTTAAAGACTTCATAGATAATGGAGAATGAAATACTGACAAACTCAACGACGTTCTCCTTGCGCATATTATGGATAATATTGCTCAACTGGAAATAGGAGACCCAATGAGAATGATTTTCCTGTTTGGACTACTTCCAATGATGGAGATATTCTTCTAACTCAGCATGACATTCTATTAGATTCAAGAAACAGAAGAATGTTTTTATAAATAAAATCTGGCATAATTCTCTCCCCTTTAAAATATCCTTTATATCTTGGAGAATTTTCAAAAATAGATTGCCATTTGATGAGATTGCCATTTGATGATGTTATTTGTAGATTTGGTACTAACATTATTTCCATATGTTCTTGTTGTTCGTCTGTGCAAGTAGAAATAGTTCATCATGTCTTTAATAGTAGTGAAGCTGCCATCTTCATATGGAACAACATAGGAAATGCATTTGGAATCAAACATTAATAGGAGCCTATTATTGCTACCTTCAAAAGATGGTGGGAGACAACGACCAACAATAAAGTGCACAAACAAATGCTTCAAATAGCTCCCAGAATCATATGCTAGGAACTTTGGAAACAAAGAAATGCATGCAGATACGGAAAATAAAAGAAGTTTCAGCTGAACACTATGAGACACCAAACCACATGGACATTAAAAGTGGCTATCTCCAACATGGTACTTGGTGACTACACTCAGATGGAATGACCCTTATTATGTGATAAGATCGAGAGACTCAGACCATTTCAGAAATGGATACAAGTCACATGGGAGTTTCCTCTACCTGACACTGTCAAAGTTAATACAGATAGAAGCTTCTACAAAGAAAGTGGTAAGGCAGGCATTGGAGGGGTGATTAGGAACAGTCAAGGGGACCTTATTATGGCCTTTTCTATTCCTATCAGCTGTGATGATAATACCATGGAAGAGGCTAAAACAACAGAGTTTGGAGGGAAATGGTGTAGTCAGAATGGGTACACTAATTTCTCTATCGAACTGGACTCAAAGATCATAGTGGATATGCTCACGGATGGAAACTCTAACAACATCAAGATTAAAAAGGTAATAGACAGAGCTTCCCTCATTATTAAACAAAATCGAGCTATGGTCAGGCATTGCTTCAGAAAGGGGAATCGGGTAGCAGATTGTCTTGCTAAATTGGCTACCGCCACAAATCAGAGAAAGGTGTATCGTTCATTTCAAGAATTGCCTAGCAATGCAAAAGGACCATTTTTCCTTGATAAATGACAACTTCCTAGTATAAGGACAAAGTAAGAAAAATCTAATTTCTTTGTCAGTTAATTTTGTTCATAGGTCTTAGAAAGGAGGGTGTGTGTGTGTGTATATATATATATATATATGTATGTATGTATGTATATATATATATATATGAATCTCCTGCCCTTTTGCATCACCGTTGTTGTATTTTGTGAGGTCAGGTCTAGCCCCCTTCTTGCGCTTTTTTGAATACAACACAACCTAGACGACTGTCTAGGCAACTTTATTTTTTTTAAAATTTAATACGATACAATGGGCAACAACCATCCAAACAAGTTGTAAAACTCTCCTCCCCCCACCCCCACACACAACCCAAACAAAATACTATTAGTACTTTTTCATGTAAATATAGTTTTAAATTTATATTTGAAAAAAAATCCTTTAATGGTCATTTCGGCTATTTTAATGAGAAAACTGCTTATCAACTTTTTTGATGAAATACGTCAATTTGTTTATTATTAGTTTCAACACTTTTATACCGACACGAAATTACTTTATAATAATAGTTTTTGTACTTAAAATATTTTTCAGCATTTAACACTTATCAACAAAAGTACTTTTAATCATTTAAGTCGAACATGCTTTGAAAGAAAATATTAGTTGATGTTTCAAAATTAAAGAGTTCTTTTCCTTGTGTTAGCCTAAGTAAATGTGATGTTTTGAAGACTAACAAAAGAACTCAGACATGGACCAGGTCCATCTTGTGAAGCACAGGCGTGATCAACCCAAACATGTGAGATGCACGTGAAGGAGATAAGTCTAACTTATCAGAAGTAATATCTCTTGATCTGATCGAAAATGTTGCATATTGGACAAGGAGAGAAAGACTCCTTACACGAACAGAACACAGTTTACGAAAAGGATAGAGTTAGAGTATGAGATCAACTAGAACTCTTCTACCATAGAAGAGTAGCATCTGTATCCCAGTTAATCTCTAATTACTAACTCCTTAAATATCAATGTTGTTCTCTTTTACAGGTAATGCATATAAGCAGAAGTAAACCGTGAATTAAGAGCAAAATAGCAAGGCAATTTTGCAAGCAATTTATGTGTGATTCAAACGTGCAATCCTGAAGCTACTTGAACCAGATAGAAGAACCAGTTCCAAGTGTCTATATTTTACTTCTAGTTCAATTGTAGCAGGTGATTTTACATTGTACCTTTCAGCTTTTATAGAAGCAATTGTATTAGGTACTTAGAGTTTTCAAGTTAGAGTTAACTTGAAGTTGTCGCAACAGTTGAGGCTGTGTGCCACAACGAGATTAGAGTTAATCCTAGGTTTACAAAAGAATTTTTGTAAATGCAGATTTTGGCTCAGTGATTTTAGTGGATGTTTGGGAAAATCCTACTGACTAGTAGGTCGTGATTTTTTCACCTTTTAAGCCAGGTATTGTCCAGGTAAAAATCTCTGTGTTCTTTATTTCCTTTACTTATTATTCCGCAAACACTACTAGTTGGAACACATAGAAGAACCATATCCTTCTATAATCAAGTTAAGCAAAAATTGGGTACCACACAAATTAGCCCTCCCCCTCTTGTGTGATATTGAAGTATAAAACATCAATTGGTATCAGAGCAGGTTATCCTTAGAGGCTAACACCTTAGGAACAAATCAAGATGAGTGCACCACCTGGAAACTGGGAAGGGCAATCCACTGCTAGGCCTCCACTCTTTAATGGTCAGTACTATTCTTGGTGGAAGAACAGGATGATAGACCACATCATAAGAGAAGACTATGAACTCTAGGACATAGTCACTGATGGTCCCCTTGCTATTACAAAGAAGAATGCTGAAGGAGTGGACGTGCCAAAGACAAGAGCTGACTACACTACTGAAGATTTGAAGAAATGTGAAAAGAATGCCAAGGCAAAGAAATGACTTGTGTGTGGACTAGGTCCAGATGAGTACAGTAGGATTCAAAGTTGTACCACTGCTCAGGAGATATGAGACACTTTACAAGTGGCCCATGAAGGAACTCCTCAAGTAAAGAGATCAAGAAGAACACTGTTATATTCTCAATATGAGAATTTCACCATGAAAGAAGGAGAAACTATCCAAGAGATGTACACAAGGTTCACAATACTAACAAATGAACTTAAATCTCTTGGAAGAATCATCCTTGAAGAAGACAAGGTTGAGAAAATCTTGACAAGGCTCTTACCAATAACTTGGGAAAGCAAAATCACTGCTATTCAGGAATCAAAAAATATTGCTACTCTCAAGTTGGATGAACTGATTGGAAATCTCACTGCCTATGAACTGAGAAGGCAAACCATGAAAATGGATGCACCCAAAAAGGAAAGGAGTATGGCTCTCAGAATAGCTGAAGGTGTAGATCTAGAGGAGGATGAAATGGCTATGATCACAAGGGATTTCAAGAAGTACCTGATGAGAGGAAATGATTCTTCAAGAGGTACAACCTTTAATAAACTAAGGGCTCCTGAGAAACAGACCAATGATGGCTGCTACAAATGTGGCAAGACTGACCACATAATCAAGAATTGTCCTTAGTGGAAAATCGAATAGAAGAAGGAAAAGGGCTGAATGAAGGAACATGAAGAAGGAATAGGTTCAACCCAAAAGGAACAAAGGATCAACAAAGGCTATGGTTGCTGCTTGGGGAGAAACATCAGATGAGGACTCAGAAGATGAAACTGGAGATGAACAAGCACTTATGGCCATCGGAGAATCAGATGATGAACAAGAGGTAAGTGTGATTCATCTCAAACACAAGATTAAATTTCTATCTAAAGAAAGGTTATCTGAATTATTGTTAGACTTCATTGATGAGTTTGAGGTAATAAACAATGAGAAGGAACAACTGTCTAGGGAGTATGTGATCTTAAGCCAAGTGCAAAAATCTAGAATCAAGGGCTAGTGAGAGTGATAGTAAAATCACTGAGTTGAAGAACCAGGTTCTTAAACTTGACACTAGCATCTTAGAACTTAAATCTGAAAATTTAAAACTGAAATTAAGAACAGGTAAAAAAAAGTCTGATCACACATATATCACCTTAGAAGAAAACTTAGGAAAAATGAAGGATGAGCAATACAAGAAAAATGAACAAATAAGAGTCTTAAAAGAAGACCTAGGAAAGGTAAAGCATGAACTAGACAGAACATGCAAATGGAATAAATCTTCTGATGCACTATCCTGGCTACAAGAGCACCACAATAGCAACAAGAGAGGACTTGGCTATGGGACCCCAGCACCTAAGTGAGATCCCAAAAGCAAGTACATCACACTTCCTGAAAACAAAATCTGCTCACACTGTGGCAAGAATGGTCATTACAAAAGTGAATGTAATGCAAAAGAAAAGGCTAGTCAAAAGAACAAAACCTTTGTTCAAGAGAAAAATAGGCTGCCTGAATGGGCCAAAAGAAAAATTATTTCACCCATTTGCCTATAGAAAGGGACCCAAACTAGTTTGGGTTCCTAAGACTAACCCTTGATTTCGTCTTGCAGGTCCAAGTGAAGGGAAGTAGCCAAATATGGTACATAGATAATGGCTGCTCAAAGCATATGACTGAAAGTAAGAATCAGTTCCTTTCACTTGAGGATCTAAAAGGAGGTAATGTCTCCTTTGGAAATGGGAAGAAATGTGAGATCATTTGGGTTGGAAAGGTAGATAAGACAGACTCACATTCCATTGAGAATGTCTACTTGATAGATGGCTTGAAATATAGCCTAATAAGTGTATCACAACTATGTGGCAGAGGTAACCTGGTAGCATTCACCTCTACCAAATATTTTGTGATTAATCTTACCACTGACAAGATTGTTTTACAGGGAAAAAGAATTAATAATATTTATATTGTAGATTTGTCCACTCTTTCAGAAAATGAACTCACTTGCTTGAGTGTGTTGGACAATGATCCCCTCCTGTGGCACAAAAGACTTGGTCATGCAAGTCTGAATCAACTCAATAAATTAGTCGCCAAGGACCTGGTGATAGGGTTAACTAACATCAAGTTCAAGGAAGACAAAGTTTATGAGGCCTGTGCAAGAGGGAAGCATGTAAGATCATCTTTTAAAAGCAAGAAAATGGTAAGTACAACCAGGGCGATGGAACTGGTTCATATGGATCTATGTGGTCCAATGAGAACATTGAGCAGAGATGGTAAGAAATATGTGATGGTACTTGTTGATGATTACTCTAGGTTTACCTGGGTACTATTTTTAACATCTAAGGATGAAGCATTTGACATGTTTACTGCCTTTGTTAGAAAAACTCAGAAACAACTAGGTAATCAACTTGCATCAATCAGGTTTGATCATGGAACTGAATTTGAAAATGCTAAGTTTGCTGAATTTTGTGATGAACATGGTAGAGATCATAATTTCTTTGCCCTTAGGACTCCTCGACAAAATGGAGTAGTTGAAAGAAAGAATAGGACTCTTGAAGATATGGCTGGGACTATGCTTCTTTCTAGTAAACTACCCCATAGCTTCTGGGTAGAGGCTGTAAATACTGCATGTTACATCATTAATAGATGCATGAGTAGACCTCTGGTAGAGAAGACTCCCTATGAGTTACTTAAAGGGAGAAAACCAAATATATCCTATCTTAGGGCATTTGGATGCAAGTGCTTTGTGCACAATAATGGAAAGGACTCCCTAGGTAAGTTTGATCCCAGAAGTGATGAGGGAGTATTCTTGGAATATTCTTCACATAGCAAAGCTTATAAAGTGTATAACAAAAGAACTTTGTGTGTAGAAGAAAGTGTACATGTAGTTTTTGATAAAACTAACATTCTTTCTGAGAGACAGGAACATGAAGATGAAGATATTGGGCTGGTAAAAGAATTGAGTGAGTCACAGTTCAAGTTAAAGATGCACCAAAAGAAGTAAAAGGTGATGGAACAGGTTATTCCATCTAGAGCAACTTGACAGTGGGAATTGAACAAAGAAGAACTAAAACCAATCCCCTAATGGAACCTGTCCATGAGCATGTTCCTCAGCAACAGAACATGGGAGAAACATCAAACAGAAGCCAGTTGGTTGTGAAACCTTACAAGTATCAAAGTTCTCATCCCATTGAGAACATAATTACTGATCCAATATCTGAAGTTAAAACTAGATCACAATTAAAGAATCTGTGTGCTTTTGTTGCTTTCTTATCTCTTATTGAACCTAAAAATGTTGCTGAGGCTTTGCAGGATGCAAATTGGGTAAATGCAATGCAAGATGAACTCAATCAGTTTGAGAGAAGTCAAGTTTGGCATCTAGTTCCAAGACCCAAGGACAATTCAGTTATTGGCACTAAATGGGTCTTCAGAAACAAGCTTAATGAAGATGGAACAGTTACAAGGAACAAGGCAAGACTGGTGGTCCAAGGTTATAGCCAAGAGAAAGGCATAGATTATGATGAGACCTTTGCTCCAGTTGCAAGACTAGAGGCAATAAGACTCCCCATAGCCTTTGCGGCACACATAGAATTCACTCTTTATCATATGGATGTCAAAAGTGCCTTCCTGAATGGCTACCTAAAAAAAGAAGTGTTTGTCAAACAACCTCCAGGGTTTGAGAGCAAGAAATGTGCGGAACATGTGTACAAATTAGACAAGGCTTTCTATGGACTCAAGCAGGCTCCTAGAGCATGGTATGAACAACTGTCCAAATTCTTGCTTGAACATGGCTACAAGAGAGGTAAAATTGACAGTACTCTATTCCTGAGGGAAAAATATATGTTGATGACATAATTTACTGGGCAACTACTGATAAACTAAGTAAAGATTTTGCCAAATTAATGGGGAATGAGTTTGAAATGAGTATGATGGGTGAGCTTAACTTTTCCTTAGTCTTACAGATCAAACAAAACCCAAATGGAACCATGATCCATCAGCAAAAATATGCAAAAAAGTTGATTAAGAAGTTTAAAATGGACGAATCAAAGGAAATAGACACACCCATTGCAACAGCTACTAAATTAGACGTAGATGAACCTGGTTCATCTGTTGATCGGAAGCTGTATAGGGGTATGATTGGTTCACTTTTTGTATCTTACTGCTAGCAGACCTGACATAGTTTTCAGTGTAGGGCTTTGTGCTCGTTTTCAGGCAAATCCTAAGGAATCTCACTTGACTGCTGTCAAGATGATACTGAGATATTTGAAAGGCACTACTGATCTTTGTCTTTGTTACCCTAAAGGTAGTAATTTTAATCTAGTGGGGTATGTTGATGCTGACTATGCAGGTTTCCTTGTGGGTAGGAAGAGCACCTCAGGTATGGCTCATTTTCTTGGTTCATGTCTTGTATCATGGGCCACTAAAAAGCAGAATTTAGTGGCCTTATCCATTACTGAGGCTGAATGTATTGATGATGCCTCTTGTTGTGCTCAATTGCTGTGGATCAAACAGCAGCTGATAGATTTTGGCATTGAAGTTGGTTGCATTCCTATCTTTTATGATAACACTAGTGCTATAAGTATGACAAAGAACCCAGTTCATAATAAGAGGACTAAGAACATAAATGTTAGATATCACTTCTTAAGGGACAACTATGAGAAATGATTGATTACTATAGAATTCTGTGCTACTAATAAACAAATTGCTGACATCTTTACTAAAGCACTGAGTAGAGAAAGCTTTGAAAGGAACAAGTTAGAATTATGAATGATTAAGATCACCTAATGGGACCAGCTCAGAATGCACAATGAAAAAAATTGAAAAAGAAATCTAGAACTTGTGTAAATATCTAGATTAATTTTTACTCAGCTTCATATTGTAAATAGTATACTCCTGTGACATGTGTTAATATGAGTCACTGATCTCTAACAAAATTTTCTCCATTGTGGTAAATTGAGGCATGATCAAGAGAATTTTAAATGAAGAACCTGGTTCATCAATATTGGTTCATCTGAATGCCAAGGTATGTTTTCTATACTCTGCACAATTAAAAATATAAATATTTAAATCATGAGCAAAGTCCTACCATTGTTCAACACAATAGAAAATCCTATCCGTTTGTTTTTTAACCAGTTACGTCCTCATTAAAATTCTCACCACAAAAAATGCCTAAAATCTAGGGAAGTCTAACCGTTCGTTCAACCTGCAATTTTAGGTTGATTAGACCTCTAATTGACTGCTAAAGCTACCGTTATTCATTAAATGACCCTTTCTCTTTAAATACCTATTATTACCTTCTGCCACCCGCATTATACTAAACCATCAAAAAACCTTTTTCACTCCAAATTGTTTTCTTCTCCAAACGCTTAATTCACAAACTCTATCAAGCCATCAGCTACAATGTCGAACCCTCAAGGTAACCCAGGGACTCCTCCACCACCATCCCTTTCTGGTTCCTCCATACCTCCTCCACCCAGCATAAATCCCTAGCCTAAGAAAAGACGTATTAAATTCTAGCACGATAAACTGTAGCCTCAGATGCATTGTCAAAGAAATTAAACGCACAATTGAAGGTTGCCCAAGCCCAAGATTCTGAGAACTCAGACGATTCATTCAAATCTGCGAGTGAGGGGGAAGGGCCTAGGTCATTTGACTTTGAGAAGACTCAAAACCCCTTTTCTAAGGTAAGTTCTGCTTTGGATGAAAATTTAGAAAATAGGTTTATTTTGGTTGGACCTGTTAGGGATGTAGAAATGCCTGAACTGGAAAGGAGTAGAGGTAAAAAGAAAATTGAAAAGGAAAAAGAGAGAGAGAGAAGAGAGAGGGTGTATGTGGTGATATGAGGGGAAAGGGAAAGGAGTGGTTGGTTCTTCACCCACTTCTGAATTGCCTGTACCAGCTATTTGTGGGGTTACACAGGAAACTGTGGAAGAAAGTGGCATGAAGTCAGGGGCAAGTGGTTCAGGGGAGGCTGATGAGGGGTTAGTTAATCTAAGTTCACAGGGAGATGAACCTGGTTCATCTATTGAAGAGACCCTAGAAAACCTTATAAAGAAAGTAGGTGCCAGTTATGATCCAAAGAAAAGGAGAACTCCCACTCCAAAAGCCCCCAGTGCTGCTAAACCTACCAAGAAACGAAAGGCTTCCTCCCTAACAACTACTGAAACTCCCTTACCAAAGGGAAGAGTCACAAGAAGCAGGGTGAAACAGAGTGAGAGTGACCTACAAAAGGCTTTGGCTGAAAGTAAGAAGAAAAGGATGAATAAAGGAAAATGTAAGGTTGCAGAGTCCTATGAAGCTATTGATGTTGAGGAGATGGAACAGGTCCATCAGGAGGACCATGCAACAATGGAGGTTCAGAACCCCAAGACCAAAAAGTCCAAGACTTCTTCCAAGAAGTCTGCATCTGTGTCTAAGGTTGCTGAACCTTCATTGGCCAAGAGGACAAGGTCTGCAGTGAAAAGCAAACAAGTTAAAGTTTCTGAAGATGAGGAGTGGAGTGGTGAAGAAGAAAGTGAGCCAAGTGGTGAACAAGACAATCTGTCCATGTTTGGCAAAAGAAAAATTTTGAAGGGAAGATTGTTGAAAGACTTAGTGGAACCAGGAATGGTTCGTTCGGTTGATGTTCTAGCTGTTCAGGGCAAGAAGGACATGGTCCTTCAGATGGACGGAAGGTTAGCCAGGAATGAGATCATTGAATTCATGGTAAATGCTGAGGTCAAAGAAGGCAGAGTCACCATCCAAGTAAAAGAAGTTCAAGTGACATTTGATGCAGAGAAGCTGGGAGAGATTCTAGACATCCCTGCTGAGGGATATATTGATTACACCAGACAGAGATGGCCAAGTCTGGATTCCCTTCCTCATGCCCTTGAAATCACTAGGAGATTCTGTAATGTTAAAGAAGTGAATGAGGCCAAGTTTGTGCACAAGAGTGAGATGAAGCCACAACACAAAGTTATTTTTGAGTTTGTCAACAAGTGCCTACTACCCAGGCAGGAGAGAAGGCATATTGAAAATTATATGGACTTAGTTCTGATGGAGTGCCTTGAAAGTGGAAGGCGAATTAACTGGCCTACATTCATCATTAAGCTACTGGATAGGGTTATAAATGGCTCCAAGACTCATGCCACCCCCTATGGCTTTATTCTGACTACGGTTCTGAAAAGGTGCAATGTGCCTCTGAAGAAATGGGAAATGGCCACAAGCAAGGATTACTTTGGCATTAACACTCTGTTTTCTTGTGACTATTGAGTCAATGCCATTTCAAATGAACTTGGTTCATCCAAGAAGACACCTATCAACAGTAAAGTCAGGGCTCTTGTTCAGGAAAGTGAGGCCAAGGATGTTGAGATAGCTAGGCTAAAGTCTCGCTTAGCAGAGGTTGAATCTGAGAGGGATGCTCTCAGAACTGAGCTTACTAAGGAAAAGGAGAAGAATGATGGGATTCTTCACAATATGTTGAATCTTCTCCAAGCCCAAAACCAACCCTCTAGCTCCCCCAAGCCTTAGAAATTCTAGCCTTTATCTCCTGAACCTATCTAGTACCTTCAGTGACCCGGATTAGGGATTTTTCTTTCTTTTTGCTCATGTTTTGAATATTTTTTGCTTTCTGGTTGTGGATTGTGGTAGCAACATATCTTCTATCAATGATATCTACTGTTTTTGCTCTTGTTGAATGTTAATATTTCCTTGATAGTTTAAATATATTTTCTTAATTACTGATGATTAATCCATGATTGCACTTGCAGTTGCCCCAGTGGCCATGAGTACTTATTAAAAATTTGGGACTCACACTTTGTGTATGCAACTTTTCAATGATGCCAAAAGAGTGAAGAGATATTGTGCTTTATATATTCTGAATAAGTGATGTTTATAACCTAATTAACATGGTCCTTGATGATACGTGAATTTTTCTCCACTTTGTATTGATGGTTAAGCTGAGTTCTTACAAGGTCTAAGTGAGTAAAAAAACACAGAGTTTGTCATCATCAAAAAGGAGGAATTTGTTGGCCCAAGTAAATGTGAAGTTTTGAAGACGGACAAAAGAACTCAGACATGGACCAGGTCCATCTTGTGAAGCACAGTCGTGATCAACCTAAACATGTGAGATGCACGTGAAGGAGATAAATCTAACTTATCAGAAGTAATATCTCCTGATCTGATCGAAAAGGTTGCATATTGGATAAGGAGAGAAAGACTCCTTATACGAAGAGAACAGAGTTTAGGAAAAGGATAGAATTAGAGTATGAGATCAACTAGAACTCTTCTACCATAGAAGAGTAGCATATGTATCCCAATCAATCACTAATTACTAACCTCTTAAATATAAGTGTTATTCTCTTTTATAGGTAATGCACATAAGCAGAAGTAAAATGTGAATTGAGAGCAAAATAGCAAGGCAATTTTGCAAGCAATTTATGTGTGATTCAAGAGTGCAATCCTGAAGCTACTTGAACCAGATAGAAGAACTAGTTCCAAGTGTCTATCTTTTACTTCTAGTTCAATTGTAGTAGGTGATTTTATATTGTACTTTTCAGCTTTTATAGAAGCGATTGTATTAGGTACTTAGAGTTTTCAAGTTAGAGTTAACCTAAAGTTGTCGCTATAGTTGAGGTTGTGTGCCACAACGGGATTAGAGTTAAGCCTAGGTTTACGAAAGAGTTTTTGTAAATGCAGTTTTTGGCTCAGTGATTTTAGTGGAAGTTTGGGAAAATCCTACTGAGTAGTAGGTCATGATTTTTCACCTTTTGAGCCAGGTGTTTTCCACGTAAAAATCTATGTGTTCTTTATTTTCTTTACTTATTATTCTGCAAACAGTAGTAGTTGGAACACATAGAAGAACCAGGTCCTTCTATAATCAAGTTAAGCGAAAATTGGATACTGCACAAATCCCCCTCCCCCCTCTTGTGTTGTATTGAAGTATAAAACATCACCTTGTAATCCCAATACATTTAAGAGTTTGAGTGCTACCGCCAAGAAGTATGTTGAGATGATTGGATTTCTCTGCTCTTAAGGAGGTTTGAAAAGAAAAAACTTTTTGTCGAGAGTATTTTACCTTTTTAGTATATTTATCCAGCTTGAATCTGAATTAGTCACACCATCAAGTGCACAGATAGCCATTTTAATGGAAGCTATTAAGAGATTAGTTGCAGGGGCGGCCCTTCCATAAAGCAAGTAAAGCAACTGCTTTAGGCCCCATATTTATGGGGGCCCATTTTTGTTATATCTAATAGGCTATGTATAAGTTTAAAAAAAGGTTATGTGAAGTGAAAAATTTTGATTTCTTTCTTTAACAAGTATAGAGAAGAAAGATTTGCAACTGCTATGATTTCTGCTAAGAAACACTTGAATCGAACTTGAATTTTGTAAGAAACGTATGATATTTAGGAAGAAACAATTTGATGAGAATGTTGATAATAAAATCTCAAAATCTTTCGAAGAGTCCTTTGAAGGTGATTACTTTATATATATTAGACTAGGCTATTCTTTTTTACTTCAAAATAGATTTGAACAATTCGAAGCATATAAAAATATTTTTGGTTTTTATTTAGCAGTAAAACTTAAGATCACTAGATGATGAAAATTTGAAAAATTATTGTCTTGATCTTGAATGTTCCTTAAAGTATAATAATTAGTTTGATATTGATGGTTTAAATTTATTTTCAAAATTAAAAATATTAAGAAAAATAGTACAATATAATTAGAAGATAACAGTTTAATTGATACACTCGGTCAAATAAAAAAATTGATTCTTTTTCTAATGCCTATATTACTTATGGAATAATGTTAATAACTCTTTTTTTTCGTCGTTTCAGTGGAAAGAAATTTTTAAAATTGATAAAATCTCACAAAGATCAACAATGTCTCAATAAAGGTTAAATGGATTAGCTATATTGTCAATTAAAAAAAATTATTAGGAGATATTGATTATAAGAAAATTATTAATAACTTTGTATTTAAGAAACGCTAGAAAAATAGCTCTTCAAATAAATAAATAATTTTTTTTTAAAAAGAAAAAAAGTTAAGGCCCCTCATTAAGTTTGGCTTTAGACCATAAAACTCGTCGGGCCGCCCCTGATTAGTCGGTACTTATTTTATCATAAAATTTTAAACTAAAAATCTTAAGTTCAGGACAACTCAGAACATTTGAAAAAAAAATGAAATTTCGAACTAATTTCTAAATAGAAGCCATTTAGAATGGCTACGTGGTGTTATTTCTGCCCACACATATTCAAGAGTTCTTTTCTTTGTAAACCCAATATATTCAAGAGTTTAATTGTTATATCACCAAGAAGTATGCTAAGATGATTGGATTTCTCCACTCTTAAGGAGATTTGAAAATAAAAAGCTTTTTGTGGAGAGTGTTTTACCTTTTTAGAGCATTTATCTGACTTGAATCCGAATTATTCACACCATCAAGTACACAAATAATCATTCTAAGGGATTCTATTTAGTGAATAGCCCGAACTTATACAATTCAGAACATCTAAAAAATCAAAATTTGGGACGCATGGACTAATTCCCAAATAGCAGCGTTTTAGAGTAGATATATGGTGTCATTTCTACTTGGATTATAGATACTCCTACATATAATAAACATAAATCTTATAAACTTTTTGACCAATGGTGAGGTGAGGTAGCCAATTGCGTATACTGTGGTCCGCAGCAGCAGTAACTGCACTTAAATCCCCGCGGCCCTTCTCTCTTCTTGAATATATATATAATAATACTGTTTTCTCTCTTTTTCAGTCTCACTGTCTCCCATCTTTCTCTCTCCTTTATATCTCTGTTTCTTTCCCTGTCCATTTTCCAGCTACATAGTCGATGCAAATTAAATATACAATCAATAAAACATCCATATCAAGAAACAAACACCAATACTAAAAACTGAGGTGGTCTCCTAAACTTTCCTTTTCACTTCCCATAGGTACTTACTGGGAATGTATATATAACTACTTCTGATTAAATTTATTGCTTTCTTTTTCTTTTTATATATGCATTATCTCCAAAAAAAAATCATATACTACATATCCATGCATCAAAGGGTATAAAAAGCTTTCTTTTAATTTTCTGTTTTAATCATATATGCACAGTTTTCTCTTTTTCCTTTTCTTGATCAAGTAATTTGAAACAAATTAAGGTGGTGTTGGGATTGTGACGTTTGTGTATTCACATGGCTTAGTACTATGTTGTCTTTTTCTTTGTTAGTATATTTGAAGATCCCACACTCGGGTATTGTGTTTTTGTTGTTTTATACTATATGTTGCAGCATGTCCTCTCCCTAAAAGCATAGTACTTTATTAGCTTGAAAATTTAAACAAAATATATGATATCATGTTTGGTTTGCACTATGAATCTTATCAATGCTTCTACTGAAAATTCTACAGTTTTTGATTGAGGATGTTAATTAATGAGGAGAATTTTTGGTCTGCAGATAGATGCGATGCTGAGAAATGGTCAACTTAATTAGAGGCTCTTTTAATTTAGCTGCCTGAAAAGGATGCCAGTTATTCAGAAATGGTTTGCACTGAGAATGAATTATTGGGGTGGAATGATTTCCCAAAAGGACTTAGAGTTCTTCTTCTTGATAAAGACTGCAATTCTGCCTCTGAGATGAGATCAAGACTTGAGCAAATGAACTATATTGGTAAGATCTCCTTTCTTTCTTTTTGTTAATTTACTTTTCTTCCTGTTTTTTTCCTTTGATCTGCAATCATTTCCATCTTTTTTCCTTTAAACTTTTGAAAGACAGCCAGCAGTTACCCCTACTGTTTACTGGCTTAGTAACCGGTGATTTACCATTCTCTACAAAATTTCAGTTTAGTGTTGTAGCTATCAGTGTGATTGATTTGAAAAGTAACAAAGGCTTTTGGTAGTCTTCCTTCATTTTGCGAATTAGCTTGCGACATCTCATCTTATTTATGGCCTCAACTTGTTAATTTGTAGTCCTCAACTTGCTACTCATCCCCAGCAATACTGTCTGATAAGGCAAAGACTAGATGAGAGAGCCTCTAAAACGCCTTTGAGGCGGCCATATGTGCATAAGTCTCATGGGGCTAATGCTGACAATTCGCCCTTATGCACGCTGTCTCCGATATTTGTCATGATGCTCCAATTGATCTGAGCAAAGTTTTAATGACTGGACTTGATCCTGTTTGGAACATTCCATCTGTTGCAATGCTTCATTTACACACACACACACATATATATATATAATCTTCATAGATGTGACAAAATCATTCATGTCCTTGCAGTTTACGTGTTCTGTGATGAGAATGAAGCTTTCTCTGCAATCTCAAGCAAGTCGGAAGTATTCCATCTAGCCATTGTAGAGGTAAAGCTTTTTTCTTTCTTTTTTTCTACACTAGGAACTTTTACCCTTCAACTTCATATTGTTTTCATGTAGACAATTAAGCTTGGGTTGTGATATATTTTTGTTTTATGGAGAAACAGATTTTCTTAAGTTATTATATGCTGCAACTAAAACAGCTTTAGTGCTCCTTGTCCATTTTCACTTTATAGTGGTTTATTACCAGAAAGTGAAGCAATGCCAATGTTTTCTTACTGTTTATGTATGTGTCTGTAAATTGTCAACAGGTAACTGCGGGCAACAACGATGGGGGTCTCAAATTTCTCGAAATTGTTAAAGATCTGCCAACTATAAGTAAGTGCTTCTGTATTGTAATTAGAGGCATACTTCAGAAGTCTAAACTCCTATATATACTAGCAAGCCTTGTGGTTACCAACCGTTATAAGTGAAGTTGTATCTTTGTCCCAAATCTTGTTCTTGGAATTCATACTTACTTAAGTTAGATCTAGTGTTAAGTTCACAGCTTTTTTATCTTTCATTTTTTTAAGTGATTCTAGATTCATAAAATAATATTGTAAAAAAGAGCCGCAGGGTCCGGGAAGGGCCACACACCACGGGGTGTGATATAGACAGCTTACCCTGATACAAGCATTAATAGCTATTTCCACAGCTCAAACCCAGCCTACCATAAAACAATATTGTGAAAAGCACAAATTATCTCTGCTTAGAAATATCATGAAACAATAAAACTTAGAAACTTTACTTGCTCTTGAGAGTGAAATATTTCTGATAGAACTTCTTTAATCCTTTTTTTCCAGTGGTTTCAAGTATTCACTCCATTAGCACCATGATGAAGTGTATAGCGGTGAGATCTCGTGGCTCACATTTTCATTTGATACAATTTTTTGGGGGTAATAAAGTGAAATTATTGAACTATATCAAAATGAATTTTGATGTTTTGCAGCTTGGTGCAGTTGAGTTCCTTCAGAAACCATTATCAGATGATAAACTAAGAAATATATGGCAGCATGTAGTTCACAAGGTTCTTCCTAAACTTCATTCAGACTGTTGAGCTTATTATATGTGGAGGAAAATCTGACTTTTATTAGCTGGAACAGGCATTTAATTCTGGAGGAAAGAATGTCTCTGAGTCGCTTAAGCCGGTCAAAGAATCTCTTTTGTCCATGCTAGAGCTCCAACCAGTTAAGAGTGAAGCAGATAATGAAAATTCTAATGGAGTTTTGACCACAGTGGTGGAAAACCAAAAAGAATTACCACCATACTGTGATAAATATCCAGCTCCTTCAACTCCACAACAGAAACAAGGAGTAAGGTCAGTGGACGATGGCGATTTCCAAGATCATACTATCTTGTCAACTGAACAAGATAGTGGGGTGAATGAAGGGGACACAAAATCTGTTGAAACTACTTGTTGCGATTCTGTTGCTGAGACTACTGTCCTGGCGGATTCTCCAGGGCGACTAGGAGAGGCTATCACAAAAGAGGAGCATGATTTTGCTGCTGATCAGAAGATGGAGGATCACATTGCTACTTGTTCACAAAATAATGACTGCCCGGGCAATAGCAGTACTCATTCTGCTGACTCTAGTAAAGCATCTGGTCTCCATAGATCAAGTGGGACGAAAGCTAATAAGAAGAAGATGAAGGTAAGATGGAACAAGTGCTGACTAACTCTATGACTGACAATAGTAGTAATAATGTATTGGGTGACCTTGACTGCTAGTAACAACAACAACAACGACAAACCCAGTGAAATCTCACAAGTGGAGTCTGGGGAGAGTAGTGTGTACGCAGACTTTACCCTTACCTTAAGAAGGTAGAGAGTCTTTTTTAAGGTAGACCCTGACGCAAGATGACCTTGACTGCTAGTGTTAAGCAATAAACAGAATTTGATATTTTGCAATCAGAATAGGGTCCAAGTAAAGTTTAGCTTGTGCTTTTTTAGCATTATGTAGTTAACTAGAATCCTGGTTTATTTTGGATCAGTTGTTTTCGGGAGTAAGCTTTTGTCTCTCCTTTGGATCCAGGTAGACTGGACACCTGAACTACACAAGAAATTTGTTAAAGCAGTAGAGCAACTCGGTATAGATCAAGCCATTCCTTCTCGAATACTGGAGCTGATGAAAGTAGAAGGTTTGACGAGACATAATGTAGCTAGCCATCTCCAGGTTGGCTGAGTTCTGTTCTTTGATAATTTAATACTAGTATCTTTTTCTTTTAAATCAAGCTTTTCAATGCGTGAAAATGAATGCAAAAGCAAGCGTTGCCTGCTGGATAGAAGGGAGCAGATACATAACCTCATAATGCAATAAATTTAATAAGGAGCAAAAAGAAGTCCTAACTTGACTAAACCATGGTCCGTTTGGTAGGATGAGAAACATGCTGAAAATTTATTTCACCAAAAATGTTCTGATTTGGGCATGGAAACATCAGTAAACATCGTCATATCCAGTCTGTTTTGCCCGTCAAGTCAAGTATTTTGGAGTCATCTTAAACAGTTTTTACGGATATTTTGTTCAGCTCAAGAACAGTATCGCCTTTTGAATTCCATGCAGAAATTTAGAATGCAACGGAGGCAAATTTTGCCAAAGGAAGATGAGAAAAGATGGCCTCGTCCTCAACCTAGAGATTCAGTACAGAGGAGCTACTATCCACATAAAGCTGTCATGGCCTTCCCAACATATCATTCAAATCATGCACCCGCTTCTGGTCAATTCTATCCTGCCTGGGTACCACCAGGTAACTACCCAAATGGTGCACATATGTGGGGTTCGCCTTACTATCCTGGATGGCGACCGTCTGAGACTTGGCACCGGACGCCTCATCCAGGGGTAATTTTTCCATCCCTAACTAAATTATTTCTGTTTAGCTGAAAGTAAGTGTTTTACTGAATTCGGAGTTCAAAGAACTAAAAAAATCTGTTATTTGATGATCTGCAGCTATGTGCTGATGTATGGGGTTGCCCTGTTACGCCTCCATCTTTCGGATCATGTCCACCGTATCCTCAGGTAAATGCGTAGGTGCTACTATCTTCTTTGAATGTTTGTGTTCAATTCAGCAGTATAAACTGGCTGTTCTATGTGAGTGACCACTTGGACTATGTTCATAAATCATAACTCTGCACCATTGGTTGGAATTTGCAGAATGCATCTGGATTACACAGGGCTGCGGGAATACAGAATAGATATAGCATACTAGAGAAATCACTTGATCTTCAGCCGGTAAGTTTGGCCAGTTACTATAGTCAGGGTTTTATATATTCTCTAGATTTAAATTTCGGATATTGGGAGTTCTCTATTGTTAGTATACAAGGAGAAACTTGCACTTGCGAAATACTGTATATGTTTTCCACTTTTGCAATTAGAGAACAAAAATCAATAAACAAATATATTTCAGTTTAGCCTTGTGAGTTCTCTTGCTAGTAGTGCTTGCTGAACAAAGGAATGCAATGAACAAGAGGTTTTAGGTTCATATGCATTGTCGCTCTTCTTTTCTATTCCCAATAAAGCAAGAAGAAAAACAAAAAAACCTAGTATCCGCATTGAGCGGATAATATATAATTTTAAATATAAATACTCTTACCAAAATTTCTGACTTCGAATTAGGAAGAGAGTTGAGTACTTTGCGCGAATTATTCTACAAACTCACAAAAATGTTTGACGTACTAGTACTAAATATTTTAACACATTCATAATGAATTCACGTACCATGGATGGTGTTTGTTATAAAAATTTCTCTGAAATGCTATGTTGGGGTTTTGCAGGCCGAGGAGGTGATAGATAAGGTAGTGAAGGAGGCAATAAACAAGCCATGGTTGCCTCTCCCCTTAGGCCTAAAACCTCCTTCCACAGAGAGTGTTCTCGACGCGCTCTCCAAACAAGGCATCTCCACCGTCCCTCCACGCATCACTGGCTCTCTCCGCCCCCATTGACATGGTTATTGCCACGCAACGGAGGCGCGTAGTTACAAGCTCCAATCAGACAAACCAAGCGCGTGGCGCTGACTAGACCTGACAGAAAGATCATTTTACTGATCCGATAAAGGACTTTGCTCGTGTGCTGTTTCCTTTTTTTGTTGTGCGGCACAGAATGGGCCACGTTTATGGCTTTGATTAGGCACGAGAAATGTTAGAAATTCTTGTAAATAGTAGATCCCAAAAAGTAGCGTCATCTTTGTAGCCAAATTCGGGATATTGGGCTGTTGAGTGGGCCATGTCGATTGCCGTTGGAATAATGGATTGGGTTAATCTTTGGGATTAAACTTTTCAATAATCTTTAATACTCCGTAATAATAAAAAAAGAACATCAAATGCGAATTTGGACAACATTTATCCATCACACGTAAATACTTTTATGATGATGGGAACAGTATAAAGACTAACTACTTTAGGGAGACTAAGGTATTTTTCTTGATATTCATGATTAGTAGTTGTAGCTCTCAATTTTCTTAGCAAACAAACAAGGAACGCTTCTTTTTTAAATTTCTTTTCTTTAACAAGAAAAACTTCTTAGTATACAGATGCTGTCCAAATAATTTACATAACATTCAGTCATTCACAATAATCTGCCGGCGAGTGATAGCTCTCAATTTTATATCAAAACTTATTAAGTTTGATTGTCCAAATAGTTTCTCACTAAAGGGTAAGTGTTTTTAGCATTCATAATAATTTGCTGCCGAGTGATAGCCAAGCATTTGTTTGAAAACGTCATGAGTCGTGGTCAGTCCACTATGTACTCCTACCAAATTATTAACAAATTCTGTTGTTGTGGAGTACAAGAACATTTGGCCCAGGACGCAAGACTTTGACACTATGTGGTTGGAGTTATTCAACAATCGAATGTTTCTTCAGTTTTAAACTGTCACTACGTGACCCTATTTGATCGGGCACGAAATTTAAGAAAAAGATAAAATTTTGAAATTTGTGATTTAAACATTGTCATAATATTCTTGTGGCCAAAAGAACTTGTTCTTAAGAGACAGTTTCAGTTGTTTTTTCAGTAAACTAAAATGGAGAGAGTAACAGATTTTCGCCCAATTTTTTTGACCCTCCAAAAACCTGTATTGACCTACCTATAGAGCCCTATTGCTTCATCTATATGGTTAAGTGTGTGCGTCTGCAAAGAAATACAAGTGTGAAAATACTATAGAAGATTTGTTCACTCTGTTGGCAGCTACAAAGCCATTCCCTTATCCAAAGGTTAGAGAAACAACAACAACCCAGTATAGTCCCACAAGTGGGGTCTGGGGAGGGTAGTGTGTATGCAGACCTTACCTCTACCCCGATGGGGTAGAGAGGATGTTTCCGATAGACCCTCGGTTCAAGAAGACGAAAAGACAAAAAGAAAAAATATATAAGTACCAACATGGAAATAATAACAACACAAGAACCAGTAAATAGATGAAAGGCAGAAATAATGACCAGTAAATAATGCCCGGCACTATGCAAACGGATGAGTAGCCAAAGGGTAGAGAAAGTAGAAGGAATTTCATGCAAGTGGAAGATCCAGTGAAATAAGGGAGAAAGATTCTGAAAAAAAAAAGTTGCATGAACAAGCTAAACACGCGAGTTAGTCAGCGTAAATGAGGGGTTGTACTCCTACCTACTGGAAAATGCTACTCACAGAAGAATCATCATGCACGCGCCAAATTGTTTCACCAAGAAGGTTTGCAACTGAAAGAACAGTCAGCTGTGGGAAATAGTTTTTGTCCATCACTGGAATTGTGTTTGTAGTGATAACCTCTTGAAATAGGCCACTCGACAACCTTTCAACTGCTGGGGGGCTGTCATCACAAAATAAGCAACAGTTGATTAATAAAGGCAACAGCAAGCGATATGCATTATGACTAAATTACTAACCAGTCTAAAGAATTTATCAGAAATGTTGAAAGCCAGAGAAAGAGAGCAATAGCATTTGTATGCAGTAGACACAAAAGCGCCATCATAAGTCTAGTCTTGACATCAATGTTGTACAAGTCTAACACAAGATAGACCTCCCATAATGTCCAATTCACCTAAATTTGCTTTGAACGATATGGATGATGTTCAAGAGAAGATATTTACATGATGGTTTGAACTTACTCCCATATGGGATTCTCTACATCTAGTAATCATTTATCTAATCTTTGAAACTACAAAAGACTACTACACCAGTTTTTCTCTTGTATTAGGTAATGCTGGATAATCTCGCACCAATTATCAGTTCTAACTCCACAACACTTGGACGGAAGATTAATATGTCAGTTTGAAAAAGTATGGTGATTCCATATTTGCACAGGGATCAACCATGCTCCCATTCCATAATTACTGTTGCAATAAAACCGGAATTTAACCATGATTCATGGACAACCAAAAGGATAGAACAATTTTCACACAGCAACTGTCATGTTTCATGTTAAAACATCATATACAATCACGTGCGTAAAAATGGATCCATATTTACCAAAACGACAACGCTGCTGAAAGCTTACTCCAAAATATATCTAAGATTTTTACATATTTGTACAAAAGCAAAGTAACGTTACCTAAAAACAGCATGTGAACAGCATGCATAAACTTCCCTTGCTCCCACATCATGCAGAAGTTCTGCACCTTTGGCAATAGTCCCTAAGAGCAAGAGCAACAGAAACATAAGGAAATTTATGTAAAAACTGCGGTGGAAGTTCTTGTTGAGACACTTCACAATCTTAAGAGTGACGATAATAGAAGGTAACATATTTCCACGCAACGAATAAAGAAGGACGCTCAAATCACTACAGTTGACATTAACATCTCTTCGAAAAGGTAGAAGAGAAAATCAGGACCAGTTAGTGGCTAGCCAGAGTGTCCGATATATGTAATCTAGCCCACCTGCTGTGTCAATCATGTCATCCAACATGACTGCAACTTTTCCTTTAACATCACCAATCAGGTTCATAACCTGTAAGCAACAAAAAGACATGGAGTCAAGGACACAATAGGATGCATGAAAAGCAACCAAAAAAATGAAACTGATCCTAGAACTTAAACATGTTCATCGCATTTTATTGCTTTGTCTAGTACTATGAAAACTCTTCGACTCATGTTCTTTGTATTCATAGACTATGAAGCATGGGTGCTACTGGCTTCTGCCTATTTATGTGGATAGTTATTTCTTATTTTAGAAGGTGAAAGTGGTAAAACATAAATAAAAATTTGGTAGATGATTCACACGCATGAGAGCAAACGATACATGAAAATATAGAACCAAATAGAGGTGGAAGGTATAGAACCATTGTAGACAAATGCAGACAACAACTAAAAGACCACTATACGATAATTATTTGATGTTTTAATCTCATTAAGTATTTGGCTTAGATCAGGTATACTGCCAGAGATCACTGCGGCAGCAGTCCTTACATCACACAATTTATTCTGTGAAGATTTTGTTTAGTTTCTTTACATACATGAGATGAACCCAAGTTAGATATACACAAGGATAAACATAATTAAGACGAAAGATTTCTTTCAATAGATGGGAAACAATCACTTGAAGTTTAAAGATTATATTGCTCAACTACATGAAATACTTTAGGGAAGAAACTTTATTGCAGCCACTATCGAATTACCAGTCATAAAGATCTTTTACAGAGCATTTACCATGGGACCCAAACTCAATGGCAAGGGAGGGCCCCCAAAAGATCAGCGGGGAGCTTTTCTACCTTCCTTTACTCCCTAAAAAAGTGGAAAAAGAACAGAATTAGGAGTGAAAGGGCTTCAAGAACTCAGGAATTCCACCCAAAAGAAACTTGCTTGGCTTGTCCATAACTTGGCTAGGTCGATACCGGGGACTAAAGTATGATATAGTGGTGGAGCTACATCCCCACATGTTTTTTTAAAAGGTAAGTATTTTAATTGATAGCATCCAGAGGATGCAACACAAAATGCAATTAAGATTAGCTCCAGTGCATATTAGTTGAATTTGTGCAAATTGCACCAGCAAAAGAGGTTAGTCAAACACCTAGCTTTCAGAGAGTGGTTGCGAGTTAGAAATCCATCAAAACACCTGCGATTTCTTTATATCCAGATGCACCACAAAAATACAGGCAGGAAACATTAGCCAGATTTTCTTCACTGGCTTTCTAACTCTCCAAAGACCCCAGCTTGTATAGGCATCTCTAACAAGTGTAAGACCAACACTTTGGTCTCAAGCCAAATCAGACTTGAAAAGGTTTTGTCTCACCTATTTTCTTTTCCCATACTTACCTGGAAAAGGAATACCAAGCACACTGATGTAACTGAGATACATCTACCTCATATATTTATTAACTTAAGAAACCGAATGCCACAGGAGATAAAAACTGTATTAAGTGTGAAATCGCAAACTCCAGCTCTGAAAATACCTCAGCAAGATTGTGGCCCTGGCGTCTTTTATCGACAATGGCTAAAGGTGCATCAGACAACTTTTTTGCAAATGCACGTGCTCTAGCAACTCCTCCAACATCAGGAGAGACCACAACCAGATCATTGGAAGAAATCTTCTTGCTAGCAAGGTAATCGAGGATAACAGGCTAGCTTGAACAAAAAAGGCAAATTGCCTATCAGCTAAATAAATTTGCAGTTCTTAATGATACTGACATACTGAAAGATTACCTGACAGTGCACGTGGTCCACTGGAATGTCAAAATAGCCCATGGATTGCCCAGAGTGAAGATCACAAGCAAGAACACGATCTGCACCTCCTTTCGTTATCATATTTGCAACCAATTTGGCAGCAATGGATTGACGACCTTGTGTCTGAAGCCATATAAAATATGGTAAATAAAAACCTACTTAAAATGTCCCTTTTGTTAATTATTTATTTATGTCAAAGACCAGAAGATGTAAACATTGATTTCTTTTCTTTTCAACAAGTGATAACTCCTTGGAGTCAAAAAATATGAAAACTAAATACACCAAACATAAAAGCTGCACACAAAGAAACTTGCCTTCCTATCGGCTCTGGCATATCCAAAATATGGAATCACCGCGGTGATTCTTTTGGCTGAAGCCCTTCGGCATGCATCTACCATCACCAAAAGCTCCATGAGGTTTTCATTGGCTGGAGGGCAAGTCGGCTGAATCAAGAAAACATCACAGCCTCGAACACTCTCCTGCAACTGGACATAAATTTCACCATCAGCAAAGCGCTTGATGTTGATCTTTCCCAGTTCAAGCCCCATGTTCCAAGCAGTTTCCTAAGCGACAAAAAAAAGACTGCATCAGCTGAGAAAAGAAGTATGGCGTAAAAGTTGAAAGTATTTAAATGGATTTCAGAGCTCGAATAACAATTCATGCAGCAACTGGGCATTTTAGACATAGATAAGGATGGTGGCAACCTTGGGAAAAAGAAAAACGAAGAAATACTACTCAATTATCCTTGTTTTTTGTCATCCATCATCCTTTTTCACTGGCCTTCCTGTTTACTTTTTATATTTTCAATTTTCATCACCTTGATATATAGGAGTCCGGAAAATTAAGACCAGAAAGAAGAGAGGGGAGGGGGCTGTTTGCGCTAATCCTTAACATTATTAAGCTGAAACTAAAATGCATTTCTACTCCACTTCGCATACAATCTTTACAAGACTGGCAATTGAGTATTAAATATATCAGTTAATTAAAAAGAATTTACTTCATGAGGAAAGAGAAATTGAAGCAACAGTGTCCACCCTGAAACATACACCTAACACCATCTTCTGTAATAACAAACTATATCCACGTAGGCACAATGGAATAAGCTCAAGGGAAAGAAAAATATACAGTTTCAGGGAGTCCTCCACGATTTGGTTACCATTTCCTCGTGTGACAAGTCCAAATTATGTGTATTTGGTTGACACATTAGATGATGACAAACTTAAGCTACTAAGACCTCATATATCCCCCACCACTATACCCACCCCACACACACGAAAAAAGAAAAGAAGGAGAAACAACAAAGTCTGCAAATAACTTACTCCAAATGTTCCAATGTATAAGACACTCTTTCCATATAGGAAGCTCCAAAATGTTTAGCATTCTATTTCTATACCACTTTTCAGAATTTAAATTGGTCTTAGATGAGCTTATTAAGTGGCGCGACATGGTCACTGATAATTCATATAACCGATCCGAACATGAGTTTGGAATTGACGTGTAGCTTTTTCCAGGATTCAAATTCATAAGACTATTCACACTTAATTGTAAGAAAGTTGTCTTGAAAGACCTACTATTTCTTGGAATCCATGCAGAATTAGCTAAAGATAGGGGGGAACAATGAAAGAAAAAGCTCTATATAGGTGTATATCAACTAGTTGGGAATAAGTTTGTCATGTTAGCACGTTTATATAGCTCTGATGCTTAATTTACTAGGAGAATCTTAACCTTTTAAATATATATATGTTACTTTTACTTCTATTTGGTATGATTATGGATGATATGAGTTTAAATGGAGAAACATGGTCAGTGAGGATTCAGACAGCAACTTGATTGGTACTGAGGCGTAATAATTGTTGTTATATTCACATTTTAACTTTGATGTGATGTTTCCCTCTTTTTCGACCACATATATGTGAAGTTAACTTCTTAAACATCATGCCCAGTCAAACAATGCCACAGAAAATGAAACTGAGCGAGTTTATACTTCCACCCTTGTCCTTACGAAGCTCCATCATCAAAGCACATGATAATATGTAACTATTCGGGTGGGGAAGAGGTTGGGATACTACTTGATATAAGTCACCATATCAACTTAGAATCTTGGAAAATATTGAATGTAAATGCTAACCTTTCATTGTTAAAAAATTTACAGAGAACATTTAAGAGTATCCCAGTGTCATTCAAGAGAATCGGGATAATGTTACACAAAAGTAAAGTGGGAGATCACTAACGGTAGACAGAAAGGCCTTATAGTGACATCAAAGACAATGTTAGTATATGACATTACTGATAACTAGGCATCCCCCAAGTCCCTCATATATAGAATTATTTACCTGAGAAAGTGAAGGATTTGCAGTTCCGGAAAATATCTTCAGCTTGGTGTTGTTACTTGTAACTGCATTCTGTAAGCGTTTGGCTTGCAAGAATGCTGGAAGTGTCTCATCATTAATGATTGGAATAATAGGCTTCTCATCCACTGGTTTATTGATTTCACAATTCTAAGACAAAAAAAAGGACAAGCATTAATAAAACAAACAAGTTTAGTTTGCCTAAGCTCCAAAGACTTTGAACCAACCAAATAGGACATTTGACAAAGTGAAGAAAAAGAAAGTCTTTTTGCCTTCAAAGAGATAGATCTCTTGTCTCTTATTCCAAACAGGGAGTAACTATAAGCAATTCAGTAAAAGCTTTTATTCCAAGAATGGCAGTAATCAGAGTACAAAAGCATAACAAACTAATCATTAATATATCATAGTAATCTTTTAGAGATATTTGTAGGTGCTTTAAAAGTTAATATAAGGTACACTAAATCACAGTTTTTTTAATGCAAATACTTTCTATGCAAGAAAAAAGTTGTTGGAGTCTTCAAGTAGTGATAGTATGACGCTTTTAGGAAAGAATGAGTAAAGTAGAGAAGCATAATTAATACTAATAAAAATAGAGGGTGGTGGAAAACTAGAAATTACATGTACACATCCTAATCATTTGTCATAACTTATAAACAATAACCAAACAAGAAACTGTGAGAAAAAAGATTGATTTCATTACATCTCCTCCATCCAAAAGATCAATAACCAAATTAGTTTAACTGAAAGTGGTGAGGAAATTCTGCCTCAAGTCAATGACTGACTGATGAATAGCGACATAGGAGTAGTACATATATATGACTTAATTGTACCCCTGACAAACAAATGAGAGAAGCAAATACAAAAAGGAGGAAGGTAATTAATTAGTACTTACTACGTAGCTGGGAAGGCGGGTTCGTTTGGGAAAGAAGGCTGAGTATCTGAGAGAGGAGCAAGAAGAAGAGAAGAGACAAGTAGAGGATGAAGAAGAGAGGGAAGTTGAATAAGACGATGGCAAAGTCAAAGAAGCCATCAAAACCAGAAACGGATTGGCAGTTGAGAGTTGAGGAAGAAATTAAAGAGGTCGAGGCGCCGAGTTTTTGCTTCTCTTATTTGTGTGGGGCTGCTTTTGTTGTCAGATGATTTTGTCTCCTAGGTTTGATAGTGACAACAATCTTTCTTCTATATAGTGGCTATATAGCACTACTTCACGTGTTGCTTTCTTTCTTTTAACAAATATAATAATAATAATAATAACGTGTTTTTGTCCTTTTATTTTCCACTAAGTATTACTTCTCCGTGCCATGTGAATCTATTCGACTGAGCACGGAGTTTAAGAAAAAATAAAGATTTTTATAATTTGTGATTCTAAACAAATCAAAAAGGGGCCTAGAGTATTTGTGTAGTTATAAAAACTTCTCATTAAGGGTAGAATTGTAAGTTTAAGCTAAATTATTTTCAAATTTAAAAATGGATCATTCTTTTTGGAACGAACCAAAAAAGAAATAGGTTCACATAAACTGAAACGAAGGAGTACGTATTGGTTCACTCTACTATTTTGGGGAATATTTGGAACAAAAGTTCAATTGGGTGATCACAATTCCAAATGTTCCCCAATAAGGGCTTTTGGCTTGCAATTTGTGGTAAAAACCTATTTGTCAAAAACATACACATTGCAAATAACTTAGTGGGCGTTTGGACATAAAAATTGTGAAATTTGGGGGAAAAAATTAAGTTGAAAATGGTATTTAAAAATTAGAGTTGTGTTTGAATATGAATACAATTTGGAGCTATTTTTGAGTTTTTATGAGTGCTTTGAAGTGAAAATTTTGGAAAATATCATTTTGGAGTTTTTCAAATTCCGAAAAAAATTTAAAATTCAACTTTTAAGTGAAATTTGAATTTTTCATGGTCAAACAATAATTTCGAACAAAGAGTAAAACAAAATTCGAAAAAAATGAATCTTTTATTATGGCCAAACGGGCCCTTAATTACTGTTTTGAAATCTCCGTATTTTTTTAAAATTATTGTCACAACCAGATTTTTCCACCATCGGGATCGTGATGGCGCCTAACCAAAAGATTGCTAGGCAAGCCAACATGTAAAAATTAATATACGCTACTTCTTTAAAAAATTCACTAAATGACAATAATTTTAAACATACGATCTAATAAAATGCGGAAGTTTATAACAGTCTAAACACCAATACACGGCTACCCAAAATCTAGTGTCACCATCCACGAACTTCTAAGAGTTACTACAAATAGTGGTTTAAAGGAAATACATATGTTCTCGAAATACAAGAAAACATGGAAGATAAGATACATGGAAGGGGACTCCAGGGTCTACGAACGCCAGCAGATCTACCTTGGGTCTCCTGATGGACTGAAGGCAGCAACCCAACTCTGATCAACAAGGTTCGGTACCGAAATCTGAACAGAAAGTGCAGAGTGCAGTATCAGTACAACCGATCTCATGTGTTGGTAAGTGCGGAGCCTAATCTCGGTGAAGTAGTAACGAGGCTAGGACACAACAATAACATGAACATGTGTAGTTAAATCATATACGAGAAAATAATAACAAACGAAAATGTAACAGATAATACGGGAAGGGGGGGAAAACATGCTGAGGGGAATATCAAATCCTAACAATTGCACAGTAAAGGAACGCAGTAAATATCATGCTTTGCACTAACAAAAGTAATAACATAGCAACAAGTACACGACATCACCCTTCGTGCTTTTACTCTCATTCTCACCACAAGAAACAGTAGAAACGACACGGCATCACCCTTCGTGCATTAAGTCTCTCATAGCATGGTACGACATCACCCGTCGTGCATTATCACTCACGGAGTACGGCACGGTATCACCCTTCGTGCTTTACACTCTTCCTCACCCAAACAACAGAACAATATCAACACGGCAAGGGAATTGTCAATAACTAACCCCATTTTAATATTTCACTTCACAACATAAATCTCAACTTTAGTCAATACTCAAGCAATATCAATTTCAGGAAAAACATGATAAGATTTGTTTAACATGAAGAATAACCAATCTAAGCATGATCCGTACGAACAAAGAATACAATAGTACCAAGTATAAGACTCACTCGCATGCTACGACCCAACAGCAACGTATAGATACTCATCACTTCACCTATACGTCGTACTCAATAATCAAACACATAACAAATAAGGCAACAATACCTAATCCTTCAAGCTAAGGTTAGCCACAACACTTACCTCGATTTCACGGCCGATCTCAAAGCTCAATCACAGCTTTTCCTTTCACACAAGCCTCTAGGCCAATAGAATCTAGCAAATTACCAACCAAACGATTCAATTTAAGCCTCAGGAACTACCCACGATAGCGAGGAATTCAATTTAGGTCATTTTTTAAAAAGTCAACACCCGGGCCCGCTTGGTCCAAACCCGAAATTCGGACCAAAACCCAATTACCCATTCACCCTCGAGCCCGGATATACAATTGGTTTTGGAATCCGACCTCAATTTGAGGTCTACATCCCCAAATTTCAAAATTTCTATGTTCTACCACTCGTCACTTCACTTATGCATCGTACTCAACAACCAAACACGCAGAAAATAAGGCAATAATACCTAATCCCTCAAGCTAAGGTTATCCACAACACTTACCTCGATTTCATGGCCGATCTCAAAGCTCAATCACAGGTTTTCCTTTCACACAAGCCTCCGGACCAATAGAATCTAGCAAATTACCAACCAAACGATTCAATTTAAGCTTTAGGAACTACCCACGATAGCGGAGAATTCAATTTAGGTCATTTTTTAAAAAGTCAACAAAAGTCAACATCCAGGCCCGCTTGGTCCAAACCCGAAATTCGAACCAAAACCTAATTACCCATTCACCCCCGAGCCCGGATATACAATTGGTTTTGGAATCCGACCTCAATTTGAGGTCTACATCCCCAAATTTCAAAATTTCTATGTTCTACCCAAAAAATTCCCAATCCCACCATGAAAATCCTAGATTCTAAGATGAAATCTTGTAAAAAAAAGTAAAAGAGTGAAAGAAATGAGTTAAGAATCACTGACTTATGATTTGGGGAGGAAAAAGTATTTGAAAAATCGCCTCTTATGTTTTAGGGGTTTGAAAAAGTGAAAAATAGATGAAAAGTCTCATTTATATTGCACCCCCGGATCCTCACTCCGCGGTCGCTAAATCCCGAGCGCGGGTACAAACCTTCACCGCGGTCCGCAAAATTATGGGCGCGTCCGCGAAACTGAGCCTTGCCCTACCGCGTCCGCAAAGCCCTCCACCGCGACCGCGTTCTTCAACCTGCGGTTCGCGAATTTCACTCCGCGGCCGCACTGCTAAGAGCTGAGACCTGCAATCTCTGCAACTATCCAACACCAGGTCTTTTCCTAAGTCTAGTTATCTCGTAGCCTATCCGAAACTCATCCGAGCCCTCGGGGCTCTAAACCAAATACGCACATAAGTCTTAACACATCATATGAACTTGTTCGGGCAATCGAATAGCCAAAATAACACCTAGAACTATAACTTTAGCACCAAAACACATGAAATCCTTAAGAACATTTGAAATTCCTAGTTTTTCACAGTCGGACGTCCGAATCACGTCAAATCAGTCCGTTTCTCACCAAATTTCACAGACATGACTTAAATATTATATTAAACTTGTACCGGGCTTCGGAACCAAAATATTATAAATATAAATAACTGTTTAGTTTATATTGCAGCACTTGTAGATTTATTTACTCAATTTTCAGAAGATGGAGTAATTTATCAAGAAGCTATTAATTCTATGAAAGCTAAGTTTAAAAAATATGTTTTCCCTATCCTCCCTATTTTTGGTGTTGCTGCATTGTTAAATCCTACAATGAAATTAGGAGGTCCTCACTTTTGGTATTCAAAAATTTATAACGCTTTATCACTTTCAGCTGAGGAATTTGCTACACTTGGAGATGCAAAAGCCTCAATTAAAATAAATGCTCAAACTATTTATAATGCTTATCAACTTGCCTTAGATCAAGCTAGACCAAATGTTCCAACTCCTACTTCGTCTAGTTCGCAAGCATCTAAAAGAACTACGGGACTAAAAATCCTTAGTTCTTGGACGGAGTTCAGGGGTTCTCAAGGTGATAATTTTGGTGATAGTTCACAACTAAATGAGCTTCAAATTTATTTGTCGCAGGGACTTGAATCAGAGAATCCCGACGGCTCCTTCGATGTTTTGGAATGGTGGAAGAACAAACAAAAACACTATCCGGTTCTTTCAAGGATGGCTCGAGATATTTTAAGTGTTCAAGCTTCAACAGTGGCATCGGAGAGCGCATTCAGTCAAGCGAGACTTCAAATCGGTGATCATAGAGCGTCTATGAGGGAGAGCTTGGAAAAATCAGTACTCTTCAGAGATTGGATCCTTTCGGAAAGAAGAAATTTTGGACTTGCAGAATCACAACCGGAGATAGATGACGCTTATGAAGAAATGCTAGCGGAACTTGCGCAAGATGCTGCTTCGCCCGAAAGCGGTGATGAACAAGCTTCTTTTCCACCACCACCAACGGAAATTCCTCCGGACCTTGAAGGATTTATGAGATTTGTTAGAGATAATACATAGACTAACATGTAACTTGTATTTCGGCACATCTTCCTTAGTTTTTTTTCCTTTTAATGGTGGTATTAGTACCTTGTTGTGCTCATTCCATTGGGGGAGGAAGACTAAGAAAGATATTGTCATTCTTTGTTAATGTCGTAATAGTAAAATATATAAGACATTCCCTTGAATATTTCTTTGCAATTTATTTTGTGTTTAAATTTGATATAGTATATATATTATATATCTAATACATATAAACTATATATATATATATCTCTAATACATATAAACTATATATATATATACTATACATACTATATATACTATATATATTTATATAGCTATATATAAGCAATTTATACTAGTATATACATATATAGTTTACAAGAAAGTGCATTAGATAAAAAAATTTAAAACAAATAGCCCGGAACAAAAAAATCCCGTTAGGCCCGTTTAGGCTCGCGGGCCTGGCCTATTTAGCCCGGGATCATGTGGGCTTAGGAACACCGTGGGCCGGTTCCACACATATATATATATATATATATATATATATATATATATAAGGCAATATATATTACATAAGGCAATATATAATTATATATACACATAATACACCCTTATATATACATACTATATATAGCTATATATAAGCAATTTATACTAGTATATACATATATAGTTTACAAGAAAGTGCCTTAGATAAAAAAAAATTAAAAAAAAATAGCCCGAAACGAAAAAAGCCCGTTAGGCCCGCGGGCCCGGCCCATTTAGCCCGGGACCATGTGGGCTTAGGACCACCGTGGGCCGGTTCCACACATTGGGACCGTTTGGCCTGGGACCGCCTCAAGCCCAGGCCCGTTTAGGCCCGTTTGGCCCGGGCCGGGACCACAATACAGCCTTACTTTCGCACCATAGTAAGCTACAACTAAAGAGGTGTCTAAACTAACACATGTTGACTCTAAGTAGTTTTTCAGTTAGAAAACTAGATAAACCCCATAATATATGAATGAATGACAATCCAACAAGAGAGTGAGGATACCTTTTTGGGGTGGGGCCGGGGCACGGGGGGATTCCCTTTCGAGGGTGGGGGAAGGGGGTAAAAAAGTTTCTAATACCTGCTGAGTGGCTTGAGCCCTAGATAAGGTCTTGAGCTGGCAGTTTTCCATGTTTGAGAGCAGCTGCATTACAGTTTTCAGCTGAGGAACACTGCAAGCATTAACTTTGACATGAGAACAGTCGAAAATTGAGTGATCAAAGACAACTGACTTATGGAAGAACGATTCTTCCATCTTAAGGAGAGCAATTTGCATTGCCATTATGGAAGTATGACTAAACTAACATCAAATAGACTGATATCTGATCTCGTCTTGAATCGCCTCTTCATCATCATTAGCTGATAATCATCTCTTATACAAGGAATTGCACTAAAACTTGCCCTAAAGATGGTTCGAAGTAAGTACTACAGTAACAAAGCTCAAAAATGAAAGTGGATTGACAACAACATGAACAAGACTGATCAAAGTGTTCCTTTTCAAATATTGGATATATCTGTTAAGGAGTTATTATTGGACATATCTGTTAAGGAGTTATCTCAGCCAATGAAGTACGCCACTCTCCATTTACAATGTAAACAAAGACTTACCTAAATTGCACCATACTAGGAAATATAGAAGATGAAGAACTTGACAGATCAACCTTCACCTTTCCAGTTATGCCAAATATTTGGTGTCAGTCAAACCATATTCCGGCTAAAGGAAAGAAAAATGTATTACTCAGAAGCTTGATGTGCAGTCTGTGGTCAATTTCATCTTCTTCCATCTATCCATTAATCTTCATCCTTTAGATTTTTATGAAGCTTACAAGTATGGAAAGATTGTAATCTTTAAATCTAGTTATCCGGTTAAATGATGCCAAAGTATTAGATCCTCAATATCAATACTCAGGTTGTTATTCTACCAATTCTCGACATACAAACCAACTATAGGAAAACAGAATAATCATCATTATCCACCAATCACCATAACCTTCAAAAGCTCTTTTAGACTATGTTGCGCGGACTCTTCAAAGCAGCTGCCATACACGTGTCGGATCCTCCAAAAATGCACTACTTTTGGAAGATCCGACATGCACCCATCGACATTTTCGGAGAGTCCGAGCAACATAGCTTTTAGGCGCTTCAAGTTTTACTTTTAAATCTCAAAAGAACCTTAATTTTCTTTTTCTATTTTTCTTTGTGATAGTTAAGAACTTGAATTTCTTTTTGAAGCTGCAAAAGTTCTACTTTACCCTATTAAACACAAACCTTAATGGTTAAACATGTGAAACTCCATGCAAATTTGGAGTAATTTATTGAAAGAAAGTTGTAAATCACATCTTAATGCCTAACTTGCAAAGATGAGGTGCCAACCCTAACAGACTAGAAGCACTGATTTATATTAAGATCTCATTCTCTTTAGACTTTACACATAATGCAAATCTTTCCTCTTTTCCCTTCCTCTCGCGCTACAAAGAGAGCAGTTCAATGTAAACTTTTCCACTGGAGCATTACCTAATTAGCTCCAGACCCTGAAGCTACTTTCTTTTTCTGAAGTAAAGGCCAAGGTATACGTTTTAGCGGAAAATAATTTTCTGAGTAGTGATCAGCATACCAATTACAATCAATCCTGGATCATTTAAGCCTTGACATTGTGTACAAGCACCGATATGCATGTAAAAAGTCTACTTTGAAAGAAAAAATCTAAAGCACAAGGTAACTTCGTCAACTGTAATGCCATGAATGGGGGAAAAAGGCCAACCTTTGTAACCCGTTTTCCATATGAGCATCCAATGCTGAAATCACCTGAGGCAACTGCTCCAATACCTGCAACGAGGAAAATAAAAGCAATAGAAGGCTTCCTCCAGGTTCATCTTAATTAAAACTCATAAATTATAACAATATGAGGTCCTGCATACCAGCTCTGTATTCTTGATTGTAGGTGTCTTAGCAAAAAGAGTCTTTGGTAGCTTCATCAGTTCGGCCTGAACCAACATCGAGAAATCTATCAGCGAGACACGTGGTAGACACTAGGGCCACAATCAATTTAAACATCCTTAACCAGAACATTCGATCAAAAGCTTTAAATGATTTAGAACTATTGAAAATTGTAAAGATTGTATAGAACAATATTCTTAGTGGAGTGGCATCTCACAACTTAGAATGTCTCAAAATGTGAAGAGTGTTATATAAATTGAAATGAAATGGATGGGGCAATACAATAGAGGTAAAATATACACTGATACATAAGAGCAAAGCTGGAAGTGATTCGACAAAAATCCCTAATCAGAAGCTTATTGCCTTGAAGTTCAACTATAATCTTGATTATATATGGAGCAGCATATAGCATTTTTGGGCATGACGATGAAGACAATTTAGCTATTAGAGGAAAACCAAATAATCTACTAGCTATAAGAACACAAACAAGCAGATTAATAATTAATTATTAGAAAATGATGGATTTTACAAAAAAAAAAAGGAAGTGCCTGAGATGGGGAGGACTGAAGCATGAGATGGAGGAGATTGGAGGTGGACTGAATGGACTGAGTGATTTGATCAGCCACCATCGTTTTCGCTGACCCATCTCTGCTGCTGCTGCTGCCGCCAGTTTTGCCGGTCGACGTCGACGTTGCCATCCCAACTCCTCTCTTCGTGGGTACCCGGTCTGCTCTTTTGTTTGTGCAAATTCCCCAAACAGTAAACAGGTTGATAGCTGGTTTATTTTAATTAAATATACTTTTAACAAATTATATTCCATAGTTATCTTTTGATTTTTTATAGTCAAATATATATTTATAATCATTTCCTACCATTAAGCCATAAAATAAGCTTTATATTATTTTTACTCTGTTCGATTTCCTCCATTCTAATAGTCAAAAGTGAAGAAAGACCAAGGAGACAGAATTGCAAGAATGAAACCAAGTGTTGAAACTCCATCTTAGTACAAGAAAGAAAGGTAATTCGATGCTTCCGAAACCAAGGGTCGACACATACTTCCGAAAGCCAATAATTGTAAGGATTAGTTACTAGATACTGATGCTGCTTCGATATTAGGGTTGCTCTTGAACAAAGACGATGGAGTTGGGAGCTGAGCAACTTAAATTTTCTGTTAATATTTTTCAATGTATCTCGTTGTATTTTCATGTATTTCATTATATTCATTGTCATTCTTTTCATTGTATTTCAATGTATCTCGTTGTTTTCTATGTATTTCATTGTATTCACTATCTCGCTATATTCCATGAATGTATTCATATGTTTTTTTTAAAATTAATATAATTTATGCATTCAAATGTATTATATAATTTCTCTAAAGATTGCTATGTTTTTTGGGTGTTTTTCGGTTGAGAATCTTTTTTATAACTGAAAATATAAAATTTGTGTGTTATAATTGCGTTTGTTGAGTTATATTAGGAGTCTATTATGTTAATTGATTCACTTTCCGTTTAAAAACAGTGTAATCCCCTATTTCACGTCGTGAATACAGTCGAATACAATAATCTGTCCAGCTGTAATCCCATGTTTCACGCCATGAATACAGTCGAATACACTCGAATACAATAATCTGTCTAGCTGTAATCCCATGTTTCATTCCATGAATACACTCGAATACAACAACTGATTAGCTGGACTTCCCTGATTCACACCTATTTTTGCTACTGTATTCATAAATACAGTAGCTTAAATATATCTAATACATCTTATAACAACAGAAAACGTATCTACAATCCGTAATATAGCAAATGGTATCTATAGATGCTAATTACCACTAAAAGATAGTTCTTTATGAAAATTTCTCATAGAAAAACACCTTCACCTTTAGTTTTCATAACAGTAATCACTTTGGGTGTGTTTGGTGTAACGGAAAATGTTTTTCCTGGAAAATGTATTACAAGAAAATACTTTCTTGGAAAATAAGTAGTAATCTTATTTATTTTTCCGGTGTTTGGTATGCAAATTAAGAAAAATGACTTTTCAAGAGTATTCATAAATAATTTAGATATAATAAACATAAAGTCATAAACTTTCAAACCAACAACCTTTAGAACCCACAAATTCATAAACTTTCGAACCGCTAAGCTTTCAAAACCGCGGAGTTTCGAACCCGTAAACTTTATAATTTCTAAACACATAAACTTCCAAACACATATACATCTGAACTTATAATTTTGGAACTTGTAAAATTTTTACCTTTAAACCGATAAATAAAAAAAATATATTTAAAAAATATTTTTTTCGGGGGGTTGGAGTGAGTGGTGCAGAAAAACGAAAAAACAGAAATTTGAAATTACAAAAAAAAATAAGGTAAAAAAAATAACTTTTTTTTGCGGTGGGGGGTGGGGTGGTAACGGAAAAACTGAAATTTAAAAAAAAAAAAGCCTTTTTTGGAGAGGAGGTGGGGTGGGTTGGTGAGGGTGGGGAAGGTTGAGAAGGAATTTTGGAAAATGTTTTCCCTTGTCTTGATAAGGAAAATATTTTCCTCCAATTGGAGGAAAATAAATTCATAAGGAAATTATTTTCCAGAACATTTAAGCCAACACATGGGAAAATTAGAAAACATTTTCCGAAAAATATTTTCCTTGGTACCAAACACCCCCTTTTTCATTTCTCCTTTTACCTTACCAACTTTTGTTTTGTACAGTTATTTTAACTTATTTATTACTCTAATTAAATAAATAAATATTTATTATTAATATAAAATATTATAATTTGACCAATTTACCTTTTCAAAATAATAAGCTCTTCTGATTAACTATTTTTATTAATATCTTTAAATTCATCCAGAGAAGAACCACCAAGAAATGAGATGGGAGGGATGAAATTACTCTACTCGTATATGTTTAGGGTTCGAGCACAAAAAATGGAGAAACTCTTGCAGCGCAAATCCGGATAAATATGATCAGTGTTTCCTTCATTTTACGTCAAACTAGATTAATTTACCACAATTAGATTACAAAAAAACTGAGAATATATATTAATTAAACATAGTTAAAGTGATAAAAGTTTAATGTGCCTCATGTATTTATAGTTTGATGAAAATAGTGATGGGTGAAAATGATTCAATTCAAGACAAGACAAATGGACGGTATGCGTAACAAAGAAACAACTAGACTAGCACAGACGATAAATTTGCAAGTATCCGACAACAATTAAGATGTCTAGAAACTGGACATTCTTGATGGCTCATAGACTTGTATAAGTTTAAAATTGGCATTGATCTCTTTTATATATATTCCAAAGTTTTATGTTAAAGTTCACAACTTCGGGGTAGTAGAACTGGTCAAGTTTTGCAAATGAGCACACTTTGCAATAGCTTAGACTTGCTCTTAACATAGGGATGGTTGAGTATGGAGAAATAGGACATATCTCTCATGTCTTCTCAACAATCAACACCGCTACGTAAAAACCAACAGCCCCATGAAATACAATATATTATCTGCACAGATAAACAAGAGGCTGCCAATTGAAGCATGGCAAGGTATACTGAGTGGTATACATAGAAGTGCGTTATGCAGTCTTCAATGGTAAAACAACCCCCCAGAAGCATCTTATAATAGAAAACTATCTTCCGGAAGCACATAAAGTTTCACAAAAATTCCACTACTTCTATCCAAGCAAATATGAAGCTAGCCGAGATATGGCACGAAATCCTGGTGACAAAAAGGTCGGATAAACAATGAATTTCCTACAAAAACATTCTTCATCAAATTACAGATTCAGGAGTATTACTCCCAAAGCCCTAAATGAAAAACAAGTTCTTTTTTCTTTTTATTTGGTGATAAGGTAAATGAAAAACAAGTTTATGTGTAATACAATCCTGTTGAATTCAGGAGTAGTGCATATGCTAGAAGCAGTCTCTGGGAGCTGGACCATTGATCTATTTGAGTGCCACAATAACTTTCATAATAGAGATCAGACATTCAGGAAATGCAAGTCCCCAAAGCAATTCACAATAACAGGATTAGACACCACTCTTCTCCTAAGAGTAGTAGATAAGAACGACGAGGAGAAAAATATAAAGAATAGGAAAGGAACACTTCCAAGTCTCAATGATCTGCCAAGTTCAACCTGTTGGAATACCAATCTCTTTCCAGTCCTTTATGGATCTTACTAGTTTGCAACTTCTTCATAAAAAACGATACGTCACATGAAATTCCATCCCCTTTGCGCCACCCCTTGTCTAAACCAGGAGGAAAAGTAAATCCAACATTCAGCTTGTCGATATTACACTAACATTCCCCTCGAAATATGTACCCATGAGAAGTACACTAAAATAAAGCAAACAATTTTGTTGCACAGTGCTTAGGAATTTGAAAGTTGGTTAGACTTGAATCAATCTTGCAATCTTTGCACATCCCAAACTACTATCCTCATCATGATTAAACATGTTTGGCTTATTTGGTCATGGTATGGGCGTATTATAGATGACCATAGTTTGAGAGAGGACACTATCGTCACCACGTGACTTTGTGGCCAACAAGAGGGAAGGAGGGTATTGCATAGGGGAGATCGGCTTTAGAGTAGGGTGAGGTTGCTTGGGACAAGTGACTGCAGTTATTTCTGAGTTCAGTTGGAGTTGTAGCACCTACCCATTTGCACAGCAAGGAAAGGGTACAGACGGAAGGGAATGAAAGACAGAAGCTGGTACAAAGATGATTTCAGAAAATGGAAAGATGTGGAATTTCCATTCAGAGAGTGGGTGTCAGCAGCTGTCTGATCCACCACGGCCACCAGTGTTTCTCTAGCGAGGAGAGATCTCGTCCTAGACCTTTATTTTTTCAATCAAACCCACAATGACTGGAGGTGATATCTTCACAGTTTTATCATAACAGAAGAAATAAGGGGATGTAGCATTTTCAAAAAGACCATTTTCAGTACCAAAAGCAACCTGGTATGAGCCCATAATTGAACTTCTAATCTGTTTTAATATTACAATGCTTAGGTACTACTTTTTGTTGATAGAAATCTATGCATGATGAAAGGCTTTACATAAATTAACAAACAGAATGAGCAAAGAAGCAAATGTAGTCATCTCTATTTACCACAAAAACGAGAAAAGAGAAGCTTCTTCAAGAGAGAGGAAATAACGAGAAAAGAGAAGCTTCTTCAAGAGAGAGGAAACACTTAAATGCAAGGTATAGATATTTCAACTATACACTTGTCATATTGCTTTCCAATAGGGACTAAATGAAGATGAAGCTCAACATTTTCTAATATTGTTTTCGCAACTTGTAGACTTAGTCAACAAACATCTCATTGATTTGTAATTCAATCTCGTACATTTCCTCAAGTTGGTTTCCCAAAAAAATCAGCTTCCCCTTACGAGTACTCCCAATATCATACAGTAGTAGCTTATGTCGTTGTCTTACAAGCATGCTCATGTTTGATATACTCCTTTTTCTCCCCTGATTTGACGAGTGAAAATGTTCTATGTCTATCAAAAACCCAAAAAAAAACTAATATCCCTAGGTCTATATCCAAATGTTCTTGTTACTTCTAAATAAACTCAAAAGGAAAATAAAATGGAAAAGCAATCGTCAACCTATAAACAATTTGAAACGGTACTTGCAAGAGGAGGGCCTGAGGCCTTCTCGATATCTAGAGAGAGAAGCAAAACTATAAATTCTTCATCAATCTAACCCTCCTGAAGGAGATAGGTATCACGCTTAAGTTACAGCAAGCTCATTCACATATACATTGCATACTAAAAAAGAAAGTAATCATTAACTATTTACTCGAGCTAATTAGCAGACAATTAGCTAACTCACGTTGAAGAAGCAGCCCTAATTGCTTTCTGCAACTCACTCTCAACATCACTAGCCCGAGTCCCATCCGAAGCATGCTTCTTCTCGTCCTTCTTTGCATTCTCTCCCCCACTCTTCCTCCTATTCCTCCACTCCTCAAATCCCCCTGAATTCGAATTCTCAACCACCTGCACACCTACAAACTCTCTCTCACCAGCACCATGCCTAACCGCATTCCCCATAGTCATTTCCTCAAACCTATGTTTCATCTCTCTATTCTCTCTCTGCAGCATCTCCATCTCCTTTTTCATCCAAAAACACATACCTTTCAACAGCTCAGTTTCGCCTAGATTCTCATCCTTCTTCTCCTTCACCTCCTTAACTTCATCAACTCTCTTAATCCCAATCTTATTCACACTTAAAAACGGCATCCTATTCCCCAAATCCTTAGGGAAATTCACACCCCAACGACAATCCATCGTCACACTTTTTGTCAAAGGCATTTCTGTTTTAGCCATCACAGCAATCCCCTTAAAGACAGAATCTTTAGCATAATCCTCCACTGAGAAGTCCTTAAAACTAGATGGCCTCTCCAAAGGAACAAACCCAAAGGAATTCCCCTCTCCATTCAGCTTACCCACAGAACTAGAATTACAACCCGGATCGGAAGTAGTGCTTTTACGAAGTGAAAAAGAACCCAACTGGGGTTTGAAAAGAAGGGTAAAAGTGGGATTTTGATTAGGTTGAAGAGGGGAAAAGGAAAAGTTAGCAGAAATGACTAAAGGTGAGTTCTTGGGAGACCCAAAAACCCCAATTCCAGATTTGAGGGTGAGAGTTAAAGGAGGGGTAGTGGTGGTTGCGGTGGGGGAGGCAGTGGAGTAGGAGAGTTTAAGGGTGGGGCCAGAAGAGAAGTTGGTGGCAAGAGCAAGGGAGAGATCAGAAGGGTGGTGGGTGGTAGTGGAGAAGCAAGAAAGGAAAGGAAGGTTGAAAATGGAAATGGGGATTTTGGCACGGAGGAGAAGAGGGTGAGTTTGTGGTTGTTTTTGGTGGTTGTGGGGTTGAGATTGGTCTTGGAGTTTCAGTGAGAGCTTCATCTTTTTTTTCTTTTCGTTTTCTGGGGCACTTGGCTTACCAAAGATTGTGAAGTAGAGAAGCTATAGGAAAACGCCATGTTTGTTCATGTTGTCAAGTTGAGGCTGATTGGCTTTAATTATTGGGCCTAAACTAATTTTGAAGACCCGACCCACTCAATTTGGACTAGGGGTGTCCAATTTATTTATAATGATGAGAAAACTACCCTCTATAGCCCCTCAAAATTTTAATAGCCCATGTTCTGTCTTACTTACAAAAAATGGCTCTTCGGCTCAAACGTATTGCATATATAGCCGAAAAGAATGAGTATGACAACACAAGCGCCTGTAGCTTAGTGGATAGAGTGTCTGTTTCCTAAGCTGAAGGTTGTAGGTTTGACCCCTACCTGGCGCGATCGAGTAACCCTTTTTTGCCTTTTTAAATGTACTTCTGGATCTGATAAGTATTAGCTAACAATTGAATGAAATATGTAATGCGGGTCATATTTCACTCACTAAGAAGGTGGCTGAGTGCTATATACTATTTTGCCTGCACATGATGTTAGATTATTAAATTTCATGTGTAGCTTGTTTTCAAGATATGCTATCATGATAGTTTCTTATTTTTTATATGATGGAATAATTAAATGATAATGAGGTTTTGCAAGGCTCTTCTCTTCTTTTAAGCTATCAAACTTGAGTGAAGCATGAACACCAATCTCGGGATTGATTTTCGACCAAATCCAACTTGAGATTTCAGCGTGACAGTATTTACAATATTTTACTATGTCAACTTGAGAAGGTGTATATTGAGAAGGTGTTAGTAATCCAACATCATTTTGCAATGTATAAATATTGTATTGTATCCTCGGTGTATATTGAGCCTATCTCGAGTGTGCTTGTGTATCTAAAGTGTATATATTTGTGTACCCCAAATGTATTTTGTATCGTGAATGTATAATCTGTCTGAACAATGTATCAAAATTGTATATAATGTGTATTTTCTAATATGTAAATATAATGTATATAAATTATATACAATTTTGTATGTGTAATGTGTGCACACTGTGTATTTGGAGTGTATCATGTATTTTTGTATAGTGACAGTCTTTTTTGTATATATTTTGTATAGTTACATCTATTTTGTATATTTTTTGTATAGTGACTGTGAGCAGCTTATTTTTGACCATGTTTGAATTTATTCCTACTTTTCTCTACTCACTACCCACTTTCTCCACTTTCTCCACTCACTACCAACTTTCCCCATTTTCCCCACTCATGTTCCTCACTCTCCCCACTTTCCCCACTCATGTTCCCCACTCTCCCCACTTTTCCCACTCATGTTCTCCACTATCCCCAAAATATTTCCTCCACTCACACCATTCACAACCTTAAGACACCCATCAGCTCTCTCTCCTTGAAGAAGAAGCAGAAATACCAACTTCATTCTCTCCATTAAAAAACACAGCTGAAAGCAGCCCCAACGGACCCCTATTTTGCACAAAAAACGAGCTCGAATTCACCCTAAAAATAACCTCAAAACAGCTCCAAAAACGAGTTGAAAAACTGTCAAAAAACCAGCATTAAACTACAACCAAATCAGCCTCAGAAACGCCCCAAAATCCAGCTCCAAACTGACCCAAAACAGCCACTAAATCTGCTCAAAATAACTTCAAAACGAGCTAAAAATACTCCTTAAAATAGTTTCAAAAACAACCTGAAAAACCGGCCCAAACCCAGCTGAAATTCTGCCACCAAACAACCATGAAACGAGCTGGAGTTCACACCAAAATCCAGCTCCAAAACTTCAGCACAACGGCTTCGAAACCAGTCCAAAAATCCATAAAAAACAAGCAAATCGTCCTCACAATGTTTGTGCTATGGGTCCGTGAAAGGGTCGAGTCCGTCGAGGTCGGTGTGGAAGTTCTCTGGTCGATGGTTCCTGTTGTTTGAGTTTATTTGCTGCTCATTTTTTGTCGTTGTCTCTGTTCTGTTGAGTTGCAAACTCTCAACCTCAAATTCATTAATAAAAGTCCATTTTTATTCTTACTCTAGTTTCAAATCCTGCTTTGTTTGTTTTCTAAGATGATTAATTTTGCTTTGATCTATTTAATTGAGATAAATTCATGTAGTATTTCTTCCACTCTTTAGTATGTTGATTCTTTGAGTTTAATTCCCAACATGTGTTTTACTTCGCGTTAGTTATTGAATGTTCTTTCCATTGTGATTGATCAAAGAAGATTTTGTTAGCTTTTTTTTTAAATTTCTCTGTCATTTCCAAGTTATATGCATTTGAAGGACTATTTTTCAGTTGAATTCTAGCAGGGACATGTGTTCTTTTAGAATGAATGAGCTAACATAATATTCATGTGAATAGGGAATAAGAAGCGTTGTCTTCCGCCACTGAAAGAACCTAGCTTTATTTATTCATTATGCCTTGAATTTGGTAGTAATTCATAAGTTTTATGTTAGAATTGTTTAGCTAAAATATTTCTTGAATTTTACATCAATTCCATTTCCATAATTCTGCTTCACAAATAATCTCAAAGTTAGCCTAGAATATTAATTTATAAATACATAGTAACTTGCTTTAGGCGCGATTAATTAACTATCGTGACTATGGGTACGGTTCCAGTAGCATAGTCATGATACCTAATTCCCAAATTCGGGGGTGCATTTCATGTAACCCGATCATAACAACTTCGAATATTAATAAAATAAAAAATATTGCGAATCGCGGGTGCATTTCATGTAGCGTGGTTTTCGATGTGTTCCAAAACGGCAAGTGTACGACAATCGTAACTTGTTTAAGAAATAATTTCATAAAACCTAAAAGGGGTTAAAATAATTAAAAGCAGTTATAAGGAAAAATGCACAATAGGTTTAACACATGTAATAAATCAGATAATAGGCCAATTATAATATGTTTAAGCGACCGTGCTAGAACCACGGAAATCGGGAATGCCTAACACCTTCTTCCGGGTTAACAGAGTTCCTTATTCAGAATTTCTGGTTCGCAGACTTCAAAAAGGAAAGTCGAAATTTTCCTCGATTTTGGATTTAAAATAAATCGGTAACTTGGGACACCAAATAAACTATCCCAAGTGGTGACTCTGAACAAAATTGAATAAATTAATCCCAATAATGTCACTTTAATTGGAAAAACTCCCTTGTACTACCTTCGGGTGTGTAAAAAGGAGGTGAGACAGCTCTGGCGACTCTGCTGGGGAACGAACCCAGAATATCTGGTTCAGGGTTCAAGAATTCGAGCTTAGAATAACTGTTATAGTTGGCTTGTTTTATTTGATTTTTACATGTTGAGCCTAATGTGCTAAATGCCGCTTTTACCGCTTTGATATTATTTGGACTGTATATAAATTGCTATGAAACCCTCCTCTCTTTGAGTCTTCTAAATCATCTGGGAAGTGTGGACTTCGTGTGACTTCTTTTCTGTTAGAGTCTTATCCCAATTTTAGAACGAGGTTCGGACAAGTTGCAAAGCCGGTGAAGCTTCTGTATTCCCGGTACGCTGCCCCCCCTCGGCTCGAGCTGTCCGTTCGGGTAAGCCAGGTCTAGAACAATAAACCCAGGTTTTTAAACCTAGTATAACAAGCCTCATGCCGGATCCCTAGTAGGAATGTTTGTTTGCATCACATGCATTTGACCTTGGAGACTCAACACAGGGGTTGGGTCTGTCTAGGACAGGTGTACCCAAATGAAAAAGACCATCATGATGCATCTTACGTGCTACTTGCGCGTCTGTTTGTTTCGGCTTGCATGTTGACCGGCTTCTAGAACAGAGGAAGAAAATAAAAATAAAAAATTGAAAAATAAATAAAAAATAAATAAAAATAATAATAATATAGGAGTGAGAGGTAGGTATTTAGAAAATTTTGAAACTCTGCCGAAATTCCGAAAAAAAAGAAGTCATCTCCAAATGAGCCAAAGTTTTCAACTGCCATGTTTCCCCTGTTCTGTCAAAACTGGCGAACTACGCGGGTCTGATTCTCACCGGATGTGAGATACGTAGGCAAACCTCATCGGTTCCGGCCCATAATTTTCAAAAAAAAAATCCAAAAATATTTTCCTTTACTTCCTCTCTAGAAAAGTCTTTTTTTAGACTCCAATTTTCAAAAAATCCAAAAAAAAAATATTTTTCATTACTTGCTTCTTTAGAAACTAATTGTTTATTTAAAAACAATATATACAAAAATATTTTCTTTTACTGCTTCTTTAGACCCTAATTGTTTTAAAAAAATACATATATATACAAAAATAATTTCTTTTAGTTTCTTCCAAAAATCCAAAAATATTTTCATTCTTCTTTCAAAATTGAAAAGAAAATTGAAAATTCAAAAATATTTCATTTTTTTTAGAAGCATTTCTTTCATAGATTCAAAATAAAATTCCAAAAATATTTTTCTTTCTTCTTTAGAAGTTTTTTCTATCGAAATTCCAAAAAAAAAAAACAATAAAAGTCTAAATTAAAAAAAAATCTTTCTTCTTTCGAAATTCCCCCAAAAAAAAAATCTTTCTTCTTTATAAGTCTTTCTTGCGGAAATTATTTACTTTATTTCTGGCCTTCCCGAACTACGCCAGTTTGATTCTCACCGGATGTGGGATACATAGGCAACCCCCATCGGGTCCAACTTTATTTTTGTAAAAATAGCCCAAAAAGAACAAATTTTTTTTGTTTTGATTGTAAATAAGTAAGGTGATGTCATTCTTGTCTAAAATAGTTGAATGTCCCCAAAAGGGAGCCGGAACGCCGTTTTTGCAAGAACAGCCACCTTTAGTAGTTTTTTTTAAAGGTTTTGGCTGTTTAGCAAACACAACGTTAAAATCTTCTTCCCGAAGTACTGAAAGGCCGTATTTTCAAAGCCGAATTTTTATGAAAATTTAAAAATAATAGTGATAAACTTTTCTTGAGTCAAAATGAGTCATAACATTTTAAATTAAATCACCCTAATAAATGTGCAGGATGAGCACAGATGAAAACGAACCCTTCGCAGCTCTTGAAAAGATCCCCTTATAGCTCCACATGTGGTGGAATGACCTAAGAAAAGGTAGCCGAGGAATTGTGATAAAAGTTTTGGGTGGTCTTGTCGGACTTTTGAACATCAAGCCAAGATTGGACGTGATTGAAGCCTTGATACCTTTTTGGGATCCGACTCGAAATGTGTTTCGCTTTTCTGATTTTGAGCTCACACCCACACTAGAGGAAATTGCGGGTTACGCCGGCTTTAGTGGAAACTTTAGAAGTCGGTACCCGGTGTCACCGACACCAGTATCTCCTCACAAGTTTCTGGATATGTTGAGTATTAGCCGGGATATTCAGGATGGGAATTTATCTGAAGGGTTTTGCACTTTCCAGTTCCTGTACCAATGCTATGGCAATCCCCAAGGTTTCGAAGCACCAAATACTGGTCTGACCCATGCCGGAAATAAAGATAAATGAGAGGCAAGGCGGGGTTTGGTTTTTATAGTAGCATTCTTGGGTGTTATAATATGTCCGCGAAAAGACGACAACATAGAATTGGGCCTCGTGGGAATTGTTGATGTCGCAATCAAGAAAGCTAATGTCATTTTGGTTCCCCTGATCTTATCTGAGATTTACCTAGCTTTGACTATCTGTCGAGAAGGGGGAAAATTCTTCCAAGGCTGCAACTTACTACTACAATTGTGGATACTGGAACATCTCTGCCACCGTGTTGGGTATATGAACTACGGCATGACCGGTTTGGATTACATCGAAGAATTTGAAAGCCGAGTGGTGGGGGTTGAATTTCCAGAGGGTACCGAAGCTTGGTTTGCACACTTGAGTTCTTTAACTTCGGATAAAATTGAGTGGACGTTCGGATGGCTCCCTGCCACCGAAGTCGTATACATATCAACTAAAGTGTGCTACTGTCTCCTAATGAGCATCCGGAGCATCCAGCCATATACTCCTCACAGGGTTTTGCGCTAACTAGGAAGATTTCAAACCATCCCCCATGACGAAGATTTGAGTGTACATGTCATCGAATTGGTCTCAAAGGCTGTATTTCCAGAAGGAAGAGTTTGCCAAGTTTGGAATGAGTGCAGATTTCTCGAACCCAAGACTATGGTGCAGGATCTAGCTAGAGGTGAGGTGGACCCCAATTATATGGTTTGGTTTGGCAAAAGGTTTCAAATTCCTCGAGAGCCTGAGAGACCTGCTAAGAGACCCCATGTCCAACAATTCACTAACGACTCGCAGGAACAGTGGGGCTGGTTGGCAAAAGAAGAAAGCTATAGGGCCAAGATAAGTAAATTAGAGGGACAAATTAGGGACCTCAAATTTGGCCACAGTATCCAATCTGCCGCAGATGAAGGGGAAAAGAAAAAGCTAACTCAGGAAAATGAAGCTCTCAAAGCTCAAATCCATAAAATGAGAATAGTTGCTAGAAACCTGGAAAGAAGCCGGGCAGATGAAATGCTTATAAGCGGTATGAGAAAGAAAGTACTTGAGTGTCAAGATGACCTAGAAAAATCTGAGGCTAGTCTAGCAAAAGTCCGAGCACAATTGGCAGAGAATGCAGAAGGGCAGGCAGAGTTTGTGCGACAAATGAAAAGAAAATACGAGGGGACAATCGCCAATTTAAAGAGAAAGCTAACCACCCTTGAAAATGAGGCGGACAAACAGGCCAGGAAATTTAAAGCTGATAGGGAACATTGTTATGCTCTGAAGGCCCAAATGGACGAAGATATGCAACAATTGCGGAATCAAAAATCTTCATGACACTCAAGTGTTGGAAGCTCGGAATCAGCAAATCGGGTGTTTACTTCAGGAAAAAGGGTATTGTCCAAGAGAGGGTTAGAGTCATTGCCTACTATATCGTCATGAAATGCCATGCATGTGAGGATATGACTCAGACCACTTTCTTCGCTGCTGTAATGACATTTGTCCGCCAGATAATGAGTGATTTGGAGCGGCTTCAAGGGTATCTCGCACGTAGGCCCGTGAGACCGGATAATGTCCCATGGGCCCCAGGAGTCTAAGCATTGATGTATTCATGATTTTTCATTTATTGAGTCTGTATTTTGGAAATTATTTTTGAGTCTGTTGGTAGTTTTTAAAAGTCCAAGAAAATGAGTAGTTGGAAGTCTTTTGTAATAGAAAGTTTAGGAGTTTTATTAATGAAAATTTGAAAATTCCCAAAAATTGTTTCTTTATTTTTCGCATTTGTTTTTCTTGAACTACGTAATGATCTGATTCACACGACATCATGATACGTAGGCAATCCTCATCGAATCTGGTCACATTTTTGTAAATAACTCAAATAAGAGAGGGATGTGAAAAAGAGAACCAAAGAAAAACCAAAAGAAAAACGAAAAAAAAAGCAAGGAAAGAGAGGAAAGAAAAGAGTGGAAAATAGGAATAAGAGGAGAAGTACAAAAGCCAAAAGTGGAAAGAAAAAGAAAATTGGGGAAAATAAGAAGAGCCGGGATGAAACATGCAACCATTGCGAAACATGTAGAAACACATTTAACTGTATAGGTGCATCACACACCAACGTGCGATTACCTATGTGTTAATTGCTTCAAACTGACCGGTTTGTTGTTTACACCAGTTAGGTTCTATAGTAAGGTGGTTGGTTTTGTGGTAGTTTGGCTTCACATTCATACTTCACAAGGTCAAAAGGAAGCATTTAAATGTCTTCGGAAATTCCTCTGCCAACAGTTCCTATTCCAGAGGATAGTCCGATCTCGACCATCCCAACTTCTGAGTCAGCAATTGCTGAGGAAAATAGAATTCTGCGTCTCCGCATGATGGAAATGTGGGACGCCTGGGCCAATGGAAAAGAACCACCAAGTGCGATCCCTGGATTCCCTGAGCTTTTTCCCAGGACAAGTGGGACCTCCAACATCCCCATGAGTTATCCAAATACCACACTGGGATATCCTACCATTTCAGCCACTTTGCTGGAACACCTTCTGTGTCTCGCCCCCAGGTGTTAGCTTCAGGTGCAGCTTCAAACATATTCACCGCTCCAGCTTGTTCAGCTATGGCATAACCTGCTTTACCCAGGCCTAACTTCGATTCATCTTCCTTTACATTTCAAGCACCATCTTTCCCACTGGAACCTACCCAGTTTACTACTAATGCTTACCCTCAGCCGCCCCGGTACGAGTTTATCGCAATGGCAGGAAAAAGCCGAAAAAACACCTGAACAAGAGGAAATTACCAGAAATATGAGAAGCATGGAGCAAAGTCTCAAAAATATACAGGGTTTGAGTGGGAAAAAGAGCGTATCTTACGCTGACCTGTGCATGTTCCCGCACGTACATCTACCCTTGGGTTTCAAAACCCCAAAGTTTGAAAAATATGACGGGCATGGGGATCCCATTGCCTACCTCAAAAGGTACTGCAACCAGTTGCGGGGAGCGGGTGGAAAAGAAGAGCTTCTTATGGCCTACTTTGGAGAGACTTTGGTCGGCATTGTTTCTGAATGGTATATGGATCAGGATATATCTCGTTGGCATATCTGGGACGACTTGGCTCGGGATTTTGTCAGGCAGTTTCAATATAACATCGACATTGCCCCTGACAGGAATTCATTATCAAATCTAAAGAAGAAGTCCTCGGAGAGCTTTCGAGAGTATGCTGTCAAATGGCGCGAACAAGCGGCCAGAGTCAAGCCTCCAATGGACGAAATAGAAATGGTCAGTGTCTTCCTTCAAGCCCAAGAGGCTGATTATTATCAAAACATGATGTCTGCAATGGGAAAGTCGTTTGCCGAAGCCATCAAAATCGGTGAAATGGTTGAGAATGGGTTGAAAACAGGGCGAATCTTGAGTCAGTCTACTATAAGGGCTACCTCCCAAGCAATCCAAGGCGGGTCTGGAGGAGTAGCAAACTGAAAGAAGAAGGAAGAAGTAGCAACGACAACTTCGAGTGTAAGAAAACCCCGTTTGGCCAGACTTCATTTCTCTAAAAGAACCCCACAACACTACTACCCCCATCAAGATGCGGCCTATGCTATGGATCTTCAGCCATACGTAGTGATGAATGCACAACCATACGCTAGGCCACAACAACAATTTCACCAAAACTGAGCTCAATTTCCCAGAAATCAACTTCCTCACCAAGCTCAGTATAATCCCCGACCTCCACAAAATAATTTCCCCTACAATGCCCGTGCTCGGGAGTCGCCCAGGAAGACGAACTTCACACCTATTGGTGAGTCATATTCTAGCCTTTTCCCTAAATTGGTCCAAATGGGTTTGTTACAACCCGTACCCCCAAATAGGCAAAACCCAGAGTCACCCTCTTACCAACCTGGCGCCCGATGTGCCTATCATTCTGGGGTAGAAGGGCATGACACTGAGAGCTGTTGGACTTTGAAAAGGGTTGTTGAAAATCTTATAGAACAAAAGCGGATAGCGTTAAAGGATGAAGACATTCCTAATGTGACCAACAACCCGTTATCGACTCACAACAATGGACCGGTTATTAGAATAATCTGCGAAGATAAAGAGTTTGATCCTGCCTTGAAAGCCATCATTGCAATCGCTGACATCGAGAAAAAGCCAAAGGCTAATGCAAAGCAAGAAAAAGGGGAGAAGAAGAGTAAACCCACCCCTCAAAACACAGAAAAAATAGTGGAAACCAAAACTGAGGTAGTACCCTCGAAAGATGCCATCCTTTATGTGCCCCGGGGTCCTAGGAAAGGACAAGTGACATTGAGCCCTCCAAGAAGGTTTGAGCTGAACAAAGGATCTAAAATGTATGTGCCAAAAGGGACCTATGTGGTACGGGGGCCAATAATTTCACCAAGGCTGAATGAGCCCGTGGTTATTGGCCGCGCACCGCAGAGGCCCATGACAGATCTTACTGCCATCCCATGGAATTATAATGAGGCGGTAGTAACCTACAAAGGAAAATAAGTCCTGGGAGAAGTAAATGAAACTAACCCGGCTGAGAAATACCTCAATCTGGAGGAAGTGAATAATGCCACGAAGAAGCGTTTCCCACTCAAGAAGTCAGTTAGTGCCTGAAGCAGAAGAGTTCTTCAGGAAAATGAAAACTGCGGACTACGAGATAATTGACCAACTCCGAAAGTCTCCTGCTCAGGTCTCTTTGTTGTCTCTATTAATGAATTCAAATGAACATCAGAAAGTATTGATCAAAACCCTCAATGAAGCTTATGTTCCGATTGAAACTACTGTGGAACAACTGGAGAGGATGGCAGAAAGATTCTTCACAATCAATCAGATCTCCTTTAGCAAGAATGACCTGCCCTCGGAGGGGGCCACCCACAACAAAGCCCTCCACCTAATAGTTAAATGTGAGGGGTACTATGTGAAGAGAGTCATGCTGGATGGCGGTTCCGGAGTAGATCTGCCCTATCTCAACTCTGCAAAGAATGGGGATCGAGACTGAGGGAATCATGCCCAATAACGTCTGTGTTCGTGCCTTTGATGGCATCAAAAGAGACACCATAGGCGAGATCGATTTGATTTTGACTATTGGACCTGTGGATTTTGAGGTGACCTTTCAAGTCCTAGACATGGATACTTCTTATAATTTCCTCTTGGGAAGGCCTTGGATTCACGCGGCAGGAGCCGTACCTTCCACTCTCCACCAGATGGTGAAATTGGAATATGAAGATCAGGAGATCATAGTCCACGGAGAGGATGAGCAATCGATCTATCGGGACCCGTCGGTCCCATGCCTCGAAGCTAGGGAAGGTAGTGAACATATAGTGTATCAAGTTTTCGAGGTTGTGGTCGCAGACCAATATGAAGAAGGAAGCCCTTGCCCTCAACCTTTTCTCTTAAAAGCGTAAGTTATGGTTGCCAAGGAAATGATCAGGCATGGTTATAAACCCGGGAAGGGGCTCAGGGCATCATTGCAAGGTATCACCGAACCTATCACCTTACTTGCCACCAAGAAGTTCTTTGGTGTGGGTTTTCACGCCACAGAAGCTGATGTGACGTGGGCAAATCAACGAAAGAGCAATGGTTGGGTTTTATCTCAACCAATTCCACATCTCTACAGAACATTTGTCAGGCCCAAGTACAATGAAGAAGAAGAAGATGAGGCCTTCACGATCGAGGAAATTGAAGAAATCTGTGGGGCTATGAGGCAAATGCTGTATGAAATCCACATGGTTCAGTCGGGAGAAGGCTCGAGCACCGCTGAGGTGCTGTATATGGGGCCCAATGCCAAGTTGCAAAACTGGAAGGCTACTCCGTTCCCAATCAGGTGGGAATCCCGGTAGTCCAGTCCTGCCACCTTTTCTGCATCACGAGTTATTTCAGGGTGTAACTCGGATGTTTTTCTTTTAGTTTCCTGTTTTTAAATGCTAATGTAAACCCTGTTATCTTCAAAATTCAATGAAATGAAATTAATATTTCATCGTTCATCTCTCTTTATTCTTTCTGATTTTGTTACTTTTTCTTATTTCTTCTTTCAGTTCTAATAATGCGGCTTTAATTAACATGACATGCTTGCGACTTCATGCCCAGATCCAAACATGCTGTCTAATTGTAAAATAATGAATCAAGAAATGGAATATGATGAAGAAGAGACTTTTAAGGAAATAAATCGAGAATTGGAACAATTTGAGAATAAACCTAAGTCGAACTTAAATGAAACCGAGCCGGTTAATCTGGGTAGCTCTAAAGAAGTCAAAGAAACCAAGATAATCATTCACACAGATAAAAGAACCAGGGACGCATTGATCCAACTTTTGTTTGAATTCAAAGATGTGTTTGCTTGGTCATACGATGACATGCCAGGATTAAGTGTCGATTTAGTGGTCCATAAGTTGCCAACCTACCCCGATTATTCCCCTGTCCAGCAAAAACAGAGAAAGTTCAAAATTGATATTAGTGACAAGATTAAAGAAGAGGTCACAAAACAGTTAAAGGCGGGAGTGATCCGAGTGGTCCGATACACCACATGGCTGGCTAACATAGTTCTCGTGCCAAAGTAAGATGGGAAAATTCGGGTGTGCGTTGACTACCGAGATCTGAACAAAGCAAGCCCCAAGGACAATTTCCCTCTGCCAAACATCCACATCCTTGTTGATAACTGCGCCAAACATGAAATACAGTCTTTTGTGGATTGTTATGCAGGATATCACCAGGTGTTGATGGATGAAGAAGATGCGGAAAAGACAGCTTTCACCACACCCTGGGGCACCTACTGTTACAGGGTCATGCCTTTTGGTTTGAAAAATGCCGGGGCAACTTACATGAGGGCCATGACTGCCATATTTCATGACATGATGCATCAAGAGATAGAGGTGTATGTGGACGATGTGATCATCAAATCTAGAACCCAGGACGACCATGTTCGGGACCTAAGAAAATTCTTTGAGCAGCTACGTAAATATGATTTGAAGCTAAATCCGGTGAAATGTGCATTCAGAGTTCCATCTGGCAAACTCTTGGGATTTATAGTTAGTCGGAGAGGCATCGAGCTAGACCCAACAAAGATAAAGTCTATTCGGGATTTGCCTTCTCCAAGAACCAAGAAAGAGGTTATGAGCATGCTGGGAAGGATGAATTACATTAGTCGATTCATTGCTCAGTTGACTTCAATATGTGAACCCATCTTCAAGCTGTTAAAGAAAGATTCAGCGATTAAATGGACGGATGAGTGTCAAGAAGCCTTTGACAAAATCAAAGAATATTTGTCGAACCCGCCAGTCTTGGTCCCACCTGAACCGGGAAGGCCTCTGTTCTTGTATCTGACAGTCTTTGAAAATTCCTTTGGTTGCGTCCTCGGGCAACATGATGTGACCGAAAAGAGAGAGCAGGCCATCTACTATCTGAGCAAGACGTTTACCAGCTATGACGCCAAATACACTTTGTTGGAAAAATCTTGTTTCGCTCTAACTTGGGTCGCTCAAAAGCTTAGGCATTACTTGTTGGCCTATACCACTTACCTCATTACCAGGTTGGACCCTTTGAAGTACATATTCCAGAAGCCGATGCCCACAGGGAGGTTAGCAAAATGGCAGATCCTGCTCACTGAGTTTGACATAGTCTATGTCACCCACACGGCAATAAAGGCCTAGGCTTTAGCAGATCACCTAGCTGAAAACCCTGTGGATGATGAATATCAACCTCTAAGTACTTACTTTCCAGATGAGGAGGTGAATTCAATCGAGATGACATCAGAAGACACCAATGCTTGGAAAATGTTCTTCGATGGAGTTGTGAACGCAAAAGGCATTGGAATTGGGGCAATCTTGATCTCACCCACTGGTCAGCACTATCCAGCCACAGCCCGACTTCGGTTTTTCTGCACAAACAATACTGCCGAGTATGAAGCCTGCATTATGGGTATGAACATGGCAATCGACCAAGATGTCGAAGAATTGTTAATCATGGGAGATTCAGATCTGATTATCCGACAAGCTCAGGGAGAATGGGAGACTCGAGATGTCAAACTTATTCCCTACAGGCAACATGTGGAAGATCTTAGCAGGCGATTCAAGTCAATAGAGTTCAGGTACATCCCTCGTTGTCACAATGAACTAGCCGATGCACTTGCTACTTTGGTCTCGATGCTGCCATACCCAGGAAATGCCCACATTGATCCCTTGGAAATCCAAATTCGGGAAAGGCACGGTTATTGTAATACGGCTGAGGCAGAACCAAGTATTCAGCCATGGTATCATGATATCAAAAGATTTCTGAAAACTAAAGAGTACCCCGAGCAAGCCAGTGGGGACCAAAAGAGAACCATCAGACGGACGCAAGTGGTTTCTTCTTGAGCGGTGGTGTTTTGTACAAAAGGACTCTGGACCTCAACTTGTTAAGATGTGTTGATGTCAAAGAAGCCGGAAGAATCATGTATGATGTACACGCAGAAGTGTGCGGACCCCACATGAACGGGTATGTTTTGGCAAAGAAAATCCTGCGAGCGGGCTATTATTGGATGACTATAGAAAAGGATTGCTTCAGTTTCGTCCGAAAATGTCACCAATGTCAGGTGTACGGTGATTTGATTCTTGCACCGCCTACAGAACTGCATCCCATGTCAGCACCTTGGCTATTTGTTTCCTGGGGTATGGACGTCATTGGGCCGATTGAGCCGAAAGCTTCAAATGGGCATAGATTCATATTAGTCGCTATCGACTACTTCACAAAGTGGGTTGAAGCAATTACCCTCAAATCTGTCACCAAGAAAACTGTAGTAGACTTCGTGCATTCCAACCTCATCTGCCGTTTTGGTATTCCTGCAACTATCATTACAGATAATGCTCCAAATTTGAGTAGTCATTTGATGAGAGAGATATGTGAACAATTCAAGATAATGCATCGGAACTCTACTCCTTATCGTCCCAAAGCCAATGGTGCTGTCGAAGCAGCAAACAAGAATATCAAAAAGATTTTGAGAAAGATGATTCAAAGTTCCAGGCAGTGGCATGAAAGTGTCATTAAAAAAAAAACAAAAAAACAAAAGAAAAATAAAAAACAAAGTTTCTTGAACTACGTTCGACTTGATTCCGAAAGGATACGTAGGCAGCCTCTCCCTGGGGTTCAGTCACACCAAAACAAAAATCCAAATTTCCCCAAAAGTGAAACTGGGGCAGACGTTATAATAATTCAGCGATGATCCCGCCCGAACGGTTCCAAATTTGTAATTCGATCCAAGTTCTTTTTACCCAAACCTGTTTCAAGTCCTTTCGATCAATCGGCAAAAGGTTTCAAAATCAAAGAACGCAGTTGCTTGGATCTGATGTAATCAAGATGAGAGAAATAAAATGAGAGAGTCTTATTGGTGAAAACCTACGAGCACCATAAGGCAATGGAGAGCAGAGAAATAAAAAATGAGAGAGTCTTGTTAGTGAAAACTCGTAACGAGCACTATAAGGCGACGGTAAGAAGAGAAATGAGAGAGATCGATTGGTGAAAACCCACAAAGGGCGTCATCGATCGAAAAGAAGAAACCCCTCACCACCATTAGTATTGAAAGAGTCCTGGCAAAGTTTCTCGGTTTTGAAACACGGGTCGCAATGGGTTTATGAGAAGATAGGATATTTGTGCGGATCGGTTGTCTAGTCCAAGAAGTATGTCATGTCTATTTGAAGTCTGCATGCACCTCAGATAAGTCCGTCCTTCCTCCCCGAAAAGGATGCTTCTCTTTTAAATTCATTTTCTTGTCCTTTGTTTACTTTTCCTTGAACCTCTTTCGGTCTAACTCTGTTCCGTAACTAATACAAAGAAAGGTGGTAAGATTGGTTTTACAGAGTTCTGCTTGATAAAAACCAAGTCCAAAGAAAAGTACCCCAGCCTCAGCGGGTGCATCAAGTCGATCCCGACTCGCCATAATAGCCGATGCTCTAAAACCAAAGTTATTGAAAATGAAAAGAAATTCGAAGTCAAAGCCCTAGAGGTGGATTAAAGTGAAAGGGCCAAAGCCCCGCACGGTTGAACCGCCGTTTGGAAAGTTTGAAAAGTTGAGTTCCTCGGTTTTAGGAGAGAGATCAATCTTCAGCAAGCAACAGAGGTTCTCACCAAAAGAGCTAGGCCGAGATTAAGTGATCAAAAACAATGAAGGCCACAAAACCGACCACCGTTTCAAACTAACAGTTGTTCTTTGTTTGAAAAATTGAAACAGGTGCAATCCAAAGCAACCATGCAAAAAGCAGGTGCAACCAAAAGGAAATGCGCAAGGGTTAGAAATAGCTATGCTGCAATAATCAACCCAAAAGGGAAGTCTCTTCCCAATTCTTTCCTGCATTTTTTACTCATTTCTTAAACTCAAAAATAAAAATAAAATGAAGATTGATAAAAAATAAAAATAAAAAGAAGAAGAAGAGAAATTCAAAATCATGGTAGCATAGGGTCTCCAATCTCTAGCTACGTCCTTTCCAACATAGGATCCCATTCCCTAGTCGATGCCAGCATAACCTGGTAATCTTTTCCCACCTAGGGTCTCATTCCCTAGTCACTGCCAGCATAACCTGGTAGTCTCTTTTAGTAATGAGTTCCACTCTCTAATTGATCCCCGGCATAATCCGATGACCTTTTCCTTTCTCCGGCATAACCCGATGACTTTTCCGGCATAACCCGTGTATCTCCCCGGCATAACCCGAGGACCCTCTCTTTTCCGGCATAACCCGATGAAATTTTCCGGTATAACCCGTGGACCTCCTCGGCATAACCCGAGGACTTTTTTTTTCTTCTTTCGCGGCATAACCCATGGACCTCCCCGGCATAACCCGAGGACCTTTTTCTTTTCCGGCATAACCCGATGACTCGCCCGGCATAACCTGCGGACCTCCCTGGCATAACCCAAGCACCTTTTTGTTTTCCTCCCGGCATAACCCGTGGACTTCCCTGGCATAACCCAGGGACCTTTTTCTTTTTCTCCCGGCATAACCCGTGGATCTCCCTGGCATAACCCATGGACCTTTTTTTTTCTTTTCTCCCGGCATAACTCGTGGACCTCCCCGGCATAACCCGAGGACCTTTTTCTTTCCCGGCATAACCCGATGAATTTTCCGTCATAACCCGAGGACCTTTCCTTTTTCCGTCATAACCCGATGAATTTCCCGGCATAAACCGTGGACCTCCCCGGCATAACCCGATGACCTTTTTTATTTCCGGCATAATCTGATGACTTTCTCGGCATAACCCGATGACTTTTTCGGCATAACCCGTGGTCTTCCCCGGCATAACCCAAGGACCTTTTTCTTTTCCGGCATAACCCGAGGACCTTTCCGGCATAACCCGATCATTTTTTCTAGCATAACCTGGTAATCTTTCCAACTTGGGGCCTCCGATCCCCATTTGATTTCATTTTAGATATAGGGTCTCCATTCCCTTATCTCTTTTTCTCTGGGATACACAATCCCAATTTTATTGCTTTCAATAAAGAAATAATTTAGATTTTGTTGCAATAACTCACAAAATTTTCCTAGTGAAAACTGGGGCAGAAAAATTTCGTTCGTTTGTTTGTTTTGGTGCCTAAGCGGATTTTTACCTTGAGGGACAAGTTTCGAAGCAACCAAAAGAAGAAGTCTCTTTTCAAATAAAAGAAAAGAAAAACAAGAAAAAAAAAGTGAGCTCTAAAGTGCAGAAGCGGAGAAAAGATGCGGACTGCTCAAGATAGGATTGAAGTCACAAGCTTCGCATGTCCTGCCTTGATCCAAAAGCTGAAGAATGAACCAGCGATGCAGCTAACGAGCATCAAGATTCAGATCGGAGTCCAACAACAAGAACCAGCTAAAACTCAAGATCAAGCTTCAAGAGACTTATAGATGGGAATATTGTAACTCATAGTTGATAGGCTTAGCAAGTTTAGCTTTTTATTTTTCCATTTTTTTGTGTAATAAGGAGCTCAGCAAGCAGAAACAGCAGCAACAACAATGAAACCACAGTTTCCCGGTAATCCCAGCTACCAAAACTTTCAGAACTACACCGACCTGATTCCTTTATAGCCAAGGATATGTAGGCAACCTCCGAAGCAAGGTTCGGTCAAACTTTTTCAAAATGCTTCCAAATGGAGTTTCAAACAGGCAAAAATTGCTTGTAGTTGCTCACTTTATCTTTGCCCGAAAACTCTTCATGTTTTCGAGCAAAGAGGGGCAGCTGTGAGCAGCTTATTTTTTACCATGTTTGAATTTATTCCTACTTTTCTCTACTCACTACCCACTTTCCCCACTTTCTCCACTCACTACCCACTTTCCCTATTTTCCCCACTCATGTTCCCACTCTCTCCACTTTCCCCACTCATGTTCCCCACTCTCCCCAAAATATTTTCTCCACTCACACCATTCACAACCTTAAGACACCCATCAGCTCTCTCTCCTTGAAGAAGAAGCAGAAATACCAGCTCCATTCTCTCCATTAAAAAACACAGCTAAAAGCAGCCCCAACGGACCCCTATTTTGCACCAAAAATGAGCTCGAATCCACCCTAGAAATGACCTCAAAACATCTCCAAAAATGAGTTGAAAAACTGTCAAAAAACCAGCATTAAACTACAACCAAATCAGCCCCAGAAACGCCCCAAAATCCAGCTCCAAACTGACCCAAAACAGCCACTAAATCTGCTCAAAATAACTTCAAAACGAGCTAAAAATACTCCTCAAAATAGTTTCAAAAACAACCTGAAAAACCGGCCCAAACCCAGCTGAAATTTTGCCACCAAACAACCATGAAACGAGTTGGAGTTCACACCAAAATCCAGCTCCAAAACTTCAGCACAACAGCTTCGAAAACCCGTCCAAAAATCCATAAAAAACCAGCAAATCGTCCTCACAATGTTCGTGCTATGGGTCCGTGAAAGGGTCGAGTCCGTCGAGGTCGGCGTGGAAGTTCTCTGGTCGATGGTTCCTGTTGTTCGAGTTCATTTGCTGCTCATTTTTGGTCGTTGTCTCTGTTCTGTTGAGTTGCAAACTCTCAACCTCAAATTCATTAATAAAGGCCCATTTTTATTCTTACTCTAGTTTCAAATCCCGCTTTGTTTGTTTTCTAAGATGATTAATTTTGCTTTGGTCTATTTAATTGAGATAAATTCATGTAGTATTTCTTCCACTCTTTAGTATGTTGATTCTTTGAGTTTAATTCCCAACATGTGTTTTACTTTGCGTTAGTTATTGAATGTTCTTTCCATTGTGATTGATCAAAGATGATTTTGTTAGCTTTTTTTTTTTTAATTTCTCTGTCATTTCCAAGTTATATGCATTTGAAGGACTATTTTTCAGTTGAATTCTAGTAGAGACATGTGTTCTTTTAGAATGAATGAGCTAACATAATATTCATGTGAATAGGGAATAAGAAGCGTTGTCTTCCGCCACTGAAAGAACCTAGCTTTATTTATTCATTATGCCTTGAATTTGGTAGTAATTCATAAGTTTTATGTTAGAATTGTTTAGCTAAAATATTTCTTGAATTTTACATCAATTCCATTTCCATAATTCTGCTTCACAAATAATCTCAAAGTTAACCTAGAATATTAATTTATAAATACATAGTAACTTGCTTTAGGCGCGATTAATTAACTATCGTGACTATGGGTACGGTTCCCGTAGCATAGTCATGATACCTAATTCCCAAATTCGGGGGTGCATTTCATGTAACCCGATCATAACAACTTCGAATATTAATAAAATAAAAAATATTGCGAATCGCGGGTGCATTTCATGTAGCGTGGTTTTCGATGTGTTCCAAAATGACAAGTGTACGACAATCATAACTTGTTCAAGAAATAATTCCATAAAACCTAAAAGGGGTTAAAATAATTAAAAGCAGTTATAAGGGAAAAATGCACAATAGGTTTAACACATGTAATAAATCAGATAATAGGCCAATTATAATATGTTTAAGCGACCGTGCTAGAACCACGAAAACCGGGAATGCCTAACACCTTCTTCCGGGTTAACAGAGTTCCTTATTCAGAATTTTTGGTTCGCAGACTTCAAAAAGGAAAGTCAAAATTTTCCTCGATTTGGGATTTAAAATAAATCGGTGACTTGGGACACCAAATAAACTATCCCAAGTGGCGACTCTGAACAAAATTGAATAAATTAATCCCATTTCGAGTAATGTCACTTTAATTGGAAAAACTCCCTTGTACTACCTTCGGGTGTGTAAAAAGGAGGTGAGACAGTGACAGTCTATTTTGTATATTTTTTGTATAGTGACAGTCTATTTTGTATGTTTTTTTGTATAATGACAGTCTATTTTTGTATATATTTTGTATTTTGTATAGTGATAGATTTTGTATATATTTTGTATAATGACGGTCTAGTGTATATAAATTGTATAGTGGCAATCTATTTAGTATATATTTGTATAGTGACAGTCTATTTTGTATATATTTTGTATAGTGATGGTCTATTGTATATAAATTATATAGTGATAGTCTATTTTGTATATATTTTGTATAATGACAGTCTATTTTATATATTTTTTGTATAGTAACAGTCTATTTAGTATATTTTTTGTATAATGATAATTTATTTTTGTATATTTTTGTATAGTGACAGTCTATTGTATATAAACTGTACGCTGATAGTCTATTTTATATAATTTTTGTATAGTGAATGTCTATTTTGTATATATTTGTAATATACCAATATTCAAAAAAAATCTACTCTCCAGTCTAATACAGTCTAAAAATGTAATACATGGTCTACCTCTACATTGGACAAAATAACACAATTGAGATTTGCATATGTGATTTTTTGTTTGACAATAATTATGGAAGTGATAAGAGTGAAAGCTAACTGTGAAGATAAAACAAGAGAATTTGTTGAAACGGGAAGATAAGAATTACCCCAAGAAAATAAAAGGTTGTTAAAACTTAATAAAAAAAGCAATGAGAATAGAGAGTGACAAGATTTTAGGAGTGAAACCAGTGAATGGTTTTCTATTAGTGGATTCAAAAACATAAAAAAGGTACATAAATAGGAAGAAGGATAGAAGGAAAGCCATCAGATTGAACCCAAGTAGAAACCCAACGACTTGCACCTTCGTAAAAACATAAAAAGGGACGCTTTATCTTGGATGGAAGAACCGAACTTTATCGTGAAATTGAAATCAAAACCCAGTCAGTCTAACCCACTGTGCTCGATCTCGTTGGCTTTAGATCTGGACGGAAACTCAAACACCGGCGACCCTCCATTAAATTCGGCGACTCTTTCTTCTCGTTTTATTTACTGTTTTGGGGATTTTGATATTATAAAAATCTAGATCTGAAAGATGGTTTGCTTGCTAATTTGAATTTCGGCAGATCTGGCCAGTATATAGCTTTTCCGACGATCGTGAAGTTTTCCGGCTAAACCATTTTGGGCCAAAAATTATTTCTCCAGAGAACCTGTGTTTGTTTGTGTACTGTTGTTACTATGAACTTCTTATGCTGGAGATTTAATCTCCTTTGTAAGATCCATTTTTTTACAGAGCTTGTGGGTAAGATATATAGTTCGGTGGCTAGCCACTAGAATTACTTTTGCGCTATAAAATGCATATTGTAATTTTGGGCTACCGGATGATATTTGTTTTGTCGATGGGCTATAAATGAAGTTCTCTCTATAAAGAATTAACCTAAATAGCCAATCATCAATCGCAAAACTAATAGCTGATGAATATACAATATATAATCATATATAATTTATATATATCAATTAAAAAGAATAAATAATAAATAAAAGAGAAACTTTCAAAAATCACTATGTTTAGTGGTTATTAGCTAGTTGTAGCTACCATTTACTATATTACTTCCTATAGCTATATTTTCAGGTTTTTAGAGTGTATTCGATGTATTTAAGCTACTGTATTCATGAATACAGTAGCATTTCTAGGCGTGAAACATGGGATTACAGCTAGACAGATTTTTGTATTCGACTGTATTCACGACGTGAAACAGGGGATAACAACTAGATAGATTATTGTATTCGACTGTATTCACGGTATGTATTTGTGAATACAGTAACGTAAATAGCGCAATTCATGGTCTATTCAGCTGTTTTTAAACGAAAAGAGAATCAATTAACATAATAGGCTCCTAATATAACTCAACAAACTCAATTATAGCACACACAATTTGTATTTCCAGTTATAAAAAAGATTTTCAACCGAAAAATACCCCAAAAACATAGCAATCTTCAGAAAAAATATGCTGAATATTTTTTCCAACCGATAAATACAACAAAAACAGAGCAATTTGAATACATATATACATCTGAATACATAAATTATATTAATTAAAAAAATATATGAATTCATTCATGGAATACAACGAGATAGTGAATATAATGAAATACATGGAATACAGCGAGACACATTGAAATACAATGAAGAAAAAGACAATGAATACAATAAAATATATGAAAATATAGCGAGATACATTGAAAATATATTAACAGAATCTTCAAATTGCTCGGCCCCAAACTAAAAAGAAACCCCTATGTTCCATCATATTCCATCAGTAGCCACCAAACCATTCACTTCTTCCAATTTTCATGGTAATATAGAATAAAATCAAATTAAAATAAGAAGACTTAGGCAGAAGGAATTGGTCAGTTGCATCACTCCATCCCATAGGTTTGATTGTATTTGTACGGAGGACACCATAGCTGCCATGGCGATTAACTTAGGGTTTAAGCTTTAGATCTGAAGATTTTCTTCTCTCATGAATAGTACTAGAGCTGCTCTAAATTTGGACTATTTGGGAAAGAAGTGTTGGCTCTTTCGTTCTGTGCAGGGGAGACTTGGTAATATAAATTCTAGATTGAGAGTCAAAGCTGTCCGTTTCGACATTTGGAAGAATCGTGATTGTATTCATGGAGAAAGACTAGAGTTGAGAGAGAGAGGGAAGAAAAATCTAAAAGAATTTGAGGAAAAAATAATACAAGGCGTATTTTATGGCTTAAAAGTAGGAGGTGACCATAGATATTTGGTTATAAAAATCAAAAGGTAGCTATGAAATATAATTTTTTAAAAAGATATTTATTTAAAATAAATAAGGTACCAACCTGTAAAAATTCCTAAATGAAACCTACTATTGTGTAACGATCTCTTGTTTTTGCTATTCCAACAAGCCCAAAATTGAGTGGGTTAGGTTAGGCATATGCTCATTGAGGGATCAGTTTGGACATAATCCAAGTTAGTCAACTTTTGGATCAACTTGAGCTACGATATGTATAGCTCAAAATGATCAATAGAGAATTTATCAATGATGGGAAAAAAGAGAACTTATTATCAAAAAAAAAAAGAAAAGGAATTGGTTAATTAGATATAGTCATGAATCATATAAATAAGACAAAAAAATTTTATAGTTTGATTTTATTATTAAACAAATTATTAAAGAAAAAATAAACAAATGAAAAACAATTTTGAGTTAGCGTGTTCCAACCTATTTAATTCAACACATTTTAACCTATCCAGTAGAATGTTTTATTTGCTTTACGTACAACTTTTAATTTGGAACACTTTGTTGTGTGATGACCATGCTGCTTGGAGTCAGACGCCGAGACGCAGATGCAACCTTATAGCATATGAACTCAATATTTTCAACGCGGGCTATAAATTATTTATAAAGATTTAATTATACTAGTAAATAGTAGGTAAGAACTCAAAAATTAAAAGATAAATCATAAATTCATTGCTAAGATCCTTAAAAACTAGATTTGCCTCTAATTGAAGTTCCAAATATGAATGCCCTCTATCCCTCCCTCTCTAACCTGACCCTTTGATCCTTTCCTTAAAATCGTGTAAGAGGAGTTTTAGTTTCTCACTATAAAGGAAAATGGAACGGAGTGTTTAAAATTAAACACTAATACAGTAATATTTCAGTAATGTCTGATCAATAGATGAACCTGGTAAGATATTAAAGTAAGATGAATGAGCTGTGATTATAATGTGTTGTTACAATTTCTTAAGAAACAAAATGTAGTAATACTCTTTGAAAATGTTGCATAAAACCACTCGTTTGCAGTTTTCTCTATTTACTAGTCCGCTATTTACTAGTCCGCATATATATATATATATATATATATCCAAGGCTGTGAAAATTAAATGAATCCTGAAAGCCATGCAAGGAGCTCCGTGAACCCAAATATTGCTGTTGAGTTTGGTTTAAATAGCTTCCTACGTCAGTAAGCACACTGTTCAAGTAAATAGCTAGGTCAACTACTGCCAAATTAAACTATGTTTGTCTTCTTTTCCTTTTTGGGTTATCCGAACCAGAAACAACGTCCAAACTTGTTTGGAAGTTACATTATGATACATAAAGTGCAAATTGGCTGAACATTTATCTTCTTTTTTTAAGGCGACACACACGAATATTTGTCATTCAATTCATACAGAACGCAACGATATATAAGAAACATATATTTTGTGTCTCCTCCACTATTATCACAGTGATCTTTTCTATTTTTAGGCAATAATATATTAATCTTACTACTAAGTAGAATAAGTAGTTAAATGGACACCACGAATCACGATATCCACGTTTTAACAAGCAAACGAAAAAATGAGCAGACATATAGCTCATAGAGTTTCTGACAACTTCAAGATGGTGAAATAAGGAAACATATTACAAAACCAATAACAGAATCATGTTTGTCTAACTTCTTGAGAAAGCTGAATATGGAGTATGACATGGAATGGTTTCTTTACAGTTTTGATGGTTGGAATTGTTGCCCTTTATGGTTTCTTGAAGAAGGCAAATAAATGGTTTTGTGTGATGAAAATGAATCTTATTTGTTTTTAGTTACTATTTGCACTATTTTCTGGTTTTTCTTGTAATTTTCCCCAAACTAGCATAGGTATGGGAATGGATCATTCATGTACAGAAATCCAAGCATCATCTTTACAACGCCAGAAATATGCAGGCAAGTATTGATGGATGATGAACATTTTTTGTTGAGTTTTCCATAATCTGCAACAGATCTAACAGCAAAGAGAGCATTATTGTAATTTAAACACATACACAGAGCCAACACATCGGGAATTATACAAGGAACGTACCTTCAACCATGGTTGTTCAAGTGATGTGGGGAATTCCTTGGAAGAACCTTGAGAGAAAACCTAAGGAGCCTTCTAGCCTATGCCTATCGTAGGATGCCAGATTGATGGAGTCACAGGTGTATTTATAAGTAGGCTAGGGACTCTTAGGCAAATACTTTAGCAATACATGAAAATCCAAAAGTGTGCACTGTCATGTATATCAAAATAGTCATAATGTCTAGACAAACTGTTAGAGAGCAAAGCAAGACTAAGTTGAGCTACTAAGCCCCATATGGGTTACATGATCCTTGAAAATATTAGTCGGCAGACCCTTAGTCATAGGATCAGCAATCATCAAAGTAGTACTAACATGCTCAAAATTCACATCTTGCTTCTTCACATAGTCTCTAACCATTAAGTACTCACTTTTATTATTCTTAGAAAGGAAAACCGCAGCTGAATTGTCACAAAAAATTCTCAATGGCCTTGAAATAGAATTGACAATCCTAAGGCCGAAAATAAAGTGTTTCAACCATAACGCCTGTGATGTAGCTTCATAGTATGCTATAAATTCAGCTTCCATTGTGGATGTTGCAACAATGGTCTGCTTGACACTTCTCCAAGACACAACACCTCCAGCTAGAAGGAAAATGTATCCTGAAGTAGATTTACCAGTGTCCTTGCATCCACCCAGATCAGAGTCTGAATATCCAATCACCTCCAATGAGTCAGAGCATTTGTATGTGAGCTTAAAATCCTTGGTTCCTTGCAAATATCTCAAGACCCCTTTACCAGCTTTCCAATGGTCAAGGCCAGGGTTACTTTGATATCTGCCAAGCATTCCTACCGCAAAAGCAATATCAGGTCTAGTACAGACCTGTGCATACATAAGGCTCCCAACAAGTGAAGAATAGGGAATGTCTTTCATTTGCTCTTTTTCCAATGCATTTTGTGGACATTGATTCAGTGAGAATTTGTCACCTTTAATTATGGGTGCTGCTATAGGTGAACAGTTCTTCATCCCGAATCTTTCCAGAATTCTTTCAATGTAGGCCTTTTAAGACAGTCCAAGTAATCTTTGGGATCTGTCTCTGTGAATCTCTATGCCAATGACATAAGAGGCTTCACCCATATCCTTCATCTCAAAATTCTGGATAAGAAACGGTTTAGTCTCGTGCAACAATCCCAAGTCACTACTTGCAAGCAAAATATCATCCACATATACGACTAGAAAAATATATTTTCTCCCACTTATCTTAAGGTATATACACCGATCAATGATGTTCTCCGTAAATCCAAATGAAGAAACAACATTATGAAATTTAATATACCATTGGCGGGAAGCCTGCTTTAGCCCATAAATGGATTTATTCAACTTGCAAATAAGGTGACTTTTGTCCTTATCACAAAATGCTTCAGGCTGACGCATGTATACCTCATCTTCAAGATCTCCATTCAGGAAAGCTGTTTTCACATCCATTTGATGTAACTTTAAATCAAAATGAGCTACTAATGCCATGATTATTCTCAATGAATCCTTCTTTGATACTGGAGCGAAGGTTTCATGGTAATCAATGCCTTTCCTTTGAGTAAAACCCTTGGCTACAAGTCTGGCTTTATATCGTTCGATATTACCAGATGAGTCTCTTTTAATTTTAAAGAATCATTGGAGCCTATGGTAGATGACCCTTTTGGTAATTCGACGAGATCCCAGACTTTATTTTTAGCCGTAGATTCTAACTCTTCTTTCATGGCATCATACCAAAGTGTGGAGTTTTCTCCACTCATGGCGTGTGAAAACGAGTATGGATCATCTTTTAGTCCAATATCATAATCAGACTCTTGGAGATATACAATGAGTCACTAGAAATTGCTGGTTTTCGAACTCTTGAGGATTTTCTTACTCCCACTGGTTCAGACACTTCTTTAGTGAGTTTAGGTAAAGCGGGTTGATCTTCATGTGGCTCCTCAAGTGGTGGTGGATCTTGAACTTGTTGTTGTTCAGATAATTTATGAGAATTTTTCTGAGCAACATTCAAGTTTCCAATACATAAAGGTACCACAAGTGGTTCCCTTATTTCTTCCAATTCCATCCTTTGAGTCAAACCACTTCCACTTCTTCATGCTCCTCAAGAAATTTAGCGTTTCTAGCTTCAACAATTTTAGGAGAATGAGAAGTACAATAAAACCTAAATCCCTTAGAGTTAACCGCATAACCTATAAAATAACCACTTATTGTTCTTATCAAACTTCTTTAGTTGTGGGTTATAAACCCTCACTTCAGTTGGACATTCCCAAACATGTAAATGATTTAAACTAGGTTTCTATCCTTTCTATAACTCAAAAGGTGTCTTGGGGACAACCTTGGATGAAACCCTATTTAAAATATACACAACAGTTTTTAAGGCTTCACTCCATAAAGATAAAGGTAAACTTGATCTGCTAATCATGCTTCTTACCATGTACATTAATATCCGATTCCTTTTTTCTGCCATACCAATTTGTTATGGTGTTCCTAGCATGGTATATTAAGCAATTATACTTTCACTCTCAAGGAACTCAGCAAATGGACCCTTAACTTGTCCCTTATCTGTGTACCTACCATAATATTCTCCACCCCTATCAGATCTTACAATTTTGATCTGAGCACCAGTTTGTTTCTCTACTTTTGTCTTGTAAACTTTAAAAGCATCAAGTGCTTCTGATTTGTTAAACAGAAAATAGAGATACATATATCTTGAATAGTCATCAATAAACGAGATGAAATATCTCTCACCATTCAAGCAAGGGGTAGGAAAAGGTCCACATATGTCTATATGTATGATCTCAAGTAATTGAGAACTCCTTTTGGCACCTTTAGTTGATTTGTTGGTTTGCTTACCCTTTATGAAGTTCACACAAGTCCCAAAGTCAGAGAAATCAAGAGCTTTTAGAACTCCATCATTAACCAACCTTTTGACTCTATCAATAGAGATGTGTCCCAATCTCTTGTGCCAAAGACTTGATTAGTTCTCATTGATAATACATCGCTTAGTGCTAATTTCTTTATCATGCAAAGTTAATACATTGCATTCAAATGTGGGGTCTATCTCAAGTTTATATAAATTTCCATTCAAATTTCCAAAACCAATAAATTTATTATCTTTCAAAAGTTTCACAGAAGGATAATGAAAATTCAAATCATATCCACTAATTGATAGTCTTGAAAGAGAAATTAAATTTCTAGGATATTCTGGAACATAAAAAGTATTTTCTAAATCTAAGTGAAAACCATCCTTCAAAATGAGCCTATAAATCCCTACGCCTTCCATACATGAACGCGTCTTATTGCCAGAATAGACGTATTGTTCACTTCCTATCAGCTTCCTTTGAGTTAGAAAGCCCTGCATGATTTTGGCAATGTGAATTGTGGCACCAGAATCAATCTACCATGTATTATCAGAAACTTTAATAAAATTAGATTCATAACATACAAAGGTAAAATTACCTTTCTTCTCAAGCCATTTCTTATATTTCAGGAAATCCTTCTTCCAATGACCCTTCTTTTTACAGAAACGGCAAGCATCTTTGTCAAAGGTGCTTTTCTTCTTCATGAGAACACTTTTGCCCTTCTTTGCATTTCTCTTACCATGAGTCACCATATTAACACTTTCAGGTATCTCATGCTTCAACCTCTCTTCTTCTTTAACACACATGGTCAAAAGTTCATTGATTTACCATTTATCCTTATGCGTGTTGTAAGAAATCTTGAACGGACCATATTCCGCAGGAAGGGAGTTGAGAATGAAATGCACAAGAAATGGTTCAGACATATCCACCTCAAGGGACTTGAGTTTAGCAGGAATGTCTCTCATCTCCATAATGTGCTCACACACTATACGACTTCTGTCGAAAGTCATACTTGAGAGCCTCTTCATAAGGGTGCTAGCCAATGCCTTGTCAGAGCTTACAAATTGTTCATCAATTGCCTTCATGTAAGCTTTGACCTTATCGCTGTTAGGGATAGAACCCCTAATGCTTGGCTTATGTGATCTTTTATGAGCATTGAACTTAAGCGATTAGATCGCTCCCACCGCTCATAGTTAGCCTTAGCAGTTGGAGTACTTGATTCTGTGGGAATAGGTGGTTTATCCACACGGAGTGACATGTCTAGATCCAAGCACCCTAAAGTGAGAAGGACTTTCTCCTTCCATTCAGTATAATTGTCACCAGAAATCATTTGAATTCGAGCATTCTCATTAAAAATAGCGGTAGGAAAAGCTGTAAATACTGCAAAATAAGGATAAACATACATAAGCTATGAAGTACAATCCGTCAAAGGTGAATCGCGTAAAATACCAATTTATAGTAAATTCTAGACCTTCCCGTGGGCAGAGGTTGCAACCCATGCATAGAATTTACTAACTTTATTAGACTAGTAAACCGAAATGCATAAAAATTAATCTGTACCTGTGGGCATAAGATAATTTTCAACTTAAAGGTTTATTATCTTATTCCAATTAATCTCACCAAAATAATTACCTTCCTGTAGGGCCATTCTAATGAGATAACTAGACTAAATAGATGTCATTAAAATTTTTAATCACCAGACTTTATGTGATTAAACAATTTAATTTCTTTCATATCAAGTACTCAAGATGCCGTGTCTACTCCTAAGTACATCACATAAAAGAAAACTCAATAATGACATCTCACAGTATTTAACCTTTAACTATCAACTTATCTAGAATGTTGATTGTTTTTAAAAAAATAGGCAGCTTGAATGTAAGTATGGCTTTATGTTTCCCCAAAAGTAATTCTTATAATATTATAAGAACTTCTCAAATATTAGCAAGGCTATTATAAAACAACACAATATGCAATACCAAAGAAAATAATTTTATTATTTTAACAACTTAAAAGCCTTGCCTAAAGGTGAATACTGCCACCCCAAAATTGCAATAATCTCTCGTCAGAATGCTTACCATTGGTTATTTAATATGACCAAAATTTATCATTGTGAGCTCTAAAGTCTACAACTGATCAGATAGGCACAAACTTCAAGACAAATAAAGTATCTATTTACAATAAACAAATAAATACATCATCCTCATGGTGGTATTACAAAAATAGCAATTCTAACCTAAACCAGAGTTATAAAATACTTATATTGTATGCACCAGATTAAATATACAAATATGTACTGCTACAGTATGCAGTCTACTGTTCAAACAGCTTAATGCAAATCTCTCTAATTGGCATATTAGATTCTCCAAAGCGAATTAACACCAAGTAATTTTCAGATCAGAGAGAAGAGAACAAGTTTGAACCATAACATATCAATTATCAATATAAGTGTTACCAGAAAAATGATTTCTCTCTTGTTCTTACAATGTAAAATCAAAGTATGCCGACAAAGATACATAAAACTCATAGAGTTAACCGTAATTAAAACACACTCGAAAGCCAAAAGCTAAAGAGTAATCTACTGACTAAAGTTCGGTTCCAAGTTACAATTTCGTTATTATCAAAACATGATAAATTATATCCATAATTACCATCAAAAGTACTGAACAAAATAGTTAAAAGGTAGGCTCTGATACCACATGTTGTAATTTAAACATATACACAAAGCCAACACAGCGGAAATTATACAAGGAACGTACCTTCAGCCATGGTTGTTCAAGTGATGTGGAGAATTCCTTGGAAGAACCTTGAGAGAAAACCTAAGGAGCCTTCTAGCCTATGCCTATCATAGGATGCCAGACTGATGGAGTCACAGGCGTATTTATAGGTAGGCTAGGGACTCTTAGGCTAATACTTTAGCCTTAGGGACTTCCCCATAAATTATAATTACCCTAATGACTTCTAATATATGGTAATTTCTTTCCATCAAAGAAACTACCATATATGCATAACTATAGAATATTATTTGATATATCATTTACTTGGGAGTACCTTATAAGTGGGTCACACTAGAAGTCTCTAGAAGAGACAGTAATTTCTAACAAGAATTTCATGTAGTTACAAGGCAGCATGCACAAGCTTCTGCGGCAGATAACGACAGGTTCATTTACAGGTCATGAGGCATTTATCACTGTATGTTGACCATATAAAGGAGATTGCTGTTGCTGCATTCCATAAGAGCTTTAGCCCGGTGAGTTGCTAACTGAAATGATGAAGTTTGCATTTCAAGTGCTCATGGCTGTCATTATGGGTAGACAAGTTGATCAGAAATGGTTTGATGTAGTTGAAAATGAGTTTGCTGTTTTTGTTGATGGAGTTTTTGCCCTGCCACTATATCTACCAGGATTCGCTTACCACAGGGCACTTAAGCTTAGTTTTTGCACCAGATTATTCAAAAAAGACCAGTTGATCAAAAATGGAAGGTTTTGGTTTGGACAAGGAATGTTCATATGGATCCTAAGTCCTAACAATTATCCGAACCCTAAGGAATTCAATCCTTCAATATGCGATGTAAGTTGAAGCAGTTGAATACATGTCTTAGGAAAAATATTTTGTTTATTGTGAAAATGGTAACAACAATTAAATTTGTGAATGAAATTATAAAAATACGTGATCTATTTTTATGCTAGTTGTTAGAGCAGTAGATGCTGAAAGAGTAAGTTTAACGAAGAGATTCAAGCTAAAACAGGGCAGTAATCAAACCCAGTGGCTTGCTGCCCGAGCCTCGGGTTGGTCGATGAAGAAGCCTTGGGGCGATATCCAGCTCGATCTCGAGCTATTGAGGGTAGTCAGGAATGGGATAACAGTTAAGATATGATTAAACAAATGCTCTTTATGGCCTATACCAAGAAATAAATAAAGAACAAGTATGAAACTAATAACGCTAAAAGTAGCCTCGAGCTAGTAAGGACGAGCAAGTTAGAGAGAAGAAAGAGAGAGAGAAAGAGAGAGAGAGATATTATTGATCTTGTGGAGAAATAGTTGGAGCAATATCAGCTGAGCCCTACAAAGTGATGGGTATCCCCTTTATATAGGAGGAAAATCCATGATAGTACAAAAACATGTTGGCTGTAAAGGCGTGGAGATAGGATGGCTGGACGTGACGTCTTGAAATAGGCCCCCGGGTAGGTCACCTTTGTCAGATTAAGCCGTATGCCTTGGGAACTTCTCTCTCGCATGTTGTAGCCTGCTATAGCCGTTGGAACACGATGCCCTTCGGACTGGACCTAAGGGTGAGTCTCGACCTTGGCTTCGAGCTTCGAGGAGCATGACCGCGAGGCGACCTTATGACGGGGAATAAGGCCCCCGGATTTGCCGTATACAGATTTCTTAGAGTGAAAGTGGAAAGAAATGATAAGAAACAATCCTAATTTGCCGTCCCTGCAGGTTTTCGTATTGACTGCAGCGGTTGGCTTCCTTCAATGTACACATGGTGCTTTTATAAATACTCCCCTCTTCCTTTCCAGGCTCTATCTCGTGCCAAAAAACCCATAGTAAGGTCTGTTTTTCCCTCATTCTCGTTCTTTTTTAGGAACACAACCCCTTTTTCTTCTTCCTTAAGATTCTCTCAAGGATGGCAAGATTTTCTACTTCTGCTTCCCGGGAGGTCGCCGGCTCGTCTTCTTCATTTTTCTCTCAAGGAAAAGTGTCTCAGGATCCTTTGTGATGACTTCCGATTTTAGGGTCGAGAGACCTTCCTTGAAATTAGGGCACTGCGAGCCTGTAACTCAGTATATCAACTCCATAACGAACATCGAAAGAGTGAGGGACGACTGTCGCTAGGTGGATATCGTGCTCGTGGAGATTCCTGCTCGGGAGAAAGATATTATGGCTCATAAAGCCAGCTTTCTGAGTGTGTATACCTACCCATTTACCTTGGGGCTAGTGGGGCCATCCTCGCCTCCAATCGACCCTGTGATTCTCGACTTCTATTGGAGTTATCAAGTAACTCTAGGTCAAGTTCATCCTTCATTCTAGCACGTGGTTTATATGATTAGGCATTACTCGAACATGATAGAAGGAATGCCCTTCACCCTGATCCATCTGATCCGGATGTATAGTCCCCGTCTTCTTCGTGGGGGCTTAATCAAGCTTCGCTATTGAGCCCCGAGATCCCTTTTTGCCTGTACTAAGGAGTTCAGGGACGAGGGATGGGTAAGCCGATTCATCCGAGTGAGGACGTCTGACTTGATTCCAGTGGAAAATATGCCGTTCCTTGAGAAGTGGAATGCCAGGCATAAGTAAACATGATGTTTTTTCTCCTTCTTGGCGATATCTCCCTATGCGTCTAACTCTGCTTTTCTTGCCTTTTTAGCCGTAGCGATCTACCCTGGTGTGGTGTCGGATCTACCGGGTTGGGTTGGTCGTTTGTACTCAATTTTCCTGTATATCGAACGAGGGTGGCGAGAGTTGTCCCAAGCTCAATGGGAAGCCAAACACCATGGCGAGCCTTGAGCCTTGATACATCCGCGTATTTTGCTGTTAGTAACTTTCTACATCCTTTGAATTTTTCCTCTACATTTATGTAGCTCTGGGAGAAATCCCATCGACGAGTGATGCACCGTCCATTGGAGGGGAGGCTCTGGTGCTTGGTGAGGAGAAGAAAAGGTAGGGGAGTCTATCTATTGGGCCACCGGAGCCCAAGAGGGTCAAGGTGGAGGATTCCAAGGTTGATCCAGCAGCTTTGACCTCCAAGGCGACGGGAAACCCTCGTGCTGAAGGTGAGGGAGAAAGCAACTTCTCGGTATCCCCCGAAGAGCGTATGGATTTGATCGATCCTCAGGCCGTGGGGATAGATGCTCCTAGACAAGAGTCCGATGCCGTCATGGCCTAGCTTCGTGGCGGTGAGGCAATGGATGGGGTATCGAGCACTGCCCCCGAATTGGCAGCTGGCCGGAGTTTTTCTCGAGCTAGGATACCCTTGGCAGGCAGTTTAGAGGGGCCTCGATCTGGGACCCAAGGTGAACAAGGGATGGAGATTTTGGCTGACCCTGTTAACCCGTTGATTGTTGTCGATTCTCCTCAAGAGGAGATTCTTCCATCTTACGAAGTGCAAGACGTTCCTCGCAAGGAGCCTTCTGAGGCAGGAGCATTGATCATAGGCAGAGATGCATTCGAGAGGTCGGTGACCATTCTCGAGGGTAGTTCTGAGGTTGATGCTTTATCCATTTTCGGCGAGATGGGTAGACTTTGTGAGCGGGTAACTTCTGCTAACCTTATCCACCGTTCTAGGCCATTCCGACCTTCGTTCTCCTAACTTGTCCCTTTATATGGTTTTAGGCCAAAGTGCTTTATAACCAGGCTTTCACCAGTATCATGATGAGGTGAGCCGTCACGAACGTGAGAAAGCCTATTTTACCGAGCAGGTTATTCATCCCCTGTTTACTATCATTTGAGCCCTTGTGAGATTCTATTGCTTCTAACTTCTCAGGCCTTAATTTGTGCAGTTTGAGAAGGAGAACGCCCTGCTGAGAGGGGAGCTTCGGGCTAGAGATGCTAAAATTTCTGAGCTTAGTTGGCATGTGAGCGAGGTGACTTCTGAGAGGGACAACCTTCAGGGGAGAGTTACCTTAATCGAGCGTCAGCTCCAGGATGCGAAGGAGGATAGTGACAAGTATAAGAGCCTCCATTCCGAGCTAGTGGCTGCATTGGTCCGGATCAAAGTTGAGGCCGAGGCACTTGTATCTTTGCATAGGAGAGGAGCAGTCATCGCAGATTCTTGCATTGAGAGGACGTTTGAGGGAGCTGGCCCGATTTTACCTCGAGCCACAGATCGTGCCTGGCTGGACTCCCACAAGCAGACCGTTGGGGGCGCATTGGAAGGCAGCTCAAGTGGTGTTAAAGATGGGGGTAGATCCCCGGAGAGAGAGGACGCCGTTGAGAAGGGGCCGTCGGGGGACTCGTAATCGTCCGTGTGCACCCCTTGGGGAGCTGTTGAGGCTGCCGGTTCGGCAATAGATTAGGATCTTTGTTGTTTTTTCCTGTCGATATCCCTGCTTGTATATAGTACTTTAGTTTTGGCATATGTATAAAGAGAATCCTGTGATTTCGTTTCCCTTATTCCCTTTTCTGCCCTGAATTTAGCAAGGGTTGGCGAAAGAACCGTAGACCTATGATATAGCACTGTGGCTTGTTTAGGTCAGCTCGGGAGTTGTCACACGGCTGGTCGATGCGGTCTTCAGTGTGAACTGCCGTTAGAGCTCTTACACTTTTGCCCAACTATTTTGTGTTGAGTCTCCGGATAGATATTTGACTTGAGCTTACTTGATCCCCAATCTCCTGTGCCTGCATGGTCGGGTGATGATGGTTCTTATTCCTTGCCCTTGGGCATTTGTATTTTACCTGTTTTTGGGTTCAGTACTTGAGTCGTGTTACGACTTGATCTTTATTTGACCCTCAAGTTTTTTCGTGCCTGCATATGCGGATGACGATGGCCCTTAAGCCTTGGGTCGAAGCGACCTTTAAAGTGTGTGGCCCTAAGGCTGGTTTGGCTAGTGACAATGGCACTTACTCTGTGCCCTTAGGCATATGTAGTTAACTATTGTGGATCCGGTCTCCGAATCAGGTTACAACTCGAGCTCATTTTAATCCTCAAATTTTCAATTTTCAAGCTGGCGACAATGGCTCTTACGCTGTTGGTCGTTGCGACCTTTTAGTGTGCGGCCTGGAGGCTCATTTGGCTGGCAACTATGGCTCTTACGCTTTTGCCCATGAGCATATTTTAGGCTTTGTTTTCCTCTCGTTAAGGTTTTTTGAAATAATTTTGCCTTACCCATCATTGGTTCGGGAAAAACCTCGATTTCAAGTCGTTAGCGGCGATGTTCGAGCACCTCGAAAAGTTTTCAGCTCGTAGGCTGAGTAGCTCGAAGCCTTGTGATTTTGAGCAGACATGGTCGAAGCTCGTTTGCCTGTTGAGGGAAGCCTGTTTTAACCGGTTCTTTTCGAAGTAGATTCGAAGCAATTGCCTGCGATTTTGTTAGCGATGGTCGGACATTCCCGAGTCGCGTTAATTTGGCTGGAGTAGCCATTTTGACCGTAGTCATATGTGTTTGGCTAGAGCCATTTTTTAAACCCGAGTGAAAGTTTAGGAATCTACACCGAGGTTATGACCTTTCGAGATTCTTACAAATGCGACGTATAGCCTAAACTTCGGGATTGAGTTTTATGCCTGTAGTAAGGTCTTACAAAATTTTCAAGCCTGTTGAGGTCTTACAGTTTTGTCATGCCTGTTGAGGTCTTACAATTTTGTCACGCCTGTTGAGGTCTTATAGCTTTGCCATGCGTGTTGAGGTCTTACAGTTTTTCCATACCTGTTGAGATCTTACAGTTTTTGTTTGTTATGTAAAATAGATCTGGTCAGACCGAGTCTACCCGCTCGGGGTCTTACGGCCTAGGGTTTTCTAGTGTATGGCGATTGGAGACAGTCTCCGAGTCCTCAAATTTTCTTAGGCTCGAAGGCCATTATCCGTGAGCTCGGAATTGCCTTGTCGGGGTCTTATGAGCTCGGAGTTCCGACCCTGGGGTCATGCGGGTGCCAAATTGTTGACGCTAAGTCTCCGTGTATTTTGGGACATATTTGGTGGAGGGACCCCTGCCTTGAGCATGCTGAATTTTTCTTTTTTGGAGTACGAGATGTTGAAAAGATATTCTTTAATTGCTTGGCATAAATACATGTTGCTGGGTTGCCGTAAGCCTCGCTCAGGCGGACACAGTTCGCTCGACCATTTGGCCCAGTACATCATTTCCTATTGGAACCTCGTTTGTCATTTCTCGGGAAATGGGTGGACGTCATTGATCGCTGCCAACTCGACGCTACACTAAGGTAGGTAGAGCGGGTTGCAATAGCTTTTACCCGATATGAAGGTCGGGATTGAATTCCTCAGGGAGCTAGTAGTGGAGTTGGATTGTCTGTCTATCCTAGAGATGTGTTTGTACTCCTAATGTCACTTCAAACATTTTTGGGTTTTCGAATTATAACTATTTTTATAAAACTATTGATTAACACTAAATTATGCTACGAGAATATTGCTAAGTTGTATCTAATGGGAAGAAGGGCACTAGGGTCGTGACACTACCTAGGTGGCTAATTGACGGGTAGATGTTACTAAGGTTCGATTGACATAATTGGGGCTTATGCTATAACCATTGCACAATTTTACCCACTCTCACACCTCTCGGTAGAGAAAGTGACTTTGCCCAATTGACTCTCTCGAGACCAAATGGGTAGGCAAATTAGACCAAGCAACTAGGGTTCAAGTAGGGTAATTACTCTCTCGAGGTTTAACCCGTTAATTGAGACTATCATTTCTCATGAGTCCATCCCAATTCCTTGTTGGGTCAATTTTGGGGTTATAGACTCTCTTTCTTAAGAAGAGTTAAACCCACAAAGCTTGAATCAGTGTTTGCAACCACCAATTCTAGATTAAAGCATAAAATCAACCCAAATAGCAAAAACCCATAGTCAATCTAACACTAGATGACAACACCCATCAATTACCCACACTAGGGTTGAGCCACAACCCTAGCTAATGGGTTTAGATACTCATGCTAGATAAAGAAATTGAAGAAATAGATGAAGAACTAAGCATATTAATTAATTGCTAAAATTAAATTACAATAATCTATCGTAAATGTAAAGCAAAAGTGCCAAAAATGGCTACAAAGTATGTTCTCACGAGCGCAGCTTTCCACTGATGTATCTAATTACTTAAAAAATGGTAAAATATTCTTTTTATACTAGGCTGGAAAAACTAGACAAAAATACCCCTGCGGGGTCAGTGCGGGCCGCATTAAATGGACCGCAGCCACACTGGGCTCACTTTTGCTTCTCTAAACTTGGACTCCGCGGATCGCGTAGAACGGACCGCGGCCGCGGAGGGAGCTGGTGCGGTCCGCGCAACCACGACCGCGGATCGCATGACACTGGCTTTGCAAACTTCATCTCTCTGAATCTCATGACCGCGGACCGTACAAAAGAGTAGTGCGGCCGCGGAGCCTTCACCGCGGACCGCGAGATGTGTACCGCAGCAGCGCTTCTTCTAGCCTGATTCACCAACTCTCTGAACCACCTAGTGCGGCCGCATTCCACTTTGCGCGGTCCGCACTAGGCCTTCTTTTCTTAAATTTCTTGGTCTTTGATACTTGAGCAGGTTTCACTCCTTTTTGAGCCGATCTTTGATATTTCGTCACTTTGTTGATCAAACCTGCGATCAAGCACAACTTGTGAGCCTTTTAGGACTATTTTGTAACAATATATGATCAAATCATAGGCAAGTAAGGGCATAAAACATGTTAAAATCCTAACTTATCAACTCCCCCAAACTTAAACCTTTGCTTGTCCTCAAGCAAACAAAATAAGACCCACCCCTTAAAGAAAAATCCAAGTAATTCCAGCTGTCCTAAAGTAACCTCAACAAGCATCAATTGGGACTAACAATTGCCCTCAATACAAACCGATCCTTAACAAAATTTAAACTTTGAAAAACTATGGATCAAATGTAACACAAGAGCATCAAGAATTGACTCATTACATCAAAGAACTCTCTCAATTACTTTGGTCGCTGTGGACTCTAAACTCACACATCCTCAACTCTCCCTAAGCAAACCTTACTTTTTAGAGTATAAGCACACAAACCAAGGTTAATGGGAAGTCACTCGTCTCTCTCTTAAGGAAAGGTCACAAGTCCGGCTCTAAGTACCATATGCTTGACCCTTATGTAAGTATCCACTGATGCGAGTGTCATCCAACTCAATATCATATAGGGATTTTGTAGAGTCAATGTGAAGGCTGTTGGTTCAGGGTAGGAAAAGTTGTTGGTCTATATGGGTTCTATCTTCCCTTAAGCACTTCTTTTTATTCATTCTGGCACAATTCTCTTCGACTCTTTGAGTATTTCACTTCTTTTCAAGGGGTTAGAGAGACACATTGTCACTCTTTCTTATGCAATTCAAAGCATTTCTCCTTTTTCTACCTTTTTTTTCACACCTTTTTCACTTTTGTTTTTCTTGAATCCCGTTTTATTCTTTGCACATTGGGCTTTCTTTTTGTCTTTTTCTTTTCTTTATTTTTCATCGCCTTCCTTTCCTTTTGCTTTTGTTCCTTTTACAACTTTGTTTCCTTTCTTGTCTCTCCCCCCCAAACTTAGACTTTTTCCATTACCTAAGAGACAATTTGGGTGCCAAGAGATGGTATAATTTAGAACGGGCATAGGCTTGTAGCATTGGTTCTTAAAAGAAAAAGGTTTAAGGCTCAAAAGGGTTAGCTAGGGATTATATCATTGGTAGGCTATAGAATTGTTCGACTATTGTTTGGATCAAGGAGAGTCTATAATCACTTCTCAAGTCAAATTTCACTCAAAATTTTGCCTCAACAAACATTCAGGGCAAGTTCTAGACCATTGGCTCGGGACTTGGACTCGCACTTCAATTTCTCACCACACACACTCAAGGATTTCTAAAGACATAGAGTCGGGGGCCCACAACAACCTTAGACACGATTGAGTACACAATAGTCCCGAAAGACCACATAATGTTTGTTTGGTCAAAACAAGAGTCTCAAGGTCACTACTTTTACCATCCTAAACACAACCCCTTGTCTTTGACCATGGGATCAAAGGAAAATGTGTTAGGCCCAAGTGAAGCTTTGCTTGAGGTACCCTTAACTATAAACTATTAAAAACAAGAGAAAAATCTAAAATGAACTCAAACCCTTAAGAAGGTTGTCACGCCATCCATCATCGAGAAGAGCCACCCGATTCACACAATAATCCACCCTTGGAAAGAACTGTGGAATTAAGAAAACCAAGGGTTTATTGAAAGCGCCAAAACCGAAACAAAAAGGCTGCGAGCCTATCTACCAAGCTAAGAATGAAAAATTTGTACGAAAATAGAAAATAGAATAAATATTTACAATAGGGGATTAGAATATACAATGAGGGATGAATATATATACAAATATGTAACTTTATATACAGACCAAAGAGAAGATAAAAAGTGTGATAAAAGTAACTAAATGTAAAGTTATATACAGACCAAATAAAAAAAAAATCAACAGAAACATAAACTAAGTCAACTAATATATACAATTATCCAGATAAAAAGTAGGGCGCACCCCCACAAATAAAAGCTGACATTGTCCCCAATGCCAACTAAACAAATAAGCATCAAGAAATCAAAAAGAAAGGATATAGGAGCTCCCTAAGTCTCGTCTGTCTGCATGGGAACATGAGTGGTCCCCTGGTCCTCTGTATGTACGGGAACCTCAGACTGGTTCCCGGTCTCTTGCTGCTCAGCTGCTGGGACTGGGGCCTGGACCTGTATGGGCTGAATATCTGGAACATCCTGTGGCTAACTGGGGGAAACCTCCGATGGGTCCGCCAACTGGATCATCGCCTCATCTGCACTAGGGAGCTTCCTCTTCTTCTTTGGAAGCCTCTGTGTATGCTCCTGCTGTGGCTCTGCTACTGGTGCTGCTGCTGGGGCTGGATCCTCAAATAGCAAGTTTAAAGGCAGTTGGTCTGCCTTCAGTTTGTCAACATCCTCCCTTAGCGCCTTCACAGACTCCTTGGAAGCCCGTGTTTTACTAAGATTCTTGTGCTCCCTGGAAAGCTCCTTCAGGGCCTTGCCATGTGAATCCACTGCCTTAGCCAAGGCAGCCTGAGAATCGAGGATCTTTTGCTGGTTGGCAAGAATCTCCTTAAGTGAATCCTCGATAAACTGGGGCACCTGCACTGGCTGTGGTGCCGACTGAGCCATAATAGTAGAAGTCAAGGTGGACAACTTGGATGAAGCAGTCGCCATCCAGTTGTTTAATCTATGAAGTCTCTGGCTCAGCTGGTGGGCGGTGATAGGATGTGCCCGGGAAGATGGAATCCCCGGGCCAGCTGAATTCGAGGGACCAGCAGAAGTGGAAGGTCCGGGAGGCATGTCAGCAACTGTGGAAGTAGGCTCAGTGGAGGGCTCTAGCGCAACTGGCTCTTCAGACTGGCCGGTTGGGGCAGAAGCAGGTGGCTTGTAAATTTTGTCCTTAGGATTGTCTAACCCCTTCAAACTGTACCATAGAAACGGAGCCACAGGTTTGACCTTGATGTCAAAAGGTCTCTTCTCCACCTCCAGGTCCCGGAAATACATAGTGAGGGTGCTGGGAAAAGGGTAGTTCCGGTCATGCTCAACCCCCACTGCAGAAATGAAGCGGGACATCACATTGCCCATATTGATAGGATATCCCGCCATAATAGAAGCAACAAGAACAGCCTGGGCGAGTGGAATAGTCTGATCATGGGTAGTGGGGTCGAGTCGACTGCACACAAAAGTCAACCACCCTCTTGCCTCAAAGTTTAAAGTTCTCCGAAGTATTTTGGCCCCTGTTTGCAACCACTCTAGAACCATACCTGGGATTGCCAGGTATGAAGCTAACCACGGACGAACCTCCTCGCCCATTGCCAACTTTTCATTGTAAAGGGACTCATCTTCATCATTGAACCCCAGGTATTCATTTAGTGCCTTCCCGGTAAATACCACATTTTTGTTTCTCACTTTGGACACCATAGTGCCCTTCAAGATATGGGCCACATTGCTACAGAACTCTTTGACCATATGCTCATTTGCCTTCACACAATTATCTTTAAAGAACTCCCAATCCACCTGAGCCTGAAACTGTCTATGTACATTGGGGTGTAGGGGTAGGAGGTCTCTGTCAATGAAATTCCTTTCAAGACTCAATTTTCGTGCCGGCCACCATTCCCTAAACTTGTGGAACACCACCTGGCTGACGAACCTATCCTCCCAAACAGCGGGATTCCTAGTCCGGTCAACACCCCCAACCTGCGGCACACCACCCCACGGTTACTCCCTATCTCCCTCATCACCTCTAGCACCCTCTCTAGATATTGATGCTGTGGGAGAGGTAGAGTATTCATCCCTACTACCTGCCGCTGAGCCCTCAGATGACCCAGAAGAAATGTTGATTGAGGCTCGAGCATCGGGGGAAGATTGGTGAGTGTCTCTATGTATGGCGTTTTCCGGATATGGGATGTATAGAGGGACTGAATCTGAAGATATCTCCCGGGAGGGCTCGTACTCACTCCCCGAGGTGTCAAGGGCTTTATCGGCCGCTTTGATTGCTTTCCTCATGTCCTTTATGTTTTATCTAGCCTGGGGAGTGAGTTTTACAATCCGTTTCTTCCCTCCCTGGGAGGAATTACCTCGGCCGGGTTGTTTGGCACCTTTACCTCATTGTTTGACCGTTATCTGCAAGCATAAACATCTAACATGGTTGGTATCAGCACAGGCAGTAAAACAAGTCTTGAAATTTAATTGCAGACAGCAGGTTAAATGTTGCAGAAACAGTTGCAGAACATGGCACCGCAGCCCGCACTAATAGGAGTGCAGTCGCACTGGGGGCACTGCGGACTGCACAAAGGTGACCGCGGTCCGCATTGGGACAAGGCCCTGGACAATATCTCTCTGATTCTCCCCACCGCGGCCCATACAAAAAGTAGTGCGGCCGCATTGGGACACCGCGGACCACATAAAAGCGACCGCGGTCCGCACTGATGTAAGGATTGTAACACCACCTCTCTGAATCCAACCACTGCGGCCCGCACAAAGTAGCATCACGGCCGTGGTGGGCCAGCGCGGACCACATAAAGTGCAATACGGCCGCGCTGGGCATAGGTTCAATTTCAATCACTCGGGCACCGCGGTCCGCGCAAAATGGTAATGCGGACCGCATCAGGGCACCGCGGGCCGCACAAAGGCGACCGCGGGCCGCAGAGAGTAATTTGCACAGGCACTAAGTTAGGGTTTCATTTTTTTGCACAATTGTTCAAATTTGTTCACCTACTTTGTCCCTACTCACTTGCCCAACCATTATGCATATTTAGCACACAAATTTAGCATTTAAAACTACCCTAAGCTAACAACTAAAATAAAGAAGAAGAAACTAACGAGAAAAAAAAGAAGTTATGAGCTAATGATAATAAAATAAAACAAAATTAATCAATTAAATGTACAAGGACTGAGTGAAACATTACCAGATGAGAAAATGAAATGTAATTAGTCAAAAAGAAAGAATCACGGTCAAGAGAGGTTATGAACAGTACTTTTATTTCTCTGAGTGTAAAAAGTTCGAAAAAGGTAATTAGTGACCCATGAGTTCTATTTATAGAAAATAGTGGGACCCAACCTTACCTACCAGCGCGACCGCACAAAACCGACCGCGGACCGTGTTAGGTTTGATCAAATGAAGCTTGAGTAGGCAACCTCCACGGACCGCACTAAATGGAATGTGGCCGCGGGGTCCACCGCGGATCGCACTAAATGGAATGCGGCCGCGGTGGCAGACATCAGAGAGCACCACTTTTGACCATCACTAGTGCGGACCGCACAAAATTAACCGCGGTTGCACTGGCAATCTTCAGAGACTGTTCAACTCTTTTTTCAAATTATTTTGCACTGCATCAACTCAATCCGTGCAACATTTCACAATCAGTTAGCTCAAAAATCAAACCTACTCTACCAAGAAAACACAGAAAACAACAAAAAGGAAAAAAAATACATGGGTTGCCTCCCAAGCAGCGCCTGATTTAATGTCGTGGCACAACGCATGTTACCAGCACATCACTTTAGAAGGAGAAGTGCCACCACGTGGCTATCATCAAATTTCCCAAGATAATGCTTGACCCGATGTCCATTGACTCTGAATACTTCACCATTCTTGTTCCTTAGATCAAGAGCACCAAATGGGGTCACGAACACAACTTCAAACGGCCCACTCCACTTTGACTTGAGCTTACCCAGAAACAGACGTAACCGGGAATTGAACAAGAGAACCATATCTCCAACCTTGAACTCCTTGCCCTAAGTATATTTGTCGTGAAGGTACTTCATTTTGTCCTTGTACAAGGACGAGCTGGAGTAGGCATGGAATCTAAACTCATCAAGCTCATTAAGTTGTTCAACCCGCAGATTTGCCGCAACATCCCATTCTAAGTTCAACTTCCTCAAATCCCACATGGCCTTGTGCTCTAATTCCACCGGAAGATGACAAGCTTTACCAAACACAAACCGATACAGTGACATACCAATCGGAGTTTTGTAAGCCGTCTGATAAGCCCAAAGAGCGTCATCCAACTTTTTCGACCAATCGGTCCTACTACATTGACAGTTTTAGACAAGATACTCTTAATTTCTCTGTTGGAGACTTCCACTTGGCCACTATCTTGAGGATAATAGGGGGTCAAAACCTTATGATTGACATCGTACTTAGAAAGCAACGTGTCGAAAGCCTTGTTGCAAAAGTGGGACCCCCATCACTAATGATAGCACGAGGAGTGCCAAATCTTGTGAAGATACTCTTTTTCAAAAATGCCACAACACTCCGGGCTTCATTATTGGGCAAAGCCATGGCTTCAACCCATTTTAAGACATAGTCCACTGCCATGAGAATGTAAGTGTTCCCACAAGAGCTCACAAAAGGACCCATGAAATCGATGCCCGAAACATCAAAAATATCCACTTCGAGAATTGTATTGAGGGGCATCTCATCCCTTTTAGAAATTCCGCCGGCTCTTTGGCACTCATAACATCTCTTCACCAAATTGCCCGCATCTTTAAACAAGGTAGGCCAGTAAAATCCGCAACTAAGCACTTTAGAAGCCGTTCTCGCCCCGCCATGATGGCCACCATAGGGAGAGGAATGGCAAGCCTCCAAAATACCCAATTGTTCCTCATCAGGGACACATCGTCAAATCACACCATCCGTGCAAATCTTGAACAAGTATGACTAATCCCAATAGAAATCCAAACTATCCCGCTTGAGCTTCTTCCTTTGGTTAGAAGAGAGCTCACACGGGATTATTCTGGTCACAAGGTAATTGGCAACATCGGCAAACTATGGCATATCCTTCATTGACACCGCAAGGAGTTGTTCATCGGGAAATGAATCATTGATCTCAAGTCCGTCACAAGGCCTCCCCTCCTCCAAATGGGACAAGTGGTCCGCCACTTGATTCTCACTACCCTTCCGGTCAACAATTTATAGATCAAACTCTTGAAGAAGTAACACCCATCTCATCAATCTCGCCTTGGAGTCTTTCTTGGTCATCAAATACCTAAGGGCGGCGTGATCGGTGTGCACTATAACTTTGGCCCCCATAAGGTAAGGTCGAAACTTTTCCATAGCAAACACAATAGCCAACAATTCTTTCTAGGTGACTGTATAGTTTCTTTGAGCCTCATTCATGGTCTTGCTTGCGTAGTACACCGGATGAAACATCTTGTTGATTCTTTGGCCCAAAACAGCCCCAACCACAACGTCACTAGCATCACACATGAGCTCAAAAGGCAAGCTCCAATTTGGTGCGGTAATGATGGGGGTAAAAGTCAACTTGAGCTTAAGAAGCTCGAATGCGTGCATACAACTCTCATTGAACAAGAACTTTGCATCTTTCTCTAGCAACTTGCACAATGGATGTACTACTTTAGAAAAATCCTTTATGAACCTCCGGTAGAAACCCACGTGCCCAAGGAAACTCCTCACCCCTTTGACAGAAGTAGGGGAGGGAGCCTCGAAATAACCTCAATTTTGGCCTTATCAACTTCAATTCCTCGCTTTGAGATCTTGTGACCCAACACTATACCTTCTTCTACCATAAAATGACACTTTTCCCAATTGAGAACAAGGTTGGTATCTTCACATCGGGCCAACACTCTATCCAAGTTTACCAAGAACTCCTCAAAAGAATATCCAACCACACTGAAATCATCCATGAAGACCTCCAAGATATCCTCCATCATGTCGGTGAAAATAGCCATCATGCAACGTTGGAAGGTCACCGGAGCATTACACAATCCAAATTGCATTCTAGAGAAAGCGAATGTGCCATAAGGACATGTAAAGGTGGTATTCTCTTGGTCCTCTAGGGCAATTAGAATTTGATTGTACCCCGAGTAACCATCCAGAAAACAATAGAAAGCTCAGCCCGCAAGGTAGATCAAGCATTTGGTCAAAGAATGACAATGAGAAATGATCTTTTCTAGTCACCTTGTTCAGCTTCCGGTAATCCATACAAACTCTCCACCCGGTGACCGTTCTAGTGGGAATGAGCTCCTTGTTGTCATTGGTCACCTCGGCCATACCACCCTTCTTCGGCACACATTGCACCGGAGAGGTCCACGAACTGTCAAAAATAGGATAAACCACCCCTACATCTAGCCACTTGATAACCTCTTTCTTCACGACCTCTTGCATCGCCTCATTTAGTCTTCTTTGATGCTCCAAGGAAGGCTTTGCGTCCTCCTCCAAGATGATTTTGTGCATGCAAAATGCGGGGCTTATTCCCCGAATATCAGCTAGAGTCCATCCGATTGCCCTTTTCCACTTTTGAAGAACTGCCAAGGTGGAATCAACCTGCATGTTAGTAAGGCAAGAAGAAAGAATAACAGGTAAAGTAGAATTTGAACCCAAGAATTCATACCTGAGGTGTGGAGGAAGTGACTTCAACTCCAACACTGGTGGCTCCTCAATCGATGGCTTTGTTGGTGGAGTTTTGCGGTTTTCAAGATCCAAGGATAGCCTCCTAGGCCCATATGAATATGAACCCATACCATGCAATGCATTCACGCACTCCACTCTACTAGCATCATCATTGACATCTATATTAAGAAGCACGGCCTCAAGGGGATCTTCAACATGGATCATGGAACTTGTGTCATCCACTATCACAGCTGTGACAATGTCTACAAATGAACACACCTCCGTGCTATTAGGTTGTCTCATTTATTTGCAAACACGGAATACCACCTTCTCATCCCCCACTCGGAAAGTCAACTCACTCGCTTCAATATCAACCAATGCCTTCCCTGTAGCTAGGAAAGGCCTACCAAGAATAATCGGCACTTCAAAGTCCACCTCACAATCCAATATGACAAAGTCGGCCGGCAGTATAAACTTATCCACCTGGACAAGTACATCATCGATTATGCCCAAAGGTCGCTTCATCGATCGATCCGCCATTTGAAGTCTCATTGAGGTGGGTCGAGGTTGTGCAATTCCCAAAGTCTTGAAGACCGAGTACGGCATCAAATTTATGCTAGCCCCCAAGTCACAAAGTGCCTTGATAAAATCCGCACTTCCGATAGTACAAGGGATAGTAAAAGCTACGGGGTCCTCAAGCTTGGGTGCCATTGAATGCACTATGGCACTCACTTGATGAGTCATTTTAATTGTTTCACACTCCATCGACCTCTTTTTTGTTACCAAATCTTTCATGAACTTAGCGTACCCCGGCATTTGCTCAAGCACCTCCACCAAAGGCACATTGATTGTGAGGCTCTTCATCATGTCAATGAACTTTTTGAATTGATTGTCACTCTTTTGCTTTGCTAACCGTTGAGGATAAGGTGGAGGTGGCCTAGGCAAAGGTTCCTTGGCCTTTTGTACAACCGGCTCGGGCATGTCAATCACGTGTTCCCTAGACGGGTTCACGGCATCTTGAGTCTCTATCTCGGCTTCATCATCAATATCAATCCGCACATCATTGTTCACATTTTGATTAACCACATCATCAACAATCAAAGGTATATCATCATCCCGTAATTCAACATCTTCTTCCATAATTTGCTTTTGCTTTGAGGCATTCACATCACCGCCTCTCCCACTTCTTGTTGTAACCGCCATCACATGATTATTATTCCCACCCTTCAGGTTCACTACCATATCACTCGGTAGCGCACCCTTGGGATGAGTATTCAACGTTTGAGGATTTGTCCTAATTGTACCTCCAAGTTCCGGATATATTGTGAGAAGCTAATTGGGCATCAGAATCTTGGTTCTTTTTCATCATTTGCTCGAACATGCTTTCAATTCTCCCCATATCACTCCCGGAAGAACTCGGACCTTGAGAAGGAAAGGGGGTGGATTGCCCCCAGTTGCCTTGGTTCCCGCTATTGTTCCACCCTCCTTGATTGTTGTTGTTGCCCCAATTATTGTTATTACCATTCCAATTCCCTTGATTGCTTTGATTACCCCAATTGTTGTTTTGGTTGTTATTATTCCAATTTCCACCACCTTGTTGTTGATTTTTGTTATTCCAATTACCTCCGCCTTGTTGTTGATTGCCCCAATTTCCTTGAGGATGCCATTGTTGATTCAAAGAGTTGCCTCTATTTCCTTAGTAGTTATTGACATATTGGACCTCTTCGCTTTGGTCATCATAGCACTCATTTGAATAACCACCACCATCATTGTTGTTGTCATATTGTTCACAATTACCTTGAGGATGTTGCCCTCTTTTCCTCCTTTTCAACATAGAAACACCTTCCATTGCATTGACTTGGCGCGGGTTTTGGACTTGTTGCAATTGCGCCTTTGCCAATTGATTCATAGTTGTTGTAAGCTCGGCAATAGCTTGGCCATGATCGTGCAATTCCTTGAGCAAATGGATGACCGTAGGGTCACCTTGGGGCACATTTGCTCGGCTTTGCCATGCCGAAGAGGTGTCGGCCATTTCATCAAGTACATCACATGCCTCTTGGTAAGAAAGTTTCATAAAGTTCCCTTCGGCCAATTGGTTCACAATGCATTGATTCGTGGTGTTGATGCCCCGATAAAAGGTTTGTTGAATCATAGCCTCGGTCATGTCGTTATTAGGGAACCCTTTCACCATTGTTCTATATCTTTCCCATATCTCGTCCAAAGGTTCCGTTGGCTCTTGCTTGAAGGCTAAAATTTCATCCCGAAGAGCCCTCATATGACTTGGAGAAAAGAACTTGGCAATAAATTTGTCCGCCAATTCATCCTATGTTGTAATAGAATAATTGGGGAGCCTTTCTAACAAATCCAATGCTTTATCCCGAAGAGAGAACGGGAAAAACCTCAATCTCAATGCATCCTCGGACACTTTTGTCTGCTTACTACCCCAACATGTATCCACGAACCCCTTCAAGTGCTTGTAGGCATTTTGATCGGAGGCACCCATGAAATACCCTCTTTGCTCGAGCAAGGTTAACATAAAATTTGTGATTTAAAAGTTCCCTGCCCGGATTCGGGAGGCACAATAGCACTGGCGTATCCTTGATTTGGTAAAACTCTGGGAGCCACTCTCGGTGGTTGCGGAGGAGGGTCTGGAATATTATTGTTCTCATTTGCATTTATATTGGCATTTCGGCCTCTCCGTGGAACTTAAGGTAAGACCTCATCTTGTTCTAGATCCTCTACCTCCTCCCCCGCTATCACATTGCCGAGAGGGTCATTTGCATTAAGATCCATTTGTACCTGATTGATCGACACAAACAGAATTAGTAAACAAGAAGGAAAGAGAAGCCAAACACAAAACTAACTAAATAGATAGTCAACACCATAAGTTCCCCGGCAATAGCACCAAAAAGGTGATCACTGCTAACTCGACGCTACACTAAGGTAGGTAGAGCGGGTCGCAATAGCTTTTACCTGATATGAGGGCCAGGATCGAATTCCTCAGGGATCTAGTAGTGGAGTTGGATTATCTGTCTATCCTAGAGATGTGTTTGTACTCCTAATGTCACTTCAAACATTTTTGGGTTTTCGAATTATAACTATTTTTATAAAACTATTGATTAACACTAAATTATGCTACGAGAATATTGCTAAGTTGTATCTAATGGGAAGAAGGGCCACTAGGGTCGTGACACTACCTAGGTGACTAATTGACGGGTAGATGTTACTAAGGTTCGATTGACATAATTGGGGTTTATGCTATAACCGTTGCACAATTTTACCCATTCTCACACCTCTCAGTAGAGAAAGTGACTTTGCCCAATTGACTCTCTCGAGACCAAATGGGTAGGCAAATTAGACCAAGCAACTTCGGTTCAAGTAGGGTAATTACTCTCTCGAGGCTTAACCCGTTAATTGAGACTATCATTTCTCATGAGTCCCTCCCAATTCCTTGTTGGGTCAATTTTGGGGTTATAGACTCTCTTTCTCAAGAAGGGTTAAACCCACAAAGCTTGAATCAGTGTTTGCAACCACCAATTCTAGATTAAAATATAAAATCAACCCAAATAGCAAACACCCATAGTCAATCTAACACAAGATGGCAACACATATCAATTATCCACACTAGGGTTGAGCCACAACCCTAGTTAATAGGTTTAGATACTCATGCTAGATAAAGAAATTGAAGAAATAGATGAAGAACTAAGCATATTAATTAATTGCTAAAATTAAGTTACAAGAATCTATCGTAAATGTAAAGCAAAAGTGCCAAAAATGGCTACAAAATATGTTCTCACGAGCGCAGCTTTCCACTGATGTATCTAATTACCTAAAAAATGGTAAAATATTCTATTTATACTAGGCTGGAAAAACTGGACAAAAATACCCCTGCGGGGTCAGTGCAGGCCGCATTAAATGGACCGCGGCCGCACTGGGCTCACTTCTGCTTCTCTAAACTTGGACTCTGCGGACTGCGTAGAACGGACTGCGGTCGCGGAGAGAGCTGGCGCTATCCGTGCAACCACGACCGCGGACCACACAAAAGAGTAGTGCGGCCGCGGAGCCTTCGCCGCGGACCGCGTGATGTGTTCCACGGCCGCGCTTCTTCTAGCCTGATTCACCAACTCTCTGAACCACCTAGTGCGGCCGCATTCCACTTTCCGTGGTCCGTACTAGGCCTTCTTTTCTTAAATTTCTTGGTCTTTGATACTTGAGCAGGTTTCACTCCTTTTGAGTCGATCTTTGACATTTCGTCACTTTGTCGATCAAACATGCGATCAAGCACCAATTGTGAGCCTTTTAGGACTATTTTGTAACAATATATGATCAAAGCATAGGCAAGTAGGGGCATAAAACATGTTAAAATCCTAACTTATCAGTCGCCTCGTTAAAAACCTTGCCGGTAAAAATCCGTTTCGAGATAAAAACTCGGTCGAAGGTAAAGAGTGCGATGTTTGCCCGAGGATTTTTGTGGGATTTTTCAATCGGACACCCTAACAGTAATACTGCTTAAGCATCGATACATTCCAGTTGCTCGGAAGCTGTTCGCCCTCCGTGGTGCCAAGCTTATAGGATCCTTTGCCAACTATCCCAAGGACACAGTATGGCCCTTCCCAATTCTGTCCCAACTTCTCTTCATTAGGGTTCCGGGTGTTGAGAGTAACCTTTCTTAGGACCAAGTCCCTGATCCCGAAATATCGGATATTTGTCCTTTTGTTGTAGTATCTTTCGATTTTTTTCTTCTGGACAGCCATCCGAACCATCGAGGCTTCCCATCTTTCGTCGAGCAGCTCGAGGGCCATTGTCATGACCTCATTGTTCGAGCCCTCATTAGTGTGATGGAATCTGGTGCTTGGTTCTCTGACTTCCACTGGTATCAGTGCTTCGATGCCATATACTAGAGAGAAGGGTGTTTCCCCTGTGCTCGATTTTGAAGTTGTTCGATATGCCCACAACACCTCGGGTAGTGTTTTTCTCCATTTTCCTTTGGCGCTCTCCAATATCTTTTTCAAGTTCTGAATGATAGTTTTATTCGTAGATTCGGCCTGGCCGTTTGTACACGGGTGGTATGGCGTTGACAGGATTCCCTTGATTTTGTTGTCTTCAAGGAACTATGTTACCTTATTCCCGATGAACTGGCTCCCGTTATCGCATGTTATTTCGGACGGGATCCCGAACCGACATATGATGTGATCCCATATAAAATTTATGACTTCATTCTCTCTTATTTTTTCGAAGGCCTGCGCTTCCACCCATTTTGAAAAGTAATCAGTCATAAACATAATGAATCTAGCCTTACCTGGCGCTGTCGGCAAAGGGCCGGCGATGTCCATTCCCTATTTCATGAATGACCATGGCGATAAAATGGAATGTAGTTTCTCGCCGAGTTGGTGGATCATGGGAGCGAACCTCTGACACTTGTCGCATTTTTGGACAAATTCCCTGGTGTCTTTTTCCATGTTGTCCCAATAGTATCCGCTTTGATCACCTTTCAGACTAATGAATCGGCCCCGGAATGATTTTCGCAGATGCCCTCGTAGATCTCTCGGAGTACATAATCCGTGTTTCTCGGTCCCAAGCATACCGCCAGGGGGCCATCGAAAGTTCTCATGTACAGAGCCCCATTTTCTCGAGCGAGAATCGGGTTGCTTTGGTTCGCAGGGCCCTCGATACTTTTGGATCTACGGGTAACTTCCCGTCCTTCAGATAAATGATATATTTATTTCTCCAATCCCATGTCAGGCTGGTGGATTTAATCTCCGCGTGACCTTCCTCGACCACAGACTTGAACAATTGGAAGACAGCTCCGGGGAGCAGGTCTTCTTCTTCAGTAGAGGACCCCAGGTTTGCGAGGGCATCGGCCTCGCTGTTATGCTCTCGGGGTATATGGACTAAGGTCCATTCTTTGAAGTGACATAATGTGATTTGGATTTTGTCCAAATACCTCTGCATCCTGTCCTTCCAGGATTCGTAGCTTCCGTTCACTTGGCTTACTATGAGGAGAAAATCGCATTTTGCCTCGACGGTCTCGGACCCCAAACTTTTCACCAATTCTAAACCTACAATCATAGACTCATACTCGGCTTCATTATTAGTTAGTTTTGTGGTTTTTATGAATTGTCTGATTATGCTGCCAACGGGCGGCTTTAGGACTATACCGAGTCTGGATCCTCTTATGTTTGTGGCACCGTCTGTGAACAGGGTCCATACCCCGGAGGACGTGCCTGATTTCAATAAAAGTTCTTTCTCTACCTCGGGCACGAGGGATGGCGAGAAATCGGCAATGAAGTCCTCCAGGATTTGGGACTTGATGGTCATTCGAGGTTGATACTCGATGTCATACCCTCCGAGTTCAATGGCCCATTTGGCCAATCGACCCGATAACTCAGGTTTATGTAGTACGCTTCAGAGGGGATAAGTTGGCAGAACACAGATATGGTGGCGCTGAAAGTAAGGCTTCAGCTTGCGCAAGGCACTTATCAGTGCGAGAGCCAATGTTTCTAGATGGGGATACCGGGTTTCGGCGTCCCCCAAGGTTCGACTTACATAATAAATAGGAAATTGTGTACCTTGCTCTTCTCGAACCAGTACGCCGGTTACTGCTATTTTGGACACGATCAGGTATAGGTATAGCGTTTCATCCTCCTTGGGTGTGTGCAGCAAAGGCGGGCTAGTCAGGTACCGTTTTAGTTCTTCTAGGGCGTGTTGGCATTCTAGAGTCCATTCGAAGTTGCTCTTTCTTTTGAGTAGGGAGAAGAAATGGTGGCTTTTGTCTGATGATCTTGATATGAATCTGACCAGGGCCGTTATTCGCCCTGTCAGCCGTTGAACGGCTTTTACATTATTCACCACTGTGATCTCTTCGATGGCTTTTATTTTGTCGGGGTTGATCTCGATCCCCCTGTTTGAAACCATGAAGCCCAAGAATTTGCCCGAACCTACTCCGAAGGCACACTTCTCGGGGTTGAGCTTCATGTTGTAGCTTTTGAGGATGTTGAAAGTTTCCTGCAAATGGGTCAAATGGTCCTCTGTGCGCAGGGATTTGACTAGCATATCAGCAATATATACTTCCATTGATTTACCTACTTGATGCTCGAACATTTTATTAACTAAGCGCTGGTATGTAGCTCCCCCATTTTTTAGCCCGAAGGGCATCACGTTATAGCAATATGTACCATACTTTGTGATGAACGAGGTCTTTTCCCTATCCTCGGGGTTCATCTAGATTTGATTATACCCCGAGTAGGCATCGAGAAAAGTGAGGGTCTCGTGGCCGGCCGTAGCATCAATCAGACGATCGATATTAGGCAACAAGAAGGAATCTTTGGGGCACACTTTATTGAAATCTTTGTAATCTACACACATTCTTAGCTTGTTCCCCTTTTTTGGAACTACTACTACGTTAGCTAGCCATTCGGGAAACTTTACCTCCCTAATGGATCCGATTTTAAGAAGTTTCACTACCTCTTCTTTGATGAAGGCATGTTTTACCTCGGACTGCGGTCTTCTCTTTTGCTTTGCAGGTTTGAATTTGGGATCAACGCTCAACTTGTGGGAGGTTATTTTTGGACGGATTCCTGTCATATCTAGGTGGGACAGGGCAAAACAATCGATATTGTTACTAAGAAATTGAACAAACCCTGTCCTGAGTTCGGGGGTTAGCCCCGTTCCCAGGTATACCTTGCGATTCGGGAGGTGCTTGATCAAAACGATCAGCTCCAACTCTTCGATTGTTGATTTGGTCGCATTCGATTCCTCGGGGGCGGCAAAGTTTCGGGGGGCGAAAAAGTCTTCCTCATCGTCTTTGAGGGTCTGTATGCTTCCTTCTTCGTCCAAGACCGGGCATGTGGGGTTGGCATCTTATGGTGGACCGCGAATATTTCTTTTGCTGCTCGCTGTTCTCCATGTATAGTCGTGATGTCATCCCTCGCGGGAAACCTTATCACCTAGTGCAAGGTTGAGAGCACTGCCCTCATGTTGTGTATCCAAGGCCTGCCGAGTAAGGCGTTGTATCTCATGTCGCCGTCGATGACCTGGAACTCGGTGTTCTGGATTGCGCCTGGCGTGTTGATCGGATGGGTGATCTCTCCTTTCGTTACTTCGCCGATCATGTTGAAGCCGTGGAGGATTCGAGGGACGGGAACGACTTGATTGAGCAGCCCCAGCTGTTCTACTACTTCTGACCTGATTATGTTGGCCGAGTTGTCTGGAACGAGCACACGCTTTATCATGGTGTTGTTTAAGAGAAATGAGATCACTAGTGCGTCGTTGTGCGGTTCCGTCATAGCCTCGAGGTCCTCCTCACTGAATACAAGGGTATCTTCGGGTACACATTTTTGGGTCGGTCCTTCTTCCGTAGCATATGTTCTCATTCGTTTGAACATGGGTCCTTGGGGAACGTTGGTTCCCCCAATAATCATGTGGACATTATGTCGGAGAACCTTCCCTTCCATCCGGTTTGAATCCGGTGGTGTATCGGCCTTTAGGACGGTCGTGTCCTTTTCTCTGTTGTTTTCGAGGTTCCGGTTTCCCATTTTACTCGCCGAGCTAAGCGCTCTGTCCTGAAATCGAAGATCTTGGGCCAGAAAAAGTGTGAAAGATAACTTGCATTTTTGCAATGAAACCAGCAAGAAAATAATCACTATTATTTTTAGCCCCACGGTGGGCGCCAAACTCTCTACCGTGAAAATGGTAACGACAATTAAATTTGTGAATGAGATTCTAAAAATAAGTGATCTATTTTTATGCTAGTTGTTAGAGCAGTAGATGATAAAAGAGTAAAGTTTAACAAAGAGATTCAAGCTAAAACGGGGAAGTAATCAAACCTAGGGGCTTGCCGCCCGAGCCTCGGGTTGGTCGATGAAGAAGCCTCGGGGCCAATATCCAGCTCGATCTCGAGCTATTTGGGGTAGTCGAGAATGGGATAACAATTAAGATATGATTAAATAAAGGCTCTTTATGGCCTATACCAAGCAATAAATGAAGAACAAGTATGAAACTAATAACGCTAAGAGTAGCCTCGAACTAGTAAGGACGAGCAAGTTAGAGAGAAGAAAGAGAGAGAGAGAGATACATTATTGATCTTGTGGAGAAATAGTTGGAACAACATCAGCCGAGCCCTACAAAGTGATGGGGATCCCCTTTATATAAGAGGGAAATCCGTTATAGTACAAAAACGTGTTGGCTGTAAAGGCGTGGAGATAGGATGGCTGGACGTGACGTCTTGAAATAGGCCCCCGGGTAGGTCAGTTTTGTCAGATTAAGCCGTATGCCTTGGGAACTTCCCTCTCGCATGTTGTAGCCTGCCATAGCCGTTGGAACGCGATGCCCTTCGGACCGGTACCTGACGACCCCCGAGGGTGAGTCTCGACCTTGGCTTCGAGCATCGAGGAGCATGACCGCGAGGCGACCTTATGACAGGGAAATCGGGCCCCCGGATTTGCCGTATACACATTCATCTATGTAAGTGATTACAGGGCAAATTCTTACATGACAGCTATCTTCATTTTTGTAGAACCAAGCCTGGGCAGTATCTTGCCTTTGGAGCCGGACGCAGGTTTTGTCCTGGTGCAGACTTGGCCAGGCTTGAAATTTCAGTTCTCCTACATTATTTTCTTCTCAACTACAGGTAAATGTTCTGTTATCTTGCATTCCTATTCTTCAACCATACATGTAAATCTTATTTGCTCATTACTTCATACAAAAGTATAAATGATGATTATATTTATGTAACTGAATAAACGATTTCACCATTCTGATTGCCTTATATGTAAATTTCCTGTGAATATCATGAAAGTTTCACATGAATTTTCAGAAAAGATACATTTATGTAACAAATGAGTTAAAATGGTGTAACATGGTAAGTGAGGTTTCATATAGCCGACCCCAACTTGTTTCGGATGGAGGTGTAGTTGTTGGTGATACATCTATTTAACAGGAAGAATTGAAAGAGAGGGCAAGATGGTCTTAATTACAAAAATCAAATCATGGAACAGCATAGCCAAAGATGCTACGCGACAAGTGGAAAATATTTTGATGCTTGAACAGTTTTATTTGACTGGAAATTTGTATAACAATATCAACCTTAAGCACGCCAGTTAATCCAAGTTGGATCAAGAAGCACCTTCAGGTGTTAATGGCTATCCTCTTCTTCACAGAATTTTGTGTACTCTTTGGAACCCATCAAAGATTCCAATTCTGATGGACTGCTTGGCTTCACTTTAATCATCCATCCATCTTCATATGGGCTTGAATTCACCTTGATTGCACAAAGTAACAATGGAAATAAGATAATACAAAAATGACATTTCAACCAACTGGTAATTGAACTATCAATTTCTTATCAATCTGATAATTACCAAGCCAGGCGTTTCAGTAAGCTTTGTGTTGACCTCAACAATCTCGCCCGAGATAGGACAATTAATGTCACTGGTGGCTTTGACACTTTCGACAGCTCCAAAGCTGCTTCCTTGGGAAACAGAACCACCAGTTTCTGGTAGATCAACAAACACTACTTCTCCAAGATGGTCCTAAAACATCCAAATGTTTGAAAATTAACTTCCACTCTTAAACATCTCTTAACTGAAAGTCTGAAACTGTTTCGTACACACATCATCCTACAGGAATTTGTTTCTGATATACAATCCAACATGTATCTCCTTTGAATTGCATCACTAATAGACACACACTCAAATACCTCTACTTCAATTATCCTTTTCTCTTTCAGTCAAATGGATTGTCTATAATTCATAGACAAGCATAAGTAGACCATATATAGCAGTTGTTGGCATTATATATGCCATACATATGTTATTCATTTAATTGATATATTTGGATTTCGGATTAGCATTTGCAATCCCTTAGAGGATATAATGAGCATTAAGCAGAATTAGACGAACCTGAGCATGATCAGTGATGCCAACAGTGGCCACCGAACCGTCATGCTTCACCCATTCATGTGAAGATGCATACTTCAGCCCATCAAGAACTGCAAAGCTAGCATTTCTAAGAAATTTGAAGTGAAAACAAAAACAACCATAATACTACTTCTGAAAGTAATAATAATATACCCAAAACTGCAATGAATTGTGCATGATTAATTACCAGTTGAAAAGCATCTGGAAAGAGAAAAAGAGGGGGCAACTAGATTGGTTCTGGAGACTCTTAGTGCATTGGCCGTTGAAGAAGCCCACATTCTCAAAGCCATATTTTTCTATTTATTTCTTCCTTCACAAAAGAAGAAGAAGAACAAGAAACGTTACTGCTATATACTTCTAGTTTTTATTATCTTAGATGAACGGTGGAAAATAGAAACCTCATCCTATGAACTGAATAAGTCTGTGACCAGGAAGAAATTATGGTATAATAATTAACCAGCAAAAGTTACAACGGATACCTAATAAATAGTAACTGGAATGGGTGGCCTTAAAATCTTTTTATATTTTATTGCTATGTTATTATTTCGGTTTGTGATAATGTCTTGGGAGTACGTTATCAACTTTGAAGCAACATTAGAAAATTTCATTTTTCCAAGCTCTTATTTTAATATGTTTGTTAATGAAAAGAGCTGTCACTTCACATAGATCAACAAAGGTAAGATAAGATTTGGCCTTTCTTTCTCGTTTTGTTTTTTGGATTATAGATAATATTAGTCCACCCAAGCAGGACAAGTTAGTTTTTAACATCGTCAAGTTTTGTCCTCATCAGAATGGCTTGATATGTTGCAATTTCATAACGCGAATTCAGAATTTTAATCCTATGGATTCAACTTTTAAAGTTTTTAGCATTGAATCAATTATATTTTAAAAGTTATAAGTTCATATCTACTATTTTGTAATTTTAATAAAATTTTACATATAAATTTTTACTCCGCGTCAAAGTTATGAGTTCAGTTGAACCCGTCGATAGTACGCTACATTCTCCACTAGCAACTTGCATGTCATTCGTTCTTATATCACTACTAGAAATTCGGGAAAAACCGTCCACAAAAACCGACCAAAGTCGGTCAGTAAAGGTCAATAATCGTCCAAAACGCGACCATTAACGTATGATCGGTATTTTGAAGGTCGGAAGAGCATACCGACCAAAGTCGGTCGGAAATTACCAACCAACATTGGTAGGTATGCTCTACACGACCATCTGACAATTTAATTGACTTACTGACCAACAATGGTCGGAATGTTATTTTTTAATAATTTAATTTTATCGACCAACATTGGTCGGTGTTTTAAATTTATTGATTTGGCCGCTATTGAAAATATTTTTTTTTATAAATAATTCAAATTTAAAAATACGGACCAGCGCTGGTCGGTAATCTGGACAGGGCAGCCAGCTTACCGACCAAAGTTGGTCGGTAATACTGAATTTTTGGGAATTCAATGTGCATTAACCGACCAACATTAGTCAGTATCAGTATTTTGCAATTAAATTTTTTTTTTATTAATTACCGTCCAAGGTTGGTCAGTTTTCTAGGATTAATTTTGGTAGAAAATGCATGTTTTGGTAGCTACACCATCTGCCAAATAAAAACAACATACCAATACCCCCAACTCATATCAAATAAGCACCAATTCATCACATACAACCCCTAATTCACCATAAATCCAACCAAACATCCAACAATAACAACAATAACAACCAAACACCCAATTAATACTTTAAAACTAACAAATTATGGTTCAATTAAACATCACAATCCAAAACGAAGCAAAAACTAAGTAATTACAATAATTTCAAAATTGTTCAATCTAATTCAAAACTAGTTCTATTAGTCTAGTTTAAAGTATATCAAAGTATTGGTCAAGAAGTGTTTTCTACAACAGTATAATAATCTGATGAACTTTCATCTACAAGACGGTATCGAGAACGGTCTTGTGGAGGACGGGAGGAATGATCACGTGGAGGTCGAGCCTCTGGCGATGACTCATGAGGCCGGGGCAACGAAAAAGCTCCATTAGAAAGGAGAAATTAGCCGGCAAATCTGCTGACAAATTAAGAGGGTTTTTTCTTACCATAGTAATAAAACTGTTTACTCGTAAAATAATACAGTTGAATTTGTTATGTGGTCTCTAGACAAGCGAACTGGTTTGATCCAAAATGATAAATAAATTAGATTAAAAGTAAGACTTAGCGATTATAATTGAAAGAAATGGCAAGCCTGGTCCGGGAGAAATGCCTCCAATGACAGTAGTAAGAGCAATATAAAACAGAAAGTAAAGTTATTTTATTTAGCTTGAGAACAGAATGCAACATAAGTTTTGCTCAAAGATTTCGTGACCTACAATGATTGTTGAATCTACTATTTATAGCTATACCTAGGGAAACAAGATCCTAGGATCAAACCCCTCTTAAATGACAATAAAGAGGCCATTGATGAATATGTAATGGTAGGCCATGACTGCAAATATTCTCTACAACAACTACCTGTTTAATACAAGGAAATATTCTTCATCGCATGATATCCGATAGCAAGCATTTGATTTTGTTCACGTTAATCATGTTCCCTTCGGGTTCATCTTGATGTCACTTGTAGCTATTGTTCCCGGTACCGGTTACTATGCAATTTATTCTCTATCTGTCTTCAGTTCCACATGTCGCCCTATTAATTGGTCACTTGATATAAACCAATTTTACCTTATACAGATAGTCCTACTGCCTTCCGGTGACACATCCTTCTATCATCGGGAAGTTGATGATGATTCCTTTCTTGGAGGAAAATCCTTTTGAACAGTCTCTAACGCACGTCTCCTCGCATTTAATACCCCGAACACATGTTGCCCCTCGATTTAGCGATATTTTTGCTAGTTCTCGAGGTAATCATGACCAAAGTTTTTGGCCATCTATATGTTTACTTATACTTATCACTTTACCTCTTTCACTTCTAAAATTTTCATAAGTTCACTATCTTCTCTGCATTTAACCTTCTTCTGCTTTCATCTCTTTCCGATTTTCTTTAAAACCTCTACCACCTTCTTACTATTATGTCTTCCTTTATCGAGTCTTTTAAAAACTCTTCTCTTCTCTTAGGTGGAGGCCCGAAGATAAGCAAGGATAAAGAGGTTGATGTCGATGCTAATCCTCCCACGGTAAGCACCATCATACCCAAACACTTGACCACTGTTAATGACTTCCAAGAGAAGCTCCCTTCTGTGCATCCTCGAACTTGAGCTGTTAGCAAGTATCACTCTTCTATTTGCCCTTCCAGTATTCCTACTATGAGGGATAATTGTAACTGCCCAGACCTAAACATCATTGCTCCTAACCTGGTTGAGCGGGTTATCTTCACCGAGAAAGGTTTTACGTATGTCTATACGTACCCTTTCACTTTGAGCCCGTTTTCTTGTAGAGGGGGACTTGAACCCGTGATCTTGGAGTTATACCACTAGTACCAGGTCTACTTGGAACAAGTAATCCCTTTTATGTGGCAAACGGTGGCTTGTCTATGCCGGTTGTGCACGGAGACGGGAAAAACCCTAACCCTGGCACATATGATGAACCTTTACTCCCCCATTTTTTTGCGAGGGAGTAATAAATTTCAGTAAACGTGGCCACCACGCCCTTCTTACCAGCGTGGATGAAGACAATGAATGATCATGGATGGATGGAGCGATTTGTCATCATTGCTACTAGGGATATCATTCCATCCATAACTCCATCCTTTCTCAAGTCATAGAGTTGTTCGCATAAGTTTGTAATCTAATCATCTCTTTCTCGGTAAAAAGATTGTTCCTGTCATTGTTTACCCTTTTGTTTCCATTATTTTAGTTACTCTGTGGACACCTAAAATGGTTGAAGGCATGGACCAATGAATTCAAAAGATTTTAGATATTACTATGCCAGAACCCACTGGTGGAAGGAGATGGCCCCCAAATATGGATGGAAGGCCAAGAATCACGATAAACTGGTTCCTTCTAATTTCTGCCTCTGTATGTACATAAGTAAATTTGCCAAACATACCTTTTTGTTTGATTCAGGACTCCCAAAGGGCTCCATTACCTACCCCGAAGTCGAGGTTTTGGCTAATCCTGTGGAGGCTATGAGATTGCTGCAAGATGATGGGGAAGCTAGTGATAAAGAGGCTTCCCTTCAATGGAGACAACGATCTTCATCAGCTCAACATACTGCTCAACTAGGAGAGCTTTTAGAACTAACCAATGAAGAGGCCCAAGAACCATGGGGTGAGATGGATCTGGTAGATAATGCCAACTCCCGCTGTCCTATCCTCGTTATTGTTCCTGGTCCAAGGAGTTCGGAACCTGGCTTTTTATGCCTTCGGTTAATGAGCCACTGATAATTAACATTGCTTATATTGCATCTGCTTCTCAACCTGCAACACCAACAACTTCATGCCCCTCTACACCAGCTACTTCTACGCCACCAGCATCCGCTGCATCTTCTCCGTCGGCCGCAAATGCCCGAGAGGAGGGTGTTTTTCTCCCTAATCCCCTGACTACGGGAATTTTGGGCACAATTACTCACCCCTTTCTCCAAATCCCCGAGGAATGTGGAGTGTCACTCTCTCAATTTCGAAGGGGTTCCATCTACTATCTAAGCCGGTGGAGCTTGATAATTACCTGAAGCCGCTGGATTCAAAAAAAATATAAGAAGAAAATTCTCTCCCTTTCTGGAAAGTGCATATTAAACAACGCCATGCACAATGCGGCAATGGTACCGCACTAGTTCTCTTGCTACTTGTTCTTTGTTTATCTGTTATAATTGGTTTTTTGACATTTATATACATTTTGCAGGCCAACTTCCTTGCATCCGAGGGCTTTCAGAGATTTATCCTTAATAAAGAAGGACTTATGTTCAAACGGGATCAGCTGTTGGCTGAAAGGAATCAACTTGCTTCATGCCTCCCAGTGGTGGAGGCAAAAGCTGCTAAAGTGGCCAAGCTTGAGGCTCGATTGCACCAGAGTGAGAATAAAGTGATGGCCCACAACCAAGAATCCACTCAGCTACACGCACAACTTCAAAATGCTAAGGCTAGATGGGCTGAGCTTCAAGATGCTGCTCTTGCTGCTACCGAGTGCGAGTCTGCCTCCGTTGAGTAAGTAAATACCTTGGAAGCAGCTTTGAGCTCCAAAACCCAAGAGGTTGCTGCCGCCAAGAGAATCGAGCCCATATGGAAGAGAGGTTTAAGAAGATCATGGAGCAAAATCGGGTTCATATATCTACAATTCGTGATCTCAATCTTAGCCTTGGTGCCACAAGATCCGAGCGACATGGTTTTCGAGCCGAGGTTGACAAGCTAAAGTCAAAACTTCAGTTCCAAGAAGATTTCCTCATTTTTGAAATAATATACGCTATGTATTATATGAGGAGAAAAACCTTGGATGAAGCCAAAGCAGACATCCTTGATACTGATGATGAAATTGCCAAGGCCCGAGTACTAGAGTTAACTTTTCGAGAATGTCTCCCAGCTAAGCTTGACGCAGCTGACTCTTCGAGTACCATTTTCGAGTATTCAGTAACCGAGGAGGAATTTGAAGAGAATGTTGATGAAGGCCTAGGTGCTGCACCGACGACAGATCCACCCACTTCTCCCAGGAAGGGGAGGCGTAGCTGCATCTCCCCCCCGAGTTTTGGTGGCGATGAGGTTTAAATTTCCTCTTTTCTTTTGTTGTTTTCCCTTTGTACTTTTGTACTTATGCCATTTGGTATGTTGATAAATAAAGAAGACTTTCGTTTATGTATTGCGCAAAGTTTATTCTTTTTGCATCGAATTAGATAAGACTTCGGGTGTATTTTTGTCCGATAGCTTTTGGGTTTCAGGCATAAACTCTTCTTGAACCAACCCTTTACTATGAGGGTTTCATAAGAGAGGGCCTTCTTATGTTTATGGTGCTCTTGAAGAGGACGTCTCGTGTCGGCACAAGCATTTGAAGTATTTTGTTAACTTTCAAATGATAAAATCAACTCATCATTTGGACAAGAAACAAGATAAAAATAGAAGGACTTTATTTTATTCCTTCTATTTTCAAAAGTACATAAGCATTCGTTTGCTGTAAAAGCAAATTGTCAATACATGTGGCTAACTTGTACAACTTATTTCTTTGGGGTTGGCCATGCAGTCCCCGATCCCGATAAGACATTATTATCCCCGGTTCTTGCAGTCACCGATTTTCATGGAAATGTTGTTGCCATATCTTATATTATCCCCCTAGTGTTTGAATGCGAAGTATGCGAATTGGAACACTAGAAGTCTTGCTTCTTCTAGTAAAAACTTGTGAACGGTTGAATAGTCTTTGGTTTGGTGGCAAGATTTGCTTTGCATTAGGAATTTGCCATCGAGCCAAAGATTACTTAACTATCCCATACTATTTTATCATTTTAATGCCTTATCACTTGAAAGTCTTAATCTTGCCTATGGCACTTCTTTCGTAGTATTTTTTCCGTTGTTGCTTCGTTAAAAATCTTGTCAGAAAATTCGATTGGGACAAAAACCGGTCGAAGGAAAAAAAAGTGCAGCACATACTTTCAGTATTGATAACATCCATTAGTAGTAATATCTTTTAAGGTGAGTCACATTCCAATTGCTGGGTAATTTGACTCTATCTTGATTTTCTAGCTCGTAAGATCCTTTAACGGTGATAGTTGAAACCCGATAGGGACCTTCCCACATCAGACCTATTTTTCTAGTGTTGATTTCCTGAGTGTTCTGAGTTACTTTCCTCAAAACCAGGTCTCCTACTTTGACGTAACGGAGATTGGGCCTCCGATTATAGTACCTCTTCATCCTTTGCTTCTGAGCCACCATCCTCACGTGTGACAGGTCCCTGTGTTAGTCAAGCAGATACAGTTTCACCAACAACCTCGTAATTTATTTCTTTGTTTTCTTGGAAAACCCGTAAGGTTAGTTCCCCAACTTCTAGCGGGATTAGAGCTTCCGCTCCGTATACGAGAAAGAAAGTTGTCTCTCATGTGCTAGATTTTGCAATTGTCCGGTATGCCGATAGCCCGCCCAGTAACTCTTCGGGCCACTTGCCTTTAGAAACTTCTAACATCTTTTTTAAGTTTTGGATTATCGCCTTATTGTTCGACTTTGCCTGTCCATAACGCTTGTGTGGTATGGTAAGGAGGTAGTTCTTCTGATTTTCAGATATTCAAGAGATTTTGTGATTTTGGAGCTTACAAATTGTGGTCCATTGTCATAGGCAATCTCCTTCGATATTCTGAACCGGCAAATTATGTGTTCCTATAGGAAGTCAATCACTTCACGCTCACCGATCTTTTGGTAAGGACCTGCTTCAACCCATTTAGTGAACTAATCTGTTAAAATTAAAAGAACTCTTACCTTTTCGGAACTCGATGGCAGTGGACCAACTATGTCCATCCCCCATTTCATGAACGGCCATGGGGACAATGCCGATTGCAAGAATTTTGTCGGCTTGTGTACCAACTATACATGGCGTTGGCATTTGTCACTTTTTTGCGTGAACGTCTTTATGTCTTGTTCTATCCCGCCCTAACTAGCTTTAGTACCAGTGAGTATGCACCTGAAAGGTTTTCGCAAATTCCTATATTGTCTTCTCTCATCACGTAGGCCGAAATCGAGGCTCCCAAACATCGGGCCAACGGGCCTTAGTATTTTCTCCTAAATAGTTGCCCTCCCATAAGGCAGTAATGAGCCGCTTTGGTGCGTAGTGATCGAGATGCCTTCAGATCTTCGGGCAACTTATCGTACTGAAGATAATCGATGAAGTCATTCCTCCAGTCCCAGACCAGGTTGGTTGTGTTTACTTAACAATAACCGTCCACATCGAGTACTGAATGCATAAGTTAAACAATAGTACCAGAGTCAAATACTCCCATCTCCGTGGATGACCCTAAATTGGTCAGTGCATCTGCTTCTACATTCTCGTCTCTCGGGATATGTATGAGTGACCACTCCATAAATCGTGCAAGCAAAGTTTGAACTTTAATCACATACTGTTGCATGCGTTCTTCCTTTGTGTCAAAAATTCCCGTACACTTGGTTTACTACCAGCTGGTAAGCAAATTTGATTTCTATGACCTCGGAGCCAAGTCCCCGGTCCAGTTCGAGTCCTATAACCAAAGCCTCATACTCGGCATCATTGTTAGTTAACGGAACAATTTTAATGGCCTGCCTCAAGGTTCCCCGAAGGGCGTGATTAGGACCACCCGAGCCTGGACCTTTCACATTGGAAGCTCTATCTGTGAACAAGGTCCAAACTTCTGATGTCATTTCCGACACCAGCACTGCTTTTTTAGCAGCCAAGGGTATTAACCTAGGATTGAAATGGGCCACAAAGTCGGCCAAAACTTGTGATTTGATCATAGTTCTAGGCTTGGACTCAGTATCAAGCTCACTAATTTCAACTGCCCATTTGGCCAATTGACCTGACAACTCTGGCTTGTGACGAACATTCCGCAGGGAAAAGTTGTCACAACGGTTATCGGGTGGCACTGAAATAAGGCCTAAGCATTCGAGAGGCGACAACGAAAGCTAAGTCTAGTTTTTTGAGGTGCGAAAAACAAGTTTCCACTCCTAACAAAATTTTACTAACATAATAGATAAGAAATTGCATACCTTCGTCCTCCCGGACTAGAACGACACTTACCGCTACCTATGAGATCGCTAAGTATTGTCACGACTCCAATTTCCCTTCATAGGACGTGGTGATGGCACCTAGTCTCTACGACTAGGTAAGCCTAACATTTGATAATAAATGAATAGATATAACTAACAAAATACTAAAAACTAGTCTGTTAAACTCATATAATATTCAAAAGACAGAATCTCAACAATACACTCCCTAAAAACTATGGAATAGAGCCATAAGCTCTACAGAGTAAGCTAAGTTTCTAGTACAACACTATTTGAATGAAAAGTACAACAGTAGTAAAAGTAGAGTACGGTGACTCCGAGGCATGCGGATGCCAAGCAGGCATACCTTGAAGTCTCCTTCAAGCAGTTAGCCGATGATCTCTAACGATCAGCACAAGCAGATATACTTGGATCTGCACAAAAGATGTGCAAAGGTATAGTATGAGTACACCATAATTGTACCAGTAAGTATCAAGCCTAATCTTTGTAGAGTAGAGACGAGGCTAGGTCATGACAACTAATAGGATGCAAATAACAATATGAAAACATAATAAAGATAAATAATGGAATGCAGAGAAATAACCGATGGGAAACAGTTAACAACATGAACTAATACTGAAATTTTAAGTAAGGAAACAACATAAGAAAATCAGTTAAAGAGAACCAAAATAACCATACACAGACAAAACAGACAAAACAAGGAAGGTCATAACAACAAGAATCACTACGAGGTACCGCATCGTGTACAATAAGAATCATCACAGAGGTACCGTCTCATGTACACACACACACACACACACACACACACACACACACACACACACACACACACACACACACATATATATATATATATATATATATATATATATATATATATATATATATATATATATATATATATATATATTTTTTTATACCGCCGCGTGAGCCTTACATTTGAAACAGGTTTTGAAAATAGTTTTCCCGAAATAGCTACACATACTTTATCCCACCTTATGACACCGCGTGACTTCGTGTAGTTCCCTTACATGCAACACACACATAAGTCCCACTTTATATCACAGCATGCACATTAGCGCCAAGCCTTATACCACCGCATGTGCGTCAAAAGCATAGTACAATAACAACTCACACCACAAATGCCCGTATATCACAACATGCCAACAATTAACAATATTGGTGTTTCCACAACAATACCCCACAACTCCACCACAATGTGTACATGAATATCAACAACAATAATGAATGTAAAATGCTCAACAAGTAAGATGTTTCAACAATAACAATTTCTCCTGAACATAATAACGACTTTCACAACTTTAACACCAATAACTCAACAATGAGAGACATGTGTAACCATGTCATTAAATAAGAATAACTCACAAGGCAAGAGATAATGTGTAACAATGACTTCAAATAATGAAAATCAACAAGGAAAGAGATAACATGAATAGTAACTTCAAGTAATGACAATCAATAATGGAAGAGGTAGCACGAACAATAACTTCAAATAATGATGATCAACAATGAAAGAGATAACATGTAACAATAATAGAGGTAACAAGTTCAACTAAAGCATGAAAGCAATTTATTAATTAGGATGTAGAAAAAGTGTTAACGAAATCGTTTAAGGCATGTAAGGATACACTAACACAAGTAGGAATAGACTCACTATAAGAATTTAGAACAAGATACTACGATTGAATTAAAGCATGGAAAAAGTCTAAATAATCTAAACTGGTCAAATACCACGTACACCCGTGTACCCACTCGTCACCTTGCATACACGGCTTTCATATAGCACAAATGAATTAATCAATACCAATCCTAAGGGGTAGTTCCTCCGCACAAGGTTAGGTAAGATACTTACCTCAATTAGGCCAATTCAACCATCGAAAATAGCTTTTCCCCTAAAATTCGCCTTGAATAGGCTCAAATCTAACCAAAATCGGCTTAATATCAACAAACAATGCTAGAAAAATCAATTACAATAGATAAGATTAAGATTTTTAAACTTTTCCCAAAAAGTCAATCTGGGGCCCGCCCGGTCAAAATCCGGGTCCAAGGGTTGATTCTGACTACCCATGACCCCACAAGGTCATATATGTGATTAGTTTCAGAAACTGAGTCTAAATCGACTCTCAAAACTCAATTTCTTATTTTTCAAAAATTTAATAACGTTTCACAAATTTTTACCTTGATTCACATGATTTAGATGTTAAAATCTAAGATACGTTGACAGAATATGATTAGAAATAGATTAGAATAACTTACCCAAAGTTTGTAGGTGAAAATCCCCTCTCCAAATTGCCTCCTACCGAGTTTAGGGTTCAAAAAATGAGAGAATGCTTTCAAAAATCCCATCTCCCAGTCCTTTTACTAGCTGCAGATGTCGCATTTGTGACACATGGTTCAGATTTACGAACCCTCGCAATTGCAAACTAGGGCTTGCATTTGTGAACCCTGACAACCTAAGTTTTCATCGCATTTGCGAGAAAAGGCTTTACAATTGCGATGTTTGTAACTGCGAACCTAGTCCAAATTCTGCTGCCTTCGCAAATGCAAAGGGGAAGTCGCATTTGCAAATTCTGCCCCCTACTGTCACATTCGCAATTGTGAGGTTGGTTCTAGCAATTACGATAACAGAGCACCAGCACACAAGTAGTTCATTTTAAGTTCAAAATCATTTCGATACATGTTCAGAACTCATCCGAGCCTTCAGGGCTCCAAACGAAAAATTCACACAAGTCTAAAAACATCACACGAACTCGCTCGCGTGATCAAAACATAGAAATAACATTTAAAACTATGAATCAAACACTAAAACACATGAATTTAAAAGTAAAGTTCGAAATTTCTAGAATTACAACTAAATGTCTGAATCTTATCAAATCAATTCCAAATTACATCAAATTTTACAAGCAAGTTCCAAACACAATAACAGACCTATTTCAAGTCCCAAAATTAAATCTGAGCTCGATAGCTAAAAGTCAACTTACGATCAAACTTTTCAACTTCAAATTGCCAAAATTCACAAATTAACATAAATCAACATGTGGACTTCAAAAATAATTTCGGGTATATGTCCAAGTCCAAAATCACGATACGAAACTATTAGATCCATAAGAACATAGTTCCGGGGTCATTTTCACAAAAGTCAAAGTTTGTTCAATACTTTCTAATTTAAATTTCCATGTCAAGAATCAAGTGTCCGAATCAACTCGAAAATTTCCTGAAACAAAACTAACCAACCTCGCAAGCCATAAAAACACATGTGTGAAGTATAAAAAGGTGTAATGGGTCGAAATTACATAAAACGACCGATCGGGTCGTTACATTCTCCCCCTCTTAAAACAAACATTCATCCTCAAACGTGCATAAGGACATACTTGAAGTGGTAAATAGATGAGGATAACGACTCCTCATGTCGTGCTCGGTCTCTTAGGTCACCTCCTCGACCAGATGACCCCTCCATTGAACCTTCAACGAAGCAATTTTCGTTGATCTCAACATTCGGACCTGTCTTCCAAGATAACCACCAGCTCCTCAATATAAGTCAAATCCTCGTCCAATTGGACTGCGCTGAAATCTAAAACATGAGATGGATCAGCATTATACTTTCGGAGCATAGAAACATGGAACACCGAATGAACCACATATAAACTAGGTGGAAATGAAAGCTTGTAGGCCACCTCTCCAATCCTCCAAAGGATCTCAAAAGGGTCGATATACCTAGGGCTCAACTTGCCCTTCTTCCCGAACCTCATCACACCCTTCATGGGTGAAACCCGGAGCAAGACTCTCTCTCCAACCATCAATGCAACATCGCGAACCTTCCGATCCACATAACATTGCTGCCTAGATTAGGCTATACGAAGCAAATCTTGGATCATCTTAACTCTCTCCAAGGCATCTCGAACCAAATATGTGCCTAATAACTTAGCCTCTCCCAGCTCGAACCAACCAACTACAGATCGACATCGTCTCCCATATAGGGCCTCATAAGGAGCCATCTGAATACTCGATTGGTAACTGTTACTATAGGCAAACTCCACAAGCGACACGAATTGATCCCAAGAAGCCCCAAAATTCATAACGCACGCACAAAACATATCCTCCAATATTTGAATAGCGCACTCGGACTATCCGTCCGTCTGGGGTGAAATGTTGTACTCAACTCAACCCGTGTACCTAGCTCATGTTGTACAGCTCTCCAAAAACACAATGTGAACTATGTACCATGGTAAGAGATGATGAATACTAGTATGCCATGAGGCCAGAAAATCTCGCGACAGCTACACTAAAGAATAGGTAGTCACTATCGGAATGAAATGAGCCGACTTGGTCAACCTATCCACAATCACCCATACCGCATCAAATTTCTTCAAGTCTGTGGGAGCCCAACAACGAAGTCCGTGGTGACACACTTCCATTTCCACTCGGGAATCTCAAGTTGCTGAAGCAAACCACCCAGCCATTGATGCTCATATTTCACCTGTTAACCATTAGGCACCGAGCTACATACTTCACTATATTTTTATTCATCCTCCTCCACCAATAGTTCTATCTCAAATCCTGATAACATATTTTCGGCATCCGAATGAATGGAGTACCACGAACTGTAGGCCTCTTGAAGAATCAACTCATGCCCATCCATATTGGGCACACATAACCATCCATGTATTCGCAACACAATGTCATCTCAGATAGTAACCTCCTTGTAATCACTGTGTTGAACTGTGTCCTAAGGGACACGAAAATGGGGGTCATCATACTGACGCTCTCTGATACGATCATATAAAGAAGATCGATAAACCATGCAAGCAATAACTCGACTGGGCTCCGAAACATCCAATCTAATGAACTGGTTAGCTAAGGTATAAAAATCTATTGCTAATAGCCTCTTTATTGCCGGTAGATATGCTAAACTACCCAAACTCTCCGCCATTCGACTCAAGACATTGACCATCACATTAGCCTTCCCAAGATGATATAGAATGGTGATATCATAGTCCTTAAGCAACTCTAACCACCTCCGCTGCTACAAGTAAGATTTTTCTATTTGAACAGATGCTGTAGACTTTGGTTGTCAGTAAAAACCTCACAAGGAACACCGTACAAAATGCCATCAAATCTTCAATGCATGAACAATGGCCGCCAATTCCAAGTTATGGACTCGATAATTCTTTTCATGGGTCTTCAGTTGTTGTGATGCACAGGCAATCACCCTACCGTCTTACATCAACACCGCGCCAAGGCTAACACGTGACGCATCACAATACATACCCCGAGCCCGTAGGTAACACCAACACTAGGGTTGTAGTCAAAGCTGCCTTGAGCTTTTGAAAGCTTTCCTCACACTCCTTAAACCATCTGAAAGGAGCACCTTTATGGGTCAATCTGGTCAAAGGTGCAGAAATAAACGAGAAACCCTCTATAAAACAACGATAATACCCGACCAAACCAAGGAAAATTCGGATCTCCATAGTTGAAGGTCTAGGACAACTCTGCACCATTTCAATCTTCTTCGGATCTACCTTGATCCCCTCACTCAATACCACATGACCCAAAAATGCTACCCAATCAAGCCAGAATTCACACTTTGTGAATTTTGGATTCAACTTCTTCTCTCTCAAGGTTTGTAGCATGATCCTCAAGTGTTACTCAAGATTTTCCCGACTACGGGAGTACACCAAGATGTCGTTAATAAAAACAATGAAGAGTGAATCAAGAAAAAGGCTGGAATACACAATTCATCATGTGCATAAATGTTGCTGGGGCATTGGTCAGCCCAAATGACATTACAAGGAACTCATATTAACCAAAATGAGTCCTTAAGGTAGTCTTCAGAATATTCAGATCCCGAATCTTCAACTGATGATAACTTGATTGCAAATTAATATTTGAGAACACTCTAACACCTTGTAGCTGATCAAACAAATCACCAATGCACGTCAATGGATACCTGTTCTTCATTGTAACCTTGTTTACCTGCCAACAATCAATACATTTGTGCATAGAACCATCCTTCTTGTTCACAAACAAGACCGGGGTGCCCAAAGGACACACACTAGGCCAAATGAATCCTTTATCAAGCAACTTCTGCAACTTCTCATTTAACTGCTTCATTTCCGCTAGGGCCATATGATATGGTGGAATAGAAATGTGCTGAGTGCCCGACAACAAATCAATACCAAAATCGATATCACTATCGGGTGGCATGCCCGGATGATCCGCTGGAAATATATCTGTGAAGCACTATCACAACTGACTCAACGGTAAGAGTATCAACACTAACATCTCTCACAAAGGCTAAATAAACATCACACCCCTTCTCGACCATCCGCTGAGCCTTTAGGAACACCCTGCTAGGAACATAATCCAATACACCTCTCTACTCTAACCATGGTAAACCTAGCATAACCAGCATCACAGTCTTAGCGTGGCAATCTAGAATAGTGTGATAGGGCGACAATCAGTCCATGCCTAAGATAAAATCAAAGTCTACCATACTAAGTAACAATAGATCAACTTTGGTCTCAAAACCACCAATAAAAACTAAGCCCGACCGATACACACAGTCCATAATAATAGAATCTCCCACGAGCATGGACATATAAATAGGTAAACTCAAAGAATCACAAGATATATCCAAATACAGAGCAAAGTAAGATAACACATATGAATAAGTGGATCCCGGATCAAATAAGATAGATGCATCTCTAGGGCAAACTGAAAGCATACTTATAATGACTGAGTCTGAAGCAACTACTTCTGTTCTATCCGGAAAAGCATAGAATTTGGCCTGGCCTCCCCCTCTAGGGTGACCTCTACCAGCCCTTCCCCTACCCCTAGCTGTCTATGCGGGTGGAGTGGAAATTGGGGTATCAATCATGGCCTGGGAAGTCTATCCGTGGAGCCTGAGTGGCCTATGGAGGTTCACCCCTCCTGAGTCTGGGACAGACTCTAACCATCTGCCGCATATCACCATACTCAAAGCAAGCTCTCGGTGGGCATGACTTTTGGGACTAGCTCGGGAATGGTCGGCTGGACTGGTCGTTGAAGGCACCCCGTATAGGAGGTGCACTAGAAACTGGCTGAGAAAAGTGTACAATCTGAGATCTCGGAATACCTAGAGCACTACTAGAAGCTGGAAGTGCTGAGTGAACTAGACTACTCATATACCCTCTACCATGCGGGTTATAATTGTAGCGTGGCCACCATTAAATCCTCTAGTACCTATAGGCATCTTGGTTTCCCTGTCATCTCTCTCATAGCCCTTCATACCCTCCAACTTCGGTGCATCTTTACCATCTGCTGGTATGTAGTATATGTCTCCAACTCTTGATCCATGTTGAACCTAATACCATAGTTGAGCCCCTCGATAAATTGAAGGACTTGCTCTCTGACTGTAGAAACCAAGGCAGGTGCATGTCTATACAAATTAGTGAATCAGACAACATACTTTGACATTGTCATAGTACCCTGGCGCAACTGCTCAAACTCTTCGCACCATGCATCTTGAAGGGTCTGAGGAACAAACTCTCTCAAGAACAACTCTAAAAACTGAGTTCATGTAAGTGAAGCTGCATCAGCAGGGCTACCCTCCTTGTACACTCTCTACCACTGATAGGCCATCTCGTATAGTTGGAAATTAGTAAAAGCAACCCCGCTAGTCTCCCCATGGTGTAGAGAATACAGTGGACTCCTCAAGAAACCATGTCCTATGACGCCAAACCATTGAAAGTAGGAGGGCGATACTTCTTAAACCTCTCAAGTCTAAGCTCCTCATCCTCAGATGTTGCTGCCCTAACTATTGGTTGAATCGAAATAACAGGTTGTACTGGTATAACCTTTAGGACCTGATCAACCTGGACTTGCTGCTCTAGGGTATGGGTCGCAAGAGTCTGAGCTCCTCCCCCAGTTTGAGATGTGACTGGTATGAGTGGAATCAACCCCGCCTAAGCTAAGGTGCCAAACATGCTCAAGAACTGTGCGAGGGTCTCTTAAAGTGCTGGGGAGACAACAGGTGCCTCGGGTGCCTATCCCCCAACTGGAGCTATTGGTGGCTCCTCTGCCGCAGCTTGGGAAGGTGCTCTGGCTCCACCATGTGCCCCTCCTTGGCCTCTTCCCCAGCCCCAGCCTCTTGCGGCTCAGTAGGGGGCCAGGTGTCTGATCGTTGGAACCAACAGTGCGTGTCCTAACCATCTGTGAGATAATAGAAAGATTCAAAATTTTGAAGTTAACAAATTCACACGATATGGAATTATGGATGTGAAGTTTCCTAACAGTTCTGTAGCCTCTCGAAGATAAGTATAGACATCTCCGTACCGATATCCAAGACTCTACTAAACCTTCTTATGACTCGTAACACCTATGAACCTAGAGCTCTGATACCAATTTATCACGACCCTAATTTCCCTGCATAGGACATCATGATGGCACCTAGTCTCTACGACGCCTAGAATTTGATAATAACTAAACATATATAATTAATAGAATACTAAAATAAGTTTGAATAATTGATATAAACTTTCGAAAATAGAGTCAACAACAATACACTCCCCAAGACCGGTGGACCTGAGTTATAAGCTGTATAGAGTAAAACTAGAGTAACTACTACATCAGTGTCTAAAAGAAAATACAATCGTAAATAAGAATACGGGAAGGTGACTCCAAGGCCCGCGGCGCTGAGCAGGCATACCTTGAAGTCTCCATAAAGCAGCTAATAGATGATCTCTAACGACTGGCATGAGCAGACGTACCTGGATCAGCACAAAAGGATGTGCAGAAGCATAGTATGAGTACACCACAGCGGTACCCAGTAAATATCAAGCCTAACCTCAGTAGAGTAGTGATGAATCCAGGTTAAGACACCTACGAGGTTGTAAATAACAATATGAAAACAAAATAAAGATAAATAATGGAACGTGGAGAAATAACCGATGGGAAACAGTTAACAACATGAACTAATACTGAAATTTAAAGCACAAAAACGACATAAAGAAATCAGTTAAAGAGAACCAAAGTGATCATACACGGACAAAATCTGACAAAACAAGGAAGATCACAACAAGAAGAATCACTCTGAGGTACCGCCTCGTATTCATAATTCATAATTCACAATCTTTCCTTATTCCACCGTGTGAGCCTTAAATTTGAAAATGGTTTTCTCGAAATAGCTACATGCACTTTATTCCACCTTATGATGCGGCATGGTTTCACATAATTCCCCTACAAGCAACACACACATAATTCCCACCTTATACCGCTGCATGCATATTAACCCCAAGTCTTATACCGCCGCACGCACGTCAATAGCATATCACAATAACAACTTGCATCACATGTGACCGTATATCACAACTTGCCAACAATCACAATATCGGTGTTTCTACAACAATAACCCATGGCTCCACCACAACGTGTACAAGAAAATCAACAACAACAATGAATATAAAATGCTCAACAAGGAAGATGTTTCAAAAAATAATAATTTTGCCTTAACGTGATAATGACTTTCACAACTTCAACACCAATAACTCAACAATGAGAGACAATGTAAAACCACATTATTAAATAAGAATACCTCACAAGGGAAAAGATAATGTTTAACAATGACTTCAAATAAAGGAAATCAACAAGGAAAGAGATAACATGAACAATACTTCAAGTAATGAGAATCAATAATGGAAGAGATAACACGAACAATAACTTCAAATAATGATAATCAATAATGAAAGAGATAACATATAATAATAATAATAGAGGCAACAAGTTCAACTACATCATGAGAGGAATTTATCAATTAGGATGTAGAACAAGTGTTAACAAAATTATTTAAGGCATGTAAGGATAGATTAACACAAGTAGCAATATATTGCTATAAGAATTTAGAACATGATAGTACAATTCAATTAAAGCATGGAAAGAGTTTATGTAACCTAAACCGGTCAAATACCCTGTACAACCCATGTACTCACTTGTCACTTTGCATACACGACTTTCACATAGCACAAATGAATCAATTAATACCAATCCTAAGGGGTAGTTCTCCCGCACAAAGTTAGGCAAGATACTTACCTCAATTAGGCCAATTAATCCCTTGGAAATAGCTTTTCCCCTAAAATTTGCCTCCACAGGGTTAATCTAACCAAAATCGACTTAATATCAACAAAATGCTAGAGAAATCAATTACAATAGATAAAGCTAAGATCTTTATACTTTTCCCAAAAAGTCAACTCGGGCCCGTGATAACTAAGGATTATGATGTATTTTACACTCCTTCTTGCTTAAGTTTTGATTAGAAATGTGTACAAAATAGTCCCAAAGGCTCACAAGTTGTGCTTGATTGCAGGTTTGATCAACAAGGTGACAAGGTGTCAAAAACCAGCTCAAAAAGGAGTGAAACTTGCACAAGTACCAAGACAAGACCAAGCTCAGTCAAAACAGGGCCAGTGCAGCTGCTCACCATTCTGTGCGGTCCGCAAAAGTGAAGTTCAGAGAGGTTGCTTTTCAGGCCATAAGGCAATGCGGCCACAAAAGGTTTTGTGCGGTCTGCATTGGGTTCACCGCAGCCACACTTGATTTCCTGCGGTCCGCAAAGTCAAGGTTCATAGAGTTGCCAGTTTGAATGTTGAAGCCCAATGCGGTCCTCGGTCCATTTTATGCGGACCGAAATTGAAGCTCACCGCGGCTGCACTTGACTTTGTGCGGTTTGCATTGTCCAAGTTCAGAGAGATGATTATTCAAGCCCAGAGCCTTAGTGCCGCCACACTCAATTTTGTGCAGTTCGCACTAGCCCCGCAGGGGTATTTTTATACAGAATTTTCAGCCTAGTATAAATAGATTCTTTTCCCATTTTAGGTCATCGGATAGTTTTGTACTTAGAGCTGCGCTCGTGACTTCATTTCTTTTAACTATTTTGAGTAATTTTAGCTTAATTTCAACATTGAATCTTCAAGTTTAATTTATCAATTAATTATTATGAGCTTTTCTTCATCTATTGCCTTGTTTTCTTCTCTAATTATGAGTAGCTAGACCTATAAGCTAGGGTTGTGGCTCAACCCTCTTATGGGTAATTGATGGGTCATGTGTTTTAGGGCTTGATTGACTATGTGTGTTTGATATTTGGACTAATTTCATGTTTAATTGTTGAATTAGTGGTTGCAAACACTAGTTATTGTTTAGTTGACTTTGGATCTTCTTTAGAAAGAGAGCCTAAATATCTGAAATTGGTCCAACAAGGAATTGGGGCGTACTCAAGAGATTGATAGTCCCAATTAAAGGGTTGAACCTAGAGATTGTAATACCCGACTTGAACCTCAATTGCTTGCACAAATTTGCATATCCAATTGGACTTGAGAAAGTCAATTAGGGCAAAATCACTTGAACCACCGAGAGGTGTAGAGTGGGTAGAATCGTGCAATGGTTATATCATACTCCCCAAATATGACAATCTAGCCTTAGACTCAAGAATCCATTAATTAACCACCTAGGAGAAAGTCACTACCCTAGTGCCTTTTATCTATTTGATCAATTCTCAATAGTCTAATTTTAGCTTTATTTAGCATAATTTAGCATCGTAGTATTATACAATTAGAAGTAAAATCAAAAACCCAAAATGTTTTGAAGTATAATTTGGAACAAATACACAACTCCACTTTAGATAGACACTCAACTCCAATATCTAGCTCCCTCTGGAAATCGATCCCGACCTCATCGGGTAAAAGCTGCTTCGACCTCTCTCGCTACTCAATAATAGTGCAGGGTTGGCCTCGATCACTTTTTGGCACCGTTGTCGGGGAGCTAACGGTTTTGGCTATCTATCTAAATAGTTTTGTGTATTGTTCTTCTTTCCTTCTTTGTTACTAATTTGTTTGTGTCACAACTTTAGGTACAAAATGGCATCGAATGCTAATGACCCTCTTAGAAATGTGATTGTGGGGGAGGAGGTAGATGATGTCAGAGATGATGAGGTGCCTCTTGTACCTCAAGGACAACGTAGAGGCCACCATGCCAATGCTAATGCCAATGCCAATATTCCAGACCCTCTTCCGCCACCTCCAAGAGTGGATCCTAGAGTGCTTCTGAACCAAGGCTATGTAAGTGCAATTGTCCCACCCCAGATCCAGGCGGGCAATTTCCAAATTACCAATGTGATGCTGACATTGCTGGAGCAGCGTGGGTATTTCACGGGCACTGCAAATCAAAATGCTTACAAACATCTCAAGGGGTTTATGAATACCTGTTGGGGAGCAAGCAAACTAATATGTTCGAGTATGCACTGCGGTTGAGAATCTTCCCATTTTCACTTAGAGGGAAAACACTTGATTGGCTTGAGTGACTTTCCAACTATTCCATCACTACTTGGGATGAGTTGGCGGACAAGTTCATTGCAAAAGTTTTCTCACTGGGGCATATGGCAGCATTAAGAGATGAGATCTTGGCTTTCAAGCAGGAGCCCACCGAACCTTTGCATGAGATTTGGGAGAATTATAGAACAATGGTAAATGAATGCCCCAACAATGATATGACTGAGGCGATGATCCAACAAACCGGGGCATTAATACAACAAACCAATGCATAGTGAACCAACTTGCTGGGGGAAAATTTATGAAGCTGTCTTATGATAAGGCTTGTGACATTCTTGATGAGATGGCTAGCACTTCTTCTGCTTGAAAAAGAAGAGCCAATGTGCCCCAGGGTGACCCCACGGTTACTCATTTGCACAAGGAGTTACATGATCATGGTTAGGCTATAGCTGAGTTGATAACTACTATGAACCAACTAACAAAGGCACAATTGCAACAAGTTCAAAATCCTCGCCAAGTGAATGCTATGGAGGGTGTCAACATGCTTGTCAACAAAAGAAGACAAAGATGTCAACAGAACCAAGGGAATTTAGAGCAATTTGACAATAATTGTGGTGGATTTCAAGATGATGGTTTTGATGGGCAAAATGAAGAGGTGCAGTACGTGAATAATTATCAAGGCCAAAATGGGCAATTCTTCCAACCCATAACAATGGAACCCCAAGGTAATTGGGGCAATCAACAACAACAAGGCAATGGTAATTGGGGGAACAACAATCAAAACAACAACTGGGGTAATCAGAACAACAATCAAGGAAATTGGAATGGTAATAACAACCATTAGGATAGTAACAACAATCAAGGTGGATAGAACAATGGCAACCAAAAAAATCGGGGGCAAGGCTTTCAAAGGCCCCCAATGTACCAAAAACCGAACAATCCACCCCCATTTCCATCCTAAGGTCCTAGTTCTTCTAGCAATGATATGGGGAGAATTGAAATTATGTTCGAACAAATAATGAAAAAGAGTGCGGATTCCGATGCTCAGTTGTTTTCCCACAATACTTCAATTAGGAATTTGGAGGTTCAGTTGGGCCAAATCTCACAGTCCTTGAATACTCGCCCTAAGGGTGCTCTACCAAGTGATACGGTAGTTAACCCAAAGGGTGGGAACAATCATGTTATGGCAGTACCTACAAGGAGTGGACGAGGCGGTGATGTGAATGCCTCCAAACAAAAGCAAATTTTGAGTGATGATGTTGAGTTGCAAGAAGATGAAATTCCTTTGGTAGTTGAAAATGTGATTGATGAGAATGTGAATGATGAAGTGAGGATCGACATTCAAAATGCCGAGGTGGAAACTCAAAATGACGTGAACCCGTCTAGGGAACACGTAATAGACATGACGGAGCCAGTTGTGCCTAAAGCTAAGGCTCCTTTTCCAAGGCCACCTCCACCTTATCTTCAAAGGCTCGCGAAGCAGAAAAATGAGATTCAGTTTAAAAAGTTCATTGACATGATAAAGAGCTTATCCATTAATGTGCCTTTGGTGGAGGCTCTGTAACAAATGTCGGGCTATGCTAAATTCATGAAGGACTTGGTTACAAAGAAATGGTCCATGGATTGTGAAACTATAAAGATGACTCACCAATTTAGTGCAATAGTACATTCAATGGTCCCGAAGCTTGAAGATCCCGGTGTTTTCACCATTCCTTGCACCATTGGGAGTGCGGACTTTGCTAAGGCTTTATGTGATTTGGGGGCTAGTATCAACTTGATACCCTACTCAGTTTTCAAGACTTTGGGTATTGGGCAACCAAGGCCGACTTCCATGAGATTGCAAATGGTGGATAGAACGATGAAGAGACCATTGGGTATTATTGATGATGTGCTTGTCCAGGTGGACAAATTTATCTTGCCAGCTGACTTTGCAATCTTGGATTGTGAGGTGGATTATGAAGTTTCTATCATTTTGGGAAGACCTTTCCTTGCTACTGGGAAAGCCTTAGTTGATGTGGAAGTAGGGGAACTCACCTTCCGGGTGGGTGATGAAAAAGTGGTCTTTCATGTGTGCAAGTCAATGAAGTAGCCCAACAGTTCCGAGGTGTGCTCTTTTGTGGACCTTGTCAAGATAGTGATAGTTGATGATACCAATGCAATGATCAATGTGGAGGACCCTTTGGAGGCCGTATTGTTTAATCTTGATGTCAATGATGATGATGGCCGAGTGGAGTGTGCGAATGCTTTACATGGGATGGGCTCTTACTCTTATGAGCGGAGGAAACTATCTTTGGACCTCGAGAATAGGAAGACTCCACTAACAAAACCTTCAATTGAGGAGCCTCCGGTGTTGGAGTTGAAATCGTTGCCTCCACACCTCAGGTATGAGTTCTTAGGCCCTAGTTCTACTTTGCCAATTATTCTTTCTTCTTGTCTTACTAACATGCAGGTTGATGCCACTTTGGCGGTGCTTCAAAAGCAGAAAAAGGCAATTGGATGGACTTTAGCTGATATTCGAGGGATAAGCCCCGCATTCTGTATACACAAGATTATTCTGGAAGATGATGCAAAACCCTCCTTGGAACATCAAAGGAGGTTGAATGAGGCAATGCAAGAAGTTGTGAAAAAGGAGGTGATCAAGTGGTTGGATGCCAGGGTTGTGTACCCCATCTTCGATAACTCTTGGACTTCGCCAATGCAATGTGTTCTGAAGAAGGGTGGCATGACCGTGGTTGAAAATTCACAAAATGGGTTGATTCCTACTAGAACCATCACCGGTTGGAGGGTATGCATGGACTACGACAAGCTGAATAAAGTGACCCGCAAGGATCACTTTCCATTGCCTTTTCTTGATCAGATGTTAGACCGAATTGCTGGGTGTGCCTTCTACTATTTCTTGGATGGGTATTCTGGATACAACCAAATCTTGATTGCTTCGTAAGATCAGAAGAAGACCACATTCACTTGTACATATGGCACCTTTGCCTTTTCTCGGATGCCTTTTTGGTTGTGTAATGCACCGACTATATTTCAGCTGTGTATGATGGCCATATTTACCGATATGGTGGAAGATATTCTAGAGGTGTTCATGGATGACTTCAGTGTTGTGGTTGATTCATTTGATGAGTGCTTAAAAAATCTTGATAGAGTCTTGGCCCGTTGTAAAGAAACCAATCTTGTTCTCAATTGGGAGAAATTCCACTTTATGGTGGAAGAGGGCATATTTCTTGGGCATAAAATTTCAAATCATGGTATTGAGGTAGATAAAGCAAAAATCTATGTGATTTCAAGGCTCCCTCCCCTACCTCTGTCAAGGGAGTTAGAAGTTTTCTTGGGCATGCGGGGTTCTACCGGAGATTTATCAAAGACTTTTCGAAGGTAATGAATCCCTTATGCAAGTTATTAGAAAAAGATGCCAAGTTCGTATTTGATGAAAAATGTATGCAAGCCTCTGAACTTCTCAAGCATAAGTTGACCACCACTCCTATCATTACCGAACCTAATTGGAGCTTTCCCTTTGAGCTCATATGTGATGAGAGTGATGTTGTGGTTGGGACGGTTTTGGGTCAAAGAGTGAAAAAAATGTTTCATCCGGTGTACTATGCGAGCAAGACAATGAATGATGCTCAAGTGAACTACACGGTGACCGAGAAAGAACTTTTGGCTATTGTGTTCGTAATGGAAAAATTTTGGCCGTATCTTATGGGTGTCAAGGTCATAGTCTATACTGATCATGCCACACTCCGGTACTTGATGACGAAGAAAGATTCCAAAGCTAGACTGATGCGATGGGTCTTGTTACTTCAAGAGTTTGATTTGGAGATTGTGGAGCGGAAGGGTAGTGAAAACCAAGTGGTGGACCACTTCTCCCTCTTGGAGGAGGAGGGGAGGCTTCGTGATGGCCTAGAGATCAATGATTCATTTCCTGACGAACAACTCCTTTCGGTGTCGGTGAATGGTATGCCATGGTTTGCGGACGTTGCTAATTTCCTTGTGACTGGTATAATCCCGTGTGAGCTCTCTTCTAACTAAAGGAAGAAGCTCAAACGGGATAGTTTGGATTTCTATTGGTATGATCCGTACTTGTTCAAGATTTGCACGGATGGTGTGATCCAAAGGTATGTCCCGGAGGAGGAACAATTGAGTATCTTAGAGGCTTGCCATTCCTCACCCTATGGTGGTCATCATGGTGGGGTGAGGACCGCCTCGAAAGTTCTTAGTTGTGGGTTTTATTGGCCAATGCTGTTCAAAGATGCGGGTGATTTGTGAAGAGATGCGACGAATGCCAAAGAGCGGGTAGAATTTCAAAGAAAGATGAGATGCCTCTCAATACCATTCTTGAAGTGGATATCTTTGATGTATGGGGAATTGATTTCATGGGCCCATTTGTTAGTTCTTGTGGAACATATACATTCTTATGGCGGTTGACTATGTTTCGAAGTGGGTTGAAGTCGTGGCTTTACCTAACAATGAAGCCCGGAGTGTTGTTGCATTTCTCAAGAAAAGCATTTTCACAAGGTTTGTCACTCCTCGTGCGATTATAAGTGATGGGGGGTCTCATTTTTGTAATAGAGCTTTTGATTCCTTACTTGCAAAATATTGTGTCAATCACAAAGTTTCTACCCCCTATCATCTTCAAGAAAGTGGTCAAGTGAACGTCTCCAACAGGGAAATCAAGAGCATATTGTCAAAGACGGTCAATGCTAATAGGACCGATTGGTCAAAGAAGTTGGATGACGCTCTATGGGTTTATAGGATTGCTTACAAGACTCCGATTGGTATGTCTCCGCATTGGTTGGTATTTGGGAAAGCTTGCCATCTACCGGTTGAGTTAGAGCACAAGGGCATGTGGGCTTTGAGGAAGCTAAATCTTGAATGGGATGTTGTAGCCAATCTTCGTGTGGAGCAGCTTAATGAACTTGATGAATTCCGATTCCATGCCTACTCCAGTTGTTCCTTGTATAAGGACAAGATGAAGTACCTTCATGATAAATATGCTCGTGGAAAGGGGTTCAAAGTGGGTGATTTGGTTCTCTTGTTCAATTCTCGGTTACATCTGTTTTCGGGAAAGCTTAAGTCAAAATGGAGTGGACCCTTTGAAGTGGTGCGTGTGACTCCTTTTGGTGCCCTTGATTTGAAACACAAAAATGGAGAGGTCTTCAGAGTTAACGGGCACCGGGTAAAGCACTATCTTAAAAAAATTGATGACAACCATGTGGTGACACTTCTTCATCTCAAGTGAATTGATGGTAACATACGTCGTGCCGCGACGTTAAATCAGGCGCTTCTTGGGAGGCAACCCATGTGTTTTCTTCCTGTTTTTCTTTGATTTTCATTGTAGTGTAGGATTTATTTTTGGACTGACTGGTTGTGTGATATTGTAGGATTGTGTTGATGCAGTGCAGGAAAAAGTTGGAAAATGACTACTCTCTGAAGATTGTCAATGCGAACCGCACTGCCATTTTGTGCGGCCGCAAAGACCTTAGTGCGGGGGCAAGAAATCAATGCGAACCGCACTGATGAAGTGACAAAAGTGGAGGTTCTCTGAAGTTTACCACCGCAGTCGCATTGCATTTTGTGCGGTCCGCGGTGGTCCACTGCGGACGCATTGCATTTTGTGCGGACCGTATTGGTTGATTTGTCTGAGCCTTATGGTTTCGAGCACCGCGAAATGTGGTGTCATTTTGTGCGGTCCACGGTGGGTAGGTGAGCTGGGCCCTGAGACCTTTTTCTATAAATAGGACATGAGGCCCTCATCTATCTTCAGTACTTCTCACATCTGGTAAATCTAACTTCTTCTCAATTGTTTAATTTTATTATTTTCATTATATTTTTGTTTTCTTAATTCTTCTTCTTCCCTTCCCGTTTTTCCTTCGAATTTGTAGCTTAGGGTAGTTAAATTGTTGTGTTAATTAGGATTAGGTAGTAAATGACAGAACCAACACTTAGGGACTCTTCATTAGGTGAAAAGTGGACTTAATTTGAACATATCATGAACCCTAGGTTGGTGTTGCTGCTTGGTACTCAGTGCGGACCGCGGTGGATTATTTATTGTCCGCGGTGCCCCTGTGCGGTCCACAATGGTATTTTGTGCGGACCGCATTGATGAAGTTCTGAAACCTGATCATTGAGGACTGCAGCCTCATTGCATATTGTGCGGTTCGCGGTGCCTCAATGCAGACCACAATGGCATTTTGTGCGGTGCATTTATTCAGACAGTGGGTTGTCTGACCCTCACCTCTGTGCGGACCGCAGTGCCATTTTGTGCGGTCCGCATTGGCCTCTTTGCGGCCGCACTGCATTTTGTGCGGTCCGCAATCTACAACAAGTGAACTGTCAACAACATTTTTTTTGCAATTGTGAATTACAATGTTTTTCTGGATACTAACAAGTCTAATGAATGTTGTTTACAGACAATGGTAAAATTAAGAGGCAAGGATGCTAAACAACCAGGTAGAGGAGAGTCCTCCCGGGGTCGGAAACAAAAGATGATAAAGTTGACTAACAAAGCATGACTGAATTTGTTTGCAGACAATGGTAAAATTAAGAGGCAAGGGTGCTAAACAACCAGAAAGAGGAGAGTCCTCCCGGGAGGCATCATCAGACTCCGTGCCAGAGTACATTGCTGACTGGCCGGAGAGAAACAGATTGAGAGATACACCTCCACCTTTCCCCACTGCCCAAGCTTCAGTGCATGTATCTTCTGGGTCGTTTGAGGGCTCAGCTGCAGCTAGTGGTGATGAGTACTCCACCTCTCCCATAGCTTCATTATCCGGAGAGGATGCAGTACCAGAGGAAAGGGAAGAAGCACAAGGGGGTGAGCCCCAAGTTGGCGGGGTTGAGCGAACTAGGAACCCGGAGGCATGGGAGGACCGATTCGTCAGTGAGATTGCCTATCACAAGTTCAGAGAATGGTGGCCAGAGAAGAGGTTAATTCCGGAGAGAAAAAACATTACCCGGGATCTTTTGCCTCACAATCCAAATGTGTTGAGGCAATTCAATGATAGAGCTGGATGAGACTACTTTATCGGGCAAGTGGATGACGCAAATGAGCATTTGGTGAAAGAATTCTACACCAACGTGACCCACATCAAAAAGGGTACCACAGTCACCAAAGTCCGGAACTTGAAAGTAAAGTTTGATGGCAAGACCATCATTGACTATTTGGGCTTCATAGAGGAGGATGAGTCCCTGTACCTTGACAAGATAAAATTGGGTGAAGAGGCCCGTCCGTGGTTGGCGGAGTACTTGGCAATCCCAGGTACCACTCCCGATTGGCTGACTGCGGGGGTAAAAATATTGAGGAGGGCACTGAATTTTGAGGCAAAGGGGTGGGAGACATTCGTGTGCAGCATGCTAGATCCTACCATCCATGACAACTCACTCCTACTTCACCGGGCGATCTTAGTTGCATCAATCATGGCAGGGTACCCGATCAATGTCGGGAATGTGATGTCTCGGGTTATTTCACGGGTGGTAAGTGAGGGTGACAGGTCCTACCCATTACCCAACTTTCTGACAATGTACTTCGAGGACCTCAATGTGAAGAAGCGGGGATTTGATGTGAAGGTGAAGACAAAAGCACCCTTCTCATGGTATAGCCTGCAGGGTGATGACAACCCCAAGGGCAAGCACTCCAAAGGAAAATCCACTGTTTCAACTGGCCAGTCTGAAGAGCCAGTAGTAGTAACGACTATTCCACAACCTCCTCCCACTGCATTAGATATGGCCCCTAGTCCATGAACCTCCATAGAGCTAGAGATACCTTCCACCCCTGCCTATCCATTGACTGCCCACTGTCTGAGCCAGGCCCTCACTAGCATCAACAACTGGATGCAGACAACTACTTCTAAGTTGTCTGTCTTATCTACTACCATGGCAGTTCAGTCAGCACCTCCGCCTCCACAGGTCCCACAGTCTATTGAGGACGCTCTCAAGGATATTCTGGACAACTAGAAGAAGATCCTTGATACTTAGAAAGTGCTCACGGATGCTGTTGATTCACACAGAAAGGCTCTCAAGGAGCTTGCTAGGGAGGCCAAGAAGATGAGGAAGACTCGGGCTTCCAAGGAGTCCGTGAAGGATATGCGGGTTGAGGTTGACAGGTTGAAGGCAGATCACCTACCTTTGGATTTGTTACTACATGCCCCGGTGCTAGCAGCCCATCCCCAGCTAGTACAGTCGGAGAGGCCGCCCAAGAAGAAGAGGGTGATCCCCCAGACAGATGATGTAGTGATCCAGTTGGCAGACCCACCGGAGACTTCCTCTAGTCAGCCACAGGATGCAGCTCAGGAGCCTGTCCAGGCCCAGGTCCCAGCAGCAGAGCCACAGGTCACAGGGAGCCAGTCTGAGGTTCCCGAGCATATTGAGGACCCAGGGACCCAGAAAGAGAACCCCATGCAGACAGATGGCCCATAGGGAGTTTCTGTATCCTCTTTCCTTTATTTTTGGTGCTTATTTTGCTTAGTTGGCATTGAGGACAATGCCAACTTTCATTTGAAGGGGTAGGCCCTACTTTGATTGATTTGGATGACTGTATATATGACAGATTTTTATTTCTTTCTTTCTTTTTCATCTTTGGTATGTATATAATTTCCGCATTTCATTACATTTTCCATACTTTTTTTTACCTTGGGTCTGTATATAAAAGTTATGTTACATTGTATATATTCATCTCCCTTATTGTATATTCGATTAAACCTCCTTATTGTATATATTTATTTTACTTTCCGCAATTTTTCTTTCTTAGCTTCTTATTTATGTTCGTAGCTTCTGGTATTGGATTTTTGCAATAAGCCATTGGTTTTCTTAATGCCACGGTTCTTTCCAATGGTGGAGTTTGTGTGAACCGGGTGGCTCTTCCTGATGATGGATGTCATGACTACCTTCTTAAGGGTGTGAGTCTTTTTTTCTTTTCTTTTTGCTTTTTAGTAGTTAGTGGTAAGGGTGCCTCAAGCAAAGCTTCACTTGGGACTAATACATTTGCCTTTGATCTTATGGTCAAAAACAAATTGTTGTGTATAGGATGGTGTAAGTCGTGACCTTGAGACTCTTGTGTTGACCGATAATCATCAAGTGGTTTTTCGGGACCATTGTGTGCATAAATCTTATCTAAGGTTGTTGTGGGCCCCCGACTCTGTGTCTATAGCGATTCCATAGCTTGTGTGGTGAGAAATTACATTGCAAGTCCAAGTCCCAAGCCATTGGTCTAGAACTTGCCCTGAATATTTATCGAGGCGAAATCCTAAGTGTAATTTGACTTGAGGCATGATTATAGGCTCTCCTTGATCCAAATGACAGCTTGAACACTTGCATAGCCTATCGATGATAAAATCCCTATTCAACCATTTTGAGCCTTAGACCTTTTTCCTTCAATAACCATGATACAAACCTTTACCCGCTCTAAAAGATACCCTCTCTTGGCGCCCGATCTTTCCTTAGTACATGGCAAAAGTATAAGTTTGGGGGGAGAGACGAGGATTGCAACAAAGTGGTAAAAATGCACAAAATGAAGAAAAGGAAAGGCAATGAAAAAGAAAGAAAAGCAAAAAGACAAAAAAAAAAGAAAAGAATGTTCAATGTAGAAATGAATAAAGGGATTCAATAAAAGAAAAGAATGAAAGGTGTGCAAAATTGAGAAAGGAGAAAAACGTTGAAATGAACAAGAAAGAGTGACAGTGTGTCTCTCTAACCCCTTAGAAAGAAGTGAAATGACTTAAAGAGTCAAGTGAATGCATGCCAAAATGAAGCAAAAGAAGTGCTTAAGGGAAGATGGAACCTACTTAGACCAAATATTTCCTACCCTGAACCAAAAGCCTTCAATATGTCTCCACAAAAGCCTTATATGATCTCTAGTTGAATGAAGCTTACATTAGTGGTGACTCACATAAGGGGTAAGCATATGGTACTTAAAGCTAGACTTGTGACTTTTCCTTGAGAGAGATGAGTATACTTCCATTAACCTCATTCTGAGTGCCACTATCTTAAAGGTGAGGTTTGCTTAGGGAGAGTTGAGAATGTGTGAGTTTGGGTTCCACAATGACCAAAGTAATAGAAAGAGTTTCTTTGATGTATTGAGTTAACTCTTGATGTTCTTGTGTCGCACTAAAGCCATGGTGTTTAAAAGGGTGAATGTTGTTAATGATTCATTTGTATTGAGGGCAGTTGTTAGTCCGAATTGATGTTGGGTGAGATCACTTTAGGATAGCTGAATTTTCTTGGATTTTCTCTTATGGTGTGGGTCTTATTTTGTTTGCTTGAGGACAAACAAAAGGTTAAGTTTGGGAGAATTGATAACTAGGGATTATGATGCATTTTACACTCCTTTTTGCTTAAGTTTTGATTAGAAATGTGTACAAAATAGTCCCAAAGGCTCACAAGTTGTGCTTGATTGCAGGTTTGATCAACAAGGTGACAAGGTGTCAAAAACCAGCTCAAAAAGGAGTGAAACTGGCACAAGTACCAAGACAAGACCAAGCTCAGTCAAAACAGGGCCAGTGCGACTGCACACCATTCTGTGCGGTTCGCAAAAGTGAAGTTCAGAGAGGTTGCTTTTCAGGCCATAAGGCAATGCGGTCGCAAAGGGTTTTGTGCGGTCCGCATTGGGTTCACCGTGGCCGCACTCGATTTCCTGCGATCTGCAATGCCAAGGTTCACAGAGTTGCTAGTTTGAAGGTTGAAGTCCAATGCGGTCCGCGATCCATTTTGTACGGACCGCAATAGAAGCCACCGCGGCCACACTCGACTTTGTGCGGTCTGCATTGCCCAAGTTCAGAGAGCTGATTATTCAAGCCCAGAGCCTCAATTTCATGCGGTCCACACTAGCCCCGCAGGGGTATTTTTGTCCAGAATTTCAGCCTAGTATAAATAGATTCTTTTCCTATTTTTAGGTCATCAAATAGTTTTGTACTCAAAGCTATGCTCGTGACTTCATTTCTTTTACCTATTTTGAGTAATTTTAGCTTAATTTTAACATCGAATCTTCAAGTTTAATTTAGCAATTAATTATTATGAGCTTTTCTTCATCTATTGCCTTGTTATATTCTCTAATTATGAGTAGCTAGACCCATAAGCTAGGGTTGTGGCTCAACCCTAGTGTGAGTAATTGATGGGTCTTGTGTTTTAGGGCTTGATTGACTATGGGTGTTTGATATTTGAATTAATTTCATGTTTAATTGTTGAATTAGTGGTTGCAAACACTAGTTATTGTTTAGTTGACTTAGGCTCTTCTTGAGAAAGAGAGCCTAAGTCTCTGAAATTGGTCCAACAAGGAATTGGGGCGTACTCAAGAGATTGATAGCCCCAATTAAAGGGTTAAACCTAGAGATAGTAATACTCGACTTGAACCTCAATTGCTTGCATACCCAATTGGACTTGAGAAAGTCAATTAGGGCAAAATCACTTAAACCACCAAAAGGTGTAGAGTGAGTAGAATCGTGCAATGGTTATATCATACTCCCCAAATATGACAATCTAGCCTTAGACTCAAGAATCCATTAATTAACCACCTAGGAGAAAGTCACTACCCTAGTGCCTTTTATCTATTTGATCAATTCTCAATAGTCTAATTTTAGCTTTATTTAGCATAATTTAGCATCGTAGTATTATACAATTAGAAGTAAAATAAAAAACCAAAAATGTTTAGAAGTGTAATTTGGAATAAATACATAACTCCACGTTAGATAGACACTCAACTCCAATATCCAGCTCCATGTGGAAATTGATCCCAACCTCATCGGGTAAAAGCTGCTTCGACCTCTCTTGCTACTTAATAGTAGTGCAGGGTTGGCCTCGATCATCCCGCCTAGTCAAAACCCGGCTCAAGGGTAGATTCCAACTACCCATGACCCCACGAGTTTCAAAATGTGATTAGCTTCAAAATCCGAGTTGAAATCAACTCTCAAAACTCAATTTCTTATTTTTCAAAAACTTGACAAAGTTTCACAAATTTTCACTTTGATTCACATGATTTTGGATGTTAAAATCTAAGATAGATTGATGGAATATAATTAGAAATAGATTAGAATTATTTACCCAAAGTTTGTAGGTAAAATACCCTCTCCAAATCGCCTCATACCGTGTCTAGCGTTCAAAAATGAGAGAATGCTTTCAAAAATCCCGTCTCCCGGCCCTTTTTCCAATTGCAGATGTCGCATTTGTGATACAGGGTTCGTATTTGCGAACCCTCACAATTGCGAACTAGGGCTCACATTTGCGAAAGCTGACAGCCTAACTCTTCATCGCATTTGCGATAAAAGGCTTCGAAATTGCGAAGCTGGGAACTTCGCAAAAGCGAACAAATGTTTCCAATTGCGAACCTAATCCAAATTCTACTACCTTCACAAATGTGAAGGAAAAGTCGCATTTTCGACATCTTCCCCCTATTTTCACCTTCATAATTGTGAGTCAGGTGCTCGCAATTGCGATAACACAGCACCAACACTCCATCAATTTGTTTAAAGTTCAAAATCATTTTGATACGTGTCCAGAACTCATTCCACCCCTCGAGGCTACAAACGAAACATCCACACAAGTCTAAAAACATCATGTGAACTCGCTCGCACAATCAAAATACAAAATAACATCTAAAACTATGAATCGAACACCAAAACACATGAATTTCAAAGTAAAGTTCAAAATTTCTAGAATTGCAACTAAAAGTCTTAATCTTATCAAATCAACTCCAAATGATACCAAATTTTGCAGGCAAGTTCCAATTACCATAATGGACCTATTCCAAGTCCCAAAATTTAATTATGATCTCGATAGCTTAAAGTCAACCTACGGTCAAACTTTTCAACTTCAAATTACCAAATTTCATCAAATCAAGATAAATCAACCTACGGACTTCCAAAAATAATTCCAAGCATGTGCCTAATTCCAAAATTATGATACAAATCTATCGGAGCCATAAGAACATAGTTTCGGGGTCTTTTTCACAAAAGTCAAAGTTTGGTCAATATTTTCTAATTTAAACTTCTATGTCAAGAATCAAGGGCCTGAATCAACCCGAAAGCTTCCTGAAACAAAACTAACCAATCCAACAAGCCATAAAATCATGACACACATGTGTGAAGCATAAAAAAGGGTAACGGGGAGGAATTACACAAAATGACCGATCGGGTCGTTACAAGTATATTAACAGTTGTTCACCTTCCCTCGGCTTTGATAATAACAAGGGAATTGATAGATAGCATTTTAGGTCTTTCAAGTTTTGTTGGAATTACAGAGTCCATTTGAAATTGTTCTACTTAATTATAAGTGAGAAGAAGTGATGACATTTTCCAAGGATCGTGAGATGAATCCGCTTAGTGCGGTCAATCCTCCAGTTAGCCTTTGTACTTCTTTTACGCTTGTCAGCTGGTCCGAAATGTCTTTGATGACTTTGATCTTATTGGGATTTACCTCGATCCCCTTGTGTGAAATCAAGAAACCCAAGAACTTACCAGATCCAACCCTGAACGCGCATTTTTCCGGGTTGAACTTCATGTTGTGCTTTCTCAAGACATCGAAGGTTTCTTGGAGATGCTTTAAATGATCACCTACATTCAAAGACTTGACCAACATGTCATATAGGTACACTTCCACTATTTTACCTATTTGATTTTTGAACGTTTTGTTCCCGAGCCTCTTATAAGTGGCTCCGACATTTTTAAGCCCAAAGGGCATCATATTATAACAATATATGCCAAAATTTGTTATGAACGAATTTTATCTTGGTCCTCAGGGTTCATCTTGACTTGATTGTACCGGGATTATGCAACGAGGAAACTCATTAATTCATTCTCGGTCGTTACATCAATCATTTAATCAATGTTTGGCAATGGAAATGAGTTTTTAGGGCATGCCTTATTCAAATCTTTATAATCTACGCACATTTAAAACTTGTTATTTTTCTTTGGAACCATACGTTAGCTAACCATTCGGGATACTTTACCTCCCGGATTGAGCCGATGTCAAGTAGTCGAGTTGCCTATTTCTTAACAAACCTGCTTCTGACCTTCGCTATCAGGCATTTCTTTTGCCTTACCGGAGGAATGCTCGAATCCAAGCTCAATTTGTGCACGACCACTTATAGTGGGATACCCATCATATCCGAGTGTGACTATGCAAAATAATTTACGCTAGCTTTAAGGAAATTAATAAATCCTGATCTGAGTTCAGGATTGAGTCCTGCTCCCAACTGAAACTTCCTCCCCAAGAATTTTTTGAATAAAGTCACTTGTTAGAGTTCTTATGCGGTGTATTTGGTCGCGTCTGTCTCCTCCGGTACCTGGAAGCATCTCGGTACCTAGTAGGATTCCGATGATTCCTCACCATTATCGTCTTCACATGGCATATGAGCAGACATCGGTTCTTGTAATTGCTATTTGCTGTGCTCCTTCCCGTTACTGCTGGAAATTGATGGTGCATTAATTTCTCTTACTCCTCTTATCTGCTTGATTCTTTCTGGGGCCAAGAATTTCAGTAGTCGGTGATATGTTGACGGTACGGCCTTCATATCATGTAACCATGGCTTATCGAGTATTATGTTGTATCCCATATTGCCGCCCCCATTTCAAATAAGGTGGTTTTTGTTATCTCTTCAGCGTTTGTGGGCAGCAGGATCTCTCCTCGTGTTGTCACACCTGACGAGGAGCTTCGTTGCCGAAATGATACCCCCAATTAATTTTTCTTGTTCCAGTACTCTCCATTGATTTATGTTAGTTGATCTTCTTAGCTCAACCAGAACACGTTTAATATTGAAATCTAGAATATTAAGAGAAGTTATAAGGGTGTCGTTAAGCAGCAAAAGAAGTCCATTGGCGTCTTCCTCCGTGAAAGTGATGTCGTATTCGGTGACTTCCCGGAGTCTTTTTCTGTAGGTCACTGATACCTTTGTCTTCTTGGTCGCTGAAAATGTTACACCATTGATCTCATTTTCTTCGAAAATAGTGTTGATAGTCAACCAATGAGGGTCATTCCCCGTCTTTGAGGGTTCTGCATTGTCCCGGGTATGGCCATAATTGTTCTTGGCTCGATCGCTCAATAATTCCCTGAAATGGCCATTCTTTAACAACATTGCCACCTCCTTGCACATATGTTGGTAGTCCCCAATTTTGTGACCGTGAGTCCTATGATATTCATGCCATAAGTTAGGATCCCTTTAGCTGGATCACATATGATTGGCTTCGGAAATCGTGCTTCTTTGATTTCCCTATTGCTGATATCAACTCCACTATGCTGAAGTTGCAATTATAATCTGAAAACCTGGGGTAAGTGAACACTCGAGTCCCCGATGCCTCTTTTCTTGCAATAATCTGTTATTCCGGCCATGATTGGTTCTCCTTTCGGGAGTAAAACCTATCCCAGGACTGGAAACTTTTACTTCTGCATACCCTAACTCTCTCGTAAGGCAAAAAGCGATCCATCAAACATAGTCAGTTTGCATCAAAATCATCCTTGAATTTATCCTGGTTCTTGTCTCAGTCCCGCTCCTTGGTTGATGTTGGGAACCCGAGCTGATCGTCTTCTATCCTTAGCTTTGATTCATAGCGGTTATGGACATCCACCCATGTGGTATCTTGGAATTCAAACAAGCTTTCCTTCAACTTTCAAATGGCATCAGAGCTCCTCGGCTTCAAACTCTCAGTGAATGCCTCCGCTGCCTATTCGTCTGGTACGACCGGTAGCAACATCTTCTCTTTTTGGAATCTAATAACAAACTCCCACAACAATTCAGACTCAGCCAGTGCAATCTTGAATATGTCCACCTTCCTGCCTTTAACCTTTCTGGCCCCGGCATAGGCCTTAATGAATGAATATGCAAGCATTTAAAAAGACTCAATTGAATTCTTTGGTAAAAGTGAATACCATGTAAGGGCCTCTTTTGTGAGGGTTTCTCCGAACTTCTTCAATAGAACTAATTTGATCTCATGTTGGTCCAAATCATTCCCCTTCACAGTCATTGTATAAGTTGTGATATGCTCATGAGGATTCGAAGTCCCATGGTAATTCAGTATATTGGGCATCTTGAACTACTTCAGAATTAAATCCGGTGCTACGCTCGGTTTAAACGACAACCGAGTATACTTTTTTGAATTTGGGCCCTTCAAAACTAGTGGTGCGCTCGAAATCTGGTCCAATCGGCGTGAAACTCCTTCGTGTTCAATTCCATCCACTCTTTCATCTCCCTCATGAATTGCATAAATTTGGTTTTGAAGGGATCATTACCGTTGTTGTTACCAGATCCGCTGCTTGTTCTCCCAGCATCGTCAAAACTGACCTCACCCATCGGGGTAATGTTATCAACTCTTTGTGCCATATGATTTGTAGGAACACCGGGGGGAACTAGACCTCTTCCATTTCTTTGTTGGAAGCACCTGACAATGCCTGTTTTAACTAGGTCATAACCTGGTCCTACCTTGAGAGATAGCCCATGATGGCTTTTTGTTGCTCTCTTAAGATCCTCACTGTTTCCGCAACGTGTTCCTCTTCTGTGTTATCGGGAGTTGGCTCCCGTACATGTCGCAGGTACAGTCCTCCACGGACTGGGGCTGCCTTATCCCCCTCGTTGTGGGTGTCACTGATTGAATCCTCGTGTTGAGGTAGATTTTCATGACCCTCAAAGTTGTTTGTGATTTTGACATCATTAGCTGCCTTTTTCGATTTTTTGCTAAGAAACAAAGAATCAAACAAGCCAGTAATAGACGTAAGGACCAACTCAATTATGCAACCATCTAAGCCCCACTGTGGGCACCAAACTATTTATCCGTAAAACGATACTTTCAAATTTGTTACGTGATTTATAGACAATCAAACATATTTGATCACAAAATGATAAATAAACTAGATTAAAACTAAGTCTTAGCGATTAGAATCGAAATAAATGGCAAGACTGGCTCCGGGAGCAATTCCTCTGAGGACAGTAGTAAGAGCAATATAAAACAGAAAATAAAGTTATTTTATTTAGCTTGAGAACATAATATAGCATAAGTTTTGCCCAAAGATTTCATGTCCTGCAATGACTGTTGAATCTATTATTTATAGTTATACCTATGTAAACAAAATCCTAGGATCAAGCCCATCTTAATGACAATAAAGAGGGCCATTGATGAATATGTAACGACATTCTATGAATGCAAATATTCTCTGCAACGACTGCCTATTTAATGCTAGAAAATATTCTTCATTGAATGTCATCCGATGGCAAGCATTTGATTTTGTTCACGTCAATCATGTTTCCTTCGGGGTCAGCCTGATGTCACTTGCAACTATTGTTCCTGGTACCCGTTACTACGCAATTTATTCTCTATCTGTTTTCGGTTCCACGTGTTGCCCTATTAATCGGTCATTTGATATAAATCAATTTACCCTATACAAGGATAATTTACTGCCATATTTAATCTAACTAGTATTAGTACCCGAGCGATGCACGGACGTAAATATCAAATTATGATCGGAACGATAGATTTGGTGTGGTGGCGTCACTTCCTTGCTTTTCTCTCTCATCTTGTTCATCCATATTGTTAAATAATTACATTTTATCCTTTATCCTACTTTTTATATAATAATTCTACTCTATATCCTATTTTTTTAGTAGTGTTGTAAGTTTATTCTTCATATTATTGGTGCGTGACATCGTAAAACAATGACAAATGATATAATCTATCCAAACTTTGTATTAATCAAACAATAAAATACAATATAATACAGTACAGTATAATACGATATATTCTGAAATGACATGTAACAATAATCCAAACAAGTTGTAAGTATATCACGTTGTGATATGCCTTGTTTGAGTATATTAGATCATATTATTTTAACATAATTCTTACAACCACTTTATATGTAATGACCCGATCGATAGTTTTGAGAATTTAAGCTCCGTTCAGCGGTATAAGGTCTTGAGTAGCCTCATATTATGTGTTATGTCTTGCGTGCGTGGTCGAGTTCAGTTACCGGTTGGTTCAGAGTCAAATTGGACGAAGGATTCTAGTTTTGGAAGCGTAACCGCTGAGAGTTGACTGGGATTTTGACTTTGTGTGAACGGCTCCGGAGTGGGTTTTGGATGATTTCAATAGCTTCGTATGGTGATTTTGGACTTAGGTGTGCATTCGTATTTGGATTTGGAGGTCCGTAGAGTAATTTGAAGCATTTCGGCGAAAGTTGAAAAAATTGAAGTTTTGGAAGGTTGAGAGGTTTGACCAAGATTTGACTTTGGTGATATCGGGGTCGAATTCCGATTCCAGAAGTTGGAGTAGGCCATGATATTGTATATGACTTGTGTGCAAAATTTAGGGTCAATCGGATGTGATTTGATTGGTTTCGGCATCAGTTGTAGAAGTTTGAAGTTTCAAATTCATTAAGCTTGAATTGGTATGTGATTCGTGTTTTGTTGTTGTTTGATGTGATTTAAGGGCTCGACCAAGCTCGTATGGTGTTTCAAGACTTGATGGTATCTTTGGTTGAGGTCCCGGATGCCTCGGGTGTATTTCAGGGTGAGTTTTGAGCGATTTCAGGCATTTCAGCACTCTGATGTTTTTCTGGAACGTTGGAAGTGCGGACCGCACAATTCCATGTGCTGAGGCACATTTTTGAATGTTGTAGCAGATGAAAAAGTGCTGCAGTAGACGAAAAGTGCGGACCGCAGAGGAAAAGTGCGGACCGCACAATTTTGTCTCCGGCTGCACTTCTGGTGATTCTGCAGGTTCGCTGGTCCGACTTCTGAAGCTTATATCTTTTGATCTACAATGAATTTGGAGATAATCCAAAAACAAAAGTTGTAGATCCTCATGTCTAGTTTCCATAAAGATAAAGATTTGATCATTTGGACATTTTTAGTGAAAGTTATGGGCAAAATTCCGCCTAGTATGCACAAGTTGCAAAAGTGCGGCCACACAATTTTGAACTGCGGCCGCAGAAGCTAGGATATGTGACCGCACTTGGAAATGTGCGGACCGCACATTGAGAGGTCAGATTGGGTATAATACAACCGAGGTTTAGGGTATTATTTTATTTTTGGACTTTGGGAGCTCGGTTTGAAATAATGTTTCGTAAGTTTTTCAAGAAATTCATCGGGGTAAGTGATTCTAACTCGGATTTGGTTATTATACATGAATATATCACTAATTTCAGCATTTAATTAGTACTTTGAAATGGAAATTTGGGAAAAATTATAGAAACTTTATCAACTATAATTTGGGGATTTGAAGGTCGAGTTGTGATCGAAATTGGCTAATTTTAGTATGGTTGGACTCGTGGTTAAATGCGTATTCGGATTTCGTGACTTTTACCCGATTCCGAGATATGTGCCCAAGGCCCGAATTTTGCATTGACTTTTTGGATTTTGACTTAAAGCTTAGTATTTTCTTATGGAGTTGATTCCTTTAGCTCGTGTTGATTGTATCAAATTATTTGTGGCTAGATTTAGGCCACTCGGAGTCGGAAAGTCGTGAAAGAGGCATTGTTACCAATTGATTGAGCTTCGCTTGAGGTAAGTATCTTGCTTAACCTTGTGTGGGGGAAACTATCCCTTAGGATTTGAGGCTCTTATGCTAATTGTAGTCTGTGTACGCGAGGTGACGAGTGCGTGCTCGGACTTATTTATGGAAAGTTGGCCTTTTAGGATTCTTAGGTCCTTATATTCACGGAGTATGAAGTTGTCCTTGATATGATTGAGTTCCTATTCACTAGTTTCACCCCTACATGTTTTAGTTAGAATTAATTGCTTTAGGATTCACTCTTGTTGCCTATTTGACTCTTATTTAACTTAACTGAAAATTTTATCTCTTCTACTATCATGCTATCTTTCATAACTGCTTATCTTTATTTGAAATTATTATTATCTCATCCTATAATTGTTTAGTCTTAATTAAGGTTGCGGTTATCTTTTCTCCGCTTATCCTTAATTGAATTGTTGAATAACCTTCATATTTGCTCAACCTTAAAAGAAGTTAGATATCCTATATTTCAGTTGACTTAGTATTATTTGGAATTATTTGACTCGTGTTAGTTTCCTTATTTTTGAATTGTATATTGTGGGATCGTTGCTACATATTAGTTTTTCCTTGTTGAGCTTTTCTCTTTACGCTAGCATTCTTTAATGTGGTTATTCCTTGTGAACGTGTTCTACCATTTCTTTGTGATTTAAAGTTCTTGAATTGATTTACTTGTCGTATCTTGTATTATTGTCATTGTTGTGGTGATGCACAAGGTTTTTGCTATGATGTAACTGTTATCTCTGTTGGTTGAGTTGTATATTTACTTTGGGACTACGGAACGGTATTCTGGTAGATCTCCATGTTCTGCATATTTACTTTAGGATTACGGAACGGTATTTTGGTAGATCCCCTATTCTGCATATTTACTTTGGGACTACGGAACGATATTTCGGTAGATCCCCCTGTTCTGCATATTTACTTTGGGACTACGGAACGGTATTCCTGTAGATCCTCCTATTCTGCATATTTACTTTGGGACTATGAAACGGTATTTCGGTAGATCCCCCGATTCTGCATATTTACTTTGAGACTACGAAATGGTATTCCGGTAGATCCCCCTGTTCTGCAAACATTCTACGTGTTGTCCATTCTTTTTCTTATGATTACTAGCTGGTATGAATTATGTTAGAGCACTTGCACAAGCATACATGTAGCTAAGCACCCTTATCGGATAAGAGGTTTTCTTGATATTGTTGAGTATAGATGCACACCCTTGTTTACTTGCCTTCTATGCGAGAATGACTCTATTTGGCACGTGAGTTGTCAGTGTGGTTATGAGATGTGATAAGGACATATGATGCCAAGTGTTAGGGTTCAGGAATTAAGACTCGTGAGTTGTGATTTGTCCGAGGTTCGGTATCTCGCGGAGTTTGTTGACTAAAATCTGATGTGAAAGCGATCGTAGTTGTTGAGTTGTTACTTGTTCTTACTACACCGCGATTTTGGATTTAAGTTGTATTTCCGTTCACTCTTTTGTGTCATTATTATGGTATTCCATTGATACTTGTCATTTCCTTTCTTATTGCAATTACGATATTATTAGTCATATTGCATGGTCTTTATGTAGAAATTGTACACTGTTATTCCTATACTTATACTTGTTCAGTTTATTAGACCAGTAGGTGTTTTGACTATTTCTCGTCACTACTCTACCGAGGTTAGTCTTAATACTTATTGGGCACTGCTGTGGTGTGCTAATACTACACGTATGTATATATTTTTTTGTACAGATCTAGGTATTTGATCGTTAGTAGCTGTGAGGATTCTTGCTGAGGAGACTTAAGGTAAACCTGCTGCTGCGTGCGCAGGCTTCGGAGTCACCTTCCTATTTTGTATTCACACTATTTTTACTTATTTCCAAACAGTTGTATTTAGAAGTTGTAGTAAACTCTGTAGAGCTTATGACTTGTACTACCGGTTTTGGGAAGTTGAAAATTTTAAAGAGATTTCTTTTCAAGTTGTTAGATGTTACTTAAATATTGTTGTTATTTCATTTAATGTTAGGCTTACCTAGTTCCTAAGACTAGGTGCCATCAAGATACCCAACAGAGGGAAATTTGGGTCGTGATATCATATTTTACCTCAAATTCGAGTAAGTCTTATCCTTCTAAATTATCACCCAAAATAATCTCTCTTTGTTCTTTGCTTATAGTTATTTTATTATTCATTATTTAGTATTATTATATTATCACGTGATCTTTTATTAGCTTACAAAATGACATGATATCTTGCTTATTACCCTTTAGATTATCATATATAATATAAACTTTTTATTCCTAAATTTAATATATTTTTGTCCTCTTATTCAATGAACTCTTTCGTCATTTAAATCTATCAACAATATTTTTGAATATTATTTAATTATTTTTAAATTAATTCAAAGTATAAATAATCTTACACTATCTCTATTTTCCTCTTTATACATTCTCTTCCCTACTATAAAATTTTAATTTTTTTTACATTAATATTTTGCCAATATTCAAAATATATAGTATCACATTTTATTTTATGCTATAACTTTAAATTATTCTAAAATACTAATACACAATTTGTTTTTATTATATTCTAAATCTATTGAATTTCCTTATAAGTATTTTTGTATCACGTGCAATTAAATTTTCTTTCACCTTTAATTTTCAAGATACAAATTTGACTTTAATTTTTGTAACTAAAATTACCTATATGAGACATATATTTTTTATTTTTAAAATTTTAATTTGTTATCCGATTGTTATTTTTCTTTATCTAGTAAAATTTTAATTTTGTGGTAATATCTATAATTTGAGCATTTTTACCATAATTTTAATCTAATCTCAAGTTCAGATCGTCTTTTCCTTCTATTTCTAATAGTACTTATTTTTAAATTTTTTAATTATTGCTGTTGCATTACCTAATATATAGTAATTCGTATTTTCACGTGGTTTTCATTAGCTTGCCTTTTATTTGGTATTATTATCCATTAATATAATATATTTTGATTTATATATTTTTAAGTATTATATATTTAATTTATATTATTTTCTAAACTAATTCTTAGTACAAAAATCCTTGCACTATTTTTAATTGATTTTTATTATTTAATATTTTTAATTCTCTATTTTATCTATTTAGCTTCAATTATGTGGCCTTATAGACATTATGACCTTTCTTATCATACCTAAAACAAAAAATTTCATATTAAATTCAAATAAGTTTTATCCTTCTATTTTCTAAATTTGAAAATATTTTCAAAAAATTATTTTATGCTTTCAAACTTAAACCAACCCTAGTCAATTCAGATATTAATCACAAAAAAATATTTTCTTATTTTTAGTTAATTTTCACCTCCACTTTTCTAGATAATATAGAAGAAAAATTAATGAGTGGATCTATATATAGATATAAAGATAAATATAGATATAGATCTAATCTATTTAGATTATGTCTTAAGAGTGCCAAGTGATATTTTTTCAATACGCCACTTGACTTAATCGGATGCTTCAATACCCTACATTTAATATAATATAGATATAGATTCTTAAATTTTTATATTTTTTTGAATTTTCTTTTAAACAAACACCGATAAAGAAAATATTTGAATTTTTGCAAAAGCTGAATAACACCTCTGGAGCAGTTTTTCAGTTTTTACAAAATATGAACAAATTCGAAGTGAGGGATATTAATTTGGCTAAAAATCTTTCTGAAGATTCTTTCTAATTTTAGAAGAAGAAAAAAGAAGAAATTTACATGTTCTTGAAACAAATGCCAAGCATCCAGACTAAGTACTCTTTTGAGCGAAGAGTGGCTCGAGGAGCATATTGGCTGAATTGAATTGGGCTTCCACTGATTCAACATCACATAAGCAGTGTACACGACGCCTTCCTGGGATTCTTTGGAAGGGAGACATAAGGCCAAACAATCGATGTGCGTTCAGTTATTATTTGTCAACTGCGTCCCTTTCGTACGCTAGACGAGATTGTCAGTGTCGTATGGAAAATCAATGTCAAGAGCAATTGAGAGAGCAGAAAAGGGAATTGAGAATGAAAGAAAGCTTGATTGCATTAATGAAAGCTATTATAGAAAGGCAACGCGGTGTCGAGGGGGAGAGACACCATTATAGAGAATTGTTTGCTTACTTAAAAGTTTGATTGCTTGATCACCCCTAATAATGCTTAAAAAAAATAAACTAAAGTTACAGGACTCGAACTAACTAAACTAGAGAGACATAATGTAAATACATGAAGTAAAACTACTCTATATTTATAATGAAAAAGACTTAGATTCCTACAAAGTAGAAGCAAGTCCGTTGGTAGCAACCTTGCCTTTAGCATTAAAGTCTGCACGCGCGGCGCTATTGGCATCTGCCTACAGCTAGGTGCTGGCGAGGGCTATCGGTGGGGCGATATAGGTATTGGGAGGCTTGCCAGGACACCACGCATCCAAGTGGTCATGGCTGGAAATCCGCCCATGACATTTCTCCTCCACCTGAGTTGGCGACATCCTCAGCGCCTTATTTGTAAGATAATTATCGATAAGGCTCTTGTAGGCTTTGAGGTTTGTTCCCTTCTCCTAAGTATTCTCTTCTGCATCACAACCCAGTCATTTCATTAGGAACTCTTGGTGATCTTTCCTTGAAACATGAATCACTCGATCATTTAGAATAGCTTATGCACGCCTTTCCATGTTCAGTTAGGGCCTCGAATTCTAGGTATTATGAGTTGGCTCCTCAAAAGATCCTCCATGTCTTCCCGAAAAGGTTTCAGAAGGCTGACATGAAAGACTGGATGAATCTTCCACCAGGCTGGGGTATCCACCAGGTATGCAACTTTCCCAATGCGCTTCTCAATGGACAAGGGTCCAATTTACTTTTACAATAGGTGAGGGTCATGGACCCATGCCAACAAGTATCGCTTTGGAATTTTCACCATCACTTTGTCTCTAACTTAGTATTCAACAAAGTGATGATTTTTATCAGCATGCGATTTTATCCTCTTTTGGGCTTTTATAAGATAGCTCCGCATAGTCTTCATATTTCGCTTCCATTCTTTTGAGAAACTAGCAGATCTAGGATATTTCGACATGTTTGGGAAATTCACCGTGTGTGGGAGTAGCGATTGTTGTCCGGTAATAATTTCAAAAGCGTTTCTATTTGTACTAGAGCTCTTTTGTAAATTAAAACATAGCCGAGCAGCATCCAGGAGCTTCACACAATTCTTTTGTGATCTGGTAACAAAATGTCGGAGGTATTCCTCCAGCATACCATTGAACCGCTCCGTCTGCCATCATATTGCAGATGGAAACTTGAACTGTGGCTGAACTTTGACCCAAGGCACTTTAAGATTTGAGTCCACAAGTTGCTAGTAAAGCGAGAGTCGGGGTCACTAATGATGTCTTTTGGTAGACCCCAATATTTGACAACATGATAGAAGAATAGTTGGGCAGTATCTTCTGCTAATATATATATTGGGGGTGCTATAAATATAGCATACTTGTAAATTCGATCTACCGCAACTAAGATAGTTGTAACATTTTCGACTTTGGGCAATTCGGTGATGAAATCCAGTGACATGCTTTCCCAAGGTCTCTTTGGAACAGGCAATGGCTCCAAAAGTCCCGCTTGTGTCAAGCGGTCAGACTTGTCTTTCTGGTATACTGGATAAGTCTTCACATACTGTGCAACATCATAAGCCATTTGAGGCCAATAATAAGCACAGTGCAACAACACCATGGTGCATTCTTTGCTTGGGTGGACGACCACAAAGTATCATGGCATTCCAACAGAAGAGTCCTTCGCATATCTCCTCCTTTAGGAACATAAATTCGGTTCCCTTTCACTTTCAAGAACCCATCTTCCATGTAAAACTGGTGAGCCTTGCCCTATCCTACCAAATCAGCCAAATACTGTGCAACAAGATTCTTTGGGAGTAGATCTTGTGTCTGGTCTCTTATAGTGGTGGCCACTTTGCTCCCCCTTAGGGTGGAGGGTAGGTACACCGATGCTAAGTCAACACTTTGATTGAACGCATTAGCAACTTGGTTAGTCTTCCCATTTCGGTACTCTAAGTTGAAGTGAAATTCTGATATGAGTTCCTGCCACCTGGCCCGGCGTCCATTCAACTTTGATGGGTCATGAAATGGCTGTGTTTTCTATCTTGACCACTAACGTGGTTCCCAGTAGATAGTGCCTCCAAAGGCGTAAACAGTGGATGACAACCAATAATTCTTTTTCGTGGGCGGCATAATGTCATTCTGCATCCTTCAACTTCTAGATATCGTACGCAACTTGAAGCCCCTCTTATAGCAAGACTTTGCCTAGAGCATAGTCAAAGGAATACGTTTGTACTTTAAATGGCTTGGCCAATCAGCAAGAGCCAATACGAGGCTACTAGACATAGCCGCTTTCAATGTGTTGAAGGCCTCTACTTGCTTGGGACTTGTAATGACCCAGCCAATTGTTTTGAGAGTATTAGCCTTGATCCCTTATTTACTACTTTTCCCGTACTTTTTAATGCTTATGTGACTTGCCGGGAGGTTTTGTTTTTGAATTTTGGAGTGAAGTGGGACACTTAGCCCCTTAAATGGAATCTTAAGCTCTAAGAATTTGATCGTAGTTGGAACTGTACGATGACGACTTCGGAATGGAGTTTTGTCGGTTTTATTAGCTTTGTTAGGTGATTTTGGACTTAGGTGCGTGACTGAATTGTGAATTGGAGGTATGTAGCTGAATTAAGTTTGAAATGGCGAAAGTTGAATTTTTAGGAAGTTTGATCGAGAGTGGAATTTTTGATATCAGAATCAGATTCCGATTCCGGAAGCTGGAGTAGGTCTGTAATGTCAAATGTGACTTGTGTGAAAAATTTGGGGTCAATCGAATATGTTTTGATAGGTTTTGGTATCGGTTGTAGAAGTTTAAAGTTTCAAAGTTCATTAAGTTTGAATTGGAGTGTGATTCGTGTTTTTAGCGATGTTTGATGTGATTTGAAGGCTCGATGGTCCCGGGACCCTCGGGTGAGTTTCAGATGGTTAACGGACAAATTTGGACTTAGTGTTAACCCTAAAGTTCAGGAATTGCTGGTGTCTAGTTTCCTACTACGCGTTCACGAAGGTTCTCCCGCATCAACATAGATGAAGTTTGAGTGCTGCTAGAAATTAGGCTTCGCATTCGCGATGTATGTCGCGCATTCACGAGGCACTATGGTCTTAGGCCTACGCGTTCGCGATTGGTTCCTCGCGTTTGCGTAGAGGAAAGGTCAGATGAGTCACCAGGCATTTAGCCTATGCGAATGCGTAGAGGTGAACACATTCACGAAGGGGCAAGAAGTGGAAGCTACGCATTTGCGAGTGGAACCTCCTGTTCACAAAAGGAGGTTTTTGGACTGAAGCAAATTTTGTGCTTCCCGAATGCGAGGAGTCTTCCGCGTTCGCGAAGAAGGAATTACCTGGGAAACATATTATATTTCAAAATCAAGGGTTTTATCCCATTTTCATTTTTAGGACCTAGAGAGATCAGATTGAGGCAAAAATTCATGGGATTTTTAGAGGCAACTATTGGGTGATGATTCTTCACTCGTTTTTTGTTATATCCCACTAATCTATCGTCAATTTCATCTTCTAATTTAAGATTTGGGTTGAGAAATTTGGGGGAAAGGTGGAAAAAGTTCTTCAACTAAATTTTTGGATTTTGATTGAGATTTTGGTATCGAATTTGAGTAACTATGGTATGAGTAAACTCGTGGTGGAATGGGTGTTCATATTTTGTGACTTTTACCTGATTCCGAGACATGGGCCCGGGTCTACTTTTTGGGGCGAATTTCTAATTTCTGGCTAAATTCTTGATTTCATTAATTAAACTAGTTTTTTATAGTTATATTTATGGTATGTAATTGCTTTTGGCTAGATTCGGGCCATTAGGAGTCATGAAGTTGCGGAAAAGGCATTCTTACTGATTGATTGAGCTTGGTTCAAGGTAAGTGGCTTGCCTAATCTTGTGATAGAGAATCCCCTTAGGATTTGGTACTATTATGACACTTCTGTGATATGTGAGTGCCGTGTATGCGAGGTGACGAGTGCGTACATGAGCTAATTATTCTAAAATCCGGTGTTTAGTGAGTAGTAACCTGTTACATCTTAATTGACTTATACCAGCATGTGTACCTATCCTATTTAGTCTAATATCACATGTCTACGTGTCTTAAATGCTTATTTAAAATCTTTGCAGCATGGTTAGTTGAATTCCTGTTTTTCCTTGATTTGTATCAGTCTTAAATTGTAGAATTCTTGCTATAAATTGTTGTTTCCTTTGGTTTTGAGCTGTGTGTTTACTTTTGGTACTATGAGGTGGTACCTCGGGAGATCCCCCTGCACATTTACTTTTGGGACTACGATGCGGTACCTCGGGAAATCCCCCTGTACATTTACTTTTTGGGACTACGAGGCAGTACCTCGGGAGATCCACCTGCACATTTACTTTTGGGACTACGAGGCAGTACCTCGGGAGATCCCCTTACATATTTACTTTTGGGACTACGAGACGGTATCTCGGGAGATTCCCTGTTGAGCATTTACTTTTGGCACTACGAGACAGTATATCGGGAGCGCCCCTGTTGTTTATCCCTATGTGTTGTGATGTTATCTTTCTGTAGTTTCTCCTTGTTAAATTTCCAACCTCATATTACACCGCTATATTTTTCTACCTTAAATTATTATATTCCAGTAGGGCCCTGATCAGACCTCGTCACTACTCTATCGAGGTTAGGCTTGACACTTACTAGGGACCGTTGTGATGTACTCATGCTACTCTTCTGCACATATTTTGTTTGCAGATCCAGGTACCTCCTATCTACCAGTGTCTGTAGACCTCGGAGTCCCCATCTATCCCTTTTATGTTGTTCTTCCTTTATTTCTTCTAGTTACTAATGTATAGAAACAGTTAGACAAATTCTTAGAGCTTGTGACTTGTGATTACCGAGTTTTGGGAATATTGTTTATACTCGAGTGTTGGCTTACTTGTACATGCCGAGAGGCATTTTATTACTTATATTGTTATCTATTGAAGTTTAGTCGTTAAATTCTGATTTTACTTCCGTTACTCCGCAAATTGTTAGGCTTACCTAGTCGTAGAGACTAGGTGCCATCACGACATCTTGTGGAGGGAGATTTGGATCGTGACAAGTTGGTATCAGAGTTCTAGGTTCATAGGTGTTATGAGTCACAAGTAGGTTTAGTAGAGTCTTGCGGATAGGTACGGAGACGTCTGTACTTATCTTCGGGAGGCTATGGAACTATTAGGAATAATTTCACTTCTTTGATTCCTTGTTGTTTGAAATTGTTGACTTCAGAATTCTAAACTTATGTCTTCTATTCTTTCATAGATGGTGAGAACACGTACAGCCGGATCAGATGACCAAGCACCCGCACCCCTTGCTAGAGTCGCGAGAGGCCGAGTCCAAGGTAGAGTCTAAGGCCGGGGTAGAGGCCGAAGAAGTCCACGTGGTGCAGCCAGAACACCCGCACGAGCTACTACAGAGGAGCCACCAGTAGCTCCAGTTGGAGCGCAGGCACCTGAGATGCCTGTTACTGCACCAGCTCTTCAGGAGACCCTTGTACAGTTTTTCATCATGTTTGGCACTTTGGATCAGGCAGAGTTGATCCTACTTGCTTCTTCCGCATCTCAGGTCGGGGGAGGAACATAGACTCCTGCCGCCCGCACCCCAGAGTAACGGGTTTAGGTCGACCAGGTTCCATAGGTCATACTAGTGCAACCAGTAGCCCTAGTTCAGCTCGAGGGTAGGGCAGCCATTTCTGAGGAGGAGCAACTCAGGCTCGAGAGGTACAAGAAGTACCACCCTCCTACTTTCAGTGGCTTGGCGTCAGATGATGCCTAGGGTTTTCTTAAGGAGTTCCACCGTATCCTCCGTACTATAAGTGCAGCGAAGTTGAGTGGGGTTTCTTTCACTATGTTCCAGCTTAGAGGAGCGGCCTATCAGTGGTGGCGTGCTTATGAGTTGGGTAGTCTAGCTGAGGCAGCTTCACTTACATGGACTCAGTTCTCGGAATATGTTCTTGAGGGAGTATGTTCCCCAGAGTCTCAGAGATGCATGGCGCGCCGAGTTTGAGCAGTTGCACCAGGGTGTTATGACTATGTAAGAGTATGTGGTTTGTTTCAGTAATTTGGCTAGACATGCACTAGCCTTGGTTGCTATAGTTCAAGAGAGGGTCTATCGATTTATCGAGGGACTCAACCCCAGTATCAGGCTTAGCATGGCCCGAGAGTTAGAGATGGATATTGCATACCAGTAGGTTGTGTGGATTATTAGGAGATTGGAGGGTATTCTTGCTCGGGAGAGAGAGGAGAGGGAGGCCAAGAGGTCTCGAGAGCCTGGCACTTATACTGGTACTCGTGCCCCAGGAGCCTTATTATGCACCACTAGTGTCTAGTGCACCTCTAGCATGGGGTACTTTCACTGGTCAGTTCAGCAGACCTGGTCCAAGCTAGCCACAATAACCACGCCCTCCGAGAGCTTGTTTTGAGTGTGGCGACACTCACCATATGGTGAGGGATTGCCCCAGATTTAGGAGGGTTGCACCTCCACATATTTCTCAGGCACCGCGTGCTCCACCAGGTCTCCAGGCTATGATTACAGCACCAACTACCACTCCACATGCTCAGCCAGCTCGAGGTGGAGGTTGTGGTAGGTAGAGGTTGCCTTATAGGGGAGGACAGGCCAGATATTATGCCCTTCATGTTCGCATTGAGGCAGTTGCTTCTGGCTAAGTCATTATCGGTATTTTTCCGGTCTGTCATAGAGATATGCCAGTCTTATTTGATCCAAGCTCCACTTATTCCTATGTGTCATCATATTTTGCTCAGTATTTAGGAGTATCACGTGATACTTTGAGTTCTCTTTTTATGTGTCTACGCCCGTGGGAGATTCTATTGTTGTCGACCATGTGTATTGGTCGTGTTTGGTTGTTCTTAGTGGTTTTGAGACCAGAGTCAATTTATTATTTCTCAGTATGGAAGATTTTGATATTATTTTGGGCATGCACTGGTTGTCGTCCCATTATGCTATTCTTGATTATCACGCCAAGACCGTGATGCTGGCTATGCCAAGATTACTCTGGTTAGAGTGGAGAGGTACCTTAGAGTATACTCCCACCATAGTTATTTCATTTATTAAAGCTCAAAGAATGGTTGAGAAGGGGTGTGACGCATACCTAGCTTATGTGAGAGATGTCAGTATTGATACCTCTACAGTTGAGTCAGTCAAATTGGTGAGGGATTATCCAGATATATTTCCAGCTGATCTTTCGGGCATGCCACCCGAAAGAGATACCAAATTTGGTATTGATTTGTTATGGGGCACTTAACCCATCTTTATTCCTCCATATCATATAGGTCCTCCTGAGTTAAAGGATTTGAAGGAACAGTTACAGGAATTGCTTGATAAGGGCTTCATTCGACCCTGTATGTCACCTTGGGGGTACCCTAGTCTTGTTTATGAAGAAGAAGGATGGTTCTATGCATATGTGCATTAATTATTGCAGTTGAACTAAGTTATAGTGAAGAACAGGTACCCATTGCCTTGTATTGATGACCTATTTGATCAGTTACAGGGCACCAGAGTATCTTCCAAGATTGATTTGCATTTAGGCCATCATCAGTTGAAGATTTGAGATCCAAATATCCCGAAGACTGCTTTCAAGACTCGGTATGACCACTACGAGTTCCTTGTGATGTTATTTGGGTGGAACAACGCCCCAGCAGCATTCATGCATTTGATGCACACCATATTTTGGCCCTATCTTGACTCATTCGTCATTGTGTTTATTGATGACATTCTGGTGAACTCCCAAATTCGAGAGGATCATGAGCAGCACCTAAGGACTGTGCTTTAGACTTTGAGAGAAAAGAAGTTATATGCAAAATTCTCAAATTGTGAGTTTTGGTTAGATTCAGTGGTATTTTTGGGTCACGTAGTGTCGAGTGAGGGGATTGAGGTAGATTCGAAAAAGGTGGAAGCAGTGCAGAATTGACCCAGATCGTCCTCAGCTACGGAGATTTGGAGTTTTCTTGGTTTGGCAGGGTATTATTGTCGATTCGTAGAGGGTTTCTCATCTATTGTAGCACCTATGACCAGGCTGACCCATAGGGGTGCTCCATTCAGATGGACGGAAGAGTGTGAAGAGAGCTTTCAAAAGCTCAAGATAGCTTTGACTATGGCCCCAATATTGGTATTGCCTACAGGTTCAAGATGTTATACTGTATATTGTGATGTGTCGCGGATTGGTCTTGGTGCGGTGTTGATGCAGGATGGTAGGGTGATTAACTAAGTGTCCAGATAGCTGAAGGTAAATGAGAAGAACCATTATGTCCATGACCTGGAGTTAGCAACTATTGTTCATGCCTTGAAGATTTGGCGGCACTATTTGTACGGTGTCCCTTGTGATATCTACATTGATCACCGGAGTTTGCAACATCTATTCAACTAGAAGGATCTTAACTTGCATTAGTGGAGGTGGTTAGAGCTGCTTAAGAATTATGATATCACTATTCTGTATCATCCCTGGAAGGCCAATATGGTGGCTGGTACCTTGAGTCGTAAGCGAAGAGTTTGGGGAGCTTAGCATATCTACCAGCAGCAGAGAGGCCACTGGTATTGGATGTTTAGGGCTTGGCCAACCAGTTTGTTAGATTGGATATTTCTTAGGCTAGTCGAGTTTTGGCTTGTGTGGTTTCTCAGTCTTCTCTTTATGATCGTATCAAGGAGATTCTGTATGATGACCCTCATCTGTTTGTTTTTAGATACAGGGTTCAACACGGTAATGCTAAGTAGGTCACTATTGGATATGATGGTGCAATGAGGATGCAGGGCAGGCATTGTGTGCACGATGTAGATGGTTTGTGTGAGTTGATTCTCTAGGAGGCTCACAGTTGGTGGTACTCCATTCATCCAGGTGCTGCAAAGATGTGTCAGGACTTGAGGAAGTATTATTGGTGGAGGAGAATGAATAAGGATATAGTGGAATATGTAGCTCGGTGTCTAAATAGCCAGCAGGTGAAGTATGAGCATTAATGGCCAGGTGGATTGCTTTAGAAGCTAGAGATTCCGAAGTGGAATGGGAGCGGATCGCTATGGATTCTATTGTTGGGCTTCCACAGACTCAACGAAAGTTTGATGCAGTTTGGGTGATTGTGGATAGGATGACCAAGTTAGCTTATTTCATTCCTGTGATGACTACTTATTCTTCCGAGCAACTAGCTCGAGTTTATATCTGCAAGATTGTCAAGCTTCATGGCATGTCAGTATCTATCATCTCTGACCGGGGTACGCAGTTTACATTGCGATTCTGGAGGTCCGTACAGCATGAGTTAGGTACTCGGGTTGAGTTGAGCACAACATTTCACCCTCAGACGGACAGATAGTCTGAGGGTACTATTTAGATACTGGAGGATATGCTCCATGCATGTGTGATGGAGTTTGGAGGTTCTTAGGATCAGTTCTTGCCCCTTGCAGAGTTTTCCTACAACAACAGTTATCAGTCGAGCATTCAGATGGCACCGTATGAGGTTCTGTATGGTAGGCGGTGTCGGTCTTTAGTGGGTTGGTTCAAGTCGGGCGATACTAGGTTATTGGGTACAGACTTGGTTCAGAATGTTTGGAGAAGGTTAAGGTGATTCAGGATTGACTTCGCATATCCTAGTCTAGACACAAGCATTATGCAGATCGGAAGGTTCGTGATGTTGCATTCATGGTTAGGGAGCGGGTCTTGCTTCAGGTTTCGCCCATGAAAGGCGTTATGAGGTTTGGTAAGAAAGGCAAACTGAACCCAAGGTTTATGAGCCTATTCTAGGTGTTGCGGCAAGTTAGGGAGGTTGCTTATGAGCCTGCCTTGCCTACAAGTCTAGTAGGAGTTCATCTAGTATTCCATATTTCTATACTCCGGAAGTATCACACCGATCCATCTTATGTGTTGGATACTCAGTCTAGTTAGACAAGGATTTGTCTTATGTTGGGGAGCCAGTGGTTATTTTTGACAAGCAGGTTCGAAAGCTGAGGTCAAAGAACATCGCTTCAGTGAAGGTTCAGTGGAGGGGTCAGCCAGTCGAGGAGGTGACTTGGGAGACCGAGCATGATATACGCAACTGTTATCCTCATCTTTTCACCACTTCAGGTATGTATCTATGCTCGTTCGAGGACGAACAATTATTTTTAAAGGGGGAGTATGTAACGACCTGGCCAGTCGTTTTGAGATTATTAGCCCGATCCCATATTTACTGCTTTTCCCATTCCTTTTTATGCTTATGTGACTTGTGGAGAGGTTTTGTTTTTGGATTTCGGAGTGAATTGGGACACTTAGTCCGTAAAATGGAAGCTTAAGTTCTAAAAATTTGACCATAGTTGGAACTATGTGAAGACGGCTCCATAATGGAGTTTTGTTGGTTTCATTAGCTCCGTTGGGTGTTTTTGGACTTAGGAGCGTGACCGTATTATGAATTGGAGGTTTGTAGCTGAATTAGGCTTGAAATAGCGAAAGTTGAATTTTTGGGAAGTTTGACCGGGAGTGGATTTTTTTTATATCGGGGTCAGATTCCGATTCTGGAAGTTGGAGTAGGTATATAATATCAAATGTGACTTGTGTGCAAAATTTGGGGTAAATTGAACGTTTTTAATAGGTTTCGGTATCAGTTGTAGAAGTTTGAAGTTTCAAAGTTCATTAAGTTTGACTTTGAGTGCGATTCGTGTTTTTAGCATTGTTTGATGTGATTTTAAGGCTCGGCTAAGTTCGTATGATTTTTTAGGACTTATTGATAGGTTTGGTTGAGGTACCAGGGGCCCGATTCGACTTTTGGGGCGAATTTCTAATTTCTTGCTAAAATCTTGATTTCATTAATTAGACTAGTTTCTTATAGTTATATTTATGGTATGTAATTACTTTTGGCTAGATTTGGGCCATTCGGAGTTGGAAAGTCGTGAAAAAGGCATTCTTACTGATTGATTGAGCTTGGTTCGAGGTAAGTGGCTTGTCTAACCCTGTGTAGGGGAAATCCCCTTAGGACATAGTACTGTTGTAACACTTCTATGATATGTGAGTGTTGTGTACGCGAGGTGACGAGTGTGTACACGGGTTAATTGTTTTAAAATACGGTATTCAGTTAGTAGTAACATGTTACATCTTAATTGAGTTATAACAGCATGTGTAGTTATCCTATTTAGTCTAATATCGCATGTCTACGTATCTTAAATGCTTATTTGAAATCTTTGCAGCATGCTTAGTTGAATTCCTGTGTTTCCTTGATTTGTACCATTCTTAAATTGTAAAATTCTTGCTGTAAATTGTTGTTTCCATCGATTTCGAGCTGTGTGTTTACTTTTAGGACTACGAGGCGGTACCTTGGGAGATACCCCTGCACATTTACATTTGGGACTATGAGGCGGTACCTCGAGAGATTCCCCTGCACATTTACTTTTGGGACTACGAAGTGGTACCTCGGGAGATCCCCTTGCATATTTATCTTTGGGACTACGAGACGGTATCTCGGGAGATCCCCTATTGAGCATTTACTTTTGGAACTACTAGACGGTATCTCGGGAGCGCCCCTGTTGTTTATCTTTATGTGTTGTGCTGTTATCTTTCTGTAGTTTCTCCTTGTTAAATTTTTGGTCTCTTATTACACTGCGATATTTTTCTGCCTTAAATATTATATTCTAGTGGGGTCCTGACCCGATCTCGTCACTACTCTACCGAGGTTAGGCTTGTCACTTACTGGTTACCGCGGTGGTGTACTCGTGCTACTTTTCTGCACATGTTTTGTGTGCAGATCCAGGTACCTCCTACCAGCCCCACTATTAGTTGCATACTTGCTGATGTTTTGAACTTCAAGGTATATCTACCAGTGTCCGCAGACCTCGGAATCCCCCTCTATCCCTTTTATGTTGTTTATCCTTTATTCCTTCTAGTTACCGATGTATAGAAATAGTTAGACAAATTCTTAAAGCTTGTGACTTGTGGCTACCAGGTTTTGGGAATATTGTTTATACTCGACGATGGTTTACTTGTACGTGCCGAGTGGCATTTTATCAGTTTATAGTTATTTGTTGAAGTTTAGTTGTTAAATTTTGCTTTTATTTCCGTTATTCCGCAAATTGTTAGGCTTACCTACCATAGAGACTAGGTGCCGTCACGAAATCTTACGGAGGGAGAATTGGGTCGTGACAGGACCCCAATACCAAGGCGTGCCCTTCTTTAGGTGTTTTGTCAACAGCATTGCAATGAGAGTATAATTTTTCACAAATCACCAATAAAAGTTGCATAGGCCAAGGATTGCCATCAAGGCGTGGATATCCTTAGACGACGGCCAATCTGTGACAACCTGAATCTTCTGTGGGTCCTTTCTTGATCCTCCCTTCCTCGTTGAGATGTTTGAGGAATTCAATCTATTTTGGGGCGAAAAAGCACTTAGATAGGTTCACATATAATTTGTGCTCCCGCAGTCGGGCTAGGACCTTCAATAGGTGCTCCAGCTGTTCCTCCAGTGTTTTGTAATATACCATATTGTCGTCCAAGTAGACCACTACGAATTCATCAATGTACTTTTGGAAGACTTAGTTTATCAGGGTGCAAAACGTGGCTAGAGCATTAGTCAAGCCGAATGGCATGACCAAGAAGTCGTATGACCCATATCTTGTCACATAGTTCGTCTTGTGTTCATCTTCCTCCGCAATCTAGACTTACTAGTAACCTATCTTCATGTCTATTTTGGTGAACATTGTAGCACTACCCAGTCTATCGAACAAGTCTTCCATTAGCAGGATAAGGTACTTGTTCTTCATGGTGATTTTGTTTATGGACCGATAATCCATACAGAGTCGTAAGGTGCCATCATATTTCTTTTGGAATAGCACAGGGGACCCATAAGGGGACTTGGAGGGCACAATAATCCATGTGCCTAGAATTCCGTCAATTGTCTTCGAAGCTCGCCGAGTTCAAGTTGTGACATTCTATAGGGGGGCCCGGGCAGGTGGCTTTTAACCTAGAACCAACTCAATCTCATGGTCCACAGTGTGCTTAGGTGGGAGTCGCTTTGTCATGTCATGTGGCATGACGTCTTCAAACTCCCTTAACAAATCTTTCACAGGTACATGAACGGGACCCCAAGAGCATTCAATATCTTTAATACAGAGGGTACCTAGGAACGTAGGTTCATGTCTTTTGACTCTCTTCTTCAACTGTAATACCGAGATATTCTCTACAATCATCTTTATAGTTGTGCACGGGATAATGCAGGGGTTGGCCCCGTTGGCTCCCATCATCAATAGCATATCTGTATAAGGTGTCGGAAAGGTTTTGGTTTGCTTCATGAATTCTATCACAACTATCAGCTCGAAGTCATCTATGATCAACACACACAAGTTGAATTTTCCTTCATAAGGGCCAAGCTTTACTGGCACTCCTTTGGCTATTCCACCATGGGCTAAGGTAGTGAGTTGATAGCCTTGACACGACCTTTGTCCTTTCTCACAACTAGACCAAGGCGCTCTACTTGAGTTGAGGCTAAGTAGTTGTGAGTAGCGCCCGTGTCTATCATCGCTTGGATGATCTTGCCATTAACTTTCATCTCGATGAACATCAAGGTATTCTCTTGCTTAAGAAGAGGCCCCTCATCCGCCTTCTTTTTTCTTTTTTTAATGGTTGGGTATGGGTCCTTCTTCTTACGGATACTGGCACTGGTTTTCGCTAAGGCTTCAGAAATAGAACAAACAAGTGCGTTGAAGGCACCTATTGGTTCTGTCTGGTCAGCATCTTCTGTGTCGTCATCTATCCCATCATCAAAGGTTTGATGGGCGTTCATTTGTGCTTGTGGGCATTCATTATTCCAATGTGGCCTGCCGCAATGACGACATCCCAAAGGGGGCTTCCTTCCCCTATCGTTGTTGTGAGACAAAACACTATTGCTGCCTGATGAAGGAGCCTTAGATTTGGTTGCACTCCGATCTCCTCCACTTCTTCTAAGGTCACCATTGCTAGGCTGGCCCCTTTTGTATCCCCCTCGGATAGGCGGTTGAGGCCTATCCTTCTAGGCTTCCATTTGATAATCCCCAAGGCATTCTGGTGCTTGGATTGCCTTGGGAAAAATGTCCACTCTTTGTCTTTGTAGCTCCATACAGGGATAAGGTTTCAAACCTTCCAAGAATGTGAAGAGTTTGTCTTTGTCCCCCATATCCCGTATGTTTAGCATGTGCACAGAAAATTCCCGTACGTAATCCCGCACTGACTTGGTCTAGCGGAGATCTCGTAGCTTTCTCTGCGCATTGTATTCAACGTTTTAAGGGAAGAACTATAGGCATATGGCTATCTTCAGGTCTGCCCATGTCTCAAAAGTATCTTCACTTGCCCTAATGGCTTCGTATTTCACCCGCCACTAGAGTTAAGCATCACCCTAAAGGTATATGGCAACAGTTGCTACCTTTTTTGCTTCTTCTAACTCCCCTACATCATCAAAGTATTATTCGATGCCGAAGATGAAGTTATCCACTTTCTTGGCATTCTGAGCCCCATTGTAGGGTTTTGGCTTAGGAATTTTTCACTTTTATGGCACATGGGTGAGGTCCGCTGCCCCACCCCCGTCCGATTTAGTTTTTGCCTCCTTGAAGTAGGCCTTGTAGTGCAGCATTGACAATATTGATCTGGCCCATCAAGTTGTCTATAGTTTGCTGCATAGAAGTCACCATGTCTGCCTCACCATGTCTGCCTCTTGTTCCCTATAGGCTAAATCCTCGGTACACTCCTGCTGGAGGCCCTCAAATTTACCAAAATTTTTGGTTGCCTCTATGGTTGCCATTTGCTGGTCTCTTAGAGTCGCGACTGATATTCACGATGTCACCTTCAACCTGCCGCATCTTGCAGTCCAGGTCGTCCAACCTTTGCACTAGACTGGTTCTTAGATCAGACATTGTATTCACGATGGGTCTTAATACATCAATCGTCTCTTCAAGGGACGCAATGCGGTCCCCATGATTCACCATGATTAGAAATGGTCGTAATGTCAATGCGTTACCTCGTACGATGTCGAGCCTTGGCTTTGATACCAACTGTTACAATGTGCCTTCCTGAGATTCTTCTGAAGGGTGATGTAAGGCTAAACAATCGATGTCCGTTCAGTTACTATCTGCCAACTGGGGTCCCCTCCTGCGCTAGATGAGATTGTCAATCAAGCAAATAATTCTTAGAGAACATAAAAAAATTGAGAATAAAAGAAAGCTTGATTGCATTAATAAAAGCTATTACAGAAAGGCAATGCGGTGTCGAGGGGGAGAGACACCAGTACATAGAATTATTTGCTTGCTTGAAAGTTTGATTTCTTGATCCCCCTAATAATGATTAAAAAATAAACCAAAGTTATAGGACCTGACCTAACTAAGCTAGAGAGGCATAATGAAAATACAGAAAGTAAAACTACTCTATATTTACAATGAAAAAGACTAAGATTCCTACAAAGTAGAAGCATGTCCGTTGGCAACAACCTTGTCTTTAACATCAGAGCCTGCACGCGCGGCACTGTTGGCATCTACCTGTGGCTAGGCGTTGGCGAGGGCTATGGGTGGAGCGACATAGGCACAGACGCGCTTGTCACTTGGCGCGGCCAAGACCACGGGGTCGTCCATGGCGTTAGGCATTGGGAGGCTTGCCAAACGCCATGGGGTGCGTCCAATGAATCATTGTGCATGGCTGGAAAGTCGCCATGATAGCAGTTGTGAAGCAAAAAATTGCACGACTCGTCCCCAATGGCACTGGTCTTGGGGGAATATTATCGTTTTTATTATTATTATTTTCAAATTTGAGATTATTTGGAGCAGATTTGTGGTGGTTTGATCGAAATTGAAGTTGCAAATTTGAATAACACTTTGTTGAATTAAAAAAAAATATTACTAATCGGGTAGATTTCGATGAATAACTTAATAGATAGGTAGAGTAAATATAGCATATATTCTACCAATCTGGTAGAGAAAAATCCTGAAAAGCAAATCATGCCAACTGGGTAGACTTAAAATTTAATAGATAAATAAAGTAATAATATCATAAACTCTGGCAATATAGTATAGAAAACCTTGAAGAGCAAAATGATGTGAACCATGTAGATTTTGTTGAATAATTTAATAGATAGGTAGAGTAAATATAGCACAAACTCTACAATCTGGTAAAAAAACCTTGAAGAGCAATAACTTTGTGGGGGTCTAGGGCTATTTTCTAAATGCTGGTAATTTTGGGAATATTATGCTAAGACCAACCTCTTACGAAGCCATTCTTTTCAATCTCCCATTGTGAAGGGTAAAGCTCAAAAGTCTTGAATTTTTAATCACCAGGGCAGGTCACGCAATGGGCAAACCTTCAAGGTCAAAAGCCAAAAGTTAGAGACTGCCCCTTATGGTGTCATATTTCTGTTTATTTTCTGAATTGTGAAGGAGCATCTATGCCTAGAGTATAGGACTTATAATTAGGGGTGTACAAATAAAATCGACAAATCGCACCAACCCGATAATCCAATCAAACTTAGAAAAAAAACCCCGACGATGGTTTGATGTTGGAAAAAAACTCGACCATATTTGGTTTGGTTTGATTTTAACTAAAAAAGTCAAACCGAAACTAAACCAACCCGACATTATATGTATAGACGTTTTAAATATATTGAATACATAAAAATATTTATTGTAGTGTAGTTTATAAATATTTCTTAATCTTTTTCATAATTTTATCTTTTCATGTATTATTTCAAGCTTGGACTTATAATTTTTGGATGATCCAATAAGTTTAGTTCATAAAGGTTAGTAACTCAAATAAGTTCTAAATCAATATCAAATTAATGCTAATGTTAATAAAAGACATTCAATTCAATTGTACTATGAATGAAAATAGTGTTGGATATTTATTTTTTTAGTTTTTTTATGGTTTAGATAAAATGCATTACTTATTTTTCTTTTAGTGTTTAGTCATGTAAATATAATACTTATTAGTTATACTTATTTTAGCAACTTATTAGTAATTTTAAATTATGTTTGTTTTTATTTTGGCTTATTAAAAATATTTATTTAATGCGATTTTATTATCTTTATTGTTGAATATTTTAGTACAATGTCATGACTTATCTCATATTTATGTTATTTTATTGAAAAACACCTTATATAGTTCTATCTTACTAGGATTAAAGAAATATTTGGAGCACAAATTATATATTTTGTGCTATGAAGACTTTATGAAAAAAAATCGAAAAAAATCCAAAAACTAGAAAAATCCAGAAAACCCGAGATTGAAAATCTCGACTTTTATTGGTTTGGTTTGGTTTTTAGTTTTAGTAACCCGATACAATTGGTTTGGTTTGGTAATTAAAAAATCCGAACCAACCCGACCTATAGACACCCCTACTCATAACACATTTGTCTAATCAGCTGAAAAAATTTACAGTCACTATCCAAATATACAAAAACATATACTAATAAATATATTTTTAAATAGTGATTTTCAGCGACCTAATAATAAAACTATTATGTTCAAATTCACTTATTCAAGTTAACAATAAAAATTCGTAAGTGATCATCACTAAGATCCCATCATGATTATCTCTATATAGGCAATTATTAGTCCACTATTCATGGTGGGATTAATTGCCTCATTCAATGATATTAAAATTTAATAGTACTGGTGCATAAGTACAACTATGTACTCCCTCCATTCACTCACTTTTAGCTGTGCACTTTATATTTTTTTTTAGGTCTCTTAAGAAACAATAAATGTAATATATATTTTATAATTTTACCCATAATAATAATAGCATTTCCAAAATCTTGAAAAATAATTTAGGAAATGAATAGTTAATGATAAGGGCAAAATTGAAAAAAAATAGATTGTGTTTCTCTTGATTTAAGTATAGTGAACAAATAAAAGTAAAAATATATTTCTAGTATAGTGGACAAGTAAAAGTGAACAGAGTAAATTAGTAGGGACCATTATTTTAGGTCGAACAACATAATGTCTATTTGGAGAAAAATCTTGAAAAGTTCAGTCATCAAATAATTATTACTACAGAAAATAGGACTATAGGAGTAATTAACAAGGACAAGGAAAAAGAAATTTAGGTGACAGGAGGCTAATCTAATAAAATGGGTGGACTAACTAGAAATCCTAAATATCCGCCAGATTTGGATTGCATAATCATTGATTCGGTGACTTAACCAGCACAAAGAAGGTTAGTCAAGAATTGTATAACTATGATTAGATGAACGTTTCTGAAGATCCAAGAACTACAAATGACTCAACAAATTTTGAATGAGGTTAGTAACCAATTTAACTTGGATTATTTAGTGGATAATTTAACGCAAATGAAAATATTGTTTGAAAACATAGCTTAATGAAATTAAAATCAACTTAACTTGGATTCTTCAATGGATCTTATATTTCATACGTTTATGCAGGGAGAAATTCAAAAATAACCAGATTTACAAGTGATCATTCAAAAATAGTCACAGTTTCAAAAGTAATCGAAATTTAGCCACTTTTTATGTAAAGATAAATCTGAACGAAAACACTGTTCAAAATCCAAAAAATACTTCAGCATAATATACTGGAGTTCCAATATATTATACTGAAACTCCAGTCTAATATACTGGAGTTCCAGTATAATATACCAGTCCAACATAATATACTAGAGTTTGGAGCACTGGTGCTCCACTCTCTAGTATATTATACTGGAGCCAGCAAAGTATACCAATCCAGCATAATATGCTGAAAGTTCATACACAAGTGCACCGAACTCCAGTATATTATGCTGGACTGGTATCTGTTGCAGCAAAATAATGACTATTTTTCATTGACTTGACAAACGCTAGCTATTTTTGAATGACCAATCCGAAAACTGGCTAGACTGTGCTATTTTAACGTTTATGTAAATAGGATATTTGTTTTCCCTATGTTAGGTTGATATCTTACGGCATCTTTGTTCTCAAAGTTATTTTATTCAACAAACTTCGAATAATAAATAAATAAAAACACAAAACAAAACGTCATTAAGTACAGTCAGACCTCTCTATAACAACATTTCTATATAACAGTCATTCACTATAAAAACCTAATTTTTTTCAGAACCAATTTTTTATGTTATATTTTACCTCTCTATAACAACATTTTGCATATAACAGCAACACCGATCTTTATGACAGTACATTCTTTGTAAAATTACCCCTCTATAACATCCATGCAAATTTTCTAAGATTATTGCTAATAATAATTCTAAATATTTAAGCAAATATTCTATAACTTTAATGTACAACTTATAATAGCTATATATATATTATCTTAAGGATAGCGGTATATTCCATGAACATATGCACATCAAATATTTTTATAACTAAAGATCTACAAATGATATATCTTGCATTAGAAAAATGCCAAAAGATAATTAAAAGATCTATTTATACTTTCTGAAGATATGCATATCATTTTTTTTTTTTTGAAGATGTACACATGATATATCTTATATTGAAGATGTAATATGTAAACGTAATCTATTCGTATTTTTTAATTGTATGCCTTAGAGTTTAAATATTTTTGTGTTTAGTTAAGAATTTTTTAATAATATATTAGATTTCTTTAGCGTTTAATTCGTGAAATATTTATATCTTTTGAGATTTTGAATTTAAATATTTTATTAATTTTTTATATATAATATTATAAAAGAAAAACAATTAGTTTTTGGATAATTTTTGTCTATAACAGTCAAAATATATTTAAATGTCAAATGTTGTTATAAGTGTATAACAACTTTTTACTATAAAGCCGAAAAATTTCGAAACAAATGATGCTGTTATAGAAAGGTTTGAATGCGGGTCTCCTCAATTTGAATAGCGTTCCGTGTTTCTACTTGATTTTTCAAAAATTCAACGAAGACAATCCCCAAAATATTCTTATGACTGAAAACAATAATTTATTCATAATTTAGTTTAACTTGCCGACAACATGCAAACTTTGGTGTGCCTACAACTTACGAGGAGGCTAATGTGCAATAGGTTAACCTTTTAATTAAGCCTTTGGTCATAATCATTTTTATTAAGACTTAGCTATTTTGGGTTATTTTGATTAATTAGGGAAATGTTTGTTTGTCTGTATTCCTTTTTAATCATTTCTGCTTTCTATCTGATCAGGGTACGTATTTGGCAAAAGAAAAGTTTGAAGGAAGCCTTATGAGGAATTTTCACATGACCCAAGATACTTCCTACGTTCCATTTTATTAACACCATTTTGTCGATTTAAATGTCAATTTGAAATGCATAGTTTATATGTATAATGAAGAAAACCTTATATTAATGGTTAGGCATAAGTTTAGTTGAAAAACATGAAATCAAATTTAAAACTTGATTAGTCAAATAAAATGTCTTTAATATTATCATCATCTGAGTGATGTAACTTGTTGAATGGACCAACCTTTAGCTTTTATTTTACTTTGGTTCTTCGTTCACACCTAAACCTCGATCTAATTCCAATAATCAAGATCTTCAATACAATGTCTAAGTCTTTTCATGTTTTTGGACTAAATGAGGAAGAATATACTTAACTAGTTACTAGGGTTTGTGGTCTATGTGTGTGTGTCTCTATATATAATATAACAGATGTGACCTTTAGATTATATTTTTAGTTATTAAGTAGTACTAATTATTAGCGCCATTTTCATACACTTCAACAAACTACGTACGATCAGATGCAATTTTATGTTATTGTCATCACCTATGGTTGATTAATCAAGAAAAATAAAACTAGAAACAAGAGACTGTATTGGGAAAAATTGTATTTAAATATGAAGATGACGTGTCGAATACGTGTCGAAATACGTAGACTGGTCAAAATGGTCAAAGAATTATAACTAGCCAAGAGGCACGAGTTGCAACAGATACGAGCAAATGACAGAGGAAGATGCGCGGGCAGGAATACAAATAACTCAGCACCCGTACCTATCTAAGTTATTTATGTCCGAGAATCAAAAGGAATGAATCTGACAATAGAAAAGAGTGCAGATACAACATTTAATAGGCATTAAATGTGGAATACGTTAGAGAATTTGTATTGAATATAATGATTATGTAACGTAGCATTAAATGTCTTTAATTACTCATAATAGTCTCATTATGATTTGGGCAAAACGTATATCTCCAAGATATCTATAAAAGGGAGACATCTGATCAATTGTGGGGACACGAAATACTATTGATATAAACTTTGGTTTACTTTTTTCTTTCTCTTGATTACTCTCTTGCTACCTAAATTACTTCCTTTTATACATTCTTTTGATTATCAGTAACCCGTGTTCTTCTAAATTCTAGCTTTGACTAAAATTTCATTTTTTGGTTAAACAAATTGGTTCCGTTACCGGGAATCTGATAATCTATTTTCTTTTCGCTTAACTTTCCTTGTTGCATCAACTATGTCGAATAACAATGATAACATTCAAGGAAACCAAGAAAACCAAATAAACCAACAACTTCAGAGAGACCCTCAGGATAATAACGCATTGATTATCTCTCCACAAGGCTCTCCTCGGCGATCTCGTGAAGGCACTCCTGAGGGATCTCATACTGATGGACAGGCACAATTCGAAAATGTTGAAGCTATGGATGAGGCTTTGCAAAAAAAACTTATTACCGCATAAGTCAATAAAGCCATTCAGGCCTTGGTTAGCCAGTTACCTGCTGCACCCCCCACACCTACTCCAAATAACAACACTCTGGAGAACCCTCGTTCCGGGCTTGTTAATTCAGGCAGCGGTGGAACCTCCAGTGAATCGCAGGATGGAGAACCAAGTAATTTAGCTAATTCAAATTTACAAAGCTTAGTACTAACCTTGCAGAAACAGCTCAAGGAGGAAAGTGAGCGCATAGAGCAGATACCCGGGGTGTCACCCATAATCAAAAGGGTAGATATGGATAGATATTCACAACCCTGGAAGCCTAGTGCTGCTCCACTCCCAATTCCAAAAAAGTTCAAAATGCCTGATATTCCAAAGTATGATGGAACGACAGACCTACGAGATCACGTGACTGCATTCACGACGGGTGTAAAAGGCAACGATTTGACTAAGCAGGAGATTGAATCAGTAGTAGTCAAAAAATTTGGTGAAACGCTCACCAAAGGAGCGCTAACATGGTATTCTCTGTTACCCTAAAATTCTATAAATTATTTTGCTGAGCTTGCAGATTCTTTCATCAAAGCACACTTGGGAGCTCAAAAAGTAGAGAAAAGAATGGAGGATATTTTCAAAATCAAGCAAGGGACTCAGAACTGCTTAGAGAATTCGTGGACAGATTTCAACGAGAAAGAATGACATTGTCGCGTGTACCTGACAACTGGGCAGCTATAGCTTTCACAAGTAATTTGAATGAAAAAAGCTCGGAAGCTACGAGGAGGCTCAAGGAAAGCCTTCGAGAATTCCCAGCTACAACGTGGAATGACGTTTATAACAGGTATAGCACGAAGCTGAGGATTGAGGAAGATACTGTTCCACAATTTCATAAAGTAGAAAAGGTAAGTTCGAGACATGCGGAGACCGAAAAAAGATCCGGTAAAAATAGGTATGAGCCTTACATAGGACCTGCAGGAAAGGATTTACGGTCAAAGCAGGATAATCAAAGGTACGAGCACAGATCAAAAAACAGAGAATCGGGTTCTTCATCAAGATTCAGGAACGAGCGAAATAACTATGAGTCACGAGATGATGATAAAAATTTAAAAGCGAAATTCGGTGGTTACAACTTCAACGTCGGCACCTCCGAGCTCATAGCCGTTTTGAGAAGCATGGGAGATAAAGTTCGATGGCCAAAGGAAATGAGATCGAACTCAAACAGGTGCAACCCTGACCATTGGTGCGAGTTTCATAATGACCACGGACATAAAACAGCAGATTGCAGGTTTTTACAAAGTGAAGTTGATCATTTATTAAAACAAGGGTACTTTACTGAGTTGTTCAGTGAGAAAAGCAAGCAAGCTTACATGAAGAATAGACAGGAGCCTCCAAAACTACCTTCTCCCAAAAGAACTGTCAACGTTATAAGTGGGGGTGAAGACGTCAAGGGTATATCATATACTGCAACTAACAAAATTTCCAAAGTAACAATTACCCAAGGGAAATGGGTGCGGCATGTTTTAGAGGAAGACAACATTACATTCAATGATGTAGATGCAGATGGCATATTAACCCCTCATAATGACGTATTGGTAATATCTTTAATTATACATGATACTAATGTGAAACGAGTTTTGATTGATCCAGGTAGTTCCGTGAACATTATTTTACTGAGAGTATTACGTGAGATACAAGCTGAAGATAAAGTGATACCAAAGGTGCATACTCTATCTGGATTTGATAATTCTAGTGCCCTCACGAAAGGAGAGGTAACACTCACCACATTCGCTGAAGGAGTCGTTAAAGATACAAAGTTCTAGGTGGTAGATATGGAGATGGCTTACAACATGATTCTTGGGAGACCATGGATCCACGAAATGGATGATGTTCCTTCAACCTTGCATCAAGTTATTAAATTTCCATCGCTATAGGGAATCTGTCAAATTCGTGGAGATCAACATACAACCAGGGCTATCAACTCTGTTGCAGATACAAGCACGAGAAATGTAGGTAAATAGCAATCACAGACGGCAGTTGAGGTCACCACAACACAAACCTCAACTGAACAAGGGCGAACAAATGTAGATTCAAGGCCTGATACCATTCAAGAACCATAAGAGAATGAAAATATCAAAACAACAATAAAGGAATTAGAGCCTTTCGTGTTATTTGCTCAATGGCCTGATAAAAAAGTCTATGTTGGAGCCAATCTTAGCCAAGGTATGAGAGGTAAGTTAATTGAGTTTTTGAAAACTAACGTGGATTGCTTTGCTTGGTCCCATTCTGACATGACAGGAATACCCCCGGAAGTGATGACCCATAAACTAAATGAAGATCCATCATACTCTCCTGTCAAGCAAAAGAAAAGAAAGCAAGGAACTTTCAAGAATTAGGTGATTCAGGAAGAAGTCCAAAAATTGCTAAAAATTGGTTCCATTCGTGAGGTAAAATATCCTAATTGGTTAGCTAACACTGTTGTAGTTCCAAAGAAGAATGGTAATTGACGAGTTTGTGTAGATTACACAGATCTTAATGAAGCTTGCCCTAAAGATTCTTTTCCACTACCACACATAGATCAATTGATTGATGCAACTGCAGGTCACGAACTATTAAGTTTTTTAGATGCATATTCAGGCTATAATCAGATTAAAATGTATCTGGCAGATGAAGAAACAACTTCATTCATAACAAACAGGGGGACTTATTGTTATAAAGTAATGCCCTTTGGTCTAAAGAATGCAGGTGCAACGTATCAGAGGTTAGTTACCAAAATATTTCAAGAGCATTTAGGAAAGACTATTTAGGTATATATAGATGATATGCTTGTTAAAACTCAGTATTCAAAGATCACATATCACACTTATCTGACACATTTTCAATTTTGCGCAAATTTAATATGAAGTTAAATCCCAAAAAATGTGCATTTGGCGTTGCATCAGGCAAGTTTTTGGGTTTTCTTGTTTCTAACCGTGGTATTGAAGTAAATCCTACACAGATCAAGTCCATTGAGGAAATCCCTGATATACTTCCAAACAAGAAAGAAGTTCAAAGATTAACAGGGAGAATTGCAGTCTTGGGAAGATTCATTTCTAAATCATCAGAGAAGTGTTTTAAATTCTTCTCAGCTCTTAAGAAGCAGGATCATTTCGAATGGAATGAGGAATGTCAACAGGCACTCAGGAATTTGAAAACGTACTTATCAAATCCGCCTTTGCTGGCAAAACCAAAGGCTGGGGAAAGACTACTCATTTACCTTGCTGTTTCAGAAGTTGCGGTAAGCGCTGTTTTGGTCCGAGAAGAACAAGGTAAACGATCCCCTATCTACTATGTTAGTAAATCTTTGTTAGATGTGGAGACGCGGTATCCTCAGTTAGAAAAACTTGCACTTACATTAATCATGACATCTAGAAAGTTAAGGCCTTACTTTCAGTGTCATCCTATCGCCGTAGTAACTGCCTACCCTTTACGTAATATATTACATAAGCATGAGCTATTAGGTAGGTTAGCTAAGTGGGCAATAGAGTTAAGTAAATACGAAATCACATACCAACCTAGAACTGCTATAAAATCACAAGTGTTAGCTGATTTCGTGGCCAATTTTAGCCAAGAGATGCAATTAGAAGCAGAAAAAGAATTACAGGTATTCAATGGGGCTAACCCGGGAACTTGGACTTTATTCACTGATGGCTCATCTAATGTAAAAGGTGCATGTTTAGGGATTGTCTTGGTACCACCTACGGGTGAGACCATTCGACAAGCTATTAAATGTCACTCCATAACTAATAATGAAGCGGAGTATGAGGCTATGATTAAAGGTCTAGAATTGGCACGAGAGCTTGGCATAAATCAGATTATAATTAAAAGTGATTCGCAACTCGTGGTTAATCAAATGCTGGGGACTTATACAGCTAGGGAAGCAAGGATGCAACAATACTTAGAAAAGGTACGGGAATTGATAAAGCAATTTCAAACCTGGAAAGTTATACAAATACCAAGGGATGAAAATGTTGAAGCGGACGCCCTAGCTAATCTCGCATCTGCAGCTGATGTGGCAAGCGATGCAAACACCTCAATTATACATTTGTTTCATTCAGTTCTCGATCCTAATAAGAATGAGGTAAATTTTAATAATTTAACTTGGGATTGGAGGAACGAGATTGTTGCTTTTTTGCAGTATGGTACCGTCCCTGATGATAAGAAGAAAGCTCATGCGCTTCGAAAGAAGGCTGCTCGGTACTGCTTAAAGCAAGGCAATTTATATCGTAAAATGTTTGGTGGTCCCTTAGCAAGATGCCTTGGACCTTCGCAAACGGAGTATTTAATGAAAGAAATACACGAGGGATATTGCGGGAATCACGCAGGAGGAAGGTCATTGGTAAGAACCTTAATCAGGGCAGGTTATTATTGGCCTAAAATGGAAAAAGAAGCAGAAAGTTTCGTGGGCAAATGTGATAAATGTCAAAGGTACGGTAACAATATGCATAGACCTACAGAATTATTACACCCGGTCATTTCCCCATGGCCATTTATGAAATGGGGAATGGATATCGTGGGTCCATTACCACAAGCAAAAGGACAGGTAAAGTTTCTGCTCGTACTCAGTGATTATTTTACTAAATGGGTGGAGGCAGGAGCATTTAAATAGGTGCGAGAAAAGGAAGTCAAAGATTTTCTTTGGCAGAATGTCATATGCCAATTCGGTGTACCAAAGGAGATCGTGTGTGATAATGGCCCTCAATTTATTGGAGCTCAAATCATAGAATTCTTTCAAAGTTGGCAAATTAAAAGGATTACGTCAACACCTTATCATCCGGAGGGTAATGGGCAAGCAGAATCAACAAACAAGGTTATTATCAATAATTTAAAGAAACGATTAGAGGAATCAAAAGGTAACTGGCCTGAAGTGTTACCTGGAATTTTATGGGCATATCGCACAACTGCAAAAATAAGTACAGGAGAAACACCATTTTCATTGGTTTATGGAGATGAGGCTTTAATTCCAGTTGAGATAGGGGATCCAAGTACGTGGTTCACACAAGCGACACAAGAATCTAATGACGAGGAGATGCGGTTCAATCTAGATTTACTCGAGAGGAGGAGAGAAGATGCATTGATAAGAATGGCAGCACAAAAGCAAGTCATAGAATGATATTACAACCGAAAAAGCACGCCTCAGATTATTCAAAGTGGGGGACTTCGTGCTTAAAAAGGTTTTCAATCCATAAAGGCAGCTAACACGGGTAAATTAAGTCCAACATGGGAAGGACCCTATAGAGTTCGTGATATTGCAGACAAGAGAGCATATGAGTTGGAGACAATGGATGGCAGGATACTACCTTTACATTGGAATGCTGTTCATTTTAACAGATACTATTTCTAAGAAATACCCACGGTCAGGTATCACTATTTCAAATTTAACAATTCAAAAATTAAATAGTTTTGTGTTATTTTGGATAATTATTTGTATTTTGTCTGTGAATGTTTGTTCTATTTTAATTAATAAAAAATACAAAAAAAATATATGTGTTGCATTTGATGAAGCCACGAGCTAAGGCCAAAGAAAAACCTCACTATAGTTAGGGTAAAGGCTATGTACTAAAACGGGTTATAAGAAAAAATCCCGTGTCTATTATTCTTCTTTTGAAAAAATCTGTTACAAGAAAAACAGTTACGAGAAAGTTATAGATGTAAGTCAAATACATGTAAAGTATTATTCAAAACTAGTCAAAGTTATTTCAAAGAAACATGTGTGTTCCTATTTCTTTTATCGTATGACAACACCATTATGAAGTTGAGACGTCTTTTTCATTAAGTGTCGAAGTATAAAAGGGCCCTATTTTATAAAACTCATGTTTAAATTAATTAGTCATGAGGTTAATAGAAGCATATTCGAAAAACAAAAATGCAAATTATTTTGTAAGTCCTTAAAAATAAAGGCAAGAATAAAGCAAACAGAAGTTTAAGATAATAACATGAAAAACTTCTTAATATGTAAAAAATCTAAAACTAAGCTTGAACTTAGTCATAAAACTATGACATTGTTTATACAGATTGCCCCAGAAAAGACTTGGGGACTTGCGTTTCCAAAATCAACCCTCAAATGAAGCTAAGGGTGTGATTACAATTTTCCAAAATAAAAACAAGAACAAAATCATTCAAATGATTAAAACTGGTGTGAGCACGTGATTTTTGCCCTACAAGAACTACTCCCAAAAATTTAAAATAAAATAGTTTTGTGTTATTTTGGATAATTATTTGTATTTTATCTGTGAATGTTTATTCTATTTTAATTAATGAAAATACAAAAAAATATATGTGTTGCATCTGCATTTATAATTTAGGATTAATTAAACAGTAACGCACTTCGCATTTTTAATGTCTAATGTCAAATTGTGTGATTATCTTTGTATTTAATTTTGTGTGATAAATATTATTAAGGGTTAATTAGTATTTCCTAAGTTAATTTTGGTTTTACAATTTAATTTAAAACTTTTGGTAATTAAGAATTAAAAAAGAAAATAAAGAAAAGGAAGAAATGAAAGAAAGAGTTGATAAACTCGGACCAGGCCAATTTTTTCTACAGGCCCAAACAATATGTCCGCAGGCCCAGTCCGAATACCCCTTTTACCCGGTCCAACCGACCTGGCAATACGACGTCCAAACAACGTCGTATCTGTCACATTCAATCTCAGCCGTACATCCCAATCCATCAACGGCCAAGATCATCTCTCCCTTACCCGTTCCTATATCCGCCCCGACCCCGTTATTACCAAACAACCCCGTTTTGATCAACAAATCAATTGTGGCCGTTGGATTCCCATTATCCAACGACTGAAATCAATTGATTAAACTCTAACCTATCAAACCCCCTCCCAATCCCCTACCCCTCTCATTTCCAAACCCCCCCCCAGTCGTCTCTTTCAGAGACGAACCAAACGACCCACCAAACCCTAGCCGCCCTCGTTCCCTTCACCTGAAAACCCGGCGGCCTGAGGATCGATGACCCTCAAATTCACACCCCTGAACGTTCTAACCACCCTCAACACAAATCCCTACCCCTTTAACCTCGAATCATCTCGGTTTGTTTCGAATCTTCAATCGAAGATTCGAGCAAAACCCTAAACCAACCCAACTAGTCCCAAGTTCACACCCTAGCTCCACCTGACCTCCCTCGTTCCCAAACCACCCCTTCTTGGGCTCGAATCTTGCTAGAACTGGTTGAATTTTAAATCGATTGAAGAACCCTAGAGAGCCAAAACCTGGAATCTGTCCGAGTAAAGGGGAAATTTGAGGTTCTTAATCGACTTTAGTCGAGTGTTTTCAGTCGAGAACACTCGATTGAGGTCTGTTTGGACCTCAAAAGTTCGAGTCGAAGTTTAAAATGGGAACCGTTTGGAGTTTAGCCTGTAATTTTGAGGTATTTTTCTTCTTTTTCTTTTCTATTTTTGTTGTTGTTTATCTACTTAAGCTTCATTGTATTTCATCATCTTTTCGATTTATTTCTCTCTTCTCTTTCGGACCTTTTTTTTCTTGGTCCAGTTTTTTCTATTGATGAGCATATGCTGTAAATTGTTGAGTCGATTAAATAGTTTCGTCGCTTAGTCCGTTCATGTTTGTAGTTTAGTAGTCCTCATCAAGTTATTTGGTGTCGATTGACTCATTTTTTGATCCTTAGATTCCTAGATTCAGGGCTCATCATTAGTATGCTTTCTGTTCCTACATCTTTGTTTTAATACTATTCATTTAATTTAAGTTTCGAGCTTAAACTGTGGTTTGAGTTTGATGAATTGAATCCTACTGTTTAGGGTCTGAAATGAATCTGACATTGGTTTGAATTCAGTGTTGGTATGATAATGTTCATTAGATAGTAGTGAGTTATAAGGTTGCATTCAGAACTTAGGAGAATTGGTTATAACTGCAATCACAGGGGTTTCAGGGGTAATTTGGGAATTGAAAACTTGATGAAATGGGTAGTCTGAGTGTTCTGTCCACTAAGCACTAGTGTACCATTAAAATAATGCATTTATTTAATAATTAGTGGGGAACAAAACATAATGGTATAGGGAGGCTTAAAAGGAATTGATTAAAATATGTTGCCCATACCTGCTTGAACTTTAAATAAAGAAAAGACAAGGGTTAATGGGGACAAAACATACTCTAGTGGAGTTCTAAAGGGATCATGGGCAGAATTAGTTTCTTAATTCTGCCTAGTGTTCTTACGAGCTGGCAGGGTCAGTATTTGGGTATAAATGGAGGGACTTAGGACAGAGTTAGGGGTCATTTTTTGGAGGTTCAGTCTTTGAGAGAGTCTTCCTTCTTGAATCGGTTTCTGAGAACTAGAACTCATAGAGAGAGTTTGAGATTCAGTTTTCTTGAGAGCTTTTAAAGCTGAATTCTTCTACACTTTGAAACCTTAAGAGTTTGAGAGAGTGCTTTAGACAATCAGCTCACACCGTTACATTGATTTCAAGAGCAAAAATAGTTCAAATCTCTCTGTTCCTGTTCTGTGCTTGGATGAAGGCATTTGAAGATATTTGGTGATTTACTCGAGGGTGCTGGGTATTATCTGATTGCTGAAAGGTGTCCTATGACTGCCTAGTCTAATTTCTAGTAGATTCAGTGTTTTGGTTAAGCTTCTTTCTTCCTGGGCTTTGTGACTGTGGTTTGGTCTTGAGCTTGGCCCTGTTTGTTGTTGTTGATTGTCAACCTGCTGGTGTTATTGTTTGTTGCTGCTACTATTGTATTGCTATGGCTGACCTCTTTTTCTTCCATTTTAACTGATTTCCAGGTACACAACTTGACTTCAATAATTGTGAAGCTGAAATATAAAGGATGAACTTGTAATTGAAGCCCGAAGACTTTAATTTAATTCAGTTTCTGATTTGTATATTTGAATGTTTTTGTTCGTTAAGGATATTTAGACTCTTGTTTATAGTTGCGTTGGCTGAACAGAACTGGGCTATGCAATAACTGGATTATAGACTATTATAGCTTAGTTTTCTTGGATTGATTTTTCCAGTAAGTCACCAATTGTAGTCAATTCCTTGTTAGCTGATTCTTGCACCTGTTGAGTACTGGTTGTAGCCAAATTCATGGTACATAGTAGTTCATGACTAGTCATAGTTAATTTTGTGTTAAAGACCTTTGTGAATCCGTTTAGCGTAGTATAAGATAAAACCTGGAGTGGCTGTTTTGTTTCATTCAGGTAATTTAAATATGACCAGGCTGTATAGGGATTGTAGTAGACTGCCAAAATTTCCCTGGATGGTTTACTACGGCTGTATAGTGTGACTTGATTTCAGTAGTTCTTTTAGAACCTTAGTTAAAAGGCCTACCTTGAATGTTTAATTTCAGTAGTTATAAAATAGGCTTGAATGGTTTTTAGTCTCAATGTGTCCTTCAGCAGTTCTATTAGGAAATCGTGAATCATTAAAGTGGTTAGTGTCAGTTTATTTTTTTTATGACAGTTCTTAAGCATTGATTCGTTTCAATAAACAAGTTCAAATAGCTCCGGATTTCATATAGTTCACTTTTGTATCCCAATAGTTAAAATACCAAGTTAATCGAGTAATAGTTCAGTACTGATAATGTAAATAAAGTACTGTTTGGGTCTGGGCCATTAGATGATTCGTTTGGAGCTGATTGGGCTGCCCAGATTCGTGTTGTGATGTTCCCGTCCAGGCTCGAACCCCGGGCTCGTTGGGCTGCAAACGTCCTTATAGGCCCAATGTTGGAGGCAACCTTTCTCATAGTAAGGTTGTTGACGTATTAATTAATTAGGGCCTTTTCTTTATTTTTTAGAGACAAAGTAAAAATAGCAAATCATAGTCGCTTTTAGGTTTGCCTTTTAAATAATAAATGAGACGAGCCTCGCCAAACAAAAATACATAAATTGTCGGGCCCTTAATAAATGGTTAAAATGAAACATTTAGAATTCGGGATAAGCCGTTTAGTGAATTTTACGGCCCTCCCCAAAGATAATAATGCGCTAGTCATTTTAGACGCGCTTTTAATAATTTACTTTCTTAAACTCGAGTGCACATTTATGTGACCCAAATCCAAATCTCAACAGAATCGAAATGTGTCAATAACCACGGGTGCATTGATGTGACGTGGTTCGAGATGTGTTTTCACGACGTTGCAATTCTCGTTAAAAATAATAATAATAAAAGCGGTAAAAAGTTAAAATTTACACATAGGTTCAACATGTATTAAAATCAGATAAATAAGCCGAACATGACATTTTAGCGACCGTGCTAGAACCATGGAACTCGGGAATGCCTAACACCTTCTCCCAGGTTAACAGAATTCCTTACCCGGATTTATGGTTCGCGGACTGTAATACAGAGTCAATCTTTTCCTCAATTCGGGATTCAACCGGTGACTTGGGACACCATAAATCTCCCAAGTGGAGACTCTGAATTAAATAATAAATCCTGTTTTGATTGTCCTTTAATTGGAAAAACTCCCTTACCCCCTTACGCCCATGCGGGCGTAGGTAAAAGGGAGGTGTGACAGCTCTGGCGACTCTGCTGGGGACAAGAACCCAGAACTTCTGGTTCAGGGTTCCAGAATTCGAGCTTAGAATAATTGTTATAATTGGCTTTATTTATTATCTGATTTTATTACCTGTTTGGGCTTAATGTGCTAAATGTTGCTTTTACCGCTTTGATATTATTTGAACTGTATATATAAACTACTACGTAACCCCTCTCTTCTCTCTCCTGAGGAGTGCACGCTGGTCGTGACTTCATTCTGTTAGTGTCATATCCCAAAATAGAACGAGGATTCGGAGGAGTTGCAAAACCGGATGATCTTTTGGTTACCGGTACACAGCTCCCATCCTCGGCTCGAGTTGTCCGTTCGGGCAAGCCAGGTCTAGAACAATATACCCAGACATTAAACCTAGTATAACAAAACCTTATGCCGAATCCCTAGTAGGAACGTTTGTGTGCATCATATGTATTTTTTTGACTTAGGGGACTCAACACAGGGGTTAGGTCCGTCTAGGAAAAGCAACCTGAAATGAAATGACCATCCTGCTGCATCCTATTTGTTTAACGCATTTATTTGCTTCAAATTTGCATGCTGATCGGCTTCTGAAAATACGGGAATATCGGAAAAAGTAAAAGAAAAATAGCAGTGTAGAGAGATAATTACCTATTTTTAGAAAACACCAGTGCCCAAATAGCGTCGAAACTCTGCCAAAATTTTGAGAAAATGAAAAAAAATGTTTTTAGTGTGATTTACTTGAAAAAAACAAAAGAAAGAAGTCTTGTTTTCCAAATTAGTTTATTTCTTTGCCCGAACTACGCCAATTTGATTCTCACAGGGTGTGAGATACGTAGGCAACCCTCATCGGGTCCAACTTCCTTTTCGCAAAAATAGCCAAAAGAACAAAATTTTATTTTTATTTGAAAAATAGTTAGAGTGATGTCATTCTTGTCAGAAATAGCCGAATGTCCTTAAAAAGGGCGCCAGAAGGCCGTTTTTGCAAGAGCAGCCACCTGTGGTCATTTTTTTGCAAGGCTTTCACCAGTGAGCCAACACAGCCTTAAAATCTTCGTTCTTGAAGTGCTGAAAGGCCGTATTTGCGAAATCGGGTTTTTATTTTTATTTTTGAAAAAATGTGTGTTAATTTTATTTTGAGTCAAATAAGTCTTAAATTTTAAACACCCCAATAAACATGCAGAATGAGCACGAGTCAGAATTTGCCAGTAACAGTTATGAACAAAATCCCTTTGGAGTTGCGTATGTGGTGGGAAGATCTGGGCAAGTCAGAGCAGGATAAGGTCAATCTACATTTGGGGCGTCTTACTGGGTTATTAAAGACCAGACCTAGAGGAGACATCATAAAGGCTTTGGTTACGTTCTGGGACCCGACCCATAACGTATTTCACTTCTCGGATTTTGAACTCACCCCGACCTTAGAAGAGATAGCAGGTTATATGAAAAGTACTGCAGGTTTGAGGCATAAGTATCTGATCGCTCCAATGGTCGTTAACTCTTACAAATTCATGGATTTGCTAAAGATAAACAAGGGAATCCCATATTCCGAGTTGGAATGAGGGTTTTTCGCTCTACGTTTTATATACCAGAAGTACGGGCATATAGGAGGGTTCAATGATCCAGAAAGCGGGGTTTGCAGTAAAGGGAACCGAACAAAATGGGACGAGCATAGGCGTTTCACTTTCATGGTAGCATTCTTAGGCCTTGTGGTGTTTCCCCGAAAAGACGGGAATATCGATTTGCGGGTGGCTGGAGTCGTCAAGGTCCTGGTTACCAATGCCAAGAGCACTCTCGCCCCTATGATAGTGTCTGAGATATACCGAGCTCTCACAGCTTGTAAAGCTGGGGTAGACTTCTTCGAGGGATGCAATTTGCTATTACAAATGCGAATGATCGAGCACTTGTGCCACCACCCTCAGTATATGAGTTATGGATCCGCAGAGAAAAGCTGCATTGAAGAATTCAACACCAGGGTTTCAGGGTTCAAGTTACCGGAGGGGTTTGGAGAATGGATAGCCCGCCTTCGCGCCATCACTACGGGACAAATAGAATGGACACTAGGTTGGCTTTCTGTTGAAGAAATTATGTATATACCCGCCACAGGTCCTTACTTCCTCCTAATGGGTCTTCGAGGTATTCAGCCTTACGCTCCCTACCGAGTGATGAGACAATTAGGAAGGTGTCAGGTGATGCATCCAGATGAAGATCTTAGTATCCACACGGTTGAGATTAGTTCCGATGACCAATTTCACGAAGAAACAGTTCGTTCTGTTTGGAACGAGTGCCAGTATTTGACGGCAAGCACCCGAGTGCGGAACCTATCTAAAGGCGAGGTCTCACCCGCCTACCTTGCCTGGTATAGAAAGAAGAACGCTGCAAGGGCCGAATCAGAAAGACCGGCCAAAAAACCACACATTCAGGAATTCGTCGAGGCATCGCAAGAACCGTGGGCTTGGTTGGCCAAAGAAAACGAGTACAGGGCCGCAATAGGAAAGCTGGAAAAGCAAGTCAAAGACCTTCAATTCGAGAATGGCTTACAAGCAGCGACGGATGAGGGTGAAAAGAAAAGGCTAGCCAAAGAAAATGAGTCCCTCCGAGCTCAAATTCAGAAACTGAAAGTAGCGGCAGAAAATCCAGTCCGAAGTAACAGAGATGAAAAGCTCGTAGCTAACTTAAGGCAGAAAGTGAGTAACTATAGTTTCTATTTGAACAAAGTAGAAAGTGAACTGGCCGGGGCTAAAAAACAATTGGCTAAAAATGTAGACGAACGGGTATGCCTGGTTAAGCAGTTGAGAGAAAGGTACGACGATGAGGTCGCGGGGTTGAAGAAAAGGGTTATCGCCACGAGAAACAAAATGATCAAGCAGGCAAAAGACTTCAAGGTTGAAAGGGAACACTGTTACACGACGTTGGCGCAGTTAGAAATAGACTTGCAACAACTTCAGGAACAAAATTATGCAGCCAAGCAAACTTTGGAGGCCAGGGCCCAGTAGATTGGGCGTTTGTTACAAGAAAAGGGCGTCATAAGAGAGAGAATTAGAAACATCACTGACTACATCGTTATGAAGTGCCACATTTGTGAGGATATGACTCGCACTATATTCTTTGCAGCAGTGATGACCTTTGTTAAACAAATAATGAACAACTTGGACCGACTTCAAAGGGATCTTGCACAAAGGCCCGTGGCGAGACCGAATGATGTCTCACGGACACCAGGAGCATTGATGTACTCATGATTTTCCGTTTGAATTTGTATTTCCTTTTCTGTCAGAGTCTGTGAGTTATGTTAGGTTTGTATTTTCTTTCTGTTTTGAGCCTGTATTTCTTTAGAGTATGATAGCTTAATTTCGGGGTCTGTTTGTCGTCTTTGCGTCAGAGTCTGTTAGTCTTTTGAAATTTGTTGATATTGAGTCTTTGTAATCAAAGCATCTATTTTTATAAAAGCTAAAAAACCCAAAAATGTTTTATTTACTTGCACGCTTATCTGACAGAACTACGCACGGTCTGATTCATGCGGGGACGTGATACGTAGGCAATTTCTATAGGATTCGACCACCACTAAAAAAGCCACTAAAAGGGAAAAGGAAAAATAAAGAAGGATAGAATAAAGAAAGTTTAAAAGAAGAGGCACAATTGTGAGAGGCCGGAATGACACACGCAACCGAAGCAAATGCATGATAGAAATGGTTAATTGCCTAGGTGCATTGCATCCCAACGTGTAATTGCATATGTGTTAAACTCTAAAAAACTAACAAGTTTGTTGATTTCCAGAGAATTCAAGTAGTTAGTTTATTTAGAGGATACTGGCACATTATCATTACCAAACCAGATCGAAGGGACCAATACCGGAAATCATGTCTATCCCAGATGTCGACACTAGTGTTGAGGTAGAGGAGTTGGACGTCAATAAAATGAAAGAGGAGATGCTCAAGCTTAAGCAACAGATGGCCGAAATGTACCAGGCCTGGTCCAAAGGGCAATCACCGCTAGCTTACCCTGCTAACCCTACTTTTACCCCACCATTAGCTCAGTCTCAGGATCATCCCGCCACCAATCCAAGTTTTCCCATTTATCAACACTACCATGGCACTACTTCTCATATGCCGCAAGCTCCACCACCAAAATCGATTCCATGCCCTCCTCCGCCAGTCACCCCTATCTTTGTGACATCTCCACCAGCTGCACTCCATAGATCCCTGAGTGAACCCGTGTTCCAGGCCCAGGACAACCAGTATTATCCCCCGGAACCCACCCTCAAAGTTCCCAAAATCTACCCCTACGATCCACGTTCTGATCCCCCGAGAGAAGCTGAGAGACCAGCCAAAAATCCCGAACATGAGGAGATGTTCAAAAAAATGAAAAGCATAGAACAATCCTTCAGGTATATGAGAGGGCTAGGAGGTTAGGTAAGTGTGGCTTACAAAGGCCTGTGTTTATTCCCAAATATACGACTACCGGCAGGGTTCAAAATGCCCAAATTTGACTTGTACAACGGATACGGTGATCCGGTGGCTCATTTGAGAGGTTTTTGCAGTAAGATGAGGGGAGCTGGAAGAAAGGATGAATTGCTAATGGCCTACTTCAGTCAGAGTTTGAGCGGATCAGCATTGGAGTGGTACACCCGCCAAGATCACGGAAGATGGTACACATGGGATGATTTGGCACAAGCATTCGCTTGTCACTTTCAGTATAATCTTGAGATCATTCCAGACCGACTATCTTTGACTAAACTGGAGAAGAAGCACAGTGAAAGCTTTAGAGAATATGGTTTCCGGTGGAGGGAGCAAGCAGCAAGGGTAGATCCCCCAATGAAAGAGAGCGAGATGGTTGATTACTTTTTGCAGGCTTTGGAGCCAACTTACTTTGGTCATTTGGTGTCCGCAATTGGCAAGTCTTTTAATGAGGTTGTAAAAATGGGAGGCATGGTCGAGGAGGGGCTTAAGTCCAACAAAATCATGAGTTATTCAGCGATCAAGGCAACCACTCAAGCCATTCAAAGCGGCACTAGGGGTGTACTTGGGAAGAAGAAAGAAGATGTCACGACTGTTGAGTCCGGAGCCTGGTTCGGATCTAGAGGCCCGTCACCCTACTATAGCCAACCACGAACCCTACCACCAAAATTACCCCCACACTTCATATAGCCCTCCACAACACTACTACCCACCGCCAGATCCCCATTTTTCCGTCCATCATGCACAAGCCTATACCCAAACCCCAGCACACTCACAATGGCGTGCGCCGGCTCCACAAAATCCATACCCAGCTCCACAAAACACATATCCACCCCCAAGGGCCTACACAAATCCCCCTGGGACAGGTTTTCAACCAAACCAAGCCCTCAAGAATGAGAGGTCACAGAAGCAAAAGACTTTCTCTCCACTGGGGGAATTATATACCAGTCTTTTCCACAGGTTGAGGCAGTTGGGCATGTTGAATCCAATTGAGCCTAAAATGCCAAATCCTTCCCCTAGAAATCTTGACCACTCGGTGAGTTATGAGTACTGTTTAGGGGCCCCTGGGCATGATACAGAGAAGTGTTGGAAACTAAAAACAGATGTGCAAGAGCTTATTGATACTCATCGGATCGAGGTTCAAGCCCCAGAAGCACCAAATATCAATCAGAATCCACTGCCAGCTCACCATGAGACACACATGATTGAGTTGATACACAAAGAGGGGAGCCCAGGAAGCCCTCACAGACGGTAATGATGATCCGTTCCAGCGAAACCAGCTCGAAGGAAAAAGTAACCAGTGAGAAATCAGTGGTCCAGTTGAGAGGGGTAGATGATAAGCCAGCTGTGGTAGCCGAGAGAGGGTCGTCAAGCATTGTTGCAGTGAAACCAGAGAAAGTTAAAGTGGTAATACCAGGGGTCGCAAGTAAACCTGTTATGGTCGTGAAGGGTGCTCGCACATAGCCTGTTATTATAAAACCAGTAACTTAGCTTCTAGTAATCAACAGCAAGGCTGTTCCTTAGAATTATGAACGGGTGACGGTGATTTACAAGGGGAAAGAAGTCAAAGAAGAAGTTTGTGAAGCGCAAGGTTTGACTCGCTCAGGAAGGTGTTTTACTCCCGAGGAGTTAAGAAGAGCTAAAGATAATTCAACGCCGGTAAAGAAAGCTGTAACTAAAGAAGAGGCAGAGGAATTTTTGAGGAAAATGAAAGTGCATGACTATTCTGTTGTAGAGCAGTTGAGGAAAACGCCCGCTCAGATCTCATTACTCTCGTTGCTAATCCATTCAGATGAGCACCGCCAATCCCTGATGAAAATCTTGAATGAGGCCCATGTTCCCGACAAGATCTCGGTAAACCATCTGGAAAAGATAGCCAACAAGATTTTTGAAGTAAACAGAGTCACTTTTTCCGATGATGAATTGCCGGTAGAGGGTACTGAGCATAACAAAGCCCTTTACCTGACAGTGAAATGCGAGGATGTCGTGGTTACCCGGGTATTGGTTGACAATGGTTCAAGTGCGAATATCTGTCCTCTCTCCACTCTAATCAAGCTGAAAGTAGAAGGTAAGAGGATCCATAAGAACAGTATCTGTGTGCGGGGATTTGACGGCGGAGGCAAAGACTCAGTCGGGGACATAATATTGGAGCTGACCATAGGTCCAGTAGAATTCACAATGGAATTCCAAGTGCTGGATATAGCTGTTTCCTACAATTTGCTATTAGGGCGACCGTGGATTCACGCCGCTAAAGCAGTACCATCAACACTCCATCAGATGGTCAAGTTTGAATGGGACAGACAGGAAATAGTGGTGCACGGCGAAGATAATTTGTGCGCTCACAACAACACCATTGTGCCATTCATTGAAGTGGAAGATGACAAGGGACCATGGGTCTACCAAGTTTCTGACGCAATGTCAGTCGAGAAAGTTCCAGAAGGGAAGTGTATCCCGAATCCGAAGATAAACGCCGCATCAGTCATGGTAGCGTATGAAATGTTGAAGAATGGTTTTGTACCAGGAAAGGGTTTGGGATCAGCGTTGCAAGGCATCATACAGCCCGTGTCTCTTCCTGAAAACTTGGGAACATTTGGTCTGAGATTCAAGCCCACAACCGCAGACATAAAAAGAGCCAGGAAATTGAAACAGAGGACATGGGTCCTTCCAAAGCCGGTCCCACGTCTTTCCAGATCATTTGTCAAGTCTGGTACAAGGAGTCGCCCAGTGACAACAATTCCCAGTTCTGTGATTAATCCTGACAAGGAGTTGATTGAAAGATTTGAGAAGTTGTTCAATAGTATGAACATGGTGGAGATTGGAGAAGGTTCTAGCAACTCAGAAGTGCAATTTGTTGGGCCAAAAACAAAACTTAATAATTGGAAGGCTACTCCTCTCCCTACTCGGAAGGAGTCTTGGTAGTTTACTTTGATTTTCGTTTAAGTTTGTACGGATTATTCTAGGGTTGTAATCCAGATTTCATTTTTTTCAGTCTGTTTGAGTGTGCAAACCTTGTTATCTTTTATCAATCAATGAAATACAATTTCCCTTTCTTCATCATTCCTGATGGTTTTCCTTTTGTTTTGTTTTCTTTTCTATACAGTTCTTTTTACGCTGGTTCTAATGACATGGCGTGCATAAGGAATCCTCAGCCCAGTCTTAAAAATCAATCTGATTCCGAAATGTTAGTTCAAGGAGTAGATTGTGATTACGAATCAGAATATGATGATGAGGATGAAGCCTTCGAAGAGATTAGTAAGGAGTTAATTCACTTCGAAGAAAAACCCAAACCCAATTTGAATGACACAGAAGCCATCAATTTAGGGGACACAGACAATGTCCGAGAGACTAAAATAAGTGTCCACCTCGAGCCAAAAATTCGGGAGGAGTTAATCAAAGCACTCATCGAGTACAAAGATGTTTTTGCGTGGTCATATGACGACATGCCGGGTTTAAGAACTGATTTAGTGGTCCACAAACTGCCCACTGATCCGGTGTTCCCTCCCGTCAAGCAAAAGTTGAGGAAATTCAAAACTGATATGAGTGTGAAGATCAAAGAAGAAGTTACCAAACAGTTGGATGCAAAGGTTATTCGGGTCACCCGATATCCTGTTTGGTTGGCTAATGTCGTGCCCGTACCGAAGAAGGATGGCAAGATCAGAGTATGCGTCGATTACCGCAATCTCAAGAAAACAAGTCCGAAGGATAACTTCCCGTTACCCAATATCCACATTTTGATCGATAATTGTGCCAAGCTTGAGATTGGATCTTTTGTGGATTGCTATGCCGGGTATCATCAGATTCTAATGGATGAAGAAGATGCAGAAAAGATGGAGTTCATCATGCCATGAGGAACTTATTGCTATCGGGTAATGCCATTTGGTTTGAAGAATGCTGGGGCAACTTATATGAGGGCGATGACTACTGTATTTCATGATATGATACACAAGGAGATTGAGGTATACGTAGATGATGCGATCATAAAATCAAAGCATCAGGCCGACCACGTCGGGGATTGGAGGAAATTCTTCTAGAGGCTTCGTAGGTACAACCTCAAGCTTAACCCTGCCAAGTGTGCATTTGGTGTTCCATCCGGAAAACTGTTGGGATTCATAGTCAGCCGGCGTGGCATCGAGTTGGACCCATCAAAGATTAAAGCCATACAAGAATTGCCACCTCCAAGGAATAAGACTGAATTAATGAGTCTGTTAGGAAGGTTGAACTATATCAGCAGGTTTATCACTCAGCTCACGACGACTTGCGAGCCTATTTTCAAGTTGTTGAAGAAGGAAGCTGCGGTCAAGTGGACTAATGAGTGTCAGGAAGCATTCGACGAGATAAAGGGATACTTGTCTAACCCGCCTGTGCTGGTACCACCAGAACCAGGGAGACCTTTGATTCTTTACTTGACTGTCCTGGAAAATTCATTTGGCTGTGTACTGGGGCAGCATGATGCCACCGGCAGAAAAGAACAGGCCATCTACTATCTTAGCAAGAAGTTCACAGCTTATGAGGTCAAGTACACTCACTTGGAAAAAACATGTTGCGCCCTAACTTGGGTGGCACAGAAGTTGAAACATTATTTGTCATCCTACACTACTTACCTCATTTCACGCTTGGATCCATTGAAGTATATCTTTCAAAAGCCTATGCCGACAGGAAGACTTGCAAAATGGCAGATTTTGCTCATAGAGTTTGACATAATCTATGTGACTCGGACTGCGATGAAAGCCCAAGCATTGGCCGATCATTTGGCCGAGAACCTGGTCGATGAAGAGTATGAGCCACTGAGGACTTATTTTCCTGATGAAGAGGTGATGCATATTGATGAACTAGAACATGCCGAAAAACCAGGTTGGAAACTTTTCTTTGATGGGGCTGCTAACATGAAAGGAGTGGGAATAGGAGCCATGCTTATTTCTGAAACAGGATATCACTATCCTGTTACAGCTCAACTTCGTTTTTATTGTACCAACAATATGGCTGAATACGAAGCATGCATTTTGGGTTTAAGGTTAGCTGCAGACATGGATGTCCAGGAAGTCTTGGTCTTGGGAGACTCGGACCTTCTGGTACATCAAATTCAAGGAGAATGGAAAAGGCGAGATCTGAAGATCATACCATACCGACAATGCTTGCATGATCTTTGTCAATGGTTTAGATCAATGGAGTTCGAGCATATTCCAAGGGTCCATAATGAGGTCGCCGATGCTTTGGCTACCCTCGCGTCAATGCTGCACCACCCGGACAAAGCCTATGTCGATCCTTTGCATATTCAAGTACGAGATCAGCATGCTTACTGCAACATGATTTAATAAGAATTTGATGGTGAACCATGGTTTCATGATATCAAGGAATACATCAGAATAGGGATATACCCAGTGCAAGCCACGGGGGATCAAAAGAGAACAATTCAACGGTTGGCAAGCGAATTTTTCTTGAGTGGGGGAGTTTTATATAAAAGAACACAAGACATGGGATTGTTAAGATGCATAGATGCTAGACAAGCTACGTCTGTCATGTCCGAAGTACATTCAGGAGTCTGCGGACCACATATGAGCGGATATGTGCTGGCAAAGAAAATTCTCTGAGCAGGTTATTATTGGCTCACCATAGAGCGAGATTGTATTAGTTTTGTGCGCAAATGTCATCAGTGCCAGATACACGGAGATTTGATTCATTCTCCGCCATTGGAATTGCACACAATGTCAGCGTCATGGCCCTTCGTCGCTTGGGGCATGGATATCATTGGACCAATTGATCCGGCAGCATCCAACAGGCATAGGTTCATTCTGGTAGCCATTGATTATTTCACCAAATGGGTTGAGGCCAAAACTTTCAAGTCTGTGACCAAGAAAGTAGTGGTCGATTTTGTTCACTCAAATATCGTCTGTCGATTTGGAATCCCAAAGGTGATCATCACGGATAATGGTGCTAATCTTAACAGAAATTTGATGAAAGAGGTATGTCAACAGTTTAAGATTACACACCGCAATTCCACCCCATATCGTCCCAAGGCGAATGGAGCAGTTGAGGCAGCCAACAAAAACATAAAGAAAATACTTCGAAAAATGGTGGAAGGTTCTAGGCAATGGCATAAAAAATTACCATTTGTGTTGCTGGGTTATCGCACTACTGTCCGTACTTCGGTAGGTGCAACTCCTTATTTGTTGGTATATGGAACTAAAGCAGTAATACCGGCGGAAGTTGAAATCCCGTCCCTTCGGATTCTTGCTGAGGCTGAGATTGATGATGATGAGTGGGTCAAAACCTGTTTGGAGCAGTTGAACTTGATTGATGAAAAGAGATTGGCAGCTGTGTGCCATGGCCAGTTATATCAAAAGAGAATGGCAAGAGCATACAACAAAAAGGTGTGTCCCCGAAAATTTGAAGTGGGTCAGCAAGTGCTGAAACGCATCCTTCCACATCAGGTTAAAGCAAAAGGCAAGTTTGCCCCAAATTGGCAAGGGCCATTCATTGTAACCAGAGTATTGTCCAATGGTGCTTTATGTTTAACAGATATCGAAGGAAAATGCATAGACATGGCTATCAATTTTGATGCAGTAAAAAGATATTATGTATGATTTCTTTAGTATAATTGTTGATTGTTTGTATTTGGCATTATTTTGAAGATTAAAATGACGAAGGCAATTTGTTCTACTATCTAAATACTTTACCCTTTGTTCCCCTTTTTGAGCCTTATTTATTTCTTTCATACCCCTTTTTTGGAATCAATAACGAAAAGGAGAGAAAAAGAAAGAAAAGAAAAAGAGAAAAAAAGTGAAAAAATATAACAACAAGGAAATTCAGGTGTGAACTACGTTTGACCTGATCCCTGTTAAGGGTACGTAGGCAGTTTTACGGCTCGGTCAAAGTGATATAAAATATCCAAAGATCCCCAAACAAGAAACTGGGGCAGAGGTTGTATTTGTAATAAGAAATGTGATTCCAAAAGTTGTAATTTTAAACCCATGTCAAATTATTTTGAGCCTTTGATACCCTTTCTTTCTAATCCCATCCAAAAGCCCACATTACGGTCCAAAGAAAGACCTTCTGATCAGTTTTTCGAGAGATGACAAGTCGAGCAAACAGAAGTGATTCATATCAGGGTAATACTCCGGTCCAAGCAGGGAAATTAATGAAAATGAGAGAGTCTTATCGGTGAAAACCTTCACAGGCACCATAAGGCGACGGGAGTTGAGAGAAACGAGAGAGTCTTATTAGTGAAAACCCCTCGAAGGGCACTATAAGGCGACAAGGAATTAAAAGGGGGCAAACGAGATAAGCTTGATGGAAAGGATCCGTCGAGACATCAAGCAGAATAAAGATGTTGTTTCGGCAAAAGAAGATGGGTTGCGGGACCTTTGAAATGCAAAGTAGGGACATCAGAAAGATTGATTGATGTAAATAGACTGGGTTGATTAATCCAAAAATGCACGACATGACCATTGGGATCGGTTATACCATTCAGATAAGTTATTTTCTCTTCAAACAATTGTTCAGAAAGATTTTTCTTGTTCTATCTTTCGAAAGTCATCATTTTCCATTTCTTTTTTATCAATAGTAGTTTGTTTTTAAGAAGGATTTTCAGAGCTAACTACCAGTTGCCAACATAGTGCAAGGTAAATGGGGATAAGACATGCGAGGATAATGTGATGGGATGGAAAGACGTCGTTGTAAGACCAAATGATGGATTGGTCTAAGATTTCGGGACAGTATGGAGCAAAGGTGGAAAACAACGGTGGAGAAGTTGGTGAATACGGAATCATCAAGAAGGTCGGAAGTTATCAGCCAAGTTTCAAGATGGTCGAACAACGTAGAGCATGGAAAAGAGCAAAAGGGAAAACCGTCCCCAGCAGGAGCATCCCCACATTTTAAACTAACAAATTCTCTTTGATTTTAAGCAGAGACAGGAAATGTTATTGATGACAGAAAGACATGCCACAAGAAAGATTGTCAAACTGGGGCAGATTTTTTTTTTCATTTTTGAAAATTTTCTGGAAGTCAGGTACCCACTTGGGGAAGAAGGAAGATAACACAAGTTTGGAGAAAAGTGGTATCCCCAGCAGTCAGAAGAAGACAAAACAAGTTTTCAAGAAAGCAATTTCGGGAGGAAGATAACACAAGTCTTAAGAGAAGTAGTTCCAGAGGAAGGAAAACACCAGCTTTAAGGGAAGTAGTCTTTGAAGGAGGAAAATAACATATTTTGAATGAAACACCGGTGTTATCCCCAGCAGTTCTCAGAGGAATGAAACACCAGTTTTAAGGGAAGCAGTTCTGAAAGAAGATAATTCAAGTTAGAAGGAAAATGGTTCAAGAGGCAGGAAGGAACAACGACAATAGAACGCATTTTTAAGTTGCAGTTGAAGTTAGGAGCCCGCCTGGAGAATGGAGGTGTTATATTTTTAAGAAGTAGTTGAAGTCAGGAGCCCGCCTGGAGAATGCAGGTGTTATATTTTAAGAAGTAGTTAAAGTCAGGAGCCTGCTTGGAGAATGAAGGTGTTATATTTTAAGTAGTTGAAGTCAGGAGCCCGCCTGGAGAATGGAGGTGTTATATTTTTAAGAAGTAGTTGAAGTCAGGAGCCCGCCTGGAGAATGGAGGTGTTATATTTAAGAAGTAGTTGAAGTCAGGAGCCCGCCTGGAGAATGGAGGTGTTATATTTTAAGAAGTAGTTGAAGTCAGGAGCCCGCCTGGAGAATGAAGGTGTTATATTTTTAAGAAGTTGTTGAGTCAGGAGCCCGCCTGGAGAATAGAGGTGTTATATTTTAAGAAGTAGTTGAAGTCAGGAGCCCGCCTGGAGAATGGAGGTTGTTATATTTTCAAGTTGTAGTCGAAGTCAGGAGCCCGCCTGGAGAATGGAGGTTGTTATATTTTCAAGTTGTAGTCGAAGTCAGGAGCCCGCCTAGAGAATGGAGGTGTTATATTTTTAAGAAGTTGTTGAAGTCAGGAGCCCGCCTGGAGAATGGAGGTGTTATATTTTAAGAAGTAGTTGAAGTCAGGAGCCCGCCTGGAGAATGGAGGTGTTATATTTTAAGAAGTAGTTGAAGTCAGGAGCCCGCCTGGAGAATGAAGGTGTTATATTTTTAAGAAGTTGTTGAGTCAGGAGCCCGCCTGGAGAATAGAGGTGTTATATTTTAAGAAGTAGTTGAAGTCAGGAGCCCGCCTGGAGAATGGAGGTTGTTATATTTTCAAGTTGTAGTCGAAGTCAGGAGCCCGCCTGGAGAATGGAGGTTGTTATATTTTCAAGTTGTAGTCGAAGTCAGGAGCCCGCTCATGTGCAAGTTTTAACTTTTAACCGTTTTTGTCATTATTATTACGCCTGGAGAATGGAGGTGTTATATTTTAAGAAGTAGTTGAAGTCAAGAACCCGCCTGGAGAATGGAGGTGTTATATTTTAAGAAGTAGTTGAAGTCAGGAGCCCACCTGGAGAATGAAGGTGTTATATTTTTAAGAAGTTGTTGAGTCAGGAGCCCGCCTGGAGAATGGAGGTGTTATATTTTAAGAAGTAGTTGAAGTCAGGAGCCCGCCTGGAGAATGGAGGTTGTTATATTTTCAAGTTGTAGTCGAAGTCAGGAGCCCGCATGGAGAATGGAGGTGTTATATTTTTAAGAAGTAGTTGAAGTCAGGAGCCCGCCTAGATAATGGAGGTGTTATATTTTAAGAAGTAGTTGAAGTCAGGAGCCCGCCTGGAGAATGGAGGTGTTATATTTTAAGAAGTAGTTGAAGTCAGGAGCCCGCCTGGAGAATGAAGGTGTTATATTTTTAAGAAGTTGTTGAGTCAGGAGCCCGCCTGGAGAATGGAGGTGTTATATTTTAAGAAGTAGTTGAAGTCAGGAGCCCGCCTGAAGAATGGAGGTTGTTATATTTTCAAGTTGTAGTCCAAGTCAGGAGCCCGCCTGGAGAATGGAGGTTGTTATATTTTCAAGTTGTAGTTGAAGTCAGGAGCCCGCCTGGAGAATGGAGGTATTATCTTTTTAAGTCGTAGTAGAAGTCGGGAGCCCACCCGGAGAGCGGAGGGTTGCAACAAAGATCCCCAGCATAAATTAAAGTTCAGAAATCGGAAGGAAGGCAACACTAGTCAGAAGAAGGCGGTTCAAGCTTCGAAGGAAAAATAATTCGAAGCTCATAGGAAGGAAATAAGCAGTTCAAATTCAACAATCAAGAGAAGACTACGAGTCGAGACAGAAAGAAAGAAACATCAGAGGAAACACCAGTCACCAAGACGTCAAAGCAACAAGAGACACAAGAGCACGACTGAAGATCTAGATAAGATTTTGTAATTCATAGACTATAGTTTAGTCTAGCTTCTTGTTTTCTTTTAGCATGGTGTAGTAAGGAGGTTAGTAAGTAGCGGCAGCAGCAGCAACAGCAGTAACAGTAAAACCACAGCTCCGTGGTAGTCCCAGCTACCAAAACTTCCCGAACTACATTGACTTGATTCCCTTTTAGCTAGGGATATGTAGGAAGCCTTTGAAGCAGAGGTTCGATCAAATCTTTCAAAAATACTTCACACGGAGTAGGCTAACGGACAAAAATCGCTCGTATCCGCTCACTTTATCTTTGCACGAAAACTCTTCATGTTTCCGGACAAAGAGGGGCAGCTGTGAGCACGTGATTTTTGCCCTACAAGAACTACTCCCAAAAATTCAAAATAAAATAGTTTTGTGTTATTTTGGATAATTTTTTGTATTTTGTCTGTGAATGTTTATTCTATTTTAATTAATGAAAAATACAAAAAATATATATGTGTTGCATCTGCATTTACAATTTAGGATTAATTAAACAGTAACACACTTCGCATTTTTAATGTCTAATGTCAAATTGTGTGATTATCTTTGTATTTAATTTTGTGTGATAAATATTACTAAGGGTTAATTAGTATTTCCTAAGTTAATTTTGGTTTTACAATTTAATTTTGAACTTTTGGTAATTAAGAATTAAAAAATAAAATAAAGAAATGAAAGAAAGAGTTGATAAACTCGGACCAGGCTAATTTTTTCTACAGGCCTAAACAATATGTCCGCAGGCCCAGTCTGAATACCCCTTTTACCCGGTCCAACCGACCTGGCAATACGACGTCCAAACGACGTCGTATCTGTCACGTCCAATCTCAACCGTACATCCCAATCCATCAACGGCCAAGATCATCTCTCCCTTACCCGTTCCTATACCCGCCCGACCCCGTTACTACCAAACGACCCCGTTTTGATCAACAAATCAATTGTGGCCGTTGGATTCCCATCATCCAACGGCTGAAATCAATTGATTAAACTCTAACCTATCAAACCCCCTCCCAATACCCTACCCATCTCATTTCCAAACCCCCTCAGTCGTCTCTTTCAGAGACGAACCAAACGACCCACCAAATCCTAGCCGCCCTCGTTCCCTTCGCCTGAATACCCGGCGGCCTGAGGACCGATGACCCTCAAATTCACACCCCTGAACCTTCTAACCACCCTCAACACAAATCCCTACCCCTTTAACCTCGAATCATCCCGGTTTGTTTCGAATCTTCAATTAAAGATTCGAGCAAAACCCTAAACCTACCCAACCAGTCCCAAGTTCACACCCCAGCTCCACCTGACCTCCCTCGTTCCCAAACCACCCCTACTTGGACTCGAATCTTGCAAGAACTAGTCGAATTTTAAATTGATTGAAGAACCCTAGAGAGCCAAAACCTGGAACCTGTCCGAGTAAAGGGGAAATTTGAGGTTCTTAATCGACTTTAGTCGAGTGTCTTCAGTCGAGAACAATCGATTGAGGTCCGTTTGGACCTCAAAAGTTCAAGTCAAAGTTTAAAATGGGAACCGTTTGGAGTTTAGCCTGTAATTTTGAGGTATTTTTCTTTTTTTTCTTTTCTATTTTTGTTGTTGTTTATCTGCTTAAGCTTCATTGTATTTCATCATCTTTTCGATTTATTTCTCTCTTCTCTTTCGGACCTTTTTTTTTCTTGGTCCATTTTTTTCTATTGATTAGCATATGCTGTAAATTGTTGAGTCGATTAAATAGTTTCGCCGCTTAGTCCGTTCATGTTTGTAGTTTAGTAGTCCTCGTCAAGTTATTTGGTGTCAATTGACTCATTTTGTGATCCTTAGATTCCTAGCTTCAGGGCTCATCATTAGTATGCTTTCTGTTCCTACATCTTTGTTTTAATGCTATTCATTTAATTTGAGTTTCAAGCTTAAACTGTGGTCTGAGTTTGATGAATTGAATCCTACTGTTTAAGGTCTGAAATGAATCTGACATTGGTTTGAATTCAGTGTTGGTATGATAATGTTCATTAGATAGTAGTGAGTTATAAGGTTGCATTCAGAACTTAGGAGAATTGGTTATAGCTGCAATCACAGGGGTTTCAGGGGTAATTTGGGAATTGAAAACTTGAAGAAATGGGTAGTCTGAGTGTTCTGTCCACTAAGCACTAGTGTACCATTAAAATAATGCATTTGTTTAATAATTAGTGGGGAACAAAACATAATGGTATAGGGAAGCTTAAAAGGAATTGATTAAAATATGTTGCCCATACCTGCTTGAACTTTAAATAAAGAAAAGACAAGGGTTAATGGGGACAAAACATACTCTAGTGGAGTTCTAAAGGGATCATGGGCAGAATTAGTTTCTTAATTCTACTTGTGTTCTTACGAGCTGGCAGGGTCAGTGTTTGAGTATAAATAGAGGGACTTAGGACAGAGTTAGGGGTCCTTTTTTGGGGGTTCAGTCTTTGAGAGAGTCTTCCTTCTTGAATCAGTTTCTGAGAACTAGAACTCATAGAGAGAGTTTGAGAATCAGTTTTCTTGAGAGCTTTTAAAGCTGAATTCTTCTACACTTTGAAACCTTAAGAGTTTGAGAGAGTGCTTTAGACAATCAGCTCACACTGTTACATTGATTTCAAGAGCAGAAATAGTTCAAATCTCTCTATTCCTGTTCTGTGCTTGGATGTTCAGGGCATTTGAAGATATTTGGTGATTTACTCAAGGGTGCTGGGTATTATCTGATTGCTAAAAGGTGTCCTATGACTGCCTAGTCTAATTTCTAGTAGATTCAGTGTTTTGGTTAAGCTTCTTTCTTCCTGGGCTTTGTGATTGTGGTTTGGTCTTGAGCTTGGCCCTGTTTGTTGCTGTTGATTGTCAACCTGCTGGTGTTATTGTTTGTTGCTGCTACTATTGCATTGTTGTGGCTGACCTCTTTTTCTTCCATTGTAACTGATTTCCAGGTACACAGCTTGACTTCAATAATTTTGAAGCTGAAATATAAAGGATGAACTTGTAATTGAAGCCTGAAGACTTTAATTTAATTCAGTTTCTGATTTGTATATTTGAACATTTTTGTTCGTTAAGTATGTTTAGACTCTTGTTTATAGTTGCGTTGGCTGAATAGAACTGGGCTATGCAATAACTGGATTATAGACTATTATAGCTTAGTTTTCTTGGATTGGTTTTCCCAGTAAGTCACCAATTGTAGTTAATTCCTTGTTAGCTGATTCTTGCACCTGTTGAGTACTGGTTGTAGCCAAATTCATGGTACAGAGTAGTTCATGACTAGTCATAGTTAATTTCGTGTTAAAGACCTTTGTGAATCCGTTTAGCGTAGTATAAGATAAAACCTGGAGTGGCTGTTTTGTTTCATTCAGGTAATTTAAATATGACCAGGCTGTATAGGGATTGTAGTAGACTGCCAAAATTTCCCTGGATGGTTTACTACGGCTGTATAGTGTGACTTGATTTCAGTAGTTCTTTTAGAACCTTAGTTAAAAGGCCTACCTTGAATGTTTAATTTCAGTAGTTATAAAATAGGCTTGAATGGTTTTTAGTGTCAATGTGTCCTTCAGCAGTTCTATTAGGAAATCGTGAATCATTAAAGTGGTTAGTGTTAGTTTATTTTTTATGACAGTTCTTAAGCATTGATTCGTTTCAATAATTGTAAAAACAAGTTCAAATAGCTCCGGATTTCATATAGTTCACTTCCGTATCCCAATAGTTAAATACCAAGTTAATCGAGTACTAGTTCAGTACTGATAATGTAAATAAAGTATTGTTTGGGTCTGGGCCATCAGATGATTCGTTTGGAGCTGATTGGACTGCCCAAATTCGTGTTGTGATGTTCCCGTCCAGGCTCAAACCCCGGGCTCGTTGGGCTGCAAACGTCCTTATAGGCCCAATGTTGGAGGCAACCTTTCTCATAGTAAGGTTGTTGACGTATTAATTAATTAGGGCCTTTTCGTTATTTTTTAGAGACAAAATAAAAATAGCAATTCATAGTCGCTTTTAGGTTTGCCTTTTAAATAATAAATGAGACGAGCCTCGCCAAACAAAAATATATAAATTGCGGGGTCCTTATTAAATGGTTAAAATGAAACATTTAGAATTCGGGATGGGCCATTTAGTGAATTTCACGGCCCTCCCCAAAGATAATAACGCGCTAGTCATTTTAGACGTGCTTTTAATAATTTACTTTCTTAAACTCGAGTGCACATTTATGTGACCCAAATCCAAATCTCAACAGAATCGAAATGTGTCAATAACCATGGGTGCATTGATGTAACGTGGTTCGATATGTGTTTTCACGACGTTGCAATTCTCGTTAACAATAATAATAATAAAAGCGGTAAAAAGTTAAAATTTGCACATAGGTTCAACATGTATTAAAATAAGATAAATAAGTCGAACATGACATTTGAGCAACCGTGCTAGAACCACGGAACTCGGGAATGCCTAACACCTTCTCCCGGGTTAACAGAATTCCTTACCCGGATTTCTGGTTCGCGAACTGTAATACAGAGTCAATCTTTTCCTCGATTCGGGATTTAACCGGTGTCTTGGGACACCATAAATCTCCCAAGTGGCGACTCTGAATTAAATAATAAATCATGTTTCGATTGTCCTTTAATTGGAAAAACTCCCTTACCCCCTTACGCCCCTGCGGGCGCAGGTAAAAGGGAGGTGTGACAACTGGTTACTGAGAAGTTTGTGGAACTGAAGCAGGAACATCAATAGCAGCGGGCTCAATTTGGCAGGTGAATCAACAGATGAGGTTTCAACTTGGCTTGTAACAATAGGCTCGATTGGGCTTGAAAGAGTTGGGATACCCGTATCAACTTCAACATTCACGAGAGCTTCAACCACGAGAGAAGGGAAGTCCTGAGTTTGCTGAGCTTTTTCAATGGTTTCATTGATCTTAGCTAACTCCGACTCCAGGTTGAAATTTTCTTGGCCAGCTTCAATTAGGGTATCTCGACGTGAATTCAAAAATGCCCAACTTACCTCAACAACAGATTTTTCTTCAAGGGTCTCATAATCCTTTTCCCAATCAGTAATCTCATTCTTTAGCTCTTCATTTTCAGCCAAGGAGGAGTTGTAAGAAGCTTGAAGAGAGGCATGAGAGCTCTCTAAAGCACAAACCTTATCAGCCGAGACTCGAAGGTCTTCTTGTGCTTGAGTTAAGCTTTGCGCGAGCTCTCTAGCGTAAACTTCTTTTCGACTCAAAAGAGCCTTCAACTCTCTGTTCTCTTCGCTGGACTTAGATAGTTGCTCTGAGAAGGAAGATTTGAGACGTTCTTTGTCTTTTTCTGCTTGGCTTGAGGAAGCTTTTGCAACCGCTAACTCTAAAGTTAAAGCCTGCATATGCTGTTCTAGGGTACTCTTGCCTTCTTGTAAATCTTCCATATCAATTTGTGCACTCTTAAATTATTCCTTCCAATTGATCGCCTCCAACTGAGAATCACGTGCTACATTCTCCAAGAGAAAGATTCTGCTCATCATTTCTGTGCCGATAAGATTGGCCTAAAAAAAGGAAAGAAAATAAGAATATAAGAATCCCAAAGATAAAAAATTTTTATAAGGTAAAGAAGGGAGAGAAGGAAAGTACCTTCAAAGTGGCATGCACGATATCATTCATTAGAGTCAGGGAACTATGTCTCTCCAGCTTTGCTTTTTCAATTTGACTGATTAAAGGTTCCAGCCATACATCTGCCTGACCTGACTTTCTCAAAAGGCTGCTATCAGTAGGAACTTCAATGGTTACCCTCCTCATTGCGGCACTTCTACCTGAAGAGCCCGCTTTCGTATGGTGAACAATAGGAGGGGGAGTTGTCGAAGGAGGAGCGGTAGAGGAAGTGAAAATAGTAGAAGAAGGAACAGAAACAGCTGGGGCTGGTAAGGAAGGAATCACAGGCACGGGAGTTGAGAAAGAAGACAAGGGTATTTCATCTAAAACAGGCCCTAAATTTCCACTGCCAAAACCACTGAAGAAAAGTTGATCAATAGATTCATGGGTATCATAGGGAGTGAAGTCATCGTCAGGAATTATTACTGGGGTTTCAATAGGTTCGGTAAGAGGAACAGAAAGACGAGGGGAAACTTCGACTTCGTCATCAGAGATGATGCGTCTCCTAGCTCGTGGCCTCGTCACCAGGGAACCCCCATCTCCCTCTTCTTTAGAGTCTTCTTCTTCAACAATTTTCCTTTTTGCAGAAGAAGAACCCAAGACTATTTCTCGGGCTCTTTCTAAAGAGATACGGGTTCCCGAAGGAGTACGGGTTCCCGAAGAGACACGAGAGGCCGCAACTGCTTTAGTAGTAACTCCTCGAATAGCAAATCTTGATAAAAAGAAGGATAGAAGTTAGAACCATAAAGAAAAATATATACATGCGTGAAAGATGAAATAAAAACTCTTACCATGAGTCTTTACTTTCCAGCCGTAACGGTTAGAAAGTGTTTTCCAAGACCTACTATCTATTAGTGCGGCCTTCAACAATTTATCTACCCAACCGCAAAAAATGGGAATATTTTCTACCACTCCCACCGTTGCTAAAAAAAAGAAGCAAAAATTAGAGAAGTTGATAAACTTGAAGGAAAAAGGTGCGAGACGGATAAAAGACTTACGTGCAAAATTCCACTTCTCATGGAAGGGAACATTATTCTCACCCACTAAACCAACAGTGGGGCAGCAACAAATTGGGCATACTAGCCATGGTCTTTGTCATCTTCAGGGCTCACTAAAACCCTTTTACTCCTGGCCACTAGGGTAAAAACGCCATTACGGAAAATTCTAGGGGAGTAAAGATGAATCAGGTGAGGGAAAGTAAAGGAAACGTCAGCCAAATTGGTTAAATGCCTCAAACAGGCAACAACCCTCCATATGATTGGGCCAATTTGACCCAAACAGACATTAAAGAAACGGCAAATTCAAGAATAACTGGGTCAATAGCTGGTTTGAACCCTAAAGTGAAAGGGTATGTATAAACAAAAGAGAACCCAGTCAAGTAAGAAGTAATTCTTTTATTTGGATTAGGGAAAATAATGGAAAAATCATTACTCCAATGGCAGTATTTGCGAACTACAGGAGTCAAAACTTCTGTAATTTGAGTGGGGTAAGCGTCAGCACGATCTAAGGCGGAAACCTGGTTTCGAAGATATTCCCTATCATGGTAAAAAGATAATTCTGTAGGGACTATCTCCTCTACTAAAGGTTCACGTAATGGTTCAGAAGGTTCTTTATCCCTAGAAGAGGATCTGTGAGAAAGGGAACCTCTGGTTTGGAAGAAGAACCAGAACTAGGAGAAGGTATAGACGAACCGCCACCGCGAGTAGACCCTAAGCTACGAAGTCTACCTCCCCTTCTATGTCTAATGGGGGCATTAGGGAAGGTATCAACAATGGGAACTCTCTTAGGGTTGGGATTTGGTGAAGACATGGCGAAGAAGAATAATGTGAGGAATTAAGTGTTCAATAAGCTTTATGTGGTAAAAGACAAGGAAAGAAGTTATATTTATATTAATACGCCACCGCTAAAAGTAAAAGTGCAGTGATGGAAGGACCGTAATAATGATAACTGGCACTTCGTGAATAGTGGAGCCGTAAAAAGCCTTGAAAAGGGACTGCAAAACTACAGAACCAATGGGAAAAAGACACATGTACAAAGCATTAAATGGAAGCGACAATTGAAGCGTCAATTTTGTTATATCATTAATGGTGACAAAAATTCTCTTTTAATGAAATCCACTTCCCAAATATTCAACTGATGAATAAATGAAAAGTAGGGGGACTATCTATATTGGGAAAAATTATATTTAAATATGAAGATGACGTGTCGAAACACGTAGACTGGTCAAATGGTCAAAGAATTATAACTAGCCAAGAGGCACGAGTTGCAACAGATACGAGCAAATAGCAGAGGAAGAGGCACGGGCAGGAATACAAATAACCCAGCACCCGTACCTATCTAAGTCATTTATGTCCGAGAATCAAAAGGAATGAATCTGACAATAGAAAAGAGTGCAGATACAGCAATTAATAGGCATTAAATGTGGAATACGTTAGAGAATTTGTATTGAATATAATGATTATGTAACGTAACATTAAATGTCTTTAATTACTCATAATAGCCTCATTATGATTTGAGCAAAACGTATATCTCCAAGATATCTATAAAAGGGAGACAGCTGATCAATTGTGGGGACACGAAATACTAAAGATATAAACTTTGGTTTACTTGTTTTTCTCTTGATTACTCTCTTGCTACCTAAATTACTTCGTTTTATATATTCTTTTGATTATCAGTCGCTCGTGTTCTTCTAAATTCTATCTTTGACTAAAATTTTATTTTTTGGTTAAACATAGACCTCTATGGCTTGTTTAGTTGGAAATCTGATTCTTTACCATTCTTCAGTTCCCATTAATACAATAGATGCTATTAATCTCGATGTAGGAATTAGGATGACAAGGCTGCAGCCTTTTCTAATGTTGCTTTTCGAAAGGGAAGACAAGAAAATATTCCTAACTTCCCAAACTTAGTTCTTGTTTGCTCCAAATTATGGAACTAATATGCATGCTTTAAAGTAAAAATTTAATAGAATTTTAATTTCCCGATAAATGAACTCTTCACGGTTTCTAATAGTTGTTGCTCTAAATGTAGCTAGCTTCAGAATATATACAATAATTTCTGACATGTCTCGTATCTCATTTTTCAGTGTGAAAAGGATTAAAGCAAGTAAATCTTATGAGATCACATTAATCTGCACCTTTTTCTTGAGGATAATGAGAGTTGGGGACCATCTTATACAGAAGATTATTATTAATTAAATTAAGACTAATCACAGCCGAAACCAATAACTTAATGGGGATCACATTGGTTTTGGCTGCAACGTTCAACTTACCATGTACTTTATAATACTTCTTTCGTTTCAATTTATGTGAACTTATTTCCTTTTTAGTTTATGCCAAAAAGAATGACCACTTTCCTTATTTAGAAACAATTTACCTTTACACAATGATTTATAACCACACAGAATATATGTGCCTCATTTTACACCACACAGTCTTCTCTTTTCTCAAACTTCGTACCAAGGGTTCACATAAATTGGGATGCAGGTAGCATCTCAAAGGAGTTTCAAACAATGTGAATTCAAAGTCACTGGAGGCACATCTGATTAAAGAAAAAAAGTGAATTGAAAAAGAAAATCAGAATAAGAGTTTCCACTAAGTTGTACTCTTTGGTGACTACACAAAAGTGTTAATAAGCTTATCAAACCCTTTAAGGACCTGTTCCCTTTCGAACATTGGGCCATACAATGACAAAATCACTCCCATTAAACCAAGCAAAAGTAGTTTTGTCTGACTCATGATGATGTGGAAAGACCACATGAGTTCAAGACTAGTAGGGAAAGACCTCTGACCAATATAAATAGTTCGGTACACTATGCTTCAACTATGCGCGAGGTTCGGGGAGGGATTAAATTACAAGAGTCTATTGGACGCAGTTTCTACTTTCACGATTTAAACCCGTGATTCCTAGTCACATAACAATTTTACCAATTACACTAAGATTCCCTTCACCGATATATTTGGAAGAATACTTTACAGCCTAATACAATTGTCAAAAAAATACACAAAATTTAAAAATTCGATTATATGAATTCTCACGGTTATTTAAATTATAGTATTGTGGAACTCCAGGATGCTCAAATTTTGAACTGTCAGTAGTGGTTGCTTTTGCAGGGTATTACTATTTCTAGGTGTGAATCAGGTTCTGGTTTAAGTGGGGCCTTTTTTGTAGAATTTGGTGTAGCCTAGACACTAGACAAGCTACAAAACCTTTCGGTTTTCATATTTTTGGACTTTTTGGCCTTTCATTTCCTATAAAAGCTCATCCACATTCCTCTGCTTTTACTCTACACAAACTTCTCTTTTTTATAGACTCTAAACTAAGTATACCTTACTATAAACCTTTATCTGGTGTCTGTTTTTCGATTTAGATCAATCGAACTCTCCACATTTGTCATTTTTGAACTGTTTAGGCTTGTTGGTATTAGAAAAGATCCTTTCTTTGAAAAATTTCAACAACTCTATAGTGACATTTTCTACCTTTCCACTTGAGTTTCCTTTGAATTCCAATCTCAAAGAAATATTGGTGGGGGAGGGGGGCTTTTTGCAAGAAAGGCAGTTTTGAACAGTTTTTCCAGAAGATGATTGTGTTGTCCCAGGGGTGCATTTTGTGGAAATTTTTCGCAATTCTTGAGACAAAATTTAGTGTAGCCAAAAGCTTTTACTTTTGGATATTTCAAATTTTCAATAGGTACTGTTGGGGCACTTAGCTAAATTTCACATTGCTTCTAACTTCTGTTGAAGTTTCTGCCTGGTCTATTCTATCTAGTTTTAGAAGATTCTGTGTGTAGTTAGTACTTAGTACTTTGCTAAATTTATATTATGGGAGGAACATCACTACCTCCAGGATTTCGTTTCCATCCAACTGATGAGGAATTGGTTGGATATTACCTGAAAAGGAAAACTGATGAACTTGAGATTGAGTTGGAGGTCATTCCAGTAATAGACTTGTATAAATTTGACCCATGGGAGCTTCCAGGTATATATACATTCTTGATCAGCTTGATAACTTACCTACGCATTAAGAACCATTTCTTTTATGAATTACAAATCATATAATATTGTAATATATGGTCACAAGATGGAGTGCTCTGTGGGGCCTCTCTCTTTTCACACTTTAAAGCTGGAGTTATTATCTATATTCACACCCTAACCACATATCAAAAACAAAAACATGTATAAAGGCATTAGAGTTTTTTTTTTTTTTTTTTTAGTTAGTTCTAAAAATGCTTATTCTGATATTGGTATTTGTGGGTACTGTTATCATGTCTTTGGGATGCAGAGAAATCTTTCTTGCCAAAGCGTGACATGGAGTGGTATTTCTTCTGTCCTCGGGACAAGAAGTACCCGAATGGCTCGAGAACCAATCGAGCCACAAAATGTGGATACTGGAAAGCAACAGGGAAAGACAGGAAAGTGGTCTGTAAGCCTGCAGTTGTTGGATACCGAAAGACGTTGGTTTTCTATCGCGGAAGAGCTCCTTTAGGGGATAGAACTGATTGGGTGATGCATGAATATCGCCTATGTGATGATGTCTCACAAGGCACTCCAAGTTTCCAGGTAAATTTGATAAATCATAATGTAAAGTTCTTCCACTTAATGAAAACCTGCAAGAGATTGATCATGATATTAACTACTATTTAAATATCTTCAGGGGCCTTATGCTCTTTGTCGTGTTATCAAGAGAAAGGACATTTCATCGAAAACAAGTGATGGTCGTGCAGAAACAACCTCTAAACAGGTTGAATGCAGTTCAACCAATGAAGCTTTTACATCAGCAGTAACCTCAAATGAACCCCTTGTATTTTCTGATGACATGCCAAGTACTCAAAATACATACGTGTGCAACGACAGCAACTATTCAACTCCTATCGGTTCACCTTATCAGACAACACAAATAGGAGAGTCCGAGTCTGCAATGGGGACAAATGCTGCAAACCTCTGGATGTCTCAGAATATGATTCTTGATCCTTCAAAGGTACTAATGTTTTTCTATTTTCTATGCATTCACTCCTGTTTCCACTCTGGTTGTTTGTATTATTAATATTTTGGTGGCTGGATGTAGGAATGTCTTCAAGTACAAAGTATATCTGGAAATTATCCGGTGTATGACTTCCCAAACTTGACTTCATGGCAGCCAAATGATCAATATGACTTCACATCAAGTTCATCTTTCCCGAATTTTAGAGGGGACGTTGAACTTTCTGGTGATCTCAGTGGCTATGGCTTTGCACCTCCCTTCTTAGATGAGGGAACCTACATGGAATTCTATCGCAATGAGGATATTTCGTATAAAGGTTATAACCAGAGCAACTTATTGGGAAATCCAAATCTCTTCTGAGGAACATTGGGGCGAAATAGGTGTAAAGTTTTCTCTCATTTATCCAAGGAGTTAAACTTGAAATCAAGCTCCAATATGCAGACAGAGTAGTGAAAATTGGATATCGGGAAAACATAATGGTGTATGGTCACAGGAAGATATTTTAAGTAGTCTGATATAAGAATATACTAAGAAAAGCTCAATGCAGCTCGGTGTGTTTATATTTTGTCATTGAAGTTGTGTGAAGTATGAGATACCCAGTGATGATCATTTTTAACGATGCCACTGGGATATGGACATATGGTCAAGTTAGTAGCTGAACTTCTGTTAAAGTAAGCTTCTTAAATCCCTTTCTGATATGTGTCACTGTTCTATTTCTGATCATTTCCATGTATGAAAATGTTATCAAGAACCAATAACTGAGCTGAAATATATGTAGACTATATGAATTAATGTTTTTTGATGCTTCAAACATCCAGATATCAATCAAAATGGAGCGAAAATGCCGTAGACCTTATGAATTTAAAGTCTTCCCACTCTACATATTCCAAATTTTCAGAATTTTCTTGTACCAGAAATGCCAAAGCAGCTTTGCAAAGTTGAAATGCATGGTTAAATACTTGTATTAACTTGTTCCAGGGCTTCTGTTTATCAGCAGAGCTTCCTAGCTAGTGACTTCCTCTAATCAGCAACTATTGGTTGCATTGTACAAAGTTTTTGAACTGTTTCAACACATGCAACCAAGATTTAAAGAAAAAACATTGTTTAAAGTTCTAATAGAGTGAAGTGCCCCGTTGATAACTGAATAACTAATTAGTCAAATGCAGCCTGAGATTCATATGCACAACTTGCTATTCTAGTTTGATTGTGGTCTTGATAGCTTCCCAATAACTATTTATGTATAAACCAAGCTTCACTTGTACTCGTAGGTATATGGATGAGATGCAAATTTAGAGTTAAGTATTTCCGGTCACTAATTTGAACGTTTGTTTGACATCAACAGATGTGATTCTGATAGTTCCAAGCATTCATGATCAAAAGAATCTATAACAAATGACCAGAAAGAATCTTGCTTTTACCATCCTAATAGGGAACACTAAAGTAAATCACAAGCAAAGGATGAAAAAAAGAAAGTTAAAGGATTGAGCTTTCTAGCATCATTTTCATAGCCATTAACATTTTTAAGTTCAATTACATGATTAAGGGCTTTAATTGCCTTTCTCAATCTCTTACAAAAATGATTCAGAATGCTATATCTGACATCATTTGATCATCATTGGCACTTTAATTGCCATTTAGATGACATTAGGCAAAGCACATATCCAAAACAATCTTGTGGGCTCAAAACCTAGTAAGATGGCAAATGTAAATGAAAAGGTAACAAGCAGTCGCCCCTATTCTTGGAAATTGAAGGCCTATTTCCACACCAGATGTGTCTATAACACCTTCAGGGTGTTATGAAACTTGAAAGAAGAATCACCATTTCTTTGCTCTCCCTAGCTTTCTAACTTCAAACAAATCCATTTGATGCAACATTTCTTTGACTAAAAGAGTGAATGGTAAAAGATTTCAGTCATATTCACCGTGTGCTCGTGACAGTTTCAAAAAGATTACGGTTACTAACAGTACTTCACAAATTATCAAGAAAAAAGAGTTATTATTTCTTGCCTTGGACATATCTGATGCTGGACGGTATCAAGGTAATCTAAAATGAAGTTGCTAAACCAATAAAGGAAAATACAAAAGCAAGTTCCACAAAAGTGAGAATCAAACATTTGCTGCTTTAAGTTTCCTTGAACTCAATTACAAAAGATGTCCTCCCAACCATTCTTGCTTCAGTAATAAAATGAATCAAAGAAACAACACTAACAAAGCTTTGGAATAGTGTAACCAAAAGCTCAGAAGCCATTAACTCAAAAAGGGAAAGAAAGATAAGCACACCAGCTGATCAAACATTGCTCTTTCCTACTCACTATTAGTTCAGCAATAAGACCATAGGTTAGCTAGCTAGAGAGGAATCAAAGAAGTGTGTGGCCCCTTTATCACTTAGCAAATAATCCTACAATAAAACCAGATATCCTTTATGGACTTATGTATGCTTTTCCTTTTATGTACTCCTCTTGGCCTGTACTTTAAACTTATGCTCCACTTTGGCTTATTGAAAAATGATGGCATGAGCTGGCAATATCATTAGTTACAGGAAATGGAAAATCTGTTGCAGCCCATTTCTATACACAATATGTGAAATTTATACTGATACATTTTAAAACCTAGTATAACAATACACATTTTCTTTAGTTACCTCAAGATCATAGAGACTTACTTTCCCTGAGGCAATGGCATCCATTTTTGCCAAAATTGAGTCAATATAAGCTAGCAATTTGAGGACTGCAAAATACAAGAACTTCATCAAGTTCAGCCTTGGACTCATCACCAAACAATGACTCTTTACCATCTGGCCTTTTAGCATAAGAAAGTCCCAATCTTGACTTAGCTTGCCTTAAATCACCAATCCCAGAATTAGTATCAGGACCTGCAAATCCACCCATAACAGGAGCCAACGGAGGTCCAATTAACAATCCATCAGCACCAAATTGTGGCCCTCCTCTAGCATAATCAAATAGAGCAGCACCACTTCCCCCTACTTTAGGCAAGATTATTGGTTGTTGTTCATCTTCAGCCCAGTAAAAGAGAAATGCATCAAAAGTGTCATAGTAATCATCTGTACTTCTGTAGCCTTCTGGATTAAATGCTCCAAACTTAAAGTCCTTTGTTGTATAGCCAATAATCACACATGGTCCTTTGAAATCACTGTTGTTGTGAAAGTCAGTTGCACTAAATCCATCCACCGAGGCCTTATAGCAGCACTTCAGTTTCCTTCCTGTGTAATTATCATCAGAGAAACAAAAAATAAAATATACTTAATAAGCAGAGGCAGACCCAGGATTTTAAGGTTGCGGGTGCACTTTTTAATTCAACCAAAATCTGATTTGTATATAGGATGTTTGCTACTAATATGTCACAATTTTCTAATGACATATACATGTATACATAAATAATTTGCCTAACTTAACGGGTGCCGGTGACCCTTCTACCTATAGCATAGGTCCACCTCTGTTAACAAGGTAGGTATAAGTTATTTGTACGCATTACCCTCTCCAGACCCCACACGAGGAATTACACTAAACCTCACTTGTGAAATTACACTACGCTTGTTGCTGTTGTTGTAAACAAAAAAAAAAGAAAAAAAGAATATATACATGAACACTTGTCGGAGCCGAATCTACCGTCTCTAAATTCTGGATCTTCAGTTCAACTAAGGTTTTCTTTTCATTTCATTTTTGAATTCTTTATATGAATTATCTGTAACAGAGAAAGAAAGAAGTACCTTTCAAGAATGTTTTGCCGACTAGGGAAGGAGGGAAAGGAAGATCAAGATCATGGTATCTAACTTGTGGCTTATCATCAGTCTTTTTATTATTACCAAAATCCCAGTTAAATAAACTCCGCGGAGAACATTTACAATAAGGACTTGGAATGGAATTTAGTATTGCTATGGAGCAAGTCATTTGAAGATGGCTGATGCAAATAGAGCACTCTCCTTCGCTTACTTCTATGTGGCGCTTTTCTCTTCATACAAAGCCTTATCCGTTTTACATATGGAGCCATCTGTATGAAATTTTTTTGAAACTTTTGTCCTCTTAGCTATTTAGGATTTATCTTATATACATTAATGTTTTTTTTTTTTTTTTGCTAATATGTAATGGTAATTAAATACTACTCATGATATCCATCCCCCACAAGTTATCCTTCACTTTTTGCTTTCTGCAAGTCAACTTTGTAATTTAAGATATTTTTACTAAATTCTTTGTGTTTACCCTAAAATCCGAGTAACAATTAAACTTGTATTGTGGTTTTAAAGATAAGTGATTTAATCCAATACTAATTGATGAACAAGGAATTCAATGTATAAATTAAAGAGTAAAGTAAGTCAAACCAGCGTGTAAGTAGACCTTGATCTCGAGCAATGATGACCTCGAGGTAGGTGGATAAGAACAATAAAAAAATAAAGCAAATCGGATGAACAATAAGCAAGAAAGTGAAATATGTATATTTTCTTCTCAATGATTGATGCGTTACAAATGATTGAGGTCCTCTTTATATAGTAGGAGAATCCTAAATAAGGTACAATTCTAATTGTAGTAGGGAATCTTATTATACAGCTGTCTAACCGCCTAGTACAAATCCGTTCCGGAATTTACGTCGTGATCTAGGGCCGCTGCAGGAATCTCGCTCTTTCTGTTATGAAACCATAACGATATTATCTTGAGGTAGGTCATACTTGGCCTCGATGTTCATTGAGCACTTCGATCTTTGAGTCTTGTACTCTGCCCTCGGGCTCGAGCCTGGTCCATTCCGAACTTGATCTCGAAGTGACCCTCGAGAACATGAAATCGGTCATGCCTGATTTTGACTCTATACAGATAATCCTCGCATTTCTTAGAGTAAGATGATAAGAAACAATCTGATCCTCGATCCTCCAATGCCTCGATCATGATGTCAATTCCGTGACGTCAGCGATAGAAGTGATTGAAAGGTCGCGTATGCATAGTTCCCAAGGTAATTAATTGAAGGCGGCTGATGGTCGGCAATTGGCTTCCCCAAACCGTTGAAGCGGCCGCTATAAATAGGTCACTTTCCCAACCTTTACAATCTTTACTTCACAAACCTTTCCCAAATCCTCACTAGTTTCTTCATCTTCTCTGAGTCCATCCTCTCTTCAACTTGCGCTTGTTATAACATCCACTTCTTCTAAGGAGAATATCCAGAACAGGCAAACCATACTCAGAAACGCACTCTGCGGAGGCTGTCCAATCACTTCTTCCAAAGCGGAGGGACCCTGTATAGAAGAACTCCTGATCTGTGTTGTTAAGGTGTGTTGACGCAAAGGAGGCTTCCAGATTTCTTGAGGAGATACATGCCGAAACTTGCGGACTACATAAGAACGGTTTTGTTCTAGCCAAAAGATACTCAAAGCTGGATATGACCATGGAAACGGATTGCATCAGGTACGTCCGAAAATGCCACCAATGCTAGGTACATGAAGACATGATAAAGGTACCGCCAAATAAGCTCAATGCAACAAGTGCACCTTGGCCTTTTGGTGCCTGGGGAATGGATGTCATCGGTCCGATCAAGCCCACCACTTCTAATGGGCACCATTTCATTTTAGTGGCTATTGACTATCTCACAAAATAGGTAGAGGCTGCATCTTACAAAGCTGTAACCAAGAAAGTCGTCGCAGATTTTGTCAAAGATCGTATTGTTTGCCGATTCGGGGTTCCCGAGTCCATTATCACTAATAATGCCGCCAATCTCAACAGTGATCTGATGAAAGCCATATGTGAAACCTTCAAAATCAAGCACAAAAACTCTACAGCATACAAGCCTCAAATGAATGGAGTTGTGGAAGCTGCTAACAAGAACATCAAGAAGATACTAAGGAAGATGGTAGAAAATCACAAATAATGGCATGAGAAGTTACCCTTTGCCCTATTGGGGTACCTCACTATGGTTCACACATCAACTGGGGAAACTTCTTATTTACTGGTTTATGGTACCGAATCTGTCATTCCAGCCGAAGTAGAAATTCCTTCTTTAAGGATCATACAAGAAGCCGAAATCAGTGATGCAGAATGGATAAGGAGCCGCTATGAGAAACTAGCCCTCATAGACAGAAAAAGAATGAATGCAGTATGTCAGGGTCAGTTTTATCAGAATAGAATGTCCAGAGCTTTCAACAAAAAGGTCAGACCAAGACAATTCGCACCGGGGCAGCTGGTGCTAAAGCGAATCTTCCCGCATCAGGATGAAGCCAAAGGGATATTTTCACCCAACTGTCAAGGTCCTTACATGGTTCACCGGGTGCTAACAGGAGGAGCACTCATACTCATAGAAATGGACGGAGAAGTTTGGCCAAAACCTATCAATTCGGATGCAGTCAAGAAATACTATGCTTAGATTGTTTGCATTCATTCATCTGATATAACTGAACTATGCTTGACCTGATTATCATTTAAGAGGGGATACGTAGGCATCCTTGTGGGTTTGGTTATATCTTAATTAAACTTTTATTTCCCCAAAACTAGAAATTGGGGAAGAATTTTGAGGAGGACCCTCAAAATTCCGCAACAAGTCCAGCCGATGCCATCATATGCCAGAAAGTTAGAAATCGATTAAGTAATTAGGGCAGAATTTTGAGAAGGATTCTCAAAATTCCAGAGTAGCCAACATATTTCATTGCATGCAGAATGGCCGAAGGATCAAACTGGGGAAATTTTTTGAGGATGACCCTCAAAATTCTAGTTCAAGGAAGCCGGAATGTCTCTAAAAGTGTTAAAGTCATTAGTTCATCTAATTTAATTGATATTATATACCACTATGTTTTCTAAAATAACTCTATTTCATTAATAAGTGCATATTTTAGAAAACTTTATTTCTATGGCCGCCAGGTGTTACTCAGGGTAACTCAAATAGGGCCTCCAAAATAGAGCAAAACAAAGCAAGCAAGACAAAGGCACGAACTAACCTCCTCCGCAAAACTCACGATTTTTTTTGAACGCAGGGACAAGGAATAACCACAAGTGTGTATGCCTTAAAACCATAATAACTGGACCGCCGAGCGCAAATATATCTCCAGCTAAGAAGTACTCTGCTCCTATTTGCTATTTGTCTACCGCATAAAGCTAAGCATTTCCTTCTCTTTGCACGAGACTAAGCCCTGTCTCAAATCTTTCATGAGGCTAAGCCTGCCTCCACACTTGCATAAGGCTAAGCATTGCCTCCTCTTTGCATGAGACTAAGCCATGTCTCAAATCTTGCATGAGGCTAAGCCCTGCCTCCACATTTGTATAAGTCTAAGCATCGCCTTCTCTTTGCATGAGTCTAAGCCCTATCTCTTGCATGAGGCTAAGCCCTGCCTCCACATTTGCACAAGGCTAAGCATTTCCTTCTCTATGCATGAGACTAAGCCCTGTCTCAAATCTTGCATGAGGCTAAGCCCTGCCTCGGCATTTGCTCAAGGATAAGTATTTCCTTATCTTTGCATGAGACTAAGCCATGTCTTAAATCTTGCATGAGGCTAAGCCCTGCCTCCATATTTGCATAAGGCTAAGCATTGCCTTTTCTTTGCATGAGAGTAAGCCCTGTCTCAAATCTTGCATGAGGCTAATCCTTGCCTCCATATTTGCATAAGGCTAAGCACTCCTTCTCTTTGAATGAGACTAAGCTCTATCTCGATCCTTGTATGAGGCTAAGCCCTGCCTCCATATTTGCATAAGGCTAAACATTGCCTTCTCTTGGCATGAGGCTAAGCCCTGCCTACGTATTTGCATAAGGCTAAGCATTTCCTTCTCTTTGCATGAGACTAAGCTCCATCTCAAATCTTGCACGAGGCTAAGCCCTGCCTCCCTAGCTGCATAAGGCTAAGCACTGCCTTCTCGTGAGACTAAGCTTTGTCTCCCTCTACATAACTATTGCTCTATTCTAAACTTTGCATTATCTACTTCTCTCGGGACTAAGCTCTGCCCCCAAACTTTTCACAAGGCTAAGCTTTGCCTTGTTATTACCTTTGGTACCATGCCTATACACTTCATGGGCTGATATATAGCCAACTTGTCCAAAGGCGTCATAGTCCGAGGGCATCATCCTCATAGCCTGCGGATCTCTCAAACTTGCATATCATTATTCAAAGGCATCATGGTTCGGATGAACTATTTTCATGTCCCGAGAACATCATTTCATGGCCTGCGAATCCCTTACCGTACAATTTATGGCCCGGTACATCATGGTCTAAGGACTTCATCCTCAACCGTCCAAAGACAATTCTCATGGTCTGAAGGGAATTTGCATCATGTTTAAATTTACGTAGAGATATATGCTTGTAGTGCATCCTTTATTTGTAGGTAACCCGACGAGCAACCATCATCCCTAACAGGAGCAATCCTGCTCCAGTTCCTTCATACTATTTCAAACCTGACCGCTCACCGTAACCATTTCACCTATTCGAAACCTTGTATCCATCCTTGTGATAACTCTATCGGTATACTTCGTCGGTGGATCCAGAACTACACACGGCCTGATTCCTATAAAACCAAGGATATGTAGGTATCTTGGAAACCAGAGTGCGGCCTATGTCTCTCAAATTACCCTATTCGGTCAAAATTGGCCATCATATCTTTACCCGATAACTCTTTCATCCTTCCCGGGTAAAGAGGGGAAGTTGTTGATACCCAATTTTTTCCTATATTATTTTTAAAAATACATATATATATTCAAAACAATGCAGGTGCATCAATCAATATTTTTCCATAATTGTTGCATTTTTAAAGGATTTTTAATTAATTTATCCTAGCATTTTTATTATATAAATAATTACTAATTGCATCACAAAGGGTTTTATAATAATTTTATTGCTTAATTTTTATCATTTATATTTATATCAAGCTTTAATTATCTTATGCATAACCCTATTTACATTTGTAGGCTATAATTGCAATAACTTTGTAATAATAGCTCATATGTGCATAATTACTTTATTTTACACGAAAATGACCTTTTATATTTTTATAATACTAAGTAATTATTTTTATGCATCAATAGCATTTTTATCATTTATTAGCTATTTTTACAAATTATTTTATCAAATTAATTGCGTATTTAACAAATAGCCTCTTTTAATTTGATTTAACTTTGGACCTGCCCAAATTATTACCCCAGCCCAATTAAATCATAACCCTGATCCAATACCCAATAACCCAATCTTTAAACCCGCCCAACCCCAGATCAAATCTTGGCCGTTGATCTCATAGATCAACGGTCTAGGATGTTATTACCATTTTTAATTACCCATAACCCCCCTAAACCCTATTCATTTCCCCATTCCGCCGCCCCTAAATCCCCTCTTCCTCTCTTGTCTCTCAACCTCTCCCTAACCCTAGCCCGCCGTCACCTAAACCCCCTTCAATCCATAGGGTTTCTCTTCGTTCTTAGGCCATATTCGGCCTCTTATCTCTATTGGTTGTTCGATTTCTTTGTTGTTTGATGGAATCTCAAGAGGATTCGAACAGACTTGGTTCAAATCCCTCAATCTTCTGATGAATCCGTATGTATTCACCATTTGTTTGTGAGTATTATCATTTTTGTATTTTCGTGTCTTCAAATCTCCGGTCTAAAACTCGATTTTTACACATTTGTTTATTTTTGCACAAACCTAACTATTTTTGGCTAAATAGGTTCAGATCTCTTTAGATCTGAAGTGATTGGAGTTTATTTAATCGTTTTCCTTTAAGATTCTTTCATTTTTACTGCTATTATCTACCGATTTCATTTTTTCTCTAAGAACTAAGGTTTCATCTTTTAAGTTTCTGCAAATGTTTTAAAATACTTAAAGGTTCAACTCTGGCCTTTCTTTTTTACTGTTCGACTAATTTCTTTGCTTGATGTTTCATCTCTGTGTTGTCACACCTACTCTTTCCGCTCCCGGCGAAGGTGCGAAGGGAGTTTTCTCCAATTAAAGGATAGTCGAAACGGGATTTATTTATTTGTTTCAGAGTCGCCACCTGGGAATTTCAAGGCGTCCCAAGTCACCAGTTTTAATCCCGAATCGAGGAGAACATGACTCTGTTTGTTATTCTGCGAACCAGAAATCCGAGTAAGGAATTCTATTAATTCGGGAGAAGGTGTTAGGCATTCCCGAATTCCGTGGTTCTAGCACGGTCGCTTAACCGTTATTGGCTTAATTATCTCGATTTGCTAAATATATTTTTCTTGCTATATGATTTTGTTACCGCCTTGGATTGTTTATAATTATAAACCCTTAAACGAATCACGCGTACGTATATTCGTGTTATATATATATATATATATATATATATATATTTCTTGAAACGAATCACGCGTACATATATTCATATTATATATTTATATAAACGTAAAGAATCGTGTCACGCATACGTGTACACAATAAGATTGATAATATTATTTTTTGTTTATTTTTATTATAAAAATAGACTTATGTTCGAAATTGTGCTTAAAATAAAATTAAGAACGTTCGTCGCTCTTGTATGATTAAATAGTGAACTGCACATCTCCGGTTATATGAAATTAATTTGACATTCTCCGAAGAACCCCTTTTTATTAAATGTTCGCTCGAAGTTGCGCGAACGCATAATCCGAATTGCTTTTAGAAATATAATCAGGTCACGCGAACGTATCCCCTATCACACAGAATATTCTTGATGGTAATATAAATTTTCGAACGTATCCCCTATCACACAGAATATTCTTGATGGTAATATAAATTTTCCTCAAATTGTTTATTACATCCATACATTTTTATGTGAAAGTCATGAGAAATCCCTATTTGAGATGCCTCTAAATTCCTTGAAAAGAATTCACAATTTATTAAGTGTTGACCACAAATTATATTTTTCGTGTGTGAATTATATTCCTCAAAACCATTCGAATTTAAAGAGTAAAAAAATAAATAAACAACGTGTGCTTAGTATTACCATTTTTATCGTAAATATAATATTTGTCTACCCAAAAAGCGAATTGCGTATAAAACTTAGGAAAAGAATTGATTTAATAAACGAAGTAATATTTTTTCGAAGAATTTTCATTGTTATATTTGGAGCGAACGCTATTTACATTCTTAAAATTGTTACAATTTATAAAACCTAATCTCCTTCTACATTACTTGTTTTTTTAATCCAATAGGTATGATTATGTTAATTCTGCTTATAATTGAGTTTGAGATAGACATAATCAAGCCAAGTTTTATTCTCAACCTATGCGAGCTATTTGCAAACAATACCTTTACACGTTGTAAAAATTGTTGACATTATCTTTTACCTTATTTTAAAAGAAATGAGTTAATCGCATTCCTAAAATAACTAGGCCATTGGTTATTAAGAAAAAGAGCTAATCTACCTGTTGACGTAATAAGATGATACTACATATAACATAAATATACATCTACACCATTCAATATTCCCACATTATAAACATAACGGATTATATCAATGCACCTTTCAACTATTGATTATACACATAACCATTATTACGCCATATATGAACAAAATACAATTAACATTATCTAGCCTTAAACAAAATCGGATATTTGACAAAATAGGCTAATAACATAGTTTTTTGATATTTCTACACTATTCTTTACTTAGCTAACAATATCACAAGATCGAATTAATGACCAACTTTCTACCATGTTCCCTATCTTGAACATAACTTTTACTTAATGAAATTCTGAAATAGATAACATTATTACAACGCTTATACGAACTTCAAAAGGGAATGATTAACTAATAGTCATCATGTTAAGCATACTACCATGTTAACTAACCGAAACAAAACTGAAATTTAAACTAATAGATTTAAACGAGTAAAAGACATAATTATAATTCCAAACTTCATTTATTTGGCAATGTTGAAGCTTTCCACAACATGAGTCTAAAATATATACCTGAAAATGAGGGTAAAAGTGGCAAATTTCAGCAGTAGCAGCAGCAACAAAATCAGCAGAAAATGCCAAATAACTCAGTAGATTTGAGCAAAACAACAAGTCCCGTGAAACCAAACGAACAGTAACAGAAATTTAAGAAGAATTTCAGATTAAAACCAAGCAATATCGACAAACAAATCCCGAACAGATTCAAGAAACAATGTTTCAGATTTTCTTTCTTTCTCTTCTATTTTTGTTCCAGATTCTTTCTTCTCTTTTTCTTTTTCTTTTTCTTAGTTATGTTTTTTCTTCTCTTCTCAATCCCGCTTTCAGATTCCTCTCTCTTGGTTTTTTTCTCTCCCTGTGTGTATATCCTTGTCTGTATATCTATCTAATTTTCAGATTCCTCTCTCTCTCTCTATCTGGTTCTTTTTTTTTTTTCAATCAGTCCCAACTCCCCTTCTTATATAACTTACTCCCCTAATGCTGCCCGGACCCCTTCTTTCTTTTAAAATTAGAAAATTCCACTAAAATTTTGCTTTATTACTTTAAATCTCATTAAGTAAAACCTTTCCTGATTTTCAGCCCTTCCACTTCCCTTGGTTTCCCATTATTACAATAAATTATAGCCATCAACATTCCACTATAACACACTAATACTTAACATATTATTCCTACTGTTTCTATCCCAGAAATACCCTGAAATCCTACTGTTATTACTGACCCAGACTAAAAACTGCCCAAACCTTAAAAATTGTTTAAACTAATCTGCCTAACATCAAACAGCTATTATATCCTCACAGATTGTGCTTAAACAAAGAAATGCAATCTATGATTGAGACAGTATACCACATTTCTAATAACTGATTGACAAGAATTGAATTCAAACATAGAATTCATAGACTGAACATTGAACTTGAATAAAACATACTAACTTTACACAGAACCTGCAGGATCATTTCGACTGAAATTCAAAACTGAACTAAGATCAACAAATGCAGGGGGCATTGTCAGTATTGACACTGCCTGAAACTGACTGCTCAGAAACCAACACACACATGTTTGACAAACTTTCTGACTTATCAAACAAGAACCAACTGATTACAACAAAATGATAATAATCAATCCAAAACAGATAAACAGGTTGTTACAATCAGTATTAATGGAAATAAGAATTTACAAAACAACTAATCGACGAACTTAATTGAGTCGATTATACATATTGTAAACAATCATAACAGACAGAGACAATGCTATAATTCGATCACATAAACGGGTATGAGGCAGAATCACAGAATTAAATAAACAAATATGAAAATTACACAGGCTACTGAAACAAGCAACAATATACACATAGGATACAAAAGAAGTCAGAAGAATACCTCTGAATCTTCAAATTTATACGGACAAAAGCTTAACTTTGAATTCGGACCTTTTTTGAGGTTGAACAGACTTTATTCGAAGTATTCTCAATTGAGAATACCTCGATTAAAGTCTCTTAGACCTCAATCCCTCATTTAATTGGACAGATTCCACGAGCTGGCATTTTAGGGTTTCATTTTTCTCAGATTTAGGGTTCGACCAAATCTGGGCAGATTCGAAGGGAACCAAAGATGACTTAGGGGTGAGGGAGGCCTAGGGGTCATTGGGTGTGAATTTGAGACAGATCTGGGTGAGTTCATGTTTGGCTCGAATCTTCAAATGAAGATTCGAGAAGCTCTGAGGTGATTCGAGCCAAACAAACAACAGATCCATAACGAGGCAGGTTAGGGGGTGCTATGATGTTGATTTGGAAACCATCGGAGACGGTTGGGTTTGGATCTGAGTTTGGCTCGAATCTTCAAATGAAGATTCGAGAAATTCCAGGAGGATTCGAGCTTAGTGGCTACCAGATTTGGATAGAGGATGGTCAGGGGGTTCAGGGGTGTTAAGGTGGTGACCGGCGGCATTGTTGCCGCCGGGTTTCAGGCGATGGGGAGTTAGGGCGTCTAGGGTTAGAGGTATCGTCTTCAAAGACGATGATGAACAGGAGAGGGGGGGGGGTTTCTTGAGTTAGGGGGCCGGGGTATGGATTTAGGCTTTTATAGGGGTGGGGTGGATTGATAATGACCGTCAGATCAAACATGATCCACGGTCAGGATCAGTTCATTTAACCAAACGATGTCGTTTGGTTTAATGTTGGGGTCGGGCTGAATTGGGGCAATGGGTCGGGTAGGGGTTACGGGTAAGGGTGTGGAATATCAGCCGTTGGATTGATTTAATCCAACGGCCCTTGATGAAATATGACCAAACGTCATCGTTTGGTTTACTCCTGAGTTGGACCGGACCTGGGCTATTTGTATTGGGCTGTGGGGTGGGGGGTAAATTTTATTTGGGCCTGGATTTCAGTCCAGGTCCGATTTTTCAACTTTAAAACTTATTTTCTATTTTCTCAAAAAATTAAACAAAAATTAAAAATCAATAAAAGAAAATTACACACATATTATTTAATGCCTGAAATAATAAAATCGACACAATGACAAGAAACAACTATGCACATTTTGTGATTTCCCATTTATGCCGAATATTATAATCAACTCCTAAATGTATGTATTTTGTTTGTATTTTTTCATTTTTATAAAACCCATGATTAAAATGCGATATTACCTCCTAAATGCATATGCATCTGCATTACCACTTTTATTTTTTTATTTTTCCTTAATTAGGATAAAAATGAACATGCACAGATGAAATGACCCGAAAATTCAACAATTGCACACAAAGAAAACAATTATTTGTAATTTCTTTTGGAGTAGTTCTTGTGAGGCAAAAATCACATGCTCACAGCTGCCCCTCTTTGTGCGGAAACTCGAAGAGTTTTCGTGCAAAGATAAAAGTGAGCGGATACGAGCGATTTTTGCCTGTTTGAATACTCCGTGTGAAGCATTTTTTTAGATTTGACCGAACCTCTGCTTCAAAGGTTTCCTACATATCCTTGGCTATAAAGGAATCAGGTCAATGTAGTTCGGGAAGTTTTGGTAGCTGGGACTACCATGGGACTGTGATGTTACTGCTGTTTTGTGCTGCTTTTACTGCTTGCTGACCTCCTTATTACACCCTGCTTTAAAGGAAAAACAAAAAGCTAAACTAGACTAAGGAATATGAGTTACAAAATCTTATCTATATCATGCCCTTGCGTTTCTTGTTGCTTTGATGTCTTGGTGACTCTCGGTCATCCTTTACTTCTGACTTGTTCCGCATTTCCTTTCATTATGTCTCGTATTTTCTTTCTCTGTTTGGGACTCTTGTTGTGTCCTGCTGGGGATTTGGTTGGACTCCTCTGCTTTATTGACTCTAAGTGTGCTCCTTTCTTATATGGGCGGGCTTTTGACTTTAACCCGTAATGTCAAAATAAACTGCCATTCTATTCTTCAAGGGGGCACCTGATTGCTTGATACTTCAATTGTATTCCCTTATTCTCCAGGTGGGCACCTGATTGCTGACATTCCAACTTCTCTTCCTTGTTCTCCAGGTGGACGCCTGATTTCTTCTATTTCCCTTACTTCTTCCTTGTTCTCCAGGTGGACGCCTGATTGCTAATTCTTCCATTGTTCTTCCTTGTTCTCCAGGTGGACGCCTGATTGCTAATTCTTCCATTGTTCATCCTTGTTCTCCAGGTGGACGCCTGATTGCCAATACTTCTTCTGCTCTTCCTCGTTCTCCAGGTGGACGCCTGATTGCTATTTCCTTTCTTCATCCTTGTTCTCCAGGTGGACGCCTGATTGCCATTTCAATTCTTCATCCTTGTTCTCCAGGTGGACGCCTGATTGCTAATTCCTTTCTTCATTCTTGTTCTCCAGGTGGACGCCTGATTGCTAATTCTTTTCTTCATCCTTGTTCTCCAGGTGGACGCCTGATTGCTATTTCCTTTCCTCATCCTTGTTCTCCAGGTGGACGCCTGATTGCTATTTCCTTTCCTCATCCTTGTTCTCCAGGTGGACGCCTGATTGCTATTTCCTTTCTTCATCCTTGTTCTCCAGGTGGACGCCTGATTGCTATTTCTTTTCTTCATCCTTGTCCTCCAGGTGGACGCCTGATTGCCATTGTTCTTCCTTGTTCTCCAGGTGGACGCCTGATTGCCAATACTTCTTTCCTCATCCTTGTTCTCCAGGTGGACGCCTGATTACTATTTCCTTTCTTCATCCTTGTTCTCCAGGTGGACGCCTGATTGCTATTTCTTTTCTTCATCCTTGTTCTCCAGGTGGATGCCTGATTGCTATTTCTTTTCTTCATCCTTGTTCTCCAGGTGGACGCCTGATTGCTATTTCCTTTCCTCATCCTTGTTCTCCAGGTGGACGCCTGATTGCTATTTCCTTTCTTCATCCTTGTTCTCCAGGTGGACGCCTGATTGCTATTTCTTTTCTTCATCCTTGTTCTCCAGGTGGACGCCTGATTGCTATTTCCTTTCCTCATCTTTGTTCTTCAGGTGGACGCCTGATTGCTATTTCTTCTCTTCATCCTTGTTCTCCAGGTGGACGCCTGATTGCTGTTTCCTTTCTTCATCCTTGTTCTCCAGGTGGACGCCTGATTGCTATTTCCTATCCTCATCCTTGTTCTCCAGGTGGACGCCTGATTGCTATTTCCTTTCTTCATCCTTGTTCTCCAGGTGGACGCCTGATTGCTATTTCCTTTCTTCATCCTTGTTCTCTAGGTGGACGCCTGATTGCTATTTCCTTTCTTCATCCTTGTTCTCCAGGTGGACGCCTGATTGCTATTTTAATTCTTTATCCTTGTTCTCCAGGTGGACGCCTGATTGCTATTTCCTTTCCTCATCCTTGTTCTGCAGGTGGACGCCTGATTGCCATTTCCTTTCTTCATCCTTATTCTTCAGGTGGACGCCTGATTGCCATTGTTCTTCCTTGTTCTCCAGGTGGACGCCTGATTGCCAATACTTCTTTCCTCATCCTTGTTCTCCAGGTGGACGCCTGATTGCTATTTCCTTTCTTCATCCTTGTTCTCCAGGTGGACGCCTGATTGCTATTTCTTTTCTTCATCCTTATTCTCCAGGTGGACGCCTGATTGCTGTTTCCTTTCTTCATCCTTGTTCTCCAGGTGGACGCCTGATTGCCATTTCCTTTCCTCATCCTTGTTCTCCAGGTGGACGCCTGATGGCTATTTCCTTTCTTCATCCTTGTTCTTCAGGTGGACGCCTGATTGCTATTTCTTTTCTTCATCCTTGTTCTCCAGGTGGACGCCTGATTGCTATTTCCTTTCCTCATTCTTGTTCTCCAGGTGGATGCCTGATTGCTATTTCCTTCACCAGGTGTTTCCTGACACAACTGTTGTTTTTGCCCCTGTTTCAAATCAAAGAAAATTTCGTCAGCTTAAAGTAGGGTGGTCAGTTGTGGCATTCTTGCTGCGGGTGGGGTTTCTCTTTGTCTTGTTTTACTGCCTTGGAGCGGTTGAAAAGACAGTTTTGTCTTTGTAATTGCTCCTTAACTATAGGATCCTCAACTGTTGTTTTCACTTCAAACCCTTTCAACTGTAATCATATGTCTCTCCTGACATTGCTGAATCACTTTCTTGGATTCAACTTTTCTTACACCCATATCTTATTTTTATCCTATTACTTCCTGCCCATCATGGCCGTATTTTTCCTTATGCAATCTTGAATCTTGGTAGTATACCTTGACATTCCTTCTTATTTGGTTTGGAACAAAACTTACCTCAAAAGCTTTAGAAGAGTAAGATTATTAGTGACGAAAACATAACGATTTTCGACAATCTAGAATGAAAAGAAAAATCCAAATTTGGATGACTGTTGGAGAAGGAATAAAGAACTTATCTGATTGGAGTCACTGACATCAATGATCAGGGTATGCATTTTGGATTAATCAACCCGGTCTTTTTAACCAATCTCTTTTTCAATTGTTTTTGTTTTCCCAAAATTTCCATAACCCAATTTTACTTTTGCCAATTTACAAACCTTGTTCGACTTGCAGTATCTAAAAGAGTTTTCACCGACAAACCTTTCTCATTTGTTCATTTCTTAATTCCTTTTCGCCTTATGGTGCCTGCGAAGGTTTTCACCAATAAGACTCTCTCATTTTTCTTTCTCTCAACTTCTGTCGTCTCATGGTGCCCTTGAGGGTTTTCACCTATGAGACTCTCTCATTTTCATTACTTCTTCTTGTTTGGACCAGAGTGTTATGAATCATCTTCATTTGTTTGACTCGGCGTTGTTTCTAAGATTGGTCGAAAGGTCTTTTGGTATGTGGTTGGAATGGAAAGGTATCAAAAGTTAAACAATGTTGATAGGGTTTTTTTAAAAATTACAACCCTTGGAATCATTTTTCTTATTTGCCAATACAATTCCTGCCCCAGTTTCTTGATTGGGGTCCTTGATGTTTCCTTTTGAGCACATTATGCATATTATGCATATTATGCACCCTATGACCGAGCCATGAGGCGCCTACGTATCCTCTTTGAGGAATCAGGTCAAACGTAGTTCACTCCATAATAGTGATTTTCTACTCTTTTTTTATATATATTTTTTTTATTTGATTTTCATTGATTCCAAGAGAGGGTAAGAAAGAAACGAATGTGGCTCAAAGGGGAAACAAAGGGTACAGTGTTTGGATAGCAGAATAAATTGCCTTTGTCATTCCAATCTTCGAAATAATGCCGAATACAAACATTTAATAACTTATACCAAGGAAAAATCATGCATAATATCTCTTTACCGCATCAGAATTGATAGTCATGTCTATGCATTTTCCTTCAATATCTGTTAAACGTAATGCACCATTGGATAATACTCTGGTCACAATGAATGGTCCTTGCCAATTCGGGGCAAATTTGCCCTTTGCTTCAGCCTGATGTGGAAGAATACGTTTCAGCACATGTTGACCCACTTCAAACTTTCGGGGACGCACCTTTTTGTTGTATGCCCTTGCTATTCTTCTTTGATATAATTGGCCATGACATACTGCTGCCAATCGTTTTTCATCAATCAAGTTTAACTGTTCCAGACGGGTTTTAATCCATTCATCATCATCAATCTTAGCTTCGGCGATGATCCGAAGGGAAAGAATTTCAACTTCTGCAGGAATTACTGCCTCAATGCCATATACCAACAAATAAGGAGTTGCTCCTACTGAAGTGCGAACAGTAGTGCGATATCCCAACAACGCAAATGGTAATTTTTCGTGCCATTGTCTTGAACCTTCTACTATTTTCCGAAGTATCTTCTTTATGTTTTTGTTGGCTGCCTCGACTGCTCCATTCGCCTTGGGCCGATATGGGGTAGAGTTGCGATGTATAATCTTAAACTGTTGACATACTTCCCTCATTAGGTTACTGTTAAGATTAGCACCGTTATCTGTGATGATCACCTTTGGGATTCCAAATCGACATATGATATTTGAGTGAACAAAATCGACCACAGCTTTCTTGGACACTGATTTGAATGTTTTGGCCTCAACCCATTTGGTAAAATAATCAATGGCTACCAGAATAAACCTGTGCCCATTGGATGCTGCCGGCTCAATTGGCCCAATCACATCCATGCCCCAGGCGACGAAGGGCCATGGTGCCGACATTGTATGCAACCCAGATGGTGGAGAATGAATCAAATCCCCGTGTATCTGGCATTGATGACACTTGCGCACAAAACTGATACAATCTCGCTCCATGGTAAGCCAATAGTAACCGGCTCGGAGAATTTTCTTTGCCAACACATATCCACTCATGTGGGGTCCGCAAACTCCCGCATGTACTTCAGACATGACAGCCGTAGCTTGTCTGGCATCTATGCATCTTAACAATCCAAGGTCTGGTGTTCTTTTATACAAAACTCCTCCGCTTAAGAAGAATCCATTTGCCAATAGCCTAATGGTTCTCTTTTGATCCCCTGTGGCTTGTGCTGGATATATCCCCATTTTGACATACTCTTTGATGTCGTGGAACCATGGTTCCCCGTCAAATTCCTCCTCAACCATATTGCAGTAAGCGTGCTGATCGTGGACTTGAATATGCAGTGGATCCACATAAGCTTTGTCCGGATGGTGCAACATTGATGCCAGGGTAGCCAATGCATCGGCAACCTCATTATGGATCCTTGGAATATGCCGGAACTCCACTGATTGAAACCGCTGACAAAGATCATGTAGACATTGTCGGTATGGTATGAGCTTCAAGTCTCGGGTTTCCCATTCTCCTTGAATTTGATGTACCAGAAGATCCGAATCTCCCATGACTAAGATTTCCCGGATACCCATGTCTGCGGCTAGCCTTAACCCCAAAATACAAGCTTCATATTCAGCCATATTATTGGTGCAATAAAATCGAAGTTGAGCCGTAACAGGATAGTGATGCCCGGTCTCAGAAATAATTACAGCTCCTATCCCGACTCCTTTCATGTTAGCGGCCCCATCAAAGAAAAGTTTCCAGCCAGGTTTTTCAATCTGCTCCATCTCACCGATATGCATTAGTTCTTCATTGGGAAAATAGGTTTTCAATGGCTCGTACTCCTCGTCGATCGGGTTTTCGGCTAAATGATCGGCCAATGCTTGGGCTTTCATTGCAGTCCGAGTCACATAGATGATGTCAAATTCTGTGAGCAATATCTGCCACTTTGCAAGTCTCCCTGTTGGCATAGGCTTTTGAAAAATATATTTCAACGGATCCAGACGCGAAATGAGGTAAGTAGTGTAGGATGACAAATAGTGTTTCAATTTCTGAGCTACCCAAGTTAGGGCGCAATATGTCTTTTCCAGATGAGTATACTTAACCTCATAAGCTGTGAATTTCTTGCTAAGGTAGTAGATGGCCTGTTCTTTTCTGCCGGTGAGGTCATGTTGCCCCAATACACAACCAAAGGAATTCTCTAAGACTGTCAAGTAAAGAATCAAAGGTCTTCCTGGCTCTGGCAGAACCAGCGCGGGTGGGTTTGACAAGTATCCTTTTATCTTATCAAATGCTTCTTGACACTCATCAGTCCACTCGACCGCAGCATCTTTTTTCAACAATTTGAAAATAGGCTCGCAGGTTGCCGTGAGCTGAGCAATGAACCTGCTGATGTAATTCAACCTCCCTAATAAACTCATTACTTCAGTTTTGTTCCTTGGAGGTGGCAATTCTTGGATGGCTTTGATCTTTGATGGGTCTAGCTCGATGCCTCGCCGACTGACTATGAATCCCAACAGCTTTCCAGATGGAACACCAAATGCGTACTTGGCAGGGTTAAGCTTGAGGTTGTACTTGCGAAGTCTCAAGAAGAATTTCCTCAAATCACCAACGTGGTCGGCTTGATGCTTTGATTTTATGATCATATCGTCCACGTATACCTCAATCTCCTTATGTATCATATCATGAAACACCGTGGTCATTGCTCTCATGTATGTTGCCCCGACGTTCTTCAAACCGAATGGCATTACCCGGTAGCAATAAGTTCCCCATGGTGTGATGAATGTCGTCTTCTCCGCATCTTCTTCATCCATTAGAATTTGATGATACCCGGCATAACAATCCACAAAAGATCCTATCTCATGCTTGGCACAATTATCGATCAAAATATGGATATTAGGTAATGGGAAATTATCCTTCGGACTTGCTTTGTTGAGATTGCGATAATCGACACATACTCTGATCTTGCCGTCTTTCTTTGGCACAGGAATGATATTAGCCAACCAAACAGGATATCGAGTGACTCGAATGACCTTTGCCTCTAACTGTTTGGTGATTTCTTCTTTAATTCTCACACTCATATCAGGCTTGAACTTTCTCAATTTTTGCTTGACAGGAGGCACCATTGGATCAGTGGGCAATTTGTGAACCACTAAATCAGTGCTCAAACCTGGCATGTCGTCATACGACCATGCAAAAACATCTTTGAATTCTATGAGTGCTTTAATCAACTCTTCTCGGATCTTTGGTTTGAGATGGACACTTATTTTAGTTTCTCGAATATTATTCGTGTCCCCTATGTTGATGTCTTCAGTATCACTCAGGTTAGGTTTGGTTTTTTCCTCAAAATGAATTAACTCTTTACTAATATCTTCGAAAGCCTCATCCTCATCATATTCTGATTCACAATCACAATATACTTCTTGAATTATTATTTTGGAATCAGATTGATTTTTAAGACTGGGCTGAGGATTCCTCATGCATGCCATATCACTAGAGCCAGCGTAAAAAGAACTGTACAAAAAAAGAAGAAAAGAAAAGAAAAATATCAGGAATGATAATGAAAGGGAAATTGTATTTTATTGGATGATGAAAGATAACAAGGTTCGCAAACTGTAAGATAAACATTGGGATTACAACCCTGAGGTAACCCAAACAAACTAAAGGAAAATCAAAATAAACTACCAAGACCCCTTTCGAATGGGGAGAGGAGTGGCTTTCCAATTATTAAGCCTTGTCTCTGGCCCGACGAATTGCACTTCTGCGTCGCTAGAACCTTCACTGCTTTCCACCATATTCACATCGTCAAACAATTTCTCGAATCTTTCAATTAATTCTTTCTCAGGATTGACCAAGGATTTAGGAATTGTTGTTATCGGGTGATTTTTAGCACCGATCTTGATAAAAAACTTTGATAGATGTGGGACTGGTTTTGGGAGAACCCATGCCTTTTGTATCTGCTTTCTGGCCTTTCTCACGTCTGTGACAGTGGGTATGAATCCCAAACCAAATGTTCCCCAGTTCTCGGGGAGAGATACTGGTTGTATAATTCCTTGCAAAGATGAGCCCAAACCTTTGCCGGGTTTAAAACCATTTTTTAACATTTCATAGGCTACCATGACTGATGCATAGGTTATCTTTGGATTCGGAAGGTACTTCCCCTCTGGAATTTTCTCTACCGACACTGTGTCGGACACTTGGTAAACCCATGGTCCCTGGTCATTTTCTATTCCCTCGACTGGTACAATGGCACCGCTGTGAGCATTTAAACTGTCTTCCCCATGCACAACTATTTCCTGTTTATCCCATTCAAACTTGACTACCTGGTGTAGTGTTGACGGGACTGCTTTAGCAGCATGGATCCATGGTCGACCCAACAGCAAATTATAGGAAACAGTTATGTCCATCACTTGAAACTCCATTGTGAATTCAACTGGCCCTATTGTCAGCTCCAGCACTATGTCGCCAAATGAATCTCTGCTTCCACCGTCAAACCCCCGTACGCAAATACTATTCTTCTGGATCCTCTCCTCTTTGATTTTCAACTTGCCCAGAGTGGAGAGAGGGCAGATATTTGCGCTTGACCCGTTGTCAACCAATACCCGGGTTACTACAGAATTTTCACATTTCAATGTGAGGTAAAGAGCTCTATTGTGCTCAGTACCTTCCATAGGCAGTTCATCATCAGAAAATGTGATTTTGTTTGCCTCAAAGATTCTGTTGGCTATTTTTCCCAAATGATTCATGGAGATCTTATCAGGAACGTGTGCCTCATTCAGGATTTTCATCAAAGCTTGATGGTGCTCCTCTGAATGGATCAGTAATGACAATAATGAAATTTGAGCGGGCATCTTTTTCAATTGATCCACAACAGAATAGTCATGGAGCTTCATTTTTCTCAAAAATTCTTTCGCTTCTTCTTCCGTCACAGCTTTCTTTATTAGTATTGGATTTTTAGTTTTTCTTAACTCCTCGGGAGTGAAACATCTTCCCGAACGAGTCAAGCCTTGCACCTCACAGACTTCTTCCTTGACTTCTTTTCCTTTGTACATTACCGTCACCCGTTCATAGTTCCATGGAATGGCCTTGTTGTTGATCACTGGTAACTGGGTTACCAGCTTGATAATAACCCGCTCTATACGGGCTCCTTCCACGACTACAATGGGTTTGCTGGCGACCCATGGTACAATCACTTTTAATCCTTCCTGCTTTGTAGCAACTTTGCTTGAAGATCCCTTCTCAAATACCACAGATGGTTCATCACCATTTTTGTTTTGCTCAGGCACCAGCTTCTCCTCTGTTAACTGCTTAACTGGCTTGGTTTCATGAGACCTAATCATCATGACGATTTGCGATAGCTTCTTTGTTTCCCCATCAGCCCATACTATTTCTATCATATTGGCCTCCTAATGGGCTGGCATTGGATTTTTGTTGATATTAGGAGCTTCGGGGGTTTGAACTTCAATTTTGTTAGTATCAATCAGCTCTTGTATTGCATTCTTCAAATGCCAGCATTTTTCTGCATCATGGCCTGGTGTACCAGAACAATACTCACAGCTTATGGTGTAGTCCAGATTCTTTGGAGGAGGATTGGGCAGCTTGGATTGTATCGGCCTTAGCATGTCTAGCTGTCTCAACCTGTGGAACAGACTAGTGTAGGATTCACCCAATGGAGTGAAGGTTTTCTTTTTCTGCCCCCTTTCACCCCTGAATGCTTGACTAGGCCTGAAACCTGGTTCGGGGTAGGCTCGTGGGTAAGTACTTGGTATGACAGGGGCACGCCAATGAGCGTGAGCAGGTGGTTGATTGTATGCTTGTGCATGATTGATGGAAAAATGAGGTTCCGACGGGTGATAGTAGTGTTGGGGTGAATTGTGGTGGTAAGTTGATTGGTGGGATCGATGTTGATTTTAGTAATGAGGTGAACCTCCGGATCCTGACCAAGTTCCTGAATCCACCACCGCTACTTCCTCCCTTTTCATTCTTCCGATTCCTCCTACCCCGCCTTGAATAGCTTGAGTAGTCTCCTTAATAGCCGAATAACTCATGATTTTATTTGTCTTGAGGCCTTCTTCCACCATACCTCCCATTTTCACTACTTCGTTGAATGATTTTCCTACCGCTGAAACCAAATGGGCATAGTAAGTTGGCTCCAGGGTTTGTAGGAAGTAGTCTACCATTTCTCTTTCCTTCATAGGAGGATCCACCCTTGCTGCCTGTTCCCTCCACCGGAAACCATACTCTCTAAAACTTTCATTGTGCTTTTTCTCAAATTTTGTCAAAGATAGTCGATCTGGGATGATTTCCAGATTGTATTGGAAGTGATAAGCAAATGCATGTGCTAGGTCATCCCAGGTGTACCATTTCCCATGGTCCTGGCGTGTATACCACTCTAAAGCTGATCCGCTCAAACTTTGACTGAAGTAAGCCATCAATAATTCGTCTCTTCCCCCAGCTCCTCGCATCTTGCTGCAGAATCCTCTCAAGTGGGCTACTGGATCGCCGTGCCCGTTATATAGGTCAAATTTGGGCATCTTGAAACCAACTGGCAATTGCACATTTGGGAATAAGCATAAATCCTTGTAGGCCACACTGACCTGTCCTCCTAACCCTCGCATGTCTCGGAACGATTGTTCTAGGCTTTTGACCTTTCTGAACATCTCTTCTTGTTCAACATTTTTGGCTGGCTTGTCAATTTCTGTTGGGAGGTCAAAACGAGGAGTAGTTGAATGGATTTCAGAGGCTTTGAAGGTGGGTTCCGGGGGGTAGTATTGATTGTCCTGGGCCTGGAGTATAGGATCACTAGGAGATTTGTGGAATGTAGCCGGGGGAGGTGCTACGAAGACAGGAGTCACTGGTGGAGGATGGTATGGAACTGGTTTCGGAGGTAGAGACTGCGGTGTCTGAGAGGTGGTGGCTCGGTAGTGGGGGAAATTTGGGGATAGTTCAGTGGTAAGATTATCCTGAGCTTGGGCTAGTGATAGAGCAGGGTTAGCTGGGTAAGATGGGGGTGATTGCCCTGTAGACCAGGCTCGGTACATCTCAGCCATTTGCTGCTTGAGTTTAAGCATTTCTTCTTTCATTTTGCCAACGTCCATCTCTTCTATCTCAATACCTGTGTCGACATCCGGAATAGAAATACTTTCGGGTATCGGTCCTTTTGATCTGGTGTGATAATGATAATGTGCCAGTATCTCTTAGAAAAACTAACTGCTTGAATTCTGGAAATGAGCAAACTTGTTAGTTTTGAGAGTTTAACACATATATAATTACACGTTGAGATGCAATGTTCCTAGACAAATAACCCTTTTCTATTATGCATTTGCTCGGCTGCTTGTGTCATCCCAGCTTTCTTGAATTTTTTATTGTTACTCACTCTCAATTTATTTATTATTTTTTATGATTGTGGTTGAATCTTATAGAGATTGCCTACGTATCATGCCCCCGCATGAATCAGACCTAGCGTAGTTCGGACGTAAAGCAATTGTCAACACTTTTATTTATTTTACAAAGATGGAACAGACATTACATTTGAAAAAACATTATAAAATGGTTTAAAACTCGACACAAACCCAAATAAAAAAAAAGACATAACTCTCAATAGTTGTGAACATGATCCACTCCCCACTTTTGTTTTCAATCATTGGATCATCTGCTCATGGTGGGGCTTGACCTGGATGACCTCCCAGCGTACGATACATTCTTTCTAACTCCATTGCCAGATGACGGGCAAAAATAGGTGCGTGCTCTATAAATCTTTCATAATCCATCCCTTGGCAGTTTACATAACTTTGAGAGGTGTAAACCGCTAAATCATGGATTTGTGCCCTGAAATCTTGGAGACGTTGGTCTTGATTTTGCAGTTGCTGTTGGCGAGTGGTGGCTATATCTCTGATACGGTCTTCACGATCTAAAGTTGACTCTAATTGAGCTCGGAGTCTGGCCTGATCGAGTCTTGCCTGTGCTCTTTCTCTGTCGATGTCTGCATGTTGATGTTCTCTGTTGTATCTTCTCGCTTCTTCCAGTTGTGCATGAAGTTGGGCTTCTGAATGTATCCAACGGTGTTTCTCCTTCTTAAATTGTGCCCTGTCTTCTTCGGATTGCCTTACTTGGCGTTCCTTATTAGATCTGGCCTCTTCATTTAATTGTTGGATTCTTTCTTTAGCTTTGCTCAACGCCTTTTCGGTTTTTGCAAAAATGGAATCATAATCTTGCATTTTTTCAAAAAGATTGGCAATGATTTTTTGATCCTTCCAACTCCTCATTGGTGTTTCAGAAGCTTTCTTCATTTTTTGAAATTGAGTGTGAAGATTTTTATTCTCACAAGCCAGACTCTTCTTCTCGCCTTCTGCTTCTTGTGCTTGCAAATCTTTCTCCAAACTGAGGCTCCTCAAATTTTCTTTTAAGGCATGGATGGTTGCTTTATACCCCTTTTCCTTTTCTCCCCAAATCAACCGCTCTTGGATTTTATCATTAAAGGTTTGAACATGGGGTCTTTTTGTTGGCCTTCTTAGATCGGGTTCTGGTGCATCACCCACGCCGGACCGTTTCTCAAACCACCTTGCATATCTTGGATTTATCTCGCCCTTTGTAGTGTCTGGAACCTGAGTATCACTTTTCAAGTATCGACATCCATTCCACATCTGCTGAATTAAAGCCTCGGGAAGAGTGGCTTCAGAGTGTAACTCGATTACTTGCATACTCAAATCTTCATCATCGGGAACTACTTGGTATCTCCCTAGTTGTATCAGAACTCTCTGTGGCGCATATGGCTGGATGCTTCTTAATCCCAATAGTAACAAATAACTATTCGAGGTTGACATGTGTATCACTTCCCTTATCGGGAGCCATCCCAAAGTCCACTCAATTTGATTTGCTGTTAAAGATCTTAGATGAGATACCCAGGCTTAGACCCCTTCTGGAGACTTATAATCCTTTGTTCTTTCTTCATAACTCTCGATGAAATTATCATGGCTTGGACCATACTGTATGAACTTAGGGTGATGTTGGAGATGTTCAATCATCCACATTTGCAACAAAATTTTGCACCCTTCGAAGATCTTTACCTCCGATTTACATAAGGTCAATGCCCGATAAATGTCTGAGAGAATGATCGGGGCAAGGGTGTGATTTTCCTTGGTAATGAGGACCTGTACGACTTTCGCTGTGCGAATATCAATTGTTCGTTCTTTGTTTGGGAAGACCATGATTCCTAGAAAAGCCACCATGAAAGCGAAGCGACGGTGAATCTGCTAGGTGTCTCTGTTTTGCTTGTTAGTAAGGCCCTTCTCATGAATTTCAAATCCATCTGACTTTCCGAACCTTGAATATAGGAAGTTGAAAGAACAACACCCGTTGATAACATTGCTTTTTCTGATTTGATTACTGATGTTCAGAAGCCCAAAGAATCGATGCACTGAGGGAGCTTTTGGGAATATAAGACTTTGGTTTCTTAAATCTCCGTCAAAACCGGCATATCCAGCTATTTCTTCTAATGTAGGAGTAAGCTCGAAATCAGAGAAGCGAAAGACATTGTGAACGGGGTCCCAAAAAGTTACTAACGCCGCAATCAAGTCATCACGTGGTTTAACTTTCATAATATCTGTGAGAGTCCCCAAATGCTTAACGACCCATTTTTGACCATTTTCTCCTAACTCATGCCACCACACCTGAAGCTGAAATAGAAATTCATCTACATTTGAGGATGGTGGGTTTTGGGTGGTGCTCATTTTGTATCTGCGATCCATTTTAATAAAATCAAGACTTATTTTGAAAACAGACACTCATATTTTTTTTATTTAATTAACACTTCTTTTTTTTTTCAAAACTTAAAACTATTTTTGGGAATTTTCTAAAACAACCCATTTTATTCCTCGGCTCTCACAATGATTTTTTTTTTTCAATTAAGCTGGTCAACAAGCAAATACGAGGCAAATGAATGCACAAGTAGCAAGTATGATGCATCAGGATGGTCTTTTCATTTCGGGTTCACCTGTCCTAGACAGACCCAACCCCTGTGTTGAGTCTCCAAGGACAAATGTACATGATGCAAATAGACGTTCCTACTAGGGATCCGGTACATGGCTGAGTTATTCTAAGTGAAAAATCTAAGGCAGATTGTTCTAGACCTGGCTTACCCAAACGGACAATTTGAGCCGAAGTGGGGGCAACGTACCGGGAGCACGAAAGTCTACCTGGCCTAGTTACTTGTCCCAACTTCGTCTTATTTGGTATGACTTTAACAGAAAGGTGGGCCACGCGCACGTGTGCACCATAAATTCAGAAGACTCAGAAAGAAGGGGGGTTTCGTAGCAGCTTTATATACACAATTCAGATAATATTAAAGCGATAAAAGTGTCATTTAGCACATTGGGCATATATCATGTAAAAATCAGATAATAAATAAAGCTAACTATAACAGTTATTTTAAGCTCGAATTCTTAAACCCTGAACCAGTGGTTCTGACTTTTATCCCCAGCAGAGTCGCCAGAGCTGTCACACCTATTCTTTCTGCCCCCCAGCGAGGGTGCGAAGGGAGTTTTCTCCAATTAAAGGACAGTCGAAACGGGATTTGTTTATTTGTTTCAGAGTCGCCACCTGGGAATTTCAAGGCGTCCCAAGTCACCAGTTTTAATCCCGAATCGAGGAGAACATGACTCTGTTTGTTATTCTGCGAACCAGAAATCCGAGTAAGGAATTCTGTTAATTCGGGAGAAGGTGTTAGGCATTCCCGAATTCCGTGGTTCTAGCACGGTCGCTTAACCGTTATTGGCTTAATTATCTCGATTTGCTAAATATATTTTTCTTGCTATATGATTTTGTTACTGCCTTGGATTGTTTATAATTATAAACCCTTAAACGAATCACGCGTACGTATATTCGTGTTATATATATATATATATATATATATATTATATATATATTTTTTACATAAACGTGAAAAATCGTGTCACGCATACGTGTACACAATAAGATTGATAAAATTATTTTTTGTTTATTTTTATTATAAAAATAGACTTATGTTCGAAATTGTGCTTAAAATAAAATTAAGAACGTTCTTCGCTCTTGTATGATTAAATAGTGAACTTCACATCTCGAGTTATATGAAATTAATTTGATATTCTCCGAAAACCCCCTTTTTATTAAATGTTCGCTCGAAGTTGCGCGAACACATAATCCGAATTGCTTTTAGAAATATAATCAGATCACGCGAACGTATCCCCTATCACACAGAATATTCTTGATGGTAATATAAATTTTCCTCAAATTGTTTATTACATCCATACATTTTTATGTGAAAGTCATGAGAAATCCCTATTTGAGATGCCTCTAAATTCCTTGAAAAGAATTCACATTTTATTAAGTGTTGACCACAAATTATATTTTTCGTGTGTGAATTATATTCCTCAAAACCATTCGAATTTAAAGAGTAAAAAAATAAATAAACAACGTGTGCTTAGTATTACCATTTTTATCGTAAATATAATATTTGTCTACCCAAAAAGCGAATTGCTTATAAAACTTAGGAAAAGAATTGATTTAATAAACGAAGTAATATTTTTTTGAAGAATTTTCATTGTTATATTTGGAGCGAACGCTATTTACATTCTTAAAATTGTTACAATTTATAAAACCTAATCTCCTTCTACATTACTTGTTTTTTTAATCTAATAGGTATGATTATGTTAATTCTGCTTATGATTGAGTTTGAGATAGACATAATCAAGCTAAGTTTTATTCTCAACCTATGCGAGCTATTTGCAAACAATACCTTTACACGTTGTAAAAATTGTTGACATTAACTTTTACCTTATTTTAAAAGAAATGAGTTAATCGCATTCCTAAAATAACTAGGCCATTGGTTATTAAGAAAAAGAGCTAATCTACCTGTTGACGTAATAAGATGATACTACATATAACATAAATATACATCTACACCATTCAATATTCTCACATTATAAACATAACGGATTATATCAATGCACCTTTCAACTATTGATTATACACATAACCATTATTACGCCATATATGAACAAAATACAATTAACATTATCTAGCCTTAAACAAAATCGGATATTTGACAAAATAGGCTAATAACATAGTTTTTTGATATTTCTACACTATTCTTTACTTAGCTAACAATATCACAAGATCGAATTAATGGCCAACTTTCTGCCATGTTCCCTATCTTGAACATAACTTTTACTTAATGGAATTCTGAAATAGATAACATTATTACAACGCTTATACGAACTTCAAAATGGAATGATTAACTAATAGCCATCATGTTAAGCATACTACCATGTTAACTAACCGAAACAAAACTGAAATTTAAACTAATAGATTTAAACGAGTAAAAGACATAATTATAATTCCAAACTTCATTTATTTGGCAATGTTGAAGCTTTCCACAATATGAGTCTAAAATATATACCTGGAAATGAGGGTAAAAATGGCAAATTTCAGCAGTAGCAGCAACAACAAAGTCAGCAGAAAATGCCAAATAACTCAGCAGATTTGAGAAAAACAACAAGTCCCGTGAAACCAAACGAACAGTAACAGAAATTTAAGAAGAATTTCAGATTAAAACCAAGCAATATCGACAAACAAATCCCGAACAGATTCAAGAAACAATGTTTCAGATTTTCTTTCTTTCTCTTCTATTTTTGTTCCAGATTCTTTCTTCTCTTTTTCTTTTTCTTAGTTCTGTTTTTTCTTCTCTTCTCAATCCCTCTTTCAGATTCCTCTCTCTTGGGTTTTTTCTCTCCCTTTGTGTATATCCTTGTCTGTATATCTATCTAATTTTCAGATTCCCCTCTCTCTCTATTATTTCAGGAATTCTTTTTTTTTAAATCAGTCCCAACTCCCCTTCTTATATAACTTACTCCCCTAATGCTGCCCGGACCCCTTCTTTCTTTTAAAATCAGAAAATCCCACTAAAATTCTGCTTTATTACTTTAAATCTCATTAAGTAAAACCTTTCTTGATTTTCAGCCCTTCCACTTCCCTTGGTTTCCCATTATTACAATAAATTATAGCCATCAACATTCCACTATAACACACTAATACTTAACATATTATTCCTACTGTTTCTATCCCAGAAATACCCCTGAAATCCTACTGTTATTACTGACCCAGACTAAAAACTGCCCAAACCTTAAAAATTGTTTAAACTAATCTGCCTAACATCAAACAGCTATTATATCCTCACAGATTGTGCTTAAACAAAGAAATGCAATCTATGATTGAGACAGTATACCACATTTCTAATAACTGATTGACAAGAATTGAATTCAAACATAGAATTCATAGACTGAACATTGAACTTGAATAAAACATACTAACTTTACACAGAACCTGCAGGATCATTTCGACTGAAATTCAAAACTGAACTAAGATCAACAAATGCAGGGGGCATTGTCAGTATTGACACTGCCTGAAACTGACTGCTCAGAAACCAACACACACATGTTTGACAAACTTTCTGACTTATCAAACAAGAACCAACTGATTACAACAAAATGATAATAATCAATCCAAAACAGATAAACAGGTTGTTACAATCAGTATTAATGGAAATAAGAATTTACAAAACAACTAATCGACGAACTTAATTGAGTCGATTATACATATTGTAAACAATCACAACAGACAGAGACAATGCTATAATTCGATCACATAAACGGGTATGAGGCAGAATCACAGAATTAAATAAACAAATATGAAAATTACACAGGCTACTGAAACAAGCAACAATATACACATAGGATACAAAAGAAGTCAGAAGAATACCTCTGAATCTTCAAATTTATACGGACAAAAGCTTAACTTTGAATTCGGACCTTTTTTGAGGTTGAACAGACTTTATTCGAAGTATTCTCAATTGAGAATACCTCGATTAAAGTCTCTTAGACCTCAATCCCTCATTTAATTGGACAGATTCCACGAGCTGGCATTTTAGGGTTTCATTTTTCTCAGATTTAGGGTTCGACCAAATCTGGGCAGATTCGAAGGGAACCAAAGATGACTTAGGGGTGAGGGAGGCCTAGGGATCATTGGGTGTGAATTTGAGACAGATCTGGGTGAGTTCATGTTTGGCTCGAATCTTCAAATGAAGATTCGAGAAGCTCTGAGGTGATTCGAGCCAAACAAACAACAGATTCATAACGAGGCAGGTTAGGGGGTGCTATGATATTGATTTGGAAACCATCGGAGACGGTTGGGTTTGGATCTGAGTTTGGCTCGAATCTTCAAATGAAGATTCGAGAAACTCCAGGAGGATTCGAGCTTAGTGGCTACCAGATTTGGATAGAGGATGGTCAGGGGGTTCAGGGGTGTTAAGGTGGTGACCGGCGGCGTTGTTGCCGCCGGGTTTCAGGCGATGGGGAGTTAGGGCGTCTAGGGTTAGAGGTATCGTCTTCAAAGACGATGATGAACAGGAGAGGGGGGGTGCTTAGTTAGGGGGCCGGGGTAGGATTTAGGCTTTTATAGGGGTGGGGTGGATTGATAATGACCGTCAGATCAAACATGATCCACGGTCAGGATCAGTTCATTTAACCAAACGATGTCGTTTGGTTTAATGTTGGGGTCGGGCTGAATTGGGGCAATGGGTCGGGTAGGGGTTACGGGTAAGGGTGTGGAATATCAGCCGTTGGATTGATTTAATCCAACGGCCCTTGATGAAATATGACCAAACATCGTCGTTTGGTTTACTCCTGAGTTGGACCGGACCTGGGGTGTTTGGATTGGGCTGTGGGGGGGGGGGTAAATTTTATTTGGGCCTGGATTTCAGTCCAGGTCCGATTTTTCAACTTTAAAACTTATTTTCTATTTTCTCAAAAAATTAAACAAAAATTAAAAATCAATAAAAGAAAATTACACACATATTATTTAATGCCTGAAATAATAAAATCGACACAATGACAAGAAACAACTATGCACATTTTGTGATTTCCCATTTATGCCGAATATTATAATCAACTCCTAAATGTATGTATTTTGTTTGTATTTTTTCATTTTTATAAAACCCATGATTAAAATGCGATATTACCTCCTAAATGCATATGCATCTGCATTACCACTTTTATTTTTTTATTTTTCCTTAATTAGGATAAAAATGAACATGCACAGACGAAATGACCCGAAAATTCAACAATTGCACACAAAGAAAACAATTATTTGTAATTTCTTTTGTAGTAGTTCTTGTGAGGCAAAAATCACGTGCTCACATGTGTTTCGATATGCTTAAAGTTTTCCGTTATTCAATTATTTGTCTCACTGTTCTTGCCCGTTCACTTTGGCCTGGTTAAATAAATTGATTAATTGATTTATTTGCCTAATTAGGGTTTGCAATTATATTTTCTTTTTAAAATTGGTATCTTTCTGAGATTTTTATTTGTTCTTTCCTTATATGTGACTTATAATTGGTACTGCCTTCCTTATTTATTCTACTGGCCTGATTTCTGGGTTTTGATTTGTTCTGACCGACCTATAAATGGTCTCTAACTTATTTCTTACCTTATTAAACTTCAATCTTGCTTGTTAATTGATTCTCCAAACTTTAAGTGATATTTCCTGGATTCTGTCGTATTAATTGATTGGGTTTAGCCTTAATTAACTGGTTGAATGATTTGCATACCTTATTTGTGAACTATTAATTTTCTTTGCCTTATTTGTTCTACTCTGCTAAATGCTATATAAACTTCACCATTCGGTTGACAAAAGAGCCATGAAATAACAGAGAAAAACACACACACACACACACTGATACACACAACTCTTACTTACACACTTACACAACTTATGTTTCTTTGAATTGATGCACTGTCTAGTCGGCTGAAAGCCAAGGCTAGACTCTTGGATTTCATTCATCTTCACTTTCCTGTTTGCTATCTCCTTAACTGCTATGCCTCCATTTCTGTTATCATGTTCTATTCTATATGCTATGTAGTTAGACCTCGACATGATTCTGTTTGCCCTATGTGCCACACCTCCTTTTTCCTACACCCCCGGGAAGGGCGTAAGGGGAGTTTTTCCAATTAAAGGACAATCAAATCGGGATTATTTATTAAAGATTTAGAGTCGCCACTTGGAAGATTTATGGTGTCCCAAGTCACCGGTTGAATCCCGAATCGAGGAAAAGATTGACTCTGTTTAACAGTCGTCGAACCAGAAATCCGGCTAAGGAATTCTCTTAACCCGAGAGAAGGTGTTAGGCATTCCCGAGTTTCGTGGTTCTAGCACCGTCGCTCAACTGTTATATTCGGCTTAATTATCTGATTTTAAACAATTATGAACCTACGTGCAAATTTTAACTTTTTAACCACTTTTATTCATTTTTTAGAGAAAAATGTAACGTCATTAAAGCACGTCTCAAACCACGTCACATAAATGCACCCGTGGTCTTTGACATATTTTAACATCATTGTGATTTGGATTTGGGTCATATAAATGCGCACCCGAATTTAGGAAAGTAATATTATTAAACTAACGCGCCTAAAGCAATCTCACATTTGCAACTTTGCGAGGGCCATGAAATTTACTAAATGGCACGCCTCGAGTTCTAAGGGTAAACAAAATTAATTAGACGAGGGCCATGCAATTGTCATTTTTGTTTGGCATGGCGTGCCTCAACTTACTCTAATTAGAGCATTTCTAAATTAATACATGAGGGCCATAAGTCGTTATTTGTTTGAATGGCACACCTCAAAATATCAAAAGAGTCTAATTGATTAAGGAAAAGAATCAACCCCCAGCAGTTTAAAATATATATTATGCTAAAGGCCCGAGCCAAATTTGATACCCACGAATCAACACTCAAAGGAAACGGACCAACGACATTGAGTTAACCCAAACGATGCCATATGCAGAATTCTAATTCTGGGCAAGCTTTCAGATTCAGGCCCAATATGGGCCCAAATTTATCAGCCCTAAGATTGCCAAGCTTGTCTAGTTAGCTAAAAACGATGATCAACATAATATCACCATGGAGCATGGAGCATTGAGCCATGTGAACAACTTAATCCATGGCTTAAAATAATTGGCAAAAATTAACTAACTGAAAGAAAATATGATTTTGTTTTAGCAAGCATGGAATTAAAATTAGTCCCACGAAACATACACACAAATTTCCCATTTACCTTCTGTTTTAACTATTACAACAGGGACGAACATAGAAGCATTTGAGATTCAGAATTAAACAAGCATCGAGTAACCATATGCTTAACTCAAATTTCTGGAGCTGTTCTTTAACAGACAGTTTCATGCTATTTGGGCATTTTTGCTCAAGACATGTGAATGGTAAATATCAATCCTATAGGTTAATCTAAGAAACAATAAGAGTCTGAATTACACCCTTCAAATGGAACTCATACTAATAATGTTGACATCAACAGATAATAAGCAAAAAAAATACCCAAAGCTTAAGCATTCTGATCCACGTTACACTATAATAGTCCTTTGGAGTCCTTTTATACAAATCTGAACATTAAGATTCATGCAAATCACTAATAATTTGGAGCACCTGATTCGTTTAACACTGCAAATGATCTCAAAATTGAAATGGGATGATTTTCAGAAGTGTAGAAAACAAAACATATGCTGAAAACTAATTCTCATGTATTTCCAACTTCAAACAAATACTTGGCTTCTTCATTTCATAGGTCAAAGGAATGAACAATACCTGGAAATTGAAAAGAAATCAAAATGTAAGGGGTCAGTGTTCTACAGCAGCAGAGCATCAACAGGATTCAACATCCAAACTCAATAAAACAACAAAAATGGCCAACGAAAGCAAATGGAACAATAGCTACCCAACAGAATTCAACCCAAAACTTTAAGAAATCCAAATTTAAGCCATCTCAAACATGGAAAGAATCAGAAAATGTTTCAATCACTAAGAACTTCAATACTCAAAGCCTAGAAATCAATGGAACAAGTTCAGAGTTTCAGCCGTGAGTATTTTTCAGAATTTTATCTCTTAAGTTTGCCTTCTAAGGCAAAAAAAGGTGCTTTTATAGGCAAGCAAATAGGGCAACCTTTCAGATTTTAGTTCTACCCTTTAAGCCGTTTTCAAATTTGCTTTTAGCTTAGAGATCCCTAAAATTTTGACTTGTTAACCAAGTTAACCTACTAACAATCTGAAATTCAAATTAAAACCCCTACTAGAAGCTTCTTATTTCTGTTATCAGAAAGATTCCCTCAACCAAATACCCAAACTACCCCCATGCCCCTGTTATTTACCTTGCTAACCAAACAAACTTGGGCTCAAAACAACCAGGCATCTTGAATTGGGTCATAAATGACTCAAAGAGCCCAAGGCTGGTTCCAAATTAGTCCAAATGAACATTCAAAAACTCAAATTCTGACCCAAAAACCCCAACAAAACGAAGTGACATCAACACGAATAAACTATTTGACTCTGTGCTGACTATTACCTTGTCAATTATGAATTAAAAGGAGACAAGACCAATAATAACAAAGTTGACACAACAAAATCAACCCTAAGCGGGTTTGGAATAATTAAACAGAGGTACTAACAAAGTCGTGCTTAATGGATCAAATCAGTTAAAGAAACCAATTTGGGAAAATAAAACTTAACAAAGAGCACAAGAACATGACCAACTCTAAAACAACACAATTAACCGAGTTTCAATTGAATCGACCAGAAAAAGGAGGAGAGGTGAACCAAGAAATGAAGGAAGGACTCACCGACTAAAACTCGAACCTGGGCTTGGCACTCCTAAATGACGTCAAGTACTTGTTCTTTATCAAGGTACAACTCTGCATGTACGGGTTTGGATTTGGCTTCCAAAGCTCGGGCTTCAGATTCAACATTCGACGAGTTCCAGACAGATTCGAGGGGAGCTGGTCACAGATTTGGGGAGAGGGGGTCGAAGAGGCACTAGGGTGTTGATTTGGTGGGGAAAGGTGGGGGCGCCGCCACCGAAACACATTGGGATTTCAGGGCGGCTGGTTAGGGTTTCAGATTTCAATTTGAAATTCGACGGGTTTTGGGTGGATTCGAGGAGAAGTGTTTGAGGATCTGGAGAGGGGAAAGTGAGGAGAACATTTGGTGTTATTCCGGTGGAGATTGGAGGTGACGTCGCCATGGTTTGGGGTTGGGGGTTCAAAGGAGGCAATTTAGGGTTTATTCCTGGTCTTTGAGAGGGGTCTGTGTGAGAGATGAGAGACGGGGTGGGTAGGGGCATTAGGACACTTATATACTAAGGGACCCCGTGTTCCCAACCGTTTGATCGAGAAACCTCGACGGCTGGGATTGAACACTGGTTAGACGGGGTCGTTTTTGGCTATGGTCGAGCTTGGACCGGGTGGGGCGACTGGGCTGTGGGTTAGGGGTGGTTTGCGTTTGGGCCTGTGTGTTTGGACTTAAAGAGTAGCCCAATTCTATTCTCATTTCCCATTAATTCTTTTAGTTTCCTTTCTTTTCTCTTTTATTTTTTTCTTTTTTTTTGAAAATTAAAACTAAAAAAAATCCTAAATTAAATTAAAAAACAAACTAACTCATTAAAAATACTAACTAATCCTAGATAATTAACACCATTAATAAATTAAAGACAAACTACTTGAAAATAAAAAATTAGAGGTAATGGGTGCGAAATGACTATTTTTGTGATTTTATTTTTATAGAACAACTTAATTACTAAATAATTCTTAAAATGCAAAATTAACTCCTAAATGCACATGCAACACATATTTGTATTTTTTACTAATTAAAATGCACAAACAAAAATGCAAACAATTAACAAAAAATGCCACAAAAATCTACAAAATTGCAAACACTGAAAGAAATTATTTTATTTTGAATTTATGGGAGTAATTCATATAGGGCAAAAATCACGTGCTCATAGCTTCCCCTATTTGCTCGGAAACATGAAAAGTTTTCGGGTAAAGATAAAATGAGCGGATACGAGCGATTTTTGCCCGTTTGAATACTCCGTGAGAAGCATTTTTGAAAGAGTTGACTGCACCCTGCTTCTGAGGTTGCCTACATATTCTTGGCTAAAAAGGAATCAGGTCAGTGTAGTTCAGAAATGTCTGGTAGCTAGGACTACCATGATGCTGTGATTTCACTGTTGCTGCTACTGCTTACTGAACCCCCTTATTACACCATGTCAAAAAAAGAAGCTAGACTAGACTATGATCTATGCTTTACAAAAAATCCTATCTATATCTTCAAACTTGCTCTTGTGGTTCTTGTTGCCATGCTGACTTGTATTCTCCTGGTGAGATCCCTTTTTTGCCGCCTTGAATTGTAATCTGAGATGTTTTCCCTTTCTCCAGGTGGACGCCTGACTGCCAACTACAATTTGAGATGTTTTTCCTTTCTCCAGGTGGATGCCTGACTACTGAACTGTATTTTAAGATGTTGCCTATTTCTCCAGGTGGACACCTGACTGCTGAACTTGAAATGTATTCCCATGCTCTCCAGGCGGGCTCCTGATTGCTAAACTTGAATGTATTCCCATGCTCTCCAGGTGGGCTCCTGACTGCTAAACTTGAATGTATTCCCATGCTCTCCAGGTGGGCTCCTGATTGCTAAACTTGAATGTATTCCCATGCTCTCCAGGCGGGCTCCTAACTGCTGAACTTGAAATGTATTCCCATGCTCTCCAGGCGGGCTTCTAATTGCTGAACTTGAAATGTATTCCCATGCTCTCCAGGCGGGCTCCTGATTGCTAAACTTGAATGTATTCTCATGCTCTCTAGGTGGGCTCCTGATTGCTAAACTTGAATGTATTCCCATATTGCTAAACTTGTATGTATTCCCATGCTCTCCAACCGGGATCCTAACTGCTAAACTTGAAATGTATTCTCATGCTCTCCAGGCGGTCTCCTAATTGCTAAACTTGAAATGTATTCCCATGCTCTCCGGGTGGGCTCCTGATTGCTAAACTTGAATGTATTCCCATGCTCTCCAGGCGGGCTCCTGACTGCTAAACTTGAATGTATTCCCGTGTTCTCCAGGCGGGCTCCTGATTGCTGAACTTGAATTGCATTTCTGTGCTCTCCAGGTGGGCGCCTGACTATTGAACTTGAATTGTATTCTCCCTGTTCTCCAAGTGGGTACCTGATCTCAACGAAAATAGACAAAACAAAGAAAATTTCTGCCCCAGTTTGGTAGCTGGGCACATAGGTGAGTGTTAAACTGAATCATGTTACCAACTATTACTAAGAATTTGAAAGCTAGGTCTCATTATCCAGGAGGGTCCTGACAACTCCTATTCAAATGACAATTTTAAAGCTAAATTATGTCTTTTGAAGGTACATCTTATGGTAAGTCTTGTTATCAGAGAAAATTTTAAAACTACATCCCATTATCCAGGAGGATCCTGAAAACTCCTAATTGAATCCTATCTTAAACATGCAAACTTTGAAGCCAACTTATATTCCTTTGGGGTACATTTATGCTAGATTATGCTACTCATGATTGTTTTGAATTTTAAACTAGGTCCCATTTTCCAGGAGGGTCCTGAAAACTCCTAATTGAATCCTATCTAAAACATGCAAACTTTGAAACCAACTTACCTTCCTCTATGCTATTCATGATTGGTTTGAATTTTAAACTAGGTCTCATTTTCCAGGAGGGTCCTGAAAACTCCTAATTGAATCCTATCTAAAACATGCAAACTTTGAAACCAACTTACCTTCCTCTATGCTATTCATGATTATTTTGAATTTTAAACTAGGTCCCATTTTCCAGGAGGGTCCTGAAAACTCCTAATTGAATCCTATTTAAAACATGCAAACTTTGAAACCAACTTACCTTCCTCTATGCTATTCATGATTGTTTTGAATTTTAAACTAGGTCTCATTTTCTAGGAGGGTCCTGAAAACTCCTAATTGAATCCTATCTATAATATGAAAACTTTGAAACCAACTTACCTTCCTCTATGCTATTCATGATTGTTTTGAATTTTAAACTAGGTCCCATTTTTCAGGAGGGTCCTGAAATCTCCTAATTGAATCATATCTAAAACATGCAAACTTTTAAACCAACTTACCTTCCTCTATGCTATTCATGATTGTTTTAAATTTTAAACTAGGTCCCATTTTCTAGGAGGGTCCTGAAAACTCCTAATTGAATCCTATCTAAAACATGCAAACTTTGAAACCAACTAACCTTCCTCTATGCTATTCATGATTGTTTTGAATTTTTAAACTAGGTCCCATTTTCCAGGAGGGTCCTGAAAACTCCTAATTGAATCCTATCTAAAACATGCAAACTTTGAAACCAACTTACCTTCCTCTATGCTATTCATGATTGTTTTGAATTTTAAACTAGGTCCCATTTTCCAGGAGGGTCCTGAAAACTCCTAATTGAATCCTATCTAAAACATGCAAACTTTGAAACCAACTAACCTTCCTCTATGCTATTCATGAATTTTTTGAATTTTTAAACTAGGTCCTATTTTCCAGAAGGGTCCTGAAAACTCCTAATTGAATCCTATCTAAAACATGCAAACTTTGAAACCAACTTTCCTTCCTCTATGCTATTCATGATTGTTTTAAATTTTAAACTAGGTCCCATTTTCCAGGAGGGTCCTAAAAACTCCTAATTGAATTCCATTATCTTGGCAGGACCTGAGAATCAAAATCACACCTACCTAGTGCTTGCCTTTCCCTTGCGGAGGATTTCCCCAGAACAACCGAAATTGTGTGCCCCTGTTTCAATCAAAGAAAAATCTTGTCAGTTTAAAATGTGGTGGTTAGTTGATGGCATTCTTTGCTGAAAGTCTCTCTGCTGCCATGCTTTGTTTTGATTGGCTTCCTTTGAACTGGCTAAGAACCGCTTGACTTTCTATCTGACTTTCAAACCCTATGACCTTTGACGACCCGAGTGTTTTATACCCATACTGTTGTTTTACACCTCTGACCCCTTTATCTGTACCTTTGCATCTCCCCTGAAATTGCCAATTATTTCACCGATGAAACTTCTGGTGACCTCTTATATCCCACTTTACATCATGCTGTTTTTGGTATGTTCTGGCCAAACTGTGCTTCGCAATTTTGGAAGTTGGTAATGTGCTTTGAAACCCTTTCTTTCTTGCTCAAACAAAATCGACATTGAAACATCTTAGAGAAATAAAACCCAAAAGAAAATGAAATGCAATGACTTTGCAAGTTAAGGATAAGAAGAATACAAAATCGGATGATTGCTAAAAGGGAGAAAGAAAAGAAACTTATCTGAGTGGAACAGCTGGTACCAATGATCATGAGAGGCATTTCGGATTAATCAGCCCAATCTGTCCAGCCAATCAACTTTCAGTTGCCATACTTTGTTGCCCCAGAATTCCACAACCCGATTTATTCACCAAAACCTTGAATTTTCTCGGCCTGCGGCGCCCTGAAGGGTGTTCACCAGCAAGCGTCTCTCATTTGTTCATATCTCAACTCACTTTCGCCTTACGGTGCCCGTGAGGGTTTTCACCAATAAGTCTCTCTCATTTTGATTTCTCTCAGCTCTCGTCACCTTATGGTGCTCATGAGGGTTTTCACCAATAAGACTCTCTCATTTTCATCATTATTTTTCCCTGCTTAGGCCAAAGAGTTGCCCCTGATATGAATCACCTCCACTTGCTTGACTTGACATTTTTTGAAGATTGATCGGAAGGTCTTTTTTTGGACCGTAATATGGGCTTTTGGATAGGGTTAGAAAGAATGAGTCTCAAAGGCTCAAAACAATTCAAATGGGTTCAAAGTTACAACTTTTGGAATTAGATTTCTTGCAACAACCACAAATTCTGCCCCAGTTTCTTTGCTTGGGGACTTTTGGATTTTTGTTTTGATGGGACCGAACCATGAGGCTGCCTATGTATCCTTAAAAGGAATCAGATCGAACGTAGTTCATGCCATAGGAATTACTTTGTTGTTGTGATTTTTCTTTCCTTTTCTTCCTCTTTCTTCTCTTCTCTTTCTTCTTTTTCTCTTTTTGTTGTTTTGTTGTTGTTGTTGTTGTTTTTTTTACACGTGCGTTTCTGAACTTTGCTACTGATTCCAAAAGAAGGGTATGAAAGGAAACAAATGAGGCTCAAAAGGGGTAACAAAGGATAAAGTGTTTAGATAGCAGAACAAAATGCCTTCATCATTCCAATCTTCAAAATATGCTAAGTATAAACAAATACAATTTAACCAAAGAAATTATACATAATATCTTTTGACCGCATCAGAATTGATAGCCATTTCTACACATTTGCCTTCTATATCTGTTAAATATAAAGCACCATTGGACAACACTCTTGTTATGATGAAAGGCCCCTACCAGTTTGGGGCGAACTTGCCTTTTGCTTCAGCCTGATGTGGAAGGATGCGTTTCAAAACTAACTGACCCACTTCAAACTTCTGTGGACGCACCTTCTTATTATATGCTCTTGCCATTCTCTGTTGATACAACTGGCCATGACACACTACTACTAATCTTTTCTCATCAATCAAACTCAGTTGCTCCATGCGGGTTTTGACCCATTCGTCATCATCAATTCCGGCCTCAACGGCAATCCGAAGTGACGGGATTTCAACTTCCGCGGGTATTACTGCTTCGGTGCCATACACCAACAAATAAGGAGTTGCCCCTACCGAAGTACAAACAATAGTGCGATAACCCAATAACGCAAAAGGCAGCTTCTCATGCCATTGCCTGGAACCTTCCACCATTTTTCGGAGTATCTTCTTTATGTTCTTGTTGGTTGCCTCGACTGATCCATTTGCCTTAGGGCGGTACGGGGTAGAATTGCGAGGTGTAATCTTGAACTACTGACATACCTCTTTCATCAGATGACTATTGAGATTAGCCCCATTGTCTGTAATGATCACCTTTGGTATCCCAAACCGGCAAATGATATTTGAGTGCACAAAATCAACCACCGCCTTCTTGGTTACAAACTTGAATGTTTTAGCCTCTACCCACTTGGTGAAATAGTCTATGGCTACCAGAATGAACTTGTGCCCATTTGATGCTGATGGCTCAATTGGCCCAATGACATCCATGCCCCATGAAACAAAAGGCCATGGTGCAGACATCGTGTGTAATTCAAATGGTGGAGAATGAATCAAATCTCCATACACTTGGCACTAATGACATTTACGCACGAAACTGATACAATCTCGCTCCATAGTGAGCCAATAATAACCTGCTCGGAGAATCATCTTTGCAGCACGTACCCGCTCATGTGCGGTCCACAGACTCCAGAATGTACTTCGGTCATAATAGTTGTGTCCTGCTTAGCATCTATGCATCTCAGTAGTCCAAGATCTGGAGTCATTTGTACAAAACCCCTCCGCTGAAGAAAAAGCCGCTTGCCAACCGCCTAATTGTTCTCTTTTGATCACCTGTGGCTTGTACTATATACACCGCCATCCTGATATATTCCTTGATATCATGAAACCAAGGCTCACCATCAAGTTCTTCTTCCACCACATTACAGTAAGCATGCTGATCATGGACCTGAATATGCAAAGGGTCAACATAAGCCTTATCTGGGTGATGTAACATTGACGCCAGAGTAGCCAAAGCATCGGCAACCTCATTATCGATCCTTGGAATATGCCTGAACTCTACTGATTGAAACCGCTGACAAAGATCATGCAAACATTGCTGGTACAGTATGAGTTTTAAATCTCGTGTTTCCCATTCCCCTTGAATCTGGTGCACCAGAAGGTCCGGGTCTCCCAAGACCAAGACTTTCTGGACACCCATGTCTGCAGCCAACCTCAAACCCAAAATGCATGCCTCGTACTCAGCCATGTTGTTAGTATAGTAGAAATGTAGTCGGGTGGTAACAGGGTAGTGATGCCCCGTTTTAGAAATAAGTACGTCTCCTATCCCAACGCCCTTCATGTTAGCAGCTCCGTCAAAGAAAAGTTTCCACCTTGGCTTTTCAATTGGTTCCAACTCATCAATATGCATTAACTCTTCATCAGGGAAGTAAGTCTTCAAAGGCTCATATTCTTCATCCACTGGGTTCTCAACCAAATGATCGGCCAATGCCTGGGCTTTCATTATAGTCCCAGTCACATAGACGATGTCAAATTCTGTGAGCAAGATTTTCCACTTTGTGAGCCTCCCTGTAGGCATAGGCTTTTGAAAGATATACTTTGACGGATCCAAATGAGAGATGAGGTAAGTAGTGTAAGAGGACAAATAGTGCTTCAACTATTGTGCTACCCAAGTTAGGGTGCAACATGTCCTCTCAAGGTGAGTGTACTATACCTCGTAAGACATGAAGTTCTTGCTGAGATAATAGATGGCTTGCTCCTTCCTACCAGTGATGTCATGCTGACCCAATACATAACCAAAGGAATTGTCCAGGACCGTCAAATACAGAATCAAAGGTATCTCCGGTTCTGGTGGGACCAACACAAGTGGGTTTGACAAGTACCCTTTTATCTTATCAAACGCTTCCTGACACTCATCTTTCCACTTGACCACGACATCTTTCTTCAGCAGTTTGAAGATAGGCTCACAAGTTGTCGTAAGCTGAGCAATAAACCTGCTGATGTAATTAAATCTCCCCAATAGATTCATCACCTCAATCTTGTTCCTTGGGGGTGGCAACTCTTGGATTGCTTTGATCTTTGACGGGTCCAATTCAATACCTCGACGGCTGACTATGAATCCCAACAATTTTCCAGATGGCACACCAAATGCACATTTTGCAGGATTGAGCTTAAGATTGTACCTGCGAAGCCTTTGGAAGAATTTTCTCAAATCTCTGACATGATCAGACTGCTTTCTGGACTTTATGATTACATCATCCACATAGACCTCAATCTCTCTGTGTATCATGTCGTGGAATATGGTTGTGATTGCCCTCATGTAAGTTGCCCCAGCATTTTCCAAACCGAAAGGCATGACCCTGTAGTAGTATGTTCCCCATGGCGTGATGAATGCCATCTTTTCTACATCTTCCTCATCCATTAAGATCTGATGATAGCCCGCATAGCAATCCACAAAAGACCCAATCTCGTGTTTGGCACAATTATCAATCAGAATGTGGATATTTGGCAAGTGGAAAGTTGTCCTTGGGACTCGCCTTATTGAGATCACGGTAATCAACACATACCTTTGTCTTGCCATCCTTCTTTGGCACAGGCACTACATTGGCTAACCAAGTGGGATACCGAGTGACCCGAATAACTTTTGCATCAAACTATTTGGTAACCTCTTCTTTGATCTTCACACTCATATTTGTTTTAAATTTCCTCAGCTTCTTCTTGACAGGAGGGAATGCAGGGTCAGTGGGAAATTTGTGAACCACCAAATCAGTGCTAAAACCTGGCATGTCGTCATATGACCATGCAAAAATATCTTTGTATTCAACCAATGCTTTAATTATCTCTTCCCTGAGTTGAGGTTCAATATGGACATTTATCTTAGTTTCTCTGATATTCTCTAGGTCCCCTAAATTGATTGCTTTTGTATTACTCAGGTTAGGCTTGGGTTTTTCTTCAAAATGGCTTAAGTCTATACTAATCTCTTCAAAGGCCTCATCCTCGTTGTATTCTGATTCATTATCACACTCTATTTCTTGAATTACTATTTCCGAATTAGATTGGCTTTTAGGACTGGGCTGAAGATTCCTCATACATGTCATGTTATTGAAACCAACATAAAAAGAGCTGTACAAGGAAGAAAAGAAAACAAAAATAAAACTGTCAGGAATGAGGAAAAGGGAAATTGCATTTCATTAAAATTAAAAGATAACAAGGTTTATACATCCAAACGGACGAAACATAAAATCTAAATTACAACCCTGGAATAATCCAGATAAACTGAAAGAAAATCAAAGCAAATTACCAAAACTCCTTCCTGGTGGGGAGAGGAGTAGCTTCCCAATTGTTAATATTTGCACCGGGCCCAACAAATTGCACATCTGCCTTGCTAGAACCCTCTCCAACTGCCACCATGTTCACCTCGTCGGATAATTTCTCAAACCTTTCAAGCAACTCTTTATGAGGACCAACCACATGACTGGGAACTATTGTTGTTGGGCGTTTCTTGGTGCCGGGCCTGAAAAATGATCTAGAGAGACGTGGGATGGGCTTTGGGATGACCCATGCCTTCTGTTTCAGCTTTTTGGCTCTTTTTATGTCCGCAATTGTGGGCTTGAACCCCAAACCAAATGTATCCAAGTTTTTGGGGAGAGACACCGACTGTACGATACCTTGCAGAGATGCACCCAAACCCTTGCCTGGTATAAAACCATTTTTCAACATTTCAACGGCTACCATGACTGTTGCAGCGGCTACCCTCGGCTCTAGAACACACTTCCTTTATGGCATTTTCTCTACCGATACTGTGTCAAAAACCTGATAAATCCATGGCCCCTTGTCGTCTTCAAACTCTATGAACGGAACAATGGCATCACTGTGGGCACACAAATTATCCTCGCCGAGCACAATAATTTCCTGTCTATCCCATTCAAATTTGACTATTTGATGCAGAGTAGATGGGACCGCTTTTGCAGCATGAATCTAGGGCCGACCCAACAACAGATTGTAAGAAACAGCCACATCGAGCACCTGGAACTCCATGGTAAATTCAACAGGCCCTATTGTAAGCTCAAGCACTATGTCCCCGACTTAATCTTTCCCTCCACTGTCGAATCCCTGAACGTAGATACTGTTCTTATGAATTCTTTCATCATCCACCTTCAATTTGTTCAAAGTGGAGAGAGGGAAAATGTTCGCACTGGAACCATTGTTGACCAGTACTCGGGTAACCATGGAATCTTTGCATTTCACCGTGAGATAGAGGGCTCTATTGTGCTCAGCGCCCTCCATGGGTAACTCATCATCAGAAAAAGTGACTCTGTTTACCTCAAATATCTTGTTAACTATCTTTTCCAGGTGGTTTACTGAGATTTTGCCAGGAACATGGGCCTCATTCAGGATCTTTATCAAAGCCCGACGGTGCTCGTATGAATGGATCAATAATGACAATAGTGAGATCTGAGCCGGTATCTTCCTCAACTGCTCCACAATGGAATAGTCCTGCACTTTCATCTTTCTCAAGAATTCCTCTGCTTCTTCTTCTGTCACAGCTTTCTTCACTAGCACTAGGTTGTCTTTGGAACTTTTAGCTTTTCTCAATTCTTCGGGGGCGACGCATCTCCCCGATCGAGTCAAACCATGGGTCTCACAAACTTTTTCTTTAACTTCTTTCCCCTTGTAAGTCACTGTCACTCGTTCATAATTCCACGGGACCGCCCTGCTGTTGACTATTGGCAATTGAGTTACCGGCTTGATAATGACAGGGTCTATGTGGGCACCTTCCAAAATTACAACAGGCTTGTTCGCCACTCCTGGCACAACCACTTTCGCTCTTTCATGTTTCCCTGCAATGCCACTTGAGGACCCCTTCTTGACCACCACAGATGGTTCATTATTTGCCCCATTCAACTTGATCACGGACTTATCAATTGTTGACTTTTCAAACGGCTTGGCTTCACTGGACCGAATCATCATGACAGTTTGTGAAGGCTTCTTAGGCTTCCCTTCCTTATGCACTATCTCAATCATATTTGTCTCATGATGGGCCGGCAATGGGTTCTGGTTAATATTAGGTGCCTCCGGAGCTTGGACCTCAATAATAATAGTATCAATGAGCTCTTGAATAGTTGTTTTCAATTGACAGCATTTCTCTGTGTCGTTCCCTGGAGCACCAGAACAATATTCGCAACTCACAGAGTGATCAAGATTCCTCGGGGGAGGATTTGGCAGTTTCGGCTTGATAGGACTCAGCATATCCAATTGTCTCAACCTGTGGAACAGACTGGTATAGGATTCTCCCAATAGAGTGAAGGTTTTCTTCTTTTGCAATCTCTCGTTCTTAAATGCTTGGTTGGGTCGGAAACCTGATCCAGGAGGGTTTCAGTATGCTCTGGGGGGTGGATAGGCCTTTTGTGGAGCTGGGTATGTATTTTGTGGGACTGGTGCATGCCATTGTGCGTAGGCCGGAGGTTGGCTATATGTTTGGGCATGGTGGATAGAAAAATGGGGGATTGGTGGTGGGTAGTAGTGTTGTGGTGGGCTATATGGGGTATGAGGATAGGTTTGGTGGTGGGGTCGAGGTTGGTTATAGTAATGTGATGGACGGGTCCAAACCAAGCTCTTGAATCAATCGTTGCTACATCCTCTTTCTTCTTCTTTCCAATTACTCCCCCAGTTCCGCTTTGAATGGCCTGAGTGGTTACCTTGATAGCCGAGTAACTCATGATTTTATTTGTCTTGAGCCCTTCTTCTACCATACTACCCATCTTTACCACTTCATTGAAAGACTTGCCTACAGCTGATACCAGATGACCGTAATAAGTAGGTTCTAAGGCCTGCAGAAAATAATCCACCATTTCACTTTCTTTCATTTGAGGGTCAACCCTTGCTGCCTGCTCTCTCCACCTAAAACCATATTACCTGAAACTTTCATTGTGCTTTTCTCATGTTTTGTCAAAGACAGACGGTCCAGAATAATCTCGAGATTGTATTGGAAGTGGCAAGCAAATGCCTGGGCTAGATCATCACATGTGTACCATCTCCCGTGATCCTGCCGAGTATACCATTCTACCGCTGATCCGCTTAGACTTTGACTGAAATACACCATTAGCATCTCGTCTTTTCCGCCAACTCCCCTCATTTTGCTACAGAAACCTCTCAAATGCGCCACTAGATCATCGTGCCCATCATATAAATCAAACTTGGGCATCTTCAACCATGCCGGCAATTGCACATCTGGAAATAGACATAGATCTTTGTAAGCCACACCTACTTGACCTCCCAAACCCCGCATGTCCCTGAATGACTGTTCCAGGCTTTTAACTTTCCTGAAAATCTCCTCCTGTTCGGGATTTTTAGATGGTTTTTCAGTTTCCGTAGGGAGGTCAAAATGAGGAGTGTAGGAATAGGGTTCGGGAACCTTGAAAGTGGGCTCCGGGGGGTAATACTTGTTGTTGTGAGTCTGGAACAGAGGCTCACTGGAGGATCGGTGTCATGTAGGAGGTGGAGGTGCCACAAAACCAGGAGTGACTGGTGGAGGAGGGTGCGGGACTTGTTTGGGTGGTGGAGCTTGTGATGTATGGGAAGTGGTGCCATAACACTGTTGGTAGAGGGAAAGGCCGGAGATGAGTTCACAGTGGGAGGTTCCTGGGTTTGAGCCAATGGCGGGATAAAAGCAGGGTTGGCGGGGTAAACTAGCGGTGGGTGCCCTTTTGCCCATGTTTGGTACATTTCAGCCATCTGCTGCTTCAGCTTATACAACTCATCTTTCAGATTAACCTCTGATTCTTCCACCTCTTTTGACGGATCGACAATACTCGCCTCAAGTTCCTGGTTGGCCATGTTCAGCTTGTTTTTGGACCGGGTGTTGTAGGAGTGAGTTGCCAGAATGCCAAATCAGACTAACCACCTGGCTGACTGGATGCTCATCAATAACAAACTTGTTAGTGATTTAACCACACATTTGAGGAGTGAATGCACCTAAGCAGTTAACCGTTTCTATTATGCATTTGATCGGTTTCTTGCGTCATTCCGGCTTTTCCTTATTTCCATTTGCAACTTCTTCTCCTTTCTTTTCACTCATACCTTTCTATTCTTGATTTCTCTTTGTTTTTATCCTCTCATTTCTCTCTCTTATTTTGTTATTGTTTCCTTCTCACGGTTTCTTTCTCTCTCTTCCTTTTCTTTTCGCACTTATTATTTCTCTCCTTTTCTTTTCTTCATTTTTTACTTATCACTCTTTTCTTTTTTTGGGTTATGGTCAAATCCTATGGAGATTGCCTACGTATCATGACCCCGCATGAATCAGACCGAGCGTAGTTCTGGAGAAATAAATAACAAAATATTTTGTGATTTTCAATTTTCATAAAAAGCAAATGTTTTGATTACAAAGACTCAAAACTAATAGACTCCAAAAGCAACTAACAGACTCTGATGAAAAGTCACAATACAGACTCCAAAAATAAACTATCATAATCTAACAAAAGAAAATACAGACTCGAAAATAACTGACAGACTCCAGCAGAAAGAAAATACAAACTCAAAACAACTGACAGACTCTAGCGGAAAAGGAAATACAGACTCAAATGAAAATCATGAATACATTAATGCTCCTGGTGCCCGCGGGACATCATTCAGTCTCGCCGCGGGCCTATATGCGAGATCCCTTTGAAGTCTATCCAAGTCACTCATTATCTGTTTAACAAATGTCATCACTGTCGCGAAGAAGGTGGTGCGAGTCATATCCTCACAGGCTTCGCACGTCACAACAATGTAGTCGGCGATGGTTATAATTCTCTCTCTTATGACACCTTTTTCTTACAACAAACGCCCGATCTGCTGGGCCCTGTCTTCCAAAGTTTGCTTGGACACATGATTCCGCTCCTGAAGTTGTTGCAAATCTATTTCTATTCGTGCCAATGCTGTATAACAATGTTCTCTTTCATCCTTGAAATCTTTCGCCTGTTTGATCATTTTGTTCTCCGCGATAATGACCTTCATTTTAACCCCACAACCTTATTGTTGTACTTTTCTTTTAATTGCTTAATCAGGCACGCTCGTTCATCCGCGTTCTTAGCCAATTGCTTTCGAGCCTTGGCTAGTTCATTTTCTGCTTTGTTGAGATCAAAACTGTATTCGCCCACTTTCTGCCTCAGGTTATCTATAAGTTTTTCATCTTTGGCACTTCGGGCGGGGTTTTTTGCCGTTATTTTCATTTTTTGAATTTGGGTTCGAAGGGCCTCGTTTTCTTTGGCTAGCTTTTTCTTTTCACCTTCGTCCGCCGCGGCTTGCAAGCTATTCTCGAATTGAAGTTCTTTGACTTATTTCTCCAACTTTCCTATTGTGGCCCTATACTCATTCTCCTTGGCCAACCAAGCCCACTGTTCTTGCGACGCCTCAACGAATTCCTGAATGTGAGGCTTTTTGACTGGTCTTTCTAGTTTGGCCCTTGCAATGTTCTTCTTTCTATACCAGGCAAGATAGGCGGGTGAGACTTCGCCTTTAGATAGGTCACGCACTCGAGTGTTCACCATCAAATACTGGCATTCGTTCCAAATAGAACGAACTGTTTCTTCATGAAATTGGCCGTCGGAACTGATATCAACCGCATAAACACTAAGATCTTCATCTGGGTGCATCACTTGACACCTTCCCAACTGTCTCATCACCCGGTAAGGAGCGTAGGGCTGAATACCTCGTAGACCCATTAGGAGGAAGTACGGACCAGTTGCGGGCATATACACAATTTCTTCAACAATAAGCCAACCCAGTGTCCATTCTATTTATCCCGCAGTGATGGAACAAAGGCGGGATACCCAATCTCCAAACCCCTCGGGCTGCTTGAACCCTGAAATCCTTGTGTCAAACTCTTCAATGCAACTTTTCTCTGTGGATCCATAACTCATATACTGAGGGCGATGACATAGGTTCTCGATCATCCACATCTATAATAGCAGATTACATCCCTCGAAGAAATCTGCCCCAGCTTTACAAGCTGTGAGAGCTCAGTATATCTCAGACACGATCATAGGGGAAAGAGTTCTCTTGGAGTTGGTAATCAGGACCTTGACGACTCCAGCTACCCACAAATCGATATTCCCGTCTTTTCGGGGAAACACCACAAGGCCTAAGAAAGCAACCATGAAGGCCAAACGCCCATGCTCATCCCATTTTGTTCGGTTTCCTTTGCTACAAACCTCACTTTCCGGATCGTTGAACCCTCCTACATGCTCGTACCTCTGGTATATAAAACGTAGAGTGGAAAAACCATCCTCCAACTCGGAGTACGGGACTCCCTTGCTTATATTTAGCAAATTCATGAATTTGTGAGAGTTAACGGCTCTTGGAGCGATCAGATACTTATGCCTCAGCCCTTCTGTACTTCCCATATAACCTACTATCTCTTCCAAGGTTGGGGTGAGTTCAAAATCCGAGAAGTGAAATACGTTATGGGCCGGGTCCCAAAATGTAACCAAAGCCTTTTATGATATCTCCTCTAGGTCTGATCTTTAACAACCCGGTGAGACCTCCCAAATGTAGACTGACCTTATCTTGCTCCGATTTTCCCAGATCCTCCCACCACATATGCAACTCCAAAGGGATCTTGTTCCTGACTGTTATCGGTAAACTTGGATTCGTGCTCATTCTGCACATTTATTAGGGTGATTAAGAAAAATCAAGGCTCATTTGACTCATAGACAAAGTTGAAACTTTTTCTCTTCTTTTTTTTCAAATTAAAAATAAAATCTGGTTTTGCAAATACGACCTTTGAGTACCTCGAATACGAAGATTTTAAGGTTGTGTTGACTAACCGGCGAAAACCTTGAAAGATGACCACAGGCGGCTGTTCTCGTAAAAGCAGCCTTCCGATGCCCTTTTAGGGACATTCGGCTATTTTTGACAAGAATGACATCACCCTAATTATTTTCAAATAAAAGTAAAATTTTTGTTCTTTTGGGATATTTTTGCAAAAGGGGAGTTGGACCCGATGAAGGTTGCCTACGTATCCCACACCTTGTAAGAATCAAACTGGAGTAGTTCAGGCAATTTTAAAACAAAACCCAACATTTTTTCTCTTTTTTTTTTAAAATAAAACATTTTTTCCTTTCAAAATTTTGGCAGAGTTTCAGTACCATTTGGATATTGGTTTCTCAAAATAGGTGATTATCTCACTTAGCCCTCCCACTACTATTCTCTTTTTTTCAACTTTCTCCTATTATTCAAAAGCCGGTCAGCATGCGACTCCGAAGCAAATAAATGCACAAGTAGAAAGTAAGATGCATCAGGATGGTCTTTTCATTTCAGGTACACCTGTCCTAGACAGACCCAACCCCTGTGTTGAATCTCCAAAGTCAAAATGCACATAATGCAAACAAACGTTCTTACTAGGGATCCGACATAAGGTATTGCCATACTAGGTTTAAAAACCTGGGCTTATTTGTTCTAGACCTGGCTTACCCGAGCGGACAACTCGAGCCGAAGGGGGCTGCGTACCGGTAACCAAAAGATCATCCGGTTTTGCAACTTGTCTGAACCTCGTTCTATTTGGGATATGACACTAACAGAAAGAAGTCATGACCAGCGTTCACTCCTCGGGAGAGAGAAGAGAGGGGTTTCGTGGCAGTTTATATACAGTTCAGACAACATCAAAGCGATAAAAGCAACATTTAGCACATTAGGTCCAAACATATAATAAAATCAGATAATAAATAAAGCCAAATATAACAATTCATCCAAGCTCGAATTCTGAACCCTGAACCAGAGATTCTGGGTTCTTGTCCCCAGCTGAGTCGCCAGAGCTGTCACACCTCCTTTTTCCTACACCCCCGGGAAGGGCGTAAGAGGAGTTTTTCCAATTAAAGGACAATCGAATCGAGATTATTTATTAAAGATTCAGAGTCGCCACTTAGAAGATTTATGGTGTCCCAAGTCACCGGTTGAATCCCGAATCGAGGAAAAGATTGACTCTATTTAACAGTCCGCGAACCAGAAATCCGGGTAAGGATTTCTGTTAACCCGGGAGAAGATGTTAGGCATTCCTGAGTTCCGTGGTTCTAGAACGGTCGCTCAACTGTTATATTCGGTTTAATTATCTGATTTTAAACAATTATGAACCTACGTGCAAATTTTAATTTTTTAACCGCTTTTATTCATTTTTTAGAGAAAATTGCAACATCATTAAAACATGTCTCAAACCACGTCACATAAATGCACCCATGGTGTTTGACATATTTTAACAACATTATGATTTGGATTTGGGTCACATAAATGCGCACCCGAATTTAGGAAAGTAATATTATTAAAGTAACGCGCCCAAAGCAATTTCGCGTTTGCAACTTTGCGAGGGTCATGAAATTTACTAAATGGCACGCCTCGAGTTCTAAGGGTAAACAAAATTAATTAGACGAGGGCCATGCAATTGTCATTTTTGTATGGCATGGCGCGCCTCAACTTACTCTAATTAGAGCATTTCTAAATATATACATGAGGGCCATAAGTCGTTATTGGTTTGAATGACACACCTCAAAATATCAAAAGAGTCTAATTGATTAAGGAAAAGAATCAACCCCCAGCAGATCAAAATATATATTATGCTAAAAGCTCGAGCCAAATTTGACACTCACGAATCAACACTCAAAGGAAACGGACCAACGACATTGAGCTAACCCAAGCGATGCCATATGCAGAATTCTAATTTTGGGAAAGCTTTCAGATTCAGGCCCAATATGGGCCCAAATTTATCATCCCTAAGATTGCCAAGCTTGTCTAGTTAGATAAAAACGATGATCAACATAATATCACCATGGAGCATTGAGCCGTGTGAACAACTTAATCCATGGCTTAAAATAATTGGCAAAAATTAACTAACTGAAAGAAAATCTGATTTTGTTTTAGCAAGCATGAAATTAAAATTAGTCCCATGAAATATGCACAAAAATTTCCCATTTACCTTCTATTTTAACTATTACAACAGGGACGAATATAGAAACATTTGAGATTCAGAATTAAAAAAGCATCGAGTAACCATATGCTTAACTCAGATTTCTGGAGTTGTTCTTTAACAAACAGTTTCATGCTATTTGGGTATTTTTGCTCAAGACATGTGAATGGTAAATATCAATCATATAGGTTAATCTAAGAAACAATAAGAGTCTGAATTACACCCTTCAAATGGAACTCATACTAATAATGTTGATATCAATAGATATAAGCAAAAAAAATACCCAAAGCTTAAGCATTCTGATCCACGTTACACTATAATAGTCCTTTGGAGTCCTTTTATACAAATATGAACATTAAGATTCATGCAAATCACTAATAATTTGGAGCACCTGATTCGTTTAACACTGCAAATGACCTCAAAATTGAAATGGGATGATTTTCAGAAGTGTAGAAAATAAAACATATGCTGAAAACTAATTCTCATGTATTTTCAACTTCAAACAAATACTTGGCTTCTTCATTTCATAGGTCAAAGGAATGAACAATACCTGGAAATTGAAAAGAAATCAAAATGTAAGGGGTCAGTGTTCTACAACAGCAGAGCAGCAACAGGATTCAACACCCAAACTCAATAAAACAACAAAAATGGTCAACGAAAGCCAATGGAATAGTAGTTACCCAATAGAATTCAACCCAAAACTTTAAGAAATCCAAATTTAAGCCATCTCAAACATGGAAAGAATCAGAAAATGTTTCAATCACTGAAAACTTCAACACTCAAAGCCGAGAAATCAATGGAACAAGTTCAGAGTTTCAGCCGTAAGTAATTTTCAGAATTTTATCTCTTCAAGTCTGCCTTCTAAGGCAAGAAAAAGTGCCTTTATAGGCAAGCAAATAGGGCAACCTTTCAGATTTTAGTTCTACCCTTTAAGCCCTTTTCAAATTTGCTTTTAGCTTAGAGATCCCTAAAATTTTGACTTGTTAACCAAGCTAACCTACTAACAATCTGAAATTCAAATTAAAACCCCTACTAGAAGCTTCCTATTTCTGTTATCAGAGAGATTCCCTCAACCAAATACCCAAACTACCCCTTAAACAACTACCATTTACCTTCATGAACCAAACAAACTTGGGCTCAAAACAACCGAGCATCTTGAATTGGGTCATAAATGACTCAAAGAGCCCAAGGCTGGTTCCAAATCAGTCCAAATGAACATTCAGAAACTCAAATTCTGAACCAAAAACCCCAACAAAACTAAGTGACAGTAACACGAATAAACAATTTGACTCTATGCTGACTATTACCTTGACAATTATGAATTAAAAGGAGACAAGATCAATAATAACAAAGTTGACACAGCAAAATCAACCCTAAGTGGGTTTGGAATAATTAAACAGAGGTACTAACAAAGTCGTGCTTAATGGATCAAATCAGTTAAAGAAACCAATTTGGGAAAATAAAACTTAACGAAGAGCACAAGAACATAACCAACTCTCAAACAGCACAATTAACCGAGTTTCAATTCAATCGACCAGAAAAGGGAGGAAAGGTGAACCAAGAAATGAAGGAAGGACTCACCGACTAAAACTTGAACCTGGGGCTTGGCACTCCTAAATGACGTCAAGTACTTGTTCTTTATCAAGGTACAACTCTGCATGTACGGGTTTGGATTTGGCTTCTAAAGCTCAGGCTTCAGATTCAACATTCGACGAGTTCCAGACAAATTCGAGGGTAGCTAGTCACAGATTTGGGGAGAGGGGGTCGAAGAGGCACTAGGGTGTTGATTTGGTGGGGAAAGGTGGGGGCGCCGCCACCAGAACATATTGGGATTTCAGGGCGGCTGGTTAGGGTTTCAGATTTCGATTTGAAATTCGACGGGTTCTGGGTGGATTCGAGGAGAAGTGTTTGAGGATCTGGAGAGGGGGAAGTGAGGAGAACATTTGGTGTTGTTCCAGTGAAGATTGGCGGTGACGCCGCCATGGTCTGGGGTTAGGGGTTCAAAGGAGGCAATTTAGGGTTTATTCCTGGTCTTTGAGAGGGGTCTGTGTGAAAGGTGAGAGACGGGGTGGGTAGGGGCATTAGGACACTTATATACTAAGGGACCCTGTGTTCGCAACCGTTTGATCGAGAAACCTCGACGGTTGGGATTGAACACTGGTTAAACGAGGTCGTTTTTGGATATGGTCGAGATTGGACCGGGTGGGGCGACTGGGTTGTGGGTTAGGGGTGGTCTGCGTTTGGGCTTGAGTCTTTGGACTTAAAGAGTAGCCCAATTCTATTCTCATTTCCCATTAATTCTTTTAGTTTCCTTTCTTTTCTCTTTTATTTTTTTCTTTTTTTTTTTGAAAATTAAAACTAAAAAAAATCCTAAATTAAATTTAAAACCAAACTAACTCATTAAATATACTAACTAATCCTAGATAATTAACACCATTAATAAATTAAAGAAAAACTACTTGAAAATAAAAAATTAGAGTTAATGGGTGCGAAATGACTATTTTTGTGATTTTCTTTTTATATAACAACTTAATTACTAAATAATTCTTAAAATAAAAAATTAACTCATAAATGCACATGCAACACATTTTTGTATTTTTCACTAATTAAAATGCACAAACAAAAATGCTAACAATTAACAGAAAATGCCACGAAAATCCACAAAAATTGCAAACACTGAAAGAAATTATTTTATTTTGAATTTACGGGACTAATTCATATAGGAAAAAAATCACGTGCTCACACTATATTTTTCTATTTATTGCTCACTTGACTAGCATACCTTAATTCCTGTCATGTTCTATGTGCTACTATAGTTAGTTTACCTTAGCATGTTTCTGTTTGATCTATGACACTTGTTTGCTTGTTTCTGAAACTAACATGTTTAATTCCTACTACCCCACCCTATTTTGTATGGCTGTGTGATTAGTCATTTTAACTTCAGCATGTTTCTCTCTGCTTAATATATGTTTATATGGTTCCACATAGTGATAGTTAAGTCAACTTCTGGCAATGTAAAACTTTGTTTGATCCAATTGTATGCTCTATGCAGAACTTGTTTAATCCTATTTGCAATTTAAGCATTCATGTTCTTGTTGTGATGGTTCAATTACTGGTGTCTATGTCTGAACCAATTTGCTAAAATATGGTTTCTGTTCTATTTACAGTCTTGTAATTTGAACCTATATATCTGCTTCTAAAAATCAGACTCTTTTTCTAAAGCTATCCCCTACCCTTATGTACTATTTTCAAACTTCTACTCTTAGTTATCTAGGGTCCTACCACCCCTAGTGTGAGCACTGCTTAGGGTCCATGAGACTCCTTCGAACTCTGACACATTGGGGTTGTCCTTCCAATCTGTTACAAAACTGTTTTCTTTGAAAGGTTCTGGTGTGAGCATTGCCCAGGGTCCTGAGGCCCTTGGGACGTCAGATTTGCTTGAAGGCCTGGCTTCCAGGTTGATGTTGGGCCCGCCAAGGCTCCTTACAGTGTTATATAGCTTTGTGTAATTCATTCATATTGGTCTGTAATAATGTAATAATCCTTGTAAAAATAGATATGGGGTTATTAGTAAAAGCTGGGGAGGGATCTTTATATATATCTTTTATCAAATTCGGGTAGCAATCACGCCTATAGGTTGTTGTGGTGATTTTTTATGTGTATGTCTATAGGACTTATCTCATTACTTGTAATCCTGAATTTTCACACTTTGCATCCCAGAAATCCTGCTTTTAGGTCATTTATCATTCTGCATCAAAGAACCATATTTTCAAAATCTCCCTGTAGGCATCAGAAATCCTGTTTCTAGGATATTCTTTATTAAACTGGCTTGGCAACTTGTTAACACCTTTACTCACCTAGATATTATGCCTATAGGGAATGTATAAAATCAGTCTTAATACTTAGATATCATGCCTACAGGGAATAATGTTTGTAACCCATTTTAGCACTTAAAAAGAATGCCTATAGGATTTAAAGATAAAATCTTCCTGTTAAAATCAGTAACTGGTTTACAACTTAGATACCATGTCTATAGGGTTCTGCCCGACTATCACTCAGGCAAGCCTGTAGGTTAATTAAAATTCTGGGTCTAAAAACTATGATTGCTTGTTTGACATATGCTCGGATTCAGAGTATTAACAAAATCAGTAGGCAAACTAAAAGGTACTCGTCTGCTCGCTTTAATAAAACTGTTGTATATTCTGTTTGTGCTCATGTAGATATCCTGCCTATAGGATCCTAAAATCATTTAAAATGGCTTGTTTGAACAGTGTGCATTTGTTTGTCTATTTGTGGAGGTTAACATGAGCCCACTTAATTGCTCCTTATGTGACAATCCTACTTGACTTTTGTTTGTGGCCTAGTTTTCTCCTTTTAAACAACATAGGTGAGTCTACAACCGCCTTAAATAGAGGTCCTAAACACCTCCAGGGCCAAAAAGGGATAGGTAGTGCACGGATAAGGTACATACTGGATGTTATTGGAATGCTTAGGTAATAATTGAAACGGGGAGGGTAATTGTGCAGTAAAGGAGATGATGACTTCTGCGCTAATGCTACGCGTAACACCTCAGTTTGGGGAAGGTTACCGAGTATTGCATGGAAGTGATCCTATAGGCTAATAAACTTAGGACTCCTTTAATTCCCGTTTAAAAGTAATCTCTATTTGTTTAAACTGGTTTATTTCCTTAAAGACTAATTCGCTTAAATTGAGTTTGACCGGGACCTATCATTGTGGACCTCGAGGGGCGCCTAACACTTTCCCCTCAAGGTAATTTCGAGCCTTTACCCAATCTCTGGTGATATAAACTAGTACATGAGTTATTTGCTCTAGGTTCCCTAATGTACCTTAATCCGTTAGGTGGCAACTCTTCAAATCTCATACCCAACCCCAAAAGGAAAGGAGTTGTCCCAAAATGTCGAAACCCGGATTCCGCGAGGAAAAAAGGGCGCGACAAAAGCCCTCAACTCTATCAAGGTGGTTTCATAAAGCTTCAGCGTCGATCCTCGAAGGCGCTATTCTCTAGCATCGATGAGGACAAGGATTGTGGATGGATAGGCCGTTTTGTCCGAATCGAGACCTCCGACTTAATTCCTGCCGAAATAATGTCATTCCCCGAGGAATGAAACATGAAACGTAAGTACAATCCCATTGATAATGCTTACTACTCTGCTTTCTCTATTTATTCTTCGATCTAATTCCTTTTCGATGGTGTAGCTTTCACTTGGTTTCCTAGTGCGATTCCGGATCTCGCAGGTTAGGTTCGACAATTGGCCTCCACTTCTTCACATGCAGAACACTGTTGGCGTGATTTGGCCAAGGGTCGGTGGGAAGCTAAAAATCATGGTGAGTTCCCTTGTTCATATGTTGACATTTCTCTGTAAAATACTTACTTTCTGTTTACGCAGGTCTCAGAGACACTGTTGTTATGAGACCGGCTCCGCCCAGTGAAGAGGAAATTTTGAAGCCAATCAAAGAGAAGAAAAGAAAAAGGGCATCGCCAACAAGTTCCCCAAATCCCAAGAAAAATAAGGGTCGAAAGCCTAGGGTCGCCGATCCTGCAGCCTCATCTGCAGACGCGGTCCAACAACTTCGGGATGAAGATGAAGAAGGAGAGGATGCCGACTACTTGCTAGTAGCTCGGAAGAGGGGGAGCACTGAAGCTTCGAAGGCCGCCGAACCAGCGATGGCTGATGCGGTTCAATCTTGAACCAAAGAAATCTCGGAGGGGAGCTCAAGTAGAGTCCCCGATCCATCGGGTGGTAAAAGCGCACCTCGTCTTGGAGGACATTTGGCGGGTGAACCTGAAGAGCCTAATTTTGAGGCCCTACAAAGAGAAGAGAATGTCCCAAGTGAATCACTTGGGATAATTAACATAGATGAATCGTCGCTTGGCCTGTGTTCTATGAAGGGCAGTTCCGAGATGCCCGGGCCATGAAGACTCCCAACATGGGGACAACCCACGAAGGGAATGATATTTTTTGGGAATGCTTTACGAGGGTCGAAGATGGTCCTGACCCGGATGCTTCGTTTATTTTTGGTGAGTCTCAGCGTCTTCTTAAACAAGTAAGTTTCTGCTTCCATAATTATGCTCGTGCTTCATTCTTGTTTTTCCGTGTCTGACTTCTTTTCTTTGTGTGAAGGCAATGACGCTCTATCAACAAGCGATCTCCAAGTCTTGAGCCGAGCTTGCCTGATGCGAGGCCGAAATCAAGAAGCTTGTGGATGAGAGGGACGACTTCAAACTCCTTTATGTTCAAAAAGAGAAGGACATCAGGGACCTACGAGCCGACTTGACAAAGGCTCATCGAGAACAGACCGAGCTCATTCAGCAGGTCTTTGCATGAAAACCTCGCATGTTTTCGAACAAAGAGGGGCAGCTTTGAGCACGTGATTTTTGTTTACACGACAATTACTCCAAAAGAAAAAAAACAAATGGTTTTGTTGTACAATTTTTGGAGTTTACGTGGCACTTTTGGCAGTTATTTGTAGTTTTGTTTGTGATTGTTTAGTTTTTATCGAACAAAAATACAAAAATATATGTCGCATGTGAGTTTAGGATATCGTTCTACTATTAGGAATTAATTAACCATTATTTGGTTTTAAAAAGCGAAAATCACAAAATATGCATTTTTATTCTATTTTTTGTTGTCGTAGTGATTTTATTAAATGTTTTAATTCATGTGATAACTGTTGTTAGGTGTTAATTAATATTTGGGTAGTTTAATTTTGGTTTTTAGAAATTTTTGGTTTAAATTATAAGAATATTGGATTTGGGCCAAAATTCAAATAAAATCAGGCCCAAACCAATACAAATGACCCAGTCCAAACTAGGTCTTCTTAGAGACACCCCAAACGACGCCGTATAGGCATCACCCTTTTGAGCTGTTGATTGATTCAGAGGAATGGCCCAGATCAGGCCAATCACTTACCCAAACGACGCCGTATAGGGCCGTCTAATCTCAATCGTTAACCCAATCTCATCCAACGGCCTCAGTCCATTCCCATATGCCCGACCCGTTCAACCCCGGACCAGCCCAACCTCCTTTTAGTTGGAACGACACCGTTCCTCATTAAGTGAAAAATCCTAGCCCTCGATCTCACTTCATCCAACGGCCAGGATCTAACCACCCACTACGTATATAAACTCCAACCCTTACCCCACGCCCCCATCCGAACACCCCCCTTCATCGTCCTAAACCCAAATCCAAACCCAAACCCTTAGAACCCTAGCGCCGCCCCCCTTTCCCCTCACCGTAAACCCGGCGGCAACAACGCCGGTGACCCCCAGACTAACACCCCTAGGGCACCTCGACCCCCTGAACACAGATCCACAAGCCATGGGTCTCGAATCTTCCCCCACCATCTCGAATCTTCATTTGAAGATTCGAGCCGGACCCCAACCCATGCCAGGTACTCCCCTGACCTCCCTCGTGGCCAAACCAGGTTTGGTTTGGTCCGAATCTAACAAAAAAAAACTGAATCCCAAATCTGCCCTAAGAACCCTAGAAATCTAGAATCCGAGTTTTTTTTCCGTTTAAACGAGAAGGTTGGGGTCTAATGGACCTTAATCGAAGTGTTCTCAGTTGAGAACACTTCAATTAAAGTCCGTTCAACCCCAAAAGAGGTTCGATTCAAAATCCGAAACATGGTCGTCTGATTTTTAGTTCTTTAAGGTATTTTCTTTTTCTTTTTCTTGCCAGTTCATGTTGTTTTTTTTGTTAATGTTTGTTCGTGTGTTTAAATGGTAGTTGATTTATTTTTGTGTCGACTATTCTGTCCACCTTGCCCGGACCTTTTATTTGGTCGAGTTTTTCTTTATTCACTGATTGGGTGTATGTGTGTAAACTATACAATCGATTGAAATTGAATTTGGTCGATTAATTAGTTTCCAGGGCAACTTTTTGTTTTGGTCAGTACAATTTGAATCACATGTTAATACTGTTGGATTCTGATCATTGGCTTTATGTGTTGTGATTCACGTAGTCGATTCGATATATGTCGTCAATTAGTTTCAGTTTGGAATGATAGTAATTTAACTCATGCTATTTAATTTGATTTACTAAGGCATTATTGAATCAACTGAGAATTGATTATCACTGTGTGTTAGTCTGTTAGCTAAATCAGAAAACATTTAAGGATTGATTTATAGCTGCAGTCTAGGATAGATTTCAGATTCTAGTTTAATTGATGGCATGTTTACTCATTTTGGACCTTGGGCAGCATGTGCATTGTAGTATAATGGACAGCATGTGTTGTCAGGACACACTCCTGCTGCCCATACCTGTTTAAACTAATAAAAGATAAATCCTTATAATAAGGAAAAGGAGTTTGTCAAGGGAATCTCATGGGGATACCTTTCTTTTAAGTTTTGGGTGGAAAGATAGAAGGTTCACATGGGAGGAGTTCTAAAAAAAGGAAGGAGGAGAGTTCTGAGAAAAAAGAAAAAGAGTTCTGAGAAAAAAAAGGAGGAAGAGTTCTGAGAAAGAAGAAAAAGGGAGTTGAAAGGGAGGAAGAACAATCAGAAAAATAGAAAGGGATTTTTAGGCAGTGAGTTTTGATAACATTCAGGCAAGAAAGAGAGTTAAGAATCAGGAACTGGAGGAGACCAAGAGTTTAAAACCAGAAAAAAGAGAGAATTTTCCAGGACCTTAGTGTTTTAAAGCTAGGTTTCACAACAAAGAACTTTAGTTTGTTTTCTACTCAAAAGTTCAAAATCAGGGACTACTGGTTTACTGTTTTTCTGCCTGCAATCTTCTTGTGTTGCTGGGATTTACTTGGCAGCCTGTTTGTCTGTTGATTCTCAAGTACCACTCTTCAAACCATTGGTTTCTTCTTTTGATTCCAATCTGTCCTTGAGATTTCTGCTTGGGGTGCTACTGTTGCTGTGACTATAGTTGTTGCTGTTGTCGCTATACTATTGTTGCTTCTACTGACCTTCCTCTTCTTCTCACTTTCCAATTCAGGTACGCATTTGAATCTCACACTGATGTGACAGTAACGATGAGTATGAAATGAAAGACACGAAGAATTTTCAATCATTTGGTGCTGTACCTATAGTCTTATAAAATGTTAGTAAATTTGTGTAATTCTTTAGGTTGTAACTTAATAGCATAATACAGTAGGTAGTTTTGTACTTGATTGAAACTTAGTTTGTTTAAGTATTGTGATTTACAGTTGTTTGGTTATACGAATGATATAATCATGCAATTTGTGGAATGCACGAGTAGTTAGCATATCGATAACTAAACTTCATTTTTAGTTATACTTTGTACGTATAGGGTAGACTGCTATTAACCTTGCCGAACGCAATATAGCTTTTAATCATTTGAGTTAACTCCGTCAAATTGGATTCCATTAGGCAGTTTATAGGACAAGGGTCGAATCCCATTAGTAGCATCCTCTAGTAGTTAATTCCATTAATCTAGTTTAAATAAGTTAGTTTAAATTCAAATTTGAAGAATGTTTAGCGTGAGTTTAGCATTTTATTAGTCTTGTATGCGATTTTCTTTATTAAATTAAAAGCATGTTCATGAAATAAGGCATGAAATAATTCCCCGCCTCATAAATAATTAATCCGATAATCAATAAGAGGTCGGAGTAGGCCAAGCATGCAATTTAATTAGCATGTATTTTCCTTTATTTTTAGAGACAAACATGATAGAAATGTAGTCGTTGTAGGTTTATCCTTTAAAAAAATGAGACGAGCCTTGCCAAATAAAATGTAAATTGCGGGGCCCTCAATAATTGGTCAAAAAATAAAATACTTAGAATTTGGGATGGACTGTTTAGGGAATTTCACTGCCTTCCCCAAAGATAATAACGCATTAGACTCTTTAGGCGCGACTTAATTAAATTACATTCTTAAATTCGGGTGCGCATTTATGTGACTCAAATTCAAATCTCAACGGAGTCAGAAGGTGTTAACAACCACGGGTGCATTGATTGTGACGTGGTTCGAGATGCATTTTTACGACGTTGCAATTCTATAAAAATAATAATATTGAAAGCGGTTTAAACTTAATAAAAAAAAGCACATACGTTATAACATGTATTAAAATCAGATATTTAGCCATTATAACAATTTAAGCGACCGTGCTAGAACCACGGGATTCAGGGGTGCCTAACACCTTCCCTCGGGTCAACAGAATTCCTTACTTAGAATTTCTGGTTCGCAGACTTCATTTGGAAAGTCGAATATTTTCCTCGATTTGGGATTCAAGATAAACCGGTGACTTGGGACACCAAAAGCCAAACCTTTCCCAAGTGGCGACTCTGAATTAAATAAATAATCTCATTTCGAATATTGCCACTTAAATTGGAAAAACTCTCTCGCGCATTTACCCTTCGGGGCGGGCGCGCAAAAAGGAGGTGTGACAGCAGGTAATGTAACTTTTTGGGAGTTTGTTACGTGTTTATCTGAATTAGCGACTAACACTTCGACCTTGCAGGCCCAGTAGAAGGGTGAGTTGGTGGAGCAGCTTCGAGAGGAGTTCAAGGTGAAATAGGCCGAGACCATGGGGTGGAAGCAGCATATGGCTCATTTCACTTCGGAGAAGGACACACTTCGGGCCCAGCTAACTTCGGTCGAATGTCAACTTTAAAACATGAAGGCGGAAAGCATGGCCCATAGCCGGAAGATTGAGGAGCTCGAAGCTAAGTTGGCCACCGAGCTTGCAAAGGCTAAATCTGAGGCGGAGGCATTTGTTGCCTCTTATCGAGCTTACGCCGAGGCTGCCAACATTCAGGCATAGGAAATCTCTACTGCTGCTGAAGTCAAATTGTCATGTGCTATCGACCACGCCAGGCGACAACCACGGAGAGAGACTCTTGAGGAAGTGCCTGCTCATGGCTTTGACCTCTCAGCAGATATTGAAAAGGTAAAAGCTTTGGATAACGAGGCTACCGCTCTACTCTCCGATGACGAAGACTCTGCTAGTGGTTCCGAGAGCGGAGGAGATGAGGATGAAGCCCCCGAAGAGGAGGTTCTTGAAGATGTGGCTCCGGAAGATGCAGCTCCTAAAGTAGATTAGGCCCTTAGGATTTTTTCCTTTTTTTATTTTGTGTAAGGCTCCATGTGGGCATTGTAAATACTTTTCATGTATATAAACAATTCCTTTCCTTTTTGTTCCATCTTCGATTTGCTATAAAGTTTGCTTCATTTTCGTTTCGTGAAGAATTAGTTTTTGATGTCATAACTTCAATAATCTAGTGAGCAGCGGCTCAGAATCAGAGTAAAACAAACCCTTAGTTTTTTTTGGTAATCGATGGGCTATCTTATGATAGAATACCTCTTAAGGATTTTTGGTGAATCCTCGAGCTATGCTTAAGTCGATTTTATGTGAGCTCGGGATGGTGGGACCCTTAGGTCCGAGTTGAGTGAGAGCAAGGTCTCGAACTGTGAATGTTTTGACCCTTAGGTTCTTTTAGGCTGGGCTGATATGGCCTTTAAGAGATGGCTATTATTTTCCCTTTTCGGCTTAAAAAACTTAGTAAAACTTTCTTTATGTTTATGCCTTGGCATGCATCTTTTACCAATTGGGTTTTTCGAGGGCTGACTTTATCGAAGTCATTTGATTATTTTGCCGAGGGTAGCCTTTATTAACTGGTTTTTATAAAATTCGAAGGCCTATTTTTATTGTGGGATTTGGACGTCTTCGAGCTGCGTTATTTCAATCGTTGCCTTTATTATAGCCGTAGCCTTCAGGTGTGTCTCTTGGACTTGTTTTCTGATAACATTTCGAACTTGTTGGAAATGTTAGTCCCCCAGTATGATGGCCTTGGATTTTAAGTTGAGGGATGCCTCTTTGAGGCCTTACGAATTCGAGTTCAGAAAACTCTAATGTGTTGATTGTCGATGACAGTCCCCGAGTATTCAAGGTGTATCTGTGTTTTGGCCCTTGAGCTATTTCTCATAGAATCACAAGTATGGAGCTCGTATAGTAGCAAATATCTTTAAGACACAAAGTGTTTGATAAAGAAAGAATGTTTCTTTGAATAATTCATACATGCGTACACGTTTTGCCATCGGGGCTCGACTATTCTATATGGACACGGTTTATTTGACCGTTTGGCCCATTACAAAGTTCTCCTATCGAGACCCTCGTAGGCGTGAAGTATTTTCCTCAAAATATAACCTCTGAGGGTGATTCCCCACAATATTCAAGGTTAATTGAAAAGAAGCCTTGGATACTATTGGAATCTCCTTAGGTAGCACATAGTTGTTGCCTCGTTAAAAACCTCGTCGGAAAAATCTATTTGGGATAAAACCCGATCGAAGAGAAAAAGAGTGCAACGCGTGCTTTAAAACCTAAGGTCTTCGTGTAGAAGGGTGCCCTTGACGTCTTCGATCGAACATCCGCAATGAGTTAGTTTTAAATACGAATGGAAAATAGGAGAAGGTCATACCTCAACAATAATATCGTTTGAGCAGTGATACATTCCAATTGTTTGGCAGTTGGTCGCCTTCCATCTTGCCAAGTTTGTAAGATCCTTTTCCGATGACTCCAATGACTCGATATGGTCCTTCCCAATTCAGGCTTAGTTTCCCTTCATTCGGGTCTCGAGTATTGAGGATGATTTTCCTTAAAACTAAGTCCCTGATTCCGAAGTGTCAAAGGTTGGTTCTTCTATTATAGTAGCTTTCGATTCTTTGCTTCTATGCAGCCATCCGAACAAGTGCAGCTTCCCATTTTTCATATAATAGCTCGAGGCTCGTATTCATAGCCCTGTGATTTGATTCCTCTAATGCATGTCGAAATCTAGCGCTGCGTTCTCCGACTCGACTGGAATTAAAGAGAACGGGGTTGCCCACGTGATGAACTTTGATGTCATTCGATATGCCCAAAGAACCTCGGGTAGAACTTCTCTCTATTTCCCTTTAGCGTCGTTCAACCTTTTTTTAAAGTTTTGGATGATAGTCTTGTTTGTCGATTCGGTCTGTCCGTTTCTACTTGGGTGATACATCGTGGATAAGATCCTTTTTATTTTGTGTGCTTCGAGGAACTCCGTTACCTTGTTGCCGATGAATTGCTTCCCGTTGTTGCATAGGATTTTGGCAGGTATCCCAAATCGACACATGATGTGGTCCCAGATGAAGTCTATAACTTCTTTTTCTCTAACCTTCTCGAAGGCTTGTGCTTCCATCCATTTAGAAAAGTAGTCAGTTATAAAAAAAAATTAAATTTAGCTTTACCTGGGGCCATTGGTAGAGGGCCGACAATGTCCATTCCCCATTTCATGAAAGGTCATGGGGACAAGACTGAATGAAGTTGCTCTCTGGGCTGATGAATCATTGGCACAAACCTTTGACATTTATCACATTTCTTAACAAACTCCTTAGTGTCTTTTTCCATGCTATCCTAATAATATCCTGCTCTAACAATTTTATGAATCAAAGACTCGGTGCCGGAGTGGTTTCCACAAGTGCCTTCGTGGATCTCTCGTAAAACATAATCGGTGTCCCTTGGACCTAAACATATCGCCAATTGTCCATCGAACGTCCTTCTGTATAATGTTCCATCTTCATCCAATGTGAAACGAGCAACCTTGGTTCATAATGCCCTTGATTCTTATGATCCAATGGGAGCTTCCCATTTTTTAAATATTCAACATACTTATTCCACCAATCCTAAGTCAAACTTGTAGAATTTATCTCGGCATGACCCTCCTCGACTACAGATCTCGATAATTGGACAACAGTCCCCAGTATAATATCATCTTTCTCGACTGATGACCCCAAGTTTGTAAGTGCATCGGCCTCACTATTTTGTTCTTGAGGTACATGGTCTAGAGTCCACTCCTTGAAGCTGTGCAAGGTTAGTTGTAGCTTGTCCAAATATCTTTGCATCCTATCCTCTCGAACTTCGAAGCTTTTGTTTACTTGGATCACCACCAACAGAGAATCGCACTTGGCTTCAACGACTTCTGCCCCAAGCTTTTAGCTAGATCGAGACTTGAAATTATGACCTCATACTCGGCCTCACTATTAGTCAACCTAGAAGTTTTGATAGATTGTCTAATAGTGTTACCTGTAGGTAGCTTTAAAATGATGCCAAGCCCGAACCCTTTCACATTTGAGGTATTGTCCGTGAAGAGGGTCCATACCCCCGATAATATACCCGATTTTGGCAAAAGTTCTTTCTCCACTTTTGGTACGAGGTTGGCATAAAATCAACCACGAAGTCAGCTAAGATTTGAGACTTGATGGTCATTCGGAGTTGATATTCGATATCGTAACCGCCAAGTTCAGCAGCCCATTTGGCCAATCGGCCCGATAACTCAGGCTTATGCAAAACATTTCAAAGAGGATAAGTGGTTAACACACATATGGGGTGACTGGAAGTATGGATTTAACTTTCTAGATGTGCTTATTAATGGAAGTGCCAATTTCTCTAAGTGTGGATATCTAGTTTCAGCATCTCCTAAAGTCCGATTTACGTAATAGACAGGGAACCACGTATCTTGCTATTCTCGAACTAGTATGCCAAATATAAGTACAGCTTCTCATCCACCTTCGGAGTGTGACGTAGAGTGTGCTCGATAAGTATCGCTTCAATTCCTCCAATGCTTGTTGGCATTCCGGGGTCCATGCGAAATTATTTTTCTATTTGAGTAAGAAAAAGAATCTATGGCTTCGATCTGATGACCTCGAAATGAATCGGCCCAAGGCGGCTATACATCTTGTTAGCCTTTGTACGGCTATTACACTACAATTATATCCTCGATGGACTTGATCTTGTTGAGGTTGATTTCGATTCCCCGATTTGACACCATGAAGCCGAGGAACTTGCTCGAACCGACCTCGAAGGCACATTTTTCTAGGTTAAGCTTCATGTTGTACTTCCTCAAGATTTCGAATGTTTCCTACAAATGAGTTAAATGGTTCTCTTGCAAGGACTTAGCCAACATATCGTCAATGTAAACTTCCATTGATTTACCTATCTGTTCCTCGAACATTGTTAACTAGGCGTTGTTATGTAGCTCCTGCATTTTTTAGCCCGAAAGGCATTACATTGTAACAATATGTTCCATACTTAGTAATAAACGAGGTCTTCTCCTGGTCTTCCGTGTTTATCTGAATTTGATTGTACCCCGAATAGGCATCGAGAAAGGTAAGGATCTCATGGCCAGCCGTGGCGTCGATCATGTGATCGATGTTAGGAAGTGGAAAAGAGTCTTTAAGGCATGCTTTTGTTTAAATCCTTGTAATCTACGCACATTCTAAGTTTGTTCCCTTTTTTAGGGACTATAACTACGTTGGCTAATCATTCGAGGTATTTTACCTCCCGAATGAACCCTATTTTAAGAAGTTTAGTTACCTCATCATTTATGAATGCATGTTTCACCTCTCACTGGGGCCTTCTTTTTTGCTTCGCCAGTTTGAATCTGGGGTCGAGGCTTAGCTGGTGTGTTGTTATTTCCGGGATCCCTATCATGTCTAAATGGGACCAAGCAAAATAATCCATGTTATCAATAAGAAATTGAATGAGTTTTTTCCTGAGTTCGGGGGTTAGCCCCGTTACCAGGTATATCTTTCGCTCAGGCATGTACTCAATCAGTATGACCTATTCCAGCTCCTCGATCGTTGACTTGGTTGCATCTGAATCTTCAGGAACGATGAAAGTTCAAGGAGTAAGGAAATCCTCTTCTTCTTCTTCGATTACCTATTTCTCCGATTCGGTCTAGCTGGGGATGGTGATTGCTATTTGGCCATCTACTTATCTTTGCCCAATTTTTCTGAGGTCGAAAGTGCTGATATCGGTATCACCTTGTCGACTACAAACATTTCCTTTACAGTGTGTTGTTCCCCGTAAACTATTTTTGCACCATCCATTGTCGAGAATTTCATCATTTGATAAATGGTCGATTGTACTGCCCTCATGTTGTGGATCCATGGGCTCCCAAGTATTACATTATATCTCATGTCGCCTTTGATGACATAGAATTTTGTATCTTGGATGGTCTTAGCCACGTTCACTGGTAGGATTATCTCCCCCTTCATTGTTTCACTTGCCATGTTGAAGTTGTTTAAGACTCGAGAGGCAGGCACAATTTGGTCCTACCGGCCGAGCTGTTCTATGACCCTTGATCTGATTATGTTTGCTGAGCTACCTGGATCCACTAGAACCCATTTAACTTGAATTTTGTTTACCAAAATAGAAATTACTAGGGCGTCATTGTGCGGCTGAGAAATGCCCTTCGCTTCTTCGTCATTGAATGATAGGATGCCTTCGGGCACATAGCCCCGAGTCTGCTTCTCTCTGGTGATAGACACATTGGTTCGTTTGAATATAGGCCCTTGTGGAACATCGAACCCGCCAACAATCATATGAATTACATGTTGCGGTTCTTCCTGCTCATTCTTTCTGTTGGCGTTTCTTTCTCTGAAGTGATTCTTAGATCGATCAATGAGAAACTCTCGAAGGTGGCCCTCATTGAGCAATCGAGCTACCTCCTCCCTCAGTTGTCTGCAGTCTTCGGTCCTATGGCCATGCGTGTCGTGATATTTACACATCAAGTTTGGATTTCTTTGAGAAGGATCAGTTTGTATAGGTCTGGGCCACCTGGTGTCTTTAATCCTTCTGATAGCCGATACGATCCCCGATGCATCGATACTGAAATTATACTCAAATAATTGAGGTGCTTATGTGGGATCGGTATGTTTATCAAAACCATTCTTACTCATAAGTCCCCGAGAATTTTGCCCTCGATCATTTTTTTCGATCATTCCGAGGAGGATTGCACCCCGAACCATTGTTTCTTCGATCTGCCACATATGGCTGATACCGTTCCCTGTTCGACCTTGACTCCCTATCGGTATCTCTCGGGGCTTTAACTGCCAATCTATTTGGATTAACTGAACACGAGGGGGCTCCTAGCTGGTCGTCCTCGACCCTAGTCTTTGACTGATAACGATTATGCACATCCACCCAAGTTATAACTGGATACTCGATCAAATTTTGCTTCAAATGTCGTGATGCGATCGAACTCCGCTCATTCAACCCTTAGGTAAAGGCTTGAATGGCCCAATCATTTATGACCGGTGGTAATTCTATTCGCTCCATTTGAAATTGGGATACAAACTCCTTTAGCATTTCATCACCTCTCCGTCTTATCTTAAAAATGTCGGATTTCCTCGTTGCAACCTTTATGGACCCGGCGTGTGCCTTCACAAAGGCGTCTGCTAACATAGCAAACAAATCGATAGAATTTGGTGGCAAGTTGTGATACCAGATCATTGCTCCCTTTGAAACTTTTCCCAACTTTTTCAACAAAACCGACTCAATCTCATCATCATTTAAGTCATTTCCTTTAATCCCGCATGTGTACGAGGTGGTGTGTTCATTAGGATTGCTCGTCCCATTGTACTTAGGTATATCTGGCATACAGAACTTCTTAGGAATGGGTTTCGGAGCCGCACTCTGAGGGAATGGCTTTTGTACGAACTTCTTGACATCCAAACCTTTTAAGACCGGGGGTGCCCCCGGTATTTGATCAACATGAGAATTGTATGTTTCCACTTTCTTGTCATTATCTTCAATTTTTTTTCTCTCCCGACTCGATTTTTTTGGTGAGCTCCTCGAGCATATTCATAATTGCAGGATCAGTCCCCGATCCATTACCGTTCGACATTTCTAGCACCGGCTCGGTACGGCGAGTGGTTTCTGGTTCGACCACACTTAGAGTTTTATGTTGATTTTGAAGCTGAGCGATAGCAACCTGTTGATCTTGTAGTATCTTGAATATTACCTAGAGGCTAACTCCCTCCTTCACCCTATGTTTCTTGGCCACCGGATCGGGCTTTCCCGCATACACTTCCTCCGCGGTCTGCGTCTAAGCCCGCATTCAAAGCAATGTGCGAACGAACATCGAATGGTTCTGCAATTAGCACTTCGCTAGGGTTAATCGGTGGTACACCGGATCCTGGAGCAACTACATTATCATTTTCCCCATGAAATCCAAGACCATCATCGCCGTGTACGGGTGCGTTTTGTGAGTTTGACATGTTTTAACCTAAGAACAAAAATTCTTGACAGGAATAAGTGTGAAAATAATGTGTGTTATCTGAATCAGTATTGAAATAATCACTATTATCTTTAGCCCCACGGTGGGCGCCAAACTGTTTACCCTAAAATCCGAATAACAATTAGACTTGTATTGTGCTTTTAAAGATATGTGATTTAATCCAATACTAATTGATGAACAAGTAATCTAATGTATAAATTAAAGAGAGGTAAGCCAAACCAACTTATAACCAGACCTTGACCTCGAGCAGTAACGACCTCGAGGTAGGTGGATAAGCAATAAAATAATAAAGCAAATCACATGAACACTAAGCAAGAAAGTGAAATATGTATATTCCATTCTCAATGATTGATGTATTACAAATGATTGAGGTCCTCTTAATATAGTAGGGGAATCCTAAATGGTACAATTCTAATTGTAGTAGGAATCTTATTATACAGCTGTCTAACCACCTAGTACAAATCCATTCCGGAATTTACGCCGTGATCTTAGGGCCGCTACAGGAATCTTGCTCTTTCTATTATGAAACCATAACGGTATTATCTCGAGGTCGGTCATACTTGGCCTCGGTGTTCATTGAGCACTTCGATCTTCGAGTCTTGTACTCCGCCCTCGGGCTCGAGCCTGGTCTATTTCGAACTTGTTCTCGAAGTGATCCTCGAGAACACGAAATTGGTTATACCTGATTTTGACCGTATACACTTTGATATTTTTAAATGAATTTTTTTCTACTCCTATATCTTTATGTGAATTTTAAATCATACTATTATTTGAAAAATAACTATTTACTTAATTATTTCTTATTTATATTAGTATCTTGGCTATTAGTAACAACTAGTGTCATTAGCTCAGTGATGAGCATTTGACTGCAGATCAAAAGGTCACTGGTTCGAACTTGGTAAGGACCTCTTTTGCTGTCTTGTATTTTTAAAGCCCGCCAGGTAATTTATTCATCCTCCATTTTCTTTTCTTTTTGTCAGAATTCCTGTGGAAGATTAGGAAATTAGGATTTTCGACGTCGAAGTTCAGTATATAGTTAATACTATTAGTAAAGCGCATCTGTACTTCTTTACTTTCTCTTCTTTAATGTTTTGGCTTCTCCATTTTGATCCTCTTTTTGTTGTCAAATTAAAGGGACAAACTACATATCAAAAGACCTTTTATATAGTACCTCTTTTACGTGACTAATTCGTTCTCGAATGAAGGCAATGACGAGTATAGAATTTATATAGATTATATATTATTATAATTTTATTTATAGACGTTTGTGTGTAAATCTTGAGTTTAACGTAGATACACGTGCAAACACTGTTTATATGCTCAATTACCTACCTTTGATAGGACATCATAAAGCAGTTAATGTGTACCGTCCACACAATCTCTTAAACAAAAAATAGCCCCCAAATATATAATATATGTAATTTGTATATAATATATGTATAATTAATGTATAATCTATATATGCCAGCTATAAAAATAAACATTAAATATGGCTAGATATTTGTGTAACAATCCCTAAGTTTATTTTAAACTGCCTGTATTAAATAGTCAACAAGATGGAGTGTGTATATATAAGTTCAAATAATTAAATGTATAATATATCCTCACTAAAGAAAATTTATCCGCCATGAAATCCATCTTTTTTCTCTATAGTTTTTCTATCAACCCCAACCACTATAAAGTCTAGAGTTAATCTGCTGCATGGGAGGAGGGGAATTGGGTTTGTAATCTGCTAATAACAATCTCATCTTCCACTCTAGGATTCTGATCACAAGTGATCACAGCGACATGATCATCATCAGGATTATACTCCTTGAAATGAGCTATCCTTCCCAATTCTACAACTTCTTCAATAACAAGATCAAGTCGTGCAACTGTTTCAACTAGTAATGAAGCAAAAGCTGCAAATGGTAGTGCCTCCAAAAATTCGAGGCTAGTAATTCCAATCTTGCTTAATGTGGGCCTCAAACTCTTTCTGCCACCAGCCTCTAATTTCATTTGTGGTTCAGAGTCCTTTTTAGACGTGTCTTTCGATAATGCTGGTGTTGTCCCATGAGCCTCACCTGCCAAAAAGTCACGGCCAAGTCCAAGACGAGCAGGACCTTCGTTGGATGTGTCAATATTATTATTTACACTCGATAAAGAGACTACAAAATCTTTACTAGATTTTTGCCTAGAGGATATTGCGCCTGCTAAGGCTAATATGTTTATATTACTATTAGTTCCAAGAAAGAGTCTTGGTTGGGATTTTAAGGCACTGATAAGGCCTTGTAAGGCTTCATTGAGATGGTTAGATAGCATTTCTGGGCAGCATTGACGACGATTTCTTATGCTATCGCCCAGTTCCTTTAGTACCTTTGTCACTTCTTTGGCAAGTTGATTGCATGGATCTTTGAACAGTACACGAACTGATCGAGGAGTCTACAAAACAAATTCAAGACACACTTTAAGAAAGTAAAAACTAGCTAAAACTTCTAATCACATATATAAGAGATCATTTAATCTAAAGATCTAATACATTTGATATACGTACTGTCTATTTGAGTCCCACTTGTGGCCAAAATGCGAATGAAATTTGGAAAAAATTAGTTCCAAGAAGGAACCGGCCAATATGATCACGTGTCTGATCCACTTGAAAGTAAATCTATATTTTCTATCCCAATCAGATTGAGATAAAATAAAATGATATTGGATTTCTAAAAGCTAGAAAACAACTTATTGCATGCATCAAATATTCTGTATTTAATTTATTTGACTAGTGTATTTAAGTATATTTTAGCCTTTTTTAGACAAGAAGCATCACATATTGCTCTTGTTGACTTGGTGAGCATAAAACTTAGACATCACATGCTGCTCTTGTTGACTGAGTGAGCACAAAATTTATAAAGATTACTGGATATGGTAACTTTGTCGATAGTACTAGAGCAAAAGGATATCCAACGTAGCCTTCAAATGGAAAAGGGGTATACTCTCCACCCTATTTGAATTGAATAACCACCAAACTTAATCCATGGTCTCCTTTCCACTTACATAAAATTGCTGATGGCCTCTTTGGTGTTACTATGAGTGAATTGAATCTATGGTTTTCGAATATCATATGCCTGAAGCAAAAGGAACCCCCCCCCCCCCCCCACACACACACACCCAAAAAAAAAAAAATAGAAAAGGAAAGGAACAAAGAAAAGAAAGACAAGGAAAAAATGTTAAGAGTATGGGGAATATCACCTTAATTTCAGTTTGCAGGCATCCATGTAAAGCCACTAGTGTGTATCCAAAATGGCGAATAAGAGTCCCCAATTTTACATATTGCTGCCACGGTAACCCCGAACAACGTCTTAAATATCTTGGCTCCCAACTTGCATATACTGCCTGATCCATTCAGATTTTTTCTACTTAATTAAGTTTACGTAATCTCTATAAGGGCAAATTTTAATTCTTTAATCAAATAGCTAATAACTTCCTTAAATTATGGACTTTATAAATCAGGTACTTACCAAAGTTTCATCAGATGATTTGGAATCTAAAACCGCCTTATAACCATTGTAAATGGGATCCTCCGCTTCCATCGAATTTTCTTTGGCTTTTTCTTGTTCCTCCTTATCGCTAAAGTACTCGTTAATGCAAGCTGCAAAGTTTAGTTGAATAAAGATCTCATCAATCCGTTTATTATATATGAATGAATAGTCACAATCCTCACATAATATCAATTAATTTTGTTATGAGGTTAAATTAAATTTGTGCACCGACGACAATTTAAAATTATACACGTCATTTGTAAGGTAATTACATTTAAATTTCTATGATAAGCATGAAGAGGTGCACATGATAAATAGTACGCTCTCTATCCCAATTATATGATGTACTTAATTTTTAGTCTGTTCTAGAATTATATTTTGAAACAATTTAACTTTAAATTTTTCATTTTGTACCGACACGATTTATTATAGAAACACAAAAATTTATTTCACAGGTTTTAAAAATCTTTTTTTATTTTTTAAACCGATCAAAGCGCATCACATGAAATGAGATGGGTGAGTAGAGGTGGCAAAATGGTTAAAAAAATAATTATCTACCCATATTATCCATCAAAAATGGGTTGGATAATGAACCATTTAAAAACGGGTCGAATATGGATAAAGAATCATATTATCCACTTAGAAAATGGGTAACCAAATGGATAACCAATGAATAACTAATGTGTTTAACTTTTATATTTGTAAAGCCTCAAATTGAGGTTCCTCAAGTTTGGAAGACTAGGAATTCTCTCATAAGTGAATATATTTAAGAACTCATGGATAATATAGATATCCATATTATCCGCGGGATAAACCCATTTTTATCCGTCTCAAATACAGGTCGAGTCGGATAATTTATCCATTTTTTAAATTACACGTTTTGACCCGCTCATATCCGACCCGAGCCGTCCGTTTGCCACCCCTACGGGTGAGTAAGTAACCTCCTATATTAGGTTAACTCACAGTAATCGTGTAAAAAATCGAGCACGCCACAAATTTTATTAATTTCTAGCTCAACAAAGGTTGGTAGATTTTGTTAAAATATATAACATCAAAGTTTAAGGAAATTTAGTCCGAATAAAATGAAAATAGATTGTGCTAGTTCAACATCTAAAATCTAGCCTACCTTCAATAGATTTTGCTAAGCCATCGAATTTGGCAACAGTCGATATATGGAGGTCTTCTCCTGACCAAATTGGAAATACCAATAGGCTCATGAGAAGACAGATAGCACAGCCAATGGCTATGGTGTAAAAGCGCTCATGGGCAATTTTCAACACACTATCAACACGATAGCTTGACACTGTGATCAAGTTGAATGTCAAGAGGAATATCACCACACCATAGTCATAGTTTTTCTTTATGTGAGGATAAAATCTCATGTACGTAGCCACGGCTCCTGTAAAATTAGAAATGAAATCAATTAGATACAGAAAATGTCTTTTCTTAATCAGGGTAAATTAAATTAAAGTAAGAAAAGAGAGGGTAACAATGAATCAAAGGGTGGGAGCGATCGATATACACAAAAATTACAGTTCTTAATTTTGTGGAAGATTTTTCTATTGGAATCTTCCAATTCAATATAAGTGAAGCTTACCAACTAAAAATACTGAGGTCCCAATGAAAACAGCATGAAATATGTGGCCAGATTCTGTGGCAATACACTCAATCAAGAATGCCAATGATCCTGCAAATACTGTCCCAAGTCCTCTATTCAGCCCTTTATATAATGTTGCCCCTATCCATAATTAAAGAAACACAAACGATCGATGTCATTCATTGACTAACATGGAATTATAAAATCAATATGGAATAATTACCTGCTGTGAATTCAAGAACAACCACAACAGTCATAACAGCCCAAATAGCATTTTCTCCAATGCCTTTGAACAATGGCTCCAGTAAATACAATAAAGAGACCAATGTCAAGGACAGTCCCATTTTTAGTGAGTGAATTACTCTTCTTCGATCTTCTTTCCCCACTTTCCAGATTTTTCTCCATATTAATCTTGGCAAAGTACTCTTCATTCTCTCCACAACACCATTCAAACGTTTCTCCATCATCCTAAATAATTAACAAATGAATACGGAGATTTTTGTATCTTGTCACTTAAGAAAATGAAGTCATGCAAATTAACATACAAAGATGAATTAAGAAATACACTGTTCTGGAGGCTGCTGGAATTTTTCGAAATTATCATGGGCCACCCCATCTTATCTTATAGAGAAGGGCATTGACAGGCTTCCTAATGAGGTACACGTAATTTGAGATAGTAAAGACGTTCGTTTAGATTTTCAAATAATGGTCATCAAGTCAAAAAAGAGAAGCAAAATGACTACTTTTGTTGAAATATAAGTTTACCTACTTAGAATTTATAGAGCGTTTGTAAATTGTGAAATTATAAAATACAGACACACATATGAATTGTGGGACCCATAAAAGAAACACCACGTATCAACCGTATTATGTGATCAAATGATTACCAAGAAGGAGAAGTCCATTGGATTATTGGACAATAGTCGAAGTCAAAAGAAACCTAAATTATTTGGACTAATAAACCAGCTAATAACCATGCAATAGAAACAATTTAAATTCTCAACGTGTCAAATAACCAATAGGCTAAGCGGCGCCTTGACGGTGCCTGGTTGACCAAGCTTATAATTTTAATTTGCTCAAATTAACTGTACTTTAATTTGCAATTAATGGGGTGCAGGTACAGCGAGACATTTCAATGGGTTCAAATTGCAGGGAATAACATGAAACCTTTTCTGCCTTTAGGGTAAATGTCTACTTCCTCCGAGTAGTGGCGGCAAAATGGTTAAAAGAAAACAGTAAGTTATTCACTCATATTATTCATTAAAAAAAATGAGTCGATAAGAACATTTTAAAAACGGGTCAAATATGGATAAGAATTATATTATTCACTTATTCTTCCAAAAGTGATCATCATCAAGAAGTCATGAATAATATGAATATCTATATTATATATTCGCCGGTTAACCCTTTTGTCCATTTTTGCTTTACCCGTTTTCAACCCGCTCAATATATATCCGATCTGACCCACCGGTTTGACACCCCTAGCTATGAGCCTGTGACTAGGCTAAAGGTGGTTGATCTTAACATGCTACTAAAGGGAATAAAAACGCGTTTTAGGTTGGCTCTCTCGTTATTATTTGTTAACCTAATGGGAGTAGTAGAGTTGTAGGGTTTCAACAAAGATCATATGTTCTGCTGTTCCTAAAACAGTTGGAAATCTGACTTGTGTTCTTTCGAGTGCAACTCAAACTCCCCCCTCTTAATTCTTAAAGCAGCAGTATACATTGTTTCACGTGGTAGTTTCCATATTTGCAAAGGTGTTACCCAGCACGAAACTAGCTTTAAACCCCAGTGGGGCCAAGGACTGATTTCTGAATATATATGTCCTACCTCTGAGCTAGAATATGGTACTCATTAAGTTGGCATTTACCGTAAAAACTTGGTCGCTTTCTCTTCTAATGTTCTTATAACCTATTGCTCTCCTTTCTCATACAGAATAAGGTGTTAATTTACGGTATGAGCCCTAAATTTTACCATTGTATCAATAAAGTTATAAAATTATTTGGGATTTTGACACAGTTACCCACAAAAACAAAACTATTTACCCTTGTCTATCCATTTGTTTTCCTACCCATAAACTAATTATATTTCCTACCCATAGTAGGTTTTGTGGGGAGTTTTTTCTTTATTCTCCAACTCTTTTTTATTTCTATGCTTCTTTTCTTTTCTTTTTTCCTTTTTTTTTTCTTTTCTCCTTTTCTTTTTTCTCGTTTTCTTCTTATTTTTTTCTTTTTTCCTTTTTTTCCTTTTCTAATTTCATTTAATTTCTTTTTTTATATTCTTTTTCTCTTCATAATTTAATTTCATTTACTGTTTTCACTATTTTTTTTATATATATTATTACTAAAGAAAAATCAAATTGTGTACCAATTAAATGTAGCTAATACAATAAAAAAAATATTAACTAACATATGATACCAGTATAGTATATATGTATACCAACAGAGCATATGATTGCTCTAGAATATTGCTACAACTACCTGCAACTATACTACTGTACCAAAACATTAAAGGACGCAATAAAAGTATGAGAAAATTACATACTCATGTTGCAAGCTAAATATTTGCAAAACAACTTGCTCACTCCATATACTAACATGGTATATAGTTGTATGGGGTCGTTCCAACAATTGCCTATAATTATAAAACTATTACATAATACACAAAATTTATGTCCATCGTCATACAAAAATTCCAGCACTGCAAATCATGTTCATATAAATTATTTCATAATAGAATTCACTTAAAATGCAGCTAAAACAATCAAAACAAACTACCATATGATACCAATATGACATATAGCTATACCAACATGGTATACATCTTTACTGGTTAATTCCTGGCAACTATATGACTATACTACTATTACATAACACACATGCATAAAGAGAAAAATAAGAAAATAGTGTACCACATATTAATATAATAAAGTATTTCAAGAAATTGTACTATATTACTATTATTAAAAGAAAATCAAATATTGTATCAATTAAATGCAGCTAATACAACCAAAAAATAATTCAACTAGCATATGATACCAATATAGTATATAACTATACTAATAGGGTATATAGTTGGAATGAATTGTATACCAAAATGGTATATTTGTATACTATTTGGGTATACAATACAAATTCGTCATCTTCTCTAGTTCAACTATATTTCAACCCAAATTTGTAAAATCTACTACAAAATTTCCATCAAATTGACTAAAACTTTAGCTACAACCTTCAATCAATTTTCCAAACAAACTCATCCAGGATCGGATCAAAACAATTAAAAACTCAAACAAACCAAGTTATGAGTTTCAAGTTTCAAGATCCTTCATTGATGAATTTAATTTTCTCACAATAAAATCTTTGAAAAATAGCATTAACATCATAATCAAAGAACAATACCCAATAAATTCCAACACCAAATACTTCAACACACATGAAAATTCAAATTTTAGTTAGATAGTACCTTTTTTTTTAAAAAACTTTTAAAAGATAAAATAAACTATGGAGCGCAAAAAAAAAGGGTGATGATAGCAGAAAAAAATACAATACTAACAACACTGCCCACTATTGAGAAAAGCTAAATATTCTTTGGCTTCTTTTTTGGATTCACACTTTTGCTGCTTAAATTAGATATGTCCATCGCACGCGAGAATTGGGTTGGGCGGATAATTAGTTGTAATAGAATAAATATTGATGTAATTACTTTTAAATTGGGTAATTACGGGTAATTACTTTTGATTAGGCAAGTATATTGGGTAGTTTTCCCAAATTATTTTATCTCGTTAAAGTACTCGGTCATGTGTTAATTCATCATAAAATATCTCACTCACTGGACAATCAGACTCCGACAATGGAAAATGACCTATCATTGCCACATTTGCATAAAATCAGTGGTGACTGCAGTCGCAATCTTAGTAGGCGTTTGGACATAAGAATTGTAAAATTTAAAAAAATGGTGAAAAAAATTTTCAACTGAAAATGGTATTTGAAATGTAGAGTTGAATTTTTGACATAAATTTCAGTTTTGGTTGTTTTTGAAGTTTTGTGAGTGATTATTGAGTCAATTACTCAAATGGTCACTTAACTATCTTAAATTATCTCCTAAAATCACTTTTCTTTCGTTTGTAACAACAACGTCATTGAACTATGCCTATTGCACTCAGAAGGTCACTCAACTAGAATTTCCAAATTTTGAATTGTCAAATACCTATTTTACCCTCTAAATTATAAATATGTATCTTCTTTTATTTTTTTTAAAAAAACTTTTTATTATTATGATTTTTCCTTTTTAATTTATATTATGGACGTACCTATAGAATAAATAAATATTATTTATAAATTAAAAAATAAAAAATATTTAAGCATCTATAATACTGAATAACAAATAATGAGCATAGTAAAAGAATTTATTAGAATAATTTATTTGTAATAATAATTTTAGTATTAACAACAAGAATACAAAAATTTATTTACACAATTCAGAATGAAAGAAAATAAATATTGTAAAATATATATCCATGCACATAATACAAAAATAATTATTTAAATAAAAGTATTTTTATAATATACATTATATATTCTTGAACATTATGCTCAATTATATTATATATATTTCATGCACGACTTAACATAGCATATTTTACCCTATACAGATAGTCCTCCTGCTTTTTGGTAATATAACTTTGTATCATCAGAAAGTTGGTAGAAACATAATAATATAATTGAGCATATAATTTTCTAGAATATATAATGTATATTATAAAAATACATTTATTTAAATAATTATTTTTATATTACGTGCATGGAATACATATTTTACAACCTTTATTTTATTTCATTCTGAATTGTGTAAATAAATCTTGAATTTTTGTTGTTAATACTAAAATTATTATTACTAACAAATTATTCTAATTAATATTTTTTACTATGCTCATTATTTTGTTATTCCAGCATTATATATGCTTAAATACTTTCTATATTTTTAATTTATAAATAATATTTGCTTGTTCTATAGGTAAATAATATAATAATATTAAAAAGTTTAAAAAAAATAAAAAGAAGATAAATGTTTATAATTTAGAGGATAAAATAGGTATTTGACAATTCAAAATTTGAAAAATTTAGTTGAGTGTCCTTCTGAGTGCAATAGACATAGTCCAGTAACTTTAGTGTAACAAATGAAAATAAAGTGACTTTAGGAGATAATTTGGGATAGTTGAGTGACCATTTGAGTAATGGACTCAGTGATTATTTGAGTAAAAATTTTGAAAAAATCTTTTTGCAATTTTTCAAATTTTCAAAAATTTCTGAAATGCATCTTCAAGTGAAAATTGAAAATTTTATGAATAAACGCTAATTTTAAAAAAAAAGTAAAATTTTTTTAGAAAAATCTTCCATCAAATTTTATGTCCAAACTGACACTTAGTTCATCGTACAGTCACCAGTATTGCTATATTCCAGCTGAAGACTCGACCGGGTGATTGAGTTCGGGAACATGTAATCCCCAAAACAGAAAAGCACTTCAACTAACATAGAAAACTTACTAAGAATGAAATGAAACCATAGTTGAATTTTGTGACTGAAATTTAGATATTCTGATGTAAGTTTGTGGAGAAAATTTGATTAGTTAAATAAAAGAATACAGGTAAAAGACAATTTTGTACCTGGAGTGGACAACCAATTTTCCATCAATAACTACAATAATGATAGAGTGTGATAGCATCAAGGACAAGGATAGAGTTTTAGAAGCTCCAATAAGGTCATTTACAAGATCTCAAGCTAAAGAATTACAGATTAAGATTGCTGGACTTCAATGACAAATAAAGAAGTTTTTAATTGTAGAGGAAGAACTCAAGCCCAAAGGAGATGAATTGTTCAAGTTTTACAATTATTTGATTGCTCAAATTGAAGTCCAATAGGAGGAAGATTGGGTCCCAACACCAGCCCTTAAAGTCCACCAAAAGGGCACCCAGAATAGGTTAAAATGAGCTTAACAAATGTCCAAATATATAGCTGTAATTAACTTTCTCTCTCTAGAATGAATTTTTCTCTCAGGTAACACTGAAAATGACGAGGAAAACGAAGAATAGAGGGGGAGGACAGCAACGTCAGCTAGGAAATTCAAGCAATCAACCGTGGAAGAATAGAATTCCACAATCTGCTGATGTAAAGAAGACGAGAAACATTAATGCAATTCAAGGAATTGTGCTGTTAGGGTTAAGCCAAGTATCGATGACGACTCCTACGACTTCGGCGAAGACTCCACTAGCTTCAACTAAGACTCCTATGGCTCCAACGAAGACTCCACTAGCACAATTGGGGAAGAAATCAGGGAGCCTGGGGGGATAAGGTTGAGGCAGAACTGACGGACATATGTGAGATGAGGAAGGAGAAATTAAGCCCTAAAACAAGTTCATGGAGTAAAATTGTGGGAACAGTAGAATCAAAGTTATCGAGGAGGAAGTCCAGATGTTTGATAAAACGCATATAGTGGTAAAGCCATGAGAACCAGATATAGATGTGAGTAAAGAAAAAGTTGACAGAATTCCAGTATGGATTAGACTCAAGGGATTGGATATCAAGTATTGGGGGAATAATGCTCTTACCAAAATATCAGGGATGATAGAGAAGCCACTAAAGGCTGATAGAGCAACAACAAATAAGGAACGACTTGCATTTGCTAGGGTCCTGGTTGAAGTGTCAGTAAATCAAAAATACCCTACACAAGTCATGTTTGAGAATGAGATGGGGAAGATAGTGAAACAAGAAGTATACTATGAATGGAAGACTACATTGTGTCCAAAGTGTAAAATTTTGGACATGAACTGCAAAATTGTAGGAAACTGTACAAAGAAGAAACAGAAAAGCGAGGGAAGCAAATTGAAAAGGAGAAACAAGCAGGGGAGGGGACCTCTCAAGTAATGGGATATAACAAAGGAGAAAACATAATTATGGACAAAGTGATAAGAAAAGAAATAAATGAAGGCAATGTAATTCCTACAAAGAATATATCTGCAATGCAAGGAAAGTCAGTCCCTACCAAGAATGCTTTTGTTGTGCTTGACAAGGCAAATAATGTAGAAGATCAAAGGCAGGGGGAAATCAGTTCTTCTATCCCTGAGGAAGAACATGATGTAGCTGGACCAGAACATGGAAGGGGTGGGGGAAACCCCCTACTTAATGGATAAGATCGGATTCTGGAATGTCAGGGGACTCAACAAGTCAGATAAACAGAGAGATATTCATCTGTTTATGTATAACAGTGGTGCTGGCTTGTTTGGTCTCCTGGAAACCAAGATTAAGAGAGCCAGAGCTCATAGAGCTTCTCTTAATTTGTGTGATGGATGGTCGTTTACAACAAATTTAGCACAACACCCACGGGGGAGAATATAGTTGTTATGGAAGCCAATGGTATATGAAGTATGTATATTGAGAACAACTTATCAATTAATACATAGTGAAGTGAGGCATAAAGGAACTGGAAATAAACTACATGTAACTATGGAATATGCGTATAATGATATGGCTCTTAGGAGAAACCTGTGGAAAGAGATAATAGATATTTACAATCATACTCGAGGTCCATGGGCTGTGATGAGAGATTTTAATAGTGTTATATACAAGGAAGATAGGGTAGGCAGTCCAGTGACAATGGCTGAAACAAGAGATTCCAGGCAGTGTTTTGATACATGTTTTTTCCAAGAGTTGAAATCAACAGGTGCCTACTACACATGGAACAACAAGCAAAGTGGAGAAGACAAAGTACTCAGTAGAATCGGCAGAGTACTGGTAAACATGGAATGGATGACACAGCTACCAGCCTCAATGGTCCATTATATATATGATTGAGTGCTTGTTTGATCACAATCCAGTTATGATAAATTGGGACACTGGAAACCAGAAAACTAACAGACCTTTCAAGTACTTTAACATATGGAGTTTGGATCCGGAATTCAAGGCAAGAGTGGAGGATAGCAGGAAGAATGGAATCAGAGGAACAAAAATATATCAGCTAGTGGGGAAGCTTAATAGGCTTAAGAAATTGCTAAAACTACTAAATAGAAGCAAGTTCAGTGACATTGAACTGAAAACAGAACAAGCTAAGGAAGAATTAGAGAAATGTCAACAACAGATTCAACAAAGCCCCATCAGTCAGAGTCTAGCTACAAAGGAGCAGGAGTTGAAAAATAATTACAGGAGAGCAAAGCAAGCAGCTGATCAGTTTCTAACACAAAAAAGCAAAGTGTTGTGGCTGAAGCATGGAGACCAAAATAACAGATACTTTCATAGCTTTATGAAGGCTAGAAGGAATGCCAATAAAAAAATTTCAATCAAAGATTCCAAAGGCAGAATGGTTACTATTATGGAGGGAATAGCATAGGCTTTTATGGAATTCTATACAGAATTACTGGGATTGGCTAAAGAAGATAAGACTCATGTATGCAGTGATTTGGTGAGTAAAGGACCAATAGTGACAAAGGAACAGAGGAATATGTTAAATGAAGACTTTACCAAGGAGGAGGTCAAAAAGGCTCTTTGGCAAATTGATGGGGGAAAAGCCCCGAGTCCTGATGGATATGGCAGTGAGTTCTTCAAAGATAGTTGGGACATTATAAGAACAGATCTTTGTCACGACCCGGATTTCCCACCTTCAGGAGTCGTGATGGCGCATACTAATGTGAGCTAGGCAAGCCAATCCTTAACAACTTACTTCATTAACAAATCACTTCTTTTAACGATTATCAGCGATAGTATGAAAACAACGGAATTTAATAAATGTACGGAAGACTTAAATTAAAGAACTGAAAAATAATACGGAAATCAACATATGCCTCTACCCAAGAACTGGTGTCACATTACTCACGAACTTCTAAGAGTACTAAATACAACCGTTTAAAAGAAAAATATAAACTGTTTGTCTCGAATACATGAGATAACAGACTGAAATAAATATAAAGGAGACGCCGGGCCTGCGGACGCTTGCAAGGCTACCTCGGTGTCTCACTATACTGAAAGCTGGATCCCGCGCTACTGCTGCTGTCCAAGACTTGAATCTGTGCAAAAGAGCACAGAGTGTAGTATCACAACAACCGACCCCATGTGCTTGTAAGTGTCTGGCCTAACCCCGGCTAGGTAGTGACGAGACTAGGACCAGACTCCAGATAAACCTGTGCAGTTATATAATATATGCGGAAAAGTAAACAAATAATAAACAATTAAAGCTAGGGAAGGGGAACATGCTTCGGGGGTAGCTGACAAAACAAGATAACAAGAAATAACAGGGAAGCTAACAACATAACTTCTAACACAGATAAAGAGAAGTAAAGATAGCTTTCACTTTCAGTTTCCATCTTGTTGCAGGCGTGCAACCCGATCCCATTTCTCATATCTTGTGGTAGGCGTACCATCCGCTCCCATTTCATAATATCTTGTGGTAGGCGTACCACCCTCTCCCATTTCATAATATCTTGTGGTAGGCGTACCACCCGCTCCCATTTCATAATATCTTGTGGTACCACCCGCTTCCATTTTATTATATCTTGTGGTAGGCGTACCACCCGCTCCCTTTTACATTTCATCACACAATCACAAGAAATCCCGGCAAGGGAACATAAATAATATAATAACTTCCCAACAAGGGAACACAACAATGTTATAATTTTCCCAGCAAGGGAACAACAATATTGAATTAGTCATCCCGGCAAGGGAGAATCAGCTATAACCAACCTCAACTCAACTTGTACTCAGTTCAATTATTGAAAATGCTCAATCATAGAAAATCATTAAGTAAAGCACCCAAGTGTCATTTAAGAACATAACAACTTTCAATTTAAGACTCACGGTCATGCTTGACACCAATGTATAGATACTCGTCACCATGCCTATACGTCGTACTCAACAAGAAGCAAGTAGCAAGTATGACTCAACTCCTAATCCCTCAAGCTAGGGTTAGACCAAACACTTACCTCGATGCCTTGATCACCACTCAAGTCTCAACTATAGCTTTACCCCTTGATTCCACTACCAATCCGCTCGAATCTAGTCACGAGTTACTTAATTACATCAATAAGTCCTAAATGAATCAACCCCAATGCAGGAAAATAAGTTTTCTAAAGTTTTACCCAAAAGTCAAAAATCACCCCCCCGGGCCCACGTGGTCGAAACCCGAGGTTCGGACGAAAATCCAATTACCCATTCCCCCACAATTCCAAATATATAATTTGTTTTGAAATCGGACCTCAAATTGAGGTCCAAATCCCCAATTTTAGAAAATCTAGATTCTACCCAAAACACCCAATTTTCCCCATGAAAATCTTTGATTTGAAGTTGAAATCATGTTAAAAGATGTTAAGGAGTGAAAAAAATGAGTTAGAAATCACTTACTAACATTTTGGAGAAGAAAGGTTGTTTGAAAAATCGCCTCTTATGTTTTGAGATTTTGAAAAAGTGAAAAATAACTGAAATTCCCGTTTATTTATACCCCTCTCAGACCCCCAGCGCGGACCGCATCAAATGGACCGTGGCCGCACAACCTCCACCGCGGACCGCGCAAAGGCGATCGCAACCGCATTGGCCCCTCCCTAAAGACCTGCAGTTTATCACCTTGGGTGGACCGCACAAAGGCGACTGCGGCCGTACACCCTCCACCGCAGACCGCACAAAGGCCTCCACGGTCGCACACGATTTCTCGTGGATCGCACTAGAGGGTTCAGAGACTGCAACTTCTTGAACCTGCAACATCTGGCTTTCTAAGCTTAGGGCATTCCGGAGCCCACTCGAAACTCACCCGAGCCCTCGAAACTCCAACCCAAGTATACACACAACCTCAAAAACATCATACGGACATATTCGTGTACTCAAATGACCAAAATAACATCACGAGCATCGAATTAAACCTCGAGATCAATAAAATTTCTCAAAACATTTTTAAACATCAAATTTCTCAATTAAGGTCCGGATCACGTCAAACGACGTCCGTTTTTATCCAAATTTCACAGGAATGACTCAAGTCATATATAAGACATGTACCGGGCGCTGGAACCAAAATACGGGCCCAATACCATTGCTTTCTAATCAGTTTTCACTTCAAATTTCCTTAAACAATTTCTGAAAACAATTTCACTTAAAAATTCATTTCTCGGGCTAGGGACCTCAGATTCTGATTCCGGGCATATGCCCAAGTCCCATATTTTTCTACAGACCTTCCGGGACCGTCAAATCACGAGTCCAGATCCATTTACCCATAATATTGACCAAAGTCAAATTTATTCATTTTAAAGTCAAGACTTAACATTTTTCACTGAATTTCATATTTAAACTTTCCGGCTACGCGCCCGGACTACTCACGCAAATTGAAGCGACTCTAAATAAGGTTTTCAAGGCCTCGGAAGCACATAATGGATAAGAAAATAGGTGTTGACCCTTTGGGTCGTCACATTCTCCACCTCTAAAACAACCGTCATCCTCGAACGGGCAGAAGAAGGAAGTATCTGAGTCGGGGAATAAATGAGGATAACGGCTCCGCATATCGAACTCGGACTCCCAGGTCGATGCCTTAGGAGGCTATCCTCTCCACTGAACACGAACTGAAGGATAACTCTACGATCTCAACTGACGGACCAGCCGGTCTAGAATGGCTATCGGCTCCTCTTCATAAGACAAGTCCTTGCCCAACTGGACAGTACTGAAATCTAACACGTGGGATGGATCGCCGTGATATTTCCGAAGCATGGACACATGAAATACTAGATGCACGGCTGATAAGCTAGGCGGCAATGCAAGTCTATAAGCCACCTCTCCCACTCGATCAAGAATCTCAAATGGACCAATGAACCTAGGGCTAAGCTTGCCCTTCTTCCCGAATCTCATCACGCCCTTCATAGGCGACACTCGGAGCAATACCCGCTCACCAACCATAAAAGCCACATCTCGAACTTTGCGGTCTGAATAACTCTTTTGCCTGGACTGAGCCGTACGAAACCTCTCCTGAATGATCCTGACCTTGTCCAAGGCCTCCTGAACCAGATCCGTACCCAAAAACCGAGCCTCTTCCGGTTCAAACCATCCAACCAGAGATCGACACCGCCTACCATTTAAAGCCTCATAAGGAGCCATCTGGATACTCGACTGGTAACTATTGTTTTAGGCAAACTCTACTAAAGGCAAAAACTGATCCCACGAACCTCCAAAGTCAATAACACAAGCTCGGAGCATATCCTCCAATATCTGAATAGTCCGCTCGGACTACCCGTCCGTCTGAGGATGAAATGATGTACTCAACTCAACCTGGGTGCCCAACTCTCACTGAACTGCTCTCTAGAAACGCGAAGTAAACTGCGTACCTTGGTCCGAAATGATAGATACCGGCACACCATGAAGGCGAACAATCTCCCGAATATAGATCTCAGCTAACCTCTCGGATGAATAGGAGACTGCCACAGGAATGAAATGCGCTGACTTGATCAGCCTATCAACAATGACCTAAACTGCGTCGAACTTCTTCCTAGTCAGCGGAAGTCCAATACCAAAGTCCATAGTGATCCGCTCCCACTTCCACTCGGGAAGCTCAATCCTCTGAAACAATCCACTAGGCCTCTGATGCTCATACTTAACCTGCTGACAATTCAAACACCGTGCCACATATGCCACAATATCCTTCTTCATTCTACGCCACCAATAATGCTGCCGAAAATCCTGATACATCTTCGCGGCGCCTGGATGAATAGAGTACCGGGAACTATGGGACTCCTCTAAAATCAACTCTCGAAGCCCATCTACATTAGGCATACAAATTTGCCCCTGCAATCTCAAAACTCCATCGTCACCTAAGGTAACCTACTTGGCACTCCCACGCTGCACCGTGTCTCTAAGGACACACAAATGGGGATCATCAAACTGTTGATCACGGATACGCTCCAAAAATGAAGATCGAGCGACCGTGCAAACTAATACTCGGCTAGGCTCAGAGATATCCAATCTCACAAATCGATTGGCCAAATCTTGAACATCCAACGCAAACGGCCTCTCACCGACCGGAATATAAGCAAGACTGCCCATGCTAACTGACTTTCTACTCAGAGCATCGGCCACCACGTTGGCCTTTCCCAAGTGATATAAGATAGTGATATCATAATCCTTCAACAACTCCAACCATCTCCTCTGCCTCAAATTGAACTCCTTTTGCTTGAACAAATACTGAAGACTCTTGTGATCAGTGGACACCTCGCATGCCACGCCATACAGATAATACCTCCAAATCTTCAATGCGTGAACAATGGCTTCCAACTCTAAATCATGGACCGGATAGTTCTTCTCATGAATCTTCAACTGCCTCGAAGCATAGGCAATGACCTTGCCATCCTGCATCAACACTGCACCAAGCCCAATATCGGAAGAATCGCAATAAACTGTGTAAGGCTCTGAACGTTTAGGCAAAACCAACACTGGCGCAGTAGTCAAAGTTGTCCTGAGCTTCTGAAAGCTCGCCTCACACTCGTCCGATCATCTAAACTGGGCACCCTTCTGGGTCAACCTGGTCATCGGGGCTATAATAGATGAGAACCCCTCCACAAACTGACGATAGTAGCCTACCAATCCCAAGAAGCTCAGAATCTTTGTAGCTGATATTGGTCTAGGCCAGTTCTTGACTGCCTCAATCTTCTTCGGATCAACCTGGATACCCTCTGCTGATACAACATGACCCAGAAATGCAACTGAACTCAGCCAGAACTCACACTTCGAGAACTTAGCATATAACTGACTATCCTTCAGAGTCTGAAGAACCACTGTGAGATGCTGCTCGTGCTCCTCCCGGCTGCGGGAATATATCAAAATATCAACAATGAAGACTATCACAAACGAGTCCAAATAAGGCCTAAACACTCGGTTCATCAAATCCATAAAAGTAGCTGGGGCATTTGTCAACCCAAATGACATGACCAAGAACTCATAATGCCCGTATCGAGTGCGAAAAGCTATCTTAGGGACATCAGATGCCCTAATCCATAACTGATGGTCGCCAGATCTCAAGTCGATCTTTGAAAATACCTTGGCACCCTGAAGCTGATCGAACAAATCATCAATCCTCGGCAGTGGATACTTATTCTTGATGGTGACCTTATTTAACTGTCGGTAATCAATGCTTATTCTCATCAAACCATCCTTTTTCTTAAAAAACAACATTGGCGCACCCCAAGGAGAAACACTGGGTCTAATGAAACCCTTCTCAAGCAAGTCTTGCAACTGCTCCGTCAACTCTTTCAACTCAGGCGGGGCCATGCGATACGGTGGAATAGAAATAGGCTGAGTGCCAGGAGCCAAATCAATACGAAAGTTAATATCCCTATCGGGCGGCATACCCGACAGGTCTGAAGGGAATACCTTAGGAAACTCATGAACCACGGGCACAAAACCAATAGAGGAAACCTCCGCACTAGAATCACGAACATAAGCTAAATAGGCCAAGAACCCCTTCTCGACCATATGCCGAGCCTTCACATAAGAAATGACTCTACGGGTAGAATGACCAAGAGACTTTCTCCACTCTAAACGAGGCATACCCAGTAAAGCTAAGGTCATAGTCTTGGCGTGACAGTCCAAGATAGCATGGTAAGGTGATAACCAGTCCATCCCCAATATGACATCGAAATCGACCATGTCTAGCAGCAACAAATCCACACGAGTCTCAAGACCCCCAATCGCAACTACACAAGAGAGATAGACTCTATCTACCATAATAGAATCACCCACCGATGTAGACACATAAACATGTATACTCAACGAATCACTAGGCATGACCAGATACAGTGCAAAATAAGATGACACATACGAGTATGTAGACCCTGGATTAAATAACACTGAAGCATCTCTATCACAAACCAGAACCATACCTGTAATAACTGCATCTGAAGCCTTAGCCTCGGGCCTGGCTGGGAGAGCATAACATAGGGGCTAGGCCCCACCCCCTAAACTACCTCTCTGGGACGGCCTGCTGCTGGCTGGCCTCCACCTCTAGCGGCCAGAGCTCCACCTCTAGGACCTCTACCTCCACATCTAGCACCTCTACCCCCACCTTTAGCTAGCTGGGCGGGCTGTGGAACATCTGGTGCCTGAACCATAGCACGGGAATCCTGATGCGGAGAACTGCTCGAAGCCCAAGGGCAATACCTAGCAATATGCCTTGTGTTGCCACAAGTAAAACAAGCCCTCGGCTGCTGGGGCTGACGACCCTGAAAACTCTGAAGCGGCGGTGCACTGATAGGTGCTGGTGGTGCACTGAAGGACTGCTGATCAGAAAACTGAATCGGAGGACCACAGCCACCTGAAGCACCGTGAAAAGCCTGAAGAGCTGACTGAAAGGGCCTAGGAGGATGGCCTCTACCATATGAATCTCCACCTCCAGAAGAGGTACCACTGAATCTTCTTGAATGACGGGGCCTCTTATCTGGCCCCTGACCACCTCCTTCCGACAGAACTATCTCAACTCTGCGGGCCACATTAGCCGCCTCCTAAAAAGTGATCTCACTCCCGGCCTCCTTGGCCATCTGAAGACGAGTTGGCTGAATAAGACCGTCGATAAACCTCCTCACCCTCTATCTCTCGGTAGGAAGTATGACAAGAGCATGGCGAGCTAAGTCGATGAACCTGGTCTCATATTGGGTGACCGTCATGGAACCTTGCTGGAGGCACTCGAACTGCCTCTGATAGGCCTCTCTTTGAATAACGGGGAGAAACTTCTCCAGAAACAATACTGTAAACTACTCCCAAGTCAAAGATGGCGACCCGACTGGCCTAGCTAAGCAATAATTCCTCTACCAAGTCTTGGCGGATCCAGACAAGCGGAATGTAGCAAAATCGACCTCATTAGTCTCAACAATGCCCATGTTCCTAAGAACCTCGTGACAGCTATATAGAAAATCCTAGGGATCCTCAAAAGAAGCACCGCTGAAGGTAGTAGTGAAGAGCTTGGTGAACCTATCCAGCCTCCACAAAGCATCGGCAGACATAGCCGCTCCATCACCGGTCTGAGCTACTACACCCGGCTGAACTGCCCCAACTGGCTGAACCGCTAGTCTGAATTTGAGGAGCTACCTGCTCCAGAGTGCGTGTAGCAGGAGTCTGAGCCCCTCCTCCAGCCTAAGAAGTGGCTGGGGCTACAAGAAGCAAACCTGCTCGGGTGACACTCTCCATAAGGCCCACCAATCGGACCAGAGCATCCTAAAGAACTAGGGTAGCAATAAACCCCTCTGGGACCTGAGCTGGGCCCACCAAAACTGCTGGGACCGAAACCTCCTCCTCAAAATCAACCCGAGGCTTCGCCACTGGTGCAGCTGCTCGGGGTTGAACTCTGCCCCTACCTCGGCCTCTAGCATGGCCTCGGCCTCTGCCCCTAGTGGGAGCTACTGCTGGGGGCTCGAGTTGCTGAGCGTTAGATGAGGAAGCACGTGTTCTCGCCATCTGCGAGAGAACAGAGTAGAAATCGAATTAACATTTGAGAAACAAATCCGCACGACAAGAAAGAACAAATGTGAGATTTTCCTAACTCTAGAGCCTCTGGGGGATAAATACAGACGTCTCCGTACCGATCCCTCAGATCTACTGAGCTTGTCCATGAGTTGTGAGACCTATGTAACCTAGAGCTCTGATACCAACTTGTCACGACCCGGATTTCCCACCCTCGGGAGTCGTATGGCGCCTAATAATGTGAACTAGGCAAGCCAATCCTTAACAGCTTACTTCATTAACAAATCACTTCTTTTAACGATTATCAGCGATAGTATGAAAATAATGGAATTTAATAAATGTACGGAAGACTTAAATTAAAGAACTGAACAATAATACGGAAATCAACATATGCCTCTACCCAAGAACTGGTGTACATTACTCACTAACTTCTAAGAGTACTAAATACAATCGTTTGAAAGAAAAATATAAAATATTTGTCTCGAATACATGAGATAACAGACAGAAATAAAGATAGAGGAGATGTCGGGACTGCGGACGTTTGCAAGGCTACCTCGGTGTCTCACTAGACTGAAAGCTGGCTCCCGTGCTACTACTGCTATCCAAGACTTGGATCTGTGCAAAAGAGCACAGAGTGTAGTTTCAGCACAACCGACCCCATGTATTGGTAAGTGTCTGGCCTAACCCCGGTGAGGTAGTGACGAGGCTAGGCCCAGACTCCAGATAAACTTGTGCAGTTATATAATATATGGCAGAAAAGTAAACAAATAATAAGCAATTAAAGCTAGGGAAGGGGAACATGCTTCGGGAGTAGCTGACAAAACAAGATAACAAGAAATAACAGGGAAGCTAACAACATAACTTCTAACACAGATAAAGAGAAGTAAAGACAGCTTTCACTTTCAGTTTCCATCTTGGTGCAGGCATGCAACCTGATCCCATTTCTCATATCTTATGGTAGGCGTACCACCCACTCCTATTTCATAATATCTTGTGGTAGGCGTACCACCCGCTCCCATTTTATAATATCTTGTGGTAGGCGTACCACCCGCTCCCATTTCATCAATCTTATAGTAGGCATACCACCCGCTCCCATTTCATTATATCTTGTGGTAGGCGTACCACCCGCTCCCTTTTACATTTCATCACACAATCACAAGAAATCCCGGCAAGGGAACATAAATAATATAATAACTTCCCGGCAAGGGAACACAACAATGTTATAATTTTCCCGGCAAGGGAACAACAATATTGAATTAGTCATCCCGGCAAGGGAGAATCAGCTATAACCAACCTCAACTCAACTTGTACTTAGTTCAATTATTGAAAATGCTCAATCATAGAAAATCATTAAGTAAAGCACCCAAGTGTCATTTAAGAACATAACAACTTTCAATTTAAGACTCACGGTCATGCTTGACACCAACGTATAGATACTCATCACCATGCCTATACGTCGTACTCAACAAGAAGCAAGTAGCAAGTATGACTCAACTCCTAATCCCTCAAGCTAGGGTTAGACCAAACACTTACCTCGATGCCTTGATCACCACTCAAGTCTCAACTATAGCTTTACCCCTTGATTCCACCACCAATCCTCTCGAATATAGTCACGCGTTACTTAATTATATCAATAAGTGCTAAATGAATCAACCCCAATGCATGAAAATGAGTTTTCTAAAGTTTTACCTAAAAGTTAAAAATCACCCCCGGGCCCACGTGGTCGAAACCCGAGGTTCAGACCAAAACCCGATTACCCATTTCCCCAGGAATTCAAATATATAATTTGTTTTGAAATCGGACCTCAAATTGAGGTCCAAATCCCCAATTTTAGAAAACCTAGGTTCTTCCCAAAACACCCAATTTCCCCCATGAACATCTTTGATTTGAAGTTGAAATCATGTTAAAAGATGTTAAGGAGTGAAGAAAATGAGTTAGAAACTACTTACCAACGTTTTGGAGAAGAAAGGTTGTTTGAAAAATCGCCTCTTATGTTTTGGGATTTTGAAAAAGTAAATAATAACTAAAACTCCCGTTTATTTATATCCCTCTCAAACCCCCAGTGCGGACCGCATCAAATGGACCGCGGCCGTACAGCCTCCACCGCGGAACTTACAAAGGCGACCGCGACCGCGCTGGCCCCTCCTCGAAGACCTATAGTTCAGCACCCTGAACAGACCGCACAAAGGCGACTGCGGCCGCACAACCTCCACCGCAGATCGCACAAAGGCGACCGCGGCCGCGCTGGCCCTTCTACGGTCGCACGCGATTTCTCGCGGACCGCACTAGAGGGTTCAGAGACTGCAACTTCCTGAACCTGCAACATCTGGCTTTCTAAGCCTAAGGAATTCTGGAGCCCACTCGAAACTCACCCGAGCCCTCAAAACTCCAACCCAAGTATACACACAACCTCAAAAACATCCTACGGACATATTCGTGTACTCAAATGACCAAAATAACATCATGAGCCTCGAATTAAACCTCGAGATCAATAAAATTTCTCAAAACACTTTTAAACATCAAATTTTTCAATTAAGGTCCGGATCACGTCAAACGACGTCCGTTTTTAACCAAATTTCACAAGAATGACTCAATTCATATATAAGACATGTACTGGGCTCCGGAACTAAAATACGAGCCCAATACCGTTGCTTTCTAATTAGTTTTCACTTCAAATTTCCTTAAACAATTTCACTTAAAAATTCATTTCTCGGGCTAGAGACCTCGGATTCTGATTCCGGGCATACGCCCAAGTCCTATATTTCCCTACGGACCCTTCGGGACCATCAAATCACAGGTCTGGATCCGTTTACCCAAAATGGTGACCGAAGTTAAATTTAATTATTTTAAAGTCAAGACTTAACATTTTTCACAGAATTTCATATTTAAGCTTTTCGGCTACGCACCCGGACTGCGCACGCAAATCGAAGTGACTCTAACATACTTGAGTTCTTTAGATTAGGGAAAATGCTGAAGGAAATCAATAGCACAGTTATTACAGTGATCCCTAAGAATAGCTATGCAGAAGCAGTTGGGGATTACAGACCTATAGCCTGTTGTAATATAGTATATAAGATCATCTCAAAAATGCTATGCAATAGACTTAAAGTCATCCTGTCGAGCATTATCTCTAACAACCAGAGTGCCTTTGTAGCTGGACGAACAATCATGCAGAACATATTGATTTGTCAAGATCTTGTCAGATTATATAATAGGAAAGCAGCGACTAGGAGTTGCTTGATAAAAATAAACCTTAAAAAGGCGTATAATTCCATAGAATGGGATTTTGTAGAGGAAATGTTACATGCTCTAAATTTCCCTATGAAATTCATAAGGTGGATCATGGAATGCATATCAACTACTCAATATATTGTGGCAACTAATGGAGGGCTATATGAGAGCATAAGAGGAAAGAGAGGCTTTAGACAAGGGGATCCCATCTCCCCTCTACTGTTTGTCATATGCATGGAGTACTTCACAATAATTATGAAGTTAGTGGCTCAGTAGGAACGTTTTTGCTACCATACTAAATGCAGAAGCTTGCAGCTCAACCATTTATGCTTTGTGGATAATGTGTTACTGTTTTGCAAAGGAGAATTCAATTCTATTATGCTGATGCTTAGAGGTCTTCAAACCTTCTCCAACTCTTCAGCGCTAACAACTAATGCAGGTAATTCCAACATATATGTTATTAATATGGAGACTCAGGAGTTAGAGAACTTATGTGAAATAACTGGCTATAGTAGAGGCAGTCTTCCCTTCAAGGGTGTTCCAATATCTTCGAAGAAGCTATCAAAAATGAATTGTCAAGTACTAGTGGATAAAATAATAACTAGAATAAGGAGTTGGGGGTCAAAGCACCTATCCTATGTTGGGAGAGTGCAAATGATTAATGCAGTGCTGATACATCTCCACACATACTGGGCTTAGATTTTTCTACTTCCTAAAGCATCTTAAAAGAGTAACAGCAATATGCCGCAACTATCTACGGGATGGCAAGGTGGAAACAAATAGAAAACCATTAGTGGCCTGAGATCTTATTTGTAGGCCAAAGCAAGAGGGAGGGATATGAATAAAAGACTGTATAGCATAGAATGAGGCAGCAATAGGGAAATATGTTTGAGATATAACGACAAAGGCTGATTCTTTATGGGTCAAATGGATCAACCATATATACTTAAAGATTACTGATTGGTGGCTACACAGTATACCATAAGATAGTAGCTGGTATTGGAAGAGAATTTGTCATATAAGAGACAAGCTTGCATGGGGATATAGTCAGGGAGGATGGCAATCACAAACAGGTAGATATACAATCATGAAAAGGTACTCATGGTTGAAAGGAAATCTGGGCAAATGTCATTGAGGACTTCATCTACTGGCTGATTATGCAAAGGAAGCTGCTCACAAAGGATAGGCTAGCACACAGAGGGATCATCTCAGATGGCCTATGTGTATTATGTAAAAATGCCCCAGAATCAATAGAACATTTTTTTTATGAGTGCCAATTTTCTAAAATGTGTATCACTGAAGTGTTTGAGTGGCTAAAGATCAGAATCACAAACTATGAAGGACAACATCTATGAAAAAGAGTAGGCAGGAAAATGGGAAATAAACTAAGAAGGGAGTTCTCCTTTGCTGTATTGGCAGCATTGAACTACCACATATGGAAGGGGAGAAACGAAGCTTTATGGCAAAGTTCAGTGCCTAGACCAAGCAGGTTATGTGATCAAATAAAAAAGGAATGCAAAGTTCGTGTGATGGAGATAATCAACAAACAGAAGCGGGACAAGGATAGAAGATGGATAGAAGAAGTATATAGCTAGATATGGAATAGAAAATACTACTTGTACAGAATAGGATATAAATAGACTTACTTCTGCTTAGCTGAGTAAGTACGGGAATTTATATATAGTAGGGTGCTAGAGGTGTTTTGTATTTCTCCATTATACTTGTTCTGGTGATGAATAAAAAATTTCATTCCACAAAAAAAAAAAGATGTCCAAAAGGGGTGCTTCAAAAAGAACTCAATTGGAGTCCAAACTAATGGCCCAAACTAGTAGTTTTAAGGCCCAACTCTACCCCAAAGGGATTTGGCCGTCCACCCTCTTATTTGTATTAGTTTTTATTAGGTTTTCTAGTATTTAGCTTAGCCTCCAAGTTAGGATTTGCCTTGGCAGCCACTCTACCTAGTTTTAAGGACTTTTTACTCCTACAAATAAGAGTTCTTTTTATTCATTGTGGCACTTCATTATTGATTAATAATATCACTACCAGAAACACAATCTTTTTCTATGGACATATCGGTGAAAAATCTGTGGGAAATTTGAATATTCCCACGACATTCCCGGGGGAGACGAAAATAGTTTTTCGGGAATGTCATGGGTAATTCCCAGAGAATTTCCCAGGAAGCATTTCGCGTGCACTGCTGGGGTCACATAGTAAAATTTCCCACAACAATACTGGGAAAAGTAATAAAAAATAATAATTTAATTTTTTTAAATTTCCCACCATCTCTATGGAAAGTATTAAAATTAATTTAGTAATTTTTTAATTTACACATGATAGTAGTGGGAAATATGGGGAAAAAATGAACAAAAATTCCCACAACATCAGTGAAAAATCTGTGGAAAATCTGAAAAATATTTTTATGGCCAATTCTATTTTTAGAACTACCTGCCAAACTGAATGTACACCACCTGCCAAACTGAATATACAACCAACAATACAAGACTAAATATAAATCAACTTTCAAATATCAAACTCAACATTCAAATACCAAACTCAACATTCAATCCAATTTATTTCATAAACAACATCTAATTCAATCCATTTCATAAACAATATCCAACTAAACAGAGTAGAAAAAAATTCAAAAAATCCAACATTCAATATTCACCATCCAAAGTATCATCCAAGACGAATTAATACAAGAAACTACTCCTTAATTATCATCAGTTGGTGCCGGAGTACGGGGCAGAGGAAATGCACCAGATGCTAAGAGAAAGTTTATCTAAGAGTTGAGGCTTTCAATATCACTAGTGACAAGTCTTAATGCCTCGTCCTTTCGCCCCATTTCTTCCTCCCTTTGCCTTTCCTCTTCCTCTCTTCGCCTATCTTCTTCCTCTCTCTGCTTCGCCTCTTCCTCCCTTTCTTCCCTTTTTTGCATATACAACTCAGTAATGTTCGCCACCTTCCTGTTCAATTACTCAAACTTATCCACATCAACCGAGCAATGTGAAAAAGAATAAGAACCACACAATCTAGAAGTACGATGACTGAGACTAAACTCTAATCCAAGGCAGTAGACTCTCCCCTTATGCATGCCACCATCTGCCTTAATCCACATGTCCATGAGCTCCTCTTGGGTTGGTTGGATTGGCCTACCTTGATCATCAGTCGACTGACTTTAAATGAACTCCTCCAAGATTTGTTTGAAATTATTCTATTAAATATTATAATTATTATAAAAATAAATTTTATTAAAGGAAATTATGCAAGTGTAATCTACAGCATTGTTATCTTGGATATTTTTTTGGAAGATATTATTAGTATCAATAAAAGATGGAGAAAAAGGATTAGAAAAGAAAGTGTTGTCAAATACAAATAATTCAGAAGACATTGAAATTGAAATCTTGAAAATGATAAAAATGAACTTTCCCTTTTCTTGTTCCTTCTAGTGTGGCTATATTAGTAATAAACAAAGTTATTGAAACAGGACTAAAATGTACAAAAAGTTTCTATTGCTTTCTTGCTCTGAACTCTTTAATCAATAATAGGTAGAACACACTATACACAATCTATAAACCATAAGAATAATCATATCTGAGATCAATAAGCAAACAAAAACCCAATTATGATATACTAGCAACACTGTCAAGCAAATTTCATACAAAATCCAAAATTGATAATAATATTAATTAACCAGTAATATGTATTGCGCAACTGAAGCTAAGTATCTAGACTCCATGGCCAACAAACATATCATGAGTCACACTCATGCCATAGAGATTAAAAAAATCTTGAGAAAGGTGAAACCCACTCGTCTGTTCAGATTTAGATCAAGAACATATATCACAGAATCACATGATACTTTCCTCTGCCATACTACTCATTTTTTTTAGAGTTATGTAAGGATAAATCCATATAGTATTAGTTTCATAATCACTTGACTTTTCTCTTAAAGCCAAATCACTAATGACTAATTTGTGAACTTGAATACTTATAGCACATAAATTTTATAAAAAATATAAACACAAAATTGTTGTTCCTACTATACTCCATAGACTTTTGCATGAGTAAGAAAAAGGAGATTAAAATATATCTGTAATAGCTATACCAAGTGGCAATCACACTTATGCTAAACATAGAAAAATCTCAACAGCACAATTAACTAACATATAAAAATACAGGGATTCGTAAGCTCTAATTTATGCTCAACTTATGTTTACCTACAATTCTTGTTATCCCCAAGTCATATAGCACAAAACAACAAATTATCTTTCCACGATAGGTTTTGCTTAAGGATTCAAAAGTAAAAATAGATCTAAAGGAAAATGAAAAAGATATCAAGAAATGATGTAAACCTTTTCATTACCTACTTTAACAATCACAGAAAACATGATAAACTAAGCGATTATAAACAAGCAGCAAAATTGAATAACTTAAAATTAAAATCAACTGGTTTCATAGAGGAAAAAATCTTAAATAATCAAGACATGGACTTTAAGTAAAGGAAGAACTTAAATATAGAAACTCCACTAATTTCAAACACTACAAGAAATTGTATTTTTAGCGGCAACATATAGCGGCGACCCTATATGTTGCTATAACAATTATACTTTTAGCAGCGACTTTATTAGATTGCCACTAAAAGTTATTATTTAGCAACGACTTTTTCGAGGTCGCTTCTAATGTAGGTGAAATTTTCAGTCCCGTTCAAACTAAAATTTTGGCTCCATATTATTTGTGGCGACTTTTAAGTTGTCGCTGATAAAGTCCTATTGGAGCGACTGGGTCACTACTAGACCCCTTATATTTTAATTAGAAATAACAAAATAAAATAAACAAAACTCTTCATAATTAAAGGACACAAAACAGAGACGGTCAAACACTTCTCTCTCTCTAAAATATCTCCTCCCTCTCTCTAAAATCCCTTCTGCTAAAATTTTACCCAGCTCTAAATGTCTCAAATCAAGATGTGAATCTCATTTATCAGGTTTGTGGTCAAATCCCTAATTTTTCCTTTTTTCTTTTAGGAAAAAAAACTGATGTGCATAATCAAGTTTTGTGGAGGAAGAATCACACATCTGATTTCTCTCCCTAATCTTATATAGCCGTTGTGACCTAATGTTTTCCCTAATCTCAACGACTTTTCTGAGTTTTGTGCATATGTTTAACTGAAAACCCATATTATTTTATATATAAATTTATGTTTGCAGTTTTTTTAATAAGGATTCTGTATTCTGTAAGGTAAAATACATGCAATTAGGGATTATTATTATTTTAGTGATTTTACATTTGTATTCTCAGATTTCATCTCGAATTTCTTTGAACCATTTGATAATCTAAAGGAATGCAAAGAAAAATCATATAGAAAGACTCATTTGAAGCCTATTTGGTGTTGTTATTGTTGATTTTCAGTCTTGACAGGACTCTCACCTATCTATTTTTTGGGTAAGTTAAAAACTTCTTCTTGAGAGACCTATTTCATGTTGGTATTCCATGTTTATTTTTTTCTTCTTTTATGACTATGTGCCTAAATCAGTAGATACATACTTTTAAATTTTATAAGGCACATATATGTTACTGTAAGGTTATAAAAAAACATAATACTTCTTTGGTAAATGCATGTATTTGGCCACTTAAACAATAATTTGAATGTAAAATGCTTTCTTATCATCTGGAAAAGGAGTTTAGATGAACTATCAACTCCTACCACACCCTAAAAACTAAATGCATTCTGTTTTTATTTAGCTAGGCAAAAGTTTCCCTTATCCCCTAAACCTTTTTGAACTTTGCTAGCTCTTTGTATCTAACATATATGTAGTAAGCTAACAGGTGGTCTTTTTTGCTTTTTGAAGCTTATATGCTTTTGTTGCTTCTTGAAATATTTGCATCTTCTTAATGAAATCAATGAAGCCAATTATTTCATAAAAAGGAGTTTAGAGTAGGAAAAATAGGAGATGACTTGGTAGAATTTTTTGGGCAAGGATCCTATTTATCTATTATCTCAATTTTTTTAATTTTTTTCCTTAGATAAACATTCATGTCTGTCGCGCCCCCTTTTTCTAAAAAAAAAAAAGCGAAATCGGTCTTGTGACATTTGGGAGGACAACTCGTTCCCTTTTGGGAATTGGATTTTGGAATTCGAAGAGTCGCCACCTAATGATTAAGTGCATTAGGACACTAAGAAAGGTTTGAGTTTGAAGAACCAGAGTTTGGGTAAGTGCTAGAAATTATCTCGAGGGGAAAGTGTTAGGCACCCCTCAAGATCCACTAGGATGCAATTGATTATTTTAACCTATAGACTGTTTGCCTAATGTGTATATGCAGAAGTGCGGAAGCCTATAGTCATGATTTCTATATGCAGAAGTATAGAAACTTATAGACACGTTTTCTGATGCTGAAATGAAACAATCTTATAGGCAGGATTTCTAAATGCATAATGAAACAATCTTATAGGCAGAATTTCTAAATGCATATATATAAACGAAAATGTTGTGATTGCAGAAATAAAACCTAAAGCATGATATCTACCCCATATGCATAACATGAGAAACCCTCCCCCATTTTTACTATACACCCCATAGTTATTACAAATTATTACCACTTGAATGAATCCAGAAAAAGTATACTACATCAGAAATTTCAACTACATCTGAACAACCTAATTCAGACTCAAAGTCCAATAATATGAGATAAACCAACTTCCAGGATCGGATTCCCGAAGCCTTTCTCATCTTTTGGGTGTGTCAAAGTTCAAGGAGCTTTGTGAACACCAGGCAGTGCTTACACCCATTTATATTACAGAATTATAGTGCAGTAAGCAATGACCAGCCTTCCAATGTCCAAGTTCAGAGGGAACTCCAGGTTCCCAAGGCAAGGCTAATAGGAGGGGGCAGAACATAGAGTCTAAGAGTAAGTGTAAGTGCAATAGAGGGGGAATTAGGGAGGAGCCATGACAAACTAGTGGTCAAGCCCAACAATTGGGATGCTGGCACACCCCTGACCAGCCTGTCAGCTTAAATTGGGAGTTAAGACCTATTGAAGGTCAGGTTCAGACCTGGGCAGTAATTTTGATACTGCCAGGCCAAAACCATTAACTCAAATACATATAGGGGAATAGGGGGGATAGGGATTCATAATAGAAGCAAGATACAAGGAAAGAAACACACATCATTTAACTACTGAACATGAACAACAAAGTGGGAAAGAGTACTGAAACTATAAAATAAACACATAGGGGTGATGCAAGAAATTAAATTAGATATACCAGTTTCCGGAAAGACAAGTAAGTAAAACAACAGTCTTGAAAAGCCAAATTTCAAAGCAGTACAAAAGTCTCAGCAGAGAGTAGAAGGTATTGAAAAAAGTATTGTGATTGAAAGTTTATGTGAGAGAGTAAGGTTTTATCAAAGCTTAAAGCTTAAAGCCCCCCGTTCTTATAGTGCAGAAGGGTCGAGCCCTTTTTATAGTGTAGCAAGTAAGCAAGAAAAGGTAAGGAAATATCATTCTGATCAGTCTCCCTTTAATTAAGGGATTCTGATCTCAAGCGGGTAAAGCAATTATGGAAAGGGATTTTAAAAAATATTTTCCTAGTAATATAATAAAGGGTAAGTACATAGAAGCTATTTAAGACAACAAGATAATAGCACATGACTTTTAAAGAAAAAGGAAAGGGAATCAACAAGTAAAATTAAAGCTTCAGACTTTTACTCGAACGAATCGAGTCAGGAAAAGGGGTAAAGAAAGGTTCAATTAGGGAAACCAGTAATAATCAAGTGAACACAATTAAAGGAATCCGGAATCAATTAATAGTTGGCAAAGTCTTTTTGAAAGAAGAGTTCTCATATATATAAACACTCAAACATGTAAATTAAGAAGAGACTGTCAAGTTGTTTAAAAGAGAATTTTAATCGAAGAGAAGTTCAGAATCATAAGCAATGAGATGCAGGTTAAACCTGTAGACTCATAGTGAGTCTGAGAGTCGAGGGTCCCATTGTGGAACCCTGACACAAAAATCAAAATCATCAAAAGGAAACCCCAAATCCTAGGGTTTCAAATGTTGAATTAGACATGGAGGTGGGAAAGCAACCCATTTGTTTTCAGAGTCTCAACAAAACAGACATGATAGCACGCTTGAACAACAAAGAAAGAAAAATCATGAAAAACATATTCGAGAAACTCAGAACATAAATGAGTTCAGAAGAAAGAGACAGTGCAAACTTGAACACAAGCAGATGAAACATGTAAGAACATGAACAGAGTCAAAAATCAAATAACTTTAACGGTAGGCACATATAGCAGAAGAGTAGTGAAAACATAGCAGAAATTAACAGGAGAAAAGAAGAAGGTAAAAGACAATATATTCATACAATAAAAGAAATCATACGAGCAAGGTATAAACAAACACACATAAAGCAAAGAAGAAAAGAATCAGAAAGATTTTTTCAAAAATCCTTGCGGAAACACTAAAAATCGGAGAGAAACGATTTTGACAAAAACTTTTGGGGAAAACACTCTAGATGTCAAGAAAAGCAGAGACATAGTACAGGTCTAAACAAATAACGGTGAAAGAACCTCAAATGGCTTAGGGTTTCAGAGAAACCCTAGAAATGAGAAAGACTTGGAGACAGGTCTGGTCTTGAGTCGGGAAGGTCAAGACCCGGGCTCCTGAGTCTCGAATGTGCTGGAGCATGGCCGAAAAAACCATGGAATCAAAGATCGGAGAAGATCGGAGAGGGAATCGTCGAGGTCAGGCCTCACAACTCGAATAACCAAGGTCTAATAGTGGGGAGGGGTGAGTATAGACCATCCATGGCCTGAGAAGCCATGGATTCTGGTGAAAGTACGGTGAAAAAGGTGTCGAAGACGGCTAGGGTTCCGAAGAACCTTCGAGAGAGTTTGAGGGTGGAGAGCATTCAAAGGCGGCTGGCTAAACAGAAATGGGGACTAGGGTAAGGTTTGGGGAATTAAAAATGGAAAGGGGAGATCGTGACCGTTGATCAGATTGATCAACGGTCTGGATTAAAGGAGCCTTGGGTCGGGTAGTTAAATAGGTCAAAGGTATGGAATTGGGCTGGCCCGGCTGGGATTCAAATTGGGTCAATTGGGGGGAGCGGGTTAATGTGGCTATAATCGAAATACAAAATGGGCTGCAATTGAAATGAAATGAGGCCAGTTTTTAAATATCCAGTTTTGTCCCTTTTTATTTCATAAAATAGTAAAAAATATTTTAAAAACAAATTAAAAGTACTGACCCAATTAATAATGCATAAATATTAATTTAAAAATATTGAACCAATTTTACAATTACAGAAATGCTATTAATCTTAAAATAGGCTATAATTGCAATTATATGCAATTTAGTTTTAAAAATGCTAAGTAAATTTATAAAAATATGAAAAAATCATCTTAATTATATTTTAGTGTAAATATGAGAATGGAAATAAATTATTCGCTAAGATGATAATTTTGGGAATAATTATTGGATTTTGCACTGCTAAAATAGGTAATAAATTGATTTTAAAAATCCTTAAAAATTAGGAAAAAATACCAAAACTCTTGGGCATGCTTATATATGCATACACATGATATTTTAAAAGTATTGTGAGCAGAAAAATACATAGGAAAAAATTGGGTATCAACAGCTGCCCCTCTTTACCCGGAAAGGATGAAAGAATTGTCTGGTAAAAATATGATGGCCAATTTTGACCGAATGAAGTGATTTGAAGAATTTTGACCGAGCTCTGGTTCCTGAGCTGCCTACATATCCCTGGTCTTACAGGAATTAGGCCATATGTAGTTCAGGATCCATTGACAGAATATGCCGATGGAGATTTCGAAAGACGGACGCGATGTTCTGGTTGGGAAGGATGGTCAGAGTCTGATAGGCTGCGGGAACTGGAGCGAGATTGCTCCTGCTGAGAAGGCCATTGCTAGCCAGTTTACCTGCTAATGAGCATATTTGTGCATAAATTTAAACGTGATGCAAGTTCTCATTGGACCATGAATGTTGTCTTTAGACGGTTAGGATGACGTCCTCGGATCATGACGCGTGTGATAAAGGATTTTCAGGCTATGAAATGATGTTCTCGGGCTATGAGAATGATGCCTCCGAACTAAGATGCCTTTGAATAATGATATGCAAGAGATAAAATGGGGTCCTCAGGCCATGACATGGCGTTCTTGGGCTATGCAAATGGTGCCTCCGAACAATGACGCCTTTGGACAAGTCGGCGATCTTTCAGCCCATGAAATGCAGAAGGTGGCGATATTTCAGCCGATGCAAGACGTAAATAAAAGGTGGTGATATTTCAGCCATGCAAGAGTGATAAAGTGGCGATATTTCAGCCATGCAGGATGGGGGAAGAGTTTAGTCTCGGAAGGCAGAACAGTAGCCTTATGCAATGTAGAGAAATGCAGGATGGAGACAGTGCTTAGTCTCGGAAGGCAGAATGGTAGCCTTATGCAATGTAGAGAAATGCAGATGGAGACAATGCTTAGTCTCGGAAGGTAGAAAGGTAGCCTTATGCAATGAAGGAAATGCAGATAGAGACAGAGCTTAGTCTCAAAAGGTAGAAAGGTAGCCTTATGCAATGCAGAGAAATGCAGATGGAGACAATGCTTAGTCTCGGAAGGTAGAAAGGTAGCCTTATGCAATGCAGAGAAATGCAGATAGAGGTAGAGCTTAACCTCGGAAGACAGAACGGTAGCCTTATGCAATGTAGGAATGCAGATGGAGACAGAGCTTAGTCTCGGAAGGCAAAAAGGTAGCCTTATGCAATGTAGGAAATGCAGATGGAGACAGAGCTTAGTCTCAGAAGGCAGAAAGGTAGCCTTTTGCAAGGAGTAAAAGGGCAAAATGATGATAGAATTTTCTTATCTGAGAGCGGATTGAGATATTGCGACTGCTAGGGATACTGTGTCTGCTGGGAGCACTGCGTGCGAATATCAGCTGTGAGTAAGTGCAACGGTTCTGAGAGTTGTATTTCTGAGAAATGTGAGTCTCGTGAGTGTATAGTATATTTGATGAGTTTGCAACTCAAGTGCCTGCATTTAAAGAAAAATCGTGAGTTTTGTAAAGAGGGGAGGTTAGTTCGTATTCCCGCTGGCTCTGCTTGACCTGCTCGGCTCCGTTCTGATGATATTGGGCGTATCATTGGGGTAGCGTTGCTAAGCGAACCAACTTTGGTAACAAACATACATGATTTAGTAAAGTAATGTGACAATAAATACATAATTAAGAATAGTTTTCTTTAGATGAATTGACGACTGCGACGTGGTCCAAGATATTGCAACTTTTCTCGCTTCGGAATTTTGAGGGTCCTCCTTAAAATTCTACCCCAGTTTACTGGGCTACTGCTTCTGATGGCTGCTTGCATCGAATGGCTGAAATCACTTCAGAATTTTGAGGGTTCTCCTCAAAATTCTGCTCCAGTTTCCAATAGTAGGGGGAAATGAAATTTTTATTGAATTATGACCGAACCCATAGGGCTTCCTACGTATCCCCTCTTAAACGGGAATCAGTTCAGGCGTAGTTCAAATTGCATCATACAGGAAATCATAAGAGTTACGCATAGTATCGCTTCACTGCATTTGAATTGATCGGCTTCGGCCAAACTTCACCGTCCATTTCTGCAAGTATGAGGGCTCCTCCGGTGAGGACCCGGTGAACCATGTATGGACCCTGCCAGTTGGGAGAGAACTTCCCTTTGGCTTTCTCATGATGTGGGATAATCTTCTTTAACACCAGCTGCCCTGGTATAAATTGTCTCGGCTTGACTCTTTTGTTGAAGGCTCTGGACATTCTATTCTGATAGAGTTGATCATGGCAAACTGCATTCATTCTCTTTCCATATATAAGAGCTAGCTTCTCGTAGCGACTCTCTACCCATTCTGCATTGTCAAGTTCTGCTTTCTGTATGATTCTTAAGGAGGGAATTTCTACCTCGGCTGGAATGACTGCTTCTGTACTATAAACTAACATATAGGGAGTTTCCCGGGTTAATGTGCGGACTGTGGTGCGGTATCCCAACAAGGCAAATGATAACTTCTCATGACACTGCTTATGCTTTTCTATCATCTTCCTTAATATCTTCATGATATTCTTATTGGCGGCTTCTACAGCTCCGTTCATCTGAGGTCTGTAAGCTGTAGAATTCTTGAAGGTTTCACACATGGCTTTCATCAGGTTGCTGTTGAGATTGGAACCATTATCAGTGATGATTGACTCCGAAATTCCGACCCGACAAACAATACGGTCGAGGACAAAATCTGCTTCCACTTTCTTAGTCACTGCTTTGTACGATGTTGCTTCAACCCATTTGGTAAAATAATCAATTGCCACTAGAATGAACCTGTACCCGTTTGATGCGGCAGGCTCGATAGGTCCGATAATATCCATTCCCCAAGCGGCGAACGGCCATGGCGAGCTTGTTACAGTAAGCTCGTTTGGAGGCACATTTATCATGTCTGCATGTATCTGACAGCGATGGCCTTTTCGGACATACTGGATGTGGTCCGTTTCCATAGTCATCCAAAAATAACCAGCTCGGAGTATTTTCTTGGCTAAGACAAAGCCGTTCATATGCGGACCGTAGGTCCCTGCATGAATTTCCTCCAATAGCCTGGATGCTTCCTTTGCGTCGACACACCTTAGTAACCCCAAATCAGGAGTCCTCCTATACATGATTCCTCCGCTATGAAAGAATTTGTTAGATAATCTCCGAAGTGTGCATTTCTGAGTAGGATTTGCGAGTTCTGGATATTCTCCTTTCGTTAAATATTCCTTGATATCATGAAACCAAGGTTTCCGTCCGCTTCTTCTTCTACATGAGTGCATTAAGCTGGCTGATCATAGATCTTTACCGGAATAGGATCAATGAAATTCTTGTATGGGTGTTGTATCATGGACGATAGGGTAGCCAATGCATTGACAAAATCATTCTGAACTCTGGGAATATGTTGGAACTCTTTCTTTGTGAACCTCTTTCTCAATTCCTGTACATGATACATATAAGTGAGTATCTTGGAGTTCTTGGTTGCCCATTCTTCTCGAACCTAATGTATAAGCAGGTCTGAATCTCCGATCACTAGCAATTCCTGAATGTTTTGTCAATGGCCATCTTGAGCCCTAAGATGCAGGCTTCGTACTTGGCCATATTGTTGGTGCACGAGAACCTGAGCTTGGCAAACACCGGATAATGCTGGCCGGTTTCTGATACTAGGACCGCTCTTATGCCAATTCCTTTGAAGTTTACTGCTTCGTCGAAAAACATTCTCCAACCATCATAAGATTCTGCAATATCTTCCCCTATGAAAGATACCTCTTTATCAGGAAAATATGTCTTTAGAGGCTCGTATTCTCCAGCCACAGGATTTTCAGCAAGATGATCTGCTAGTTCTTATCCTTTGATTGCCTTCTGAGTCACGTAAATAATGTTGAATTCACTCAACAGGATTTGCCACTTAGCTAGCTTGCCAGTGGGCATGGGCTTCTGAAAGATGTATTTCAAAGGATCCATTATTGATATGAGGTAAGTGGTATAGGCACAGAAATAGTGTCTCAACTTCTGAGCTACCCAAGTCATAGCACAACAGGTGCGTTCCAATAGAGAATATTGGGCCTCGTACGGGGTGAACTTCTTGCTGAGATAAGATGGCCTGCTCCTTTCTTCCCATTTCATCATGCTTCCCCAGAACACAACCGAAAGCTCCCTCCAATACTAAGAGGTAGAGTAATAGAGGTCTACCCAGCTCAGGCGGGACCAAAACTGGCAGCGTTGACAGGTATTCCTTGATTATGTCGAAGGCTTTCTGACAATCATCAGTCCATTTGGTAGCGGCGTCCTTCTTCATCATCTTAAAGATTGGCTCACAAATGACAGTGGATTGAGCTATGAACCGGCTGATGTAGTTAAGTCTTACCAAGAAACCCATAACATCTTTCTTGTTCTTCGGTGGTGGCAATTCTTGGATGGATTTGACCTTTGACGGATCCAGTTCTATTCCTCGGCAACTCACAATGAACCCAAGTAGTTTTCCGGCAGGAACCCCGAATGCACATTTGGCGGGATTCAGCTTCAAGTTGTACCTTCGTAGTCTGTTGAAGAACTTCCTCAGATCTTCCATGTGGTCATTGGCTCTCTTGGATTTGATGATGACGTCGTCTACATATACCTCGATCTATTTGTGTATCATGTCATGGAAAATAGCAGTCATGGCCCTCATATAGGTGGCCCCAACATTCTTTAACCCGAACGACATCATCTTGTAACAATACATCCCCTATGGCGTAATGAAAGCCATTTTCTCCACGTCTTACCTCATCCATCCATATCTGATGATACCCAACAAAACAATCAACGAACGACTGCAGTTCATGCTTGGTGCAGTTGTCAATTAGAATGTGTATGTTCGGCAAAGGAAGTCGTCTTTCGGACTGGCCCGGTTGAGATCTCGGTAGTCGACACAGACTCTAACCTTCCCATCCTTCTTCGGCACTAGCACAATATTGGCTAACCATGTTGGATACTCTACTACCCTGAGGACCTTGGCTTTGACTTGCTTGGTGACTTCTTCCTTGATTTTCAAACTCATGTCAAGTTTGAACTTCCTGAGCTTCTGTTTTACTGGTGGGCATGTCGGATCGGTTGGCAGTTTGTGAGCTACAATAGATGTATTGAGACTAGTCATGTCATCATAAAACCAGGCGAATATGTCCTCATATTCCCTTAGAAATTCCGTGTACTCTTTCTTTTCTGATGGTGACAGATGAACATTGATGCGCGTTTCTTTGACATTTTCTGCATCTCCTAGGTTGACGATCCCAGTTTCGTCTAGGTTAGACTTAGGTCTGTTCTCAAAATCCTCAGCCTCTTTAACAACCTCTTCTGGTATACCATCTTCTTCTGAGTCTATATCCGCTTGTTGCGTTGCCTCATTGCATGTCACAATCATTGGTTCATCAAGATAAGTAATAGTAATGCTGTGTAAATAAAGTGAACGATAAAAAGTAATAAGAGCAAGATTTGTAAGAAACTGAAATGCTTTGATAAATTTCATAATTGTTTTGAATATTGGAGCTTATATTTGAATATAAGAAATGCGGAGAGAAAGTCAATAAGCGAAGAAATAAAGATAATGCATGGTGCTTTGTTTAGCCTTGCTACCTCAAAGCTTTCCGGGCCCTGGTGGTTCTGATGGACCAATTGTTGAGGCGTGGCCCTCGGCTCACAGCTTGTATAGAAGGGCTTTCCTTCCCCTTCTCCTTGAAAATGACACAACAGTCCATATTATCATCTTCCAAAAACAAATTCCTCATCGCCGCTAGTGCTTCCTCTTCTCCCGACCCATATATGACATTGGCTGGCTGGAAAGTCTGCTCCAAGCGAGGTATAGGATGCTCCAGTGGGTAGTAGGGACTATGCCATGGTGGCGACCAGTGGTTGAACTCCTCCCAAGTGTATTCATATCCCAAACCAAAAGTGGTACCGTGTTTTTTCATCTTGATAGGCTTAGCGATTCCTTGGAGATTCTTGCCAAGTCCCTTACCAGGTTCGTATCCATACCAATTCAGTATACTTTCAATTTTGTTATCCCACCATTTATCCGTGTCCACGGCATTGACTCGCTCAATGTGATGGTAGGTTTCTCCGCCTATCTTCCTTCTTTCTCCGATTGCTGGGATGGTCTGGCGACCGTATATGGGATTGCTACCGTCGCTGTGAATAATTACCTCTTGTTGATTCCACTCGAATTTCACTGCTTGATGTAGGGTTGTTGCTACAACCCCAGTGGCATAGATCCAGGGCCATCCCAATAGCAAGTTGTAAGATGCTGGGACGTCTATCACTTGAAAATCAATGTCGAACCAAGTCGGTCCCATTTGCAGACACAAACTGATTTCCCCAATAGTGGACCTTTGGGATCCATCGAAAGCTTTGACATTGATGGCTCCATCCTTGATCTCATGCAGGCTTTTTTCCAATGTTCTGAAAGTCACCAATGGACAAATATTGAGGCTGGACCCTCCATCAATCAGGATTCTGGTGATGAAATAATCTTCGCACTACACAGTGATGTGCAATGCCTTGTTGTGACTTAGCCCTTCAGGTGGCAGCTCATCTTCGTGGAAAGTGATTTTGTGACTCTCCAATACTTGCCCTACCATGTTTGCCATTTCTCCTCTAGTTATGTTGCTGGGTACATATGCCTCGCTCAGCACCTTCAATAAGGCGTTCCTATGTGCTAGAACTTTGTAGTAGAGCCAAGATAGAGATCTAGGCCGGCGTTTTGTTTAACTGATCAATGACCGAATACTCTTTGGCTTGTATCTTCCTCCAGAGATCATCAGGCCCAGTTTCAATGATGGTTGGTCGTCCAGAGGCCTGCTTACTGGACTCGACTAGATGTTCTGGGGTATAAACCCTACCGGTTATTGTCATACCATGTGCTGCAATTACTTCTCCAAATTTGGTTTTCTTTCCTTCTCACCTCGGCGATGTAATCTCATGGTATGGCCTTCGTATGGAATGGTGTTACGACTGTCATGGCCACTGGAATGGGCAACTTTGCCTTGCATGGTAACACAACCACTTCGAATGGTACAGGTGTCTTTGGAGACCCAAACTCGACCTCAATAGGTCCTGTCATCTTTTCAGAAGAAGGTGCTTCGAACACAAGTGGTATGGACATGTTTACTTCAGCATTTTCAGAAGGCTAAATCTGGACCACAATCGGATTAAGTGTGACCGTTGGTTCCTTTGTCTCATCACCTTCAGTGATCAATCCGATCAACCCTTTGGGGTCCCAATCGTCCTCTATCTCAATCATGTGAATGCCTCCACCCTTGTGGTCAGGCAGAGGGTTGTTGCAGAGATTCGGATCTGGCTCCTTTGCTACGATGATCTTGTTGTCAATCAAAGCTTGGATCTTATCCTTCAGAGAGCGACACTCATCCATGGTACGCCCCTTCATGTCGGAATGGTATGCACAGGTTTTGTTTGGGTTGACCCATTGGGAGGGGTTTTTGGGGTTTACGGCAGGGATAGGGGTGATATAACCAGCAGCTTCGAGTCTTTCATATAGCTGGTCGATAGGTTCGGCAATGGCGGTATACTGTTTGGGGGGTCTGCGTTCGAAGTTTGGTTGGGGTCTAGGAAAGTTTTGGCGGGTGGAAGGTGATTGATAGTGAGAGGGTTGAGTATTGTAGGTTTGGTAGACATGTGTGGGTTGGGAATATATGGGTGAAGTAGGTTGATATATGGGAGGTGGAGGTGATTGGTAAGTAGGTGGTGGAGTTTGGTTAGAGGGCAAGGGTGCTTGGTAATTTGGGGTAGGTTGATATGTGAGTGGAGGTATTGGGTAGGTTTGGTATTCGATTGGGGATTTTGTTCTTTGTGCAACCATCACGGCGCTCACGTCCCTTTTCTTGGATGTGCCACCAGACTGTAGAGCCTTGTTGGTGGCCTGCAAAGCTTCAAAGTTAGTGACCATACCACTTTTGATACCTTCCTCGATCCTTTCCCCTAGCTTGATGATGTCGGAAAATTTCTGGCTTTCAATCAGCATTAACCTTTCATAGTACTGTGGGTCTTGAGCTCGGACGAAAAACCTATTCATTTGTACTTCTTCTAAATCCGGTCTGACCTTAGCAGCTTCTGATCTCCAACGAGTAGCATACTTGCGGAATGTCTCCGTGGGTTTCTTCTTTAAGTTCTGGATGTAGAACACATCTGGTGCATTTTTTGCATTGAACCTGAACCTGTCCATGAAATCGGACGCCATACTTACCCAATTTGACCACTTCTTAGGGTCTTGGTTGATGTACCAAGACAAAGCATCTCCTTTCAGACTCCTCATAAAGAGCTTAATGCGAATCTTTTCATCCCTCCTTACTCCGACCAACTTGTCGCAATATGTCCTCAGATGAACTCTCGGATCCCCGATACCATCAAACATTTCGAACTTAGGAGGTTTGTACCCCTCGGGCAGTTCGACATCGGGTTGAATGCAAAGGTCTTCGTAATTTAGTCCTTCAATCCCCTTACTTCCCTCGACGCCCTGAATTCTGCTAGTCAGCTTCTTGAGTTCTTCCGCCAGATTCCTGATAATCGAGTCCTTATTATCGGACTCGGGTGTGCTTGAAATGAGTTGAGTATAGTGTGTCATGGTTTCCACATAGATGGGGCGTTTTGGGGATGATCATTTGTGGAATTTAGTGGTTCAGGGATGAGTAGTGGGGTGTTGTCTGAAGTGTGGCATGTGTTGCAATGGTGATGGGGAGCGGGTTGTTTTGTGGTTTCGAGATGTTTTGTGGGGTTGTGTGGTTTTGATTGTTTGGAAAACTAACATCTGGGGTAGTGAGGGAAAATGACAAACTTGTCATGCTTCGAACTTGGTTCAGTTCCTCCTGAAATTTCAATAACTTTTGTTCGAGCTAAGAGGCATTTTCCTTGGAAACCTGAATACCCTGAGGAACCTATACCCTTTCAACTGAGTTCTCCTTTCTGATATTGCTCAAATCTTCCATTTTTCCCTTGTTCTTGTTCCTGATAGGACTCGGAGAAGGAGGAGGTGGAGGGCCCTTACATATTGTGGAGTATGATGACGATGCCAGAGTGCACGAACTAACCTTTGGGGAGGGGAATATATAAAAGGTAAAAACAAAAAGGTAGCAAGTTAGTGCAGATTATGAGAAGAAAACGTTGCAATATTTAAACACATAGTGCGAGAATATAAATCGTATCCTAATTTGGGAGCCTCATTGTGCCCGAGGTAGGCCTAGCAACAAGTTGATTTGGAGAACTTATAATGCTAAATGCCTCATTTTATTGATAAAATAAGACGAATACCAAAACGACACTAAAATAGCAGAAAATAAAATGTCACTAGTGGCCGTCGTCCTTATTACATTCTTAAAGCAAAAGAAAAGACTCCTAGCTACTTGGTCCCAGAAGGACCTTCTTCAGGTTGAATGTTTTCGTTAATCAGATCCTCCAGCTCGCGCAGATTTTCTAGTAAAAATGCCTTCGCCAGGGGTTCTCCTTTGCCTTCCTCAGCGTTCTGACAGTCGGTGACTCTTTTCCTCACTTTCCCTTCCAACTCCAGCAGACTGTATTCCAGATATTCCAGCTTCTCACTAGCCCTGGTGACTCTCTCTTTCCATTCGTTGATTTGGTTACTTGATGGGAGGTTCCTCCACCAGGTCAGCAAGAGTGAGGGTATGTTGATCATACTAAAGTCGGGAACATTGTCATTCATTTCTGCAAAACAAAAGGGTGAGGCCATACTTCTGACAGACTCGGCTATTAAATATCAACAATTAGCATGAGCAACATTTAGTTCTCCAAATAAATGCACAGACATGGTAGCATCCGTTTGGGTTTCAAGGAAACCCAGTGGACTTTGGACAAGGCTATCTTAAAGAGTCATTATGCGGACAGCATAACTGACTCGACTAGGTTTGACAGTGATGCATGTACAATTGAACAGAGTAGGGTTTCTATAGGGTATTAGACTGGTACCCTTGAGCGGACAACTCAAGAGGGAAAGGCGCGGAACCGTTGACTACACTGTTGATCGACTAGTTTTACCGCAAATACGCCTTTGCCAAATTTAGGAGGGTAATGATATCGGAAGGGCGCAACCATTCATTATAAGCGTTGCTATGGTATTTTGCTTGGCACGAGTGGAACATGACGTTGAATATGCAGTTACAAGTTGTCATGTATTTGCACGTTCATAAAGTAATGATTACAATAATTGCTCATAATTACAACAGTATTGAAGGAAAGCAGTAAAGGAAAGCATTAAAGAAAAGAAACAAGGAGCGCAGTCAGTTTTGTAATAGAAGAGAAATAAAGACATTAAATAAAGGCAATAAAGAAGCAGTAAAGTAACAAATAACATGAAATGGTAAAAGCCTAAAGAATTGTCCCTAGCAGAGTCGCCACGGTGTCGCGCCCCCTTTTTCTAAAAAAAAAACGAAATCGGGCTTGTGACATTTGGGAGGATAACTCGTTCCCTTTTGGGAATTGGGTTTTGGAATTTGAAGAGTCACCACCTAATGATTAAGTGCATTAGGACACTAAGAAGGGTTTGAGTTTGAAGAACCAAAGTTTGGGTAAGGGCTATAAATTATCTCGAGAGGAAGGTTTTAGGCACCCCTCAAGATCCACTAGTGTGGTTCCTGGCCATGTTACAATTGTGACTTCACATAATCAAATAAGCAATTAAGGGCTCAAGTAAGAAGGGGTTCACATACAACATTGCAAGTACGTCGAAACTTGAGAAAGGGTAAAAGGGGCAGGAATTTGATGAAAGATTTAAACAATTCTACAAAGAATAGATGAAAACAAATAAAGGGGAATGAGGGGTCCTAGGTTATGATTAATATGGATCACATCAATGCAATACCCGGTAATCACTCCTCAAAAGAGGGGCTACACGTGGTATTAGTACACCGGTCATCATATCTATAACTACCTTCCCACCCCGTTAAGGTATTAAAGCGCAGAATGGTGTCGTTACTTATTGCATGCTATTACCCGTCCCGATCCTATCAGTCCCGGAGGCATTTGAGACTAATAATCCTAAAGGGGAGAGGGTTGGGGCTTTTCCAGAGTTTCAAGGATAAAAATCTAGGCGACAAGCAAAACCAAACAGTAGTTAAAGGGTCAACAAATAGCAATTAAGGCTCAAGTAGGCCTCCTCATTCAAAGCAGCAAGTTATTTAGCATGACTTACAAGTACTGGTTCGGTCTTTAATAAATTAAGGCGTAGGACAGGATGATTTATCACATATTTTTTCAGATAAGGAGTCCGAATTAGCCCCTGATACAGTTGGTTAATTACCTAATAGTTTGCCTAAGTGAGACCTATAGGCATGATATCTAACAGTGTACACTGATTTTTACGAAAAGGATGTTGGTTTTATAAACGAAAATCTACGGACTTATGACTGATTTTAGATTCGAAACGAAACTGATTCAACTGATTTGCTCCTATAGGCATGATCTCTAAGTGTCATTGGTTTAAAACGGTTACGTAAGTGCATGAGTCCTATAAGCATAGTGTCTAGGATGCAATTGATTATTTAACCTATAGACTGTTTGCCTAATATGTATATGCAGAAGTGCGGAAGCCTATAGTCATGATTTCTATATGCAGAAGTATAGAAACTTATAGACACGTTTTCTGATGCTGAAATGAAACAATCTTATAGGCAGGATTTTTAAATGCATAATGAAACAATCTTATAGGCAGAATTTCTAAATGCAGATATATAAACGAAAATGTTGTGATTGCAAAAATAAAACCTAAAGCTTCATATCTACCCCATATGCATAACATGAGAAACCCTCCCCCCATTTTTACTATACACCTCATAGTTATTACAAATTATTACCACTTGAATGAATCCAGAAAAAGTATACTACATCAGAAATTCCAACTACATCTGAATAGCCTAATTCAGACTCAAAGTCCAATAATATGAGATAAACCAACTTCCAGGATCGGATTCCCGAAGCCTTTCTCATCTTTTGGGTGTATCAAAGTTCCAAGGAGCTTTGTGAACTCTAGGCAGTGCTTACACCCAATTATATTACAGAATTATAGTGCAGTGAGGAATGACCTGCCTTCCAATGTCCAAGTTCAGAGGGAATTCCAGGTTCCCAAGGCAAGGCTCATAGGAGGGGGGCAGAACATAGAGTCTAAGAGTAAGTGTAAGTGAAATAGAGGGGGAATTAGGGAGAAACCATGACAAACTAGTGGTCATGCCCAACAATTGGGATACTGGCACACCCCTGACCAGCCTGTCAGCTTAAATAGGGAGTTAGGACCTATTGAAGGTCAGGTTCAAACCTGGGCAGTAATTTAGATACTGTCAGGCCAAAACCATTAACTCAAATACATATAGGGGAATAGGGGGATAGGGATTCATAATAGAAGCAAGATACAAGGAAAGAAACACACATCATTTAACTACTGAACATGAACAGCAAAGTGGGAAAGAGTACTAAATCTATAAAATAAACACATAGGGGTGATGCAAGAAATTAAATTAGACATACCAGTTTCAGGAAAGACAAGTAAGTAAAACAACAGTCTTGAAAAGCCAAATTGCAAAGCAGTACAAAAGTATCAGCAAAGAGTAGAAGGTATTGAAAAAAGTATTGTGATTGAAAGTGTATGTGAGAGAGTAAGGTTTTATCAAAGCTTAAAGCTTAAAGCCCCCCCCCCCCCGTTCTTATAGTGCAGAAGGGTCGAGCCCTTTTATAGTGTAGAAAGTAAGCAAGAAAAGATAAGGAAATATCATTCTGATCAGTCTCCCTTTAATAAGGGCTTCTGATCTCAAGCGGGTAAAGCAATTATGGAAAGGGATTTTAAAAAATATTTTCCTAGTAATATAATAAAGGGTAAGTACATAGAAGCTATTTAAGGCAACAAGCTAATAGTACATGACTTTTAAAGAAAAAGGAAAGGGAATCAACCAGTAAAATTAAAGCTCCAGACTTTTACTCGAATGAATCGAGTCAGGAAAAGGGGTAAAGAAAGGTTCAATTAGGGAAAACCAGTAACAATCAAGTGAACACAATTAAAGGAATTCGGAATAAATTAGTAGTTGGCAAAGTCTTTTTAAAAGAAGAGTTCTCATATATATAAACACTCAAACATGTAAATCAAGAAGAGACTGTCAAATTGTTTAAAAGAGAATTTTAATCGAATAGAAGTTCCGAATTATAAGCAAGGAGATACAGGTTCAACCTGCAGACTCATAGTGAGTCTGAGAGTACTGGGTCCCATTGTGGAACCTTGACACAAAAATCAAAATCATCCAAAGGAAACTCCAAATCCTGGGGTTTCAAATGTTGAATCAGACATGGAGGTGGGAAAGCAAACCATTTGTTTTCAGAGTCTCAACAAAACATACATGATAACATGCTTGAACAACAAAGGAAGAAAAATCATAAAAAACATATTCGAGAAACTCAGAACATAAACGAGTTCAGAAGAAATAGACAGTGCAAACTTGAACACAAGAAGATGAAGCATGTAAGAACATGAACAGAGTTAAAAATCAAATAACTTTTACAGTAGGCACATATAGCAGAAGAGTAGTGAAAACATAGCAGAAATTAACAGGAGAAAAGAAGAAGGTAAAAGACAATATATGCATACAATAAAAGAAATCATATGAGAAAGGTATAAACAAACACACATAAAGCAAAGAAGAAAAGAATCAGAAAGAGTTTTTCAAAACCCCTTGCAGAAACCCTAAAAATCGGAGAGAAACGATTTTGACAAAAACTTTTGGGGAAAATACTCTAGATGTCAAGAAAAGCAGAGACATAGTACAGGTCTAAACAAATAATGGTGAAAGAACCTCGAATGGCTTAGGGTTTCAAATAAACCCTAGAAATGAGAAAGGCTTGGAGGTAGGTCTGGTCCTGAGTCGGGAAGGTCAAGAACTGGGCTCCTGAGTCTCGAATGTGCCGGAGCATGGCCGGAGAAACCATGGAATCAAAGATCGGAGAAGATCGGAGAGGGAATCATCGAGGTCAGGCCTCACAACTCGAACAACCAAGGTCTAATGGTGGAGAGGGGTGAGTATAGACCATCTATGGCCTGAGAAGCCATGGATTCTGGTGAAAGTACGGTGAAAAAGGGGTCGGAGACGGCTAGGGTTCCGAAGAACCTTCGAGAGAGTTTGAGGGTGGAGAGCATTCAAAGGCGGCTGGCTAAACAGAAATGGGGACTAGGGTAAGGTTTGGGGAATTAAAAATGGAAAGGGGAGATCGTGACCGTTGATCAGATTGATCAACGGTCTGGATTAAAGGAGCCTTGGGTCGGGTAGTTAAATAGGTCAAAGGTATGGAATTGGGCTGGCCCGGCTGGGATTCAAATTGGGTCAATTGGGGGGAGCGGGTTAATGTGGCTATAATCGAAATACAAAATGGGCTGCAATTGAAATGAAATGAGGCCAGTTTTTAAATATCCAGTTTTGTCCCTTTTTATTTCATAAAATAGTAAAAAAGATTTTAAAATAAATTAAAAGTACTGACCCAACTAATAATGCATAAGTATTAATTTAAAAATATTGAAACCAATTTTACAATTATAGAAATGCTATTAATCTTAAAATAGGTTATAATTGCAATTATATGCAATTTAGTTTTAAAAATACTAAGTAAATTTATAAAAATATGCAAAAATCATTTTAATCATATTTTGGTGTAAATATAAGAATGGAAATAAATTATTCACTAAGATGATAATTTTGGGAATAATTATTGGATTTTGCACTGCTAAAATAGGCAATAAATTGATTTTAAAAATCCTTAAAAATTAGGAAAAAATTACTAAAACTCTTGGGCATGCTTATATATGTATACACATGCTATTTTGAAAGTATTTTGAGCATAAAAATTCATAGAAAAAAATTAGGTATCAACAATGTCCATTAGTGCTGTTGCAACTTTTCAGTTAACTATCCTATATAAGATTTAGCATCGAATGATAATTGATAATTGTAGAGCTCTTTCTTAATGTTCTATAAAGAGTTACGTGAAGCTTTGTGTAAAATGGAACTTTGGCAAGAGACTTTATGTTAGATTAAAGATTTGGGTTTTCTTAAAAATTAAAATGACAGCCGGAAGTGTCTTTCTCTTATTATTTCTGCTAAGAATAAGAGGCTTACCTTGTGTCTTTCCCTTATTGTGTTCAAAATAGAGAATTTTATATTTGCAATTTAATTGTCAAACCAGTTAAGTATCTTTTCTTATTATTTCTGCTACATTATTGCTATTTTATGTATGTGAAAATGACTTCTAGTTGATAATATACTAATTTGTATTTGCGTAGTAAAAATCAGTTTTTGGTACGTGTGTTGAATGCATTTTCCAATTTTTTTGCTGCTTTTATTACTCTAATTTACGTCTTACTTCAGAGAAACTTTTTTCTTAATGACTCTCTAAATTGTTGTTCTTGCTTTTAATTTAACAATAACTATTGATGTAGTGCAAGAACAGGATTACCATAATCTTTGTTGATATAACAAATTAGGACAAGGAAGGAATGACCCCCTTTTTTCCTATCATAACACACTTTATAGTTTAATGTGGTTAATCTATATGACTAAGTTGATGTAGTTCTTCATCGAATTACTATTTTTTCAAAACAATATACGCAATAAGGAAGATGATTTCATTAATGACAATTATATAAATATATCCGAGAGTAAAGATAGCAAAGAAGAGTTATTTAATGATGATGATGATGATGATGATGATGGGGAGGACACTGATACATCATCTTGAAGACTAAGAAGCAAAAAACTGATGATATAGATATTTACATTATATTTTAAAAATTCTCTGTATTTTGTCCTTATTAAACTAATAGTGAATTAGTTCTTGATGCCTGAAGTTTTATGTCTATATCTTATTTTGAAAAGTTCTCTGTATCTTTGTAATTATTAGACTTACAATGATATTAGTTTGTGATGCTTGTAGCTTTATATTTGCATCTTATTTTAGAAAGTTCCATGTATTTTTGTCCTTATTAGACTGAATGTAAAAGATTTAATTTCATAATAGAATTAACAGTGAAGTAAAATCAGTGCTTGAGTTGCATAGATCGAAAGTTGCAAGAAGAAACGTGAAATGGCTGCTGAGTTGAAAAGGAATATGGAACTTGAGTTGCAAAGGAAGTTGGAACACGAGTTGTCGAGGAAGTTGGCAGAGGAGCATGAACTCGTGAATGTAGAAGTAGAGAAGAGGATCCAGCTAGAAGTGGAAAAGCAGATGGAAGAACAATTTGCTACTTTCATGACCAGAATGCAACAGGTACTTGCTCTGCTCCTTGATGATTCTATACCTTGATTTGAAGCTGGGCCAGGGTGAGTCTGTATCATTTGTATTTGGATCATCCACAAGTTTATCTTCTGATAATAGGTTGTTGGGTTGTTTTGTGTTTATCTGAAATTTAGATTTTTTCGATTAGGCATATGAAGTGTTTGAAAGAAAGCCTGAGAGAAATCTGGGCTGGGATAAATAGTTAAAAATATTGTCATATTTCTGCAATTTAGTTAAAAATGCTTTGTAAAAACTAATGTGCCACTGTCAACAGGTAATGACACAATTAGTTCCTCGTCAATTGACCTCTAGTAACTTTTTAGATATTAAAATATGGTTTTTCAAGATGCTAAAGTATACTCAGGCATAAAAGCAAGCAGCTACGTAATTGCAAACGAAGGAGTCAGAACTTTTAGCTTTTAAAATAAATGAATTAGAAAATTTTACGATACAACTTTCTCAAAATGGCAATATGTGGTCAAGTGAAAATGGAGGCTTTTTTATTAAGAGAAAAATGGAGGTTATCTTTTGCAATTAAAATGAAAGTTTTGCAACAGAAGTAGTGAAGTTACCTCTAATCATGATACATTTAGGCATAAAAGAGAGTTACTAGTTGTACACAAAGAAAAGAGAAATATTGAATTGTTAAAAGAAAGAACAGAGATTTTAATAATTGACGTTTCTTAAAATGATAACTTGTGCAAGGATACATGTTATTTGTGCGTTTGGAATTCTGTAGAAGTGGTGAAATACCAGTAAAATATGATGCATATTGCATACCTAGCTCTTGTGAAACTGTAAACTTTTGGATCCACCTAATAAATTCTGGTTGTCGCACTGGCTCATTATCAAGTTTCAAGCCCCTAATTCAATATGCAAAATGTACACTATATATAGGTGGATATTACTGTAGCATTGTTCTGGGCTTTCATTTTTTTTGTCACTGTATGATTGTTTTTCACATTAGGATGCTAAAAATTTAACTGTAACGATTTCTTCTAAATATATTTTATGCTTTGAATTGTGCAATAACACTATTGATCATAGTTTTAGGCTGGTAGCATTGTGTGACTATCCGTGGGAATTGTATTCTTGGTCTGACTAACAGTTTTAATTAACACTGGTGTACGAAAAATAAAGAAAGATAAGGTTCTTCTGTTGGTGTCATGCTACCATTTCTCATTTTTTGATCAACTTTAGATAAACTGCATTGCTGCAATGACAAATATAAGGGGTGAGGGATGGGGTTGAAGTGTACTGCTGTATTTTTGTGTCCTTTATTTTGTTCATGACCTTTGTGTCAAAGGTTTCAAGAAGGTACTGCACCAAAAAATGTGATTCTGTTAAAATCGCTTGTTGAAAGTAAATTGCATGGTTCTTTCTGAAGCCACGACCGTGTTGGCAAAGCTGCATAATACAAACATTTATCCTTATGTTGTAGCTTATATTACATAAAGGTAATTCTGTTGAAATTAGATAGGATAGTTTTGTAATACATTGAAGTATAGGCTTATGCTCATCTGCAGAAGTTTGTCTGTTTCCTTTTCTTGAGCTACACCATTTATACTTGATAATGAAAGTCTTTTCATTACCCAAAAAAAAGAATATGTTGTTCTTGTGCACATAATTGGTACATATTGTATTATTTTGTGGAATGAGTATCATTGTATTGGTAAATAAAGCATTTTCTGTGGTTGAATCACTAGTTTTTGTTATGAATGTCATCTGGTATGTTAAAAATATTTGTTGAAGTAGGTTCAGTGAATAAAAAATTATAAGCACATGAAAGTTTGTAATTTAATTGTCTATGCATATTTATAGATATAACAAATTTTATTATGTTCTTTACATTGCTTTTGTTTAGCAGGTACAAGGTACTTAAACAGTAGTGTCGTTCAAGGATGGTGTCATCCCAGGATCAGCTACGAGGAACTTAATATTTTGTTTATTTGGGGTCATATGTATATGTGTACAATGGAAATGCACAATGAAGTTTTATGTATTATATATGTAATTGACTTTTTAGTAATGAAAAATATTTATAATATTCGGCTTGAGAATTTTTTTTGGTGTTTGTTAAATATTACTGGAAGCTTTTGATATTGGTAGGCAAACTATATTAAATTTTGTGAGAATTAGGTTGCTACAGGAAATATATATATAATTTTCTTATTAAAGTTGCTGATAAATACGTTATAGCAGTGACATAATTTTGTCACAATACGTTATAACAGTGACATAATTTTGTCACAGAAAATCAGTAATTGTTGCGATTGAAAAGTTGCCACAATTGGCCAAATGTTTTGGTGGCGACTTCAGTCGCTGCAAATAAGAATTTTCTCTCTCATGGTTTATTATTTGTGGCGGCATAAGTCGCTGCTAAAGGTCATTTACAGTGGCGACAAAACTTGCCACGGATCAAGACATACTTTTGTGGTGACCTTTGTCGCCGCTAAAGGTAATATATACGGTAGCGACCACCTAATTTCTATTGTTGTGAAATTATTTTTTGTAGCATATTATTCCCACCTTTTGTGGCAACTACGTCGCCACTAAGAGTTTATTTTTAGCAGCGACTTCATTTATCACCACAGATAACATTTAGTTACGGTTGCACTTGCCGCAACACCGAGGTCGCCACTGATAACCTCTAGCGGCGACAATTAGCAAATTTGTAGCGACTTTGGTCGCCACTAAAAGGCTGATTTCTTGTAGTGAAAGGAAGTTACACAAATTAACTGTGACAGAACTTTATGCCTGGTTTTAATAATTCTTTTGTTTATTATGTTAACAAATATATGTGAAGAATATTGTTAATCTTACATGGGTTGTCTTAGCGCGCGTCACGACCCAAGTTGTTTTTGTTTCATCCTTCAACTTCTTCATGTGGGTATCCTCAAATACCTCATCATGAGTAACTGGTCTTCCTTTAGCCTTTTCCTGCAAAATAAAATATATTTTAAAAAAATGATAACTAAAGCATTTATAAATCAAGAAAAATATAATAAACATATTACCAATCTTTTTCGATGAGTCGCCATACTAATTGAACCCCCCGTGTGCACAGAGCCACCCTTGTCGAACATACAGGCTGCCCTTCCCTGGTGATTCTTCTTCTCAAATTTCGGAGATTTTCAATATTCAAGAAGTTTAAACCATAAATCATCAAGAATCCAAGTTGGCCTCACTTTATTTTCTCGAGCAGTTTGAAGCATATCAGAAAACCTATCAGAATATTTCTTAAAGAAAATGGTTCGTACCTCTGCCTCAAGATCACGTGACCATGCATACTTTATCTGCAAATAAAACATATTAGATTGGATAAAGTGAGCTAATTTAAAGTAATGATTAATTTTACCTTAAATTCAGCAAACATTCTGTCCCTAATGTGACATGGAACTTCTGACCAGGACCTCCATGGTTCGTGATAAAATGAACACATCGATTCAACCATGGTTTTCGTAGCCTGAGGAAGATAAAAGCTATAAAGAATTTAAATAAGTTAGAAACTATATTTACAATTATTTAGAAATTAAAAATATTAATATTTACCCTGCTCTATCGGGCACAATAATCAACCTTCGAAGATCATCATACTTTAAACATTTGGAGGATCATGCCTTTGTGTATAAGTCTGTGTAGGAGGCTGTGTAACTGTATCACTATCGGTGTGTGGGGATGTCGAATTATTATCGACTCTAATATGTGGCCTAGAAATCCTGGAGGATGAAGATGGAGTAGTTTTAGATGAAGGCATGGAAGACTGCCTAGCAGGCTGACTAGATAATGAAGGCATGCCGAAGGAATATAGTAAATAAATGATAGGAGAAAATGATGATCGAATGCCATAGGAAGATAATGAAGGAATGGCCGGAGAAGATGATGATGGCATGATGGGGTAATATGATGAGGGTATAGTAGGAGAAAATGGAGTGTATTGAGGCGAAGGCATGAAAGAGTGCCTAGTAGGCTGACTAAATGATGCGGGCATGCCAAAGGAAGATGATGAATGAATGATTGGTGAAAATGATGATTGAATGCCAGAGGAAGATAATGACGGAATGACCGGAGAAGATGATGATGAGGGTACCCCAGGCCTAAGTACAGACATGTGCTAGGAAGATGTAAGATTAAAGAAGGGGGTAGATGAGGGAACGTTATATCTTAAGTGAGGTATAGAGAATAATGTAGGTGGAAATGATAAAAGGGCATTTAGGTGGAGGCACATGCGAACTAGAAGGTGCATGTGGGGGAGAGGTAGTGATATCTAAGTTACCAGAAACTTTTATTTTCTTCCTTGTTTTACCCTTCTCCGATGCAATACTCTCTGAATGACCTTTACCTCGAGGAGCCATCTAAACAATATAAGCATAAGAAAAAATATATTAATATGTTTAGCAAAAAATTTAAATGCATAACATACAAGTTAGTAAAAAGAACAAACATGTCAATCCTAATTGCCTAGTTCATCTTCATCAGAAATTTCATCATCCTCACTTGTTTCATTTTCATCATCATATTCTCCCTCCTCAGTTAATTCATTTTCATCAGCGGAATCTTCCTCTTCATTAGCCACAGATATTCCAGCCCCATAATGTTGTTGAACTGAAGGATCAACTTCTTCGTACATGCCTTCAATATGCAGTTCATGTGCTAATTCATTATCCACAATTAGTTGAACACTTGATATATCATTTTGATATGCTATATCTAGTGCATCATCAACTTCTACTATACCAACCAGCTTAATTTTTATAACTACCTACTATTCAGTCTTATTTTTACATAACGACGGATAAAGAGCGTACTACACTTGCTTCACATTTGGTGCAATGATAAATGAATCATATCTTGCATACTTTCTCATGTGATTAATTTCAACTATTTTATAGTGTTGGTGTACCTTTGTACCTTTATTTGGTATTGGATCAAACCACTTGCATCGAAAAAGTACCAGCCTTTTCTTCGGCCAACCAACATACTCTATTTCTAAAATCTCCTGGAGTACACCATAATAATCCATATCTCCATCTTGGTCACCATCATTACCCTTTACCCAGACTCCGCTATTAATGGTTTTCTTATTCTTAGTCCATTCTTCCGTGTGAAACTTGTACCCATTGACAAAGTATTTGGATATAGTTTTGACTTGAAGAATAGGTCCCCAAGTTATATCAAGCAAAAAAGGATCATCTATACCATTGTTTGGATTATGAACCTATATACAGTTGAATACAATTGAGAAGTTAGAACATACAACTTGTGCAATAATGAGAATTTTGTAACATATTAGTTAACACTTACATAATCTCTAAACCACTCTGAAAACCTTGGATAAACAGCATCTTGCCAAACACACTCACAAAATAACTGTCCGACATATTTATAAAGTTTATTAGCTCAAATACGGATAGATCATGCAAGTATGTCAATAACATAATTTCAAACCTACTTGTAAAATTGTTGAACTTCGGGGCAATTGAGCAATACATGGGTTGTAGCTGACTTTTTCTCCATCCCATTACAACTTCTTTTTTGATACTTCTTAGAACTTCTATCGAGTTGATTGAATATGGATATCGGCGGTGCCAATGGATCATTATCACTTTCATCGTCATGCCGATTTGGCCTATTTCTCAAACATGGCATGTGATGCTCAAAATAATATGAACAGAAATGAAAACTTTCTTTAACTAGATATGCTTCACATATTGATCCTTCAATCTTGGATTTTTGTTTCACCGTCCATTTACATTTGCCAATAGTCCTACATAGCATAATTTTAGATGGGAAGAAGTGTAATCAAAACACATAAAGAGAAAATAAATAATGATTATTACCTCTCAAATGGATACATCCATCTACATTGAATAAGCCCTCCAAGTTGTGTCTCTCTTACAAGATGAACTGGGAGATGTTCCATTACATTGAAAAAACCACATGGAAAAATTTTTGCCAGTTTGTTTATGATTAAATGGATGTTACTTTCCATCAAAACTAGATTTTCCTCCCTCAATATATTAGAACATAGGTCTTTGAAAAATAAGCTTATCTCTGTGATGGGTTTCCATATTCTCTCAGGCAATGCACTAAATGCAATAGGAAGTAATGATTCCATGAAAATGTAACAATCATGGCTTTTCATATACATCAACTTTCCTTTTTTCATGTCAATACAATTGGATAAGTTTGAAGCATACCCATCGGGCATTCTCAAATTTCGAACCCAATCACAAATCTTTCGTTTGTCATCCATTTTGAATGAATAACTGGCTTTAGGCTTCACCATCCTGTTATTTTCTTGACGTAGTTCTATTTCTCTTCGCCTATAGTATTCCCATAAGTCCATCCTTGCCTTCAAGTTATCTTTTGTCCTGTTCTTATCATCCAATACAGTATGAAATAGGCTATCAAAAAGTTCTTCTCAATATGCATGACATCGAAGTTATGTCAAAGAAGATTATGTTTCCAATAAGGTAACTCCCAAAATATGCTCTGTTTAGTCCAATTATGCACTACACCATAGCCAGGTAGTTTAAGAAATGGAGGCTCTGTTACCTTAGAAAAATTCTTAACCATCTCCCAAATTTCCTCCCCCGACAAGGTTGCTGGTGGCTCATCATAATCTGTTCGATTCTTTATAAATGCACTAGTATTTCTCTTTAACTCATGATCCATTGGCAAAAACCGACGGTGACAGTCAAACCATGTGTTCTTACCTTCATGTTTCAAGTGAATGCTTTTGTGTCTTCCATACAACAAGGACAAGCTAACTTTCCGATAGTTGACCATCCTGATAACATTCCATAAGTAGGAAAGTCATTAATAGTCCACATCATAGCAGCACGCAATTATTATAGTTCTTTCCATGAACCGACCACACATAATAATTTTGTCTAAATCCCTTTCTATAAAGATGAACTTTAACATCCTCCGGTATCAATAACTTTATACAATTGCACTTAGCTCAAGGACATCTAATCGTTCCTTCATTACAGAATTCAGGAAGCATTTTTTCATAAGCAATAAATCCTTTAACACCTTCTACAAATTCTTCCTTCAATCCTCCACGATTAGGATGATTTCTATCGTACATCCACCTACGATCTCGTTCCATCTATTACACAATAACAAGATTAGAAGAAGTTCATTTAATAAAATATTGATAAGACCATATGACAAAATTGACAATGAAATGAAGGATTCGGTGAGGCTAGCTAGTTGCTGAAAAAGACATAAACAAAAGTGGAAAGCAGCAAATAGTCTGACACACATGAAGGAAGCAAACAAATCCAATTGATCACTGCCAACTGCTTATATTCTTGAGAATATTCCACATTACTAATAAAAGTTATACGAAAAAGGATCTGATTCAATTAAGATGTATTCCTTTGGTTGATTGGAGCAGAAAAAGATTGGCAAATGTAAATCTCATAAAAAGAAGGATGAGCAGGCCATGCTTTTTAAAGTAGAGGAGACACAATCATTTTATCAGCACAATAACTAATTTGAGGATATGACAGATCTATCGTTTTTCAGTTTTATGTGACTATTTAGCAGGAGTCTAGTTAAGATATTGGTGAGAACTGTTCTCACTATATTTGGCCACTTACATTGGAAGGGATTAAATCTTCCACTTTTTCTTCTTCCCATCTCTGCCATTAGACTCTCTCTTATTCTTTTCATTAGTAAGATCACGATAAGTGAAAAAGTAAAAGCTAGGAAGATAGAATTGATTTATTTGTAGAGTAATTATTCCGAGTATATGGCAGGTCTACTTTTCAAGTTTTGTGACTACTTAGCAAGAGTATAGTTAAGAAATTGGTGAGGACTTCTCTCCCTATATATATTTGTTGCTCCCAAATGCACACGCAAGTATACGTGGTCGTACAAGTAATAAAATAATAAGTCGAGTGTCGAACCCACAGAGACTTATATCAACTACTCACTAACACACCAATATTGTTATTCCGTCAAGCTAAGTTCGAGTTCAAGAGTTTAATTATGCTAACTACAATTCTAAGTAATAACTAAATTATCAAGCAGTAGAATGATTGTTATGTATAGAGACAACTATTCCAGGGTTGTGATCGATTCACCAATCCTATTGTATTCTAATTAACTCTCTCTTTCATATAATTCACTCATGGTTGCTAATTAATCGATAAATGCTCTCATAGCCTTCTCCCGAAGTACTACTCACCTATTCTCAATTGATTAACGCCTATATTCCTATGAAATCAATCTATTAAGAACGCATTAAGATCATGATATTTAATTAAGCAAGGTGACTAGGTATATTTCTATCCTAACCACAAATCCGTTCCCCCTAAGGGTTAAGATCATGCTCGTTTCAATTCTTCTCAAATCTAAATACGGTTTTCCCAAGCATAGCATAGATGTAAATAGAACCTAACTGCTGACCAGACAATTAAGCAATTAAACACAGAATTGAAGAAACAAACATATATTGGTGAATTATAATCAAGGTCAAGTCAATATTAAACAACAATATTCATGGTTAAATCACAACCCTAGAACAATGGGTGTTTAGTCACTCATGATGTAATCAAACAATTGCATATGTTTTGAATAATTGAAAATACTAGAAAAGATAAAGAAATCTGAGATGTTCTTGTGTGTATTTTTGCTCCAAAGTGCGTCTCTCCAGGCTAAGATCTCTCAAAAATGTCCTCAAAATAATCTTTTTATATGTATTTATACCAAGTAGGGTTGGGCCCAGACGAAAACACCTTCTCCCGCGCGAAATAGGACTCTGGCACTATAAATTTTGTACAGTCACGCCGCACCCTACGCCACGCTAATGGAGTTTATCAGCAGCCTCAACTTTTCGCATCAGGCAGCATTTTACACTGCTGCGCCGTGCCTTGCGGCGTCCCATGTGGCGCGGCAGTGTAATTTTCTCAGAGTACTTATTTCGTCCTCTTTTAACATCCGGACTTGGTACACGACCTCCGAACACGATCTCGGCTTAATGTCTTGGGCTTTTACTCAGACTTCAAATCTCCAAATCACTTGAATTCATTCCATAACACCTACATAGATTGGAATCACTCCTACAAGGCATAAAACACATATTTAGTGCAAAAAATACTAGCGATTAAAGCTCAAACTCAATTAAAGTACAGTAACTTAGAGTGTAATAAGCGACTAAAATACACAATTATAGCCTATCATAAACACCCCACACTTAAACCATATCTCGTCCTCGAGCAATCAAACTACACTTTATATAGACACAACCTTTTTACAGTTATTCTCCTAATTCATTACACCAAGAATATTTAAAATCGACTAAGCACAAGAGTGTAAAATCTTAACCTCAAGATTTGACTCACAAGTACCACGCATTATTCACAACTCACTCACTTACTCTAACATCGAGGTCAATGACATTACCTTTCCTTCATGAATCAAGTGCCCTCACACCACAAAAGAGAGTAGTTCCACACAATAAAATTTAAGAACACTTAGGAACTCAAGATAGAAAGAATTCACTCACTCTCAGAACTAACATTCATATGCTACAAAAGATGCACCATAGGCTTGCCCTTAGTGTATTACTCTACTAATCGAACTCATTCACTCTAAGATCAAGTAGGACTTTATTTGGCTGTAATGTAGACTGCGGGACGGGTAGGTTACATTTAGATATAAGAGTGACTATACCTCCCTAAGCACTTTAATACATACACTTTAACATTGAAAACCCCACACTTATGTCAAACCATAACTCCACCTTCACATCAATATACATTAACTCCCCACTTCTTTAAGCACAATTACATCAAGAGTCACCACTATCAAAGAATTCTTTTCACAGCAATACAACTATTTTTTTTCTTTTCAATTCATGTGGCTCTTACTTTTTCAAAACAGTGCACCTTTCTCCTTATTTCATTAGTTCCACTGAAAAGCCAAATCAACCACCCCACACTTTAACTTTTACAAAGTTCATAACAATTCAAGTGCTCATGAGAGGTGAAAAGGTTCAAATAGATGGTTAATTCAAATGAATGGGTAAGGCTTGTAATGTGGTTGCCAAAGAAACAGGATTACAGGCTCAAAGGGGTTAACTATGATACATAACAATTAAGCGAGTAAAATATTTATATGGCTCAACAAAGAAACGCCTATATCACTTCCAAGACTGAATAAAACTATTATTTCGCTTTGCAAACTATTACTTCTAGATATCAAAAGTAATGCACGGAATAACACAAAACCTTACACACACATGGCACATAACTCACTTTGGATTGGACTCATCAAGACACTCTAGTCAAAACAGTTAAGCAAAGCTAAGATCGTACAATTTAAGGTACTTATAAAAGAGTCAAAAACTGAGTCTAAGCGTCACAACTAAAGTACTCGCAATTCTCAAGGCATGACAAGGTTAAAAGAGATTGCTTCAATTCAAAACATAGCACAAGATTTCCTATTTCTAAAAAAATAAAAACTAACTATACCCGGTTCAAACAAAACCCTTGGAAAAGAACCGCGGCACAAAGAAAAACCAAGGGAAAATTGCTACACTACCTACAAAGAAAATCTTTTTTTTCTTTTTCTTTAAACTTAAATCCCTCAAGAAAACTGCCTAGGAGATCCATCGTTAGGAAAAGTCCAATTTTCTATTTATTTTTTTCGATTTTTTTTCTAGCTACTAAAATGCTACACAATTCTAGATCCTACTAATCATCTAGAGAATTCTCCCACCCCACACTTAAAAGAGTGCAGTGTCCTCAATGCACAAATAAAGCAAAACAATAATAAGGGTGGACAAGAAACTCCCTGAAAGGCCGAAGGCCGAAGCAATAGCGGCTCACGAGTACTCAGACTTCCCCCAGGCATAGTCCTTCGTGTGGGACACTTAGTCCTCAACCTCTAACTTGCTTTTGCACTCTTCCAATGACTTTGTCTCATATGTTTATAATCCTACAAAATAAAAACAAATACTACTACAATAATAAGAACAAAAATAATAATAAAAGGAATCAGTAAAGATGGGTTGCCTACCAATAAGCGCCTAATTTAATGTCGCGGCATGACGCAGAGTCTCGCCTACTCATCAGCGGGTACAACCTGGTCTTCTCACGATTAATCATTCCTCCCCAATAATGCTTGACTCTATGACCATTCACCAAGAATTTCCTCTTACCATTTAAAGCTCGTAGCTCGATTGTACCATAAGGCGTGACTCTCACCACCTCAAACGGACCTGACCATCTCGATTTTAGCTTTCCAGGGAATAGTCGTAGCCTAGAATTGAATAATAATACATGTTGGCCTGGCTCGAAGTGACGCGGCTTGATATGCTTGTCATGCCATCTTTTTGTCTTTTCTTTATATAGCTTAGCATTTTCATAAGAGTGCAGCCTGAACTTATCTAATTCATTCTACTACATAAGTCTTTTCTCGCTTGCGGCCTCAACGTCCATGTTCAGCTTCTTAATGGCCCAGTATGCCTTGTGTTCCAGTTCAACGGGTAAGTGACATGCCTTCCTATAAACCAGCTTGTAAGGGAACGCTCCAATTGGCGTTTTATATGCAGTTCTATATGCCCATAAGGCATCATCCAACTTTGCAGCCCAATCCTTTCTATTCACACTCACCGTCTTTTCTAATATTTGCTTTATTTCTCTGTTTGACACCTCAGCTTGCACACTGGTTTGAGGATGATATGCTGTAACAACTCTGTGGCAAACTCCATATTTAGCCAGAAGTTTATTCAGCAACCGATTGCAAAAATGAGTCCCCTCATCACTAATTAAGGAACGTGGAGTCCCAAATCTCGAGAATATGTTCTTTTTCACAAAAGCAGCTACCACCATGGCATCATTCGTTGGCAAAGCAATTACCTCCACCCATTTTGACACGTAGTCAACTGCTAGCAAAATGTATTTATTTCCTCTAGACGGTGGAAATGGCCCCATAAAATCTATCCCCACACATCAAAAAGCTCAACTTCTAGGATGTTATTCAAAGGCATCTCATGCCTCCTTGTGACTATTCCCGTTCTCTGACATTGGTCACACTTCTTAACGAATGTATGGGCATCCTTGAATAAAGTCGGCCAAAAGAGACCGGATTGTAGCACCTTTACAGCTGTTCTATCTCTTCCATGATGGCCCCCATAAGATGATGTGTGACAATCATACAACAATAATTCCACCTCCTTTTCAGGAATACATGTCCTCATCAACTGATCAGCACATTGCTTGTACAAATAGGGCTCATCCGAGTAGTAAAGGTTCACATCATGTAAAAACCTCTTTCTAGCTTCAGATTCAATTTCAGGAGGAAGTACCTCACTCACAAGATAATTCATATAGTCTGCGTACCATGGAGGAGGGTATTGGGTTATAGCAAAAAGTTGCTTATCAGGAAATACTTCTTTAATTTGGCCACCCTCCTCCACGTGATCGTGATTTTCCAACCTTTATAGATGGTTAGCTACTTGGTTCTCTGTCTCCTTTCGATCTCGTATTTCTACAACAAATTCCTGTAGCAATAAAACCCAGCGCATCAATCTAGCCTTAGATTCTTTTTTGTAAACAAATACCTGATTGCTTCATGATCGGTATGGACTATGACTTTCGTTCCCACCAAGTATGCCCAAAATTTCTCAAAGGCCCATACAACAGCTAACAACTCCTTCTTAGTGGTGGTGTAATTTGTGCATCGTTAAGAGTCTTACTCGCATAGTAGATGGAATGAAACACCTTGTCCTTCCACTGGCCTAGCACTGCCCCAATAGCAAGGTCACTCGCATCATACATAAGTTCAAATGGTAAGGACCAATCAGGTGCCACAATAATGGGAGCAGTCACCAACTTCTTTTTAAGTTCTTCAAATGCCTTGAGGCAAGCATCATCAAAGTTGAAAGTTACATCTTTTTCAAGAAGCCTGCACAAAGGAGTAGCAATTTTCGAAAAATCTTTAATAAAGCGCCGATAGAAACCCGCGTGTCCTAAGAAACTCCGAACACCCTTCACTGAAATAGGAGGAGGTAATTTTTCAACCGCCTCCACCTTCGCTTTATCAACTTCAATGCCGCTCCTAGATACTCTGTGACCCAACACGATGCCTTCTTATACCATAAAATAACACTTTTCCCAATTCAGTACCAGATTTGTTTCTTCACAACGGGCTAGCACCTTGCTCAAATTCCTCAAGCAATCATCATAAGAAGACCCAAAAATTGAAAAATCATCCATAAACACTTTCACAAATTTTTCCACCATGTCGGTGAAAATAGCCATCATGCACCTCTGGAAAGTGGCTGGTGCATTACAAAGACTAAACGACATTCGCTTGAAGGCAAAAGTTCCATAAGGACAAGTAAAAGTGGTCTTCTCCTTATCCTTTGGGAATATGAAAATCTGATTGTATCCCGAATAACCATCAAGGAAGCAATAATATTCATGCCCGGCTAACCTGTCTAGCATTTGGTCGATGAATGGAAGTGGGAAGTGGTCCTTGCGAGTTGCTTTGTTGAGCCTTCTATAATCAATGTAGACTCTCCATCCCGTAATAGTGCGAGTAGGGATTAGCTCATTCTTCTCGTTCTCAACTACAGTCATTCCTCCCTTTTTGGGCACACATTGAACTGGGCTTACCTAGTTGCGGTCAGAAATAGGAAAAATGATACCTGCATCATGCAACTTGATTACTTCCTTTTTTACCACCTCTTTCATAATGGGGTTTAATCTTCTTTGTTGCTCCACACTGGGGCAGTGTCCGTCCTCTAAAAAGATTTTATGCATGCAAAATGATGGACTAATACCCTTGATGTCAGTTATAGTCCACCCAATGGCCTTTTTATGCTCACGGAGTACTCTGAGCAATTTTTCTTCTTGAGTGTTGGTCAAGCTGGACGAAATAATTACGGGCAATATCTCAGAGTTCCCCAAATAAGCATAGCACAGATGCACTGAAAGTGGCTTAAGTTCTAGCTTCGGAGCTTCTTCAATAGATGGCCTGGGCAGGGTCAGAGTGATAGGCCTGTCCAACTCTTCAAAATTTTTAAGCCCTTGGACATAACTGCAGGACATATCCAGTACTTGCTCAATTTCTCCCATCATTTCATCTTCACTATTTTCTACATCCCTAATCAATATGTGTTCAACAGGATCTACAGGGCTCATATAGGGCACTAACGATGTGGCATCACTCTCCACCACAGAGATCATGGATAACTCTTCATAGTGGGCTTGTAACTTGAGTGCTCTATAAACATTGAAGACCTCCACTCGATCACCCACTCTCATTGTCATCTTTCCTTTGCAAACATCAATAATAGCTTAGCCCGTGGCTAAGAATGGATGCCCCAAAATAAATGGGACTTCCTGATCGGGCTCGTAGTCCAAGATAATGAAATCAGCAGGGAATATGAAAGAACCCACTTGAACTAGCACATCTTCAATCACTCCTTCAGGATGAGCAAGGGAACGATCAGCAAACTATAAGATAACTGTTGTTGGGCGTGGCTCACCCAACCCCAACTGTCTGAACACAGATAGCGGCATCAAGTTGATGCTCGCTCCAAGATCACATAAAGCTCGCCCAACATCATGTTTACCAATCGAGATTTGGATAGTGAAACTACCTGGATCCTTCAATATTTGAGGTAACTTGCCCTGAATTCTTGAACTGCACTCCTCAGTGAGTGCCACAGTCTCAAACTCGGTTAGCCTCCTTTTATTTGCCACAATGTCCTTGATGTACTTTGCATATTTGGGTACTTCTTGTAAGATGTCAACCAATGGAATATTAATGTGCACCTGCTTCAAGATATCAAATACTTTTTATAAGCAGCATTATCTCTTAATTTCTGCAATCTTTTAGGGAATGGAGGTGGTGGCCTTGCAACCAATAGTGGGGGTTGCTTAGCCACCGCCTCTCCAGCTGGCTTCACTGGCTCCTTAGCTTTTTCTGATGTTGATTCAATAGTGGTTGTCCTCTCATTAAAAGTCACCTTTTCCTTTTTTTAGACTGAACTTCTTCTAGTTGTCTCTCATTCCTCAACGACACGACATTAAGGGCCACCCTAGGATTTGCTTCAGTGTCACTTGGAAGAGCTCCAGCTGGTCTAGTGTTTTGAGCACTAGCAAGCTATCCTATTTGACGCTCCAAATTTCTCATTGTTGTGTCGAGGGCTTGCTATTCAGCCATCACTTTTTGAGAGAGGGCTTGTTGTTCAGCCATCACTTTTTTCAACATGTCTTCAAGGTGACTTGTAGGACTTGCTTGTTGTTCAACCTGAGGTAGTCTATATTGTTGTTGAGGTGTTTGAGGCCTGTATTGATTCTGAGTACCCTGGTTTCCACCCCAAGAGAAGTTTGGGTGGTTCCTCCAGTTGGGATTGTAAGTATTCCCATATTGGTTTGTTTGGCCCCTATTTGAATTACCCATAAAGCAGACAAACTCTGGGTTTGCGGGGCATATGTCGCTCGTGTGCCCCTCTCCACATATTTCACAAAAAGCTTGAACCTGTTGTACCGGTTGTACTTGTTGCTTGCTGATATCAAGTTCATCTGATTGACTTGATTGGTCAGCGTAGAAAACTGCATTGATAATGCTGAGACGACATCTAACTCAAGAACCCCTACAGACTTTTGCATTGTGTGTCTGCCCATCTCTCCTTGCCAATTTGGATTGCTCTTGGAGAATTTGTTCAATAGTGCATATATCTCGTCAAAGCTTTTCTCCAACACTTGACCCCTAGCTACAACATCTACCACGATCTTTGATTCAGAATGTAGCCCTTCTATGAAAGTGTGAGCTAACACTTCATTCGTCTGATTGTGATGAGGACAATCTTTGAGTATCCCCTTGAACCTTTCCAAAGCTGAGTATAAAGATTCTCCCGCATTCTGTTTGAAGGCAACTAACTCACTTCTGATTTTTGCAGTTTTTCTTGAAGGGAAGAACCTTGCCAGAAATTTTCTCGCCAAATCATTCCATGTTGTGATGGAATTAGCTGGTTCTGCCTTTAGCCATCGCTTAGCCTCACCCAACAGAGAGAATGGAAAAAGTGTGAGCCTCACATAATCTGGAGTGACCCCGTTAGTGATATAAGTATCACTAATCTCCAAGAAGTTCAGAATATGTTGTTGTGGATCCTCGTGTGGAAGACCCATAAACTGCCCATTTGCATGAAGTAGCTGGATCATGCTCTGTTTCAGCTCAAAGTGCCCAGTGATCCTGGGCTTCACTATACTGGAGGTGACATTTGCAATGCTGGGAATCGCCACCTCCTAAACAGCCATGGGTTGCTTCTCTGCCATGTCCACAGGAAATTGAACAAGTGCCTAAATATTATTCGTGTCCCTTGCTTCCCTCAACCTCCTATGAAATGTTCTCTCAGGTTCAGGATCAAAGCCTTGAAGTCAGTCTTGGCTTCTGACCCTACGCATTCAATCAACGTTCCTGAGATCCGAGCAACAATCAATTAATGTTAGGCTCGACTAAATAAACAATTAAAGCAAATACTAACAAGTAACTAATATTCAAGTCCCCGTCAACGACGCCAAAAACTTGTTGCTCCCAAACGCACACGCAAGTATACGTGGTCGTACAAGTAATAAAATGATAAGTCGAGTGTTGAACCCAAAGAGACTTATATCAACTACTCACTAACACACCAATATTGTTATTCCATCAAGCTAAGTTCGAGTTCAAGAGTTCAATTATGCTAACTACAATTCTAAGTAATAACTAAATTATCAAGCAGTAGAATGATTGTTATGTATTCAATAGAGACAACTATTCCAGGGTTGTGATCGATTCACCAATCCTATTGTGTTCTAATTAACTCTCCCTTTCATATAATTCACTCATGGTTGCTAATTAATCAATATATGGTCTCATAGCCTTCTCCCGAAGTACTACTCACCTATTCTTAATAGATTAACGTCTATATTCCTATGAAATCAATCTATTAAGAACACATTAAGATCACGATATTTAATTAAGCACGGTGACTAGGTATATTCCTATCCTAACCACAAATCCGCTCCCCCTAAGGGTTAAGATCATGCTCTCTTCAATTCTTCTCTAATCTAAACATGGCTTTCCCAAGCATAGTATAGATAGTAAATAGAACCTAACTGCTGGCCAGACAATTAAGCAATTAAACACAGAATTGAAGAAACAACCATATATTTGTGAATTATAATAAAGGTCAAGTCAACGTTAAACAACAATATTCATGGCTAAATCACAACCCTAGAACAATGGGTGTTTAGCCACTCATGATGTAATCAAACAATTGCATAAGTTTTGAATAATTGAAAATACTAGAAAAGATAAAGAAATCTGAGATGTTCTTGTGTGTATTTTTGCTCCAAAGTGCGTCTCTCCAGGCTAAGCTCTCTCAAAAAAAATCCTCAAAATAATATTTTTATATGTATTTATACCAAGTAGGGTTGGGCCAAGATGAAAACACCTTCTCCAGCGCGAAATAGGACTCTGGCTCTATAAATTTTGTGCAGTCGTGCCGCACCCTACGCCATGTCATGCGGCGCGCTAATGGAGTTTATCAGCAGCCTCAACTTTTCGCATCAGGCAGCATTTTACACTGTTGTGCGGCGCCTTGCGGCGTCCCATACGGCGCGACAGTGTAATTTTCTCAGAGTGAACTTATTTCGTCCTCTTTTAACATCCGGACTTGGTACACGACCTCCGAACACGATCCCGGCTTAATGTCTTGGGCTTTTACTCAAACTTCAAAGCTCCAAACACTTGAATTCATTCCATAATGCCTACATAGATCGGAATCACTCCTACAAGGCATAAAACACATATTTAGTGCAAAACACTAGCGATTAAAGCTCAAACTCAATTAAAGTACAGTAACTTAGAGTGTAATAAGCGACTAAAATACACAATTATAGCCTATCATCAATATTCCCAATTACATCTGGAAAGAACTTAATCATCTTCGTCATTCTTGTTCCCGTCTCTGCCATTAGATTCTCTCTTTATGCAGCTGTTAGGCAGTTTAAAACAATGTTAACAACAATATCATGTTAGAACCATAATAACTTAGTTTTTAGCTTCACATATCTAAGGCAGCAAATAAATTTACTGAAAAGATGCTCAAATATGCAGTGAATAACTTAGGGAGCACTTCTCCTTTTAATGGGATCTATGTTGTACTGATTCAGATTAATTGGGCTAGTGAGTTCCGAATATCGGATGGTTAAACCAAAAAAAAGAGTTATATCTTGAGGCTTGAGAAGAGTTTCCTTCACATTTCTGAAAAAGACTTAAACAAAAGTGGAAAGAAACAAATAGTCTGACACACATGAAGGAAAACAAATCCAATTGATCACTGCCAACTGCTTATAATCTTGAGAATTTTCAACATTACTAATAAAAGTTATATGCAAAAGGATCTGATTCAATTAAGATGTATTCCTTTGGTTGATTGGAGCCGAAAAAGTTTGGCAAATGTAAATCTCATTGTCACGATCCTAAAACCGACCTGGTCGTGATAGCGTCTATCGTGAAACTAGGCCAGCCGACACAATTTTCAAATCAACCAGTATTTCATAAAAGTCATTTTTAAGCTATTAATTAACAAAATCTCATAACATAAGTCTAAATAACCAGTGCAGAATAAAATACACAAGCCCGACATCGGGGTGTCACAAGTCACGAGTAACAACAAAATCTGTCTATCTACAATAAGGCTATCAATGTTCGGAGATAGATATACTAAGAACAGTCTAAGTAAGGAAAGAAGGAGAAGTGCAGGGCTGCGAACGCCAAATAGCTACGTTGTCGACTCCGAAGACCTGCTGGAAGAATAATCAACGCTCGCTATCAAGACCCGCAAATCCTGGATCTGCACACAAGGTGCAGGGAGTAATATGAGTACGCCAACTCAGTAAGTAATAAAAGTAAATGAAAGCTGAGTAGTAAGAAATAGATCATTCCACGTCATAACACTACAACAAATACAATACATTTACAAAACAGTACATAAATCAATTATCTCGTAAAACAAACTCAGTTTTAGTAAAAAAAATTCTTTTAAAAACATCTTTCAATAGTTTCAAACAAGTGATGAAACAGTGAGTAAAAATGATAGAAACGTAAACAATCCCTCGGGTAAAACATGTACCATAAACTGCCCCTCGGGTAAAATATCAATAGAACCAACTCCTCGGGCTACCTCACAATTACTCATAATCAGCCCCTCGGGCAATAACATAAATCCAAAACTGCCCCTCGAGCAACATCTCATCACTCACACTGGGTACTCGCGCTCATTGGGGGTGTTCAGACTCCGGAGGGGCTCCTACAGCCCAAGCGCAATAACAAGTCATCTCGTGGTATAATAAATCAGGCCCTTGGCCTCTCATATATCACAAATCAGTATAACATGTTGCAGCGCGTAGCCCGATCCCATGAAATCCTCACAACACAGGCCCTCGGCCTCATTCAGTCAGAAACCTCTCAAGCCACCCGGGCTATAGTAAAATAGGGTGCTCAGCCCAAAAATATCATTTATAATGTCAAAAACAGAGTAATCAGACTGAGTTATGAAAACAGTAAACCACAGCATGACTAGGTACAAAAATTAAATCAAAACAGTGAGGAATAGTAGTAAAAAGTGCATAAGGATCCAAACAGCTTGGCACAAGGCCCAAAATATGGCATTCAGCCCAAAACGTCATAATATTTCCCAAAATACGATGATATCAAATAGTTTCCAGTCAAATATGCAACTTATTAGTCGTACAGGACAGACCAAGTCACAATCCCCAACGGTGCATGCCCCCACACTCATCATCTAGCGTGTGCGTCACCTCAACATAGTGAAACGATGTGAAATCCAGGGTTTCATACCCTCAGGACAACATTTACAATCATTACCTACCTCAAATTGGTCCAAACTCTAACCCACGATGTCTTTGCCTCTCGACTCATCCTCCGAATGCTCCAAATCTGACCAAAATTAGTATTGCATCATTTATACACGCTAAAGGAACAAAGCCCAAATAAAAATAATCAAATTAACTCAAAAATCTCGAAATTGGCTAAACTCGACCCCTGGGCCCACGTCTCGGAATCCGATAAAAATTATATCACTAGAATCTTTATCCTCCCACGAGTCTATACATACCAAAAATATCAAAATCGGACCTCAAATGGCCCCTCAAATCCCCACACCAAGCTCTCCAAAAACTCAAACCCTAGCCTTCAATTTTAACCCTTAAATCCCACTGATTTCATGTCTAATCAGTTAGAAATCACCATAGAATCGAGTATTGAGTTCAAAAACCTTACCTCCAAGTGTTACCCGTCGAATCTCTCTTCAATTCCTCTCAAAAAGCTCCAAGTCCGAACACAAATGGTGGAAAAATGACCAAATTTCGCGAAGGCAAGAATTTATACGTTCTGCCTAGGGGTTCCGCATCTGCGGTCCAAATACCATATCTGCGGCCCCCGTACCTGCGACCAAACATCCGCATCTGCGGACTTTACTTAAATCCCCCTTTCTGCAATTGCGATCAATCCACCGCACCTGCGGGCTCGCAGGTGCGACTCTCCTTCCACATCTATGATGCATCTCTGCTCCTGCAGTCATCCTCCGTGCCTGTGATTGTCGCACCCGTGGTCCCCACTCTGCAGGTGCGGAAACAACAGAAGCAGCAAAATATTCTGCAACTCCAAATCAACTCCAAACCTTCCGTCAACCACCCAAATCCATCCTGAGGCCTTGAGACATCAACCAAACATGTCAACAAGTCACATATCACCATTCAAACTTGTTCCAACCTTCGGAATACTCAAAACAACATCAAAACATTAAAACACCCTCGGATTCAAGCCTAAGGATTCCAAAACTTTCGAATTCCGCAAATGATGCAAAAAAAACCTATCAAACCTCATCCAAATGACTTGAAATTTTACACACACATCACAAATGACACTCTCAGATCACTCCGAACAAAACACAACCAACACAATATGATAAAATACCGTTGAACAACACATAAAGAAGCAGAAATGGGGGAAACGAAGCGGTAACTCATGAAATGACCAATCAGGTCGTTACATCCTCCCCCTCTTAAACAAATGTTCATCCTCGAACGAGTCAAGAAACATACCTAGAACCTCAAATAGGTGTGGATATTTGCTTCGTATATCCCGCTCGGTCTCCTAAGTAGCCTCCTCCACGGGCTGACCTCTCCACTGCACTTTCACTGAAGTTATATCCTTTGATCTAAACTTTCGAACCTGCCACTCCAATATAACCACTTGCTCCATATCATAAGTCAAATCACCGTCTAACTGAACGCCAATATACTTCTGGAGCATAGAAACATGAAATACCGGATGCACACTCGACAAGCTAGGTGGAAAAGTAAGCTCATAAGCCACCTCCCCAATACTCCGAAGCACCTCAAAAGGCCCAATAAACCAAGGACCCAATTTACCCTTCTTCCCAAATCTCATAACACCCTTCATGGTTGAAATCTTCAATAGAAGCTTCTCCACAACCATGTAGGACACATCACGAACCTTCATGTCAGCATAACTCTTTTGTCTTGACTGCGCTGTACGAAGCCGTTCCTGAATCACTTTCACCTTGTCCAAAGTATCCTGCACCAAGTCTGTACCTAAAAGCCTAGCCTCACCCAGCTCAAACCAACCTACTGGAGATCTATATTGTCTCCCATATAAAGCCTCATATAGAGCCATCTGAATACTCGACTGATAACTGTTGTTATATGAAAACTCTACAAGCAGTAGAAACTGGTCCCATTAACCCCCAAAATCAATGACACAAGCACGCAACATGTCCTCCAATATCTGAATAGTACGCTCGAACTGCTTGTCCGTATGAGGGTGAAAAATTGTGCTCAACTCAACCTGAGTACCCAACTCTCGCTGCATGGCCCTCCAAAACTACAAAGTGAACTGAGTACCTCTTTTTGAATTGATGGAAACTGGGATACCATGCAAGTGAACAATCTCTCGGATATAAATCTCTGCTAACCACTCTGAAGAATAGGTAGTACATATAGGAATAAAGTGCGCAGACTTGGTCAGTCGATCCACAATCACCCAAATAGCATCGAACTTCTTCAAAGTCTGTGGGAGTCCAACCACAAAATCTATGGTGATCCGGTCCCACTTCCACTCAGAAATATCTATCTGCTGAAGCAGGCCACCCAGTCTCTGATGCTTATATTTCACCTACTGACAATTGAGACACCGAGCTACAAATCCCACAATTTCCTTCTTCATTCTTCTCTACCAATAATGTTGTCTCAAATCCTGATACATTTTCGCGGCACCCGGAAGGATGGAATACCGCGAGCTATGGGCCTCCTCCAGAATCAACTCCCGAAGCCAACTACATTGGGCACATATATCCGGTCATGCATCCTCAATACCCATCCTTACCAATAGTCACATCTCTAGCATCGTCGTGTTGAACTCTGTCCTTAAGGACAAGCAAATGAAGATCATCATACTGGAGCTCCCTGATGCGATCAAACAAGGAAGACTGAGAAACCACACAAGCTAAGACACGACTGGTCTCTGAAATATCCAACCTCACAAACCGATTGGCCAAGGATTGAACATCAACTGCAAAAGATCTCTTCCCAACAGGAATATACGCCAAGTGCCCATACTCACCGCCTTCCTACTCAAGGCATCGACCACTACATTGAACTTCCCTGGATGGTACAAAATAGTGATATCATAGTCCTTTAGCAGCTCCAACCATCTCCGCTGCCTCAAATTGAGATCTTTCTTCTTGAACAAGTGTTGGAGGCTACGATGATTAGTAAACACCTCACAAGACACACCATAAAGATAATGCCTCCAAATCTTCAATGCTTCCTCCAAAGTTAGTTCTTCTCATGGGGCTTCAACTGACGAGAAGTATAAGCAATCACTCTACCCTCCTGCATCAACACACACTATCAACTCTAGAAGTATCTGAAGTTGATTAGTAAGACTAACACTAAATCCCCCTTTCCGCACCTGCGATCAATCCACCGCACCTGCGGGCTCACAGGTGCGACTCTCCTTCCACATCTGAGATGCATCTCTGCTCCTGCAGTCATCCTCCGTGCCTGTGATTGTCGCACCCGTGGTCCCCACTCTGCAGGTGCGGAAACAACAGAAGCAGCAAAATATTCTGCAACTCCAAATCAACTCCAAACCTTGCGTCAACCACCCAAATCCATCCTGAGGCCTTGAGACATCAACCAAACATGTCAACAAGTCACATATCACCATTCAAACTTGTTCCAACCTTCGGAATACTCAAAACAACATCAAAACATTAAAACACCCTCGGATTCAAGCCTAAGGATTCCAAAACTTTCGAATTCCGCAAATGATGCAAAAAAAACCTATCAAACCTCATCCAAATGACTTGAAATTTTACACACACATCACAAATGACACTCTCAGATCACTCCGAACAAAACACAACCAACACAATATGATAAAATACCGTTGAACAACACATAAAGAAGCAGAAATGGGGGAAACGAAGCGGTAACTCATGAAATGACCAATCAGGTCGTTACATCCTCCCCCTCTTAAACAAATGTTCATCCTCGAACGAGTCAAGAAACATACCTAGAACCTCAAATAGGTGTGGATATTTGCTTCGTATATCCCGCTCGGTCTCCTAAGTAGCCTCCTCCACGGGCTGACCTCTCCACTGCACTTTCACTGAAGTTATATCCTTTGATCTAAACTTTCGAACCTGCCACTCCAATATAACCACTTGCTCCATATCATAAGTCAAATCACCGTCTAAATGAACTGTGCTGAAACCCAAAACATGAGATGGATCGCCAATATACTTCTGGAGCATAGAAACATGAAATATCGGATGTACACTCGACAAGCTAGGTGGAAAAGCAAGCTCATAAGCCACCTCCCCAATACTCCGAAACACCTCAAAAGGCCCAATAAACCAAGGACCCAATTTACCCTTCTTCCCAAATCTCATAACACCCTTCATGGTTGAAACCTTCAATAGAAGCTTCTCCACAACCATGTAGGACACATCACGAACCTTCATGTCAGCATAACTCTTTTGTCTTGACTGCGCTATACGAAGCCGTTCTTGAATCACTTTCACCTTGTCCAAAGTATCCTGCACCAAGTCTGTACCTAAAAGCCTAGCCTCACCCAGCTCAAACCAACCTACTGGAGATCTATATTGTCTCCCATATAAAGCCTCATATAGAGCCATCTGAATACTCGACTGATAACTGTTGTTATATGAAAACTCTACAAGCAGTAGAAACTGGTCCCATTAACCCCCAAAATCAATGACACAAGCACGCAACATGTCCTCCAATATCTGAATAGTACGCTCGAACTGCTTATCCGTATGAGGGTGAAAAATTGTGCTCAACTAAACCTGAGTACCCAACTCTCGCTGCATGGCCCTCCAAAACTGCAAAGTGAACTGACTACCTCTATTTGAATTGATGGAAACTGGGATACCATTCAAGTGAACAATCTCTCGGATATAAATCTCTGCTAACCACTCTGAAGAATAGGTAGTACATATAGGAATAAAGTGCGCAGACTTGGTCAGTCGATCCACAATCACCCAAATAGCATCGAACTTCTTCAAAGTCTGTGGGAGTCCAACCACAAAATCTATGGTGATCCGGTCCCACTTCCACTCTGAAATATCTATCTGCTGAAGCAGGCCACCCAGTCTCTGATGTTTATATTTCACCTGCTGACAATTGAGACACCGAGCTACAAATCCCACAATATCCTTCTTCATTCTTCTCCACCAATAATGTTGTCTCAAATCCTGATACATTTTCGCGGCACCCGGAAGGATGGAATACCGCGAGCTATGGGCCTCCTCCAGAATCAACTCCCGAAGCCAACTACATTGGGCACATATATCCGGTCATGCATCCTCAATACCCATCCTTACCAATAGTCACATCTCTAGCATCGTCGTGTTGAACTCTGTCCTTAAGGACAAGCAAATGAAGATCATCATACTGGCGCTCCCTGATGCGATCAAACAAGGAAGACTGAGAAACCACACAAGCTAAGACACGACTGGGCTCTGAAATATCCAACCTCACAAACCGATTGGCCAAGGATTGAACATCAACTGCAAAAGGTCTCTTCCCAACAGGAATATACGCCAAGTGCCCATACTCACCGCCTTCCTACTCAAGGCATCGACCACTACATTGAACTTCCCTAGATGGTACAAGATAGTGATATCATAGTCCTTTAGCAGCTCCAACCATCTCCGCTGCCTCAAATTGAGATATTTCTTCTTGAACAAGTGTTGGAGGCTATGATGATTAGTAAACACCTCACAAGATACACCATAAAGATAATGCCTCCAAATCTTCAATGCTTTCTCCAAAGTTAGTTCTTCTCATAGGGCTTCAACTGACGAGAAGCATAAGCAATCACTCTACCCTCCTGCATCAACACACACTATCAACTCTAGAAGTATCAAAATATACATTATATGAACCTGAAGTTGATTAGTAAGACTAACACTAGAGTTGTAGTCAAGGCAGTCTTGAGCTTCTGAAAGCTCGCCTCACACTCATCTGACCACCTGAATGGAGCACCCTTTTGAGTTAATTTGGTCAAGAGTGATGCAATAGATGAAAATCCCTGAACGAATCGATGGTAAAAACCCGCCAAACCAATAAAGTTGCGAATCTCTGTGGCTGAGGACGATCTGGGCCAACTCTAAACCACCTTTATCTTCTTTGGATCAATTTGAATACCCTCACTGGACACCACGTGCCCCAAGAAATCCACTGAACTTGTCGCGCCCCCTTTTTTACTCCGCAGAGAAAGTCCAAGTTTCGACATTCATAGGGGTAATAACTCATTTTCTTTTGGGAATTGGGTATTTGAAGAGTCGCCACCTAACGGATTATGGTGCGTTAGGGCACCTAGAGCGATTAACTCTTGGATTGGTTTGCATTACCAGAGATTTAGAGTAAGGGCTCGAAATAACCTTGAGGGAAAGGTGTTAGGCACCCCTCTCGGTCCACAGTGGTGGGTCACAGCCGAACTTACATTCACAAATTAATCCATTAACATATAAATAGTTGAATCAAATAATTTGCAAGTAGCATGTTGGACATTGTATAACTCAAATAATAAGACAAAGGTTTCGAACAAGTTGTATATAAACAAAGTTTTAAACATAAGGGATTTGGGAAAGGAGGGGTCCTAGGTTGTTTAGCCTACAGGATCACCCCACACAATGTCCGGTAAACACTCCTCAATGAGGGGCTATACGTGACATTAGCGCATAGTCATCATATCCCATATCTACCCTTCCCACCCCGTGGTCTTAGCCTAAAGTGTGCTAGCAAACTTGACGATGCCTATGCGTGCACTACCCGTCCCTTCCTTGTGGCCATGGAGGTATTTTAGGACCTCTAAATCTGGGCAGTTCTAGACGACCCCTAAGGTGCTTAAAAGGAGAAAATTCTAAGGCGACAGGCAAGAACAAATAGGACCTTAGCACATAAGGCAGAAAAGAAGAAATTAGAGGCTCAAGTTCACCTCCACAGATAATGCATGTAAATAACACGACTTAAACACAAATAAAGGCAATATTGTTAAACAATATCCTAAGACATGATGTCTAGGCGAATATCAGAACACATGAGATATGTTGTTTTTGTTTTATAAACCCAGAAGTGATGGCCCTATCTGTTTGCCTACTGATTTTTAAGCTTGTTAAAATCAGAACAACATTAAGAAGCAGAAATAGTTTCAGAGCTGCAGGATTTGAAAACGTCCTATAGGCTTGCCTAAACACTGGATAGTGGCATCCTATGAGCATGATACTACGTTTTGATATAGTAAAACAGTGGGCAGATTTTAAAACTGACTCTTGAGTCCCTATAGGCATGCTTTCTAACAGTGAATTGAAGCAGTATTTGAGAGAATTCATTTTAGGAAAACAAACCATTGATTAGACCAATTTCAAAGTAAACTAATCATGAACTGGATTAACTTATTTAAACTAAACTGATTAGATCTATAGGCTGAATTTCTGATGTTGTTACCTATATGCATGGTATCTAATTGTTAAGAGCTGATGCTAGAAACTTGTAGGCATGATAACAAACAAAAACATATGTAAATACCCGTTATAACAGAAGTTGAATTGGATCATATCCTATAGGCATGGTATCTACTTGTGAAGTTGATTTTAAGACCTATAAGCATGACTTCTATTATTAAAACCATTTGAGACCTATAGGCATGATTTCTAACATGGTAAGGCAAACATATCAAATATAAAATCCTATAGGCATGGTTTCTACCCATTCACCCCACAAATATGTAACTACCCATCTCTTTTCACTAGTTACCCCAATATTTGCTTATAAATTATTACAAACCAGATGAATGAATTACATAAATAGATAAAAGAAAAGAAGAAGCTACACTATAGGGAGCCTGGAGAAGGTCCAAGTGATTTCCCAAGACCTCCAATAGCCTCAAATGCCAATTTCATAGACAATATTATTGTCTAGGTGAGTCAGAGTTCCCTAAGGATCTCAAGGATCCCGGGCAGTGCTCACACCTAGACTTTGTAACCAAATTGAGTAAGTGTGGTGTGGAAGGTCCAGCCTCAGTGTGCCAGAGTTCAGAGGGTTCTCAAGAGAATCCCAAGGTAGTACACACACTGGAGGGGCAGAACCTAGTGACTTAGGAGTAGAGTGAGAGTGCTTGACACAGTTTGAAAGGTTTTAGTGAGGAAAAAATGTTAAAAAAGAGATTTGCTTGAAATAGTTTTGTAAGAAAACACATAGGGAGTTACTTCAAACCAAATACAGAACCAGAAAGAGGTTCATCAGCACTTCAATACATGGAGTCAAACAAGTGCACACATCCACTTAGGGGTAATGGGATTTGGGGTAGGCATAGGGTACATAGTAATCATAGATGCACATAAATACAGAATCAAAGGAAACTTAAAAGGGGTCAAGGCTTTTAAAGTATAGCATGAACTGTAGAGTTAATACATAATCAATAGGCTTAGGATAGCCAATTACTTCATACAGGAAAGTGCATGCTAGGGATCAGAGAAACATAGTCATATTGTGTCATATTAGAAGGGGATCCTAAGGGGTATATAGCATGCAACAAAGAAGACAGTGAAGTAGACATGTTGATTGCAGGTTGAACAACAAAACCATAGATATAAGCATATTAGAAACATGACAAATTGAAGTAATAGGAGAAGCATATTGTTTTGGGACTTGAATTAAAATTAGAACATACCAGTAAGGGGGTAGTAAATATAAAGTGAAAAAGAACCCAATAGTTAGGCTTGGCTTGCAGCCGGCTGACTTTATACAGTAGTAAGTAACACAAAAGAGAGCAGAAAGCTTTTAGTGTGAAAGAGAGAGTTTTTGAACCAATGTGTTCGTGTTTGTGTCAATAAGAAAGTAGGTATATATAGTAGTTCAAAACTAGGTGAAATAAGGCAAGAATCACAATAGTATAGTAATTATGGAACTCAGAACCAATTAGGAATCGAAGGTTTAAAGGAAGGTCTTCCAATCAAATCATGAAATAGGAAATCCAGAATCAATCAAAGAGAAAGTTATGATTCAGTGTTCAGCATATAAATAGAGTAAGATAAAAACAACCAGACATAGCAAACACGAAGGTTAAACAACACTGATAGAAAAAAGGAAGTCTTGAATAGTCAAGATGGACACAAGCACATAGAAGTGATATAAGTTAGGCTAAAAACTCAGTAGGAACATATTCGAGGCAAGATAGTCACAGAAACTCAAACAAGAAATGATCAGTCATGATAATACATAGAACCAAATGAAGAAACCTAGAAAATTAGGGCTTTCAACATAGATGAGTTGAAGAGGTAGTAAAATCATAGAATCAGTCAAAAATATGCAAGAAATAGAAGCTTAAACGCAAAGAATCAGTTAAGCAAAATTTTAAATGAAGTTCTGAAACCCTAATTTTTAGAAGAAGGTGAAAAACACTTGAAATCAACGATTCTTGCAAAAGAGTTCCAAGGACAGTGTAAAATATTAAAGAAACAAACTCAAATCATCTTAGATCTGTACAGATCTTAAGAGATATAGCAAGAAATTAGGGTTTTAGAAGAAACCCATAGAGAGATGAAAGAACCTATCTAGAATCCCAAGGATCGTAACAGATACAACATGATTTTGCTCGAAATCACACTAGAGTAGCCAAGAATAGACAAGTGACGAACCTTAGATGCAAGTCGGCCTAGCCCTGGGCCCTTGAAGACCTTAGAGAAGGCAAGCATGGCATGAGAGAAGCCATTGGAGGCTTAGGAGACGATGAGAGGTCACCGGAGATGACCGGAGAGGAGAGGTCGGAGGTTGAAGGGCTAGGGTTAGGTTGAGAGTTACTGAGAGAATAGAGGATCTTAGGGCGGCAGATTTGGAAAATGGTTAGGGTTGGGGGGTCTTTTGGAATAAAAAAGGCAAGAACGAACGAGGATCGTTGATCTTTTAGATCAACGGCCAGGATTTGATAGGTTTTAGGTCGGGTAGGGGTAGTTAGGGCCTGGGTCAGGTTATTTAATCCGAAATTAGGCTGGGGTTGGGTTAAAATTGAGGCTAAAATCGAAATGTAATCTGGCTATATTTTAAATAGCCAATTTAATCCCATATAATATATAATAAATAATAAATAATTTCTAAAAAATAATTCCGCGTACTAAAATAATTTAAAATAGATATTTAATATTTTAAAAATATAGAGGATCAATTTTATGCATATAAATGTAATTATACATTAATAGGGCTAATATTGCAATTATATGCAAATTAACTTTAAAAATGCAAAATGCAATTATAAAAATGCACTAAAAATATTTTAACAATATTTTGGCATAAATATAGAATTTAGATGACTAAATTACCACAATAATAATTTGAGGAATAATTATTGGGGATTTTATGGGTAAAAAGGGGAGGAAATAAATTAATTTAAAATCTTTAAAATTATAGAAAACTTATAAAAACCTTGTGCATGCTTATATATGCATACATATGCTATTTTGAAAGTATTTATGCATATTAAAATATATAGGGAAAAATTGGGTATCGACAGAACTGTGCGAAAACTCACACTTGGAGAACTTTGCATAAAGCTCTCCTCCCTCAACCACTGCAATACCACTCTCAAATGCTTCGCGTGCTCCTCCTGACTAGGTGAGTATACCAGAATATCATCAATGAATACAATGACAAATGAGTTGAGATAAGGCCGAAACACGTTGTTCATCAAATGCATGAACGTTGTTGGGGCATTGGTCAGCCCAAAAGACATCACAAGAAACTCATAATGACCATATCGGGTCCTGAAAGCCGTATTAAGAATATCCGAATCCCTTATCTTCAACTGCTGATACCCTGAACGGAGATCAATCTTGGAGAACACTCTCTCTCCCTGAAGATGGTCAAATAAAACATCAATACGAGGCAAAGAATACTTGTTCTTGATTGTAACTTTGTTCAACTGGTTGTAATCAATGCACATCCTCATCGTGCCATCCTTCTTCTTCACAAATAGAACAGGCGCACCCCAAGACGACATACTAGGCCGAATAAACCCCTTATCAAAGAGTTCCTTAAGCTGCTCCTTTAACTCCTTCAACTTCGTCGGCGCCATACGGTACGGTGGAATAGAAATAGGTTGAGTGCCCGGCACCAAATCAATACCAAAGTCTATACCCCTGTCTGGGGGCATGCCCGACAGGTCTGCAGGAAACACATCCGGAAAGTCCCTCACTACCGGAACTGAATCAATGGTAGGAGTCTCTGTACCGACATCCCTCACAAAGGCCAAGTAAGAAAGACAACCCTTCCCAACCATCCTCTGGTCCTTCAAAAATGAAATCACCCTACTGGGAACAAAATCAGTCGAACCTTGCCACTCAATCCATGGCACACCCGGCATAGCCAATGTCACTGTCTTAGCATGACAGTCCAAAATAGCACGACACAAAAATGACCAATCCATGCCCAATATCACATCAAAATTGACCATACAAAGCAATAGAAGTTCCACTCGGGTCTCCAAACCCCCAATAGTCACCACACACGATCGATATACACGGTCTACAACAACAGTATTGACCACCGGAGTAGATACAGGAAAAGATGAAACAAGAGACTCACGGGGCGTATCCAAATAACGAGCAAAATATGATGACACATATGAAAAAGTGGAACCAGGATCAAATAACACAGAGGCATCTCTGTGACAAACTGAGACAATACTTGTAATCACTGCATCTGAAGAAATAACATCGGGTCTGGCTGGGAGTGCATAGAAACGGGCCTAACCACCACCTAATTGACCTCCCCCTCTGGGGCGACCTCTAACTGACTGTCTCCCACCCCTAGTTGGCTAAGTGGGTGGTGAAGTAACTAGTGCTGAAGCGATGGCTGACTCATCTACTGAGATGGACCCCCAAGATGACGAGGACACCATATACACATATTCCCCAACTCTCCACACTCATAACAACCCCCTGGTGCTGGAGACGGGGCCTGAAGGGAACCCCTAGCACCGGGATGACTAGCAGAAGAACCTGGCGTAGAAGAGCCCTGAATTGATGGAGCACGGGACGAACTCTGGGCTGGAAGGGAAATAAGTGAGGAATGGCCCTGATAAGAACTGTGAGAACCATGGCCTGATGATGCCCCACAATAACCTGAGCGAGCTGACTGAGCATGCTTGAATGGGCGGCCTCTATGGTGATGAAACTGACCCCTCGATGGAGCACCACCATAGCTACCAGATCCCGAGGCCTCTTTGCCTCCCTCCCAACCCTCTCCTGACCACGAACCATCTCAATCTATCGAGAAATGTCGACCACCTCATCAAAAGTGGCACCAAACACCCTCTCTCTAGTCATGAGAAATCGAAGCTGAAAACCGAGGCCATTTATAAACCTCCTGATCCTCTCTCGGTCTGTGGGAACCAACCAGACCACATGACGAGCCGCATCTCATGCTGTGTAACAGACCTATCACCCTGATGAAGCTGCTCGAACTACATGCGCAACTCCTTTCAGCGAGACTCGGGTACAAACTTCTCCAGAAAGAGAACGGAGAACTACTGCCAAGAAAGGGGCATTGCGCCAACCGGTCTACGCCTCTCGTAAGCCTCCCACCAACTAAGTGCATCCCTGGAGAACTGGAAAGTAGTGAACGAGACCTCACTGGTCTGCAGAATACTTGCGGTCCGAAGCATCCTCTAATACTTATCCAAGAAACCATGTGCATCCTCACCCTCAGCACCACTAAATGACCGAGGTTGAAGTCTATCAAACCTCTCCAATCTGCATTGCTCATCCTCTGGCATAAGAGGATCTATATAGTCCTAAGCAACTGCAACCGATTGGGCTGGAGGTATCCCCGGTGTCTGAAGTCCCTAAACGACCTGCTCAGGTGTGTGAGCAGTAGGAGTCAGAGTACCTTCCCCGGCCTGGAAAGTAGTTGCGGCCATAGTAACTGAGACCGCCTAAGCCAGGCCAGTGCACACTGATAGAATCTGGGCCAGAGCCTCCTGAAGGCTTAGGATAACAATGGGCACAGCCAGTTCCTAAGATGATACTGCTGGAGCGTTCGCAACTGGGACCTAATCCTGGACTAGGGTGGGTGGTGGATCTACAGGTGCTACCCTAGCTGCTATGCGGGCTACACCCCTACCCCTACCATGGCCTCGACTACGTCCTCAGCCTCTAGTGGCCCCAACTGGTGGTACTGGTGGTCTTTCGTCCTGACCGATAGCACGTGTCCTCACCATCTGTAAGAGAATGGAATAACAGAAGTTTAGTTACTAGAATCAACAGATTCGCACGACACGAATTCAAGAATGTGAAGTTTTTTCTAAAGGTTCTGCAGCCTCCCGAGGATAAGTACAGACGTCTCCGTACCAATCCACGAGACTCTACTAAACCTGCTCATGACTCGTGAGACCTATGTAACCTAGGCTCTGATACCAACTTGTCACAACCCTAAAACCGGCCCAGTCGTGATGGCGTCTATCGTGAAACTAGGTCAGCCGACACAATTCCCAAATCAACCAGTATTTCATTAAAGTCATTTTAAGTTATTAATTCCAAAAAACTCATAATGTAAGTCTAAATAACTAGTGCGGAATAAAATATACAAGCCCGACATCGGGGTGTCACAAGTCACGAGCAACTACAAGATCTGTCTAAGTACAATAAGCCTATCAAAGTTCGGAGATAGAGATACTAAGAACGGTCTGAGTAAGGTAAGAAGGAGAAGTGCAGGGTTGCGAACACCAAACAGCTACCTTGCTGACTCCGAAGACCTGCTGGAAGAATGATCAATGCTCATTATCAAGACCCGCAACTCCTGGATCTACACACAAGGTGTAGGGAGTAATATGAGTACGCCAACTCAGTAAGTAATAAAAGTAAATAAAAGTTGAGCAGTAAAAAACAAATCATTCCACGTCATAGCACTACATCAAATACAGTACATTTCCAAAACAGTATAGAAATCAATTATCTCGTAAAACAAACATAGTTTTAGTAAAATACTTTTCTTTTAAAAACATCTTTCAATAGTTTCAAACAAAGTGATGAAACAGTGAGTTAAAATGATAGCAACATAAATAACCCCTTGGGCAAGACATGTACCATAAACTGCCCCTCGAGCAAAATATCAACAGAACCAGCCCCTCAGGCTACCTCACAATCACTCGTAATCAGCCCCTCGGGCAACAACATAAATCCAAAATAGCCCCTCGGGCAACATCTCATCACTCATACTAGGTACCCGCGCTCACTGGTGGTGTTCAGACTTCGGAGGGGCTCCTACAGCCCAAGTGTTATAACAAGTCATCTCATGGCATAATAAATCAGGCCCTCGGCCTCTCATATATCACAAGTCAGTACAAAATGCTGTGGCGCGTAGCCCGATCCCATGATATCCTTACAAAACAGTCCCTCGGCCTCACTCAGTCCGAAACCTCTCAAGCCACTCGAGCTATAGTAAAACAGGGTGCTTAACCCAAAAATATCATTTATAATGTCAAAAACAGAGTAATCAGACTAAGTTATGAAAACAGTAAACCACGGCATGACTAGGTACAAAAATTAAATCAAAACAGCGAAGAATAGTAGTAAAAAGTGCATAAGGGTCCAAACAGCTTGGCACGAGGCCCAAAATATGGCATTCAGCCCAAAACGTAGTAATATTTCCCAAAACACGATGATATAAAATAATTTCTAGTCAAATATGCGACTTATTAGTCATACGGGACAGACCAAGTCACAATCCCCAATGGTGCACGCCCACACGCTCGTCATCTAGCGTATGTGTCACCTCAACGTAGTGAAACGATGTGAAATCCAGGGTTTTATACCCTCAGGACAACTTTTACAATCATTACCTAACTCAAACTGGTCCAAACTCTAACCCGCGATGCCTTTGCCTTTCGACTCGGCCTCCGAATGCTTCAAATCTAACCAAAATCAGTATTGCATCATTTATACACGCCAAAAGAACAAAGTCCAAGCGAAAATAATCAAATTAACTAAAAATTCCAAAATTGGCCAAACCCGAACCCCGGGCCCGTGTCTCGAAATCCGATAAAAATCACATCACTAGAATCCTTATCCTCCCACGAATCTATACATACAAAAAACATCAAAATCGGACCTCAAATGGCCCCTCAAATCCCCACTCCAAGCTCTCCAAAAACTAACGCCCTAGCCTTCAATTTTAACCCTTAAATCCCACTAATTTCATGTCTAATCAGTTAGAAATCACCATAGAATCGAGTATTGAGTTCAAAAACCTTACCTCCAAGTGTTACCTCTCGAATCCCTCTTCAATTCCTCTCAAAAAGGTTTAAATCCGAACACAAATGGTGAAAAAATGACCAAATTTCGTGTAGGCAAAAATTTATATGTTATGCCCAGGGTTCCTCATATGCTGTCCAATACCGCATCAGCAGCCCCCGCACCTGCGACCAAACGTTCGCATCTGCGGACTTCACTTAAATCCCCCTTTCTGCACATGTGATCAATCCACCACACTTGCGGGCTCGGCGGTGCGACTCTCCTTCCGCATCTGTGATGCATCTCCGCCCATGCGGTCATCCTCCGTGTTTGCGATCATCGCACCTGCGGTCCCCACTCCGCAGGTGCAGAAACAACAGAAGCAGCCAAAAAATTTGCAACTCCAAACCTTCTGTCAACCACCCAAATCCATCCTGAGGCTCTCGGGACCTCAACCAAACATCTCAACAAGTCACATATCACCATTCAAACTTGTTCCAACTTTCGGAACACTCAAAACAACATCAAAACACTCTCGGATTCAAGCCTAAGGATTTCAAAACTTTCCAATTCCACAAACGACGCAAAAAAACTATCAAACCTCATCTAAATGACCGAAAATTTTGCACACACATCATAAATGACACAACGGACCAACTCAAATTTCTGAAATTTCAATCCGACCCCGATATCAAGATTTCCACTACTGATCGGAAAATGCCGAATTTTTAATTTCGCCAATTCAAGCCTAAATCTACCACGTACCTCCAAAATACATTCTGATCATGCTTCTAAGTTTCAAATCACCTAACGAAGCTATCCGAACCATAAAACTAAATTTCGAGATTATTTACTCACAAGTCAACTTTCGGTTGACTTTTCCAACTAAAGCTTCCAAATAAGAGACGAAGTGTCTCATTCCACTTTCAGATCACTCTGAACACAACACAACCAACACGATATGATGAAATATTACTGAACAACACATAAAGAAGCAGAAATAGGGGAAACGGAGCGGTAACTCGTGAAACGACCGGTCGGGTCGTTACACTCATAAAAAGAAGGCTGAGCAGGCCATGCTTTTTAAAGTAGTGGAGACTAGAAGGACTGAGCAGCTTTTCACCCTTGCAAATCTCAAGTTTCCTAAGAATTCGTATCCTATATCTAGGCAGTGACATCTAGAAAGAACTCGACTCCTCTTCTTTCTTCTTCCTAATTCCACCATAGATTTGCTTTCTACAGCATTATTAACCCAAAATCTGAACTTTTACTCCATGAAAGCACTAATACCCTCAACTTTGCACAAAATCATTAATCTATACATCTATTTACTCTACAGAAACCACTGACCCTTGCTCCATAGCACCTTTCACCTTAAATTACTACCGGCAAGACAAATTTACACATTATGAAACAAAAATCTACCAAGCTACCCCATTTTACTGAGAGTGCATCTCATCTAACTAAAGAAAACCAAACAAAAATTTACAATTTACATTTAAAAAATCAGCTTTTTCACAAACAATGAACTTAATCCACAATGCCAAATCACACATCACTTAATTCACACACACACAAGACACAAATCTCAAAACCTTGCATACTCTAACAACAGAGATCTATTTCATAAATAAAAAGAAAAGACTTACAGTACAACATACTTTTTCAACAATATTAGATGTCAAGCTAGATATATCAACAACTACTGAGGTTATAACATGTTAACTGAGAACTTACTCTCCTATTTGTAGATAGGAGATATGAAGTATATCACTCTGAATGATGGTCGAAAACTTTGCCTTGACTGGCGTAACACAGCAGTGCTGGATCTTGAAGACTGTAAGCCTCTTCTAGGTGGGTTGATGTCTTCTGTTATAATGAATAAAGTTCAGTAAAGTATATATCGAGGTTTGAAAAAGTATAAAATCAAGAGAACAACACTCATCTTTTAAACCTAGGGTTTGAAACAATATAAAATCCCTAAAATTCAAAGTTTTTTTGGGGAAATAAAAACGAAAAAAGGAGATCGGGTGAGTGAGTAAGAGGGGAGAGAGAGAGAGAGAGAAGTTGACTTACCTGGGAATGGAGTGAAAACTCGTCTGTGCGTGGAGAGACAGAGAGAGACAGATGGGGAAAACACTAAAAGACTAAGAGAAAACTTGTAAAACGTTAATAATAATAAGTTCCCACTACTACTGTGGAAAAGTTCCGCGGGAATTTTTTTTCATAATTATAAAACAAAATTCAAAATTCAAAAAATTTCGTACACATTGAGACTGTGGGAATATTTAAAAACTTTTTTTTATTTATTGTTTAAGTTTTCACTATCTTCTCTAGAAATTTATTTTAGTTTTATATAATTATTTTTTTAATGAATTTTCCCACTAAATCAGAGGGAATTAAAACGCACGCATTTTTCCGCAAAAACTTTCCCACAAATAGTCTATGGGAAATGTTATTTATTCTTTTTGGAATGGAAATTTTAATTTTCCCATTGTATTTCGGTGGGAATTGCCACTGATAATTTTTTCCGTGGGAAAATGCTATGTTTCTAGTAGTAAATATTATACTTTGAGTGGTCGTTTGGTGTGAGGTATTAGGTGGGATAAGAGTTGGGATTAAATTTGTATCTCGCTTGGTTGGAGGTATAAATTTATCCTGGGATAAATTTGTACCTCTAACCAAACAAAGTATAAACATAATCCCAAATCTTATCCCATTTATCTCATCTTATCCCACTTTATACCATCAATTGTGGGATTATATTATTCCATTTTTTATGCGGTGTAAATTAGTATCGGGATTATAATCCCGAAATTATAATTTCTGTACTATTTTGTCCACATACAAAATGACCCCTGAGAGTTCTTTTGAACCTTTGTTACTTATGTTTTGAGATTTATCTCTCAACCTTAATAGTTCATAGTTCAAGGTAGTAAGATAACTTATTTATTGTGATATCATTGATTCCTTTGTGGTATTCTTAGGAGATTAATACTAGTTATTAATTGTTGTCTCAAGTTACTCGTAAAGTGGTCAAGATCCGAGTCTATTATTTTTTTATTTATTTTTAAGTAAAGGCATTTGATTTCTTCAATAAATCAAAACGTTGTTGCTTGGATCTTGTCAAGGCTATAGAACTTGCGTTCTTGGAAGTTCTTGGAATTCTTTCCCTGAATTTTCCCATATCCTTTATTTTCTGCACTTTAAATCTAGTTGTTCAATTTCTTATTGTTATTGCTTCTACATTTACTTCTTAAATTCTTACTCTAGTTTGGATTCCCGACCTTGCTGTTATCAAATGGTATCAGCGCGGTTCTATCAAGATTTTGTTCTTGATAATTCTTGGGATTTCTTGAATACTAAGAGCAAAAAAAAGTTATTGTAGCATCACGAATAGTAACTTGAAAAAAAAAGTTTAAAAAAAAACAAAAAACAAAAATCAATTAAAAAAAGAATTGCTTGCTCTCCAAGAAATTTCTTTTGTATTTAATTTGTTTTCAAAAATTAACAAATGAAACAAGAATAGGGGATCCTAGATTTCAAAGATAAAAAAAATTCAATTTTTCTTACTCTTTCTGATCTAAATATATAATTCTTTCCTTTTTGTTCGTGTCTTGTTTCAACCGAGCCTGCTAGTTCTTGGATTTGGTTCTTCTTTCATTCGTTCCCCAAAAATCTATATTTTAATACTAAGAACTTCATACGAGTTGGATTTAACTATAAATCTACAAAGTATTTTGTTCAAAAGTTATTTTGAGAGGAAAAAAAAGGCAAGTGTGTGTGAGAACAATTAAGGGAAAAGCCAATTTGTTGGATACAATTTAATTTTTTTTAAAAATATTTCGCGTGCAGGTAGTGATAATGAATAAAGGGTTCTCCAAGAAGCTGAAATTAAAGCAAGAAATGATTTTACCTTGCAAGCTATGCATCAACAATTTGAAAGGTGAAATTTGCAATTCCAAGAAATGAGGGACATCATTGCTGAGCAAAATGATACAATAGCTAAACTTAGGAGGGAAAATAATGTTAGTCCCCAAGCTAGGAGAAATGTACCCCTTGCTCCCATTGTAAATCAAGAAAACCATGTAGATGACTTTAATTATATTGATTCTGGTAGGATGGGAAGAGATGGGAGGGAACAAAGAGGTAGAGTAGAAGATGACAATATAAGTAGTATAAAGATGAAGATGTCATCTTTCAAAGGAACAAGGGATCGAGACTTGTATGTTGATTGGGAGAGAAAGGTTAAAGTCATCTTTGACTGTCACAACTACTCTAAAGGTAAGAAGGTTAAACTTGTCGTTGTTGAATTTTCTGACTATGCTGCTATTTAATGGAAAAAACATACTAGGGATAGATTGCAAGAAGGACAAGCACCAATTGCTACTTGGGCTGAGATGAAGAGGGTGATGAGGAAGAGATTTGTGTCATCACACTTTCAAAGAGAGCTACAACAACATCTTCAAACATTGAAGCAAGGATCCATATATGTGGATGAATACTTTAAGGCTATGGATATAGCTATGATCCAAACTAATTGTATGGAGGAAGAAGATGCTACAATGGTTAGGTTTTTAAATGGTTTAAATAAGAAAATAGTTGATGTAGTAGAATTACAACAATATGTAATAATAGATGAGTTAATTAATTTGTCTGTAAAGGTAGAAAAGAAAAATAAAATAAAGCAAACAAGCTCATGGAAAGGTCAGTCAAACACCATCTCCAAGAAGCCCTCGCCAAATCAAGAGATGCAGAGTTCTTCTAAACCTCAAGAAGACAAGAGTAAAGGTAAATTTGAGAACAAAGAGGAGGGTAAAACATTTAACCATAAACCTTCTACACCTTCTAGTTCTATTCAATGTCATAAATGTAAAGGAAGGGGACATATGATGCATGAATGTCCAAGTAGAAGAAACATCATTCTTAGAGAAGATGGGGATATGAGAGTGAAAAAAGTGAAGGATAAGAAGAAGAGGGAGATGTGAGTGATGAAGACGATATAGAACTGCCTCATAATGGTATTATTGGGGTGGCTAGGAAGATTATGAGTGGATAATATGAGAGTAATAAATGTGAGGAAGAGGAGAGAGGTGTGATTGAAGATGAAGATGAAGTAGAACTACCTTTTAATGATGGCACGATTGGGGTAGTTAGGAGGATTATGACTATCAATTTGGGAAGTAATAGTGAAGAACAAAGGGAGAATATATTTCATACTAGGTGTGGGATAAAGGGAAAACATGCTCTATGATTATTGATAGTGGTAGTTGTGCTAATGTGTTGAGTTCATACTTTATGGAAAAACTGATATTTGCATGCATGAAACACCCTACTTCCTATAGACTCTATTGGTTAAATGATAGTATTGAACTAAAGGTAAACAAACAAAGTACGATTTCATTCAATGTTAGTAGATATGAGGATGATATTCTTTGTGACATAATCCCTATGCAAACTTGTCATATCTTACTAGGTCGTCCTTGTTAGTATGATAGGAATGTTTTTCACGATGGAAGGAAGAATAGATATTCTCTTGAGCTTAATGACAGAAAATTTACTCTTTCACCTTTATCTCCTTCTCAAGTGTTTGAAGATCAAAAGAGATTAAGGTAAACAATTGGAAAACCAAGGGGAGTGATAAAAAATGAGCTTGAGGGAAAAGAAAAGAAAGGAAGCCAAGAGTTAGAAAAAAAGAGAGATGGCTGAGAGAAACAGAGAGATGGTAGAAATTTGAGAGAAGAGATAAAAAGGGGTTTGAGTGAAAAAAATAGACAGTCTTGGTGAGGGGAAAGAGGCTAAGGAAAGAAAAAAAAGAGTTTCTATATAAAAGCCATAGAGTGTTTAAATGCAAGAAAGGGGCTGCCCATAATACTAGTTACTTTCAAAGAAGCTTCGATTAATACTGAGTTACTAACTTCTTTTTTGCCAAGTAGTATTTCTTCTCTTTTGCAGGATTTTGAAGATGTCTTTCCTGAAGATATTCCTGATGGATTGCCTCCTTTACGTGGCATTGAGCATCAAATTGATTTTGTGCCTGGATCACAAATCCCAAACATGCATGCTTATAGGAGTAATCCAGAAGAGACAAAAGAGCTTCAAAGGCAAGTTGAGGAGTTGCTTGAGAAAGGCTTTGGAAGAGAGAGCATGAGCCCTTGCTCTGTTCCCGTCCTATTGGTACCCAAAAAGGATGAAACTTGGAGGATGTGCGTAGATTGTAGAGCAATCAACAAGATAATTGTAAAGTATCGCCATCCTATTCCTCCTCTTGATGACATGCTGGATCAATTACATGGATCCAAAATCTTTTCTAAAAATTAATTTAAAAAGTGGTTACCATCATCTTTGAATGAATCTTGAAGATGAATGGAAAACTACTTTAAAGACCAAATATGGGCTTTATGAGTGGTTAGTTATGCCTTTTGGCTTAACTAATGCACCTAGCACTTTCATGAGATTAATGAATCATATCTTTAAGGGTTTTCATGGGAAATTTTTTGTGGTGTACTTTGATGATATCTTGATCTTTTCTAATACTTTAAAGAAGCATGTAGAACACCTAAAATAAGTTTTTGAAGTTCTTAGAAAGCAACTTTTATTTGCTAATCTTAAGAAGTGTAATATTTGTATGGATCGTGTGATTTTCATGGGTTTGTAGTTAGTTCTAAAGGAGTTGAGGGTGTGAAGAGAAAATCAAAGAAATAAAAGAATGGCCTAAACCTAAGAGTGTAATTGAAGTTAGGAGTTTTCATGGACTTTTTAGTTTTATAGGAGATTTGTGAGAGACTTTAGCACCGTTGCTTCTCCTTTAACTGAAGTTATGAAAAAAATAAGATTTTTACATGGGGAAAAGAACAAGATGATACTTTTAACTTGTTGAAAGAAAAGTTATGTTCTGCTCCTTTGTTACAATTTCCTGATTTCTCTAAATCTTTTGAAATTGAATGTGATGCTTCTGGCAAAGGAATATGTGTTTTTTTGATTCAAGATTCTAAACATATTGCCTACTTTAGTGAGAAGTTGAGTGGAGCCATATTGAACTATTCCACTTATGACAAAGAGCTATATGCTTTGGTAAGAGCTTTAGCCATATGGCAACATTACTTGTGGCCAACAGAGTTTGTCATTAAAACTGACCATGAATTCTTGAAGTACTTGAAGAGTCAAAGTAAGCTTAGTAGGAGGCATGCTAAGTAGGTTGAATTTATTGAAACTTTTCCTTATGTAATTTCTTACAAACAAGGGAAAGAGAATGTTGTTACGGATTCACTTTCAAGAAGGTATGTCTTAGTTTCTACTCTGACTTCTAAATTGATGGCTTTTGATTAAATCAAGGGACTTTATGCTAATGATGTTGATTTTGGAAAGACTTTTGCAGATTGTAAGTTGGGTCTTTTTGAGAGGTTTAATCTTCAAGATGGGTTTCTTTTTTAAGGAAAATAAATTGTGTACCTCTAAATACTTTTTACGTGAAGTATTTGTAAAGAAAGCACATTGTGGAGGGCTTTTGGGTCACTTTGGATTCCCAAAGACACTAGACATACTTGCTGAAATTTTTTTTTGGCCTCGCATGAGAAAAGATGTTGAAAGAGTGTGTGCACAATGTTTGGAATGTAAACAAGCTAAATCTAAAGTGTTACCATATGATCTTTACACGGCCATTACCTATTCCTACTTCAACTTGGATTGATATTTCTATAGATTTTGTATTAGGTTTGCCTAGAACAAGTTATGGTAAGGATAGTATATTTGTTGTGGTAGATAGGTTCTTCAAAATGGGTCATTTTATTCCTTGTTTAAAGACTAATGATGATTCACATGTTGTTGATCTATTTGTAAAAGAAGTTGTTAAATTGCATGGTATACCTAGAACTATTGATAGTGATAAGGATGCTAAGTTCCTTAGCCACTTTTGGTGTGTATTTTTTGGGAAGTTAGGCACTAAATCGTTGTTTTCTACTTCTTGTCACCCACAAACTGATGGACAAATTGAAGTGATTAATAGAATCTTAGGAAACATGTTGAGGGCTGTTTTGAAATGTAAATTAGCTTATTGGGAAGATCACTTACCTATGATTGAATTCGCTTACAATAGAACAATTCATTCTTCTATAGGTATATCTCCTTTTGAGATTGTTTATGGTTTTAATCCCTTTACTCCCCTTGATTTATTACCACTACCTCCTAATGATATCGTTAATCTTGATGGTAGGACAAAGGCTGAAATGATGAAAAAATTTCATGAGCAAACAAGGCTTGCAATTGAGAAGAAAAATGAGCAAACTGCATTGAGAAAGAATAAGGGTCGAAAACAAGTTGTTTTTCAACCTGGAGATTTAGTTTGGATTCACTTTAGAAAGGAGATATTTCCTTCCAAAAGGAAGTCAAAGTTGCATCCTAGAGGAGATGACTCATTTCAAGTCCTTGAAAGGATTTGAGACAATGCTTACAAGCTGGACCTTCCTAGTGAGTTTCAAGTAAGTGCTACATTCAATGTTGTTGACTTGTCTTTGTTTGATATAGGATTAAATTTGGGGATGAATTCTTTTCAAGAAGAGGGGAATGATAGCATCAAGGACATATTTTTAGAAGCTCCAAGAAGGCCATTTACAAGATCTCAAGTGTGACGACCCAGCCCGTCGTCACGTGAGTTACTGCCCCGTTTCCCCCATTTTATGCTTCTTCATGTTTTGTTATCGGTATTCGGTGTATTAGAGTTAAATCAAATTAGTTTTGATAGGAAATGAGACACTTAGTCTCTTTAAGGAAGGCTTGTTTTGGAAAAGTCAACCGGATGTTGACTATTAAGTTAGAGGGCTCGAATGTGATTTTCGATGATTCGGTTAGCTTCGGGGGTTGATATGTGGCTTAGGAGTGTGATCAGAATTGATTTTGAAGGTCCGGAGTAGAATTAGGCTTGAATTGGCGAAGTTAGTATTTTGGCGAATTCCGGTTGGTAGGTGAGATTTTGATACAGGGGTCGGAATGGAATTATGAGAGTTGCAGTAGCTTCGTTAGGTGATTTTGGAAGTGTGTACAAAATTTCAGATCATTCGGAGGTGTTTTGGTCCGGTTTTTGATTAAATGCGTATTTCGAAAGTTTTTAAGAAATTTAGGCTTGAATCCGATGTAATTTGATGGTTTTGATGTTGTTTGTGGTGTTTTGATGATTGGAACAAGTTTGAATGATGTTTTAGGATGGGTTGGCACTTTTGGTTGAAGTCCCGGGGGCGTCGGGGTGATTTTGGATGGTCAAACGGACCAATTCTAACCTTTGGAAGTTGCAGATTTTTCAGCTGAAGTGTTGTAGACATTTGTTCTCTGCGATCGCAGGAGTGCAATTGTGATCGCATAGAAGGTTTGGGGAAAGCTGTTCTGTTGCTCATTGCGATCGCTGAGTAGGGCTTGCGATCGCATAAGTTGAGGAGTTTACTCATTGCGATCGCGTTTGGTGGATTGCGATCGCGTAGTATTAAATGGACCTGGGGTACAGGATGGTATTTTGTTCAATGCGAACGCGGGTGAAGGTACGCGATCGCGTAGGTTCAGGAGCTAATGCATTGCGATCGCAGGGATTTTAGTGCGATCGCATAGAGGGAATTTTGAGAGTTTGAATTTTGTGTTGTGCGATCGCAGAGGTTTGGATGCGATCACATATAAGAAATCTGGGCTGGACAGAAGGGTTTTTAATAGCATTTTTATCCGCGAGCCTAAGTCTATTTCCACCATTTTTGAACATCCTTGAGAGCTTTTGGACAAGGATTAAAGAGGGTTTCGAGTGAGATTCATTGGAGGTGAGTCTTATAACCTAAAAACATCATTTAATTGTAGATTCAACATCTAAATTCATGGAAATTTGATTAAAAAGGGAAGGATTGGGGCTTGACTTTTGAAATAGAAATTTGGGGGTTTGAGGGAGCATTTGAGCTCGGATTTCGGTAAATTTGATATGTATAGACTCGTGGAGAGATAAGGAATCCGGTGATGTCAATTTTTTGATTTTTCGAGAAGTGACCCGAGGCTCGGGTTTTGCCAACTTCGTAATTTTCGATATTTTTCGAGTCTTTTTGATTGGGTTGTATTCCCTTAGCCTATTGTAATGTATTACTTGTGGTTTTGATCAGATTCGACGCTCGAGGAGGTTGATTTGCGAGGCAAGGGAGTAGCGAGCTAGGATTTCGGCCTGCTTGAGGTGAGTAATGGTTATAAATAATGTTCAGAAGGTTTGAAACCCCGGATTTGCACAACGTGGTGCTATGTTGAGATGAGACACATGTTGTATGATGAGCGTGGGGTCTGTTACTACTGGGGATTTGGACTCGGTCTGTTACTACTGGAGATGAGACACATGCTGTATGATGTGCGTCGCAGCAATATACTATATGGATCGGGCTGCACGCTGCAGCAGTATAAATATGAATTCGGTTATCGTGAGGAGTAAATGAAATGAATACTGGCTTAAAGGACTTTAACTAACTTCTTCATTCAGTTGTTGTTTTTGATATTCTCATTGTTTTAATATAGAACTGCGTAGTGTTTTACGAGTTTTCTTTCCGTCAGTCATTATTTATTGCTATTACTCACTGAGTTGGAGTACTCACTTTACTCCCTGCACTATGTGTGCAGATACAGGTATCCCGGAGGCATAGTTTGAGCTTTCTGCTGCTGTTCAGCTTATTCCGGAGTCATCGAGGTAGATGCATGGCGTCCGCAGGACCCGATTTCTCCCCTTATCATCTTTATTTCCCGCATTCGAGACAACTCTATGTATAAGGTGCTACACAGACTTGTATTAGAGGCTCTTGGCTCGTGACACCAGATCGGCGGGATTTATATTGATATTTTATGGATTTTCCGTACTGTTTATCAATTGATACAGAGTTATAATCATGTTAATTTGGCATTAAATCTTATTAATTGGTAATGAATTCTACATAAAGGATTGTGAGTGACGAATTGGTCGGGCTTGCCTAGCATCGTCTTGGGCACCATCGCGACCGGGGATTGGGGTCGTGACAAGTTGGTATCAGATCCTAAGTTACTAGGTCTCGCGAGTCTAGAGCCAGTTTAGTAGAGTCTCGCGGATTGGTACGGAGACGTCTGTACTTATCTTCGGGAGGCTGCAGAACCTGTTAGGAAAATTCCACATTCTTGAAATTCTTGTCGTGTGAACTTGTTGCTCCGAATACTAAATTTCTCTTTATTCCATTCTCTCACAGATGGTGAGGACTCGAGCTACCGGACGCGTCGGACGACCACCAGTACCACCTACTGAGGCTACTAGAGGTCGTGGAAGCGGTCGTGGTTGTAGTAGAGGCAGAGCAGCAGGGGCAGCACCTGTGGATCCTTTAGTTGCCCCAACTCCGGATCAGGCTCCAGCAGCAGCACCGGTTCAGGAACCAGCAGTGCCCATCGTGATTTCGGGTCTATAGGAGGCCTTGGCACAGATCTTGATAGTTTGCACAGGCCTGGCTCATTCAGTTTCAGCCACCACAGCAGCAACTACTTCGTAGGCCGGGGGAGGCAATCACACCCCCCGCTGCTCGCACACCTGAGTAGGTAGTGCAGGGATTACAGACTCCAGAGGCACCTCCAGCTCAGCTAGTGGTACCCGTTCAGGAGTACAGGGTTCCAGTTATGCCAGACAATGAGCAGCGTCGTCTCGATAGGTTCAGTAGACTTCAGCCTCCTTCTTTAAGTAGTGCTTAGGGCGAGGATGCCCAGGGTTTTCTCGACAAGTGTCAGCGTATGCTTCTGACAGCAGGGATTCTTGAGTCCAGCGGTGTGGCTTTTACTACATTTCAGTTTATTGGAGCGACCTTCACTTGGTGGGAGGCGTATGAGCTGCGTAGGCCAGCAAGTGTAGCACCTTTGACTTGGCAGGAGTTCTCCACTCTCTTCTTGGAGAAGTGGATACCGCAGTCTTAGAGGGAGGAGCTGCATAGGCAGTTTGAGTGGCTTCGCCAAGGAGATATGACTGTGTCTCAGTATGAAGCGAGATTTTCTGAGTTGGCTCGTCATGCCTCATGGATAGTTCCGACTGATTGGGAGAGGATTAAGAGGTTCGTGGATGGTCTTAATTATCACCTTCGTATTCTGATGACTCGAGAGAGAGTCCTGGGTATTTCCTTTGAGGATGCAGTTGATATTGCTCGTGATATTGAGACGGCTCGCCGTCAGGAGGGAGAGGAGAGGGAGGCCAAGAGGCCTCAAGGTTCTGGCAGTTTTAGTGGCGCTCCTTCGAGGGGCCAGTTCCAGCAGGGTCGGGGTCGTTCTTTCAGGCCCGCTCAGTCAGCTCGACCTTAGTACCGAGGTGGATCTTCTGGTCATGGTCATCATGGATCTCAGCGGGGCCAGTCATCACTTAGTGCCCTTCCATCCCAGAGCTCATCTCGTGCTCCATCTGCTCAGGGTTCTTCCAGGCCGAGTGCATTAGCTAGCCACTCTGGCACGAGGGGTTCCCTTTAGTCCCAGTTCCCAGAAACCGGGAGTTGCTATGAGTGTGGAGAGTTCGGGCATATGCGGAGGGAGTGTCCTCGCCGTGCTGCTAGCTCATCTCAGCAGAGGGGTCAGCCCTTGACTTCTGCTCCAGTTACTTCACCATCCGCCCAGCCAGCTAGGGGTGGAGGTTAGGCAGCCAGGGGTCGCCCTGTAGGGGGAGGTCGATCAGGGGGTAGTCAGGCCCATTTCTATGTACTCCCAGGCAGACCCGACGCTATTGCTTCGGATGCTGTCATTACAGGTATTGTTTCAGTCTGCCACAGAGATGCCTTTGAATTATTTGATCCCAGTTCCACCTATTCCTGTGTGTCTTCATATTTTTCTCATCATTTGGGTACGACCCGAGGATGTCTTGCCTTACCTGTTCATGTATCTACCCCGGTGGGTGATACCATTGTTGTAGACCATGTATATCGGTCGTGTTTGGTGACTATTGGGGGTCTGGAGACCCGAGTTGATTTATTGCTGTTGAGCATGGTGGACTTTGATGTTATTCTGGGCATGGATTGGCTATCTCCGTGTCATGCTAATCTTGACTGTCATGCTTGTCACACCTCCTTTTTTCCTACACCCCCGAGAAGGAGTGTATAAGGGAGTTTTTCCAATTAAAGGACAATCAAAACGGGATTTGTTTATTTAAAGATTCAGACTCGCCACTTGGGATAATTTATGGTGTCCCAAGTCACCGGTTAGAATCCCTAATCGAGGAAAATATTGACTCTGTATTACAGTCCTTGAGCCAGAAATCCAGGTAAGGAATTATGTTAACCCGGAAGAAGGTGTTAGGCACTCCCGAATTCCGTGGTTCTAGCACGGTCGCTTAACAATTTATACTTGGCTTAAATTATTTAATTACGTGTTTAGAAACTATATGTATTTTACCTTTACCGCTTTTAATTACGTGATTTACTCGTACTTAAAGAATTATCGAGTTACACATACGTATACTCGTGTGGTTTGGTGTGTCAAGAGTAATGTCACGCGTACATGTACACAATTCACAACACTTAGTTTATTTTTAAAAAAAACTTAGTCAAAGTCGCGCGGACGCGTATCTTAATTCATTTTTGAAAATCGTAATTATGTCACGCAAACATGTATACAATCACGATGATTGATTTATTAAGATCATACCTAAAAGCATACTATCAATTTGGTTTTGATGTAAATATGTGAAAGCAAGATTTTCATGGATTAACAGTGAGCCTTCCTCATTCTCGCATTTTAGGATTAAAATTTCAAAAATTAACTACTTGCATTCTTAAGAACTATGTTAACAGAAAACAAAAATATTACCACACAAAGCAACAAATTTTGCTAATGTAGAAAACTAAGCAAAACAAAAAATGAAACTTTATAGTCTTTTGATATTAAAACAAAAATCCAAACAAGTTACCTAAAATACTTTATGAATTATATATCTTAAGCACATAATCTTTCTCTAGCAAATTAAAAAAATAAAATATTCCTACCAAATTAACACTTAGAAATTTCCAACTTTCATGGCTAAGCAGTTAAAAATTATAAACGTTTATTCAGAGAATAAAAAAAACTTTTCTTTGTGTAAAAGAAACTTACTATAATTTTATAAAGAAAATTTATTATAGTTTATGGTCTATTCACAAGAATGATTAGAAAAAAAAAATTAACCGATTTATGACTTAGGGATACTATATAATTATTTCGTCCACGATTACAATGCTCTATTATTATGAAAGTTTAGCCGAAGTTACGCGAACGTATACTCTGATTTATTTTTAAAGAAATCGTAACCGTGTCACACGGACGTGTCCACAATCATGATAATATTTTAAACGGCCCTAAAGGTTTCTCTACGAATATTTATTATTTTACCTCTACATTATGAAATTAACACAAGAGCCATTTGTTACTAAGTGTCTAACTATGGCTTGCCTCAAATTTCCATTTTTCAAGACCCTAATTATTTAACGCTAAGTACTTGACAAGTCCCTTCCAATCAACAAGGCTTTATTAAACCATTTTTATTAGCGGAAGGGCCTGAATTATACAGGCCCAAACTTCTGAGCAACGAGCCTGTCTAAACGTAGGGAGACTCTTTTGACTTAAGAAACTCTGATAATGTTCAGGCCCAAAGGCCCAAATATTTTGGCAACGCCGGCTGCAAGCAAGGACTTCAGGATCGAATCCCTGAAGCCATACCTGCCAGTGATCTCTCATAATCTTTTCAACCATTGAGGAGGGGAGAAAAACGAGTCGGGCATGAATAAGAACTTTATATATCAATCAACAATAATCCCCTGTTTAAATTAAACTAAGGCATAAACTATATGGAAACATCAATTGGTTACAGTTAAGACCAAGCAATCTATACATACATAGCCAAAATTTCAGCAGAAGCTATTGTTGTATACAATCTATACCCTGAGCACGGCTGGACAACTTAACACATGAATCATAACAGGAAAACAAAGGTATAAATAGCAGAAGCTAATAGAATTTAACATTCAAACAAGACTCCTATTCAAATTCCAATTCGAACATCCAAATTTGTATATAAATTTAGTCTGATTCCAACTTGTGGCACTTCATTTGTTAGCAAAGGGTATGAAAGAATACCTGGAAATGAAAGTTAAAGGGGGGTAAGATCAGCAGTAAAAACAACTGCAATCACCAGCAGCAACAAAATAGTCCCAGTTTTAATCCAAGAAAAATAGTTATTAACCCCAGATAGTTCAATGAAACAGTATGTGGGAGATGGTTTCAGCCAATTCGAACTTGAAAACCAGAAAATAGAAATCAATGAAACAGTAATTTCAAGTTTTTTCCAGTATTTTCAGAGTTATTTTTCTTTGTATTCTTCACTACCAGCCTATCTCTTCTGTATCTTAAGCTCTATATCCTCTCTCTCAGAATCTCCTCTTCGAATGTTCTCTCTGTATTCAATTCCAGTATTTTCAGAATGTTTTCTTGTCTCCCTCTCTCAGAATCTCTTCCAATGTCCTCCTTCATCCTTCTGTATTCTATGTCCTTTTATAGGCATTCAATTAATGTCATCCCCATTACTAGTGTCCTTTCTCTTATTTTAATTATCCCCACTAACTTATTTTCTCTAAATTAATCAATTAATGTCATTCCCATTATCACTTTCAGCTTTTTATCTCTTAATTGTCCACTTAAACTAGTTAGTGTAATTCTAACCCTACCACTATTGAGAAGCTTCTCAATTAGGTGAATACCCTTTTTATTAAACAATCCCCAATATTACCCTTAAGTTTCTGTTTTTAAACAATCTCTTAAGTTCTGAATTATCGCAATCTCAACAACAGAAAGTAAAAGAAACTGAGACTTTCAGCTGGATTGAAGCTCAATAAAATTCAAAAATGGTTGTTAAATCATGTTAAACCATGGAATTTTCAGAAATTGTCTTGAAACAGGAGCTAATGCAGAGGATAGACTATCCTTCTAATCTCAAAGCTTTCAGTTTCAGAATTAATTCACAAACATAATCAATGAAACCTAACAGAAGGAGGAAAATCCTATGAATTCGAAACCAAGTTACAACCAAGCCTTATGAAACTGATTGTTATTAATAATAAATTAACTAATGAACCTAAATACCAGAGGAACAAATTGAACTCCCAATTCAAGTAAAAAAATGTAAACAAAACTCAATTATAGCCTGAAACTAGAATAAATGAAATTTAAACTAACTCTAAACTATCAGTTAAGGCAGGATTAAATTATCATATTTATTTTAATCAGAAGCCAGATTGAGACTGTGAACTAGGAAATCATCAAGTCATTCAGTAAACGGACACACAAAACACAATAAGTGATTAAGTCTAGAATAGAATGAAACAACGAAAACAGACACACGAATTTCTGGCTTGGTAGAAACTTAGTCGATTTTCGACCGATTTAAACCAAGAGAAGAAGTGAAGAGAGAAAAAAATAAAGTAAAAAGGGAAGAATAAACTTACCAATCCGGTTCGAACTTGACTAACCTTGATTCGATCCCCAAATAGCATCAATCGCTTGTTCTTTGCTTTGAACAAACGACCAACGTCATTTGGAGATTGAATCGACTTGAACACTGAAGAGACGTTGGAGGAAAATCTTTGCATGCAAAATTCCGACTAGGCTCCTAAAGCTCGAACCCTAATCCTAAAATTTGATAAGCTCTAGCCTTATTCAAAGGGTATAAGGTGGGGGTTTGGAAAGAGGGTAGTGAGATGGTTCTGGGGTATCGATTTGGGGCTGGTTGGGTAGGCTAGGGTTAGGGGTTAGATCTTCGATCCAAGATTCGAAGAGTTATGGGGTGATTCGAGGAAAAGGGAGTAGGGATTTGGCATGAGGGGAGTGAGGGGGTTCTATGGTGTTAACTTGGGGTTGTTTGGGCCACCGGAACCGCCGTGAGGCGATTTTCGGTGGGCAAAGGGAGGTGGTGTGAGGCGGTGAGAGACAGGGGTATCTCTATGGTAGGTGAGAGACGATGAGAGGGTTTCTGAGGGGGTAAGGGTTTGGGTATATTAAACTAGCCAATTAATTTGGGCCGTTGGATAATTGGAATCCAACGGCTTAGATTAGCTCATTAAATGAAACGGGGTCGTTTTGGTTTCATGGGGGCGAACCGGTTCAGGGGCGGGTCAGGGTCGGGTAACGAAAATGGGGCGAAGTTATGGTCATTGGATGTAGATAAATGGACGGTTGAGATCTATTGAAATCGAAACGACGTAGTTCTGTCCCTATACTACGTCGTTTCTATGGTTTCAGAGACTGGAAGTTTGGACCGGGTATGGGGCATGTTTTTTGGGCTGGGTTAATTGATTTGGGCCTGAGATTTAAATTAAAACACAGCCCAACTGATTCTCTTCTTCTTTTATTTCCTTTTCCTTCTCCATTTTTCAAAAATTAAAACTAAAATCCTAATTAAATTATAAAACCCGAATTAACTTTAAGAATATTAATTAACTCTAAGTAATAATTATCACAAATAATTAAATACTAAATTAAAAGCAAATCACAAATTTGACTAAAAACACACACATGTTATTTTGTGAATTTTCATTTTTGTAAAACACCTAATTATTAATTAATTCCAAGAACGTAAAAATCAAATCCTAAATGCAGATGCTATATTTTTTTTATATTTTTAATGCATTAATAAAATTAACATGCACACAAATATATGCAAACAATCAGAAAAATCACACAATAATTCCTAAAAATAACACATAATTAAAGAAAAGACCTAATTTTGGGAATTCTTTTGGAGTAATTCGTATGAGGCAAAAATCAGGTGCTCACAGCTGCCCCTCTTTGTCCGGAAATATGAAGAGTTTTCGTGCAAAGATAAAGTGAGCGGATACGAGCAATTGTTTCCTGTTTGAACACTCCGTGGGAAGCATTTTTTGAAAGATTTGACCGAACCTCTGCTTCAAAGGTTTCCTACATATCCTTGGCTATAAAGGAATCAGATCAATGTAGTTCGGGAAGTTTCGGTAGCTGGGACTACCATAAAGCTGCGGTTTTACTGTTGCTGTTGTTGCTGCTGTTGATACTGCCTACTGACCTCCTTATTACACCATTACAAAAATGAAGAAGCTAGACTAAGCTATAATCTATGATTTACAAAGATTTATTTCCAAACTTGATCTTGTGACTGATATTGCCTCGTTGACTTGTATTTTTCTCAGAAGTTCCTTTGTAGCTGATTTGAATGGTATTCTTTGAAATGTTTTCCCTTCTTCTCCAGGCGGGCACCTGATTACTGAACCTTTTAAATGTCTTCCTTTGACTATTGTTTCCTTTCCTCTGTTCTCCAGGCGGGCTCCTGATTATTTGAAATTTGAATTGCTTCTTCCCTTCGTTCTCCAGGCGGGCTCCAGACTACTTGAAATTTGAATTTTATTCCCTTGTTCTCCAGGTGGGCTCCTGACTACTTGAAATTTGAATTGTATTCCCTTGTTCTCCAGGTGGGCTCCTGATTGCTGAGACTCGAAATGTATTCCCTTGTTCTCCAGGTGGGCTCCTGATTGCTGAAACTTGAATTCTATTCCCTTGTTCTCTAGGTGGGCTCCTGATTGCTGAGACTCGAAATGTATTCCCTTGTTCTCCAGGTGGGCTCCTGATTGCTGAAACTTGAATTGTATTCCCTTGTTCTCCAGGTGGGCTCCTGATTTCAACAAAATAGACAAAAGCAAAGAAAAAAAATTCTGCCCCAGTTTGGTAGTTGGGTATATATATGAGTGTAAACTAAATCATGTTACCAAACATCGGTAAGAACTTGAAAGCATAAAACATGAATTGTACTCCCTTGTTCTCCAGGTGGGCGCCTGATTGCTGAAACTTGAATTGTTGTTCCTTGTTCTCCAGGTGGACGCCTGATTATTGAATCTTCAATTGTTGTTCCTTGTTCTCCAGGTGGACGCATGATTGTTGATACTTTAATTGTTGTTCCTTGTTCTTTAGGTGGACGCCTGATTTCAACAAAAATAGACAAAACAAAAACTTTTCTGCCCCAGTTTGGTAGCAGGGCGCATCTGTGAGTGTTAAACTGAAGCATATTACCAAATATTAATAAGAATTTGAAATCTAGGTCCCATTATCCAGGGGGGTCCTGACAATTCTTAACTAAACGACAAATTTAAATCTAAGCTATATCTTTTAAAGGCATGACTTCTGCTAAATCTTATTATCTAAACCAGTTTTAAACTATGTCTCATTATCTAGGAGGGTCCTGACAACTCTTAAATTAAGTATTATCTTAAGAGTAACAATTTTACTGCTAAATTATATTTCCCTTCAACAGTACTTATGTTAAACCTTGTTATCTAAGGGAAATTTCAAAACTAAGTCCCATTATTCAGGAGGGTCCTGAAAACTCCTAATTAACGACTATCCTAACAATATAAGCTTTAAAGCCAACTTATATTCTTTTGGGGTACATTTATACTAGATCTTGCTACTCATGATTGTTTTGAATGTTAAACTAGGTCCCATTTTCCAGGAGGGTCCCGATCAAACCTGCATGGTACTTGCTTTCCTCACAGGGGCTTCCTGAAACAAATGCCATCTTTGCCCCTATTTCAAATCAAAGAAAATATTGTCAGTTTAAAACGTGGTGGTTAGTTGTGGCATTCTTGCTGGGGAGGATTTTCTCTTTGCCATGCTTTGCTTCAACAAAATGCCTTAAACCGGTCGAAAGGACTATTTTGACCTCATGATTGATCCTTAACTGCAGGATCCCCAACTGTTGTTTTCACTTCTGACCCTTCTGTTTGAACTTGTATATATCCCGTGACATTACTGAACCATTCCACCAATTCCACTTTTGCTTACACCCTATGTCTCATTTTTCATCATATTATCTCCAGCATGTCCTAGCCGAATTTTGCTTTGTGAAATTTTGAATCTTGGTAGTATACTTTGACATTCCTTCTTATTGGTTAGAACAAGGCTAACCTTTGAAGAGCTTCATAGGAGTAAAAAATAATAGCAATGAAATGTGACGATTTTGAGAATTAAGAATAAGAAAGAAAATCCAGATTTGGATGACTGTTGGAGATAGGAAAAAGGAACTTGTCTGAGTGGAGTCACTGGCACCATGATCATGGTATGCATTTTGGATTAATCAGCCCAGTCTATTTAACCAATCTCCTTTCCAATTGTTTTACTTTGTTCTTCAAGATTTCCACCACCCAATTTTACTTTCCGCCAACTTATGGACCTTGTTCAACTTGTAGTGCCCTGAAGGGTTTTCACCGACAAACCTTTCTCATTTGTTTATTCCTCAATTCCTTGTCGCATTATGGTGCCCGCGAAGGTTTTCACCGATAAGACTCTCTCATTTTCATTACTTTTCCTGCTTGGACTATAGTGTTATCCTGATATGAATCACTTCTATTTGCTCAACTTGGCATCTCTCGAAGACTGATCGGAAGGTCTTTCTTTGGATCGTAATGTGGTCTTTTGGATGGGGTTAGAAAGAAAGGGTATTAAAGGCTCAAAACAATTTGACATGGGTTTACAATTACAACTCTTGGAATCACATTTCTTATTACAAGTACATCTTCTGCCCCAGTTTCTTGCTTGGGGATCTTTTGATATTTTATTTTACTATAACCGAGCTGTGAGGCTGCCTATGTATCCTTAACAAGAATCAGGTCAAACGTAGTTCACACCTGAATTTCCTTGTTGCTATACTTTCTCTTTTCACTTCTTTTCTTTTCTCTTTTCTTTTTGTTATTGATTCCAAAATAGGGGTATGAAAGAAACAAATGCGGCTCAAAAGGGGGAACAAAGGGTAGAGTGTTTAGATAGCAGAACAAATTGCCTTCGTCATTTCATTCTTCAAAACAATGCCAAGTGCAAACAATCAACAATTATAACAAAGAAATCATACATAATATCTCTTGACTGCATCGGAATTGATGGTCATGTCTATGAATTTTCCTTCGATATCTGTTAAACATAGAGCGCCATTGGACAATACTCTGGTTACAATAAATGGCCCTTGCCAATTCGGGGCGAACTTGCCTTTTGCTTCAACCTGATGTGGAAGGATACGTTTCAGCACTTGCTGACCCACTTCAAACTTTCGGGGACGCACCCTTTTGTTGTATGCTCTTGCCATTCTCTTTTGATATAACTGGCCATGACATACTGTTGCCAATCTTTTTTCATCAATCAAGTTCAACTGCTCCAAACGGGTTTTGACCCACTCATCATCATCAATCTTAGCCTCAGCGACAATCCGAAGGGAAGGGATTTCAACTTCTGCAGGTATTACTGCTTCAGTGCCATATACCAACAAATAAGGAGTTGCACCTACCGAAGTACGGACAGTAGTGCGATATCCCAACAACGCAAATGGTAATTTTTCGTGCCATTGCTTCGAACCTTCTACCATTTTCCGAAGTATCTTCTTTATGTTTTTGTTGGCTACCTCGACTACTCCATTCGCCTTGGGACGATATGGGGTAGAATTGCGATGTGTAATCTTAAACTGTTGACATGCCTCTTCCATCAAGTTACTGTTATGATTAGCACCATTATCTGTGATAATCAGCTTTGGGATTCCGAATCGACAGATGATATTTGAGTGAACAAAATCGACCACTGCTTTCTTGGTCACCGATTTGAAAGTTTTGGCCTCAACCCACTTGGTGAAATAATCAATGGCTAGCAGAATAAACCTGTGCCCGTTGGATGCTGCTGGCTCAATTGGTCCAATAACATCCACGCCCCAAGCAACGAAGGGCCATGGTGCCGACATTGTGTGCAATTCCGATGGTGGAGAATGAATCAAATCTCCGTGTATCTGGCACTGATGACATTTGCGCACAAAATTGATACAATCTCGCTCCATGGTAAGCCAATAATAGCCTGCTCGGAGAATTTTCTTCGCCAACACATATCCGCTCATATGTGGTCCGCAGACTCCCGAATATACTTCGGACATGACAGTCGTAGCTTGTCTAGCATTTATACATCTTAATAATCCAAGGTCTGGTGTTCTCTTATACAAAACTCCTCCACTTAAGAAGAATCCATTTGCCAACCGTCAAATTATTCTCTTTTGATCCCCCGTGGCTTGCACTGGATATACCCCCATTCTGATGTACTCCTTGATATCATGGAACCATGGTTCGCCATCAAGTTCTTCTTCAATCATGTTACAGTAAGCATGCTGATCTCGGACTTGAATATGCAGTGGATCAACATAAGCTTTGTCCGTATGGTGCAACATTAATGCCAGGGTAGCCAAAGCATCGGCGACCTCATTATGGACCCTTGGAATATGCCTGAACTCCACTGATCGAAACCGCTGACAAAGATCATGCAAACATTGTCGGTACGGTATGAGCTTCAAATCTCGCGTTTCCTATTCTCCTTGAATTTGATGTACCAGAAGATCCGAGTCTCCCAAGACCAAGACTTCCTAGATATCCATGTCTGAAGCTAGCCTTAGACCCAAAATACAGGCTTTATACTCAGCCATATTGTTGGTGCAATAAAACCGAAGCTGAGCTGTAACAGGATAGTGATGCCCTCTTTCATAAATAAGCACAGCTCCTATTCTGACTCCTTTCATGTTGGCAGCCCCATCAAAGAAGAGTTTCCAGCCTGGTTTTTCAATTTGCTCCAGTTCATCGATATGCATCACTTCTTCATCGGGAAAATAAGTTCTTAATGGCTCGTAATATTCATCGACCAGGTTTTCGGCTAAATGATCGGCCAATGCTTTGGCTTTCATCGCAGTCCGAGTCACATAGATGATGTCAAACTCTGTGAGCAATATCTGCCACTTTGCAAGTCTCCCTATCGGCATAGGCTTTTGAAAGATATACTTCAATCGAACCAAACGCGAAATGAGGTAAGTAGTGTAGGATGACAAATAATATTTCAATTTCTGAGCCACCCAAGTTAGGGCGCAACATGTCCTTTCCAGATGAGTGTACTTAACCTCATATGACATGAACTTCTTGATAAGAGAGTAGATGGCCTGTTCCTTTCTGCCGGTGATGTCATGCTGCCCCAGTACACAACCAAATGAATTTTCCAAGACTGTCAAGTAAAGAATCAAAGGTCTTCTTGGTTCTGGAGGAATTAGCATAGGTGGGTTTGACAAGTATCTTTTTATCTTATCAAATACTTCTTGACACTCATCAGTCCACTTGACCGCAGCATCCTTCTTCAGCAATTTGAAAATAGGCTCACAAGTTGTCGTGAGCTGAGCAATAAACCTACTGATGTAATTCAACCTCCCTAACAGACTCATCACTTCAGTCTTGTTCCTCGGAGGTGGCAATTCTTGGATGGATTTGATCTTTGATGGGTCCAACTCGATGCCTCGCCGGCTGACTATAAATCCCAATAGTTTTTCGGATGGAACACCAAATGCACACTTGGCGGGGTTCATCTTGAGGTTGTACCTGCGAAGCCTCTGGAAGAATTTCCTCAAATCCCCGACATGGTCGGCCTGATGCTTTGATTTTATGATCACATCATCTACATATACCTCAACCTCCTTGTGTATCATATCATGAAACACAGTAGTCATTGCCCTCATATAAGTTGCCCCAGCATTCTTCAAACCAAATGGCATTACCCGGTAGCAATAAGTTCCCCATGGCGTGATGAATGTCGTCTTTTTTGCATCTTCTTCATCCATCAGAATCTGATGATACCCGGCATAGCAATCCACAAAACATCCAATCTCACACTTGGCACAATTATCGATCAAAATATGGATATTGGGTAGTGGGAAGTTATCCTTTGGACTTGCTTTGTTGAGATCATGGTAATCGACGCATACTCTGATCTTGTCGTCCTTCTTCGGTTCAGGCATGAAATTATCCAACCAAACAGGATATCGAGTGACCCGAATAACCTTTGCATCCAACTGCTTGGTAACTTCTTATTTAATCTTCACACTCATATCAGTTTTGAATTTCCTCAACTTTTGCTTGACGGGAGGGAATGCTGGATCAGTGGGCAATCTGTGGACCACTAAATCAGTGCTTAAACCCGGCATGTCGTCATATGACCATGCAAAAATATCTTTGTACTCGATAAGTGTTTTGATTAACTCCTAGGTGGACACTTATTTTAGTCTCTCGTACATTGTCTGTGTCCCCTAAATTGACGACTTCTGTGTCATTCAGGTTGGGTTTGGGTTTTTCGTCAAAGTAAATTAACTCCTTACTAATCTCTTCGAAGGCTTCATCCTCATCATCGTATTCTGATTCGTAATCACAATCTACTTCTTGAACTAATATTTCGGAATCAGATTGATTTTTAAGACTGGGCTGAGGATTCCTTATGCATGTCATGTTATTAGAACCAACGTAAAAAGAACTGTATAGAAAAGAAAATAAAAATAAAAGAAAAACTATCAGGAAAGGGAAACTGCATTTCATTGAATGATGAAAGATAATAAGGTTTGCACACTTCACACAGACTAAAAGATAAAAATCTGGATTACAACCATGGAATGATCCAGACAATCTGAAGAAAAATCAAAATAAACTACCAAGACTCCTTTCGAGTGGGGAGAGGAGTGGCTTTTGCAATTATTAAGCTTTGTTTCTGGCCCAACTAATTGAATTTCTGCATTGCTAGGACCTTCACCACTTTCCACCATGTTTACACCGTCAAACAACTTTTCAAATATTTCAATTAACTCCTCGTCAGGATTAATCATAGAATTAGGAATTGTTGTTACTGGGCGACTTCTGGTACCGGACTTGATAAAAGATTTGGAAAGACATAGGACTGGATTTGGAAGGACCCATGCCTTCTGTTTTAGCTTTCTGTCCTTTCTTATGTCTACGGCAGTGGGCTAGAATCCCAAACCAAATGTTCCCAAGTTTTTAGGAAGAGACACCGGCTGTATGATGCCTTGCAAAAACGAACCCAAACCTTTATCGAGTACAAAACCATTCTTCAACATCTCATAGGCTACCATGACTGATGCGGCGGTTATCTTTGGATTTGGAATGTATTTCCCCTCCAGAACTTTCTCTACCAACATCGTGTTAGAAACCTGGTAGACACATGGTCCCCGGTCATCTTCCACCTCAATGACTGGTACAATGGCATTGCTGCGAGCACACAAGTTGTCTTCCCCATGCACAACTATTTCTTGTCTATCCCATTCAAATTTGACTACCTGGTGTAGTGTTGATGGGACTGCTTTAGCGGCGTGAATCCATGGTCGACCTAACAGTAGATTATAGGAAACAGCTATATCCAGCACCTGAAACTCCATTGTGAACTCGACTGGCCCTATCGTCAGCTCCAGCACTATGTCCCCAACCGAATCTTTACCTCCGCCGTCAAATCCCTGCACGCAAATACTGTTCTTATGGATCCTCTCATCTTCTATTTTCAACTTTCTTAGAGTGGAGAGAGCACAGATGTTTGCGCTTGACCCGTTGTCAACCAATACCCAGGTCACCACAGAGTTCTCACATTTTAATGTGAGGTAAAGAGCTTTGTTGTGCTCAGTACCTTCTATATGCAATTCATTATTGGAAAATGTGACTCTGTTTACTTCGAAGATTTTGTTGGCTATTTTTTCCAAGTGGTTCACGGAGATCTTATCGGGAACGTGCACCTCATTCAAGATCTTCATTAAAGCTTGACAGTGCTCGTCCGAAGGGATCAATAATGACAATAGGGAAATTTGGGCAAGCGTCTTTCTTAATTGTTCCACGATAGAGTAGTCTTGTAGCTTCATCTTCCTCAAGAATTCTTCTGCTTCTTCTTCAGTTACGGCTTTCTTTACGAGGGCTGGACTATTTCTGGCTCTTCTTAACTCCTCGGGAGTAAAACACCTTCCCGAGCGAGTCAAACCTTGTACTTCATAGATTTCTTCTTTGACTTCCTTCCTTTTGTACATCACCGTTACCCATTCGTAATTCCATGGAATAGCCTTGCTGTTGATTATTGGTAACTGGGTTACTGGCTTGATAATAACCCGATCTGCGCGGGCTCCTTCCACGATTATGATGGGTTTGCTGGACGCTCCCGGTACAATCACCTTTACCCCTTCCTGTTTCATTGCAACTCTGCTTAAAGACCCCTTCTCTACTGCCACAGATGGCTCAACACTCTTTTTGCTCTGCTTGAGCACCAGCTTCTCATCTGCTGATTGTTCATCTGTCCTGACTTCACTGGACCGAATCATCATGACGGTCTGTGATGGCTTCTTGGGTTCCCCCTCTGCATGCACTATTTCGATCATATTTGCCTCCTGATGGGCTGACATCGGATTCCTGTTGATATTGGGGGCTTTGGGAGCTTGAACTTCAATTCTATTGGTATCAATAAGCTCCTATATCGCACTTTTCAAATGCCAGCACCTTTCTATATCACGACCCGGAGTACCAGAACAGTACTCACAGCTGACGGTATAGTCAAGATTCTTTGTAGGAGGGTTTGGCAGTTTGGACTGTATCGGCCTTAGCATATCTAGCTGTTTTAGCCTGTGGAATAGGCTGGTGTATGATTCTCCCAACGGAGTAAAGGTTTTCTTTTTGTATAACCTTTCACCCTTGAGTGCTTGACTAGGTCTGAAACTTGGTCCGGGAGTGTTTTGGTAGGCTCGTGGATGTGGATAAGTATTTGGTAGGATAGGAGCACGCCATTGAGCGGGGGCAGGAGGTTGGTTGTATGCTTGTGCATGGTGGACGGAAAAATGAGGTTCTGGTGGAGGATAACGGTGTTGGTATGGATTGTGATGATAAGTTTGTTGGTGGGGTCGAGGTTGATTGTAGGGGTAAGGTGAACCTCTGGATCCAGACCAGGTTCCTGAATCAACCATTGCTGTATCTTCTCTCTTCTTCTTCCCAATCCCTCATATGCCGCCTTGAATAGCCTGAGTAGTTGCTTTGATAGTCGAATAGCTCATGATTTTATTCGACTTGAGGCCTTCTTCTACCATGCCCCCCATCTTTACTACTTCATTGAATGACTTTCCCACAACTGAGACCAAATGGCCATAGTAAGTAGGTTCCAAAGCCCGTAGGAAGTAATCTACCATCTCATTTTCCTTCATTGGGGGATCTACTCTTGCTGCTTGCTCCCTCCATCGGAAACCATATTCTCTGAAGCTTTCACTGTGCTTCTTCTCAAGTTTAGTCAAGGACAGTCGATCTGGAATGATCTCAAGATTGTATTGGAAGTGACAAGCAAATGCTTGAGCCAGATCATCCCATGTGTACCATCTCCCATGGTCTTGGCGGATATACCATTCCAATGCCGATCCACTCAAACTCTGACTAAAGTAAGCTATTAAGAATTCATCTTTTCCTCCATCTCCCCTCATTTTGCTGCAAAAACCCCTCAAGTGGGCTACTGGATCGCCGTGCCCGTTGTATAGATCGAACTTGGGCATCTTGAAACCTGTCGGTAATTGCACATTCGGAAACAGACATAGGTCCTTGTAGGCCACGCTGACTTTCCCTCCCAACCCCTGCATGTCTCTGAATGATTGTTCTAAGCTTTTAACTTTCCTGAACATCTCCTCATGTTTGGTATTTTTGACTGGTTTATCATCTTCTATCGGGAGGTCAAAGCGAGAAGTATATGAATGGGTTTTTGGAGCTTTGAAAGTGGGCTCCGAAGGGTGGGATTGGTTTTCCTGGGCCTGGAACATAGGATCGCTAGGAGATTTGTGTAGTGTAGCTGGTGGAGGTGCTACGAAGACAAGAGTTACTGGTGGAGGATGGTATGGAATTGGTTTAGGGGGTGGAGATTGTGGTGTATTAGAAGTGGTGCCCCGGTAGTGCTGGTAAATGGGAAAGCTCGGGGATAGATCGGTGGCAGGATGATCCTGAGTTTGAGCCGGTGGTGGAGTGGAAGCAGGGTTAGCAGGGTAAGTTGTGGGTGATTGTCCTTTAGACCAAGCCTGATACATCTCGGCCATCTGTTGCTTAAGTTTGAGCATCTCCTCTTTCATTTTACTGACGTCCAACTCCTCTACCTCAACACTTGTGTCGACATCCGGAATAGACATGATTTCTGGTATTGGTCCTTTTGATGTGGTTTGGTAATGATAATGTGCCAGTATACTCTAGATAAACTAACTGCTTGAATTCTGGAATATGACAACCAACTTGTTAGTGATCAGAGTTTTAACAAATAAACAACCACACATAGGGATGTAATGCACCTAGGCAATTAGCCATTTCTACCATGTATTTGCTCGGTTGCTTGTGGCATCCCAGCTTTTCCTGACCTTTCCCTTTTATTGTCACTCACGCCTCTTTTTATTTCCCTCCCCTTTTTTCATTTTATTTTTTCTTTTGGTTGTGGTCGAATCTTATGAAGATTGCCTACGTATCATGACCATGCATGAATCAGACCGAGCATAGTTCTGGCGGACACAATTATTTATTATTTTTAACAAGCGAAACAGTACAAAGACAGAAATGACATTACATTTGGACAAGACTTTTAAGAAAATGGTTTAAAAGACTTAACATGGACTTAAACTAAAACATGACTATTATATGAAAAGTTCCAACAACTATGACTAGGCTTCACTCCACAATCTTTTGCTTTTAATCACTGGAACATCTGCTCATGGTGGGGCTTGACCCGGCTGACCTCCTAGTGTACGGTACATCCTCTCTAACTCCATTGCAAGATGACGGGCAAAAGTAGGTGCATGCTCTAGAAACCTTTCATAATCCATTCCTTGGCAGTTCACGTAACTTTGAGAAGTATAAACGGCCAAATCATGGATTTGTGCTCAGAAATCTTGGAGATTTTGGTCTTGGTTTTGAAATCGCTGTTGGCGAGTGGTGGCTATATCTCTTATGTGGTCTTCGCGATCTAAAGCTGACTCCAATTGAGCTCGAAGTCTAGCTTGATCGAGTCTTACCTGTGCTCTCTCCTTATGAATATCTGCGTGCTGATGTTCTCTATTGTATCTTCTCATTTCTTCTAACTGTTCATGAAGTTGAGCTTCTGAATGTATCCAATGGTCCTTCTCTCTCTTGAATTGAGTCATTTCATCTTCGAATCTCATTACTTGGCATTCCTTACTTGATTTGGCCTCTTCATTTAACTGTAAGATTTTTTCCTTGGCTTTGTCTAAAGCCTTTTCAGTCTTTGTCAAAATGGAGTCATAATCTTGCATTTTTTCCATCAGATTGGCAATGATATTTCGATCTTTCCAACTTCTCACTGGCGCTTCAGAGGCTTTTTTTATCTGTTGAAACTAAGCGCAGAGAGTTTTATTCTTGCTAATCAGACTTTTCTTTTCACCTTCTGCTTCTTGTGCATGTAAGTCTTTCTCCAAATTGAGGTTCCTCAGGCTTTCTTCTAAGGCATGAATAGTTGCTTTGTACCCCTTTTCCTTTTCTCCCCAAGCCAACCGTTCTTGGATTTTGTCATCAAAGGCTTGAACATGCGGTCTTTTTATGGGCCTTCTAGGATCGGGTTCTGGTGCATCATCCACGCGGGATCTTTTCTCAAACCACCTAGCATAACCTGGATTTATCTCTCCTTTCGCAGGATTTGGAATTTGGGTATCATCTTTCAAGTATCGACAACCATTCCAAATCTGCTGGATTAAATCCTTAGGGAAAGGGGCTTCGGGGTGTAGCTCAATCACTTGCACACTCAAATCTTCATCATCAGGCACCACTTGGTATCTCTCTAGCTGTCTTAGAACTCTCTGTGGCGCATACGGTTGGACGCTTCTTAAACCCAACAGTAGCAAATAACTCTTCAAGGTTGACATGTGTATCACCTCTCTTACCGGGAGCCATCCCAAAGTCCACTCAATTTGACTCGCCATTAAAGATCTTAAATGGGATATCCAGGCTTCCACCCCTTCTAGAGATTTATAATCTTTTATTCTTTCTTCATAACTCTCGATGAAATTGTCCTTGCTTGGACCATACTGTATGAACTTGGGGTGATGTCGGAGATGTTCAGTCAACCACATTTGCAACAAAATATTGCACCCTTGGGAGAATTTTGCCCCGGATTTACACAAAGTCAACGCCCGATAAATGTCAGAGAGAATGATCGGGGCAAGAGTGTGACGTTCCTTGGTAGTGAGGACTTGTACGACTCTGGCTATGCGAATATCAATCGTCCGCTCTTTGTTTGGGAAGACCATGATTCCCAGAAAAGCCACCATGAAAGCGAAGCGTCGGTGAATCTGCCAGGTGTCTTTGTTTTGTTTATTAGTGAGGCCCTTTTCATGAATTTCAAATCCATCCGGCTTTCCGAACCTTGAATATAGGAAATTGAAAGAACAACACCCTTTGACAACGTTGCTTTTTCTAATTTGATTACTGATATTCATAAGACCAAAGAATCGGTGTACTGAGGGAGCCTTTGGGAAGATAAGATTCTGGTTTCTCAAATCTTCGTCAAAATCGGAATATCCAGCTATTTCTTCTAATGTGGGAGTAAGCTCGAAATCAGAGAAGCGAAAGATTGTGAACAGGGTCCCAAAAAGTCACTAGTGTCGTAATCAAATCATCGCGTGGTTTAACTTTCATAATATTTGTGAGAGCTCCCAAATACTTAATGACCCATTTCTGACCATCTCCTCCTAACTAATACCACCACATCTGAAGCCGAAATAGAAACTCATCTACATCTATGAACGGTGGGTTTTGGATGGTGCTCATTTTGTACCTGTGAGTGATTTTAATTAAAAAAAATAAAATCAAGACTCATTTTGAAAAAATCATTAATATTTCTAAAAAAAATTCATAAAAAACACTTTGATGAAGAAGATTTAAAGGCTGTGTTTGCTAACCGGCAAATCTTTTTTTTTTTTTGAAAAGAAACGACCAAAGGCGACTGTTCTTGCAAAAACAGCCTTCCGGCACTCTTTTGGGGACATTCGGCATATTTTGGGGACATTCCGAAGTCAAATGCACATGATGCAAACAAACGTTCCTACTAGGGATCCGGCATGAACCTGAGTTATTCTAAGTGTAAAACCTAGGGAATATTGTTCTAGACCTGGCTTACCCAAGCGGATAGCTTAAGCCGAAGTGGGGGCAACGTACCGGGAGCACGAAAGTCTACCCGGCCTAGATACTTGGACCAACTTCGTTCTATTTGGTATGACTTCAAACAGAAAGGTGAGCCACGCGCACGTGTGCACCATAAATTCAAAAGACTCAGAAAGAAGAAGGGTTTCGTAACAGTTCAATAGACAGTTCAGATAATATCAAAGCGGTAAAAAGCAACATTTAGCACATTAGGCCCAAACATGTGAATAAACCAGATAATAAATAAAGTCAAATATAACAATTATTCTAAGCTCAAATTCTTGAACCCTGAACCAGAGATTCTGGGTTCGGTCCCCAGCAGAGTCGCTAGAGCTGTCACACCTCCTTTTTTCCTACACCCCCGAGAAGGAGTGTATAAGGGAGTTTTTCCAATTAAAGGACAATCGAAATGGGATTTGTTTATTTAAAGATTCAGAGTCGCCACTTGGGATAATTTATGGTGTCCCAAGTCACCGGTTAGAATCCCGAATCGAGGAAAATATTGACTCTGTATTACAGTACTTGAGCCAGAAATCCAGGTAAGGAATTCTGTTAACCCGGGAGAAGGTGTTAGGCACTCCCGAATTCTGTGGTTCTAGCACGGTTGCTTAACAATTTATACTTGGCTTAAATTATTTAATTACATGTTTAGAAACTATATGCATTTTACCTTTACCGCTTTTAATTATGTGATTTACTCATACTTAAAGAATTATCGAGTTATGCATACGTATACTCGTGTAGTTTGGCGTGTCAAGAGTCATGTCACGCGTACATGTACACAATTCACAACACTTAGTTTATTTTTTAAAAAAACTTAGTCAAAGTCGCGTGGACGCGTACCTTAATTCATTTTTGAAAATCGTAATTATGTCACGCAAACATGTATACAATCACGATGACTGATTTATTAAGATCATACCTAAAAGTATACTATCAATTTGGTTTTGATGTAAATATGTGAAAGCAAGATTTTCATGGATCAACAGTGAGTCTTCCTCATTCTCGCATTTTAGGATTAAAATTTCAAAAATTAACTACTTGCATTCTTAAGAACTATGTTAACAGAAAACAAAAATATTACCACACAAAGCAACAAATTTTGCTAATATAGAAAACTGAGCAAAACAAAAAATGAAACTTTATAGTCTTTTGATATTAAAACAAAACTCCAAACAAGTTACCTAAAATACTTTATGAATTATATATCTTAAGCACATAATCTTTCTCTAGCACATAATCTTTCTTCTCCCCCTTTTTTTAAAAAAAAATAATAAAATATTCCTACCAAATTAACACTAAGAAATTTCCAACTTTCATGGCTAGGCAGTTAAAAATTATAAACGTTTATTCAGAGAATAAAAAAAAACTTTTCTTTGTGTAAAAGAAACTTACTATAATCTTATAAAGAAAATTTATTATAGTTTATGGTCTATTCACAAGAATGATTAGAAAAAAAAATTAACCTATTTATGACTTAGGGATACTATATAATTATTTCGTCCACGATTAACGATGCTCTATTATTATGAAAGTTTAGCCAAAGTTACGCAAACGTATACTCTGATTTATTTTTAAAGAAATCGTAACCGTGTCACGCGGACGTGTCCACAATCACGATAATATTTTAAACGGCCCTAAAGGTTTCTCTACGAATATTTATTATTTTACCTCTACATTATGAAATTAACACAAGAGCCATTTGTTACTAAGTGTTTAACTATGGCTTGCCTCAAATTTCCATTTTTCAAGACCCTAATTATTTAACGCTAAATTACTTGAGAAGTCCCTTCCAATCAACAAGGCTTTATTAAACCATTTTTATTAGCGGAAGGGCCTGAATTATACAGGCCCAAACTTCTGAGCAACGTTCCTGTCTAAACGTAGGGAGACTCTTTTGACTTAAGAAACTCTGATAATGTTCAGGCCCAAAGGCCCAAATATTTTGGCAACGCCGGCTGCAAGCAAGGACTTCAGGATCGAATCCCTGAAGCCATACCTACCAGTGATCTCTCATAATCTTTTCAACCATTGAGGAGGGGAGAAAAACGAGTCGGGGCATGAATAAGAACTTTATATATCAATCAACAATAATCCCATTTTTAAATTAAACTAAGATATAAACTATATGGAAACCATCAATTGGTTACAGTTAAGACCGAGCAATCTATACTTACATAGCCAAAATTTCAGCAAAAGCTATTGTTGTATACAATCTATACCCTGAGCACGGCTGGACAACTTAACACATGAATTATAACAGGAAAACAAAGGTATAAACAGCAGAAGCTAATAGAATTTAACATTCAAACAAGACTCCTATTCAAATTCCAATTCGAACATCCAAATCTGTATACAAATTCAGTTTGGTTCCAACTTGTGGCACTTCATTTGTTAGCAAAGGGTATGAAGGAATACCTGGAAATGAAAGTCAAAGGGGGGTAAGATCAGCAGTAAAAACAACAGCAATCACTAGCAGCAACAAAACAGTCCCAGTTTCTTATCCAAGAAAAACAGTTATTAACCCCAGATAGTTCAATGAAACAGTATATGGAAGATGGTTTCAGCCACTTCGAACTTGAAAACCAGAAAAAAGAAATCAATGAAACAGTAATTTCCAGTTTTTTCCAGTTTTTTCAGAGTAATTTTTCTTTGTATTCTTCACTACCAGCCTCTCTCTTCTGTATCTTATGCTCTATATCCTCTCTCTCAGAATCTCCTCTTCGAATGTTCTCTCTGTATTCAATTCCAGTAGTTTCAGAATGTTTTCTTGTCTCCCTCTCTCATAATCTCTTCCAATGTCCTCCTCCATCCTTCTGTATTCAATGTCCTTTTATAGGCATTCAATTAATTCCATCCCCATTACTAGTGTCCTTTCCCTTATTTTAATTATACCCACTAACTTGTTTTCTCTAAATTAATCAATTAGTGCCATTCCCATTATCACTTTCAGCTTTTTATCTCTTAATTGTCCACTTAAACTAGTTAGTGTAATTCCAACCCTACCACTATTGAGAAGCTTCTCAATTAGGTGAATACCCTTTTTATTAAACAATCCCCAATATTACCCTTAAGTTTCTGTTTTTAAACAATCTCTTAAGTTCTGAATTATCGCAATCTCAACAACAGAAAGTAAAAGAAACTAAGACTTTCAGCTGGATTGAAGCTCAATGAAATTCAAAAATGGTTGTTAAATCATGTTAAACCATGGAATTTTCAGAAATTGTCTTGAAACAGGAGCTAATGCAGAGGATAGACTATCCTTCTAATCTCAAAGCTTTCAGTTTCAGAATTAATTCACAAACATAATCAATGAAACCTAACAGAAGGAGGAAAATCCTACGAATTTGAAACCAAGTTACAACCAAGCCTTAGGAAACTGATTGTTATTAACAATAAATTAACTAATGAACCTAAATACCAGAGAAACAAATTGAACTCCCAATTCAAGTAAAAAAATGTAAACAAAACTCAATTACAGCCTGAAACTAGAATAAACGAAATTTAAACCAACTCTAAACTATCAGTTAAGGCAGGATTAAATTATCACATTTATTTTAATCAGAAGCCAGATTGAGACTGTGAACTAGGAAATCATCAAGTCATTCAGTAAACGGACACACAAAAAACAATAAGTGATTAAGCCTAGAATAGAATGAATGAACGAAAACAGACACACGAATTTCTGGCTTGGTAGAAACTTAGTCGATTTTCGACTGATTTAAACCAAGAGAAGAAGTGAAGAGAAAAAAAATAAAGTAAAAAGGGAAGAATAAACTTACCAATCCGGTTCGAACTTGACTGACCTTGATTCGATCCCCAAATAGCGTCAATCGCTTGTTCTTTGCTAAGAACAAACAACCAACGTCATTTGGAGATTGAATCGACTTGAACACTGAAGAGACGTTGGAGGAAAATTTGTGCATGCGAAATTCTGACTAGGCTCCTAAAGCTCAAACCCTAATCCTAAAATTTGATAAGCTCTAGCCTCATTCGAAGGGTATAAGGTGGGGGTTTGGAAAGAGGGTAGTGAGATGGTTTTGGGGTATCGATTTGGGGCTGATTGGGTAGGCTAGGGTTCGGGGTCAGATCTTCGATCCAAGATTTAAAGAGTTATGGGGTGATTCGAGGAAAAGGAGTGGGGATTTGGCATGAGGGGAATGAGGGGGTTCTATGGTGTTAACTTGGGGTTGTTTGGGCCACCGGAACCGCCGTGAGGCGATTTTCAGTGGGCAGAGGGCGGTGGTGCGAGGCGGTGAGAGACAGGGGTGTCTCTATGGTAGGTGAGAGATGATGAGGAGGTTTCTGAGGGGGTAGGGGTTTGGGTATATTAAACTAGCGAATTAATTTGGGTCGTTGGATAATTGGGATCCAACGGCTTAGATTAGCTCATTAAATGAAACGGGGTCATTTTGGTTTCATGGGGGTAAACCGGTTCAGGGGCGGGTAACGGAAATGGGGCGAAGTTCTGGTCGTTGGATGTAGATGAATGGACGGTTGAGATCTATTGAAATCGAAACGACGTAGTTATGTCCCTATACTACGTCGTTTCTATGGTTTCAGAGACTGGAAGTTTGGACCGGGTATGGGGCATGTTTTTTGGGCTGGGTTAATTGATTTGGGCCTGAGATTTAAATTAAAACACAGCCCAACTGATTCTCTTCTTCTTTTATTTCCTTTTCCTTCTCCATTTTTCAAAAATTAAAACTAAAATCCTAATTAAATTATAAAACCCGAATTAACTTTAAGAATATTAATTAACTCTAAGTAATAATTATCACAAATAATTAAATACTAAATTAAAAGCAAATCACAAATTTGACTAAAAACACACACATATATTATTTTGTGAATTTTCATTTTTGTAAAACACCTAATTATTAATTAATTCCAAGAACGTAAAAATCAAATCCTAAATGCAGATGCTATATTTTTTTTTAATGCATTAATAAAATTAAACATGCACACAAACATATGCAAACAATTAGAAAAATCACACAATAATTCCTAAAAATAACACATAATTAAAGAAAAGACCTAATTTTGGGAATTCTTTTGGAGTAATTCGTATGAGGCAAAAATCACGTGCTCACATTGCTAAGATAGTCAGTTTGGCTATATCGGGTTCTCCGAGGATGGAGTGGCGTGGCGTGACTGACTATGTGCCTAGCAGGGTGATTTCTTTTCTAAAGGCCCAGCGTATGGTTGGAAAAGGTTGTCTATCATATTTGGCTCTTGTGAGGGATGTTGGAGCTGAGACTCCCAGCATTGATTCGGTTCCAGTTGTGAGGGAGTTTCCCGATGTGTTTCCTGCAGACCTGTCAGGCATGCCACCGGACAGGGACATTGATTTTGGTATTGACCTGGTGCCGGGCACTCAGCCCATTTCTATTCCTCCATATCGTATGGCACCGACAGAGTTCAAAGAACTAAAGGATCAGCTTCAGGAACTCTTGGATAAGGGGTTCATTCGGCCTAGTGTGTCACCATGGGGTGCACCGGTTCTATTTGTGAAAAAGAAGGATGGCACAATGAGAATGTGCATTGACTACAGGCAATTGAATAGAGTAACAGTGAAGAACAAGTATCCCCTGCCCCGTATCGATTATTTTTTTGACCAGCTTCAGGGGGCAAGGGTATTCTCCAAGATTGATCTTCGTTCAGGCTATCACTAGTTGAAAATCAGGGATTCAGTTATTATGAAGACTGCTTTCAGGACTAGATATGGGCACTATGAGTTTCTTGTTATATCCTTTGGGCTGACTAATGCCCCAGTCGCGTTCATGCATTTGATGAATAGTGTATTTCGGCCATATTTGGATTCGTTCGTGATTGTTTTTATTGATGATATATTGGTGTACTCGCGTAGCCAGGAGGAGCACGCACAGCATTTGCGAGTGGTATTACAGAGATTGAGGGAGGAGAAGCTTTATGCAATGTTCTCCAAGTGTGAGTTTTGGCTTGGGTCAGTGGCTTTCTTAGGTCACGTGGTGTCTAGCGAGGGTATTAAGGTCGACCCGAAGAAGATAGAGGCATTATAGAGTTGGCCTAGACTGACCTCAGCCACAGAGATTTGTAGTTTCCTCGGTTTGGCGGGTTATTATCGCCGGTTCGTTCAGGGTTTTTCATCTATTGCCTCGCCCTTGACCAAGTTGACGCAGAAGGGTGCTCCGTTTGTATGGTTGGATGAGTGCGAGAAGAGCTTTCAGAAGCTCAAGACAGCTTTGACCACAACTCCGGTATTGGTGTTACCATCAGCTTCAGGTTCTTATACTGTCTATTATGACGCTTCGAGAGTTGGGATTGGCTGTGTGTTGATGCAGGAGGGTAGAGTGATTGCATATGCTTCTCGTCAGTTGAAGCCCCACGAGAAGAACTACCCTGTTCATGACTTAGAGTTGGCTTCCATAGTTCATGCTTTGAAGATTTGGAGGCACTATTTATATGGCGTATCTTGTGAGGTATTCACCGATCATCGCAGTCTTCAACATTTGTTCAAGCAAAAGGATCTTAATTTGAGGCAGCGGAGGTGGATTTATTTGCTCAAGGATTATGATATTACCATTTTGTATCACCCCGGGAAGGCCAATGTGGTGGCCGATGCGTTGAGCCGAAAGGCAGTTAGCATGGGGAGTTTGGCGTACATTCCAGTTGGGGAGAGACCCTTTGCAGTCGATGTTCAGGCTTTGGCCAATCGGATGGTGAGATTAGACATTTGAGAGCCGAGTCGGTTGTTGGCTTGTGTGGTTTCTCGGTCTTCCTTGTATGACCGCATCAGAGAGCGCCAGTATGATGATCAACATTTGCTTGTCCTTAAGGACAGGGTTCAGTATGATGATGCCAGGGATATGACTATTGATGGTGATGGCATGTTGAGGATGCAGGGCCGGATTTGTGTGCCCAATGTGGATGGGCTTAGAAAGTTGATTCTGGAGGAGGCCCATATCTTGCGGTATTCCATTCATCCGGGTGCCGCGAAGATGTATCAAGATTTGAGGCACCACTATTGGTGGAGAAGAATGAAGAAAGATATCGTGGGATTTGTAGCTCGGTTTCTCAATTGTCAGCAGGTGAAATATGAGCATCAGAGAACGGGTGGCTTGCTTCAGCAGATGGTTATTCCCGAGTGGAAGTGGGAGAGAGTCACCATGGATTTTGTGAGTGGTCTTCCTCGTACTTTGAAGAAGTTTGATTTGATTTGGGTGATTGTGGACAGGCTGACCAAGTCCGCGCACTTCATTCCAGTATGTACTACTTATTCATCGGAGCAGCTGGCAGGGATCTTTATCCGGGAGATTTTGCGATTGCATGGGGTTCCAGTGTCTATTATCTCAGATAGGGGTACTCAGTTCACTTATTAGTTTTGGAGGACATTTCAGCGAGAGTTGGGTACGTAGGTGGAGTTGAGCACGGCATTTCATCCTCAGACGGACGGACAGTCCGAGCGTACCATTCAGATATTGGAGGACATGTTGCGCGCCTGTGTTATTGATTTCGGAGGTTCTTGGGATGAGTTTCTGCCGCTTGCAAAGTTTGCCTACAACAACAGCTATCAGTCCAGCATTCAGATGGCACCATATGAGGCCTTGTATGGGAGACGGTGTAGATCTCCAGTTGGCTGGTTTGAGCCTGGCGAGGCTAAGATGTTGGGAACAGACTTGGTTCAGGATGCCTTAGAGAAAGTGAAGGTGATTCAGGAAATACTTCGAACAGCTCAGTCACGTCAGAAGAGTTATGCGGATCGGAAGGTTCGAGATGTGTCCTATATGGTTGGTGAGAAGGTCTTGCTGAAAGTTTCACCCATGAAGGGTGTTATGAGGTTTGGGAAGAAAGGCAAGTTGAGTCCGCGGTTCATTGGGCCTTTTGAGGTGCTTCGGAGGATTGGGGAGGTGGCTTATGAGCTTGCCTTGCCACCTAGCTTGTCGAGCGTTCATCTGGTATTCCATGTTTCTATGCTCCGGAAGTATGTTGGGGACCCGTCTCATGTTTTAGACTTCATCATGGTCTAGTTGGATGATGATTTGACCTACGATGTGGAGCCAGTGGCTATTTTTGGGTCGTCAGGTTCGGAGATTGAGATCAAAGAATATCGCTTCGGTGAAGGTGCAGTGGAGAGGTCGGCCCGTGGGGGAGGCTACTTGGGGACCGAGCGGGAGATGCGGAGCAGATATCCTCACCTGTTTGAGGCTTCAGGTATGTTTCTTGACCCGCTCAAGGACGATCATTTGTTTTAGTTGGGGAGGATGTGACGACCCGGCCCGTCGTCACATGAGTTACTGCCCCATTTCCCCCATTTTATGCTTCTTCATGTTTCGTTATCGGTATTCGGTGTGTTAGAGTTAAATCGGATTGGTTTTGACAGGAAATGAGACACTTAGTCTCTTTAAGGAAGGCTTGTTTTGGAAAAGTCAACCGGATGTTGACTATTGAGTTAGAGGGCTCGAATGTGATTTTCGATGATTCGGTTAGCTTCGAGGGTTGATATGTGGCTTATGAGTGTGATCGAAATTGATTTTAGAGGTCCGGAGTAGAATTAGGCTTGAATTGGCGAAGTTAGTATTTTGGCGAATTCCAGTTGGTAGGTGAGATTTTGATACGGGGGTCGGAATGGAATTCCGAGAGTTGTAGTAGCTTCGTTAGGTGGTTTTGGATGTGTGTGCAAAATTTCAGATCATTCGGAGGTGTTTTGGTCCGGTTTTTTATCAAATGCATATTTCGGAAGTTTTTAAGAAATTTAGGCTTGAATCCGACGTAATTTGATGGTTTTGGTGTTGTTTGTGGTGTTTTGATGATTGGAACAAGTTTGAATGATGTTTTAGGATGGGTTGGCACTTTTGGTTGAGGTCCCGGGGGCCTCGGGGTGATTTCGGATGGTCAAACGGACCTATTCTAACCTTTGGAAGTTGCAGATTTTTCAGCTGAAGTGATGCAAACATTTGTTCTCTGCGATCGCAGGAGTGCAATTGCGATCGCATAGAAGGTTTGGGGAAAGTTGTTCTGTTTCTCATTGTGATCGCTGAGTAGGGCTTGTGATCGCATAAGTTGAGGAGTTTACTCATTGCGATCGCGTTTGGTGGATTATGATCGCGTAGTATTAAATGGACCTGGGGTCCAGGATGGTATTTTGTTCAATGCGAACGCGGGTGAAGGTATGTGATCGCGTAGGTTCAGGAGCTAATGCATTGCGATCGCAGGGATTTTAATGCGATCGCATAGAAGGGAATTTTGAGAGTTTGAATTTTGTGTTGTGCGATTGCAGAGGTTTGGATGCGATCACATACAAGAAATCTGGGCTGGACAGAAGGGTTTTTAATAGCATTTTTATCCGCGAGCCTAAGTCTATTTCCACCATTTTTGAACATCCTTGAGAGCTTTTGGACGAGGATTAAAGAGGGTTTCAACTGGGATTGATTGGAGGTGAGTCTTATGACCTAAAAACATCATTTAATTGTAGATTCAACATCTAAATTCATGAAAATTTGATTAAAAAGGGAAGGATTAGGGCTTGACTTTTGAAATAGAAATATGGGGGTTTGAGGGAGCATTTGAGCTCGGATTTCGGTAAATTTGATATGTATAGACTCGTGGAGAGATAAGAAATCCGGTGATGTCAATTTTCTGATTTTTTGAGAAGTGGGCCCGAGGCTCGGGTTTTGCCAACTTCGTGATTTTTAATATTTTTCGAGTCTTTTTGATTGGGTTGTATTCCCTTAGCCTATTGTAACATATTACTTGTGGTTTTGATCAGATTCGACGCTCGAGGAGGTTGATTTGCGAGGCAAGGGAGTAGCGAGCTAGGATTTCGGCCTGCTTGAGATGAGTAATAGTTATAAATGATGTTCTGAAGGTTTGAAACCCCAGATTTGCACAACGTGGTGCTATGTTGAGATGAGACACATGTTGTATGATGAGCGTGGGTTCTGTTACTACTAGGGATTTGGACTCGGTCCATCCCGTTTGATGACTCTACTGTACTTTTGACTGAGACTTAATTAATATCATTATATTATGGGCTAGTTGTCATGTTTGGGGATTTGTGCCGATCTGTAGAACCCTTAGGGGGCATTTGTATTGGTTGACCTCACTTTTCTTGTCGAAATCATACCCTCAGTCATATTCTTAACTGATAAACATAATATGAACCAGCTTTAGGAATTGTTAAATCCTAATGAGAGTAACGTGTGGGTTGAGAACACCGTCTTATCTTAGTATGCCCGAAAGGCCAAGTCTATATTGACTGAGAGGGGTCGAGAACCCCATGGTGAGGGTATTTGATATGCTATGGATCGGGCTGAACGTCGCAGCAGTATATATACTATATGGATCGGGCTGCACGCCGCAGTAGTATATTATATGGATAGGACTGCACGTCGCAGTAGTATATTATATGGATCGGACTGCACGCCGCAGTAGTATATTATATGGGTCGGACTGCACGCCGCAGTAGTATAGAGCTTGGGTTGAAGGATCCCCTCCGGAGTCTGCACACCCCCAGTGAGCGCAGTCGACTATTCTTGGATCGGGCTGCACGCCGCAGCAGTATATATATATATATATATATGGATCGGGATGCGCGCCGCAGCAGTATACTATATGGATCGGGCTGTACGTTGCAACAGTACAAATATGAATTCAGTTATCGTGAGGAGTAAATGAAATGAATACTGGCTTAAAGGACTTTAACTGACTTCTTCATTCAGTTGCTGTTTTTGATATTCTCATTGTTTTAATATAGAACTGCGTAGTGTTTTACGAGTTTTCTTTCCGTCAGTCATTATTTATTGCTATGACTCACTGAGTTGGAGTACTCACTTTACTCCCTGCACCATGTGTGCAGATACAGGTATCCCGGAGGCATAGTTTGAGCTTTCTACTGCTGTTCAGCTTATTCCGGAGTCATCGAGGTAGCTATATGGCGTCTGCAGGACCCGATTTCTCTCCTTATCCCCTTTATTTCCCGCATTCTAGACAACTCTATGTATAGGGTACTACACAGACTTGTATTAGAGTCTTTTGGCTCGTGACACCAGATCGGTGGGATTTATATTGATATTCTATGGATTTTTCGTACTGTTTATCAATTGCTACAGAGTTATAATCATGTTAATTTGGAATTAAATCTTATTAATTGGTAATGAATTCTACATAAGGGATTGTGAGTGACGAATTGGTCAGGCTTGCCTAGCATCGTGTTGGGTGCCATCACGATCGGGGATTGGGGTCGTGACATCAAGCTAAAGAATTGCAGACTAAGGTTGTTGGACTTTAATGGAAATAAAAAAGCTTTTAATTGTAAAGGAAGAGGTCAAGCCCAAATGAGATGAATTGTTCAAGTTTTACAATTATTTGGTTTCCAAAATTGAAGTCCAAGAGGAGGAAGATTGGGTCCTAACATCAGCCCACCAAAAGGGCATCCAAAAGAGCTAAAAATAAGCTTAAAAGAGGTCCCAAAGGAGGTGTTTTAAAAGGAGCTCAATTGGAGTCCAAACCAATAGCTCAAACTAGTTGTTTTAAGGCCCAAATCTGCCCCAAAGGGATTTGGCTGCCCACCCTATTATTTTTATTAGTTTTTATTAGGTTTTCTAGTATTTAGCTTAGCCTCCAAGTTAGAGTTTGCCTTGGAAGCCACCCTACCTAGTTTTAATGACTTTGTACTCCTATAAATAGGAGTTCTTTTCATTCATTGTGGCACTTCATTATTGATTAATAATATTATACTTCGAGAGTTCTTTTGAACCTTTGTTACTTATGTTTTGAGATTTATCTTTCAACCTTTACTAGTTCATAGTTCAAGATAGTAAGATAACTTCTTTATTGTGATATCATTGATTCCTTTGTGGTATTCTTAGAAGGCGATTAGTACTAGTTATTAATTGTTGTCTCAAGTTACTGGTAAAACGGTCAAGATCCGAATCTATTGTTTTTTATTTGTTCTTAAGTAAAGGTGTTTTTTTCTTCAATAAATCAAAACGTTGTTGCTTGGATCTTGTCAAGGCTATAGAACTTGCGTTCTTGGAAGTTCTTGAAATTCTTTCCCTGAATTTTCCCATATCCTTTATTTTCTGCACTTTAATTCTAGTCATTCAATTTCTTATTATTGTTGCTTCCGCATTTACTTCTTAAATTCTTACTCTAGTTTGGATTCCCGACCTTGCTGTTATCATAGTGGCTCAATTAATCTCTAGACTTCATGGTACTTTGTTGTTTAAACCAAAGTTACGGTGAAGAAAAGTTTCAATTAACCTCCCCATTTACTATTATTTAACGTGCCACATTTATATAATTCAAACCTCTAAATAATTCCCCAGCGGAACCTTAATTTAATAAAAATAAAGTAAATGAAAGCGATAAATACGCAATCTTTGAATTGACTAAAAGATAATTTATGACAGCTCTTAAGTGGAAATTCAATTTTAACAAGGTATGGTACTAGCTTAGGTTCTTATTGAATGAGAGTCCATCTCATTTAAGTTAGTAATGTTAAAAGAAGTTACACAGCCTATAATGCAGATGAAACATGTCGTCGGCTCATCTAATGCCATTCAGCAGAAACCTGTACCACCCATACTACAATGAGATACGAGAATATAAGATATAGATAAAAGAAACAGAGAAGAAGAAGAACATAGGAGACAAGGAGAGAAGGGAAATTGCAATCTTTAATTGCATAAATCTTATCCAACAACATACTATTATTAGGCTAGATGAAGTACGGTCAGACTTTCTAATAACAGTCATCCTCTATAACAACACTTCACTATAACGGCTAAATTTTTTAAATTAATTTTTCATGTTATGTTATAATATTTTTTTCTCTATATCAACGCTTCACTATAGCAGCCAAATTCTTTTGCAACAAACGAAATTGTTATATAAATGATAGTTGTCCTATAACCACCTACCAAGGACTTAATTGAAAACACAAAAAATTGCAAAGACCAAACCACCTAAGACTTAAATCATAGACGGACTAAACTGTTAAGAACCAAAAACTTAAACATATAGTAAAAGCTAACGGCTAAGAACCATTGTTGCTCCCAAATACACATACAAGTATACGTGGTCGACAAGTAAAATAGGATTGTAAGTGCAGTTATCGTACCCACAGAGACTTGTGATTAACTATCAACTAAATTAAACCAAACAATTAATCTATCAAGCGAACCTTAACTTATGAAAATTTAAAAAAAATTAATCTAGAGTAACAAACTAAGAGATTAGAGAAAACAACGACAAGCTTAAAGACGAATTTAATGGGAGAGAATATTCTAGAGCTATGGGTTAGCTAACAATCCCTTTGAGTTTTCCACTTAAATCGTCTAATTAATTTATCTGGTTTATTGGTTGACAGGGTTAATATTGCTCGTAGCCTTCTCCCGAAGTTCAACTCGCCTATTCAAGCTAACCTAACGCCTATATTCCTATGGAATTAGAATTAAGAAGAACGCATTAATAATTGTTGTATAGTAACCAAGCAAGGCGATTAGGTATATTCATATCCTAACCGCAAATCCGTTCCCGATGCTCTAGTTCAAGATCTTGCTCTACTCAATCTTATATGCAATCTAGAATTCCCTCTCCTGAGTTCAATCCTAGATTCGTAGATAGTATTTAATTGGTGATCAAGCAATCAAATAATTAAGCACAAGATTGAATAAATAAACCAATATGATAAAATAATAAGAACAATTCAAGCTTCAAACTACAACGTTCATGTAGCACCCAAAACTCTAGAACTAATGAACTATGAAATTAAAGGAAGAGAAGAGAAGAAAAACTAGTTAGAAGCCTCTTCCAAGCGTGGTATGTGTTACTCCACGTGAATGCCCCTCCAAAATATGTTGGATATCTCCAAAGTGGCGTCTTCCCCTTCAAAATAGGCTTAGTCTTTCTTTTATACGTGTTGGATAGGTCTAGGGCCGAATAAACCGTGTCCCGGGCAGAATAGGACAAAAATCACGTTAATGGCGCCCAGCCTAGCGCCAGGCGCCCACTAGGGCGCTGCTCAATTTTCAGCTTCTGTTTCCAGCGTCAGAGGTGGCGCCAGGCGCTTCCTGTGGCGCCCAAATTCACATTTTTCCGGTTTTGTTCGCTTTGGCTCAGATCTTGCGCATTTCGCCCCCAATTGCTCCCGAATAATTCCTACAAGTAAAAACACTTCAAATTAATATAAATCATAGCATTTAACATCCTAAATTCACGAAACAAAAGTCAAATATGAGGCGATATACATAGAAATATATATACTTTAAGCTAAACATCAACACCCCACACTTAGACTCTTGCTCGTCCTCAAGCAATGGGACTATCTAATAAACCCCCAACTACGTACAAGTCTCAATCATAGAGGAGCACCTTAACTTTTAACCACACATTATACTCTTGACTACGATCAATATCGGCACACAAGTATGAACACATAAAATTTCACATTCTTCCCGTTTAAGCATGCCCAAGTATAATATTTCAATTCAATAGATTCCAACAACCTATTTGTCACTATCCAACCTCAAAAGCCGACTTGTAACCACTAAGCATCCTCAATTCACGTACTCACCCGACAAGAAAGTTTACAATATTACCAATCATTCATGAGATCATGTGCCCTCACCAACAAACAAAAGAGTGAATATAGATAGTCCACACATTCAAATATACTTTTGAATATTGATTCAGGACATCGCACAATTGAACAAAATTCGCTCACTCTCATAAAGAGTTCATATGCACCCTGTGATCGTACCATAAGCTTGCCCGTAGTATATATCTCTACTAATTTAAGCTAGCAAAATCTAGGATCAATTAGGACTTTAAGGTTGTACTGTGGCTAATGGACATGTATGATACATTTAGAAATAGTGACTAACCCTCCTAAGCACTTTAATACACTACATTCACAATTCAAGTACATATTCTTCTCAATCAATTCACTTGCCATATACAACATAGCCCTCTTTTCAATTAAGCACTTCTATAATTCCACTAGCACAAATCATTAAGAAGTGGAGGTGTGTATTTTTCTCCATTAATTGAACTATCATTTTTTTCTTTTATTGCAATTCTTTTCTTCCTTTTTTTTTTCTTTTCTTCACACACTCCATACATTAAAATTCATCGGCTAGTGACTTTTGATTTCAACTTTAGTGCACCAACGTGCCCTTCCATGGTTCCACTCAAAAGCTACTCCCCAATATCTAACCCTACTTCTTTTAGCGACTAAGTGCCTTAGGAGGTAAAGGTTCAATCAACATCAAATTAAGAACAAAATAGGGGTATGGCTTGTAATGTGGGTGCCACCAATGTGCCCTTCCATGGTTCCACTCAAAAGCTACTCCCCAATCGCTAACCTTACTTCTATTAGCGACTAAGTGCCTTAGGAGGTAAAGGTTCAATCAATATCAAATTAAGAACAAAACGGGGGTATGGCTTGTAATGTGGGTGCCAAAGAAAAGGTTTATAGGCACAAAGGGGCTAGCAATGGAAAATTTTATTTTTATGTGACAAGCACATCCATGACCAAGCAAGAAACACCTACATCATCTCCTAAATTAGCAAAACTTACAATTTTGCTTCAATTAACACACGGGGCAAGTTCTAGACTACACAAGATAGCACAGAAAATCACAAATCCTCACACACATGTTGCACATGACTCAATTAAGACGGTTCTGTTCAATTCTCAAGTCAATCAAGCACAATTAATTGAGAAAATTAAGCAATATTATACTATGTGGCATACAAGTTAAACAACTGAGAAAAGGCGTCAAATAGGTTATTTACTTTACTTAGGCTTCACAATTCAAACCAACTATACGGGAAAATAGAGTGTATGTTGTCACACCTCCTTTTTCACCTACACCCCCCGTGAAAGGTATAAGGGAATTTTTCCAATTAAAGGACAATCGAAACGGGATTTACATTAAGAAATTCAGAGTTGCCACTTGGGAGATTTATGATGTCACAAGTCACCGGTTGAATCCCGAATCGAGGAAAATATGACTCTGTTTAATAGTCCGCGAACCAAAAATCCGAGTAAGGAATTCTGTTAACCCGGGAGAAGGTGTTAGGCATTCCCGAGTTCCATGATTCTAGCACAGTCGCTTAACTATTATATTCGGCTTAATTATCTGATCTCAATCAATTACGAACTTATGTGCGAATTTTTACTTTCAACCGCTTTTATTCAATTTTAAAAGAAGATTGAACGTCATTTAAAACATGTCTTTGGATCGCGCCACATGAAATGCACCCGCGATCCTAAACATATTTTATTCAACGTTTTAAGATTTAGATTTGGGTCACATGAAATGCACACCCGAGTTTAAGAAGGTAAAATTATTAAACTAACGCACCTAAAGCAATTTCGCGTGGCAACTTTGCGAGGGCCACGGGACTTCACTAAGTGGCACACCTCGGATTCTAAGGATAGAAACAAAATTAATTAAGCGAGGGTCGTGCAATTTGTCATTTTGTTTGGCACGGCGCACCTCGAATCTAATTAAAAGAACGTGACTAGTTGATTAATAGACGTGGAGGATTTCTACTTATGTTATGCCAAAGCTTAAGCTGAAATTTAATAATCAATAGGATAGCAAATGACAACCAATGTTTGATTGGGGAAAAGCCTAGGCTGGTCATAAGCCAAAGGCTGGCTGGCTGTGGCTGCAGGCCGGCATGAGAAACAACTGGGCTCAACATTGAAGCCCAGCTTGGCAATCAGATCATTGAAGGGAAAAATAATCACCATTGGGCCAATAATGGCAGTCCAATACACGATTCAGCACTAAAGTTTGAAGCAAATTATATCATTCAAAAAATCTGGAATTGAACGAAGTTTGAAGAAAATTATTCACCAATTAACAACAAAACTCAAAGGCCCCCAACTCGTATTAAATTCTGATTCAAATGTTGCACATTTAAAATAGACCACACGACATCAAAACTTGCCCAAGCAAACTAAATATAAAGAGTTAAACCAAATCTGAAAATTCCGAGTCGAAAATCAAACTCAAATCCCATTCGAAAGTTTTTTAAGATTCAAGGTTTACATGAGCAAAATGACAACTCTAAAACCCCTGTACTGTATTTCAAGCGATATAGGAGTAAATCTAAAATAAGTAGTGGGAAATAAGCCTAAATTAAGCTTGCTAAACCAGCAGCATAAAGAATCTGAACTTAGAATTTACCAAAGCTATGAAACACACCTCCAAATCAGCTAGCCTTAACTAATTAAACTAGGAATCATAGTCCTTAACTAATACATATTCTACCAAGTCCAAAACACTCTCGAATCAGCTGTATTCACACAAGGTCCAAATCCAGCACTTAAAACCAAATGTATATCAGGAAATGGATCATTCACAATAAGCTAGACTAGAACATGAATAAGAATATGGCAAAATCAAATAGTAACCAACAATAAGGACTAATGCTTTTCATTCAACTTCAGCTCAGTTTACAAATCTTTATACGAAACTCAAACAGGCTTTATTTCCAACCATGGTTTCAGAAGAGTACCTGGTACAGTTAGAGCAAAGAAAAGAGGAAGAAATCAGTAGAGCATCAGCAAGAAGACAGCAGCAGAAATCATCTCAAACCAAGCTTGATTGCCCAAGTTTAAAACTCAAAGACAACCCCGGGAACTTTTAAAATAACCTCATATGCTAACCACAGGAATGCTTAAACCATTTTCAACTCAATGTAAACCAGAGATTTTGATTCAGAACTGGAAAAACTTTAATCACCAAATGAATTTCAATGGAACAGTAGTTTTATCTCTATTTTAGCCGTTTCTTTTCTGTATTTTTAGCCCTTTTTTAAAAAATCTCCCTCGAGCTCTAAGTAACAATGCCTTTATAAGCAAGCTACTAGGGCAGCCTTAAAGAGTTCAAAATTGCATTTAGAAACCTTCTGAAATTTTCATTTTTGCTTAGGAGTACTTAATGTACTATCTAGAAATTCAGAATAACCCCAACCCCAGCTTCCTAAAAGCTTCCCTAGTCAGTTACACCTAGATTCCCTATGTCTTTTACCCAAACTAACCCTTAATTGCCCTGTTTTTACCCCTGAACCCAAAGCAAATATGGGTCAATCTTGACCCAAAACTTAAAAGGATTTTGCAGTGGGGTCGATAATGGCCTTAAGGCCCAAACAAAATCAGAAGCTCATTTTAATGAATCAATAATCACTTGGGAGATTTTAAAACTAAAATTCTAGCTAAATGACTGATTTCTCTTTTTAGGCTAACTAATGAACTATAATTAAACTATATTACCTAATCAACCACAACTAATTATACAATTAGAAGAATCAGAAATTGTGACCTAAATAAAGCTAAACAGGCAACATACACAAATCAAACAAAACTGACGACAAATTTGAAAAGAAAATTGGAGAACACACAGAATAAATACGAACACCAAAATGAAAACATAGGTTTAAAACTTTTATCAACTTTTAGTCAGAATAAAAATTAATTAAAGAAAAAGGAGAATAAAAGAAGAGGAAAACGGTGAAGTGACAGAAATTGACAGAAAAAATAAAGAAGCTTACCGACTAAACTCGACACCAACACTGGATTTTCAATTTATCCCAAAATAATGTTAATAGCTTGTTCTTTGTCAAGAACCAGCGACCATCATTGTTTCGTGACAAATCGGCCTTGAACACTCAGGAAAATCGGGGAAATAGCCCTTGCATGCACAGAATCTGATTTTGGGTTTTTAGGGTTTCACACTTCAAATCAAGATTCGACGGGTTCTGGAAAGATTCGAGGGAAATGAGCACCGGATTTGGTATGAGGGAGCGATGGGGGTGTTGTGGTGTTGATTTTGATGGGGATTTGAGTGGTCTATGGCGTCACCGCCGGGCTCGAAGCAGTAGGGAAAAGGGGGCGGCGGGTTAGGGTTCTTGTTGAGTGTCTCAGGAGGGGGGTTGAACGAAATGAAATGAGGGGGGTAGGGTAGTGTTTGGAAATATAAATATCCTTACCTCCCCAATTCTGATCTGTCCGATTAGACCCGTTCAACGGTCAAGATGAAGGGAACTGGAACGACGTCGTTTGGTTGAGTGGGGGAACCAGACCGGGTCAGGGCGTGGGTTTGGGCCGGGTTTCGGGTAGTTTGGACGGGTTTCACATTGGAAGATTTGGACCGGGGAGTTTAGTTTGAAAACTGGCCCAACCCTTTTCATTTTTTATTCAAAACAAATTTAATTCAAAACTCTTTTTCCTTTTTCCTTTTTTCTCTTTTTTCGAAATTTAATTAAAATCAAAATTAATTCCTAGAAATAAAAAAAACTAATTAAACCTAAAATGATAATTAACACAATTAATTAAAAACAAATTAACAAAAGAAAGCTACTCAAAATCAAAGCTAAAATTAAAAGTGCAAATTAAACTAATTTTGTGATTTTTCCATTTTATGCAACAATTAATTTTCTAATTAATCCTAAAATGTAAAATTAACCCTAAAGGCAAACGCAACGTATTTTTGTATTTTTCACTAGTTAAAACGCACAAACAAAATGGAAACAATTAACAGCAAATGCCACAAAATTCACAAAATTGCAAACACTGAAAGAAATTATTTTGTTTTGAATTTGTTGGAATAATTCATATAGGGCAAAAATCACGTGCTCACAGCTGCCCTCTTTGGCCGGAAACACGACGAGTTTTCGTGCAAAGATAAAGTGAGCGGATACGAGCGATTTTTGCTCGTTTGAATACTCCGCGAGAAGCATTTTTTTGAAAGATTTGACCGCACCCTGCTTCCGAGGTTGCCTACATATCCTTAGCTAAAAAGGAATCAGGTCAGTGTAGTTCGGGAATGTGTGGTAGCTGGGACTACCACGAAGCTGGGCTTTCACTATTGTTCTTGTTGCTGCTACTGCTTACTGAACCCCTTATTACACCATGTCAAAAATAAAAGAAGCTAGACTAGACTATGATCTATGTTTTACAAAATCCTATCTAAATCTTCAAACTTGCTCTTGTGTTTCTTGTTGCCTTGTTGTCCTCCATTCTCTCGGTGATATCCATTTGTTATCCCCTTGAATTGTAAGCTGAGATGTCTTCCCCTTCTTCAGGCGGGTGCCTGACCGCTGAACTTGATACGTATTCCCATGCTATCCAGGTGGGCTCCTGCTCGCTGAACTTGAATGTATTCCCATGCTATCCATGTGGGCTCCTGACTTCAAAATGTGAATGTATTCCCATGCTATCCAGGCGTGCTCCTGACTTCAGCAAAATAGACAAAAACAAAGAAAATTTTCTGCCCCAGTTTGGGTATGTGGGCCCATATGTAAGTGTAAAACAAATCATAGTACTGAATATCAACAAGAATTTTGAAAACCAAAACTTGAATTGTACTCCCTTGTTCTCCAAGCGGGCTCCTGACTGCTAAACTTGAAAGTATTCCCTGCTTTCCAGGCGGGCTCCTGACTTCAACTTGAAAGTACTCCCTGCTCTCCAGACGGGCTCCTGACTTCAAAATAGACAAAACAAAGAATTTGAAAGCTAAAACTTAAATTGTACTCCCTTATTTTCCAGGAGGGCTCCTGATTGCTGAACTTGAAATGTATTCCCTGCTCTCCAGACGGGCTCCTGACGGCTGACTTTGAAATGTATTCCCTGCTCTCCAGGCGGGCTCCTGACTGCTGACTTTGAAATGTATTTCCTACTCTCCAGGATGGCTCCTGATTGTTGATCTTGAAATGTATTCCCTGCTCTCCAGGCGGGCTCCTGACGGCTAATTTTGAAATGTATTCCTTGCTCTCCAGGCGGGCTCCTGACTTCAACTTGAAATGTATTCCCTGCTCTCCAGGTGGGCTCCTGACTTCAGTAAAACAGATAAAACAAAGAAAATTTCCTGCCCCAGTTTGGTAGCTGGGCACATGGGTGAGTGTTAAACTGAATCATTCTACCAACTGTTACTAAAAAATTGAAAGTTAAGTCCTATTATCCAGGGAGGTCCTGACAACTGACAATTATTGATCTAACATGTATCTTCTAAAGGTATTACTTCCGCCAAGTCCTGTTATCTAAGAGGGTTTTAAACTACATCCTATTATCTAGGAAGGTCCTGAAAACTCCTAATTGAATCTTATCTTAAACATGCAAACATTGAAACCAACTTATATTCCTTTGGGATACATTTATGCTGAATTATGCTACATCAAGATTGTTTTGAATTTTAACTAAGCCACATTTTTCAGGAGGGTCCTGAAAGTTTACGGCCAAACCTGATTAGTGCTTGCTTTTCCCTTACAGCGAGTTCCTCCGGAACAAATGAATTTTTTGCCACTGTTTCAATCAAAGAAAATTTGTCAGTTTAAAATGGTGGTTAGCGGATGGCATTCTTGCTGAAGATCTTTCTGCTACATTGTTTTGTTCTGACTGGCTTCCCCAAACTGGCCCCGAACCGCTTTGACTTTCTGACTGACTTTCAAACCCCATGACCTTTGGCGAACCAAGTGTTCTATACCCATGATGTTGTTTTACCTCTGACTCCTTTATCTGAACCTTTGCATTTCCATGACATTAGCAAATCATTCCACCGATGAAATTTCCAGTGATTCCTTGTACCCCCCTTTGCATCATGTTATCCTTAGTATACTCTGACCACGCTGTGCTTTGCAATTGTGGAAGTTGGTAGTGAGCCTTGAAATCCTTTTTCACTTGCTTTGAGTAGGACTGACATTGAAACATCTTAGACAAATAAACCCCAAAAAGAAAAAATGAAATGCAATGATTTTGCGAGTTAAGGATACGAAGAATCCAAAACTGGATGACTGCTAAAAGGAGAAAGAAAAGAAACTTATCAGACCGAAACAGCTGGTACCAATGATCATGACATGCATTTCGAACTAATCGGCCCAATCTGTCCAACCAATCAGCTTTCAGTTGCCGTACTTTGTTGCCCTAGAACTTCCATAACTTGATTACTTTACCCAAACCTTGACCTTGTTCATCCTGCGGTGCCTTGAAATAGTTTTCCACCAACAGACCTTTCTCACTTGTTGACTTTTCACCTTACTTTCGCCTTAAGGTTCCCGTAAGGGTTTTTACCAATAAGACTCTCTCATTTTAATTTCTCTCAACTCCCGTCGTCTTACGGTGCCTGTGAAGGTTTTCACCAATAAGACTCTCTCATTTTATTTCTCTCAACTCCCGTCGCCTTATGGTGCCTGTGAAGGTTTTCACCAATAAGACTCTTTCATTTAGTTTTTCCTTCTTGAACCAGAGTGTTTCCCCTGACATGAATTATCTTTACCTGCTCGACTTGGCATTTCTCAAAGACTGATAAGAAGGTCTTTCTTTGGACCGTAATGTGGGCTTTTGGACAGGGTTAGAAAGAAAGGGTATAAAAGGCTCAAAACAATTCAAATGGGTTAGAATTACAACTTTCGGAATCAAGTTTCTCACAACAACCACAACTACTGCCCTAGTTTCCTGCATGGGAACTTTTGAATTATTGTTTTGATGAGACCAAACCGTGAGGCTGCCTACGTATTCTTAAAAGGAATCAGGTTGAACGTAGTTCATGGCATGGGAATTACTTTGTTTGTTGTGCTTTTTCTTCTCTTTTTCTTTCTCTTCTTTTCCTCTTTTGTTTTTCCTTTTGTTGTGTTTTCTTTTTTTTCCTTTTTTTTTATTTTTCTTTTCTTTCTCCTTCCATTCTTTTCTTTCTCTTTTCTTCTTTATTTCTCTTTTCTTTTTCTTTTCTCTTTTTCTCTTCTTCCTTTACTTATCTTTACGCTTGTGTTTCCGATATTTGCCATTGATTCTGAAGGAGGGGTATGAATGAAAATAAATGAGGCTCAAAGTGGTAACGAGGGATAAAGTGTTTAGACAGTAGAACAAAATGCCTTCGGCATTTCAATATTCGATACATGCCAAATACAAACAAGTACAATAAAAAAAAAAGAAATCATACATAATATCTCTTCACCGCATAAGAATTGATAGCCATTTCTACACATTTGTCTTCTACATCTGTCAAATACAATGCACCATTGGACAACACTCTAGTCACAACGAACGGCCCCTGCCAATTTGGGGCGAATTTTCCTTTTGCTTCAACTTGATGAGGAAGAATGTGTTTCAATACTAACTGCCCCACTTCAAACTTTCGTGAACGTACCTTCTTGTTGCATGCTCTTGTCATTCTTTGTTGATACAACAACACACTGCTGGCAGTCTCTTCTCATCGATCAAACTCAATTGTCCTAAGCGGGTTTTGACCCACTCCTCATCATCAATCTCAGCCTCCGCGACAATTCGAAGGGATGGAATTTCCACTTCTGCGGGTATCACTGCTTCAGTGCCATACACCAACGAATAAGGAGTCGCCCCTACTGAAGTACGGACAGTAGTGCGATAACCTAGAAATGCAAATGGAAACTTTTCATGCCACTGCCTAGAACCTTCCACCATTTTTCGAAGTATCTTCTTTATATTCTTGTTGGCCGCCTCAACTGCTCTGTTTGCCTTAGGGCGGTATGGGGTAGAATTGCGATGTGTAATCTTGAACTGCTAACATACCTCTTTCATCAGATGACTATTGAGATTAGCCCCATTGTCTGTAATGATCACCTTCAATATCCCAAACCGGCAAATGATATTTGAATGCACAAAATCAACCACCGCCTTCTTGGTTACAGACTTGAATGTTTTAGCCTCTACCCACTTGGGGAAATAATCGATGGCCACCAGAATAAACCTATGCACGTTGGACGCTGCTGGTTCGATTGGTCCAATGACATCCATTCCCCAAGCAACAAAAGGCCATGGTGCAGACATTGTATGTAATTCAGATGGTGGAGAATGAATCAAATCTTCATGCACTTGGCACTGATGACATTTACGCACGAAACTGAAACAATCTCGCTCCATAGTGAGCCAATAATAACCTGCCCAAAGAATCTTCTTTGCCAGCACATACCCACTCATGTGCGGTCCACAGACTCCAGAATGTACTTCGGTCATGATAGTCGCGGCCTGTCTGGCATCTACACATCTTAATAACCCGAGATCCGGAGTTCTTTTTTACAAAACGCCTCCACTGAAGAAAAATCCATTTGTCAAGCGACGAATTGTTCTCTTTTGATCACTTGTGGCTTGTGTCGGATATACTCCCCTTCGGATGTATTCCTTGATATCATGAAACCAAGGTTCGCCATCGAGTTCTTCTTCTACCAAGTTACAATAAGCATGTTGATCGCGAACCTGAATATGCAACGGGTCTACATAAGCCTTATCTAGATGATGTAACATTGATGCCAGAGTAGCCAAAGCATCGGCGACCTCATTGTGGATCCTCGGAATATGCCTGACCTCTATCGATTGAAACTATTGGCAGAGATCATGCAAGCATTGCCGGTACGGTATGAGTTTTAAATCCCGTGTTTCCCATTCTCCTTGAATCTGGTGTACTAGAAGGTCCGAGTCACCCAAGACCAAGACTTCTTGGACACCCATGTCCACAACCATCCTCAATACCAAAATGCATGCCTCGTATTCCACCATGTTGTTATTACAGTAGAACCGAAGTTGTGTTGTAACAAGGTAATGATGCCCTGTTTCAGAAACAAGTACCGCTCCTATTCCAACACCTCTCATGTTAGCAGCACCATCAAAGTAAAGCTTCCATCCTGGTGTTTCAATCTGTTCCAACTCATCAATGTGCATTAGCTCTTCATCAGGGAAGTAAGTCTTCAAAGGTTCGTATTTTTCATCCATAGGATTCTCAGCCAAATGGTCGGCCAATGCTTGTGCTTTTATTGCGGTCCTAGTCACATAGATAATGTCAAATTCTGTGAGCAAGATCTTCCACTTTGCGAGCCTTCCCGTGGGCATAGGCTTCTGGAAGATATACTTCAACGGATCCAAGCGAGAGATGAGTTAAGTAGTATAAAAGGACAGATAATGTTTCAGCTTCTGGGCTACCCAAGTTAGGGCGCAACACGTCCTCTCAAGCTGAGTGTACTTAACCTCGTAAGATGTGAACTTCTTGCTGAGATAATATATGGCCTGCTCCTTCCTTCCAGTGATGTCATGATGTCCCAACACACATCCAAATGAATTGTCCAAGACTGTCAAATACAGAATCAAAGGTCTCCCTGGTTCTGGCGGGCCAACACAGGTGGGTTTGACAAGTACCCCTTTATCTTATCAAATGCTTCCTAACATTCATCTGTCCACTTGAATGTAGCATCTTTCTTTAACAATTTGAAGATGGGCTCACAAGTTTTCGTGAGCTGAGCAATAAACCTGTTGATGTAATTCAATCTCCCCAACAGGCTCATCACCTCAGTCTTGTTCTTTGGGGGTGGCAGTTCCTGGATAGCTTTGATCTTTGACGGGTCTAATTTAATACCTCGGCGGTTGACTATGAATCCCAAAAACTTTCCAGATGGAACACCGAATGCCCATTTTGAAGGATTGAGATTGTACCCGCGAAGCCTTTGGAAAAACTTTCTCAGATCTCTAATATGGTCAGACTGCTTCCTAGACTTTGCAATCACATCATCCACATAAACCTCGATCTCCCTGTGTATCATGTCGTGGAATATGGTCGTCATTGCCTTCATGTAGGTTGCCCCGACATTTTTCAAACCAAATGGCATGACCCGATAGCAGTACGTTCACCATGGCGTGATAAATGTTGTCTTTTCCGCGTCCTCCTCATCCATTAAGATCTAGAGGTAGCCCGCATAACAATCCACAAAAGAACCAACCTCATGTTTGGCACAATTATCAATCAATATATGGATATTCGGCAGTGGGAAATTATCCTTGGGACTCACCTTGTTGAGGTCTCGATAATCAACACATACCCTGGTTTGCCATCCTTCTTGGGCACAGGCACTACATTGGCTAACCAAGTGGATACCGAGTGACCCGAATGACTTTGGCCTCAAACTGTTTGGTGACCTCTTCCTTGATTTTCACACTCATATCAGTTTTAAATTTCCTCAGCTTCTGCTTGATAGGGGGAATGCCGGATTAGTGGGCAATTTGTGAACCACCAAACCAGTGCTTAGACCTGGCATGTCATCATAGGACCATGCAAAAACATCTTTATACTCGAACAGTGTTTTAATTATCTCCTCTTTGAGTTATGGTTAAAGATGGACACTTATTTTAGTTTCCCGAACATTATCTTGGTCCCCTAAATTGATTGCTTCTGTATCACTCAGGTTAGGCTTGGGTTTTTCTTTAAAATGACTTAATTCTTTACTATTCTCTTCAAAGGCTTCATCCTCGTCATATTCTGATTCAACATCACATTCTATTTCTTGAATTACTATTTCAGAATTAGATTGGCTTTTAAGACTGGGCCGGAGATTCCGCATGCATGTCATATCATTGAATCCAGCATAAAAAGAACTGTACAAGGAAAAAAAGGAAAACAAAATAAAACTATCAGGAAGAGGGGAAAAGAGAAATTGCACTTCATTAAAATTAAAGATAACAGAGTTTATACATCCAAACGGACGGAACATAGAATCTGAATTACAATCCTGGAATAATCCAGATAAATTGAAAGAAAATCAAAGCAAACTACCAAAACTCCCTCCTGGTGGGGAGAGGAGTAGCTTCCCAATTGTTAATCTTTGCACCGGGCCCAACAAATTGCACATCCACCTTGCTATAACCCTCTCTATCTTCCAACAAGTTCACATCGGCGAATATCCTCTCGAACCTTTCAATCAAATCTCCATCCACATCAACCACCGAACTGGTAACCGTCGTCACTGGGCTCTTTCTGGTACCGATCCTGAAAAATGATCGGGAAAGATGCGGGACTGGCTTTGGAAGGGCCCATGCTCTCTGTTTCATTTTTCTGGCTCTTCTCACGTCTGTGACTGTGGGCTTGAACCCCAGACCAAATGTATCCAAGTTTTTAGGAAGAGAAACCGGTTGTACGATACCTTGTAGAGATGCACCCAAACTCTTGCTCGGTACAAAACCATTTTTCAACATTTCAACGGCTACCATGACTGATGCAGAAGCTACCCTTAGAGTCGGCACGCATTTCCCTTTAGGAATTTTCTCTTCCGATACCGTGTCAAAAACCTGATAAACTCATGGCCCCTTGTCGTCTTCAAACTCTACGAACGGAACAATGGCGTCACTGGGAACACACAAATTATCTTTGTCATGTACAACAATTTCCTATTTATCCCATTCAAACTTAACCATTTGATGCAGAGTGGACGGGACCGCTTTGGAAGCATAAATCCAAGGTCTAACTAACAACAGATTGTAAGAAACAGCCATATCGAGCACCTGGAATTCCATAGTAAATTCAACTGGCCCTATTGTAAGCTCGAGCACTATATCCCCGACCGAATCATTCCCTCCACCGTCAAATCCCCAAACGCAGATACTGTTTTTGTGAATTCTTTCATCATCCACCTTCAACTTGTTCAGAGTGGAAAGAGGGCAAATATTTGCACTGGAACCGTTGTTAACAAGTACCCGAGTAACCACGGAATCTTCATATTTCACCTTCAAATAGAGGGCTCTATTTTGCTCGGTACCCTCCACGGGCAACTCATCATCAGAAAAAGTGACTCTGTTTACCTCAAATATCTTGTTAGCTATCTTTTCCAAGTGGTTTACTGAGATTTTTTCAGGAACGTGGGCTTCGTTCAAGATCTTCATCAAATCCCGATGGTGCTCGTCTGAATGTATCAATAATGACAAGAGCGAGATCTGAGCCGGTGTATTCCTTAACTGATCTACAATGGAATAGTCCTGTACTTTCATCTTTCTCAGAAATTCTTCTGCTTCTTCCTCAGCCACCGCTTTCTTCACCAACACTAGGTTATCTTTTGAGGTTTTATATTTTCTAAACTCTTCGGGAGCAAAGCATCTCCCCGATCGAGTCAAACCATGGGTCTCACACACTTCTTCTTTAACCTCTTTCCCCTTGTAAGTCACTATCACTCGTTCATAATTCCATGGGACTGCCCTGCTGCTAATTATCGGTAATTAAGTTACTGGTTTGATAACGACAGGATCTGTGCGAGCGCCCTTCACAATTACCACAGGCTTGTTCGTCACTCCTGGCACAACCACTTTTGCTCTTTCATGTTTTCCTGCAACGTCACTTGAGGACCCCTTCTTGACCTCCACGGATGGTTCGTTATTTGCCTCGTTCAACTTGATCACAGACTTCTCACATGTTGGCCTTTCAAATGGCTTGGCTTCACTAGCCCGAATCATCATGACGGTTTGCGAGGGCTTCTTAGGCTCCCCTCCCTTATGCACTATCTCAATCATATTAGTCTCATGATGGGCCGGCAATGGGTTCTGGTTGATGTTGGGTGCCTCTGGGGCTTGGACCTCAATCCGATTAGTATCAATGAGCTCTTGAATAGTTATTTTCAACTTCCAGCATTTCTCTGTGTCGTGACCCGGGGTCCCTGAACAATACTCACAACTCACCGAGCGGTCAAGATTTCTGGGAGAGGGATTCGGCAGTATAGCCTCAATCGGATTCAACATACCCAACTGTCTCAGTCGATGGAATAGACTAGCATATAATTCTCCCAAAGGAGTGAAGGTCTTCTGTTTCTGCAACCTTTCATTCTTAAAGGCTTGATTTGGCCGGAAACCTGTTTCAGGGGGATTTTTGTAGGCTCTCGGGGGTGGATAGGCATTTTGTGGAGCTAAGTATGGACTTTATGGGGTCGGCGCACGCCATTGTGCATGAGCGGGAGGTTGGGTATAGGTTTGTGCGTGATAGACGGAAATATGGGGATCGGGCGGTGGGTAGTAGTGTTGTGGTGGACTATATGGAGTGTGGGGGTAAGTTTGGTGGTAGGGTTGAGGTGAGTTGTAGTAACGTGGAATGTTCCTGGATCCAACCCAAGCTCCCGACTCAATTATCGCAACGTCCTCTTTCTTCTTCATCCCGAGTACACCTCCAGTACCGTTTTGAAAGGCCTGGGTGATCGTTTTGATTGTTGAATAACTCATGATCTTGTTGGACTTGAGTCCCTCCTCAACCATGCCTCCCATTTTTACAACTTCATTAAAGGACTTGCCTACTGCTGACACCAAGTGACCAAAATAAGTGGGTTCCAATGCCTGCAAGAAATAATCAACCATCTCACTTTCTTTCATCAGAGGGTCAACCCTCACTGCTTGCTCTCTCCAACGGAATCCATATTCCTTAAAGCTCTCACCAGGCTTTTTCTCAATCTTTGTCAATGACAGATGGTCTGGGATAATTTCGAGGTTGTACTGAAAATGGCAGGCAAAGGCTTGGGTCAAATCGTCTCATGTGTACCACCTACTGTGATCTTATCTGGTATACCATTCTAATGCCGATCCACTAAGACTTTGGCTAAAATATGCCATCAGCAATTCATCTCTTCCACCTGCTCCTCTCATCTTGCTACAAAATCCTCTTAAGTGTGCTACTGGGTCAGCCCGTCGTACAGATAAAACTTGGGCATTTTGAACCCTGCTGGTAACTGAACATCTGGGAATAGACATAAATCCTTATAGGCCACACTTACTTGACCTCTCAACCCCCTCATATCTCGGAACGATTGTTCTAAGCTTTTGACTTTTTTGATCATCTCTTCATGCTCGGGATTTTTGGGTGGCTTCTCGGTCTCTGCCGGGAGATCAAGATGAGGGGTGTAAGAATATGGTTTTGGAACTTTGAAGGTGGGTTCAGGGGGATAGTACTGGTTGTCATGAGTTTGGAACTGAGGTTCACTGGAAGATCGGTGTAATGTAGCAGGTGGAGGTGCCACAAAAACAGGTGTAATTGGTGGGGGAGGGTATGGGACTTGTTTGGGTGGTGGAGCTTGAGAAGTATGGAAAGTGGTGCCATAGCATTGTTGGTAGAGGGAAAAGGCTAGAGATGAGTTCACGGTGGGAGGTTCCGGAGGTTGGGCTGATGGTGGGATATAAGCAGGGTTGGCGGGATAAACTGGTGGTGGATGGCCCTTTGCCCAGGCTTGGTACATTTCAGCCATCTACTACTTTAACTTATACATCTCTTCCTTCATTGCATTAACATCCAGCTCTTCCACCTCTTTTGACGGGTCAACAATACTTGTCTCCGGTTCTTGGTTGGCTATATTCAGCCTGTCTTTTGATCGGGTGTTGTATGAGTGAGTTTCCAGAATGCCAATCCACTAACCATCTGCCTGGACTCAATACATCAACAACAACCTTGTTAGTGGTTAGGGTTTTAACAAATTGGTAATCACACATTTGGGGAATAAATGCACCTAAGCAGTTAACCGTTTCTATCATGCATTTGATTGGTTGCTTGCTCATCCCGGCCTTTCTTTCTTTTCTTCTTTTCTCTCTCTTTTTTTTTCATTCTGGCCTTTGCTCTTCTTTGTTTTTATCCTCTCATTTCCCTCTTGTTCTGCCATTGCTTCTTTCTCTTATTTTTCCTTTCTTTTCTTTCTTTTTCTCTCTTGTTTTTCCTCTCTTTTTTTTCTTTTGATTATGGTCGAATCCTATAAAGACTGCCTACGTATCATGACCCCGCATGAATCAGACCGAGCGTAGTTCTGGGAGATAAGTACCAAAGTAAAAAAACAATTTTTGGGATTTTCAATTTCATAAAAAACAAACGCTTTGATTACAAAGACTCAACACTGACGGATTCCAAAAGAAACTAACAGACGCTGATGAAAAGATGAAATACAGACTCCAAAACAAACTATCATACTCTGACAAAAGAAAATACAGACTCGAACCCAATTGACAGACTCCAGCAAAAGAAAATACAAACTCAACACAACTGACAGACTCTAACGGAAAGGAAATGCAGACTCAAATGAAAAATCATGAATACATTAATGCTCCTGGTGCTCGCGAGACATCATTCGATCTCGCCGCGGGCCTATATGCAAGATCCCTTTGAAATCGGTCCAAGTCATTCATTATCTGCTTAACGAATGTCATCACCGCTACGAAGAAGGTAGTGCGAGTCATATCCTCATAGATTTGGCACTTCATAACTATGTAATTGGCGATGTTTTTGATTCTCTCTCTTATGACACCTTTTTCTTGTAACAAATGCCCAATCTGCTGGGCCTTGGCCCCCAAAGTTTGCTCGGCCACTTGATTTTGCTCCTGAAGTTGTTGCAGATCTATTTCTAATTGCGCCAATGCCATATAACAATGTTCTCTTTCAACCTTGAAGTCTTTCGCCTATTTCATCATTTTGTTTTCCGTGGCGATGACCCTTTTCTTTAATCCCGCGACCTCATCATTGTACTTTTATTTCAACTGCTTAACCAGGCGTGCTCGTTCATCTGCATTTTTAGCCAACTGTTTTCGAGCCTTGGCTAGTTCACCTTCTGTTTTGTTCAAATCAAAACTATAGTCACTCACTTTCTACCTCAAGTTAGCTATGAGTTTCTCATCTTTGGCACTTCGGGCTGGGTTTTCTTCCACTATTTTCATTTTCTGAATCTGGGCTCGAAGGGCCTCATTTTCTATGGCTAGCTTTTCTTGTCTCCTTCGTCCGCCGCGTCTTGCAAACTATTTTCAAACTGAAGGTCCCTGACTTGTTTCTCCAATTTGCTTATGGTAGCCCTGTACTCATTTTCTTTGGCCAACTAGTCCCATTGCACTTGTGCTCCATCAGTGAACTATTGGACGTGGGGTCTTTTTGCGGGCCTTTCGAGCTTATGTTGAACCCGGGACCTTTTACCATACCAAGCAGTATAATTAGACTCTACCTCGCCTCTAGATAGATCTCGTACTTGAGTATTAGGCCCTAAGAATCTGCACTGATGCCAAATCCGACGCACTCTTTATTCTGGGAAGGCAGCTTTTGGCTCTAACTCAATAGCCTGCCAACTCAAATCTTCATCATGTGGGATGGTCTGGTATCGGCCTAACTGACGTAGTACTCTGTGCGTAGCATAAGGCTGGATATTCCGAAGACCCATTAACAGCAGAAAGCATTCCTCAGCCGACATGTAGATTACCTCACCGACCGAGAGCCACCTGAATGTCCATTCGATCTTATTTGCAGTCAAAGATCTCAAATGAGCATGCCATGCTTCCGTACCGTCCGGGAATTCATAACCCTCTACCCGCTTTTCTTGTTTTTCGATGCATTCAAGGCCAGTCATACCACAATTAAAGTATCTGGGACGGTGGCAAAGGTGTTCCTCCATCCATAGTTGTAATAGCATATTGCACCCTTCAAAGAACTTCCCTCCATCTCGACAATGGGTCAGTGCTCGGTAAATTTCCGCCAAGATCAGCGGCACTATAGTCCCATTTGCCTTTTTCATCATAAAATTGGCTATCCCTACAAGTCCCAACTCTATGTTCCCGTCTTTTCTAGAGCAAACCAAAATACCCAGGAACGCTGCTATGAAAGCTAATCCTCTCCGAGCTTCCCACTTGTCTTGGTTTCCCACGTGAGTAAGACCGGTATCTGGCATTTCGAAGCCACGGGGATTCCCATAACGTCGATACAGAAAGTAGAAGGTACAGAATCCTTTGGCCAAATTTCCGTCTCGGATGTCACGACTGATGCTTACCAAGTCCCAAAATTTATGAGGGGTTACTGTTCTCGGTGCCACCGGGTATTGACTTCTAAGATTCCCTTCGAAAGCGGCATAGCCTGCAATCTCCTCCAATGTAGGAGTTAACTCGAAATCAGCAAAGTGAAATATATTATGTGTTGGGTCCCAAAATGGTATCAAGGCCTCAATCACGTCTTTTCTTGGCTTAACCTTCAAGAGCCCGATAAGACCACCCAATGCTTTTGTCACAGCTTTTCTGCTATATTCTCCTAAATCATGCCACCACATATGTAGCTCCAAAGGGATCTCTTCACGGACTGAGAAAGGTTCATTTTGAATTGTGCTCATCCTGCACATTTATTAAGGTGATTTTAATTAAAAGGAAACTATGACTCGTTTTGACTCAAGAAAAATGACCGTCGTTTTTCCAAAACCTCCACACAAATATCCGGTTTTGCCAATACGGCCTTTCAGCACTTCGAAAACGAAGATTTTAAGGCTGTGTCGGCTAACCAGCCAAAATCATTAAAAGTGATTAAAAGTGGTTGTTCTTGCAAAAACAGCCTTCCGGCGCCCTTTTAGGGACATTTGGCTAATTCTAACAAGAATGACATCACCCTAATTATTTTCAAATTAAAGTAAAATTTTTGTTCTTTTGTGTTATTTTTGCAAAAGGGAAGTTGGACCCGATGGGGGTTGCCTATGTATCTCACACTCTGTGAGAATCAAACTGGTGTAGTTCTGGAAAAATTTTAAGAACCCAACTTCTTTTTTCTTTTCCCAAAAACAAAAAGATATTTTTTCCTATTTTTCTTTAAAATTCACAAAATTCCCCTATTTTTCAAAATTTCGGCAGAGTTTCGGTATACTTTTAGGGACAGTGGTTTTCACCGCAGGTAATTACCTCACACTGCTATTTTCTTTTCCAAATTCTCTCCCTTTTTATTCAAAAGCTGGTCAGCATGCAAATCCAAAGCAAATAAATGCACAAGTAGCAAGTAAGATGCATCAGGATGGTCTTTTTTATTTCGGGTGCACCTGTCCTAGACAGACCCAACCCCTGTGTTGAGTCTCCAAAGTCAAAATGCACATGATGCAAACAAACTTTCCTACTAGGGATCCGGCATGAGGTCTTGTTATACTAGGTTTAAATCCTGGGGTTTATTGTTTTAGACCTGGCTTACCCGAGCTCGAGCCGAGAGGGGGCAGCGTACTGGGAATACAAGAGCTTCGCCGGCTTTGCAACTTGCCCGAACCTTATTCTAAATTTAGAATATGACTCTAACAGAAAATAAGTCACACGAAGTGCACACTTCTTCATGATTTAGAAGACTCATAGAGAAGAGGGATTTCGCAACAATTTATATACAGTTCACGGAATATCAAAGCGGTAAAAGCAATAAATTAGCACATTAGGCCCAAATCATGTAATAAAATCAGACAATGGATAAAGCCAACGATAACAATTATTCTAAGCTCGAATTCTTGAACCCTGAACCAGAGATTCTGGGTTCGTTCCCCAGCAGAGTCGCTAGAGCTGTCACACCTCCTATTTCACCTACACCCCCCGTGAAGGGTATAAGGGAGTTTTTCCAATTAAAGGACAATCGAAACGGGATTTACATTAAGAAATTCAGAGTCTCCACTTGGGATATTTATGGTGTCCCAAGTCACCGGTTGAATCCCGGATCGAGGAAAATATGACGTTGTTTAATAGTCCGCAAACCAGAAATCCGAGTAAGGAATTCTGTTAACCCGGGAGAAGGTGTTAGGCATTCCCGAGTTTCATGGTTCTAGTACGGTCACTTAACTGTTATATTCGGCTTAATTATCTGATCTTAAACAATTACGAACTTATGTGTGAATTTTTACTTTTAACCGCTTTATTCAATTTTAAAAGAAGATTGAACGTCATTTAAAACATGTCTTTGGATCGTGCCACATGAAATGCACCCGCGATCCTAAACATATTTTATTCAACGTTTTAAGATTTAGATTTGGGTCACATGAAATGCACACCCGAGTTTAAGAAGGTAAAATTATTAAACTAACGCGCCTAAAGCAATTTCGCGTGGCAACTATGTGAGGGCCACGGGACTTCACTAAGTGGCACGCCTCGGATTCTAAGGATTGAAACAAAATTAATTAAGCGATGGTCGTGCAATTTGTCATTTTGTTTGGCACGGCGCACCTCGAATCTAATTAAAAGAACGTGACTAGTTGATTAATAGACGTGGAGGATTTCTACTTATGTTATGCCAAAGCTTAAGTTGAAATTTAATAATCAATAGGATAGCAAATGACAACCCATGTTTGATTGGGTAAAAGCCTAGGCTGGTCATAAGCCAAAGGCTGGCTGGCTGTGGCTACAGGCCGGCATGAGAAACAACTGGGCTCAACATTGAAGCCCAGCTTGGCAATCAGATCGCTGAAGGGAAAAATAATCACCATTGGGCCAATAATGGCAGCCCAATACACGATTCGGCACTAAAGTTTGAAGCAAATTATATCATTCAAAAAATCTGGAATTGAACGAAGTTTGAAGCAAATTATTCACCAATTAACAATAAAACTCAAAGGCCCCCAACTCGTATTAAATTCTGATTCAAATATTGAACACTTAAAACAGACCATACGACATCAAAACTTGGCCAAGCAAACTAAATATAAAGAGTTAAACCAAATCTGAAAATTCCGAGTCGAAAATCAGACTCAAATCCCATTCGAAAGTTTTTTAAGATTCAAGGTTTACATGAGGAAAATGACAACTCTAAAACCCTTGTATTGTATTTCAAGCGATATAGGAGTAAATCTAAAATAAGCAGTGGGAAATGAGCCTAAATCAAGCTTGCTAAACCAGCAGCATAAAGAATCTGAACTTAGAATTTACCAAAGTTATTAAACACACCTCCAAATCAGCTAGCCTTAACTAATTAAACTAGGAATCATAGTCCTTAATTAATACATATTCTACCAAGTCCAAAACACTCTCGAATCAGTTATATTCACACAAGGTCCAAATCCAGCACTTAAAACCAAATGTATATCAGGAAATGGATCATTCACAATAAGCTAGACTAGAACATGAATAAGAATATGGCAAAATCAAACAGTAACCAACAACAAGGACTAATGTTTTTCATTCAACTTCAGCTTAGTTTACAAATCTTTATACGAAACTCAAACAGGCTTCATTTCCAACCATGGTTTTAGAAGAGTACCTGGTGCAGTTAGAGCAAAGAAAAGACGAAGAAATCAGTAGAGCATCAGCAAGAAGTCAGCAGCAGAAATCAGCTCAAACCAAGCTTGATTGCCCAAGTTTAAAACTCAAAGACAACCCCGGGAACTTTTAAAATAACCTCATATGCTAACCACAGGAATGCTTAAACCATTTTCAACTCAATGTAAACCAGAGATTTTGATTCAGAACTGGAAAAACTTCAAAATCACCAAATGAATTTCAATGGAACAGTAGTTTTATCTCTCTTTTAGCCGTTTCATTTTCTGTATTTTTAGCCCTTTTTCTTTTAAAATCCCCCTCGAGATCTAAGTAACAATGCCTTTATAGGCAAGCTACTAGGGCAGCCTTAAAGAGTTCAAAATTGCATTTAAAAACCTTCTGAAATTTTCATTTTTTCTTAGGAGTCCTTAATGTACAATCTAGAAATTCAGAATAACCCCAACCCCAGCTTCCTAAAAGCTTCCCTAGTCAGTTACACCAAGATTCCCTATGTCTTTTACCCAAACTAACCCTTAATTGCCCTATTTTTACCCCTGAACCCAAATCAGATATGGGTCAATCTTGACCCAAAACTTAAAAGGCTTTTGCAGTGGGGTCGAGAATGGCCTCAAGGCCCAAACAAAATCATAAGCTCATTTTAATGAATCAATAATCACTTGGGAGATTTTAAAACTAAAATTCTAGCTAAATGACTGATTTCTCTTTTTAGGCTAACTAATGAACTATAATTAAACTATATTACCTAATCAACCACAGCTAATTATACAATTAGAAGAATCAGAAATTGTGACCTAAATAAAGCTAAACAGTCAACATACATAAATCAAACAAAACTGACGACAAATTTGAAAAGAAAATTGGAGAACACACAGAATAAATACGAACACCAAAATGAAAACCTAGGTTTAAAACTTTTATCAACTTTTAGTCAGAATAAAAATTAATTAAAGAAAAAGGAGAAGAAAAGAAGAGAAAAATGGTGAAGTGACAGAAATGGACAGAAAAAATAAAGAAGCTTACCGACTAAACTCGACACCAACACTGGATTTTCAATTTATCCCAAAATAATGTTAATAGCTTGTTCTTTATCAAGAACCAGCGACCATCATTGTTTCGTGACAAATCGGCCTTGAACACTTAGGAAAATCGGGGAAACAGCCCTTGCATGCACAGAATCTGATTTTGGCTTTTTAGGGTTTCACGCTTCAAATCAAGATTCGACGGGTTCTGGAAAGATTCGAGGGAAACGAGTACCGGATTTGGTATGAGGGAGTCATGGGGGTGTTGTGGTGTTGATTTTGATGGGGATTCGAGTGGTCTATGGAGTCGCCGCCAGGCTCGAAGCAGTGGGGAAAGGGGGTAGCGGGTTAGGGTTCTTGCTGAGAGTCTCAGGATGGGGGGGTTTAACGAAATGAAATGAGGGGGGTAGGGTAGTATTTGGACATATAAATATCCTTACCTCCCCAGTTCTGATACGTCCGATCAGACCCGTTCAACGTTCTAGATGAAGGGAACTGGAATCGTCGTTTGGTTGAGTGGGGGGAACCAGACCGGGTCAGGGCGTGGGTTTGGGCTGGGTTTCGGGTAGTTTGGACGGGGTTCACATTGGAAGATTTGGGCCTGGGAGTTTAGTTTGAAAACTGGCCCAACCCTTTTCATTTTTTATTCAAAACAAATTTAATTCAAAACTCTTTTTCCTTTTTCCTTTTTTCCTTTTTTTCGAAATTTAATTAAAATCAAAATTAATTCCTAGAACTAAAAAAACCTAATTAAACCTAAAATGATAATTAACACAATTAATTAAAAATAAATTAACAAAAGAAAGCTACTCAAAATCAAAGCTAAAATTAAAAGTGCAAATTAAACTAATTTTGTGATTTTTCCATTTTATGCAACAATTAGTTTTCTAATTAATCCTAAAATGTAAAATTAACCCTAAATGCAAACGCAACGTATTTTTGTATTTTTCACTAGTTAAAACGCACAAATAAAATGCGAATAATTAACAGCAAATGCCACAAAAATCCACAAAATTGCAAACACTGAAAGAAATTATTTTGTTTTGAATTTGTTGGAATAATTCATATAGGGCAAAAATCACGTGCTCACATATGTCATAGCCTAATGTGCCAGCATCAACCATGTCAATGAGTATCTCAGAGCGACTCAGTTTCTTCCTGAACTACTCCTAAAAAAATTAAAATAAAGTACCTGGTTCGAGCTACACCCTTGGAAAAGAACCGGCGCCCAAAGAAAAACCAAGGGATACTATCTAACTATCCTAAAAAAATCTTTTTGGTGTTTTTAATCAGACTTTATCCCTCAAGAAAATTGTCCAAAAGATCCATCGTCGGGAAAAGTCTGAACTTTTTCTAAAAAAATTTCAATTTTCATTTTTTTTACCTAGACTATGTCAACTATGTCTACATAAAAACTAAATAAAAAAATAGTTTTATACAATTACCCTTCAGAAATTAGTTTTTCCACCCCACACTTATATTATGCATAGTATTCGATGCATGATCATAGAGAAAAATATTAAAACAAGGGTGAGAAATACTCCCTGAGGCCTTCTCGGGCCTAGCTCGGACATGATCCTCAATATTAAGGGTCGGGACGACCCCACACTTAAGCTCAAACATGCTCCTCAACTTCAACTTCGGGTACTCAGACTTCCCCCACTCTGTAAAACAAAAACAACACGAAACTTGACACTATATAAAAAATAAAAAATAAAAAAAATTAAAATACAGGCTGGGTTGCCTCCCAACAAGCGCTTGATTTAACGTCGCAGCACGACACCATCAGTTTCACCACTTTTCCTTCCACTTTGAAGATATGAATTGCGCCCCCAATTTTGCATCAATTTTTCTGTCATGTTCCTGGGGCGGTGGTGTAAAAATAAATGAATCAAGCAATAGGTATCGCATCTTGCACTTCTTGGCCTTTAAGTGAGGAATATCATTTTGTCTCCTTGGTGTGGCAAATTTCAGAATATAAACACTTTGTTCCTCATCCATTGACTCCTCCATATGCTCGACTGGACCAATTCCCATGTCACCAACCAAACACAATATTGAAAAGTGTTTAGAATGAGGTCCAATACGCTCCAACTCCAAAATCGCATCATTTTTGACATCCTCAATTTTGCACTATTCGTCAACCTTGGCATCATTAATAATATTTTGGTTGAATAGCTGGAATTCCTCTTTTCGCTCCACAAGCTGGCCAATATCCACAAAAATTGGTTGTAGGGCATCAGATGCCTCAACCTTTTTATTCAATTTAGCCTGTATGTCATGGACATCTGAGCCAAATTGGTCTATCTCTTGCCTGAGCTCAGTTCTTCCTTCTATCAGTTGTTCTGTCATATTTGAAAGACCATCACGGAGAAACTCCTGAGATTTTATCAGTTGAGCTTGTTCCTCTAGCCAAGATTGGCTCACTATATCTGCTTCTTCAAAATAATCTTCTTATGGGAACTCGCTCTCTTCATCGAATTGAGGTTCTTCTTGGAAATTGGCCATTAATTCGTCCATTCTAGCCTGGAGTCTTTTGATCATTAAGGCATCAAGACTTTGTTGCTCGACTATTTACCTCATCATGTTCTGTTGCTCGATTATTTGCCTTATCATGTCCATAGTACGAGCCATGCTTTTCATATCCTCCGCTTCATTGCTCCTATCAAACTCATAAACATTATTAGAAACATTATAATAAGAACTCTGAGAAGGATAAAAATAATTAGGACAACCGTCCTAATGTCCACCTTGACAACCACACATATTACAAAAATTCCACACGTCAGATTGAGATGCACAATTTTTCTCTAAGTGTGGTCCTCCACAATATGGACAAAGATCACCATAATAAGAATAACCAATATTCGACCAATTATCATTCCAAGATACCATGTCAACAAAGATAATAAAATATAACTAAGTTAAAAATAAAATAAAATAAAATAAAAACTTGAATAGGCAAAAAGTAAAAATCCAATCTAGTAGAATAGTTAATTTCTAAGTCCCCCGCAACGGCGCCAAAAACTTGTTGCTCCCAAATGCACACGCAAGTATACGTGGTCGACAAGTAATATAGGATTGTAAGTCCAGATATCGTACCCACAGGGACTTGTGATTAACTATCAACTAAATTAAACCAAACAATTAATCTATTCAAGCGAACCCTAACGTATGAATATTTAACAACAATTAATCTAGAGTAACAAACTAAGAGATTAGAGAAAACAACGACAAGCTTAAAGACGAATTCAATGGGAGAGAATATTCTAGAGCTATGGGTTAGCTAACAATCTCGTTGAGTTTTTCACCTAAATTGTCTAATTAATTTATCTGGTTTATTGGTTGACAGGGTTAATATTGCTCGTTGTATTCTCCCGAAGTACAACTCGCATATTCAAGCTAACATAACGCCTATATTCCTATGGAATTAGAATTAACAAGAACGCATTAATAATTCCTGTATAGTAACCAAGCAAGGGGATTAGGCATATTCCTATCCTAACCGCAAATCCGCTCCCCTAAGAGTTAAGATCTTGCTCTACTCAATCTTATATGCAATCTAGAATTCTCTCTCCTAAGTTCAATCCTAGATTCGTAGATAGTATTTCAATTAGTGATCAAGCAATCAAATAATTACGCACAAGATTGAATAAATAAACCAATATGATAAAATAATAAGAAATATTCAAACTTCAAACTACAACGTTCATGTAGCACCCAAAACTCTAGAACTAATGAACTATGAAATTAAAGGAAGAGAAGAGAAGAAAAACTAGTTAGAAGCCTCCTCCAAGCGTGGTGTGTGTTCCTCCACGTGAATTCCCCTCCAAAATATGTTGGATATTTCCAAAGTGGTGTCTTCTCCTTCAAAATAGGCTTAGTTTTTCTTTTATACGTGTTGGATAGGTCTAGGGCCAAATAAACTGTGTCCCGGGCAAAATAGGACAAAAATCACGTCAACAGCACCCAGCCCGGTGCCAGGCGCCCACCAGGGCGCTACTCAATTTTCAGCTTCTGTTTCCAGCGCCACAGGTGGCGCCAGGCGCTGCGTGTGGCGCCCAAATGCACATTTTCCCGGTTTTGTTCGTTTTGGCTCAAATCTTGCGCATTTCGCCCTCAATTGCTCCCGAATCATTCCTACAAGTAAAAACACTTCAAATTAATATAAATTATAACATTTAACATCCTAAATTCACGAAACAAAAGTCAAATATAAGGCGATATACATAGAAATATATATACTTTAAGCTAAACATCAACCATTCTCCCAGCCCAACTTACAACCTGCGCAAGCTCGTTGTTACAAAACCTTGGAATGTAATTTGGTCAGATTGTAGCTGTGTTTTCCAGTAGTTCATTGACGAGTTTCCCAAAGGACACATATGAGGATCCACCTTCCATAATGCTGGCCCTGCTCTTCTCTTTCATCTCTTTTGCCTTGTCTCTCACTTGCGTGTTAATTTCCCATCAATTCCCTTATCGCTTTTTCTATGATTTGTGCAGTTATGGGCGGATCATCTTTACTCCTCCGCTCACAGTAATCCAAAGTAATCTCCACTGCAGTTCCTATTTCTTTCACTAACTGAAACGCATTTACCTGTTGTTCTGAGTGCAATGGCCATGTTGCTATAGGCACCCCACACCATATGCTTTCCAGTATAGAATTCCAGCCGCAGTGTGACACGAATCCCCCGATTGCTTCGTGGGACAACACTTTGAATTGTGGAACCCACCCCACCACTTTCCCTTTCTTCACTGTCCGCTCTAGAAATCCTTTCGGCAAGATTTCAAAATAATTCGTGTAGTCTCCGGGGAATTGGGCGTTTTTATCATTGCTGCTTTCTTCTGGGGGCTGACGTAAAGACCACAAGAACCGCGCGACAACCGTACGTTGTGTTCTAGAGCTAAAGCTATCTCTTTCACTTGCTTCACTGGTAAGCTTCCCTGGCTTCCAAAGCAAATCAGTACCACCGATTCCGGTGGCTGCTGATCCAGCCATTTTATTATTTCTGTCTCCTCTGACTCTAGCCGGGACGACTTTGACTGGTTCATAATGGGACCCACTGAATAGATGGAGGGTAGTAGTGGGATCTGTCCAGATCTTGATATGTTGTTCTTACAAGCATCCAAGGCGTGGGTTTCTAATTCAGTGTAAGTGTTGATGATAATGCCTTTGGCTTTTCTGTATCCACGAGCGAACTCAAGGAATCCGCTTACAAGCCACGTGTCACTGTCTACTAGAACCATTGGTAATACGCTGGGAGGAACAGGGTAGGCATAACTAGGAAATGACAACCAACTGTTGGCGTTCTTGAACTGAGAAACATCCGTATTTCACTCATCGTCAAGAATCTGGAAATGAAGCATCAATCCAAGGAAAGCAGCTGGCGAAGTGAAAAACACATAGCCCGGTATCCCAAACTCCTCAGCGACATCCATCAATGGGTGAGCGCATAACATGTGAACAACAAAACCCGCAACCTTAAGGCCAGCTCTGCGTTGACTTATCAAGAAGTCCCTGATTTGAGATTCCTGGCTTTGTACTAATCTGTAGAAGAAGTGTACTCGGGTTTTGGATGGGTTGGATCGGCAGCTGGTAAGTGGAAGAACCGAAGCCGATCAGAAGCATATGAAGCAGCTACAGAGTCAACGAAAGGGCCACTGACTGCGTCAATGTAATTGGTGTTGGAAAAAATTGGATGATCACGGAGAATAAAAGGTTTAGCTTGAGGCGTGTCAAAGACACTATCCTTAAGGATATTTTATCCACACCGTGATAAATAATATTAGGTGTATTCTCAGGATTCAACAAGCTCTTCTAGCATAACTAGGTGCAGAAACAACAAAGTTTTACGAGAAGAAAACCCAACACAAAAAAAAAGGGAAGAAATTTTTTTTAGCGTTTTTCACTCTACTACATGAACACAAGTTGATAGGTTTATATATAAACCAAAGACATAAATCTGAACGTTGAGAATCATTAAGAATTCAATGCCATGAATTCAATAAGAAAACTGATGCCTGAGAATTTGAAAACGTAAGGCAAGAGTTAATGCCATGAATTCAATAAGAAAACTGATGCCTAAGAATTTGAAAACGTGTGAATGGGCAAAGAATTAAAGAAATTAAGATACTGTTATAATTACTCTTTTCAAAAGTTGAAGAAAATTACTATCACACTTAATATTAGCAAACGGACAAACCTTTTGGTCAATTTCAAGATTACAAAAAATGTAACTGATTTCAATACCCATTCAATGTTCATAAGCATTGAGATATTAAAATATTAAAATATTAAAATATTAAAATATTTCATTCTTTTGAGATATTAAAAATATTATTTTTTTAACAATCCCCCACGTAGCTCAAAAGGATATCATAATGAAATAAAAAAAATTGGGTTTTCACAAATGAGCATAACGCGTCGCATCTGGTGTCTCTTGGACTATGAACCAGACCTAGATAAAATAAGATTAACTTACAGAACAATTGGTGAAGTTCAAAAATTCTATGAACCAAGAATTCTTTTGCAAGTTTAGTGTCTTATCTATCACATTATACCCCCACACACTTTGTTGTTTATCGCGATTTTGCGCTAATAGGCCATGCGTGTGCCTGGTTTTCATAAGTGCTCTAGAAATTTTTTGCCATAAATTTCATAGGAGCGGCCCCACTCCACACTTAAATAGGTCAATTCATCAAGTGTATTCTGCAGCGCAATACACCACCTAAAATTAGGCTATGGATTAGATTAAGAGTTTAATAACTCAATCTCTCATTCCTTGCAGTCTTGCACTATATATACACACACCATAGGAAAGGATATAACTTAATAGTGCACATTTGATCAAATAATGACTTGTTATTACCCATATGAACCTACTTCATGGGATCTCCAATCACATAGGTTGGGTTACCATCATAGTTGATATAACTCAAATTGGCAAAAGCCTCATTCCCCTCGATGTTTCAGATATTAATTTTCTTCCCAAAGGTTTAGTCAGAAGATCGGCCAAATTCACTTCTGACTTCACATAATCTATGGAAATAATTTTATCTCTCAGCAGATGCTTTATCACATTATGTCTCAATCGGATATGTCTACTCTTCCCATTAAAGAATTTATTTTTGGCAATGGCTATTGCAGCTTGGCAATCACAATGCATCGACACAGAAGGTGTCGGTTTTATTCCTAGTGGAATACTTGCCAAAAGGTTCTTTAACCACTCGGCCTCATTACCAGCCAATTCCAATGCCACAAACTCAGATTCCATGGTAGATCTAGCTATTATTGTTTGTTTAGCTGATTTCCATGTCACAGCACCCCCACCGAGGGTGAACACATAACCACTAGTGGATTTTGTATCATTTGAATCAGAGATCTAGTTAGCTTCACTGTATCCTTCTAGTACAGTAGAAAATCCACTATATTTAATACCATAGTTTATGGTACCGCTCAAATATTTCATTACCCTTACTAATGCATTCCAATGATCATGACTCGGGTTTTGAGTATATCTACTCAATCTACACACAGCATATGCAATATCAGGTTTAGTAAAATTCATCAAATGCATTAGACTGCCAATAACTTGAGCATATTTATTTTGATCTATAGCATCTCCCTTATTCTTTTTTAATTGACTACTAGCATCATAAGGAGTGCTTACAGGTACCACATCAAAATTATCAAATTTTTTAAGAATTCTTTCAACATAATGTTCTTGAGTCAGCATTAAACTATTGTCATCTCTTATAATTTTCATGCCTAAAATAACACTAGCTTCTCTCATGTCTTTCATCTCAAAATTAGAAGACAAGAAAATTTTGGTTTTATGTACCAAATCAAGGCTAGAACTAAAAATAAGCATGTCCTCCACATAAAGGCAAATAATAACACATGTATCTACACATTTTGTATAAACACATTTATCTACTTCAATTGATGAAACCATCATTAATTAATACTTGATCAAATTTTTCATGTCATTGTTTAGGTGCTTGCTTTAGACCATACAAAGATTTTAGCAATTTACATACTTTGTTTTCTTGGCCAGACACTATACAACCCTCAGGTTGCTCCATATAAATTTCCTCTGCCAAATCACCATTTAAAAATGCAGTTTTAACATCCATTTGGTGAATATAAAATTTATAAATAGAAGCCAAGGCAAGTAAAACACGAATCGAGGAAATTCTAGTTACAGGAGCATAAGTGTCATCAATACTTTGCTTTTGGGTAAAACCTTTTGCAATAAGTCTAGCTTTGTATTTATCAATGGAACCATCCGGATTGAGTTTCTTCTTAAAAATCCATTTACAACCAATGGGTTTAGCTCCCGGAGGTAAATCAACTAAAATTCAAGTTTTATTTTGTAAAATTGAATTTAATTCTACACCAATAGCTTCTTTCCAAAATGAGGCATCAGATGAAGAAATAGCTTCAGAATATGTTAAAGGATCATTATCTACAAGATAAGTATAAAAATCATTACCAAAAGATTTTCTTTCCTTGGTCTTTTGCTTCTTCTTAAATCCTCAGTTTTAAAATCATTTTGAATAATTGGAACATGTGAAATATTATCACTTGGAATAATATGAGCATCACAAATTTTCTCAAATTTTAAAGAAAAAATATTTTCAAAAAATTCAGCATTTTTTGTTTCAACAATAGTATTGTTTTCAAGTACATCACTTTTGACTACTAAAAATCTATATGCTGCACTGCTTTCAGCATACCCAATAAACATACAATCAGATGTTTTAGATCCTATTTTTCTTTTCTTAGGATCGGGTAACATAACTTTAGCAAGGCACCCCCCCCCCCCCCCCACTTTCAAATATTTCAAATTAGGGAATACCCTTTCCACAACTCATAAGGAGTTTTACCCATTTTCTTATAGGGAATTCTATTTTGTAAATGACAAGCAGATAAAATAGCTTCACCCCAAAGATTATCCGGGGCACTAGAACTAAAAAGCATGCTATTCATCATTTCCTTTAAGTCCTATTTTTTCTTTCCGCTACACCATTTGATTGTGGAGAATATGACGGAGTTATCTCGTAAATTATGCCTTCTTTCTCACAATAATTATTCAACAAAATAAATTCACCACCTCTATCGGATCTAACTCTTTTGATTTTCTTATCTAATTGATTTTCTACTTTAGATTTATAAATTAAAAACTTATCAAAAGCTTCATCTTCATTTCTCAACAAATAAACTTTTGTATATCTAGAAAAATCGTCTATAAAAGTCACATAATATTTTTTCCCTCCTCTAGTCATAGTTTGTTTCAAGTCTCCTAAATCAGTATGAATTAAACTTAATAATTCAGATTCTCTAAATACTGAAGCACATGATTTCTTAGTTTGTTTAGCTTCTGCACAAACTTCACACTTATCAATTTTCGAAAAATTAATATTTGAAATAAGACCTTCAGAATGCATTTTCTTAATATAAGATAAACTAACATGTCCTAATCTAGCATGCCATAAATTAAAAGAATCAATCAAGTAAGCAGAAGTGCTAGCATTTTCATTGATAACATTGAGTACAAACAAGCCATGGTTATAATAACCCTTGCCAACAAAATTATTATTCTTGGTCAACACGACCTTATCAGATTCAAAAGAAACCTTCACCCCCACTTTTCCTTATAATCCCACAGAGACCAAATTGGCTCGGATACTAGGAACATGCAACACGTCATTTAATGCCAAAGTTTTGTCAGATGTGAGTTTGAGAAGAACTTTGCCTTTTTCAAGAACTTGAGTAGTTCTTGAGTCACCAAGATATACAACTTCTTCTCCTTCCTCAACTTGGGTGTAAGACACAAAGTCGTTTTTGTTAGCACATATGTGCCTAGTGGCACCAGAATCTAACACTCAATCTTTCACATTGGCCACAAGGTTCACCAGGGAAACAACCACAACAATTATATCATCCACTTTGGCTTCAGTCAAATTTACTTTAGCCTTAGTGGGATTGTCATTCCCAACCTTTTTTCGACATTGAGCAACATAGTGGCCAGATTTGCCACACACAAAGCAGTTGCTTTTTTCCTTGAAGGTTTGATTGTTGGTTTTGGGCTTATAACCATTTCTTTCGTCATACATGTTACTTGATTTTCTCTGACGGTTGTTTTCCTCCACAAGGCTGCTTCTAGTTGCAATTTCTTTTCCTTTGTCAACAACAGCGTGCTTGCGGTTAAAATTATCTCCACCAAAAACCGCAACTTTCAAAACATCGGAAAAAGATTTGGCACATGTTAGCGATGGAACAGCAACAGAAACAGTAGGTGCAGCGGGTGTAGTAGCAACAACAACAACATTAGTAGCGTTATTCTCCATAATAACAACGTGAAAATATCCTTAAGATTGTTGGAAATGATTATGGAGAATAAAAGGTTTAGCTTGAGGCGTGTCAAGGACACTGTCCTTAAGGATATTTCGCCCATACCGTGATACATAATATTAGGCATATCCCCCAGGATTCAACAAGCTCTTCTAGTATAATTAGGAGCAGAAACAACAAAGTTTTACGAGAAGAAAACCCAACACAAAAAAAAAAGATTTTTAGCTTTTTTCACTCTACTACATGAACACAAGTTGATAGGTTTATATATAAACCAAAGATATAAATCTGAAAGTTGAGAATCATTAAGAATTCAATGCCATTAATTCAATAAGAAAACTGATGCCCGAGAATTTGAAAACATAAGGCAAAGAATTAAATGCCATAAATTCAATAAGAAAACTGATGCCTAAGAATTTGAAAACGTATCACTGTGAATGGGCAAAGAATTAAAGAAATTAGGAAATTGTTATAATTACTCTTTTCAAAAGTTGAAGGAAATCACTATCACACTTAATATTAGCAAACGGACAAACCTTTTGGTCAATTTCAAGATTACAAAAAATGTAACTAATTTCAATACCCATTCAATGTTCATAAGCATTGAGATATTAAAATATTAAAATATTCATCCTTTTTGAGATATTAAAAATATTAATTTTTTAACAATCGGGGAGTTTCATAACGAGGAGGGTGATTGAGAGCTGATGGTTTCTGTGGACTAAGAGTTTTGCTAACTCCACCATCTGAGCAACATGGCCCATTGGCGGAGATGGGACCAGAATCACTTCTGCTAATTTCTCCATATGAGATCGATCGATGCACAATATGACTACCGTTTCTTATTTTTGCTCTTAATAATTTTGTACATTTATCATAGGTTTTCGCGTATTTGTTTTTGTTTTTGCGTGCTTCCCAATTAGATCTAACATTGGGCGAATGAGCTCCAATTAAAATGCTGCAACATTTTGTAACTGCAACTACAACTATATATATCTTCTTGCAACGAGGACAGATGCGACAAAATTAAAGAAATCAAGGCAGCACTGAAGAATACACAGCTTGGTCAACCATGCATGCTGATCAGTTGTGCTACCAATTTGTCACTGAATATGTCAACAATTATTCATATTCACACCAGCGAGACGAGTACTAGCCTCATTATTCTTATTTACGGTCATAAATTTGTGTGGACCATATATTGCCTCTCTTACTAGCTAGCTGCTTGGAACTATCAAAGAGCTCAACAGGAACAGCTTCTTGTGTTGCGGAAGCCAAATGTATATAGTGTGAATAAGTCACAACTATTATACCAAAAATTATGACAGCCACCAAATAATAAATAAGACAATAAAACAACAATAAAGGGAACACCAGAATTTACGAGGTTCGGCTAATTTTACCTACTCCTCGGACACAACCAATATTTTATTTTACTCCAAAAATACAAGTGAAATAATACTAAAGAGAGAAGATACAAATGCCTTAAACAGATGAGAAGGCAAATGAGAGGTGTGTTTAAATCCTAAACATTAGGCCTTCTTTTATAGGGGGGAAATCCCCCCAAAATTCAAGAGCCCACCGATGTGGGACAAATTTGCCAAACTTCAACAAATCTCCACCTTGGCAAAATTCCACATCTTCAATTTTCTCTCAATAACAAATTTTGATTATGTCTTCATCTTTAATCTTCAGTTTTCAACAATGTTGATCAAATCCAAACAATGTTGAAACTTGACCGCAGTCACCACCTTTGTCAGCATATCAGCAAGATTCTCTGTAGTATGAATTTTCTTCACCGTGACTCCACCTTCTTCTATGATTTCTCGTACGAAATGATACCGAACATCAATGTGCTTCGTCCTTGCATGATACACTTGGTTCTTCGCTAATTGAATAGCACTTTGACTATCACAAAAAATTGTGATACCTTTTTGTTCAACACCAAACTCCTTTAGCAATCCTTGAAGCCAAATTGCCTCTTTCACAGCCTCTGTAATAGCCATGTACTCTGCCTCTGTTGTAGACAAAGCAACTGTTGACTGCAAAGTAGACTTCCAACTAACTGGTGCCTTTGCAAAAGTAAACACATAACCAGTAGTTGATCTTCGTTTGTCCAGATCACCCGCAAAATCTGAGTCACAATATCCAACGACAGACTAATTGTCTTCCTGCTAAAAAAATTAACCCGACATCTACAGTATTATGAATATACCGTAGAATCCAGTCTTTCTTCCAGTGCTCTTTTTCTCGACAAAAGGCACATTCATCTTTGCTGGGTCTGGATCTTGACTTGGATCTTCCCTTCTTTGTCCTCGTTTGATTTTGAGGACGACCCCTCACAAACAGTGTTTCTCCTTCTCCGCCCTTCTGTTTTTCTCGCTTTCTTTGTTCATAGCTGTACAAAGCCGAACAAACTTCTCTGAGAGAAATTTCATCATTTCCATAGAGTAGAGTAGTTTCAAGGTGCTCGTACTCATCAGGAAGTGACGCCAACAACATTAAGGCCAAGTCACCATCATCATAAGTTGTATCCATATTTTGCAAATCTGTGACCAACTTATTGAAACTGGTGATATGTTCATTCATCGTGGTACCAGGAACATAGGTGAAGTGAAACAGTCTCTTCTTCATGTACAATTTATTTTGACTATTTTTCTTCAAAAATTTATCCTCCAGTGCTTTTCATAATTTACTTGCAGAAGTTTCCTTTGTGTATGGATATTTCTTCTCTCTAGCAAGGTAGGATCGAATAGTACCGCAAGCAATACGGTTGATAATTCTCCAATCTTCTTCTCCAATAACATCTGGTTTCTTTTCTTCAATGGCCAGATCTAGCCTTTGTTGAAAAAGGACATCTAGAACCTCGCATTGCCACATCCCAAAATGTCTGGACCCGTCAAATATTTCGACCGCAAATTTCGCATTTGACACAATTCTTGTCATAAGCGAAGATGCCAATGATGACGTATTGTTGACACTTGATGTAGATTCTTCTTGTTTATTGTCTCCCATATTTGACACAAATATTATTAAATAGCTGACAACACAAATCAAGATTATTTCCTTTCTGGTGTGGAAGATCAGACTAAGCTGCAACCACAGAGCATACTAAGACAGAATCTTGACACAGTTACCAAGATAAATCTTTTCTGATGTGGAAGATCAGACTATGCTGCAACCACAGAGCATACTTAGACAGTACCTTGGCTCTGATACCAATTGTTGCGGAAGCCAAATGTATATAGTGTGAATAAGTCACAACTACTATACCAAAAATTATGACAGCCACCAAATAATAAATAAGACGATAAAACAATAATAAAGGGAACACCAGAATTTACGAGGTTCGGCTAATTTTGCCTACTCCTCGGACACAACCAATATTTTATTTCACTCCAAAAATACAAGTGAAATAATACTAAAGAGAGAAGATACGAATGTCTTAAACAGATAAGAAGGCAAATGAGAGGTGTGTTTAAATCTTAAACATTAGGCCTTCTTTTATAGGGGGAAAATCCCCCCAAAATTCAAGAGCCCACCAATGTGGGACAAATTTGCCAAACTTCAACATCTTGAGGTTTATTATATTACCACTAGCTAGTGCTTTCTGGATTTGAAGAAATTAAAATATATACATTGATACTTTGAGCATGTATATGAGAAAATAAAGCATAGCCAGTTTGCATGCTGTTGAAAGGTATTTCTCGTGCCAAATACGCTTCAATTGAAAAGGTGGAGAAAACACAACAAAAAATGCAGAGAACTAATTAATGATAGTTTATAATATTGCTATTCAAAAATGGGTGACGAATTTAAAGAAGTTCATGTACGTACCAAAACCCAGGGAATGCATAAAGAGAAAATAGTTTGAAGGTATAAATCCATTAAAACATTTCCATAGAGAAGGATTATAACTAATAAAAATAACTTTCATTTTTATAACATGTTATCTATTGTTTTCTAGTTTACTAAATTAAAATTAATTTAAACAGTTTCCTCGTCATTTTAATGTAATGATTAACGTATGTACCTCAAAAAATTAATAAGATTCTTTCAATATTAATTAGAGATCATCAAGTCAACCGTAAGAATGCAGAAACTTGTACTCTCGGGCCTCTTTTTAACTTGTTTAGGACCACAAATTTCAAAAAAAAATTATTTTTCTAAAACTCCGTGCCCAGTCAAACAGATTCACATAAATTAGAACGTATAGAATAGTAAAAAGATATTCCCTCCCAATTTATGCATGTGGCTCTAGTTCCTTGTTAGTGAGCCTCAAAGGAATATCATTTTTTTATTTAAAAATAATCTATTTTTAAAATATCTATTACACTTTCAATGATTTGATTTACGGTTACATAAATATTTATAGTTTATTTTAGACTATAAATTTTAAATTTTTTATTTTTTATTACAGTTCGCGTCCAATTAAATACCTACATAAATTCAGATGAATGAAGTATATTTTTAAATGAATTTTGTGCAATGCAAATTTATTAATTAGGTTAGAGAACTTCGGATAAAGATGAATCAAAAAAAAAAGAGTCGATGTGGCAGCAAACAAGGACTTTAGGGTTGCATGATGGACATGTGGCAGCACTCTTGGAATTCAACCGGCTTCTATAGCTTCTTTACACATAGTACTAATTATTTCCCCACAAACTGCAGAACCTTCAATTTACTATAGAATTCTACGCAAGGCAAAGAAGAAAGAAGAAGATGCATTCTGTGAAGGAGAAAGTAAGCAACGCAGCTGCCGCTGGCAAAGAGCATGTCGATATTTTCAAAGCCAAAGCTGAAGAAAAGGTCCGAATTAATAATACTCTTTAACTTAGTGTTTTCTTTCTATTAATGGAAATTAAATATGAAGGGTTTTTTTCCTGTTAACAGGCGGAGAAAGCAGCAGCAAGGACAAAGGAAGAGAAAACGATAGCAGAAGAGAGAAGGAAAGCAAAAGAAGCAGAAGCTAAAATGGAGCTGCATCAAGCTAAAGCTCGCCATGCGGCGGAGAAGTTGCAAGCGAAGCAAGCTCATCATCTTGGAATTGGAGGGCACCACCATATTCCTCCTACGGTTGGAGGTCAAGGACACCATGATCCAGTGGGTACTACCATTCCAACTACTGGTACTGTTGCTCCTGCGTATCCTCTTGGAGGTTACCCTCCTTCTCATGGCCATATCTGAAGTAGTTTTTTAATTTGAGAGAGAGTTGTTGTTGGTGGGGTGTGTGTTGGGGGGGGGGGGGAATTAATCTTAGTGATTTCATATATAGGTGTAAAATTTGCAGTTTCAGTTGTGTAATTGGTTAGTTAGATTTTATAAAATGAGATAGGCGTTTGATTATGCACAATGTTTGACTGGCAGATATTGTTAGAAACTAATGATAATATATACTCCCTCTCTTTTGAGTCTGGGTGAACCTATTTCTTTTTTGGTTCGTTTCAAAAAGAATGACTCATCCCTAAATTTGATAACAATTTAGCTTAAACTTACCACCTTATCTTCAGTGAGAAGTTTTTATATCCACACTAATACTTTGGGCCCCTTTTTGATTTAAATAGGACCACAAATTCCAAAAATCTTTCATTTTTTTAATTCAATGCTCAGTTAAACAATTTCACATAAATTAGATATTGGAACGGAGGGAGTACGTATATATATTTGGTTCTTTTCTTAATTAGACCTATCTAACAATAACTGAAGGATGTTTTCTTATGCTACAAAATATGATGTTGGCTAAGCATGGGATGGTCGTCTCATTAGCATCAGCACAGCTGCGTCGCCCCCTAAAGATAACGCGTTAGATTATTTTTTTATCTTTTTATTTACGGGATTTGTAAGTAGCAAATCTTAGCTCTAGCGGGAAAAAATTAATGAGGATGTCACGGGGTTCAAAAGCACAAAAAGATGTACGTAGGAAGCAAGAATTTTGTCAGAGATTTTATTTTTGTCTACTAAAATTAAAATAATAATAATAATAATAATAATAATAATAATAATAATAATAATAATAATAATAATAATAATAATAATAATAATAATAATAATAATAATAATAATAATAATAATAATAATAATAATAATAATAATAATAATAAGGCAGTAACGAGGAAAACTCTCCTAGCAGATATCTGGGTAAATAGTAGTAAGTGCTGAAGAGCACTTCCAATGGGTTCGCATTTCAAACTCTATAAAACAATTCCTCTGGCGAAAGATCAGTCTATTAAGTAATTGAATAAAACTTACCTACTTCATTTGAGGAAATTGCATAAATTTTGACATATATATATATAAGGAGGTGCTATTATAAGGGCAAAAAACATGAAATGACAGGATCAGAACAAGGAAAAGCAAAGATTAAAGAAAGTGAAAACCAGCGGAAATATGGTTGGATGGTTAATTCCTTACTAACATATAACCACTGCACGCTCCGTTCCAATTAATGTGGTAATTATTTACTTTTTCTAACTTAAAAAAAAAAAATATGTGAAGTGTGATCTGATCTTAATTTCAAAAATATATTTTTCTTTGAGAAGAATTAATGTAATTTATAGTAATATTTAAATTTTAACATATAAATAATTATTTTAGTTTCTGCCTAGAAACAGATTATATACTAGCACTCCTTAAAACATCAAATTGTAAAATTGGGAATCCTCAGGTGAATGAATTTGCCTCAGAAAAGCTCAAATTTCACCTTAATACCCAACGACAGCAAAATCGTCATGTGTAAAAGAAATGCGTAGCGTATCCACCTTATTCTAGCAACAAGTTTATAAACTTAAAATGGCAAAAAGTGTTCGCCTGTAAGATTAATCAAAATTAAACTCTTGCAGACAAATTAACTCAGTGTTATGATATAGATCAGCTTGCCATTTGGATATCAAAACTGATCTCCAAAATATTGAAAGCGAGAAAATTATTGAAAAGCGCCTTAACCAGAAGATGCTTATGTATTCAATATATAGGAGGTATCTTTTAGATCGTTATTCTTTATATAAAATTGTGTTTGACAAATTAGTGCTTATTTCATACTTCCTTGTTCTTTTTATTTGTGTTCTATACTAAAATTATATTTTTCTATTTTACTTGTCCATTTTAAGAGAAATATAATTTTTAACTTACCATTATCTTTAAATATTCATTTCTTAAATCAGTTCTCAAGAGTTTTTTTCTTTTTGAAATGCTAATAGTCAATTCATTTATTATAGGTGCGAGTAAATTCCTTGGATGATAACCTAACTTATGAAAACATCGTTGTAGTCATTTTTGTTTCTTTTATGCCTACAAAATCACTCAACTATTATAGTTTGACTCAGAAAATAAATAACATATATTTGACATATCATGTCATCTTAATGGAATTTTTACCTCCTATAGCAAAGGTTAACACCTTATTTATTTTAAATAAATACCATTATAGGCATATAAATTTTAAATCCATAAAAGAATTTGGATTATATTTTAAATTCAAGATACATTGGTCCAAATAAATATACGGGCTAATATAATTGAATTAATTATATAAGTCTAATATATATGAATTAAATAAATAAGTTTTAATCTATTGGGGCCAGCCCATTTAATTGGGCTAAAGTGATGAGCTCACTTAATTAAGCCCAAGATATCATCTTCCTAGAGGCCCAGTTTGGTGCCACGTGTCACATGATGTGGCGCGCCAAGTCAAACGGAAGAGCCAATAGGATCATGTCGCGTCAAAAGGACAAGGAATGCCAAGTCACACTAAAAGGCCAATGAAATTGTGCCACGTGTGCAAGTGACATGTTTTGGTCAATCAAATGCAGTCATGTCACACTTCAATTTGATTGATTGGAAAGAGTTTGTTCTTATCACAACTCCTCCCTTCCACAACTATAAATAGGGGTCTTCATAACCCAAAACACACCAGAAGTTATAACAAGAAGCAAGAGAGAGCTCGTGGATCAAACACCGCAAATTTCTCTACAAGTTTCAAGCTTCAAGCAATCAAGTTCAAGAAATCAAGTTCAAGCTCAAGAACGAAGAACAAATCAAGTTCAAGCTCAAGAACGAAGAACAAATCAAGGTCAAGGTCAAGCGATCAAGCTAAAGCTCAAGAACAAGATCATCGTTTGTGGAAACAAATACATATTCAAGATCAAGTTCAAACGCCCTTGAATTTATTTACTATTGAAAAGAAGAATCAGAGGATTCATAGAGATTGTACACTCAAATATTCGAAATAAAATACTACGATTGTTGCGATATTTTCGGTCTTGATTTTATTTTCTCGACTCAAATTTATTGTCGACAACCATTTTAAAAAATTATATTCTATAGATATCTTTTAATATTTATAGCAAAATATCTAATTTTGGTTATCTCATACTCTTAAGCCACTAAATACGCTATTCAGTTATACTATTTTCTTTCTCTCTCTCTACTTTGATACATGAAAATTTTCCTTTTTTAATTTCTATATTTGCCGCGACCCAAGAAGGGTTTTTGAGGGTTTCCAATTACATCATCACTTTCACTTTTCATTGCAGAGCCAGATTCATCCTAGGTTTTGAGCATTACGCGGTGAAATTAAGATGATGCGAATAACCGAAATCGCAAAATCCAAACCCTTGACCTCATCAATCGAAACCGTAGGTCACAATTTCATACAAAAATGTTTCGTCAGTCGAACAGCAAAAGGAAAAGGCAAACTCAAAGCAGGGTGTTCATTGTCTTTTTTTTTCATTGTAATTCAATGTATTTTGCTGTATTTTTATGTATTTCATTGTATTTACTGTCTTTTTTTCCATTGTATTTCAATGTATCCCGCTGTATTCTATGTATTCCATTGTATTCACTGTCTCGCTATACGCCATGAATGTATTTATATTTTTTTTAATTAATATAATTTATGTATTCAGATGTATTATATAATTTCTCTGAAAATTGCTATATTTTTGGGGTATTTTTCAGTTGAGAATTTTTTTATTCCTGGAAATACAAAATTTGTGTGTTATAATTGAGTTTGTTGAGTTATATTAGGAGTCTATTATGTTAATTGATTCACTTTCCGTTTAAAAATAGTGTAATCTCCTGCTTTACGTCGTGAATACAGTCGAATATAATAATCTGAATACAGTCAAATACAGCCGAATACATTCACGCCATGAATACTGGCGACTACAACAACTGATTAGCTTGACTTCCCTGATTCACGCCAATTTTTGGTACTGTATTCATGAATACAGTAGCTTAAATACATCTAATACATCTTATAACAACAGAAAACGTATCTACAATCCGTAATATAGCAAATGGTATCTATAGATAGCTAATTACCACTAAAAGATAGTATTTTATGAAAATTTCTCTATTAAAATCTCATATTCTAATAATTTACCCACCCACTAATAAAATGGGTCTACTTTAAGAATTCCTTAGTCTATTCATATTCGGGTGTTTGTGTTTGAGTCGGTTTTCTCTGTTTGTGGCTATGGTTTGTGCAACTGGGCCTATAATTTAATCTCTTCGTATATGCGTATTTTATGTACTTTTTCTTCTATTTGTTTCTGCAGATAAAAGGCTTTGTCGTTATAATTTTTTTATTCAAAGAAATTGCATAACAAACTTCATGGAAGAAAGTTCTCTGGAGTACCTTTTTTTAGTATCTCCTTAGATTTTTTATTTTTTGGGGATCACACGACTACTTAAAATAAGAAGCAATTTTTCTAAAAATTTCAAACAAAAAATGCCGATTTATGTGATTTCGTCTCTATGCTATATGCTTACATAGTTTTTTTTTTTTCTTTTGTCGATAACAACCATTAATATACAAATGCAGCACTGTTGCAGTTTGAGTCTTTTTTCTAAGGGTTATTATAATAGAGAGAGAGAGAGAGATGTATATATCGTTGCAAGGAAATTGAGGGTCTTTTAAAGTAGACCCTTTTTCTTATTGGAGGGTTTAGATGGGCATAAGGTTCATGGATTAATGAGTTTTATTATTAAAAAATAAGGTTTTAAAATATGATACTATGATATATCAAAAATGCGGTATTAATTTTTTAAATAAACAATAGTTGAATAACTTTTTTGTCCCTAGAAAACAAACGTGACTTTGATAAGATGATTTCATAAATTGGGTGACCATCTAAGAAATTTATTCTTATAAATGGTAAAATATATACTTCATTCATTATTTATTTAAAGAAAAATACAAAGTAGGTAGACAAGTAAACGGGAACAGACGAAGTAAAATATAGTTCTTTATTATATATTTTAAGTACACCAAAATATCAAGTTATTATAAAAACTCCTAATTTGTTTGATATTTTTAACTTGATCTAAAGCAATAGATACAGCAGATAAACTGTATCATATTTATTTACTAGTAAGTGCGCAGCACGGGCCCAACCGCTATGAGATATCATAAATTTGCTTTCCTTTGTTTGAAGAATAATATAATTTGTGCAAGTAAGACACAAAGCTATTATGCTAATGAGTGGGAGTAATTACCCAGCTCAATATCATATCCTTGGATAATTAAAATTGAGGGGAAAAGTTGCAATACTATTTTCAGCGTTAGAGTTATTTTTTGCCAAGTTCCCCGTGACTAAACATAGAAACAACAATGCATCAGTTGGATGTATCCCTTACTACAGCTTTTACTGCAATTGAAAAGTTGAACGGATCAGAACAACAGCTATTCTTCTGTCATACTAAGAGTATCTCTTGGTATCTCTTACTTCAGCTTATATAGCAATTGAATGAACGGATCAGCACATGAGCTTTTTTCCTGTCATATACTTGACTCCATTGTAACTGCCCCCAATCTACACAGAGAAAAACTTTACGGATAACCAAATGTTCCATCAACACATAGTATATGAATCTTATCCACTTTTGCATGACTACACTTAATATCTAGCATATTAAGTTATTAGTCTCCTCGAGTGATAAAATAGATCATAAGTCCCGTAGATCACTTTGTAACTACATCCTCTTGCTGAAAAAGTTATTGCGAGTTTTCTAATTTAGTTTAGCTGATCAAGTAAAGTACTTCTAAAGTCAAAGGCTCATGATTTAGCAACATTTTATAAGTATTTGGCATGCATTTTCATATTCTAATTATTTCATAATACAATACTACTCTACCCATCTCGTGCTGTGTAAGAGAAAAAAGAGACAGAGAGGTAGTAGTTATGGTAAAAAGCCAGTAACATCCCATACTTTTAACTGACTATATTCATTTTAGGAATAGTACCTCAAATTCTAACTGATCTGAATGTGAATCCAAAGCTAATCAATTACTTCTCTCCATAAGCTGTAATTCACCTTTTCAAAAGAAATTTTCTGTAGCTGAAATATTGCTATTTGAAACTATCTCACATTCCAATAAGTTCTATAGAGCGATGGATGAATCTTCGGATGTAATACTATTATGCTTGTGAAACAGGGGAAAGAGCTTCTTTTCTACTGCACTGGGAGACTAATTAAGGAAATCTCTTTTGTGCTTTCAAGAGCAGAAAGACATAACTTCAACAATAATAGAAATGACTCGTTCATCTGATGATGAGGTGATGATAGGAAAGGAATAACATAACTTAATCTATTAGTATCACGTAGTACCTGCAAGGCAGACATTATAAATCAGATATTAGAAAAGAGCCAACTTACCCATGTCTAATTACACAATTGGTCCACTTCTATGAAGTTTTTTGGTCACAGTATGTCTCACAATATTAGAACTTTTCCTAGAATAGTTAACATCCACAAACCTCTTTCTAAGCTCCATAAGTTCAAAGCCAGAAAAGAAGGCATAATTCTAGTCCCGACTACTTCATCATAAAAGGTAAAGGTATAAGAGTCAAGTCCCTAAATTAATGACTAATATGGTGACCTACAAAGTGCTTCCAGTCCTGATTATTCATGTTCAAATCTTGTGGCTCCATAAAGTATACATATTTAGTATAGCATTGAGCATAAAATAATTGTTCAGTAGCTCAGTAGTATTCTGACAACTCAATGTTGTAGCATTGCACCTTAAGATTTTACAAAATGTAAAAAGGTTAAAGAAAATAAATGACTCAAATCACTCTAAGCTTAGATAAAACAAACCTCTCCGTGACGACATGAAAGTTAGAATTACATTGTTCAGTACACGTTTTTTTATGTCCATCCTAACATATAAACAATTATCATATAAGTGTGATGTTTAAAGTAATCTAAAAATTTCGACACCATACTTCTTCACTTACCAGCTCCAAATATGCAAAAGTGGACAACAATATCTTTGCCCTTGGCAGAAGTAGTTGACGAATCATGAAGTTGGGATGCATTTGCTAAGACATACAAAGATAAGGCATGCATTTGTCGCCATTGTCTTCTAAGTGAACAAAGAGATAATTCTCAATAGTTCTGCTACTTTTGAACTTTTTTCTTCTTTTTTTCCTTAGAAAGATTCCAAAAGTACCAGATAAATACGCAAAATTAAATAGTTGAACCTCATATTCAAGTCATTCATTCAGATGTAAAGCCACACTTGGGGACTGATTTCAAGTTCGATTTCTTGAAAGAAAGTATATTATTACATCTTAAATGGAAGTATTAATCATCAGAACTGGCAACACTGAAGAAGAGTATGTATATACAACAGTGTCAGTGTCAGTTCTGAATGAGGTCATGAAATGCATAGAAAACAAAGTAAATACTGGTCTTTACTAATGAAGAAGGATGTCATGACATGTAAATCTAATGTGTCAGACGCATTAAGAAATGAGTTAAGAGTTGTGAGTATGAATATCTTCCTACCAAAGTTTGTCTGAAATATACAATCATTTATGGGTTACATTTCGAGCCTCAAATAAATCTTCATATAACAATCATTAGTAGAGCTTAAGGTGACAAAAGCACACTGATACAAATTCTAGCAGATAACCAAAGAACAAAAAAATTCAAATATTTTGCTTATTATAATGTTTAAATATATTTAACAATCTGAAAAATCTCATGTAACTTTGGAATGAAAAGTGAAGAAGTAGAGCTCAATTTACAACAGGAAAAAAACTTTTGGATAGGTGGCTCAATTTACTTTGAGGTTCTTTTTATTTTTTACCCTATTTCTTCATTCTTTTTATAATCATTTGGGGTACTACAGCTTTTAAATAAAAATTAAAATTATAGTTGATTCACAATTCTAATCATATTTTAGCTGTAGTTAGAAGGATGTTTACTTCTTTATAAAATATGCATTTACACCATTATTTGAAAGAGGAAAAGACTGCAGATAGCTCCTCCACGTGCAGTGCAAAATCAGTTTATTAGGCATATTATCAAATACCCTCTGTACATCAGCGTATAAATCCGATAAAGTTACCAATGCAAGTGAAAATCTAATAAGACCACTATCTGAAAGAAAGAAACTACCAGATACCCAGTAAAACCACAGTCGCTATAACAGAGTACATAAAGAAAGCAAGAATAGAGAATAATTCACCAGAATTTAAAAAAAAAAAATAAAGCACACACCAGAGACACTTCGAAATCAAATTGAGCAATTTCAAAAAAAAAAAAAAAAACTCAATAAACAATGCATCGATGTGCAACAATCGCCAATACACCAAGCGAGAGGAGAAACAAATTCAAATGGAAATCACAGAGAAGAGCATAGCAGTAGAGGCATCAATGGCGAAGGAGGATGCAGTAATGTCGGGGAGAAAATTTTGTCAATAAATTGAGAAAGGATGGGAGAGAAATAGGAGATAGAAAATACACATGTTAATAAATAGTAGCACACGCGTTTGGAATGGGAGAAATAGTATGAAGTACACCTTGTGTGACGAACCAGATTTACCACCCTCGAGAATCGTGATGGCACCTACTAATGGGAGCTAGGCAAGCCAAACCTTAACTACTTGCTATACTTTTATTTTTGTTTCTTTTTAACAAACACAAGTCGATAATATGATAAAAGCGAAATTTTTAATAAATAAGCGGAAGTCAACAATTATATATCTTAAGGTTACATCTATTACAACTCTTAAAAACCTCAAATACCCCAAAACCTGGTGTCACAGTGTCACGGACTGTCTAAGAGTTACTACATACAAGGTCTGAAGAAATACAATACACTATTTCTGAACAAAAGGAAAGAAACAGGAAATAGAGATAAAGGGAGACGTCAGGGCCTGCGGACGCCTGCAGGTCTACCGTGGGTCTCCGAATGGACTGAAGGAAGTCCTCCAACTACTGTCCGAAAGCTGCTTCTAGATCTGCACACAGTGCAGAGTATAGTATCAGCACAACCGACCCCATGTGCTGGTAAGTATCTAGCCTAACCTCGGTGAAGTAGTGATGAGGCTAGGACCAGACTACCAAATAAACCTGTGCAGTTCAAATGTATGTACAATGAAAAAGAAATACAGAAAAATAACCAGTCAATGTGGGAGGGGAAAACATGTTGTGGGGAAGATAATAGTTCCGAATAGAAAGGCATCAAGTAAGGAAAGAAACAACATAGCTAGAATATCAACAAGGAAGCAGAAATCAACAATTTCACGGCATCACCCTTCGTGCTTTTACTCTCGTACTCCCAAAACAATCATATAATCAAAATGTGCACGGCATCACCCTTCGTGCTTTTACTCTCTTTTCTCACCATATAATCAATAGAATTGGCACGGAATGGTACGTCGTGCGGCATGGCATCACCCTTCGTGCTTTATACTATTTCCTTACAATAACAAACAATGCAGGGCATCACCCTTCGTGCTTTAACACTCTTCCTCACCCAAACAACAATCACAAGCAAAGGTGCAAGGGAATAAATAAAATAGTAATAGAGATCCTGGCAAGGGAACAACAGTTAAACAATTAAATCTCGGCAAGGGAACAACAAATAAATCAACAATAGCCCGGCAAGGGTAGCAACATAATGATCTCTTCTCTTTCTCAATTTTACTTCACAATTCACTTCACAACTCGAGCCAATGCTGTAGAGGTTCGATTATCACTTACAATTTCACAACTCATTTCACAATTTCACTATACAACTTGAGCCAACACTCCTCAATGTGCATGTAAGCACGTGATTTTTGCTTTACGAGCAATCGCTCCAAAAGAAAATAAAATAGTGACAAATAATTTCGCGGTACAATTTTTCGAGTTTTCCGTGACATGTGTTGTTAGTCATTTATGGGTCTGTCCGTTTTGCATCTAGGAATTATCAAACAAAAATACAAAAATGCCTGTCGTTAAAAGAAAATTCAAAAAATGTGTATGTGTGCATCGTTCGTTCTCAGCTGTGAGCTAACCATTTTTATTTTTATTTTATTTTTTCATTTATGTGTGTTTATCGTTGTGGGTATCACTCAATATGTGTGTAGGTTTATTTTAATTTTTACATTGTTTTAGGAATTTTTGTTTAATTTGAAAAAAAAAAGAGAAGGGAAAAGGAAAATCTGATTTGGGCCCCGAAACAAGGCCCAAAACCAAAGTACTGATCCAGTCCAAGACGAGCCTGCCCAAACACGGACTCAAACGACGCCGTATCGGCGTCCCTACCAAAGCCATTGATCTGATTCAAACGAACGGTCCAGATCAGGCTGTTCAACTCGCCTCAACGACGTCGTTTCAGGCAAGATGATCTAAGCCGTCCAACCCCATCGATCCAACGGATCCAGGCCCTCCTCTAAACCCGTCAACATGACCCGATCCATGCCCTTTACCCGGTCTCACCCACCATCACGCCCAAACGACACCGTCTTTCCTAAGTGGATGGATCCTGGCCATAGATCTCACTTGATCCAACGGCCAGGATCTAAACCCTCAATACATATATAAGCTCTCCATTACACCCCACGCCCCCCAAACCAAACCCCACCTTCCCCACTGTACACCCTCGTCCCAAACACAACCCCTTCTCATCCTCGAACCCTAGCAGCCGCCCCAGTATCCCTCGCCATTAAAGCCGGCGGCATGAACGCCGATGACCGCCTCCTGAACACCCTAGGACCACCTCACTGTCCTGAACACGAATCCACTAACCACGAGCCTCGAATCACTTTCGTTCGTCTCGAATCTTCATTTGAAGATTTGAGTCGAACCCGGATCTATGCCAAACCACCCCATCTTCATACCAGATACTCCCCTGACCTTCCTCGTGACCAAACCAAGCTTGGTTTGGTCCGAATCTACCCACAACTCTCTAAAAATCAGATCTGGAAATCCAGACTTTAGAACACATGCACCTAGGGAATCCGGCCGGTTTGGACATGGGTTTGAGGTCTAATAGAACTTAATCAAGGTGTTCTCATGTGAGAACACCCTGATTAAACTTTGTTCGGCCTCAAAAGTTCGAAGATGAATCAGATTTGGGTCTGTTTGATTTAAACATTTTCGGTACGTTTTCCTTTCTTTTGTGTTAGTTTTAATTAAGTGGTCAGCATGTTTCGTTGGGTTTGTTTGTTATTTTTGTTATTTTTCATTCGGATTTCTTTCATCTCTTTAAAGACCTTTTTCTTTGGTTGGTTGATTTTCTATGTGTGTATTCTGAATGTACTCTGTGATAAACATGATCGTCGATTAGTTTAATCGTCAGATAAGTTAACTCATATAGGCCCCAGTAATTGAACAAAAATTGTCTGATGCCCTTTAGGTCCCTAAACATATTGTTTATGTGAGCGATTGATTATTACCTGTTATAATTAGTATAGTCGACTCGATAAATATCGTCGATTAGCTTTCTATAACTAATAAATCTAATGAGCTAATAATGTCGCATGACTAATTGAGCTTTGTCACTGACTGTATGCCCCAGCATTGTTTGAAATGGTTTGTTTGCACTATAAAACTGACTGAAAAGGTTCAGCCCAGGCAGTCTTGAGTTCGAACTTTCATCAGTTCAAAAAATGCCCTGATGCTGCAATAGGCAGGGGCAGTAATAATCAAGGTTGACAGGGGTATTCTGGGGTGTTAAAAAGAACAGAAGTAATTAGTTTAAGTGAGCTGACAAATGGGGTACTAAATTAGGATTAAACTAATGCCAATGGGGGGACAAGACACAAGAGTATGGGTTTAAAAGGAATACTAAAATAAGCCCATAATCCTTGATTAAAGAATAAACCAGGCGTGGGGAACAAGAGGGGCTGGCATCAAGAGATGCTCAAGCATGGGTTTAACAGGGTAGGGGCAGGCTGCAAGTTGCAGCATGGGGGCAGCTTAGCTGCACTTGGTCACTTTGGCTTATAAATAGGCCATTTGAGAACTGAAAAAGGGCTGGACTTTTAGTCTTCAGAAAAAGAGAAAACAAAAGGCTGGACTTTTAGTCTTCAGAAAAAGAGAAAACAAAAGGCTGGATTTTTGAGTCTTCAGAGAGAAAAAAAACTTTAGTCTGAAGAGAGGTCTAGTGAGTCCCAAATCACAATAGCGTAAACACAAGGTAGTTTCCAATAGACATTGTAACCAAACACTGCCTGAAAGTTGTACAAGAGTGCATATTGGTCAAAGCTGTCTTGGCCAAGTTCTGTTGCTTGCATTGGCTGAGTTGTTTGTGGTTGTTGAACTGTTAGTCTTACTGCATTTGAACCCTCAGTTACTGCTGTTATTTCCTTACTCTTTCCTGGGATTGCTGGCTTGGTTTCGACTATCTGCTAATCCTTGTATTCTGGGAGATATTGTTGGTTATCTGTGGCTGTGGAAAACACTTGGTTTAGTTGGTTGTTGATGTGTTGTTGCTGTGTGTCTGCTGCTGCTGTATGTACTGCATACTGCCCAGCTGATCATTCCTTTCTTCTTCTGTTCCTCTATACCAGGTACACACCTAAGACACTATCAGATGTAGCTGGAAATTTGAGCATGAATGTAAAGGAAAGACCTGAAGAATGTTTTTTTATAGATATAGATTGTTACATTAAATATTCATGCAATGTGTAATAGTTTTACATTTTTGTTCTGGGTACTAGAGTTAGTCTCATGCCTATAAATGTCAATGTATGGTAGTTGAATGCTAGAATGTGCATATAGGTTGGTGATGAGAGTATGCCCAAGGCAGTAGTTTGTATCTCATATTTAGTTCAAAAGTGTAGTATAAGCCTGTAATGTATGTCAAGCATGAAATTCGTACACTAACTAAGTTCTTTCCTTTCCAATAAATTGCTATATATGACTCTTAAAACCATGTTTTAAGATCCGGAACACAAATTCAGGGCCTCAACCTCACAAAGGTCGAGTTCAGGCCAAAACAGGCCAGGCCGGCCTGCTTCGAACAAGCAGTGGCCCAGATCTGGCCGATCACGCTTGGGCTGGATTTGGGCCCGTGATTATTTGTTCGGACAGCCTCGTTTTTGATTTTAGGCATTTCTGAATGTTGTTACAAACAACTTGCAAGCATATAATTAATTAGGACTATCTAATGTTTTCAATTGATAAGGACAAACGCGATAAGAAACGTAGTTGCTATAGGATATCCTTTTAAAATAAGAACGAGATGAGCCTCGATGAAAATAAACACAACGTGCAGATGCGGGGCCCTTGTTTAAATGTATATTATCGAAGCATTTAGGTTCCAGGACGGGTTGTTTAGCAAATCTCACAACCCTCCTAAAATAACAATACGTTAGACTCTTTAGGACGCGCCTTAATAAATCTTACCTTCTTAAACTCGGGTGCGCATTTATGTGACCCAAATCCAATTCTCAACGGAGTCGAAATGTGTTTCTAATCACGGGTACATTGATTGTGACGTGGTTCGAGATGCATGTCCATGACGTTGCAAATTCATTAAAAAATAAAGAACGAGATGAGCCTCGCCAAATAAAAAATACAAATTGTGGGGCCCTCAGCAAATATTTGCTTTAGAAATTATTTGGATTTTGGGATGGACCGTTTAGTAAAATTCCACGGTCTTACCCAAAATAAATACGCTAGTCGCTTTAGGCGCGTCTTTAATAATTTAATTTCCTTAAACTCGGGTGCGCATTGATGTGACCCAAATCCCAATCTCAACGGAGTCAAAGTGTGTCGACGACCACGGGTACATTGATTGTAACGCGGTTCGCGATACATTTTCACAACGTTGCAATTCCTGATAAAAACAGTAAAATGATAAAAATGGTTAAAAGTTAAATTTTGCACATAAGATCACACTTGTATAAAATCAGATAATCGAGCCGAATATGATAGTTAAGCAACCGTGCTAGAACCACGGAACTCGGGAATGCCTAACACCTTCTCCCGGGTTAACAGAATTCCTTATCCGGATTTCTGGTACGCAGACTGTAATATAGAGTCATTATTTTCCTCGATTCGGGATTAAAATTGGTGACTTGGGACACCCTAAACCTCCCAAGTGGCGACTCTGAAATAAATAAACCAATCCCGTTTCGATTGTCCTTTAATTGGAAAAAACTCCCCTGCGCCCCTCGGGAGCGGAAAAAGGAGGTGTGACAGTGCATAGGTCACAATTCTTTCCACAAACTTTATACAACAATTAGAAATCTTCACCAAAGCATGAATAATACAACGAAATCATGAAAATCACAATATAAGACTCACGGTCATGCTTGACACCAACATACAGATACTCGTCACCATGCCTATACGTCGTACTCGACAAGAAGCAAATAGCAAATAGGACACAACTCCTAATCCCTCAAGCTAAGGTTAGACCAAACACTTACCTCGATGCCACGAACACAACTCAAGGTTCAATTATAGCTTTACTCCTTGATTCCACCGCCAATTCGCTCGTATCTAGCCACAATTTACTTAATTACATCAATAAACGCTATATGAATCAATTTTTGAATGCATGAAAATGAGTTTCCAAAGTTTTACCCAAAAAGTCAAAATCGCCCCGCGCCCACGTGGTCAAAACCCGAGGTTCGAACCAAAACCCGATTACCCATTCCCCCACGAACTCAAATATATAATTTGTTTTGAAATCGGACCTCAAATCGAGGTCCAAATCCCCAATTTTTGAAAAACCTAGGTTCTACCCAAAACACCCAATTTCCCCCATGAAAATCATTGATTTGAAGTTGAAATCATGTTAAACGATGTTAATGATTGAAGAAAACTAGTTAAAAATGACTACAATTGATTTGGAGAAGAAAGGTTGTTTGAAAAATCGCATCTTATGCTTTTGGGGTTTTGAAAAATAAAAAATGACTAAAAATCCCGTCTATTTATACCCCCCCCTCAGACCCCCTGTGCGGACCGCACAAAATGGACTGTGGCCGCACAGGCCTTCATGAGGTACTGTGGTCCAGTGCCATGTGCGGACCGCACGAAATGGACTGCGGCCGCACAGGCTTCCACCGCGCACCGCATGAAGCCGATCGCGCACCACACAGGCCTCCACCGCGCACCGCACGAAACCGACCGCGGATCGCACTTGCAGGTTCAGAGACCTGCAACTTCTGGTTTTAAGTGTAAAACATCCCGAACCTACCCGAAACTCACCCGAGCCCTCTGAACTCCAAACCAAGTGTGCATACTAACTCAAAAACATCACATGGAGCTACACGTGTAATCAAATCATCAAAATAACATCATGAACATCAAATTAAATCTCGAGATCAATGAAATTTTCTCAAAACTTCTTTAAACATAAATTTTGCAATTTAAGTTTGAATCACGTCATATGACATCCGTTTCTCACCAAATTCCACAGAAATGTCTTAAATCATATATAAGACCTATACCGGGCGCCGGAACCAAAATACGGGCCCAATACCATCATGTTCTAATCAAATTTCATTTCAAATTTCTTTAAACAATTCCAGAAAATAATTTCCTTTAAAAAATTCATTTCTCGAGCTTGGGACCTCGGAATTCAATTCCGGACATACGTCCAAGTCCCATATTTTCCTACGGACCCTCCGGAACCGTCAAATCACGGGTCCGGGTCCATTTACCCAAAACGTTGACCGAAGTCAAATTAGCTTATTTTATAATCAAAACTTATCATTCTTCACAAATTATCATATTTAAGCTTTCCGGCTACACGTCTAGACTGCACATGCAATTCGAGGTGACTCTAAATGAGGTTTTCAAGGCCTCAGAACACATAATTTAATTTAAAACAAGTGATGACCTTTTGGGTCATCACATTCTCCACCTTTAAAATAGTCGGTCGTCCTTGAACGGACAGAAGAAGGAAGTACCTGAGTCGGGGAAAAGATGGGGATAACGGCTCCACATATCTGACTCGGACTCCCAGGTTGATGCCTCAGGAGGCTGACCTCTCCACTGAACACGAACAGAAGGAAAACTTTTCGACCTCAACTGGCGAACATGTCGGTCTAGAATAGCTATCGGCTCCTCCTCATAAGACAAGTCCTTGTCCAACTGGACAGTGCTGAAATCTAACACGTGGGATGGATCGTCGTGATATTTCCGGAGCATGGACACATGAAATACTGGATGCACGGCTGATAAGCTCGGCGGCAATGCAAGTCTATAAGCCACCTCTCTCACTCGATCAAGAATCTTAAACGGACCGATGAACCTAGGGCTAAGCTTGCCCTTCTTTCCAAATCTCATCACGCCCTTCATATGCGACACCCGGAGCAATACCCGCTCCCCAACCATAAAAGCCACATCTCGAACCTTGCGGTCTGCATAACTCTTTTGCCTGGACTGAGCTGTACGAAGCCTATCCTGAATAATCCTGACCTTGTCCAAAGCCTCCTGAACCAGATCCGTACCCAACAATCGAGCCTCTCCCAGCTCAAACCATCCAACCGGAGATCGACACCGCCTACCATATAAAGCCTTGTAAGGAGCCATCTGGATACTCGACTGGTAACTGTTGTTGTAGGCAAACTCTGCTAAAGGCAAAAACTGATCCCACGAGCCTCCAAAGTCAATGACACAAGCTCGGAGCATATCCTCCAAAATCTAAATACTCCGCTCGGACTGCCCGTCCGTCTGAGGATGAAATGTTGCACTCAACTCAACCTGGGTGCCCAACTCTCGCTGAACTGCTCTCCAAAAATGCAAGGTAAACAGTGTACCTTGGTCCGAAATGATAGATACAGGCACACCATAAAGACGAACAATCTCCCGGATATAGATCTCAGCTAGCCTCTCGGATGAATAAGAGACCGCCACAGGAATGAAATGCGCTGACTTGGTCAGTCTATCAACAATGACCCATACTGCGTCGAACTTCCTCCGAGTCTGCGGGAGTCCAACAACGAAATCCATAGTGATCCGCTACCACTTCCACTAGGGAAGCTCAATGCTCTGAAATAAACCACCAGGCCTCTGATGCTTGTACTTAATCTGCTAACAATTCAAACACCGAGCTACATATGCAACGATATCCTTCTTCATTCTCCGCCTCTAATAATGCTGCCGCAAATCCTGATACATCTTCGCGGCGCCCGTATGAATAGAGTACTGGGAGCTATGGGCCTCCTCTAAAATCAACTCTCGGAGCCCATCCACATTAGGCACACAAACTCGACCTTGCAATCTCAAAACTCCATCATCATCTAAGGTAACCTGCTTGGCACCTCCTTGTTGCACCGTGTCTCTAAGGACACACAAATGGGGATCATCATACTGCCGATCACGGATACGCTCCAATAAAGAAGAACGAGCGACCGTGCAGGCCAATACACGACTAGGCTCAGAAATATTCAACCTCACAAACTGATTGGCCAAAGCCTGAATGTCTAATGCAAGCGGTCTCTCACCGACCGGAATATAAGCAAGACTGTCCATACTGGCTAACTTCCTACTCAATGCATCGGCCACCACATTGGCCTTTCCCGGATGATACAAGATAGTGATATCATAATTTTTCAAGAATTCCAACCACCTCCTCTGTCTCAAATTCAACTCCTTTTGCTTGAACAAATACTGAAGACTCTTGTGATCCGTGAACACCTCACATGCCGCGCCATACAGATAATGCCTCCAAATCTTCAATGCATGAACAATGGCTGCCAACTCCAAGTCATGAATTAGATAGTTCTTCTCATGAATCTTCAACTGCCGCGAAGCATAGGCAATGACCTTGCCATCCTGCATCAACACTGCACCAAGCCCAATACGAGATGTATCACAATAAACTGTATAAGGCCCTGAACCTTACACCGGTGTCGTAGTCAGAGCTATTTTGAGCTTCTGAAAGCTCGCCTCACACTCGTCTGACCATCTGAACTGGGCACCCTTCTGGGTCAACCTAGTCATCGGGGCTGTGATAGATGAGAATCCCTCTACGAACCGACGGTAGTAGCCTGCCAATCCCAAGAAACTCCGAATCTCTGTAGCTGATGCTGGTCTAGGCCAGTTCTTGACTGCCTCAATCTTCTTCGGATCAACCTGAATACCCTTTGTTGATACAACATGACCCAGATATGCAACTGAACTCAACCAGAACTCACACTTCGAGAACTTAGCATATAACTGACCATCCCTCAAGGTCTGAAGAACCACTCTAAGATGTTGTTCGTGCTCCTCCCGACTGCAGTATATCAAAATATCATCAATGAAGACTATCACAAACGAGTCCAAATAAGGCATGAACACTCGGTTCATCAAATCCATAAAAGCTGATGGGGCATTGGTCAACCCAAATGACATGACCAGGAACTCACAATGCCCGTACCGAGCGCGGAAAGCTGTCTTAGGGACATCGGATGCCCTAATCCTCAACTGATGGTAGCCAGATCTCAAATCAATCTTTGAAAACACCTTGGCACCCTGAAGCTGATAAAAAAAATCATCGATCCTCGGCAATGGATACTTATTCTTGATCGTAACCTTGTTCAACTGCCGGTAATCAATACACATTCTTATCGATCCGTCCTTCTTCTTAACAAACAACACTGGCGCACCCCAAGGCGAATCACTAGGTCTAATGAAACCCTTCTCAAGCAAGTCTTGCAACTGTTCCTTCAACTCTTTCAACTCCGGCGAGGCCATACGATACGACAGGATAGAAATGGGCCGAATACCCGAAGCCAAATCAATGCAAAAGTCAATATCCCTATCGGGTGGCATACCCGGCAGGTCCGAAGGGAAAACATCAGGAAACTCTCAAACAATGGGCACAGAATCAATAGATGGGACCTCCGCACTAGAATTACGAACATATGCCAAATAGGCCAAACACCCTTTCTCGACCAAACGCCAAGCTTTCACATACGAGATAACACTGCGGGTAGAATGACCAGGAGTTCCTCTCCACTCTAAACGGGGCAAATCCGGTAAGGTTAAGGTCACCGTCTTGGCATGACAGTCCAAGATAGTGTGGTAAGGTGATAACCAGTCCATCCCCAATATAACATCGAAATTGACCATATCTAGAAGCAACAAATCCACACGAGTCTCAAGACCCCCAATCTCCACAATACAAGAACGATGGACTCAATCTACCACAATAGAATCACCCACCGGTGTAGATACATAAACAGGAATACTCAATGAATCACTAGGCATGACTAGATACGGTGCAAAATAAGATGACACATACGAGTAGGTAGACCCTGGATCAAATAACACTGAAGCATCTCTATCACAAACTAGAATAGTACCTGTAATGACTGCATCTGAAGCCTCAGCCTCGGGCCTGGCTGGAAGGGCATAACATCGGGGCTGGGCCCCACCACCCTGAACTACATCTCTAGGATGGCTTACAGCTGGCTGGCCTCCACATCTGGCGGCCTGAGCTCCACCTCTAGTACTTCTACCTCCACTTCTAGCCCCTCTACCCCCACCTCTAGCTGGTTGGGCGGGCTGTGGAGCACCTGGTGCCTGTACCATCACACGAGAACCCTGATGCTGAGAGCTACATGGTTCTCGAGGGCAAAACCTGGCAATGTAACCCGGATCACCACACGTGTTACAAGCCCTCGGATGCTGAGACTGCTGGCCCTGACGACCTGAATGACCACCCCAAAAACTCTAAAGTGGCGGTACACTGATAGGAGCAGGTGATGCACTGTAGGACTGCTGATCGGGATACTGAATTTGGGGACCATGACCACCTGAAGTACCGTGAGAAACCTGGAGCGCTGATTGAAAGGGCCTAGGAGGATGGCCTCTACCATACGAATATCGACCTCCGGATGAGGTACCACTAAATCGGCCTGAATGACGAGGCCTCTTGTCTGACCCATGACCGCCTCCTTGTGACAGAACCATCTCAACTCTGCGGGCCACATTGGCCGCCTCCTAAAAAGTAATCTCACTCCCAGCCTCTCTAGCTATCTGAAGACGAATCGATTGAATAAGACCGTCAATAAACCTCCTCACCCTCTCTCTCTCTCTCTCAGTGGGGAGTATGATGAGAGGATGGCGAGCTAAGTCGATGAACCTGGTCTCATACTGGGTAACAGTCATGGAACCCTGCTGGAGGCGCTCAAACTGCCTCCGATAGTCCTCTCTCTGAGTAACGGGGAGAAACTTCTCCGGGAATAACACTGTAAACTGCTCCCAAGTCAAGGCTGGGGATTCGGCTGGTCTCGCTAAGCAATAATCCCTCCACCGAGTCTTGGCAGATCCAGACAAGCGAAATGTAGCGAAATCGACCCCATTGGTCTCAACAATGCCCATGTTCCTGAGAACCTCGTGACAGCTGTCTAGATAATCCTAGGGATCCTCAGTAGATGTACCGCTGAAAGTAGAAGTGAAGAGCTTGGTGAACCTATCCAGTCTCCACAAAGCATCGATGGACATAACCGCTCCACCACCGGTCTGAGCTACCACACCCAGTTGTACTGCTCCAACTGGCTAAACCGCTGTAGTCTGAATCTGAGGAGCTACCTGCTCCGGAGTGCGAGTAGCAGGAGTCTGGGCCCCTCCTCCAGCCTGAGAGACGGTTGGTACTACAGGAAGCAAGCCTGCCCAAGTGACACTCTCCATGAGGCCTACTAATCGGACCAGAGTATCCTGAAGAACTTGGGTAGCAATAGACCCCTCTAGGACCTGAGCTGGGCCCGCCGGAAATGCTGGAGCTGGAACCTCCTCATCAAAATCAACCTGAGGCTCCGTCACTGGGGTTGCTGCTCGAGGCTGAGATCTGCCCCTACCTCGACCTCTAGCACGGCCTCGACCTCGCCCTCTGCCCTGCGTGGGAGCGGCTACTGGGGGCTCGGGCTGTTGAGCAGAGGATGAGGAAGCGCGTGTTCTCGCCATTTACGAAAGAACAGAGTAGAAGTTCAACTAGCATTAAGAAACAAAACCGCATGACAGGAAAGAATGAATGTGAAGTTTTTCCTAACTCTGTAGCCGCTGAGGGATAAATACAGACTTCTCTGTACCGATCCCTCAGACTCTACTAAGCTTGTCTGTGAACTGTGAGACACATGCAACCTAGAGCTCTGATACCAACTTGTCCCAACCCGAATTTTCCACCATCGGGAGTCATGATGACACCTACTAATGGGAGCTAGGCAAAACGAACCTTAACTACTTGGTACACTTTCATTTTTGCTTCTTTTTAACAAACACAAGTCGATAATATAATAAAAGTAAAAGTCAACAATTATATATCTTAAGGGTACATCTATTACAACTCTTAAAAACCTCAAATACCCCAAAACCTGGAGTCACAGTGTCACAGATTGTCTAAGAGTTACTACATACAAGGTCTGAAGAAATACAATACACTGTTTCTGAACAAAAGGAAACGAAACAGGAAATAGAGATAAAGGGAGACGCCAGGGCCTGCGGACGCCTGCAGGTCTACCGTGGGTCTCCGAGTGGACTGAAGGAAGCCCTCCAACTACTGTCCGAAAGCTTCTCCTGGATCTGCACACAGTGCAGAGTGTAGTATCAGCACAACTGACCCCATGTGCTGGTAATTGTCTAGCCTAACCTCAGTGAAGTAGTGACGAGGCTAGGACCATACTACCAAATAAACCTGTGCAGTTCAAATGTATGTACAACGGAAAACAAATACAGCAAAATAACCAGTCAATGTGGGAGGGGGAAACATGTTGTAGGGAAGATAATAGTTCCGAATAGAAAGGCATCAAGTAAGGAAAGAAACAACATAGCTAGAATATCAATAAGGAAGCAGAAATCAACAATTGCACGGCATCACCCTTCGTGCTTTTACTCTCAGCCTCACCAAAGCAGTTATATAATAAAATGTGCACGGCATCACCCTTCGTACTTTTACTCTCGTCCTCCCAAAATAATCATATAATCAAAATGTGCACGGCATCACCCTTCGTGTTTTTACTCTCTTTCCTCACCATATAATCAATAGAATCAGCACGGAATGGTACGTCATGTGGCACGGCATTACCCTTCGTGCTTTACACTATTTTCTTACAATAACAAACAATGCACGACATCACCCTTCGTGCTTTAACACTCTTCCTCACTCAAATAAACTATCACAAGCAAAGGGGCAAGGGAATAAACAAAATAGTAATAGAGATTCTGGCAAGGGAACAACACTTAAACAATTAAATCTTGCCAAGGGAACAACAAATAAATCAACAATAGTCCGGCAAGGGTGGCAACATAATGATCTCTTCTCTTTCTCAATTTTACTTCACCAATTCACTTCACAACTCGAGTCAATGCTCTAGAGTTTCGATTATCACTTAAACTTTCACAACTCATTTCACAATTTCGCTATACAACTTGAGCCAATGCTCCTCAATATGCATAGGTCACAATTCTTTCCACAAACTTTATACAATAATTAAAAATCTTCACCAAGGGATGAATAATACAACGAAATCATGAAAATCACAATATAAGACTCACGGTCATGCTTGACACCAACATATAGATACTCATCACCATGCCTATACGTCGTACTCGACAAGAAGCAAATAGCAAATAAGACACAACTCCTAATCCCTCAAGCTAAGGTTAGACCAAACATTTACCTCGATGCCACGAACACAACTCAAGATTCAATTATAGCTTTACCCCTTGATTCCACCGCCAATTCGCTCATATCTAGCCACAATTTACTTAATTACATCAATAAATGCTAAATGAATCAATTTTTGAATACATGAAAATGAGTTTTTCAAAATTTTACCCAAAAAGTCAAAATCGCCCCGGGCCCATGTGGTCAAAACCTGAGGTTCGAACCAAAACCCGATTACCTATTCCCCCACGAACTCAAATATATAATTTGTTTTGAAATCGAACCTCAAATCGAGGTCCAAATCCCCAATTTTTGAAAAACATAGGTTCTACCCAAAACACCCAATTTCCTCCGTGAAAATCATTGATTTGAAGTTGAAATCATGTTAAAAGATGTTAATGATTGAAGAAAACTAGTTAAAAATGACTTAAAATTGATTTGGAGAAGAAAGGTTGTTTGAAAAATCGCCTCTTATGTTTTTGGGGTTTTGAAAAATGAAAAATAACTTAAAATCCCGTCTATTTATACCACTCTCAGACCCCCTGTGTGGACCGCACAAAATGGACTGCGGCTGCACAGGTCTTCCTGAGGTACTGCGGTCCAGTGCCCTGTGCGGACAGCACGAAATGGACTGCGGCCGCACAGGCCTCCACCGCGCACCGCACTGGCCCCCTTCCGCGGTCGCACACGTTTTTGTGCGGACCGCACTGGCGGGTTCAGAGACCTGCAACTTCTGATTTTAAGTCTAAAACATCCCGAACCTACCCGAAACTCACCCGATCCCTCTAAACTCCAAACCAAGTGTGCATACTAACTCAAAAACATCACATGGAGCTACTCGTGTAATCAAATAATCAAAATAGCATCATGAACATCAAATTAAATCTCGAGATCAATGAAATTTTCTCAAAACTTCTTTAAACATAAATTTTGCAATTTAAGTCTGAATCACGTCATATGACATCCGTTTCTCACCAAATTCCACAGAAATATCTTAAATCATATATAAGACCTGTACCGGGTTCCGAACCAAAATACGGGCCCGATACCATCATGTTCTAATCAAATTTCATTTCAAATTTCTTTAAACAATTTCATTTAAAAAATTCATTTCTCGAGCTTGGGACCTCGGAATTCGATTCCGAGCATACATCCAAGTCCCATATTTTCCTATGGACCCTCCGGAACCGTCAAATCACGGGTCCGGATCCGTTTACCCAAAACGTTGACCGAAGTCAAATTAGTTCATTTTATAATCAAAATTTATCATTCTTCACAGATTATCATATTTAAGCTTTTCGGCTACGCGTCCGGACTGCACACGCAATTTGAGGTGACTCTAAATGAGGTTTTCAAGGCCGCAGAACACAGAATTTAATTTAAAGCAAGTGATGACCTTTTGGGTCTATCACACCTTGCATGCAATTCCAGGGAATCTCTATAAAATAATTAACACCTACAATAATCATAGATGTTAAAACTTAAAAGGCTCACTTTACACTTTTGTCTCGGAGAATCCCACGGCACCATCACCATTGGACGAACTCAAATTATCAGGGGTAACATCACCAGAAGTTTTTTATTCTCCATTTTTGGAATTGCAATGAATTGGAGACAAAGAAGTTAGCGTCTTGGCCTTTGGATTAGCAGAACTAAACTAACAATAAGAAAGAACGAAGAGAACAAAGTTAAAAGAAATAGATAAGACACAATCAAGAAAGATACAGAGGAATAGGAGAAACAAATAAAATTTCAACAAAATGCAACGAATGGTTGTTACATTTTTTTGGTGAATTTAGTAATGTCACTCCTACTATCCAAATAAAGGTTTTTTATTCCAAATAAAAGGGATTAAACACTTAACATCTAAATTTGCGCGATAACTACAACCATGCAACAGAAAAATAGAGTAATATAGCATATGTAGCAAGCTTGAGTTTGAAACCCATATTGCCGCAAGAAAACGTCATATGCTCTTCTTTTCCCTACTCTCCCACTCCATTCCCTTGTTTGAAAATTATGCACAGAATTTGCGTATAAAATAATAATGGGGCAAGAACACGGATAACTGGAACAAGAGTAACAAAAGAGTTTGAATGGAGAGGAAAGATTGATGAGGAACAATAGACGAATGTTATAGTTGTTACCTTGTTGACCATGATAACTACTGCTCCCAAAATGTCACCTTTAGAAGGTTAAAATAAAACATGTTGATTCTTCGAAAGAGAAAGTAACCAAACCAGTTCCGTCATGAATTGGACCTTTATCAACGTGTTCAATACTATTATGGCATTTCAACTCATTGGTCCAACTCTGAAGTGAAAATTTGATCGAATGCTCAAAACCCCAAGTTCAAACCCAGGGTCAAATTACCAGATTCCTTAATAAGAATATAAGGTAAATGAAATTAGGTACAATTAGTGACATGCATGAGCAATTTCTTGTTATAAATTTCCTTCAAAGGAATAGAAACTATCATATTTCCACCAAAACGTCCAGAAAAATAAAGAAAGATTACCAAATCAGAGAGGTCCAACCAGATGATAAATGGAACAAAGATGGACAAACATTGAAAGAGCGAAGAAACAAAGCAAGATTGCATAAAAACTTACCAAAGCGAGGAGCTTGATTGAAAGAGTGAAAACCAGATTAGGAGAAATGTGAGAAACTGGGAAAGACCAAGTCCTATTTCTATATTACTAGTGGTTGTAGGTTGGGCATTTGCATCTATACCCGCTTTTTGTGTCACGTGTTAACTTGTGCCTGCTTTGCAAAAAAAATTCCAAACGTACCCACTTTTTCGCATAACTTCAGCATACGGGACTGAAGTAGCAAAGGCAATCACGCAAAACTTCAACATTCTAGTAGTCGGGCGTGAAGTTCATCTCTAGAGATGAAGTTTTTGTTTTGTAACTGTCCAACTTCAGCTCTAGAGCTGAAGTTTTTGTTTGTAATTGGCGAACTAGAGCTGAAGTTTTTGTTTGTAAGCTTCAGCTCTAGAGCTGAAGTTTTTGTTTTGTAATTGTCGAACTTCAGCTCTAGAGCTGAAGTTTTTGTTTGTAACTGGGAAGTTTTTGTTTGTAAGCTTCAGCTCTAGAGCTGAAGTTTTTGTTTTGTAACTGTCGAACTTCAGCTCTAGAGCTGAAGTTTTTGTTTGTAACTAAGTTTTTTCTGGAAAAATCAGCTTTTTATGTTATCGTCCACTTTAAATGCAGTAATCTCATTTCGTCTAACTCACACTCAGCTTAGAGCTGAAGTTTTTGTTTGTAAGTGGCAAACTTCAGCTCTAGAGCTGAAGTTTTTGTTTGTAAGCTTTAGCTCTAGAGCTGAAGTTTTTGTTTTGTAACTGTTGAACTTCAGCTCTAGAGCTGAAGTTTTGGTTTGTAACTGGCGAATTTCAGCTCTAGAGCTGAAGTTTTTATTTTTTAACTGTCGAACTTCAGCTCTAGAGCTGAAATTTTTTCTGGAAAAATCAGCTTTTTATGTTATCGTCCACTTTAAATGCAGCAACCTCATTTCGTCTAACTCACACCCAGCTTTGCTCGGCCATTTTTATTGCTAAGCAACTGATATTCGAAAATACATTATACAGTTCTATTATACATTCAGACAACACAGATTTTTCTTTTTCTGAATACAGAAACATCTAATTCACATATATAAGGTTAGCTTTCTACTTGCTTCAATTATGCTTCTGGCTATATCAATAAGTTTCTCCACAAACTATATTGAAAAAATCCCAAGTACTAGAGGCTCTTTCTAAAAATGATTATTAATTTCTTGAAAACGAAATCCTAGATAAAAACGTTGTGTGAATACAGGTTATATACATAACCGTAACAGATTTCTTGCAGAAAAGGGAGAAGGAGAAGTTTGAGAAAGAAGAGGCGGATATAACTTTGAGGAGGAGAAGGAGAAAGGGGGCTGAAGTTGTTTAAAAAATGGGTACAAATTAAAAGTTTTTAAAAAAATAGGTATATGTTAAATGGGGACGACCAAATAGGATACCCCGTGCAATTTTTACATTGTAGGCCCTTGCTGACCCCGGGTCCAACACAATAAGACTAAACTTTTTTTAATCGTATGAGTAGTACTGCATTAATCTACAAAGTCAGTCCCTTATATCGTTTATATCAATAGTATGATAGTAATACAAATTTTAGTTGCAAATTATATGTATTTCCTTTAACTTTTCTGTTTAGCTCCTTCCTCCAGATTCTCATAATTGTTCAACTCCTCTTTCAGTTTTCTTTGCCCCTTCCGATCTTCTCTCTTCTTGCTTAATTTATGTGCTTGGTTGTATAATTATAATGTGAGTTTTGCTTTCTTAATTTTTTTTATTTTTGGAATCACTGTTGCGTAAAAATTATTTAAATTGGATAAATTATTGGTCCACCATTTTATATGTTTGTCCGCAAATAATTGCGATTGATTGTGGAATATGAAAAACGGGGCATACGTGCAAAGGGATAGGTTTTTTACCAAGATATTTATGTTCTTTATTAAGTTTACAAAATAGGTTCTTTAAAGATTTGTTTGTTCTTTGTTTAGTTTAGAGCGAGGGCCATAAGGTGTTTGCTCATTTGCCTAATGAGTTATTCCACTATGTGTTTGTTCCTATACTGCAATACTGAATCTGTGACCGAAAGATGCTTATTTACACTACTAAAGGAGTAATGAATAATGTTAAAGTTTGAGTACAAATTAAAATCATTGGTTGTGAAAGGTATTAACTTTAGTCCAAGTATGCACAGACAAAACTAATTGCTGCCATCTTTCATAAAGTTAGATGATGTTAAAAAAAGCTGGGCTATAGTGGTGAATTTTCCATATTGTTCTAAAAATGAAAGTTTCGATGCATATTCAAGTCACATTACAAGATGAGTCATAACGTTAAAGTAACGATTCAAATCATCACTGGAGTATAGAATTAAAAAGTATATGTGGTTGTACCTTGTAATTAAACTTTTTTCATATGCCATATTTTCATTTTGGCGAACTTATACATTTTGGTTATGATTAGTATTAACACATATAATTATTGTGGTGCTATTTGATTTTTAAATCTCTTACGTGTAAAAGTAAATCTCTTATGTGCAAAAAAGAAAAAAAAAATAGGATCATAAAACTAAAAGCAAGTTTGTAAAAAGTTAAAAACCAATTGACCAGCCACAAGCTCAAAAATATCCCTAATTACTTGATCCAAGCTGTTTTTACTTCTGCAATTTGTGCTAGCTAGCAATTGTTGATTAAAAAACATCCTCTCTAATAAAGAACATTAAATCAGTTATTTTCATGGCTCTGCTAAGTGTAAAAAATTATTAGTTAATATTTTCTTTCACTATAAGTACTCCTGGAAATTTAGAATGTTTTCTTAACATTTTAAAAATCAAAAGATAGTTCGACAGGTATTTTCTTACAAAATTTGTTATGTTTCTATTTTCTTGAAAATTGTTACTATATTTTAGCCAATTTAATTAAATAAGCAGTTTAGAAAGTTTTCTTAATTTTTTTTTAAAAATGGAGTCGACATGTTTTTTCACCAATGTTACATTGGTACTTTTATAAGTCACAAAATATTTGTATGTCAGCAAATTTTAATTTACTTTGGGCGCTTTCTCAATAAAAAAATCATGAGTAAAGTTAATAAGAAGTAGCCTATTTTTAACCCATATATATATAAAGTTGGGCATTAAAAAGGTGATGTAACATCCTTATATGTCCAGCAATTGTATTTATGTTTTATCTCCTTATTTTGGTATTTTTACTTTTTCCCTTCTCATTTAGTTAATTACTTCATACAAACTTAAAATTCCGTATTAAATAAGAAACAAGTGTTACTTGAAACGGTTTTTGGAAGCCCAAGCTAAAATAGCCGCTGATTCCTCCTCTCTCCAAACGTCTCAAAGAAGTGTACTCTCCCCAAATCTAAAACAAGGCAAATTCGGTGTCGCTGGTGGCAGACTTGCAATTCGAATTTCGAGTCAAAAATCAGGGATCAACAACGTTATTGCTTACAAGCACTCACAGGCTTCAAGGACAAGATTTTTTATGCTCCGAGAAAAAAACGCCGACAATTCATGACTTTGCAGATCCCCTTCATTGATTTTTAACTATCCTAACTTTTTTTTACTCAGTTTAGTTCTATTTATTGATGGAACAATAAGAGAGGATGTCACAAAAGCTCTATATTCGAACTTGTGAAATGTAGACAAATAAAGCATAGTTGATTGAAGTGTTAGTCAATCATTTGAGGTTTAGTTGGAAATTCAGTTTTACTATTCCAAAAAGAGATTTTGTGGTTAAAATGAATTGTGTTATAATTAGCCGAGTTATACCCGAGTGATTGCCTTGGGCATCTGATGTTATACTCTTCTTTTAATAGGGATGCAGAACTAAACCAGTTTACTTATTTATGTTAAGTGTGTAACACTTACAGGAACGCATAGTTTGTCGGTAAAATCGACGCAATTGGGAATCATAAGGAGCTATCGATGAGGAAGGAGCTACATAAATACCGGACCATTTAGAGGGTGCGGTGCCGGCAAAGCAGTTGAAAATCCACAGATATTCTCTCACTTTCTTCTAATAAAGTTGTGCTCAAAGTGTCTGTATTCATGTATATATGTATGAGACCATTTTTTGTTACCACTTACATAATTACGTAATTAAATATATAAATTCTTATTACAGATATATTATCAAAAAAATACCATTTGGATTTACAGATGTATTACATAGTTAAATTCTTATTTTTAATCTACATTTTGAATGGAGTAGGTACATGTTATTGGGTCAAGTGAGGGAATATTTTTCATTATAACTAAGAATGTGTAATACCTTTTATTATACCTTTCTCAACTTTTTGGCTAAGATCAAATCTAGCATTATATATTTTATTATTTCTCCTGCAAACTCTGAAAATATAATTAATAGATAGGGTCTACATTATTTTAGTTTTGCTCTTTCTGTGTAATATTACTTTCATTTGTTGTTTTAGATTTCAGTAGAATGAATAGGCCTAATTAAAGATTTAAAAAAAATGAAATGGTTAATGGCTTCTTCTCTTCCTCTTCTCTTTTTGCTTCTTCTCCATTTCCTTCTACTCCTTTATCTTTTATTTTTCGAGAAATGACATGTTGTGTGTTTGCCTTGGTTGTTTGGTATCGATTTTTATATTTTTCCAATTAATATAATATCACAATCACAAACATTTAAAACTATAAAGAAAACTATACGTCGAGTTGAACTTTGACCAAGTATTTTAAAAGTTATATATAATCTTTCTTTTCCTTTAATACCTTATTTTGGAAATCCAAAATACTCCAAATACAAAAGTAGATAAAAAGAATGAAAATGAAGGATAATGCATAGATATTGTAGAAATACAAAACTAAACCTTGTGTTAAATTTTTATTTATTTATTACTCTTGAAAATATGTCATAGAATTTTTACTATAATTCATAGAAGAACTATTTGTTCTGTTAAATTTTTTATTTTGGTTTATATAATATCTCTTTTTTAGATCTTTTGTTTTCAAAATTGAATTGTTCATTAGTGATGGTTCCATTATGGCATGATGTAAGATATCATCTAAATATGGCAAATAGTACAATAAGGTACCAATGCTAATAGCTGTTGTTCAATCGACTATATTACCTTAATTAATTATCCAATTTTATTAGCACCAATAAAAGAAGATCCTGCAATTTAGACCTTCAACATAGTCCGATAAAGTTCTTGCAAAGGAGAAAAATGTACGCTTCCATGTGTATAAAAATAAAGAAAGCGAGTCTTGAATATTTTGGAAAAAAGCAATCAACCTTAAAAATGCAATTACATCACAATTGATGATGCTATGTTTGAAGATTATAGAGAACATAAAATTGATCAAAGAATAAAGATTAATTTTTTAATTATAAAACTTTTAACAATAAAATTTTATTCATATTTTGTTTTTTAGACTGTGCGAAGCGGGGCAGATTGACTAGTACAATAGATATAATATTGTATCCAAATATTTCATTTAAGTTACTCCTACTCGTTATTGTTATGAAATAAAGGCTATAAAGTAAAGACAAGTATAGAGAGAAACTGATATATTATTCGAATTCAAACTGATGTACATAATGAACTGAAATTTCTTCTATTTATAGAAGAAAGGAAGCTGTTGTGTAAGCTGCTACGCAAGCTGCTGTGTAAGCTGCTACTACAAGCTGCTGTGTAAGCTGCTACTACAAGCTGCTATTACAAGCTGCTGTGTAAGCTGCTACTGCAAGTTGCTGTGTAAGCTGCTACTGCAAGCTGCTGTGTAAGTTGCTACTATACCAGATATGGATAATCTTCTTCAGAGCAATGTTTATCCATAACGGAGTACTGAATGGATAAGCTTATTATACCCGGTATGGATAATCTTCTACCTAGGGTAATGTTTATCCATAATCGGGTACCGAAGTGATAAGCTTCTTCAGGAAGCTTATTTCCAATAGAGTACTAAATAGATAAACATATTTACGGTGGAGTCCCATATGGATAAACTTCTTCAGGAAGATTATTTACAACGGAGTACTAAATGAACATCCATAATATAATATATTTATAACACTCCCCCTTGAATGTTCATTAAAAGATAATGTGTCTCATTAAAACCTCACTAGGAAAAACCACGTGGGAAAAAATCCTAGTGAAGAAAAAGAGTACACATATTTAGTAATACGCATTGCTAGGTGCCTCATTAAAAACCTTATAAGGAAAACCCCATGGGAAAAAACCTTAGTAAGGGAAAAAGAGTGCATCGCGTATTTTACTCCCCTGATGAAAACCTTGTTTCAAATATTTGAGTCTCCGCATTCCAATCTTGTATACCATCTTCTCAAAAGTTGAAGTTGGCAAAGATTTAGTGAATAAATCTGCTGGATTATCACTTGAACGGATTTGTTGCACATCAATGTCACCACTTTTCTGAAGATCGTGTGTGTAGAATAATTTTGGTGAAATGTGCTTCGTTCTATCTCCTTTTATAAATCCTCCCTTCAATTGGGTTATGCATGCAGCATTGTCTTCGTATAAAATTGTGGGTCTTTTCTCACATTTCAAACCACATTTTTCTCGAATAAAATGAATTATTGATCTCAACCATACGCATTCCATACTTGCTTCATGAATAACTATTATCTCAACGTGATTTGAAGAAGTAGCAACAATAGATTGCTTTGTGGAGCGCCATGATATGATGGTACCTCCATATGTAAATACGTAGCCGATTTGAGATCGAGCTTTATGAGGATCAGATAAATAACCTGTATCTGCATTACCAATACGATCTGCACCACTTTTGTTAGCATTAACAAGATAAATAAGTACACCATCTACACCGAGATAGAGTATTTCAGGACTAAGGAGCTCTTCATCCTCTTCTAGAGGTTGGAACGAATCCTTATTCACTTCAAGTGATTGAATATTCATTGGTGTACTTAATGGGTACACTTTGTCCATGTAAAAGTATTTTTAAGACCCTCTTGGAGCTCTTCCGGAGTTCCAATAAGATTTATGTCACCAACATAAATAGCAAGTGTAACAAATTTTGATGACATTTTCTTTATAAAAATACATGGACAAATAACATAATTTATGTAACTTTCTTTCAGCAAATATTTACTGAGGCGATTATACCACACGCGCACAGATTGCTTTAAACCGTACAAAGATCTTTATAATTTGATCGAGTACATTTCTCAAGACTTTGAATTATATGCTTCGGGCATTTTCAATCCTTCAAGGATCTTCATATAGATTTAGCCAAATAAGTCATATAGGTTAAGACTTGTATCTAAATGGTATGACATCTTCAAGTGTCTGGACTGCTAGTCCGATCCTCACAATCGTTTACAATATTGTGCACTATATTGAATTAAATATATCGTCGACGATCATTTTGTGTCAGTTCCAAAGCGACATAACTTGTGGAGATCTCATCACTTTCTTTATTTTCAGGTACCTGAACTTTTTCGGGAGTTTCATGAAATGTTATGTCGTGGGCTCTTCTAGAGCTTATTTCCTTCTCATTTTGATCATTAGCTCCTACTATTTTTCAAGGATTGTTACCTTTGGAACTGATTGGTCTACCACGCTTCATGCGTACAGTAAACTCTATCCTTCATGGACTTTAATTTTAATAGGAGCATTTTGCAGCTGAAATATGATATTTAATTTTGGATCAGCAAATGCTTCTGGCATTCGACTTGAATTATCTTCTAAGTGAGGATCATGATAATTCGATTCATATAGCATATTTTTCAACTGTTTATTCCATCCCCCAAATGTTAGAAAAACTAATATATATCCCCAATCATCTTTGGGAAATATATCTTTGTGTATTATGGTAGAGAAATTAATCATATACCACGCAACAAAAGATAGTAAAAATATTTGGTTTCTGATCCTAAACCAATTGTGAAGGGAGGACTTATCATATATTGTTGATCTGATGCATACAAGTGCTGCTATATGCAATTTAGAAAATCTTAGACCAACACATGAAGCTTTGTTCTCATAAGCAATGGTTTGGCCATTAATAGGAGGTATTCAATGCTAAACCAGCTTGGATATAAACCAGCATTATCAAGATGAACTGTCTTGATTTCATAATCTGAAAATTATGCTCTTAATCGAGAAAAACAATTCCAAATGTCAAACTGCAGGTTGACAATAATTACACATGTAACCATCTCATATATGCACCTATAAGTGGTTCACATGATAGGTGAACGGGCCCATATTCACCTTTTATATATTTCAGAATCAGGAGTCTTAGTCCCAACTTTAGCTGGTATAATCAATTCATTATGAGAACAAGCAACACATGAGAATTCCTGAAGAATCTTCTAGTTCTTTAGTATATGCTTATCTGAATTCTCAAATAGCTCATTTAAAAATGGCAAATGAAAACTTCAAGTTTATCATGTCATGTGCTATCTCTTAGTAAACTTCTGGTTTACTATGGCATAAACTTTTGCTTTAGTAAACTTCTGGTTTACTGTGATACATGATATAGTACAAATTAAAGAATAAGGCGGGTAACTTCTCACATACATATTATTTTACCCCCTTATGATTGTGGAAACATGAAGATTATCAATCTTCCAATCATTTGTAGTCTCAATATGATAGTCATTTGTATTAGTAAACTTCAGGTTTACTACAACATATGTTTTGACCATAATCATATAATATGAATGACATATTTGTATATAAGCTCTTCGAGAGCCTTCATTTATTATCCGCAATCTAATATTTATATGGCACTACTGGTGTCATGTATTCTTTAGGCAAACATTTAGCTCTTCAGGAGTTGTTGAAATATTTTGTACTATCAAATATTGCTCAGACACTGCTGGTATCATGAGAGAAAATCACAATCAAATAAACAATGTAAAACAATTGTTTAAGCACACGAAAACTCCTCTTCATAATATTTTTCCACTTCAGGAGGCAATTTCAATTGTGTTCTTCAGGAGCAAATTTAAAATACGAAATATTGAGTATATATTCTCTCAATTATATTAACTCTTCTGGAGGTGAATTGTAATGTATTCACATCAAGAGCGCGTTCATATTTACCCGACTTATTCGTATTTTCACATTCACTTCAGAAAATGGATTAATACTATCAAAAGTTCTCATCCTTCAGGAAATCGAACATAATTTATCTGAATGCGTATTAATCACATCAAATTGTGATGCCTCAATCTCTTTTAAAATATTTACTACTTCAGGAGCAAATCGAGGCGTGCATTTAATAAAGAGAATATTTTTGTAGCTTATCTTCAATTGTAACCATAGAAAGCCTAAATTATCACTTCTGGTGATCATAGGCATATACCACTTCTGGTAGTTAACAAAATATAATTACAATGAGATATACGAAATATAACCACTTCTTGTGGTTGTATATTTCTTGCAAACTCTGCTAGAGTTTAAGTTGATCTAATAATGTTATCCATATTCTTCAAAATGACATAAACAAGATATATTATAGTAAACATCATTATCAAATCATAATTTTTCTTTATGTACAACAATTACATAACCATACTATCTATTATAAATAATAAAATTAAAATACTTACATTTCTACAGATTCACCACCGATTACATGACTTGTTTCTCCTTCTGGGAGTGCAAGGTAATCAGTTACATACAAATGCATGAAGTCTAAATTATCTTCAGAAATAAAATTTGCTTCAGCATTTTTCTCTGACTTCTTTAGGGAGGCTTGATAAAGCTCAACCAGGTGCTTTGGCGTACGACAAGTACGTGACCAGTGCCCTTTTTCTCCACATCTATAGCATGCATTTTCTGCATTTGGTGCTTGCACCGCTTCATGCTTTTGTTCCTTCCTTTTCCACTGCTGGTGGTGAGGAGTGTTCTTTGGTGCATTATTATTACCATGATTAGAGTTTCTTTCCCGACCACGACTGGGGCCACGACCTTTTCCACGTTTAGCCTGGTGGAAGTTCGTCTCATTCACTTCAGAGAATGGACAAGAACCAGTAGGTCGGCTTTCATGATTTTTCATTAATAGCCCATTATGTTGCTCGGCTATAAGAAGATGTGAAATAAGTTCAGAATACTTTTTAAATCCCATCTCTTGATATTTCTGCTGCATGAGCATATTCGAGGCATGAAAAGTGGTGAAAGTTTTCTCCACCATATCATGATCAGTAATATTATCACCACATAACTTCAATTGGGAAATAATTCTGAACATAGCAGAATTATACTCACTGATAGATTTAAAATCTTGTAGCCTTAGATGAGTCCAATCATAACGTGCCTGTGGAAGAACGACCATCTTCAGGTGGTCATATCTATATTTCAAATTATTCCACAGTATGACTGGATCTTTAATAGTGAGATATTTTATTTTTCAGGCCCTCATCAAGGTGATGGCGTAGGAATATCATTGCTTTGGCACAATCTTGGTTTGATGCCTGATTTTTATCCTTGATGGTGTCTGCCAGACCCATCGCATCAAGATGAATTTCAGCATCAAGCACCCAAGACATGTAGCTTTTGTCCGATATATCCAGGGCTACAAATTCAAGTTTAGAAAGATTTGACATTATTTAGGAAAAGAAAGTTCTTACCTCTAATACTTTCAAAGTATTTGCTCGAGATGTCAGAGTCTCGTGCTGATAACGTGTTATGAAATAAAGACTATAAAGTAAAGACAAGTATAGAGAGAAACTGATATATTATTCGAATTCAAACTGATGTACATAATGAACTGAAATTTCTTCTATTTATAGAAGAACAGAAGCTGTTGTGTAAGCTGCTATGCAAGTTGCTGTGTAAGCTGCTACTACAAGCTGCTGTGTAAGCTGCTATTACAAGCTGCTGTGTAATCTGCTACTGCAAGTTGCTGTGTAAGCTGCTACTGCAAGCTGCTACTATACCAGATATGAATAATCTTCTACTGAGAGCAATGTTTATCCATAACGGAGTACTGAATGGATAAACTTATTATACCCGGTATGAATAATCTTCTATCTAGGGTAATGTTTATCCATAACCGGATACCGAAGTGATAAGCTTCTTCAGGAAGCTTATTTCCAATAGAGTACTAAATGGATAAACATATTTACGGTGGAGTCTCATATGGATAAGCTTCTTCAGGAAGATTATTTACAGCGGAGTACTAAATGAACATCCATAACATAATATATTTATAACAGTTATGTATTACTTAAAGTCTCCTGTTTAGTTTTAGTAGAGTATATTATTATATTTAATCAGGGAATTGAGATAATTTGAATAGTAACTGGAATATGGACCAATCCCGATTTCAATGCAGAGTTGGAGCAATAAATATGATGGCCCACTCAAGATCAGTTAAACAAGCCCTTACACATTTTTTGTTAAGAAATTATTTGTATGTTGCCTGACATTACACATAGGCACGTAAAAGTCCTTAAACTTCATTTTATTTACAAACAAGTGGTAAGCAACATAATAGAATAATCAGAAGAACAGGGGCAAAAGTTACCGGATAGGCCCCTCACGCTTTACGAAAAACGGCTTCAAGTGACAGTGCTCTTTAGGGGCCTAAAATCCGAAAAACCCAATTCCGAACCGAACCAAATTAATTCGGTATTTTGGTTTCGGTTTTTTTTTATATTTCGGTCTAATTCGTTATTGAAATTTTGGTACGGTCTTCGGTATTAGAAATTTGAAATTTCGGTATACCGAAATACCAAATTTTTTAAAAACATTTTCTTATATTGCTCCAGCCCAGTCCACTTCCCGTGTGTCCCAGCCCATCGCCCTGCCCACTTAAAATAATTTTAATTCCAAAGTTTCCAACAGCCCATCACCCTCCCCAGCCAACTCTAGTCTCTAAAGTCTAAAGATTTGAGCAATTACCATATACATATTAGACCTTCTGTGAACGAATAGTAGCTTCTTTGTCTTTTCGGGATATAATTAATCTAGACGCGTCCATTATAAATTAATAGTAATTCTTCGTGTTAAGTTACAAGAAAAGATATATACATAAGAATTAAGATAATGTATTATTTATGCTGGGAAAGGAAGGATGTGTCAACCTTTTAAAGATTAATTTTATTAACATGTCCTTTGTTTTTAGGTAATTTTAATTCCACGTACTCGTGTGCTTGGATATACCCACTTAAAAAGATTGATATGATCAGTTCTTACTTGGCCTATGAGTTACAGGGTCAATTCCGAATTTTCGATTTGCAGAAGTTTCTTTCTCAAATGAGTATTCCAGTAATTTCTCAAACAAATTCTGTTTTACATTGTCCATTTGGACAAGTCTTTACTCTTTAATATTAAACCGAAACCGTACCAAAACCATACCAAACCAAAATAACAAATACCGAACCGTACCGAAATATTTTGGTACGGTATTTGGTATACACAATTGATAAACCGAATACCGAAATACCGAACCGAAATTCTTAAATACCGAACGCCCACCCCTAGTGCTCTTGGGTATTTATGTCAATTCATGTTTAAGGTCAAACTCCTACTTAACACTGTACAACACCACCTAAGCTTGAACTAAGAATAAATTAAATAAAATGTCAAAGATGTCCTTTTGGTCAGCAACCAGGACGACCCTAAGCTCCTCAAACTCCCTCTTATTAATAGTAGGAATTATTTAGTCATTTGGAGAAAAAGATTTACACTCAAACCAACTTTATCCATACGCGAGAACATTAAGTACTTTTTTCACGTTGTTGGATCGAGCAAGTGCTTGAAAGGAATTTTGAAATTATTCGAAATTGCCTACTGAAAATTAAATGTCTCCATTGAAAAGTGTGAATATTCAGTTGAGAAGTGTAAAAACTTCATAGGAAATAGAGATTCTAATTATCTAAATGGGGACCTAAAATTTATATTTGTCAATATAAATTTGCACTTACCAATATAATATTGGAGACCGTACGAGAGCAACCATAACCCTAAATATGACTCTATATATAACTGTATGGATAAGTATTTTATCATCGTAAATCTTAAGCTTATTATATAATATGTGAAAAATGGATAGGACTCTAATAAAGAAAGTTATTAACGACATTTTGTATTAAGAATGTAGGAATCAACTGAAAAAGCTCAAGTCCGAGGTTAACCTATTGTTGCTGAGGATGACTCGTGAAATTGGTGTAAACTACATCAAAAGACTTTTAATGGATTTCTCTCCTCTAATCGGAATATGTAACATGTTGCAGGAGCTGCTCAGTACTACTATTTCCGACTCAAATAAAGCAAACAACAATTTTATATCAATATTAGTAGGACACTAAAGCTGGTTCTAATGTGTCCAAGTCCCCATATGTGAATCAAAAGAGCGAGTTGGATGGAGACTTAGATGCCTTAGTCAGCTTAAGTGTCATTGCTGATATTGATAATAAAATTATTGTTACCCTCATTTGGGTCAGAAGTAGTAGTAAGTAGCTCCTCCAACATGTCATATATGCCGGTTAGAGGATAAGAATCCATTAAGAGTTTCTTCATGTAGTTTATGCCAATTTCACGAGTCATCCTCAGCAGCAACAGGTTAACCTCGCACTTGAGCTAATGAGCTTCTTCAATTGACTCCTAACATCTTACTACAAAATATTGTGATTCACTGATGAACCATGAAAAGATTCGTCAATAACTTTCTTTGTTGGAGTCCTAACCATTTTTTTCACAGATTGTGTACTAGTTTGAGGTTTAGGATGATGAGATATATATGTATCCATAGAGTTGTATATATAGAGCCATATTTAGGGTTATGGTTGCTGTCATACGGTCTCCAAAATTATACTGAAAAGTGCAAATTTTTATTGGTAAGTACAAATTTTGGGTCCCCATATAGATATTAGAATTCATATTTACTACTATAAGCATTTACACTTCTCAATAGGGTATTTACACTTTTCAATGAAGCCATTTCAAATTTCAGTAAGCAATTTCGCTCACCAAAATTGCTTTCATGCATTTGCTCGATCCAACGAAGTGAAAAAAATACATTCACAAGTATTCTCGAGTATGCATAAAGCTAGTTTGAGTATAGACCTTTGTACATATGGTGCCCAGTGGCGGATCCAGGATTTTAAAGTTATGCGTGCTCGCCGATAAAAACTTCAAAAGAAGAGGAAAAATGAATTTACTTGTGATTGCTCACTCAATATTTATCTAAATATTTGTATTGTTGCCTATATAAATTAATTAATATGGTCAAAATTAATGGGTGTTTAAGCACCCACAACTCTCTATGTGCATCCGCCGCTGATGGTGCCTTAATATATGGTTGGTAACTTGGTATAGTCAAGGAATATGAAGTAAGCATCGAAAATATTTCTATCAACGTATATGAATATCATCTACAGCCTAATGGTGTAACATACAATATGATGATATTTGGATACATAAAGAGGGTAATCCTTTGTATCAATAAACATGGTACAGTTTACCCACTGTATCGATTAATTTAGATCAAGTTAAAAATATCAAACAAATTAGGAATACTTACAATACCTAAGATTTTGGCGTATTTAATTTGCTAAACATATTTATTTTAAATAACATTAAGAGCGTGAAAAGAAGTTTAATTAAACTTTAAAATAAGGTTCTGTAACTTTCGATGTGCAAAAGAAATAAGCGTTGAAGAACGAAATCTAGTGAGGTCTTTGTAATTAGTTCCTATGAGAGTGAAGGACCTATAATTATGTAATTTTTAAAAATTGTTTTCTTTCATTTAATATTAATATGATACTTATACAACTGTATTTTGGAAGTCAAACTATTTTTCATTTGACAAGTAATATTTCAAAGAGTTTTTTGTACTATAAAGTTTATGAATTTGTACTTTATGGAGTCAATAAACATTTATTTGTATGTTTAAAAAGTAAAGTATTAATATGCAAATTACCTAAAACAAAATAAATTCTTGGATATTTATTGATTCTTGTATTTTTAGTTGTATTACTAGTATTTTTAATTTTATTGCACATTCTACTCACAGAAAATGGATGATATTCGTCCATTGGGAGTTGAAATTGAGACTAAACGAAGATAGAGGAGAAATTGAGGGGTTTACATATATTTGTAAGGGTCGTTTGGTATGAGGTATAAGAAGGTATAAGAGTGGTATAAAAATTTAATGTCATCTTAATATACTGTTTGGTTAGCAAATCAGGTATAAGTTATCCCGGAGTTAATTTTAATACCGGGATAACCTATACCTTATAGAAGGTGGGGTAATTAGCACCGGTATAATTTATACATTCTTTTTATAAATTATGCAATTATCATTCTTAATATAATATACCAAATAATGAATAAACAACAATCACATTATAATTAATCCCAACATAACCTATACCGATATAAATCGTATTCCAACCAAACAATCCCGTAAAGAAATGGAAAGCGATAGGGGGGACTGGAATTGGAAACTATACCTGGCATAAAAACGATGCGACTCGATTTAAAATATACTACTCTTTTCTTTTTCGAAATGCAGAATTTTTTTAACGCAGGTGACTTGAATTGCCCTTTAAAATGAAAAAGTGTAGCTGGTGAAAACACTAAAAAAAGTGCTCCTTTTTCTGTTTCCGATCAAGTGGTAGTTAATTACGCATACGGCCGATCCATGGCGGGGAGGAATCCACCGCCGTACAGGCCAAGAGGGGGAGTCAACTTTTCTTCTTCTTCCAGATCCTTCCATCCTTCCCGCAACTCGACCAAAAATGTCAATTCAGAAGAACGGAAGAAGGCAAGCTCTAGCAATTGGGACAATAAAGCCGCCATTGATGGAGATATTGATGATATTCAGAATTTATCTCCCTTAGTTGGAACCTGCCCTTTCATGTGTCCTGGTATCACCTATTTCCTCACTTCTCCCCTTTCTGGGTTGACATATTATGCTTTTTTGTGTGCGCAAAGGTGGAATCTAACATATAACCTGGTACACAAACAAAAAAAAAAACCTTTCTTAAACTATGTTTGTATCAAATCAATAAATACATAAACTTTTAACTTGATTTAATTTATCACTTAACCAGGGGAAATTAACTGGGTCGTTGTAAACAGGAATTTTTTCTGCTTCCTGTAACCCATTGTTAGTCTAACTGGATAATATAGAAAATTTGAAGTATAAAATTTTATGAAGTATGTGTGTTGTATTTCTCTATCTGCGTTTGTGTTTGTATAAAGAGGTGCAGTTGCTACATTTAAATCCTGGTCCATGCAGGGGCGGATCCAATAGTGCGGAACCGTGTTCAATTGAACCCATAACTTTCGGTGCGGAGCATGAATTTATATGTAAAAATCAATTAAAATTGCAGCAAATAGTAGATATGAACTCATAATTTTAAAAGTATAATGGATTAAATACTAAAAACCTTAAAGGTTGAATTCATAAAGTTTAAATTTCAGATCCGCCTCTGGGTCCATGTGAACCTGCAACTTGAAATAAGTTGTCTTTTTCTTGGAAAAATAAATTGCAGTTGAGGAGAGGGAAAAGCGAGAGCGGCTGAGAGACTTAGCTGTGTTCGAGAGGCTATATGGAAATCCTGCCAAATCATCACCAAGCCTTGCTGTTAAAAAGGTAGTAATATTTTGGGTATTCTAGCGAGCAGGTGTAATTTCTTTACCCTTTTTGTTTGATCAACCGAACTCCAAGCATAGCTGGTCTAGAAAGAGGAAGGTTGGCAGGTTGATGACCAGTATAAAAGAATTTATCTATGATGAATCTTCTGAATACTAAAATAGCCAAATGGATACAGAGATTCTCATGGCCAACACTGGATTGGTATTGAGGTTTAGTTGATAGTTGAAATTAATTTGTTTGATTGACTGATCTTAACTAGCTCTGTGTTTCACTTGACAAAACATTTCTAGATTTTAACCAGCTTGTCAAAAATTGTGGAAACAGTTTAAATTGTAATAGCTCATCAAGCATCTAATGGCCCTTTTGTGAGCATCAATATAAAATAATGGATTAGAAAGTAAATGTTTTGATGTTCATTGATAATACAGGTGGTAGGACGTATTTTTGTTGCTTTTTGCGCCATAAAAGGTAATAGTTTGCGTGGACTGTCGTATAACAGTTTTATGACACTACAATGCCCCCCCCTCCCCGAAACTTTTTTAGGTAATGCTAAGTGACTATTCAGTTTTGAGGTTTTGTACGAGAGATGGTGAGTTGGTGAATACAACAAACGTAAAGCAACTCAATATAAGGAAGTAGAACAAGTTGGTGGCTTGTACAATATCAAACAATTTTCCCTACCATGCATTGACTAATTACTGCCAAATTTGTAGATATTTGTACAAAATGGTTAATGCCAACAAAGTCAAGCGCATTTCATCAAGGATAACAGAACGTGCTTGTTCCCTAGAAGTTAGAGGGCCTAAATTTTTTTTCTTTGAATTTGAAGGTAGAAGACCACCTGCTCCAACTTTCATGTGTAAGAATTATTGACGTTGTAGTCCATAGCTAAAAGCATCAAATTGAAACGCTACTCCATAATGTTGGAGAGGATAAAAGATCAACAAAATCGCTTAGGACAAAAGAAATTTTGTGCAGAAAGTTTCAAAAGGAACTGAACCTGCAATAAAATGCAGAGCTCTGAAGGGATGAACAAAGATAGATCACTGAAAATTCTCATTTTTATCATTTCAAAGTATACCCCAAAGCAGTATATTATAGATTCCAACAGCTGTTTCTTCTGCTATGTTTGAGTACAACAGAATTTTATTTCAATGGTCAAAAGGAATAATACATTCATGTCTTAAAAAAGTTCTGTATTTCCATTATAGCATATCTTTTCCATGTAGCAGTTAGTAGGTAATAATCATATTTTTTAAACAAAAATGTAATCAAGATGCAATCCTATCCCAGCCAAAAGTTGCTGGAGTTCTGAACATATGAAGTCCATATAAGAGTGACTTTTGTCCTGGCTGATTTGTCCCTGTGTGGTTCCCAAGGGTATGGCCTAGTGGTCAAGGAAGTGAATTGAGAACCATGAGGTTTCAGGTTCAAATCTCAGTGGAGGCAAAAACACAAGGTGATTTCTTCCCATCCATCTTTACTTTGGTAGACAGAGTAACCCAGTACCTGTGTTGGTAGGAGGTTGCAAGTACCGGTTGAAACTAGTCGCGGTGCGCGCAAGTTGGCCCGAACACCACGGTTATCAAAAACAATTTATCCCCGTGTGGGCGTGGCTAAGGTTCAAAATTGACTTGATGCATAAGTATTACTTCCTCCGTTTCAATTTAGATGAGGTACTTTGACTCAGTATGGAGTTTAAGAAAAAAAAAAGACTTTTCAAATTTGTGGTCTTAAAAGCTTAAGGGGTAAAAGCTTTGTGGGGCCATGACATTTGTGTAGTTATAAAAATTTCTCATTAAGAGTAAAATGAGTTAAATTGAATAGTTTAAAGTTGAATTATTTCCAATTGTAAAAATGTGTCATTCTTTGGAACGGACTAATAAGAAAAGTGTGTCATCTAAATTGAAACAGAGGGAGTACTTTTATTTACAGCATGGATAAACAATATAGGATTTAACCAGTCTTTCCTCTCCTCTAAATTTTTTACTCCTTTCCAACTTCATTTTCATTGTTGTTATACTTATAAGCCAAGTGTTAGTTGTGGCAGAAGTGATTTCAGAGTCTTTCTTATCTACTTTTGATACTTTGGTAAAATTTAATTCACTCTTCAGTCTTTGCACAATGATGGTTTATTGAATTTTTCACTTGTTAGTTCTGCAGGACTATATCCGGAAAGACTGTGCAAGATTCTGATGTGAGGCCTCTCTCAGTGTTGGAAGACACTTTAAATTATCTGAGTAACTTGCTGTACTCTACAGAGCATCCCTTTGAGGTGGTTCATGACTTCATCTTTGATAGGATGAGATCCATTAGACAAGATCTAAGCATGCAAAATATCGCTTGCAGTCGAGTGGTCTCTATGTATGAGAGAATGGTATGCTCATTTAATCAGATTATCTTATCCAAAAGAACTTGAATTAGATCTGAATCGTATATGTGTGTCTAGATACATGAATCATGATATGGTTGCATCTGAACATCCTACGGTTCCTGCATCTCAATCTTGTTTCCTCAAGTCTTAGATCCACTGCGAGCAAATTTTAACACTGCAGAAAGCAGAAAAAGATCAATAAAGGAACTTGAGAAGCTTGTAGATTGAATTCAAAAGATGAATTCATTTGATAATAAGAAGTGGATATGTTGTTAGATGTGGATGTTGTATCCCCTACTAGATACAATTTTTAACCAATTTATTGATACAAATTTAGACATTGGGCCACCTTAACCTGTTGGCCATGTTCTCCTAATCAATCCCCTAGTTTCTTGCATGTTGACTTCATCTGTTCCCAGTCTATTTAAGGGAACAACTGGATTTTGATGTAAATAGCTTTTGTAATTATGCACCCCTAGAGTGCTTTTGTTAATGATTTCGTTACCTCTTTCTAAAAAAAAATGGAACTTTTTTTTGTAAAGGAATAGAAGAGAAGAACATTTTTTTATAAGGTAATAGTTTCGTTAAAAAGGGCAAAAAATGTGCTCGTATACAAGTATACCAAAAAATAGAAAACCTTACAAAAAGAAATGGTTTTCTACGAAAAACACCCAATTATTTACACAAAAATAGGAACCTCGTGGGTGCACGAAAAGGAAATGAGGGGAAAAGGATATTCCTTAATTGTATGAAGTCTTTCTCTGCTCCTTCAAAAGCTCTCATATTTCTCTCCCACCAAATGGTCCATATAAGTGCTAGAGAAGCGACATCCCATGCCAGCATCTTTTCTTCCGTCTTCTAAAGGCCTAACAAAACATAGTCTGTGACTTGATTGCTGACATTACACAACACCCACCTCCTTATATTGGAATCTTAATCTAATACACCAAATAAGTATTTTTTTCTCTTCTTATAGGCTAAGTATTTATTTTTTTCAATGTAGAGAATATCCTCCTCATTCTATATATTAGGAGATTGATAGAGCACTTTAGGGAGAGAAAGAAGGACTTGCATAGGGCGTTTATCGACTTAGAAAAGGATAAAGTTTTGAGGGAGGTTTTGTGGAGATGTTTGGAGGCTAGAGGTGTACCTGTTGCCTACGTTAGGTTGATTAAGGATATGTATGATGGAGTAAAGACCCGAGTGAGGACGGTGGCTGGGGATTCAGACCATTTTCCGGTTATGATGGGGTTGCATCAGGGGTCGACACTCAGCCCTTTTTTATTTGCTCTGGCAATGGACGTACTGACGTGCTACATCCAAGGGGAGGTGCCGTGGTGCATGCTATTTGAAGATGATATTGTATTGATTGATGAGACGCGAGACGGTGTCAACGCGCAATTAGAGGTATGGAGGCAGACCTTGGAATCTATAGAGACAGACCCTGGGGCCAAGACAGAATACTTGAAGTGTAAGTTCAATGGCGAGACTCAAGGAAGGGAGGAGGGGGTGAGGCTGGACTCGCAGGTCATCCCTAGGAGAGTAAGTTTTAAGTACCTTGGGTCTATTATTCAGGGGGATGGGGAATTGATGAAGATGTCACACATCGTATTTGGGCGGGATGGATGAAATGGAGACTCGCTTCCGGTGTTTTATGTGACAAGAAGGTGCCACCGAAACTTAAGGGTAAGTTCTACAGAGTGGTGGTCAGACCAACGATGTTGTATGGGGCTGAGTGTTGGCCAGTCAAGATCGCTCATGTCCAGAGGATGAAGGTAGTAGAGATGAGGATGTTGAGATGGATGTGCTGGCACACCAAGTTAGATAGGATCGGAAATGAGGTTATTCGCGACAAGGTAGGTGTGGCCCCTATTGAGGACAAGATGCGGGAAGCGCGACTTAGGTGGTTTGGTCATGTGAGGAGGAGGAGCACATATGCTCCTGTGAGGAGGTGTGAGAGGTTGACAGTGGAGGGCCTACGAAGAGGTAGAGGTAGGTTAAAGAAGAGGCGGGGAGAGGTGATTAGAAAAGACATGATGCAGCTTCAGCTGGCCGAGGACATGACCATTGATAGGAAGGTATGGAGGTCGAGGATTAGGGTAGTAGAGTAGGTAGTCTAGAGTGTTCATAACAGTAGTATTGGCACGCAGTCTCGCTTTCTGTTGGTAGTAGGTTTTTATGACTAATCGTTGTTTTCTTTCATTGTTGATCATTTTACTATCTTGTTGTTTCTGCTTTTATATAACTCTTTGGTACTGTCCCTTGTCTATATTTTCATTAATGTGGTGCTTATGCTTTCCTGAGCTGAGGGTCTATCGGAAACAGTTTTTTTATCCTCACAAGGTAGGGGTAAGGCCTGCGTAAACACTACTCTCCCCAAACCCCACAATGTGGGATAATACTGGGTATGTTGTTGTCGTTGTATTCTATATATAACCCCCTTCTTTGGTAATCTTTGGTTTGGCTTGTTGTAATGACAAGGAAACATCTACTAGAAATATTCTTGTTATTGCTTCGACTCATATTCCCCAAGAAGTGAACATCTTATTTAGGAAACCAAGCAAATTATTTTTTTTGTAAAGATACTAAGCTTAAAATATTCAATTATTCCTTCTTTTAATATTAATGCAGAATGTTCAGAAATATGTAGCTCTAATATCGTTTTCTCCACAGGTTAAATTTCATATAATATCCCAGCATAAGCTTAGAAGATGTGGCGGTTTAAATATTTCTTCACTGTCATACCTCAACATGGAGCAGCTTACGAAAGCATTGGTGACTTTATTTAATCTTTATGAAGCAAATCGAACTTCAGAATCCATCTTTGAAAATGAAGCTGAATTTTTTTCCTTTTATGTACTTCTCCACCTTGATTCTAAAACCCAAGGAACAGTTAAGTTTTCATTTTTTTTCCTTCCTCTTTCTGAATTTATCATAAGATTGTGAATTGCAGTTAACTATCACCATTTTCTTTGTTCAATTTCACTAAACATTGTTCTTCTTGATTTGCAGGGGGAGACACTATCTTTATGGTTCTGCCGTGTTCCTTCTCACATTATGAAGTCAACAGAAATGAATTTTGCTCGGAAGATCTTGAGGTAGATCAAAGGCATTTAGTATCAATTGCAGTTGCTAGTAGAATACTTTTTATTTTTGTATATGGGAAGTTCCACCTTTTATTCTTATCTGTAAAATATTTTGTGACAGATACTTTAAATTGGGCTTCTACAAGAAATTTATCCATATAACAGAGTCCGAAGCATCCTACCTGCAGTATTGCATTATTGAACCTTCTATCAATGAGGTGAGTTCTTATATATCAGCAAATTTTATTTCTGTGGTATATGCTCTCTCATTTGTCTGATAAATATTGTTTTCACTCCTCTCCCACTTCTCGTTACTGTTGGAAGAAAATTGGGGTTTGATCCTTCTCCCACCATATAAGTCTCCTTCTTACTGAGAAGAAAACAGGAAACTGAGGCTTGTCTGAAATGGCATCCTTTAACTTCTAGTTTAAAGCATCTCTGACTAATGCTGGCATTGAGAAGCAAAATGCTCCATTTTTTAGTGATTTCACAATTTTCTCTACTTCGTATAGAATTCCCTTCTTAACTTTTTCTGCTTCTCCCCCCTCATTTTGTTTATGTTTTATTTTATGGATAAGTTCGATTCCCCTTAATCTGCTTCATTTGCGTTACTAAGGTTCGAGCACTAGCTATTTCCTGTGTGAATTACGGAGGATACAAGCTTCAGCCTTTTCCCCTGGCAGCTCTTTCCAAATTCCTAATGATGAAGGTAAAATCCTATCTCGTATTAAGGGTTTTGATTAGAAAAAAAAAGGTTCAGCTCTCCACATTCTGAATTTGGCTGCTCCAATGCATGGTTATTTAGGAATGGGAGTTAGAATCTTTCTGCAATGACAGTGGCCTTCAGACCTCCATCGATGAAGAAGGAAATAGTTGCTTGCCTACCAAGCAAACAACTCTTATCTATCCAAAAGGAGGGTTGCACAAGTATTATCCTCTGGAGTCAGAACGGTTCGAGAGGTGAGTCCTACAAATTTCTTCATTCATCCCCCTACAGGAACAATTAAAATCGTTAAAGCAACGCTGAAAGATCTTAGATTAGGAGAACAAACTTAAACACTCCTTCCTTTTGCGAAAGTAGGCTGGCTGTATGAGCTCTAAGTTGCCAGGTATTTTGAATATGTGGGGAGTCCAAGAACATAACCTTGTACTAGTGTGACAGGGACCAACTTCAGAGTAAATATGGAGCAATTTATCACTAAGTCAACCATCATGTTGCTAAAAAGAATTCTCATGTATGTATGTAGATGGATGTGTAATAAATTTGTTTTGCTTCTGGTAGCGAATGAAAAATACTTAAAGATTCTAAGGTGATTTAATTGGTCCTTTACTATCCAATGCCATGGCTGATTGGTCGATCTTCTCTGGCATTGATTTATTACTCTCTAGCAGTACATAACCCTTGAGGAATGGGAGTAACTGGATTTCCGGGCCATAGTGGTTACCTGCTCACTTGCTTTTGCTATACTCGAAATCAGTAGTTGACCAACATACATTTTTGAAGCACTTGGGATTTGGATCCCATCTGTTCAAGCCTTAGTGGATAGTATTACCTAGTACCTGCACTGGTGGGAGGTAGGAGGTATCCCGAAATTAGTCGAGATGCACGCAAGCTAGCCCGGACACTACAGTTATAAAAAAATTAATTTTTCACATTCTTACGAACAAATTGATTACTATATCTTGTTCCTAAGCTAAGAGCAGAAAGCAAAATTATTGCATTCTCGGAACTTGATGGTTGCTGCAGATACAGTGCAGGCTCCGCCAGCTAACTGCTAATTCAACCTATTTGTTTCAGGTTATCTGTTGAGCTGTAAGAGCTTTGATGGTCGAGACACGAAAAGTTGTGTGTGAAAATCATTCAATTTGCTTGGTCAAGCTAGTTTGAGACTTCAGATTCAGCATAAGAAGAGCTCTAGATCTAGTTTACGTGACAGTATTCTGATCTTCATACATACCTCATTTTGAAAGTAATGTGCATCACCAAAAGATCCTCAGACCATTCCATTTAGATGTGTTTTAAGGTTTGTATTTTGCATACTTCTTGAATTTAGTAGTCTATTTCTCTCCCTCCTCCCCCTTTCCTTTTTTCCCTCATGAGGCATTGTATCATAATTCCTGTCACTTTATGCCTTACAGAAAAGAACAAGAAAGAACAAAGTTGGGCGAATAGTTGTGCTTACAAATATGTTTCTTATACAAGAGTCTTAGTTGATGGGATAAAGATATTAGTTGAATTTACTTCTTTTTTTCTATGAACGATACCTGCGGGATTGGGGTCATCTAACGCCGCCGTGATTCTGTCGGACCAAGGTGTAAGGCTTTCATCAGACAAGGAGCTGTAGCACAGCGGCTATCATACGGCAAATAAACTCTTATTTTCTATAGTAGATTGTTAAGAAAATGAGAATCTTGTCATTTTAATGCCATTTTCTTAGCTCGTTGGACATATTTCTTGAATTAGTACAGAAGCCAAAAACTACGTAATCAATTATCAAGAAGGGGAGTGGTAATTTAAGCATAATTAGAGCTCGCTTTGATGTGGTAATTTAAGCATAATTAGAGCTCGCTTTGATCGTTTATACGAACATTTAGCATTAGAACCTTTTTACAGCTGGCTTTGATCGTTTGTATGAAACACATGGATACTCTCTCGTTTGTCTTATCCCTCCAAGTTTTTGATTCAAATCCACTATTCAAAATTGCCTATTGCACTCTCTTTTTCCTTATTTGCAGTCAATTGAGCAGTATTTGATTGGTAGCGGTAATGGCAAATGCTAATTTGCCATTCATTTATTGGCCGGTGCATTCACTTGGTAACTGTTTCCTTGTTCCAATGTTGTTTCGAAAAGATCAAGGTTTTTTCTTCGGATGGCAGAAGATCAAGTTAAGAAAGTGGGGCTAGAGTTTGTGGTCCTTTGGATATAGGAGTTTGAGAATAATTCTTTCAAAAAACGATGGATATAACGACTATGAGTGTCTCTTATTTGATTATGGGATCTGATATAAATTAAGAGTCCACCAACTGTGGTTCTTTATCAGTTCTCGTAGAACACACAATAAAAATTGCACGGGGCGCCCTATTTTGGTCGCTTTCATTTAACATATACCTATTTTTTAATTTTTTTTTAACTTGTACCCATTTTTTAAATAACTTCAGCCCTCTTTCTCTTTCTCCTTCTTCTTCTTCTTCTTCTCCTCCTCCTCCTCATTCTTCTTCTTCTTCTTCTTTCTTCTGCTGTTGTTGGTGTTGCTATGGAACTTCAGTTATGGGATGATTGCCATAAATATGTTTATCAGATTATTTTCTTGTGATATGACCTCGTCAACCGAACTTCAAGCTGTAACTATATTAGATGAGTAGATTCTTGGTGTATATGTTTGTTTGGGATCTTGGTCATTTGTATTTTGACCCTTGTATTATCATTCCCTTTTTTCTTCTTTCAAAGCTATGTAATAGTAAATTTAGACTACGTTACTTGTTGATGTAACCAATTAGTTCAGAGGCACGTTAGTTTCAGTTGCAAGATTTTTGTTGAAATTGGTGACTTTACTGATCAGTGAATGATGATGAGTTATTAGACTTGTGCATACTCTCGTTTTCTTTTCTTGTTGCATAATTACAAACAAAATACAGATGACCAAGATCCCAAACAAACATAAATAGTGCTGAAGTTCTTACAAATGAACTAAATAACTTCAGCTCTAGAGCTGAAGTTCGACAGTTACAAAACAAAAACTCGCTAGTTACAAAACAAAAACTTCAGCTCTAGAGCTGAAGTTTGCCAGTTACAAAAACAAAAACATCAGCTCTAGAGCTGAAGTTCGCCAGTTACAAAACAAAAACTTCAGCACACTTGCTACTTCAGGCCCGTCTACTAGAATGCTGAAGTTTTGCGTGATTGCCTTTGCTACTTCAGCCCCGTATGCTGAAGTTATGCGAAAAAGCGTGTACGCGTGCAATTTTTTTTTGCAAAGCTGGCACAAGTTAAAATGTGACACAAAAAGCGGGTATAGATGCAAATGCCCCGAACACACAACAATATTTACGTGGAAAACTCCCAGCTTACGGGATTAAAAATCACGACTTACACTAGTAGGATTTCAACTTCACTAACTGAGCAACTTTAGATTACAACCTATTGTATTCTAGGAATTAAACTCTTAATCTCTCACCTACTTGCAATAACTATATTGCAAGCCTCTTTGTAATAACTATATCACAAAGCTAATCACTTAACTAACTCTAGTCAACACAATCACAGGTTTATAGTTTAAAAGGTGTCCTACGAGATGCTTCTAAATAAGCTGAGTAGGAGTTACAAGTGAATAACATAAACAAAGACACAACAATACTAAGGACACACGATGTATTAAATGTTGGAATATGGTCCTTTGTTATGTTGTTGTTTTGTTCTTCAATGCCTTTGAGAGAATGAAGGCGGCTGCATACTGGAGAGTAAAATATGTTTTAGGGTTTGTAAGTATTTGTAATCTCTTGCCTCATGTTGGTAATGTATAAGTGAGGTCATCAAAGATGATACATGAGAGTGTCCGGTACACAACATGCTTCAATAGTGTTGCTGCACTATTGCATGTGCAGTGCAACAACTTTAACAACTGTAAGAGTTGACTGTACTGTGACCGGAGGAACTGATATCTATATGTTCCCTCTGCTGTTCCTTTAACTAATTTCATTGGAACTTGTGCCAGTCATTTGACTTGTTGTTCTGAGCACGGAGAGGCTAGTTGTATCATGTTCCCTATCTGGTTTTCATGTGAAGTTTGTTAAATCATCAAAACACAAAGACACATAACTTATCAATTTCTCTTTTTTGATAATGACAAACTTAGAATTGATATTCCTCCTGAGAACCGGATCTCCATATTGCTCCCCCTGCAAAATAGCCATATAGCCATATTCCCCCTGAAAACCTGTTTTCCCCTTTCAATTTTCTTCCCTCTTTTGGCATCATAAAAAGAATTATACAAGTAAACGCAAAAAGAAGTCCAGCAAAGTTAACTCATGCCACTTGTGTGCACACAACATAGCTAAAAACAGGACACAAGAGTATAACATGCATTAGAAAAAGGACTAAGATACTTATTAATTTAAGAAGAAGAAAAATAAGTAGCAGTACCATCATTACAAAACGTTCACAAAATAAACATTACTAGAGTACAGCAACTATAGGAACAAAGAACAAAAAAGGACATTGTAGACTTGGCAGGGAATGACAAACGAGACACTGACAAGGGGACAATTTAGGGGGCACCAGAAGGGGAAGGGAAGGATGAAGGATCAAGAGCCTTGAGAAGACCATCCAAACGAGCATTAGCAGCCCTCTACTCATTGATTAGCTGCTCTTTCAGGTTTTCTACCCGTTTCCTCAGGTCTACATTATCAGCCGTCAAGCGGGAAACTTCTACACCCTGAGCACTATTAGAACTAGGTTCAGTGCTGGCTTGATTGAGCTTACTTTCAAGAATGGCATTTTGGGCCTTCAGCCTCCTGATCTCCTCATTAGCAGCACTCTGAGCATCGATAAGTTGAGAGATTGTAGAGCAGTTGCCAACTTCCCCTTTTTATCAATGCACTCGCATTCCTCCAAGGTATTCATTGAGAATATTTGCTTACGAGTTCCCACAGGTTCTCTCCCCAAGGGGACTTAAAAACGTTCAAAAACATTTGTGAGCAGGAACCCATATGGAAACCCATGGTTTCCATCCTTAAAATCTGTCACCTTCTTCATGTGCTCAATCAGAATCCCAAGCAAATTGATGGCAGTGTATCCGTTCAATGCCTCCAAAAGAACCAGGTCCGCTATAGATACAATGGATCCCCTTTCAGCTCATGGTAGCAAGACCTTGTTCACCAACTCGAACATGAGTTGGTATTCTGGAAGCAGTGCCTTCTTGTGCACTCGTTCCCCTTGCTGAACAGCTTGAGGTTTTAGAATAAGCTTCCTGAAACTTGGGGAACAGATCCCCTCAATTGTGGAGAGCCCTTCAGCAGGCGCTTCAAGAATATCTTCGAGCATAGATTCATCAATCACATAGTCCACCCCCATTGACCTTTAAGCAGATGGTGTCACCTTCTACAATGAACAAATCATCATAGAAACTGCGAACTTCCTCCTCATAAACTTTTGGACTCTGAACAGTAAAGAGATGTGTCCACTTTTGGAATTCGCAGATTTCAACCAACTGCATCATACCTAACTTGTCAAGAATATTAGTATCAAAGACTATGCTCCACATGACTTTTTGCTTCTTTAGCTTCGCTTTCCTTTCAATCTCAGACACGTCAACTCTGGCCTTCTTTGAGGAACCAGGTTCCTCACTATCACTTGGATTCCTCTTGAGAGACATCTTTTTCCTATCACCTTTCTCAACACTTTCTTCACCATTAGTTTCACCAACATTTGTAGATGATACATTCTTCTGTTAGACAGTTAAGTCTTCTTAGAAGATTTACGGACAAGGGAAGCACGTTCCTCAGTCATCTCTTCATCATCAACCTTCATAACGTTTGCTAGAGGTAGATCCTCCTCATCAACTAGTCCACTCTTCACAAGTCTTCTTCTCTTATTTTTCTCCTTATTCTCCTTTAAAGCATTGTCAAGGGCAACCTTTTTCTGCTGCCTAGTGGTGGGTCTTTTAAAAACAAACTTTTAAGTAGTTGTCCCATCACTCCTAGCAGCGATAAACTGGGCTATAGATAAATTGTCATAATCCTCTTTACTTTCATCTCCTTCTTCTTCTGACACAGACTTCATTTCAGGATACATAATGTCTAAAGGGGTTGCATCAAGGTGAGGGGAAGAGGTAGGGATAGGGTAAGTACTGTCTTAGTAGAGCATGGTGTTTCATCCCAAGTAGGAGCACAGAACTCCTCTTGGGAAGAGGGACCAGGTCCTTCTTTTAGCTTTCCTGTAGTACTGACTGTTGCCATGTCACCTTGAGGCACTAGGTCCCTATTCCCTTGTTCTTCCCCCTGAACCCCAACATTCACACAACTAGACACAGAATCCCCAATCAGACTCCCTTCAGTAGCAATAGACAATATATTTTCCATATCTTCTTTCTCGCCCACATTTACCAACAATGCAGAATCAGTAAGAGCAAGTGGAACATTAACTGATGATGTTAGAACATTCAGATCAAACCCTTGAACTGTGGGGGTGTCAGATATACCAGATGCTGACATAGCAGCCACACCATCTCTACACAGACCAGTGATATCCACTTTGTCCACACTTTCTTCCTCAACACGTTGTCTAGAAACCTCTGTGCCTTCTTCTCCTTTCACCAGTCCATCTACTTCCATTTTCTCCATGGTAGCAGAAGGGGAGGTCGAAGTAACAAACTTAGAGTTTGATTTTTTTGGCTACGATGGAAACCGAAACTTGATAGAGTGGGGAGGAGACGGTAGGTGGTGGTTGGTTGGACATGGGGGTTTTAGTAGGTGAAAGTTAGGGCTCCGGTCCTGATAGATGTGCTTCATGAGATGAAGACACAACAAGGATATCAACGGTGTCCTTTGGAGACTCATATTGCTGACATGGTGGATTTTAGAGAGTAAAGACACAGAAGAGAGGGTTTTCATAAAGATGGAGAGTTTGATGTCTTTTGATGTAGATAGTTATGAGGGAGACTTGTCTTTTGGGGGGTATTTAGAGGGAAAAGAGGGACATGTTATAAATAGACGCAATTGAACTAGTAGACGAGTAGGTTTGTAAAAAGGTCTGACGTTTGTGTTTAAGAGTTATGGGAAAGGGCGGAAAAATTAATGATGTGGCACAGTAGCAGTTCAAAATACATATGAGTGTAAGAGGAACTACTAGCCTCAGTCATGGGAACCAGGTTCCTTGACTAATTTTGCAAATATGAGCATCATCTTTCTAACAAATTGCAATGTCATGCTGCTTGTTTGTCTTATAGTTTCCATGCATATTTACCTATAATGGGATAGAATTGAGTTAGAAATTGCCAGAAAACACTTTTTAGCAATTCACCTTACCATTCTTTCATAGCCAGTTATTGAGGGATCAGGTTCTCAGTTCAATTTGATCAAACCCAACTCCAGTCGATTCTTTTCAAAATGTTCTATGCTCGGTACTTTGGTGAAGATATCAGCTACCTAGGCCTATGTCTTGTAGAACTTCATATAGATGAGTCCTTTTTCAACATTGTCCCTCAAGAAAATGAGTCGCACATCAATGTGCTTTGTCCTTTTATGCTGAACCGGGTTCTTTGCCATATTGAGAGAACTTGTGTTGTCATACAACAGTGGCACACAGTCAGAAACTACACTAAAATCTTCTAATTCTTGCTTGATCCATAGTAGTTAAGCGCAACATAAGGCAACTGCAACATATTCAGCTTCTACAGTAGATAGAGCCATAGAATTTTGTTTCTTTCTACCCCATGAAATCAAGCATTATCCCAAAAAATGATCCCTGCCCGATGTGCTCTTCCTATCCACCAGATAACTAACATAACCAGCATCAACATACCTAATTAAGTCGAAATTATCTCCTAAGGGATAATAGAGGACCAGATCCTACGTTCGTTTAAGATATCTCAGAATTCTTGTAGCGGTTTTCAAGTGAGATTCTTTAGGACTTGATTGGAATATAGCACACAAACTAACACCAAACACAATTCCAGTCATGCTAACTATAGATACTAGATAGATCCAATGATACCCTGATACATGGTTTCATTTATAGGGGAACCAAGTTTGTCCATACCTAAACTAGTGACAATAGAAATAGGGTATCAATGGTCTTTAATCTTTCCATCTCAAACCTTTTTAGAAGCTCCTTAATGTATTTCTACCGACCTATGATCGTTCCCTTAGAGGTGTGCTTAACTTGTAGTGCTAGGAAAAAATTCAGTTTTTCCATCATACTTATCTCAAACTCTCTTCCCATAAGCTTTGCAAACTCTTTACACAAAGAATCATTTGTTGTACCAAAGATGATGTCATCAACATAGACCTGCACAATTAGCAGGTTCCTCCCTCTTTTCTTTAGAAAAAAGAGTGCTGTCACTTTTTCCTCTAGTAAAGCCATTCTCTAGAAGGAACCTGGACAATCTTTCATACCATACACGAGGGGCCTATTTTAATCCATCTGAGGCCTTGTCAAGCTTGTAGACATGTTCAGGATGCTCATGGCATTCAAAATCATGTGGTTGTTTAAAAAAACTTCTTCCTTCAAATATCCATCCAGAAATGCACTTTAAACATCCATTTGGAACAATTTGAATTCTATATGAGATGCAAAAGCAATAAGAATTCTGATGGCTTTCATTCTTGCAACTGGAGCAAAAGTTTCATCATAATAAATTCCTTCCTCTCTATTATAGCCTTGAACCACCAACATGGTTTTATATTTTGTTGTAGTGCCAAACTCATCAAGCTTGTTTTTGAACACCTACCTAGTTCCAATGACTGTTCTATTTGAAGGTCAAGGAACCAGGTGCCACACACTGTTCCTCTCAAATTGATGGAGCTCTTCTTGCACAGCAACAATCTAGTCAACATCTTTCAATGCTTCCCTAATAATTTTTGGCTCAATTTGAGAGAGAAAAGCCGAGAAAGTAAACATGTTTCTTGTCTTTGATCTGGTCTGAATTGCTGAATCCAAATGAGTGATTACATTTTGGAGAGGATGTAAGCTTGTGTGTTTTCAGTTAGACACCTGAGTCTCAGGGTGTGAGGGACCAGGTTCCTCCATGTGAGACCATCATTGGCATCGATGGAAGTGTGAATACCACTTCTCTGCTCTGTATCAGGGTGCCTAGTACAACATTAACAACTCTATTTTTAGTTTCAGTTGATGTGATGGAGGGACCAGGTTCCTCCGAACCAGCTAGAGGTTCTACTGTATCTTCTTCACTAGACTCCTTAGCCTGAATCATCAGATTTGCCTTCTCTTTTGCCATATCAATGACATCTCCAAGGATCTTTAAATAATCTCCATCTTGATATTCTTATCATGTGAATCCTTCCCAGTTGAGTGGTGTGATTCATCAAAGATTACATGTACGCTTTCCTCTACACATTGAGTCATTTTGTTGTGCACCTTGTATGCTATACTTTGTGAAAAATAGCCAAGAAAAATTCCTTCAACACTTTTAGCATCAAATTTTTCCAATGCTTCCATACCATTATTGAGAACAAAACATTTGCATCTAAATGCTCTCAGGTAAGTCAGCTTTGGTTTTCTCCCATTTAGCATTTCACAAGGGGTCTTGTTGAGGAGGGACCTGATCATGCACCTGTTTATCAGATAACAGGCAATGTTCACTGCTTCAGCCCAAAAGCTCTTTGGTACACTACTGTCAATTAGTATTGTACTTGCCATATCTCCAAGAGTCCTATTTTTTCTCTCCACAACACCATTTTTTAGGGTGTTCTGGGAGCCGAAAAATTATGACTTATACCATTTTTAGCACAAAATTCATCAAATATTACATTTTAAAACTCGGTACCATGATCAGATCTTATGCTCACAACATTATAGCTTATCTTCACTTGAATCTGCTTAACAAAGGCAGCAAAGACTGGAAAGGTCTCATCTTTGGTTCTAAGAAACAAGGTCCATGTGAATCTGGAATAGTCATCAACAATAACGAAGATTTACTTCTTTCCTCATCTACTGGGCATCTTCATAGGTCCACACAGATCTATATGGAGAAGACCAAGCGGCCTTGAGGTGCTCACTTCCTTCTTTGGCTTGAATGAGGACCTGACTTGCTTCCCTTTCACACATGCATCATACACCTTGTAATCTTTGAACTTTAACTTCGGCAACCCACAAACTAGGTCCTTCTTGATTAGCTTGTTCAACATAGTAAAGCTGCAAGTCCTAATCTTCTGGGCCACAATTCAGCATCATCATCAACAACACTCAAACATGTAAGATCACCACTATTCAGAGGCTCAAAGTATGCGACGTAGATGTTTTTAAATCTTTTTGCCACCATAACTACTTCACCAGTCATAAGATTGGTGACAATGCAAGACTTTGATAAGAACTCCACTTTGTTTCCTTTGTCACAGATTTGAGAGACACTCAGCAGGTTGTATTTCAAGCCATTCATATAGTTTTAATTGAGTGAGTGAGTGTCTTCCCAATTTTTTCAACTCCCAGAATGTATCACTTTTTGCCATTTTCAAAGGACACACTCCCACCTTGCAGGGCTTTGAGTGAAAGGAAATCATTAGTACTTCCAATCATGTGTTTAGAACAACCAGTATCCATGTACTATTTTTGGCTGCTTCATTTCACTGTTGCCTGCACAAGGAAGTCAGAGATTAGACTTAGGAACCCAAACAAGTTTGGGTACCTTGTAATGAGGAAAGGGGCGGATTAGACTTCTTTTTTTCCAAGCTAGCATCACACATTTCTTTTTAAGAGAAACAAGTTCCTTAGCAGTAGATACATTTTCAACAAAAACTTTGTTTTTCTGTTGGGACTAAAACCTTGCTTTACAAGAATCTTTGTAATGACCAATATTACCACAGTGAGTGCAAAGCCAGTTATCAGGCACAATAACATACTTGCTATGTGGGGTGTAGTGGGGTGTAGGGAGTTGTTTTCTTTTGGAACTCGATTCCCTGATTGTTCCCCCCATTACTTTTATACATGAAAGTGATTATGTCAGAGAATCAGGTCCACTTCAGAGATTTATCTAGGTCATTTTTAACCTTTCTTAAATTTTCCTGAGGTTGTCTACTTCTTCCAAGCTCAGCACAAAGACTCAATTTTGCCTTTTTGAGTTTATTTTCAAACTTAAGGTGTGCCTCTAGAAGAGGAGGGTTAGGGGGTGGGTCGAGAGGCAAGGGAGGTAAAGGAAACATGGGCGTCTATAGGTTAAGAATCGGGTCATGGAACGTAGGTACATTGACAAGTAAGTCTATAAAGTTGGCGAAGATTCTCTAGAAGAGAAGGGTCAATATAGCGTGTGTCCAGGAGACTAGGTGGGTAGGGTAGAGGGAGAAGGATGCGGACGGGTATAAACTTTGGTAATCAGGAGTCCATAGAGGTAAGAATGGAGTGGGTATCCTGGTGGATAGGGAACTCAGAGAGTCCATAGTTGAGGTTAGACGAGTGAATGATAGATTGATGGTTATTAAGTTGGTGGTTGGAGAGTACACCCTGAATGTCGTTAGCGCCTATGCGCTACATGCGGGCCTAGATGAGGAGGTTAAATGACGCTTCTAGGAGGGGTTACATGAGATTGTGCGCCAGGTTTTGCTTGCTGAGAAGCTATTCATAGGAGGAGATTTCAATGGTCATATTGGGGCGACCGTAGGTGGCTATGGCGAGGTACATGAAGGCTTTGGTTTTGGGGAGAGGAACGGATGAGGTACCTCATTGTTGGACTTCGCTAAGGCTTTTGGGTTGGTGATTGCGAACTCTAACTTTCCGAAGAGGAAAGAGCATTTGGTTACTTTTCAAAATGCGGTAGCGAAGACTCAGATTGACTATCTCCTCCTTAGGAGGTGTGACAACGGGTTGTGCAAGGACTGCAAGGTGATTCCGAGTGAGACACTCGTGACGCAACATAGAATGTTGGTGCTAGATGTTGTTATTAGGTTTAAGAGGAGGAAAAGGTATGCTCAGGGAAAACCAAGAATCAGGTAGGGAGCCTTGACTAAGGATAAAACCCAAGAGTTAGAGTATCAGTTGTCAGCTATGGGAGCTTGGAAGAGTAGTGGGGATGCGAACATTATGTGGTCAGCGATAGCAACAGTATAAGGGAATCTATGAGAGAGGTGTTAGGGGTCCCAACCGGTGTCTCTAGTGGGCACAAAGGAGATTGGTGGTGAAATGAAGTGGTCTAAGGCAAAGTAGAAGCGAAGAAGGCGGCATACCTGAAGTTAGTGGAGAGCATAGGTAAGGAAGAGAGGCAAGCGTGCATGGAGAGATATGAGGTAGCTAGGAAGGAAGCTAAATTGTCAGTCACGGATATGGTCATATGTACGAGGAACTGGGGGAAAAAGGCAGGGAGAAGAAGTTATTCCGGCTAGCCAAGTTGAGAGAGAGGAAGGCTCGAGATTTGGACCAAGTGAGATGCATTAAGGACAAAGATGGTAGAGTATTGGTGGAAGATGCCCAGATTAAGAGGAGATAGCAGATTTACTTTTATAAACTTCTGAATGAAAAAGGGGATCGTGATATTGTGCTAGTCGAATTGGAGCATTCCGAGAGTCACCATGACTTCAGACATTGTAGGCGTATTGAGGTCGAGGAGGTCGTGGGGGCTATTCATAAGATGAGTAGGGGCAGAGCAACCGGGCCAGATGAGATTTTGGTAGAATTTTGGAATTGTGTAGAGAGAGCAGGTGTGGAGTGGTTGACTGGGTTGTTTAATGTTATTAAGTCGGAGAGGATACCGGATGAGTGGAGGTGGAGTACGGTGGTTCCATTGTATAGGAACAAAGGTGATATCCAGAGTTGTAACAATTATAGGGGTATCAAATTACTGAGTCATACCATGAAAGTATGGGAGAGGGTGGTTGAAGCGGGGTGAGGATGACAGTTTCTGTATCCGACAACTAGTTCGGGTTCATGCCAAGTCGTTCCACCACAGAAGCTATACACCCATTTAGGAGGTTGGTGGAACTGTACAGAGAGAGAAAGAAGGATCTGCACATGGTGTTTATTGACCTAGATAAAGCGTATGACAAGGTTCCTAGAGAAGTTCTCCGGAGATGCTTAGAGGTAAAAGGTATGTCGGTTCCTTATGTTATGGCAATTAAGGACATGTATTATGGGGCTAAGACTTGGGTTAGGACAGTAGGAGGGGACTCTAAGCCTTTTCCGGTTGAAATGGGGTTACACCAAGGCTTTACGCTTAGCCCGTTCTTATTCACCCTGGTGCTGGATGCGATAACAAACCATATTCAAGGGGAGGTGCCATGGTGCATGCTATTCGCCGATGACATAGTTTTGAGTGATGAGTCACGAGCCGGTGTTAATGAGAGATTGAAAGTTTGGAGATAGACTCTTGAGTATAAGGGTTTCAAGCTAAGCAGAACAAAGACGGAATACCTCGAGTGTAAGTTTAGCGCTAGGCCGGGGGAAGTGGACGTGGATATGAGGCTTGAGTCATAGGTTATCCCAAGTAGAGGCACCTTCAAGAACCTTAGTTCGGTTACCCACGAGGGAGGGAAGATCGACGAGGATGTCATACACCGTATTAGGGTAGGATGGATGAAGTGGAGGTTAGCATCTAGAGTCTTGTGTGACAAGAGAGTGCCAACTATACTCAAAAGTAAGTTCTATAAAGCGGTGGTTAGACCGGCCATGATGTATGAGGCTGAGTGTTGGCCTGTTAAGAACTCACATATCCAAAATATAAAAGTAGCAGAAATGAGGATGTTGAGGTGGATGTGTGGGCACACTAGGATGGATAAGATTAGGAATGATGATATTTGGGAGAAGGTACACGTGGCTCCCATTGATGACAAGATGCGGGAAGCGAGGCTCAGATGGTTCGGGCATGTATAAAGAGAAGCCCAGATGCTCCAGTAAGGAGGTGTGAGCGGCTGGTTGTGGAAGGCATAAGAAGAGGTAGAGGGCGGCCTAAAAAGTATTGGGGAGAGGTGATTAGGCAGGATATGGCGAGGCTTCAGATTTCCGAGGACATGACACTTGATAGGAAGTTGTGGAGGTCGAGTATTACGGTTGTAGGCTAGGAGGTAGTTGAGTCTTGCATTACTTTGTACCTTTGTGAGCCTAGTCCAGTGGGGTTTTGTCTAAGATAGCTAGGGGCAATGTCGTGTCTTACTATTTTCTATTTTCGACGCAGGATCCATTTACTAGCCATCATTTTTGCTTTGCATTTTTCTTCCGCATTTTATGTTCCTTTTTCCCTATGATCTCCGTGGTGAATCTAATATTCTCTCCTTTTGTCTTTTTATTATCTTGAGCTGAGGGTCTTTGGAAACAGTCTTTCTACCCTTCAGGGTATGGGTAAGGTCTGCGTACACACTACCCTCCCCAGACCCCACTTGTGGGATTTTACTGGGTTGTTGTTATTGTTATTGTTGTTGTTGTTAAGGTATGCCTCACTCGCTGCTTCCTTTTCTTTTGAGGAGTTCATGCAATTTTCCATTGAAGTTTTTAAAGAATTATTATCTTTCTTTAACTCCTCTACTGTCTCCTTCAGATCCACAACTACTACCAGCAAATCATCTCTCTCTCATTGTAACGACCCGATCGGTTGCTTTGAGTGTTGTAGCCTCGTCTCCCCATTTACTGCTTATTATATGCTCAATTGTTGTTATATGACTTGCTGGGGTAGTTGGTTTGGTTCCAGGGATGTTTCGGAATGAATCGTGACACTTAGTCCCCGAGTTGGATGCTAAAGTTGAAAGGATTGACCGGATGTTGACTTATATTTAAATGGCTCTCGAATGAAATTTTAATGATTCCAATAGCTCTTTATGGTGATTTTGGACCTAGGAGTGTGTCCGGATATTTATTTGGAAGTCCATATGCGATTTTGGCTTGAAATGGCGAAAGTAAGAAAATTAGAAGTTTGGAAAGTCGAGAAGTTTGACCGAGAGTTGACTTTGTAGTTATCGGGCTCGGATTTTGTTTCCGAAAGTTGGAATAGGTTCGTTTTTTCAATTATGAATTGGGTGCATAATTTGAGGTTAATCGAAGTTGATTTGATAGGTTTCAGCATCAATTGTAAAAGTTGGAATTTATTAGTTTTTATTAGGCTTGAATTAGGGTGCGATTCGTATTTATGATAATGTTTGATGTGATTTGAGGCCTCGACTAAGTTCTTATCGTATTTTAGGACTTGTTGATATATTTGGTTGAGGTCCGGGTGACCTTGAGTAGATTCCAGATGGTTAACGGATCAAAAGTTGGACTTGAAACATTGCTGAGACTTTTGCCTTCTAGTGTGATCGCACCTGTGAGGGGATTAGCCGCAAGTGTGACTGAAGTGGCACAGAAGTGGAGCTAGGTACAACCTAGGGTGTGTCTCAGGTGTGAGGGATCTTACGCATCTCCAAGCTCGCAGATGCACACAAGGCTCCGCAGATGCGGAGAATGGGTAAGTTAAGCTAGCTTCGCAGAAGCGGACGACTGGGCGCAGAAGCACTTCCGTAGGTGCGGATCTTGGAGTGCGGGTGCGAACCTTGTAGACTTAAGTGAATTCCGCAGAAGTAGAGTTTTTATCGCAAAAGCAATTCTGCAGGTGCGGAGTTTGGGGCCGTAGAAGCGAAATGACCTGGGCAATGTAGAAATTCAAGGGTTCTAAGATTTTAATTATCTTTGGACTTTGCAAGCTCGGATTGAGGCAATTTTTGAGAGGGGTTTCGAGTGACTTCTTGAGGTAAGTGATCAGAGCCAACCCTACACCACTACAAAGTGGCGAGAGCGGTCGAAGCAACTTTTACCCGAGATGGTCAGGATCAAATCCACAGGGAGCTAGAAGTGGGAATTGGATTCCTATCTAAACTAGAAATGTGTAGTGCTCTTAATTACTCTTCCAATCATCTTTTGATTGGATATTACTTCTAATATTTATGCTAATGATAAGCTAAATTAAACTAAGAAAGATTACTTGTAGGGTTTTCTAATTAGTTAAAGAGGCACTAGGGAAGTGACTTTCTCCTAGGTGAATACTTGACGGGATCTAAAACCTAAGGCAAAGAAGTTATGTTGGGGATTGCGATATAGCCAATGCACAAAACTACTCACTCTATACCTCTCGGTAGCTAGAGTGACTTTGTCCTAATTGACTTTTTCAAGACCAATTGGGTGTCAAAATTGTGCAAGCAATATAGGCTCAAGTCGGGTATTACTATCTCTAGGTTTAACCCTTTAACTGGGGCTATCAATCTCTTGATTACACCCCAATTCCTTGTTGGACTTATTTTCCTAGACTCAAGCTCTTTTTCTAAAGAAGAGCCCAAGTCAAATAGGCACAAATTAGTGTTTGTAACCACTAATTCAACATGGAAAATACAAATCAGTCCAAATATCAACTACCAATAAACATCTAAGCCTTAAATCAAAAGACCCATCAAATACCAACACTAGGGTTGAGCCACAACCCTAGCTAATGGGTCTAGCTACTCATAATAATGAAAGAAAACTGATAAATAGATGAAGAATAACCCATAAGATTTAATTACAAGCTAATAATTGAAGATTCAATGATAAACCCACTATAAAATTATTCAAAATAGTCAATAACCACCGTTCACGTGCTCAACCAAAAATTAGATTACAAAAGATGCCCTAAAAATGTGAAAAGAAAGTATTTATACTAGGCCGAATTTTCTGGACAAAAATACCCCTGACGAGGTATTGTGGTTCGCACAAAATGTACCGCGGACCGCGCTAAGGCTTTTTGGCTTGATTCCACATTCTCTGAACCTGTCCAACGCGGGCCGCATAAAATGCACCGCGACTGCGATGGCTCTAATGCGGTCTGCACAAAATGGCTTGCGGACCGCGCTGGCTTCAATCTCTATTTTTCATAACTCTCTGAATCTCATCTCCGCGGACCGCACAAAATGAAGTGCGGCCGCGGTGAGGCTACTGCGGTCCGTACAAAATGGTTTGCGGCCGTAGTGCTTGAGTTACCAAAAACTGCACCTCTCTAAATCTCCTTACTGTGGACCGCACTAAATGGATTGCGGCCGCAGTGGATCTGTTTTAACTGTGCTTGGACTTGTTCTTGGTACTTGTGCATGTTTCACTCCTTTTTGAGTTGGTTTTGACTAATTGTCGCCCTTTTGACCAAATCCTGCAAACAAGTACAACATGTAAGCCTTTGGGACTATTTTGTATTCATTTTTAATCAAAACTCAAGTAAAAAGAAGTGTAAAATGAACTAGAATCCCTAGTTATCAACTCCCCCAAACTTAAGCTTTTGCTTATCCTCAAGCAAACAAAATAAGACCCACCTCCTTAAGAGTAAATCCAAGAAAATTCAGCTGACCTAAAGTGACCTCATCTAGCATCTATTGGGACTAACAATTGCCCTCAATTCAAATGAATCATTAACAACATTCGACCTTCGAAGCACCATGGTTTTAGTGCGACACAAGAGCATCAAGAGTTGACTTAACCTATCAAAGAAATTATTTCTACTACTTTGGTTATTGTGGAACCCAAACTCATACTCCTCAACTCTCCCTAAGCAAACCTCACTTTTAGATTGTAGCACTCAGAACTAGGATTGTGGAAAACACACTCATCTCTCTCAAAGAAAGGTTACAAGTCCAGCTCTAAGTATCATAAGCTTTCCCCTTATGTGAGTCACCACTAATGTAAGCTTCATTCAATTCAAGATCATATAGGGCTTTTGTGGAGATATGGTGAAGGCTTTTGGTTTAGGGTAGGAAATATTTGGTCTAGGTAGGTTCCATCTTCCCTTAAGCACTTCATTTGCTTCATTTTGGCAAACATTCTCTTGACTTTTTGAGTCATTAACTTCTTTTTTAGGGGTTAGAGAGACACACTGTCACTCTTTCTTGTTCAGTTCAAACCTTTTTCTCCTTTCTCAACTTTCCACACCTTTCATCTCTTTACTTTTATTAAATCCCTTCAATTTTTTTTTCTTTCACATTGATCATTCTTTTTGACTTTTTGATTTTCTTTCTTTTTCATTGCCTTTGCTTTTCTTTATTTTGTACCTTTTACCACTTTGTTGCATTCCTCGTCTCTCCCCCCAAACTTATGTTTTTGCCTTGTGCTAAGAAAAGATCGGATGCCAAGAGAGGGTATTTTTAGAATGGGTAAAGGCTTGTATCGTGGTTTTTGAAAGAAAAAGGTCTATGGCTCAAAAGGGTTGACTAGGGATATTAACATTGATAGGCTATGGAAGTTTTCAAGACATCATTTGGATAAAGGAGAGCCTATAATCACATCTCAAGTCAAACTACACTTAGAATTTCACCTAGACAAACATTCAGGGCAAGTTCTAGACTAATGGCTCGGGACTTGGACTTGCAATTCAAATTCTCACCACACAAGCTATAGGATTGTTTAAGAGACAGAGTCGGGGGCCCACAGCAACCTTAGCTAAGATTTGAGCAATACGAATGGTCCCAAAAAACCACTTGATGATTATCGGCCAACACAAGAGTCTCAAGGTCACAACTTTCACCATCCTATACACAACAATTTATTTTTGACCATAGGATCAAAGGCAAATGTGTTAGGCCCAAGTGAAGCTTTGCTTGAGGCACCCTTACTAACTAGCTACTATTTACACAAAAAGCAAACAAAAATAGACTCAAACCCTTAAGAAGGTTGTCATACCATCCATCATCGGGAAGAGCCACCCGGTTCACACAAATTCCACCTTTGGAAAGAATTGTGGCATTAAGAAAACCAAAGGCTTATTGAACGCAAAACTCAAAATAAGAAGCTATCAAAATAAAATAAGAAACTATGAAAGAGAAAATGCAGAAAGTAGAATGAATATGTACAAGAGGGGATTTAGATGAATATACATAAGGGGGAATGAATATATACATCAGAAAGTAACTTTATATATAGATCAAAGTTGCAAAGTACAAAAAATGAACTAGAATGATAAAATTATTTACATATCAAAAGTAAAAAGAAAGCATAATAAAAAGAAAGTAATGTTATATATACAACACAATGTCATCAAAATAGGGCCTACCCCCCTCAAATGAGAGCTAGCATTGTCCTCAATGCTAACTAACCAAAATAAGATCAATAAAAGATAGAGAGTAAAGAGAAACTCTTTATTGGTCCTCCGTCTGCATAGGATCATGAGTCTGGGTCCCTGGGTCCTCGGAATGCTCGGGAACCTGTGTCTCCACTGGGACTTGGGCCTATGCTGGGTTCTGGGCCTACAGTGGGGCCTGAGGCTGGCTAGAGGAACCTCCCTGCGGCTCCTCCAACTCTATCACAACATCATCAGCATGGGGAATCACCCTCTTCCTCTTTGTTGTCCTCTCTGTCTCCTACTCCGGCTCAGACTGGGCTGCTGGAGTCGGGTCATGCAATAAAACGTCCAAAGGCAAGTGATCATCCTTTTATTTCTCTACCTCTACCCTCAACTCCTTCACTGACTCCTTCGATGCCCGAGTCTTTCTCAATTTCTTTGTTTCTTTAGTCAACTCCTTCAATGCTTTTACATGAGAACCCACAACATCCAATATTAATTGCTGGCTCTCCAAGAGCTTCTTCTGGTTGTCTAGAAGCTCCTTGAGAGTGTCCTCCACTAACTGTGGCATGCGGCTGAGGGGGTACTGACTGGGCCGCCACCGAGGTAGAAAGTACAAACAGCTTAGAAGTAGCTGCCTGCATCCAGTTGTTGATACTGGCAAGGGTTTGGCTCAAGTGGTGGACAGTCAAAGGGTATGCTGCGGATGAGGGGTTATTTGGAACTGTAGAAGTGGAGGGTCCTAGGGCTATGTCTGGGGTAGGGCTTGACCCTGTGCCCATTAACTCTAAAAACCTACCTGGCTATCATAAATTTTGCCCAGGTAGTGCTTGACCTTGTGCCCATTAACTCTATAAACCTCCCTATTTTTATTCTTCAAGTCAAGTGCACCAAACGGAGTCCCAAACACCACTTCAAAAGGTCCGCTCCATTTCGACTTAAGCTTTCCCGGAAATAGACGTAACCGAGAATTGAACAAGAGAACTAGATCACCCACTTTGAACTCCTTACCACGAGCATACTTATCATGAAGGTACTTCATTTTGTCCTTATACAAGGACGAATTGGAGTAGGCATGTAATCGGAATTCATCAAGTTCATTAAGCTACTCCACACGAAGATTTGCTGCCATATCCCATTCAAGATTCATCTTCCTTAAAGCCTACATGGCCTTGTGCTCTAACTCAACCGGTAGATGGCAAGCTTTCCCAAACACCAACCGATATTGAGACATACCAATCGGAGTCTTGTAAGAAGTCATGTAAGCCCATAGAGCATTATCCAACTTTTTTGACCAATCGGTTTTATTTGCATTGACCGTCTTTGATAATATACTCTTGATTTCCCTGTTTGAGACTTCAACTTGGCCACTCGCCTAAGGATGATAAGGAGTAGAAACCTTGTGATTGACACCATACTTTGCAAGCAAAGTGTCAAAAGCTTGATTACAAAAATGAGACCCCCCGTCACTTATGATTGCACGAGGAGTGCCAAACCTAGTAAAAATGCTCTTCTTGAGAAACACGACAACACTTCGGACCTCATTGTTGGGTAAAGCCATGGCTTCAACCCACTTTGAAACATAGTCAACCGCCACAAGAATGTATGTGTTCCCATACGAGCTAACAAACGGGCCCATAAAATCAATGCCCCATACATCAAATATATCAACTTCAAGAATGGTATTGAGAGGCATCTCATCTTTCTTCGAAATTCCACTCGCTCTTTGACATTCGTTGCACCTCTTCACAAGTTCACTTGCATCTTTGTACAAAGTTGGCCAATAAAACCCATAACTAAGAATTTTTGAAGCCGTCCTCGCCCTGCCATGATGGCCACCATAAGGAGAGGAATGACAAGCCTCTAAGATACTCAATTGCTCCTCCTCCGGGACACACCTTCGGATCACACCATCTGTGCAGATCTTGAATAAGTTCGGCTCATCCTAATAGAAGTCAAAACTATCCCGTTTGAGCTTCTTCTTTTGGTTAGAAGAGAGCTCACACGGGATTATACCAGTCACTAGGAAATTAGCAACGTCCGCAAACCATGGCATACCATTCACCGACACAGAAAAGAGTTGCTCATCAGGAAATGAATCATTGATCTCTAGTCCATCACGAGGCCTCCCTGCCTCCTCCAAGCGGGACAAGTGGTCCGCCACTTGGTTTTCACTACCCTTCCGGCCCACAATCTCCAAATCAAACTCTTAAAGTAACAAGACCCATCTCATCAGTCTAGCTTTGGAATCCTTCTTCGTCATCAAGTACCGGAGTGCGGAATGATTGGTATGAACTATGACCTTGGCACCCATGAGATACGGCCGTAATTTCTCCATTGTGAACACAATAGCCAAAAGCTCTTTCTCAGTCATCGTGTAGTTCACTTGAGCATCATTCATTGTCTTGCTCGCATAGTACACCGGATGAAACATTTTGTTCACTCTTTGACCCAAGACCGCCCCAACCGTAACATCACTCATTTCACATATGAGCTCAAAAGACAAGCTCCAATTGGGTGCGGTAATAATAGGAGTGGTAGCCAACTTGTGCTTGAGAAGTTCAAAGGTTTGCATACATCTCTCATCGAACATGAACTTGGCATCTTTTTCCAATAACTTGCATAAGGGGTTCACTACCTTCGAATAGTCTTTGATAAATCTCCGGTAGAACCACATGCCCAAGAAAACTTCTAACTCCCTTAACAGAAGTAGGGGGGAGCCTTGAAATCACATCAATTTTTTCTTTGTCCACCTCTATACCATGCTTTGAAATTTTATGCCCAAGAAATATGACCTCCTCAACCATGAAGTGGTATTTCTCCCAACTAAGAACAAAATTGGTTTCTTGACAACGGGTCAACACTCTATCAAGATTTTTCAAACATTCATCAAACGAGTCACCCACAACACTAAAGTCATCCATGAACACCTCCAAAATATCTTCTACCATATCGGTGAAAATGGCTATCATGCACCGCTGAAATGTAGTCGGTGCACTACACAACCCAAAAGGCATCCTAGAAAAGGCAAAGGTGCCATATGGACAAGTGATGGTGGTATTCTCCTGATCTTCCGGAGCAATTAAGATTTGGTTGTACCCAGAATATACATCCAAGAAACAGTAGAAGGCACGCCCAACAAGTCGATCTAACATTTGATCAAAAAAAGGCAATGGAAAGTGATCCTTGCGGGTCACTTTATTCAACCTGCGGTAGTCCATGCATACCCTCTACCCGGTGACAGTCCTTGTTGGAATCAACTCATTCTGCAAATTTGTAACCACGGTCATACCACCCTTCTTCGGCACACATTGCACTGGCGAAGTCCAAGAGCTATCAGAGATGGGGTACACAATCCCAGCATCCAACCACTTGATCACCTCCTTTTTCACAACTTTTTGCATTTCCTCATTCAACCTCCTTTGATGTTCCAAGGAGGGTTTTGCATCATCTTCCAGAATAATCTTGTGCATACAGAATGCAGGGCTTATCCCCCGAATATCAGCTAAGGTCTATCCGATTGCCTTCTTCCGCTTTTGAAGCATCGCCAATGTGGCATCAACCTGCATGTTAGTAAGACAAGAGGAAAGAATAACTGGCAAAGTTGAACTAGGGCCTAAGAATTCATACCTGAGGTGTAGAGGCAAAGACTTCAACTCCAACACCGGAGGTTCCTCGATTGAAGGTTTTGTTGGTGGAGTCTTCCGATTCTCAAGATACAAAGAGAGTTTCCTAGGCTCATAAGAGTAAGAGCCCATTCCATGCAAAGCATTCACACACTCCACTCGGCCTTCATCCTCATTCATATCAAGATTCAACAATACTGCCTCTAGAGAGTCCTCCATATTGATCATTGTACTAGTATCATCAACTATCACTGTCGTGACAAGGTCCACATAAGAGCATAGTTTAGAACTATTGGGCTGCTTCATTGACTTGCACACATGAAAGACCACTTTCTCATTACCCACTCGGAAGGTGAGTTTCCCTGATTCCACATCAACTAAGGTCTTCCCAGTATCAAGGAAAGGTCTTCCCATTATGATTGGAACCTCATAATCTACCTCACAATCCAAGATCACAAAATTAGCGGGCAAGATAAATTTGTCCACCCGGACAAGGACATCATCAATAATACCCAATGGTCTCTTCATAGTTTTATCCGCCATTTGCAATCTCATGGAAGTCGGCCTTGGTTTCCCAATACCCAAAGTCTTAAAAACTAAGTATGGCATCAAGTTGATACTTGCCCCTAAATCACATAGAGCTTTTGCAAAGTCCGCACTCCCAATGGTGAAAGGAATGGTGAAAGCACCGGGATCTTCTAGCTTCGGGGCCATGGAGTGCACTATTGCACTAACTTGGTAGGTCATCTTGATAGTTTCACAATCCATGGATCTTTTCTTTGTCACCAAGTCCTTCATGAATTTAACATAACCCGATATTTGCTCTAGAGCCTCCACTAAAGGCACATTAATGGATAAGCTCTGCATCATGTCAATAAACTTCTTAAACCGATTCTTATTTTTCTGCTTCCCGAGCCTTTGAGGATAAGGTGGAGGTGGCCTTGGCAAAGGAGCCTTGGCTTTAGGCACAACCATTTTCGGTATGTCTATTACGTGTTTCCTAGACGGGTTCACGTCATTCTGAGTCTCCACCTCGGTATCTTGAATATCAATCCTCACTTCCTCATTCACGTTCTCATCAATCATATTTTCAACCACCAAAGGGACCTTATTCTCTTGCAACTCAACTTCATCACTCAAAATTTCTTTTTATTTGGAGGCATTCACATCACCGTCTCGTCCACTTCTTGTAGTTACCACCATAACATGATTGTTCCCACCTTTTGGTTTAACTACCGTATCACTTGGTAGAGCCTCCTTAGGATGAGTATTCAAGGATTGTAAGATTTGACCTATAAACCTTCAAGTTTCTGATTGAAGTATTGTGGGAAGCCAACTGAGCATCAGAGTCCGCATTCTTTTTCATCATTTGTTCAAACATCATTTCAATTCTCCCCATTTCATTGTTGGAAGAATTAGGACCTTGGGATGGAAATGGGGGTGGATTGTTCGGTTGTTGATAAATTGGGGGCCTTTGAAAGCCTTGCCCCCGATTTCCTTGATTGCCATTATTCCAACCACCCTGATTGTTGTTACCACCCCAATTGTTGTTGTTGCCATTCCAATTACCCTGATTGTCCTAATTGCCCCAATTGGAATTTTGGTTGTTGTTCCCCCAATTATTATTCCCTTGTTGTGTTGATTGCCCCAACTGCCTTGGGGTCTCCATTGTTGTTGGTTGGAAGAATTGCCCCTTTGGCCCTGATAATTGTTCACATATTGCACTTCTTCATTCTGCCCATCATAACCATCATCTTGGAATCCACCACAATCATTGTCACATTGATCCGAACTCCCTTGGTTCTGTTGACCTCTTTGTCTTCTTTTGTTCACTAGCATGTTGACACTCTCCATAACATTTACTTGGCGTGGATTTTGAACGTGTTGTAACTGTGCCTTTGCTAGCTGGTTCATTGTTATTGTCAGCTCTGCTATTGCCTGCCCATGATTATGTAGCTCTTTGTGCAAGTGAGTGACCGTGGGGTCACCCTGTGGCACATTGGCTCTACTTTGCCAAGTGGAGGACGTGTCAACCATCTTATCAAGAATGTCATAAGCCTCATCATAAGACAGCTTCATGAAATTACCCCCAGCAAGTTGGTTCACTATGCACTGATTTGTTGTGTTAATGCCCCGACAAAATGTCTGTTGTTTCATTGCCTCAGTCATATCATTGTTGGGACATTCCTTTACCATGGTTCTGTATCTCTCCCATATCTCATGTAATGGTTCGGTGGGCTCTTGCTTGAAAGCTAAGATCTCATATCTCGATGCTTCCATGTGCCCCGATGAGAAAAACTTTGCAATGAATTTATCTGCCAACTCATCCCAAGTAGTGATGGAATGGTTGGGAAGTCATTCAAGCCAATCCAATGCCTTCCCTCTAAGTGAGAAAGGGAATAATCTAAACCGAAGTGCATCCTTTGACACATTAGTTTGCTTGCTCCCCCAACAGGTATCGACGAAACCCTTGAGATGTTTGTAAGCATTCTGATGGAGAGCACCCGTAAAATGCCCTCGCTGCTCCAACAATGTCAGCATCACATTTGTAATTTGAAATTGCCCGCCCGGATCCGGGTGGGACAATTGCACTAGCATATCCTTGGTTGGGAAGCACTCGAGGAGCCTCCAAGGAGGCTCTGGAACATTATCATTGGCCTGACGGCCTCTCCTTTGTCCTTGAGGTACAATAGGAACCTCGTCATCAATATTGTCATCTACCTCCTTCCCCGGCATAAGATCTCCAAGAGGTGCGTTCTTTGCTGCCATTTTGTACCTGAAGTTGCGACCCACACAAATTAGTAACGCAGAAGGAAAGAACAACAATACACAAAACTATTTAGATAGATAGCCAAAACCGTTACCTCCCCGGCAACGACACCAAAAAGTGATCGGAGCCAACCCTACACCACTACGAATTGGCGAGAGCGGTCAAAACAGCTTTTACCCGAGATAGTCAGGATCGAATCCACATGGAGCTATAAGTGGGAATTGGATTTCTATCTAAACTAGAAATGCGCAGTGCTCTTAATTACTCTTCCAATCATCTTTTGGCTGGATATTACTTCTAATATTTATGCTAATGATAAGCTAAGTTAAACTAAGAAAGATTGCTTGTAGGGTTTTCTAATTAGTTAAAGAGGCACTAGGGAAGTGAATTTCTTCTAGCGAATACTTGACGGGATCTAAAACCTAAGGCAAGACGTCATTGGGGATTATGATATAGCCAATGCACGGAAGTACTCACTCTATACATCTCAGTAGCTTGAGTGACTTTGCCCTAATTAACTTTCTCAAGACCAATTGGGTGTCAAAATTGTGCAAGCATTATAGGCTCAAGTCGGGTATTACTATCTCTAGGTTTAACCCTTTAATTGGGGCTATCAATCTCTTGATTACACCCCAATTCCTTGTTGGACTGATTTTCCTAGACTCAAGCTCTCTTTCTCAAGAAGAGCGCAAGTCAAATAGGCACAAATTAGTGTTTGTAACCACTAATTCAACATGGAAAACACAAATCAGTCCAAATGTCAACTACCCATAAACAACTAAGCCTTAAATCAAAAGAACCATCAAATACCTACACTAGGGTTGAGCCACAACCCTAGCTAATGGATCTAGCTACTCATAATAATGAAAGAAAACTGATAAATAGATGAAGAATAACCCATAAGATTTAATTACAAGCTAATAATCTTAGATTCAATGATAAACCCACTATAAAATTACTCAAAATAGTCAATAACCACCGTTCACGTGCTCAACTAAAAGTTATATTACAAAAGATGTCTTAAAAATATGAAAAGAACGTATTTATGCTGGGCTGAATTTTCTGGACAAAAATACCCCTGACGAGGTATTGCGGTTCGCACAAAATGTACCGCGGACCGCGCTAAGGCTTTTTGGCTTGATTCCGCATTCTCGGAACCTGTCCAACGCGGGCCGCATAAAATGCACCGCGACCGCGATGGCTCTAATGCGGTCCGCACAAAATGTCTTGCGGACCGAGCTGGCTTTAATCTCTATTTTTCATAACTCTCTGAATCTCATCTCCGCGGACCGCACAAAATGAATTGCGGCCGCGGTGAGGCTACTGCGGTCCGTACAAAATTGTTTGCGGCCGTAGTGCTTGAGTTACAAAAAATTGCACCTCTCTAAATCTCCTTATTGTGGACCACACTAAATGGATTGCGGCCGCAGTTGATCTGTTTTAACTGTGCTTGGACTTGTTCTTGGTACTTGTGCATGTTTTACTCCTTTTTGAGCTGGTTTTGACTAATTGTCACCTTTTTTACCAAATCCTGCAAACAAGTACAACATGTAAGCCTTTGGGACTATTTTGTATTCATTTTTAATCAAAACTCAAGTAAAAAAGGAGTGTAAAATGAACTAGAATCCCTAGTTATCAGTAAACCACTTTTAATCATGTTTATTCAATAATATTGATTACCCAATGAATTTCCCACCTAGTTTATGTGTTTTAAGGTGGAATTTTGGACTAAGGATTGGAGAGTAAAATATGGGGATTTGAGTGAATATTTGGTGTCGAAATTTGGTAAATTTGATATGGTTGGACTTGTGGTTGAATAGGTGTTAGGATTTTGTAACTTTTATTGGATTCTGAGACGTGGGCCCAGTGTTCACTTTTTGAGTTGACTTTTTGACTTTTGATCAAGAACTTAATATTTTCATATGGAATTGATTCCTATAGCTTGTATTGATTGTATTGAGTTGTTTGTGACCAGATTCGAGGCGTTCGGAGGCAGATTCGCATGGCAGGGACTTATTGGAGTAGTGATTTGCGTGGTTTGAGGTAAGTAGCACTTCTAAACTTGGTCCTGAAGGTATGAATCCATGAATTTTGTGTTATGTTATTGGTGTTGAGTTGACGCACGTGCTAGATGACGGGCGTGTGGGTGTGCACCGTAAAAATTATGATCAGGTTGATTCTGTGGTACTATGTAGTCATCAGACCTTGTGGCCATTTATGTGACCTCTATGTGTTAGAGTAATTAAGTTGCAGATTCATGTTAGAAATCATGTTAGGCTATATGCTAATCCTATTGAGACCCACTGTGGTCATTTATGCTGTTGAATTATTTGCTTAGATGGCAATTTTGTACCCAGTCATATTCATCATTTGCATATCATACCTTAGTCTCTGTTAGTATTATTGTTGTGTTATATATAATTGTTTGGGCTAATTGGCATGAGATTTGTGAGCTGAGAGACTGGAGAGATTGAAGACTAAGATGGGGCCTGAAAGTCGTATTGTGAGTGAGATATATTGATCAGGTTTCACGTCGCAACAGGACTTATGGCCATATGTGGATTGGATTGCATACCGCAATAGGACTTAGGACTATATGTGGGTCGGGTTACATGTCGTTACAGGCCTTATGGCTATATGTGGATTGGGATGCACGCCGCAGCATGCCTTATGGCTATATGTGGATCGGGTTGCATGCCACATCATGCCTTACAGACTATAATATTATTGATGGGATCGAGTTGCATGACACAACAAGCACCGTACAATGCTGGGGTAATTGAGCGTGACGAGCGATAATTGAGACACTCATATTAAGTGCTTTAAGAGTGTGAGTACGTGGGGTTTTCATTGTGTTGCATCGCATACGGTATGCACATTGGCATATATATATAGAGAGAGATGTCATATTCCTCATATTAGTCATACTTAGCATATTTTATTAGTCACACTTGGCGTATTTTATCTGTGTTGAACTTAACTATTAAACCTGGAAGCAAGTCTACATTTCCTATATTGTGTACAAACAAATTGTGTGAAAATCCAAGTATTTCCGGGCGCGATGGTTGCTGATTTTGGAGTTTTTACCTATTCAGAGATTATAGAGGTAGCTGCTTTGGCGTCCACAGACCTTGACTCTCCTTCTCTATCTCTTAGTTTTACTTATAATGTTCTACCTTCCAAGACAGTTCTCTTAGTTTTACTTATAATGTTCTACCTTCCAAGACAGTATTTCAGACTATATTATTGTATAGATGCTCATGTACTCAGTGACACCCAGATTTTAAGAAAGTTTGTATTCGAGTCGCAGTGTTTCAACTCGTCTATTTACGAGAGTTATTACTGTTAAACTTATTTCATCTTATTTTTAATATTAAAATGCCTAGTTTTACTATGATTATCGTCTTGCCTAGTTCTGTGATAGGCACCATCACGACATGTTGAGTTTTGGGTCGTGACAAGTTAGTATAAGAGCCTAGGTTACATAGGTCTCATGAGTCATGAGCAGGTTTAATTGAGTCTTGCAGATCAGTACAAAAGCATTTGTACTTATCTTCGAGAGCCTACCAAACCCTTAGAAAAATTTCACATTCTTGTATTCTTGTCATGCGAATCTGTTGATTTTGTGAACTAAACTTCTGTTATTTTATATCTCACAGATGGCGAAGACACGTGCTACTGGATTGGGCGGACGACCACTAGTACCACTAGCTAGGGCCACGAGAGGCCAATGCAGCAGTATAGGCCGAGGTGCAACTCGTACAGTAGTTAGAGTAGCACTTATGGACCCACCAATTGCTCCAACTCAGGACCAGCTCAGGCACCAGTTGTGCCTCTTGTGATTCCAGAACTTTAGGAGGCTTTGGCCCAAATATTGACTGTTTGCTCTAACCTTTCTCGGGCGGTCTTTGTTCAAGTCGCATCAACCACTTCTCAGGCGGGGGGAGGTACTCAGACTCCCGCCACCCGTACTCCAGAGCAAGTAGTGTAGGGACTCCAAACACCGGGGGTATTACCATCCCAGCCAGTTGCAGTTGCTCATGCCCAGGTTAGTCCCGTTGTGATTGACAAGGAGAGGAAGATACAAGAGAGATTTGAGAGGCTCAAACCTCCATCATTCAGTGGGTAAGTCAGAGGATGACCAGGACATCTTGGATTGGTGCCAGTAGATTCTTTGTACGGTGGGTATTCTGGAGACTAGTGGGGTCTCATTCACTACTTTTAAGTTGACGGGGCAGCCTTTAGATGGTGGGAGGACTATGAGCGGAGAAGTCCAGCCGATGCTACACCAATTTCATGGGTATATTTGTGACTCAATATGAGATGAGTTTTTCATAGTTGGCTTGTCATGCGATGTGGTTGGTTCCCACTGAGAGGGAGAGGATTAGAAGGTCCATTGATGGCCTTAGCTATCAGTTGTATTTTGTTATAACTCGGGATAATACATCAGGTGCTAGGTTCGAAGAGGTGGTTGATATTGTTCGGCGGCTAGAGTTGGTCCGTAGTTAGGAGCATGAGGAGAGGGAGGCCAAGAAGCCTCATAGTTCAGGTGGTTTCACCGGTGTTTCTTTGGAGGGACAGTCCTACCATAGAAGGGGTCATCCTTATAGGCTTGCTTAGATGACTCATCTAGTTCATCATGGTGCATTAGCTAGCCATGGTTCATACATTGCTCTTCCGGGTCAGTCATCTCTCAGTGCTCTCCCAGCTTAGAGTTCATCTTGTTCTCCTTCAGTTCAGGGTTCATCTACACCAGGTTATTCTGGTTCTCAAGGTCCGATTCAGTCCCTACCACCATTGACGGATCATGGTTGCTACGAGTGTGGGGAGCTTGGACATATGAGGAGGTGTTGTCCCCGTCTCTTGGGAGGTCCAATTTAGCAGAGGGGTCAGGATATGACTTTTACACCAGTCACTTCACCACCCATACAGCCAACTCGAGGTGGGGTTCAAGCAGCTAGAGGTCGCCCTAGAGGGGGATGCCGATTAGGTGACGGTCATGCTCGATTCTATGATATTCCTGCCCGGCCAGAGACCGTTGCTTCAGACATAGTGATTACAGGTATTGCCTCAGTATGTCACAGGGACGCTTCTATATTATTTGACCCTGGTTCCATTTATTCGTATGTATTATCATATTTTGCTCGTTATTTGGATATGCCCCATGAGTCTTTAGTCTCACATGTTCATGTAACTACACGGGTGGGCGATACTATTATTGTGGACCATATGTATCGGTGGTGTGTAGTGACTATTGGGGGACTTGAGACTAGAGTTGATCTCTTATTGCTTAGTATGGTTGATTTTGACATGATTTTGGGTGTGTATTGGTTGTCTCTGTGTCATGATATTATGGATTATCACTCTAAGATCATGACATTGGCGATGTCAGGGTCTCCAAGAATCGAGTGGAGAGGTTCTTTAGATTATGTTCCCAGCAAGGTAATTTCATACCAGAAGGCCCAACGGATGGTTGAGAAGGGGTGTCTGTCATATTTGGATTTTGTGAGAGATGTTAGTGCTAATACTCCTACTATTAATTCTGTCCCGGTGGTGCGAGAATTTCTAGATATGTTTCGTGTAGACCAGTCGGGCATGTCACCCGATAGGGATATTGATTTTGGTATTTACTTGGTGTCGGGCACTCAGTATATTTATATTCCTCAGTATCGTATGGCACCAACAGAGTTGAAGGAATTGAAACAGCAGCTTCAGGAGCTTATTGATAAGGGGTTTATTAGTCCTAGTGCTGCCTTGGGGTGCACCGATTCTGTTTGTGAAGAAGAGGGATGGTACTATGCGGATGTGCATCGACTATTGGTAATTGAACAAAGTTACAATAAAGAACAAGTATCCTTTGCTGCGCATTGATGATTTAATTGACCAACTTCAGGGAGCGAGGGTGTTCTCTAAGATTGATTTGAAGTTTGGGCATCACCAATTGAAGATTCGGGACTCAGATGTTCTAAAGACGGTATTCAGGACCCGCTATAGTCACTATGAGTTCATTGTGATGTCTTTTGGGCTGACCAACGCCCCAGCAGCATTCACACATCTAATAAATAGTGTATTCCAGCCATATCTTGATTCATTTGTCATAGTATTTATTCACGATATCCTGGTGTACTCACATAGCCAAGAGGAGCATGCACAACATTTGAGGATTGTACTACAGAGGTTGAGGGAGGAGAAGCTTTATGCCAAGTTTCCTAGGTATGAGTTTTGGCTCAGTTCGGTGCCATTCTTGGGGCATATGGTTTCCAGTGAGGGAATTAAGGTAGATCCAAAGAAGATAGAGGCAACTTAGAGTTGGCCCAGACCGTCAGCTACTGAGATTCAGAGTTTTCTCAGCTTGGCTAGATATTATCATCGCTTCGTGAAGGGTTTATCGTCCATTACAGTTCCTTTGACCAGGTTGACCCAGAAGAGTTCTCCATTCAGGTGGTCAGATGAGTGTAAAGAGAGCTTTCAGAAGCTCAAGACTGCTTTGACTACAGCTTCAGTTCTAGTTTTGCCTTCAGCATCAGGATCTTATATAGTGTATTGTGATGCTTCTTGGATTGGTATTGGGTATGTCTTGATGCATCAGGGCAGAGTGATTTCTTATACTTCATTCCAGCTGAATCCCCATGAGAAGAACTACCATGTTCATGATTTGGAGTTTGCAACCATCGTTCATGCATTTAAGATTTGGAGGAATTATCTCTACGGTGTGTCTTGTGAGGTATTTATGGATCATCGGAGTCTCCAACACTTGTTCAAACAAAAGGATCTAATTTGAGGCAACGGAGATGGTTGGAGTTCCTAAAGAACTATGATATTACAATTCTGTATCATCCCGGGAAGGCCAATATAGTGGCCGATGCCTTGAGTGGGAAGGCGGTGAGTATGGGTAGCCTTACTTTTATTCCTGTTGTTGAGACACCGCTTTCATAAGATATTCAGGTCCTGGACAATCAGTTCGTAAGATTAGGTGTTTTAGAGACCAGTCGGTTTCTAGCTTATGTTGTTTCTCGGTCTTCCTTATATGATCACATCAAAGAGTGTCAATATGATGATCCCCATTTGCTTGTCCTTAAGGAAACAGTTAAGCATGGTGATGCCAAGGAGGTTACTATTAGGGATGATGTGGTGTTGAGGATGCATGGTCGGATTTGTGTGCCCAATATGGATGAGCTATGTGAGTTGATTCTTGAGAATGACCACCGTTCATGGTATTCCATTCATCTGGGTACCGCAAAGATGTATCAGTACTTGAGGCAGCACTATTGGTGGAGGAGGATGAAGAAAGATATAGTGGGGGTTTGTAGCTCGGTGCCTAAATTGTCAGCAGGTGAAGTACGACCATTAGAAACCGGGCAGATTGCTTCAGAGGCTTGAGATTCCGGAGTGAAAATTGGAGCGTATCACCATGGATTTTGTATTTGGGCTCCAACGGACTTCGTGGAAGTTTGATGCTATTTGGGTGATTGTGGATCGGTTGACCAAGTCTGCATACTTCATTCCAATTAAAACTACTTATTCTACGGAGCGGTTGGCTGAGATCTACATCCGCAAGATTTTTTGCCTTCACAGTGTGCAGGTGTCCATCATTTCAGATGGGGGCAAGCAATTTACATTGCAATTTTGGAGAGCAGTACAACGAGAGTTAGGCACACAGGTTGATTTGAGTACAACATTCCACCCTCAGACGAATGGACAGTCCAAGTGCACTATTCAGATATTCGAGGATATGCTATGCACTTGTGTCATAGATTTTGGGGGTTCTTAGGATCAGTTCTCGCCGTTTGTAGAGTTTGCCTACAACAACAGCTACCAATCGAGCATTCAGATGGATCCATATGAGGCTTTGTATGGGAGACGGTGTCGGTTTCCGATGGGATGGTTTGAGCCTGGTGAGACTAGGCTATTGGGTATTGACTTGGTTCAGGATGCTTTGGACAAGGCTAAGTTGATTCAGGATTGGCTTCGTATGGCGCAGTCTAGACAGACAAGCTACGATGATCGAAAGGTTTGTGATGTTGCCTACATGATGGGAAAGAAGGTATTACTCAGAGTTTCACCCATGAAGGGTGATATGAGGTTCGGGAAGAAGGGCAAGTTGAGCCCTCGGTTCATTGGCCCGTTTGAGGTGCTTGAGAGGATAGAGAGATTGCTTATAGGCTGGCATTTCCGCTTAGTCTATCGAGTGTTCATCTAGGATTTCATGTTTCCATGCTCCAAAAGTATGTCGGCAATCCGTCTCATGTTTTGGACTTCAGCACAGTTTAGTTAGATGGTTATTTGATTTATAATATGAAGCTGGTGGCCATTTTGGATCAGCAGGTTCGAAAATTAAGGTCAAAGGACATAACTTCAGTGAAGGTGAGGTGAAGAGGTCTGCCAGTCGAGGAGGCTACTTGGGAGATCGAGCAGGAGATGCGGAGCAAATATCCACGCCTATTTGAAACTCCGCGTATGATTCTAAGCTCATTCGAGGACAAACATTTGTTTAAGAGGGGGATGATGTAACGACCCGGCCAGTCATTTTGAGTATTGTAGCCTCATTCCTCCATTTACTGCTTATTCTATGCTCAATTGTTTCTATGTGACTTGTCAAGGCAGTTGATTTGGTTCCAGGGATATTTTTGAATGAATCGGGACATTTAGTCCCAAGGTTAGTTGCTTAAGTTGAAAGAGTTAATCGAATATTAACTTGTATGTAAATGGCTCTAGAATGGAATTTTGATGGTTTCGACAGCTCCGTATAGTTTTTGGACTTAGGAGTGTGTCTGGATATTGATTTGGAGGCCCGTAGGTGATTTTGGCTTGAAATGGAGAAAGTTGGAAAATTAGAAGTTTGGAAAGTTGAGAAGTTTGACCGAGAGATGACTTTGAGGTTACCAGACTCAGATTTTGGTTCCAAAAGTTTGAATAGGTTCTTTGTGTCAATTATGACTTGAGTGAAAAATTTGAGGTTAATCGGAGTTGATTTGGTAGGTTTCAGCATCGATTGTAGAAGTTGGAATTCATTAGTTTTTATTAGGCTTGAATTGGAGTGTGATTCATGTTTTTGATGTTGTTTGATGTGATTTGAGGCCTCTACTACGTTCGTATCATGTTTTAGGACTTGTTGATATGTTTGGTTGAGGTCCCAGGGGCCTCGGGTGGATTCTGGATGGTTAACGGATCAAAAGTTGGACTTGAAGCATTGCTGAGATTTTTGCCTTATGGTGTGATCGCACCTGCGAGGGGATTGGTCGCAGGTGCAATGTCGCAGGTGCGGCTGAAGTGGCACAGAAGCGAAGCTGGGTCTGGCTTGGGGTGTGTCACAGGTGCGAGAAATCTTCTGTATCTGCGACCCCGCAGATGCGGAGAATGGGTAAGTGAAGATGGCTTCGCAGAAGCGGACGGCTGGGCATAAAAGAGCTTTTGCAGGTGCGGATCTTGGAGCGCAGGTGCTAACCTTGTGGACTTAACTGAATTCTGCAGAAGCGGAATTTTTATCGCAAAAACAATTCCGAAGGTGCGGAGTTTGGGGCTGCAGAATCTAAAGGACCTGGCCAGTGTTTAAATTCAAGGGTTTCGAGATTTTGATCATTTTTGGACTTTGCAAGCTCGGATTGAGGCGATCTTTGAGAGGGGTTTTGAGTGATTTCTTGAGATAAGCCACTTTTGATTATTTTTATTCATTAATATTGATTACTCATTGAATTTTTCACCTAGTTTATGTGTTTTTAAGGTGGAATTTCGGGAGTTTTGGACTAGGAATTGGAGAGTAAAAATTGGGGGTTTGAGTGATGATTTGGTGTAGGAATTTGGTAAATTTGGTATAGTTGGACTCGTGGTTGAATGAGTATTCGGATTTCATAACTTTTTATTGGATTCCGAGACGTCCGAGATTGACTTTTTGACTTTTGATTAAGAACTTAGTATTTTTATATGGAATTGATTCCTATAGCTTGTGTTGATTGTATCGAGTTGTTTGTGGCTAGATTCGAGATGTTCAGAGGCCGATTCGCAATGCAATGGCTTATTGGAGTAGATATTTGCGCGGTTTGTGGTAAGTAGCACTTCTAAACTTGGTTCTGAGGGTATGAATCCCTAAATTTCATGTTATGTTGTTGGTGTTGAGGTGACGCACGTGCTACGTGACGGGCGTGTGGGTGTGCACCATAGAAATTATGATTCGGTTGATTTTGTGGTACTGTGTAGTCATCAGACCTTGTAGCCATTCATGTGACCTCTATGTGTTAGAGTAATTAAACTGCAGATTCATGTTAGAAATCATGTTAGGCTATATGCTAATCCTATTGAGACCCACTGTGGTCATTTCTGTTAATGAATTATTTGCTTAGAGCAATTTGTACTCAGTCACATCCATCATTTGCATATCATACCTTAGTATCTGTTACTATTATTGTTGTGTTATATATCATTATTTAGGCTAATTTGCATGAGATTTGTGAGCCGAGAGACTGGAGAGATTGATGACTGAGTTGGGGCCCAAATGTCGTGTTGTGAGTGAGATATGTGGATTGGTTGCACGCCGCAATAGGCCTTATGGATATATGTGGATCGGGATGCATGCCGCAACAGGCCTTATGTCTATATGTGGTCAGGTTGCACGACGCAACACGCCTTATGGCTATATGTGGATCGGGCTGCATGACGTAACAAGCCTAATAGATATATGTGGATCGGGATGCTCGCCGCAGTAGGCCTTATAGGCTTTATTATTATTGATGTGATCAGGCTGCACGACGCAGCAGGCACCATACAGTGCTGAGTGACTTAAAGTGACGAGCGAGAATTGAGACAGTCAGATTGAGTGCTCTGGAGTGTGAATACGTGAGGTTTTCATTGTGCTGCATCACATAAGGTATGCATATTGGCATATAGATATAGAGATCTCATATTACTCATATTAGTCACACTTGGCATATTTTATTTGTGTTGACTTAACTATTAAACCTGGAAGCATGTCTACATTTCATGTATTGTGTACGAACAGATTATGAGTTTTCTTGGAGATATTATTGTCCTATTTCCTGTCATTTTTGTATTGTTAAACTCTGTATTTGTACTGTATTGGTTGAGCTCGTCACTGCTTTCAGCCCAAAGGTTAGTCTTGTTACTTATTGAGTTGGTTGTACTCACACTACACTCTGCACTTCGTGTGCAGATCCAGGTATTTCCGGGCACGGTGGTTGCTGATTTTGGAGTTTTACCTGTTCGGAGATTATCGAGGTAGCTGCTTTGGCGTCCGCAGACCTTGACTATCCTCCTATGTCTCTTAGTTTTACTTATATTGATCATCCTTCCTAGACAGTGTTTGAGACTATGTTATTATATAGATGCTCATGTACTCAGTGATACTCGAAATTTGGGAAAGTTTGTATTCGATATCGGCTATTTATGGGAGTTATTACTGTTAAACTTGCTTCATCTTATTTTTAATATAAAAATACCTAGTTTTACTGTGATTGTCGGCTTGCCTAGTTCTATAATAGGCGCCATCATGACATGTTGAGTTTTGGGTCGTGACACTCATGTTCTATCTCACAAATTTCTCAATTAAAACATTTTTTTCTTTCTTTAACTTTTCTATTGTTTCCTTCAAATCAACAACTACGACAAGTAAATCATCTCTCTCATATTTTATCTCTCTTATTTCCTCAGCTAAAGCATTTTTATCATTAATGAGATTGTGGTGAGCATCAATTAAGACATTAGCTAAAGATAACAACTTCTTTTGAGAGTAAGACTTCAAATTTCTTTAAATGTCTAGAAAGTTTACCTCATCGTCATCTTCATCTTCATCCTCATCAGATTTTGCCATCAAGGCAAATATGAAATCATATCCCGCAGCTTCGCTTTCAACGGCCATCATTGAGGTGTCGCCTTGTTCATCATCACCCTCAGATTCACTAGAGGAATCTCCCCATGTAGCAAGAGCTTGTTTTATAACATTATCAGTGACGTCTCTTCTCTTGAATTTCCTGAGGGGGACCGGGTTCCTCTTAGCCGTCTTGTCTGTATTGTGCTTGTAATGGTCCTGATTATGGAGAGGGCAATCTTTGATGAAATGTCCAGGCTTCACGCATTGTGACAGCAATCACAACCTTTTGTGTTTCTGCTAGAGCTGCCTTTCTTAGGAATACATCTATTTCGACGAACCATTTTTCGAAATCTCCATGTGAGATAGGCCATGTCAGCATCATCACCACTTAAGTCATTGCTGTCTGCCTTGAGAACCATGTTCTTAACCTTTTTGGGCTCTCTTCTTTCATGATCCTCATCCTCCTCCTTATTCTTCTTCTTCTTCTTCTTCTTCTTCTTGTAGGTTTTCAGATTTCCAATGAGTTCGTCAATCGTCAGCTTTTGTAGATATTTTGCTTCAATGATAGCATTGACATTGCTCTCCCAGGAACCATGTAACACACTGAGTATTTTTCTGACTAGTTTGTTCATTGGGATAATCTCTCCAAGAAAATGAAGCTCATTGATGATGGAAGTAAAGCGAGTATGCATGTTCTGAATGGACTCATCCTCCTTCATCATGAAGACTTCATACTCAGTAGTGAGTATGTTGATTTATGACTACTTGACATGAGTGGACTTTCATGTGCAGTTTGAAGAGCTTACTAGATCTCCTTGGCAGATTGATAGGCTGAGATTCGGTTGTACTCGTCTGGTCCAATACCAAAGACGAGGATCTTCTTTGCTCGAAAGTTTTTCTCGATGGCTTTATGATCGGCATCATTATACTCCTTCCTTGTCTTTGGAACTGTGAGTCTGTGACTGTTGTCTCACCAATGGTCTTCATAGGGACAAAGTGTCCATCACAGTTCAGCCATGATAAAATCATGCATTCTTATCTTCCACCAGTCATAGTATTGTCAATTGAATCTTGGTGGTCTGTAGGTTGATTGACCTTCTTTAAAATTTGGTGGAGCAACCATGTAGATCATTTCTAGGTGTTAGCCTTATAAAAAGAACCTGCTCTGATACTAATTGATTTAAACTAAGAGTCCACTAAACTTTATAGAGAACCTAGTTATCTATCAATTCTCACAGAACACATAACAGTAAGTAAATAACACAACAATATTTACGTGAAAAACTTCCAAATCACGGGATTAAAAACCACGACCTACACTAGTCGAATTTCAACTTCACTAATTAGGCAACTTTAGATTACAACCTATTGTAACCTAGGAATTAAAATCATTCACCTACTTGCAATAACTATATTTCAAGCCTCTTTGTAATAACTCTATTACAAAGCTAACTACTTGACTAACTCTAGTCAACACAAACACAAGATTTATGATTTACAAAGTGTCCTACAAGATGCTTCTAAATAAGCTGAGTGGGAGTTACAAGGGAATAGCATAAACAAAGACACAACAATATTAAGGACACGCGATGTATTAAATGCTGAAATATAGTCTTTTGTTATGTTATTTTTTTTGTTCTTCAATGCATTTGAGAGAATGAAGGTAGTTGCACAATTAAGAGTAAAATATATTTTAGGTTTTGCAAATGTTTATAATCTCTTGCCTCATGTTGGTAATATATAAGTGAGGTCATCAAAGATGATGCAATGGAGTGTCCGGTACACAGCATGCTTCAACAGTGTTGTTGCACTGTTGCGTGTGCAATGCAACAGCTTTAACAGTTGTAAGAGTTGACTTGTACTGTGATCGAAGGAACTGATATCTATATGTTCCCTCTACTGTTCCCTTAACTGATTACATTGGAACTTGTGCTAGTCATTTGATTTGTTGTTCTAAGAACGGAGAGGCTAGTTGTATTAGGTCTCTATCTGATTCTCATATGAAGTTTATTATATCATCAAACACAAAAACACATAACTTATCAGGATTATTTTAAAATGGAGTTTGACATGATACGACGCTAATAAGTTTTGCTAGTATTAACAAAGTAACCATTTGCATCATTTTCGTTAGGTATGCCTGGTTTTAAATAGTGAACAACATAGTTCCATATCATCCTTTGTAGAGGACCAAGAGAATAGGAACGGAAAATGAGAATTGAATTTACTTCTATTGTATGGAAAATTTCATTAATGTCATTAGGCAATAAGCTTTGTAAGTGTTGGTCTCCATATCTTAGATACGTTGAGAAACTTTTTCTTTTTTTTTCTCTTTCTCGTATATTCATGGCCAAGCCAATTCAAAATTAACAAGAAAAAGAATTAAATAGGTTAAGCGAATTTTATGAACGATCAAAGATTATAGTCAGATGATATTAATGGGAATTTTTCACATAACCAAGTTAGCTCAATTCCCAGAGTCATTCCGTTCTCCCTTTGTCATGAACATTTTTTTTCTTCAAATGTAAGGGAAAGATCCAAATTTACCCCTCTACTTTGTTATATTGTTCATATTTACCCTCCATAATACCATCAACCACATCTACCCAAATACCCTCAACCAAACTTAAAGTCACCAGATTAAAAAAAAGATTTGTTTTTAAGAGAGAGAAAATATTGACAATATTGACCCATAACCCATTAAACCATAAAAATCCTTTTATTTACCGCACTTCTTTTTTCTCAAATTAGTCATCTCCTCTGTGTGTGCTCCATTAGAAAAGAAAAAAATCCACCGCTCATCAAATGGGTTCTTCAAAATAGATTGATAGCTCAATAAATTTGCTCATCATTAAAGCGACAATTCACTTCATCATCAATGCCGCAACGAATCCAACAAAAAGAGCCCATGAAATCAAAAGAAAAATTCTCATTTCCGTCAACTTGTCTTCAAATGTTACAACTTTGTTCATATCCAACATGTTAATAGCTTCCAACGCCGCAACTCTTTCATTCAAATTGTCGCGTTCAATCTTAATGGTATCCAACGACAATTTTAAATTTCTTGTTACAATTAAAACTTTATCGAGGTACATCGTCTTCCCATTTTCAATAGACACATGAAATAAATTACTGAGTACAATCCAAATAACTTACTGCTAGTTATGAGTTGAGGGTCAATAATTTTTTCATAAAAATTGGTCTTTTTTGAATTTGGTGGCTTTTCGTTTGAAAAGGTTTGGTAAGGATGAAGGTGGATGTGACCCATGAGGGTACATATGAACTACATACCAAAATAGTGAGGTAAATTTGGATCTTGTTATAAAATAAAGACTATAAAGTAAAGACAAGTATAGAGAGAAACTGATATATTATTCGAATTCAAACTGATGTACATAATGAATTGAAATCTCTTCTATTTATAGAAGAAAGGAAGCTGCTGTGTAAGCTGCTACTATACCAGATATGGATAATCTTCTACTGCAAGTTGCTGTGTAAGCTGCTACTGCAAGCTGCTGTGTAAGCTGCTACTGCAAGCTGCTGTGTAAGTTGCTACTATACCAGATATGGATAATCTTCTACTGAGAGCAATGTTTATCCATAACGGAGTACTGAATGGATAAGCTTATTATACCCGGTATGGATAATCTTCTACCTAGGGTAATGTTTATCCATAACCGGGTACCGAAGTGATAAGCTTCTTCAGGAAGCTTATTTCCAATAGAGTACTAAATGGATAAACATATTTACAGTGGAGTCCCATATGGATAAGCTTCTTCAGGAAGATTATTTACAACGGAGTACTAAATGAACATCCATAATATAATATATTTATAACACTCCCCTTGGATGTTCATTAAAAGATAATGTGTCTCATTAAAACCTTACTAGGAAAAACCACGTGGGAAAAAAATCCTAGTGAAGGAAAAAAGTACACATATTTAGTAATACGCATTGCTAGGTGCCTCATTAAAAACCTTATAAGGAAAACCCCATGGGAAAAAACCTTAGTAAGGGAAAAAGAATGCATCGCATATTTTACTCCCCCTGATGAAAACCTTGTTTCAAATATTTGAGTCTCCGCATTCCAATCTTGTATACCATCTTCTCAAAAGTTGAAGTTGGCAAAGATTTAGTGAATAAATCTGCTGGATTATCACTTGAACGGATTTGTTGCACATCAATGTCACCACTTTTCTTAAGATCGTGTGTGTAGAATAATTCTGGTGAAATGTTCTTCGTTCTATCTCCTTTTATAAATCCTCCCTTTAATAGTGCTATGCATGAAACATTGTCTCCGTATAATATTGTGGGTCTTTTATCACATTCCAACCCACATGTTTCTCGAATGAATCACTGATCTCAATCATATGCACTCCCTGCTTGCCGGTTTGAAATCGAGCTTTATGGGTATCGGATAAATAATCTGCATCTGCATTACCAATACGATCTGCACCACTTTTGTTAGCATTAGCAAGATAAATAAGTGTACCATCTACACCGAGATAGAGTATTTCAGGACCAATGAGCTCATCATCCTCTTCTAGAGGTTGGAACGGATCCTTATTCACTTCAAGTGATTGAATATTCATTGGTGTACTTAATGGGTACACTTTGTCCATGTAAAAGTATTTTTAAGACCCTCTTGGAGCTCTTCCGGAGTTCCAATAAGATTTATGTCACCAACATAAACAGCAAGTGTAACAAATTTTGATGACATTTTCTTTATAAAAATACATGGACAAATAACATAATTTATGTAACTTTCTTTCAGCAAATATTACTGAGGCGATTATACCACACGCACACAGATTGCTTTAAATCGTACAAAGATCTTTATAATTTGATCGAGTACATTTCTCAAGACTTTGAATTATATGTTTCAGGCATTTTCAATCCTTCAAGGATCTTCATATAGATTTAGCCAAATAAGTCATATAGGTTAAGACTTGTATCTAAATGGTATGACATCTTCAAGTGTCTGGACTGCTAGTCCGATCCTCACAATCTTTTACAATATTGTGCACTATATTGTATTAAATATATCGTCGGCGATCATTTTGTGTCAGTTCCGAAGTGACATAACTTGTGGAGATCTCATCACTTTCTTTATTTTCAGGTACCTGAACTTTTTTGAGAGTTTCATGAAATGTTATGTCGTGGGCTCTTCTAGAGCTTATTTCCTCCTCATTTTGATCATTAGCTCCTACTATTTTTCAAGGATTGTTACCTTTGGAACCGATTGTCTACCACGCTTCATGCGTACAGTAAACTCTATCCTTCAGGGACTTTAATTTTAATAGGAGCATTTGCAGCTGAAATATGATATTTAATTTTGGATCAGCAAATGCTTCTGGCATTCGACTTGAATTATCTTCTAAGTGAGGATCATGATAATTCGATTCATATAACATATTTTTCAACTGTTTATTCCATCCCCCAAATGTTAGAAAAACTAACATATATCCCCAATCATCTTTGGGAAACATATCTTTGTGTATTATGGTAGAGAAATTAATCATATACCACACAACAAAAGATAGTAAAAATATTTGGTTTCTGATCCTAAACCAATTGTGAAGGGAGGACTTATCATATATTGTTGATCTGATGCATACAAGTGCTGCTATATGCAATTTAGAAAATCTTAGACCAACACATGAAGCTTTGTTCTCATAAGCAATGGTTTAGCCATTAATAGGAGGTATTCAATGCTAAACCAGCTTGGATATAAACCAGCATTATCAAGATGAACTGTCTTGATTTCATAATCTGAAAATTATGCTCTTAATCGAGAAAAGCAATTCCAAATGCCAAATTGCAGGTTGACAATAATTACACATGTAACTATCTCATATATGCACCTATAAGTGGTTCACATGATAATTGTACGAGCCCATATTCACCTTTTATATATTTCAAAATCAGGGGTCTTAGTCCCAACTTTAGCTGGTATAATCAATTCATTATGAGAACAAGCAACACATGAGAATTCCTGAAGAATCTTCTAGTTCTTTAGTATATGCTTATCTGAATTCTCAAATAGCTCATTTAAAAATGGAAAATGAAAACATCAAGTTTATCATGTCATGTGCTATATCTTAATAAATTTCTGGTTTACTATGGCGTAAACTTTTGCATTAGTAAACTTCTGATTTACTATGACTGCTTTTGCATTAGTAAACTTCTGGTTTACTCTGATACATGATATAGTACAAAATTGAAGAATAAGGCGGGTAACTTCGCACATACATATTATTTTACCCTCTATGATTGTGGAAACATGAAGATTTTTAATCTTCCAATCATTTGTAGTCTCAATATGATAGTCATTTGTATTAGTAAACTTCAGGTTTACTACAACATATGTTTTGACCATAATCATATAATATGAATGACATATTTGTATATAAACTCTTCGAGAGCCTTCATTTATTATCCACAATATAATATTTATCAGATACTACTGGTGTCATATGTCTTCTAGACAAACAGTTAGCTCTTCAGGAGTTGTTGATATATTTTGTACTATCAAATATTGCTCAGACACTTCTGGTATCATGAGAGAAATTCTTAATAAAATGAACATTATAAAGACATTATAAATTTATAAATGTAAGAAATTAAAAATTTCAATATTTTTACCACCAACTTTGTGACAAATATCTCCTTCAGGGAGAAACGCTATTAACATCTGAATATTTTATATCAAAGCGACAACCACATAATCATTACATCCTTCAGGGAAAGATACATGAGTTGTTATTTCCTTCGGGGAACTCGATAACTAACCATAAAATATTAATGTGGTTGTAGTACAAAATATTCTACAAGAATGCTTTTTGCTTTAGAATGATATTTAATAAAATTATTCAAGATATTTTACGTACAACGGGTACGTGCGGTAATGATCTTTATGCCACAAAAACAAAATTTATATCCTTTGTTATTCTACTTCTTCAGGAGGTGAGTTGTGGTATTTCTTCATTCACTCCAGGGAATAAAAATGTGCTTCAAAAATAACTTTGAATAGCTTATTATTTTGTTTAAGCACAGAAAGACACAGTTTCATAATATTTTCCTGCTTCAGGAGAAAAATTCAATTGTGTTACTTCTTCAGTAGCAAATTTAAAATACGAAATATTGAGTATATATTCCTTCAATCATATTACCTCTTCTGGAGGTGAATTGTAATGTATTCACATCAAGAACGCGTTCATATTTACCCGACTTATTAGTATTGTCACATTCACTTCAGGGAATGGATTAATATTATCAAAAGTTCTCATCCTTCAGGAAATCGAACATAATTATCTGAATGCGCATTAATCACATCAAATTGTGATGCCTCAACCTCTTTTAAAATATTTACTACTTCAGGAGCAAATCGAGACGTGCATTTAATATAGAGAATATTTATGTAGCTTATCTTCAATTGTAACCATAGAAAGCCTAAATTATCACTTCTAGTAGTTAACAAAATATAATTACAGTGAGATATACGAAATATAACCACTTCTTGTGGTTGTATATTTCTTGCAAACTCTGCTAGAGTTTAAGTTGATCTAATAATGTTATCCATATTCTTCAAAATGACATAAACAAGATATATTATAGTAATCATCATTATCAAATCATAATTTTTCTTTATGTACAACTATTACATAACCATACTATCTATTACAAATAACAAAAATTAAAATATTTACATTTCTACGGATTCACCACCGATTACATGACTTGTTTCTCCTTCTGGGAGTGCAAGGTAATCAGTTACATCCAAATGCATGAAGTCTAAATTATCTTCAGAAATAAAATTTGCTTCAGCATTTTTCTCTGTCTTCTTTAGGGAGGCTTGATAAAGCTCAACCAGGTGCTTTGGCGTACGACAGGTACGTGACCAGTGCCCTTTTTCTCCACATCTATAGCATGCATTTTCTGCATTTGGTGCTTGCACCGCTTCATGCTTTTGTTCCTTCCTTTTCCACTGCTGGTGGTGAGGAGTGTTCTTTGGTGCATTATTATTACCATGATTAGAGTTTCTTTCCCGACCACGACCATGACCACGACTGGGGCCACGACCTTTTCCACGTTTAGCCTGGTGGAAGTTCGTCTCATTCACTTCAGGAAATGGACAAGAACCAGTAGGTCGGCTTTCATGATTTTTCATTAATAGCCCATTATGTTGCTCGACTATAAGAAGATGTGAGATAAGTTCAGAATACTTTTTAAATCTCATCTCTCGATATTGCTGCTGCAGGAGCATATTCGAGGCATGAAAAGTGGTGAAAGTTTTCTCCAACATATCATGATCAGTAATATTATCACCACATAACGTCAATTGGGAAATAATTCTGAACATAGCAGAATTATACTCACTGATAGATTTAAAATCTTGTAGTCTTAGATGAGTCCAATCATATCGTGCCTGTGGAAGAACGACCATCTTCAGGTGGCCATATCTATCTTTCAAATTATTCCACAATATGACTGGATCTTTAATAGTAAGATATTCCATTTTCAGGCCCTCATCAAGGTGATGGCGTATGAATATCATTGCTTTGGCACGGTCTTGGTTTGATGCCTGATTTTTGTCTTTGATGGTGTCTGCCAGACCCATCGCATCAAGATGAATTTCAGCATCAAGCACCCAAGACATGTAGCTTTTGCCCGATATATCCAGGGCTACAAATTCAAGTTTGGAAAGATTTGACATTATTTAGGAAAAGAAAGTTCTTACCTCAGATACTTTCAAAATATTTGCTCGAGATGGCAGAGTCTCGTGCTGATAACATGTTATAAAATAAAGACTATAAAGTAAAGACAAGTATAGAGAGAAACTGATATATTATTCGAATTCAAACTTATGTACATAATGAACTGAAATCTCTTCTATTTATAGAAGAAAGGAAGTTGATGTGTAAGCTACTACGCAAACTGTTGTGTAAGCTGCTGTGTAAGCTGCTATTACAAGCTGCTGTGTAAGATGCTACGCAAGCTGTTGTGTAAGCTGCTACTACAAGCTGCTGTGTAAGCTGCTATTACAAACTGCTGTGTAAGCTGCTACGCAAGCTGCTGTGTAAGCTGCTATTACAAGCTGCTGTGTAAGCTGCTACGCAAGCTGTTGTGTAAGCTGCTACTATACCAGATATGGATAATCTTCTACTGAGAGCAATGTTTATCCATAACGGAGTACTGAATGGATAAGCTTATTATACCCGGTATGGATAATCTTCTACCTAGGGTAATGTTTATCCATAACCGGGTACCGAAGTGATAAGCTTCTTCAGGAAGCTTATTTCCAATAGAGTACTAAATAGATAAACATATTTACGGTGGAGTCCCATATGGATAAGCTTCTTCAGGAAGATAATTTACAATGGAGTACTAAATGAACATCCATAATATAATATATTTATAAGAGATCTTTCCCAAATTAAAAGTAACAGAATAAAAAACAAAAAGGAAAATTAAAAGACTTCTACCTGTATTCCTTTAACAAGTTCCCCGCTTTTGCTGTTTACACCAAAGGAAAGTTGGTTTGTTGTAAACATCCCAATTATTTTCCCTCTTTAACCATCTTGAAACGAGAAGTCGCTATCTTCTTTTCAATCCTCTTTGGCATCGTAATAGAGTAGCGGTTTATAATTTGCTCCCTTTGTTTTCTAAATTCCCATTCATGTCTTCTTCCTCTCTTACCATTACACTCTCTTCATCCCTTCGCTCTTCATCTTCATTACCTCTCCTTCTCCATCGCCTTCTCCATCGCCATGTAAGCCCTTTTTGTTCTCAATTCTTCATTCAAGAATTACCCAATTTTTTTTTTTTTGGGTAAAGTATAGTGGTTCTCCTACCTGAATAAAAAATTAATTTGAATTTGAAAATTTTAGATTAAGACGTTCTAGTTGATAAATGACAAGATTGTTTTGTTTAATTTCATATATATTTGAAGGTTAGCATTTCCAGCGTGCTGTGCACTCGTCACTTGTACCTACCGCAAAAGCAGTTAACTTCGAGGCATCTGCTGCGTCGCTGTTCTGTTAATGGAGATAATAGTGTAACTGCCTCTTCTCGTTTCCTTTTGTTTTTTGTTAATTTATTCGCTGACTTCATCTTGTATCTTAAAGTATTGCTGCATTGCCTTCTTTCGATTTAGGATTTAAACCCGTGGGTGCTAAGTATCACATACTGTACTAAATTTGTACATTTTGAAAAAAGTTCAATTGGTAATTCCTTCTCTTTTATACAATCATTTTCATGTAGTTGTTAGTTCAATTGTTAGCTGGTCTTTTTCAGAGCAGAGAGATACAGCAGATCTATTTTCTACTACATTGTTGTGCCCAACTAATGAGGTAATGTATTAGTGAAGAGGAAGTAGTAATCTCTCGGTAGAGATGAGTTCTAACGTGATTCATTTTACAGCAATGCTATTACCTGAATAGACTGGAATGGATATAGAGGATCTATATAACCAACCCTAACTGACTTGGGTTTAAGCGTAGTTGATTGATCGTTCACACATCATACTATTGAAGTTGAGGAGTCTATTCTTGATTGACTGATTGGATTAGTGTTTTTTCGAATTCCTTGGACTAGAGTGCCTACTCTTGAGATTAGATTATTTACTGTTATTTGGTTTCACTAATTTGGAGGATTGCTGAATGAGCACAGAAGCAGAACCTAAGGATAAAAGGGATATATGGGAACTAACTAAAGGATGAAATTATGCACAAACCAAGCATTGTTGGCAGCCTTGCCCTGTTAATACAAATAATCAACACCCACGAGCAATCGAGCATTAGGCTGAAGAAATCCAATTCTTAAACTTAATCTCAAACACAATCTTAAATAGGACCTAAATCCTTGTTTGATGACAAGCAATTAAGTTAGATTATAAGAAAATAAACAAGGGGGAGAAGATAACGGAACTTTTACTTAGACAGTCATCTCAAGTAGTCCAAGTTATGGCTCAAAAGGGAGAGATAGAGGGCAACACCCAATGTCACAAGAGGTTTTTTCAAGCTTAACTTGGGAACTCTTCAATTCATCAAAAGTTGATTAATTAAAATGAAATCTAACTCTATATTGTAGTGTTAAGGTGTTAGGCCCATTAAGAACTAATACAAAGCATTGAGTCTCTAAAACTAGGTTCAAAATACAACCTTGTCCATGTTTCAGCTTTGGAGAAGAGATGCTAACGCATCTAAGGGAGTTGCATTCACTCTCTATACATTTGGTTCCGGAAGCCACTGGATCATTATGGCTCTGTCATGCAACTGCACATAATAATTTGGCGCAGGCGCAAATTAACTCACTAGCTTCATGTTATCCCGGAAATATTGCTGATGCAATTGCAGTAGAGATGGCGTACATTCGCATTTCCAATGGCTTTGATCCCTCTTGCTTGCTTCATTCTTCGATCCAGGACAAGCTTGACTCTTCAAGCCCCCTTCCCAGCTCTGTTCATGAGTTGCATAGGTCTTTTAGTACTTCAAGCACCAATCTCCGTTGTAGCTAGAACTCCCCTATTTGGATCTATTGATCTCACTGGATTCATATGAAAATTGGTATGTTTCCTAAAAACAGCTATTGAGTAGTCGACGGAACCGAGCCAAAAAGAGGTGGAATAGATATAGAGGATTCATGTAGCAGAGTTAAACTAGTTTTGGATTCTGGTGTAGTTTTTGTTATTGGTTGTCATATTAAGGGTGCATGCAAACTAATAATACATGGTATTGGGGACGATCATATCATGCATTCTATGTGTCAAACTTACAGGGTACCCCTGTTTGGTATTATCAAATATGTCTTCGTTGGTCTTCCTTTAATGTTTCCCAAATCTTATCCATATTTCCTAAGTTTGGTACTACTTCTATGTTTCATGATGTGGTGATTTATCTCGTAGCTAACCTCTCTACTGTTGTGCAAGGCAAGGTTTACAAGTCACCAGAGTTTCAAAATAGTCCTCTAGATCAGAAAGGTATTTTCCAAAAAGGTAAAGTGTGTATTTGATGTCTTTGTAACAGTTAATATATAATGTTCTCCATACCACCCAAACCTTATGTTTGGGTATACTTTTATGTCTTGCTAGGGACTGCAGAAAACCATGAAAATAGTCAAACAGAATCACTCACATCAAACAAGTAAGTCCCACTTCTTGCACTGCTTTGACCAATAGTGTATGGAAAATCTGAGACACGCTTGATATTGCTATCTATACAGCTTTCCATGTTCGACTCTTCTTTATTTTGACTATTGAGAGTTCAATATGTGTAAGAATATTGTGCCATTTGGTATTTTCTCCTCCCTTAGTTGGCAGAAATATTGTGTGCTATGGTACATAAAAAATTACCACCTCCTTCACATATTGAACAAATATATTTAGTGGAATGTCATACTAAATCATAGGTTCAACTGGAGGATACCATCACTTGTGACAATATAATTCTGGTGGAACAATGGTTCTAGAGTTCTCCTAAATCTCCACTTTTGAAATTCATGACACCAAACAAACATTGTTTCTAAAAAGAACAAGAAGAAGAAGCAGAAGAAAGAAAATGAAACCACCAAAAAAGCTACACAACCTTTCACTTATGCTCTATACTGTATCAAACTATGTCAGAAGTGCTATTTCTCCTGGTAACGTCTTTCATGACCTATTAGTTAATGTGTTTTTAAATTGATGATAGGGGGCCAGATTTTCAAGTTTTCTTAATATCTTCTGCCTCTTCTCTTTCTCTTTATTGACATAAAATTCTAGTATGGTCTTGGTATATGTTTTTATATCTTGTGGAACTTTCTCTTCACATTTTTCTATGCTGAGGTGAACACTCGCAATATCCAGTTTGGCGGAACACCCAATGTTAAGATCTAATTCTTTTTCCTTGCTGCATTTCAGTGTTCTGACAAGATTGAGAAAATATGGCGTTGCAGGAGTATTATCATATGGACTACTAAATACTGCATACTATCTTACTACCTTTCTTATTGTGTGGTATGTGATGTGATGTGAACAACAGGACCATTTGTACTTCTACTTCCAATATTTAGTAGCATATTGGACCAGTGATACACTATTTCCATCAGCTATTCGGTCTTTAGAAAACTTATAAGCCCTAGTTTGTAGATTCTTACACACCTCAATTTTACCCTGTGGAGAAATTCATTTTTCAATTTCATAGGTAAACAACATTAAAATAGAATAAAAAAGATTTTTCTTGTGGAAAAAACATGAACATTTTTGTCTATTGATTTTTTAGTGAGTTCTTGTGGATGTGGCTGGAGAGGAAAAGTAGTTCTATCAATAAAGATTGCGCATGAGGAATATTGAATCCTTACTAGAGAAGTTTCAGCTTTTCTTCCTCTTATGAAAAGATCTCATTGTACTTTCAAAGGAAGCTTATGTTCATTTTTCGTCAACTCATATCGTGGAATGATAATATACAAAGAGGTCATTTCACCTCTAAGAGAAATCTCTGATTCTTTTTAAAATCTCAGTTAATTGATCCTTTGGATTCCTATGCAAATTTATGCATGTAAAACTAGCTCATTGATTTGTTTGTATATACATACACACAAAGACATGACACACACCGGGAAAAAAAAGGTTGCTGGTTGCCTTTTGCATGCAAGGCCTAAGGTAAACATTTGAAAATGGTGACAGACAAGATTTCAGTGATCAAATATCAGGGTATCAATAAAAACTTTGCCCTGTCGTATTCCTTCGAGCTGCCATAGTTTACATATCAAATGCACAACGCCTGCTGCTATCCAATGTGAAAACCAGTTTGTGTCTAGAGGCAATACTCCAACCAAGTTTCAGGGATAGGCATAAGAGTAATATTACCAAGCAGTGGTGAGGGGAGAAAATATACATTGTTTTACTGCTATCCACAGCTAGTCTCTCATGATAATAAAATGTGTTTGAAAGACCAGAATCACATCTATCTGTTCTGTTACACGATATCATATGGTTTATCCATTTCATTCTCATTAATTTTTGTTTGTTTCTAGGTTTTATGTTGCTCCATCACCTGGAAGAATGGGTTACCTTGCTGCAGTTGAACGGTAACTGTAACTTTATGAGTTCTTTTCCTTTCCAGTTGATCTATGATTGGCTTCTTTGGAGAAACTTAAGTAGTTCCAGTTCATCTGCAGGTTTCTCAAAGTAATGGCCATGGTATGGGCTGGTAGCCAAGTTACGAAGCTTGTCCGAGCAGGAGGGTGAGAATCCAACGATGTACATGTTAGCCACAGAATTGTGTACTATGAGTCCTTGGTCCCTTGCCTATGTTTGGGAGTTAGTGTGGGAGCCTTCAAATTGCAAAAGTTTCTGTTGTAATTGTCTATTTCATTATTTCTTGTTCAGATAAAACAAATCTGTTTTCTGTCTTTTAGTTGGACTAATTGAATATGTTTCCATCCTATGTACTTCTTTGGAGACAAAGGAAACCAGCATTTCATATTAGAAGTGAACGTGCATATAAAAGGAAGTGACGGAGTGTAGATAAAGAAGAGGTCGATTTGGTGTATGATCCTACATTTAGCTCAGCCTCTTAAGCTGACATTTTGCATCTAATAAAAGCACCAATAGGATAACAGCATATATATGATAGGTTCCTGTTCATGTAGAATTCATTCAACGGACATAACAACAGAATGAGATGAGTATTTCTCTCTTATAATGTCACCAATGATTTTCTTTCATGAGAGAACTCTTTGATTTCTACAGCTTATTTAATATGAGAAAAATTGGTATTATGAGCTGTGAGTCAACCCTTATCATCTATGTTTCTAGGAGTCAATAATGTGTCTGATTCATATACTTTACATACATTTTGCATTTCTGAACATGCTTAGGTTATATATCTTTCTTCTATCTATATTTTCCCCATGGAACGAGAATAAAGGAGGAAATTGTGGATCACATTTCAGATAGAACTGATCTAGTTGTATTTTGCCAGAGTGATTAAACTAGTTTCTGTCAAGCACGCATGCATGCACACACGTATACCATGCGTCCGGGTTGTTTTTTAAAATGGGGTTTCCTGAAATTGTATTATAATTTTTGTGCTTTTACAGAATTTATTTTGTTAGATTCTTTTCAGTATGAGGTTCAGTCTTAAAAAGTTAGCTCTTCAAAAACATTTTAGCTCTTCTGCATGGGTATCTTATCTGTGAGAATTTGAAATCTAGAGCACATGCTGATTCTCCGCAGGGCTTTAGCTCTCGCTCCTTTTGTGGACAGAGGATTATCATGGTTTACAACCAAGATGAATTTTGAATCACAAGGGAAAGTAAGTGAAATTGTGATTTTTTCCAGCATCATCAATGTAACAAGCTTTTTGCAATTAACCATGTAACTTTGTAATGCAGGCTTTCATGGTTATCGCTGGGTTCTGCTTTGGTTTGGCTTTTATGATGTTTCTCATAGTTACCCTACTCTGGGCATGACCTTCTGTTGTTCATTTGTCCAATCGAGGGATTTCCCGAGCTCTTGTGCTGAAGGTAGTGCTTGTCCAGGTGAGCAAATGCTTTAATCACCATGATTTTTGCCATTGTTTCTTTCTTTATTTGCTTGTGTAGAACTCATTGGCTGATTTTTCTTGTATTTCATCTTCAGTCACAAAGTTATCACTATCTAGGCGAATTTTGAACATGGCCTAGGAGGATCTAACAAAAGATGCTGCATAAGATTCTTACTTTTATCAGGATAGGATATTGAAAATACTTGTAGATCGTTCCCTAAACATCTGATATCACTTGTAATGCGCCGTGTGTATGCCCTTCGTCTTGTTGCATCTGATATTACTTGTAAAGCGTCGTGTGTATGTTCAAAATAGCCCCTTCGTCTTGTAATCTGCCTGTCATATAATCATGCTTTGATAATGTTCAAGTAATTAGCTTTTCAGTGAGAAATTTTTCATCTAAAATACTGAATTCATGCTTTGCTATTGGTTATCATAATCTGCAAACTGATAAAATACTCTGTTTAAGTGTTCATTTCTACTGGTGGGGATTATACTTAGGTTATTTTTTTCTTTCTCTCATCTGTTTTTTCTTAAAACTTTCCAAGTGCTATAGTGTAATGAGAAGCAAAATTGAGTTTCCTATTTAACACATCCCCTATTTCCTTAACCGATGGTATATTTTCCTGAGTTCAGTTTTCACTCACAAAAGCAAGTCTAACCAAGAAGCATTGAGTAGATATTTACCTTAGCATCTGCAAATCATTGTAGCACAGAGTAGATATTGACCTTCTTAGGTGTGTCTTAATGTGCACTCCAGAAAATAGTCCATAACTCAACAATCTTTTAGTTCCCCTCAGAGTAGGGGTGCTTATCGGGCGGATAACTACGCTTAACGGTTCGGTTTATTGGTTATTGGATTATAAATGTAGTAATCCGCTAGCCATCCAATAAGACAACGGGCGGATTGGTATCGGATTAACGATTATCGGGCGGTTTATCGTTTAAACCAAGTAAAAAAAAAATTTAACAATCATTCAATTAATGCCAAACGGTTTCAAATCATAGATCGCTTTCTCTAGTTCTATCTTGAGATGTTGTGTGATGTTTTCTTTGGTTCTATCTTGGAATTGTATTTGTACTGTCTCAATTTTCATGCATATTTTCTGAAAAGTATTGATTAAACAATTGTATTATATATATATAGCTGGTAAATTCTATTATGAAAAAAATACTACTGCACAAAATACAGATGCATTTCTAACTTCTTATTAGTTTCCACTTATTTTTCATTTGGTTATTATAAAGGCATCTAAGTTACTTGGTTCAAATGTATCTAAGGCAACATAGTCCAATCTGCGGCAAGTACGTAGTCTGAATTTGTTGGAGCGTGTAAATAGAAAAATTCTTATCGGGTTAACGGTTTACCCGATAAGAAAATTGAGTAATCCGTCCCCAAACCGTTAAGTTATTAATTATAAAATCTTAATCCGTTCATCATTCATTATCCCGATAATCCGATATCAATAAGCCAATTTGATTCGATTAACGGTTTCGGTTCGGTTTTGAACAGCCTTACCTCATAGATGCTAACTCTCGATTAGACACTTCCATTTATATTTTGAAAAAAAGATTCTTGATAATGTGTACTTTTAAATGTAATCGCCAGCGCCCAGTGAGCCGTAGACGGTGAATTCCTTCCAGGGTCTTGTACACAACAGTACTAAACTTTCAAAATAAGAGAAGAGAGATGAGATCAAGCCCATAGGCGATGAACTGTTTCCGACTTCTTCATTATGCGAGTATTCACAAAGATTCACAAGCATACTGACGTGTTTTTTCTTGAAAGTATGTTACTTCATGAAATAACTATTTATTTAAAATCTGAATCACATTATTAAAACCCCAACAATGCTAACCGCTTTCAGAAGTTTTTGGAAAAATGAAAATCTAAGTTAGAATTTTATTTAATATGACAAGAGAAGTCAATGCTTTACTCCACAATGGATTGAAATCTTTGTTAATATGAAAGTATACACTTGCTAAAGTTTATATATATATATAAACACTAGTATTTTTTGCTGCAATTTTCAGTAACTCAACGCGCAAAACGGTGCAAATAATATGCTTCAAACAACGTTTTCTCTGATGGAATTTATCATCACGCCCTTCAAACGAGTTCTGGTTGCTTTAGAACAGTACACTTGGAATTTTTCCTAGAGCACTCGTGAAACCAAGGTGAAGGTACTAGTATAAGGGTGTATTTGCAAATTTAGTAATCTATGTGCATATAGCTGGCTCTAACAGTACCAAAAAGATAAAAAGGAAACGAAGAATGGTGTACTGTCGCAACCTACTAATAAAGCTCGGAAAAAACTGTTTTGCGCGTTGAGTTACTGAAAATTGCAGCAAAAAATCCTAGTGATTTTATAGATATATATAAATGGTTAGAAAAGGAAAATGGAACTCTGCAAAAGTGCTTGTTGGATGTGGTAATTTATGCTCACTAATATTTCTCAACACATACAATGATACAGTAGCTAAAAAGACATGATATTCTTGACAGTTCAATAGTATGTGTATACTGCAAATTTTTAAGAGTACAGTCGTGCCGTTCCACGTTTCATCACTCCCTGGCACCAGCTTCCCACAAATCAGAGCCAACAGGAAAATGAATCCATCAATACCACCCCATGTAAACACACTGTTAGTCCTTGAGAATAAAACAAAAATATCAAGCTACGTAGCTGCAGTCATTTTAGTGAAACCCCATCTCAATTTCAATAACTACCAAGAGTAAGTTTTCACATCCACTCCAATCTGCCTACATATTCCACACGATGTTTAATTGTTCCAGAAGCTGAGAGTGCCTGGCTTGTTACCTTCGCAGGCTTTGTACTGTACTTCAATTCAAACCTAGGGAATTTTCTGTGGTTCTCTTCTGTACTAGAAGGTATATCCAGCTGGATCTCATTTAGGAACTCGTCTGCCACATCTCCATCTTCATCTATCCTAAGACGCTTGGCATACCATCTCAATCCCTAAGCACGGATAAAAATGTGAACTAATGAACATGTGCCTCGCAAACTAACAAGTTATTCTAAATTTAAGACAATGAAAGCACAAAACAGGATGCACTCAGCGTCAATCAAGAAATCATAGTTATATAAACAAGTTGATCATGATACGGACTGTCAAACATAGTTGTCATTCTCTCTTCACCATCCAAGAACATGCACCTTTACTCATATGATTCTAATTGAATCAAGAAACTTAAATACTCATGCTATTTGTAACATTATGAGCTTAACTTTAGGATTTTGAAACGCAAGGAGAAGAAAATGCACAAACACCAAAATTTCCAGCAAAGAAGCACAGACGGGCATTAACAAAACTGCAGCAGGACCCACGGTCTCAAGAAGTTAATTGACTACACCTCAAGTGAAGAAGCCTAAAAAAATGTGAATCCTCCTTCAAACAATTTCCCATGTCCTCTGTAACCTAGAAAATCATTTTTTTTACCAGATACCCTTTTCCTATTTCTCAAGTACGTTTTAGAGGGAGAAGAAGGTTGGCTATATAGGAATTTTGAGTATGATAGAGAGCACTAAGAAGTACTAGAAGCTAAAAGAATATGAGGAATAACAAATTAATGAATGAACTCTTCTTTCCGGCTTTCAAATGCTTATCAGATGGGCCACGTAACATCAGAGCTCATACCACAGAAGGTTAATGGAAAGACACCTGTTTTTTTTAATGTCCGAGAAATCAATTTCCGACCTTTGGGCCAACCGCAGCCTTCATAACTCGGGATGATGCCCCCCCCTAATTGAAAGACACCTTATCTCCAGAGTCATTCAATAACAAGCTAGAAGTGAGATCTCCAGAGGACTTCCCCTCCTTATCTCAACAAGTCCCTGGAACTTAGAAACATAGCCACAAACAATACTAGGTCCCGAGAAGAGCGTGTAAGCATATTACAGTATTCAGTGGTACTCTCTGAGTCTGAGTCTAGTGGTTTATGGCTCTATGCACTTCCAATTGCTACAGGACATGCATTACAAAAGCTTAAAAGAGCATAGAAGCCTTTTAGGTGGCCAGATGCACTCATTTAACATACATTTAGTTGGTAAATCCCCAAAATTGGCCTGCAAGTGCATCCTCCCCAACACCAAATACTAATTTTCTTAAAGAGGTGGCCACTAGCCATCATAGGTTTTTAGAACTAAAGAATAGTTACATGAGCTATTAAAAGAAAGGAAATGGCAAGAAGATCAACACATCAGATGTAGGGGTATTTAATGAGAGAGAATACTTATATGGTTGACGCAAAATAGCTTTGAAGGGATTTCATCTTCCTTTTTACCGATAATTGTGGTGTCTGAGCCAGTTTGCGCGTATCTCAACTAATTCCAAGGGGTACCTACATGCTACCTTCCACCAGCACAGGTAGTGGGTGGATTTCACCTTCTTTCTTATCACATCCTCTCCTTTTTACTTCTAAGTAATCCTCTTATCCAGAGAAATTGATTGTTAGCTCTATAATAGAATATCTAATTTGAACTTCCACTCGTTCATTCAGAATTTATAAGATAATGTTTTCAACCACCAAATCATCGCGGTTGAAACGCCATTTCATCTAGATAGTATTGTGGAAGGCAGAAACCATAGAAAAGCACCAAGTTGCGATGGCTTTTAGCACAATGCACAATTAAAGCATGGATTTCAGTTAAGAAGACGCAAATGGAGGAAATATATCCATGTGCATATAATTGTATATAATGCAAGAAAAATACTTTTACACCAAAAAAAAAAAACATTTATTTGGAGAAAATTGAAAGAAAAACGCCATGAAGTGAAATATAAGAAGTAAAATTATGTCAATCAAATTCAACCAATTTTAAGATTCTGATTTAGATGCAACGATGCCTTTGAAGTGTCAAATTTAATGACCAGCTTTCGTCAACTACATTCTAATTTCATATCTTATCACTTTTTCCCCTTCTCCAGTTAATTACCTGAACGCCGCCATGGCCAGTAGTACAGGGAATAAGGATAGGACCAGGTAGATCTCTGGGAACAGCAACTTGAACAGGGACACTGAATCCTTTGCGAAGAGGTACATTATTACTATTTTGAGCTCCTTCACCTACGTTGTCCTCTTCTTCTCTCACCTCTTGCCCTTCGTCCTTTGAAAACCCTAGAAACCCAGCTAATCTCCTAAATATACCCATTCACTTTCTAGTTCTAACTTCTAAGTAGATACACATGCATTTCAAGTACCAGTAAATGAAGGCAACAGCAAATGGCTCACAAATCCACAATCGGCGGCAGATCTTAAGTCTTACGTCTTCGACCTGACTGGTGATCGGCGAATCGCTAAGTACAGATGACGATTATGATGATGACTAGTTTAGAGGTGCCACGAGCTGGAAAAAAATGCCTTCTTTTTTCACTACCTCAATTAACCACAAAAGATCGGAGAAGGTCATAGACTCATTGTCAATAATTTAGGGACGGAAGACCGAAATCGAGGGCAACGATCACATTTGTTACCGGAGAGAAATAAATATCTGCCACCAGGTGGCAGTCAATGAGTACAGCATTATACATTCTTCAATGGCCCTCATAATCTATATATATATTAAAGCAAGAAAGTTATCATATATAATTGACATTATGGTTAAGACAAGTGGCAAACTAATAAATGTCAATAGTATATGGTGACTTTATTATATATTTGACTATTTTAGTTAAATACAAATATAATATATATATATATATATTTGAATTAAAAAATAATTTTGAATTTATATATAAAGTTCTAAAATTCGAATTTAAATTAAATATAAAATTTATCTTTTTTATCATGTTATCATATGCAATCATGTTAGGAACTTTTGTTATTTTTTCTAATTATTTAAATACTACTTCGCCTCTAGCAAAAAAAACTACTCCATATAACTATAAAACTCTTTCACATTTAAAATCCTATAAGTATAGTACTTTGAAACACTGTAGCTAGATTTGAATAAAACGAAATTCTTTTAAAATAAATTTAATATATAGGGTACACGTCTATGTTTATCCAAATAAAGAGTTTACAAAACCAAATAAAAGTTTACTTACATATATAATAAAGTAAACATACATGCTGGAGAAAGAAACATCACAAAATCAGTCAACATTAAAAAAAAGTTATTTCTTTTTTCTTCTTGAAGAATATTTGTTTGAAGAGTCAATTTGCATAAACGGACATCAAACAAATAACAAAACTTTGGCTATACTGACGAGGCCAATGTGTATAGGATTTTCCTGCTCGTGCTTTGTCAAAATCTAGTATAGTTTATTATATCGTCCCACAGAGATTGAAACATCTATGCTACAGGCTTTTAATATTTCAACTACTGATTGAGAGAATCAGATTGATGAAAAGTTTGTGAAATTAAAACTTGTTAAATACTTAACAAAATTAAACAACTTTCGAAAGATTTGTGATTTAAAAGAGTTGAGAATCGTTGAATTCACTTGATAATATATTATAATAAAATCTCACTTTCTACATGTATTTCTCTAAAGTATAATTGCTTATTGCTAATACAATTATATCTTATCTCACCAAGAATTAATCAACTAATAACACTCCGTGAGGTTATGTAATTAATTGAGTTAAAACTGGTGACGGTTAAATCGAAATATCTTCTGGTCTGAATTGTGCTAAAGATAGTAAAAACTTCGTGAGAATATTTTTACTAAATCAATACTCCTGCGACTACAATTCCTCCGTGAGAATTAAAATTGAGGTAAACAAGATTACAGACTTTTAATAATAGCTTACTAATAATTAATCTCACTTTACTATTTTATCCAATAGTTACTATATATTAATTTTGCTCTGTGAGAATTACAAAATTAATATAAGAGTAACTTAAAGATAAAATATATAGAAGTGCTAACAATGATTAGTTAAAAACTATTATTATAGCACAATATAAAATATAAATAGAAAGTTCCAAACCAAGAATGTATTAAAACTGAGATGGTATTATAATATATATACAAGCTTCATCAACTATCCCAACAAAAAAAAAGATTACTCCATTATGAAGTAAGAAAAAGAACCTAGTTTAGAAATACGAAGAATTGTCAGCAAAGATATTATTTTTCACAAAAGAATAACTGCTAGGACTTAGGAATATTAAAGACAAAATAGAGACCAAGAATAGTTCTTCTCTTCTCAAGACTCGATGTCTTCTCTTCAAAATTCACACTCTATTTATAGAGTTTTCTTGCCTAAGGTTCTCCATAGTTGCAACTATGGAAATTGTAATTGCAACTATGGAAATTGTAATTACAACTATGAAAATTGTAGGTGCAACTATAACTTTGTCAAATGAGTTTCATTATGCAGAGGAAGAACCATAGTTTCAACTATACTTTGCTAGTTGCAACTATGTAATTTGCTTCATGAATTCCAATTGTCATTGTCGCAACTATGGTGCTATTTTTGCTTCTTCATTCCCAGTTGACTACTCAATTCTCACTCTTTTTTGCTTCTTTTCTTTAATTTTCATACGCTCTTCCTCCTGCGAAGTATGTTAGAAAATATGGGTGAACATGGTATATTTATTCATGTTTTATTTAAAATCTTTAATATTTGACATATAAAAATATATGAATAAATTATACCCATCAAATTCCCCCACACTTGAATCTTTGCTCGTCCTCGAGGAAAAACATTTCTACTAATAATTTTTTTTTTGGTAACATTTTCTTCAAAACGTTGGTCTTTGTAGGATAGAAAATTTATTCAAAATAACTTCCTTCATCATGCCAAATGATTAATCTTTTAAGTTTCACCAAATCTTTTACCTTGCTTCTGATTTTACTTTTGAAAAAACAAAATTTGCATTCTTTTCCTCTTGAATCTTTCAGAATTGATAACTTTATGATCACAAGTCTTGAATATCACAATTGTTCGTCCATAGGCTTGCTCTTCATGTTAATCTCCATTAATATATATTCAACACTGATTTTTGAAATCTATTTAGGACTTTTCCTTGGCTTATAATGTCAGGCTTCAGGCTGGTAGGATAAAGATATTTTTGTAGTGACTTTTCTTCTTCCAGCTTGGAGCAAATGTTCCTTGATATTAATTATTCCATCTTTTTTTCTCCAGTATTTTTGCATTTTCTTTTTTTTTCTTTTTTCTTTTATTTTTATAAAGAGTTATAAGAATATACACATACTTATATATTATATCTCTCTCTTTTTCCTTTTCTTTTTCTTTTTCTTTTTTCTTTTCTGTTTCATGCCTTGCACAGTCTTTCTTCTCTTTTTCTATCAAACATTACTTATCATGGCTGGAAGAAGTAATAACTGTAGTAGTAATATATATCTCCTTTTTTCTTTATTTTGGGGGTTATAGACCATGGTGTTTTTAAAAAAAAATAGGATAATGGCTCAAAGATAGGTTCTAAAAGATAAAAGCTTCATTTTTTTTCTTGGAGAGAATAAACTAAAAGAGGCTGAAAGGTGTATCAAAGAAAGTCTAATTTCATCTTTCAAGAATCAGTGTCATCCATTATTTCGCCTCGAAGAACATTTAGAGCAAGTTCTAGAAAAATTATTGAGTATACCTTCTTGTGATAATAACTTTTCTCAATTCCTTTGATCTTGCGAGTTGGAAACGCTAGTTTTTGCCTTCACAAAATTAAAGTCATGGGCATGGAATTGATATGATAATAAAAAAAGACTTAATATTTGAGCACAATAGAAAGAATTTATTTTACTAATTAAAAACCTACAGCGACACAATCATTTAAAAAGAAAAAAAATTATTATAACATTACACAAAATATATATATATAATTTAAAAATACATAAAGTACTAAAGAAATTTTGAGAAAATAAATTAAAAATCTTTTTAGCTTTCAAATTTACAGTCACAGAAGAAAGCTTGAAAGAAACTATGACCACACATATTCTATGTGTAATAGACTGGATTAATTTAACACCTTAACAGTCATAGGGTCCGGGAATTCGCAGCGCTTGATCCACGAGCTCTTTCTTGCTTCTTGTTATAACTTCTGGTGTCTTTTCTGAGTTATGAAGACCCCTGTTTATATTTGTGGAAGGGAAGAGTTGTGATAAGAACAAACTCTTTCCGACCAATCAAATTGAAGTTTGACATGGCCGCATTTGATTGGGCAGAACATGTTACTTGCACACGTGGCGCGATTTCATTGGCATTTTAGTGTGACTGGACATGCCTTGTCATTTTGACACGTGGCATGGTCCTATTGAAACTCAAAGGCCCTTTTGTAACAAACATAGATTCAAGATCAAGCTCAAAGACCCTTGAATTTATTTACTATTGAAAAGTAGAATCAGAGGATTCATAGAGATTGTAACACTCAAATATTCGAAATAAAATACTACGATTGTTGCAATATTTTTCGGTCTTGATTTTATTTTCTCGACGCAATTTATTGTCTACGGCCAGAATTTGTAGACAATAATTTGGCGTCGAGAAAATAAAATCAAGACCGAAAATATCGCAACAATCGTAGTATTTTATTTCAAATATTTGAGTGTTACAATCTCTATGATTCCTCTGATTCTACTTTTCTAGTATAAATTCAAGGACCTTTGAGCTTGATCTTGAATTGTAATTTGATCACTTTGTAAGCATTAAAATTTTATCGAATTTAAATCGATAAAATAATATGGACTATATTTTAATATGCTAGTCCAAATAAATATTATGGGCTAATATAATTGAATTAATTATATAAGTCCAATATATATGGATTAAATAAATAAGTCTTAATCCATTGGGCTGACCCATTTAATTGGGCTAAAAGTGATGAGCCCACTTCATTAAGCCCAAGATGCCATCTTCCTAGAGGCCCAATTTGGTGCCACGTGTCAAATGATGTGGCACGCCAAGTGAAGCGGAAGAGCCAATAGGATCATGCCATGTGTCAAAATGACAAGGCATGCCCAGTCACACTGAAAGGCCAATGAAATCGTGCCACGTATGCAAGTGACATGTTCTGGCCAATCAAATGCGGCCATGTCACACTTCAATTTGATTGGTCGGAAAGAGTTTGTTCTTATCATGACTGCTCCCTTCCACAACTATAAATAGGGGTCTTCATAACTCAGAAAAGATACCATAAGTTATAACAAGAAGCAAGAAAGAGCTCGTGGATCAAACGCTGCAAATTCCTCCACAAGTTTCAGGCTTCAAGTTCAAGAACGAAGAACAAATCAAGTTCAAGTTCAAGAACGAAGAACAAATCAAGGTCAAATTCAAGCAATCAAGCTCAAGCTCAAGAACAAGATCATCGTTCGTGGCAACAAACATAGATTCAAGATCAAGCTCAATGGCCCTTGAATTTATTTACTATTGAAAAGTAGAATCAGAGGATTCATAGAGATTGTAACACTCAAATATTCGAAATAAAATACTACGATTGTTGCGATATTTTTCGGTCTTGATTTTATTTTCTCGAACCAAATTTATTGTCTACAAATTCTGGCACGCCCAGTGGGACAATCTCTACCTCTCATCTCAACTTTTCAATCACCAAAGTTCAAGAACATTGAAATGGCTTCGAAGAAAATCAACTCCAGATCAACATCCACCAAGGTTGCTAACTCCAGGTTCTATGCTGATGTGGAAAGCATCCTCGATGTCACCTTTGGAAGCTTCGGACCGGTTATGAGGAGCAAAGCAAGCTCTTTAGGACAACAATCACCCCAAGTACCGTCCGCATCAACCCCTATTTTCGGATCTTCATCCTCAAAAGGAGCAAGATCTTCCACAAACGCATCTGAAGGAGGAAGCGATGTTACTGAAAAGATCAAGAAAACTCTTGCTCTGCTTGACCTCTCCGGTTCCAAGCACTGCTGTGAAGGAAGATGATGATGCTTCAAGCGATGGATCCTCCCCACTTACACCACATAGCGTGATCCAGTCAAGGATCAATCTGTGTGAAAATCCATGCTACTCTCCATCATCCACGACAATCATGCAAACCATGGTGACAAACACTTCATCTATGGAGGAGCAGTTGGCAAACTTGACGGAAGCAATCGCTAGCTTGACCAAATGCATGCAAAATCAACAGGCTAGAATTGACAAGCTAACAGACAGGGTGGGAATCTTGATGGAAGAAGAATCTACCCATGCACCCGGCAAGCTCCCAGAAGTTCTAGAGAGTGACTCTCCCCCAAGACAAGCAGCATCCACTAAGGCTATCCCTGTCTCATCTGAAGGGATGATTCCAATCGATCAACTGAAGGAGTTCATCGAAGGAACCATTAAGAACAAATATGAAGTTGCTGCCAAATCCTCCCTTACATATGCAAAGCCGTACACTGCAAGGATCGATATGTTGAAGATGCCTGCTGGCTATCAACCTTCGAAGTTTCAATAGTTTGATGGTAAAGGTAACCCAAAGCAACATATTGCGAACTTCGTGGAGACGTGCAACAATGTTGGGACTTATGAAGATTACCTCATCAAGCAGTTTGTCCGCTCGCTAAAAGGAAATGCTTTTGACTAGTATACGGACCTCGAGGTTGGATCTATCGACAACTAGGATCAAATAAAGCAAGAGTTCCTCAATCGCTTTTATAGCACAAGACGCATGGTGAGTATGATAGAGCTTACAAATACTCGTCAACGAAAGGGGGAACCAGTTATCGACTTTATCAATCGTTGGAGGAATGCAAGCCTCAACTGCAAAGACAGTCTTAGTGAAGCTTCAGGCACAGAGATATGCATCCAAGGCATGCATTGGGGATTGCGCTACATCTTGCAAGGTATCAAGCCTAGCACATTTAAAGAACTTGCAACTCGTGCCCATAACATGGAATTGAGCATGGCCTCCGCTGGAAATGAAAGGCTACTCATCTATGAACCTTGCAAAGTGAGTGACAAGCAAGAAGTCAGGAAGTGGGCCAAGTTCGTAGCCAAGTCTAAAAGCAAAAAAACTATGAATGTCAATACGTTACATATGAAGTTCACGACGAAGGTAAGTAAGAAGCAGAGTATGAAATCCACTTCCTTTCAAGACAAGCCAAGTGGAAAGTTGACTCTAAAAGAAATGCAGGAAAAAGAGTACCCATTCCTGGATTCTGATGTGCCAGCCATTTTCGAAGAGCTCCTCGAGTTAAATCCATTGAGCTTCCGGAGATGAAGCAACCAAATGAAGCTGGGAAAACAAATGACCCGAACTACTGCAAATATCACCGACTTGTAAGCCACCCTCTGGAGAAGTGCTTTGTCCTCAAGGATAAATTCATGGATTTGGCTCGCGAAAAGAAGATCATGCTTGAAGATGAGAAAGCAAGCGCAAACTAAGTCTTTATCACCTTTGGCTCATTCAGTCAGGATGACTTAGGTGGTTCTGGAGAAAGTAAAGATGAAGAATTACTGGAGAGCGACAAAGCTGAAGTCAATCAACCTGATGATGATGAAGGTTGGACATTGGTGACTCGTCGTAGGCACCACAAAAGGAGCCCACGAAAAGAATCAATAGAACAACCAACAAGGAAGATGATGGTAAAAAGACCAACGAAAAAGAATCCAGTTAGGCATTTGAAGAAAGCAAAAGTGGAGATGCACCATTCTCAAAAGCCACGACATCCAATGACCTTGGAGAAGTTTTTACCAAGTTGGTTCCACACGAAGATTTCCCATGAGGGCATTGATGCCTCATGTTGCCATGCTGACAAAGCGGAAGAAAAGAGTGATGACCTACCGTTGGCACCATCTTCGGAAAAGCCCATCGAGTCCACTCCTCAAGAAGTTAATGTTTGTGAGGAAAAGGTCACGTTCACAAATGACGATCTTTTGCTAGGTGACACTCCTCATAACCGCCCATTGTACATGGTTGGCTATATGCGCGATGAAAGGGTAAATCGGATTTTGGTTGATGGAGGATCCTCAGTGAACATTTTACCAATCCACACTGTGAAAGAACTTGGTATTCCCATGAAAGAACTCTCAGAAAGTCGTGTGATGATCCAAGGATTCAACCAAGGGGGGCAAAGAGCCATAGGCGCGATCAGGCTGGGAATCACTATTGAAGATATGCAATCAAGTGCATGGCTACATGTGAACGATGCGAAGACTTCATACAATGTTTTGCTTGGGAGGCCTTGGATACATGAGAATAAAGTAGTTCCATCTACCTACCATCAATGTTTAAAATACTACGAGGGTAAAGTCGAGAAGACGGTAGTTGCTGATGATGAGCCATTCACCGAGGTTGAGTCACACTTTGCCGATGCAAAGTTCTACTTGAAGAACCACATTGTGAAGGAGCTGAAAGTTGATGATGGTACGAAAAGCAAGAATGACGAACCCATAGCTAAAAGAGCTTATGTGACTATTGGTAAAGCCAAAACTGTTACTGAGGAGGTACCCGCCCACGTGAATAAATCTCATAAAGGGGGTATTGCATCTTATGGAAAGAAAGTAAGTCCCACGCTCCAATATGTCCCTAAAAGGAAGAAAGAGGAGGGCGGATCACATAATCTCCAAACCAAGACGCTAAGGGAGTTAACTCTTTCGGTAAAACGAATTGAGGCAGTAAAGTTGTCCTCAAAGCCGCTTGCAGGGATTGTAGCCCAAAATCGTTTGCAGAATGTGGCACTCCCTACAAAGCGAACAAATGAAGGTTTCGATCCTAACGCTTACAAGCTATTTGCAAAAGCTGGATACAATCCCAATGAGCCGTCAAAGTTAGGGAAGCTCCCATCAGAAGCTGCAATGAGGCAACCACATGAAGGTCTAGGATACAAGCAACCGTCGCCAGTGCGCATCTCAATAAGAAGGGCGAGTAGCAATTATATCAGTGTAGAAGACGAATCTGCCGCTTCTAACAGGTCTTCTGTCTTTGATCGGCTTGGAAAATCAACTGTGAGAACTTCTGTATTTGAGAGATTGGGTCCATTAAAGAAGGGGAATAAGTTCCAGAGAAATCATCGAAATACAAGAACACCCGCTTCACCCAAAATTCAGGAGATCTCTAAGGATTTCCAAAGTTTGGTTCCTTCCAGAATGAGTCGACAAACAAAACTGGTGGTTTCATGTGAAGAAGTACTAAAGGTAAAGCCATATACTATGGTCTACACTAAGGAACGTAACGAAGATGAAGAAAGTGTAGGTTCTTCGTATTATGTCACTGTACAAGGCGAGAATGGTGTTTCGTCTTCGATGGAAGATAATGCGGAATTGGAGGATGTTTTGCCGTGTTATCACATATTCTTTAATGATGGGGACCCTTAAGAAGATGAAGATGCGAAAGATGCTCCACCTGAATTTGAAGAAGGAGTGAAAACGACAGTTGATGCCTTAAAAGAAGTTAACCTTGGCACCGATGAGGAACCAAGACCCACCTACCTAAGTGTTTTACTAGAAGTTGATAAAGAGAGCACTTATATTGAGTTACTCAAAGAATTCAGGGATGTCTTTGCTTGGAGTTACAAAGAGATGCCTGGCTTGGACCCGAAAGTAGCAGTTCATCACCTTGCAGTAAAAAATGGTACTCGCCCTGTTAAACAAGCTCAAAGGCATTTTAGTCCGGACTTGGTTCCCCTGATTGAAACTGAAGTTAACAAACTCATTGAAGCTGGATTTATTCGGGAAGTTAAATACCCAACATGGGTTTCAAGTATTGTCCCTGTAAGGAAGAAGAATGGGCAGATTCGAGTATGCGTTGACTTCAGGGACCTCAATAATGCATGTCCCAAAGATGAATTCTCGGTTCCTATTCTAGAGCTGATGATCGATGCTACTACTGGTTACGAGGCAATGTCTTTCATGGACAATTCGTCGGGCTATAACCAAATTCGCATGGCACCAAAAGATGAAGAGCTTACTACATTTCGCACCCCCAAGGGTATTTATTGCTACAAGGTAATGCCTTTTGGCTTGAAATATGCTGGTGCTACTTACCAAAGGGCTATGCAGAATATTTTCGACGATCTTCTCCATAAGAATGTCAAATGCTATGTTGACAACTTGGTGGTGAAATCAAGAGAGAAGGGAGACCACATGAAAGACTTGAGGATGGTATTTGAATTGTTCCGGAGGTACCAACTTAGGATGAATCCATTGAAATGTGCCTTTGGAGTTACTTCTAGAAAGTTCCTTGGTTTAATTGTCCTACATTGAGGGATCGAAATTGATCAAGCCAAAGTGGATGCCATTTTGAAAATGCCTGAGCCTCGAGATATCCATAAATTGAAAAGTCTGCAAGGAAAGCTAGCATACCTTAGAAGATTCATATCAAACCTGGCTGGGAGGTGCCAACCATTTAGTCACCTCATAAAGAAAGGCGTTCCTTTCAAGTGGGATCAAGCTTGTAGCAATGCCTTCGAAAGTATCAAAACCTACTTGATGAAGCCTCCAGATTTAGCAGCTCCTATACCAGGAAAGCCATTGATACTATACATTGCGGCGCAAGAAAGGTCTGTTGGAGCACTATTGGCCCAAGAAAATAGTGAGGGGAAAGAAAACTCTCTTTACTACTTGAGCAGGATGATGACACCTAACGAGTTGAACTATTCGCCAATTGAAAAGTTGTGTTTGGCGCTAGTCTTCTCAATTCAAAAGTTGAAGCACTACTTTCAAGCTCATGTTGTCCGTCTTGTTTCTAAAGCAAATCCCATCAAGTTCGTGATGTCAAAACCTGTTCTTAGTGATCGACTAGCGAGATGGTACCTCCAATTTCAACAATTCGAGATTTTGTACATCCCTCAAAAGGCTGTAAAAGGACAAGCATTGGCAGACTTCTTGGCAGATCATCCGATACCTGATGACTGGGAGCTAACTAATTAACTACCTGATGAGGACGCAATGGTCGTTGAAGTTCAACCCCCATGGAAGATGTACTTTGATGGTGCTGCGCATCGTGGGGGAGCCGGGGCTGGCGTAGTATTTGTCACTCCTCAAGGTGAAGTCTTGCCCTACTCCTTTACCTTGACACAACTCTGTTCCAACAATGTTGCTGAATATCAAACATTAATACTTGGGCTTGAAATGGCCGTTAATATGAAGAAATTGCAATTGCAAGTCTTTGGTGACTCCCAGTTAGTGGTCAATCAGCTTTTGGGTAGTTACGAGGTCAAGAAGACTGAACTACACCCATATCATGATTACGCAAAAAGGTTGATGGGGTGGCTCAGCGATGTGACTATTCAGTATGTACCAAGGAAAGAAAATAAGAAGGCTGATGCTTTAGCTATGCTAGCTTCATCATTAGCCCTACCTGACCAAGCGCAAGTTACCGTCTGCCAAAAATAGGTAGTACCACCGCCAAATGAGGTCGAAGGTGAAGATAATGAACTCAAGCATCTTGTTGCTGTTTCTGAAGTTGAGAAAGAAGAATGGCGACAACCCATTATCGACTACTTATGCTATGGGATACTTCCAGAAAATCCGAGGAGAAGGACTGAAATCCGTCGTCTTGCACCTCGCTTCCTTTACTATAAGGATACTTTATATAGAAGGTCGTTCGAGGGAGTACTCTTGCGATGCCTAGGAGAAGAAAAAGCTCTCCAAGCTTTGCAAGAGGCACATTCTGGGGTATGTGGGTCACACCAGTCCGGACCAAAGCTCCACTTCCATATAAAAAGGATGGGATATTATTGGCCAACAATGGTAAAAAATTGCTTGGACTATGCTCGAAGATGCAAGGCTTGTCAATTCCATGCAAATTTTATTCATCAACCTCCTAAAATATTGCACCCGACTGTTGCATCCTGGGCATTTGACGCTTGGGGATTGGATGTTGTTGGACCACTGCCAAAGTCCTCAGGTGGGCACCTATACATCTTGGCTGCAACTGACTACTTCTCAAAATGGGCTGAAGCTATTGCTCTTAAGGAAGTAAAAAAGGAAAATGTTGCAAGTTTCATCCGAGTAAACATTATTTATTGCTTTGGCATTCCTCATTACATAACAACGGATAATGAAAAGCCATTCGATAATAGGTTGATGAACAGGATTTGTGATATCTTTGGCTTCAAGCAATGTAACTCTTCGATGTACAATGTTGCCGCCAATGGTCTAGCTGAGGCATTCAACAAGACTCTATGCAACTTGTTAAAGAAAGTTGTCTCCAAATCCAAACGAGATTGGAATGACCGTATGGAAGAAGCTCTATGGGCATATAGAATGACTTATCGCATGCCAACACAGGCTACTCCTTATTCGCTCGTTTATGGAGTCGAAGTTGTCTTGACACTTGAGCGTCAAATACCTTTGTTACGACTGGCTATTCAAGAAGGGATCACTGATGAAGAAAATGCTCCACTTTGATTAGCAGAGTTGGAAGCTCTTGATGAAAAGAGATTGGAAGCTCAACAGAGTCTTGAATGTTATCAAGCTCGATTGTCTCACGCCTTCAATAAAAGAGTTCGTTCGAGATCCTTTCAAGTAGGAGATCAAGTCCTTGCCGTACGAAAACCCATAATTACTTCCCATAAACTTGTAGGGAAGTTCACTTCAAAATGGGATGGGCCATATGTCATACAAGAAGTTTATTCAAGTGGGGCTTACAAGCTGGTTGATGCAGATGGTATGAGAATCGGCTCTATAAACGGCAAGTTTTTGAAGAAGTATTATCCATGAAGTTGCAAGTCATAATGCTCCTCGATGTACGAGCCTAAACTGCAAGTCATGATGCTCCTCGACGTACGAGCCTAAACTGCAAGTCATGATGCTCCTTGATGCACGAGCCTAAACTGTATGTTGCTATACTCCTAGCCCGCATGAGTCTAAACTGTGTATGCCCCCCTCCAAAATCCGCTAGGTTGAAAATCTCAAAAGAGGCGGCCTAGGCAAAAGTCAAGACATAAAAAAAATCTACCCAGTCTGAACTACGGTATGACTTGATCCTCTTCACCGAGGTACGTAGGCAGCTTAAAGTTTCATTCTAAGTTCAGTCACATAAGTTCAAAGATACATATTGCCCCAATTGTTGTTCGAATGAAGTATGAAGGAATGTAAGATCAAGCTGAAATGCCATCCTCCTACTGAACTTTGACCTCATTTGATTTAAAGGGGGCGACCATCCATGGTAAATTGATATCTTCGATGGGCCGATTTTAGGAGGATGTCAAGTATTTGCATTGAAGTCCAGGGATTCTCTATGTCTTCAGGTTCGCCAAACCTTCAAGTTTGTTGGTCTCCAAGTTCTCCCTCTACCTTAAAAAAAAGGGGAAGAGAAGAGAGACATCAAAAGGAAACACAAGTCTAAGGAAAGGATTGCTTGGCACAACGTTTCAAATTCAGTGAGATTTAAGTCTAGTTTTCTTGAAATCAACAAAGTTGAAGTCTTCAAATCCGCTGATCTTCAAGTTGAAATATTTAGGCCCTCCAAGTCTCAAAGTTGAAGTCTTCAAGTCCGTCGGTCTTCAAGTTGAAGTCTTCAAATTCGCTGATCTTCAAGTTGAAATATTTAGGCCTTCCAAGTCTCAAAGTTGAAGTCTTCAAGTTCGTCGGTCTTCAAGTTTCAACCTTCAAATTCGTCGGTCTTAAAGTTGAATTGTTCAAGCCCTCCGAATCTTCGAGTTGAAGTCTGCAAAATACGCCAAATCTTCAAATTTTTCCAAGTGTTCAAGTCGATGTCATCTTCGAGTTGAAGCTTTATAACTTTCCAATCTTAAGGTGGACATATAAATCGCTTTCTACCTTACGTTGGCCTCGCCGATAGTCGAGCCACATTGAGAGTAATATCTTCGGTAGTCAGACCACTTTGAGAGTAATATCTCCAAGAATCGGGCCACATTGAGAGTAATCTCTCCAAGAATCGGGCCATTTTGAGAGTAATCTCTCCAAGAATTGGGCCACATTGAGAGTAATCTCTCCGGTAGTCGTGCCACTTTGAGAGTAATCTCTCCAAGAATTGGGCCACATTGAGAGTAATCTCTCCAAGAATCGGGCCATTTTGAGAGTAATCTCTCCAAGAATTGGGCCACATTGAGAGTAATCTTTCCGGTAGTCGGGCCACTTTAAGAGTAATCTCTCCAAGAATTGGGCCACATTGAGAGTAATCTCTCCAAGAATTGGGCCACATTGAGAGTAATCTCTCCAAGAATTGGGCCACATTGAGAGTAATCTCTCCAAGAATCGGGCCATTTTGAGAGTAATCTCTCCAAGAATCGGGCCATTTTAAGAGTAATCTCTCCAAGAATTGGGCCACATTGAGAGTAATCTCTCCAAGAATCGGGTCATTTTGAGAGTAATCTCTCCAAGAATCGGGCTATTTTGAGAGTAATCTCTCCGGCAGTCGGGCCATGAAAGTAATCCCTCCGATATTTGGGCAGGGATGAGTAACCATCCCCTCACACCCCAAGATTGTCTTCTTCATGTGTGGATCATCTTGTTGAACAAGAACAAAACGACAAGAACAAATCCTTCTCGTTTGACCTACAAAAAAAGGAGGAAAAAGGACAACAAAACAAGGAAAGCACAAGAAAAGAAGAAGAAATTACCTTCGCGTCAATGCTTCCGAGTCCACAAAACTAGACTCAAATAGATTGCAAATATGCAAATTGATACTGAACAAATATGAGTGCATGGGATTTATATAGAATTCTCAAAGTGGCTGTTGGAAATTAATTCCCGATGTGGGACGTTGCAACAATATGTCTTCGAAAAGGACTCGGATAGGTGTAAAGGCGGCAGAAATAAGTTGTCGTGGACAAGGACTCGAAGTGTAGTCTTATATTCATAGTTTTTCTCCTAAAAAGATTTGGATAGTGATGGTGCAGTGATACAGGAGGTTTGGGATTAAGTTACGTGGCAAACTCATGCACTGGACGAATACTACATATGACAATATAGTGATTCACAATTAAAAGAGAGATTTGTTTTATCAAACTCAAAATAGAACATTAGCAAGCAATTACTATGTTCAACGTGACTGGAATCTGAAAGTTTGGTTTTTCAAGCTTTGGAGTTATCATTATTACTTTTAAAGTAAATTGGCCAAATCTTACGTGAAAAAGAAAGAGAAGAAAGGATGATGCTTCATAATACTTCAAGCCTAGTCTTAAAGCTTATGTCTAGACAAGTCTTGAAGTAGGGGGCATTTGTAAGCATTAGAATTTTATCGAATTTAAATCGATAAAACAATATGGACTATATTTTAATATGCTAGTCCAAATAAATATTATGGGCTAATATAATTGAATTAATATATAAGTCCAATATATATGGATTAAATAAATAAGTCTTAATCCATTGGGCTGACCCATTTAATTGGGCTAAAAGTGATGAGTTCACTTCATTAAGCCCAAGATGCCATCTTCTTAGAGGCCTAATTTGGTGCCACGTGTCAAATGACGTGGCACGCCAAGTCAAGCGGAAGAGCCAATAAGATCATGTCACGTGTCAAAATGACAAGGCATGCCCAGTCACACTGAAAGGCAAATGAAATCGTGCCACATGTGCAAGTGACATGTTCTGGCCAATCAAATGCGGCCATGTCACACTTCAATTTGATTGGTTGGAAAGAATTTGTTCTTATCATGACTCGTCCCTTCCACAACTATAAATAGGGGTCTTCATAACTCAGAAAAGACACCAAAAGTTATAACAAGAAGCAAGAAAGAGCTCATGGATCAAACACTGCAAATTCCTCCACAAATTTCAAGCTTCAAGTTCAAGAACGAAGAACAAATCAAGTTCAAGTTCAAGAACGAAGAACAAATCAAGGTCAAATTCAAGCAATCAAGCTCAAGCTCAAGAACAAGATCATCGTTTGTGGCAACAAACATAGATTCAAGATCAAACTCAAAGGCCCTTGAATTTATTTACTATTGAAAAGTAGAATCAGAGGATTCATAGAGATTGTAACACTCAAATATTCGAAATAAAATACTACGATTGTTGCGATATTTTTCGGTCTTGATTTTATTTTCTCGACGCAATTTATTGTCTACAATAGGGTCCGGGTTTTGATATGAACTAGAAAATTTACCTAAGCCAATAATTAATTTACATAATTAGATGGTTAACCAACCATTAACTTAGGCATACCGACCACCATGGAATTACTCCTATATACATGGATCTGTTTTTGTAGAGGCCTTCATGGGATGTCCTGGTTGTACAATAATCTGGATATTAACCATATCAATTGGTTAAGCATTTATTCATACAAATTATATTGGGCTTATGAGGCTCCATTGTTTCACCCTCAATGGCTACGGGTAAGGAAATTATAGTTCTGAGTTTAATGTCGTCAGCTAGACTTATTAACAGCGGAATGTATTAGGCTATCAAGGTTACCGATGGTTGTTGCTCAAAATGTTTTCCAAAATACAACTTTAACCTGTGACCATTTACCTTAAATTTGTCTCCTCTATTGATCTGTTGAATTTCAATTGCCCCATATGGAGTAACATCTGTAACATTATAAGGACCTATCCACCTGGATTTTAATTTCCCTGGAAATAGCCTCAGCCTATTATTATAAAGAAGTACTTGATCTCCAATTTTGAAACTTTTTTGTCGGATCAAATTGTCATGCCATATTTTTGTTTTTTCTTTGAATATTTTGGCATTTTCATAAGTTTCCAACCTCAGTTCTTCCAATTCATTAACCTGAAAAAATCTCTTTTTACCAGCAGAGGTTAATTCAAAGTTTAATACTTTCAGTGCCCAAAAAGCTTTGTGTTCTAATTTAACTGGAAAATGGCAAGCCTTTCCAAAGACTAATTTATATGGGGATGTTCCAATTGGCGTTTTGAACGCCGTTCGATATGCCCATAATGCATCATCTAATTTTAAAGACTAGTCTTTTCTTGAAATTCCAACCGTCTTTTCAAGAATTCTTTTTAGCTCACGGTTTGAAACTTCAACTTGCCCCTGTGTTTGAGCATGATATGGTGTTCCAGTTTTATGAGTCACCCCATATTTCGACAAAGCAGAAAATTGCCTATTCATGAAATGAGTTCCTTGATCACAAATGATGACTCGAGGTGTGCCAAATCTAGTAAAAATATTTTTTCTAAGAAAATTACACACTGTATGAGCATCATTCTTCCTTGTGGGGATGGCTTCAACCCATCTTGATACATAATCCATAGCCACAAGGATATATTCAAATGAATGAGAAGAAGGAAAAGGACCCATGAAATCTATTCCCCAAACATCAAATATTTCACATACTTGTATTGATTGTAATGACATCTCATCTCTCTTAGTGATATTACTTGTTTTCTGACACCTATCACATTGTGCAACATATGCTGGGCATCTTTGAAGAGTGTTGGCCAGAAAAATCCGGCCTCCAATACTTTAAATGGCGTACGGTTTGCAGCATAATGACCTCCAATTGCTCCATCATGGCATTGATACAAAATTTTGGTCATCTCTTCTTCAGGTCCACACCTCCTGATGATATTATCTGCACAAATTTTGAACAAGTAAGGTTCATTCCACAAATAATACTTAGCATTAGAAATAAGTTTTTTTCTTTGCTGGTAAGAGAGATATTGGGGTGTCCATCTTCCAACCAAGTAGTTAGCAATATCTGCGAACCAGGGTGGTTGAGTTACAATAGAATTGACTGAAAAAATGTGTTCATCAGGAAATTCTTCTTTTATCTCGCTGAACTCAAGGGGAGGGTCTTCTAGTCTAGACAAATGGTCAGCTACCTGATTCTCTGTTCCTTTTTTTATCATTTATCTCAAGGTCAATTCTTGCAGAAGTAAAATCCATCTTAACAATCTAGGTCGAGCATCTTTTTTTGCTAAGAGGTATTTTAAAGCTGCATGGTCAGTAAAAATAGTGACCTTTGTTCCTATTAAATAAGAACGAAATTTATCAAATGCAACTACTACTGTCAGTAACTCTTTTTCTGTTGTGGCATAATTCAGTTGAGCCTCATTTAGTATTCTACTGGCATAGTAAATGGGATGAAAAAACTTATCCTTTCTTTGGCCTAAAACAGCTCCAATTGTTGTATCACTAGCATCACACATAACCTCAAAAGGTTGACTCCAATTAGGGGACACAACTATAGGGCCAGTTGATAATTTCTCCTTAAGGGTGTGAAAAGCTATCAAACAATCACCTGAAAAATCAAACTTAACACCTTTCATCAAGAGGTTAGTCAGAGGTTTTGAAATCTTTGAAAAATCCTTTATGAACCGTTTGTAAAAACCTGCATGACCTAGAAAGCTTATAATGCCTTTAACAGTTGTGGGAGGGGGTAATCCTGCTATAAGATTAATTTTAGCCTTATCAACTTCTATCCCATTAGCAGTGATTTTATGTCCTAAAACAATTCCCTCTGTAACCATAAAATGATATTTTCCCAATTTAGAATTGTGACGACCCAAAGGGTCATCACCTATTTTCTCATCCATTCTGTGTTTCCGTGGCCTTGAAAACCTCATTTAGAGTCGCCTCGTGATTTGTGTGCGTAGTCCGGGCGCATAGCCGGAAAGCTTAAATATGAAATTCTGTGAAAAATACTAAGTTTTGAGTTTAAAATGAATAAATTTGACTTCGGTCAACATTTTGGGTAAACGGACCCAGACCCGTGATTTGATGGTCTCGGAAGGTCCGTAGGAAAATATGGGACTTACGTGTATGCCCGGAATTGAATTCCGAGGTCCCAAGCCCGAGAAATGAATTTTTTAGTAAAATTATTTTTTTGAAATTGTTAATGAAATTTGATTAGAATGTGTTGGTATCGGTCCCGTATTTTGGTTCCGGTGCCCAGTACATGTATTATATGTGATTTAAGATGTTTCTGTAAAGTTTGGTTAAAATCAGACGTCGTTTGACGTGTTTCGGACTTGAAATCTTAAATTTGAACTTGATGAAGTTTTTGGAAATATTCTTGATTTTTGAGGTTTGATTCATTATTTTTGGAGGTTAGTTTGGCGATTTGATCGCACGGATAAGTTCGTATGATGTTGTTGAGTTAGTACGTGTATTTGGTTAGGAGCCCTGAGGGCTCGGGAGTGTTAACGGAGGTGTTTCAGGATGGTTTTTGGCTTATGAATGTTGTAGGTTTTTAGCTGTTGGGTTTCTGATGTTTCCTTCTTCGCGTTCGCGGGAGTACCCACGTGAACGTAATGTGTAAATTTCGACGAAGGGAAATCCTTCTACGTGAACGTGTAGCCCAGGACGCGAACGCGAGGCAATGGGGGTTTATACCTTCGCGAACACGGATCTGGCTACGCGAACGCGAAGGCCAAGTGGCCTGGGCAGGGGGTGGGGCAATTACCCTACGCGAACGCGACCGGTTGAACGCGAACACGAGGGCTCGAGGGGATCCTTCTCCGCGAATGCGAGCCCGTTCACGCGAACGTGAAGGCTTATCCAGCCTGACCCATCGTGAACGCGAAGGGTCTATCGCAAACGCGAAGGGCATTTTCGCCTAGTGATTTAAAAGACCAGAAACAAAACCATTACGGGATTTTCACAAAACTTCACAAACCCTTTCTTCTCCAAAATTCTAGGGCAACTTTTGAAGCATCTTTTCACTATTAACTCATGGGTTAGTAATCTTTAACTCGTTTTCTTCATTTTCCATCACCATCTATTGAAATTCTAGGCCTAAAACATGTGATTAAGGGTAGAAGTTAGGAAATTAGGTAGGGTTAGGGATTTTTTTTATTTTTCTTGATTTAGACCTCGTTTTGGGGTAGAATTTGAAAATAAATTATATATGTGGGCTCGTGGATGAATGGGTGATTTGATTTTGGTCCGAACCTCGTGTTTTGACCAAGCGGGCCTGGGGTCGATTTTTGGGATTTTGGGAAGAATGCTTGGAAAGCTATAATTAAGCATTGGGTTCGCATTGTTTAGCATTTATTGATGTATTGAAGTCATTATTGTATAGATACAATCGATTTGGAGCCAAATTCGAGAGGAAAAGTGGTAATTGAGGATTGATTTGACCGTGAAAGTTGGAGGTAAGTGTTTGGTCTAACCCTAGTTTGAGGGATTAGGAGTTGAGTCATATTTGCTACTTGCTTCTTGTTGAAGTAAAACGTATAGGCATATACGTTGGTGTCAAGCATGACCGTGGGTCTTAAATTGAAAATGTTGTGTTCTTGAATGATACTTTGTATGCTTAATTAATGATCTTCTATGATTGAGCATTTCCATTAATTGAACTGAGTGCCAGCTAAGTGAGATTGGTTATAGCTGATTCTCCCTTGCCGGAATGACTATTTCGATATTGTTGTTCCCTTGCCGGGAAATTATTATATTGCTTTTGTTCCCTTGCCGGGAAGTTATCATATCCTTTATGTCCCTTGCCGGGATTTCTTGTGATTGTGTGATGAAATGAAAAAGGGAGCGGGTGGTACGCCTACTACAAGATACAATGAAATGGGAGCGGGTGGTACGCCTACCACAAGATATAATGAAATGGGAGCAGGTGGTACGCCTACCACAAGATATGATGAAATGGGAGCGGGTGGTACGCCTACGACAAGATATAATGAAATGGGAGCGGGTGGTACGTCTACCACACGATATGATGAAATGGGAGCGGGTGGTACGCCTACCACAAGATATAATGAAATAGGAGCGGGTGGTACGCCTACCGCAAGATACAATGAAATGGGAGTGGGTGGTATGCCTACCATAAGATATGAGAAATAGGATCAGGTCGCACGCCTGCAACAAGATGAAACAGAAAGTGAAAATTGCCTTATTTCTCGTTATTCGTGTTAGAAGTTAAATTGTAGTTTCCTTATTATTCTTTGATATTCTGTTTTATCTGCTACCCCCGGAGCATGTTCCCCTTCCCCAGCCTTGATTGCTTATTACCTGTTTACTTTTTCCGCCATATAGTATATAACTGCACAGGTTTATCTGGAGTCTGGTCCTAGCCTCGTCACTACCTCGCCGGGGTTAGGCCAGACATTTACCAGCATATGGGGTCAGTTGTGTTGATGCTACACTCTGTGCTCTTTTGCACAGATCCAGGTCTTGGTCAGCAGCAGTAGCGCGGGAGCCAGCCTTCAGTACAATGAGACACCGAGGTAGCCTTGCAGGCATCCGCAGGCCCGGCGTCTCCTCTATCTTTATTTCAGTCTGTTATCTCATATATTCGAGACAAACAGTTTATATTTTTCTTTCAAATGGTTGTATTTTGTACTCTTAGAAGTTCGTGAGTAATGTGACACCAGTTTTTGGGTAGAGGCATATGTTGATTTCCGCATTATTGTTCAGTTTCTTTAATTTAAGTCTTCTGTATATTTATTTAATTCCGTTGTTTTCATGCTATCACTGATAATTGTTAAAAGAAGTGATTTGTTAATGAAGTAAGCAGTTGAGGATTGGCTTGCCTAGCTCACATTAGTAGGCGTCATCACGACTCCTGAGGGTAAAAAATCTGGGTTGTGACAAGTTGGTATCAGAGCTCTAGGTTACATAGGTCTCACAACTCACGGACAAGCTCAGTAGAGTCTGAGGGATCGGTACAGAGATGTCTGTATTTATCCCCCAGAGGCTACAGAATTATGAAAAATCTCACATTTGTTCTTTCTTGTCGTGCGGATTTGTTCCTCAAATGCTAATTGGATTTCTACTCTGTTCTTTCACAGATGGCGAGAACACGTGCTTCCTCATCTACTACTCAGTAGCCTGAGCCCCCAGCAGTAGCTCCCACAAGGGGCAGAGGGTGAGGTCGAGGCCGTGCTAGAGGCCGAGGTTGGGGCAGAGCTCAGCCCTGAGTAGCAACACCAGTGGCGGAGCCTCAAGTTGATTTTGAGGAGGAGGTTCCGTCCCCAACAGTTTCGATGGGCCCAGCTCAGGTCCCAAAGGGGTTCATTGCCACCCTAGTTCTTCAAGATGCTCTGGTCCGATTGGTGGGCCTCATGGAGAGTGTCACCCGAGTAGGTTTGCTTCTTGCAGCACCAGCTACTTCTCAGGCTGGAGGAGGGGCTCAAACTCCTGCTACGCGCACTCGGAGTAGGTAGCTCCTCAGATTCAGACTCCAGCGGTTCAGCCAATTGGAGCAGTTCAGCCGGGTGTAGTAGCTCAGACCGGTGATGGAGCAGCTATGTCTGCCGATGCTTTGTGGAGGCTGGATAGGTTCACCAATCTCTTCACTACTACTTTCAGTGGTGCTTCTTCTGAGGATCTCCAGGATTTTCTATACAGTTGCCATGAGGTTCTCAGGAACATAGGTATTGTTGAGACCAATGGGGTCAATTTTGCTATATTTTGCTTGCCTGGATCCACCAAGACTTGGTGGAGGGATTATTGCTTAGCTAGACCAGCCGGTTCGCCAGCCTTGACTTGGGAGCAGTTTTCAGTGTTGTTTCTGGAGAAGTTTCTCCCCGTTACTCAGAGAGAGGCCTATCGGAGGTAGTTTGAGCGCCTCCAGTAGGGTTCTATGACGGTCACCCAGTATGAGACCAAGTTCATCGATCTAGCTCGTCATGCTCTTATCATACTTCCCACCGAGAGAGAGAGGGTGAAGAGGTTTATTGATGGTCTTATTCAGCTGATTCGTCTTCAGATGGCCAAGGAGGTCGGGAGTGAGATCACTTTTAGGAGGCGGCCAATATGGCCCACAGAGTTGAGGTGGTTCCGTCGCAGGGAGGTGGTCATGGGTCGGATAAGAGGCCCCGTCATTCAGGCAGATTCAGTGGTACCTCTTCTGGAGGTAGAGATTCATATGGTAGAGGCCACCTCTTAGGCTCTTTCAATCAGTTCTTCAAGTTTCTCACGGTGTTTCAGGTAGTCGTGGTCCTCCGATGCAGTATTTTGATCAGTAGTCCTTCAGTGCACCACCAGCACCTATCAGTGCACCACCGCTTCAGAGTTTCCAGGTTGTCAGCCCCAGTAGCCGAGGGCTTGTTTTACTTATGGCGACACGAGGCACATTGCTAGATATTTCCCTCGAGCTTCGAGTAGTTCTCCGCATCAGGGTTCTTGTGCTATGGTTCAGGCTCCAGGTGTTCCACAGGCCACCCAGCCAGCTAGGGGTAGGGGTAGAGGTGCTAGAGGTGGAGGTAGAGGTCCTAGAGGTGGCACTCAGGCTGCCAGAGGTGGAGGCCACAGCAGCATGCCATCCTAGAGAGGTAGTTCAGGGTGGTGGGGCCCAACCCCGATGTTGCGCCCTTCCATCTAGGCCCGAGGCTGAGGCTTCAGATGCAGTCATTACAGGTACTATTCTGGTTTGTGATAGAGATGCTTCAGTGCTATTTGATCCAGGGTCTACGTATTCGTATGTGTCATATTATTTTGCACCGTACTTGGTTATGCCTAGTGATTCGTTGAGTATTCCTATTTATGTGACTACCCCGGTGGGTGATTCTATTGTGGTCAATCGAGTTCATCATTCTTGTATTGTGGTGATTGGGGGTCTTGATACCTGTGTTGATTTATTGCTTTTAGACATGGTCGACTTCGATGTTATATTGGGGATGGACTGGTTATCACCTTACCACACTATCTTGGACTGTCATGCCAAGATTGTGACCTTAGCTTTACCGGGTATGCCTCGTTTAGAGTGGAGAGGGGATCCTAGTCATTCTACCCGTAGTGTTATCTCGTATGTGAAGGCTCGGCATATGGTCGAGAAGGGGTGTTTGGCCTATTTGGTGTATGTTCGCGATTCTAGTGCCGAGGTTCCCTCTATTGATTCTGTGCCTATTGTTCGCGAGTTTCCTGAGGTTTTCCCTTCAGACTTGCCGGGTATGCCACCCGATAGGGATATTGACTTCTGCATTGATTTGGCTCCGGGCACTCAGCCCATTTTTATTTCGCCGTATCGCATGGCCCTGCCTGAGTTGAAAGAGTTGAAGGAGCAGTTGTAGGACTTGTTGAGAAGGGTTTCATTAGACCCATTGTTTTGTCTTGGGGTGCGCTGGTGTTGTTTGTTAAGAAAAAGGATGGTTCGATGAGAATGTGCATTGATTACCAACAGTTGAACAAGGTCACCATCAAGAATAAGTATCCACCACCGATGATCGATGATTTGTTCGATCAGCTTCAGGGTGCCAAGGTATTTTCAAAGATTGACTTGAGATCCGGCTACCATCAGTTGAGAATTAAGGCATCCGATGTCCCTAAGACAGCATTTCGCACTCGGTACGGGCATTATGAGTTCTTGGTTATGTCATTTGGGTTGACAAATGCCCCAGTAGCTTTCATGGATTTGATGAACCGGGTGTTCAGGACTTATTTGGACTCGTTCGTGATAGTCTTCATTGATGATATTATGATATATTCCCATAGCCGGGAGGAGCACGAGAAGCATCTTAGAGTGGTTCTTCAAACTCTGAAGGATAGTCAGCTATATGCAAAGTTCTCGAAGGTGAGTTCTGGTTGAGTTCAGTTGCATTCCTGGGTCATGTCGTATCAGCAGAGGGTATTCAGGGTGACCTGAAGAAGATTGAGGCAGTCAAGAACTGGCCTAGACCCGATCAGCTATAGAGATTCAGAGTTTCTTGGGATTGGCAAGCTACTATCGTCGGTTCGTGGAGGGGTTCTCATCTATTGCAGCCTCGATGACCAGGTTGACCCAGAAGGGTGCCCAGTTCAGATGGTCGGATGAGTGTGGGGCGAGCTTTCAGAAGCTCAAAACAGCTCTGACTACGGCATCGGTGTTAGTATTGCCCACAGGTTCAGGGCCTTACACAGTCTATTGTGATGCTTCCCGTATTGGGCTTGGTGCAGTGTTGATGCAAGATGGCAAGGTCATTGCCTATGCTTCGAGGCAGTTGAAGATTCATGAGAAGAACTATCCAGTACATGATTTAGAGTTGGCAGCCATTATTCACGCATTGAAGATTTGGAGGCATTATCTATATGGCGTGGCATGTGAGGTGTTCACTGATCACAAGAGTCTTCAGTATTTGTTCAAGCAAAAGGAGTTGAATTTGAGGCAGAGGAGGTGGTTGGAGTTGTTGAAAGATTATGATATCACTATCTTATATCACCCGGGAAAGGCCAATGTGATGGCCGATGCTTTGAGTAGAAAGTCAGCCAGTATGGGCAGTCTTGCTTATATTTTGGTCGGTGAGATGCCGCTTGCTTTGGATGTTCAGGCTTAAGCCAATCGATTTGTGAGGTTGGATATTTCTGAGCCTAGTCAAGTATTAGCTTGCACGGTCGCTCGTTCTTCGTTATTGGAGCGCATCCGTGATCGGCAGTTTGATGATCCCCATTTGTGTGTCCTTAGAGACACGGTGCAGCATGGAGGTGCCAAGCAGGTTACCTTAGATGCTGATGGAGTTTTGAGATTGCAGGGTCGAGTTTGTGTGGCTAATGTGGATGGGCTTCGGGAGTTGATTTTAGAGGAGGCTCATAGTTCCCGGTACTCTATTCATCCGGGCGCCGCGAAGATGTGTCAGAATTTGCGGCAACATTATTGGTGGCCTAGGATGAAGAAGGATATTGTGGCATATGTGGCACGGTGTTTGAATTGTCAGCAAGTTAAGTATGAGCATCAGAGGCCTGGTGGATTGTTTTAGAGGATTGAGCTTCCCGAGTGGAAGTAGGAGCGGATCACTATGGATTTCGTTGTTGGGCTCCCGTAGTCTCGGAGGAAGTTCGACGCAGTATGGGTCATTGGGATAGGCTGACCAAGTTAACACATTTCATTCCTATGGCAGTCTCCTATTCATCCAAGAGGTTAGCTGAGATCTATATCCGGGAGATTGTTCGCCTTCATGGTGTGCCTGTGTCTATCATTTCAAACCGAGGTACGCAGTTTACCTCGCGTTTCTAGAGAGTAGTTCAGCGAGAGTTGGGCAGTCAGGTGGAGTTGAGTACATCATTTCATCCCCAGACGAAAGGTCAGTCCGAGCGAACTATTCAGATTCTAGAGGATATGCTTTGAGCTTGTGTCATTGATTTTGGAGGTTCGTGGGATTAGTTTTTGCCTTTAGCAGAGTTTGCCTACAACAACAGCTACCAGTCGAGTATCTAGATGGTTCCTTATGAGGCTTTATATGGTAGGCAGTGTCGATCTCCGGTTGGATGGTTTGAGCCAGGAGAGGCTCGGTTGTTGGGTACGGATCTGGTTCAGGAGGCCTTGGACAAGGTCAGGATCATTAAGGATAGGCTTCGTACAGCTCAGTCCATGCAAAAGAGATATACAGATCGTAAGGTTCGGGATGTGGCTTTTATGGTTGGTGAGCGGGTATTGCTCCGAGTGTCGCCTATGAAGGGTGTGATGAGATTTGGGAAGAAGGGCAAGCTTAGCCCTAGGTTCATTGGTCCGTTTGAGATTCTTGATCGAGTGGGAGAGGTGGTTTATAGACTTGCATTGCCGCCGAGCTTATCAGTCGTGCATCCAGTGTTCCATGTGTCCATGCTTCGGAGGTATCACGGCGATCCATCCCACGTGTTAGATTTCAGCACTGTCCAGTTGGACAAGGACTTATCCTATGAGGAGGAGCCGGTAGCTATTCTAGACCGGCAGGTTCGTCAGTTGAGATCCAAGAGTTTCCCTTTTGTTCGTGTTCAGTGGAGAGGTCAGCCTCCTGAGGCATCGACCTGGGAGTCCGAGTCTGATATACGGAGCCGTTATCCTCATCTTTTCCCCGACTCAGGTACTTCCTTCTTCTGTCCGTTCTTCTGTCCGTTCGAGCCGTTTTGACGAAGGGAAATCCTTCTATGCGAACGCGTAACCCAGGACGCGAACGCGAGGCAATGGGGGGTTTATACCTTCGCGAATGCGGACCTGGCCACGTGAAGGCCAAGTGGCCTGGGCAGGGGAGTGGGCAATTACCCTACTCGAACGCGACCGGTTGGACGCGAACGCGAGGGCTCGAGGGGATCCTTCTCCGTGAACGCGAGCCCGTCCATGCGAACGCGAAGGCTTATCCAACCTGACCCATCGCGAACGCGAAGGGTCTATCGCGAACGCGAAGGGCATTTTTGTCCAGTGATTTAAAAGACCAGAAATAGAACCATTACGGGATTTTCACAAAACTTCACAAACTTTTTCTTCTCCAAAATTCTAGGGCGACTTTTGAAGCATCTTTTCACCATTAACTCATGTGTTAGTAATCTTTAACTCGTTTTCTTCATTTTCCATCAACATTTATTGAAATTCTAGGCCTAAAACATGTGATTAAGGGTAGAAGTTAGGAAATTGGGTATAGTTAGGGCTTTTTTGATTTTTCTTGATTAAGACCTCGTTTTGGGGTCGAATTTGAAAACTAATTATATATATGCGGGCTCGTGGGTGAATAGGTGATTTGATTTTGGTCCAAACCTCGTGTTTTGACCAAGCGGGCCCGGGGTCGATTTTTGGGATTTTGGGAAAAATGCTTGGAAAGCTATAATTAGGCATTGGGTTCGCATTGTTTAGCATTTATTGATGTATTGAAGTCATTATTGTATATTTACAATCGATTTGGAGCCAAATTCGAGAGGAAAAGCGGTAATTGAGGATTGATTTGACCGTGGAAGTTGGAGGTAAGTGTTTGGTCTAACCCTAGCTTGAGGGATTAGGAGTTGAGTCGTATTTGCTACTTGCTTCTTATTGAAGTACGACGTATAGGCATGGTGACGAGTATCTATACGTTGGTGTCAAGCATGACCGTGGGTCTTAAATTGAAAGTTGTTGTTTTCTTGAATGATACTTTGTATGCTTAATTAATGATCTTCTATGATTGAGCATTTCCATTAATTGAACTGAGTGCTAGCTAAGTGAGATTGGTTATAGTTGATTCTCCCTTGCCGGGATGACTATTTCGATATTGTTGTTCCCTTGTCGGGAAATTATTATATTGCTTTTGTTCCCTTGCCAGGAAGTTATCATATCATTTATGTTCCCTTGCCGGGATTTCTTGTGATTGTGTGATGAAATGAAAAAGGGAGCGGGTGGTACGCCTACCACAAGATACAATGAAATGGGAACGGGTGGTACGCCTACCACAAGATATAATGAAATGGGAGCGGGTGGTACGCCTACCACAATATATGATGAAATGGGAGCGGGTGGTACGCCTACTACAAGATATAATGAAATGGGAGCGGGTGGTACGCCTACCACGAGATATAATGAAATGGGAGAGGGTGGTACGCCTACCACGAGATACAATGAAATGGGAGCGGGTGGTACGCCTACCACAAGATATGAGAATTGGGATCGGGTTGCACGTCTGCAACAAGATGAAACAGAAAGTGAAAGTTGCCTTATTTCTCTTTATCCGTGTTAGAAGTTAAATTGTAGTTTCCTTATTATTCTTTGATATTCTGTTTTATCTGCTACCCCCGGAGCATGTTCCCCTTCCCGAGCCTTGGTTGCTTATTATCTGTTTACTTTTTCCGCCATATAGTATATAACTGCACAGGTTTATCTGGAGTCTGGTCCTAGCCTCGTCACTACCTCGTCGGGGTTAGGCCAGACACTTACCAGCACATGGGGTTGATTGTACTGATCTTACACTCTGTGCTCTTTTGCATAGATCCAGGTCTTGGTCAGCAGCAGTAGCGCGGGAGCCAGCCTTCAGTCCAGTGAGACACCGAGGTAGCCTTGCAGGCGTCCGGCGTCTCCTCTATCTTTATTCCAGTCTGTTATCTCATATATTCGAGACAAACGGTTTATATTTTTCTTTCAAATGGTTGTATTTAGTACTCTTAGAAGTTCGTGAGTAATGTGACACCAGTTCTTGGGTAGAGGCATATGTTGATTTCCGCATTATTGCCAATTTATTTAATTTATGTTTTCCGTATAATTATTTAATTCTGTTGTTTTCATTCTATCACTGATAATTGTTAAAAGAAGTGATTTGTTAATGAAGTAAGCAGTTAAGGGTTGGCTTGCCTAGCTCACATTAGTAGGAGCCATCGTGACTCCCGAGGGTGGAAAATCCGGGTCGTGACAAGAATCAAGTTTGTCTTTTCACATCTCTTAATAACTAAAGTCAAGTGGTAAAGACAATCTTCAAATGATTTGCCAAAGAGTGTGAAATCATCCAGAAAAATTTCAAGAAATTTTTCAGCCATGTCAGAAAAAATTGCTGACATGCAACGCTAAAATGTAGCAGGGGCATTGCACAGACCAAATGGCATTCTCTTGTATGCATATGTTCCATGAGGACATGTGAAAGTTGTCTTATATGATCTTCGGGTGCAATTGATATTTGGTTATACCCTGAATAGCCATCAAGAAAATAGTAAAAACCATATCCTGCATTTCTTTGTAACATTTGATCAATAATTGGTAAAGGAAAATGATCTTTTCTGGTAGCATCATTGAGACGTCTATAATCAATACAGACTCTCCATCCTATAACAGTCCTCCTAGGTATGATTTCATTATATTCATTCTTTATAACTGTCATACCTCCTTTCTTTGGTACTACCTGAACTGGACTTACCCAAGGGCTATCTAAAATTGGGTAAATAATACCTGCCGCTAGAAGCTTGACAATCTCCTTTTTCACCACTTTCTACATTGCAGGATTCAATCTCCTTTGGGGTTGGATTATTGGCTTGTAGCTATCTTCCATGAGGATTCTATGCGTACAAATTGCTGGACTAATCCCTTTGATATCCTTTACAGTCCACCCTAAAGCTCCTTTGTGTGCTTTTAAGACTTGAATAAGTCATTTTTCTTGTTCTGCAGTCAAAAAAGATGAAATAATTACTGTGACGACCCGGCCCGTCGTCTCATGAGTTACCTCCCCGTTTTCCCCATTTTATGTTTCTTCATGCTTTGTTATCCGTATCTTGTATGATCAAGTTAATTTGGAGTGGTTTTGGTAGGAAATGAGACACTTAGTCTCTTTTAAGAAGGCTTAAGTTGGAAAAGTCAACCAGACGTTGACTTATGAGTTAGAGGGCTCGGATGTGAATTCCGATGGTTCGGTTAGCTCCGGGAGGTAATTTGTGACTTAGGAGTGTGATCGGAAGTGGTTTTGGAGGTCCGATGTAGAATTTGGCTGGAATTGGCGAAGTTAGTATTTTGGCGATTTCCGGTTGATAGGCAAGATTTTGATCCGGGAGTCGGAATGGAATTTCGAGAGTTGTTGCAGCTTAGTTAGGTGATTTGGGATGTGTGTGCAAAATTTTAGGTAATTCGGACGTGGTTGGGTTGGGTTTCTGATCGAATGCGTGTTTTGGAAGTTTTAGAAGAACTTAGGCTTGAATTCGATGTAATTTGATGGTTTTGGTGTTAATTGAGGTGTTTTGATGATTGGAACAAGTTTGGATGATGTTTTAGGATGTGTTGGTGCTTTTGGTTGAGGTCCCAGTGGCCTCGGGTGAGTTTCGGGTGGTTAAACGGATTATTTCATCTTTGGAAAAGTTGTAGATTTTTGTTTAGCTTCAGCTGTGCACCAGAAAATTTCTGGTGCGAGGAGTCCTGTTTCGAAGCTCATATCTTGAAATATATAAGGAATTCGAAAAGGTGCAAAACACGAAAGTTGTAGCTCTTGAATTCTAGTTTCCAGAAAGTTAAATCATTCATGATTTAGATATTATATCAGAAAGTTATGGTGAATCGAATATGGCTGGTGGATCAGTTTTGACAGAATTTTCTGATGCACTTTAGAAGCTCATATCTCGGAATATATAAAGATTTATATGGTGTACAACCTATCAAATTAAATATCTTTGAGTCTAGTTTTTAAATATTTAAACCGTTTGTCATTTGAATATTTCCACAAGGAGTTATAGGCATTTTAACATAAGGTGTACAACAGGGAAAATGGTAAGAGGATGTACAACTTGCACAACGCAAGGTACACCTCGGTGAAGCCTGGGCAGAATGTTTTTAAGTGCTCTTGTCCGCGATTTGGGTCCATTTTTCAGCCATAGTTAATCATTTTGAGAGCTTTTTGAAGGATATTGAAGAGGGATTCAAGGAGAAATGTTTGGAGGTAAGAATTTCGGACCTAAAACTCATTTATATTATGAAATCCACCTAGAAAATCATTGAATTCTTGCTAAAAATGGAAGAAATAGGGCTTGGGATTTTGAGATTTTGATTGGGGATTTGGAAGACCATTTGAGGTAGGATTTGAGATCTTTTGGTATGTATGAACTCAAGGGGAGATAAGGAACCCGTTGATGTAAAAATTTCTGAATTTCGAGAAGTGGGTCCGGGGCTCGGGTTTTGCCAATTTCGAGAGTTTTGATATTTTTCGATTGTTTTCGATTGGGTATTGTTTCTTTAGCATAATGTGACATGTTTGATTTTGGTCAGATTCGACGTGCGAGGAGGCCAATTTGAGAGGCAAGGGCATAGCGAGCTAGAGCTTTGGCCAGTTTGAGGTGAGTAATAATTTTAAATGATGTCATGAGGGTTTGAAACCCTGGATTTTGCACAGCGTAGTGCTATACTGAGATGAGACACACGTTGCGTGATGAGCGTGGGGTTCATTGCTACTGGGGATTGTGACTTGGTCCATCCCAACTGATATTTTCACTACATTTTGACTGAGACTTATGCATTGTCATCCTGACTTGGGCTAGTTGCCATGTTTGGGGCCTTGTGTCGACCTGTAGAACCCTTATGGGATTTTTGACTGGTTTTCCTCACTTATTTGCTAAAAATCATATCCTCAGTCATGTTTCTAATTGTTTAAAAATGATATGAACCGGGTTATGAAATGTTAACCATAAATGAGAGAAATATGTGGGCTGAGATCCCTACCTTATATTATTGTGCCCAAGAGGCTGTGATTATAATGACTGAGAGGGGTTGAGGACCCAATAGTGAGGATATTATATATGATATTGGATCGGGCTGCACGCCGCAACAAATACTTATATGGACCGGGCTGCGCGCCGCAACAAATATGCAAATACATATATTGGATCGGGCTGCACGCCGCATCAAATACTTATATGGACCGGGCTACGCGCCACGACGAATATGTAAATATATATATATGGATTGGGCTGCACGCTACAGCAATATAGCGCTTGGGCTGTAGGAGCCCCTCCGGAGTCTGCACACCCCCAGTGAGCATAGTTAACTATTATTATTATGAATCGGACTGTGCACCATAGCGATATACAGATCAGACTATACGCCGCAGCGATATATATATATGTTTCGATTTCGGTTATTGTGAGAAGTATATGAATTGAGTATTGAGGGTAAGAAGTAAGTAAATGAACAGAAATGCTCGAGGAGCAAATTTATACTGGATTAATGCCTGTCAAATTACCTGTTTTCACCTGGTTCAAAGAGTTTCAATCAATTTTCTTTACTACTTGCTCTTTAAATGGTTTTACTGCTTTGATATAGAACTGCTTAGTGCCTTTACGTGATTTCATATCGTCAGCCATTATTTATTGTTATTACTCACTGGATTGGAGTACTCACATTACTCCCTGCACCGTGTGTGCAGGTACAGGTGTCCCTGAGGTGTAGAGCGAGCTTTCCTGCCGTTCAGTTTTTCATCGGAGTTATCGAGGTAGCTGCATGGCGTCCGCATACCCGATTTCTCCCTCTATCTTTCTTTACTATTCCGTATTTTAGACATATTTCTGCATTAGGCTGTTGAAACCTTGTATTAGAGGCTCAGACTTGTGACACCAGATCATTGGGCATTTGTAGAGATTTCATTATGGCCTTCCACATATTTCAATCTTTTATTTCAGACTTCTACTTATATTAAATTGGTATCTATTTCTGAAAATTGGTAATGAATTCTAATAAGAAGGGATTGTGAGTGGTAATTGGTCGGGCTTGCCTAGCATCGTGTTGGGCGCCATCACGACCGGGATTGGGGTCGTGACAATTACTAGAAATAATTCTTGCTCAAGATAAACATATTTTAAATGAGAGGGAAGAACTTTGAGTTCAATTTTTGGTTGAACTTCTTCTGACTGCATCTCCTTATCCTCAGAATCTTTTTCCAGTATTTCAGCTTCTCACTTAATTATGGGATCATCATCTTGTGTGGTGCCTGATTTGGTCAAACATCTTTTTATTGAGTCTGAAATTAATTGATCATCTTTGAATTCATCTGCAAGATCACTAATCATGTCAATAGAAAAGCATGAAGATGATGCCTCATTTCCTGAAAATCTTAGTATCTTTTGCATATAAAAAATGACTCTTTCTTCATCTACTCTCAAGATTAGTTGTCCTTGATGAACATCTATGATTGCTCTTCCTGTAGCAAGAAATTGTCTACCCAAAATTATCGGTTCATCAGGACATTCTTTCATTTCAAGTACTATAAAATCTACAGGGAAAACAAACTTATCTACTCTAACAAGCACATTTTCAATTATTCCCTTAGGTTTCTTAGTACTTTGATCTGCAAAATGAAGAGAAACACGTATGTCCTTCATTTTACCAAGATCCAATTTTCTAAAGATAGAAAATGGCATCAAATTTATTGAAGCTCCAGAATCGCAAAGTGCCTTTTCAAAATATACACCTCCCAAAGTGCATGGAATGATAAAACTGCCAGGATCACCAAGTTTTTGTGGTAGCTTATTTTGAAGTATAGCACTGCATTTTTCAGTAAGTATTACCACAGAAACTTCTTCCAATTTCTTTTTACTTGAACAAATTTATTTTAAAAATTTAGCATATGAAGACATTTGCAACAAAGCATCAGTAAAAGGAATATTAATATGAATTTTTTTTAAGATTTTCAAAAATTTGTGGAAAAGGAATTGTCACTGGTGGGGCAACCATTTTTCAGAAATTTTTTCTTCCTTATTCTTTATTTCTTTTTCCTTTGATGGTTCAGATGGTTTTTCAAAATTATTACTCTTGTCTACCTGTTGTTTTGTCTGGTTCTTTTCTTGTCTGTCTGCATAAGGTTCATCAAGTTCCTTACCTGACCATAAAGTGATGGCCTTAAGGTGCCCCTTTGGATTTTTCTCTATATTGCTTGGTAAGGGACCCTGAATTTTTTCTGACACAAGAGCTGCCAATTGGCTTAACTGAATTTTCAGATTTTTGAGGGATGAGTTTTGGGTTTCCATCTTTTCATCAGTGACCTTAATATACTTGTACAAAAGGTCATCAAGACTTGGATGATCTTGTTGGGGCCTCTGCTGGTATGACCCTGTTTGTTGATATGGTCCTGCTTGCTAATAAGGTCCGTAACTCGGCTGCCCACGATTTTGACTTTGGTATCCCGGCGGACCCTGTACCTGTTGTTTCTGGAAGCTTTAAGAGTTTTCTGCACCATTTAGGTTACTCCACTGAAATCCTGGATGCTTCTGTGCCATTGGACTCCCAAAAAGATGTGACTTGTAACTGATGAAATTAACTTGTTCATCCGTTTGATTGGTTGCTTGACATTCATGGTTCTGGTGGTTTCCTCCACTCATGTCACAAGCCTCAGATTGGTTTGATTGTTGTGTATTCACCTGAAAAGATTCAAACTTTTGTGCCAAAGAAACAACCTGTTGTGTTAGTGTATTAAAAGCATCAACCTGATTTACCGTAGCAACCTTTTTAATGATTACACACTCAGATGTCCATTGGATAGCATTCTCTGAAATTTCATTCAACAGTTGCGACGCTTCCTCTGTGGTTTTTCCCATTACAGAACCTCCTGCAGCTGCATCTATCACATTTCTAGTAGAAGATTTTAACCCGTGATAGAAAATGTACAATTGCATATGTTCAGGAATATCATGGTGTGAGAATTTTCTTAACATTGCTTTTAATATTTCCCAAGCTTGATAAACTGACTCAGTGTCAGTCTGCAAGAAATTAGATATGTCTTGTCTTAACTTTGTTGTTTTAGCAGGGAAAAAATATTTGTTTAAAAACTTTTGAGTCATTTGGTCCCATGTCGTAATGGACCCTTGAGGCAAACTTTGCAACCAAGTCTTGGCATCACCTTTTAAAGAAAAAGGAAATAGCCTTAACTTGATAGCTTCAAGAGGTACTCCATTATATATAGCAGTTTCTACAAGTTCTAGAAAATCAATTAAATGACTATGTGGGTCTTCACTTGTATCACCAGTGAAGATACAAGATTGTTGAATTGTCTGAATCAGGCCGGTCCTAATTTCAAAGTTGTTGGCTGCCACTGGGGACTTCCTGACACTAGATTCACAGTTGAAGCGATCAGGTCTAGCATACTCCCTAAGGATTCTGTTTGTTGGCCTTGGCGCCACTTCATCAAATTGCTCATCTACATGAACTGGTGGTAGGATCCCAAGTGGGTTAATGTCCTCAGCTTCTTGGTTTTCCATTTATTTACAAGATGCTCCTTGAGAAGACGATGTTTGTTCTTTTTTGCACAATCGAATAAATCTTTCAATTTCAGGATCGTAACTGATCAACTCTTTTGTAGAAGAGCGGGTCATAAACTACTTAAAATTCTTAAGTAAAGAAAGTACAAGGAAAAAAATTAAGTATATAAAAATTACAAAAATGATAAAAATAGTAGGTGTTTAGCAAAAATAATTGTACAATAATTTTATTATCTATAGAGAATAATAATATTTTACTCAAACTTATAACAAGATAGTTATAAAGAAAAACAAAACGATGCAACAGTGAACTATGACAAGAAACAATACTATAATACTATTATATATGGAAAAGGTAATTAGTGATAGTACATATAGTTGGAATGGTCATAAGAATATTTTTCAGCAGTAAAAAAAACTTCAATATGAAAGAACTAACAATAGTATAACAGTTATAAATATACACGTTATAAAAACAGTAAATAATGGTTATAACACTATTATTATGATAAAGGAGAGAGTACTAATAGCAATATGTATAATTTGCTAAAAACAGTTAATGATGGAACTAGAAGGAAGAAATAAAGAAAAAACTTTTACAATACCATTATGAACATAAACATTACATTAGGATTAATATCACAATAGTAGTTATAGCACTTGATTAGTGAAAATATTAACTGAAACAAAAATAACAGTAATAAATTCTCAAATTAGTAACAAAATATTTAATCTAAAGTAGATATATGCCAATCCCCGACAACGGCGCCAAAAATTTGACGAGGCCAATGTGTATAGGATTTTCCTGCTCGTGCTTTGTTAAATTATAGTATAGTTTATGATATCGTCCCACCGAAATTGGAACATCTATGCTACATACTTTTAATATTTCAACTACTATTTGAGAGAATCAGATTGATGAAAAGTTTGTGAAATTAAAACTTGTTAAATACTTAACAAAATTAAATAACTTTCGAAAGATTTGTGATTTAAAAGAGTTGGGAATCGTTGAATTCACTTGATAATATATTATAATAAAATCTCACTTTCTAAATGTATTTCTCTAAAGGATAATTGCTTATTGCTAATACAATTATATCTTATCTCACCAAGAATTAATCAACTAATAACACTCTGTGAGGTTATGTAATTAATTGAGTTAAAATTGGTGACGGTTAAATCGAAATATATTCTGGTCTGAATTGTGCTAAAGATATAAAAACTTCGTGAGAATATTTTCACTAAATCAATACTCCTGCGACTACAATTCCTCCCTGAGAATTAAAATTGAGGTAAGTAAGATTACAGACTTTTAATAATATCTTACTAATAATTACTCTCACTTTACTATTTTATTCAATAGTTACTATATATTAATTTTGCTCCGTGAGAATTACAAAAATAATATAAGTGTAACCTAAAGATAAAATATATAGAAGTGCTAACAATGATTAGTTAAAAACTATTATTATAGCACAATATAAAATAGAAATAGAAAGTTCCAAACCAAGAATGTATTAAAACTGAGATAGTATTATAATATATATATATATATATATATATATATATATATATATATATATATATATATATATATATATATCAAGTTTCATCAACTATCCCAAAAAAAAAAGATTACTCCATTATGAAGTAAGAAAAAGAACCTAGTTTAGAAATACGAAGAATTGGTACAAAGATATTATTTTTCACAAAAGGATAACTACTAGGACTTAGGAATATTAAAGACAAAATAGAGACCAAGAATAGTTATTCTCTGCTCAAGACTCGATGTCTTCTATTCAAAATTCACACTCTATTTATAGAGTTTCCTTGCCTAAGGTTCTCCATAGTTGCAACTATGGAAATTGTAATTGCAACTATGAAAATTGTAATTGCAACTATGAAAATTATAGGTGCAACTATAACTTTGCCAAATGAGTTTCATTATGCAGAGGAAGAACCATAGTTTCAACTATACTTTGCTAGTTGCAACTATGTAATTTGCTTCATGAATTCCAATTGCCATTGTCGCAACTATGGTGCTATTTTTGCTTCTTCATTCCCAGTTGACTACTCAATTCTCACTATTTTTTGCTTTTTTTCTTTAATTTTCATACGCTCTTCCTCCTGCGAAGTATGTTAGAAAATATGGGAGAACATGGTATATTTATTCATGTTTTATTTAAAATCTTTAATATTTAACATATAAAAATATATGAATAAATTATACCCATCAAATTCTCCCACTATCATTAATTTCAATTTAGCACATTCAATGAATTGAAGGGTAGAAGCTGAAACCCCTTCATTTAGCTGTAGTCAGGCCAATATTGCAAGGATATAATATTTTTTTCATTAAAGAATATTAGTTTTGAATCATTATATTATGTGAAAGGTTTTTTTTCTCAAAATCAACAAGAGAGAAATTGATTTCTAATTGATAGTTTCTATAGTAACTTTTAAGTGTAACAAAGAGTATATATAAAGAAAAAATTGGTATGACATGAATTTTTTTTTAAATGTAAACAAATTATTTCGAAAAAACTCTTTAATTTTTTTAATTCAAAGACAATAAAAAGATAAGATATTTTTGAACATTAGTAGAGAGTTTTATAATTATTTATAATAGAAGTTATATCATGGATAAACTCAAAAAACCGAAATCTTATGGAATATTTACATAATATCCGGTCATATTTATTGTTTACTTTTTATAGCTAATATAAATAGATATATACTGATAACACACGATTATACACATATTATATATGAATTATATATAAATTACACATCATTCAATTTTTAATTTAAGTGATCGGGTGAGCACCTATTTAGGGTGATTAGATAAAGCCAAAAGAAAAATATGAAATAATTTCAACCAAAGAATAAAAATATAATTAAAGTTCAGACGTAGATAATATTTTATTAAAACGCATCCTTTTATAGTGAAATAAATTAATTTTTTATAACAAAAAATATAATGACATAAAAATAAGATAAAAGAAAATAAATATTGAAAAAAAATGTTAGAAAGATCTAAAAATGAGAAATAAAATATGACAACAAATTTCTTCTTATGTTTCATCTTTGTTGAATATAAAAAATTTGAAAGTTAATCTCATCGATTTCAAATATATATTTTTTTCCAACTCAAATACATAGATTATAAGATAAGGATATCTTAGAATATTTTTTAAATTTACATTATATATTGTTTTTAAAAAATCACTATTACTAACAAACTGATATGATATTCGAATTTGAATTGGAATGCAATTTGAGTAGTTTGCATTGAGGTTAAGCCAAGTATGGTATAGAAAAATAAACTACTTAACAATTTTAAGATAATATATGGAATGTTTTATAATAATAATCAACTAATTTAACATTTAATGATTCAAAGATTTTTTTTTTGTATATATAGGGTATTAAAAATTCAAATTCTGGGGCTATAGATATCGAAACTTAAAGTGGAGTCATACTGAAATAAATCCGGCCAAAGAATCATTTAAATTTTAGATAGCTGATTAAAGAAAATTTTAAACTAATGATAATATCTTCACTTGCATCATTGTAAAGATAATCATTATTATAATATATATAAAGTTTTAGAAATTGAAATTTCAAAATAGAAATATTTTTTGAAAGATAAAATCATACCAAATAAGAGTTCAAATCGTAGTATAAGAGTCACGACATAATCAAAGAATTGTTTATATCGTGTCAACCTTTGTGCTTTGTCATAAATATGTGTTATTATTTTACTTTGTGGTTATTTTTAAGTTCCAATGACACCTATGAGAATAGTGCAAAAATAAAATTATCACTACGAGAATTGAGAAAATGTTAGTCTTTTTTCATGTAGTTTTTCTTAATTAATATCTGACGATTATCTATAATTATTTAGAAGGTTTAAATGTTAAGGTTATTTACATATAATTCAAATAACTCAGATATTTAACATGGTTAATGTCAAATATCAAAATGGAGTTAAACAAATTCACTAACTAAAGAATTTTTTATATTTTTAGATAACCAACTAAAACGAGTTTTGAATTAAGAATAATATTTTCAATTACATTATTATAAAAATAATTATTATTGAAAAATAATATTTTAGTAACTGAAATTTTAAGAAAGAAATATTTTTTAAGAGATATCAACACACCAAATAAGAGTTCAAGTAGTAGTAATATAGTTAAGTCTTATCCAAAGAGTCATTCATTGTCTCAACATTTGATTGTTTTGCCATAAATATGAATTATTATTTTGCTTCCTCACTATTTTTAGGATCCAATGACACCGACAAGAATGATATCAAAAAAGAAAAATAGAAGAAATGGTTAATTTTTTTTATGTAGTTAATATCCAATGATTATCTATATTTACTTAGAAAGTGTAAATTTTAAGATTACTAAAATGCAATCCAAATAACTTAAATATTTGACATGATTAATGTTCGCGCATCCGCTCGGGTACTAATACTAGTTGGCATTAAAGAGGAGCTTGAACCTAGGACCCTGTTCCTTGGGTGCAACTATAAATAGTAGGCTCTATTATAATTGTAAAGGCCACGAATTTTCTGACAAACATATGATACTTTTTATTCAAAGCTCAATATAATCTTACCTTCTTGTTTAATAATGTCATCGCTATTGTGCCCGGAAGCCCTGCTCCCGAAATTATCATTTTTGCTATTTTATCTCAATGCCAAGCTAAGTATCATTTTTTTTATCTAATTCATCTATTATTTTAGGATCAAATTAATTCACTTGTCTATAAACTACGTATAAATTTAATTGTACCGTTTTACGGGTAAACATTTTGGCACCTATCGTGGGGCTTAGACAGTTGTATAATTAAGTTGGTCCTTGCCTCTTTTATTAACGTATTTGATTATTTGTTTTTAGCAAACAAATATAGAAAATGGGAGATAATGGTGCTAACAACACACACAACCTTGAGGCTAAAGGAAATCAGCCTCGGCGTGAGGATTCGCTCAGTGATACCCGTAGTGAGGGGAACGAGGTCACTCCGGTCCACGACAGGTGGTACCCGCTACATGTTCGAGAGGCGACACCTGATGATGTTGAAGAAGAACACGTCGTCGAAGCGGTAAAGGTGTTGCAGGAGCAACATAAGGCCATCTTAGGTCATCTCACATGGCAGGATAAGGTTATGATGGAACTCAAACAGGCATTATCGGGTGCTTCCAATAACGTGAATGAACGAGGTACAGTTCCTCTCGATGCTCCCACAAATCAAATAATGAAAAGGATCGACAACAATACCCTCAAGGGTGAAGTAGGATTCGATAGGGCCGGGGGAAACAGTTTCGGTCATAACAACGAGAGTGATCCCTTCAAAAACGAACTCTTACGGTTTATGAGGGAAGTGAACGCCCGCATGGACCAAATTCCGGGCGTACCACTAGTGCTGAAAGGGCCAGACTCAAAGAAGTACACTCAGTTGTCGTACAAACCAAGCTTGGCACTAGAATTGATCCCGAAGTGGTTTAAAATGCTGGACGTACTGAAATATGATGGGACTTCAGATCCTTATGAGCATATTATCACTTATACAACGGCGGTGAAGGGGGAACGATTTAGCTCCCCACGAGATTGAATCAGTGTTGCTGAAGAAATTCAGAGAGACTCTCATGAAGGGAACCTTGACGTGGTGTTCGCTTTTGCCCGAGCATTCCATAGACTCCTTCGAGATGCTTGCGGATTCTTTCATTAAGGCCCATGCTGGAGCCAAAAAAGTGCATGCCCGAAAGGCCGATATATTTAGGATTGCACAAGGAGAGTCCGAGTTGCTTCTGGAATTTGTAACCCGGTTCCAAAAGGAAAGGAAGTTGCTCCCGGCCATTCCGGATAAATGGGCAGCTTAAGCATTCACCAAAAGTTTGAATCCGAGAAGTTTTGATGCTTCCCGGAAGTTGAATGAAAGCTTGATTGAGTTCCAAGCAACAACTTATGCGGATGTTCACAACCAGTACGAGTCAAAGATAAGGATCGAAGATGATCAGTTCGGTTTCCCGACGTCAGTTAAGGGTCGGGAGAAGAATAAAGAGAAATCAAAAAACGATTTCGACATAGATAGACGGTCTTTGAGGAGCCGATTTTTGCCATATGAATGAGATGAAGGACGCAACAGAGGCTTCCGGGCGGTAGATAGGTTCGATAGAAGAACTGATCGCGGCCGAAGTAAAAGGTCATTACAGGAAAAGGAAATGTCATGTTCTCGAGATCCTTCCTACCCAGACTTTCATAATACAACTTCAACATTAGTGTAGTAGAGTTGGTATTGGATATGAGGAACATTAAAGAATCACGATTCATGAAGCCGATGAGATTCGATCCCAACTAAAGGGATCCTAATTTATGGTGCGAATGATTATTGGACTGGGGACTGCCGACAACTGCGCAAAGAGGTTGCAATACTGCTGAAAGATGGCTATCTTGGGGAATTTTTAGGTGACCGGGCTAAAAACAATTACGGCCGCAATTGTGACAACATAGAGCCCTCAAAAGCAAGAAAAGATCCCTCGCGCCCGACATTCAACATGATTTTTTTCAGGGGGGAGGGGCGAGATTAACAGGGTTACCTTCTTGGCGGCAAAAAAGACAAAGGTATCAGTAACCCACAACAAGAGACTCCGGGAAGTAGCTGAAGACGACATGACTTTCATAGACGAACACGGGTGGATTATTGCTACTGCACAATGATCCATTAGTAATTTCTTTAAATGTATTAGATTTTAAAATCAAATGTGTTCTGGTGGATCCAGGGAGTTCGGCCAATATTATACAATTGAGGGTATTGGAGCAAGCCAAACTCACCGGCAACATCATTCCAGCCACAAAATTCTTCGCTAGGTTTAACCTAGCAAGCGTGACAACCCGATGAGAGATCCTACTGCCAACGAATGCCGAAGGGGTGATGAAGACGACCCTTTTTGAGGTGATGGGCTGTAATATTATCCTAGGAAGACCATGGTTGCAAGAGATGAAGGTTGTCACATCAACATATCACCAGTTGCTGAAATTCCTGACTCCCAAGGGAATTAAACAAATAAGATATGACCAACCGGCGGCAAGGGAGATGAATGAGATTTTGGCCTCCAGTAACAAAGGGAAATAGCATGTAGCATAGCAATTATAGAAACCGGTGCCTGCTCCCAAGTCAAGCGAAGTCAACTAGAGGGAAGAGGCATCAGAATCTTATTAGGTTCCAAGGTATTTCTAGGTACCAGAAGAGATGGACTCAACAAAGTCCACAGTGGAAGAGCTTGAGCAAGTCGCATTATTCGAAGAGTTCCCGGAAAGGTAATTCCACTTGGGGGCAGGACTGCACCCCGAACTAAGGTCTGAATTTATTGAATTTCTTAAATTTAACATTGATTGTTTTGCGTGGTCACATATGGATATGACAGGTATCCCCCCGGAAGTGGTCGTACACAAGCTGAGCTTGGGTCCTAGCATCCCTCCAGTAAGACAGAAAAAATGGCCTATTGCCGAGGCTAGAAACGAATTCGTCAAAAAAGAGGTAACTTGCCTACTTGATATCGGTTCAATCCGAAAGGTAAAGTATCCGGAATGGCTAGCTAACGTAGTAGTATTCCGAAGAAAACTAATAAATTTCGCATGTGAGTAGACTATAAGGACTTGAATAAGGCATGTCCAAAGGACTCGTTCCCACTGCCGAATACTGATCAAATGATTGATGTAACGATCGGCATGAGTTAATGAGTTTTCTCGATGCTTACTCCGGGTATAACCAAATTAAGATGAACCTGGAGGACCAAGAAAAAACTTCATTCATAATGAACTTCGGCACATATTACTATAATGTGATGCCCTTCGGGTTAAAGAATGTCGGAGCCACTTATCAGCAGCTCGTAAACAAAATGTTTGAAAAACATATAGGGAAAACCATGGAAGTAGACGATATGCTTGTTAAGTCTTTGAAAGTAGGCGATCATCTTAAACACCTACAAGAAACTTTTGACATTCTAAAGAAGCATAACATAAAGCTTAACTTGGAGAAGTGTGCGTTCTGGGTCAGCTACAGCAAGTTCCTGGGATTCCTGGTGTCACAAAAGGGGATTGAGGTCAACCCCAATAAAATCAAAGTCATCGAAGACATCCCGGATCAACTATCAAGCGTAAAAGAGGTTCAAAGGCTCACATGGAGATTGGCCACTTTGAGCAGGTTCATTTCCTGGTCTTTAGAAAAATGCATCACTTCTTTTCGTTACTCAAAAAGAAAACAACTTCGATGGACCCCGAAATGTCAACATGATTTGAGGGATTTGAAAAGATACTTGTTAAGTCCTCCGCTGTTATCGAAGTCGAAGGAAGGTGAAAATTTGTTAATCTATCTAGCAGTCTCGGAGATAGTAATAAGCGTCGTTTTAGTCTGTGAGGATGAAGGTATGCAATATCCCATTTATTATGTTAGTAGAATTTTAACGGGAGTAGAAACTCGCTACCCACATTTGGAAAAGTTAGTCTTCGCCCTCGTAGTCGCCGCTCTGAAGCTAAGGCCTTATTTTCAGAATCACCCGATAGCTATGGTGACCACATTCCCCCTACAGAATATCCTTCATAAACCCAAACTTTTGGGTGGATTGGCCAAATAGGCCATCGAAATGAGTGAATTTAACATAGAATATAAACCTAGGACTGCGATTAAGTCATAAGTTTTGGCCGACTTTGTGGCCGATTTCAGTCTGGGATTGTGACCTTTGGCTACTAAAGAAGCAGTGATGATGTCAGAATCGACATCCGAAATTTGCACCCTATATATGGACGGAGCCTCAAACTAAAAAGATCTGGGCTCGGTATAGTATTAACCACGCCTTCGGGAGAAACCTTAAGGCATGCCATAAGAACAGTTTCACTGACTAACAATGAAGCGGTGTATGAAGCTTCGATTGTAGGGCTCAAATTGGCCCGGGGTATAGATTCTAAGGTCATAGAAATCAAATGTGACTCCCAGTTGGTGATAAATCAGGTCTACAGGATCTTCGAAGCCAAAAAGGAACGTATGCAGCAATATGTAGTGAAGGTTTAGGCTTTGCTCGCTCGGTTCCGAGAGTGGTCTATCACGCATATCCCGGGGGAAGAAAATGCAGAAGCGGACGTATTATCTAACCTTGGCATGTCAACAGAGATGAGGGGTTCGGACTCCGATACGGTCGTACAACTTATGCGCTCGGTTCTAGACACAAATAGCTACTACGAAGTAAACACAACTAATTTGGTTTGGACTGGAGGAATGAGATCATTGATTACCTCGAGCACGGAAAGTTTCCTAAAGATCCAAAAGCATCCTGGGCGTTGCGCACTAAAGCAGCACAATATAGTTTCAAATGAGGCCAATTATACAGAAAATCTTTCCAAGGCCCGCTGGCCCGATGCTTAGGAGCCTTCGAAGATAATTATGTTCTGCGAGAAGTCCATGAAGAGATCTGTGGAAGTCATTTGGGTGCAGATTCCTTAGTTCCAAAAACTAATAAGGGCAGGCTACTATTGCCCCCGAATGGAAGACGACGCCAAAGCTTTTGTTAAAAAATGCGATAAGTGTCAGCCTATGCACCATTGGTATATCAGCCAGCAGAACCATTGCACTCAATTTTGTCTCCATGGCCATTCATAAAGTAGGGAATGGATATCGTCGGACCATTGCCACCAGCCCCTGGTAAGGTAAGATTTCTTTTAATTTTAACTAACTATTTTTCTAAGTGGGTTGAAGCAGGTCCTTATCAGAAGATCGGCGAGCGCGAAGTGGTGGATTTCTTGTGGGAGAACATAATTTGAAGATTTGGGATACCAAAAGAGATAGCCTGTGACAACATGCCACAATTTATAGGAGCAAAGGTCACAAAGTTCCTTGAACACTTGAAGATTAAAAGGATCACATCTTCGCCCTATCATACGAGCACAAATGGTCAAGTAGAATTAACGAACAAAGTAATTATATAAAACCTCAAAAAGATATTGGAAGCAACTAAAGGAAAATGGCCAGAGGAACTGCTTGGAGTACTATGGGCGCACCGAACAACGGCCAAATCAAGCATATGAGAGACTCTTTTCTCCCTTGTGTACGGAGTAGAGGCCCTGATCTTGGTGGAAGTAGGGTAACCTACCCTGAGATACTTCCAGGCAAATGAACAAGCAAATAATGAAATAATATTGGTCAATTTGGAGTTGCTCGGTGAGCACAAGGACTTGGCGCATATAAGGATGGCATCTCAAAAGCAGAGAATAGAAAGATATTATAATCGAAGAGCCAACCTCCGTAATTTATAAGTGGGAGATTTGGTTTTAAAGAAAGTAACTCAAAATACCCGGGAACTCAATGCAGGGAAGCTAGGTCCAACATGGGAAGGCCCGTACCGGGTTTCAACTATCGCTGGGAAAAGGGTCATACGAGTTGGAGAATCAGGATGGTGAAAAGTTTCCAAGCAACTGGAATGTGGCACATCTCAAGAGATACTATTGCTTATGAACATCACCTATACTGAAAGTATGTACTGCACTATTTTTCTCTTCGTTCAATTTTTGTCCCAATTGGGTTTTTCTGGCAATGTTTTTAATTAGGCAGCAATAGAAAGCATACTACGAAAAAAGTTTCAATATCAGCAATAAGACCTTCTAATAATAAGGTACACAAGTGAAGAACCGCTTGGACGGTTAGATAATCTTTTACTCGGTAGCAAAGTTCCTACTGGGAATTTAAGTTTGCTATCGAACAAAGATTATCCGACCATTCACAAGTGCAAGCCACTAGGGATCGTTAGATAATATTTAGCTCGATAGCATAAATTCCTAAGTGAAAGTGAAGTTTGTTACCAAACTATAGATTATCTAGCAATTCATTAGTGGAATCCTCAAAGGTGTACAACTTCCAGTGTTGGAACATTCATTCTTCTCATTCGAACATTGGGGGAGGGGGATGATATGAGGATACGGCAACAACAACTGCCGCTTTGACAGAAATACGAAACCCGAAAATATAGTTGTATCATTAGGATCGGGGACTGCGCAGCCAGCCTCGTAGAAACAAGTTGTACAAATTAGCCACAAAAAAATGGCAATGTCTTTTTAGCACAACGAATGCTTATGTACTTTTAAAAATGGAAGGAATAAAGTAAAGTCCTTTTATTTCTATCTTGTTTCTTCTCCGAACGATGAATTGATTTTGTCATTTGAAAGTTAAACAAGCACTTCAAATACTAGTGGCGTAATGAACAAGAGACGTCCTCTTTAAGAGCACCGTAAATATAAGAGGGTCCTCTCTTATGAAAACCCTCACGTTAAAGTGTTGATTTCGGAAGAACTTATGCCCCTAGTCTAAATGTTTCTGGCGCAAAATACACCCTAAGCCTTGGCAAGAAGCAAACTTGTGCAAATACTTAAACAAAAAAAATACGCAAAGATTAAACTTGCATAATATTTAAACGAAAGTGAGCAAAAAGGAAAATTCACGCAATGATTAAGCAAAAAGTGTTTTTATTTACAACGAATGTGCCAAACAGCACAAGTACAAAAGTTAGAAAAAGAAATCAAAAGCTAAGTTGCTACATCTCCGGAACCCGGAGGAAGAGAAGCATCTGCACCCTTAGGATAAGGAGATAGATCCGCTGCCGGTTCAATATCTTGGCCTTCGTCACTTTGGCCCTCAGCATCATCACCTTACAGTTCCTCTTTAGTTCCCGAGAACTAATAACCGGAACCAGAAGAATCGGTAGCATCAGGCCTGGCCGGAAGACCTCATTTTGCAGCTAACTCCAACTCAAGGGCCTTAGCAATTTTGGTGTCGAAGTCTAAACACCCGTTTTGGCCTCCTCCAAGGTTTTTTTCCCCATTCTATACATGGAATGCATTTTCTCAACATGAGGGAAGCTGCTCGACGCTGAAGTTCTTCTTTAAGTTGGTCAACCTCGGCATAAAGATTTTCTAGCGTGGATCTAACGGCCTGGAGGCTGACATCGAGGTCACGGATCGTAGAGCTAAAAAGTCTATTATGCTCAATGATCTTATTATACTTTTCCTCCAAATGGGCATACTTCACCCCGGCAGCAACAAGCTCTTCAGTTTTGGAGTTCAAGGCTGCTTCCAAATTATTTAATCTTTCAGTGGAGGCAGCCTCACGATCGGATGCAGCAAGAACAACATTATGGACTTCAGCCCGTTTAGCCCTAGCCTCTTCATATTGAACGCTCAACGGGGCGATCTCTTGGCTAAGGGTCTCTACTTCTTGCTCACTTTGCTGCAACCGAGCCTCCAATGTAATAGCCTAAGCAGCTTTAGTTTCCAGTTCTGAAAGGCGAGCAGCAGTCTGGTCTCGCTCGGCCAAAAGTTGATCCCACTCAGACGTAAGTTCCTTTTTATCTCGAATCAACCTTTGGAGGCCCTCGCAAGCAAGAAAATTAGCATGTGGAATAAAAAAATGCAAACTCAGAATATTACTATATCAAAGATATAAGTAATAACGAAGGAAATAAAAAATATATCGCTGCGGCATTGTGCATAGAGTTGTTTAACAAGCATTCTCCCGAGAGAGCTTGTATATTTTTTTCGAAGATAAAGGCTTCATATTATTAGCAAGATCCACTAGCTAGGATAGTAGATTGCATCCGATAGAGACCGAGAGAGTAACGTTCCTCCTCCTTTGTAGATCTTCTGAGGGGGCGGCATAATTTTGCCCTAAATTCCCATGAACTGGGGGAGGGGAACATCCTCTTCTCGGAAGATGCAAACGATGGAGATGATGTAGTGGTTGTTGGTTGAAGAGTTGGCGAAGAAGGAGCTGAAGATGATGGTGTTGAAGGGTGAGAAGCAGCCGCGACAAGCGCAGTGCTAGTTGTTGGTTGCTTGTCAACCAAAGACGGTAAAGGCCCGGTACTTAGCCTCACCGTACCGAACGCGTCGATTGGGATTGGGCAACGGGAGTTGGCATTTCTACCATCTCAAACTCCCTAGAGCATTGAGGCATCATCCTCAATCGGTGTAACTCACTTAACAAATTGAGCATTCTGTTGAGTTGAAGAAGGTTGTCGTCTTCCATGTAGAGAAGCCCCCTCATCACTAGCATCTCCATCTTCATCAATAACTATTGTATCTATGGTTGACTTGGGCGCATAGCTCGACACCACATCATTTGAAGATGATTCGGGCACGACACTCCTTGCCCTTTTATTTTTTTTCCCGGTTGCGGAGGAACGTCTCTTTTTTGGTTGCTTGCTCTCCGACCGGGGACTCTGAAAAGAAACACTTACACCCGAAGTAGGCCTGGATACGCATATTCGAGTAAACTCCTTCTAAGCAGCCTCGCCGCATCAACAGGATTAGCCACAACATCCTCCTCGGGGACAATAACCGAGCCTAGGGATAGACCTGAATTCGGCAAAAAGAGAAAGGATTAGTCCACTTCCTTACACGAAAAGAAAAGACACGATGAGTCCAAGTTACTATGATTTTTGGCCTTCCACCCGTATTTAAGGGCCAACTCTTTTCATATGCGGGTCTCGGGCGTAGTGACGTCCAAGATTTTTTGGACCTACCGGTCCAAGCCTTCAACCCTAGGTGGTACCCATCGAGTTGCTAAAACAGGCAAAAGAAAAATGGCCAATAATGATATGAGATGATCTTTAATGAAAGAAAGGTTAAACAAGGAACTTACGAGAGTGATTCCATGATTCCATAAAGGATGAAGATGTTTCCAGAATAGTATCATTAGTGGCAACTGCAAGGAATCGTTCCATCCACCATGGTCGTTGTCATCATCCATGCTAGATAACATAGCATGGTGGTCATGTTTCCTGAAATTTATCATTCCTCCGCAGAAGATCTTGGGAGAATAGAGGTTCATCACTTGAGCTAGGGATAGCTCCTCTCTAGTTTCCTAACACAGGCGCCGGAGACAAGCAATTGTCCTCCAAACGGAAGGGCTTACTTGCGCCAAATACACCTAGTAGAGGAGGCAGAACTCCATAATGACGGAGTCAAGCTCTCCATTCAAAGAAAACGCTCCCAAAGTGAAGGGATACATATAAAAGTATGTAAAACCCTTCTTCGGTAAGGTTACCTGCTCCGTCGAATCAAGAGCGATAATGTTTAGATCTTGGCAACGGTAGTCTTCCTTTACAACATGAATACTGGAAGGACAGATGGAAGAAAGGTATATGTCAACAACCCATGTACGAGGGTTAGTAGAAGGAAATTTCTCTTCAAAGTCTTTAGTTGTGACAAGACTTTTGGGGGTGATGGTGCTTACTGTATGAGGAGAATCCTCATCCGCTTTGCCTTTGTTCTTTAAGGAACTAGGGTTTTTAGAAGAAGAAGCTATTTTGTATTAGAAAAGAAGGAAAAGCTTTTATCTTAATAAGAAAGTTAAAGTAAGGTTGAAGACAGAGTAAGAGTTGAATGAAGAGAGTTTGAGAAAGTTCGAAGAATTATGAAGTGTGAATGAAGAAGTTTGATGCATATAAGTGAAGGAATAGACTGCTAGAATTGTGGCTATAATTACCTCGATAACCGACAAAAATGATGCTAAATCATGGAATGACGCGTATTTGGGGTATTAAATGCTGAGAGATGTGCGTCTAATCAACCATCAGAAAAATTTTCCGCCAAAAAAGGTGTTTCTACCAACTTCCCGGTGATACAAAGTTATGCCACCGGAAAGCAGAGGGACTATCTGTATAGGGTAAAATATGTTTATATAAAATGATCACACGAGGAAGTGACACATGGAGCTGAAGACGGAAGATAGTTAAAACCAAAAGCAACAATCCCATCTGTCACCGGAGAGAACGATATTCATAAAGATGAAGTAAATGCCTCCACCCGGTGGCATTCAATGAGGATTATTCTACAATATTAAGTACACGACTCGTTTTAAGGAGTATGGCATTCACTGGCTGTTGTTACACATTCTTCAATGGTTCTCATAATTAACATTAAAGAGGAGCTTAATCCTAGGACCTTGTTCCCTATGTGCAGCTATAAATAGTGAGCTCTATTATCATTGTAAAGGACACGAATTTTCTGGCAAACATGTTGTAACGACCCGACCGATCGTTTTGAGCTTTTGCACTTCGCTCGCTAGTTCTCGGGTATGACTTGCCCTGTGTGGTGTGTTATGTCTTATGTAAATAGTTGGTGTTGGATTTCAGGTTAATCAGAATGAATTTGGAAGAACAGTCTCAGTTGATAGCTTAAAATTTGAAAGGTTTGACCAAGATTTAACTTGTTTGTATTTGATCTCGGATTGGAATTTTTATGGTTTGGTTAGCCTTTTTAGGTGATTTGGGACTTAGGAGCGTGATCGGAATGCATTTTGGAAGACCCTGGGAAGGTTTAGGCTTGAATTGGCGAAATTGAGATTTCGGCGTTTTCCGGTTGATAGGTGAGATTTTGATATCAAGGTCGGAATGGAATTTCGGAAATGGGAGTAGGTCTATTGTGTCATTTGTGATATGTGTGCAAAATTTCAAGTCATTCGAACGAGATTTGATAGACTTTTTGATCGAAAGCATAATTTAAGAGTTCTTGGAGTTTAGGCTTGAATCCTATGTTAAATTTGTGATTTGATGTTGTTGTGAGCGTTCCAAAGTTTTGAACAAGTTTGAATGATGTCATGGGATGTATTGGTATAATTGGTTTGATGTTCCGGGGCTTCCGGGATATTTCAGGCCGAAAATCATAGTTGTAGCAGGTTCAGAAGGGGTGCAGACCTCGGAACCCACCAGCGCGGTCCGCACAAAATGAAGTGCGTCCGCGGTATGTGTTGTGTGGACCGCACAAAAAGAAGTGCATCTGCGGTAGGTTTTTGTGCGGACAACACTGGTTTTGTGTGGACCGCGGTCGTTTTTTGCAGTCCGCAGAGGTGGAAATCTGCGGGGTACTCTATAAATACGAGGTTTTGGGTTTTATTTAACATTTTGACCTAGAGATCTCGGATTTTGGCAATTTTTCGAAGGGTTTTCAAGAAATTCATCAGGGTAAGTGATTCTAACTCAGATTTGGCTAGAGTACGTGAATCTATCATTGAATTCATCATTTAATTCGTGATTTGGGATGGAATTTGGGAAGAAAATTGTGAAATCTTTAAAAAAATGTAAAATGATGATTTGAAGAACCAAATAGTATCAAAATTGGATAATTTTTGTATGGTTAGACTCGTGAGAGTATAAGGATTCTAGTTTTGTGAATGTTGTCAAATTCCGAGATGTGGGCCCGGAGGTCGGGTTTGACCAATTTCAGGAATTTTGTGGTAATTTGATTATTTTCGAGTGGGCTTTGTTCCCTTAGCACATTTTGATGGTTTGGTACTTATTTCGGCTAGATTTGGAGCATCCGGAGGCTGATTCGAGAGGAAAAGGCATCGCGGGCTAGAGTTCAGATCGGATAGAGGTGAGTAATGATTGTAAATGATGTTCTGAGGGTTTGAAACCCCGGATCGCACATTGTAGTGCTATATTGAGGTGAGGCACATGCTTGATGACGAGCGTGGGTCGTGCACTATTGGGGATTGTGACTTGGTCCGTCCCGATTGATAGTTTTACCGCATATTTGATTTAAAACTATTTGCTATCATCATTTATTGGGTTGAATGCCATATTTGGGCTTCGTGCCAACTATTTGAACCCTTTGGGGCTTTTATTTGATATTTCCTCACTGTTTTGGTTTGTTACTTGAACTCAGTCATGTTATTTTCCACTGTTTTACTACTCATCAATTTTTACTTAGATTTTGAGACTTAAATGATATTTTAAATTATGTTTTGGGCTGAGAAATACTATTTTACTAATACCCCAGGGGTTATGATGATTTTCGAACTGAGTAAGGCTGAGGGCCTAGTTGTGAGAATACACTGGCACTGATATGAGGTCGAGGGCCTGAGATACATATATACACCACGAGGTGACTTGATTGATATAAGGTCGAGGGCTTAGATGTGATGCCACGAGATGGCTTGTTATTGCACTTGGGTCGTAAGTGGCCCCTCCCGGAGTCTGTACACCCCAGTGAGCGCGGCTACCTATTGTGATGTGATATATAGCTCGAGGGGCTAATATTGTACTATGTGACAGCCCGAGGGGCTGGTATTGTTCTGAGATATTGCCCGAGGGGCGGAGTTGTTGACATTGTGCCCGGGGGCGAACCTTTATATGTTTATCTTTCATATTTACTTGTCATTTTACCTGTTAAACTATGGTATTTGTGCCCTTGAGGCGGATTTCTGTGCTTATCTGCACTAACTATTTTTGGCATTCATTTGCGTAACTGTTGGAAAAGTCATTTTCAAAGAAGTTTAAACTGAGTCAAAAATATTCTAAAGAGATTTTATAGCTTCACTGCTTTCTTACTGGTTTGAACTGCTTCTATACAGCATCTTGGTATGTTTTACGTGATTTCTTGCCTTCAGTCTTTATTTAAATTTGTTACTCACTAAGATGGATTACTCACTTTACTCCCTGCACCTTGTGTGCAGATTCAGGTATTTATACACCCGGTAGCGGGTTTTGGCTGATCGGAGGCAGAGTCATCGGAGTTTAGCAAGGTAGCTGCCGGCGTTCGCAGCACTGCTTCTCTCTCTCTCTCTCATTCATTAGTCTGTATTTGTACACTCAGACTTTCAGTTGTATTTATACCCTAGTAGATGCTCGTGACTTGTGACACCCCGGTTAGGGCTATGTGGGTGTACTTCCGCATTGTTATGGATATTTTCCGTAGTTTAGTATTTTTAATCATGTTTAGACTATTTTTATGTTGAATAACTATTTTGAAAAGTTAACTGGGTATAATTAGCTGGCCTTGTCTTCACGAGAGGCGCCATCAAGACTGGGTTCTGGGTTAGGGTCTTGTCAAGTTGGTATCAGAGCCTAAGTTACATAGGTTTCACGAGTCATGAGCAGGTTTAGTAGAGTCTCGCGGATCGGTACAGAGACTCTGTATTATTCCTTGAGAGGCTATAGAACCTTTAGGAAAACTTCACATTCTTGAATTTTTATCGTGTATCATTTGATTTAGCTTGAAATGTAACTCTTTGAATTCCTTCCACGGGTTCGTGTGCGCGCATGAGTACTTAGTGTCAGATGTGCATCGATGGATTGTGATTCCCCGATCGAGGGGCGAGACGTGATCTCTGTGAGTTGATGTTGGGCCAGTCTGGAGGACTTGAGGTCGGGTTTTGCCTATAGCTTGAGCACCGAGGTGCTGATTGTGTGAGCATGTGTTTTCGAACTTGTATGTTCGGTAGTGTCCCTATTAAGGGAAGTGATGACTGGTTGACTACGTGATGAGTGTGATGTGATTGCGAGATGTGTCCATATGATTCGAATGAGACGAGAAGTCTGCTTAAGGATAGAAGAACTATTTAGTGCTTGATTTTCATCTTGATTTAATGTGTAGCCCCGAGTGTGGGTATGTTGAATGATCTTTTCCTGTTGTCTAGTTGGGAAGTGAAGTAAATTTCATGTCGTGATATGGGTTCAGACCCAGGAATATTAAGTAATTGTGTAATAGTTATGATTATGGAAGAGTATAAAGAGATACCAGTTTGAGGCGAAGCAAGTGGGTTATCTCCTACAGATTATTCTGAAGTTTGTGTGATCCTTATGTTGTTTATTGAGAGATCTCTGTTACCAGTGAAAGATATGTGTTACAATTGAGTTTAAGTTACTTAAGAGAGTGGCATGTCTGTTATGAGGATGAATGAGAGATATGCAGAAAATTTAAAGTACTAGATGGGTGTGTTGTATAAGCTTATGAAAGGATTTAGTTAAATCTCCCTATGGTATTATGGCAGTAATAGAGTATATGCATTATGAGTTATGGTGTGTTTTGATCTATGGCTTTGAGCCAAGTGGGGGAGTTTGCTATTGATTAAGCGATTGCACGGTTATGTGCTATGTTGGTTCCGGTTTGAGACGTTCGGGTGAATCAGTTATGGCCTACGGAGGTTGAGACCGAGGATGGCTTAGGTAAAGGAAAATTTTGACGAAGATCATATTATGCTTCATAGGTGTGTGAGAATCACATGATGTCTTGAGTTGTTATTGGCAAGAATGCTCGGTGCATAGAGCAGGAAGTTGTTTGGTTGTATTGGGATGAGGTTACATTCTGCGGTGTCGAAGTGCCAATGAGGCACGGGTTGTTTGGTTCATTTGATCAGACTAATTTGCAGTTTGAATAGAGTGAATGACTCTCGAGAATGGTTCTAATGTGTTCAAGATTCTACATGTAATAATTGGGTATTTTAAAGTTGTATATGTGGTTAGGAACTGAGTTTTCATTTGGAAGATGTCAAGACTTGTGGTACTTTCTACATTAACTATGGGATTCTATATATCAGTATTAGGAAGGTAATGGTTCTAGATTCGTAGAAAGTTCCTTCGGGGTATATATTTTGAACGTGGTGCTTTTGGAAACATTTAAGAGAGTACTCAGCGGCTTATAAGCCTTACACAGTGTGGTTTTATGCTTGGGTCTCATGTGGTAAGTCTGGGTTGAGGAATTGTGGTGCTACAACAAGAGGGGATATCAAGTTGAAGGTAAATCAGAAGGAAACTCGGATAGATAGGATAGCTGGGTAGTAGGCCGGATCGGTATGGTAAGGATATGATTAGTTCCTTGGGTGTGTACAGGGTAATGAGTTCCTACAGGTATTTCGCGACAATGCTCTTAGGTTTTGATGGCTTGCGTAGCTTGGTCAAGTTAGAAGGATTCAGTCCTAGCAGGTCTGGTTTGTGCAAGGGGAACTCGGAGAGTTCTTGATGGTTTCTACTCGGTTGGAGATATATATTTTCTATGGGCATAAGGAGCATGAGATGCATAGTGATTTTCTTCTAGATGGGATCAATGAAAAGTTCTTGACTAGTTGAGTACGTAGATGTTTGTGGCTCGGAAGGGAGATGAAGTTCTCATGTTATCCTAGGATGGTATGGTATATGCGGTATGTTGTAGAGGATTGAGATTTGCGTGTGTAAGGTTACGATTCAGTTTTGAACGAAAAGTCATAAAATTCTTAGGCAGCACAGGCAGTTTCAGATGATTAGAGAAATGAGATTCAGATGATTAGGGGGATGATTTCCAGATGATTAAAGAAATGGTATTACTAAATGGGAGTGATTTGACGAGGGTATATGTTTCAGAAAAGGCAATGTGATTAAGTTGATGGTACTTTGGTAGAATTGCGGCACTTTCTTGTTAGATCGGCTGCTGATATTCAAGTTTGCTTAGTGACATATGGGAACTTTAGAGTATCTTTCGTGGAATGATTGGGTATTTGAGGTGCGGTATGCATTCGGACGGCGGAATTGGGATCAAGTATGTTGATTCATGTGCCATATAGATTTGGAGACAGCGAAGTTCTCACATTCACGCTAGGTTGTGGTTGTGAGTCGTGTGTATCGACACTATTTAGTGACTATCGAGGTTTGAAGACCCGAGCAGATCTTTTGTGATTGGCATGTTAGATTTTGGATGGGATATTGGGTTCAGACTGGTTGTCTTCGTGTTGTGTCAGTCTGGGCTATTGCGCTAAGGCAACACTGTTGGCTATGCCGAAAATGCCACAGATTGAGTGGCGAGGTCCGTAGGATTATGCCCTAGTGGAGTGGTTTTATATTTCGAAGACCCAGCGGACGACTGAGAAGGATTGTCTTTCTTATTTGGGCTTTCGTGATGGATGTCAGTGTAGAGGCTTCTACCATTGATTCAGTTCCGGTGGTGAGGGACTTTTTAGATGTGTTTCTTATGGCCGGTCAAGGTTATTGATTTCAGTATTAATTTGATATCGGGCACCGTATCGTATGGCACCGACAGAGTTAGAGGAATTGAAGGAACAACCTCAGGATTTCCTTGATAAGGAGTTCGTTGGCACGCCAATGTGGATGCGTGTCCTAACTTGAGTCGGCTTTGTTGGCACCAAATTGTATTGTATTGTTGAGGGATGTGTTGATTCGATTGTTATTGAGCTTATTGGTAATCTGGGGAGATCTATGAGTTACCTTTTTGTGTTGCAAGATGTTAAGGATTTGTTGGTTATGGGCACGTATGGTGCGGTTCTATTGGGATTTCACAGTGGAAGTCAAGCAGGAAGAGTAGTTGGGTATTGCTCGGTGAATGGCGTATCGGTTATATCCTTTCAGGTTTGTGTGGTGTATGTTATTTGCTTCACCATGGGTATGATGATTTGCTTTGGCTCCAAATATCAAATTGCGCATGGTTGTCGATTTTGAGCATAGTGACTTGAGGTGTTTCATGTGGAGCAGTGTTTGGATATGTGGAGATATGATCTTGCGGGTTAGATTTGTATGTTCTGTTCCTATGATGTGAGACGGGTTCTCAGCCTTGTGTTATGGTGGTACTGGTGAGCTTGAGGTACAGCTCTTTCATCTGAATCATTTTCATGATTTGAGTATGTTCGAACTGTTGCGTATTGGTGCGTGTATTGTGCAAGTTGTAGCTTAGGTCTGTATTGATGTGTCATGTCACCCGAGTAATGTGTTGGATTAGGGGAGATCGTTGGTATCATTAATAAATATGAACGAATTCGGTTTCAACATGTTGGAAGGATAATATCGAGGTTCGACTTGCAAATTTGCTATGGTATTTGCCAAATGAGAAGTGGCTTCATGAATGGTTGATATGAAAAATGGTTATGGTTTATTGCATGTTTCATTTATCGTTGGCAGTATATGAAAGTGTTGGAATGAGACTTTAGTTGATAAGAGGTTTTCTACCAGTATTCGGTTGTTGTGGGCAGCTGCTGAGAATAGAAGTTATCGCTACGCGTTTGAGTTACGTAGTTTATCATGTAATTGCACCTGAGGTTGCATGTATGGGTTATTACAGCTGGTTCGGGCTTATTTTGAATATAGATGTGAGATTCTGATCTTGTGGATGATTTCGGAAGTGGAAATGGGGTTCTAAGGTTTATGGGCTAGGTTGGATTGTGAAATTTTAGTTGCATTGTGTTATCAGACCTATATAAGATAGGGTGACGCGGGATCACCCCCGAGTATATGCATGGTAAGGTTATTCAGCGATTGGTTGGCTTTTGGAACAACTCTGGGCACGTTCGAGGACGAACGTATGTTTAAGTGGGGGAGGATGTAACGACCCGACCGGTCGTTTTGAGCTTTTGCACTTCGCTCGCCAGTTCTCGGGCATGACTTGCCCCGTGTGGTGTATTATTACTTATGTAAATCGTTGGTGTTGGATTTCAGGTTAATCAGAATGTATTTGGAAGAACAGTCTCAGTTGAAAGCTTAAAATTTGAAAGGTTTGACCAAGATTTGACTTGTTTGTATTTGATCTCGGATTGGAATTTTTATAATTTGGTTAGCTCCTTTAGGTGATTTGGGACTTAGGAGCGTGATCGAAATGCATTTTGGAAGTCCGTGGAAGGTTTAGGCTTGAATTGGCAAAATTGTCCGGTTGATAGGTGAGATTTTGATATTAGGGTCGGAATGGAATTCCGGAAATGGAAGTAGGTCCGTTGTGTCATTTGTGAGGTGTGTGCAAAATTTCAGGTCATTCGGACGAGATTTGATAGACTTTTTGATCGAAAGCATAATTTAAGAGTTCTTGAAGTTCTTAGGCTTGAATCATATGTTAAATTGGTGATTTGATGTTGTTGTGGGCGTTCCGAAGTTTTGAACAAGTTTGAACGATGTCATGGGATATGTTGGTACAATTGGTTTGAAGTTTCGGGGGTTTCGGGATGTTTTAGGCCGAAAATCATAGCTGTAGCAGGTTCAGAAGGGGTGCAGGCCTCGGAACCCACCAGCGCGGTCCATACAAAATGAAGTGCATCCGCGGTAGGTGCTGTGCGGCCGCAATGGGGAACATTTCACTGGTCCTACTTCAGAAGTTCATATCTTTTGATCTACAAAGAATTTTGAGATAATTTAAAAACACAAGTTGTATCCCTTCGTGTCTAATTTCCAGAAAGGTAAAGATATTGCAATTTGGACATTTGTAGCGAAAGTTAAGGCCAAAATACTAAAGCCTGTCACTGCAGAGGAAAACATGTGCGACCGCAGTCGTTTTTATGCGTACCGCACTGGTTTTGTGCGGATCGCGTTCATTTTTGTGCGGTCCACAGAGGTGGAAATCTGTGGGGTACTCGATAAATACGAGGTTTTGGGTTTTATTTAACATTTTGACCTAGAGAGCTCCGATTTTGGCGATTTTTCGAAGGTTTTTCAAGAAATTCATTGGGGTAAGTGATTCTAACTCAGATTTGGCTAGAGTACATGAATCTATCATTGAATTCATCATTTAATTCGTGATTTGGGATGAAATTAGAGGAGAAAATTGTGAAATCTTTCAAAAAATGTAAAATAATGATTTGAAGGACCAAATGGTATCAGAATTGGATAATTTTCGTATGATTAGACTCGTGAGAGTATAAGGATTCTAGTTTTGTGAATTTTGTCAAATTCCAAGATGGGGGACCGGGGGTCGGGTTTGACCAATTTCGGGAATTTTGTGGTAATTTGATTATTTTCGAGTGGGCTGTGTTCCCTTAGCATATTTTGATGGTTTGGTACTGATTTCGGCTAGATTTGGAGCATAGAGAGGCCGATTCGAGAGGCAAAGGCATCGCGGGCTAGAGTTCGGACCGGATAGAGGTGAGTAATGATTGTAAATGATGTTATGAGGGTTTGAAACCCCGGATCACACATCGTAGTGCTATATTGAGGTGAGACACACGCTTGATGACGAGCATGGGGTCGTGCACTATTGGGGATTGTGACTTGGTTCATCCCGATTGATGGTTTTACCGCGTATTTGATTTAAAACTATTTGCTGTCATCATTTATTGGGCTGAATGCCATATTTGGGCTTCGTGCCAACTATTTGAACCCTTTGGGCTTTTATTTGATATTTCCTCATTGTTTTGGTTTATTACTTGAACTCAGTCATGTTATTTTTTACTATTTTACTACTCATCCATTTTTACTCAGATTTTAAGACTTAAATGATATTTTAAATGATGTTTTGGGCTGAGAAATACTATTTTACTAATGCCGGAGGGGCTTGTGATGATTTTCGGACTGAGTAAGGCCGATGGCCTAATTGTGAGGATACACTGGCACTGATATGAGGCCGAGGGCTTGAGATACATATATACGCCACGAGGTGGCTTGATTGATATAAGGTAGAGGGCCTATATGTGATGCCACGAGATGGCTTGTTATTGCGCTTGGGCCGTAAGGGGCCCCTCCCGGAGTCCGTACATCCCCAGTGAGCGCGGGTACCCATTGTGATGTGATATATAGCCCGAAGAGCTGATATTGTACTATGTGATAGCCCGAGGGACTGGTATTGTTCTGAGATATTGCCCGAGGGGCGGAGTTGTTGACATTGTGCCCGAGAGACGAACTTTTATATGTTTATCTTTCATATTTACTTGTCATTTTACCTATTAAACTATGATATTTGTGCCCGAGAGGCGGATTTCTGTGCTTATCTGCACTAACTGTTTTTGGCATTCATTTGCGTAACTGTTGGAAAAGTCATTTTCAAAGAAGTTTAAACTGAGCCAAAAATATTCTAAAGAGATTTTACAGCTTCACTGCTTTCTTACTGGTTTGAATTGCTTCTATACAACATCTTGGTATGCTTTACGTGATTTCTTGCCTTCAATCTTTATTTACATTTGTTACTCACTGAGTTGGAGTACTCACTTTACTCGTGCACCTTGTGTGCAGATTTAGGTATTTATACACCTGGTAGCGGGTTTTGGCTGATCGGAGGCAGAGTCATCGGAGTTTAGCAAGGTAGCTGCCGACGTTCACAACACTGCTTCTCTCTCTCTCTCTCTCTCTCTCTCTCTCTCCATTTCATTAGTCTGTATTTGTATACTTCAGACTTTTAGTTGTATTTATACCCTAGTAGATGCTCGTGACTTGTGACACCCCGATTAGGGCTATGTCGGGTGTACTTCCGCATTGTTATGGATATTTTCAGCAGTTTAGTATTTTTAATCATGTTTAAACTATCTTTATGTTGAATAACTGTTTTGAAAAGTGAATTGGGTATAATTGGCTAGCTTTGTCTTCATGAGAGGCGCCATCACGACCGGGTTCAGGGTTAGGGTCATGTCACATGCGCTACTTTCTATTCAAAGCTCAATATAATCTTACCTTCTTGTTTAATAATATCATCTCTATTGTGCCCGGAAACCCTGCTTTCGAAATTACCATTTATGATATTTTATCTCAATCTCAAGGCTAAATATCATATTTTTATCTAATTCATCTATTATCTCAAGATCAATTAATTCACTTATCTATAAATCACGTATAAATTCAACTGTACCATTTTACGGATAAACACTATTAAATAAACATTATTAATTAATGTTTGACATTGATATAAAATATTAGTTTAAGGATAGGTACACCAAAACCAAACCGACTATAAAAATATTTATTTAAAACTTTATTATTGTACACATATATGCATATTTTTATATAATGTTTTTAAAATTTCATGGTAGATATTTAATCGTTTGCACTCTTAGTTGGTAGTCTAGTTCTTTAGCATTATAATAATCAAATTTTGCCTTTACATTTTAGTTTGATGGTAGTTTTATTTTGCTAAGTCCGATAATTTATTTTTTGTTAAAAATAACTTGTCTTTGATTGAGGTTCAAATTACTCATCACTATTTAATTCAATTATATATTATCAATATATCTTGATAAATGCTATTTTTTTTTAAAACTTGGTTTGATAGTGTTGCGTTGGAATATAGTCGGCAGAATATGTGCATGGCAAATGTCTCATATTTAAGGGGGGAAAACCCGACAAAAAAAATCGAAATAACCGAAAAATTAACTAAAACGACATAAACCGAACCTATAAAAAACGAGTTAACTAGTTTGGTTTAATTTTACTATTTGAAAATTCGACTTAATTGGTTTGATTTTTTTAGAGGAAAATTGATCCAAACCGAATCATGAACACCCCTAATCAATAACACCATTGCACTAAAGTATAAAATAACGTACTAGTGTATGTTTAGAAGAAACTAAATACTATTACCGTTCAAAATATTAGTGCTTTTGACTCACAAAGAAAAATGTAACAATAGCTACTAATTTATTTTTTTAAGAATAAAACTACACTTACAAATTCATTAATGGGAACGTGTAAAAAGCGGTGAAGAATAGTCTAATTAAAAATTCTTTTAATTAAGGATGTTAATAAATTGTAAGCTTTATGGTGAAAATTCTAAAAAGTTGTTAAAAATACTACTAGTTGGGAATTTCTTTTTCTATTATAAGATATACAGTAAAGTATATAAAATTAAACAGAACTAATATCAAGTAGTGGAATTTCTTAAAGGAAAAAGGTCAAAAGTTATTCTTATACTATTTGAAATTGCTCAAATTTACAACTCACTATACTTTGGTTCTTTTTATACGATTACATTAGCAAAATGTTTATGTTTGCCCTTGTCATTTCCGGAGCTCCACCTAAAATGAATTGCTCAATTTCGAATAGTGATTTGATAAATTTGACCTTTTACCTCTCCTAATAAATTAATTTTAAACCAGGTCAGACGAAAAGCACGTGCCGTCGTCTTCATTTCGTTGAAATTAGAAAATACCGAAGGCGGCGATTTAAGCTGGTCCAACTGGCGACATTTCTCTCCTACCTAAGCATTTCAATAGTAATATCTAATTGTTCTTCCTACATTTTTATTCAGAAGAATTAGATCTGAGTTGGTCGAAGCTTCTAGATCCCTTTTGGTGTAGCAGCCATGCCTGTGGCAGCTTCAGCTGTATACTTCCTTAATCTCCGCGGCGATGTCCTTATCAACCGCCTCTACCGTGACGATGTCGGGTATGTCCCCCCAGTTTCCCACGAATCAGTGTATTGGATAATTCTATATATAATTCTGATATCATTTACTGATTTTCTGAACTTGGAGAAGCAGTTACTGATTTCTGTGTTGTATTGTAAAAAATTGATGTCTGAACTTAGAGATCGATGTTGGATCTTAGTAAAAAAAATAAAATACCATTACACCACCACTACTTTGTAGCAATGTATTGAGATTTTGTGTGAATATCTATTTACATGTGCATGTGTTTGGAACTTTCTAAAATGGTACTCCAGTTGTACTAATTTATGTGATAGTATTTGACTGGCACAAAGTTTTAGAAGGAAAAAAGACTTGAAAGTTATAGTCCAAAGCAAGTCATAGACATTTATGTGACTGAATCATCTCATTAGAGGTTAATGAGAAATTTAAAGTTACATTGGTTCTAGATATAGCGATGTGTATGTATATATATTGCGGAAGCCTAATATATAGGGAGTGACTAAATCACAACTACTATAACTAAAGGTAACAACAACAACAATAACAACAAGAAGAAACCCACTTTAATCCCATAAGTGAGGTCTGGGAAGGGTAGTGTGCACGCAGACCTTACCCCTACCCTATAAAGGTAGAGAGGCTATTTCCGATAGACCCTCGACTCAAGGAACAGTAAAAACAAAAGCAACAAGCAATAGCAGCAGCATTGTAATAGAGTAGCGGAAGCGAATGACATAGCAAGTAATAAAGAATCAGGAATAAGAGAATACAAGAATAGTACTAGTACTACTGGTAAGCCTAAGAGAAACTCACAACTACCTATCAAACTACCACCTTAATCCCGACCTCCACACCTTCACAGAGGTCACTCCCACCTTATCCCTAATAACTTTATTCCAAATCTTGTCTTTTATGGTTTGTCCGAACATCCATTTCAACATACAACAACAAGAACGACAACCCAGTAAAATCCCACCAGTGGGGTCTGGGGAGGGTAGAATGTACGCAGACCTTACCCCTACCCCGGAGGGGATAGAGAGGCTGTTTCCGGGAGACCCTCGGCTCAGAGACAATAGATCTGTGACAATAAAACCCGAAAAATAATATCAGCAATGTGAGAGACAACAAATAAATGGAAAAACAGTAACACAAATATTATGCAAAAGTGTGAAACACAACATAAATCGCTAGCAGGGCTAGACAAAACACTATCATACTCGTCGGTATAAAGAGGGAAACCGTGACAAAGGGGAAAACCGCTCGACTACCCTTAACCTACAACCTTAATGCTCGACCTCCACACCTTCCTATCAAGAGCCATGTCCTCGGAAATCTGGAGCCACGCCATGTCCTGTCTGATCACCTCGGCCCAATACTTCTTAGGCCGCCCTCTGTCTTTTCTCGTACCAGCCAAAGCCAACCGCTCACACCTCCTAACCGGGGCATCTATGCTTCTCCTCTGCACGTGTCCGAACCATCTAAGCCGCGCTTCCCGCATCTTGTCGTCCACCGGAGCTACGCCCACCGGAGCTACGCCCACCCTCTCCCGAATATCTTTATTCCTAATCTTATCCAGCCTAGTGTGCCCACACATCTATCTCAACATACTCATTTCTGCTCCTTTCATTTTCTAGATATGTGAATTCTTGACTGGCCAACACTCAACCCCATACAACATGGTCGGTCTAACCACCGCTCTATAGAACTTACCTATGAGTTTCGGTGGCACATTCTTGTCAGACAGAACTCTAGATGCTAACCTCCATTTCATCCACCCCACCCCAATACGGTGCGTAACATCCCCGTCGATCTCCCCATCACTCTGGATAATTGACCCTAAGTACTTAAGACTTTCTCTCTTGAGGATGACCTGTGACTCAAGCCTGACTTCCGCATCCGCCTCCCCCGTCACGTCGCTGAACTTACATTCCACATATTCCGTCTTAGTCCTACTCAACTTGAAACCTTTAGACTCCAGGGGCCTGCCTCCATACCTCCAGTCTCCCATTAATGCCGCATCGCGTCTCCTTTTAATCAGAACTATATCATCAGCGAACAACATACACCATGGATATGGTGTGTCAGTGCATCCAGCGCCAAGGCAAATAAGAACGGGTTGAGCGCAGATCCTTGGTGTAACCACATAACCACTGTATGATGGAGCTATGACTCGGGTTAGGACTGTGGGAGGTGACTCAGAGCCTTTTCCGGTTGTTATGTGGTTACACCAAGGATCTGCGCTCAGCCCGTTCTTATTTGCCCTGGCGCTGGATGCACTAACACACCATATCCAAGGAGAGGTGCCATGGTGTATGTTGTTCGCTGATAATATAATTCTGATTGATGAGACGCGATGTGGCGTTAATGGGAGACTGGAGGTATGGAAGCAGGCCCCTGGAGTCTAAAGGTTTCAAGTTGAGTAGGACTAAGACGGAATATGTGGAATGTAAGTTCAGCGACGTGACGGGGGAGGCGGATGCGGAAGTCAGGCTTGAGTCACAGGTCATCCTCAAGAGAGAAAGTTTTAAGTACTTAAGGTCAATTATCCAATGTGATGGGGAGATCGACGCGTATTGGGGTGGGGTGGATGAAATGGATCCATCTAAACATTTTAAGCTATTTTCATCTTCTGGAAATGGGACTTCTTGATGGGCCAACAATGAGCTCCATACAATATAGTTGGTCTAACCACCACTCTATAGAACTTGCCCTTAAGTCTATGTGACACATTCTTATCACACAAACCCCCTAGTGTTATCAAAGGAGCGCATAAAGTGCACTTAAGCCCTGAAGCGAGACTCAAAATATGTTGAGCGCTTCACCTCGCTTAGCGGGCACTTCGGTGTTATCATCAAGGCTCTAAGGTATATTTTTCCTTACCAATGAGCACAATCACGAAGAGGCGACCCTAAACGATTGATATTTCACTTTAGCGTAAATTTTCTTCAATTTATATGTCCATGGTAAAGGGCACAATCACTACAGTCTTTCTTTCTTGGTAAAGGGCGGGAGTCGGGTCAAGGGGTAAGGCAACAAAATTTAGGGGATGTAGTGGTGTACCAGAGAAGGGGCCGGGTGAGCGACATGGAGGAAGGGAGTTCGGCGGGGGGGGGGGAGGGAAAGGGGGACATCGTTGCTTATGGAAGTTAAGATCCTTTCATGGAATGTGAGGGGCATGAATGACCCAAACAAAAGGGCCATCCTCAAAGTGGGAGTTAGAGAGTGGGGTGCCAATCTAGTTTGTTTCCAGGAGATGAAAATATAAGTTTTGTCAGATGCGATTGTGAGGAGTGTCTGGGGAGGTAGTTGGGTAAAATATGATTGAGTTCCAGCAGTGGGAAGTGCAGAGGGCATTATTCTTATGTGGGATGATAGAAGTTTTGAGGTAAAGGAGGTTAAGAAGGGTTTTTTTCTCTAGCAACCCTAGTTAAAGATGGGGCGAGTGGAGTGGAGTGGGGGTTTGGGGGAGCGTACGGTCCGGTGGGAGAAGGGACCAAGGCGCCTTTCTGGGAGGAATTGGCGAATGTCATGGGGGATTGGGACATTCCATGGGTCCTAGGGGGAGATTTCAACACTATTAGATTTCCGGAGGAGAGATTAGGATGTAATCTGATCTCGAGGGTCATGGAGGAGTTTTCTGACTTTATTAATGATCACTTTCTCATTGATCTTCCTATGTTAGGGGAAAGATTCACTTGGGCCAGGGCGGAGGAGTCAAATTCAAGGTCTAGACTTGATAGATTTATGATTTCGACATCCTGGGACGAGCTGGTTCCACATGCACTTCAGTTTCCTTTACCAAGGCTGACTTCGGATCATATGCCAATTATGCTAGATGGTTGCAGAGGGAGAGGGGTGCGTGCTCTTTTCCGGTTCGAAAACTTGTGGTTGAAAGTGCCAGGTTTTTGCGACAAAGTGAGAGAGTGGTGGACAAGCTACATCGTAATAGGAACACCTTCATTCCGTCTTTGTAAGAAACTAAAGCTGCTCAAAGAAGACATCATTAGGTGGAATAAGGAGGTCTTTGGGAGGGTAGAGGTTAGAATGAGGGAGCTCATGCATGAATAGGGGGAATTAGAGAGAGGGGAAGGGGCGAGGGTGTTAGAAGATGCCGAGAAAGTGAGATTGGGGGAGGTCAAGAGGTTAATAGTCGATTTAGCAATAGCTCAGGAGACTAGTTGGCAGCAAAAATCGAGGGTACTCTGGTTAAAGGAGGGGGATTCAAACACTAAGTTTTTCCATAGGGTTGCGGTCTCAAATCGAAGGAGAAACTACATTACTTCTTTAGATGTGGATGGGGTGAGGGTTGAGGGAGATCAGGAGGTAAAAGAGGCGATAGTGGGGTTTCATGAGAATTTGTACAAAGAAGAAGAAAGCTGGAGGCCTACCCTGGGCGGGCTAGATTTCAGTCACATAGGGGAGGGAGACAGTGAATGGCTAGAGATGGGTTTCGATGAGGAGGAGGTTCACAATGCTGTATCAAGTTGTGCTGGTGATAAGGCACCCGGGCCTGATGGTTTCTCGATGGCTTTCTTCTAGATATGTTGGGATACCATTAAGGGGGAGTTGTTGGAAACTATTGAATACTTCCACGAGAATGGTGTTTTCGAGCGAAGTATCAATGCTTCTTTTATTACCATTGTGCCTAAAAAAGAAGGCTCATCCTCTATCAGAGATTACAAGCCTATTAGTCTTGTAGGGAGCATTTACAAGATTATATCTAAAGTGCTATCCAACAGACTAAAGAAGGTCCTTGATGTGACTGTCTTGTCATCCCAGAACGCGTTTGTGGAAGGTAGGCAGATCCTGGATGCCGCTTTGGTGGCGAATGAAGTTGTGGACTCCAGAAGGAAAAATAGAGAACCTAGAGTACTATGCAAGCTGGATCTTGAGAAGGCATTTGACCATGTCAATTGGGATTTTTTGGATTTCATCATGATGCGGATGAGTTTTGGGGCAAGATGGAGGGGATGAATCAAGTTCTGCATTTCCTCAGTCAGATTCTCAGTCCTGGTAAATGGTAGCCCGTACGGTTTCTTTGGCAGCTCCAGGGGACTCAGACAAGGCGATCCCCTATCCCCAATGCTATTCATTCTAGTGATGGATGCTCTGAGCAGAATGATGAATCGTGCAACGGCAGGTGGTTTTTTGATAGGATTCTCAGCTCCAATTGGAGCTATCAGCGACCGAAGAGTATCTCATTTGCTTTTTGCCGATGACACTCTGGTTTTCTGTGATGCCAATATGGATCAATTGACAAACTTGAAGCAGATACTACAGTGGTTCCAGATTGTATCGGACTCAAAATCAACCTCGGCAAGTGCGAGATTTTCCTGGTGGGTGAGGTTGCTAATATCGATGCTCTGTCCTATGTTCTCGGTTGCAAGGTGGGCTCCCTTCCCACTACTTACCTGGGACTTCCCTTAGGATCCTCGTACAAAGATACTGCAGTTTGGACTCTAGTAATCGAAAGAGTGGAGAAAAGATTAGCAGGCTGGCGGAAAAGGTACTTGTCAAAAGGAGGTAAGGAAGTGCTCATTAAGAGCACTTTATCGAGTATCCCCACCTACTACTTGTCGTTGTTGCAAGCCCCTGCAAACATCATAGAAAAACTGGAGCGACTACAAAGGAACTTTCTCTGGGACGCGGCAGATGGCACTAGAAAGTTTCATCTAGTGAATTGGGAGACAGTAACCACCCCAAAGAAGTGGGGTGGACTTGGAGTAAAAGACCTCAGGATATTTAACAGAGCATTGCTAGGAAAGTGGATGTGGAGATTCGGGGTAGAAGAAAACGCTCTATGGAGAGAGGTAGTAGTAGAAAAGTACGATTCCACAGTAGGGGGTTGGAGGACCAAGGCAATCACAGCGCCTTTCTGATGCGGCATGTGGAGGAGCATTATGAAGAATTGGGAAGCATTCAATGCAAACATAACTTGCAGGACGGGCGATGGAAGGAGAATAAGCTTTTGGAATCAAAGGTGGTGCGGAGAGAATACTCTGAGGGCCTCTTTCCCTAACGTCTTCAGTGTCTCAAACCAGAAGGAAATGACAGTTCAACAGATTTGCAAGGAGCATGAAGGGGTGGTAGTGTGGGACCTATCTTTTAGAAGGAACATGCAAGATTGGGAGATCGAGGAACTCCAAGACCTGTTGGCACTACTATACTGGCAAGGCACGTACCACCAATCTAGTGATTCTTGGAGATGGGGGTTGCGTGCCGATGGTTTGTTCACCGTCAAGTCTTTCTACCAGAGTTTGCTGGTGAGGAGGGAGGCCACTTTTCCTTACTCATCGATATGGATCCCTAAAGAGCCCACAAAGGTATGTTTTTTTGCATGGTTAGCAACGACGGGTGTGATCTTGACAGCAGAAAATCTCCGCAAGCGAGGAATTACACTTGTGAGTTGGTGCTACATGTGCAAAAACGCAGGGGAAGAAGTGGATCATCTTTTGTTGCACTGCCGTGTCTCCTCGGCCTTGTGGAGGGTTATATTACATCTTTTTGGTGTCCAATGGGTGATGCCAAGCACTGTTAAGGAAATGCTACAGAGCTGGGCAGGTCTACGCAGGCGAAGAAAACAAAAGGCGTGGAAGTTCGCACCGCTAGCTCTCATGTGGATAGTTTGGAGGGAGCGAAATAGGAGAGTTTTTGAAGGAATAGAATCACCTTTTTCAAATATTAATAATAGTCTTTTATCTTTCCTTGCTTATTGGTGTACTCATATAGCCCCCACTTGTGTGGATCTTTGGGCGTCTTTTGTAGAGAATCATGTTCTGACGTAAATTCTCTACTTTTCTGTATAACTCTGTTAAAAGGGAATTTTCCCTTTCTATTGGATTAATACAATTTACCTTATCAAAAAAAAAACATGTCCATATATTTGGTATTCATGCTTATAGATATTAGTCTTGGACTACACATACAGATTTGTTGGTTTTCTCCATTTGCGCCCTTCTTCATTAATGCCCATGCTTTATTTTCGCCTTACGCTTAAAGCACCAACAGATCTTAGAGTTTTTTTGAGCTTTCCGCCTTTGATAACACTGAAGTCCCCAAAGCTAGCCTCCATTTCATCTTTCCCGCTCCAATGCAATGAGTAACATTGTCGTCAATCTCCCCGTTGCCTTGGATTATAGACCCAAGATACTTGAAACTATCTAGTTTGGGATGAGTATATCTAAAGTTAGCTATAAATAGTAAATGAGACAATAATAAAAAGAATATCAGAAATTTACGAGGTTCGGCAAAATTTAATTTTCTGCTGTATCCTCAGACACAATCAACTCAAACTTTATTTCACTCCAAAAATACAAGAGAGAAAGAAGACTCCAATGCCTTAGAAGATTCAAATGCTTTAAAAGATGAGAAGGCACGTGAAAAGTATTGTTAGAAGGGAAATTGCCTCAATAATCTAACATTACATAGAGTGTGATCATGCAATGTAAATGCATGAAAAATGCATCTACCAATTTCTTTCTAAAAAAGAGGCTACTTGTCAAATTTAACAGTAAATATTTATTTATATACACACACACATACTATACATTTTAATTTTTCCCTACATGACAAATTTTCATTGTTTCTTCAACTTCAATCTTCAAAGTTTAACAATGTTGATCAAGTTCAAACAATGTTGAAATTTGATCATAGTACTACTTTCATTAGCATATCGGTAGGATTGTTTGTAGTCCAAATTTTATGCACCATGACTCCACCTTCTTTTATAATGTCTCGTACAAAGTGATACTGAACATCATTGTGCTTCGTCCTTGCATGATAAACTTGGTTCTTTGCTAATTAGATAACTCTTTGACTATTACAAAATATTATTTTAATACTTTCTTGTCCAATACCAAGCTCTCTAAGCAACCCTTGAAGTCAAATTGCCTCCTTCACAGCCTCTGTAGTTGCCATGTACTCTGCTTCAGTGGTAGACAAAGCAACGGTTGACTACAAAATAGATTTCCAACTAACTAGTGTATTTGCAAATGTAAAACATAACCAATAGTTGATCCATGTTTGTCCACATCACCCGCATAATTTGAATCACAATATCCAACAAGATACTGACTATCTTCCTACTAAAAATCCAACATCTACAATATTAAGTATTACGAATATAGCGTAGAATCCATTTCAGAGCTTGCCAATGCTCCTCTCCTGGATTACGTATATACCTACTTACAACTCTGACAACATGTGAAATATCAGATCTTGTGCAAACCATTGCATACATCAAACTACCAACAACATTCACATATGATACTCTTGACATATACTCTCGTTCAACTTTATTCTCCGGTGACATAGCGGCACTAAGCTTAAAGTGAGGAGCTAGTGGAGTTCTAAACGACTTTATGTTCTCATTCATGCCAAAATGATCTATTACCCTCTTCAAATATTCTTTCGAGATAAACAGAGTTACTTTGAATGTCTATCTCTTTTTATGTCCATGCCAAGAATTTTTTTTGCCTCACCCAAATCCATCATCTCAAACTCCACTCTTAGTTGAATCTTCAACTTCTCAATTTCCTCGTGACTTTTGGAAGCTATCAACATGACATCAACGTATAGGAGAAGATATATGAATGATCCGTCTTCAAGCTTGCGCAGATATACACAATGATCATATTTTCTTCTTTTGTGCCTCTGCCGCAACATAAACTTGTCAAATCATTTGTACCATTATCTAGAAGATTGTTTCAAATCGTACAACGATTTTTCAAGTTTGCACACCATATTTTCCTTACCAGTAAATTCGAATTCTTCTAGCTGAGTCATATAGATTTCCTCTTCCGTGTCTCTATGTAAAAATGCAGTTTTTACATCCAACTGAACTAGTTCCAAATTCAACTGTGCTACCAAAGCCAACAAAACTCTAATGGAGAAGTATTTCACGACCGGAGAAAATACCTCATTATAATCTATTCTCTCCTTTTGAGCGTATATTTTGGTCACCAATCTTGCTTTGTAACAAACATCTTCTTGGTTAGGAAATCTTTCTCTTTGCAAATACGCATTTGCACCCAATTGCTTTCTTGTCCTTCGGGAGATTGCCAATTTTCATGTGTGATTCTGATGAAGGGACCACATTTCTTAATTTATGCCAATCCTCCACTTAACTTCTTCTGAACTTTGGACTGCATCTTTTTAAGTGGTAGGAATACCATCAGCTACAATTGAGGCTACACAAGCCACCATATCCATGAGTCGAGCAGGTTTTCTTATTGTTCTTTTTGGCTTGTTGGTTGCTATTGATTCAAGTTGTTGTTGAGGTTCCTGAGTTGGAATCTCCTGCTCAACTAGCTATTCTTCCATTGGAAAATCTTCTGTTGTTTCCTCGTTTTCTCCATATGTTGGGAAAATTAGATTTCCCTCGAACTCCATCTGCTTTGAAGCACCATCAGTTTGTTTGACATCTTCAACTGTTACCTTATTTGTTATGGCAGATCCATCAAAAGTAACATCTCTACTTAATATAATTTTTCTTGTCTTTAGACACCATAAGTGGTATCCTTTGACTCTAGAAGTAATCCCTATAAATATAGCTTTCTTTGCTCTCAGATCCAATTTTGACTCTTTCACATGATAATATGCAATTAAATCAATTACATACAAAAAACTATAATCTTAAGCTGGTTTTCCATACCGTTTTTTAAATGGTGTCTTGCCACCAATAGCTGCAGATGGTAGACGATTAATGAGGTGGCATGTATATGTTATTGCTTAAGCTTAGAATTCTTTGCCCAAGCCAACATTGGACGACATACACCGAACCTTCTCTAGTAAGGTCCGGTTCATGTGTTCTGCCACTCCATTCTGTTGTGGTGTATTTCTGACGGTGAAGTTCTCGACAAAACCATCATCTTCACAAATCTTATTGAAAAGATCATTTTTGTGTTCTCCACCATGTCTGGGCAAAGATACCTGATCTTTCTACCTATTTGAGACTTTGAGTCTCTATCATTGCCTTCCATTTGAGAAAAATTTCTAATACCTCATCTTTAGTTTCACTCTATACATCCACACTCTCTGGGAAAAGTCGTCAATAAAGGTTATAAAATAGTGTTCCCAAACATCATAGCGAACATAATCCAAATACCTTTAGTAATATGGCTAGTTGTTTCAAATTTAACCCTTGTGTTAAATTTGACAAGATTCCATATGAACTAGAGTGAACATTTGGAAGCCTTTTTTTTAGAAAGAAATTGGTAGACGCATTTTTCATGCATTACATTGCATGATCACACTCTATGTGATGTCATGCATGACATTATTGAGGTCATTTCCCTTCTATAAATAGCAAGAGTTTTGTTCATTTGAGAAAATACCTCTCACTTGCCTTATCATCTTCTAAGGCATTTGAGTCTTCTTTCTCTCTTGTTGTATTTCACTTGTATTTTTGGAGTGAAATAAAGTTTGAGTTGATTGTGTCCCGAGGACTAGGCGGAAAATTAAATTTTGTCGAACCTCATAAATTTCTGGAGACAAGAAAAATGAATAGTCCATATCGGGTGTCAGTAATACGTCGTTAACATCTTCACACATGACAAGAATTATATCAAATGCGAAATTTGCAGTAGGATTTTTTGACGGGGCAGGACATTTTGGTGTGTGACAAGCTGAGGTTCTTGATGTCCTTTTCCAACAAGGGCTAGATATTGCCATAGAAGAAAACAAACCAGACAATATATGAGAAGAATATTGGAAGATTATCAACCATGTTGTGTGTGGTACCAGTCGATCTTACCTTGCAAGAGAACAGAAGTATCCATACACGAAGAAAATTTCTGCAAGTCAAAATAAACTTTACATGAAAAAAAGACTGTTACGCTTTATATATATTCCCGGTACTACAATGAATGATCATATCACCAACTTTAATAAGTTGGCGACAAATTTGCAGAATATGGACGTGACTTTTAGTGATGGAGATATATTGTTAAGTTCGATGAGTACGAGTGCCTCGAAACTATTCTACTTTATGGGAATGATGAAATCTCTCAAAAAAGTTTGTTCTGCCTTGTACAACTATGGACAAAGAAAGAGAGAAAATAAAAATGTGGAGAAGGAGAAGCATTGGCCGAGAGAGGTCGTTCTCAAAACCAGATGAGAACGAAGAAAGGAAGATCTAAGTCAAGATCCAAATCCAGCAAAGATGAATGCGCCTTTTGCCAAGGAAAGGGGCACCGGAAGAAAGACTGTCCAAAGTTGAAAACAAGGCCAAACCTAACAATGGGAAGATGGTCATGGATTCAAATGTAGCTGATTGTGACGATTCTGATTTCTCTCTAGTTAGAACATAGCCAACCAAACCATTATGGCTGATGGACTCAACTTGTAGCTATCATATGTGTTCCAAATAGGACTGGTTCGTTGATTTTCAAGAAGGAGAACGTGGAGTTATTTACACCACAAATAATAATTCTCTTACCGAATATGGTATTGGTTCAATCCGATTAAAAGATCATGATGGCTTGATCAGAACATTAACAAATGTTCGATTCGTACTGGATTTGAAGAAAATTCTCATTTCTTGAAGAGTCAAATAGGTTTAAAGCTGTTGCAAAAAATGGGATGATGAGAATATGCTCCGGTGCACTAGTGGTAATGAAGGGAATTTGGAGAAACAATAACATGTACCAGTATCACGATAGTACAATTATTGGGACAACGACAATGACATCAGTGATGACAATAAGGCAGAAGCAACCAGGCTATGGCACATGCACTAGGGATATGTTGGAGGAAAATCCTAGAAAATTTTATCAGATCAAGGATTGCTAAAAAGAGTAAAGACTTACAATTTGGAGTTTTATGAGCATTGTGTCAAGGAGAAACATACAAGGTGTTGCGGAAGCCATATCTTAAGATAGCTAATAAATAGTAAATGAGAAAATAATAAAAAGAACACCAGAAATTTACGAGGCTCTGCAAAATTTAATTTTCTGCCTACTTCTTGGACATAATCAACTCAAACATTATTTCACTTCAAAAATACAAGAGAGAATGAAGATTCAAATGCTTTAAAAGATGAGAAGGCACGTGAAAAGTATTGTTAGAAGGGAAATTGCCTCAATAATCTAACATTACATAGAGTGTGATCATGCAATGTAAATGCATGAAAAATGCATCTACCAATTTCTTTCTAAAAAAGAGGCTACTTGTCAAATTTAACAGTAAATATTTATTTATATACACACACACATACTATATTTGAACTCATCGCCTCAAAGTAGTAGTTCCGCATTGATAAATAACTTTTACTTGCTCCATCTTTCTCGTTACCATTTTAATTACTGATAATTATGTTTGTGCAATAACCATAGTATCTTGTCTTTACTTCTACCATAGTATCTTTTCTTCAGCTTTGATACCATAGTGAAATGTGTGATCATCTCATCTAAAAGCTTACGTTGTGAGAGAACACACTTTTATTTACTTAATTATGCTTTCAACATGCTCCCTCACGTGTGGGCTTAATTCTTTATTACGAGCCAAGCACTTGAAAATTCTTTTTTTGTGGGTGACGGTGAGACTCGAACACAGGACCTTTGCCTGCTCTGATACCATGTTGAAGTGTGTGACCATCTCATCTAAAAGCTTACACTATTAGCAAGACACTTTTATTTACTTAATTATATATTCAACATGTCCATCATGATCCTGTCAAAAATAAAGAAGTCAACTGCAATATAAGCATGATGTTCTCATTAAACTGTGAGCTTTGATTTAAGCAGGGGTAATATGGTAGATGCCTTCCGGATGCATATAATGCAGACAAAAGAGCTTGGGACATGTCCTGTCAGGCAGATTGGAGGCTGCTCTTTCTTCTATATGAGAATCAACAATGTATATATTGTGATTGTAGTTAGCAGCAATGCAAATGTCGCATGTGCATTCAAGTTTGTTGTTGAGGTAACCTCACCCTCTAAATAATTATGCTTTGTAAGATATTAGGTACTTGCATAGTTTTTGAAGATTTGATCTCTGGAATTGATGTTTTACTTCTTTTCATATAAGCTTTCAAAATCATTTTGCGTAAATGCAGGGGTACATTTTTGCTATGTGAACATCAGGATGTTTATATTTGATAGCAGCATTTTGTTGGATAAATATCTGGAGTAATTTTTTCCTTGACTACTTGCTTTATTTCTGTAGGCTTGTACTACCTTTCTTTCCACATTCTATTGTAGCAGTAAATAAGAGCTTATAATAGCCTCTAATTGTATTAAAAGAAACCATTTGCATTATTGGGCCGAGGGTCTTCCGGAAATCTCTCTACCTTTACAAGGTAGAGGTAAGATCTGCGTACATACTACCCTCCCCAAACTCCACTTGTGGGACTACACCGGGTATGTTGTTGTTAAACTATTTGCACATTATAAATTTTTCTATTTATATAAATAGAATTAGGCCCATCGTCCCAACTTTCCTGAAATATATACATTTTCAACCAAAGAGTGGCCATACAGTTAATGAAGTGTGTGAAAATTATGAGAAACTAGGTTCAAATCCCAACAGGAACAAAACACACTAGTTGATATCTTCTTATCTGCTTAAGCCAAGTGTAGGTCGGGAGAGTTACCTGGTACCTACAATAGTGAGAAGTAACCGGTATTCTTGAATGATGGTGAGCACAAGCTGGCCCTAATACCACCATTATAAAAAATATCATACATTTTCAACTCTCAAGAGAATCATGCATCTAATTTCATATGAAATAGAGAAGGGGAGCATAATGTTATAAGGGGTCGTTTGGTAGGATGCATAAGAATAATGCTGAATAGGGTGTATTAGTAATGCTGGTATTAGTTATGCTGACATATTTCTTATCTATTGTTTGGTTTGATGTATTAAAGCATTGCACAATTTCTATAAGAATTGTTTGTTTACAAAAATGCCCTCAAAACCAGTCCACCACTCTAACTTTTTAAAAGAAACATATGTTGAAAATGTTTTTATATGAAAAAGTTTTAAAAAAATTATTTGATTTGTTTACCTATATTGTAATATAGAACTAAATATTTATTTATAAAAAAGAAAATATGCTAAAGTATTTATTTATTTACTAGGGAATAATTTTATTTTTCACAATTTGGATTATTTAAACTTGCATTAATATAATAACAAGCATATTTTAATAAAGCATAAATTTTGAAGGACAATTTTGTCTTTAACTAAGCTAATGCATGCATTAAAATCCATTGCATTGCTAATACCATGGTTTTCTATGCATTAGTTATGCATATGATAATACCAAATAGGATGTATAACTAATGCTTGCATAACTAATGCATAGGTTCAAAATGTCTACCAAGCAAGGTATTATTAATACACAAATGCATCCTACCAAATGACCCCTAAGTGTTTTAATAGCCTAAATATGTGTTGTTCTTGTCATTGTTACAACTCTTTCTTTTTTATAAGTGGTATAATGAATGTGCTATAGTTTGTAGGTACTGGAATTGAATTCCGGTGTATTCTAGTTGTCTTTACTCCTTTTGACAACTTTCTCTTTGATTTTCATGTAGGCTGTTGCACTATTCAAATCTTATTTCGGTGGTGCTTTTGATGAAGATGCCATTCGTAATAACTTTGTTTTAATCTATGAGCTTTTGGATGGTAAGCCATCTGGATATTAATTAATTTTTTATATTTTATCTAAAAGTTTGATCAAGGAAAGCCTTTCCGTATTACTTATCACTTATGAGGAAAAGAATCCTCTGTAATAATTGTGATATACATATTTTTTATTTTCTGTTAGCTAATTGCAAGTGATGTTGATTTCTCATGTGGGATTGTTCCCCCCCTTTACCCACTTCGTTATGTTTGAGAGGAAAGGCTGTATTATTACTGGATAGAGTTCTGCTATGAGGATACATGGAAAGCAAATTAAAGGTGAGGCCAATTTGGATACCTAGCCCTCCTCTTCAAGTAAATGCTGGCTACTTGGTGGTTTTTAACACAAATTAAAGGTGAGGATAAGTGGATTACATACACTCTAGCAAGGAGCTATTGTTTTAATGGTTACCATTTGTTTGCTTGAACATGGGGTTTGTATGTTTATACTGCTACAAAGGAGAGATACCGAAGAGAAAGCAGTGGTTTAGGGGGCATGTGTTTGATCGGGTGCTTGACCGTTGGGAGAAAAGAAGAGAAAAGGGAAGAAGAAAATCTACCCAAAGAAGGTCAAAAAGGGTATGTGCTGGAGGACGCCCGGGCAGAGGGTCTTGATATTGTTGGTAGTCGATAGGAGGAGGAGGAAGAAGAAGATGATGAAGAGATGTAAAAACGAAGAACCTTTCCCTACTAAGACAGCATGGAACTAGAACCTTCACAGCAATGCCCCTAAGCCCAGTTGTTACTCCTCTTTTTATAGGGGAGTGACAATTTAGGGTGTGTTTGGTACGAAGGAAAACATTTTCCGGAAAATATTTTTTAATTTTCCCATGTTTGGTTGGATTAAATGTTTTGGAAAATATTCTACTTATCAACTCATTTTCCTCCAATGTTTTTCCAAACTCTTTTTCAACCTTCTCCACCTTATTCCTCATGCCCACCAACCCACCCTCACCCACCCCACCACCAAACCACCCAGCCCCCTTCCCCCGACCACACCCCACCCACCCCAACCTCGCCCACCACCCACCCTAAATAGAACTATTATTAAGAGCACTTTCTTTTCATGTTATAGATAGAGTACTTTTTTTTATTTCAACAAAATGAGTATATTCTTTTCATGTAGTAAAAGTAAATTTTTTCATTTCAACAAAATGAGTACTTTTTTTTCATGATGTAGAAAAAGTAGTTTCTTTCATTTTAACAAAACGAGTACTTTCTTTTTATGATGTACAAAAAGTAGTTTCTTTCATTTCAACAAACTAAGTTTTTCCAACAAAGCGAAATTCTTTTATTTCAACAAACTAAGTATTTTCTTTTCCTGAAATTGAAAGACTATTTTTTTTTTCCAACAAAGCGAATTTCTTTTATTTCAACAAACTAAGTATTTTCTTTTCCTGAAATTGAAAGACTATTTTTTTTCCAACAAAATGAGTGCCTTCTTTTCATGATGTCGAAAAAGTATTTTCTTTCATTTCAACAAAAAGAGTACTTTCTTTTCGTGTTGTAGTAAAAGTTGTCTTTCATTTCAACAAACTAAGTATTTTCTTTCCTGATGTAGCAAACTGAGTATTTTCTTTTCATAATGTAGAAAAAGTATTTTCTTTCCTTCAACAAAATGAGTAATTTCCTTTCATGTTGTAGAAAGATACTTTCTTTTTCAACAAAATAAAGTACTTTCGTTTAGTTATCAAGCTCAAATTTTAACGTTGTTCTTGTGTGAAAAAATAAAGTAGCACATTAGTTCCTTGGGTTTGTGCGAATTTTAAAAAGAATAATTAAATTCTTGAAGAAAATAGAGTTCGGGAAAGGGGGGGGGGGGACAGGAAACATGGAGATTTTGGGAAAGATGGGTTAAGGAGAGTAGCATAAAAAATTATTATCCTAAAAATAGGTTATACTCTCTAATCAAACACTAGAAAATATTTCCGGAAATTTTTTTCCTCTCACCATTCAAACAAAGGAAAATAAGTGATAAAACCACTCATTTTCCGGGAAAACATTTTCTAGGAAAACATTTTCCTTCATACCAAACACACCCTTAGTCTTTTGCCTCAAATCTGGCAGGCAGATTGCAATCCCAACTCAGATGACAATGCACAAATCTGGATCTTTATAAGAAGAAAACAAATTCAGATAGAATTATCCAATTTGGTCTAATTTCGAATGGTACCCAAGGGCGGATTAATTCTGTCTTTGCCTAACCAGAGGCTAATCTGGTATAAGAAATGAGCCCTTACCATTCTTATTTGTTCCACTCATGCACATCTTAAGACTTCTTTTATCTGTTCTTTGTTTATTTGGAGTCTGACAACAAATGCCAACCGTCTATGGAAAGCTAATTACTTATATCTGCATAAATCTGATAATCATTTGTCATAAGCCACAAAGTTTAATGTTCAGATACTTTCATATACCTATCTAATGTGTTTATAAATTGATTTTCCTTAATTTGTATATATTACAGAGATAATGGACTTTGGTTACCCTCAAAATCTTTCACCTGAAATCTTGAAGCTCTATATTACTCAGGAAGGGGTTCGCTCACCCTTTTCATCTAAGGTTAGTTGTCTTTCTACTTGCTGTCGTAGCATCAGTATAACAGTTTAGAGTATTTTATCTCTTTGATTTTGCTAAAAAAAAAATACATTGATGAGATACCCCCCAACACAACAAAAAAAGGGGTACATAAGAGAGTGATATAGCAAAGAGAAATATTTATTATTATACGGATAACGCTATTGATTTCTTCTTCTCATGCACAAAACACAGCAGCCTTTAGATAAGCCAGTTCCAAATGCAACATTACAAGTCACGGGTGCTGTTGGTTGGCGCAGGGAGGGTCTTGTTTATAAGAAGAATGAGGTTGTTTTCTCTGTTTGCTTCTTGAGTATTTTCTTTTGTTCTCTTGTCTGCTCGATTTCTGAAATTAATTAGGTTTATATGTTTGACAGGTGTTTCTGGATATCGTGGAAAGTGTTAATCTGCTTATGTCTTCAAAAGGTATAAAGGTCTTGTGTGTCTTGTTGGATGATTTTTTGTTTTCAGTTTTACACTAACATGACAATTATAGGTAGTGTGCTCCGTTGTGATGTAACTGGGAAAGTTCTCATGAAATGCTTCCTTTCTGGAATGCCTGATTTGAAGTTGGGGCTAAATGATAAAATTGGCCTTGAGAAAGAGTCACAGCTTAAATCCCGTCCAACTAAGAGGTAGCTTCTGAATACTTGTGTCTCACTCACAGAAATTATGTCTGCGGAATTTGCTTCTTGAGCTACTTGTTTCAGTAGGGTTCACTTAAGTAGTTTTCAAATTAGGTTACTGTGTACACTTTCCATTGGTTTTGTGAAGAAAGTTGAAGATTTTAATTCGTCAGAAACTAGATTTCCTCAAAAAGGAAATAACAAATTGACGTATTTTTTTCTCATTGAATCTAATTGGAACATCAATATTATGCTCAATAAGGAAACAGGGATGGGTTGTTCAAGAGAATTAAAATGAATTTTCTGGATGTGGAAGGTTCATGAAACTTTCCCACTGACGCTAGTTTTTTTTTGGGCTAAAGGTTAAGATTTTATTAATTAATTACCAAGAAGTACATATAAGAGTACGTCAGAAGAGAGGTCTTCCTTCGATATATTGAGGAATTCAACCGATCCAACAAAGAGGCTATGTTAGATACAACATTCTTCTTACACCAATAAAGACTCTTGGAACATCTAGATTTTACATGTGCAATGTCATCGATCTTATTATTACAAAATCTATTTTTCGTTTCTAGCCAAGTATTCCAGAAAATGCAAGTAGCTGCATTCCGATAGTGCTTGCTTCCCCAAGCAAATGGCTGTGCATACCAGCTGCATAAAGTAAGTTTTATACTTCCTGAAGAAGCCCATTGGACGCCAGAAATGCTCAGGAACACCGACCAAATTTTCCTGGTAAAACTGCAGTGGAGAAGTAGATGATTCATTGATTCATTAGCCTCTTCATCTAGAAAGCATCTATTGCACAGATTACATCATTAAAACAAAGCATCTATTGCACATAGGGAGACCCCTTTTCTGTAGATTATCCTAGGTTAAACAAGCTTCATGAGTGACTTCCAGATTATTTTCCCATGCATCATGAGTGACTTCCAAATTATCTTCCATGGCCAACAAGTTCATGGATTCTAGCCATTTTTCTTCAACGGGCTTTATGACATGCCTTGACAGTAAATTTGCCATCTTACTTAACCTTCCACAACAAAGAATCACCGCCTGATCATCAAGAGAAACAGGTTCCAGCTTTTGAATTAAGTCATTTAAGCAATCAAACTCCTAGTCATACAAGTTCCTTCCTAAATGAATGTTGCATCCCCCTATGGAATAGCAATCATCCATAGAAATGATTGCATAAAGATCTGGAAATTTCTCCACTAGAGGAGTGTCGTCCAGCCACCTATCTGACCCTGTTTAACATTGCGTCTGATGATAAATGTTAATTGTGAGACCAAAAGACGGATCTTTAGGTGATGTATACATTATGTGGCCTATACTGGATGTTATGGGATGATCTGGAATATCTAAAGAAAAATCATACATGCTTCTTATACCATTAATGAAATGTAAAGTTTTAATATATTTATTTCACCATGCCTAAGGTACAAAACATACAGATGGTAATAGTAATTGCCTAAGAAGTTGGCCAGGGACCATAAATAAGATTTACCTGATGACATAATCTGAAAGTAACAGAACATCGGTTTCTAGTGCTTCCAAGCATGTTTTCGTACTTTCAAAATGTTTATCTTCGATGTGCCATATCAGTTACCTCTGTAACTAAAACAGTAAAATATGCCCTTAAATGTTGGACAAAAGAGCACAACGTAGTACTTCAGTTCTTCCATTTTCTGCAGAGTTCAAGGCTTACTTTCTAGTCTCTTCAAACATGTTAGTATGTAGCTTTCTCAGTTTGGCCTTCATGTTAGTTTCAGCCGCTATATGGTACCATTTTGTGTTGCTTACCAGCATGATGCATTACTCTGCTTCTCTGTGCAGTGGAAAAAGTATTGAGCTCGATGATGTTACTTTCCACCAATGTGTAAATTTGACAAGATTCAATTCAGAAAAGACTGTCAGCTTCGTACCACCAGATGGTGAATTTGAACTGATGAAGTAAGTTCATACTTATTTCTGTACATGGTTGTTTTTAGGCTCTGTTTTTATTATCTTCTCAAGATGGAAGGCGGAGTCTGTGGCTCTTCATTTATCCTTGTAGAACAATGCTAAATATCCTTGGATATTTTGCTGATGTCACAGTGAGTGATGATTTACCTTTAACATCTTAATATCAAGTTTGAGTAAGCATTAGAAATTATCGACTTTTGAGTATTTGTCCTTTGAATTTTTATGCAATAGCGGGGTTGGAAGTTTACTACAATCAGGTGGAATCACAGAGTATTCTGATCATGCTTCCGAGATATCGAGTTTCTGCTTCCTCGTTCCATCTGCGCATTCTATTTCCCTTCTCCAGACATCTCGATCTTTATTTTAATTCTACCAAAGATGATCATTTGTACACCATTATTCACAAGTTTTTACAATTTTAAATCTAAACTACGTTGTGCTCTTTTGTCCGTGAAATACTTTACATAAAGAATTGAACATAACCATTACCAAATTAATAGGAAAGCAAAACTAATATGTACATATAATATTTAATTGCCCCTGTAATCGGTTTTCTAAATTTTCGTAAATTGGAATTTGTACATCTTATTCTATATAAAGATAATTGTGATGCTTCCTATTTTGTTGAACAGAATGTCCCAATAAATCAAAAGTATCTAGTTTCACCTCCTTTTATTGATGAAATTTTTATATGTTTCCACTTATAAGTGATAATGTGTATGTTCCACACTCTAAAGGAAATTTAATAGTTTATATATTGAAAGCTTGAATAGTCTTAAGGTTACTCCGCCTGAAACTATTGAACGAATTCGGAAATCTAAATTTTCTAGTGTCATCTGTAATGTAATGGAGCAAGTCCTAATGTTTGTGAAATATATATATGTGTGTGTGTGTTTCATTGCTCGGATGTGTTGAAGTTTTGTAGCCCAAATATTGGCCACTTGGTTTAATAAAAATGGCAGTTAATTTTATACACATATACAGGCATACCTTTCCATGCGAGTGCCTGGATATGTAATTTTACAAATTCTTTTTTTTTTCTCCACAGGTACCGGATTACTGAAGGAGTAAATCTTCCTTTCCGTGTATTGCCAACAATCAAGGAATTAGGTCGTACACGAATGGAAGTGAATGTTAAGGTTTGTCGCTCTTGTTTCAATATAGAATGGAATTCAATTTGAAACATTGTGTCATGTTGATATTATTTATAATTTGCTAATAGGATTTATGTTTTTTCAGGTTAAGAGTGTGTTTGGTGCGAAAATGTTTGCTCTTGGAGTTGTCATTAAAATTCCGGTGCCAAAGCAAACTGCAAAAGCAAGCTTCCAGGTGACATCAGGGAGAGCAAAGTACAATCCATCCATTGACAGTTTGGTCTGGAAGTGAGTACGCTAGTGATTTTATCTTGTTTGGCATAATCCTAAAGCTCTATTGGACATTATTCTTAAAGACAATGATACACTTTATGCATTAGGACCTCAGCTGCATGTGAATTGAACTTCTAATATCTACTCATTGGCTTAGCAAATCCTTATATATTATTTGGATTTGATTTAGTAATTAAGTATTTGATTGAAATGCAGCCTTGCTTGATTGGGATTTGATGATACCCTGCCTCTTTATCAGTTACAAAAAATTAAAACGTAGAATAAATGGAGGGTATATTGAAGTGCCTTATGGCCCTTATATCCATAATCCAATGTCAGGATAAGACATCTGCTTGCTTTCTACCATATACAACAATAACGTACCCAGTGTAATCTCACAAGTGGAGTCTGTGGAGGGTAGTGTGTACGCAGACCTTACCCCTACCTTGTGCAGGTAGAGAGGCTGTTTCATATAGACCCTCGTCTCGGCATTATAAATGAGGGACGACTCCTTTTACCATACATCAGATGTTATAGATGGACACCTGCTTGCTTAAATGCTTGAATGAGTGGACTAAATTTTAGCACTTCCTTCGGTTCCTATAGATGATCTATAGATGCCTTAGCCTTAACTTTTACTAATTGAGCTGGTGCTTACGTAGTCGCAGCCAATTTCACTATCTGAATCGTACTCAACAGCCAGCAGATTTGTAATCCCATCAGTAAATCTCTCATAGACCAAGGCAGAGATTCGGACTCAGCTATCATGTGGTCCATTATCAAGATGATGTATAAAATGCAATTTTTAAAATCTCTTTCATCCCTTCACTTGCGAGCCCTTTCTTTTCTCTATTTTTTTTTTACTATGACATTTGCTGTCATTAGTCAATGAACAAAGATATTTTCTGTCCAATTTTATAAATGTTTTTCTCAAAAAATCTGTTGAAATTTTTTCACCATATTGTTGTTACAAGAGGGGTTGCCCTGATGGTAAGCAACCTCCACTTCCAACCAAGAGGTTGTGAGTTCGAGTCTCCCCAAGAGCAAGGTGGGAAGTTCTTGGAGGGAAGGATGCCGGGGGTCTATTTGGAAACAGCTTCTCTAACCCAAGGTAGGGGTAAGGTCTGCATATACACTACCCTCCCCAACACCCCACTAAGTGGGATTATACTGGGTTGTTGTTGTTGTTGTTGTTGTTGTTGTTGTTGTTGTTGTTGTTGTTGTATTCTTGTTACTAAACTGACAGCGTTATAAAAGAGAAGAATGCGTGCTTCAGAGTGATCCATTTTGTTCAAACTGGAGACAATTGAAATCTTTTGTCCGTGGATGGAAATGTTTAGCTTAGAGTGTGCCGTGCAGTATGTCGTGCAGTTATGTGTTATTTATGTCTGCAAGTGCATGATTGCTCGCTCGAAGATTCTTTCCTTTCAACAAGTAGAATTGCATACACTTCATCTAAGCAAATTTATTTATGCTTGAAAGTAAAAAAACAGATTTTCTCTACCTTGTGTCTTCTAAACGGAATATTGTCCCTAGTTCTTCAAGGTATCATAATCCAGTAAAAGGTGGATTGTTGATCAGTTCTTGCGTTTATATAGTAGCGAGTAGCTTAATTGCTCATTTTGTGTGACAAATTTGTTTTTCTTTTTCCTTTTCCCTTTCAGTTTCTCCCTTTTATCGTTTGTATTGTAATGTATACCTAATTTCAGTTTCTCGATCGTACAATGGCAGAGATATGGAGTACATGCAAATGTTCTCTTCCATTTTGCCACTGATCCAAGATATTATTGTGAACACTATTTACTTGTGCGTTGACTGTTTTATGTATTCTTTAAAAGGATACCAACTATACTTTCTACCTTCATCTGCAATAAATTTAGTTTCTAGTGGATCGAATCTTCAATATGGGTTTCTTGTTGCAGGATCAGAAAATTTCCTGGTCAAACTGAGTCAACATTGAGTGCTGAAGTGGAATTGATTTCAACAATAGCAGAGAAGAAGTCCTGGACTAGGCCACCAATTCAGATGGAATTCCAGGTGCCTGATGTTTTCTTTATGGTGGGGGGTTGGGGGGGGGATTCACTTGGTTGATGATGGGATGTATTCCTCGCATCAATGGTTGTCGTTTTTGGAGAGCAGGGGGCCTGAAAGTATAAGAATTTTGGAATTAGATGCAAATGGCCTTGCCTAATGCTTTAAAAACATTTTCATAGAACAATTAAGAGTATAAGACTGCTATTAAATGTTGTACATTATCATAGTCACTATAATTGCTACTGGATACTTTCTTGTGACAAAAGTTGGAGGATTTTGGGTATCTAGCCTTGTGGAAATGTTATACTAGCCAAGCTTACTGGCTGATTGGAGGAGAGTACCTTCACTTGGTAAGAAGGGAAGGGAAAATAAATGAAGGAAATGGTGAGCTAATTTCATTTTATTTCTTTGTTTGGATTGAAAAGATAGTGGGAGGGAAGAAAAATGTAGAAGCTTTTCGTCTCATTAACCAAGTTGGACAAAGAGAAATTTGACATTGTTCTACATTTAATTTTCTTCTAGTTGCTCTTTGCTAGAAAGATAAATGTTGTACCTTACTTTTTCTTTCCGTTTTTTTCATCTTCCAATCGAGGGTGAGTAAATTATTACGAATAGAAGTGGTAGTGCAGTTTGATTCATTATTAAGAGGTAGCTTTATGGGCACTCATGTCTTTTCTGACCAAAATCAGCATAACAATAAGAAAATGTAGCCCTCAGGGCCTAGCTCAAGTGGCAAAGGGTGGTGGATTTGTGTCTTAGGTCACAGGTTCAAGCCTCCACACCATGCAAAGCAAAGCCTGGTATTTAAGTGGAGAAGGGTAGAGGGGCGGGCCCATTATCCACCGAGTTTCGAAGGCTGCGGTTGGTCCAAAGGATCGGCCCCAGACGGATTTCTCAGTTATCAAAAAAAATAAATAAGAAAATGTAGGTTTGTATAGCAGGATCTGATTCACAGTCAGTTGTGGCACTGATTAGGATTATTTAACCTCTGAAATTTGTTGGGTTTCTATATTTCTGCCATGGTTAAACTATTGGTTGCAGATGAATGACTCATTCCTTATTCATTGCAGGTTCCCATGTTTACAGCGTCTGGATTGCGAGTACGTTTCCTCAAGGTATGCTTGCCAAACTTGCAATTAACTTGGGATTTTTTTTGGGTTGAGATGCCGCTTCACCTGGTGACTGTCTGCAGGTATGGGAAAAGAGTGGTTACAACACAGTTGAATGGGTTCGCTATATCACAAAAGCTGGCTCTTACGAGATTAGGTGCTGAATAAAATAGGTAAGCTGATCTAGTTTATCGGATCAGAATTATGGAAGTCCAAGGCATAGTGGCACCGTTTTGCTATGCTGGAAATGCAACTTATGCATCTATTATGAGGGCTTTTAAACACGGTTTGTCTATAGTATATTTGGTGTTTGAAATTTATTATTTTGTTGTACAGGTTAGTACTTTACGAGGACTAAGAAAAGGTTTCGTTTCCATTCTATTTGTATATTTGACATATGCTCCCTTAAGAAAATATTTCTTTTCCTCTTTTGATCAATGGAGCGATGAAAACCATAGGAGATGAGTAAAAATATAAAAATACTAGGTAATTTCTTGATGTGCCTAAAACTTGGCGGGCAGAGTTGTCTAGTACCTATGATGGTGGAAGATAGTAGTTACTCAACATTCAAGTGCGTGCAAGCGGGACTGAACATCATAGTTATAAAGAAAGTACCTTTTTCTTCTGTACGGAAAAGATGAATTGCTTGAATGGATTTGAATCTGGTGTTTGTTACCTGGTATTCACCACAATTTCGTTCAAACAATTCAAATTCAATGGTTTTTGGCGTCAATGAGATACGGGATGATTGATGGGAGTATATTTACTTGTAGAAAGCATGACCTACACATTCTGTATATATAAAAGCAATACGCTAGTCACTCAAGAAAAAAAAAAGAATAGGAAAGTAAAGATCTTATTACGGGTCACCCATATGATTCTGAGTTTTTGACTATTAGAAAATCCTCATGTTCTAAATTTTGGTTAACCCACGTCATTTTCCTTCTTCCTACGTCATCTTACCAACTTGACTCGACTAATAAACTTCTGAAAGAAAAAGAATCAAAGAAAAATCCCTCAAATGTCAAAGGATTGTATACTAGAATCAACTTTAGTGCCTGTGTTTAGTTCAACAACTACTCAAGTTATCCGCGCTTTGCTCGGGCAGTAAAAAAAAAGCAATAGATTATTGTATGATCTTGTTATAAACTTAACTGAGATTGAAGATATACGATTTTCATATACTGACTCATAATATTTTCCCCAGTTAACTCCAAAACTCACAATACCATCAATTTCAAAATTTATTTGCGCATTTCACTCACTGCCAGATAGATTAAAAATCACTTACCAAAATACACTAAAAGAAAAATAATCAAAACTCATTGTCACAATCCTGAAAATATTATCATCTAATCTACATCTTAACATAAAAGACTAAACATGCGAAGATAAACCAATATTGTAAAGCATAACCTCAATTTCTTCAAGAGGAGAAGCTTTATGCTCAAAAGGCGTGGTAATAGAAGTACATCCCTTCTTAAACCAAATTGTTGCTTTCAAATTTCAGTGGCTTCCTCCCTCTTAACTTTTCACGAAAATATTATTAATTCTCATTGGCACAAACTCTTTTTGTGCTCATCAGTATTTTTACTATATGTAAAGTTTAGAGATGAACTCAAAACATATAATTCAATAGATAGCAGAATGCATAATTATTCTAAATGAAGCAGACTTTCTATAAACAATAAAAAGTACATATTGCTTTGGAATAAAAAGTGTATTTTGCTAAGTGGTTTTCAGTGTATTCTGCTGAACGATCTCAAGGAAGTCTTAAACTCATTTGAACTTCTCTTCCTTGGTTTAGGGGAGAAATTCAAAAATAGCCAGATTTATAACTGGTCGTTCAAAAATAGCTCAGTTTCAAAAGTAATCGAAATTTAGTCACTTTTCATGTAAAGATAAATTTGAGCGAAAATACTGTTTAAAACCCGGAAAATACGCCAATATATTATACTGGAGTTCCAACATAAGTATGCTTGAACTCTAACATATTATGTTGGAGTTCCATGATAAGTATGCTGGAACTCCAGCATAATATGATGAAGTTCCACCATAAGTACACTAGAACTCCAGCATAATATACTGAAGTTCCAACAAGTATAATTGTCCAGTATAATATACTGGAGTTTGGAGCACCGGTGCTCCAGTCTCCAGTATATTATACTGGAGTCAGCAAAGTATACCGATCCAGCATAATATGCTGGAGTTCATACACAGGTGCACCGAACTCCAGTATATTATGCTGGACCGATCTCTGTTGCAGCAAAATAATAGCTATTTTTCATTGACTACGTAAACGCTGACTATTTTTGAATGACCAGTCCGAAAATTGACTATACCGTGCTATTTTTACTTGGTTTAGGGGATGCAGAAGAGGGATAAATTCAGTTCTTCTGCCAACACTACAAAAATTAGGAGAAGAATGGCATCAACTAAAGTTTGAACCAGGGATGAATAAGAAAGATTCAATAATTTATTACTTTTATCCTATGTGAGCCTTGTAAAGAGTTCTCATCGAAACCAAATCTGCTACTGGATGGGCGTCCTAGTAACTATTCTCATCTCTATTCCTCTGTGGTTTATCCATGTCTTTTCCTAGCTTAGAAAACATATTCTGCAACAAAAATAGCATGTGAAAGCAAGAGCTAGAAGTTATATCTAATAATATATTTAGTTGGACATGTTTCAGCCACATCTACACATACAGTGGGATTAAGGTTGTTTACCCCAAAATTAGACAATAATTAAATTTATACGCGGTCTAAAAGAGACGTGGTTTAATTCAACACAAATAATTAAGAATAACAAATAAATGAATTGAAGACAAAATAAATGATCAGACCAATCTCAATGTTATGACCAAGATTGGTCTTAAATTTGAATAGTGAGCTCGTCCTCAATTGGACCCTCGGTTCAAGCCCAACCGCAAATAAAGAAAGAACCAGTGAGTAATGCCTTTTACAGTAGCTAGAAGACGAAAGCAAACTTTTATTGCCTTGGATTGCGTGTTACCATATGTTGGGCTAAAGAAATTTTTTTCCTTTATATAGTAGGAGAATTTGAACCCTAATACAAGTCTAAAAAAGTAAAAATTTGGTTTTCCGATAATTGTTGATTCATGATTGATACCGACGGGATTCATGCCATAAAATCCAGTCGAGGGAAAATATTACGGTCCCTTATCCGTCATGCGTAACCGCCTACCTCGTCTCCCAAGGTACATGAGCCATACTTGATTCGGGGTACATTATTTTGCCGTGTTCGATACTTGGTACATCGTCTGTTCTTCCTGGGTCTCGGCATGAGGAGTTCCTGGCCTTGATTATAATTGCGTCGATCCGTGCTTCCCCTTCGTTCTTTATCGAGGAATCGGGGAAGACATTGTCCCCGATTTTACTCGTACACAGATAGTCTCCCCGTTTTGCGGGTCGATGGATTAACACCGGTTTCTTCCTTCGTACGTTACAACTGGGTTGACGGGTCAACGAAATATCCCACCAGTTGCGTCGTTCAGACTTTGGATACGTGTCGACCACCGATTGACTATCCTCGAACGTGAAACATCACACACTATTACTCTTTCCTTCTATAAAAACTCCGAGCCCTTTTACACTTTTTCACTTTTCGATTTTAGAGCTGTTTGATTTACCCTCGAATTCTCCACTTAGCTCTAAACTCTTCAAATCTTCATATGTTGCTTTCTAAATCTTCATATCTTCATCTTCAAATCTTCATCCCCAACTTCAAACCTTCATATTTTTCTTCAAATCTTCATATTTTTCAGAATCCAATGGCAAAAACTTCCAAATCCGTGCCTCAACAAACAACCCCTTCGACTTCTAACCCGACCACAAATGTCGAGGCGTCTGTTCCTGAGGTGGTCCCTGAGCCTCCTTTGAAGAGTTTAGTTCCTAGGAGTTCTTCCATCAAAAACAACTTTAAAATCGAGAGGGCCTCCAGTAAGCAAGACCGAGGAGAGGGGTGTGGAGGTATATATCCTCCATCACAGAAGATATACTCTGCACATTCCGGGCGGACTGAAAATGGAAGGGCGAGGATGTGGTCGTTCTCGGGTCCAATGAGGACATTACTACCCACGTGGAGGGGTATTTAAGTTTTTAAACTTATCCCTTCATGCTCGCCCCAGTGGAGCCTATAATCCTCGGCTTCTATAAAAGGTACGAGGTCTGCCTTGGGTAGATTCATCCGTCATTTTGGAGGATCGTAATCCTCCTCCGCCACTTCGTATACAACACAGAAACACCTCAGTTCACCCTCGACTACCTGCTTTATCTTTATAGTCCCCGAATCGTCCGATGTCAGATAATTAAGCTGGTTCATCGAGCAACTAAAGCTTCATTCTTGAGTATCAATAAAGATCAAGGTCGAGGCTGGCAGGGGAGGATCGTTCGAGTGAGAACCGAAGATCTCATTCCCTCCGAATTTCTATCGTTTCCTGAAAAGTGGAACTCATCTCGTAAGTCTTCTCCTTCTCGGGTGCTTGCTATTTCCTTTCGTTCTTTTTCTAATTGCATGCATCTACCGTCGTGCAGTGGTCGCCCAAGTCCCCAATGCAGTCCCCCGCTTCAAGGAGTGGATCGAGGGGATTTACAAACAAATGTCTTGCTTTGAGCGCAAATGGCGCAAGCTCTCGAGGGGCAAGTGGGAGGCTCGTTCCCACAGTAAGTCTTTTGCTCGAATAATTACATTTACATACTTAACTTTTATATTTTCTAAGACTTTTTCCCTTTCATAGGCTTGTCCAAGACCATCGATCTTCGACCATTGAATGGGGACGAGGCCCGTCCTCACTTGCGGAACCTTCTACTTTAGGATCGCCCGGAGCTGTTGCACAGGAGGAGAAAAATAGAAAAGGGAAATCCTCTGGCTCCCCGGAAGCCGAGTTGAAGAAGAAAAGGGTTGCTATATGGATCCGGAGAAGCAACAAAAAGAGAACCAAAGCCAGGGTACCAAGCCCGATTCCTCTTCGGCTCAGGGATTTCCCTGAGGATGGCGACCTTAAGTTTATTGCTCATGAGTCGACCATCGACGAGGGAGTGCGGGCAACGACCGAGAAAGATGGCCGAGGGGTCGATTCCCCTCTAGCTTGGGAACCAAAAGAAGGATCAGAGGCCATAGCCTCCCGAGAAGCCGCTTCGGCCCCGAAAGAAGTAGCCGGTGTCACTGACATCACATAGATGCCATCCCACATATAGTCCATGTTTGAAGAGGCTCGGGCTGATAAGAGAAATCAAGTGAGATGGCGCTGAGCCCGGATGATGCCCTCAACATGTTCTTCAATGGCATAGACATGAGCGCACTGGAGGACTACTTCGGTTTTGGTCACCTGTCGTCCCAAAAAAGGATGGGCCATCGGAAGCGGGCGAGCCGAACTCGAGCCCTAAGCTAGTGAGGCAGTTCCCTGCCCCGAATGTGGATCCCGACCATAAGAGAGCAATTATTCTTACTATCCCGGTGGATACTCGGGCGCTATCCACTCGGTGGGTGTGTCCAGCTACCTTTATTGCTTGTTAATCGAGGAGAACCAGCCAAAGATGAATGGAGTAGGTACATAGAGCCTCTTTAACGAGGCGTAATAGGCACTGAACTTAGTTTTAACGACCTTCTTGTTTTTCATGCTTCAGTACTTTATTATGAAAACTTTCTTTGGTTCCCTTTGAAAATAAGCCAGATCGAGTTCTAGCTCAAAGAGCAAGTTCGGAAGAAGGACATGTACAGGGCTCTCAGTGAACAACAAGACGAGGCTCTAAGGACCTCCTAATTCTCCGACCCGAGCTGGAAAAGGCACAGAAAGAGGCCTCGTTTGTGAAATGGGAGCATGCTGAACTGGTTAAGAAGGTAAAGATCTTTAAGTCTAAAAACGAGAAGCTACTCATGGTGACTAACAATGCAACTTCGCAAGTCCAAGAGAAGATAGACCTAATCAACCAGATTCGGGCTGAGATGGACGAGGTCAAGACCACGATCGAGGTAATGAAAGGCAGAATGGACATGCTGGCTTCAGAAAAGGAGGCCACAAAAGAGGAGCTAGCATCGGTCAAGGACTAACTCCGGGTAGCAAAAGATAAAGAGGACAAGTGGTCTTGGCTAAACGAAGATCTCCGGTCACAACTAGCTTCAGTCTCCTCAGAACGAGATGCCCTAGGCCAGGAATATACTGCGTTGAATTCAAAATTAAAAGGGATCTCGGTTGATTCCTCCGAGGTTGAAGAAATGTTGGCTCAGTATAAAGCCGATGTGGAGGTGGGCGAGGCCCGCTTAACGATGAAGACCGAGTACATAAAGTGTCTATCCTTGAGGGATCCCCTAAGGAGATTCACACCCGAGGTTTTGACCTGTCGACCGAGATAAAAAAAGCTAGGAGGCTCAAAGCCGAGGCAAAGGAACTCTATGAGCCTGAAGGTCTCGAAGGCTCCGATGGTTCTGAAGGTTTGGGTGCTGAGTCGAGCCCCGGTGAAGATTAGGCATATGTGCCTTAGTTATTTTTTTATCGTGCCTTTGTAAATATTTTTTGAAATGTATAAAATTTTTCCTTTGGCAATACCATGGTTTTACTTTTCAACATCTATTTGTTTTTTGTTTGTGTATCGTTCTTAATGCCTTAGCATAGAATTAAATGTAATATGGGACATCCATTCTTCTGAGGCCCAAATGGAGACCAATTTTGATGGCAACTCCGGATTACTCGTCGCTTCAAGATTTTGATAAAGTCGAAGGCCTTCTAAGATGCTTAAGTGTTTAGTCATATATGATCATGTTTTTGCCGAGGGTAACCTTTTATTAGGTTTTAATTATATGTAAAGACCTTACTTTATGAGTACGGACTTCGTACGTCTTTGAGCCGTTTTAGGGTGGCCGTAGCCTATCGTATTCAGGCACCGCCTAGTAGGCCAGGTGCCTCCGGGATTCGATGACCCGGGCCATTCGATTTTTTATTGAACGACAGTCCCCGAGTTGGGGTAGCCCGTGGGCTTTAGGTTCTAGGATCTGTTGCTAAGCATCGATGAAGGGAAATGCATAATGCGTAATAATGAAGTATGAGGGAATAAAATTTTCCTTTCATTGTTTTATATGTAAGGTACATAATCGGAGGCGTATAAGCCTTGTACCGTGGCTAAAGTGGGCTACATGGGTACAGTTTGTATGACCATTTGACCCTTCCAACAAATCCTAATCACCAAGCCTTTTATTTTGACATATAAAATTTTCCCTTTCTAAGGATCTTAACCAAGGGGTAATGACCCCCAGTATCTGAGGCCGAACTTGTGAGGGCTCGGATACTTTTGGCTCGGTTCAAGCAATCAATGATTTTGGTTCAAGGTTGGTCTTCAAAACTAAGGTAGAACATTTTACTGTTGCCTTGTTAGAAACCTTGCCGAAAAATCCACTTCGGGACAAAATCGATTCAATGGAAAAAAGTAAAACATATGCTTTCAGACTTAATACTCACATTCGCTCCTAGCCGAGTACCTGCATACGTTAGTCCGTAATGTAACTAAAATAAAAAGGGAGTTAAGTTCATACCTTAGTAGTAGTACCACTTTAAGTGTGCCACATTCCAGTTGTTCGGAAGTTGTACACCATTTCCCGATTCGAGTTTATACGAGCCTTTGCCGGTTATTCTGATGACTCTATATGGTCCTTTCCAATTTGGGCCCAGTTTCCCTTTGTTTAGGTTCCTGGTATGTGGTGTTACCTTTCTCAGTACTAAGTCCCCGATTTGAAAATATTGGAGGTTGGCTCTTCAATTGTAATACCTGCCTACTCATGGCTTCTGGGCGGCCAACCGGATCAGGGCGGCTTCCCGCCTTTCGTCCAATAATTCCAGGCTCATGGTCATAGCCTCGCCTTTTGACTCTTCTGTAGCATACTGGAACCTGAGGCTCGGTTCCCCTACCTCGACTGGTATTAAGGCTTCCGCTTCAAAGACCAGAGAGAACGGGGTCGTCCCGGCACTTGACTTTGAAGTCGTACGGCATGCCGACAAGACTTTGGGCAAGATTTTCTTCCACTTTCCTTTCGAACATGTTAGCCTCTTTTCAGGTTTTGGAGTATAAGTTTGTTCTTCGATTCCGCTTGACCATTCCCAATAGGGTGGTAAGGTGTTGATAATATCTTCTTGATTTTGTGATCTTCGAAAAACTTACTTACCTTGCTGCCAACGAATTGTTTTCTGTCATTGCAAACGATCTCGGTCGGTATCCTAAATCAACATATTATGTGTTCCCAGATGAAGTCAATGACTTTTTTTCTCGGACCTTCTCGAACGCCTAAGCCTCGACCCATTTGAAAAAAAATCGGTCATGAATAATATGAATTGGACTTTACCGGGTGCCCATGGTAGGGAACCAACTCTGTCCATTCCCCACTTTATAAATGGACATGGTGATAGGACCGGGTGAAGCATCTCTCCCGGTTGATGAATCATCAGGCCATGTCTTTGTCACCCGTTGCATTTTCGCATGAAGTCTTTCACATCTTTCTCCATTTCGTTCCAGTAGTAGTTGGCTCTGATTAACTTCCGAACTTAGGATTCTAATCCCGAGTGGTTCCTGCAAGTGCCCTCGTAGACTTCTCTCATGGCGTATTCGGTCTCTTCCAAACCTAAGCATCTAGCCAGTGGACCGAATAAGGATCTTCTGAATAATGCCCCATCAACTAAGCTAAATCTAGCAGCTTTGGTGTGTAGGGCTCTCGATTCCTTGGGATCCAATGGCAATTTTTCTGTCTTCAGGTAGTCTATGTATTTGTTTCTCCAAACTTGTCGAGGTTACTTCGACGTGACCTTCTTCTAGTACCGAGTTCATCAGTTGCACTACTACCCCTAAACAGAATTCATCGGAGTCGACGGACGACCCCAAGTTGGCCAGTGCATCGGCCTCACTGTTTTGATCTCGAGGTACATACTACAGAGTGCATTCCTTGAATTGGTGCAGGGTTACCTACAATTTGTCCAAGTATCTCCGCATCCATTCTTCTTTTACTTCAAACATTTCGTTGACTTAATTTACGACGAGGAGGGAGTCGTATTTGGCTTCGATCACTTCGACCCCGAGGCTCTTAGCCAGTTCTAAACCTGCAATCATACTTCATACCTGACTTCATTATTAGCCAATTTATAGGTCTAATAAATTGTCTAATTAGGCTTCCCGCAGGTGGTTTTAACACGATACCAAGCCTGGACCCATTCGTGTTGAAGGCACCGCCCGTGAATAGGGACCAGATTCCTGAATTAGCCTATGAGGTGAGTAGTAATTCTTTTTCGATTTCGGGTATTAAGGCCAGCGTAAAGTCGGCCACGAAGTCTGCCAAAATTTGAGATTTTATGGCAGTTCAGGTTCAGTACTCGATATTGTACCCATTAATTTCAACGGCCCATTTGGCCAGCCAGCTCGAGAGCTCGGTCTTATGCATGATATTCCTCAGCGGGTAAGAGGTTACGATACATAAGGGTGGCATTGAAAATATGGTTTTAACTTTCTGGAAGCGCTTAGCAAGGCGAGCGCTAACTTTTCTAGGTGAGGATACCTTGTTTCGGCATTGCCTAGGGTTCTACTAATATAGTAAATCGGAAATTGCATACTTGTCACACCTCCTTTTTCCGCACCCGATGGGGTGCAAGGGAGTTTTTTCCAATTAAAGGACAATCGAAATGGGATTGGTTTAATTATTTCAGAGTCGCCACTTGGGAGATTTAGGGTGTCCCAAGTCACCAATTTTAATCCCGAATCGAGGAAAAAGAATGACTCCATATTACAGTCTGCGTACCAGAAATCCAGATAAGGAATTCTGTTAACCCGGGAGAAGGTGTTAGGCATTCCCGAGTTCCGTGGTTCTAGCACGGTCGCTCAACTGTTATATTCGGCTTATTTATCTGATTTTTAATACAATTATGAGCCATGTGCAAATTTTATCTTTTACCGCCTTATTATCATTATTTTTTAGGAATGTGAGCATCGCTTAAAACATATCTTTGGACTGTGTCACACGAAATGCACCCACAATCCGAAACATATTTTATTTGATGTTTTAGGATTTGGATTTGGGTTGCATGAAATGCACACCCGAGTTTAGGGAGATAACATTATTAAAGGCGCGCCTAAAGCAACTAACGCATTATTATTTTTTGGTAGGGCCGCGAAATTTGCTAAACGGCCCGTCCCAGAATCTAAGTATTTAATACACATATTTTGTGAAGGCTCCGCAATCTGTACATTTTTATTTTTTTTGGCGAAGCTAGTCTCATTTATTTATTTATTTATTTATTTTAAAAAAAAGAGACAAGGCTAAAATAACTACATTTTTTTTGCTACTTTGCGAGGTCATGAGTTGTAGATTAAACTTATTTGATGAAACAAATATTTTTCAGTGGGATTAAAATTACTCCTATGATTTTAACATTACTACTATACGTACAAACAACTCTTAAGACAAGCATGTAGATAACAATAATCTTAGCATGAAGAAATAAAATGCCGAATAACTACTTAACATGACGGAACAAAGGAAATGCATTTACGACCAAATTTCAATATCACACGGAGCTAATTAACAAGAAATAGTGATTTACAAACATCATGTGAATATGTCTCGCTCATTGGCATACTATTCGCATGAACTAGGATTGTATTTCAACAAAACACATGTACATATTACTAAACAACAAATATGAAGGACACGAACAGAGATGACCTACTTGATATTATCGTCCGATGCGTTGGACCTGCGACGAAACCTCGGACAACAACCTCGACGTACCGGACCTCGACGAACCAAAGACGACCTCGATGGAAATAAAAAAAACTCGGACCCACAACTGTCAACGACCAGGGATTGTTTGGTTGCTGCTGTATTTTTCCGGCATGACACCTGGTACGTGAAGCTGCAGTTGGAGGGGTCGTTTGGCAGTTGACGAAGGGGGTGGCTGGGTAACGCAGCAGCAGCTGCCGCTGCTTGACCTGGAATGAGGGTGGTCGGTCCGGTGGGGGTTTAGCGTCTGGGAGGTGATGGTTGTTTGACGATGGTTTAGGGTCGGAGGTTTGGTGGACTGTTTGGTGCGACAGTGGGGGTGCCGGCGTTAATGGAGGTGGGCGTTTGGTGATGTTGGTGATGGAGTTGTTGAGGGAGTTGGGGGAAGGTGACAGGGTGGTTTTGGGGTGGTGGTTTTCGGACGTAGGGCTAGCGAAGCTGATGGAGGTGGCGTTGGAGGAGTTGGGTTGAAGGGTGGTTTCACGGTGAAAAGGGGGGGGGGGTCCGGTGGTCGTGAGGCAGGTCGACAGTAGGGTTTTTTCTTTCTTCTTGAGGAAGAAGACGAGGGTACAGTACTCTTTTCCAAAAAATTCCCAAAGTTTTTTTTTATGCTTTGGCCTTTGTCCGTGTTTTGTAATGTTTTGCCAAGAAAAATGAGCCCCACGCGTGGTGGGGTTCAAGGTTTATGTCCCCCATGCGTGGTGGGATTCCCCATGTGTCCTGGACACGGTTTATTATGGGTCAGGTCCGAAATTAGGCCTAAAACCGGGTAGTTTGAACCCGAATATTATTCTTTTGCCCGGACCCGAGAAATAGGAACACGTTGCTTAACTAGTCCTATGTAAGCAAAATAACTACCAAAAATAAGACTAGTATTTAAACAAAACTATATCTTTTTAAATATTTTTTCAAGATTTAAAATAGCTACAAAATATTAATGAAACTATTTTTTTTGTAATTTTCGTTTTAAATATTAAGATAAAATATGAGGTAATATTTTTGTATTTTTCAAAGTTAAAATGACTATAAAACCTTAATAGAACTATATTTTTTTTTGTAATTTTCGAAATTATATAAAGTACAAAAATAAAGTGCAATTTTTGTATTTTTCAAGTTTATGAGAGATACATAAACTAAAATTTATATATATATTTTTTGAAATTTTTCTTTTTGCAACGAAATAAAGTAAAAATAGTTAAAATAGCTATACTAGACCCAATTTCACATATTCACGCCAAAAACGTGAAAATTCTCGGGGAGGGTCAAAAATCACGTGCTTACAGCTGCCCCTCTTTGACTGGAAACACAAAGAGTTTTCCGACAAAGAACGACTAGACGTGTTTTTGACCCGACCATTACTTGGACGGACTACACTTAAGGAAAGGGAGGGAATGTGACCGAGCCCTGGTATCTGAGCTGCCTACATATCCTTGGTTATACAGGAATCAGGCCACGTGTAGTTCGGGAATGAGAGAGATAGTGAAGTATACCGAGGTGGAGAGCCGATCGAGGTGCCGTTCCGTTGAGGTTCCGGTCCGCGGTCCTGTCATTACAACAAAAATGAAAACTGAAAAAGACTAACTAAGCCTATCAGCTACTAGTTACAAGGATTCCTATCTCTTAAGTCTTCTGAAACTTGGTCTTGAGTCTTGAATGGTGCTTCATACAGACTTTGGATCTGAACCTTGATACTTGCTAGTTGTAGGTGCTAGTTCTTGAGCAGACCACATTTGTTCTCCACTTCCGTAATTTGGGTTCTTTTTCTTTTTTTCTTTTTTTCTCTTTTTCCTTCTTGTTTTTTTTTTTGTTTTTTGGTGACCAGCTTCTGTTGATCATCCCAGACTGTTGACTTGCATTCTTGGGGCGAGCTTCTTGTTGCTTCTATCTTGGATTGAGTGCTGGGGATTTTTGTTGTAACCTTCTGCTTTCCAGTGGGTCACTGCTTGATCTTGAAAAATGTTTCCCCGTTCTACAGGCGGACTCCTGACTTCTTCTATCTTCGACACGCAACAACCTCCGTTCTACAGGCGGGTCCCTGACAATCAAAACAAATAAAACAAATAAAATTTCCTAACCCAGTTTGTACTGGGAAGATTTGTGAGTCGTTAGCAAAATCGTAACTCACTTACACTACTGATGCAATGATGAGAGTAAACTAAAGACTAGGCTAGGATGTGCATCTCCTATGAGTAAAACCAAAACTCTTGCTAGCAAATGTGTCTGCTAAAATAAAAACCTCAATGACTCAAACTAGAAAGTGTGTCTTCTATGGTTGAATCGGAATGAGCTAAACCAGGAAGTGTGTCTCCTAAGGGTGAAAACTTCAGTGACTAGAACTAGGAAGTGTGTCTCCTATGAATAAAATCTCGATTAGGAAGTGCGTCTCCTACGGGTAAACTTCAAAAAAACTGGACTAGGAATTGTGTCTCCTATGGTCGAACTTAAAATGAATCAAACTAGGAAGTGCATCTCCTAGGGGTGAAATCTCAATTCCGGAAGTGCGTCTCCTGAAATAAAATATAATCTAAAAAGCCAAACTCGGGAGTGCGTCCCCTAAAGCAAAAGTAGAACCTGAGTGAACCAGACTAGGAAGTGTGTCTCCTAAAATAAAATAGTCTTAGGAAGTGCGTCTCCTATGGGTGAAACCTTAATGATTGTGAACTAGGAAGTGCGTCTCCTATGAATGAAAATATTTCAGGAAGTGCGTCTCCTATGGGGTAAAAGTAAACTTAGGAAGTGTGTCTCCTATGGGCAAAACTAAACTTTGAGGAAGTGCGTCTCCTGTGGGTACAATAAACTTAGGAAGTGCGTCTCCTATGGGTACAATAAACTTAGGAAGTGCGTCTCCTATTGGGGATAACTGTTCTTAGGAAGTGCGTCTCCTACTGGGTGAAACTATTCTTAGGAAGTGCGTCTCCTATTGGTACAATGGATCTAGGAAGTGCGTCTCCTATTGGTAAAACTTAACTTAGGAAGTGCGTCTCCTATTGGTGAAATCAACTTAGGAAGTGCGTCTCCTACTGGTGAAACTTGTCTTAGGAAGTGCATCTCCTACTGGTAAAACTTGCTTAGGAAGTGCGTCTCCTATGGTAAAACTTGTCTTAGGAAGTGCGTCTCCTACTGGTAAAACTTGCTTAGGAAGTGCGTCTCCTCAGGAAGTGCGTCTCCTATGGTAAAACTGAACTTAGGAAGTGCGTCTCCTATGGTAAAACTTTTTAGGAAGTGCGTCTCCTACTGGGTGAAACTGAACTTAGGAAGTGCGTCTCCTATTGGTGAAATAAACTTAGGAAGTGCGTCTCCTATCGGTGAAATTAACTTAGGAAGTGCGTCTCCTATTGGTGAAATCAACTTAGGAAGTGCGTCTCCTACTGGTAAAACTTATCTTAGGAAGTGCGTCTCCTACTGGTAAAACTTATCTTAGGAAGTGCGTCTCCTATTGGTAAAACTTATCTTAGGAAGTGCGTCTCCTATTGGTAAAACTTATCTTAGGAAGTGCGTCTCCTATTGGTAAAACTTATCTTAGGAAGTGCGTCTCCTATTGGTAAAACTTAACTATAGGAGGAAATGCATCTCCTATGGGTAAAAATAAACTTTAGGAGGAAATACATCTCCTATGGGTAAAGACGTGGAATGTATGCCTCTGTTATCTGGGCGGGCTCCCAATTTCAATACTTGAAACGTAAAGACTGAATGTATGCCTCTGTTATCTGGGCGGGCTCCCAACTTCAACACTTAAAAGTAAAGACTGAATGTATTCCTCTGTTATTATGGGCGGGCTCCCAACTTCAAAACTTGAAATAAAAAGACTGAATGTATGCCTCTGTTATCTGGGCGGGCTCCCAACTTCAACACTTAAGAGTAAAGACTGAATGTATTCCTCTGTTATTATGGGCGGGCTCCCAATTTCAACACTTAAAAGTAAAAAGACTAAATGTATGCCTCTGTTATTATGGGCGGGCTCCCAACTTCAAAACTTGAAATAAAAAGACTGAAACCAACATATCCTATTTGAGGGCGGATGAACCCAACATATCCTATTTGAGGGCGGATGAACCCAACAGATCCTATTTGAGGGCGGATGAACCCAACAGATCCTATTTGAGGGCGGATGAACCCGACATATCCTATTTGAGGGCGGATGAACCCAACATATCCTATTTGAGGGCGGATGAACCCGACAGATCCTATTTGAGGGCGGATGAACCCAACATATCCTATTTGAGGGCGGATGAACCCGACATATCCTATTTGAGGGCGGATGAACCCGACATATCCTATTTGAGGGCGGATGAACCCGACATATCCTATTTGAGGGCGGATGAACCCGACAGATCCTATTTGAGGGCGGATGAACCCGACATATCCTATTTGAGGGCGGATGAACCCAACAGATCCTATTTGAGGGCGGATGAACCCGACAGATCCTATTTGAGGGCGGATGAACCCGACATATCCTATTTGAGGGCGGATGAACCCGACATATCCTATTTGAGGGCGGATGAACCCGACATATCCTATTTGAGGGCGGATGAACCCGACATATCCTATTTGAGGGCGGATGAACCCGACATATCCTATTTGAGGGCGGATGAACCCGACATATCCTATTTGAGGGCGGATGAACCCGACATATCCTATTTGAGGGCGGATGAACCCGACATATCCTATTTGAGGGCGGATGAACCCGACATATCCTATTTGAGGGCGGATGAACCCGACATATCCTATTTGAGGGCGGATGAACCCGACATATCCTATTTGAGGGCGGATGAACCCGACATATCCTATTTGAGGGCGGATGAACCCGACATATCCTATTTGAGGGCGGATGAACCCGACATATCCTATTTGAGGGCGGATGAACCCGACATATCCTATTTGAGGGCGGATGAACCCGACATATCCTATTTGAGGGCGGATGAACCCGACATATCCTATTTGAGGGCGGATGAACCCGACATATCCTATTTGAGGGCGGATGAACCCGACATATCCTATTTGAGGGCGGATGAACCCGACATATCCTATTTGAGGGCGGATGAACCCGACATATCCTATTTGAGGGCGGATGAACCCGACATATCCTATTTGAGGGCGGATGAACCCGACATATCCTATTTGAGGGCGGATGAACCCGACAGATCCTATTTGAGGGCGGATGAACCCGACAGATCCTATTTGAGGGCGGATGAACCCGACATATCCTATTTGAGGGCGGATGAACCCGACATATCCTATTTGAGGGCGGATGAACCCGACAGATCCTATTTGAGGGCGGATGAACCCGACAGATCCTATTTGAGGGCGGATGAACCCGACAGATCCTATTTGAGGGCGGATGAACCCGACATATCCTATTTGAGGGCGGATGAACCCGACATATCCTATTTGAGGGCGGATGAACCCGACATATCCTATTTGAGGGCGGATGAACCCGACATATCCTATTTGAGGGCGGATGAACCCGACATATCCTGTTTGAGGGCGGATGAACCCGACATATCCTGTTTGAGGGCGGATGAACCCGACAGATCCTGTTTGAGGGAGGATGAACCCAACAGATCCTGTTTGAGGGCGGATGAACCCGACAGATCCTATTTGAGGGCGGATGAACCCGACAGATCCTATTTGAGGGCGGATGAACCCGACAGATCCTATTTGAGGGCGGATGAACCCGACAGATCCTATTTGAGGGCGGATGAACCCGACAGATCCTATTTGAGGGCGGATGAACCCGACATATCCTATTTGAGGGCGGATGAACCCGACATATCCTATTTGAGGGCGGATGAACCCGACATATCCTATTTGAGGGCGGATGAACCCGACAGATCCTATTTGAGGGCGGATGAACCCGACATATCCTATTTGAGGGCGGATGAACCCGACATATCCTATTTGAGGGCGGATGAACCCGACATATCCTATTTGAGGGCGGATGAACCCGACAGATCCTATTTGAGGGCGGATGAACCCGACAGATCCTATTTGAGGGCGGATGAACCCGACAGATCCTATTTGAGGGCGGATGAACCCGACATATCCTATTTGAGGGCGGATGAACCCGACATATCCTATTTGAGGGCGGATGAACCCGACATATCCTATTTGAGGGCGGATGAACCCGACATATCCTATTTGAGGGCGGATGAACCCGACAGATCCTATTTGAGGGCGGATGAACCCGACAGATCCTATTTGAGGGCGGATGAACCCGACAGATCCTATTTGAGGGCGGATGAACCCGACAGATCCTATTTGAGGGCGGATGAACCCGACAGATCCTATTTGAGGGCGGATGAACCCGACAGATCCTATTTGAGGGCGGATGAACCCGACAGATCCTATTTGAGGGCGGATGAACCCGACATATCCTATTTGAGGGCGGATGAACCCGACATATCCTATTTGAGGGCGGATGAACCCGACAGATCCTATTTGAGGGCGGATGAACCCGACAGATCCTATTTGAGGGCGGATGAACCCGACAGATCCTATTTGAGGGCGGATGAACCCGACATATCCTATTTGAGGGCGGATGAACCCGACATATCCTATTTGAGGGCGGATGAACCCGACATATCCTATTTGAGGGCGGATGAGGGATAATACTGTTGGGGAATTATTTACTTACCTGTTGGGGGTAAAATGTTATCAGCTGAGGGTACCTGACTTCCAGAAAATTTTCTAAATGGAAGGAAAATTTTCTGCCCCAGTTTGATAATATCCCTTGTGGCATGCGTTTCTGCATCAATGCCATTTCCTTTACCTGTTTCAGATCAAACAAAATTTGTTAGTTTAAAACATGGTGGTTGGCTGTGATACTCCTATTGGGATGACTTTCCCTTTCTCCTTCATTGCGCTGCGTTCCACGACTTGTTGGGGATGATATTATGTGCCGGGGATAATCCCTTCCTGCTGGGGATATCCCTCTTCTTTTGTGGCATAGCTTGGAAACTGGCATTTCCCCGACCTTTTAGTCTAGTATGGATTTCGCCAAATTATGCTCACTGCTTTCCTTGCTTTGTTGGCAAGGGTATCCCTCTTGACACTCGTCAATCCTTTTGTCAATTTCCTTTTGCTGGGGATATCTTTATTGACACTGGCCTCGCGCTTTTTCCTTGCTGACTATACCATTTGGATGTACTAGTCAGATCTCATCTTGAAAAGCTGATGGCATATTTGAAGTCATTTCATACTTGTTCTGACCAGACAGACTCTATTGGGGATTTTTCTATGAAAGGAGAAAGATAAAAGAAACAAAATAAAAGACAAAGGAAACGAATGACTCTTTTACAAAAGAAACTATAAATAAAAATCTATTAAACGCAGATACCGACTCTAATGGCCATGACATGCGTACGTGGCCTATCCTCTGCCGTCAATCATCTTTTAAGATCTTCAATTGGCGATTCCCCCTCTGATTCTCAATCTTATTCGACTTGTAGTGCCCGAAGGGTTTTCACTATCAAGTCTCTCTCATTTTTGGGTTCTTCTCTCAGATTTCATCGCCTTATGGTGCCTGTGAAGGTTTTCACCGATAAGACTCTCTCATTTGTATCACTTTCCAGCTGGGGATTTGGAGTGTTGCCGGTATGACTCTCTCTGTTGGAGATTAGAGTCCTTTCCGCTGTGGAACAGAATGTTATGTTCGCCGGTAAGGCTCTTCATTTGTCTGACTTGGCATCTTTTGAAGACTGATCGGAAGGTCTTTCTTTGGATTGTAATGTGGGTTTTGGATAGGCTAGAAAAAAAAGGGTATGAAAGGCTCAAAAATACATTAATTTTGGGTTATTGGTTACAACCTTCGGAATTAGATTTATTTACAACAAACACAACTTTTGCCCCAGTTTCTTGCTTGGGGATATTTTAATTGATTTTTTTTCATTTTTCAAAACTATGACCGAGCCGTGAAGCGCCTACGTATCCTCTTTGAGGAATCAGGTCAAACGTAGTTCCCAATTCCTCTTTTCATTTGATTTTCTTTTTTTTCTTTGTTATCAATTTCTTTTCTTTTCTTTTTCTCTTTTTTTTTCTCTCTTTTTTCGTTTTGTTGTTTTCTTTCTTTCTTTTTTTTTCTTCTTTTTCGTTGCTACTGATTCCGAACGAGGGGTATGAAAGAAAATAAATAAGGCTCAAAAGGGGTTAACGAAGGATAAAGTGTTTGGGTAGCAGAACAAAATGCCTTCGTCATTCCAGTCTTCAAAACATGCCAAGTGCGAACAACACAATCAAACAATAGATTTATAGTCTCTTCCGATGGTGCTGGACTTGACAATTATATTCAACATATGTTTGTTCATTTGTCACTTCTAAAGCACCGTTGGGCAACACTCTCATTCTCATTATTATGAACGACCCTCATGCCAATTCGGCGAATCTTTGCCTTTTAACGGTTTCCTTTGTGTTTAACTTGCCCCAGTTCCACATGACTCGAGCTCTGTATGATCTCAACCGTTCTTATTTTTCTTTAACTGTTCTGATCACCTCTCCAGGGTTTGGATTAACTTTTAAGATTAGGCCCAAACTGGGTGCGCATGTTATGTCCCTAGAATCGGCATCGAACAAAAAATGGTAAAAGGACTAAACAAAAAGATGACTGGAAATAATAAAAGACCGGACTTTGTATTAGACTACCGGTGAAATGGTTTAAATAACAAAACAAACAAAACAATCCAGAACAAAATCCTAAAAACAAACTGGACAAGACAACATCCGACTCATAACCCTAATAATCCGAACAACAGAAATGACAACAAAATGAGCCACCACAAGCTTCCCTCTTGCTGACCCAGGAACAAAACGTCCTCTCACTTTATCAAAATTGGCATTTTAGCCACTGAGCTTTGCATCAATACTGCCGAGACCATTACCAGCTTCAACCTCATCAACCTCCGTCGGCAAATTCTCGAGGAAGTTCGAGTGCTCCATGTCACTGTTATTAATCGCAACCCGCCCTTCTCGGATCATTTTCTCTACTTCCCTTCTCCAGCTATGACAACTCTCAATGTTGTGCCCTACGACATTGGAGTGGTAGGCGCATCGTGCTGCCGGATCAAAGCTCCTTGCAAGCGGATTTATAGTACATGCGGGGAGTGGCTCAATCGAACCAGCATGCCTTAGCCTTTCAAACAGACTGGCATAAGATACCCCGATGGGGGCGAGAGCCTTTCCTCGTTTCAGCAACCTTTTCATTCTTGCATGTTGACAGGGCCGGAAACCTGATCCAGGCGGCTTTTGGTAGGCTTGTGTAGGTGGGTAGGCATTTTGTGGAGCTGGGTGCCTGGAAAGTGAAGTATGGCGGGGAAAGAAGTGGTGTTGGGGAGCGGAGAAGCATTGAGGAGTGATGGAGCTACTCGGGTAGCTGGGAAGGCTGCCATAAGTGGGTTGGGATGGAGAGTATGGGGGATCTTCCATTATGGTGTTGGGTGCTTGGGAAATGACCGAGCTCAAGAGACTTGGCGGTGGAGGGGGTGGTGCTTTTCCCGTTATCCATGCCTGATACATGTCTGCCACATGCTGTCTCAGCATTCTCACTTCTTCTACCAACCCGCTGTTCCGTTCGATCAATTGTTGTCGGTCATCAGTACCGACCCACTCGGTTCTGCGGTTCTGAGCCATTGTCCTTTGATTTTGCTTTGCAGGGAGGAGTTACCACAACCAACCACTTTCTATATATGGACACATCAAAGGGAAGCCATCACGTTAGTGTTAGGGCATTGGACAGACAATCATATATCAGAGATACAATGTACCTAAGCAGTTAGACAATTGTGCCCCCTGAAAATCTTCCACACTCTCTTTTATTTATTATTATATTTTTTATTTCTTATTTTTATTTTAGTGGTGGTCGAATCTTATGGAGATTGCCTACGTATCACGTCCCTGCGTGAATCAGACCTTGCGTAGTTCGGACCAATAAAATAAACAATAATGAACATTTTTTCTTTTCACTTTCATATTAAAACAAACTGGGTTTCAAAGGTTTAAAGATGACCTACAAACTTGAAAATCAAACAACCCGCATGTTCTAATCAAAAGATTGGTAGACTCAAAAACAAAATTCCAGCTCCCTTTCTCTGTTCGACAAATGCAACCAAATGGTTATTTTTTGCAAATGTGGTTCCTTCCAAATTTCACATGAATTTTGAGGCCGGGGAGGATTATTTCGACACTTTACAAACTTGTCCATTTTTTTACGAAAATAACCTTTCGACAACTGAAAGATACTCTAAGGCTATTTCGGCAAGAACGGTTTAAGACGCGGCCGAAGCTGGCTCGACTTATTATGACAAAAGACGGCATTCACATGACCGCTGACTCTTTGATTTTTTTTTCTTTCCAAATTATAGTAAAAGATTTGCCGTTGTAAACACGGCCCTTCAGCGCCTCGGGGACGAAAATTTATAAGGCTGTGTGGGTCAACTTAGACCAAAAATTCTAAACATGACCCGAAGGTGGCTATTTATGCAAAGTAAGCCTTCCGGCGTCCCTTTCGGGAACATTCGGCTATTATGACAAAACAGCATCACCTGACTTATTTTTGACTCTTTTGTCGTTTTTCAAATTAGAAAACTCAATATTGCAAACACGGCCTTTCAACGTCTCGGGGACGAAGGTTTTTAGGCTGTGGGGGTCAACTGGACCAAGTCTTAAAAATGACCCAAAAGTGGCTTGTTTATGCAAAGTCAGCCTTCCGGCGTCCCTTTCGGGAACATTCGGCTATGTCTTGATAAAACAGCGTCACCCGACTTCTTTATGAAATTTGACATATATATTTTTGCTATTTTTTTTTTTGTAAAAGGGGAAGTTGGACATCACCCGACTTATTTATGAAAAAAAAAATCTTGACCTGTTTTTCATTATTTGTTTGTTTTTGGCTTTTTTAGCAAAAGGTGGGGTTGGACCCGATGAGGGTTGCCTACGTATCTCACATCCGGTGAGAATCAAACCCGCGTAGTTCGGGCAAATAAGAATAAGTAGGCAAATAATAATAAGCAGATGAACTAACTTTTTTTGAATTTTCGTTTAAAAGAACTACTTTAAAAGAAGCAAGGAAATATTATTTTTTGATTGATTTTCTTTTTAAAAGAAAGACTAATATTTTTTGAATTTTCGTTTTTTTTATTCTAAAGAAAAGAAGAAAATATTTTTCGGAATTTTACCTTTAATATAAGAAATGCTCCTAAAATGTTTTTTTTTTTTTTGAATTTTGAATTTTCTTTTCAATTTCTGAAAGAAGAATCAAAATATTTTCGGATTTGTTTTTTTTTTATATTATATATATTTTTTATTTTTTTTATTTTATTTTTTAAAGAAACAACTAGAAAGACTTTCTAAAGAAGTCAATAATGGAAAATATTTTTGGATTATTTATTTTGAAAATTGGGATTCTAAAAACTTTTGGTAAGACAAATGTTCTTGCAACAGATAAAGATATATATATATATATATATTTGCAACAAATAGTAAAATTTGGAAATAAATTTTTTTTTTTTTATATATATATATATATATATTTGCAACAAATAATAAAACTACTTTCAACGCCCAACTCTTTTTATTTTATTATTTTTATTTTTATTTTGACATTTTCATAAACAGATAAATAAATAAAATCCCATTTTAAAACAAAACCTTTTTTTTATTTTCATTTTTATGGCAAAACAAACTATTTTCTTTTCTATATTTTTTTAAAAACAAGACAGAACAATGATGATTTTTTTTCTATTTTTCCTTTGCTTTTAATATAACAAACTAATAAGACATTCATTTTCATTTTCTCAAAATTTCGGCAGAGCTTCGATACTACTCGGACATTGATTTTTCTCTAAAAATAAGTAGTTATATCTCTACACTGTCATTTTTTCTCCTCTTTTTCACGATTTTTTTTTAATCTGTGGAAAATAATGAAAACATACAAAATCTTTTTGAATTTTCATGCTTTGTTTTATTTGTAATTTTATTTTTTTATATTTATTATTTCTTTCAAAAATGTGGCATGGGAGACATAACGATTTCCAAGACTTCTTGGATTCCGCAAATGCTCCCCATGCGCTTTTCCCAACATATGAAGCGTGGGGGACATATGGGAATTCCAAGACTTCTTGGATTCCACAAATGTTCCCCATGTGCTTTCCCAAAAGCAAGCGTGGGGGACATAGGGAATTCCAAGGCTTCTTGGATTCCACAAATGTTCCCCATGCTTTGATTAAAATAACATCATGCTGGAAATGACCAAATGACTCATTCGCCCTTGACTGAATACAACATGTAGCACATAGGATGCCATAAGATGGTCTATTATTTTCAGGTTGCTTGTCCTAGACGGACTCAACCCCTGTGTTGAGTCCCCAAAGTCAAATGCACATGATGCAAATAAGCGTTCCTACTAGGGATCTGGCATGAGGCTTTGTTATACTAAGTTTTAAAACCTAGGTGTTTGTTCTAGACCTGGCTTACCCAAGCGGACAACTCAAGCCAAGGATGGGAGCTGTGTACCGGTAACCAAAAGGCCATCCGATTTTGCAACTCCTCCGAATCCTCGTTCTATTTTGGGCATATGACACTAACAGAAAGAAGCCACGACCAGCGTGCGCTCCTCAAGAGAGAAGAGAAGGGTTTCGGCACAGTTTATATGTACAGTTCCAACAATATCAAAGCAGTAAAAGCAGCATTTAGCACATTAGGCTCAAAACATGTAATAAAATCAGATAATAAATAAAGCCAAATAATAACAATTACACTAAGCTCGAATTCTTAACCCTGAACCAGTGGTTCTGGGTTATAATCCCCAGCAGAGTCGCCAGAGCTGTCACACCTCCTTTTTCCGCACCCGATGGGGTGCAAGGGAGTTTTTTCCAATTAAAGGACAATCGAAACGGGATTGGTTTAATTATTTCAGAGTCGCCACTTGGGAGATTTAGGGTGTCCCAAGTCACCAATTTTAATCCCGAATCGAGGAAAAAGAATGACTCCATATTACAGTCTGCGTACCAGAAATCCAGATAAGGAATTCTGTTAACCCGGGAGAAGGTGTTAGGCATTCCCGAGTTCCGTGGTTCTAGCACGGTCGCTCAACTGTTATATTCGGCTTATTTATCTGATTTTTAATACAATTATGAGCCATGTGCAAATTTTATCTTTTACCGCCTTATTATCATTATTTTTTAGGAATGTGAGCATCGCTTAAAACATATCTTTGGACTGTGTCACACGAAATGCACCCACAATCCGAAACATATTTTATTTGATGTTTTAGGATTTGGATTTGGGTTGCATGAAATGCACACCCGAGTTTAGGGAGATAACATTATTAAAGGCGCGCCTAAAGCAACTAACGCATTATTATTTTTTGGTAGGGCCGCGAAATTTGCTAAACGGCCCGTCCCAGAATCTAAGTATTTAATACACATATTTTGTGAAGGCTCCGCAATCTGTACATTTTTATTTTTTTGGCGAAGCTAGTCTCGTTTTTTTTTGTTTATTTATTTATTTAAAAAAAAAAGAGACAAGGCTAAAATAACTACATTTTATTTTCTACTTTGCGAGGTCATGGGTTGTAGATTAAACTTATTTGATGAAACGAATATTTTTCAGTGGGATTAAAATTACTCCTATGATTTTAACATTACTACTATATGTACAAACAACTCTTAAGACAAACATGTAGATAACAATAATCTTAGCATGAAGAAATAAAATGCCGAATAACTACTTAACATGACAGAACAAAGGAAATGCATTCACGACCAAATTTCAATATCACACGGAGCTAATTAACAAGAAATAGTGATTTACAAACATCATGTGAATATGTCTCGCTCATTGGCATACTATTCGCATGAACTAGGATTGTATTTCAACAAAACACATGTACATATTACTAAACAACAAATATGAAGGACACGAACAGAGATGACCTACTTGATATTATCGTCCGATGCGTTGGACCTGCGACGAAACATCGGACAACAACCTCGACGTACCGGACCTCGACGAACCAAAGACGACCTCGATGGAAATAAAAAAAACTCGGACCCACAACTGTCAACGACCAGGGATTGTTTGGTTGCTGCTGTATTTTTCCGGCGTGACACCTGGTACGTGAAGCTGCAGTTGGAGGGGTCGTTTGGCAGTTGACGAAGGGGGTGGCTGGGTAACGCAGCAGCAGCTGCCGCTGCTTGACCTGGAATGAGGGTGGTCGGTCCGGTGCGGGTTTAGCGTCGGGGAGGTGATGGTTGTTTGACGATGGTTTAGGGTCGGAGGTTTGGTGGACTGTTTGGTGCGACAGTGGGGGTGCCGGCGTTAATGGAGGTGGGCGTTTGGTGATGTTGGTGATGGAGTTGTTGAGGGAGCTGGGGGAAGGTGACGGGGTGGTTTTGGGGTGGTGGTTTTCGGACGTAGGGCTAGCGAAGCTGATGGAGGTGGCGTTGGAGGAGTTGGGTTGAAGGGTGGTTTCACGGTGAAAAGGGGGGGGGGGGTCCGGTGGTCGTGAGGCAGGTCGACAGTAGGGTTTTTTCTTTCTTCTTGAGGAAGAAGACGAGGGTACAGTACTCTTTTCCAAAATATTCCCAAAGTTTTTTTTATGCTTTGGCCTTTGTCCGTGTTTTGTAATGTTTTGCCAAGAAAAATGAGCCCCACACGTGGTGGGGTTCAAGGTTTATGTCCCCCACGCGTGGTGGGGTTTCCCATGTGTCCTGGACACGGTTTATTATGGGTCAGGTCCGAAATTAGGCCTAAAACCGGGTAGTTTGAACCCGAATATTATTCTTTTGCCCGGACCCGAGAAATAGGAACACGTTGCTTAACTAGTCCTATGTAAGCAAAATAACTACCAAAAATAAGACTAGTATTTAAACAAAACTATATCTTTTTAAATATTTTTTCAAGATTTAAAATAGCTACAAAATATTAATGAAACTATTTTTTTGTAATTTTCGTTTTAAATATTAAGATAAAATATGAGGTAATATTTTTGTATTTTTCAAAGTTAAAATGACTATAAAACCTTAATAGAACTATATTTTTTTTTGTAATTTTCGAAATTATATAAAGTACAAAAATAAAGTGCAATTTTTGTATTTTTCAAGTTTATGAGAGATACATAAACTAAAATTTATATATATATATATTTTTTGAAATTTTTCTTTTGCAACGAAATAAAGTAAAATAGTTAAAATAGCTATACTAGACCCAATTTCACATATTCATGCTAAAAATGTGAAAATTCTCCGGGAGGGTCAAAAATCACGTGCTTACAATACCTTATTTCTCCCAAACTAAGACACAAATTACCGTGACCTAGGAAACCGTCAAGTAGAGGTACAATTGTTCGTCTTCCATCAGAGTGTGCAACAAAGGGGGGCTCGACAAGTATCGTTTGAGTTCTTCCAAAGCTTGTTGGCATTCCGGGGTCCAAGAAAAATTCTTTTTTTTTCAATAGTGAGAAGAAACGATGGCTCTTGTCCAAGGACCTCGAGATGAACCGGCCCAATGCAGCTATACGCCCGGTCAGTCTTTGAACCGCCTTGACGTTGTCCACTGCGATGATGTCCTCTATGGACTTTATTTTGTCAGGGTGGATCTCTATCCCCCGATTAGATACCATGAACCCGAGGAATTTGCTCGAACCGGCCCCAAATGCGCACTTTTACGGGTTTAGCTTCATGTTGTATTTCCTTAGTATGTCGAAGGTTTCCTGCAAATATTTCAAATGCTCCTCTGGCCGCAGGGATTTTACCAACATATCATCAATATAAATTTCCATTGATTTCCCTATTTGTTCTTCAACATCCAGTTTACTAGGCATTGGTAGGTGGCACTAGCGTCCTTTAATCCAAACGACATTACATTATAGTAGTAGGTGCCACATTTTATTATGAAAAAAGTCTTTTCTTGATCATCCGGTCCATTCAAATTTGGTTGTACCCGAAGTAGGCGTCGAGAAAATTGAGTATCTCGTGCCCAGTCGTCACATTGGTCATTCGATCGATGTTAGGCAAAGGGAAATAATCCTTTGGGAATGCTTTATTAGATCTTTATAATCAACATACATTCTTAGTTTATTTCCTTTTTAGGTACTACCACTACGTTAGCTAACCAATCTGGGTATTTAAATTCCCGGATGGATCCTATTTTTAGAAGTTTGGATACCTCATCCTTGATGAACACGTGTTTGACCTCGGCCTGTGGTCTTATCTTCTGCTTAACCGGATGGAACTTCGGGTCCAAAATCAGCTTGTGAGTGGTTACCTCCGATGGAATCCTTATCATGTCAAGATGTGACCAAGCGAAACAATCGGTGTTAGCTTTAAGAAAATTAATAAGTTTTTTTATGAGATCGAGGTTTAACCCCGTGCCCAGGTATACTTTTCGATCTGGTAGATGCTCAATTAATATAACTTTCTCCAACTCTTCAACCATTGATTTGGTGGCGTCGGTGACATCAGAGGGCTATGAATGATCTCAGGACGCTGTAATCGTCCTCATCGTCCGCTCCTTATTCTTCCTATTTCTCCCAGGTAAAGAGGGGCAGCTATTGATACCCAATTTTTCCCTCATACATTTTAAATATGCATATATATTTTTAAAAATAGTGCACATGCATTTACAAACATGCACAAGTATTTCTATAATTTTTTCCATAATTTTATATCAAATTATTTCTACATTTATTTTTATTAAATAAATATCCAATAATTATCCCTCATATCATTTTTATTATAATTTAATCATCTAAATTTATCATTTTGAGCCCATATAGTGCTTAAATATTTTAATTATATTTTTTTATAATTACATTTGCATTTTAAGGCTAGAATTGCACATTTTGCAATAATAGCCCATATATATGCATAATTATATTATCTATATAGAAAATGATTTTTTATATTTTTATAATATTAAGTAATTATTTTAAATCATTTTCATATACAAATGACATTTTTTATCATTTATTAATTATTTTTATAAATTCTTTTAGTAATTTAAATAGATATTTAAAATATAGCCCCCTTTTAATCAATTTTCGGACATAGCCCAATAACCTAACCCAATTACCCTTACCCAATTAGCTACCCAACCCAAAACCCCTTTAATTGTGACCGTTGATTTCTGAGATCAACGGTCCATATCCCTTTCCCTTATTTTAATTACACCCAAACCCCTAACCCTAATCCATTTCACCCACCCCGCCGTCTTCAAACTCTCTCGTCTCTCACCTCTCCTCGTCTCAAAACCCTAGAGCCGTAACCCTATTCCCCCTTCGATTCCAACTAGATATGGAATCAACCATGGATTCCCTTACTTTATTGGTCTCTCCTCACCACTAGCTACTCGTCTATGAACCTATTTAGTTTGCTTGCCTAATATGGCAAGCAAATCTTGCCAAAATCGAACTAAATCGATTCAACTCTCTAATTTCTGTGGATATTCCGTATATATTCATCTCTGAGTATTTGTGAGTAATAAATGTGTTCTTATCTTCTTTGATTCATACTTACCCAAATCAAGGTTTCAAATCCTCTTTGATTTGCCCCAGATTTGGTTCAAACTCTTTTTTTTAAAAAAAAAATATTTTCTTCGTCCATATTTGCTCTATTATTTATGGATCTGTTGATTTTTGACCGATTCTGTGATTTATTTGAATCTAGGGTTTCAAACCTTTTCTTTTACTTGAATTAAAACTGATTCGACTATGAGTTTCCTTTAATATACTCCTTTATATGTTTATTTGGTACGAATCTATATTATTCTCTTTTACTCTGGCTGATTTGAGTGTCTTGCCTTAAAATTAGGGCTTCAGATCTTTCTCTAGTCCAATTCTTTATTGTTTTTTGAATAAATCTCCTGTCTATGTTCATTATACACGGTATATGATTATTTTGCCCTTATTTCTCTACTGATTTTGTGGTTTACCTAAAACTAGAGTTTGAGACTTTTACTCTTTCCTTTCTCGCTTAGTACTAATACTTTCCTTATTTTGTTCACCCTAGCTTGTTCCTTTATTTCTTCACCTTGTTTGCTGATTGATAATTGATTCTATATGATACTTACCTTATTCTGAGTAGTACTTGCTTGATTACTCGTTAATTGACTGAACTCTATACTATCTGTCCCTAAACTAGACTTCACATTGATCCTGAAATTATTTCTTTACCTTATTTTGATCTAGTACTTGACTACTGATTGATTCCATATAATGCTTTCCCTAAATTAAGTGGTACTAGCCTGATTTTATGCCATTATATCCTGTTAATTGATTGAAGTCGACTCTAATTGATTATGAAGTTATTCTCATGCTTTATTTGTGTAGGACTGATTTATTACCTTATTTGTCTATCTTATTGAGCATTATTTAAAACCTTCCCATTTTCCCCTTTAGAAAACACTCGAACTCTCATATTCTCACTACTAAAAACTTAAGCTCTCTTTCTTGCTCCTATTCTGATTTCTGTACTAAGTGACTATTATTTGGCCGATTGAAAGCCAAGGCCAAATTATCCCGGAACTTAATTTTTACTACATCTTTACTTTCTTTCTTCTCAACTGGTATGCCCTAACCTTTTCAATTACCTTTCTCTATGCATTATTTGAGTAACCTATTTCAATTCCTAGAATGATTCTGTCCTTTATCTGGTAATTTAATAATTTTGTTAAGACTAAGGTATTTAGAATAACATGAATCCTCTCATAAGTTAGTTTAAGGTTTGATTTGTTTATCAGCTTTATACCTGTTCTGAACTATGAGCATACTCAAGTATGTTTGTGGTTAATTCATATGCCTTGTCTGTTCAATCTAAATGCTTCTGCCTAATTACTTCTATGACTAAGCCCTGACTATTTCAAGTTCTAGTATAAGCACTCATCTTAATTAGACTTCACCCTGTTTGAATTGTATGCTGAACCTGAACCTTGTTTGTTTCTTGGAGCAGTTCCGCCTGCAACTCTATATTCCAAACTTTATCTCTTCTTTAAATTGAACTATTTCAAAAATTCCCCCTACCCCTTATGCACTGATTTTCCAAACTCCTACTCTTAGTCATTTAGGTTCTCACCACCCCCAGTGTGAGCACTGCCTAGGGTCCCTAAGACTCCTTTGAACTATGACATATTAGGGCTGATTTTCTAATCTTTTTATGAACTCTGTACTTAATATGTGGTTCTAGTGTGAGCATTGCCCGGGGTCCCTGAGGCTCTTTGGGAACTTTGACACCCTGGAAGCCTGGTTTAATGTGTTGTGAATGGATCACTGCTATTGCTTCAGAGCTGTTGTGCTTGAAGGCCTTGTCCCATGTTTAGATTGGGCATATGAAGGCTCCCTATAGTGTAATCATTACTATTATGTAATTTATTCATTCTGGGCTGTAATAATCTCTGTAATAACATATTTGGGGTGAATTAGTAAAAGCTGGGGGTCTATTCTTATATCTTTATTGAAATTGGGTAGAAATCCTGCCTATAGGACTTAACTATCCTGATTGAATTATGTGGATACTATACTGTGTTTAGAGATCCTGCCTATAGGATTTTTTATGATCATTTGCATGCTAGAAACCTTGCTCATAGGACTTCACGTTTGATTCTACATTAGAAATCTTGTTCATAGGATCTACACATATTTTCAACTCAATGTGCATTAGTGACCATGCCTATAGGATCTTGTTTGTTTGAGTCAATTATACTTCCTGGTAATATGTTAATTTCTGTCTAAATACGATTAATAGATATCATGCCTATAGAATAAATATTGGTTTCAAACCTAGAAATCATGCTGACAGGATTTAAAGATAATAGATATCATGCCTATAAGGTAAAATCAGTTCTAAAACTTAGAAATCCTACCTATAGGGGTTTAAATCAATTCAGCAATTAGAAAGCATGCCTATAGTATTTAAAAGAAATAAAACTGTCTTTATATGTTAAAATCAGTGCTACACTTAGAAATCATGCCTATAGGTTTGTCATTGACAAACTCATAGAAATCATGCCTATAGGATCTTGCCAGTCTATTCTGAATTCAAGTGCTCTTATAAATCACTTAGGCAGCATATCCACAGACTCGCTAATGATTTTGGATTTAAAACTATGATATACTACTGCCTGAAAGCCCAGGTCCATGCTGAATAAAATCAGTAGGCAAATAAATAGGTCTTAATGCTCGCCTTAACAAAGCTATTTCTGAACCCTGTTTTCTCGCATAGATATCCTGCCTATAGGATCTTAAATTAATTAGTTTGCTGGTTTAAATGCGTGCTTTTGTTGCTTATGTGTGGGGGTTAATATGAGCCTATACTTTCTCTTACTAGAAAGTCCTATTTGCTTTTGTGTGTTACCTAGATTTCACATTTTTAAGAAACATAGATTGGTCTGGAACCATCCCAAATAGAGGTCCTAATACCTCCAAGACTATAGGTAAGGGACGGGTAGTACACGCATAGGGTATGGTTTAGAATCAATTAGTGCGCTAACATCACAACTTGAAGATAGTAATTGGATAGTAAAGGAAATGATAGCCCATGCGCTAATGATATGGATAAAACCCCAACTTGAGGGAGTTGCAAAGCATTGTATGGAATGATCCTATAGGCTAAAGAACTTAGGACCACCCCTATAATCCTGTGTAAAATAAATTGAATATTGTATCTGTCCAAATTGTTTTCTTCCCTTTTAAGACTAATTCGCTTAATTTAAGTTCGACCGGAACCCACCATTGTGGAACTCGAGGAGTGCCTAACACCTTCCCTTCAAGGTAATTTCTAGCCCTTACCCGATCTCTGGTAATATAGACTGGTTATATGAGTTAATTTCTCTAGGTGCCCTAATGCACCTTAATCCATTAGGTGGCGACTCTTTCAAATCCAATTCCCTACCCTCACGGCAAGTAGTTGTCCCAGAAATTGTCGAAACCCAATTTCCCGAGAAAAAAGGGGCCCGACAACATGACGACTCTGCTGGGGAACTCTTTAGGCTCTTACCATAACAAACTTATCTGTGAATTAGTCTTTAAGAATATATTTATTATTCTGTTAATACTTGCACACCCCTTCCCATTCTACGTGAATTTATTTATGATTTCCTTCGCCTGCTTTATCACTTTTACTATGGAAACTGATTTGTCTCCTTGTTTTTCTTTTCTTAAATGTCTTTACAATTATTAAATACCATATTTTATCATTATTCATCATGCAAATAATTGACAACGTGTTATTTTCTTTTTACATAACTCCATGCTCAACATCATATTCTACTCGTACGTACTAATACCATAGCAGCACTTGATGAGTGTCCGCGCTCTTCCTAAAATCACCCTTTAAATTCGGAAAGGCTTATGTATGGTAAAACTAGTCGATCAGTGGTGCAGTCGACGGTTCCGTGCCTTTCCCCCTCAAGTTATCCGCTTGAGGGTACTAGTCTAGACTTCTATAGAAACCTTGCTATGATAAATACTGTACATGCATTATGGTCAAACCTAGCCAGGGTTAATATGCTGTCCACATAATAACCCTCTATGAAAGCCTTGTCCAAAGTCCACCGGGATTTCCATAATTCCAATGGATGCAATCACGATATGTGCATTATTTGGAGATATAAATGCCGACATGCTAATCGTTAATGTGTAAGTACTCGAATCCAGAGGGGGTAAGGGTCTAACTCTGTTTATTTTGCAGAAAATGAGGCACGAAGTCCCCAGGTTCGGCATGGTCCGAATTATACCACCACTGTTGTTAGACTGGTGGGAAAATCTTTCGCTAACCGATAAAAATCATGTGAAAAGGGTTCTTGGAAATCTATCTTCCTTATTGCACATCCAACCAAACAACATGCTGATTGAAGCTGCTACTATGTTCTGGGACGGAGAAAGAGTTGTATTCCATTTTGGTGACATAGAAATGACTCCTCTCTTGGAGGAAATCGGAGGATTCGCTGGATTACCATGGGATAATCCCGGTTTACTAGTACTAGAAAACTGCAATACTAGGGGGTTTCTGAAAATGATGGGTCTGAGAAAAAATGAGGACTTGGAGTGCTTGAAGAAGTCCTACATACCCTTTGACTTCCTCTATGAACAATACAGACACAACAAATCTTACCGTATCTTTCATGACGAGTTCTCCATCACTTCCTTGGGTTGGACTCATCGCAGGGTTTTTGTATTCATCGTCTACTTTCTGGGTATGATAGTGTTCCCAAACCAAGGGGACAAAATTCACACCAGGTTGGCTATGGTAACAAAGCTTTAATGGAGGGAATTAAGGGACAAACCTATACTATCGTCTCGACATATATCAGGTCATTGCAAGAAAGGGTTCAAACACTTTAAGGGTTGTACTTGCTACTATATTTTGGTTGTTAGAACATCTTCAGAGGGGTCAATACCGCCAAGAGTTTCCACAGAGACCATGGAACGATCACATTGCTTTCTACCTTCCTAAAAGAATGACCTTTATCCCAGACAGATTTGCACAGCCAGAGAATGCTATAGAATGGGCACAATTTTTCAATAATTTGACCGAGGACCAAGTTCACTGGATGTTTGAGTGATTCCCTACTAATGAATTCATCATCAGATCCAGCGATGTTCCACACTTGGTGTTGATTGAGTTAAGGGGAATACATCCCTATGTTCCTATCAGGGTTATAAGACAAGATGGTCGAAAACAAGTCATACTACGAGTCTCCAAAATGAGTCATTACAGAGCCGATTTTCAGGATGACACCGTTCCATACAAATGTGAGGCCCAACATATGTGGCATTTGAAAATTATCGTGGAAAAGGATACCATCGAGCCAGATCGATATCACACCGGTCATGTGTACTTCTACCCATCATGGTTAGAAGATAACATAGCAAGAATATTCGAGCCAAGGGTTTGTCAAGGAAACAGGGTCATAGATAAAGTCATTGAAGCACAAGTGAAGTATGAAAGGCTACGCGAGAGGGTCCTTGAATCCAAAGCCAAGCATCTGGAGCAACACAAGTTCGACATGGAATCAATCAATGAGTGGAAAGAAATGGCTACAAGGTCGGTAGAAAGGTTGGAGTACTTGGAGCAGGGCCTATAGGAACTGGAAGGGAAGATAAGGAAAAGGGTCGTAGATTGTCAGAATGCAAAGGGCAACGAAGGAGGAAATCTAGCAAGGGCATACCTGCTGCTAGACATGCACGACCTGGGGAATCTGATTGATGGAGCCAAGAGGGCTAAATATGGGGAAGGTCCCTCCGGGACCAAGTAGATTAGGTTTATCTATTTTGAGTCATTTTGGAATTAGAATGTAATAAGGCAGATGCCCTTAGTAACTCATTTATTTATCATCATTTTTAGGTTTGTCTTATTTATTACATTAATGAAATAAGGCATTTATCAGCATTAAATCTCTCCAAATCTACTTGTCGCTAGACCTACCTCGAGCACAACAAGGTTCCCCAAATTAGGACGTGAATTTACATTTTTGCAATACGTGTTTAAATCCCGCAAATGCTTTTCAGAATCCTTAATGACTTGTCTACCTTTTGCTTTTCTTTATTTTGATTATTACCATCCTCTAAGGTTGATTCGCACACACTGGCATCATCAGCATATCATACCAGATCTAGAGGCCCCCACCTCCTCCTCCCTTTTCTCCAAGTAATCCAAAAAGCAAGGGAAAAGCTAGGATGGATGATATGAGTAGTATCCGAAAAGAAAATGCTGAGAATGTTGAAACTTCAGACGGTTGGAGTACTCCGGCCCAGAATGATTTGGTCCTACGATTGGAACAGAAAATACTGGAGTTGCAAGGGGAACTTGAGTAGGTCTGCAAGTTGGAAAACCTCTCCCTCACCCTAAACGTCCCAGACGTTAACCAACAAAATGCTCAAAACCCAACACCTCCTCAAAACACACCAAACCAACATCCACAAAATCTTCCCGCACCCCATCCATATGCAACACCTCCCCAAAATCCTAATCCTCCACCAATACCCACTCCTCCTCAACACCAACACCCTCATACTCAATACCCACAAACCACTTACCATATTTCTCAGAATATCTCACAACCTATCCCTGATCCACAAAACTCAACTAATGATCACCACTAGACTCCAACCCCTGGCACCCACCAAAACAATCCCATATACGTGGAAACCTTACCTCACTCTACTCAACCAACCCCGTACACTCCAGAATACATCGAGAAAGACCTTCTCATTAAGAACATGGCCGAAGAGCTCAAGAAGCTCACAAGCCGAGTCTAGGGTGTTGAAAGAGGTAAATTAATTGAAGGTCTGAATTATGAGGATCTGTGTATTCATCCAGATGTGGAATTACCGGAGGGTTACAAACCTCCTAAGTTCGAAATGTTTGACAGAACGGGTGACCCGAAGGTACACTTGAGATGTGATAAGCTCGTGGGAGTTGGGAAAGATGAAAGAATTTGCATGAAGCTATTCATGAGGAGTCTCATTGGAGATGCCCTATCTTGGTATATTAGTCAGAATCCCAAGAAGTGGGTTAATTGGGTGAGCATGACATCAGACTTCATAAATCAATTCAGGTTTAACACAAAGAATGCGCTGGATGTCTTCTACATACAAAATCTAAAGAAGAAACCAACAGAGACTTTTGGCGAGTATGCTACTCAATGGAGGTCAGAAGCTGCAAAAGTTAGGCCGGCACTAGAAGAAGAGTAGATGAAAAAATTCTTCGTTAGGGCCCAGAATCCCAATACTATGAAAGGTTAATGGTCATCGAAAATCACAAGTTCTCCGACATCATCAAACTCGGATAAAGGATTAAAGATGGATCAAGAGTGGCATAGTGACCAATTTTGAGGCATTGCAGGCTACGAACAAAGCACTACAGTCAGGGGGCATATCAAAGAATAAAGAAATAGGGGCAGTGATGATGGCCTAAGGCCCAAAATCTCCACTCACATACCAAACACCTCCACCTACATACCAACCCTGACCTCCCAGATATTCTCAACCCCCTACTGCCTATCACACCTATAACACCCAGCCAGCCTATTACCATTCACCTCCAACCCGTCAAAACTATCCAAAACCCAAACCCAATTTTGATCGCAGGCCGTCCAGACAATATACCACTATTACTGAACCCATTGACCAACTATATGAAAGATTGAAGTCCGCCGGATATGTTACCCCCATTCCTGCTGTTACAATGGAAAACTCCTTCCAGTGGGTCAACCGAAACAAAACCTGTGCATACCATTCTGGCATGAAAGGGCATACTATCGATGAATGACGCACTCTGAAAGACAAGATTCAAACCTTGATTGATACCAAAGTCATACAAGCAAAAGAAGCAACGCCAAATATCCGCAATAATCCCCTCCCAGATCATAGGGGTGAAAGAGTAAATGTGATAGAAACTGATGAAGAATGAGATCTTGAGGGGTCAATTGGGCTTATTCGCGAAGGTGATGACCCTAAACCTACAGTCACACTAACTCCTACTATGGTACAGATATAGCCGCCAGTCAAAGTTGAAGTAGCCGCATCAGTCCCGTGTGAAATTGAAGTAATAACACCTGTAACCACACCAGCTCCATTTGAAGTAGAAGTATCCACACCCTTCACTGTGACAGTAGAACACACACCTCCTTTCAAGTCCAATGCCATACCCTGGGATTACATTGCCGAAGCTAGGAGAAAGGGAAAAGAAAAGATGGAAGAATCTGCTGTTGCACAGGGGATGACCAGAATTGGAAGGATCTATACACCCGAAAATTTAGGAGGAACAAGCAAGGAAGCTGCTAACAAACAACCCGTTATTGAAATTGGTCCAGATGATCTTTGGAGGAAAGTACATGCAAGAGAATACTCTGTCGTTGATCATTTGAACAAGACTCCCGCCCAGATATCCATCCTGTCACTATTGCAAAATTCTGAGTCGCATAAGAATGCTCTGATGAAGGTGTTGAATGAAGCTTATGTACCCAGCAACATCACCAGTGGAGAGATGGCCAACATGGTAGGTCAAGTACTAGAGAGTCACAAGATCATCTTCCACGAAGATGAACTACCACCTGAAGGATTAAGTCACAACAGGGCACTGTATATCACAGTACATTTTGAGGACAAATTCATCGAAAGAGTCTTAATAGATGGGGGTTCTGTCACGACCCAAAAATCCCTCCGAAGGAGTCGTAATGACACCTAGTCTCTAAACTAGGTAAGCCTAACATTTAACTGAAATAACATTGATATTTATTAACTTCAAATGAAATTTATTTTAACAATTTACAATTCCCAAAACCGGTAGTACAATTCATAAGCTTTTCTAAGAGTAGTTATACAAAATAAATACATCACTGTTCCGAACAAAAGGAACATATGGAAATAAGTACAATTGAAGGTGACTCCGAGGACCGCGAATGCTGTTGCAGGTTTACCTTGAGTCTCCACCGCAACGAACAACTACTATCAATCAAATACCTGGATCTGTACACAAAAATATACAGAAGTGTAGTATCAGTACAACCGACCCCATGTGCTGGTAAGTACCTAGCCTAACCTCGACGAAGTAGTGACGAGGCTAGGACCAAACTACCAAATAACCTTGTGCAATATAGCATACAAAATAATAGGAAGCAGATAACAATGATGACAACAATGATCAACTAGTGATATAAATAGCAGGCAACAAGAACACCATAAATGCTTCTCAACAAATAATAAATACAAGTACAATCAATTAATCGAGTCCTTCAAATATAAATCTTTCGCTTATAAATCCTTCAATTAATAATCTCTAAGATAATATGCTTTCAATAAATATATTTCGAATATATTTCCTTCAAATAAGTATCTTCCAAGAAAGCATCTTTCGAATATAATTCTTTTGACGCCTCATTTAATAATCATAAATAATATAGGTCTCATGCCACTTTCGTATTTTCACGGCACCTCGTGCCCACATATTTCTGTCTCACATTGCGCAACAACGTTCTCAGGTTACTCAGTTCATAGGGTCAACAACCCAATACAATTGAGAATGTTCACGGAGCCTCATTTACTTAATAAGAAGTAGAGTACAACTTCTAAACCCATTTGAAACTCATCAAGAAAAGATGAAGTTATTTTTAGAAATTATTTGAATAAATAAAGTACCATGTTTCAATTAGAATATAACATCGAATGAATTATTACTTTTACCAAGGGATTTGATAAATTTAACTTAGTAGAAATTCCTTCTTAAATAAAGTACAACCGCAAACGGTTTAAGGAAAATTTAGTTAAGAAATCAATTGAGTTAAAAAATGTAACAATTGTTGAAATTTGAAGTATTGAGTATATATAAAACAAATAGGGTGAGGTATTGTCAACACTATGAATTCCCATACAAAGGATCACAGCCGTAAAGGAATCTAAACCATTAAAAACACTTGAATTGATAACAACAATTACAACGGATCCAAAATAATCACGGAAGGAGTACAACTCATTACAGAGATAACAACCAGGGATCTCCCAGGATACCGTCCTGTAGTACCCAAATATAAATATCCAGTGGATCTCCCGGGTGCAGTCCTGTAGTCCAACTCATAACTGTGCAGGGGGATCTCCCGGGATTCTAACCCGTAGTCCCAAAGTAAATGTGCAGGGGGATCTCCCGGGAATCTAACCCGTAGTCCCAAAGTAAATATGCAGGGGGATCTTCCGGGAATCTAACCCGTAGTCCCAAAGTAAACAAACAAGGGAAAGCTACCGGAATCCCACATCCGTAGTCCCAAAATAAATACACAATGCAACCAACAGAATCAATAGTTACATCACAACAGAAGGATCGAACATCACCGCAATACATATAACAACAACAAATGACAATAACACAAGGTAAGACAAGTAAATCAACTCAGGAGCTGTAAATCACGAGAAAATGGTAGAACCAGCTCAAAGGAATAACCACAAAAAGAATACTGGCATAAAGGAAACAGTTCAATAATGGGAAAACTAACACCTAGCAACGATCCCACGATATACAAGTCAATAATAAGGAAATCAACACGAGTCAAGTAGTTATGAAAATATAACATAACAATAGGAGAGGCAAAACTCTTTAGTTAAGTCAAATAGGAGTCATATTAATGAAAGTATAAGACTCACGTACATGCTTGACACCAATGTATAGATACTCGTCACCATGCCTATACGTCGTACTCGACAAATAACCCATAACAATTATGACACAACTCCTAATCCCTCAAGCTAAGGTTAGACCAAACACTTACCTCGCTTTGCAACCAATTCAAAATTCCAACAAGCCTTTGCCTCGCGAATTCGTCTGAAGCTTCAAATCTAGTCATAATAATTCAATATACTCAATATAAATCGTACGAATTAATTCCATATGAAAATACTAATTTTCCAACAAAAATCCGAAATTTAACTCAAAATTTCCCGTGGGGCCCACGTCTCAAAATCCTACAGAACTCACAAAATCCAACAACTCATTCAACCACGAGTCTAACCATACCAATTTTACCAAAATCCGACATCAACTCGACCCTCAAATCTTCAAATTAAACCAAGAGGGTTTTCAAGATTTTACCAACTAAAATTACCAAATAAATGTTAAAAACAACGATGGATTCGAGTAATCTAACCAAAATTGAGTTAAGAACACTTACCCCGTTGTTTTATCTGAAAATCACTCGAAAAATCGCCTCACCCGAGCTCCCTTGGTCCAAAAATGGAAGAGTGAGACGAGTTTGGACTTTATTCTGCTGCCCAGGGATTTGTTCTTCGCGTTCGCGGTCCTCCTCTCGCGTTTGCGAAGAACAAGATTCCAAAAAATAATTTTCCAAACTCTGTTCGGACAGCCTCTAGCGTAATGGTCATAACATTTTGCACACAACTCCAAATGACTATTATAATTTTTTTCTGAAAACTAGATTCAAAGAGCTACAACTTTTGTTTTTAAATTATCTCAAAATTCATTGTAGATTGAGATATATGAGCCTCCGAAGTAACACCTGCGCAACAAAATTCCTTCTTCTTCGCGAACGCGAAGAACAAAATCCCAGAAGCCAAATCCTTCTTCGCGAACGCGAGGCTCTCTTTGCGAATGCGAAGAACAAAATATCAGAAGCCAAATCCTTCTTCGCGAACGCGAGAGGACCCTCGCGGACACGAAGAACAACACCAGACACCAGCTTCAGCTATTGCAAAACAGCCCGAAATGATCCGAAACCACCCCGAAATACACTCGAGGCCCCCGGAGACCTCAACCAAACATGCCAAAAAATCTTAAAACATCATTCAAACTTGTTTCAATTCTTTAGAACGCTCAAAACAACATTAAAACGTAAATTTTACATCGGATTCAAGCCTAAGAATTCCAAAAACTCTCAAATTATGCTTCGATCAAAAAGTCTATCAAACCTCGTCCGAATGACCTGAAATTTTGCACACAAGTCACATTCAACACTATGAAGCTGCTCTAACTTCCAAAATTCCATTTCGGCCCTCGAATCAAAATCTCACTATCGAACCGGAAACTTCAAAAATTCAACTTTCGGCATTTCAAGTCTAAATTAGCTACAGACCTCCAAAACACAATCTGAACACGCTCTTAAACCCGAAATCACCCAACGGAGCTAACGGAACCATCAAAATTGCGTTCTAAAGCAATCTTCACACTGTTCTGACTATGGTCATATTTCGAGAACTTAAGCTCTCATTTAGGGACTAAGTGTCCCAAAACTCTCCGAAATTCCAAATAATTCCTTCTGGTAACTCACAATAGCAGAAACAAATACGGGAGTGCAATTAATAGAGGGATCGAGGTGTAAATTCTTGAAACAACAGATTGGGTCATTACATTCTCCACCTCTTAAACAAGCGTTCGTCCTCGAACGTACTAAGAATTATTCTGAGGTTGCCAAATTGATGATTTTACTGTTACACCTATACTCTCGGTTGATCTCATGTTACCGCATTCGACATAACCCAACAACACCATCTCAGTTGAGATTATTTCATTTATCTATATTTGTAAACTTTAAGACCAAATTTCTTACTCTCCAAACATTTTCAAAATGGTCCTAATTTTCACATCAACACACGGTATTATTCTCATGTCAACACACATCGACTTTTAATAGCGCTTACATTCTCCCCCACTTAGGGTTATTCGTCCTCAAATACACAACGTAACTCATCTCTTTCTTTGCATATCTCCGTGTCTCAAATTTTTCTAACTCTCAAATTTTTCAGAAATTTCGTCAGAGTCTCCCCTGTAATTGGGACTATCCACCTGTCAGAGTAACACTAAAACAACTCATAACAACACATCCACAGCTCAACAAAATACCAAAATGTATATATCAAAAACACTAATCTCCGCATTACAAGCATTGCTTTATCATAGTGACATCTGGACATGAAACAGATCATATATATGCCCATAACCACATCTCTGGTCTTAATCGTTGTTCATCATCGATTACAAAATCACCAATTAACTTCATGTTAACAAATTCTTGTTTCAAGCTTTCACTTTACTAGCAACGTAGCATGAAGGCCTCATAATTACTTACCCAAATTAACGATTCACAATTAACGCCACCTAGGCACTCACCTTGTAGGCTAAACTCAATAGTTACAATACAAATTTGGCAAATTATGTACAAAGATATTCATACGAGAATTTTCAAATAATCCTCATAGGCATGACTCCCTATAAGTACTATAGTACACATTTTTAATTCCACAAAGGGAGAATTTAAACACATAAACTTTTCACCACAAAGGACCTCGTCCTTATATAACATTCACCGCAACTTGTAGCCCGATTTAAATATTTTACGTCATAAAAAAAATATGAGGAACTCGTCCTCAACTCCGTACCACAAGTAATACGCACATTATTCCAACTGAAATTTTCCATTTCCCGTTCTTTCTTCTTCTAAATAATTTCCATAAAACAAAATCACAAAATATAAGGAACCCTCACACCGATAGGGAATAAAATTCGCAATTTAAATCAATTTTCCTAAAATCACATCAAAACCCACATCACAACTATTTTTTAGTGACTAACACATAATGATAGACATAGCTATCTCCATATAATCTCCCAACAGGAGTATTCACATAAGTAAATTTAAGATTACGAAGCTCACTCATGAGTAGAGCATATTAGGAAGACTTGCCTCGATACTCATAACCGAATCAAGTTAAGGAAATTGTTCCTTTATGATAACTCGAGTTCGTACTTGTAACGACTCCATCTAGTGTAGCGACCTCAGTTATACCATAGCAAATACATCAATGGGTCGGGCCTCCACCTCTTAGGCGCCATCTACCCGCTTTTTCTCCACCCCTAATTGGTAGTGTAAGTAGAGTAGTAACTGTAATGGAATACGTGGCACGTGTGCTCTGATGGAACAGATTTCTCCCAAGTCTATGACAATTTCTCAGGATGTTCCTAGTATCACCATTTTCATAATAACCCATCCGCAGTTCGACTGCTCATACTAAGTCTATACCGGATAACTTAAATAACCATTGCAGGAAATTCCATGCCACTGGTACATTAAAAGATGACTGCCCCACGCGAGTGTTGTGATTAACTTAAGCACTACGAGTATACTGAATATGTTTCCATGACCCCGCTGATACTGAAATGTATAATTATTAAGGACGCGGGAATATCTCAAGTCTCATCATCATCCCGTTCAAATCTCAGCTCTTGATCATATACAAGTTTTGGAAAACGTTCCAATACCACATAAATACATCTCAGGCCAAAATTGGTATAACGCATGACCCCGCAATCTGATCGTTGATAGTGGACTTCCCTCACTTGGTGCGAAATCATAAGACACATTCCCGACGATCCACAATACTAACCTTCACCGCTAGTACGATACTAGTCATGAGACACCTCAAGCCATTTACTTGGCACTTGTCATCCTCATGACAGTTAAACTCACTTCCTCCGGTGTCTCGACTTGCTAGTAAATACTATTCACTAAATAGAAATCCCATACGAAATACATAGTCTCTAATACGACCAACTATTTTTAGATCTACATCCACCTGTGATGATTAGGCAACCGATTAAACCTTCTTAAGATTTTACTTATCAAACAGATGTCAAAATCTGATGCACCCCCATGCGCACAACTGAAAGATCTCTCTGCACTTCCATATCCTCGATTCTGAACGACACGTGGTAGAAATGGTTGAGCAACCCTGGCTCTCTTATAACCCTTTTTACAGTATCAAAAACCATTGGCGTAGTGCACAATTCCATACATGAGTGGATGCAAAAGTACATAAGATATATGCTTCAAGCTGAATAAATGCCGCACGATAAGGAATGAATGAAGTGGAAATTTTTCCTACTAGTTCTGTAGCCTCTCAAAGATAAGTACAGACGTCTTCGTACCGATCCGCAAGACTCTACTAAACTCTCTTATGACTTGTAGCACCTATGAACCTAGAGCTCTGATACCAACTTGTCACGACCCAAAAATCCCTCTGAAGGAGTCGTGATGACACCTAGTCTCTAAACTAGGTAAGCCTAACATTTAACTGAAATAACATTGATATTTATTAACTTCAAATAAAATTTCTCTAAACAATTTACAATTTCCAAAACCAGTAGTACAAGTCATAAGCTTTTCTAAGAGTAGTTATACAAAATAATACATCACTATTCCGAACAAAAGGAACATATGGAAATAAGTACAATTGAAGGTGACTCCGAGGACTGCGAACGCTGTTGCAGGTTTACCTTGAGTCTCTACCGAAACGAACAGCTACTATCAATCAAATACCTGGATCTGTACACAAAAATGTACAGAAGTGTAGTATCAGCACAACCGATCCCATGTGCTGGTAAGTGCCTAGCCTAACCTCGGCGAAGTAGTGACGAGGCTAGGACCAGACTAACAAATAAACCTGTGCAATATAGCATACAAAATAATAGGAAGCAGATAACAATGATGGCAACAATGATCAACCAGTGATATAAATAGCAGGCAACAAGAACACCATAAATTCTTCTCAACAAATAATAAATACAAGTGCAATCAATTAATCGAGTCCTTCAAATATAAATCTTTCGCTTATAAATCCTTCAATTAATAATCTCTAAGATAATATGCTTTCAATAAATATATTTCGAATATATTTCCTTCAAATAAGTATCTTCCAAGTAAGCATCTTTTGAATATAATTCTTTCGAGTAAAGGTCACCTTGTGATGCCTCATTTCATAATCATAAATAATATAGGTCTCAGGCCACTTTCGTATTTTCACGGCACCTCGTGCCCACATATTTCTGTCTCACATTGCGCAACAACATTTTCAGGTTACTTAGTTCATAGGGTCCATAACCCAATACAATTGAGAATGTTCACGGAGCCTCATTTACTTCACAAGAAGTAGAGTACAACTTCTAAACCCATTTGAAACTCATCAAGAAAAGATGAAGTTATTTTTAGAAATCATTTGAATAAATAAAGTACCATGTTTCAATTAGAATACAACATCGAATGAATTATTACTTTTACCAAGGGATTTGATAAATTTAACTTAGTAGAAATTCCTTCTTAAGTAAAGTACAACCGCAAACGGTTTAAGGAAAATTTAGTTGAGAAATCAATTGAGTTAAAAAATATAACAATTGTTGAAATTTGAAGTATTGAGTATATATAAAACAAATAGGGTGAGGTATTGTCAACACTATGAATTCCCATACAAAGGATCACAGCCGTAAAGGAATCTAAACCATTAAAAACACTTGAATTGATAACAACAATTACAACGGATACAAAATAATCACGGAAGGAGTACAACTCAACACAGAGATAACAACCAGGGATCTCTCATGATACCGTCCTGTAGTCCCCAAATATAAATATCCGGTGGATCTCCCGGGTGCAGTCCCGTAGTCCAACTCATAACTGTGCAGGGGGATCTCCCGGGATTCTAACCCGTAGTCCCAAAGTAAATGTGCAGGGGTATCTCCCGGGAATCTAAACCGTAGTCCCAAAGTAAATGTGCAGGGGGATCTTCCGGGAATCTAAACCGTAGTCCCAAAGTAAACAAACAAGGGAAAGCTACCGGAATCCCACATCCGTAGTCCCAAAATAAATACACAATGCAACCAACAGAATCAATAGTTACATCACAACAGAAGGATCGAACATCACCGCAATACATATAACAACAACAAATGACAATAATACAAGGTAAGACAAGTAAATCAACTCAGGGGCTGTAAATCACGAGAAAATGGTAGAACCAGCTCAAAGGAATAACCACAAAAAGAATACTGGCATAAAGGAAACAGTTCAATAACGGGAAAACTAACACGTAGCAACGATCCCACGATATACAAGTCAATAATAAGGAAATCAACACGAGTCAAGTAGTTATGAAAATATAACATAACAATAGGAGAGGCAAAACTCTTTAGTTAAGTCAAATAAGAGTCATATTAATCAAAGTATAAGACTCACGTACATGCTTGACACCAACGTATAGATACTCGTCACCATGCCTATACGTCGTACTCGACAAATAACCCATAACAATTATGACACAACTCCTAATCCATCAAGCTAAGGTTAGACCAAACACTTACCTCGCTTTACAACCAATTCAAATTTCAACAAGCCTTTGCCTCGCGAATTCGTCCGAAGCTTCAAATCTAGTCGTAATAATTCAATATACTCAATATAAATTGTACGAATTAATTCCATATGAAAATACTAATTTTCCAACAAAAATCCGAAATTTAACTCAAAATCGCCCGTAGGGCCCACGTCTCAAAGTCCGACAAAACTCATAAAATCCGACAACTCATTCAACCACGAGTCTAACCATACCAATTTTACCAAAATCTGACATCAACTCGACCCTCAAATCTTCAAATTAAACCAAGAGGGTTTTCAAGATTTTACCAACTAAAATTACCAATTAAATGTTAAAAACAACGATGGATTCGAGTAATCTAACCAAAATTGAGTTAAGAACACTTACCCCGTTGCTTTCTATGAAAATCCCTCGAAAAATCGCCTCACCCGAGCTCCCTTGGTCCAAAAATGGAAGAGTGAGATGAGTTTGGACTTTATTCTGCTGCCCAGGGATTTGTTCTTCGCATTCGCGGTCCTCCTCTCGCGTTTGCGAAGAACAAAATTCTAAAAAATAATTTTCCAAACTCTGTTCGGACAGCCTCTAGCGTAATGGTCATAACATTTTGCACACAACTCCAAATGACAATTATAATATATTTCTGGAAACTAGATTCCAAGAGCTACAACTTTTGTTTCTAAATCATCTCGAAATTCATTGTAGATTGAGAGATATGAGCCTCCGAAGTAACACCTGTGCAACAAAATTCCTTCTTCTTCACGAACGCGAGACACACTTCACGAACGCGAAGAACAAAATCCCAGAAGCCAAATCCTTCTTCGCGAACACGAAGAACAAAATCTCATAAGCCAAATACTTCTTCGTGAATGCAAGAGGACCCTCGCGGATGCGAAGAACAACACCAGACACCATCTTCAGCTATTGGAAAACAACCCGAAATGATCCGAAACCACCCCGAAACACACTCGAGGCCCCCGGGACCTCAACCAAACATTCCAACAAATCTTAAAACATCATTTAAACTTATTCCAAATCTTCAGAACACTCAAAACAACATCAAGACACAAATTTTACATCGGATTCAAGCATAAGAATTCCAAAAAATCTCAAATTACACTTTCGATCAAAAAGTCTATCAAACCTCGTCCGAATGACCTGAAATTTTGCACACAAGTCAAATTCAACACTACAAAGCTACTCCAACTTCCATAATTCCATTCCGGCCCTCGGATCAAAATCTCACTATCGAACTGGAAATTTCAAAAATTCAATTTTTGGCATTTCAAGTCTAAATTAGCTACGGACCTCCAAAACACAACCTGAACACGCTCCTAAACCCGAAATCACCCAATGGAGCTAACGGAACCATTGGAACTCCGTTCTGAGGCTGTCTTCACACTTTTTTGACTACAGTCAAATTTCGAGAACTTAAGCTCTCATTTAGGGACTAAGTGTCCCAAAATTCCTTCCGGCAACTCACAATAGCATAAAATATATGGGAGTGCAATTAATATTGGGATTGAGGCATAAATTCTTAAAACAACAGGTCGGGTCATTACAGGTTCAAGCCTCAACATTTGTCCATTGACTACACTAAAAAGGTTGAGCAAAGATTTCCATGAGATACGAGCAGGGAGTATGAACATGAAGGCATTTGATGGGTCTTAAAGGGAAATAATTGGGGAAATTAACCTTTATCTGCAGATGGGCCCGGCTTAGTTCGATGTTGAGTTCCAAGTATTAGACATATCTACTACATACAATCTTCTATTGGGACAACCTTGGATACATGCCGCTGGGGCTGTGGCTTCCACACTACATCGGGCTGTGAAGTTCGAATGGAACCATCAGGAGGTAATCATTCACGGGGATGGAAGTAACCCCATTTACACCAGTCAAACTATCCCAGTTGTCGAGAATAGAAGAAGGCTGTGTGGAGAAACTTATCACCGCATTGAGCGTGTCAACGCAATTGAGAAAGATAAGTGGTGGAGTAACAAAATAGAAAACATACTGGCATGGTATGGGTTTGGACCTGACAAAGGGCTTGGGAAGAAACTCTAGGGCATTACCAAGCCAATACAATTGAAACGTCAAGACACAACTTTTGAGATGGGATATCCATACACCTAGCAAGAATACAATGATTGGTCGCCGCCATGGCATGGTCCTTATTACCCTCTCGATAAGCCAGTGCCGCATATGAGTCAGAATTTTCACTAGGCCGACACATTATGGGGATCTGCAGAGGAGGAAGCTTTGGCTGGGTTAAGGAACTTGTTTCTAGAAGGCGAGAACATGGATTGCAATGTGATATTTGAGGAGGAGGATGAAGAAGGCCTCACCATTCAGACCGTGGAGAAGGGAGTTATTCTCAAGAATTGGACTGCCGCACCATCCCGGAGTTCCTGGGTAGCTTGGCAATTAGCCTGACCTGTTTTAATAGCCATTTTAGGCATTTAAGATATTTTCAGTATTTTGTTTTGAAGACGGATTTTGTTTCGAAATAATTGCTCGAGTCATCGAGTCGTACCTGTTTTGTATATTTTTAAAATTTAATTAATGCATTGTTATTTAGATTTATTATTATCTTTTACATTTTTCTTCTACAATATTATTATTACTTTTCCTGATGAACCGATGACTATGACATGTAATGAGACAACGCAATATAAGGATAGTGACTCAAAAGAAGAGGATGAAATACCAGAGGAAGTTGTCAGAGAAGTTGAGAATTTTGAGAACAAACCTAAGCCCAATCTGGATGAAACTAAGGCAATCAATTTGGGAGATTCTGAAACCGTCAAAGAGACTCGCATAAGCATTCACCTATCACCGTCAGAAAAGGAAGAATACACTTGTTTCTAAAATATTATGAAGATATTTTTGCATGGTCATATGATGACATGACCGGCCTGAGCACATCCATAGTGGCTCATAAGTTGCCTACCAATCCAATATGTCCGCCGGTGAAATAGAAACTCAGAAAGTTCAAACCAGATATGAGCCTAAAAATCAAGGAAGAAGTCACTAAGCAGATCAAAGCCAAAGTCCTCAGGGTAGTTGAGTACCCAACCTGGTTAGCCAACATCGTACCAGTTCCGAAGAAAGATGGGAAAGTAAGGGTGTGTGTTGACTATCGGGATTTAAATAGATCAAGTCCTAAGGATGATTTCCCACTGCCAAATATACACATTCTGATTGACAATTGCGTTAAGCATGAACTCCAATCCTTTGTAGATTGCTTCGCGGGTTATCATTGTGAGCACGTGATTTTTGCCTCACATGAATTACTCCTACAAAATTCCAAAAATTAGATTTTTTTCTTTTAATTATTTGTTATTTTAGGAATTATTCTAGAATTTTTATGATTGTTTGCATTTTGTGTGCATGTTTAATTTTTAGTTAATTCATGAAAAATACAAAAATACGTTGCATTTGCATTTAAGATTTAATTTTACATTTTGTAGATCAATTAGTAAATTAGTTTGTTTTACAAAAATGAAAAAAAATCACAAAAAAATAACTTATTTTTTGCATTTTTATTGTTTAATTTCGAATTTTGGTAGTTTTCTTTTAATTTGGTATTTAATTAATTGTGGTAATTATTATTTAGAGCTAATTAATTTAATTTGGTTGGATAATTTAATTTAGGGATTAATTTAGTTTTTTTTTAATTTTGAAAGAAAAAGAATTTTGAAATAAAAGAAAAAAGGAAATGAATTGAAAAGATTCGGATTTTGGGCCAAATCCTTTAATTTCCCCAAGCCCAAATGGAATGCACCCTTGTACCCGTTAAAACCAGCCCAGATCCGCCCCAACCCAGTCCAATCATGCTCAACAACCAAATGACCCCGTTTCATTCATTTTCGATCTGGACCGTTGATCTCATTTAATCAAACGGTCTGGAATGGAGGGCCCTCTTATTATATAATTGTCCTAAAGTCCCTACCCCCTCTCACTCATCTCTCTCATTTCCCCTCCGCATCAGAGACCAAGCCTAGCCCTAATCCGCTGCCCTAAAATCCTTGCCATCTCCAGTGGCGGCGCAACCTCTGACCGGCCCCAAATTAACACCATAGAACCCTCACATACTCCCCTTTCCCAATCCTTAACTACTTTCCCTCGAATTACCCCAGAACTCTTCGAATCTTAAATCGAAGATCGAAACCCTAAAATCCCAAAACCCCAAATCAGTGAGTTTGATGAACTTTTGAGGCCGAAATTGATCTTATTCGTGTGTTTTTGTTTGAGAACACACGATTAAGGCCCATTACGGCCAAAAAATCGATGATTCCTTTGAAGGTTTTCAAGATTTTATCCGCATGGGTTTAGGTATTTTCTTTTCCTTTCTTTTATTTTTCTTCTTCTTTTGTTTCGTTTAAAGTTCTAGTCTTCATCTCCTCTTACTTCATCTTTTCTGCTTCGTTTTCGTTTTTAAATTAGTTCTGCTTATGTTTTTAAAATCAAAGTTGTTCGTGCATGTCGTTTTAACTTCTTTGTTCTTTTTGTTATTTCATTGGTCTGGCTTTCAAGAAATGAATTCTGAGTTTTCTCTTGGGTAATTCTGTTTTAAGCCCTGCAATTCTATATGGGTCCTGTTAAACAGAGGCCCAAAAAGGGATTCGACATGGGTCTTGCAAACCCAAACTGGGTTTGAACCATTGGGTCAATTGGACCCATGACCCGTTTGGCTTCAAGGGTAAGAACAGGGGTCCTAAGGGTTATTTTAGGAATTGTAGGTGGGGGACTCCCTTGTAACCAACTTAGGAAGCTTCCTAGAAGCTGGGGATTAGGACTTAGATGAAAAACTGATTTTTAACTTAAGGACATGAGAGTAAAAACAAAAATTGCAAAAGGATTAAAAGTGGAAAACTAAAATTCATTTCTGCTGCCTTAAGGCTTGCCTATTAAGGCACTCTTTATTCATTCACAAGGGAGATTTTTTTAGACTAAAAGAATTCTGAAAAGGAAAACGGCTAGACTTAAAAAGCTTTGAAAATAACTTTGAAATCTCTGCATTTGTTTGGTAAAAGCTGCTCAAATTCTGTTTGGTTTGTGCTCCCTGATTTCATTGGTTAGCTAAAATTTCTGAAAGGTTTCAAAGGTCCTGCACCTGGGTGAAATGGTTTGAGTTTTGGGGTTTTGAAAGTTTGGTTTTGAGCTGCTGTTAGAGTTACTGTTTCATTGCTAGGTTTTTAAGCTGATTTCAGTTGCTGTTGTTTGTTAACTCCTCACTCCTTTTGCTTCCCTTTCAATTTACAAGTAATTTTCTAAACTATGGACAACAAGTTGATTGTGGGTATGTAATTCGAGTGGAAGACTGATTAAATACAAGCTATATTTAAACTTAGTTCTTCTGATTCTTCCACTTCTTCAACATTCTGTAGTAGATTTTGAACTATAAATGTTATTTAGGCTTTCTCTCTTGTTATTTACATGTTATGAAGATGAATATGTGCTGTGAGAGTGAGGGTATAATGATTGGTTTCAATGTGAGCATGGTGTTCAGAAGTTAAACATGAGGGTTTTGTTAGTAAACTTGTGGTTATTTGCCTCTTTTTAAATGTTGGTTTAGGCTCTTGAACAAACTCAGTGTATGGTATTGTATTTTGATATGCTGACTCGAATGACTTTAGCACTCTATTGAAACTACTAAAGATGTCGTTTCAAATGATAATTAGCAGTGATGTTGATTTTCAGATCTGTATGGTTTGCATGTTCTTTGAAAATGAAAGGTTTTCTTTGTCTTGAAAATGAAAGCATGCTCTTGTTTCTTTTCATCATAAAGGCTTGTTGTGTAGTTAAAAGAGTTAGGGGTTAATATCATAAATGTTATTTGTTTTGTCTTCAAATGTATGCTGAAAATGCAAAGTTTTGAGGCTGGTGGGCTTAATTTGAAGCCCAGAGAAGACCAGCCCAGAGCCATGAAATTTGACTCTCATGTGGGTTCGATATGGATCCCCTGGTTTTCAGTATTTGTCCATGTTCTTAAAAGAGTTTGATTAATTCAATAAGACTAAGATTTTGATAGAAGTCCCTTTTGAAGATGTTAATTCAATTCTCAGATGTCTTGAGCTTTAATTAATTTGTGTTTAAGCAATTTATGTACAATTTATTGTTCTGTGATTTGGGCTCAGCGTCGACCCAGTCAGTGTAAAGAGTTTAACTGCCTGGACTGCCCTTCACACATTTTTCCTCCTGGGCCTATTCTAGTCCAGAAGCCCAACGAGCCTGTGTAAATAACAATCATGCGATTAATGGCTTTAGTTACGAAAAGGGTATTTTGTTTATTTAGACGGGGCGCGCCATATTAGATAAATAGTCTATGGCCCTCACAATTTTAAAAAAAAAGAGATTTTTTTAGATAATTAGATTTGAGGTGAGCCATATCAAGTAAGATATAGCTTATAGCCCTCCAAAGCTTAGTTTGAGTTCTCTTTAAAAATTGGAATCGAGGTGTGCCATGCCAAATAAAATCTCAAAACGCATGACCCTCAGTTAATTAATTTTGAATTCTTAGAAATCGAGGTGTGCCATTTAGTTGAATTTTCCATGGCTCTCGCAAACTTGAAAGTGCGTAGTTGCTTTAGGTGCGCTATTTAAAAAATTACTTTCCTAAACTCGGGTGTGCATTTCATGTGACCCAAATCCAAATCTCAACAACATCAACTAAAATGTGTCGTGGACCGCGGGTGCATTTCATGTGGCATGATTCAAAGACATGTTTTAGATAACGTTAAATCTTCCTAAAATTAATTTAAAGCAGCTAACAAGTCAAATTATACCATAGGCTAGAACATGTATTAAAATCAGATAATAGGCCAATTATGATAGTTTAAGCGACCGTGCTAGAACCATGGAATCCGGGGGTGCCTAAAACCTTCCCCCGGGTTAACAAAATTCCTTACTTAGAATTTCTGGTTCGCAGACTTCAAAAGGAAAGTTGAATTTTCCTCGATTTGGGATTTTAAAATAAACCGGCGACTTAGGACACCAAAAATAAACCATCCCAAGTGGCGACTCGGAACAAAAATAAATAAATAATCCCATTTCGAATAATGTCACTTAAATTGGAAAAACTCCCTTGTACTATCCTCGGTGTGTAAAAAGGAGGTGTGACAGCTTTGGCGACTCCGCTGGGGACCCAAAACCCAGACCTTCGGTTCAGGGTTCAAGAATTCGAGCTTAGGATAGCTGTTATAGTTGGCTTTATTTATTATCTGATTTTTTACATGGTTGAGCCTAATGTGCTAATTGCCGCTTTTATCTCTTTGATATTTTGTGAACTGTATATAAACTGCTACGAAACCCTTCTTCTCTCTGAGTCTTCTAAATCATCTGGGGAGTGTGCACTTCGTGTGACTTCTCTTTTGTTTAGAGTCTTATCCAATTTTAGAATGAGGTTCGAACAAGTTGCAAAGCCGGTGAAGCTTCTGTATTCCCGTTACACTGCCCCCCTCGGCTCGAGCTGTCCGCTTGGGTAAGCCAGGTCTAGAACAATACACCCAAGTTTTAAACCTAGTATAACAAAACCTCATGCCGGATACCTAGTAGGAACGTTTGTTGCATCACGTGCATTTGACTTGGGAGACTCAACACAGGGGTTGGGTTTGTCTAGGACAGGTGTACCCGAAATGAAAAGACCATCCTGATGCATCTTACTTGCTACTTGTGCATTTATTTGCTTCGGACTTGCATGTTGACCGGCTTATGGATAATAGGAGAAAGGTTTGGAAAAAGAAGAATCAATGTGAGGGCTAAGAGAGATAATTGCTTGTTTTTGGAAAAACCAATGTCCAAAAATATACCGAAATTCTGCCGAAATTTTGAAAAAAAAGGGAAAAGAAAAAGAAAATCTTGTTTTTTTTTTTAAAATTGTTGGTTTTGTTTTTATTTTTGTCAAATCTGACCGAACTACGCCGGTTTGATTCTCACCGGATGTGGGATACGTAGGCAACCCCCATCGGGTCCAACTTTCCTTTTTGCAAAATTAGCTCAAAAAGAACAAAAAGTTTTATTGTAAATAAGTAAGGTGATGTCATTCTTGTTTAAAATAGCCGAATGTTCCCCCAAAGGGGCGCCGGAAGGCCATTTTTGCAAGAACAACCACCTTTGGTCGCTTTTTCAAGGTTTTGGCCGGTTAGCAAACACAGCCTTAAAATATTCTTCCCCGAAGTGCTGAAAGGCCGTATTTGCAAGCCGGATTTTTTATGAAAATTTTGAAAAAAAAATTGTGATAACTTTTTCTTGAGTCAAACGAGTCATAATCATTTTTTTAATTAATTAAATCACCCTAATAAATGTGCAGGATGAGCACAGATGAAAATGAACCCTTCGTAGCTCTTAAGGAGATCCCCTTACAGCTCCACATGTGGTGGAACGACTTAGGAAAAGTTAGCCGAGGAACCGTGATAAAAGTTTTGGGTGGTCTTGTCGGACTTTAGAACATCAAGCCAAGATTGGATGTGGTTAAAGCCTTGATACCTTTTTGGGATCCTACTCGCTATGTGTTCCGCTTTTCTAATTTTGAGCTCACACCCACGCTAGAGGAAATTGCGGGTTAAGCCGGCATTAACGGAAACCTTAGAAGTCGGTACTCGGTGTCACCGAGACCAGTATCTCCTCACAAGTTTCTTGATATGTTGAGTATTAGCCAGGATATTCAGGATGGGAATTTATCTGGAGGGTTTTGTACTTTCCTGTTCTTGTACCAACGCTATGGCAACCCCCAAGGTTTTGAAGCACCGAATACTGGTCTGACCCATGCCGGAAATAAAGATAAATGGGAGGCACGACGGGGTTTGTTTTTATAGTAGCATTCTTGGGTGTTATAATCTGTCTGCGAAAAGACGGCAATATAGAATTAGGCCTCGTGGGAATGGTTGATGTCGCGATCAAGAAAGCTAATGGCACCCTGGTTCCCCTGATCTTATCTGAGATTTCCCGAGCTTTGACCATCTGCCGAGAAGGGGGAAAATTCTTCCAAGGCTGCAACTTACTACTACAATTGTGGATATAGGAACATCTCTGCCACCGTGTCGGGTATATGAACTACGACATGACCGGTTTGGATTACATCGAAGAATTTGAAAGCCGAGTGGAGGGTGTTGAATTTCCAGAAGGTACCAAGGCTTGGTTTGCACACTTAAGTTCTTTAACTTCAGATAACATTGAGTGGATGTTCGGATGGCTCCCTGCCACCGAAGTCGTATACATGTTAGCCAAAGTGTGCTATCTTCTCCTAATGGGCATCCGGAGCATCCAGCCATATGCTCCTCATAGGGTTTTGCGCCAACTGGGCAGGTTTCAAACCGTCCCCATGACGAAGATTTGAGTGGACATGTCATCGAACTAGACCCAAAGGCTGTATTTCCAGAAGGAAGAGTTCGCCAAGTTTGGAATGAGTGCAGATTTCTCGAACCTAAGACTATGGTGCGAGATCTAGCTAGAGGTGAGGTAGACCCTAATTACATGATTTGGTTCGGTAAAAGGTTTCAAATTCCCGATAAATCTGCTAAGAGACCCCATGTCCAACAATTCACTAGCGACTCGCAGGAGCAGTGGGGCTGGTTGGCAAAAGAAGAAAGCTATAGGACCAAGATCAGTAAATTAGGGGGACAAATCAGGGACCTCACATTTGGCAATAGTATCCAAGCTACCGTAGATGAAGGAGAGAAGAAGAAGCTAACCCAAGAAAACGAAGCCCTCAAAGCTCAGATCTAGAAAATGAGAATAGCTGCTAGAAACCCGGAAAGAAGCCGAGCAGATGAAAGGCTTATAAGTGATCTGAGAAAGAAAGTACTCGAGTGTCAAGATGACCTAGAAAAATCTGAGGCCAGTCTAGCAAAAGTCTGAGCACAATTGGCAAAGAATGCAGAAGGGCGGGCAGAGTTTGTGCAACAAATGAAAAGAAAATATGAGGGGACAATCACCAATTTGAAGAGAAAGCTAACTACCCTTGAAAATGAGGTGGCCAAACAGGCTAGGAACTTTAAAGCTGGCAGGGAACATTGTTATGCTTTGATAGCTCAGATGGAGGAAGATATGCAACAGTTGCAGAAACAAAATCATCATGACACTCAAGTGTTGGAAGCTCAGAATCAGTAAATCGGGCGCCTGCTTCAGGAAAAGGGTATTATCCGAGAGAGGGTTAGAGCCATCGTCGGCTACATCATCATGAAATGCCATGCATATGAGGAGATACTGGTCCATCATCATGAAATGCCATGCCATCGCTGTAGTAATGACATTTGTCCATCAAATAATGAGTGATTTGGAGCGGCTTCAAGGGGATCTCGCACATAGGCCCGTGGCAAGACCGAATGATGTCCCACGGGCCCCAGGAGTCGAAGCTCTTATGTATTCATAATTTTTTTTATCGAGGCTGTATTTCAGTTTTTAGTTTAAAAATGTAGTTTTAGGTCTGTTTGTAGTTCTAAAATTCCAAGAAATGAGTAGTTTGAAGTCTTTTGTAATAGAAGAGTTTAGGAGTTTTATTAATGAAAATTGAAAATTCCCAAAAATTATTTCTTTGTTTTCTGCATTTATTTTCTTGAACTACGTAATGATCTGATTCACGTAGCATCGTAATACGTAGGCAATTTCCATCGGATCCGATCATGATTTTTGTAAATAACTCAAATAAGAGAGGGATGTGAAAGGAAAGAACTGAAAGAAAACCCAAAAAGAAAGAAAAAGAGAGCCAAAGAAAAAAGAAAAATGAAAAAGGGAGAGCAAGAAAAGAGAGGAAAGAAAAGAGCGGAAAAGGGGAATAGAAGCATAAAAAGCCAAAGTGGAAATAAAAGAAAATTGGGGAAAGTAAGCAAAGCCGGGATGAAACATGCAACCGTTGCGAAACACGTAGAAACACATTTAACTGTATAGGTGCATCACACCCCAACGTGTGATTACCTATGTGTTAATTGCTTCAAACTGACCGGTTTGTTGTCTACTATTAAGTCCAGGTTCTATAGTAAGGTGGTTGGTTTTGTGGTAGTTTGGTTTCATATCCATACTTTACGAGGTCAAAGGAAGTGTTGAAATGTCTTCAGAAATTCCTCTGCCAACAGTTCCTATTCCGGAGGATAGTCCGATCTCACCCATTCCAACTTCTGAGTCAGCAAATGCTAAGGAAAATAGGATTCTGCATCTCCGCATGATGGAAATGTGGGACGCCTGGGCAAACGGAAAAGAACCACCAAGTGCAATACCTGGATTCCCTGAGCTGTTTCCCAGGGCAAGTGGGACCTCCAACATCCCCATAAGTTATCCAAATACCCCACTAGGATATCCTACCATTTCAGCCCACTTTGCTGGAACACCTTCTGAGGCACGCCCCCAGGTGTTAACTTCAGGTGCAGCTTCAAATATATTTACCGCGCCACATTGTTCAGCCACAACACAACCTACTTTACCCAGGCCTAGCTTTGATCCATCTTCCTTCACATTTCAAGCACCATCTTTTTCAATGGAACCAACCCAGTTTACTACCAATGCTTACCCTCAGCCGCCTCAGTACGAGTTTACCGCAGGGCAGGAGAAAACCGCAAAAACCCCTGAACAAGAGGAGATTACCAGAAAGATGAGAAACATGGATCAAAGTCTCAAAAATATACAGGGTCTGAGTGGGCAAAAGAGCGTGTCTTATGCTGACATGTGCATGTTCCCAAACGTATATCTACCCTTGGGTTTCAAAACCCCGAAGTTTGAAATATATGATGGGCATGGGGATCCCATTGCCCACCTCAAAGGTACTACAACCAACTACGGGGAGCGGGCGGAAAAGAAGAGCTGCTCATGGCTTACTTTGGAGAAAGTTTGGTCGGTGTTGCTTCTAAATGGTATATGGATCAGGATATATCTTGTTGGCATATCTTGGACGACCTGGCTCGGGACTTTGTCAGGCAGTTTCAATATAACATCGACATCGCCCCTGACAGGAATTCATTGTCAAATCTAAAGAAGAAGTCCTCGGAGAGCTTTCGAGAGTATGCTGTCAAATGGCACGAACAAGCGGCCAGAGTCAAGCCTCCAATGGACGAAACAGAAATGGTCAGTGTCTTCCTTCAAGCTCAAAAGGCTGATTATTATCAAAACATGATATCTACAATGGGTAAGCTGTTTGCCGAAGCCATCAAAATTGGTGAAATGGTTGAAAATGGTTTGAAAACGGGGCGAATCTTGAGTCAGTCTGCTATAAGGGCTACCTCCCAAGCAATCCAAGGCGGGTCTGGAGGAGTAGCAAACTGAAAGAAGAAGAAAGAAACAACAATGGCAACTTCAAGTGCAAGAAAACTCGTCCACCTAGACCTCTTTTCTCTGAAAGAACCCCACAACATTACTATCCCCACCAAGATGTGGCTTATGCTATGGTTCCTCAGCCATACGCAGTGATGAATGCCCAACCCTACATTAGGCCACAACAACAATTTAATCAAAACCGAGCTCTATTTCCTAGAAATCAACCTCCTCACCAAGCTCACTATAATCCCCGACCTCCACAAAATAACTTTCGTGCCCGGGAACCACCCAAGATACCAAACTTCACAGCTATCGATGAGTCTTATTCCAGCCTATTCCCCAAACTTGTTCAGATGGGTTTGTTGCAGCATGTACCCTAAATCAGGCAGAACCCAGTATCGCCCTCTTACAGAGCTGGTACTCGATGTGCCTACCATTCAGGGGCAGAAGGGCATGATACAAATGACTGTTGGACCCTGAAGAGAGCTGTGGAAAATCTGATAGAACAAAAGAGAATAGTGCTAAAGGACGAAGACGTTCCTAATGTAACCAACAATCCATTACCGGCTCACAACAACAGGCCGGTTATTGGAATGATCTGTGAAGATAGAGAATTTGATCCAGCTCTAAAAGCCATCATTTCCATAGCCGATGTGGAAAAGAAGCCAAAAGTTGTTGCAAGACAAGACAAGGGGGAGAAAAAGAGCAAACCTACCCCCCAGAATACAGAAAAGAAAGTGGAAGCTGAAACTAGGGCAGCGCCCTCCAAAGATGTTGTTCTCTATGTTCCTCGAGGCCATAAGAAAGAACAGATGTCATTGAGTCCTCCTAGAAGGTTTGAGCTAAACAAGGGAGCTAAAATGTATATGCCCAAAGGGACCTATGTGGTTCGGGGGACGATAACTCCACCAAGGCTGAATGAGCCCGTGGTTATTGGTCGCGCACCGCAAAGGCCCATGACAGATCCCACTGCCGTTCCATGGAACTACAATAAAGCGGTAGTAAAATACAAAGGTAAAGAGATCTCGGGAGAAGTTAAGGAAATAACACGACTGAGAAGTACCTCAATCTGGAGGAAGTGAATAATGACACAATGAAGCGTTTCCCACCTAAGAAGCCAGTGAGTGCTAAGGAAGCAGAAGCGTTCTTCCAGAAAATGAAAATGGTAGGCTACGAGGTAATTGACCAGCTCCAAAAGTCTCCTGCCCAAGTCTCTTTGTTGTCTTTGCTAATGAATTCAACTAAACATCAAAAAGTGTTGATCAAAACTCTTAATGAAGCATGCGTACCCATTGAAACCACTGTAGAATAGTTGGAGAGGATGGCAGAAAGGTTTTTTGCAGTCAATCAAATCTCTTTCAGCAAGAATGATTTGCCCCCGGAAGGGGCCACACACAATAAAGCCCTTCAACTGACAGTTAAATGCGAGGGGTATTATGTGAAAAGGGTCATGCTAGATGGTGGTTCTAGGGTGGATATTTGCCCCATCTCAACTCTGCAGTAGATGGAAATCGGTACTGAGAGAATCAGACCCAACAACGTCTGTGTGCATGCCTTTGACGGCATAAAGAGAGATACAATAGGCGAGATTGATCTAGTTCTGACTATCGGCCCGGTGGACTTCGAGGTGACCTTTCAGGTCTTGGACATGGATACTTCCTATAATTTCCTTTTGGTAAGGCCGTGGATTCACGCAGTAGGGGCTACGCCTTCTACTCTCCACCAGATGGTGAAATTCGAACATGAAGATCAGGAGATTATAGTTCATGGGTAAGATGAGCAATCGATTTATTAGGACCCGTCGGTCCCTTGTCTTGAAGCTATTGAAGGAAGTGAACATATAGTCTATCAGGCTTTTGAAATTGTGGCCGCGGACCAATGTGAAGAAGAAAACCCTTGCCCTTAACCCTTTCTTTCAAATACATCAATTATGGTTGCCAAAGAAATGATCAGGCATGGCTACAAACTCAATAAGTTATTGCAAGGAATCGTCGAACCTATCACTCTGGCTGCTAGTGATAAGTTCTTTGGGGTAGGTTTCCAACCCACATCGGCTGATGGAAAATGGGCGGATGAAAGAAAGAACAATGGTTGGGTCTTGCCTCAGCCGATTCCACATCTTTATAGGACATTTGTCAAGCCTAAATACAATGAGGAAGAGGAAGATGAGGCCTTCACAACCGAGGAAATTGAAGAAATCTGTGGGGCTATAAGGCAGATGCTGTATGAAACCCACATGGTCCAACCAGAGGAAGGCTCAAGCACCGCTGAGGTGCTATACATGGGACTTAGTGCCAAACTAAAAAATTGGAAGGCTACTCCGTTCCCAATCAGGAGGGAATCCCGGTAGTCCAGTACTACCACTTTTTCTGCATCACGAGTTATTTCAGGGTGTAACTTGGATGTTTTCTTTAGTTTCCTATCTTTAATTCCCAATGTAAACCATGTTATCTTCGAATTCAAAGAAATGAAATCAATATTTCATCGTTCTTATTTCTTTATTCTTTCTGATTTTTGTTATTTTTCTTTTTTATTTCTTCTTTTAGTTCTAATAATGCGGCTTTAAATAACATGACATGCTTGCGAACTTCATGCCCAGATTCAAACACGCTACCTAACTGTGAAATAATGAACCAAGAACCGGAATATGATGAAGAAGAGGCTTTTAGGGAAATAAATCGAGAATTGGAACAATTTGAGAATAGACCTAAGCCGAACTTAAATGATACTGAGCCGGTTAATTTGGGTAGTTCTGAAGAAGTCAGGGAAACCAAGATAAGCATTCACACAGATGAAAAAACCCGGGACACATTGATCCAACTCTTGTTTGAATTCAAAGATGTGTTTGCTTGGTCATACGACGACATGCCAGGACTGAGTGTTGATTTGGTGGTTCATAAGTTGCCAACTTACCCCGATTATCCCCCTGTCCAGCAAAAGCAAAGAAAGTTTAAAACCGATATCAGTGACAAGATTAAAGAAGAGGTCACAAAATAGTTGAAAGCGAGGGTGATCCGAGTGGTTAGATACACCACATGGTTAGCCAATGTAGTTCCAGTGCCAAAGAAAGACGGGAAAACCCGAGTGTGTGTGGATTACAGAGATCTGAACAAAGCAAGTCCTAAGGATAATTTGCCTTTGCCGAACATCCACATCCTTGTTTATAATTGCGCCAAACATGAGATACAGTCTTTCGTGGATTGTTACGCAGGATATCACTAGGTGTTGATGGATGAAGAGAGTCATGACCCCGACCCCGGTCGTGATACCGCCCAACACACTGCTAGGCAAGCCTGACCAATTAACAATCTCAACCCATTTCTTATATAGTTCCTATTAGCTAAAACAGTTAAATTACCAAATCGCCATATTAAAAGCCTGGAACAGAGTTAAATATGCGAAATTTCAAATGATAATACTACTACATAGCCCATATAGATCTGGTGTAACAAGTTTGAGCCTCTAATACCAGTTTATCAACCTAATACATATCAATCTAGGGAATGCAGATAAAAACAAAAGGATAGAAAGGAGAGATCAGGGCTGCGGACGCCATGCAGCTACCTCGATGCTCCCGGATATGTGCTGCTCAACTGAGAATCCTCACTCAGCCTCAGACGCACCTGGATCTGCACGAAAGGTGCAGGGAGTAATGTGAGTACTCCAACCCAGTGAGTAATAAGCATAAATAATGACTGAGAATAAGAACTCACGGAGGATCACAAAGTAATCTATAATGCGACAGTTTAAAACAAGTAATATGAAAACAATAAACCAATGGAAACAAAATATGATAATTCTACAACAAACAAGCAGTTAAGTGACAGACATATAAAGGAAATCAATACATAGAATGGTACCTTATAGTACCCGCTGCGGCGTGCAGCCCAATCCATATATTTATCGTCGACGACGCTCACTAGGGGTGTGTAGACTTCGGGAGGGGCCCCTTACGGCCCAAGCGCAATAACAAGCCATCTGGTGGCACCAAATCTAGGCCCTCGGCCTCATATCAATATCAGTATAACACTGCTGCGGTCCGCAACCCGATCCCATAGTATCCTCACATCTGGCCCTTGGGCGTACTCAGTCCAGAAATCATATAAGCCCCTCAGCAATAGTAAAACAGTAGTTCTTAGCCCAAAATATCATTTAATATATCTTTGAGTTTCAAAAATCGAGTAAAAGTGACTGAGTTGTAAAACAGTAGAAAACGGTACGACTGAGTTCAATTAATAAATCAAAACAATGAGGAAATAGTAATGAAAACTCCCCGAAGGGTTCAAATAGTTGGCACGAAGCCCAAATATGGCAATCAGTCCAAATAATGATGATAACAATTAAGCTTCAATCAAATACGCGGTAAAAGCATCACTCGGGACGGACCAAGTCACAATCCCCAATAGTAAACGACCCCACACTCATCATCAAGCATGTGTCTCACCTCAATATAGCACTACGATGTGCAAATCCGGGGTTTCGAACCCTTAGGACATCATTTACATTCATTACTCACCTCGAACCGGCTAAAGCTCTAGCTCGCTATGCCCTTACCTCTCAAATCGGCCTCCTCGCGCGTCGAATCTGACCAAAACCAGAACGAACACATCACAATAGGCTAAGGGAACAAAAACCAATCAAAAACAATCGAAAATATCAAAAATCCTAAAATTAGCAAAACCCGAGCCCTGGGCCCACTTCTCGAAACTCAGAAATTTTCACATCATTAGATTCCTTATCACCCCACAAGTTCATACATGTCAAAAGTTCTCAAATCAGACCTCAAATGGCACTTCAAATCCCAATTTAAAATCTCAAAATCCCAAGCTCTAGTTCTTCCATTTTTAGCTAAATTTCCATGAATTTCTAGGTTAATTTCACAATATAATCACATTTTTGGTTCATAGAACTTACCTCCAATCAATTCTCCTTGAATCCCTCTTCAATTCCCCTCAAAGAGCTCTCAAAATACTCAACTATGGAGGAATATGGCTCAAAGTCTCGGATGAAATGTTTAAAAACTTCACGTTCAGTTCTGGAATTCCTCCTTCGCGAACGCGGTCAAACCCATGCGTTCGCGATGCATAATTTTCCTTGACCCAAAAATAGAACGCGACACCACACCCGCGAACGCGATGCTTTGGGCCTTTGAACCTACGCGAACGCGGTACCACTTACACGAACGCGAAGAGCAATAGCTCCTGGACCTTCACACGCCAATCTCCATTATGTGAACACGACATCCATCACGCGATCGCGAAGCATAACCTCAAGGCCCCTCCGCAAATGCGAGCCATCAGATGCAAACACGAAGCAGCAGATCACTACCTTCCGTGAACACGGACTCTCAACCGCGAACGTGAAGGGCAAAATACCCGCCTTCTAAAAACCTTCTACGCGATCACGAGGGACCTCCCGCGATCGCGATGACCAAATTTGTCTGCAACTGCTGCTGCAATTTTCTGCAACCTTCCAAGACTAAAAACTTCCCGTTAGCCATCCAAAACCACCTTGAAGCCCCCGAGACCTCAGCCAAAAGTACCAACACATCCTAAAACCTCATTCAAACTTGTTCCAATCATCAAAACACCTTAAACAATACCAAATCCATCAATTCACATCGAATTCAAGCCTAGTTTCTCTAAAAACTTCCGAAACACGCTTTTGATAAAAAACCCAACCAAACCACGTCCGAATGACCTGAAAGTTTGCACACATATCAAAAATGGCATAATGAAACTACTGCAGCTCTCGGAATTCCATTCTGACCCTCGGATCAAAATCTCACCTATCAATCGAAATTCGCCAAAATACAAATTCGCCAATTCAAGCCTAATTCTACATCGGACCTCCAAAACCACTTCTGATCACACTCCTAAGTCACAAACCACCTCCTAAAGCTAACCAAACCATCGGAACTCACATCCGAGCCCTCTAACTCCTAAGTCAACATCCAGTTGACCTTTCCAACTTAAACCTTCATAAGAGAGACTAAGTGACTCATTTCTTACAAATTCCACTCCAAACGCAAACCATTCAACTCGAACACATAAAACACGGATAACAAAGCATAAAAAAGCAGAAATGGGGGAAACGAAGCAGTAACTCATGAGACGACTGGCCGGGTCGTCACATCCTCCCCAACTTAAACAAACGTTCGTCCTCGAACGAGTCAAGAAACATACCTGAAGCCTCAAATAGGTGAGGGTATTTGCTTCGCATATCCCGCTCGGTCTCCCAGGTAGCCTCCTCCACGGGCTGACCTCTCCACTGCACTTTCACTGATGCTATATCTTTTGACCTCAACTTCCGAACCTGACGACCCAAAATAGCTGCTGGCTCCACATCAAAGGTCAAATCATCATCCAACTGAACCGTGCTGAAGTCAAAAACATGAGACGGATCTCCAATATACTTCCGGAGCATAGAAACATGAAATACCGGATGCACGCTAGACAAGATGGGTGGCACAGCAAGCTCATAAGCCACCTCCCCAATCCTCTGAAGCACCTCAAAAGGCCCTATGAACCGCAGACTCAACTTCCCTTTCTTTCCAAATCTCATAACACCCTTCATGGGCGAAGCTTTCAGCAAGACCTTCTCACCAACCAGATAGGATACATCTCGAACCTTTCGGTCCGCATAACTCTTCTGACGCGATTGCACTGTACAAAGTATCTCCTAAATCACCTTCACCTTCTCTATGGCATCCTGAACCAAATCTGTCCCCAATAGCCTAGCCTCGCCGGGCTCGAACCAACCAACTGGAGATCTACATCGCCTCCCATACAAAGCCTCATACGGAGTCATCTGAATACTCGACTGGTAGCTATTGTTGTAAGCAAACTCTACAAGCGGCAAAAACTCATCCCATGAACATCCAAAATCAATAACACAAGCACGCAACATGTCCTCCAATATCTGAATAGTACGCTCGGACTGTCCGTCCGTCTGAGGATGAAATGTTGTGCTCAACTCCACCTGGGTACCCAAGTCTCTCTACACGGCTCTCCAAAACTATGAAGTAAACTAAGTACCTCTATCTGAGATGATGGAAACCGGAACACCATGCAACCGAACAATCTCCCGAATATAAATCCCTGCTAACCGCTTTGAAGAATAGGTAGTACACACAGGAATGAAGTGCACGGACTTGGTCAGCCGATCCACAATCACCCAAATAGCATCAAACTTCTTCAAAGTCTGAGGATGTCCAACCGCAAAGTCTATAGTGATCCTCTACCACTTCCACTTGGGAATAACCATCTGTTGAAGCAAGCCACCCTGTCTCTGATGCTCATATTTTACCTGCTGACAGTTGAGACACCGAGCTACAAATCCCACAATATCTTTCTCTATTCTTCTCCACCAATAGTGCTGCCTCAAATCTTGATACATCTTCGTAGCACCCGGATGAATGGAACACCACGAGCTATGGGTCTCCTCCAGAATCAACTCTCTAAGCCCATCCACATTGGGCACACAAATCCGACCCAGCATCCTCAACACACCATCATCACCGATGGTCACATCTTCGGTATTATCATGTTGAACTCTGTCCTTAAGGACAAGCAAATGCGGATCATCATACTGGCACTCTCTGATGCGATCATATAAAGAAGACCGAGAAACCACACACGCCAACACCCGACTAGGCCCTGAAATATCCAACCTCACGTACCGATTGGCCAAGGCCAGAACATCAACTGCAAGAGGTCTCTCCCCAACTGGAATATATGCCAAACTCCCCATACTCACTGCCTTTCGGCTCAAAGCATCGACCACTACATTGGCCTTTCCCAGATGATACAGAATAGTAATATCATAATCCTTAAGCAACTCTAGCCATCTCTGTTGCCTCAAATTAAGATCCTTTTGTTTGAACAAATGCTGAAGACTACGATGATCGGTGAATACCTCACAAGATACACTATACAAGTAATGCCTCCAAATCTTCAATGCATGAACTATGGTAGCCAACTCTAAATCATGAACAGGGTACTTCTTCTCATGGGGATTCAACTGACGAGAAGCATAAGCAATAACTCTACCCTCTTGCATCAATACACAACCAATCCCGACTCTCGAAGCATCACAATATACGGTATATGAACCTGAAGCTGATGGCAAAACCAATACTGGAGCTATGGTCAAAGCTGTCTTGAGCCTCCGAAAGCTCTCCTCACACTCGTCCGACCATACAAATGGAGCACCCTTCTGAGTCAACTTGGTCAAGGGCGATGCAATGGATAAAAATCACTAAACAAACCGGCGATAATAGCCTGCCAACCCAAGAAAGCTACGAATCTCTGTGGCTGAGGACGGTCTAGGCCAACTCTGAACCGCCTCTATCTTCTTTGGGTCCACCTGAATACCCTCTCTAGACACCACGTGTCCCAAGAAAGCCATTGAACTGAGCCAAAACTCACACTTGGAGAATTTTGCATAAAGCTTCTCCTCTCTCAATCTCTGAAACACAACTCTTAAATGCTCTGTGTGCTCCTCCTGGCTACGAGAGTACACCAGAATATCATCAATGAAGACTATAACGAACGAATCAAGATATGGCCGAAACACGTTGTTCATAAAATTCATGAACGTTGCTGGGGCATTGGTTAGCCCGAAAGACATCACAAGGAACTCATAATGACCATATCTGGTCCTGAAAGTAGTCTTAAGAATATTTGAATCCCGGATCTTCAACTAGTGATAACCCGAACGGAGATCAATCTTGGAGAACACTCTCGCTCCCTAAAGCTGATCAAATAAATCATCAATGCGAGGCAAAGGATACTTGTTCTTAATTGTTACTTTGTTCAATTGCCTATAATCAATGCACATTCTCATCGTGCCATCCTTCTTCTTCACAAACAAAATCGACGCACGCCAAGGTGACACACTAGGCCGAATGAACCCTTTATCTAGGAGTTCCTGAAGTTGTTCTTTCAATTCTTTCAACTCTGATGGTGCCATACGATACGGCCGAATAGAAATGGGCTGAGTGCCCGGCACCAGGTCAATACCAAAATCAATATCCCTGTCCGATGGCATTCCTAGCAGGTCTGCCGGAAACACATCGGGAAAGTCCCTCAAAACTGGGACAGAATCAATACTAGGAGTCTCAGCTCCAACATCCCTCACAAACGCTAGATATGAAAGGCAACCCTTCCCAACCATACGATGGGACTTTAAGAAAGAGATCACTCTACCAGGAACATAATCAGTCACACCACGCCACTCAATCTGCGGTACACCCAGCATATCCAAAATGATTGTCTTAGCATGACAGTCTAGAATAGCATGACATGGAAATAACCAATCCATGCCCAAAATAACATCAAAGTCCACCATGCTCAATAGCAATAGATCAACTCGGGTCTCCAGACCCCCAATAGTCACAACACATGACCGGTACACATGGTCCACAACAACAGTATCGCCCACCGGGGTAGACATATGAACATACAAAGCAAGAAACTCCCGGGGCGTACCCAAATAATGAGCAAAATATGAGGACACATAAGAATAGGTAGAACCAGGATCAAATAATACAGAGGCATCTCTGTGGCAGACTGAAACAATACTTGTAATGACAACATCTGAAGCAATAACATTTGTCCTTCCTAGAATAGCATAGAAATGATCCTGGCCATCGCCTAATCGACCTCCCCCTCTGGGGCGACCCCTGGCTGCCTGACCTCTACCCCTAGCTGGCTGGGCGGGTGGTGAAGTAACTGGAGCAGAAGTCGAGGGCTCGTCCCTCTGCTGAGACTGACCATCACAAAGTCGAGGGCACCGCCTCCTCATATGTCCAAACTCTTCGCACTCATAACAACTACCCGGTGCTGGAGATGGGGACTGAAGGGAACCCCTCGCACCGGAGTGACTAGCAGATGCACTCGGCACAGAAGAACCCTGAGCTGATGGGGACCGAGATGAAATCTGAGCTGGGAGGGCGCTGATTGAAGGCTGGCCCTGCTGAGACCCATGATGACTACGACCTGAAGATGCCCCACGATACTTTGGACGGGCCGACTGAGCGAACCTGAAAGAACGACCTCTACCATGCTGAAACTGGCCCCTCGACGGAGCGCCACTGAAACTGCCCAATCCTCGAGGTCTCTTGGCCTCCCTCTCTTCTTGCTCCCAACAGAGAACCGTCTCAATCTCTCGAGAAATATCAACCACCTCCTCGAACATAGCACCTAATACTCTTTCTCTCTAGTCATCAGAATACGGAGATGGTAGTTAAGGCCATTCAGAAATCTCCTGATCCTCTCACGATCTGTCGGAATCATCCAAATGGCATGATGAGCCAACTCAGAAAACCTCATCTCATATTGGGGCACGGTCATACCCCCTGCGTCAACCACTCAAACTGCCTACGCAGCTCCTCTCTGCGGGACTGAGGTACATACTTCTCCAAGAAGAGAGTGGAGAACTGCTACCAAGAAAGGGGTGCTGCACCGACAAACCTACGCCTCTCAAAATCCTCCCACCAAGTAAAGGCAGCCCCCAAGAACTGAAAGGTGGTAAATGCTACACCACTAGACTCAAGAATCCCTGCTGTACGGAGCATCTGCTGACAATTGTCAAGAAAACCCAGGGCATCCTCGCCCTCAGCACCACTGAATGACAGAGGCTGGAGTCTACCAAACCTCTCAAGACGACGCTGCTCATCATCCGGCATAACTGGAAACCATGAACTCCTGAACTGGTGCAACCGGCTGAGCTAGAGGTGCCCCCGGCGTCTGTAGTCCCTGCACTACCTACTCAGGTGTGCGAGTAACGGGGGTTTGATTGCCTCCCCCGGCCTGTGAAGTAACTACTGTGGTAGTGGCTAAAACCGCCTGAGCCAGGCCAGTGCAAACTGATAAGATCTGTGCCAAGGCCTTCTGAAGACCCGGAATCACGATGGGCACAACTGGTGCCTGAACTGGTGCTGCTAGAGCCTAATTCGGAGCTGGGGTAGTTGATGGATCAACAGGTGCTGCCCTCGCTGCTCTACCTCTTCCACGTCCACGACCATGTCCACGGCCTCTGGTGGCCTTAGTGGGTGGCACTGGTGGTCGTCCACCTCGTCCGGTAGCTCGCGTCCTCACCATTTGTGAGATAATAGAATAACAGAAGTTTAGTTCTCGGATCAACAAAGTCGCACGACAAGAGTTTCAAGAATATGAAGTTTTTCCTAATGGTTCTGCAGCCTCTCGAGGATAAATACAGATGTCTCCATACCGATCTGCGAGACTCTACTAAACTAGCTCATGACTTATGAGACCTATGTAACCTAGGCTCTGATACCAACTTGTCACGACCCCGACCCCGATCGTGATGGCGCCCAACACACTACTAGGCAAGCCTGACCAATTAACAACCTCAACCCATTTCTTATATAGTTCATTATTAGCTAACACAGGTAAATTACCAAATCTCCATATTAAAAGCCTGGAACAGAGTTAAATATGCAGAATTTCAAATGATAATACTATTACATAGACCATATAGATCCGGTGTCACAAGTATGAGCCTCTAATACCAGTTTATCAACCTAATACATATCAATCTAGGGAATGCGGATAAAAACAAAAGGATAGAAAGGAGAGATCAGGGTTGCGGATGCCATACGGCTACCTCGATGCTCCCGGATATGCGCTGCTCAATTGAGAATCCTCACTCAGCCTCAGATGCACCTGGATCTGCACGCAAGTTGCAGAGAGTAATGTAAGTACTCCGACCCAGTGAGTAATAAGCATAAATAATGACTAAGAATAAAAAATCACGGAGGATCACAGAGTAATCTATAATGCGGCAGTTTAAAACAAGTAATATGAAAGCAATAAACCAATAGAAACAAAATATGATAATTCTACAACAAATAAGCAGTTAAGTGACAAACATATAAAGGAAATCAACACATAGAACGGTACCCTATAGTACCCGCTGCGACGTGCATCCCGATCCATATATTTATCGTTGACGGCGCTCACTGGGGGTGTGTAGACTTCGGGAGGGGCCCCTTATGGCCCAAACGCAATATCAGGCCATCTCGTGGCATCAAATCTAGGCCCTCGGCCTTATATCAATATCAATATAACACTGTTGTGGCGCGCAACCCGATCCCATAGTATCCTCACATCTGGCCCTTGGCCGTACTCAGTCCAGAAATCATATAAGCTCCCCGGGCATTAGTAAAACAGTAGTTCTCAGCCCAAAACATCATTTAATATATAATTTTAATTTCAAAAATCGAGTAAAACTAACTGAGTTGTAAAACAGTAGAAAACGGTACGACTTAGTTCAATTAGTAAATCAAAACAGTGAGGAAATAGTGATGAAAACTCCTCGAAGGGTTCAAATAGTTGGCACGAAGCCCAAATATGGCAATCAATCCAAATAATGATGATAACAATTAAGCTTCAATCAAATACGCGGTAAAATCATCACTTGGGACGGACCAAGTCAAAATCCCCAATAGTAAACGACCCCACACTCATCATCAAGCATGTGTCTAACCTCAATATAGCACTACGATGTGCAAATCCGGGGTTTCAAACCCTCAAGACATCATTTACATTCATTACTCACCTCGAACCGGCTAAAGCTCTAGCTCTCTATGCCCTTGCCTCTCAAATCGGCCTCCTCGCACGTTGAATCTGACCAAAACTAGAACAAATACGTCACAATAGGCTAAGGGAACAAAACCCAAGCGAAAACAATCGAAAAAATATCAAAAATCCTGAAATTAGCAAAACCCGAGCCTCGGGCCCACTTCTCGAAACTCAGAAATTTTCACATCATCAGATTCCTTATCACCCCACGAGTTCATACATGTCAAAATTTCTCAAATATGACCTCAAATGGCCCTTCAAATCCCAATTTAAAATCTCAAAATCCCAAGCCCTAGTTCTTCTATTTTTAGCTAAATTTCCATGAATTTCTAGGTTAATTTCACAATATAATCTCGTTTTTGGTTCATAGAACTTACCTCCAATCAATTCTCCTTGAATCCCTCTTCAATTCCCCTCAAAGAGCTCTCAAAATACTCAACTATGGAGGAAATATGGCTCAAAGTCGCGGATGAAGTGTTTAAAAACTTCACTGTTCAGTTCTGGAATCCCTCCTTCACGAACGCGGTCAAACCCACGTGTTCCCGATGCATAATTTTCCTTGACCCAAAAATAACCCTTCGCGAATGCGGCACCACACTCGCGAACACGATGCTTTGGGCCTTTGAACCTACGCGAACGCGAAGAGCAATAGCTCCTGGACCTTCACGCGCCAATCTCCACTATGCGAACGCGACATCCATCATGCGAACATGAAGCATAACCTCAAGGCCCTCCACGAACGCTATCCATCAGACACGAACGCGAAGCACCAGATCACTACCTTCCGCGAACACGGACCCTCAACCGCGAATGCGAAGGGCAAAACACCCGCCTTCCAAAAATCTTCTACGCGATCGCAAGGGACCTCCCGCGATTGCAATGACCAAATTTGTCTGCAACTGCTGCTGCAATTTTCTGCAACCTTCCAAGACTCAAAACTTCCCGTTAGCCATCCGAAACCACCCCGAGCCCCCCCGAACCTCAACCAAAAGTACCAACACATCCTAAAACCTCATTCAAACTTGTTCCAATCATCAAAACACCTCAAACAACATCAAATCCATCAATTAACATCGAATTCAAGCCTAGTTTCTCTAAAAACTTCCGAAACACGCTTTTGATCAAAAACCCAACCAAACCACGTCCGAATGACATAAACTTTTGCACACACATCACAAATAGAATAACGAAGCTACTACAACTCTCGGAATTCTATTCCGACCCTCAGATCAAAATCTCACCTATCAACCGAAATTCGCCAAAATACTAACTTCGCCAATTCAAGCCTAATTCTACACCGGACCTCCAAAACCACTTCCGATCACACTCCTAAGTCAAAAATCACCTCCTGAAGCTAACCGAACCATCGGAACTCACATCTGAGCCCTCTAACCCCTAAGTCAACATCCGGTTGACTTTTTCAACTTAAACCTTCATAAGAGAGATTAAGTGTCTCATTTCTTACAAATTCCACTCCAAACACAAACCAATCAACTCGACCACATAAAACACGGATAACGAAGCATAAAGAAGAAGAAATGGGGGAAACAGAGTGGTAACTCATGAGACGGCTGGCCGGATCGTCATAAAGAGGATGCAGAAAAGACAGCTTTTACCACACCCTGGGGCACATACTGTTATGGAGTCATGCTTTTTGGTCTGAAGAATGCTGGGGCAACATACGTGAGAGCCATGACTGTCATTTTTCATGACATGATGCACCAAGAGATAGAGGTGTATGTGGACGACATAATCATCAAGTCCAGGACCCAGGATGACCATGTTCGGGATTTGAGAAAATTCTTTGAGCGGCTGCGCAAATATGATCTGAAGCTAAACCCATCCAAATGTGCATTTGGGGTTCCATCTGGAAAACTTTTGGGATTCATAGTCAGTCAGAGGGGCATCGAGCTGGACCCAACAAAGATAAATTCCATTCGAGATTTGCCTCCTCCAAGAACCAGGGCCTTCAACAGAATCAAGGAGTGCCTTTTCACACTGCCGGTTTTGGTCCCGCCCGATCCGGGTAGACCCCTATTACTCTACCTTGCAGTGCTAGATGGAGTGTTCGGTTGTGTTCTTGGGCAACATGATGAAACGAGGAGGAAGGAGCAGGCCATCTACTATCTTATCAAGAAGTTCACCCCTTACGAGGCCCGGTATTCTCTGTTAGAACGCACCTGCTGTGCTCTAACTTGGGTAGCTTAGAAGTTGATGCACTATTTCTATGCCTATACCACATATCTCATATCAAGGATAGATCCGTTGAAGTGCATATTTCAGAAGCCCATGCCCACTGGCAAGCTAGCCAAATGGCAAATCCTGCTGAGTGAATTCGACATTGTCTACGTAACTTAGAAAGCAATCAAGGGACGGGCTTTAGCAGATCATCTTGCCGAGAATCACGTGGACGGAGAATACGAATCCTTAAAGACGTATTTTCCTGATGAAGAGATATCATTCATAGGAGAAGACATTGCAGAACCCTATGACGGTTGGAGAATATTTTGATGGAGCAACAAATTTCAAAGGAGTTGGCTTAGGAGAAGTCCTAGTGTCAGAGACCGGTCAACATTATCAGGTGTCTACCAAACTCAAATTCCTTACACCAACAACATGGCTGAGTACAAGGCCTGCATCTTGGGACTCAAGATGGCCATTGACATGAACATTCAAGAGTTGCTACTGATTCGAGATTTAGACTTGCTTATACATTAGGTCCGAGAAGAATGGGCGACCAAGAACTCCAAGATACTCCCTTATCTACATCATGTGCATGAGTTGAGAAAGAGGTTCACAAAGACAGAGTTCCAGCATGTTCCTAGAGTCCAAAATGAGTTTGCCGATGTATTGGCTACCCTATCATCCAGGATACGACATCCAGATAAGAATTTCATTGACCCTATTCCAGTAAAGATCTACGATCAGCTAGCTTACTATGCTCACGTCGAAGAATAAGTGGATGGAAAACCTTGGTTTCATGATATCAAGGAATACTTGTCGAAAGGAGAATACCCAGAGCTCGCAAATGCTATTCAGAAGTGCACGCTTCGGAGGTTATCCAACAATTTCTTTTACAGCGGAGGAATCCTGTACAGGAGGACTCCTGATTTGAGATTACAAAGGTGTGTCGACACAAAGGAAGCATCTAAATTACTAGAAGAAATCCATGCTGGGACCTGCGGGCCACATATGAATGGCTTTGTCTTAGCCAAGAAGATACTCCGAGCTGGTTATTTTTGGATGACTATGGAAACGGACTACATCCAGTATGTCCGGAAGTGCCACCGCTGTCAGATACACGCAGATATGATAAAGGTGTCTCCAAACGAGCTTAATGCAACAAGATCAACATGGTCGCTCGCCGCTTGGGGAATGGATGTTATCGAACCAATCGAACCTTCCGCATCAAATGGCCACAGGTTCATCCTAGTGGCAAGTGATTATTTCACCAAATGGGTTGAAGCAGCATCATACAAGGCAGTGACTAAGAAAGTCGTAGCAAACTTCGTCCGCGACCGTATAGTTTGTCGGTTCGTAATTCCATAATCAATCATTACTGATATTGGTTCCAATCTCAATAGTGACTTGATGAATGCCATGTGTGAAACCTTTAGGATCAAACACAAGAATTCTACATCCTACAGAACTCAGATGAATGGAGTCGTAGAGGCCGCCAATAAGAATATCAAGAAGATACTAAGGAAAATGATAGAGAAGCATAAGCAGTGGCACGAGAAGTTATCACTTGCTTTATTGGGGTATCGCACCATAGTCCGCACATCAACCGGGGCAACCCCCTATATGCTGGTTTACGGTACAAAGGTTGTTATTCCCACTGAGGTAGAAATTCCTTCCCTAAGGATCATACAGGAAGCTGAACTCGACAATGTAGAATAGGCGAAAAGTCGTTACGAATAGCTAGCTCTTACAGACAGAAAGAGAATGAATACAGTTTTCCATGGTCAGCTTTATCAGAACAGAATGACCAGAGCCTTCAACAAAAGTGTCAAGCCAAGACAATTCGCACCGGGGCAGCTGGTGCTAAAGAAGATTTTCCCGCATCAAGATGAGGCTAAAAGGAAGTTCTCTCCCAACTGGAAGGGTCCGTACATGGTCCACCGGGTTCTAACAGGAGGAGCCCTCATACTTGCAGAAATGGACGGAGAAGTTTGGCCAAAGTCGATCAATTCAGATGTAGTGAAGCGATACTATGTGTAATCTTTATGCTTTCCTTCATGATGTAATTTGAACTACGCCTGACCTGATTCCCGTTTAAGAGGGGATACATAGGCAACCTTATGGGTTCGGTCACAATTCAATAAAAATTTTATTTCCCCCGCTATTGGAAACTGGGGAAATTTTTTGAGGAGGACCCTCAAAATTCCGAAGTGATTTCAGCCATTCGTCGCAAGCAGCCGTCAGAAGTAGTAGCCCGGAAAACTGGGGCAGAATTTTTAGGAGGACCCTCAAAATTCCGGAGCAAGAGAGGTTGCAATGTCTTGGACCATGTCGCAGTCGTAGGTTCATCTAAGGAAAACTATTCTCGATTATGTATTTTTTTTACTAAATCGTCCATGTCTATTACCAAAGTTATTTCGTTTAGCAGTGCTACCCCAATAATATGCACAGTATCACCGGAACAGAGCCGAGCAGGTCAAGTAGAGCCAGCGGGAATACGAACTAACCCCCCCTTTACAAAACTCTCGATTTTCTTTGGATGCAGGCACTTGAGTTGCAAAATCATCAAATATACTATACACTCACAAGTATCACATTACTCGGAAATACTACTCTTAGAATCGTCGCACTTGCTCATAGCTACTATCTGCACGCAGTGTCCCCAACAGACATAGTATCCCCAGCAGTCGCAATATCGCAATCCGCTATCAGCTAAGAAAATTCTATGATTATTTGCCTTTTTTACTTCCAGCATAAGGCTACCATTCTGCCTTCCGAGACTAAGCTCTGTCTCCATCTACATTCTCTGTATTGCATAAGGCTACCATTCTGCCTTTCGAGACTAAGCTCTGTCTCCATCTGCCTTCTCTGCATTGCATAAGGCTACCATTCTGCCTTCCGAGACTAAGCTCTGTCTCCATCTGCATTCTCTGCATTGCATAAGGCTACCACTCTGCCTTCCGAGGTTAAGCTCTACCTCCATCTGCATTCTCTGCATTGCATAAGGCTACCATTCTGCCTTCCGAGGTTAAACTCTACCTCCATCTGCATTCTCTGCATTGCATAAGGCAACCATTCCGCCTTCCGAGGTTAAGCTCTACCTCCATCTGCATTCTCTACATTACATAAGGCTAAAATTTTGCCTTCCAAAGTTAAGCTCTACCTCCATCTGCATTCTCTGCGTTGCATAAGGCTACCATTCTACCTTCCGAGACTAAGCTCTGTCTCCGTCTGCATTTCCTGCATTGCATAAGGCTACCATTCTGCCTTCCGAGACTAAGATCTATCTCTATCTGTATTCCCTGCATTGCATAAGGCTACCATTCTGCCTCCCGAGGTTAAGCTTTACCTCCATCTCGCATGGCTGAAAGATCGCCACCCTCATTTACTTCTTGCATGGCTGAAAGATCGCCGCCTTTATTTACTTCTTGCATGACTGAAAGATCGCCACCTTCATTTACTTCTTGCATGGTTGAAATATCGCCATCTCATTTACATTTTCATGGAAGAAAGATCGCCACCCTACTGCATCTCATGGGCTGAAAGATCGCCAAATTATCCGAGGGCATCATCGTTCAGAGGCACCATTTGCATAGCTCGAGAACACCATGCCATGGCCCAAGGATCCCTTTTAATCTATTGCATATCATTATTCAAAGTTATCATGGTTCGGAGGCATCATCCTCGTAGCCCGAGAGCATCATTTCACGGCCCGGGAATCCTTTATTATACGCTTCATGGCCCAGGACATCATGGTCCAAGGACGTCATCCTAACCGTCCAAAGACAACATTCATGGTCCAACGGGAACTTGCATCATGTTTAAATTTACGCACAATATACACTTGTATTGCTTATTTGCAGGTAAACCGGCGAGCAATGACTGTCTCAGCAGGAGCAACCCCGCTCCAGTTCCCACAACTCTACCATCTAACCATCCATCCAAACCCGAACATCTCGTCCGTTCTTGAAAATCTCCATCGGCATATTCCGCCGACGAATCCTAAACTACATATGGCCTGATTTCTATAAGACCAGGGATGTGTAGGCAGCTCAGGAACCAGAGCACCGTCAAGTTCTTCAAACTGTTTCGTTCGGTCAAATTGGCCATCATATCTTTACCCGACAACTCTTTCATCCTTCCCGGATAAAGAGGGGCAGCTGTTGATACCCAATTTTTTCCTATGTATTTTTACATGCAAATACTTTCAAAATAGTATATATATGCATATATAAGTATGTCCAAGTGTTTCAATAATTTTCCTAATTTCTAAAAGATTTTTAAACTGATTTATTACCCATTTTAGCAGCACGAAAACCAATAATTATTCCCAAAGTTTTTATTTTAGTGAATAACTTACTTTATTCTTATATTTATACCAAAATATAGCTAGTGTAATTTTTATACATTTTATACAAATTTATTTGGTATTTTAAAAGCTAAATTGCATATAATTGCAATTTTAGCCTATTTTAAGAGTAATAGCATTTTATAATTATGAAATTGGTTCCAATATTTTTAAATTATTATTTATATATTATTAACTGATCCAGTACTTTTAATTTTCTTTTAAAGTCATTTTTACTATTTTTGTATAATAGAAAGGGAAAACTGGCAATTTAAAATCTAACCCATTTTTATTTCAATTATATCCAAATTTGATCCCCTTAATTGACCCAATTTCAAGCCCAATTTCGGACCAGCCCAATTCAAATTTAACCCGCCCCTGACCCAACTAATTTAACCCGTCCGGCCTTCCTTCTTGATCCAGGCCGTTGATCATTTTGATCAACGACCACGATTTCCCCTTTCCTTTTTAATTCACAAACACTACCCTAATCCCCTCATTTCTTACCAACCGCCGCCTCTGAACTCTCAAACTCTCTCAAACACTCTTGAACCTTCCCTAACCCTAGCCCCCTCTCACCGTCTCCCATCGTAAACTCACCGTAATCCATGGCTTCTCATGCCATGGGAGTCTTAAACTCACTTTCCTTTGCTCTTGTACACTTGGTACTTGAAGATTTGGGGTCTGACCTTGAAGGATCTCACTCATATCTTTGCCGGCTCAAGGTTTCACAACCATCTCCGGCTTTGCTCCGGCGTATCCTGGTCTTATGAGCCTGTTTCTGACTTATCCGACTCGGATCGGAGACCTTTTCAAAGCCTTTCTCATTCTAGGGTTCTTCTGAAACCCTAACCCTTCGAGGTTTTCTCCAATTTTCTTAGATCTGTTATATATCTATGCTTTACTTGAGTTTTCAAACCATTTCCCCAATTTCTTCTTTCAAAAAATTATTTTTTTAAGGGTCTTTCTTTTCCGATCTAGGGTTTTCTGAAATGTTTAGGTGATTTCTGACTTTTCTTTTCCTTTATGTGTACTTGCTCCTACTGTGTTCTTGTACTCTTCCTTTTATCATGCTCTTGTATGACTATCTTACTGTGTTCTTCTATATGTGCTTTTCTGCTATAATTTCTGATGTTTTTGTGTTCTTCTACTGTACTTTCCTACTAAGTTCTTAAAGTTTTTTGTTTGCCTTCTACTGAGCCCTGTTTAAGTTCCTTTTAGAAAACTACTTAAGCATGTTTCTTCTACTATTCCTACCAGTATTTCCGTTATGTTCTGTGAATCTCTCGACTGTATTTTCCTACCGTGTTCTAAAGTGTGCTTACTACTTTTCTTCTACTGAACTTTGTTTGAGTTCTTCTAAAAGAGCCTCTTAAGCATGTTTCCTCTGCTATTCTTATCAGTATTTTCCATTCTATCCTCTGAATCCTGCTACTGTTTGCATGTTACTTTGCTATCATGTTCTCTCATGAGTTCTGAAAGAAGCATGTTAGAAGCTTCAATTCTCCTCTGAAACCTCTACACATATCTCGACTTAACTTGCTTGCCCTCTCCTTTATGTTTTCTAGTTTGTTCGAACTAGGGCTTTATTTCAAAGACCCCTTTGATCTTTCAGACTGGTTTTAAACCTCTGAATGAGTTTGGATATCCTTGTTTTCATACAATGTTGAACCTTTTCTTTCTACTGATTTTACAAAGTCTTGCAGTTCTTTCTTGTTTAAGCTTGTCTGTATGCTTTTATATGTGTGTTGAACCTTTCTTTAAAAGGCTTTCTAACTTATGATTGATTCAGAATATTTTTTTTAGGATTGATTGATTGTTACTATTTTCCTTAAGTAAAACCTTTCCGTACTTTTCCTTACTTGGTTCATTCGTACAAAGCCTTCAATTTTGATTTCTTGGCTGTTAACTGATTTCCTTTCCTTACTTGCGCAAACCGTGTGCTATCAGACTTTTTCCTTAAATAAATCTCTGTGTATTTACCCTTCTTGTACTTCTTTGGAAAAGGTTTTGATCAATCCCTTTCCTTAATAGTTTTGCCCGGTTGAAATTAGAATCCCTTAATCAAAGGGAAATTTTTGTCATTGATTTTCAAATCATTCTCCGACCTTATTCTGCTTGCCTTCTACACTATAAAAGGGCACAACCCTTCTGCACTTTAACACACTCTCAATTTAAAACTTTTATACTACTCAAGTATCATAGTTCTCTAATCATAGCATTCTGACTATTTGCTTGCACTTTGGCTTCACAAGACTACTGCTTTCTTTTCTTGTTTCCTGAAACTGGTATGTTCTAGTTTGATTTTCAGCCTCGTCCCAATGTGTTTATTTTACAGCTTCTACACCCATGTCTGCTTTACTGCCTATGTTTAATTTTAATTTCTTTTACTTGTTTCTGCTATGAATCCCTGTACCCCTATTCCCCTCTATGTGATTTGAGTTGTAGTTCATGACATGACAATATGCAAGTTATTGTTTATGTCTGGACTTGATACCTTAGTGGATCCTGACTCCCAAAACAATGTGTTCTAACAAACTTGTGGGGTGTGCCAGCGCTTCCCATTGCTTGGTATGCCCACTAGCCTGTCCCTGTTTCTATACCACTACCCTTTCCCCTTCTCAAACTCTGCACTTACACTTACTCTTAGTTTCTAAGCTCTGCCCCCCTCCTGTAAGCCTTGCCTTGGGACCTTGAGTTCCCTATGAACTTGGATACTCGAGGGCTGGCCCTTCCACACTGCACTATGTTCTTAATCATGTATGTGTTTGGGTGTGAGCACTGCCCGGAGTCTATTTGAGGCTCTTTGGGAACTCTGACACATCCAAATAAGAGAAAGGCTTTGGTTCATGATCTCTTGAAGTTGGTTCATCTCATATTTCAGACCTGGAGTCTGAATTACGCTCCCCTTGGTTGTACTTTAATTTCTGATGTAATTTTGCTTTTCTTATTCATTCTGGGCTGTAATAATTTGTAATAACTATTGGGGCTGTTAGTGAAAAAGGGAGGGTAAATCATGCATGCAATAGGGGTAGATATCATGTTCATAGGTATTTATTATAATTTTGCAATCATGTCCTGCTTTCATTTCTGCGTTTTCATATAAAAATCCTGTTTATAGGTTCTGCGTTTTCATATAGAAATCCTGTTTATATGTTCTGAATTTTCATATAAAAATCATGTTTATAGGTTATGCATTTTCATATAGAAAACATGTCTATAGGTTCTACATTTCATAATGCTGCATATCATATAGATAACCTGTCTATAGGACTTCTAGAATTCTGCATATGCATCTATCACTAGGCAAACGTGTTCACAGGTTTTAATAACAAACAGTATTTTAGATACCATGCCTATAGGACTCCTGCATTTTTATTTCGACTATAAACATTTTTTAAATCAATAGCGCTTAGAAAGCATGCCTATAGGGGTAATCAACCAACTCTGAGTCGCCTCGCTCGTTTTAAGTTTAATTTGTAGAACTTGGTAAAAAACTAGCAACCTTTCTGTAATCAGTTTACATCTTTGTTTCTGAAACTAATAGATAGCATGCCTATAGGTTTCGCCTAACACCTAGGCTAGCTTTAAGGTAAAAGCTATAATTGCGCCAGTTTCTGATAATTTCAACCAGCGGGCATGCCTAATTTGGATTTTTTATCTGAAAATATGTGATAAATTAGCCTGCTTTAACATTTTTTTCAGTTTAATTCAGGCCATAACCAATATATGTAAGACATGCTAAACAATCTGTCTTTAAGTTGAGGAGGCCTGTTTGAGCCTTTTAATGTTATGTGTTTTCCCATATCTGCCCTATGTGTTTTGTTTGTCGCCCTAGATTTTGTCCTTTAAACCATAAAAGCCCAATCTCCCTTCCCTTTAGGACTAGTAGTCCCAAATGCCTCCAGGACTGATAGGATTGGGACGGGTAAGAGCATGCAATAAGTAACGAAACTATTCTGCGTTTTAATACCTTAACGGGGTGGGAAAGGGTAGATATGGATATGATGACCGGTGCGCTAATACCACGTGTAACCCCTCTTCTGAGGAGTGATTACCGGGTATTGCATTGATGTGATCCATATTATTTGTAAACCTAGGACTCCCTTCCCTTTACTTGTGTATTTTATTACTTTTCAGAATTTTCAAACTATTTCCTCAAAATTTCCGCTTTCTTTGTTTCTTCAAACTTTAATTTATTTGCAGCCATAATGTGACAATCCCTCATATTTGAAACCTTTATTTGTTTACTTGTTACTTGTACTTAAAGTTACAATTGTAGCCTGGCCGGGAACCATACTAGTGGATCCTGAGGGGTGCCTAACAACCTTCCCCTCGGGATAATTTCTAGCCCTTACCCAATCTCTGGTTTTCTAGATCAATTCCTTCCTAGTGTCCTAATGCACTTTAATCATTAGGTGGCGACTCTTCAAATGTAAACCCAATTCCCAAAAGGGAACGGGTTGTCCTCCAAATGTCATAAACCCGATTTCGCAAGAAAAACGGGGCAAGACAGCCCCTATGACCAGACTGACCCAGAAGGGTGCTCCATTCTAGTGGATAGAAGAGTGTGAGGGGAGCTTTCAGAAGCTCAAGACAACTTTGACTACAACCCCTGTTTTGATATTGTCTACAGGTTCGGGATCTTATACTGTCTATTGTGATGCCTCGAGGATTGGCTTTGGAGCGGTTTTAATACAGGACGGTAGGGTGATTGCCTACGTGTCCAGACAGTTGAAGGTTCACGGGATGAATTATCCTATCCACGACCTTGAGTTAGCTGCCATTGTTTATGCCCTAAAGATCTGTCGTCATTATCTGTATGGGGTTTCTTGTGAGATTTATACTAATCATCGGGGCTTGCGGCACCTATTCAAGCAAAAGGATCTAAACTTGCGCCAGAGGAGGTGGTTAGAGTTGTTGAAGGACTATGATATCACTATTTTGTATCACCCGGGCAAGGCCAATGTGGTGGCTGATGCCTTGAGTCGCTGGGCAGAGAGTTTGGGGAGTTTGGCTTATTTACTAGCATCGGAGAGGCCTATGGCGATGGATGTTCAGGCCTTAGCTAGCCAGTTTGTGAGATTGGATCTTTCGGAGCCCAGTCGGGTTCTAGCTTGCGTGGTTTCTCGGTCTTCCTTATTTGATCTTATCAGGGAGCATCAGTATGATGACCCTCGTTTGCTTGTCCTCAAGCACAAGGTTCAGCATGGTGATGCTAGAGATGTGACCATTGGTGATGACGGGGTATTGAGGATGCAGGGTTGGATTTATGTACCCAATATTGATGGGCTTCGGGGGTTGATTCTAGAGGAGGCCCATAGTTTGCGGTATTCCATTCATCCAGGTGCCGCGAAGATGTATCAGGATTTGAGATAACACTATTATTGGAGGCAAATGAAGAAAGATATAGTTGGATTTGTGGCTCAGCGCCTCAACTGTCAGCATGTGAAGTATGAGCACCAGAGACCAGGTGGGTTGCTTCAGTAGATAGAGATTTTGGAGTAGAAAAGGGAGCGAATCACCATGGACTTTGTAGTTGGGCTCCCACGGACTTTGAGAAAGTTCGATACTATTTGGGTGATTGTGGATCGACTAACCAAGTCCGCACACTTCATTCCTGTGTACTACCTATTCTTCAGAGCGGTTGGCGGAGATTTATATCTGGGATATTGTTCGTCTACATGGTATTCCAGTTTCCATCATTTCAGATAGAGGTACTCAGTTCACATCACGGCTCTGGAGGGCCGTTCAGCATGAGTTGGGTACAACGTTTCACCCTCAGATGGACGGACAGTTCAAACGCACTATTTAGATTCTTGAGGATATGCTCCGTGCGCGTGTGATTGAGTTTGGAGGGTCTTAGGATCAGTTCTTGCCATTGGCGGAGTTTGCCTACAACAACAGCTATCAGTCCAGCATTCAAATGGCACCGTATAAGACTTTATATGGTAGGCGGTGTAGATCCCCGGTAGGTTGGTTTGAGCCGGCTGAGGCTAGATTATTGGGAACAGACTTGGTTCAGGATGCTTTGGAGAAGGTTAAGGTGATTCAGGATAGACTCCGTACAGCCTAGTCCAAACAGAAGAGTTACGCATACAAGAAGGTTTGTGATGTTTCCTATATGGTTAGAGAGCGGGTTCTGCTGTGGGTTTCGCTTATGAAAGGCGTCATGAGATTTGGGAAGAAAGGGAAGTTGAGTCCGAGGTTTATTGGTCCTTTTGAGATATTGCGGCGTGTTGGGGAGGTTGCTTATGAGCTTGCCTTACCTCCCAGCTTGGCAGGATTTCATTCGGTATTTCATGTTTCGATGCTCCAGAGGTATCATAGTGATCCGTCGGATGTGTTGGATTTCAGTTCAGTTCAGTTGGCCAAGGATCTATCTTATGTTGAGAAGCTAGTGGCAATATTGGACAGGCAGGTAAGAAAGCCGAGGTCAAAGAACATTGCATAAGTAAAGGTTCAGTGGCGGGGTCAGCCGGTCGAGGAGGCGACCTGGGAGACCGAGCAGTATATGCGCAGCAGTTACCCTCATCTTTTCACTACTTCAGGTATTTCGCTATGCTTTTCGAGGATGAATGAATGTTTAAGTGTAGGAGGATGTAACGACTCGGCCGGTCATTTTAAGAATTTACGCCCCGATCCCCTATTAACTGCTTTCCCCATATTTGTTTCAGCTAGTGTGAGTTGCCGGGAGGGATTATTTTGAGTTTCGTAGAGTTTTGGGACACTTAGTCCCTAAATGAGAGCTTAAGTTTTGAAAATTTGATCGTAGTCGGAAAAGTGTGAAGACAGCCTCGGAATAGAATTTTGATGGTTCCGTTAGCTCCGTTGGGTGATTTCGGGTTTAGGAGCATGTTCGGATTATATTTTGGAGGTCTGTAGCTAATTTAGGCTTGAAATGCCGAAAGTTGAATTTTTGAAGTTTCCGGTTCGATAGTGAGATTTTGATCCGAGGGTTGGAATGGAATTTTGGACGTTGGAGTAGCTCCAGTAGTGTTGAATGTGACGTGTGTGCAAAATTTTAGGTCATTCAGACAAGGTTTCATAGACTTTTTTATCAAAAGTGTATTTTGAGAGTTTTTTTTGAAGTTCTTAGGCTTGAATCCGATGCTAATTAGTTGATTCGATGTTGTTTGAGGTGCTTGGAAGATTTGAATAAGTTTGGATAGTGGTATATGACTTGTTTGTGCTTTTGGTTGAGGCCTCGGGGGCCTTGGGATGATTACGGATGGATAATGGGAAGTTGGAAACTTGGAGTTTGCAGGTGAAGTTCTTTGGGCTGTTGTCATAACCGCATCTGCGGTTGAGAGGCCGCTGATGTGACTCCCGCATATGCAGAATTTAGCCACAAAAGCGGCCAGCTGAGGAAAATCAAGGAGCCGCAGGTGCGGAAGGGTTCACGTACCTACGTGACCGCAGATGCGGTGAGTACGTCGCAGGTGCGAATTTTGGGACATTAATGAGTTTCGCAGGTGCGGTCGTTTTTCCGCAGGTGCGGTCCCTTGACCGCATAAGCAGAAGTGCTGGGCAGAAAAATCAGAAATTCGAGGGTTTAGTTTCAAAAGTTAGAAATTGATTTGGGAGCTCGGGATTGGCGATTTTGAGAGGGATTTTCACTTGGGTTTTTTTGGGTAAGTAATTCTTACTCGGTTTTGATTGTTTTCCACGAATCTATGCTTAAATTCATCCTTTAAATTCGAATTTGGGGTGGAAAAACTGAAGAAAAGTTTGAAAAGTTCTTAGACCTAACATTTGAATTTGGATCAAGATTTTTGATGTCGGATTGGGGTAATTTTGATATAAATGAACTCGTGAGAGTATGAGGATTCTAAAAATGTAAATTTTACCCGATTTCGAGACGTGGGCCCGGAGGGCATTTTGGTCATTTTACCTAATTTCGCGTATTAGCTTAGAATTTATTTGTAGAATCATTTACTTGAAGTGTTATTTAAATTATGCAATTGAACTGAATAGATTTGGGTCATTTGGAGTCAAGTACTCATGGCAAGAGCGTGGTTTCGGGTTGATTTTGAGCTGGTTCGAGGTAAGTGGCTTGCCTAACCTTGTGTGGGGGACATTTCCCTTAGGATTTGGTATTGTGGTAATTGAAATGCCTTATATGTGAGGTGACGTGTGCGTACTTGGTGTACATGGCAGTGATAGCATCAGAGGACCAGGTCCACTTAAGTGATTTTTCAAGATCACTCTTCACTCTTCCTAGTTCTTCTTAAAGTTGTTTGTTTTTCTCAAGCTCAGCACACAAACTAGACTTCACTGAATTTAACTCACTTTCAAGCTTAATATGTGCCTCACTTGCAACTTTCTTTCCTTTTTGAGAATTTTCAGGCCTACTCTCTATTTAAGTTCCCCAATTGTTTCCTTTAGGTCCACGACCACCACTAATAGGTCATCTCTCTCATGTTCAATGTTAGTAACTCTCTCAGTTAAGACTTCTTTTTCCTTTCTTACACACTCAATGGTCTCTTTCAGGTCTACCACAACAATCATTAGATCATCTATTTCATGTTCTATATTTGCAATTTTTTCATCCAAGGCATCCTTCTCTTTTTTCAGGTTCTCAATTGTTTTCTTTAATCAACCACAACGACTACTAGGTCATCTCTAGACTGTTCTGCTTCTCCTAATTCCATTGTTAAAGCATCTTATCATTTATAAGACTGAGATAAGCATCAATTAGCATATTTGCCAAAGACATGAGCTTTTAGGAGAATAAGATTTCAGATTTCTCTGAACATCCAAAAATTTACCTCATCATCGTTATCTTCATCATAATCAGACTGAGCCATCAAGGCAAAGATTGAGTCATACTCAATTGCTTCACTTTCTACTACCATCATTGAACTATCCCTATGAACATTTTCTTCTTCAGATTCGCTGGAGGAGTCTCCCCATGCAACAAGAGCTTGCCTCACAACATTGTCAGCGACATTTTTCCTCTTGAAGAGTTTATCAGGAACCGGGTTCCTCTTGGCTGCTTTGTTAGAGTTGTTTTTGTACTGATCTTGCTTTAGGATAGGGCAATCCTTGATGAAGTGTTGAAGTGTCCTGGTTTGCCACATTTATGACAAATGTCATAATTTATTAGCTTGCTAGAACTACCCCCTTTTGGAATGCCTCCATTCCTGCTAACCATTTTCTGGAATCTTCTTGTCAAGTAAGCCACATCATCATCCTCACCACTTGAATCATTGTTGTCTGTCTTGAAGACCAGATTCTTCTCCCTTTTTGGCTCTCTTCTTTCATTGTCCTTCTTCTTCTTCTTCTTCTTCTCATATGTTTTCAAATTCCAACAAGCTCATCTATGGTCAGCGTCTTGCAAGTCCTTTGCCTATGTGATAACGTTCACCTTGCTTTCCCAGGAGCTGGGTAGAACACTAAGAATTTTATTGACAAGCTTGTTTCTTGAAATGATTTCCCCAAAAGAGTGGAGCTCATTGATGATAGAGGTAAATCGAGTATTCATATCTTGAATGGATTCATCGTTCTTCATCCTGAAGAGCTCGTATTCAGTTGTAAGCATGTCAATCTTTGATTGCTTGGCCTGTGTTGTTCATTCATGAGCTGTTTGAAGAGCTTCCTAGATTTATTTTGCTGATTGGCATGTTGATATCCTGTTACATTCATCAGGACCAATGCCACAAACAAGAATTTTCTTAGCACAAAAATTCTTTTCTATAGCTTTTCGATCAGCGTCATTGAATTCCTTCCTCGTCTTGGGAATGGCTACAGTTGGGTCTCCAAGATTCTTGGTGGGAACAAAGGGTCCATCACATATGACATCTCATAGCTTGGAATCTTCAGCCCAGATAAAGTCGTGCATCCTAGTCTTCCACCATCCATAATATTGATAGTTGAACCTTGGTGGTCTGTAAGTAGACTGGCCTTCTTCGAAGTTTGGCAGAGCAGCCATGAGGATCATTTCTAGGTGTTAACCAGATAGAAAAAACCTGCTCTAATACCAATTGATAGAATTTTAGGGTCCACCAAACTATATAGAGAACCAGGTTCTCTATTAGTTCTCACAGAAACCACGCACACTGCAGTAAGTAAATGACAAGAGAAATTTTACGTGAAAAATTCCCAGCTCAACAGGATTAAAAACCATGACTTACCTTTGTAGGATTTCAACTTCACTATTGAGCAACTTTAGATTACAACTTATGTAACCTAGGAATTAACCTTTTAATCCTTCACTAACTTGTAACACTCTATTACAAGCCACTTTGTAATAACTCTATTATAAAGACTTTACAACTCGACTAACTCTAGCCAAGATACAAACACAAGAGTTTATGATTTTTAAAGGGTTTTCATACACAATGATTCTAAGTAAGCTAAGTAGGAATTATAAATAAGAACTTTTACAAACTTACAACTCAACTAAGGACATATAATAACTTGATATGAGAACTAGTCCGTAGCAGTGTTGTTCTTTGTTCTTGATGCACTTGAGAATCATTTGCTGGATGATCAATCACGTGAGAGTTCTTGAGTAAATTCTCTAAGTGTTCAAGTAATTTGTTTTACCGTCCTTGATGTTACTAATGCATGTGTGACAAGGTAGGTAAAAGACCTTCCCCATAACGTTGACTGTTTCACTGTTCCTGTACTGTAGCGTGTGCAGGCAACAACTTTTCCAGCTGGAGAGTTGACTTCGTACAGTTACATCGGGAGCTGGTAGTGACCTGTTCCCTCAGTTGTTCCTTTGACTCTGAGGAGTTGAACTGTGCCCCAACTGGAGACATGTTGATCTTTTAAGGTCCTGAAGAAGTGTATCTAGTTCTTTACAGTAAGTTTCTTAGATCAACAAAACATAACATGGATACACATATAACCTATCAGTGTTAATTTGATGTGTCAGTGTGTTAAATGTGGACATTTTATTTATTAAATTGACGGTGTTGATACCCAATTTGTCCCTATGTATTTTTACAGGCAAATACTTTCAAAATAGCATATATATGTATATATAAGTATGTTCAAGTGTTTCAATAATTTTCCTAATTTCTAAAAGATTTTTAAACTGATTTATTGCTCATTTTAGCAGCACGAAAACCAATAATTATTCCCAAAGTTATTATTTGGGTGAATAACTTACTTTATTCTCATATTTTTACCAAAATATAGCTAGGGCAATTTTTATACATTTTTTACAAATTTATTTGGTATTTTAAAAGCTAAATTGCATATAATTGCAATTTTAGCCTATTTTAAGACTAATAGCATTTTATAATTATGAAATTGGTACCAATATTTTTAAATTAATATTTATATATTATTAACTGATCCAGGACTTTTAATTTGCTTTCAAAGTCATTTTTACTATTTTTGTAAAATAGAAAGGCAAAAACTGGTTATTTAAAATCTGACCTATTTTTATTTCAATTATAGCCAAATTTGATCTCCTTAATTGACCCAATTTAAAGCCCAAATTCGGACCAGCCCAATTTAAATTTAACCAGCCCGGCCTTCCCTCTTGATCCAGGCCGTTGATCATTTTGATCAACGGCCATGATTTTCCCTTTCCTTTTTAATTCACAAACACTACCCTAATCCCCTCATTTCTTACCAACCGCCGCCTCTGAACTCTCAAACTCTCTCAAACACTCTTGAACCTTCCCTAACCCTAGCCCCCTCTCACCGTCTCCCACTGTAAACTCACTGGAATCCATGGCTTCTCAAGCCATGGGAGTCTTAAACTCACCTTCCTTTGCTCTTGTACACTTGGTACTTGAAGATTTGGGGTCTGACCTCGAAGGTTCTCACTCAGATCTTTGCTGGCTCGAGGTTTCACAACCACCTCCGGCTTTTCTCCGGCGTATCCTGGTCTTATGAGCCTGTTTCTGACTTATCCGACTCAGATCGGAGACCTTTTCAAAGCCTTTCTCATTCTAGGGTTCTTCTGAAACCCTAACCCTTCGGGGTTTTCTCCTATTTTTCTTAGATCTGTTATATATTTATGCTCTACTTGAGTTTTCAAACCATTTCCCCAATTTCTTCTTTCAAAAAATTATTTTTTTAAAGGTCTTTCTTTTCCGATCTAGGGTTTTCTGAAATGTTTAAGTGATTTCTGACTTTCCTTTTCCTTTATGTGTACTTGCTCCTACTGTTTTCTTGTATTCTTCCTTTTATCATGCTCTTGTATGACTATCTTACTATGTTCTTCTATATGTGCTTTTCTGCTATAATTTCTGATGTTTTTGTGTTCTTCTACTGTACTTTCCTACTAAGTTCTTAAAGTTTTTTGTTTGCCTTCTACTGAGCCCTGTTTAAGTTCCTTTTAGAAAACTCCTTAAGCATGTTTCTTCAACTATTCCTACCAGTATTTCCGTTATGTTCTGTGAATCTCTCGACTGTATTTTCCTACCGTGTTCTAAAGTGTGCTTACTACTTTTCTTCTACTGAACTTTGTTTGAGTTCTTCTAAAAGAGCCTCTTAAGCATGTTTCCTCTGCTATTCTTATCAGTATTTTCCATTCTATCCTCTGAATCCTGCTACTGTTTGCATGTTACTTTGCTATCATGTTCTCTCCTGAGTTCTAAAAGAAGCATGTTATAAGCTTCAATTCTCCTCTGAAACCTCTACACATGTCTCGACTTAACTTGCTTGCCCTCTCCTTTATGTTTTCTGGTTTGTTCGAACTAGGGATTTATTTCAAAGACCCCTTAGCTCTTTCAGACTGGTTTTAAACCTCTGAATGAGTTTGGATATCTTTATTTTCATACAATGTTGAACCTTTTCTTTCTACAGATTTTACAAAGTCATGACAGTTCTTTCTTGTTTAAGCATGTCTGTATGCTTTTATATGTGTGTTGAACCTTTCTTCAAAAGGCTTTCCAACTTATGATTGATTCAGAATCTTTTTTTTAGGCTTGATTGATTGATACTGATTTTCCTTAAGTAAAACCTTTCCTCACTTTTCCTAACTTGGTTCATTCGTACAAAGCCTTAAATTTTGATTTCTTGGCTGTTAACTGATTTCCCTTCCTTACTTGCACAAACCATGTGCTATCAGACTTTTTTCTTAAATAAATATTTGTGTATTTACCCTTCTTGTACTGCTTTGGAAAAGGTTTTGATCAATCCCTTTCCTTAATTAGTTTTGCCCGGTTGAAATTAGAATCCCTTAATCAAAGGGAAATTTTTGTATTTGATTTTCAAATCATTCTCCTACCTTATTCTGCTTGCCTTCTACACTATAAAAGGGCATGACCCTTCTGCATTTTAACGCACTCTCAATTTAACACTTTTATACTACTCAAGTATCATAGTTCTCTAATCATAGCATTGTGACTATTTGCTTGCACTTTGGCTTCACAAGACTACTGCTTTCTTTTTTTGTTTCCTGAAACTGGTATGTTCTAGTTTGATTTTCAGCCTCATCCCAATGTGTTTATTTTACAGCTTCTACACCCATGTCTGCTTTACTGCCTATGTTTAATGTTAATTTCTTTTACTTGTTTCTGCTATGAATCCCTGTACCCCTATTCCCCTCTATGTGATTTGAGTTGTAGTTCATGACATGACAATATGCAAGTTATTGTTTATGTCTGGACTTCATACCTTAGTGGATCCTAACTCCCAAAACAATGTGTTCTAACAAACTTGTGGGGTGTGCCAGCGCTTCCCATTGCTTGGTATGCCCACTAGCCTGTCCCTGTTTCTATACCACTACCCTTTCCCCTTCTCAAACTCTGCACTTACACTTACTCTTAGTTTCTAAGCTCTGCCCCCCTCCTGTAAGCCTTGCCTTGGGACCTTGAGTTCCCTATGAACTTGGATACTCGAGGGCTGGCCCTTCCACACTGCACTATGTTCTTAATCATGTATGTGTTTGGGTGTGAGCACTGCCCGGAGTCTATTTGAGGCTCTTTGGGAACTCTGACACATCCAAATAAGAGAAAGGCTTTGGTTCATGATCTCTTGAAGTTGGTTCATCTCATATTTCAGACCTGGAGTCTGAATTACGCTCCCCTTGGTTGTACTTTAATTTCTGATGTAATTTTGCTTTTCTTATTCATTCTGGGCTGTAATAATTTGTAATAACTATTGGGGCTGTTAGTGAAAAAGGGAGGGTAAATCATGCATGCAATAGGGGTAGATATCATGTTCATAGGTATTTATTATAATTTTGCAATCATGTCCTGCTTTCATTTCTGCGTTTTCATATAAAAATCCTGTTTATAGGTTCTGCGTTTTCATATAGAAATCCTGTTTATATGTTCTGAATTTTCATATAAAAATCATGTTTATAGGTTATGAATTTTCATATAGAAAACATGTCTATAGGTTCTACATTTCATAATGCTGCATATCATATAGATAACCTGTCTATAGGACTTCTAGAATTCTGCATATGCATCTATCACTAGGCAAACGTGTTCACAGGTTTTAATAACAAACAGTATTTTAGATACCATGCCTATAGGACTCCTGCATTTTTATTTCGACTATAAACATTTTTTAAATCAATAGCGCTTAGAAAGCATGCCTATAGGGGTAATCAACCAACTCTGAGTCGCCTCGCTCGTTTTAAGTTTAATTTGTAGAACTTGGTAAAAAACTGGCAACCTTTCTGTAATCAGTTTACATCTTTGTTTCTGAAACTAATAGATAGCATGCCTATAGGTTTCGCCTAACACCTAGGCTAGCTTTAAGGTAAAAGCTATAATTGCGCCAGTTTCTGATAATTTCAACCAGCGGGCATGCCTAATTTGGATTTTTTATCTGAAAATATGTGATAAATTAGCCTGCTTTAACATTTTTTTTCAGTTTAATTCAGACCATAACCAATATATGTAAGACATGCTAAACAATCTGTCTTTAAGTTGAGGAGGCCTGTTTGAGCCTTTTAATGTTATGTGTTTTCCCATATCTGCCCTATGTGTTTTGTTTGTCGCCCTAGATTTTGTCCTTTAAACCATAAAAGCCCAATCTCCCTTCCCTTTAGGACTAGTAGTCCCAAATGCCTCCAGGACTGATAGGATTGGGACGGGTAAGAGCATGCAATAAGTAACGAAACTATTCTGCGTTTTAATACCTTAACGGGGTGGGAAAGGGTAGATATGGATATGATGACCGGTGCGCTAATACCACGTGTAACCCCTCTTCTGAGGAGTGATTACCGGGTATTGCATTGATGTGATCCATATTATTTGTAAACCTAGGACTCCCTTCCCTTTACTTGTGTATTTTATTACTTTTCAGAATTTTCAAACTATTTCCTCAAAATTTCCGCTTTCTTTGTTTCTTCAAACTTTAATTTATTTGCAGCCATAATGTGACAATCCCTCATATTTGAAACCTTTATTTGTTTACTTGTTACTTGTACTTAAAGTTACAATTGTAGCCTGGCCGGGAACCATACTAGTGGATCCTGAGGGGTGCCTAACAACCTTCCCCTCGGGATAATTTCTAGCCCTTACCCAATCTCTGGTTTTCTAGATCAATTCCTTCCTAGTGTCCTAATGCACTTTAATCATTAAGTGGCGACTCTTCAAATGTAAACCCAATTCCCAAAAGGGAACGGGTTGTCCTCCAAATGTCATAAACCCGATTTCGCAAGAAAAACGGGGCAAGACAGCCCCTATGACCAGACTGACCCAGAAGGGTGCTCCATTCTAGTGGATAGAAGAGTGTGAGGGGAGCTTTCAGAAGCTCAAGACAACTTTGACTACAACCCCTGTTTTGATATTGTCTACAGGTTCGGGATCTTATACTGTCTATTGTGATGCCTCGAGGATTGGCCTTGGAGCGGTTTTAATACAGGACGGTAGGGTGATTGCCTACGTGTCCAGACAGTTGAAGGTTCACAGGATGAATTATCCTATCCACGACCTTGAGTTAGCTGCCATTGTTTATGCCCTAAAGATCTGTCGTCATTATCTGTATGGGGTTTCTTGTGAGATTTATACTAATCATCGGGGCTTGCAGCACCTATTCAAGCAAAAGGATCTAAACTTGCACCAGAGGAGGTGGTTAGAGTTGTTGAAGGACTATGATATCACTATTTTGTATCACCCGGGCAAGGCCAATGTGGTGGCTGATGCCTTGAGTCGTTGGGCAGAGAGTTTGGGGAGTTTGGCTTATTTACTAGCATCGGAGAGGCCTATGGCGATGGATGTTCAGGCCTTAGCTAGCCAGTTTGTGAGATTGGATCTTTCGGAGCCCAGTCGGGTTCTAGCTTGCGTGGTTTCTCGGTCTTCCTTATTTGATCTTATCAGGGAGCATCAGTATGATGACCCTCGTTTGCTTGTCCTCAAGCACAAGGTTCAGCATGGTGATGCTAGAGATGTGACCATTGGTGATGACGGGGTATTGAGGATGCAGGGTTGGATTTATGTACCCAATATTGATGGGCTTCGGGGGTTGATTCTAGAGGAGGCCCATAGTTTGCGGTATTCCATTCATCCAGGTGCCGCGAAGATGTATCAGGATTTGAGATAACACTATTATTGGAGGCAAATGAAGAAAGATATAGTTGGATTTGTGGCTCAGCGCCTCAACTGTCAGCATGTGAAGTATGAGCACCAGAGACCAGGTGGGTTGCTTCAGTAGATAGAGATTTTGGAGAAGAAAAGGGAGCGGATCACCATGGACTTTGTAGTTGGGCTCCCACGGACTTTGAGAAAGTTCGATACTATTTGGGTGATTGTGGATCGACTAACCAAGTCCGCACACTTCATTCCTGTGTACTACCTATTCTTCAGAGCGGTTGGCGGAGATTTATATCTGGGATATTGTTCGTCTACATGGTATTCCAGTTTCCATCATTTCAGATAGAGGTACTCAGTTCACATCACGGCTCTGGAGGGCCGTTCAGCATGAGTTGGGTACAACGTTTCACCCTCAGATGGATGGACAGTTCAAACGCACTATTTAGATTCTTGAGGATATGCTCCGTGCGCGTGTGATTGAGTTTGGAGGGTCTTAGGATCAGTTCTTGCCATTGGCGGAGTTTGCCTACAACAACAGCTATCAGTCCAGCATTCAAATGGCACCGTATAAGACTTTATATGGTAGGCGGTGTAGATCCCCGGTAGGTTGGTTTGAGCCGGCTGAGGCTAGATTATTGGGCACAGACTTGGTTCAGGATGCTTTGGAGAAGGTTAAGGTGATTCAGGATAGACTCCGTACAGCCTAGTCCAAACAGAAGAGTTACGCATACAAGAAGGTTTGTGATGTTTCCTATATGGTTAGAGAGCGGGTTCTGCTGCGGGTTTCGCTTATGAAGGGCGTCATGAGATTTGGGAAGAAAGGGAAGTTGAGTCCGAGGTTTATTGGTCATTTTGAGATATTGCGGCGTGTTGGGGAGGTTGCTTATGAGCTTGCCTTACCTCCCAGCTTGGCAGTATTTCATTCGGTATTTCATGTTTCGATGATCCAGAGGTATCATAGTGATCCGTCGGATGTGTTGGATTTCAGTTCAGTTCAGTTGGCCAAGGATCTATCTTATGTTGAGAAGCTAGTGGCAATATTGGACAGGCAGGTAAGAAAGCTGAGGTCAAAGAACATTGCATAAGTAAAGGTTCAGTGGCGGGGTCAGCCGGTCGAGGAGGCGACCTGGGAGACCGAGCAGTATATGCGCAGCAGTTACCCTCATCTTTTCACTACTTCAGGTATGTTGCTATGCTTTTCGAGGATGAATGAATGTTTAAGTGTAGGAGGATGTAACGACTCGGCCGGTCATTTTAAGAATTTACGCCCCGATTCCCTATTAACTGCTTTCCCCATGTTTGTTTCAGCTAGTGTGAGTTGCCGGGAGGGATTATTTTGAGTTTCGTAGAGTTTTGGGACACTTAGTCCCTAAATGAGAGCTTAAGTTTTGAAAATTTGATCGTAGTCGGAAAAGTGTGAAGACAGCCTCGGAATAGAATTTTGATGGTTCCGTTAGCTCCGTTGGGTGATTTCGGGTTTAGGAGCATGTTCGGATTATATTTTGGAGGTCTGTAGCTAATTTAGGCTTGAAATGCCGAAAGTTGAATTTTTGAAGTTTCCGGTTCGATAGTGAGATTTTGATCCGAGGGTTGGAATGGAATTTTGGACGTTGGAGTAGCTCCAGTAGTGTTGAATGTGACGTGTGTGCAAAATTTTAGGTCATTCAGACAAGGTTTCATAGACTTTTTTATCAAAAGTGTATTTTGAGAGTTTTTTTTGAAGTTCTTAGGCTTGAATCCGATGCTAATTAGTTGATTCGATGTTGTTTGAGGTGCTTGGAAGATTTGAATAAGTTTGGATAGTGGTATATGACTTGTTTGTGCTTTTGGTTGAGGCCTCGGGGGCCTTGGGATGATTACGGATGGATAATGGGAAGTTGGAAACTTGGAGTTTGCAGGTGAAGTTCTTTGGGCTGTTGTCATAACCGCATCTGCGGTTGAGAGGCCGCTGATGTGACTCCCGCATATGCAGAATTTAGCCACAAAAGCGGCCAGCTGAGGAAAATCAAGGAACCGCAGGTGCGGAAGGGTTCACGTACCTACGTGACCGCAGATGCGGTGAGTACGTCGCAGGTGCGAATTTTGGGACATTAATGAGTTTCGCAGGTGCGGTCGTTTTTCCGCAGGTGCGGTCCCTTGACCGCATAAGCAGAAGTGCTGGGCAGAAAAATCAGAAATTCGAGGGTTTAGTTTCAAAAGTTAGAAATTGATTTGGGAGCTCGGGATTGGCGATTTTGAGAGGGATTTTCACTTGGGTTTTTTTGGGTAAGTAATTCTTACTCGGTTTTGATTGTTTTCCACGAATCTATGCTTAAATTCATCCTTTAAATTCGAATTTGGGGTGGAAAAACTGAAGAAAAGTTTGAAAAGTTCTTAGACCTAACATTTGAATTTGGATCAAGATTTTTGATGTTGGATTGGGGTAATTTTGATATAAATGAACTCGTGAGAGTATGAGGATTCTAAAAATGTAAATTTTACCCGATTTCGAGACGTGGGCCCGGAGGGCATTTTGGTCATTTTACCTAATTTCGCGTATTAGCTTAGAATTTATTTGTAGAATCATTTACTTGAAGTGTTATTTAAATTATGCAATTGAACTGAATAGATTTGGGTCATTTGGAGTCAAGTACTCATGGCAAGAGCGTGGTTTCGGGTTGATTTTGAGCTGGTTCGAGGTAAGTGGCTTGCCTAACCTTGTGTGGGGGACATTTCCCTTAGGATTTGGTATTGTGGTAATTGAAATGCCTTATATGTGAGGTGACGTGTGCGTACTTGGTGTACATGGCAGTGATAGCATCAGAGGACCAGGTCCACTTAAGTGATTTTTCAAGATCACTCTTCACTCTTCCTAGTTCTTCTTAAAGTTGTTTGTTTTTCTCAAGCTCAGCACACAAACTAGACTTCACTGAATTTAACTCACTTTCAAGCTTAATATGTGCCTCACTTGCAACTTTCTTTCCTTTTTGAGAATTTTCAGGCCTACTCTCTATTTAAGTTCCCCAATTGTTTCCTTTAGGTCCACGACCACCACTAATAGGTCATCTCTCTCATGTTCAATATTAGTAACTCTCTCAGTTAAGACTTCTTTTTCCTTTCTTACACACTCAATGGTCTCTTTCAGGTCTACCACAACAATCATTAGATCATCTCTTTCATGTTCTATATTTGCAATTTTTTCATCCAAGGCATCCTTCTCTTTTTTCAGGTTCTCAATTGTTTTCTTTAATCAACCACAACGACTACTAGGTCATCTCTAGACTGTTCTGCTTCTCCTAATTCCATTGTTAAAGCATCTTATCATTTATAAGACTGAGATAAGCATCAATTAGCATATTTGCCAAAGACATGAGCTTTTAGGAGAATAAGATTTCAAGATTTCTCTGAACATCCAAAAATTTACCTCATCATCGTTATCTTCATCATAATCAGACTGAGCCATCAAGGCAAAGATTGAGTCATACTCAATTGCTTCACTTTCTACTACCATCATTGAACTATCCCTATGAACATTTTCTTCTTCAGATTCGCTGGAGGAGTCTCCCCATGCAACAAGAGCTTGCCTCACAACATTGTCAGCGACATTTTTCCTCTTGAAGAGTTTATCAGGAACCGGGTTCCTCTTGGCTGCTTTGTTAGAGTTGTTTTTGTACTGATCTTGCTTTAGGATAGGGCAATCCTTGATGAAGTGTTGAAGTGTCCTGGTTTGCCACATTTATGACAAATGTCATAATTTATTAGCTTGCTAGAACTACCCCCTTTTGGAATGCCTCCATTCCTGCTAACCATTTTCTGGAATCTTCTTGTCAAGTAAGCCACATCATCATCCTCACCACTTGAATCATTGTTGTCTGTCTTGAAGACCAGATTCTTCTCCCTTTTTGGCTCTCTTCTTTCATTGTCCTTCTTCTTCTTCTTCTTCTTCTTCTCATATGTTTTCAAATTCCAACAAGCTCATCTATGGTCAGCGTCTTGCAAGTCCTTTGCCTATGTGATAACGTTCACCTTGCTTTCCCAGGAGCTGGGTAGAACACTAAGAATTTTACTGACAAGCTTGTTTCTTGAAATGATTTCCCCAAAAGAGTGGAGCTCATTGATGATAGAGGTAAATCGAGTATTCATATCTTGAATGGATTCATCGTTCTTCATCCTGAAGAGCTCGTATTCAGTTGTAAGCATGTCAATCTTTGATTGCTTGGCCTGTGTTGTTCATTCATGAGCTGTTTGAAGAGCTTCCTAGATTTATTTTGCTGATTGGCATGTTGATATCCTGTTACATTCATCAGGACCAATGCCACAAACAAGAATTTTCTTAGCACAAAAATTCTTTTCTATAGCTTTTCGATCAGCGTCATTGAATTCCTTCCTCGTCTTGGGAATGGCTACAGTTGGGTCTCCAAGATTCTTGGTGGGAACAAAGGGTCCATCACATATGACATCTCATAGCTCAGAATCTTCAGCCCAGATGAAGTCGTGCATCTTAGTCTTCCGCCATCCATAATATTGATAGTTGAACCTTGGTGGTCTGTAAGTAGACTGGCCTTCTTCGAAGTTTGGCAGAGCAGCCATGAGGATCATTTCTAGGTGTTAACCAGATAGAAAAAACCTGCTCTAATACCAATTGATAGAATTTTAGGGTCCACCAAACTATATAGAGAACCAGGTTCTCTATTAGTTCTCACAGAAACCACGCACACTGCAGTAAGTAAATGACAAGAGAAATTTTACGTGAAAAATTCCCAGCTCAACAGGATTAAAAACCACGACTTACCTTTGTAGGATTTCAACTTCACTATTGAGCAACTTTAGATTACAACTTATGTAACCTAGGAATTAACCTCTTAATCCTTCACTAACTTGTAACACTCTATTACAAGCCACTTTGTAATAACTCTATTATAAAGACTTTACAACTCGACTAACTCTAGCCAAGATACAAACACAAGAGTTTATGATTTTTAAAGGGTTTTCATACACAATGATTCTAAGTAAGCTAAGTAGGAATTATAAATAAGAACTTTTACAAACTTACAACTCAACTAAGGACATATAATAACTTGATATGAGAACTAGTCCGTAGCAGTGTTGTTCTTTGTTCTTGATGCACTTGAGAATCATTTGCTGGATGATCAATCACGTGAGAGTTCTTGAGTAAATTCTCTAAGTGTTCAAGTAATTTGTTTTACCGTCCTTGATGTTACTAATGCATGTGTGACAAGGTAGGTAAAAGACCTTCCCCATAACGTTGACTGTTGCACTGTTCCTGTACTGTAGCGTGTGCAGGCAACAACTTTTCCAGCTGGAGAGTTGACTTCGTACAGTTACATCGGGAGCTGGTAGTGACCTGTTCCCTCAGTTGTTCCTTTGACTCTGAGGAGTTGAACTGTGCCCCAACTGGAGACATGTTGATCTTTTAAGGTCCTGAAGAAGTGTATCTAGTTCTTTACAGTAAGTTTCTTAGATCAACAAAACATAACATGGATACACATATAACCTATCAGTGTTAATTTGATGTGTCAGTGTGTTAAATGTGGACATTTTATTTATTAAATTGACGGTGTTGATACCCAATTTGTCCCTATGTATTTTTACAGGCAAATACTTTCAAAATAGCATATATATGTATATATAAGTATGTTCAAGTGTTTCAATAATTTTCCTAATTTCTAAAAGATTTTTAAACTGATTTATTGCTCATTTTAGCAGCACGAAAACCAATAATTATTCCCAAAGTTATTATTTGGGTGAATAACTTACTTTATTCTCATATTTTTACCAAAATATAGCTAGGGCAATTTTTATACATTTTTTACAAATTTATTTGGTATTTTAAAAGCTAAATTGCATATAATTGCAATTTTAGCCTATTTTAAGACTAATAGCATTTTATAATTATGAAATTGGTACCAATATTTTTAAATTAATATTTATATATTATTAACTGATCCAGGACTTTTAATTTTCTTTCAAAGTCATTTTTACTATTTTTGTAAAATAGAAAGGTAAAAACTGGTTATTTAAAATCTGACCTATTTTTATTTCAATTATAGCCAAATTTGATCTCCTTAATTGACCCAATTTAAAGCCCAAATTCGGACCAGCCCAATTTAAATTTAACCAGCCCGGCCTTCCCTCTTGATCCAGGCCGTTGATCATTTTGATCAACGGCCATGATTTTCCCTTTCCTTTTTAATTCACAAACACTACCCTAATCCCCTCATTTCTTACCAACCGCCGCCTCTGAACTCTCAAACTCTCTCAAACACTCTTGAACCTTCCCTAACCCTAGCCCCCTCTCACCGTCTCCCACTGTAAACTCACTGGAATCCATGGCTTCTCAAGCCATGGGAGTCTTAAACTCACCTTCCTTTGCTCTTGTACACTTGGTACTTGAAGATTTGGGGTCTGACCTCGAAGGTTCTCACTCAGATCTTTGCTGGCTCGAGGTTTCACAACCACCTCCGGCTTTTCTCCGGCGTATCCTGGTCTTATGAGCCTGTTTCTGACTTATCCGACTCAGATCGGAGACCTTTTCAAAGCCTTTCTCATTCTAGGGTTCTTCTGAAACCCTAACCCTTCGGGGTTTTCTCCTATTTTTCTTAGATCTGTTATATATTTATGCTCTACTTGAGTTTTCAAACCATTTCCCCAATTTCTTCTTTCAAAAAATTATTTTTTTAAAGGTCTTTCTTTTCCGATCTAGGGTTTTCTGAAATGTTTAAGTGATTTCTGACTTTCCTTTTCCTTTATGTGTACTTGCTCCTACTGTTTTCTTGTATTCTTCCTTTTATCATGCTCTTGTATGACTATCTTACTATGTTCTTCTATATGTGCTTTTCTGCTATAATTTCTGATGTTTTTGTGTTCTTCTACTGTACTTTCCTACTAAGTTCTTAAAGTTTTTTGTTTGCCTTCTACTGAGCCCTGTTTAAGTTCCTTTTAGAAAACTCCTTAAGCATGTTTCTTCAACTATTCCTACCAGTATTTCCGTTATGTTCTGTGAATCTCTCGACTGTATTTTCCTACCGTGTTCTAAAGTGTGCTTACTACTTTTCTTCTACTGAACTTTGTTTGAGTTCTTCTAAAAGAGCCTCTTAAGCATGTTTCCTCTGCTATTCTTATCAGTATTTTCCATTCTATCCTCTGAATCCTGCTACTGTTTGCATGTTACTTTGCTATCATGTTCTCTCCTGAGTTCTAAAAGAAGCATGTTATAAGCTTCAATTCTCCTCTGAAACCTCTACACATGTCTCGACTTAACTTGCTTGCCCTCTCCTTTATGTTTTCTGGTTTGTTCGAACTAGGGATTTATTTCAAAGACCCCTTAGCTCTTTCAGACTGGTTTTAAACCTCTGAATGAGTTTGGATATCTTTATTTTCATACAATGTTGAACCTTTTCTTTCTACAGATTTTACAAAGTCATGACAGTTCTTTCTTGTTTAAGCATGTCTGTATGCTTTTATATGTGTGTTGAACCTTTCTTCAAAAGGCTTTCCAACTTATGATTGATTCAGAATCTTTTTTTTAGGCTTGATTGATTGATACTGATTTTCCTTAAGTAAAACCTTTCCTCACTTTTCCTAACTTGGTTCATTCGTACAAAGCCTTAAATTTTGATTTCTTGGCTGTTAACTGATTTCCCTTCCTTACTTGCACAAACCATGTGCTATCAGACTTTTTTCTTAAATAAATATTTGTGTATTTACCCTTCTTGTACTGCTTTGGAAAAGGTTTTGATCAATCCCTTTCCTTAATTAGTTTTGCCCGGTTGAAATTAGAATCCCTTAATCAAAGGGAAATTTTTGTATTTGATTTTCAAATCATTCTCCTACCTTATTCTGCTTGCCTTCTACACTATAAAAGGGCATGACCCTTCTGCATTTTAACGCACTCTCAATTTAACACTTTTATACTACTCAAGTATCATAGTTCTCTAATCATAGCATTGTGACTATTTGCTTGCACTTTGGCTTCACAAGACTACTGCTTTCTTTTTTTGTTTCCTGAAACTGGTATGTTCTAGTTTGATTTTCAGCCTCATCCCAATGTGTTTATTTTACAGCTTCTACACCCATGTCTGCTTTACTGCCTATGTTTAATGTTAATTTCTTTTACTTGTTTCTGCTATGAATCCCTGTACCCCTATTCCCCTCTATGTGATTTGAGTTGTAGTTCATGGCATGAAAATATGGAAGTTATTGTTCATGTCTGGACTTGATCCCTTAGAGGATCCTGACTCCCAAAACAATGTGTTCTAACAAGCTTGTGGGGGTGTGCCAACACTTCCCATTGCTTGGTATGCCCACTAGCCTGTCCCTGTTTCTCTACCACTTCCCCTTTCCCCTTTTCAAACTCTGCACTTACACTTACTCTTAGTTTCTAAGCTCTGCCCCCTCCTGTAAGCCTTGCCTTGGGACCTTGAGTTCCCTCTGAACTTGGATACTCGAGGGCTGGCCCTTCCACACTGCACTATGTTCTTAATCCTGTATGTGTTTGGGTGTGAGCACTGCCCGGAGTCCATTTGAGTCTCTTAGGGAACTCTGACACATCCAAATAAGAGAAAGGCTTTGGATCCTGATCTTTAAAGTTGGTTCATCTCATATATCAGACCTGGAGTCTGAATTAGGCTCCCCTTGGTTGTACTTTAATTTCTGATGTAATTTTGCTTTTCTTATTCATTCTGGGCTGTAATAACTATTGGGGCTGTTAGTGAAAAAGGAAGGGTAAATCATGCATGCAATAGGGGTAGATATCATGTTCATAGGTATTTATTATACTTCTGCAATCATGTCCTGCTTTCATTTCTGCGTTTTCATATAGAAATTCTATTTATAGGTTCTGCGTTTTCATATAGAAATCCTGTTTATAGGTTCTGCATTTTCATATAAAAATCCTGTTTATAGGTTCTGCATTTTCATATAGAAAACATGTCTATAGGTTTTACATTCCATAATGCTGCATATCATATAGATAACCTGTCTATAGGACTTCTTGAATTCTGCATATGCATCTATCACTAGGCAAACGTGTTCACATGTTTTAATAACAAACAACATTTTAGATACCATGCCTATAGGACTCCTGCATTTTTATTTCGACTATAAACGTTTTTTAAATCAATAACACTTAGAAAGCATGCCTATAAGGGTAATCAACCAACTCTGAATCGCCTCGCTCGTTTTAAGTTTAATCTGCAGAACTTGGTAAAAAACTGGCAACCTTTCTGTAATCAGTTTACATCTTTGTTTCTGAAACTAATAGATAGCATGCCTATAGGTTTCGCCTAACACCTAGGCAAGCTTTAGGGTAAAAGCTATAACTGCGTCAGTCTTTGATAATTACAACCAGCGGGCAGGCCTAATTCAGACTTCTTATCTGAAAATATATGATAAATCAGCTTGCTTTAACATTTTTTTCAGTTTAATTCAAACCATAACCAATACATGTAAGACATGCTAAACAATCTATTTTTAAGTTGAGGAGTCCTGTTTGAGCCTTTTAATGTTATGTGTTTTCCCATATCTGCCCTATGTGTTTTGTTTGTCGCCCTAGATTTTGTCCTTTAAACCATAAAAGCTCAATCTCCCTTCCCTTTAGGACTAGTAGTCCCAAATGCCTCCGGGACTGATAGGATTGGGACGGGTAAGAGTATGCAATAAGTAATGAAACTAATCTGCGTTTTAATACCTTAACGGGTTGGGAAAAGGTATATATGGATATGATGACCGGTGCGCTCATACCACGTGTAACCCCTTTTCTGAGGAGTGATCACCAGATATTGCATTGATGTGATCCATATTGTTTGTAAACCTAGGACTCCCTTCCCTTTACTTGTGTATTTTATTACTTTTCAGAATTTTTAAACTATTTCCTCAAAATTTCCGCTTTCTTTGTTTCTTCAAACTTTAATTTATTTGCAGCTATAATGGAACAATCCCTCATATTTGAAACCTTTATTTGCTTACTTGTTACTTGTGCTTAAAGTCACAATTGTAGCCTGGCCGGGAACCACACTAGTGGATCCTGAGGGTACCTAACACCTTCCCCCGGGATAATTTCTAGCCCTTACCCAATCTCTGGTTTTCTAGATCAATTCCTTCCTAGTGTCCTAATGCACTTTAATCATTAGGTGGCGACTCTTCAAATGCAAACCCAATTCCCAAAAGGGAACGAGTTGTCCTCCTAAATGTCATAAACCCGATTTCGCGAGAAAAAGAGGGCGCGACAAATGGATATGGCTTGGTTGATGAATCAATAAGCTTTGATTTTATAAGTTTCATTAAAAATATTTCATTAGGCATGGTTAAGAACATTGACTTAAGATTTGTTCACAGTAATATTACTAACAAATTTAATAATACTACCTATATATTTTGAATCTTTAAGAAAAAATTAAATGTAAGTTTATATTACAAAAATAATAAATAAAATAATATTAAGTTATTTTTAATGATAAGTAAAATACCTGTGTAAAAGTATATTATATAGCAAATAATATAGAAGGTATTACATAGCATAGATGAATTAATTTAGAATGCCAAAGGCATAATAGACTTTTCAAGTGAAAGTTTTATAAAATCCGGTCAAAATGATTATTGTGATAACATGAGCATAGTAAAATGATTTTTGTGTAACAAAAGAAAAAAAAGTGACTTTTAGGTAATGAACAAAAGTTAATTGACTTTTACGTAACAAAAGAAAAAATAATAATTTTTAGGTGATAAACACAAAATTGAATGATCACTCATAAAATTTATTCTTAGTAGTGTCACCCCTCCCATGGAAAAAACAATTATAATAATTTACCATAACCATTCAATGCCCAAAAAAAGTGGAAGGAAAGGACCGAGTTATGAAAATTATAAACAAAAGAAAAATATTTTAGGAAAATGGAAAAACCCTCTTTTAATAAAGTTGAATCTGTCCAAAGAGCAATGATCTTTTTCTTATATTTCCTTATGAATTACCGGTTTCGGACCTGGGATTAGTTTTCTTTAGATAGTGTAATGTCCAACATTAGTGGTCCTTCTCAGTGGCGGAGGCAGAATCTCCACGAAGGGGGTTCAATTTTTTTTTTTTTTTTTGTATCTAGTGGGAATTAAACTCATGACCTTATATAAATTTTGAACCCACTTGACCACTAAACTACACTTTTGGATTGTGTTAAGGGGGTTCAAAACTTAATATATAGAGGTAAAAAATAAATTTTGCCTTATATATACAGCGTATTTTTTCGGCGAAGGGATTCGGGTGAACTCCTTGCGCCCCTAAATCTGCCCCTGGTCCTTCTTGTCCACGGCCAAAAGTTGAATCTCAAAAAGTAGAAGTTTACCAACATGGATGAAGTTAACGCGCGTGACTGAATATAAGCAACAATTGCAACATTAAAAAGAAATTGGTATACTCTCTGCTTATAAACAAACATTTGTCATTCAGCTCTAAGAATAAAAATAATAAGAATAATTTGTGATACAAATAAAATATTCTGACACATTAATGGAAGAAGCTGTTACATTCTGTTGATAACAAAATATGTTAATCAACTCTAAGAGATATATCACAAAGATCAGGAAGGTCGTGTTTGTGTCAGGATAGTCTCCACTTTGTGTTGTAGGTTGGCTGCCTTAGGTAATGTCAATATCCAGAGGCATATTCATAGCCCATCAGGATACTTGTAATGATGGTAGTTTGCTACCACCCGTACTCTAGCATATTATAAATAAATATTTTTATGCTAAAAAAAGAGAGATATATCTGCAAGCGTGCACCTTCAAACCAGAGAATAGAATGATTCAGGATATAGAATAAAGATTTATAGATGAAATTCTTACTCTGGCACTATGATTCTCAAAAGTTCTTAGTGGCATACTGCTTCCGATTTTCGCATAAGAAGCAGACATGAACCAAAGCAGAGTACTCATAATACTACACGGAATAAAGTCGACCACAAAACTCAAGGCAGAACGCTTAAATTATTTCAACAGACATCACATGCCATATCCCCAAACCAAACCGTCACTCGATCTATATATGTACATTTATACAAAAATTGTCCAATCTTCGTTTTTGTTTTTATATTTTACAACCAACTGTTGATCAACCATGGGAGGGGGAAGCATAATGAGTTTGGTTTTATCAATGATAAGTTGTTGAATTTCTCTGGCCGCATAGGAAAACGTCCCATGATTGTGATCAGGTGTTTGAAAGTTGAGGCAGTTTATCTTTTGACAGTACACAGTTGGAAAAACAAATTAAAATTTGGAAGAAGGAAACTGCAATTTATTATCACCTAAGATCCAAAGTAGAAGTGCAAAGGAGAACTCACGTTGAAATCTTCTCAGCAGCGGTTGTGCTTATTTATTCGATGTGGACGCTTCTTCAATAAGTTTGCTACAGTTCTTTTTATTGATGGCGTTTTTTTTAACTAAACAGGTAAACGGTTGACAATCTAAAAAAAAAAGAGAAAAAAGATAAATGCATTCCCGGTAGATAAGGGGTGCCTAATTAATCTAATATTCTATCAATAATATATATATATATATATATATATATATATATATATATATATAAATTGTTTTTAAAATTTCTATTAGTTTTATTTAGTAAAAGTTAAAACATCTTTTTTAATTTTCAGTTGAAAAATAATTTTGTTAAAAAGTTACGATAAGTAGTACTTCGTCCATTTAATATATTTTGGCAAAATTCACGGTGAAACGGATTCTAAAATTCTAAATTTCATTCTTAATCAAATATGATTGCACAAAATGTATGGAAAGAGCATTTTTTTGTATGTCCTTTCTAAAACAAATTTTCAAAGTTAAAGTAAGTACCAACCCAAAGAAAAAAGTGAGCGAGAGAGACTGGTAAATACTTATCCATATCGGGTGTTTACACCAAACTATATTAACTCACTATGATTAATTAATTTAATTAGATGAGAATACATGTAATTTATCATGGTTAAATAATTGAAATCCATATGCAAGACACATATTATATATCTATTAGTTTGGTGTAAACACATGGTGCTGGTAAGTTTTTACCGACTATTGCTCTCCTTTTCCTCTGCTTTGATCATCTTTCGGTTGCCCTTTTCTTTTTCGTCCCTTTGTTTGGTTTGTCCTTTTCAGTTTAACTGTACACAGTACTCTTTCTCTCTCCCGAGGATCGGAGAAGAGTAGTAGGTTTTGAGTGTACAACAGCACCACCATTTCCCCCTCCCTCCCAAAAACCTCAAAAGAGAACAAAAATCCAACCTGCATTTTCAAATTTTCACATTTTTTTTTCTCTTTTCCTTTATAGCATCACCATAATAAGTCCAACCAAAGTAGAAGATTCCTTTGTCCCATGAATTCCCAAGAATCCCAACCCGGCCACCATCAACCCCACCCCCATCTTCACTCCCTACCCCACCAACTCCACCACCCCCACCACCAACAACCCCACGGAATAATGGCGGCGCTGCCTCAACAACACCAACACCAACACCAACACAATTCGTACGGTTTGCCTGACAACGTTAATAATATGAAACTACCGCAACAACAAAACCCTGGATTTGCTTTAGATTACATTGATGGTGGGCCGTCGTCACCTAGGGGTACTTCGCCGGCAAGGAAGAAGCGAGGGCGGCCCAGAAAGTACTCTCCTAGTCCTGATGGTAACAACATAGCTTTGGGCCTCTCTCCTACTCCACTACTTACTCCCATTTCTGATTCTGCTGCTGGTGGTGGGCCCGCTACTCCCTCTTCTGAAAACTCCTCCAAGAAGCTCAGAGGCAGACCTCCTACCCCTTTAAAGAAACAGCTCGACGCACTAGGTACCCTATTTATCATCCTCTCCTTTTTTTTTTAATTAATTTTAATAAAAGCGAGGTCTATTTTGAAATTGTTTTCCTATAAAAATGTATTATGTGGAAAATGTTTTATCTTGGAATATTAATTTTTCAATGTTCAATTTCGGAAATAAAATAGGTGATTAATGGTAATTGTACCAAGTTTAGGATAAACTATTTTACAGAGTTTAGGATAAAGTATTAGGATAGTATTTCACTGATATTTTCTAGTATTAAAAAGGTTGACAACAATCTAATAGCCTGTTTGGCCAAGCTTCTCCAAACTCAAAAAGAAAAATACATTTTTCCCAAAAAGATTTATTTGAAAAGTTTTGAGAAAAATATATTTAGAAGCACTTTTTAAAACCTTGGCCAAACCGTTTGCTCAGAAGTGTTTTTTAAATTAATTAACTAAACATAAACTTTTTCTCACCAAAACTACTTCTGAAAAAATCACTTTTCAAAATAAACTGATTTTAGAAGCTTGACCAAACAGGCTATAAATGTTAGTTGAAACAAGTGATATAATTAAGAGCATGTTTGCATGTTTTGCCAAGCTGCCAAATTTTTTTTTTTTTTTTTTCTTAAAAGTGCTTTTCTAGAAAGTACTTTTGCAAAGTAACAGTTTGTGTTGGCCAATTTATTTGAGTACTTTTTGCAAGCAAATTATGTTTGGTCAATCTTTACAAGAAGTACTTTTGAATATCAAATTACGAAAAAAGGAAAGTGTAGTTTCAGTTTGTAATTGGTATTATTTAAAAAGCGAGATATGAATATAAAAATATATATATTTTAACGAAATTCAATTAAAATATAAAACATAAAGTAAAAATATAAATTAAAGATTTTAATCAATATAAAGTAGAGTTATTCCAAAGCAATAATATTAGGTACCTTATATTACTTGTTGTTTACATGATGATTTTAAGATATCAAAATACTATCATTCAATATAATTTAAAAAATCTACTCTTTTAAATTACTATATAAAAATAATATATCTATTTATAGTAGACAAAATATTTCAAAGAGGAATAGAAGGAAGAGAAAAAAAATATGATGGAAAAAAAGAAGAGAACAAAGGTATTGCAGAAAAAAAAAGGAAAAGGTCAAATCAATGAGGCATAATTTGAAAAAATATAAATTTATTGTAAGGATATTTTTGTTTGAACAAATTAATTTTCTGCTTCTGGGAAGAAGCTAGAATTTGTAGTTCTCCCCGAAAGCAGGAAAACTGCTTTTGTTGCTGCTCAAACGCACTTTTTCATCTTGATTAAACATCTCAAATTATCCAAAAAGTGTTGTTTTGACAAAAAAGTACTTTTGATTACCCATAAGCTTCGTCAAACATGCTCTAAGTAAGGCCGGGACATTTTAAAGGGATTGACTTTTGCCCTCAAGTAATTATCATTTTACTCTGTAAATATATCTGTCTTTAGTTTTAGAAGCAGCTTCATGTGGAAATAGGCTGCCATTGTCCTCATTCCTCAGTCACTTTGATTGTTTTTTTGTATTTATATCTCTATTTGAACTTTTACCTTGTCAATAAAAATAAATAAATTATATCTCTATTAGAGTGACTGTTGGGGTTTCCTGATGGTTGACAGGTACAGGCGGAGTTGGCTTTACACCACATGTAATCTTGGTGAACGTTGGGGAGGTAATTTTTTTTCTCTTTTAAATTATTTTGGGCCATAGATAACAACAAACCAAAATGAGAAGCAAATTGCGGCTAATGGGTGTTTTTAAAAGTAAAAAACACAAAAAACCCGGCAAGGTCCTTAGAACTTGAAGTGAAAAGCAAGAAGTTTGAAGTGAAAGACACAGTTCACGACATTAAAAAATACTGAACATATATGAATTTGTTACTAGAACGATGGAATTGCATTAAAATAAGTAATTTCAGTATCAGAAATACAATAACGCGGATATTAATCCAACTCCTCAAAGTTGTGATTCAAAGAATTGAATGTTTCTCGTTGGGATCACTTTATGCATCATCGTTTGAAGCACATATTTCAATGAAGCACATAACTTCACCCATGCATATCTTTCTACTAAAGGTGCTAGTGTTCTAGAATGTGCATTTTATTCCATCATTTGTGGTTGGTTGTCTCACAAGGCACAACAGTAGTGCAGTGTGAAACCTTTGTTTTCTTTGCCTTCAACTGTCCATGTTTTAAGTTTACTTTTCACTATAATGCGAATATGTTTTCTTGGCTGAAGGACATAGCATCGAAGCTACTGGCTTTCTCAGAGCAAGGACCGCGTACAGTTTGCATTCTATCTGCACATGGAGCCATTCGTAATGTCATCCTCCGGCAACCAGCCATGGGTGGTAGCACTGTGACTTGCGAGGTTTGTATGCTTTTGAGCTGAATGATGCCTTGCTGATTCGTTACGCTGTTAATGTTGTAATTATTTGTGCCTAATAATGCACTGGAGTTTTATGGCTGAGTGATCCACTGCTTTTCTTGATGCTCATGTATATTTATCCATTGTCATTAATTTGGACATAGACTATATTATTTCAGTCATGTGTTAATTTTTAACAAAATTTGAATGTTATTTCCCGTCAAACTGATTTGTGTGTTGGCATGAAATGCATCTTTTGCATGAAAGTTGGAATATATGTCTTTTGCATGAGATTTTTCTTGTGATTTAAGTGATGAATGCATCTTTTGCATGAAAATATCCACTCTCGCGTCACTTTTGATTCTAAGGTAGTGATTGTTCATAAAGTTTCTCTTTGTTCGTAGTAAGCAGTTTGTGAAGCTTGTATTCTTCCAAAAGGGTGGCTTTATAAGTAATAATTAACAGGTCCTAATATGATTGACCTCGAGTTGCAACCAAGAGCAACTTGGCACAGATTTTTGGTTGCCAGCATGGCTTGGCATGTTTTTCCTTGATGACGAGAAGAGATGCTATAGCACAAGGGTTGTCCTCTGGAATTCTCCCGATTTATATCTTTCCTTTGCGTTCATATTCTTCTTTGCTTCTCAATCTCATCATCAGATTGAGTGGAACTCTGCCTCAATTGTGTATCATGTACTAGTATCCTAGATTGACCACTTTGTAGAGGTAGGAAGTGGAGCACTAGGTTATTTTAATTTTTTTTTTTTTTGTAAATAAAAGAGAGAAAAACAGGGAGAAAATCACTCGAGGAAGGGGTGTAAACATCTTTAGTTGGGGTGTCTGCTTTCCAACCGCAAAACTCTGTTTGTACATCAATACATTTAACATTTGATTAACATGTAACATTATTTTCCAACCTAACTCTTAGCTAGACACAAAAATGGTAGCAGTTAGCGTGTTTTTATCTGGATTAATGCATATCACGTCTGGTCACCTTAATGAACTAGGTTATTATTGGATACACATACAGTATCAGGCCTTGTAAAACGAGGAGGGATATAGTTTGGGTGAGTGTTGTGGACTCCACACTCATTCACATTTTATGATCAAATAACATAGGATCATCACGGTGATGTGCATATTTTCTGAGTTTCCTCCAACACCATATCTGTGTTTGCAAAATACTGGTAATAGGTTCCGTTGTGCTTTGAGAGAGATTTCTCTGGGCCAACTATTTCTTCTGGAATCTGATTTTGTTCAGTATTTTCTTGAGCTTGGTTAGAGAAAGGGCTATCTTTTGGCAGTTGAGCAGGTAGAAGGATGAAATTGAATGTCTTTCCGTTATCATATTTATCCTATCACCAACTGGTTGAGTAAATAGTGACATTGAACTATTATGGAGATCAATGTTTTCTATTTCAATTTAAAATTTACTTGTTTTTGTCATTAGAAATTGGCTTTCATCAGTTTGTGACTGGTGATCTACAGTTGGTTGGTACCATTTATTATTTGAGTTTAGTTTCCAGAGAAGCCTAATTTAGTGATGAATTGCTGTGACATGATATCTTGAACATATTAGTAAGTCGGATTGTGGACTAGCTAGGTGGCTCTATCTTTTCTAAAGTGTGCATTCCACATGTATTTATATCCACTGTATTGTTAGAATGGTCAAATTATATGCTATAATTGTGTCATTGTATGTGCATGCAGAGTTTTCTAAACATGATCACAGTACCTACACTAATTTTTCGCTTACCGTATTCCAACTTGTTTCATCAGTCATTGCATATGGTGGTATTCTTCATATGCAGGGCCGATTTGAAATCATCTCTTTATCAGGTTCGTTCTTCCGCTCTGAAAGTAACAGTGGCAGAACAAGTAGTCTAAGTGTGTCACTGGCCGGGTCAGACGGTAGAGTTTTGGGCGGTGGAGTTGCAGGACTGCTCACGGCTGCAACACCAGTACAGGTGCTGTTCTAACTACCTTTGTTCCTGCACTCTCATTTGAGTGCATATTGTTTAATTGATAACTGTCTTCAGTTCCTCGCCAGGTGATTGTGGGTAGCTTCATTGCGGAGGGGAAAAAGCCGAAGTCTAAGACACCATCTTCAACACCACCACCTTCCAATATGTTGAATTTTGGTGCTCCGCACTTGGGGGCGAGCCTTCCTTCCCAGGATGCCTCAAGCGACTCATCTGATGAAAATGGGGGTAGTCCTCTCAGTCATGAACAAGGACCTTATGGTAATGCAGGTCAACCATTGCACGGTATGCCAATGTATGCAAACATGGGCTGGCCAAACAACAGTATGAAAATGGTTCCTTAATTGACATAACATTGCAGAAGGGTATTGGACATCTTAATAAATACCATACGCCAGAGAGAGTTGGCAGTTGATTCTAAATGTTAACGAGCAGATTTTAGGTGTTATCTTACCTGATGATTTAAGGTGTTCCTTTGAGTTTCAGACTTGAAGCTCCCCACCCAACCCCCTCCTCCCTATTCACCTGTTTATTCCGCTTTGATTTTTTTCTTTGGTATGTAATTGATTGTTCTAGCTCTGGTCAAAAGTATGGCTTGTTTAAAAAAAAAAAAAAGCCATTCCTGATCGTGGTATATGTTAGGTGACCCGGAGTTGAGTCTTTTATTCTCATATTGGCAGAACAGACTTTATCTGTACCTTTCTTTTAGGTATTATTAGAAGGGTAGAAGCCTTTCAACTGATAGGACATTTTTCTTTTAAAATTGCCTTTTGGTGGGAGGTAGAGTTAGGATTGATCCTACCTTACATATCGATAACCAAAATAAGCAGAAGAAGATAGTATATTGTGTGAAACTTAGAACTAGGATTCTGAACCTAAATTTTGCAAATGAAACATGTTAGCCTTCTATTCTTCAGCAAATCACTTGGAATAGGGTATATACATTATATATGTAGTTTATCGTATTAGAACAGAGATCATTTTTAATAATGCTGTGCAAATCTTAAAAAGGTTTTTCTTGTGGCAATTTCGTTTAACAAGCGAAAACATGAGAAATTCACTATAAAGTAGAAGTACAAATTAATGTTGTGAATAGCATTGGCTTTAAACATTCTCAAGATGAGTTCAAGATCTCATACAGTTTCTTCTACCTTCTTCTGTTTTTGTTTCCCCTTTGTATTTGCTCCAAATTATGGGGGACTGTGTTAAGGGAATATGGTATCTGTCTTAAATACTAGTACCCCGTAGTAATAAATTACTCCTCTAGAATGCAATTCTTGTATACTTTTCTTCTTTCCTGTGTATAACATGTAATTCAGCTGGATATTGCCTTAAAACTAAATTAATTTCCTCATACTTCGTGTTCATCATAAACAATTCTGAAGTGTATGATTTTGTTCTATTTTGACAAGAAGATACAGCTAGTCAATATTCTATAAGATCCAAGGTTTCACAATGGACTCCAGGAACTAAGTATGTCACTATTAAATCAAGTGTGACTGAAAGAGATATATGCTGTTAGCCAACCAAATTAGGAATATCCATCCGATGGATAAGATCCATTATCTAACTTTGCAGCAATTTGCAGATGTTACAGCGCATTTTTTATTTTTGTTTTTGATATCGTAAGCTCGTTAATTACTAAAAACCAATTCATCAATACGAAATTACATGTTAGAACTGCTAGGTACAACAGCTCTATTTACTTAGAAATTATATGAACGAATGTTACGGACAAATAATTGATTATTATATGTGATATTTCCGTATTGGAGTGGTCGAGTACAACCTAGGAACCTAGCTAGCAGGCTGCTAGGAGTAAACAAGAGAATTAATCAGTAATCAAACAAGATTATTCCTCCTAGGCCAACCGAAGACGTAAACATCTGTAATTTCTTGATTTATATAAGATAGGTTATCTTGTCACTAATTAATTACAACTAGTAAATCTCTTAGGCAGTAGAGTAACTTACAAAAGAAGTTACTATCGCCATTCTATACCAGAGATGACTGATCAGGGGCGGATTTAATTGCAAAAATATTGGGCACGAGAACTCATGGTCTTTCCGTAAAATTAGATATTTTATGTACATATTTTCTAATATTGGTATAATATTAACTGTTGGCATCCATGCTCTGAGAAGGTCGAATGGTGCACTTGGTTTAAAGTTGAGTTAATTTCTAAGAGGAATAAGGATTAATTCTCACTTAATATATTTTTTCTTCATTTTTTTAGTAGCGCGCACTCATATACTAGAAATCTTAGATTCGCCTCTGTGACTTATGAGTGTTGAGTGGCAGAACTCCCACATCGGTGAAGTACTAATTTTGGTTGGTACTTCACCCTATAAAAGAAGGTCAAATGTTTAGGATTTAAACACATCTCTCATTTGCCTTCTTATCTTCTTAAAGTATTTGTATCTTCTCTCTTTAGTATTATTTCACTTCTATTTTTGGAGTGGAGTAAAATATTGATTGTGTCCGAGGAAGTAGACAAAATTGGCCGAACCTCGTAAATTTTGGTGTTCCTTTTATTGTTGCTTTATTGTCTTATTTATTATTTAATTTGGTGGCTGTCATAATTTTTGGTATAGTAGTTGTGACTCATTCACACTTATATACATTTGGCTTCCGCAACAATTGGTATCAGAGCCAAGGTACTGTCTAAATATGCTTTGTGGTTGCAGCATAGTCTGATTTTTCACATCAGAAAAGATTTATCTTGGTAACTGAGTCAAGGTTCTATCTGAGTATGCTCTGTGGTTGCAACTTAGTCTGATCTTCCACACCAAAAAGGAAATAATCTTGATTTGTGTCGTTAGCTATTAAATAATATTTGTGTCAAAGATGGGAGACAATAAACAAGAAGAATTTACATTAAGTGTCAACAATATGTCATCATTGGCATCTTCGCTTATGACAAGAATTGTGTCAAATGCGAAATTTGCAGTAAAATTTTTTGACGCGTCAGGACATTTTGGGATGTGGCAAGGCGATGTTCTAGATGTCCTTTCTCAACAAGGGATAGATCTTGCCATTGAAGAAAAAAGACCAGATGTTATTGGAGAAGAAGATTGGAGAATTATCAACCGTGTTGCTTGCGGTACCATTCGATCCTAACTTGCTAGAGAGCAGAAATATCCATACACAAAGGAAACTTCTGCAAGTAAATTATGGAAAGCACTGGAGGATAAATTTTTGAAGAAAAATAGTCAAAATAAATTGTACATGAGAAGAGACTGTTTCGCTTCACCTATGTTCCTAGTACCACGATGAATGAACATATCACCAGTTTCAATAAGTTGGTCACAGATTTGCAAAATATGGATGCAACTTTTGATGATGGTGACTTGGACTTGATGTTGTTAGGGTCACTTCCTGATGAGTGCAAGTACCTTGAAACTACTCTACTCCATAGAAATACGAAATTTCTCTCAGAGAAGTTTGTTCGGCTTTGTACAGCTATGAACAAAGAAAGGGAGAAAAATAGAAGGGCGGAAAAAGAGAAGCACTGGTTGTGAGGGGTCATCCGCAAAATCAAACGAGGACAAGGAATGGAAGATCCAAGTCAAGATCTAGACCCAGCAAAGATGAATGTGCCTTTTGTCGAGAAAAGGGGCACTGGAAGAAAGACTGTCCGAAGTTGAAGAATAATGCCAAACATAACAATGGAAGGCCATTATGGATTCAAATGTAGCTGATTGTGATGATTCAGACTTCTCATTAGTTACAACAGAGTCATTAATATCATCAGACATATGGTTGATGGACTCGGCTTATAGCTACCATATGTGTCCCAACAGGGATTAGTTCGTGGATTTTCAAGAAGGAGAACATGGAGTCATCCACACAGCGGACAACAACCCTACCTCATATGGAATTGGTTCAACACGATTAAGGAATCATGATAGAATGATCAGAACATTAACAGATGTTCGATATGTACCGGATTTGAAGAAGAATGTCATCTCTGTGGGAGCCCTAGAATAAAAAAGGTTCAAAATCATTGCAGAAAATGGAGTGATAAGAGTATGTTCCGGTGCACTAGTGGTAATGAAGGCCAATCGGAAAAACAATAACATGTACAGTTATCGCGGTAGTACAGTTATTAGGACAACGACAATGACATCCAGTGACAAAAAAGAGGCAAAAGCAACCAGGCTATGACACATGCGCTTGGGACATGCTGGAGGAAAATCCTTGAAAACTCTATCAGATCAAAGATTGTTAAAGGGAGTAAAGGTTTGCAACTTGGAGTTTTGCGAGCATTGTGTCAAAGAAAAACAAATAAGGATTAAATTTGGTACAGCGATCCATAATACTAAAGACATTTTGGATTATGTACACTCTGATGTTGAGGGTGGGAAGCACTATTTTGTAACCTTTGTTAATGATTTTTTTTTGAAGAGTGTGGGTGTATACAATGAAGAGCAAAGATGAAGTGTTGAGAATTTTTCTCAAAGGAAGACGATGGTGGAGAATCAAACAGGTAGGAGGATCAAGTGTATTCACACAGACAATGGAGGTGAATACAAAAATGATCATTTCAATAAGGTCTGTGAAAATGATGGCATCGTCCGATACTTCATTGTCAGACATACACCACAACAGAATGGAGTGGCAGAACGTATGAACCGGACCTTGCTGGAGAAGGTACGATGTATGTTGTCCAATGCTGGCTTGGACAAAGAATTTTGGGCTGAGGTAATTACATATGCATGCCACCTCATTAAACGCTTACCATCTGCTACTATTGATGGCAAGACACCATTTGAAAAATGGTATGGAAAGCCTGCTATTGATTTTGACTCTTTGTACATATTTGGCTCAACTGCATATTATCATGTGACAAAGTCAAAATTGGATTCAAGGGCAAAAAAAAGATATTTTTATGGGAATTACTTTTGGAGTCAAAGGATATCGCTTATGGTGTCCTATGACAAAGAAAGTAATATTCAGCAGTGATGTTACCTTTGATGATTCTGCTATGGTAAATAAGGTAACAGAAGATACCAAACAAAATAAGGGTGCTTCTAAGCAGGTGGAGTTTGAGGAAAAATTTATTTTTCCTACACAAGAAGCAGAAGAGGAAACAAATGAAGATTATCCTCTAGAAGAAGAGCCAGTAGAGAGGGAGATTCCAACTGAGGAACCTCAACAACAACTTGAATCAATAGCAACCAGCAGGCCAAAAAGGACAATAACAAAACCTGTTCGTCTTATAGAGACGGTTGCTTGTGCCGCCTCAATTGTAGCTGATGATGTTCCTACCACTTATAAAGACACACTCCAAAGTTCAGAAGAAGATGAGTTGAGGATTGCCATGAATGATGAAATATAGTCCCTTCATCAGAATCATACATGGAGATTGACCAATCTCCTGAAAGGAAAGAAAGCAATTGGGTGCAAATGGGTATTTGCAAAGAAAGAAGGATTTCCTAACCAAGAAGATGTTCGCTACAAAGCAAGATTGGTGGCCAAAGGATATGCTCAAAATGAGGGAATTGATTACAATGAAGTGTTTTCTCCAGTTATAAAACATTCCTCCATTAGAATTACGTTGGCTTTGGTAGCATAGTTGGATTTGGAACTAGTTCAGATGGATGCAAAAACTGCGTTTTTATATGGAAACTTGGAGGAGGAAATCTACATGATTCAGCCAAAAGGATTCAAAGTTGCTGGAAAGGAAAATATGGTGTGCAAACTTGAAAGATCGTTATACGGATTGAAACAATCTTCTAGACAATGGTACAAACGATTTGACAAGTTTATGTTGCGGCAAAGGTACAAGAGAAGCAAATACGATCATTGTGTGTATTTGCTCAAGCTTAAAGATGGTTCCTTTATATATCTTCTCCTATATGTTGATGATATGTTGATAGCTTCCAAGAATTAGGAAGAAATTGATAAGTTGAAGATTCAACTGAAGAAGGAGTTCGAGATGAAGGATCTGAGTGAGGCAAAGAAAATTCTTGGCATGTAGATAATAAGAGATAGACATTCAAAGAAACTCTGTTTATCTCAGAAAGAATATTTGAAAGAGTACTACAATGTTTTGGCATAGATGAAAAGACTAAGCCAGTTAGTACTCCACTTGCTCCCCATTTTAAGCTAAGTACTACTATGTCACCAAAAGATGAAGCTGAACGAGAGTATATGTCAAAGGTACCATACGCAAATGCTGTTGATAGCATGATGTATGCAATGGTCTGTACGAGACCTGACATTTCACAAGCTGTTGGAGTTATTAGCAGATATATGCATAATCCAAGAAAGGAGCATTGACAAGCTGTGAAGTGGATTCTACGGTATATTCATAATAATACTGTAGATGTTGGGTTAGTTTTTGAGCAGGAAGGCAATCTAACTGTAGTTGGATATTGTGACTCAGATTTTGCGGGTGATCTGGACAAACAAAGATCAACTACTGGTTATGTGTTTACTTTTGCAAGGGCACCAGTTAGTTGGAAGTCTACTTTGCAATCAACAGTTACTTTGTCTACAACAGAGGCAAAGTACATGGCTATTGCAGAGGTTGTGAAGGAGGCAATTTGGCTTCAGGATTGCTAAAAGAGCTTGGTAATGGACAAAAAAGTATCATAATTTTTTGTGATAGTCAAAGTGCTATTTAATTAGCGAAGAACCAAGTTTATCATGCAAGGACGAAGCACATTGATGTTCGGTATCATTTCGTTTGAGAAATCATAGAAGAAGGTAGAGTCACGGTGAAAAAAATTCATACTACAGAGAATCCTGCTGATATGCTGACAAAAGTGGTGACTGCGGTCAAGTTTCAACATTGTTTGGATTTGATCAATATTGTTGAACACTGAAGATTGAAGATGAAGACACAACCAAAATTTATTATTGAGAGAAAATTGAAGATGTGGAATTTTGTTAAGGTGGAGATTTGTTGAGTGGCAGAACTCCCACATTGGTGAAGTAAAATTTTGGTTGGTACTTCACCCTATAAAAGAAGGCCAAATGTTTAGGATTTAAACACACCTCTCATTTGCCTTCTTATCTTCTTAAGGCATTTGTATCTTCTCTCTTTAGTATTATTTCACTTGTAATAGATAATCATTGGATATTAACTCAATGAAAAAAATTAACCATTTATTCTATTTTTCTTTTTTGATACCATTCTTGCCGGTGTCATTGGATCTTAAAAATAATCATGAAGCAAAATAATAACTCATATTTATGGCAAAACAATCAAATGTTGAGACAATGAATGACTCTTTGGATACGACTTAACTTTTTTACTACTACTTGAACTCTTATTTGGTGTGTTGATATCTCTTAAAAAATATTTCTTTCTTAAAATTTCAGTTTCTAAAACATTATTTTTCAATAATAATTATTTTTATAATAATGTAATTGAAAATATTATTCTTAATTCAAAACTCATTTTAGTTGGCTATCTAAAAATATAAAAAAATTCTTTAGCTAGTGAATTTCTCCATTTTGATATTTGACATTAACCATGTTAATTATATGAATTATTTTAATTATATGTAAATAACCACATTTAAACCTTCTAAGTAATTATAGATAATCGTCAGATATTAATTAAGAAACACTACATAAAAAAAGACTAACATTTTCTCAATTCTCGTAGTGATAATTTTACTTTTGCACTATTCTTATATGTGTCATTGGAACCTAAAAATAGCCACAAAGTGAAATAATAACTTATATTTATGGTAAAGCACAAAAGTTGACACGATATAAATGATTATTTGATTACGACGTGACTCTTATACTACAACTTGAACTCTTATTTGGTATGATTTTATCTTTCAAAAAATATTTCTATTTTGAAATTTCAATTTCTAAAACTTATATATATTATAATGATAATGATTATCTTTATAATGATGCAAGTGAAGATATTATCCATAATTTAAAATTCACTTTGATGACTCCACTTTAAGTTTATCGATATCTCTAGCCCCAGAATTTGAATTTTTTATAACCTACATATATAATATTTGTATACTCGTGTGTTGTCGGTATATCATCTATTTATATTAGCTGTAAAAAGTAAACAATAATTATGGCCGGATATTATGTAAATATTCCATAAGATTTCGGTTTTTTGAATTTATCCATGATATAACTTCTATTATAATAATTTTAAAACTCTCTACTAATGCTAAAAAATATCTTATCTTTTTATTATCTTTGAATTAAAAAAAAAGTAAAGAGATTTTTTGAAATAATTTGCTTACATTTAAAAAATATTTTACGTCATACCAATTTTTTCTTTATATATACTCTTTGTTACACTTAAAAATCGCTATAGAAACTATCAATTTGAAACCAATTTATCTCTTGTTGAGTTAGAAAAAAAATCTTTCACATAATCTAATGATTCAATACTAATATTTTTCAACGAAAAAAATATTATACCATTGCAAATATTGGCTTGACTACAGCTATATGAAGATGTTTCAGCTTATACCCTTCAATTCCTTGAATGTGCTAAATTGAAATTAATGATAGCAATTGTATAGTCATAGGTTTCTTATTTGTTTGATGTCCATTTATGCAAATTGACTCTTTAAACAAATATTCTTCAAGAAGAAAAAGGAAATAACTTTTTTTTTTTTTTAATATTGACTGATTTTGTGATGTTTCTTCTCCAGCATGTATGTTTACTTTATTATATATGTAAGTAAACTTTTATTTGGTTTTGTAAACTCTTTTTTGTTATTTAGATAAACATGGACGTGTACCCTATATATTACATTTATTTTAAAAGAATTTCGTTTTATTCAAATCTAGCTACAATGTTTCAAAGAACTATACTTATAGGATTTTAAATGTGAAAGAGTTATATGTCGAGTTTTGTTTTTTGCTAGAGGTGAAGTAGTATTTAAATAATTATAAAAAAATAACAAAAGTTCCTAATATGATGCATATGATCATTAACAGAATTAAGTATGATAACATGATAAAAAAGATAAATTTTATTTTAATTTAAATTCGAATTTTAGAACTTTATCTATAAATTCAAAATTATCTTTTAATTCAAATTCCGTGTATGTGTATATATATTATATTATATTATATATATATATATATATATTATATCATATCATATTTATATTTAACTAAAATAGTCAAATATTGAATAAAGTTATCATATACTATTGACATTATTAGCTTGCCACTTGGCTTAACCATAATGTCAATTATATATGGTAACTTTCTTTCTTAAATATATATATAGATTTATTATTTGGTGGGTATCATAATTTTTGGTATAGTAGTTGTGACTCATTCACACTATATACATTTAGCTTCCGCAACAATGAGATCATCTTAACGGCATAAGAACAACAAACAAAATAGGGCGGGGGAGGGGATGGATGTGTTTCGGAAAGGCAATAAAAAAATTGCAGACAAGCTCGCAATATTATTGTTTGGAAGTGATCTAAGGTAATAGCTACGAATGATAAATTTATTGAAAGTATAGCCACGAATAATAAATACAGTATAAACGTTTGATATATCGCGTAAAAATCATAAATATACTTTCTCATGGTTGTTTTTTGTTAAAGGGTCTAATTACCCTACAGCCACAGTATCTAAAAATACACACTGTGTATGTATGTTGGCCATTTTGAGGTAAACGAAATCCAAAATTCTTTATTAGGATATCAAATATACATAAGCCCAATCAAACAGGTTATACCTTCATACGCTAATTTCGTCTCTAATAAATAAAGATGTGTAAAAACGATGATAGTTAAAACATGCCTGTGAAATAAAAGACAAAAAACAGATGTTAGTTGCTCAAGCTAAGACTTGGTCGCATCTAAATGTCTGGAGATAATCACAGTCCCACGACAAAAGGTATGTGCCAAAACTAAACGTTGCTAAGCTCAAACAAAAAAAAATCGTCTAATCCAATATTCCATCAAGTATCAATTAATTATCCACTCATGAATCAAGAGCAACTGTCCTAAACTACTTGAATAGATTGCCAATGAGACATCGACATGAATTTCCAACCAAGAAAAAGGCGTTAAAACTTAAGTATCAATGTCTTGTTTCTAAATTAGAGTTATTAATCTACTAGACAGGCTTATTATATTCCCATTTTTGTCTTGACTAGCTGCTAAACTCCACCTATATACTCTGAAAACCTTGTATATATCTTCAGTATAGCTAGGGTTTTTGTCTCCATTTCCCCACATTCAGCCCATCCTCTATTTAAATCTTGTTCATTTATCCTTGTTCTACATCTTATCTAAAAAATCAACAATATATGTTCTTATCATCATGACTGATGAACTTGAGCCTTTGTCCTTGATTCAATTCCAAAAACTGGCTCAATCCCAACATCAACAACAACAACAATAACAACAGACGACAATATTTGTCACCACCATCACCGTTGAACCCTAGCTCAACCGCCGAATATTGGATGTGAGCAACAATAACAACAACAATATTTATCACCACCCTCACCGTTGAACCCTAGCTCAACCGCCAGATATTGGATGTGGAAACCTAAAGATGACGACGATTCGTGGGAAATCAGAGCATTTGAGGAAGATACTAGCAATTCCATGGGTGCAACTTGGCCCCCAAGGTCCTATACTTGTACCTTTTGTCGAAGAGAGTTCCGTTCCGCCCAAGCCCTTGGTGGCCACATGAATGTGCACCGCCGTGACCGTGCCAAGCTCAATCAAACACCACTTGCTTCAAATAGCTCTACTACTTTCCCCAATGCTAATTCTACCCTCCTAATTCAAACTCCAGAATTCATCACAAATGGTGGACTTTGCCTTCTCTACTCCTTACCTAATAACCCTAATACTATCTTCAACCCTTCAACAGTTAATTCTAGTGTGGATCCCTCTACTCTTCTCACTATCCCACCCTCTTTTATGAATAATTTGATGTCTTCTTGCACTCCTCCATCTTTAAATTTTCCAATCAACCAGCCTCAAAATATCAATTCATCATCTAACACTAGTGAAACTTCAGCATCTAATGGTACTAGTAATGATAATAATCACTACGATGGTAGCAGCAAGAGAGATTCAGTCATTGAAGATGAGATTGATCTCGAGCTTAGGCTAGGATGGAGATCATCATCATCAAATTAATTTCCTAGACTTTTTGTGAGAACTCTTTTCTCTTTCATGGATTAATTTCAGGATAGACTGCCTACATCACACTTCTTGGGTGCCTTCCCTGGACCTGCATGAAAGCGGGATGCTTGGTGCATCAGACTGTTTTTTTTTTTCCCTTCCGTAGATTGATTTATTTTGTTATGTGTAATAATAAAGATGATAGAAAAGTTTTTAGGGTTGGAATCCGAGCTAGACTGTTAAAAGAGCCTTGCAGTGCAGTGTCATTTTCCGTTTGCTGCGCGTATTTTATATTTTGGCTGGGGATTACTGAATCGGTATGATTGGACTGCTATACATTACCACATAAATAATTCATTTCTGATGAACTGATTTAGTAAAAAAAATGCTGAGTAGTTAAATGAACATTATTAATTCAATCTAGTGTGAATGCTTCATATATTCGAACTCTATCCATGAAATGAAGATTTTATGTGCTTTTTCCTTTTGCTTCCTTCTCTTTTCTTATTTGTTTTTGTCCTTCTCCTGCTTCCTTCTGTTGGCCTCTCTTGGAAAATTTTCATTCTTCTTGATATATTTTGAAGTGTTTAATTTTAATGGCTTTTTTTAGTCTCACCATTTAAACAAATTATACTGTCGAATTAATAATCCCCCTTTCCCTCAATTTTTTGAAATAATTTTGCTCGGCATGTAACTTAAGAGAGAAATGAACGCTTTTAAAATTTGTAGTCTTAAACATGTCATATAATATTTGTATAGCTATAAGATTTTTGAAGCTTTTGATCTAAGACATATCATAATATTTTTTATGCTATAAAAGTTTCTCCTTTAAGGGTAAAATGAAATTTAAAGCTAATTGTTTCTATATATAAAGAAACTTCTGTTTACTAGATTGTTGATGGAGAATTTAATTTCCACATTTTAATTAAATACAATAGAAATTAGCTCTTGACCCATCTATGATGCACATAATAGACTATGATTTCTCTTTCTTGTTTTTAATTTCCCCAACTAATATAAGTATTGGACTAAAACGGTCCAAAGTACTTTGTAATATTGTTCCCTTTAGGTCAAGTTGGTACATTTGTTCCCAAAAGCTTCACACATTAAGAATATTCAATTCCTTATAAATAATTTATTTTTCTTTTATACTTTTCATGTGGGACTTTATTCACACACACACAATAATCTCCTCTTCGAGCTATGTTTGACATGAGCCATCACCATTTATGGGCTAATTTGAAAATTAATTGTGTACTACCACATGATCCGAGTATTTACGGTGATCGAAGCCCAAGGAGAGACTGTGTATGTGTCTTTGAAGCTACAAGTAAAGGTAGTAAATTGGTTCATAGACGGGTAAAGGCACTAGCCCAATGCCATCACTCCGCCATCTCCATACTCATCCCGGCCAAACCATTGGCTCTTATACCAATTGTTAAAACGGTCTAAAGACACTCTTAATATGGTTTGATATTGTCCGCTTTAGGTTAAAGCCCACACAATTTTTTTTCAAAAGACCTTACATCATTAAGAGTATCCAACTCATTATAAGTAGCTTATTTTTCTTGTCTGACAACTTCTATGCAGGATAAAAATTTAAGTTTTCCAAATGCAACATGATCTTGTCCTTCATGTTTTTATATATAGAAATATATCACTCTTTTTTACTTGACTAATAAAAAAATAGCTTCAAACAAATTGAGAGGGAGTATAAAGAAACTTCTGTTTATTAGAATGTTGATGGAGAATTTAATTTCTAAATTTTAAATAAAGTAAAAATTAGCTCTTGACCCACATATGAAGAACAAATATACTATGATTTCTCTTTCTTGTTCTTAATTTCCCCAACTGAGATAAGTGATGGAAAAACAATAAGCTAATCAAGTAGCTAGAACCAAACACTAAAAAATGGAGTAAAGCTTGCCATTGATTACGATATTGCCTGCATGGTTTTAAGTACTTTTTACAGGACAGACAATGCTTTGGTCCCCAATTTATTGTTTCCTCACTTTTTCATTCAGCTAGCTTAGCTTGCATATATCAGAACAATGAATTCAGTGTCCACCATTCATTATATGTATCTTTAAGGCTTTGGACAGACTTTGGAAGAAAAAGAAAAATTTGAAAAGTATAGAAAACCTTGTCGAAACCCAAAAAAGAACCCACAAAAATTATAGCGTCAAAGAATTACAAGATTCATACGTGGATTGCCTTTGGTTTTATCTACTGACAAGAATCGACCAAGATTCGGAAAAGTAAAAGAGTGTTGCAGTATCTCTGTAAGTAAATTTATTTTTCTAGTGACAGTATGGCTAGGTTTTCAAAAGGGTAGAGGAAATGCTATAAATGCATACTAGGCCAATTGATTTTATGGCTCTTTTATGCAAATTTGTTTTTAGTTTGAGAACTTGTCATAAAGCACTATTGGTAATTAGCTATCTATAGATACTATTTGCTATATTACGGATTGTCAGGAGCGGACCTGGGTGAGTTCAAGCGGGTATTATACTATTTTTATACGTTACTTATTTTTCCAAGAACCAAAATAAAGTGAAATAATAAACGTTGAACCCACTTAACATACGGTGAGGCATGGTGCAATGGTTCAAGTGGGGTCATCAAAGTATAAGGTCTTAGCTCTTGCGTATATGTGCATTCACGTTATTTTCCCAATTTTTTCCAAAAATGGGTAAACTTAAAAGACCCATGGCCCAACTTTACAACTTTAGTCTTTGGAAGATTTATTATAGCATGAAACTGTTGAGTGACCAACACTTGTTTTTTACTTATCATTACTTGTTTTAATTTCGCATATTTCATAGTTCCATAGTTAGTATATTAAAAAAGTTATTAATCTGGTTTATTTTAGAGTTTGTTAATTAGTAGATGAATTATCGTTAAAACTTATCTTTATATGTTTTTAAAAGGCGGCTTGAGAATTTGATAAAGAAAAAAGAGTAGCGAGCAAAACATCTTTTGGAGGTTTTATTATTTACCGAAACAAAGAGTAAAAGGTAAATTCTATTTGTTAAGTCTAGTATTGCTTCTACTATCGGATGCAACCGAACATTTAGATTTTATCTGAACCCGCTTATATAAAATTTTGGGTCCGCCACAGTGAATTGTAGATACGTTTTCTGTTGTTATAAGATGTATTAGATGTATTTAAGCTACTGTATTCATGAATAAAGTAGCAAAAATAGGCGTGAATCAGAGAAGTCAATTAATCAGTTGTTGTATTCGAGTGTATTCGACTGTATTCATGACGTGAAATATGGGATTACAGTTGGACAGATTATTGTATTCGACTATATTCACAGCGTGAAACAGGGGATTACAATGTTTTTAAACGGAAAGTGAATCAATTAACATAATAGGCTCCTAATATAACTCAACAAACTCAATTATAACACACAAAATTTGTATTTCCAGTTATAAAAAAGATTCTCAACCGAAAAATACCCCAAAAATATAGCAATCTTCAGAGAAATTATATAATACATCTGAATACATAAATTATATTAATTAAAAAAACATATGAATACATTCACGGCATATAGCGAGACAGTGAATACAATGAAATACATAGAATACAGCGGTATACATTTAAATACAAGGAAAAAAAGACAGCAAATACAATGAAATACATGGAATACATCGAGATACAATGAAAAAAAGACAACGAATATAATGAAATACATAAAAATACAGCATGATACGTTGAAAATACATTGAAATATATTAACAGAAATCTTCTTCTTCATCTCGATTAGTTGAATACCAGGGCTTCTAATTTGATTGAAAAGATTAGTCTTTTTTGTATTTGCAACGAATTTCTTCATCGCCTTTTGTATCTTTTGAGCAGAAGTATTTGATAATTTTACCTCATTCTTCTTCTTCATCGCGATTAATTGAATACTAGGGGCTTCTAATTTGATCGAAAAGATTAGTCTTTTTTGTATTTGCAACGGATTTCTTCATAACCTTTTGTATCTTTGGAGCAGAAGTATCTGATAATTTTACCTCATTCTTCTTAAGATATTTTCTTAATTTTAAAATTGTAAAGAGGCGTGATGTACAAATATCAAATTAAATAATTTAATTATAAGAGTCACAATTTAAAGTGAAAATACATGACATAATCATAAAAAAAGTTTATGTGCGAGATATGTATTTTGCATAAAAGAAGAATTCTATCTCTTAGCTATAGGTTACTAAGATTGCTTACAAATGACCTATCTAGTTGATGAAATATCACCTACTGTTGCTAGAGAATTTTTTTTTTTTTTGGGAAGATTACATGAGGTAAAGGAAAGCTTATAAATGTGTAGACCATCTATATATATATATAAAGCTGGATTTTGGAAATCTTACGTGGCATCTCTCTAATGCTTGGAAACACATTTATTTTTTTGTCATTATTTTTGCTTCCCCCCCCCCCCCCTTCACTTTTCTATTAAATAATTATTTTCTTGTTCCAACAAAAGAATGTAACAGTTGCAACGCCTAAGCTATTGAAATGAATAGTTGCGACGGTTGGATTCAAATTATAGTGGCATGTGGTTGAATTTTCTTTTCCTATTCATGATCCTAACATTTCAGTTACAAACTATTTACTCATGCACCCCTTTAAATCCAGGTAAAATACTCATCTATTGCAATTACGATGAAAGTAGAAAAACATTCGAAATACACAGAAAAATTGACAGATTCCAATCAAGAGAGATACTGCTCAAGCTTTTGGCTTTTTCTTTTCGTAGGAGGAAGAAGAGTCATTCATTTGCTCTTCGGAGAAGAAGAGGGTTTGGTAAAAGACATTTGCAGTTTATTAGGCCATAGCTCTACATAGAGAATTTAGGTGTGCCAGTTTATATGTACATATTCTTTAATGGTGTATTATTGTTAATATATCGTTGGTTCCAATTTGCAGTTTATTAGGCCATTGCCGAATGCCAACTGAAATCACAGTGCTGCAATTTTGACATTGCCCGTGACAGATTTTCATTGGTTGGACTTGATGAATTACAAAGCAAATATAGAAAAGTTTCATCCAAAGTTTATACATTTATCTCATGGATATGAAATTAATGTATTTGTCCTTGCTGCCGTCTTTGTAATTTTTGGGTGGTTTTGGCCATTAATTTGTTTTTTTGTTAAGATTACATGCCTAATTTTGTTGGGCCTAAGTTGCAGTATTTTATTAGCAATAATTACCTCTGTAACGACCCGCCCGGTCATTTTTCCTGTTAGAACCCCGTTCCCTTAAATAATACTTCCCGCGCTTGCTTTAGCCAATTTACGACTTGCGGGGACGGTTGGTTCGGGATTTGGAGGAGTTTCGAGTGAAACATGCCCATTTGATTCCTTGGAATTTTCTAAAAAGACTAAGTTTGACTTTGGTCAACATTTTGAGTAAATGGACATGGATTCGTGATTTGACGATTCCGGAGGGTCCATAAAACAATATGGGACCTGGGCGTATGTCCGAAATCGAATTCCGAGGTTCCTAGCCCGAGTAGTGAATTTTTATTAGAAATTGTTAATCTGAAGTTTTAAGGATTTAAAGAAATCAATTAATGACTGATTTCATAGGTATCAGGCTCATATGTTGGTTCCGAAGCCCAGTGCAGGTCCGAAATATCATTTAAGACTTGCCTGTAAAATTTGGTGTCAATCCGAGTAGGTTAAGGGCGTTTTGGCCCGTTAGAGGAAAATTAAGAACTTGAAGTTCATAAGGTTGATTCATTTGGTTTTAGGGGATGATTCCTAGATTTAGCGTTATTTTGGTGTTCCGAAGGTTCGAGTAGGTCCGTCTCGTGATTTCAGACTTGTCGGTATGTTCGGGAGGAGACGGGAGCCCCGGGCGTCAATCGGATGAGGCTCGAGTGAAGTGGAAATTTTTGAGAAAAGCTGAAGTTTACTGCTTCTGTCATAACCACACCTGCGATTGGTGGACCGTAGGTGCGAGATCGCAAAAGCGGTCCTTCCATCGCAGAAGCGTCCTAGGGTAGGCTAGGCCAGGAACCGTAGAAGCGGCTCCGCAGATGCGGCCTCCAGACCGCAGAAGCGGTCCTAGCCCTTTTAGCCCATTTCGTAGATGCGGCCCCTTAACCGCAGATGCAGAAATCGCTGAAGCAGTGAGATTCATTTAATACGGGGTCTAACTCATTTTCATCATTTTTTCACTTCCCCCTTGGCAATTTTAGAGCTTTTGAGGCAAGAACTTCACATAGCATCTTGAGGTAAGTGTGTTCTACCTATTTTTAGTTTAATATTTATATCTTAGGTAGATTAAACACTAGTATTAAGGTGAAATCATAGGGTTAGAGAAAAAACCTAGAGTTTTAATAAAAGTTAGGTTTAACCACGAAATTGTTATGGAACAAACTAGAAATCATATATTATCGATCCTTAGGTTATAGAGAACAACTTCCTTCGAGAAATTTCAGAATCCGGGCACGTAGGCCCGGGGTCGGATTTTAGGAAACTTGTGTTAAAGGTTTGGAAATTGCTTAAATAGCAAGAATTCGATCTTGTGAACCTATATTAACTAGTTCTTACCTCATTTAACTAGTTTGGGATCGTTCGGCTCCAAATTGAGGGCTTGGACTCGTTCTTGGTATTTGAAGTGCACTTTGGAGCAAGGTGAGTCTCATTTCTAACCTTGTAAGAGGGAATTGTCCCCATAGGTGTAATAATTGAATAAATTGCTGCTATATGCGGGGGGCTACGTACGCACTAGGTGACGAGAGTCCGTGCGTAGCTACTATTATGCTATGTCCGGGTAGTCTAGGACCCATAAGCATGCTCTATGTGATATACTTGTAATTCGATGCTTAAATTCGGATTCGTATAAACCATGTTGATTAGGTTAAATGAGACTAGTGAGAGGAACCTTATTTTCCTTGGCCTTTTTAAAGAGAAATTGAATATATTCGTGAATAACTGCTCTAGAGATATACATTGTTGTATGCATATTACTGTGATTATTTATATTTAACTGCGTCGCATGGTTGATTCGCGAGCGGGGTAATAGATGCATCTATGGTTTGGGCCGTTCGACCCTCGGTAGTGCTCAATTTATTTTTTATGTTGGATCGGGCCGTACGTCTCTCGGTGTTACTTGAGCATGCTTTACTTAGTATTTCTCTGCGACTGGACTTCATATATGCCTTGAACTATAAACGAACACCATGATATTATTTGGAAAAGGAACTGTTATTCCCTGCCATAAAATGTCGATAAAATTGTGCTATCCATGCTTATTATAAATTCTTCCCATATTATTTTACCCTAGTAAGTATCAAGTCGACCTCTCGTCTCTACTTCTTCGAGATTAGACGGGATACTTACTGAGTACATATTGGTTATGTACTCATACTACACTTCTGTACTTAATTGTACAGGATCTGAGGCAGGTGTATCTGGCTATCAGTCTGGTGAGGGCATCCCTGAGCGGACTCGAGACTTATACGGTAAGCTACTTCCCTTTCATGCCGTTCAGCAGCCTGAAGAAGTCTTTCTTATGTATTTTTGCTGTCTTTTTTATTTCGGACAGTAGGATAGGGTGATTCTTTTGTATATTCTACTAGTTGCCCACAGCTTGTGATACTAGGTCTTGGCACACACATTAGTAGACTGTATCATTTTGGGGTTGTATGCTTATTATGACTTTATTAATCATTTCTGATTTTATTTCAACTCAAAGAATCATTTCTGATTTTTCGCGTTGGCTTGCCCGACCATGGTGTTGGGGGCCATTATGACCTATTATGGAAATGGGTCGCTACAGCATGGTATCAAAGCACTAGGTTCATGTAGGTCTCACAAGTCATGGGCAAACCTAATAAAGTCTTGTAGATCGGTACGGAGACGTCTGTATTTATCTTCGAGAGGCTATAGGGTATTTGGAAAAACTACTCTTTATTAATTTCCTATCGTGCAGTGGTTGGTACACTAAATTTCCCTCTTCTATTCTATCACAGATGGTGAGAACATGCACAGACGATGTTCCAGACCCGGGCGGAGCTGCTCCCTCCATTGCTAGAGGCCAAGGTAGAGGCCGGGGGAGGGCACCGGCCCGTAGTAAGGGGCGAGGGCATCCCAGAGCTATCCCAGAAGTGCCACCAGCAGATCCTATTATCGAGGAGCAGGACGAGGTGTCCGCAGCTGAGCCTACCCCGGCAGACTTTATGACAGCACCGGGATTCCAGGAGGTCATGGGCCGTATACTGCGGTTCATGGATTCTATGACTCAGGCTGGTTTATTCCCAGCAGATCTCGCTACCTCACAGATAGGAGGGGGAGCACAGACCCCTATTGCTCAGGCTCCTGGACATGCAGCTGCAGTGTATCAGACTCTGGGTGCACTACCCGCAGATGGGGCCCAGCTAGTTGCTACAGTGGTGCCTCAGCTCAGACCGGCTACGAACGGTGACCCACAGAAGTTATTGGATAGATGGACTAGACTTCACCCTCCTATCTTTGGGGTGAGCAACACGAGGATGCCCAGGACATCATTGACAGGTTCAGGGACAGACTGCACAACATGAGGATATTGGAGTCACATGGAGTTGACTTTACTACTTTTCAGCTGGAGGGCAGGGCCCGTAGATGGTGACATTCCTATGTTCTTGGCAGGCCAGCAGGTTCTCCTCCCCACACTTGGGGTCAGTTCACATAGTTATTCTTGGATAGGTACATTCCACCCTCTGAGAGGGATGAGCTGTGGTATCAGTTTGAGCATCTTGAGCAGGGTCAGATGTCGGTGACCAATTATGAGGCGAGGTTCTCTGAGTTGTCTCGCCATGCACTCATGATACTTCCCATAGATGCAGAGAGAGTGCGGAGGTTCGTTACGGGGTTACACCCCATTATTCGGGCTGACATGGCCCGAGAGGTGGAGATGGGTACTGAGTATCAGCTAGTGGTAGAGATTGCTCGCATGATTGAGGGGTATCGCTAGAGGGGTAGAGAGCAGATGCAGCAAGATAAGAGGGATAGGTTTTCGTGAGAGTTCAGAGGTGCCCCAGCTAGGGGTAGAGGTCACTTCGGGAAGGGTCAGCCCAGCAGACCCCCATATTCAGCACCACCACCCCCTCCCCGAGGTGCTCTAGTGAGGCCTTATTCAGTGCGATGTCGGAGAGTTCTTACCGCCCACTAGTTGTTCAGGGTTCCTACGGAGGGTATTCTAGTTATTAGGGTTCTTCTAGTGCTCACTTCAATGCCATGCTAGAGTGTTTATATCGCCCACCAGCCATCCAGGGTTCTTCCAGTGGGTATTCGGGTCAGCAGGACTAGACTTCAGGGCAGCAGGCCATGGTGCCGAGGGGTTGCTACGAGTGTGGAGATTCGGGTCACATGAAGAGGACCTTCCCTAGACTCTGGGGCAAGGCAGTATAGCAAGGTTAGCAGCCCATGGTTCCAGCACTAGTTGCTCGGCCTCCCAGAAGCGGGGGACAAATGGGTAGAGGCCGTCCTAGAGGTGGAAGCCAGGTAGGGAGAGTTCAGCCAGCTATTGTTCAGTCAGGTGGAGGCCAGTCAGTCGGCGCTCCAGCCAGATTCTATGCCCTTCCGGCCAGGCCAGATGCATTGGCCTCAGATGCCGTCATCACAAGTATTATTTCCGTCGGTGGTAGAGATGCTTCGGTATTATTTGATCCAGGGTCTACTTATTCATATGTATCATCTCTGTTTGCTCGTTTCCTGGTTATTTCTCCTGACCCTTTGGGCACTCCTGTCCATGTGTCCACTCCTGTTGGTGATTCTGTGGTTGTAGATCAGATCTACCGGTCTTGTGTGGTCACATTCTGTGGTTTCGAGACTAGAGCGGATCTCCTGTTGCTTGACATGATTGACTTTGAGGTCATCCTGGGTATGGAGTGGTTGTCTCCATATCACACCATCCTAGATTGCCATGCCAAGACTATTTCATTAGTGATGCTAGGGTTACCGAGGTTGGAGTGGAAGGGTTTCACAGTTGATACACCTAGTCGGGTTATTTCTTTCTTGAAGGCTCGACATATAGTCGAGAAGGGGTGTTTGGCTTATCTAGCTTATGTTCAGGACACCACCGCAGAGTCTCCGACGATTGATTCAGTTCCAGTAGTTCGAAAGTTTGTCGATGTGTTTCTATCTGATCTTTCTATCATGCCACCAGATCGCGATATTGATTTCTGTATTGCTTTGGCTCCAGGAACCCAGACTATATCTATTCCACTGTACCGTATGGCTCCTAGGAAGTTGAAGGAGAATCTTGAGGAGTTGTTGGAGAAGGGGTTTGTTAGGCCCAGTGTATCGCCTTAGGGTGCACCAGTGTTATTTGTGAAGAAGAAGGATGGGACTATGCAGATGTGCATTGATTACCGCCAGTTGAACAAAGTCACCATCAAGAACAAGTATCCGTTGCCTCGTATCGATGATTTGTTCGACCAGTTACAGGGTGCGAGGGTGTTCTCTAAGATAGACTTGAGGTCAGGGTATCATCAACTGAAGATTCGGGACTTGGATGTTCCGAAGACTGCATTCTGGACTAGATACGACCATTATGAGTTTTTAGTGATGTCCTTTGGCTTGATGAATGCCCCAGAAACATTTATGGACTTGATGAACTAGGTACTCAGGCCTTATATTTATTCATTTGTCATCGTCTTCATTGACGACATCTTGATATACTCACGTAGCCTGGGGCAACACGAGCAACATTTGAGAGTAGTGCTTCAGACCTTGCGAGAGTAGAAGCTATATGCTAAGTTCTCCAAGTGTGAGTTTCGGCTAGAGTCAGTGACATTCTTGGGGCATGTTGTGTCAGGGGAGGGTATTAAGATGGATCCCAAGAAGATTGAGGCAGTTCAGAGTTGGCCACGTCCTAACTCAGTGACCGAGATCAGGAGTTTCTTGGGGTTAGTAGGTTATTACCAGCGATTCGTGCAGGGTTTTTCATCTATTGTATCACCTTTGACCAGATTGACCCAGAAGGGTGCTCATTTCTGTTGGTCTGATGATTGTGAGGAGAGCTTTTAGAAGCTCAAAAAGGCTTTGACTACAATACCAATTCTTATATTGCCTTCTAGCTCAGGGATGTATACGGCATATTGCGACGCTTCACGCGTTGGCTTGGGCTACGTATTAATGCAAGAGGGGCGAGTTATTGCTTATGATTTACGTCAGCTAAAGGTTCATGAGAAGAATTATCCTGTGCACGATTTAGAGTTGGCCGCGATTGTTCATGCCCTTAAGATATGTAGGCATTATCTGTATGGGGTGTCATGTGAGTTTTATACTGATCATCGCAGCTTACAGCATTTGTTCAAGCAAAGGGATCTCAATTTGAGGCAGCATAGGGGCTTGAGTTACTGAAGGATTATGACATCACCATTCTTTATCATCCGGTTAAAGCAAATGTGGCCGCGGACGCCTTGAGCAGAAAGGCGGAGAGTATGTGTAGCTTGGCAGTCATTCCAGCAGCAGAAAGGCCACTAGCTTTGGACGTTCAGTCCTTGGCTAACAGACTTGTGAGGTTGGACATTTCAAAACCCAGCCGGATTCTTGTGTGTGTGGTTGCTCAATTTTCATTGTTGGGGCAGATCAAGGCTTGTCAGTTTGATGATCCACATTTGGTGGTTCTCAGGGAGACAGTACTTCAGGGAGGTGCCAAGGAGATTTCTATTGGCAAGGATGATGTTTTGCGACTTCAGGGTCATCTATGTGTTCCTAATGTTGATGGTCTGAGGGAAAGGATTCTAGAGGAGGCACATAGTTCGCGGTATTCCATTCATCTGGGTGCTACGAAGATGTATCGTGACTTGAGGCAGCATTATTGGTGGCGGAGGATGAAGAAATACATAGTGGAATATGTGGCTAAGTGTTTGAATTGCCAGCAGGTTAAGTATGAACATTAGAGGCCGGGTGGCCTACTTCAGCAGATGCCTATACCGGAGTGGAAGTGGGAGCGCATTACCATGGATTTCGTAGTTGGGTTGCCCTGGACTTTGCGGAAGTTTGATTCAGTATGGGTCATTATTGATAGGTTGATCAAGTTGTCCCACTTTATTCCAGTGGCGACTACTTACACGGTAGAGAGGTATGCTCAGATCTACATTCGGGAGATAGTCCGGTTACACAGTGTGCCTGTTTCCATCATATCAGATAGAGGCCCTCAGTTCACCTCCCATTTCTAGAGAGCTGTTCAGAGTGAGTTGGGGACTCATGTAGAGCTTAGCACAACATTTCATCCCCAGACTGACGAGCGTCGGAGCGGACAATTCAAATTTTGGAGGACATGCTCAGAGCATGTGTGATTGACTTTGGAGGGCAGTGGGATCAGTTCTTGCCCTTGGCGGAGTTTGCATATAACAACAGCTATCAGTCCAGCATTGAGATGGCTCCATACGAGGCTTTATATGGTCGCCGTTGTCGTTCTCCTATCAGGTGGTGTAAGCCTGGCGAGGCTAGGTTATACGGTACAGATTTGGTACAGGATGCCTTGGATAAGGTATGGTTGATTTAGGAGAGGCTTCGCACAACTCAGTCCAAATAGAAGAGTTACGCGGATTAGAAGGCGCGTGATGTATCATTCATGGTCAGCGAGAAGGTTCTCTTGAAAGTCTCACCAATGAAGGGCATTATGAGGTTCGGGAAGAAAGGCAAGTTGAGCCCAAGGTTTATTGGCCCCTTTGAGGTGTTGAGACGAGTTGGGGAGGTTGCCTATGAGCTTGCCTTTCCCCCTAGTTTATTGGGAGTTCATCCGGTTTTTCATGTATCGATGTTTTAGAAGTATCATGCCGACTTGTCCCATGTGTTAGAATTCAGTACTATTTAGCTAGATGAGAGTTTGGGTTATGAGGAGGAGCCAGTTTCCATTATTGATAGACAAGATTGCCAGTTGAGGTCCAAAAGGATTTCTGCGGTGAGGGTCCAGTGGAGGGGCCAACCAGTCGAGGAGGCGACCTGGGAGTCTGAGGAGGACATGCAGAGCAGATATCCACATTTATTCAGCAGCTCAGGTAGTTTTCTATGTCCGTTCGAGGATGAACGTTTGTTTAAGAGGTGGAGAATGTAACAGCCCGCCCGGTCGTTTTTCCTGTTAGAACCCCGTTCCCTTAAATAACACTTCCCGTGCTTGCTTTAGCCAATTTACGACTTGCGGGGATGGTTGGTTCGGGATTTGGAGGAGTTTTGAGTGAAACATGCCCATTTGATTCCTTGGAATTTTCTAAAAAGACTAAGTTTGACTTTGGCCAACATTTTGAGCAAATGGACCCAGATTCATGATTTGACGGTCCCGGAGGGTCCGTAGTAAAATATGGGACCTAGGCGTATGCCCGGAATTGAATTCCGAGGTTCCTTGCCCGAGTAGTGAATTTTTATTAGAAATTGTTAATCTGAAGTTTTAAGGATTTCAAGAAAGCAATTAATGATTGATTTCATAGGTATCGGGCTCGTATGTTGGTTCCTAAGCCCGGTATAGGTCCGAAATATCATTTAAGACTTTCCTATAAAATTTGGTGTCAATCCGAGTAGTTTAAGGGCGTTTTGGCCCGTTAGAGTAAAATTAAGAACTTGAAGTTCGTAAGGTTGATTCATTTGGTTTTAGGGGGTGATTCCTAGATTTAGCATTGTTTCGGGTGTTCCAAAGGTTTGAGTAGGTCCGTCTCGTGATTTCAGACTTGTCGGTATGTTTGGGCAGGGCCCGGGAGCCCCGAGCGTCAATCGGATAAGGCTCGAGTGAAGTGGAAATTTTTGAGAAGAGATAAAGTTTGCCGCTTTTGTCATAACCGCACCTGCGATTAGTGGACCGCAGGTGCGGTCCTTCCATCGCAGAAGCGTCCCAGGCCAGGCCAGGCCAGGAACCACAGAAGCGGATCCCAAGCCGCAGAAGCGGCTCCGCAGATGCGGCCTCCATACCGTAGAAGCAGTCCCAACCCCTTTAGCCCATTTCGCAGATGTGGTCCATTTCTCGCAGATGCGGGATCGAAGATACGGCCCCCTGACCGCAGATGCGGAAATCGCTGAAGTAGTGAGGTTCATTTAATACGGGGTCTAACTCATTTTCATCACTTTTTCACTTCCCCCTGGCAATTTTAGAGCTTTTGAGATAAGAACTTCACATAGCATCTTGAGGTAAGTGTGTTCTACCTATTTTTAGTTTAATAGTTATGTCTTAGGTAGATTAAACACTAGTATTAAGGTGAAATCATGGGGTTAGAGAAAAAACCTAGGGTTCTAATAAAAGTTAGATTTAACCACGAAATTGTTATGGAATAAACTAGAAATCATATATTATTGATCCTTAGGTTATAGAGAACAACTTCCTTCGAGAAATTTCGAAATCTAGGCACGTGGGCCCGGGGTCGGATTTTAGGAAACTTGTGTTAAAGGTTTGGAAATTGCTTAAATAGCAAGAATTCGATCTTGTGAACCTATATTAACTAGTTCTTACCTCATTTAACAAGTTTGGGATCTTTCGGCTCCAAATTGAGGGCTTGGACTCGTTCTTGGTATTGGAAGTGCACTTTGGAGTGAGGTGAGTCTCATTTCTAACCTTGTAAGAGGGAATTGTCCTCATAGGTGTAATAATTGAATAAATTGCTACTATATGCGGGAGCTACGTATGCACTAGGTGATGAGAGTCCGTGCATAGCTACTATTATGCTATGTCAGGGTAGTCTAGGACCCATAAGCATGCTCTGTGTGATATAATTGTAATACGATGCTTAAATTCGGATTCGTATAAACCATGTTGATTAGGTTAAATGAGACTAGTGAGAGGAACCTTATTTTCCTTGGCCTTTTTAAAGAGAAATTGAATATATCTGTGAATAACTGCTCCAGAGATATACATTGTTGTCTGCCTGTTGCTGTGATTATTTATATTTGACCGCGTCACATGGTTGATTCGCGAGCGAGGTAATAGATGCATCTATGGCTCGGGCCGTTCGACCCTCGGTAGTGCACAATTTATTTTTTTATGTTGGATCGGGCCATACGTCCCTCGGTGTTACTTGCGCATGCTTTACTTAGTATTTCTCTGCGACTGGACTTCATATATGCCTTGAACTGTAAACGGACACCACGATATTATTTGGAAAAGGAACTGTTATTCCCTGCCATAAAATGTCAATAAAATTGTGCTATCCATGTTTATTATAAATTCTTCCCATATTATTTGACCCTAGTAAGTATCAAGTCGAACTCTCGTCTCTACTTCTTCGAGATTTGACGGGATACTTACTGGGTACATATTGTTTATGTACTCATACTACACTTCTGTACTTAATTGTACAGGATCAGAGGCAGGTGTATCTGGCTATCAGTCTGGTGCACATCCCTGAGCGGACTCGAGACTTTTACGGTGAGCTGCTTCCCTTCTATGCTGTTCAGTAGCCTGAAGAAGTCTTTCTTATGTATTTTTGCTGTCTATTTTGTTTCGGACAGTAGGATAGGGTGAATCTTTTGTATATTCTACTAGTTTCCCATAACTTGTGACACCAGGTCTTGACACACACATTAGTAGACTGTATTATTTCGGGGTTGTATGCTTATTATGACTATATTAATCATTTCTGATTTTATTTTAACTCAAAGAATCATTTATGATTTTTCGTGTTGGCTTGCCCGACCATGATATTGGGCGCCATCATGACCTATTATGGAAATGGGTCGTGACAACCTTAATTTTCTCCTTTCATTGCCTAATTGTTTAAAAACTATGGTGTAATAAACATAGATAGTATCATCGGCTTATTTTGAATTTTGGTAGTGAATTTGATACTGATTGATCTTCCTGGTTGCAAAACTAACTAATGGTGAGCATGATGTATTTATTTTCTTCTAACTTTTGTCATTGAGTTTTAGTTCCTCTTTCATTTTCCTCTAAACAAAAATAAATCAAAAAATTATGTTCATTGAATTTGTAGTGTAATAACCTGATGGCATTGTGATTGATTGTAGTAGTCTCATTGAATTATTTGCACTTTCTCCTACCAATCAAGATATTTTTTAACTTTTCGGGAAGTAAACCCAAAAGGTAAGAGTTTAGATTACCTTTCTTTCTCTCTCTCTAATTTTCTTCTAAAAGTATCGAGTTAAGATTTTAATACCAATTTTGCCTGGTTATAGATTTATGCAATGATTCTTTTTATCTTCACTTTTTCTCGTTGATAACATGATAAGTTTGATCATCTCATTCAGCATATCTCAAGGTAATTAAGCAAATATATTCCTTTGCTTGTGTTTTTTTTTTAATTTCAAGTTTGTAAGATCTTTTTTCTCATAAACCTTGAGTTTGTAATTTTATTTTCTCTTTAACAGTATGATTAAAGTTATTTGATGATCTAATGTAAAGGAAAAAAAGAGAATTTTACTTGAAGATTTGGAGATATAGTTATTGAAAAAGTGATTTAATATTTTAATGATATTTTATAGAATATACGACTATGATAGGGTGAAAATTGAATAAATTGATTAATTGATGTGGGTCATTTCAACTGATAGTAGAATATTTTATTTTGGAAACTCAATTTTGAGTTGGAAAAATATTTGTTTTATTTTTTTCATGTAGAAGTTTACAAGTTTGATCATTCATATGGGATATGGAAGATGCTACCTTCTTTTATTGGATACTTTCCATCCCAATTCTACTGCAAAAAATCTGTACATCAGAATGCAGAAGATGCAATTCAAATTGCTTAACAAACTACCCGTGTGCTTTAGAGCTTAGACTAAGCTGAATATATAATTTTTAAGTCTTTCTTTCTCATAGTAAAGTGAGAATAATATCTAATTCATTATTAGTAGCTCTATTTGTTAATTTAATGATGTTTTTTAAGATTTTGTAAATTTATTGAAATTTTTAAGACCGCGCGAAGCGCAGTTAAATTTACTAGTTTAATAATAAAGTGGTAACTGAATGCACTAATAACTCGTAAATTGAATTCAAAGGACTGGACGTAGATGATAATCATTGTCTACTACTTTGTACAACTTTTATTTTGATTACAGACATTTAACTGGGCGTGGCCTAGGGGCGGATCTAGTCGGGAGAAAAGATTTTAACTGAATATTCTTCATTAAAAATTATATAAACAGATAAAAATTAAGTATTTTTATGTTATAATACATAGGCTGTTGAATTCCCATAGAATATTTTAGTAAAGTAATCGTAAATGGGGTTTAAAAATTGCTTTAAGTCATAATTCAAATCTTAATCTGAAAATTTTGCCCCTTTGGCTGTAGATTTTGGCTTTAGTTTTTTCAAAAAAAAAAAAAAAAAAAAATATTGTTTGGTTATAAAATATGATCATATTTTGGGGAAAAAATTTCAAAAATTTCCAAGTTCCAAAAAACTGGTTTAGTGTAGTTTTTGGATGAAAAGTTTTCTTCCACTCACAAAACTTTAATTTTTCTTCAAATAAAATGTATGTCTAAATACAATTTCAAATTTTGAAAATTATTTTTTAATACAATTTCAAAAACTCTTTTTTCAAGTTTTAATCAAATCTATATCCAAATGCTAGCTTTTAATCCCTCGTGTAAAGTCTGCATGGGACTGTCTAAAATTACTTCAGCTAACCAACTTGATGGTAGCTGATCCTTATCCTTTCCTTTTCCTCCAACTGCATATATAAGCTTCTCTAGAGTTGATCAAACATGAAAATATTCCCATGGCTGCTAATTAGGCTCTAATTGCTTCTCGAGGGTATCTTCTTGGGCTTAATCCATGTTGCATTGGTTCCTTTTACAAAGGAACTTTGTCCCTCATTAGATAGGAAGAGGAAAATTTTTGTGTTTATATATAGAAGCACTTCTTCTAGCTCTTAAAGAGTTAAGAAGAGAGCAAGCCTTACGCCGCCATCGTCATCGCCCACTCGGCTCGACTTCGGCTTTGGATTTCCATTTATATTATTTAATTTTTCCTTTTCTGATATTATTTTCACAGTGGAAATTTGCAGCATTATTTTCTAACGGTCAAATTCGTGACTTAAAATTCATTTAACTCTGAAATTTAAATAATTTCTACCGAATTGGCACCTTATCAAACGAATAGACTGTTGGGCCTATGCCCCATGTTGTCTACTGATGTCGTGCTATAATTCCATACATTTTGACGTTACTTACCCTACTTCCTTGTTGTTTGGATGCTAATTTATGTGACAATTGAGCTTAATAGAGCTTATTTCACGTGTAAGAATGCTTGGACATGAATTGGAGAAAAGTTACACGAAAATAGTACCTCAGAGCTACAAAATGGAGCGATAAAAGAAGATGTGCAAGGCAATGAAAGTCATGGCCATAGACAGTGCAAAGCCTTGTCCAGGGCACTGTCATTAGCTCCCCAGACAGTGCCTCATGCAGTAACATTGGTGCCCCAGACAGTGCCCCGCGCAAAAATATTGGTGCCTCTAACAGTGCCTCGTGCCGATGATGCTATTCGAGCCAATTTTATTTCCTTACTAGTTTTGGATATGTAGACTTCGGCCCCAACCCAATAAATACATCTTAAAGTTGGTTTTTGAAGGGTTAAACATCATTAGAGAGGCAAGAGGATACAGAACACTTTGAAGGCACTAATCACTCGAGTTTTTCTCTCAGCTTTCCTTTAATTTGTAGTTTAATGATTTTAGATATTACTATAATTATTAACACAGTTATGAGTAGCTAAATCCGTCATTTAGGGTTAATGGAACCAAGTGTTGGATGAATTCTTGATTGCATTTTGGTATAATTGAGCCGTTTTTACTCTATAATTGTTCAACTATGTATTTCTTGTTGTTAATTGAAAGGACCTTGATTAATCGTTTCTAGTTATCTTGTGTTGCTTGAGAAAGAACACTTGATTAGATTGTCGTTGACCAATGCCACTTTTGAGTAAGTTAAAAAATTAATTACTTGAATTCAAAAGCGGGATTTGAGATAACAAAGCTTTTGCGCGATATTTATGAGTTGTATGAATTGTCAACTAGAGTAGTTCGAGAGAATACTTCTAGTAAATTATCGTAATTGATTGAGATATAATTGCGGTAAATAATAACTCATCATCTTTAGAGAGTGTTGCGGCAAGATTATAACTAACATACTAGGAATTAATCCGACAATTGGGGAAATCGTTAACCCTAGATCTTTTTATCCTTGATTCAACCTCATTCTTGCTAATTGATAGTTATTATTATTATTATTTTTCCTTAGTTAAGTAATTTCTGTTAATTCATAAATCAATTCTTGAACCCTGAAAGTTGTCTTAGCTTATCATTAATGATACTGAAAAGTTGTAGCAAATAGGTTAGTTCCCTGTGGGATTCGACTCTTGACTCTTGAACCGGATTATTTTAGCGCGACCGCTTAGTCATTTTTATAAGTTGTAGTTGGGCTTGATCAAATTTTAGCATTGTTGTTGAGGAACTGACAGTTTTATTCGTTACAACTTGAAAGAATTGCTATAATTTTTAGTTTAGATCACTTTTCAGTGGTGCTAAAAATATTACCATTGAAATTCTCATGTTTGAATTCGTTTGTGCCTCAGGTGCATGATTAGAAGCTCATTGAGAAATGGTGAACTATTTGAAGGTCTCTCAGATTCCCAGAAAGTATTCAGGACACTGAATTGGGCTAACAATAAGGGCAAACATCTAAAATAGAAGAACAAATCGAAATTAAAATGGGTGACGTCGAGAACGTCAACGGGAACAATATAAATAATTAACTTGACCCAAACATCAGAGTGGTAACACCCCTGGATCCGGAGGCTACTCCATATGATTAGGTGTAACCAACCAACTGTTAACAATCTGGAAACTACAATTGCAGTCCCTTCGATACAAGTAGAGACTTTTCAAATTACATACAACATGCTGCAGAACAAAGGGTTATTTTTCGGATCTTACATCTAAGACCCATAGAAACATCTGAAGAATTTTATATCAATTTGTGTCACTCAAAGACAGCCGAATAAGACATCTGAATCTATCAGTCTGTTACTGTTTCCATTCTCAGTGACTGGGGAGGCTCAAACTTGGCTGAATTCGCTCCTAATAAACTCCATTGCTACTTGGGAGGAACTAGTCAAGCAGTTCTTAAACAAGTTCTGTCCGCCCAACAAGACTGCAAGGCAAATTGATGAGATATTGTAGTTCAAGCAAAAACAAACTGAAACGTTGAAAGAAACTTGGGAGAGGTTTAAGGGTATGTTGGTGAAGTGTCCACACCATGGCATCCCAGATCAGATGCTAGGATAAAGATTCTATATGGGTTTGGCTGACAGCCTGAAGGCCAATGCCGATGCTTCAACCAGGGGTGTATGCTTGAGCAAATCATTCATAGAGTGTAAGATTCTTCTTGACAAGATGACTCAAAATTTAGGCTGGATGACGAGGGATACAACACTCACTCTAATAGTGCATTCTATTGCTCTTGACCCAAATACAAACTCAGAAAACATAGCCACTCTCATGACGAGATGAGCTTGTTGATAAAGAACATTGATGAGATGGGCACGAAACAGGTTCATATTATTGACACAACAAATGGAGGCCTATTCACTCCCTACATTAATCAATTGTGTGTTTTCTCGTGGAGTGGAGAAAATGATAACTTGGTCTTCAGAGAAGACATCAGTTACGTAAATAATTTTGGGGGTCAAAGGCAAGGTGGATAGCAATACTCAGAATCAGCAGTACAGACCAACCCAATAATAGTACAATACCAATCTTGGGGGAGCACGACCACAAGGCTATGTTGTGCCATATCAAAGGCAGCAGGGTTTCAATCAGCAACACCAATAACAGTTGGCTTACCAACAACGTCATCAACAACAGGAGACCATACATGACGACAGTAATTTGATAGAAATCAAGGGCATGTTGCAACAAATCATTGGGACAAATGGAAGGATTCAAGAAAATTTAGCCACACATGACTCGCCTATTAAAGGCATTGAAACTCAGTTGGGCTAGCTATCCATGGCTTTGAACAATCGCCCATAAAAAGTGTTGCCTGCAGATACAAATATCAATCCAAATGAGCAGAACTCGAATCAGTTAATGGCAGTGAGTTTCAAGAATGGAAGGAATTTGGGTAGAGAGCAAGAAGTTGCTCAATCTAATAGAGACGCGGTGCCATGTCATTCGAGATCAATGAGTCGAGGGAGATCACAGAGGTTGTAATTGAACAAGAACAAGTTGACAAAGGCAAGGAATAGGAAAGTGAACAGTTCCCAGAACAGGTAGTGGAAAAGACTTCTAATCAGGAAAAGACACAGAGCAGTGGGCAGAAGCTACTTCCAGCACCAATACCTCAAATGTTGGAAAAGCAAAAGAAAGATGATCAATATAGGAAATTCATGGAAATGCTCAAACAAATTCAATTGAATATTTTGCTGATGGATGCTTTGAGGGAAATGCCAGGCTATGCGAAAATGATGAAGGATTTGATGTCTCGAAAGTTTGACTTCCAGGACCTGTCTACTATAACTCTAACTCAAACCTGTAGTGCGGTAGTGACAAGACCTATGGCTAAAAAGTTTTTTGATCCTAGTAGTTTCACTATCTCATGCACAATTGGAAGTTATGCTTTTGCTAAAGCATTGTGTGACTTGGGAGCCAGCATTAACTTTATACCTTTGGCAATCTACACAAAGTTAGGCATTGGCAGAGCTAGACCAACCTCAGTTTTGTTGCAACTGGATAATCGCATGGTGAAAAGGCCAGTAGGAATTCTAGATGATGTGCTCGTCCAAGTGGGGAAGTTTGTATTTCCTGCTGATTTTGTTATACTTGACTGTCAGGTTGACGAAGAAATACCCATAATTTTGGGAAGGCTATTTTTAGCCACTAGGAGACCATTGATTGACTGTGATACTGGAGAGTTAAAAATGAGAGTGAATAATGAAGAAATAATATTCAATATTTAACAATCTATGAGGAGGCCCGATGAATTTGCAAATTGTTCGTTAGTGGAGGCAGTTGAGGTGATACTACAAGAGGAGGATGAGACTCATAATGTCAGAGACCCATTAGAAGCTTGTTTGATGAATTTGAAAGAAATGGATGGTGAAGAGTTGGCAGAGTGGGTTATGGCTCTCGAAGGTCAAGGGTTCTGGAAAAGGGAACCTCAATTCGAGCCACTACACTAAGAAGAAAGAGAAACACCACCTATAAAGCCATGAATAGAGGAGCCACCATAGTTGGACCTAAAACCGCTTCGAGCTCACCTCAGGTATGCTTTCTTAGGGCCTAACTTTACTTTACCTATTATTATCTCAACTGGTTTGTTAGTAGTGCAGGTAGAACAACTCTTACAGGTGTTACAAGAATATAAGACTGCTATTGGTTGGACCATGAAGACATTAAGGGTATCAACCCAACCTTTTGCATGCATAAGATTCTCTTGGAATAGAGGCACAAGACTTTCAGGAACATCAAAGAAAGTTTAACCCGAACATAAAGGAAGTGGTGAAGAAGGAAGTGATTAAGTGGATGGATGCGGGCATCATTTTTCCTATCTCGAGTAGCGTCTCGGTAAGCCTAGTCTAATATGTTCCGAAAAAAGGTGGCATGACTATTGTATAGAATAATAATAATGATTTGATCTCTACTCGTACAGTCACAGGTTGGCAAATTTTCATGGATTACAGAAAATTGAACATCGCCACCCGGAAAGACCATTTTCCTTGTCGTTCATTGACCAAATATTGGATAGATTGGCAGAGAGGTCTCACTTTTGCTTTTTGGATGGATATTCGAGGTACAATCAGATCACAGTAGACCCTAAGGATAGAGAGAAAACGTTATTCACTTGTCCATATGGCATCTTTGCCTTTCGGAGAATGCCGTTTGGCCTATGTAATGCACCAACCACTTTTCAGAGGTGTATGCTAGAAATTTTCACTGATATGGTTGAAAATAATGTGGAAGTTTTTATGATGATTTCTTAGTGGTGGGGAATTCCTTCGATGACTGTCTCAATAATTTGAGAAGAGTATTGAAAAGGTGTGTGGAGACAAACCTAGTGTTGAATTAGGAGAAGTGACATTTTATGGTACAAGAAGGTATAGTTTGGGGCATCGAAAGTCAAGGAAGGGCATTGAGGTCGGCCATGCTAAGGTTGAGATGATAGAGAAGTTGTCACCACCTACTTTGCTCAAGGCAGTAAGATGTTTTCTTGGGCATGCCAGTTTCTACATGCAATTTATAAAGGACTTCTCTGAAATTGATAATCCCTTATGTAAACTGCTTGAAAAAGATTACCTATTTGTGTTTTCTGATGATTGCAGGTTAGCATTTTATGAGCTGAAGAAGAGACTGGTGACTGCACCAATCATCGTTTCAACCAATTAGGAGAAACTATTTGAGCTCATGTGTGATGCGAGCAATTATGCTATAGGAGCAATTTTGGGGCAACGAAAGGACAAAATTGTGCATCCAATCTACTATGCAAGTAGAACGCTAAGTGATGCACAACTCAATTATGTCGCGACTGAGAAAGAGAAATTGGTTGTGGTGTTTGCATTCAACAAATTCAGGTCTTATTTGATAGGTTCAAAAGTGATTTTTTATACTGACCATGCAACACTTAGGTACTTGATAGCAAAAAAGGAGTCAAAGCCATTCTTAATCCATTGGGTTCTTTTGCTACAAGAATTCGATTTGGAGATCTACGATAGGAAAGGAATGGAGAACCAAGTGGAAGACAACCTTTCAAGGTTGGAGGGAGATGAAAAGAATGTAGAGGTTGAAGATACAATAGAGACATTCCCGAATGAACAATTACTAGTAGTAGTAATGGAGGAGACGCATTGGTATGCTGGTATTGCTAACTATTTGGCAAGCGGTATTATACCTTATGAACTCTCTTCGACTCAAAAGAAAAAGTTCTTTCGTAATTGTCGGTCTTATTACTGGGAAAAACCTTTACCTTTTTAAATATGTATGGATAACATGATCCGGAGGTATATCCCAAGAAAGATCAATCTTCTATTTTACAGTCCTACCACGCTACACCATATGTGGGCTCTTTGGAGGAATTCAGACAGTGGCGAAGGTGTTGGAGCTGGGTTTGTATTGGCCGACTCTATTCAAGGATGCCCATGCATGGGTGAAAAGTTGTGATGAGTGCCAAAGAACTAGCAACATATCTCTTCATCATGAGATCATCATGAGATGTCGATGACTACAATTCAAGAGATGGAAGTGTTTGACATGTGGGGGATTGATTTTATAGGATCATTTGTCAGCTCATATAGTAACAAGTACATATTGGTAGCAGTTGTGTCACGACCTCGGTTCGCCCTCCGTAAACCATCATGACGGCACCAAGTCCTCTACGACTAGGTAAGCCTAAATTGCGTAAAATAACCAAAGTGCGGAATAAAAACAAATTAAAACAGAAGGAAGAGTGATAAAATAGTGTTTAAAGCGCCACTAGGCATACATAATGTTTAAATCTCAGAAACCAATACATATCTCCAAGACCCGAAAACTCATGAATCACAAGCTATGGATCACTACACAGTACTCTAACCCCAGAATATCTAACAAGGAAAAGAAATACAGAAGGGCAAATGTTTAAAAGCTAGAATAGAAATGGACTCCTCGGTCTGCGGACGCGGCATATATACCTCGAAGTCGTTGAAGCAGTTGCCTCGCCTCAAGGGTGATAGGACCGAATCGCAGTACCTGGATCTGCACATGAAAAACATGCGCAGAAGGGGCATGAGTACGCCACATTGGTACTCAGTAAGTGCCAAGCTTAACTTCGGTCAGGTAGTGACGAGGAAGGTCAAGGCCCTACTGAGGTTAAATAAAATATAAAGTTTGATAGTGTAGAACAGAACAGTATAAATAAATACAGCGGTAAAAGTAACATATGATATAAAAGGGAAACGACAATTATTACAAAGACAAGGCAAAACACGTAAAGAAATGCGACTTAGCACCAAAATAACAACTGGGGATCTCCCAGGATCCCGTAGTCCCATATGTACATATCTAATGGATCTCCCGGGATCCCGTCCCGTAGTCCAACTCATACTGCACGGGGATCTACCGAAATCCCGTTCCGTAGTCCTAAATATAAATACCAAGTACTGGAGGAATCTACCGGGTGCATTCCCGTAGTTCTATATAACTGTGTAGGGGATCTACCGGAATCCCACATCCGTAGTCCCAAAATAAACAGACAAAGCTACCAGAATCCCACATCCGTAGTCCAAAAATAAATACACAGTAGTAACAGGAAAATATACAGAAATGGCAAAATTTCATATTAAGGTAACAAGTGATTCTAGCCTAGCATGCTGCACAGAATTCAGGTAAGGCAGGTTGAGGAAATAAAGTAATTAAGTCACTTAGACATCTTTCCTAAGCTAACAACATGCTTAATAGTGCAAGTAATAAAAACAGGAAAGGAAACATACTAGTGATTACTTAATGAAAATCGAATTTCCAACAATTAGCACAAGTACGCACTCGTCACCTCACGTACAAGGCATTTCGATTACCAAATATACCAATCCTAAGGGGAAGGTCCTCCACACAAGGTTAGACAAGCCACTTACCTCGAACCAACTCAAAACCACATCTTTGCCACGAGTACTCGACTCCAAATGGCCCAAATCTATTCAATTAATTGCACAATGTAAATAACACTTCAAGTAAATGATTCTACAATTAAATTCTAAGCTAATATGCGAAATTAGGTAAAATGACCAAAATGCCCCTCGAGCCCAAATCTCGAAATCGGGTAAAATTTATATTTTCAGAATCCTCACACTCTCCCGAGTTCATGCATACCAAAATTATCCAAATCTAAGGTCAAATTCCCAATCAAAAGTCGAATTCTAGGTCTAAGAACTTTCTTCCAACTTTTCTCCAATTTTCATCTCCAATCCGAAATTAAATGATGAATTCATATTTGGATTAATGGTGTACAAGAAAAAAGGAGTTAAGAATCGTTACCCAATTGATATTTCTGAAAATCCCTCAAAATCTCGCTCAAATCCGAGCTCCCAAGCTTAAATTTTGATAAAAATGGCTAAACCCTCGATTTTGAAATTTTATATTCTGCCCAGGTATTTCCTTCTTCGCGAACGCGGAAGGACTCTCGCATTCGTGAAGCACAACTTCGCTTTGTCCATCTTTCCTTCTTCATGAACGCGATGTGCTAGTCGCGAACGCGGTGCACAGTCTCCTCCTTTTACGCGAACGTGGGGACACCATCGCGAACACATAAGTATAAGACCTCTCAGTTTTGCGAACGCAAGAGAAATTTCGCGAACGCGAAGCATTAAATCTCCGCCAGCCCCAGCTCCTCTTCGCGAATGCGAGACCCCACTCGCGAATGCGAAGAAGGAAATCAGAACTGGGTTGTTGTAATTTTCTACAATTTCTCTAAGTTCCAAAATGACCCGTTGAGCATCCAAAACACACCCGAGGCCCCCGGGACCTCAACCAAACCTTCCAGCCAATCCTAAAACATCATTCAAACTTGTTCCAACCTTCGGAACGCTCAAAACAACATCAAAACACCTATTTTTCATCGGATTCATACCTAAGAATTCCAAAAACTCTAAAAATACGCTTTCGATCAAAAAGTATATCAAACCTCGTCCGAATGACCGTAAATTTGGCACACACGTCACATTAAACACTACGGAGCTACTCCAACTTTCGGAATTCCATTCTGACCCTCAGATCAAAATCTCACTATCGAACCGGAAACTTCAAAAATTCAACTTTCGGCATTTCAAACTTAAATTAGCTACGGACCTCCAAAAAATTATCCGAACACACCCCTAAACCTGAAATAACCCAACAGAGCTAATAGAACCATTAGATTTTTATTCCGAGGCCTCTTCATACTATTCCGACTACGGGTCGAAATCAGGTATACGACATTGTGAGGACAACTCTATTCCCTTTCGAGAATTGGGTCTTAGAAGTTGAAGAGTCGCCACCTAATGATTATAGTGCATTAGGACACTTTTAAGAAAGGTTTGAGATGAAGAGACCAGAGATTAGGGTAAGGGCTAGAAATTATCCCGATGGGAATGTGTTAGGCACCCCTCAGGATCCACAAGTGTGGTTCCCGGCCATGCTACAATTGTGACTTTAAGAAGACAAGTAGAAAAATAAAGCAAATGGATTTACATAGTTTTGCAAACAAGTTTAAGAGTTGAAGAAGTAGAGAGTTTAGAAAATCAGTTTAAAAGAAAACTTAAAAATTAACAAGTAAAAGGGAAAGGTGTCCTAGGTTTACCGATAATATGGATCACATCAATGCAATATCCAGCAATTACTCCGTAGAACAGGGGTCGCACGTGATATTAGCGCACCAGTCATCATATCCATATTCTACCCTTCCCACCCCGTTAAGGTATTAAAACACGAAAAGTTTCGTTACTTATTGCATGCTAGTACCCGTCCCAATCCTATCAGTCCCGGAAGCATTTAGGACTACTAATCCTAAAGGGAAAGGGATTTGGGGCCTTTTGAGAGTTTCAAAGGACAAAATACTAAGGCGTCAATCAAAACACATAATACAAGTAAAAGTGGAGGCAGATAAGCAAGTAAGGCTCAAGTAAACCTCCTTAAATCAGATAAGCCATAGAGTTTAGCATGTCTTGCATGTACTAGTTTGGTCTTTAAAAATTAAAGCGATAAGCGAACTGATTCAACACATACTTTTAGACAGGAAGTCTGCATTAGGCTCACTCGAATGCAGTTGTCAAAGACTGAGCCACTTTAATTAGTCAACTTTACCTTAAGTGTGGGACATAACTACTGATTGTAAAGGAGTTGCAGAATAAGATAAGTTTCAAAAAAGATTGCAGACTTAATACAAAGAAAATGGTTTAAAACGAGTTTCAGAAAACATACTTGTTTAAGAAAAAGAGTTGCCGAGTTTTAACAAAAGAACTGAATTGCAGACTGATTCAAAAGGTTTATCAGATAAGTATAAAGAAGTGAATTCAGATTAATTTGAAAAAATGTTTGTCAAATTATCAGGAAAGCAGTAAGTTTTCAGAAAATATGCACTGATTTGAGAATATTTATCAAGAAGGAAAGAGATGCACTGATTTGGTTGCAAGAAAAGTTTTAAGGGTTCAGAAAACCTGTAGAAAGTCGCTTGTTTTAGCAAAAAGGGTCAGTACTGTTTTAGACGAGTGAAACAATTCTGATTTGAAGTTCCTTTAGGCATGATCTCTACGAGTTACTGATTTTAACACCTTTCAAACGTTAACAGCCTTATAAATATGATATTTATATGATGATTTATCATTAAACCTAACGGTTTGCCTAATGTCATTATAAATGCAGAAATGCAAATACCTATAGGCATGGTATATATATGCATAGTTGCAGTAGTCAGAAAGTTAGATCCTATAGGCATGGTTTCTACTTGTGAGATTGCATAGATTAACAGTAAAAGTCCTATAGGCATGGTTTCTACCCTTTTATGCATAAAAGTAAATCCCTCCCCTTTTCACTAGATCCCCGAGTTCATACAAATTATTACAGACCAGAAAAATGAGATAGAAATAAAAATACATCAGAAATTACAACTACATCCGAGCAGCCTAATTCAGATTTAGTATCTAACAATATGAGATTGAACCAGTTCCGAGATCCAGATTTCCAAAGCCTTCTCTTATGTAGGGTGTTTCAGAGATCCAAGGAGTTTCAAGAACTCCAGGCAGTGCTTACACCCAAGATATTAATTAGAAAGAGTTATAGTGTAGTGTGGAAAGGCCAGCCCTCAGGTGTCCAAGTTCAGAGGGAGCTCAGGGGGTCCCAAGGCAAGGCTCACAAGAGAGGGGCAGAACTTAGTTTCTAAGAATGAGTGTAAGTGCAAGAGGGGGGGTTAGGGAGTGCCATGGTAGGCTGGTGGTCATGCCTAGCCATAGGATAGGCTGGCACACCCCTGACCAGGCCTGTTCAGCCAACAAAGAAAAGCACAGACCTATTGAAGGTCAGACTATGGTATGGACAGTGATTAGGACATTGCTAGACCAAAGTCTCAGTCTCAGAATACACATAAAGGGAAAGGGGAATGGGAATTGAAAGAGTTTAAGACTCAGGGAGTCCAGTCTATATACATGAACAACAATATCAAGTGTTGTCATGTTTTCTGAACCATAACTCAACATACAAAGGGTTTAGGGATGGGGATTCATATAGGATCAGGAATAAACAAACTTGTAAAGAGCAGTAAAATAAACAAAGAGAAGACTGAAGCATAAACACATAAGAGAGAGGCAGAATTTAAACAAGAAGAGACATACTAGTTGCAGAAAAGTAAACAGGAAGAAAAACAGAATACTTGCAGCCAAAGAACAATCAGAGAAGAGGACTCTAGCTTATGAGTTTAGAGAAAAACTCGAATGCTTTTAAGAAAACTAAGAGTATTTGAGAGAAGAAGTAGTGACTTATGCTGTGTGTGTTTGTCTTTGAAAGAAAAGAGTATAGGTATTTATAGTTTTGAAAACGAGTAAAGAAGTATAGCTTTAACACAAATATGGGCATGATCACAATCAGAATCAATTAGCACAAGACTTCCCTTTAATCAAGGGATTATTGTTCAAACGGATACTAACAAGATCAAAAATAAGGAAAGAAAATCAGTCTGTAAGCAGAATGGTTGTTGCCATAAAAGGAGAAGTAAAATCATACAATAGGTATTTAAGTCCAAGTACAGGATTGTACTTATTTTTGGAAAGGGTTTAGTAAGACCAAACCAAGAAAGAGAATCAATTAACCCTTGATAGGCGAGTAAAAGGGAAAAGTTTTGAAATCATTTATGAGTTTGAAAATCAATCACAGAAGGGACTCAGTATATAAAGGAATGCACAAGTAATAAACATGTGAGGCCAAGCTATGGCAAAAGAAACAACATACAGTAGCAGCATAGAGCAAGCATTCGAAGCATGATAGTCAGGTTTCAGTGGTTTAGTAATAGAGAAAAGGATCAGAGGCATGCAAAGAGTCGAGTGAAAATCATAGTCGAGTTTGATAGGTAGCAAGAACTCAGAACCAAAAGAGTCGCATAAAGAAAAAAGAGAGTTGAAGTAAAGGAATCACATTGAGCAATTTCAACACACGAAGAACTTCAGGAACTCAAATAGACCCCCAAAGAACTAGGGTTTTCAAAATCAGTCAGGTTTAGAGGCGATAAACAAGTGAAACAAGCAAACAAATTCAGAATCTCGAATAAACCCCAAAAAATAGGGTTTTCAACATGCTAACTCAGATAGAAAAACAAGTTAAACGAATGATAACAAACAGACTAAGAAACTCAAGAAAAATCTCAAGAATTAGGGTTTTAAACATGCTAACTCAGATAGAAAACAACATAAGCAAAACACAGTAAAACAAGTCGAGAATCAGAGAAGAGATTCGAAATACCTTAACATAAAACCCTAATTAAAGAATAAAGAGTTTTGAAAGCAAAAAATTAAAGAAACTTTGAGAAAGATGCTTAGAAAGTTCAAACACATATAGATCCGGGACAGATCTGAAATAAAATCGAAGGAACCTTAGAGATTAGGATTTCGTTAACCCAGCGATGAGAAAGGCTTTGAAAACCATCGATCTAAGCAGGAAAGTCGAAGATCGAACTCGAATAGCCATGGCTGGCCTGGACAAAGGTTGAAGATGACCGGAGAACAGTCATCAAGCAAAGGCTTGGTCGAAACCCCTTCAAGATCTGGTCATAGGACCTCAAAGACGAGCACGTAGAGGCCAAGAGAGGCTGGTACAGGTCTCCGATGAGCCTGGGAAACCATGGATTAGGGTTTCAGTGAGAGGCGGCGGCTAGGGTTTGAGGTGGGTTGAGAGAGAGTTGACAGAAAGAAGGGATCCAAAGGCGGCATCTCTGAAGGAATGGGGTAGGTTTAGGGGTCGTTTGAAATTAAAAAGGAAAGAATCAATGGTGGCTGTTGATCTAAGTGATCAACGGCCGAGATTGAACGGGGTTATGGGCTGGGTCGGTTGAGTAGGTTCTGGGTCGAGTTAAAGGTAATTGGGCTGGGTAGTTTGGGCTCGAATTTGGGGCTGAGTTGGGTTAATTAGGGGTGCCAAATTGGCTGAAATTGAAATACAATTGAGGCTAGATTGTAAATAGCCACTTTTCCCATTTTGTTTTATAAAAATAGCAATAACGATTTTAAGAACAAATTAAAAGTACTGGGTAAACAAATATCATATAAATATTAATTAAAAAATACTGGGGTTAATTTTATAATTATATGATGCTATCAATTACAAAATAGGCTATAATTGCAATTATATGCAATTTAGCTTTTAAAAATGCCAAACGAATTTGTAAAAATGTGCAAAAATCACATTAATTTTATTTTGGTGTAAATATGAGGATAAAATAAGTTATTCACCAAAATTGTTGATTTTGGGAATAATTATGGATTTTATACTGCTAAATTAGACAATAAATTGATTTTAAAAATCTTTAAGAATTAGGAAAATACCAAAACTCTTGGGGCATGCTTATATATGAATGTACATGCTATTTTGAAAGTATTTTGTATAGAAATACATAGGGAAAAATTGGGTATCAACAACTGCCCCTCTTTAGCCGAGGAGGATGAAAGAGTTGTCGGGTAAAGATATGATGGCCAATTTTGACCGGAAGTGGCGATTTGAAAGGAGTTTTAACTGAGCTCTAGTATCTGAGCCGCCTACATATCCCTGGTCTTACAGGAATCAGGCCATATGTAGTTCAGGAACCATTGACGGAATATGCCGATGGAGATTTGAAACAGACGAACGCGATGTTTAGATTGAGTGAGGTTTCTGAAAATCAATAGGCTGCGAGAACCGGAGCGAGATCGCTCCTAATGAGATGGTCGTTGCTAGCCAGTTTACCGGCAAATGAGCAATACAAACATATATTGTGCATAGATTTAAACGTGATGCAAATTCCCATTGGACCATGAATGCTGTCTTTGGACGGTTAGGATGACGTCCTTGGACCATGACGTCCCGGGCTATGAAGAGCGTAAATAAAAATTCGCAGGCCATGAAATGGGGTCCTCAGGCCATGTAGATGAAGCCTCCGAACTATGATGTCTTTGAATAATGATATGCAAAAGATAAAATGGGGTCCTCAGGCCATGACATGGCGTTCTCGGGCTATGCAAATGGTGTCTCCGAACAATGACGCCTTTGGATAATTTGGCGATCTCTCATCCCACGAAATGCAGAAGGTGGCGATCTTTCAGCCCATGAATGTAGGATTTGGCGATATTTCAGCCGATGCAAGACGTAAATAAAAGGTGGCGATATTTTAGCCATGTGAGAGAGATAAGGTGGCGATCTTTCAGCCGATGCAAGAAGATAAAGTGGCGATATTTCAGCCATGCAGGATGGAGACAAAACCTAGTCTCGGAAGGCAGAAAGGTAGCCTTATGCAATGCAGGAAATGCAGATGGAGGTAGAGCTTAACCTCGGAAGGCAGAAAGGTAGCCTTATGCAAAATGCAGATGGAGATAGAGCTTAGTCTCGAAAGGCAGAAAAGTAGCCTTATACAGATGATGATGGAGGTAGAGCTTAACCTCGGAAGGCAGAAAAGTAGCCTTATGCAAAATGCAGATGGAGACAATGCTTAGTCTCGGAAGGCAGAAAGGTAGCCTTATGCAATGTAGAGAAATGCAGGATGGAGACAATGCTTAGTCTCGGAAGGCAGAAAGGTAGCCTTATGCAATGCAGAGAAATGCAGGATGGAGACAATGCTTAGTCTCGGAAGGCAGAAAGGTAGCCTTACGCAAATGATGAGAAATGCAGGATGGAGACAATGCTTAGTCTCGAAAGGCAGATAAGTAGCCTTATGCAGATGATGATGGAGGTAGAGCTTAACCTCAGAAGGCAGAAAAGTAGCCTTATGCAAAATGCAGATGGAGGTAGAGCTTAACCTCGGAAGGCAGAAAAGTAGTCTTATGCAATGCAAAGATATGCAGATGGAGGTAGAGCTTAACCTCGGAAGGCAGAAAAGTAGCCTTATGCAGTGCAAGAATGTAAAAGGACGATTAGTAGTAAGATCTCTTAGCTGATAGCCGATTATTACAATATGACTGCTGGGGAGATTGTGTACGGATAGCAATTGCGGGCACGTGATGGTTCTGAGAAGTTGCATTCTTGGGAAAGTGTGAGTGCATAAATATATCTAATGATATTACGAATTGAGTGCCTGCATCAAAAGAAAACTCGTGAGTTCTGTAAGGGGAAAAGGTTAGTTCATCTTCCCCGGGCTCTTGACGTTGTGCGTCATTGGGTTAGAGTCGCTAAACAACAGCAATTCGGATAATAGTTATGCATGATTTAGTAAATATAAAGTAAGTATATAATCGAAAATAGTTTTCTTTAGATGAACCAATGACTGCGACGTGGTTCCATACATTGCAACCTCTTTCGCTCCGGAATTTTGAGGGTCCTCCTCAAATTCTTCCCCAGTTTGCTGAGCGGACGCTTCTGACGGCTGTGCTGAATGACTAAAAAAATCATCTTCGGAATTTTGAGGGTCCTCCTCAAAATTCTGCTCCAGTTTACTGGGATGGCACTTCTGGCGATGCATGGACTAAAATCAACTTCGGAATTTTGAGAGTCCTCCTCAAAATTCTGCCCCAGTTCCAATAGCGGGGAAAATGGAGGGGAATGGAATTTTTATTAAATTGTGATCGAACCCATAGGGCTGCCTACGTATCCCCTCTTAAACGGGAATCAGGTCAGGCGTAGTTCAAATTACATCATAAAGGGAATTTACACATAGTATCATTTCACTGCATCTGAATTGATTGGCTTCGGCCAAACTTCTCCATCCATCTCTGCAAGAATAAGGGATCCTCCAGTTAGAACCTGGTGAACCATGTACGGACCCTGCCAATTGGGAGAGAACTTCCCCTTGGCTTCATCTTGATGTGGGAATATTTTCTTCAACACCAGCTGCCCCGGTGTAAACTTCCTTGGTTTAACTCTTTTGTTGAAGGCTCTGGACATTCTATTCTGATACAACTGACCATGGCCAACTGCATTCATCCTTTTCCCATCTATAAGGGCTAACTGCTCGTAGCGATCTTTTACCCATTCTGCATCATCCAACTCTACTTCTTGTATGATCCTTAAGGAGAGAATTTCTACCTCGGTGGGGATGACCGTCGCTGTACCATAAACCAGCATGTAGGGAGTTGCTTCGGTCGATGTGTGGAATGTGGTGCGGTATCCCAATAAGGCGAATGATAATTTCTCATGCCATTGTTTGTGCCTTTCGACCATCTTCCTTAGTATCTTCTTGATATTCTTGTTGGCTGCCTCCACAGCTCCATTCATCTGAGGCCTGTAGGCTGTAGAGTTTTTGTGTTTGATCTTGAATGTTTCACACATCTCTTTCATCAAGTCGTTGTTGAGATTGGAACCATTATCGGTGATGATTGATTCCGGAATTCCGAATAGACAAACAATGTGGTCGCGGACGAAATCTGCCACAACCTTCTTAGTGACCGCCTTGTATGATGCTGCTTCGACCCATTTGGTAAAATAATCGATTGCCACTAAGATGAACCTGTGCCCATTTGATGCGGCAGGTTCGATAGGTCCGATAACATCCATTCCCCAAGCGGCGAATGGCCATGGTGAGCTTGTTGCAGTAAGCTCGTTTGGAGGCACCTTTATCATATCTGCATGTATTTGACAGCGATGGCATTTGCAAACATACCGGATCCTGTCTGTTTCCATAGTCATCCAAAAATACCCTGCTCGGAGTATCGTCTTTGCTAAGACAAAACCATTCATGTGCGGCCCGCAGGTCCCTGCATGCACTTCGTCTAATAGCCTGGATGCTTCTTTTGCTTCGACACACCTTAGTAAACCCAAATCGGGAGTCCTTCTGTACAGGATTCCTCTACTGTGAAAGAAGTTGCTGGATAACCTACGAAGTGTGCGCTTCTGAGTAGCGTTGGCAAGTTCTGGATATTCCCCTATTGTCAAGTACTCCTTGATGTCATGGAACCATGGTTTTCCATCTGCTTCTTCCTCAACGTGGGCGCAATAAGCTGGCTGATCATGAATCTTTACTGGGATGGGGTCAATGAAATTTGTATCTAGATGCTGGATCATGGATGATAAAGTAGCTAATGCATCAGCAAACTCATTCTGGACTCTAGGGACGTGCTGAAATTCTGTTTTTGTGAACCTTTTCCTCAACTCCTTTATGTGATGCAAGTAGGGAAGTATCTTAGAGTTCTTAGTTGCCCACTCTTCTCGAACCTGATGTATGAGCAAGTCTGAGTTCCCGATCACTAGCAACTCCTGAACGTTCATGTCAATGGCCATTTTGAGCCCCAAGATGCAGGCTTCATATTCGGCCATATTATTGGTGCAAGGGAACTTGAGCTTGGCGAATACCGGGTAGTGCTGGCCGGTTTCTGATACTAGGACTGCTCCTATGCCAACTCCTTTGAAATTCGCAACTCCGTCGAAAAACAACCTCCAACCATCATAGGATTCTGCAACATCTTCTCCTATGAAAGATACCTCTTCATCGGGAAAATACGTTTTTAGGGGCTCATATTCTCCATCCACGGGATTCTCGGCGAGATTATCCGCCAAGGCTTGCCCTTTTATTGCTTTCTGGGTCATGTAAACAATGTCGAATTCACTTAGCAGGATTTGCCACTTGGCGAGCTTGCTAGTGGGCATGGGTTTCTGGAAGATATACTTCAGAGGGTCCATTTTGGATATGAGATAAGTAGTGTAAGTACAGAAGTAATGCCTCAACTTCTGCGCGACCCAAGTCAGAGCATAACAAGTGCGATCTAAAAGAGAATACCGAGCCTCGTATGGTGTGAACTTCTTGCTGAGATAGTAGATGGCTTGCTCCTTTCTCCCTGTTTGATCATGTTGTCCCAGAACACAACCGAATGCTCCATCCAATACTGCAAGGTAAAGCAAATGGGGTCTTCCTGGCTCAGGCGGAACCAAGACCGGCGGCGTTGACAGGTATTCCTTAATTCTGTCAAAAGCTTTCTGACAATCATCAGTCCACTTGGTAGCAACGTCCTTTTTCAACATTTTAAAGATAGGTTCACAAATGACAGTGGACTGAGCTATGAACCGGTTGATATAGTTGAGTATCCCCAAGAAACTCATCACGTCCTTCTTGTTCTTTGGCGGCGACAATTCTTGGATAGATTTGACCTTTGACGGATCCAATTCTATTCCTTGACGACTCACGATGAAAACCAATAATTTACCAGCAAGAACCCCGAATGCACACTTAGCGGGATTCAGTTTCAGATTGTACCTCCTCAGTATGTTGAAGAACTTTCTTAGGTCTTCCATGTGATCCCTGGCTTTCTTGGATTTAATGATGATGTCATCCACATATACCTCAATTTCCTTGTGTATTATGTCATGAAAGATGGTAGTCATGGCTCTCATGTAGGTGGCACCAGCATTCTTCAAATCGAATGACATCATTTTGTAGCAGTACATTCCCCATGGTGTGATGAAAGCCGTTTTCTCTGTATCTTCCTCATGCATCCATATTTGATGATACCCAACGAAACAATCAACGAAAGACTGTGACTCATGTTTGGTACTGTTGTCAATTAGAATGTGTATGTTAGGCAAGGGGAAGTCATCTTTGGGACTGGCTCGATTAAGATCCCGGTAGTCAACACAAACTCTAACTTTCCCATCCTTTTTTGGCACTGGCACGATGTTGGCTAACCATGTCGGATACTCTACTACACTGAGAACCTTGGCTTTGACTTGCTTGGTAACCTCTTCTTTGATTTTTAAACTCATGTCGGGTTTGAATTTCCTGAGCTTCTGCTTTACCGGCGGACATGTTGGATCTGTTGGCAGTTTGTGAGCTACAATGGATGTACTGAGTCCAGTCATATCATCATATGACCAGGCGAATATGTATTCATATTCCTTTAGGAATTCTATGTACTCTTTCTTTTCTGATGGTGACAGGTGAACACTGATGCGCGTTTCTTTGACATTCTCTGTATCTCCCAGATTAACGACCTCAGTTTTGTCCAAGTTAGACTTAGGCCTATTCTCAAAATTCTCAACCTCTCTGACGACCTCTTCTGGTATATCATCCTTTTCTGAATCCGTATCCGTTTGTTGCGCTGTCTCGTTGCAAGTCACAATCGTTGGTTCATCGTCAAGGCAAGTAATAGTAATGTTGTGTAAAATAAAGTGAATGATAGAAAAAATAATAAGAGCGAGATATATAATAAACTGAAATGCTTTGATTGAATTCATAATTGTTTTGAATATTAGAGCTCTTTTCAAAATTAAAGACAATGCGGAAATAAAATCAGCTAGTAAAAAGTAAAAATGTGATGCATGGTGCTTTTGTTTAGCCTTGCTACCCCGAAGCTGTTTCCTTAGCAATCGGGGTACCCAGACCAATTGCTGAGGCGCTCTCCTCGGTTCACGACTTGTATAGAAGAGCCTTCCTCCCCTTCCTCCTTGAAAATAACACAACATTCCATATCACCATCCTCTAGGAACAGATTCTTCACGGTTGCCAATGTTTCATCTTCCTCCGACCCATATATAGTATCTGCCGGCTGGAAAGTCTGCTCCAGGTGAGGTATCGGATGCTCCAGTGGGTAGTAGGGACCGCGCCATGGTGGTGACCAGTGATTGAACTCCTCCAAGGTGTACTCATACCCCAAACCAAATGTAGTACCATGTTTCTTCAGCTTGATGGGTTTGGTGATTCCCTGGAGGTTTTTGCCGAGTCCCTTTCCAGGTTCGTACCCACACCAATTCAAGATACTTTTAATCTTGTTATCCCACCATTTATCCTTGTCTACAGTGTTGACCCTTTCAATGTGGTAGTATGTTTCTCCGCCTATTCTCCTTCTGCCTCCAATCGTCGGGATGGTCTGGTGACTATATATGGGGTTGCTACCATCGCCATGAATAATCAACTCTTGGTGATTCCATTCGAACTTCACTGCCTGATGCAGGGTCGATGCTACAGCTCCAGCGGCATGGATCCATGGTTGTCCCAACAGCAAATTGTAGGATGCTGGGACATCTATCACTTGAAAGTCAACGTCGAACCAGGTTGGCCCCATTTGCAAGCATAGGTTGATCTCTCCGATAGTAGACCTTTGGGACCCATTGAAGGCTTTGACATTGATGGCCCCATCTTTGATCTCGTGCAGGCTCTTTCCCAATGTTCTGAGAGTTATCAACGGACAGATGTTGAGGTCGGAGCCTCCATCGATCAAGACTCTAGTGATGAAGTAATCCTCGCATTGCACGGTGATGTGCAGGGCCATGTTGTGACTCAGTCCTTCCGGCGACAGCTTATCTTCGTGGAAGGTGATTTTGTGGCTTTCCAGTATTTGTCCTACCATATTTTCCATTTCGCCTCCAGTTATGTTGCTGGGAACATAAGCTTCACTCAATATCTTCATCAAGGCATTTTTGTGTGCATCAGAGCTCTGTAGAAGAGCTAGGATGGAGATCTGCGCTGGTGTTTTGTTCAACTGCTCAATGACCGAATACTCCTTAGCTTGTATTTTCCTCCAAAGATCATCAGGCCCAGTTTCAATAGTCCATCAAGAGGCTTGCTTACTGGACTCGGCTAGGTGCTCTGGAGTGTAAACCCTGCCTGTTCTGGTCATACCCTGCGCAGTAATTGCTTCATCCGTCTTGGTCTTCCCTTTCCTCCTAGCTTCAGCTGTGTAATCCCATGGTATGGCATTTGAGTGGAACGGTGTTATGTCTGACATTGCTACAGGAATGAGTACCCTTGGTGGTAACACAACAACTTCGAAAGGTGTCGGGGCCTTCGGGACTCCAAACTCAACTTTAATTGGTCTGGGCGCCTTGGCAGAAGAAGGTGCTTCAAATTCGAAAGGTATAGACATATTTACTTCATCGCCCTGGAAGGGCTGATTCTGCACAACAATTGGGTTAAGCGTGACCGCCGGTTTCTTTGGCTTATCACCCTCAGCAATCAATCCTATCGACCCCTTAGGGTCCCAGTCATCTTCGATCTCGATCATGTGAATATCTCTGCCTTCGTGATCAGGCAGAGAGTTGTTGCAGACATTAGGAGCAGGCTCCTTTGCTACGATGACCTTATGGTCGATCAGAGTTTGAATCTTGTCCTTCAACGAGCGACACTCATCAATGGTATGTCCCTTCATGCTGGAGTGGTACGCACAGGTCTTATTAGGGTTGACCAACTGGGAAGGATTTTCTGGAGTTATGGTAGGGATAGGGGAGATGTAACCAGCAGCTTTAAGTCTCTCATACAGCTGGCCAATTGGCTCAGGGATGGCCGTATATTGTCTGGGAGGTTTGCGGTCAAAATTTGGTCTAGGTCTAGGGAAATTTTGGCGAGTGGGAGGTGATTAGTAGTGAGAGGGTTGGGAATTATAAGCTTGGTAAACAGGTGCAGGTTGAGAGTATCTGGGTGAAGTGGTTTGATATGTGGGGGTGGAGATGATTGGTAAACGGGCGGTGGATTTTGGTAAGAGGGTGTGGGTGCTTGGTAATTCGGGATAGGCTTATATGTAAGTAGAGGTGACGGGTAAGTGTGGTATTTTAGTGGTGATTTGGCTCCCTGTGCGACCATCACGGCACTCACATCCTTCTTCTTGGACGTGCCACCAGACTGTAAAGCCTTGTTGGTGGCTTGCAATGCTTCAAGATTAGTAACCATACCATTCTTAATGCCTTCCTCAATTCTTTCTCCCAGTTTGATCATATCGGAGAATTTCTGGCCCTCGATCAGCATCAACCTCTCATAATATTGTGGATCCTGAGCCCGGACGAAGAATCTATTCATCTGCCCCTCTTCTAAGGCCGGTCTGACCTTAGCAGCCTCTGATCTCCAATGAGTAGAATACTCGCAGAATGTCTTGGTAGGCTTCTTCTTCAAATTCTGGATGTAGAATACATCTGGTGCATTCTCTGTATTGAATCGAAACCTATCCATGAAATCTGATGCCATACCTACCCAGCTTGTCCATTTCTTGGGGTCCTGGCTGATGTACCAGGATAAAGCATCACCCTTCAGACTTCTCATGAAGAGGTTTCATACGGATTTTATCATTCCTTCCGACTCCGACCAGCTTATCACAATATGTCCTCAAATGGACTCTGGGATCTCCCGTGCCATCGAACATTTCGAACTTGGGAGGTTTGTACCCCTCCGGAAGCTCAACATCTGGCTGAATGCAGAGGTCCTCATAATTCAGTCCCTCTATACCTTTGTTTCCTTCCATGCCCTGGACTCGGCTGGTCAACTTCTTGAGTTTTGCTGCCAAGTTTCTGATAAGAGACTCCTTGTCATCAGACTCAGGTGCACTTGAGATTGGTTGAGTGTAGCGGGGTACAGTATCTACGTAGATGGGAGTATTGTGTAGGTGGTCGTTTGTGGTGTTACGTGGTTCAGGAATGAGTAGTGGAGTGTTGTTTGGAGTGTGGCATGTGTTGCAGTGTTGAGCATGAGTGGGTTGCATCTGTGGTTGTGGGGTGTTCTGTAGAGGTGCGGGATTTTGAGCATTTGGAAAGTTTACATCAGGAGCGGTGAGAGAGAATGATAAATTTGCCAAGTTCCGAACTTGATCCAGTTCTTCTCGGAACTTCAATAATTTCTGCTCAAGTTGGGCAGCAGTTTCCTTAGAAATCGGGGTACCCTAAGGAATCTCAATTCTTTCAATTTCCTTTCTGGCGCTTGAATCTCCCATTCTACCTTTGTTCTTATTCCGGATAGGACTCGGAGGAGGAGGAGGTGGAGGGCCCTTGGATCTCGTACTGTATGATGATGGTGCCAGAATGCACGAACTAATCTTTGGGGAGGGGAATATAAAAATAAAAGAAAAACAAAAAAGGTAACAAGTTAGTGCAGGTTATGAGAAGAAAATGTTGCAATATTTAAACACATTGTGCAAGAATATAAATCGTGTCCTAATTTGGGTGCCTCATTGTGCCCGAGGTAGGCCTAGCGAAAAATTAATTTGGAGAACTTATAATGCTAAATGCCTCATTTTATTGATAAAAATAAGACGAATCCAAAACGATTCCAAATAACAGAAAGTAAAATGTCACTAGTGGCCATTGGCCTTATTACATCATTAAAACAAAATAAACGACTCCTAACTACTTGGTCCTAGAAGGACCTTCCCCAGATTCGGCATCTTTGTCTCCCTCGAACAGCTTCATCAGCTCGCGCAGTCCTAGCAGCAGATAAGCTTGGGCCAAATGTCTGCCTGCATTCCCTTCAGCGTTTCGATAGTCTTCAATCCTCTTGAGGAACTTTCCTTCTAGCTCCACTAGACCCCATTCCAAATACCCTAGTCGTTTGTTGGCGCTGACAGCCATATCCTTCCATTCCTCGATCAACTTCTGATGGGCTTCTTGTATTTCCCGATGCTCACTTTCACACTCTCGAATTCTCTTGCGCAATTGATTGTACTTAACTCGCGCTTCAGCTTTCTCGTCGATAATTCTGTGTCCTCGAATGAACCTGGGCTGATCCATACCATTGTGATTATCTTCCAACCAACCCGAATAGTGCAGCACACAACCGGCATGATACTTGTCTGGCTCTATAGATTCTCTCCCCAAAACGAGCTTACAATGCCACATTTGCTGATCTTGGCATTTGTTAGGGCTATCATCGTCCTGGAAATCAGCCCTAAAGTGACTCATTTTGTCGACCCTTGGTATGATTTGCTTTCTTCCAGCCTGCCTCATGGCCCGGGGGGGGGGGGGGCGATAAGTTCCTCTTAGACCAATGAGTATGAGAAATGGTGCGTCTCGGGATCGAACAATAAATTCTTCCGTAGGGAACCACTCGACCATCCACTGTACCTAGTCTTCTTTTAGATTCTCAAATAACTCCACCCATCCTCCAGCGTCCTCTGGCTGAGCGAACATGTTAGGCATATAATTCATACGCCTTGGCTGGTGGGAGGCAATGTGATCATCCCAATCTCTGCGTAAGATCTCTTGCCGGTATTCTCCTTTCTGGAGGTGCTCCATGAGCCAGAGCTGAAGTAATAATTGCATCCCTCAAAATGACTGGCCTTTTGCTGACAGTTGTCCAGGGCTCGGTATATCTCAGCAACGATCATGGGAACTATACTGAAAGGCTGTCCGTCAATTACTTCCATCAGAGTCTTGGTTACCATGGCCAGCCTGGTGTGGATCCTAGCCTTCTTCATAGGGAACACTATCATCCCCAGGAAACAAAACATGAATACGAAGACCCTTCTGTGAATATGCCCTAGTGAGGTGAGGGAAAATTTGTCTGAGTAGGTGCGGTATGACTTGCTATGGCCATATCTCTCGTACAGATAGTTGAATAGGATGTAGGAGTCTTTCAAACAGGTCAAGTTTGGATCCTTCTTCAGTCCCATCATCTTAAGGAAACCCCTACCCTTGCGATTCTCTGGCATAAGCAAACCCGGAGTCTCCCAAGGAATACCAGCTAAACCTCCTATTTCTTCGAGCAAAGGAGTCATTTCAAGGCCTCCGAAGCGGAACACGGACCTATCACTATCCCAGAACAGATTTGCATCCTCTATGATTTTGTTGTCAGGCTGGATTTATAGAAGAGAAGGCAGATTCCCTAAGTATTTGCGGACGAGTGTCTGATCACTGGAGTGGAGGTCTTTCCACCAATTTAGCAGCCTTGGATGAATGTTGGTTATCATGCTAAATCTGGGGACTTCGTGCCTCATTTTCTGCAAAACAGAGTGTTAGACCCTTACCCCGCCAGTCTCGACTATTTAAACCAATAATTAGCATAGCAAGCATTTAGTTCTCCAAATAAATGCATAGAACATGTAGGTGTCCGTTTGGGTTTAAGGGAAACCCGATGGACTTTGGACAAGGCTATCTTAATGAGTCATTATGCGGACAACATAACTAACTCGACTAGGTTCGACCATGATGCATGCACAGTTAAACAGAGTAAGGTTTCTATTGGGGTATTAGATAGGTACCCTTTAGCGGACAACTCAAGAGAGAAAGGCACGGAACCGTCGACTGCACCGCTGATCGACTGGTTTTACCGCAAATATGCCTTTGCCGAATTTAAAGGGTGATAATATTGGAAGAGCGCAACCACTCATTATAAGCGTTGCTATGGTATTTGTTTGGCATGAGTGGAATATGATGTTGAAGATGCAGTTTACAAGAATGAAACAAATTGACATGTATTTCCACGTTCATAAGATAAATGATTACAATAATTGCAGTAATTACAACAGTATTGAAATAAAGCAGTAAAGGAAAGCAGTTAAAGGAAAGAAAAGATATGAAGAGCCAAGTCAGTTTCGTAGTGAAAGAATAAAAGACAGTAAATAAAGCAATTAATGAGATAGTAAAATCACAAGAAACATGCAATGGTAAAAGCCTAAAGATTCCCCAGCAGAGTCGCCATGCCGTCGACGCCCCCTTTTTCTACGGGTTGAAATCGGGTATACGACATTGGGAGGACAACTCTATTCCCTTTCGAGAATTGGGTCTTAGAAGTTGAAGAGTCGCCACCTAATGATTATAGTGCATTAGGACACTTTTAAGAAAGGTTTGAGATGAAGAGACCAGAGATTAGGGTAAGGGCTAGAAATTATCCTGAAGGAAAGGTGTTAGGCACCCCTCAGGATCCACAAGTGTGGTTACCGGTCATGCTACAATTGTGACTTTAAGAAGACAAGTAGAAAAATAAAGCAAAGGGCTTCACATAGTTTTGCAAACAAGTTTAAGAGTTGAAGAAGTAGAGAGTTTAGAAAATTAGTTTTAAAAGAAAACTTAAAAATTAACAAGTAAAAGGGAAAGGGGTCCTAGGTTTACCGATAATATGGATCACATCAATGCAATATCCAGCAATCACTCCTCAGAAGAGGGGTCGCACATGATATTAGCGCACCGGTCATCATATCCATATTCTACCCTTCCCACCCCGTTAAGGTATTAAAGCACGAAAAGTTTCGTTACTTATTGCATGCTAGTACCCGTCCCAATCCTATCAGTCCCGGAAGCATTTAGGACTACTAATCCTAAAGGGAAAGGGATTTGCGGCCTTTTGAGAGTTTCAAAGGACAAAATACTAAGGCGTCAATCAAAACACATAATACAAGTAAAAGTGGAGGCAGATAAGCAAGTAAGGCTCAAGTAAACCTCCTTAAATCAGATAAGCCATAGAGTTTAGCATGTCTTGCATGTACTGGTTTGGTCTTTAAAAATTAAAGCGATATGCGAACTGATTCAACACATACTTTTAGACAGGAAGTCCGCATTAGGCTCACTCGAATGCAGTTGTCAAAGACTGAGCCACTTTAATTAGTAAACTTTACCTTAAGTGTGGGACAAAACTACTGATTGTAAAGGAGTTGCAGAATAAGATAAGTTTCAAAAAGATTGCAGACTTAATACAAAGAAAATGGTTTAAAACGAGTTTCAGAAAACATAGTTCTTTAAGAAAAAGAGTTGCCGAGTTTTAACAAAAGAACTGAATTGCAGACTGATTCAAAAGGTTTATCAGATAAGTATAAAGAAGTGAATTCAGATTGATTTGAAAAAATGTTTGTCAAATTATCAGGAAAGCAGTAAGTTTTCAGAAAATATGCACTGATTTGAGAATATTTATCAAGAAGGAAAGAGATGCACTGATTTGGTTGCAAGAAAAGTTTTAAGGGTTCAGAAAACGTGCAGAAAGTCGCTTGTTTTAGCAAAGAGTCAGTAATGTTTTAGACGAGTGAAACAATTCTGATTTGAAGTTCCTTTAGGCATGATCTCTACGAGTTACTGATTTTAACACCTTTCAAACGTTAACAGCCTTATAAATATGATATTTATATGCTGATTTATCATTAAACCTAACGGTTTGCCTAATGTCATTATAAATGCATAAATGCAAATCCCTATAGGCATGGTATATATATGCATAGTTGCAGAAATCAGAAAGTTAGATCCTATAGTCATGGTTTCTACTTGTGAGATTGCATAGATTAACAGTAAAAGTCCTATAGGCATGGTTTCTACCCTTTTGTGCATAAAAGTAAATCCCTCCCCTTTTCACTAGATCCCCGAGTTCATACAAATTATTATAGACCAGAAAAATAAGACAGAAATAAAAATACATCAGAAATTACAACTACATCCGAGCAGCCTAATTCAGACTTAGTATCTAACAATATGAGATTGAACTACTTCCGAGATCCAGATTTCCAAAGCCTTCTCTTATGTAGGGTGTTTCAGAGATCCAAGGAGTTTCAAGAACTCCAGGCAGTGCTTATACCCAAGATATTAATTAGAAAGAGTTATAGCATAGTGTGGAAGGGCCAACCCTCAGGTGTCCAAGTTCAGAGGGAGCTCAAGGGGTCCCAAGGCAAGGCTCACAAGAGAGGGGTAGAACTTAGTTTCTAAGAATGAGTGTAAGTGCAAGAGGGGGGTTAAGGAGTGCCATGGCAGGCTGGTGGTCATGCCTAGCCATAGGATAGGCTGGCACACCCTTGACCAGGCCTGTTCAGCCAACAAAGAAGAGCACAGACCTATTGAAGGTCAGACTATGGTATGGACAGTGATTAGGACATTGCCAGACCAAAGTCTTAGGCTCAGAATACACATAAAAGGAAAGAGGAATGGGAATTGAAAGAGTTTAGGACTCAGGGAGTCCAGTCCATATACATGAACAACAATATCAAGTGTTGTCATGTTTTCTGAACCATAACTCAACATACAAAGGGTTTAGGGATGGGGATTCATATAGGAGTAGGAATAAACAAACTTGCAAAAAGCAATAAAATAAACAAAGATAAGACTGAAGCATAAACACATAAGAGAGAGGCAGAATTTAAACAAGAAGAGACATACCAGTTGCAGAAAAGTAAGCAGGAAGAAAAGCAGAATACTTGCAGCCAAAGCACAATCAGAGAAGAGGACTCTAGCTTATGAGTTCAGAGAAAAACTCAAATGCTTTTAAGAAAACTAAGAGTATTTGAGAGAAGAAGTAATGACTTGTGCTGTGTGTGTTCGTCTTTGAAAGAGAAGAGTATAGGTATTTATAGTTTTGAAAATGAGTAAAGAAGTATAGCTTTAACACAAATATGGGCATGATCACAATCAGAATCAATTAACACAAGACTTCCCTTTAATCAAGGGATTATTGTTCAAACGGATACTAACAGGATCAAAAATAAGGAAAGAAAATTAGTCTGTAAGCAAAATGGTTGTTGCCATAAAAGGAGCAGTAAAATCATACAATAGGTATTTAAGTCCAAGTACAGTATTGTACTTATTTTTGGAAAGGGTTTAGTAAGGACAAACCAAGAAAGAGAATCAATTAACCCTTGATAGGTGAGTAAGAGGGAAAAGTTTTGAAATCAGTTATGAGTTTGAAAATCAATCACAGAAGGGACTCAGTATATAAAGGAATGCACAAGTAATAGACATGTGAGGCCAATCTATGGCAAAAGAAACAACATACAGTAGTAGCATAGAGCAAGCATTCGAAGCATGATAGTCAGGTTTCAGTGGTTTAGTAATAGAGAAAAGGATCAGAGGCATGTAAAGAGTCGAGTGAAAATCATAGTCGAGTTTGACAGGTAGCAAGAACTCAAAACCAAAAGAGTCACATAAAGAAAAAAGAGAGTTGAAGTAAAGGAATCACATTGAGCAATTTCAACAGACGAAGAACTTCAGGAACTCAAATAGACCCCCAAAGAACTAGGGTTTTCAAAACCAGTCAGGTTTAGAGGAGATAAACAAGTGAAACAAGCAAACAAATTCAGAATCTTGAATAAACCCCAAAAATTAGGGTTTTCAACATGCTAACTCAGATAGAAAAACAAGGTAAACGAATGTTAACAAACAAACTAAGAAACTCAAACAAAATCTCAAGAATTAGGGTTTTAAACATGCTAACTCAAATAAAAAACAACACAAGCAAAACACAGTAAAACATGTCGAGAATCAGAGAAGAGATTCGAAATACCTTAACATAAAACCCTAATTAAAGAATAAAGAGTTTTGATAGCAAAAAATTAAAAAAACTTTGAGAAAGATGCTTAGAAAGTTCAAACACATATAGATCCGGGGCAGATCTAAAATAAAATTGAAGGAACCTTAGAGATTAGGATTTCGTAAGAAACCCAGGTGATGAGAAAGGCTTTGAAAACCATCGATCTAAGTAGGAAAGTCGAAGATCAAACTCGAATAGCCATGACTGGCCCGGACAAAGGTTGAAGATGACCGTAGAACAGTCATCAAGCAAAGGCTTAGTCGAAACCCCTTCAAGATCTGGTCATAGGACCTCAAAGACGAGCACGTAGAGGCCATGAGAGGCTGGTACAGGTCTCCGATGAGCCTGGGAAGCCATGGATTAGGGTTTCAGTGAGAGGCGGCGACTAGGGTTTGAGGTGGGTTGATAGAGAGTTGAGAAAAAGAAGGGATTCAAAGGCGGAGTTTCTGAAGGAATAGGGTAGGTTTAGGGGTCGTTTGAAATTAAAAAGGAAAGAATCAATGGTGGCCGTTGATCTAAGTGATCAATGGCCGAGATTGAACGGGGTTATGGGCTGGGTCGGTTGAGTAGGTGCTGGGTCGGGTTAAAGGTAATTGGGATGGGTAGTTTGGGCTCGAATTTGGGGCTGAGTTGGGTTAATTAGGGGTGCCAAATTTGCTGAAATTGAAATACAAAGGCTAGATTGTAAGTAGCCACTTTTCCCATTTTGTTTTATAAAAATAGAAATAACGATTTTAAGAACAAATTAAAAGTACCGGGTAAACAAATATCATATAAATATTAATTAAAAAATCCCGGGGTTAATTTTATAATTATAAGATGCTATCAATTACAAAATAGGCTATAATTGCAATTATATGCAATTTAACTTTTAAAAATGCCAAACGAATTTGTAAAAATGTGCAAAAATCACCTTAATTGTATTTTGGTGTAAATATGAGGATAAAATAAGTTATTCACCAAAATTGATGATTTTGGGAATAATTATGGATTTTTTACTGCTAAAATAGACAATAAATTGATTTTAAAAATCTTTAAGAATTAGGAAAAATACCAAAACTCTTGGGGCATGCTTATATATGCATGTACATGCTATTTTGAAAGTATTTTGTATAGAAATACATAAGGAAAAATTAGGTATCAACAGGTCAACTCTCCAACACTTAAGCTGTCATTTAGGGACTAAGTGTCCCAAAACTCTTCGAAACTCAAAACTGAACATCCCGACAAATCAATATAGTAGAAATAAACTTGGGGAAAGCAGTTAATAGGGATCGGGGAATTAATTCTTAAGATGACTGGTCGGGTCGTCACATCCTCCTACACTTAAACATTCGTTCATCCTCGAACGAGCATAGAGACATACCTGAAGTAGTGAAAAGATGAGGGTAACGGCTGCGCATATACTGCTCGGTCTCCCAGGTCGCCTCCTCGACCGGCTGACCCCGCCATTGAATCTTTACCGATGCAATGTTCTTTCACCTCAGCTTTCTAGCATGCCTGTCCAATATTGCTTCTGGCTCCTCAATATAAGATAGATCCTTGTCCAACTGGACTGAACTGAAATCCACCACGTGTGATGGGTCATCGTGATACCTCTGGAGCATCGAAACATGAAATACCGGATGAACTCCTGCCAAGCTGGGAGGTAAGGCAAGCTCATAAGCAACCTCCCCAACACGCATCAATATCTCGAAAGGGCCAATAAACCTCGGACTCAACTTCCCTTTCTTCCCAAATCTCATAACGCCCTTCATAGGCGATACCCGAAGCAGAACCCACTCTCCGGTCCGCATAGCTCTTCTGTCTGGACTGGGCTATACAGAGTCTATCCTGAATCACCTTGACCTTCTCCAAAGCATCCTGAACCAAGTCTGTGCTCAATAGTCTGGCCTCACCCAGGTCAAACCAACCCACCGGGGATCTACACCGTCTCCCATATAAAGCCTCATACGGTGCCATCTGAATGCTGGACTGATAGCTGTTATTGTAAGCAAACTCTGCCAATGGCAAGAACTGATCCCAAGACCCTCCAAACTCAATCACACACGCACAGAGCATATCCTCAAGAATCTAAATAGTGCGCTCACACTGTCCGTCCGCCTGCGGGTGAAATGCTATACTCAACTCCACCCAAGTACCCAACTCATGCTGAACGGCTCTCCAGAACTGTAATGTGAACTGAGTACCTCTATTTGAAATGATGGAAACCAAAATACCATGCAGATAAACAATCTCCTGGATATAGATCTCCGCTAACCGCTCTGAGGAATAAGTAGTACATACAGGAATAAAGTAAGTGGACTTGGTCAACCAATCCACAATCACCCAAATAGCATCGAACTTTCTCAAAGTCCATGGGACCCCAACTACAAAGTCTATGGTGATCCGCTCCCACTTCCATTTTGGAATCTCTATCTGTTGAAGCAACCCACCGGTCTCTGGTGCTTATACTTCACCTACTGACAGTTAAGGCACCAAGCTACAGATCCAACTATATCTTTCTTCATCTGCCTCCACCAATAGTGCTGCCTCAAATCCTGATATATTTTCACGGCACCCGGATGAATGGAATACCGCGAGCTATGGGCTTCCTCCAGAATCAACTCCTGAAGCCCATCAACATTGGGTACACAAATCCGACCCTGCATCCTCAATACCCCATCATTACTAATAGTCACATCTCTGGCATCACCGTGCTGAACCTTGTCCTTGAGGAGGACAAGAAAATAAGGGTCATCATACTGCCACTCCCTGATACGATCAAATAAGGAAGACCGAAAAACCCGACTGGGCTTCGAAAGATCCAATCTTACAAACTGGCTGGCTAAATCCTGAACATCCATCGCCATAGGCCTCTCCGATACTGGTAAATAAGCCAAACTTTCCAAATTCTCTGCCCGGCGACTCAAAGCATTGGCCACCACATTAGCCTTGCCCGGGTGATACAAAATAAGGATGTCATAGTCCTTCAACAACTCTAACCACCTCCTTTGGTGCAAATTTAGATCCTTTTGCTTGAACATGTACTGCAAGCTTCGATGGCCTGTATAAATCTCACAGGGAACCCCGTATAAATAATGGCGCCAAATCTTCAGGGCGTGAACAATGGAAGCTAACTCAAGGTCGTGAACGGGGTAGTTCTTCTCATGTATCTTCAATTGTCTGGACGCGTAGGCAGTCACCTTACCATTCTGCATCAACACCGCTCCGAGGCTAATCCTCGAGACATCATAATAGACCGTATAAAACGCCGAACCTGTAGGCTGCTGGGGCATTTGTCAGCCCAAATGACATAACAAGGAACTCGTAATGACCATACCGAGTCCTAAAAGCAGTCTTCAAGATATATGACTCCCAAATCTTCAATGATGGTAACCTGAGCACAAATCCATCTTAGAAAACAGTCGTGCGCCCTAAAGCTGGTCAAACAGATCATCAGTACGAGGCAAAGGATAACAGTTTTTTACTATAACCTTGTTCAACTGGCGGTAATAAATACACATACGCATAGAACCATCCTTTTTCTTCACAAACAAGACAGGAGCACCCCAAGGTGATACACTAGGCCAAATAAAAACTTTATCAAGCAATTCCTATAACTTATCCTTCAATTCCTTCAACTCAGGAGGAGCCATATGATACGGAGGAATAGAAATGGGCTGAGTGCCCGGCAACAAATCAATGCTAAAATCAATATCTCTATTAGGTGGCATGCCTGGAAGATCAACTGGAAACACATCGGGAAAATCCCGTACTACTAGGACTGAATCAATTGAAGGGGTATCAATACTGACATCTCACACATAAGCTAATACACGTCACACCCCTTCTCAATCATATGCTGAGCTTTAAGAAAAGAAATAACTCTACTGGGAGTGTCATCTAAAGTACTCCTCCACTCAACACGCGATACACCTGGTATAGCCAGCGTCACAGTTTTGGCATGACAATCAAGAATAGCATAATTGGGCAACAACTAGTCCATGCCTAAGATAATATCAAAATCTACCATGCTAAGCAACAATAAATCGGCTCTAGTCTCAAAACCACTAAGAGAAACTAAACACGATAGATAGATGCGGTCCACAACAAGAGAACCTCCCACAGGAGTAGAAACATAAATAGGGGAACTCAAAGAATCCCGAGATACACCCAAATACAAAGAAAAATAAGAAGACACATAAGAATAAGTGGAGCCTGGATCGAATAGAACCGATGCATCTCTATGATAAACCAGTATAATACTTGTGATGACACAATTGGAGGCAACAACCTCAGTACGGGCAGGAAGGGCATAGTATCGGGCATGTCCTCCCCCTCTAGGGTGACCTCTACCTCCCTAACCTCCACCTCTGGCTGGCTAAGCAGGTAGGGTAGCAACTGGAGCTGTAACCATAGCCTGAGAACTCTACGGGGCACGCTGTGGCTGAGAAGTCTGTGGAGGTGCACCCCTCCCAAGTCTGGGGCAATCCCTCACCATATGGCATGTGTTACCACACTCAAAACAAGCTCTGGGAGGACATGGTGGCTGTGACTAGCTCGGGCCAGGTTTGCTGGACTGACCTCTGAAAGCACCCCGTATAGGAAGCGCGCTAGATATCGGTGGTGCATAATAAGGCTCCTGAGGCCTATGAGGAGCTGGAATACCACTGGTTGCTGGAAGAGCTGAATGAATAGGGCGACTCATATAACCCCTACCATGGGGACCTGCAGTTGGGGAACGAGCACCAGAATAATGGCCCAACTCTCGAGACCTCTTGGCCTCCCTCTCCTCTCTCTCCCTAGCATGCATACCCTCAATCCTCCAACTCACGAGCCATGCTAGACATGATGCTAGGAATAAGGCCCTCAATAAACCGATGAACCCTCTCGCGAATAATAGAAACCAAGGCTGGTGCATGCCTAGCCAAACTAGTGTAACAGATAGCATACTCTGAGACAGTCATACTACCCTGGCGCAAATGCTCAAACTCTGGGTACCATGCGTCCACGAGGCTTTGAGGAACATACTCTCTTAGGAACAGATCTGAAAATTGAGTCCAAGTCAGTGAAACAGCCTCATCCAGACTGTCTAGCTCATAGGTGCGCCACCACTCATAGGCGGCCCCTCAAAGCTGGAAGGTAGTGAAGGAAACCCCACTTGATCCTAATACTCATGGTACGGAGAATGCGGTAACTCTCATCTAGAAATCCCAGAGCATCCTCCGATGCTAGACCGCTGAATACAGGAGGCTTGTACCTCTTGAACCTCTTGAACCTCTCAAGCCTCAGCTCCTCCTCCTCGGAAGTCGCTGCCCTGCCCTCGGGCTGTACTGGCACTACAGGCGGTACATAAATAATCTCAAGGACCTGATCAACATGCACTCACTGCTCAGGAGTGCAAGCGACAGGAGTCTGTGCTCCTCCCTTGACCTGAGATGTAGCTGTAGCAACAGGAAGCGACCCTGCCTGAGCGAGAGTGGTGTACATGCTCATGAACTGTGCCAGAGTCTCTTGAAGTGCTGGAGTAATAGTAGCAGTATGCGTGTCAGGTGCCTGGACTCCGGCTGGAACTGCTGGTGGTACCTCGGTGGCAGCTCATGCAGGTGCTCTGGCTACACCACGTGCGTGTCCTCAGCCTCTACCCGGCCCCGGCCTTTGACAGCTGTAGTAGGAGGTACGGGTGCATGATCATCTCGAGTAGCACATGTCCTCACCATCTGTGAGAGAATAGAATACAGAAGTTTAGAATTGTGATGTCAAAATATCACATGACAAGGAAATCAAATAAAGTGGAATTTTCCTAACAGTTACATAACCTTTCGTAGATAAGTACAGACGTCTCCATTACAATCAGTGGGGCTCTAATAAACCGGCTTGTGATCTATGACTCCTATAAACCTAGAGCTCTAATACCAACTTGTCACGACCCCGGTTCGCCTCCGTGAACCATTGTGACAACACCTAGTCCTCTACGACTAGGTAAGCCTAAATTGCTGAAGATAACCAAAGTGTGGAATAAAAATAAATTAAAATAGAAGGAAGAGTGATAAAATAGTGTTTAAAAGCGCCACTTGGTATACACAATGTTTAACTCTCAGAAACCAATACATATCTCCAAGACCCGGAAACCCATGAATCACAAGCTAAAGATCACTACATAGTACTCTAGTTCCAGAATATCTAACAAGGAAAAGAAATATAGAAGGGCAAATGTTTAAAAGCTAGAATAGAAAGGGACTCATCGATCTGCGTACGCGGCAGATATACCTCGAAGTCGCTGGAGCAGTCGTCTCGCCTTAAGGGTTATAGGACTGAGTCACAATACCTAGATCTGCACATGAAAAACATGCACAGAAGGGGCATGAGTACACCACAACGGTACTCAGTAAGTGCCAAGCCTAACCTCGATCGAGTTGTGACGAGGAAGGTCAGGCCCTACTGAGGTTAAATAAAATATAAAGTTTGACAGTGTAGAACAGAACAGTATAAATAAATACAGCAGTAAAAGTAACACAGGATATAAAAGGGCAACAACAACTATTACAGAGACAAGGCAAAACATGGAAAGAAATGCGATTTAGCACCAAAATAACAACCGGGGATCTCCCAAGATACCGTCCCGTAGTCTCATATGTACATATCCAATAAATCTCCTGGGATCCCGTCCCGTAGTCCAACTCATAGTGCAAGGGGATTTACCGGAATCCAGTTCTGTAATCCCAAATGTAAATACCCAGTACTAGAGGAATCTACCGGGTGCATTCCCGTAGTTCCATATAACTGTGTAGGGGGATCTACCGGAATCCCACATCCGTAGTCCCTAAATAAACAGACAAGGGGGAGCTACCGGAATCCCACATCCATAGTCCCAAAATAAACAGACAAGGGGGAGCTACCAGAATCCCACATCTGTACTCCCAAAATAAATACACAGCAGCAACAGGAAAATATACATAAATGGAAAATTTTCATATTAAGGCAACAAGTGATTCTAGCGTAGCATGCTGCACAGAATTCAGGTAAGGCAGGTTGAGCAAATAAAGCAATTAAGTCACTCAGACATGCTTTCTTAAGCTAACAACAGGCTTAATAGTGCAAGTAATAAAAATAGGAAAGAAAATATACTAGTGATTACTTAATGAAAATCGGATTTCCAATAATTAGCACAAGTACGCACTCGTCACCTCACGTACAAGGCATTTCAATTACCAAATATATCAATCCTAAGGGTAAGGTCCCCCACACAAGGTTAGACAAGCCACTTACCTCGAACTAGCTCAAAATCAACCCGAAACCACGTCTTTGCCACGAGTACTCGACTCCAAATGGCCCAAATCTATTCAATTAAATTGCATAATGTAAATAACACTTCAAGTAACTGATTCTACAATTAAATTCTAAGCTAATACGCAAAATTAGGTAAAATGACCAAAACGACCCTTGGGCCCACATCTCGGAATCGGGTAAAATTTATATTTTCAGAATCCTTACTTTCTTCCAACTTTTCCCCAATTTTTAGAATTCTAAGGTCAAATTCCCAATCAAAAGTCGAATTCTAGGTCTAAAAACTTTCTTCCAACTTTTTCCCAATTTTCATCTCCAAGCCAAAATTAAATGATGAATTCATGTTTGGATTAATGAGTTACAAGCGAAAAGAAGTTAAGAATCATTACCCAATTAATATCTCTAAAAATCCCTCAAAATCTCGCTCAAATCCGAGCTCCCAAGCTTAAGTTTTAATAAAAATAGCTAAACCCTCGATTTTGAAATTTTATATTCTGCCCAGGTATTTCCTTCTTCGCGAACGCGGAAGGACCCTCGCGTTCGCGAAGCACAAATTCGCTTGTGTCATGACCCAAAATCCACAAAGAATCATGATGGCACCGGACATCGCTATTAGGCAAGCCAACCAAAATACTTAATTAAATTCCAATTTTAGTATTTGTTTAAAATCTTTTCTATATACATTAAATACAAATAATAAAATTTACAGAAATAACCATGAAGTCTTTAACAAACTTAATATTGAATAATCCAAAAATCCTCCCAAAACCCGTTGTCACATGTGCATAAGCAATTTCTAGGAAATAGTGTAATACCACAACCATCCGGAATACAATATTGGACAGAAAATAAATACAGAAAACTGAAAGACACTCTGCTGGCTGCGGGTTGCCTCGAGAAGTGCAGCTCACCTAAGTCTCCGTGTCAACCATGCTGTCACGCTCAGTAGGCCACTAGAGACGCATGTGCCTGTGCAACAATAATGCACAGAAGTGTAGTATGAGTACGAAAACAACATGTACCCAATGAGTATCCCGTCTAATCTCGAAGAAGTAGAGACGAGATGGTCGACTTCGACACTTACTAATGGTCCAAATAATGATATATTGTTAATGTGAATAATCATGGATTTATTAAGAATGACAGAAATTTCAAGTAAGTCACGAACAGGTGAAAGTTCCTTTTATATTAAAAATTTCCGGATTCAAAATCCATTAGTTTTCAAATATCTCAAGTCGGGGGGAGCAAATATCAATATCAATAAGTCTCAAGGCAAGCACTACAAGCATGCGCAAATTCTGCCGATGTCGTACGGCCCGATCCAACAGAAATGTAAAATGTGCACTGCCGAGGGTCGAATGGCGCGAACCATAGATGCATCTATTTCCCCGCTCACGCATCATACCTGCGACCCGGTCAACATAAATAAACAAATACCCTGTTCGTGAATCCTACATGCGATGCATGTACACATAGAAATACATGCTCAAACAGCCAATTAAGAATTTATCGGGGAGCATTTATCCAAATAAAAGCCAATTCTCTTTTAATAATTTAAGAAAATGAATTTTAATCCTTTTAGAAATTTATTTACTAATTCAATGTGATTTAAGCAATTCAAGATGTCAATAAGTTTACAAATAATTCATGTATAACATGATTTTGGGTCCTAGACTACCCGGACAATAGCATAATAGCAGCTATGCACGGACTCTCGTCACCTCATGCGTACGTAGCCCCCACAAATAAGAGCACATAACCAATTAACTCACCTATGGAGACAATTCCCACTTACAAGGTTAGAAAGGAGACTCACCTCGCTCCGAAGATCCATAACCGGCATTCCACGCCCCTCCGAAGACTTGAATCGATGCACAATGCTCCAAAACTAGCCAATAATTATGCAAATCCATTAATATGTGTTCAATTACTCATTACAATCCAATTCGTAGCAATTCCTAACCCCAATCGAAAAGTTGACAAAATTGCCCTCGAGCCCACGTGCCCGGATTCCTAAATTTTTCGAAGATAAAGTTTACCCATAATCTCACAAACCCAAATATATGATTTGCTCTCAATTTCATGCCCGAAATTGTGGTCAAAATTCAAGAATATCAAATTTCTAGGTCTTCCTCAAAAACACCAAATTTCTACCAATTTTCATGCTCAAATCCGTATATAATCAATGTATTTAACTCAAGATAGGTGGGGATAGCTTACCTTATCATTGATGATGAAAATCCTCTCTTAAAACCCTCCAAGAATCGCCCAAGCCAAGAAAATATGAGAGGAAATGGCCAAAACCCCGATTTTAAAACATCCACTGCCTCCAGCACTTTTCGCACTTGCGATCCCTTGACCGCTTCTGCGGTCCCGCAAGTGCGAGCCACTCTACCGCTTTTGCGGTTTCCTCCAGACTCCCCTTTTTCCGCTTCTGCGCCTTGTCTACCGCAGTTGCGGTCCCGCTTATGCGGAACCCTGACCGCATCTGGCAGTCTCTTCGCTCCTGACCCAAAACCGCATTTGCGCCCTCTTAGCCGCTTCTGCGGCACCGCACCTGCGGCCAAACCCTTGCAGGTGCGGTTATATCAGATACCAGCAACTTCAGCCTTTCCAAAATTCCATTTTCGATTCGTAACTACCCGGAATCCACCCGAGGACCCCAACCAATCACACCAACTAGTCCCAAAACACATTACGGACTCGCTCGAGGCCTCAAATCATATCAAACAATGCTAAAATCTCGAATTGACCTCCAATCCAAGCTTTATGAACTTTAGAATTTCAAACTTCTACTTTCGGTGTTTTAACCTATCAAATCACGTCCGATTGACCCCAAATTTTGCACATAAGTCATATTTGACATTATGGACCTACTCCAACTTCTGGAATCGGATTCCAACTTCGATATCAAAAAATCCACTTCCGGTCAAACTTCTCAAAAACCTTCAATTTTCTATCTTTCGCCAAATGACTTCAAAATGACCTACGGACCTCCGAATTCACTTTCGATCGCGCTCCCAACTCCAGAATCATCATACGGAGCTACTCCCAGACTCAGAATCCCAAATGGACATCGATATCACTGAAATGCACTTCAAGCCAAACTTATGAAATTTCTTCCAAAATGCTAACCTCCACAATAGGCGCCAAAACACTCCCAGGGTCATCTAAAACCCGATCTGGGCATACGCCCAAGTCTGAAATCATCATACGAACCTGCTGGCACTTTCAGATCCCGATTCTGAGGTCGTTTACTCTAAAATCCAATCCTAGTTAATTCTTCCAACTTAAAGCTTCCGAAATGAGATTTCGCTTTCCAAATCAATTCTGAACTTCCCGAAATTCAATTCCGACCATGCATACAAGTCATAATACCTGAAATGAAGTTGCTCGTGGCCTCAGACTGCTGAACGACGCGCTAGAGCTCAAAATGATCGATTGGGTCGTTACATTCTCTCCTACGTAAACATACGTTCGTCCTCAAACATGCTAAGAGTTGTGCTGGAGTTGTCCAAAATCATTGTTTAACATCTCGAGCACCTACCCGTGCTATCACAACTCAGCTGGGCATTTTTGCTTGATCACTCTGAAGATATCCTTTTTTCACTTAAGCATATAAGCCTTAGACCCCAATTCCAACATTCGGAATTCTCCGCCAGGCCTGGTTCCAACATACGAACACCATATCAATCACCACACGATGTACCAAAACATGACTGCATGCCTTTGCTGAATTCATACCTTTCACCACTTTATTCACAGGACCACAATAACATTCTCTAATCATAATAGTCAAAATTCCACGAATCCGATGCTCCCATTGCACCTCATGACATACATAGGTCTTTCTCTAACTCCTATAATACCGGCACGACGGATGAGATGTGTAGAAATTCATAACCACTGTCGAATCAACAATTCATTAGGTCTGTACTCTTGGCTAGAACCATCACCTCATTCTGAACCAAATAATGGTCTTATCTCCTTAATATACTTCATATAATCAGGTTGCACTAATCTCGAATTCAATGATCTCGTCTCACCCAGTACGAACTGCTCATGTAATAAGCCACCCCGACATGACCAAAAGTCTCATATGATGCCACAATATGCCAATAGGCTACCAATTCGAACGTGGTACCAAGGAAAGCAAACTTTGAAAAAGGAAATCTAATTACACCGCTCACGAATCATACATGCGAGGCGGTCAACATAATTAAACAAACACCCCACTCGCGAATCATACATGCGACGTGGGCACACGGCTAATATGAGCTTTCCTCACCAAAAATAGGAAACCAAACACATAAAAACAGATACAGGGAACTGTACTCAGCATCATACTGTTGTGGCGCGCAACCCGATCCAAACAACATAACCATGGCAGCTTGCCACCCGATCCACCCATAAAACTCAAATAAGGAGATACACACCGATCTAGATTGCTCCTTTTAATAAAATACCAAATATCGGTCACAAGCACACTAAGTGCATAATTCCATCCCTAGGGAGACATATAGCATCATAAGCTACAAAACTCGTGCACAACTGAGGTGCGATATACGATTTGAATCTCAAGCCATCCTGCTCACATAACATCATCTCTACGCGGAACCTCAACACACAGGAAATTCACCAAGCCATCTCACAACTCTCACGGCGCAATACATCATTACATGAAATAGCTGACGACAAAATAACACCCCGACTACTCTTCCATAAGGAGCGCTTTGTTGAAATGAACACATCTGGTTTGATATACAGCCTATATTCACATTTAAATCCATCCATTGACCTCGAGTCAATCCTGATTGTACCAAACTAGGCCAATAACCTTTCAAAGGTCCCTAATGACCCCCTTTTTCTCATAACGCACAAGAACAACCATCATAACCGGAGTAATCCTTTGCAGTCCACAACCCAATAAACTGAGTGCCCTCCAGGCATATATTCTCAAATTAACGATATCATCACAATCTTCATACTTGGTTTAAATCTTTAATTAATCAAGTGACTACATGCCACACTTATACAATCTTCATGTGGGACACGCTCCCACAACCTACCATAACAAATAACTGGTCCGTACATCCAAACCACCGGCCGCACTAACGCTGAAAAGCGATCAAGAATCCTTAACCAGGATGCAAATCCTCTTTCACAAAACGCCGATTTCAGGTGACGCCGAGGACAATACCAACTTACTTTAAACATCCAAACCCCTTTCTTGCTCATCCGAGCTCGTGACATCCTTGTCACCACCGAACTGCAACCTTGATCCTCACTCCAAATTTCGTACCACTCACTGCACCCATCATGCCAATATATGATAGAACACGGTTTTTGACATAACTCCGGAACCACTAATAGGTTAACACCTCATCATATAATAACTTTTTCACCTGACTCACTTCAAGAGAACCATAGTAACACACAGGTGAATTCTCATAACCGTAGAATATGCAAATCTCTAAGTAGTGGTCTAAGCCACCATAGCACTTCCGGAATCCGCCTCCAGGTAACAAGCCATAACAGTAGAATGCTTCTGAATAACATCAATTACAGCGGCTGACAAGCCTCACACGTACCATCACAAATCACGTGCATAACTTGATCACGCTGAAGGAACTGATCACTACCACCAATATGCCAATTCAACTATGGCTAACAAATCTATCTTCTTCCAATTTATTCTTGATTTCCATAGAAACAATAAAAACTCCATTTGATACTTACCACACTCTATCCACACTCATCCCGAGTGACCTTGAATCACGAGACCATGCTGTCTCAAATCCCACGAACCATTTCATACCTCCTAAATGCTACACTGCAAGCCAACACATCATAGAACATTCTGGGCCTCTTCTCATAAGCTGCTACAAAATCTTGACTCTCAACCGTACCTATAGGCTCGAAACCATTGTTGAGAGCCACCCGCTCTGGCTTGGCCTCAAATATAATCAACTCCATAAATCTTCTAGCACATGAATACCCTCTCGACGAAGAGCCTAGCAGAATCACTTCCCTTGGAACCCGCATCTATACAAAGCACAATTCCTAAATCCTTTCCAAATCTGAACATGAGCCAACAAGGCCAACCATATCACACCTTTAACAATCCTTTTGCTCAAATTACCACTTATTCTCTTTTCCCGTGGCTGAAATAACCCATTAACATGCTAATAACCGGAAACCTCGCAAGTAGTTAACCATGCAACCCAATCATAGGCGGTGGGCTCTCCCACTTAGCTCGAAGCCACTATTACACAACTCTAGAATTCACCAGGATTCTTAATCTCTTATTGACATAACCTTGCATTATCAACCGCCAAAATTCTCAGAATCTTCCTGTAAAATCCCTTTTATACTCTGAATCATCAACCACATTCACACGACCGATCTCTTTGCTGTACAACCAACAGAATTCTCCGCAGAAACCTCGCCAATCACGCGACTGCTAACCTGCTCACAGGGAATAACCCACCTGTGGAAATCACTTCCTGACATCTTCTAACGCTGCTGCACGGGGGTACAATCACTACGACATCAATAACCCATCCTGAATCCGAGCTCACTCTCTAGCTGCACAAGTCCATTCACCCCTCGTGGATATCAATTAAACGTGCGGCAACATCCTTCCAATTCAAAGTTATGTTGCATCCTTCTTCATTTCAAGCAGCTCCTTCCCATTATATCAAATCTTCTGCTGCATAATGGCCCATGCTTCAAATTAACTCCGTAGGCCCCAATCAATAATTACTAAAATTCCCAAGTCATTCCAAAATCTCCTTGAGGTGCATAGTCATCCTACCACAATGCCCATATGCAACTCTGCCACTCTCCCACTTTGGCAGAACTCATCCCTTTAATCGACTACTCGACCTTTGCTTCTTATACTTGGTCTTCTAGAAACTTTAGCCACCGCCTGACACTTCTCACATGTCTTTCCTCATCCTTTGCTGCTCAATTGTTGCCTTAAATAAAATCTATCTTCGCAGCACTTGAACCCTCAAATCACTGCTAACCTTAAACTTTTCCGAAAAAAATCTTTCTCGAGCTGTCAACATTAGAAACACCAATTCAATCCTGAACCACCGTACCTCGCGATCTCTAACTGTCGTTTCTCCCATATTATTTCATAATATCTTACCCCCAAGGAGAATTGAAGAAGACCATAACACCAGCGAATTTAACACATACCATTGAGGATGACGACACTATATCACAGATGAACATTCGACCACGCTCGAAAATACCAAGTCTCGTTACCCATCAACCCAAACCGGAACACCTTCAGCCCGATTGCCTTTCCCCTACCGGGAATAAAATATCGAATCTCTAGATCATGCACTGAGTAAACCTCCCTTCAAGTCATTCACTGCTCTGACACGTAGGCAAACATCCTACTATCACATCAATACTGCAGAACAATCATTCATAAGCATCATGGCAACTTGTGCCTAGCCTCATAGCTCTCAAAAGTACCGCTACTGGGCTGAAACAATAGAATACCCTTCCACAAGGCGATGATAATAGTCCAATCAACTATACAGGGAAAAACATCCCGCACCACATCTGAAGTACCATTACAATTCTTCAATTATCGATTTATAACAAGAGTTTTGCATCGCATAAGATGAAGTAGGAAATAAATAAAGGCATAAGCCTCAAAGGAATCAAATCGCACGATGAGGAATCAAGAAAGGAAGTACTCCTAACAGCCCTGTAGCCTCCCGAAGATAAGCACAGACGTCTCCGTATCTATCCGCGAGACTCTACTAGACTCGCTCATGACTCGTGAGACCTAAGGAAACTTAGTGCTCTGATACCATGTTGTCACGACCCAAAATCCACTAAGAATCGTGACGGCGCCGGACACCGCTGTCAGGCAAGCCAACCAAAATACTTAATTAAATTCCAATTTTAGTATTTGTTTAAAATCTTTTCTTTATACATTAAATAAAGAATAATGAAATTTACAGAAATAACCATGAAGTCTTTAACAAACTTAATATTGAATAATCCAAAAATCCTCTCAGAACCCGGTGTCACAAGTGCATGAGCAATTTCTAGGAAATAATGTAATACCACAACCGTCCGGAATACAATAATGGACAGAAAATAAATACAGAAAACTGAAAGAGGCTCTGCTGGCTGCGGGTCGCCTTAAGAAGTGCAGCTCACCTAAGTCTCTGTGTCAACCATGTTGTCACGCCCAGTAGGCCACTAGAGACGCATGTGCTTGTGCAACAAAAATGCACAGAAGTATAGTATGAGTACGAAAACAACGTGTACCTAATGAGTACCCCGTTTAATCTCGAAGAAGTAGAGACGAGATGGTCGACTTCGACACTTACTAATGGTCCAAATAATGATATATTATTAATGCGAATAATCATGGATTTATTAAGAATGACAGAAATTTCAAGTAAGTCACGAACAGGTGAAAGTTCCTTTTTATATTAAAAGTCTTCGGATTCAAAATCCATTAGTTTTCAAATATCTCAAGTCGGAGAGAGCAAATATCAATATCAATAAGTCTCAAGGCAAGCACTACAAGCATGCGCAAATCCTGCCAAGGTCGTACGGCCCGATCCAACAGAAATGTAAAATGTGCACTGCCGAGGGTCGAACGGAGCGAACCATAGATGCATCTATTACCACGCTCGCGCATCATACCTGCGACGCGGTCAACATAAATAAACAAATACACTGCTCGTGAATCCTACATGCGACGCAGGTACATATAGAAATACATGCTCAAACAACCAATTAAGAATTTATCGGGGAACATTTATCCAAATAAAAGCCAATTCTCTTTTAACAATTTAAGAAAATGAAATTTAGTCATTTTAGAAATTCATTTACTAATTCGATGTGATTAAGCAATTCAAGATGTCAACAAGTTTACAAATAATCCAAGTATAACATGCTTTTGGGTCCTAGACTACCCGGACAATAGCATAATAGCAGCTATGCACGGACTTTCGTCACCTCGTGCATACATAGCCCCTACAAATAGGAGCATATAACCAATTAACTCACCTATGGGGACAATTCCCACTTACAAGGTTAGAAGGGAGACTCACCTCGCTCCGAATATCCATAACCGGCATTCCACGCCCTTCCGAAGATACGAATCGATGCACAATGCTCCAAAACTAGCCAATAATTAAGCAAATCCATTAATATGTGTTCAATTACTCATTATAATCCAATTCGAGGCAATTCCTAACCACAATCGAAAAGTTGACAAAATTGCCTTCGGGCCCACGTGCCCGGATTCCTAAATTTTTCGAAGATAAAATTTACCCATAATCTCACGAACCCAAATATATGATTTGCTCTCAATTTCATACCCGAAATCGTGGACAAAATTCAAGAATATCAAATTTCTAGGTCTTTCTCAAAAACCCTAAATTTCTACCAATTTTCATGCTCAAATCCGTACATAATCAATGTATTTAACTCAAGATAGGTGGGAATAGCTTACCTTATCATTGATGATGAAAATCCTCTCTTGAAACCCTCCAAGAATCGCCCAAGCCAAGAAAATATGAGAGGAAATGGCCAAAATCCCGATTTTAAAACATCCACTACCTCCATCACTTTCCGCACCTGCGGTCTCTTGACCGCTTCTGCGGTCCCGCAGGTGCGAGCCACTCTACCGCTTCTGCGGTTTCCTCCAGGCTCCCCTTTTTCTGCTTCTGCGCCTCGTCTACCGCAGGTGCGGTCCCACTTCTGCGGTACCCTGACCGTATCTACGGTCTCTTCGCTCCTGACCCAAAACCGCATTTGCGCCCTCCTAGCTGCTTCTACGGCACCGCACATGCGGCCAAACCCTAGCAGGTGCGGTTACACCAGATACCAGCAACTTCAGCCTTTCCAAAATTCCATTTTCGATCCATTAACTACCCGGAATCCACCCGAGGCCCTAGGGACCCCAACCAATCACACCAACCAGTCCCAAAACACATTACGGACTCGCTCGAGGCCTCAAATCATATCAAACAATGCTAAAATCTCGAATCGACCTCCAATCCAAGCTTTATGAACTTTAGAATTTCAAACTACTACTTTCGGTGTTTAAATCTATCAAATCACGTCTAATTGACCCGAAATTTTGCACACAAGTCATATTTGACATTACGGACCTACTCCAACTTCCGGAATCAGATTCTGACCCCGATATCAAAAAGTCCACTTCCGGTCTAACTTCTCAAAAACCTTCAATTTTCTATCTTTCGCCAAATGACTTCAAAATGACCTACGAACCTCCGAATTCACTTCTGATCGCGCTCCCAACTCCAGAATCATCATACGGAGCTACTCCCAGACTCGGAATCCCAAACGGACATCGATAACACTGAAATGCACTTCAAGCCAAACTTATGAAATTTCTTCCAAAATGCTAACCTCCACAATAGGCGCCAAAATGCTCCTGGGGTCATCCAAAACCCGATCCGGGCATATGCCCAAGTCCGAAATCATCATACGAACTTGTTGGAACATTTAGATCAAGATTCCGAGGTCGTTTACTCTTAAATCCAATCCTAGTTAATTCTTCCAACTTAATGCTTCCGAAATGAGAATTCTCTTTCCAAATCAACTCTGAACTTCCCGAAATTCAATTTCGATCATGCGTACAAGTCATAATACGTAAAATGAAGCTGCTCGTGGCCTCAGACTATTGAACGACACGCTAGAGCTCAAAACGACCGGTCGGGTCATTACAGCTTGGTCCAGCTTTCCTTCTTCACCAACGTGATGCTCTAGTCACGAACGCGTAGGTATAAGACCTCTCAGCTTCGTGAACGCAGGAGAAATTTAGCGAACGCGAAGCATTAAATCTCCCCTAGCCCCAGTTCCTCTTTGCGAATGCGAGACCCCATTCATGAACGCGAAGAAGGAAACCAGAACTGGGCTGCTGCAATTTTCTGCAAATTCTCTAAGTTCCAAAATGACCCGTTGAGCATCTGAAACACACCCGAGGCCCCCGGGACCTCAACCAAACATGACAACCAATCCTAAAACATCATTCAAACTTGTTCCAACCTTCGAAATGCTCAAAACAACATCAAAACACCTATTTTTCATTGGATTTAAGCCTAAGAATTCCAAAAACTCTAAAAATACGCTTTCGATCAAAAAGTCTATCAAACCTCGTCTGAATGACCTGAAATTTTGAACACACGTCACATTAAATACTATGGAGCTACTCCAACTTCTGGAATTCCATTCCGACCCTCATATCAAAATCTCACTATCGAACTGGAAACTTCAAAAATTCAACTTTCGGCATTTCAAGCCTAAATTAGCTACGGACCTCCAAAACACAATCTGAACACTCCCCTAAGCCCAAAATCACCCAATGGAGCTACCGGAACCATCAAATTTCAATTCTGAGGCCGTCTTCACACTGTTCCGACTACGGTCAACTCTCCAACACTTAAGCTCTCATTTAGGGACTAAGTGTCCCAAAACTCTCCGAAACTTAAAACCAAACATCCCGAAAAATCAAAATAGCAGAAATAAACTTGTGGAAAGTAGTTAATAGGGGATTGGGGCATTAATTCTTAGGATGACCGTCCGGGTCGTCACAAGTTGACTATGTTTCCAAATGGGTTGAAACTGTGGCTCTTCCAACAAATGATGCCAAGGGAGTGATAAGATTTCTAAGGAAAAATATTTTCACATGGTTTGGCACTCCGAGAGCTATAATCAGTGATGGTGTAACTCATTTCTGTCGCAAGGATGTTAGAAAAGTATGGAGTTCTCCATAAGGTTGCCACACCTTACCACCCAGAAATGAGCGGGCAAGTGGAAGAGTCCAATAGGGAAATCAAAAGTGTCCTGACCAAGATAGTGATTGCGACTCAGATAGATTAGGAAAGGAAGTTGAATGATGTGTTATGGACTTACCAAACATCATTTAAAACTCAAATTGGTATGTCTCCATACAAGTTGGTGGTTGGAAAAGCATACCACCTTCTGGTGGTTGGAAAAGCACTGTGATAGTTGAATTTGGACATGAAAATCGCGAGCACAACTAGAGTTACAGAGTTCCATGAACTCGAGGAGTTTTGATTTCAGGCATTCGATAATACAAGATTGTACAAGGAAAGGATGAAGATGATTCATGATAATCACATTCTATATAGGAACTTCAAACCCGGAGATCTAGTGTTGTTATATAACTCGAGATTGAGATTATTTTCGGGTAAGATGAAATCTAGATGGTCGGGACCATTAGAGTTGTGCATGTTTTCCCACGTGGAACGGTAGAAATTGAGTCCGAAGATGGGATGAAAAGGTTTAAAGATGGGCAAAGGTTGAAACACTACCTTGGAATAATCGAAGTAAAAGGGGAGAAAGATGTGATTTACTTGGAAGAGCCCCAATATGTGAGCAAAGTGTAATCCTGAAAGCATGCGTTGTGCCACGATGTTAAATCAGATGCTTCCTGGGAGAAAACCCATGGTCGTGTTGTATATGTCATGTCATGACGTTAACTAAAGCACTTATTTGGAGGAAACCCAATTTGTAGCATATATTTTGTTTAATTTTAGTTTTTGTTCGATATTGAGGCGGGTTAACAAGTGATTTTTGTATGGATATGCCGTGTTTTTATAGGTAGTGGAGCTACGAGGAAGGAGGATGTGCTCGGGTGTCCTAAACAAGATAAAAGGTTGCAAAATGCATAAGAAAACATCGAGCCATCGCGAGGCGAAGTCCAAATGGTAAGCTTTGCACACCCCGCGCTAAATTTTCAGCACCTCACACAATGCCTAGCAATGTCCAACACATGACTATCAATGCGCCTGAAGACACCTTGCCTCATTCCTTTAGTGCCCCTCATACGGTGATGCAGTGTTCAGCATACCTGCCAGCACACTGCATGACTTCCTTGCCACGTCTCACTACGTCTCGCAGAGTCCAGCTGCTACTTCTCACGTTGCCTTGTGCCTAGCATCCAGGTACGTCCTTCTTATTTTATTATTTGGACCTTCACCTAAAACCCTACACCCTTCTTAATTAATCACCCAACCCCTTTGCATGACCTCAGCCCCAAAACAAAACAAAACAAAGTAAAATCCAAGTTCCCCCAGCCCCACTGTCACGTTCCCAAATAGAGAAAAATCCAAGTTTCTCAAGTTGCCATCCCACCCCACTGCCTCGTCTCGCTCTCAAGCAACATGTATGACTTTCTCTTTATCACTCCTCAATTCTCTCTTTTTCTATGGAGATCTAGTGTTGGGTAATATGCTCTACGAGGTATGATAATGGTGCAATTGTGCTAAAAACATTTCCAACCCTAAATACCCCTTATGATATCTTATGATTGTTGTAACGAGTGTTTCACACTCGATTCCCAAGACAACTTGGAAGGGTGGAGCAATCCTTCACCCACAAAGAAACTCACATACAAATAATGCATACAAGGTGTTCGATAAATTTCCTCACTGGCAATTTTAGTCCTAATTGGAGTCCGAGTCTCCGAGATTGGTTGTTCTGTGTTATAAGAGCATAATTGATATGAAAACCTAAGTGTGGGGGTGACTCAACGGAGTCGGGGTGGAATGATAAAGTGTGTTTGCAATGACATACGAGCTATGTGTAGTGCCGAAATTTAGATGCTAATATGCTACTTGATGAAGGCGAAGTCTGAGTTGCCTATGGTTTAAAGTAATTAGCATATCTTAGAGCTTTAAGTGTGGGGTCACTCCGACCTTATTTTTGTAATATTTGTTGTTTCCTTGCATTGACAATTGGCATGGTTGACAGGTACGTGCAACATGGTTCATCCAGCTGCTAGTTCTACGGTACTGGCTAAGGCCAAGGCACCACCAAAGGCAAAGTCTACCTCGTCAGGTCCACAGCCAAAGAAAAGTTACAGAGTGAAGGTTAAGTCTGGTAGTCATAGTGGTAAAGGAAAACAAGTGGCTTTTGCTTCTACCGGGGCACAATCGCAAGAGAGAAAGACTCTTGAGTATGGAATCAAGAGTGTGCCCCCATCTGGAAGGGCATGGTACAGGATGTGTCGCTCAAACTCATATATCCCTGATTTTGCTGTTGATAAGCACAAATTGAAATCCCGCTACTCTCAGATTTGGGAAAGAATACATGAACTAGAACTGGGTTTTATATTTAAAAATAGGGGAGAGGTAAACTTTAGCCTATTGTGCGAGTTTTACACCGCGCGGAACCTGGAGGATGAGGAGCAATTGGTGCTTATTCGTGGGAGGCTTATTGATATTTCAGCCTGCTCATTGTGTAGATTTTTGGATGCCCCTAATGTCCCATGTAATCTGTTGTGTGACTTTATTGACCGGCCATCTTAAACAAATATTAGGCACATACTGTGTGGTGTTAATTCGAATGCGGTGTGGACACAAGACAAGAGATACAACATCCATACTTCATTGCCTATAGTGAAGTTTACGAAAATTGCTAAAGTGTGGTTGCGCTTAGTAAACACAAGACTACTTCTGTTTGTTCATGATTCTGTTGTTTTCCACGAGAGAGTATGTCTAGTGTATTTCTTGATGAAAGGGTTGTCGGTTGAATGTGGGCCAGTTGATACGTAGCCAGATGGCACAATCTAGAAAGGGCACACTTTCTAAGATATTCTTTGTGAATTTGTTTATGCAATATTTGCGTAGAGAGCAAATGGATGAGGAGCCTAAGTTTGACATATTTATTCCAGACACATCTTGAGTTACCGACATTGCAGTTATCCGTGGGCCAGATGAGGAAGATGGTACGACATTAACTACAACGAAGCTTCAAGCTTGCGATGAGAGCGTCCTGGCTCATTTGTATAGGATGATGGATTTGCAGTTGAGGATTGGGGATAGGCTTGCTACTTTAGAGGAGAGGACTTAGTTAACGGAGCAGTTCCCGCTCACCATACATGCACATTGACTGGTTGTTATAGCGTTGGGCCAGGGGGTGCCACCAGAGGAAGATATCAACAATCTAGAGCATTCGGTGTAGGGCGACGAGGAGCAGGTTGCTCCAGCGGTGGAAGCCACTAGTGAGGATCTGGGTGAGACGTTGATGATTGGGATGAGGCTGACCGAGCCTTCTTCGATGAGGGCCATCGTCTCGAGGATTGATCAGAAAGTTCTTATTCACTCTTTCCACTTTAGTTATGCATTGGGGACACTGCATATTTTAAATGTGGGGTGGGTAATTCTCATTATGCATAGTAGTAATAGATTAGTAACCATATTAGCTTCTTATATTTTTAATTTCTAGTTTCTTATATTTTTAATTTCTAGCTTCTTATTTTCTTTATTATTAGCTTCTTGTTTTATTATTTTAGGATACTCTAGAATATTATTGAGTAGTGTAGTACTTTTATTTTTATTTTCGAAAAAAATGGACACGATGAATCTTCTAGATAGTTTTCTTGAGGGATTTAAGTCTAAACAAAAATACAAAAAAAATTAGAAAATAGAAAAAATACAAAAATTTGTCTTTTATTTTTCTTAGGTAGTAATAATCCCCCGTGATTTTTTTTGTATCTCGGTTCTTTTTCATGAGATGTAACTTGAACCGGGTAGTAGATTTTTTTATTTTTTACTTTTAGAGTAGTATATAGGAAATAAAGGAGAAGAATGGATGTGATTTGTACATGTTGACTTGTTTGATAGTTGCATACTTAGGTTCTGGCATGTGTTTCACCTTCCCTTGATTTTAAATATATGATGATGCCTTGGTAAAAATGAATAGCATGTGTTATGACTCTTATGTCTCGTTTGCTTAACTTGTATTCACTTTGTGCTTTATGCTTAATATATCTCTTGACTTTGTGAATACTTGTTATATTGAGAGTCCAAATGAAACCGTCCTTAGGGAGTCATGTGCCATGTGTGAAGTGAGTTATTTGCATAGTCCATGTTATTGCATTTGAGTCTAGAATATGGTTGTCCAACGGGACGGGCCGTCCCGCGTCCCGTCCAGGTCCCGTCCGACTTCAATTTAAACGGGATGGGCCAATGTTAAATAGGACACGAGATGGGACGGGACGGCCATTTCTTCCAGTTTGTCCCGTTTGTCCCGTCCCGCCTGTCCCCTCTGGATTATTTCGTTTTTTGAAAACTAGTCGTTGGGAAATGATTTGAATTGCAAAAATAGTTGTTGCCAACGTTAATAAATGGCCAAAAATAACCCCCCCCCCCCTCCAAACACCCCCAATCCCTCTCCCCTCCAAACTTTTAATATAACCCCTAAGTTTATTAAATTACACTTTGGCCCTATTTTTACTATAAATACCCCCCATCCTTCTTTATTTTTTTCCCATAAAAAATCAATCTTCTCTCTCAAATCTCTTACATTTTAATATTTTATCTATATTATTCTCTCAATTTTGTTACTATCAACTATCAAGTATCAACTATCAAGTGATTACTTTCAAGTTTCAAGTATTTGGGCAAAAGTTTGGAGCAACTTTCAAGCTTCAAATTAATTTGTCAAGTATTTGGAGCAATATTTTGGGCAATTTCTTCAAGTTTCAATAGTTAATCACGGTGCACTCGTTCCATCTCCTAATTTTAATATATAATTTTTGCGTATCATTTTAGTGCTTAATTTTGGTGTTTACTTTACGTGTTCTATTTTCGTATTTCATTTGTTTGTTTAATTTTTGTATTAGCTTTTTTATTTTAATTTCGTATTTCAATTATGGCACCTAAAAATGTATTTTAGCATGTTTAAAAAAGTAATAAAAAAATAGTAAAGGCGAAAGTAGTAGTAATCCTAATCCTAGTCCTAATCCTAATCCTTCTTCTAGAATTAGAAAACATATAGATGAAATGACTCATGTTGATGAAATTTCATTCTCTCAACCCTCGTCCCCCCGCATTTTGTGATATTAATATCGGAGAACAGCTAGATCATGAAACTTTACAAAGACAATTTGGCAATGATATTTTTTTTGAGGATGAAAACAATGATGATGAAGAAAATGAGGAAAAAGAATTAGATGAAACACACACTAGTTCCGCAACATAAGCTCCAACTCAGAGTCAATCTCAGTCTGGAGCTTTACCCCATGTACCCCCTGTAAGGGGTAAGCCTAAGGCTGAACATCCTAAAACATCACTTATATGAAAACATTTTAAACATGATAAAGTCAATCATTGTGCTATATGTGAAAAATGTAAGCAAGTGTTTGCACACACAAAAAGTGGTGGGACGGGGGGTTTAACTAGAAACTTACAAAAGGATCACAAATCTTTATGGATACAAGCTAACATAGAAGCCGGAAAAATTATAAATCCTACCACCGGTACTGGCACTCCTAGTGGATCTAGTTCTAATCAAATTCAACAACAGCTTCTGGTCATGTTTTACGCCACTATAACAAAGATAGAGATCGTGAGAACTTAGCAAAAATGGTGGCTGTCTGTGGCTTACCTTTTACTTTTCCTTCTCACCCTGCTTTTGTGCATTATATACAAGAAACTTATAACCCTGTTTTTCAAGGTTTTCCTAAGACCATGGTTAGAAATGATGTTTTTAAATTTCAAACCGAATATCTTCAGTATATTCGTTGTGTATTTTTTCACTTAGATTGTAAAGTGTCTATCACATCTAATATAGGTGGTAGTCCTAATGGTTGTGATTATTTAACTGTTACATGTCATTGGGTTGATCATCACTGAAACATGCAAAAACGTATTATTGGTTATAAATTTGTTGATTCAAAACACACTGGAGCATATATTGCAACTATTGTTCTACAAATACTTAATTTTTATGGACTCATTGATAAAGTTTTAACTATCACCTTAGATAATGCTTCTGCTAACACAACCACAACAAATAGCTTAAAATCTAGACTTTGTCCAATTAATCTAGCAATTTTTCATGTTAGATGTGCATGCCATATTTTTAACTTGGTTGAAAAAGATGGTCTTAATTTATTTTCTGATGCTTGTAGTAAAATACAACATGCTTGTGCCTATATTTTCGTGCTAATAAAGCGAGCAAAATTCGTGAATTTGCTCAACAATGTGCTAGTGCTAACCTTTCATTCAGAAAAGTTCCAAAAGATGTTTGTATTAAGTGAAATTCTACTTATGAAATGCTTAAAGTTGCTTATGATTATCGGGTGCCTATCCAAAAGGTATTTAATAAGCATAATGGTATCCCCGCTGATCAAATTGTTGATTTTGATTGGGATGAGATCAAAGAGCTTACTAAATTTTTAGAAAATTTTTATTATGATACAAACTAATTTTCTGGTATATATTATCCCACTATTACAGAAATATTATGGTATATTTTTGGAATTTCTATTGTATTTGGTAAATATAAAACAAATCCAACTTATGCACCGGCCATTAGTGAAATGATTTCAAAATTTAAAAAATATTTTTTCCCTATTCCCGAAGTTTATTTAATTTCTACTTTACTTAACCCATCTTTAAAACTAAGAGGTGCAAAGGGACTTGTTCGTAAAATTTATGAGAATTTAGCAATTCAAAAAAATGAACAACCTCTCTCAAAGATTGCCAAGCTAGCATATATTCTTATGCTAGATCAATATTTGATAAATATACATCTATGGAAACAACAAGTTGTGAAACTGCTCCTTCTACTTCTAAGTCTAGAGCAGAAGTTTTATGGGAAGATATGGATGATATAACAGGTTTTGATTCCTCTATTGATGATGAACTTGATTGTTATCTTAATCAAAGATTGGAAATTATTAAAGACGAAGAAGGCAACAGACAACTTTTATCATGGTGGAGGGAGTGTGGCAAGACTTTTCCAACACTTTCATTAATTGTCCGAGATATCCTAGCTATTCAAGCATTATTAGTAGCATCGGAGAGTGCTTTAGCGCGGCAAGATTTCAAATTGGAGATCATAGACATGCATTAAAGGAGGACAGTCTAGGGATTTCCGTATTATTCAGAGATTGGATTAATTCAGAAAGAAGAAATCTTGGTTTTGAAAAATTAACTACTAGGGAAGAAGAAGAATACAATGAGATACTTAGCACTGGGAGCGATAACAGCATGGAGCTCATAGAACATCAATCAACATTGTGAATCCCAGCATAATGTCTGAGAGATATTATTGATAAGTTACAAAGAAGCTAAATAGGAGCTTACAAATATTAATATGATAATTTGTAATTGGCTACTAAGAGGCCTAGTTCAAACAGAATTCCTTCCTAGAAGGTGGCTGCGTAGATTAGGTGCTCTTCAAAAGAATTATATTTGTATTTGAGATTTGAAAGTTCTATTAATAAAATAAAAGGCTCTAAGCGTTGATTTTTTTTATGAATTGTCTTAGTTACTTAATACTTTGAAATTATATTAAATAAATTATAACTCTATTATAAATTTATAATTACTAGAATATTTCATTACAAGTCTTTTATTTTAATATTTTATAATTCTTTACTTAGTTTTCTAATATCCTTTTTAACATTTAAGTTTATTAAATAAGTCAAAAATCTAGCCGTTGCAAACTTTAAAAACATAGTAATTTTCAAAAACCTAGACGTTTTTAAAAAAAACTACACTTAAGGCCCATGAACTCGTCTCGTCCCCTTCCGTCCCGTCCCATCCCGTTTGTTAGCGGTACGGGATGGGCCGACCATTTCGTCCCGTTTGTCCCATCCCGTTTTGTCTCGTCCCGCTTAAATGTCATCCCGTCCCGTTAGACAGCCATAGTCTAGAACTTGCTTGGAATGTGAATTGAATCAAAATCCTAGGTGTTACTCGGTTTGAAAAGTGATGTTAAGCTTTCTTTGATCTTTTTGAGTTTTGTTGTCTATCACAAATACAATCATCCCTAGTTTTCCTTTTAAGCCTATAAGCCTTTATTTTGGCACCCGCATTACAAGCCTATCCCCGTTTATTCTTAATTGAATCATTTCGATACTTAGACCTCTTAAAGTAATTGAATTGTAAAGAGAGTGCTAGAAAGATGTAATGGGGAAACTTGGGGTAGCTTTTGAGTGGAACCAATAGAAGAAAAAAATGTGCACTTGTGCTTTAAATAAAAATTCACTAGCGGCAAGGCAAACATACAAAAAAATAAAATGAATAAATAAAGGTTTTTTATTTTTGCTAGTAGATGTGATCTGAAGCAATGTGTAAAGAAGAAGGAAAATATTTTGGAGTGAGCTATCTTATGATGATTGGAGGAATTTTGCGCTTAAAGTTGAATACGTGATGTGTTAAAGTGATTAGGAGGGTTAGCCACTATATCTTAAATATATCCTACCTGTCCCTTAACCCATATTACAATCATAACAAAGTCCTAGTTGATTTCGGACCGAGTGAGCCTACACTAGTAGAGGTTTACATAATGGGAAAGCCTATGGTACCTTTTGCGTGCATGTGACTTCTTTGAAAGTGTGAGTGATTTTTCTTCATATGTGTGAATCCTTAAATTATATTCGATCATGTGATTTGGATGTGTGGACTGATTATTTTTTCGTTTTAGTGTGAGGGCACATGGTTGCAGAAAGGATAGGTAACATTATTAGACCTCCCTGTTAGATTAAGTATTCGAACCTCAGGTGTATTGTGACATTGAGTTAGTTTCGAGGCTAGGATTGTTATAATCATGTTGTTCATGTGTTGGATGTTTTAAATTGTGCATAAGTATGGGAAGTGTATTGTGACCGCATTTGCTAGAGCTTAGTTGTTACTATTAACCATGGTCATAGGTGTAGTGTATTGTGAATGCGTGGCTGGTGGGGTCCTTGAAGAGAAAGTGTTGGGTGGTTGATTCGAGGGCGAGCAACATTTAAGTGTGTGGTATTGATGTCGTGTTATAATTCCATATATATTGACATTATTTACCTACTTGCTTGTTGTTTGGATGCTAATTTGTGCGACAATTGAGTTTAATAGAGCTTCTTTCACATGTAGGAATGTTTGAATATGAATAAAAAGTTGCACAAAATGGTACCTCAGAGCTACAAAATGGAGCAATAAAAGAAGACGTGCAACAAAATAAAAAGTCATTGCCATAGATAGTGTAAGGCCTTGTCCAAGGCACTATCATTGGCACCCCAGACAGTGCTTCGCGCAGAAACATTGGCGCCCCAAATAGTGCCCTGCGCAGAAATGTTGGTGCCTCTAACAGTGCCTCGCGCCGACGATGCTATCCGAGCCAATTTTATTTCCTTACTAGTTTAGACTTCGGCCCCAATCCTATAAATACATCTTAAAGTTAGTTTTTAAAGGGTAAGACATCATTAGAGAGGCAAGAGGCTACAGAACGCTTTGGAAGTACTAATCACTCGAATTTTTCTCTCCACTTTCCTTTAATTTGTAGTTTAATGCTTTGAGATATTACTATATTATTTACACAGTTATGAGTAGCTAAACCCGTCATCTAGGGTTGATGGAACCAGTTGGTGGATGAAGTCTTGGTTGATGGAACTAGTTGTTGGATGAAATCTTGATTGCATTTTGATATAATTGAGCCATTTCTACTCTTTAATTATTCAACTTTGTGTTTCTTTTGGTTAATTGAAGGGCCCTTGATTAATCGTGTCTAGCTATCTTGTGTTGCTTGAGAAAGAATGCTTGATTAGATTGTCATTGAACAATGCTACTTTCGAGTAAGTTAAGAAATTAATTACTTGAATTCAAAAGCAGGATTAGAGATAACAAAGCTTTTGCACGATATTTATGAGTTATACGAATTGTCAACTAAAGTAGTTCTAGAGAATATTTCTAGTAAATTATCATAATTGTTTGAGAGATAATTGAGGTAAACAAGAACTCATTATATTTAGAGAGTGTTGCGACGAGATTATTGCTAACGTATTAGGAATTAATCTGACAAATGGGGAAATCATAAACCCTAGATATTTTTATCCTCGATTCAACCTCATTCTGCTAATTGATAGTTTTTATTATCATTATTTCTTAGTTAAGTAATTTCTATTAATTCACAAATCAATTGTTGAACTCTGAAAGTTGTCTGAGTTTATCATTATTGATACTGAAAAGTTGTAGGAAATAGGTTAGTTCCCTGTGGGATTTGACTTCGTACTCTTGAACCGAATTATTTTTTCAGCGACCGCTTATTCCTTTTTATAAGGCATAGTTGGGCATGATCATCCAACCAAAGGCCCAATGGCCTAATCCTATTCTCTTTGATTTGCAATCCTATTCGGAATTAGATTTGATTTTTATTCATATTTAGAGTTGATTTTGTCTTTAAGAGAAAGCTCCACTCATTATCTATAAGTAGTACAATTTTGGAGAATTGTTCTATGTTTATTGATACAAGTCTTTGAAATACTTTAGTACATAAGAGTGATTTTTGAGAGAGCTTTCATCAAGAGAGAAGAGAGAAGAAAAAGTGTATGTTTTGCTGCAGATTTCTGTTCCGACCAGCCAATTTCAACTCACGTTTTCCGATTCGTTAACCATTGGATTGGGCTAAAATTTGGCTTGAGTGTTTGTAACATCTTGATATTTGATTAGAATGGTGAAGATTAGATTTGGATACTCATAGCATCTGATTTTTAGCCTTGAAAAACAACACCATTTTTGTGATTACTCCTCCCTTTTCAATTGATATGTTGTTGCTATTGTTGCTCCGTGCTTGGCACTTGTTGTGTAGCCAATTTGAAGAACTTTTGTAACCCTCTTATTGTGATCCTGTGGTTTTTTACCTTCGATTTGAAGGGTTTTCCACGTTAAAATTTGGTGTTCTTTATTTTCGAGTTTGCCTTGTCCTCGACATAACAATGGTATCAAAGCCTTGGTAATTTATCTGGGGTTTTTATGGAATAGAGGCGAACATGATTAAGATGGTATGTTTAAATGGGAACAATTATAATGTTTGGAGAAGCAAGATGAAATACTTATTTTTCGTGAAGAAGATGCATCTACCCGTTTTTGCAACTCATAAACCCGAGAGTATATCAAATGAAGATTGGAATTTCGAGCATCAGGAAGTATGTGGATATATACGACAGTAGGTGAAGATACTATTTACAACCATATTATGAATGAGACACATGCGAGATCATTGTGGGAAAATCTAAAGACTCTTTATGCTTCCTGCTAAAACAATTGATGACCTTTAAATACAAGGAGGGCAACCCTATCTTTGATCACATAAATGATTTTCAGGGTGTCCTTCATCAGTTGTCTAGAATGGAATTTAATTTTGATGATGGGATACAAGGACTTTGGCTTGATAATTCTCTACTAGATTTTTGGGAAAATCCTCATGTTTCTTTGACAAATTCAGCTCATGGTGGTAAGGTGACCATGGAATATGCCAAGAGTGGTGTGTTGAACAAGGAAGTAAGGATAAAGTATCAGGGTTCTTCCTCACAGGCAGATGTTTTGGTTACAGAAGAGGTTCAAGGAGCAAAGGTAAAATCAGAAGTAATTCAAGGTCCAAATACCATAATATTATGTGCAACCATTGTGGCAAGAAAGGTCATATCAAAAGATCCTGACACAAGTTGAAGCAAGACATTAGAGAAAGAAAGAAAGTTGAATGAGAACAATGTTGCTACTTTTGTTCGAGATGACCCTTTTGCTTATGATGAAAACGTCATCAATTTGGTATCCCATGAGACTAGCTGGATAATATATTCTGGATCTACCTGCCATATCACACCAAGAAAAGACTTTTTCTCATCTTATATCCATGTTGATTATGGAGTGTTAAAGATGTGCAATGTTAGTGAAGTTAAGGTGTTTGGTGTAGGCAAGGTTTGTTTGAAAACTAATAGTGGCTCAACGTTAGTTCTTTAGAATGTCAAACATGCTCTGGACTTTCCTTTCAATTTGATCTCTACAGGAAGACTAGATGATGAAGGTTACCATAATGCCCTCTTTAATGGCAAATGGAAGCCCACCAAGGGCTCGTTAGTAGTGACTCAAAGAGTTAAGTGTTCTCATTTATATGTGACACAGGGCTCTATTCTTAATGACTCCATAAATCTGGTGGAAAGTGACATCTTACTAGAATTGTGGCATACAAAACTGAGTCATATGAGCGGGAGAGGATTACGTGTTTGGCTAAAAATGTTTGCTTTCTGGAGTTAAACAAGCAAAGCTGAAAAAGTGTATCCATTGTTTAGTTGGCAAACAGAAAAGGGTTTCCTTTCATAGCCATCATCCTTCAAGAAAACCCGAATTATTAGAGCTAGTACAATCTGATTTGTGTGGTCCTTTTAAAGTAAATTCAAAAGGTGGTGCACTTCACTTTGTAACCTTCATTGATGGTCATTATTGTAAGATATTGGTGTATCCTTTGAAATCTAAAGATCAAGCACTTGGCGTGTTTAAGGAATTTCAGGCCTTAGCTGAAAGATAGAAGGGGAAGAAATTAAAATGTATTCGCACTAACAATAGTAGTGAATATTATGGTCTCTTTGATAACTATTGCAAGGAACAAGGAATTCGTCATCGAAAAACTCTGCCCAAGATGCCTCAATTGAATGGTATGGCAAAGAGGATGAATAGAACTCTAATTGAGAGAGTTAGATGCTTGCTTTCAGAGGCTAAACTTCCAAATACATTTTGGGCGGAAGCACTTAATACTTATGTTGTCAATTTGTCTCCTACTGTTGCTTTGGATGGTGATGTCCCAAACAGAGTTTGGTTTGCCAAAGATGTTTCTTATGGCACTTGAGAGTTTTTAGTTGTGAAGCTTGTGTGCAAGTTCCTAAAGATGAGAGATTGGAATTAGATGTGAAAACTAAGCAGTACATCTTTATCGGATATGGTCAAGATAAGTTTGGGTATCTTTTTTATGATCTACCTAACAATAAACTTATTAGAAATCGTGATGCAATATTCTTTGAAGACCAGACTATAAAAGATATTGATAAAGCTGAGAAGATAGATTCTCAGAGTAATGAGTGCTTAGTTGATATTGATCCAATTTATATTGCTAAGCTAAGGCACTTATTGTACATGAAGGAACCCAAGACAATAATGAAGATATTGATCAAGATCAAAATGATCATCATGTTGTAGATGTTATGGATGATCCAGTTGATGAAGTTGTGGTTGATCAGCAACCAATTCATGCTCAGGTAACTACTTCGAATGCACCTGAAAATATCTCTTAGAAGAACTACAAGGGAGAAGCAAATATCCATGTGATATCCTCTTGGTGAGTATGAACTTTTGACTGACATGGGAGAACTTGAGAATTATGACGAAGACATGCAAGATATTCATAAATTTTAGTGGATAGAAGCCAAGGAAGATGAGATAAAGTCACTTCATGAGTTAGTGAAATTGTCGAAAGGTAAGAGAGCTTTTAGAAATAAATGGATATTCAGAGTAAAGCAAGATCAACATACATCTATGGCTGGGTTTTGTCTAGAAGAAAGGAATTGACTTTGATGAAATTTTCTCCCATGTTGTGAAGAAGGCTTAGCCGCGAGTCTAGATTTAGAAGTTGCGTAGATGAATGTCAAGACTGCTTTTCTTCATAGTGATTTAGATGAGGAGATTTATATGGAGCAGCCTGAGAGTTTTGTAATCAAGGAAAAAAAACTATATCTGCAAATTATAAAAGAGCTAGTATGGATTGAAGCAAGCTCCGAGGCAATGGTATTTGAAGTTTGAATCTGTCATAGAAAAATAAAGGTACAAAAAAACTTCTTTAGACCACTGTGTATTCTTCCAGAAGTTCTCTGATGATGATTTTATTATCTTGTTTCTTTATGTGGATGATATGCTTATTAATGGCAAGAATACATCCAAAATTGCAGTCGTTAAGAATCAACTGAGCAAATCGTTTGCGATGAAGGACTTGGGGTGAGCAAAGAAAATCTTAGGCATTCAAATCTACCGACACATTGATAGAAAAGAGTTATTTTTTCCCAAAAGCAATACATTGGGAAGGTACTCAAGAGGTCCAATATGACAGATGCAAAAGTAGTTAGTACTCCTCTTGCTAAACAATTTAAACTGAGCATTAGTCAGAGTCCATATACTCATGAAGAGAAAAAGGAGATGTCTCGTATTTCTTACTTTTCTGTCGTTGGTAGCTTGATGTATGCTATGGTTTGTACTAGACCAGATATTGCGAATGACGTTGGTACTGTTAGTAAGTTCTTTTCTAATCCTGGAAAGGAACATTGAGATGCAATAAAATGGATACTAAAGTATTTGAAAGGTACTGCATATTTGAAGTTGTGATTTGACAGTAGAAAGCCTGGACTTGTTTGTTACACATACTCTGATTTAGGAGGCAATCTTGATAATCAAGATCCACTTCCGGTTATTTGATCACTTTTGCAGGGGGAGATATTTCTCGGCAATCTAGACTACAAAAGTGCATAGCTCTATCTACCACAAAAGCCAAATATATTATTGTCATAGAATGTGACAAAGAACCACTATGGATGAAGGAATTTATTAATGATCTTGGCTTTGAACAACCAAGGTACATCTTATTTTATGATAATCAGAGTGTTATCTGTCTCACCAAGCACTCTACTTTTCATTTTAAGACCAAACATATAAATAGAAAATATCATTGAATAAGAATGACCATGGAAGATAAATTATTTGAGGTTGAGAAGATTAACAGTGATGAAAATACTTTGAATATAGTGACAAAAGCGGTGGCTACAGATAAGCATGCATTTTGTAAAAAATTGACAGGCATGAAGCCTATCAATAGTTCCTCTACTTGAATGATATATTTGGACCCTTGACTGGAGGGGGAGTTTGTTGGGTTCATGTCCATGTTGTCCAGCCAAATGACCCATGGCCTAATCCTATTCTCTTTTGGTTTCCAATCTTATTCGAAATTGGATTCAATTTTTTCCTATTTAGAGTTCGTTTTGGCTTTAATAGAAAGCACCACTCATTATCTATAAATAGGACAACCTTGAAGAATTATTTTATGCTCATTGGTACAAGTCTTTGAAAGACTTTAGTACATAAGAGTAGTTTTTGAGAGAGCTTTCATCAAGAGAGAAGAGAGAAGAAAAAGTGTATGTTTTGCTGCAGATTATTGTTCCGACCAGCCAACTTCAACTCATGTTTTTCGATTCGTTAACCATTGGATCGGGCTGAAATTTTGACTAAGTGTTCGTAACATCTTGGAGTTTGATTTGATAGTAGAGGTCGGATTAGAGGCCTGTAGTGTCTAAGTTTTTTCCCCAAACAGCAGCTCTATTTTTATGACTTCTCCTCCTTCAATTGATTTGTTGTTACTCTTGTTGCTATTGTTGCTTCGTGTTTGGCACTTGTTATGTAGCCAATTTGGAGAACTTTTGTAACTATCTAATTGTTATAGTAGAGATTTTTGGATGATTTTCTACCTTCGATTTGAAGGGTTTTCCACGTTAAAATTTGGTGTTCTTTATCTTATTTATATTCGGGTTTGCCTCTTCCTCGACATAATACAGACATCTTTGTACCTGTTGGGACTCATGTTGGCTATAAATAGAGAGGCTTGACCTTATATTTCTCTATTCTGAAAACTCTCCCTTCTCTCTTCTGCATTTTGCATTGATTTTCAAAGCAAAACATATGTATTTTGTGTGATTTGCTCCACCATTTGAGATTGCTGAAGTTCTGTGATTTGTAGTGCTACTATCCTGGAATTGTTAGTCTGTTCTATCCTTGGAGGAATTAAATTCCTTGGCAACTTTGAGGGGATTAAATTCCTTAAGGACACACAAGAAACTTGTGGGCTCGAAATTTTCTGTTTCTGTTTTCTTAAACTAACGTCTTCTATTTATATTTGAACACAATATACTAACAATAAATATACACACAAAGCGCGAACCATAAGACTAGTTATTAATAATTACATATTCATAATCATATAAATAATACTCTCTCCGTTTTAATTTATATGACACACTTTCCTTATTAGTCCGTTTCAAAAAGAATAAAACATTTCTATATTTAGAAATAATTCAACTTTAAACTTTTCATTTTACCTACTTTACCTTTAATGAGAAGTTTTTATAGCCATACAAATGGCATGACCCGATAAAGCTTTTGCCCCTTAAGCTTTTAGGACCACATGTTTCAAAAGTATTTTTTTTCTTCTTAAATTTTATACCAAGTGAAGCCAACTTATCTAAATTGAAAGGAAAAGAGTATAACATATTTAATATATAAGTCCTAAAATTACTTTTGACATATATACTAAAAATCTTTCGAATTTGATGTTGACTCGAACACTTGTCAGTCAAGCGAACATCTCAAATGAAAGTCAGTTCACTTTACTATTAGCAAAATATTATTCAAAAAAGGCAACTCATAAATGTGGCTGGTTCTGCAATTTCAGTACGTTATTTCTTCCTTTTCTGCCCGAAGTAATTTTCCTTTTTTGGTCTAAATCTGTAAGCAATCAAAGAAGGAAGGTAGTAACTTGGAGACGCAATTTATTCAAACCACCATTTATAAATACAGACATTTATTGGAGAAGTGAGCCTATGATGACATTAATTAACTATAAATCTCTCACCCACTCTGTCAAAAATTGCACAAGGTACGAATCTGCGTCCTCTTCTTCCCACTCCTTCATCACCTTCTACAGGTACGAATATATAGCAGTTCTGTATATTTTTGTGCGAATACCGATATTGACTCTGTTATATATGCTTTCCCTTCACTATTTGATCTGATTATGTAATATTGGTTATATTGGCTATCTTGGAATTTCAGATTGCAGCCCAAGGTCTTGAAATAACATTTTGGATTTAATTTGGTTGGGTTGAAGTTGGATATATATATTCGTTGCACTATCCAGAATCAATCAGGTAATTAATTTTTATTGCTTTTGTTTCTGAGCTGGATTGTGTGATTCTGTTCTGAGCTGGATCGTTTGGTTTGAGGGTAAATTATGCTGCGAGTAGTTATATTGGATTAGTTATGCTGGTGTCATTTCTATTCACGGTTTTGGTATGTATTAATCTTAGGATTGTTAATATTACTATTTTATTCTAGAATAAGTTATTCTAGATTAATCTTCTACCCTCCGGCGGATATAAGTTTTTTTGGTACTATTTTTTATCATGAGATTAACTTATCTCAGAATTAATAACCAAACAAGAGATGAGGCGATACTAAAAATTTTATCCCAAGATTATTTTTGCGTATTTATCGTACCAAACGGCCCTTATTTTGGAGAAATATAAAAAGAGATAGAACATCAAGAAGTTGGTGGCACATTTAATTCGATCATTTATTCAGCAGAAGTACCTTTCTTTCGCTGGCATCTTAAAGCCCACAGCTTTAAATTTTATTTCCGCCATTGAAGACTACCAACCTTTTACCAGGCTTCAAGTAAAAGATTTTGACTATTCCATCTAAATGTAGTAACCTAATTTACTTTTTCTTTTTGTAATCTAAATTTGTCCTTAAAACTTTGTATTTTAGTTAATATTCCATCTAAATGTTACACGTTATGTGCGACAGTGTGCACATACTTTAATTCTTCCAAGTTTTGTTTTGTTTTTCCTTTTAAACAAATTTCCTTAAATTCTCTGTTTCAGCAATATTAACTTACTTAGGTATTGCATAACTTGTTCACAATTTTTTTTTCTAAATCAGTACTTTTTTTAAAATGATAAGAAATTAGTTTTGCCCATTCTTACTGACCCAGTAATGCTTCGAATGGCTAATAGCCTATTAGGCCAAGCTTCATTTGAGGCAAAAGTATTTTTTTTTTGGGTCAAAAATGCTTTTTTTTTCCTAAAATTAAGGTGTTTGGCCAAACTTTTGAAAAAAAGAGTGCTTTTGAGGAGAAGCAGAAAAAAATATCTTCTCTCCGAAAGAACTTTTCTGAAAAGCACTTTCGAAAAAAATACACTTAGACACAGTTTTTTAAAGCTTGGTCAAACACTAATTGCTGCTCAGAAGTGTTTTTCAAATTAATTAGCCAAACACAAACTGTTTCTCACCAAAAGTACTTTTGAAAAAAATACTTTTGAGAAAAAATACTTTTGAGAAAAAACACTTCTCAAATTTTTGCAGCTTGGCCAAACGGGCTATAATAGTCTAATGTTGCAGCACGTAGGACCCCCTCCATTACTGCAAGACAAAATGCAAAAAAAATTTCCTATCTTTCCTCCTCTCATTGTCTGGGTGTTAAACGACTAATCGCAATTATTACTGGTAGATTTATGTGTTTAATTATTAGGTCTTGGATTACAATATAACAATACTATTAGAAAACGTTAAATGAAATAAATGAAATCTGTACCTTCTTTCTAAAGCAAGTTATTATTGTTAAGAGAAACTAAAAATAAATTGTATTCTACAAAAGAATCTAACAGTGTAAGTTTTTTAAATAAACATGGGGGCATTTGCATCTATACCCGCTTTTTGGTCACGTTTTAACTTGTGCCCGCTTTGCAAAAAAAATTACAAGCGTACACGCTTTTTCCCGTAACTTCAGCATACGGGGCTGAAGTAGCAAAGACAATCACGCAAAACTTCAGCATTCTAGTAGACGAGCCTAAAGTAGCAAGTGTGTTGAACCAAGTGTGATGAAGTTTTTGTTTGTAATTGCTGAATTTAAGCATAGTAGCTGAAGTTTTATTCTCTATTTGCCGAAGTTTTTGTTTGTAATTGCGCTAAATAAGCTGAAAATTTTTTGTCCTGGATTCATTAGTTTTGTCATTAAGCTTTTCCAAAAACTTCAGCAGAAGATGCTGAAGTTATTTAGTTCATTTATAAAAACTTCAGCACTAAATAAGCTGAAGTTTTTTTGTCCTGAATAAGCTTTTTCAAATATTTCAGCAGAAGATGCTGAAGTTATTTAATTCATTTGTAAAATTTTCAGCACTATATAAGCTGAAGTTTTTGAAAAAACTTTCTAACATACTAGATAAATAATCAGATTGCCAATAGTATCTAAATCATAAATTTTGGAAACAATAAACATGAAAAGAACAGAATTATCATTGTCTGCTAACTTAAGTACGTGGAAATATTCACAAATTATTGTCTACTAACTTACGTAATTATTTATAATTTGTTTTTAAATAATCTGATAAACATATTTATGGCAATCATCCCATGAACCGAAGTTTCATACCAACAGCAGCAGAAGAAAGAAGAAGAAGAAGAAAACGAAGGAGGAGAAGGAGGAGGAGAAAGGGGCTGAAGTTGTTTAAAAAGTGGATACAAGTTAAAACTTTTAAAAAAATGGGTATAGGTTAAATGAGGGAGACCAAATAGGGCGCCCCGTACAATTTTTACATAAATATGTACCACTAAAATCTATGGTTAAGTAAAAGCTCTTGTAATTAAGTGGCCCTGTTTATTAAAAAGGATAACGCAACCAAACATAACCAACACATGCTTCAGGCCTTCAGCATACTTTGATCTCTTGTATGGAAACTAGCAAAGAAGGTGAAAAAGAACAGCAAAAATTACATACTAGTATAACACTATAATGTGTATTATTTCAAAATAGTATTAATTGTCCAGCAGTCTTAACAAAAATAAAGACATATTACAAACATGGATTTGTATTGGTGTCAGTAATAGTATATCAAGTGACATCAGTCTTCCTCAGACAAGTATTTTTGCCTTTCCAATCAATATAACTCTCTCAAAGAAGTTACTACATGGTATCTAGCCTTACTCTCATTGTGTTCAAAATAATAAGCTGCGCGCAGTTGGAGATATGTCTATTCCTTAATTCTTGTGTTTTGTCTTCATAATGTTGCAGATGGATATAGCAAAGGATGTAACAGCAGGGACTGTTGGTGGAGCAGCACAATTGATAGTTGGCCACCCTTTTGATACCATAAAAGTCAAGCTCCAAAGCCAGCCTTCTCCATTACCCGGGCAACCTCCAAAATATGCAGGTGCCATAGATGCAGTCAGGAAAACAGTGGCTTCTGAAGGTCCAAAGGGTTTATACAAAGGCATGGGAGCTCCACTTGCAACTGTAGCCGCCTTCAACGCTTTGCTTTTCACTGTTAGAGGTCAAACCGAGGCGCTGTTAAGGTCTGAACCTGGTGCCCCTCTTACTGTCAAGCAGCAAATCCTTTGTGGAGCTGTTGCTGGTACTGCTGCATCATTTCTTGCCTGCCCAACTGAGCTCATCAAATGCAGGTTAGCTCTTTGTAGCATTAAAGTCAGAAATTATAATACTCCCTCTGTCCTAATCCATTTGGCACATTTTACTTATTCAGAGATAAATTGTACTAGACTAATAAAGATATTTAGAAACTATACCTACTGAAGTTACAATTCACCTCATATCAAAATGGTGAAATACGACATGTTAAGATGCTAGTCAAAGTTCACTAATCTAGGAAAAACAAGAGTACCAAGTTTTATGAAGAGTATCATATCGTCAAATGTTTGTAAAGTTTTCCCTCAGCTCCTATATTATCAACAGTCAAGTTGGCCGGTTGGATTAAGGCCTCATTGTTATGATTTTCTTTTCACCAAAGTGGCGTTTACATGTGTTTTGCAGTTGGACTCTTTAACTGTGTGCTTTGGTGGTCTAATGTTCCAACACAACTTGTAAAAACTATTTGCATCATTCATGTGCTTTAACTTTTAAGGCTTCCTCTATGTAGCATTAGTGGTAAACCTGCTTATGTATTTAGCAAAATTGATTGCTGGATTCTCAAATTTGATGCAGATTGCAAGCCCACAGCTCATTGACAAGTGTAGGATCAGGTTCTGTGGCCATAAAATATGCAGGGCCAATGGATGTTGCAAGGCATGTTCTTCGTTCTGAAGGAGGTGTAAGGGGTCTCTTCAAAGGTCTATTCCCCACCCTGGCACGAGAAGTACCGGGAAATGCTGTCATGTTTGGCGTATACGAAGCGTTAAAGCAGTACTTTGCAGGAGGCATGGATACTTCTGGACTGGGAAGGGGTTCACTTATAGTAGCTGGAGGCTTGGCTGGCGGTTCAGTCTGGTTCGCAGTGTATCCAACAGATGTTATTAAGAGTGTAATTCAGGTTGATGATTATAGAAACCCAAAATACTCTAGTTCTTTTGATGCTTTTCGGAAGATTTTGGCATCAGAAGGTGCCAAAGGCTTTTACAAGGGGTTTGGACCTGCTATAGCGCGTAGTGTCCCAGCAAATGCTGCTTGCTTCTTGGCATATGAGATGATTCGGTCTAGTTTGGGATAATCGCTCCTTTAGGATTGATGGAAGGTTTTTGGAACGGTTACACTTACTTCTTTAACTTGGTTTTTTCCCAGTTGGAATGATCTGTAGTTCCAATTGCTACCCCAGTAGGACAATTGTGCTTTAAAAAATTTTATACCATTTTTTGGAGACTAAGAAGAAAGAGATTTTTGTGAGCTAAGTTTTGTTATCATACAAATATACAAGAGGCATAGATTACCAAATTAGTTGCCAGTTTTTGTTATCTGCTATGCTTTCATCTTCAGTGTTTATTCGTTTTTGTCGATGTCAAGAATGACAAGATGATGGATTAAAAACCCATGAGATTGTACATTTTATTCAGACATTCACAATGCCGTATCTTAACATTCCAAATAATTGAAGCATGATTCTTGGTTGAAGACTTAAAGATAGTCTATGTTGGTATGACTTTTAAGCTATGGTCTACAATAAAATAATTTTATGAGCTAAATATATATTCACTTGTAAATTGAGAATTTTATGAGTAATAAATAGTTACCACTGAAGTGGTTGTTTATTTGAACTCATGAAAAATTCTTAGTAAATTTGTACATGTGAAATTATATCTATTCATGGATTGAGCATTATGATTAATAAGTAGGATCCACAAAATGGTCTATTTATTTGAGTCATTGAAATATGTTTAATATACCATGTGAAAATTATCCTTGAGAAATCTACATTAATGGTGGAGGTTCATAACTAGAAAAAGAGTATTTATCTTTGGGTACTAGTGAAACTAACTCCACCCATGAGAAGAGATATTGGGGTTTTCACTGAACGGGAGAAAATATAATATCTCAGGTTCTTATGTATTTAATAAAAGGATAATTTATTGCAAAAGGAGATATTATATATCCTAGAAATAGGAAGAAAATAATATATGCCTTGAGCTCATAGTGTAATTATAAGGAGAATGGAAATCAATATCATATTTATTTTAATTCATGAAACTACTTAAAACGGTTATTCTCCGAGTTTGGTTACAGGCTAGTGGTCATGAATTTGACGGACTCCGATTAACCTGAAACTTGGTGGGTTCATCGAAAACGATCTAGTGAAAAAAAAACTCCTTGCTATGCAGTGAATCATGTTGTTTTTTTGGCATTTTGAGGTCGTTTAGATGGGTTTTCAAGTAGTTTATTAAATTGAATTTGTTATAAATATGAAAAAATTATTCTTTATATATCGGCTATATTTGAGTTAAATCTGAAACATGATGATTTAACTTGATATGATATATAGCAAGAATGCAAATCACATGGATTTAATCCTGACTACGCCAAAAAAATAATTTATTCGAATTTGGTCTAGTTTTTGGCGATCATGAATTTCACGATCTCCGAATGACCTGAAATTCGGTAGGATCATTGGAAACGATCATTTAAGAAGAACTCACTGCTATGCAGTGAATCACATCGTATTTTGACGATTTGGGATCGTTTAGGTGAGTTTTTTGGAGGTTTGACGGATTAAAATGTGATTTACATACGAGAAGTCATTCTTTCTATCATTTTATATGTCTAATCTGGAACGTGATAACACATGTTGATTTGACATGAATTGGTATATGATAAAAAAAAAATATAGGTCATATTTTAAATTCTTAAAAAAATGCTTAAAATGATAATTTTCCAAATTTGGTCGCAATTTTTGATTGATATGAAATTTGGTAGATTTATCAGAAATAGTCCAGTCAACAATAATCATCACTATACAGTGTGAAATATTAATTTTAGTATTTTAAGACTGTTTAAATGGGTATTGAGCATTTTTTTTAATATGGAACTTAATCCTCAGAGAAAAGTTCGTGGTTGTGATAAAGTGGTGATGAGAATAAACCCCTATGGTCTTCATTTTTTTTTATTTATAGTGAGATAATAAATTTATGCGTTGACATTAGGTCTTCCTCCATATCGGATAAATTTATTATGAACTCACTGGCTATAGTTACTAGTTATTGATAACCAGTATTAACTCTCCGTCTGAGCTTAAAGGGTTGAATCAATTTTGTAACTACAATACAATCATGATTAAGTGGTGATAGAAATATATTTCTATGGTCTTCCAATATTAATTTCAAGTGAGTAATAAATTTATGCGTTGACTTTAGGTCTTCCTCCATATCGGATAAATTTATTGTAAGCTCACTAGGTGAAATACTAGTAATTGATATCGTGTACTTACTCTCCATCTGAGTATACATGTTGGATCAATGAAACTAGAGCTATTAAAAATGATGTTCACTTGACTTAAATTAACAGTATACTCTCCATCTGAGTTGGGTCTGTTTTAATTATTGGAGTGAATAATCTGGCATTGCATATGTATGTTGCATGAGTAGTTCTTTCCCATCGAAATTGCTATTCAAGATGCATGACATATATGTGTAGTGTGTTTTAAAATTTTTGTATTAAAAAGTTATATACAATTGACTGAAAATAATAGTATACTCTCCATCTGAGTTGGTTCTATTTATTTTTGGATTGTATAATTCTTGCATTATATAATATACTTTGCATGAATAATTCTTTTCCCATCGAAATTTATTATTCCAGATGCATGTATGTATATAAATATTGAATGCAGTCTGAATTTTACTATTCAGTGTTTTGACTTATTATGATCTATTTAATATTTTTATCTCAACTCCACAATGATTTTATGCAATTTGTCGTATTACTTGTTAAAATTTTCTTTTAGTGATAAGGCATTAATTTTAAGGATGCAATATATGTATTTTTGTTAGAAGGAATTTAATTCCGGTTTCTGGGCAAAATAAGAGATGGATATTTGTTTTATTTTCGAATAACTCTTGAGTTATTGAGCTTAATAAACACTTTATCTCTTGTGGTACATGAATGCATGACCTTGTTATTATATATTGATGTCTCTCCTGAACAGAATAATATTAGTCTACCTCATAAGAGAATATGTTCTTCAAAATTAAGTAAAACTTCTGTGCACTTTTATCTAAGTCATATTAATCTGGATAGGATTTCAAGTTGGTCAAGTATGGACCTTAAGGTTCATTGAAAGTAGAGGCACTACCAACTTGTGGATCCTGTTTGGAAGGAAATTTGACTAAAAGATGTTTCCCTTTAAAAGGAAATAAAACTAGTGATAAGCTAGAATGAATCCTTTCTGATTTGTATGGTTAAATGAACATACTCGTAAGAGATAGATTTTGAGTATTTTATGACGTTCATAAATGATTACTCAAAATATTAATATATTTATTTGATGCACTGTAAGTCTTAATGAATTAAGTAATTCAAGGTTTTTAAGACTTGAAATAGAGAAGCACCAAAGAAATATATTAAGTTACTACAATTTGATTGTAGTGGCGAGCATCTCTCTAAAGAGTTTTTTAGTTACATATCAGAATAGGGATTACATCTCAATTGACTACACCGTAAACTCCATAATAGAGTCGTATAGTAGAAAGAAGAAATAAGTCTCTTTTGGATATGGATAGACTAATGATGTGTCATTCAGATTTGCCTTATTTATTTTTGGAATATTTCCTGGAAACTTCAAATTACATTCTGAATTTAGTTCCTTCTAAGCTAGTACATGGGACATCTATAGAACTGTGGACTGAATGTAAGCTTGGTCTGTGGCATGTTCAGATATAGGATTATCCCGCATATGTGCTGAAAGGGAAAGCAGATATGTAAGTTGGAACTAAGGATGGATAGGTGCATGTTTATCGAATATCCAAGAAAACGAATGAAACTTTATTTTATTGTCCTAAAGAAAATAAGGCAATTGTTAAAACAAATGCATTTTTCTAGATAAGGACTGTTTAATAAAACATATTCCTAGAAGTAAACTATTTTTACAGGAACTGAGCAAAGAAATAACTAGATGTTCAAGAACATCAAAACCCACACGTCAGAATTGACGTTCCATTGCATTTAAGTAGTGAGAGAACGTTAATAGACATAATATGCCTTTATCGAGTAGGAGTGATGTTTGAACATTGAACACTATAGTAAGAAGTCACTAATATTTCAATGTCGTGAGGTAACGAAGGTAATATTAGTGGTACTTCGTCTTAGTGGGAGAAAGCTAAAGAAAATTATAGTTCGGTGTTCATTCTTGGAATAGTTTCGGTAACAGGATCTCTGAAGAGTTTAATACCAAACTAGATAATTACGACAAAGTACTACTGGACAAATATTGCATCAGATATAACTTGGCAAGATTCTTTAACAAAACCTTATTTGGTGAAGACTTTTAATAGTCATGTAAAAGAATGCGTGAGAAAGTTGTAGATGCATGGTTATGAGTCTAAGTGGGATATTGTTGGGGCATATATTATTAACCATGCATTTGGATATAGTATATTCTAATAATTATCATGGTTAAAAGTCTAAGTGGGAGATTGTTGGGATATATACTATTAACCATGAGTTTGGTTTAGATATAGTATTTATTATGAAATAATTGTTTATTCAGTTTTAATAAAGTTTTAAATAGATCATATAATAGTCTGTGTCCTTTGCTTATATAGTAGATGATTTAGTGTATAGAGTTTAGCTTATACACGGAAGATTAAATCATCGGTTCTTATAAGTATAAAGTTTGAGTTCACAATCGAATGATGGAATTGGACAAACCATCAGGAATGATTGTAGCACAAGATTAAATATAATTAATCTTGATTATGGGAATGGTTTAATTCCAACTTCTTGTGCTAGTACATTTTGTATGTATTGAACGGACCAGGTAGAGATAAGTATTTTATACTGACTTAATAAAATAAACTCTCTAGCCATTAAATGTACTTATACTCTTAATCTTGATATAATTATTATTAGCTGTGTATATTATTATTGTTTTGATTTATTAAAAGGCGAGATTCTTTCGTGGGTCAATATGCCTGGTAAATTGGATAATACTAATATATATTGGCGAAGTAATAGTTAGTTGATGGAATCCATGTCTCAGTTTAGAGATTGATGATATACCTTTATGAAAGCTTATAAGTTTTCACGTGTAAACCCGGCCGGTGGATTTTGTATCCGACACATGAAATAAGTTAAGCGAAAGTCTAAAGGAAATAATCAATAAATTAAATCGTCAGTAATTTAATTTAATTGATTCGTATCTGAATCTTAACATGGGGAGTTAAATAAGATTTAATGGATGAATTTCGAAATTGAATAAGGAGTGTAATTACGAATTTTTAGTGGAATAATTCGTAATTAATTATGGTGGATATTAATTTCGAAAATTACAAATTAATTCCATAATTGGAAGCCTTGTTAATTAAATTTTGTGGTCCCTACTGTGCCTAAATAATAGGAAATAAAGGAATCCTTTTTCTGGTGGAAAAGAAAACCTAACAGGTTTTGGAAAAGGGTCTTAACTCTTAAAACTTGTGCTATAAATACATAAGGTTTTCCACCTAGAGGGATGAGTACATGGTGGCTGAAATTTTCAGCCAAGTTTTCCTAGAAATTTCGCCCACACGAAATTGTTATTTTCGGGTATTATTTGGGTAACACAGTAGAAGACCGTGGAACGTTCGAGGATCACGATTGTGCGGGTGATGGAGATTCCATTGAGAAGTTATGGAACTGAAGGCTCACGTGGTAGAAAAGATATGTTCACGCTTCAAGAGGTAACCCGTGAAATCCCGTTTATGCTAGTTGTCTAAATTACATGTGATTTTGATACTGGGATTGCTTTCGCTGCATATAATAATCCATCAGTCTAGTGCTCATGAGTGTTCTTAATTTCGAGCTGTGAAAATAACCTATTGCAGAAATGTAGGGTAAGGTTACGTACAATAGATCCTTGTGGTCCGGCTCTTCTCCGGACCTTGCACATAAGTGCACCGGGTTGCTTTTTTTTTTCCTTTCTATTTTGGCTTCAACTATAGAGATAAAGATGATAAAAGAGAAGGTATAGTTAACAACAACAACAACAACAACGACCCAGTATAATCCCACAAGTGGGGTCTGGGGAGGGTAATATGTACGCATACCTTACCCTTACCCCGAAGGGTAGAGAGGCTGTTTCCAGGAGACCCTCGGCTCAAAAAAGCAATAGAGAAGGTATAGTCACAGTGATTAAAAAAAAATAGGAGTGACTTATTGCAGATTGTCATCATTAAAAATATCATCCATCCCTTCTAGCTAGTCCGTCCATGCATTCCGAGCGAATGGCAGTAAAACAGATTTATATCTTGCTTTCATGACATGTTTAGAACCAGTGGCATATATGGTGTGATAATAACAAGTTTAATTGACCATTAATTTTCAACGCGGAGTAAAAGTTTATTTATAAAAATTCATTAAAATTGCAAAAATTGTAGATATGAACCCATAACTTAAAAAATATAATGGGTTCAATGCTAAAAAACTTAAAAGTTGAACCCATGAAGTTTAAATTTTAGATCCACCTCTATTTTTGTTTTTGGTAATTAACTGAATTTTTATTAATTACCATTTGTAAACCTTACAATACCTTAGCCAAGCTCACACATCTTGCTATCTGTAGAAAAATACAATATAAAGGAATACAAATCAAACTATTCCATAAGTTACTACTTAGAATCTAAACTTGTCTAATAATATGCGAAATCTAGGAGTAGCTCGAGCACAACAACTATATGCAATCTCCTTTGCATTTTGATCACATCCTTTGCTCTTCTTCTCGAATATTTTTTGATTTTTCTCCATCCAGATTGCATAGACACTCTCAGCATACACCATCTTGAATATATTGAGCAGCCTTTGATTTACCTTTTGGCATTGTTAATGACTCAATCTAGTGGTATTCACGGGTTCCTGCCTGCATATGATCATATTTTATCCATCTCATAAGCTCCTTCCATAATTATTTTGTATAATCACAGTGCACAAATAAGTGATCCCTCGACTCATTACAGTCTTGGCAAAGGACACAACACTAATCTACCTGTAATTCCATCTAAGCAACCGATCAGTTGTTAATAACTTCCTTTGTAACTGCAGCCACATAATAAATTTTGTCTTTGGCCTTGCATCATTGTTGAATACTAAGCATTTCCATGAAACTCTAGTATAATCCCCATCCTAATTGCACTTTTACTAGGGGAGGAGTTATATTGAAGTTGTTATAAGTTCCCAGGAGCACGCAGAATTTGTCTCACAATCCAAGAGGCCTGTGGTGGTACTCGAATGTCATTGAATTGTTGTCTCTCGATGTAGTATTCATGAACCCACTTCATCCACAATCTGTCTTGTTTATGAGCTAAGTCCTAACAAGTTTTAGTTATAGTTGCTTTATTCCATAGTTAGATGTTGGTTAAATTCAAACTACGTGCAGCTTTAGGTGTGCATACTCTCTCCCAAGCTATTAGAGCTTTTTTGGTTAGTTGATTATTGCCAGACCACAAGTAGCTTCTACAATAGACATCAATGAGCTTAATCACTTTCATGGGCAAGGTGAAGAGCTCTGCCCAGTATGCTTGTATTCCAAATAACACAGACTGAATTAACTGAACTCTTTTAGTGTAACGACCCGACCGGTCGTTTTGAGCTTTTGCACTTTGCTCGCCAGTTCTCAAGCATGACTAGCCCGTGTAATGTATTATGACTTATGTAAATTGTCGGTTTTGGTTTTCAGGGTAATCAAAATGGATTTGGAAGAATAACTCTCAGTTTGAAGCTTAAAATTTGAAAGGTTTGACCAAGTTTTGGCTTGTTAGTATATGATTTCGGATTGGAATTTTTATGATTTGGTTAGCTCCGTTAGGTGATTTGGGAATTAGGAGCGTGATCGGAATATATTTTGGAAGCCCGTGGAATATTTAGGCTTGAATTGGCGAAACTGGAATTTTGGCATTTTCCAGTTGATAGGTGAGATTTCGATAAAGGGGTCGGAATGGAATTCCGGAAATTTGAGTAGGTCTGTTGTGTCATTTGTGATGTGTGTGCAAAATTTCAGGTCATTCGGACGTGGTATGGTATACCTTTTGATCAAAAGTGTAATTCGGAAGATTTTGGAAACTTAGGCTTGAATCCGATGTGTTTTGGTTGATTCGATGTCGTTTGAGGTGTTTTGAAGATTGGTATAAGTTTGAGTAGTGGTATATGATATGTTTTTGCTTTTGGTTGAGGTCCCGGGGCTTCGGGGTAAATTCGGATGGTTGGCGGAAAGTTTGGAAATTTGGTTTAGCAGCTGAAGAGTTGGAGTTGTTGTCATAACCGCACCTACGGCTAGAGGATCGTAGGTGCGGTCTCGCAGAAGCTAAAAGGGAGCCGCAGATGCGGCCGAGTTGAAGGCTAGCTGAAATCGCAGAAGCGGTCGAGAAGGCGCATCTGCGATGGCGCAGGTGTGATATTTTAACCGCAGATGCGAAAATTGGTCGAGTAAGTGGAAACTGCAGATGCGGCACGTGGTATCGCAGAAATGGTTGCGCAGGTGCAAAAAAAAGCCTGAGCCAGAAGGTATATAATGTTCCCTTCGCGAAATTTTGTTAAGTTCTTCATCTTTTAAAGTCGGGAAGCGAGCTAGGGCAGTGAAATCAAGGGAGAATCGAAGGGAATCAGTTGGGTAAGTTCCCTAAGCTTCATTACTTGAGTTTATGATTATTTTTTCATTGGTTAATCATGGTATTAGTGGAGAATAAGGGTTAAAATTAGGGAAACTAGGGCTTGGTATTGGAGACCTAGACTAGAGGATTTGGTGGACCATTTGTGGTCGGATTTTGGTACTCTTGGTATGTATGAACTCGTGAGAAGATAAGGATTCCATTGATGTGATTTTTATCGATTTTCAAGACGTGGGCCCGGGGGTCGGGTTTGGCCAATTTTGGGATTTTTGGTATAATTTGATTATTTTTGCTTGGGCTTCGATCTTTTAGCATATTCTAATGTTATGATTCTGATTTTGGGTAGATTCAACGCGAGTTGAGGCAAAGGCGTCACTGAGTAGTAATTCACCCGGTTTGAGGTAAGTAGCCATTGTAAATCTGGAACTGAGGGTATAAAACACCGGTATTTCGAATTGTTTTGATAGATGCAGTGACGCACATGCTAGGTGACGAGTGTGTGGGTGTGCACCAGTAGGGATTGTGACTTGGTCCGTCCCGTAGAGACTATTAAGTCGCATATTTGATTTGAAATATGATGATATCTCATGTTTTAGACATTTATACTGTATTATGGGTTGTATGCCATGTTTGGGGCCTCGTGCCGACCTGTTGAGAAGCATATCCTCAGTCATGTTTTACATGTTTATTGTTTAAAACTGGTTTTACCACTCTACTTCTTAATGTGAGGACTGTCCGGACTGAGTTCCCTGATTTCTACTGTTACACCCGAGTGGCTGTGAGGTTAATGAGTAAGAGAGGTTGAGGACCTAATGGTGAGAATTATCAATATTGTGGATCGGGCTGCACGCTACGGCAATATTATATGTATATATTATGGATCGGGTTGCACGCCGCAACAATACTTATATGGATCGGGCTGCACACCGCATCGATATATATATTGGACCGGGTTGCGCGCCGCAGCGATATGATGCATGGGTTGTAGGAGCCCTTCCGGAGTCTATGCACCCCCAGTGAGCGTAGTCGACTATAAACTATGGATCGGGTTGCACACCGCAGCAGTTACTATGATTATTACTATTGTGAGATATTATTGAGCTTGTGTGTTGAGAGTGAGTACTGAGTGATGAGAGCTGAGTCACGAGTGACTGAGAGTCTACCGAGAGGCCATATTATGAGTAATACCTTGCCTGAGGGGCCCATTTATGATATTTTCACTGATTTCACTCTTATTTTAAAATAAGCCTCTATTGAAAATTGCTAAGTAAATTATTTCAAGTATTCCAATTGAAACTGAAGTTTTTATGACGAAGCTGGTTTTTAAACTGTGTAGTTTGATCTGCTATCCTGTTGTTATTCCTTTATATGATTTTAACTGCTCGTCACTGCTTTCAAACCTTATTTACTTTAGTTACTTACTGAGTTAGCATACTCACGTTACTCCCTACACCTTGTGTGCAGATCCAGATGCCCAAGCGGCAGAGTGAGGGTCCTCAGCACATTCAGAGTTTGCCGGAGACTGCAAGGTAGATGCATGGCATCCGCAGCCCTGCTTTCCTTCTTCCTATCTTGTTCTTTTATGCATTTTAGACTTGTTATGTATTAGATAGTCGGATTTGTATATTTAGAGGCTCTAGATTCGTGACACCAGATGTTTGGGCTGTGTTGGCTTAATATTTTATTGATTTTCCGCACAATTTTGGTTGTTTATACATTTCTTATGAAAATTGAGATTTAAATCCGTATTAGAAAATGGTTTTATAAAAGAAATTCGTTGTGATTAATGGTTTGGGTTGGCTTGCCTAGTAATGTGATAGGCGCCATCATGACCGGTATTTGGGGTCGTGACAAGTTGGTAACAAAGCCTAGGTTACATAGGTTTCGCGAGTCATGAGCCGGTTCAGTAAAGTCTCGCGGATCGGTACAGAGATGTCTATACTTATCCTCGGGAGGCTGCAGAACCTTTAGGAAAAACTTCACATTCTTGGATTCTTATCATGCGTCCTTGATTCAGTTTGAAATGTAACTCTTTGAATTCCTTCCACGCGTTCGTATGAGCGCATGAGCTCACGGTATTGGCTTAGCATCGACGGCTTGTGATTCCCTGATCGAGGGCGAGATGTGATCTTTGTTTGTTGATATTGGGCTAGTATGGAGGACTTAATGCCGGGCCTTGCCTTGAGCTTGTGATTGTGGAACGCGTGTTTCTGAATTTATATGTTTGATAGTGTCCCTATTAAAGGAAGTGATGACTGGATAGTTACGTGATGAGTGTGATGTGACTGTGAGATGTGTTCATATGAATTGAATGAGATGAGAAGGGTCTTCTTTGGGATAGCAAGAACTATCTGGTGCTTGATTTCCATCGTGATTTGATGTATAACCCCGAGTTATGGGTGTGTTGAAGGATCTTTTCATGTTGCCTAGTTGGGAAGTGAAGTAGATTTCACGTTGTGATATGAGTTCAAACTCAGGAAGATTAAGTGACTGCATAATGTTTATGATGGTGGAAGGGTATAAAGAGATGTTAGTTTGAGGCGGAGCATGTGGGTTATCTCCTGCGGAGTGTTCTGAAGTTTGTGTGATCCTTATGTTGTTTGTTGGAAGATCTTTTTTTACTAGTAAAATATATGTGTTGCAATTTGAATTTGGGTCGCTTAAGAGAGTGGGCTTGACTGTTACGAGGGGGAATGCGAGATTTTGCAGAAGATTTGAAGTACTAGATGGTCTGTGTTGCACGAGCTTATGAAGGATTAAGTTTAATCTCACTATGGTATTATGGTAGTAATAGAGTATATGCATTATGCGTTATTGTGTGTTTTGATCTATGGCTTTGAGCCAAGTGAGGGAGTCTGCTATTGATTAGTTGATTGCACAGTTATGTGCTATATTGGTTCCAGTTTGAGGCATACTGGTAAATCAGTTATGGCTTACGGAGGTTGAGACCGAGGATGGCTCGAGTAAAGGAAATTTCAATAAAGGTTATGTTATGCTTTATGGGCGTATGAGAATCACAAAATGACTTGAGTTGTTATTGGTAAAGGATGTATGGTGCATATAACAGGAAGTTGCTTGGTTGCATTAAGGTGAGGTTACATTTTGCGGTGTCGGAGTGCTAACGGAGCACAGGTCATCCGATCCGTTTGATTGGTCTAATTGCAGTTTGAGTAGATTGGATGACTCTCGAGAATGGTTCTAATGGGTTCAAGATTTTACATGTAATAATTGGAGATTTTCAGGTTGTATATTTGGCTAGAAACTGAGGTTTGCATTGGAAGGTGTCAAGATTCGTGGTATTTCTATATCATTATGGATTCTACACATCAGTATCAGGAAAGTGAAGGTAATGGGTTTAGATTCACAAGAAGTCTCTTCAGGGAAAGTATTTCCAACGTGGTGCTTGTGGGGATATTTGAGAGAGTAGTCAGCGGCTTATGAACCATAGGACGGTGTGGCTTTAGGCTTGGGTCTCGTATGGCGAATCTGGGTCGAGGATTGTGGTGTTATAGCGAGAAGAAGTATCAAGTTGAAGGTAAATCAGAAGGAACTTGGATAGATGGGATAGCTTGGTAGTAGGTCGGATCGACATGGTAAGGATATGACTAGTTCTTTGGGTGCTTACGAGGTAATGAGTTTCTACTGGTGTTTCGCGACAATGCTCTTGGATTTTAGTGGCCTGCGTAGCTCGGGTGAGTTAGAAGGATTCAGTCTTGACGGTTTAGTTTTGTGCAAATGGAATTCGGAGAGTTCTTGATGATTTCTACCACGGTTAGAGATGTATATTTTCTACGAGCGTGAGGAGAATGGGATGTATAGTGATTTTCTTCTAGATGGGATCACTAGAAAGTTCGTGGATAGTTGAGTACATAATTGCTTGTGGCTCGGAATGGATATGAAGTTCTCATGTTTATCCTAGGATGGTATGATATATGCGGTATATTGTGTAGGATTGAGATTTGCATATGTAAGGTCACAGTTCAATTTTTAAAGGAAGGTCACAAATGCTTAGGTAGCATGGATAGTTTCAGATGACTAGATAAATGAGATCACTGATTAGTGTGGCTTGATGAGGGTATACATTTTATAAAGGGCGATGCGTTTGAGTTGAGGATACTTCATTAGTATTGCGACACTCTCTTGTTGGATTGACTGCTGATATTCGAGTTTGCTTGGTGGCACAGAAGAATTATAGGAGTACCTCTCGTGGAATGATTGGGTATTAGAGGTGTGTTGTATATTTGGACGGTGGAGTTGGGATCGAATATGGTGATTTGCGTGTTGTATGGATTTGGAGACTGTGAGTCCTCATAAACATTTAGGTCGTGGTTGTGGATCGTGTATATCGATCTTGTGTGGTAACTATTGGAGGTTTGAAGACCTGAGTGGATCCTTATTGCTTAGTATGCTAGATTTTGGTATGATATTGGGTATGGACTGGTTGTCTCCATGTCGTGTTATTATGGGTTGTTGCGCTAGGACGACGACGTTGTCTATGCCGGGAATGCCACAGATTGAATGGCGAGGTTCAACGAATTATGTTCCCAGTAGGGTGGTTTCATTTTTGAAGACCTAGCGGATGGCTAGGAAGGGTTTTCTTTCTTATTTGGCCTTTGTGATGGATCTCAATGCAGAGACTCCTACCATTGATTCAATTCCGATAATGAGGGATTTTCCGGATGTGTTTCCTGCTACCCGGCATGTCGTCGGACAGGGTTGTTGATTTCGGTATTGATTTAGTGTCGGGCACCGTATCGTATGGCACCGATGAAGTTAAAGGAGTTGAAGGATCAGCTTCAGGAACTCTTTGATAAGGGGTTCATTGGTAGGCCAATATGGATGTGTGTTCTAACTCGAGTCGGCTTGGTTGACTTCAAGTTGTATTGTTGAGGGATGTGTTGATTTGATTGTTATTGAGCTTATTAGTGATCTAGGGAGACCTATGGGTTACCTTTCCGTGTTGCGAGGCGTTGGGATTTGTTGGTTATAGGCATATGTGGTGCAGTTTTATTGGGGTCTCTTAGTGGAATTCGAGCGGGAAGAGTATTGGGTTTACTCGGCAGATGGCATATCAGTTGTTTCCTTTCGGGTTTGTGTAATGTTATGTCAATTGCTTCGCCATGGCTATGATGATTTGCTTTAGTTCTAGACCTCAGATTGCGCGTGGTTGTCGATTTTGAGCATAGTGACTTGAGAGGTTTCATGTGGACCAGTGTTTGGGTAGGGTCGCGCATTGCAGCGAAGTTATGTGGAGGTATGACCTTGCGGGTTAGATTTTTGTGTTCTGTTTCTACGATATGTGACGGGTTCTCAGCATTGTGTGTGGTGGTACTGGTGAGCTTGCGATACAACTCTCTCATTTGAGTCATTTTTCATGATTTGAGTACGTTCGGATTGTTGCTTATTGGTGCGTGGATTGAACGAGTTATGGCTTTAGATTGTATTGATGTGTCATGGCACTAGAGTAGTTGTGTTAGATTAGATGAGATCGTTGGGATCTATAATGAATACAAGCGGATTCGGTTTGAGTGTGTTGTAAGGAGAATATCGATGTTCAGCTCAAAAATTTGCTATGGTCCTTGCCAAAGGAGAAGTGGTTTCACGAATGGTTGATCTGAGGAGTATGACTTTCCACGTATTTTATTCGTCATTGGCAGTATACAAAAGTGTTGGAATGAGACTTCATTTGTTAAGAGGTTTATTATTGATATTCGGTTGTTCTGAGAAACTGCTGTGATCAGAAGTTGTCGCTACGAGAGTTTGAGCTATGTGGTATATCATGTAATTATATTGGAGGCTGCAGGTATAGTCTGTTACAGCTTGTTCGGGCTTATTCAGAGTATAGTTGTGAGATTCTGATCTTGTTGATGATTTCAGAAGTGGAAATGTGGTTCTAAGATTTATGGGCTAGGTTGGATTGCGAAATTTTAGTTACATTATGTTATCGGACATATATGAGATAGGGTGGCATGGGATCACCCCTGGGTATGTGCATGGTAAGGTTACACAACAATTTGATGGTTTTCGGAACAACTCTAGGCACGTTCGAGGACAGACGTATGTTTAAGTGGGGGAGGATGTAACGACCCGACCGGTCGCTTTGAGCTTTTGCACTTCGCTCGCCAGTTCTCGGGTATGACTAGCCCCGTGTGATGTATTATGACTTATGTAAATCATCGGTTTTGGTTTTCAGGGTAATCAGAATGGATTTGGAAGAACAACTCTCAATTTGAAGCTTAAAATATGAAAGGTTTGACCAAGTTTTGACTTGTTAGTATATGATTTCAGATTGGAATTTTTATGATTTGGTTAGATCCATTAGGTGATTTAGGACTTAGGAGCGTGATCGGAATGTATTTTGGAGGTCCGTGGAAGGTTTAGGTTGAATTGGCGAAATTCAAATTTTGGCGTTTTCCGGTTGATAGGTGAGATTTTGATATAGGGGTCGGAATGCAATTATGGAAATTTGAGTAGGCCCGTTGTATCATTTGTGATGTGTGTGCAAAATTTCAGGTCATTTGGACGTGGTTTGGTATACTTTTTGATCAAAAGCGTAATTCAGAAGATTTTGAAAACTTAGGCTTGAATCCGATGTGTTTTGGTTGATTCGATATCGTTTGAGGTGTTTTGAAGATTTGTATAAGTTTGAGTAGTAGTATATGATGTGTTTGTGATTTTGGTTGAAGTCCCGGGGGCCTCGGGGTGAATTCGGATGGTTGGCGGAAAGTTTGGAAATTTTGTTTGGCAGCTGAAGAGTTGGAGTTGTTGTCATAACCACACCTGCGGATAGGGGACCACAGGTGCGGTCTCGCAGAAGCTAAAAGGGAGCCGCAGATGCGGCCGAGTTGAAGGTTAGCTGAAACCGCAGAAGCGGTCGAGGAGGCACACCTGCGATGGCGCAGGTGCGATATTTTAACCGCAGATGCGGAAATTGGTCGAGTAAGTGGAAACCGCTAATGCGGCGCGTGGTACTGCAGAAGCGGTTGAGCAGGTGCGAGATTTGGACCGCAGGTGCAAAATAAATCCTGGGCCAGAAGTTATATAATGTTCCCTTTGCGAAATTTTGCTAAGTTCTTCATCTTTTGAAGTCGGGAAGCGAGCTAGGGCAGTGAAATCAAGAGAGAATCGAAGGGAATCAGTTGGGTAGGTTCCCTAAGCTTCATTACTTGAGTTTATGATCATTTTTCCATTAGTTAATCATGGTATTAGTTTTATTAAGGGTTAAAATTGGGGAAATTAGGGCTTGATATTGGAGATCTAGACTTGAGTATTTGAGGGACCATTTATGGTCGGATTTTGGTACTCTTGGTATGTATGAACTCGTGGGAGGATAAAGATTCCGTTGATGTGATTTTTATCGAATTTCGAGACGTGGGCTCGGGGGTCGGGTTTGGCCAATTTCGGGATTTTGGTAATTTGATTATTTTCGCTTGGGCTTCGATCCTTTAGCATATTCTAATGTTATGATTCTGATTTTGGGTAGATTCGGCGCGAGTTGAGGCCGAGGCGAGAGGCAAAGGCATCGCGGAGTAGTAATTCACCCTGGTTTGAGGTAAGTAACCATTGTAGATCTGGAACTGAGGGTACAAAACCCGGTATTTCGAATTGTTTTGATAAATACGGTGACGTACATGCTAGGTGACGAGCGTGTGGGAATGCACCGGTAGGGATTGTGATTTGGTCCATCCCGTAGCGACTATTAAGCCGCGTACTTGATTAGAAATTTGATGATATCTCATGTTGTAGACATTTATATTGTATTATGGGTTGTGGGCCTCGTGCCGACCTGTTGAGACCCTTAGGGGCATTTTTACTGTTTTTCCTTACTCTATTTGATTAAAAGCATATCCTTAGTCATGTTTTACCTGTTTATTATTTAAAACTGGTTTTACCACTCTACTTCTTAATGTGAGGACTTTTCGAATTGAGTTCCCTGATTTCTACTGTTACGCCTGAGTGGCTGTGAGGCTAATGACTGAGAGAGGTTGAGGACCTAATGGTGAGGACTATAAATATTATGGATCGGGTTGCGCTCCGCGGCAATATTATATGTATATATTATGGATCGAGTTGCACACTGCAACAATATTTATATGGACCGGGCTGCACGCCGCAGCGATATATATATTGGATCGGGCTGCGCGCCGTAACGATATGACGCTTGGGCTGTAGGAGCCCCTCCGAAGTATGTACACCCCCATTGAGCGTAGTCGACTATACACTATGGATCGGGCTGCACGCCGCAGTGGTTACTATGATTATTACTATTATGAGATATTATTGAGCCCGTGTGCTGAGAGTGAGTACTGAGTGAGGAGAGCTGAGTCACGAGTGACTTAGAGGCTACCGAGATGCCATATTATGAGTGATACCTTGCCCGAGGGGCCCATTTATGATATTTTAACTGATTTCACTCTTCTTTTAAAATAAGCCTCTGTTGAAAATTGCTAAGTAACTGATTTCAAGTATTCCAATTGAAACTAAAGTTTTTATGACAAAGCTGGTTTTTAAACTGTAGAGTTTGATATACTATCCTGTTGTTATTCCTTTATATGATTTTAATTGCTCATCACTGCTTTTAGACCTTATTTACTTTAGTTACTTACTTAGTTGGCGTACTCACGTTACTTCCTGCACCTTGTGTGCAGATCTAGGTGCCCGAGCGGTAGAGTGAGGGTCCTTAACACTTTCAGAGTTTGCCAGACACTGCAAGGTAGCTTCATGGCGTCTGCAGCCTTGCTTTCCTCCTTCCTATCTTGTTCTTTTCTGCATTTTAGACTTGTTATATATTAGGCAGTCGGATTTGTATATTTAGAGGCTCTATATTCGTGACACCAGATGTTTAGGCTGTGTTGATTTAATGTTTTATTGATTTTTCGCATAATTTTGTCTTTTTATACATTTCTTATGGAAATTGAGATTTAAATCCGTGTTAGAAAATGGTTTTATAAAAGAAATTCGTTGTGATTAATGGTTTGGATTGACTTGCTACTATGTGATAGGCGCCATCACGACCGGTATTTGGGGTCGTGACATTCAGCATATGAGAGTCTTTTGCTGTCCAAGAGGGGATTCTAGCAATGATTTATTCCATTAAAGTTTGCCATTAGATAAAGGAAAACTTTTTAGTTGACAATGAAATCTCCAGGCACTTAAATGGTAATTCTCCCTGCACAAATCCTTGTTGCTTCAAAATGTCATCTTTGGTATGTTGTGTGACACCCCCAAAGTAGACTGAACTTTTTCCCATGTTTGCTTGCAATCCTGATGCATTTGAAAAGTCCAAAACGAATAGTTGTATAGCAGAGATTGACACCATATCACCTCTTGTGAATAGAAGCACATCATCTGCAAAAGTCAAATGAGTTATTCCTAGCTTTGCACGTCTAGGATGAAATTTGAATTAATTATTTCTTTAAGTACGTTGAAGCTCTTGCTCAAGTATTCCATTGCAATGGCAAACATGAATTGAGACATAAGATCTCCTTGCTTTAGCCCGCAGTATCAAAAGGCTCAGTAGTTCCCTATTTATCAAGATGGTGTAATTGACTGTTTGCACACATTCCATAATCCATGATATGAAACTTGATGGAAATTCCAATCCTTTCGGAACTTGCTTTAGGTAGATCCATTCCACAGAGCCATAAGATTTTTGGAGATCTATTTTAATCATGCATCTTGGAGATATATGATTTCTAGTATAGGATTTCACCAATTCATGAGCTAAAATGATGTTGTTAGCTACTCTCCTCACTAGTATAAATCCAGCCTGTGCTTTTGATCTCGTCCAAGTCACACCTTTATTCGAGGTTATGAAACGATCGCTACAATAGTAATACCCAACTAAGAGTCGGGATCGAATTCCACAGGGAGCTATATGAATGAGATAAACTAGTATATATTTGGACTAAGCACGTGAAGTATCTAGATTGCACTTCCACAAATATGGTTTGTTTTTACTTCTAAAATTATGCTAAAGATTGCAATTCTAAAAATACAAAACTAGGAAATATTATTTTTGAATGTTTTTCAAATAGTGTAAAAGGCCTAGGGCTATGACCTTCACCTAGGTGTTTGCCTAACAGGTTATAGACTTTAAAGCTTGTTTTGTTGGTCGGGGTGTATTATAGCTATCAACACTCAAGTACCCACTCACTACCTCTCGGTAAGAGAGTGATATTGCCCAATTTGGCTTTCTCAAGTCCAAATGGGTACAGAACAAAACAACTAATAAAATGCTCAAGTCGGGTTTTACTATCTCTAGGTTCAACCCTTTAATTGGGACTATCAATCTCTTGTTCATCCCAAATTCTTGTTAGCCAAGTTTTCCTAGACTAAGTCTCTCTTTTTCAAGTAGAGGCCAAGTCAAATAGGCATGAAATAATGTTTGCAACCATTAATTCTACAATTAAAAGCAAGAACAAGGCTAAATAATAAACACCCAACCATAAACAAGCCATAAATTAAGCATCCATTATGTTTACACACTAGGGTTGGGTCACAACCGTAGTTAAAAATCTAGCTACTCATAATAGGTAACGAAGAAAATAGAGAAGAAAAGATCATAAAACTCATATTCAAAGATTAAAAGACAAAAATCCAATGTTAAGTCACCAAAGTAAGCTAAAGTTGCCTAAAGTAGTAAGGAAAAACCGCTACAGGAGTTCCAATATTCAAAACTAGATCTAATTTCGTGAAACTAGTCTATTTATACAAAGTTGAAAATTTCGGACAAATTGCCTTTTCAGAGGTTCTGCGGCCGCACAATTCCATGTGCGGTTCACACTTTTCGTCAATCTTGACAGGAGCTGGATCTGTGGCCGCACAATTATGAAATGTGACCGCATGTCTCATGTTCTGTGGTCCGCACAAATCTTAGTGCAGCCGCACACGGCCTTTTGCGGACCACACATTTCTGAGTGCAGCCGCTTGGCTGATTTCTGTGACCGCACAATAATTGTGTGGTCCGCATATCCTTTAGTCTTGAGATGACAACTCTCTGAACTTCTGCTCTGATATAACTTCTACGGCTGCACAATAATTGTGCGATCCGCACTTTACACTTGGATCCTGATGGACTTTCCTTTATATTCTGCGGTCCGCACTTGGGCCTTTGTGCCTGATTTTTGTCCTAGAGTTCGGATCACTCCTTTTTGAGTTGGATTTCATCTTTGTGGCTCATTTCCCAAGACTCCTGCAATTAAACATATTTTATCAGTTTTCGAGAATATAATTAAATACTTTTGGACTAAAACGAAAGTAAAAAAGTGCTAATAAGTAGTCAAAATCCCAACTTATCGGCTCCATAAATGAGACCTGCAATTACCTTTTGGATTCTAGAAGCTAGAATCTTTGGGATCAATTTATAGATGACAGAACAACAAGCTACTGGTCAAAATTCCTTTACAGTGGCAAGATTAGTTACTTTAGGGACTAAAGTTATAGTAGTGCAGCTCACAACCTTCAACAATTTACCAGTGTTGAAGAACTCATTCATTGCATCTATCTCTTTATCTTTGACTATGTGCACCTTCTTAAAAAAGAAAGCATTATAACCATTAACTCCAAGTGCCTTATCATCACCAATAGAGCATAATCCAGCATATATTTCCTGATAAAAAATGGGGGCACATAGGTCTAGCTTCTGCTGATGAGTTTGCTTAGGACCCTTGCTCAGAATTCTCCTGCTGGAAGAGTTTGAGCCAATCCATCAGACCTTTATAGAAGCTTATAATCTCATTCTTAATGGCCTTAGGATCAGTCAATCTGTTTCCTGCTAGAGAGCTGATCTCATATATGTTTTTCCTACTAGTTTCTCTCCTTAATAATTATTGAGAAGTACTTAGTATTTGAGTCACCCAACTGTATCCAAGTTGCTTTTGATTTTTGCTTAAGAGCACTTTCCTCTAATAAAAACCATCTCTCCAAATTTTGTAATGTGGTCTTCTCCAAGTCCAAGAGGTTATCTGTAGGAGGTGTATAGTTGATGTTGTATGGTAGATAACTCTTGTTGAGCCTTCTCAATCTTGTTGCTAATGAATTTGAATTCCTCATTATTCATCTTCTTCGGCAATGGTTTAAGTGATTTTAACTTCATCCATATGCTCCTCATTTTGCACTTTGCATGGTTGATCCCATATGCTTTACACAATAGCTAGGAAATTCCCATGATCTGCCCACATATTAAAAAAATTTAATGGTACTTTACCATTCCGCTGAGCTGAGTGTAGATATATTATCATAGGGGCATGATCAAAGATATTTGGAATATCATATTCTGTGAAGACATGTCCCCATTTCATCATACATTAACAGTTTCTAAAGCATTTATCAATTCTACTACATACCCACTCATCTCCTTGTTGCTTATTAGTCCATGCATAGTACTCTCTTTTCCAAGGCAATTCATTTAGTAACAGATCATGGACACAGTTAGAGAAGTCTTGAATTTCAGCTTGAGTAACAGAATTCCCCATTTGTCTGTTAGCTGGATACAAAGTTGCATTGAAGTCTCCAGCAGTTAGCCATGGTACATGGTACAGTTACCCTTTGTGAAATGTCATGTAAGCTATCCCATAAAGCTTTTCGTTGTTCCATGACATTATAGTCATAGACTACAGTAAGGAGACAGTCCCTTGTCTTGCTTTGAACATGTCAGTGAATAATTTGAGCATCTTCCTTGAGCAGTTTTACTGCATACCAATTAGTGTCCCAAATTAACCAAACTCTTCTATTAACTGCATGCTGGTAGTTTTTCAGTATTCCCCAGTTAGCCACTATGCTATGCATTACTCTAGAAACATTATGTTCTTTGACCCTTGTTTCAATAATACCAGCTAAATTTATATCTTTGCTCTTGATGTAATTTCTCAATTCCTTTTGCTTGTACCTCTTGTTCACCCCTCTTACATTCCAAAACAGCCAATTCATGATTCAGTTGTTAAGTCATCCACCTTTGTATAGAGGTAGGTTGATCTCATCACAGTTCCCTCTTTGCAAAGCCTCAAAACCATTTTTAGTTTGTACAACAGATAGCACAGAAAAATTGCTAATATTAAACTCAGGATTAGCTTCTACTGGTTTGTCTCCGATGATCTGTACAGGACTAGCTGGAGACTTTCCTCTCACACTTTGTTTTTCCTCCACTCATGTGTTACAGCTGAAGTCTGTTGCTTATCCTTCTGTTTCTGAGGACTCCTAGGATGTATCTCTTGGATTATGTTCTGCTTTTCTGCCGTCACCTTAGTTGCATCCAACTTGATTGGGCCTTGGTTTTTCCACTGTTGGACAATCTTCCTTTTTCTCAGCTGACAATTATCAATTCTCCTTGGTGGATGGCATTTATGACCAACTACTTGACACTTCTCACAAAATTCTGGCTTCTAATCATTGGTTACCAGTTGTTGGAATTGCCTCCCATTAGGATCTATCACAGTTATTTCTGTAGGCAGAGTTCTGGTCACATCTACTTCAACAAGCATTCTGGTATATGAAATTCTAGTATGCTTATTTGTGCACTCATCAGCAAAAATAGGGGTGCCACTAGCACTTACTATTCGACTCAGAGAATTACTACCCCCAACAATTCATCGACAGTTTTGGAAATGTAACCCAAAGAGGAATCTCAGTTTCACTGAAATCAAAATCCGGGGTCCATGGCTTTAAGAAGATAGGTTTGTTGTTGATTGAGTAAGGTCCTGCATAATAAATTTCATCCCTATCTGCAATGGACTGAAATTTAATGACATAGTAACCTTCTTCATGTAGAAACAGGTCTGGCTCATCTATTTTTGCCCAGTGTAGACCAATGTATCTCTTTATTGCATTAAATCCCTGTACTTCTCCGATAAAATAAGCAATTAAAGCACAACGCCACTTTTCTGTTTCCCTACTTACCTCCGTTTTCTCTAATTGCATTGCTGGCAAGCCATTAACAATTTGAGGTAGGATATAGGTCAGGGCCATACCTTTTCTGCATATCTGTTCTTCTGAAATAAGCTCACCCATGCAGTAGGCTTCTTCGCTCCAACGTCATCCATGGCTTCATTTAGAGGTTCTGTACCCTTGCTGTTGGCAATTGTTGGACCAATAGTTGCTTCAGTAGGTATAGTTATTGTTGGATTGACCTCAATTATTGTTTCATTGGTTTCCATCAGTAGAGCTGGTGTAGTTGACGGTGAAGGACTCAGATCCAATTTCTTCGCAGTTATTGATGTAGAGGAGATTCCTTCTTTCCTCAGTTCAGATTGTTCGATTTGGTTAACTGGCGTTGTAACTTGTTCCTTGTTTATTCCTATTTGTAGGCGAGCTCCAACTGAGCTCCCAAATGCGATGATGGGATGTCGCTTTGCTTTTCCTCGTCCTCTTCCGCGACCTCTTCCTCTTCCTCCCATGGCGAAACACAGTGGCGTATGTTAGTTAACATGCGCCGAGAGCCTAGAAAGAGAGAGAAAGTTATAAATTTTCACATGCGCTTGAACTTCAACCAAATAAAAAGTCCTCGTGATCCGCCTCTGTTCAGAACTTAAAAGTACAAACCTAACAGTTTAAAGGTCAAGACTAACAGTAATTGAGGTTCAAAGTTTAACTTCAATGACAAAATGTAGCAATATCAGTATGATTCAAAACCTTTTCAGTAGCATAGTCAAGGAAACATAAGCGCTGTCTAATGGGATCTTAATTCGTAACTCAAAAACTGTTTTTGGTATCTGTTATTCTTCTAGTCTCTTGATTCAAGTGTTGTTGGCTTTCATATCCGTTTCTTGGAAGTTGATTACAAGAATAGAACTAAGTAATCATTTACCTACATAACTGAAATGGACAAAGGATCATACATCATTATGCACTGGAACACCTACACACCTATATTAAATACTAGTCTTTTGTTACGTGAATTTTGACACCTATTTTGACACGTGAATTTAATCTTCATAATTGCAAAACTTTAAAAGATACAACAACAACAACCCAGTATAATCCCACTTAGTGGGGTCTGGGGAGGATAATGTGTACGCAGACCTTATCCCTACCCTAGGGTAGAGAGACTGTTTCCAAATAGACCCCCGGCATCCTTCCCTCCAAGAACTTCCCACCACCTCTCGATTGGAAGTGAGGGTTGCTTACCATCAGAGCAAAACTTTAAAAGATCATATAACTATTATATTAAAAATTATATCTGAGTTATATATAAATTAAAAGTTGAAGTGTAAGTTCTTGAAAATAATAATTGTTAATCCTGTTTAACTAACCCAATAAAAAAAAAACATAGAGGTTCTCTATCATCTCAGTAGATATATTCAACTTAAAAGTGTTGACACAGAATTTTTTTTTTTTGATAATTTTTAAATATATTTCTGATTTGTATAAAAGTTTATTTTTTTGGGAGGTTTGATTTCTCGAACTACAAATCCTTTTTTTTTTTGGGATAAATGTTTTGGCTTTGTCCATAATTTAGTGCATAAGGAGATAGTGCAAGGAGAACTAATATATACAAAGTTGTAGACATTGAGGAACATTAGAAAGAGAAAAACGTATCAATTTTTGAAATTGTTGCGTGTTGGGTTTTGGCTCAAATTCGATTAGGATATATTTTATTTGGAACAGTAAAATTTTAATGATTTTGAGTCCCAACTAGTAGGACTTAAGTCATATATAGTTTAAATAAGGAAAGATTTAATAATTAAAATTATAATTAATTTTAAAATTATAAATATTAATAAAATAAATAAATAACTATTTCGTTTAATGTGAAATCTATTTTAAAAGGGTAAAAAATATGAACGACATTTCGCTAAGGGCCTTCGCACTTTTAATATACTGGTTTCTATGAACGTGCATTGCACGTTAAAAGTTGCACATAATGGTTTAGGCAATTATTTTTATGAAGGAACACGATATTTAAGTAATGAGAGAATTATATACAATACAACAATAATTTAAATGCCAAACAATATCATTACATTTGTAACGACCAGATTAGCCATTTTGCTTTCTAGAATCTTGTTCCCCTAAATAAGACTTCCCGTACTTGCTTTTACTGATTTATGACTTGCGGAGATGGTTGGTTTGAGATTTGGAAGAGTTTGGGTTGGAACTGGAACACTTAGTTCCTTAAGGTTGGCTTAAAAGGCCAAGTTTGACTTCGGTCAACATTTTGAGTAAACGACCTCAAAATCAGGATTTTAAGGTTCCAACAGGTTTGTAAGATGATTTCGGACTTGGGCGTATATCCGGACCGGATTTTGGATGACTCGGAAGTGTTTTGGTGCCTAGTAGTGAAAGTTGATTCACTAAGGATCTTGAAGTTCTTAAAATTTGGTTTGGAGTGGGGTGTTTGTGATATCGAGGTCCGAACGGAAGCTGAAGCTCCAGTTCTGTCATAACTGCACTTGCGGTTGGCCAGCCACAGGTGCGAGACCGCAGAAGCGGCTTACCCATCGCAGATGCGGCTCAAGGGGAGGAGCCCAGGTTCCTCAGATGTGGCCCCTCTTCCATAGAAGCAGAACCGCAGATGCAGTCCCAATACTGCAGATGCAGCCCCAGCTGGCTCGGCCAAAAACCGCAGAAGCGGGCAATCTCATGCAGAAGCAAGACCGCAGATGCGGTCCCCTAACCGCAAGTGCGGAAATCACTGAAGGCAGTGTCCTTCATTTAATACGGGAATGTGTCATTTTTGACACATTTCACACCATTCTTGGGCGATTTGGAAACTTCAAAAGGAAAGAATTCAGCCTAGCATTGTGAGGTAAGTTATTTCTACCTAATGTGAGTTTAATACATAGTTTAGGGGTAAATTACACCGTGTAAATTAGTAAAAATTATGGGTTTAGAGTAAAACCTAGAGTTTTGGTAAAACAAGATTTAACCATGAAATTCGTTATGGAATGAAGTAAAAATCATATATTCTTGATCCTTAGGTTATGGGTAACAACTTCCTTCGAAAATTTTCCGAATCCGGGCACGTGAGTCCGGCGATGAATTTTAGGAACCTTGCATTTAGGGTTGGGAAATTACTTTAATAGTTAGAATATGAACTCTTGAGCATGTATTGACTAGTTCTTATCCCATTTGAATAGTTTTGGATCATTCAACTCCGATTTGAGGGTTTGAGCGTATTCTTGAATTTAGAAGTAAGCTTTGGAGCAAGGTGAGTCTCCTTTCTAACTTCGTAAGAGAGAATTAACCACATAGGTGAATTAAATTAATATATGTGACTATCTGTGGGGGCTACGTATGTATGTGGTGACGAAAGTCCGTGCGTAGCTACTATTATGCTAATTGTCCGAGTAATTTAGGACCCGTATCATGCTATACATGCAAATGTTTGCATCCTTACTTGCTACTAAGATCACTTAGGACATGCTAGAAATTGTAAATGAATATAGACGGGCATTCCCAGTTCGACATAACACAGTTTTAGGGTCACTACGAGCTGGACTCGTCGTGAAACTCACTTATTCTTAGAGAAATGATGTGTGCTAGCCTTCCCTACCATCGTCCTATCCGCTTCCAGAGCTTATTATTTATCAACTAAAAATAGTACAAAGGAAAAGACAAGGCTGGTCCCAGATCGACAGGGGGAGAAGAAGAAAGTAATACTCACTTACTTGAGAACTTGTATGAATTAATTGAGTATAATTGAGCAATGTATGCTTACTTGATAATAAATTTCTATTTGTGGATCGGGAGGATCGCCTCGATAGAAAATAGATGCATCTATGGTTCACGCCATTCGACCCTCTGGCAGTGCACATTTTATTATTATATCGGATCGGGTCGTACGACCTCGGCACAATGTGCGCATGTTATTTATGTGGAACTTTCCGTGAACTACACTGCTTAAATGCTTTGAAATGTAACTTATTACATGATATGGTTGAAATTGATATGTTGTTAAGAAAGAATATCTTATTTCTCCTTTTTCTTGAACTATCATTATATCCATGCTATTCATGCTTAGCATAACACTTAAACTGTATTATTAATTGACCCTAACAGGTGTCAAGTCGACCCCTTGTCACTACTTCTTCGAGGTTAAACTGGATACTTGCTGGGTATATGTTGTTTATGTACTTATACTACGCTTCTGTACTTAACTGTCCAGGATCTGAGGTAGGTGCATCTAGCTACCCATCCGGCGTGTGATCCTGATACTTGACCGAGATCTCACGGTGAGCTGCCCCTTCTGAGCCGTTCAGCAGCATGCTAGAGTTTCTTCTTTTGTTATTTACTGTCTATTCTATTTCAGGCAGTAAAATAGTTGAATTTTGGTACATTCTACTAGTTGCCCTAGTACTTGTGACACTAGTTCCTGGCACCCACATTGGTAGACTATTTCTCTTGGGTTGTATATCTATTATTATGAATTTGTTAATTATCGACTGTTTTAAATTAAGGCTTGGTAAATGTTGGGATTGCATGGTAAAATACATGAGAACTCACTAGTTGAATAGGGTTTGCTTGCCTAACAACAATGTTGGGCGCCATCACGACCTATAATGAAATTTGGGTCGTGACAACATGGTATCAAAGCTCTAGGTTCATGTAGGTCTCACAAGTCATGGGCAAACCTAATAGAGCCTTACGGATCTGTACAGAGACGTCTGTACTTATCTTCGAGAGGCTATAAGGTGTTAAGAACCTACTTTTTATTCATCTTCTGTCGTTCTGTTGATGGTATACTAAATTTCCTTCTTTTATTCTCTCACAGATGGTGAGGACGCGCACGGCAGATGTTCCAGACCCGGAAGGAGCTGCTCCCCCCATTGCTAGAGGTCGAGGAAGAGGCCGGGGGAGGGCACCGACCCGAGGTAGGGGACGAGGGTGTCCCAGAGCTGCCCCAGTTGCACCCTCAGCGGACCTTGCAGGGGATCCTATAATTGAGGAGCAGGGCGAGATGCCCGCAACTGAGCCTACCCCGGCAGATTTCATGACATCACTGGGCTTCCAGGAGGTCATGTGCCGTATGCTAAAGTTCATGGATTCTATGACCCAGGATGGTTTATTTCCAGCAGACCCAGCCATATCTCAAGCGGGAGGGGGAGCACAGGCCCCTACTGCTCAGGCTCCTGGTTATGCAGCTGCAGTATATAAGACTCCAGGTGCACTACCCGCGGATGGGGCTCAACCAAATTACCGCAGTGGTACCTGAGCCAAGACCGCTTGCGGACGGCGATCCATAGAAGTTATTGAACAGATGGACTAGGCTACACCCTCCTATCTTTGGAGGTGAGCGTCATGAGGATGCCCAAGATTTCATTGAGAGGTGTAGGGACATACTGCACAACATGAGGATATTGGAGTCTCATAGGGTTGACTTCACTACTTTTCAGCTGGAGGTTAGGGCCCGTAGATGGTGACAGTCTTATGTTCTTGGTAGGCCAGCAGGTTCTCCTCCCATTACTTTGGGTCATTTCACATAGCTTTTCTTGGATAGGTATATTCCACCCTTTGAGAGGGAAGAGTTTCGATATCAGTTTGAGCTGCTTAAGCAGGGTCAAGATATTAGTGACCGACTACGAGGCGAGGTTTTTTGAGTTTTTCCGCCATGCACTGATGATACTTCCTACTGACGTAGAGAGAGTGCAGAGGTTTGTTGCAGGGTGCATTCTGGTATTAGAGCCAACATGGCTCGAGAGGTTGAGATGAGGACTTTTTATCAGCTAGTAGTAGAGATTGCTTGGAGGATTGAGGGCTACTGTCTAAGAGGTAGAGAGAAGATGCAGCAGGACAAAAGGGCTCGATTCTCTGGAGAGTTTAGAGGTGCCCCGGCTAGAGGCAGAGGTCAGTTTGGGAGGGGGCAACACAACAAGCTCCCATATTCAGCACCACCACCTTTTCGAGGTGCTCCAGTGCGCCCCTATTTTAGCACCATACCAGAGAGTTCTTACCACCCACCAGCCATCCAAGTTTCTTCCAGTGGGTATTCAGGTCTCCAGGGTTCTTCCAACTCCTACTTCAGTGCTATATCGGAGAGTTCATACCGCCCACCGGCTATTCAGGCTTCTTCCAGTGGGTCTACATGCCATCAGTGTCATACTTCAGGGCAATAGGTCACCACACCAAGGGGTTGTTTCAAGTGCGGCGATCTCGGTCATATGAGGAGATACTGACCCCGACTTCGGGGCAAAGCAGTACAGTAGGGTCAACAGCCCATGATTACAGCACCAGCTGCCTAGTCGCCCAAAGGCAGAGGGCAGACTAGTAGGGGTCATCCTAGAGGTAGAGGCCAGGCAGGGAGAGGTCAGACAGCTACTTCTCAGCAAGGTAGAGGTCAACCAGCCGGCGCTCCAACCAGATTCTATGCTTTTCCGTCAAGACCAGATGCATGGTAGGGATGCTTCAGTGCTATTTGATCCAGGGTCTACCTATTCATATGTATCATCTATGTTTGCTAACTTTTTAGATATTCCTCATGAGTCCTTGGGTACTCCTGTTCATGTGTCCACTCATGTGGGCGATTCTGTAGTTGTGGATCGGATTTATCGGTCCTGTGTGGTCACATTCTATGATTTTGAGACTAGAGCAAACCTCCTGTTGCTTGATATGGCCGACTTTGAGGTCATCCTGGCATGGATTGGTTATCCCCATACCACGCCATCCTAGATTGCCATGCCATGACTATTACTTTAGCGATTCCAGAGTTGCCAACGTTGGAGTGGAAGGGTTCCTTAGTCAATACATCTAGTCGGGTTATCTCTTTTTTGAATGCTTGACATATGGTCGGGAATGGTTGTTTGGCTTATCTAGCTTATGTTCGGGACACCACCGCAGAGTCTCCGATGATTGATTCAGTTCCAGTAGTTCGGGAGTTCGCCGATGTGTTCCCTTCTGACCTTCCTGGTATGCCACCAGATTGTGATATTGATTTCTATATCGATTTGGCTCCAGGTACCCAGCCTATATCTATCCCACCATACTGTATGGCTTCGCAAGAGTTGAAGGAGTAGCTTGAAGAGTTGCTAGCAAAGAGGTTTTTGAGACCGAGTGTGTCACCTTGGGGTGCACCAATGTTGTTTGTGAAGAAGAAGGATGGGACTATGCGGATGTGCATTGATTACCTCCAGTTGAACATGGCTACCATCAAGAACAAGTACCCATTGCCGCGCATTGATGATTTGTTCGACCAGTTGCAGGGTGATAGGGTGTTCTCTAAGATCGACTTGAGATCAGGGTATCATCAGCTGAAGATTCGGGACTCAGATGTCCCAAAGACTGCTTTTCATACTAGATATGACCATTATGAGCTTATGATGATGTCTTTTGGCTTGACTAATACCCCAGTGGTGTTTATGAACTTGATGAATAGGGCGTTCAGGCCTTATATTGATTCCTTTGTTATTGTCTTCATTGACGACATCTTGATCTACTCATGTAGCCTGGGGGAGCACGAGCAACACTTGAGAATAGTACTTCAGACATTGCGATGATATAAGCTATATGCTAAGTTCTCCAAGTGTGAGTTTTGGCTAGAGTAAGCATCATTCTTAGGGCATATTGTATCAGGAGAGGGTATTAAGGTGGATCCCAAGAAGATTGTGGCAGTTCAAAGTTGGCGACGTCCTATTTCAGTGACTGAGATCAGGAGTTTCCTGGGTTAGCAGGTTACTACCGCTGATTTGTGTAGGGCTTTTCATCTATTGCATCACCTCTGACTAGATTGACCCAGAAGGGTACTCCTTTTTGTTAGTCCGATGATTATGAGGCAAGCTTTCAGAAGCTCAAGACAGCCTTGACTATAGCACCGGTTCTAGTATTGCCTTTCGGTTCGAGGATGTATACGGTATATTGCGACGCTTCGCGCGTTGGCTTGGGTTGTATATTGAGGCAGGAGGGACGAGTTATTGCATATGCTTCACGTCAGTTGAAGATTCATGAGAAGAATTACCCTTTGTACAACCTAGAGTTAGTAGCGATTGTTCATGCTCTTAAGATATGGAAGCATTATCTATATAGGGTTTCATATGAGGTTTATACTGATCGTCGCAACATACAACATTTGTTCAAGCAGAGGGATCTCAATTTGAAGCAGCATAGATGGCTTGAGTTACTGAAGGATTATGACATCACCATTCTTTATTATCCTGGCAAGGCAAATGTGGTCGCGGATGCCTTAAGCAAGAAGGCAGAGAGTATGGGTAGCTTGGCATACAACGCAACAGAGGAGAGGCCACTAGCCTTGGACATTCAGTCCTTGGCTAACAGACTTGTGAAGTTGGATATTTCAGAGCCCAACCGAGTCCTTGTATGTGTGGTTGCTTAGTCTTCATTATTGGGACAGATCAAGGCTCGACAGTTCGATGATCCGCATTTGGTAATTATTAGAGAGATGGTGCTATAGGGTAGTGCCAAGGAAACTTCTATTGGCGAGGATGGTGTTCTACGACTTCAGGGTCGCCTATGTGTTCCTAATGTCGATGGCTTGAAGGAGAGGATTTTAGAGGATGCGCACATTTCATGGTATTCTATTCATCCAGGTGCTATGAAGATGTATCATGACATGAGGCAGAATTACTGGTGGTGGCGTATGAAGAAAGGCATAGTTGAGTATGTGGCTAGGTGCTTGAATTGCGCAAGTTAAGTATGAGCACCAGAGGCTAGGTGGCCTACTTAAGTAGATGCCTATACCTGAGTGGAAATGAGAGCGCATTACTATGGACTTCGTAGTTGGGTTGCTGCGGACATTGCGGAAGTTTGATGCAGTTTGGGTCATTGTCGACAACTTGACCAAGTCAGCACACTTTATTCCTGTAACGACCTGACCGGTATTTTTGCTTTCTAGAACCCAATTCCCTTAAATAAGACTTTCCGTACTTTCTTTAATTGATTTATGACTTGCGAGGATAGTTGGTTCGGGATTTGGAAGAGTTTGGGTTGAAATTGAAACACTTGGTTCCTTAAGGTTTGCTTAAAAGGCCAAGTTTGACTTTGATCAATGTTTTGAGTAAACGACCTCAGAATCCAGATTTGAAGGTTCCAACAGATTCGTATGCGGATTTCGGACTTGAGCGTATGTCCAAATTGGGTTTTGGATGACCCAGAAGCGTTTTGGAGCCTAATAGTGAAAGTTGATTCCTTAAGGATTTTGAAGTTCGTTAAATTTAGTTTGGAGCGGATTTTTGCGTTATCAAGGTCTGAACGGAATTTCGAGATCGAGAATAGTTCCGTAATTTCACTCAAGACTTGCACGCAAAATTTGGTGTCAATCCGAGTATAAGTGTGTTTCATCAGATTGGAAGTAGATTGAAGAACTTGAAGTTCATAAGTTTTATTCAATTGGTTTAAGAGGTGATTCATAGATCTGAGAAGATCAAAGGATAGAAATTAGGGTTTTTTAAAGAAAGGTAACAGAGACTAGCATAGACTTAGGAAACCATGGATTCAAGACAAAAATGAGAAAGATCTTACTCAAGGTCAAGCCAAATAGCCTAAAACGGGCCAGAAAACCCAAAAGTGTAAACAAACCGCCTAGGTCCCTTGAGAATCTCCTCAAGGATCTTGGAGATAAAGGTACCATAGCATAGAAGAGGCCATTAGGGGCCTGAGGTGACAGAGAAACATCGTAGAATGGAGGCTAAGCCGATGACGACACTTGAAGATTAGGGTTTAGGTGAAGAGCATTTGAGAGAGGAGGGAATAGATGACGGCGGGGAAGGGTGGGAAATGATTAGGTTAGAAAGGGGGGTATATGGGTTTAATTAAGGTAAGGGGAGATTTGTACCATTGATCAAAATGATCAACGACCAGGATTGGTTGGGGTATTAGGTCGGGTGAATGCAGATTGGGCTAGGGTCAGATAAGATTTGGACCTTAGTAGATTTTGGGCTAATGTGGGATTAAGAATTGGGTTGTCTAATTGGCTGGTCCAAATGAAAAGATGCTATTTGTTAAACACATATTTAATCGCTAATACAATTTTAAAAAAAGTCTAAATTATAAAAAATGATTTTTATGCCTGGAAATGTTTTAAAATAATTATTTAATATTTTAAAAATATAAAAGGCTGTTTTCCAGTAAAATAATGTAATAATTCGTGTGTGGGCTATAATTGCAAAGTAATTACAATTGCAACCTAAAAATACAAAAGTGGCTATTTGTGCAACAATTGAAACTTAGTACAAATGCAAATGATAAAATTAAGTCACAAAAATTATTATAAAACTATTTGTGATGAATCGGTGATTGTTTTATAAATAACATGTTGAGATAAATTAATAAAAAATATTTTAAAAATGCAAAAAATGTATGAAAATATTTATTGATGCCAAGGCACAATTTAGAAAATATTATGGGAAAAATTGGGTATCAGCAGCTACTCCTCTTTACCCGGGAAAGATGAAAAAGTTTTCGGGTAAAGAAATGATGGCCAATTTTGACCAGCTAGGATGCTTTGAAAGATAGTGGCCAGACTCTGGTCTTTGAGCTGCCTACATATCCCTGGTTTTACAAGAATCAGGCCATGCGTAGTTCTAGAATCATTGGCGGAATATACCGATGAAGTCATTCAAGAACGGACACGAGATTCCGGGATAGGTGAAAGAGTGGTTATGGTGAATGGTCAAGTTTGAGATAGTTGAAGGATCTAGAGCAAGATTGTTGCCGCTAGGATAATAGTTGCTTCTTTTTGTCACCTGTAAGTAAAGCGATGCCATATGCACTTGTGCGAAAATTTAAACATGATGCAGATTCCCTTTGGACCATGAAAGTGGCCTTCAGACAGTTAAGGATGATGTCCTTAGACTCTGATATCCTGAGCCATGAATTGTTCAGTGAGGGATTCGCAGGCCATGAAATAATGTTCTCGGGCCATGAAGATGGTGCCTCCAAACCATGACGCCTTTGAATAATGATATGCAAATTTGAGAGATCCTCAGGCCATGGCGTGGTGTCTTCCGGCTATGAGGATGATGCCTTTGGACAATGATGTCTTCGGACAAGTTGGCGATATTTTAGCCTATGATATGCAATAATATGATGTTAACAAGACAAGACTTAGTCTTGTGAAATGAAGGGCAGAGCTTAGCCCGATAGAAAAGCAAATAGATAGTACCGGAACCGAGCAACATTTATGCAAGGAGAGACAATGCTTAGTCCCATGCAAATATGGAGGCAGGGATTAGCCTCATGCAAATATGGAGGCAGAGATTAGCCTTATGCAAATATAGAGGCAGGGATTCGCGTCGTGCAAATATGGAGGCAGAGATTAGCCTCATGCAGATATGAAGATAGGGATTAGCCTCATGCAGATATGGATGCTGGGATTAGCCTCATGAAAATATGGAGGCATGGATTAGCCTCATGCAGATATAAAAGCAAGGATTAGCCTCATGCAGATATGGAGGTAGGGATAGCCTCATGTAGATATGGAGGCAAGGATTAGCCTCATGCAGATATGGAGTCAGGGATTAGCCTCATGTAGATATGGAGGCATGGATTAGCCTCATGAAGATATGGAGGCAAGGATTAGCCTCATACAGATATGGAGGCAGGGATTAGCCTCATGCAAATACGGAGGCAGGGATTAGCCTCATGTAGATATGGAGGCAGGGATTAGCCTTATGTAGATATGAAGGCAAGGATTAGCCTCATGCAGAGAACAAATAGCAAATAAGGGTAGAATGTTTCTTAGCTGGGGATACATTCAGTGTCTGGTGGCCTATTTGATAGTGATTTTGCTTCGTGTATACATGTTTGTGAATGCTATCGCTACGTCAGATGTGCCTGCGTTCAAAGAAAAATTGTAAGTTTTGTGAGGGGAGGTTGGTTCATGCTTCTATCTGCTGGCCTTGCTTTGTTCTGTTCTGGAGGCCTTATTTGAGTTTCCCTAGGTAACACCTGACTGTTACAGAAATAGAGTTTTCAAAAATATGCAATCATTGATAAAAAAATAGAGTCATATTAGAAACATATTGAAATATCAAGTAATTTTTAGATGAACTAGTGACTATAACACATTTCAGAGACATTGCTGCTTTCTCATGTTAGAATTTTGAGGGTCTTCCTCAAAATTCTGCCCCAGTTTGGTAGATGATCCTTCGGCCGTTTGGGATAACGAGCCTTATTGAACCTTCTTCGAAATTTGGAGAATCCTTCTCAAAATTCTATCCTAGTTTTTAACCAATTTCTGACCGTCAGGAATATGTTGGCATTGGCTGGACTTACTCCGGAATTTTGAGGGTCCTCCTCAAAATTCTGCCCCAGTTTCAGATCTTGGGGGAAATGGAAATTTTATTATGATATGACCGAACCCATTGGGCTGCCTACGTATCCCCTCTTAAACGGGAATCAGGTCAAGCGTAGTTCAGTTACATCAGATGAGGAAATGTAAATAGTCTAAGCATAGTATCTCTTGACTGCGTCTGAATTGATTGGTTTTGGCCAAATTTCTCCGTCCATTTCTGCAAGTATGAGCGCTCCTCCTGTTAGCACCCTGTGAACTATGTAAGGACCTTGTCAGTTGGGAGAGAATTTCCCTTTGGCTTTATCTTGATGTGGGAAGATCTTCTTCAACACTAGCTGTCCTGGTACAATTTTTTTTGGTTTGAACATTTTGTTGAAAGCTCTGGACATTCTATTCTAGTAAAGCTGAACATGACATAATACGTTCATCCTTTTTCCATCTATAAGGGCCAATTGCTCATAGCGACTCCTTATCCATTCTGCATCGCTGAGTTCGGCTTCCTATATGATCCTTAAAGAAGGGATCTCTACCTCCGCTGGGATGATAGTTTCAGTACCATAAACCAGCATATAGGGAGTTGCCCCACTTGATGTGCGAACTATAGTGCGGTATCCCAACAAAGCAAAGGGTAGTTTCTCGTGCCATTGCTTGTGGGTTTCTACCATCTTCCTTAGTATCTTCTTGATGTTTTTGTTGGCGGCTTCTACGGCTCTGTTCATCTGAGGTCTATAGGTTGTGGAATTCTTGTGCTTGATTTTGAAACTCTCACACATGGATTTCATCAGATCACTGTTGAGATTGGCGGCATTATCAGTAATAATGGACTCGGGTACTCCGTATTGGCAAACAATACGATCTTTGACAAAGTTTGCGATGACTTTCTTGGTTACGGCTTTGTAAGATGCAGCCTCTACCCATATTGTGAAGTAATCAATAACTACTAGAATAAACCTGTGCCCATTTGAAGCCGTGGGCTTGATAGGACCGATGACATCCATTCTCCAAGCGACGAATGGCCAAGGTGAGCTTGTGGCATTGAACTCATTTGGAGGCACTTTTATCATATCGGCATTCACTTGACATTGGACATACTGGATGCAATCTGTCTCCATAGTCATCCAAAAGTAACCGGCCCTAAGTATCTTCTTAGCCAAGACAAAACCATTCATATGTGCATTGTAGGTCCCAGCATGTATCTCCTCAAGTAGCTTAGAAGCCTCTTTTGCGTCGACACATCTTAGCAATCCCAAATCAGGAGTTCTTCTGTACAAGTTTCCTCCGCTGTGAAAAAAGTGATTGGACAATCTCCGAAGTGTGTATTTCTGAGTGTGGTTCGCATGCCCCGGATATTCTTCTTTTGCTAAATACTCTTTGATGTCATGGAACCAAGGTTTTCCATCCGTCTCTTCCTCGACGTGGGCATAGTAAGCCAGTTGATTATGGATTCTCACTGGGGCGGGTGTCGCGCCCCCTTTTTTTCCCTCAGCAGAGAGAGAAGTCCGGGTTTTGACATTCATGAGGGATAATAACTCCTTTCCTTTTGTGAATTGGGTATTTAAAGTGTCACCAGCTAATGGGTTATGGTGCGTTAGGGCACCCAGAGCGATTAACTCTTGGATTGGTTTGCATTACCAGAGATTAGGGTAAGGGCTCGAGGTGACCTCAAGGGGAAGGTGTTAGGCACCCCTTTTGGTCCACAACTGTTGGTCCCGACCGAACTTATATTCACGAATTAGTCCAAATAAATACTTGAAACAAATAATTACAAATAAGGCATGTTTGTATAACTCAAATAATAAAACAAAAGTTTTGGACGAGTTGTATTATAAAAAAAAGTTTATATAAAAGGAATTTTGAAAAGGGGGAGTCCTAGGTTGGTTAGCCTATAGGATCACCCCACACAATGTCCAGTGAACACTCCTCAATGAGGGGCTACACGTGACATTAGTACGTAGTCATCATATCCCATATCTACCCTTCTCATCCCCTTAGTGGTCATTTAAAACAAGTGTTGGTCAGCGATCTCTATTGCGTGTTGTTACCCGTCCCTTTTAAATGGTCCTAGAGGGATTTAGGACCTCTACCTATAGGTGGTTCTAGATAGACCCCTAAGGTTTTAAAGGTGAAAAGATTAAGGCGACATGCAAGAACAATTAGGACTTTAGCACGTAAGATAACATGGAGCAATTAGAGGCTCAGGTTTACCTCCTCAAACAATACACATAAACAGCACGAATCAAGCACAAATAAGGGCCTTTTGTTTAGCATTATCCTAAGGCATGATGTCTAAGTGAATATCAAGACACAGAAAACAGGCAGATGATTTTATAAACTCTAAAGTAATGGCCCTATCAGTTTTCCTACTGATTTATTAAGCCTGTTTTAAAAGATGAGAACGACGGTAAATCACAGAAACAGTTTCAGAGTTGCAAGATTTTGACAATTCCTTGTAGGCTTGCCCGTGCAGAATACTGATAACTACGTTTTATAGTAAAACATGGTAGATTTTAAAAGAAACAGACTCTTGAATCCCTATAGGCATGCTGTCTAATGATAGATTAGGGCAGTTTTTTAAAGAACTTGTTTCAGGGAAGTATAAACCACTTAACTAAACCAGTTCAAAGTGAACTAATCGTTGATTTATTTAAACTGAACTTGTTTAGATCGACAAGCAGAATTTCTGGTGTTGTCCCCTATAGGCATGCTATCTAGTTGTTTAATACTGATTTCAGAATCTTTGCAGGCACGATGACAGATAAAAAAAACATGTAAACACTTGTTATAACAGAAGCTGGATTGGATTATATCCTATAGGCATGTCATCTACTTGTGAGATCGATTTTAAGACCTATAAACATGATTTCTATTATGGAATCACTTGAGACCTATATGCATGATTTTTGACATGGTAAGACATAGCAAAAAATTTAAAGTCTATAGGCATGGTTTCTAACCGCAGTACCCTACAAACATATAACTACCCACCCTTTTCACTAGTTACCCCAATATTCGTTTACAAGTTATTACAGACCATATGAATGAATTACATAAGTAGATAAGAAAAATGAGAAGTTATTCTATAGAGAGCTTACAAATAGGCCCATATATCCAAAGCTTCCAATAGCCTCAAATGCCCAAATTCCATAAACAATGTCATAGTCTAGGTGCATCAAAGTTCCCTAAGGATCTCAAGGATCCCGGGCAGTGCTTATACCTAGACTTGGTAACCAAAATTGAATAAGTGCAGTGTGGAAGGGCCAGCCTCAGTATGCCAGAGTTTAGAGGGTTCTCAAGAGGATCCCAAGGCAGTACACATACTGGAGGGAGTAGAACCTAGTGACTTAGGAGTAGAGTGAGAGTGATTGACATAGTTTGAAGAGTTTTAGTAGGAAAACAATATTAAAAGAGATTTGCTGGAAATAGTTTGTGGTGTAAAAGAGGGAGTCATATAGTAAAACAACTTTGAAAAGAGAGAGTTACATGATTAGACAACAGTAAATAAATCATGGAGTCCAAAACCACATCAACAATACTCACAGGACCAAAACAGGAGGAACAAACCTACATACATGGGTGATGGGGATTGGGGATACATAGAACATATGATTGTAGACACATAACAAGAAAAGATCTAAGGAATTGGTACAGACATGCTCAGACACAACTGATCAAACATAGTCACAGAACCAACAATGCTTAAGGGGTTAAGTATAGGACCCACATGATTTCAGGTCAATCCCAGAACCATACAAGTTTAGGAGTGCAGACTACTTCACAAGGAGACTCATACCAGAACATAGATAGAGCAAAATCACATGGAGACAGACTAAATGGGGGGGGGGGGGTAACATGTTCATACTGATCCTAAGGGAGGGGAGTACATAACATGCTAATCATGCAATCATATTAACTGCAAGTTTAACAGCAAAATCATAAGTAAAAGCAAACGAGAAACAAGATGAACTGAAGCAATAAAAGAACCATATTGTTTTTGGAACTTGAATTGAAATTAGAACATACCAGTAAAGAAAAAAGTGAACAAAAGTGAAGGATAAGGAGAGCACAATAGTTAGCCTTGGCTTGCAGCCGGCTAACTCAGAATAATAACAAGTAGCACAAAAGAGAGAGCAGAAAGTTTAAGTGTGTGAGAGAGAGAGAACTTTTTGAACCAAAGTGTTCGTGTGTTTGTGTTAATGAGAGAGTGTGTATATATAGTAGTTCAAAAATTAGGTAAAATAAGGCAAGAATCATAGTAGCATAGTAATTATGGAACTCAAAACCAATTAGAGCAAAATCAGGACAAGTACTCCCTTAAGTTAAGGGAATCAATTCAAACGGTAAGAGCAAGTAACGGATAAGGAAAGAAATCAGTGTATGACTAATAACAAAAGAATCAAATTCAGTAAGTATAGGGTAAACAATTAGGGCTAAGTTCAGAAAACTTTACTTAAGGAAATAGTCAGTAAGAATAAAGTACCACAACAGACATGGTAGGCGAATCAGTTAATTTGAATAGAAGAGGTAGAAATTGAGGGTTTAAAGGAAGGTCTTTCAATCAAACCATAAAATAGGGAATCCAAAACCAATCAAAGAGGAAGTCACGATTTAGTATTCACCATATAAATAGAGTAAGATAAGAATAACCAGACAGAGCAAACATGCGGGTTAAACAGTATCCATAGAAAGAGGCAAGTCTGAACAGTCAAGATGAACATAAGCACATGGAGGTGATATAAATTAGGCTAAAAACTCAGTAAGAACATATTCGAAGCAAGATAGTCATAGAAACTCAAACAAGAAACGAGCAGTCATGCTAATACACAGAACCAAACGAAGAAATCTAGAAAATTAGGGCATTCAACATAGGCGAGTTAAAAGGGTAGTAAAATCAAAGAATCAGTAAAATATGTAAGATATAGAAGTTTAAGCATAAAGAATCAATTTAAACAAAGTTTTAGAAGAAGTTCCGAAAACCCTAATTTTAGAAGAAAACGAAAACACTTGAAATCACAGGGTTCTTGTAATGAGTTCCAAGGATATTGTAAAACATCAAAGAAAATAACTCAAATTGTGTTAAAATTGTACAGATCTAAGAGATGTAGGCAGAAATTAGGGTTTCTGAAGAAACCCAAATAAATGTAATTGCACATTAATAAGGCTTATATTGCAATTATATGCAATTTAGCTTTAAAAATGCAAAATGCAGTTATAAAAATGTACTAAAAATATTATAACAATATTTTGACATAAATATAGAATTTAAATGACTAAATAATCCCATCAATAATTTGAGAGATAATTATTGGGGATTTTATGAGTAAAAGGGGAGGAAATAAATCAATTAAAAATATTTAAAATTATAGGAAAATTATAAAAACCTTATGCATGCTTATATATATGCATATATATACTATTTAAAGGTATTTATGCATATAAAAAATATAGAAAAAAATTGGGTATCAACAACGGGATCAATGAAATTCTTGTCCGGATGTTGTATCATGGATGATAAAGTGGCTAATGCATCGGCAAACTCATTCTGAATTCTAGGCACATGCTGAAACTTTATCTCTGTGAACCACTTTCTTAATTCCTGTACATGGTGCAGATATGGTAGTATCTTGGAATTCTTGGTGGCCCACTCTCCTTGTACCTCGTGCACAAGCAAATCTGAATCACCTATTACCAGCAGCTCCTAAATATTCATGTCCATTGCCATGTTGAGCCCCAGTATGTAGGCTTCATACTCTTCCATGTTGTTGGTGCAGGGAAATCTGAGTTTAGTAGATACCGGATAATGTTGACCTGTTCCTGATACCAAAACTGCTCCAATGCCCACTCCATTGAAATTTGCAGCTCTGTCGAAGAACATCCTCAAACCGTCATATGCTTCGGTAATGTCCTCTCCTACGAATGATACCTCTTCATCAGGAAAATATATTTTTAGGGGTTCGTATTCTCCTCCCACCGGATTTTTAGCAAGATGGTCTGCCAATGCTGGTCCTTTGACCGCCTTTTGAGTTACGTAGACAATATCAAACTCACTCAATAGTATCTGCCACTTGGCTAGCTTCCCAGTTGGCATGGGTTTCTGAAATATGTACTTCAAAGGGTCCATCCTGAATAAGAGGTATGTGGTATAGGCACAAAAGTAATGCCTCAACTTCTGGGCCGTCCAGGTCAAAGCACAACAAGTGCGTTCCAACAGAGAGTATCGTGCTTCATAAGGCGTGAACTTCTTACTTAGGTAGTATATCCTTTCTCCCTGTCTCATCATGTTGTCCTAGAACACATCTGAAGGCTCCATCCAACACCGATAGATAGAGTAGAAAAGGTCGTCCTAACTCCACCAGGACCAAAACCGGTGGTGTGGACATGTACTCCTTGATTTTGTCAAAAGCTTTCTGACAATCCTCAGTCCATCTTGTCTCGACATCTTTCCTCAACATCTTGAAGATGGGTTCACATATGACTATGGACTGTGCTATGAAGCCACTGATATAGTTGAGATGTCCCAGGAAGCTCATCACGTACTTTTTGCTCCTGGGCGGCGGTAACTCCTAAATAACCTTAACTTTGGACGGGTCTAGCTCGATCCCTCGACGACTGACAATGAATCCCCGTAACTTTCCTGCGGGAACCCCGAATGCACACTTTGTGGGGTTCAGTTTTAAGTTGTACCTCCTTAACCTGTCAAAGAACTTTTTCAAGTCCGTTATGTGATATGCGACCCTCTTGGATTTGATAATGACATTGTCCACATATACCTCTATTTCTTTGTGTATCATATCATGGAAGATGGTCGTCATGACTCTCATGTAAGTAGCCCCAGCATTCCTTAGACCAAAGGGCATCATTTTGTAGCAGTATACCCCACATGGTGTAATAAAAGCTATTTTCTCTACATCTTTTTCGTCCATCCAAATCTAGTGATAACCTGCAAAGCAATCTACAAAGGATTGGAGTTCATGCTTGGCACAATTGTAGATCAGGATATGTATATTTGGCAGTGGAAAATCGTCCTTGGGACTTGCTCTGTTTAAGTTTCGATAGTTAGCACATACTCTGACTTTCCCATTTTTTTCGGAACTGGCACAATGTTGGCTAACCAGGTTGGGTACTCAACCACCCTGAGGACTTTGGCTTTGATCTGCTTAGTAACTTTCTCCTTGATTTTCAGGCTCATATCTAGTTTGAATTTTCTGAGTTTCTGCTTCACCGACGGACAAAAGGGATTGGTAGGCAGCTTGTGAGCCACTATGGACGTGCTCAAACTGGTCATGTCATCATATGACCATGCGAAGATGTCCTCATATTCCTTTAAGAAATGAATGTACTTTTCTTTCTCAATCGGCGATAAGTGAATGCTGATGCGAGTCTCCTTGATGGTTTCAGCGTCCCCCAAATTTACTTCCTCGATTTCATCCAGGTTGGACTTAGGCTTATTCTCAAAGTTTTCAACCTCCCTAACAACTTCCTCAGGTATCTCATCTTCTTCATCCGAGTCACTATCCTCATGTTGCGTTGTCTCACTACATGTCACAGTCACCGGGTCATTAGGAAAAGTAACAATAACGTTGTAGAAAGAAAAAATATGAAAGATAATAATAAATAATAAAGAGTAATGAATTTGATTAAGACTTAAAACATCCAAACGAGTACAACTCGATGAATCAAGCATTTATTTTGAAACAAGTGAGTCTTTAAAAGCAAAATTACTGAAAATCTTAGAAGCCTAGAATGGCTATAGAAATAAAATCGGCCAGGCTACCCAGGGACTCGGCGGGCCCGGGATGTTGTGGCGGTCCAGTTCCTGAGAATAGCTCCCTTATACACAGTCTGAATAGTGAGGCCTTCTTCCTCCTCCTCCTCCTCCTCAATTATTGCACTGCAGTCCATGTCTTCATCCTCCAAGAATAGATTCCTCAGCCCAACTAAGGCTTCTTCTTTTGTAGTTCCCCATATTGTATCAGCTTGGTGAAAAGCCTGATCCAGATGTGGCACTGGTTTCTCGAGAGGCTAATAAGGTCCACGCCATGGAGGTGACCAATCATTATACTCTTGCCATGTATACTGGTATCCGAGCCCGAAATTAGACTGTGACATTTCAGCTGTATTGGTTTGGTAATACCTTGGAGATTTTTCCCAAGCCCCTTGCTGAGTTCATACCCAGACCACGCCAGTATGCTTTCTATTTTTCTACTCCACCATTTGTCTTTCTCAGCGGCATTGACACGTTCGATTTGATGATAGGTTTTCCCTCCTAGCCTTCCTCTATTTCCGACAACTAGGATGGTTTGACTGGTGTAAATGGGGTTACTCCCGTCTCCATGAATGATCACCTCCTAGTGGTTCCATTTTAATTTCACGTCTTGATGTAGTGTGGAAGCCACAGCCCCTGCGGCATGGATCCATGGTCGGCCCAATAGAAGATTATATAAGGCTGATATGTCGAGCACCTGGAATTTGACATTGAACCAAGTTTGCCCCATCTGCAGACAAAGATTAATCTCCCTAATCGTGTCCATTTGAGACCCGTCGAAAGCTTTCACGTTTATGCTCCCTGCCCATATTTCATGAAAACCTTTGCCCAATCTTTTCAGAGTGTCCAATAGACAATATTGAGGCTTGAACCTCCATCAATCAAGACTCGGGCAATGAATTTGTCTTCAAATTGCACTGTTATATGCAATGCTCGGTTGTGATTCAACCCTTCAGGCGGTAGCTCATCTTCGTGGAAGATTATCTTATGACTTTCCAGTACATGCGCTACCATATTGGCCATCTCTCCACAAGTGATATTGTTGGGTGCATAAGCTTCACTCAACACCTTCATCAAAGCATTCTTGTGTGCCTCTGAATTTTGCAACAGTGATAGGATGGATATCTGAGTTGGGGTTTTGTTCAAATGATCAATGACAGAATATTCCCTTGCTTTTACTTTCCTCCAAAGGTCATCTGGTCCTATTTCAATGACAAGCTGCTTGGTAGTGGCATCCTTACTTGGTCCTCCCAACTGTTCAGGTGTATATATTCTCCCAATCCTAGTCATTCCTTGCACAACATCAGATTCCTCCATCTTTGCCTTTCCTTTTTGCCTAGCTTCAACAATGTAATCCTAGGGTATTGATTTTGAGTTGAAATGGGGTGTGGTCGATACTGTCATCGTGAAAGGTGTAGCCACTTCCACTTAAAATGGAACAGGGGTGGCTGCAGGTGGATCTACCTCTACCTCAAATGGAACTGATGCAGCTATCTCAACCTCGATCGGTGACTGAATCTGCACTACAATAGGAGTAAGTGTGACTATAGGTTTAAAGTCATCGCCTTCTCGAATGAGCCCGATTAACCCTTCAGGATCCCATTCTTCATCCATCTTGATCACATGTATTCCACCACCCCTATGATCCGAGAGAGGGTTGTTGCAGACATTGGGTGCAACTTTTTTTGCCTGTATAACCTTGTTGTCAATCAATGTCTGGATTTTGTCTTTCAACGTTCGACACTCATCAATGGTGTTCCATTTTATACTGGAATGGTATGCACAGGTTTTGTTTGGGTGGACCTATTTTGATGGATTCTCTAGTGATACAACGGGAATAAAGGTGGCGTAACCAGCAGCTTTTAACCTTTCATACAGCTGGTCGATGGGTTCAGCAATAGTGGTGTATTGTCTGGGTGGTTTACGGTCAAAACTGGGTCGTGGCCTTGGATAATTTTGGCAAGTTGGAAGTGACTAGAAGTGAGATGGTTGGGAATTATAGGTATGATAGGCAGTGGCTGGTTAGGAGTATTCTGGAAATGAGGTTTGGTATGTGGGTGGTAGTGCTTGGTATGTGGGTGGTGGTGCTTGGTATGTGGGTGGAGATGTTTGATTTGTGGGTGGAGGTGTTTGATATGTAAGTGGAGATTTCGGTCCTTGATCCACAATTACTACCCCAACGTCTCTCTCTTTTGATATGCTGCCTGATTGTAATGCCATGTTTATGGCCTGTAATGCCTCAAAGTTTGTTACCATCCCGCTCTTGATGCCTTCTTCGATTCTTTCCCCGAGTTTAATGATATCAAAGAATTTATAATTTTCAATAACCATCAACCTTTCATAATATTGCGGATCCTGTGCTCTGACGAAGAACTTGTTCATTTGTTCCTCGTCCAAAGATGGCCTGACTTTGGCTGCTTCTGACCTCCAACAAGTAGCATACTAGCGGAAAGTCTCGGTGGGCTTTTTCTTAAGGTTCTGAATGTAAAAAACATTTGGTGCATTTTCTATGTTGAACCTGAATCGGTCCATAAAATTAGATTCCATATTCACCCAGTATGACCATTTCTTAGGATCCTGGCTGATATACCGGGATAAAGCATCTCCCATAAGACTTCTCATAAAGAGTTTCATCCAGATCCTTTAATCATTTCCGACCCCAACAAGCTTGTCACAATAGGTCCTCAGATGAACCCTGGGATCACCTATACCATCAAACATATCGAACTTGGGAGTTTTGTAACTCTCTGGCAGTTCTACATCTGGCTGTATGCATAGGTTCTCATAGTTCAAACCTTCTATCCCTTTGCCTCCTTCGACATCCTGAACTCAACTTGTTAACTTTTTGAGTTCTTCAGCCATGTTTTTGATGAGCAGGTCCTTGTCAGTGGATTCTGGTGTATGGGAAGTTGGTTGGATAAAGTGAGGTACGATTTCCACATATATAGGGTTGTTTTGGTGAGTGACAGGTGCCTGGGTGTAGTGGTGGTCATTGATTGAGTTTTGAAGATTGGGAATGGGTTGTGGTGTGTTCTGGAGTGTGTGATAAGTGGCGGTTGGTGGGTACTAGACTGGTTGATGGTAGTGTTGTGGCAGAGTTAGTAGCGGTAAGGGATTGAGATTTTGAGGTGGGGTTGCATATTGATACGGTGCAAGAAGGTTTTGTGGATGTTGGTTTGGTGTGTTTTGGGGAGGTGCTGGGTTCTTTGTGTTGATGTTGGGGACATTCAGAGTGAGGAATAGGTTTGCCAAGTTGCGTACTTTCTCAAGCTCTCCCTGTAGCTCCAGTAGCTTTTGTTCCAATCTCAAAACTAAATCATTTGGTGCCGGAGTACTCCGACCATCTGAAGTTTCTGTATTTTCCACATTCTCTTTTCGAATACCACTTAAATTGTCCATTTTAGCTTTCCCTTTGCTCTTTGTATTACTTGGAGGAGGAGGAGGTGGAGGGCCTCTAGATCTGGTGTGATACGCAGATGATGCCAGTATGAGCGAACCAACCTTAGGGGATGTGAATAAAAAATAAGGAAAAACAAAAAAGTAAACAAGTCAGTAAGGGTTCTGAAATGTTTGTAGTATTTAAACACATATTGTGGGAATGTAAATTCGCGTCCTAATTTGGGAACCTCGTTGTGCCCAAGGTAGGCCTAGCGACGAGAGATTTAGTGCCAATAATTGCCTCATTTCATTAATGAAAAAATTAACTACCCAAAATGAAACTAAATAAGATAACGTTGCTAATGGTACTTGGCTTTATTACATTTGAAAGGAAAGCAAGTAAATCTAATCTGCTTGGTCCCAGAAGGACCCTCTCCAGACCGGATGCTGTTGTTAATCAACTCTCCCAACTCTCGCAGGTTCAGCAGTAGGAATGCCCTTGCCAGATGCCCTCCTTCATTTCCTTCAGTGTTCTGACATTCGATGACCCTCTTCCTTATCTTCCCTTCCAATTCCATTAAACTATACTCCAAATATTCCAGCTTCTCACTATCAGCCTTATGCTACGCCATATTCTTAGCTTCAGACTCTTGGACTCTTTTGCGCACCTTGTTGTACTTCACCTCTTCTTTGGAAAACTCATCTATGACCCTGTTTCCTGGACCAACCCTTGGATCAAAGACTCGTAATAGGTTATCATCTAACCATGAGAGGTAAAAGAATGAGTGACCTGTGTGGTATCAGTTTGGCTCGATGGTATCCTTCTCCACAATGATCTTCTAAGTCCACATATGTTGCGCTTCATTCTTATATGGGATGGCGTCACCCTGGAAATTGGATCTGAAGTGGCTCATCTTAGCAACCCGTGGTATGACTTTTCTCCTGCCTGCTTGTCTCATAACTCTAAGGGGAGAATAAGCTCTTAACCCGATCAACACCAAATGTGGGATATCTCTGGATCTTATGATGAACTCGTCGGTGGGGAACAACTCGAACATCCACTGAACCTTGTCTTTAGTCAGCTTGTTGAAAAACTGCACCCATCCTACGACATCCTTAGGTTGATCGAACATGTCCAAAATGTAAGTCATCCTTTTAGGGTGATGGAAGGCTATGTGGTCATTCCATAGCCTCTGTGGAAACTCTTGACGGTATTGTCCCTTTTGGAGATGTTCTAACAGCCAGAGTTATAACAGCAAATTGCAACCCTTGAAGAATCTGGACCCCTTCTGACAGCATTCTAAGGCCCGGTACATATCCGCAATGATCATAGGGACAATAGTATATGTCTGCCCCTCTATCCCATCCATTAGAGTTTTGTCCACCATGGCCAACCTAATATGGATTCTATCCCCTTGGATTGGGAATACCAGCATGCCCAAGAAGCACACGGTGAACACGAAGACCCTGCGATGAACCCAGCCTAAAGAAATAATTGATAACTCATCATCAAAAATACGGTAAGAGCTGCTATGACCCTATCATTCATAAAGGAAATCAAAAGGTATGTAGGAGTTTTTCAGGCACTCCAAATCATCATTTTTCTTCAGCCCCATCATCTTAAGGAACCCTCTAGTGGTGCGATTTTCAGGTGCTAGCAGACTAGGGCTATCCCAAGGCAACCCAACAAATCCCCCTATTTCTTCTAGGAGGGGAGTCATTTCTATGTCTCCAAAACAGAATACAGCCCTTTCCTTATCCCAAAACAGAGTGGCAGCCTCGATTAGCATCTAGTTTGGTTGAAGATCCAATAGTGAAGGTAAATTATCCAAGACTCTTTTCACATGATTTTGATCACTTGAGGGAAGATCCATCCACCAATCTATCAAAAGTGGAGGAATGCTACCGACCATACCGAATCTGGGGACTTCGTGCCTCATTTTCTGCAAAACAAGAGATACTTAGGCCCTTTCCCCCTCCAGGTTCGTCTATTTATACAGTAATAATTAGCATATTGGCACTTATTTCTCCAAATTAATGCACACAGTCGTGGTTACGTCTGTTGGGATTGTGAAAAACCCGATGGACTATTGGACGAGGCTTGTCTTAAAGGATTATTATGCATACAACATATTAACCCGACTAGGTTTGACCATGACGCATGTACAATTAATTAGAGTAAGACTGCTATAGAGGTCTAGATTGGGACCCTTAAGCGGACAACTTGAGGGGGAAAGGCACGGAACCGTCGAACGCACCACTGATAGACTAGTTTTACCGCAAATACGCCTTTCCGAATTTAAAGGATAATATATAGGAAGAGCGCAAACACTCATCAAGCGTTGCTATAGGATTTATTACGCACGAGTAGAAAATGATGTTGAGCATGATTTATGCAATAATAAATAGCATGGTTTCACGTATTTGCACATAAAAAAAATGATAAATGCAATATTTAAATAATTGAAAGACAGTTAAGGAAAAAGAAAACAAAGAGACGAGTCAGTTTCAGAAATCATAAATGCTTGAAAATAGATAGTTAAATTCAAATAAGGGGAAAGGGTACGTGGGATAGAGCATGCTTGGACTAATTCACAAAAATAAGTTCGTTATGGTAAGAACCAAAAATATCCCCAGCAGAGTCTCCATGTCGTCGCGCCCCCTTTTTCCCTTACGGGAGTCAGGGTTTCGACATTCATGGGGGAATAACTCGTTTCCTTTTGGGAATTGGGTATTTGAAGAGTTGTCACCTAACGGATTATGGTGCGTTAGGGCACCTAGAGCGATTAACTAATATATCTAGTTTGCATTACCAGAGATTAGGGTAAGGACTCGAAATAACCTTGAGAGGAAGATGTTAGGCACCCCTTGCGGTCTACAACGGTGGGTCCCGACCAAACTTAAACTATGTTAATTAGTCATTTTAACAAGTAAACAATTTCGACACATATTTGCAAATAAATAAGTACATGTATGATTCAGGTAATGAAAGTAAGGGGGAGGTTTGAATAGCTTACACATGTATATGTAAAGAAAAGGAAGTTTATAGAATTTAAATACATAGGGGAGTTAGGAAAGGGAAGTCCTAAGTTGGTTAGCCTACAGGATCATAACCATGCAATGCCCGATAATTACTCCTCGATGAAGGGCTACACGTGACATTAGCGTGCAGGTCATCATATCCTTTTTACTACCCTTTACCCTCCCCTTAGCGGTTAGATAAGCGGGTTTAATTAACGACCCATAAGCATGCCGCTACCTATCCCTTCCTTACGGTCCTGGAGGAATTTAGGACCTCTAAATTTAGACAGTTCTAGACAATCTAAGGTCTTTAAAAGGTGAAAATCTAGGAGACAAGCAAATAATATGTAGGACAAGCAAATAGGGACAAACAGTTAGAAGGCTCATATTTACCTCCGCACGTATATAGGCAAACAAACAGCACGTCTAAAACACAGATTGTGAAGAAGTTCAGAAATCCTAAGAACATGATATCTAGATGAATGTTACAGATTCAGGATATGCATAAAGAAAGTGGAAGAATCCTAACCACTTTGCCTACTGGTTTTATAGCCTGTTAAGCTTAAGTGGTTTAACACAATCAAATGCAGTTTCCAGTTTATGTATATACAGAGAATGATAACCTAAGGCTTGCCTAGGCGGGGGACTGTTGGAAATCACAATTATAGGAGATGGTTAACAATTTAAGAAATTGTTCAAACTATAAACATGTTATTCCAGATGACACAGATTATAACAGGCATTTTATTTTATTTTAAGACACGATGTCTATGTGTGAGGCTGCTTAACCCTTTTTATAGCCAATGATTTATCTAGTCGAAATAGACATGTTCAATAAAATGCAAACAGAGTTCCTAAAGACATATTATCTAATGCACACAGGAATGCCAGCTTTATTACGAAAGGATTATTAGCCTAGTAGAATGATCTCTAAGTGACAATATTTGTGCAAGATTCAAGCATTAGATACGTGACATATAGTATGCTGAAGCAATAAGTATGAATACCCTAAGAACAGGTTATCTAATGCACATGTTCAACATGGTTTAAATGCAAACATACATAAGAATCCTAGAACATGGCTTCTAACACAAATATGCAGAATATAAATATTATAGCATATTTTCTACCCATTTTACCCACAGTACCATGCAACTACCCTCCCTTTTCATTAGTCACTCCAATATTTGTTCACACTTAATTATTACAGACCAAGGATTGAATAAATCATATAAATAATAAAATATAAATCAAGCTATAGGGAGCCTGAAGTAGGCCCAATGCAAATCCTGGTGTACCAAGCCTTCAGTAGTCTCAAATGCCAATGATTTCACAGCCCCGATTGTGTCGAGGTGTGTCAGAGTTCCCTGAGGACCTCAAGGATCTCGGACAATGCTCACACCCAAACTTTCCTCAAATAAAGACTGATTATGTGCATTGTGGAAGAGCCAGCTCTAATATGCTAGAGTTCAGAGAGATCTTAAAGATCTCTAAGCAGAACACATACCAGAGGGGAAGGACATAGTAATCTAAGAGTAAGTGAGAGTGCAGTGATTTGAAAAGGGTTTTGGTAAACAGTATAGAGATGACTCTTAGAGGTGAAAAGATTTTCTGAAAACCAGTACCAATTTGGTGGTAAAACAGCTTGAGAAAAGTATGAAAACATTTTGTAATCAAAACACAAATCACAGAACAACCATATTTAGAGACACTTGGAAAGCAGGTTCCACACAGGGAGAGATGGGTTGGGGATACATAGAATACACCTTAGTGTATAGTTGAGCATAGAAGCAAACAGATGCATAGAATTACTAAGTTAGTTACAAGGATAGGTGATTGAGACATGGAGAAAAGATGTTGAGAACACATAAACCTCTAACACACGACTAGAGTTGCCTTGAGAGACCAGATGACTTAGCAAAGCAGAGTAGGAAAGGACTTAACTGAACAGACTAGGCAAAATACCACACAAGCATTCATAATGGAGACATGCTAATCACATACTGAACAAAACAAGATTTAGACATGCTAGATAAACATTAGACATGCAAGTATAGTTGAGACATGCCAATCACATGTTGAACAAGGCAGTATTAGGCATGCTAGGAAACAGTAAACATTAGCAGGAATGAACTCAGGAATGATAAACTAAGGCAGTAATAAAACACATAGGGTTTAGATTCTAAAATTTAATCAGAGGCATTCCAGTTAGGGAAAGAGAACACAAGATGTAAGACATGTATTGTGCAATTTCTAGCCTTGGCTTACAGCTGACAAGACTAATGAATATCACAAGTAGTAGAAAGAACAGAGAGCTTTTTAGAGTATGAGAGTATTTTCTGAACTAATGTTCGTGTCTTGAACTGAGAATAGAGAAGAGTATATATAGCAGTTTAAGAGTGGAGCAGAATAAGGTAAAAGAAATCAAAATCAACAATTAGGGAAATTACAAGATCAATCACACACAAAATCAGTGTAGTCTTCCTTTAATTAAGGACAACTACTCAACGGTTAAAGGACATGAGTCACTTAAGGCAAGAAATTAAATTAGACCTAAGTAAAGAGGTAAACAAACAAGAGTATTATTAAGGAACTAATCGTGAAGAATTAGTAACATTACAGGCAATAAGGTAATAAGAATAATTAAAGTCGTAATCAACAACAACGGCTCAGTATAATCCCACAAATGGGGAATTAAAGCCGTAATCAAGGGAATAAATCAAGAATCAACACATAATTTTTAACCAAGCAAATCAATAAGTCAAAATCCAAAATAGGACTGATTTAAAGAGAGGAAAAATATCAGTTTCCATAAATAGACGAGTAGGCTAAAAAAAACTTCATAAACACACATAAATTAACCAAGAGATCGACTCAGAAACCCTAGTAGAGATGAACTAGGACAAAAGTCACAAGATACATGAATTAGACTAAGGAAAATCATGAAAGTCAAAGCACAGAGCGTAACAATGCAACGAGTGACATGGAAAAACCCAGGAATGAAGCAAAAGTATAAGAAAACAGGGGCTTTAGCACAAATCGACTAAGATCCAACCAATATTAACATGAATCAGTCAGTAACACTTAGGAACCATGATTAAACACTTGAAAATCAAAGAGGCTTTGATAAGGCGAGTTCAGTAAACCCTAGTTTTTAGGGAAAATGGAGAATCGATTAAAAAAACCCATAAGACCTTCGTGAAAACATGTGAAATAGGTTTGATTCATGAAGATCAAAGGATTAAAATTAGGTTTTTTTAGAAAGGTAACAAAGACGAGCATAGACTTAGGAAACCATGGATTCAAGACAAAAATGAGAAAGATCTTACTCAAGGTCAAGCCAAATAGCCTGAAACGGGCCAGAAAACCTAAAGGTGTAAACAAACAGCCTATGTCCCTTAAGAATCTCCTCAAGGATCTTGGAGATAGAGGTATCATAGCATAGAAGAGGTCATTAGGGGCCTGAAGTGATAGAGAAACATCGTAGAACAGAGGCTAAGCCAGTGACGACGCTTGAAGATTAGGGTTTAGGTGGAGAGCATTTGAGAGAGGAGGGAATAGATGCCAGCGGGGAATGTTGGGAAATGATTAGGTTATAAGGAGGTTATATGGGTTTAATTAAGGTAAGGGGAGATCTGGACCGTTGAACAAAATGATCAATGGCCAGGATTGGCCGGGGTATTGGGTCGGGTGAATGCAGATTGGGCTAGGGTCAGATAGGATTTGGGCCTGGGTAGATTTTGGGCTAATGTGGGATTAAGAATTGGGTTGTCTAATTGGTTGGGTCCAAATGAAAATAGGCTATTTGTTAAACACATATTTAATCGCTAAAGAAATTTTAAAAAAAAGTTAATAAATTATAAAAAATAATTTTCATGCCTGGAAATGTTTTAAAATAATTATTTAATATTTTAAAAATATGAAAGGATGTTTTTCGGAAAAATAATGTAATAATGCGTGCGTGGGCTATAATTGCAAAGTAATTACAATTGCAACCTAAAAATACAAAAGTGGCTATTTGTGCAACAATTGAAACTTAGTACCAAAGCAAATGAAAAAATTAAGCCACCAAAATTATTATAAAACTATTTGTGATGCAATCAGTGATTGTTTTATAAATAACATGCTGGGATAAATTAACAAAAAATATTTTAAAAATGCATAAATTGTATGAAAAATACTAATTGATGCCAAGGCACAATTTTAAAAATATAATGGGAAAAATTGGGTATCAACATGCCCGAGGGTGAATTTTAGGAACCTTGCCTTTGGGGTTGGATAATCACTTTAATAGCTAGAATATGAATTTGTAAGCCTATAATGATTAGTTTTTAAACTATTGGCATAGTTTCGGATTATGCGGCTCCGATTTAAGAGTTTGAAAGCGTTCTTGAGTTGGAAGTAGGCTCGAGATGAGGTAAGTCTCTTTTCCAACATTGTAAGGGGGAAACTTCCCCATAGGTGAATTTAATTATTATATGATTAATTTTGGGGGCTACGTAAGCACGAAGTGACGAGAGTCCATATGTATCTACTATTCCTGTTATGTCTGGGTAGTTCCACGTTTACATCATGCTTTGTGGCCACTATTAATTGCTTATATATGTTAATGGTATGAAAGAAATTAAGTTGAAGGAAATCTAAGGAGTTACAGGCTTCAAGTGAATTGTTTCATTTTATTAAAAGGAATTAAAGAAGTGTTCTGTTTTAAATGATGAAAATTATGTTGACCGCGTCGCACATATGATTCGCAAGCGGGGTTATGCTTTTACCACGTCGCATATATGATTTGCTAGAGGGGTGAATAGATGTATCTATGGTTCGTACCGTTCGACCCTCAGCAGTACACATTTTACTTTTATGTTGGATCGGGCCAAACGTCCTCGGTGGTAGTTGTATATGATAATGGAACCGGAAACCTTATAATTCGTATAATTTATTGCTTGAAGGGGCACTTATTTTAAAGGAGGAAAAGATTTTCAGTAATATTCTTATTTGAGCTTGTTATCATCTACGTACATTGTGAATTAAATATATTGAACTTCATATTATTATATTTGCTGGCCCTAATAAGTGTCAGAGTCGATCCCTCATCACTAGTTTTGTGAGGTTAGGTGAGATACTTACAGGGTACATATTTCTATAAACTCATGCTACACTTCTGTACTTGATTGTACAGGCTTTGAGACAAGTGCATCTGGCCATCAGTCCGGCGCGTAGAGTGGACTCCTCAACTTGAGACTTTCCGGTGAGCTGCCCTTTTGAGCCGTTATGCAGCAGCTGGAGTCTTTCTTTTGTCTATATGATTCCCGTCTAATCTTTTTTCATACACTAGGATAGTATAATTATGTATATTCTACTAGACTGCCCACAAACTTGTGATACCAGGTCTTGGCACACATTAGCAGAATTATGATGTTTTGTCTTGTCCTTATAATTGAGATTCGTATTTATGTCTTTCATTTAAATAAGCTTAAGTTTTTAAAACTATAAATTTCTTAAATCTATAATGGGAGTTATCAAGTACTAACTAAATAAATGAGAATTTTCTATTTGATTAGGGTTGTCTTGCCAAACAATAGTGTTGGGCGCCATCACGGCCTAATATGGAATTTAGGTCGTGACAATTCTGGTTGTGACTATTTATACTTTAGAGAGGTTGGCTCAGATCTACAATTGAGATAGTTCGGTTGCACGGTGTGCCTATTTCCATCATATTAGATAGAGGCCCTCAACTAACTTCCCATTTCTGGAGAGTCGTACAGAGTGAGTTGGGGACCCGTGTAGAGCTCAACACAGCATTCCACTCGTAGGCCGGCGGGCAGTCGGAGCGGACATTTTAGATTCTAGAGCACATGCTTAGGGCATGTGTGATTGACTTTGGAGGGCAGTAGGATCAGTTCTTGCCTTTGGCCAAGTTTGCTTAAAACAATATTAGTCTAGCATCGAGATGGCTCCATTTGAGGCTTTATAACGACGATGTCGTTCCCTTATCGGGTGGTTTGAGCCTGGCGAGGCTAAGTTGTATGGTACGGATTTAGTGAAGGATTCCTTGGAAAAGGTAAAGATGATTAAGAAGAGACTTTGCACAGCACAGTTCAGACAGTAGAGTTAAGCGGATCGAAAAGCACGTGAGGTATCATTCATGGTCGATGAGAAGGTCCTCGTGAAAGTCTCGGCTATGAAGGGTATTATGAGATTCGGGATGAAGGGCAAGTTGAGCCCAAGGTTTACAGGCCCATTTGAGGTGTTGAGGCGAGTTGGGGAGGTTGCTTGCTTTGCCTCCCATATTGTCAAAGGTTCATCCAGTTTTTCACGTGTCTATGCTTCGGAGGTATCATGTCGACTTGTCTTTGGTGTTAGACTTTAGTACTATTCAGCTAGATAAGAGCTTGGGCTTTGAGGAGGAGCTAGTTGCCATTATTGATAGACAGGATCGCTAGTTGAGATCCAAGAGGATTTCTGCGGTAAAGGTCCAGTAGAGAGGCCAACTAGTCGAAGAGGCTACCTAGGAGTTCGAGGAGGACATACGGAGCAGATATCCATGCTTATTTAGCACTTCTGGTATGAATCTAAACCCGTTCGAGGACAAAATATGAATCTAAACCCGCTCGAGGACGAACGTTTGTTTAAGAGGTGGAAAATGTAACAACCCGACTGGTTATTTTGCTTTCTAAAACCCCGTTCCCCTAAATAAGACTTTTCGTACTTACTTTTACTTATTTATGACTTGCGGGGATGGTTGGTTTGGGATTTGGAAGAGTTTGGGTTAAAACCGGAACACTTAGTTTCTTAAGGTTAGCTTAAAGGCCAAGGTTGACTTTGGCCAACATTTTGAGTTAACGACCTCAGAATCGGGATTTGAAGGTTCCAACAGGTTCGTATGATATGTTCGGACTTGGGCGTATGTCCGGATTGGGTTTTGGATGACCTGGGAGCGTTTTGGTGCCTAGTAGTGAAAGTTGATTCCCTAAGGATCTTGAAGTTCTTAAAATTTGGTTTGGAGTGGGTTTTTGAGATATCGAGGTCCGAACGGAATTCCGAGACCGGGAATAGTTTCATAATGTCATTTAAGACTTGCACACAAATTTGGTGTCAATCTGAGTAGTATAAGTACGTTTCGGCACATTGGAATTTGATTGAAGAACTTGAAGTCATAAGTTTGATCCAATTGGTATTAAGGCGTGATGCTTAGATTTAGCATTGTTTATGGAATTTTGAGGGTTCGAGCGAGTCTGTTTTATGATTCCAAATTTGTCGGTATATTCGAGCAGGGCCTCGTGGACACTAAGCATCAATCGGACGAGGCTCGAGCTAAGTTGGAAATTTAAGAATGAGCTGAAGCTCCAGTTCTGTCATAACCACACCTGCGGTTGGCCAGCCGCAGGAGCGAGACCGCAGGAGCTGCTTACCCATCGCAGGTGCAGCTCAAGTGGAGGAGCCCGGGTTCCGCAGATATGGCTCCACTTCGGTAGAAGCGGTCCTAATACCGTAGATGCGCCCCCAGCTGGCCCGGCCAAAAACTATAGAAGCGGGCAATATCACGCAAAAGCGAGACTGCAGATGCATTCCCCTAACCGCTGGTGCAGAAATCGCTGAAGGCAGTGGCGTTCATTTAATATAGGAATGTGTTATTTTTGACACATTTCACACCATTCTTGGGCGAATATGGAACATCAAAAGGAGAGATTTCAACCTAGCATTATGAGGTAACTTATTTCTGCCTAATGTGAGTTTAATACATAGTTTAGGGGTAGATTATACCGTATAAATTAGTGAAAATTATGGGTTTAGAGTAAAACCTAGGGTTTTGGTGAAAACAAGATTTATCCACGAAATTCATTATGGAATGAAGTAAAAATCATATACTGTTGATCCTTAGGTTATGGGTAACAAATTTCTTCGAATATTTCTAGAATCCAGGCACGTGGGCCCGGGGATGAATTTTAGGAACCTTGCATTTTGGGGTTGGGTAGTTACTTTAATAGTTAGAATATGAACTCTTGAGCATGTATTGACTAGTTCTTACCCCATTTGAATAGTTTTAGATCATTCGGCTCCGATTTGAAGGTTTGAGCGTATTCTTGAATTTGGAAGTAAGCTTTCGAGCAAGGTGAGTCTCATTTCTAACCTCGTAAGAGGGAATTAACCCCATAAGTGAATTAAATTAATGTATGTGACTATCTATGGGGGTTATGTACGTACGTGGTGACGAGAGTCTGTGCATAGCTACTATTATGCTAATTATCCGGGTAGTTTAGGACATGTATCACTGTCACAACCCTAAACCCGAACTCGATCGTGATGGCGCCTATCGTGAAACAAGGCCAGCCGACACAAATCCCCAATCCATTTAAACAGTTATAATAATTCAATTTAAGTCATTAATAAGTAATAAATTCCAACAATAGAGTGAAATAGAACAAGTGCGGAAATAAACACAGCCCGACATTGGGGTGTCACCAGGCATAAGCATCTAAACATCCGTCTAAGAGTACGAAGAGTCTACAGAGTCTACTACAAATCCAGTACAAATGAGAATAAAGATAGGAAGGAGAAATACTAGGCTGCGAACGCCGAGCAGCTACCTAGTGAACTCCGAACAGGCTGCTGGAAGCAATCAACCCTCACTAGTAGGACCTGATGCTCCTGAATCTGCACATAAGGTGCAGGGAGTAATGTGAGTATGCCAACTCAGTCAGTAATAAAAATAAAGGCAGCTGAGCAATAAGAAAACATGTAAAACATGGCAAAATGCTACAAAGAGGCAGTATAAAACTAAAACAATGCAATAAAACAGTGAAAGCTCGTAGAAACACCTTAGTTCAGTGAAAACCTCTTTAAAACACCTCTTTGCAGTTCAAATGAATGAATGAAAACAGGGAGAAAGGATAGAAAAATAAATCAGCCCCTCGGGCAAAATACCAACAGAACTAGCCCATCTGGCAATAACCTGGAACAACATCAGCCCCTTGGGCTATATCACATCTCACACTAGGTACCCGCGTACACTGGGGGTGTACAGACTTCGGGAGGGGCATATTACAGCCCAAGAGCAATATAAAGTCATCTCGTGGCATAATCAAATAGGCTCTCGGCCACATATCAAGGCACCTTGTGGCGTACAACTTAGGCCCTCAGCCTCAAAATCATGAATCAACACAATACCGCTGCGGCGCGCAGCCTGATCCCATAATAACCTCACAACACAGGCCCTCGACCTTACTCAGTCAGAAATCACTAAAAGCCACTCGGGAACAGTAAATTATGATGCTCAGCTCAAAATATCATTTAAGATATAACAGAGTAAACATGGCTGAGTTATGAAAATAGTAGAATATAGCATGACCGAGTACAAATATAAAGTCAAAACAGTGAGGAATAGTAGTAAATACCCATACAGTGATTCATAATTGAGATTCATATTTATTTCTTTCATTTAAATAAGCTTAAGTTTTTAAAACTATAGATTTCTTAAATCTATAATGGGAGTTATCACATACTAACTACATAAATGAGAATTTGCTATTTGATTAGTGTTGGCTTGCCTAACAACGATGTTGGGTGACATCACGACCTAATATAGAATTTGGGTCGTGACAACATGATATCAGAGCACTAGGTTCACGTAGGTCTCACAAGTTATGGTCAAACCTGGTAGAGTCTTGCGGATCGGTATGGAGATGTCTGTACTTATCTTCGAGAGGCTATAGGGTGTTAGGAAACTACTCTTTATTCATCTCTTATTGTGCAGTTAATGGTGTACTAAGTTTCCTTATTTTATTCTCTCACAGATGGTGAGGATGCATATGGCGGACGTTCCAGACCCAGGAGGAGTTGCTCCCCTGCTAGAGGCCAAGGCAGAGGCCGGGAGAGGGCATCGACCCAAGGTAGGGGAAGAGGGCATCTCAGAGCTACCCTAGTTGCACCACCAGTGGATCCAGCAGGGGATCCCATTACCGAGGAACAGGACAAGGTACCCATAGTAGAGCCTGCCCCGACGGATTTCATGATAGCACTAGGCTTCTAGGAGGTCATGGGTCATATGCTGCGGTTCATAGACTCAATGACTCAGGCTGGTTTATTTCCAGCAGACCCAGCCACATCTTAGGCAGGAGTGGGGTACAGACCCCTAGTGCTCAGGCTCCTAGGCACGTGGCTGTTGTATACCAGACTTCGGGTACACTACCCGCGGGCGGTGCCCAGTTACAGCAGTGTTACCTGAGACTAGACCAATTGTGGACCGCGAATCGGAGAAGTTATTGGACTGATAGACTAGGCTACACCCTCCTATCTTCGGAGGTGAGCATCATGAGGATGCCTAGGATTTTATTGACAGGTGCAGGGATAGAATGCACAACATGACGATATTGGAGTCCTATGGAGTGGATTTCATCGCCTTCCAGTTAGAGGGCAATGCCCGTAGATGGTGGCAGTCTTACCTTCTTAGCAGACCAGCAGGTTCTCCTCCCATGACTTGGGATCAGTTTACATAGCTTCTATTGGACATGTATATACCACCCTCTCAGAGGGAAGAGTTGCGGTGTCAGTTTGAGCAGCTCGAGCAGGGTCAGATGCATATGACCGACTATGAGGCGAGATTCTCTGAGTTATCTCGCCATGCACTCATGATACTTCCTATGGACGCAGAGAGACTGCGGAAATTTGTTGCGGGGTTACATCCTGGTATTCGAGCTAGCATGGCCCGAGAGGTTGATATGAGGATTGAGTATCAGCTAGTGGTAGAGATTGCATGGAGGATTGGGGGTTACCGCCAGAGGAGTAGAGAGCAGTTGCAGTAGGACAAGGGGGCCCGATTCTCTGGAGAGTTTAGAGGTGCCCCAGCTAGGGGCAGAGGTCAGTTTGGGAGGGGCTAGCCCAGTAGGCCCCCATATTCAGCACCACCACCATCCCCTCGAGGTGCTCTAGTGAGGCATTATTTTAGTGCGATGCCGGAGAGTTCTTACTGTCCACCAGCTATTCAAGGTTCCTTCGGCGGGTATTCTGGTCATCAGGGTTCTTCTAGTGGATATTCGAGCCATCAGGTTCAGGCTTCTGGACAACAGTCTATGGCACCACAGGGTTGTTACGAGTGTGGAGATTCGGGTTACAAAAAGAGGACCTGCCCCAGACTTCGGGGCAAGGAAGTACAGTAGGGTCATCAGCCTATGATTGCAACACCAGCCGTCTGGCTGCCCAGAGGTTGGAAATAGGTTGGTAGGGGCCATCATAGAGGTGGAGGCCAGGAAGGGGGTGTTCAGCCAGCTGGTGCTCCAGCTAGATTCTATGCTTTTCCAGCCAGACCAGATATAGTGGCCTCAGATACCGTGATCACGGGTATTATTTCTGTATGCGGTAGGGATGCTTCAGTATTATTTGATCCAGGGTTTACATATTCATATGTGTCATATCTGTTTGCTCATTTCCTGGATATCCCTCGTAAGTCTTTGGGTACTCCTATTTATGTGTCCACTCATGTGGGTGATTCCGTGGTTACGGATTAGATCTACCGGTCTTGTGTGGTTACATTTTGTGGTTACGAGACTAGAGTAGACCTTCTGTTACTTGATATGATCGACTTTGAGGTAATACTAGGCATGGATTGGTTATCTCCATATCACGCCATTCTTGATTGCCATGCCAAGACTGTTACTTTAGTGATGACATAGTTGCCGAGATTGGAGTGGAATGGTTTCTCCGTTAGTGCATCTAGTCGGGTCATCCCTTTCCTGAAGGATCGACATCTTGTTAAGAAGGGTTGTTTGGCGTATCTAGCATATGTTTGGGACACCACCGTAGAGTCTTCGACGATTGATTCAATGCCAATATTCTAGGAGTTCACCGATGTGTTTCCTTCTGACCTTCCAGGCATGCCACTTGACCGTGACATTGATTTCTGTATTGATTTGGCTTCTAGTACCCAACCTATATCTATCACCTCATACCGTATGGCACCGAAAGAGATGAAGGAGCAGCCTAAGGAGTTGTTAGATCCAGTGTATCACCTTGGGGTGCACCAGTGTTATTTGTGAAGAAGAATGATGGGACTATGTAGATGTGCATTTATTACCGCCAGTTGAACAAAGTCACCATCAAGAAAAAGTACCCGCTGCCTCGTATCAATGATTTGTTTGACCCGTTGAAGGGTGCTAGGGTGTTTTCTAAGATCAACTTGAGATCGGGGTACCATCAATTGAAGATCCGAGACTCAGATGTTCTGAAGACTGCCTTCCGTACTAGATATGGTCATTATGAGTTTCTAGTGATGTCTTTCGGCTTGACTAATGCCCTAGCGGCATTTATGGACTTGATGAACAGGGGGTTCAGGCCTTATATCGATTCCTTTGTTATTATCTTCATTGATGACATCTTGATCTACTCACGTAACCTGGGGAGCACGAGCAGAATTTGAGAGTAGTGCTTCAGACTTTGCAAGAGCAGAAGCTATATGCTAAGTTCTCCAAGTGTGAGTTTTGGCTTGAGTCAGTAGCATTCTTAAGGCATGTTGTATCAAGAGAGGGTATTGAAGTGGATCTTAAGAAGATTGAGGCAGTTCAGACTTGGCACCGTCCTACTTCAGTCACTGAGATCAGGAGCTTCCTAGGGTTAGCAAGTTATTACCACCAATTTGTGTAGGGCTTTTCATCTATTGCATCACCTTTGACTAGATTGACCTAGAAGGGTGCTCCTTTACAGTTGTCCGAGGAGTGTGAGGGGAGCTTTTTGAAGATCAAGATAGCCTTGACTACAACACTAGTTCTAGTGTTGCCTTTCGGTTCAAGGATGTATACGGTATATTGCGAAGCTTCACGCGTTGTCTTGGGATATGTATAGATGCAGGAGGGGCGAGTTATTGCATATGCTCTACATCAGCTGAAGATCCAAGAGAAGAATTAAAATGTGCACGACCTAGAGTTAGTAGCAATTATTCACGCTCTTAAGATATGGAGGCATTATCTGTATGGGGTATCATGTGAGGTTTATGTTGATCATCGCAACTTACAACATTTGTTCAAGCAGAGGGATCTCAATTTGAGGCAGCGTAGGTGTCTTGAGTTACTGAAGGATTATGACATCACCATTCTTTATCATCCGAGCAAGGCAAACGTGGTCGCGGATGCCTTAAGCAGAAAGGCATAGAGTATGGGTTGCTTGGCATACATATCAGCGGAGGCGTGGCCACTAGCCTTGGACATCCAGTCATTGGCTAACAGACTTGTGAGGTTGGATATTTGAGAGCCCAGCCAAGTCCTTGCATGTGTTGTTGCTCAATCTTCACTATTGGGACAGATCAAGGCTCTGTATTTCGAGGATCCACATTTAGAAGTTCTTAGAGAGACGGTGCTACAAGGTAGCACCAAGGAGTTTTTTATTAGCGAGGATTGTGTTCTGCAACTCCAGGGTCGCCTATGTGTTCCTAACGTTGATGGCTTGAGGGAGAGGATTCTAGAAGAGGCACACAGTTCATAGTATTCGATTCATCCAGGTGCTATGAAGATGTATCGTGACCTGAGGCAACATTATTGGTGGCGGCGGATGAAGAAAGATATAGTGGAGTATGTGGCTAGGTGTTTGAATTGCCAGTAGGTTAAGTATGAGCACCAGAGGCCAGGTGGCCTACTTCAGTAGATGCCTATACCTGAGTGGAAGTGGGAGCGCATTACTATGGACTTCGTAGTTGGGTTGCCCCGAACCTTGCAGAAGTATGATGCAATATGGGTCATTGTTCGAAGGTTGACCAAGTCGGCACACTTTATTCCAGTTATGACTACTTATACTTCAAAGAGGTTGGCTGAGATCTACATTCGGGAGATAGTTCGGTTGCACGGTGTTCCTATTTCCATCATAAAAGATAGAGGCCCTCAGTTCACTTCCCATTTCTAGAGAGCCGTACAGAGTGAGTTGGGGACCCGTGTAGAGCTCAGCACCGCGTTTCAACCACAGACTGACGGGCAATCGGAGCGGACAGTTCAGATTTTGGAGGACATGCTTAGAGGATGTGTGATTGACTTTCGAGGGCAGTGGGATCAGTTCCTACCTTTGGCCGAGTTAGATTACAATAACAATTATCAGTCTTGCATCACGATGGCCCCATTTGAGGCTCTATATGGCCAATGATGTTGCTCTCCTATCGGGTGGTTTGATCCTGGTGAGGCTAAGTTGTATGGTACAGATTTGGTGAAAGATGCCTTGGAAAAGGTAAAGTTGATTCAGGAAAGACTTCGCATAGCTCAGTCCAAACAGAAGAGTTATGCAGATCAGAAGGCACGGGGTGTATCATTCATGGTCGGCGAGAAGGTTCTCTTGAAAGTCTCGCCGATGAAAGGTATTGTGAGATTCGAGAAGAAGGGAAAGTTGAGCCACAGGTTTATAGGCCCATTTAAGGTGTTGAGGCGAGTTGGGGAGGTTGCTTATGAGCTTGCTTTACCCCCCAGCTTATTGGGAGTTCATCCAATTTTTCACGTGTCTATGCTTCGGAGGTATCACACCGACTTGTCTCTTGTGTTAGACTTTTGTACTATTCAGCTAGATGAGAGCTTGGGTTATGAGGAGGAGCTAGTTGCCATTGTTGATGGACAAGATTGCCGGTTGAGATCCAAGAGGATTTTTGCAGTAAAGATCCAGTGGAGGGGCCAACTAGCCGAGGAGGCAACCTGGGAGTCTGAGGAGGACATGTGGAACAGATATCCACACTTATTTAGCTTATAAATCTAAATCCATCCGAGGACGAACGTTTGTTTAAGAGGTGGAGAATATAACGACCCGACCGGTCATTTTGCTTTCTAGAACCTTGTTCTCCTAAATAAGACTTCGCGTACTTGCTTTCACTGATTTATGACTTACGGGGATGGTTGGTACGGGATTTGGAAGAGTTTGGGTTGAAATCGGAACACTTGGTTCCTTAAGGTTGGCTTAAAAGGCTAAGTTTGACTTCGGTCAACATTTTGAGTAAACAACCTCAGAATCTAGATTTGAAGGTTCCAGTAGGTTCATCTGAGGATTTCGGACTTGGGCGTATGTCTGGATCGAGTTTTGGATGACCCGGGAGTATTTTGGTGCCTAATAGTGGAAAGTTGATTCCTTAAGGATTTTAAAGTTCTTTAAATTTGGTTTGGAGCGGCATTTTGATTTATTGAGGTCCGAATGGAATTTCAAGACCCGTAATATCATTTAAGACTTGCACGCAAAATTTGGTGTCCATCTGAGTAGTACAACTGTGTTTTGTCACATTGGAAGTAGATTGAAGAACTTGAAGTTCATAAGTTTGATTCAATTGGTTTTAGGGGGTGATTCTTATATTTAGCGTTGTTTCGGGCGTTCTGAGGGTTCGAGCGAGTCCGTTTTATCATTCCAAACTTGTCGGTATATTCGGGCGGGTCCCGGGGCCCCCGAGCGTCAATCGGACGAGGCTCTAGCTTAGTTAAAAATATGAGAAGGAGCTGAAGCTCCAGGTATCTGTCATAACTGCACCTGCGGGTGGCTACCCGCAGGTGCGAGCCTGTAGAAGAGGCGAATCCATTGCAGATGCAGCCATGAGTGGCCTGCCCAGAAACCATAGAAGCATCCTTCTTTCTGCAGAAGCGGAACCGTAGAAGCGATTGGCTTCTCGTAGATGCGGCCCAGCTGGCCCAGTGGAGTACCTTTTTCCGCAGATGCGGTGGTCGCAGGTGCAACTCAGGACCGCAGATGTGGAAATCAATGAAGGCAATGACCTTCATCTATTTTGGGAGTTAGACGTTTTGGCTCATTTTTCACTCCTTTGTAGACGATTTTTGAGCTTCTTGAGAGGAGTTCTTCACCATGCTTTTGAAGGTAAGAAATTCTTACCATATGTAAGTTAAATACTTAGATTTTGGGTAGATTATCATGTGTATATTAGTGAAAAATCATGGGATTAGAGTAAATTAGGGTTTTGGTAAAAACAAGATTTAACCACAAAATTCGTTATGGAATAAAGTAAAAATCATATATTTGTGATCCTTAGGTTATGGGTATCAACTTCCTTCGAAAATTTCTGAAATCCGGGCACATGGGCCTGGGGGTGAATTTAAGGAACCTTGCCTTTGAGGTTGGATAATCACTTTAATATCTAGAATATGAATTTGTAAGCCTATACTGATTGGTTTTTACACTATTGGCACAATTTTAGATTATGCGGCTCCGATTTCAGAGTTTGAAAGCGTTCTTGAGTTGGAAGTAGGCTCGAAAACGAGGGTTTGAGTGAGTCCGTTTTATCATTCCAAACTTGTCGATATGTTCGGGCGAGCCCCGGGGGCCCCGAGCGTCAACCAGACGATGCTCGAGCTTAGTTAAAAATATTAGAAGAAGCTGAAGCTCCAGGTATCTGTCATAACCGCACCAGCGATTGGCCAGCCGCAGGTGCGAGCCTGCAGAAGAGGCGAATCCATCGCAGATGCGGCCATGAGTGGCCAGCCCAGAAACCGTAAAACAGCCTTCTTTCCGTAGAAGAGGAACTACAGAAACGGTTGGCTTCTCACAGATGCAGCCCAGCCGGCCCAGTGGAGTTCCGCAGAAGCAGACCCTTTTCTGCAGATGCGGTGGTCGCAAGTGCAGCCCAGGACCTCAGATGCGGAAATCAATGAAGGCAGCGACCTTCATTTATTTCGGGAGTTAGACGTTTTGGCTCATTTTTCACTCCTTTGTAGACGATTTTGAGCTTCTTGAGAGGAGTTCTTCACCAAGCTTTTGAAGGTAAGAAATTCCTACCATATGTAAGTTAAATACTTGGATTTTGGGTAGATTATCATGTGTATATTAGTGGAAAATCATGGGATTAGAGTAAACCTAGGGTTTTGGTAAAAACAAGATTTACCACGAAATTCATTATGGAATAAAGTAAAAATCATATATTCTTGATCCTTAGGTTATGGGTATCAACTTCCTTCGAAAATTTCTGAAATCTGGGCACGTGGGCCCGGGGGTGAATTTAAGGAACCTTGCCTTTGGGGTTGGATAATCACGTTAATAGCTAGAATATGAATTTGTAAGCCTATACTGATTGGTTTTTACATTATTGGCATAGTTTCGGATTGTGCGGCTCCGATTTGAGAGTTTGAAAGCGTTCTTGAGTTGGAAGTAGGCTCGAAATGAGGTAAGTCTCTTTTCTAACATTGTAAGGGGGAAACTTTCCCATAGGTGAACTTAATTAATATATGATTAATTGTGGGGGCTATATACGCACGAAGTGACGAGAGTTCGTATGTAGCTAGTATTCCTCTTATGTTTGATTAGTTCTAGGTTTACATCATGCTTTGTGGCCGCTATTAATTTCTTATATATGCTAATGGTAGGAAAGAAATTAAGTTGAAGGAAATCTAAGGATTTATAGGCTTCAAGTAAATTGTTTCATTTTATTAAAAAGAATTAAAGAAGTGTTGTGTTTTAAATGATGAAAATTATGTTGACCACTTCGCACATATGATTCGCGAGCGGGGTTATGCTTTTACCATATCACATGTATGATTCGCGAACGCAGTGAATAGATGCATCTATTGTTCGTGTCGTTCGACCCTCGGCAGTGCACATTTGACTTTTATGTTGGATCGGGCCGAATGTCCTCGGTGATAGTTGTGTATGATAATGGAACCGAAAACCTTATAATTCGTATAATTTATTGTTTAAAGGGTGACTTATTTTAAAGGAGGAGAGCACCTAGTTTTATTAATTGGAGGAAAGGATTTTGAGTAATTATTATTATTTGAGCTTGTTATCATCTACGTACACTATGAATTAAATATATTGAACTTCATATTATTACATTTGCTGGCCCTAGTAAGTATCGGAGTTGACCCTCGTTACTACTTCTGTGAGGTTAGGTGAGATACTTACTGGGTACATATTTTTATGTACTCATGCTACACTTATGTACTTGATTGTACAGGCTTCGAGGCAGGTGCATCTGTCTATCAGTCCGACGCATAGAGTGGACTCCTCAGCTTGAGACTTTCAGGCGAGCTGCCCTTTTGAGCCATTCTACAGCTGCTGGAGTCTTTCTTTTGTCTTTATGATTCCTGTCTAATACTTTTCTTACAGTAGGATAGTATGATTATGTATATTCTACTAGACTACCCACACACTTGTGACACCAGGTCTTGGCACACACATTAGTAGAATTATGATGTTTTGTAGTCTTCATAATTGAGATTCGTATTTATTTCTTTCAATTAAATAAGCTTAAATTTTTAAAACTATAAATTTCTTAAATCTATAATGGGAGTTATCACCTACTAACTACATAAATGAGAATTTTCTATTTGATTAGTGTTGGCTTGCCAAACAACGGTGTTGGGTGCCATCACAGCCTAATATGGAACTTAGGTCGTGACAATTCCGGTTGTGACTACTTATGCTTCAGAGAGGTTGGCTCAAATCTACATTCGGGAGATAGTTCGGTTGCGCGGTGTGTCTATTTCCATCATATCGGATAGAGGCCCTCAGCGCACTTCCCATTTCTGGAGAGCCGTGCAGAGTGAGTTGGGGACTCGTGTAGAGCTCAACACAACATTCCACTCGCAGGCTGACGGGGAGTCGGAGCGGATAGTTTAGATTCTAGAGCACATGCTTAGGGCATGTGGGATTGACGTTGGAGGGCAGTGGGATCAGTTCTTGCCTTTGGCCGAGTTTGCTTACAATAACAGTTATTAGTCCAGATCGAGATGGCTCCATTTGAGGCTTTATATGGTCGACGATGTCGTTCCCCTATCGGGTAGTTTGAGCCTGGCGAGGCTAAGTTGTATGGTACGAATTTGGTAAAGGATTCCTTGGAAAAGGTAAAGATGATTCTGGAGAGACTTTGCACAGCACAATCCAAACAAAAAAGTTACGCAGATCAGAAGGCACGTGAGGTATCATTCATGGTCGGCGAGAAGGTTCTCGTGAAAGTCTCGGCTATGAAGGGTATTATGAGATTCAGGATGAAGGGCAAGTTGAGCCCAAGGTTTATAGGCCCATTTGAGGTGTTGAGGCGAGTTGGGGAGGTTGCTTGCTTTGCCTCCCGGTCTGTCAGGGGTTCATCCAGTTTTTCACGTGTCTATGCTTCGGAGGTATCATGCTGACTTGTCTCATGTGTTAGACTTCAGTACTATTCGGCTAGATGAGAGCTTGGGCTATGAGGAGGAGCCAGTTGCCATTGTTGATAGACAGGATCGCTAGTTGGGATCTAAGAGGATTTCTGCAGTAAAGGTCTAGTGGAGAGGCCAACTAGTCGAAGAGGCGACCTGGGAGTTCGAGGAGGACATACGGAGCCGATATCCACACTTATTTAGCACTTTAGGTATGAATGTAAACCCGTTCGATGATGAACGTTTGCTTAAGAGGTGGAGAATGTAACGACCCGACTGGTCGTTTTGCTTTCTAGAACCCTGTTCCCCTAAATAAGACTTTCCGTACTTGCTTTTACTTATTTATGACTTGCGGAGATGGTTGGTTCTGGATTTGGAAGAGTTTAGGTTAAAACCAGAACACTTAGTTTCTTAAGGTTGGCTTAAAGGCCAAGTTTGACTTTGGCCAACATTTTGAGTAAACGACCTCGGAATCGAGATTTGAAGGTTCCAACAGGTTCGTATGATAAGTTCGGACTTGGGCGTATGTCCGGATCGGGTTTTGGATGACCTTGGAGCGTTTTGGCGCCTAGTAGTGAAAGTTGATTCCCTATGGATCTTGAAGTTCTTAAAATTTGGTTTGGAGTGAGTTTTTGTGATATCGAGGTCCAAACGGAATTCCAAGACATGGAATAGTTTAATGTCATTTAAGACTTGCACGCAAAATTTGGTGTCAATCTCAGTTGTATAAGTACATTTCGGCACATTGGAATTAGATTTAAGAACTTGAAGTTCATAAGTCTGATCCAATTGGTTTTTGGGCGTGATGCTTATATTTAGCGTTGTTTCAGGAATTCCGAGGGTTCGAGCGAGTTCGTTTTTAGATTCCAAATTTGTCGGTATATTCGGGTAGGGCCTCGGGGGCACCGAGCGTCAATCGGACGAGACTTGAGCTAAGTTGGAAATTTAAGAATGAGCTGAAGCTCCAATTCTGTCATAACCGCACCTGCGGTTGTCCAGCCGCAGGTGCAAGACCGCAAAAGTGGCTTACCTATCCCAGATGCGTCTCAAGGGGAGGAGTCCAGGTTCCGCAGATGCAGCTCCTCTTCCGCAAAAGTGGTCCCAATACCACAGATGCGCCCCCTCCAAAAACTACAGAAGCGGGCAATCTCACGCAGAAGCGAAACCGCAGATGCAGTCCCCTAACTGCAGGTGCGGAAATCGCTGAAGGCAGTGGCATTCATTTAATACGGGAATGTGTCATTTTTTACACATTTCACACCATTCTTGGGCGATTTCGGAACTTCAAAAGGAGAGATTTCAATCTAGCATTATGAGGTAACTTATTTCTACCTAATGTGAGTTTAATACATAGTTCAGGGGTAGATTATACCATGTAAATTAGTGAAAATTATGGGTTTAGAGTAAAACCTAGGGTTTTGGTAAAAACAAGATTTATCCACAAAATTCATTATGGAATGAAGTAAAAATCATATATTGTTGATCCTTAGGTTATGGGTAACAAATTCCTTCGAAAATTTTCGGAATCCAGGCACGTGGGCCCGGGGATGAATTTTAGGAACCTTGCATTTAGGGTTGAGAAATTACATTAATAGTTGGAATATGAACTCTTGAGCATGTATTGACTAGTTCTTACCCCATTTGAATAGTTTTGGACCATTCGACTCCGATTTGAGGGTTTGAGCATATTCTTGAATTTGGAAGTAAGCTTTGGAGCAAGGTGAGTCTCCTTTCTAACCTCGTAAGAGGGAATTAACCCCATAGGTGAATTAAATTAATGTATGTGACTATCTATGGGGGCTACGTACGTACATGACGATGAGAGTCCGTGCATAGCTACTATTATGCTAATTGTCCAGGTAGTTTAGGACATGTATCATTGTCACGACCCTAAACCCAGACCCGGTCGTGAAAGCGCCTATCGGGAAAAAGGCCAGCTGACACAAATCCCCAATTCATTTAAACTGTTATAATAATTCAACTTAAGTCATTAATAAGTAATAAATCCCAACAATAGAGTGAAGTAGAACAAGTGCAGAAATAAACACAGCCCAACGTCGGGGTGTCACCAGTCATGAGAATCTAAACATCCGTCTAAGAGTAGGAAGAGTCTACATAGTCTACTACAAATATAGTAAAATGAGAATAAAGATAGAAAGGAGAAGTATTGGGCTGCGAACGCCGAGCAGCTACCTAGTGAACTCCGAACAGGATGTTAGAAGCAATCAACCCTCGCTAGTAGGACCCGAGACTCCTGAATCTGCACACAGGGTGCAGGGAGAAATGTGAGTATGCCAATTCAGTGAGTAATAAAAGTAAGGTAGATAAGCGATAAGAAAACGCGTAAAACATAGCAAAATGCTACAAAGAGGCAGTATAAAACTAGAACAATGTAATAAAACAGTGAAAGCTCGTAGAAACACCTTAGTTCAGTGAAAACCTCTTTAAAACACCTCTTACCAGTTCAAACGAATGAATGAAAACAGGGAGAAAGAATAGAAACATAAATCAGCCCCTCGGGCAAAATACCAACAGAACCAGCCCATCGGGCAATAACCTAGAACAACATCAGCCCCTCGGGCTATATCACATCTCACACTGGGTACCCACGCTCACTAGGGGTGTACGGACTCCGGGAGGGGCCCCTTACGGCCCAAGAGCAATATAAAGTCATCTCGTGGCATAATCAAATAGGCTCTCGGCCTCATATCAAGCCACCTTGTGGCGTACAACTCAGGCCCTCAGCCTCAAAATCATGAATCAATATAATACCGCTGCGGCACGCAGCCTGATCCCAAAATAACCTCACAACACAAGCCCTCGGCCCTGCTCAGTCAGAAATCTCTAAAAGTCACTCGGGCACAGTAAAATATGATGCTCAGCTCAAAATAGAGTAAGCATGGCTGAGTTATAAATACAGTAGAATATAGCATGACTGAGTATAAATATAAAGTTAAAACAATGAGGAATAGTAGTAAAAATCCCCTAAGGGTCCAAAACAGTTGACACGAAGCCCAAATATGGCATTCAGCCCAAAACATGATGATAGCAGATAGTTTTCAATCTAATACGCAGTTAAACAGTCATACGGGACGGACTAAGTCACGATCCCTAACGGTGCACAACCCCATGCTCGCCATCTAGCGTGTGTGTCACCTCAAAATAGCACAACGATGTGAAATCCGGGGTTTCATACCCTCAAGACAACATTTACAAACATTACTCAAATCTATCCGGTCCAAACTCTAGCCCGCGATGCCTTTGCCTCTCGAATCGGCCTCCGAACGCTCCAAATCTAACCAAAATTAATACATAACCATCAAAATATGCTAAGGGAATCAAATTACAACATAAATCCCGAAATTGACCAAACCCGATCCCCGGGGAATTCGATAAAAATTACATCAATAGACTTCTTGTCTTCCCACGAGTTCATACATATCAAATACATCAAAATCCAACCACAAATGACCCCTCAAATCCCTAGATTTAGGTCTCCAATTTCCAAGCCCTAACTTCCATTTTTTAGGCTTAAATTCCACAAATTCCATGATTAATTAGGTAGAAATCACATTAGGATTGAGTATTAAGTCCATAAACCTTACCTCCAAGTGTTTCCCCATGATTCCCTCTTCAATCTTACTCAAAAAGCTCTAAAATCGCCCAACAATGGTGAAACTTAGGCTAAAAATCGCGGACATGGCCTTATAAATCATTCTACCCAGCTATTCAAAATCATTCTTCGCGAACGCGGTCAACGCCTCGCGTTCGCGAAGCACAAACTTAAGTTGACCATATTTTCCTTCATCGCGAACACGACCTCATGAACGCGAACGCAAAGCCTTATCTTCACAACTCACCGCGAACGCGGCTATCCACTCACGAACGCGAAGAATAAACTGACCTGGACCCATCTGCTCGCTTTTCCTCTACGCGAACACGAGTAACCCCTCGCGAACGTGATGACCATATAGCTCACCCCTTCGCGATTGCGGGACCACTTTCGCAAATGCGAAGACCAACTTCACAGCCTCCCATCCTGACCCTTCGCAAATGCGGGACATGCATCGCGAACGCAAAGGTCAAAACCTGCAACACCAATAGCAGTTTTTCTGCAATTTCCTCCAAGGTGAAATGGTCCGTTTAACGATCCGAAACTTACCCGAGGCCCTCGAAACCTCAACCAAACATGCCAACATATCCCATAACATCATTCAAACTTGTTCCAACCCTCGGAACACTTAAAACAACATCAAAACACCAAATTTGCATCAGATTCAAGCCTAAGAATTCCAAAAACTTCCAAATTCCGCTTTCAATCAAAAAGTCTATCAAACCTCGTCCGAGTGACCTGAAATTTTGCACACACGTCACAAATAACACAATGGACCTACTACAACTTTCTAAATTCCATTCTGACCCCTATATCAAAATCTCACCTATCAATCAGAAACGCCAAAATTCTAATTTCACCAATTCAAGCCTAAATCTACTCTAGACCTCCAAAACATATTCCGATCACGCTCCTAAGTCCCGAATCACCTCCCGAAGCTATACGAACTATCAGAACTCACATCCGAGCCCTTTCTCACATAAGTCAACACTTTTCTAATTTAAGCTCACTCAAAGGAGACTAAGTGTCTCAAACCATACCAAAACCTATCCGAACTTGAGCCAACCAACCCGATAACACATAATACAGCTGAACAAGGCAATAAGAAGCGTAAATGGGGGAAACAGAGCAGTAACTCATGAAACGATCGGCCGGGTCGTTACATCCTCCCCCTCCTAAACAAACGTTCGTCCACGAATGAGTCAAGAAACATACTTGAAGTCTCAAATAGGTGAGGATATCTGAAGTCAAGAAACATACCTGAAGTCTCCCAGGTAGCCTCCTCCACGGGCAGACCTCTCCACTGCACTTTCACTGAAGCTATATCCTTTGACCTTAACTTTCGGACCTGATGCTCCAAAGTAGCTACTGGCTCCATATTATAAGTTAAATCATCATCTAACTGAACCGTGCTGAAATCCAAAACATGAGACGGATTGCCAATATACTTTCGGAGCATAGAAATATGAAATACCGGATGCACACTTGACAAGCTGGGTGGCAAAGCAAGCTCATAAGCCACCTCCCCAATCCTCCGAAGCACCTTAAAAGGCCCAATGAACAGAGGACTCAATTTACCCTTCTTCCCAAATCTCATAACACCTTTCATGGGTGAAACCTCAACAGAACCTTCTCACTAACCATGTAGGACACATCCCGAACCTTCTTGTCAGCATAACTCTTTTGTCTCGACTGCGCTGCACGAAGTCTCTCCTGAATCACCTTTACCTTGTCTAAAGCATCCTGCACCAAATTTGTACCCAATAGCATAGCCTCACCCGACTCAAAACAGGTAACTGGAGATCTACTCCGCCTCCCTCAAAAAGCCTCATATGGAGCCATCTGAATATTTGACTGGTAACTGTTGTTATAAGAAAACTCTGCGAGCAGTAGAAACTGATCCAATGACCCTCCAAAATGATACAAGCGCGCAACATATCCTCCAATATCTGAATAGTGCGCTCAGATTGCCCGTCCGTCTGAGGGTGAAAAGCTGTGCTCAACCCAACCTGAGTAACCAACTTTCGCTGCACAGACCTTCAAAACTGCAAAGTAAATTGAGTGCCCCTATCTGAAATGATGGAAATTGAAACACCATGCAAACGAACAATCTTCCGGATATAGATCTCTGCCAACCGCTCTGAAGAATAGGTAGTACACACAGGAATGAAGTGCGCGGATTTGGTCAGCCGATCCACAATCACCCAAATAGCATCGAACTTCTTCAAAGTCTGTGGGAGCCCAACTACAAAGTCCATGGTAATCCACTCCACTTCTACTCTGGAATATCCATCTGCTGAAGTAAGTCACCTGGTCTCCGATGCTCATATTTCACCTACTAACAATTGAGACACCAAGCTACAAATCCCACAATGTCCTTCTTCATTCTCCTCCATCAATAATGTTGTCTCAAATCCTAATACATCTTTGCGGCACCCGGATGAATAGAATAACGTGAGCTATGGGCCTCCTCCAGAATCAACTCTCAAAGCCCATCTACATTGGGCACACATATCCGGCCCTGCATCCTTAACATCCCATGATAACCAATAGTCACATCTCTAGCATTATTGTGCTGAACTCTATCCTTAAGGACAAGCAAATGAGGATCATCATACTGGCGCTCTCTGATGCGATCAAATAAGGAAGACCGAAAAATTACACAAGCCAATACCCAACTAGGCTCCGAAATATCCAACCTCACGAACCGATTGGCCAAGGCCTGATCATCAACTATAAGAGGTCTCTCCCTAACAAGAATATATTCCAAACTCCCCATACGCACTGCCTTTCGGCTCAAAGCATCGGCCACCACATTGGCCTTCCCCGGATTATACAAAATAGTGATATCATAATCTTTTAGCAACTCCAACCATCTCCGCTGCCTCAAATTGAGATCATTCAGCTTGACCAAGTGTTGCAGGCTACGATGATCAGTAAACACTTCATAAGACACACCATACAAATAATGCATCCAAATCTTCAATGTGTGAACAATGGCAGCCAACTCCAAATCATGAACAAGATAGTTCTTCTCATAGGGCTTCAACCAACGAGAAGCATAAGCAATAACTCTACCCTCCTACATCAACACACACCTAATACCAACTCTCAAAGCATCACAATACACGGTATATGAACCTGAAACAAATGGCAAAACTAACACTGGAGCTGTGGTCAATGCAGTCTTAAGCTTCTGAAAGCTCTCCTCATACTCGTCCGACCACCTGAATGGAGCACCCTTTTGAGTCAACTTGGTCAAGGGCAATGCAATATATGAGAATCGCTGAACAAACCAGCGGAAATAACCCACCAAGCCAAGAAAGTTGCAAATCTCTATGGCTGAGGACGGTCTGGGCCAACTCTGAACCGCCTCTATCTTCTTCGGATCAACCTGAATACCCTCGTTGGACACCACGTGCCCCAAGAAAGCCACTGAACTAAGCCAAAACTCACACTTGGAGAACTTTGCATAAAGAGACTCCTCCCTCAATCTCTTCAACACAACTCTCAAATGCTCCGCATGCTCCTCCTGACTGCATGAATACACCAGAATATCATCAATGAAAACTATGACAAACGAGTTGAGATAGGACTGAAACACGCTGTTCATCAAATACATGAATGCTGTTGGGGCATTGGTCAGCCCAAAAGACATCACCAAGAACTCATAATGACCATATCGGGTCCCGAATGCTATCTTAAGAATATCCGAGTCCTTGATCTTCAACTGGTGATAACCTAAACGGAAATCAATATTGGAGAACACTCTCGCTCCCTAAAGCTGGTCAAACAAATCATCGATACGAGCCAAAGTATACTTGTTCTTGATTGTTACTTTGTTCAACTACCTATAATGAATGCACATTCTCATCGTGCCATCCTTCTTCTTCACAAATAGAACAGGTGCACCCCAAGGCGACAGACTAGGCCGAATAAACCCCTTATCAAGGAGTTCCTAAAGCTGCTCCTTTAACTCTTTCAACTCCGCTAGTGCCATACGATACGGTAGAATAGAAATGGACTGAGTGCCCGGCACCTGATCATACCAAAATCAATAACCCTATCCAGTGGCATGCCCATCGGGTCTACAGGAAACACATCGGGAAAATCCCTCACAACAAGAACATAATCAATACTAGGAGTCTCTGTATCGACATCCCTCACAAAGGCTAAGCAAGAAAGACAACCCTTCCCAACCATACCCTGGGCCTTCAAGAATGAAATCACCCTACTGGTAACATAATCGGTTGAACCTCACCACTCAATCCCTGGCACACCCGACATAGCCAAAGTCACTGTCTTAGCATGACAGTCTAAAATAGCGTGACATGGATATAGCCAATCCATGCCCAATATCACATCAAAGTCCACCATATATAATAACAACAGGTCCACTCGGATCTCTAGACCCCCAATAGTCACCACACACGACCGGTACACACGGTCCACAATAATAGTATCGCCCACTGGAGTTGATACATGAATAGATGAAACAAGAGACTCACGGGGCGTATCCAAATAATGGGCAAAGTATGATGACACATAAGAATAAGTGGAACCAGGATCAAATAATATAGAGGTATCTCTGCGACAGACTGAGATAATACATGTGATCACAGCATCTGAAGCAATAACATCGGGTCTAGCTGGGAGTGCATAGAAACAGGCCTGACCACCACCTGATCGACCTCCCCTCTAGGGCAACCCCTAGTTGACTGACCTCCACCCCTAGCTGGGTGGGTGGGTGGTGGTGAAGTAACTAGCACTGAAGCCGATGGCTGACTCCTCTATTGAGATGAACCCCAAGACGACGAGGACACTGCCTCCACATATAAACCAATTCTCCACACTCATAGCAACTCCCGAATGCAGGAGATGGGGACTGAAGGGAACCCTTAGCACCGGAATGACTAGCAGATACACCTGGCATAGAAGAGCCCTGAACTGATGGAGCACGGGATGAACTCTAGGCTGGAAGGGCACTGAGTGATGACTGACCCTGATGAGAATTATGAGAACCATGACTCAATGATGCCCCATGATAACCTGGGTAAGCTGACTGAGCATGCCTAAATGGACGGCATCTGCCGTGCTAAAATTGACCCCTCGAAGTAGCACTACCATAACTACCAGATCCCCGAGGCCTCTTGGACTCCCTATCATCTCGCTCCTAGCGATGAATTGACTCAATCTCGTGAGCAATATCAACAACCTCATCAAAGGTAGCACCAGACACCCTCTCCCTGGTCATAAGAATACGGAGCTGATACGTGAGGCCATCAATGAACCTCCTAATCCTCTCTCTCTCTATAGGAACCAACCAAACAGCATGACGAGCTAACTCCGAGAACCTTATCTCATACTACGTCACAGTCATCTTGTTACATCTCGCGTTTTCGTACGTTAAAAGTTTTGTCTTTAGATAATTTATGTAGACTCGGGGATGAGGTCATCTTGACGTTAACGTACTTACGCTATTTATAACAAGCTATAAATAAGTGTTATGAAGTATAAAGGGGGTACACGGATTAAAGAAAACAAGTTTCGTTGAAAGTGGCCAATTTGGAATAAAATACGGGTCGAGCGATAATACCTGATAATTATAAACTAGTACCATGCAAGGTACCATATGACCAAGGTAGCATAATATATAAAGTATTTTAAAAAATAAATAGAATTTTAAGTAATTCGGGGCAATTTTTAAATTATGCGGGTAATAAAATATTATCCAGTTAACTAATAAGCGGACAAAAATTTAATCAATTACCCAAGGAGGAACATGGCATCCCTTCCTTTTGTATAAAATGAGTCATTAATTCATGTTTTACATGTGTCAAGATTTAAAATCAAAGTCTTACCAAGACTTTGTGGTAGGCTTTATCAAATCAAATGAGATAAACAATTTTATTTCAAAGACAAGTTCAATTGTTACATTCTGTTCAAATAAGAAACAGAAACTTCAAAACCAACGTTGGGACAAAATTTAGCTTAAACCCATTTTGATTCACATAACTATAGAAGCTGAAGCAAATGTTCAAGTTCAACATTTAAGATTTAATACATCTTTGCTTTTAGTATACAAAAACATTAGAAGCAGAACAAGTTCGTTCCAATTTCAACAAAACAAGTATGTTAAGGTCCTCTCTTCTTTCTTTAGGCATGGTCCAAATTATACTAAAGAAACGAACAAATACACAGTTTCTATAAATTACTCTATTCATAGAAATAGTATGGGTGTCTATATTCTTGAATCCCTATGAGAATTATTATTATCTTCTGTTCATGGGTCTCAGAGAAAAGTTTATTCGGAAGAAATATGGAGATTATTATGTATTTTTCATGCATTTCACTCATTTATACATGTACATTGACCCATGACCAAGTAGTGTAATATACACGTATATATATAAATATATGTATATGGGAAATGGGAAAATGTTACGACGTTATATACTTACCACCACCTGATCAGCTAGTATATGATGATGATGTAGCCCACAGTGGCTGAAATATAATTCAAACGGTGTTATATACGCGTATATATGTATGTATATGGGATATGGGATATGGGAAGAGGTTATGGCGTTATATACGCACCACCACTTGATCAGCTGGTATACATTGATGATGTTGCCCAATGTGGCCGAGATGATATGATGGGATGCCCTCAGTGGCTTGATGATATTATGTACACCCATACCTATGCAAGTCATGACATTTACACGCACGTGCGTGACGCTATAAACGTTTCAGAATTTACAAAGTTATTCAGATTTAAAGATGTGTTTCAGTATTCCATGTTTCATCTATGTCTTTTACATACTCATTTCCATGCCTTACATACTCAGTACATTTTTCGTACTGGCGCCCTATTTCACGGAGCCTGCATTTCTTGCCCGCAGGTGTAGGTAGGCAAGCTGAAGGTCCCTCTTCTTAGGATCCCTGATCAGCGAGAGTTGGCATGCTCTATTTGATCCGGGGCTGCTTTTGATATTAGTATGATACATTTGTACATATATATGTATATGGGTATGACGTGGCTCAATCCCAACTTTGTACAGTTATGTTTCTATTAGAGGTCTGTAGACAATATGTCTAGTTGGGTTGTATGTGGCCTTGTCGGCTTTCAGTTTTGGATGTATAATTGTCTATAGCAGCCTTGCCGGCTTGCCCATTTTATTCTGCTCGTATATGTACATATGCCTTGATGGCAGGTTTCCTTCACATATGTTATTTTAGTAATACAACAGATGTTATACAGGTTCATATCTTAGACGCATGCTTAGGGGTGTTTGGCAGATAGGACTCAGGCACCCGTCACGGCCCATCAGTTTGGGTCGTGACAAAAGTGGTATCAGAGCAGTTCTGTCCTAGGGTTGTCTACAGACCGTGTCTAGTAGTGTCTTGTTTATGGGTGTGTCGTGCACCACACTTATAAATAGGAGGCTACAGGACATATAGGATGTTATCCTCTCTTTTTATCCCAGATTATGCAATACAAGAATTCATGTTCCTAACGATACATTATATTTTCAGCAATGCCTCCAAAGAGTACGGCCACCCAGAAGGGAAAGTTTGTGGTTGGTGAACTACTAGTCAAACGCCATGAGTTACCAGGGCTCGGGGAGAATCTAATGGTGAGGTTCTATCTTAGACTTCACATACCTTGTCTCTTCCAGAAGAGCTCCGAAGGGCACCAGCTCCAGCGCCCGCCCTTATATATTTAGCACCTTCGCCGGATGGGCCGGGTCAGGAGATGAAAGATGTTGTTCAGTTATTGACCCGATTAGTAGCCGCACAGGATCAGCATTAGGAAGCAGGTATTGGTCACGCAGATAGGTCTGTGAGTGTGAGGGTTCGTGACTTTATTAATTTAGACCCTCCGGTATTTATTGGAGCAGACCTGAATGAGGACCTTCAGGTATTTATTGATAGAGTGCAAAGGACGTTACGGGTAATGAAGGCCACTGCGACTGAGTTAGTTGAGCTAGCTTCCTATAGACTCTGAGATGTTTCAATTAATCGGTACGAGTCTTGGGAATTATCCAGAGGTGAGAATGCCCCTCTAGCGGTATGGCAGGAGTTTACAAAAGCTTTTCTTCATCATTATCTGCCACTAGAGCTTACGTGAGCCAGAGTTGATAGGTTCTTGACTCTTCGACAGGGAAAGGAGTGTTCGGGAGTACAGTCTTCAATTTTATTCGTTGGATAGGTATGCTCCCACTATTGTATCTAATATGGAGGATCGGGTTCAGCAGTTCGTGATGTGATTAGAGCCTCACTTGCTTAACGATTGTATGTCGGTTTCACTTCATCCAGACATGTATATTTCTCATATTTAGGCATACACTTAGGGTGTAGATGAGCGTAAATAGAAACAGAGGGCCGATCGTGAGCATGATAGGGCCCAAAATAAGAAAGCGAGGTCTTTGGGTCCTTCTGGTGAGTTTAGAGTTGGTCAGAGGTAGCACTATTCGAGATATCCATCCCAGCCCTCGGCTAGCGCGCCCCCTCAGTTTGGTGGTAAGAGATTTGATCGTTCTACATATTCAAGGCCTGGTCAGAATTTTAGGGCCTCAGGTTCTCAGTATAGGGGTGAGTCAAATTAGATGAGGCCACCCTTGCCACGATGTACTCAATGTGGTAAGCAGCATACCGGGCAGTGCTGTATGAGATTAGGTATTTGTTATACTTATGGTTATCCGGGCCACGTTATGAGGGATTGTCCGATGAAAGGTGATGCAAGCATAGCTCAGCCAGCGGGATCTGTAGCTGGATCGTCATCATCAGTACGCCCCTTGGGAAAGGTCCCTAAGTACCAATAAGTCATGGTAGAGGCAGAGGCGGAGCATCTAGCTCAAGCAGCCCTCAAAATCGCATTTATGCGTTGGCAGGACGACATGACCAAGAGTCATCACCTAATGTTGTTACATGTATATTATCAGTCTCCTCCTATGGTATATATGCACTGATTGATCCAGGTTCCACCTTATCATACGTTACTCTGTTGGTGGCTAGTAAGTTTCAAATAAAACCTAAATTGGTTAAACCTTTTGAGGTGTCTACACCTGTTGGGGACTCGGTGATAGCTAAGCAGGTATATAGGGGTTGATAATAATAGTTCATCGTTGATCTACCATAGCAGACTTAATCGAGTTGGATATAGTAGAATTCGATATTATAATGGGTATGGATTGGTTGGCTTCTTGTCATGCCAATGTTGATTGTAGATCAAAGATAGTCTAATTTTAATTTCCGGGGGAGCTTATTTTGGAATGGAAAGGTAATACGGCATCGCCAAAAGGAAGATTCATTTCCTATCTCAAGGCAAGGAAGATGATCAGAAAGAGTTGTATTTATCACTTAGTTCGAGTTCAGAATGTGGAAGTGGAGTCACCAACCATTCAATCCATCCTTGTGGTGAATGATTTTCCCGATATTTTTTCCAATGAGCTTCCGGGTCTCCCGCCAGAGCGAAAAATTGAGTTTTCTATTGACCTACTACCAGATACTCACCCAATATCTATTCCTCCTTATAGAATGGCCCCCACAGAGCTGAAAGAGTTGAAAGAACAACTAAAGGACTTGCTTGAAAAAGGTTTTATCAGACCTAGTACGTCACCATGGAGAGCACCTGTGTTGTTTGTAAGGAAGAAAGATGGTTCCTTACGAATGTGTATTGATGATAGGCAAATGAATAAGGTGACGGTCAAGAATAAGTACCCGCTCCCGAGGATTGATGACTTATTTGATCAGTTGCAAGGTGCCAAGTGCTTTTCAAAGATAGACTTGAGGTCCGAGTACCATCAGGTAAAGGTTAAGGATGAAGATATTCCGAAGACAGCATTCAGGACCAGATATAGGCACTTTGTGTTTCGAGTTATGTCGTTCGGTCTGACCAATGCCCTAGTAATATTCATGGATTTGATGAACCGTGTGTTCAGGCCTTTCTTAGATCTGTTTGTAATTGTATTTATTGACGATATATTGGTATATTCCCATTCAGAGGATGAGCATGTTGATCATTTGCGTACTGTGCTCAGAGTTTTACAAGAAAGGAAGTTGTATGCAAAATTTTCTAAGTGTGAATTCTGGTTGAACTCTGTAACTTCCTTGGGCATATCATTTCGGGGGAAGGCATCCGGGTGGATACACAAAAGATTGGGGTTGAAAAGATTTGGCCTAGGCCCACAACACCGACGGAGGTTCGTAGCTTTCTTGGTTTGGTAGGTTATTATAGGAGATTTGTGGAAGGATTTTCTTCCCTTTCAGCAGCTTTAACAAAGTTGACTCAGAAGGTAGCAAAGTTTTAATGGACTGACACTTATGAACGAAGTTTCCAGGCATTAAAGGACAGGTTAACTTCAGCACCAGTTCTAATGCTCCCAGAAGGGACCGATGGTTATGTTATCTATTGCGACGCTTCAGGCATTGGATTAGGTTGTGTGCTGATGCAACATGGTAAGGTTGTGGCTTATGCTTCTAGACAACTAAGAAAGCATGAGAAGAACTACCCGACCCACGATTTAGAGTTAGCTGCGGTGATTCATGCACTAAAGATGTGGAGGCACTACTTGTATGTCATTCATGTTGATATCTATACAGATCATAAGAGCAGCCAGTACATTTTCAAGCAAAAGGAATTGAATCTTCATCAAAGGAGATGGTTGGAGCTACTTAAAGACTGTAACGTTGATATTTTATACCATCCGGGTAAGGCAAACGTAGTTGCCGATGCTCTCAGCTGTAGATCTATGCGTAGCCTGTCGTAATTATAGCAAGAAGATAGGGGAATAGCCCATGAGGTTCATCAGCTAGCTAGTCTTGCAGTTCGGTTACTGGACTCAGGTGACATTGGAATTACTCTTCAGGATACCACAACATCTTCTTTAGTAACTGAAGTAAAGGAACGCTAGTACAAGTATCCTGTGTTAGTTCATTATAGGGATACCACCCTTCAGAAGGAGAAGATGCCATTTGAAATTATAGAAGATGGGGTCTTTAGATATCAAGGACGAATATGTATACCTAATGTTGTAGGGCTGCGTCGGCTAGTTATGGGAGAGACTCACCATTCCCGTTATTCTATCCATTCAGGAGAGAAAAAGATGTATCATGACATCAGGGAAATGTATTCGTGGGACGGAATGAAAAAGGATATAGCAGAATCTGTTGCTCAGTGCCCTAACTGTCAGTAGGTCATGATTGAGCATCAAAGACCTGAGGGATTGTTGCAGGCTATGGAGATTCTGACTTGGAAATGGGAAATAATCAATATGGGCTTCATCGTAGGCTTACCTCGTACCCAACATAAGTTCGATTCAATATGGGTGATTGTTGATAGGCTGACAAAGTTAGCCCATTTTCTGCCCGTTAGAACTACATATTCCTCAGAAGATTATGCGAGGCTTTATATCAAGGAGATAGTATGATAGCATGGTGTCCCTGTATCTATTATCTCGGATAGAGGAGCTCAATTTACAGCTAACTTCTAGAGGTCCTTCCAAAAGGTATTGGGGACTCAAGTAAGTCTTAGTACAACATTTCACTCCCAGACAGACGGACAGGCTAAGCATACCATTCAAACATTGGAGGATATGTTACGAGCTTGTGTAATAGACTTCAAAGGTCGCTGGGATGATCACCTGCCGCTTATTGAGTTCACATATAATAATAGCTACCATTCGAGCATTCAGATGGCTCCATATAAAGCTCTTTATGAACGAAAGTGTAAGTCGCCTATAGGGTGGTTCGTCATTGGAGAATCTGAATTACATGGGCCAGACCTGGTTCAACAAGCCATATAAAAAGGAAAGATTATCCAGGATCGATTATTGACATCTTAGAGTCGTCAAAAGTCATATTCTGATGTGCGACGTTTAGATTTAGAGTTCAGGGTATATGACTGAGTATCTTGAAGGTGTCGCCTATGAAGGGTGTGATGAGATTTGGCAAAAAGGGCAAACTTAGCCCACGGTATATTGGGCCTTATAAGATCATTCAGAGAGTGGGCTGAGTAGCTTATGAGTTAGAATTGCCCTCGGAATTGGAGTCTATCCATCCAGTTTTTCACGTATCTATGTTACAAAAGTGCATTGGCGATCCTACCCGAGTGGTGCCCACGAAAGATGTACAGATTACAGAGGACTTGTCATACGAGGAAATTCTGGTTGCCATTCTAGATCGACAAATTCGCAATCTGCGGAATAAAGAGGTAGCCTCCGTGAAAGTACTTTGGAGAAATAACAATGTGGAAGAAATGACTTGGGAGGCCGAGGAAAACATGAAGTCTAGATGTCCCTACCTATTTCCTCCTCCAGAAAGGGGTCCGACTGAGACGTCATAATTATAAGGTATGTGTATAAATTCTTATGTTGGTTATTGTCGTTGGTCATATGAGCCCATGGTCGTTATTCATAATTGTTGTCTAGTGTGGTGTTGGGTTATTAAGTTTCTACGAGGAGAATTAGTAGTTTTGTTGTTACACAGGCGACCCTGCCAAAGTTATGCAGATTACGGGGAGTTGAACATTCGAGGACGGATGTTTCTAAGGGAGGGGGGATGTTACATCTTGAGTTTTCGTACGTTAAAAGTTTTGTCTTCAGTTAATTGACGTAGACTCGGGGATGAGGTCATCTTGACGTTAACGTACTTACGCTATTTATAACAAGCGATAAATAAGTGTTATGAAGGGTAAATGAGTACACAGATTAAAGAAACGAATTTCGTTGAAAGTGACCAATTTGGAATAAAATACGGGTCGAGCGATAATACCCGATAATTATGAACTAGTACCATGCAAGGTACCACATGACCATGATAGTAAGTTATATAAAATGTATATATGAAGTATTTACAAAATTAAATAGAATTTTAAATAATTCGGGGTAATTTTTAAATTATGCGGGTAATTAGTTAGTTACCGGGTAACAGAATATTACCCAGTTAACTAATAAGCGGACAAAAATTTAATCAATTACCCAAGGAAAAACGTGGCAGCCCCTCCTTTTGTATAAGATGAGTCATTAATTCATGTTTTACATGTGTCAAGATTTAAAATCAAAGTCTTACCAAGACTTTGTGGTAGGCTTTATCAAATCAAATTAAATAAACAATTTTATTTTAAAGACAAAAGTTCAATTGTTACATTCTGTTCAAATAAGAAACAGAAGCTTCAAAACCAACGTTGGGACAAAATTTAGCTTAAACCCATTTTGATTCACAAAACAATAGAAGCTGAAGCAAACGTTCAAGTTCAACATTTAAGATTTAATCCATCTTTGCTTTTAGTATACAAAAACGTTAGAAGCAGAACAAGTTCATTCCAATTTCAAGGAAATAGGTATGTTAAGGCCCTCCCTTCTTTCTTTTGGCATGGTTCAGATTATACTGAAGAATCTAACAAATACATAGTTTCTATAAATTACTCTATTTATAGAAATAGTAGGGGTGTCTATATTCTTGATTCCCCATGAGAATTATTATTATCTTCTATTCATGGGTCTCAGAATAATACGCAGTTGGAAAAGTTTATCTGGAAGAAATATCGAGATTATTATGTATTTTCATGCATTTCACTCATTTATACATGTGCATTGACCCATGACCAGATGACGTTATATACGCATATATATATAAATATATGTATATGGGATATGGGAAAAAGTTACGGCGTTATATACGCACCACTACCTGATCAGCTGGAATATGATGATGATGTTGTCCATAGTGGCTGAAATATGATTCAAACGGCGTTATATATGCGTATATATGTATGTGTATGTATATGGGATATGGGAAGAGGTTATGGCGTTATATAGGCACCACCACCTGATCAGCTGGCATATGTTGATGATGTTGCCCACAGTGATCGAGACGATATGATGGGATGCCCTCAGTAGCTTGATGATATTATGTACACCCATACCTATGCATGGCATGACATTTACACACACGTGCATGACGTTATAAACGTTTCAGAAGTTTCAAAGTTATTCAGATTTAAAGATGTGTTTTAGTATTCCATGTTTCATCTATGTCTTTTACGTACTAATTTCCATGCCTTACATACTCAGTACATTTTTCGTACTGATGCCCTATTTCACGGGGCCTACATTTCATGCCCGCAGGTGCAGGTAGGCAAGCTGACGGTCCCCATTCTTAGGATCCCTAATCAGCGAGAGTTGGCGTGCTCTATTAGATTCGGAGTTGCTTTTGATATTGGTATGATACGTTTGTACATATATATGTATATGAGTATGATGTGGCTCAGTCCCGTCTTTGTACAGTTATGTTTCTGTTAGAGGTCTGTAGACAGTATGTCTAGTTGGGTTGTATGTGGCCTTGTCGGCTTTCAGTTTTGGATGTATAATTGTCTATAGCAGCCTTGCCGGCTTGCCCACTGTATTCTGCACGTATACATACATATGCCTTGATGGCAGGTTACCTTCACGTATGTTATTTTAGTAATACAACAGATGTTATACAGGTTCATATCTTAGACGCATGCTTAGGGGTGTTTGACAGATAGTTACTCAGGGACCCGTCGCGACCCATCGGTTTGGGTCGTGACACATCTCCCCCTGATGCAACCACTCGAACTGCCTGTGTAGCTCCTCTCTGCGAGACTGTGGCACATACTTCTCCAAAAAGAGAATGGAGAACTACTGCCAGGTAAGGGGCGCTGCATCAATAGTGCCTCTCATAAGCCTCCCACAAATAAAGGCAGATCCAGAAAACTTAAAAGTAGTGAAAGCGACCCTGTTGGTCTCCAGAATACCCGCTTCATGAAGAATTCTCTGACACTTGTCCAAGAAACCCTGGGCATCCTCGCCCTCTACTCCACTAAAAGTCGGAGGTTGAAGTCTACCAAACCTCTCCAACCTGCACTGCTCGTCCTCTAGTATAACAAGAGCTACATATTCCTTAACAGCTGTAACCGGCTGGGCTGAAGGTGCCACCGGTGTTTGAAGTCCCTTCACGACCTGCTCAGGTGTGCAAGCGGCGGGAGTCTAAGTGCCTCCCCCGGCCTGAGAAGTAGTTGCGGCGATAGTAACTGAGATCGCTTGAGCTAGGTCAGTGCATACTCATAGAATCTGAGCCAGGGCCTCCTGAAGACCCAGAATCACAATGGACATAGCTGGTGCCTAAGCTGGTGCTGCTGGAGTGTCCACAACTGGGACCTGATCCTAAACTGGGGCGATTTGTGGATCTGCAGATGCTGCCCTAGCTGTTGTGCGGGCTACACCCCTTCCCCTACTGCGACCTCGACCGCGTCTTCAGCCGCTAGTGACCTCAGCTGGTGGTACTGGTGGTCATCCATCCTGACCTGTTGCTCGTGTCCTCACCATCTGTGAGAGAACAGAATAACAAAAGTTTAGTACTCGGATCAACAAATTCGCACGACAAGAATTTCAAAATATGAAGGTTTTCCTAAAGGTTTTGCAGCCACTCGAGGATAAATACAAACGTCTCTGTACCGATCCGCGAGACTCTACTAAACCTGCTTATGACTCGTGAGACCTATGTAACCTATACTCTGATACCAACTTGTCATGACCCTAAACCCAGACCCGGTCGTGATGGAGCCTATCGTGAAACAAGGACAGCCGACACAAATTCCCAATCCATTTAAACATTTATAATAAATCAATTTAAGTCATTAATAAGTAATAAATCCCAACAATATAGTGAAATAGAACAAGTGCGTAAATAAACATAGCCCAACATCGGGGTGTCACCAGTTGTCACACCTTCTTTTTCTACCCTGTAAGGGGTATAAGGGAGTTTTTTCCAATTTAAGTGACAATCGAAACGGGATTATATATATTAAATTCAGATTCGCCGCTTGGGATAATTTATGGTGTCCCAACACCGGCTTAAAATCCCGAATCGAGGAAAGTTGGCTCTTATTTGTGGTCTGCGAACACAAAATTCGGGTAAGGAATTTTGTTAACCCAGGAGAAGGTGTTAGGCATTCCCGAGTTCCGTGGTTCTAGAATGATTGCTTTGATCATACTTGGCTTATTGAAATTGATTAATTACTTATTTTAGAACCTATGTGCTTTTACCTCTTTTAATTAAGGAATTATCTTAAGGAATTAATAACACTTTATTATTAAGAAAGTTTGGTCGAAGTTGCACGAAATCGTAATTATGTCATGCGAACGTGTCCACAATCACGATGATACATTAAACATGCCTAAAGCAAGCTATGAACATTCATTTTTGATATCTAAGTTATACTATTAATGTGAGGGCCATAGGCTATGCGATTGGATGGCACACCTCGATTTATTTAAAGAAGAGAATTGTATTCTACTAAATTAAATTAAGGATGCTCAGGCTTAATACAACTAAAGTTCAATCTAACCCTACTAATTATAAGCATATTTTGGATAATATACTAGGTATTTATTAATTTAAAAGAATTCTGGGCCAGCAGCAGGCCCAATATTATTTAAAGATTTTCGAAAATCAAAACAAGAAAAGTTGGGCTCGACATCAAGCCCAGCGATGGGGACAAGGGCAAGAGGCCACCATAGTTTCAAATTGCCAAGTACTGGACCCATGATCAAACCTTCAGTATTAGAAAAGAACCATTTCCATTATATAAAACCTAACGAATTGACAATGCTGGATATTATAGGGCTCAGAGTTGAGCCCAAGGAGTGAAAAAAAAGACAAGAACAAGAACATTGAGCCTATTTCCAAGCAGGCTGCCTCATATAGGCCAAGGCTAGGCCCAATCACCTCTAACGAAGAAAAAACTTCAGTATTGAGGCCCCAACAAATCCTATCTCCCTCTAAACCATCCATGGCAAAACAACACATAAATTAAAGTACATGAACACCCAGATTCTGAACTATATTTTAATGACCTGCTACAAGCAATAATAATATGAACATGGATTTTAAACTACTCATTAAGAATACTAGTTCTTATAACAAAAATACTACTCTAGCAATGCTGAAAATTAAACAATTAAACTGCGTGTGTTCAGCATCCAGACAGTATACATGATACCCAAATCAACATTCTTAAATTCAATTGAGCTACAAAAGCCATATACTAACTCGAAACTCTGAACAATTTATAAAGAGTGGACTAATCTAAACCTTAATATATGAAATTGCCCACAAAACTATTGCTCCTTGACAGGTCTCGGAACAATTATAATAAAACTGAAAGAAACCAAAAAAACTAATAAGAATCTAGGTAACTCAAGAGAAAACACATGTAAAGAACTGAAAGTCCATTTTTAAACATTAAATTCCACATTACAAATACATGTATCAAAGGGAAAAGCATGCTTGCACTTTAGTAATCATCATGGTTCCTGAATACAACAAATAGAATAAAATCAATCCTGAAGTCAGCATAAATGAAAGCGAAGCAGAAATCCAGCAGCAACAACACAACTTCCACAATTAAACCATGTTTCAACTTTTTTAGAACAAAAAACTTCTTCCAGTTTTTCTTGTAAAAATCAGAAATTTTTTAGCTAAACAATGCAAAACTTTTTAGGGTCTTTTTCTAGGGTCTGAAATCTCTGATTTGTGTGTGTGAAGGAAAGGGTCTATATATAGCCCTTAGGAGTGCCATGTGCTGCAGAAACATAATGAGAATTATTCCCTCACACAACATCTTTTTTAACAGAATTGGGACAGCTGGCAGTTTTTGATTGGTTTCAGCATTTGTGCTGGCCAAAATTGAGTCAGTTGCCCCAAATTCTAGAAGCTTCTCATTTGAAAATGCTATTTCATATTCCCAAATTAACCTCCTAAGCTCTAATTTGTTCGCTTAAGACCCTAGGAGTTTCTAACAACTTACAAATCATGGCAAACAAAATATGAGTAAGCAAACATTGCAAAACAAATCAAATAATAAATAGAATGCAATTGAACCGAGGGTATTGAATATCTGAAAATATGGACTAATCCTAAATACAACTTAACTCTAAGAGACAAACAACAAAAGAAGAACGGATATGGAGCATTTAAATCACTGAATCACAAAACCCTAAAATCTAAATTATGCAATTAAAATAGAGGAAACAGAAACAGAAAAGCAAGAAGAACTAGAATAAAAACAGAAAATCATGCTAACTCTAACCTAAGCAACTAAGAATCTAAATTAATCTAAACAAATATATAACCAAACAAACAAAAACCAAATTAATTCGAGCAAGTCAATAGTAATAACTAATTCGAACAAATAAATAACCAAGACAAATTTAGACAAATAGATGGTTTAAATTAAAAGAAAAATCAGAAAACAAACAACGAATAAAATGCAAAGAGGAAGAGGTGAGGTACTGGCTAACCAGAAAGAGCCTAGTGACTGAATCGAACCAACGAACAAGGAGGGCAAAGAACTCGGCGGGGTACAGTGGCAAGGTCAAGAGGTTGTGACTCTCAGAAACAAACCAAAACTCGTATTAATCAAGGGTTCGCTACAAAAACGATTTCTTAACACGAGTCTTGAGTCGAATCGAGCTCTGGGAGGCAAAGAATCGGAATTAGAAGAATTAGAGTTTTTCTTCCAATTCTCAGATCTGAAATTCGGGGAATTTGGGGGTCTTTTGGGGGAAATTGATGATGTATTTAGGAAGAGGAGGGGACATGGGTTGCATGATATCAATTTGGGGAAGTTTGGAGCACCGGAACCGCCGTGAGGCGATTTCCGATGGGTGGTTGACGGCGGAGGCGGCGAGGAATTTGGGGTGGCTGGTTTTTTAGGGTTTGTGTGGATGCTGAAGTGAAGGGGTTCGAATGGGGGGAACTGTTTAGGACAGTTATATACTAAGTGAACCAGTTCCGAGCCGTTGGATCATAATGATCCAACGGTTGTGATGTAGGGAATAAAAACGGGGTTATTTAGTTTAACGGGGGGAAGGGGGCTGGATCAGGTAGGCTATATTTGGGCTTGGATTTGGGGCGGGTTTGGGGGTAAATCAGCCCAATTTCAAAACAAGAATATGCCTTTTCCAATTCCTTTTCTTTTTTATTCTTTTTGTTTTCTTTTTCTTCCTTTAATTAATAAAAATCCTAAATTAAACCCTAAATTAATCTAAGTTGTAAAATTAAACTAATTATTAAATAATAAAATTTATAAAAATTAATTAATCCTAAATTAAAAGAGAAAAACTACTGATCTAGAATTAAAAGCTAAAATGTAAAAGTACGCCAATTTTTGTGATTCTTATTTTTAATAAAGCAACTAATTAACTAATTAATCCTAAAATAATAAAACAAAATCTCAATGCAATGCATGATATTTTGGTATTTTTTCATGATTTTAGTAAAAGTAAACATGCACAGAAATGCAAACAATTAACAAAAATTCCTACAAAAATCCTATAAAACTGCAAACAATTGGAAAAAAATCTATTTCTTCAATTTATAGGAGTATTTCACATAGGGAAAAAATCACGTACTCATAGCTGCCCCTCTTTGCTCGGGAACACGAAGAGTTTTCGGGCGAAAATAAAGTGAGCGGATAGGAGCAATTTTTGCCCGTTTGGATACTCCATGGGAAGCATTTTTGAAAGATCTGACCGAACCTTGATTCTGAGGTTGCCTATATATCCTTGGCTATAAAGGAATCAGGTCAGTGTAGTTCGGGAAGTTTTGGTAGCTGGGACTACTGGGAAGTTGTGATTTCATGTCACTGCTGCTGCTACTGCTTGCTGAACTCCTTATTACACCGAGACAAAAATAAAAAGAATTTAGGCTAAACTATGATCTATGAATTAAAAGAATCCTATCTATACATCTTCAAACTTGATCTTGCCGCTTCTGCAGTACTGTTGTGCATCCTGAACTGCTGACTCGCACTCTCAAGGCGAGCTTCTTTTGTTGCTGACTCGAATTGAATTCTTAAATGAATTCCCTTGTTTTCCAGGTGGGCGCTTGCTGTCAAAACTTGAACTGTATTCCCTTGTTATTCAGGTGGGTGCCTGATTGGAGAAACGTGAACTGTATTCCCTTGTTCTCCAGGTGGCCTGATTGCCGAAACTTGAACTGTATTCCCTTGTTCTCCTGGTGGGTGCCTGATTGCCAAAACTTGAACTATATTCCCTTGTTCTCCAGGTGGGCACCTGATTGCCGAAACTTGAACTGTATTCCCTTATTCTCCAGGTGGGCGCCTGATTACTGAAACTTGAACTGTATTCCCCTGTTCTCCAGGTGGGCGCTTGATTGCAAAAACTTGAACTATATTCCCTTGTTCTCCAAGTGGGGGCCTGATTGCCAAAACTTGAAATGTATTCCCTTGTTCTCCAGTGGGCGCCTGATTTCCAAAAACTTGAACTGTATTCCCTTGTTCTCTGGGTGGACGCCTAATTGCCAAAAACTTGAACTGTGTTCCCTTGTTCCCCGGGTGGGCGCCTGATTGCCAAAACTTGAACTGCATTACCTTGTTCTCCGGGTGGGCGCATGATTACCAAAACCTTAAACTGTATTCCCTTGTTCTCCAAGTGCGCACCTAATTGCCAAAACCTTGAATTGTATTCCCTTGTTCTCCATATGGGCGCCTGATTGCCAAAACTTGAACTGTATTCCCTTGTTCTCCAGGTGGGCGCCTGATTGCTAAAACCTTGAATTGTATTCCCTTGTTCTCCATGTGGGCGCCTGATTTCCATAACTTGAACTGTATTCCCTTGTTCTCCAGGTGGACGCCTGATTGCCAAACTTGAAATGTATTACCTTGTTCTCCAGGTGGGCGCCTGATTGCCAAAACTTGAACTGTATTCTCTTGTTCTCCAGGTGGGCGCCTGATTGCCAAAACTTGAACTGTATTCCATTGTTCTCCAGGCGGGCGCCTGATTGCCGAAACTTGAACCGTATTCCCTTGTTTTCTAGGTGGGCGCCTGCCATTACAACATAACAGACAAAATAAAAGAAACTTTTTTGCCCTAGTTTGGTACTGGGAACATCTGTGAGTGTTAATCGAATCATGTCATCCAAAAGAGCTCTAAGAATTTAGAAGTTAAATCTCATTATCCAGGAGGGCCTTAAAATTTTCAAAATACATCTCATCTTAAGAGTGAAAACTTTAAAACTAAATTATACTTCATAAAGGTAGAACTTACGCCAAACCTTGTTATCTATGAAGGTCTTGAAATTTAATTAGGTCCCAATATCCAGGAAGGTCCTGAGAATTTGCGGTCGAACCTGTCTGGCACATGCTTTCCTTACGGAGAGTTCCTCCGCACCAAATGAAATTTCCTGCCCCTGTTTCAATCAAAGAAAATCTTATCAGTTTGAAAATATGGTGGTTAAATTACGGCATTCTTGCTGAAGGTGGCCTTTCCATTGCTTGTTCTGATTAGCTACCTTGGACTAGCAAAGAATTATTTGACCTTTTGATTGAACCTCAACCACAGGATCCTGAATGACCCGAGTGCCCTACACTTAAACTACTATTTTACATTTTTGTCCTTCTAATTTGAACCTTAGTATTTTCCCCAAAATTCACGAGACCACTCGATCACTTGAACTTCCACTAACACCTTATTTTTCATTTTACATCATGTTATTTCTGGTATGCTTTGTCGCACTTTGCTTTGTGCAATTTGGAAGTTCGTAATAAGCTTTGAAATCCTTTTTTACTTGCTTAACAAGGCTAGCATTGGAAAAGCCTTAGAGAAGTAGAGCCAAAAGAAAATAAAATGCAATGACTTCGAGAGTTGGGACTAAAGAAAAAAATTCGAAATAGGAAGACTGTTTGAGGAAGAAAAGGAAAAGAGACTTATCTGAGTGAGGCAGCTGGCACCAATGATCACGACATGCTTTTCAGATCAATCAGCCTAGCCTGTTCAACTAATCACCTTTAAGTTGTCATAATTTATGCCCCGAGTTTCCATAACCCAATCTCTCTACAAAGTCACCAACCTTGTTCGGCTTGTGTCGCCCTGAAAGGTTTTCGCCAGCAAACCTCTCTCATTTGTTCATCTCTCAACTCACCATCGCCTTACGGTGCCCGTGAGGGTTTTCACCATTAAGACTCTCTCATTTAAATTTATCTCATCTTTCCATCGCCCAATGGTTCCCGTGAGAGTTTTTACCAATAAGACTCTCTCATTTATTAATTTTTCCTTGTGCAGAATGGAGTGTTTCCCCTGATGCAAATCATACCTCTATCTCGCTTGACTTGGCATTCTCAAAGATTTATTGGAAGGTCTTTCTTTGGACCGTAATGCAGGCTTTTGGATAGGGTTAGAAAGAAAGGATATCAGGCTCAAAATGGCTTAAAATGAACAGGTTCAGAATTACAACTTTCGGAATCAGATGTTTCGCAACACCACAATTTCGGCCCCAGTTTCTTTGCCCGGGGAATTTTGAATTTCTATTTTTATGGTATCGAACTGTGAGGCTGCCTATGTATCCTTAAAAGGAATCAAGTCGAACATAGTTTATGACATAGGAATTACTTTGTTTTTGTTACTTGTCTTTCTTTTTCTTTTTTCTTTCTTTTTCTTTTCCTTTTTTTTTTCTTCTCTTTATTTTGCTTTACTTACTTTTTTTTTTCTTTTCTATTCCTTTTCTCTTTTTATTTATATTTTCTGTATCTGTACTTCTAAACTTTGCTTTAGCTTCCAAAGAAGGGGTATGAGAGAAAAATAAATAAGGCTCAAAAGGGGTAACAAAGGATAAAGTGTTTAGATAGCAAAATAAAATGCCTTTGTCATTCCAATCTTCAAAACATGCCAAGTACAAATGACACAATTAGACAAACCAAAGAAATCATACATAATATCTTTTGACCGCGTCAGAATTGATAGTCATATCTACACATTTGCTTTCTATATTTGTTAAATACAAAGCATCATTGGACAACACTCTTGTTACAATAAATGGCCCCTGCCAATTTGGGGTAAACTTGCCTTTAGCTTCAGGCTGATGTGGAAGGATGTGTTTCAATACTTGCTGACCCACTTCAAATTTTTAGGGGCCCAACTTCTTGTTGTATGCTCTTGCCATTCTCTTTTGATACAATTGACCATGACACACTACTGTCGGTCTTTTCTCGTCAATCAGACTTAACTGTTCCAACCAGGTTTTGACCTACTCATCATCATCAATTTCAGCTTCAGCAACAATTCGAAGGGATGGAATTTCGACCTCTACGATTATAACTACTTCAGTACCATATACCAACAAATGAGGAGTTGCACCTACTGAAGTGTGAATAGTAGTGCGATAACCCAACAAAGCAAAAGGCAACTTTTTATGCCACTGCCTAGAATCTTGCACCATCTTTCGAAGTATCTTCTTTATGTTCTTGTTAGCCACCTCAACCACTCCATTTTCCTTGGGGCGATACCGAGTTGAATTTCGATGCGTGATCTTGAACTGTTGGCATATGTCTTTCATCAAATCGCTGTTAAGATTAGCACCATTGTCCGTGATAATTACCTTGGGGATTCCGAACCGACAAATGATGTCTGAATGAACAAAATCGACCACTGCCTTCTTGGTCACATATTTGAAAGTCATAGCTTCAACCCACTTAGTGAAATAGTCGATGGCCACCGGAATAAACCTATGTCCATTTGACGCCGCTGGCTCGATTGGTCCAAGACATCCACGCCCCAGGCAACCAATGGCCAGGCTGTGGACATTGTATGCAACTCAGACGACTAAGAATGAATCAAATCACTGTGTACCTGGCATTGATGACACTTGCGCACAAAGGTGATGCAATCTCGTTCAATGGTGAGCCAATAATACCCTGGTCGGAGAATTTTCTTTGCCAGAACATACCTACTCATATGTGGCCCGCAAACTTTGGAATGCACTTCGGTCATGATAGTTGTGGCTTGTTTAGCATCTATGCATCTCAACAGTCCAAGATCTGGAGTTCTCTTGTACAAAATTCCCCCGCTCAAGAAAAATCCACTAGCCAAACGTCGAATTGTTCTATTTTGATCGACTGTGGCTTGTACTGGATATACCCCCATCTTGATGTATTCCCTGATATCACGGAACTATGGTTCACCATCAAGTTTTTCCTCAACCACATTACAGTAGGCATGCTGATCCCGAACTTGAATATACAGATGGTTAACATAAGCTTTGTTCGGATGGTGCGACATTGATACCAAGGTAGCCAAAGCATCGGCAACCTCATTATGGATCCTTGGAATATGCTTGAATTCTATTGATCGAAACCGTTGACAAAGATCATGCAAACATTGTGGATATGGTATGAGCTTTAAATCCCGAATCTCCCATTCTCCCTGAATCTGGTGCACCAAAAGATCTGAATCTCCCAAGACCAAGACTTCCTGGACTCCCATATCTACCGCTAACCTTAAACCCAGAATGCAAGCCTCGTACTTAGCCATGTTGTTAGTACAATAGAAATGAAGTTGGGCCGTAATAGGGTAATGATGCCCTATTTAAGAAATGAGCACAACCCCTATTCCGTCACCTTTCATATTAGCGGCTCCATCAAAGAAAAGTTTCCAACCTGGCTTTTCATCCTGCTCCACCTCGTCTATATGCATCAGTTCTTTATCAAGAAAATAAGTCCTCAATGGCTCATACTCTTCATCCACTGGATGCTCAGATAAATAATCGGCAAATGCTTGGGCCTTCATCACGGTCTGAGTCACATAGATAATGTCAAACTCTATGAGCAAAATCTGCCACTTTTCAAGTCTTCATGTGGGCATAGGCTTCTAAAAGATATACTTTAGAGGGTCCAGATGAGAAATGAGGTAAGTAGTGTAGGATGACAGATAATGCTTCAACTTTTGTGCTACCCAAGTCAGGGCGTTACATGTCCTTTCAAGGGGAGTATACTTAACCTCATAGGATGAGAACTTCTAGTTGAGATAATAGATGGCTTGCTCCTTCCTGCCAGTGATGTCATGTTGACCCAATACATAACCGAACGAATTATCTAGGACTGTCAAATAAAGAATTAAAGTCCTCCCGGGTTCCGGCTGGACCAACACAGGTAGGTTTGATAAATACCCCTTGATCTTATCAAATGCCTCCTGGCATTCATCAGTCCATTTGACCGCAACATCCTTTTCAGCAACTTAAATATGGGCTCACATGTTGTCATCAGTTGAGAAATAAACCTGCTGATGTAGTTTGAAAGCCAGAGCAAACTCATCACCTCAGTCTTATTCCTTGGCAGTGGTAACTCCTGGATAACTTTGATCTTTGACGAATTCAACTCAATGCCTCGCTGACTGACTTTGAATCCCAACAATTTTTCAGACAGAACACCAAATGCACACTTTATAGGGTTGAGCTTAAGATTGTACCTGCGGAGCCTCTAAAAAAACTTCCTCAAATCTCCAACATAGTCGGACTGTTGCTTTGACTTTATGATCACATCATCTACATAAACCTCAATCTCCTGGTGTATCATGTCATGAAACACAGTAGTGATTTCCTCATGTAAGTTGCCTCAGTATTTTCTAAAGCAAATGGCATTACCCAGTAGCAATAAGTTCCCTATGGTGTGATGAACGCTTTCTTTTCTGCATCCTCCTCATCTATCAAGATCTGGTGGTACCCCGCATAGCAATTCACAAAAGACTCGATCTCATGCTTGGACAGTTGTCAATCAAAATGTGGATATTTGGCAATGGAAAATTATTCTTTGGTCTTGCTTTGTTGAGATCGCGGTAATCAACACACACCCTGGTCTTGCCATCCTTCTTTGGCACTGGCACAGTATTAGCTAACCAAGTAGGGTATCACGTTACTCGAATGACCTTCGCGTCCAACTGTTTTGTGATTTATTCCTTGATCTTCATACTCATGTCAGTTTTGAACCTCCTTAACTTCTGCTTAATGGGAGGGAATGCTGGATCAGTTGGCAATTTGTGAACTACCAAGTCAGTGCTCAAATTCAGCATGTCGTCATATGACCATGCAAAAATATCCTTATATTGAAACAATGCTTTGATTATTTCTTCATTGATTTGTCGTTCCAAATGTACACTTATCTTGGTTTCCCTAATATTATGTGGATCCCCTAAATTGATTGTTTCAATTTCATTCAAATTAGGCTTGGGTTTCTCTTCAAAGTGATTTAGCTCTATACTAATTTCCTCAAATGAGTCCTCTTTATCATATTTTGTTTCATCATCACACTCTATTTCTTGGATTATTATTTTAGAGTTAGATTGGCTTTTAAGACTTGGCCGAAGATTCCTCATGCAGTCATGTCATTGAAACCAGCATAAAAAGAACTATAAAAGAAAGATAAAATGACACTATCAGGAGTAATGGAAAATGAAAATTGCATTTCATTGAAAATAAAATATAGAAGGGTTTGTACATCAAAACAGACGGAAAATAAAAATCTAGATTACAACCCTAGAATAATCTAGATAACAGAAAGGAAAACAAAGCAAACCACCAAAACTCCATCTGAGTAGGGAGATGAATAGCATCCCAATTGTTAAGCTTCACTTTTGGCTCAATAAACTACATGCTTGCTTTGCTGGAACCTTCCCCAATTTCTACCATGTTCACCTAATCAAATAAACTCTAGAACCTTTTAACCAATTCTTCATCAAAATCAACCACAGGCTTTGGAACTGTTGACACTAGACGCTTCACAACCCATGCCTTGATGAAAGACCTGGAGAGACGTGGGACAGGCTTAGGGAGCGACCATACCTTCTTTTACAACTTTCTAGCCTTCTTCACATCATCCCCTGTAGGTTTGAACCCCATACCAAATGTACCCAGATTTTCACGCAAAGACACTGGTTGCACGATACCTTGCAAAGATGCGCCAAGACCCTTGCCCGGCACAAAACCATTTTTCAACATTTCATTTGCTACCATGACGGTTGCGGAAGCTAGCTTTGGACCTGGAATGTATTCACCTTCCGGAACCTTCTCAACCAACACTATTTTGGAAACATGATAGACCCACGGACCCTTATCTTCTTCAGCCTCAATAAACAGGATGGATGTATCATTGAAAGCACATAAGTTCTCATCACCATGCACGACGATTTCTTGTCGGTCCCACTCGAACTTCACCATCTGGTGCAGGGAAGACGGAACTGCCTTGGCAACATGTATCCAAGGCCTACCCAATAACAAATTGTAAGAGACGGCCACATCTAGTACCTAGAACTCCATGGTAAATTCAACTGATCCTATTGTTAATTCAAGCACGATATCGCCAACAGAGTCCTTTCCCCCTCCATCAAAACCTCGGACACATATACTGTTCTTGTGGATCCTGTCAGCATCAATTTTCAACTTGTGTAGAGTAGAGAGAGGGCAAATGTTTGCACTGGAACCATTTTCAACTAACACCCTTATGACCACAAAATGTTTGCATTTCACTGTGAGATAGAGGGCCCGATTATGTTTCGTACCCTCCAGAGGCAACTCATCATCCGAAAAGGTAATCCGGTTTGACTCAAATATCTTATTGGCAATCTTATCCAAATGGTTCACTGTGATCTTGTCAGGGACATGAGCTTTATTCAGCATCTTCATGAGGGCCTGGCGGTGCTCGTCTGAATGTATCAACAATGACAGAAGAGAAATCTAAATGGGGGTCTTTCTCAATTGTTCTACTATGGAGTAATCCTGCACCTTCATCTTTCTCAAGAATTCTTCTGCTTCCTCTTCAGTGAATGGTTTCTTCACTAGAATCGGACCATCTTTGAGTGGCTTAGCTTTCTTTAACTCTTCTGGGGCAAAGCATCTCCCCGGACGAGTCAGACCCTGGGTTTTATTAACTTCATCTTCCAGCTCTTTCCCTTTGTAAGTTACTATCACTCGCTTGTAATTCCATGGAACAACCTTGGTTTTATCTATCGGCTACTGGGTCACAGGTTTGATAATAACAGGGGCAATGCGAGCCCCTTCCACAACAATGACAGGCTTACTTTCCACCCCCGGCATGACCACTTTCGGCTTTCCTTGCTTTTCAACATCATCTGGGAAACCCTTCGAGACTATCATAGGTGGCTAATAATTGGGCGTGCTTGGCTTATCTATCAGCTTTTCAACTATTGAAGACATTGCCGTTGTAACAACTGGAGCTTTGACTGACTTACTTTCAACGTCTCGGATCATCATAACAGACTTTGAAGGTTTCTTGGGCTCCCCATCCTTATGCACTATCTCAATCATGTGCATTTCGGCATGGGCTGGCAACGGATTTTGATTGATATTGGGCACTTCTGGGCTCTGGACCATATTTTGGTTTGTATCAATAAGCTCTTGGATGGTGTTCCTCAAATGCTAATACTTTTCTGTGTTGTGTCCAGGAGCATCAGAACAATACATACATATGATGGAATAATTCAGGTTCTTTGGAGGGGGTTTTGGTAGTTTTGACTCAATTGGCCTCAAAACATCCAACTGCCTCAACCTTTGAAATAAGCTAGTATAAGATTACCCAAGTGGGGTGAAAGTTTTTTTCCGTTGCAACCTTTCATTTTTGAACTCTGGTTTGGCCCAAAAGTTTGGACCAGTAGGGTTTCGGTATGTTTGTGGAGGTGGTTAAAGGTTTCGTAGAGATGGGCACACCATTGCGGGTGACAAGGGGGTTACGCATATGACTCTGTGTGATGGACGTGATATTGGTATGGCCTGACTGAATACTGAGGCTCTGGTAGTGGGAAGAAGTGTTGGGGTAGATTATATGGAGTTGGGGTATAGGTTTAAGGCTGGATGTAGTGGTGAGGAGAGCCCCCTAAGCCATGCCATGATCCTGAAACGACAATAGTGACAACTTCTTTCTTCTTTTTCCCCAACACACCCCTGGTGCCATTCTGGATTGCCTACGTAGTTTCTTTGATGGCAGAGTAGCTCATGATATTTCTTGATTTGAGTCCTTCCTCTGCCATTCCTCCCATTTTTACCACTTCATTGAAAGACTTACCTATGGCCGAGATTAGATGACCAAAGTAAGTAGGCTTCATGGCCTGAAGAAAGTATTCTACCATTTCATCTTCCTCCATTGGAGGGTTGACTGGTGCTTCCTATTCTCTTGAGCGGAAACCATACTCCCTGAAACTCTCACTGGGCTTTTTCTCTATCTTTGTCAAAGACAAGCGGTCTAGGACAATCTCTAGCAAGCTCAGACTTTGGCTGAAATACGCCATCAACCGTTCATCTTTCCCACCGGATCCCCTCATCTTGCTGTAAAATCCTCTCAAGTAAGCCACGGGGTCTCCGTGCCTATCATACAAATCAAACTTGGGCATTTTGAATCCAACAGGTAGCTGGACGTTAGGAATCAAACACAGATCTTTGTACGCCACACTCACTTGGCCCCCTAACCTTTGCATATTTCTCAGTGACTACTCCAGGCTCTTTACCTTCCTAAATATCTCCTCTTGATCCGTGTTTTTGGGTGGCATTTTATTCTCGACAGGGAGTTCAAAATGAGGAGTGTAAGAGTAGAGATCTGGGACTTTGAAGGTAGGCTCTGGTGGATAATACTGATTATCTTGGTTCTGGAATAACGGCTCACTGGAAGATCGATGGAGTGTAGACGGTGTAGGTTCTATGAAGACAGGGGTAGCTGGCGAAGGGGAGTATGTGGTTGCTTTAGCTGGTAAAGCTTGGATGGTTTGGGAAGTGCTGCCCTGATAGTGGTGGTAAGGGGTGAAGCTTGGTGCATGTTGTGGGGATGAATCAATAGTGGGAGGTTCTTGAGATTGAGCCAGGGGTGGGATGAAAGAAGAATTGGAGGGATATGATTGCGGGGGATGCCCTTTCATCCATGTCTGGTACATTTCAGCCATTTGGTGCTTCATCTTATGTAACTCCTCTTTGAAACCGGGCTCAGATTCCTCCTCCTCCCTCGGCGGGTCAATAATACTTGGGTCCAGTTCTTTGCTAGCCATTATCAACTTGTGTTTAGACCTGGTGTTGTACTGGTGGGTTGCCAGAATGCCAAACAAACTAACCACCTTCATGTTCACAATGACAAAAGCAAACTTGTTAGTGTTTAAGATTTAACAGATAGGCAACCGCACATTTTGGATGTAATGCACCTGAACAATTAAAAGCTTCTACTATGTATTTGAACGACTGCATGTTTCATCTCGGCTTTTAACTAACTCTTTTCACTTTGAACTTTCTCTTCTCTCTTTTCTTTTCTTTTCTTTTCACTCCAACCCTTCTTTAATCACTATTAGCCTTTCCCGTTTGTTTTTGTCGCTTCCCTTTTACTTTGCACTTGTTTTTGCTCTTTCGTTTTGCCGTTTTACTATGGGGATTGCCTACATATCATAACACCGCATGAATCAGATCATTACGTAGTTCATGGGATAAATGCGAAATAAAAGAAAGACACATTTTTGGTTTTTTTTTAAATTTTTATAAAATAAAAACATTCTGGTTTTTTCCTATTACAACAACTCCACCCTACAGACTTAAGAATTTTCAAAAACTAAAACAAGACTCAAAATGGACTAGCAGAATCTAAAAGAAACTGCAATATAGACTCGAAACAAAACAAAATCAAGAATACATAAGTACCTCCACTGCTGCTCCGGTTAGTCTCGCTAGGGGCATATGTACCATATCTTCTTAGAGGCGAAATAGGTCGTCCGTGATCTGACAGAGAAAAATCAAAACTGAAGCGAAGAACACGGACTAGGTCATGTCCTTGCATTCGTTGCACTTCATCACAATGTAGTCCGCAATACTCCAAACCCTCTCCCTAATGATAACCTTCTCTTATAGCAACTGTTCGATCTGCTGAGATCTGGCCTCCAAAACTTGTTTGGCCATATGATTTTGCTCTTACAGTTGCTGCAAGTCTTTTTCTAGCTGCGACATCAGGGCATAACAGTGTTCTCTTTCTGCTTTGAAGTCTCTTGCCTGCTTGGCCATTCTGTTCTAAAGGACATTGATCTTTTTCTTTAGACCCACAATTCCTTTATCGTACTTTTCCTTCAATTGTCGAACAAAACTTGCCCATCCCTCCGCATTCTTAGCTAACTTTGCTTGGGCCTTTGCTAGTTCATCTTCAGTCTTTTCCAAGTCAAATCTATAATCACATACTCTCAGCATGAGTTTGTCTATGTATTTCTCATCTTTTTCACTTCTGACATGGTTCTCAGCCGCTATTTTTATCTTTCAGATTTGGGCTTAGAGGGATTCATTTTCTTGGGCCAACCTACTCCTTTCACCTTCTACTTTTTTTGCCTAGAGATCATTATTGAATTCGATGTTTCTCAATTTCTCTTCCAAGGTGTGAATGGCGGATTGATATTTTTTCTCCTTTTCTCCCCAGGCCAACCTTTCTTGGACTTTATCATCAAAATCTTGAACATGAGGTCTCTTGGCGGGCATCTCGAGCTCGGGCTTGGGCTTTGGCTCGTTATTTGCACAAGACCTTCTCTCAAACCACACGACATAATCTGGACCCACCTCCCCCATTGCAACATCTAGTACCTGGGTGCCATTTTTCAAATACCGGCAACTATTCCAATCCTGATGAACTAAAGCTTCGGGTAATGTAGCTTCTAGGTGTAGCTCAATGACCTAGGTGGTTAGATCTTCATCTTCTGGAACCACCTAATTTCTCCCTAACTGCCTTAAGACTCTCTGTGGTGCATATGGTTGTACACTCCTCAAACCCATCAGCATTAGGTAACCTTTTGTAGCCGTCAAGTGTATGACTTCCGTCACCGGGAGCCATCCTATAGTCCACTCGACCTGACTTGCTTTTAGAGCTTTCAAGTGGGAGACCCAGGCTTCAAACCCCTCTGGAGCATTGTAGTCTTTCATCCTTTCCTCGTAACTCTTGATGAAGTTATCTGTGCTTGAACCATAGCTCATGAATTTGGGGTGATGGCGGAGATGCTCGATCAACCACATTTGTATAAGGACATTACAACCTGCAAAGAATCGAGCCCTGGACTTACACAATGTTAATGCTCAATAAATGTCTGCCAGCAATAATGGAGCAAGTGTATGATCTTTTTTAGTAGTGAGAATTTGTGCAATTCTGGCCATTCAGATATCTACTGTCCCCTCTGCATTCGTAAAGACCATAATTCCCAAAAACTCTACAATGAAAGCGAACCGATGATGAATTTTCCAGATGCTCTTATCTTGTTTGTTGTTTAAACCCTTTTCATGCGTTTCAAACCCAGCTGAGTGCCCGAACCTGAAGTACAAGAAATAGAAAGAACAACATCTTCTGTTTACATGGGCCTTCTTCATTTGCGTACTGATATTTAGGAGGTCAAAGAACTTGTGCATAGATGGAGCCCTTGGGAATATAAGTAGTTGTTTCCTCAGGTCCCAGCCAAAATCAATATACCCGGCCATTTCCTCTAGAGTAGCGGTGAGCTCAAAATCTGAGAAATGGAAAACGTTGTGGACGGGGCCCCAAAAAGATACCAAAGCCTTTATTAGATCCTCCCGTGGTTTGATTTCCATCATGTCTATAAGGGCACCCAACTGCTCTTTTACCCCATCCCGACCATCTTCATCTAGATCATTCCACCACATACGCAGCTGCAGTTGAGCCTATTCTATGACTTGTTGTGACAGATTCTGGACAGTGTTCATTTGTATCTGTGGAGGGTTAAGGTTAGGGTTGAATCTGGTGGACTCTTTTGTAAAACAAGTTTTCAATTCCTAAAAGAAAAATCAACAGAAAATGACCCCACATGCTACTTTAGCAAAAGTGGTCGTTTTTGCAAACATGGCCCTTTCACAAATCCAAATAAATTTTGAGGCCGGGGAGAGGTACTTTATGGAAAATGACACCCTACCAACAAACTTATCCATTCTTTTACGAATATAGCCCTTCGAAAACTAAAATATATTCTTAGGCTATCCCGGCAAGAACGGCTTAAGACATAACTGAAGCTGGGTCGGCGTATTCTCTTGACCAAAACCTAAACTATATTTATTAGACTATTTACTTTTTTTTTTTTGAAAAATAAGGTCGAACCTTATGTAGGTTGCCTACTTATCCCACATCCGGTGAGAATTAAACTTGCGTAGTTCGATCAGTTTTGACATAATTGGAAGAAACATGGTATTGACTCATTTTGAAATGACTCTTTTTCCTTGACTCCCTTTTTCTTCCCTTTTTTTTGAAAACATTTCGGCAGAGTTGCAGAACATTTCCAAATACCGAGGGTTTTCAGAACCGGGCTTTATTCCTTTCCTATCTCACTCTTGGTTTTTCCCTTGATATACTTTTCCTAGACGGTCAACATGCAAGCCGAAAAAAATAAATATTCACATAGCACGTAGGATGCATCAGGATGGTCTGTTATTTTGGGTATACCTATCCTAGACGGACCCAACCCCTGTGTTGAGTCCCCAAAGTCAAATGCATGTGATGCAAACAAACAATCCTACTAGGGATCTCGCATGAGATTATATTATTCTTAGTTAAAACTGGGGTTGTGTTCTTGACCTGGCTTACCCGAGCAGACAATTCGAGCTGAAGAGGGGGCAACGCACCGGAAGCACGAAAGTCTACCCGGCCTTGTTACTGGACCAGCCTCGTTCTATTTGGTATAACTTTTACAGAAAAAGCGGGTCACGCGAACGTGTGCACCATTTTTAGAAGACTCATAGGGGTGGCGTAAGAAGGCATTTTAATACAATTCAAACAATATCAACAGCAATTAGCACAAAAGGTTCACAAAATACAGTAATATTAACAATAAATAAATCCAAGTAAAAATCACATTAACAAGCTCGAATTCTTGAACCTTGAACCAGAAATTTTGGGTTCTTATCCCCAGCAGAATCGCCAGAGCTGTCACACTTCCTTTTTCTACCCCTCAAAGGGTATAAGGGAGTTTTTTCCAATTTAAGTGACAATCGAAATAGGATTGTTTATATTAAATTCAGAATCTACACTTGGAATAATTTATGGTGTCCCAAGTCACCGGTTTAAAATCCCGAATCAAGAAAAGTTGACTCTTATTTGTGGTCTGCGAACACAGAAATCCGGGTAAGGAATTCTGTTAATCCGGAAGAAGGTGTTAGGCATTCCCGAGTTCCGTAGTTCTAGCACGGTCGCTTTGATCATACTTGGCTTATTAAAATTGATTAATTACTTATTTTAGAACCTATGTACTTTTGCCTCTTTTATTTAAGGAATTATCTTAAAATAGGTCACGCGTACATGTACCTATTTGTTTGGCGCGTCAAAATTTATGTCACGCGAACGTGATAATTAATAACGCTTTATTATTATTAAGAAAGTTTGGTCGAAGTTGCACGAACTCATACTCCGATTTTGTTTTTAAAACTGTAATTATGTCACGCGAACGTGTCCACAATCACGACAATACATTAAACGTGCCTAAAGCAAACTACGAATATTCATTTTTGATATTTAAGTTATATTATTAATGTAAGGGTCATAAGCTATAAGATTGGATGGCACACCTCGATTTATTTAAAGAAGAAAATTGTATTATACTAAAGTAAATTAAGGATGCTCAGGCTTAATACAACTAAAGTTCAATCTAACCCTACTAATTATAAGCATGTTTTGGATAATATACTAGGCATTATTTATTTAAAAGAATTCTGGGCCAACAATAGGCCCAATATTATTTAATGATCTTCAAAAAGGAAAACAAGAAAAGCTGGGCTCGACATCAAGCCCAGTGATGGGGACAAGGGCAAGAGGCCACCATAGTTTCAAATGGCCAAGTACTGGGCCCATGATCAAACTTTCAGTATTAGAAAAGAACCATTTCTATTATGCAAAACCTAACGAATTGAGCCCAAGGAGCAAAAATAAAACACGAACAAACACGTTGAGCCATTTCCAAGTGGGCTGCCTCATATAGGCCAAGGCTAGGCCCAATCGCCTCTAAGAAAAAACCTTCAATATTGAGGCCCCAACAAATCCTATCTCCCTCTAAATCATCCATGGCAAAACACTAAATTACAAAACCCTAAAATCTAAATTATACAATTAAAATAAAGGAAACAGAAAAGGAAGAAGAACTAGAATAAAAATAAAAAATCATGCTAACTCTGAGCTAAACAACTAAGAATCTAAATTAATCTAAATAAATATATAACCAAACAAAAAAATCCAATTAATTCGAGCAAGTAGATAGTAACGACTAATTCGAACAAATAAATAACCAAGACAAATTTTGACAAACAAATGGTCAAAATTAAAAGAAAAAACAGAAAACAAACAATGAACAAAAACCAAAGATGAAGAGGTGAGGTATTGACTAACCGGAAAGAGCTTAGTGACTGAATCGAACCAACGAACAAGGAGAGAAAAGAACTCGGCGGGGTACAGTGGCTTGGTCAAGAGGCTGTGACTCTCGAAAATAAACCAAAACTCATATTAATCAAGGGTTCTCAACGAGAATGATTGCTTAACATGAGTCTTGAGTCGAATCGAGCTCTAGGAGGCAAAGAGTCGGAATTAGAAGAATTAGGGTTTTTCTTCCAATTCTCAGATCTGAAATTCAGGGAATTTGAGTGTGTTTTTGGGAAAATTGGTGATGGATTTAAGAAGAGGAGGGGACAAGGGTTGCATGGTATCAATTTGGGGAAGTTTGGAGCAACGGAACCGCCGTGAGGCGATTTTCGGTGGGTGGTTGACGGCGGAGGCGAAGGGGAATTTGGGGCGGCTAGTTTTTTAGGGTTTGTGTGGATGCTGAAGTGAAGGGATTCGAATGGGGGGAACGTTTAGGATAGTTATATACTAAAATAAACACCCAGTTCCGAGCCGTTGGATCACAATGATCCAACGGTTGTGATAAAGGGCATAAAAACGGGATCGTTTTGTTTAATGGGGGGTTGGACCGGGTAGGCTAAATTTGGGCCTGGATTTGGGGCGGGTTTGGGGTGTAAATCAGCACAATTTCAAAACTAGACTAAGCCTTTTCTAATTCCTTTTCTTTTTTTCTTTTTGTTTTCTTTTTCTTCCTTTAATAAATAAAAATCCTAAATTAAATCCTAAACTAATCTAAGTTGTAAAATTGAACTAATTATCAAATTATAAAATTTATAAAAATTAATTGATCCTAAATTAAAAGAGAAAAACTACTCATCTAGAATTAAAAGCTAAAATGTAAAAGTAAGCCAATTTTTGTGATTTTCATTTTTAATAAAGCAACTAATTAACTAATTAATCCTAAAATATAAAAACAAAATCTCAATGTAATGCATGATATTTTTGGTATTTTTCATGATTTTAATAAAAGTAAACATGCACAAAAATGCAAACAATTAACTAAAATCTTATAAAACTGCAAACAATTGGAAAACATCTATTTCTTCAATTTGTAGGTGTATTTCACATAGGACAAAAATCACATGCTCACACCAGTCATGAGCATCTAAACATCTGTCTAAGAGTAGGAAGAGTCTACATAGTCTACTACAAATCCAATACAAATGAGAATAAAGATAGGAAGGAGAAGCATTGGGCTGCGAATGCCGAGCAGCTACCTAGTGAACTCCGAACAGGCTGCTGGAAGAAATCAACCATCGCTAGCAAGACCCGAGGCTCCTGAATCTGCACACAAGGTGCAGGGAGTAATGTGAGTACGCCAACTCAGTGAGTAATAAAAGTAAAGGTAGCTTAGCGGAAAAAAACACGTAAAACATAGCAAAATGCTACAAAGAGGCAATATAAAACCAGAACAATGCAATAAAACAGTGAAAGCTCATAGAAACACTTTAGTTCAGTGAAAACCTCTTTAAAACCCCTCTTAGCAGTTCAAACGAATGAATGAAAATAGGGAGAAAGGATAGAAACATAAATTAGCCCCTCGGGCAAAATACCAACAGAACCAGCCCCTCGGGCAATAACCTGGAACAACATCAGCCCCTCGGGCTATATCACATCTCACATTGGGTACCCGTACTCACTAGGGATGTACAGACTCTTGGAGGGACCCCTTACGGCGCAAGCGCAATAACAAGCCATCTCGTGGCAAAATCAAATAAGCTCTCGGCCTCATATCAAGCCACCTTGTAGCGTACAACTCAGGCCCTTGGCCTCAAAATCATGAATCAGCACAATACCGTTGTGGCGCGTAGCTCAATCCCATAATAACCTCATAACACAGGCCCTCGACCCTACTTAGTCAGAAATCTCTAAAAGCCACTCGAGCACAGTAAAATATGATGCTCAGCTCAAAATATCATTTAATATGTCAAAACAGAGTAAACATGGCTGAGTTAGGAAACCAGTAGAATATAACATGAATGAGTACAAATATAAAGTCAAAACAGTGAGGAATAATAGTAAAATCCCCTAAGGGTCTAAAACAGTTGGCACGAAGCCCAAATATGGCATTCAGCCCAAAACATGATGATAGAAAATAGTTTTCAATCAAATATGCAGTTAAATAGCCATACGGGACAGACTAAGTCACGATCCCCAACGGTGCACGACCCCACGCTCGCCATCTAACAAGTGCATCACCTCAAAATAGCACAACGATGTGAAATTCGTGGTTTCATACCCTCAGGACAACATTTACAATCATTACTCACCTTTATCCGGTTCAGACTCTAGCCCGCGATGCCTTTGCCTCTCGAATCAGCATCCGGTTGCTCCAATTCTAACCAAAATCAGTACATAACCATAAAAATATGCTAAGAAAATAAAGCCCACTCAAAAGTAATCAAATTACAACACAAACCCGAAATTGACCAAACCCGACCCCCGGGCCTACGTCTCGGAATTCAATAAAAATTACATCAATAGAGTCCTTGTCTTCCCACAAGTTCATATATATTAAATACATCAAAATCCGACCACAAATGGCCCCGCAAATCCCTAGATTTAGGTCTCCAATTTCCAAGCTCTAACTTCCATTTGTTTTAGGCTTAAATTCCACAAATTCCACGATTAATTAGGTAGAAATCACATTAGGATTGTATTAAGTCAATAAATCTTACCTCCAAGTGTTTCCCCTTGATTCCCTCTTCAATCTTCCTCAAAAAGCTCTAAAATCGCCCAACAATGATGAAACTTAGGATAAAAATCGCGGACATGGCCTTTTAAATCATTCTGCACAGCTATTCAAAATCCTTCTTTGCGAACGCGGTCAACGCCTCATGTTCGCGAAGCACATACTTAAGTTGACCATCTTTTCCTTCATCGTGAATGCGACCCCATGCATGCGAATGCGAAGCCTTAGCTTCACAACTCATCGCGAACATGGTTGTCCACTCGTGAACGCGAAGAATAAACTGACCTGGACCCAGCAGCTCGCCCTTCCTCTACACGAACGCGACTAACCCCTCGCGAACGCGATGACCATAGAGCTCACCCCTTTGCGATCACGGGACCACTTTTGCGAATGCGAAGAACAACTTCATAGCCTCCTATCCTGACCCTTCGCGATTGCAGGACATGCATCGCGAACGCGAAGGTCAGAAAACCTACAACACCAACAACAATTTTTCTACAATTTCCACCAAGGTGAAATGGTCCGTTTAACCACCTGAAACTCACCCTAGGCCCTCGAGACCTCAACCAAACATTCCAACATATCCCATAATATCAGTCAAACTTGTTCCAACCCTCATAACGCTTAAAAGAACATCAAAACACCAAATTTGCATCAAATTCAAGCCTAAGAATTCCAAAAACTTTCAAATTTTGCTTTAGATAAAAATGTCTACCAAACCTCGTCTGAGTGACCTGAAATTTTGCACACATATCACAAATGACACAAAAGACCTACTCCAGCTTCTGGAATTCCATTCCGACCCCTATATCAAAATCTCACCTATCAACCAGAAAACGTCAAAATTCAAATTTCGCCAATTCAAGCCTAAATCTACTCCGGACCTCCAAAACACATTCTGATCACGCTCCTAAGTCCCAAATCACCTTCCGAAGCTATCCGAACCATCAAAACTCACATTCAAGCCCTTTATCACATAAGTCATCATCTGATTGAATTTTCAAACTTAAGCTCACTTAAAAGAGACTAAGTGTCTCAAACCTTACCAAAACCTCTCCGAACCCGAGCCAACCAACCCGATAATATATAATACAGCTGAACAAGGCAATGAGAAGCAGAAATTAGGGAAATAGAGCGGTCACTCATGAAATGATCGGCCGGGTCATTACAATCATGCTATACTTGCAAATGTTTATGTCCTTACTTGCTACTAAGATCACTTAGGACATGCTAGAAATTGTAAATGACTATAGACGGTTATACTCACTTACTTGAGAAATTGTATGAATTAATTGAATATAATTAAACAATGTTTTCTTATTTGATAATAAATTGCTATTTGTGGATCGGGTCGATCACCTCGGTAGAAAATAGATGCATCTATGGTTCGCACCATTCGACCTTCTGGCAGTGCACATTTTATTATTATGTCGGACCGGACCGTACGACGTCGGCATAATGTGCGCATGTTATTTATGTGGAACTTTCCGTGAACTACAATGCTTAAATAATTTGAAATGTAACTTATTACATGATATGGCTGAAATTGATATGTTGTTAAGAAAGAATATCTTATTTCTCCTTGTTCTTGAACTGTCATTATATCCATGCTATTCATGCTTAGAATAACACTTAAAATGTACTATTAATTGATCTTAGTAGGTATCAAGTCGACCACTCATCACTATTTCTTCGAGGTTAGACTAGATACTTACTGGGTACATGTTGTTTATGTACTTATACTACGCTTTCGTACTTAACTGTACAGGATCTGAGGCATGTGCATCTAGCTACCCATCCGACGCGCGTTCCTGATACTTGACCGAGATCTTACAGTGAGTTGCCCCTTCTGAGCTGTTCAGCAGCATGCCAGAGTCTCTTCTTTTGTTATTTACTGTCTATTCTATTTTAGGCAGTAGGATAGCTGTATTTGTGGTACATTCTACTAGTTGCCCTAGTACTTGTGACACTAGTTCCTGGCACCCATATTGGTAGACTATTTATTTGGGTTGTGTATCTATTATTATGAATTTGTTAATTATCGACTATTTTGAATTAAGGCTTAGTAAATATTGGGATTGCATGGTAAAATAAATGACAAATCACTAGTTGAATAGGGTAGGCTTGTCTATTAACAGTGTTGGGCGCCATCACGACCTATAATGGAATTTGGGTCGTGACAACATTAGCATAAGACGTGAATTCAAAATGACTGAATATTGTCATTTGAACATGCAAAAATTCAATTTAGTCATGTTAGTTAGATAATAGTATTATATACTTATAATTATCTTACTTAACTCTTCTTTGTAGACAGTTTTCTTTATATAGTTCCCTTCTTACGCTTTGGTTGCTTTGTTATGACCAGACTTTGTTGTGAATATTGATATTCCTCTTAAAAATGCACCATATAATTTTTCATATGAGAAAATATGTTGTTGCATATACAATTCAATATTTGGAATTATTTGCCCTTGTTCCTTTCTTACTGTCATTGCAAAACACAAACGTATTAGAAATTATTTTTTGATAAATTTTTTAGTTGTGAAAGTTGAATTCTGGAGATAAACGCAGGCTTGAAAAGTACATTGACCTATCATAGTTTCTGCATGTATAACGGTGTTGTCAAAACCTTTATATACCATTGCATAAGCTATTCGACGAAATTATGTTTTTTTAGTAACACGTTGAATGTATTTTGCTTCAAAATTAACATGTACGCAATGGAAGTTTATTTTTAAATTAATAATAGTATCTTCAACTCCAATTAAAAGCACTTACTAATTAAAAAAAGAAAAAGCTAATGCACCACGAAGCCACAAAATAAACCAAAACTACATAAAAGAAAACTAAAGGCCTTTAACTGTCAAAATAAATTAGAAATTTAGTATAATTTATTTTGCACAACTTCAATTTTCATTTAGTGATGGATATATTTTCCTTGTTAAGCGATTTTCACAACTAATATCGTCATCGGGGCTTGATAACCAATTGTTCTAGAAGAAGAACCAAATCATCTTTTATTGTATGCTCTTTTTCATTTTTGGCACGAAACAAGAAATCAGTGAATGCTATATTTCTCCTTGTCGTTAGCCAATTATCCTGTTTGTCATCAAATTATATATTTAGTATATTAAAAATAAAATTAAAAGATGATACCTTTTTTAGAGATTAATTGGTATACTATTTAACATCACAACCTAACAAGTATTTTATAGCATCAAAGAGTGTAACATCATTTGTCATTGAATACCTCAAGTTTTAAATAGTATCTACAAAGTATTATATAATTGCATTAGAAACACATTTATTTAATATTTGGAATAAAAAAGAATTGAAAGATTTTTGATCTCTTTATCTTCCTCGCAATCGACGTCTATTATCATACAATTGTTTTAATTAGCAATTTTATTTTCATCATATTCCTTCTTGTAGTATTTTTTGCATGAAGATTACCACGGAGCATCTCTATTTATATAGTTTATAATTTGTACGTTGAATCTAGAATATAAATCCTGCATATAAATAAAAGTCAATTTATTGGGTTTTACACATTTGAAAAGGACGTAAATTATTTTGAATTTTTTTAATTCACAATTATAAATAAGCTATTTATGATGTTATTACGCATTTGTAAAGGACCTAAACTTGTTTTGAAATATTTTGAAATCCTTTACCTTTACAATTGTGCATGAGCCATTTATGATATCATTAACTATTTTAAGACAAAGTAAAAAATTGTGTATCTCTTTATTTTAAGACAAAGTAAAGGACTAAACTTCCTAAAACGTGCTTCTTCAAAAGACCCAAAGGATCTATAAAAGCCTAGCGGCCTAATTCAGTACATCACTTTAATAAAACGAATAGAAGATTAACAGCTGACTTAATTAATAGGTGAACGCAAATTAGGAAACAACAAAATAATATAATATTTAAGCCAAGTAGAAAATAGAAAATAGTTTGATCTCATACCGATAAAATTAAATGAAACTATATATTATCTCCACATCCAATAATTTTTTATATGAATCACCTTGAATAAATTCTTTGAAAAATAATGTGGTTGATAAATTGAATGAAAAGAGTAACAATCGAGGAATATATTATCTACATGGTTGATTTTTGATGTCACGACCCAAAATCCACTAAGGATCGTGATGGCACCGGACACCACTGTCAGGAAAGCCAACACCAAGAAGTTAATTAAATTCTCATTTTAGTAATTATTGAAATCATTTCTTTTATACATTAAACAATAATTAATAAAATTCACTGAATAAATAATGATGTCTTTAACATACTTAAATATTAAATAATCTCATAGTCATCCCAGAACCCGGTGTCACAAGTGCATGAGCAATTTTAGGAAACAATGTAATATAATAACTGTCCGGAATACAAATTGGACAGTAGACAAAATACAATACAGTACTCTGAAGGAGACTCTGCTAGTTACGGGTCATCTCGAGAAGTGCAACTCACCTAAATCTTCGTATCAACCATGCCGTTGCGCCAAACCAGGCCACTAGATATACATTTGTCTGTGCAACAAAAATGCACAACAAGTGTAGTATGAGTGCAAAAATAACATGTACCCAGTAAGTATCCCGTCTAATCTCGAAGAAGTAGTGACGAGGGGTCGACTTCGACATTTACTAGTGGTCCAATAATAATATGCCAATAATGTGAAAAATCATGAATTTTATAAGGTGACTGCAACTCATTAATCATGAAGCAGGTAAACAATTCTTTTAATAATAAGAGATTTTCAAAATTCATATTTCGTCATTTATACATTTATCTCAGGCCAGGGAGGCAATATCAAAATTTATAAATTTCAAGACAAGCAAAACAAGCATGCGCAAATCATGTTGAGGTCGTACAGCCCGATCCAACATAATATTTAAATTGTGCACTGCCAGAGGGTCAAATGGCGGGAACCATAGATGCATCTATTAGCCCGCTCGCGAATCATACATGTGATGCGGTCAAATATTAATAAACACTTCAAATAGTCAATCAGGAATTCATCAGGGAAAGAATTACCTAAAGTAATGGCAACTTCTCTTTAGCGTTCAAGAAAATGATATTTAATTTCTTTAGAATTTCATTTACCAATTCGAAATGATTTAAGCAATTTAAATTGACAACAAGATTACAAGTATTGCAAGTAAAGCATGCTTTTGGGTCCTAAACTACCCGGACTTAAGCATAATAGTAGCTACGCACGAACTCTCGTCACCTTGTGCGTACGTAGCCCCCCACAAATAGGAGAACATAATTAATTATTTTACCTATGGGGTTAATTCCCTCTTACAGGGTTAGAAAGGAGACTCACATTGCTCCAAAGTTTCAAAACCGGCTCCCTAGCCCTTCCGACGACTCAAACAGGTGCCTAACGCTCCAAATCTTGCCAATAATTATCCAAACCCCATTAATATATTCTCAAATACTTATTATGATCTGATTTATAATAATTTCTAACCCCAGATTCCAAATTTTTTCAAAGATAAAGTTTACCCATAACACCACGAACTCAAATATATAACTTATCCCAAATTCCATGTCAAAAATCGTGGTAAAAAATCCATAAACATAACTTTCTAGGTTTTTCTTCAAAACCCCCAATTCCCACTAATTTCCATGTTAAAATCTACACATGATCAATGTATTTAATTCATATTTGGAGGGATTAACTTACCTCCAAGTTGCTAGGTGGAAGACCCTCTCCAGAAGCTCGAAAAATCACCCAAGAATGGAGAAAATGAACAAAAATGGCCAAACCCCGCTATTTAATGCGTTCTGCCCAGCGACTTCCGCACCTGCGGGCTCCTCGCTGCTTTTGTGCGTCCGCTTCTGCGGATGCTCCTCCGCACCTACGCCCATTGCCGCTTCTGCGGCCTTCCATTTCGCTTCTGCACTTGCGTAGATGTAGTCAAGGCTCTGCACCTGCGGTCCTTCACCTGGGCGGCCCTGCTCCGCTTCTGCGACTTCTAGGCCACTTCTGCGGCTCCGCACTTGTAACCAAAAACTCGCAAGTGCGGTTACACCAGATTCTAGCAACCTCGGTTCTTCTTTAACTCCAAATTTGATCTATTAATCACCCATAATCCACTCGAGGCCCCCGGGACCTCATCCGATCATACCGACATGTCCCAATACACATTATGAATTTAGTCGAGCCTTCAAATCCCATCAAACAACATCGAAATCATGGGTCACAGTCCAATTCAAGCTTAATGAACTTTAAAACTTCAAACATCAATATTCGATGCCGAAACCTATCAAATCTCGTCTGATTGACCTCAAATTTTGCGCACAAGTCATATTCGACATTACTGACCTACTCCAACTCCCGGAATCGGAATCCGACCTCGATATCAAAAAGACCATGTCACGACCCAAACTGAAGGGCCATGACTAGCACCCGACCACACTTGCCGAGCACCAACGTACATTTCATCTAACCTTCATTATTATCTTTTAAGGCTGACGAGATCAATATAAATGGTAGACCTAGATCATGGACAACCAGCAATAAAATATGATGGCATGCATATACATAGCAGGGGATGACCAGACAATCAAGAAACTACATATAAGGTATGAGCTACCACGCTACTATGAAAGACTATACAACAAAAACTAGCCGACAAGGCATACCAAACTATACATGAGCCGACACCTGTCTATGAGCCTCTAAAAGAACATAAGTGTTGCAACATAGCCGGAACAGGGCCCCGACATACCCATAATGTCTATAACAAAAATTGCATACCAAGACCAAGGCAAGTCCGGAGAAGGGATCTCGCCAATCACCGGTGATCTACTGTGGTGGGGGAGCTATACCTGCCTGTCTATCAGGACCTGCAGCACGACATGCAGCGTCCACAAATAAAAGGACGTCAGTACGAATAAAGTACTGAGTATGTAAGGCAAGGAACCATAAATACGATCAGTAATGTAAGCAAGGATAGAGAATATACAACCTGTAACATCTTAGTACCTCTGAGGGCTACTTACATGAAATGCATGATACATATGTATAAATACATAAACCTTTAAAGCATTCGCCTCTGTGGGCATCATCATCATCATATCGTACCCGGCCATAATAGGCTCGGTAGAATCGTACCCGGCCACGTGGAGCTCGGTAAAACCCAACTGATCAGTAGTTGCACAATAGGTGCCGTACCCGGCCAACTATAGCGTGGCTCGGTAGAGTAAAATAGATACATATATATAATGCATGCTCGACTCATGGAATCACATTTTAAACCTTTCGGAGTGACGTAAGGTCGGTATCCTCTGTACACGTTATTAGGACTAAGTCTTCACTATGAACCTTATAAGATTCAAGAAGTATGAACAACATTGATAACATAAGAATAAGAGAAGCAACATTAACATCAATCGTTCCATAAGAGGGAAAACAATGTAAGTACTGCTAGCTTCTAAGAGTAGAGTATCTTTGGAAGCTCGTTCATTACATTATGTACAATCGGAGTCGTGCAAAAGAAGGAAAGGGATAGCCTCACATACCTTGTATATACTGCCCCAATCTCAAGCTATGCAATTGTCAAAACTCCTTAGTCTACAATAAGAGAAACGATACTATCGTTATCATTTAAGCGTCATAACTATTATGTATCGACCACAACCTATTTTACGATGAAACGGACAGCACCTCCCCTATATATATGACCTCACACCATTCAAAACAATCACCAAACAGCCCAAACAACATCAATAATAAACATATTGAGCCTCCCAAAATAGTCCACACACAGCCTAATCACTCCATACATACGACGACCACTGTAGTCGTGTCAAACAACCTGGAAATGTTACGAATAACTATCAGCCCATAAACCTACATATATATGGTGTTTCTCCACACCCTTCCTCCTCCAAAACTCCACAAGATAGTAGTAAAATACGCAGCCCAACAACAACGCAAAACAGTCCACAAAACAATAACACTACTACCAAACCTTTCGATATATATCTCACAAGTTCTAGCTTCAATGGCTTAGCCGCAACTTGGATAATCTTAAATACATATAGAGTAAGAGGTTCCTTACCTTTATACAGAAAGAACAACTCCAATTTGACCTTAAATTTCCAAGAAATATCCCTCCAATGCTGCCACAACAACAAAAAAATGAAACTAGCGATCAATTAGTGTTTTTCGGCACTAGAATCACTTTAGAAGGCTTGAAATCACCTAGGATTAATATTAAGAACATTAGGGAGTATTTACAGAACATATACCCTTTAAAACAACCTCCCACACGAGTTGGAACGACACAAAAATGAGCAACAACAAGAAGAACAAGAGACTTACTAGCGCCACGGAATTCCCGACACTTGATTTGTGTTGTTTGCCCTTTTTTGGGTCTTGAATCTTGAGAGAACCTTGAGAGGATGTTCCTAGGGTTCTAAGTTCTGAAAATAGTGAAAAGAAATGACTAAAAACGGGTTGTGGTCATCCTATATAAGTCCAAATATCTTAAACCGACTTAGTGGGCCCCATAGAGAGGTACTTGGCGCAGTCTCGCGAAAACGCGAATATCTCTCTACTCCGAGATTGTATCGATGAATGGTTTAATGCGTTGGAAACTAGACTCATAGATATTTAATTTGGTGGGTAGATCACCCCGTAATTCCTTTTAAATTATGAGAAAAGATTAGAAACATTTGACCTAATGTTTAAGTAAAATTATGAACCTAAGTTGCGACAACTTTTGTCGACTTTTGTTTCATAACTCGTTTGACTTCAAGACTTATGATACGGATATTATATGATTAAAATACCTTAATAAATGACCTCTTGAGTGTATTAAGCACCGCTAGATTACCTGAAAATACGAGTTACAACATCCTTGATTCGTTTAACTTCTAATATTGGTTAATCACCCTTATACACTCTTGTATCACTTAAGACCAATAGGATTGACTTCTTATCATCTCAAAGATAATTCCTTCTTGGATTTATGTTAACTAATATATGGAATGAACTAACACATGTGGATATGGGTTGTAACACCCTCCCCCCCTTAGGAACATTCGTCCTCGAATGTAAGGGTTTAGGGGGAGTTTAAATCACCGTGGATTCCAATGGAAATTTCCGATCAATTTTCCCCTATAAAATGGTCACTAGCAAAACTTGCAAGTAATTAAGCCCAACATATGGTTTCACAAGTCTACACAAAGCATTATGCGTATTTACATTATCTACATATCACCATTTTGTATTAAGGAGGAGTATTCTCAAATTATTGCTTACCTCATAAAGCCGTTTCTTCTTCTAATGTATCCTGTCTTCCACCAGCATCCTTGTTATCTTCATTCTGGAATAAGTAAGGGTATTTAGACTTCATCTCCTCTTCTACTTCCCATGTCATTTCTTCCATATTTTTGTTCCTCCACAATACTTTGACGGAAGCTACATCTTTTGTTCTCAGCTTGCGGACTTGCCGATCTAATATCGCCACTGGCACTTCTTCATATGATAGGTCCTCTGTAACTTGTACATCTTTGATAGGGATGACTCGAGAAGGGTCTCCAATACATTTTCTCAACATAGATACATGGAATACCGGGTGGACAAATTCCAATTCGGATGGCAATTCTAACTCATAAGCAACCTGTCCAATCCGTCGAAGAATTTTATACGGCCCGATATACCTTGGACTCAGCTTACCTTTCTTCCCAAAACACATAATACCCTTCATTGGTGAGATCCTCAGGAAAACCCAATCACCAACCTCAAACTCTAGATCACGACGTCGGACATCAGAATAAGATTTTTGTCTGCTTTGTGCCGTCCTCAATCGCTCCTGTATCACTTTCACCTTCTCAATAGCTTGGTGAATCAAATCTGGCCCATATAATTTTGTTTCACCGACTTCGAACCATCCAACTGGTGATCTACATCTCCTCCCGTATAGTGCCTCGTATGGGGCCATTTTAATACTGGAATGGTAGCTATTGTTATAGGCGAATTCTATGAGTGGAAGATGATCATCCCAATTCCCCTTAAAATCTAGAACACATGCTCGTAGCATATCTTCCAGTGTCTGAATGGTACGTTCAGCCTGTCCGTCAGTCTGCGGATGAAATGCAGTGCTGAGATTTACTTGTGTGCCTAAACCCTTCTGGAAAGACCTCCAAAAGTTAGCCGTAAATTGAGCTCCTCGGTCTGATATAATAGATATGGGCACACCATGAAGCCTAACAATCTCCTTGATATACAACTTCGCATAATCTTCAGCCGTGTAAGTTGTCTTCACTGGCAGAAAATGGGCACATTTTGTAAGTCGATCAATTATCACCCAGATGGAGTCAAACTTATGATAAGAGCGAGGTAATCCAATAATGAAGTCCATATTAATCACCTCCCACTTCCAGGTCGGAATCTCTATATTTTGAAGCAATCCACCGGGTTTCTGATGCTCTATCTTTACTTGTTGACAATTGGGACACTGGGCCACAAATTCTGCAATAGACTTCTTCATATTATCCCACCAATACTGCTCCTTGACATCATGATACATCTTTGTCGAGCCGGGATGGATGGAATATCGGGATTGATGAATCTCATTCATAATCTTCTCTCGCAACCCTGCCACATTAGGCACACACAATCGGCTCTGGTATCTCAGTGCCCCATCTTTTCCGATCCCAAAAGCCATACTTTTACACTGTTGAATGCTTTCTCTTAATCGTACTAAGATAGGATCTTCATATTGTCGTGCTTTTACCTCGGCTACCAAAGATGATTCTGATGTATTCTGTACAGTAACACCTCCGTCATCAGAGTCTAACAATCTGATTCTCATATTGGCTAGCTGATGAAGCTCTTTAATCAACCCCCATCTACCCGCCTCAATATGTACTAAGCTTTCCATTGATTTACGGCTGAGAGCATCTGCCACAACATTGGCTTTACCGGGATGATACAATATCTCGACGTCGTAGTCTTTCAATAATTCAAGCCACCTACGCTGCCTCAAATTCAACTCTTTCTGCTTGAAGATGTATTGTAAACTCTTGTGATCTGTGTAGATGTCAACATGGACGCCGTATAAGTAGTGCCGCCATATCTTCAAAGCATATATTACTGCAGCCAATTCCAAATCATGGGTTGGATAATTCTTTTCATGCTTCTTCAATTGTCTTGATGCATAAGCAATCACATTCCCACGCTGCATCAATACGCACCCAAACCTATACCTGAGGCATCACAATATACCACATAATCTTCTGTTCCTTCAGGAAGAGTGAGCACTGGTGCAGATGTCAATCGATTCTTCAGCTCCTGAAAACTACGTTCACAAGTATCAGACCACTGGAATTTGGTAGCTTTTTGTGTTAACTTAGTCAATGGTGATGATATAGAGGAAAATCCTTCTACAAACCGCCTATAATATCCTGCTAGTCCTAGGAAGCTGCGGACTTCTGATGGTGTTGTAGGTCTCGGCCAATTCTTTACTGCATCGATCTTCTGAGTGTCGACACTAATACCCTCATCAGATATCACATGGCCAAGGAATGCTACTGAGTTCAGCCAGAATTCACATTTGGAGAGCTTAGCATATAACTTACGATCCTGAAGCGTCTGTAATACTATCTGCAAGTGGCCCGCATGTTCCGCCTCCGAACGAGAATACACTAGAATGTCATCAATGAATACAATCACGAACACATCAAGATAGGGCCTGAATATAGTATTCATGAGATCCATAAAAGCTGCTGGGGCATTTGTTAGCCCGAACGACATCACCAAGAACTCAAAGTGCCCATATCTTGTCCGGAAGGCCGTCTTTGGAATATCTTTCTCCCTAACCCTTACCTGATGATACCCTGAACGTAAATCAATCTTGGAGAAATACTTGGCACCCTGGAGTTGGTCAAACAGGTCATCAATTCTTGGAAGTGGATACTTGTTCTTTATAGTAGACTTATTCAACTGTCGATAGTCGATACACATCCGTAACGACCCGTCTTTCTTCCGCACGAATAGGACTGGTGCACCCCAAGGTGAAGTGCTAGGCCTAATAAAGCCCTTATCCAGCAAGTCCTTCAACTGCACCTTCAACTCTCGCAACTCTGCCGGGGCCATTCTGTATGGAGGAATAGAGATCGGTTGAGTGTCAGGTAACACATCAATGCTAAACTCAATCTCCCTTTCAGGAGGAAGGCCTGGGAGTTCATCTGGGAAAACATCTGGGAATTCGTTGACCACAGGGATTGATTGTAAAGTAGGCGGTTTCGCCTCCACATCCCTAACGCGAACGAGATGATAAATGTAACCTTTTGAGATCATTTTCCTTGCCTTAAGATAGGAAATAAACCTACCTTTCGGTGTAGCAATGTTCCCTTTCCATTCAATGACGGGTTCACCCGGAAATTGGAACCTAACCATCTTCGTACGACAGTCAACATTTGCATAGCATGAGGCCAACCAGTCCATTCCCATTATCACATCAAAATCAACCATTTCTAACTCAAATAAATTTTGCCGAGGTTTGACGACTACAAATCATCACAGTGCAACCTCTATATACCCTTCTAGCAATCACAGAATCTCCTATCGGAGTAGATACCGCGAGGGGTTTACTTATCAATTCAGGTTCAATGCCAAACTTATTAGCCACAAAGGGTGTAACATATGATAATGTAGATCCCGGATCAATCAACGCATATACATCATAAGAAAACACAGATATAATACCTGTAACAACATCTGGAGACGACTCGAGATCCTGTCGACCTACTAGAGCATAGGTTCGATTTTGAGCACCACTCGAACTCGGCACTGCACCTCTACCCCTACCACGACCTGTCGACTGCTGAAAACCCCGTGCTGGAGGTCGAACTGATGAGGAAGAACCAGACACAGATCCAGTCGGCTGAGCCATACCATTACCTCCTCTATTAGGACAATCCCGCATCATATGGCCAGGCTGCCCGCACGAATAGCATGCATCAGAACCTCGACGACACAGTCCAAAGTGGGCCTTGCCGCACTGATCACAATGTGGTGTTGGGGGTCTCAATCTGACTAGTATCCCTGTGATGTTGCGAGCCAGATGCCCGCGAACTCTGACCTGGACCAGAATAGGATCGATCATATCGAGGCCTCTGAAACTGTGGAGGAGCACTAGCTACAGGTGGCGCCAAACTCCTCGAAAACTGTGGCCTGATGCGGCCTCTGAAGTCATCAGAATACCCTGCAAATCTCGCCCTCTTATGCTGGCCTCTATCCTGCTCCCTAACTGCCCTCTGCTGGCGCTTACGATCCTCTAGGGTCTGGGCATAAGCTTGAATACGGGAAATATCCATGCCCTCCACCAAGGAGGCTGTCGTACACTCATTTATCAGATGTGGTCCCAACCCATTCACGAACATATGCACCCTATCACTCATCTCGGCCACCATATGGGGAGCATACCTTGCCAAAGAATCAAACTGCATAATGTACTCTCGTACACTCACATTACCTTGTCTAAGGTTCAAGAACTTATCAGCTCTAGCTCGTCGTATCTCAACTGGCAAGTAGTGACGAAGAAAGGCCTCAGAAAATTCCTTCCACACAGCTGGAGGAGGGTTCGGACCCCTGGATCTCTCCCAACTATCATACCAGAGAACCGCTAAATCCCGTAGCCGATAAGAAGCCAACTCTACTGTCTCTGTATCACTAACATGCATAACACGAAGTGTACGATGAACCTGGTCAATAAACGTCTGTGGGTCCTCCTTGGGGTCTGATCCGGTAAACACTGGAGGGTCTAAATTAATAAAATCACGAACTCTTGTACTAACTGGTTTCTCAGCAGCACCTGTATTCTGCCTCTGAGCCTGAGCAGCTACCAAGCTAGTCAATAACTGCAAAGCACTCCGCATATCCTGGTCTGGAGTGTCAGACGAAGGAACTGGAGGCGCTGGGTGCCTTCTAATATCCTCTGGAGGAGATGGAGTAGATGAGGTATGAGAGGGCATCTCACTTTGAGCCTCACTTTGTCCTGCTCTGACTTGGGGCACCTGACTGGTACCCTCTCCCGCTGCTGTATCAAGCCGCCTACTAATCGTTTGCTTCCTAGTCGAAGGCATCACTGAAAAAAACAAGGTGAATATTAGAGACAAACACTTACGACTCAACTCTACGCACGATCTAGATTCAGGAAGAAGGTAACAACCCTAGATGTCATGTAGCCTCCTGATTATAAATGTGGCGCGCTACACATCCATAATCAAGACTCTACTAGACACGGCTCATAGACAACCCCTAGGACAGACTTGCTCTGATACCAAGTTTGTCACGACCCAAACTGAAGGGCCATGACTAGCACCCGACCACACTTGCCGAGCACCAACGTACATTTCATCTAACCTTCATTATTATCTTTTAAGGCTGACGAGATCAATATAAATGGTAGACCTAGATCATGGACAACCAGCAATAAAATATGATGGCATGCATATACATAGCAGGGGATGACCAGACAATCAAGAAACTACATATAAGGTATGAGCTACCACGCTACTATGAAAGACTATACAACAAAAACTAGCCGACAAGGCATACCAAACTATACATGAGCCGACACCTGTCTATGAGCCTCTAAAAGAACATAAGTGTTGCAACATAGCCGTAACAGGGCCCCGACATACCCATAATGTCTATAACAAAAATTGCATACCAAGACCAAGGCAAGTCCGGAGAAGGGATCTCGCCAATCACCGCTGATCTACTGTGGTGGGGGAGCTGTACCTGCCTGTCTATCAGGACCTGCAGCACGACATGCAGCGTCCACAAATAAAAGGACGTCAGTACGAATAAAGTACTGAGTATGTAAGGCAAGGAACCATAAATACGATAAGTAATGTAAGCAAGGATAGAGAATATACAACCTGTAACATCTTAGTACCTCTGAGGGCTACTTACATGAAATGCATGATACATATGTATAAATACATAAACCTTTAAAGCATTTGCCTCTGTGGGCATCATCATCATCATATCGTACCCGGCCATAATAGGCTCGGTAGAATCGTACCCGGCCACGTGGAGCTCGGTAAAACCCAACTGATCAGTAGTTGCACAATAGGTGCCGTACCCGGCCAACTATAGCGTGGCTCGGTAGAGTAAAATAGATACATATATATAATGCATGCTCGACTCATGGAATCACATTTTAAACCTTTCGGAGTGACGTAAGGTCGGTATCCTCTGTACACGTTATTAGGACTAAGTCTTCACTATGAACCTTATAAGATTCAAGAAGTATGAACAACATTGATAACATAAGAATAAGAGAAGCAACATTAACATCAATCGTTCCATAAGAGGGAAAACAATGTAAGTACTGCTAGCTTCTAAGAGTAGAGTATCTTTGGAAGCTCGTTCATTACATTATGTACAATCGGAGTCGTGCAAAAGAAGGAAAGGGATAGCCTCACATACCTTGTATATACTGCCCCAATCTCAAGCTATGCAATTGTCAAAACTCCTTAGTCTACAATAAGAGAAACGATACTATCGTTATCATTTAAGCGTCATAACTATTATGTATCGACCACAACCTATTTTACGATGAAACGGACAGCACCTCCCCTATATATATGACCTCACACCATTCAAAACAATCACCAAACAGCCCAAACAACATCAATAATAAACATATTGAGCCTCCCAAAATAGTCCACACACAGCCTAATCACTCCATACATACGACGACCACTGTAGTCGTGTCAAACAACCTGGAAATGTTACGAATAACTATCAGCCCATAAACCTACATATATATGGTGTTTCTCCACACCCTTCCTCCTCCAAAACTCCACAAGATAGTAGTAAAATACGCAGCCCAACAACAACGCAAAACAGTCCACAAAACAATAACACTACTACCAAACCTTTCGATATATATCTCACAAGTTCTAGCTTCAATGGCTTAGCCGCAACTTGGATAATCTTAAATACATATAGAGTAAGAGGTTCCTTACCTTTATACAGAAAGAACAACTCCAATTTGACCTTAAATTTCCAAGAAATATCCCTCCAATGCTGCCACAACAACAAAAAAATGAAACTAGCGATCAATTAGTGTTTTTCGGCACTAGAATCACTTTAGAAGGCTTGAAATCACCTAGGATTAATATTAAGAACATTAGGGAGTATTTACAGAACATATACCCTTTAAAACAACCTCCCACACGAGTTGGAACGACACAAAAATGAGCAACAACAAGAAGAACAAGAGACTTACTAGCGCCACGGAATTCCCGACACTTGATTTGTGTTGTTTGCCCTTTTTTGGGTCTTGAATCTTGAGAGAACCTTGAGAGGATGTTCCTAGGGTTCTAAGTTCTGAAAATAGTGAAAAGAAATGACTAAAAACGGGTTGTGGTCATCCTATATAAGTCCAAATATCTTAAACCGACTTAGTGGGCCCCATAGAGAGGTGCTTGGCGCAGTCTCGCGAAAACGCGAATATCTATCTACTCCGAGATCGTATCGATGAACGGTTTAATGCGTTGGAAACTAGACTCATAGATCTTTAATTTGGTGGGTAGATCACCCCGTAATTCCTTGTAAATTATGATAAAAGATTAGAAACATTTGACCTAATGTTTAAGTAAAATTATGAACCTAAGTTGCGACAACTTTTGTCGACTTTTGTTTCATAACTCGTTTGACTTCAAGACTTATGATACGGATATTATATGATTAAAATACCTTAATAAATGACCTCTTGAGTGTATTAAGCACCGCTAGATTACCTGAAAATACGAGTTACAACATCCTTGATTCGTTTAACTTCTAATATTGGTTAATCACCCTTATACACTCTTGTATCACTTAAGACCAATAGGATTGACTTCTTATCATCTCAAAGATAATTCCTTCTTGGATTTATGTTAACTAATATATGGAATGAACTAACACATGTGGATATGGGTTGTAACACCCTCCCCCCTTAAACTTCTTAAAAACTTTCAAATTTCTAACTTTACCCAAACCACTCCAAAATAACTTACAGACCTGTGAATCCACTTCCGGGCGTACCCCCAAAACCAGAATCGCCATACGGAGCTATTCCCAGGCTTGAAATTCCAAGCGGACACCGATAACATTGAAATGCACTTCAACCCATACTTATGAAATTCTTCCAAAAATGCTAACTTCCACAATAGGCGCTGGGCTATCCAAAACCTAATCCGGACATATGTCCAAGTCTAAAATTACTATACGAACCTGCTAGAACCTTCAAATCCCAATTTCGAGGTTGTTTACTCAAAAATAAAATCTTATTTAATTCCTTCAACTTAAAGCTTACGCAATGAGAATTTTCTCTCCAAATCAACTCCGAACTTCTCGAAATTCAATTCTGACCATGCGTGCAAGTCATAATACCTGAAGTGAAGCTACCATGGACTCAAACTGCCGAATGATGCGCTAGAGCTTAAAACAACCGGTCGGGTCATTACATTCTCTCCCACTTAAACATACGTTCGTCCTCGAACGTACTGAGAATTGCGTTGGGGTTGCCTGAAATCACTGTTTAATGGCTCATGCACCTACCCTTGCTACCACAACTCAGCTGAAGCACATTAGCTCGAACAAATCTGAAGATATCATCTTTCATTTAGGCAAATAGGCTACAAACTCGAATGTTATACCTAAGAAAAACGAACTCTAGAAGGGACTACTCAACTCACGCAGCTAATATGGACCTTCCTCAGAAAATGGGAAACAAAACACACAAAAATAGATATAGGGAACTGTACTCAACATCACATTGTTGAGGCATGTAACCCGATCCAAACAACATACCCGTGGCAGCGTGCCACCCGATCCACACATAAAGTTCACATAAGGAGATACACACCGAGCTAAATTGCTCATTTACTACAAAATACCAAATATCAGTCACAAGCACGCCAAGTGTATAATACCATCCCTGGGAAGACATATAGCGCCATAAGTGTCACGACCCAAACCGAAGGGTCCACGACAGGCCCGGTGCCTTACTCAACTGAGTACCAATGTAACATATCTTTCTTATCATACTATCATGGGTAAATAAGCCAGAAAACCCGTCATGATATAACAAGAATAACACATAAAAGAATACTCAACATATGACGACCCAACATGATATACAAGTTTATACATGTGACATACGGTCCTATAAGGCCGACATGACCATTTGTAACCTCAAAACATAGGCTGACAAGGCCATACAAGTATCCACACACCTGACATCTGTCTACAAGCCTCTAAAAGTACATAAAATCACAAAGGTCGGGACAGGACCCCGCCATACCAATCAATACATATCCAAAGCATACTGACCAAATAGGTAACTCTGGAGCAAGTGGAATATACCAACACCTTCCTCTAAGCTAATAGCCTACTAGGAGGATTGTCAACCTATCAATCGACCTGCGGGCATGAAACGCAGTGTCCCAAGGCAAAATGGATGTGACTACGAATAAAGTACCGAGTATGTGCGACAGGAAAACATAAACAAGAATAGTGTATAAAGAGACAGTGGAGATACAACCTATAACATCTGAGTGTCTCTGGGGGATACTGACATGAAATGCATAATACATATATATATATATAAATATATATATATATAAACATATCGTACCAAAATCAAAAGCAGCTCCAGATCGAGTGGATTTTTCTCAAACTTTATACTTTAGATCTAAACATCATATATAGTCATATCATGGCTTTAAACTCATTTAAATCATGATTAACAAGTCTAGTATTCATCTTAACTTACTTAACACTTCGGTAAACCTTTCTTATCCTTGTAGAAGGATTTCATCCTTTTGAGCTTACGTTAGATAATCCAATAATGATAGTGATGTTTGAAGTACGGGGTGTAATAATATGTACCCTTATAAACATTTGTCCTTGAATATTAACTCTTAAAGGCTTATGATGATGTCCACTCGAGAACTAGGTAAAAGCATACCCGGCCATCATAAGGCTCGGTAGAATAGTACCTGGCCACGTGGAGCTCGATAAACCCAATTGATCAGTGGTTGCACAATAGGTGCCATACCCGACCGACTATAGCGTGACTTGGTAGAGTAAAATAGATACCATATATAATGCATACTAGACTCATTGAATCGTGTTATAAACCTTTCAGAGTGACTTAAGGTCGTTGCACCTTCGATTAATATTATGGACATCTATATCCTCAATATGAACCTCAGTAGGATTCAAGGATCACACACAGTTGCTTAGAATAAATTTATAAGAAAAGAACAACATGGACAACCTTAGTTCCTAGGAGTAGATCCGATATGAATTAGCATATCGTTTATGTTTATGTCACTTTAGATCATGCCAAAAGAAAGAAATTAGTGCCTTAACATACCTTAACCATGTTGAGTCCTTAATACCTCCCAAGCAACTCTTCAAACAACTCAATTTAATCTACCATTACATAAGGAGATTCAAAATCAGTATTGAATAAAGGCTAAGTCTGCAACTTAAACTTGTAGCTCGTTTATATAAATTTGGGCAGCATTTCCCCTGTAACAAGAGCATACGCCAATACCATATAGCAACAACAATTACCAGAGAAATCCATCAATACATAATTGTCAATAACAAGACACCATAAAATAACAATAAGTCACAACTATTTTACGATGAGCGGCAAGCTCCAATTGGAATTCGTATATCCCATATCACCACTTATAGACTTTTTACATTAACTTAATAGTATCATTAACATGATAATGAAGTCATTAATCAATAATTCCAGCCTCATACCATATATCCATAGCAAAAAAAATGATCCAAAACTCCAGTTATTCTCAATTAGCAACTTTATACAGTGGTTCATGTCTAGTTCATCCATTTAACTCACCAATGTCAAGATAACCTTAAGCATCTATAGGAACATAGTATAATTACCTCCTACAGTAGATGCAAGTCAAAATCCATATTATATTTAGCTTACAATATCCCAACACACCCCAATCGATTCATACCCAAAACGACGACTATAGTAGTGTCAAACACCCCGAAAATATTATAAAGAATGACTAATCCATTATTTCGCCATTATGTGGTGTTTCTCCATACCATTTATCCTCCAAAAAATTCATTTAACAGCAAAAAAATAGACAGCCCAAATGCTGCACGAAACAGCCCACAAAACAGTCCATTATAATTCAAATAACTCGAACTCACGGCTTCCGATCACCTTCCCGTGAGTTATAACTATTAGGAAATGAATTAATAAATCTTCCTTGATGTTTAAGAGCTTGAAACAGAAATTAGGAATTTTTATTAACTTCAAAATACCTTCCAAAACTCAAACTATAAAGAAAAAGAGAGGCAATATGGCGATACTTACGCTATGGGGATCGTTCTAGTGTTATTGCTTCTTGATTTCGTGCCCAGGATGAAGGTATTGTTTGAAACCCTTGTAGAGGGCTTGATGTTAGAGGTATTATTTGGTTGAGCCCTCTGGAAATATGCAGAAAGAGACGAGATAAAGGAGATAATCTCCATTTTGTTGAAAAGTCAAAAGATGCTACTTGGCACCCTATAATTGGCTTGTCTTCCAACGCTTATAACTTTTTATCGGGGTGTCATATGAGCAAACAGTTAAGAGCGTTGGAAACTAAATTCCAAGACCTTCAATTTGGTATATAGTTGTCACAAAAAGACCTCATGTAGCAAACGAAATTTATTACTCAAAAGCTCCATTACAAGGTAAATCCTTAGTCGGTTTTTCCGCAACTTAAATTCGATTTTTCTCAAACTTTATACTTTAGATCTAAACATCATATATAGTCATATCATGGCTTTAAACTCATTTAAATCATGTTTAACAAGTCTAGTATTCATCTTAACTTACTTAACACTTCGGTAAACCTTTCTTATCCTTGTACAAGGATTTCATCCTTTTGAGCTTACATTAGATAATCCAATAATGATAGTGATGTTTGAAGTACGGGGTGTAATAATATGTACCCTTATAAAAATTTGTCCTTGAATATTAACTCTTAAAGGCTTGCAAAAAAATGGGACGTAACACCAAATATACTTTCAAAGAGGATCTTATTTTTGAGCTTACATCAATTGACTCACGACGTACTTTCACGTACAAAAATATGGGTTGTAACATTATTCCCCCCTTTAGAACATTCATCCTTGAGTGTTTATTGATGCGCTTCTCTTTCTTATACCATATGGCTCTTATGAATAATATAATATTGTTCTTTGTCATCTAGGCAATTGTTTTGTGAATAAATTTAAAAACCAGGGCATTCCCCCCTTTAGGCCTCTTTCTCTAACCACGGCCTGTGGTCAGAATTCTTCCAATCTCATAACTGTTGTTACCTTTTGACCAGCATAATGTACAACCGTGTACTTGTATGTGTGCCTATGCGACTCTTCTCCTCCTTTTTCCTCTAGCTTTTAGCCAATCTCTAGGCCTCACTTTCTGAACATATATAGAACTATGACAAAATGTCCCTCTAGGCATCTATAGGTGTACTAAAGTTCTTCGCTTGGTACTTTGTCGAACTTACGACTATTGTTATACCTTGCTTCACAGCCTCGGTTATCTATGCTTATGGTTTTACTACATCTAGGTAGGTCATACTATATCCTAACTCTTACTTCGGTTTATTATTACCAAGGTCTTCTACCCAACTCCAGGTTACTCTCTCACCGCTTATCTTATATGTATAAATCTAAGTCATTTAATGCTTCCTTATTACTGTTCATCTAAATAATTGCATCATAATCTCCTCTCATACTTTGGAACTCTTATTCATTTATTGTTGATTCACCTTAATGTTGATCTACAATCCACCACTGATAACTTGAAACCTCTTACGTAATACATTGTCACTAGGGCTCACGTCTCATCGGGGAATATCTTAAGTGGCTTTCCTTATCCACCTAGGGATGATGCCATACTTCAATAACTGTATTTTATAGCATTCCAATGTGATTCATCCTTATAGAGGTATTCTAATCCCGTGTCATCCATGAAATCTCTTCTCTTTGAATCATTACTCAATTGAAGGCCTAAATATCATCCTTTTATAATTTACCACAATTACACCCTTATATTACAACCAGGGCAACATATCATCTCTTCTAAATGCTCCTAGTCTTAGACTCCTCCGTGCTAATTCAAGCTATAGTGAGCTTTTTGTAATATACATAAACCATCAACTCTCTTGTTTGATAGGCTTAATACCGAGGTCTTACCTATTCTTATCAGTTTCTAACTCACCTTTTCTTATCCTTACTCCCATATACCTAAAATCTTGTCACTCTGCCATACTTTATATTGTGACCTACACATATCTATTGTACTACTCACATCCGTCTTTGGTTTGTCTTATTGCCCACGAATACTATAATTTCATGTACCTCATATGTTCTCAAACATCACCTTTGATTTTTTCCCATTCATTAGCCACTATAGGCGCCACTTTCTTATGGAGTGCATCCAATGTTATAGTGAGACTATTGTTACTAGACCAATTCTTCTTCAAGTTAATATACTTAGGTTGAAGCCTTCTTCCTTATTTTCTGAGATAGTCTTTCGTGGTAGTACTTAAGGGGAGATCCTCTGACTCCTATAAAATTACAAGATTATTACACCGTATACCCAAAGAAATTTTTGATATTGTCACTCACCTATAATTATCCTTAGTTACTTACCTCCGCGCCTTTATGCTCGTAGGGTTGCTTCTGAACTGAAATTTTTGATTGTTTTCCTAGTGGCACCATCTTTTATTTTTGTAACACTTATACGGTACCTTTAACAACCTCAACTCCTATCTGAATATTTCTCAAGGATTACGATGTCATATCTGCGAGACTAAATTCACTATGTTGGGGTTCACTACGGTTATCTTGCACAATCTACTAATTGTCTGTATCCTCTTATCTAGTCATAACTAGTCTCTTCCTCAATCAACTACTAACTACTCGTTAGTCCATTCTCATATCTATATTCAACGTAATGTCTCTTGGGTTATGTCCTTTGTCTTAACTTACCTCTCGCATGGCCTCTTTATGTGTCAAGTGTTCATTCGCACTTATCTATCAATAACATCCTTATAACGACCCGGCCGGTCGTTTCATGAGTTGTTGCTCTGTTTCTCCTATTTCTACTTATTATTGCCTTGTTCAGCTATATTTTATGCTATCGGGTTGGTTGGCTTGGGCTCAGAGAGATTTTTGGTAAGGTTTGAGACACTTAGCCTCTTTTGAGTAAGCTTAAGTTGGAAAAGTCAGCCGGATGTTGAATTATATGACAAAGGGCTTGGATGTGAATTCTGATGGCTCGGATAGCTTTGGGAGGTGATTTGGGACTTAGGAGCGTGATCAAAATGTGTTTTAGAGGTGCAGAGTAGATTTAGGCTTGAATTGGCGAAATTGGAATTTTGGCGTTTTCCGGTTGGTAGGTAAGATTTTGAAATAGGGGTCAGAATGGAATTCCGAGAGTTGCAGTATGTCTCTTGTGTCATTTGGGATGTGTGTGAAAAATTTTAGGTCATTCAGACGTGGTTTGATAGACTTTTTGATCAAAAGCGGAATTCGGAAGATTTTTGAACCTTAGGCTTGAATTCGATGTGATTTGGTTGATTCGATGTTGTTTGAGGTGTTTTGAAGATTGGTATAAGTTTGGATAGTAGTTTATATCTTGTATGTGCTTTTGGCTGAGGTCCTGGGGGCCTCTGGGTGATTTTGGATGGTTGACGGAAGAATTGAGTTGAGTCTTTCAGCTGAAGCTTTAGGACTGCTGTCATAACCGCATCTGCGGTTGGTAGGCCGCAGGTGCGACCCCCGCAAATGCGGAAGCAAGCTGAAGAAGTGGCCAAGGGGGGTATCGGCTGGAACCGCAGGAGCGGCTAAGGAAGCGCACCTGCAATGGCGCAGGTGCGGCAATGCATCGCAGATGCAGAAATTTGCCCATAAGTGAAAATCGTAGATGCAGTGTCTTGGACCGCAGAAGCGGTACCGCAGATGCGGTGTGTGGACCGCAGTTGCAGAATTCCTCAGTCAGAAAGTGTATAAGGTTTCCTTCACGTATTTTTGCTAAGTTCTCCATTTTTGAAGACTGGAAGTGAGCTAGGGCAGTGAATTTCAAGGGGAAATTGAAGAGTATCAGTTGGGTAAGTTCCCTAAGCTTCATTACTTGAGTTTATGATCATTTTTTCATTGTTTAATCATGGTATTAGTGGAAATTAAGGAAGCAAATTGAGGGATTAGGGCTTGGTATTCGAGACCTTGACTTGAGAATTTGAGGGGCCATTTGTGGTCGGATTTTGATACTTTTGATATGAATGAACTCGTGGAGTGATAAGGATTCCATTTATGTAAATTTTATTAGATTCCGAGACATAGGCCCGGGGGTCGGGTTTTGGTTAATTTCGTGATTTGTGTTGTAATTTGATTTCTTTTGAGTGGGCTTTGTTCCCTTAGCATATATTGATAGTTTTGCACTATTTTTTGTTAGATTTGGAGCATTTGGAGGCCGATTCGAGAGGCAAGGGCATTGCGGGCTAGAGTTTGGACCGGATAGAGGTGAGTAATGATTGTAAATGTTGTCCTGAGGGAATGAAACCCCGGATTTCACATCGTTGTGCTATATTGAGGTGACGCGCATGCTAGACGACGAGTGTAGAGTCGTACATTGTTGGGGATTGTGACTTAGTCCATCCCGAATGATTGTTTTACTGTGTATTTGATTAAAAACGGTTTGCTATCATCATGTTTTGGATTTAATGCCATATTTGGACCTCGTGCCAACTATTTTGGACCCTTAGGGGATTTTTACTACTATTCCTCACTGTTTTGACTTTATACTTGTAATCAGTCATGCTATATTCTACTGTTTTTATAACTAAGCCATGTTTACTCTATTTTGGCATCTTGAATGATATTCTGAGCTGAGCATCATATTTTACTGTGCTCGAGTGGCTTTTAGAGATTTCTGACTGAGTAGGCCCAAGGGCCTGTGTTGTGAGGTTATTATGGGATAGGGCTACGCGCCGCAGCGGTATTGAGCTAATTCATGATTATGAGGTCGTGGGCCTGAGTTGTATGCCACAAGGTGGCTTAATATGAGGTCGAGAGCCTATTGATTATGCCACAAGATGGCTTAATATTGCATTTGGGCCGTAAGGGCCCCTCCAGGAGTTTGTACACCCCCAATGAGCGCGGGTACCCAGTGTGATATATTATATAGCCCGAGGGGCTGATTCTGTTGATATTGTGCCCGAGGGGCTGATTTTATGTGTTTATCTTTTCTCGCTATTTTTTATTTACTTGTTTAACTGTTAAAAGATGTTTTAAAGAAGCTTATACTAAACTAAGGTGTTTTATGAGATTTCACTGTTTTGTTGCTTTGCAAAGGTTTTCACTGTCTCTTTGTAGCATTTTGCTGTGTTTTACATGTTTTCTTATCGTTCAGCCTTCATTTATTATTATTACTCATTGAGTTGGAATACTCACATTAATCCCTGAACCCTATGTGCAGATTTAGGAGCTTCGAGCCCTGCTAGCGAGGGTTGATTGCTTCCAGCAGACCGTGCGAAGATCACTAGGTAGCTGCTTGGTGTTCGCAGCCCAGTGCTTCTCCTTCCTATCTTTATCTTCTTTTTGTATTGAATTGTATTAGACTATTTAGTCTTTTCCATACTCTTAGACTTATGTTAGATGCTCATGACTGGTGACATCTCGATGACGGGCTGTGTTTGTTTCCGCAAATTGTACTATTTCACTGTTCTTTTGGGATATAATCATGTTAATGACTTAAATTGAATTATTATATCTGTTTAAATGAATTGGGTATTGTGTCGGCTGGCCTTGTTTCACGATAGGCGTCATCACGATCGGGTCCGGGTTTAGGATCGTGATAATCCTAGGCGGGAAACCTTACTTCCTCTCCCCAGTGTTGTTCTTGCACAATGTTCTGGAGTCACAACATATTTGTAGGATCTGAATAAATGCAATCTAATTCCTTTTGCCTTTCTACCACATTCTTCATTTACTATTCCATAGCTACCTGAACCAATAACTCTGACTTAATACCATATCACACCATCTTCCACCTTTGGGAGAGTACTAAGATTTAGTGCTACAAAGATCTAACTATAGATATTTTACCTCTTCATCTTTGGTCATCAGTGACCCTTACTTGCCTTATGGTAACCCTTCTGTACCAGGGATAACTGAACTATTACCACGTTTGTAATATCCTCCGAAAATGTCAGCTATTTCTAACAACCATCCACCATTTTAGGTTACTTTAACCCCAACTCGATCCTGATATAACATCCTTCTCTTAAACAATATTTGTTAGCTCCCATAGGGCATAACTATGATAGTATGGTTAATTGTACATACCTTTGTTACTGTTGAAGGTAACTCGGAATACATATATTTCTCTGCCTGAATTGTAGAAACTCAAAATCTTCACTAACTGGGTTTCTTGTAACCTTCGCCACCTTGCTTCTTCTACTTGTTGAAACTTGTATCTACCTTCTGATTCTCTCGTTGATTTTTAAACCATATGGGTGGATAAATATTCATTCCTTAGGCCTCCTTATCAAGAAGCTCACACATCTTAGTACATACATGATCTACTGAAGACCTAACATTTACGCATCATATGCATGAAGCAAAATCGAGTTCCTTTGATCAACTCTTCCACATCCATAGTCAATCTTTTACCAACTATCTTTGTGGATGTAGGTATCCTTCTATTACGAATACAATGGAATTTAAAAGTTTGAATTCTTACAATTGAGCTCTACAACACGATCTAGAGCAAGAAGAAAGAGTGACAATCCTAAATGCCCTATAGCCTCCTGCTTATAAGTGTGGTGTACAACACACCCATAACCAAGACTCTACTAGACACGGCTTGTAGACTCCCTAGGACACAACTGCTCTGATACCACTTTTGTCACGACCCAAACCGAAGGGGCCGCAACGGGCACCCGGTGCCTTACTCAACCGAGTAAAAATGTAACATTTCTTTCTTATCATACTATCATGGGTAAATGAGCCAGAAAACCCGTCATGAGATAACAAGAATAACACATAAGTGAATACTCAAAATATGATGACCCAACATGATATACAAGCTTATACATGTGAAATACGGGCCTATATGGCCGACATGACCATTTGTAACCTCAAAACATAGGTTGACAAGGCCATACAAGTATTCATACACCTGACATTTGTCTACAAGCCTCTAAGAGTACATAAAATTACAAAGGTGGGGACAGGACCCCGCCATACCAATCAATACATATCCAAAGCATACTGACAAAATAGGCAACTCCGAAGCAAGTGGAGTGCACCAACACCTTCCACTGAGCTGATAGCCTACTTGGAGGACTGTCAATCTATCAATTGGAACCTGCAGGCATGAAACACAGCATCCCCAGGCAAAAGGGATGTCAGTATGAATAAAATACCGAGTATGTAAGGCAGGAAAATATAAATAAGAACAACAATATAAAGAGAGATAGAGGAGATACAACCTGTAACATCTGAGTGCCTCTGGGGGCTACTGACATGAAATGCATAATACATATATATACATAAACTTTTTTTTAGAAACATACACCTCTGTAGGCATCATCATCATCATATCATACCCGGCCTCAAAAAGGACTCGGTAAAAACGCACCCGGCCATCATAAGGCTCGGTAGAATCGTACCCGGTCATGTGGAGCTCGGTAAACCCAATTGACCAGTGGTTGCACAATCGATGTCGTACCCGTCCAACTATAACGCGTCTCGATAGAGTAAAATAGATACCATATATAATGCATGCCAGACTCATGGAATCATGTTCTAAATCTTTCGGAGTGACTTAAGGTCGTTGAACTGTCGATTAACATTATGGACATCCATATCCTCAATATAAACCTCAGTAGGATTCAAGGATCATACAAAGTTGCTTAGAATAACAATATAAGGAAAAAACAACAAGGACAACCTTAGTTCCTAGGAGTAGATCCGTTATGAATTAGCGAATCGTTTATGTTCATGTCACTTTAGATTATGCCAAAAGAAAGAAGTAAGTGCCTTAACATGGCTTAACCACGTTGAGTCCTTAATACCTTCCAAGCAACTCTTCAAATAACTCAATTAAGTCTACCATTGCATAAGGAGATTCAAAATCAGTATTGAATAAAGGCTAAGTCTGCAACTTAAACTTGTAGCTCGTTTATATAAATTCGGGCAACATTTCCCTGTAACAAGATCTTACTCCAATACCATATACCAAAAACAATTGCTAGAGAAATCCATCAATACATAATTGTCAATAACAAGACACCATAAAATAACAACAAGTCACAACTATTTTACGACGAGCGGCAAGCTCCAATTGGAATTTGTATATCCCACATCACCCCTTATAGACTTTTTATTTTAACTTAATAGTATCATTAACATGATAATGAAGTCATTCATCAATAATTCCATCCTCATACCATATTTCCATAGCAAAAAAAAATGATCTACAACTCTAATTATTCTCAATGAGCAACTTTATCTACTAGTTCATCCATTTAACTCAACCAATGTCAAGATAACCTTAAGCACCTGTAGGAACACAATATAATTACCTCATACAGTAGATGCAAGTCGAAATCCATATTATATTTAGCTTACAACAGCCCAACACACCCCAATCGATTCATACCCAAAACGACGACTATAGTATTGTCAAACACCCCGAAAATATTTCAAAGAATGACTAATCCATCATTTCGCCATTATGTGGTGTTTCTCCACACCATTTATCCTCCTAAAACTCCATTTAACAGAGGTAAAATAGACAACCCAAAAGCTACACGAAACATCCCACAAAACAGTCCATTACAAGTTAAATAACTCAAACTCACAGCTTCCGATCACCATCCCGTAAGTTATAACTATTATGAAATGAATTAATCAATATCCCTTGATGTTTAAGAGCTTGAAACCAGAAATGAGGAATTTTTATTAACTTCAAAATATCTTCCAAAACTCAAACTACAAAGAAAAGGAGAGGCACTATAGCGATACATACGCTGTGGGGATCATTCTAGTATTATTGCTTCTTGATTTCGTGCCCGGGATGATGGTATCATTTGAAACCCTTGTAGAGGACTTAAGGGTCATGCTAGGGGTATTATTTGGTCGATCTCTCTAGAAATATGCAGAAAGAGACGAGAAAAAGGAGATAATCTCCATTTTGTTGAAAAGTCAAAAGGTGCTACTTGGCACCATATAATTGGCTCGCCTTCCAATGCTTATAACTTTTTATCGAGGTGTCATATGAGAAAAATGTTAAGAGCGTTGGAAACTAAATTCCAAGACCTTCAATTTGGTATATAGTATATCACAAAAAGACCTCATATAGCACACGAAATTTATTAGTCAAAAGCTCCATTACAAGGCAAATCCTTAGTTGGTTTTTCCGCAACTTAAATCTGATTTTTCTCAAACTTTATACTTCATATCTAAACATCATATATAGTCATATCATGGATTTAAAATCACTTAAATCATGATTAATAAGTCTCATATTCATATTAACTTACTTAACACTTCGGCAAACCTTTCTTATCCTTGTAGAAAGATTTCATCCTTTTGAGCTTACATTAGATAATCCTATAATGATAGTGACGTCTGAAGTACGGGGTGTAACAATATGTACCCTTGTACACATTTCTCCTTGAATATTAACTCTTAAAGGCTTGCAAAAAAATGGGACGTAACACCAAATATACTTTCAAATAGGATCTCATTTTTTAGCTTACATCAATTGACTCACGACGTACTTTCACGTACAAGAACATGGGTTGTAACAATAAGCTACAAAACTCAAGCACAACTGAGGTGCGATATATGATCTGAAGCTCAAGAGCCATCCTACTCACATAACAACATCGCTACGTGGAACCTCAACACATAAGAAAACTATCATGCCTTTTCAACACTCACATGGCACAATATAGTATTACCTGAAATAGCTGACGCTGAAATAACATCCAACGTTCGAATACTCCTCCATAAGGAGTGCTATGCTGAAACGAACGCATCCGGCCTGATATACATCCCATATTCATATTTAAGTTCATCCACATGTCTCAAGCCAATTCTGATCGCCTTAGCTAGGCTAATAACATTCATGGGCCCATAGTAACCTCTTTTTTCTCATAACATACAAGAACAACCATCATAACAGGAGCAACCTCCACCACCCATAGCCCAATAAACCGAGTTCCCTCCAATCATAAATTCTCAAATTAATGATATTACCACATTCTTCATACTTTGTTTAAATTTTTAATCAATCAAGTGACTACATGTCACACTCATACAATCTTTCCGTGAGTACGCTTCCATGATCTCATGCACCAGGTAACAAGTTCGCACTTCCATACCACCAGCCACACTAATGATGTAAAGCAAATCAAGAATTCGTAACCATGATGCAAAGCCTCCTACACAAACACCAACCTCGGGTGACACTGAAGATAGTACCAGCTTACTCTAAGCATCCAAATCCCTTTCCTGCTCATCCGAGCTTGTGACATCCTCGTCAACACCGAACCACAACCTTGATCCTCACTTCCAAATTTCATACCACTCACTGCACCTAACATGCTAATATACGATAGTGCCAGAATTTTATCATAATTTCTTGAACCACTAATAGGGTAAACGCTTCATCATATAAAAGCTCTTTACTTAACTCATTCCAAGAGAACCATAGCAACACACGAGTGAATTTTCATAACCGTAGAACATGCAAATCCTCAAGTAGTGGTCTAAACCAACATAACCTTTCTGGGATCTGCCTATACATAACAGGCCATAATACTTGAATACTCCCAAATAAAACCAATTATGGCGGCCGTTAAGCCTCGCATGTACCGCCACAAATCACATGCATAACTTAGTCACACTGAAGGTACTGATTACTGCCATCAGTATTCCAATTCAACCATGGCTAACAAATCCGACTCTTCTAACTTATCCTTAACTTGCCTTAGAGATAATCATAGCTCCGTTCAACACATAGCAACTCAATCCGCACTCATCCTGAGCGGCCTTGTATCACAAGACCATGTTGTCTCAAATCCCATGAACCATCTCATACCTTCCTTGTGTGCACATTCGCATCCTCAGCTGGTACATCCATCCTGATAACTCTTTTATGAATCCGGAGTCATTTTCTCTCATTCTTCCAAATGCTACATTGCAAGTCAAAAATATCATAGGATATTTCGAGCCTCTTATCATAATCCTCCACAAAAGCTCGATTCTTAACCATACGGCGGGCTTGAAATCTTTAGGCACAACATTTAATCCTTTGAATTCACTAGGACTGTTGTTTATAGTCACCCACTCTGGCTTGGTCCCGAATGTAATCAACTCCAAGGCTCCGCTGGCACATGACCACCCATCTCCATGTAGCACCCGATTGAATCACTTCCTTGTAAATCACCTCCATAGGAAACACAAATCCTAAGTCTTCCTAAAGACCGAACAAGAATCGATAAGGCCATTTATGGCACACATCTCTCAAATCATTTGCTCAATTTACCACTTATATTCCTTTCCCTTAGCTGAAATAACTCTCCATTATGCCGATAGCCAGAAGCCTCACACGTAGATAACCATAAAACCCAATCGTAGGAGGTGGGACTCTCCCACTTAGCTTGGAGCCACCTGTTACATAACTCTGGAACCCACCAAGATTCTTTCTTCATTTTTGACATGATTTTACACATCCAACCCGCCAACTTCCTCGAAATCCTTCTATTAGCATTTCATGAACACTCTAAATCTATAAAAACATTCACATATTCGACTTCTTACTGGATAGCTAATAAAATCCTTTGTAAAACCTTTGCCAGCCATGCAACCGCTGACCTGCTCATAGGGGATAACCCCCCTGTTGAAATTACAAGGTGACATCTTCAAACGTCGTTGCACGGGGTACAATCACTACGACATCAATAACCCATTATGAGCATGTACTCATTCACCAACTGTACTAATCCATTCACTTTTTATGGACACCAACTAAATGTGCGACAATATATTCCAATTCAAGGTTATACTACATCTTTCTTCGTATCAAGCAACTCCCTTTCTGTTGCATCTAATCTCCCCCCGTATAATAGCCAATATTTCAAATCAAGCCCGTAGACCCAATCACCGTCCACTAAAATTCCCAAATCACTCTAAACCTTTCCTCAAGGTGTGTATCTATCCTACCACTAAACCAATATATTACTCTGCCACTCTCCCACTTTGGTCAAACTCACTCATTTAAGCAACTACTCGACTTCCACTTTTTACACCTGGCCCTCTAGAAATTTAACCACTGCCTGACACTTCCCATGTCCTTCATCATCCCTTGCTACCCAGTTGTTGCCTTAGGTCAATATATATCTCTGTAGCACTTGAATCAATAGATCGCTACTAACCTCAACCCTTTCCGAAGATCCTCCTTCTCGAGCCGTCAGCATTAGAAATACCCATTCAATCCTGAACCACCGCACCCCATGATCTCTGACAGCTGCTTCTCCAATACTATCTCACAATATCCTGCCCCAAAGGTGAATTGTAGAAGATCATAACACCGGCGAACTTAACACATTTAATCAAAGGCAACGATACCACTTCAAAGATGAAATTCCACCATGCTTGAAATTACCAAGTCTCGTTACTCCATCAATCCAAACCTGAACAATTATAGTCTGATTGCCTTTCCTCCACTGGGAATGAAATACTGAATCTCTAAATCATGCACTGAGTAAGTCTCCTTTTAGGCCATTCACTTCCCCGACACATTGGTAAGTATCCTACCATCACATCAGTAGTGGGCGATAGCAGCGCACGAATCATCATAACAATCCATGCCAAATCTTAAAACCTTAGGTAATACTGAGACTAAGCTGAAATGACAGAATGGCCTCTTGCAAGGCGACGACAATAGCCCAAACAACTATGCAGGGAGAACATCCCCCACCACATCTGTAGTACCATTACAATTCCTCAATTCCCGATTTATAACAAGCGCTTTATGTCATGTAAGATTGAATGGAAAGGAAATGAAGGCAAAAGCCTCAAAGGAATCAAATCGCATGATGAGGAATCAAGAAGGAAAGTGCTCCTAACAGCCATGTAGCCTCTCGAAGATAAGTAAAGACGTCTCCGTACCAATCCGCAAGACTCTACTAAACTTGCTCATGACTCGTGAGACGTAAGGGAACCTAGTGCTCTGATACCATATTGTCACAACCCAAAATCCACTAAGGGTCGTGATGGCCCTGGACACCATTGTCAGGTAAGCCAACACCATGAAGTTAATTAAATTCTCAGTTTAGTATTTATTGAAATCATTTCTTTAATGCATTAAACAATAATTAATGAAATTCACTGAATAAATAATAATGACTTTAACAAACTTAAATATTGAATAATCCCAGAATCATCCCAAAACCCAGTGTCACAAGTGCATGAGCAATTTATAGGAAATAATGTAATACAATAACTGTCCGGAATACAAATTGGATAATAGAGAAAATACAATACAATACTCTGAAGGAGACTCTGCTAGCTGCGATCATCTCGAGAAGTGCAGCTCACCTAAGTCTACGTATCAATTATGCCTCTGTGCCAAACAAGGCCACTAGACATACAAGTGCCTATGCAACAAAAATGCACAAAAAGTGTAGTATGAGTACAAAAATAACGTGTACCCTATAAGTATCCTATCTAATCTCGAAGAAGTAGTGACGAGGAGTTGACTTTGACACTTACTAGTGGTATTTGATGACCCAAAAGGTCATCACTTATTTTAGAAATAAATTCTGTGTTCTGAGGCCTTAAAAACCTCCTTCTATATCACCTTGATTTGCATGCACAGTCCGGACGCGTATCCAGAAAATCATTATGTGAAAATCTGTGAAAGATGATAAATTTTGCTTTTAAAATGAATTTAAGTTGACTTCGGTCAATATTTTGGGCAAACGGACCCAGACCCGTGATTTAACGGTCCCGGAGGGTCCGTAAGAAAATATGAGACTTGGGCGTATACCTGGAATCAAATTTCGAGATCCCAAGCCTGAGAAATGAATTTTTAAAGAAAATTATTTTCTGGAATATATATGAGTTTTTGGAAATGAAATATATTTGAATATGATGGTATCGGGCCCGTATTTTTTGTTTTGGAGCCCGATACAGGTCTTATATGTGATTTAAGTTGAGCCTGTAAAATTTGGTAAGAAACGGACTTGAAATGACGTGAATCGGACCCTTGGTTGTGAAATTTGAAACTTAAGTGTTCTTGAGATTTTTCTTTGATTTTGATGCTAAATTTGTTGTTAAAGTTGTTAATTTGGCGATTTGATTGCAAGAGCACGTCCGTATGATATTTTTAGGTTAGTGTTCATGTTTGGTTTGGAGCCCCGAGGTCTCGGGTGAATTTTGGTTAGGCCGCGGAGTGGAATTTAGACTTAGGAAATTGCTGGTATGTTGCAGGTCTGCAGGCTTCGCAATGCGAAGCCTGGCTCGCAAATGTGATCCCACAAATGTGAACTTTTATCGCAAATGCAAAGAATACCTGGGCTGCCTTGGTCGCAAATGCGACGTATTCATCGCAAATGCGAAGTGGACCGGATTTCCTTCAGTGTCGCAAATGCAACAAAATCTTCGCATTTGCGAAGTTAGCAGGTTTTGAAGGGTTTGCAATTGCGAACCCTGGTCGCAATTGCGACATCTGGGACCTGCAAATTCATGACTTAGCCGAAAATCTTTCATTTTTCAAACTCTTTCAAAACATAAACTCTCTTGGGCGATTTTTCAAAGAAAAGTTCTTCTCCAAAACGGTTATACGAATGAATTGGTGGTGGAATCAAGAGGTAAAGCGATAGTTGAGGCTTGAATTGTGTTCATGGCATCGAGGTAAGTGTTTGGTCTAACCTTAGCTTGAGGGATTAGGAGTTGTGTCCTATTTGCTATGTGCTAATTGTTGAGTACGACGATTAGGCATGGTGACGAGTATCTATACGTTGGTGTCAAGCATGTCCGTGAGTCTTATGCCATGATTAATATGACTCTGTTTTGTATTGTTCATGCCTTATATGATATTTCTATTGTTGAACAAGGCTTGTGGAAGAAATTTTGGTAATTGAACATTGAAGAACGATGGCTCAAATTGTGAAATGACTTGTGGAATTATTGTTGGAAATTGAACATTATAGAGCGCTGGCTCAAGTTGTAAATTGAGTTGTGAAGTAAATGTGAAAAAGAGAAGAGGATTATTATATTTTCTCCCTTGCCGAGATGTTGTTGCTTTTAATGCTATCTCCCTTGTCGGGATGTTGATGTTTTTGCTATTGTTCCCTTGCCGGGATTTTATTATTGTACTATTGTTCCCTTGCGGGATTTATTTGTAAATTTGTTGATTTCCTTACCCTTATTATTTTGTGATTGTTGTCTGGGTGAGGAGGGTGTTAAAGAACGAAGGGTGATGCCACGTATTATTTTGGTGAGAGAGTGTTAAAAAACGAAGGGTGATGCCGTGTATGATATTTGTGAGAGAGTGTTAATGCACAAAGGGTGATGTCGTGCCGCACGATGTACCATTATATTCCTTTATATGAGCGATAAATGCATGAAGGATTATTCCGTGTCATAATTATGTGTTGTAAAAGCACGAAGGGTGATGTTGTGTCATTTATATTGATTTTATAGTGAGGATGAGAGTAAAATCACGAAGCGTGATATCGTGCAATTGTCTTTGATTTCCTGACTTTTACTGATGATTGGTTTATGGTGTTCTTTACATTTAACTATTGGTTCTGTTGCTATTTGTTGTTCCCCGCAGCATGACTCCCCCTCCTATCTTTTATTGTACAGTTTTGCCTTTATTTCCACTGTATATGATTTAACTGCACCGGTTTATTTGGTAGTCTTGTCCTAACCTTGTCACTACTTTGCCGAGGTTATGCTAGGCACTTACCAGCACATGAGGTTGGTTATGCTGATACTACACTCTGCACTATATGCAGATCCCAGTACTAGAGCATACAGACCGTAGCTTTAGGTTGCTGCCTTCAGTCCATTCAGAGATTCCAAGGTAGTCCTGTAGGCGTCCGTAGGCCTTGGCGTCTTCTCCTATCCTTTTATTCTGTTTCTTTTATGTATTTCAGAGACAGTGTTGTAATAAATCTTTCGGACCTTTATCTGTAGTATTCCTAGATAGTCTGTGAAATTATGACACCAATTCTTGATAGTTTATGTATGGATTGGTATTGGCATCTTTATTAAAATGTTTCATTTAAGTATTCCGCTTATTAAATTCCACTGTTTATATAATGTTCATTCTTAATTGTTAAAGGATTAAAAATGGAAAAGAGGTAAATAATGCAGATGGTTGGCTTGCCTAGCTTTCACGAGTAGGCGTCATCACGACTCCCGAGGGTGGAAAATTTGGGTCGTGACAAGTTAGTATCAGAGCTCTACGTTACTTAGGTCTCACAATTCATAGACAAGCTTAGTAGAGTCTGGGGGATCGGTAGGGAGACGTATGTATTTATCCCCCAGAGGCTACTGAGTTAGGAAAAACTTCACATCTATTCTTTCTTGTCGTGCGGTTTGGTTTCTCAATGCTAATTGAATTTCTATTTTGTTCTTTCACAGATGGAAAGAACACGCACTTCCTCATTCGCTGATCAGCAGTCCGAGCCCCCAGCAGCAGCTCCCATGAGGGGCAGAGGGCGAGGTCGAGGCCGTGCTAGAGGCAGAGCTCATCCCAGAGCAGCAGCACCAGCGGCGGAGCCTCAGGTTGAGTTTGATGATGAGGTTCCGGCCCAGGCAGTTCTGGTGGGTCCAGCTCAGGTCCCAGAGGGGTTCATTGCTACCCCAGTACTCTAGGATGCTCTGGTCCGTCTAGTGGGACTTATGGAGAGTGTCACCCGGACAGGCTTGCCTCCTATAGCACCAGCTGTCTCTTAGGCTAGAAGAGGAGCCCATACTCCTGCTACCCGCACCCCGGAGCAGATGGCTCCCCAGTTTCAGACTCCAGCATCTCAACCAGTTGGAGCAGTTCAGCCGGGTGTGGTAGCTTAGACCGGTGATGGAGCAGCTATGTTTGTTGATGCCTTGTAGAGATTGGACAGGTTCACCAAGTTCTTCACTACCACTTTCTGCGGTGCATCTTCTAAGGATGACTAGGATTATTTAGACAATTGTCATGAGGTTCTCAGGAACATGGGGATAGTGGAGACCAATGGGGTCGACTTTGCTACTTTTCACTTGTCTGGATCCGCCAAGACTTGGTGGAGAGATTATTGTTTGGCTAGACCGGTTGGGTCACCAGTTTTGACTTGAGATTGGTTTTCTTAGCTGTTTCTGGAGAAGTTTCTACTTGTAACTCAGATAGAGATCTATCGGAGGCAGTTTAAGCATCTCCAACAGGGTTCTATGACTGTTACTTAGTACGAGACCAGGTTTATTGATTTGGCCCGTCATGCTCTTCTTATACTTTCCACTGAGAGAGAGAGAGAGAGTGAGGAGGTTTATTGAGGGACTCGTTCAGCCTATTCGACTTCAAATGGCTAAAGAGACAAGGAATGAGATTTTTTTTTTTAGGAGGCGGCCAATATGGCCAGGAGAGTTGAGATGCTTCTATCACAGGGGGTGGTTAGGGGTCTGACAAAAGGCCTTGTCATTCGGGAAAATTCAGTGGTGCCTTGTTTGGAGGCAGGGATTCATATGGTAGAGGCCATCCTCCTAGGACTTTTCAGTGAGCACTTCAGGTTTCTCACGGTGCTTTAGGTGGCCATAGTTCTCATATGCAGTATTCTAATCAGCAGCCTTACAGTGCACCACCAGCTCCTATCAGTGCACCGCTGCTCCAGAGTTTTTGGGGTGGTCATTCAGGTCATCAGGGTCAGCAGTCTCAGCAGTGGAGGGCTTGTTATACTTGTGGTGATATGCGGCATATTACTAGATTTTGCCCTCGAGCACCAAGCAGCTCTCAGCATCAGGGTTCCCGTGCCATGGTTCAGGAACAGAGTGTGTTCCACAGCCCGCTCAGCCAGCTAGAGGTGGAGGTAGAGGTATTAGAGGTGGAGATCAGGCCGCTAAAGGTGGAGGCCAGCCAACAGCAGGTCGTCCCAGAGATGTAGTTCAGAGTGGTGGGGCTCCGCCCCGATGTTATGCTCTTCTAGCCAGGCCTGAGGTTGAGGCTTCTGATGTAGTTATCACGGGTACTGTTCTTATTTGTAGTAAGGATACTTCAGTTCTATTTGATCCAGGATCTACGTACTCCTATGTGTCATTTTATTTTGCACTATATCTGGTCATGCCTAGTGATTCTTTGAGTGCTCCTGTATATGTGTCTACACCAGTAGGTGATTCTATTGTGGTAGATCGAGTCCATCCTTCATGTATAGTTGTGATTGGGGGTCTTGAGACTCGTGTAGATTTGCTTCTTCTGGACATGGTTGATTTTGATGTCATATTGGGGATGGATTGGTTATCACCTTACCACGCTATCTTGGATTGTCATGCCAAGACTTTGACCTTAGCCTTGCTGGGTTTACCTCGTTTGGAGTGGAGAGGGACTCCTGGTCATTCTACCCGTAGTGCTATCTCATATATGAAGGCTCAGTGTATGGTCGAGAAGGGGTGTTTGGCCTATTTGGCATATGTTCATAATTCTAGTGCTATGGTTCCTTCTATGGATTTTGTGCCTGTTGTTCGTGAGTTTCCTGAGGTTTTCCCTTCAGACCTGCCGGGTATGCCACCCGATAAGGATATTGACTTCTGTATTGATTTGGCTCCGAGCACTCAGCCCATTTATATTCCATTGTATCGTACGGCCCCACCTGAGTTGAAAGAATTGAAGGAGCAGTTGCAAGACTTGCTTGATAAAGGCTTCATTAAACCTAGTGTCTCGCCTTTGGGTGCGTCGGTGTTGTTTGTTAAGAAGAAGGACGGATCTATGAGAATATGTATAGATTACCGGTAGTTGAACAAGGTCACAATCAAGAACAAGTATCCATTGCCGAGGATTGATAATTTGTTTGATCAGCTTCGGGGTGCCAAGGTATTTTCGAATATTGACTTAAGTCTGGCTACTATCAATTGAGGATTAGGGCATCTGATGCCCCTAAAACAGTTTTCTACACTCGGTACGGGCATTATGAGTTCGTGGTGATGTCATTTGGGTTGACAAATGCCCTAGCATCTTTTATGGATTTGATGAACCGAGTGTTCAAGTCTTACTTGGATTCGTTCGTGATAGTCTTCATTGATGATATTTTAATGTATTCCCGCAGCGGTGAGGAGCATGAGCAGCATCTGAGAGTGGTTCTTCAAACTTTGAGAGACAATCAGTTGTATGCCAAGTTTTCGAAGTGTGAGTTCTGGTTGAGTTCAGTTGCATTCTTGGGTCATGTTGTATTAGCAGAGGGTATTTAGGTAGATCCGAAGAAGATAGAGGCAGTCAAGGACTGGCCTAGACCTGCATCAGCTACAGAAATCTGGAGTTTCTTGGGTTTAGCAGGTTATTATCGTCGGTTTGTGGAGGGGTTTTCATCTGTTACAGCTCCGATGACCAGGTTGACCCAGAAGGGTGCCCAGTTCAAGTGGTTAGATGATTGTGAGGCGAGCTTTCAGAAGCTCGAGAAATTTTTGAGTACGGCGCCGGTGTTGGTTTTGCCCACAGGTTCAAGGCCATATACAGTTTATTGTGACGCATCTCGTATTGGACTTCGTGCGGTGTTGATGTAGAATGACAAGGTCATTGCTTATGCTTCGCGTCAATTGAAGATTCATAAGAAGAACTATCCAGTTCATGATTTGGAGTTAGCAGCCATTGTTCACGCGTTGAAGATTTGGAGGCATTATCTATATGGCGTGGCATGTGAGGTGTTCATGGATCACAAGAGTTTACAATACTTGTTCAAGCAGAAGGAGTTAAATTTGAGGCAGAGAAGGTGGTTGGAGTTATTGAAGGACTATGATATCACCATTTTATATCATCCGGGAAAGGCCAATGTGGTGGCCAATGTTCTGAGTAGGAAGTCAGCCAGTATGGGCAGTCTCGCGTATATTCTGGCCGGTGAGAGACCGCTTGCTTTGGATGTTCAGGCTTTGGCCAATCAGTTCATGAGGTTGGATGTTTCTAAGCCAGCCGTGTGTTAGCTTGCACAGTCACTCGTTCTTCTTTATTGGAGCGTATTCGAGATCGGCAGTATGATGACCCCTATTTATGTGTCCTTAGAGACACGGTGTAGCACGTAGGTGCGAAGCAGGTTACATTAGGAGATGATGGAGTTTTGAGGCTGCAGGGTCGAATTTGTGTGCCTAATGTGAATGGGCCCATAGTTCCCGGTACTCTATTCATCCGGGCGCCGCTAAGATGTATCAGGATTTGCGGCAGCATTATTGGAGGAGGAGGATGAAGAGGGATATTGTTGCATATGTGGCTCAGTGTTTGAATTGTCAGCAGGTAAAGTACGAGCATCAGAGACCAGATGGTCTGTTCCAGAAGATTGAGATTCCTGAGTGGATGTGGGAGCGTATCACTATAGACTTCGTTGTTGGAATCCCACGAACTCATAGGAAGTTCGATGCAGTGTGGGTTATTGAAGATAGGATGACCAAGTCAGCACATTTCATTCATGTGGCAATCTCCTATTCTTCCGAGAGGTTAGCTAAGATCTATATCGGGGAAATTGTTCGACTTCATGGTGTGCCCGTGTCTATCATTTCGGACTGAGGTACTCAGTTTACCTCACATTTCTGGAGAGCTGTTCAGCGAGAGTTGGGCACACAGGTTGAGTTGAGCACAACATTTCACCCTCAGACGGACGGGCAGTCCGAGCGTACTATTAAGATTTTGGAGGATATGCTCCGAGCTTGTGTCATTGACTTTGGAGGCTCGTGGGTATAGTTTTTGCCTTTAGCGGAGTTTGCCTACAACAACAGCTACCAGTTGAGTATCCAGATGGCTCCTTATGAGGCTTTATATGGTAGGCGGTATCGATCACCGGTTGGATGGTTTGAGCCGGGAGAGGTTTAGTTGTTGGATATGGATCTAGTACAGGATGCCTTGGACAAGGTTAGGATTATTTAGGATAGGCTTCGTACAGCTCAGTCCAGGCAAAAGAGTTATGCCGACCGTAAGGTTCGTGATTTGGCATTCATGGTCGGTGAGCGGGTGTTGCTTCGGGTGTCGCCTTTGAAGGGCGTGATGAGATTTGGTAAGAGAGGCAAGCTTAGCCCTCGGTTTATTGGCCCTTTTTAGATTCTTGATCGAGTGGGAGAGGTGGCTTACAGACTTGCGTTACCGCCGAGCTTATCAGCCTTGCATCCAGTGTTTCATGTGTCCATGCTTCGGAAGTATCACGACAATCCATCCCACGTGTTAGATTTCAGCACTGGCCAGTTGGACAAGGACTTGTCTTATGAGGAGGAGCCGGTGGCTATTCTAGACCGGCAGGTTTGTCAGTTGAGATCGAAGAGTTTTCCTTCTGTTCATGTTCAGTGGAGAAGTTAGCCTGTTGAGGCATCAACCTGGGAGTCCGAGTCCGATATGCGGATCCGTTACCCCATCTTTTCCCCAACTCAGGTACTTTCTTCTTATGTCCGTTCGAGGACGAACGGTTGTTTTAGAGGTGGAGAATGTGATGACCCAAAAGGTCATCACTTGTTTTAGAAATAAATTCTGTGTTCCGAGACATTAAAAACCTCCTTCTATCTCACCTCGATTTGCGTGTACATTCCGAACGCGTATCCAGAAAGCCATTATGTTAAAATCTGTGAAAGATGATAAATTTTTCTTTTAAAATGAATTTAAGTTGACTTCAGTCAACATTTTGGGTAAATAGACCTAGACCCGTGATTTGACGGTCCTAGAGGGTTCGTAGGAAAATATGGGACTTAGGCGTATGCCAGGAATCGTATTCCGAGGTTCCGAACCCGAGAAATGAATTTTTAAAGAAAATTGTTTTCTGGAATATATATGAGTTTTTGGAAATGAAATATGTTTGAATTTGATGGTATCGGACCTGTAGTTTGGTTTCGGAGCCAGATATAGGTCTTATATGTGATTTAAGTTGAGTCTATAAAATTTAGTAAGAAACGGACTTGAAATGACGTGAATCGGACCCTCGGTTGTGAAATTTGAAACTTAAGTGTTCTTGAGATTTTTCTATAATTTGGATGCTAAATTCGTTGTTAAAGTTGTTAATTTGGCGATCTGATTGCACGAGCAAGTCGGTATGATGTTTTTAGATTAGTTTTCATGTTAGGTTTGGAGCCCTAAGGGCTCGGGTGAGTTTTCGTTACTCTGCGGAGTGAAATTTGGACACAGGAAACTGCTGGTAAGTTGCAGGTCTGCATGCGAATCCTGGCTCACAAATGCGAACTTTTATCGCAAATGCGAAGAAGACCTGGGCTGCCTTGGTCGAAAATGCGACGTATTTATCGCAAATGCGATATCGCAAATGTGAAAGGTCCATCGCAAATGCGAAGTGGACCGGATTTCCTTCAGTGTTGCAAATGCGACAAAATCTTCGCATTTGCGAAGTTAGCAGGTTCTGAAGGGTTCGCAATTGCGACATTTGGGACCTGCAAATTCATGACTTAGCCGAAAATCTTTCATTTTTCTAACTCTTTCAAAACATAAACTCTCTTGGGCGATTTTTCAAAGAAAAGTTCTTCTCCAAATCGGTAGTATTCCTAGACAGTCTGTGGAATTGTGACACCAGTTCTGGGTAGTTTATGTATGGATTGATATTGGCATCTTTATTAAAATGTTTCATTTAAGTCTTCCGCTTATTAAATTTCGTTGTTTATATAATGTTGGTTCTTAATTGTTAAAGGATTAAAAATGGGAAAAAGATAAATAATGCAGATGGTTGGCTTGCCTAGCTTTCACTAGTAGGCGTTATCACGACTCCCGAGGGTGAAAAATTCGGGTCACGACATGGTCCAATAATAATATACCAATAATGTTTAAAATCATGAATTTTATAAGGTGACTGCAACTCATTAATCATGAAGCATGTAAACAATTCTTTTAATAATCAGAGATTTCCAAAATTCATATTTCGTCATTTATACATTTATCTCAGGTCAGGGAGGAAATATCAAAATTTATAAATTTTAAGACAAGCAAAACAAGCATGCGCAAATTATGTCTAGGTCGTATGGCCCGATCCAACATAATATTTAAATTGTGCACTGCCAGAGGGTCAAATGGCGTGAACCATAGATGCATCTATTACCCCGCTCGTGAATCATGCATGTGCACAATTTAAACACATCAAACAGTCAATCAAGAATTCATCGGGGAAACAATTACCCAAAGAAATGGCAACTTCTCATTAGCGATCAAGAAAATGATGTTTAATTTCTTTAGAAATTCATTTACCAATTCGATATGATTTAATAAATTTAGATTGACAACAAGATTACAAGTATAGCAAGTAAAGCATATTTTTAGGTCCTAGACTTGGGCTTAAGTATAATAGTAGCTACGCACGGACTCTCGTCACCTCATGCGTACGTAGCCCCCCCACAAATAGGAGCACATGTCTAATTATTTCACCTATTGGGTTAATTACCTCTTACAATGTTATAAAGGAGACTCACCTCGCTTCGAAGTTCCAAAACCGGCTTCCAAGCCTTTCTGAAGACTCAAACCGATGCCCAACGCTCCAAAACTAGCCAATAATTATGCAAACCCATTAAGATATGCTCAAATACTTATTATAATCTGATTTACAATAATTTCTAACCCCGATCAAAAAGTTGACAAAATTGCCCTCAGGCCCACGTGCCCGGATTCCGAAATTTTTCGAAGATAAAGTTTACCCATAACACTACGAACTCAAATATATAACTTATCTCAAATTTCATGTCCAAAATCGTGGTCAAAATCCATAAATACAACTTTCTAGGTTTTTCCTCAAAACCCCCAATTTTCACTAATTTACATGTTAAAATCTACACATGATGAATGTATTTAACTCATAATAGGTGGGATTAACTTACCTCCAAGTTGCTAGGTGGAAGCCCCTCTCAAGAAGCTCCAAAAATCACCCAAGAATGGAGAAAATTAGCAAAAAAATGGCCAAACCTCGCTATTTAATGCATTCTGCCCAGCGACTTCCGCACCTGCAGACTCCTCGCCACTTTTGCGGATGCTCCTTCGCACTTGCGCCCATTGCCGCTTCTGCAGCCTTCTATTTTTCTTCTGTGCTTGCGCAGATGCGGTCAAGGCTACGCACCTACGGTCCTTCACCTGGGCAGCCCTACTCTGCTTCTGTGACTTCTAGGCCACTTCAGCGGCTTCGCACCTGCGGCCAAAAGCTCGCAGGTGCGGTTACACCCGATGCCAGAAACCTCAATTCTTCTTCAACTCCAAATTTGATCCGTTAATCACCTAGAATCCACCCGAGGCCCCCGGGACCTCATCCGATCATACCAACACGTCCCAATACACATTACGAATTTAGTCGAGCCTTCAAATCCCATCAAACAATATCAAAATCATGGGTCACAATCCAATTCAAGCTTAATGAACTTTAGAACTTCAAACTTCAACATTCGATGTCAAAACCTATCAAATCTCGTCCGATTGACCTTAAATCTTGCGCACAAGTCATATTTGACATTACTGACCAATTCCAACTCCCGGAATTGGATTCCGACCCCGATATCAAAAAGTCCACTGCCGGTCAAACTTCTCAAAAACCTTCAAATTTCCAACTTTAACCAAACGACTCCAAAATGACTTACAGACCTCCGAAATTCAATTTCGGACGTACCTCCAATACCAGAATCGCCATATAGAGCTATTCCCAAGCTCGAAATCCCAAACGGACACCGATAACACTGAAATGCACTTCAACCCAAACTTATGAAATTCTTCCAAAAATGCTAACTTCCACAATAGGCGCCGAAACACTCCCGGGTCATTCAAAACCCGATCCGGACATACGCCCAAGTCCAAAATTACCATACGAACCTGCTGGGACTTTCAAATCCCGATTCTGAGGTCGTTTACTCAAAAATCAAATCTTATTCAATTCCTTCAACTTAAAGCTTCCTCAATGAGAATTTTCTCTCCAAATCAACTCCGAACTTCTCGAAATTCAATTCCGACCGTCCGTGCAAGTCATAATACTTGAAGTGAAGCTGCTCATGACCTCAAACCGCCGAATAACGAGCTCAAATGACTGATCGGGTCATTTCATTTAATCTTAGGAAAAACATATGAATATATAAGCTAAACCAAGAAACTTTGTTGACAAGTTCAATAAAAAGAGTATAATAATAGGAACAAATAATACCTTTCGCAAAATTTGTAACATTCTAAAGTGTGCAGAATTTTGTTATTGTATTTTTGCACAAGGACCAAAGCTAAAAACTAACCTGTCGAAGTCTTTTTTAAAAAAAAAATGGATTCGTAAAACTTCTCCAATTAAATTAGTAATATGATTTTCGTAAGAAATATATCCTAAAAGTAAAAGGATTATATGACTAACTATAATATGAAAAAAGAAATATATTTATGTCCAGAAAGTAATTACTAATAGAATTACTGAAAGGTAATAGAATTACATGACAATGTGACAATTCTCAAATAGAAAATAAGTTACAAGTTGTTTCGAATTGATATTAAGATTTGGACTTAAAAAGTAAATCAAATTTGTAGATGGGTAGACTACGTACTGTTTAGCCTCTTTTTCTCGGTTAATTCCCATTAAGTTTCCTCAAATTCACTAACTTTCTTTAACTATATTCTCAAATCGGCATATTTATAAATAATTTGATTTAGCAAAGAGGTTCCAGGTTTTAAGAAATTAGGAATAGGATCCTAAATATAATACAATTATATAACTAACGTCTGGAATTCCCGTAAGAAGTATGTCCTAAAACTAATAGGATTACATGGCTAACGGGTAGAATTCTCGTTATGACCTTTTATTATGAGTTATTATTTTTAATATTATAAGGTTATTTTTGTAAACCAACATTATATTCATACTTTTATTATAACTAGTCTCTATAAATGTGCGTTGCCACGTTGTCTATAAATCTTTTGTCATTTAGTAGAAATTTTATGTAAGAAATAATAATATTTTTAACCTTAATAATATTCAGATCATATTTGATTGAACTATGAAGAAAAAAATTAAAGTAGTAGAACTATTAAATGTTTGCACTCTTGATTGGGTGTTGTGATTTGCAATCCTGGTGGTAGATAATATTAATAATTTCGACCAAAGATCTTTGAGTTCAATTGCTATTAAAGGATATGATATTTAGTGATAGAAAATATGAATTAGAGATCGAGGAGGCCATTCCGTGAAGATATATTTGGCATTATCCCTGAGGAATCTGAAAAATCTTTTTTGGCTAACTAACAACAATATTTTTAACAATTGGCTTGACTAATTAAATATATTGTGTGATGCAAACAATCAAATATAGTTATGCTTATCATGCACTATGTTAGATAGGGAGAGAAATTAAAAAATTATCTGAAATCATTATTCTCAAGCAAAGACAAGGAAATTTTTAATAGCTAAATAATAGCCAACAATAAATAAAAATTAATAACTTTACCAAATCAGATCAACATTGACAAATAAAAACAAATCACAATACCAAAAAAAAAAAAAAAAAAGTTAAAACTCCATGTATGCAACTTGATGATATTGCATATCAGCATACGTAGCATCTAACGTAAATAGAAGAAAGAGAGAAAATTATGAACGTGCACTTCTAATTCAAGTAGGATCGACTTTATAGGGCCGATTTATATGTAGTTTAAATCCAAAAAGAATTATACCATTAGGTAATTTACTATTAAATCCTTAAATTATAAAAATATTTAAAGGCATAAAAGTCGATCAATGTTTCGAAGATATTTTAATCGTTCAACATTTAGCATAAATTATTCATGCTTTTATAATAATATAGATGGATAGATAGATAGATAGATAGATAGATAGATAGATAGATAGATAGATAGATAGATAGATAGATAGATAGATAGATAGATAGATAGATAGATAGATAGATAGATAGATAGATATAAAGTTTGGTTCGTCTCTGTCTATATTTTATGGAATACCATAAGTATATTAACTATTTGTAAACTACAAAAAGGGAAAGTAGTTAAACATATTTGTGGAACAGTAATTGTTCACTTGTTTTTAAAATGAATTCTGCATCCCGGGGCCTTAAAATCCTCTTTCAGTATCACCTAGATTTGTGTGCGCAGTCCAGGCGCGTAACCGAAAAGCTATTATGTGAAAATCTGTGAAAATGTTAAAATTTTAACTTAAAATGCCTTTTAGTTAACTACGGTCAATATTTTGGGTAAACGGATCCGGACCCGTAATTTGACAGTCCCGGAGGGTCCGTGAAAAAATATGGGACTTAGGTGTATGCCCGAAATCGAATTCCAAGGTCCCAAGCCCGAGAAATAAATTTTTAAAGAAAATTATTTTCTGAAATTAATTATGAGATTTGGAAATGAATTGTGATTAGAACTTGATGGTATTGGGCCCGTATTTTGATTCTGGCGCCCGGTACAGGTCTTATATGTGAATTAAGATAAGTCTGTGAGGTTTGGTAGGAAACGGACTTGAAACGACGTGAATCGGACCATTTTTGAGAAAAATTGGAAATTGAAGTTCATAAGGAAAGCTCATGATTTTGATGCTAAATTCATAGGTGTTGATGTTATTTTTAAGATTTGAATGCACGAGCGAGTCCGTATGATGTTTTTGGATTGGTGTACATGTTTGGTTTGGAGCCCCGAGAGCTCGGGTGAGTTTTGGATAGGCCACGGGGTGGATTTTAGACTTGAGGAAATTGCAGATTTGCAGTTGTGCATAACAGGCCAGCAGACTTCGCATTTGCGAAGCCTAGCTCGCAAATGCGAGGGCCTTGTCGCAATTGTGAAAGAAGCCCAGGCCAGCTCCATCTCGCAAATGCGAGACTCCCTTCGCAAATGCGATATGCCCCCTTGGGCCTGTTATCGCAAATGCGATCTTTGGTTCGCATTTTCCATCTCGCAATTGCGAGAGCCCCTTCGCATTTCCCAACTTAGCAGAGGTCGGGGTTCGCAATTGCGAACCCCTGTTCGCAATTCCCACATCTGCGACCTGCAACTTTTATACTTAGCCGAAAATCAACCATTTTTCATACTTTTTCAAAACCAAAACACTCTAGGGCGATTTTTCAAGAACAACTCTTCTTCCAAATCGATTGTAAGTCAATTTTAACTCATTTCCTTCAATTTTAAACATTTTTTCACATGATTTCAACTCAAATCAATGATTTTCATGGGGGAAATTGGGTGTTTTGGGTAGAACCTAGGTTTTTCAAAAATTGGGGATTTGGACCTCAATTTGAGGTCCGATTTCAAAACAAATTATATATTTGGGTTCGTGGGGGAATGGGTAATCGGGTTTTGGTTCGAACCTCGGGTTTTGACCATGTGCGCCCGGGGCCATTTTTGACTTTTTGGGTAAAACTTTGGAAAACTCATTTTCATGCATTGGAGTTGATTCATTTAGCGTTTATTGATGTAATTAAGTAACTTGTGGCTAGATACGAGCGAATTGGTGGTGGAATCAAGGGGTAAAGCGATAGTTGAGACTTGAATTGTGTTCATGGCATCAAGGTAAATGTTTGGTCTAACCTTAGCTTGAGGGATTAGGAGTCGAGTCCTATTTGCTATGTGGTATTTGTCGAGTACGACGTATAGGCATGGTGACGAGTATCAATATGTTGGTGTCAAGCATGCCCGTGAGTCTTATATTGTGATTATTATGGCTTCGTTGTATTATTCATGCTTTGATGATGATTTCTATTGTTGGGCAAAGTTTGTGGAAGTAATTATGACATTTGAATATTGAGGAGCGTGGACTCAAGTTGCACAATGAAATGTGAAAATACAAAATGGAAATTGAACCTTTTAGAGCATTGACTCAAAGTGGTGAAGTGAGTCCAGAAGTAAAAGTGAAAAAGAGAAGAGAATCATTATATGATCTCCCTTGCCGGGAATTTATTATTTTTGATGTTATCTCCCTAGCCGGGATGTTGATGCTTCTTTTGATGTTGTTCCTTGTCAGGACTTGATTGTTGAACTATTGTTCCCTTGCCGGGATTTTTATTGTAGTTTCATTTATTCCCTTGCCCTCTGGTTGTGATTGTTGCTTGGGTGAGGAAGAGGGTAAAGCACGAAGGGTGATGCCGTGTATGATTTGTGAGGAAAGAGTGTAAAGCACGAAGGGTGATGCGTGCAGTTTATGTTGATTCTTATTGTGAGGATGAGAGTAAAAGCACGAAGGGTGATGCCGTGCACTTGTCCTTGATTTTCCTGATTCTTGCTAATAATTGAGTTATGTTGTCCTTTACGTTTACTTACTGATTTTCTATTGTTACTTGATTTTATTTCGATGTTATAGATTCTCTTACCCTATTTGCCTTCTGATTTGTTGCTTGAGTGAGGAAGAGTAAGATTACTAGTCTTTATGTGCGTACTTCGCACGTAAATCTTAAGTCAATTATTTACATAGAGGAGCAAAAAACTAAACTTAAGGAAAAATAAATACAAGAAATAGGTTTGTTTGAAGAAATGGTCTTTTTCTAATAGGTTTGAAGAATCTTCAGTCCATTATTTATTTTTTAAAATAAAATTTATTTTCTATTTATGTTTTCTAAATTTAAAAAAATTGAACCAAAAGAAGCAATTTTTGAAGATATGGTCTTAAGTCATTTAAATAATTTACCTCAATTTTTACAATAAAATTTGAGTTATTATATATACGTATTATAACCTCTACAGTTTTCCTAGAGCAATTTACATACAAAAGGATTAAGATAAACTCAATCGTAATAAATAACATCACATTATCATCAATATTCAAAGACATAAGCGGACAACAACAACAACAACAACTCAGTAAAATCCCACAGGTAAAAGGTCTGGGAAGGGTAGTGTGTACACAAGTCTTACCCCTATCCCGATGGAGTAGAGAGGTTATTTCCGATAGACCCTCGGCTCAAGAAAATCAAAAACACGAAAAAGATAATATATTAGTACAATCAACAAAAATTATAGATTTCTGCTGAAACGCAATAACAATAACCAGTAAATAAGACCCGATGCTATAAAAACCTATCAATGTTTTTGCATCGATTCAAAAGAACGAAAAAATTAAACACAAAACTTACACTTCATATACAAATTAAAAAGCAATACTTTTGTCATGTTAATATGTCTATGTGTTGTATTTTGACAAATAATTATCTCTTTTAGATCTCTGCAGGAAAAACTTATACAAAGCAACATGTCATCCGTAGTCATATTTCATCAATATGTCATATATATATATATATATATATATATATATATATCGTCAACATATAGTCAAATAGTCATGTAAATTTGAAGTTACATACAATCAATCGAAAAATATAAAATGAGTAATTTAGAACAAAAACTAACCCAACATTCATTCAATAGAGAAGGAGGTATCTCGAAGTAAAAATATTATCAAAAGTGCTCATTTAAACAACTCATTGTTCTTGGCATGTCACCTATTTTGGTTTCTTCCTCAAATTCTGGTTCTCTTTTATTTTATTTTTATTTTTCTGAATTTCTTCTTTTCTTTAAAATACAACAAATATGTTTGTATTAACTGTTGATGTCTATCTCTCGCTTAGATTCTCTTGCTTGAAGAGACTCGAGCACTACGATTTAGCCAGGAACATGATTTTTTATTTACCATTATGCTCATCTAGAAATATGAATCATGCAGCCGCCAAGCTTTTCCATGCTAACCTCATAAATAATAGGAGTACTTTGATTTTCTTTAACTATGACACTAAATAAGACATCTACTCATATGAACAGAGGTAAGAATTGTTAAATTTGCTTTCGTCCTTGTAGGGTTGGTATGATTTTAGAATTTCCAATTATAGGTAGGACATAATATCCCAAATAGCTAAAGTGTTGGGATTCGATTAAGATTAGAAGTACAGGTAATTAAATTCGTATTAGGTAAAATATTAAATATTATAATTTTATCCAACATAAAATTATTTTGTGAAGAGATAAATTATTTGACGGATATAAAAGTCAATCAAATTTTGACGATATTTTGTCGATCAAATATTTTTTATATTCGTACTTTTATAATAATAAGAAAAAATATACATTTGTTATGAAACAATAAAAGAAGAAGGGGAGTATTGCAGAGAAAAATAGGGAGAAGATAATTCTTATTGATATGGGATGATTTACAATAGAATAGAACCCTCTATTTATAGGGAGAGATTGGCTTAGCCACCAAGCAATAAACCCTAGAATCTCTCTAAATATAGACATTCACCTTAAATAGAATTCTATTTATAACACTCCCCCATGAATGTCTATTCAACAGATAATGTGCCTCGTTAAAACTTTAACTAAATAAAACCCAATGGGAAAAATTGTAGAAAAGGAAAAAGAGTACACATATCTAACAATACGCCTTTTGGTTGCCTCGTTAAAAACCTTGCAAGGAAAACTCAGTGGGACAAAACCTTGTAAGTGAAAAAGAGTGCAACGCGCATTAACTCCCCCTGATGAGAGCATCAATTCACATCTTTAAGCATTTGCATTCAAATCTTGTGCACCATCTTCAAAATGATCTTTGGTAGAGACTTGATAAACAAATCAACCATATTAACTTGAATGAATATATTGCATCTTGTAATCATCATTCTTGATAGAGATGTAAGGTCTTCATAAACTTCCGTAGAATGGCCTTTTCAATATCTCCATAGAGGTATTCTCGCTATTACATTATCATGCTTATAGTTATAGCAAGATACATATGTGCACAAATTGCACTTAGGATGTGGTACTTCAAGACCAAGAATTGTATATGCTTTAAGTGACTTAAATCCTTCATGGATTGTCATATAAGTTAAGTCATATAAGCCATATAATAGACTTTAGATGCATATCAAGTTTTTATGTCATGCTAGACATATAAGATATCGGAAACTGATTGCACATACCATTGACTTTATACTTTTAAGTATTTGAACAACATAGACAAAATTATATGTCTTTCATATGAAATCAATTCTACTTGAATTATGTCTCTTCCATTTGGCCAATACTTTTGTGTCTATATTCGATAGACTTAAGATCCTCATCTATACTTAGCGCTATGATAGATGTCGTCGACAAACATTTTATATCGGTTCCAATATTTTTTCATAAAGACATAACATAGAGATCTCTTCATTCATATATTCAGGTACCTGAATCTCTCATGAGACTTTATGAAGTGTTATGTCATGTGATCTTCTAGATCACTTGCCTCCTTTATTAGGATCATTTTGATCATTTGCTCATCTTCTTTATCAATAAGTTTTATTTGAAACCGATTTGTCTATATGGTTTAAGCGTACCACAGACTTTGTCCTTCTAGGACTTAATATGAGCATTTGCAATGAGAATATAGTTACTTTCTTTGGGTCAGCAAATGCATCTAGCATAATTTGCAATATATTGCAGATGAATTATCTATTTATGAACTTCAAATTCATATTATCTTATTCGAGGATTGAGATGTATAAACAATAATTCATTCCACGTAACTTTTTCTCAATTGTTTATCTTGTCTTCCCCTCATGTTAGAAAAACTAACTTTTTTCCTCAATTTTGGGAACCCATCTTTGTGCGTTATGGTATTAATCAATACATACAGCGCACATCAATAATAACAAGATGGAGTTATTTGGTTCCCGACCCCGAACCACTTGTGAGGGGAGAATATAATATATTTTCGTATATAACATATATCAAACTGATATAGATAACTTCGTTCTCATAAGTAATATGTTAGCTATTAAGTGAAGGCACTCAATAAATTATTTTGCTAAACCAACTGTGATGTAACCCAATTTATCAAGATAAACTATCTTGGATAGAAAATCTGGAAATTATGCTCTAAATTAAATTATTGAGCAAATTACCTTGCAAACACTAAGTTGCGGGTTAATAATAATCGCACATGTAACCATCTCATAGATGCATCTTATATGGCATACATGGCAGGTGAATGGGCTCATATTCACTTTTGATATTTCCAGCATTCATGGGATTCAATCCCAATTTTAGTTGGTCAATTAATTAACGAGAACAAGCAATATAAGAGAATTCGTAAATAACTTTCTAGTTCTTTAATATTTACCCATGTGAATTCTCTATTATTTTTGCACATTACACTTAAATTGATATGGCCAAACCAATTATGCCAACTGAATAAATTATCAATATTGATAAAGTTCAGGTTTACAGCATGACGTGTGCAATTATCGATAACACCAAGTTAATTATGATATGGGTTGTTATATCAATAAACATCCACTTTAGTGTGGTGTTCTTTTATTTGTGTAGTACAAACTGGAGAATAAAGCGGGTAGCTTTTCACATACATATTATCCCGCTACAAGTTGTAGTAATAAAAGATATTAAATCTTTCCTTTATTATAGTTTCAATATAATCAACCACCTTCGCGTGTTTCTTTGAGATTTACTACAACACAATACCTTATTGGTAATCAATTGTGTTTCTCCAAAATAGTATAATTGGCTCTTGCAGAGTTCTCAATTAATTTTGTACTACCACATATTCATCAACATCAATATGGTGAATATCTCTTTTAAAGAGAAAGTTATACCATTATGGTTATGGTCAAAATTATATGCAAGATATGTTTCTTGCATTAATGTTATTCTTTAATAATCGCATTACCAAAATATTTTGGTGTGCAATAGGTACGTGACCAATGATCATTCATGCCATAATAATGACATTATTTTCTTATATCATCTCAAACCTCCTTCTAGAGGTGAGTGTGGTATATTCACTACCACTAGCACGTTCATATTCTTCCAAGAATGAATATGTATTCATAAATTAGATGTTGTCATATTCACATCATGAATGGACCATAATCATCTATATATGCTTTATAAAATCTCATGTCAAATCAATGACGAATATTACTTTCACAAAGTGAATGATTATTTTGAGAATCCTTATTGTTCTCATTACTACAATGATGACGATTATAATTTCGTCTACTGCCACATCTACATCCATTGATACATTCATAGTAATACTTTTGTCTTCTTTCAGACTTATCACATACTGCTATTACATTCTCTAAAGGGAATGAGAATGGAGCAAATTCAATGGGACGGGTTTTCAATTCTTTGCCCACAATCATACATGAATTTGATCATGGCAAGGCATAGAAATTTTACCACTTTGGGTGGTTATAATATCTTTCAAACTCCATTAAAGTTGCAATCAAAATTTATCGTCTTTACTTGTATTTAAAATCAAATTATAGAATGTCAAAAATTTGAAAGAGAAAAGTAAAATACTTACCTTAAATCCAGAATTTAATCATGAAGGAAGTTCATAGAAAAATTGACAATCATTATGCTCAATCCCAAATCTTCTACTCAATTGGTTAGAGTCTCGTGCTGATATCGTGTTATGAAACAATAAAAGAAGAAGAAGAAGAAGAGTATTGCAGAGAAAAGTATGGAGAAGAGAATTCTTATTGATATGGGATGATTTACAATAGAATAGAACCCTCTATTTATAGGGAGAGATTGGCTTAGCCACCAAGCAATAAACCCTAGAATCTCTCTAAATATAGACATTTACCTTAAATAGAATTTTATTTATAACAACATTAAAATGCAAAAGAATGGAATACCATTGCATGCAAAATAGCCTACATTTGCAACATTAGAGCTCCTACTGGAATAAATAGATTAGTACAGAGTTTTATGTTTGTTTGATTAGGATGTTGGAATTGTAATGAGATAGCTAGATGTGTAAGCGATGCTATGACATCGTATAGTTATACCGATGATTAATATAAAGTGGTCAATTACCACAAAAAAAGCTAAAATTTTGACCCAATTACTTCCTGGATCAAATGACAACTTTATCACACACAATATATATATATATATATATATATATATATATATATATATATATATATATATATATATATATATATATATATATATATAAATTCCTTTCTGATATTTTAATCAATTACTCTAGCACGTAGAGATTTCATAGATACAAATAAGATTAGATAACTACACAGTATCACAAAAATAATCGAGTCACAATTTATACGGTGCACGCCCACACACCCATCACCTAGCATGTGCGTCACCTCAACACCAAACACATATCACGTATATTCGGGGTTCATACCCTCAGCACCAAGTTTAAAAGTGTTACTTACCTCGACCTTCAGGGAAGAAGTCCGTGGGACCCCTCTTCGAGGGCGCCTAGATAGTCAAAGGTTATCCCTTTGCAACGCTGGAAGCTAAGCAAAGTCACGAAGCTGGCTAATTACACTCGAGCAGAGCTCAGACCCGGAGGTGGTGGCTGAACTCATCGCAGACTTCAGGAGCGAGCAAGACTATCTTAGTAAATGCAATAAGAACCGACTGCTCGCCGCAGCAGAGTGCTTTGCCCATGCTGCAATCCGCCGCTATCACGTATATTCAGGGGTTCATACCCTAAGAACCAAGTTTAGAAGTGTTATTTATCTCGAACAAGCCGAATCCAATACCGAGCAAGCAAAACGATACTCTAATAATGCCATCCCGCGCGTACCGGCTTGAAACTAGCCAAAAGCAACTCAAATACATTAAATAAAGCCCAAAAAAATAATTCCAAATGATAAAGGTCGAGTCTTTAATCAAAAGCCCAAAATTAACCAAAAAGTCAAACTCGGGCCCACCTCAGAAACCAACAAAACTTATACAATATGACAGCTCATTCAATTACAAGTGCAATAATACTAGTTTCATCCAAATCTGACTCCGAATCGATGATCAAAACTCGAAAATTTACTCTATGTAACTTTAGGCCAAAACCCAATTTCTCTCTTTTAATCCTCAATCAAATGTCCAAAACGCATATAGATTCATGAAATATAATAAAAATGAGTGTATACACTTACCCCAATCCATATGGTGAAAATCACAAAAACAATTGTCTCAATCCGAGCTTCATAGCTCCAAATATGCAAAAATGTCTAAAACCTTCGAAATAGAGTACTTTATACACTGTTCCAAGGGTACCCTTCATGATCGTACTCATAAACCTCGCAATGGCGATCATAAAATTTTGTATGATAAATTTTACCCTATGCGATCGAGGCTATTTCCCCGCGATCGCGCTGAACAAACTTCCATTTAACCCTTCCCAACTCTTCTCAAACAATCTGTAGTTTATTAGCCATAACTTTTTGTAAAAAGTTTCAAATAACAAACGGTTTAATTTTCTGAAAACTAGACAGAAAGGGATATAGCTTTCATTTTTGGATTATCTCCAAATTCCTTATAGATTGCAAGTTATAAGCTTCCAAATTTGGGTCAGTATAGCAGAGATTTTCTTCTATGCAATCGCGAGAAGGCTTCCACGATCGCGATTCACAACTCCATTTTTCCTATTTTTTTCTTCTCTATCGCGGCCAAATCCACGCATTGGCATTGTGCGCCCCCAAAGCCAAAAACCAGCAACTAAAAATGGCTTAGAAATGGTCCAAAACTACCCCTCGAAACTCAATAGAGCCCCTCAGAACTCCATCCGAACATACCAACAAGTCCCATGACATAACACAGACCTACTCAAGGCCTCAAATCATGCATAACAACATCAAAATCATGAATCATCGATCAAGATCAATCTCAAATGTTCATAAACTTCACACTTCGAACCAAGCGTCCGATTCAAACCTAACCAATCCGGAATGAACCCAGATTTTGCATACAAGTCCCAAATGGAATATCGAGCCTATTACAACTCTCGGAACAACAATCTGAACCCAATAACATCAAAGTCAACTCTCGGTCAAACTTATGAACAATCCAAACCTTCAAATTTTAACTTTCGCCAATGAGTGTCGAAGCCTTCTAGAAATATCTAAATGCAAATACGGGCATACGCCCAAGTTCAAAATCACCATCCAGACATAACGGAACCATCAGAACTCCGATTGGAAGTCAAATACTCAAAAGTCAAACTTGGTCATGTCTTCCAACTTAAAGCTTCCTAGTTGAGAATCATTCTTTCGATTTAATTTCGAATCATCCGAAAACCTAAATCGACGATACACACAAGTCATACTACATCATACAGAGCTTCTCATGCCCTCAAATCATGAGCGAAGTGTAAATGCTCAAAATGGCTGGTCAGGTCATTACATCCTCCCCACTTAAGCATACGTTCGTCCTCGCACATGTCAAGAGTCATTCCAAAACCATCAAATCGCCATGTAATCTTACTATGCTCATACCCGGGGGTGATCCCACGTCTCCCTAATCCACATAAGACTTCCGACACAACCTAACTTAAGATCCTTAATTCAATCTTAGCCCATAAACCTTAGAATTCAATTTTTCAACATCTGAAATTTCCTATAAGGCCCAAATCTCGCATCTATACACTGTATAAGCCTGAACAAGCTACACTGAGCCATAATCATAACCCAAGACACAATCACATTATATACCACATAATTTAAATACTCATAGAAATAATTTCTAATTACCGCAGCTGCTTAAAATAACTCGGTACTGGTAATAAACCTCATATCAAACAAAATCTCGTTTTAAGATCTTCGTACACTGCAACTGATGAAACAAATACGTAGAAATGCATAACTATTTGTCAGATCAACCAGTTATGGAGCTCCCTCTCCTTCGACAAGAACTATAGCCAATATTTTTTTCTAAGCCGATCCGCAACATTATCCTTCCAAATATACCGCAATCAAATCCGATAGCACCCATTCTAGGTATGATGACCTTACTTTATCAAGTAAAACTATTCTATTGATATGTCATACCAATGCAAGATGAAGTCACAACCATGCAATCTGTGCGCCAATAAGCAACAATTCAAATATACTCAAACATGCAAAATGACTCAAACGAGAGAACTGCCCCGCAAGTTCAACAAGTACCACCACAACGTAATGCTAAGAACCTATCACACACCGTAGAACCAAAACACACGAATCTAACACAAAGGGTCATATCTCAACATAACTCCGCTGCAATGTGTGACCCCATCCAAACACAGATCCATATGAAATACCTCAGGCCATTATGCCCATAATCAACAATAACACGGAATTCGACATCAAGTACCCAAGGTCATAACCATAACCACGGAGAAATAAATAACACAATACCACAGCCCGAAAAGAACATAACCAATGCGCAATCAATCATTCAACATCATAATACCCATCTCGCTCAAATTCCACTATAAGGCCCAAATAGAATCGTACCATGTTTGCATATAACCAACGAATCACAACCCCTTGTATCATAGAAGGGTAACTCATATGACATATCAGAACACGAATAAACTCAACTCTAACTAACTGACTCACCCAACACTAACCGTGTTGAGTCAACAAATTCGACTTGGTGTAGGATATGCATCTTCATTGGGCCTACCAATGGGCCCCAAATCTACTCTAGTCATCCACAAATAGATAAATAACCCTCCTAAAGTCCACAATGACCTAACCAAAACACATATTATCATCTCGCTAACTCCCAGTCTCCAAATCCATAGAGCACACGAATCACCCTACTTAATCCCAACTCCATCGTCTGAATGTTTAACACATCTCTCATACACGATCATCCCACAAGGAATACTTTGATAATTCTTCCATGCCACATAGCAAAATCTGAATATCAGTAGTAGATCAACTAGGAGAGTACCACAATACCAATGAAGCATCTGTAAGTCAAAACACAATGCGCCTTCTAAAATGTGCACCCATCTTAGGAAATACCAAGTAGTAATAGTATTTATCTATACATCTAAAACCGTCCATGTTGTCTAAGAATTCATGATCTTCCCTTCAAAACTGAACCATGACCTTGCACATACAAATCTCAAACCTACACAACACATCACATCTATCATGCCATCATATAAAAAGCATTAGAATCTCATGATTAACTCTAAGTCGCCAGTAGAATACATACTCGATCAGTCAGAAACCTTCCATTTGATCTCATCTAGAAGAAAATCCCAATTCGCAACATGTTCCTCACGCTAGTAGGAAATATTCACCTCGAACTGTGATAGAAATCATAGAGAACTCTTTGGAATCCATTTGCACATAACCAAGCTATCAGAACCGAATCCCTCTAACTCAACCAATTCACGCAGTTCTCCAAAACTCAAGAGCTTTGCCACAAAATACCTGTAGAGAATCACCACATCATAAGGATCCAAATAACTCATTATACCCATTATCGTGTTGATCTAACCTTCTACCAAACTGTCTTATTTCTCCGAGTCCCTTCCGAATTACCCTCAAGGTGGCACTTATCCTTTGCCAAAACACCACGATCCTTAACCAACACTCACTCCATGGGATCCTAGAATAAAACCATACCGCTCTAAGGACTGTAAGCTGCCATACTCCCTCTTAAGCACCCCAAAAATACCACAACTAAGACACTCACTATGAAGAGACCTTCTGTGAATCTAAAGTCGTTCCCTTTTTTACCCTTATGATACTGAAATGTAGAATCCATCATATACAGAAATACCGCAAGTCTCACCACCATCCAATGTAAATCTCAAATTTTAGCCCTATGCACATCCTGAAAAAAAAGTTCCCAATTGCCACATATAAATCTTGAACCCATTAGAACCCTTTAGAGAGTCATCTACTCTGCTCAAATCTCACTTGCACTGCCCAAACGAGTCGAACAACATGTGCCACATTAGCAAAATAACACCCAAAGAAGTAATCCACACCTCTAAACAACAGAGTAAATTCCTACTCCATGCGCACCATCTCCCTCATGAATAACCACTCAATCATTCCATGCACATATACCCATAGAGTGTAATAAAACCCGCATCCAAAAATTCCCTCACTCGAGTCATCCTCGATCTCAACCTCTGCAAGCCATAACTGATTTACAAGTATACCTCAAACCGAAACCAATGCAACATATGACCATGCATTCAACTCATCGATAGCAGACTCCCCGACTTGGCTCAAAGCCATGGAATAAAACATGTGATAACTTATAATAACCATACCCCATTACTGCCATAATACCACCGTGAGGTTTAGCTAAATCCTTCATAAACCCATGTAACATAATCCAATATAATACCTCAAGTCACTTGCAAATCTCACATTCATCCTCGTGACAGTCAGGTCAACTATTACAACCGATCCAACTCAAATCGCACAAATATAACCTACTGGTAGAATAGGAAGCCTCCACACAACATCATAAGGATCACATATCCATAGATTACCTTGCAGTTTATAACTTACCTACTTAGCCTCAGATTGATATCTCTTTATACCCTTTCATAGCCACAACTACTACGCAATCACTTAGTCTTCCTGAGTCTAAACTCAGCAACAAGGCATAAGAACCTAATTTGTTCCATGGTTAAACAACATGAAAGATCCTCCAATACACTCATAACTCGAGACTATACGTCACATTAAGACAGAAATCAAGCACACAATAGTCCTTTTTACATCTCAAGCAAACTCTTCTCATCACATTTAATCCATATGAACACATCACGCTGTCACATTATACTCATCATGTAGCCATCCAACCACTCATCGAGCCATAAATTTCACTAATAGGGACATACTGGACATCTAAGTCCAAAAGAACGTGCTCACATAACCAAAATCCCTGTGCTCAATCTACAATCAAAACCCGGCCTCAAGTCCTCCAGACTGGACCATTATCAGCGCACCAAAATCAAATCTCGCACTTATCCATGGAATCACAAGCCATCGATGCACAACTGATACTGAACGCTCTCTTACGCATATGAGTGCGTGGAAGGAATTCAAAGAGTTACGCTTCAAGATAAATCAATGTCGCATGATAAGGGAAGAAAGATGGAAAGTTTATCCTAAATGGCATGCAACCTATCGAAGATAAGTATGGACGTCATCATACTGATCCGCAAGACTCTACTAGACACTTGCTCATGATTTGTAGAACCTATGAACCTAGAGCTCTGATACCAACTTGTCACGACCCAAAATCAAACTAGTCGTGATGGCACCTAACCCAACCCACTAGGTAAGCCAATTAACAATATCCAATTTAATGATATTGATTAAGAGAAAAAATGATAATATAACTGCTTTTAAACAAGAACTTCCAAAGGACTGGTAGTACAAATCATGAGCTTTTAAGATATAGAGTTTATAAAGCTAGTGTAAAACAAATACATCATTTGTCCTAATTATACATAAACGGATTTTTCGTAAGTCTAGAGCTACCATTAACAAGATGCAGCTATAACCGAAATGCATGTATGTCTTCAATGCTAGCTCTAGTCATACACAGCAATGTTAGCATCCAAATCTGCACGCAAGGTGAAGAAGTGTAGTATGAGTACAACCGATATCACATACTTAATAAGTAACAAACCTAATCTTAGGTTAAAAGTAGTGACGAGCTGGAACAAAGGTCGGAGTCCAACACCAATAGCCAACAACAGTTCATAACAAAATAATAATAATGGCAAGAAAAATACTCAGATATAAGATGCTCAAATAGTTTACAGTTCCGAAAAAATAGGCATGCTTATCAAGTATATAAGTGAAACCCAACTCTTTTACCGAAATCACCAAAATATGAGTAGGTTTGTAAAATAGTGATTTTCTTCAAAATTTCAACAACAGATAAGATGTTTCATTTTCAAATGGAATGAGGAAAATACATCTCTACGCATGAATGTCAATATGTATGAGAAGTCATGAATGACGTGATACCGTATAGCATAAGGAAAATGGATCTCTATGCCAGCATTCAAGTGTGCATGTCAAATGTGATGCAACTCAGTGATAAAACCATACGCATCCTCTTAGAGTATCAATTCACTCAGTACTCCTAGTCACTCAGTCTTCACAGTCACTCGGCACTCGCACTCGTACTTCATAGGTATATGCGCTCACTATGGGTGTGTAGACTCTGGAAGGTCTTCTTCAGCCCATTTGCTATAATAAGCCAATCATGACATAAATCAATAACATTTGCTATGGCATGTATCCCGCTCCCATCATAAATCAATAATACTTGTTGTGGCGTACGGCCCGATCCCATCAATATCTTCACAATCAGGCCCACGACCTCGCTCAGTCTTCAATCTATCCAGTCTCTCAGACTTACAATGTCATGAAAATCAGCCCAAAATAATGGTGTGATGCATCAATAAATGGTAACAGACATTGAGATATGATATGCATATGAATGTGTATAATTGAGTATGTAATTTCAATGTAAGTAAATAACTCAACAGAAAAAATGACCTCAGTGGGTCCCAACAAGATAAACATTTGGCCTAGACATGGTTTCTAACATGGATTACAGCTCAATTACTCTAGCACGTAGAGATTTCATAGATACAAACAAGATTAGGTAACTACATAGTACCACAAAAATAACCGAGTCACAATTTACACGGTGCACGCCCACACGCCCATCACCTAGCATGTGCGTCACTTTAACACCAAATACATATCACGTATATTCAGGGTTCATACTCTCAGCACCAAGTTTAGAAGTGTTACTTACCTCGACAAGTCGAATCCAATACTGAGAAAGCCAAACGATACTCTAAAATGCCATCCCGCGCGTACCAACCTTCGGACAGCTCGAAACTAGCCAAAAGAAACTCAAATACATCAAATAAAGCCCAAGGAAACAATTCCAAATGATAAAGGTCGAGTCTTTAATCAAAAGCCCAAAGTCAACCAAAAAGTCAAACCTAGACCCATGCCTCGGAACCCGATAAAACTTATAAAATCTAACAACCCATTCAATTACGAGTCCAATCATACTAGTTTCATCAAAATCCGACTCTGAATCGATGATCAAAACTCGAAAATTCACTCTACGAAACTTTAGACAAAACCCCCTAATTTCTCTCTTGAAATCATCAATCAAATGCCAAAAACAAAGATAGTTTCATAAAATATAATAAAAAATGAGTGGATAACACTTACCCCAATCCATATGGTAAAAATCGCTTCAAAAATCGTCTCAATCTGAGCTCCATAGCTTCAAATATGCAAAAATATCCAAAACCTTCGAAATAGAGTACTTTGTACATTGTTCCAGGGGTACCATTTTCGATCGCATTAAAATATTTTGTAGGACAAATTTTACCTTGTGCGATCACGGCCATTTCCCCGCAATCGCGGTGAACAAACTTCCATTTAACCCTTCCCAACTTTTCTCAAACAACCTACAGTTTATTAGCCATAACGTTTTGTACAAAACTCTAAATGACAAACGGTTTAATTTTCTGAAAACTAGACACAAAGTGATACAACTTTTATTTTTGGATGATCTCCAAATTCCTTATAGATTGCAAGCTATAAGCTTCAAAAGTCAGGTCAGTGCAACAGAGATTTTCTTCTATGCGATTGCGAGAAGGCTTCCATGATCGCGATTCACAACTCCATTTTTCCTATTTTTCTATTCTCTATCGCGACCAAATCCACACGATCTCATTGTACATCCCCGAAGCCAAAAACAAGCAACTAAAAATGGCCTGATCCGGAACCAATCCGAAACTCACCAGGTCCCTCGGAACTCCGTCCAAACATACCAACAAGTCTCATAACATAAAATGGACATATTCAAGGCTTCAAATCGCGCATAACAACATCATAATCACAAATCATCAAGATCAATCTCTTAAGTTCATAAACTTCTAACTTCGAACCAGGCGTCTGACTTAAGTCAAACCAATTCGGAATGAACCCAAACTTTGCATACAAGTTCGAAATGACATATCGAACCTATTCTAACTCTCATAACAATAGTCCGAACCTGATATCATAGAGTCACTCTCGGTCAAACTTATGAATAATCCAAACCTTCAAATTTTCAACTTACGCCACTGAGTGCCGAAACTTCTAGAAATATCTAAATGCTAATTTGGGCATACGCCCAAGTTCAAAATCATCATCTGGACATAACAGAACCATTAAAACTCCGATCCGAGGTCAAATACTCAAAAGTCAAACTTGATCAATCTTCCAACTTAAAACTTTCTAGTTAAGAATCATTCTTCCAAACTAATTTCGAATCACCCGAACATCGAAACCGACTATACACACAAGTCATACTACATCATACAAAGCTACTCATGTCCTCTAACCACTGAATGAAGTGCAAATACTTAAAACGATCGGTCAAATCGTTACAGTTAATAACTTATATAAACTTTAATAGTCGAAAAAAGAGAAGCGTAGAAATTAGAGTTGGAAACAGTTGCCAACTTGAATTGGAAACGGTTTCAAATTTATGGTGGATTGACCAAAATTCAAGTAGGAAGAAGTTTACTTGCATCCAGAGGTCGAAATATTTGGTAAAGTTAAATATACAATTCTATCCTTATGGATTATCTCTTCGAATAAATTTAGTCTTGTAAGGATATAATAGTCGATCAATATTTTAAGGATATTTTTGTCATTCAAATTTAGTATGAAACATTCGTACTTTTATAATAATAGATATAAATAGATGTAGATTATAGATATAGGGATACTCTCTGTGTTTCAATTTGTTTAACTCTTTTCGGAGTACGAAGGTCAAATTCACTAATTATTTTTTGTGAAATTGGATATAAATTCTTTAAGTTTATTGAAATAAAATTTACATATTTAAAAACTACATAAAAATATTATAAATCAAAATAATTAGCAATTCAAAATATTTAAAAATTATTTACAAAAAGATACTCAAAAACCCTTGTTTAGCTCTTCAAAGAGTAATAAGTTCATTTTTTTTTAACCGAGCATGTTATTAGACAAACGTTATCCTCAAGAATGAGATTCATCATAAAACAGTTTTATTGGTGTCTTATTTTTTGAATTATTTAGTAGCTAGCCTTATCTTGGGCAATGATAAGATAAATAAATTAATAAATAAGTAACTGACTCTTCCAGATGGCTTTCATGATTTGTATAGAACCTAAAAGTACAAAATAAACATAATATATTTAGAGGTCATACTAGCAATAATTGAAGTTAGTTCAAGGAGGTGTAGATAAGTTTTTTTTATCATTTCTTACTGCAGAATATAACACATAGAAATTGGTCATATTTGGCCAAGTTGTAAAAATCTAACTTATTTTGTTAAAAGTACTTTTATCAAAAGTACTTTTTGTGAGAATCAGTTTATGTTTGGTTAATTAATTTGAAAAATATTTTTGAGCGGTAATTAGTGTTTTATTAAGCTTTTAAAAATTACTTCTAAGTGTATTTTTCTCAAAAGTGCTTTTAAAAAAAAAGTAAAAGCTTATGTTTCTGCTCAAAAACACTTTTTTCTTCTAAAAGCTTGGTCAAACACTTCAATTTAAAAAAACAATATTTTAAAAAAAAATACTTTTGAATTTAAAAAAGCTTGGCCAAACAAGCTATAAGTTTCGGTCACTTGATTCAAGTATGTTGTTTGGAAAGTACTTGATTCATCCCCTTAGACCATCTCCAACCCTAACACCAAATTTCACGCCAAAATGGTGTAACACCAAATTTACTCCAACCATTACACCATTTTTTACACTAAAAAAGAATATTTCTTCTCTCTCTTCTATATTATATTATTATCTTCTATTTAAATTTCATTTTTTATTTTCTTCAAACAAATTCTATCTTTTTACTTTTTTCCATATTGATCATATATAATTCACATTCACCACTTATATAATCATTTATTATAAAATTATTTTAAAGGATAAATCAACTAAAAGTGAAATCATTGATAAAAGATAATTAAATAAATATTACATCATAGTCAAATTTAATTTAAGTACCACATAAATATTCAACTTTCGTCTCTATTCTCCCATAAATTTAATTATAATGTATTTTTATTTTATGTATTGTTAATTTTCTTTTTAAAATTTTAGCTTTCACTTTTCAATTTTAGCAACATTAGATATCTTACATTTGCATTTTTTATTTTTAAATAATGGTTATATTTCTTTTTATACAATTATAATAATAATAATAAAATTAACTTATAATTTTATATAAATATAATATATGCAAAAATTAATATATATCAAAAAATAGGATATAAAATTAAAATTATAAAGATCTTAATATAAAAATTAATTATATACACAATATATGATAAATTAAAAGTCCAAAAAAATAAAAAGATGAATAAAATAATAATAAATTAAATTTGGTGTTGATGAACAGTGTTACACCAAATTTGGTGCAACACTATTCATGCACTATAATGATGCAAAATTTGGTGTTCTATTGGAGCAAAAAATACTAAATTTTACATTAAATTTAAATTTGATGCAAAAAATAGTGCACCCTTGGAGATGCCCTTATAGCTATTTTTATCTATTCCACTTGACCGGCAAGGAAAGGTTAATAGGGTTTCTTATGTCTTGTGCATTGAAGAAATAGCCAACTCTTCCAGATTGTTTTGATCTTGACATGTGTAGAACTTAAAAGTTTAAACCTAACAGTTTAAAGGTCAAATAAGCAACGATTAAATAAACAGGTCCAAAGTCTCATACTCTTATTTCAATGACGGCAAGCACCAATATACTCCTATTTTATTCTGCATCAAATAATTGAGCCTGCCTAATTTATTAGTAGGAAGGATAAAAATATCTCAGCTAATTTTAGACGATTAATACTAGCACATATCGGCTTAAGCCTTCTAAGATTCTAACTCAAGTGCATCTTGAATCGAACTGCGGGTTCTAATTAATCTAATTTGGTGTATTCTTGATTTTCGAACATATACTAATAAATATATTTGCACACGATAAGGGAATCGAAAAGGTCATGGTTTAATCTATCGCAAAAGTCCCAATCGTTTTTCTTCTATTTCCGACGTGGAAGGATGTTGATGGTAATTCCCTTTCTAATCATTGGCTCGATTTGGGTCGACTTGATCAAAGCTCAAATTGGATCAAGGTAAATCGATTCAATTCTAGTGGCTCGATAACTTGTATATTGCCTGTAGAGCTGTCAAAATAGGACAGCAATGCCCAACCTAGCCTAAGTCTCGTGGGCTTTTAAATTTAGTGGGTTAGGACAGATCGATCCGCCATATGAATGGGCCTTAAAATAACCAGCCCAACCCAACCCTAAGAGGGCTGCGGGCTAGGGCGGGCCAACCCTTCAATTTTTTTTTAGAAAAAAGAATTTCTTTAAATCCTTAAAAAAAATCATGACATAGTTAATTAATCATGTAAACAACTTCTATTTGCTTAAAGCGTACAAAAAGTTTGATATTTGACGAAGAATCTCGTAATTGAAATACAAATTCTCTATATCTCTAGCTCTTCTTTTTTAAAGTTACATGAATATTTTCTTAATGTTTTTCTTTTATTTTTCTCAAATTCAGGTATTGTTTCAATAAGTTTATATGCTGAGGTTTTTAATTTAGGATTAACATCATTTGCTAATTTCATCATTATAGTTTATAAATTTTTTAAATTTCTTGAAATTTGCTAGTGGTCAATATTTTTTGTGTATTTCAAAATTAATCTTTTCTATACTGAAGAGTAGTTTAAATATTAATAATATATTAAAGTAATCCAAATTGATCATTGGCCACTCAAAGTAATATTTTCTTTTGAAAAAAGGTTATTATTGGTCACCTAAAACTTTTCGAGTTCGTTATTAATTAAGCAAAAAAAAAATTAATTTTGTCATATTACATGCATGTAAAAAATCTAAATTCTAGTTGATATGGAAAGGTAAATGAGCAATCTAGGGTTGGGACATGAGGACTACAGTTAATAGTTTTTTAGTTTTATTTTTAAAAAATATTAAATATTTAATAGTTAATTAATTTGAATCTAATTAATTTTTGGCCCACGGGCCGGCCCAGGCCCAGCCTCGGTCAAGTTTCCAAGGCCAGCGGGCTGAATTGGGCCGGACTTATAAGCTATGACGATCCGGCCAGTCGTCTCATGAGTTACCGCTCCGTTTCCCCCATTTATACTTCTTTATGCTTTGTTATCCGTGTTTCGTAGTATCGGGTTGGTCGAATCGAATTCGGAAAGGATTTGGCAAGGTTTGAAACACTTAGTCTCTTTAGAGTGAGTTTAAGTTGGAAAAGTCAACCGGATGTTGACTTATGTGTTAGAGGGCTCGGATATGAGTTCTGATGGTTCGGTTAGCTTCGGGAGGTGATTTATGACTTATGAGCGTGATCGGATTGAGTTTGGAGGTTCGGAGTAGATATAGGCTTGAATTGGCGAAGTTGATAATTTAGCGATTTCCGGTTGGTTGGCGAGATTTTGATATAGGGGTCGGAATGGAATTCCGAGAGTTGCAGTAGTTCCATTGTGTCATTTGGGATGTGTGTGCGAAATTTCAGGTCATTCGGACGTGGTTTAGTTGGGTTTTTGATCAAAAGCGGAATTCGGAAGATTTTTAAGAAATTTGGCTTGAATCCGATGTGTTTTGGGTGATTTGAGGTTATTTAAGGTGTTTTGATGATTGGAACGGGTTTGAATAAGGTATTAGGATGTGTTCGTGCCTTTGGTTGAGGTCCCGGGGGCCTCGAGTGAGTTTCGAGGGGTCGAACGGATCATTTTAGAGTTAAGGAATATTGCAGAAATTCTGCTCAGCTGTTGCAGGGATTTTTCCCTTCGCGTTTGCGAGTGGACCCGTGAGTTCGTGAAGAATCAGTTGGGGAAGGCAAATAATAAGTCTTCGCGTTCGCGATGGGAGCTCTGCGTTCGCGAAGGGCTAAGGATTGGAGCATCGCGTTCGCGATATGGCAGTCCCATTTGCGTAGAGTTTTTTGGTCAGTTGGGTTTGAGGTCAAGTTGTTCATCGCGTTCGCGGGAGATGGAGTGCATTCGCGAAGTGTTTGTCGTCATGTCGTGTTCGCGAAAGAGGAAAGTTGGTCAAAGTAAATTTGTGATTCGCGAACGCGAGGGTTTGACCGTGTTTGCGAAGAAGGAATAAATGCCTGGGCAGAAGGTTTTTAAGCTCGTCATGTCCGCGATTTTGGGGCTTATTTCCTCCATAATTGATCGTTTTTGGAGATTTTTGAAGGAGATTGAAGAGGGATTCAAGGGGAAACGTTTGGAGGTAAGGATTTTGGATTAAAAACTCGATTATTATGTGAATTCCACCTAGAAATAAATCATGGATCTAAGCCTAAAATTGAAGAGTTAGAGCTTGAAATTTGAGACCAAACATTTGGGATTTGAAGGGTCATTTGTGGATGGATTTTGATGTTTTTGATATGTATGAACTCGTGGGGAGATAAGAAATCTGTTGATGTGAAAATTATTGAATTCCGAGACGTGGGCCTGGGGGTCGGGTTTTGGTAATTTCGGGATTTGTGCCATTTATTGATTGTTTTCGCTTGGGCTTCATTCCCTTAGCATATTTTGACGTCCTCGTTCTGATTTTGGATAGATTCGACGTCCATGGAGGCCGATTTAAGGGGCAAAGGCATGGCGAGCTAGAGATTTAGCCGGTTCGAGGTGAGTAATGATTGTAAATGATGTTCTGAGGGTTTGAAACCCCGGATTTGCACATCATAGTGCTATATTGAGGTGAGGCACACGCTTGATGACGAGCGTGGGGTCGTGCACTATTGGGGATTGTGACTTGGTCCGTTCCGACTAATGATTTTACTGCATATTTGACTGAAATCTACTTGTTTTCATCATTATTTGGGCTGAATGCCATATTTGGGCCTTGTGCCAACTATTTGAGCCCTTCAGGAATTTTTACTGGTATTTCCTCACAGTTTTGACTTTATACTCGAACGCAGTCATGTTATATTTTACTGTTTTCGTACTCAGCCATGTTTACCCTGTTTTAAACACTTACATGATCTTTTAAATGATATTTTTGGGCTGAGAAACATGTTTCACTACTGCCCGAGTGGCTTGTGAGGATTTTTGACTGAGTAAGGCCGAGGGCCTATGTTTTGAGGAAACATTTGATACTGATTATGAGGCCGAGGGCCTGAGATATGTACGCCACGAGGTGGCTTGATTGATATGAGGCCGAGGGCCTAGTGATGATGCCATGAGGTGGCTTGATATTGCGCTTGGGCCGTAAGGGGCCCCTCCAGGAGTCTTCACACCCCCAGTGAGCGCAGGTACCCTTTGTAATGTGAGCTTGAGCCTGAGGGGCTGGTATTTTCTACCAGTGCGAGTTGAGACTCCCGGCGGACATTCAGAGTTCATGAAGTAGCTGTTTGACGTCCGCAGACCCATGTTTCTCCGTCTTTATCATTTATATCTCATATCAAACTTTTGTACTAGTTGTAGACCTTTCAGACTTGTATTAGGTTTTATAGATGCTCATGACTAGTGACACCCCGGTTAGGGCTGTGTTGGGTTGTTCTTCCGTGTATTTATGATATTATCTGGTACTTTGGATTATCTATTCATGTTTAGATTGTTTCTAAATTCTAAATTGTTAATAATTGGGAAAATGGGAAGTGTCGGTTGGCCTTGTCTTCACGAGAGGCGCCATCACGACCGGGTCTAGGTTTAGGGACGTGACAAGTTGGTATCAGAGCCCAGGTTACATAGGTCTTACGAGTCATGAGCAGGTTTAGTAGAGTCTCGCGGATCGGTACGGAGACGTCTGTATTTATCCTCGAGAGGCTGCAGAACCTTTAGGAAAAACTTCATATTCTTGAAATTCTTGTCGTGTGAACTTGTTGATCCTAGTACTAAACTTCTTTTGTTTTACTCTCTCACAGAGAGTGACTGGTGCTACCTTAGATGAGGTTGTGGATATTGCCCGTGACATTGAGTCTGTTCGTCGCCAGGAGCGAGAGGAGAGTCAGGCCAAGAGGCCTCGAGGATCTGGTAGTTATAGTGGTGCTCCTTCGAGGGGTCAGTTTCAGTACGGCAGACGCCGTTCATTCAGGTCTGCTCAGCCAGCTTGCCAAGGTTATCGTGGGGCATCTTCGGGTCATAGTTATCACAGTTCTCAGCAAGGCCAGTAATCACTTAGTGCCCCTCCAGCTCAGAGTTCGTCCTGTGCTCCATCAGTCCAGGGCTCTTCTATGCCGAGTGCATCTGCTAGTCAGTCCGGTGCGAGGGGTTCCCTTCAGTCCCCTTCTCCAGCACCTGGGAGTTTTTATGAGTGTGGTGAGATGGGTCATATGTGGAGGTAGTTCCCTCGTCGTCTTGCGAGTTCATCTCAGTAGAGGGGTTAGTCATCGGCTTCAGCGCTAGTTACTTCACCACCACCCACCCAGCTAGTTAGGGGTGGAGGCCAGTCAACTAGGGGTCGCCCCAGAGGGGGAGGTCGATCAGGTGGCGGTCAGGCCCGTTTCTATGCACTCCCAGGTAGACCCGATGTTATTGCTTCAGACGCTATTATTACAGGTATTGTTTCAGTCTACCACAGAGATGCTTCTGTATTATTTGATCTCGGTTCCACCTTTTCTTTTGTGTCATCATACTTTGCTCATTATTTGGGTATGCCCCGTGAGTTTCTTGCTTTACCTGTTATCTACCCTGGTGGGCGATACTGTTGTTGTAGACCGTGTATGCCGGTCGTGTGTGGTGGCTATTGTGGGTCTGGAGACCCATATTGACCTTTTATTATTGTGTATTGTGGATTTCGATGTCATTTTGGGCATGGATTGGCTATCTCCGTGTCGTGCTATTCTGGACTGTCATGCTAAGACAGTTACATTGGCTATACCGGGTGTGCCACGGATTGAGTGGCGAGGTGTGACTAATTATGTTCCCAGTAGAGTGATCTCATTCTTAAAAGCCCAGCATATGGTTGGGAAGGGTTGTCTTTCGTATCTAGATTTTGTGAGGGATGTCGGAGCTGAGACTCCCAGTATTGATTCTGTCCCAGTTGTGAGGGATTTTCACGATGTGTTTCCTGCAGACACGTCGGGCATTCCACCGGATAGGGATATTGCTTTTGGTATTGACCTGGTGCTGGGCACTCAGCCCATTTCTATTCTGTTGTATCGTATGGCACCAGCGGAGTTGAAGGAATTAAAAGAACAACTTCAGGAACTCCTTGATAAAGGGTTCATTCAGCCTAGTGTGTCACCTTGGGGTGTGCCGGTTCTGTATGTGAAGAAAAATGATGGCACTATGAGGATATGTATTGATTATAGGCAATTGAACAAGGTAACAATTAAGAACAAGTATCTTTTGCCTCACATTGATGATTTATTTGACCAGCTTCAGGGAGCGAGAGTGTTCTCCAAGATTGATCTCCGTTCAGGTTATCACCAGTTGAAGATCAGGGACTCGAATATCCTTAAGATAGCTTTCAAGACCCGATACGATCATTATGAGTTCTTGGTGATGTGTTTTGGGTTGACCAATGCCCCAGCAACGTTCATGCATTTGATGAACAATGTGTTCCGGCCTTATCTTGACCCGTTTGTCATAGTCTTCATTGATGATATTCTGGTATATTTGCGTAGTCTGGAGGAGCACGCGGAGCATTTGAGAGTTGTATTGCAAAGATTGATGGAGGAGAAGCTTTATGCAAAATTCTCCAAGTGTGAGTTTTGGCTCAGTTCAGTGGCTTTCTTAGGGTACGTGGTGTCCACCGAGGGTATTCAGGTTGATCCGAAGAAGATAGAGGCAGTTTAGAGTTGGCCCAGACAAACCTCAGCCTCAGAGATTCGTAGCTTTCTTGGTTTGGCGGGTTATTATCGTCAGTTTGTTCAGGGATTCTCATCTATCGCATCGCCCTTGACCAAGTTGACTTAGAAGGGTGTTTCATTTATGTGGTCGGACGAGTGTGAGGAGAGCTTTTAGAAGCTCAAGACAGCTTTGACCAAGCTCCAGTGTTGGTCTTGCCATCAGCTTCAGGTTCACATACCATGTATTGTGATGCTTCGAGAGTTAGAATTGGTTGTGTGTTGATGCAGGAGGGTAGAGTTATTTCTTATGCTTCTCATCAGTTGAAGCCCTATGAGAAGAACTACCCCGTTCATGATTGGGAGTTGGTTGCCATAGTTCACGCATTGAAGATTTGGAGGCATTACTTGTATGGCGTATCTTGTGAGGTGTTCATTGATCATCGCAGTCTTCAGCATTTGTTCAAGCAAAAGGATCTAAATTTGAGACAACGGAGATGGTTGGAGTTGCTTAAGGAATATGATATCACTATATTGTGTCATCCGGGAAAGGCCAATGTGGTGGCCGATGCTTTGAGACAAAAGGCAGTGAGTATGGGGAGTTTGGCATATATTCCAGTTAGGAGAGACCCCTTGCGGTTGATGTCCAGGCCTTGGCCAATCGGCTTGTGAGATTAGATATTTCGGAACCCAGTCGGGTATTGGCTTGTGTGGTTTCTCGGTCTTCCTTATATGGTCGCATAGAGAGCGTCAGTATGATGATCCGCACTTGCTTGTCCTTAAGGACATAGTTCAGCATGACGATGCTAGAGATGTGACCATTGGAGATGATGGGGTGTTGAGGATGCAGGGCCGGATTTGTGTGCCTAATGTGGATGGGCTTCGGGAGTTGATTTTGGAGGAGGCCCATAGCTCGCGGTATTCCATTCATCCGGGTGCCGCGAATATGTATTAGGATTTGAGGGAGCACTACTGGTAGAGAAGAATGAAGAAAGATATTGTGGGATTTGTAGCTTGGTGCCTCAATTGTTAGCAGGTGAAATATGAGCATCAGAGACCGGGTGGCTTGCTTCAGCAGATAGATATTCCCGAGTGAAAGTGGGAGAGGATTACTATGGACTTTGTTGTTAGACTTCCACGGACTTTGAGGAAGTTCGATGCTATTTGGGTGATTGTGGATCGGCTAACCAAGTCCGCGCACTTCATTCCTGTGTGTACTACCTATTCTTTAGAGCGGTTGGTAGAGATCTATATCCGGAAGATTGTTTGTTTGCATGGTGTCCCAGTTTCCATCATTTCAGATAGGGGCACTCAGTTTACCTTGCAGTTTTGGAGGTCTGTGCAGCGAGAGTTGGGTAATCAGGTTGAGTTGAGCACAGCTTTTCATCCTAAGACGGATGGACAGTCCGAGCATATTATTCAGATATTGGAGGACATGTTGCATGCTTGTGTCATTGATTTCGGAGGGTCATGGGATCAGTTTCTACCACTTGCAGAGTTTGCTTATAACAACAGCTACCAGTCGAGTATTCAGATGGCTCCATATAAGGCTTTGTATGGGAGACAGTGTAGATCTCCAGTTGGTTGGTTCGAACCCGGTGAGGCTAGGCTATTGGGGACTGATTTGGTGCAGGATGCCTTGGAGAAGGTGAAGGTGATTCAGGAGAGGCTTCGTACAGTGCAGTCGAGGCAAAAGAGTTACGCGGACAGGAAGGTTCGATATGTGTCCTACATGGTTGGTGAGAAGGTTCTGTTGAAGGTTTCACCCATGAAGGGTGTTATGAGATTTGGAAAGAAAGGGAAATTGAGTCCGCGGTTCATTGGGCCTTTTGAGGTGCTTCGGAGGATTGGGGAGGTGGATTATGAGCTTGCTTTGCCACCCAGCTTGTTGAGTGTGCATCTGGTATTTCATGTTTCTATGCTCCAAAAGTATATTGGGGACCCATCTCATGTTTCAACATGGTTCAGTTGGAAGATGATTTGACCTATGATGTGGAGCCAATAGCTATTTTGGGTCGTTAGGTTCGAAAGTTGAGGTCAAAGGATATAGCTTCAGTGAAAGTGCAGTGGAGAGGTCGGCCCGTGGAGGAGGCTACCTGGGAGACCAAGCGGGAGATGTGAAGCAGATATCCTCACCTGTTTGAGGCTTCGGGTATGTTTCTTGATTCGTTCGCAGACGAACGTTTGTTTAAGTTGGGGAGGATGTGACGACCCGGCCAGTTGTCTCATGAGTTACTGCTTCGCTTCCCCTATTTCTGCTTTTTTATGCTTCGTTATCCATGTTTTGTGGTATCGGGTTGGTCGGATCAAATTCGGAAAGGATTTGGCAAGGTTTGAGATACTTAGTCTCTTTAGAGTGAGTTTAAGTTGGAAAAGTCAACCGGATGTTTACTTATGTGTTAGAGGGCTCGGATGTGCGTTCTGATGGTTTAGTTAGCTTCGGGAGGTGATTTATGACTTAGGAGCGTGATCAGAATGAATTTTGGAGGTTCAGAGTAGATTTAGGCTTGAATTGGCGAAGCTGATAATTTGGTGATTTTCGGTTGGTAGGCGAAATTTTAATATAGGGGTCGGAATTGAATTCCGAGAGTTGCACTAGTTCCGTTGTGTCATTTGATATGTGTGTGCAAAATTTCAGGTAATTCGGACGTGGTTTGGTTGGGTTTTTTATCAAAAGTGGAATTCGGAAATTTTTTAGGAAATTTGGCTTGAATCCGATGTGTTTTGGGTGATTTGATGTTATTTGAGGTGTTTTGATGATTGGAACAACTTTGAATAAGGTATTAGGATGTGTTCGTGCCTTTGGTTGAGGTCCCGGGGGCCTCAGGTGATTTTTGAGGGGTCGAACGGATCATTTTGGAGTTAAGGATTATTGTAGAAATTCTGTTCAACTGTTGCAGGGATTTTTCCCTTCGTGTTCGCGAAGAGTCAGTTGGGGAAGGAAAATATTAAGCCTTTGCATTCGCGAAGGGCTAAGGATTGGAGCATCGCGTTTGCGATATGGCAGTCGCGTTCGTGTAGAGTCTTTTGGTCAGCTGGGTTTGAGGTCAAGTTGTTCATCGTGTTCGGGGGAGATGGAGTGTGTTCGCGAAGTGTATGTCTGAGGAACCATCGCATTCGCGATGGTTATGTCGCATTCGCGAAAGAGGAAAGTTGGTCAAAGTAAAGTTGTCCTTCGCGAACGCGAGGGCTTGACCGCGTTCGCGAAGAAGGAATAAATGCCTGGGCAGAATGTTTTTAAGCTCGTCTTGTCCGCGATTTTGGGGCTTATTTCCTCCATAGTTGATCGCTTTTGGAGATTTTTGGAGGAGATTGAAGAGGGATTCAAGAGAAAACGTTTGGAGGTAAGTATTTTGGACTAAAAACTCGATTATTATGTGAATTCCACCTAGAAAAAAATTATGGAATCTAAGCCTAAAATTGAAGAGTTAGGGCTTGAAATTTGAGACCAAACATTTGGGATTTGAAGGGTCATTTGTGGATGGATTTTGATGTTTTTGATATGTATGAACTCGTGGGGAGATAAGGAATCTGTTGATGTGAAAATTATTGAATTCCGATACGTTGGCCCGGGGTCGGGTTTTGGTAATTTCGGGATTTGTGCTATTTATTGATTGTTTTCGCTTGGGCTTCATTCCCTTAGTATATTTTGATGTCCTCATTCTGATTTTGGATAGATTCGACGCGCGTGGAGGCTGATTCTGGGGGCAAAGGCATCGCGAGCTAGAGATTTAGCCAGTTCGAGGTGAATAATGATTGTAAATGATGTTCTGAGGGTTTGAAAGCCTGAATTCGCATATCGTAGTGCTATATTGAGGTGAGGCACATGCTTGATGATGAGCGTGGGGTCGTGCCCTATTGGGGATTGTGACTTGGTCCATCCTGACTGATGATTTTACCGCGTATTTGACTTAAATCTACTTGTTTTCATCATTATTTGGGTTGAATGCCATATTTGGGCCTTGTGCCAACTATTTGATCCCTTCGAGGATTTTTACTGGTATTCCTTACTGTTTTGACTTTATACTTGAACTCAGTCATGTTATATTTCACTGTTTTCGTACTCAGCCATGTTTACCCTGTTTTAAACACTTACATGATCTTTTAAATGATATTTTTGGGCTGAGAAACATGTTTCACTACTGCCCGAGTGGCTTGTAAGGATTTTTGACTGAGTAAGGTCGAGGGCCTTGTTGTGAGGAAACATTTGATACTGATTATGAGGTCGAGGGCCTGAGATATGTATGCCACGAGGTGGCTTGATTGATATGAGTCTGAGGGCCTAGTGATGATGCCACGAGATGGCTTGATATTGCGTTTGGGCCATAAGGGGCCCCTCTAGGATTCTGCACACCCCCAGTGAGCGCGAGTACCCATTGTGATCTGAGCTTGAGCCCGAGAGGCTGGTATTGTTCTATGTGAATGCCCAAGGGGCTGTTACTGTTCTGAAATGTTACCCGAGGGGCGGATTTGTTGATACTGTGCCCAAGGGGCGAACCTTTATGTGGTTATTTTTCTTAATTGACTGCCAATTACCCGGTTAATCATTGAAAAGGCTTTTCAATGAAACTACATTTGAGATAAAGAATTTTACCTATCTTTCACTGATTTACTGATTTTACTTGGTTTTACTGCTTCATTATAGAATGCTTTGTGCCTTACGTGATTTCTTGCTTTCAGTCTTTATTTACGTTTGTTACTCACTGAGTTGGAGTACTCACTTTACTTCCTGCACCCCTGTGTGCAGATTTAGGCGTTGTTGATCCTGCCAGTGCGAGTTGAGATATCCCGACGGACATTCAGAGTTCATGAGGTAGTTGTTTGACGTCCGCAGACCTGTGTTTCTCCCTCTTTATCATTTTTATCTCATATTAGACTTTTGTACTAATTGTAGACCTTTCAGACTTGTATTAGGTTTTATAGATGCTCATGACTAGTGACACCCCGGTTAGGGCTGTGTTGGGTTGTTCTTCCGCGTATTTATGATATTATCTGCTACTTTGGATTATCTATTCATGTTTATACTGTTTCTAAATGCTAAATTGTTAATAATTGGAAAAATGGGAAGTGTCGGCTGGCCTTGTCTTCACGAGAGGCGCCATCACAACCGAGTCCGGGTTTAGGATCGTGACATAAGCCTCAGTTTAAAATGGGCTCAAAAAATCCTAGCCCAACCCACCCAAGTAGCGGGCTGGGTTGGGCTGGCCTCACGGGCCAAGCCCATTTTGACGGCTCTAATTGCCAGCGGCAGCCTTTCCATAAATCAAGTAAAGCAACAAATTTAGGCCCCAAATTTGTGGGGGGGCTCATTTTTTGTTACACCTAATAGTCAATGTGTAAGTTTAAAAAAGAGTTTTGTAAAGTGAAAAGGTTTGATTTTTTTCTTTAACAAATATAGAGAAGAAGGATTTGCAACTGCTATGACTTCTACCAAGGAAATTGCACTTGAAATGAATATCAAACCCGAATTTCGTAAGAAACGTGTGATATATAGGAAGTAACAATTTGATACAATATTGATAATGAAATCTCAATATCTTTTTAAGAGTCCTTTAGAGTTGATTACTTTTATACATAATAAACAATGCTATTTTTTCACTTCAAAATAAATTTGAACAATTCGAAACATATGAAAATATTTTTGGTTTTTCATTTGGTAGAATAAACTAAGTGTTAGTAAACTGTATTTGTAAAATAATTCTGAAAAATATAAATTAACATAAATGGAAATGAAAAACAGAAACAAAATTTTAATCCGAGCCCACTGAATTCACAGTGTTTTCTTAAGGAATTTAATCCCCTCCTAGTACCCAAGGTTGTGGATTATTTTCTCCCAGGATAGAACGAATTACACATTGGTGTAGTGGTACTTCAAACCCCAGTGTTTCAACGAACACAAAGTTCGGTAGCAAATCACACTTACTGTTGCTTTGTTTGATGTTAAAAGTATGCAGAAGAAGGAGGAGAAACTTAGAAAATCGTATGGAAATTCTCAGCAAAATAGACTTGTATTTATAGCCAAATTTGGGCTGAAATCTGAAGAGGTGCAACTCTTCAGATGGCTGTTTATGCAAAACGGCCACAACATAAATGCCATAACATAAATGGCTATTTACTCAACAATAAAGAGGAAAAATTGAAGAGGGTAGTTTAATTTTCAGTTACACAACTGAAAAACAGATTGGATTTAATATTAATATTTATTTTAATATTAATATTTTGTTATTAAAACAAATATTTAATAACATTTCTATAAATATTTTACTTGGTCCAAAAAATTAATCAGTCAACCATTTGACCAAATCCAAATCCGAATCCGAAGCTGAATCTGAAGCCGAAGCCGAAGCCAAAGTCGAAGCCGAATGTAACGACCCGGTCGGTCATTTCACGAGTTATCGCTCCGTTTCCCCCATTTTTGCTTCTTATTGACTTGTTTAGCCGTATTATGTGTTATCGGGTTGGCTGGCTCGAGTTCGGAGAGGTTTTGGTAAGGTTTGAGATATTTAGTCTCTTTGAGTAAGCTTAAGTTGAAAAAGTTAACCGGATGTTGACTTATGTGAAAAAGGGCTTGGATGTGAATTCTGATGGTTCGGATAGCTTCGGGAAGTGATTTGGGACTTAGGTGCGTGATCAGAATGTGTTTTGGAGGTACGGAGTAGAGTTAGGCTTGAATTGGCGAAATTGGAATTTTGGCATTTTTCGATTGGTAGGTGATATTTTGATATAGGGGTCGGAATGGAATTCCGGGAGTTGCAGTAGGTCCGTTGTGTCATTTGGAATGTGAGTGCAAAATTTCAGGTCATTCGGACGTGGTTTGATAGACCTTTTGATCGAAAGCGGAAGTTGGAAGTTTCTGAAACTCTTAGGCTTGAATCCGATGCAAATTTGGTGTTTTGATGATATTTTGAGCATTCCAAAGATTGGAACAAGTTTGAATGATGTTATGGGATATATTGGCATGTTTGGTTGAGGTCCTGAGGGCCTCGGGTGAGTTTCGGGTGGTTAAACGGATCATTTCAAGTTGAAAAAGATTGCAGAAAATCTGTTGTGTGTGTTGCAGACTTTTGGCCTTCGCGTTCGCGAGTGGGCCCTCGCGTTCGCGAAGGTTTAGGATGAGAGGTAGGAGGTTTGGCCTTCGCGTTAGCGATGGAGGTCCCACGTTCGCGAAGAGTTGGGGTCAGTGAGCTTTGCGTTCGCGGGTGTGGGGTCGCGTTCGCGATGAAGGAAAAGTGGTCAACGCCAGATTATGCTTCGCGAACACGAGGCGTTGACCCCGTTCGCGAAGAAGAGGTTTTAAGTGCTGGGCAGAACGTTTTAAAAAACCAATTCCGCAATTTTTAGCCTAAGTTCCACCATTATTGGGTGATTTTAGAGCTTTTTGAAGAGGATTGAAGAGGGAATCAAGGGGGAACACTTGGAGGTAAGATTTATGGACTTAATACTCAATCCTAATGTGTTTTGTACCTAATTAATCATGGAATTTGTAGAATTTAAGCCTAAATATTGAAGAATTAGGGCTTGTAATTGGAGACCAAAAATTAGGGATTTGAGGGTCGTTTGTGGTTGGATTTTGAGACTTTTGATATGAATGAACTCGGGGAGTGATAAGGAGTTTATAGATGTAATTTTTATCGAATTCCGAGACGTGGGCCCGGAGGTCAGGTTTGGCAAATTTCGGGATTTGTATTGTAATTTGATTACCTTCGAGTGGGATTTGTTCCCCTAGCATATTTTGATGGTTGTGCACTGATTTAGGTTAGATTTGGAGCATCCGGAGGCCGATTCTAGAGGCCAAGGCATCACGGGCTAGAGTTTGGACCGGATAGTTGTGAGTAATGATTGTAAATGTTGTCCTGAAGGTCTGAAACCCCGAATTTCACATCGTTGTGCTATTTTATGGTGACGCACGTGCTAGATGACGAGCGTGGGGTCATACACCATTGAGGATTGTGACTTAGTCCATCCCGTATGACTATTTAACTATGTATTTGATTGAAAACGGTTTGCTATCATCATGTTTTGGGCTGAATGACATATTTAGGCCTCGTGCCAACTGTTTTGGACCTTTAGGGTATTTTTACTATTATTTCTTACTTTTTTGACTTCGTAATTGCACTAATTCATGCTATATTCTACTATTTTCACAATTCAATCCTCTTTACTTGTTTTTGATATTTTAAATGATATTTTGGACTGAGCATCATGTTTTACTCTTGCCGAGTGGCTTATGAGATTCTGACTGAGTAAGGCCGATGGCCTGTGTTGTGAGGATACTTTTGGATCGGGTTGCACGCCGCAACGGTATTGTGTTGATTCATGATTATGAGGCAGAGAGCCTGAGTTGTACGCCACAAGGTGGCTAGATATAAGGCCGAGAGATTGTTTGATTATGCCACGAGATGGCTTGATATTGCGCTTGGGCTGTAAGGGGCCCCTCCCGGAGTCTGTACACCCCCAGTGAGCGTGGGTACCCAGTTTATGATGTGATATAGCCCGAGGGCTTGATGTTGTTTCATGTTATTGCCCAAGGGGCTGATACAAGTGATTGTGAGATAGCCCGAGGGGCTGATTCTGTTAATCTTTTTGCCGAGAGGCTAATTTTATGTGTCTATCTTTTCTCATTGCTTTTCCTTCACTCGTTTAACTGCTAAAAGATGTTTTAAGGAGGTTTCTACTGAACTAAGGTGTTTTGTACAAGATTTCACTGTTTTGTTGCATTATATTGGTTTTATACTGCCTCTTTGTAGCATTTTGTTGTGTTTTACGTGTTTTCTTATTGCTCAGCTGCTTTTACTTTTATTACTCACTGAGTTGGTGTACTCACATTACTCCATGCACCCTATGTGCAGATTCAGGAGCCTCGGGTCCTGCTAGCGAGGGTTGATTGCTTCCAGCAGATTGTTCGGAGTTCACTAGGTAGTTGCTCGACGTTCGCAGCCCAGTGCTTCTCCTTCCTATCTCTATTTTCATTTGTATTGGATTTGTAGTAGAACTTTGTAGGTTTTTCCTACTCTTAAACTGATGTTTAGATGCTCATGACTGGTGATACCCCGATGTCGGATTGTGTTTATTCCGTACTTGTTCTATTTCACTCTATTTTTGGGATTTACTACTCATTAACGACTTAAATTGAATTATTGTAATTGTTTAAATGGATTGGGGATTTGTGTCGGCTGGCCTTGTTTCGCGATAGGCGCCATCACGATCGGGTCCGGGTCTAGGATCGTGACAAGTTGGTATCAGAGCCTAGGTTATATAGGTCTCACGAGTCATGAGCAGGTTTAGTAGAGTCTCACGTATCGGTACGGAAATGTCTGTATTTATCCTCGGGAGGCTGCAGAAACTTTAGGAAAAACTTCATATTCTTGAAATTCTTGTCGTGCGAATCTGTTGATCAAAGTACTAAACTTATGTTATTCTATTCTCTCACAGATGGTGAGGACACGAGCGACCGGTCAGGACAGACAACCACCAGTACCACCAGCTGTGGCCACTGGAGGCCAAGGATGCGGTCGAGGTCGCGGTAGGGGTAGAGGTGTAGCCCGCACAGCAGCTAAGGCAGCACCTGCAGATCCGCCAGCTGCCCATGTTCATGATTAGGTCCCAGTTGTGGACGCTCCAGCAGCATCAGCTTAGGCACCAGCTATGCCCATTGTGATTCCGGGTCTTCAGGAGGCCCTAGCTCAGATTCTATCAGTATGCACTAGCCTAGCTCAGGCGGTCTCAGTTACTATAGCCGCAACTACTTCTCAGGCCGGGGGAGGCACTTAGACTCCCGCCGCTCGCATCCCTGAGCAGGTCGTTCAGGGACTTCAGACACCGGGGGCACCTCCAGCCTAACCGGTTGCAGCTGTTCAGGACTATGTAGCTCCTACTATACCAGAGGGAGAGCAACACAGGTTGGAGAGGTTTGGTAGACTTCAGCCTCTGACTTTCTGTAGTGTAGAGAGTAAGGATGCCTCGGGTTTCTTGGACAAGTGTTAGCAGGTATTCTGGAGATCAGCGGGGTCACTTTCACCACTTTTCAATTTTCTGGAGCTGCCCTCACTTGGTGGGAGGCTTATGAGAGGCGTAGGCCTATTGGTGCAGCACCCCTTACCTGGCAGTAGTTCTCTGTTCTCTTTTTGGAGAAGTATGTGCCATAGTCTCGCAGAGAGGAGCTGCGTAGTCAATTCGAGTGGCTGCGTCAGGGAAAGATGACTGTGACGCAGTATGAGATGAGGTTCTTGGAGTTAGCTCGTTATGCTGTTTGGTTGGTTCCTACGGAGAGAGAGAGAGAGGATTAGGAGGTTCGTTGATGTAATGACCCGGCCGGTCGTTTCATGAGCTACCGCTCTGTTTCCCCCATTTCTGCTTCTTATTGCCTTGTTTAGCTGTACTTTGTATTATCGGGTTGGTTGGCTCGGGTTCAGAAAGGTTTTCGTAAGGATTGAGACACCTAGTCTCTTTTGAGTGAGCTTAAGTTGGAAAAGTCAACCGGATGTTGAATTATATGTTAAAGGGATCGGATGTGAGTTCCGATGGTTCGGATAGCTTCAAAAGGTGATTTGGAACTTAGGAGCGTTATCAGAATGTGTTTTAGAGGTCCGGGGTAGATTTAGGCTTGAATTGGCGAATTTGGAATTTTGGCGTTTTCTGGTTGATAGGTGAGATTTTGATATATGGGTCGGAATGGAATTATGTGAGTTGTAGTAGGTCTATGGTGTCATTTGGGATGTGTGTTCAAAATTTTAGGTCATTTGGACGTGGTTTGATAGTCTTTTTGATCGAAAGCGAAATTTAGAAGATTTTGAAATTCTTAGGCTTGAATCCGATGTGTTTTGGTTGATTCGATGTTGTTTGAGGTGTTTTGAAGATTTGTATAAGTTAGGATGGTGTTATGTGGCTTGTTTGTGCTTTTGATTGAGGTCTCGGGGGCCTCGGGGTGATTTCGGATGGTTGGCGGAAGATGGGAATTGGGTTGTGACAGTTGAAGTTTTTCCCATTGCTGTCATAACCGCACCTGCGGCTAGGGGACAGCAGCTGCGGTCTCGCATAAGCGAGTTTGGAGCCGCAGATGCGTCCAAGGAAGGCATAAGCTGGAACTGCAGAAGCGGTTGAGGTGGCGCACCTACGATAGCGTAGGTGCAGGATTTACTTCGCAGATGTGGTGCCTGTGATATAAGTGGTGACCGCAGGTGCGAAAAGCCTGGGCCAGAAGGTATAAAAGAATTCCTTCGCAATTTTTGAGTTGTTCTTCACCATTTCAAGTTGGTTTTGGAGCTTTTTGGAACAGTTTAAAGAGGGATTCAAGGGATATCGTCTGGAGGTAAGATTTTTGAACCTAATAATCGATCCTAAGGCATTATTTCATTGATTTGGCCTAAGATTAAGGGAAAATAAGGGTTAAAATTTGGAAAACTAGGGCTTGAAATTGGAGACCTTTACTTGAGGATTTGAGGGGCCATTTGTGGTCGGATTTTGGGACTTTTAATATGTATGAACTCATGGGGAGATAAGGAATCTATTGATATAAGTTTTATCAAATTCCGAGACGTGGACGTGGTCCCGGGGGTCAGGTTTTGGTTAATTTTGGGATTTATGTTGTAAATTGATTATTTTCGCGTGGGCTTCGTTCCCTTAGCATATTTTGACGTCGTGATTCTGATTTTAGATAGATTCAATGCGAGTTGAGGTAGATTCGAGGCCAAAGGTGTTGCGGGCTAGAGTTTGTACCGGATCAAGGTGAGTAATGATTGTAAACATTGTCCTGAGGTGACGCACATGCTAGATGACGAACGTGGGGTCTGCACCGTTGGGGATTGTGACTTAGTCTATCTCGAATGACTATTTTACTGCGTATTTGATTGAAAACTATTTGTTATCATCATGTTTTGGGCTGAATGCCATATTTGGGCCTCGTGCCAACTATTTTGATCCTTAAGGGATTTTTACTGCTATTTCCTTACTGTTTTGATTTTAATATATGTACTCAGTCATGCTATATTAAACCGTTTTCAAAACTCAGCCATGTTTACTCTGTTTTAACATATTAAATGATATTTTGGGCTGAGCATCATGTTTTACTGTTGCCCGAGTGGCTTATGAGATTCTGATTGAGTAAGGCCGATGGCCTTTGTTGTGAGGATACTTTTGGGTCGGGCTACACGCAGCAGTAGTGTTACATTGATTTATGATTATGAGGCTGATGGCCTGAGATTGTACGCCACAAGGTGGCTTGATATGAGGCTGAGAGCCTATTGACTATGCCACGAAATGGCTTGATATTGCACTTGGGCTGTAAGGGGCCCCTCCCGGAGTCTGTACACCCCCAATAAGCGCGGGTACCCATTGTGATATGAGATATAGCCCGAGGGGCTGGTGTTGTTTCATGTTGTTGCCCGAGGGGTTGATTCTGTTGGTATTATGCCTAAGGGGCGGTTTTTACGTGTTTATCTTTTCTAGCTGCTTTTCATTTACGTGTTTAACTATTAAAAAGGTGTTTTAAAGAAGCTTATTCTAAACTAAGGTGTTTTTAGAAGATTTCACTATTTCATTGCATTTTATTGGTTACACTGCTTCTTTATAGCATGTTGTTGTGCTTTATGTGATTTCTTACCGCTCAGTCTTCATTTATTATTATTACTCATTGATTTGGAGTACTCACATTACTCCCTACACCCTATGTGCAGATACAGGAGCCTCGGGTCCCGCTAGCGAGTGCTGATTGCTTCCAGCTCAGGCGGTTCGGAGTTCACTAGGTAGATGCTCGGCGCTTGCAGCCCAGTGCTTCTCCCCCTATCTTATTTTCCATTGTTTTACTTCTATAATAGACTATGTATACTCTTCCTACTTTTAATCGGTTATTAGATGCTCATGACTGGTGACACCCCGATGTTGGGTTGTGTCTATTCCACAAATTGAACTGTCTCACTGTTTATTTGGGATTTAATCATGTTAAAGACTTAAATTGCGTTATTTTAATTTATTAAAATGAATTGGGTGTGTGTCGGTTGACCTTGTCTTCACGAGAGGCATCATCACGACTAAGTCTGGGTTTAGGGTTGTGACAATTTGGTATCAGAGCCTAGGTTACATAGGTTTCACGAGTCATGAGTAGGTTTAGTACAGTCTCACGAATCGGTAGGGAGACGTCTGTATTTATCTTTGAGAGGCTGTAGAACCTTTAGGAAAAACTTCATATTCTTGAAATTCTTGTCGTGCGAATCAGTTGATCCGAGCACTAAACTTCTATTATTCTATTCTCTCACAGATGGTGAAGACACGCGCTATCGGTTAGGATGGACGACCACCAATACCACCAGCTATGGCCACGAGAGGCCGATGACGCGGTCGTGGTCGCGGTAGGGGCAAGGGTGTAGCCCGCACAGTAGCTAGGGCAGCACCTGTAGATCCACTAGCCGCCCTAGTTCAGGATCATGTCCCAGTTGTGGATGCTCCAGTAATACCAGCTCAGGCACCAGTTGTGCCCATTGTGATTCCGGGTCTTCAGGAGGCCTTGCTCAGATTCTATAAGTATGCACTGGCCTAGCTCAGGCAGTCTCAGTTACTACAGCCGCAACTACTTCTCAGGCCGAGGGAGGCACTCAGATTCCTACCGCTCGCACACCTGAGTAGGTCGTACAGGGACTTCAGACACCGGGGGCACATCCAGCCCAGCCGGTTATAGCTGCTTAGGACTATGTAGCTCCTGCCATGCCAGAGGACGAGCAGTGCAGGTTGGAGAGGTTTGGTAGACTTCACCCTACGACTTTCAGTGGTGTAGAGGGCGAGGATGCCCAGGGTTTCTTGGAAAAGTGTAAGAGGATTCTTCGCACAACAGGTATTCTAGAGACCATCGGGGTTGCTTTCATTATTTTTTAGTTTTTTGGAGTTGCCTTCACTTGGTGGGAGGCTTATGAGAGGCGTAGGCCTATTGGTGCAGCACTTCTCCATTCTCTTTTTGGAGAAGTATGTGCCATAGTCTCGTAGAGAGGTTGCGTCAGGGAGAGATGACTGTGATGCAGTATGAGATAAGGTTCTCAGAGTTAGCTTGTCATGCTATTTGGTTGGTTCCGACAGATAGAGAGAGGATTAGGAGGTTTGTTGATGGCCTTACATATCAGCTTCGTATTCTTATGACTAGGGAGAGGGTTTTTGGTGCTACTTTTGAGGAGGTTGTAGACATTGCTCGTGAGATTGAGTCAGTTCGTCACCAGGAACGGGATGAGAGGGAGGCCAAGAGGCCTCGAGGATCTGGTAGTTATGGTGGTGCTCCTTTGAGAGGTTAGTTTTAGCACGGCAGAGGCCATCCATTCAGGCATGTTCAGCCAGCTCGCCCAGGTTATCGTGGGGCGTCATTGGGTCATGGTTCTCACAGTTCTCATCAGGGCCAGTCATCACTCAGTGCCCTTCCAGCCTAGAGTTCGTCTCATGCTCTATCAGTTCAAGGCTCATCTATGCTAGGTGCATCTGCTAGTCATTTTGGTGCTAGGGGTTCCCTTCAGTCCCCGTCTCCAGCACCCGGGAGTTGCTATGAGTGTGGAGAGATGGGTCATATGTGGAGGCAGTGTCCTCATCACCTTGCAGGTTCGTCTCAGCAGAGGGGTCAGCCATCGGCTTCAGCACCAGTTACTTCACCACCACCTACCCAGCCAGCTAAGGGTGGAAGTCAGTCAGATAGGGGTCGCCCTTGAGGGGGAGGTCGATCAGGTGGCGGTCAGGCCCATTTCTATGCACTTCCAGCTAGACCCTAAGTTATTGCTTCCGATGCTATTATTACAGGTATTGTTTCAGTCTTCCACAGAGATGCCTCTGTATTATTTCATTCCAATTCCACTTATTCTTATGTGTCATCATACTTTGCTCGTTATTTGGATATGCCTTGTGAGTCTCTTTTTTCAACTGTTCTTGTATCTACTCCAGTGGGTGATACTGTTGTTGTAGACCGTGTGTACCAGTCATGTGGGGTGACTATTGGGGTCTGGAGACCCGAGTGGATCTTTTGTTATTATGTATGGTAGATTTCGATGTTATATTACGCATGGATTGGCTATCTCCGTGTTGTGCTATTTTGGACTGTCATTCTAGGTCAGTGACATTGGCTATACCGGGTGTGCCACGGATTGAGTGGCGAGGTTCGATTGATTATGTTCCCAGTAGGGTAATTTCATTCTTGAAGGCCCAGCGTATGATTGGGAAGGGATGTTTTTCGTATCTAGCCTATGTGAGGGATGTTAGTGCAGAGACTCCCAGTATTGATTCTGTTCCAGTTATGAGGAATTTTCCTTATGTGTTTCCTACAGACCTGCCGAGCATGCCGCCGGACAGGGATATTGATTTTGGTATTTATTTGGTGTGGGGCACTAAGCCCATTTCTATTCCACCGTATCGTATGGCACCAGCGGAGTTGAAGGAGTTAAAAGAGCAGTTTTAGGTACTCTTTGATAAAGGGTTTATTCGTCCTAGTGTGTTGTCTTGGGGTGTGCCTGTTCTATTTGTGAAGAAGAAGGATGGTACGATGAGGATGTGCATTGATTACAGGCATTTGAACAAAGTAACAATCAAGAACAAATATCCTTTGTCTCGTATCGATGATTTGTTTGACCAGCTTCAGGGAGAGAGAGTGTTCTCCAAGATTGATCTCCGCTTAGGTTATTGCTAGTTGAAGATCAGGGACTCGGATATTCTTAAGACGGCTTTTAGGACCCGATATGGCCATTACGATTTCTTGGTGATGTCTTTTGGGCTGACCAATGTCCCCGCAACGTTCATGCATTTGATAAACAGCGTGTTTCGGCCGTATCTTGACTCGTTTGTCATAGTTTTCATTGATGATATTCTGGTGTATTCGCGTAGTCAGGGGGAGTACGCGGAGCATTTGAGAGTTGTGTTGCAGAGATTGAGGGAGGAGAAGCTTTATGCAAAGTTCTCCAACTGTGAGGTTTGGCTCGGTTCAGTGGCTTTTTTGGGGCACGTGGTGTCCAGCGAGGGTATTCAGGTTGATCCAAAGAAGATAAAGGCGGTTTAGAGTTGGCCCAGACTATCCTCAGCCACAGAGATTCGCAGCTTTCTTGGTTTGGTGGGTTATTACCGCTAGTTTGTTCAGGGATTCTCATATATCGCATCGCCCTTGACCAAGTTGACTCAAAATGGTGCTCTATTCATATGGTCGGACGAGTGTGAGGAGAGCTTTCAGAAGCTCAAGACCGCCTTGACCACATCTTTAGTGTTAGTTTTTCCATCAGCTTCAGATTCATATACCATGTATTGTGATGCTTCGAGAGTTGGTATTGAGTGTGTATTGATGCAGGAGGGTAGAGTTATTGCTTATGCTTCTCATCATTGAATCCCCATGAGAAGAATTGCCTTGTTCATGATTTAGAGTTGGCTGCCATTGTTCACGCGTTGAAGATTCGGAGGCACTATTTGTATGGTGTGTCTTGTGAGGTGTTTACTGATCATCGTAGCCTCCAACATTTGTTCAAGTAGAAGGATCTCAATTTGAGGTTGTGGAGATGGTTGGAGTTGCTAAAGGATTGTGATATCACTATTTTGTACCATCCGAGGAAGGCCAATGTGGTGGTCGATGCTTTGAGACAGAAGGCGGCGAGTATGGGGAGTTTTCATATATTCCAGTTGGGGAGAGACCTCTTGCAGTTGATGTTTAGGCCTTGGCCAATCGGTTCGTGAGGTTAGATATTTCGGAGCCCAGTCGGGTATTGGCTTGTGTGATTTCTCGGTCTTCCTTATTTGATCACAACAGAGAGCGCCAGTATGATGATCCTCATTTACTCGTCCTTAAGGACAGAGTTCAACACGATGATGCCAGAGATGTGACCATTGGTGATGATGGGGTTTTGAGGATGCAGGGCCGGATATGTGTGCTCAATGTAGATGGGCTTCAAGAGTTGATTATGGAGGAGGCCCACGGCTCTCGGTATTCCATTCATTGAGGTGCCGCGAAGATGTATCACGATTTGAGACAGCATTATTGGTGGAGAAGAATGAAGAAGGACATTGTGGGATTTGTAGCTCGGTGTCTCAATTGTCAGCAGGTGAAATATGAGCATCAGAGATCGGGTGGCTTACTTCAGCAGATGGATATTCCGGAGTGGAAGTGGGAGCGGATCACCACGAACTTTGTATTTGGGCTCCCACGGACTTTGAAGAAGTTCGATGCTATTTGGATGATTGTGGATCGGCTGACCAAGTCCGCGCACTTCATTCCTGTGTGTACTACCTATTCTTCAGAGCGGTTGGTAGAGTTCTATATCCGGGAGATTGCTCGTTTGCATGGTGTCCCAGTTTCTATCATTTCAGATAGGGGCACTCAGTTTACTTCGCAGTTTTGGAGGTCTGTGCAGCGAGAGTTGGGTACTCAGGTTGAGTTGAGCATAACGTTTCACCCTCAGAAGGACGGGCAATCCGAGCGCACTATTCAGATGGCTCTATATGAGGCTTTGTATTGGAGGCGGTGTAGATCTCTAATTGGTTGGTTTGAGCCGGGTGAAGCTATGCTATTGGGTACAGACTTGGTTCATGATGCTTTAGACAAGGTAAAGGTGATTCGGGAGAGGCTTCGTACAATGCAGTCAAGGCAAAAGAGTTATTCTAACAGGAAGGTTCGGGATGTGTCCTACATAGTTGGTGAGAAGTTCTTGTTGAAGGTTTCGCCCATGAAGGGTGATATGAGGTTTGGGAAGAAGGGTAAATTGAGTCCTCTGTTCATTGGGCCTTTTGAGGTGCTTCGAAGGATTGGGGAGGTGGCTTATAAGCTTGCTTTGCCACCCAGCTTGTCGGGGGTGCATCTGGTATTTCATGTTTCTATGCTCGAGAAGTATATTGAGGACCCGTCCCATGTTTTGGACTTCAGCACGGTTCAGTTAGATGATGATTTGACTTATGATATGGAGCCAGTAGCCATTTTGGAGCGTCATGTTCGAAAGTTGAGGTCAAAAGATATAGCTTCGGTGAAAGTGCGGTGGAGAGGTTGGCCCATGGAGGAGGCTACCTAGGAGACCGAGCGGGAGATGCGGAGCAGATATCCTCACCTATTTGAGGCTTCAGGTATGTTTCTTGACTCGTTCGAGGACGAACATTTGTTTAAAAGGGGGAGGATGTAACGACCTGGTCGGTCGTTTCATGAGTTACTGCTCAGTTTCCCCCATTTCTACTTCTTATTGTCTTGTTCAATCGTATTATGTGTTATCGGGTTGGTTGGCTCGGGTTCAGAGAGGTTTTGGTAAAGTTTGAGACACTTAGTCTCTTTTGAGTAAGCTTAAGTTGGAAAAGTGAACCGGATGTTGACTTATGTTAAAAATGGCTCGGATGTTAGTTCTGATGGTTTGGATAGCTTTGGGAAGTGATTTGAGACTTAGGAACGTGATCAGAATGTGTTTTGGAGGTACGGTGTAAAGTTAGGCTTGAATTGGCGAAATTAGAATTTTGGCATTTTCCGGTTGGTAGGTGAGATTTTGATATAGGAGTTGCAATGGAATTCCGGGAGTTGCAACAGGTCCGTTATGTCATTTGGGATGTGTGTGCAAAATTTCAAGTCATTCGGACGTGGTTTGATAGACCTTTTGATCGAAAACGGAAGTTGGAAGTTTTTGAAACTCTTAGGCTTAAATCCGATGCAAATTTGGTGTTTTGATGTTGTTTTGAGCGTTCCGAAGGTTGGAACAAGTTTGAATGATGTTATGGGATATGTTGGCATGTTTGATTGAGGTCCCGAGGGCCTCGGGTGAGTTTCAGGTGGTTAAACGGATCATTTCAAGTTGAAAAAGATTGTAGAAAATCTATTGTGTGTGTTGCAGACTTTTGGCCTTTGCGTTCGCGAGTGGGTCCTCGCATTCGCGAAGGGTTAGGATGAGAGGCAGGAGGTTTTCCCTTCACATTCGCGATAGAGGTCCCACATTCACGAAGGGTTAGGGTCAGTGAGCTTCGCGTTCGCGGGTGTGGGGTCGCGTTCGTGATGAAGGAAAAGTGGTCAACGCTAGGTTATGCTTCGCGAATGCAAGGCGTTGACCGCGTTCGCGAAGAAAAGGTTTTAAGTGCTGGGCAGAATGTCTTAAAAGACCAATTCCGCAATTTTTAGCCTAAGTTCCACCATTGTTAGGCGATTTTAGAGCTTTTTGAAGAGGATTGAGGAGGGAATCAAGGGGGAACACTTGGAGGTAATATTTATGGACTTAATACTCAATCCTAATGTGTTTTCTACCTAATTAATCATGGAATTTGTAGAATTTAAGCCTTAATATTGAAGAATTGGGTCTTGTAATTGGAGACCAAAAATTAGGGATTTGAGGGGTCATTTGTGATTGGATTTTGGTACTTTTGATATGAATGAACTCGAGGAGTGATAAGGAGTTTATTGATGTAATTTTTATCGGATTTTGAGACGTGGGACCGGGGGTCGGGTTTGGCAAATTTCGGCATTTGTATTGTAATTTGATTACTTTCGAGTGGGCTTTGTTCCCTTAGCATATTTTGATGGTTGTGCACTAATTTTGGTTAGATTTGGAGCATCCGGAGGCCAATTCAAGAGGTAAAGGCATCGTGGGCTAGAGTTTGGACCGGATAGATGTGAGTAATGATTGTAAATGTTGTCCTGAAGGTCTGAAACCCTGGATTTCACATCGTTGTGCTATTTTGAGGTGACGCACACGCTAGATGACGAGCGTGGGGTCATACACCGTTGAGTATTGTGACTTAGTCCATCCCGTATGACTGTTTAACTATGTATTTGATTGAAAACTGTTTGCTATCATCATGTTTTGGGCCTCGTGCCAACTGACCCTTAGGGGATTTTTACTACTATTTCTCACTATTTTGACTTCGTAATTGCATTTAGTTATGCTATATTCTACCGTTTTCATAATCCAGCCATCTTTACTTGTTTTTTGATATTTTAAATGATATTTTAGGCTGAGCATCAAGTTTTATTGTTGTCGAGTGGCTTATGAGATTCTGACTGATTAAGGCCGAGGGCCTGTGTTGTGAGGATACTTTTGGATCGGGCTGCGCGCCGCAGCGGTATTGTGTCGATTCATGATTATGAGGCCGATGGCCTGAGTTATACGCCACATGGTGGCTTGGTATAAGGCCGAGAGCCTGTTTGATTATGCCACGAGATAGCTTGATATTGCGTTTGGGTCATAAGGGGCCCATCCCGGAGTCTGTACACCCCCAGTGAGCTCGGGTACCCAATTTGTGATGTGATATAGCCCGAGGGGCTGATGTTGTTTCATGTTATTGCCCGAGGGGATGATACGAGTGATTGTGAGATAGCCCGAGGGGGCTGATTCTATTGGTCTTTTGCCCGAGAGGCTAATTTTATGTGTCTATCTTTTCTCATTGCTTTTCTTTCACTCGTTTAACTGCTAAAAGATGTTTTAAGGAGGTTTCTACTGAACTAAGGTGTTTTGTACAAGTTTTCACTGTTTTATTGCATTGTATTGGTTTTATACTGCCTCTTTGTAGCATTTTGCTGTGTTTTACGTTTTTTCTTATCGCTCAGCTGCTTTTACTTTTATTACTCACTGAGTTGGCGTACTCACATTACTCCTTGCACCCTGTTTATAGATTTAGGAGCCTCAATCCTGCTAGCGAGGGTTGATTGCTTCCAGCAAATTGTTCGGAGTTCACTAGGTAGCTGCTCGGCGTTCGCAGCCTAATGCTTCTCCTTCGTATCTCTATTTTCATTTGTATTGGATTTGTAGTAGACTTTGTAGTTTCTTCCTACTCTTAAGTGGATGTTTAGATGCTCATGACTGGTGATACCCCGATGTCGGGCTGTGTTTATTCTACACTTGTTCTATTTCACTCTATTTTTGGGATTTATTACTCATTAATGACTTAAATTGAATTATTGTAACTGTTTAAATGGATATGGGGATTTGTATCAGATGTCCTTGTTTCGCGATAGGCGCCATCATGACCGGGTTCGGGTCTAGGGTTGTGACACCGAAGCTGAAGCCGAGCCAAGCGAGCGACGATGATGGTTGCGCGAGGCTTGCCTTCTTCTCAACTCTTTAAGATCTAGAAAAAGAGCAATTGCTTATATACCCATAAAAAACCTCTTCTTCTTCTTCCAATATGGGACAATGTCCCTTTGCCAAGGGAGAAAACTTAAAATTTCACTTAAAATTTTAATTTCCCTCCATTTTCCATTCACCCTATTTTAAGCATATCATATACTTAAAATCCCAACACTAAGATCACTAGATGTTGAAAATTTGAAAAAATATTGTCTTAATCTTAAATGTTCCTTAAAGCATAATAATCAATTCGATATTGATGATTTAGATTTTCTTTTCTGAAATTAAAAGTATTGAGGAAAATGGTACAATTAGAAGATAACAGTTTAATTGATATACTTAATCAAATAAAAAGATTTAATTCTTTTTCAATTGACTAAATTGCTTGTGGGATAATGTTAATAACTCATGTTATCGTTACTTCAGTGGAAAGAAGTTTTCAAAATTAAAATTGATAAAATCTTACCTAAGAACAACAATGTCACAAGATAGGTTAAATGGATTAGCTATATTGTCAATTGAGAAATACTTATTAGGAGTTATTGATTATAAGAAAATTATTTATAACTTTGTATCTAAGACACTACTAGAATTTCGGAAAAAATAGTCAAAAAAATCCGACCAAAGTAGGTCGGTAATGGCCAATAACCGTCCAAAATGCGATCATTAACGCGTGGTCAGTATTTTGAAGGTTGGAAGGGCATACCGATCAAAGTTGGTCGAAAATTACCGACCTACTTTGGTCGGTCAATTAAATTAAAAAAAAATTGTTGAAAACCCGATCAAAGTTGGTCGGTTTTTTCCTACTAAAGTCAGTCGGTATTTTAATTATGTAATTAAAAAATGCACCATCTGGGAATCGAATCGAGGTGTATACTGTGGCAGAATACTACTCTACCACTAGACCATTGGTACATTTTGTTTAAGACTGTCTTTTATTTCATTTATACTCTTTAATTGTATTTTCGCACGAAAATAACCGACCATTGTTGGTCGGTTTTATTAAAAAATAAAATTACCAATCGAATTCAGTCGGTTTTTTAAAATGACCGACCGAACCGATCGATTTCTGTCAATTTTTTAATATTAAATTTAATTTATTTTAAATAAAAAAGATCAAAGTTGGTCGGTTTCTTGAAAAATAAATTTTGTGGGAATCAAAAATAGTTTTTCGCATTTTTGCGCCAAAGAAAACCGACCAAAGTTGATCGATTTCGTAAAAAAAAATTAAAAATAAAATATTTCGAAAGCCGACCGACTTTGGTTCAGTTTTTGGCCGATTTTTTGACCGATCAAAATTGGTCGGTCGACCGCGGTCGATTTTTGCCGAATTTCTAGTAGTGAAATAGCTAAAAAATAGATTTCAAATAAATAAAAAATAAAATAAAAAGTTAATGTCCCTCATAGAGTTAGGGTTTAGGACACAAAATTTGTGAGGTCGCCCCCGTATACTGCCAGCAAATTTATGTTTGATCATGAAAATGAGAGATTGTTTTCTCATATTTATGATCAAGCTAATACAAAAAAGTTGTGAAATTATTCGTGATTACACATGTATTCTCTAATTTGAGAAACAAATATTGCTTAATTAAACATTACCCCCATGAAATGAACTTATACTCTAACTTAAAAAGAAAAAAAGCAGTTTAAAATATAAATCCAAAATTCCATATTACAATATCTGAATATCATTACCTTGGTAAAAAATAATCAAATTACTCGAAAAGTAAACGAAATAGAAAACAACAAATAAAGTAAAGATTCATTCGAAAAAGAAGAAAAATAGATAGTAATAAATGCAGTATTGACTTGTGCAAAATAAGGAAAAAATAACTTGTCTTGACTTGCAGCTTAAGAGCTTTACCTGACCTTTCAACCAATCACGGGCCACCTAGCGGGGCAGCAACCAACCTGTCCTCCCACTTACTTGACCTTGACACATTCCTACGCTCCCTACATTTTCATTTATTCTCTAAATTTTCTCTTTTACTCAAATCTCATTTTATATACTCCACTTTCGTCGTTTCAATGTGAGTGATATATTATAATTTGATATAAAATTTTAGAAGAATAAATACTTTTAATTTTATGTATTTTATAATAATTGATAATTATAAGACCTTTGAAATTTGTAATCTTAAACATATAATAGTATTTATGTGCTTATAAAGGCTTCCCATTAAGAATAAGATGTGAATTTTCTTCAAATATAAAAATATATAATTCATTTAAAAGTACATTGATGAAAAAATAGTGTCACTAAAATAAATAAAATGTTATAAAATAAAGACTTTAAAGTAAAGAAATTAAAGACAAGAGAGAGATTTATTATTCAACTTCAAATTCATGTATATAATGAAATGAAATCTCCTCTATTTATAGAAGAAAGGAAGCTGCTGTGTAAGGTTCTACTGCAAGCTGCTGTGTAAGCTACTTGTAGATAATCTTCTGTCAAGGGTAATATTTATCCATAACGAAGTACCGAAATGATAAGCTTAACCTTATTTCCAATAAAGTAGTAAATAGATAACCATATTTACGGCGGAGTCTCATATGGATAAGCTTCTTCAGGAAGCTTATTTACATCGTAATACTAAATGAACATTCATAATATAATATATATTTATAACATAAAACGTATAGTTATATATTTTTCGTATCATTTTTTTTTTAAAAGAGTTTCATAGTACCTTTTAATATTTGAATGTCCTTCTACTTTAGTGCTTTTATTTTGCCCTTTATAAAATTGGTGGAATTAACATGTCATATATAGAGTCATAGACTCTTCGACATTAAAAAAACAAAGTGATTGCATCTCTTCTATTATTCACTTATTAAAATAAGAATAAAATAAACACTTTATTTTTTCCATTGGCCTTTCTCTTTACCTGTAATCGCTCACGAATGTAAACAAAATAAAATCTCTTTCCCCCTTTCTCTTTATCTATCTCTTTCTCCAACTTTTTCATTTCAAACCTCTCTCTCCATTTAATGGAGCAATCTGAGAGCTCAATGACCCACGTTCGTCAGCAGCATCAAGAGCACGAAGAAGAACCAAACGGGTCATCAAACACGACCCATCACTTAACGGTTCCACCCGGTTTGACACCAGAAGAATTCGATGAGCTAAAATCAAGTGTCACTGAGTTCCACACCTACCGAGTCAACTCAGCCACACAATGCTCTTCACTACTCGCACAACGCATCCACGCGCCGCCGCACATCGTCTGGTCCGTCGTCCGCCGTTTCGACAAACCCCAGATATACAAACACTTCATCAAAAGCTGTTCCGTCGGAGAAAACTTTTCCATCGTCGTGGGTGCCACGCGCGACGTCAACGTCATCTCCGGTTTACCGGCGGATACAAGTACTGAGAGGCTTGATATTTTGGATGATGAAAAGTACGTTACGGGTTTCAGTATAATTGGTGGGGAACATAGATTGAGGAATTACAGGTCAGTTACTACTGTACATGGATTCGATCAACAACTCGATGGGAAAATCTTGACCGTTGTTTTGGAATCTTACGTTGTTGATGTGCCTGAAGGGAATACTGAAGAAGACACTCGTCTTTTTGCTGATACTGTCGTCAAGTTGAATCTTCAGAAGTTGGGCTCCGTCGCTGAAGCTATTGCTCGTGGAGGCAACGGTGTCGTTTCAGAAAACTGAAAAGACGATACAGCAAGGTTTATTTTTTATTCATCTTAATTTTCTTTTTTCTTTTTTTTTCCGGGGTTTGGGTATTGGCTTTATTTCTGAATTTTTTTTCTTTGAAATTATCGAAAAGATGTATTGTTTCTTAAAGGGTTCATGGAAACAAGGTTATTTTAGTCGATGTGATGTACAGAATCAAGAAATGTCAAGATGAAGATGTTGTATTCTGTAACTTTTTTATTTTGTGGAAAGAACAAAAAATCCGTTTACTTTTTTTCAATTAAAGTGTCGTTGTTGAAGTGGAAATGGAAAGTTTTACTTTGTTACTAAGTTTCCGTTTTAATCTACTTCAGCTTATTAATAGCATTTTGCTAATCTACAGAATGTTATACACCGTATACTAATATGGAGATGAAGGTTGATTGTTGAAGATGTTGCATTGCTCTTTGTAGTGGAGATTCAACGTTTGCTTCCTAGTTTCCATATTAATTTAAATTTACTTAATCACTTGCCTTTGTACTTTGAAAGAAGAGTCTATGAATACAATGCCATTGCAAGATTCTGCTCAGCATTGGATCTCTCTCAGTATTTTTGGGGTGAAATTCATAAATAGCCGGTGATAATTAAAAAAATAGCCACAGTTTAAAAAAAATTCGAAATTAATCACTTTTTATTTAAAGATAAATTTGAACAAATACACTGTTCAAAATCTCCAGTATATTATGCTATAACTTTCCGTGTACTGGAGTTCCAGTATAATATGCTGGAAGTTCATACACAAATGCTCCAATCTCCAGTATATTATGTTGGAACTTTCCGTGTGCTAGAGTTTTAGCATAATATGCTAGAAGTTCATATACATGCGCACTTGTACTAATCTCCAGTATATTACGTCGAACTTTTTGTATTGTAGCAAAATATTGACTATTTTCAATTACTTTACAATACTAGCTATTTTTCAATTACCGGTTCGAAAGTTGGTTAACACGTCCTATTTTCATGTATTTTTGTGTATCGTTTTCAAAAGCCCAGAGACAAATATCTGAATTTGGCTCGCTATAATTAGTAGGTGTTTGGCCATGAATTCCAAAATAAATTTTCAAATTTGGAATTTCACTAAAATTTGAATTGAAGATTAAATTGTGTTTGGTTATAATTTTTGCAACATATTTGAATATCTTTTTTTTGCAAAACCATGAAATATGATTTATACCCCATAACTTGTAAAAAATATCAAAACCGTCCCAATTTAATTATGCTACTTGAAATAAACAATCAAACATGCTATTGTTTAGCAACATGGTAGTCGTCACAAGAAAATGGTTCATTATCCTGTAACGACCCTCCTGGTCGTTTTGCCATTTAGACCTCTGTTCCCTTAAATAAAACTTTACGCGCTTGCTTTAACTAATTACGACTTAGGGGGATGGTGGGTTCGGGATTTGGAAGAGTTTGGAGTGAAATATGCCCATTTGATTCCTTAGGATTTTCTTAAAAGGCTAAGTATGACTTTGGTGAACATTTTGAGCAAACGGACCCGGATTCGTGATTTGACGGTCCCGGAGGATTCGTAGGAAAATATGGGACCTGGGCGTATACCCGAAATCAAATTCCGAGGTCTCTAACCCGAGTAATGAATTTTTATCAGAAATTGTTAATCTGAAGTTTTAAAGATTTAATGAAACTAATTAATGATTGATTCCATGGGTATCGGGCTCATATGTTGGTTCCGAGCCCGGTACAGGTCCGATATATCATTTAAGACTTGCCCGCAAAATTTGGTGTCAATCCGAGCAGTTTTAGGGTGTTTCGGCTCGTTAGAGGAAATTTAAGAACTTGAAGTTTATAAGTTTGATTCATTTGGTTTTAGAGGGTGACTCTTAGATTTAACGTTATTTCGGGCGTTCTGAAGGTTTGAGTAGGCCCGTCTCGTGATTTCAGACTTGTCGGTATGTTCGGGCAGGGCCCGGGAGCCCCGAGCGTCAAACGGATGAGGCTCGAGTGAAGTTGAGAATTTGGAAAAGTGCTGAAGCATCTGCTTCTGTCATAACCGCACCTGCTGTTGGTCGACCGTAGGTGCGATACCGCAGAAGCGGTCGTAGCCTCGCAGATGCGGCCCAGAGCTGGCCAGGCCAAACCGCAGAAGCGGCTCCTTAGCCGCAGATGCGGCTTCAAAATCGCAGAAGCGGTCCCAGCTCTTTTAGCCAATTCCGCAGATGCGGTTTCCTCTCGCAGATGTGATCCCCTAACCGCAGATTTGGAAACTGCTGAAGCAGTGAGCTTCATTTAAGTCGAGCTCCAGCCATTTTTGACCATTTGGCACTCGGGTATTGAGCGATTTTGTAGCTCTTTAGAAGGGATTTCCACATAGCATCGTGAGGTAAGTTCATCCCCCTTATTTCTAAGTTTAACACTCGAGTTTTGGGTAGATTAACACCTAAAAATTTGGAGAAATCAAGGGGTTAGAGCTAGACCTAGGGTTTTAATAAAACTTAGATTCTACCACGAAATTGGTTATGAAATGGATTAGAAATCATATATTATTGATCCTTAGGTTATAAAATAACTTTCTTCGGAAAATTTTAGAATCCGGGCACGTGGGCTGGGGGTCGGATTTTAGAAACTTGTATTAATGGTTGGGAAATTGGCTAAATAGCTAGAATTCAATCTTGTGAGCTTATATTGATTAGTTCTTACCTCATTTAACTAGTTTTGGATCTTTCGGCTCCGAATTGAGGGTTTGGGCTCGTTATTGGAAGTGCACTTTGGAGCGAGGTGAGTCTCCTTTCTAACCTTGTAAGAGGAAATTGTCCCCATAGGTGTAATAATTGAGTAATTTGTTGCTAAATATGGGGGCTACGTACGCACTAGGTGACGAGAGTCCGTGCGTAGCTACTATTATGTTAATTGTCCGGGTAGTCTAGGACCCGTATGATGTTATATTTGTGAACGTCTCTATATTTGCTTGCTAATGTGATCACTTAGGGCATGCTAGAGACTTGGAAAGGAATATAAGCGAATGTATACACTTGTTGGACACTTGTATGAATTTACTTGAAAGTAAATGCGCATTCATGTGTTTTCTTGATATTAATTGATATTTGTGGATCGGGTCGATTGCCTCGGTAGCAATAGATGCATCTATGGTTCGCGCTATTCGGCCCTCTGGCAGTGCACAATTTATTTTCTGTTGGATCGGACTGTCGACCTCGGCATAGTGTGCGCATGATATCTATGTGAAATCTTATCCATGACTTGACCTGCTAAATATTTGAAATGTAAATGGCTAATTGTAAAATTGTTAAGAACATGACATATTACCTCTTGCTACAAACTGCTGATTATTTGTGACTCCCATGCTTAGTGTAACACTTCATTATATTATTTTACCTTAGTAAGTATCAAGTCAACCTCTCGTCTCTACTTCTTCGAGATTAGACGGGATAATTACGGGGTACATATTGTTTATGTACTCATACTACACTTCTGTACTTAATTGTACAGGATCTGAGGCAGGTACATCTGGCTATCAGTCTGGTGCGCCCCCCTGATTCATAGTTCGAGTCTTCCAGGGTGAGTTTCCCCTTCCTGTGTCGTTCAGCAGCTTGATGAAGTCTATCTTTATTTATTTTTGCCGTCTATTCTATTTCGGACAGTGAGATGGATTTATTCTTTTGTATATTCTACTAGTTGCCCATAACTTGTGACACCAAGTCTTGGCAAACATATTAGTAGACGTTTCTTTTGGGTTGTATAATTATTATCGAATGTTGCATATTATCACCTGTTTTAATTTCAAATTCAGAAATGTAGTAACCGTTTTGGGTAAGTAAAATAAGAATTTACTAATACTTCCACATTGGCTTGCCTGACAACGATGTTGGGCGCCATCACGATCTGTTATGGAAATGGATCATGACAACATGGTATCAGAGCACTAGGTTCACGTAGGTTTCACAAGTCATGGGAAAACCTAATAAAGTATTGCGGATCAGTACGGAGATGTCTGTATTTATCTTCGAGAGGTTATAAGATGTTAGGAAAAACTACTCTTTATTCATTTCCTATCGTGCAGTGGTTGTTGTGCTAAATTTCCCTCTTCTATTCTCTCACAGATGGTGAGGACACGCACGTCTGATGTTCCAGACCCGGGCAACGCTGCTTCCCCCATTGCTAGAGGCCGAGGCAGAGGCCGGGGGAGGGCACCGGCCCGAGGTAGGGGGCGAGGGCATCCCAGAGTTATCCCAGTGATACCACCAGCAGATCCCGCGGGAGATCCTATCATCGAGGAGCATGGTGAGGTGCCCGCAGTTGAGCCTACCCTGGCGGACTTTATGACAGCACCGGGATTCCAGGAGGTCATGGGCCGTATACTGCGGTTCATGGATTCTATGACTCAGGCTAGTTTATTTCCAGCAGATCCAGCTACATCACAGGTAGGAGGGGGAGCACAGACCCCTACTGCTCAGGCTCCTGGACATGCAGCTGCAGTGTATCAGACTCCGGGTGCACTACCCGCATATGGGGCTCCGCCAGTTATTGCAGTGGCACCCCAGCCCAGACCAGCTGCGGATGGCGATCCGCAGAAGTTATTGGATAGATGGACTAGGCTTCACCCTCCGGTCTTCGGGGGCGAGCGTCATGAGGATGCCCATGACTTCATAGATAGGTGCAGGGACAAACTACACAATATGACGATATTGGAGTCGCATGGAGTTGACTTCACTACCTTTCAGCTTGAGGGTAGGGCCCGTAGATGGTGGCAATACTATGTTCTAGGGAGGCCAACAAGTTCTTCTCCCACTCACTTGGGGTCAGTTTGCACAGTTATTCTTAGATAGGTACATTCCACCATCTGAGAGGGAAGAGCTACGGTATTAGTTTGAGCATCTTGAGCAGGGTCAGATGTCTGTGACCGATTATGAGGCGAGGTTTTCTGAGTTGTCTCGTCATGCACTCATGATACTTCTCACAGATGCAGAGAGAGTGCGGAGATTTGTTCTGGGGTTGCACCCCGGTATTCGATCTGGCATGGCCCGAGAGGTGTAGATGGGTACAGAGTATCAGCTAGTGGTAGAGATTGCTTGCAGGATTGACGGATATCGCCAGAGGGGTAGAGAGCAGATGCAGCAAGATAAGAGGGCTAAATACTCCGGAGAGTTCAGAGGTGCCCCGACTAGGGGTAGAGGTCAGTTTGGGAGGGGTCAGCCCAGCAGGCCCCCATATGCAGCACCACCGCCTGCTCGGGATGCTCCACCGCGTCCTTATTTCAGCGCCATGCCAGAGAGCTCGTACCGCTCGCCAGCTATTCAGGGTTCCTCCGGGGGTATTCAGGTCCTTAGGGCTCTTCTGATTCTTATTTCAGTGCTATGCTGGAGAGTTCATACCATCCACCGGTTATTTAGACTTCTTCCAGTGGGTCTACATGCCATTAGGGTCAGCCATCAGGGAAGCAGGCCGCCGCACCGTGGGGTTGTTTCGATTGCGGAGACCTTGGCCATATGAGGAGGTACTGCCCCAGGCTTCGGGGCAAGGCAGTACAGTAAGGTCAGCATCCTATGATTTCAGCACCGGCTGCCCCGCCACCTAGAGGTGGAGGACAGACGGGTAGGGGTCATCATAGAGGTGGAGGCTAGGTAGGGAGAGGTCAGCTAGCTACTGCTCAGTCCGGTAGAGGCTAGCCAACCGGTGCTCCAGCCAGATTCTATGCCCTTCCATCCAGGCCAGATGCATTAGCCTCAGATGCCGTCATCATAGTTATTATTTCTGTCGACGGTAGAGATGTTTTGGTATTATTTGATCCAGGGTCTACTTATTCATATGTATCATCTCTGTTTGCTCGTTTCCTGATTATTTCTCCTGAGCCTTTGGGCACTCCTGTTCATGTGTCTACTCTTGTGGGTGAGTCTGTGTTTGTGTATCGGATCTACGGGTCCTGTGTGGTTGCACTCTATGGTTTTGAAACTAGAGAAGATCTCTTGTTGCTCGGTATGATCGATTTTGAGATCATCCTGGGCATGGATTGGTTATCTCCGTATCACGCCGTCCTAGATCGCCATGCCAAGACTGTTTCTTTAGCGATGCCAGGGTTGCCGAGGTTGGAGTGGAAGGGTTCCACAATTGATACATCTAGTCGGGTTATCTCTTTCCTGAAGGCTCAGCAAATGGTCGAGAAGGGGTGTTTGGCTTATTTGGCTTATGTTCGATACACCATCGCAGAGTCTCCGACGATTGATTCAGTTCCAGTAGTTTGAGAGTTCGCCAATGTGTTTTCTTCTGATCTTCCTGGCATGCCACCGGATCGTGATATTGATTTTTGCATTGATTTGGCTCCAGGCACCCAGCCTGTATCATCCCACCGTACCGTATGGCTCCGAAGGAGTAGCTTGAGGAGTTGTTAGCAAAGGGGTTTGTTAGACCCAGTGTATCGCTTTGGGGTGCACCAGTGTTATTTGTGAAGAAGAAGGATGGAACTATGCAGATGTGCATTGATTACCGCCAGTTGAACAAAGTCATCATCAAGAACAAGTATCCATTTCCTCGTATCAATGATTTGTTTGACCAGTTGTAGGGTACTAGGGTGTTCTCCAAGATTGACTTGAGGTCAGGGTATCATCAACTGAAGATTCGGGACTCAGATGTTCCGAAGACTGCATTTCGGACTAGATATGGCCATTATGAGTTCCTGGTGATGTCCTTTGGCTTGACTAACGCCCCAGCAACATTCATGGACTTGATGAACATGGTATTTAGGCCTTACATTGATTCATTTGTCGTCGTCTTCATTGATGACATATTGATATACTCCCGTAGCCTGGGGGAGCACGAGTAGCATTTGAGGGTAGTGCTTCAAACCTTGCGAGAGTAGAAGCTATATGCTAAGTTTTCCAAGTTGAGTTCTGGCTAGAGTCAATGGTATTCTTAGGGCATATTATGTCAAGAGAGGGTATTAAGGTGAATTCCAAGAAGATTGAGGCAGTTTAGAATTGGCCACGTCCTACTTTGGTGATCGAGATTAGGAGTTTCCTGGGGTTAGCTGGTTACTACAGACGATTTGTGCAGGACTTTTCATCTATTGCATCACCTCTGACTAGATTGACCCAGAAGGGTGCTCCTTTCCATTGGTCCAATGATTGTGAGGCGAGCTTTCAGAGGCTCAAGATAGCCTTGACTACAACAACAGTCCTTGTATTTCCTTCTGGTTCAGGGATGTATACGGTATATTGCGATGATTCGCGCGTTGGATTGAGATGTGTATTGATGCAAGAGGGGCGAGTTATTGCCTGTGTTTCATGCCAGCTGAAGGTTCATGAAAAGAATTATCATGTGCACGATCTAGAGTTGGTCGCGATCGTTCATGCTCTTAAGATATGGAGACATTATCTGTACGGGGTGTCATGTGAGGTTTATACGGATCATCGTAGCTTATAGCATTTGTTCAAACAGAGGGATCTTAATTTGAGGCAGCGCAGGTGGCTTGAGTTAATAAGGATTATGACATCACCATTCTTTATCATCCGGGCAAGGCAAATGTGGTCGCGGATGCCTTAAGTAGAAAGGCAGAGAGTATGGGTAGCTTGGCATTCATTCCAGCAGAGAAGAGACCACTAGATTTGGACATTCAATCCTTGGCTAGCAGACTTGTGAGGTTGGACATTTCGGAGCCCAGTCGAGTCCTCGCGTGTGTTGTTGCTCAGTCTTCATTATTGGGGCAGATCAAGGTGCGGCAGTTTGATGATCTACATTTTGCGGTTTCAGAGAGACGGTGCGTTAGGGAGGTGCCAAAGAGGTTTCTATGGGTGAAGATGGTGTTTTGCGACTCCATATCGTCTATGTGTTCCTAATGTTGATGGTCTAAGGGAGAGGATTCTAGAAGAGGCACAGTTCGTTGTATTCCATTTATCCGAGAGCTACAAAGATGTATCGTGACTTGAGACAACATTATTAGTGGCGGAGGATGAAGTAGGACATAATGGAGTATGTGGCTAGGTGTTTGAATTGCCAGCAGGTCAAGTATGAACACCAGAGGCTGGGTAGCCTACTTTAGCAGATGCATATACCAGAGTGGAAGTGGGAGCGCATTACCATGGATTTCGTAGTTGGGTTGCCGTAGACTTTGCAGAAATTTGATTCAGTGTGGGTCACTGTCGACAGATTAACCATGTCGGCACACTTCATACTAGTGGTGACTACTTATATTTCGGAGAGTCTAGCTCAGATTTACATTCGGGAGATAGTCTGGTTGCACGGTGTGCCTGTTTCCATCATATCAGATAGAGGCCCTCAGTTCACTTTGCATTTCTAGAGAGCTGTTCAGGGTGAGTTGGGGACCCGCATGGAGCTTAGCACGACATTTCATCCACAGACCGACGGGCAGTCGGAGCGGACATTTCAGATTTTGGAGGACATGCTCAGAGCATGTGTGATTGACTTTGGAGGGCAGTGGGATCAGTTCTTGCCCTTGGCGGAGTTTGCGTACAACAACAACTATCAGTCCAGCATAGAGATGGCTCCATATGAGGCTTTATATGGTCGACGTTATCGTTCTCCTATCGGGTGGTTTGAGCCTGGTGAGGCTAAGTTATGCGGTACAGATTTGGTACAGGATGCCTTGGTCAAGGTAAAGTTGATAAAGGCTTCGCACAGCTCAGTCCAGACAGAAGAGCTACGCGGATCAGAAGGCGCATGATGTATCATTCATGGTTGGCAAGAAGGTCCTCTTGAAAGTCTCGCTAATGAAGGGCGTTATGAGATTCGGGAAGAAAGGCAAGCTAAGCCCAAGGTTTATTGGCCCATTTGAGGTGTTGAGGCGAGTTGGGGAGGTTGCTTATGAGCTTGCTTTACCCCCCAGCTTATCGGGAGTTCATTCGGTTTTTCATGTATCGATGCTTCAGAAGTATCATACCGACCTGTCCCATATGTTAGACTTCAGTACTATTCAGCTGGATGAGAGTTTGGGTTATAAGGAGGAGCCAGTTACCATTATTGATAGACAAGATCGCCAGTTGAGGTCCAAGATGATTTCTGTAGTGAGGATCCAGTGGAGGGGCCAACCAGTCAAGGAGGCGACTTGAGAGTCAGAGGAGGACATGCGGAGCAGATATCCACATTTATTCAGCAGCTCAGGTACTTTTCTATGTCCGTTCGAGGACGAACGTTTGTTTAAGAGGGGGAGAATATAAGGATACGACTGGTCATTTTGCCTTTTAGAACCCCGTTCCCTTAAATAAAACTTCATGCACTTGCTTTAACTAATTTACGACTTACGGGGATAGTGGGTTTAGGATTTGGAAGAGTTTGGAGTGAAATATGTCCATTTGATTCCTTAGGATTGTCTTAAAAGGCTAAGTTTGACTTTGGTAAACATTTTGAGCAAACGGACCCAGATTCGTGATTTGACTGTCCCGGAGGGTCCGTAGGAAAATATGGGACCTAGGCGTATGCCCAGAATTGAATTCCGAGGTCCCTAGCCGAGTAATGAATTTTTATCAAAAATTGTCAATATGAAGATTTAAAGATTTAAAGAAACTAATTAATGATTGATTCCATGGGTATCGGGCTTGTATGTTGGTTCCGGAGTCTGGTACAGGTCCGATATATCATTTAAGATTTGCCCGCAAAATATGGTGTCAATCCGAGTAGTTTTAGGGCATTACGGCTCATTAGAGGAAAATTAAGAACTTGAAATTCATAAGTCTGATTCATTTAGTTTTAGGGGGTGACTCTTAGATTTAGCGTTATTTCGGGCATTCCGAAGGTTCAAGTAGGTCCATCTCGTGATTTCAGACTTGTTGGTATGTTCGGGCAGGGTCCGTGAGCCCCGAGCGTCAAATGGACGAGGCTCGAGTGAAGTTTAGAATTTGGAGAAGTGCTGAAGCATCTGCTTCTGTCATAACCGCACCTGCGGTTGGTTGACCGCAGGTGCGAGACCGCAGAAGCGGTCGTAGCCTCACAGATGCGGCCAAGAGCTGGCTAGGCCAAACTGCAGAAGCGATTCCTTAGCCGCAAAAGAGGCTTCACAGATGTGGCTTCAAGACCGCAGAAGCGGTCCCAGCCCTTTTAGCCAATTCCGTAGATGTAGTCTCCTCTCGCAGATGCGGTCCCCTGACCGCAGATGCAGAAACTGCTGATGCAGTGAGCTTCATTTACGTCGAGTTCCAGCCATTTTTGACAATTTGACACTCGGGTATTGAGCGATTTTGGAGCTCTTTTGAAGGGATTTCCACATCGCATCGTGAGGTAAGTTCATCCCCTTATTTCTAAGTTTAACACTCGAGTTTTGGGTAGATTAACACCTAAAGATTTGGAGAAATCAAGGGGTTAGAGCTAGACCTAGGGTTTAATAAAACTTAGATTCTACCATGAAATTGGTTATGAAATGGATTAGAAATCATATATTATTGATCCTTAGGTTATAGAACAACTTTCTTCGGAAAATTTTGGAATTCGGGCACGTGGGCCCGGGATCGGATTTTAGAAAACTTATATTAATGGTTGGGAAATGGCTTAAATAGCTAGAATTGGATCTTGTGAGCTTATATTGACTAGTTCCTACCTCATTTAACTAGTTTTGGATCGTTCGGCTCCGAATTGAGGGTTTGAGCTCGTTCTTGGTATTGGAAATGCACTTTGGAGCGAGGTGAGTCTCCTTTCTAACCTTGTAAGAGGAAATTGTTCCCATAGGTGTAATAATTGAGTAATTTTCTGCTAAATATGGGGGCTACGTACGCACTAGGTGACGAGAGTCCGTGCGTAGCTACTATTATGTTAATTGTCCGGGTAGTCTCGGACCCGTATGATGTTATATTTGTGAACGTCTCTATATTTTCTTGCTAGTGTGATCACTTAGGGCATGCTAGAGACTTGGAAAGGAATATAAGCGAATGTATACACTTGTTGGACACTTGTATGAATTTACTTGGAATTAAATGTGCATTCATGTGTTTTCTTGATATTAATTGATATTTGTGGATCGGGCCGATCGCCTCGGTAGAAATAGATGCATCTATGGTTCGCGTCATTCGACCCTCTAGCAGTGCACAATTTATTTTCTATTGGATCGGGCCATCGACCTCGGCATAGTGTGCGCATGATATCTATGTGAATCTTATCCATGACTTGACCTGCTAAATATTTGAAATGTAAATGGCTAATTGTAAAATTGTTAAGAACATGACATATTACCTCTTGCTACAAACTGTTGATTATTTGTGACTCCCATGCTTAGTGTAACACTTCATTATATTATTTTAGCTTAGTAAGTATCAAGTCGACCTCTCGTCTCTACTTCTTCAAGATTAGACGGGATACTTACGGGGTACATATTGTTTATGTACTCATACTACACTTTTGTACTTAATTGTACAGGATCTGAGGCAGGTACATCTGGCTATCAGTTTGGTGCGCGCCCCTGATTCATAGTCCGAGACTTCCAGGGTGAGCTGCCCCTTCCTGTGCCGTTCAGCAGCTTGTTGAAGTCTCTCTTTATTTATTTTTGCTGTCTATTCCATTTCGGACAGTGGGATGGATTTATTTTTTTTGTATATTCTACTAGTTGCCCATAACTTGTGATATCAGGTCTTGGCACACACATTAGTAGACGTTTCTTTTGGGTTGTATAATTATTATCGAATGTTGCATATTATCACCTGTTTTAATTTCAAATTAAGAAATGTCGTAACCGTTTTGGGTAAGTAAAATAAGAATTTACTAATACTTCCACGTTGGCTTGCCTGACAACGGTGTTGAGCGTCATCACGATCTGTTATGGAAATGGGTCGTGACATATCCGCTGCAGTAGCTTCATCTGATAGTCGTGGGGAAACACGTGGGTAGTTGTAGGTTAATAATTGATGGAGTTATTTTATAAATTTTAAAAATATAGGGTAAATCTGTAAAATTAAAAACTAGCGAAGATGCATTTTCAAGTGAAATTGAAAAATTGGTAAGATATGGATAATCAAACATTGTTTTCAAATTTGTTTTTGGAAAAAAGCAAAAAATTTGTATGTCCAAATGGGCTCTTAGTAAATTGCTATCCGCCGTCTCGGCGTAAGCAACTTCTAAACGCCGTCAGTAAAAAATAAATTTAAATTATCAACTCATGCAAAATTAACTACTGATAACTGTTCATATATAAATTAAATTGTCATCTGAAAATAACATACATAACCTGATATAATAATAGGTTTAATTTAACTTATAATATAAAAAAGTTACACATCAGTACTTTGTGTATGTAAATTAAATTCTTTTCGATGAATGTATTTCTCTCAATTTTCTTTCACGAGCCTTTTCAATATAAAATAATGAGACTGAAGAACGGAGGAGAATTAATACTTAAGCAGTAAATTGAAAAATGGGACAATCTACATTTGATTGAGTAGGAAGGCTTTAGCTAACTGTCAATTCCTACTCCAATTATTCCGGCACACACACATATATATATATATATATATATATATATATATATATATATATATATATATATATATATATATATATATATATATATATATATATATATATATATATATATATATATATATATATATATATATATATATATATATATATATATATATATATATATATATATATATATCCATCAATTATTTTCCTTGGCGTGTGTTTGAAGTAAAGCTTTAGCAATTTCATCGGGCAATGACTTGCCTTCTAGAATAAATCTTTAATTTTCTGTTTAAATACTTGAAGCTGTGAGAATAATAACTCAATTAAATTCACGCTAGCTTCCAGTATTTTGGAGTTTTAGCTGAAAATGAGATTGAAAAACTTGAAAGTGGGAAGGAGGAGAGGGGGGGGGGGGGGTCCAAACTCCAAAAGGGGAAATATTATACTCCCTTGTTCCATAGAGAATGGCGATATTGTTTTAGTTCATTTGAAAAAGAATAATCTATGAATTATTTAACATCATAAGTTTCAAAACTTTTATAATCTAATAAATATTATAATATTTTAAATTATAATTTTTTTTATACATTTCAAAAACTATCACATGACTTGAAAGTTGAAACGAATAGAATAATAAAGAAAAGACCAAAAGAAATGCCAAAAGTAGAGGGAGGGAGTGGGTGGAAGTGTGGGAGTAGCAGTTTGGACAACTTTTTTTTTGGAGGCTTATGTTAGTTAGGAATAAAGAATGGGGGAATCCCCATGCCGTTCCCTTGTTCCTTTGTCCTTTGCCTATTGGCATACTCGAAAAGACAGAGAGTAAAAGATGTGCCCGGAACCAAAATGTTGTCTTTTTGGACAAAAATAATACTCCCTCCGTTCCAATTTACGTGAATCTATTTGACTGGGCACAGAGTTTAAGAAAAAAATGAAGATTTTTGGAATTTGTGGTCCTAAACAAGTGCAAATGGGGCCCAGAGTATTTGTGTGGTTATAAAAGCTTCTCATTAAGGGTAGAGTTGTAACTTTAAACTAAATTATTACCAAATTTAGAAATGGTTCATTCTTTTTGGAACGGACCAAAAAGGAAATAGGTTCACATAAACTCGAACAGAGGGAGTATTAATAAGTGTAAAAAAAAAAGTTATCATTCTATATATAACGCAGTATAAAACCACGCTATACTTTAACGGTGTTTTAGCCGTTAAAGTATAGCGCGGTTTAAAACCGCGATATATATGTATAGCACATGAATTAACTGCATTATATATATAAAGCATTAAATCACCATGTTATACACAAAACCACTAGGTGGCCCAATGGTTGAATGGCATCTACAGAGATAGAAAAGAAACAAAAATGAAAAAGAAATAGGAAAATACAAGAATGTTGGTGTAGGGATTCGAACCTTGTACCTCAAGGACAAAACAATCTTTATAGATGCCTTTCAACCATTGAGCCGCCCAATGGTTTTGTGTATAACATTGTGATTTAATGCGTTATATATATAACGCAGTTAATTCATGCGCTATACTTTAACGGCTAAAACATCGTTAAAGTATAGCGTGGTTTTATTCTGTGCTATATATAGAATGGTACCTTTTTTTATATTTATTAATGTTACTTTTGTCCAAAAAGATAACATTTTGGTTCCGAACTCAGTAATAGATAGAGGATACGAGGGGTTTATTTTTCCCTTTATGCATTTATTATCTTAGATTTATTGGTCGGTTAATCCGAATTTGACTTGACAACATCAATTGGTCGAGTTAAAACTTTACCAAGAAAATTCTTTTCGTTTATTGGTTGGTTTAAAATTTTAAAATGGCCCCTTACCTATCATATTCCATAACTGGTAGCAACCCCCTCCCCCCCTTTTTTCTTCTTCCTCTTTTTTGGGAAAGAATTACAAGAAAATGCACTTCACTTCATATATAACAAAAAATGACACGTATTTTTAAGTTTACCCGACCTAGCCCATATTGTACATATTTTGAAAGGACTAGTAAAATCAAAATCTGTTTTCTTACAACCATTACTTTTAAAAACTATGAAGTTAAATCTATGTTCTCACAAACATTGCTTTCACTCTCTTTTCTTCTCACATCTTCTACATATGCTTTAAGGGGTCGTCCGCTATTACTGCTTCTCGCCTGTGTCACCTGGTTGCAATGTAAGAAAATTGAAAATTCGACATTCCACCATTGAAGGCCATTCAAAGCTTGACTTTCAAAAATAAAATTTTTTGAGTTTGTTAGTTGTTTGGATTCGGTGTTGTTCCAATTGATTGAAAATATCAAAAGGAGTTCAAAATTTAAATTGAAGTAGATTTGAGCAAGATTTGAGTTAAATTTCAGAAAAAACGCAAGGAAGAAGACGAAGTCAGTTTTTGGTATAATTATATATAATCTTGTATAATAGTGTATATGAGTGTATAAACACATCTTATACACTATTATACACCTTTGTACAAGCGCCTATAGACGAACTTCTTCCACGATTTTCAGTTACAATTCTTGTTCAAAATCAGTCCAAATCTCCATTAAATGACTTCAAATTTTATATACAACCTCCTTATACTATTTCTAACAATTCTAGATAATATCCACTCCAAATTTCTCACAAAATCAAATTCGGAATCTAAACCCACATATTTAAGCTTGTTAAAAATCTAATTTTTACCATCCAAATGGATTTGGTTTGTTGAACTAATATTTGAGTTACAGTTACTAATTCGAAAATTAACTTAAAACCTTGAGCAATCTTTTTTAAAAATTAAATAGTAATTTTGAAAACCTATTGGAGTTGGATGTTGAATCTTAGCTTATTAGTTTTGAGCTAGTTAATTGTAAATTGAAATATAAGCTATAAAATTAAAAAGTATGGATCTCAGTAGATTTGGATTCAATTCAACTTATGTTGGCTCGGCTGGACGCCCACGCCAATATTTAAGAAAGCAAGTTAAAAAGGAGGGAACATCATCAATGCATGTAAGGATACTTTATAAAGGACCATCTTCCTTAGCAACCACTGAGAAATGACATATTAGGCTTAGGGTGAGGGAGAAATTCAAAAATAGCCAGATTTACAATTGGTCGTTCAAAAATAGTTCAGTTTCAAAAGTAATCGAAATTTAGTTACTTTTTATGTAAAGATAAATCTGAGCGAAAATACTGTTCAAAACCCGAAAAATACGCCAGTATATTATGCTGGAGTTCCAGCATAAGTATACTTGAACTCCAACATAATATGATGGAGTTCCAACATAAGTACACTAGAACTCCAGCATAATATATTGGAGTTCCAGCAAGTATACCGATCCAGCATAATATACTGGAGTTTGGAGCACCAGTGCTCCAGTCTTCCAGTATATAATACTGGAGCCAGCAAAGTATACCGGTCCAGCATAATATTCTGGAGTTCATACATAGGTGCATCAAACTCCAGTATATTATGCTGGATCAGTCTCTGTTGTAGCAAAATAGTGGCTATTTTTCATTGACTTGGTAAACGCTGGCTATTTTTGAATGACCAGTCCGAAAACTAGCTATACCGTGCTATTTTTACTTAGGGTGATGCTAAATGGCCCAACTGGTGTGACCCAACTTTGGCCACACCAGTGAAAAGACATCAAGACCCCCTAACTAATTAGCCTACATTTTCCCCTCCAAAACAGAAAATTAAATTCCAAGCCTTGAAATATGCGAAAATTAAATATTGGGAGCTGAAGAGTCTTGTGTATTATATTTGCATTTCCATTGTATTTATGTGTATTTTATATTTATACAAATTATATGATTTAGTGTGTATACAAATTATTGTATTTTATTCCTTTCTTAAAAACAAATACGGTATACGATTTATTATACTTCTTTCATATCAAACCAAGTCAAGTGGACACTTTACCCTATCTAAAAAATGGATTTAAACCAAGAAAATTTGGTGGTGCAAGAAAATATGAATCCATATCTACTTATTATTTATAGTATTTCATAATTAAATTGCTAACTATATCCCAAAATATAACGATTGGTGTCAATTGACTAGTGGAACCATAGTAAACGTAATTATATGGTCGCTATCAATATACGCATGGCCTTAATGAATGAAATTATATGTTGGCTACACACACACACACACACACACACACACACACACACACACACACACACACATATATATATATATATATATATATAAACGTTCAATGTAACTATATATAAAGCGCAACAATGTAATTAACTAGTATCAATATCTGCTTATTATTTATATTTCATAATTAAATTGCTAATTATATTCCAAAATATAACGATTAGTGTCAATTGATTAGTGGAACCATAGTACGGAACCATAGTAAACGTAATTTATGGTCGTATCAATATCTACTTATTATATATATATAGACGTTCAATGTAACTATATATAAAGCGCAACAATGTAATTAACTAGTATCAATATCTACTTATTATTTATATTTCATAATTAAATTGCTAATTATATCCAAAATATAACGATTGGTGTCAATTTACTAGTGGAACCATAGTAAACATAATTTTATGGTCGCTATCAATATCTACTTATTATATATATAGACGTTCAATGTAACTATATATAAAGCGCAACAATGTAATTAACTAGTGTCAATATCTACTTATTATTTATATTTCATAATTAAATTTCTAATTATATCCCAAAATATAACGATTGGTGTCAATTGACTAGTGGAACCATAGTAAACGTAATTTATGGTTGCTATCAATATTTACAATGAACGTCTCTCTCTCTCTCTCTCTCTCTCTCTCATATATATATATATATATATATATATAGACGTTCATTGTAACTATATATAAAGTGCAACAATGTAATTAACTAGTATCAATATCTACTTATTATTTTTATTTCATAATTAAATTGCTAATTATATCCCAAAATATAACGATTGGTGTTAATTGACTAGTGGAACCATAGTAAATGTAATTTATGGTCGCTATCAATTTCTACTTATTATATATATAGACGTTCAATGTAACTATATATAAAGCGCAACAATGTAATTAACTAACATCAATATCTACTTATTATTTATATTTCATAATTAAATTGCTAATTATATCCAAAATATAACGATTTGTGTCAATTAACTAGTGGAACCATAGTAAACGTAATTATATGGTCACTATCAATATACACATGATCTTAATGAATGAAATTATATGTTGACTACTATACACACACACACACACACACACACACACACACACACACACACACACACACACACACACACACACATATATATATATATATATATATATATATATATTCAATGTAACTATATATAAAGCGCAACAATGTAATTAACTAGCATCAATATCTACTTATTATTTATATTTCATAATTAAATTGCTAATTATATCCCAAAATATAACCATTGGTGTCAATTGACTAGTGGAACCACAATAAACGTAATTTATGGTCGCTATCAATATCTACTTATTATATATATAGACGTTCAATGTAACTATATATAAAGCGCAACAATGTAATTAACTAGTATCAATATCTACTTATTATTTATATTTCATAATTAAATTGCTAATTATATCCCAAACGTAGATTGGTGTCAATTGACTAGTGGAACCATAGTAAATGTAATTTATGGTCGCTATCAATATCTACTTATTATATATATAGACGTTCAATGTAACTATATATAAGGCGCAACAATGTAATTAACTAACATCAATATCTACTTATTATTTATGTTTCATAATTAAATTGCTAATTATATCCAAAATATAACGACTGGCATCAATTGACTGGTGGAACCATAGTAAATGTAATTATATGGTCTCTATCAATATACGCATGTCCTTAATAAATGAAATTATATGTTAGCTACTATACACATATATATAAACGTTCAATGTAACTATATATTTTGATGACCCAAAAGGTCATCACTTGCTTTTAAATTAAAATCTATGTTTCCGAGGCTTTCAAAACCTCATGTAGCATCACCTCGATTTGCGTGTGCAGTCCGGGCACATAACCGAAAAGCTTATATGTGAAAATCTGTGAAAAATGATAAATTTTGACTGTAAAATGAGTTAATTTGACTTCGGTCAACGTTTTGGTTAAACAGACTCAGACCCATGATTTGACGGTCCCGTAGGAAAATATGGGACTTGGGCGTATGCCCGGAATCGAATTCCGAGGTCCCAAGCCCGAGAACTGAATTTTTAAAGAAATTTTTTTTCTGAAATTGTTTAAAGGAATTTGAAATGAAATTTGATTAGAACATGATGGTATCAGGATCGTATTTTGGTTCCGGCGCCTGGTACAGGTCTCATAAATGATTTAAGATGATTTTGTGGAGTTTGGTGAAAAACGGATGTTATTTGACGTGATTCAGACCTAAATTGTAAAATTTTATGTTTTAAGAAGTTTGGGGAAGTTCTTGGTTTTGAGGTTTAATTCGTTGTTATTGAGGTTATTTTGGCGATTTGATCGCACGGATAAGTTCGTATGATGTTGTTGAGTTAGTACATATGTTTGGTTAAGAGCCCCGAGGGCTCGGGTGTGTTTCGGAAGGTTTTGAACTTATGAAAAGTTGCAGGTTTTTGCTGTTCAGTGCCCAGGGATTTTGTTCTTCGCGTTCGTGTGGGTCCACTCGCGAACGCGTAAGGCAAATTTCCCAGGAGCCAAACTTCTTCTTCGCGAACGCGAAGCTGGAGTCGCAAACACGAGGCTAAGGAGGGATACCCTTCGTGAACGCGACACAGCTCACACGAACGTGATGGGTAGTGAGCCTGGGGAGGGGGAGGGGCATTTTACCTACGCGAACGCGACCCATTGGACGCGAACGCGAGGCTCGAGGAGTTTCTTCTCCGCGAATGCGAGCAGGCTTCTGCGAACGTGAAGGCTTAGTAGGCCTAACCCATAGCGAACGCGATGACCAATTTCGCCCAGTTATTTTAAAAGTCCAGAACAGTAGCCATTACGGGATTCTTACCAAATTTCATAACTTCTTCTTTACAACTCCAATTTGGGAGATTCTTGAAAGGGTATTTTACCACCAATTCATAGGTATGTAATCTTAGACTCATTGTCTTCAATTTACATTAACACCCATTAGATTTCTAGGCTTAAATCATGTTCTTAAGGGTAGAAAATTAGGGATTTGGGTAGAGTTAGGGCTTTTTGATTATTTGTGATTTTGACCTTGTTTTGGGATCAAATTTTGGAACTAATTATATATTCGGGCTCGTGGGTGAATGGGTGATCGAGTTTTGGTCTGAACCTCATGTTTTGACCAAGCGGGCCCGGGGTCGATTTTTGCCTTTTTGGGAAGAATGATGGGAAAGCTATAATTAATCTTTGGAATTGGATTGTTTAGTGTTTATTGATGTTATTAAGTCGATTATGTCTAGATACAATTGATTTAGAGCCGAATTCGAAAGGAAAGGTGGTGTTTGAATTTTGAATTGGTTGCAAAGCGAGGTAAGTGTTTGGTCTAACCTTAGCTTGAGGGATTAGGAGTTGTGTCTTATTTGCTACATGTTAATTGTGGAGTACGACGTATAGGCATGGTGACGAGTATCTATACGTTGGTGTCAAGCATGCCCGTGAGTCTTGTATTATAATTGTTATGACTCTGTTGTGGTTTATTGCGCTTCATATGTTATTATCACCATTGTTCCCTTGCCGGGATGTTTGTTTGATATTAATGATCCCTTGCCAGGATGTTTGTTTGATATTATTGTTCCCTTGCCAGGATGTTTGTTTTGATATTATTGTTCCCTTGCCGGGATGTTGTTGAAATATCATTGTTCCCTTGCTAGGAAGTTGTTATATTGCTCTTGTTCCCTTGCCGGGGTTCCTTGTGATTATTGTTGGCTTGTAACTGGGAGCGGGTGGTATGCCTACCACAAGATATAATGAAATGGGAGCGGGTGATACGCCTACCATAAGATATAATGAAATGGGAGCGGGTGGTATGCGTACCACCAGATATAATAAAATGAGAACAGGTGGTACGGCTACCACAAGATATAATGAAATGGGAGCGGGTCGTACGCCTACCACAAGATATAATGAAATGGGAGTGGTGGTCGCCTACCACGAGATAAATGAAATGGGAGCGGGTGGTACGCCTACCATGAGATAAATGAAATGGGAGCGGGTGACACGCTTGCCACGAGATACATGAAATGGGAGCGGGTGGAACGCCTGCCACGAGACACAAGAAATGGGATCGGGTTGCACGCCTACAACAAGATGTGAAAAGAAAGTGAAATCTGCCTTTGTTTTCCTTATTCTTGTTAGTGGTTGATTTTGACTCCTTTATAATTCTCTTGATATTCTGTTTTACCCATTATTCCCCGAAGCATGTTTCCCCCTCCTATCTTTATTTGTTTATTTCTGTATTTCTTTTCCGCTGTATATATATTTGAACTGCACATGTTTATTTGGTAGTTTGATCCTAGCCTCATCACTACTTCGCCGAGGTTAGGCTAGGCACTTACCAACACACGGGGTCGGTTGTGCTGATACTATACTCTGCACTATATGCAGATCCCGGAGCAGCTCTTGGACCATAGTTGGAGGCTACCCTCAGTTCACACGGAGATCCGATGTAGACCTGCAGGCGTCCGCAGGCCCTGTCGTCTCCTCTATCTTTTATTTCATGTTTCATCTTTTGCTTCAGAAACAGTGTGTCTTTTACTTCCAGACCTTGTATTTAGCAGTCTTAGACCGTCTATGGTACTATGACACTAGGTTTTGGGTGATTAAGGCTTAAGCAGTTGTAGTAGATACATATTTCAGATATTTATTTGTTTTCTTCCGCTTAAAAGTTGAATTTCCACTGTTATCACTTTATCGCCTTATAATTGTTAAAAAGAAACAATTGGTTAATGAAGTAATTAGATTAAAGGTTTGGCTTGCCTAGCTCACATTAGTAGGTTCCATCACGACTCACGAGGGTGGGAACTCCGGGTCGTGACATATATAAAGCGCAACAATGTAATTAACTAGGATCAATATCTACTTATTATTTATATTTCATAATTAAATTGCTAATTATATCCTAAAATATAATGATTGGTGTCAATTGACTAGTGGAACCATAGTAAACGTAATTTATGGTCGCTATCAATATCTGACCGTCACGACCCGAATTTTCCACCCTCGGGAGTCGCGATGGCGCCTACTAATGTGAGTTAGACAAGCCAATTATTGAACTAATTACCTTTTTACTAATTTTATTCTCTTTAACATTATATAAAACCATAACATGTAAACAACGGAAATTTAGATTTAAGCGGAAGAAAACAACAAAAATATCTGAACGTATAGCCATTACAACAGTTTAAGCCTTAACCACCCAAAACTGGTGTCACAGTACCACAGACGGTCTAAGAGTACTACAAATAAAGGTTTGAAAGAAATAAATACAGCACTATCTCTGGAAATACATGAAAGAAACATGAATAGTAGATAGAAGGAGACGACAAGGCCTGAGGACACTTGCAGGACTACCTCGGGTCGCTTGATGAACCATAAATAGCAATCTCACTACGGTCCGAAGTCTACAACACTGGGGTTTGCACAAAAGAGTGCAGAGTGTAGTATCAACACAACTGACCCCATGTACTGGTAAGTGCCTAGCCTAACCTCGGCGAAGTAGTGACGAGGCTAGGACCAGACTACCAAATAAACCTGTGCAGTTTAACTATATACAACGGATAAAAAGAACAATAATATACAGTCAAATATGGGAGGGGGAAACATGTTGCGGGGAAACATCGAATAATAATAGAAGAACAACAAATAAATATAAGGATCGCCACAGTTCAATTGAAAATAGGAAGGGGAAATCATGCTGCGGGGTACAACAATTATCAACATGAAACCAACAATTAAATGTAGAGAAAACGTAACTCAGTTATCAATAAAAAAAAATCAGGAAATCAAAGACAAGTGCACGACATCACCCTTTGTGATTTAACACTCTCTCACCAAAACAATACACGGCATTACCCTTCGTGCTTTAACATTCTCTCACCAAAATAATACACGACATCACCCTTCGTGCTTTACACTCTTCCTCACCCAAGCAACAAATCACAAGGCAAACAGGGTAAGGGAATCTATAACATCGAAATAAAATTACGTAGCAACAAAAAATCGGTAAGTAAACGTAAAGGACAACATGACTCGATTATCAACAAGAATCAGGAAAATCAAAGACAAGTGCACGATATCACCCTTCGTGCTTTTACTCTAGTCCTCACTATAAGAATCAACATAAACTGCACGGCATCACCCTTCATGCTTTTACTCTCGTCCTCACTATATAATCAATATAATCGGCACGGAATAGTACATCGTGCAGCACGACATCACCCTTCGTGCTTTACACTCTTTCCTCACAAATCATACACAACATCACCCTTCGTGCTTTAACACTCTTCCTCACCCAAACAACAATGACAAATAATAGGGCAAGGGAATAAATGAAACTATAATAAGAATCTCGGCATAGAAACAGTAGTTCAACAATCAACTCCCAGCAAGGGAACAACATCGTAAGAAGCATCAACATCCCGGCATGAGAGATAACATTAAAAGCAACAAATTCCCGGCAAGGGAGATAATATAATGATTCTCTTCTCTTTTTCACTTTTACTTCTCGACTCACTTCACAACTTGAGCCAATGCTCTAAAAGATTCAATTACCACTTATACTTTCACATTTCATTGTACAACTTGAGCCCATGCTCCTCAACGTTCAAATGTCATAATTACTTCCACAAACTTTGCCCAACAATAGAAATCATCATCAAAGCATGAATAATACAACGAAGTCATAATAATCACAATATAAGACTCACGGGCATGCTTGACACCAATGTATAGATACTCATCACCACGCCTATACATCGTACTCGACAAATACCACATAGCAAATAGGACTTGACTCCTTATCCCTCAAGCTAAGGTTAGATCAAACACTTACCTCAAAGCCACGAGCACAATTCAAGTCTCTACTATCGCTTTACCTCTTGATTCCACCAACAATTTGCTTGTATCTAGCCACAAGTTACTTAATTACATCAATAAATGCTAAATGAATCAGTTCTAATGCATGAAAATGAGTTTTCTAAAGTTTTACCCAAAAAGTCAAAAATTGCCCCCGGGCCAACATGGTCAAAACCCGAGGTTTGAACCAAAATCCGATTACCCATTCCCCCACGAACTCAAATATATAATTTGTTTTGAAATCGGACCTCAAATCGAGGTCCAAATCCCCAATTTTTGAAAAACCTAGGTTTTACCCAAAACACCCAATTTTCCCCATGAAAATCATTGATTTTGAGTTAAAATCATGTGAAAAGATGTTAAAGATTGAAGAAAACTAGTTAGGAATCACTTACAATCGATTTTGGAAGAAGAGTTGTCTTTGCAAAATCGCCTCTTATGTTTTTGGGGTTTTGAAAAATGAAAAATAACTGAAAATCCCGTTTTAAGATACCCCTCTCAGACCCACTGTACGGACCACACAAAATCGAGTGCGGCCGCACAACTCTCCATGTGGACTGCAGTGACATACTTTAGTATTTTGGCCATAACTTTCTCTACAGATGTCTAAATTGTGATTTCGTTACCTTTCTGAAAACTAGACACAAAAGGATAAAAATTTCGTTTTTGCATAATTTCAAAATTCCTTGTAGATCGAAAGTTATAGGCTTTCGAAGTTGGACCAGTGAACATGTGCAGACTGCACAAAATCGAGTTCGGCCGCACAACCCCCACCGCGGACAGCACCAAAACCAATGCGGTCAGCACTGGTGGGTTTAGAGATTTGCACTTCTCTGAACCTGCAACATCCATGTTTTAAGCCTAAGACACCCCAGAACCTACCCGAAACTCACCCGAGCCCTCGGAACTCCAAACCAAGTGTGCATACTAACTCAAAGACATCATATGGACCTACTCGTGCGATCACATCATCAAAATAACATGTAAAATCATGAATCAAACCTCAAAACTAAACATTTTCATTAAGAACTCTCAAAGTTCATAACTCTTCAACCGGAAGTCCAACTCATGTCAAATAAACTCCGTTTTCACCAAATTTTACAGTTATCTTTCAAATACTATAGTAAGTTTGTACCGGGCTCCGGACCAAAATACTGGCCCGATAATAATGGTTTCAAACATTAATTTTTTTCTTCATTTCTTAGATAATTCAGTAAAATAATTTCTTTCAAAAATTGATTTCTAAGGCTTGGGACCTCGGAATTCATTTTCGGGCATACGCCAAAGTCCCATATTTTACTGCGGACCTCTCGGGATCGTCGGAACACGGATCCGGGTTCGTTTGCTCAAAATGTTGATCAAATTAAACCATAATCAAATTTTAACTCTAGTCTATTTCTCATATTTTCACATAAATGGCTTTTCGGATATAAGTCCGGACCATGCACGTAAATCAAGATGAGGTAAAAAGGAGGTTTTAGGCCTCGGAACACTGAATTCACTTGCAACACAAGTGATGACCCAACTCCACCTCTAAAACAACCGTTTCTCCTCGAATGAACATAAGAAGGAAGTACCTGAGTCGGGAAAAAGATGGGGATAACGGCTCCGCACATCGAACTCGGACTCCCAGGTCGATGCCTCATCAGGCTGACCTCTCAATGAAACACGAACAGAAGGAAAACTCTTTGATCTCAATTGACAAACCTGCCAGTCTAGAATAGCTACCGGCTCCTCCTCATAATACAAGTCCTTGTCCAACTGGACAATGCTGAAATCTAACACGTGGGATGGATCGCCGTGATACTTCCGAAGCATGGACACATGAAACACTGGATGCATGGCTGATAAGCTCAGCGGCAACACAAGTCTATAAGCTACCTCTCCCACTCGATCAAGAATCTCAAACGGGCCAATGAACCTATGGCTAAGCTTGCCCTTCTTCCCAAATCTCATCACGCCCTTCATTGGCGACACTCGAAGCAATACCTGCTCACCGACTATGAAAGCCAAATCACGAACCTTGCGGTCGTTATAACTCTTTTGCCTGGATTGAGCTATATGAAGCCTATCCTAAATAATCCTGACCTTGTCCAAGGCATCCTGAACTAGATTCGTACCCAACAACCGAGCCTCTCCCAGCTCAAACCATCCAACCGAAGACTAACACCGCCTACTATATAAAGCCTCATAAGGTGCCATCTAAATACTCGACTGGTAGCTGTTGTTGTAGGAAAACTTTGCTAAAGAAAAACACTGATCCCACGAGCCTCCAAAGTTAATGACACAAGCTCGGAGCATACCATACAAAATCTGAATGGTCCGCTCGGACTGCCCGTCTGTCTGAGGATGAAATACTATGCTCAACTCAACCCGTGTGCCTAACTCTCGCTGAACTACTCCCCAGAAATGTGAGGTAAACTGCGTACCTCAGTCCGAAATGATAGACTCGGGCACACCATGAAGACGAACAATCTCCCGGATATAGATCTCAGCTAACCTCTCGGAAGAGTAGGAAACTGCCACAGGAATGAAATGTGCTGACTTGGTCAGCCTATCAACAATAACCCACACTGCATCAAACTTCCTCTGAGTCCGTAGGAGTCCAACAACGAAGTCCATAGTGATCTGCTCCCACTTCTACTCAGGAATCTCAATCTTCTGGAACAAACCACCAGGCCTCTGATGCTCATACTTAACGTGCCAACAATTCAAACACCGAGCCACAAATGCTACAATATCCTTCTTCATTTTCTACCACCAATAATGCTACCGTAAATCCTGATACATCTTTCGGCGCCCGGATGAATGGAGTACCGGGAGCTATGGGCCTCCTCTAAAATCAACTCTCGGAGCCCATCCACATTAGGCATACAAACTTGACCCTGCAATCTCAAAACTCTATCATCACCTAAGGTAACCTGCTTGGCACCTCCGCGCTGCACCGTGTCTCTAAGGACACACAAATGGGGATCATCATATTGCCGATCACGGATACGCTCCAATAAAGAAGAACGAGCGACCGTGCAAGCTAACACATGACTAGGCTCAGAAACATCCAACCTCACGAACTGATTGGCCAAAGCCTGAACATCCAAAGCAAGCGGTCTCTCACCGACCGGAATATAAGCAAGACTGCCCATACTGGTTGACTTCCTACTCAAAGCATCGGCCACCACATTGGCCTTTCCCGGATGATATAAGATGGTGATATCATAGTCCTTTAATAGCTCCAACCACCTTCTCTGCCTCAAATTCAACTCCTTCTACTTGAACACGTACTATAGACTCTTGTGATCCTTGAACACCTCACATGCCAACACCTCACATGCCACGCCATACAGTTAATGCCTCCAAATATTCAATGAGTGAACAATGGATGCCAACTCCAAATCATGAATCAGATAATTCTTCTCATGAATCTTCAACTGCCGCGAAGCATAAGCAATGACCTTTCCATCCTGCATCAACACCGCACCAAGCCCAATATGAGATGCATCACAATAAACTGTATATGGCCCTGAACCTGTGGGCAAAACCAACACCTGTGTCGTAGTCAAAGCTGTCTTGAGCTTCTGAATGCTCGCCTCACACTCATCCGACCATCTAAACTAGGCACCCTTCTGGGTCAACCTGGTCATCGGGGATGCGATGGATGAAAATCCCTCCATGAATCGACGATAGTAGCCTGCCAATCCTAAGAAACTCCGAATCTCTGTAGCTGATGCTGGTCTAGGCCAGTTCTTGACTGCCTCAATCTTTTTCGAATCAACCTGAATACCCTCTGCTGATACAACATGATCCAGGAATGCCACCGAACTCAACCAGAACTCACATTTCGAAAACTTGGCATATAACTGACTATCCCTCAAGGTCTGAAGGACCGCTATAAGATGTTGCTCGTGCTCCTCCCGACTGCGAGAATATATCAAAATATCATCAATGAAGACTATCATGAATGAATCCAAATAAGGCTTGAACACTCGGTTCATCAAATCCATAAAAGCTGCTGGGGTATTTGTCAACCCGAATGACATCACCAAGAACTCATAATGCCCGTACCGAGTGCAGAAAGTTGTCTTAAGGACATCAAATGCCCTAATCCTCATCTGATGGTAGCCAGATCTCAAGTCAATCTTCGAAAATACCTTGGCACCCTGAAGCTAATCAAACAAATTATCAATCCTCGACAATGGATACTTATTCTTGATTGTAACCTTGTTCAACTACTGGTAATCAATACACATTCTCATCGACCCATCCTTCTTCTTAACAAACAACACCGATGCACCCCAAGGTGAAACACTAGGTCTAATGAAACCCTTCTCAAGCAAATCTTGCAACTGATCCTTCAACTCTTTCAACTCAGGCTGGGCCATACGATACGGCGGGATAGAAATGGGCTGAGTGCCCGAAGCCAAATCAACGCAAAAGTCAATATCCCTGTCGGGCGGCATACCTAGCAGGTCTGAAGGGAATACCTCAGGAAACTCAAGAACAACAAGCATAGAATCAATAGAAGGATCCACAGCACTAGAATCACGAACATAGGCCAAATAGGCCAAACACCCCTTCTCGACCATACGCCGAGCCTTCATATAAGAGATAACACTGCGGGTAAAATGACCAGGAGTCCCTCTCCACTTTAAACGAGGTAAACCCGGTAATGCTAAGGTCACAGTCTTGGCATGGCAGTCCAAGATAGTGTGATAAGGTGATAACCAATCCATCCCCAATATGACATCGAAATCAACCATGTCCAGAAGAAGCAAATCTACACGAGTCTCAAGACCCCCAATCACAACTATGCATGAACAATGGACACGATCCACCACCATAGAATCACCCACCGGTGTAGACACATAAATAGGAGCACTCAAAGAATCACTAGGCATGATTAGATACGACGCAAAATAAGATGACACATAAGAGTATGCAGATCCTGGATCAAATAAAACTGAAACATCTCTACTACAAACCAGAATAGTACCTGTACCTCCACCTCTAATACCTCTACCTCCATCTCTAGCACCTCTACCTCCACCTCTAATACCTCTACCTCCACCTCTAACTGATTGAGCGGGCTGAACAAGTCCCTCAATGAACCTCCTCACTCTTTCTCTTAGTGGGAAGTATAATAAGAGCATGATGGGTCAAATCATTAAACCTGGTCTTGTACTAAGTAACAGTCATAGAACTCTGCTAGAGACGCATAAACTGCCTCGGGTAGATCTCTCTCTGAGTGATAGGGAGAAACTTCTCCAGAAATAGCTGAGTAAATTGCTCCCCGGTCAAAGTTGGTGATACGGCTGGTCTAGCCAAACAATAATCTCTCCATTAAGTCTTGGCGGATCCAGACAAGCGAAAAGTAGCAAAATAGACCCCATTGGTCTCAACTATCCCCATGTTCCTGAGAACCTCATGACAACTGTCTAGATAATCCTGGGGATCCTTAGAAGATGCACCGCTGAAAGTAGTAGTGAAAAGCCGGGTGAAACCTATCCAACCTCCGCAAAGCCTCCGAAGATGTAGCTGATCTAACACCGGTCTGTGCTGTTGTTCGGCTGAAGAAGCGGTACGTGACCTCGCCATTCGCGAAAGGACAAGAGTAGAGGTTTCAATTTAGCATTGAGAGAACAAAATCGCACGACAAGAAAAAATAGGTGTGAAGTTTGACCTAACTATGTAGCCTCTGGGGGATAAATACAGACGTCTCCGTATTGATCCCTCAGACTCTACCAAGCTTGTCTGTGAACTGTGAGATCCATGTAACCTAAAGCTCTGATACCAACTTGTCACGACCTGGATTTCCTACCCTTGGGAGTCGCGATGATGCCTACTAATGTGAGCTAGGCAAGCCAATTATTGAATGAATTACCTTTTTACCAATTTTATTCTCTTTAACATTATATAAAACCATAACATGTAAACAACAGAAATATAGATTTAAGCGGAAGAAAACAACAAAAATATCTGAATGTATAGCCATTACAACAGTTTAAGCTTTAACCACCCAGAACTGGTGTCACAGTACCACAGACGGTCTAAGAGTACTACAAATAAAGGTTTGAAAGATATAAATACATCATTGTCTCTGGAAATACATTACAGAAGCAGGAATAGTGGATAGATGCAGATGTCAAGGCCTGCGAACGCCTGCAAGACTTCCTCGGGTCGCTTGATGAACTAGAAACAACAATCTCATTACGGTCCGAAGTCTACAACACTGGGGTCTGCACAAAAGGGTGCAGAGTGTAGTATCAGCACAACCGACCCCATGTACTGGTAAGTGCCTAGCCTAACCTCGACGAAGTAGTGACGAGGCTAGGACCAGACTACCAAATAAACCTGTGCAGTTTAACTATATACAGCGAAAAAGAAGAACAGTAATATACAGTCAAGTATGTGAGGGGAAAACATGTTGCGGGGAAACATCAAACAATAATAGAAGAACAACAAATAGATATGAGGATCATCACAGTTAAATTGAAAATAGGAAGAGGAAATCATGCTGCGGGGTACAACAAGTATCAACAGAAAACCATCAATTAAATGTAGAGAAAACGTAGCTCAGTTATCAATAAAAAAATCAGGAAATCAAAGACAAGTGCACGACATCATCCTTCGTGCTTTAACACTCTCTCACCAAAACACTACACGATATCACCCTTCGTGCTTTACATTCTTCCTCACCCAAGCAACAAATCACAAGGCAAACAGGGTAAGGGAATCTATAACATCAAAATAAAATCAAGTAGCAACAGAAAATCGGTAAGTAAAAGTAAAGGACAACATGACTCGATTATCAGCAAGAATTAGGAAAATCAAAGACAAGTGCACGACATCACCTTTCGTGCTTTTACTCTCGTCCTCACCATAAGAATCAACATAAACTGCATGGCATCACCCTTCATGCTTTTACTCTCGTCCTCTCTATATAATCAATATAATCGGCACGGAATGGTACATCGTGCGGTACAACATCACCCTTTGTGCTTTACACTCTTTCCTCACAAATCATACACAGCATCACCCTTCGTGCTTTAACACTCTTTCTCACCCAAACAACAATCACAAACAATAGGGCAAGGGAATAAATGAAACTACACTAAGAATCCTGGCAAGCGAACAATAGTTCAACAATCAAATCCTGGCAGGGGAACAACATCGTAAGAAGCATCAACATCTCGGCAAGGGAGATATTAAAAGCAACAAATTCCCGGCAAGGGAGATAATATAACGATTCTCTTCTCTTTTTCACTTTTACTTCTCGACTCACTTCACAACTTGATCCAATGCTCTAAAAGATACAATTACCACTTATACTTTCACATTTCATTGTACAACTTGAGCCCACGTTCCTCAATGTTCAAATGTCACAATTACTTCCACAAACTTTGCCCAACAATAGAAATCATCATCAAAGCATGAATAATACAACGAAGTCATAATAATCACAATATAAAACTCACGGGCATGCTTGACACCAACGTATAGATACTCATCACCATGCCTATACGCCGTACTCGACAAATACCACATAGTAAATAGGACTCGACTCCTAATCCCTCAAGCTAAGGTTAGACCAAACACTTGCCTCAAAGTCACGAGCACAATTCAAGTCTCTACTATCGCTTTATCTCTTGATTCCACCACCAATTTGCTCGTATCTAGCCACAAGTTACTTAATTACATCAATAAATGCTAAATGAATAAGTTCTAATGCATGAAAATGAGTTTTCTAAAGTTTTACCCAAAAAGTCAAAAGCCCACATGATCAAAACCCGAGGTTCGAACCAAAACCCTATTACCCATTTCCCCACGAACTCAAATATATAATTTGTTTTGAAATCGGACCTCAAATCGAGGTCCAAATCCCCAATTTTTGAAAAACCTAGGTTCTACCCAAAACATCCAATTTTCCCCCTGAAAATCATTGATTTTGAGTTGAAATCATGTGAAAAGATGTTAAAGATTGAAGAAAACTAATTAGAAATCACTTACAATCGATTTGGAAGAAGAGTTGTCTTTGAAAAATCGCCTCTTATGTTTTTGGGGTTTTGAAAAATGAAAAATAACTGAAAATCCCGTTTTAATATACCCCTCTCAGACCCCCCGTGCGGACCGCACAAAATCGAGTGCGGCCGCACAACTCTCCATGTGGACTGCAGTGACATGCTTTAGTATTTTGGCCATAACTTTCTCTACAGATGTCCAAATTGTGATTTCTTTACCTTTTTGGAAACTAGACACGAAGGGCTACAACTTTCGTTTTGAATCGTCTCAAATTCCTTGTAGATCAAAAATTATAGGCTTCCGAAGTCTGACCAGTGAACCTGTGCGGACCGCACAAAATCAAGTGTGGCCGCACAGCCCCACCGCGGATAGCACCAAAACCAATGCAGTCAGCACTGGTAGGTTCAGAGATTTGCACTTCTCTGAACCTACAACATCCATGTGTTAAGCCTAAGACACCCCGGAATCTACCCGAAACTCAACCGAGCCCTCAGAACTCCAAACCAAGTTTGCATACTAACTCAATGACATCATATGAACCTACTCGTGCGATCATATCATCAAAATAACATGTAAAATCATGAATTAAACCTCAAAACTCAACATTTTCATCAAGAACTCTCAAAGTTCATAACTCTTCAACCGGAAGTCCAACTTACGTCAAATAAACTCCGTTTTCACCAAATTTCACAGTTATCTTTCAAATACTATAGCAAGTTTGTACCGGGCTCCGCAACCAAAATACAGGCCCGATAATAATGGTTTCAGACATTAATTTTTTTCTTTATTTCTTAGATAATTCCGTAAAATAATTTCTTTCAAAAATTGATTTCTAAGGCTTGGGACCTCGGAATTCATTTCCAGGCATACGCCTAAGTCGCATATTTTACTACGGACCTCCCGGGATCGTCGGAACACAGATCCGGGTTCGTTTGCTCAAAATGTTGACCAAAGTCAACCATAATCAAATTTTAACTCTAGAAATTTCTATTTCTCATATTTTAACATAGAAGGCATTCCGGATATAGGTCCAGACCACACACGTAAATCAAGATGAGGTAAAAAGGAGGTTTTTAGGCCTCAGAACACTGAATTCACTTGCAACACAAGTGATGACCCTTTGGGTCATCACATAGACGTTCAATGTAACTATATATAAAGCGCAACAATGTAATTAAGTAGAATCAATATATACTTATTATTTCTATTCCATAGATGCATCTATTTAATCTACCGAGGCGTTCGACCCGTTCCGAAATTAAACACACACAGACAGTCAATCAAAAAGTCAATAGGGAACAATTATCCAAAGAAAAGCCAATTCTCTTTTAACAATTTAAGGAACTGAAGCTTAATCCTTTTTTAGGAATTCATTTACTAATTTGATGTGATTTAAGCAATTCAAATTGTCCATAAGATTACAAATATTCCAAGTATAACATGCCTTTGGGTCCTAGACTACTCGGACATAAGCATAATAGTAGCTACGCACGGACTCTCGTCACCTCGTGTGTACGTATCCCCCACAAATAGAAGCACAAATCCAATTAATTTACCTATGGGGACAATTCCCACTTAGAAGGTTAGAAAGGAGACTCACCTCACTCTGAAGTTCCATAACCGATATTCCACGCCCTTCCGAAGACTCAAATCGATGCACAACACTCCAAAACTAGCTAATAATTATGCAAACCCATCAATTTATGCTTAATTACTCATTATAATTCGATTTATAACAATTCCTAACCCCGATAGAAAAGTTGACAAAATTGCACTCTGTCACGACCCAAAAATCCTCCGAAGGAGTCGTGATGGCACCTAGTCTCTAAACTAGGTAAGCCTGACATTAACTGAAATAACATTGATATTTGCCAACTTTAAATTCAATAACTCTTAACAATTTATAATTCCCAAAACCAGTGGTACAAGTCACAAGCCTTTCTAAGAGTAGTTATACAAAATAAATACATCACTATTCCGAAACAAAGGGAACAAATGGAAATAAGTACAATTGAAGGTGACTTTGAGGACTGCGAACACTGCAGCAGGTTTACCTTGAGTCTCCACCGCAACGAATAGCTACTATCGATCAAATACCTGGGTCTGTACACAAAAATGTACAGAAGTGTAGTATCAGCACAACCGACCCCATGTGCTGGTAAGTGCCTAGCCTAACCTCGGCGAAGTAGTGACAAGGCTAGGACCAGACTACCAAATAAACCTATGCAATATAGCGTACCAAAAATAATAGGAAGCAGATAACAATTATGACAACAATGATCAACCAGTGATATAAATAGCAGGCAACAAGAACACCATAAATATTTCTCAACAAATAATAAATACAAGTGCAATCAATTAATCAAGTCCTTCAAATATAAATCTTTCGCCTATAAATCCTTCAAGTAATAATCTCTAAGATAATATGCTTTTCAATAAGTATATTTCGAATATATTTCCTTCAAATAAATATCTTTCAGATAAGCATCTTTCGAATATAATTCTTTCGAGTAAAGGTCACCTTGTGACACCTCATTTTATAATCATAAATAATATAGATCTCAGTCCACTTTCATATTTTCACGGCACCTCGTGCCCATATTTATGTCACAACCGCACGGACAACTCATGTGCCATTAAATAAAACCATAATATTTTCCCCGGCACCTTGTGCCCACATATTTCTGTCTCACATTGCACAATAATATTCTCATGTTACTCAGCTCATAGGTTCCATAACCCAATACAATTAAGAATGTTCAAGGAGCCTCATTCACTTAACATAAAGTAGAGTACAACTTCCAACCCAATTAGGAAATCAACAAGAAAAGATGAAGTTATTTTTAGAAATCATTTGATAAAGAAAATACCATTTTCAATTAAAGTACAATATCGAAGGAATCATTACCTTTAATACGAGAAATTAATAAATCAAAACATAGTAGAAATTCCTTTTTAAGTAAAGTACAACCTCAAACGGTTTAAGGAAACTTTAGTTGAGAAATCAATTGAGTTAAAAATGTAACAATTCTTGAAATTTGAAGTATTGAACATATTAAAAAAATAAGGTGAGGTATTGTAAACACTATGGATTACAACATAAAGGATCACAACAGTAAAGGGATCTAAACAGTTAATACACTTGAATTGTTAATAACAAGTAAACACAGCAACAGAAAGTGCACGACATCACCCTCCATGCTTTAACACTCTCTCATCCAAATAATACACGGCATCACCCTTCGTGCTTTAACACTCTCTCACCAAAATAATACACGGCATCACCCTTCGTGCTTTACACTCTTCCTCACCCAAGCAACAAACACAAGGCAAATAGGGTAAGAGAATCTATAACATCGAAATAAAATTAAGTAATAACGGAAAATCAGTAAATAAACGTACATGACAACATAACTCAATTAGAATCAGGAAAAATCAAGGACAAGTGCATGGCATCACCCTTCGTGCTTTTACTCTCGTCCTTACCATAAGAATCAATATAAACTGCACGGCATCACCCTTCGTGCTTTACACTCTTCCTCACCATAAAATCAATATAATCGGCACAGAATTGTACATCGTGTGGCACGGCATCACCCTTCGTGCTTTACGCTCTTCCTCACAAAATTATACACGGCATCACCCTTCGTGCTTTAACACTCTTCCTCACCCAAACAACAATCACAAGAAATAAGGACAAGGGAATAAATGAAATCACAATAAAATTCCGGTAAGGGAACAATGGTTCAATCAAATCCCGGCAAGGGAAACAACATCAAAACAATAACATCCCGGCAAGGGAGACAATATCAAACAAACATCCCAGCAAGGGAACAATAATACCAAACAAACATCCCGACAAGTGAACAATACTATCAAAACAAACATCCCGACAAGGGAGAATCAGCTATAACCAATCTTAACTCAACTTCTACTCAACTCAATTAATACCAATACTTAGTCATAAATAAATTCCATGAAAATAAACTAACTCCTTGCCCAATATCGAGAATCATCAATTAAAGCATCCGTAGAATCATTCAAGAACACAACAAATACCAATTTAAGACTCACGGTCATGCTCGACACCAACGTATAAATACTCGTCACCATGCCTATACGTCGTACTCAACATGAAGCAATTAGCAAATAGGACACAACTCCTAATCCCTCAAGCTAAGGTTAGACCAAACACTTACCTCGCTTTGCAACCAATTCAAAATTCCAACAAGCCTTTGCCTCACGAATTCGTTCGAAGCTTCAAATCTGGTCATAATAATTCAATATACTCAATATAAATCGTACGGATTAATTCCATATGAAAATACTAATTTTCCAACAAAAATCCGAAATTTAACTCAAAATCGCCCGTGGAGCCCACGTCTGGAATTCCGACGAAACTCACAAAATCCGACAACCCATTCAACCACGATCACCCATACAAATTTTATCAAATTCCGATAACAACTCGACCTCCAAATCTAAAGTTTTCATTTTTGGAAGATTTTGCAAAAATCTTGGTTTCTTCCATTTAAATCCGAATTAAACGATGAAAATAACCATGGATTTATGTAATATAAACACTTTCGAGTATAAGACACTTACTTGAGTTGAAATCGTGAAGAACACCTCAAAATCGCCCAAAATCCGAGTTTGAAACTCAAAAAAAATGAAAAAAAATGTGCTGCTCGTTCTTTAACTGCCCAGAATTTTTGGGGGCACTATTCATGCGTACGGGTACTGTTCACGCGTGCGGATACTGTTCACTTGTACTGTTCAAGCGGCACTGTTCATGGGTACTATACACGGTACTGTTCAAGGTACTGTTTATGGGGTACTATTTATGGTACTGTTTACAGGGTACTGTACACAGTACTATTCACGGGGTACTGTACATGATGCTGTAAAAAAAAGACAGCAGCTTCCCAAAGAGAATTTCAGCAGCTTTTTCTACCCGTTGACCTTCCGAAATCCACCCGAGGCTCTCGAGACTTCAACAAAATACACCAACAAGTGCTAAAATATGATACGGACTCAGTCGAAACCTCAAATCGCATCAAATAATGCTAAAACCGTGAATCACATCCCAATTCAAGCCTAATGAAACTAAGAACGTCCAACTTCTATATTCGATGCAAAAACCTATCAAATCAAGTCCGATTGACTTCAAATTTTGCACGCAAGTCATAAATGACATAACGAAGCTATAAAAATTTTCAGAACTAGATTCCGACCCCGATATCAAAAAGTCAACTCTCCGGTCAAACCTAAGAAATCTTTAACCTTAGATTTCTGGATTCCGTTAAATGGCGATAATTTAATCTAGGGACCTCAAAATTCGATTTTGGGCATATAACCAAGTCCCAAATCACGATACGGAACTACCAGAATGATCAAAACTTTTATTCGGGTTCGTTTGCTAAAAATGTTTACCGAAGTCAACTCAGTTCGGTTTTAAAGCTCTAGTTCACAATTTAATCCATTTTTCACATAAAAACCTTTCGGAAAAATATACAGACTGCGCACGCAAGTCGAAAAATTATTGATACCGCTTTTCAATGTCTTAAAAATACCGAGAAATGATTTAATTTAAAGATGACATTTTGGGTCATCACAGACTCGGGCCCACGTGCCCGGATTCCGAAATTTTTCAAAGATAAAAGTTTATCCATGAACTCACGAACTCAAATATATATTTTTCTCTTAGTTCCATGCCCAAAATCGTGGTAAAAATCCAAAATATAAATTTCTAGGTCTCCTACCAAAAACCCACAATTTCTACCAAATGTTTATGGTCAAATATGTATATAATCCAAGTATTAACTCAAAACTAGTAGAATCCACTTACCTCATGCTTGGTGGTGAAAATGGCACCTCAAAGTTGCTCCAAAATCGGCTCCAATGGAAGAAATGAGGTTGAAATGAACCCAACCCCCGATTTAAAAGAACTCACTGCCTCCAGCATTTCTGCACCTACGGTCATTTGACCGCTTCTGTGGTACCGCAGGTGCATCCTCCACACTGCTTCTACGGTCTATCACCAAACCCCTCACTCCGCTTCTGCGCTCCTCCATCCGCAGGTGCGGTCCCGCTTCTGCGGCAAGATGACCTCATTTGCGATCCCAACCTAACCAATCCAGTTCCGCTTTTGCAACGCAAGGGCCGCTTCTGCGGCTCCGCATTTGCGGTCCAAGCCTCGCAGGTGCGGTTACACCAGAAGGCAACTGCTTCAAACCTTCTCCAAATTCTTTTTTCAACCTGTTAACCACCCGAAATTCACCCGAGGCCCCGAGACCCCAACCAATCATGCCAACTAGTCCCAAAACACATTACGGACTTGCTCGAGCCTCAAATCACATCAAACAATGCTAAAATCATGAATCGACCTCCAATCTAAGCTTAATGAACTTAGAACTTCAAACTTCTATACTCGATGCCGAAACCTATCAAATCATGTCCGATTGACCTCAAATTTTGCACACAAGTCACATTCAACATTACGAACCTACATAACTTCCGAAATTGGAATCCGACCCCGATATCAAAAAGTCCACTTCCGGTCAAACTTCTCCAAAAACCTTCAAATTTCTATCTTTAGCCAAATGACTCCAAAATGACCCACGGACCTCCGAATTCAGTTCTGATCATGCTCCCAACACTAAAATCCCAAACGGACATCGATAACACTGAAATGCACTTCAACCCAAACTTATGAAATTCTTCCAAAAATGCTAACTTCTACAATAGATGCTGAAACGTTCCCGGGTCTTCCAAAACCCGATCCGGACATACGCCCAAGTCCAAAATCATCATACGAACCTGTTGGAACCTTCGAATCTCGATTCCGATGTAGTTTACTCAAAAATCCAATTTTAGTTAATTCTTTTAACTTAAAGCTTCCGAAATGAGAATTCTCTTTCCAAATCAACTCCGAACTAGCCAAAATTCAATTCCGACCATGCATATAAGTCATAATACTTGAAGTGAAGCTGTTCATGGCCTCAAACTGCTGAACGACGCGCTAGAGCTCTAAACGACCGGTCGGGTCGTTACATTCTCTCCCACTTAAACATACGTTCGTCCTCGAACGTGCTAAGAACTGCGTTGGAGTTGTCTGAAATCATTGCTTAACACCTCATGCACCTACCCGTGCTACCACAACTCGGTTGAGCACATTAGCTCGAGCAAATATGAAGATGTTCTCTTTTATTCAAGCAAATAAGCTTAGAGCCCAGTTCCAACATCCGGAACTCTCTACCAGGCCTGCTTTCAACATATGAACACCGCATCAATCACCCCATAATGCACCGATATAAGATTGCATACCTTTACTGAATTCACACTATGCCCTGCACTACTCACACAACCATAATAATATCTTCTAATCATTATTAGTCAAAATTCCACGAATCTAACACTCCCAATGCATCTCACGACCCACATACATCTTGCTCTAACTTTTACAATACCACCATGACGGAAGATGCGCGTAGAAATTCACAACCAATTGCTGAGTCAATAATTCATTGAGTCTATACCCCTAACAAGAACCATCACCTCATTCTGAACCAAATAATGGTATTTGCCCTTTAATATTCTTCATATAATCCGATTGCACTGATCTTAGATCCAATAATCTCGTCTCACCCAAAACGAACTAGTCAGCAAATAAACCACTCAGACATGACCAAAAGTCTCATATGATGCCACAATGTGCCAATTGGCTACAATTCGAATGCGATTCAAAATGAAAACGAACTCTGGAAGGGACTACTCAACTCATACAGCTAATACAAGTTTTCCTTAGAAAAATAGAAATAAAACACATAAAAATAGATATAGGTAACTGTACTCAACATCACACTGTTGCGGCGCGCAACCCGATCCAAATAACATACTCGTGGCGGCGTGCCACCCGATCTACACATAAAACTCACATAAGGAGATACACACCGAGCTAAATTGCTCATTACAACACAATACCGAATATCGGTCACAAGCATGCTAAGTGCATAATACCATCCCTGGGGAGACATATAGCGCTATAAGATACAAAACTCAAGTACATCTGAGGTGCGATATACGATCTGAATCTCAAGAGCCATTCTACTCATATAACATCATCTCTACGCGGAACCTTAACACATAAGAAATTCACCAAGCCGTCTCACAACTCACACGACGCAATATATCATTACATGAAATAGCTGATGATGAAATAACACCCCGACTACTCTTCCATAAGGACCGCATTGCAGAAATGAACACTTCTGGCCTGATATAGAGCCTATATTCTCATTTAAATCCATCCACAAACCTTTAGCTGATTCTAATCGCACTAAGCTGGGCTAATAATCGAAGGTCCATAATAACTCCCCTTTTTCTCATAACACATAAGAACAACCATCATAACCGGAGTAATCCTCAACAGTCCACAACCCAATAAACTGAGTGCCTTCTAGGCATCAATTCTTAATTTAACGACATCACCACAATATTCATACTTGGTTTAACTCTTTAATCAATCCAGTGACTACATGCCACACTTATACAACCATCCCGTGGGGCATGCTCCCACAACTTCCATAACAGATATAGGTTTGTACATCCAAACCACCAGCTGCACTAACACTGAAAAGCGATCAAGAATCCTTAACCAGGATGCAAATCCTTTTTCACAAAACACCGATCTCAGGTGACGCTGAAGACAATACCAACTTGCTTTAAACATTGAAACTCCTTTTCTTCTCATCCGAGCTCGTGATATTCTTGCCAATACCGAACTGCAACCTTGATCCTCACTTTGAATTCCATACCACTCACTGCACCCATCATGCCAATATACGATAGGACACGATTTTCATCATAACTTTGGAACCGCTAACAGATCAACACTTCATCATATAAAAACTTTTCACTTAACTCACTCCAGGAGAACCATAACAACACACAGATGAATTCTCATAACCGTAGAATATGCAAATCTCTAAGTATTGGACTAAGACACCATAGCCCTTACGGGATCCGCCTACACATAACAGGCTATAACAGTAGAATACTTTTGAATAACATCAATTACAGCGGTTGGCAAGCCTCACACATACCGTTACAATTCACTTGCATAACTGATCACGCTAAAGGAACTTATCACTACCACCAATATGCCAACTCAACTATGGCTAACCAGTCTATCTTCTCCTAATTTATCCTTGATTGCCTTAAAAATAATGATAACTCCATTCAATACATAACACACTCCATCCACACTCATCCCGAGTAACCTTGAGTCACGAGACCATGCTATCTCAAATCCCATGAACTATTTCATACCTCCCAAATGCTACACTGCAAGTCAAAACATCATAGAACATTCTGGGCCTCTTCTCATAAGCTGCTACAAAATCTTGATTCTTAACCGTACCTATAGGCTAGAAATCATTAGGCACCACACTTTACCCCTTTGAATCCACTAGGACCGTTGTTGAGACTCACCCGCTCTGACCTGGACCCGAAAATAATCAACTCCATGAATCTTCAAACACATGAATACCCTCTCGATGAAGCACCCGGCAGAATCAGTTCCCTTGAAACCCGCATCTATACAAGGTATAAATCCTGAATCCTTCCCCAAGTCTAAACATGAGCCAATAAGGCCAACCATAGCACACCTTTAACAATTCCTTCGCTCAGATCACCTATTATGTTACTCTCCCTTAGCTGAAATAACCCATCAATATGCTAATAACCGGAAATCTCAAAAATAGACGACCATGCAATCCAACCGTAGGCGGTGGGAATCTCCTACTTAGCTTGAAGCCATTATTACACAACTTTGGAACCCACTAAGATCCTTTCTCTCTTATTAACATGACCTTGCGCAATCAAATCACTAGATTCCTTGAAATCTTTCTGTTAATATTTCATGAACACTCTGAATCTCTAGCGATATTCACATATTCGACCTCTTACCGGATAGCCAACAAAATCCTTCGTAGGAGCTTCGTCAACCATGCGAACGTTGACCTGCTCATAGGAAATAACCCCTTGAGCCCGTGCTCATTCACCAGCTGCACAATTTCACAGTTTTACAGACGATCTAAGAATACTACATACAAAGTCTGAAAGATAAAGATACACTGTTTCTGAACTAAAGAAATGAAACATGAGTTAAGGGATAGAGGGAGACGCTAGGGCCTGCGGATGCCTGCACGACTACCTTGGATCTCCGAGTGGACTGAAGGCAACCACCCAATCTACGATCCAAAAGTTGCTGCTCTGGAATCTGCACACAGTGCAGAGTGTAGTATTATCTCAACCAATAACATGTGCTGATAAGTGCCTAGCCTAACCTTAGCGAAGTAGTGACGAGGCTAGGACCAGACTACCAAATAAACCTGTGCAATTTAGCTATATACAGTGGAAAAGAAGAATAGTAATATATAGTCAAGTATGGGAGGGGTAGCATACTGCGGGGAACTATCAATTTAGAATAAAAAGACAACGGGTAATTAAAAGGAACAACATATCTCAGATATCAATAAAGAATCAGGAATCAATAAGTGCACGACATCACCCTTCGTGCTTTTACACTCGTCCTCACCAAAGCAATCAAGTAATGAAAATGTGCACGGCATCACCCTTCGTGCTTTTACTCTCGTTCTCACCATATAATCAATATAATCGGCATAGAATGGTACATCGTGCAACACGGTATCACCCTTCGTGCTTTAACACTCTCTTACCAAAACAATACACGGCATCACTCTTCGTGCTTTAACACTCTTCCTCACCCGAAAAACAATCACAAACAATAGGGCAAGGGAATAAATTAAATTACAATAAGAATCCCAACAAGGGAACAACATCACAAGAAGCATCAACATCCCAGTTAGGGAGATAACGTTAAAAGCAATAAATTCCCGGCAAGGGAGATAATATAATGATTGTCTTCTCTTTTTCACTTTTACTTCTCAAATCACTTCACAACTTGAGCCAATGCGCTAAAAGGTTCAATTACCACTTATACTTTCACATTTCATTGTACAACTTGAGCCAACACTCCTTAATGTTCAAATGTCACAATTACTTCCACAAACTTTGCCCAACAATAGAAATCATCAAAGCATGAATAATTCAACGAAGCCATATTAATCACAATATAAGACTCACGGCATGCTTGACACCAACGTATAGATACTCATCACCATGCCTATACGTCGTACTCGACAAATACTACATAGCGAATAGGACTCGACTCCTAATCCCACAAGCTAAGGTTAGACCAAACACTTACCTCGATTCCACAAACACAATTCAAGTCTCCACTCTCGCTTTACCTCTTGATTCCACTACCAATTCGCTCGTATCGAGCCACAAGTTACTTAATTACATGAATAAACACTAAATGAATCAATTCTAATGCATGAAAATGAGTTTTTCAAAGTTTTACCCAAAAATTCAAAAATTGCCTGCGGGCCCACATGGTCAAAACCCGAGGTTTGAACCAAAATCCGATTACCCATTCCCCCACTAACTCAAATATATAATTTATTTTGAAATCGGACGTCAAATCGAGGTCCAAATCCCCAATTTTTGAAAAACCTAGGTTCTACCCAAAACACCCAATTTCCCCCATGAGAATCATTGATTTTGAGTTGAAATCATGTGAAAAGATTTTAATTATTGAAGGAAACGAGTTAAAATTGACTTACAATCGATTTGGAAGAAGAGTTGTCTTTGAAAAATCACCCAAGAGTATTTTGGTTTTGAAAGAGTGTGAAAAATGAAAGATTTTGAGCTAAGTTATAAAATTCAGGTTGCAGATGTCGCAATTGTGAAAAGGGTTCGCAATTGCGAACCCAGACTTCTGATACCTTCACATTTGCGAACATGGGTTCGCATTTGCGAACCCTGAGGAACCAGGCCTCTTCGCATTTGCGACTGTGCCTTCACAATTGCAATGTTGCATTTGCGACCATTTCTTCGCATTTGCGACCAGTTATTCGCATTTGCGAATAAGGCAACCCAGGACACTTCTCGCATTTGCGATACAGTGCTCGCATTTGCGAGCTCACATATGCGAGCTCACATTTGCGAGCTCACATTTGCGAGCCATGCGAAGCCTGCAGGCCTGCAACATACCAGCAAATTCCTAAGTGAAATTTTCACTCCGTGACCTATCCTAAATTCACCCGAGCCCTCGGAGCTCCAAACCAAACATGAACACCAACCTAAAAACATCATATAGACTCGCTCGTGTATTCAAATCACCAAAATAACATCAACAACTATGAATTTAGCATCAAAATAATTAAATATCTTAAGAACTTCAAATTTTCCAATTTTCTCAAATACGATCCGATTCACGTCATCTCAAGTCCGTCTATTACCAAATTTCATAGACTTATTTTAAATCACATATAAGACCTGTACCGAGCGCCACAACTAAAATACGAGCCCGATACCATCAAGGTTTAAACACATTTCACTTCCAAAAACTCAATAATATTCCAGAAAATAATTTTCTTTAAAAAATCATTTCTCGGGCTTGGGACCTCGGAATTCGATTCTGAGCATACGCCCAAGTCCCATATTTTCCTACGGACCCTCCGGGACCGTCAAATCATGGGTCAGTGTCCGTTTACCTAAAATATTGACCGAAGTCAAATTAATTCATTTTAAAGTCAAAATTCATCATTTGGTTTTATAGATTGTCACATAATGGCTTTCCGGCTTCGTGCTCGGACTGTGCACACAAATTAAGGTGATGCTGACAGAGGTTTTTAAGGCCTCAGAATGCAGAATACATAAATTGAAGTCGTTATGTTCTTAATAAGTACTACAAATGCCTAAGTTGTTGATTCACTGTGTTGAGCAAGAATTATGATTTTCTCGTGGAAATTGCTTATGGTTGAGTATTGGTGCTAGTTGAGGTTTCTTTCATGAAGTTAAATGTTGGAACAAGTTTGGTTATTGCTGATTCTCATGCCGGGACGTATTTACTTCTTACTGTCGATTCCCTTGCCGGGACGTTGTTGTTCTCTTATTGTTCCCTTGCCGGGACTCTTTTGTGATTGGTGTTGAATTGTATATTGGGATCGGGTTACACGCCGCAACAATATTATATTTGAATTGGGTTGTATGCCGCAACAATATTATATTTGGATCGGGTTCCACGCCGTAACTGTGATATATGATATGGAACAGGTTGCACACCACAACAGTGTTTTTATAATTTGGATCGGGTTGCGCGCCGCAACAATAAAGGATAAAAGTGGTTATTGTTTTGTCACATTTTCCTTATTCTTTCTGCTGTGAGTTTTAAATTGTTCTTTATGCTTTCCTCTTGAGTTACTGTTGGTAAATGATACTCCCATATAGCATGTTTTCCTCTCCCATCCGTAACTGTATATTTCTGCTTTTATTTTCCGCTGTATATGATATAACTGCATAGGTTTATTTGGTAGTCTGGTCCTAGCCTCGTCACTACTTCGCTGGCGTTAGGCTAAGCACTTACTAGCATATGGGATTGGTTGTACTAATACTACACTCTGCACTATGTGCAGCTCCCGGAGCAACAACTTTTGGACCTTAGCTTGGGTGGCTGCCTTCAGTCTATACGGAGATCCAAGGTAGTCCTACAGGCGTCCGCAGGCCCTAGCGTCTCCCTCTATATTTTCTTCTTGTTTCACTTATGAAATTCAGAAATAGTGTTGCATTAATTTTTTGGACCTTGTTTGTAGAATTCTTAGACCATCTATGGAGTTGTGACACCAGTCTTGGGTAGTTTTTGTTTAAGAAATCACATTAGAATTTAAATGGTTTAATTATTTTCTTCCGCTTGTTTTAAATTTTCGCTGTTTATAAACGGTTGATTCACATTTGTTAAAGAATTAAAATGGGAAAGAGGAATTTGTTCAAATGGTCGGCTTGCCTAGCTTTCACTAGTAGATGCCATCACGACTCCTGAGGGTAGAAAATCTGGGTCGTGACAAGTTGGTATTAGAGCTCTAGGTTACATGGGTCTCACAACTTACAAACAAGCTTAGTAGAGTTTGAGGGATCGGTACAAAGACGTCTGTATTTATCCCCCCAGAGGCTACAGAGTTAGGAAAAACTTCACATTTATTCTTTCCTAAAGTGCGGTTTGGTTTCTCAATGCTAATTGAATTTTTACTCTGTTCTTTCGCAGATGGCGAGAACACACGCTTCCTCATCCACCGATCAACAGCCCAAGCCCCCAGCAGCAGCTCCCTCGAGGGACAGAGGGCGAGGCTGAGGTCGTGCTAGAGGCCGAGGTAGGGGCAGAGCTTAGCCTAGAGCAACAACACCAACGACGGAGCCTCAAATTGAGTTTGATAATGAGGTTCCGGCCCAGGCAGTTCTGGTAGGCCTAGCCTATGTCCCATAGGGGTTCATTGCTACTCCGGTACTCCAGGATGCTCTGGTCCATCTAGTGGGCCTTATGGAGAGTGTCACCGGGGCAGGCTTGTTTCCCGTAGCACCAGCTGTCTCTCAGGCTGGAGGAGGATCCCAGACTCCTGCTACTCGCACTCTAGAGCAGGTGGCTCCCCAGTTTCAGACTCCAGCCGCTCAGCCAGTTGGAGCAGTTCAGCCGGGTGTGGTAGCCCAAACCGGTGATAGAGTAGCTATGTCTGCCGATGCTTTGTGGAGATTGGACAGGTTCACCAAGCTCTTCACTACTACTTTCAGCAGTGCATCTTTTAAGGATCCCCAGGATTATCTAGACAGCTGTCATGAGGTTCTCAGGAACATGGGGACAGTGGAGACCAATGTGGTCGACTATGCTACTTTCCGCTTGTCTGGATCCGCCAAGACTTGGTGGAGAGATTATTGTTTGGCTAGACAAGCCGGATCACCATCTTTGACTTGGAAGCAGTTTACTCAGCTATTTCTAGAGAAGTTTCTCTCTATCACTCAGAGAGAGATCTATCGGAGGATGTTTGAGCGTCTTCAGCTGGGTTTTATGACTGTTACTCAATACGAGACTAGATTTATCGACTTGGCCCGTCATGCTCTTATCATATTTCCCACTGAGAGAGAGAGAGAGAGAAGGTGATGAGGTTCATTGAGGGACTCATTCAGCCTTTTCGACTTCAGATGGCTAAGGAGACGGGGAGTGAGATTTCTTTTCAGGAGGCGGCCAATGTGGCTAGGAGAGTTAAGATGGTTCTGTCGTAGGGGGTAGTTAAGGGTCCGACAAGAGGCCTCGTCATTCAGGTAGATTCAGCGGTGCCTCGTCTGGAGGCAGGGATTCGTATGGTAGAGGCCATCCTCCTAGGTCTTTTCAATCAGCACTTTAGGTTTCTCATGGCGCTTCAAGTGGTCGTGGTTCTCATATACAGTATTTTGATCAACAGCTCAATCAATGCACCGCCGCTCTAGAGTGTTTGGGGTGGTCATTCAAATCACGAGGGTCAGTCTCAGTTTCCTCAGCCGCAACATTCATGTGGATGCTTTGAGAGCGGTGAGTATGGTCATATCCGGAGGGCTTGTCCGAGATTAGTGGGTATTCAATCGCATCAGTAGGGTTCCCGTGCTATGGTTCAGGTGCCAGGTGTTCCACCGCCTGCTCCGCCAGCTAGGGGTAGGGGTAGAGGTGCTAGAGGTGGAGGTAGAGGTATTAGAGGTGGAGGTCAGGCATCTAGACATGGAGTCCAGCCAGCAGCAGGCCGTCCCAGAGATGTAGTTCAGGGTGGTGGGGCCCAACCCCGATGTTATGCTCTTCCATCCAAGCCTGAGGCTGAGGCTTCTGATGCAGTTATCATAGGTACTATTCTAGTTTGTATTAAAGATGCTTCAGTTCTATTTTATCCAGGGTCTACATACTCCTATGTGTCATCTTATTTTGCATCGTATCTGGTCATGCCTAGTGATTCTTTGAGTGCTCTTATATATGTGTCTACACCGGTAGGTGATTCTATTGTGGTAGATCGAGTCCATCGTTCATGTATAGTTGTGATTGGGGGTCTTGAGACTCATATAGATTTATTACATCTGGACATGGTTGATTTTGATGCCATATTGGGGATGGACTGGTTATCACCTTACCATGCTATCTTGGACTGTCATGCCAAGATTGTGACCTTAGCCTTGCTGGGTTTACCTCGTTTGGAGTGGAGAGGGACTCCTGGTCATTCTACCCGTAGTGTTATCTCATATATGAAGGCTCAGTGTATGGTCGAGAAGGGGTGTTTGGCCTATTTGGCATATGTTCGTGATTCTAGTGCCGAGGTTCCTTCTATTGATTTTGTGCCTATTGTTCGTGAGTTTCCTAAGGTATTTCCTTCAGACCTGCCGGGTATGCCACCCGATAGGGATATTGACTTCTGCATTGATTTGGCTCCGGGCACTCAACCTATTTCTATCTCGCTATATCGTATGGCCTCGCCTGAGTTGAAAGAGTTGAAGGAGCAGTTGCAAGACTTTCTTGAAAAAGGTTTCATTAGACCTAGTGTTTCGCCTTGGGGTGCACCAGTATTGTTTGTTAAGAAGAAGGACAGATCGATGAGAATGTGTATAGATTACCGACAGTTGAATAAGGTTACAATCAAGAATAAGTATCCATTGCCAAGGATTGATGATTTGTTTGATCAGCTTCAAGGTGCCAAGGTATTTTCGAATATTGACTTGAGATCTGGCTACCATCAATTCAGGATTAGGGCATTTAATGTCCCTAAGATAGCTTTCCGCACTCGGTACATGCATTATGAGTTCTTGGTAATGTCATTCGGGTTGATAAATTCCCCAGCGACTTTTATGGATTTGATGAACCGGGTGTTCAGGCCTTACTTGGATTCGTTCGTGATTGTCTTCATTGATGATATTTTGATCTATTCCCACAGCCGGGAGGAGCATTAGCATCATCTGAGAGTGGTTCTTCAGACTTTGAGGGATAGTCAGTTGTATGCTAAGTTTTCGAAGTGTGATTTCTGGTTGAGTTCAGTTGCATTCTTGGTTCATGTTGTATCAGCATAGGGTATTCAGGTAGATCCGAAGAAGATTGAGGCAGTCAAGAACTGGCCTAGACTAGCATCAGCTACAGAGATCCGGAGTTTTTTGGGTTTGGCAGGCTACTATTGTCGATTTGTGGAGGGGTTTTCGTCTATTGCAGCCCCGATGACTAGGTTGACCTAGAAGGGTGCCTAGTTCAGGTGGTCGGACGAGTGTGAGGCGAGCTTTTAGAAGCTCAAGACAGCTTTGACTACGACACCAGTGTTGGTTTTGCCCACAGGTTCAAGGCCTTACATAGTTTATTGTGATGCATCTCATATTGGACTTGGTGCGGTGTTGATTCAGGATGGCAAGGTCATTGACTATGCTTCACGACAGTTGAAGATTCATGAGAAGAACTATCCGGTTCATGATTTGGAGTTAGAAACTTTTGTTCACGCGTTGAAGATTTGGAGGCATTATCTGTATGGCATGACATGTGAAGTGTTCATGGATCACAAGAGTCTGCAGTACTTGTTCAAGAAGAAGGAGCTAAATTTGAGGCAGAGAAGGTGGTTGGAGCTGTTGAAAGACTATGATATTACTATCTTATATCATCCGGGAAAGGCCAATGTGGTGGCCGATGCTTTGAGTAGGAAGTCAGTCAGTATGGGAAATCTTGCTTATATTCTAGTCGGTGAGAGACCACTTGCTTTAGATGTTCATTCTCCTATGGCCAATCAGTTCGTGAGGTTGGATGTTTCTGAGCTCAGCCATGTGTTAGCTTGCATAGTCGCTTGTTCTTCTTTATTGGAGTGTATCCGAGATCGACAGTATGATGATCCTTATTTGTGTGTCCTTAGAGACACAGTGCAGCATGGAGGTCCCAAGCAGGTTACCTTAGGAGATGATGGAGTTTTGAGGCTGCAGGGTCGAGTTTGTGTGCTAACTGTGGATGGGCTCCGGGAGTTGATTTTAGAAGAGGCCCATAGTTCCCGGTACTCTATTCATCCGGGCACCGCAAAAATGTATCAGGATTTGCGGCAACATTATTGGTGGAAGAGAATGAAGAAGGACATTGTTGCATATGTGGCTCGGTGTTTGAATAGTCAATAGGTTAATTATGAGCATTAGAGGCCTGGTGGTTTATTCCATAAGATTGAGATTCCTGAGTGGAAGTGGGAGCGTATCACTATAGACTTCATTGTTGGACTCCCACGGACTTATAGGAAGTTCAATACAGTGGGGGTTATTGTTGATAGGCTAACCAAGTCAGCACATTTCATTCCCGTGGCAGTCTCCTTTTCTTCCAAGAGGTTAGTTGAGATCTATATCCGGGAGATTGTTCATCTTCATGTTGTGCCCGTGTCTATTATTTTGAACTAAGGTACGCAGTTTACTTTACATTTCTGAAAAGCAGTTCAGCGAGAGTGGGGTACACGGGTTGAGTTGAGCATAGCATTTCATCTTCAGACAGACGGACAGTCCAGGCAGACCATTCAGATTTTGGAGGATATTCTCCGAGCTTATGTCATTGACTTTGAAGGCTTGTGGGATCAGTTTTTGCCTTTAGCAGAGTTTGCCTACAACAATAGCTATCAGTCGAGTATCCACATGGCTCCTTATGAGGCTTTGTATGGTAGGCGGTGTCGGTCGCTGGTTGGATGGTTTGAGCCGGAAGAGGCTCGGTTGTTGGGTACGGATCTAGTACAGGATGCCTTTGACAAGGTCATGATCATTCAGGATAGGCTTCGTACAGCTCAGTCCAGGCAAAAGAGTTATGCCGACCGTAAGGTTCGTGATTTAGCTTTCATGGTCGGTGAGCGGGTATTGCTTCGAGTGTCGTCTATGAAGGGCGTGATGAGATTTGGAAAGAAGGGCAAGCTTAGCCCTAGGTTCATTGGCCCGTTTGAGACTCTTGATCGAGCAGGGGAGGTGGCTTACAGACTTGCATTGCCCCCGAGCTTATCAGTCGTACATCCAGTGTTTCATATGTCCATGCTTCGAAAGTATCACGACGATCCATCCCATGTGTTGGATTTCAGCACTGTCCAGTTGGACAAGGACTTGTCCTATGAGGAGGAGCCGGTAGCTATTCTAGACCGGCAGGTTTGTTAGTTGAGATCGAAGAGCTTTCCTTCTGTTCGTGATTAGTGGAGAGGTCAGCTGATAACAACTAGGTCGGGAATCCAAATTAGAGTAAGAATTTGAGAAGTAAATGCGGAAACAATAACAACAAGGAATTGAACAACTAGAATTAAAGAGATGAAAATAAAGGATATGGGACGAATTCAAGGAAAGAATTCCAAGAACTTCCAAGAACGTAAGTTCTATAGCCTTGACAAGATCAAAGTAACAACGTCTTGATTTATGGAAGAAATCAAACGCCTTTACTTAAAAAGCAAATCAAAACAATAGATTCAGATCTTGACCACTTTACGAGTAACTTGAGACAACAATTAATAACTAGTATTAATCACCTTCTAAGAATACCACAAAGGAATCAAAGATATCATAAAAGAGAAGTAATCTTACTACCTTGAACTAAGAACTAGTAAAGGTTGAAAGATAAATCTCAAAGCACAAGTAACAAAGGTTCAAAAGAACTCTCAAAGTATGATATACTTAATCAATAAATGTTGTATCTTATGAATGAGAAGAACTCCCTATTTATAGGAGTACTAAGTCATAAAAGTCCTTAAAATTAGGTAGGGTGGTTGCTAAGGCATACAAAGTCATTACAATTAGGTAGGGTGGTTGCTAAGGAGTAAGAAAAGTCATTAAAATTAGGTGAGGGCGGCCAAGACCCTTTGGGGCAGATTTGGACCTTAAAACAACTAGTTTGGGCCATTGGTTTGGACTCCAATTGGGCTCCTTTTGAAACACCCCCTTTTGGACCTCTTTTAAACTTATTTTGAGCCCTTTTTGATGGATTTCAAGGGCTAATTTGGTGACCCAATCTTTCTCCTCTTGGACTTCAATTTGGACCACCATATAATTGTAAAATTTGGACAATTTATTTCCTTTGGTCTTGAGCTCTTCCTCTACAATTGAAAGCTTCTTTATTTGCCATTGAAGTCTAGCAACCTTAGTTTACAACTCTTTAGCTTGAGATCTTGTATATGGCCTTGGAGCTTCCAAAACTCTATCCTTGTCCTTGATGCTATCACCTAGCCAATTCACATCCTTTATCCTTGAGCTCTTCCTCCCAATTAATAACTTCTTCATTTGCACTTGAAGTCTAATGATCTTGTTTTGTAATTCTTTAGCTTGAACTCTTATTAAAGGCCATCTTTGAGATTCAAAAGCTTCATCCATGTCCTTGAATAGAGTTGAGCTTCCTAGGATGCTATCATTCCCCTCTTCTTGAAGAAAATTCGTCCTCGAATTTTGACCTTGCAAGAAAAAGAAAACACGCACTAGTAAATGGTATCCACTAATCTGAAAAAATAGTAGGAATAAAATAAGATAGTGACAATGTGTCCATTTAACCCAATCAATCCTAATAGGTATAAATACTCCCTTATAAAGAATATGGACATCATCATCCCAATAAAATTTATGTCTACCTAGATTAATACAATAAAAACCTCTCTTAGATGCACCATGCAATGGAACTTGCAATTCGATCTTGTCGGTACGGCAGTCCATGAGTATACATGATAAAGAAATTATAAGAGAGTAACTACACATCCATTTAATATAAGTACCTTTACCACATTTAACAAACAAGATACATTCATGATATAGACTACTAACTACAATTACAAATCTCATGGATTCCTCTACATGAAAGAGTATTTGATCACCAGTATTACAACAATCATGCATATCCTCTTTACTAGAAACAAATACTTGTACAATCTTACAATGAACATGACTTGAAGAATGACTCCCCATCACATAACAAAGATCACATTCTTTAGCACATGAAAACTCATTAGCCACTTGAATAAGATAAGAAGAAATATTTAACTCATTTGCAAGCCTCTTCACAGAAATTCCATGCCTTTTTCCACCAAGTTGGAATAAGTAATCATCTATGTCATACACAATTTCAAAAGAAAGCGAATTACTCTTACACATTAACTTAGATATTATAGTTAATGACTTGATGTGCATCAAAATATCATCATCTACAAAAATTATAAAGTCACCAATATAAGAAATAAGAGTGTAATTCATTACCTCCAAAAATACCTTAGGTGTTCTAGAAAGACCAAGAATGCAAATAAACCAATTATACATACCATACTTGGACTTATTTACCAATGGAACATCATCACCTTGTATTCTTTTATGCATTGGCTCCACCTTAGCAATGCTTTTAGGCAACTCCATGTCATAACCCTGTAAATAAGAATCGAAATAGTCAAAAGGTTTAATAACAAAGAATTTAATCAAGCTTTTGTCTTCCACCATCCAACAAGAATTGATATTGCCGAATTTATGTTGGAATCCAATTGGATCTTTTGCCACCATCTCTTGCGCCTCACCACTCCTTTCAAAAGGTATTTCATCATGTGGCTGCACAAAATTACAAGAACTAAAACAAGAAAGAGTTAATGGGTTAGGAAATAAAGAAACGTTTTTCTTGCTTACACTCTCTTTGGCTTTTATCGCAAGACTAATGTTTTCCTCACCCTTAGCCTCTTTTCTCTCACTAAAGAGTTCTTTTCCTTCACTCAATCTCTCTTGTTTCTCTCTCTCTACCTTACAAACTTTGTTTCTCCTATTGCTTTCTCATTTTTCTTTTTTTTCAAGATCATTGTTTACCTCACTTGACATCCCACTCTTTTTACTCAAGACAACCTCTCCTTTTTCCTCTCTTGGAATGTCAACATGCACTCCCTTACTCCTCTCATTCTTTTCTCTCTCGTATTTTTCCATATTCTTTTTAACAATCTTTTCATCTGCACAAATTTGTGAGGGAGTCAAAGGTCCAAGACTGAGTTTCTTCCCATTAACCTCAAAAGAGTATCTATTTTTTTCGATACTATATGAAGCACTTCTATAGATATTCCATGGCCTTCCCAACAAGATATGAAAACGATTCATGGGAATGACATCACACCAGATCACATCCTCATACCTTCCAATAGAGAATGGTAATAACACTCTTTTATCTACCTTTACTCCTTTCAACATATAGGGATCAATATGTTCAACACAAGGAAAGTTCAATTTCTCAACCATATAAGTGCTAATTAAGTTATAGTTAAATGCTTTGTCAATTCTAAGGGTATAAATTGTAGACATCACTTTAGCTCTTGTTTGAAAAATAACTTTACCATTGTCTTCTTTCCATTCGATATATTGTAATATCGACCTTTCAAGAGTCATAGATCTACTCCTTCCACTGCAACTACCTATTTGAGATATCTTGACATAGATTAAATGAAATATGAATCTCTCAAATTTGGCTTCTTTGTTTTTTTTCCAATTGTTCTCTCACACACTTTATCCTTTTTTTTTCTCGAAATGACCTTTGAACAAAATACTTTGTAGATTTATAGTTAAACCAACTCGTATGAAGTTCTTAGTAGTAAAATTCAGATTTTTGGGGAACTAATGAAAGAAAAACCAAGTCCTAGAACTATTAGGCTCGGTTAAAACATGACGCGAACAAAAAGGAAAGGATTATATGTTTAGATTAGAAAGAGTAAGAAAATCTAGGATCCTCTCTTCTTGTTTCCTTTGTTAATTTTTGGTAACAAATTAGATACAAAAGAAATATCCCGGAGAGCACTCAATACTATTTTTTTTGTTCTAAAAACTGATTTTCGCTTCTTTTTTTTTTTTTTAATTTTTTTTTCTTTTCTTTGCAAGAGTATTCAAGAAATCCCAAGACTTACCAAGAACGAAATCTTGATAAAACCGCTCTGATACCACTTGATAACAACTAGGTCGGGAATCCAAATTAGAGTAAGAATTTGAGAAGTAAATGCGGAAACAATAACAACAAGGAATTGAACAACTAGAATTAAAGAGATGAAAATAAAGGATATGGGACGAATTCAAGGAAAGAATTCCAAGAACTTCCAAGAACGTAAGTTCTATAGCCTTGACAAGATCAAAGTAACAACGTCTTGATTTATGGAAGAAATCAAATGCCTTTACTTAAAAAGCAAATCAAAACAATAGATTCGGATCTTGACCACTTTACGAGTAACTTGAGACAACAATTAATAACTAGTATTAATCACCTTCTAAGAATACCACAAAGGAATCAAAGATATCATAAAAGAGAAGTAATCTTACTACCTTGAACTAAGAACTAGTAAAGGTTGAAAGATAAATCTCAAAGCACAAGTAACAAAGGTTCAAAAGAACTCTCAAAGTATGATATACTTAATCAATAAATGTTGTATCTTATGAATGAGAAGAACTCCCTATTTATAGGAGTACTAAGTCATAAAAGTCCTTAAAATTAGGTAGGGTGGTTGCTAAGGCATACAAAGTCATTACAATTAGGTAGGGTGGTTGCTAAGGAGTAAGAAAAGTCATTAAAATTAGGTGAGGGCGGCCAAGACCCTTTGGGGCAGATTTGGACCTTAAAACAACTAGTTTGGGCCATTGGTTTGGACTCCAATTGGGCTCCTTTTGAAACACCCCCTTTTGGACCTCTTTTAAACTTATTTTGAGCCCTTTTTGATGGATTTCAAGGGCTAATTTGGTGACCCAATCTTTCTCCTCTTGGACTTCAATTTGGACCACCATATAATTGTAAAATTTGGACAATTTATTTCCTTTGGTCTTGAGCTCTTCCCCTACAATTGAAAGCTTCTTTATTTGCCATTGAAGTCTAGCAACCTTAGTTTGCAACTCTTTAGCTTGAGATCTTGTATATGGCCTTGGAGCTTCCAAAACTCTATCCTTGTCCTTGATGCTATCACCTAGCCAATTCACATCCTTTATCCTTGAGCTCTTCCTCCCAATTAATAACTTCTTCATTTGCACTTGAAGTCTAATGATCTTGTTTTGTAATTCTTTAGCTTGAACTCTTATTAAAGGCCATCTTTGAGATTCAAAAAGCTTCATCCATGTCCTTGAATAGAGTTGAGCTTCCTAGGATGCTATCATCAGCCTGCTGAGGCATCGACCTGAGAGTCCGAGTCTGATATGCGGAGCCGTTATCCCCATCTTTTCCCCGACTCAGGTACTTCCTTCCTATGTCCGTTCGAGGACGAACGATTTTTTTAGAGGTGGAGGATGTGATGACCTTTCAGGTCATCACTTGTTTTAGAAACAATTCCTGTGTTTCGAGGCCTTAAAACCTCCTTTTTACCTTACCTTAATTTGCATGCGTAGTCCGGGCGCGTATCCGGAAAGCCATTATGTGAAAATCTGTGAAAAATAATAAATTTTGCATTTAAAATGAATTTAGGTTGACTTTGGTTAATGTTTTGGGTAGACAGGCTCGAACCCGTAATTTGACGGTCCTGGAGGGTCCGTAGGAAAATATGGGACTTGGGCGTATTCCCGGAATCGAATTCCGAGGTCCCAAGCCCGAGAAATGAATTTTTTAAAGAAAATTGTTTTCTAGAATATTTATGAGTTTTGAAAATGAAATGTGTTTGAAATCTGATGGCATCAAGCCCGTATTCTGGTTTCGAAGTACGGTACAAGTATTATATGTGATTTAAGTTGAGTCTGTGAAATTTGGTAAGAAACGGACTTGAAATGACGTGAATCTGACCTTATTTGAGGAAATTGGAAAATTTGATGTTCTTAAGCGATTTCATGAGTTTGAAGCTAAATTCATAGTTGTTTATGTTATTTTGGTGATTTGAATGCACGAGCAAGTCCGTATGACGTTTTAGGTTGGTGTGCATGTTTGGTTTGGAGCCCCGAGGGCTCGGGTGAGTTTTGGATAGGCCACAGAGTGAGATTTACACTTAGGAAGTTGCAGATTTTTAACTGATATATTGCAGGCCTGTATGCGAAGCCTGGCTCGCAAATGCGAGAGTTATGTTGCAAATGCGAAAAGCCCAGGGCTAGCATTACCTCGCAAATGCGAGGTACACATCGCAAATCTGATGCCTTCAGTAGTAGCCAGTGGTCGCAAATGCGACACCACCTTCGCAAATGCGAGTTCGCAATTGTGAACATATGATCGCAAATGCGAAGGTAGAAGGTTCCTTAACGGTTCGCAATTGCGAACCTTGGTCGCAATTGCGACATCTGTGACCTGCAAATTTGTAACTTAGCCGAAAATCTTTTATTTTTCAAACCCTTTCAAAAACAAAACACTCTTGGGCGATTTTCAAAGACAACTTCTCTTCCAAATCGATTGTAAGTCATTTCTAACTTGTTTTCTTTAATTTTTAACATCTTTTCACATGATTTCAACTCAAAATCAATGATTTTCATTGGGAAAATTGGGTGCTTTGGGTAGAACCTAGGTTTTTCAAATTTTGGGGAGTTGGACCTCGATTTGAGGTCCCATTTCAAAACAAATCATATATTTGGGTTCGTGGGAGAATGGGTAATCGGGTTTTGGTTCGAACCTCGGGTTTTGACCATGTGGGCCGGGGGCGATTTTTGACTTTTTGGAGAAAACTTTACAAAACCTATTTTCATGCATTGGAATTGATTCATTTAGCATTTATTGATATAGTTAAGTAACTTGTGGCTAGATAGAGCGAATTGGTAGTGGAATCAAGAGGTAAAGCGATAATTGAGGCTTGAATTGTGCTCATGGCATCGAGGTAAGTGTTTGGTCTAACCTTAGCTTGAGGGATTAGGAGTCGAGTCCTATTTGCTATGTGTTATTTCTTGAGTATGACGTATAGGCATGGTGATGAGTATCTATATGTCGTTGTCAAGCATGCCCGTGAGTCTTAAATTGATGTCGTTGTGTTCTTAATAAGTACTACAAATGCTTAAGTTGTTGATTCATTGTGTTGAGCAAGAATTATGATTTTTTCGTGGAAATTGCTTATGGTTGAGTATTGGTTCTAGTTGAGGTTTCTTTCGTGAAGTTAAATGCTGGAACAAATTTGGTTATAGTTGATTCCCTTGTCGGGACGTATTTACTTCTTACTGTCGATTCCCTTGCCAGGACGTTGTTGTTCTCTTATTATTCCCTTGTCGGGACTCTTTTGTGATTGGTGTTGAATTGTATATTGGGATCGGGTTGCACGCGACAACAATATTATATTTGGATCGGGTTGCACGCCGCAACAATATTATATTTAGATCGGATTGCACGCCGCAACAGTAATATATGATATGGAACGGGTTGCACGCCGCAACAATGTTTTAATGATTTGGATCGGGTTGCGCGCCGCAACAATAAATGATAAAAGTGGTTATTGTTTTGTCACAGTTTCCTTATTCTTTCTGCTGCGAGTTTTAAATTATTCTTTATGCTTTCCTCCTGAGTTACTGTTGGTAAATGATACTCTCTCGTAGCATGTTTCATCCTCCCATCCTTAACTGTGTATTTCTGCTTTTATTTTCCATTGTATATGATATAACTGTACAAGTTTATTTGGTAGTCTAGTCCTAGCTTCGTCACTACTTCGCCGGGGTTAGGCTAGGCACTTACCAACACATGGGGTCGGTTATGCTGATACTACACTCTACACTGTATGCAGATACTGGAGCAGCAACTTTTGGACCTTAGCTTGGGTGGCTGCCTTCAGTCCATACGGAGATCCAAGATAGTCCTGCAGGCGTTCGCAGTCCCTGGCGTCTCCCTCTATCTTTTCTTCCTGTTTCACTTGTGAAATTCAGAAACAGTGTTGCATTAATTTTTCGGACCTTGTTTGTAGAATTCTTAGACCGTCTGCGGAGTTGTGACACCACTCTTGGGTAGTTTTGTTTAAGAAATCACATTGGAATTATTTAAATGGTTTAATTATTTTTTTCCGCTTGTTTTAAATTTTCGTTTTTTATAAACGGTTTATTCACATTTGTTAAAGAATTAAAATGGGAAAAAAGTAATTTGTTCAAATGGTCGGTTTTCCTAGCTTTCACTAGTAGGCGCCAACACGACTCTCGAGGGTGGAAAATTCGGGTCGTGACAGAGAGAATATCCAAAATTAACTTAAAGGGTATTATCGGTATAAAAATACGCCTGAAAGCCTAATTAGGGCGTAAAATTACCTAAATGACTCCATTTGGGTCAATCTGGCCAAAAACGGTGTGGCCAAAAAGGATTTTTCCTTAGGCTTAATACATACTTTTCTCCAACTTGAAACAAAATCTTTTTGACATATTCTTACGTCATGGGAAAATTATATACATATAAAAGCTTTTCTCGATCTTATCTAATACACACCTCATCGGAAAAGATTTGGTGGGTAAAAGTTTTACCATGAAGTATAAATGTCAAATTAAGGATTTTCGGACAAAATATGTATTAAGCACTTAATCTCTAAGGGGTCATTTGGTAGGGTGTATAAGAATAATACTGAATAAGGTTTATTAGTAATGCAAACATTAATTATGGAGAAATTATTTTTTAGACATGGATAAGGCTTCTTTATTGAGCTGCATGTAAAAGCTTTACTAAATCTGCGTCCAGTTCCTTCATTATTTTTTTAGCTCTAAATTTTTGTTATTCTTTTTGCTTTGACTGTCATTTTAAAGACCTTGTTGACTTGACCATCATTAATATTGTGTTCTGTTTTGCAAAAAACAACAAAAAAAATAATAATAATAAAAAATATATAATAATCCAAGCAAGAAGCAGATAGATTCCTATTTCGGGACAAGTTCTCACCTTTAATTCATTTTCTCTAATTCTCTCCCCCTTTCTTCTTTTGGGGTTTCCTTGGCCTCCCCTTTTCTAGATTCCTATTTCTGAGCATGCATGTTCTTTTGTCTTCACTCTATATATTCTAATGGGATGTTTGGTATAACGGTGAGATATTCTATGAAATTAGTTATCCCACTTTTTATATGGAATATAACTACCCTACTATTTTAGTGTAAAAGTTATTTTCGAATTGGTTAATATCCCAAATTAAACATAGGATAAATTTGATCCCAAACTTTTTCCTCAAATCATTATCCTTATCCCGTATATCAAAAGACCCTTAGTATTTTTCTCTAAAAGCTAGTACTAACAAATTTTCAGGAATTGTTCTCTGTTATCTCTTCTGCTTTAATGGATAGGTCCCTTTTATTTATTTTAAATATATATATAGTACTAATCCACTTGGAACTGTCCCTACAGGGTATTGCCCCATTCTTTCATTATTCATGTACCAATCAAAGAATGACTGAAATTGGCTTCTCTCCACTAATCAGGGGACAAAGTTCAAGATGGTTATGTTATGGTGTGGGGTCTTTTTTGGTTAGTAGGGTTCAACATTGTAAATTGACGTGAGGCCTTGGGTGTGAGAGTTACGCATCTCATTATTTCTAACTTCAAATGTTATTTTAGGTTAATGATTATTCACAATTTGATTTATTATTTTAACTTCAACATGAGATAAGAGGATTTGAAATTGAATATGTTATTTGAAGAATATTTCAAGTGAAATAGAAATAATGAACACTTACAGAACTTAAACTTTTTTTCAAAACGAAATTCATGTCCAAGTATAACTTCTAACTTCAAAATACCTTTATTCAGTTTCGACTTCAAATTCAAGCGATGGTCCAGCATCATAAAATCATGGTTAAACATTACTTCAGAGAGGGAATATTGGATCGAGTGGCAGACCTACTGTCCAAGCATGCTACATCTCTCACTGAAAACAACTCTTCTTTACTGAGGACAATCTTCCCAAGAAGATCAAAGGAGCAGTCAGAATTGATAGAATGCAAATCTCCGCCTTTAGAATAAGAGCCCAATAACACTCCGGCTGGTTCTTGAGCCTCCATGATTTCCCGGGAAAAGCTACATGTGCTTAGTAGTCCATACTTGTAGTAGCTCTTCTCCTTTTTTGTTGAGGCACGGTCTAAGCTTACTTTGGTTTGTAGTGGTCTATTACTATTATTGGCCTGAGTAAGTTTGTTTTGATGATTGACAAAGAAACACACGCATGAATCAGGTCTATACACAGTGTATACAGACATATGCATATTCGAGCGCAAGGCATGCGCGTGCAGGAGACATGCATAAATGGTTATACTGAATGTCTCCTAAATGAAAAGATTACATATTTGATAAGGAGCAAGACTCCTTACTCGAAGAGAACTCTATCCTAGATAAGGGGGGAGTAAGAAGTTGAAGATGACTTGAACTCTTTCACCAAAGAAGAGTATAGCATTAGAACTCTATTACTCCTATTCTACTAACTCAATGAATATCAGTTTGTTCCCTTCTATAAGGAACGCACAAACGCATAATTTAAGCAAGAGTTGAGAGCAAAATAATAAGATATTTTGCAAGCAATTCCTATGTAATTCAAGTGTGCAAACCTGAAGCGACATAAACCAGATAGAAGAACCAGCTCCGAGTGTCTGTCTTTTATTCCAGTTCAATTGTAGCAAAGCTTTTGAGTTGTACCTTTCAGCTTTATCTAGAAGCATTTGTACTAGGTACTCTGAGTGTAGTATTCAAGTTAGAGTTAACTTGAAATTGACGCAACAACTTGATGCTGGTTGCCGCAAAGGGTTAGAGGTAATCCTTAGGCTTACAAGAGTTTTGTAAATGCTGTTTTGGCACAGTGATTTAGTGATGTGTTGGAAAAATCTTACTAGGTAGTAGGTCATGGTTTTTTTTTACCTTTTGAGACAGGTGTTTTTTCACGTAAAATACTTGTGTTCTTTACTTTCTGCATTTGTTATTCTGCAACTGTAGTGTAAGGAACGCATAGAAGAACCAAGCCACTTGAGTCTAGTTTTATGGGCTCAGAAACATTAACGCGAAGGTAATTTCTTCTTCTTATCTTGTATTTTTCTTCTTTTGTCGTTTTTGTAGGTCAAACGAGAAGGATATGTTCTTGTTCAACGAGATGATCCATGTACGAAGAAGACAATCATAGGGTGTGAAGGTATGAGTACTCATCCCCTCCCAAATATCAGATAGATTACTCTCAAGGTGGCCCGAATATCGGAGAGATTACTCTCAAGGTGAACCTACTATCGAAGATTACTCTCAAGGTGACCCAACTATCAGAGAGAATACTCTCAAGGTAACCCGACTATCGGAGAGATTACTCTCAAGATGGCCCGACTATCAGAGAGATTACTTTCAAGGTGACCCGACTATCGAAGAGATTACTCTCAAGGTGATCCGACTATCGGAGAGATTAATCTTAAGGTGACCCGACTATCGGAGAGATTACTCTCAAGGTGGATCGACTATCGAAGAGATTACTCTCAATGTGGCCTGACTATCGGAGATATTATTCTCAAGGTGACCTGACTATCAGAGAGATTACTCTCAAGGTGGCCTGACTATCGGAGAGATTGCTTCTCTTTTGCTTTACTTTGTCCAACTTTTATCTTAGTCGCATTTACCATTATCAACTTTACTCGCTTGTAACAAAAGCTCATATCTTGCTGTGGGAGAGTCCAAATAACGAACCATTTGATTTCTCAAAAATTAGACTTAAATATCTAAAACATATACAAAACTTAGAATCGAACACCTTTCTAATCACACCATATACTAGTTTGAAACCAGCTTTAGATTCCACCATGTTGAAAATTTCAGATTTGCGCAGTCTCAACAAAAAAATTGATATCTTGGTGTAGAAATGTCAAAATTATGAACCGTTTGATTTCTTGAAAACTAGACTTCAAAATCTAAGGCATATCCAAAATTCAGAATTAAACACTTTGAGAATCGTCCCAGGTCATATTTTGAATCTAACTTTAAATTCCGATATGTTGATAGTTGTAGATTTGCGCAGCTTCACAATTTTTTTTATCTTGGTATAGAAATGTCATAATCATGAACCCCTTGATTTTATGGAAACTAGACTTCAAGATTTAAGACATATCCAAAATTCGGAATCAAACACCTTCAGAATCGCCCCAGATAATTTTTTGAAATTAACTTTAGATTCTGACACGTTGATAGTTTCAGATTTGCGTGACTTCACCGAAACTTTTATACCTTGACATAGGAATGTTGAAATCACGAACCGTTTGGTTTATTGAAAACAAGACTTCAAAATAGTTCTGAATTGGCATGACTTCTTCAAAACTTTTATGTTTTGGTATGGAAGCCTCGGGATCAAAAGATTTTTTTCTTGCTATCAATCGAAATTCAAGAGCTCCATTCTCACAAATATCTTGGGTTCAAGTCTCACTGAATTTGAAAAATTATGCCAAGCAATATTTCTTCTTATACTTGTTTCTCTTTCGATTCCTATCTTTTATTCCCCCTCTTTTATTGGGGCAGTGAGCGGCTTTGAAGTTCAACAAACTTGAAGGTTATGCAAACATGAAGACATAGCGAATCCCCAGACTTCACTGCAAGTACTTTGTAGCCTCCTAAAGGCTATAGTAATTTCAATGAACACACCAATTTACCCTAGCGGCTTGCCCCCTTTAAATCAAATGGGATCCAAAGTTTAACAGAAGAATGGCATCTCAACTCGATTTGCAAGTGCTGATTGAATGGATTACATTCCATCATTTTTCATTCGGACAACGATTGAGGGATTATGTATCTTTTGAACTTATGCAACTGAACTCAGAATGAAGCTCTAAGCTACCTATGTACCTCGGTGAAGAGGATCAAGTCATATCGTAGTTCAGAATATGTGATTTTTTATTCTTTTTATTTTTGTATGTCCTAACTTTTGCCTAGGCCGCCTATATCAAGGTTTTCAACCTAGCGGACCTTTTTTTTAAAATTTTTATATGTCTTAACTTTTGCCTAGGCTGCCACTTTCGAGGGTTTTAACCTAGCAGACTCCCTTTTTAGTGGTCTGTACACAATTTAGACTCATCCGGGCTAGGAGTGTAGGAACATGCAGTTTAGGCTCATGCGTCAAGGAGCGTTAAAACTTCAAGGATAATACTTCTTTAAAAAATTGCCATTGATAGGGTCGATTCTCATGGCATTTGCATCAACCAGCTTGTAAGCCCCACTTGAGTAAGCTTCTTGTATAACATATGGCCCATCCCATTTTGAAGTGAACTTTCCTACAGATTTATGGGAAGTAATAATGGATCTTCATATAGAAAGGAATTGATTTCCTACTTAAAAGTATCTTGGGCGAACTCTTTTATTGAAGGCGCGAGACAATCGAGCTTGACAACATTCAAGATTCTGTCGAGCTTCCAACCTCTTCTCATCAAGAGCCTCCAACTCTGCTATTCAAAGTCGAGCATTTTCTTCATCAGTGATCCCTTCTTGAATAGCTAATCTTAATGAAGGTATTTGATGCTCGAGTGGTAAGACGACTTCGACACCATAAACGGGTGCATAAGGGGTCGCTTGTGTTGAAATGCGGTGAGTTATCCTATATTCCCATAGAGCTTCTTCCATATAGTCATGCCAATCTCATTTGGATTTGGAGACAACTTTCTTTAATAAGTTGCATAGAGTCTTGTTGAATGCCTTAGCCAGACCATTGGCGGCACCATTGTACATAGAAGAGTTACGCTACATGAAGCCAAAGAGATCACAAATATTGTTCATCAACCTATTGTCAAATGGCTTGCCATTATCTGTTATTATATAATGAGGAATGCCAAAGCGATAGATTATGTTTACTCGGATAAAGCTTGCAACATTTTCCTTTATTACTTCCTTAAGAGCCACAACTTTAGCCCATTTTGAGTAGTCAGTTGCATCCAAGATGTATAGGTGCCCACCAAAGGACTTTGGTAGTGGTCCAATAACATCCAATCCCCAAGTGTCAAACGGCCAGGATGCAACAGTCGGGTGCAACACTCAGGAGGTTGATGAATAAAATTCGTATGAAATTGACAAGCCTTGAATCTTCGAGCATAGTCCAAGCAATATTTTACCATCATTGGCTAATAATATTCCATCCTTTTTATATGGAAGTGGAGCTTTGGTCCAGACCGGTATGACCCATATACCCCAGAATGTGCCTCTTGCAGAGCTTGGACTGCTTCTTCTACCCCTAAGCATTGCAAGAGTACTCCCTCGAATGACCTTCTTTATAGAGTATCTTTTTATTAAAGGAAGCGATGTGACCAATGACGAATTTTAGTCCTTCTCCTCAGATTTTCTGGAAGTATCTCATAGCTTAAGTAGTCAATAATGGGTTGTCGCCATTCTTCATTCTCAGCTTCAGAAATAGTGACAAGATGCTTGAGTTAATTTTCTTTGCCTTTAGCCTCATTTGGAAAAGGTATTACCTTTTTTGGCAGATAGTAGCTTGCGCTTGATCAGGCAGGGTTAACTTTGAAGCTAGGGCAGCTAAAGCCTCATCCTTCTTGTTTTCTTTCCTTGGCACATGTTGTATAGTCACGTCACTGACCCACCCCATTAAGTTTTTAGCATAATCACGATATGGGTGTAGATCAGGTTTCTTGACCTCGTAACTACCTAAAAGCTGGTTGATCACCAACCGAGAGTCACCAAAGACTTGCAATTGCAACCACTTCATTTTGATAGCCATTTCAAGCCCAAGTATTAGTGCTTGATACTCAACAATGTTGTTAGAGCAGAGTTGCGTCAACGTAAAAGAGTAGGCAGAACTTCACCTTGAGAAGTGACAAATATTACACCAACACCTGCTCCTCTACGATGTACAACACCATCAAAGTACATCTTCCATGGAGGTTAAACTTCAATGACCATTGCGTCCTCATTAGGTAGGTCATTGGTTAGCTCATAATCATCAGGTATAGGGTGATCTGCCAAGAAGTCTGCTAACGCTTGTCCTTTTATAGCTTTTTGAGAGATGTACACAATTTCAAATTGTTGAAACTGGAGGTACCACCTTGCTAATCGATGACTAAGGACAAGTTTTGACATCAAGAACTTGATGGGATTTGCTCTAGAAACAAGACAAAGGACTTGAGCTTGAAAGTAGTGCTTCAACTTTTAGATTAAGAGGACTAGTGCCAAACATAACTTTTTGATTGACAAATAATTCAGCTCATTTGGTGTCATCATCCTGCTCAAGTTGTAATGGGATTTTTCTTTTCCTTCACTATTTTTATGGGCCAACAGCGCTCCAACAGACCTTTCTTGTGCTGAAATATATAATATCAATGGCTTTTCAGGTATAAGGGCTACCAAAATTGGAGGCTTCAACAAGTATGTTTTGATGATTTCAAAGGCATTGCTACAAACTTGGTTCCACTTGAAAGGAACACCTTTCTTCATGAGGCAACTGAATGGTTGGCACCTCCCAACTAGGTTTAAGATGAATCTCCTAAGGTATGCTAGCTTTCCTTGCAAACTTTTCAATTCATGAATATTGTGAGGCTCAGGAATTTTCAAAATGGCATCCATTTTGGCTTGATCAATTTCAATCCCTCAATGTCGGGCAATGAAACCAAGGAACTATCCAGAAGTAACTCCAAAGGCACATTTCAATGGATTCATCCTAAGTTGGTACCTCTAGAGCAATTCGAACACCGTTCTCAAGTCTTTCAAGTGGTCGCCCATCTTTCTTGATTTTACTACCACGTCGTCCACATAACATTTGACATTCTTGTGGAGAAGGTCATCAAAGATATTTTGCATAGCCCTTTGGTAAGTAGCACCATCATTCTTCAAGCCAAAAGGCATTACCTTGTAGCAATAAATACCCTTGGGGGTGCAGAATACATTAAGCTCTTCATCTTTTGGTGCCATATGAATTTGGTTATAGCCTGACGAACCATCCATGAAAGACATTTCCTCATAACCATTAGTAGCATCGATCATCAGCTCTGGAATAGGAAGCAGGAATTTATCTTTGGGACATGTATTGTTGAGATCCCTGAAGTCAATACACACCCGAATCTAGCCATTCTTCTTCCTTATAGGGACATTACTTGAGACCCATGTTGGGTATTTAACTTCGTGAATAAAGTCAGGTTCAATGAGTTTGTTAACTTCATTTTCAATCAAGGGAACCAAGTCCAGCCTAAAGCGCCTTTGAGCTTTCTTAACAGGACGAGCGCCATTCTTGACTGCAAGGTGATGGATTGCTATGTTAGGGTCCAACCCAGGCATCTCTTTGTAACTCCAAGCAAAGACATCCTTAAAATCCTTGAGTAACTCCATATAAGTTCTTTCTTCATCGGCTGCTAGTAAAGCACTTAGATAAGCGGGCCTCGGTTCTTCATCGGTGCCAAGGTTTATTTCTTTCAAAGCGTCAACTGTTGACTTTAACCCTTCTTCAAGTTTGAGTGGAGCATCTTTCACATCTTCATCATCTTGCGGGTCCCCATCGTTGAAAGATATATGGTAACACGGTGAAACATCCTCCCATTTCTCATCATCTTCCATTAAAGACGAAACACCATTCTCGCCTAGTGCACTAACATGATACGAAGAACCCACACTTTTTCATCTTCATCACGTTCCTTAGTGTAGAACACATTATATGGCTTTACCTTCAATACTTCTTTACATGAAACCACAAGTTTTGTTTGTCGCCTCATTCTGGAAGGAACCAAACTTTGGAAATCTTTAGAGATCTTCTGGATTCTGGGCGAAGCGAGTGTTCTTATGCTTTGATATTTTCTCTGGAACATGTTCTCATTCTTTAATGGACCTAATCTCTCAAATACAGAAGTCCTTACAGTTGATTTCCAAGTCAATCAAATACAGAAGGCCTGTCAAAAGCGGTAGATTCATCTTCTGCAGTGATATAATTATTGCTTGTTCTTCTTATAGAGATTCGCACTGTTGAGGGTTGTTTATATCCCAAACCTTCACGTGGTTGCCTTGTAGCAGCTACTAATGGGAGATTCCCTAACTTTGACGGCTCATTAGGATTATATCCAGCTTTTGTAAATAATTTGTAAGCATCGGGATCAAAACCTTCATCCGTACGCTTCGTAGGAAGTGCTATATCTTGTGGTGAATTCTGAGACACAGACTTTCTAAGTAGCTTCGAGGACAACTTTATTGCCTCAAAGATCAGATCGGAAGAGTTAATCCTTTTAGCATGTTTTTTTGGATATTAGATGTTTCACCTTCATCTTTCTTCTTTTTAGGGACATATTGGAGCGCAGAAGTTACTCTCTTGCCGTGAGACACAATGTTCCCTTTATGAGACTTATTTGGGTTGGGGTGTACCTCTTCAGCAACAACTTTGGTTTGTTCGGCAACCACCTCAGCTCTCTTAGTCGTGGACTCATCATTTTTTTCATTTATGACATCATCAGCTTTTAGCTCCTTCACAATGCGGTTCTTCAAGTAGAACTTTGCATCAGCGAAGTATGACTTAGCCTTGGTGAATGGCTTGTCATCAACAACTATCTTCTCGACTTCACCCTCGTAGTATTTCAAAGATTGATGGTAGTTAGATGGAACTACTTTATTATCATGTATTCAAGGCCTTCCAAGCAAGACGTTGTATGAAGTCTTTGCATTGATCACATTGTCACAACCCAAGTTCTTCCTCCATGAACTGTCGTGATGGCACCTAGTCTCTACGACAAAATAAGCCTAACAATTTGCGGAAAAAAAGAAAAGGAATTTGAAAATAGAAACTAGCCATCTAACAGGTAAATATAGATAAAGTGTTTAAAATGCCGCTCGATATATACAACAATAACACTCTCGACCAATAATAACACTCCCAAAACCCGGAATCTCATGAATCACAAGCTAAGAAAAAAATACATAAGGTTTCTAACTCCAAAAATTTAATAACAAGGAAATACAGGAAAAAGCCTATAACTGAAGGGAGAATAGAGAGCGACTTCTAGGTCTGCGGACACGACATATATACCTTGAAGTCTCTGAATCGCCTCGCCTCACGGATAGTATAGCTGGGCAGAAGAACTTGGATCTGCACACGAAAACATGTACAGGAAAAGGCATGAGTACATCACAGCGGTACCCAGTAAGTGCCTAGCCTAACCTCGATCGAGTAGTGACGAGGAAGGTCAGGGCTCTACTGGTTTTATATATATATATATATATATATATATAAAGGTAAAATAATGTGAAATGAGATAGTATAATTAAATGCTAACAGTCAATAAAAATGAAATCACAGCAAGAAATAACTCAATACACAGAGATAGCAACATGGGATCTCCCAGGATATCGTCCCATATTCCCAAAAGTAAATGTGCAGAGGATCTCCCAGGATATTGTCCCGTAGTCCCAATTATAAATGTGCAGGGGGATCTCCCGGAATACCGATCCGTAGTCCCAAAGTAAACATGCAGGGGGATCTCCCAGAATATCGATACATAGTCCCAAATTAAATACACAACAGTCTCAAGAAAGAATCCGACAATTCTATTCAAGTTCGTATCAGGAAAACAGGAAATTTCTACTCTAAACATGCTACACAAAATCCAAGTAAGCAGTTAAAGCAGGTAAGACAATTAAGTCACATAAGCATGCTTTCTTAAGCTAAACAGGAGGCTTCATATACTAGTGTTGCTCAATTAAAAGAAAACATAGATATTTACTTAATGAAAACGGGGGTTTTCAACAATTAGGACATTTACGCACTCTTCACCTCACATACATATCATTCATATAACAACAATACCAAAATCCTATGGGGAGTTTCCCTACACAAGGTTAGGCAAGTCACTTACCTCGAACCCGCTCAAAATCAATCCGATATCACGCTCTTGCCATGAGTATCCAACTCTGAGTGGCCCAAATCTAATCAAATCAATATCATAACGTAAATACAACCACAAACAACTAATTTAGCTAATGAAATCGAAACTAAGGCAAGAAAATAGAAAAACGCCCAAAAATCCTCCCTGGGTCCACATCTCGGAACCGGGTAAAAGTCACAAATTATGAATACACATTCACTCACAAGTCTAACCATATCAAATTCACTCAAATCCGATACCAAAATCTTGATAAAAATCCCAAAATTAGGAGTAAGAACTTTCCTCAATTTTCCCTAATTTTCACCCCAAATCCGAAATTAGATGATAAATTCATGTTTAGATTAATGGGATATAATTAAAAAAGGAGTTAGAAATAATTACCCACAAACTTCTTCTGAAAATCTCTCCAAAATTCGCCTCCTACCGAGCTCTCAATCTAATTTTTGAGTTATGAACTCAAACCCTCGATTTTGGAATTTAAATTCTGCCCAGATGCAGTCTTCTTCGCGAACGCGAGACCACTATCGCGAATGCAATGAAAAAAATTCCACTGGCCAAATTTCCTCTTTCACGAATGTGAGGGTCCACTCGCAAACACGTAGCTTGAGCTGCCAGGACCTTCGCGAACACGACCCCATACTCGCGAATGCGTAGAGCAACTTCTTGGGGTCCCTAGATGCCCTGCCTTTCCTCTTCACAAACGCGCTCAGATCACGTTCACGATGCTTCCACTGGCCAGCCTTCGAGAACGCGATTTCCCCTTCGTGAACGTGAAGAACAATTGTCTGCAACATAAAAACCAAAAAATCTGCTATCCTTCTAAGTCCAAAAATGAACCGTTGAGCATCTGAAACACACCTGAGGCCCCAAGGACCTCAACCAAACATACCAACCAATCCTAAAACACCATCCAAACTTAGTTGAGCCCTCAAATTAGACCAAACAATGTAAAATCACGAGTCAGCCTCCAATCCAAACTTAATGAACTTGAAATTTTAAAATCCTACAACCGATGCTGAAACCAACCAAACCACGTCCGGTTGATCCCAAATTTTTCACACAAATCATATTCAACATTACAGACCTATTCCAACTTCCGGAATCGGATTTCAATCCTGAAATTAAAAATTCCACTACCGGCCCGAAACTCCAAAAATTTAACTTTCGCCATTTCAAGCCTAAATGAGTTACGAACCTCCAAAACACAATCCAAACATGCCCCTAAGCCCAAAATCACTCAATGCAGCTAACAGAACCGAGGGAATTCCATTACGAAGCCGTCTTCATACTGTTGTGACTATGGTGCAAATTCTACTCATTTAGGGACAAAGTATCCCAAAACACTCCGAAACTCAAAATAAATCTTCCCGGCAAATCACAATAGTAGAAATAAATACGGGGAATGCAATTAATAGGGTATCGGGGAGTAAATTCTCAAAATGACCGGCCGGGTCGTTACACGCATGCAACCATGCACTTGATTGCATATCTTCAATGGTGATTCCCAACCTGATTGCACCTATAGCTCTTTGCCCCCTTGGTTGAATCCTTGAATTATGACACGATTTTTTGGTAGTTTGTTCATGGGAATACCAAGTTCTTTCACAGTGCAAATTGGCAAGATGTTCACTGAGGATCCTCCATCAACCAAATTCGATTTACCCTTTTATCACGCATATAGCCCACCAGGTATAACATGCGGTTATGAATAGTGTCACCTTGTAGAAGATCCTCATCTGTGATCGTAACATTTTCCTCGTCTGCGTTAACTTTTTGAGGAATAGACTCGATGAGCTTTTCTAAAGATTGTGCCAACGGTCATTACTCTTTTCTTCCCTTTTATCAGCGTTGCTACAAGAGGGCTCTATATCATCACGGGAAATCTTCATGTGGAACCAACATAGCAAGATATCCTCCAAGGTCACTTGATTTCGTGGCTTTTGAGGGTGTTGCACCTCCACCTTTGCTTTCTTCAAATGCCTAATTGAATTTTGTTTCTTTGGTCTTTTTACAATCATTTTTCTTGTTGGTTGTTCTATTGGTTCTTTTCGTAGGCTCCTTTTATGGCGCCTACGACGAGTCACCAACGTCCAACCTTCATCATCATCAGGTTGATCGACTTCAACTTTGTTGTTCTTCTTTATCTTTACTTTCTTTAAATTCACATAATTCATCCGGAATGAATGAGCCAAAGGTGATAGAGACTTGGTTTGCGCTTGCTTTCTCATCTTCAAGCACACTCTTCTTTCCACGAGCCAAGTCCATAACTTTGTCCTTGAAGACAAAGCACTTCTCTAGAGGGTGGCTAAAAAGTCGATGGTATTTGCAGTAATTTGGGTCATTTGTCTTACTAGCTTTATTTGGCCGCTTCATCTCCGGAAGCTCAATAAGATTTAACCCGAGGAATTCTTCAAAAATTGCTGACACATCGAAATCCAGAAATGGGTACTTATTCTTTTGCATTCCTTTTAGAGTCAACTTCCCACTTGGTTTATCTTGAAAAGAAGTGGATTTCGTACTTTGCTTCTTGCTCACCTTTATTGTGAACTTCACAGGTGATGTGTTGACATTCATAGCTTCTTTGTTTTTAGACTCGAGCACAAACTTGCTCCATTTCTTGACTTCTTTCTTGTCGTTCCCTTTTTGAGGCTCATAGATAGGCAGCCTTTCGTTTCTAGGGGAGGCCATGCTTAACTCCATGTCATGGGCACGAGTCGCAAGTTCTTCAAATGGGCTAGGCTTGATACGTTGCAAGATGTAGTGGAGTCCCCTATGCATGCCTTGGATGCACATATCTATGCCAGAAGCTTCACTAAGCCTCTCTTTGTAGTTGAGGCTTGCATTCCTCCAATGATTGATATAGTCAATAACTGGTTCACCCTTTCGTTGACGAGTATTTTTAAGTTCTATCATACTCATACTATGTCTCGTGCTATAAAAGTGATTGAGGAACTCTTGCTCCAATTGATCCCGGCTATAATAGATCCACCCTTGAGGTTTGTGTACCAGTCAAAAGCATTTGCTTTTAGCGAGCGGACAAACTTCTTGACGAGATAATCTCCATTAGTCCCAGCATTGTTGCACGTCTCAACGAAGTGCGCCACATGTTGCTTTGGATTACCTTTGCCATCAAACTGTTGAAACTTTGGAGGTTGATAGTCAGGATGATTCTTCAATATATCGACCCTTGCAGTGTACGACTTTGCATATGTAAGAGAGGATTTGGCAGCAACTTCATACTTGTTCTTAATGGTTTCCTTAATGAACTCCTTCAGCGGATCGATCGGAATCATCCTTTCAGATGAGATAGGGATAGACATAGCGGATACTACTTGTCTTGGAAGAGAATCACTCTATGGAACTTATGAGAGCTTGCCAAGTGCGTGGGTGGATTCTTCTTCCTTCAAGATGCCCACCCTATCTATTAGCTTATCGATTCTAGCATCTTGATTTTGCATGCACTTGGTCAAGCCAGCGATTGCTTCCGTCAAGTTTGCCAACTACTCCTCCATAGATGAAGTGTTTGTCACTATGGCTTGCATGATTGTCGTGGATGATGGAGAGTAGCGTGGATTGTCACATAGATTGATCCTTGATTGGATCACACTATGTGGTGTAAGTGGGAAGGATCCATGACTGAAGCATCATCATCTTCCTTCATAACAGAGTACTTGGATCTGGAGAGGTCAAGTAGAGCAAGAGTTTTCTTGATCTTTTCAGCAACATCGCTTACTCCTTCGGGTGCGTTTGTGGAAGATCTTTCTCATTTTGAGGATAAAGATCCAAAAACAAGGGTTGATGCAGACGACACTTGGGGTGCTTTTTGTCATAACGAGCTTGCTTTGCTCCTCGTAATTGGTCCAAAGCTTCCAAAAGTAACATCGAGGATGCTTTCCACATCAACATATAACCTGGAATTAATAGCATTGGTGGAAGTTGAACATGAGTTAATTTTATTTGAAGCCATTTCAATGTTCTTCAATTTTGGTGGTTGAAAAGCTAAGATGACAGGTAGAGATTGTCCCACTGGACGTGCCAGAAATTGTAGACAATAAATATGCATCGAGAAAATAAAATCAAGAACGAAAAATATTACAACAATTGTAGTATTTGATTTCAAATAATTTGAGTGTACAATCTATATGAATCCTCGGATTCTTCTTTCCAATAGTAAATAAATTCAAGGGCCTTCGAGCTTGATCTTGAATTCAACTAGCACGAACTTTGATTTGAACTTGTACTCCTTGAATCTTGATTTGTTCTTTGTTCTTGAGCTTGAACTTAATTTGGTGTTCGTTCTTGAGGTTGAAATTGAACTTGATTTCTTGAACTTGAACTTGATTTCTTGAACATTAAACTTGTGGAGGAATTAACAGCGTTTGATCCACAAGCTCTTTCTTGCTTCTTGTTATAACTTCTGGTATCTTTTCTGGGTTATGAAGACCCCTTTAATCAAATTGAAGTGTGACAAGGCCGCATTTGATTGGCCAAAACACATCACTTGCACACGTGGCATAGTTTTATTGGCATTTTAATATGACTTGGCATGCCTTGTCATTTTGGCACGTGTCATGATGCTATTGGATCTTAAGCTTGACTTGGCGTGCCACGTCATATGACGTGTGGCACCAAACTGGGCTTTAGGAAGATCATATCTTGGGTTTAATGAAGTGAGCTCATCACTTTAGCTCAACTAGATGGGCTAGCCCAATGAAATTAGAATTATTTATTTAATCTATATATATTAGACTTATATAATTAATTCAATTATATTAGCCTATAATATTTATTTAAACCAATATATCTTGAATTTAAAAAATTGTCCAACTTATTTCATGAATCTAATTTTAATAAAATTTATATGCCTACAGTGGGTACAAAAGATTTTTCAAATTTGTGATCTTAACTATGCTACAATATTTATATCGTTATATAAGATTTTTTAAATGTGTGGTTTTAAATATTTTATAATATTTATGTCGATATAAGATTTTTGATACTCATGATTTTGAACATACCGTAACATTTATATGACTACTAATTTCGAAATACGTGTGTTGCACGTGTATACCCTTGTTCAATTAGTATAAATTTTTTTAAAAATTGCATATATATTACACAAACATGTGATGTATGAAATAAAATTTGAAAGGAAAAAATTATAAGCTTAAAATGATGAATGCGTTCATATTAAGCCGATCTACTTGGTAGTTGACTACTATAGGATAAGATATCATTTGCGAAACTAAACAACTATATTTAGTTAGGTAGCTACGATGTGTATTTCTTATTAATTTTAATGTTATGAGGTATAATCATGTGCTATTATTGTATATTAACCTATACTTCCTTATATGAGGTTCTTGGTGTGTACGATATCTTGATAGTTTGGTTGCTCTATATGGATCTTTTATTGCAGCATCAATATTCTTTTTGAAAGCACAAATATATAAATATCTATGTTAGAAAATATATTGCGGTATGTATAAGACAACATTAAGGAATATTATTCGGCCGTAATAGTTTATTTATTATCATTACAAAAGCACAAACACATTGGGAATTGCTATCTAATGATTTTGAAAGAATATTTCTCATTTCTAGGTGTGAAAGTTTGATTTTTAGGAAGAAAAAGACATGCTTGATTATCCTTATATGTTATATATAAATCATATGATGGGTCTAAGTTTCAAGTAATATGCATGATAGGTAGGGGTGTACATAGGTCGGGTTGGTTCGGCTTTTTCCTTTACCAAATCAAACCAAAGGTGTCGGGTTTTTATATTTATAAACCAAACCAAACCAATAACACTCGGGTTTTTCAGCTTTCGATTTTCTCGGGTTTTTCGGGTTTTTCGGGTTTCTCGAGTTTTTGTAGTTCGACGTCCAAGATTAGAATGGCCAACAGTTTCAATAAATTTCAAATCAACTTCAATGGGCAGCACTACGACTTAAATGAAGAGGCGCAAGAGAAAAGCCAAAAGATAATTGAGATTAAACATATTTAGCACATAGAGCAAACTCCCATAAGTATTTAAATTTGCTCAATTTAACAAGTACTTTTCCCCTGTTAAAATTAGCTAACACACAAAAGTATGTTAAAATTAGCTAACACACAAAAGTATATCCATACCACTGGACAGAATACCTGTTAAAACTAGCACACACACACAAGCATATCCATATCACTAGACAGAAGGAACCCATGCCATCAAGTTGATATGCCTCTGCTTGCCACCAATTTCAACACTTAAATCCAAGGTTAATTACTAAAAAATAACTTCAACAAGTAAACAATTGCTAGAGAAATTCAGTACTTTACTCCAACTCCTTCCAATAGCATTAGATACAAAACAGAATATGACAAAACTATAACTACATTAGAGTTGATGGAGTAATACTCTAAGATCATCTAGACTATTACAATTCACAACTGTCTCAAGTAAACTTAAGAAGTCTTGGTTAATTAAAAGACTGTGTACAACTAGTAGCTATTAATAACAAACAATCTATTCCATCATGAACTGTAACATCAGGAACAGAGCTGGCTAATCAATCCTCAAAGGTGAGTCTGGATATTCTGAGAGAACAGAAACAATTTGAGTACTAAATAAAATAAAATAAAGTAACAAACAGAACCATATTTGATTAAGAATTGAAGAAAATTACCTTCTTCAATTTCCTCAAGTTTCTGGACTTCCTCCAAAAGGTCTTCAAACTTGCATTCTTTAGAAGGTAATCGTATCCATTGTTGAGTACAAATAAGAGCTTCTACCATTTTTGGCGATAAAGAACTCCGATAAGTTTCAAGAATTCGACCACCTGTACTAAAAGCTGACTCAGATGCAACAGTAGAAATAAGAATAGAAAGAACATCCCTAGCAATTTTTGAAACAATTGGATATTTACTAGATGAAGCTTTCCACCAACTCAAAATATTAAAATCCTTGATTTTTACCACATCATCTATCAAGTATATCTCAAGATCGGATTTTCTTTCACTATTTCCCTCCTCTTCTATATATTTCTCCCATTGAGATTGCAACAAATCACCAGGTTCACTCGTTATACCAATGTCACCTTCAATATTGTCATTAGAATTCTCAGAGAAAGAATCATTGTAGTGATTATATAAGGGAGTCAAAATACTCGCCACATCTTCAGACTTTATTCTTCCCAACAAAGTACCATATGCAATGGAAAGAATGTAGTTCACATACTTCATCTTGTATCTGGGATCTAACACAACAGCAATAATTAGTAGCATATTCATACTCTCAAATTTACCCCAATATTTCTCAAGCTTACTTTTCATCCTTTTTGCCATATCAACCAAAGTAAGATCATCACTTTTAGTATACTTAATAATATCATTTCGAAGATTAAAAAATTCATGGAAGAAAGAGTTGGAAGTAGCATACAAACTGCCTGAAAATTTCAATGTTGTTTGATAGAAAATATTAAGAAACTTGACAAAAGCTTTCACATTCTTCCAATCATCTGTTGATGGATTTCCTCTTATTGTACTTATTTCTCGACAGTATTTTTGGTACTTTTGGTCCTCCAAATACATTCTTGTAAAAGCTTTTTCAAATTTTAAAGCTTTATCTAACATTGTATATTCAAACAAGTTTAGAATTTTCTTTTGTAGATTCCATTGATCATCAATCCAATGTGCAGTGACAACCATATAAGTGAAATTTTTGGAGTGATGTTCATGTATCACTAGTAAGACATACACGTTGGTTCTTGATAAGCTCTTTAAGCTTTTCTTTCTCTTCTTGATAAATCTTCAAACAATGTCGAGCAACAGTTACACGAGAAGGTAATTCAAAATTTGGTAAAGCTTTAGCCATTAGTTTCTTAAATCCTTCTCCCTCAACATCTCTAAATGGTTGCTCATCAATAATTACAAATTCGGCAATGGCCCTCCTAATCTCATCCACATTATACACCACCCTTTCAGTAGAACCCAAAGCACCTGCTAGCCAGCCTTCTTTGGTAGGTTTTAATGTGGATTGTCTCTTATCAACGAGCCTAAAGGGGGACTTGTGACATTTCACATTTATGTGTGTCCATAACATAGTAGTCCCATTGATGCTTTCGGCAGCAAAGGTTTTGGGACAATAATTGCATTTTGCCCTACATTTACCTTCTTTAGCAATAAATTTGGAGAAATGATCCCAAATCTCAGACGTCTCTCTACCAGTATTCCCAGATTTAGAAAGTACTAGAGGAGTTGTTCTTTTTTGCTTTTTAGGAGGAACGCGTCGATGAGGAGTGCCAATACCTTGCTGTTGAGATGTCATTGGCATAGTCGGAGGAATGTTGATAATCATCTCCACATCCAGTGCAGAAGGTGTAGTTTCCATCCGAAAAGAGAGTCACTGCACATGATATAGAAAGTTGTAATCTCAAAGCAATAGTTATTAGCTTATGATACAAAACTAAATGAAAAGGATTAACCAAATCTCAAAGCTTATGTTTATAAGAAGTATCTGAAATAGAGATTTGACTTACCCCAAATCAAGATGAGTTGATTCAAATAAACTGAGTAGGGACGAATTAAACTTGAATCGGACGAACTGAACTTGAATCGGATGAAGTGAACTTGAATTGAAAAGGAAGAACTCAAGATGTGCGACTGTAGGGTTTGCTTCTCTCTCAACTTTGGAAGTGAACGAAAATTTTTTCTCTCCAACTTTGGAAGTGAACTAAACATCAGTACTTGGGTCAGGTGTAATGGTTTGTGAGCTTTTTTACCTAAGTGATGTATGGGCAATGGGCATAAAAATTGTAGCCCAAATCTGATGTTAAAAAATATAAACTAAGTTAAAGAAAATTATATATATATATATATAAAATATCGAGTTGGTTTAGTCGCAGGTTGAATTTTTTTAGTTAATACCAAACCAAACCATTTATAGTCGGTTTTTTTAAATACCAAACCAAATCAAACCAAATCACTAATCGGGTTTTTTTTTCCGGTTTGACTCGGTTTGTCGGTTTGGTGCGATCTGCGGTTTGGTTTTGTTCACCCGTAATGATAGGTATACTTTCCTTCACAACTAACATATGCAAAAATGAATAATCATATGAAATTTCATCATTCAGATTTGTAACATACAAAAAAAAAACATAAGAGAGCGGACATTTGTATATAACTTAATGGACTAATACACACATATAATTGTCACGACCCAAAATTCATTAATGGTCGTGATGACGCCTAACACCGTTGTTAGGAAAGTCAACAATAAATGATTAACTTAATTACTCATTTTAGTATATTTAAAATCATAACTTCCTTCAATTAAATAGTAAGAAATAAAATTTACAGGGTAAATGATAATATTTTTCGCCACTACAATAATGAACAACCCATAAGCAACCCCAAAATTCGGTGTCACAAGTGCATGAGCATCAACTAGGAAATATGGTAAATTACAATATCTGTCTGGAAAACAGATTAGATAGGAGAGTGTAATAACTCTGATGGAGACTCTATGTTCTGCGGACTCATAACATGGGATACAACTCACCTAAGTCCCCGCAATAGCTGCACCTCTGTGCCCACAAGACAACAAAGACATAATCTACCTGCACAAAATGTACAGCAAGTGTAATATGAGTACGTAAATCAATGCGCACCCAGTAAGTATCTAGTCTAATCTCAAAGAAGTAGTGATAAGAGGTCAACTCCGATACTTGGTATGGGCTAACAATAAAATACCGATATTTTAATTGAGCATGGATCATGTAAAAAAAAAAGAGCAGAAAACTCAATAACTAGAAATAAGTAAATAATTCTTTCACTGATAGTAATTCCCAAATAAATTTTCATCATTAAAAAAATTAATCTCTCAAGCCAATGAAACATTATCGATTATAATTGGACATCCAAGATTTTTTTATGCACGATTTATGCCGAGGTCATATGGCTCGATCCAACATACAAATGTATAAATTGTGCACTGCCGACGATCGAATTGTACGAACCATAAATGCATATATTAACCTGCCGTGACAAAAGGCCTTCTCTTATGAGAGTAGTGGAATTTATCTCGCTCGCGAAATATACTTACGATGCGAGTGAACATAGATTTCTCAAATTTATCATAATATTCCTCGATTCTTTTCAAAAATAAGAAATTGAAACTGAAAACTTTTAAATCTCGAAATCCTCAATCTCAACTTCTTTCAAGGCAAATAATAAGCATAAACAAATAACGGCATCAACAAGGGATGATGTAAATCTAAGACTACCTGTACATAAGTATAATTAGTAGCTATGTACGGACTCTCGTCACCTCGTGCATACGTAGCCCCTACTAATTGAAGCACATATTAATTCAATTCACCTATGGGGTTAATTCCCTCTTACAAGGTTAGAAAAGAGATTTACCTCGCTCCGAATTTCTATAACCGGCTCCAAAGCTTTTCAAAACAACTTATACCGATGTCCATCGCTCAAAAACTAGTCAATCAATGTGCAAATCCATAAATATATACTTTCATACTCATTAAAATTCAATTTATAATAATTTTCAACTCCGCTTGAAAAATCGATAAAGTCACCCTCGGGCCCGCTTACCCGGATTCCGAATTTTTTAGAAGATAAACATTACGAACTCAAATATATAATTATTCCAAATTCCATGTCCAATTTCGCGGTCAAAATCCAAAAATACTAATTTCTAAGTCTTTCTTCAAAATCCCAAATTTCTACAAATTTTCATGTCTAAATCCATACACGAACCTTGTATTTAATTCACAATGTGAAGAAATTACATACACCATTATAGTCGATGAAGATGCCACTCCAAAATCTGCTCTCATGGACAAAATGAGATGAAAATGGGCCGAATTCCCGTTTTTAAAGAAGCCTCACTGCCCAGCACAAATTCCACTTCTGCGATAAGAAGGTCACCCCTATGACAGCCGCTTCTGAAGCTCCAAGTCTCGCACCTGCAAGAAACCAAGCCATGGTCGTTGGCCACTTCTACGGCCCTCATGCGCACCTGAGCCCACGCTTCTACGCTGCCCCCCTCTGTAGGGCAGTCCCGCTTCTGCGGCGAGATGGCCACATCTACGGTCTCAGCACTGCTCACGAAAATCCGTATATGCATCCCTCTTGTTCGCTTCTGCGGCTCAGCACCTGCGGCCAAAGCCTCGTAGGTGCGGTTATACCAGAAGGCAGCTAGCTGCTTCATCACTTCTTCCGAGTCCAAACTCGATCCGTTGACCATCCAGAATCTACCCGAGGTCCCCGGGACCCCATTCAATCACACCAACCTATCCCATAACATAACACAAACTTCCTCGTGGACTCAAATCACATCAAACAACGTCAAAACCTTGAATCACACCCCAATTCAAGGTTAATGAACTCTAGAACTTCAAACTTCTACATTCGATGCCGAAACCTATTAAATCACATCCGATTGAGCTCAAATTTTGCACATAATTCACATTTGACATTATGAAACTACTTCAACTTTCGGAATCGGAATCCAACCCCGATATCAAAAAGTCCACTCTCGGTCAAACTTCCAAAAACCTCTAACTTCCAACTTTTGCCAAATGACCCTAAAATTACATACAGACCTCCAAATCCACATTGAGACGCGCTCCTAAGACTAGAATCAACATACGGAGCTATTCCCAGGTTCAGAATTCCAAACGGACATTGATAACATTAAAATATACTTCAACCCAAATTATGAAATTCTTCCATAATGTCAACTTTCAATAGCAGGTGCCGAAACGCTCCTGAGTCATCCAAAACTCGATCTCGACATACGCCCAAGTCCAAAATTATCATGCGAATCTATTGAAACCTTGAAATCCCGATTCTGAGGTCGTTTACTCAAAAATCAAACCTTTGTCAATTCCTCTAACTTAAAGCTTCCGAAATTAGAATTTTCTTTCCAAATCAACTCCGCACTTCCCGAAATTTAATTCCGACCACACGTACAAGTCATAATACCTGAAGTGAAGCTACTCATGGCCTCAAACCGCTAAACGACGTGCTAGATCTCAAAACAAATGCTCAAGTAGTTACATTCTCTCCCATTTAAACATACATTTGTCCTCAAACGTGCTAAGAATTGCTATGGAGTAATCCGAAATCGCTATTTAATCCCTTGAGCACCTACCCATGCTCCCACAACCCAGTTGATCATATTAGCTCGAACGAGTCTGAAGATTCTCCCTTTTATTTAGTCAAAAGCCTTAGAACCAAATTCCAACATATGAAATTATCTACCAGGTCTGTTTCCAACATACAAACACTGTATCAATCACTAAATGATGACCAATACATGATTGCATACCTCTACTGAATTCATACCATGCACTGCATAATTCACATGACCATAATAACATTCTCTGACAATAATAAATCCCACGAATCTGATGCCCATAACGCACCTCATGATGCATGTAAGTCCTATTCCAACTCTTGCAGTTCTTCCACGATGAAAGAGATACGTAGAAATTCATAACCACATGCCAAATCAACAAATCATTGAGTCTCTCCTCCTGACAAGAACTATAACCACATTCTGAACTACATAACGATATTTGCACTTTAATATGCCTTATATAAATCCGATTGCACTTATCCCAGGTTCAATATTCTCGTCTCCCCCAGCACACGCTACTCGACAATAAGCCACCTCAAACATTGACAAAGATCTCATATGATGCCACAATGCACCAACAAGATACAAGCTCGAATATAATACATTAGGAAGAACGAACCCTAGAAAGAACTATCTAATCCGCGTAACGAATAAAATGACCATAAAATACTATGAGCCTTTCTCAGAGTAAAGAAACATGACGCACAAATAAATATAAGGAACCATGCTCAACATCTCGCTGTTGCAGCGTGCAACCCGATTCACACATGATACCATTGCGGCGTGCCACCCGATCCACACATGACAATAAATAGGGTAATATCCATCAAGCCAAAATGCTTATACCTACGAAATACCCGAATATCGACCACAAGCACACCAAGTGCAAAAATATAACCCTGGGGAAACGGATAGCGCCATACATCACAAAACCCAAGAACAACTAGGGTGCAATAAATGATCTTCGTCTCGAGAGCTATCTTGATCACATAACACCACAAGCTACACGGGATCACAACACCCCTGCAAATAATCAAGCCACCTCACAACTGTCACACCTCCTTTTTACTAACCTCGAAAAGGGGATGTAAGGGAGTTTTTTCCAATTTAAGTGACAATCAAAACGGGATTATTTTTTTTTAAAAAATTATAGTCGCCACTTGGGATAGTTTATTGGTGTCCAAGTCACCGGTTTAAAATCTCAAATTAAGGAAGTTGACTCTATTTACGGTCTGCGAACACAGAAATCCGGGTAAGGAATTTTGTTAACTCGGGAGAAGGTTTTAGGCATTCCCGAGTTCTGTGGTTTTAGCACGGTCGCTTTGATCATACTTGGCTTAATCAAATTATCTAATTACTTATTTTAGACCCTATGTGCATTTACCTTTTACCGTTTTTTATTTAAGAAAATTATCTTGAAACGAGTCACGTGTACGTGTAATCATTTGGTTCGGCGCGTCAAAATCGTGTCATGCGTACGTGTCCACAACTAATCACGCTTTATTAATTATTTTAAGAAAATTTTGGTCTAAGTTGCACGAACGCATACCTCGATTTATTTTAGAATCGTAATTATATCAAGCGAATGTGTACACCATCACGATAATACCATGAAAACAACTTTGCAAATTACTCCATATCCCATTCATTCATTCACTCACAATACTTTAGCAAAGTTGAACATAATAAGAAAACAGAAGATCTAAACACGTGAGCACTGAAACTAAAAGATTAGCCACCATAGTTATTAATCTACAAAATAAAATAGATTAAAGAAAGATATACGCTCATTTAGGAAAACACAAATCTAACTTCTAAGCAAAACAAAATAATTGATCCGGGAAGTAAAATACCAATAATCATGGACACCATCATGCTTGATAAAGGAAACTAGCAAACATAGAGCAAAAGAAAAGAACCTGTTATAACTTCTTAGAGAATAGCACAATAGCAGGGGACAAACTTTTCTTTTGAAACTTTTGTGTAACAAAAAACCCTCCCTCAAACAGAGTTGACGAACTCCGAAGCAGAACCGCAGACGAGCTGAACTCGCTGAACCGAGCTCAGACTCACCTCAATAGCATCACAGTAAAACTCCATATTTGGAAATCACAGTCCAATCGGAAGGAAGAAACACAATATATATTTTTTTCTTGGTTTGGATTTACTGGAATTTTAAGAAGACAAAGTATCGGATTTATGAAATCTCAACATGAGCTAAACAAAGAATTAGAAGAATTCAACGTAAGCGAAACATCTTCCATTTCCTTTCAAGAACATATTTGAAATTTGTAAGCTCAAAACTATGAACCAATACACACAAATTTATCAATCATCGTAGCTCATTTTGATTTCAAAACCAAAACATTAAATATGTAATCCATAGAGTGAAAATGGAGAGGCGACTACCGAGTCACTTAATGGGACAAAAAAGGAGAAGCCTCAAAGTAAAGTTTCATGTGATTTTTGGTGTTAAAGCTTCGTGCCTGTGGGAAGATGGAGTGAGATGAGGTGCTGACCCTTTTCTTTTTCTTTTTTTGCGCAGACTTTTTTTTCTACTTAGGTTCTTGGGGTTCTCCTCTATTTTTGCCCAAGTGAAAGAGACGATGGGTGTGGAAAAGAATGGGGAAAAACGACTGATCAGTGTGTATATCCTTAGGTCTTTTTATTGTTTTCCTTTTCGGCTGATTGTAGAGTGTAGGGATTAGGTTTTTGTAGTTTTTTTAGGTTAAGGGAAATGGGTCTAGGAATTATGGGCTAGGTACGAAAATTAGACTTAAAAATGGGTTATTTGAGCCCAAATTTTATTCTTTCCCCGCGAACGAGACTAAAAATACGATCTTATTTATTAATTAATCCTACTTAAGTAAAATAACTATTAAAATAAGATTGACCGTTAAAACAAAGCTATTTTTGGTACTTTTCAAGATTAAAAATGACTGCAAAACATTAATGAAACTATTTTTTTGTAATTTTTATTTTCTTGTAATAAAATAAAGTAAAAGAGTCAAAACTAATTGAAATAACTATATTAGGCCTAAACTAAATAGTTTACGCTAAAATGGTTGAAATCTCGGGGAGGGTCAAAAATCACATGTCTACAACTGCCCCTCTTTGACTGAAAATACGAAGTATTTTCACACAAAGAATGACTAGATAGGTTTTTAGACCCGACCCTTATTTAAAGAGACCAAAAGCTAAAAGAAAGGAGAATGTGACCAAGCCCTGGTATCTGAGCTACCTACATATCCCTGGCTATAAAGGAATCAGGCCACGTATAGTTCAGAAGTGAGTGAGATGATGGAGTATACTGAGGTGGAGAGCCGGTCGAGGTGCCGTTCCGTCGAGGTTCCGGTCCGCGGTCCTATTATTACATCAAAAATCAAAAAATGAAAAAAACTAGCTAAGCCTGTCAACTATGAGTTACGAGATTCCTATTTATAAGTCTTCTGAAGTTTGATCTTGAGTTTTGAATGACTCTTCATGCAGACTCTAGATTTGACCCTTGGCGCTTGTTAGCTACAGGTGCTAGCTCGCTCTTCTTCAGCTTTTCAGATCAAGATCGGACATGTGGTACTTGTGACTTCAACCACTACTTGAGTAGTTCACATCTTTCTCTGCTTTTGTATTTTGGATTCACTCCTCTTTTTTTTTCATTTTCCCATTTTTTTATTCTGTATTAAGACTACTTCTGTTGGTCATCTCGGACTGTTGACTCGCATTCTTGCCGCGAGCTTCTTTTGCTGCTGACTTGAATTGCATTCTGAAGTGAATTCCCTTATTTTCTAGGTGGCGCCTGATTGCCAACATTTGAACTGTATTCCCTTGAAACTTGAACCATTTCTCTTGAAATTTGTGTTGTCTTCCTTTGAAACTTGAACTGCTTTTCTTGTTATCCAGGTGGGTGCCTAATTGCCAAAACTTGAACTGTATTCCCTTGTCGTCCAGGTGGGCGTCTGATTGTCAAAACTTGAATTGTATTCCCTTTTCCTCCAGGTGTGCACCTGATTGCCGAAACTTGAATTGTATTCCCTTGCTCTTCAGGTGGGCGCTTGATTGCTTAAACATTAACTGTATTCCCTTGCTCTCCAGGTGGGGGCCTGATTGCCAAAACTTTAACTGTATTCCCTTGCTCTCTAGGTGGGCGCCTGACTGCCAAAACTTGAACTGTATTCCCTTGCTCTCCAGGTGGGTGCCTGATTTCCAACACTCGTACTGCTTTTCCCTCGAAACTTGACTTGTTTTCCCTTGTTCTCCAGGTGGGCTCATGATTGCTGAACTTAAAATTCTTTTCCTCGAGCATTGCTTCTTTCCCTTTGTTCTCTAGGTGGGTGCCTACTTACCAACACTTGCGCTGCTTTTCCCTCGAAACTTGACTCGTTTTCCCTAGTTCTCCAGGTGGGCTCATGATTGTTGACCTGAACCGTCTTCCTTTGAACATTGCTGCTTTCCCTTGTTCTCCAGGTAGGTGCCTGATTTCCAATACTTGCACTGCTTTTCCCTCGAAACTTGACTCCTTTTCCCTTGAGACTGCTTTTCCTTGAACTGTCTTCCCTTATTTTCCACGTGAGTGCCTGACTGCTGAACCTGAATTGTCCCCTTCTTGAAACTGCTTTTCTTTTGAACTGTCTTCCCTTGTTCTCCAGGTGAGTGCCTAATTGCTGAACTTGACCTTCTTTCCTTTGAACTTGTGCCATCTTCCCTTGTTCAATATGTGAGCGCCTGATTGCAACAAAACAGACAAAAAAAAAGAAATTTTTCTGCCCCAATTTGATATTGGGAACATCTGTGAGTGTTAACCAATTCTTGTTATTAAAATAAGTTCTAAGCTAAATTCCCTTATCCTGAAATTTTTTAAACCAAGTCTCATCTCAAAAGTGAAACTTAAATGCTAAATTATACTTCCCAAAAGTAAAACTCTCATCATACCTTGTCACTTGCGAGGGTGTCAAAACTTTACTAAATCCTGTTATCCAGGAGGGTACTAGAAACTTACTACCGAGCATGTCTGGCACCTTCTTTCCTCACGGGGGGTTTCTCCGGAACAAACAAAATTTCCTTCCCCTGTTTCAATCAAAGAAAACTTGTGAATTTAAACATGATGGTTGGTTTGCGGCCTTGACTTTGAGAGCGGTTGCTCCTTCACTTCCCATGATAACTTCGATTTCAACTTGAAAGACCTTGCCGGTTTATTGACTGAACACTTTCTCTGTCACCCTTATCACAAAAAATACCTCTGATCTATTCAAACTCAATACCATTCATTTGTTGTATTGTGATCATGCATTGACATATACTGAACCTTTGTATTTCACATGAATCCAAAAGCACGTTGATTGTTACCAACTCAGTGCGCATGCTGTTCTTTTCTGACTTATGTCACTTTGATATTCTAGCCAGATCCCGTTTTGTGCAATTGGAAAGCTGGTGGCAAATTTTGAAGTCATTTCTCACTTTTTCTGACCAAACAAACTCAGGAAGAGGAAGTAAACAAGACAAAAGGAACATGGTAAAGGACGATAGAAAGAGATGGTTCCTAATAAGAAAACTACAAAGTAGAAACTTATCAGATGTGGATACCAACTCTAATGACCATGACCTGCACCTGTGGCCTAATCTGTTGAGCAATTCTGATGTTAAACTCTTGTTATACCCTTAAACCATAAAATTAGGCTTCAATTCTCCGATTATCCATTCTGATTCACGATCCTTATTCGACTTGTAGTGCCCGAAAGGTTTTCACCATCAAGCCTCTCTCATTTTGTTCTTTCTCTCAACTTACCGCCTTATGGTAACTGTAAAGGTTTTCACCGATAAGACTCTCTCATTTTTTCCTTTTCTTCTTCTTTCCTTCGATTCCGTAGATGACAAGGCATTAACCATAGTAAAAACATCATACGCTCCTGGCATGGCTAACTCAGCACTCTCAAAGATTATCTGGGAGGTCTTTTTGGATTGTAATGTGGCTTTTGGACAGGGTTAGAAAGGAAGTATATCACAAAGGCTCAAAACAACTAAGATAGCAGGGTTAATTTATTTACAACTTTTGGAATCCATTTTAAAAACTTTGCCCCAATTTCTAAAACAAGGAAATTTGATTCTTTTTTTTCTTTTGAGATGGAATTTCTAAGAAAGACTGCCCCACTTTCGATTTCGTGGGATTATGAAATATTTTATTTGGTATGACCGAACCATAAGGCTTCCTACGTATCTTGTGGTGACAAGAATCAGGTCAAACATAGTTCACAAGACTACTTTTGTTACTATTTTCCTTTTTCTTTTTTTTCTTCTTTTTTTCCTTTTTTTCTTTATCTCTATTTTTTCTCTTTTTTTTTTTGAATTTTCCTTTCGGAATGAACTTTCTAAAATAAACATATGGGGACATGAACTCTTTTTTTTCCGTATAACTCTAACTTGATTCCAAAAAAGGGAAGGTCAAAGAAATCAGTACAGGCTCAAAAGGGTATCGAATGGTATAAGTGTTTGGGTAGCTGAAAGAGGGCCTCCCAATCCTTGAAAATGCCAAGTACAACACATGCAACTCGAGGATTGAATATCATGCACAATATTTCTTTTGCGTCTTCGGCATTAATATCACTGATATGCCTTCCACTTTTCTTTAGCGCCTTGTCAAGTACAGAACTCTCGTTGGGTAATTTCTTCTTCACAGTCGATACCTTCTGTCAGTTCAGAGCAAACTCCCTTGGCTTTATCTTGTTACTTGAGGTGCACTTGAACTCAAAACTGCTCACTTCAAATTGTCTGGGATGCACTCTCCTTTTACGAATTCTTGTCATCCTATTAACTTTCAAAATTATCTGCCCCAGTTTCACACAGTTCAGGCTGATCTCAAAATGTCCAAATCTGTACTTATTTCCCTTGAATGTCCCTATCATATTCAAAATTGTTTCAGTGCTTCATGATTAAACTAACTTTTAAGACCAGGCCTAGAATTATGCGTACATGTCATGTCACTAGAGCCAGCATGAAAATAAATATAAAAGGATAAGAGAATTAACAAAAAAAAATGGCTAGAAATAACAGAAAATAGAAAATGGCATCAGACAGACAGCGAAAAGGTTTGAACAACAAAACAAGCAAAATAAACAGGGGTTACAACCCTGGAACAAACTAGACAACACTAAAAGGGGTACTACGACTAAATGAACTAGGCAAAATAAAAGGATAGAAGGGTTTGAGTCACAAGACAATATCCGGATTACAACCCTGAAAATAACCTAGACAACAGAAATGACAGCAAAATAAACTACCAAGACTCCTCCCCGGCTAGCCAAGAGATGGAGCATCTTTCCAATTATCAAGCTCGACATCTTAGGAACTGAGTTCCACATCAATATCACTGGGACCTTCACCAACTTCAATCACATTGTCTTCACCAAGTGGCTCATTGACTCCTTTTACCAACCCTTCATCATTGCAGACCATCCCAACAATTTGTGCGTTGTCAAGTACCTGTAGAGGATTATGTGTGACACTTGGGGTATTACTGCCTTGGACCACAATTATTCCTTCTTGAATCATTCTTTCTATTTCCCTTTTCAAAGCACGACAATCTTCAACATTGTGCCCCTGGGTATTGGAATGGTATTCACACCTTTTAGCAGGGTCAAAGCTTCTTGCACGTAGGTCTATTTAATTTAGAGGAATAGGTGCAATCATGTCGTAATGCTTTAATCTCTCAAACAAACTTGCATAGGACCCTCCTATTGGTGTAAATTATCTTTCAGCCTTTGTTCCCTTCTACACCCTTGGCTTGAATATGGGTTATAGGGCACTTGAAAATTTTGTGAAGGCTGGTGAAGCTTTTATGGTGCTCGTGCTTGCCTGTTGGAGTGACCTAGTGGATGGACAGGTGGCCGGACATTGTTCGGAGGATAATACTGGGGTGGATTATGTGGAGCTCAAAGATATTCATGGGGTCGGTATTGAGGCTGAAAGTGTTTAGCAGGAATGCCCACTGGATCCTGTCGTTGGCGAGACTCAGCAACATCTTTTCTATCAACGGGAGGACTGTCCCGAGCAACTTGTTCGTTCCATCTGAGACAAAATTCCCTAAAACTTTCCTTGAGTTTCTTTTCCATCTGAGACAGGGAGGAGCGGTCTGGGACAATGTCTATATTGTACTGAAAGTGTCGCACAAAATCTTGAGCCATGTCATCCCATGTATGCCACTTACCGACATCTTGACGAATATGCCATTTCAAAGCTGCCCCAGTTAGGCTCTCACTGAAATATGTAATCAGCAACTCATATTTCCCGCCAACACTTCTCATTCTACTGCAATAACCCTTCAGATGGGCTACTGGATCTCCGTGCCCATCATAAAAATTAAACTTTGTCATCTTAAACCCCGCGGGAAGACAAACATCAGGGAACATGTTAATCTGATTTCCCATCCCTTGCATGCTCCTTAAGGACTATTCTATACCTTTCAGCTTCCTGGATATCTCATCTCGCCCTTTTTTTACTGTGAACTTTTCATTTTCAACATGAGGCTCATTCTGAAGGCTCTGCTTGTATGAGTTAGGAACCTTGTGGGCAACCTCTGAGGGGTAATATTGAGAATTATGAGCTTTGAGTGAGTGTTCATTGTTGGATCTATGAAGGGAAGATTGTTGAGAAGTTGTGATTATGAGGATAGTGGATATGACAGGAGGGCAATTTTGGGGAGAGGTAATTGGAAGATGAATGATATAGCTACTAGGGTTGTTGGGGAAGTTGTGATAAGCGGGTAGATCTGGAGAGTATGAGGGATCATTTGGCACTATGGACGGAGTTTGGATAAGGGTAGCATCTAAGAAGCTAGGTGGTGGCGGGGGTGGTGCCTTCCCAGTTATCCAAGCCTGATACATGTCCGCCATGTGTTGTCTTAACATCCTTACCTCTTCAACCAACCCATTGCCCTGTTCAACCAATTGCTTTTGGGCACCAGTATGAACCAACTCAATTCCGTTGCCGTCTGCCATTGCCTTTTGACTTTATGTTGTAGAGAAGAATTACCAGTTTAAGAACCACAAACTAACCACCCTTCTGCTATAATGAAGATAACAAAAGTAACAAATTGAAGTCATCACGTTAGCTTTAGGGCATTTAACATAAGATAATCTCACATTATGTGCAATGCATTTAGTCACAGTTATCGGCTCTAACATGACTTCAAGGGTATGAAGGTCATATGGCATCATCCTAGTTTATTCATTTCCATCTTCTCTTTGTTTTCTTTTCTAGCACTTCTTGGCTTGCTCATTTCCCTTCCTTTTTTTCCTAATTATCAATCTTTTCTTTCCTCTCCTTCTCACATCCCATAATTTCATTCTTTTTTTTTCTTTTTCTTTTAATAATAAAAAAATACTTCGATCGAACCCTATGTAAGTTGCCTACGTATTATGATGCCGCATGAATCAGATCTTTGCGTAGTTCGGGAAGACCGGGAATAAAGTAAACAAACAGCGTTCTCAATATTTTTTTTACCTTAATAAATACTCTGATGAGAAATTATTAAGGAAAAACCCCCAGAAGAGAAAAATATTTTTTAATTTTTTCTCTTTTTTTTTAAGAAGGAAATCTAAAAGATGAAGCAAAGAAAAATATTTTGAATTTTCGTTTGATATCTTGAAAGAAAGATTTCGAACTAAGAAATGAAAAAGATAAAATATATTTTTGGATTTCAATTTGATTACCTAAGGGAGAAACTCTGAAAATAAACCAAAGATAAAGTATGCTGTTTTTTCTTTTCTTTTATGTACAATGTCCTAAAGTTCTAATAAAAGAATTTTTTTATTCATTTTTCATTAATTTCCCAAAGAAGAACCTCAAAAGAAAATCTTTTTTTTTGGATTTTTGGAATTAATATCTTAAAGAAAACTTTTAAATAGGTACTAAAAGAAAATTCTCTTTTTTTTTTTTGAATTTTTGGTCTTATTGTAATAAAAGAAATATAAATGCAATTTTTATTTCAATAAAGGAAAACCACCTCAAATGATTTTTTTTCTCCTAGAATAAGTATTCTAAAGAAACTTCTAACGGAAATTTAAAATGCAACATCTCTTTTTTTTTTTGGATTTTTAATTTATAACACATTTTTTCAAATGCAAAATAGAAAGTACAATAATAATAAAAAATTCGACATTACTATACAAAACTAGAAAGTAAAAGACGACATAAAAAGAAGAACAAAATCAAAACATAAAAAAGAAAAGAAAATCTCCTTTTTAATCCCTTCCTGAATGAGCGATCCTGACTAGATCGTCCTGGGGCTCTGTCATGCTCAAACTCTAGTAAGTAAATCCACACCTGTATGAGAAAATTAAGACCAAATAAAGTTAAAGACCTAGAACGCTATGTGAGACAATAACCATTTCTGTTGGGCACATTCAAGACATGATTGTGACTATTTTTCTAAAATTAACCTATGTGGCTAAAAGTGGCTAAAAATGCAAGATTTGGCTAAGACCCCGCAAAGCCAAGAACCTATGATTCACTAGGTAGACCGGAACCTATGTGGGTTGCCTACGTATCACGCCCCGAAAGATGAGAATCAGGTATGCGTAGTTCGGCAGACTAGATACGGGCGAGATTTTAAAAAAAAAAAACTAATTTAGAGAAATAATATATATTTTTTTGAAAGATGATGAAACATGTAAACTCTTTTTGGATTTTCCTTTCCCTTTTTTTTGATTTTTTTTGATTTTCAGAAAATGATGAAAAAATGCAACATCTTTTTTTTTTTTTGAATTTTTTCATGTTTTTTTTTTCTTTTCCTTTTTCTTTTTCTTAACAAAAATATGAAAGAAAATATAACTAGGCCCTACTTGCTTTATTTTTACACTTCACCCTCTCATTTTTTATTCTTTTTTTTCTTTTTCATTTGCCCTCAACCATCATTGGTCCGCCAAATGACCCTTTTACCCTTGAAGAAATGCAACATGTAGCACATAAGATGCATCAAGATGGTCTGTTATTTTGGGTACACCTGTCCTAGACGGACCCAACCCCTGTGTTGTGTCCCCAAATTCAAATGCACGTGATGCAAATATACGTTCCTACTAGGGATCCGACATGAGGTTATGTTATTCTAAGTTTAAACCTGGGGTTGTGTTCTTGACCTGTCTTACCCGAGCGGACAACTTGAGCCGAAGAGGGGACAACGTACCGGGAGCACTGAAGTCTACCCGACCTTATTGTTGGCGCAGCCCCATTCTTATTTGGTATAACTTCTACAGAAAAAGCGGGCCACGCGAATGTGTGCACTATTTCAGAAGACTTAGAGGGGTGGCGTAAAAAGATAGTTATATACAATTCAAATAATATTAAAGCGCTAAACAGACTTCATTTAGCACAAAAGGTTCACAAAATACAGTAATATTAATAATAAATAAAGTCAAGTAAAAATCACATTAACCATCTCAAATTCTTGAACCTTGAACCAGAAGTTCTGGGTTCTTGTCTCCAGCAGAGTCGCCAGAGCTGTCACACCTCCTTTTTACTAACCCTGGAAAGGGGATATAAGGGAGTTTTTTCCAATTTAAGTGACAATCGAAACGAGATTATTTTATTTTAGAAATCAGAGTCGCCACTTGGGATAGTTTATTGGTGTCCCAAGTCACCAGTTTAAAATTTCGAATCGAGGAAGTTGACTCTATTTACGGTCTGCGAATACAGAAATCCAGGTAAGGAATTCTATTAACCCGGGAGAAGGGTTTGGCATTCCCGGGTTCCGTGGTTTTATCACGATCGCTTTGATCATACTTGGCTTAATTAAATGGTCTAATTACTTATTTTAGACCCTATGTGCATTTACCTTTTACCACTTTTCAAAAATCGTGTCACGCGTACGTGTCCACAATTAATCACGCTTTATTAATTATTTTAAGAAAATTTTGGTTGAAGTTGCGTAAACGCATACCTCGATTTATTTTTAGAATCATAATTATATCACGCGAATGTGTACACAATCACGATAATACCATGAAAACAACTTTGCAAATTAGTCCATATCCCATTTGTTGATACCCAATTTTTCCTGTATATTTTTATATGCAAAATACTTTCAAAATAGCATACGTATGCATATATAAGCAAGTCCAAGTGTTTTATTATTTTTCCAATTTTTAAAAGGTTTTTAAATCAATTTATCACATTATTTTATCAGAAAAACCAATAATTATTTCCAAAATTATCATTTTTGGTAACTCCTTTATTGAATTCTCATATTTATACCAAAATATAGCTAAGTTAATTTTTGCACATTTTTTACAGATTTATTTAGCGTTTTAAAGTTAAATTGCATATAATTGTAATTTTAGCCTATTTTAAGATTTAATTGTGTTTATAATTACAAATTTGATTCCAGTATTTTTAATTTAATATTTACAAATTATTAATCAATTTAGTATCTTTAATTTATTTCTAGATTATTTTACTATTTTTATAAAATAAATAAGGAAAAAATGGCTATTTAAATGTTAGCCCCATTTATTTCAATTTTAGCCTTATTTGAGCCCCATATGAACCCAATTCCCAATATCAATTCCCTAACCCAATTTTAATTTAAACCTCCCCTGACCCGATTAAATCCTACCCGACCCAGACCCCTCTCATCCTGGCCGTTGATCTTTGAGATCAACAACCCCTATTCACTCTTATCTTTTTAACCCAAACGACTACCCTAACCTTCTTATTTCTCACCTACCATCCGCCTCTAAACTCTCGAACTCCCTCAAACTCTCTCGAACATTCCCAAACCCTAACCGCCTCTTACCAACACCTCTACCTTGAAACCCACCAGAATCCATGGCTTCTCAGGCTATGGGAGTCTTATACTCACCTTCTCTTGCTCCCACACGCCTGATACCTGAAGATTCGAGGCTTGACCTCGAAATTTTGCACCCAGACCTCTGTCGATTCAAGGTTTCACGGCCATCTCCGGCTTTACTCCGGCGTACCATGGTGGTATGAGCCTGATTCCGACCTCTCCGACTCAGATCGGTGACCTTTCAAAGACTATCTCACTTCTAGGGTTCTTTTGAAACCCTAACCCTTCGAGGTTTTCTACGATTTCCTTAGATCCGTTGTGTATCTGTTCTCTCCTTGAGTTTTCAAATGATTTCCCTAACTTTTCTTTCAAAAATTACTTTCAAAACCACTTCGTTTCCGATCTAGGGTTTTCTGAAAATGTTTAAGTGTTTCTCTGACTTTCTCTCCTTTGTCTTTTGTGTTTATTTGCCTCTACTGTGTTCTTATGTTTTCTTCTACCTTGTATGTTCTTCTACTGTGTTTTTACACTCCCTTGTATGTTCTTCTACTGAGTTTTTACACTTCGTTCTTGTATGTTCTTTTACTGAGTTTTATATACTCCATGCTTGTATGTTCTTCTACCATGTTTTCCATACTATGCTCTCATATGCTTTTCTACTATGTTCTTATTTTTTTGTCTTCTACTATATTCCAGCATGTTTCTCCTACTGTAGTTTCCTGCTAAGTTCTTAAGTTTCCTTATTTCCTTCTATTAAGCCCAGTTTAAGTTTCTTCTGAAAAATCTCTTAAGCCTGTTTCTTTTACTGTTCCTATCAGTGTTTTTCTTTTGAGTGCTTCTTCTGTGTTCCGAATGTTACTTTGCTATCATGTTTTTTTCATGAGTTTCTGTTGATGAAAGAAGCATGCAAGAGGTTTCAACTCTGAAACCTCTGAGCTTGTTTCAACTACTTGCCTTCTCATCTCTGTACTTGATTCAGTGTGGAAACCCTAGAATTTGGGGGTTCCGTCAAGCTTGATTATGTGATTTGATTGAACTTAGGGTTTATTTCAAAACCCCTAACTCTTTCAGACCCATTCCTCGCTTTCATACGACTCTGACCTTTTGCTAAACTTTTCTATACTGGATTTTCTACTGACTTTACAATGACACTACAGTCTTCCTTCATGCTTAACATGTTAGTATGCTCCTTATATATGATAGACTTCCCTTTAAAATAGCTTCTGAATATGTGATTAGTTCCTACTTCCCTCTGAATATGGGTCTAATTGATCCTCTTTCCATTATTTGCTGATTTCCCTTAAGTTAAAAACCTTTCCCATATTTTGACTCGGTTCATTCATACAAAATCTCAGACCCTTTTGATTTACTGGTTGTTAATTGATCTTCTTACCTTATTCGCACAAACCGTGTATTTCAAAAACCCCGTCCTTAAATAACTTTTATGTATTCACCCCTAATTGCCTACTTTTCACAAAGTGTTTGATTAATTTCTTTCCTTAATTGGTTTATACCCGTTTGAATCTGAATCCCTTAACTAAAGGGAGTCTTATATAATTGATTGACAATCAACTCTTCAATTGTTTCTTACCTTATTTCTACTTGGTTTTTACACTATAAAAGGGCACAACCTTTCTTCACACGGCAGGCGACACAATTCACAATCTCTTCTGCACTCTTACTCATATAATAAAACTCTCTCTTTTTGTCTGCACTGAGGTTTTTACCAGACTACTGCATTTTCTCTACTTGTTTCTTTAAAACTGGTATGTCCTAATTTCAAATTTTAGCATCCCCACAATGTGTTTACTTACAGCTTTCTGCATCTATGTCTACTTTACTACTTCTGCAGAGTTAAATACTTAAACTAGCATGTTGATTCCCTTTTGCTTGTTTCTGCTATGAATCCCTATTCTCTATTTCCCTTTATGTGCTTTGAGTTACAGTTTAAGACATGGCAATATACAAGTTATTGTCTATGGATTGAACTTGATCCCTTAGGGGATCCTAACCTCTAAACAATGTGTTCCAATAGGCTTATGTGTGTGTCAGCATCTCCCATTGTTGGGTTATGCCCATTGGCCTGCTTTTTACCTCTTGCAACTCCTCATTCCCTATATCCCCATGTGTGTTGTTTCCTTTTTCCTTTCCCTCCTTTCAGAATTCTGCACTTACACTCTCTCTTAGTTCCTAAGTTCTGCCCCCCTCTTGTGAGCCTTGCCTTGGGACCTTGAGTTCCCTCTGAACTTGGACACCTGAGGGCTGACCCTTCCACATTGCACTTTGGTGATACATTTGGGTGTAAGCACTGCCCAGAGTTCTTATGAAACTCTTAGGGAACTCGGACATACCCAAGTGGGAGAAAGGCTTTGAAACATGATCTTTGGAGTTGGTTTACTTCATTCTTCAGATAGGAAGTCTGAATCAGGCTCTCCTTAGTTGTAGTTTTCAATTTTTGATGTATTTTTCTTTATTTTATTTGGATTGTAATAACTTGTAATAACTTTTAGGGATGGTTAGTGAAAAGGGAAATGTAACCATGTATGTAAAAGGAGTAGATATCCTGCTTATAGGTTTTTCATTTCTGCATATCACATAGATATCCTGCCTATAGGAATTCTGATGTAGATACTATGCCTATAAGGAATTCTGCACCCATATAGATATCCTGCCTATAGGTTTCTGAAATTCTGCATTCATATGGATATACTGCCTATAGTTAAATTTCTTAATCTCTCATATAGATACCATGCTCATAGTTAACTGGAAATCCGAATCCTGCATATGCATCTGTCACTAGGCAAACCTGTTTATAGGGCTTAAACAACTAACTGCATTTAGATATCATGTTCATTGGCTTAAACGAAGTATAGCATTTAGATGCCATGCCTATAGGATTTCTGCACTCTTGCTATGTTTGTAAAAGTGTTTAAAATCAACAACGCCTAGAAAGCATGCCTATAGGAATTAATAACCAAGTCTGAAGTGTCTCACTCGTCTACAAATCTAAAATCATTGTCTAACGTCTACGTAATTTATAATCTTTTGTCAAAACTCATCTTTCCTGAATAACTGACAACCTTTTTCTAAAATCAGTATACTTCATCTTTTCTAAAATCAGTAGATATCATGCCTATAGGTTTTCGTCTAACACTGAGGCAAGCCATAGGTTATAAACTGAATCAGATTTTATTAACTACAACCAGCAGGCAGGCCTGATTCGGGCTTCTTATCTGAAATATGCAATAAATCAGTCTGCCCCAACTGTTAAGTTTAATCAGACCCTAATCAGTACGTGTAAGACATGCTAAACTATATGCTTTTCTTTAATTTAAGGAGGTCTGTTTGAGCCCTTTTATCTATTTATATGCTTCCCCAAACTTGTTATATGTGTTTTGTTTGTCGCCTTAGTATTTTAGCTTTTGAAACCACAAATAAGCCCAATACCTCCTCCCTCTAGGATTAGTAGTCCCAAGTGCCTCCGGGGCTGATAGGATTAGGGCAGGTAATAACATGCAATAAGTAAACGAGACCATTCTGCGCTTTAATACCTTAACGGGGTGGGAAGGGTAGATATGGATATGATGACCACGCAATAACATCATGTGCAACCCCTCACTGAGGAGTGATTACCGGATGTTGTGTGGGGTGATCCATATTATTAATAAACCTAGGACCCCCCTTTCCTTTGTTTTCTTTGTTTCTTTTAAATCTTTTTTAAACCATTTCTTTTAAGAAAATCAACTCTTTTAGTTCCTTTTTCTTATTTGTAACCATTACATGAAAATCCCCTCTTATTTGAAGCCTTTATTTGCCTATGTGTTATTTGCACTTAAGTCATAACAATAGTTTGGCCGGGAACCACACTAGTGGATCCTGGGAGGTGCCTAACACCTTCCCTTTGGGATAATTTCAAGCCCTTACCCAATCTATGGTTACTCAAAAAAAAACCCTCCTAGTGTCCTAATGCACTTTAATCATTAGGTGGCTACTCTTCAATTCAAACCCAATTCCCGAAAGGGAACGAGTTGTCCTTTCAAATGTCACAAACGCAATTTTTGCGAGAGAAAGGGGGCTCGACAGCGTGGCAACTCTGCTGGGGAATGAGTTTTAGGCTTTTACCATTTCAAGCTATTACTGTGACTTTACATTTCTTATGTGCTTTACTTGTTTAATACCTTTAAGCATTTAATTCCCTCTTCTACTGCAAAAACTAACTTGTCTCTTATTTCTTTCCCTTGTTTCTTTCACTGCTTTCCTTTACTGCACTCTTTTATTACTGTTTTAAATTATTGTAATTACTACTTTATGAACGTGCAAATACGTGACAACTTGTTTTAATTATTGCATATGCATGTTTCCAACATCATATTCCACTCGTGCCAAACAAATACCATAACAACGCTTATAATGAGTGGTTGCGCTCTTCTGATATTATCATCCTTTAAATCCGGCAAAGGCATATTTGCGGTAAAACCAGTCGATCAACGGTGTAGTCGATGGTTCCGTGCCTTTTTCTCTTGAGTTGTCCGCTCAAGGGTACCTGTCTAAAACCCCGTAGAAACCTTACTCTGTTTAAACTGTGCATGCATCATGTTCAAACCTAGCCGAGTCAGTTATGTTGTCCGCATAATGACTCTTTAAGATAGCCTTGTCCAAAGTCCACTGGGTTTCCCAAAAACCCAAACGGACACTATCACGTTGTGTGCATTTATTTGGAGAACTAAATGCTTTTATGCCAATTATTGGTATTTAATAGTCGAGTCTGGTGGGGGTAAGGGCCTAACCCTTTTGTCTTGCAGAAACATGAGGCACGAAGTCCGCAGATTCGGCATGGTCACAAACATCCACCCAAGGTTGCTAAGCTGGTGGGAGGATCTCCATTCCAGTGATCAGACTCTTGTCCGGAAATACCTAGGAAATCTACCTTTCCTCCCGGAGGTCCAACCCAACAACAAAATCATAGAAGCTGATACTCTATTTTGGGATTGTAATAGGTCTGTGTTTCACTTCGAAGAGATTGAGATGACACACCTGCTAAAGGAAATATGAGGATTGGCTGGTATACCATGGGAGACCCCGGGTTTGTTAATGCCGGAAAATTGCAAGGGTAGAGGTTTTCTCAAAATGATGGGCCTAAAGAAGAATCCAGACTTGACATGTTTGAAGGAGTCCTACATTCCCTTTGATTATTTGTACGAGAGGTGCAGTCACAACAAATCTTACCGTACTTATCCGGATGAGTTCGCCCTTACATTGTTGGGGCATATTCACCGAAGGGTCTTTGTCTTCATGTTCTGCTTCTTAGGGATGATAGTGTTTCCAATGAAGAAACCAAGTATCCACACGAGGCTAGCCATGGTCACCAAAACGTTGATGGAGGGAATTGGTGGACAACCATTTAGCATAGTGCCCATGATCATCGCAGAGATATACCGAGCCTTGGAAAAGTGTCAATAAGGAGCCCAACACTTCGAGGGCTGCAACTTGCTACTCCAGCTCTAGCTCATGAAGCATTTTCAAAGGGGTGAATATTGGCAAGAGATTAAGCATAGAGACTGGGACAATCATATGGCCTTCCATCAACCAAGGCGAATGAACTACATGCCCAACATGTTTGTTCAACCAGAAGATGCCAAGGGGTGGGTGGAGCTGTTTAAAAATCTAACTGAGGATCAAATACAATGGATGTTCAAGTGGTTCCCTACCAAAGAGTTCATCGCCTGATCCAGGGACGCACCATTTCTGATATTGATTGGTTTGAGAGGAACCTACCCTTATGTCCCTCTCCGAGTTATGAGACAGGCTGGTAGGAAGCAGGTCATACCAAGGGTCGACAAGATGAGTCACTTCCGGGCTGATTTCCAAGCTGATGATAGTCATTATAAGTGCCAAGCTCAGCATATGTGGCATTGCAAGATCATTATGGGAAGATATACTATCGAACCAGACAGATACCATGCTGGCTGCACCCCATACCATTTAGGCTGGCTGGAGGATAATCACAATGGTCTGGGCCAACCTGGGTTTGTTCGAGGTCACAAAATCATCGATGAAAGGGCTGAAGCACAGGTCAAATACAACCAACTGTGCAAGAGGATTCGGGAATGGGAAAACGAGCACCATGAGATTCAAGAAGCCCGCCAAAAACTGATTGAAGATTGGAAAGGCATGGCTGTCAGTGCCAACAAGCGATTAGGATACTTGGAACGAGGTTTAATGAAGCTGGAAAGGAAGTTTCTCAAGAGGATCGAAGACTGCCAGAATACTGAAGGAAATGAGGGTGGACACCAGGCCAGAGCCTACCTGCTGCTGGGACTTAGCGAGCTGGTGAAGCTGTACGATGGAGCCAAATACGCCGAGTCTGGGGAAGGTCCTTCTGGGACCAAATAGATAGGAGTTTTCTTTTACTTTATGAAATGTAATAAGGCCAACGACCACTATGACATTTTATTCCTTGTTATTTAGTGTCGTTTTGGGATTCTTCTACTTTTTATCAATAAAATGAGGCATTTAGAATTCTAAGTTCTCCAAATCAATTTGTCGCTAGGCCTACCTCGGGCATAACGAGGCTCCCAAATTAGGACGCGATTTACATTCTTGCACTATGTGTTTAAATATCACAACACTTTCTTATAATCCCCACTGACTTGTTACCTTTTTGTTTTTACTTTTTGTTTATTTACTCCCCTCCCCAAAGGTTAGTTTGTGCACTCTGACATCATCATCATATTCCACAAGATAAAAGGGCCCTCCACCCACTCCTCCTCCTAGTCCTATCAGAAGCAGGAACAAAGGAAATATGGAAGATTTGAACAACACCAGAAAGGAAAACTCAACTGAACAGGTAGAGGTCACTCATGGTGCTCAGGTCTCTAAAGAAAGTGTGTCCCAACTCGAGCAGAAACTGTTGAAATTTCAGGAGGAACTTGATTAGGTCTGGAATCTGGCAAACTTGTCATTTTCCCTCACCACTCCGGATGTCAATTTTCCAAACACTCAGAACCCCACGCCTCCACAAAACATCCCAAAACCACAAAACCATCCCGCTCCTCACCACCACTGCAATACATACCACACATCCAGCAATACTACACTGCTCATCCTAGAACCTCTGAATTCCACAAATGACCATTTCCACCATAACACCCCCATCTATGTGGAAACCATGCCACACTCCACCCAACCTGTCTCAAGCACACCCGAGTCTGATGATAAAGTCTCACTCATCAGGAACCTGGTTGCGGAACTCAAGAAATTGACTAGTCGAATTCAGGGTGTCGAAGGAAGTAAGGGGATTGAAGGGTTTAACTACGAAGATATTTGGATACAACCGGATGTTGAACTGCCCGAGGGGTACAAACCTCCTAAGTTCGAGATGTTTGATGGTACCGGGGATCCGAGAGTCCACTTGAGAACATACTGCGACAAGCTAGCCGGAGTAGGGAAGGACGAAAGGATTCGCATGAAGCTTTTTATGAGGAGTCTGAAGGGACATGCTCTGTCTTGGTACATTAGCCAAGACCCGAAGAAATGGTCGAACTGGGTGAGTATGGCATCTGACTTTATGGACAAGTTCAGGTTCAACACAGAAAATGCACCAGATATGTTCTACATCTAGAACTTAAAGAAGAAGCCCACGAAAACATTCCGCGAGTATGCCACTCGCTGGAGATCAGAAGCTACTAAGGTCAGACCTGCTTTAGAAGAAGAACAAATGAACAAGTTTTTTGTCTGGGCTCAATACCCGCAGTACTATGAAAGGCTGATGTTGATTGAGAGCCAAAAAATTTCCGACATCATCAAGATAAGGGAAAGGATCGAGGAAGGCATCAAAAGTGGTATGGTTACAAACTTTGAAGCTTTGCAAGCTACCAATAAGGTTTTACAGTCTGGTGGTATTTCCAAGAAAAGGGACGTAGGTGTCGTAATGGTTGCACAAAGAGCCATATCCCCTATCAAATACCAAGCCTATCTGATACCTCCACTCACATATCAGCCTGCCCCAAATTACCAAGCATCCTCACCCTTTTACCAAACTCCACCACCTACTTACCAATCACCCCCACCTCCCACATATCAACCTACTTCACCCACATATTCCCATCTTGTACATGCCTACCAAGCCTACAATTCTTAGCCATCCCACTATTAATAACCTCCCACACGCCAAAACTTTCCTAGACCTTGACCAAATTTTGACCGCAGACCCCCCAAACAGTATACCGCCATTGCTGAACCAATTGACCAGCTATACGAAAGGCTCAAAGCTACTAGTTATGTCACCCCTATCCCTGCTATAACCCCAGAAAACCCTTCTCAATGGGTCAATCCAAATAAATCCTGTGCATACCGTTCCATCATGAAAGGGCATACCATTGATAAATGCCGCTCTCTGAAAGACAAGATCCAGACTTTGATTGATAATAAGATCATTGTAGTAAAGGATCCTACTTCGAACGTCCGCAACAACCCTCTGCCAGACCATAAGGGTGGAGGTGTTTACATGATTGAAATAGAGGATGATTGGGATCCCCAAGGATCGATCGGTTTAATCACAGAAGGTGACGAACCGAAGAAGACAATTGTCACCCTCAATCCCATTGTAGTACAGACTCAGCCTTCTGGGGATGCTGAGGTAAACATGTCTGTACCATTTGAGTTTGAAGCACCACCCCCCACAAAGACGCCAACACCAATTGAGGTCGAGTTTGGGTCTCCAGCAAACGCATCCGCACCATTTGAAGTTGCGGTTTTACCCTCCAAAATACATGCTCCGTTCGGAGTAAAGGTGCCCATCCCAGTAACAATGTCGGCTGTAACACCATTCCATACAAATTCCATACCTTGGGATTACACAGTCGAGGCGAGAAGAAAAGGGAAATCTAAATTCGGGGAAACAATTACAGCATAGGGTATGACAAGAACCTGCAGGGTTTATACTCCAGAGCATTTAGCTGTGTTGAGTAAGCAGGCCTCTAGGTGGCCGACCATCACTGAAACCGGGCCCGATGATCTCTGGAAAATGATACAAGCCAAGGAATACTCAGTCATTGATCAACTAAACAAAACACCGACACAAATTTCTATCCTAGCTTTGTTGCAAAGTTCCGGCGTACATAAGAATGCCTTGTTGAAGCTGCTGAGTGAGGCATATGTACCAAGCAACATCAGTGGAGGAGAAATGGCAATCATTGTAGGGCAGATATTGGAAAGTCACAATATCACTTTTCATGAAGATGAGCTGCCACCAGAAGTGTTGAGTCACAACAAAGCATTGCACATTCACCGTACAATGCGAAGATTATTTTATCACTAGGGTCCTGATTGATGGAGGGTCCAGCCTCAATATTTATCCGTTGGTAACACTCAGAACATTGGGAAGGGTCTGCATGAGATTAAGGACAGGGCCATCAACGTCAAAGCTTTCGACGGTTCCCAAAGATCCACCATTGGGGAAATCAGCCTGTGTTTGCAAATTGGGCCTACTTGGTTCGACGTTGATTTTCAGGTTATAGACGTGCCGTCATCTTACAACTTGCTGTTGGGACACCTGTGGATTCATGCCGCTGGGGCCGTAGCGTCAACACTACATCAGGCGGTGAAATTTGAGTGGAACCACCAAGAGGTGATCATTCACGGTGACGGGAGAAATCCCATATACAGTCGCCAAACCATCCCAGCGATTGGAGGAAGGAGAAAGATAGGCGGGGAAACCTATCACCACATCGAGCGAGTCAACGCCGTTGACAAAGACAAATGGTGAGACAACAAAATCAAAAGCATATTGAACTGGAGTGGATATGAGCCTGGCAAGGGACTTGGCAAGAACCTCCAAGGAATCGCCAAGCCGATCAAACTAAAGAAACATGGCACCACTTTTGGTCTGGGATACGAGTATACTAGGGAGGAATTCAACAACTGGTCATCACCATGGCGCGGCCCATACTACCCGCTGAAGCAGCCAATACTATATTTGGAGCAGACTTTCCAACCGGCCGATGTTATTTATGGGTCGAAAGAAGAGGAAGCACTGGCAGCAGTAAGGATTTTATTCCTAGAAGAAGATGACATTGATTGTTGTGTCATTTTAGAGGAGGAGGGGAGGAAGGCCCTTCTATACAAGCCGTAAGCCGAGGAGCATGCCTCAACAATTGGACCATCAGAACCACCAGAGCCAGGAAAGCCTCGGGGTAGCAAGGCTGAACAAAGCATCATGCACTATCTTTTATTTTTACTAGTTGATTTTCCTTTCGCATTTTTGAATTTTTGCAATAAGATCTTCCAATGTTCAAAACAGTTATGAAATTTATCAAAGCATTTCGGTTTCCTTACAAATCTTACTCTTATTATTTTCTCTCAATACTTTACTTATAAAGCATTACTATTACCTCTCTTGATGAACCAATGGCTGTGACATGCAACGAGACAATGCAACAAACGGGCATAGATTTAGAGGAAGATGATATATCGGAAGAGATTGTTAAAGAGGTTGAAAATTTTGAGAACAGACCTAAGTCCAACCTGGACAAGACCGAGATTGTTAACCTGGGAGATGCAAAAAATATCAAAGAAACTCGGATCAACTTCCATTTGTCACCGTCAGAAAAGGAAGAATACACAAAATTTCTGAAGGAATATGGGATATATTCGCCTGGTCAAATGATGACATGACTGGTTTGAGCACATCTATTGTGACCCACAAACTGCCAACTAATCCGACATGTCCACCGGTAAAACAGAAGCTCAGAAAGTTTAAATCCGACATGAGTCTGAAAATTAAGGAAGAAGTCACTAAGCAGGTCAAAGCTAAGGTCCTCAGGGTAGTAGAATATCCGACGTGGTTAGCCAATATTGTGCCGGTGCCGAAGAAGTATGGGAAGGTCAGAGTCTGTGTCAACTACCAGGATCTCAATCGGGCTACTCCAGAGGACGACTTTCCCTTGCCGAACATACACATTCTGATCGACAATTGTGCCAAGCATGAGTTGCAATCATTTGTAGATTGCTTCGCTGGATATCATCAGATCCGGATGGACGAAGAAGATGCTGAGAAAACGGCTTTCATTACGCCGTGGGGGATGTATTGCTACAAGATGATGCCATTCTGGTTAAAGAATGCAGGGGCCACCTATATGAGGGCCATGACTACTATATTCCATGATATGATACACAAGGAGATTGAGGTGTATGTAGATGATGTCATCATAAAGTCCAAGAAAACCACTAACCACATGAAAGATTTGAGGAAGTTCTTCAACAAACTGAGAAGATACAACCTGAAACTGAACCCCACGAAATGCGCATTTGGGGTTCCTGCTGAAAAACTACTTGGGTTCATTGTGAGTCGCCGAGGGATAGAACTAGATCCATCTAAGGTCAAAGCTATTCAAGAAATGCCACCGCCAAAGAACAAGAAGGACGTAATGAGATTCCTGGGAAGACTTAACTATATCAGCCGTTTCATAGCACAATCTACGGTCATCTATGAGCCGATCTTTAAGATGTTGAAGAAGGACACCTCTACCACATGGACTAATGATTTCCAAAAAGCTTTCGCCAGAATCAAGGAATACCTATCAACACCACTAGTCTTAGTTCTGACTGAGTCGGGTAGACTATATTACTCTACCTTGAAGTATTGGACGGAGCGTTCGGTTGTGTTCTAGGGCAGCATGATGAAATGGGGAGGAAGGAGCAGGCCATCTATTACCTCAGTAAGAAGTTCATCATGTACGAGGTTCGGTATTCTCTGTTAGAGCGCACCTGTTGTGCTTTGACATGGGTAGCTCAGAAGTTGAGGGACTACTTCTGTGCCTATACTACATATCTTATATCAAGAATGGATCCCTTGAAGTACATCCTTCAGAAGCCCATGCCCACTAGCAAGCTGGCCAAGTGGCAAATCCTGTTGAGTGAATTTGACATTGTTTACGTGACTCAGAAAGCAATCAAAAATCACCTTGCTGAAAATCCCGTGGACAAAGAATACGAACCCCTAAAAACATATTTTCCTGATGAAAATGTATCATTCATAGGAAAAGACATTGCAGAATCTTATGACAGTTGGAGAATGTTTTTCGATGGAGCAGCAAATTTCAAAGGAGTTGGCAGAGAAGCAGTCCTAGTATCAAAAATCGGTGAGCATTATCCAATATATGCCAAGCTCAGGTTCCCGTGCACCAACAATATGGCCGAGTACGAAGCCTGCATCTTAGGGATCAAGATGGCCATTGACATGAACATCCAAGGGTTGCTAGTAATGGGGGATTCAGACTTTCTTATACATAAGGTTCGAGAAGAATGGGTGACCAAGAACTCCAAGATACTCCCTTATCTGCATCATGTGCTGGAGTTGAGAAAGTGGTTCACAAAGACAGAATTCTAGCATGTTCCCAAGGTCCAGAATGAATTCACCGATGCACTGGCTACCGTATCATCCATGATACAACATACAGACAAGAATTTCATTGATCCTATTCCGGTAAAGATCTATGATCAGCCCGCTTACTGTGCTCATGTCGAAGAAGAAGCAGACGGAAAGCCTTAGTTTCATGATATCAAGGAATACTTGGCAAAAGGAGAATACCCAGAGCTTGCAAACACTATTCAGAAGCGCACGCTTTGGAGGTTATCCAACAATTTCTTTCACAATGAAGGAATCCTGTATAGGAGGACTCCTGATTTAGGATTATTAAGGTGTGTCGACGCAAAGAAAGCATCCAAGCTATTAAAGGAAATTCATGCAGGGACCTGCGATCCATATATGAATGGTTTTGTTTTAGCAAAGAAAATACTCCAAGCTGGTTACTTTTGGATAACTATGGAAACAGACTGCATCCAGTATGTCCGAAAGTGCCACCGCTGCCAGATATATGTAGACATGATAAAGGTGCCTCCAAACGAGCTTAATACAACAAGCTCGTCGTGGCCGTTCGCCGCCTGGAGAATGGATGTTATCGGACCAATCGAACTTGCTGCATCAAACGGACACAGGTTTATCCTAGTAGCAATTGATTATTTCACCAAATGGGTTGAAGAAGCATCTTACAGGGCAGTGACTAAGAAAGTCGTGGCGGATTTCGTCTGCGACCGTATCATGTGTCGGTTCGGGATTCCAAAGTCAATCATTACTGATAATGGCTCCAACCTCAACAGTGATTTGATGAAATCCATGTATGAAACCTTCAAGATTAAACACAAGAATTCTACAGCTTATAGAGCTCAGATGAACGGAGCCGTAAAGGCTGCCAACAAGAATATCAAGAAGATACTAAGGAAAATGATAGAGAAGCATAAGAAGTGGCACGAGAAGCTATTGTTTGCTTTATTGGGATACCGCACCACAGTCCGGACATCGACAGGGGCAACCCCCTATATGCTGGTCTATGTTACAGAGGCAGTCATTCCCGCTGAGGTAGAAATTCCTTCCTTAACAATCATATAGGAAGCAGAGCTCGACGATGCAGAATGGGTGAAGAGTCATTACGTGCAACTAGCTCTTATAGACGGAAAGAGAATGAATGTAGTTTGCCACGGTCAGCTCTATCAGAACAGAATGTCCAGAGCCTTCAACAAAAGAGTCAAGCCGAGACAATTCACACCGGGGCAGATGGTGTTAGAGAAAGTTTTTCCGCATCAAGATGAAGCCAAAGGGAAATTCTCTCCCAACTACCAGGGTCCGTACATGGTTCACCGGGTTCAGACAGGAGGAGCCCTCATACTTGCAGAAATGGACGGAGAAGTTTGGCCAAAGCCGATCAATTCAGACGCAGTCAAGCGATACTATGTGTAATCTTTATGCTTTCCTTATATGATGTAATTTGAACTATGCCTGACCTAATTCCCATTTAAGAGGGGATACGTAGGCAGCCCTATGGGTTTAGTCACAATTCAATAAAATTTTCATTTCCCCTGCAATTGGAAACTGGGCCAGAATTTTGAGGAGGACCCTCAAAATTCCGAAGTGCTTTCAGCCATTCGCCGCAAGCAGCCGTCAGAAGTAGCAGCCCAGTAAACTAGGGCAGAATTCTGAGGAGGACCCTCAAAATTCCGGAGCAAGAGAAGTTGCAATGTCTTGAACCACGTCACAGTCATCGGTTCATCTAAAAAAAACTATTCTTAATTATGTATTTATGTTACATTTTCTTTACTAAAATCATGCATGTTTATTTCTAAAAACGTTCTGTTTAGCAATGCTACCCCAATGATACGGGCAGTATCACCAGATCAAAATCAAGTAGGTCAAGCAAAGCCAACAGGGATACGAAATAACCTCCCCCTTTATAAACTCACGATTTTTTCTTGGGACGCAGGCACTTGAGTTGCAAAATCATCAAATATACTATACGCTCACTCACAAAGTTCAGGAATACAACTCTCCGAACCATTGCACTTGGTCGCAGCTACTGTCCGCACACAACAGTGTCCCCAGCAGGCACAATATCCCCAGCAATCACGATACCACAATCCGCTATCAGTTAAGAAAACTCTATTGCCATTTGCTATTTTTACTTCCTGCATAAGACTACTATTCTGCCTTCCGAGGTTAAGCTCTACCTCTATCTGCATTCTCCGCATTGCATAAGGCTACCATTCTGCCTTCCGAGGTTAAGCTCTACCTCCATCTGCATTCTCTGTATTGCATAAGGCTACCATTCTGCCTTCTAAGGTTAAGATTTACCTCCATCTGCATTCTTGCATTGCATAAGGCTACCATTCTGCCTTCCGAGGTTAAGCTCTACCTCCATCTGCATTTTCTTGCATTGCATAAGGCTACCATTCTACCTTTCGAGGTTAAGCTCTACCTCCATCCGCATGGATGAAAGATCGCCACCTCTACATCTGCATGGCTAAAAGATCACCACCTTTACTTCTTGCATGGCTGAAAGATCGCCACTTTATTTACATCTTGCATGGCTAAAAGATCGCCACTTTATTTACATCTTGCATGGCTGAAAATCGCCACTTCTTTTACATATTGCATCGGCTAGAAGATCACCACTTCATTTACATCTTGCATCGACTAAAAGATCGCCACTTTATTTACATCTTGCATGGCTGAAAGATCACCACTTCATTTACATCTTGCATCGGTTGAAAGATCGCCACTTTATTTACATCTTGCATGGCTGAAAGATCACCATTTCATTTACATCTTGCATCGGCTGAAAGATCGCCACCTTATTTACATCTTGCATTGGCTAAAAGATTGCCACCTACTGCATCTCATAGGCTGAAAGATTGCCAAATCATCCAAAGGCATCATTGTTCGGAGGCACCATTTTCATAGCCCGAGAACGCCATGCCATAGCCTGAGGACCCCTCTTATCTTTTGCATATCATTATTCAAAGGCGTCATAGTTTGGAGGCATTATTTTCATAGCACGAGAGCACCATTTCATGGCCTGCGAATCCTTATTATACGCTTCATGGCCCAGGACATCATGGTCTGAGGACGTCATCCTAACCGTCCAAAGACAACATTTCATGGTCCGACAGGAACTTGCATCATGTTTAAATTTACGCACAACACATTGTTCATTTGCAGGTAAATCGGCGAGCAACGACCATCTCAGCAGGAGAAATCCTGCTCCAGTTCCCGCAACCCTATTAGACTTTAACCATCCATCCTAACCCAAATATCGCGTCCGTCTTGGAAAATCTCCATCGGCATATTCCGCTGACGGATCCTGGACTACATATGGCCTGATTCCTGTAAGACCAGGGATATGTAGGTAGCTTAGGAGCCAGAGCTCAGTCAAATTCTTCAAACCATTCCGTTCGGTCAAAATTGGTCATCATATCTTTACCCGATAACTCTTTCATCCTTCCCGGGTAAAGAGGGGCAGCTGTTAATACCCAATTTTTTCCTGTATATTTTTCTATGCAAAATACATTCAAAATAGTATACGTATGCAAATATAAGCATGTCCAAGTGTTTTATTATTTTTTTAATTTTTAAAAGATTTTTAAATCAATTTATCGCCTTATTTTATCAGAAAAAACCAATAATTATTTCCCAAATTATCATTTTTGGTAACTCCTTTATTGAATTCTCATATTTATACCAAAATATAGCTAAGGTAATTTTTGCACTTTTTTATAGATTCATTTAACTTTTTAAAGTTAAATTGCATATAATTGCAATTTTAGCCTATTTTAAGATTTAATTGTGTTTATAATTAAAAATTTGATTCCAGCATTTTTAATTTAATATTTACATATTATTAATCAATTTAGTACCTTTAATTTATTTCCAGAAATTATTTTACTATTTCTATAAAATAAATAAGGAAAAAATGGCTATTTAAATGTTAGCCCCATTTATTTCAATTTTAGCCTTATTTGAGCCCCAAATGAACCCAATTCTCAATCTCAATTCCCCAACCCAATTTTAATTTAAACCCGACCCTGACCCAATTAAATCCTACCCGACCCAGACCCCTCTCATGATGGCCGTTGATCTTTGAGATCAACGGCCCGTATTCACTCTTACCTTTTTAAACCCAAACGACCACCATAACCTTCTCATTTCTCACCTACCATCTGCCTATGAACTCTCAAACTCAATCGAACATTCCCAAACCCTAACCGCCTCTTACCACCACCTCCAACTTGAAACCCACCAGAATCCATGTCTTCTCAGGCTGTGGGAGTCTTATACTCACCTTCTCTTGCTCCCACGCGCCTGATACCTGAAGATTCGAGGCCTGACCTCGAAGGTTTGCACCCAGACCTCTGTTGATTCAAGGTTCCACGGCCATCTCCGGCTTTACTCCGGCGTACCATGGTGGTTTGAGCCTGATTCCGACCACTCCGACTCAGATCAGTGACCTTTCAAAGACTATCTCACTTCTAGGGTTCTTTTAAAACCCTAATCCTTCGAGGTTTTCTCCGATTTTATTAGATCCGTTGTGTATTTGTGCTCTCCTTGAGTTTTCAAACGATTTCCCGAACTTTTCTTTCAAAAATTTCTTTTAAAACCGCTTAGTTTCTGATCTAGGGTTTTCTAATAATATTTAAGTGTTTCTCTGACTTTCTCTCCTTTGTCTTTTGTGTTTATTTGCCTCGACTGTGTTCTTATGTTTTCTTCTACCTTGTATATTCTTATACTGAGTTTTTACACTCCGTTCTTGTATGTTCTTCTACTGAGTTTTTACACTCCGTTCTTGTATGTTCTTTTACTGAGTTTTATATACTCCATGCTTGTATGTTTTTCTACCATGTTTTCCATACTACGCTCTCATATGCTTTTCTACTGTGTTCTTATTTTTTTGGTCTTCTACTATGTTCCAGCATGTTTCTCCTACTGTAGTTTCCTGCTTAGTTCTTAAGTTTCCTTATTTTCCTTCTCTTAAGCCCTGTTTAAGTTTCTTCTGAAAAATTTCTTAAGCATGTTTCTTTTACTGTTCCTATTAGTGTTTTTATTTTGAGTGCTTATACTGTGTTCCGAATGTTACTTTGCTATCATGTTTTCTCATGAGTTTCTGTTGATTAAAGAAACATGCAAGAGGTTTCAACTCTGAAACCTCTGAGCCTGTTTCAACTACTTGCCTTCTCATCTTTGTGCTTGATTCAGTGTGGAAACCCTAGAATTTGGGGGTTCCGCCAAGCTTGATTATGTGATTTTATTGATTTTAGGGTTTATTTCAAAACCCCTAACTCTTTCAGACCCATTCCTTGCTTTCATACGACTCTGACCTTTTGCTAAACATTTCTATACTGGATATTCTACTGACTTTACAATGACATTACAGTCTTCCTTCATGCTTAACATGTTCGTATGCTCCTTATATATGATAGACTTCCCTTTAAAATAACTTCTGAATTTGTGATTAGTTCCTACTTCCCTCTGAATATGGTCTAATTGATTCCTTTTCCATTGTTTGCTGATTTCCCTTAAGTTAAAAACCTTTCCCATCTTTTGAATCGGTTCATTCATACAAAATCTCAGACCCTTTTGATTTACTGGTTGTTAATAGATCTTTTTACCTTATTCGCACAAATCGTGTATATCAAAAACCCCATCCTTAAATAACTTTTATGTATTCACCCCTAATTTCCTATTTTGCACAAAATGTTTGATTAATTTCTTTCCTTAATTGGTTTATACCCATTTGAATCTGAATCCCTTAACTAAAGGGAGTCTTGTGTAATTGATTGACAATCAGCTCTTCAATTATTTCTTACCTTATTTCTACTTGGTTTTTACACTATAAAAGGGCACAACCTTTCTTCACACCGGAGATGACAATTCACAATCTCTTCTGAACTCTTACTCACATAATAGAACCTTCTCTTCTTGTCTGCACTGAGGTTTTTACCAGACTACTGCATTTTCTCCACTTGTTTCTTTGAAACTGATATGTCCTAATTTCAAATTTCAGCATCCCCACAATGTGTTTACTTACAGCTTTCTGCATCTGTCTACTTTACTACTTCTGTAGAGTTAAATACTTAGACTAGCATGTTGATTCCCTTTTGCTTGTTTCTGCTATGAATCCCTATTCCCTATTTCCCTTTATGTGCTTTGAGTTACAGTTTAAGACATGGCAATATACAAGTTATTGTCTATGGATTGAACTTGATTCCTTAGGGGATCCTAACCTCTAAACAATGTGTTCCAGTAGGCTTATGGGTGTGCTAGCATCTCCCATTGTTGGGTTATGACCACTAGCCTTCTTTTTACCTCTTGCAACTCCTCATTCCCTATATCCCCATGTGTGCTGTTTCCTTTTCCCTTTCCCCCCATTCAGAATTCTGCACTTACACTCTCTTTAGTTCCTAAGTTCTGCCCCCTCTTGTGAGCCTTGCCTTAGGACCTTGAGTTCCCTCTGAACTTGGACACCTGAGGGCTGGGCCTTCCACACTGTACTTTGGCTTAATATGGTGATACATTTGGGTGTAAGCACTGCCCGGAGTTCTTATGAAACTATGGCACACCCAAGTGGGAGAAAGGCTTTGAAACATGATCTTTGGATTTGGTTTACTTCATACATTAGACAGGAAGTCTGAATCAGCTCTTCTTGGTTGTAATTTTCAATTTTTGATGTATTTTTCTTATTTTTTTGGATTGTAATAACTTTTAATAACTTTTGGGGATGGTTAGTGAAAAGGTAAGGTTAACCATGCATGTAAAAGGAGTAGATATCCTGCTTATAGGTTTCTGATTTCTGCATATCACATAGATATCCTGACTATAGGAATTCTGATGTAGATACTATGCCTATAAGGAATTCTGAACCCATATAGATATCCTGCTTATAGGTTTCTGAAATTTTGCATTCATATGGATATCCTGCCTATAGTTAAATTTTTGCATCTCTCATATAGATACCATGCTCATAGTTAACTGGATATCCGAATCCTGCATATGTATTTGCCACTAGGCAAACCTGTTTATAGGGCTTAAACAACTAATTGCATTTAGATATCATGTTCATAGGCTTAAATGAAGTACAACATTAAGATGCCATGCCTATAGGATTTCTGCACTCTTGCTATGTCTGTAAAAGTGTTTAAAATCAACAAGCCTAGAAAGCATGCCTATGAATCGTCTCACTCGTCTACAAATCTAAAATCATTGTCTATCGTCTGCGGAATTTATGATCTTTTGTCAAAAATCGTCTTTCCTGAATAACTGACAACCTTTTTCTAAAATCAGTATACTTCATCTTTTCTAAAATCAGTAGATATCATGTCTATAGGTTTTCGTCTAAAAATTAGGCAAGCCACAGAGCAGTTTATAAACTGAATCAGATTTTATTAACTACAACTAGCAGGCAGGCCTGATTCGGGCTTTTATCTGAAATATGCAATAAATCAGTCTGCCCCAACTGTTAAGTTTAATCAGACCTTAATCAGTACGTGTAAGACATGCTAAACTATATGCTTTTCTTTGATTTAAGGAGGTCTGTTTGAGCCCTTTTATCTGTTATATGCTTCCCCAAACTTGTTATATGTGTTTTGTTTGTTGCCTTAGTATTCTACCCTTTTAAACCAAAAATAAGCTCAATACCTCCTCCCTCTAGGATTAGTAGTCCCAAGTGCCTCGGGGGCTGATAGGATTGGGGCGGGTAATAGCATGCAATAAGTAAACGAGAACATTCTGCGCTTTAATACCTTAACGGGGTGGGAAGGGTAGATATGTATATGATGACCACGCAATAACATCACGTGTAGCCCCTCACTGAGGAGTGATTACCGGATGTTGTGTGAGGTGATCCATATTATTAATAAACCTAGGACCCCCCTTTCCTTTCTTTTCTTTGTTTCTTTTAAATCTTTTTTAAACCATTTCTTTCAAGAAAATCAACTCTTTTAGTTCCTTTTTCTTACTTTTGTTTATTTGTAACCATTACGTGAAAATCCCCTCTTATTTGAATCCTTATTTGCCTATGTGCTATTTGCACTTAAGTCACAACAATAGTTTGGCCGGGAACCACACTAGTGGATCCTGAGGGGTGCCTAACACCTTCCCCTTGGGATAATTTCAAGTCCTTACCCAATCTTTGGTTACTCAAAACAAACCTCTCCTAGTGTCCTAATGCACTTTAATCATTAGGTGACAACTCTTCAATTCAAACCCAATTCCCGAAAGGGAACGAGTTGTCCTCCCAAGTGTCACAAACCCGATTTTCGCGTGAAAAAGGGGGCGCGACACCATTTGCTCATTCACTCACAATACATTAGCAAAGTGGGACATAATAAGAAAACAGAAGATCTAAACACGTGAGCACTGAAACTAAAAGATTAGCGACCATATTTATTAATCTACAAAATAAAATAGATTAAAGAAAGATACACGCTCATTTAGGAAAACACAAATCTAACTTCTAAGCAAAACAAAACAACTGATCCGGGAAGTAAAATACCAATAATCATGGACACCATCATGCTTGATAAAGGAAACTAACAAACGTAGAGCAAAAGAAAAGAACCAGTTATAACTTCTTAGAGAATAGCACAATAGCAGGCGGCAAACATTTCTTTCGAAACTTTTGTGTAACAAAAAACCCTCCCTCAAACAGAGTTGACGAACTCCGAATTAGAACCGCGGATGAGCTGAACTCGCTGAACCGAGCTCGGACTCACCTCAACAGCATCACAGTAAAACTCCATATTTGGAAATCAAAGTCCAAATCGGAAGGAAGAAACGCAATCTATATTTTTTTTTTGGTTTGGATTTACTGGAATTTTAAGAAGACAAAGTATAGGATTTATAAAATCTCAACGTGAGCTAAACAAAGAATTAGAAGAATTCAACGTGTGCGAAACATCTTCCATTTCCTTTCAAGAACATATTTGAAATTTGTAAGCTCAAAGCTATGAACCAATACACACAAATTTATCAATCATCGCAGCTCATTTTGATTTCAAAACCAAAACATTAAATATGTAATCCATAGACTGAAAATGGAGAGGCTACTGCCAAGTCACTTAATGAGACAGAAAAGGAGAAGCCTCAAAGTAAAGTTTCATGTGATTTTTGGTGTTAAAGCTTCGTGCCTATGGGAAGATGGAGTGAGATGAGGTGCTGACCCTTTTCTTTCCCTTTTCTTTTACTTTTTTTTGCGCAACCGTTGTTTTCTACTTAGGTTCTTGGGGTTCTCCTCTGTTTTTGCCCAAGTGAAAGAGGAGAAACGACTGATCAATGTGTATATCCTAAGTTTTTTCTGTTCTCCTTTTCGGCTGATTGTAGAGTGTAGGGATATAGGTTTTTGTAGGTTTTTTTTAGGTTAAGAAGTATGGGCCTAGGAACTATGGGCTTGGTAATTATGGGCTAGGTACGAAAATTAGGCTTAAAAATGGGTTGTTTGAGCCCAAATTTTATTCTTTCCCCGCGAACGAGACTAAAAATACGATCTCATTTATTAATAATCTTACTTAAGTAAAATAACTATTAAAATAAGACTGACTATTAAAACAAAACTATTTTTGGTATTTTTCAAGATTAAAAATGACTGCAAAACATTAATAAAACTATTTTTTTGTAATTTCCATTTTCTTGTAATAAAATAAAGTAAAAGAGTCAAAATTAATTGAAATAGCTATATTAGGCCTAAACTAAATATTTTATGCTAAAATGGGTGAAATCTCGGGGGGGGGTCAAAAATCACATGTCTACAACAACCCACATGGCATAATATATACTACGGGAATAGCTGACGACAGAAATGACATCCAAGGCCCGAAGACCCCTCCGTGAGCAACGCTATACTGAACTGTAAACATCCGACATGATACAAAGCACACATTCACATTTAGATCTATCCACGGATCTCAAGCTGATTCTGATTGTACCATACTGAGCTAACAACCTTTCAAGGATCCACAATAGCCTTTTTCCCTTGACACCCAAGAATAGCCGTCAAATCGGGAACAAATTTCCACAATTCACAACCAAATGAACAGAGCGCCCTTCAGGCATATATTCTCACATCAGCAATAGTACCACAATCTCTATACTTGGTTTCAATCTTTAATCAATCAAATGACTACATGTCACACTTATACAATCTTCCCGTGACATACGCTCCCACGACTTTCCACACCAAGTAACAAGTATGCACATCCATACCATCGGCCATACCAATGCTGTAAAGCGAATTAGGAATTCACAAATCAATACACAAGACATCTTATACATGACACCGATCTCAAGTGACACTAAAGACAATACCAACTTGCTTTAAACATCTAAATTCTTTCCTGCTCATCCGAGCTCGTGAAATTCATGTCAACACCAAACCGCAACCTTGATCCTCAACTTCCAATTCCTATGCCGCTCACTGCACCTAACATGCCACTACGCGAGAGTACTAGAATTGCATCATAACTCCTTAACCAATAATAAAATAAACACTTTATCACCTAAAAACCTTTCACTTAGCTCATTAATGGAAAATCATTGCAACACCTGACCAAATTCCCATAACCACAGAAAATACAACCTCAAGTTGTGGTCTAAACCACCATAACTCTTCCGAGATCCATCCACTCATAATAGGACATAATACTTGAATGCCTCCAAATAAATCAGATTACAACGACCGTCAAGCCTTGCACATACCTCCACAAATCACCTGCATGACTTAACACGATGAAGAAACTGATCATTTCCACCACCATGTCGAGTCAACCATTGCACTCAAAGTATAACGAACTCAATCTGCACTCATTCCGAGTGACCCCATTTCACGAGACCACGTTGTCTCAAAACCCACGAACCATCCCATACCCTCCTTGTGCGCACATTTGCATCTTCAACTGGTTCACCTATTTTGATAATTCCTCTATGAATATAAAATTATATTTCTCCCATTCCTCCGATGCTACACCGCAGATCGAATATAACATAGAACACTCCAAGTCCCTTTCATAATCTGCTGCAAAAGCTTGATACTTAACCATCCCACAGATTTGAAATCCTTAGGCACCGTACCGAAATTTTGAAATCACTCGGACCGTTGTTGAGAGTCACCCACTCCGACTTGGTCCCGAAAATAATTAACTCCAAGGCTTTGCTAGCACATGAACACTCTCTCAAAGAAGCACCTAACTGAATTACTTTCCTGGTACATCGCATCTACACGAAGCATAAACTCTGAGTCTTCCAAAAGCCTTAACAAGAACCGATAAGGTCAAATATAGCACACATTCGTCAAATCCTTTGTTCAATTACCACTGATGTTTTCTTTCCTTAGTCGTAATAACCCACCAATATGCCGATAACCAGAAACCTCACAAGTAGACAACCACGCAATCCAATCGTAGACGGTGGGCCTCTCCCACTTAGCTTGATGCTGCAATTACATAAACCCAGAACCCACCATGATTCCTTCTTCCTCATTGATAGATCTCGCACAATCGACCCGCCAAATTCTCGAAATCTTCTTGTTAAACATTTCATGAACATTCTGAATCACTAGCCATGTTCACATATTCGACCTCTTACTGGATATCCGGTAGAATTCTTCGGAGAAGCTTGGTCAACATCACACAACCGCTAACCTACTCACAGGAGATAACCCACCTATGGAAATTCCATGCCGACATCTTCCAACGACACTGAACTGGGTACAATTACTACGAAATCAGTAAACCCTTCTAAGCCCGTGTTAATTCACCAGCTGTACAAGTTCGTTCACTTCTCATTGACATCAACTAAAGGTGCGGCAATACATTTCAATCCGAAGTCATGTTAAATCCCTCTTCCTATCAAGCAACTTTTTTTCGTCGTATCCAATCTTCCTCAGTATAGTGGCCAATATTCCAAAGTAAGTCCATAAACCCAGTCACTATCTATCATGAATCCCAAATGACTCAAAACTTTCCTTAAGGCGTGTAGCTATCCTACTATAGAACCCATATGCTACTCTTGCCATTCTCCCACTTTGGTCAAACCCTCTCCTTTAAGCAACCACTAGACTTCTCAACTACTCATACTTGGTCTTCTAGAAATTTAACCACCGCAAGACACCTCTCACATGTCCTTCCTCATCCTTCGCTGCCCAAATGTTGCTTTAATTCAAAATCCATGTCTGTATCAGTTGAAACAATAGATCACTACCAACTATAAACCTCTCTAAAGATCATCTTTCTCGAGCCATCAATATTAGGAACACCGATTCGATTATGAACCACTGCACACCGCGATCTCTGACAGCCGCTTCCCCTGGCACCATTTTACAACACCTTGCACCAAAGGTGAATTGAAGAAGACCATAACAGCGGCGAAGTTAATACATTCAACAAGGAAAACAACACCACATCATAGATTAAACTTCCACCACGCTCGAAAATACCAAGTTTCGTTACTCCGTTATCCTAAACCTGAACATTCATAGTCTGATTGCCATTTCTCTGCCGAAACTAGATGCTGAACCTCTATGTCGTGAACCGAGAGATCCTCCTTTTGAGTTATTTCTTCCGCGATCCATAAATAAGCACCCTGCCATTACACCAACACTGCGATAGAAATGCACGAATCATCATAAAAATTTGTGCCCAACTTAAAAACCATAGGCAATACTAATATTGAGCTGAAACGATAGAACATCCTTCTGCAAGGCGACGACAAAAGCTAAATAAATTACGCAGGGAGAAACATCCTGCACCACATCTATAGTAACATTACAATTCCTCGATTTCCAATTGATAACAAGCACTTCACGTCGTATAAGATTAATTAGGAAATAAATAAAGGCATAAGCCTCAAAGGAATCAAATCGTACAATGAGGAATCAAGAGGGAAAGCGCTCCTAACAGCCCTGTAGCCTCACGAAGATAGGTATAGGCATCTCCGTACCAATCCGCAAGACGCTACTAGACTTGCTCATGAATCATGGACCTAAGCAAACCTAATACTCTGATACCATGTTTTAACGACCTAAAATACATTAAAGGTCGTGATTGCGCCTAACACCTCTATCGGGCAAGCCAACAATAAATGATTAGCTTAATTACTCATTTGAGTATTTTTGAAATCATAACTTCCTTCAAATAAATAATAAGAAATAAAATTTATAGGGTAAATGATATTTTTCGCCACTGCAATAATGAACAACCCATAAGCACCCCTAAAACCTAGTGTCATAAGTGCATGAGCATCAACTAGGAAATATGGTAAAATACAACATCTGTCTGGAATATAAATTAGACAGGAGAGTGTAATAACTCTTACGGAAACTCTGTGTGTTGCATACTCATAACATGGGATGCATCTCACCTAAGTCCCTGCAATAGCTGCGCCGCTGCGCCCACAAGACCACAAGACCACAAGATATAATGTACCTGCACAAAATGTGCAGCAAGTATAGTATGAGTACGTAAATCAATGCGTACCCAGTAAGTATCTAGTCTAATATCGAAGAAGTAGTGACGAGTGGTCGACTCCGACACTTACTATGGGCTAAAAATTAAATACCAATTATTGAGCATGGATCATGTAAAAAAAAATAGCTGAAAACTCAATAACAAGAAATACGTAAACAATTCTTTCATTGGTAGTAATTCCCAAATAAATTTTCATCATTTAACAAATTAATCTCTCAAGCCAGTGAAACATTATCGAGTATAATTGGACATCCAAGAATTTTTTTACGCACGATTTATGTCGAGGTCGTACAGCCTGATCCAACGTACAAATTTACAAATTGTGCACTATCGAGGGTCGAACGACACGAACTATAGATGCATCTATTAAACTTCCGAGGCGAACGACCCGCTTCCATGAGAGTAGTGGAATTTACCTCGCTCGCGGAGTATACTTGTGACGCGAGTGAATACGGATTTACCAAAGTTATCATAATATTCCTCGAGTCTTTTCAAAAATAAAAAATTCAAACTGAAAACTTTTAAATCTTGAAATCCTCAATCTCAGTTCCTTTCAAGGCAAATAATAAGCATAAACAAATAACGGCATCAAAAGGCATAGTATAAACCTAAGACTACCCGGACATAAACATAATTAGTAGCTACGTACGGACTCTCCTCACCTCGTGTGTATTTAGCCCCCACAAATAGAAGCACATATTAATTTAATTTACCTACGGGGTTAATTCCCTCTTACAAGGATAGAAAAGAGACTTACCTCGCTCTGAACTTCCATAACCGGCTTCAAAGCTTTTTCCAACAACCTAGTGCGATGCCCATCATTCTAAAACTAGTCAATCAATATGCAAATCCATAAATATATATACTCTAATACTCATTATAATTCAATTTTGTAACAATTTTCAACTCCGCTCGAAAAATCGATAAAGTTACCCTCGGGCCCACGTGCCTGGATTCCGAAACTTTTCAAAGATAAAAATTACTCATAACATTACGATTTCAAATATATAATTTATTTCAAATTCCATGTCCAATTTTATGGTCAAAATCCAAAAATACCAATTTCCAGGGCTTTGTTCAAAATCCCAAATTTCTACAAATTTTCATGTCTAAATTCATACATGAACCTTGTATTTAACTCATAATATGAAGAAATCACTTACCCATTATAGTTGATGAAGATGGCACCCCAAAAGTACTCCAAAATCGGCTCCCATGGACAAAATAAGAGGAAAATGGGCCAAACCCCCGTTTTTAAAGAAGCCTTACTGCCCAGCACAAATTGTGCTTCTGCGGTGAGAAGGTCACCTATGTGACAGCCGCTTCTGTAGCTCAAAGTCTTGCACCTGCGAGAAACCAAGCCAAGGTCGCTATCCACTTCTGCATCCCTCATGCGCACCTACGCCCACGCTTCTGCTCTGCCCCACTTCACAGGTGCGGTCTCGCTTCTCCAGCGAGATGACCACTTCTGCCCGCAAAAATCCGCATATGCATCCTTCTTGGCCGCTTCTGCGGCTTCGCACCTGCAGCCAAAGCCTCGCAGGTGCAGTTACATTAAAAGACAGCTGCCTCCGAAATGCTCCCAAGTCATCCAAAATCCAATCCGCACATACGCCCAAGTCTGAAATCTTCATACAAATTTGTTGGAATCTTCAAATCCCGATTTAGAGGTCGTTTACTCAAAAATCAAACCTTACTCAATTCCTCCAAAATTAGAATTTTCTTTCTAAATCAACTCTGAACTTCCCGAAATTCAATTCTGACCACACGTATAAGTTATAATACCTGAAGTGAAGCTACTTATGGCCTCAAATCGCTAAACAACACACTACAGCTCAAAACGACTAGTCCGATCGTTATAATAATGTTAACTATTTCATTCAAATGTTACACAACAATATTCATTAAACCCCTTTTAAACAAGAAAATCTTAGTACATAAAGTCAAATACAAAACTTGTACATGCAAAACACGACAAGAAATAATTTTTAAACTGCTATATACTTGCATGAACCATAATGAAACCAATTTCTTTTAAAATAAGTTCTAGCTAAACTAAGCCATAAATTAAATATCTTAGCTGTCACGACCCAACTTTCCCTCCGTTTGGGTATCATGATAGCACCTAATCTTAAGACTAGGTAAGCCTAACACATACTGAAATACAACAATAATAAATGAAATTTAACAGTCTCGAAGCAGAAATTTCTACAAAATTTTAAATTCTCAAAATCCGGTAGTACAAGTCATAAGCTCTATAGAGTTAGCTACAACTTCTAAATACAACTGAATTGAAACAAATACAACAGTGTGATTACAAAATAGGAAGGTGACTCCGAAGCCTGCAAATGCAGCAATAGGTTTTCCTTGAGTCTCCTCAGCAAGATTCAACTCAGCTACTAACGGTAAATACCTGGATTTGTACAAAAACATGTATAGAAGTGTAGTATGAGCACACAGTGGTGGTGCCCAGTAAATATCAAGACTAACCTCATTGGAGTAGTGACGAGGAATAGTCAAGACACCACTTATCTAATAAGCAGAACAAGTATATGTCACGACCCCAGTTCGCCCTCCGTGAACTATCGTGATGGCACCTAGTCTCTATGACTAGGTAAGCCAAACAATTTGCAAAAAAAAAGGAAACAACAAATAAAAACTAGTAGAAATACGGATAAATATAATGAAAACATTTAAGATGTCGCTCGGCATATACAAATACACACTCTCAACTAAAATATCTCCCAAAACCCAAAATCTTATGAAATCACAAGCTATGGGTACTACATAGTGCTGTAACTCCAGAATGTCTAAATCAAACGAAATATAGAAGGGCTATAACTACAAGAGAGAATGGAGAGGGACTCCTCGGTCTGCGGACGTGGCAGATATACCTGGAAGTGTCTGAAGAATCACCTCGCCTCAAGGATAGTAGGGTTGAGTCGAAGAACCTGGATCTGCACACGAAAAGAAAAAAAACATGTGCAGGAAAGGGCATGAGTACACCACAACGGTACTCAGTAAGTGCCAAGACTAACCTCGATTGAGTAGTGACGAGTAAGTTCAAGGCCCTACTAATTATAGATGAAAAACAAGGTGAAACAATATAGAATACGACAATATACTTAAAGTTCTAACAAACTATAACGAATAAAAACACAGAAAGAATCTAACTCAGTATACAAAAATAGCAACAAGGGATCTCCCGGGATATCGTCCCGTAGTGCCAAACGTAAATGTGCAAGGGAAACTCCCAGAATACCAACCCGTAGTTCCAAAGTAAATATCTAGAACGGGGAATCTACCGGGTGCTGTGATCGGGTCTAACCCTACACCACTACAAAGTGTCAAGAGTGTTTGGGATTTAGATTTCGATCTAAACTAGCAGTGTGTAGTGCTCTTGATTACACTTCCAATCATAACTATTTGTTTGTTATTTCTAATTTTATACTAATGATGTGCGAAACTAAGCTAAGTATAAATGCTTATAAGGTTTTCTAAATGGTTAACGAGGCACTAGGGAAGTGACTTTTTCCTAGGTGAATACTTGACAGGTTCTAAAGCCTAAGGCAAAGTTGTTATGTTGGGGATTGCGATATAGCCAATGCACGAAACTACTCACTCTATACCTCTCAGTAGCTTGAGTGACTTTGCCCTAATTGACTTTCTCAAGACCAACTGGGTGTCAAAATTGTGCAAGCAACATAGGCTCAAATCGAGTATTACTATCTCTAGGTTTAACCCTTTAATTGGGGCTATCAATCTATTGAATACACCACAATTCCTTGTTGGACTAATTTTACTAGACTCAAGCTCTATTTCTCAAGAAGAGCCAAGTTAAAAAGGCAGAAATTAGTGTTTACAATCACTAATTCAAAATGGAAAACACAAATCAGTCCAAATATTAACCACCCATAAATATCTAAGCCTTAAAACAAAAGACCTATCAAATACCCACACTAGGGTTGATCCACAACCCTAGATAATGGGTCTAGCTACTCATAATATTAGAAGAAATCAGATATTTAGATGAAGAATAACCTATATAATATGATTACAAACTAAAAATTGAAGATTCAATGTTGAACTAGCTACAAAATTACTCAGAATAGATCAAAAATACCGTTCACGTGCTCAACTACCGATAAGATACCCTAAAAATCTAAAAAAAAGTATTTATACAAGGCTGAATTTTTTGGACAAAAATACCCCTGATAGAGGTACCGCGAACCGCAAAAAATGCACCGCGGCCGCAGTGAGGCTTTTTGGCTTCACTTCTAAGTTTCTGAATCTGGCCACTGTGGACTGCATAAATTGCACCGCAGCTGCGGTGGCTTCACCGCGGACCACATAAAATGCATCGTGGTCGCGGTGGGTTCAGCGCGGACCGCAACAAATGGACCGCGGACCGCGGTGTCTTGAAACTTCCAAAATACTATCTCTCGGAATCCCCTCTCCGCGGACCGTAACAAATAGATTGCGACCGTGATGAGGCTACCGCTGCCGCGAAGAATCTACTGCGGACCGCACTACTTAGAACCCCAGGATTGCATCTCTCTGAACTTATCCACCTTGGACCGCACTAAATGGATCGCGGTCGAGGTGGGTCTTTTGTAGCCGCAATGGATTTTATGCTGTAGCGGTGCTTTGACTTGTTCTTGTCACTTGTGCAGGTTTCACTCCTCTTTGAGCTAGTTTTGACTTCTTGTCTCTTTTTGACCAAACACTGCAAGCAAGATCAATATGTAAGCTTTCAGGATTACTTGTATACATTTTTAATCCAAAAATCAAGCAAAAAAGGAGTATAAAATAAACTAGAATCCCTAGTTATCCACTCCCCCAAACTTAAGCTTTTGCTTATCCTTAAGCAAACAAAATAAGTCTCACCTCCTTAAGAATAAAACCAAGAAAATTCAGCTGACCTAAAGTGACCTCATATAGCATCAATTGGGACTAACATTTGTCCTCAGTTGAAATGAATCATTAACAACATTCAACCTTTTAAACACCATGGTTTTATTGCGACAAACAAGCATCAAGAATTGACTCAACTCATCAAGGAAACTCTTTCTATTACTTTGGTCATTGTGGAACCCAAACTCATACTCCTCACTATTCCTTAAGCAAGACCTCACTTTTAGATTGTAGCACTTAGAACAAGGATTGTGGAAACACACTCATCTCTCTCAAAGAAAGGTCACAAGTCCGGCTCTAAGTACCATAAGCTTGCCCCTTATGTGAGTCACCACTAATGTAAGCTTCACTCAACTCAAGATCATATAGGGCTTTTATGGGGATACAATGAAGGATTTTGGTTCAGGGTAGGAAATATTTGGTTTAAGTAGGTCTCATCTTCCCTTAAGCACTTCATTTGCTTCATTTTGCACACCTTCTCTTGACTCTTTGGGTCATTTACTTCTTTCTTAGGGGTTAGAGAGACACACCGACACTCATTCTTATTCATTTCAAACCTTTTTCTCCTTTCTAATCTTTCCACGCCTTTCATCTTTTTACTTTTATTGACTCCTTTCATTTCTTCTACATTGTTCATTCTTTTTGACTTTTTGATTTTCTTTATTTTCTTTTTGCCTTTCCTTTTATTCATTTTGTACATTTTACCACTTTTTGCATTCCTCATCTTTCCCCCCAAACTTATGTTTTTGCCTTGTGCTAAGTAAAGATCGGGTGTCAAGAGAGGGTCTTTTTAGAACAGGTAAAGACTTGTATCATGGTATTTGAAAGAAAAAAGGCTATGGCTCAAAGGGGTTGACTAGGGATATTGTCACTGGTAGGCTATGGATGTTTCGAGATATCATTCGGATCAAGGAGAGCCTATAATCACTTCTCAAGTCAAACTACACTTAGGATTTCGCCTAGACAAACATTCAGGGCAAGTTCTAGACTCAATGGCACAGGACTTGGACTTGCAATTCAAATTCTCACCACACAAGCTATAGGATTGCTAAAGAGACAGAGTCGGGGGCCCACAACAACCTTAGCTAAGATTTGAGCAACACAAATGGTCCCGAAAAACCACTTGATGATTATTAGCCAATACAAGAGTCTCAAGGTCACAACTTTCACCATCCTATACACACCAATTTATTTTTGACCATAAGATCAAAGGCAATTGTGTTAGGCCCAAGTGAAGCTTTGCTTGAGGCACCATTACTCACTAGCTACTATTTACACAAAAATAAAAATAAAACAGACTCAAACCCTTAAGAAGGTTGTCATGCCATCCATCATCAGCAAGAGTCACCCGGTTCACACAAATTTCACATTTGGAAAGAACCGTGCCATTAAGAAAACCAAAGGCTTATTGAATGCAAAACCCAAAATAAGAAGCTACGAACTGAAGAAGAAGCTACTAAAATGAAGTAAGAAGCTATGAAAGAAAATGCATAAGGTAAACTAAATATGTACAATAGGGGGTTTAAACAAATTTACATAAGAGGGAATGAATATATACATCAGAAAGTAACTTTATATACAAATCAAGGTTGAAAAATATGAAAAGTGAAATAAACTGGTAAAATTATGTACATACCAAAAATGAAAAAGCATAACAAAAAAGAAAATAATATCATAATAATTACAGTCCAATATCATCAAAATAGGGCTACCCCCTCAAATGAAAGCTAGCATTGTCCTCAATGCTAACTAACCAAAAATAGTTCAAGAAAAAGATAGAGAGTAAAAAAATTCCCTATTGGTCCTCCATATGCATAGGATCATGAGCCTGAGTCCCTGGGTCCTATGACTGACCGAGAACCTGTGACTGGATCCTTGTAACCTGTGCCTACACTGGGACCTGAGGCTGCTTGGCTGGCTAGAGGAACCTCTCCGCAGGTCCTCCAACTCAATCACTGCATCATCCGTCTGTGGGATCACCCTCCTCATCTTTGGTGCCCTCTCCATCTCCTGTTCCTACTCCGGCTCAGTCTGAGCTGCTGGAGGCTGCTCATGCAATAGTAGGTCCAATGGTAGATGATCAGCAACCTTAATCTTCTCCACTTCTACCCTCAACTCCTTCACAAACTCCTTTGAGGCTCGAGTCTTTCTCAGTTTCTTTGTCTCCTTTGTCAGCTCCTTCAATGCCTTCCCATGAGTACCTGCAGCCTCCAATATCAACTGTTGGTTCTCCAGGAGCTTCTTATAGTTGTCCAGAAGCTCCTTGAGAGTCTCCTCTACTAAAGCTGGAACCTGTGGCTGTGGGGGTACAGACTGGGCTGTCACCGAGCTAGAAAGCACAGACAGATTAGAAGTAGTTGCCTGCATCCAGTTGTTGATACTGGCAAGTGTTTGGCTCAAATGGTGGGCAGTCTATGGGTAAGCTGAGGATGAGGGGATATCTAGAGCAGTGGTAGTAGAGGGTCCTGGGACAATATCTGGTGTGGCTGAGGGAGGCTGAGAAGAAGTGACTACTACTACTGGCTCTTCAGACTGGCCAGTGGAAGTAGTGGCTTTACCTTTAGGATCTTTGGCTTTGGGGTTGTCATCAGCCTTGAGGTTGTACCATGAAAAGGGCATCATTGGTTTCTCCTTCACATCAAACTTCCTTTTCTCGTCATCTTGGTCCTCGAAGTACATTGTCAGGAAATTTGGGAAGGGGTATGATCTATCACCTTCATTGACCACCCTTGTGATCACCCTAGACATAACATTCCTGATGTTGATCAGGTATCCCGTCATAATAGAAGCCAGCAATATCGCCCTGGAGATAGGAAAAGAGTTCTCATGGGTAGTGGGGTCCAGCCTGCTGCATATAAAAGTTTCCCACCCCTTTGCCTCAAAGTGTAAAGTTTTCCTCAGAATTTGAACCCCTGATGTCAACCAAGCTAGGGTGGTGCCCGGGAGTGCCACGTATTCTGCTAACCACGGACGGGCTACCTCATCCAATGCTACCTTTTCTAAATATAATGATTCATCTTCCTTCGAAAATCCCAGGTAGTCATTAATTGTCTTCCCATCGAACTTCTCAGTCAAATTTCGCACCTTAGTCACTTTAGTGCCCTTTTTGATGTGGGCAACATTAGCGTAGAACTCCTTGACTAAGTTCTTGTTTGCATCCTAGACTTTGCTTGTAAAATATTCCCAGCCCGGTCTCTCTCTGAATTGCCTCTTCATATTAGGGGTGTGAGGCAGAAGGTTCCTCTCAATGAACTTTTCCTTAAGAATCAATTTCCTTTGTGGCCACCACTCTCGAAACTTGTCGTATGCAATCTCACTAACAAATCTCCTTTTCCATGCCTCCGGGTTTCTAGTTCTTTCCACCCCCCTGTTTGGGGTTTTCCCCCTTCTTCTTCATCAATGGGATCCTCCCCAGCTGTTAAAGTTGTGGGTGAAGTAGATGGTGCACTATCACTTCTCTCTGCTGAGCCCTCAGACGACTCCGAAAAAACTTGAACTGAAGCTTGAGCAGTAGGAGAGGTCGGAGGTGTGGGCACATCTTTCAATCTAAACCTCCCCGAGAAGTCAGGTACATACTCCGACACTGAATCAGACTCAGATGCCTCCCCGGAGGGCATATACTCACTTCTCTGCGAATGGAAAACAGCTCTATCTGTAGCTTTTATTTGTTTCCTGGTTTCCCCAATTGCTTTTTGGACTTGGGGGGTCAATTTGATCATTCCTCGTCCACTACCCCGGGAGGACTCTCCTTTTCCTTTCTATTTTTCACCACCTCCTCTTGATTTAACAATTGTATGCAAGTGAAATTCAGTTAAAGTTTGTTAGTATCATAATACCAGAAGAAATAGTGAAGAGCATGACGGAAAATAGCTGACCGCGGAATGCATAAAAAACATTGCGGCCCCAAAGGCACCACTGTGGACCGAAATAGTGAAGAGCATGACGGAAACTATTTAGGTCACCGCGGACCACAAAAAAATGATGTGCGGCGGCGGTAAGGCACCACGGACCGCAAAAAATCAACCGCGGCCACCGTCCTTAAAATGAACTCTCTGAAGTTTACCATCGTGGACCGCGGAAAAGCACAACGCGGCTGCAGAGAGGCACTATGGACTGCAAAAATCAACTGCGGTCGCGGTAAGCAGTACGCAGCAACACAAACCTAGGGTTTCAATTTTTTTTGCATATTATAGCATTAATCAATATATTATCAACCCACTAGGTAGTTAATCATCATGTTTGACTAATTAACCCTAATTTAAACAACTTTATGTAACCCTAAGTAAAAAAATTGAAAGAAAGGGAAGAAGAAGAAGTACGACTAACAAATTAAAAGAGAATAAAACAAAATTAAAGTCTAGGGAAAGATTTGAAGTACCAGAGATGAGATGCAATACAGATGATTGAGAATCGGTGTTTGAATTTGTGCACTTAGGGTAGTGATGAACAATACTTTATCTTTTTTGAGAGCAAATGAGAAAAATGTGTAAAAGGGGCCTGAGGTCCTATTTATAGAAAAAGGACCTGGAACCCATGCTACATACCCAACGCGAACCGCAAAAAATCCACCACAGACCGCGGTAATTAAACACAAGAGGCACTGGAAAGGACTGCACCGCGGACCGCAAAAAATGCTCCGCGCCTGCAGTAGGGCACTGCGGACCGCAAAAAATGCATTGCGGCCACGGTGAAAACTTCAGAGAACCTCCACTTTTGGCCATTTAGCACTGCGGACCGCAATGAAATTTTGCCCCCACGATAAGACCATTGCGGCCGCAAAAACTGCAATGCGGCAGCGGTCCAAACTTCAGAGAGTGCAACATTTTTTCCAATTTGGTCGTGCACTGCATCAAAACAACCCTACACACATCTCACAACCAGTTAGTCCAAAAGAAAATCCTACACTAAAAAGAAAAACAAAGAAAAACAAAAAGAAAGACACATGGGTTGCCTCCCAAGAAGCGCCTGATTTAACGTCGCGGCACGACGCAGGTTACCATCAAATCACTTTAGATGGATCAGTGCCATTACGTGGCTGTCATCAATCTTGCCAAGATAGTTCTTGACTTTGTGCCCATTAACTCTAAAGATCTCTCCATTTTTGTTTTTCATGTCAAGCCCACCAAACGGAGTCACAACCACCACTTCAAAGGGTCCACTTTATTTTGACTTAAGTTTTCCCGAACACAGACATAACCGAGAATTGAACAAGAGAACCAAATCATCCACTTTGAACACATAAACGAGCATACTTGTCATGAAGGTACTTCATCTTATCCTTGTACAAGGACGAACTGGAGTAGGCATGAAATCAGAATTCATCAAGTTCATTAAGCTGCTCCACACGAAGATTTTCTGCCACATCCATTCAAGATTTAGCTTCCTCAATGCCCACATGGCCTTGTGCTCTAACTCGACCAGTAGATGAAAAGCTTTCCCAAACACCAACTGGTACGGAGACATACCAATCGGAGTCTTGTAAGCAGTTATATTAGCCCATAAAGCATCATCCATTTTCTTTGACCAATCGGTCCTATTTGCATTAAATGTCTTTGACAATATACTCTTGATTTCCCTATTTTAGACTTCAACTTGGCCACTCGCCTGAGGATGATAAGGGGTAGAAACTTTGTGATTGACACCATACTTTGCTAGCAAAGTGTCAAAAGCTCTATTGAAAAAATGAGACCCCCCATCACTTATGATTGCTCGAGGAGTGCCAAACTTAGTAAAAATACTCTTCTTGAGAAACGCAACAACATTACGGGCCTCATTATTGGGTAAAGCTATGGCCTGAACCCACTTTGAAACACAGTCAACTTCCACTATAATGTATGTGTTGCCACATGAACTAACAAACAGGCCCATGAAATCAATGGCCCACACATCAAAAATATCAACTTCGAGAATAGTATTGAGAGGTATCTCATCCTTCTTCGAAATTCCACCCACTCTTTGACATTCGTCGCATCTCTGCACAAGTTCACTTGCATCCTTGTACAAAGTTGGCCAGTAAAACACACAACTAAGAACCTTTGAAGCTGTTCTCTCCCCACTATGATGACCAAAATAGGGGGAGGAATGACAAGCCTCTAAAATACTCAATTGCTCCTCCTCCGGGACACACCTCCAGATCACACTGTCACTGCAGACCTTGAACAAGTACGACTCATCCCAATAGTAGTTTAAACTATCCCGTTTAAGCTTCTTCCTTTGGTTAGAAGATAGCTCACACGGGACAATACCGGTCACAAGGAAATTAACAATATCCTTAAACCATGGCATACCATTCACCGACATAGAAAGGAGTTGCTCATCGGCAAATGAATCATTGATCTCTAGGCCATCACGAGGCCTCCCCTCCTCCTCTAAGCGGGACAAGTGGTCCGCCACTTGGTTTTCACACCCTTTTCGGTCCACAATCTCCAAATCAAACTCTTGAAGTAACAAGATCCATCACATCAACCTAGATTTGGAATCCTTCTTCGTCATCAAGTATCGGGTGCGGCATGATCGGTATGAACTATGACCTTGGCGCCATGAGATACGGTCGAAATTTCTCCATTGCGAACACAATAGCCAACAACTCTTTTTCAATCACCGTGTAATTCACTTGAGCATCAGTCATTGTCTTGCTCGCATAATATACTAGATCAAACATTTTATTCACTCTTTGACCCAAGACCGCCCCAACCGCAACATCACTCGCGTCATATATGAGCTCAAAAGGCAAGCTCCAATTGGGTGCGGTACTGATAGGAGTGGTGGTCAACTTGTAATTGAGGAGTTCAAAAGCTATCATGCATTCCTCATTGAACACGAACTTGACATCATTTTCCAATAACTTGCACAAGGGATTCACTATCTTTGAAAAGTCCTTGATAAATCTCCTGTAGAACCCCGCATGCCCAAGAAAACTTCTAACCCCCTTGACTGAGGTGGGAGGAGGAAGCTTTGAGATTACTTCAATTTTGGCTTTGTCCACCTCTATGCCGTGCTTTGAGATCTTATGGCCGAGGACAGTGCCCTCCTCGACCATAAAGTGGCATTTCTCCCAATTAAGCACAAGATTGGTTTCTTCACAACGAGCCAACACCCTATCAAGATTTTTCAAACATTCATCAAATGAGTCACCCACGACACTGAAGTAGTCCATGAACACCTCCAAAATTTCCTCCACCATGTCGGTAAATATGGCTATCATACACCGCTAGAATGTAGCCGGTGCATTGCACAACCCAAACGACATCCTAGAAAAGGTAAAGGCACCATACGAACAAGTGAAGATGGTTTTCTTATGATCTTCTGGAGCAATCAAAATTTGGTTTTACCCAGAATACCCATCCAAGAAACAGTAGGAGGCATGCCCAGCAAGTCTATCTAGAATCTGATCAAGAAAAGGCAATGGAAAGTGATCCTTGCGGGTCACTTTATTCAACTTGCGGTAATCCATGCACACCCTCCATTTGGTGACAGTCCTAGTAGGAATCAACTCATTTTGCGCATTGGTAACCATGGTCATACCACCCTTATTCAGCACATATTGCACCGGCAAAGTCCAAGAGCTATCAGAGATGGGGTACACAACCCCGGCATCAAACCACTTGATCACCTCCTTCTTCAAAACTTCTTGCATTGCCTTATTCAACCTACTTTGATGTTTCGAGGAGGGCTTTTCATCATTTTCAAGAATAATCTTGTGCATACAAAAGGCGGGGCGTATCCCCCAAATATCAGCTAAAGTCCATCCAATTGCCTTCTTCCGTTTTTGGAGCACCGCCAAAGTGGCATCTACCTACATGTTAGTAAGACAAGAGGAAAGAATAACTGGCAAAGTTGAACTAGGGCCTAAGAATTCATACCTGAGGTGTGGAGGCAACGGATTTAACTCCAACACTGGAGGTTCCTCGATTGAGGGCTTTGTTGGTAGAGTCTTCCTATTCTTAAGATCCAAAAATAGTTTCCGAGGCTCATAAGAGTAAGAGCCCATTCCATGTAAAGCATTGACACATTCCACCCAGCCTTCATCGTCATTTACATCAAGATTCAAAAATACCGCCTCTAGAGGGTCCTTCACATTGATCATTGCACTAGTATCATCAACTATCACTGTCGTGACAAGTTCCATGAAAGAGCACACTTCAGAACTATTGGGCTACTTCATTGACTTGCACACATGAAAGACCACTTTCTCATCACCCACCCGGAAGGTGAGTTCCCCTGCTTCCTCATCAACTAAGGCCTTACCAGTTGCAAGGAAAGGTTTTCCCAATATGATCGGAACCTTATAATCTACCTCACAATCCAAGATCACAAAATCAACGGGCAAAATGAATAATCCACCCGAACAAGAACATCATCTACAATACCAAGCGGCCTCTTCGTAGTTCTATCTGCCATTTGCAACCTCATTGAAGTAGCCCTAGGTTTCCCAATACCCAAAGTCTTGAAAACGGAGTAAGGCATCAAGTTGATACTTGCCCCCAAATCACATAGAACTTTTGCAAAGTTTGCACTCCCAATAGTGCAAGGAATGGTGAAAGCGCTGGGATCTTCTAGCTTCGGAGCCATCAAGTGCACTATTTCACTAACTTGGTGGGTCATCTAGAGCCTCCAACAAAGGAACATTAATTGATAAGCTCTTCATCATATCAATAAACTTCTTAAACTGGTTCTCATTTTTCTGCTTTGCAAGCCTTTGAGGATAAGGTGGAGGAGGCCTTGGCAAAGGAGCCTTGGCTCTAGGCAAAACCATTTCCTGTATGTCTATTACGTGTTCCCTAGACGGGTTCACGTCATTCTAAGTTTCCACCTTGGTATCTTGGATATCAATCCTCACTTCCTCATTCACGTTCTCATCAGTTACATTCTCAACCACCAAAGGAATCTCATCCTCTTGCAACTCAACTTCATCACTCAAAATTTCTTTTTGTTTGGAGGCATTCACATCACCGGCTTGTCCACTTCTTGTAGTTACCGCCATTACATGCCCGAAATTGTTCCGACCCTTCGGGCTTACTACTGTATCACTAGGTAGAGCCCCCTTAAGGAGAGTATTCAAGGATTGTGAGATTTTGCCTAATTGAACCTCCAAGTTTCTAATTGAAGTATTGTGGGATGCTAACTGGGTATCAAAGTCAACATTCTTTTTCATCATCTGTTCAAACATCATTTCGATTCTACCCATTTCATTATTGGAATAACTAGGACCTTGGGATGGAAATGAGGGTGGATTGTTCGATTGTGGATACATCAGGGGCCTTTGAAAGCCTTGCCCCCGATTTCCTTGATTGCTATTGTTCCAACCACCCTAATTATTGTTTCCACCCCAGTTATTGTTGTTTCTACTTCAATTACCCTAATTGTTCTGATTATTATTCTGGTTACCCCAATTTGAATTTTGGTTATTGTTCCCCCAATTACTATTCCCTTATTGTTGTTGATTTCCCCAATTGCCTATGGGTTTCCATTGTTGTTGGTTAGAAGAATTGCCCCTTTGGCACTAATAGTTGTTCATGTATTGTACTTCTTCATTCTACTCATCATACCCATCATCTTGGAACCCACCACTATCGTGGTCATATTGATCCTAACTCTCTTGGTTCTGTTGACCTCTTTGTCTTCTTTTGTTCACTAACATATTGACACCCTCCATAGCATTTACTTGTCGTGGAGATTGAACCTGCTGTAATTGTGCCTTTGCAAGATGGTTCATTGTTATTGTCAGTTCTGCTATTGCTTGCCCATGATCACGGAGCTTTGTGCAAGTAAATGACCGTGGGGTCACCCTGTCGCACATTGGCTCTACTTTGCTAAGCCGAGGACGTGTTAGCCATCTCATTCAATATTGTATTAGCCTCATCATATGGTGTGTTCTTGAAATTGCCCCCGGCGAGTTGGTTTACTATGCACTGATTTGTTGTGTTAATGCCTCACTAGAATGTCTGTTGTATCATTGCCTCAGTTATATCATTATTTGGACATTCCTTTACCATGGTCTGGTATCTCTCCCATATCGCATGCAGTGGTTCGTTGGGCTCTTGTTTGAAAGCTAAGATTTCATCCCTCAAGGTTGCCATGCGGCCCGGCGAGAAAAACTTTGCAATGAATTTATCTGCCAACTCATCCCAAGTAGTGATGGAATGGTTGGGAAGCCTTCCAAGCCAGTCCAAAGCCTTCCCTCTAAGTGAAAAAGGGAATAATCTCAACCGAAGTGCAACCTCTAACACATTTGTTTGCTTGCTCCCCCAACAGGTATCCATGAAGCCCTTAAGATGTTTGTAAGCATTCTTTTGTGGAGCACCTGTGAAATACCCTCGCTGCTCCAACAAAGTCAGCATCACATTTGTAATTTGGAAATTGCCCGCCCAGATTCGGGGTGCGACAATTGCACTAGCATATCCTTGGTTTGGAAGCACCCGAGGAGCCACTCTTGGAGGTGGCGGGGGAGGGTCTGGAACATTATTATTGGCCTAGCAGCCTCTCCTTTGAGCTTGAGGCACTATAGGCACCTCATCATCAATATTGTTATCTACCTCCTCCCCCGGTGGAAGATCTCCAAGAGGTGCGTTTTTTGCCGCCATTTTTGTAACTGAGTTGGCGACACACACAAATTAGTAACACAAAAGGAAAGAAAAACAATACACAAAACTATTTAGATAGATAGCCAAAATCGTTAGCTCCCCAGCAACGGTGCCAAAAATTGATCGGGTCCAACCCTACACTACTACAAAATGGCAAGAGCAGTCGATGCAGCTTTTACCCAAGAAGGTCGTGATCGAATCCACAGGGAGCTAGAATGTTTGGGATTTGGATTCCTATCTAAACTAGCAGTATGTAGTGCTCTTGATTACGCTTCCAATCATAATTGTTTGTTTGTTACTTCTAATTTTATACTAATGATGTACGAAATTAAGTTAAGTATAAATGCTTGTATGGTTTTCTAAATGGTTAACAAGGCACAAGGGAAGTGATTTTCTCTTAGGTTAATACTTGATGGGTTCTAAAGCCTAAGGTAAAGTTGTTATGTTGGGGATTGCAATATAGCCAATACACAAAACTTCTCACTCTATACCTCTTGGTGGCATGAGCGTCAAAATTGTGCAAGCAATATAGGCTCAAGTCGGGTATTACTATCTCTAGGTTTAACCCTTTAATTGGGGCTATCAATCTCTTGAATACACCCCAATTCACTATTGAATTGATTTTCCTAGACTCAAGCTCTCTTTCTCAAGAAGAGCACAAGTCAAAAGGCACAAATTAGTGTTTGCAACCACTAATTCAAAATGGAAAACACAAATCAGTCCAAATATCAACCACCCATAAACATCTAAGCCTTAAAAAAAAAGATCCATAAAATAACCACACTAGGGATGAGCCACAACCCTAGCTAATGGGTCTAGCTACTCATAATAATAGAAGAAATCAATTATTTAGATGAAGAATAACCCATATAATATGATTACAAGCTAGGAATTGAAGATTCAATGTTTAACTAGCTACAAAATTACTCAAAATAGACCAAAAACGCCGTTCACATGCTCAACTACCGATAAGATACCCTAAAAATATGAAAAAGAAGAATTTATACAAGGCCAAATTTTCTGGACAAAAATACCCCTGACGGAGGTACCGCGGTGAGGCTTTTTGGATTCACTTCTAAGTCTCTAAATCTGGACACTGCGGACCACATAAAATGCATCGCGGCTATGGTGGCTTCACCGCGGACTGCAACAAGTGGACCGCGGACCGCGGTGTCTTGAAAAAAATCCTATCTCTCTGAATTCCCTCTCGGCGGACCGCAACAAATGGACTGCGGCCGCGATGAGGCTACCGCGGCCGCGAAGAATCTACTGCGGACCGTACTGCTTAGAACCCCAGGATTGCATCTCTCTGAACTTATCCACCATGGACTGCACTAAATGGACCGGGTCGCTGTGGGTATTTTGCAGCCGCAGTGGATTTAATGCTGCAACGGTGCTTTGACTTGTTCTTACCACTTGTGCAGGTTTAACTCCTTTTTGAGTTGGTTTTGACTTCTTGTAACTCTTTTGACCAAACACTGAAAGCAAGCACAACATGTAAGCTTTCGGGATAACTTGTATACATTTTTATTACAAAATTCAAGCAAAAAATGAGTATAAAATAAACTAGAATCCCTAGTTATCATGTTGTCCCATAATCCCAATCATAAATGTACAGGGGGATCTACCGAATACCGATCATTAGTCCCAAAGTAAACAAGCAGGGGGATCTCCCGGGATATCGTCCCATAGTCTCAAAGTAAACACACAACCATCTCAGAAGAATATACAGTTCTATTCAGTAATTAAACAGGAAATTTCTACTCTAACATGTTGCACAGAGTACAAGTAGGCAATTAAGGCAGGTAAGATAATTAAGTCACTTAAGTATGCTTTTCCTAATCTAAACAAGAGGCTTCAAGTACAAGTATTTGCTAAACTACAAGAAAACATGGTATTAGCTTAAGGAAAACGGGATTTTCAACAATTAGCACGTGTACGCACTTGTCACCTCATGTACACGACACTCATATAACAACAATACCACATCCTAAGGGGAGTTCCCCCACACAAGGTTAGGCAGGTCACTTGCCTCAAACCAGCTCAATCAACTCGAAATCACGTTCTTGCCACGAGTACCTGACTCCAAATGGCCCAAATCAATTCAAATCAATTGCATAATGTAAATATAACTTCAAGTAACTAATTCTACTAATTAATTCAAAGATAACACGCGAAATTAAGAAAATTGCCCAAAAGGTCCCTCGGGCCCACGTTTCGGAACTAGATAAAATTCACAAAACTAGAATCCTTACACTCTCACGAGTTCATGCATACTAAATACATCAAAATCGGACCACAAACAACCCCTCAAATCCCCAAATCCAAGTCTCCAATTTCAAACCCTAAACCCCCAATTCTAACCCTTATTTTCCAATAGATGTCTTGCCAAATCAGTAGAATAACACCATATAAACGAGTTTGGGTTCCAAAAATCTTACCTCCTTGAAGCTCCCTTGAATCCTCTCTCAAAAACCTCCCAAAAATCTCAATTCTCGGATAAAATAGTGAAAGTATAGGCTAAAATCGCGATAGAAATCTTATATAGGTTCTGGCCCAGAGTTTCCGCACCTGCGGCCATTTCCTCGCACCTGCGATCCCAGGTGCGTATCTGCGAAAATTCACTTGAATTCACTAGCCGCATCTGCGCTTCACTTACCACATCTACGGTATCACAATTGCGATAAAGCGCCCGCACCTGCAACTCTTGATTTCCCTTCCTCTGGCCGCATCTCCGACTTTCCACACGCTTCTCCGGGCCCGCACCTGCAACCTCCAATCCATAGGTGCGGTTATGACATTAATTCAGCATCTTCAGCTGCACACTCTAACTCCCAACTTCCCATCAAGCATCCGGAGTCATCCCGAGGCCCCTGGGACCTCAACCAAAAGTACAAACAAGTCATATACCACTATTAAAACTTATACCAATCTACGGAACACTTTAAAACAACGTCGGAACACCAATTCACCCTCGGATTCAAGCCTAAGGATTCCAAAACTTCCAAATTCCACTTTCGATCAAAAAGTCTATCAAACCTCGTCCGAATTACCTAAAGTTTTGCACACATGTCCCAAATGACACAACGGAGCTACTCCAACTTCAGGAATTCCATTCCGACCCCGATATCAAAATCTCACTATCGAACCGGAAACTTCAAAAATTCGACTTTCGGCATTTCAAGCCTAATTAAGCTACAGACCTCCAAAACACAATCTGAACATGCCCTTAGCCCAAAATCATCCAACAGAGCTAACAAAACCGACGAAATTCTATTCCGAGGCCGTCTTCACACTACTCCGACTGTGGTCCAAATTTTAAAGCTTAAGTTCTCATTTAGGGACTAAGTGTCCCAAAACACTCCGAAACTCCAAACGAATCCTCCTGGCAAGTCACAATAGAAGAAATAAACACGGTGAAACCAGTTAATAGGGGATTAGGGCATTAATTCTTAAAATGACCGGCCGAGTCGTTACATCCTCCCCCTCTTAAAACATTTGTTCATCCTCGAACGAGCATAGAGACATCCCTGAAGTAGTGAAAAGATAAGGGTAATGGCTACACATATCTTGCTCGGTCTACCAAGTCGCCTCCTCGACCGGCTGACCCTGCCACTGAACCTTTACTGATGCAATGTTCTTTGACCTCAACTTTTGAACCTGCATGTCTAATATCGCCACTGGCTCCTCAATATAGGATAGATCATTGTCCAACTGGACTGAACTGAAATCCAATACATGCGACGAGTCACCGTGATACTTCCGGAGCATCGAAATATGAAATAGCAGATGAACTCCTGCCAAGCTTGGAGGTAAGGCAAGCTCATAAGCAACCCCCTCAACACGTCTCAATATCTCAAAAGGTCCAATAAACCTTGGACTCAATTTTTTCTTCCCAAATCTCATAACGCCCTTCATAGGTGAAACCTGAAGGAAGACCCGCTCTCCAACCATATAGGAAACATCACGAACCTTCCAGTCCGCGTAACTCTTCTGTCTGGACTGGGCTGTGCGAAGTCTATCCTAAATCACCTTAACCTTCTTCAAGGTGTCCTGAACCAAGTTTGTGCCCAATAATCTAGCCTTACCGGGCTCAAACCAACCCACCAAGGATCTACAATGCCTACCATACAAGGCGTCATACGGTGCCATCTGAATGTTGGACTGGTAGTTGTTGTTGTAGACAAACTCTGCTAGTGGCAAGAACTGATCCCAAGAACCTCCAAACTCCATAACACACACACGGAGCATATTCTCAAGAATCTTAATAGTGCGCCCGGACTGTCCGTCCGTCTGGGGTGAAATGATGTGCTCAACTCCACCCGAGTACCCAAGTCATGTTGTACAACCCTCCAGAACCGCGATGTGAACTGAGTACCTCTGTCTGAAATGATGGAAACTAGAATACCATGCATACGAACAATCTCCCGGATAAAAATCGCCTCCAACTGCTCCGAAGAATAGGTAGTACACATAGGAATGAAGTGCGCGGACTTGGTCAGCCGATCCACAATCACCCAAATGGCATCGAACTTCTTCAAAGTCCGTGGGAGTCCAACTATGAAGTCCATGGTGATCCGCTCCCACTTCCACTCTAGAATCTCTATATGCTGAAGCAACCCACCCGGTCTCTGATGCTCATACTTTACTTGCTGACAATTGAAACACTGAGCTACAAACCTAACTATATCCTTCTTCATCCGCCTCCACCAATAGTGTTGCCTCAAATCCTGGTACATATTTGCGGCACCAAGATGGATGGAATACCGCAAACTATGGGCCTTTTCTAGAATCAACTCCCGAAGCCCACCAACATTAGGTAAACATACCCGACTCTGCATCCTCAATACCCCGTCATCACCAATTGTCACATCTCTGGCGTCGCCGTGCAAAACCTTGTCCTTGAGGGTGAGCAAATGAGGGTCTTCACAAACAAGATAGGAGCACCCCAAGGTGATACACTGGGCCGAATAAAACCCTTATCAAGCAATTCCTGTAACTGATCCTTCAACTCCTTCAACTCAGGAGGGGCCATACAAAACGGAGGAATAGAAATGGCTAAGTGCCCGATAACAAATCAATGCCAAAATAAATATCTCTGCCGGGTAGCATACCTAGAAGATTAGCTGGAAACATATCAGTGAAGTCACGAACTACGGGGACTGAATCAATTGTAGGGGTATAAACACTAACACCTCTCACATAGGCCAGATACGTGTCACACCCTTCCTTAACCATTCGTTGAGCTTTAAGGAAATAAATAACTCTACTAGGAGTGTGATTTAAAGTACCCCTCCACTCTACTCGCGGTACAGCTGGCATAGCCAGCGTCACAGTTTTGGCGTGACAATCAATAATAGCATAATGGGGCGATAACCAGTCAATGCCCAAGATAACATAGAAATCTACCATGCTGAGCGATAATAAATTGGCTCTGGTCTTAAAACCACTAAGAGCAACCAAACATGACCGATAAACACGGTCCACAACAAGAGAATCGCCCACAAGAGTACAAACATAATAGGGGAACTCAAAGAATCCGGAGATACACCCAAATGTGAGGCAAAATAAGAAGACACATAAGAATAAGTGGTGCCTGGATCGAATAGAACCGATACATCTCTATGACAAACCAGGACAATACATGTAATGACAGAATCAGAGGTAACAGCCTCAGTACGGGCATGAAGGGCGTAATATCTAGCCTGGCCTCCCCCTCAAGGCGACCTCTACCTCTAGCTGGTTGAGCAGGTGGGGTAGCAACTGGTGTTGGAACCATAGCCTAGGAACTCTACGGGACACGTTGTGGCTGAGGAGTTTGTGGAGGTGCATCCCTCCTAAGTCTGGGGCAATCCCTTACCATATGGTGTGTGTCACCACACTCAAAACAAGCTATGAGAGGACGTGGTGGCTATGACTGGCTCAAGCCAGGTCTTCTGGACTGACCACTAAAAGCACCCCGCGAAGTAGGCGCACTAGGTACTCGGAGGTGCATAATAAGGCTCCTGAGGTCTAGGAGGAGCTGGAATACCATTGGCTGCTGGAAGAGCTAAATGAACGAGGCAACTCATATAACCTCTACATGACAAATTGCAGCTGGAGCAGGGACACTAGAATAATGGCCCGACTCTCGAGACCTCTTTGCGTCCCTTTCCTCTCTATCCCGAGCAAGCATACCCTCCACTCTCCTAGCAATGTTCACCACCTGCTGATAAGAAATATCCATCTTCAACTCACGAGCCATGTTAGACCTGATGCTGGGAATGAGCCCCTCAATAAACTGGCGAACTCTCTCACAATTAGCAACCAAGGCTGGTGCATGCCTAGCCAAGTCAGTGAAATGGGCAGCATACTCCGAAATAGTCATAATTCCCTGGCGCAAATGGTCAAACTCTGTGCGCCATGCGTCCTTGAGCTCTGAGGGACAAACTCTCTCAGGAACATATCTGAAAACTGAGTCCAAGGAAGGGATGCTGCCTCAGCTGGACTGTCCAACTTAAAAGTACGCCACCACTGGTAGGCAGCTCCTCGAAGCTGGAAGGCAGTGAAAGAAACCCCACTCAATCCTGATATACCCATAGTGTGGGGAATACGGTGACACTCCTCCAGAAATCCCAGGGCGTCATCTTATGCTAGACTACTGAATACAGGAGGCTTATACTTTTTGAACCTCTCAAGCCTCCACTGCTCATCCTATGAAGTCGTTGCCTTGTCCTCAAGCTAATTTGGGACTGCAGGCGGTGCCGGTATAAACTCTGAGATCTGATCAACCTGGATGCGCTACTTAGGAGTGTGGGCGGCTAGAGTTTGTGCTCCTTGCCTTGCCTCGGATGTAGTTGCAGCAAGAGGAATCAACCTTGCCTGGGCTAGAGTGGTGTATATGCTCATGAACTGTGCAAGAGTCTCCTAAAAGGCTGGAACAGTAGTAGCAGTAGGCGGTCCCTGGACTCTGGCTGGAACTGTTGGTGGCTCCTCTGTGGCAGCTCGCGCGGGTGCTTTGGCTGCACCACGGGCGTGTCCTCATCCTTTACTCCAGCCCTGACCTTTGACGGCTCTAGCAAGGGGCACGGGTGCCTGGTCATCTCTGGTAGCACGTGTCCTCACCATGTATGAGAGAATATAAGACATAAGTTTACAATTGTGATACCAAAAATCTCGCACAACAAGGAAATCAAATGAAATGGAATTTTCCTAATAGTTACATAGCCTCTCGTAGATAAGTACAGGCGTCTCTGTACCGATCTGCGAGACTCTAATAAACCGGCTTGTGATTCATGACTCCTATGAACCTAGAGCTTTGATACCAACTTGTCACGATCCCAGTTCGTCCTCCGTGAACTATTGTGATGGCACATAGTCTCTACGACTAGGTAAGCATAATAATTTGCAAAAAAAAGGAAACAACAGATAAAAACTAGCAATAACTACGGATAAACATAATTAAAACATTTAAGATGTCGCTCGACATATACAAATACACACTCTCAACTGGAATATCTCCCAAAACTCGGAATCTCATAAAATCACATGCTATGGATACTACATAGTGCTCTAACTCTAGAATGTCTAAACCAAAAGAAATACAAAAGGGCTATAACTACAAGAAAGAATGGAGAGGGATTACTCGGTCTGCGGACGCGACATATATACCTCAAAGTCTCTAAAGATTCGCCCCGCCTCAAGGATAGTAGGGCTGAGTCAAAGAACCTGGATCTGCACACGAAAAGAGAAAAAACATGTGCAGGAAAAGGCATGAGTACACTACAACGGTACTCAGTAAGTACCAAGCCTAACCTCGGTCGATTAGTGACAAGGAAGGTCAGGGCCCTACTGATTATTAATGAAAAACAAGGTGAAACAGTATAGAATACGACAATATAATTAAAGTGCTAACAGTCTATAACGAATAAAAGCATAGAAAGAATCTAACTCAGCACATAGAAATATTAACATGGGATCTCTCAGGATACCGTCCCGTAGTCCCAATCGTAAATGTGCAAGGGAAACTCCCAAAATACCAATCCATAATCCCAAAGTAAATATCCAGTACAGGGAATCTATCGGGTGCTATCCTGTAGTCCCAATCATAAATGTGTAGAGGATCTACCAGAATACTGATCCGTAGTCCCAAAGTAAACAAGCAGGGGGATCTCCCGGGATATCGTCCCGAAGTCCCAAAGTAAACACAACCATCTCAGAAGAATATACAGTTCTATTCAAGAATTAAATAGGAAATTTCTACTCTAACATGCTGCACAGAGTACAAGTAGGCAATTAAGGTAGGTAAGACAATTAAGTCACGTAAGCATGCCTTTCCTAATCTAAACAAGAGGCTTCAAGTACAAGTATTTGCTAAACTACAAGAAAACATGGTATTAGCTTAAGGAAAACAGGATTTTCAACAATTAGCACGTGTACACACTCATCACCTAACGTACACGACACTCATATAACAACAATACCACATCCTAAGGGGAGTTTTCCACGGGTACCCGACTCCAAATAGCCCAAATTTATACAAATCAATTGCATAATGTATATATATAACTTCAAGTAACTAATTCTAGTAATTAATTCGAAGCTAGCACGCGAAATTAAAAAAATTGCCCATAAAGTCCCCCGGGCCCACGTCTCGGAACCAGATAAAATTCACAAAAATAGAATCCTTACACTCTCACGAGTTCGTTCATACCAAATACATCAAAATTGGACAATAAACAGCCCCTCAACTCCCCAAATCCAAGTCTCCAATTTCAAACCCTAAACCCCAAATTCAAACCCTTATTTCCCATAGATTTCTTGCCAAATCAGTAGAATAATACCATATAAATGAGTTTCGGTTCCAAAAATCTTACCTCCTTGAAGCTCCCTTAAATCCTCTCTCAAAAACCTCCCAAAAAGCTCAATTCTCAGATAAAATGCTGAAAGAATAGGCTAAAATCGCGACAGAAGCCTTATATAGGTTCTGGCCCAGGGTTTGCGCACCTGCGGCCATTTCCTCACACCTGCAGACCCGCACCTGCGGTTCCAGATGCATATCTATGAAAATTCACTTAAATGCACTGGCCGCATCTGCGCTTCACTTACCGCATCTGCGGTATCGCAAGTGCGATAAAGCACCCGCACCTGTGACTCCTGATTTCCCTTCCTCTGGCCGCATCTCCGACTAACACATGCTTCTGCGGGCCCGCAATTGCGACCACCAATCCGCAGGTGCGGTTATGACAGTAATTCAGCAGGTTCAGTTGCACGCTCTAACTCCCAACTTTCCGTTAACCATTCAGAGTCATCTCGAGGCCCCTGGGACCTCAACCAAAAGTACAAACAAGTCATATACCACTATTCAAACTTATGCCAATCTTTGAAAAACATTAAAACAACGTCGGAACACCAATTCACCCTTGGATTCAAAAACATCCCAATTCCGCTTTCGATCAAAAAGTCTACCAAACCTCGTCCGAACTACCTAAAATTTTGTACACACGTCCCAAATGACATGACGGACCAATTCCAACTTCCAGAATTTCATTCCGACCCAGATATCAAAATCTCACTATCGAACCGGAAACTTCAAAAATTTGACTTTCAGCATTTCAGGCCTAATTAAGCGACAGACCTCCAAAATACAACCTGAACACGTCCCTAAGCCCGAAATCACCCAACAAAGCTAACGGAACCGACACAATTCCATTTCGAGGTTGTCTTTACACTACTCCGACTATGGTCCAAATTCTAAATCTTAAGTTATCATTTAGGGACTAAGTGTCCCAAAACACTCCGAAACTCCAAACGAATCCTCCCGGCAAGTCACAATAACAGAAATAAACACGGGGAAAGCAGTTAATAGGGGATCAGGGCGTTAATTCTTAAAATGACCGGCCAGGTCGTTACAGTATAAGTATAGAAACAACAGATATGATATCTATATAAAGACTACGGGATATGGCTAACAATACATTAATTGCAATAAGGAAAGTAAACAACAAGTAACAGCGGAACATCATAATAACACAGAAAAATGAACAGAAGCATAACTCAAATCCGAAATCACAAATACAATAGAGACAAGTAGTACTTAGCAACTACGACAGATTTCATATTAGGTCTTAGCCAACAAAATTCAATAAATTAGTCAAATCCTTCAAATGATAAAAATATTTCGAAATATACTTCCTTAAAATAAATATTTTTAGAAATAGTTCTTTTCAAATAAATACCTTTCGAATATAATCTTTCCAAGTAAATATCCTTCGAATATAAGTCACCCTGTGACACCTCATCTTACATTCATACAATACGGGTCTCAATACTTGAACCCTAACACTTGGCATCCTATGCCCTCATCACACCTCATAATCATACCGATAACTCAAGTACCCAATAAAGCTATTCTCACACGGAAGGTAAATAAATAAGGGTGTACGTCTATACTCAGCAATACCAAGAAGCCTCTTATCCAATAAGGTGCTTAGCTACGTTTATGCATGTGCAAGTGTCCTAATATAGTTTGTACCAGCCAGTAAGTATAAGGAAAAGAATGGACATCACATAGAGTATTTTAAAAAATGTAAACATAGAAGATCAGCAGCTCAGAACACAGATATAACAGCAGGGGATCTCCCAGGATACTGTCCCATAATTCCAAACATAAATGTGCATGGGGATCTCCCTAAATACCGTTCCGTAGTCCCAAAGTAATTATGTAGTACATGGGAATCTCCCAAAATACCGTTCTATAGTCTCAATGTAAATATGCAGTACAAGGAGATCTCCTAGAATACCGTTCCGTAGTCCCAAAGTAAATATGCAGCGTAAACAACAGAGATAATAGTTACAGCACAACAGAAACCTCGTGCATCACTACAATGAGTACAACAACAGCTATAAAAATAACACAAAGTACGACAAATAACCACTCAAGAACTTTAATCACAAAGAAATGGTAGAACTCATTCACAAGGAGTAGCCACAGTAAAGGATGCTAGGCGTAAAGGGGACAACTCAACAAGGCAAAAACTATTATGCCAAAACAATTCCACAATATACAGTTTGGCAACAAGGAAAATCTATACGAATCAAATAGTTCCAAATAAGGGCAAATCAACTAAACATGGGATAACTAGACTTCTTTTAAAGTTGGGCAATTATGAAGAATATTAAACAATTCAATTGAACATAGTAAGCGGAAAGGTAATCATAACCTCAATTAAGACTAAACAATTATAGGAGGAAATAATGATAATTTCAATTAAAATAAGCAGTTATGAAGGGATAACATGACAATAGAAGGGGTAAAATCTTCAGTTAAGTCAAATAAGAGACCAATAGGCAATAAGAGTGAATCCTAAGCAATTAATTCTAATTTAAGCATGTAGATGTGAAACTAACAAATAGGAACTCCATCATATCAAGAACAACCTCAAAAATAATGAATATAAGGACCTAAGAACCCTAAAAGGCCAACTATCCACAATGAAGTCCGAGCATGCACTCGTCACCTCGCGTATACGGATTACAATCAACATAGAAGACTCAAATTTTAAGGGGAACTCCCCCACACAAGGTTCGACAAGATACATACCTCAAACATGACAAACAGATACTCTAAAATACACTTCTCTGGTGAAAGACCTCCGAACGGCTCAAATCTAACCAAAGTAACTTCAAAGCACAATTAAAACTCATAAGAAACTATTCTGGATCATAAAGTCTCAACTTTAACAAAATCTAAAAATCGGTCGAAAAGTCGACCCCCCGGCCCACACCTCGGAACTTGACAAATTTTATAAAATCTAAATACCCTTTCCAATGTGAATTTATTCATACAAAAATTATCAAATTCTGATACTACTTTGTCCCTCAAATCATGATTTTTTCATTTTGAAAATTTTCTTCAAAAACCAACATTTTCATCAACTCAAAACACAAATTAAATAATGAAAATGAAGAGAAAATCATGGAATATGTTAGATTCTAAGTGAAGAACACTTGCCCAATTGATTTTCTTGAAAAACCCCAAAAGAAGCTCCCAATCTGAAGTTTAAAACTCAGAATATGAAGAAATGACCAAATCCTCGACTTATATGATTCTGCATTTCATGCATCTGGGGGCAATTAAGCGCATCTGCGTAATCACATTTGCGAGAAAAGAGTCCGCATCTGCAAACTCAGCTAACTAGGTCTGGGACCGCATCTATGAATTTACAGCCGCACCAGTGGCACCGCAGAAGCGAAAGGGGAAACTGCAAAAGCGAGTTTAATCGCATGTGCGATCTCTGGACCACAAGAGCGGCCACCGCACGTGCACGCCAGCCTCTGCAGAAGCAAGAAATTACCCAGGCCTTCATGACCATATAAGCGGCCAGGCTCACACAGAAGCGAAGCCGCACCTTCTCTCCAAGGTCGTAGGTGCGAAAACACCAGAACCAGACATGCTCAAAACTATGCAAAACATCTGAAACTCGTCCAAATCACACGCGAGGCACCAGGGACCCTGTCTAAACATATAAACAAGTTCTATAACCTAACACGGACTCGCTCGGGGTGTCAAATCACATCAAACTACATCGAAAATACAAATCGTGCCATGAATCAAACTATGAACTTCCAAATCTTCCAACTTCGAAAACTCATACCGAAACCAATCAAACCAACCTGGAATGACGCCAAATTTTGCAGACATGTCCAAAATGACATAATAGAGCTGCTCCAACTCTTAGAGTTGCATTCCGACCCCAATATCACAAAAGCCAACTATGGGTCAAACTTCTCCATTTTCCAAACTTCAACTTTTTCAACTTTTGCCGAAATACCTCAAATTACTCTACGGACCTCCGAATCCGAATCCAGAAGCGCGCCTAAGTCCAAAATCACCATATGAAGCTGTTGAGATCATCCAAAACCCATTTCGGGACCGTTTACACAAAAGTCAAATTCCGGTTAAATTCTCACCGCTTAACCTTCCAAAACTAGAATCCTTCTTCCAATTCGACTCCGAATCCTTCGGTAATTGAATTCAACCATACATGCAAGTCGATATACATATTATGAAGCTGTTCAAGACCTTACGCCGCCGAACAGAGCTTAAATTCTCAAAACAACCGGCTGGTTCGTTACATTAGTTTTATTTCTCTTTTTTATATTAGCAGTATACGAATAAATTTGAGCAATTTTCCATAATAATATTTCATTGAATTACTTCCTTATTCTAGTTCCACACTTTCTTCACACACATCGTGCATGTAACGTAATTATACCTGCTAACCATTTTTCTCGTATTGCACATTTTACATTTTTGTATTTTTTTTATTTCTTTAAAAAATTAAGAATGTAATATAACTTATAGACTATTGACTTGTTATAAACAGAAAATATTTAAAGAATGTATAGAGTATACGATTTTTCACACGCATTATGTATAAAATATTGGATCCTTTACATCCTTCTTGACCAGTAAGATCATTTTGTGTAGAAGAAGCACAGAGCAGACCTTTCTGCTGTCTTTGTTCTTAAAGGAATGATTCCTAAATCCTATAAGGTGAGAATTGATGATGCAGCAACAAACATAGCTCTTCTTGGGGCCAAATTCAAGGAGGATGCAACACCTATATATTGCTATTCAACAAGTACCGGCCTATTCAGCAAGTACCGGCTTTTGTTTAAATATTCTTCACTCTTTTTGAGTAATCACCATAGTAAATTTTCAATAATTTCAAGATAAATTTTATAGCTTATTTTTATGTACATTAATGTTGAAAGAATACTTTAGTAGTTAATGAAAGAGGCGTTTTGCCCAATTAAACTTTCTTTATTTGTTATTTTTATTGAAATGTGTATTTACATTTTTGTACAAAAGTATTTTTGAAGTAATGTTTGATTGAAGGGTAGAACTGTCACTCAGATTTTTGATGGACAAATTAGTAAATTAAGTTTTAACTTAAGTTGCAAATTAGTAAATTAAGTTTTAACTTAAGCTATTCCCATTTTTAGTATAATATGATATGATATATAAAAACTTCTTATTACGGGTAAAATAAAAAAATTTAAAGTTGTTATAAATAGAATTCTATTTAAGGTGAATGTCTATATTTTAGAGAGATATTAGAGATTTTTACTTGGTGGCTAAGTCACTCTTTCTCTATAAATAGAGGGGTCATATTCCATTGTAATTCATCCCAAATCAAAAAGAATTCTCTCTCCCTACTTTTCTCTGTAATACTCTTCTTCTTCTTTTATTGTTTTATAACACGTTATCGGCACGAGACTATCCAGTTAAGTAGAAGCTTTGGGATTGAGCATAATGACTGTCAATTGTTCCATGAACTTCCTTCATGATTAAATTCTGGATTTAAGGTAAGTATTTTACTTTTCTCTTTCAAATTCTTGACATTCTATAATTTGATTTTAAATACAAGCAAAGACGATAAATTTTGATTGTAACTCTAATGGAGTTTGAAAGAAATATAACCACCCAAAGTGGTAAAATTTCTATGCTTTGCCATGATCAAATTCATGTATGATTGTGGGCAAAGAATTAAAACTCGTCCCATTGAATTTGCTCCATTCTCATTCCCTTAAGAGAATGTGATAGCAGTATGTGATAAGTCTGAAATAAGATAAAATTATTACTATGAATGTATCAATGGATATGGACGTGGCAATAGACGAAATTATAACCGTCATTATTGTGGTAATGAGAACAATAAGGATTCTCAAAATAATCCTTCACTTTGTGAAAGTAATATTTGTTATCGATTTGACATGAGATTTTATAAAGCACATATAGATGATTATGGTCCATTCATGATTTGAATGTGATAACATCTGATTTATAAATATATATTCATTTTTGAAAGAATATAAACGTGATAGTGATAGTGAATATACCACACTCACCTCTAGAAGGAGGTTTGAGATGATATAAGAAAATAATGTCATTATTATGGCATAAATGATCATTGGTCACGTACTTATTGTACGCCAAAATATTTTGGCATTGTGATTATTAAAGACAACGGTAATGCAAGAAACAGATCTTGGATATAATTTTGACCATAACCATAATGGTATAACTTCTTTCTTTAAAGAGATATTTACCATATAGATGTTGATGAATATGTGGTACTATAGAATTAATTGAGAACTCTGCAAGAGCCAATTATACTATTTTGGAGAAACACAATTGATTACCAATAAGGTATTGTATTGTAGTAAGTTTCAAAGAAACTTATTCAGTTTCCAAAGTATATGCGAAATCGATTGATTATATTAAGACTATAAATATAGGAAAGATTTAAAATCTTCTATTACTACAACTTGTGGCGGGATAATATGTATGTGAAAAGCTACCCGCTTTATTCTCCAATTTGTATTACATAAACAAAAGAACGCCACAATAATGTAGAAGTTTATTGATATAAAAATTCATATCATAATAAACTTGGAGTTTATTGCTAATGCACATGTCATGTGTAAACTTGAAGTTTATCAATACTGATAATTTATCCAGTTGGCATAATTGATTTAGTCATAATGTGCAAAAATAAAAGAGAATTCACATGGGTAAATATTAAAGGTGAATGTCTATATTTTAGAGAGATATTAGGGATTTTTACTTTGTGGCTAAGTCACTCTTTCCCTATAAATAGAGGGGTTCTATTCCATTGTAATTCATCCCAAATAAATAAGAATTCGCTCTCCCTACTTTTCTCTGTAATACTGTTCTTCTTCTTTTATTGTTTTATAACAAAAGTTAAATTATTCCACATAAAAAAATACATATCATTATTTTTGAAAATTGATAAGAAATAGGGTCAACAAACAAGAACGGAGGAATAATAACTTTTCACCTAAAGTTTACGTGAGGTATTGCGTTATGTTATGGATGGCGAAAACAAGTGTATCTTCTGAGCTACTGATCATTCGACTTTGCTGTCAAATCCTTTTCTCGAATATCTTCTAATCTTAAATCATCCATCCCCTTCAATTTAGATGAGATAGTTTGACTCGACACGGGATTTAAGAAAAAAAAGGAAAACTTTTAAAATTTATGGTCTTAAAAGCTTTGTGAGTCATGATATTATTTATGTGATCATAAATGCTTTTTATTAAGAGTAAAATAGGTAAAATGAATAATTTAAAGTAAATGTAGAAACATATCATTCTTTTTTAAACAAACTAAAAAGAAAAGTAATTCATCTACTTTGAAACGGAGAGTACCTCAAATACATCCCTAACGAAAGCGAGCGCGCACAAGAAAGAAATGAATTGGCCTATTTATTGAAGAAACATCAAATATTGGCCACAAAACGGAGAATGAGAGAACTTAATTGTGATGGTCTAGACCATATGTTGAGAATCACTAGCCACGACAAAGAAAATAAGTCGAAGAAAGTGACACCCTTTTTCACGTGAGGTAAAAGGTTGTTTTAGTTTTAGATCATGCAACTTGCCAACTTGACAGTATTTTGGATCAAATGTGTAATTCGAAACAATGATTCTGTCTTTCTCTGATACCACTCAGCGCTTTCAAATAACACTTAGATATTGTTGTCAATTCTTTATACTCAAAAATATCACTTTTGAAATTATCCTCGCATACTTCTTTCCCGTGCAATCTTACCACATGTTACCTTTATACATAACCAACCAAACAATCAAAATTGATCTGAAAAATGATTTTGCAAAATAAAGTATTTTCCATAAAATACATTTCTCCATATCAAACCAGTTAGAAAATGAATGCAATTCCCAGATAATTAAGTGTTCGAATTATAAAGGCCCATGCTGATGACTGACATATCCTAAATCAATCGATGATAAAAGTTAGGCAAAATCTATAGAGAGTGTTTCGCTAAGCTTATAAGATGGTCAAACTAGCTTATAAAATTAGCGTATAGGCGTTTTTTAGCTTATTTACGCGTTTGATAAAGTTAAAAGTGCTAATAAGCCAAGTGCTTATAAGTCAAAAATTAACCAAAATCATAAGCTGGTCACCCCTAGCTTATGAATTTTTAGCTTATAAGCACTTTAAGTGTCACAACCCTAGTCCGAAACCCGGTCGTGATGGCGCCTCTCGTGAAGACAAGGCCAGCCAGTTTAACCCAGTTCATCTTTTAGAGCAGCTAATTAACACAAAAATAGTCTAAACATGATTAATAAAACTGAATAACGGAAATATCGATAACAATGCGGAAAATCCAACCCGACACAGCCCTAACCGGGGTGTCACAAGTCACGAGCGTCTATGAACCATAATACCAGTCTGCTAAAATCATAAACTACTACAAATGTTTGGAAATGAACAGAAATGATAGAGGAGTAGAGTCACGGGGCTGCGGACGTCAACAACTACCTCGTAATCTGTGAAAGCCGCCTGGAACTAGATGAATCAGCACTTAGGAGCGGAACCAGCAACGCCTGAATCTGCACACAGGGTACAGGGAGTAAAGTGAGCACTCCAACTCAGTGAGTAACAAATGTAAATAATGACTGAAAGTAAGAAAACACGCAAAGCGCAAGGCAGTCTATAATGAAGCAGTAAATCACTTAAAATCAGTAAAACCAATAAAAATCAAGTAAAATCCGATTTCAACCAGTAAAACATGTAAATTGACAGATAATTGAGATAAAGTAAACAAATAGAAGTTCGCCCCTTGGGCACAATATCAACAAGTCCGCCCATCGAGTAACATCTCAGAACAATATCAGCCCCTCGGGCTCAATCTCAGAACAATACCAGCCCCTCGGGCTTAATCTTAGAACAATACCAGTCCCTCGGGCTCAGTCTCGCATCACAATGGGTACCCGCGCTCATTGGGGATGTACAGACTCCAGGAGAGGCCCCTTACGGTCCAAGCACAATAACAAGCCATCTCTTGGCATCATATCTAGGCCCCCAGCCTCATATCAATCAAGCCACCTCGTGGCGTATATATGTATCGCAGGTCCTTAGCCTCATATCAATATCAGTGTATCCGCACAACTAGGCTCTCGGCCTTACTCAGTCCTAAAATTATCACAAGCCCCTCGGGCAATAGTAAAATAGTCTTTCTCAGCCCAAAACATCATTTAAAATATCATTTAAATCTCAAAACAGAGTAGAAATGGCTGAGTAGTAAAATAGTAGAAAATAACATGACTGAGTTCAAGTAATAAGCCAAAACAGTGAGGAAATAGTAATAAAAATCCCCGAAGGGTTCAAGTAGTTGGCACAAAGCCCAAATATGGTAATCAGCCCAAATCGTGATGATAGCAAATAAGTTTCAGTCAAATACGCGGTAAAATCATCAATCGGGACAGATCAAGTCACAATCCCCAATAGTGCACGACCCCACGCCCGTCATCCAGCATGTGTCTCACCTCAATATAGCACTACGATGTATAATCTGGGGCTTCAAACCCTTAGAACATCATTTACAATCATTACTCACCTCGAACCGGCAAAACCTCTAGCACGCGACGCCTTTGCCCCTCAAATAGGCCTCCACGCGCGTCGAATCTATCCAAAATCAGAACGAGAACGTCAAAATATGCTAAGGGACCAAAGCCCAAGAGAAAACAATCGATAAAGGGCACAAATCTCGAAATTAGCAAACCCCGAGCCCCGCGCTGTCACGACCCGGATTTCCCACCCTCGGGGTCGTGATGGCACCTACTAATAGGAGCTAGGCAAGCCAACTTAAATTACCTTCCGTTTAACACACATTCTTTTCCATAATTATCAACATGTAATAAAGACAACATAATTAAAAATTTCAAGCGTAAGTCCTAACTTATATAAAAACTGAATAGAAATGCGGAAAGTTTAACATAATCCTCTACCCAAGATTGGTGTCACAATGCTCACAAACTTCTAAGATTTACCAAATACAATCGTCTGAAAGAAAATTATAAACTGTTTGTTCCGGTACAAAAGATAACAAACTGAATAAAGAGAGAGAGACTCCGGGCCTGCGGACGTCAGCAAGGCTACCTCGGTGTCTCTGGACTGAAGTCAGCTCCCGATCAAATCCTACTGCTGAGGTCCAAAAGCTGCTCCTGGATCTGTGCAAAAAGATGCACAGAGTGTAGCATCAGCACAATCGACCCCATGTGCTGGTAAGTGCCTGGCTTAACCCCGGCGAAGTAGTGACGAGGCTAGACAAGACCTACCAAAAACAACCTGTGCAGATATATGCAATAAAAGGAAATATACAGAATTTAAACAGCTAAGAGAGGAAGAGGCGGGGAGCATGCTATGGGGAGCTAACAGTTTCAAATAGAAATCCTCAATAACAGAAAGAAGTAACAAAGCCAGAATGTCAACAAGAATCAAAAGTCAACAATTTGCACGGCATCACCCTTCGTGCTTTTACTCTCGTCCTAACCAAGACAATACACGGCATCACCCTTCGTGCTTTACGCTCTTCCTCACCAAACAACAATCACAAGGCAAATAGGGTAAGGAAATCTATAACCTCGAAGTAAATCAAATCAGAACAAGTAATTAAAGAAACAACATAACTCGGATATCAACAAAGAATCAGATAGCAACAAATACACGGCATCACCCTTCGTGCTTTACGCTCTCGTCCTCACCAAAGCAATCATATAAATGAAATATGCACGTCATCACCCTTCGTGATTTTACTCTCTTTCCTCACCATATAATCAATAAAATGGGCACGGAATGGTACATCGTGTGGCACGGCATCACCCTTCGTGCTTTACACTCTTTCCCCACAATAGCAAACAATGCACGACATTACCCTTCGTGCTTTATCACTCTTCCTCACCCAAGCAACAATCACAAACAAGGGGCAAGGGAGTAGACAAATAATGATAGAAATCCTGGCAAGGGAATACAAATAAACAGCTAACTCCCGGCAAGGGAGCACAATTAAGCAGTTAAAAATCCGGCAAGGGAACAATATCAATAATCCCAGCATCCCGGCAAGGGAGATAGTCAACAAACCAACAAGCATCCCGGAAAGGGAGCAATTCAATAATTCTTTCTCTTTCTTTCACTTTTACCTCTTATCTCACTTTACCACCTGAGCCAACGCTTCAAAGGGGTTCAATCATTTCATATACTTTCACGCTTTATGATATACTCGAGCCAATGCTCCAAGAATGTACAAATCATAATTCTTCCTCAAACTCTTCACATTATATGAAATTTATCAATTTAACAAGGAAGAGGTATCAAAAAATCCGAATAAACACAAATAAGACTCATGGTCATGCTAGACTCCGGTGTATAGATACTCATCACCATGCCTATACACCGTACTCAACAATTAGCAAATAGCAAACAACACTCTAATCCTATTCCCTCAAGCCAAAGTTAGAACAAACACTTACCTCGGTCCAAAGAATAACAATCAACCCACAAATCTGGCTAAAGAAAATATTGAAGGCTGGCTAACACACTGCGATCGCAGAGGAAATAATGCGATCGCGTAGAGCAAAATATAGGACCTCTCAGGCTAACACTATGCGATCGCGGGAGGAACTATGCGATCGCATAGAACAAACTATAAGTCTAAAACCATTCCGAAACACATCCGAAACACACCCGAGCCATCGGGGCTCCTAACCAAACACATGCACTAACTCAACAACATCATACGAACTTATCCGTGCGATCAAATCGCCTAAATAACTTCAAAAACAATGAATCAAACCTCAAAATCAAGAGTTTTTCTCAAACTTCATCAAGTTTCAAATTTAGGAATTCAAGTCCGAATCACGTCAAACGACGTCCAATTTCAACCAAATTTCATAGAAAGCGCTTAAACCACATATAAGACATGTACCGGGCGCCGGAACCAAAATACGGGCCCGATACCAATGCTTTCTAATTCATTTTTATTTCAAATTTTCATATTAAATTTCAGAAAACAATTTCTTTTAAAAATTCATTTCTCGGGCTCGGGACCTCGTATTTCGATTCCGGACATACGCCCGAGTCCCATATTTTTCTACGGACCCTCCGGGACCGTCAAATCACGGGTTCGGGTCCGTTTACCCAAAATATCGACCGAAGTCAACTTTAACCATTTTAAAGCCACAATTTATCAAATTTCACATAATTTAACACATAAGCTTTTCCGGCTATGCGCCCGGACTATGCACGCAAATTGAGGCAACTAAAGGTGAGGTTTTCAAGGCCTTGGAAGCTCAGAAAAAGGGAGAAAACCGGTGATGACCCTTTGGGTCGTCACATTCTCCACCTCTAAAACAATCGTTCGTCCTCGAATGGACATAAGAAGGAAGTACCTGAGTCGGGGAAAAGGTGAGGATAACGGTCCCGCATATCGGACTCGGACTCCTAGGTCGATGCCTCAGGAGGCTGATCTCTCCACTGAACACAAACCGAAGGAAAACCCTTCGACCTCAACTTGTGAACCTGTCGGTCTAGAATAGCTACCGGCTCCTCCTCATAAGATAAGTCCTTGTCCAACTGGACAGTGCTGAAATCTAACACGCGGGATGGATCACCGTGATATTTCCGAAGCATGGACACATGAAACACTGGATGTACGACTGATAAGCTCGGTGACAATGCAAGTATATAATCCACCTCTCCCACTCGATCAAGAATCTCAAATGGACCAATGAACCTAGGGCTAAGCTTGCCCTTATTCCCAAATCTCATCACGCCCTTCATAGGCGACACTCGGAGCAATACCCGCTCACCAACCATGAAAGCCACATCTCGAACCTTTCGATCTTCATAGCTCTTTTGCCTGGACTGAGCTGTAGAAGTTTATACTAAATGATCCTCACCTTGTCCAAAGCCTCCTTGAACCAAATCTGTACCCAACAACCGAGCATCTCCCGGCTCAAACCATCCAACCAGAGATCGACATCGCCTACCATACAAAGCCTCATAAGGAGCCATCTGGATACTCGACTTGTAGCTGTTATTGTAGGCAAACTCTGCTAAAGGCAAGAACTGATCCCACGAACCTCCAAAGTCAATGACACAAGCTCGGAGCATATCCTCCAATATCTGAATAGTCAGCTTGGACTGCCCGTCCGTTTGAGGATGAAATGTTGTACTCAACTCAACCTGGGTGCCTAACTCTCGCTGGACTGCTTTCCAGAAATGCGAGGTAAACTCTGTACCTTGGTCCGAAATGATAGATACCGGCACACCGTGAAGGCGAACAATCTCCTGGATATAGATCTCAGCTAACCTCTCGGATGAATAGGAGACTGCCACAGGAATGAAATGCGCTGACTTGGTCAGCCTATCAACAATGACCCAAACTGCGTCGAACTTCCTCCGAGTCTGCGGGAGCCCAACGACGAAGTCTATAGTGATCGTCTCCCACTTCCACTCGGGAAGATCAATACTCTGAAATAAACCACCAGGCATCTGATGCTCATACTTAACCTGTTGACAATTCAAACACCGAGCCATATAGGCAACGATATCCTTCTTCATTCTACGCCACCAATAATGCTGTCGCAAGTCCTGATACATCTTCGCGGCGCCTGGATAAATAGAGTACCAGGAGCTATGGGCATCCTCTAAAATCAACTCTCAAAGCCCATCCACATTAGGCATATAAACTCGACCCTACAATCTCAAAACTCCATCAGCATCTAAGGTAACCTGCTTGGCACCTCCACGATGTACTGTGTCTCTAAGGACACACAAATGGGGATCATCAAACCACCGCTCACGGATACGCTCTAATAACGAAGAAGGGGAGACCATGCTAGCTAATACTCTACTAGGCTCAAAAATATCCAACCTCACTAACTAATTGGACAAAGCCTGAACGTCCAAAGCAAGTGGTCTCTCGCCGACCGGAATATAAGTAAGACTGCCCATACTGACTGACTTCCTACTCAAGGCATCAGCCACCATATTGGCCTTTCCCGGTTGATATAGGATAGTGATGTCATAATCTTTCAACAACTCCAACCACCTCCTCTGCCTCAAATTCAACTCCTTTTGCTTGAACAAATACTGAAGACTCTTATGATCCGTGAACACCTCATACGCCACACGATACAGATAGTGCCTCCAAATCTTCAATGCGTGGACAATGGCTGCCAACTCCAAATCATGCACTGGATAGTTCTTCTCATGAACATTCAACTACCTCGAAGCATAGGCAATGACCTTGCCATCCTGCATCAGCACTGCACCAAGTCCAATACGAGATGCATGACAATAGACTGTATAAGGCCCTGAACCTGTGGGCAAAACCAATACCGGTGCCGTAGTCAGAACTGTTTTGATCTTCTGAAAGCTCGCCTCACACTCGTCCGACCATCTGAACTGGGCTCCCTTCTGGGTCAACCTGGTCATCGGGGCTGCAATAGATGAGAACTCCTCCACGAACCAACGATAGTAACCTGTTAACCCCCAAGAAACTCAGAATCTCTGTGGATGATGCTGGTCTAGGCCAATTCTTGACTGCCGCAATCTTCTTTTGATCAACCTGAATACGCTCTACTGATACAATATGACCCAGAAATGCAACTGAGCTCAACAAGAACTCGCACTTCGAGAACTTAGCATATAACTGACTATCCCTCAAGGTCTAAATAAACCTTCTCACCCTCTCTCTCTCGGTGGGAAGTATGATGAGAACATGGTGAGCTAAATCGATGAACCTGGTCTCATACTGGGTAACAGTCATAGAACCCTGCTGGAGGCGCTCAAACTGCCTCTGATAGGCCTCTCTCTAAGTAACAGGGAGAAACTTCTCTAGAAACAACACTGTAAACTACTCCCAAGTCAAAGATGGCGATCCGGCTGGTCTCGTTAAGCAATAATCCCTCCACCAAGTCTGGGCGGATCCAGACAAGCGAAATGTAGCAAAATCAACCCCACTAGTCTCAACAATACCCATGTTTCTGAGAACCTCGTGGCAGTTGTCTAGATAATCCTGGGGATCCTCAGTAGATGAACCGGCAAAAGTAGAAGTGAAGAGCTTGGTGAACATATCCAGTCTCCACAAAGCATCGACGGACATAGCCGCTCCATCGCCGGTCTGAGCTATGGCACCCGACTGAACTACCCCCAACTGGCTGAACCGTTGGAGTCTGAATCTGTGGAGCTACTTGCTCCGGAGTGCGTGTAGCAAGAGTTGAGCCCCTCCTCCAGCCTGAGAAGTGGATGATGCTACAGGAAGCAAACCTGTTCGGGTGACTCTCTCCATAAGCCCCACCAATCGAACCAGTGCGTCCTGAAGAATTGGGGTGGCAATGAAACCCTCTGGGACCTAAGCTGGGCCACCGGAGCTGCTGGAGCTGGAACCTCCTCATCATAATCAACATGAGGCTCCACCTCTGGAACTGCTACTCGGGGCTGAGCTCTGCCCCTACCTCGCCCTCTAGCACGGCCTCGACCTCGCCCTCTGCCCCTAATAGGAGCTGCTGCTGGGGGCTCGGGCCGCTGTGCGGTCGATGAGGAAGCACGTGTCCTCGCCATCTACGAAAGAACGGTGTAGAAATTCAATCAGTATTGGGGAAACAGAACCGCATGACAAGAAAGAACAGATGTGAAGTTTTCTTAACTCAGTAGCCTCTGCGGGATAAATGCAGACGTCTCCGTACCGATCCCTCAGACTCTACCGAGCTTGTCCGTGAGTTGTGAGACCTAAGTAACCTAGTGCTCTAATACCAACTTGTCAAGATCCGGATTTCCCACCCTCGGGGTCGTGATGGCGCCTACTAATAGGATATAGGCAAGCCAACTTAAATTACCTTCCGTTTAACACACATTCTTTTCCATTATTATCAACATGTAATAAAGGCAACATAATTAAAAAATTCAAGCGGAAGTCTTAACTTATATAAAAACTGAATAGAAATGTGGAAAGTTTAACATAATCCTCTACCCAAGATTGGTGTCACAATGCTCACGAACTTCTAAGATTTAATAAATACAATCGTCTGAAAGAAAATTATAAACTGTTTGTTCCGGTACAAAAGATAACAAACTAAATAAAGAGAGAGAGAGACTCCGGGCCTACGGACGTCAGCAAGGCTACCTTGGTGTCTCTGGACTGAAGTCAGCTCCCGATCAAATCCTACTGCTGAGGTCCAAAAGCTGCTCCTGGATCTGTGCAAAAAGATGCACAGAGTGTAGCATCAGCACAACCGACCCCATGTGCTGGTACGTGCCTGGCCTAACTCTGGCGAAGTAGTGACGAGGCTAGACAGGACCTACCAAAAAAACTGTGCAGATATATGCAATAAAAGGAAATATACAGAATTTAAACAGCTAAGAGGGGGAGCATGCTATGGGGAGCTAACAGTTTCAAATAGAAATCCTCAATAACAGAAAGAAGTAACAAAGCCAGAATGTCAATAAGAATCAAAAGTCAACAATTTGCACGACATCACCCTTCGTGCTTTTACTCTCGTCCTCACCAAAACAATACACGGCATCACCCTTCGTGCTTTGCGCTCTTCCTCACCCAAACAACAATCACAAGAACAAGTAATGAAAGAAACAACATAACTCGGATATCAACAAAGAATCAGAAAGCAACAAATACACAGCATCACCCTTCGTGCTTTACGCTCTCGTCCTCACCAAAGCAATCATATAAATGAAATATGCACGGCATCACCCTTCGTGCTTTTACTCTCTTTCCTTACCATATAATCAATAAAATCGGCACGGAATGGTACATCGTGCGGCACAGCATCATCCTTCGTGCTTTACACTCTTTCCTCACAATAGCAAACAATGCAAGGCATCACCCTTCGTTCTTTATCACTCTTCCTCACCAAAGCAATCATATAAATGAAATATGCATGGCATCACCCTTCGTGCTTTTACTCTCTTTACTCACCATATAATCAATAAAATCGGCACAGAATGGTACATCGTGCGGCACAGCATCACCCTTCGTGCTTTACACTCTTTCCTCACAATAGCAAACAATGCAAGGCATCACCCTTCGTTCTTTATCACTCTTCCTCACCAAAGCAATCATATAAATGAAATATGCATGGCATCACCCTTCGTGCTTTTACTCTCTTTCCTCACCTTATAATCAATAAAATCGGCACGGAATGGTACGGTATGCGGCACAACATCACCCTTCGTGCTTTACACTCTTTCCTCACAATAGCAAACAATGCAAGGCATCACCCTTCGTTCTTTATCACTCTCCCTCACCCAAGCAACAATCACAAACAAGGGGAAAGGGAGTAGACAAATAATGATAGAAATCCCGGCACGGGAATACAAATAAACAGCTAACTCCCGGCAAGGGAGCACAATTAAGCAGTTAAAAACCCGGCAAGGGAACAATATCAATAATCCTAGCATCCCGGCAAGGGAGATAGTCAACAAAGCAACAAGCATCCCGGCAAGGGAGCAATTCAATAATTCTTTAGCAATTCAATAATTCTTTCTCTTTCTTTCACTTTTCCCTCTTATCTCACTTTACCACCTAAGCCAACGCTCTAAAGGGGTTCAATCATTTCATATACTTTCACGCTTTATGATATACTCGAGCCAATGCTCCAAGAATGTACAAATCATAATTCTTCCTCAAACTCTTCACATTACATGAAATTTATCAATTTAACAAGGAAGAGGTATCACAAAATTCGAATAAACACAAATAAGACTCATGGTCATGCTAGACTCCGGTGTATAGATACTCGTTACCATGCCTATACACCGTACTCAACAATTATCAAATAGCAAACAACACTCTAATCCTATTCCCTCAAGCCAAAGTTAGAACAAACACTTACCTCGGTCCAAAGAATAGCAATCAACCCTCAAATACCGCCTTTCCTTTATAATCCGACTCCGAAACAACGATATCTAGGCATAATTAATTCAATAATATCAATAAAGACTTGGTAACAAAATCCCATAGCTTAGATATGAAGTTCCTAGCATTCTTCCAAAAATACCAAAATTCGACCCAGGGCCCACATGGTCCAAACACGAGGTTCGGACCAAATTCATATCACCCATTCATCCACCAGCCCGAATATATAATTTGTTTTCAAATTCGACCCCAAAACGAGGTCCAAATCAAGAAAAAGTAATAAGCCCTAACTCTACCCCACTCTCCCAATTTCTACCCTAAATTACATGTTTTAGTCCAAGAAATTCAATAGATGTTGATGAAAATGGAAGAGAATAAGTTAAAGATTACTAACCCAAGAGTTTATGGTGAAAGAATGCTTCAAAGATCGCCCTAGAACTTTGGAGAAGAAAGAGTTTGTGAAATTTTGTAAGAATCCCATAAGGCTACTGTTCTGGATTTTAAAATTTAACTAACCGAATTTGGCCTCTGCGATCGCGGACAAAGGAGTGCGATCGCATAAAGTAAATGGGATAGGGCTCTGCGATCGCGAATGACACTATGCGATCACATAAAGGAAATAGTGAAGGCTGGCTAACACACTGCGATCGCAGAGGAAATAATGCGATCGTGTAGAGCAAAATATAGGACCTCTCAGGCTAACACTATGCGATCAAGGGAGGAACTATGTGATTGCATAGAACAAACTAAACCCCTGAAAATTTACACTATGCGATCGCGGACATAGCTATGCGATCGCATAGCACAAAAGACTGGATACCAGCAGACAGCAGTTCTACAATTTTCTAAGTCTAAAACCATTCCGAAACACATCTGAAACACACCCGAGCCCTCGGGGCTCCTAACCAAACACATGCACTAACTCAACAACATCATACAAACTTATCCATGCGATCAAATCGCCTAAATAACTTCAAAAACAATGAATCAAACCTCAAAATCAAGAGTTTTTCTCAAACTTCATCAAGTTTCAAATTTAGGAATTCAAGTCCGAATCACGTCAAACGACGTTCGATTTCAACCAAATTTCATAGAAAGCGTTTAAACCATATATAAGACCTGTACCGGTCGCCGGAACCAAAATACGGGCCCGATACCAATGCTTTCTAATTCATTTTTATTTCAAATTTTAATATTAAATTTCAGAAAACAATTTCTTTTGAAAATTCATTTCTCGGGCTCGGGACCTCGGATTTCGATTCCGGACATACGCCCGAGTCCCATATTTTTCTACGGACCCTCCGAGACCGTCAAATCATGGGTTCGGGTCCGTTTACCCAAAATATTGACCGAAGTCAACTTTAACCATTTTAAAGCCACAATGTATCAAATTTCACATAATTTAACACATAAGCTTTTCCGGCTATGCGCCCAGACTATGCACGCAAATTGAGGCAACTAAAGGTGAGGTTTTCAAGGCCTTGGAAGCTCAGAAAAAGGGAGAAAACCGGTGATGACCCTTTGGGTCGTCACATTCTCCACCTCTAAAACAATCGTTCGTCCTCGAATGGACATAAGAAGGAAGTACCTGAGTCGGGGAAAAGGTGAGGATAACGGTCCCGCATATCGGACTCGGACTCCTAGGTCGATGCCTCAGGAGGCTGATCTCTCCACTGAACACAAACCGAAGGAAAACCCTTCGACCTCAACTTGTGAACCTGTCGGTCTAGAATAGCTACCGGCTCCTCCTCATAAGATAAGTCCTTGTCCAACTGGACAGTGCTGAAATCTAACACGTGGGATGGATCACCGTGATATTTCCGAAGCATGGACACATGAAACACTGGATGTACGGCTGATAAGCTCGGTGACAATGCAAGTATTTAATCCACCTCTCCCACTCGATCAAGAATCTCAAATGGACCAATGAACCTAGGGCTAAGCTTGCCCTTCTTCCCAAATCTCATCACGCCCTTCATAGGCGACACTCGGAGCAATACCCGCTCACCAACCATGAAAGCCACATCTCGAACCTTTCGATTTGCATAGCTCTTTTGCATGGACTGAGCTATACGAAGTCTATCCTGAATGATCCTGACCTTGTCCAAAGCCTCCTTGAACCAAATCTGTACCCAACAATCGAGCCTCTCCCGGCTCAAACCATCCAACCGGAGATCGACATCGCCTACCATACAAAGCATCATAAGGAGCCATCTGGATACTCGACTTGTAGCTGTTATTGTAGGCAAACTCTGCTAAATGGAAGAACTGATCCCACGAACCTCCAAAGTCAATGACACAAGCTCGGAGCATATCCTCCAATATCTGAATAGTCCGCTCGGACTGCCCGTCCGTTTGAGGATGAAATGTTGTACTCAACTCAACCTGGGTGCCTAACTCTTGCTGGACTGCTTTCTAGAAACACGAGGTAAACTCCGTACCTCGGTCCAAAATGATAGATACCGGCACACCATGAAGGCGAACAATCTCTTGGATATAGATCTCAGCTAACCTCTCGGATGAATAGGAGACTACCATAGGAATGAAATGCGCTGACTTGGTCAGCCTATCAACAATGACCTAAACTGCGTCAAACTTCCTCCAAACTTGCGGGATCCCAACAACGAAGTCCATAGTGATCCGCTCCTACTTCCACTCGGGAAGATCAATCCTCTGAAATAAACCACCAAGCCTCTGATACTCATACTTAACCTGCTGACAATTCAAACACCGAGCCACATAGGCAACGATATCCTTCTTCATTCTACGCCACCAATAATGTTGTCGCAAGTCCTGATACATCTTCGCGGCGCCCGAATTAATAGAGTACCGGGAGATATGGGCCTCCTCTAAAATCAACTCTCGAAGCCCATCCACATTAGGCACACAAACTCGACCCTGCAATCTTAAAACTCCATCAACATCTAAGGTAACCTGCTTGGAACCTCCACGCGGTACCGTGTCCCTAAGGACACACAAATGGGGATCATCAAACTGCCGCTCACGGATACGCTCTAATAACGAAGAAGGGGCGACCGTGCTAGCTAATACTCTACTAGGCTCAAAAATATCCAACCTCACTAACTAATTGGACAAAGCCTGAACTTTCAAAGCAAGCGGTCTCTCGCCGACCGGAATATAAGCAAGACTGCCCATACTGGCTGACTTCATACTTAAGGTATCAGCCACCATATTGGCCTTTCCCGGATGATATAGGATAGTGATGTCATAATCTTTCAACAACTCCAACCACCTCCTCTGCCTCAAATTCAACTCCTTTTGCTTCAACAAATACTGAAGACTCTTATGATCCGTGAACACCTCACACGCCACACGATACAGATAGTGCCTCCAAATCTTCAATGCGTGGACAATGGCTGCCAACTCCAAATCATGCACTGGATAGTTCTTCTCATGAACATTCAACTGCCTCGAAGCATAGGAAATGACCTTGCCATCCTGCATCAGCACTACACCAAGTCCAATACGAGATGCATCACAATAGACTGTATAAGGCCCTGAACCTGTGGGCAAAACCAATATCGGTGCCGTAGTAAGAACTGTCTTTAGCTTCTGATAGCTCGCCTCACACTCGTCCGACCATCTGAACTGGGCTCCCTTCTAGGTCAACCTAGTCATCGGGGCTGCAATAGATGAGAACTCCTCCACGAACCAACGATAGTAACCTGTTAACCCTAAGAAACTCCGAATCTCTATGGATGATGCTGGTCTAGGCCAATTCTTTACTGCCTCAATCTTCTTTAGATCAACCTCAAGGTCTAAAGAACCACTCTAAGATGTTGCTCGTGCTCCTCCCGGCTGCGGGAATATATCAAAATATCATCAATGAAGACTATCACGAACGAGTCCAAATAAGGCCTGAACACTCGGTTCATCAAATCCATAAAGGCTGCTGGGGCATTGATCAACCCAAATGACATAACCAAGAACTCATAATGCCCATACCGAGTGTGGAATGCTGTCTAAGGGACATCGGATGCCCTAATCCTCAACTAATGGTAGCCAGATCTCAAGTCAATCTTTGAAAATACCTTGGCACCCCGAAGCTGATCGAACAAATCATCAATCCTCAGCAGTGGATACTTATTCTTAATTGTAACCTTGTTCAATTGCCGGTAATTAATGCACATTCTCATCAAGCCATCTTTTTTCTTTACAAACAGAACTAACGCACCCCAAGGCGATACGCTGGGTCTAATGAAACCCTTCTCAAGCAAGTCTTGCAATTGCTCTTTTAACTCTTTCAACTCTGGCGGGGCTATGTGATATGACTGAATAGAAATGGGTTGAGTGCCCGGAGCCAAATCGATGCAAAAATCAATATCTCTATTGGGTGGCATCCCTGGCAAGTCTAATGGGAAAACCTCAGGAAACTTACGAACCACGGGCACAGAATCAATAGAGGGAATCTCAGCACTGGAATCACGAACATAAGCCAAGTAGGCCAAACACCCCTTCTCGACCATACGCCGAGCCTTCACATACGAAATAACACTATGGATAGAATGACCAGGAGTCCCTCTCCACTCTAAACGGGGCAAATCCGGTAAGGCTAAAGTCACAGTCTTGGCATGACAATCCAAGATCGCATGATACGGGGACAACCAATCCATCCCTAATATAACGTCGAAATCCACCATATCTAAGAGCAACAAATCAACATGGGTCTCAAGTCCCCTAAACACCAAAACATAGGAACGATGAACCCGATCAACCACTATAGAATCACCCACTGGTGTAGACACATACGCAGGAATACTCAAGGCCTCACTAGGCATAACCAGGTAGGGTGCAAAATAGGACGACACATATGAATACGTAGATCTAGGGTCAAATAGCACTGAAGCATCTATATCACAGACCAAAATAGTACCTGTAATAACAGCATCGGATGACTCAGCCTCTAGCCTTGCTAGCAAAGCATAACATCGGGGTTGGGCCCCACCTTCCTGAATCACATCCTTGGGACGATCGGTTGTTGGCTGACCCCTACCTCTGGCGGTCTGAGCTCCACCTCTATGACCTCTACCTCCACCTCTATGTCCTCTACCCCCACCTCTAGCTGGCTGGGCAGGCTATGGAGCAATTGGTGCCTGAATCATAGGACGAGGACCCTACTGCTAAGAACTACCCGAAGCTCGAGGGCAAAACCTGGAAATGTGACCCATATCACCACAAGTGTAACAAGCCCTCGGCTGCTGAGACTGCTGACCTTGTCGCCCTGAATGACCACCTCGGAAACTCTGAAGCGGCGGTGCACTGATGGGAGCTAGTGGTGCACTGAAGGACTGCTGATCCAAATAATGCGTCTGAGAACCACGACCACCTGAGATACCATGTGATACCTGGAGAGCTGACTGAAAGGGCCTAGGAGGATGGCCTCTACCATACGAATCTCTACCTCCAAACGAGGTACCACTGAATCTGCCTGAATGATGGGGCCTCTTATCCGACCCATGACCACCTCCCTGTGACAGAACCATCTCAACTCTGCAGGCCACATTGGCCGCCTCCTGAAATGTGATCTTGCTCCCAGCCTCCTTGGCCATCTGAAGACGAATCGGCAGAATAAGACCATCAATAAACCTTCTCACCCTCTCTCTCTCGGTGGGAAGTATGATGAGAGCATGGCGAGTTAAATCGATGAACCTGGTCTCATACTGGGTAACAGACATAGAACCCTGCTGGAGGCGCTCAAACTGCCTCTAATAGGCCTCTCTCTAAGTAACGGAGACAAACTTCTCTAGAAACAACACTGTAAACTGCTCTCAAGTCAAAGATGGTGATCCGGCTGGTCTCGTTAAGCAATAATCCCTCCACCAAGTCTTGGCGGATCCAGACAAGCGAAATGTAGCAAAATCAACCCCATTGGTCTCAACAGTACCCATGTTTCTGAGAACCTCGTGGCAGCTGTCTAGATAATCCTGGGGATCCTCAGTAGATGCACCGGCAAAAGTAGAAGTGAAGAGCTTGGTGAACATATCCAGTATACATAAAGCATCGGCGGACATAGCCGCTCCATCGCCGGTCTGAGCTATGGCACCCAGCTGAACTACCCCCAACTGGGTGAATCGCTGGAGTCTGAATCTGTGGAGCTACTTGCTCCGGAGTGCGTGTAGACAGAGTTGAGCCCCTCCTCCAGCCTGAGAAGTGGATGGTGCTACAGGAAGCAAACCTTTTCAGGTGACTCTCTACATAAGGCCCACCAATCGAACCAGGGCGTCCTGAAGAACTGGGGTGGCAATGAAACCCTCTGGGACCTGAGCTGGGCCACCGGAGCTGTTGGAGCTGGAACCTACTCATCATAATCAACATGAGGCTCCACCTCTGGAACTGCTGCTCGGGGCTGAGCTCTGCCCCTACCTCGCCCTCTGGCACGGCCTCGACCTCGCCCTCTACCCCTAATAGGAGCTGCTGCTGGGGGCTCAGGCTGCTGCGCGGTCGATGAGGAAGCGCGTGTCCTCGCCATCTGCGAAAGAATGGAGTAGAAATTCAATCAGTATTGGGGAAACAGAACCGCACGACAAGAAAGAACAGATGTGAAGTTTTCCTAACTTAGTAGCCTCTGCGGGATAAATGCAGACGTCTCCGTACCGATCCCTCAGACTCTACCGAGCTTGTCCGTGAGTTGTGAGACCTAAGTAACCTAGTGCTCAGATATCAACTTGTCACGATCCGGATTTCCCACCCTTAGGGTCGTGACGGCGCCTACGAATAGGAGATAAGCAAGCCAACTTAAATTACCTTCCGTTTAACACACATTCTTTTCCATAATTATCAACATGTAATAAAGGCAACATAATTAAATATTTCAAGCAAAAGTCTTAACTTATACAAAAACTAAATAGAAATGTGGAAAGTTTAACATAATCCTCTACCCAAGATTGGTGTCACAATGCTCACGAACTTCTAAGATTTACTAAATACAATCGTCTGAAAGAAAATTATAAACTGTTTGTTCCGATATAAAAGATAACAAACTGAATAAAAAGAGAGAGAGACTCCGGGCCTACGGACGTCAGCAAGGCTACCTCGGTGTCTCTGGACTGAAGTCAGCTCCCGATCAAATCCTACTGCTGAGGTCCAAAAGCTGCTCCTGGACCTGTGCAAAAAGATGCACAGAGTGTAGCATCAACACAACCGACTCCATGTGCTGGTAAGTGCCTGGCCTAACCCCGGGGAAGTAGTGACGAGGCTAGACATGACCTACCAAAAATAACCTGTGCAGATATATGCAATAAAAGGAAATATACAGAATTTAAACAGCTAAGAGGGGGGAGCATGCTATGGGGAGCTAACAGTTTCAAATAGAAATCCTCAATAACAGAAAAAAGTAACAAAGCCAGAATGTCAACAAGAATCAAAAGTCAACAATTTGCACGACATCACCCTTCGTGCTTTTACTCTCGTCCTCACCAAGACAATACACGGCATCACCCTTCGTGCTTTACGCTTTTCCTCACCCAAACAACAATCACAAGGCAAATAAGGTAAGGAAATCTATAACCTCGAAGTAAAGCAAATAAGAATAATTAATGAAAGAAACAACATAACTCGGATATCAACAAAGAATCAGAAAGCAACAAATACACAGCATCACCCTTCGTGCTTTACGCTCTCGTCCTCACCAAAGCAATCATATAAATGAAATATGCACGGCATCACCCTTCGTGTTTTTACTCTCTTTCCTCACCATATAATCAATAAAATCGGCACGGAATGGTACATCTTGCGGCACAGCATCACCCTTCGTGCTTTACACTCTTTCCTCACAATAGCAAACAATGCAAGGCATCACCCTTCAATCTCTATCACTCTTCCTCACCAAAGCAATCATATAAATGAAATATGCACAGCATCACCCTTCGTGCTTTTACTCTCTTTCCTCACCATATAATCAATAAAATCGGCACGGAATGGTACATCGTGCGGCACAGCATCACCCTTCATGCTTTACACTCTTTCCTCACAATAGCAAATAATGCAAGGCATCAACCTTCGTTCTTTATCACTCTCCCTCACCCAAGCAACAATCACAAACAAGGGGAAAGAGAGTAGACAAATAATGATAGAAATCCCGGCAAGGGAATACAAATAAACAACTAACTCCCGGCAAGGGAGCACAATTAAGCAGTTAAAAACCCGGCAAGGGAACAATATCAATAATCCCAGCATCCCGGCAAGGGAGATAGTCAACAAAGCAACAATCATCCCGGCAAGAGAGATAGTCAACAAAGCAACAAGCATCCCGGCAAGGGAGCAGTTCAATAATTCTTTAGCAATCCAATAATTCTTTCTCTTTCTTTCACTTTTCCCTCTTATCTCACTTTACCACCTGAGCCAACGCTCCAATGGGGTTCAATCATAACATATACTTTCACGCTTTATGATATACTCGAGCCAATGCTCCAAGAATGTACAAATCATAATTCTTCCTCAAACTCTTCACATTACATGAAATTTATCAATTTAACAAGGAAGAGGTATCACAAATCCGAATAAACACAAATAAGACTCATGGTCATGCTAGACTCCGGTGTATAGATACTCATTACCATGCCTATACACCGTACTCAACAATTATCAAATAGCAAACAACACTCTAATCCTATTCCCTCAAGCCAAAGTTAGAACAAACACTTACCTCGGTCCAAAGAATAGCAATCAACCCTCAAATACCGCCTTTCCTTTATAATCCGACTCCGAAACAACGATATCTAGGCATAATTAATTCAATAATATCAATAAACACTTGATAACAAAATCCCATAGCTTAGATATGAAGTTCCTAGCATTCTTCCAAAAATACCAAAATTCGACACCGGGCCCATATGGTCCAAACACGAGGTTCGGACCAAATTCATATCACCCATTCATCCACGAGCCCAAATATATAATTTGTTTTCAAATTCGACCCCAAAACGAGATCCAAATCAAGAAAAAGTAAAAAGCCCTAACTCTACCCCACTCCCCCAATTTCTACCCTAAATTACATGTTTTAGGCCAAGAAATTCAATAGATATTGATGAAAATGGAAGAGAATAAGTTAAAGATTACTAACCCAAGAGTTTATGGTGAAGGAATGCTTCAAAGATCGCCCTAGAACTTTGGAGAAGAAAGAGTTTATGAAATTTTGTAAGAATCCCGTAAAGCTAACTAGGCGAATTTGGCCTATGCGATCTCTGACAAAGGAGTACGATCACATAGAGTAAATGGGACAAGGCTCTTCGATCGCGAATGACACTATGCGATCGCATAAAGGAAATAGTGAAGGCTGGCTAACACACTGCGATCGCAGAGGAAATAATGCGATCGCTTAGAGCAAAATATAGGAGCTCTTAGGCTAACACAATGCGATCGCGGGAGGAACTATGCGATCGCATAGAACAAACTAAAACCCTGAAAATTTACACTATGCGATCGCGGACATAGCTATACGATCGCATAGCAGAAAAGACTGGACACTAGCAAACAGTAGTTCTGATATTTTTCTAAGTCTAAAACCATTCCGAAACACATCCGAAACACACCCGAGCCATCGGGGCTCCTAACCAAACACATGCACTAACTCAACAACATCATACGAACTTATCCGTGCGATCAAATCGCCTAAATAACTTCAAAAACAATGAATCAAACCTCAAAATCAAGAGTTTTTCTCAAACTTCATCAAGTTTCAAATTTAGGAATTCAAGTCCGAATCACGTCAAACGACGTCCAATTTCAACAAAATTTCACAGAAATCGCTTAAACCACATATAAGACCTGTACCGAGCACCAGAACTAAAATACAGGCCCGATACCAATGCTTTCTAATTCATTTTTATTTCAAATTTTCATATTAAATTTCAGAAAATAATTTCTTTTAAAAATTCATTTCTCGGGCTCGGGACCTCGAATTTCGATTCCGGGCATACGCCCGAGTCCCATATTTTTCTACGGACCCTCCGGGACCGTCAAATCACGGGTCCAGGTCCGTTTACCCAAAATATTGACCAAAGTCAACTTTAACCATTTTAAAGCCACAATTTATCAAATTTCACATAATTTAACATATAAGCTTTTCCGGCCAAGCGCCCGGACTACGCACGCAAATCGAGGCAACTAAAGGTGAGGTTTTCAAGGCCTCGGAAGCACGGAAAAGGGAGAAAACCGGTGATGACCCTTTGGGTCGTCACACGGGCCCACTTCTCGAAATTCAAAATTTTTTACATCATTAGATTCCTTATCTCCCCACAAGTTCATACATATCAAAAATTCTCAAATCCGACCCTAAATGGTCCTTCAAATCCCAATTCAAAAGTCCAATTTCTCAAGCCTTAGTTCTTCAATTTTAGGCTTAGTTTTCATGATTTTCTAGGTGGAATTCACATAATAATTTAGTTTTTAGTCCAAGAATCTTACCTCCCAACGATTTCCCTTGATTCCCTCTTCAATTTCCTTCAAAAATCTCCAAAATCGAGCAGTTATGGGTAAAATAAGCCCCAAAATCGCGAACAAGACGACTTAAAAACATTCTGCCCTGGCCTATATTTACTTTCAATATTAGTGCTTTAAGTTACCGTTTAAGTTAAGATTGATAAAAATTCGCAAGAAGTTTCTCTTAGATCATTCCTACCAATAGATTCTTGCAAGTTTTACCACAATTCACAATAGTTTATTTGAAAGATTTAGATTTAATCGAGAGAGGAATCTAAACCGAAAGTATAAGCTAAACACCTATTGAATTCGTGCAAACCGATTGAACCTTGAGAGTGAAATATAACAATATCAAATTCAGGATAACAATCTTGCACCTATCATGTCAACACCCTTATTCTTCGTATTGATAGTAATCCATCGCTCTACTCTCTAGTTATATGTGATCAAATGTTAATTTCTTTAATTTTAACAGTTAATTTTATATTATAATTATTCCAATCAACGTGTTATTCATCCTAACTAACATTTAAGTCAGAAATTACGTGAACATTGTTTAAATCCAATCCATATGGAGAGAATAATTAATCTATACTATCTTTGGCTAGCAAGCATTAATTTAGTATTGTGTTTGGTGTTCGTCAAATTGTAGCATCATTGTCGAGGATTTGCAATCAACCATCTTCAAAATAGTTTTTATGCTAATTTAGGAATTTTATTGTTTTATTATTCATTAATTTTTAATATGTGTGCAGACAACATATTAAGTTCTGTGTGACTCGATCCTTTTCCAAGGAATATGTTCCATACGCCCCAGAATTGGACAAGCACCTGGGACAGTTGGGAAAGGAGAAGGAATCAAGTGGATCATTCTTGGGTTAGACTTCTGTTGATACCTAATTTTTCTCTCATATTTTACAAATACTATATATATATTTCAAAATATTATTTTTACATTATCACCAATTTACAAGAGTCATATAAGTATTTTCTATAGTTTTCCATAATTTTAAGGATTTAAAATTGAGTTTCTTGTATTTTAATGATTCAAATATTCATTAATTACACTTTTAAATTATTTTGTGATGCCTTAATCATCCAAATTTATTATTTACACCGCTTATATGTTTTATAACATTTACTTCATTTAATATAATTACATTTTATATTTTTAGATATATATACAATTTTACAACAATAGCCTATATTCTATACATAATTACATTATTTACATTGTTATACTAAAATAATATTTTTACACTTTTATAATGTTGGGCCATTATTTTCAATCATTTTACTGCATAAGTATTTTTTTAGTATTTATAATATATTTTTTATTAATTACTTTAAATATTTTTAGCATATTTAATTTCATAGCCTAATTCTAGGCTAATTTCAAACCAAATTACAGGTCCAAACACTTAGCCCACTTCATTTAAACCCTCAACAGCCCAACCAAACAATCAGTTACTTTCACCCCCTTTCCTATTTACTCTTGTCCGTTGATCTCAAATGATCAACGACCTATAATGAACCAACCATTCTCCTTATATCTCCTTAACCCAAACCCTAGAGACAAATCCCCTGCCTATCTTCCTCCGTTTACTATTGTCTCTCCTCCTCCCTCCTTCAGAAACCCTAGCCGCTTTCCCCAATCTTCTCCAAATCCGATTAAATCATGGATTCCTTCTGTGCTTTACTTACCTTTCACGCATTACCTCATTATTATCCACAAGACTATGGTGTTACTTAGTACTTGCCCTATATTTGGTAAATACCAGTCTCTAAATCAAGGGAAATCGGCTTTACCCCTTGAGATTTGGACGATATTTCGTCTGTATACACTCGCTGCCACGCCTCATGGGTTCGATTTAGTGAGATTTTGAACTATGTGTTATCCTTTTGAACTGGGGTTTACACAATTTTCTCCTAAATTGATTCTGAGTGATTTTCCATGCTTCTCTTTCCTTATTTATGTTCGATTGACTATATTTCCTCTTTTGTGTGTTGATCTTTACTACTATATAAACCACCTTCCCCGTTCCCTTTTCGAAGTCGGAACTACTATATTTGACTACTATCACTATCACTATTCTCTCACTCATTCTACATTATTTTGAGACCTCAATTTTGGTCGGCTTAAAACCAAGGCCGCGGGACTACGACTATTTCAACCTCTCTCAGTGTATGCACTACCCTGGATTCATCTGAATCCCTTGAGAAATCTGACACACTGAGAACTTTGGGGTTCTGCTGCTCTCTTCACCATTGAAGCATTACTGGAACTATTTTGCTAATTTGGTTGTTTGATTATTAGCAACTGGTAAGTCACCTTGGCCACAACAATTTTACTCTCCTTGGTTGTATTATGTGTTCTTCTAATTCATGACCCTGAAACTTCTATGAAGCACTACTCTACTATGCCACTTTATTTGTAATTCCACTTGCTCTAAGGTATTTCTTATGACTTGATACGGAACTTTCCTGAATTTTAGCCGTAAGATGAATTTGGTATATGTACTAGCATGAATGATTCTCTACTTCACCTAAACTTGCTTATTCTGTTGTGTTATGTTGATACTTGAGACCAATCCTAAGTTTGTTTCTTTTCCTTGTTATGGATTGTTATGACAGTTTGGGAAATATTCTACTAAATCATTCATGCCTAGCCTGCTTTCGCTGGGGTCCTACCATTCATTACGACTTGTTCTCGTGCAATTTATGTTTTATTGGGTGTTTGTTGACATTCCTCAGTATTAGTTTAACCTTTAGAGTAAACTTTAAAACTACCCTTTTCTATATATGGTCAACTATTGCTGTATCTGATGCTTATTTGTCTTACTTTTAAAATTGATGTGTCTATTGTATTGTGACTGATGTTTATCCTGCTAAAGTTCTTCCTAGCCCAGTCAAGTGATTGTTCGATCATGGATTTGTTCTATCACGGCCATAAAACCGACCCGATCGTGATGGCGCATATCGTGAAACTAGGCCAGCCGACACAAATTCCCAAATCAAACTATAAGTTTACAAAAGATAGTTTTAAGCTATTAATTGACAATATCTCACAACATGGGTCTAAATAACCAGTGCGAAAGAAATAACAAAAGCCCGACATCGGGGTGTCACAAGTCACGAGCAACTATAAGATCTGTCTAAGTACAATAAAGTCTAACAAAGTCTGGTAGACAATACTAATATAATCTAGGGAAGATATGAGTGAGAAGAACAGGATTGTGAATGCCATGCAACTACCTTGTCGACTCCAAGACTGTTGAATGAATGATCAGCACTCACTATCTCGACCTGCAACTCCTATGTGCAGGGAGTAATGTGAGTACGCCAACTCTGTAAGTAATAAAAGTAAATGAAAACTGAGTAGTAAGAAAACAGATAATTCCACGTCATAGCACTACAACAAATACAATACATTTCCAAAACAATACAAAACTCAATTATCTCGTAAAATAAACTCAATTTCAGTAAAACCTTTTCTTTTAAAACATCTTTCAATAGTTTCAAACAAGTGATGAAACAGTGAATAAAAATGATAGAACGTAAATAGCCCCTAGGGAAAAACATGTACCATAAACCGCCATCGGGCAAAATATACCCAGAACCAGCCCTTCGGGCTACCTCACAATCCCTCATAATCAGCCCTTCAGGCAGCAACATGAATCAACAACAGCCCCTCGGGCAGCAACATGAATCAACAACAGCCCCTCGGGCAACATCACTTCACTCACACTGGGTACCCGCCCTCACTAGGGGTATTCAGACTCCGAAGGGGCTCATACAGCCCGAGCGCTATAATAAGCCATCTCTTGGCATAATAAATCAGGCCCTCGGCCTCTCATATATCACAAATCAGTACAACATGCTACGACGCGTGGCCCGATCCCATGGTATTCTCACAACACAGGCCCTCGGCCTTACTTAGTCAGAAACATCTCAAGCCACTCGGGCTAACAGTAAAACATGGTGCTCAACCTGAAAATATCATTTATGCATCAAATCAGAGTAAATAAAACTGAGGTATGAAATCAGTAAAACATAGCATGACTGAGTACAGTTATTAAATCAAAATAGTGAGGAATTTTAGTAAAGAAAGCACCTTAGGGTCCAAACAGTTGGTACGACGCCCAAAAATGGCATCTAGCCAAAACATAGTAATACTTTCCAAAACAAAATAGTACCAAATAGTTTTCAATCAAATACATGACTTAATAGTCGTACGGGATAGACCAAGTCACAATCTCCAACGCTGCACGACCCACGCTCGTCATCTAGCGTGTGCGTCACCTCAAAGTAGTGAAATGATGTAAAATCCGAGGTTTCATACCCTCATGATAACATTTACAATCATTACTTATATCAAACCAGACAAAACTCTAGCCCGAGTTGCCCTTGCCTCTCTAATCGGCCTCCAAATGCTCCGAATCTAACCAAAATCAGTATATTATCATCAATATACGCTAAAGAAATAAATCCCGAGCGAAAATGATTAAATTAACTCAAACATCCCGAAATTAGCTCAAACCCGGCCCCCGAGCCTACTTCTTGGAATCCGATAAAAATCACAAAACTGGAAAATCCATTCGCTCACGAGTCTAGCCATATCAAATTCACCAAAATCCGAATCAAATGGCCATCCAAATCCCTAAAATCAACTCTCTAAATTGTCTTCCATTTTTCCCAATTTTCACCCCAAATTTCCAAATAAATGATAAGAATCAAGACATAATCATGGAATTTAACCAAATCTGAGTGAAGAACACTTACCCTAATCTATCCTCTGAAAATCCCCTCCAAAATCGCCTTCTCTCGAGCTCTGTAATGAATTTTGAAATTATGGACCAAAACCCTCATTTTTGAACTTAAACATTCTACCCAGGTATTTCCTTCTTCGCGAACGCGACCGTCCTCTCGTGTTCGCGTACACCAACTCAGATTGCCTCTCCGCTTTACTCTTCGCGAATTCGACAACGGCTTCGCGAACGCGATGCTTTGCCAGCTCAAACCTTCACGAACGTGACCCTTACCCCGCGAACGCGTAGACCAAGGACTTGGGTCCCCAGCTGCCTCACTCATCTTCGCGAACGCGACACCACTCACGCGTTTGCGGTGCACACTCTACCTTACCCTTCGTGTTCATGTCCTCTCCTTCACGAACGCGATGAATAAAAATCACTCTGGTCTCAATAACCCTTCGCGAACGCAATAGCCTTCTCGCAAACGCAAAGAAGGAATTCTATGCAACAAAATACAAGAAATCTGCCCACTTCTAAAGCCAAGAATTGATCCGTTAACCACCCAAAACTCACCCGAGGCCCTTGGGACCTCAACCAAACATACCAACACATCCCATAGCATCATTCAAACTTGTTCCAACCTTCAGAACACTCAAAACAATATCCAAACATCAAAACACCCTTAGATTCAAGCCTAAGGATTCCAAAACTTTTGAATTCCACAAACAACGTAAAAACATATCAAACCTCATCCGAATTACCTGAAATTTTGCACACACGTCCCAGATGACACTACGGACCTAATCCAATTTCCAGAATTCAAATCCGACAATGATATCATGATTTCCACTGTCGATTGGAAAATGCCAAATGTCGAGCTTCGACAATTCAAGCCTAAATCTACCACTGACCTCCAAAATACATTCCGATCATGCTCTTAAGTCCCAAATCACCTCACGAAGCTATCTGAACCATAAAAATCAAATTTCGAGATCATCTACATATAAGTCAACTTTTGGTTGACTTTTCCAACTAGAGCTTCCAAATAAGAGACTAAGTGTATCGTTTTACTCCATGACCATTTCGAACACAGAATAACCAACACGATATGATGATACATCTGATCAATACATAAAGAAGCAAAAATGGGGGAAACGAAGCTGTAACTCATGAAACGACTGGCCAGGTCATTACATCCTCCCTTTTTTAAGCAAAACGTTTGTCCTTGAACAAGTCCAGAAACATACCTGTAGCCTCAAACAGGTGAGGATATCTGCTCTGCATCTTCCACTCGATCTCCCCGGTAGCCTCCTCAATGGGCCAACCTCTCCACTGCGCTTTCACTGAAGCTATATCCTCTGATCTCAACTTTCGGACATGCCGCTCCAAAATAGCCACTAGCTCCATATCATAAGTCAAATCACTATCTAACTTAATCGTGATAAAATCCAAAACATGAAACGGATCGCCAATATACTTCCAGAGCTTAGAAATATGAAATAATGGATACACACACAACAAGCTAGGTGGCAAAGCCAGCTAATAAGCCACCTCCCCAATCATCTGAAGCACCTCAAAAGGTTTAATGAACCGAGGACTCATTTTACCCTTCTTCCCAAATCTCATAACACCCTTCATGGGTGAAACCATTAATAGAACCTTCTCCCCAACCTAGTAGGACACATCACAAACCTTCCTGTCAACATTACTCGTTTGTCTTGACTGTGCTGTATGAAGCCGCTCTGGAATCACCTTCACCTTGTCTAAGCATCCTGCACAAAGTCTATACCCACCCCTGTTCTCTACGATACTACTGGTTCGTAACTACCAAATCCAAGCTACAGCTCGTGGGTTCGAATTGATCAAAGCATTCGTTCTTGGATCTTTGCGACCTTGACTCGTGAAGTTCTTGTTGACATTCATACTTTACCTTCTTCTCATGATATTTGGATTTCTTTACATTGTAGATATATGGATGCTAGCCAAGCTAAAGAAATTCAACTTAAGAGACAACTCACTACTATGAAAAGGATGATGGTAGGCTCGAAACTTACAGTTTTAGTCATAGCTTGCACTCTAATTATTTTATTTTACGTGTGTTTAGGATTAAATGATGGAAATTTGAACTTATTATGTGTTTTATATCTTGCAAGAACTAATTTCGAGTGAGAAGAAAGTGTGGAGCTACTATGAACGATTTGGAGCTTTGAAATCTAAATAAAAGCCCAAGGAATTAAACTAGGATCATGTTCGAGAGTCGAGGACAAAGCCTGGATAACAAAAATTGAGAAAAAAGAAATAATCTGTAAAAATAACACTGCTATGCCGCATCGGCGGTGCGACTGTGTTATTTTCTGCCGTCTGTCAGAAACTTGCTCACTGAACTTCCCCACTACCACAGTGCATGGCATACCACATGGGGCGACGCTCATGCACAAATTTCTCATAGTATTTTTCTGTTTCAGCTTGGAAACGGTAGTTCCATCGGGACCCGTTTCTACACGGTATAAATATACCAAAAATACAATTTGGGGATTTTTGACCTTTGGAGCTTTTGGAGAGCATTGGAGGCTTCAAGACATAAGATTTCATCTTCCTTCTACCAATTCAACACGTGAGTTTGGATTGTAGTGTTGGATTACTATTTTCTTATTCTTTAACTCTATTTTTGATGACTTTTTCTATATCTATGGATTAGTTTACCTTAGGGTTTGATATGATTTGGTGACTTGGGTGTTGTTTATGGATTTGACTACTATTTAATTGCTTGAATTTATTATAGGAGCTTTAATATTAATTATAATTTTATTCTTTATACTATTTAATCAGAAGAGGAACATCTTATTCAATATTAGTGCTTTAAGTTACCGTTTAAATTAAGATTGATAAAAATTCGCGAGAAGTTTCTCTTAGATCATTCCTACCAATAGATTCTTACAAGTTTTACCGCAATACACATTAGTTTATTTGAAAGATTTAGATTTAATCAAGAGAGGAATCTAAACCGAAAGTATAAGCTAAACACCTATTGAATTCATGCAAACCGATTGAACCTTGAGAGTGAAATATAACAGTATCAAATTCAGGATAACAGTCTTGCACCTATCATGTCAACACCCTTATTCTTCGTATTGATAGTAATCCATCGCTCTACTCTCTAGTTATATGTGATCAAATGTTAATTGCTTTAATTTTAACAGTTAATTTTATATTATAATTATTTCAATCAATGTGTTATTCATCCTAAATAACATTTAAGTCAGAAATTACGTGAACATTGTTTAAATCCAATCCATATGGAGAGGATAATTAATCTATACTATCTTTGGCTAGCAAGCATTAATTTCGTATTGTGTTTTGTGTTCGTCAAATTGTGGCATCGTTGTCAGGGATTTGCAATCAACCATCTTCAAAATAGTTTTTATGCTAATTTAGGAATTTTATTGTTTTATTATTCATTACATTTTAATCTCTGTGCAGACAACATATTAAGTTCTGCGTGACTTGATCCTCTTCCAAGGAATATGTTCCATACGCCCCAGAATTGGACAAGCACCTGCGACAGTTGGGAAAGGAGAAGGAATCAAGTGGATCATTCTTGGGTTAGACTTCTGTTGATACCTAATTTTGCCCTCATATTTTACAAATACTATATATATATTTCAAAATATTATTTTTACATTATCACTAATTACAAGAGTCATATAAGTATTTTCTATAATTTTCCATAATTTTAAGGATTTAAAATTGAGTTTCTTGTATTTTAATGATTAAAATATTCATTAATTACACTTTTAAATTTTTTTGTGATGCCTTAATCATCCAAATTTATTATTTACACCGCTTATATGTTTTATAACATTTTTACTTCATTTAATATAATTACATTTTATATTTTTAGATATATATACAATTTTACAACAATAGCCTATATTCTATACATAATTACATTATTTACATTGTTATACTAAAATAATATTTTTACACTTTTATAATGTTGGGCCATTATTTTCAATCATTTTACTGCATAAGTATTTTTTTAGTATTTATAATATATTTTTTATTAATTACTTTAAATATTTTTAGCATATTTAATTTCATAGCCTAATTCTAGGCTAATTTCAAACCAAATTACAGGTCCAAACACTTAGCCCACTTCATTTAAACCCTCAACAGCCCAACCAAACAATCAGTTACTTTCACCCCCTTTCCTATTTACTCTTGTCCGTTGATCTCAAATGATCAACGACCTATAATGAACCAACCATTCTCCTTATATCTCCTTAACCCAAACCCTAGAGACAAATCCCCTGCCTATCTGCCTCCGTTTACTCTTGTCTCTCCTCCTCCCTCCTTCAGAAACCCTAGCCACTTTCCCCAATCTTCTCCAAATCCGATCAAATCATGGATTCCTTCTGTGATTTACTTACCTTTTACACATTACCTCATTATTATCCACAAGACTATGGTGTTACTTAGTACTTGCCCTTTATTTTGTAAATACCAGTCTCTGAATCAATGGAAATCGGCTTTACCCTTCGAGATTTGGACGATATTTCGTCTATATACACTCGCTGCCACGCCTCATGGGTCCGATTCAGTGAGATTTTGAACTATTTGTGTTCTCCTTTTGAACTGAGGTTTACACAATTTTCTCCTAAATTGATTCTGAGTGATTTTTCATGCTTCTCTTTCCTTATTTATGTTCGATTGACTATATTTCCTCTTTTGTGTGTTGATCTTTACTACTATATAAGCCACCTTCCCCGTTCCCCTTTCGAAGTCGGAACTACTATATTTGACTACTATCACTATCACTATTCTCTCTCTCATTCTACATTATTCTGAGACCTCAATTTTGGTCGGCTTAAAATCAAGGCCACCGGACAACGACTATTTAATCCTCTCTCAGTGTATGCATTGCCCTGGATTCATCTGAAGCCTTTGAGAAATCTGACACACTGAGAACTTTGGGGTTCTGCTGCTCTCTTTGCCATTGAAGCATTACTGGAACTATTTTGCTAATTTGCTTGTTTGATTATTAGCAACTGGTAAGTCACCTTGGCCACAACAATTTTACTCTCTTTGGTTGTATTATGTGTTCTCCTAATTCATGTCCCTGAAACTTCTATGAAGCACTACTCTACTATGCCACTTTATTTGTAACTCCACTTGCTCTAAGGTATCTCTTATGACTCGATACGGAACTTGCCTAAATTTTAGTCGTACGATGAATTTGGTATATGCACTAGCATGAATGATTCTCTACTTCACCTAAACTTGCTTATTCTGTTGTGTTATGTTGATACCTGAGACCAATCCTAAGTTTGTTTCTTTTCCTTGTTATGGATTGTTATGACAGTTTGGGAAATATTATACTAAATCATTCATGTCTAGCCTGCTGCCGCTAGGGTCCTACAATTCATTACGACTTGTTCTCATGCAATTTATGTTTTATTGGGTGTTTCTTAACATTCCTCAGTATTAGTTAAACCTTTAGAGTAAACTTTAAAACTACGTTTTTCTATATATGGTCAACTATTGCTGTATCTGATGCTTATTTGTCTTACTTTTAAAATTGATGTGTCTATTGTATTGTGACTGATGTTTAGCCTGCTAAAGTTCTTCCTAACCCAGTCAAGTGATTGTTCGATCATGGATTTGTTCTGTCACGGACCTAAAACCGACCCGATCATGATGGCGCATATCGTGAAACTAGGCAAGCCGACACAAATTTCCAAATCAAGCTATAAGTTTACAAAAGACAGTTTTAAGCTATTAATTGACAATATCTCACAACATGGGTCTAAATAACCAGTGCGAAAGAAATAACAAAAGTCCGACATCAGGGTGTCACAAGTCACGAGCAACTACAAGATCTGTCTAAGTACAATAAAGTCTAACAAAGTCTGGTAGACAATACTAATATTATCTAGGGAAGATATGAGGAAGAAAAACCGGATTGCGAATGTCATGCAGCTACCTTATCGACTCCAAGACTGCTGAATAAACGATCAACACTCACTATCTTGACCCGCAACTCCTATGTGCAAGGAGTAATGTGAGTACGTCAACTCAGTAAGTAATAAAAGTAAATGAAAGCTGAGTAGTAAGAAAATAGATAATTTCACGTCATAGCACTACAACAAATACAATACATTTCCAAAACAGTACAAAACTCAATTATCTCGTAAAACAAACTCAGTTTCAGTAAAACCTTTTCTTTTAAAACATCTTTCAATAGTTTCAAATAAGTGATGAAACAGTGAGTAAAAATGATAGATGTAAATAGCCCCTCGGGTAAAACATGTACCATAAACCGCCCTCGGGCAAAATATAGACAGAACCAGCCCTTCGGGCTACCTCACAATCCCTCATAATCAGCCCTTCGGGCAGCAACATGAATCAACAACAGCCCCTCGGGCAGCAACATGAATCAACAACAGCCCCTCGGGCAACATCACATCACTCAGACTCCGAAGGGCCTCCTATAGCCCAAGCGCTATAATAAGCCATCTCGTGGCATAATAAATCAGGCCCTCGGCCTCTCATTTATCACAAATCAGTACAACATGCTACGGCGCGTGGCCCGATCCCATAGTATCCTCACAACACAGGCCCTCGGCCTTACTTAGTCAGAAATATCTCAAGACACTCGGGCTAACAGTAAAACAGGGTACTCAACCCGAAAATATCATTTATGCATCAAATCAGAGTAAATAAAACTGATTTATGAAATCAGTAAAACATAGCATGACTGGGTACAGTTATTAAATCAAAATAGTGAGGAATTTTAGTAAAGAAAGCACCTAAGGGTCCAAACAGTTGGCACGACGCCCAAATATGGCATCCAGCCAAAACATAGTAATACTTTCCAAAACACAATAGTACCAAATAGTTTTCAATCAAATACATGACTTAATAGTCGTACGGGATAGACCAACTCACAATCCCCAACGCTGCACGACCCACACTCGTCATCTAGCGTGTGTGTCACCTCAAAGTAGTGAAACAATGTAAAATCCGAGGTTTCATACCATCATGATAACATTTACAATCATTACTTATATCAAACCGAACAAAACTCTAGCTCGCGATGCCCTTGCCTCTCTAATCGGCCTCCAAATGCTCCGAATCTAACCAAAATTAGTATATTATCATCAATATACGCTAAAGAAACAAATCCCAAGCGAAATAAATTAAATCAACTCAAACATCCCGAAATTATCGCAAACCCGTCCCCCGAGCCCACTTCTTGGAATCCGATAAAAATTACAATACTGGAAAATCCATTCGCTCACGAGTCTAGCCATATCAAATTCACCAAAATCTGAATCAAATGGCCATCCAAATCCCCAAAATCAACTCTCCAAATTTCACCCCAAATTTCCAAATTAAATGATAAGAATCAAGACATAATCATGGAATTTAACCAAATTTGAGTGAAGAACACTTACCCTAATCTATTCTCTGAAAATCCCCTCCAAAATCACCTTCTCTCGAGCTCTGTAATGAATTTTGAAATTATGGACCAAAACTCTCGTGTTCGTGTACACCAACTCAGACTGCCTCTCCGCATTACTCTTCGCGAATGCGACAACGGCTTCGCGAACGCGATGCTTTCCCAGCTCAAACCTTCACGAACGTGACCCTTACCTCACGAACGCGTTGACCAAGGATCTGGATCCCCAACTGCCTCACTCCTCTTTGCGAACGCGACACCACTCACGCGTTTGCGGTGCACACTATACCTTACCCTTCGTGTTCATGTCCTCTCCTTCACGAACGCGATGAATAAAAATCCCTCTGCTCTCAATAACCCTTTGTGAACGCAATAGCCTTTTTGCAAATGCAAAGAAGGAATTCTCTGCAACAAAATACAAGAAATCTACCCACTTCTAAAGCCAAGAATTGATCTGTTAACCACCTGAAACTCACCCAAGGCCCTTGGGACCTCAACCAAAAATGCCAACACATCCCATAGCATCATTCAAACTTGTTCCAACCTTCAGAACAATCAAAACAATATCCAAACATCAAAACACCCTCAGATTCAAGCCTAAGGATTCCAAAACTTTTGAATTCCGTAAACAACGTAAAAACCTATCAAACCTCATCCGAATTACCTGAAATTTTGCACACACGTCCCAGATGACACAACGGACCTAGTCCAATTTCCAAAATTCCAATCCGACAATGATATCATGATTTCCACTGCCGACCGGAAAATGCCAAATGTCGAGCTTCGACAATTCAAGCCTAAATCTACCACTGACCTCCAAAATACATTCCGATCATGCTCTTAAGTCCCAAATCACCTCACGAAGCTATCTGAACCATAACAACCAAATTTCGAGATCATCTACTCACAAGTCAACTTTTGGTTGACTTTTCCAACTAGAGCTTCCAAATAAGAGACTAAGTGTCTCGTTTTACTCCATGACCATTCCGAACACAGAACAACAAACACGATATGATGATATAGATGATCAATAAATAAAGAAGCAAAAATGGGGGAAACAAAACTGTAACTCATGAAACGACTGGCCAAGTCATTACATCCTCCCCTTTTTAAGCAAACGTTTGTCCTCGAACAAGTCCAGAAACATACATGTAGCCTCAAACAGGTGAGGATATCTGCTCCGCATCTCCCACTTGGTCTCCCTGGTAGCCTCCTCAATGGGCCAACCTCTCCACTGCACTTTCACTGAAGCTATATCCTCTGATCTCAACTTTCGTATCTGTCGCTCCAAAATAGCCACTGGCTCCACATCATAAGTCAAATCACTATCTAACTGAACCGTGCTAAAATCCAAAACATGAAACGATCGCCAATATATTTCCAGAGCTTAGAAACATGAAATAATGGATACACACACGACAAGTTAGGTGGCAAAGCCAGCTCATAAGCCACCTCCCCAATCCTCCGAAGCACCTCAAAAGGTCTATTGAACCAAGGACTCAATTTACCCTTCTTCCCAAATCTCATAACACCCTTCATGGGTGAAACCATCAATAGAACCTTCTCCCCAACCATGTAGGACACATCACGAACCTTCCTGTCAACATTACTCTTTTGTCTTGACTGCGATGTACGAAGCCGCCCCTGAATCACCTTCACCTTGTCCAAAGCATCCTGCACAAAGTCTGTACCCAAAAGTCTAGCTTCACCCGGCACAAACCAACCTATTGGAGATCTACACCGTCTCCCATATAAAGCCCTATATGGATCCATCTAAATACTCGACTGATAACTGTTCTTATATGCAAACTCTGCGAGCAGTAAAAACTCATCCCATGAACACCCAAAATCAATGACACAAGCGTGCAAAATGCCCTCCAATATTTGAATAGTGCACTTGGACTGCCCATCCATCTGAGGGTGAAAAGCTATGTTCAACTCAACCTGAGTACCCAAATCTCACTACACAGCCCTCCAAAACTGCAAAGTAAACTGAGTACCTCTATCTGAAGTGATGGAAATTGGGACACCATGCAAGCGAATAATCTCTCGGATACTAATCTCTGCTAACCGCTCTGAAGAATAGGTAGTACACATAGGAATGAAGTGCACGGACTTGGTCAGCCAATCCACAATCACCCAAATAGCATCGAATTTTTTCAAAGTCTGTGGGAGTCTAACTACAAAAACCATGGTGATCCGCTCCCACTTCCACTCTAGAATATCTAACTGCTGAAGCAAGCCACCCGGTCTCTAATGCTCATATTTCACCTGCTGACAATTGAAAACCTAGCTACAAATCCCACAATATCCTTCTTCATTCTTCTCTACCAATAATGTTGTCTCAAATCTTGATACATCTTCATGGCACTCGGATGAATGGAATACCGCGAGCTATGGGCCTCGACAAAAATCAACTCGCGAAACCCATCTACATTGGTCACACATATCCGGCCCGGCATCCTCAATACCCCATCGTCACTAATAGTTAAATCTCTGGCATCATCGTGCTAAACTATGTCCTTGAGGACAAGCAAATGAGGATCATCATACTGGCACTACCTGATGCAATCAAACAAGGAAGACCGAGAAACCACACAAGCTAAGACCCGACTGGGCTCCGAGATATCCAACCTCACAAACCAATTGGCCAAGGCCTGAACATCAACTGCAAGAGGTCTCTCCCTAATAGGAATATACACCAAACTGCCCATACACACCACCTTCCTACTCAGGGCAACGACCACTACATTGGCCTTTCACGAATGGTACAAGATAATGATATCATGGTCTTTTAGCAGCTCCAACCATCTCCGCTGCCTCAAATTGAGATCCATCTGCTTGAACAAGCGCTGGAGGCTACGATGATCAGTAAACACCTCACAAGACACACCATACAGATAATGCCTCCATATCTTCAATGTGTAAACAATGGCAGCCAACTCTAGATCATGAACAAGGTAGTTTTTCTCATGGGGCTTCAACTGACGAGAAGCATAGGCAATTACTCTACATTACTACATCAACACACACCTAATACCCACTCTCGAAGCATCACAATACACTACGTATGAACCTGAAGTTGATGGCAAAACCAATACTGGAGCTATGGTCAAGGCAGTCTTGAGCTTTTGAAATCTTGCCTCACACTCATCCGACTACCTGAATATAGCATCCTTTTGAGTCAATTTGGTCAAGGGTGATGCTATAGATGAAAATCCCTGAACGAACCGACAGTAATAACCCCCAATCCAAGAAAGCTGCGAATCGCTGTGGCTGAGGATGGTATGGGCCAACTCTGAACCGCCTCTATCTTCTTCGGATCAACCTGAATACCCTCACTGGACATTACGTGCCCCAAGAAAGCCACTGAACTGAGCCAAAACTCACACTTGGAGAACTTTGCATAAAGCTTCTCCTCCCTTAACCGCTGCAATACCACTCTCAAATGCTCCGCGTGCTCCTCCTGACTACGCGACTATACTAGAATATCATCAATGAATACAATGAAAAACTAGTCGAGATAAGGCCAAAACACGCTATTCATCAAATGCATGAATGTTGCTGGGCCATTGGTCAGCCCAAAAAACATCACAAGGAACTCATAATGACCATATCGAGTCTTGAAAGTTGTCTTAAGAATGTTCGAGTCTCTAATCTTCAACTGGTGATACCCAGAATGGAGATCAATCTTGGAGAACACTCTTGCTCCCTGAAGTTGGTCAAATAAATCATCAATACGAGGCAAAAGATACTTGTTCTTAATTGTGACCTTGTTGTACTGCCTATAATCAATGCACATACTCATAGTGACATCCTTCTTCTTTACGAATAGAACAGGCGCACCCCAAGGCGACACACTAGGCCGAATAAACCCCTTATCAAGGAGTTCCTGAAGCTGCTCCTTCAACTCCGCTGGTGCTATGCGATATAGTGGAATAGAAATTGGCTGAGTGCCCGGGCACCAGGTCAATACCAAAATCAATATCCCTATCCGGTGGCATGCCTGGCAGGTCTGCAAGAAACATATCCGAAAAGTCCTTCACTACCGGGACTGAATCAATGGTAGAAGTCTCTACACTGATATCTCTTAGGAAGGCTAAGTAAGAAAGACAACCCTTCCCAACCATCTGCTGGGCCTTCAAAAATAAAAATTACCTTACTAGGAACAAAATCAGTCGAACCTCGCCACTCAATCCGTGGCTCACCCGACATAGCCAACGTCATTGTCTTAGCATGACAGTCTAAAATCACACGACACGGAGACAACCAATCCATGCCCAATATCACATCAAAATCAACTATATAACACAATAGAAGATCCACTCGGGTCTCCAAATCCCCAATAGTCACCACACACGACCGATATACAGGGTCCACAATAATAGTATCACCCATCGGAGTAGATACATGAACAGATAAAGACAGAGACTCATGAGGCGTATACAAATAACGAGCAAAATATGAAAACACATATGAAATAGTGAAACTAGGATCAAATAACATAGAGGCATCTTTGTGGCAAATTGATACAATACCTGTAATCACAACATTTGAAGCAATAACATCGACTATAGTTGGGAGTGTATAGAAACGGGCCTGATCACCACCTGATCGACCTCCCCTCTAGGGCGACCCCTAGCTGAATGTCCTCCACCCCTAACTGGGTGGGTGGGTGGTAAAGTAACTGGTGCTGAAGTTGATGGCTGACTCCTCTACTGAGACGGACCCCCAAGACGACGAGGACACTACCTCCATATGTGCCCCAACTCTCCACACTCATAACAACCCCCTGGTGCTGGAGATGGGGACTGAAGGGAACCCCTAGTACCAGGATGATTAGCAAAAGAACCTGGCATGGAAGAGCCCTAAACTTATGGAGCATGAGACGAACTCTAGGCTGGAATGGCACTGAGTGAGGAATGGCCCTAATGAGAACTGTGAGAACCATGACCCGATGATACCCCATGATAAACTGGGGACTAAGCATGCCTGAATGGACGACCTCTACCGTGCTGAAACTGACCCGCATGAGGAGTACCACTGAATCCACCCTAACCAGGAGGTCTTTTAGCCTCCCTCTCAACCCTCTCCTGACCACGAACCATCTCAATCTGTCAAGATATGTCAACAACCTCATCAAAGGTAGCACCAGATACTCTCTCTCTAGTCATGAGCAACCGAAGCTGAAAACCGAGGCCATCTATAAACCTCCTGATCCTCTCCCGGCCTGTGGGAACCAACTAGACCGCATGATGATCCAACTTGGGGAACCGCATCTCATACTATGTAACAAATCTATCACCCTGATGAAGCTACTCGAACTACTTGCGCAGCTCCTCTCGGCGAGACTCAGGTACAAACTTCTTCAGGAAGAGAACGAAGAACTACTGCCAAGAAAGTGTCACTGCGCCAACCGACCTACGCCTCTCGTAAGCCTCCCACCAACTAAGTGGATTCCCAGAGAATTGGAAGATAGTGAACGACACCCCACTGGTCTCCAAAATACCTGCGGTCAGAAGCATCCTCTGACACTTATTCAAGAAACCTCGTGCATCCTCACCCTCAGCACCACTAAATGACGAAGGACTAAAGTCTACCAAACCTCTCCAATCTGCGGTACACGTCCTCTGGCATAATAGGATATACGTAGTCTTGAGCAGCTGCAACCGGCTGAGCTGGAGGTGCCTTAGTGTCTGAAGTCCCTGCACGACCTGCTCAGATGTGCGAGCGGCGGGAGTCTGAGTGCCTCCCCGTCCTAAGAAGTAGCTGCAGCCGTAGTAACTGAGACCGCCTGAGCTAGGTCAGTGCAAACTGATAGAATCTAGGCCAGGGCCTCCTGAAAGCCTGTGATAACAATAGGCACAACCGGTGCCTGAGCCGGTACTGCTGGAGCGTCCGCAACTGGGACCTGAACCTGAACTAAGGCGGCTGGTGGATCTGCAGGTACTGCCCTAGCTGCTGTGCGGGCTACACCCCTGCCCCTACCACGGCCTCGACCGCATCCTCGACCCCTAGTAGCCCCAACTGGTGGTACTGGTAGTCGTCCGTTGTGACCGATAGCACGTGTTCTCACCATCTGTGAGAGAATAGAAAAACAGAAGTTTAGTTAATAGAATCAATAGATTTGCACTATAGGAATTCAAGAATGTGTAGTTTTTCCTAAAAGTTCTGCAGCCTCCCAAGGATAAGTACAACCATCTCCGTACCGATCCGCGAGACTCTACTAAACCTGCTCATGAATCATGAGACCTATGTAACCTAGGCTCTGATACTATCTCGACCCGCAACTCCTATATGCAAGGAGTAATGTGAGTACATCAACTCAGTAAGTAATAAAAGTAAATGAAAGCTGAGCAGTAAGAAATTAGATAATTCCATGTCATAGCATTACAAAAATATAGTACATTACCAAAATAGTACAAAACTCAATTATCTCGTAAAACAAACTCAGTTTCAGTAATACCTTTTCTTTTAAAAACATCTTTCAATAGTTTCAAACAAGTGATGAAACAGTGAGTAAAATGATAGAAACGTAAACAGTCCCTCGGGCAAGACATGTACCATAAACCACCCCTCGGGAAAAATATCAACAGAACCAGCCCATCGGGCTATCTCACAATCACTCATAACCAGCCCCTCGAGCAACAACATGAATCAACAACAGCTCTTTGGGTAACATCACATCACTCACACTGGGTACCCGTGCTCACTGAGGGTGTTCAGACTCTAGAGGGTCTCCGACAGCCCAAGCGCTATAACAAGCCATCTTGTGGCATAATAAATTGGGCCATCGACCTCTCATATATCACAAATCAATACAACATGCTGCAGTGCGCAGCTCAATCCCATGATATCCTCACAATACATGCCCTCAGCCTTACTCATTCAGAAACCTCTAAAGCCAATCGGGCTAACAGTAAAATAGGGTGTCAGCCCAAAAATATCATTTATGCGTCAAATCAAAGTAAATAAGATTGAGTTATGAAATCAGTAAAACATAGTATGACTGAGTACAGTTATTAAATCAAAACAGTGAGGAATTTTAGTAAAGAAAGTCCTTAAGGGTCCAAATAGTTAGAACGAGGCCCGAATATGACATCCATCCCAAAACATAGTAACACTTTCCAAAACACAATAGTACCAAATAGTTTTCAATCAAATACGCAGCTTAATTATCGTCCGGGATGGACTAAGTCACAATACCTAATGGTGCACGACCCCACGCTCGTCATCTAGCATGTGCATCACCTCAAAGTAGTGAAACGATGTGAAATTCAGGGTTTCATACCTCATGACAACATTTACAATCATTACTTACCTCAAACCGGACAAAACTCTAGCCCGCGATGCCCTTGCCTCTCGAATCAGCCTCTAAATGCTCTGAATCTAACCAAAATCAGTATATTATCATCAATATACGCTAAAGGAACAAAGCTCAAGCAAAAATAATCAAATTAACTCAAAAATCCCAAAATTGGCTCAAACCCGGCCCCTGGACCCATGTCACAGAATCCGATAAAAATCACAAAACTGGAAAAGCCATTCGCTCACGAGTCTACCATATGATCATATCAAATTAATCAAAATCTGACATCAAATGGCTATCCAAATCCCCAAAATCAACTCTCCAAATTTTCTTCCATTTTTCTCAATTTTCACCCAAAATTATAAAATTAAATGATAAGAATCAAGACGTAATTATAGGATTTAACCAAATTTGAGTGACGAACTCTTACCCCAATCAATCCTCTAAAAATCCCCCGCAAAAGCACCTTCTCCAGAGCTCTCTAATGAATTTTGAAATTATGGACCAAAACCCTCGTTTTTGAACTTAAACATTATGCCTAGGCATTTCCTTTTTCACGAACGCGATCGTCCTCTAGCGTTCGCGTAGACCAACTCAGACTGCCTCTCCACTTTACTCTTCGTGAACACGACAACGGCCTCGCGATCGTGATTCTTTTCCAGCTCAAACCTTCACGAACGCAACCCTCACCTTGCGAACTCATAGACAAAGGACCTGGGGTCCCCAACTGCCTCACTCCTCTTCAAGAACGCGATACCACTCACGTGTTCACGGTGCACACTCTGCCTTACCCTTCGTGTTTCCATCCTCTACTTCGGAAACGCAAAGAACAAGAATTCCTATGCTCTCAATAAACCTTCACGAATGTGTTAGCCTTCTCGTGAACACGAAGAAGGAATTCTCTGCAACAAAATACCAGAAATCTGCCCACTTCTAAAGCCAAGAATTGATCCGCTAACCACCCAAAACTCACCCGAGGCCCTTGAGACCTCAACCAAACATTCCAACATATCCTATAAAATCATTCAAACTTGTTCCAACCCTTGGAACACCCAAACCAACATCAAATCATCAAAACACCCTTGGATTTAAGCCTGAGGATTCCAAAACATCTGTATTCAACAAACGACGTAAAACCCTATCAAACCTCATCCGAATGACCTGAAATTTTGCACACATGTCCCAAATGACACAATGGACATACTCCAATTTTTGGAATTTCAATCCGACCTCGATATCAAGATTTCCACTACCGACCGAAAAATGCTAAATTTTCAATTTTGCCAATTCAAGCCTAAATCTACTACGGACCACCAAAATACATTACAATCACGTTCCTAAGTCCCAAATCAACTAACGAAGCTATTTGAATAATAAAAACCAAATTTCGAAATCATTTACTCACAAGTAAACTTCCAGTTGACTTTTTCAACTAGAGCTTTCAAATAAGAGACTAAGTGTCTCGTTTCTCTCATGACCTCTCCGAACAAAGAACAACCAACACGATATGATGAAATACAGTTGAATAACACATAAAGAAGTATGAGTAGGGGAAATGGAGCAGTAACTCATGAAGTGACTAGCCGGGTCGTTACAGTTCTGTTAAGATGTTTTCATGTTAGAACCTTCATGTTTAGGCTATGCTCTACCGATTCTCCTAATTTTCATGATCAAACCTTTTGTTTAAAATTTGTTGTTGCTTCAGGCTGGTTCTGACCATGTTATTGTTTGGAACTTCATTTGAAATAGTTTGCTATCCCATGATGATCAATCCTGTCCCTTAGCTTCTAAAATGAAAACATGAACTTGTCTTATGTGTGCCCTACCTATAAGTGATATAACTTTGTCTATATATCATAGTGATAATTAATATTACAGTCCTAAGAACTATGTGTGTGGACTTCTTACTCTATTTAATTAATTCAACGTATAGTTTGTTATTTGTGTGGTTAAGTTTGACATCTAATTGGGGGTGTAAGCCATTTGTTTGGTCCTGGTGTTTGGCCATACTTGTTGTTGGACTTGGGAATTGGATTCAAGATTACTCTACTGCTCTTATGAGCTTGAGATTTGGGTCTACTGGTCGTATAAAAGTAAAACTATTGAAGGCCCATAAATAATACTGGGTTATTTTGTTTAGGGCCTGTCATTGTTCTATTTGGAATATAGTTGTTTCCTTCTAAAACTATTCATATTTGAGTTTGTATTATTCCATATGGGCCTGTAATAACTTGTAATAATGAATAATGGGGAAATTAATAAAAGGGGGATGGGGTATTCTGATCCTTGCATGAACGGGTAGAAAAGTTGCCCATAGGATTTAATTGCCTTGTTTGCTATTCGTTTGATGTGCTCCTATTCTACACACTCATAAAAATCATGCATATAGGGATCACACACACTTCACTTGTACAAAGAATGCTAGTTTAAGTAATTACTATACCTGCTTCCATGCCCACTACTGTGCGCTCTTAGACAGCATGCCTATAGGAATCAAACGTTTTGCTTAATTATTAGACAACATCTCTATAGGATACAATGACGTATGTTTTTACTTATTCTAATGTAGATATCATGTCTATAGGGCTTCAACTAACCAGTCAATCAGTCGCCTCTATTACTTTTAGTACACTACTAATCTAGATATCATGGCTATAGGATCTTAATCAACTAATCAATTATTTTGTTGCTTCATTGTATTGCCACATTTAGATGACATGCCTATAGGGATAAAGGATTATAAAATCTATTTCAGTTATCAAATGATAGAAATCATGCCTATTAGATACTATTACTCATCTTAGACAATACAACTATAAATCAAATGTCGTTAACCCTGGGCCTTCGAATAGTCTTACTGCCTTATTGCGCGAACAATGTAGATGTCATGCCTATAGGATTGTAATATCTTTAATTTGAAAATTCATTAGTATAAAGCTGCAATGATGTCTGTACAATGCTGGAAATCAGAATCACATAGAAACCATGCTTATAGGACTTAATGACTCTAATGCATTTTAATTCTAAAACTGTCTACTGCCTAATTTGCCGGCGTGTATTTGTTGTTTATGTGTGGAGGTTAACTCGAACCCTTTATTGTATTTATGTGAAGTCCTATATGTTTTGAATGGGTGCCTAGTTTTATCCTTTTTTACCATCCTAAGTAAAGTCTAGAACCACGTAATAGTAGGTCCAAAGCCTCCTAGAACATAGGCATGGGACGGGTAGTGCACACATAGTACACGAACTAGAATTGAATTAGACCACCTTTAGATAAACAACTTTAACATAGTAATCAGGTAGTAGGATGTAGTCTGTGTCCGCTGAAAAATATAAGGAACACCAACCTTAAGGGAGTTGCGAAGTATTATTTTTGTTGCATGAGGAGATCCTTTAGGCTAAAAAACTTAGGACCCCCATACTTTATATGTTTGTTGTTCACACTTAGTCATTGAATATAAAGTAATTAAGTTGTACCTTGGAACCTCTAAAGACTTGTATTGATTATTAATATAGTTTATTGTTGCCCGATTTTCTTTGCACCTGTTCATAATATAACTGTAATGACCCGATCATTTGTTTTGAGCTCTAGTACGTCATTTGGAGGTTTGAGGCCATGATCAACTTCACTTAAGGTATAATGACTTGCATGCATGGTCGGATTTGAATCTCGGGAAGTACAGAGTTGATTTGGAAAGAAAATTCTCGTTTCGAAAGCTTTAAGTTGGAAGAATTGACTAAAGTGTGATTTTTTGAGTAAACGATCTTAGAATCGGGATTTGAAGGTTCTAACAGGTTTGTATGAAGATTTTGGACTTGGGCGTATGTCCGGATCAAGTTTTGGATGACCCGGGAGTGTTTCAGGGCCTATAGTGGAAATTGTCATTTTGGAAGAATTTCATAAATTTGGGTTGAAATGCATTTCAGTGTTATCGATGTTCATTTGGGATTCCGAGTCTAGGAATAGGTCTGTATGGTAATTCTAGTATCGAGAGCATGATCGGAAGTGCATTTGGAGGTCCGTACGTCATTTTGGAGTCATTTGGAGAAAGTTAGAAATTTGAAACTTTGGAGAAGTTTGACCGAAAGTGGACTTTTTGATATCGGGGTCCGATTCCCATTCCGGAAGTGGAAGTAGGTCCCTAATATCAAATGTGACTTGCATGCAAAATTTGAAGTCATTCCGAATCGATTTGATACGTTTCAGCACAAAATATAGAAGTTGAAAGATTTGAAAACTCATAATTTGATTCGATGCGCGATTCGTAATTTCGGAGTTGTTTGATTGGTTAATTGGTTAAGGTCCCGAGAGCCTTGGGTGAATTTCAGAAGGTTAACGAAATGAATTTCGGACAAAGGAACTGCTGGAATTGTCTGCTGGAAAAGCTATTTTGAGCAGCAACTGGTGCAAATCGCAAAGCTGATTTTGGAAGCTTATATATTGAAATCTATAAGAAATATGAAAATTGTCAAAACAAGAAAGTTATAGCCCTTTGATTCTAGTTTCTATAAAGTTAAACCATTTATTATTTGAACATTTGTAAAAAAAAGTTATGATCAATTGAATGAAGGCTGGTAAAGCTATTTTGCCTGAAATTTCTGATGCATGGAGCTAATTGTGGAAACTTATATCTCGAAATCTATAAGCAGTTATATGGTGGAAAACCTATCAAATGAAAGATCTTTGAGTCTATCTTCTAACGCTTTAAACCGTTTGTCATTTGGATATTTCTGCAAGGGGATATAGATATTTTAGTAAAAAGTGTCCAGCAAGGAAAAACTTGTAATACGAGGTACAACCTGCATAGTGCAAGGTACAACTCGCTGAAGCACCTGTGCCTATATAAGGCAGTCGGGCAACAACCATTTTTGGGGATTTTCTTCAGCTAGGGATTGGTTCTTTCACGGTGGATTTGACCTTGGGGCTACTTAAGAATATAAGGTGAGTTTTTTTTGGATATTTGAAGTTAATAACATCCTATTAACACTAGTTTTAACATCATTAGATATTTGAAATCCATAGAAATCTTTCAAGTTGTTCAAGAACACCAAATTTATGAAACATTGGATTTTTAAGGAAAAGCTTCAGGAAGGTAATACTAATGCTTTAAGGTCAGAGTAATTCTAATATTTGTTTCAAGTTGTTATGCTTGGATAATTTATTTCATAAACCCTAGTTCTTGGCATGAATAGTGTTCTTGAAAAAATGAAGGAGAGATAATAGTGTTTTTAGAAATGAAATTAAAGGATGGAATGAACCTATGGAATCATTTTCTAGCTTAGTTGGAAGTGTTCAACTAAGTAATCACCAAATTGAATATTTTGGAAATGTTGGTTAAGGAAGACGATGAATAGTAATTTGACGGTATTGGAGAATTAATGTAGTATCATTGATGACTTCAAATAGTATTAAATGATAAGAGTGGAGTTGAATGTGCTAGTAAGTGAACCTATTAGACGATTTGAGTTGGAGGCTTGTAGCCAACTTGTGAGCCATGAATGGATATTGATGAATACTTTTGAGTAATATTTTGATTGTAATTGAGATTGTAATTGTAGATATTAATTTGTTGGTGTCGTATGAGCATTTTACTCAATGTTGCGATGTCGGAGTAGGATTAAAATCTTGTGAATGTTAATAAAGCAAAAGCGAGTTTTGGAGCGTTGGGCATCGATCGAGTTGTTTGAAAGGCTTGGGAGCCGGCTATGGAACTTCAGAGCGAGGTTAGTCTTCTTTCTAACCTTGTAAGAGGGAATTATACCTATAGGTGAAATAATTAAATATGTGCTTCTATTTGTGGGGACTACGTATGCACGAGGTGGTGAGGGTTTGTGCGTAGCTACTATTATGCTTAAGTCCGAGTAGTCTAGGACCCGAAAGCATGCTATACTTGGAATATTTGTAACCTTATTGACAATTTAAATAGCTTATATTATATCGAATTGGTAAATGTATTTCTAAAGAAATTAAACATCATTTTCTTGACCGTTAAATATAAGTTGCCATTTCTTTGGGTAATTATTTCCCTGATGAATTCTTGATTGACTGTTTGATGTGTTTTATTTATATTTGACCGCGTCGCATGTATGATTCACGAGCGGGGTAATAGATGCATCTATGGTTCGCACCATTCGACCCTTTGGCAGTGCACAGTTTAAATATTATGTTGGATCGGGCTGTATGACCTCCGCATGATTTGCGCATGCTTGTATTGCTTGCCTTGAAATTATAAATAATGATATTGCCTTCCTGGCCTGAGATAAATTGATACTTGAGGAAATATGAACTTGGAAATCTCTTATTATCAAAAGGATTGTTTACTTGCTACATGATTCCCTTGAGTTTATTGCTATTTTTAATAAATCCATGACTGATTATATTATTGGACCACTAGTAAATGTCGAAGTCGACCTCTCATTACTACTTTTTCGAGGTTAGACTAGATACTTACTGGGCACGTGCTGTTTTCGTACTCATACTACTCTTGCTGTGCATTTTTATTGCACAGGAACATATATGTCTAATGGCCTAGTTGGGAACAACAGCATGGTGGATACGGAGATTTAGGTGCGCTGCATCTCCCGAGACAACCCATAGCCAGCAAAGTCCCTCTTCAGAGTATTATATTTCCTTCTCTGTCCAAATTTGTATTCCGGACATATGTTGTATTTTATGTGTATTTCTTTGTTGATGCTCATGCACTTATGACACCGGGTTCTAGGATGACTATAGGATTTTTTCGTATTTAAATTTGTTAAATACATCATTATTTACTCAGTGAAGTTCATTATATATTGTTTAATGTAAGGAAAAGAAATTATTTCAAAAATACTAAATTGAGAATTTAATTAACTTCTTGGTGTTGGCTTGCCTGACAGTGGTGTCCAGCGCCATCATGACCTTTAATGGATTTTGGATCATGACAACATGGTATCAGAGCACTAGGTTCTCTTAGGTCTCACGAGTCATGAGCGAGTCTAGCAGAGTTTGCGGATTGGTACAGAAATATTTGTACTTATCTTCGAGAGGCTACAGGGATGTTATGAGCACTTCCCTTCTGATTCCTCATTGTGTAGTTTTATTCCTTTGAGGCTTATGCCTTCATTTCCTTTCCATTCAATCTTATACGACATGAAGCGATGATTCTAAATCACGAATCGAGGAATTGTAATGGTACTACAGATGTGGTGCTCTCCCTTCGTAGTTGATTGGGCTATTATTGTCGTGTTGCGGAAGGATATTCTATTGGTTTAGCTCACCTTTACTTCTGGGAGCTTTGGGGAAATGCACATGTTGATACAATGCTCATGAGTTGTTATCGCACAGTATGGAAGTGACGGTAGGATGCTACCTATGTGTCGGGATAGTAAATGACTTGAAAGGAGGTTTACTCCGAGCACAATTCTTAGATTCGATATTTTATTTTCGGTAAAGGAAAGGCAACCGGACTACAAATGTTTAGGTTTGGGTTGATAGAGTTACGAGACTTGGTATTTTTAAGTGTGGTGGAATTTTTATCGACGACGTGGTGTCGTTTTCCTCGATTGAATGTGTTAAGTTTGTCGGTGTTATATCTTCTACAATTTGCCTTTGGGGCAGGATATTGTGAGATAGTATTGGAGAAGCGGCTGTAAGAGATCTTGGGGTGCAGTGGTTCAGGATTGAAATTAGAATTTCTAATGCTGATGGCTCGACAAGGAGGATCTTCGGGAAGGGTTGAAGTAAGTAGCGATCTATCGGTTCAAGTGCTATAAAGGTAATTTAAGGAAACAACTGAGCAGCAAAGAATGAGGAAGGACATGTGGGAAGTGTCAAGCGGTGGTTAAATTTCTAGAAGGCCAGGTGTAAGAGTGATTTAGGATTCATGGCGGACAGTGACTAGGTCTACGTACTTAATTTGGAATATTGGCTATTATACGGGGGAGATTGGATACGATAGGAAGGAGTTGCTTGATATGAAGAAAGATATGATATGACTTTGGATTCGAATGTGTCGTTGCACCTTCAGTTGACGTCAATGGGTAGTGAACGAACATGTATAACTGGTGAATGAGCATGGGCTCAGGATGGGTTACTGAGTTTGTAGTAATTTTACCCAGTGCAACGACGTTGCAAGATGTCGGCATGTAATTTCCATAGGTAGGTTATTCTGACTAAGGAAAGAGAACATCAGTGGTGATTTGAGCAAAGGATTTGAGGAAACGTGTGCTATAATTAGCCTTATCAATTCATGTTCAGCTTGGGAAAACTTAGAGTTTCTGCTTTTTGTGAGAGTAATGTACAAGAGAAAAGAATTCAGACGGGTGCTTCCCGGATAGGGTGTTCACATGCTAGCAGAGCACTAAAGTTTGGCTTATATTCAGGGCCAAGTCAGAGTGGGTGACCCTCAACAGTGGTCCTGGTGGGATTCAAGAATTGGAATACAGTGCCTAAGGACTTGGGATGTTTTATGTTATCATTGGGTATGCGGCGCAACATTGGAGGATGGAAGAAATTGACTTCGGATTCGTGAAGAAATTATCAAGAGGGGGTGTACTAGTTGAAGATGCGAATATGGTATGATATGGTTTGTGGGATTTGGGATAACGTGGTCTCATGAGATAAGTTCACTTGGGATGAGTACGGATTTAGGTTCGTGATGTAATGAAAGGAGCTACTATTATTTCTAAGGAAAGTTAAGAATAGATTGGGAGAAGATGGATCGTCTAGCAATAGTCAAATTGGCATGATGGTGGCAATGATCAGTTCCCTTAGTGCGTTGAGTTATGGATGTGATTTGTAGCAGTATGTACGAGGCTTAACGACCACCATAATTGACTTTATCAGGAGGTATTGAATTGTTATGGCATGTTACGTGGATGGATCACGGAAGGATCATGGTAGTTTAGACCACTGCCTAAGGATCATATTTTTTATAGTTACGAGAATTCAGCTGCGTACTGCTGTGGTTCTCCTGAAATGAGTTAAGTGAAAGGTTCCTATATGATAAAGTGTTTAATATATTAGTGGTTCAGGAGTTATGATGAAATTCTTGTACTCTTGCGTATTGGCATGATTAGGTGCAGTGAGTAGCATGGGAATTGGAAGTTGGGGATCAAAGTTGTGGTTCGGTGTTGGCAAGAATGTCACGATCTCGAATGAGCAGGAAAGGATTCAGATGTTAGAGTAAGCTGGTATTGTCTTTAGCTCCACTTGAGATCGGTGTCATGTGTAAGAGGCTTTGTGTTCTGATTGGCGGATCCTTGTTATTCTTTACAGCATTAGTATGGCTGGTGATATAGATGGGTAGACCTGTTGCCTAGTACGCAAGTTCGTGGGAGCGTATGCCACGGGAAGATTGTATAAGTATGACATGTAGTCACTTAATTGATTAAATGTTGACACTAAGTATGGAGATTTTGGTACAATCGCTAATGTGAGAATTTATGCTTGGAGAGCGCTCAGTTCGTTCGGTTGTGGACTATGGAAGTTTGTCCTGAATTTGATGGGTGTCCTTGTGCGTCATGGGAAAGAGGGGTATTGTGGACCCCTGAAAGATTATCGGCCCTATGCGGTACGATCGGAATCGATTTGCATCCCGTGGATGGATCTAAATGTGAATGTGGGCTCTGTACCATGTCGGATGTGTTCATTTCATCATAACATTGTTATGGAGGATTATTCAGACGTTGGATGTCATTTCGTCATTGGCTATTTCATGTAATATTGTATTGTGCCATGTGGGTTGTGAGGAGGTTTGGTTATTTGCACTCGTACTGTGCTTCCAGGTAATTTGTGGTATTGTGAGAGCGGATGGCTCTCAAGATACATGTCATCTATTACACCTTGATTGTACTTGAGTTTCATAGCGTATGGCATTATCTGTCTCCCTAGGATTTGTATTTTGCACTTTGTGTGTTGTGGTTAATTTTCGAGTATTTCGTAGCTGTGAGCACTTTGCTCAGTAACCGTTTTCTTATAAATTATTATGTGTGGATCGGGTGGCACGCCGCCATGGGTATCATGGTTGGATCAGGTTTCACGCCGCAACAGTGTGATATTGAGTACAGTATCCCCTACCTACTATTTCGTGTATGCCTTCTTGTTTTCTGAGTAAGGTTCATAATATCTTTCCGGTTGTTCAATTAATTACGTGGGGTTGAGTAGTTCTTTTTAGAGTTCATTCCCTTATGAATCGCATTCGAGCTTGTAGCTTGTGGGCGTGTTGTGGCATTATATGAGGCATTTGGTAGTGTCTAAGGTGGCTTATTATCTGAGTAGCTTGTACTGGGTGAGACACGATTATTGGGCCTGGGATCAGTGCGATCGGATTTATATGCAGTATATTTTAGAGCGAATATCGTTATTTGGTTCATAATGAGGTAATGGTTCTTATCAAGAGGAGAGACTCAATGATTTGTTAGCTCGACAGTAGTTGTGAATTTCTACACATCTCTTTCATCGTAGAAGTATTGCAAGAGGTGGAACAAGACTTATATCTGTCATGGGGTCTGTTGTGGGCATCAGATTCATGGTATGTCAGCTATTATTATCAGAGGATGATGTTATGGTTAGGTGAGTTATGCAGTGCATGGTGTGGATTCAGAACATATATGCTATCATGTATTGGTACATCATGTAGTAATTGGTACGGTATTCGTGTGTTGGAAACAGACATGGTAGAAGATTTCAAATGTTGGAATTTGGCTCTAAGCCTTATTTGACTAAATAAAAGGAAGGATATATATAGGTTTACTTAGGCTAATATGCTCAGCTGGGTTGTGGTAACATAGGTAGGTGCAGGAGGTGTTAAACAAAGATTTTGGGCAACTCCGGAGCAATTCTAGCATGTTCGAGGATGAACATATGTTTAAGTGGGAGAGAATATAATGACCCGACCAGTTGTTTTGAGCTCTAGCGCATTGTTCGGCAGTTTGAGGCCATGAGCAACTTCACTTCGAGTATTATGACTTGGATGCATGGTCGGATTTGAATCTCGGGAAGTCCAGAGTTGAATTGGAAAGAAAATTTTCATTTTGGAAGTTTTAAGTTGGAAGAATTGACTAAAGTGTGATTATTGAGTAAGCGACCTCATAATCGGTATTTGAAGGTTCCAACAGGTTCATATGATGATTTTGAACTTGGGCATATGTCCAGATCAAATTTTGAATAACCCGAGAGAGTTTCGACGCCTATTATGGAAACTGGCATTTTAGAAGAATTTCATAAGTTTGGGTTGAAATGTATTTCAGTGTTATCGATGTCCATTTGGGATTCCAAGTCTTGAAATAGCTCTGTATGGTGATTCTGGTATAGGGAGCATGACCGGAAGTGGATTTGGAGGTCCGTAGGTCATTTTGAGGTCATTTGGCGACAGTTAGAAATATGAAATTTTTTGAGAAGTTTGAACGGAAGTGGACTTTTTGATATCAGGGTTGGATTTCTATTCCGGAAGTGGGAGCAGGTCCCTAATATTGAATGTGACTTGCACGCAAAATTTGAAGTCATTCCGGATCGATTTGATGCGTTTCGGCGCAAAATATAGAAGTTGAAAGATTTGGAAACTCATAATTTGATACAATGCGCGATTCGTAATTTCGGCGTTATTTGATGCGGTTTGAAGCCTCGACAAAGTTCGTATTGTATTTTGGGACATGTTTGTATAATTGGTTAAGGTCTCGAAGGCCTCGGGTGGAGTTCGGAAGGTTAACGGAATGAATTTCGGACAAAGAGACTGCTGGAATTTTCTGCTGCAAAAGCTGTTTTGAACAACAACAGGTGCAATCGCAAAGCTGACTTTGGAAGCTTATATATCAAAATCTCTAAGGAATCTGAAAATTATTAAAACATGAAAGTTACCTTTGATTCTAGTTTCCAGAAAGTCAAACCATTTATTATTTGGACATTTGTACAGAAAGTTATGATCGATTGAATGAAGGCTGGTAAAGCAGTTTCGCATGAAATTTCTGATGCGTGGGCTGACTTTGGAAGCTTATATCTCGAAATTTATAAGGAGTTAAGTGGTGGAAAACCTATTCAATGAAAGATCTTCGAGTCTGGTTTCTAACGCTTTAAACCGTTCATCATTTGAAAATTTCTACAAGGCGTTATGGACGTTTTAGTAAATAGTGTCCAGCAGGGGAAAACTTGTAATAAGAGATACAACTTGTACAACGCAAGGTACAACTCGCTGAAGCACCTGTGCCTATATAAGGTAGTCGGGCAGCAGCCATTTTTGGGGATATTCTTGAGCTAGGGATTGGTTCTTTCATGGTGGATTTGACCTTGGGGTCTACTTAAGAATACAAGGTGAGTTTTTGGATATTTTAATTTGGTAACATCCTATTAACACTAGTATTAACATCATTCAATATTTGAAATTCCTAGAAATCTTTCAAGTTGTTCAAGAACACCAAATTTCCCAAACATTGGATTTTTAAGGAAAAGTTTTAGGAAGGTAATACTAGTGCTTCAAGCTCATTTCTTATGAGTCGGTGAGAGTAATTCTAATATTTTTTTCAAGTTGTTATGCTTGAATAATTGATTTCATAAACTATGGTTCATGGCATAAATAGTGTTCTTGAAAAAATGAAGTAGAGATAAATAGTGTTTTTAGAAATGAAATTAAAGGATGAAATGAATCTATGGAATTATTTTCTAGCTTAGTTGGAAGTGTTCAACTAAGTAATCACCAAATTGAATATTTTGGAAATGTTGGTTAACGGAGATGATGAATAGTAATTTGGCGGTATTAAAGAATTAATGTAGTATCATTGATGACTTTAAATAGGTATTAAATGATAAGAGTGGAGTTGAATGTGCTAGTAATTGAACCTATTAGACGATTTGAGCTGGAGTCTTGTAGCCAACTTGTGAGCCATAAATGGATATTGATAAATATTTTTAAGTTATATTTTGATTGTAATTACGATTGTAATTGTAGATATCAATTTGTTAGTGGAGTATGAGCATTTTACTCATTGTTACGATGTCGGAGGAGGATTAAAAGCTTGTGAATGTTAATAAAGCGAAAGCGAGTTTTGGAGCGTTAGGCATCGGTCGAGTTGTTTGAAAGGCTTGGGAGCCGGCTATGAAACTTCGGAGTGAGGTAAGTCTCTTCTCTAACTTTGTAAGAGGAAATTATCCTCATAGGTTAAATAATTAAATATGTGCTTATTTTGTGGGGGCTACGTATGCACGATATGACGAGGGTCCGTGCAAAGCTGCTATTATGCTTAAGTCCGGGTAGTCTAGGACCCGAAAGCATGCTATACTTGAAATATTTGTAACCTTATTGATAATTTAAATTGCTTAAATCATATCGAATCGGTAAATAAATTTCTAAAGAAATTAAAATCATTTTCTTGATCGATAAATAGAAGTTGCCATTTCTTTGGGTAATTGTTTCCCTGATGAATTCTTGATTGACTGTTTGATGTGTTTTATTTATATTTGACCGCGTCGCATGTATGATTCACGAGCGGGGTAATAGATGCATCTATGGTTCGCACCATTCGACCCTTTGGCAGTGCACAGTTTAAAAATTATGCTGGATCGGGCCGTATGACCTTCGCATGATTTGCGCATGCTTGTATTGCTTGCCTTGAAATTATAAATAATGATATTGCCTTCCTGGCCTGAGATAAATTGATAATTGAGGAAATATGAACTTGGAAATCTTTTATTATCAAAAGGATTGTTTACTTGCTACATGATTCCCTTGCGTTTACTGCTATTTTTAATAAATCCACGACTGATTATATTATTGGACCACTAGTAAGTGTCGAAGTCGACCTCTTGTTACTACTTTTTCGAGGTTAGACTGGATACTTACTGGGTATATGTTGTTTTCGTACTCATACTACACTTGCTGTGCATTTTTGTTACATAGGCACATGTATGTCTAGTGGCCTAATTGGGCACAACAGCATGGTAGATACGGCGACTTAGGTGAGATGCATCTCTCGAGATGAACCGTAGCCAACAGAGTCCCCTTCAGAGTATTATATTTCATTTTCTGTTCAAATTTGTATTCCGGACAAATGTTGTATTTTATGTATATTTCTTAGTTGATGCTCATGCACTTGTGACACCGGATTCTGGGATGACTGTGGGAGTTTTCATTATTTAAATTTGTGAAAGACATCGTTATTTACTAAGTGAAGTTCATAATATATTGTTTAATGTAAGGAAAAGAAATGATTTCAAAAATACTAATTTCAGAATTTAATTAACTTCTTGGTGTTGGCTTTCCTGACAGTGGTGTCCGGCGCCATCACAACCTTTAATGGATTTTAGGTCGTGACAAGAACCATTAAATTCCTTATCTTCCTTCACTTCTATGATAACTTAGGACAATTGTAATCCGATAATCCCATATAGCGTAAACTTTGGTCGAGACCCACAGTTGTGGACCTCGAAGACTGCCTAACACCATCACTTTGAGGTAATTTGAGCCCTTACCTGATCTTTGATGATGTTGACTAGTTAAAACAATGTTATTTGCAAACAGGTGCCCTAACACGCCTTTAATTCGGTAGGTGGCGACTCTTATCTTTTAATACCCATTTAAAAGAGTTGTCACATGTCGAAACGCACTTTCGAGAGAAAAATGGGCGCGACAGCATGGCGACTCTGCTAGTTATTTACACTTAGGCTCTTACCATAACGAAGTTTACTTATGTGGATTATTTGATGACATGTAAATCCTTTCCTTTATTTTCCAGTATTTGTTTAAATCGCTATGACATGTACATCATTTCCCTTATTTTCCCTTATTTGTTTAAATCGCTAGGACATGTACATCCCCCACCTTATTTCCCTCTGTTTGCTATGACATGCACATCCTCTCTCCATTTTCTTCATCTTGCTTGAAGCTGTTATATCATGTTTCTCACATCCCTATCCCCTTATTTGTTTCAATTAATTCTCGCATATTTTCATGAGTTAAACTGACTTCTCTCTTTTGTCTTTTCGTTTTCTTTTCTTTCTCATGTTCATGATTTTATTATTTTTATGCACTTTCATCATGCAAATATCTCACAACGTGTTATTAATTTTGCATAAAGTATGTTTTCCACGTCATACTCCACTCGTGATTATTATCAACATAGCGGGCTTGATGAGTGTCTGTGCTTACCTAAAATAAATACCATTTTAAACTGGAAAGTCATATTAGTTGCAAACTAGTCGATCAGCAGTGTAGTCAACAGTCCCGTGCCTTTCCCTCTCAAGTTTCCCACTGGAGAGTACCAGTCTATACCTTTCTAGAAACCATACTCTAATTTAAAATATACATGCATCATGCTAAACGTAGTACAGATTGAGAAGTCATTGACGTATCAACCTGCTAAAATGAACCCTGTCCAAAGTCAAATGGGATTGCCATTAGTGCTGCTTATCGGGCGGATTGGACGGTTATTTAATTTTAACGGTTTGGCTTATCGGTTATCGGCTTTTAAATGTATTAATCCGCTAGCCACCCGATAAGATATCGGGCGGATTGGTATCAATTTAGCTCTTATCGGGTGGTTTATCGGCCTAATTCAATCTATATTGCGTACATTAATCTATATTGCATGCATTACATCTCAAAGCAGACTACATTAACGCCTATTGTTAACACCTAACATATGCCCACTTTTAACGCCTAGAATAGAGAGATGAGTATTTTATTGTGTTGTATACATCACCGTTAGAGTCTTAGAGACAAGTTGTAGTATATGAAAGACAAGTTATAGTAGCCTCATAATGCTTACATCAGAAGTTAGCACTAATATATATTTCCATTGTTGTGTATTTTAACACAAAATCCAGTTAGACTTAATAAGAAATATGCAAATACACCAGAAGTCCTAATGGAAATCCGTTAATTAACCCGACAAGCTGATAAGCAAATACACCAGAATTATGCTTATCGTTCCCCGTCCGTTAAGCTGTTAACCCAATACCAATAAGCTATTAAGCTTCGGTTTTGGTTCGGTTCTGAACACCCATAATTTTCATATTTCCAAAGGACGCCATCATATTATGTGCATTACTTGGAGAAAACATGCCAACATGTTGATCTTTATTGCGTAAATAATAGAATTTGGAGGGGGGAAAGGGCTAACTTTTATTTGTTTGTAGAAAATGAAGCACGAAATCCCCAGGTTCGGTATGGTCAAGAATATCCCACCTCTGCTAATTGAATGGTGGAACGACCGTTCACCCTGTGACAGAAACCATATGAGGAGAGTACTAGGTAACCTGCCATCTTTGCTGAATATTCAACCAAAAAGGGGACTGATCGAGGCTGCTACTATGTTCTGGGATTAAAAGAGAGCTATTTTCTGAAATGACTCCTCTCCTGGAATAAATAGGGGGCTTCGCCAAGTTACCATGTGATAGGTAGGACTATTGGTACTAGAAAATCGCACCCCACATAGTTTTCTAAAAATGCTGGGTTTTATGAATAATGAACTGGTCTGTCTGAAGAAAGCATACATCCCCTTTGAATTTCTATATAAGCATTATAGTCATAGCAAATCATATAACCTTCATAATGAGGAGCTAGCCATTACCTCTTTGGCAGTGGTGGAGCCACGTTGAACCAAGGGATGTTAAGTGACAACCCTTCGCCAGAAAATTATACTATATTTCTAGATAATTTTTTTATTTTATGTATATTTACTATACATTAACTCCCCTGGACTTTTTGATGTATCTAATTATTTATATTTTGACAACCCTTGATGAAAACTCTGGCTCTGTCATAGCTCTTTGGGATGGGTCCACCGCTGAGTCTATGTCTTCATAGTCTGTTTCTTGGGTTGTTGATCTTTTCAATGCATGGGGGAAAGATTCATACTTTCTTGTCCATGGTCGCCAAGACCTTAATGGAGGGTATCGAGGGGCAGAAGTACACTATCATCCCAATGATCTTAGCTGAGATGTGTCGTGCTCTGGATCAGTGCAAGTATGGGTTCTTCGAGGGTTGTAATCGCTTGCAACAAGTTTGGATGATGGAATGCTTCTAGAGGTGTGATTATCGCTAGGAGCTTCTACGAAGGACACTGAATGACTACATAGCCACTCATTATCCAAAGAAGATGACATTCATTCTAGACAGGTTTGCAAAGCCTGGAAATGCTATAGGCTGGGTGCGTTTCTTCAGCAATCTGACCGACGAGCAAGTGCATTGGATGTTTGAATTGTTTTTTAGTAGTGAGTTCATCATTAAGTCCAAAGGAACCATTAACTTAGATTTGATCGGGCTGCAAGGCATCTACCCTTACGCTCCTATAAGAGTAATGAGGCAAGCTATAAGGAAATAAGTCCTATCTCGAGTTTCCGACACGGTTCAATATAAAGCAGATTTCAAAGGAGATGTAATACCATTCAAAGTTTGAATCTCAACATATGTGGAACCAAAATATCACCGTGTAAGGAGAGACTATTGATCCAGATAGGTATCACGCCGGTCATATGAACTAATATATCTCTTGGTTGGACGACGACATAGACGGGACATCAAACCGGGGTCAATCTGAAAGATAAGATCATAGATGGGGTGGCTGAAGTGAAGATAAAGTATAAGAGGCTACACAAAAAAGTGTTCAAATATGAAGCTGAGCATCTAGAGCAGCATAAGGTGGATATGAAGGCGAACAGAGAATGGGAGGATATTGCAAATAAGTCAATAGAAAGGTTTGAACATCTAGAGCAAGGGCTGATAAAGCTAGAGGGGAAGATGAGAAAGAGGCTTTTGGATTGTCTAAGGCATGGATCCTAATAAAATAGGGAAGTTGGCAATGACGTACTTGATATTTGACATGCGCAATCTTGAAAACGTGATTGATGGATTCAAGAGAGCAAAACATGGAGAAGGCCCATCAAGGGCCAAGTAGACTAGGAGATAATGTTCCTTAATGCTTTAAAGATTAGATTAGACTTCGATGGAATAAGGCTTAATGCCATTAGTGAGTTTATAATTATTATTTTTGATTTAGTGAAAGATGGATTTGTCTTATTTTCGCATTAATGGAATGAGGCAAATGCTGGCATAAATCTTCTTCATGTCTATGTGTCGCTTAGGCCTACCTCGGGCAGAATGAGGTCCCCAAAGTAGGATGTGAATTATTGCATGATCTTATGTAATACATGCTTAAATATTGCAAACAATCTTTTACTTCGTCTTACTGACTTGGTTACCTTTTGTTCTTTTTCTTTCTTTTGATTACTCTTATTCCCAAAGGTTGGTTCGTGCATTTTGGCATGATCAGCTTACCATACCACATCCAGAGGTCCTCCACCGCCTCCTCCATTTAGCGACCCAAAAGGCAAAGGCAAAGGGAAGATGGATGATCTATGTGGTAACAAAATTCATTGCTACCATGGTAGAGAATGTATAAACCTCAGACGGAAGAAGTATGCCAGGAGAAAATGAGTTGGTCCTTGTCGCGCCCCCTTTTTTTCATTTTTTACGGGGAAGTCCGAGTCTCTACATTCATGGGGGAACAACTCATTTCCTTTTGGCAATTGGGTGTTTGAAGAGTCGCCACCTAATAGATTATGGTGCGTTAGGTCACCTAGAATAATTAACTCGTGTAACTAGTTTGCATTACCAGAGATTAGGGTAAGGGATCGAAATAACCTTGAGGGGAAGGTGTTAGGAACTCCTCGCGGTCCACAATGGTGGGTCCCGGTCGAACATAAATGTATGCGGCGAAATCGTAAGACTCAATTTCTCGCTGTCAGTACATTTCAGAAGCATATCCCGGGGTCTCGAGAGTAGGAGGTCATGACCGACCTCTCAACCTCGGGGCTCGTTGAAGCCCAACTCGGAGGAAACCAAGGACGAAGCTAGGATAGAGGAAGAAGCCCTCTAGGCACATGGCTACACCTGGCAAACGCGGCCTATCCAGAGCCTACGCTGAAGCATCACGTCAGGCCATCCCATCACCGTACTTTGTAGCTAACCCCACATATTTTAGCTGAGTCTTCCCCTCTATATAAAGGGGGCTCGCTCCATCATGTAAACGATTGATGTTGCTCCATTTCTCCACAAGTGCAATAATATTTCTCTCTCTCTCCCCTTCTTCTAAGTCATTCGTTCTCATTGGCCCGAGGCCATTTCGCATTTACTGTTTTCTTACTTGTTCTTCACCGTCCAGCTATACATTGGCCATAAAGAGCCTTATTCAATCGTATCACTGCTTGTTATCACCCTCCCGACTACCCTCGATAGTTTGAACTCGGCCCAAGTTTCGGCCCCGAGGCCTCCATCGACCTACTATGCATCTGGCTAACAGGCCCCTTCGGTTTGCTTAAAAGCCTCGATTTAGTTCGTATTTTATCGTTATACCACATATTCTTAACACAAACTACCTTGACAACTAGCTAGAGAATAGATCACGTATTTTTCGAATCTCATTTGAAAATTCAATTGTTGTTATCATTTTCACGGTAAACAGTTTGGCGTCCACCGTAGAGCTAAAAATAATAGTGATTATTTTCTTGCTGGTTTCGTCACCCAAACACATGTTATCTTTCACACTTTTCGTGTCCGAGATCTTTTGATTTCAGGTTAATGTCTGGCTCGGTAAGCAAAATTGAGAAAGACTAACCCGAGAACCACGACGGAAGCGGTATGGCTGTTCTAGCATTTGACGCGACACCACAGGACCCTAATAATGGATCTGGGTCGATTCAAGCGGACGCGGGCTTGCGAGGCGCACAACAAGTTGAAGCTTCGCGCATCGATGATAGCATACAGCTCACTGACCAACAGAAAGCTCAAAAAACCCTAGCCCAGGAAGAACAACAAGTTAGTCTTCACGTTATCTTTGAGATGTTGTAGGCACAACAACTGGCCATCGCTCAACTGCAAAATCTCCCGGAGACCTCCGATGCAATAACAACTGGGACACATTCTTATGATAAACCAGTACCCGAAAGGACAAGCAATGACTAGTCGGTGACTGATCCCAGTGTAGCGAAGATGCTGGGGAATCTCCTCAAAAAGATCGAATCAGGTTCGTGGAAGCTCCTACAACAACCGACTCTCCGGAGAACAACCCCAGAACTCACTTCGCAGAAACCCGGAACGCCAGAACTCCCTAAGTGTGACAGAACCTTGGATCCCTACCGGCACACCACCTCTCGCGCGTGCCCGTTCAGAGGTAGCGACGCCTAAGAAAATGGTTTCGATCCCTCCTTGGACCGATCGGATGCCCACACCCAACACCAGTCCCAAATCGGGGCCACGGACAACCCCCTAGGAATCTCCTTGAGCTCGGTATATCCAAGCAGACTCCCGACAAAGAAGTTGATGCGAAGCAGATGGAGGTATCACCTATGTACAGCGAATGAAAGGAACGTCCTAAGGTGCAACCTACCTCACAACAATAGGGGGATGGCCCGAGGGTAGCATCCTCGAGGAACCTCCAATGGAACCAGATTCAACAAGGCACAACTGGTAAGGAAACACCGCCCAGTCGGGCGCAATTTCAGCATCACTACACCAAACATAGCAATTTCCATAAGTGAAGCCGGGGACGCCAGGCGGCCCAGACCCATTCTACCAAAACCCTTGCAAAATAAATTTAGCTTGACGCAGGGACTGAAGGGTGCACGAGGTCACCAGATCGAAAGAGCGACAACGGTGCTATTCGACGGAGATCACAACCAAGTATCATCGAGCGGTCAGGGAGGAAGGAGACCAGGAAAAATAAAGCCGACAAGCCACAGCGTATCGCCATGGCGGTAAAAGGGCGGCGACACCCTACAAAGGTCCATAAAATAAAATAAAAAGTATTCACGGCCAGGGAAAGACGGATCCGGGAAATATACCCAAAGAATACCCCTACATCCAAAGGAAAGGATGCCGATACTTTGCCTCAGCCTCGTATTAACGTGCTGGTAACCCCCTCCCTCATTTAGCCTATTCCAAGTAAAGAATGTGTTCATAAGTACAGGTGTTTCGACCAATTACACCAACGGCATCGAGCCAAAGACAATAGGGAAGTTCGGAACAACGAACCAAATCACTCTCACATATCAAACCTTTGATGGACTCCAGACGCCAGTCACCCCAACAATCAGGAAAGCCGCTCCCTCTATACAGCTCGCTTGAGCTCGGATTAGAGCGCTGAGCCCGTGAAGTGCGGACGTGTTATTCGAATGACAACGGGTACACCGGCAAGGGGAGATTTTGACCCCTCTCCGCCAAAAGGGATGGAACCCCCCGAAACGGTGGAACTTATGCATTCAATAAAAAGCTACACGTGATGGGAGGAAATCCCTCACCGTACAACCAGCCGCCAGCACCAGCGCCAAATCTCAAAGCGTCGCCTACGTATCCCGCAGAAAGGAAGAACTACTCCACTCCTTCGATTGTCTTTTTTTACTAACCTATATGTAGGCAGTCAGCCAAGGCATTCATAAATTCTAAACTCCACTCGGGAATTCGAGGCCCATGCAGGATCCGTCGAGCTCTCTTTCCTCGACCGGGCTTTCAACCTAAAGGTCCCACCAACAAGATTATTAGCAGAGCAGCATACCCTCCATAAAGTGCTACGACGAGCTCGCTGGCCTTCCTTTTATAGTCAGGAGACGTGCGACGGTTTTCTCTTAAAGAGCACCATCTCCTCAGAAGGGCCAATAAATGGCAGGCGATGTCTCGAAACAGAACCATACAAGCAGAACAGATGATCGGAGGAGCTGAGCCCGAGCGGGCCAAGCTCATGACAACGATACAACATGTACTTACAACATATATCTATGCCGAGCAGTAAAGAATATATTTTTGGCATTTCATCACGGCCTATATCTACACCGAGCAGTAAAGAATATATTTTCGGCGTTTTATCACGGCCTATATCTATGCCAAGCAATAAAGAATATCTTTCCAGCATTTTGTACTTCGAGAAAGACTATTTCGATGTATTCGCGGAAAATGCTTCTCCATCAAATGGGTCCTGAAATACTCGGAGACTTAGTATAAGCAATTCGACAATTTACATGACCCCAGGGTCGGAACTCCGGGCTCATCAAGCCCCTAGAAGGCAACTCCGAGCTCACGAGAAGCTGTCTTCAAGCTTAAACAAACTCGATGACTCGGAGACTGCTATCATTCGCCATACAATTGGAAAAATCCGAAACTGTAAGACCCTAAGGGGTAGCCTCGACATAACTAGATATATTCTACAAATTGTAAGACCTCAACAGGCATGACAAAATTGTAAGACCTTAACAGGCATGACAAAACTATAAGACCTCAACAGGCATGACAAAACTGTAACACCTCAACAGGCATGAAAATCCCGATATTTAGGCTATACGTCGCATTTGTAAGAATCGTTAAAGGGCACACCCTCGATGTAGATGCCTTAACTATCGCTAGGGATCAAAATGGCTATGGCCAAACGCATATGACTACAGTCAAAACGACTGATACAGCCAAAATAATGCGACTCGTGGACGCCCGACTGTTGCTAAAAAATTGCAAGCCATTACTCAGATATACTTCGGAAAGAACCGGTTAAAACATGCTTTCCTCCACAGCGAAAAAAAGACCCCCGACAATATCGGCTCCAAAATGCAATAACGTCAATTTACTCGACCTATGAGCTATGAACCTTACGAGGTGCTCGAAACACCGCCGAAAATGACTTGAAATTAAGGTTCCTCTAGAACCGACGACGGGTCAGGCAAAAGTACTACAAAAAGACCTTAATGAGCGTATACAAAGCCTACACAAAGCCCATGGGCAAAAAATAGTATAAGAGCCATTGTCGCCAACTAAGCAAGCCTACGAGCCACATATTGAAAGGTCTTTACGACCAAACAGCATAAGAGCCATTGTCGCTAGCTAAAAAATCTTGATAACATGAGGATTAAAATGAGCTCGAATCGTAACCCGATTCAGAAACCGAATCCAAAATAGTTAACTATGCAAGCGTACGAGCCACATATTAAAAGGTCTTTACGACCAAATGGCATAAGTGCAACCATCGCCAGAAACTCTACAAAATTTTAGGGTCGATTACAGCTCGAATCGCAACTTAGAGACTGGACCCAAAAAATGCAGCATGCCTAAGGAGCACGGCATAAGTGCCATTGTCGCTGCCTGGAGACTCGACGAAATTTAAGGGTCGAGTGTAGCTCGGATCGCAACGCGACTCGAAAACTGGGCCAAAAAATTGCAAAACGCCCCAGGGCGGGGAATTAGAAGACACTAGAACTAACAAGAAATTTAAGGTAATTCAAGGGTTAATTACAGCTCGGATCGCAACGCGACACGGAAACTGGGACCAAAAATTGCAAAAACACCCAAGGGCGGGGAATGATAAGACACTAGCGCCAATAAGAAATTTAAGGTAATTCGGGGTCAATTATAGCTCGGATCGCAACACGACCCATAGAATGGGCCCGAAAATTGCAAAAATGCCCAAGGGCAGGAAATTAGAAGACACTATCGCCAACAAGAAATTTAAGGAAATTTAAGGGTTAATTACAGCTCGAATCGCAACGTTACTCGAAGATTGGACCCGAAAAAGTGCAACATGTCTAAGAGCACGACATAAGCGCCAATTGTCAACGCCAGGAAACTCGATGAAATTTAAGGGTCGATTACAGCTCGAGTCGCAAAGCGACTCGAAGACTGGACCCGAAAATTGCAATACACCTAAGGGCATGGCTCGGATGATACTGTCATCAGCCGATTAAAATCTCCAGGCCACGTGCCCGCAAGATCACTTCAACCCAAAGCACAAAGGGCCATCATCATTCGCCCATGCAGGCAAGAAAAATCCTAAGGGGTAATTGAAGCTCGAGTCCCAGTGTGACCCTGAGACTGGACCCAAAGCAGTTGGAACAGCAAAATGCCCAAGGGCACAAGGTAAAAGCAACTACCACCCGCCCACACGGGCACAAAAAATCCAAATGCAGGAAGGCTCAAGCTGGAGCCCAACACGGAAACTAAGGATCACACTTAAGAGTCCTCGGGCCGTCTGATAAATTCCGGACCAAGAAGGACCTCTCCAAATGCCAAGACCAACTTGCCTGATTGAAAACAAAATAAAAGAGGTACAGAAGAAATAAAACTTCAAAACTTCTCCTTATATAAAACTTCTCCTTATATATCATATGCGCAAGAAAAAGCGTATTCTCCATCTACAGGCATGCCCTACATATATCCAGAGAAAAACAACAAAACGGCAAAATCTACACTCTACACTAAAAGAACTACAGCTTGCCATAATCGCCCTCCGCAACATCGACGAGAAGCGACCGAGCATTGCGCTCATCCGCCCATGCTCGAGCCAATTCCTCCAAGAGAACGAAACCCCTTGCACCGATCTCTTCAAACACCTCTCTCCGGGAATTACAGTGAACATATTCCTCGATCCTCCGCCCCTGGTCAAGGGTTTGCTTCAGCTCAGCTTGGGCATTAGCAGCATCCTTCACACAAATTGTTGCCTCACGATCGGCCTTAGCTCAGTTTAGTGCCGCCTCCGCCCAAGCATCAATTATCTCGGCACTGACCTTCGAGAGATCAGATTCAAGTTTCCCAATCATATCCGCTTGAACTTTGGCATTGTTTTGAGTCAAGTGGAGTTGGACCTCAAGGGCAGGGACCTTGGCCGAGGCACCCATCTCCTCCAAAGCTCGAGCCTGCGCTTGAGCCCTCAGCTCCCCGCAAGCAATTCTAACGCGGATGATGTCACCTTTGAGGTACTCCAGAGCCTCCTACTTTTTCTGCAACTGATACAACAAAAAGGAATCGGTGATAAAGATAGAAAAGAGCGAAGCACACACCACAGGAAAAACGCCTCATATCGCCAATGTTGCAGCTCCACTTCTGTCTCCTCGTGAAGGAGCCTAAGGGACTCACCCTCATCCCGAGTTTTCTGAAGTTTGGCCCCTCGACGGAGCAGCTCAGACATAAGCCTATCGCAAGCCTACAAAATGGAGGTTCAATAGAAGAAGGAGGATATGGGACACAGGGAAATTGTACGAAAAATTCACCACGAAGTGAAGACGACGGACTTGCTCGATGTTGGAACACACTCATGTTGATCCTGCCCCTGAGGCCCCAGAAGAACCGGCCCCGGAGCAGCGTGTTCGCTCAAAGGAACCGCCGGCTGGGAATCAGGCACTCCGGGAGCGGCAGACTCGGGTGACGCCCCCTCTTCGGAAATATGAACTTGACGGGCACCACTGAAATCTCCATCACATCGCAAGTTTCGATCCCTCTCGTTGCCATTATCCCTCGAACCTGAGGCCAACGGCTCCTTCCCCTTTTCAAAGCAACATTGATTCGTCCCAAGGAACCGCCCGATATCTACAAACGGTTAATCCAGCACAAATGGAAGGGGAAAGCGTTATCCTGGGTACACAAAGGCAAAGCAAAGGCAACGTGTACACATACCTCGATGTTGCATTCCCCATTCGGTACAAAGCACATCTCGGCACCTGCGTTCATCACAGGATGAATGGGTCACCAGCTTTCGGACCTAGCCGGGCAAATCATGAACTTCGAACGACATCCAGGAATTTGCTGCAATAGAAGAACCAACACTATTACTCAGCTGATTTTCGCTATTGACGAGTTCTAAAAAAGCACCAAACGCCACACTCACGTGCGTGATTCCACCCTTCAGGAAATGGCAAGAACTCCGCGGGGATAATATCAGTCGTCTGAACCTGGACGAACCAACTGGCCCACTCTCGATCCCCACCTTCCTCGTTGTAAACAACAAAGGGCGTGGACGAACGACACCTCAGTGTTAGCAGACCCTGATGATAAAAGGGTCAATATAGCCTGACAAGGTGATCAAGCATGAATTCAAGCCCGACCTTCTCCGCGAAGAACCTCATCATCAACACCGTTCGCCAAAACGACAAGTGAATCTATGTCAGAGTGACCCGATACTTCTGACCAAAATTCAAGCAAAATCCTATCAGGAGGGCCAAATGCAAAAGGATATAAATACACGTTCAGGAATCCATCAGTGGAGTCTGTGATGCCCTCGTCGGGAGAAAGCACATGCAGGACTATCCCTTCGCTCCACCCACAGTATCTCCTCACCATCTCCAGATGTTCTCCATTATCAAGGACGCTGTCTCCAAAGAAAACTCCCTTGATTCCTGAGCACCAGGAGCAGCACCCCTGGCCCCTTGTCGGATCGGCCTCAAAGCGGTTTCCATGGCTATGGTGAGACTGACAGTCCAAAGCAAAGGTGCACACCAATACTTTCATGCCTAGAAATATGCAGTACTCTGTACCAGAACGGAAAGGCAGCTATTTGAAAATAGTAAAGTCTTGCGAAGAAGCCGAAGCCGCTCCACATATATACAAGATGCAGCAATGATTTACCTGCCAAAGGCAAGCCCCGGGAAGCCAACGGCCTCGATACAGATCAACGGGTCGATGTTCGATCCCTGAAGCATCCTTCAATAAGGAGTCATAACTTGAAGAGTTGTTCATATTATCTCCATGCTCGGGGTAGCACTCTACGTCAAGAAAACCACGGCCCAAGGAAGTCGGGCCTCGATGAGCTCTCAATGCCGGCACTCAACGCAAGGCAAGCAACCGATCTCACGATTCACTCTTTCTAAGAATGAGGAGTAAACACAGGAAGCTCCGATCGTGAAAGCTACACAAGGGTCCGAAGAAGCGCCCAAATACACGCAAGCTCCTCAGCAGAAGTCTATCTTATATAGCCTAAAGGGTCATCTACATCAAGGCTAATAGGGACCCCCTGGGTACCCGAAGATGACCTATATCCGGAGCAGCGCCCCCGAAGGCCCTAGAAATCAATGTATGATCTGTGAACAACTCGGGGGACTTCGATAGCACCGGTCCATCAGATCGATGTTGTTTCGAAGTATGACGATGGGATCGGAAGGGACCCATGTTGATCAGCAAAAGATCGGAATAAACACTTACGTCCAAGCTAGATATCAGCAATCAACACCACAAAAGGAGGCATTCGAAGAGTCTCGAAGGGCATGAAAGCATACAGAAACAAAGCAAATTCGAAAGCAAAAATCAACAAAGTTCGTTTCTTATTCATAAAAGTTTGCGTACAAGCGGCCCTCGAGGGGTTGTTACAAACAGTTACAAGGGCTTACGGAGGATTTCTACATCTAAAGAAAGAGGCAAAGGGATGCACGCACACGGTGAAGACCCGAAGACCGATCCACCTCCGAAAGTCCACAACTAGCCCGTGCGGGCACACATCCTCGGAAGTTTCATCCTGACCTTCCTCATAGATATCCCCAAGGGACAAGGTGAGTGACAGGAAGGGATGAAAAAATGCCATAGTTCTCCGAAGCTCGAGGACCTTCTTTGGCCAAAGAAGCCTCGGAGAGACAGTCGATTGAACAATCCTCGGTCCCGCTTGCATGGCTACTTTAGATCCACTTCTTGGAACGTCCAGCCGTGCAAGCCCCCGGCTCGGAGAAGGGCACCACATCGAGCCGGGGTATGAAGGTGAGCAGCGGTGTATAGTCCGAACCCCTTTTTGAGCAGCAGTGCAGAATCCGATCGACTGTCTACATAAGGGAAGGACTGACCCCATATCTATCATCACCTCGGGCCAGCAGCAGCAACGAGGGCCGGCATACCGAATACCGCAACAATAGCCGGACAATGCTTATGTTTGAAGAAAGGGGACTCCAGCAGAAAGCCACAATACAATCTAAAGGAACTCCTCCATAAGGCCTTAAAATCATGAGCTCGTAACATGATGCTCTGAGGTGAAAGAAAATAAGAGGAAGGGAAAGGCAAACAAGCCAGCGGAAGCATGGTGATATGAGAAATAAGGCCAAGGCATCCCTATTTATAGGGGATTATGACACAGTCATCTAGGCTGTGGAAGGTGGACCGACGAGCACAGTTATTACGTCCATGGAAAAACGAAACGGAGGTGGTGCCTTTACCTTGAAGAACGAGAATTAGGAGTGCAATGAATGACACCGAAAAGCATGATCCAGGGGTCGCATCATCGACTTGGCTTTGCCAAAAGAATCTCGAGGAGTCAAGTGTCAAAATCATTTCCCATCTCTTCAATATAGGAAACGCAGAGACTATCTGTACGCGGCGAAATCGAAAGACTCGATTTCTCGCTATCAGGACATTTCGGAAGCATATCCCGGGGTCTCGAGAGCAAGAGATCACGACTGAGCTCTCAACCTCGGGGCTCGTCGAAGCCCGACTTGTAGGAAACCAAGGACGAAGCTAGGAAAGAGGAAGAAGCCCTATAGGCACATGGCTACACCTGACAAACGCGACCTACCCAGAGCCTGCACTAAAGCATCACGTCAGTCCATCCCATCACCGTAATTTGTAGCTAACCCCACATACTTATGGCCGAGTCTTCCCCTCTATATAAAGGGGGCTCGCTCCATCATGTAAACGATTGATGTTGCTCCATTTCTCCACAAGTGCAATAATATCTCTATCTCTCTCCCTTTTCTTCTAAGTCATTCGTTCTCATTGGCCCGAGGCCATTTCACATTTATTATTTTCTTACTTGTTCTTCACCATCCAACTATACATTGGCCATAAAGAGCCTTCTTCAATTATATTACTGCTTGTTAACCCCTTCCCGACTATCCCCGATAGTCCGAACTCGGCCCGAGTTTTGGCCCCGAGGCCTACATCAACCTACTATGCATCCAGCTAACAAGCCCCTTTGGTTTGCTTACTGCCTCGATTTAGTTCGTATTTTATCGTTATATCGCGTATTCTTAACAAAAAGCTGCCTTAACAACTATCTAGAGAATAGATAACGTATTTTTAGAATACCATTTACAAATTCAATTGTTGTTACCATTTTCACGACAAACAGTTTGGCGCCCATCGTGAGGCTAAAAGTAATAGTGATTATTTTCTTGTTGGTTTCATCACCCAAACGCACGTTATCTTTCACACTTTTCTTATCTGAGATCTTTTGATTCGGGTTAATGTCTGGCTCGATAAGCAAAATCGAGAACGACTACCCCGAGAACCACGGCGAAAGCGGTATGGCTATTCCAGTGGTTGACGCGACACCACAGGACCCTGATAATGCATCTGGGTTGATTCAAGCGGACGCGGCCTTGCGAGGCGCACAACAAGTCGAAGCCTCGCGTCCCGATGATAGCATACACCTCGCTGACCAACAGAAAGCTCCAAAAACTCCGGCCCAGGAAGAATAGGAAGTTAGTCTTCACGTTATCTTTGAGATGTTCCAGGCACAACAACTGGCCATCGCTCAGCTGTAAAATCGCCCGGAGACCCCCGACACAATAACAACGGGGACACCTTCTTATGATGAGCCAGTACCCGAGAGGTCAAGTATCGATGAGTCGGTGACCGACCCCAACGCAGGGAAGATACTGGGGAACCTCCTCAAAAAGATCGAATCATGTTCGTGGAAGCTCCTACAACAACCAACCCTCCGAGGAACAGCCCCGGAACTCGCTTCGCAGAAACCTGGAAAGCTAGAACTCTCTAGGTATGACAGGACCTTGGATCCCTACGGTCACACCACCGCTCGCGCGTGCCCGTTTAGAGGAAGCAGCGCCCGAGACGATGGATTTGATCCCGCCTTGGACCGATCGGATGCCCATACCGGTACTAGTACCAAATCGGGGCCACAGAAAACCCCCCAGGAACCTCCTCGGGCTCGGTATATCCAAGAAGACTCCCGACAAAGAAGCTGATGCGAAGTAGATAGAGGTATCACCCATGCACATGAATGAAAGGAACGACCTGAGGTGCAACCTACTTCGCAACAATAGGGAGATGGCCCGAGGGCAGCATCCTCGAGGAACCTCCTATGCAACCAGATTCAACAAGGCACAACTGGTAAGGAAACCCCGCCCAGCCATGTGCAATTTCAGCATCACTACACCAAACATATTGATCCCCATAAGCGAAGTAGGGAATATCGGTCGGCCCAGACCCACTCGAACAAGACCCTTGCAAAAGAAATATGGCTCGGTGCAGGGACCACATGGTGTACGAGGTCACCAGCTCGAAAGAGCGACGATCGTACTATTCGACGGAGATCGCCACCAAGTATCATCAAGCGGTCAGGGAGGAAGGAGACCATAAAAAATAAAGCCGACAAGCCACAGCGTATCGCCACGATGGTAAAAGGGCGGCGGCACCCTTCAAAGGTCCGGAAAATGCAGAAAAAAGTATTCACCACCAGGGAAAGACGGATCTAGGGAATATACCCAAAGAATACCCCTACATCCAAAGGAAAGGACGCTGACACTTCTCCTCAGCCTCGTATTAACGCGCTGGTAACCCCTCCCTCATTTAGCCTATTCCAAGTAAAGCATGTATTCATAAGTGCAGGTGTTTCGACAAATTACACCAACGGCGTCGGGCCAAAGCCAATATGGTAGTTCGGAACAACAAACCAAATCAATCTCACACTTCAAACCTTTGATGGACTCCAGACACCGGTCGCCACAAAAATCAGGAAAGTTGCTCTCTCTATACAGCTCGCTTGAGCTTGGATTAGACCGTTGAGCCCGTAAAGTGCGGATGTGTTATTCGAATGACAACGAGTACACTGACTAGGGGCGATTTTGACCCCTCTTCACCAAAAGGGACGGAACCCCCCGACAAGGGTGGAACTTAGGCATTAAACAAAAAGATACATGCGACGGGAGGAAATCCCTCACCGTACAACCAGCCGTCAGCACCAGCGCCAAACCTCAAAACGTCGCCTACGTATCCCGCAGCAAGGAAGAACTACTCCACTCCTTAGATTGTCTTTGTTTTATTAACCTACATGCAGGCAGTTAGCCAAGGCATTCATAAATTCCGAACTCCACTCAGGAATCCAAGGCCTATACAGGATCTGTCGAGCTCTCTTTCCTTGATCTAGTTTTCAACCTAAAGGTCTCGCCAACAAGATTATTAGCAGAGCAGCATACCCTCAGAAAGGGCTACGACGAGCTCGCTGGCCTTCCTTCTATAGTCAGGAGACCCGCATCGGTTTTCTCTTAAAGAGTACTATCTCCTCAGAAGGGCCAATAAATGGCAGGCTAGGTCTCGAAACAGAACCATACAAGAAGATCAGATGATCGGAGGAGCTGAGCCCATGCGGGCCAAGCTCATGATAACGAGACAACATATACTTACAGCATATATCTACGCCGAGCAGTAAAGAATATATTTTCGGCATTTAATCACGGCCTATATCTATGCCGAACAGTAAAGAATATATTTTCTGCATTTCATCACGGCCTATATCTACGCCGAGCAGTAAAGAATATATTTTTGGCATTTCATCACGGCCTATATCTACGCCAAGCAATAACGAATATCTTTTCGGCATTTCGTACTTCGAGAAAGACTATTTTGACGTATTCGCAGCAAATGATTCTCCGTCAAATGGGTCCCGAAAATACTCGGATACTTATTATAAGCAATTCGACGACTTACATGACCCTAGGGTCGGAACTCTGGGCTCATCAAGCCCCTGTAAGGCAACTCCGAGGTCACGAGAAGCTGTCTTTAAGCTTAACCATACTCGATGACTCAGAGACTACTATCAATCGCCATACAACTGGAAAACTTCGAAACTGTAAGACCCTAATGGGCAACCTCGGCATAACCAGATATATTCTACAAACTGTAAGACCTCAACAGGCATGATAAAACTGTAAGACCTCAACAAGCATGACAAAACTGTAAGACCTCAACAGGCATGACAAAACTGTAATACCTTAACAGGCATGAAAATAACGATATTTAGGCTATACGTCGCATTTGTAAGAAACCCTATAGGGCATACCCACGATGTAGATGACTTAACTATCGCTAGGGATCAAAAATGGCTATGGCCAAACATATATGACTACAGTCAAAATGGCTGATTTAGCCAAAATAACGCGACTTGTGGATGCCTGACTATTGCTAAAAAATTGCAGGCCATTACTCCGATATACTTCGAAAAGAACCGGTTAAAACAAGCTTCCCTCCACAAGCAAAAACAAGCCTTGACAATGTCGGCTCCAAAATGCAAGAGCGTCGATCCACTCGACCTATGAGCTATGAACCTTACGAGGTGCTCAAAGCACCGCCGACAATGACTTGAAATCGAGGTTCCTCTCGAACCAACGACGGGTCAGGCAAAAATACTACAAAAACACCTTAATGAGCGGATACAAAGCCTACACAAAGCCCATGGGCAAAAAAAAACGTAAGAACCATTGTCGCCAGCTAAGCAAGCCTACGGGCCACATATTGAAAGGTCTATATGACCAAACAACGTAAGAGCCATTATCGCAAGTGAAAAAATCTTGACAACTTGAGGATTAAAATGAGCTCGAATCGTAACCCAATTCGGAGACCAGATCCAAAATAGTTAACTATGCAAGCCTATGGGCCACATATTAAAAGGTCTCTACGACAAAACTGCATAAGTGCTATCGTCTCCAAAAACTCTACAAAATTTTAGGATCGATTACAGCTCGAATCACAATGCGACTCGGAGACTGGACCAGAAAAACGCAGCATGCCTAAAGGGCACGACATAAGTTCCATTGTCGCCGCTTGAAGACTCGACAAAATTTAAGAGTCGAGTGCAGCTCGGATCGCAACTAGACCCGGAAACTGGGCCCAAAAATTGCAAAACGCCCGGGGGGGATGAGAAAACACTAGCGCCAACTAGAAATTTAAGGTAATTCGAGGGTCAATTACAGCTCGGATCGCAACACCACTCGGAGACTGGGACCAAAAATTGCAAAAATGCCCAAGGGAAGGAAATGAGAAGATACTATCGCCAACCAGAAATTTAAGGAAATTTAAGGGTCGATTACAGCTCGAATCGCAACGTGATCCGGAGACTGGGCCCGAAAATTGAAAAACGCCCAAGGGCGGGGAATGTGAAGAAACTAGCGCCAACCAAAAATTTAAGGTAATTCGAGGGTCGATTACAGCTCGGATCGCAACGCGACCCGGAGACTGGGCCCGAAATTTGCAAAAACACCCAAGGGAGGGAAATGAGAAGACACTATCGCCAACCAGAAATTTAAGGGTCGATGACAGCTCGAATCGCAACGCGACTCAGAGACTGGACCCGAAAAAGTGCAACATGCCTAAGGGCACGGCATAAGCGCCAATTGTCACCGCCTAGAAACTCGATGAAATTTAAGGGTCGATTACAGCTCGAATCGCAAAGCGACTCGAAGACTGGACCCGAAAATTGCAATACGCCTAAGGGCATGGCTCGGATGATACCTTCATCAGTCGATTAAAATCTCCAGGCCACGAGCCCACAAGATCACTTCAACCCAAAGCACAAAGGGCCATCATCATCTGCCTATGCAGGCAAGAAAAAACCTAAGGGTTAATTGAAGCTCGAGTCATAATATGACCCGGAGACTGGACCCAAAGCAGTTGGAACAACAAAATGCCCAAGGGCACAAGGTAAAAGCAACTACCACCTGCCTGCACAGGCACAAAAAATCCAAAGGCAGGAAGGCTCGAGCCGGAGTCCGACTCAGAAACTAAGGATCACACTTAAGAGTCCCCGGGCCATTTGATCAATTCCGGACCAAGAAGGACCTTGACAAACGCCAAGACCAGCCTGCCTGATTGAAAGCAACAAAAAAAAGAGGTACAGAAGAAATAAAACATCAAAACTTCTCCTTATATATATATCATATGCGCAAGAAAAAGCGTATTCTCCATCTACAAGCATGCCCTACATATATCCGGATCTAAGCAACAAAACGGCAAAATCTACACTCTACACTAAAAGAACTACAACTTGCCAAAATTGCCCTTCGCAACATCGACGAGAAGCGACCGAGCATTGCGCTCATCTGCCCGTGCTCAAGCCAATTCCTCCAAGAGAACGAAAACCATTGCACCGATCTCTTCGAACACCTCTCTCCGGGATTTACAGCGAACATATTCCTCGATCCTCCGCTCCTACTCAAGGGTTTGCTTCAGCTCATCCTGGACATTAGCACCATCCTTCACAAAAATCGCCACCTCACGATCGGCCTTAGCTCGGGTTAGTTCCGCCTCCACCCGAGCGTCAATTATCTCGACTTTGACCTTCGAGAGATCAGATTTAAGTTTCCCAATCATATCTACTTGAACTTTGGCATTGTCATGAGTCAAGCAGAGTTGGACCTCAAGGGTAGGGACCTTGGCCGAGGCACCCATCTCCTCCAAAGCTCGAGCCTGCACTTGAGCCCTCAGCTCCCCGCACGCAATTCTGATGCAGTTGAGGTCACCTCAGCTCCCCGCAAGGAGCGAGGCACAAACCCAAGAAATTACCTACTCCGCCAAATAGCTCTAATAGTTTGAGCTCCGGTGCACCTCATATCGCTAATGTTGCAGCTCTACTTTCATCTCCTCGTGAAGGAGTCTAAGGGACTCGCCCTCATCCCGAGTTTTCTGAAGCTTGGCCCCTCGACGGAGCAGCTCAGATCTAAGCCTATCGCAAGCCTGCACGAGGGAGGTTCAATCAAAGAAGGAGGATATGGGACACATGGAAACTGTATAAAAAACTCACCACGAAGTGAAGACGACGGACTTCCTCGATGTCGGAACACACTCCTGTTGATCCTGCTCCTAAGGCCCCAGAAGAACTGGCCCCAGAGCAGCGTTTTCGCTCAAAGGAACCGCCAGCTGGGAATCAGGCACTCCGGGAGCGGCAAACTCGGGCGACGCCCCCTCTCCGGAAATATGAACCCGATCGGCACCACTGAAAGCTCCATCACATCACAAGTTTCGATCCCTCTCATTGCTATCATCCCTCGGACCTGAGGCAAACGACTCTTTCCCCTTTTTAAAGAAACATTGCCTCATCCCAAGGAACCGCCCGATATCTACAAACGGTGAATCCAGCACAAATGGAAGGGGAAAGCATTATCTCGGGTATACGAAGCCAAAGAAAAGGCCATGTGTACACATACCTTGGTGTTGCATTCCCCATCTTGTACAAAGCATAGCTCGCCACCTGCGTTTATCACAGGATGAATGGTTCACCAGCTTCCGAACCCAGCCGGGTAGATTATGAACTTCGAACGGCATCCATAAAGTTGCTGCAATAGAAGAAACAACATTATTACTCAGCTAATTTTCGCTATAAACGAGATCTGAAAAAGAGCCAAATGCCTCACTCACGTGCGTGATTCCACCCTTCAGGAAATGGCAAGAACTCCGCGAGGATAATATCAGTTATCCGAACCTGGACGAACCAACTTGCCCACTCTCGATCCCCACCTTCCTCGTCGTTAACAACAAAGGGCATGGACGAGCGGTACCTCAGAGTTAGTAGGCCCTGATGATGAAAGGGCTGATATAGCCTGACAAGGTGATCAAGCATGAATTCACAACCGACATTCTCTATGACGAACCTCTTCACCAACACTGTTTTCCAAAATGTCCGGTGAATATGTGCCAGAGTGACCCGATACGACAAAATTCAAGCACAATCCTATCAGGAGGGCCAAATGCAATAGGATATAAATACACATTCAGGAATCTATTAGTGGAGTCTGTGATGCCCTCATCGTGAGAAAGCACCTGCAGAACTATCCCTTCACTCCACCCACAGTATCTCCTCACCATCTCCAGATGTTCTCCCTTAGCAAGGATGTCATCTCCAAAGCAAACTCCCTTGATTCTTGAGCACTAGGAGCAGCACCCCCGGTCCGTTGTTGGATCGGCCCCAAAACGGTTTCCGTGGCTATGGTGAGACTGACAGGCCAAAGCAAAGGTGCGCACCAATACTTTCATGCCAAGAAAGATTTAGTACTCTGTACCAGAACGAAAAGGTGGCTATTTGAAAATACTAAAGTCTTGCGAAGACGCCGAAGCCACTCCACATATATGCGAGAAAAAGCAACGATTCACCTGCCCGAGGCAAGCCCCGGGAAACCAACAGCCTCGATACAGATCAACGGGTCGATGTTCGATCACTGAAGCATCCTCCATAATTCAAAGAGTCGTTTGTATTATCTTCATGCTCGGGGCAGCACTCTACGTCAAAAAACCCCGGCCCAAGGAAGTCGGGCCTCGATGAGCTCTCAACGTCGGCACTCAACGTAAGGCAAGCAACTGATCTCACAATTCGCTCTTTCTAAGAAGGAGGAGTAAACGCAAGAAGCTCCGATCGCGAAAGCTACCCAACGGTTTGAGGAAGCGCCCAAATACACGCAAGCTCTTTAGCAGAAGTCTATCTTATACAGCCTAAAAGGGCCATCTATATCAAGACTAATAGGGACCCCCGGGTACCCGAAGATGACCTACATCCGGAGGAGCGCCCTCGGAGGAACCAGAAATCAATGCATGATCTTCGAACAACTCGGGGGACTTCGATAGCCCCAGTCCATCAGATCGATCCTGAGTTGTTTCGAAGTATGATGATGGGATCGTAAGGGACCCATGTCGATCGACAAAAGATCAGAATAAACACTTACGTCCAAGCTAGATATCAGCAATCAACACCACAAAAGGAGGCATTCGAAGAGTCTCGAAGGGCATGAAAGCATACAGAAACAAAGCAAATTCGAAAGCAGAAATCAACAAAGTTCGTTTCTTATTCATAAAAGTTTGCTTACAAGCGGCCCTCGAGGGGTCGTTACATATAGTTACAAGGGCCTACGGAGGATTTCTACGTCTAAAGGAAGAGGCAAAGGGATGCACGCACAAGGTGAAGAGCTGAAGACCGATCCACCTCCGAAAGTCCAGAGCAGGCCCATGCGGGCACGATTACTCGAAAGTTTCATCCCGGCCTTCCTCACTGATATCCCCAAGGGACAAGGTGAGTGACAGGAAGGGATGAAAAACTGCCATAGCTCTCCAAAACTCGAGGACCTTCTTTGGCCAAAGAAGCCTCGGAGAGACAGCCGACCGAACAATCCTCGGTCCCGCTTGCATGACTACTTTGGATCCACTTCTTGGAATGTCCAGTCATGCAAGCCCCCAACTCGGAGAAGAGTGCCACATCGAGCCAGGGTATGAAGGTGAGCAGCGGTGTATAGTCTGATCCCCCTTTTGAGCAGCAATGCATAATCTAAACGACTATCTACATAAGGGAGGGACCAACCCTCATCCAACATCACCTCGGGCCAGCAGCAGCAACGAGGGCGGGCATACCGACGATCGTAGAAATAGCAGGACAACGCGCTTATGTTTGACGAAAGGGGACTCCGGAAGAAAGCCACAATGCAGTATAAAGGAACTCATCCATACGACCATAAAATCATGAGCTCTTAACATGATGCTTTGAGGTGAACGAAAATAAGAGGAAGCGAAAGGCGAACAAGCCAGCGAAAACATGGTGATAGGAGAAACAAGGCCAAGGCATCCCCATTTATAGGGGATTATGACACGGTCACCTAGGCTGTGGAAGGCTGACCGACGGGCACAGTTAATACATCCATGGAAAAACGAAACGGCGGCGGTGCCTTTACCATGAAGATCAAGAATCAGGAGCGCAATGAATGGCATCGAAAAACATGAGCCAGGGGTCGCATCATCGACATGGCGTCACCAAAAGAAGCTTGATGAGTCAAGTGTCAAAATCATTTCCCATCTCTTCGATATGGGAAACGCGGAGACTATCTGTATGCGGCAAAATCAAAAAACTCGATTTCTCGCTGTCAGGACATTTCGAAAGCATATCCCAGGGTCTCGAGAGCAGGAGGTCGCGACCTAGCTCTCAACCTCGGGGCTCGTCGAAGCTCGAATCGGAGGAAACCAAGGACAACGCTAGGACAGAGGAAGAAGCCCTCTAGGCACATGGCTACACTTGACAAACGCGGCCTACCCAAAGCCTACGCTGAAGCATCATGTCAGGCCATCCCATCATCGTACTTTGTAGCTAACCCCACATACTTATGGCCGAGTCTTCCCCTCTATATAAAGGGGGCTCGCTCCATCATGTAAACGATTGATGTTGCTCCATTTCTCCACAAGTGCAATAATATCTCTATCTCTCTCCCTTTTCTTCTAAGTCATTCGTTCTCATTGGCCCGAGGCCATTTCGCATTTATTGTTCTCTTACTTGTTCTTCACCGTCCAGCTATACATTGGCCATAAAGAGCCTTATTCAATCGTATTACTGCTTGTTATCCCCTTCCCGACTGTCCCTGATAGTTTGAACTCGGCCCGAGTTTCGGCCCCGAGGCCTCCATCGACCTATTATGCATCCGGCTAACAGGCCCCTTCGGTTTGCTTACTGCCTCGATATAGTTCGTATTTTATCGTTATACCGCGTATTCTTAACACAAACTTCCTTGATAACTAGCTAGCGAATAGATCACGTATTTTTAGAATCCCATTTACAAATTCAATTATTGTTACCATTTTCACGGTAAACATTAAACTGTGTGAATTAGTCATTTAACAAGTAAACAATTTCAACACATTCGCAAATAAAGGCAGATTTTTAACATTCTAAATACATGTATGATTCAGGTAATGGAAGCAAGGGAGAGGTTTGAACAACTTGCACATGTATATGTAAAAAATAGGAATTATAAAATTTAAACACATAGGAATTGGGAAAGGGAAGTCCTAGGTTGATTAGCGTGCAGGTCATCATATCCTTTACTACACAATTCCCTCCCCTTATTCATAGCCTAAAGTGTTCTAGCAACCGTATGATATCCGATGTGTGCATTACCCGTCCCTTCCTTGTGACCCTGAAGGTATTTAGGACCTCTAATTTAAGTAGTTCTAGACCATCCTAAGGTACTTAAAGGAGAAAATCTAGGCGACAACCAAAACAATTAGGACTGAACCAAAGACAGAACAATTAAAGGCTCATGTTTTACCTCCACAAATAGAACAAGTAAGTGCACGTCTCAAATAATAGTTTTTAGATATTTAAGAGGAGCTCTAGAATAGGATATCTAGGTGAGAAGAGAATATGCAGTATTGAGCTTAAGACCAGAGTGTAAAAGAACTTAATCAGTTTGCCTACTGATTTTAAACCCGTTGAATATGAGCAGTCACAAATAGCAAAGCGTAGTTTTACAGTTTGTAGGATTTTAGTCGCCCTACAGGCTTGCCTAGGCGTGTAATAGTGATGTCCTATGAGCATGGTATCTAATCATTAATCAGGAATGCAGTAAATCAATAAACAATTTTAAAGCGGGCAATTTGGATCCAATAGGCATGCTTTCTAGTGATATTAATTGACACAGCGTTGAAGACTATTAAAGAAACAAGTAGGTTAGTTAATTAAACTGATTCATAACCTACAGGCATGACTTCTAATTAAAATGATTTTTTAGATCCTATAGGCATGGTGTCTAATTATGTAAAGTAAAGCATGCATAACTTATTTGACCAAAGCGAAACCGTATAGGCATATTATCTAACAAAACACATTTGAACCAAAATAAACCATATAGGCATGTTATCTAACAAAACATATTTGAACCAAATTAACCATAAAGGCATGTTATCTACCCAACTTTACCCACAATATACAGCTACCCTCCCTTTTCACTAGTCACCCCAATATTTGTTTACAATTAATTATTACAGACCAAGGATTGAATAAATTACATAAATATAAATATACATTAAGCTATAGGGAGCCTGAAGTAGGCCCAAAGTAATTTCTGGTGTACCAACCTTTAGTAGTCTCAAATGCCCAAAGTTTCATAACCAATTTCATGTCTAGGTGTGTCAAAGTTCCCTAAGGACCTCAAGGATCCCGGGCAGTGTTCACACCCAGACCTTCCTCAAATAAGGACTGATTTATGTGTAGTGTGGAAGCGCCAGCCCTGATATGCCAGAGTTTAGAGAGATCTCAGGGGCCTCTAAGCAGTACACATACCAGAAGGGCGGAACTTAATAACCAAAGAATAAGTGAGAGTGCTTGGCACGATTTGAATGAGTTTGGTAATTAGTATAAAGAAGGGTCTTAGGAGTGAAAAGATTTTCAGAAAATCAGTACTAAATTAGTGGTAGAACAATAGTTGGAAAAGTGTGCGAAACAATTTGCAATCAGAACACAAGTCACAGAACAAACAACTTTAGAAAACACTTTGGCAAATAGTTTCCACACAAGGAAAGAGGGGTTGGGGACACATAGAATACACCTTGGCAGACCACATAAACAACAGGGTGCATAGAGTTATCAAGGGGGTTCTATAGAACTAATAGGTTAGATATAATGTAAGTCATTAAAACATGAAGTAAAGATCACAACAGAAACATGTTGAGGGCACATAAACAACATAACTAGAGTTGTACTAGAGAGACTAGATAACTTAGCAAAAGTAAGGCAGAACAGGCAAGAACGAAAATGGACATGATAGGCAAGTATTAACAAGTGTAGACATGCTAATCACACACTTACAAAACAAGGTCTAGGCATGCTAGATAAACAGTAGTCAGGCAAACAGGCTAGTCACATGTGGAATAAGACAGTATAAGGAATGTTAAACAAGATAGTAAATAGGCAAGTAAAGTGAGACACGCTAATTACATATTTGAATAAGGCAGTATTTGGCATGCTAGGTAAGAAGTAAACAGAAGCAGGAATGAACTCAAGTCTGATGAACTAAGGCAGTAAATAAACACATAGGTTTAGATTCTTAAAAATTAATCAGAAGCATACCAGTTAGAGAAAGAAAACACAATATGTAAGACAGGTGTTGTGCAATTTCCAGCCTTGGCTTGCAGCCGGCTAGACTAACAAAGATCACAAGTAGCAGAGAGAGCAGAGAGTTTTTTAGAGTGTAAAAGGTAGTGGTTGATGAACTAATATTCGTATCCATAAGTGAAAATAAAGGATAGTATATATAGTAATTAAGAGCAAAGAGAATAAGGTAAAGGAGATCAATCATTCAGCAAATTGAGGAAGCCATAGAATCAATTACACACAAATTAGCGTAATTTTCCCTTAATTAAGGGTAATTACCCAACTGTAAAGGCAGAATATATATTTAAGAAAAGAAGAATCGAGTGAAACTTAAGCATATAATGGGTAATTGAGGTAAATAACAGGGGTTTAATTAAAGAAACAATTAGTAAGAATCAACAAGTATCACAGACAATTCAAATAAGGCAAGAAAGGAATAGTCAAGGCTCTACACATAGGTTTTAACGGAACAAATTAGTAAATCAAGAATTCAAATCACCACTGATTTAAGGAGAAAAATATAGGTTTACCATGAATAGACAAAATGAATATAGACACATAGAATCAGTCGAGAAGTCGAACCAAGAACCTTAGTAGAGGCACATTAGGATAAAAATCACAAGATGTCGAATTAAGCTAAAGAAAAATTACAGGAACCAAAGCATAGAACGAAGTCGGTGCACAAGTAACCCGAACAAACTCAGAATCCAAATAAAATGTCAAAAAATTGGGGTTTAGCATAAACTAGTTAGGGTTGAAGCAAACTTTACGAAATTGGTTAAAAACACATAAGAATAGAAGATTAAATACTCAAAATTAGCAAAATGTTTTGAAGAAAGAAATTTTAGGGAAACCCTAGTTTAGGAAAATGGAAAACCACTCAAAAATCAGAAGGTTTTTGTAAAGCTCATGTGAAATAGGTTCGATCCATCTCAGATCTTGCACAGATCTGAGAAGTTCAAAGGATGAAATTAGGGTTTTGAGAAAAACAACACAGAGATGAAGAAGTAGGCTTAGAAATCAATAGGTCTAAGGCAAAATAGGAAGATCTTAATCGAAATCGAACTAAAATAGTTTGAAACAAGCAATAAAGGGCCATAGGTGTAAGCAAACTAACCCTGCTCCCTCGAGGACCTTAGAGATAGCGATACCAACATAGGAGAGGCCATTAGAGGTCTGATGGTGGTGAGAAACCACCATGAACGAAAGCAGATGAGTGGCCATGATGGTGAGTTAGGGTTAGGATTTGAGAGCATTTGAGAGGAGGAGAGGTACAAATGATGGTGGTGAGAGGAGAGGAAATGGGAGGTTTGGAGGAGGTCATTAGGGTTTAATTTAGGTAAGGGAAGATCTGGACCGTTGATCAAAATGATCAACGGTCAGGATTTAACAAAAAATGGGTCAGGTAGATAGGGGGTTTGGGCTGGGTAGATTTTGGGCCTGGTTTAATTGAATTGGGGTTGAAATTGTGCTAGGTAATTAGGCTAAATCCGAAAATAAGAGGGCCATTTGTTAAATACCCATAAAGCAATTTTTAAAAATAACTACAAGGTTGTAAAAAATGATTTTCATGCCTGAAAATATTTAAAATAATTACTTAATATTTTAAAAATATAAAAGGCTACTTTTCGGTAAAATAATGTAATAATGCATGCATAGGCTATAATTGCAAAGTAATTCAATTGCATCTTAAAAATACAAATATGGCTATTTGTACAATAATTGAAACTTAGTACAAATACAAATGACAAAATTAAGCCACAAAAATTATTATAAAACTATTTGTGATGTAATCAGTGATTGTTTTACAAAATAAATTCTGGGATAAATTAATTAAAATATTTTAAAATGCAGAAATTGTATGAAAAAAATACTAATTGATGCCCATGCATAGTTTTAAAAATATTATGGGAAAATTTGGGTATCAACAATGCTACGTTTGGAGTAGAAAATTCTGGAGTTGCAGTGTGAGCTTGAGCAGGTCTGAAATCTCGCAAACCTCTCCCTTACTCTAAATATTCCTGACATCAACCAGCAAAACACAACCACTTAGAACCAAACACCACCGTAAAATACCCAAAACTAAAATACATCACCCATAGCTCCACAAAACCCTCTCTTAATGCACCAGTATCACAATCCCGCACCTCTTCAAAACCTTAACCCGCCACCAGTGCAAACCCCTCAACAACACCACCACCACCCGACCCAGTATCCACAAACCACCACTTATGACACTCCTCAAAATGTACTACAACTTACCTCTGATCCCTCTAAAACTTCAATCAATGATCACCCATATATCCAAGTTCTAGGACTCATCAAGACAACCCGATATACGCGAAAGCATTACCCCATACCCTGCAGCAGACCCTATACATACCTAAGCCAACCGAGAAGGACCTGGTCCTTCGAAATAAGGTAGAAGAACTCAAGAAAATGATAGGGAGAGTCCAGAATGTTGAAGGCGAGAACAGTGTTGAAGATTTAAATTATAAAGACTTGTGCATCCAACCAGATGTAGAGATTCCGAAGGGTCACAAACCTCCCAAGTTTGAGACATTCAATGGCACTGGTGATCCTAAGGTACATCTGAGAACCTACTGTGACATGCTTGTGGGAGTGGGTAAGAATGAATAAATCAGCATGAAACTGTTGATGCTAAATGTTTTAGGAGATGGATTATCTAGGTACATCAGCTAGAATTCGAAGAAGTGGGCGAATTGGGTGAGCATGGCATCAAATTTCATGGACAGATTCAGATTTAATACAGAAAACGCGCCAGATGTTTTCTATATCTAGAACCTCAAGAAAAAACCAGCAGAAACCTACCCGAGTATGCTACTCATTGGAGATTATAGGCCGCCAAGGCGAGGCCTCCACTTGAAGAAGAAAAAATGAACAAGTTCTTTGTAAGAGCCCAGCATCTGCAGTATTATGAAAGGTTGATGGTTATCGAGAATAACAAGTTCTCAGACATCATCAAGTTAGGAGAAAGGATAGAAGAAGGAATTACGAGCGGGATGATAACCAATTTCGAGGCACTGCAAGCCATAAACAAAGCCATGCAATTAGGAGGTATCTCGCAGAAGAAAGAAGTGGGTGCCATGATGGTAGCCCAGAGCCCTAAGTCTCCCTTTACATACCAAAAACATCCACCTACATATCAACTCTTACCTCCAAAATACCAATACCCTGCCACCACCTACCATACATATAATACCCAACTTGCATATTACCATTCATCTCTACCCGCCCGACAAAACTACCCGAAGTCATGACCAAACTTTGACCGCAGAGCTCCCAAACATTACACCTTAATCGCTAAACCCATAACCCAACTGTATGAAAGACTAAAGGTTGCAGGATACGTCACCCCATTCTTGCTATTGTTGTTGCGAACCCTTCCCAGTGGGTTAAACCTAACAAAATGTGTGCTTATAATTTAGGCATAAAGGGTCATACCATTGAGGAATGTCGCGTGTTGAAGGACAAGATTTAGACACTGATCGACACCAAGGTTATACAAGCAAAGGCAGCCACGCCAAATGTCTGTAATAACCTTCTCCCGGATCATAGGAGCAAAGGAGTGAATGTTATAGAAACTTATGAGGAATAGGATCAAGTGGGATCTATGGACTTATTTAAGAAGGGGATGCTTCTAAAACATATCTTGTCACCCTCTCACTGATTGTAGTACAAACTCAGGCACCGTTTGAGGTCGAGGTAGTTATGCCTTTCATTGTGATGGTAGCTCCAACATCATCTTGTAAGTCTGATGTCGTCCCATGGGATTATGTGGTGGAGGTAAAAAAGAAAAGGAAAATCCAAGATGGAAGAGACAGGTGTTGTGCAAGGTATGACCTGCACTGCCAGAATTTATACAACTGAGAAGCTTAGAGGAACAAGAAAAAAACTACATCTAAGCCACTTGTCATTGCGATAGGCACCAATGATCTTTGGAGAAAGGTACATGCAAGGGAGTACTTTGTTGTTGATAACCTTAACAAAACTCCCACCCAGATATCCATCTTGTCGCTATTGCAAAATTCAGATGTGCACAAGAAATCCTTGATGAATGTATTAAGTGAAGCTTATGTGCCTACTGGTATCGTACTGGGCAGATGGCTAAGATGGCAGCACAGGTACTGGAAAGTCATAAAATTACATTCCACGAAGATGAGCCACCACCGAAAGGGTTGAGTCACTACAAAGCATTGTATATCACTGTGCATTTGAAAAAATGTTCATTGCCAGGGTCCTGATAGATCGAGGTTCGAGCCTGAATATATGCTCGCTGACCATTTTGAAAAGATTGGGTAAAGGCTAGCATGAGACATGGATGGGAAGCATGAATGTGAAAGCGTACGATGGATCTTAGAGAGCTACTATTGGAGAAATCAACCTTGATCTGTAGATTGACCCGACCTGGTTTGATGTTGAATTCCAAGTGCTAGACATATCCGCCACCTACAACTTGTTATTGGGACGACCATGAATACACACATCTAGGGCAGTCTCTTCTACTCTGCACCAGGCTGTGAAGTTCGAGTGGAACTATCAAGAGGTGATTATTCATATATATGGCAGCAAACCTATCTACACCAGCCAGACTATGCCAGCTATCAAGAACAGGAGGAAATTGGGAGGATAAACATACCATCGTATTGAGCGAGTAAATGCAATTGATAAGGATCGATGGTGCAGCAACAAGATAGAAAGCTTACTGATGTGGTTGGGGTATGAACCAGGCAAGGGTCTTGGCCTAAAGCTTCAAGGGATCACAGAACCAATAAGATCAGAATATCGTGGTACAACCTTTGGTCTCAGGTATGAATATACTGTGGAAGAATTTCAGTATTGGACAGTGCTGTGGCATACCGATTACTACCCATTGGAACAACCCATACACCCGCTACACCAGATATTCTATCAAACTAGGGTAATCAAGGGATCCGAGGAATACAAGCTTTTAGCCAGCATGAGAAAATTGTTCCTAGACGAGGAAAATATGGACTGCAGTGCAATTATAGAGGAGGATGAGGATGAAGACCTTACCACTCATATAGTGGGAGGAGGAGCCATTCTCAAAAACTGGACTTCTGCACCATCACGGGATCACCGAGTACCTGGGTAGCCTTGGCAAAATTAACATGATTTGTTTTAAAATTGTGTTGGGGCACCTCGAGCCATCTAGTCGCACTCGTTCACAGTGTTAAGTTTTATTAATGAATTATTTTTTTCATTTGTTTATTATTACCTTTCTACATTCATTTACACATAATTATTACATATCCTGATGAACCTACGACTATGACATGTAATGATTTAATGCAACATTTGATGCCATGGGAGATATATTATTACAAAATGATGCCATTACGTTTGAAGAATGTTGGGGCAACATACATGAGGGCCATGCTGATTCTTTTCCACGACATGATACACAAGGAAATAGAGGTGTACGTGGATGATGTTATCATCAAATCTAAGAGAAGTTCATGTTTAAATTTCCGCAATAACCCTATATATTCGCGTGCATAATGTCTTGAGTTTTGCAAGTAACTCGGGAGGTAACCATTCTACAAACGGGAGAAATTCTTGCTCCGGTTTTCGTTCTCAATACTCACATCCTTTGACTATCTCAAACGTAACCAACGACCTGCAATTGATTGCTCTTTGTTCCGTAAACGCCGGATCATTTATATTGGATATTTGCAACATTCAAATTTGCATTCATAGCTCCACTCAAAATTATCCGTTACTCATGACACTATCCCATCCAAGAGATCCTTTTTCGAAATACATGACCACTCTTATAATAACTCCATCGGTTCGTTCACCATTTGATCCATAACTACACGCAGCCTGATTCCTGTTACACCAGGGATATGTAGGCAACTCAAGAACCAGTGTTCGTCCCCCATTTTTTCAAAAAAAAAACACATCATCCTCACTCATTTCGGGCAAAATTGGTCATCATTTTCTTTACCTGATAACTCTATTATCATTTCCGGGTAAAGTGGGGCAGCTGTTGATACCCCATCTTTGCCCTCATATTTTACAAATATCATATATATTTTTCAAAATATCATTTTTTGCATCATCGCCAATTTACAAAAAGTCATATAAGTATTTTCTATAAATTTCCATAATATTTAAGGATTTAAAATTGAGTTTCTTGCATTTAAATTGTTCAAATATTCATTAATTACCCTTTTCAAATTATTTTGTGATGACTTAATCATCCAAACTTATTATTTACACCCACATATATATTTGATAACATTTTTACTTCATTTCATATAATTACATTTTGTATTTTTATCTATTTATTCAATTTTGCAACAATAGCATATACTCCATACATAATTACATTATTTACATTGTTATAATAAAATAGCATTTTTTATATTTTTATAGTATTGGGCCATTATTTTCAATCTTTTTACTGTATAAGTAATGTTTTTATTAGTTATAAATTACTTTAAATAATTTTCATATTTAATTTCATAGCCCAATTCTAAGTTAATCTCAGACCAAATTACAGGCCCAAACACATAGCCCACTTCATTTAAACCCTCAGCAGCTCAACCAAACGACCGGTTACTTTCAACCTCCCCTGTTCCTATTTAATCTTGGTCGTTGATATCAAATGATCAATGGCCTATAATGAACCTGTCATTCTCCTTATACCTCTCAAACTCAAACCTACCCTAGAGACAAATCCCCTCCCTAGCTCGCCTCTGTTTTCTCTCGTCTCTCCTACCCCCCCCCCCCTTAGAGACCCTAACCGTAAGAACCATGTTCCAAATTCAACCAAATCATGGATTCCTTGTGTGATTTACTTACCTTTTATGTGTTACCTCGTTGTTATCTATAAGACTATGGTGTTACTTAGTACTTGCCTTATTTTTAACAAATACCAGTCACTGAATCAAGGGAAATAGGCTTCACCCTTCGAGATTTGGATGGTATTTTGTCTGTATACACTCACTACCACGCCACATGGGTCCAATTCAGTGACATTTTTTACTATTTGTGTTCTCCTTTTGAACTAGGATTTACACAATTTTCTCCTAAATTCATTCTGAGTGATTTTGCATGCTTCTCTTTCCTTATTTGTGTTTGATTGACTATATTTTCTCTTTTGTGTGTTGATCTTTACTACTATATAAACCTCCTTCCCATTTCCCCTTTCTAAGTCGGAACTACTATTTATGACTACTGTTACTATCACTATTCTCTCACTCATTCTACATTATTCTGAAACCTCGATTTTGGCCGGCTGAATGCCAAGGCCACCAGACTCTGACTATTTCAACCTCTCTCAGTGAGAGCACTGTCCCGGGTTCATTTGAAGCACTTGGGAACTTAAACGTCTTGCTTAATTATTAGACAGTATGTATATATGATACAACAACATATGTTTTTGCTAATTCTCATCTAGATACCATGTCTATATGGCTTCAATTAACCAATCAATCAGTCGCCTCTGTTACTTTTAATACACTGCTCATCTGGATAAAATGGCTATAGGATCTTAATCAACTAATTAACTACTTTGTTGCTTCATTGTATTTCAACATTTAGATGACATGCCTATAGGGATGAATTATTTTAAAATCTATTTCAATTGTTAACAATTAGAAATTCTACCTATAGGATAATGTTACTCGTCTTAGATAGCATGACAATAAATCAATGTCGTTATGCCTCATTGTACGAACAATGAAGATGTCATGACTATAGGATTATAATACCTTTAATATGCAAATTTATTAGTCTAAAGCTGCAATACTGCTTGTTTAATGCTGAAAATTAGAATCACATAGAAACCATGCCTATAGGACTTAATGACTCTAATGCATCTTCATTTTAAAACTGTCTACTGCCTAACCTGTCCACATGTATTTGTTATTTATGTGTGGAGGTTAACTCAATCCCTTTATTGTCTTTATATAAAGTCCTATATGTTTTGATGTGAGCCTAGTTTATCATTTTTAGCATCCTAAGTAGAGTCTAGAACCACCTCCAAATCCTCCTGGACCATAGGCATAGGACGAGTAGTGCACACACAGGACATGACCTAGAGTTGAATTAGAGCACCTTTAAGTAAACAACTTTAACACAATAATCGGGTAGCAGGAGATGATAGTCTGTGTCCACTAAATAATATGAGCAACCCCTACCTTAAGGGAGTTGCGAAGTATTATTTATGTTGCACGGAGTGACCCTTTAGGCTAAAAAATTTAGGAACCCCTTCTTTTCTATGTTTATTGTTCACACTTGGTCATCGAATATAGAATAATTAAGTCGTACCTTGCAATCTCTAAAGACTTGTATTGGTTATCTATATAGTTTAATTGCTGCCCGATTTTCTTTGCACTTGTTCATAATAGAACCTTTAAATCCTTAACTTCCCTCACTTATATGATCACTTAGGACAATTGTAATTAGACAATCCCATATAGTGTAAACTTCAACCGGGATCCACAGTTGTGGACCTCAAATAATGCCTAACACCTTCTTTTTAAGTTAACTGGATCCTTTACCCAATCATTGGTGATGTTGACTAGTTAAAACAATATTATTTGCAAATAGGTGCCCTAATGCACCTTAAAATCGTTATGGGGTTACTCTTCTCATTTAATACCCATTTAAAAGAGATATCACATGTCGAAACCCACTTTCGAGAGAAAACGGGGCGCAATAACTTTGACTCAAGATAAAATGGTAAACAACAAGAATGATGGGGCAGACCTAGCTAAAGTAGCACTTAGAGCTGCTGATGAACCTGTCAAAGAAGATGGGGGGTTGAATATTCAATCTAAATCGAACCCTGGGTGAATACCAGTTCAAAAATTTTGCTCCCAGACCGGGAAAGAATTAGGTGACTATGACAGACCTATCAACAATTAGGGACAATTAAGCATCAGACCTCCACCAGTAGAAACAAATAATTTTGAGTTGAAGCAAGTCCTACTTCAAACCATTCAGAATAATTGTTTCTTTAAAGGGAACAAGAATGAACATCCTAATACTCACTTGATGTACTTTGAGGAAATCATAAACACCTTCCAATACAATGGAGTATGAAAAAATGTGGTCTACTTAAGAGCATTCCCATTTTCACTTAAGGAGGATGCGAAGCACTAGCTTCGAAGCTTACCAATAGGGTCGATCAAGACATGGAAAGATATGACTAAAAAATTTCTTGACAAGTAATTCTCAGCTGCAAAAAAGTGAAATTCAGAACGTACATTTTCACGGCCCTAAACTCAAACCTGTCGTGATGGCGCCAATCAATAAATCAAGGCCAGCCGACTCCCACAATAATACCATAATTCATTAAAAATTAAGCCAAAAGATATCATGTTTAACAGAATTTCATAAAAGAAAATAAGAGTTGAACTCGAAATTTGAAATGCGAAAAATAATGCCCGTAACATCGGGGTGTCACTAAGTCATGAGAAACTACTACAAGCTGTTCTGAAAATATCAAGACTAACATAGTCTGAGAATAACCAAAATACACTAAAGTGAAGATAAAGAAGGAGAAAAGCAGGACTGCGATCGCCAGGCAGCTACCTTACCATCTCCGATGATCTGCTGCTGAGTAAATCAACAACCGCTACTGTGGCCAGAGATACCTAAATCTGCACACAACGTGCAGGAGATAACGTGGGTACACCAACTCATTAAGTAACAAGTACAAACTATGGACTGATAGGTAGTGATGAACTTAACCTCAACAGGTAACAGTAAAAAACTGTGCAGGTAAAGTAGATATGCTATCAATTCAAGTATACAGCTCAAATAGTAAAATAATGACAGATCTGCACATTGTGAGATATGAAGCTCAGCTAAATTCTACATGCCAATGCACAAAATGTATGAAATGCGCCATGTCCTCCCACTCTCAAGTGCTCAACCACTCGGTACTGCATATGGCCATCTGGCCCAGGGAAATCCATCCTGTAACATATACAACACTGACTGCAAGTCAACCAGTACCGAGGAAAAAGGGTAATCCAACCTTGAGGAGAAATCCATCTCCATATATATATATATATATATATACATACTCAACCACTCGGTACCACATATGTCCATCCGCCCCAGGGAAATCCATCCCAGAACATACACAATGCTAACTATAAGTCACTCGGTACCGAGGAAAAAAGGTAATCTAACTCTATAGAGAAATCCATCTCCAAATATCAATACTTCAGACAAATTCATGTCCAGGGAAATCCATCCCTCAATAATATCATATGCGCTCACTGGGGTGTGCAGGCTCCGGAGGGGATCCTAAAGCCCAAGCTCTATCATAATCATCAACATAACCATTGGGGTGTTTAGCCCGATCCCATAACTGTCATTCATAATCAGGCTCTCAGCCTCACTCAGTAACCACTCTCCAGTCTGATATGATGTGTTGTGCTAATAAATAACAACTGAGGTTGAGACATGATATGAAATGCATGAATAAGACTAAGTACAGAATATCAACGAAACTAGTGAGATGACAGCAAGAAACGACCACTAGGGGTCTGAACAGTATCGACGTAAAGCCCTAACATCATATGTAGCATTATTTTACAACTCATTTACTTAATCACATGATGGAAACACAGATATCAACAAGAAAGAATCACTAAACGGTGCCATGGAATGAACTAGGTCCTCATCCTCATGGTGCACGCCTTTCACTTGGCATGTGCATCACCTCAATACTAATCACATGACACATAGTTCGGGGTTTCGAACATTTAGAACCAAGTTTCGAAGCATTACTTAGCTCAATCAAGCCAAAATCCTATTCCACGATGCCTTTGCCTCTCGAATCGGCCTCCAAATGTCTCGAATCTAGCCAAAAGCAATACGATGCAATCAATATAGACCAAGGAACCAATTCCACAAGAAAAGATTACTGAATTGGTCAGAAATCCTGAAATCCACTCAAACCCGACCCTTGAGCCCACGTCTTAGAATCCGACAGAAGTCACAAAACTGGAAAGCCTATTCACTCACGAGTCTACCCATACCAAGTTCATTAAAATCCAACATCAAATGACTATTCAAATCCACAAAATCATCTCTCCAATTCCCAAGCCTCAAACCCCCAAATTACACCTCAAAAACACATCAACTTGGAGGGAAAATCAGTGGGGAAGCATAATTATTGAATAGAAATTATCACTAGGAACTTACCTAAAGATTCACCTTCAACATCCTCTCACAAATCTCCAAAACCGAGATCAAGAAAATTAGAATTGTGAAAACTGAAAAATCCCGGAACCCTCATTTTTGAACCTTTTATATACTGCCCAGATGTCCTTCATCGTGATTGCAGAAATAGCCTTGCAATCGCAAAGCACAAACAGGCTGCCCCACATTTTAACCTTACGTGATCGTGGAAATACACATGCGATCGTGAATCACAACCTCTCAAAACTATGCGAACGCACCCAGCACTACACGATCGCGTAGAGCAAATTCCTTCACCTCACTACCGCTCCAAATCCTTCTACTCAAACGTGACCTTAGCCACGCGTTCGCAATGCACAGCTTCATACACCTATGTAATCACGATCTTATCTTTGCGATTGCGTAGAACAAACTTACCTCTTCCCCCAAATAAGCCTATGCGATTGCAAATGGACTCCTAAGATCGTGTACAAGGAAACCAGAAATAACTGATACCAGATATCAGCAATTCAGCCATGTTGCCAACCAAAAACCAAGTCCGTTAACCACCCGAAACTCACTTGAGGACTTCGGGACCTCAACCAAAAGTCTAGCTTCGCGCGGCTCAAACCAACCTACTGGAGATCTACATTGTCCCCCAGATAAAGCCTCATAGGAGCCATCTGAATACTTGACTGATAACTGTTGTTGTAAGAAAACTCTGCTAACACAAGCATGTAACATGTCCTCCAATATTTGAATAGTGCGCTCAGATTGGTCGTCCGTCTAGGGATGAAATGTCGTGCTCAACTCCACCTGAGTGCCTAACTCTCGCTGCACAGCTCTCCAAAACTGCGATGTAAAAGGTGTGCCTCTATCTGAAATGATGGAAACTGGCACTCCATGAAGGCGAACAATCTCTCTGATGTAAATCTCAGCCAACCGCTCTGAAGAATAGGTAGTACACATAGGAATGAAGTGCACGAACTTGGTCAGCCGATCCACAATCACCCAAATAGCATCGAACTTTCTCAAAGTCCATGGGAGTCCAACTACGAAATCCATGGTGATTCGCTCCCACTTCCACTCTGGAATCTCTATCTGCTGAAGCAAGCCACCCGGTCTTTGATGCTCATATTTCACCTGCTGACAATTGAGACACCGAGCTAAAAATCCCACTATATATTTCTTCATCCTCCTCCACCAATAGTGTTATCTCAAATCCTGGTACATCTTCGCGGCACCCGAATAGATGGAATACCGTAAGCTGTGGGCCACATCTAAAATCAGCTCCCGAAGTCCATCTACATTGGGCATACATATCCGGCTCTGCATCCTCAATACCCCATCACCACCAATAGTCGTCATATCTCTGGCATCATCATGCAGAACCTTGTCCTTGAGGACAAGCAAATGAGGATCATCATATTAGAGCTCTGTGATGCGATCGAATAAGGAAGACCGAGAAACCACACAAGCTAGGACCTGACTGGGATCTGAAATATCCGATCTTACAAACCGATTGGCCAAGGCCTAAACATAAACTGAAAGAGGTCTCTTACCCATAGGAAGGAACGCAAGACTACCCATACTCACTTCCTTTCTACTCAAGGCATCGGCCACTATATTTGCCTTTCCCGATGGTGCAAAATAGTAATATCATAGTCCTTTAGCAGCTTCAACCATCTCCGCTGCCTCAAATTGAGATCCTTCTATTTTAACAAGTGCTGGAGGCTACGATGATCAGTAAACACCTCACAAGATCTTTCTATTTCAACGCGTGAACAATGGCAGCCAACTCTAAATCATGAACATGGTAGTTCTTATCTTGGGGCTTCAACTGATGAGAAGCATAAGCAATCACTCTACCCTCCTGCATCAACACACACCTAATCACGACCCGAGAAGCATCACAATATACTATATAAGAACCTGAAGCTGATGGCAGAACTAACACTGGAGATGTAGTCAAGGCGGTCTTGAGCTTCTAAAAGCTTACCTCACACTCATCCGACCACCTGAAAGGAGCACCCTTTTGAGTTAATTTGGTCAAGGGTGATGCAATAGAGTTAATTTGACTTTTATAACCCGCCAAACCAAGAAAGCTATGAATTTCTACGGCTGAGGACAGTCTAGGCCAAATCTAGACTGCCTCTATCTTCTTCGGATCAACCTAAAAACCCTCACTAGACACCAGGTGCCCCAAGAATGCCACTGAACTGAGCCAAAACTTACACTTGGAGAACTTAGCATAAAGTTTCTCCTCCCTCAACCGCTACAATACAACTCTCAAATACTCGGCATACTCTTCCTGGATACGATAGTACACCAGGATATCATCAGTGAACACAATAAGAAACGAGTCAAGATAAGGCCAAAATACGCTATTCATCAAATGCATGAATACTGATGGGGCATTGGTTAGCCCAAAAGACATCACAAGGAACTCATAATGACCATATCGGGTCCTGAAAGTTTTCTTAAGAATGTTTGAGTCCCTAATCTTCAACTGATGATACTCTGATCTGAGTTGAATCATGGAGAACACCCTCGCTCCCTGAAGCTGGTCAAATAAATCATCAATACGAGGAAAATGATACTTGTTCTTGATTGTGACTTTGTTCAACTACCTATAATCAATGCATATTCTCGTAGTGTTATCTTTACTCTTCACAAATAGAACAAGTGCACCACAAGGTGACACACTAGGCTGAATAAACCCCTTATCAAAGAGTTCCTGAAGCTGCTCCTTCAATTTCTTTAAATTCGTTGGTGCCATACGATACGGTGAAATAAAAATGGGTTGAGTGCCTGACACCAAATTAATACCGAAGTCAATATCCCTGTCCTACAACATGCCCAACAGGGCTGCAAGATACACATTCGAAAAATCTCTCACTGCCAGAACTGAATCATAGTAAGAGAGTCTGCACTGACATCCCTCACAAAGGTCAAATAAGAAATACAACCCTTCCCAACCATCCGCTAGGCCTTCAAGTATGAAATCACTCTATTGGGGACATAATCCGATGAATCTCGCCATTCAATCTGTGGCACCCCCGGCATAGCCAATGCCACCGTCTTAGCGTGACAGTCCAGAATAGCATGACATAGAGACAACCAATACATGCCCAATATCATATCAAAATTAACCATACGAAGTAGCAAAAGGTCTACTCGGGTCTCCAAACCCCCAATAGTAACCACACAAGACCGATATACACAGTCCACAGTATTAGTATCGCCCATAAGAGTAGATACACGAACAGATAAAACAACAGACTCGTGGGGCATATCCAAATAATGAGAAAAATATGACGACACATATGAAAAAGTGGAACTATGATCAAATAATACAGAGGCATCCTTGTGGTAAACAGAGATAACATGTGTGATCACAGCATCTAAAGCAATAGCATCCGGTATGGCAGGGAGTGCATAGAAACGGGCCTGACTGCCACCTAATCAGCCTCCTCTTCTAGGGCGACTCCTAGTTGACTGACCTCCACCCCAAGTTGGCTGGGCGGGTGGGGAAATAACTCGTATTGAAGCTGAAGGCTGACTCCTCTGCTGGGATGAACCTCCCGTAAGGTGGGGACAAAACCTCTTGATATAACCCAAATCCCCACACTCAAAGCAACCTTTATCGGCCACTAGCAATGGGGACTAAAGGGAGCCTCGAGCACTGGGATACCCACTAGAAGAACCAGGCATAGATGAGCCCTAAGCTGATAGTGCATGAGACGAACTCTGAGCTGGAAGGGCGCTGAGAGATGAGTGGCCTTGATATGAACTGTGAGGACCATGGCCAGATGATCCACCACGGTGACCTGGACGGGCCGTCTGAGTATGCCCGAAGGGACGACCCCTGCCATGGTGAAACTGACCTATAGAAGGGACACCACCAAAACTACCAGATCCCCGAGGCCTCTTGGCCTCCCTCTTAACTCGCTCCTAGCAGCGAACAGACTCTATCTCTCGAGAAATTTCAACCACCTCCTAAATTGAATCACCAAACACCCTCTCTGCTCATAAGAATCTGTAGCTGATGTGTGAGGCTATCCACGAACCTCCCGATCCTCTCACTGTCTGTAGGAACCAACCAAACATCATGTCTACACAACTCCACTCTACATGACTGCGACACATACTTCTCTAGAAAGAGAATGGAGAACTGCTGCCCGGTAAGGAGCATTGCACCAACAGGCCTACGCCTCTCATAAGCCTCCCACCAAGTAAAGGAAGCTCTAAAGAACTAAAAGGTAGCGAACGAGACCCCACTGGTCTCCAGAATACCCAATGTACGATGAATCCTCTATCACTTATCCAAGAAACCCTGGGCATACTCGCCCTCTGAACTACTGAAAGTCGGAGGCTGAAGTCTATGCTGCTCATCATTAGGAATGACTGGAACCACATAATCATGAGTAGGTGCAACCAGCTGGGCTGGTGATACCCCCGGTGTCTTAAGTCCCTGAACAACCTGCTCGGGGGTACGGCCGGCGATAGTCTGAGTTCCTCCCACGGCCTGGGAAGTAGCTGTTGTAGTAGTAAAAGGGACCACCTGAGCAAGACTGGTGCACATGGTTAGAATCTGAGCTAAGGTCTCCTGAAGACCTGGAATTGCAATAGGCACAGCCGGTACTTGAGCTAGTCCAGCTGGTGCATCCACAACTGGGACCTGATCATGTAATGGGGCAATTGGTGGATCTGCAGGTACTGCCCTAGATGTTGTGCAGGCTACACCCCTGCCCCTACCAGGGCCTTGATCTTGACCTCGGCCCCTCGCGGCCCCAACTGGTGGAACTGGTGGTTGTCCATCCTGGTCAGTAGCACGTGTCCTTACCATCTGTGAGATAATAGAATAACAAAAGTTTAGTTACCAGTATAAACAGATTCGCACGATAAGAATTCAAAAATGTGAAGTTTCCTAAGGGTTCTACAACTTCTCGAAGATAAGTACAAACATCTCCGTAGCGATCCGCAAGACTCTACTAAACCTGCTCATGACTCGTGAGACCTATGTAACCTAGGCTCTAATACCAACTTGTTACGACCCTAAATTTAAACCTGTAGTGATGGAGCCTATCAATAAAACTAGGCCATCCAACTTCCACAATACTGCCATAATTCATTAGAAACTATGCCAAAATACATCATATTTAATAGAATTTCATAAAAGAAAACAAGAGTTGAACTCAAATTTGAAATGCAGAAAATAAAGCCCCAAACATCGGTGTGTTACCGAGTCATGAGCAATTACTACAAACTGTTCCGAAAATAGCAAGACTAACATAGTCTGAGTATAACTAAAATAAACTAAAGCGAAGATAAAGAAGGAGAAAAGCAGGACTACGATCGCCAGGCAGCTACCTCACTATCTTCGATGATACGCTGCTGAGTAAATCAACAACCGCTACTGTGGCCAGAGATACCTGAATCTGCACAAACAATAAAATAATTACAGATATGCACAATGTGAGATATAAATCTCAGCTAAATTCTATATTCCAATGCACAGAATGTATGAAATGCACCATGTGCTCCCATCTAGCCCAGGAACATCCATCCCGAAACATATACAACACTGACTGTAAGTCAACCATTATCGAGGAATAAAGGTAATCCAACCCTGAGGAGAAATCCATCTCCAGGTATATATATACATACTCAATCACTCGGTACCGCATATAGCCATCCGCCCCAGGGAAATCCATCTCGGAACATACTCAATGCTGACTATAAGTCAATTTGTTACATCTCGCATTTTCGTATGCTAAAAGTTTTGTCCTTAGTTAATTGACGCAGACTCGGGGATGAGATTGTCTTGAGGTTAACGTATTTATGCTATTTATAACAAGCAATAAATAAGTGTCATGAAGGGTAAAGGGTACACGAATTAAAGAAAATGAATTTCGTCGAAAGTGGCCAATTTGGGAAAAAATACGGGTCGAGCGATAATACCCGATAATTATGAAGTAGTACCATACAAGGTACCATATGGCCGTGATAAAGTGATGTATAAAGTATATTAAAAATGATTAGTATTTTTAGGTAAATTGAGATAATTCTTAATTATACGGGTAATTATTTAATTACCGGGTAATGGGACATTACCTAGTTAACTAATAAATGGAGAGAAATTAATAAATTACACGTGGAAAAAAGCCACAAATCTAGAAATGACTAATTAGTCATTTATGCCTAGGAGGCTACCTAAGCATTAAGTAGGAATTAATGATTAACAAAACAAACTACTAACAAGTCTTATTACATTTGCATATTGAACAAAATGAGAACCAAAAATGTTATCAATTCTAAAGCAAACCCATCTTTCTTGGTTTGATGTCCAAAAAGCTTCAAAGAAGCAAATTTCGTTCAAAGAATTTCAAAGAATTAGAAGCAATTTCGTTCAAAAAATTTTAAAGAATTAGAAGCAAATTTCGTTCAAAGAATTTCAAAGAAGCTGAAGCAAATTTCGTTCAAGAAATTCAAAAAAGCAGAAGCTTAATCCGATTTTTTTGAGTTATAAGTTCAATCAACGAAGGTTTTCCAACGGAATATTATACGGAGTATTTCCTACACCAGTTATGTTAAGTTCATCCCTTCTTTCTTTTGGCATGGTCCAAATTATACAGAAGAAACAAGCAAACGCACAGTTTCCATAAATTACTCTGTCCATAGAAATATTAGGGGTGTTTGTATTCTTAATTCCCCATGTGTATTATTATTATCTTCTGTTCATGGGTCTCAGAATAATACGCAGTTAAAAAGTTTATCCGGAAGGAATATTGAGACTTTTACGTATTTTTTATGTATTTCACCTATTTATACATGTGCATTGACCCATGACTAGATGGCGTTATATATATATATATATATATATATATATATATATATATATATATATATATATATATATATATATATATATATGGGATATGGAAAAAGGTTACGGCATTATATACGCAACACCACCTGATCAGCTGGTATATGTTGATGAATGTTGCCTACAGTGGCCGAGACGATATGATGGGATGCCCTCAGAGGCTTGATGATATTATGTACATCTATACCTATGCATGACACGACATTTATATGCACGTGCATGACATTATAAATGTTTCAGGATTTATAAAGTTATTCAAATTTACAGACGGATTTCTTTATTCCATATTTCATCTATGTTTCTTATGTACTGATTTTCATGCCTTACATACTCAGTACATTATTTGTACTGACGCCCTATTTCATGGGGCCTGCATTTCATTCCCGCAGGTGCAGGTAGGCAAGCTGACGGTCCCCCTTCTTAGGATCCCTGATCAGCGAGAGTTGGCATGCTCCACTTGATCTGGAGCTACTTTTGATTTTTGTACGATAGCTATTTTGATTTTGGTACGATATGTTTGTATATAGATATATGGGTATGACGTGGCTCAGTCCTGTCTTTGTACAGTTGTATTTCTATTAGAGGTCTTTAGACAGTATATCTAGTTGGGTTGTATGTGGCCTTGTTGGCTTTCAGTTTTGGGTGTATAGTTTTCTATAGCAGCCTTGCCGGCTCGCCCACCATATTCTGCATGTATGCGTACATATGCCTTTTTGGCAGGTTTCCTTCATGTATGTTATTTTTGTAATTCAACAGATGTTATTCAGGTTTATACTTTAGACGCATGATTATGGGTGTTTGACAAGTTAGACTCAGGCACCCGTTACGACCCAGCGGTCTAGGTCGTGACAAAAGTGGTATCAGAGTAGTTCTGTCCTAGGGTTGTCTATAGACCGTGTCAAGTAGATTCTTGTTTATGGGTGTATTGTGCACCACACTTATAGATAGGAGGCTACAAGACATAGGATGTTATCCCCTCTTTTTATCTCAGATCGTGCGATATAAAGATTCATGTTCCTAACGATATGTTATATTTTCAGAGATGCCTCCAAAGAGTACGACCACCTAGAAGGGAAAGTATGTGGCTGGTGAGACTACTAGTCGAGCGCCACGAGTTACAAGGGCTCGGGGAGAGTCTCATAGTGAGATTCCATCTCAGACTTCACATACTCCGCCCTTTCTAGAAGCGTTCCGAGGGCACCAGCTCCAGTGCCCGCCCCTGGACATCCAGCTCCTCAACCAGATGCACCGGGTTAGGAGAGGAGAGATGTTATTCAGTTATTGTCCCTATTAGTAGCCGCACAGTCTCGACATCAGGAAATAGGTATTGGTCATGCAAATAGGTCCGTTAGTGCGAGGGTTCGTGACTTCATCAATTTAGACCCTCCATTATTCATTGGAGTAAATCCAAATGAGGACCCTCGGGTATTTATTGATAGAATGCAGAGGATGTTAAGGGTAATAAAGGCCACTGCGACTGAGTCAGTTGAGCTAGTACTCCGAGATGTTGCATTAAATTGGTACGAGTCTTGGGAATTGTCCAGAGGTGAGGATACCCCTCCAGTAGTATGGCAGGAGTTTATAGAAGCTTTTCTTTGTCATTATCTACCACCAGAGCCTAGAAGGGTCAGAGTTGATAGGTTTTTGACCCTTCTGCAGGGTAACATGAGTGTTCGGGAGTATAGTCTTCAGTTTGATTCATTGGCTAGGTATGCTCCCACTATTGTATCTAAGATGGAGGATCGGGTTCACCGGTTCATGATGGGATTAAATCCTCACTTGCTTAACAATTGTATGTCATGTCGGTCTCACTTCAGGCAGACTTGGATATTTCTCATATTCAGGAATACGTTAAGGGTGTAGAGGAGCGTAAATAGAAACAAAGGTACGATCATGAGCATGATAGGGCCCAGAATAAGAGAGCGAGGTCTTAGGGTCCTTCTGGTAGGTTTTGAAGTGGTTAGAGATCACAATACCCGAGGTATCCAGCCAAGCCATCGACTAGCTCACCCCCTCAGTTTGGCGGTAAGAGATTTGATCGTTCCACATATTCAGGGTCTGGTCAGAATTTCAGGGCCTCAGGTTCTCAGTATAGGGGTGAGTCAAGTCAGATGAGGCCGCCCTTGCCACGATGTGCTCAATGTGGTAAGCAGCATATCGGGCAGTGCCGTATGCGATTAGATGTTTGTTATACTTGTGGTTATCCGGGCCACGTTATGAGGGATTGTCCGATAAGAGGTAATGCAAGCATAGCTCAGCTAGCAGGATCTGTAGCTGGTTCATCATCATTAGTACGCCCCCTGGGCAAGGTCCACAAGCACCAATGAGATGTGGTATAGGCAGAGGCAGAGCATCTAGCTTGAGCAGTCCTTCAAACCGTATTTATTTGTTGGCAGGATGACAGGACTAGGAGTCATTGCCTGATGTTGTTACAGGTATATTATTAGTCTCCTCATATGATGTATATGCACTAATTGACCTAGGTTCCACCTTATCATACGTTACTCTGTTAGTTGCTAGTAAGTTTGGAATAAAACCTGAATTGGTTAAACCTTTTGAGGTGTCTACACCTGTTGGGGACTCAGTGATAGGTAAGCGAGTATATAGGGGCTGCATAATAGTAGTTCATAATCGATCTACCATAGCAGACCGAATCGAGTTGGATATGGTAGAATTTGATGTTATAATGAGTATGGATTGGTTGGCTTCTTGTCATGCCAACATTGATTGTAGATCAAAGATAGTCCGATTTGAATTTCTAGGGGAGCCTATTTTGGAGTGGAAAGGTAATACGGCGTCGCCGAGAGGTTGATTTATTTCCTATCTCAAGGCAAGGAAGATGATCAGAAAGGGCTATATTTATCACTTAGTTTGGGTTCAGGATGTGGAGGTGGAGTTACCAACCATTCAGTCCATCCCTATGTTTAATGAGTTTCCTAATGTTTTTCCCGATGAGCTTCCAGGTCTTCTGTCAGAGCGAGAAATTAAGTTTTCTATTGACCTGCTACCGGATACTCATCAAATATCCATTCCTCCGTATAGAATGGCCCCTACAGAGCTAAAAAAGTTGGAGGAACAACCAAAGGACTTGTTTGAAAAAGGCTTTATCCGGACTAGTACATCACCGTGGGGAGCACCTGTGTTATTTGTGAGGAAGAAAGATGGTTCCTTACAGATGTGTATTGATTATAGACAGTTGAATAAGGTAACGATCAAGAATAAGTACTCGCTCCTGAGTATTGACGATTTATTTGATTAGTTGCAAGGTGCCAAGTGTTTTTCAAAAATTGATTTGAGGTCCGGGTGCCATCAAGTAACGATTAAGGATGAAGATATTTCGGAGACAGTATTCAGGACCAGATATGGGCACTTTGAGTTTCGTGTTATGTCGTTTGGTTTGACCAATGCCCTAGTAGTATTCATGGATTTGATGAACCGTGTGTTCAAGCCCTTTTTAGATCTGTTCGTAATTGTAATTATCGATGATATATTGGTGTATTCTCGTTCAGAGGTTGAACATGTAGATCATTTGCGTACTTTGCTCAGAACTCTACAAAAAGGGAAGTTGTATGCAAAATTCTTTAAATATGAATTCTGGTTGAACTCTGTAGCTTTTCTTGGGCATATCAAGCCGAGTGAAGGCATACGGGTGGATATACAAAAGATTGAGGCAGTAAAGACTTGGCCTAGACCCACAATGCTGATGGAGGTTCGTAGCTTTCTCTGTTTGGCAGGATATTACAGGAGATTTGTAGAGGGATTTTCTTCCCTTTCAGCACCTTTGACAAATTTGACTCAAAAGGGAGCAAAGTTTCAATGGACTGATGCTTGCGAACAGAGTTTCCAGGCATTAAAGGAGAGATTAACTTTAGCACCGGTTCTAACGCTCCTAGAAGGGACCAATGGTTATGTGATCTATTGTGACACTTCAGGCGTTGGATTGGGTTGTGTGCTGATGCATCATGGTAAGGTTGTAGCTTATGCTTCTAGACAACTAAGAAAGCACGAGAAAAAGTACTCGACCCACAATCTAGAGTTAGCTGCGGTGATTCATGCACTAAAAATGTGGAGGCAATACTTGTATAACATTAATGTTGATATTTATACGGATCATAAAAGCCTCGACTATATCTTCAAGAAAAAGGAATTGAATCTACATCAAAGGAGATGATTAGAACTACTTAAAGGCTATGATGCTAATATTTTATACCATCCGGGGAAGGAGAACGCAGTAGTCGATGCCCTCAGCCGTAGATATATGGGTAGCCTATCGTATCTATAGACAGAAAAAAAGGGAATAGCCCATGAGGTTCATCAGCTAGCTAGTCTTGGAGTTCGGTTAGTGGACTCAGGTGATATTGGAATTACTATTCAGGATACGGCAACGTCCTCTTTAGTAACTGAAGTAAAGGAACGTCAGTAAGAGGATCCTGTGTTAGTTCATTATAGGGATACTACCCTTTAGAATGAGAAGACACCATTTGAAATTGCAGAAGATGGGGTCCTCAGATATAGAGGGCGATTAGGTGTGCCTAATATTGCAGGGCTGCATCGGTAGGTTATGGGAGAAACTCACTATTCTCATTATTCTATCCATCAAGGAGAAACAAAGATGTATCATGATATCAGGGAAGTATATTGGTGGGACAGAATGAAAAATGATATAGCAGAGTTTGTTGCTCAGTGTCCTAACTGTCAGCAGGTTAAAGTTGAGCATCAGAAACTCGGTGGGTTATTACAGTCTTTGGAAATCCCAACTTGGGAATAGGAAGTAATCAATATGGATTTCATCGTGGGCTTACCTCGTACCCAGCATAAGTTCGATTCGATATGGGTGATTGTTGATAGGCTTACAAAGTTAGCCCATTTTCTGCTTGTTAGGACTACATATTCCTCAAAGGATTATGCAAGGCTTTATATTAAGGAGATAGTACGACTGAATGGTGTCCCTGTATCTATTATCTCGCATAGAGGAGCTCAAACATCTAACTTCAGGAGGTCCTTCCAAAAATGATTGGGGACTCAAGTAAGTCTTAGTAACACATTTCATCCCCAGACAGACGGACAGGCAGAGCGTACTATTCAGACACTTGAAGATATGTTATGAGCTTATGTAATAGACTTCAAAGGTAGCTGGGATGATTTTCTGCCGCATATTGAGTTCCCATATAATAATATCTACCATTCCAGTATTTAGATGGCTTCATACGAAGCTCTTTACGGAAGTAAGTGTAGGTCGCCTATAGGGTGGTTTGATATTGGAGAATCTGGGTTACATGGACCAGACCTGATTTAGCAAGCCATAGAAAAAGTAAAGTTGATCCGGGGTCGACTATTGACAGTTCAGAGTCGTCAGAAGTCATATTCTGATGTGTGACGATAAGATTTAGAGTTCAGGGTTGATGACTGGGTATTCTTAAAGGTGTCACCTATGAAGGGTGTGATTAGGTTTGGCAAGAAAGGAAAACTTAGCCATCGGTACATTGGACCATATAGGATCATACGCAAGGTAGGCCAGGTAGCATATGAGTTGGACTTGCCTTCGGACTTGGAATCTGTACATCCAGTCTTTCATGTGTCTATGCTCTGTAAATATATCAGAGATCCTTCCAGAATTGTGTCAGTTGATGACGTTCAGGTCACAGAGCAACTAAAATGAAGAAACTCCCATTGCTATACTAGACAGACAGGTTCGGAGATTGAGAACTAAAGACGTAGCTTCGGTGAAAGTACTTTGGAGAAACAACAATGTGAAAGAAATGACTTGGGAGGCCGAGGAATACATGAAGTCTAGATATCCCTACTATTTCCTCCTCCAGAGAAGGGTCCGACTGAGACATCATAACCTCAAGGTAAGTGTACGAATTCTTGTGTTAGCTATTGTTATTGGTCATGTGAGGCCATCGTCGTTTGGAAAAAATACGGGTCGAGCGATAATACCCGATAATTATGAACTAGTACCATGCAAGGTACCATATGGCCGTGATGAAGTGATGTAAAAGTATATTAAAAATGAGTAGTATTTTTAGGTAAATTGAGATAATTCTTAATTATACGGGTAATTGATTAATTACCAGGTAACAGGACATTACCCAGTTAACTAATAAGTGGATAGAAATTAATAAATTACATGTGGCAAGAAGCCACAAATCTAGAAATGACTAAGTAGTCATTTATGCCTAGGTGGCTACGTAAGCATTAAGTGGGAATTAATGATTAACAAAACAAGACTTCTAACAAGTCTTGTTACATTTGCATATTGAACAAAATGAGAACCAAAAACGTTATCAATTCTAAAGCAAACCTATCTTTCTTGGCTTGATGTCCAAAAAGCTTCAAAGAAGCAAATTTCGTTCAAAGAATCAGAAGCAATTTCGTTCAAAGAATTTCAAAGAATTAGAAGCAAATTTCCTTCAAAGAATTTCAAAGAAGCAGAAACAAATTTCGTTCAAGACATTCAAAAAAGCAGAAGCTTAATTTTACTTCTAAGTTCAATCAATGAAGGTTTTCCAACGGAATATTATATGGAGTTTTCCCTATACCAGTTATGTTAAGGCCATCCCTTCTTTCTTTTGGCATGGTCCATATTATACAGAAGAAACTAGCAAATGCACCGCTTCCATAAATTACTCTGTCCATAGAAATACTAGGGGTATTTGTATTCTTGATTCCCCATGTGTATTGTTATTATCTTCTGTTCATGGGTCTCGGAATAATACGCAGTTGAAAAAGTTTATCCGGAAGGAATATTGAGATTTTTACGTATTTTTTATGTATTTTACCTATTTATACATATGCATTGACCCATGACCAGATGGCGTTATATACGCGTATATATGTAAATATATATATATATATATGGGATATGGAAAAAGGTTACGGTGTTATATACGCTCCATCACCTGATCAGCGGGTATATGTTGATGATGTTGCCCACAGTGGCCGAGACGATATGATGGGATGCCCTTAGAGGCTTGATGATATTATGTACATCTATACCTATGCATGAAACGACATTTACATGCATGTGCATGACATTATAAATGTTTTCAGGATTTATAAATTTATTCAGATTTACAGGCAGATTTCTTTATTCCATATTTTATCTATGTCTCTTATGTACTAATTTTCATGCCTTACATACTCAGTATATTATTCGTACTGACACCCTATTTCACGGGGCCTGCATTTCATGCCCGCAGGTGCAGGTAGGCAAGCTGACGGTCCCCCTTTTTAGGATCCCTGATCAGCGAGAGTTGGCATGCTCCACTTGATCCGGAGCTGCTTTTGATTTTTGTACGATATGTTTGTGCATATTATATATATATATATATGGGTATGACGTGGCTCAGTCCCGCATTTGTACAGTTGTATTTATATTAGAGGTCTGTAGATAGTATGTCTAGTTGGGTTGTATGTGGCCTTGTCGGCTTTCAGTTTTAGGTGTATAGTTGTCGATAGCAGCCTTGCCGGCTCGCCCACAGTATTCGGTATGTATACGTACATATGCCTTTTTGGCAGGTTTCCTTCATATATGTTATTTTCATAATTCAGTAGATGTTATTCAGGTTTATACTTTAGATGCATGCTTAGGGGTGTTTGACACGTAAGAATCAAGCACCCGGAACATACTCATCACTGACTATAAGTCACCCGGTACCGAGGAAAAAGAGAAATCCATCCCTGTGGAGAAATCCATCTCCATATATCCATACTTCGAACAAATCCATGTCCAAGGAAATTCATCCCTCAATAATATCATCCGTGCCTACTGTGGGTGTGCAGACTCCGGAGTGGATCCTACGTCCCGAGCGTTATAACAAGCCAATGAAGGCATAATCAATAATCTGTTGCGGTGTGCAACCCGATCCTTAACTGTCACCATAATTAGGATTTCGGCCTCACTCAGTCACCACTCTCCAGTCTCACACACGGGCTCACAATGCCATGAAAACTAGCCCCGAACAATGATATGATGTGCCAATAAATAACAACTGTGACTGAGACATGGTATGAAATGCATGAATAAGACTGAGTACAGAATATCAATGAAACTAGTGAGATGACAGAAAGAAACAACCACTAGGGGTCCTAACAGCATCGGCGTAAAGCCCTAACATAATATCTAGAATGATTTACAACTCATTTACTTAATCACATGATGGAAACACAGATATCGGCAAGAAAGAGTCACTAAACGGTGCCATGAAATGAACCAGGTATCGATCCTTACGGTGCACGCCTGCACGCCCGTCACTTGGCATGTGTGTCGCCTCAATACTAATCACATGACACATAGTTCGGGGTTTCGAACCCTCAAAATCAAGTTTGGAAGCGTTACTTACCTCAATCAAGCCAAAATCCTATTCCGCAATGCCTTTACCTCTCAAACCGGCCTCCAAACTTCCCGAATCTAGCCAAAATCAATACAATGAAATCAATATAGGCCAAGGAACCAATTCCACAAGAAAAAATTACTTAATTTGTCACAAATCCCGAAATCCACTCAAACTCTGCCCTCTGGCCCACGTCTCGGAATTCGATAAAATTCAAAAAAAATAGAAAGCCCATTCACTCACGAGTCTACCCATACCAAATTCATCAAAATCCGACATCAAATGGCCATTGAAATCCCCAAAATCATCTTTCGAATTCCCAAGCCTCAAACCCCCAAATTACACCTCAAAAACACACCAACTAGGTGGGAAAATCAGTAGGGTAGCATAATTATTGAATATAAATGATCACTAGGAACTTACCTCAAGATTCACCTTCAAAATCCTTCAAAAATATCCAAAACCAAGCTCAAGAATGTTAGAATTAAGAAAGGTTTCGGAACCCTCGTTTTTGAAACTTTTATATACTACCCAGATGTCCTTCATCGCGATCGTGGAAAGAGCCACGCGATCACGAAGCACAAACAGGTTGCCCCACATTTTAACCTTACACGATCGAGGAAATACACATGTGATCGCGAATCACAACCTCTCAAATTACGTGAATGTGCTGAACTCTATGCGATCCCCTAGAGCAAATTCCTTCACCTCACTACCGCTCCAAATCCTTCTACTCAAACGCAACCTCAGCCACGTGTTCGCGATGCACACCTATGCAATCGCGATACTATCTTTGCGATCGTGTAGAAAAAACTTAACTCTACACCCAAATAAGCCTACGCAATTGTGAATGGACTCCTACGATCGCGTACAAGGAAACTAGAAATAACTGATACCAGATATCAGCAATTCAGCCATGTTGCCAACCGAAAACCAAGTCCGTTAACCACCCGAATCTCACCCGAGGCTCTTGGGACTTCAACCAAACATACCAACACATCCCATAACATCATTAAAACTTAGTTGAGCCTTCGAATCACTCAAAACAACATCAAAACACAAAATTAGCCTCAGATTCAAGCCTAAGAACTTCTAAACTTTCAAATTTCACAAACGACATTGAAACCTATCAAATCACGTCTGAATGACCCCAAATTTTGCACACACGTCAGAAATGACACCACAAATCTACTCCAACTTTCGGAATTCCATTCTAACCCCGATATCAAAATTTCCATTGCCGGCCAAAATCGCCAAAATTCTAACTTTTGCCAATTCATGCCTAATTCTACCACAAACCTCTAAATCACATTCTGGATGCGCTCCTAAGTCCAAAATCACCTAACGGAGCTAACGGAACCATTAAAATCCAAATTCGAGGTCGTTTACATATAAATTAACATCCGGTCAATTTTCCCTATTTAAGCCTTCACAAAAGAGACTAAGTGTCTCAATTTACTCCAAACCCAATCCGGACCCTAACCAACTAACCCGTTAAGTCAAAATACAACTGAAGAATACAAAAGAAGCAGAAAATGGGGGAATGGAATTATAACTCTTGAAACAACCGGCCGGGTCATTACAAACATCCATGACTTTTGCTAGAATGACACTTAAATGGTCTTTGAAGTTTGGGAAAGACTCAATGAGATAATGAGAAAGTATCTACATAATGGAATCAAATTGTGGATGCAGCTCTAGGACTTTTGGGATGGACTGACACCCTCCTCACGATGAACTCTGAGTATTGCACTTGGAGGTCCTTTAATGAAGAAAACACTTGAGGAGATTGTTGAAATTCTTGATGAGCTCTGTGAAGATGCTCACCAATGGCCCACAGAGAGTAATGATAGAAAAAATTGTTGGGGTTCACCGGGTATATTCTAACACATCACTGCAAGCCCAGCTAGACACCATGGCTAAATAGATAAGAAAGTTGACCTTAGACAAGGTCAGCCATCATCAATTTGTGACTTTTGTGGAATGGGTCATCCAACGGATGAGTGTCAGTCCACGACTACATATGAAGTGGTAAATGTTGTGGGAAACTTTAACAGAGGCAACTACCAAAGTTGTAATAATTTTAACTCCATGGAGTAGAGGCACCCAGGTTTTTCGTAGAGTTCACCAAGTGGTAGTCTGAACTCATGGCAGCAGAATAATCCAAGACCCTAGGGACAAGGAGCTCCAGGATTTAAAAATTAGCAAAGGTAGCAATACTAGCTCCATAGTCTAGTCATTCTAACATGGAAGATATGATAAAGGCCTTTATTATTAAGATAGATGAGAGGCTTGAAACTCATGGTATAACTATTCTAGAATAGGACACAACCATTCAAAACTTGCAAAAATAGGTGGGACAACTTGCTAATCTATTGTTTGAGAGGGTTCCATGAACACTCCCTGCTGATACCGAGAGGAATCCAAAAGAGAAACAATAAATGTGGTGTGCTTGAGAAGTGGGCAAGTATTGAAGGACCCGATAACAAAAAAAGGGTAGTTGATTAAAAGACAAGTGGGGATTGTGGAGGAGCAGAAAAATAATGACAATCAAGAAGATGAAGTAAGGGTAAATCCTGATGATGGTCTGAAGAAGAAGAAGAAGAAGAAGAAGAAGAAGAAGGGGAGGACTAGAGTTCTAAAGAATAAGGATGGGAATTCAATGAATGAGGAGATTGAAGAGAATAAATATATGCTTGCTCTACCTTTCCCTCAGAAGCAAAAAAGAAAAAAGTTGGACAAACACTTTGGGCATTTTCTAGAAGTGCTCAAGCAAGTGCATGTTAATCTACCGTTCACAGAGGTGCTTTCACAAATGCCAGTATATTCCAAGTTATTGAAGGAGATATTGTCCGTAAAGTGGAAGAGACATAAGTTGTCAAGCTCACAGAATAAGCTCCCTAAAAAATTTAGAGATCCAGGGAGTTTTACTATACCTTTCTCTTTAGGAAGAACTAATTTGAAAAATCTTTGTATGATTCAGGTGCTTCTATTAATTGTATGCCTTTATCTATTTTTAGGAAGCTTGAGAGAGAGATTGGAGAAATCAGATCTATATCTGTGTTTTTGCAGCTGGCAGATTAGACCGCAATCATACTTGAAGGAATACTGAAGGATGTGGTAATTCAGTTGGACAAATTTGTTTTCCCTATGGACTTTATCATAGTGAAAATTGAAGAGAATAACGAGGTCCTACTAATTTTGGGGAGACCTTTCTTGGCTACTACTAGAGCTATTATGGACATTCAGGAAAGGCAGCTCATGCTAAGAGTGGGGGAAGAAAGAATGAAGTTCAAGATGAAGGAAGCAATAGGGGGCCCTAGAGAAGAGTAAATTGCACACTCTGAATTCAAGGCAAAGGCCCTAAAAGAGCGAGCTAGACAGGGTAAGCATGACAAGTGTAGGGTGTTCCCGAAGAGAAGAAAAGAAACTTTCAGCATGGATGTGTGCACTAGGTCGGGCATGCAAAGTGGATCCTGACATCGATTCAGACCCAGACTAGATGATTCAGGTGAGTTTCCTTTACTTCTTGATTTTTATTTGTGTGTCATCGGGATATGCCACAATTTAATGTATGGTGTGGTGGATGTAAATATGTATTTGTATGTGTTTTTGTTAGTATGGAAAAAAATATTTGACTTTTCCCGACGATGAATTTCCTCGACTGTCTTCTTGAGGTATCAAAGTCGAAGAAAAAATTGTCTTTCATGTTTGTTTTATTTTCTTAGGTAGTGTAACAATTACTCCTTGATTTTTATTTGTGTCGTAGTTCTTTTTCAAGGGTTTTTCTTGAACCGATTTAGTTAGTTTTTCTTTTGTTAGAAATAGAGAAGTCTTGTGCTATGGTGTTAAATGGAGATAACATGTCTACCTTGTTGTGCCTTGAGAGTAATGAGTGCCTTAGTTGTGAAGCTTAGGCTCAGTTCTTGACTCATGAATAAGTACCTGAAATTATTTGATTTTGACTTTGTTTAACTACTTTTACTAGAGAGTTGGGATAGATCCGATCCTAAGTGAGTTGTGTACCAATGTGTCTGTGAGACTTTTGTTGATATGTTGTGCATGTCAGCTGATGTCTAGAACTTGTTCTGTGTGTTCGCAAAGCGTAATAAAAGTTTTGTCCAGTCTAGAAAGTGATATAGGCATTTCTTTGTTTGAGCCAGATATATGCCTTTTACCCAACTAATTGCGGTGTATCCTAGTTAGCCCCTTTGGGTCTGTAATCCTATTTTCTGTGACAACCACACTACAAGCTTGACTTTTTTTGTTTGAAATGATTATCTATTTGAAAATCTAACCTCTCGTAAGCATTTGAAATTGTTATAAGCTTGTTAAAAGCTACGTGGAGGTATGATCGGGTTTTTGAGTGAAACTGAAAAAATGGAGAAAGATGCACTATTTGAAAATTTGTGAGAACCACCTGTAAGGAATTGAAAGAAATAAAAAAATGAAGTTGCTTAGATAAAAAATAGAACTTTGAAAAGAAAAAAAAAGAGTTGTATATGTATTAGAATGGAAAAAAAATTTAATTTTTTTTGATTCCTTGCTAGTGGCAGTTTTCATCTTATTTGTGCTTAAAGAAATTGGGAGCTTGATGCTATTATGTGTGAAGGTTGGGATTTGGTTCAACATAAGTATGGATTTTGAAATATTAATGTATTTGTATTAAAGTACTAAGGGAGGTATAGTTACTATTATCTATATGTATCATATCCGTCCCACACCCTACATTACAATCAAATTAAGTCCTACTTTATCCATGGCTGAATAAACTAAATTAATAGAGTATTACACTACGGGCAAGCCTATGGAACGTCTTCTGTGTCATATGAATTTTGTTTCTGAGAGTGAGTTAATTCTTTCTATCTTGAGTTCCTATTTTTTCTTAAACGTTATTGTATGTGGAACTACTCTCTATTGTTTGTGTGGGGGCACATGACTTGTGAAGGAAAGGTAATGTCTTTGGCTCCTGTGATAGAGTAAGTGAGAAGGTTAGAAAAATGTGTGGTGCTTTTAAGTCGAATTTTGAGTTAGGGTGTTCTGATAGGTTGCTTAGTCTGTTTTAAATATTCTTGGCATGATGTGTTAGGGAAGTTGTCTGATAAAAAGGTCGTCTCTATGTAAATATAGTTTTATTGCTTGAGGGCGAGCAGTGATTTAAGTGTGGGATGTTGATGGTAGGCTAGAAACTCGTGGTTTTAGTCATAGTTTGAACTCTAATTACTGTATTTTACATGTGTTTGAGCTTAAATGATAGGGATTTGAACTTATTACGTGTTTTATGGCTTGAAGGAACTGATTTCGAGTGAGAAGAAGGTTCTGAGCTAATATGAATGATTTGAAGCATTCAAGTCTGAGTAAAAGCCCAAGGAATTAAGCCGGGATCGTGTTCGGGGGTCGAGGACCTAGTCTGGATTACAAAATTTGAGGGAAAAAACACTATAAAAATAACATTGTCGTGTCGCATGGGGCATCGCATGGGGTGACGCGGCTGTGATAATTTCTGTTGTCCATAAAAAACTTGCTCTATGAACTTCCCCAATACCACTGCGCATGGCACACCGCATGGGGTAGTGTGCCTGTATAAATTTCTCAGAGTATTTTCCTGTTTCGACTTGGAAAAGGTAGTTCCATCCGGGCCCATTTCTACATGGTACAAATACACCAAAAATATATTGTTGAAGGGACTTTTGACCTTGGGAGCTTTTGGAGACCATTGGAAGCTTCAAGACATAAGATTTCATGTTCCTTCTACCAATTCAATACGTGAGTTTGGATTGTAACGTTGGATTACTTATTCTTTAACTCTATTTATGATGACTTTCTCCATATCTATGGAGTAGCTTACTTTAAGGTTTAATATGATTTGGTGACTTGGGTGTTGTTCATGGATTTGACTACTGTTTAATTGCTTGAATTTATTGGAGGAGCTTTAATATTAATTGTGATTTTATTCATTATAGTATTTAATCAGAAGAGGAACATCTTATTGAATATTATTGCAACGTATGCCTTAGTTTATTTTGGTGCTTCTTTGAAGTAATCGAGATAGCTTTTTGAGTTACCATTTAAATCAAGAATGAGAAATATTCACGAGAAGTTTCTCTTAGATCATTCCTATCAGTAGATTCTTGCATGTTTCACAGCACTTCACATTAGTTTATTTAAAAAAATTATATATAATCGAGAGAGGAATCTGAATAGGAAGTATAAGCTAATCACCTATTGAATTCGTGCGAATCGATATAACCTTAAGAGTGAAATATAATATTTTCAAATTCAGGATAACAATCTTGTACCTATCATGTCAAAACCCTTATTCTTTGTCATTATAGTAATCCATTTCTCCACTCTCTAGTTATATGTGATCAATTATTAATTACTTTAATTTTAATAGCTAATTTTAGTTCATAATCATTCCAATCAAAGTGTTAATCATCCTTAGTATTTAAGCCAGAAATTATGTGAATATTATTTAAATTCAATCCCTATGGAGATGATAATTAAATTATACTATCTTTGGCTAGAGAGCATTAATTTTGTATTGTGTTTTGTGCTCGTCAGAAGAGGACATCTATGTCAATTGATCAATATTTGAGAGGCCAAACAACTAGCCGATTCACTTACAACCATAAATTCTCTGGTTTCCCCCCATGATCTCATTGATCATGTGCTTCTTGGATTAGGAAAAGAAAACGATACACCGGTTGGTATCCTTACTCACTTTACTAGTCATGTATCACTCGAAGATTTGCATTCTAAGATCTTTTTGCATGAACAACAGTTGCAAGACTTTCAAGAAGTTGATTCCATCATCTCTCATCATACATTTGCTAGCCAGAATGTTCAATCAAATTCTTCCAATATGTCCAGTAATGCAGTGTCTTCTTCAAGTGATCGTGGTTGAGGAAGAGCCTCGTCTTTTCAAGGTCGAGGTCGAGGTCGTGGTGGATGGGCCATGGTTTCTCTGGTCGAGTTCCCTTACAACAGTTCACTCCTATTATTGTTGCTTGCAATGGTTCTACTGGTGAGCCTCCGTCAGGTATTGGTGGTGCTTCTCTCACTCTTTATAATTCACAATCTAGTAGTATGTCCATCCAGTGGGATATTAGGTCCCTCTCCATCACCTATTGTTTGTCAAATTTGTGGGCATCCCGGTCATAATGCCTTACAATGTCAAAAAAAATTCAATCATGCTTTCGTTGCTAATGATCTTCCTAAGTCTTTTGCTATTATGTCTGTTGGTAAAATAAATGATGCTACTTGGTATTTTGACACTGCTGAATTAGCTCACATGACTCCATCTGAAGGTAATTTTATACGAAAGATCCCTGGTTTTGATCGTGTTTTGGTAGGCAATGGTACATTGCTTAACATTGAAAATATTGGCTATGCTCAGTTTCCTTCTACATCTCTTCCTCTAGACTTACAATCTATATTTCAAGACTTACAATCTATATTTCATAGTCCTCAACTTTGTCATAATCTAATTTTTGTTAAAACGTTATATATGGATAACAATTATAATGTTAACTTTGATGATTCTTCTGTTTGTGTGAAGTTCAAGGTAATGGGGCAACCTCTCCTTCAAGCTTCCAGTAAAGGCAATATTTATCGATTGTCGTTCTCGTCTATGTCTTCTCCTTCTCAAGCATTTGTTTCTCTATGTTAGTATGGAGACATCTGACATTGTCATTTAGGTATAGTGGTAGTCGTATTTTGTCCAGTCTTAGGAACCATAATCTTATTACATTACTAAATTCCTTTACTACTAATTGTGTTTCATGCCAGTTAGGGAAGTCTCAGCATATGTCCTTTAATATAGTTGCTCATTATAGTTAATTTCCTTTAGATATTATTCATTCGAATGTTTGGCAGTCAAATGTTTTATCAAACTTGAGTTTTCGATATTATATTATATTTGTTGATGATTTTTCTCGATTTACATGGCTTTATCCTAAGATGAGAAAATCAGAAGATTTTCAGCACTTTTGTGCATTTCAAAAACTCGTGGAGAATATGTTTAACACTAAAATTAAAACTTTTCAAAGTGATGGATGTGGTGAATTTAAGAATACGGCTAGGCTTCAACGCTTTTCTAACTAGGGTATTTTTTCGTAAATCATGCCCAGATACTCCTCAACAAAATAGAGTGGCTAAACAAAAATATCGTCACATAATTGAAATGGATCATACCATCCTCACGGATGCTCATTTACCATCTCAATTTTGGGTTGATGCTACTTTTTACATTGTTTATACCATTAATAGATTGCCCACTTCTATTTCTCCATTTGAAAAGCTTTTTCATACACCTTTTGACTGCAGTTTACTTCGAATTTTTGGCTGTGAATATTTTCAAATATATCTGCTCAAGTTTCTCATAAGCTTAAGCCACGTTCTATCCATTGTATTTTCCTAGGTTATGTTTCTAATTATAAAGGATGTCATTGCCTAGACCCTAATGCTAGTCGTGTTAATGTTAGTCAACATGTTGTCTTTCATGAATAAGTTTTTCCATATCGTAAATTGTCTCATCCCTCTACTATCCCTTCAACCAATCGCTCTTATGAGATTCTTGTAGTTACTGCACATTTATCCTCTTTGCAGCCACATACCCAATTAAAGTCAAGTATGTCTCCTTCTCCACCTCCCTCAAGTATTTTTTCCCCTTCTTTACATCAAGCTCTATGGATCACGTGTCCATCACACATCCTTCTACTGAGTGTTGCTCTAATAGTCTTTCTTCGTCATCACCTATCGTTCTTTCTTCTTCTGTACCTACCTCACTGCCAACAATACTTCTTCCCCTCCTACGCCAGTACCTTCTTTTCATTCAATTCACACTCGCTCAAAGTCTGGTATTTCTATATCAAAACAAATATTTTCTTTAAACACTATTGTTCAAAAAATTGAACTCTTATTTTTCTCAGGCTGTAAAAATCCAAAGTGGTAGAAAGCCATTGTAGATGAGTTTAATGCACTTTTAGCGCATAATACTTAGGTTCTTGTTCCTTTTCAACCTCACATGAACTTAGTTGGTTGTAAATGGGTTTATCATACTAAATATATTTTGGATGGGTCAGCTGAGTGATATAAGGCATGACTTGTAGCACACGGATTTCATCAGCAACCTGGCATTGATTATCATGAAACTTTTTGTCATGTTGTCCGCGCTACCACTATTCGTATTGTCCTCTCTCTTGTTGTTTCTGTTTCTTGGCCTATCCGTCAACTTCATGTTAAAAATGTTTTTTCTGCATGGTGTTCTTAATGAGGAAGTCTTTATGAAACAACCTCCAGGTTTTAATCATTCTAACTATCCTCATCATGTTTGCAAGCTGACCAAAGTGTTCTATGGTTTGAAACAGCACCACGTGCTTGGTTTCATCACTTCATTTCTCCTGGATCATGATTTTATTTGTAGCAAATCAGATACTTCCATGTTTATTCACCGTTCATCATGTGGTATTCTTATTTTATTACTTTATGTTGATGACTTTATTCTTAGTGCTAGTTATTCTTCTCTTCTTGATCACTTCATTAGTCATCTCTCTAGACAATTGCCATGAAAAACTTAGGTGATCTTCACTACTTTCTTGGTGTTCAGATAGTTTGTTCTTCTAATGGTCTTCATTTGTTACAACAAAAGTATATTTTTGATTTACTTATTAAATTTCACATGCATACATGCAAACCTACTCACACCCCTATTGATTCTCGTACTTCTCTTTCTACTATGGATAGTGAGTTACTTTCAGATCCTAGTGAATGTAGGAGTATGGTTGGCGCTTTTCAATACTTAACTATGACTCATCCAACTATTGTCTATGCTGTTAACATTGTTTCACAATTTATGCATGCTCCGCATACTACTCATTCGTATCGTGTGAAGCGTATTTTCAGGTATTTATAGGGTACCATCACATAAGGAATATTCTCACGTGCCTCCTCATCCACCTTTTTGATATTTGCCTACTCAGATGCTAATTGGGCTGGTTGTCTTGATGGTCAACGCTCTACTACAAGGTCTTTAGTATTTTTAGGCTTTAATCTTATCTCATGGAGTGCAAAGAAGCAACCAACATTCACTAAGCCTTCTACAGAGGCTAAGTATAAAGCTATCACATATATTGTTGCTGAGACATCTTGGATTCGTCATATTCTTCATGACATTGGGCCTTATCTCCGTAACCTGGTTCATGTTCTATGTGATAATGCGATCTTTACATATATGTCCTGTAACCCTGTGTTTCATGACAGCTCCAAGCACATTGATGTTGATTTTCATTATGTTTGTGAAAATGTTGCTCAAGGGGATCTTATTGTTCGATATGTGCCAACTTGATTACAATTTGCTGATATTTTCACAAAGGGTTTACCATCATATCAGTTCAGCTTCTTACATGGCAATCTGTCCGTCATTTCTGCTAGTCCAGATTGAGGGGGCTTATTAGGACTCTAAGGATTTATTTAATATTTGTAATTATCCCATGTACGTGATGGACTTTTAATATGTATCCTTGTAAATGATATAATTCTCATTATTGTGTAGGCTAAAATCAGGGATAAAGTTATCCCCGATTTCCCAGTAAAAAACGAGAAGATAGCACGGTTTTATATGGCCTTAGGTGAAGCCGAGGGCTCCCACATGCGCAAAAAAATCGAACATACCAAACATGGGAAGATTGAGTTCTAGCAAAGTAAAGAACCGAGACTAAAGGAAAGACGGTTGGAAAGGGCAAACGAGGGGTCGTAATATCCGTCCTTAACTAGATATTACCCGAATATCAGCAGCATATCATCGTTTACCAGAAGAGAAAGATTTTTTCCTTATTTAGACTTTTACTAAGCTTGAAACTCCTCTACTATATTGGAGACCACTGTTGGCATGCATACCAAAGCAATAAAGTCAATTTTTGTTCTTGAATTACTAATCAAAGTGTTCTTCAGTTGCTTGTTTGTTTAGTTGCAACCGAGTTCGTTTCGAGAGCTTGATCGGAACCAACATTCAATGTTCATCATAAAGTCTGGCTTAATCATCTATCGTGTTTGGTTTGATCGTTTAATTTTTCTTTAATTCAATTATTTGTTATTTATAGATGATTCGTGTTAAATTAGATCACACATCCTTTAAGTCACGTATAAATTTAATTGTTACTTATTTTAAGGGTAAGCGGTTTGGCACCCACCGTGGGGCCAAGAATAATAGTGGTGATTTAATACGAATCTCCTTAACACACCCTATTTTACTCTTGCTCTTTGATGTTTGATTTCAGATATATTTAAAATGTCAAATTCTCAGTCTGCTCATTTGTACGTTAACGCTGAGCTAGGCCACCTCGGTGAAAACAATAATGTGGTACCAAGAAATAACGTACACCCTATTGATCCTAATGGTGTCCCAATTGCTGACCCAGTGGACGCCAACTCAGAAGTTGCCATCAATATCAACCTACCAATTGATCTCGAAAATAGCATTCGCGGAGCACCCTGATCATCAGCTCGAGAAGCACCCGAAGGGAAAGGTGATAGAGTTTGGTTACAATTGATTTTGGAAATGCTACAGGCTCAATAAGTGACAATACCATAAATGCAAAGTCAAAATCACGCATAGATTACGGTCGAACCCCAACGGGTTAGAGGGAACGCTCGAAGAGACGAACGGATTATCGCAGAACCAGATAAGCTCAGATAGGGAGAGACTTCCAAGGTGATGAAAATGCTTGAAGCACTAACGAAACGCTTAGTGTTTGTGGCAAAAAGAAGATAGAGGAAAATGATTAGAAGGTGCAGACTTACAATTCAGAGGTTGATCAGATCCCGAGAGCGCCTCCAATATGGAAAGGACCGGATTCCAAAAAGTTCATTCCGAATTCCCAATATTCCCAAATATAATGGGACCATAGATACAAATAAGCATTTAACCTCTTACATGTGAGCAATAAAAGGCAATGACCTAGAAGACAACGAGATCGAGTCAGTGTTGTTGAAGAAATTTAGGTAAACCTTATCCAAAGGGGCAATGATATGGTACGATAACTTACCTCCAAATTCTATTGATTTATTTGTTATACTTGCAGATGCCTTAGTTAAATCCCATGTTGGTGCTATCAAGGTCGAACGAGGAAATCAGACCTCTTTAAAGTCAAGCAAAAGGACAACGAGATGCTAAGGAGTTCCTGTCTAGGTTCTACATGGAGCGGATAGACCTGTCCCTGGTTGCAGATGATTGGGACGTTCAGGCATTTACTCAAGGGCTCAACCTCGAAGTTCCATTGTTTCTCAACAATTGAAGCAAAACTTGGTAAAGTACCCGGCAATCACTTGGGCCGATATTCATAACATGTACCAGTCAAAAATCAATGTCAAGGACGACCAGCTGGGGGCCCCTCGTATTCTATCTACCTAATAGAGGTAACGACATGGATAAAACACTTGTGGATCAAGAGCCAAGGCCAACCCGAGATTGGTATCAACCATATAACTCGGATAGAAGGGGAAGCGGATCCGATCTACACCCGACTAGGAACGACAGAAAAAGCGGCCAAGGTTAAAGCAACCAAGGTCTGATGAGCAAGAACGGTTTTGACAGTTCACTTGGGGGCAAAGAAGCCCCGAGACTATTGGAGTATAACTTCAACATTGATGCAATGAGTATAGTATTGGCCATCGGCCACATCAAGCAGACCAAATGGTCGAGGCCACTCTAGACCGATCCTACACAAAGGGATCACACCTTGATATATGAATACTACGTTACTCGCGGTCACAGGACCAAGGATTGCTGACAACTAAGGGAAGAAGTGGCTCGTCTATTCAACGATGGACATCTTCGGGAATTCCTAAGTGAGCGAGCCAAAAATAATTTCAAAAATAGGGACGCCAACAAACAAATTGAGCAGGAAGAACCTCATCATGTGATTAACATGATCATTGGGGGAGTAGATGTCCCACAAGGGCCAATGATTAAGTGCACCAAAGTTTCTATAACAAGTGGAAAATGCACTCGGGATTACATTCAGGAAAGGTCCATTTTGTTTAGCGATGAGGATGCCGAGGGAATCATTCAAACTTACAACGATGCACTAGTAATATCTATACTTATTAATAAATCTCGAGTTAAGCGTGTGTTGATTAATCCAGGTAGCTTGGCCAACATCATCGATGGAGAGGAACAAATAGGATTACTAGTCGTACTGGGAATGCGAGTATAGAACGACTTCAACATGGCATGTGAGATAATAAAGGGTGAAATAACCCTACTAATAAACACCGTCGGGACCACCCAAAAAATAAATTTTTATGTAATCGAGGGGAATATAAGATACAATGCCTTGTTCGGGAGGCCATGGGTCCACAGCATGAGAGTGGTGCCTTCGACCTTGGATCAGGCATTGAAGTCCCAAGCAGTATCAAAATGGTCTACGGGGAACAAGTGGCCGCAAAGGAGAGGTTCGTCGTTGAGGAGGTGATCCTGGTGCTTGCGATCACAACATGAAAAGGTAAGGATTTGGTCAAAAGAGGACAGAACCAAATAGCAATCACCGGTCCTGACCCTGGCGGGGCTGGAGAAATAGAGGGAATACAAAACGAATGAGAAAGATGATTTTGGGGTCCTAAGATCCTTCATAGCACCCGATAATACCGATGTCACCAAATTGACGATCGAGAAATTGGAGCAGGTCACACTGATCGAGTATCTATCGGACAAAAAGGTATACCTAGGCACAATGCTAACCGTCGAGATCAGGAAAAAACTTATTGACTTCCTTAAAGCTAATGCCGATTATTTTTTATGGTTCCACTTAGATATGACAGGGATCCCACTAGAGGTGACAACTCACAAATTAAGCTTGGATCCAAAATTCCACCCAATCAAATAGAAGAGGAGGCCGCTGTCCGAAATCAAACACATATACTTCAAAGAAGAGGTATCTAAACTTCTGAAAATATGTTCCATTAGGGAATTTAAATACCTGGATTGGCTAGCTAACGTAGTGGTCATGCCTAAAAAGGAAACAAGCTTAGAATGTGTGAAGATTACAAGGACTTGAACAAGGTATGCCCAAAGGATTCACTTCCTTTGCCCAACATCGAGCGAATGGTCCATGCAACGGTCGTGCATGAGACGCTGAGTTTTCTCAATGCCGATTTCGGGTACAACCAAATACAGATGGACCCAGGTGATCAAGAAAACACTTCTTTTATAACTAAATCCAGCACCTATTGTTATATGTAATGACGTTCGGATTAAAAAATACAGGTGCCACATATCAATGCCTATTTAACCGAATGTTCAAGGAACAAATAAGAAAATTAGTGGAGGTTTATATTGATGATATGTTAGTTAAGTCCTTGTGAGTAGAGGTCCATTTGAAGCATTTACAGAAAACCTTCAACATATTGAGAAGATACAACATGAAGTTGAACCCGAAGAAGTGTGACTTCGGAGTCGGCTTGGGCAAGTTCCTCGGTTTCATGGTGTCTAACCAGGGAATAGAGATCAACCCAGACAAGATAAAATCCATAGAAGATATCATTGTAGTTGACAATGTCAAGGCAGTACAAAGAGTGACCGGGCGGATAACCGCATTGGGCCAATTTATTTCGAGGTAATCGGACAAAAGCCACTGATATTTTTCACTACTAAAGAAAAAGAATGACTTATCTTGGACTCCGAAATGTCATTAGGATTTAGAATAAATCAAACTATACCTATCGAGCCCTTCTTTGCTGCACACCTCGAAGGCGAACGAGCATTTATACCTCTACTTGGTGGTCTTCGAGGTAGCAGTAAGTGGTGTCCTAGTCTGAGAAAAAAAGGTACGTAGTTTCCTGTCTATTATGTTGGTATAACCCTAGGCGATGCCGAAACGAGGTATCCACTCTTAGAGAAATTAGCACTCGCCTTATTAAGCGCATCTAGAAAACTAAAATTGTACAATGTCACCTCATATGTGTCATGACCTCTAACCCGCTAAGGAATGTTTTGCATAAACCTGAGCTCATGGGTCAATGGGCCAAATGGCCGTAGAGGTTAGTAGGTATGATACTGAGTACAAACCCATAACTACTATAAAGTCTCAGATTTTGGCAGACTTTGTGGCCGACTTTGCACTGGCCTTGATCCCTGAGGTCGAGAAAGAATCATTGCTTGCCTCAGGGAGTAGCTTAGAGGTTTGGACCCTATTCTTAGATGGTTCTTCTAACGTGAAAGAGTTCGGGTTAGGAATCATATTAAAACCACTTTCAAGTAACGTAATTACGCAATCTATTAGAACTGTGAAATTGGCTAACAACGAAACCGAATATGAGGCTATGATTGCAGGTCTAGAACTTGTTAAGAGCCTGGGGACTGAGATGATCAAAGCAAAGTGCGACTGCCGCCTTGTTGTTAACCAAGTCAATGGGATATTTGAAGTAAAAGAGGACCGGATGTGCAGATACTTGGATAAATTTCAAGTGACATTACACCAGTTCAAGGAATGGACACTACAGTATGTACCCCGAGATCAAAATAACGAGGCTGATGCGTTGGCTAATCTAGGGTCATTAGTAGACTCTGATAAATTAAATTCCAGAGGTGGTGTAATTGATGAACTTAGTGATAGATCAAGGTCACACCGAGGTAAACTCATCTAGCATAACTTGGGATTGGAGAAACCAATACGTAGACTACCTTCACAAAGGGAAATTGCCATCGGATCCCAAAGAATCGATGGCCCTATGAAGTAAAGTTGCCACGTTCATCTTGATTGGAGGAAAATTATATCGAAGATCATTTTTCGAATAGTTAGTAAGGTGCTTGGGTCTTGGGGAGATAGACAACGTGATGAGAAAAGTACACAAGGGTACTTGTGGAAACCAATCTGGAGCAGAATTCTTGGTTCGAAAATTGATCAGATCCGGGTATTATCGGAATGAGATGGAAAATGATACGGAAGACTTTGTTCAAAAGTGTAATAAATGTCAGAGGCATACCTCGATGATCTACCGACCAGGGAGATGCTTCAGCCGGTCCTTCCCCTTGGTCGTTCATAAAATGGGGAATGGACATCGTCGGTCCATTGTCGTGGGCACCCGAAAAATCCCAATACATCTTAATTATGATGGATTACTTCTCCAAGTGGGTCGAAGCACAAGCGTTTGAGAACGTTATGGAAAAGGAGGTTATTGACTTCATCTGGGATCATATAATATGTCGGTTTGGGGTGACGACTGAGATCACATGTGATAACGGGAGACAGTTCATTGGCGGCAAGATTAATAAGTTTTTTGAAGATCACAAAATCAAAAATATTTTATTGACTCCCTACCACTCAAGTGGGAATGGTAAAGTGGAATCAACAAACAAAGTTATACAACAGAACTTAAAGAAGAGATTAATCGACTCAAAACGAAAATGGAAAGAAATTTTGCCGAGGTCCTATGGGCATAACGAACAACTTCGAAGTCAAGTACCGGTGAAACACCATTCTCTCTAGTCTATGAAGTAGAAGCTTTGATTCCGATAGAGGTAGGAGAACCGAGCCTAAGGTTCCAATATGCTATAGAGACGTCAAATGACAAGGCCATGGCCACGAGCATATATTTAACGGACGAAAGGTGAGAAGCCTCCCTAGTCTGGTTAGCGTCCTAAAAGCAACGAATATGTACCAAAAGGTATTTATAGAGGAACTATGAAACGGCCCCAAAATACAAAGTAGCTATAAGAAAAAACAAAAAATAAACTAAGGCACTTCTTGTCTAGTCTTCATAATAGCCTAACACGCTGCCCGAGCCATCGGGCTGGTATCTCATTTTGGCCTCGGCTTCAAGCCTCTTCAATCTCGGCCGCTAGGTCAATTCCCGATATGGACCTTCTCAAGGGTCTCTCTCCGATACAACCACTTCACATACTCGGCCTTTATTATTACACAGTCCTCGGCTACCTCCATATCATTCATGTACTGGGCCAACATATCCTGAACTTCGGAGGCCTCGTTCGAAGCCACCTCCAATTTGGACTTCAGCGTGGTATATTCTTGACCGAGAGCATCCTGTTTTGTAATGGCTGAGTCGAGTTTTGCCCAGAGTTCCTCATTTAGCCGAAACCATTTGTTGGAATTTTCTCTCATCACCCAGAGCTGAACTTTGGTCGATGCCAAATCCTTTTTGGTGGCATCCCGCTACGAGGCTAGGAGATCCATTTTTCCCAACTCCTTAGTTGAGGTTGTGACCTCGTCCATCTCGGCACTAAGCTGGTCGATTAGGTCTACCCTCTCTTGGACCTGGGAGGTTGCGACATTAGCATTTGTGCTTAACCTCTCGTTATTAAACTCAAACACTCTTACTTTTTCAACCAGAAGGGCGTGTTCCCGATTCACCTTCAAGGTCTCCTTTTAATCCTTTTCCAACTCGTCTTGGAGGACGGATGGCCTTGAGGACTTCATCATTTTTCTCAATAATAGCTTTGTACATGTTCTTTTATCAGTCTTTCTCCTTGAGCTTGAACTCAAGGTGACTCACCTCCATTCGAGATCGGTGAAAGCTCTCATGATGAAGTAGCAAGTCCTGGAGAATAAAAAAGCCAAAATTGATAAAATCTGCTAAGGCAAAATGAACTCTTTAAAGATATAAGGAGAGGAATGTATACCCTTTTCAATGCCTGATGTGCCTCATTGAAGAGGCTCGGCACATCCACCTCGTTCATCTTCACTTGGTCCTCTTCGGTTACTAACGAACGAAGGTAGCTGCCACATCGACCAGCTCAAATAGCATCCGGGTATCCGCCGGTACTGTAGACATGACCATTTTCTTCCAATCGGGGTCCACTCGGGGCAGGGAACTGCTTCACAAGCTTTGGGCTCAAACTCGGCCCGCCTGATCCTGGTGGCACATCCCTTTTCATGAATTCCATGTGGCCAAAATTGGAGTAGTCTTCTAGCATGCAGACGTCTAAGCTTTTGAAAAACAAATTAAGAGCTTCATTCGCGGCCCGTGATGCCTCAGTTGACTTTTTTGTAACAACCTGAGCCTCATTGAAAAAAGGATCTGTGTGAGATGGTAGCTCCACAATGTCAATGACGGCGGCGGCCTCTCTCAGAATAGAGTAGCTTCTCGAGAGGCAGTGGCCATAGGTTCTTCCTCGTGCTTCCGATTTGAGGAGGGTTCAGACTTACGGTCACCCCCTTCTGTGCTGCCAGCTCTTGTGCAATGTTGGCTAGCTCATGGACGACAAACTCTTTGTCTTCATCCTTGGGGTATTCCCTGAGCTGGTAGAGATAATAATGGTTCGGGGCCCTGGCATGAGTACTTTTCTTGGTACTTTTCTAACCCTAACCACGATCATTTTCTTCTTGGCCTCGGCGGGAGCATTCGAGGAATCAGGAGATGTTTTCTTCTTTCTTGTCTTCTCCCCCTTCTTCGTAGCAGCCTCGACAATAGGTTGTACCGAAGTAGAGGGCTTTCCATATGGGGACGAGGCCATGACCTCAGTATTGCTCGAAGCTCGGTTGTCTTGGGAAAACCTGTGAAAGGGAAAGACTTAGTCAAAATAACGGTAAAATAAAAATGACTTAGAGGAAAATTTAATCAGACGAAGAAGGACACTCATCGTGGGAACGAGCCTTCCATTTGCCTTTAGAAAATTAGAGCCACTTGCGCTTGGAGTATAACATTTTTTTTGCAGATGCCCTCGAACCACTCCCTAAAATGAGGGACTGCATTGGGGACTCGTGTGACAGCTGCATATCAGAAAAGACTGGTAATGAGAACGAGGAGTAAGTTCAAAGGGTTATTTGACAACTTAAAAGGGGATGAACTTTTGTGTTGAGTTCTACTTCTCAGGGAACGGCAGGAAATCGGAGGGAATGAGATCTTTGGTCTTTATCCAAACAAATCTCCCCTTCCAACCTCGGTCCCTATCATCATCGATGCTCGATAAGGAAGCCTTCTTTGCCCCGTCGGGCAAGCTTGATTAACCACCCATGGATGATTCGGGGGCTATAGACACGGGATCGTGAATTAAGGCTCCTCCATGTTGTTGGCAAATGGTGGAGGAGGGCCACGATCCTCCAAAAGTATGGATGGAGCTACACGAGGAAGACCTCGTACCTCTTACAAAAGTCAAGGACCACCGTGTCCATAGGACCAAGCGTGAAGCGGTACATGTAAACGCTTAAGTACCCCATCCACGTGTGTTGTAATATCCTCAAGGACCGGGAATGACTACTTCCTTGCCTTCCCACTTACAATCCTCCTGGACCGCTGGAAGCGTGTCTTCGGTGATGGAGCAGATATACCTCCACGCCTCCTCACCTTGATCTCCTTATTTGGAGGATTTCTCTACCATAAAGTCGTTATTTATGGAGCAGCCTCTGGGGAGAAACTCTTTTAGAGGAGGCTCCGAGGCTACTACCAGAAGGGTCACCTCGGTATCTGTAACCGAGATAGATGTTAAAGGAGCAATATTTAAGGTACCGATTTTGAGGTTTTTGCCATCTTTATCTTGGAATATGAAAGTTTGAAGATTGATATGAAGATTTGAAGGACTAGCTTGAAGATTTAAAGGCAAAGTATGAAGATTTGAAGATTGAAGATCAAGAAATGAAGATGTGAAGAACTATTTGTGAAGATTTGAAGGAATGATGAACAAGTAAAAAGTCGAGGATAACTCAAGAAGATTCGGAATCAGAAATTAAATAACTATTAAAAAAGGAAACTAGAGCTTTTATAGGAGGGAAATAATGAATGTGTGACTTTTCGTATTTGATGCAATCGAGGATGGTCAACCGGCAACTGACATGTGTTAAAAGTCAGAATGTCACGATTGATAGGACATTTTGCTGAGTTGTCAACTTGCTTGCGGCGTACAGAGGAAGGAACCGGGGTTAGTTAATCACCTCTCGTCATTCCTATAGATCTGTTCTTCAAAAAGTGAGGGGACTATCTGTGTACGGGTAAAATTGAAGATAAAGTTACCCCTGATTTCCTGGTAAAACAATGAGAAGACAGCGCAGTCTGATATAGCTTTGGGTAAAGCCGAGGGCTGCCACAAATCAGAATCTGGGGAGGATGAAGAATGAGCCAAGAATCGGACACGGCCAAACATGGGAAGAATCGAGTTCGAGCGAAATAAAGAGCTGAGACTAAAGGAAAGATGGCTGGAAAGGGCAAACGAGGGGCCATAATACACCCTTAACCAGATATTAGAGTGCAAACTCGCCTAATATCAATGGCGTATCACGGTTTACCAGAAGATAAATATTTTATTCCTATTTAGACTTGTACTAAGGTTGAAAATCTCACTGCAAATAAATTGTTCAGTAACTATTCTTGGTCGCATTCTCTGTTCTTTAACACTTTGCTTCTGTAAATAATTTAAACTAAGCAGAAAGATAGAGCATTTTCAGGTGTTTTTGTCATTTGGGGTTGACATTAAAATTCAAGAAAAGTTATAGATTCAAATCAGATAAATCACAGTTCTCAATTAGTAGAAACTCTTCATAATAGGGATCTTTGGGGCAACAAACGGAACTCAAGAATTCTTCATTTTCAATTTCCATCGAAATCTGAATTGATTCAAAGCTCGCCACCGACGACTTTCTCCCTGAAACCGTTTGTTAAACATTAACAAATTTTTTGATTGGCTTGATTTTCACATCTGAATTGCATTTGGCCGGAAAATAACGAACCCCCCGTCGGATTATTACGTGAAATTGGTACTCTATTTTTATTTGCGGTGAAATTCCAGTGAAATTGACAAATTGCCGAAACTTTCCTACACACGGGTTTGGGAGCCAGCAACATTCAGCGGATTTGGAAGTGCTTCCAGACATCTCCGACTGTGATTCAGGTTCCATCTTTCTTGAATTGTATTTGCACACATCTATTTACTGTTGCCTTGCCGACATTTTTGATTGGATTGATTTTTCTATCTTTTCTACTAGTGTTTTAAGCTTATGGTTTCATCTATTCATTTTAATTCTGTGTTTGCATAGGGGTAGTTTCGTAGACGTGGTAGATTCATTGTTCTAGTGCCTACTCGCGTTCTGGTAGTAGCTCCTTTGAGTTGTTTTTAGCTTTTGGGTTTGTAGCTTGTAGTCTGTCGTTCTTGTTACTGGTTCTTAGTAGTAGTATTTACCTAATACCTTTTTCTTATAATGGTGGTAGTGAATAATGTGAGAATAAGGTCATGTCCTCGGGTGGGGCTGGGGGTGGGGTCCAGGGGTGGGAAGGAGGGTAAGAAAGCCTCTAAATTTAGAGTTGGATCTTGCAAAATTGGGAAGTCGACGAGGAAGTCTATAAAGTTAGGTAATATTCTTTAGAAGAGGAAGATCAACATAGCATGTGTTCAGTAGACTAGATGGAATGGTACTAGGGCACGAGATGTAGACGGGTTTAAACTATGTTACTCAAGGAGCATTGGGGGTAAGAATGGGGTAGGTATTTTAGTTGATAGAGACCTCAGGGAGATCGTGGTAAGTTAAGAGGGTAAATGATAGGTTGATAAGTATTAAGCTAGTAGTTGGTGGGTTTACTATAAACGTGATTAGTGTATATGCTCCTCAGGTAGGTTTGGACCAGGACGTCAAGGATCGATTCTGGAAGGATTTGGACGAGATGATGCATAGCATCCCGCACATAGAGAAGTTTTTCATTGGCGGAGACTTCAATGGTCATATTGGAGTTGGTGCTAGGGGTTATGATGATGTGCATGGCGGGTACGATTTTAGGAATAGGAATGAAGGAGGTAATTCACTGTTAGATTTTTCTAGAGCTTTTGATTTGGTTATAGCTAACTCGTGTCTTCCAAAGAGGGAAGAGCACCTGGTCACTTTCCAGAATTCAATGGGCAAGACTCAGATTGATTATCTTCTCTATAGGAAATGCGATAAAGGTATGTGCACTGACTGTAAGGTCATCCCAAGTGAGCACCTCACGACTCTACATAGGCTCCTAGTTATAGACCTGGATATCAAGAGGAGTTGGAGGAAGAGGGCGGGATGCAGGTAACCTAAGATCAAGTGGGGTAACTTGACCAAGGACAAAGCTGAGGAGCTAGGGGAGAAGTTGTTGGCTATGAGGGCATGTATGAGTAGGGGGACGTGTCTAGTATGTGGTTCACGACTGCGAATTGCATTAGGATAGCTGCTAGAGAGATCCTAGGGGCCACAAAGTGCTCTCATGGGGATCATAAAGGGGACTGGTGGTGGAATGGAGAGGTTTAAGGTAAAGTGGATTCTAAGAAAGCTGCTTATTTGAATCTAGTGGAGAGTACAAACGAGGAGGAAAAAAGGACTTATCGGGAGTGTTATAGAAAGGCAAAGAAAGAGGCAAATTTAGCAGTTACGACGGCTAAGAACGCGGCGTTTGCTCGTTTGTACGAGGAGCTCGAGGGCAAAGGCGGGGACAAGAAGTTGTACCGGTTGGCCAAGGTGAGGGAGAGGAAAGCCCGTGACTTAGTCCAGGTCAAGTGCATAAAACATAAGGATGGCAAAGTGTTAATCGATGAGGAACTTATTAGGAGAAGATGGTAGACATACTTTCATAAACTGTTGAGCGAGGAGGGGGATAGACGCATTGTGCTGGATGAGTTCGAGAACTCCGAGAATCAACGGGATTTTGGGTACTATAGGTGTATTATTGTAGAGGAGGTGGAAGAGGTGATGCGTAAGATGTGCAGGGGCAGAGCGACGGGGACAGACGAAATCCTGGTGGAATTTGGGAAGAGCATGGGGCGGGCAGGTTTGGAGTGGCTCACTGGGCTGTTTAATGCTATTTTTAAGACAAATAATATGCCCGAAGAATGGAGGTGGAGTATGATAGTTCCGTTTTACAAGAACAAGGGTGATATCCAAAATTGCAACAATTATAGGGATATCAAGTTGTTGAGTCACACTATGAAGGTTTGGGAGAGGGTGGTGGAGGCCATGGTGAGGAGGTACGTGTCTATTTTCAAAGAATCAATTTGGATTCATGCCAAGGCATTAGACTATGGAAACGATTCATCTGGTAAGGAGATTAATAGAGTAGTACAGGGAGAGGAAGAAGGATTTGCATATGATGTTTATTGACCTTGAGAAAGCATACGATAAAGTCCCGATGGAGGTCTTATAGAGGTGTTTGGAGTTTAGTAGTGTTCCAGTAGCGTACATTAGGGTAATTAAGGATATCTATGATGATGCTAAGACTCGGGTGAGGACTGTGGGTGGTGACTCAGACTATTTCCCTGTGGTGATGGGGTTGCACCAGGGATCGACTTTTAGCCCATTTTTATTTGCCTTGGTGATGGATGTACTGTCGCGACACATCCAAAGGGAACTGCATTGGTGCATGCTATTTCCCAATGATGTAGTGTTGTAAACTAAGCGTCTACCAAACTGTATAGAGAACTAGATTCTCTATAAGTTTCCACTATAAGCAGCAGACTGTAAAACCAACCAGTATAGGGAATTAGGCTCTCTAATTGTTCCTACAGTAGCTCGGCAGTAAATAAAGAACACAAAGGATTTTTACATTGAAATATTCCACTCAAAGGGACAAAAACCATGACCTACACTTGTAGGATTTCAACTTCACTAACTTGTAAACACCTATTACAAACCACTTTGTAATGACTCTATTACAAAGGATTCAACTCAACTAACTTGTGGTACTCTCACCACAAGCTACTTTGTGACTCTCTAGTTACAAAAACTTTGACTAACTTGTGATACTCTAACCACAAGCCACTTTGTCACTCTCTAGTTACAAAGACTTTTAATCACTCTAACTTGTAATAACACTATTACAAGCCACTTTGTAATAACTCTATTACAAAGGCTTCACAACTCGACTAACTCTAGCTAAGACACAAACTTAGAGGGTTTGTGATTTTGGGTTTCCTAAAACACAGCTTCTAAGAAAGCAAGATAGGAGTTACAATGAAGAACAAATAACATAGACTCAACAAACCTAAGGACATAAGATATCTTCAATCTTGGATTCGGTCCTTGAGGTTGCAGCAGCTTTATTCTTGAGAGAGGTTTTAGCGAGCACTTGAGAGAATGTCTTCCTTTTTTTATTTTGCAAATGTTGAAAAGAATGACTTGTGCCTTGCTCCAGGTTTATACTACAAAATATATCACAATGGTGATGTCAAATCTTGGTTAGTACATGCCTTTTCCCAATGGGAAGTGACTGTTGCACTGTCAGCTCCACTATTGCGTGTACAGTTGCAGGCAGTCACTTTCTACAGTTTCTTTCCAGTTGTATAGTTGACTTATACTTCTGTCATGGGAACACCAAGGGATCAGGTACCTAATCTGGTTCCTGTGAGTCTAAAGGCACACTGCCTAGATTATCTTGAGTCGATAAACTTGAATGATTGTACCAGGCATGCTTCAGGTCCTATATTTGGTTCTCTCATGAAGTAAGTTATTTTACCTTCCTTGATTGTATTTATACATTTGTGACATCACTTAAAATGATGTAAGCAAGGTAGGTAAAAAGCCTTCCACAGAAAGTTGACTGTTGCACTGTTCATGTACAATAGCATGTTCAGGCAGCAACTTTCCTGCTGAAGAGTTGACTTCATACAGTCTCCTTGGGAATTGGTAGGGACTTGTTCCCTCAGCTGTTCTTTCCACTCTGAAGAGTTGAATTATATCTCACGCTGGATCCCAACATGGAACTTTGTGATCTCAAAGTCTTGTAAATGTGTAACAGGTTCCTTATTTGGTTCTAGATGGTAAGTTTGTTAAATCAACAAAACATAAAGTAACGTACGTATGCCCAAGGTACTTGTAACCTATCAATTTCCCTTTTTTGATGATGATAATCTTTGAATTGATATTCCCCTTGAGAACCAGATCTCCACATTTGTTCCCCTACGAATCAGCCATATTCCCCATAAGAACCAAACCTAAGAAGGTGATCACAGTTGGTTCCTAAGGACTGTTTGTCAAATCATCAAAACTCAAAGTACCATGACTTATCAATTTCCCCCTTTTTGATGAATGACAAACCCAGAATTATACCCCCTGAGAAATGATTCCTTACATGCACTGATCATATCTGGTCCGTACCTAGTTCGTTGAGAACGTTTGTCATTATTAAAACATGACATTTGGCAAATCATCAAAACTCAAAGTACCATAACTTATCAATTTCCCCCTTTTTGATGATGACAAACCCAAAATTAATATTCCTCTTGAGAACCAAATTCCTCACATGTTTCCCTACGGATCAGACCTATAATCAACATATTATGCACAATACAACATATCAATACGATTCTGTTCCTCCCCCATGTTGACACCTATATAACTTCCCCCTTTTGGCATCATCGAAAAGAATAATAGAAGAATCACAACCAAAAAGAAGTTCAGCAACATTAACTCATGCCACTTGGGCAACACAATATAAACAATAACAAGAATAACAAGTGAATGTCATTGCACAAAATAGAGTGATTGCCCATAGTGGAGTGATTATAATAAAGGCATAGTAGTTTCAACAATACATAATATGACAATTTAAACAACTAAAGTACCAATTTCATCAAATATAGGGATCAAAAGAAGATAGAATTCAAGGGAATTTGGAAGGAGTGAACGACATGGATCACTGGGCAGGAGGAAAAGTAATGGGCTAAGGCCTTGATGAGCTCGTCCATTCGTTCATTCACTCTCCGTTGATCAATGACCATCTGCTCTCTCAGTTCCTCCACCTGCTTCCTAAATCTTTCATTCACACCCTTCAACTTAGCATTCTATTCTGCCAAGGGTCCACGAGGACCTGGTTCTTAACATATCTGAGTAGGTTGAACCATCAATCAGGTCACCAAGAATCTCCCCATGCTTCTTCTCATCAAGAACAAACTCAGTCACATGCACATATAGCATCAGAGTATCACATAAAACATGGAAGTTTTTACTTCTTCTTCATAAACGTTGGGACTTGGAAGAATAAAGAGGTGATTCGATTTTTTGCTCAAGACGTTCCTCCATTTTTCAACAATGTCAGAGTCAACACTCTGCCTAACAGCACTTTTTGAGACTTTAGAGTCTTCTACCTCTCCAAACCTGATAACTCAACATTTTGCTTCTGTAAGGCACCAGGTTCCTCACTTACACTACCCTTTTTATCCCTGAGCTGCCATGTCTCCCTCTTTCTCTTCTCAATTTGCTCACCCTTATCATCTGTTGCATCTTTCTCAGCCAACTTTCTTTTCTCCATTTTTTTTTGTTTTTCACAAATGGATATTTTTCCACTTCATTCTCTCTTTCACAATCACCACATCAGCAGGTTACACCACTTTATCGTTAATCAGCTTACTTTTTCTCAATCATTTTTACTGGATCAGACGTTCATTTAAGTAAAGAACCCAAGAGAAAAAGATCATTATTAGGATTGACATCCTAAGAAGGATTTTAGGGACCAGGTCCCTCATTCAATTCCCCTCTTTTTTGGCATATTCACCAATTCCTCCATCCTTCAAGGCTTCTACAAACCTAGCAACAATTTTAGCCTCACGCTCTAAAATATTAGATCTACCCCGTTCCCTTTCAGTTAAACTCTCATCAAAATCTACCAAGGACTTCTTGGGGATTTGATTTAGATAGAGTTAGGATTTTGGAAGGTGACAGAGTTGGGTTCACTCCTTACATATTTGGGGAGAAGGATTATTTTGAGACAAGATTGATTTTGGTTTTGAAGGAAAGAATCGGTTTTATTTGGGTGTAAGATAGAGAAGTGCCTTTTTGGGGCAACGAGTCAGTTTAGATAAAGGTTTAACATTTTGGACTTCAAGGAGGAGAGGCAGGAGAAAGGCAGAAATAAATTAATGACATGACACTTCAGCAGCTTAAAAAGGCACTCCTAGAAGTACAATGTCACTCTTACTTGTTTTTGTCCTGAAACTACCATATGTGTATACCTGTAACAGTATAGATTTGAGTTAGATGTCGCCGAAAAACACATTTTAGCAGTGTACCTTTCCTTCTTAACATAGCCAATCATCGAGGGACCAGGTACCTCTGTTAAGCTTGATCAACCCCAACTCCAGACGATTTCTTTCAAAGTGTTCACTACCAGCGCCTTGGTAAGGATGTCTACTACCTGGTCCTCCGTCTTCCAGAATTTCATACAAATCAAAACCTTTTCAACATTATCCCTCAAAAAGTGGAGCACGTCAATGCGATTTGTCCTCTTATGTTGTATCGGGTTCAAGCTATAAATACGCCAAAGTCTTCAAGATATTTCTTGATCTGTAGTGAATGAGTACAGCATAAGGCAGTTGCAACATATTCTACTTCAGCTGTTGAGAGAGCTACGGAGTTTTGTTTCCTTGTACCCCATGAGATAAAACATGATCCAAGGAAATGAGCCATTCCAGATGTGTTCTTCCTGTCCACTAGATAGCTTGCATAATCAGCGTCAGCATAACCAAGGATAGTACAGAACCAGGCTATGTGTCCCCTTAAAATATCTCAGAATTCTCTTAGCAGCCTTCAGATGAGATTCCTTAGAATTTGATTGGAACCTTGTACATAATCCCACACTAAATACAATATATGACCTGCTGGCAGTAAGGTAGAGTAGAGATCCAATGATTCCCTTTTGATGCTTCCATATCAAACCTTTTCAAGAGTTCTTTGATGCATTTCTATTGACTGATACACGTTCCCTTTATGGACTACTTCACTTGAAGATCCAGGAAGACATTCAGTTCCCCCATCATACTCATTTCAAACTCACTTCCCATGACTTTAGCAAATTCTTCACATAATGAGTCAGTTGTAGCTCCAAATATGATGTCATCCACATAAATCTGAACAATGAGCAGGTTCCTTCCCCATTTCTTCAAAGACAATATACTGTCAATCTTTCCTCTTGTGAAGCCATTTTTCTAAGAGAAACTTGGATAGTCTCTCGTACCGGCTCTAGGGGCCTGCTTCAATTCGTACAGTGCCTTATCCAATTTGAATACATGTTCAGGATGCACATGACTTTCAAAACTTGGAGATAGCTTGATATAGATTTCTTCCTTGAGTAAACCATTCAGGAAGGCACTCTTCACATCCATTTGGAATAGGGTGAATTCCATATGTGAAGCAAAGGCAATGAGGATCCTAGTAGCTTCCATGCGAGCTACTGGGGCAAAAGTCTCATCATAATCGATCTCTTCCTCCTGATTGTATCTTTGGACAGCAAGCCTTGCTTTGTTCCTTGTAGCATTTCCATGTTCATCCAGCTCATTCCTGAATACCCACCTGGTCCCTATGATGATTCTATCTGAGGGTCTAGGTACCAGGTGCCATACCTTGTTTCTTTCAAATTGATGAAGTTCCTCTTGCATTGCAATGGATTTCCCTACACTACTTGATCTGTTACTTGTGGAGTGCCTTGCACTACATCTCCAACTCTTTCTTCAGCTTACCAGGTTCTTCTTGAGAAGTGGAAGAGGATGTGACATTATCTTCACTTGCCTCCTTCATCTGGCTCATCATATCATCCTTGCCATTTGAAACATCTGATATTTCCCTTAGCACATGCATCACACACCCTGTGCTCCTTGAAATTTGAATTTGGCAAACCACGAACCAGGTCCTTCTGTATCAATTTATTCAAAAGTGAGAAGTTTGCATGCCCAATCTTCTATGCCAATGTTCTGCATCATTATCAATTGCCTTCAAGCAGCTCATATCACCAGCTTGTAGAGAATCAAAGTCAACAACATAGATATTCTTGTAACATTTGGTCACTAAGACCACTTCACCAGTTACCAGATTAGTAAGGGTGCACACTTTAGACAAGAACTCTACTTTGTTCCCTTTATCACAGATTTGAGAGACACTCAAGAGACTGTACTTCAGGCCATCCACATAGTGCACGTTCTCAATTCAGTGTGAAGAGACTTTCCAACCTTTCCGACACCGAGAATGTACCCCTTTTTTCATTTCCAAAGGATACATTCCCACCCTGCAGGGCTTTCAATGAAAAGAAATCATTTGTACTTCCAGTCATGAGCTTCGAGCAGTCGCTATCCATGTACCACAGTTGACTGCTCCCTTTCATTATTCCCTACATACTAAATCAATGATTAGACTTAGGAACCCAAGCCAGCTTGGGTCCCTTATAATGATAGAACGGGCGGATCAAACTTCTTTTTGTCCATGCAGGCAGTACATATTTTCTTTTCAGGGAACCAGATTCCTCATCAATACGCCTCTTTTCAACAAAAACTTTATTTTTCTGTAAAGATTGAATTTTAACTTTACAAGAGTCCTTGTAATGACCAGTTTGACCACAGTGAGTGCACAACCTATTATCAGTCACAGTTACATACTTCCTATGGGGATTATAGGAGGTTTTATCCTTTTGGAACCCAATGCCTTGCCTGTTTCCACCATTACTCATGTACATAGACGTTATTACATCAGAGGACCGGGTACAATTAAGCGACTTATCAAGATCATTTTTAACCCTTTTTAAATCCTCCTGAAGTTGTCTATTCTTTTCAAGCTCAGCAATAAGATTTGTTTTAACTTTCTTAAGCTCACTCTCAAGCTCAAGTTGAGCCTCACTAGCCACTTCCTCTCCCTTAGTGTTGTCCATCCATTTTTTTGTTTGTTTTTTCAACAAGTTATGTTATCTAGTTACTTCTTCCACTTGTTCCCTTAAATCTACAATGGATACTTGTCACGCCCCCTTTTTTTCCTAAGCAAAAATCGGGTTTATGATATTTGGAGAGACAACTCATTCCTTTTGGGAACTGGGTTTAAATTTGGAGAGTCGCCACCTAATGATTAGGGTGAATTAGGACACCAAAAGAGTTCGATTTGAATAACCAGATATAGGGTAAGGGCTTGAAATTATTCCAAAGGGAAGGTGTTAGGCACCCCTCAGAATCCACTAGTGTGGTTCCCGGCCAGACAATTATTATAAATTGAGGTGCAATTAACGTATAAGAAAATAAGGCTCAAATAATAGGAGATTTCAACACATAATGGTTTGAAAGTAAAGAAGTTTTGAAAGAACAATTAGAAAAGCTAATTTTTTAGAATAAGAAGTTAAATTGCTAAAAGAATAAAGAATAAAGGAAAGGGGGTCCTAGTTTATTGAAAATATGGATCACCCCACACAATGTTCGGTAATCACTCCTCAATGAGGGGCTACACGTGACATTATCGCGTGGTCATCATATCCATATCTACCCTTCCCACCCCGTTAAGGTATTAAAGCGCGGATTGGTCTCGATTACTTATTGCATGCTATTACCTGTCCCATTCCTATCAATCTTGGAGGCACTTAGGACTACTAATCCTATAAGGGAGGGATGATGGGCTTATTTGGAGTTTCAAAGGTAAAAATTCTAAGGCGGCATACAAAAACACATATTGCATATACAAGGGGAAACACATAAGCATATAGGCTCAAGTATACCTCCTTGAACAAACATATAAAGTAGCATGTCTTACATATACTGCTTAGGTCTGATTGAAAAGCATTAATGACGAGGGAGATGAGATTGCTGAGGCAGTTTTAGTTTATTGCATAACTCAGATAAGAAGTCCGAATCAGTCCTGTCTGCTGGTTGTAGTGATTAACAGATTCAGTTTTACAGTTATTATTTTAAGGCTTGCCTAAGTGTTTAGACGGGGTCCTATAGGCATGATATCTACCGAATTTAAAAGGTGATGAGATAGTAGAAGCTTGAAATAAATTATTCGAAATCCTATAAGCATGCATGTTAAACCTTGTTAAGCGAGGGAATTAGGTTATTAAGAGAAGTAGAATGAACAAAAAAAACTAAACTAGTTACAGGTTCTGCAAGTGGTAGTATCTACTGTTACCGACTTTAATTCCTAGGAGCATGTTATCTAACATTGACTGCAAATGAAAATGAATCAGATTGATTTAAGAAACCCCTATAAGCATGACTTTTATGCGTTACTCGTTTTAAACCTTATAGGTATGGCATCTAAATGAAGTTTGAATATGCAGAATTAAAAGTGCCCTATAGGCAGGTTTTCTACATGAAGTCGAATATGCGGAATTAAAAGTACCCTATAGGCAAGTTTTCTACGTGAAGTTGAAAAAGAATTCTATAGGCATGGTCTCTAGGTGAAGTTCGAATATACAGGAGTTAAAACACCCTATAGGCATGTTTTCTACCCTTGCATGCACAGTTACCCACCCTTTTCACTAGCTAGCCCCAAGTGTTTATTACAACTTATTACAAACCAGAATAACTAACTATATCAGAACAGAAAAATACAAAGAAATTATAACCAGAGGAGGCCTAATTCTTGACTTCCTCTCTGAGTTACGAGATAAACCAACTCAAAGACCATTGATCCAAAGCCTTTCTCCAATTTGAGTGTGTCAGAGTTCCCTAAGAGACTCAATGGGACTCTGGTAGTGCTCATACCCAAATTGTATTACCAGAATAGGGAAAACTGCAGTGTGGAAGTGCTAGCCCTTAAGTGTCCAAGTTCAGAGGGGCCTCATGGTTCCCAAGGCAAGGTTCACAAGAGGGGGGCAGAACTTAAGTTTAAGAGAGAGTGGAAGTGCAGAAACAGAATTTTAAGAACTAAGTACGGAGAGGAAAGAGGTGTTGGGAAACAGTTACAAAATTGATAGCTTCACATAAAAGGGGTTTAGGGATTGGGAGCTTGCAAATAGCCTATGTACTTAGGCACTAGTTAATTTTGGGCATGCACAACAATAGGGAGTGTTGTTATGCTTACAAAATCAACCAGAATATACAACATATAGTGGTAACATAGAGGTTTGAGTCATAGACAGCAATACTCAATACTGCCATGCCTCAAACAAGCAATCAGTACCAAACACATTGGGGTAGGGGCTTAGGATACATCATAAATTCAGAACAGGCAGAATTACTAAAATAAGTACTGAATTAAACACAAGTAGTAAGCAGACAAACAGGTAAAAAGATTAAGTAAACATATTGTTGTGATGCTAAAATCTTAATCAGAACATACCAGCTCAGAGAAGCAAAATATAGTAAAGGCAGGTAGCAGAACTTTAAAAAGCATGCCACAGTACAAGTAGTAAAGCAGAAGAAAGTATTTTTTGAGTATAAGTGATTTTAGAACTCAGAGTGTTCGTTTGTGTCTGTGTTAATGAAAGAGCAGGGTATTTATAGTTTGAAAACAAGTAGAAAATAAGGCAAGAATCATAGCTTAGCAGTAATTATGGAACTATGTACCAATTAAAATTAAATCAGTATAAGGACTTCCTTTAATTAAGGAGTAGAAATCAAACGGTAATGGGCAAAAAACATTTAAGGAAGGAAATCAAGTAAGCATCAGGTGCAGAATAGACAATTAGGGGTAAGTGCATAGAGGTTTAATTAAGGGGAGAATCTTTGAAATACTCAGTTAGCCAAATAAAGTAAGAAAACAAAGTAAAGTTGCAGTATATGGAGACAATCGAAAATCAGTACATAGCAAATCAGGGAGTCAAGGATTTCAAAATCACTGATTTAAGGAGAGTGACATGGGTTCCTATGAATAAACAAATAAACCAAGTCAGAAATGGGAGAATTGAAAATCTAAGGAAAGTTTTCAAATCAACCCAAGAAACAGGGGAATCAGTAAGGCGAAACAAGGAAAGAGCCAATCACTTAACACATGAATGCAATTAAAATTACACAAGGAGGTTTGAAATCAATCCAAAATTAAAGGTCATTTCAGAGGGAAATTCAGCATATAAAAGAGTGCATAAGTATTAGGCATGCAAGGCTGAATTTAGGACAAAGAGAAGCGTCATGCAATCACGAAGTAAGTAAGTAGTGGACTATAGAAACATGGTAGTCACATAGGTCAATCTTAGTAACTCAGTAATAGAGAAAAGAGAGAGTATCAAATAGCATGCAAAGGGGTCAAGTAAAACGATTTTTCTGAAAATTGTAGTCTAATTTCAAGGAAGTCAAAATCACATAAAGAAACAGAGGATGAAACAAAGAGATTTCGAATCTAGTTGAGCAACAAATGAGGCAGCTTCAGAAGCTCAAATAGGTCCAAAGAAGTTAGGGTTTTGAAATCAATCAAATTCAGAGCATGACAACCAAGTAAATCACATAGCAAATAGCCTAAAAACTCGACTGAACCCCAAATTTTAGGGTATTCACCATCAATCGAGTTCTAGAGATGAAAACGAGTAAATCAGACAAATACTAACAAAAGTAGATTCAGAAACCTCAAAAGAAACTAAGACTTTTAACACGCAAACTCCAGTAGAAGAACAACATAAAGAAACACAGTGGAACATGTTAAAAATCATAGAAAGCTTCAAAACAACTTTAACGAACCTAAATCGGAAAAGACAAGGGGTTTTGGAGGCAGAGTTTTGAAAGAAACCTTGAGAAAAGCATTTAAAAGTTTAGAATAAACATAGATCTAGAACAGATCTAAAGAGATCGGAAGAACCTCAAAGGATAGGGTTTCGAAAGAACCCCAGATGGTGAGAAAGGCTTGGAAAATCATCGATCTTAAGCAGAGAAGTCGAGAGTCAGGCTTCAATGGCCATCGATGGCCGGAGTAAGGTTGAAAGTGACCACAGACAGCCATAGAACTAAAATCACCAAGGTTTGGACCAAATTTTTTCGAGGTCTAGCCTTGAAACCATAGCAATTGGGTATTTAGGAGCCAAGGGAGGTAGATACATGCCTTCAATGGCTTTGGAGGCCATAGATTTGGCAGATTTTCAGGTGGTAACTGAGGGCGGGGGCTAGGGTTTGAGAGGGAGTTTGAGAGAGAATTGGGAGAGGGTGTAATTCAAAGGCGGCTACAGGTGAGAAATGATTAGGTTTAGGGGTTAGTTCAGGTTAAAAAAGGAAGGGGCAGATGTGAGCCGTTGATCTAGGCGATCAACGACTGGGATTAAAAGGGAATCCGGGCGGGTTATTTAATTGGGTAGTGGGTTGGTTTAGATAGGGATTGGGTCATGGTAATTATGTTTAGAATTAGGTCCAACTGGGGTGCCAAATCCGGCTAAAACTGAAATAAAAAATGGGCTAACATTTAAATAGCCATTTTTCCCTATTTGATTTACAAAAATAGTAAAATAATTTTTGAAAATAAATTAAAGGAACTAAAATGATTAATAGTATATAATTATCAAATTAAAAATATTGGACCGAGTTTTTATAGATATAAACGTAATTAAATCTAAAAAGAGGCTAATATCGCAATTATATGCAATTTAGCTTTAAAAATACTAAATAACTTTGTAAAAATATGAAAAAATCACATTAGCTATATTTTGGCATACATAGGAGAGTCCTATAAATGAATCACCAAAAATGATAATTTGGGGAATAATTATTTGGTTTTTATGGATAAAATAGGGCAATAAATTAATTTAAAAATTCTTTGAAAATTAGAAAAAATAATAAAACATTTAGACATACTTATATATGCATACATATGATATTTTGAAAGTATTTTACATATTAAAAATATATAGTAAAAAATTGGGTATCAACAATACTACCATATCATCCCTTTCTTGCTCAGTAGCTGCAATTTTCTCTACTAAAGTATTCTTTTTTTTGCTCAGGTTCTCTATGGTTTCCTTAAAGTCACCAACCACTACCATCAAATCATATCTAGATTGTTCAGCATCTCTTAGCTCTATGATTAGGGCATCTTTATCATTAACAAAACTATAATATGTATCAATTAGAACATTTGCTAATACCATCAATTTCTTCGAAGAGTAGGACTTCAGATTTTTCTGAACATCCCTGAAATTTACCTCATTATTGTCATCCTCTTCATCCTCATCGGACTGAGCCATCAATGCAAACAATGAATCATATTCCTTTGCTTTATTTTCCACTACCATCATGGAGCTGCTTCCTGCATCTAGTTCCTCTTCTGATTCGGTGAAGGAGTCTCCCCATGCAGAAAGAGCTTGCATCACAACATTGTTAGCTGAACTTTTTCGGCTGAATCGTTTGTCAGGAACCAGGTTCCTTTTTGGTACTTTGTTAGAGTTGTGTTTGTAATGTTCTTGTTTTAGAAATGGGCAGTCTTTGATGAAATTCCCTGGCTTACCGCACTTGTGACAACGATCGTATCCTTTAGTGTTTCTGCTAGAACTACCTTTCTTGGGAGTGCCTCCATTTCTAAAAAACATTTTCTGAAATCTTTGTGGTCTATTGGTTGATTGACTTCCTCGAAGTTTGGTGGAGCAGCCATGTAGATCCTTTCTAGGTGTTAACCTTTTAGAAAGAACCCGTTCTAATACCAATTGTTATAAACTAAGCGTCCATCAAACTGTATAGAGAACTAGATTCTCTATAAGTTTCCACTATAAGCAGCAGACTGTAAAACCGACCAGTATAGGGAATCAGGTTCTCTAATTGCTCCTACAGTAGCTCGGTAGTAAATAAAGAACAAAGAGGATTTTTACGTGGAAAAATCCCACTCAAGGGGACAAAAACCACGACCTACACTTGTAGGCTTTCAACTTCACTAACTTGTAAACACCTATTACAAGCCACTTTGTAATGACTCTATCACAAAGGATTCAACTCAACTAACTTGTGGTACTCTCACCACAAGCCACTTTTTGACTCTCTAGTTACAAAGACTTTAACTAACTTGTGATACTCTCACCACAAGCCACTTTGTCACTCTCTAGTTACAAAGACTCTTAATCACTCTAACTTGTAAAAACACTATTACAAGTCACTTTGTAAAAACTCTATTACAAAGGCTTCACAACTCGACTAACTCTAGCCAAGACACAAACTTAGAGGGTTTATGATTTTGGGTTTCCTAAACACAACTTCTAAGAAAGCAAGAAATGAGTTACAAATGAAGAACAAATAACAAAGACTCAACAAACCTAAGGACTTAAGATATCTTAAATCTTGGATCCGGGCCTTGAGGTTGCAACAGCTTTTTTCTTGAGAGAGGTTGTAGCGAGCACTTGAGAGAATGTCTTCCTTTTTTATTTTGCAAGTGTTGAAAAGAATGTCTTGTGCCTTGCACCAGGCTCATACAACAAAAGACATCACAATGGTGATGTCAAATCTTGGTTAGTACATGCCTTTTCCCAATGGGAAGTGACTGTTGCACTGTTGCTTGTACAGTTGCAGGTAGTCACTTTCTACAGTTGTTTTCCAGCTGTGCAGTTGACTTATACTTCTGTCAGGGGAACACCAAGGGATCAGGTCCCTAATCTGGTTCTTGTGAGTCTAAAGGCACACTACCCAGATTATCTTAAGTCGATTAACTTGAATGATTGTACCAGGCATGCTTCAGGTCCTTTATCTGGTTCTCTCATAAAGTAAGTTATTTTATCTTCCTTGATTGTATTTATACATGTGTGACATCACTTATAATGATGTAAGCAAGGTAGGTAAAAAGCCTTCACAGAAAGTTGACTGTTGCACTGTTCCTGTACAATAGCATGTTCAGGCAGTAACTTTCCTGCTGAAGAGTTGACTTCATACAGTCTCATCGGGAACTGGTAGGGACCTATTCCCTCAGCTGTTCTTTCCACTCTGAAGAGTTGAGTTATATCCCACGCTGGATCCCAACCTGGAACTTTGTAATCTCAAGGTCTTGTAAATATGTAACAGGTTCCTTATCTGGTTCTGAATGGTAAGTTTGTTAGATCATCAAAACATAAAGTAAAGTACTTATGCCCAAGGTATTTGTAACCTATCAATTTCCCCTTTTTGATGGTGACAAACTTAGAATTGATATTCCCCATGAGAACCAGATCTCCTCATTGTTCCCCCTACAAATCAGCCATATTCCCCATGAGAACCAAACCTAATGAGCTGATCATAATTGGTTCCTCAAGACTGTTTGGCAAATCATCAAAACTCAAAGTACCATAATTTATCAATTTCCCTCTTTTTTATGAATGACAAACCCAGAATTATTCCCCCTGAGAATCAGATTCCTTACATACACTGATCACATCTGGTCCATACCCAGTTCGTTGAGAATGTTTGTCATCATCAAAACATGACATTTGGCAAATCATCAAAACTTAAAGTACCATAACTTATCATATAGTGTTGATTGACGAGACACGTAGCGGAGTTAACGCGAGGCTGGAGGTTTGGAGACAGACCTTGGAGTCTAAAGGTTTCAAACTGAGTAGAACCAAGACAGAATACTTGAAGTGAAAATTCAGTGATGGGACCCATGATGCAGACATATAGGTTAAGCTTGATGCTCACGTTATCCCTAAGAGAGCGAGTTTTAAGTATCTCGGGTCTATTATCCAGGGTAACAGGGAGATTGATAAAGATGTCGCACATCGTATCGGAGCGGGATGGATGAAGTGGAGGCTCGCTTCCGGTGTTTTGTGTGATAGGAATTTGCCGCCAAGACTTAAGTGTAAGTTTTATCGAGTGGTGGTTTGACCGGCTATGCTGTATGGGGATGAGTGTTGGCCAGTCAAGAACTTCTACATGCAGAAGATGAAAGTAGCAGATATGAGGATGTTGAGATGGATGTGTGGGTATACCAGGAGAAATAGGATTAAGAATGAAGCTATCCGGGACAGAGTGGGAGTAGCCTCCGTGGAGGACAAGATGTGGGCGACGAGGCTGAGATGGTTCAGACATGTTAAGATAAGAAGCATTGATGCTCCTTTCAGGAGGTGTGAGAGATTGGCCATGGAGAGTTTGAGAAGAGGTTGATGTAGGCCTAAGAAGTACTGGGGAGATGTGATTAGACAGGACATGGCGCTGCTTCAGCTCACTGAGGAGATGACCCTTGATAAGAGGGTATGGAGGTCGAGGATTAAGGTAGAAGGTTAGTAGGTAATTTATAGTTGTTCACTGATAGTCTTAGTAGCATGCATGTCCCTTCATATTCTTAGATTTTTATTACGTTATGTGGTTTTGTTCGCCTGAGGAATTGTATTCCCTGTTGCTATTATTTGGTACTACTTATCCTTTATCTCTCCCTTTTTCCTTTCTCTTCCTTCTTTCTTCCTTCCTTGCTTTCCTCCTCTTCTTCTTGCCCTTCCTGAGCCCAGGGTCTATTGAAAACAACTTCTCTACCTGCATTAGGCAGGGTTAAGGTCTGCGTACAAATTACCCTTCTCAGACCCCACCTGTTGGGATCAAACTGGGTTTTTGTTGTTGTACTAAGATTGAAACTTTCGTGATAAATAAAGGGGAGAACCTTTTTATTTTTGAGACCATTATGGCATGCATACCAAAGCAATAAAGTCAATTTTTATTCTTTAATTATTGTTCAAAGTGTTCTTCAGCTACTTGTTTGTTTAGTTGCAACCGAGCTCGTTTCAAGAGCTTGATCGGAACCAACTTTCGGTGTTCATCATAAAGCCAAGCTTAATCATCCATCGTGTTTGGTTTGACATTTTGTTTTCCTTTAATTCAATTATTTGTTGTTATATTTTTTGTGTTAAATTAAATTACATATCCTTTAAACTGCGTATACATTCAGTTACTACTCATTTTAAGGGTAAACAATTATGTATGCATCACATCTTATAAATACATGGAATACTGGCTCTCTATGGGTCGAGCCATTTATTAAAGAGAAATTTTCACAAAGCACTATCTTTTAGTGGTAATTAACTATCTATACATACCATTTGCTATATTACGGATTGTAAATACGTTTTCTGTTGTTATAAAATATATTTGATGTATTTAAGCTACTGTATTCATGAATACAGTAGCATTTCGGGCCGTGAAACTGGGAATTATAGCTAGATAGATTTTTGTATTCGAGTGTATTCGACTGTATTCATGTCGTAAAACATGGGATTATAGCTGGACAGATTATTGTATTCGACTGTATTCATGGCGTGAAATAGGGGATTACACTATTTTTAAACGGAAAGTGAATCCATTAACATAATCGACTTCTAATATAACTCAACAAACTCAATTATAACACACAAATTTTGTATTTTCAGTTCTAAAAAAGATTCTCAACCGAAAAATACCCCAAAAACATAGCAATCTTTAAAGGAATTATATAATACATTTGAATACATAAATTATATTAATTTAAAAAACATATGAATACATTCATGGCATATAGCGAGACGGCGAATACAATGAAATACATAGAATACAACGGGATACATTGAAATACAATGAAAAAAAGACAGTGAATATAATGAAATACATGGAATACAGCGAGATACATTGAATTACAATGAAAAAAATACAATGAATAAAATGAAATACATGAAAATACAGCGTGATACATTGAAATATATTAACAGAAAATCAAGTTGCTCAGCCCCAAATTGAATTTCTGGACATGCTCGATAACCTTCCTAGTTTTATCATCAACAAATTGAATCCTCATATATTGCGGCAGCTTTCCTTGAAGATCAAGTTCAGCCTTAACCCTAGCTGTGCTAAGTATAGACCTTTATTGCATGGCCTTATCAATAGCAATGGGCTTACCTGCTGCTACGGCAATAGACAACAGTGATTTCTTCGCGAACAACGTAGGCGGCAGATTCGGAAACGAGATCCAAACAAAGGCTTTTGAAGTCTCTTCTTTAGGGTTAAATCCAATAGTCCATGGAATAACATAAATTAATTTTCTTTCCCATTCAAGGATATGTAGTTAACAGATTTAGCTGTTGCAAGAACGTAGTCATCATATCTATCGAATCTAATCAAAATATGTCTTCTTGCAACCCATCCAATAAGGCATCGTCTATTGTAAACTTTACAGCACAAGAATTTGATGCAGCGTGATACATAGAATTTGAGCAAAAGAGCTTGATGTAATCCCTCCACTTTAGTGAACTGATTAATCTCGTCCATTGTAAACTTTATTGTGGCTACACCATGCACAATATCAACATGTTTCAAATCTGTTTTTGTTGAAATTTGGGCTAGTTGTTTTGATTCCAATAATGTTGCATATGTTGTGTTAGGAGTAGTGTTTTTGTTCGTCTCTCCCACAGCTTGAAACTGGGGAGAGGGTTGCGCATCCATGGCAGCCTATACTACACCATGTCGCCATAGAGAGAGGAGAGTGGAGAGCGTGGGATTTTGACTAATGGTAGGTGATGTGGGTGAGAGGAATTTTGAGATTGAGCATCGTGTTTTCAAGTAATGGAGGAAAAGAATGGCATGTATCAAAGTAGAGAGAGAAAGAAAATAGTGTAACTGAATAACGTATTTAGTGGCTTAGGGGTAGGAGGTAACCAAAATTAGATATTTTGCTATAAACATTAAAAGATATCTATAGAATATAATTTTTTAAAGTTATATTTATTTAAAATAAATAAGTTGTTAACATTTACTATAGGAGGTAAAAATTTCTTTATTAAAATCTATTGCGGGCCAGATTTTCAGATTTTGGGTTTGGGTAGAGCTGGATTTGCAGGAAAACCGGACACCTTTGACAATGAGATTTCTGATTTAAACTCGAGATTTTACACCCATTCAAAGCATATCTTAAACTTGAAATTAAAAGTAGATACATAGCAGGAATATTTGTAGGCCAACACAAGCCATCTTGATGTTACATTCGACATTGTTCTGATCTAGTCTAGGTAGAAGCAGAACTTAGTCGTTTTATTTTTTCCCATATAAAAAGAAAATTGAAACGGAAAAAGGAAAAACACACAAAAGCAAAGACGATCAACCACACAAACATCTACTCATATTTAATAAGAAGCAACAGACTTTATATTGTGTTGGCCAATGATCATTTGGCGGCAACCGTATGTTAGTTTAATAACATCGTAGTAACAACGGGGACACCTCCTATCAAAGCAGTCACTTGCCTGCCTGCAGTATCCACCGCAACCACCCATTAAGGTAGGATCACTTAATTTTGATTTGAGTTCCGTTATAGTCGTTGACACGTCTCTACCGGCAACTATTTTCACTTTTGGAGAATGAGCCAATAAACTGCAATCCATCAAAAATAATACTTAGGGTCATTTGGTATGAGGTATAAAAAGATATAGTGCTGGTATAAAAATTAATATCACCTTAATACTTTGTTTGGTTAGCAAACCAAGTATAAGTCATTTCGGGATTAAAATTAACACCGGGATAACTTAAACCTTGTAGAGGGTGGGGTAATTAGCAACGGGATAACTTATATATTCTTCTTAGAAATTATGCAATTGTTATTTTAATACAACATACCAAACAGTGGATAAAAAAAAACAATTCCATCATAACTAATCACGGCATAACTTATCCCAGCATAATTTATCCCGGCATAAGGCGTATTCAAACCAAACGACCCCTAAGTGTGTTAAAATCAGTTTGTTATATCATTGTTGTTCGAACGTATAATAAAAGATTATAATATATATATATATATATCCAATAAAAAAAAGCGAGGTGTAGAAAATTAAAAGGTCATTTACCAGACATCACCATAATTGCAACAGAGAAATAGAAAGCATAATTGCGTGCCATGATAACAGTATTACTAAGATGGATGAAAGATGAGAGAATTATGAGTTATTGCAGTGCAATGTTTTGCTTCATACAGAGCCATGAATTTATAGGCCTCTTCTCCCCTATATTTCTCCCTATCTAATTTACAACTTGTCTTTAAAGTTATATTAGGTACGAAGTTGAATCAACTTTATTCAAGAAAAAAAAAGTCCAGTAGATGAGCACCCCTTTAGTGGAGCTTCCCGCGAGATCCTCTCATTGCCATGTGGGTGGGCATCACAGATTTTGATTTTTGCTAGATTACAACAACAACAAATCCACTAAAATTTCACAAGTGCGAATTGCAAACTGCAAAGAATAATGTATACGCATACCTTAGGAAAGATAAATATGTTATTTTCGACAGACCTTCGATTCAAAAAAATAGCAAGAGGAAGCGGTAACAATAATGTAAGAAGATAAGATAACCAAAGAGGAAAGAAACAACAAGTAGAGGTAAAATATCTAGGAATAAGAAAATATAAGAATAGTCGTAATATCCTTCTACCCTAATTCCAAGAATACTTTCATGTAAGATAGACAACATTGTGTACATTTTAACTCGACACAAAATTAACACTTACCTTTTCAAGCGTGTGGTATAACCAAATATTTCGTTGTTTCTTAAGCTCATATAACCGACATATAATTTAAGCACGTGATTCTTCACACTTGCCGTCAGTTATTACACACTAGTAAATTTATCCGCGCTTCGCGCGGTGATTAATAAATTTACAAACAACTCTTTTTTTAATATGCAAATCTTATCGAAAAGAAGTCTCTAACCATACAAAAGGAAAATAATAAAAACAAAGCAATTCGTTATCAAACAGCAACACTAATCAATTTGCTTCTTGAAGTCGACAACACCAATTATCAACCTTCACCCGAGTGCTTGTTTCTTTTCACACTGATAGAGTTTCATATTCTACTAAGGAAAAAAATTCAAAAATACTTACATTGATCAATTAATGCAAAACATACTAAAAATATGAATACTTATAGACATTAATACATATCAATTCTATATTTTAACAAATACTCAATTGGAAGCGGAGAATAACCAAATAATAAGGCAGAAATCTACCAAAGTACTTAAAAAAAAGAACATGAGCGGTTAGTAAACATGTTCAAAACCTCAAATAAGTATTTTAATTTTATGGAAGTCTTATGGACGAAAAGTTATAGTACCGTATAATTTTATAAAATAAAAAAGGTTTTTTAAAATTTTGGAAAAAATAGATAGATAGAGTTTTCGACCTAAAACTATAAACATATAGGATTTTTAAATGTGTATACAGAAAGTTACTAAATATTGTAGGGTTAAAGACTAACTCCATAGAATAATTCTTTTTCTAATGTCACTGTTTTGTCATATTGAGACATCTTTCTCCTTCACATTTTTTATATCTAATTTCTCACTATCGTTAGACACACTCCCAATCTGGTATGAAATATTTGTCATGAGTATTACATGCACAAATTCACTTTCCTTTGTCTTAACTTAAACATAATTACGTGAAAGCAAAAAAGATGAAACTGGTTGTGTGATCGGCCAGAGAAGTTAATAAGTTGTTGAAAAAAGAATAGAAAGACAAAAGTATCAATAATTAGCTCATAACTTCTTATAATTGATTAACTATTATACAAAAAGTTTTTCTTCTTGATACTTTATTACATTTTTATTGAATATCATATATAGCTAGTAAATACAAAATTACTCCATAATGACCAAAAGTCGTTTTCCTTTTGGAAGGAATTAATACACAGCAAGCAGCCATTCTTTTGCACACAAAATCTTGATTTATTGCATCATCCAGTGCACAACTGAAAATTGAATTTAAGAATTAAAAAGGATGGGAGAATGAAACGTGAGATTGAGCACAAAGAGTCATTAAAAAGACCTAAATACGTAAATGAGAGGGGGGAAAAAGTAAAAGGAGACAAAAGATGAATACATTTTCATAACATATATGTACTCACAATAAGGATTTCTAGGCTTGAAGTTAAGTTGTTGCTTTATTCTGAGAAGCATTTCGGCCTCCAACACTCGCACTTTATCTAGTACTAGTATATAAACACCTTCGAATCAACCAAGAGGAGAGAATACTGTTGAGAAAAACCATGAATGTTCTAGTAACAATAACAGCACCACTGGTTATAACAACGGTCTATATTGTGGAACTATATTAACTCACTATATTGAATTAAAACATAATCGACCAAATACACCTTAAATGGTAATCATGGTATTCAAAGTAAATGAAATTATGAAAGAATATAGCAAAAACAACTTTGTGAATACGTAATAGAACACTTGACAATATATTAATTTTTTCCTAATTACAATGAACAATTTCACTTCACCTTTGCTCAAATGATGATAAATAGAGCTATATCTAAGTACAAGATAAACTCTAAGTATTTCTATATGTTCACATCTCAATCATAAATATCGTTGAATTATTAACAGGTGAATCATTCAACTAATACCATAAACATCATCAGCAAGTGGAATTAATAAACACAAGCATACACTAATCTCTTCATAGTCTCACTTTAACAGTAAAAATCAAGTATTATAGCTTTCAAATACATAGCACATAAAAAAAATCAACATTAAGCAAATGAGCAACCAAAAAAAAGGTGAGATAGAAAGTATTTATTTTTGAATTAGGGAAAATGTAGAAGACAAAGTAGAAGTGCAAATTGGTTTTCAATTTAATTTGATGCATAGCTAATTACACAGAAAATACAAATTAAAACGATAGGTTAGTTTCAAAATACTCGCTCTATTTTGTGTTATGTGCCTTTTTAGTCTTTAAATGTATTTTTCTTCCATAAGTTCATTGGCATATTTCAATAGCTTTTACTGTCGCACCCTAGTCTTATCTACCGTTTTCTGACCGAGTGGCTCCAAGTTAACATTTTAGAATTCCATTTATGATAGTAACCATCACCTTAATATAATTAGACCACAAGCCCAACAGCAAAAGTATAATCTCATAGATTAAGTAGATTTGATAGTAGTACCTGTAATAGTTCTGACTTCTGATGTAACAATTAAAAGATTAATTCATGGTAGCGCTTGATTCTCTTTGCTACAGAGTCTATTCAGTCTTTAGCATGAGTAACCTGTAAAGTCAAAAGAACGGCAATGTGCATCACTTCAAATTATTCTTACTATGTGTATATCAAATGCCAATTGCAACACAGCAATATTTGGTACAAAAAAAGGCATTAAACTTTATGCTTACGGCAAAACAGTACTGACCAAGCAGAAAAGAAAAAAATATAGAGTTAATTACTAAAAGATAACAAAAACAAAAACATCGGAAGAAATATTACCTTCTAAAGCTAAATCATCATTGGATTTTAATATTTTCTCTTGAATCTGCACGAGAAAGATGATGAAATTTTTAGTATGTAAAAAAAGTTTTGACATAAAAGATTGATAAAAACTGATTGGCCAAAAGAAAAAATAAACCGAGGAACAAAAACAAACTCAAAGTAAAAGTAAATTTTAGACAAAGCATAGATCCGGTTGCATACCTCTCTTCCGACGACAAAACATTAACTCTGCAATCATAAATAATATTTGTGGACGGAAGAATAGAAAAAATAGAGAAGAGGGCAAACGAAGAAGATGAATGAATTTTGAGAAGTTGTCAGTTGTAACGCTTAGGGTTTTAGTAGTCTTAAAAGGTGCAATTATGTAGATAGTTAATTAGGTGACTTTTGGATTTTTTAAAATATCGCAAAATTAAAAAGTGGAAAAAAGAGCAAAAAATTGAGGTAAAAGATAAATAGAGATCGTGGATGTAGAGAGTGCCACATCAGCTCTCTCATTCCCTGCTTTATATTAATATATAGATTTTTGTCTCTGTATTAAACTGCATTATTTCATACATTATATTCAAACATAGAAAAAATTCATTGAAAGCTCTTTCGTGTTGAACTGAAGCTGACACCTCTTACTACTTGGAGACTTAACGCAACACCGGATGTCCCTTGCGGGCACAAAGTCCATCACTTTCAATATTAGTAGTATCATTTATAAAAGAGATATTCCAAGCTAACTTAATCAATGCCAAATTCTTGTTAATTTGAACTCAACTCTGTTGAACTTAGGAGATCATATACATAGCATGTGTACTTTATGGTATAGATCTCAGTAATCATTATATCTTGATACTTCCTCCAACTTGGCCTCTCACTTTAGTGATCCATTTATATCCTTTAATATAATATATATCAATATGTAATATTTAATCTTGATATAAATATTTATATTATTTTAAATTAATACTCGAAATAATTAAATTGTTTAAATATTTAATAATATTTCTAAGTATTATATAATAAAAATTCTAATATTTTGATCTAATTATTTGTGATTAATTTATTAAAAGATAAATTAAATTTGACTTTTTCTAATTATGCCATATGACTAAATTAGTTATTAGTCAATAGTTAATTAGTTATACATTACTTGTGGCTAATTTTAAGGCTGCCACTTGGCTTAAGGTGTGGATTTTTTCCCTTTCCTTTTAGTAATATATAGATATATGCGTTGAAAAGTTTTTGGATCCACACTGCCCGAGAATAAATAAAAAAAAAAAACCGAAAAAAAGAAGGCGTGGAAGATCAATGGCTGGAGCTAAAAAGCTGAGAACGAAGGGAGGCCACTCAGTGAACCGGGTAGAGTTGGATTCGTAGGCTTCTTTCATGAGGGTTTATTTCAATTTCTCAGTGAAAAAGGTCAAACTGGACAACAGTAACAAAGAGATTTCTGAATTTCATACCCGTGATTTAACACACATTAAAAGCATATCTTAATTTTTTTTTTTCTAGAGTGTTGTACTGCTAAGTTTTTAGATTTGCATTATAATTCAACCGATCACCTTTTTACTTCCAGCAGATGCAAACAAACATTTGCAATGAGGAAAGCACTCAGCAAACAAGTTTGGCAGCTAGCACCAAGTTGAGGATAAAGTCATGACACTGCATTTGCCTTTTAACTATTGTGCGTGAATCACAGAAGTAATAGACCTAAAATACCATTTATTTTAACGCAAGTAGGAGTAAACAAATCGGCATCCTAACCACCTCTGCAATGGGAACGCATTCTATGGGCTGGACAGTGGTTACTTCCGCAAACATAAAGCCAAAAGTTCATTCAATAGAGTCTGAACCTGGGCTATTCATTCAATAGAGTCTGAACCTGGGCTATCTTTCTATCAATAGCTATCTCTACAGGATGAAGCAACCAGATACTAAAGACTAGCAGCTATTAAACAGTGATATTAATATTTAACTGAAAGATAAGAACATGCATAGACAAGAATATCACCCACATAAACGAGGCAGCTAACAATAGCCGCAAACAGAGACTCAAAACAATGCATAAAAGTTCAAGCGGCTAGATACAGGCAAGCATTGTGACAGTAACAACCTATTACAGTATCAAATCCCATGAGCAAATTACTGCAATTTGTATCCTAAAATGCTAAAGAGATGAAAGAAAAACCCTGAAACTACGTATGATAACACATGTATCTATGCAGAGTATACGAACACAATGTATTAGATCGAAGGTAGTAAGATTCTATTGCAGAAATAAAGATAAGCTCCAGAAAGATCATAACAATATTGAGCTGAGTCATGTTTACATTATGAAAATTCTCACCCTTTAGAGATGAAATTTTGCACTCTCAGAATAGCTTTTCCATGGCATAGCTTATGCAAATGTGAAATGTTTTAGGTCTTAACATTGTTCCTAAACTCTATTTGCCTCAAGCATCATCAACCATCACCTGTTTGCTTTTCAGTATTATAAATGAGCTTCCAAGTAACTTGAAATAACTGACAACCATGTGCTAGATTTTTCTTCAGCTAGTCCAAAATGCTGATAGAATACCCCACCAACATATACACATGTGGTACCTACAATTGACATACAGACCCATAGTGTACAAGGGGATATCATTCCGTTTCATAAGCTGGACTCATGTAAAAGCATCGTTGCCAGAGTGACTTTGGACAAGAATATCCAGTGCTTTCCCATAACCAAAGTGTTCATTTAATATGATTATATAGATTGTCCAATACTAAATGGAACTAGACAACTGCATTTGCTACTACTCGGATCTGGTGACTGGAGAAGTAGAACTGTCAAAAACTAGCTCAATGCTTTGAGGTTCCAGTGCCAGCTGACCATGATAATACTTTGAATCTGTTATCTGTCACCCTTTCCACCTCCAAACCCTCCGTCTCATCTTTTCTCCTAAGAGTATAAACATAGTAGTTCTACCTATTTTACCTATCAATCAACCAAATGTGAATGTACTCAAGAAATTGTGCAACTCAACCAATCAGAATATCAAGAATTCACACTCTTGAGTGAATAGTACACCAGGAAAAAAAATCCAGATTCACAAGCACAATCCCAGATTTCTCTACCAATGAGAAGTGCTTGATTAAACATTTTAAAGGAAAAATCAGAAAATTAAGCATGATTCAATTTCAAACTCTGTTTCTCATTATTATGTCAATCCCGGTACAGCCTTCCGTTCTTTTTTGTTTTTTTTTTCTTCTTTTTAAGTGATGTATAAGGCTCAACCTTCCTTATCCTTTCTATTCTTCTGCCTTCCCTCCTCATTACCATCTTGCAAAGAAAGATATGCAGTGTTGGGTCATTTTCACAAATAAATTATATATAGGGATTGTAATACACGTAATAATAATCACTGAATTATTTGACTTGTTAATTGATATTTGGTTAATCGTACTAAAACTTGGATATAACATGATATATAATTTTAAGTATGTGTTTAGCTTAAGCCTCAAGGTTTGTTCCAAAAATACCCTAGGAGAATTTAAATTGCTTTCTCCAATTTAATATTTAGTCTTATTATCATATGTGATTAAGAGTAGTTAATATACAAAATAATCATCTTTTTAATTATCAAGCAAAAAATACTTACCTTTTTGTAACTTTAAGATCAATGCTACAACCACTATCAGAAACAAATGAGAGATAATGAGTAAGAGATGGTTAACTATAATTAATTAATTAATTAATTAAACGACATTTCTATCATTTGCGAGCTCTTAAACTTATAATGCTAAATTGCTAATACGTGTGTAACTCCATATTAAATTGGGTATAGAACAGCATCACATTTAATGTGGGGATAGGGACGAGAAATAGCAACAAGATATTGTACTTTTAATATGGAGCTCAGCATAGATATTATTTCAACTACAACATCCAACCAAACGACTCCCTCCCCAGACTTTGTGGAGAAGACCATATGAAAAGCAAAAATCTGGAAGAGGCAAATAAACATAGTTGTGTAGGGCAGAAAGGATTATGATATCAAACAAAAATGATACAACGAGCAGATAATTAATCCACATGAGAGGAAGAAAAATAACAAAAGCCAAAATATTTGATCACAAAGGTGATATTACAAGAATAAACGAACCTTTCCAGCTACATATAAAATTCAATAAACCATCAGCTAACAAGCTACAGACCTTTTCAATTGTGCAGTTGAGTTGCTAAATGTACTACCATGATCAAAGTGCTACGCGAATAAAGAGATACATCTACTACAAACTCTAAACTCAAAGAGTCAAAATTTGAATGTTTGTTAAGAACAACAAATAAAAATTATAAACAGTTTCAGATAGGATCTCTTACATTTTGCTAGTACACACTGCATATCCACAGGGAAAAAGCTTCAATTTGGAGGAGATCTGCCATCATGACAAAATTCAAAGCAAAGAATCAGATCGAAGGAGCCATCCAAGTCAGCAGCTCTCTTCCTAGAACTATTGATCCCTCCATCTTGGACTTGAAATGGGAAAGAACCCAGAAGGTGACAAAGGAAATCCATAACCAGGAGAAGGAGGAAATTGTGGTCCCGGGCCTAGAATCCCAGGTTGAGCCATGGGAGAGAAGGAGAAATTTGGTGTCAGTGGTGGAGGATGCTGCATACCCGGAGAAAGCAATGGATAAGGGGACCGGGGAGATAACAAGTTCAAGAAGCCAGTGGGTGACGGCAAAAGATACTGAGAAGTAGGTGAAGGCAAAGGAGGAGGCCCATTTATTCCCGGGGAAGGAAGAGGTGGAGGACCATTCATCCTAGGAGATGGAAGACCATTCATCCGCGGAGGTGGGCCATTCAGAAGAGGTGGCATTGAAGGATTAGGTAGTAAACCAGATGATGGTGGATGTGCTTGAAAATGACCAGGACCTTGAAATTGTGCTTGTCTAGGCCCAGAATCTATTATTGAATTCTGAAGATAACGCATATAAACTGAAATCGGAGACTCAGCTGTATTTGTCCAAACATCTCCAGGAGTGGGTGGTAACATTGGGGGTGACGGCTGACCATAATGAGGAGGCGGTCTCACAACATTGTTATGGTAAGGAACACCTCCTGCAGATTGAGCTAAGCCTGGGACCTGTGCAGGAGGGTGGATTGGGATTTGGGGACGATTTATTGGAGTCAAAGGTGGTGGCCGAATTTTTTGTAATCTCATGCTCTGAGGCTTTGAAGGATTCTGGGGAGGTCTAGGTGGAGGCTCTTGAGAAGGTGAACCTGTCAGTTGCTGAACAATGCTCCGAAAATCATTCTTGTTAATATTGTAAACCTGAGGTTGAGGTTGTGGCCTAGCACTATTTGTGTTGTTGAAATTGGGCTGGTGTATAGGACTCTTCTTGATATTCTTCCCAAATTTATTCACACCCAAATGATCTGGATTCCTATTATCCATCTCAATAACTTCAATATAATCACTGAACTCCAAAATATTTTATCTTTAAATCCCTCTTTTACAACACTGTAACTAAAAAGGAATTATATAATGCAACTCAAATCTTATACCACTGCAAAAGACCCTCCGCAAGTTTGATAACACCAAACCCTACACTTGAAATTAAAGAAATATCACATCAGACAGTGATACCCATACATCAACCAGCTTCAACTCCAGCCAAAACTTCTGCTTTAGTTCACAAAAGTAACGGCAGAAATTTCAATAAACAACTTATTCTTCCCAAATAATTATTCAATTCCCAGATAAAATATATTAATTAACTCTTCCAAAACAACAATTTTTCAATTTTTTTCTTTATAAATACTTGAGATCAAACGAGCATACAGAGTACAAACAACCCTAAAAAAATCCAACTTTTTCAGTTTCCCACTTACAATTTTCTCCCTCTATAATTTTCCGGAAACAGACAAGCCCTAAAAGTTGAAAAGGATAAGAGCAGAAAGAGACAGAGAAGAGAAATTACGTTCTGCTTACTGGGACAAAGCGTCGAGCATGCGAACTGCAAACTTATGAAAACTCTCAGAGCTGAGCAGAGCGGATGGTGGTGGTGGTGGTGGTGGAGTTGGTGGCTGTCGTCGGTCAACGAGGAAATGAAAAGGGAATTGAAGTTTGAAAACGAAGATGACGCGTTTCAAAGGTTTTTAAAATATCCACTAGTCTGCTAGAAATAGAAAGAAGAAAAGGTGGAGTCAGTGGGGGCAATAATGGGCCCGATAGGGTTGAATTAGAGTGACGAACCTGTTGCGTTAGTAGTGGGGGTGAATGGAAAATACTGATGAAGACGAGTCAAACCACGGGAGTTGTATGGTTGAAACTTGAAGCATTTACTAAATTTAATTTACAAATTTGTAATTTGTTAAAGATATTTGAAGAACTAAAAATTTGATATAATACATTTACCATTTAGAGAATTAAAAGTTTGATTTTTTTCTTGTACATTTTTTAAATTATTTTTAGTTATTAAATATTATAACTTATACTTTTACGTAATTTTTAAATATATAAATTTTATTTTATAAACTTAAAAATTCTATATTTAAATTAACATCACACATGTACTTCGAAATACATCACATAAAATGAATAGGACAGTACTTCTTTTCAGAAGGAAAAAAGAAGAAGATATTGCTCCCTTAAATTATTTTATTTGAACTAAAAAGTTTTTTAAGGAATGATTGAGAATGTAAGTAAAAGAAGGAAAACCTTTAAATACAAAGGGTGTAAAAACTGTTAGCCATTGCTTGCTTAAGTCCAGAGGCGGTCCTACAACAGTCAAGGAGGTGTCACGTGAATCCGTTAACTCCGACAAAAACTCTATATATGCATAATTGTATATACGTTGGGGATCCCTTAAATATTTTTCTTGGCCCCCTCATTAACAAAATTACAAGCATAAGCCTTGCTCCTTCTTACACGATGCGGGTTCGAAACTCGTCTGCTACAATTTTTTTAATGGTGCCTCCGTTATTCTCAAATCCTGGGTCCGCCTCTGCTTAAGACCATTGTAATAAACATATTGTATTAATTTTCTTAGACCTCGGGTGTCTCATACTATAATCTTATAGGAGTATCAAATAGTATTGAGTCAACTTAGATTTAGATATCTACCAAAAACTTGGATTTAGATAATTTATTCAGCCACATATATTAAAATCAAGATTAGCAAGCAAAGCTCAAACACCAGACTTCCACGTCTTAGGTAGAAAGTTTGACTTTGACCGTAAAAGTGTGGGCAATTTATTGTACGATATAAAAAAATAAAAATAAAAATAAAAACTATTATTATGGGGAAAGGAAATATAGCCTTTTATTTTCCCATTATAACAAGTGGTTATGCCATGACGTTGGGCGTTGGGGTGCAGAGGCGGATTCATAATTTGAAGTTTAAAGGTTCCTATTGTAATTACAAATTTTTATACGGTCGAATTCGGGCTCGTCTATTACATGACAGATCGGGCTCGGAACGTAAGGAATTGAATATCGACCCCGAGTCCCATCGAACTAGAACACGAGGTCAGAATTTCTGTCCTCGAGAACATCGGGTCCATGATCTTTGAATCTATCCTGACCCCGAACGAGCTCGAGGAAACATCGCCAGTATAACCAACAGAAGACCGTAATAACATAAGGCCGAAGTATCTGGGACCGGTCGGGTATTACAACGGGAATCGCGACACGTATCAATAAGAAACCGGCAAATCAGCAAATCAGGAGATTTTTAGCTTTTAATTGTACCTAAAGTAGGACTCCCCTACTATATAAAGGATGTCTGATTACTTGTAAAGACATATTGTTACATGCATCCCAAAACAATATAATATTATTTTCTTTTTGTAAGCTACTGTTCTTCTGTATCCGATATCATTTGAATTGCATCCCGTTCAAGTGAGACTTACTTTCCAAGGCTATAATTGTTCAAGACATACGGTTTGAATTTACTTTATCATTGTTCGCTTTAACTACAATTCAATTTATTGTTTTGTGTCAAATTAGTCCATGTATACTTAAAATCACTTACAAATTCAATTGTTATCCAATTTTGAGGGTAAACAGTTTGGCACCCACCGTGGGGTTAAGGATAATATTGGTTATTTGATACAAATTTCCATAATACACTCTATTTTACACTTGTTCTTTGAAGTGTCTCTGATTTCAGGTTTAAGCTCAAAATGTCAAATTCATAATCAGCACCCCTACACTTTGACAATGAGTCTGGTCACCACGGTGAAACTAACAACATAATGCCCAGTAACAAGGTGCCGCTCGTTGATCTCGTCGAAATTCCAGTTGCGGATCTGTTGGACGCTAACTCGCATGTGGCTATCAACACAAACCTGCCTACTAACCCCGAGAACAACATCCGTGGCGGAGCCCGATCGACGGTGCAGAATACTCAAAACAATGGGGGGATGAGATCAATCTATTGTCACACCTCCTTTTTACCACCTCAAGGGGGATATAAGTGAGTTTTTCAAATTTAAGTGACATTATCCGAAATCGGATTATTTTATTTAATTTTATTAGAATCGCCACTTGGAATAGTTTAATTGGTGTCCCAAGTCACCGGTTTATTTTGAAATCCCAAATCGAGGAAATTTCGACTTTATTTTAAAAATCTGCGAACCAAAAATTCTAAGTAAGGAATTCTGTTAACCCGGGGAGAAGGTGTTAGGCATTTCCGGGTTCCGTGGTTCTAGCACGGTCGCTTAAACTATTAATAATTGGCCTATAATCTGATTTATTACATGTTTTAACCTATGGTGCATTTTTAACTTTAGAACTGCTTTTAATTAATTTAAGTCGCTTTTAGGAAGATTCAACGTTATTTAAAACGCACCTTAAACCACACTACATGAAATGCACCCGCGGTTCGCGACACGTTCTATTTAAACATTGTTTTAGGAATTTAAATTAGGTCACATGAAATGTACACCCTGATTAAAAATCACAACTACGCTACGGGAACCGTACCCGTAGCTATGATGAATTATTAAAGAACGCGCCTAAAGCAACTACGAAGGTTCAAATTAACAACATTTGTGAGGGCCATGGAGAGTTTAATTGATGGCACACATCAATTTTAAAAAAATTGAATTAATTTTAAGAGGGCCATGAGTTATTAAATAGAAAATGGCACACCTCAAATGGTTTTAAAAGAAAACTTATTTAATTTAAGGCCACCTAAGAATATTCTTACTTGAAACTAACTTAAACTTATCAAAAGCTAAATGGGTACAAAACAGGTTCTCTTTAGTCGTTTTGGACAAGGGGAATGGGCCAGCAGTGGTCTTTAAAACAAATCAGTTTTGAAGCTTCAATTGGGTTTTCGATTTGGCCCAATAAATCATAAGGATTCTGGATATGTTGCTAGATCTGAACTAGGTAGCCCACATTGGGCTTAAATTTAGGCGGGCCCAGATGTTATATGCGTTTTAGTTGGGCCTATCTACCTCTAAGCTTAATAGCAACTAAATATCAGTTTTTGCATAATTAAAATAACATCAAAGCATGGAAATCAGATTGCCATCCAGTTTGAAAGTTAACTACATGATTTTCAAGGCAAGAAAAACATACACTTGAAGCATGATTAAAAAAATGGTAAAAACATCTAGATTTGGGCTTAAGACCTGGGCCCAATGGCCTAGGTCCAAATTCCTTTTCATTGATCAAATTCATTCGGGCTCTAAATTCAACCCTTCTCCAAATAAAAGTGGCACTACCTTTACGGATTGGGCTCAGAATTTAGCTCATTGTGCCGCTGTACTTTACGAACAGAAAAATGTGATAGCACACAGATACACTCTTTATGCTATTGTTCCAAACATCAGTAAACGAAATTAAAACCTTAAATTATTACAGCCCTTAAAAAATAAAATTTCTCCGGATCAATACATTGCAACCTATTAATACATGAACACTATGTTGATGACTAATCTATTAAAATTTTTGCATAACTAATGTCCTGAAGAATCTTGCATCTTTTGGACATGGTTTGTCCATTAGAGTTTAGTCCCTTCTTGTGCTACAAGAGAAGTATCCAAATGTCAGCTTCTGAACCTATTAATTTGGTCAATTGATGACTAAATCTGTAAGTACTAAGCCCCAAGTTATCCAACAGCTTTACAACCATTCTCATACTCAAATAATAGATGTAACACACCAATTTTAGTACATTATCAACTATCATATTTAACTCTAGGCCTTAACACATGCTGATTTGGACAATCAATGGCCAAATCTACAAGTTATGGTCTATTTGATTTCAAACAAGGCAAACATTATACCAAAGTTTTTTTTAAAACAAAAAAAAACAAGAAGGACATGAATAAACACTGAAAGAGCTAAAGCGTAGGAGAGTTAGCAGAAAGTTTTGACTTATGCAAGTCCATGTTTCCACATTTTAAGAAGTCTACATACTCAAACCCATACAAATAATCATATCAGTATATCTCTATATGCATTCATGTTAGTTAACTCCAGAATATGCTAATCAATAAACACAAAGGAAAAACATTCATTTGCTGCACACATTCTTATAAACTTGACACTTTATAGCTCATCAAACACAGCAATTACATTAAGGTTCGAATCAGTACCTTAAACAACAAAGAAAAGACCGGCAGTTATAAGTGAAGAAACTGTTGAGAACTTTGAAAGAAATAGAGCAGCAACAACACAACAGTCACCAGCAACCAAAATCCCGGGATTTCAAACCCCAAATAGCAACTTGAAACCAGAAGTTACCAGCTGAACAACCCCAAGAAACTTTCTATTTCAAACTCTTTTTTAACTTGTAAAGAATCAGAAGAAATGAGAATTTTGGAATTTTATTTTTAGATTTTTGGAATCTAAATTTTCAGAAAGAGAATGGAGCTTTTGCAGCAAAAATGCTGATGAATCCCTTTTTTGAATGAGATGACCTTACTATATATGGGTTGCCTAGGGGAGGGTATATTTTAAGCATATTCCTTATCCTAGGGAATAATAGTATTGCCCTTGGTACAGTTGTCCTATATTTCAACATCTTTTTGTAACAGCTAGGACAACTGTACCTTTTTCTAGGAAATTTCTGGTTTCTAGCCTAGGTAGAAACCCCTTTTTTACCCTTTAGGTTACTGAATATTTCAGCTTTAACCTAAACTTTTCCAAAATTCAAATAGGTCCCTAAAGTTTCGAATGATTTTCAGATTAGGACCAACACAAACAAACCTAAGGAAATCAGAAATCTAAATCAAAAAACCTAGAAGAACTATGAGACTGCCACCTAGAACTAAAATCTAAATTATTCCATAAAAGAAGATGTTTTCCCAACTAGACTATAAACCGAATCAGTGCATCTAAAGAGAAGAAAAAAAAAAAGAGATAGCAGGAAAACATTCAAAGGAAAACAGTATTGACTAACTCAAACTCATGCAATTGAGTATTAAAAATTCAACATGCTTCTAATTAATCAAAAACAAGTAAACAACCAGACATGTGAATGAAATCTGAAATGACACCTAAACGGGCAACCAGTCAGAAATGTAATTAAGGGAAAAGAAAAGAAATCAAAAAATGAAATCACGGGGGGAAACTGAGTAACCAACAAACTAAAACTAAAAATAAAACCTAAATTAACATGATTAATTCCTAATGACAAAAATGTAGAACAAGAAACCTAAAATATGCAATTGCAAACAGACTAAACCATGAAAAATCAACCAAAAGAAAAGGAGAAGTTCAGAAAATTACCTGTAATTGAACCAACTAGAATCGGAGGACTTGGTCAGAGTCAGGCAATTCGAACAATAGGTCCAATCCACATGAGTCAACTGGTCTCATCAAAAGCAGTCGACTCATGTAGAGTGGAGCCATTAAAACCTCGGAATCAACTCAGGCAGAGGTTTTTTAGGGTTTCTGAATCTAAGATCTAAAATTCGGGCAAATTCGGGCCGATTTGGAAGGGGATAAGGGTAATTTAGGGTTTAAAGAGGGGTAAGGGTTGTAGGGTGTTAATTTAGAATGATTTGGAATGATTAGGGTTACGACAAGATTTTTCGATCCAAGATTCGAAGAACACCACGAGTATTTAGGAAAAACGGTTAAGGGATTCGTAGAGAGGGGGTGAAGGGGGATTTGGGGTGTTAATATGGGGAGCTTTGGACCGCCGGAACCGCCATGAAGGGTGGTTTGCGGTGGAAGTGGCGTAGGGATATGAGGCGGGTAGGGTTTCTTGTTGGTGAGAGTGAGATACAGAAAAAATAAAATGAATTTTTTGAGTTTGGGGGGGGGGGGTTTGACTTAATTCGAACACTTATATCCTAAATGAATGACCAGTTCCTAGCTGTTAGATCCAAAGTGATCAACGGCTGAGATTTAAAAGAGGGGAAACGGGGTCGTTTGGGGTTAGACGGGGCTGGACCGGGTGTGTTTTAGTTTTAGGCCTGGGTTTTGGGTAATTTGGACGGGTTTGGGGCATTTTTGGGGCTGGTTTAGTTATTAGCCCATTTTCGAAAAACTTTTCTTTTATTCACTTTCTTTTCTTTTCTTTTCTTCTCTTTTTTTTAATTAAAAAAAATTCTAATAATTAAAAATCCTAAATTATCCAAAATGTGAAATTAAACTAATCAACTAATTATAAAAATTATAAACATCACTTAATTCTAAATTAAAAAAATCAATAAACTAAAAATTAAAGGACAAAAATGCAAAATGAGCTATTTTTGTGATTTTTAAATTTCTATAAAACAAATGATTAGTGATTAATTCTAAAAATATAAAAATAAATCCTAAATGTAATGCATGATATTTTTGGTATTTTTCATGATTTGAATAAAATTGAACATGCACAGAAAAATGCATATAATTAAGAAAATTCTGAAAAAATTCCTAAAAATGACGAATAATTAACAGAAAAATCTATTTTCTTGGGATTCTGTAGGAGTATTTCATATAGGGCAAAAATCACATGCTCACAACTGCCCCTCTTTCCTCGAAAACATGAAGGGTTTTCGGGAAAAGACAAAATAAGCAATTACGAGGGATTTTTGCCCGTTTGAAATTCCATGAGAAGTATCTTGAAAAAACCTGACCGAACCTTGCTTTAGAGGTTGCCTACATATCCTTGGCTATAAAGGAATCAGGTCAGTGTAGTTTTAGAAGTTTTGGTAGCTGGGACTACCAGGAAACTATGATTTCACTAGTATTGTTGTCGTTGTTGCTTGCTGAGCTCCTTATTACACTAAAATAAAAAATAAAAAGCTAAACTAGTTAAGCCTATCAACAACGAGTTACAAGATTCCTATCTATAAATCTTCTGAAGCTTGATCTTGAGTCTTGGCTGGTTCTTCCTGCAGACTCTGATCTGAATCTTGATGTTTGTTAGCTGCAACCACTGGTTCATTCTTTTTCAGCTTTTCGGATCAAGGCGGGACATGCAAAGTTTGTGACTTCAATCAAATTTGAGTAGTCCGTATCTTTTCTCTACTTCTACATCTTGAGTTCAACTTATTTTCTTGTTTATTCTTTTCTTTTATTTGGGTTGAACCTTGTGCCTCACAGTGAAAACCTGTTTAGGCACCAAAGTAAACAACGAACAAATTTTCTGCCCCAGTTTTCACTAGGAAAATTTCGTGAATTATTGTAAAAAAATCTGGACTATTTCTTTATTTGAAAGCAATAAAATGAAGATTGTGTATCCTTGGGAAAAAGAGATTAGGGTGTGGAGCCCTATATCTATATATAAAATCAACTAGGGAGTGGAGAGCCTATGTTGGAAAGGCGACTAGGGAGTGGAGACCCTATGTATAAAAATAAACTAAACTAGGGAGTGGAAACCCTATGTTGGGAAGGCGACTAGGGAGTGGAGACCCTATATCTAAAATAAACTAAACTAGGGAGTGGAGACCCTATGTTGGAAAAGCGATTAGGGAGTGGAGACCCTATGTCTAAGAATAAACTCAACTAGGGAGTGGAGACCCTATGTTGAAAAAGCGACTAGGGAGTAGAGACCCTATGTCTAAAAATAAACTCAACTAGGGAGTGGAGACCCTATGTTGGAAAGGCGACTAGGGAGTGGAGACCCTATGTCTAAAAATAAACTCAACTAGGGAGTGGAGACCCTATGTTGGAAAAACGACTAGGGAGTGGAGACCTTATGTCTAAAATAAACTCAACTAGGGAGTGGAGACCCTATGTTAAAAAAGCAACTAGGGAGTGGAAATTGTATGTCTAAAATAAACTCAACTAGGGACTGAAGACCCTATGTTGGAAAAGTGACTAGGGAGTGGAGACTCTATGTCTAAAAATAAAATCAACTAGGGAATGAAGACCCTATGTTGAAAAAGCGACAAGGGAATGGAGACCCTATGTTGGAAAAGCGACTAGGGAGTAGAGACCCTATGTCTAAAATAAACTCAATTAGGGAGTGGAGACCCTATGTTGGAAAAACGACTAGGTAGTGGACACCCTATATCTAAAATAAACTCAACTAGGGAGTGGTGACCTTATGTTGGAAAAGCGACCTGGTAGTGGAGACCCTATGTCTAAAAATAAACTCAACTAGGGAGTGGAGACCCTATGTTGAAAAAACGACTAGGGAGTGGAGACCCTATGTCTAAAATAAACTCAACTAGGGAGTGGAGACCCTATGTTGGAAAAGCGACTACAGAGTGGAGACCCTATGTCTAAAAATAAACTCAACTAGGAAATGGAGACCCTATGTTTTAAAAGCGACTAGGGAGTGGAGACCCTATGTCTAAAAATAATCTCAACTAGAGAGTGGAGAGACCATGTTGGAAAAGCGATTAGGGAGTGGAGATCCTATGTTGGAAAAACGACTAGAGAGTGGAGACCCTATGTCTAAAAATAAACTCAACTAGGGAGTGGAGACCCTATGTTTTTAAAGCCACTAGGGAGTGGAGACCCTATGTCTAAAATAAACTCAACTAGTGAGTGAAGACCCTATGTTGGAAAAGGCGACTAGGGAGTGGAGACCCTATGTCTAAAAATCAAATCAACTAGGGAGTGGAGACCCTATGTCTAAAAATAAACTCAACTAGAGAGTGGAGACCTCATGTTGGAAAAGCCACTAGGGAGTGGAGACCCTATGTCTAAAATAAACTCAACTAGAAAGTGGATATCCTATATTGGAAAAACGACTAGGGAATGGAGACCCTATGTCTAAAAATAAACTCAACTATGGAGTGGAGACCCTATGTTGAAAAAACGACTAGGGAGTGGAGACCCTATGTCTAAAATAAACTCAACTAGTGAGTGAAGACCCTATGTTGGAAATGGCGACTAGGGAGTGGAGACCCTATGTCTAAAAATAAAATAAACTAGGGTGTGGAGACCCTATGTCTAAAAATAGACTCAACTAGAGAGTGGAAAGCCCATGTTGGAAAAGCGACTAGGGAGTGGAGACCCTATGTCTAAAATAAACTTAACTAGGGAGTGGAGATCCTATGTTGGAAAAGCGACTAGGGAGTGGAGATCCTATGTTGGAAAAGCGACTAGGGAGTGGAGACCCTATGTCTAAAAATAAAATCAACTGGGGAGTTGAGACCTTATGTCTAAAAATAAACTCAACTAGAGAGTGGAGAGCCCATGTTGTAAAAGCGACTAGGGAGTGGAGACCCTATGTCTAAAATAAACTTAACTAGGGAGTAGAGATCCTATGTTGGAAAAGCAACTAGGGAGTGGAGACCCTATGTCTAAAAATAAACTCAACTAGGGAGTGGAGACCCTATGTTGAAAAAGCCACTAGGGAGTGGAGACCCTATGACTAAAATAAACTCAACTAGTGAGTGAAGACCCTATGTTGGAAAAAGCAACTAGGGAGTGGAGACCCTATGTCTAAAAATAAGATCAACTAGGGAGTGGAGACCTTATATCTAAAAATAAACTCAACTAGAGAGTGGAGACCCGATGTTGGAAAAACGACTAGGGAGTGGAGACTCTATGTCTAAAATAAACTCAACTAGGAAGTAGAGCTCCTATGTTGGAAAAACGACTAGGGAATGGAGACCCTATGTCTAAAAATAAACTCAACTAGGGAGTGGAGACCCTATGTCTAAAAATAAACTCAACTAGGGAGTGGAGACCCTATGATGGAAAAGCGACTAGGGAGTGGAGACCCTATGTCTAAAATAAACTCAACTAGTGAGTGAAGACCCTATGTTGGAAAAGGCGACTAGGGAGTAGAGACCTTATGTCTAAAAATAAAATCAACTAGGGAGTGGAGACCCTATGTTGGAAAATGTAACTAGAGATTAGAGACCCTAGGTTACCATTTTTCTTTTTTTTTAGCAATCCACTAGGCAAGCACCTAGGGCTAATTTTTTATTAATAAAAGAAAAATAAAATACAACAATTAGGAAGAGTAGAAATAAGGGGGATAATAGCACCGATATTGTTACACAAATGCCTTGGCTATATAATCACTCCTCTGCGCCTCACACTGCCTTATGATGACAGCCTCATGTAGAGGATTCATGGTGTAGCTGTCGGCAACGTCTCACGAGGGCATATAATCTCATAGCCGTGTGGATAATTTCCAAAGGAATAGGACCAAGTCAACACAAACCGGGTTAAACCTTACCTTACTAATCCTATTGAGGCATACAATAGCCTCGCGAACTAACAAGCATGTAAAAAATATGAACTTGAAAGGACCAAATATTCTATGATCATCACAGAGTTTATAACATACTCTGTGATGATATTACAGATGAGGATACTAAGAAAGTGGTAAAATAAAATGTAGTACCCATTTGATTCTTGTCCCTTCTTTTCCAAACTTGTAAAATCTTCAATTTGTAATTCTTTGTCGATTCCCTCAACCGTGTGCAAAATGTATTCAAAAATCATCATTTCCTTTTTGAATGGTTGGACCTCGTAGAAGTAGTTGGGGCAGCCTGCTTTTGTTTGGTAACTCTCATTGGAGGTCGCCTAACAATTCCTTCGTCACTCACCTTGCCTTCCCAGCTTTTATCTCTTGTACGAATGTTGTGATTTGGTCCGATGCGCGAGGGTGATAAATCCTGTTGCCTACACAGTGCAAAAATTGGATCGTCCTCTCTTGCTAAATTGAAGTCTATCCCCAAATTCACAGATTGTGGAGCATTGGCACTCAGCAGTGATTCCAAATAAATTCTCTCATCGTCTGACATAACTTGACTGGTTGTAGCAATTTGCTTCTGTCCAGATGTTGGTGCTGTGACTTGTCGATGACCTATAGGACTATCAGCTGGAATAAGTTGTTGTTGTCCAGCATATGTCGAAGTCGATGCCAATTTGGACATTGTTGTTGCTTTTCGACCATAAGTATGTATAACAGATGAATTGTTTGGATCAAGCTGTTGCTGCCCAGATTGATTTGCGTCTAGCACTACAATCGATTTGGCTTCAGGTACATTTGTGCCATTTCGCTGCTGCATCGCGTCGAGCCAAACTCTATCCTTGTGTTGCTGTCCATCTTTTGACACCTGAATTACTGACTGTGGACTATTTTCAATTAGCTGTTGTTGTCCCGGATTTGGTGCTGCTTCATGTCGATCACAAATAGCAGTAAGAGTGTTCACAATTTGCTGCTTCTGCCTTCCAGATTTCTTGTTTGCTGCCTTTGCCTTCGAGCTAGTAACCATTGTGCTCGTTTCAATCTGTAGACTGCCTGTAGTCTGCTTCTGCTGTCCAGTCATGAAGCTAGTAGGAAAATGTTGCTTCTGTCCTGCATTTGGATGCAGTAGTGCATCACATTGAGTGCGTGCACGCTGTTGTTGCATTCCAGGAGAATGATCATGAGCATAAGAAGCTTCTTGACTGCGTCGCTGCTGCTGCCCAGATTGTTGTTCAATGAAATCATCAAGCTCATCATCCACACCATTTTCCCAATGCTCCTCTTCTTCATACTCAGCTCGATCTGCCCAGGCTTTACTCCTTGGCATCATTCGATTTGAGCCATTTACTGGAGCATCTGAAACTTCTGATTTCTGCTTTTGTTGTACACTTTGTGGTGTTTTTGGATGGCTGGTTCTTGGTGTTGCCTCACGTTTAAAGCCTGTAATATCTAATCCAACACCAGCAGTAGCATTTGCCTGCATAGCTGTTGCACCAACGTTAGCAGATCCATTTGCTGCTGTAGTTCTACTAGCCATTGCACTAGTAGCAACAGAAGTTGCTTTTTGGATATCCTGCTGCAGCGAACCCCCATGAGCTGATGCCATACCTGTTGGAGTTAAAATTTGTTCATGATCAAAAGCTGCTACTAATGGTGTTATAACACCAGTAGTAAGCACATGTGCAAAACAACAACATCACTTTGAATCCCAGATGGCCCAGTGACTTGTGTAACCACATCAAGGTTGTTTGAGACAGCTTGATCATCAGATGCCTCTAAAGATACAGCAGAAGCTGTATTCATATTAGCGTTCAGTGGAACAGTAGCATCTAAAGCTGCATAATACTCAGCAGAAGTACTGGACACCATTGTCCATTTTGCTTCCTTGTTATCACTCTTTACACCCTCCTTCAAATCATCAGTAGCTCTAGGCTGTACACCTACTGTTTTTATATTTGCAGCAGTATGTTTATCAACCTTAGACACCACTCGATCAACCATTTCATTCAACAGAGGATCATCAGTTTTGTTTTCTATAATTGCACCAACTTGGCCTACATAAAGAAGCACATGTGCACTAGGTGTTTGATGCCCAACTTCATCAAATCTTTGCCTATCCCCTGGTCCTTTAGTAACCCCTGCTGCAGCACGATCAGGCACAGGATCACTGGACAATATAGCATTATCTACAGTCATAGGCTTATGTATTGCCAATGCTATAGCAGCAGAGACAATAGCTGCACCATTTACAGCATCAATATCAACATGTTTTTTCAACATTGTAGCAATCCTGGATTGATCAAAACCTTCAGCACCTTTTACTACTGCTTTCCCCACAGGTGTAACAGGCACAACAGTATTTACTTGGGCCAGACTACCCTTCTCAAATCCCTGCTCCCTTTCAGCTTGTGCGTTTGGAAATTTAGCCTCTACATTGACAATCTGCTTTGCATGATCAGTAGCATCTTTCAATGCCCCTGTTACAACTTTCATTACATTAGCTTGGCCATTAACATCTTTTGATCCAACTTGTTTTTCAAAGTCAGTTAGCAGCAGCTGCTGCTCGACTACTTTCATCATTGCTGCTTCATCGACCAATTGTTCTGCCCATTTAGCATTGAGAAACTCCCTAGCATCACTTTCTAATTTCTCAATACTGCCCAGCCCTTCAATTTCAACCACTGACGCAACTTCTTCGTTAGTTTTCTCCATCCTCCAACGACAAGATTTTACGTCATGTCCTTGATGATTACAACAGGTGCAATATTTTGGGAGATTATCATACACAATCTCTTGATAATGTTCAACTAACTTCCCAGAATTTTTATCCACAATATTTATCCTAACTCGCTTAGGATGTTTAGCGAGTAAATCAAGTAACACCTTAACTCTGGTCGTACTTGGTCGAGTTCTATCTTGTGTCGCTTTGTCCACTACTAAAGGTTTGCCAACTGCTGAAGCTATGGACATTAGAGACTTCTTGGCAAAGAAATTTGCAGGTAAATCAGGAAAGGAAATCCAAACAACTGACTTTGGAGTTTCTTCTCGTGGATTAAAACCAATTGTCCATGGGAACGATCTAAAGAAAAACTCATCGCCCTTCGATTTAACATAACCTGTGGATCTTGATAAAACTTGAACAAAATCTTCAAACAAATCAAACCTTACCAGTACATGTCGATATTCCAATTGTCCAACATTACAATAGCCTTTGACATCAAATTGTTTGGGTATCAATTGTCGCAACTCCTGAAGATCAGGTTTTCCATACGAGAACTTGAGGATGACTGCTTGATGTAAACCTTCTTAGATGGTGAATGCATTTACCTCTTCAATGGTGAATTCCACAGAAGGTTCACCATGTTCAAACGTGACTGGACATAGCTCGAGTTTTGACGAATTTGCGGCAGAATGCTTTCCTTGTAGCTGCGTTAAATATGACTGTTTTGTATTGCTTTTTGGGCGTGTTTCTGTACTGATTTGGATGGACTCTCCGACAACTTGAAGATGGGGAGAGACGACAGCATCCATGGCTGCTCAAAACGGCTAATTTAGTTTTGGGAGCTAGGGTTAGGTTACCATTTTTCGGATTTTCTTCTTATCTTTTTTTTTTCAATTCTTTAATTTTTTTAATTTTTTTTATTTTTTTTATTTCATAGAATAAGTAAATGCGGGAAAGAATTTTGGAGGGGACTTCCCTTTATGGATTGTTGCTGCAAAGCTGTTTCTAGCCCTTGCGCAGTTTTTCCTTTTGGTTGCACCTACTTCTTGCAAGGTTGCTTTGGATTGCACCTGTTTCATGTTTTCAAACAAAGAATAATTGTTAGTTTGGAACGGTGGTTGGTTTTGTGGCCTTGATTGTTTTTGATCACTTGATCTCAGCCCGACTCTTTTAATGGGAATCTCTGTTGCTCGCTGGCTTTCTGGAGATCGATCTCCAAGGACCTTAACTTTCCAAAATTTAACATGACAGTTCACCCGTGTGGAACTATGGCTTTTTCATCTTATTCTGCATTCATAGGCACTTGACTTTGGGTTTCTTTCATTTTTAATAATTTTGACTTTGGAGCATCGGCCGTCACGACCAGTCGGGATCGACTTGATGCACCCGCTGAGGTTGGGTACTTTTCTTTGCATTCGAATTTTGTCAAAGAGAACCTTGGAAACCAATCTTGCCATATTTTCTTTGTATTAGTTTTGGAGAAGAATTAAACCGAAAGGGATTCAAAGAAAAGTAAATAAAGGACATGAAAATGAATTTAAAGAGAAGTGTCCCTTTCTGGGGAAGAAAGAAGGACTTATCTGGGGTGCATGCAGACTTCAATAAATATGACATGCTTCTTGGACTGGATACACGATATGCGCAACTATCCAACTTCTCATAAACCCATTGTGACCTGTATTTTAAAACTATGAAACCTTGCCAGAACTCTTTCAGTGCCAATTGTTGTAAGGTATTCTTTCTTTTCGATCAACGATGCCCTTTGTGGGTTTTCGCCAATTGACCTCTCTCATTTCTCTTCTCACTGTCGCCTTATAGTGCTCTTTATGAGTTTTCACTAATAAGACTCTCTCATTTTCAATTTCTCTGCTCACCATCGTCTTACGGTGCCCGTGTGGATTTTCACCAATAAGACTCTCTCATATTCAATTTCTCTGCTCACCATAGTCTTACGGTGCCCGTGTGGGTTTTCACCAATAAGACTCTCTCATTTTATTTCTCTCATCTTGATTGCATCGGATCCAAATAGCTGCGTTCTCCAATTCTTGAACATTCTCACTGATTGATCGGAAGGACTTGAATAGGGTTCGGGGTAAAAAGAATTTGGATCGAATTACAACTTTAGAACCATTCAGGTGGGATCATCACCGAACTATTACAACATCTGCCCCAGTTTCACTTTCGGGGGAAATTGAATTTTTATTTTGGTGTGACTGAACCCTAGAGAGAGGCTGCCTACGTATCCTTTCGGAATCAAGTCAAACGTAGTTCAGGGAAACTTTTGTTTTGTTGTTTTTTTACAAACGTTTGCAGTTTCCAAAGAAGGTAATCAAAGAAAGGTAACCAGCTCAAAGGGTTAGCAAAAGGGTTGAAGTGTTTGGGGTAGCGAGAATGAAAGCCTTCATCATCCCAATCGGATAATATTGGTACCACAAAAGAGTTAAACGTAGTACCTTTTGACCGCATCTGCATTCACAGCTGTTTCAGGGTCATTTCCTTCAATGTCTTCCAGGTACAACGCCCCTTTTGGCAACAGTTTTCTGATAATGTATGGGCCTTTCCAGTTAGGAGCGAACATTCCTTTTGCTTCCTTGTGATGAAAGAGAATACGTCTCAAAACGAGTTGCCCCACTTCAAAGTTCTTAGGCAACACTTTCTTGTTGCAGGCATGGTCCATTCTTTGTTGATACAACTGCCCATGGTAGACTGCGACCATTTGCTTTTCATTAATCAGGGTTAACTGTTCCAGACGAGTCTTTATCCATTCACTATCCTCAATTTCAGCTTCCACAATGATCCGAAGAGAAGGGATTTCAACTTCTGTGGGTATCACGACTTCAGTGCCGTAAACCAATAGATATGGGGTTGCTCCGACTGATGTGCTCACTGTTGTGCGATATCCCAACAATGCAAACAACAACTTTTCATGCCATTGCCCGGAACTTTGGATCATCTTTCTCAGGATTTTCTTGATGTTCTTGTTTGTTGTTTCGACAACACTATTAGCTTTGGGCCGATAAGGGGTAGAATTTCGATGCATGATCTTAAACTGCTCAAATATCTCCCTCATCAAGTGAATATTCAAGTTTGCAGCATTATCCGTAATGATAGCTGCAGGAATACCGAAACGGCAGATGATACTGGAGTGTAAGAAGTCCACCACAGCTTTCTTAGTGACAGCTTTTAGAGTAATCGCTTCAACCCACTTTGTGAAGTAGTCAATGGTGACCAATATGAATCTATGACCATTTGAAGCTTTTGGCTCGATCGGCCTAATAACATCCATACCCCAAGCAACGAACGGCCACAGTGCCGACATAGTATGGAGTTCTGTAGGTGGTGCATGAATCAGGTCACTGTGTACCTGACACTGATGACATTTCCGGACAAAACTAAAACAATCTTTTTCCATAGTCATCCAGTAATATCCTGCTCAAAGGATTTTCTTTGCCAAGACGTACCCATTCATGTGGGGTCCACACACTCCTGCGTGCACTTCATACATGATTCTTCCGGCCTCTTCGGCGTCAACACATCTTAACAAGTTGAGATCTGGAGTCCTTTTGTACAAGACCTCACCACTCAAGAAGAAACTGGTAGCAAGCCATCTAATGGTTCTCTTTTGGTCTCCACTGGCTTGCTCGGGATATTTTTTAGTTTTCAGAAATCTCTTGATATCATGATACCATGGCTGAACATTTGGTTCCACCTTAACCGTATTGCAGTAACCATGCCTTTCTCGGATTTGGATTTTCAGTGGGTCAATGTGGAGATTGCCTAGATACGGCAACATCGAGGCCAAAGTAGCGAGTGCATCGGCCAATTCATTGTGAAAATGAGGGATGTAACTGAAATCGACTGACTTGAATCACTTGATAAGATGCTCCACATGTTGCCTGTATAGAATAAGCTTGACATCCTGAGTTTCCCATTCACCCTGAGCTTGTCGGATAATCAAGTTCGAATCTCCCATAATCAACAATTCTTTCACATCTTGGTAAATTGCCATATTCATACCCATAATACAGGCTTCATACATAGTAGTGTTGTTTGTGCACAAAAACTGAAGCCGGGCTATGGCTGGATAATGCTGATTAGTGGGTGAGATCAAGATTGCCCCAATTCCGATACCTTTTGGGTTCACCGCTCCATCAAAAAACATTTTCCAACCTTTGGTGTCTTCTAATGTTACCTCAACTGAATTCACCTCCTTGTCTGGGAAGTAAGTACTCAAGGGCTGATATTCATCATCGACAGGGTTTTTAACTAGGTGATCTGCTAAAGCTTGAGCTTTCATTGTCGTGCGGGTGACATAGACTATGTCAAATTCAGTGAGCAGGATCTGCCATTTTGCAACCTCCCTGTGGGCATCGACTTCTGGAATATGTACTTTAAAGGGTCCAACCTAGTGATGAGATAAATGGTGTAGGCCAACAAGTAATGCCTAAGCTTCTGAGCGATCCAAGTTAGAGCGCATCAAGTCCTTTCCAACAAAGTGTATTTGGCTTCATAACTGGTGAACTTCTTGCTCAGATAGTAGATTGCCTGTTCTCTCTTTCTGGTCATATCGTGCTGCCCGAAGACACAACCGAAGGAATTATCCAAGACTGTCAGATACAAAAACAAAGGCCTCCCTGGTTCGGGTGGGACCAAGACTGGCGGGTTCAACATATATTCTTTGATTTTGTAAAAGGCTTCTTGACACTCATCCGTCCATTTAATTGATGCATTTTTCTTCAACAACTTGAAGATGGGCTCATATATGGAAGTCAACTGAGCAATGGATCGGCTAATGTAGTCCTAACAGGCTCATAACCTCTTTCTTGGTTCTTGGAGGAGGCAAATCCCGAATAGACTTTATATTTGTTGGGTCTAGCTCGATGCCCCTCCGACTGACTATAAATCCCAAGAGTATTCCAGACGGAACCCCAAATGTACATTTAGCCGGGTTTAGCTTCAAATCATACTTACGCAGCCGCTCAAAAAACTTTCTCAGGTCCTGAACATGGTCATCATGTGTTCTGGATTTGATGATCACATCATCCACATACACCTCGATCTCTTGGTGCATCATGTCATAAAATATGGTAGTTATGGCCCTCATATAAGTTGCCCCAGAATTCTTCAAACCAAAACGCATGACCCTGTAATAATAGGTGCCCTAGGGTATGGTGAAGGCTGTCTTTTCCGCATCTTCTTCACCCATCAAAACCTGATGATATCCAGCATAATAATCCACGAAAGATTGTATCTCATGTTTGGCACAATTGTCAACAAGGATGTGGATGTTCAGCAGAGGGAAGTTCTCTTTGGGACTTGCTTTGTTCAGATCTCGATAGTCAACACACACCCGAGTTTTCCTATCTTTCTTTGGCACGAGAACCACATTAGCCAACCATGTGGTGTATCAGACCACTCGGATCACCCCTGCTTTCAACTATTTGGTGACTTCTTCTTTGATTTTGTCACTGATATCAGTTTTAAACTTCCTCTGCTTTTGTTGGACAGGGGAATAATCAGGGTAAGTCAGCAAATTGTGGACTACCAAATCGACACTTAATCCTGGCATGTCATCGTAAGACCAAGCAAACACATCTTTGAATTCGAACAAAAGTTGGATCAATGCATCCCTGGTTCTTTCATCTGTGTGAATGCTTATCAGGGTTTCTTGGACCTCTTCAGAAATACCCAAATTAACTGGCTCGGTTTCATTTAAGTTTGGCTTAGGTTTATTCTCGAATTATTCCAATTCTCGGTTTATTTCCCTAAAAGCCTCTTCTTCATCATATTCCGGTTCTTGATTCATTATTTCACAATTATATAGCATGTTTGGATCTAGACATGAAGTCCGCAAGCATGTCATGTTATTTAAAGCCACATTATTTGAACTGAAAGAAGAAATAAGAAAAAAGTAACAGAAATCAGAAAGAATAAAGGGAGATGAACGATGAAATATTGATTTCATTTCATTGAATTTTGAAGATAACAAGGTTTACATTGAAATTTAAAGACAGTAAACTAAAAGAAACATCCAAGTTACACCCTGAAATAACTCGTGATGTAGAAAAGGTGGCAAGACTGGACTATCGGGATTCCCGCCTGACTGGGAACGGAGTAGCCTTCCAATTTTGCAACTTGGCATTGGGCCCAATATACAGCACCTCAGCGGTGCTCGAGCCTTCTCCTGGCTAGACCATGTGGGTTTCATACAACATTTACCTCATGGCTCCACATATGTCCTCAATTTACTCGTCCGTGAAGGCCTCATCTTCTTCTTCTTCGTTGTACTTGGGCCTGACGAATGTTTTGTAGAGATGCGGAACGGGTTGAAGTAAAACCCAACCATTGATCTTTAGTTCATTTGCTCATGTCACATCAGTTTCTGTGGCGCGAAAACCCACACCGGAGAACTTCTTGCTGGCAGGTAAAGTGATAGGTTCTGTGATACCTTGCAATGATGCCCCGAGTCCCTTCCCAAGCTTATAACCATGCTTGATCATTTCAGCAGAGACCATGATGGATGCATTTGACAGAAAAGGCTGAGGACAAGGGCTTCCCTCCTCACATTGATCTACGACCACCACCTCGAAAGCTTGATAAACTATATCCTCGCTACCTTTCCTGGCTTCGAGACATGGGACTGATGGGTCCCGATAAATTAACTACTTGTCTTCTCCATGAACCACAATTTCCTGGTCTTCATGTTTAAATTTCACCATATGGTGGGGAGTGAAAGGTACGGCCCCTGCCGCGTGAATCCAAGGTCTTCCCAAGAGGAAATTATAAGAAGTGTCCATATCTAGGACGTGAAAGGTCACCTCGAAATCCATAGGACCAATAGTCAAAATCAAATCGATCTCACCTATGGTGTCTCTCTTGATGCCATCAAAGGCACACATATAGACATTGTTAGGCCTGATTCTCTCAGTCCCAATCTCCATTCTTTGCAAAGTTGAGAGAGGGCAGATATCAACCCCCGATCCACCATCCACCATGACTTGTTTTACATAGTACCCCTTACACTTAACTGTCAGATGGAGAGCTATATTGTGAGCGGCCCCTTCCGGGGGCAAATCATTCTTGCTAAAGGAAATCTGATTGACTGCGAAGATTCTTTCTGCCATCCTTTCCAGCTGTTCGACAGTGGTTTCAATCGGAACATAAGCTTCATTGAGGGTTTTTATTAACACTTTCTGATGCTCAATTGAGCTTATTTGCAGAGACAACAACGAGACCTGAGTGGGAAACTTTCAGAGTTGGTCAATTATCTTGTAGTCAGCATTTTTCATTTTTCGGAAGAACTCTTCTGCTTCTTCGGCACTAACTGGCTTTTTGATCGGGAAGTGTTTTTGCTTGGCATTGTTCACTTCTCCCACATTAAGGTATTTCTCAGCTGGGTTAGATTCATTTGCATTCCCCAGGACCTCTTTTCCCTTGTAGGTTACTACCGCCTTGTTATAATTCCATGGGAGGGCAGTAGGATCTATCATGGGCTTCTACGGTGCGCGGCCAATAACCACGGGCTCATTCAATCTTGGTGAAATTATTGGCCCCCGTACCACATAGGTCCCTTTAGGCACGTACATCTTAGGTCCCTTGTTTAGCTTGAACCTTTTTGAAGGGCTCAATGCCATTCGTTCTTTCCTGTGACCCCGGAGAACGTAAAGAATGGCATCTTTTGGGGGTACTGCCCCAGTTTTGGTTTCCAATATCTTTTCTATATTTTGAGGGGTGGGTTTACTCTTCTTCTACCCCTTGTCTTGCTTTGCAGTGGCTTTTGGCTTCTTCTCGACATCAGCGATTGCAATGATGGCTTTCAAAGCAGGATCAAACTCCTTATCTTCACAAATCATTCCAATAACCGGCCCGTTATTGTGAGCTGGTAATGGATTGTTGGTCATATTAGAAATTTCTTCATCCTTTAGCACTATCCGTTTTTGCTCTATAAGATTTTCAATAGCCCTTTTCAGAGTCCAACAGTCTTTAGTGTCATGTCCTTCCGTTCTTGAATGGTAAGCACATTGAGTACTAGCTCGGTAGGAGGGAGACTCTAGGTTTTGCCTGGTTTGGGGTATATGTTGCAACAGACCCATTTGGACCAGTTTAGGGAAAGGGCTAGAGTATGACTCACCAATAGGCATGAAGTTTGTTCTTCTGGGTAGCTCCCGAGCATGAGCATTGTATGGGAAACTATTTTGTAGAGGTCGGGGATTATACTAAGCTTGGTGAGGAGGGTTGTTTCTAGGAAATGGAGCTCAGTTTAGTTGAACTGTTGTTGTGGCCGCGGTATGGCTGGGCGTTCATTATTGCGTACGGCTAAGGAGCCATAGTATATGCCACATCTTGATGAGGATAATAATGTTATGGGGTGTTTGGAGGGAAGTAACCTTTGGGTGGACGGGGGTTTCTCAGACTCAAAGCTGCCATCGCCACCTCTTTTTTCTTCTTTCTTTTCGCTACACCTCCTGACCCTCTTTGAATTGCTTGGGATGTAGCTCTTATGGCAGATTGGCTCAATACGCGCCTGTTTTCAGACCATTCTCGACCATCTCACCAATCTTGATGGCCTCAGCAAACGGTTTCCTCATTGCAGACATCATATTCTAAAATAGTCAGCCTCTTGGGCTTGTAGAAAAACACTAACCATTTTTGTTTCATCCATAGGGGGCTTGACCCTGGCCACTTGTTCGCGCCATTTAACAGCATATTCTCGGAAACATTTCGATAACTTCTTCTTGAGATTCGAAAGAGAATTCCTGTCCGGAGCTATGTCTATGTTATACTGAAACTGCCTGACAAAATCTCGAGCCAGATCATCCCAAATATGCCAACGAGATATGTCCTGATCCATGTACCACTCAGATGCAATGCCAACTAGACTCTCTCCGAAATAAGCCATTAGGAGCTCTTCTTTTCCGCCTGCCCCTCGTAATTGATGCAGTACCTCTTGAGATGGGCTATGGGATCCCCGTGCTCGTCATACTTTTCGAACTTTGGGGTCTTGAAACCCAGGGGCAAATGCACATGTGGGAACATGCATAGATCAGCGTAGAATACACTCTTTTGTCCACTTAAACCTTGTATATTCTTAAGGCTCTGTTCCATGCTCCTCATTTTCCGTGTAATTTCCTCTTGCTTAGGGTTCTTTGTAGCCTTCTCCTGTCCCGCGGTAAACTCGTACCAGGGTTGTTGAGGGTAAGAATTGGTGATGAATTGGGTAGGTTCTGGTGGAAAAGATGGTACTTGGAAGGTGAAAGATGATGGATCAAAGCTTGTCCTGGGCACAATTGGCTGTACCGCAGCTGATGTTGGTGGTGCGATAAATATGTTCGAGGCCACTCCCGAAACTACCTGGGGGCGAGCCTTAGAAGGTGTTCCGGTGAAGTGAGTTGAGATGGTGGGGTATCCAAGTGGAGTATTTGGGTAACTTATTGGGACATTGGAATTTCCACCTGCTCTTGGAAGTAACTCGGGGAAACCGGGTATGGCACTTGGTGGCTCTCTACCATTGGACCAGGCGTCCCACATTTCAAGCACACGGAGGCACAATGTCCTATACTCTTCAGCTGCCGCTGACTCTGAGGTTGGGATAACCGATAGTGGGCTATCCTCTGGGATGAGAATTGTTGGTGGATGACCTTCTGACGACATTTCTATACTACCCTTAGATCATGTAAAGTATGGGTGTGAAGCTAGGTTACCACAAACCAAACACCTTGAAAACATAACCTATACTCAATAGTAGATAACAAACCAATTAGTTTGAAGCAATTAACACATAGGAAATTGCACATTAGGGTGTGATGCACCTATACAGTTAAATGTGTTTCTACATGTTTTACAAAGATTGCATGTCTCATCCCAGCTTTGTTTATCTCCCCGATCTTCTCTTTTTCTCTCTTTTGCACTCTCATTTTCTCTCTTGTTCTCATTCCCTTTTCCTTCTTTTCTCTCTTTTTTTTGGTTCTTTTTCTTTTGGGTTTTCTCTTTTCCACATTCCTCTTTTATTTAAGTTATTTATAAAAATCATGACCAGATCCGATGAGGATTGCCTACGTATCACGACGCTGCGTGAATTAGATCATCACGTAGTTCAAGGATTAAATGCAACATAAATAAAATATTTTTGGTTTTTCAAACTTTTTATTAAAACAAGATTTCTAATTTTCTCTATTACAAAGACTCGGCCCTACATACTTGAGAATTAAAAACTTAAAACAGACTCGAAACCGACTTTAGGGAATGAAAATATAGACTCGAAAAATAAAACACAATCAGGAGTACATCAGTGCCTCTAATCCTGTCCTAGGAACACCAACTGGTCTTGCTGCGGGCCTACGCGCCTTGTCATCCTGGAGGCGATAGAGATCCTCCATTATCCGGCAGACAAGATCATTACTATGGCGAAGAACATGTACTTGGTCATGTCCTCACTCTCATTGCATTTCATCACAATTTAGTCGGCGATTCTTCTAACCCTTTCCCTGATGATGCCCTTTTCTTGCAACAATCGCCCAATCTGCTGAGATCTAGCCTCCAATACCTGAGTGGTAGTATGATTCTGTTCTTGCAAATGTTGTAGGTCTCCCTCTAGCTGTGCCATCAAAGCGTAGCAATGTTCTCTCTCGACTTTGAAGCTCTTGGCTTGTTTGGCCATCTCATTCTCGAGGGTGGTTAGCTTTTTTTTTCAAGTTTGTGACTTCTCTATCGTATTTTCTTTTTAGTTGTCGAACAAACTCTGCGCACCCCTCAGCGTTCTTTGCCAACTATGATCTAGCTCTTGCCAAACTACCTTCGGATATTTCTAGATCATCCCCGTACTCACATATTTTCTTCCTAAGGCCATTGATGAGTTTCTCATCTGCTCGACTTCTTTCTGGATTCTCAGTAGCTATCTTTATCCTTTGGATCTGGGCCCGGAGGACTTCATTTTCTTAGGCTAATTTTTTCTTCTCACCCTCATCTACAACGGCTTGCACATCACTATCGAACTTGAGGTCTCTGATCTGTCCTTCTAACCTGCTTATGGTGGCCCGATATTCATTTTCTTTTGTCAACCACTCCCACTGTTCTTGTGATGCTTCGACAAACTCTTGGAGGTGGGGTCTTTTAGCTGGCCTTCCAAACTCAACTTTCCTATTGTACCAGGCGAGGTAGCCGGGTGAGACTTCACCTTTGGATAGATCACGCACTTAGGTATTTGCTGTCAGATGTTGGCATTCACTCCAAATCTAGCGAACCACTGTTTCGTGAAATTGGCCATCAGAACGGATCTTGACCACATGAAGGCTAAGGTCTTCATCCTTGGGAACTATTTGACATCTCCCTAGCTGTCTCAAAACTCGGTATCGGGCATAAGGCTGGATACTTCTGAGACCCATCAGGAGGAAGTGGGGACCGGTGGTTGGCATGTATATGATTTCATCAACAGGAAGCCAACCCAACGTCCATTCTATTTGATTTGCAGTGACGTAGCGATGGCAAGATATCCATTCTGCGACCCCTTATAGCATGTTGAACCCACCAACCCTTGTATAAAACCCCCTATACAGCTTTCTCCTGTCGACCCATAGTTTATGTACTGAGGACGATGACATAGATGCTCAATCATCCACATTTGTAGCAACAAATTGCACCCTTCAAAAAGTCTCCTCTAGCTTTGCAGGCTGTGAGAGCTCGGAATATTTCTGACACTATCATGGGTGCGAGAGTGCTTTTGGCCTGAGTAAGCAAAGTGTTGATGACCCTAGCTATCCGTACATCAATATTCCCATCTTTCTTGGGAAACACTAGAAGACCCAAAAATATTACCATGAAAGCGAAGCACCTGTGTTCTTCCCATTTTAGTCGATTCCCTTTGCTGCAAATTTTGCTTTATTGATTGTTAAACCCCCCTATGTGTCTGTATCGCTGGTATATGAACTGTGGAGTGGAAAACCCAACTGCCAAATCTGGGTATTGGACCCCCTGCTTATCTAAATTAGCTAAGGGTAATTTAGGGTTTAAAGAGGGGTAAGGGTTGTAGGGTGTTAATTTGGAATGATTTGGAGCGATTAGGGTTCCGACCGGATTTTTCGATCCAAGATTCGAAGAACACCACAGGTATTTTGGAAAAATGGTTAAGGGATTCGTAAAGGGGGGGTAAAGGGGGACCTGGGGTGTTAATTTGGGGAGCTTTGGACCGCCGGAACCATCGTGAGGCGATTTTCGGCGGTGGTTTGCGGTGGAAGCGACGTAGGGATATGAGGCGGCTAGGGTTTCTTATTGGTGAGGGTGAGATACAGAAAAAATGAAATGAATTTTTTGAGTTTGGGGGGGGTTGACTTAATTCGGACACTTATATCCTAAATGAATGACCAGTTCCTAGCCGTTAGATCCAAAGTGATCAACGACTGAAATTTAAAAGAAGGAAAATGGGATCGTTTGAGGTTAGACTGGGCTGGACCTGGTGTGTTTTAGTTTTGGGCCTAGGTTTTGGATAATTTGGACGGGTTTGGGGCATTTTTGGGATTGGTTTGGTTATTATCCCATTTCCGAAAATCTTTTCTTTTATTCACTTTCTTTTCTTTTCTTTTCTTCTCTTTTTTTTTGATTAAAAAAATCCTAATAATTAAAAATCCTAAACTATCCAAAATGTGAAATTAAACTAATTAACTAATTATAAAAATTATAAACATCACTTAATTCTAAATTAAAAGAAGAAAATCAATAAACTAAAAACTAGGACAAAAATGTAAAAATGAGCTATTTTTGTGATTTTCAAATTTCTATAAAACAAATGATTACTGATTAATTGTAAAAATGTAAAAACAAATACTAAATTTAATGCATGATATTTTTGGTATTTTTCATGATTTAAATAAAAATTGAACATGCACAGAAAAATGCAAATAATTAAGAAAATTCTGGAAAAATTCCTAAAAATGACAAATAATTAACAAAAAAATCTATTTTCTTGGGATTCAGTAGGAGTATTTCATATAGGGCAAAAATCACATGCTCACATCTATGTATGAACTTCGAGATGTTACAGGCTCATTAGACGGCGATAGCTTCAGTTACAAAACCAAAGTCGCGCACTGAGCAGAATTGAACCCGATCCGTCCCGGAAAATTGTTACATCTAAGTTTCAATGATGACAATAGTGAAAATCTAATCACATCTATTTAATTGTAGGAAATCAGGAAGTAACACTACTTCAAGGGGAGTTCAAAGGCAACAATATCAGAATGGAATCGAGATCAAAGGCAACATGAACAATGTTGAATCAAAGGAAGTCAAAGCCATCAAAAAGGAAATAAAATCAATCCAGACACTTTAGTCTCAATCAAAGGATAATGAGGCTGTCTCAACAAGGAAACATATCAAGTGCAGCTGCCAATGAAATGTCAAGCCATACTTCAAGGACTAGAATAGAATTAGAAGATTGATCAATCAAATGGAAGCCAAAAATCACTCCCTAAATTTTGGATAGAAAAGGGAAGGACGTAAATGAATCCATCCCATCTCACGTGCAGGATTCGGAGGCACCCCTTGGGTTAAATCACTGAAAGGATTTTGTGCCTCAATCAAAGATCAATTTGCAACGGCTATTCAATCTCTCCTATAAGAAGACGAGAAACTTCGAGAAGAAGACTCACACAAACTATTTTCTAAGCCTTTCTAGTTCTTAGTACAAACACTATATTATTGAGTCTATAAGTGTCATAAAAGATAGGAAGAGTTAGAACACGAAAGGGAGTTGTGTCAACATTACAAAGATCACTGTTGCTGAATATCGTTGATGGTGAATGTACTAAAACCATCACCTATTGTAATCCTTTATCAAAGATCTAAGAGAACCCTTATGACCCAAGGGAACTAGAGGTAGGTACCACACCAGTACTGAACCAGTATAAAAACTGTTGTGCCTTCTTTACTTTTTTGTTAGTTTATTTCAGTCCTACTGAAATTTATTCACTGTGCAAAACCTAGTCGACTAAACTCACACTTAGTCAACCAAGATTTTAATTGGCTACAATTCATCCCCCTCCCTCTTGTACTTTCAATTGGTATTAGAGCAAGGCTCGTAAACTTTGCTTAACAACTAGTGAGGAAAAGATCATGGGATCAAACATAGTTGTTGTAGCACTATTTCAAGAAGGAACCTCTCAAGTACGACCTCCATACTTCAACGGGCTATAATTTTCTCACTGGAAAGTACGTATGGAAACATACTGTCATATGACATTAAGCTTTGACGCGTGATCAAAAAGGGAAATCTTCCAATTCTGCCAAATAAAGATGAAAATGGTCAAGTCATAGTATTAACTGATCCACTTGACTTAGATGACTACACTAATGAACAATCAGTTGTCATAATAGTGAATGCCAAAGCAAAAAATCTGTTGTATAGTGCTATCAGTGGAGAAGAATATGAAAAGATATCGAGCTGTGAAACTGCTAAGGAAATGTGGGATAAATTAGAGGTCACGCATGAAGGAACCAACAAAGTGAAAGAAATAAGGATCAATCTCCTTGTTCGGGACTATGAATTATTTCAAATGAAGGATAAAGAATCAGTAGAGGGAATGTTTTCAAGATTCAGGAAAATCCTTCGAGATTTAAAGTCATTTGGTAGACCAATATAAAGTGGAGAACAGGTCAGAAAAATTCTAAGAAGTCTTCCCACTATTTGGCAACCCAAAAGTATTGCTCTAGAATGTCAGGATCTTGACAAGATGTCCCATGATGAACTTAGAGGTAATCTAATTGCCTTTGAGAAAACTCACTTGGACAGGCAAATTCAACAAGAAAATAAGAAAATAGTTGCATTCAAAGCAACTGTGGCTGAACCAGAAAATGAAGAGGAAGAGGAAGGAGGAGAACAAGATGAAAACATAGCCATGCTCTCTCAAGTTATAACAAGCATGATGAGGAAAAACAGAAACAGTAGGAGAGGTAAATCTAACTTCAGAAAAGGAAGGATGAATAATGATTTTAAGCACGTGATTTTTGCCCTATGAGAGAATTACTCCCAAAAAATTTAAAATAAATAATTTTTCTTTGTGTGCAATTTTGAGAATTTTCGTGGCATTTTTGATAATTATTTGTATTTGTCCATGCATGTTTATTTGTTAAATTAATAAAACAAAAATATGTCGCATTTGCATTTAGGATTTAATTCTACAATTAGGAGCAATTAAGTTTGTTTTACAAGAACAAAAAATCATAAAAATAATGTACGTTGCATTTTTAGCATTTAATGTCCAAATTGTGTGATTTTATCGTAATTGCTATTTAATTGTGTGTTAATTGTTATTGAGAGTTAATTTGCACTTTTATAAATTAATTTAGTTCTATAGGATAATTTAGGATTTTTAGAATTTAGTTTTAGTTTAAGAAAAATAAAAGAAGAAAAAAAAAGAAGCATTGGAAATAAGAAGAAAATCGGATTGGGCCACCTTTTAATTTAAATCAACCAGGCCCAAACCAAATTAGCTCCTACCGGGTCGACCCGACCCGGTCCTCCCCATAACCCCAAGCAAACCCCCCTTCTTCCATTTTCATTTTTCATTATTTGAAGAAACCCTAACCTAAAAAAACCCTAAAACTACCCGCCCCCCTCTCCTCTTCTTCTTCCCCAAACACCTCCTGCTCCAAGCTCCACCTCCCATGGCTGCCCGCCCCCTCTCCCTTCGTCTTTAACAGCCAGCAAACCACCCCCTCATCGTCGACCAACCACTCCAACCCTCAACCAAACGAACTAGTCCATCGCCATTAAAACGACCCAAGTCGACCCCCGTCCGCCATTGACGAGCAGCAGCGCTGATGCATCGACCCCCAGCTTCACCTGCTGCTTCTTCTTCTTCATCTCACGCTGCTGCTTCGACGTCCAGCAGCAACCAAGCGACCACCATCGCTTCTGCTACGTCTAGCCATGAACACCACCCAAACCCGCCATTGCTTCTGTTACATCCTTCAGTCGATCACCCAAGTCGATGAACCACCATGACGACCAGCAGTTCGTCTCGTCGACCAAACAGTCCCGTCACCACCAAATCTCCATCTCCAACTCCAGCGAACCCTAGAGAAGCAGCCGTCCGAGGTTCGTCGCGGTTCTGTTGATAGCCGTTCTTGGTCGCGGTTTTTGTTGATTGCTTTATTACTGTTCAATCAGCTTTTCATTGCTATATTCACTCAAGCTTGATTATGAGCATAATTATTAAAGGTCCCCACCGGATCCTCCCTTCATCTCACGCCGAGGTCGTTGGCAGTCTTAGTTCGAGTTTTTCGTTTCCATTCGAGTTCGTCGTTGTTCATTTCCGGTTAGTTAGTTTAAGTTTCATTTCTGTCCGTATTTTGTTTGATATTCTCGGATCTGAAATCAGTATATGTTTGATTCATTTCTTGATTATTTCTTCAGTTTGTTTTATGTTCTTGTTTAGTTTAATCATGTTGTTAGATTTAATTTAAAGATCAATTGATTATTGAGTTTAGTGATTTGAATCTACTTGTTGGTTATGTTCAATTTGTTACTGTTATTGAATCTGAAAGTATGTTTGTTGTTAAAAATATTGTTCAGTCAAAAATATTAAGTTTCTAGCCTAGATTTGTTGATGAAATTTGATTAGGTGAATTGGTTATAGCTGATGGAGTAGAATGGTAAATTGCAGTATTTTCAGGGGTAAAATGATAATTTCAGTAATTTCAGAGGGGTAAAATAGATAATTATTTATTTTGAGTGCTCTGTCCACTAAGCTAATAATATTAAAATAAGGTATTAAAATAATATAGTGGGGGACAAGACATGTTAGTGGGGAATAATACATTTGTTTAATAAAAGTGGGGGACAAGACATGTAGTAGTGGGATTACGGGGCTCAAGAAGATGGGACCTCTTCTTTATTGTTTAATTGTTTAAAGTGGTCTGTTTTTGGACATAAATAAGGGGAGTTTTGGGCAGAATTGGGAGAGGACTTTTAAAATCTTGGGGTTAGACACAAAGAAAAAAAAAAGGTTTTCCTGAATGTTAAAGAAAAGAATTCCGAAAATATTGAAAGGGGATAGGAGATTGGGGAGAGAATAGAGGAATTTTCTGAACATTAAGAGAGATTTGAGGATTTTTTTGGAACAGAAAAAACATTCTGGAAATCTAAAGAGAGAGTAGTATACATCCGATATACACTCTGAATACACGGGTTATACGGAGTCAAAATTTAAGGGTTAAACATTAACTGGTCTTTCAATCTAAAAAAGGTTCACTTTATTTCTGCCCGTTGATTGTTGTTGGTATTTCTGGATTTTCATTTGGTTTGTTCCTTGATTTTGGATGGTTATTTGCTACTACTTCACTGGTTATTGCTGGATTTTTGTTTTTGCTTGATTTTAAAATCTGTCACTGGTTTCTCGTTGCTGGTTGTTACTGGTTACGGGGTGTTGCTGTTGTTGTATGCTACTGCATTTTTGCTGATCTTTCTCTTCTTTTGCTTCCAATATCAGGTACACAAATTGATACACTGGTTCTTGTAGAATGGAACTGAAGCATAAATATGAAATGAAGAGTTGAAGTTCTGAATTTATCTTAGTTATATTCTGAATTTTAGTTGTATATGTACATTATTTAACTTCCTCTAATTAAAATCATGTAGTTGTTTGATATATATAATGAAACATCTGACAGTAGCTTAGTGGACGAACTGTCTAAGTATGCTAGTTAAAAAGACTAATGGTGTAGTAGCTCTGTTCAGTTAGTTCGTTATGGTTTGATGATTATCATGTCTCAAAAAGCATATTAGCTGATTTAGACTATTCTTAAACATTCAACAGTTAGCTCATTAAACAAATAGCCCGTTTCGGAATTTGTAGGAATATTGTTTAGCTAGATACTACTGGTTAATTTCAGCATATAAATGGTTTAGGATTAAAATTAGATTGCTAAGTTCTTTAATTTGGCAAACTGTGAGCATGTGTAGTATGATGTAACTAGGTAGTAACATGTGAGTGAGATGGCCCGAGTCCAGTTTTGTACCATACACGTTGGGCCTGGGCCCGCATTGGCAACGAACTGCCATGCTTGCATCACTTTCAGATTTTATGAATCATATTCGGAACCCAACTATAACAACTCGTAAGCATTTAAATAAATTAGGACCTTTTCTCTTTCATTTTTAGAGACAAATCTAATAGAAAAAATGTAGGCACTTTAGGATTATCCTTTTAAAATAAATGAGATGAGCCTCGCCCAATAAAACGCACAAGTTGCGGGGCCCTCAATAATTGGTTAATAATTGTATAGACTTCGGGATCGGTCGTTTAGCAAATTTCACGGCCTTACCCAAAATAATGATACGCTAGTCACTTTAGGCGCGCCTTTAACAATTTACTTTCTTAAACTCGGGTGCACATTTATGTGACCCAAATCCAAATCTCAACAGAGTCGAAATGTGTCGATAACCACGGGTACATTGATGTGACATGGTTCGAGATACGTTTTTCACAATGTTGTATTCTCTGTTAAAATAATAATAATAATAAAAGCGATGAAGAGTTTAAAGTTTGCACATAAGTTCATAATTGTATAAAATCAGATAATCAAGCCGAAAATGACAGTTGAGCGACCGTGCTAGAACCACGGAACTCGGGAATGCCTAACACCTTCTCCCGGGTTAACAGAATTTCTTATTCGGATTTCTGGTGCGCAGACTGTTAAACAGAGTCATTCTTTTCCTCGATTCGGGGTTCAACCGGTGACTTGGGACACCATAAATCTCCCAAGTGGCGACTCTGAAATAAATAAATAAATCCCGTTTCGATTGTCCTTTAATTGGGAAAAACTCCCTTCTGCGCCCCTTTTCGGCGGCGCGGGCGAAAAAGAAGGTGTGACAATGATAATGATAAAAATGATGGAAGGTGCTATGAATGTGGGAAACATGGACACATTCAAGCTGAATGCCCCGAACTGAAGAAGAAACTCAGCAGGAACTTTGAAAAGAAAAAGTCTTTCGGAGCCTGGAGCGATGAAGAGAAATCTGACCATAAAGATATTGCAAATATGTGTTTCGTGGCCATAAAAAAAGACAACAATGAGGACTCAGGTGAACTTGGGCTCATGGTAGACGAAGGAAAGGATGAGGAGGAAGACTCAGGTGAACTTGGTCTTATGGCAGACGAAGGAACTAGTAAGGTACGTCTTCCTCATGTCCTAATTGTTATGAACTTCAACAATTTATTGATATTGCTCTTGCAGAAATTGAGAGAGTTCTAAATGAACTCAGAAAAATCAAAAGGGAAAAAAAGACTTTGCCTTGAAGTTGGAAGTCTGTGAAATTGAGCGTGATATGCTTCAAGATGAAGTTAATAAACTTCAACTTCAACTGAATGGATTGCGAAAATCCTCCAGTCATAGTTCTGTCAAATCAAATCAGAGTCTTCACACATCTTTGATTAGAACTAGAAATTCTACTGTGTGCTCCTATAGCAAAAATGGCCATAACACTAACCAATGCAAGAATAGAATCAGAGAAGAAAGAGTCTTTGAAAATCCTAATAATCCTTCCCACTTCTATTGCAGAAAACTTGGGCACACTTCTAACCGTTGCATGTTCAAGGACAACAGGAGATGGGTTTGGTGACCTAAATCTTCTAGTCAAGCTAATAATCATAAATCTAACCATTCACGACCCAAGCAGGCTTGGGTAGCTCAAAACAAGTAATCTTTGTTTTTGGCAGGAACATCGCAAGAAGAATCGAAAAGGAAAATGGTATCTTGACAGCGCGTGTTCCATACATATGATTGGTGACAAACAGTTATTCAAAACAGTCACCAAACTAGATGGAGAAATAGTTACCTTTGGAGATAAATCAAAAGGAAACGTAATTGGAGTTGGAAAGGTTCCTCTCAGCTCAACATGTGATGTAGATGAAGTATACCTGGTTGATGAACTTGGTTACAATCTTCTCAGTATCAGTTAACTATGTGACAATGACTATGAGGTTCATTTTAAGAAACATGGTTGATTAAGAGAAGACGAATCATTTTCAACGTGAGAAAGGATACTATATTTCCACTATCAGAAGTGACCACGGAGGAGAGTTTAAAACAGGACATTTGAAAACTTCTGCAATGATCAAGAAATTTCTCATAACTTCTCTTCGCCAAGATCACCTCAATAGAATGGAGTGTAGAACGTAAAAATAGAATGTTGTAGGACATGGCAAGAACCATGATTGTGGAAAACACTCTACCCCACCACTTCTAGGCAGAAGCTGCGAGCACAACATGTCATATTATTAACAGATGTCTGATTCGACCCATTCTCAAAAAGACTCCATATGAGCTATGGAACCGTAAGAAATCAAACATCAGTTATTTCCACCCATTTGGATGCAAATGCTTCATCCACAATAATGGAAAGGACAATCTGGGTATGTTTGATCCAAAGAGCGATGAAGGTATTTTTCTTGGATATTCTCCCTCAAGTAGAGCATATAGAGTTTACAATAAAAGAACTTTATGCATTAAAGAATTAATTCATGTTGTTTTTGTGGATACTAACCATCGCTTAAGGAATGAAAAAACTTCTTGAAAATAAGAAAATTTTTGTTGTACCAAAGTCAGTTGTTGTAGGAAAAGACAGTCAAGATGAGTCGACCAGTTAGCAGAACCAGTCACCTGAGGAGCACATTGAAATTCAGGAGTCTTCTTCTGTAGAACAGTCGACCACTGGGGAAAAGGAGCAAATCACAAACATTCTTAATGAATGGAAAAGTGAACCAGGATATCCTCACAAATTCATTATTGGAAATCCATAGGAGGGTATCACTACAAGAAGATCTCAGAAGTTCAACTCTCATGTGGCCTAAATATCACAATTTGAGCCAAAGAAGGTGGATGATGTCCTTAAAGATGACTATTGGATCAAAGCAATGAAAGATGAACTTGATCAATTTGAAAGAAATATAATATGGAAATTGGTTCCAGAACCATCAAACGCCTCCATCGTAGGAAGTAAATGGGTCTTCAAAAATAAGTTGAATGAATCCGGTCAAGTGATTCGTAACAAAGCAAGACTAGTTGCTCAAGGTTACTCTCGGCAAGAGAGAATTGACTACAATGAAACTTTTGCACCTGTAGCAAGACTGGAATCTATTCAAATACTACTTGTTTTTGCTGCTCATAAAGGATTCAAACTCTTCCCTATTGGACGTAAAAAGTGCCTTTTTAAACGGATACATTTTTGAAGAGGTATATGTCAACTTCCTAGATTTGTAAGTGACAGCTTCCCAAATCATGTGTTCAAGCTGTCTAAAGCTCTATACGGACTCAAGCAAGCTCCCCGAGCCAAGAATGAGAGATTAAGCGCTTTTCTTCTAAACCAAGGATTAAACGAGGTAATATCAACACAACTTTGTTTATAAGCACTCAAATTCAGGTAATCTTATTACTCAGATTTATGTTGACGATGTTATTTTTGGAAGTCCTAACTCTGTACTATTTGAAGAATTCGCTCATGCTATGAAAAGAGAATTCAAAATGAGAATGATGGGAGAGCTAACATTCTTTCTTGGATTGCAACTCAAACAGTCTCCCAAAGGAATCTTTATCAGCCAAACCAAGTACACCAAGGAATTTATAAAGAAGTTTGGTATCGAGAATGCAAAGTCCATTGGAACTCCAATGAATCCAACAACTACGCTTGAAGAAGATAATAATGGAAAAAGTGTGGATGAAATGATGTATAGAGGTATGATTGGATCTTTATTATATCTTACTGCTAGTTGACCATATATAATGTTCAGTGTGTGTAAATGTGCAAGGTTTCAATCGGCTCCCAAAGAATCTCATCTTACTGCATTTAAACACATTATTATATATCTTATTGGAACCTCTGAATTAGGTTTACGATATGCTCACTCTAGCAATTTTGCGTTAAAAGTTTTTTCAGATGCAGATTTTGCAGGTGATAAGATTGACAGGAAAAGCACTAGTGGCACTTGCCAACAACTGGTAAATGCCTTAATTTCCTGGCATAGCAAGAAAAAAATTGTGTTACTCTGTCAACTACTGAATCAGAATATTTAGCTGTTGAAAGTTGATGTACACAAGTTCTTTGGATCATGCATCAACATCTCAATTATGATTTATCTCTTACCTCAATTCCTATATTTTGTGATAATACTAATGATATATATTTGTCAAATATTTATGGGCATCACTCTAGGGAAAAGTATATAGAAATTAAGCATCACTTTATCCGTGATCATGTTGCAAAAGGTGATATTGTATTAGAATTCATTAATATTGAGTCTCAACTTGCTGATATTTTTACAAAACCTCTTTTAGAAGAAAGATTTTTTTTACTACATAAAAAGATTGGCATTGTGCCTATTTTTGTAAAAAATCTTTCGTATCTGTATAATATATTTTACTTCCTTACTTAAGTTTGCTCAATTGTTTAAGTGTATTAATTTTGATGTGAGTGTAATTATTACACTTCCATCGGTGCAGTCGAAACAACTCTTCAGAAGTGTCACTTCCTTCTAAACTTGGCTTTTTCTTAACCGAAGCAACCCTCCAACCTTCCAAACACCTAGATAAGGACCCTCTTCTCCCTCTCATTCTTCATCACCTCTCATAAAATTTCCGTACCATGGAAAAAAGAAACCTCTCATCTTCCACTATCACCATACGAAGCAGACGATTTCAGAAAACCCACATCCCCGAAGAAACCGTAGACCTGGATTCATCCCTCGAATCAGACTTTCTTAAAACTAACAATGAAAGCAGTGAATCATCAGACGATCTACCTATTATCTAGAAAAGGCAATAAAAAGGCCTATGGAGCAAACCCCCAAAAAGCATGCATGCAAGAAAGAGAAAGTGGAAAGCATAGATTTTGGGCCAGAGGACAAACTAAACTTCTATGGACCAAGTGAGAAATCAAGGTTTGAGTCCTATAAGTCAAAATCTATGGCTTATGGACGCTTTGTAAGTCTTTCTCTTATGAAAAATCTGCACTGTCATGTAATTGCTATTCTTGACTTTCAACGTCTCTCTTCTGTGTTTGATACTATTGGAAATTCTGTGTATGAAGAGCCTATGAGAATGTTTTATGCAAATCTATTTGTTAATGACAAAGATGACTTGAAATCTATGGTTTTAGGCACTCGAATTGTTCTTAACTCTTATCAATTTGAGAAAATATTTTCTCCTAAGTTTCATGGGTATGATATTTTTGTGCAAAATTCCTGGCCAAAAGATTTTGAAGTTTCCTTAGAGGAGGCAAAAGCTTTCCTGTCGGATAACCCCCCTGGCATTGGTCTTAAAAATCTCAAGTTTTAACGCGGAGTTTTAGCCCACATGATAGCCACCACCTTACTTCCTAGAACTGGGTCCCTCAGTACTTTGACTACTAGAGATATTTTTGTTCTTCACTGTCTTGTGAATAATAAAAGACTTGACCGTGTTGTGTGGATTCGTCAGTATATGTTTGAAAGTATCAGGGATATATCCTCTTTTGCTGCTTATCTACCCTATGGTTTGCTCATCTCACACATTCTTGAAGTTATGAGGTTGATTTGGCACCTTTCTCACCCAAGCATACTGCCAGTAACTATGATAAGACTGCATTTGCTATGAGAGGTTACACCTTAAGTGACAACAGATGGATCAGGCATGCCAAAGTTGAAAGTGTTCCAGTATAGGTTGAAGCACCCACTGAACCAACAGAGACACAGTGGACTGCCACTACCAACTATATGAGATTTAGCAAAATCTAGATGGGTAAAAAATCCCTCTCATTACAATGAAAGAACAGGTGGACAAAATTAGCGAAGTCACCAAGGAAACAGGTACAGATGTGCCTAAGCTCAGGATGAATATGGGAGCCACGAAGAGGCAAAGTATCAAGGCATTCAACTCCATGACAGAAAAGATGGACAAAATTACCAAAGAAGTTGAAACCTCTTATGACTCCTTCTGCACCAAAGTGATCAATACCCTGAAGTACTTACTGGGGAGAAACTAAGGCAGTGCATGTGTGTTAAAAATAATATTTTTTGCTTGTTTCTATTTTGTGACTTATTTGTTTTGCATTGGTCTATAAGAACCATCACTCTATGCCTCTGTGGAAGGCATAAACTCTGCTAACCTCACTAGTTTGTTTATTATCTGTCTATTATCTACTCTATTGTGTATGTTTTGTCTGCATTTTCTTTCCTTTTTGATTGATGTCAAAGGGGGAGAAGAATCTGAAGAGTAAACCAAAGCGACAACTCAGGGGGAGTAGTGCTGTACAAATTTAAGTAACAACTTAGGTGAAGCAGGCATCTCAAACTATGAACGGGAAGTACACTTTGTTTTCTCTCTCTTGATTGTCATCATAAAAAAGAAGATTGTTACATCTATGATTCAATGATGACAGTTGTCACGACTCGGATTTCCCACCCTCGGGAGTCATCATGGTGCCTACTAGTGAAAGCTAGGCAAGCCGACCACTTACACTAATTACCTTTTTCCCATTTTTATTTTCTTTAACAAGTGTGAATCAACAGTTATAAATAACGGAAATTTAAAGCAAGAAGAAGAAAACGATATAACATTTGAATAAATATACAATACAACATCTTAAGCAAATTCTACCCAGAACGGGTGTCACGCTTCACAGACAGTTTAGAATTACTACAAACAAGGTCTGAAAGATAGCTAATACACTGTTTCTGAAATAAGTATATGAAACAAGATGAAGGGATAAAGGGAGACGCTAGGGCTTGCGGATGCCTGTAGGACTACCTCGGAATCTCTAACTGGACTGAAGGCAGCCACCTAAGCTAAGGTCCGAATGTTGTTGCTTCGGGATTTGCACACAGTACAGAGTGTAGTATCAACACAACCGACCCCATGTGCTGGTAAGTGCCTAGCCTAACCTCGGCGAAGTAGTGATGAGGCTAGGACCAGACTACCAAATAAACCTATGCAGTTAAATCATATACATCGGAAAACAAAAGTAGAAATGTACAGTTAAAGATGGGAGGGGGGAACATGCTGTGGGGACATCGAATAATAACAGAAGAATAACAAATAAACATGAGGATCACCACATTTCAATTAAAAATAGGAAAGGGGAATCATGCTGCGGGGTACAACAAGTATCAACAGAAAACCAACAATTTAAATGTAGAGAAACCATAGCTCAGTTATCAATAAAAATCAGGAAATCAAAGACAAGTGCACGACATCACCCTTCGTGCTTTAACACTCTCTCACCAAACTAGTACACGACATCACCCTTCGTGCTTTAACACTCTCTCACCAAAATAATGCACAACATCACCCTTCGTACTTTACAATCTTCCTCACCCAAGCAACAATCACAAAGAAATTAGGGAAAGGGAATCAATAACATCACGATAAAGTCAAGTAACAACAGAAAATTAGTAAATACACGTAAAGAACACCATGACTCAATTATCAGTAAGAATCAGGAAAATCAAGGACAAGTGCACAACATCACCCTTTGTTCTTTTACTCTCGTCCTCACCATAAAATTACTATTAATGGCACGGAATCACCCTTCGTGCTTTTACCTCACATAATTATGACACGGAATGATCCTTCGTGCATTATCACTCGTATAAAGGCACGTAATGGTACATCGTGCGGCACAACATCACCCTTCGTGCTTTAACACTCTCTTACCAAAACAATGCACAACATCACCCTTCGTACTTTACACGCTTCCTCACCCAAGCAACAATCACAAGCAATAAGGACAAGGAAATGAATAAAATCACAATGAAATCTCGGCAAGGGAACAATAGTTGAACAACCAAATACCGACAAGGGAACAATATTAAAGGCATAAACATCCCGGCAAGGGAGATACCATTAAAAGCAACAATATCCCGGCTAGGGAGACAATATAATAATCCTCTTCTCTTTTTCACATTTACTTCACAACTTACTTCACAACTTGAGCCAATGCTCTATAAGGTTCAATTGCCAATTATACTTCCACAATTTATTATGCAGCTTGAGCCAAATACCACTATTACTTCCACAAGCTTTATTCAACAATAGAAACCATCACATAAGGCATGGACAATACAAATGGAGTCATAATAGTCATAATATAAGACTCACGGGCATGCTTGACACCAACGCATAGATACTCGTCACCATGGCCATACGTCGTACTCAACAAATAACACATAGAAAATAGGAAACAACTCCTAATCCCTCAAGCTAAGATTAGACCAAACACTTATCTCGATGCCACGAACACAACTCAAGCCTCAACTATCGCTTTACCTCTTGATTCCTCCACGAACTCACTCGTATCTAGACACAAGTTACTTAATTATATTACTAAATGCTAAATGAATCAATTCTAATGCATGAAAATAAGTTTTCTAAAGTTTTTCCCAAAAGGTCAAAGATCAACCCTGGGCCCACTTGCTCCAAACCCGAAATTTGGACCAAAACCCGATTACCCATTCATCCCCGAGCCCGGATATATAATTGGTTTTGGAATCCGACCTCAATTTGAGGTCCAAATCCCCCAAATTTCAATATTCTTAGGTTTTCCCCAAAATTCCCAATTCCACCATGAAAATCCTAGATTCTAGGATGAAATCTTGTAAAAAGAAGTTAAGGAGTAAAGAAAATGAGTTAGAAATCACTTACTAATGTTTTGGAGAAGAAAGGATATTTGAAAAATTGCCTCTTATGTTTTTGGAGTTTTGAAAAATGAAAAATAACTGAAAATCCCGTTTAAATATACCCCTCTCAGACCCTCTGTGCGAACCGCACAAAAAGGAGTGCGGCCGCGGAGCTCACAATGTTGACTGCAGTGACATGATTTAGTATTTTGGCCATAACTTTCTCTACAAATTTCCAAATTGTGATTTTTTTACCTTTTTAGAAATTAGACACGAAGGGCTACAATTTTCATTTTTGAATCATCTCAAAAATACTAGAAGATCAAAACATATAGGCTCCCGAAGTCAGACCAGTGAATCTGCAGATTCTTCCTCACCGCGGACCGCACAAAATCGAGTGCGGCTGCAAAAGCCCCTCCGCGGTCAGCACAAAATCTTTGCGGACCGCACTGGCGGGTTCAGAGATCTGCATTATCTTTTGACCTGCAACAGCTATGTTTTAAGCCTAAAACATCCCGGAACCTACCCTAAACTCACCCGAGCCCTCGGGACTTCAAACCAAATGTGCATACTAACTCAAAACATCATATGGACCTACTCGTACAATCACATCATCTAAATAACATGTAAAACCATGAATTAAACCTCAAAACTCATCATTTTCATCAAGAACACTTAAAGTTCATAATTCTTCAACCGGAAGTCCAACTCACGTCAAATAAATTCCGTTTTTACCAAATTTTACAGTTATCTTTTTAATACTATAACAAGTTTGTACCGGGCTCCAGAACCAAAATACGGGCCCGATACCACTGGTTTCAAATATTAATTCTGTCACGACCCAAACCCCGATCCGGTCGTGATGGCGCCTCTCGTGAAGACAAGGACAGCCAACCAACCCATTTCACCTTTTCATAATAGTTAATATTAATAAACAGTATTAGCATAATTAAATAACCATAGTCTAAACAAAAGTTTTCTTTATTAAGTGCGGAATACAACCCAAACATAGCCCAAACCGGGGTGTCACAAGTCACGAGCATCTATTAGAGTATAAATACAACTACAAGGCCTGAAACATATAAAATAGGACTGATAAACAAAAGGAAGAAATGCGGTGCTACGAATGCTGGCAGTCACCTCACTAAACTCCGATAACTTAGCCTCCGACCAGCTCAAAACCCGCTACCGGGTGAACAAATACCTGCATTTGCACACGAGGTGCAGGGAGTAAAGTGAGTACTCAAACTCAGTGAGTAATAAAGGTAAATAATAACTGAGCAGTAAGAAATCACGTAAAACAAACCATCATGCTGTATAGAGCAGTATAAAACCCTTTGAGTAAAAGCAGTGAAACTGTGAAATCCTTGGAAAAACATCTTATCTCAGTTTAAATCTATTTTAAAAATGAATTTTTCAACTGTTACGCAAATGAGTGCAAAACAAATAGTGCAGATAAACCCGGAAATCTGCCCCTCGGGCACAACACTCAATTAAAAGGTAATGCCAGGCAATCAGATAGATATCACATGAAGTAGCACAAACAACAGATAATGGAAAACAAATGAAATAAAGCCCTCGGCCTCATATCAGTATTAGTATAACACTGCTGCAGCGCGCAGCCCGATCCCATAGTATCCTCAAATCTAGCCCTCGGCCATACTCAGTCCAAAAATCACATAACCCCCTCACGAATTATTAAAAATAGAAGTTCTCATCCCAAAACATCATTTACTATATCATTTTAGTTTCAAAACCGAGTAAAAGTGGCTAAGTTGTAAAACAGTGGAAAACAGTACGACTGAGTTCAAGTAATAGGTCAAAACAGTGAGGAAATAGTGATAAAAATCCCCGGAAGGTTCAAATAGTTGGCTCGAAACCCAAATATGGCAATCACTCCAAATAATGATGATAACTAATAAGTTTCAATCAAATACGCGGTAAAAGCGTCAATCAGGACGGACCAAGTCACAATCCCCAATAGTAAACGACCCCACGTTCATCATCAAGCGCGTGTCTCACCTCAATATAGCACTACGATGTGCGAATCCGGGGTTTCAAACCCTCAGGATATCATTTACAATCATTACTCACCTCGAACCGGCGAAATCTCTAGCTCGCGACGCCTTTGCCCCTCAAATCTGCCTCCACGCGCATCGAATCTAACCAAAAGCAGAACGAATATATCACAATATGCTAAGGGAATAAAGCCCAAGCGAAAACAATCGAAAAATATCAAAAATCTCGAAATTAGCAAAACCTGAGCCCCGGACCCACTTCTTGAAACTCAGAATTTTTCACATCATTAGATTCCTTATCTCCCTACGAGTTCATACATACCAAAAGTTCTCAAATCCGACCACAAATGGTCCTCCAAATCCCAAATCAAAAGTCCAATTTTCTCAAGTCATAGCTCTTCAATTTTTGGCTTAGTTCCATGAATTTCTAGGTGGAGTTCACAATAATAATCGAGTATTGAGTTCAAAAATCTTACCTCTAGGTGATTCCCCTTGAATCCCTCTTCAATTTTCTTCAACAAGCTCTCAAGATGATCAACAAATGGGGAAATGAGCCCCAAAATCGCTGATGAAACGACTTAAAACATTCTGCCCAGGTCTGACCCTTCCTTCTTCGCGAACGCGGTCAACCTCTCGCGAACGCGTAGCACAAAATTGCATTGACCAACTTTTACTCTTTGCGAATGCAACATGGCAGATGCGAACGTGATGCCTTACACAGCCCACTTATCACGAACGCATCCTCAACCTCGCGAACGCGGTGCATCGCTTCGCCAACCTACGCGAACGCGATCCAGTCTCACGCGAACGCGATGCCTACCGATCCAGACCTCCGCGAACTTGAAGGCTAATCTCCTGGCCTTCCTCAATCCTTATTCGCGAACGCGAAGAGATAAATCTCTGCAACAGCTGAGCAGATTTTTTTCTGCAATTTCCAAACTTCAAAATGATCCGAATGACCACCCGAAACTTACCCGAGGCCCCCAGGACCTTAATCATAAGCACCAACACATCCTAAAACCTCATTCAAACTTGTTTCAATCATGAAAACACCTCAAACAACACCAAATCCATCAATTCACATTAAATTCAAGCCTAAGTTTTCTAAAAACTTCCGAAATACGCTTTCGATCAAAAACGCAACCAAACCATGTCCGAATGACCTGAAATTTTGCACATATATGACAAATAACATAACGAAGCTACTACAACTCTCGGAATTCTATTCTGACTCCTGGATCAAAATCTCACCTACCAACCGGAAATCGCCAAAATCTCAACTTCGCCAATTCAAGCCTAATTCTACTCCGGACCTCCAAAACCAATTCCGATCACACTCCTAAGTCATAAATCACCCAACAAAGCTAACCAAATCATAAGAATTCCGTTCCGAGCTCATATACAAATAAGTCAACTCTTGGTCAACCTTTCAAATTCAAAGCTTTCATCTGAGACTGTTCTTTTAAATTCATTCTGATTTCCTTGAAAACCAAAACCAACGATCTACATCAATCATAATACCTTATACAGGGCAAGTCATGCCCGAGAATTGGCGATCAAAGTGCAAAAGCTCAAAATGACCGGTCGGGTTGTTACATCCTCCCCCACTTAAACACACGTTCATCCTCAAACGTACCTAGAGTTGTTCTAGAAGCCAACCAATAACTGAATAACTTTACCAGGCATATACCCGGGGGTGATCCCACGTCACCCTATCTCATATAGGTTCGATAACACAATATAACTGAAATTTCACAATCCATCCTAATCCATAAACCATATAACCACATTTCTACTTCTAAAATCCTCAATACGATCAGAATCTCACATTTATGCTTTGAATAAGTCCGAACAAGCTGTAACAAACCATATCTGCTATCTCAGGTGCAATCACATGATATACCACATAACTCAAACACTCGTGGCGATAACTTCTAATCATAGCAGCTGCACATAACAACCGAATACTGATAGAAAACCTCTTATCAACTAAAGTCTCATTCCAACACTTCCATATACTGCCAATGATAACTAAAACACGCAATAAACCATAACCATTTCTCAGATCAACCATTCATAAAGTCACTTCTCCTTTGGCAAGGACCATAGCAAATTTCTGAGCCGAACCTCGATATTTATCCTCCCGACATGCTGAAATCGAATCCGTTTGTATTCATTAAAGATCCCAACGATCTTATCTAATCCAACACAACTACTCATGTGACATGACACCTCAATACAGACTAAGGCCCCAACTTGCGCAATACACGCAATAAGCAACAATCCGAACGTAATCAAATCATGAAAGTGACTCAAATGAAAGAGCTGTACCGCAAGCTCACCAGTACCACCACAACACAAGGCTGAGAACTCGTCTCACACCATAGAATAGAACACACGAATCTAACCCGCAAAGTCATATCTCCACATAGCTTCGCTGCAATGCGCAATCCTATCAAACACTACTTTACATAAAACACCCCAAGTCACTATGCTCGAAAGCGACAACCATGCACAATTTGATGTCTGGAACCAAAGCAAATTCATTACACCCACGGTGAAGCAAATAACATATACCACACAAACATGATAGAATATAACCGATACGCCATTCACCGAGCAACACCCAATTACTCTTCTCGCTCGACTTCGACTATGAACTCCAATAGAACCGCACTATATCTGCCCATAACCAACAAATCATACATCTCGCAACGCAGAAAGGTAATTCATAGACCTCCCAGATCACTAGTAAGCTCAATAACGGTTGAATCAACCTGTCCCTCAACAATACAGTTTGGGGCCAACTAAGCCGACTCATCTAGAACACACATCCATATTGGCCTGCCAACGAACTCCTTATCACAGAAGCCTGAAGCTGCTCCTTCCACTACTATAACTCTTGTCGGAGGCATACGATACGGTGCCCGGCACCAAATCAATACCAAAATCAACAACCCTGCCCGGTGACATGCCCGACCACAAGAAATACATCTGAAGAGTCCCTCAACACCGGAACTGAATCAGTGGTAGAATCCTCTGCATTGACATCCATCACGAAGGCTCAATTAAGAAAGGCAATCCTTCCCAGCCGTTCGCTGGGTCTTTGAAATATAAACCACTCTACTAGAACATAATCCGCCGCACCTCGCCACTCAACCCGTGGCATTTCCGGCATAGCCCATAGTGTAATAGTCCAAAATAACCCAACACTGAGACAACCAGTCTGAACTCCAACAATCTATCCAACATCTAACATACCAACAAAGAAAGATCCACTCGAGCCTCCAAATCCCGATAGTCGCTAAATAGTGCCGATACACATGATCCATAACCACAACATAGCTTGAATATGAGAACTTCCGTCTCCAAATCCTTACGGCCCATGAATCACCATATCCGATCCCAATTTCGCCATCCGAATATATGCTACGCCTCAAATACCCAATCATTCCACGATAGATACTCAAAAATTTCCCTGTGCCACCAAGCAAACCCGAATATCACCAGTCGATCTAACAAGAAAGTGCCGCAATACTACTGAAGTACCATCAACTTAATCACATTATCTTTTCTGAAACATATACCCTCGTCAAATCACCCCAATTAGCACTACCACTTCCTTAATCATCTGAAACTGCCCGTGCTGCCTAAGAATTCATGACTTTCTGTTCAGAACTGAACCGTAACCTTTCACACGCAATTGTCAATCCTCCACAACCTACCGCATATACCATACCATCTCAGGATAACATGAGAACTTCATCTTCCTCCTGAGCCACAAACATCTACGTACTCAATTGGTCAAGAAATTTCCATTGGTCCCAATCTAGAAGAAAAATCACTATACATCCTATGCTCTGCATGCCCATAGAAAATATACATCTCCAAACCGTGGTAAAAACCATCAAGAACTCTCCGAGTTCCCTTTGCACAAATCAAACATGCCAGGACTGAATCCTTCTAACTCGATCAAGCTAAGAAACCCATCAAAAGCTAAGAGCATCGCCGCAAAATACATGAAAGAACTCATTAGCTCGAACACACACAAGAAATTAATCATATCCTTACCATACCGATTCGGTCTACTATCAAATTATTCCATCTATCTAAATTTCCTTATGATTCATTTTCAACTTGATATTCTCTCTTGCTGTAGCACCACAATTCCTTAACCCAGGCTCACCACACGAGACCCAAGCACAAGACCACACTGTCTAAGACCTATAAGCCGCTGAATACTCACTCAATTACTCCCAGAAACACCACATTCCAGAACACTTTACTCTGAGGAACTTCCTGCGAATCTAAATCCGTTACCTTTGCTTTCCTGATACTGATACATAGAATCCTATAATCAATATAGAAATATCACAAGTTTTGACCTCTTCCAATGAAAACACAGTTTCTAACCCCATATACAACTTTAAGATACCCAATGGTTACATGTAGAACCTCGAACATATTAGAACCATTCTCGAGAGTCACTCACTCTCTTCAAACTACAATTAGCCCGATCAAACGAACAGAACCACCCGTGCCTCATTAGCACTATGACACCGCAAAATGAAATCATCATCCCAACACATCGAAGCAACTTCCTGCTCTATGCACCGAGCATTCTTTACCAACAACAACTTAAGTCATCCCGTGATTTTTCTTACTCTATGAAGCATAATATAAACTTTGTCAAAATACTTCCTCTACTCGAGTCATCCTCATTCTCAATTTCCGCAAGCCATAACTGATTCGCCCGCACGCCTCAAACTGGAACCAACATAGCACCTAACCGTGCCACCAGCTACTCACAGCAGACTCCCCCACTTGGCTCGGAGCCATAGATCAAAATACACTCGATAAATCATAACACTTATACGCTATTGATGCCACAATACCATAGTGAGATTAAGCTCAAATCCTTTTGTAAGCTTGTGAAAACACAGATCATCTAGTACTTTAAATCTTCTACAAATCTCGCATTCATCCCCGCAACTGTTAAGCCCACTCTCTTAAGCGACCCAAAATTTCAAATTTCAACACGTACTTTTCACTTACACATGAGATCTTCTAACATACACATAAGGATCACACCACTTCAAAACACTCCGCAGGAGATAACCCACCTGCTTCGCCTCAATCTAACATTTCTGTATACCTTCCACCGTCATACACATTACACAGTCTCTTAGTCTTCCTGAGTCTGAACGCGTATCGCAACATAAAATTTACTTCACTCTCAACTGGAAAACATGAAAAAATCCTTCACGCGCCCATAACTCAGGGCTATATTTCGAATCAAGATGGAATTCAAGCACCTAATAGTTCTTCTATCCTCCAGCCGGCCTTCCTCGTTACTTCCAAGTCGTATAGATACATCTCGCAGTACTAACATACTCAGCACACAGTTATCTAGCCGTCACTTCCACTAATAGGGACAATACTGAACATATAAGTGTAACACACTTGCTCACACAATAAGCACCTCGTTGCTAAAGCCGTAGGCAAAGATCCGACCTCAAGTTCTCCAAACTGGCCCAACATCAAACTTACAAAGATCACATCTCGCCCCTCGATCAGGGAATCACAAGCCATCAAGGCACATCTGATACTGAGCGCTCATGCGCGCATAAGAACATGTGGAAGGAATTTCAAAAGTTACTTTTCAAGCTGGATCAAGGACGCACGATAATAATTCAAGAATGTGAAGTTTTTCCTAAAGGTTCTGCAGCCTCTCGTGGATAAATACAGACATCTCCGTACCGATCCGCGAGACTCTACTAAACCTGCTCATGACTCGTGAGACCTATTTAACCTAGGCTTTGATACCAACTTGTCACAACCCAGACCCCGATCCAGTCGTGATGGCGCCTCTCGTGAAGACAAGGCCAGCCAACCAACCCATTTCGCCTTTTCAGAATAGTTAATATTAATAAACAGTTTTAGCATAATTAAATAACCATAGTCTAAACAAAAGTTTTATTTATTAAGTACGGAATACAACCCAAACACAGCCCAAACCGGGGTGTCATAAGTCACGAGCATCTATTAGAGTATAAATATAATTGCAAGGCCTGAAACATATAAAATAGGACTGATAAACAAAAGAAAGAAATGCGGTGCTGCGAACGCTGGCAGTCACCTCACTGAACTCCGATAACTTAGCCTCCGACCAGCTCAAAACCCGCTACCGGGTGAATAAATACCTGCATCTGCACACGAGGTGTAGGGAGTAAAGTGAGTACTCCAACTCAGTGAGTAATAAAGATAAATAATAACTAAGCAGTAAGAAATCACGTAAAACAAACCATCATGCTGTATAGAGCAGTCTAAAACCCTTTGAGTAAAAGCAGGGAAACTGTGAAATCCTTGGAAAAACATCTTAGCTCAGTTTAAACCTCTTTTAAAAATGACTTTTTCAACGGTTACGCAAATGAGTGCAAACAATTAGTGCAGATAAGCACGAAAATCCGCCCCTCAGGCACAACACTCAATTAATAGATAATTCCAGGCAATCAGATAGATATCACATGAAGTAGTACAAACAACAGATAATGGCAGACAAATGAAATAAAGTAAACACATAGAACAGTACCAGCACAGCTGCAGCGTGCAGCCCGATCCATATATCGTTGCGGCGTGCATCCCGATCCATATATCTTGTCAACAGTGCTCATTGGGGGTGTGCAGACTTCGGGAGGGGCCCTTTACGGTCCAAGCGCAATATCAAGCCATATCATGGCATCAAAATCTAGGCCCTCGATCTCATATCGGTATCAGTATAACACTGCTGCGGCACGCAGTCCGATCCCTTAGTATCCTCACATCTGGCCCTCGACCATACTCAGTCCAAAAATCACATAAGCCCCTCAGGCATTAGTAAAAACAGTAGTTCTCAGCCCAAAACATCATTTACTATATCATTTTAGTTTCAAAATCGAGTAAAAGTGGATGATTTGTAAAACAGTAAAAACAGTACGACTGAGTTCAAGTAGTAGGTCAAAACAGTGAGGAAATAGTGATAAAAATCCCCGGAGGGTTCAAATAGTTGGCTCGAAGCCCAAATAATGATGATAACAAATAAGTTTCAATCAAATACGCGGTAAAACGTCAATCTAGACAGACCAAGTCACAATACCCAATAGTAAACGACCCCACGTTCATCATCAAGCGCGTGTCTCACCTCAATATAGCACTACGATGTGCGAATCCAGGGTTTCAAACCCTCAGGATATCATTTACAATTATTCCTCACCTCGAACAGGCGAAATCTCTAGCTCAATATGCTAAGGGAACAAAGCCCAAGCGAAAACAATCGAAAAATATCAAAAATCCCGAAATTAGCAAAACCTGAGCCCCGGGCCCACTTCTCGAAACTCAAAATTTTTCACATCATTAGATTCCTTATCTCCCCACGAGTTCATACATACCAAAAGTTCTCAAATCCGACCCCAAATGGTCCTCCAAATCCCAAATCAAAAATCCAATTTTCTCAAGCCCTAGCTCTTCAATTTTAGGATTAGTTCCATGAATTTCTAGGTGGATTTCACAATAATAATCGAGAATTGAGTTCCAAAATCTTACCTCTAGGTGGTTCCCCTTGAATCCCTCTTCAATTTCCTTCAACAAGCTCTCAAGATCATCAACAATGGGGGAAACGAGCCCCAAAATCGCGGATGAAACGACTTAAAACATTCTGCCCAGGTCTGACCTTTCCTTCTTCGCGAACGCGGTCAACCTCTCACGAACGCGTAGCACAAAATTGCGTTGACCAACTTTTACTCTTTGCGAACGCGACATGGAAGATACGAATGTGATGCCTTACATAGCCCACTCATCGCGAACACATCCTCAACCTCGCGAACGCGGTGCATCGCTTTGCCAACCTACGCGAACGCGACCCAGTCTCACGCGTACGCGATGCCTACCGGTCCAGCCCTCCGCGAACACGAAGTCTCTCTTATGAACGCTAAGTCTCTCTTGCGAACACGAAGGCTAATCTCCTGGACTTCCTTAATCCTTCTTCGCGAATGCGAGACTCCACTCGCGAACGCGAAGAGATAAATCTCGGAAACAACAGAGCAGATTTTTTTCTGCAATTTCCAAACTTCAAAATGATCCGAATGACCACCCGAAACTTACCCGAGGCCCCCGGGACCTCAACCAAAAGCACAAACTCATCCTAAAATCTCATTCAAACTTGTTTCAATCATCAAAACACCTCAAACAATACCAAATCCATCAATTCACATTGAATTCAAGACAAAGTTTTCTAAAAACCTCCGAAATACGCTTTCGATAAAAAAAGCAACCAAACCACGTCCGAATGACCTGAAATTTTGCACACACATCACAAATGATATAACAAAGCTACTGCAACTCTCAAAATTCCATTCCGACTCCCGGAACAAAATCTCACCTACCAACAAGAAATCGCCAAAATCTCAACTTCGCCAATTCAAGCCTAATTCTACTTCGGACCTCCAAAACCAATTCCAATTACACTCCTAAGTCATAAATCACCCAATGAAGTTAAAGAAATCATAAGAGTTCCGTTCCGAGCTCATATACAAATAAGCCAACCCTTGGTCAACCTTTCAAATTCAAAGATTTTATCTGAGACTGTTCTTTTAAATTCATTCCGATTTCCCTGAAAACCAAAACCAACGATCTACATCAGTCATAATACCTTACACAGGGCAAGTCATGCATGAGAACTGGCGATCAAAGTGCAAAATCTCAAAACGACCGATCAGGTCGTTACAAATTCTTTTCTTCATTTTTTAGATAATTCAGTAAAATAATTTCTTTCAAAAATTGATTTCTAAGGCTTGGGACCTTGGAATTCATTCCAGGCATATGCCCAAGTCCCATATTTTACTTTGGATATCCCGGGATCATCGGAACACGGATCCGGGTCCGTTTGCTCAAAATGTTGACCAAAGTCAACCATAATCAAATTTTAACTCTAGAAATTTCTATTTCTCATATTTTCACATAGAAGACTTTCTGGATATAGGTTCGGACCACGTACACAAGTCGAGGTAAGACAAAAAGAGGTTTTTAAGGCCTCGGGACACATAGTTTATTTCTAAAACAGGTGATGACCTAAAAAGGTAATCACATTCTCCACCTCTAAAACAACCGTTCGTCCTTGAACGGACATAAGAAGGAAGTACCTGAGTCGGGAAAAAGATGGGGAAAACGGATCCGCATATCGTACTTGGGCTACCAGGTCGATGCTTCAGCTGACTGACCTCTCCATTGAACACGAACAGAAGAGAAACTCTTTGACCTCAACTGACGAACCTGCCAGTCTAGAATAGCTACCGGCTCCTCCTCATATGACAAGTCCTTGTCCAACTGGACAGTGCTGAAGTCTAATATGTGGGATGGATCTGATACTTTCGAAGCATGGACACATGGAACACTAGATGCACAGTTAATAAGCTCGGCGGTAATACAAGTTTGTAATCCACCTCCTCCACTAGATCAAAAATCTCAAATGGGCCAATGAACCTAGGGCTAAGCTTGTTTCTTTTCCCAAATCTCATCACACCCTTCATAGGCGACACCCGAAGCAATACCCGCTCACCGACCATGAATGCCAAATCACGAACCTTACGGTCGGCATAACTCCTTTTCCTGGACTGAGCTGTACGAAGCCTATCCTGAATGATCCTAACCTTCTACAAGGCATCTTGTACTAGATCCGTACCCAACAACCGAGCCTCTCCCATCTCAAACCATCCAACCAGAGACCGACACCGCCTACCATACAAAGCCTCATAAGGAGCCATCTAGATGCTCGACTGGTAGCTGTTATAGTAGGAAAACTTTACTAAAGGCAAGAACTGATCCCACGAGCCTCCAAAGTCAATGACACAAGCTCAGAGCATATCCTCCAAAATTTGAATAGTGCGCTCGGACTGCCTGTCCGTCTGAAGATGAAATGCTGTGCTCAACTCAACCCGCATTCCCAACTCACGCTGAACTGCTCTCTAGAAATACTAGGTAAACTACGTACCTCGATCAGAAATGATAGACACAGGCACACCATGAAGACGGACAATCTCCTGGATATAGATATCAGCTAGCCTCTCGGAAGAATAGGAGACTACCACATGAATGAAGTGTGCTGACTTGGTCAGCCTATCAATAATAACCCACACCGCATCGAACTTCCTCTTAGTCCGTGGGAGTCCAACAACGAAGTCCATAGTGATACGCTCCCACTTCCACTCAGGAATCTCAATCTTCTGGAATAGACCACCAAGTCTCTGATGCTCGTACTTAACCTGGTGATAATTCAAACATCGAGCCACATATGCAACAATGTCCTTCTTCATCCCCCTCAACCAATAACGCCACCGTAAATCTTGATACATCTTTGTGGTGCCCGGATGAATAGAGTATCGGGAACTATGGGCCTCCTCTAAAATCAACTCCCGGAGACCATCCATATTAGGCACACAAACTCGACCCTGCAGCCTCAAAACTCCATCATTTCCTAAGGTAACTTGCTTGGCACCTCCGTGCTGCATCATGTCCCTAAGGACACACAAATGAGGATCATCATATTGCCGATCTCGGATACGCTCCAATAATGAAGAACAAGCGAGTGTGCAAGCTAACATACCGCTGGGCTCAGAAATATCCAACCTCACGAATCGATTGGCCAAAGCCTGAACATCCAAAGCAATCGGTCTCTCACCGATCGGAATATAAGCATGACTACCCATACTGGCTGACTTCCTACTCAAAGCATCGACCACCATATTGGCCTTCCCCTGATGATATAAGATGGTGATTCATAGTCCTTTAATAGCTCCAACCACCGTCTCTGCCTCAAATTAGCTCCTTCTGCTTGAACAAATACTGTAGACTCTTGTGATCCGTGAACACCTTACATGCAACACCATACAGATAATGCCTACAAATCTTCAACGTGTGAACAATGGCTACTAACTCCAAATCATAAACCGGATAATTCTTCTCATGGATCTTCAACTGCCGTGAAGCATAGGCAATGACCTTGCCATCCTGCATCAACACCGCACCAAGTCCAATATGAGATGCATCACAATAAACTGTATAAGGCCCTAAACCTGTGGGCAAAATCAACACCGGCGCCGTAGTCAAAACTGTCTTGAGCTTCTGAAAGCTCGCCTTGCACTCGTCCGACCACCTAAACTTGGCACCCTTCTGGGTCAACCTGGTCATCGGGGCTATAATTGATGTAAACCCCTCCACAAACTGACGATAATAGCCTGCCAATCCCAAGAAACTCCGGATCTCTGTAGTTGATGCTGGTCTAGGCCAGTTCTTGACTGCCTCTATCTTCTTCGTATCAACCTGAATACCCTTTGCTGATACAACATGACCTAGGAATGCAACTGAACTCAACTAGAACTCGCACTTCGAAAACTTGCCATACAACTGACTGTCCCTCAAAGTTTGGAGAACCACTCTAAGATGTTGTTCGTGTTCCTCCAGGTTGCGGAAATAGATCAAAATATCATCAATGAAGACTATCAATAACGAATCCAAGTAAGGACTAAACACTTGGTTGATTAAATCCATGAAAGCTGCTAGGGCATTTGTCAATCCGAATGACATCACCAAGAACTCATAATGCCCATATTGAGTGCGAAAAGCTGTCTTAGGGACATCGGATGCCCTAATCCTCAACCGATGGTAGCCAGATCTCAAGTCGATCTTAGAAAACACTTGGGCACCCTGAAGCTGGTCAAACAAGTCATCGATCCTCTGCAATGGATACTTATTCTTGATTATAACCTTGTTCAACTGCCGGTAGTCTATACACATTCACATCGATTCGTCCTTCTTCTTGACGAACAACACTGGCGCACCCCAAGGCGAGACACTGGGCCTAATGAAGCCCTTATCAAGCAAGTCTTGCAATTGCTCCTTCAACTCTTTCAACTTAGGCGGGGCCATACGATACTGCGGAATAGAAATGGGCTGAGTTCCCGGAGCCAAATCAATGCAGAAGTCAATATCCTTGTCAGGTGGCATACCCGACAGGTTTGAGGGAAATACCTCAAGAAACTCACGAACAACAAGCACAGAATCAATAGAAGGAACCTCGGCACTAGAATCCCGAACATATGCTAAATAGGCCAAACATGCCTTCTCGACCATACGCCGAGACTTTATATATGAGATAACCCTATGGGTAGAATGACCAAGAGTCCCTCTCCACTCTAAATGAGTTAAACCCGGCAAGGCTAATGTGACAGTCTTGGCATGGCAGTCCAATATAGCATGGTAAGGTGATAACCAGTCCATCCCTAATATGACATCAAAATCAACCGTGTCCAGAAGTAATAAATCTACACGAGTCTCTAGACCCCCAATCACAACTATAGATGAACGATGGATACAATTTACCATAATAGAATCACCCACTGGTGTAGACATATAAACATAAGCACTTAAAGAATCACTAAGCATGACCAGATATGGTGCAAAATAAGATGACACATAGGAGTATGTAGATACTGGATCAAATAAAATTGAAGCATCTCTACTACAAACCAGAACAGTACCTGTGATAACTGCATCAGAAGCCTCAGCCTCAGGCCTGGCTTGAAGAGCATAACATCGGGGCTGGGCCCCACCACATTAAACTACATCTCTGGGACGGCCTGCTGCTAGCTGGCCTCCACCTCTAGCGGCCCGACCTCTACCTATAATACCTCTACCTCTACCTCTAGAACCTCTACCTCCACCTCTAGCTGACTGAGCGGGCTGGATGAGTCCCTCAATGAACCTCCTCACTCTCTCTCTGAGTAACAAGAAGAAACTTCTCCAGAAATAGCTGAGAAAACTAATCCCAAGTCAAAGCTAGTGACCCAACTGGTCTAGCTAAACAATAATCTCTCCACCAAGTCTTGGTGGATCTAAACAAGCAAAAAGAGCAAGGTCGACCCCATTGGTCTCCACTATCCCCATATTCCTGAGAGCCTTATGCCAACTGTCTTAATAATCTTGGGGATCCTTAGAAGATGCACCACTGTAAGTGGTAGTGAAGAGCTTGGTGAAACCTATCCAACCTCTGCAAAGCCTCCGAAGACGTAGTTGATCTATCACCGGTCTGTGCTGCTGTTCGGCTGAAGAAGCGGTACGTGACTTCGTCATTCGTGAAAGGACAAGAGTAAAGGTTTCAATTTAGCAGTGAGAGAACAAAATTGCACAACAGAGAAGAATAGAAGTGAAACTTTTCCTAACTCTGTAGCCTCTAGGGGATAAATACAGACGTCTCCGTACCGATCCCTCAGACTCCTACTGAGCTTGTCTATGAATTGTGAGACCTATGTAACCTAGAGCTCCGATACCAACTTGTCACGACCCCGATTTCCCACCCTCGGGAGTCGTGATGGCGCATACGAGTGAAAGCTAGGCAAGCCGACCACTTACACCAATTACCTTTTTCCCATTTTTAATTTCTTTAACAAGTGTGAATCAACAATTATAAACAACAGAAATTTAAAGCAAGCGGAAGAAAACGATATAACATTTAAATAAATATCCAATACAACATCTTAAGCAAAATCTACCCAGAACTGGTGTCACGCTTCATAGACTGTCTAGAATTTACTACAAACAAGGTCTGAAAGATAGCTCATACACTGTTTCTGAAATAAGTATATGAAACAGGATGAAGGGATAGAGGGAGACGCCAGGGCCTGCAGACGTCTGCAGGACTACCTCGGAATCTCCAACTGGACTAGAGGCCGCCACCTAAGCTAAGGTCCGAATGCTACTGCTCCGAGATCTGCACATAATGCAGAGTGTAGTATCAGCACAACCGACCCCATGTGCTAGTAAGTGCTTAGCCTAACCTCGGCGAAGTAGTGACGAGGCTAGGACCAGACTACCAAATAAACCTGTGCAGTTAAATCATATACAATGAAAAACAAAAGCATAAATGTACAGTTAAGGATGGGAGGGGGGAACATGTTGCGGGGACATCGAATAATAACAGAAGAATAACAAATAAATATGAGGTTCACCACAGTTCAATTGAAAATAGGAAGGGGCAATCATGCTGCGGGGTACAACAATTATCAACAGAAAACCAACAATTTAAATATAGAGAAACCATAACTTAGTTATTAATATAAATCAGGAAATCAAAGACAAGTGCACGACATCACCCTTCGTGCTTTAACATTCTCTCACCAAAACAATACACGGCATCACCCTTCGTAATTTAACACTCTCTCACAAAACAATGCACGATATCACCCTTCGTGCTTTACACTCTTCCTCACCCAAGCAACAATCACAAAGCAATTAGGGCAAGGGAATCAATAACATCACGATAAAGTCAAGTAACAACAGAAAATCAGTAAATACACGTAACGAACACCATAACTCAATTATCAGCAAGAATCAGGAAAATCAAGGACAAGTGCAAGTGAGCATGTGATGTTTTCCCTTTATGAATTACTCCCATAAAATATTAGAAAATATTTTTTTCCATTTTTGCAATTTTATGGGATTTTTCGTAGAATTTTATTAATTATTTACATTATTGTGCATATTTAATTTCCATTAAAAATCAAAAATACAAAAAATATCATGCATTGCATTTAGATTTTTGTTCACATTTTAGGATTAATTAATTAATTAGTTGCTTTATTAAAAATGAAAATCACAAAAATTGCTTATTTTTACATTCATAGCTTTAAATTTTGGATTACTAAGTTTTTCTCGTTTAATTTAGGATCAACTAATTTTTATAAATATTATGGTTAGATAAATAGCTTAATTTTATAATTTGAATTAATTTAGATTTTTTTAAAATTAATAAAAGAAAGAAAAGAAAACAAAAAGAGAAAAGGAAATTGGAAAAGGTTGGTTTTAAAGTGAATTGGGCCACACATTTTAGAAGCCCAAATTTTCCCCCAACCCAACCCAAACCGGGTCGACCCGACCCGACCCAATCAAACACCCAAACCCTTATTCTTCTTAATTAACCTAATATAACAAGACATAGAGACCATAGTCTGAGGGGCGCCATTTGGAACAAGAAAACACCCCCTCTCCCACGTAAGTTCTTCATCGTCTTCTTCATTGGGACAGCAAGAAAAACTCCATTGAAGCTTCAGCCGTTTCCTAATACCTAAGGAGGAAATACAGAAGCTAACCTAAAGCGCCTAAATGAGCTGAAATACACAAAAGAGGATAGACCTAGATCCCTAAGGCTAAGCTAATCCGCCGTTGGAACAACCCTCCCCCTCCCCGAACCTAGGCGATGGTCTTCTTCATGAAGACTTAAGAGAAAAATCCTTCAGCAACAATTACACCCATAGCTGACCCTTCTTCATCATCTTCTTCAACACTAGAAGAACCAGACAATCCCAGCCCGCCACCAACAGACCTCGCCTACATTTCCACCCAAACCTGCCGGAAACTAGTCCACAAACCACCATCCTCCATCCGCCTCACTCACCTCCCAAATCGCGATAGTCACATGAAACCAGCAACTCTGTCCAAACTCTGCCTGCACCACCACCCCCTCCCATTATCGAAAATGCACACACCGGAGGAGAAGAACAAAAATAGAAAACCCCTCCATATTTTGTTTCCAAGTCAGTCCAAGTTCATCATCATCTAAGTATTCAGTAGCTAATTATAATTGACAAATTTCTACGGTTGATTGATTGATTCATTGAAAATACGTGCTGTAAAAGCAGCTGTGGATGATTTTGTGTTAACATCAATATGGGTATCTTGTTCATCAATACTTGGGGTTTTCACTTACCTAATTGCTTATGCTTTTGGAATTGCTCAAAGAATCACTGATTTTTGATTCATACTGTTCTTCTCGTTGTTCTGTTTTTGTGTTTGGGATTATTGGTAAGGCTTTGGGTGGTGTCGCTTTTAGTCTTGCTGGTACGACCGTCATCATATTCAACACCTTGGTTGCCGTCTTCGGCTCTTTTGTTTTTGGATTCTGCTACATTTGCTTTGAGTTTGAAAGCTTGTTTTGTGTTCGGGCTAATTCGATGTCGCTGTTCGTGATTCGTCAATTCGAGGTTCCGATTTGTAGATTCGGCATTTCGGCCCGCCGATCATGGCTCTAATTGGTTTGACGATTAAGTTGTAAACTTCCAGCTTTGTTTATCGACATAGAGGTTCATCCCTAACCTTTGTTTAAGTTAATATTGATCATTATCCTTTTTGATCTTGAATAAATGTTTGGTATGTTGCGGACTTTGTTTAATCTTTTGAGTTTTAGCTTTGTGTTTATATTATTTCTATCTCGAATTGACATGCTTAGTTGTCTGCGTTCATTAGTTTTTTTTCTCTCTTTAAATTAGATTGTTGTTTTTCTTTAAATTAGGTATGTTGGTTGTTTCATTCACTAGCTTGTTTGAAATTAGTTTAAGGACTTTCTAAGCATGCTGAGTTGCTTACTATTGTTTTGTGGACTTTTGCTTGTTTCAGCTAAGTTGAATTAGGTATAACAAAGACTAATGGGTTTTTTCGTTACTACTAATTTTGTTAACGCTAGTAGCATGTTTAGGCCGTCGACATCCGGGTAGGCAAACCTTTAGGTACATAATTAAATCATCACAACTACGGGTATGGTTCCCATGGCGTGGTTGTGATACTTAATCTTAAATTAGTTGTAAAAATGAATATCCATAGTTCACTTAGTTGAATGCATTTTCTTTAATAAAATTGAGGTGCGCCATACAATCACCTAGTCTATAGCCCTCACATCAATATCTTAATTAGAGTAAAAAAATACCTTGAAATCTCATAGTTTGCTTTAGGCGCGTTAATTAAATAATTATCATAGCTACGGGTACGGTTCCCATAACGTAGTTGTGATTCCTACGTTCTAAATCCATGGGTACATTTATGTGACCCGGCCACAATTAATCTTGCTAAATAAATAAATACGTTGTGGATCGTGGGTATGGTTTTCGTGACATGGTTCGCAACGTGTAATCAAATAATTTGTTGTATGACAATCAGATTATTAAAAAGCGGTTTAAAAGGAATAAAAATGCACATAGGTTTCAAAGATGTTTTAAAATCAAATAAATAGGACAATAATAACAGTTGAGCGACCGTGCTAAAACCACAGAACCTGGGAATGCCTAACACCTTCTCCCAGGTTAATAGAATTCATTACCCGGATTTTTGTGTTTCGCGGACTGTAAAACAGAGTCTATCTTTCCTCGATTCGGGATTTGAAATCGGTGACTTGGGACATCATAAATTATCCCAAGTGGCGACTCTGAATTTTAAATAAAAATAATCCCGTTTCGATTGTCACTTCTATTGGAAAAACTCCCTTATACCCCCTCCAGGGGTAAAAAAAGAGGTGTGACAGCTCTGGCGACTCTGTTGGGGATAAGAACCCAGGATCTATGATTCAGGGTTCAGAATTCGAGCTTAGAATAATAGTTATAATTGGCTTTGTTTATTATCTGGTTTTGTTACATGTTTGGGCCTAATGTGCTAAATGTCGCTTTTTACCGCTTTGATATTATATGAACTGTATATAAACTTTTACGAAACCTTTCTCTTCTCATCTTCAGAGATGTGCACGCTGGTGTGACTCCTCTTCTGTTAGTGTCATACCTTAAATTAGGAAGAGGCTCGGACAAGTTACAAAGCTGGATGGCCTTTTGGTTCCCGGTACGTAGCCCCCCTCGGCTCGAGTTGTCCGCTCGGGTACACAAGTCTAGAACAATACACACAGTTTTAAACCTAGAATAACTCAGCCTCATGTCGGATCCCTAGTAGGAATGCTTGTTTGCATCATATGCATTTGACTTTGGGGACTCAACACAGGGGTTGGGTCCGTCTAGGACAGACGTACCCGAAAATAAAAGACCATCTTGATGCATCATATGTGCTACATGTTGCATTTATTCAAGGATAAAAGGGTCAATTGGCGGACCAATGATAATTGAGGGCAAATAAAAAGGAAAAAAAAGAAAAAAGAGAGGGTGAAGTATGAAAAATAAAGCAAGTAGGGCCCGTTTATGTTTTCTGTCACATTTTTGTTAAGAAAAAAAAGCATGAAAAAAAAAGATTTTGCACTGTTTCATCATTTTCCGATAATTAAAAAATCAAAAAAAAGGAAAAAGAAAATCCAAAAAGAGTTTACATGTTTCAAAACAAAAGACAAAAAATACGTTTTCTCTAAATTAGTTGTTTTTTTAATTCTCGCCCGTATTCAATCTGCCCGAACTACGTATACCTGATTCTCGTCTTTCGGAACGTGATACGTAGGCAACCCACATAGGGTCCGGTCTTCCTAGTGAATCTTAGGTTCCTGGCTTTGCGGGGACTAAGCCAAATTTTGCACTTCTAGCCACCTTTTGGTCACATAAGCCATTTTACAAAAATAGCCTCAATCATGTCTTGCATGCGTCAAATAGGGAGTGTTATTGTCTCACATAATGTTGGTTTGAGTTTTTTTCCATAAAGGTGTGGATCTACTTACCGGAGATTGAGCATGACAGACACCCCGTGACCATCCAGTCAGGGTTGATCATTTAGGAGTTTGCTTAAGGAGATTTATTTTAGTTATTATATTTTGAGTGTGTTGTTCTTTTTATACTGTCTCTTATCTTCTAGTTTTGTACAGTAATGTCAAGTTTTTCTTTATTATCGTATTTCCTATTTTGTATTGAAAAAAGATGTGTAATAAATCAAAAAATCCAGAAAAAAAGATTTTGCGTTTTATATTTCTATTAGATGTTTTCTTTAGAATACTAACTCTAGAAGTTCAAAAAAAATTATTTTGTGGTTTTCCTTAAGAAAAAATTGCTTTTATATTTCCTTTAGTACATTAAGACTAAAGATTCAAAAAAAAGAAGAGAATTTTCTTTAGTACCTCTTTAAAAGTTTTCTTTTAAGATATTAATTCCAAAAATTCAAAAAGATTTTCTTTAGAGGTTCTTCTGTGGGAAATTAACGAAAAATGAAAAACAAAATTCTTTTATTTTTAATAGAACTCTAGGATATTGTACATAGAAAAAAAAACACATACTTTATCTTTAAAGTTTCTTCCTTAGGTAATCAAACTGAAATCCAAAAATATTTTTTTATTTTGTTCATTTCTCGTTTCGAAATCTTTCTTCAAGGATATCGAATGAAAATTCAAAATATTTTTTCCGTTTATTCTTTAGATTTTCTTCCTAAAAAAAAAGAGAATCAAAAAATATTTTTCTCTTCTAGGGTTTTTTTCCTTAATAATTTCCCATAGAGTATTTGTTTCAAAAAGAAAAAAAGAAAAAAAAAATATATGCTCGTTAAGCTTGAGTTTATAATATGTTATAGAACATTAAGTCTGGAAAATTTTAAAAAAAAAGAATTTGCTTCTTTTATTTCTCTTTTCTCATCAGAGTAGTCACTAAGGTAAAAAAGAAAAGAAAAAAAAGAAAATGAATAAGAGAACATTAGTTTGTTTACTTTATTCCTGATCTTCCCGAACTACGCAAAGATTTGATTTATGCGGCGTCATGATACGTAGGCAACCTACATAGGGTCGATCGAATTATTTTTTTATTTTATTAAAAGAAAAAGGAAAAAAAGATAGAGAAAAGAAAAAAGGGATGAAGTTGTGGGACGTGAGAAATGAGAGGAAGGAAAAGAGTGATAATCAGTAAGAAAAAGAAAGGAATGGAAATGAGCAAGCCAAAAAGTGCTAGAAAAGAAAAGAAAAAAAAGATTGAAATGAATAAATTGGGATGATGCCATATGACCTTCATACCCTCGAAGTCATGTTAGAACCGATAACTGTGACTAGGTGCATTGCACGCAATGTGATATTTTAGCTGTTAAATGCCCTAACGCTAACGTGATGACCTCATTTTGTTCCTTTTGTTATAAAGCAAAAGGGTGGTTGGTTTGTGGTTCTTAAAGTGGTAACTTTTCTCTACAACATAAAGTTGAAAGGCAATGGCAGATGATAACAAAACTGAGTTGGTTGATACGGGTGCCCAAAAGCAATTGGTTGAACAGGACAATCAGTTGGTTGAAGAGGTGAGGATGTTAAGACGGCACATGGCGGACATGTATCCGGCTTGGATGACTGGGAAGGCACCACCCCCACCACCATTTACCTTCCTAGATGCTACCCTTACCCAAACTCCGGTCATAGTTCCAGATGATTCCCCATACTCTCCAGATTTTCCCGCTTATCAAAGCTTTCCCAACCACCCTAGTAGCTCCATCACTAGTCATCCAATTATCTTTCCCCAAAATTGCCCTCCTGTCATATCCACTATCCCCAACAATGAACATCCACTCAAAGCTCATGATGCCCAATATTACCCCTTAGAGGTTGCCCACAAGGTTCCTGACTCATACAATCAGAGACTTCGGAATGAGCCTCATGTTGAAAATGAAAAATTCACAGGAAACGAAGGGCGAGATGATCTATCCAGAAAGCTGAAAGGGTCTAAAACGCCAAAGATTAATTTATATGATGGACGTGGAGATCCAGTAGCCCATCTAAGAGGTTACTGCAGTCAAATGAGAAGTGTTGGCGGGAAAGGTAATTTGTTGATGGCGTATTTTAGTGAGAGCTTGACTGGGGAAGCCTTGCAATGGTATACTCGTCAAGAAGTCAAAAAGTGGCATGCATGGGATGACATGACTCAGGATTTTGTTCGACACTTTCAATACAATATAGATATTATCCCAGACCGCTCCTCCCTATCTAAGATGGAAAAGAAATCGGAGGAAAGCTTTAGGGAGTTTGGGCTCAGATGGAGGGAACAAGCTACTCGGGTCAGTCCCCCGAGTGGTAAAGAAGACATGGTTAAGCTTTTCCTACAAGCCTAGGGGCCCACCTACTTCAGTCATTTGATCCCGGCCTTGGGTAAACCTTTCAATGATATGGTAAAAATAGGGGATATGGTAGAGAAAGGAATCAAGTCAGCCAAAATCATAAGTTATTCTGCATTGAAAGATATTACAGAAGACATTCAAAATATCTTAGTAAGTTTGGGTGGAAGAAAGAGAAATAGAAAAGATGTTGTTGAGCCCCACCAACGTCAGGCTCCAGTGGGCATTTCTGCTCAACGCTTTCAGCCTCAATACCGACACTATGAACATCCCCAAACTCCACATAATCCACCCTAGTATTATCCGCTAAACAACATCCGGCCATCTGTCCAACCACTAGGTCACTCCCTAGGACGAGCACCAGCATACTAAAATTCTCGTATGCCTTCACAGCATTTTCAAGCATCCTTCAATCCCAGAAAACAAAGGCATGGAGGGAAACAAAGGCAAAAAGATAATTTCACGTCCATCGGAGAATCCTACACAAACTTGTTTGAGAAGTTAAAATATTATGGCCTGATTGAGTCGTTTCTCGGCTATACTCTGGACCCATATGCAAAAGGTTTTGATCCTACTGTACGGGGCATGTACCACTCCAATGTCCAAGGTAATAGCATTGAAGATTATCGTGCTTTGAAAAGGGAAATAGAAAGAATGATTCAAGAAGGGATAATTGTGATCAAGGACAGTGACAAGGAGTATGCAAATCCTCTTGGGAACTTGCTGACTGAGGTTAATGATAATGAAATTGGTAATGGTCTTGGTAATATTGATGTGGAACTCAGTGGCTAAGATGCCGAGCTTGGTAATTGGAAAGACGCTCCTTTCTTGACTAGTCGGGGAGGAGTCTTGGTGGTTTATTTTGTTATCATTTCTGTTGTCCGGGTTATTTTAGGGTTGTAATCCGGATATTGTCTTGTGACTCAAACCCTTCTATCCTTTTATTTTGCCTAGTTCCTTTAGTTGTATCAACTTATTTAGTGTTATCTAGTTTTGTTCCAGGGTTGTACCCCATTTTATTTTGCTTGTCTTGTTGTTCAAACCCTTTTTACCATCTGCCTAACACAATTTTCTATTTTTTGTTATTTCTAGTCATTTTGTTTAGTCCTCTTTTCCTTTTATAGTTTTTTTCTTGCTGATTCTAGTGACATGACATGGACGCATAATTCTAGGCTTGGTCTTAAAAGTTAGCCTAATCATGAAGCAATGAAACAATTTTGAAAATGATAGGGATATTTGAGGGAAGTAAGTAAATGGATTTTGATATCCCTTAAAGCCTGAATTGTGTGGAACTGGGGCAGATAGTTTGGGAAGTTAATAGGGTGACAAGAATTTGTTACAAGAGAGTACGTCCCAATGATTTGAAGTGAGCAATTTTGAGTTCAAGTACACCTCAATTTAGAAGATAAAGTCAAGGGAGTTTTCTCCAAACAGATGGGGGCGCCCATCGTGAAGAAGAAATCACCCAATGAGAGTTCTGTACTTGACAAGGTACTAAACAAAGGAAGTGGAAAGCATATCAGTGATATCAATGCCGAAACTGTAAAAGAAATGTTGTGTGTGATTTTCCTAATTCATTTCAAGTTGCATGTGTTGTACTTGGCATTTTTTAGGTACTGGGAGACCCTCTTTCAGCTAACAAAACACTTATACCACTCGACACTCTTTTGAGCCTGTATTGATTTCTTCGACCTCCCCTCTTTTGGAATCAAGTTAGAGTCATACAAAAAAAAGTCCATGCCCCCATAGGTTTATTTTAGAAAGTTCATTCCAAAAGGAAAATTCAAAAAAAAAAGAGATAAAAAAGGGAAAAAAGGGAAAAAGAAAAAAGAGAAAAAGAAAAAAGAGAAAAAGAAAAGAAAAAGAAAAATGGCAACAATAAAAGGTATCTTTATGAACTACGTTTGACCTGATTCTTGTCACCACAAGATACGTAGGTAGTCTTACGATTCGGTCATACCAAATAAAATATTTCATAATCCCACGAAGTCAAGAGTGGGAAATTCCATAAAAAAGAAAAGAAAGAGGGAAAAATAGATTCAAATTTCCTTGTTTTAGAAATTGGGGTAAATAAATTAACCCGTTGTCTTAGTTATTTTGAGCCTCTATGATGTCCTTTCTTTCTAACCTTGTCCAAAAGCTACATTGCAGTCCAAAAAAGACCTCCTAGATAATCTTTGAGAGTGCTGAGTTTAGACAAGCCAAGAGTATATGATGTTTTTACCATAGTTAATGCCTTGTCATCTGTAGAATAAGAGAAAATAAGAATAAAAGAACAAAATGAGAAAGTCTTATTGGTGAAAACCTTCACAGGCACCATAAGGCGATGGTGAGTTGAGAGAAATAACAAAATGAGAGAAGCTTGATAGTGAAACCCTTCGGGCACTACAAGTCGAATAAGGATCGTGAATCAGATTGGATAATCGGAGCATTAAAGCCAGTTTCACGATTTAGGGGGTAGAACAAGAGTTGAACATCAGACTTGCTTGACAGATTAGGCCACAAGTGTATGTTATGGTCATTAGAGTTGATATCCACATTTGATAAGTTTCTACTTTGTGGTTTTCTTGTTAAGAATCAACTATTTCCATTGTCCTTTACTCTGTTCGTTTTGTCTTGTTTACTTCCTCTTACTAATTCTATTTGGTCAGAACAAGTGAGAAATGACTTCAAAATTTGCCACCAGCTTTCCAATTGCACAAAACAGGATCTGTCTAGCACATCAAAGTGGTTTAAGTCAAGAAAGAATAGCATGCGCACTGCATAGGTGTCAATCGATGTGCTTTCGGATTCATGTGAAACACAAAGGTTTCGTATATGTCAATTCATGAACAATGCAACAGGTAGAGGGTGTTGGGTTTGAACGAACAAGGGTATTTTCTATGATAAGGTTGACAGAGAAAGTGGTTAACTAATAACAAGCAAGGTCTTCCAAGTGGAAATCAAAGTTATCATGGCAAGTGAAGGAGCAACAGACCTCAAGGCCAAGGCCGGTGGCATACCTCAAGAAAGAACAACAAGCGCACTAAGTTGGTAACAACCAACGTGCTTTGGGATATATGTGAAATACAAAGGTTCGGTATATGTCAATTCATGAGCACAATACAACAGATGAATGGTAGTGGATTCGAATAGATCAGAGGTATTTCCGTGTTAAGGGTGACAGAGAAAGTGGTCAGTCAATAAACAGGCAAGGTCTTTCGAGTTTAAATCGAAGTTATCATGGGAAGTGAAGGAGTAATCGCCCTCGAAGTCAAGACCGCAAACCAACCACCATGTTTAAACTCATAAGTTTTCTTTGTTTGAAACAAGGACGAAGACTATGTCCAAATCAAAGCTGTGAAGCTTGAGTTTTTTTCAAATGTCGTGCCCAATTTTATCAGCACAAAGTCAGTTTGAGAAGGGGAAAGAGAATTGGTTCGATATACAGGAACCCTCTATGAGGAAAGCATGGTTCAGGGGGCAAGGAATTTTGTTCATTCTGCAGAGATCCTCCAGGAAGAAAGCATGGCTCAGGTAAGTTCATTCTCGGCTTTTCAAGACCCTCCTGGATAATGGGACTTAATTTTAAATTTTCAGGACCCTCCTGGATAATGGGATTAATTTAAAATTCTCGGGACCCTCCTGGATAATAAGATCTAGTTTTTAGTTTAAGACCTTCATAGATTATAAGATTTAGTGCAAGATTTACCTTTAGGAAATATGATTTAGCTTTGAAGTTGTCACTCTTAAGATAAGATTTAATTTTAAAAATTTCAGGACCCTCCTGGACAATGGGACCTAGTTAAAATTCAAAACATTCATGAGTAATAGGTTTTAGCATAAGCTCTACTTTGAGGAAATATAAGTTGGTTCTAAAGTTTTCATTCTTAGGACGAGATTAAATTGGAAATTTTCAGGACCCTCCTGAATAATGAGACCTAGTTTTAAGACCTCCATTAGATAATGAGATTTAGCATAAGTTTCGCCTTTAGGAAGTTGGATTTAGTTTTGAAGTTTTCACTCTTAAGATGAGATTTGACTTTAATTTTCAGGACCCTCCTGGATAATGGGGCCTAGCTTTTAAACTCTTAGAGAGATTGGGTAACATGATTCAATTAACACTTACAGATGTCCCCAGCTACCAAACTGGGGCAGAAAAGTTTCTTTTATTTTGTCTGTTTTGTTGTAATCAGGTTCAAAGGAAAAGCAGTTTCAAGATGAGGACAATTCAAGCCCAGCAATCAGGCACCCACCTGGAAAAACAAGGGAAAACAGTTCGAGTTTCAAGGGAAAGTAGTTCAAGTTCAACAGTTAGGCGCCCACCTGGAGAACAAAGGGAAAACAATTCAAGTTTCAAAGGAAGACAGTTCAAAGGAAAAGCGGTCTCAAGAGGAAGTAGTTCGGGTTTCAGCAATCAGGCGCCTACCTGGAGAACAAAGGGAAGACAACACAAGTTCAAATGAAAGCGGGTCAAGCTCAGCAATCAGGCGCCCACCTGGAGAACAAGGTAGAACAACTCAAGTTTCAAAGGAAAAACAGTTCAAGACCAACAATTAGGCACCCACCTGGAGAACAAAGGGAAAGCAGCAATGTTCAAAGGAAGACGGTTCAAGTTCAGCAATTAGGAGCCCACCTGGAGAACAACGGAAAACAAGTCAAGCTTCGAGGGAAAAGCATGCAAATGTTGGAAATCAGGCACCCACCTGGAGAACAAAGGGAAATCAGCAATGTTCAAAGGAAGACGGTTAAAGTTCAGCAATCAGGCACCCATCTGGAGAACAAGGAAAGCAGGTCAAGTCTCAAAGAAAAATAGTTCATGTTTTGGCAATCAGGCACCCACCTAGAGAGCAAGGGAATACAATTCAAGTTTTGGCAATCAGGAGCCCACCTGGAGAGCAGGGGAATATAGTTCAAGTTTTGTCAATCAGGCGCCCACCTGGAGAGCAGGGGAATACAGTTAAAGTTTTGGCAATCAGGCACCCACCTGAAGAGCAAGGGAATACAGTTCAAGTTTTGGCAATCAGGCGCCCATCTAGAGAGCAATGGAATACAGTTAAAGTTTTGCCAATCAGGCGCCTACCTGGAGAACAAAGGACTTCACTTCAGAATGCAATTCGAGTCAGTAACAAAAGAAGCTCGCAATAAGAATGTGAGTCTACAGTCCGAGATGATCAACAGAAGTTAGTTACAATCTAGAATAAAAAAGAAAAGAAAAGCAAGAAGTGAATCCAAATGCAGAAGTTGATGAAAGATGTGAGCTGCCCAAGACATGACTGAAGTCACAAGCATGGTATGTCCGGTTTTGATCCGAAAAGCTGAAGAAGAATGAACTAGCACCTGCAACTAGCAAACGTCAAGGTTCAAATCGAAAGTCTGCATGAAAAACCATTCAAGACTCAAGATCAAGCTTCAAAAGACTTATAGATAGGAATCTTGTAACTCATAGTTGACAGGCTTAGTTAGTCTTTTTCATTTTTTCATTTTTGATGTAATAACAGGAACCGCGGACCGGAACCTCGACGTCACCTCAATCGGCTCTCCACCTCGGTATACTCCATCATTTTGCTCACTTCTAAACTACACTGACCCGATTCCTTTATAGCCAAGGATATGTAGGTAACCTCGGAAGCAAGGTTCGGTCAAATCTTTCAATAATGCTTCCCACGGAGAATCCAAACGGGCAAAAATCGCTCGTATCCACTCACTTTATCTTTGGATGAAAAACTCTTCGTATTTCCGAGCAAAGAGGGACAACTGTGAGTACATGATTTTTTCCCTATATGAATTACTCCCATAAAATATAAGAAAATAATTTTTTCCCATTTTTGCAATTTTATGGGATTTTTCGTAGAATTTTATTAATTATTTGTATTATTGTGCATATTTAATTTCCATTAAAAATCAAAAATACCAAAAATACCGTGCATTGCATTTAGATTTTTGTTGACATTTTAGGATTAATTAATTAATTATTTACTTTATTAAAAATAAAAATCACAAAAATGGCTTATTTTTACATTCTTAGCTTTAAATTTTGGATTACTAAGTTTTCTCTTTTAATGATCAACTAATTTTAATAAATATTATGGTTAGATAATTAGCTTAATTTTACAATTTGAATTAATTTAGGAATTTAATTTAGGTTTTTTTAAAATTAATTAAAGAAAGAAAAGAATACAAAAAGAGAAAAGAAAATTGGAAAAGGCTGGTTTTAAATTGAATCGGGCCACACAATTTAGAAGCCCAAATTTTCTCCCAACCCAGCCCAAACCGGGTTGACCCGACCCAACCCAACACCCAAACCCTTATTTTTCTTAATTAACCTAATATAAATAGACATAGAAACCCTAGTGTGAGGGGCGCTGTTTGGAACAAGAAAACACCCCCCACGTAGCTTCTTCATCGTCTTCTTCATTGGGACAGCAAGAAAAACTCCATTGAAGCTTCAACCGTTTCCTAATGCCTAAGGAGGAAATACAGAAGCTAACCTAAAGCGCCTAAATGAGCTGAAATACACAAAAAAGGATATACCTAGATCCCTAAGGCTAAGCTAATCCGCCGCTGAAGACTTAAGAGAAAAATCCTTCAGCAACAATTACACCCATAGCTGACCCTTCTTCATCATCTTCTTCAACACTAGAAGAACCAGACGATCCCAGCCCGCCACCAACAGACCACGCCTCCGTTTCCACCCAAAACTACCGGAAACTAGTCCACAAACCACCATCCTCCATAAGCCTCACTCACCTCCCAAATTGCGATTGTCGCCTTAAGCCAACAACTCCGTGCAAACTCTACCTGCACCCCCTCCCCCCCAGTGCCAAAAACGCACACACCGGAGGAGAAGAACAAAAATAGAAAACCCCTCCATGTTTTGTTTCTAAGTCAGTCCAAGTTCATCATCATCTAAGTATTCAGTAGCTAATTATAATTGACAAATTTCTACGGTTGATTGATTGGTTCATTGAAAATGCGTGCTGTAAAAGCAGCAGCGGATAATTTTATGCTAACATCGATGTGGCTATCTTGTTCATCAACACTTGGGGTTTTCACTTACCTAATTGCTTCTGCTTTTGGAATTGCTCAAAGAATCACTGATTTTTGATTCCTACTATTCTTCTCTTTGTTCTGTTTTTGTGTTTGGGATTATTGGTAAGGCTTTGGGTGGTTCCGCTTTTAGTCCTGCTGGTACGACCGTCGTTGTATTCAGCACCTTGGTTGCCGTCTCCGGCTCCTTTGTTTTTGGATTCTGCAACATTTGCTTTGAGTTTGAAAGCTTGTTTTGTGTTTGGGCTGATTTGAGGTCGTTGTTCGTGATTCGTCGATTCGAGTTTCCGATTTGTAGATTCGACGTTTCAGCACGCCGATCATGGCTCTAATTGGTTCGACGATTGAGTTGTAAACTTTCAGCTTTGTTTATCGACATAGAGGTTCATCCCTAACCTTTGTTTAAGTTAATATTGATCATTATTCTTTTTAAGCTTGAATAAATGTTTTGTATGTTGCGGACATTGTTTAATCTTTTGAGTTTTAGCTTTGTATTTATGTTATTGCTATCTCGAATTGACATGCTTAGTTGTCTGCGTTCATTAGTTTTTTTTTCTCTCTTTAAAATAGTTTATTGTTTTTCTTTAAATTAGGTGTGTTGGTTGTTTCATTCACTAGCTCGTTTGAAATTAGTTTAAGGACTTTCTAAGCATGCTGAGTTGCTTACTATTGTTTTGTGGACTTTTGCTTGTTTCAGCATAGTTGAATTAGGTAGAGCAAAGACTAATGGGTTGTTTCGCTACTACTAATTTTGCTAACGCTAGTAGCATGTTTAGGCAGTCGACCCGGGTAGGCGAACCTTTAGGTACGTAATTAAATCATCACAACTACTGGTATGGTTCCCATGGCGTGGTTGTGATACTTAATCTCAAATTAGTTGTAAAAATGAATATCCATAGTTCACTTAGTTGAATGCGTTTTCTTTAATAAAATTGAGGTGTGCTATACAATCATCTAGTCTATGGCCCTCACATCGATATCTTAATTAGTGTAAAAAATGCCTTGAAATCTCCTAGTTGCTTTAGGCGTGTTAATTAAATAATTGTCATAGCTACGGGTACGGTTCCCGTGACGTAGTTGTGATGCCTAAGTTCAAAATCCTGGGGTACATTTATGTGACCCGGCCAAAATTAATCTTGTTAAATAAATAAACACGTTATGGATCATGGATACGGTTTCTGTGACATGGATCACAACATGTAATCAAATAATTAGTTGTATGCCAATCAGATTATTAAAAAGCGGTTTAAAAGGAATAAAAATGCACATAGGTTTCAAAGATATTTTAAAATCAAATACATAGGCCAATAATAATAGTTGAGTGACCGTGCTAAAATCACGGAACCTGGAAATGCCTAACACCTTCTCCCAGGTTAAAAGAATTCCTTACCCGGATTTTTGTGTTTCACGGACTGTAAAATAGAGTCAATCTTTCCTCGAATTGGGATTTGAAACCGGTGACTTGGGACACTATAAATTATCCCAAGTGGCGACTCTGAATTTTAAATTAAAATAATCCTGTTTCGATTATCACATCAATTGGAAAACTCCCTTATACCCCTTCCCGGGGTAAAAAAGGAGGTGTGACGGTGACCGACATCACCCTTCATGCTTTTACTCTCGTCCTCACCATAAAATCAATATAAATGGCACAGAATCACCCTTCGTGCTTTTACCTCACATAATTATGACACGGAATAATCCTTCGTGCATTATCAGTCGTATAAAGGCACGGAATGGTACATCGTGTAGCACGACATCAACCCTTTTTTCTTTAACACTCTCTTACCAAAACAATGCACGGCATCACCCTTCGTGCTTTACACTCTTCCTCACCCAAGCAACAATCACAAGCAATAAGGGTAAGGTTAGCCCGGTTTGTGTTATATGGGTAACAAGACCGGTGATATTGTCCCCCTTATTTTTACTTTTCCTAATTGTTGTATTTTTCTTTTTTTTATAAATAAAAACTAGCCCTAGGCGCTTGCCTAGCGGATTGCCAAAAAAACAATCACAAGCAATAAGGGCAAGGAAATGAATAAAATCACAATGAAATCCCAGTAAGGGAACAATAGTTCAACAACCAAATCCTAGCAAGGGAACAATATCAAAGGCATAAATATCCCGGAAAGGGAGATAGCATTAAAAACAACAACATCCCGGCAAGGGAGACAATATAATAATCCTCTTATCTTTTTCACATTTACTTCACAACTTACTTTACAACTTGAGCCAATGCTCTATAAGGTTCAATTGCCAATTATACTTCCACAATTCATTATGCAACTTGAGCCAACGCTCTTCAATATTCAAATATCACTATTACTTCCACAAGCTTTGTTCAACAATAGAAACCATCACATAAGGCATGAACAATACAAACAGAGTCATAATAGTCATAATATAAGACGCATGGGCATGCTTGACACCAACGTATAGATACTCATCACCATGCCTATATGTCGTACTCAACAAATAACACATAGCAAATAGGACACAACTCCTAATCCCTCAAGCTAAGGTTAGACCAAACACTTACCTCGATGCCCCGAACACAACTCAAGCCTCAACTATCGCTTTACCTCTTGATTCACCACCAACTCGCTCGTATCTAGCCACAAGTTACTTAATTATATTAATAAATGTTAAATGAATCAATTCTAATGCATGGAAATAAGTTTTCTAAAGTTTTTCCCAAAAAGTCAAAAATTGACCCCGGGCCCGCTTGGTCCAAACCCGAAATTCGGACCAAAACCCGATTACCCGTTCACCCCCTCCCCTCCGCCCGGATATATAATTGGTTTTTGAATCCCACCTCAATTTGAGGTCTAAATTCCCCAAATTTCAATATTCTTAGGCTTTTCCAAAAATTCCCAATTCCACCATGAAAACCCTAGATTCTAGGATGAAATCTTGTAAAAAGAAGTTAAGGAGTAAAGAAAATGAGTTAGAAATCACTTACTAATGTTTTGGAGAAGAAAGGTTTTTTGACAAAATACCTCTTATGTTTTTGGAGTTTTAAAAAATGAAAAATAACTGAAAATCCTGTTTAAATATACCCCTCTCAGACCCTCTGTGCGGACCGCACAAAAAGGAGTGCGGCCGCAGAGCTCTCAATGTTGACTGCAGTAATATACTTTAGTATTTTGTCCATAACGTTCTCTACAGATTTCCAAATTGTGATTTCTTTACTTTTCTGGAAACTAGACACGAAGGGCTACAACTTTCGTTTTTGAATCATCTCAAAATTCCTTGTAGATCAAACGATATAGGCTCCTGAAGTCAGACTAGTGAATCTGCGGATTCTTCCTCACCGCGGACCGTACAAAATCGAGTGCGGCCGCAAAGGCCCCTCCGCGGTCAGCACAAAATCTTTGCAGGTTCAGATATCTGCAACATCTCTGGACTGCAACAGCTATGTTTTAAGCCTAAAACATCCCGGAACCTACCCCAAACTCACCCCGAGCCTTCAGGACTTCAAACCAAATGTGCATACTAACTTAAAACATCATATGGACCTACTCGTGCAATCACATCATCTAAATAACATGTAAAACCATGGATTAAACCTCAAAACTCATCATTTTCATCAATAAGACTTAAAAGTTCATAACTCTTCAATCAGAAGTCCAACTCACGTCAAATAAACTCCGTTTTTCACCAAATTTCACAGTTATCTTTTAAATACTATAACAAGTTTGTACCGGGCTCCGGAACCAAAATACGGGCCGATACCAATGGTTTCAAACATTAATTATTTTCTTCATTTCTTAGATAATTCAGTAAAACAATTTCTTTCAAAAATTGATTTCTAAGGCTTGGGACCTCGGAATTCATTTCCAGGCATACGCCCAAGTCCTATATTTTACTGCGGACCTCCCGAGATCATCAGAACATGGATCTGGGTCTGTTTGCTCAAAATGTTAACCAAAGTCAACCATAATCAAATTTTAACTCTAGAAATTTCTATTTCTCATATTTTTACATAGAAGGCTTTCCGGATATAGGTCTGGACCACGCACACAAGTCGAGGTGAGATAGAAAGAGGTTTTTAAGTCCTCGGGACACAAAGTTTATTTCTAAAACAGGTGATGACCTTTTGGGTCATCACAACAGTAGTGCAAATCTAATCGTATCTATTTAATTGCAGGAAATCAAGACGTAGCACTACTTTAAGGGAAGCTCAATGGCAACAATGTCAGAATGGAATTGAGGTCAAAAGCAACATGAACAATGCTGAATTAAAGGAAGTGTAATCCATGTCAAAGCCATCAAAAAGGAAACAAAATCAGTCAAACGCTTTAGTCTCAATCAAAGGATAACTAGGTTTTCTCAATAAGGAAACATATCAAGTGCAACTACTAAGGAAATGTCAAGCCATACTTCAAGGACTAGATTAGAATCATAAGATTGATCGATCAAATCGAATCCACAAATCACTCCCTGAATTTTGGATATGAAAAACGAATCAAATCCATCTCACGTGCAAGATTCGGAAGCACCGCTTGGGTCAAATCTTTTAAAGAATTATGTGCCTAAATCAAAGATCAATTTGCAGCGGCTATTCAATCTTTGTTATAAAAAGATGGGCAACTTCGAGAACAAGACTCCCGCAACTACACAAACTATTTTCTATGTCTTTCTAGTTCTTAGTACAAACATTGTATTCTAGAGTCTACAAGTGTCATAAAAGATAGGAAGAGTTAGAACACAAAAGTAAGTTTGTGTCAACATTACATAAGATCACTGTTGTTGAATATAATTGATGGTGAACATACTAAAATCATCACTATTGTAATCTTTTATTAAAGATCTAAGAGAACCCTTGTAACCCAAGGGAACTGAAGGTAGGTACCACACCGGTACTGAACCAATATAAAAACTGTTGTGCCTTCTTTACCTTTTCGTTTGTTTATTTCATTCCTACTAAAATTGTTCACTGTGCAAAACCTAGTCGACTAAACTCACACTTAGTCAACCAAGATTTTAATTGGCGACAATTCACCCCCCTGTACTTTAGGAAATCACCCGCAAGGAAGAATCGGCGGTGGAAAGGTTGAATGAAAACGAGTCGGGTACCGACCCCGAGATCATAAAAGTGCTCGAGGAGCTGACGAAATGAAGAGAATCGGGGGAGAAGAAAATCGAAGCAAACGACAAAAGGGTGGAAACCTACAATTCCAAGATTGACTATCCCGGGGGCGCCGCCGATACTAAATGGCTTGGATTCCAAGAAGTTCATACAAAAGTCATTCCCTCCTAGTGTGGCTTCAAAGCCAATCCCTAAAAAATTCCACATGCCCAAGATTCCTAAGTACAATGGAACGACTGACAAAAATGAGCATGTCACTTCCTACATATGCACCATCAAAGGAAACGACTTGGAGGATGATGAGATCGAGTTTGTCTTGCTGTCAGAGAGACCCTATCGAAGAGAGCTATGATATGGTATCACAACTTACCTCCTAAGTCTATCGACTCATTTGCTATGCTTGTAGACTCTTTCGTGAAAGCACACGTTGGGGCTATCAAGATCGACACCAGGAAGTCGAACTTCTTCAAAGTAAGACAAAAGGATAATAAGATGATCAAAGAGTTCGTGTCTTGGTTCCAAATGGAATGGATGGACCTGCCACTGGTCGCTGATGATTGGGCCATTCAAGCTTTCACCCAATGACTCAATATTCATAGTTCGGTGGCTTCACAGCAGTTGAAGCAGAATATGATAGAGTATCCAGCTGTTACTTGGGCTGATATGCATATTCGATATCAATAGAAAATCAGAGTCGAAGATGATCAATTGGGGGCTCCTTTCAGGTCCGTTTATCCTGTTAGAACCATCGATAGAGTCAAGAGAGATATCGATCGTGAACCAAGGTCGAACAGGGAGCGATACCATCCATACAATAGGGATCGAAGAAGCAGCAGATTTGAAGGATGTTCTATGCGGAATGAAAGGAGAAATGACCAAGGCCAAAACAACCGGGGACTCATGAGCAAGAACGACTTCGACAGACCCATCGGACCTAAAAAAGCACCAAGGTTATCAGAATATAACTTTAATGTCGATGCTGCTTCCATTGTATCGGCTATGGGACTCATCAAATACACCAAATGGCCTCGACCTCTACAATCCAACCCAGCCTAAGGGATCCAAGCTAAATGTGCAAGTATCATGGCACTCATGACCACAGAACAAAGGATTACTGACAGTTGAGGGAGGAGGTAGCCCCGTTATTCAACAGGCATCTTTGAGAATTCCTGAGCGACCGAGCCAAGAATCATTTCAGAAATAGGGATTCTAATAAACACTGAACAAGAAGAACCCCAACACGTCATTAACATGATTATCAAGGACCGAGGTTTATCAAGGGCTGATGGTGAAATGCACTAAAGTATCCATCACAAGGGAAAAACGGACTCGAGATTACATACCAGAAGGAACTTTATCTTTCAACGACGAGGACGCTAAATGGAGCGTGCAACCCCATAATGATGCACTAGTAATATCTGTACTCATGAATAAATCTCGAGTTAAGCATGTGTTAATTGATCCAGGTAGATCAACAAACATCATCCGATCAAGGGTCGTAGAACAGCTCGGCCTACAAGATCAAATTGTGCCTACAGTCCGAGTTCTAAACGGATTCAACATGTCAACCACTAAGGGGGAAATAACATTACCAATGAATGCCACCGGGATGATCCAGGAAACCAAGTTTTATGTGATCGAAGGAGACATGAGGTACAACTCCCTGTTCGGGAGGCCATGTATCCACAACATGAGGGTAGTGCCCTCGACTCTTTACCGAGTGTTAAAATTCCTAACCTCAGGAGGGATTAAAACAATATAGGGAGAATAACCAGACGCAAAGGAAATGTTTGCAGTCGAAGAAGTGATTTTGATATCGACACTCGCAACATCAAAGGGACCAAGTTCGAATACAAATCAAGGGGCTAAATAGCAATTATCGACACCGGACACGACCTAATCGAATAAATAAGGTACTGATGAAGACGATGATTATTGGGTTCCCAGATATTTTATAGTCCCCGATGATTTATGATGACATCCAAATCCACTACTAAAAAGTAAATGGACACGGTTGCATGCAATATAATTTACCCAACTATGAGTCGGGGTCGAATCTCACAGAGAACAATATGTAGGAGATTAGGAATGTAAGAGAATTATCACTTGTTATGCAATGCCAAACACTTAGAATTGATTTGAGAAAATATTTATACCTAAATGCGGAAATATAAACTAACCTAGAAAGCAAGTAAAATGATCAATGTCTACAAGGATGTATGCATCGGGAGTTACACTCAAGTAATGATCCAATGTATTTCACGATTTTACAAATATGAGCGAGTTTATGTTAATTAGCCACAGGTAATAATTCTATATTAGCTTCTTCCAAAGACTAACAAGACTTCCTAATTGAATTATCCCTAAAACAATTAAGAGATTAAGCACACCCGAAATGGCTACAAGTAGTTCAATCTTATCCCTAGGTAGAATCAATAAAATGAGAGTTAACGCCTCAAGTTCTTATTAATTAATCTTTCCCAACCCCAAATTATCTTTTTCAAAATTAATTCGGAGTTAATGGGCGAGTCCTAGGGTTAGCCAATCCCTTTGAAAATATTAAAGAACTAGAATAATTAAAGAAACAATTACTCACTTCATAAATAAATGAAAATCATCAATTCATAAGCACAACAATGTAGTTAATCCACACTTTAACTATGAATATTTACATAAAAAAGATTCAAGTGTTGGAAATAAATACTACACCTTGTTCAAGAAATAATCATAAATGGGTAAGAAATCCTTAACCACAAGCTTGAAATCTTCAAAACCCAAGTGTGTATGCAAAAACCCTAGCTTCCACCTTGTTCTCTCAAGTCTTTGGAACTGAAAATATGCTAAAAGATCTTTACAAATTAGCTGGTTTGGGTATTAAATGGTTTGGGGCCAAAAAAATGTAAAATTCCAAAATTGCCCAGGTCTGATGCTCGATTTTCACATTTGCGAACATAAGTTCGCAATTACGAACAATGCCTACACTGTGCGCTTTCGCATTTGCGAAGAGGACTTCGCATTTGCGAAGATTGACTCCCCTGGTTGACTTCGCATTTGCGAAGACTGCCTAAATTGTCTTTCTTCGCAATTCCCATGCTTTACTCGCAATACCCATGACTGTTGGCTTCGCAATTCCCAGGATTATGTTGCATTTGCGACAACTGAAGCTCTTTTCCATATTTTCCTCTTTTTAGCTCCTTTTTGACTCATTTCACTTGGTTTCCTCAAGATCACCTCTAAATCACATAGAACCTGTAATATAGAAGTAAATGACATTAAACACATGATTTTATCACTCAAATATAGCAAAAATATAGGCTTAAAGAAAAGATAAGTTGGTATTTTACCAACTTATCAAACCCCTAAACTTAAACTATTGCTTGTCCTCAAGCAATGAAAGCGACAAAATCTCTTCCCAAGTATTTAACTCAACATCGCATCCTTATCATGCCAAGCCAAAAAGGTCTACTATAAGCACAAACTCATGACTTCAATTGGTACCAACAATTAAACCAATGCATATGAATTGCCGAACACTTTTCATGAACTTCATTTCATTTCAAATGCTCAAGCACTATGCAAATCAAAGTAGCAAATCAAGTCATGACACTAAAGCTTCAAAATTTGCCTCTCTATCACAATTATCTTTCTTTGGTCATTCCTTCCAATTGAAAATGGGATTAAATTCACAACTCAAATCTCATGTGCCCTCACATTTAATAGAGGATCCCACACTCATAAATCTTAGTTCAAAATAAAAATGGGATATCAAATGGAAAGAATTAATTCTCTCCCAAAAAGATGTTCAAATGCATACAAGTAATACCATAGGCTTGCCATTCATGTATTTCTCCACTAATGTAGACAACTTGGTTCAAAATCAAATAGGACTTAAAGGGTTGTAATTTAGGATTTTGGTTAAGGTAGGGCACAATTTTGGTTAGCGTGACTCAAAACCTCCCCAAGCACTACAAAGTCTACAATCAAAGTCCACTTCCTTCAAAAACATTCTCCATCCTTTCTTCACTTTTCATTCCATACCTAATCTTCCCTTTATTCACAACTTCTTATCATTTTATTCTATTTTTTTCTTCCTTCCTTTTAAAAATCAAGGAAGGTTTCACTTTTTATCATTCATTTTGTTTCTACCTTCCACCTTTTAAACAACTTCCATCTCACAACTTTCCCAACCTTCACCCCCAAACATAGGCTTCTAGCCTATGTTTACACTTTCAAAGTACTTAGGGAGGTAGGGTGCCAAAAGCTAGATCAATAAAGAACAAAGGAATAAAGCTTGTAACATGGTTACCAAAGAACAAGCTTAAAGGCTCAAAATGGGTTGACTAGAAAATATTCAAAGGAAATTTAAGGCACAATGGCGGTCCAAGAAAGGCTTAATATCATTTTTCAAACCAAGTTAGTCTATTATTTTGCCTTGAAGCACATTCCGGGCAAATTCTAGACTACAAGTAATGCAAAAGAACTCACAATAAATCTCACTACACATGGCACATGAACACTCAAGTGGAATACAAATCAAAAATCCAATTGAAACCAATGACTCAATGAGGGTACATATAGCATAGGAAGCTATTTAGTGAATCAAAGAGCCAAATTTGAGTCTAAAAGTCATGACTTCTTTAATTCAATTATTTTTCTTTTTCAACAACCAAAAATTCTTATGCTGGGGTTTAAATAATGTTGGTACCAAGCAATCCACAACTTGGTCAATGGACACAAACTCCAACCCAAACCATTTATTCTTCCTACTATTAACATAGTTATATCTAAACTACATGACTAATTCCCTTAAGAAAGTTGTCAATCTATCCATCATTGGGAAAAGTCGACAAAAATTTTCTACAATTACCCGGTTCAAAAAGAAAATTGGCATCCTCGAAAAAAAAACCGTAGTACAAAGAAAACCAAGGATATCGCCACTAACATAAAACATACTATATCTAAAAACAATTAAGCTAATAAACATCAAGTAACTAAAACATAATATATATATATATATATATATATATATATATATATATATATATATATATATATATATATATATATATATATATATATATATATATATATATAAACAAGAAGTTAAGAAGCTAATAAACATAATAATATCACACATCACATGAAAATACAATAACAACAAAATGAAAACAACCACTATACCAATCTGCCGTATCCACAGTTATCCACAATTGTACTAGAACAACAGTTATTCATGAAGCCACCCCCAACTAAAGATATTGCAATGTCCCCAATGCAACAAAACATGATAGAGTAAAATGGTGGAAAGTGCTCCCTGTGTACTGCATCAGGTGCTCTCCTCACTGTCTGACTCAGAGGCATCCTCCTTTCCTTCTTCCTTGGACCAGTGAACAGGAACATCATCATCATCTACCGGCCTGGTCGATGGCATTGGGTCCTGAGGCTTTAGGACTTTCCAACGCCCCTTCACATCCTTCCACATACGAGTAAAGAATTGGTCTCATTTCTTCTCCCTTTTCTTCATTTGGGTGTGTGCCTTTGCTAGAGTGTCATGAGAACTGCTCAACTTACCATGCGCCTTGGCCAGATCAGTGTATGCCTTCTCCAGTGTCTTGAGGTGATCCCCATGCTTCCTCTGATCATCAAGATATTTTTGGAAATCTGTCTTTGAAATATAGGTGGGTCCCTCAGATGTTTCCCCAGGTCCATGTGGAAGGCTAGCTACGAGCTCACGTATTACCCGCATCTCCTCACTAAGCATAGCAAGTGGCCCTCCTGCAGAAGATGATGGCTGACTACTCTGATCAACCTGAGAAGACACCATCTTTCTCTTTTTGCTCTTCACAGCGCCGCCCTCTCCTCTTTTCTTCAACGGATTTAGAGGCTTTCCCGGTTCTACCAAATTGTCTCCCAAAGCTTCTTCCACCCCAGCAAGTTGGCACAACTCAGTGATAAGCGATGGGAATATCAACGATGGACTATTTTGGATCCGATACTCCCTCATTTCATTGATAAATATTTCACTAACATTTAGCTGAATACCATCAAGGATGCAGGCTATCATTTGAGCTCGTGTAACTGGTACATTCCATATGTTTGACACGGGGGAGATATGACTGCATATGATGGCCATCCATATTTTTGCTTCGGTAGTGAACTCTTTGGATGTGATCCCTCTTTTCTCAGCTGCCCATAGAACATCTGCACCTGGACATAATTTAGACACCAACCACTCCCCTGAGGCACAGTCTTTTGCACGGAATGGGGCTATGTCGTGGTCTGGCAGGTGATACAATTGATTCACAGCTTCAGCCCCAAAGTGCACCATTTTGCCACGAATTATCATATTGGGTTTCCTTAGCCTGATAGCTGGGAGGCTGGTATAAATTTCCCTCACCCATTGCTCATTTGCTCAGCAAGGTTGAGGGGCAAAACAGTTCCATCCCATGGCCATCAGCCTTTGATATAACTCGGGAAGATGTTCCTGGACGTTATCTAGCAGTATACCACTTTTCGAGAGCACCTTTTTCGAGATTAGGTCAGCAAAGTACCGTTCTTGGCATTCCAATGACGAGAACCAGTATTGGTCATAGTTCTGCTCAGCTTCCAAGGGGTTGTCACTTGCGGATCCTTCAGAGTTAGAGCTTATTTTCCAATTATAGTGCTTGTCAACAAATGATAAGGGTGAAGACATGGTCTGACTATGAAGAATAATGCAAAATGAATCAAATAAGCCAGAGGAATGATCGGACAGTCGAAACCCAGCCTTAGAAAAAAATTCACGATTTTGAAATTTTCAATTGACTACTCTCTAATGTTGCAAATCCTAAAGAATCTTTGCAAATGCGAAGTTATCAGAGGTGCCCAATTATGGGAATTACGAAGAAATCTTTGCAATTATGAAGGACTCAAAAGTGCCCAGTTATGGGAATTGCGAAGAAATCTTTGCAATTGCGAAGGTCTCAGATCAGACATTTTTCGTAATTGCGATGGAATCTTCGCAAATGCGAAGTCACAATGCGAAGAGGCCATGGAATTGCGAGCCATCGTCCCCAGCCAAGATTTTCCATAGACAACAGTACCAAGCCCTAAAATTTTATAATCCCAACCATTTTTAATGAACCCAATCATCTTTTAAACATGAATCATGCACTAGACTTCATAGACAACCATGAATCAACAAAATTATCGATTTTTCGGACAAGAATCTCATTCGGGCCTTTCATCAATCACATAAAAAGCACAAAAAAATCACTTCTATTTGACAAGCCTTGGGTATTCAGACTTCCCCAAATTTTTAGCAAAGAACAAAATCACACACTCTCAGCCAACCTCACCCAGAAATCAACTTATGATTTGAACCATTTTTAAACAAAATTTGAAAACCTAAGGTTTAAGAGAAAATAAGAAGAAAAAGAAGACGACGACGAAGAAGGAGTGATTAAGCTTTCATACCTGGATCCTTATAATTAGGAGTGAGAGATAGTAGAGTTTTACAGTGGTGAGAGTGAGGGAGACAAAGGTTTGAGAGCCTTAGACCTTTTGCTTCACTTTTTTTCCAAATGGGTGAACGACCCAGTTTTAATCCTCTGATGTCGCAATTGTGACACAGCCTTCGCAATTGCGAAGGTCAATGAATCCTAATGTTGGCGCAATTGCCACAAAATTATGGGAATTGCGATGGGAAAGTTTCGCAAATGCGAACCAATTTTCCCAAATGCGAAACTTGCCCCTGCAATTTTCATCAGCTACTGCCTTTCATGCTCTCCATCTCCCAGGCCTACTCAAATCAACTCCAAAAATTATAAAACTTAGCAGATCGGTTAGAAACAATGTAATAAGCTATTTCAAGAAAGAAAATTTCAAAAATGACTAAAATTTTTGAAAAACGATTGGTTGCCTCCCACCAAGCGCCGCATTTAACGTTGTGGCATGACGCAACTCAACTTTACCACTTTTCTCGCCACTTGGACGATATGAATTGGGCATCCAACTTGCAATCAAGCTTATGACCACGAGCGGTGGGGGTGGTAAGTTGATGATCAAGCCAAACCTCAATTTCTTCATTTTGTATTTCTTGGCTTTCATATGAGGAATGCCATTTTGCCTTCTTGTTCCCTCAAATTGTAAGATGTACGGTTTTTGCCTTTCCTCCTCGCAATCCCTTATTGACTCGTGTAGTTCAATTTCCATATCACCACACAATTCCAATGTTGAAAAATGCTTGGAATGTGACATCAAACCTCCAAATTTCAATTCTTCTCAGATTTTGACATCCTCTTTTTCCCCCGAACTAGAGTCAATTTCAACCAAATTTTCATTTACACCGGATGACTCTAATTCCATATTTTTCTCAGCATTATTAACACTCATGGAGTCGGTTGGGGATGTTCAATTCTTGATTCCTCAAAGTAGAGTTCACTTTCTTCCTCAAAGACGGACTCTTCTTGACTTCTTTCCACACTCTCAAGTTGGTGGGCATAGTGAGCCTCAACCAATATTTTCATTTGATCTTCCAAAGTGCAGATATGTTTATCATTGTGAGCCAAGCCGTGTTTCAAGTCCTCGAGTGCAAAGTTGTGCTTCTCCTCATTTTCAAGAATAGTTTCCAACATGAGCATCATCTTATTATTTTGAGCATTTGAGAGTTCTTCTTGGTTTTGATCAAGCGCCAAGGAAAGATTTTCGGCTTCCACATCTAAGGAAAATTCTTGGCTATCATTAACTTCCAAGGATTTTTGGACCTCTAAAGCTTTAAGGATTTCCTCTATTTGCAAGTTCAACCTTTCAAGTGCCAAGTCATTATGGAGACTATTTTCCAAAAGCTCCTCCAAGGCACTTTGTTCTTTGTTTCCTCCTTCAATTAGGCATTCCAACATGAGTTTGAACTCTCCATTTTGACCATGCTCAACTTCTTCTACTTCCATAGCCCTATAATTTTCGTCACAAAAAGTAGAATCATCATAACGGGGGCTTGGGGAAGGGAAGGACAAATAATTACAATCATCCCAATGACCATTTTGATGACCACACTTATCACAAATACTCCACTCATGGGTTTGAGATTGTATGCACAATCCACCCCCGGGAGAATTTAAGCAATTTTGCCACGAGTGTGGTCCTCCACAATAAGGACAAGGGTCATCAAAGTATGAACAACTACCATCCGACCAATTTTCATTATATGATGCTATTTTTCAAAAATAAGAAAATAAACAAGAAACTAACAAGAAAAATAGACCAAGGTAAGAAAAAATAATTACACAAATATTCACAAGTTTGGACCAAAACACTTATGCTTATTTCTCAAACAACCAAAATTACGCCAAATTATTCCCCGACAACGGCGCCAATTTTGATGACGTCCAAATCCACTACTAAAAAGTAAATGGACGCGGTATCATGCAATATAATTTACCCAAATATGAGTCGAAGTCGAATCCCACAGAGAACAATATGTGGGCGATTAGGAATGTAAAAGAATTATCACTTGTTATGAAATGCCAAACACTTAGAATTGATTTGAGAAAATATGTATACCTAAATGCGGAAATGTAAACTAACTTAGAAAGGAAGTAAAATGATCAATGGCTACAAGGATGTATGCATTGGGAATTACACTCAAGTAACGATCCAATGTATTTCACGATTTTACAAATATGAGCGAGTTTATATTAATTAGCCACGGGTAATAATTCTATATTAGCTTCTTCCAAAGGCTAACAAGACTTCCTAATTGGATTATCCCTGAAACAATTAAGAGATTAAGCACACCCGAAATAACTACAAGTAGTTCAATCTATCCCTAGGTAGAATCTATAAAATGAGGGTTAACGCCTCAAGTTCTTGGTAATTAATCTTTACCAACCCCAAATTATCTTTTTTAAAATTAATTCGGAGTTAATGGGTGAGTCTTAGGATTAGCTAATCCCTTTGGAAATATTAAAGAACTAGAATAATTAAAAAAACAACAACTCACTTCATAAATAAATGAAAACCATTCAATACATAAGCACAACAAAGTATTTAATCCACACTTTAACTATGAATATTTCCATAAACAAGATTCAAGTGTGGGAAATAAATACTACAAACTTAAATATTCAATACAAAGCAAGGAAATGAAGAAATAAACATAAATGGGTAAGAAATCCTTAACCATAAGCTTGAAATCTTCAAAACCCAAGTGTGTGTGCAAAACCCTGGCTTCCACCTTGTTCTCTCAAGTCTTTGGAACTGAAAATATGCCAAAAGATCTTTACAAATGAGCTGGTTTGGGTATTAAACTGTTTGGGGCCAAAAAAATGTGAAATTCCAGAATTGTCCAGGTTTGATGCTCGATTTTCGCATTTGGGAACATAAGTTTGCAATTGCGAACAATGCCTACACTGTGCACTTTCGCATTTGCGAAGATTGACTCCCCTGGTTGACTTCGCATTTGCGAAGTCTTTTTTGCATTTACGAAGACTGCCTAAAATTTTCTTCCTTCGCAATTCCCATGCTTTACATGCAATACCCATGACTGTTGGCTTCGCAATTCCTAGGATTATGTCAGATTTGCGACAACTGAAGCTCTTTTCCATATTTTCTTCTTTTTAGCTCCTTTTTGACTCGTTTCACTTTGTTTCCTCAAGATCGCCTCTAAATCATATAGAACATGTACTATAGAAGTAAATGGTATTAAACACGTGATATTATCACTCAAACATAGCAAAAATAAGGCTTAAAGACAAGATAAGTTGGTAAAATACCAACTTATCAATTTAAGACACCACAAAATCAATGATCGAGGAGCTATAATAGGTCACATTGACTAAACATATACCCAATCGGAAGGTATACCTGGGCATGGGGTTAACTCCTGAGCTCAGGAAAAAACTCATTCAATTTATTATAGCTAACATAGATTGTTTCACTTAGAGGTGTGCATTCGATTTATCGATTAGATTTTGACCCTTATCGATAATTACTTATCGATTATCGATTTGTACATATGCTTATCGTTATCATTTCAATAAGATTTTGATTTTTTCGATTTCGATTTATCGATTTTTGGGGCTTATCGATTCGGTTATCGATTTTACCAATAAGAAAATTTGCGGGCTTCCACGAAAAGTATATCGCTATAAACACGCCTAACTAATATGGACAAAAAGAAGCTAAAATAAGACGAACACCGTTTATAACATAAAAATCGTGTCAACAAGCACATGCAACGAAACTAAAGTAAGGGGTCAAATGTATGCCACCAACACTCCAACGGTATATATAAAAAAATACATCATCACGGCTAATTATATTTTCCATTAATTTGAACTTCATTCCCTTGAGCTTTAAATATGATCATTCCTTAAATGTGGTAGATGAAATAATAAGGTTAGAGACTTAGGGTAAAAGAAAGGGTATTATAGAATAAGGGTAAAAAAAAGAATGTGGTCAGAATCAGTCTTATCAGTTTATCGATAAACCGATAACCGAAGAGGACAAAATCAAAATCGAAATCGATAACTCGATATGGAAAATTTCGAAATCGAAATTGATAAATTGATAAACCGATAGCAAATAATCGATTCGATTTATCGATAAACCGATTCAAATGCACACCCCTACTTTCACTTGGTCCCATGTTTATATAACAGGGATCCCACCGGAGATAACCACTCATAATCTAAGCCTGGATCCGAAATTCCACCCGGTCAAGTAGAAGAAGAGACCCCATTCCAAGATTAAACACGCTTTCATCAAGGACAAGGTATCTAAACTCCTTAAAATAGGGTCAATTCGGGAGGTGAAATACCTGAACTAGTTAGAAAACGTAGTGGTAGTCCCTAAAAATGGAAATAAAATTAAGAATGTGTGTAGGCTATAAGGATTTTAATAAGGCATGTCCAAAGGACTTTTTCCCTTTGCCCAACATCGATCGCATGATAGATGCCACGGCCGGCCACGAGATACTCAATTTTCTCGACGCCTATTTCAGGTACAACCAAATACGAATAAACTCAGATGATTAGTAGAAAACCTCCTTCATCACTAAGTACATCACATACTGCTATAACGTGATGTCATTCGGATTAAAAAATGCCAGTGCCACTTATCAATGCCTAGTAAATCGGATGTTCGAGGAACAGATATGAAAATCAATGAAGGTTTACATTGACGATATGTTGATTAAGTCCATGTGAGCAGAGGACCATTTAAAACATTTGCTGGAAACCTTCAGCATATTGAAGAAGTACAATATGAAGCTGAACCCAGAGAATGTGTGTTCAAAGTCGAATTGGCTAAATTCCTTGGGTTCATGGTATCCAATCGGGGAATCGAGATTGACCCTAACAAGATCAAAGCCATCAAAGATATCACAATGGTAGACAATGTGAAGGCTGTGCAAAAGTGGGTGATTTATCTCGAGGTCCTTCGACTAGAGCCACCGGTTCTTCTCGCTACTAAAGAAGAACAACTTCTCATGGACCTCGGAATGACAATGGGCCATGGAGGAAATCAATCGATATATATAGAGACCATCACTGCTTCACACACCAAAAGTAGATGAACAACTATATTTATACTTGGCAGTATCAGAGATAAAATTAAGTGGAGTCCTAGTCTAGGAAGAGCAAGGTATGCAATTTTTGATTTACTATGTTAGCAAGACTCTAGGTGAGACAGAAACTAGATACCATCACCTAGAAAAATTGGCACTCGGCTTGCTAAGTGCATGTAGAAAACTACCAAGGTGACGTATATAATGCATATGTTACACCTTGTGCTTCCCAAGGTGACGTATAATGAATATGAGACTTGTTAATCATGATTTAAATGATTTTAAAGTCATAATATGACTATATATGATGTTTGGATAGAAAATATAAAGTTTGGAAAAAATCGAATTTAAGTTGTGGAAAAACCGATTAAGGATTTGCCTTGTAATGGAGTTTTTTAAGAAATAAATTTTATATGCTATATGAGGTGTTTTTTGGACATATTATATACCAAATTGAAGTCTAGAAATGTAGTTTCTAAAGCACTTAACTGTTTATTCATACGGCATCTGGATAAAAGATATAAGCTTCAGGAGATGGGCCAATGCGAGGGTGCCAAGCTAGCACCTCTTTGACTTTTCAAAAGTTGCTATATAGGTCTTAACTCGTCTCACTCTTCATTTTAACATAGAACACGACCATAGAACACCATAAAACCTATCCTTGAGCTCTCTAATAGGGTTTCAAAGAATACTAACATCCCGAATACGAAATCGAGAAGCAATAACATCAGAATGATCCTTACGACGTAAGTATCATTATACCGCTTCTCTTTTTTTTTTTGTAGTTCGAGTTTTGGAAGGTACTTCATAGTTAAGAAACGTCTAATTTCTGTATTTAAGTGTTTAAATATCAAGGAAGGTTGATAAATTGGTTTCCTAATAATTATAACTCACGGGATGGTGATCAGAAGTCGTGAGTTCAATTTTGTTTCACTTTTAGTGGACTGTTTTGTAGTCCACTCGTGTTGGCCTATTGTGCTGCTGATTTATGGAGTTTGGAAGGATAAAAGGGCATGGAAAAATGCCACATGTGATAGGGTAGTAGGCTGGTCGCTCGTCAATGCAGTTTCAGGCTAATTGATAACTTGTTAATTGGGTGTGTTTTGGTATATTTGGAGTTTTTGTTGTATTGAAGGTCCCGAATTGTACTTAAATTGGTTTTGAGATGTTGATTGTATTGTATTTATATCTCGCCTATAGTAGGCTTGAGGGAGTAGTAAAATCAGGGGAAATGCTGCCCGTTTTATTTTAGAATCGAGTTATCATTTGAGATACATAATATACTAGTGTAATCTAAGTCGTACATGTATTTCTTTGTTATAGGGTTGCGCTCTAGTTATCATAAGCTTGTTGTTGAGTTGCATTGGTAACTTGAGGTATGTTAAGGCTATCCCTTATTTCCTTTTGGCATGATCAATATGATACAACGAAATGACCAAGCACACAACTTTCATAAATGATTCTATTCTTAGAAGTACTAGGGTTGCCAATGTTCTGGATTCCCCATATGTCCTACTATCATATCATCTGTTCATGGGTCTCATGACATTTTGAGAGATCTTATTGACTCACTTTATTATGTGTTGCATCCATTTATACATATATACTGACCAATGACCAGATGACCTTATATACACATATAATATATGTATATGGGGTATGGGGAAAGGTTATGGCGTTATATACGCACCACCACCTGATCAGCTGGTATAAGTTGATGATTTCGCCCACAGAGGCCGAGATGATATGATAGATGCCCTCAGAGGCTCGATGATGTTTCGTATGCATATACCTATGCATGATATGACATTTGTACACATTTGCATGACATTATAATGTTTCATGATTCACAGAGCTATTTAGATTTACAGGTTGAGTCCTTTACTCCATGTTTCTTTCATGTCTGTTATATACTAATTTTTATGCCTTACATACTCGGTACATTATTCGTACTGATGCCCCTATTGACTAGGGGCCTACTTTTCAGGCCCGCTGGTGCCGGTAGACAGGCTAACGGTCCACCATCTTAGGATCCTTGCTCAGCAAGAGTTGGTGTGCTACATTTGATCCGGAGCTGCTATTGAGTTTTGGTATGATACTTTTGTATACATATGGGTATGACGGGGCCCAGTCCCATCCTCTTATACAGTTGTACACTCTATTAGAGGTCTATAGACAGTCATGTATAGTTGGATAGTATGTGGCCTTGTCGGCTTCTAGTTTTGTATTCCGTATATATATATATATATATGTATATATGTCTTTTGGGCATGTTTTCCCACGTATGTTGTTCATATGAATCAGTAGTTTATTTCTAGACGTTATGCATGACCTACACTTATTTCATGTTTATATCTTAGACGTACGCATAAGGTTGTTAGATAGGTAGAACTCGAGCACTCGTCATGCCCAATAGGTTTGGGTCGTGACAAAAGTGGTATCAGAGCAGTTCCATCCTAGGGTTGTCTACAGACCATGTCTAGTGGAGTCTTGTTTATGAGTGTGTTGTGCACCACACTTATAAATAAGAGGCTGTAGGACATATATGATGTTACCCTCCCTTCTTATCTTAGATCGTGCGATATAAGTATTCATTTTCCTAATGGTATGTTATATTTTCAGTGATGCCCAATAAGGCTACAACCGCCCGGAAGGGCAAGTCCGTGGCTGATGAGACTCCAAGTCGAGCTCCACGAGTTACCAGGGCTCAGGGAAAGTCGCATAGTGAAAATTCATCTCAGACTTCACATACCCTGCCCTCTCTAGAGGAGATTCAAGGGGCACCAGCTCTAGCACCTGCTCCAGTACCCCCAGCTCCTTAGCCTGATGCACCAGCTTAGGAGATGAGAGATGTTATTCAGCTATTGACTCGATTAGTGGCTGCACAGACTCAGTGTCAGGAGGTAGGTATTGGTCATACAGATAGGGCCATCAGTGCGATGGTTCGTGATTTCATTAATTTGGACCTTCCGTATTCAGTGGAGTAGATCCAAACGAGGACCCTCAGGTATTTATCGATAGGACGCAAAGGACTTTGAGGGTAATGAAGGCCAATGCAACTGAGTTAGCTGAGCTAACTTCCTATAGACTTCAGGATATTGCAATTAATTGGTACAAGTCTTAGGAGTTGTTTAGATGTGAGGATGCCCTTCTAGTAGTATGAAGGAGTTTACAGAGGCTTTTCTTCGTCATTATTTTCCACCAAAGCTTAGACGGGCTAGAGTTGATAGGTTTTTGACCCTTCGGCAGGGTAATATGAGTGTTCAGGAGTACAACCTTTAGTTTGATTCTTTGTCTAGGTATGCTCCCACTATTTTAGCTAAGATGGAGGATCGGGTTCATCGGTTCGTGATGGGGTTGGAGCCGCACCTGCTTAATGACTGTATGTCGATCTCACTTCATCCAGGCATTGATATTTCTCATATTCAAGCATACAATCAGGGTGTAGAGGAGCGTAAGCAGAAGCAGATGGCCGATCGTAAGCATGATAGAGGCCAGAGTAAGAGAGCGAGATCTTCAGGTCCTTCTTGGGGTCTTGAGGTGGTCAGAGACAGCAGTACCCGAGGTATCCAGCCCAGCCATCAGCTAGTGTACCCCCTCAGTTTGCAGGTAGGATATTTGATCGTTCCACCTATCTAGGGCCCAGTCAGAAATCCAAGGCCTCTAGTTCTCAACATAAGGGTGAGTCAAGTCAGATGAGGCCACCCTTTCCACGATGTGCTCAGTATGGTAAGTAGCATGTTGAGTAGTACCTCGTAGGGTTGGGTGTTTGTTATACTTGTGGTTGTCCAGGCCACATTATGAGAAATTGTCCGATGAGAGGTGGTGCAGATATAGTTTAGCCAGTGGGATCTATAGTTGGTTCGTTATCATCAGTATGCCCCCTTGGGAAAGGTTCACAAACACTAGTCGGTCGTGGTAGAGGCAGAGGTGGAGCATCTAGCTCGAGCGGTCCTCAAAACCGCATTTATGCATTAGCAGGTCGATAGGATCAGGAGTCGTCACCTGATATTATTACAGGTATATAATCAGTCTCCTCATATGATATATATATATATATATATATATATATATATATATATATATATATATATATATATATAATCCAAAAAGTACCTTATCGTATGTCACTCCATTGGTTGCTAGAAAGTTTGGGATAAAACCTGAGTTGATTAAACCTTTTGAGGTGTCTACACTTGTTGGGGATCTAGTGATAGCTAGACGAGTATATAGAGATTGCATAGTAGTAGTTCTTAGTCGGTCTACAGTAGCAGACCTGATTGAGCTAGATATGGTAGAATTTGATGTTATAATGGGTATGGATTTGTTGATTTCTTGTTATGCTAACATTGATTGTAGATCAAAGATAGTTCGGTTCCAGTTTATAGAGGAGCCATTCTAGAGTGGAAAGCTAATACTGCATCACTGAGAGGTAGGTTTATTTCCTATCTCAAGGTAAGGAAGATGATCAGAAAAGGCTATAGTTATCACTTAGTTCGGGTACAGGATATGAAATCAGAGTTACCGACCCTTCAATCTATCTCGGTGGTTAATGAGTTTCTCGATGTTTTTCCCAATGAGCTTCTAGGCCTTCCGCCAGAGCGGGAGTTTGAGTTTGTTATTGACACATTACCAGATACTCATCCGATATCTATTCCTCCTTATAGAATGGGACCTGCAGAACTGAGAGCGTTGGAAGAACAACTGAGGGACTTGCTTGAAAAAGGATTTATCAGGCCCAATACATCAACATGGGGAGAACATGTGTTACTTGTGAGAAGGAAAGATAGTTCTTTATGGATGTGTATTGATTACAGAGAGTTGAATAATGTGACCACAAAAAATAAGTACCCGCTCCCGAGGATTGATGATTTATTTGATTAGTTGCAGGGTGCCAGGTGTTTCTCAAAGATAGACTTAAGGTCGGGGTACCGTCAGGTAAGGGTTAGAGAGAAAGATATTCCGAAGACAGCATTCAGGACCAGATACGAGCACTTTGAGTTTCGTGTTATGCTGTTCGATTTGACCAATGCCCCCGTAGTATTCATGGACTTGATGAACTGTATGTTCAGACCCTTTCTAGATCTCTTCATGATTGCATTTATAGATGATATTTTAGTTTATTGTCGTTCAGAAGCTGAGCATGCAGATCATTTACGTACTGTGCTCAAACTTTTACAAGAAAGGAAGTTGTACGCAAAATTCCCTAAATGTTAATTCTGGTTGAATTCTGTAGCTTTCCTTGGACATATTATTGCAGATGAATGTATCCATGTTGATACACAAAAGATTGTGGCAGTGAAGACTTGGCTTAGACCCATGACACCGACGGAAGTTTGTAGCTTCCTGACTTTGGCAGGTTATTATAGGAGATTTGTAGAGGGCTTTTCTTCAATTTCAGCACCATTGACAAAGTTGACTCAGGAGGGAACTAAGTTTGAGTGAACTGATGCTTGTGAGCGGAGTTTCCAGCCATTGAAGGACAGATTGACTTCAGTACCAGTTCTGGCACTCCAAGAGGGGACCGATTGTTAGGCTATCTATTGTGATGCTTCGGGCATTGGATTGGGTTGTGTACTAATGCAACACGGTAAGGTTGTAGCTTATGCTTCTAGACAGTTAATAAAGCACGAGAAGAATTACCCGACACATGATTTAGAGTTAGACATTTTGATTCATGCACTAAAGATGCAGAGGTACTATTTGTATGGTATTCATGTTGATATCCATACGGATCATAAGATCCTTCAGTAAGTCTTCAAGCAAAAGGAATTGAATTTACGTCAGAGGTGATGGTTGGAGCTACTAAAAGACTATGATGTTTATATTTTATACCATCTAGGGAAGGCGAATTTAGTAGCCGACGCCCTCAGTCGTAGATCTATGGGTAGCCTATCATATTTACAGCCAGAGAAGAGTGAGATAGCACATAAAATTCATTAGTTAGATAATCTTGGAGTTCGATTACTAGATTCAGGTGATACCGTAGTACTATTCAGGACACGACAACATCCTTTTTGGTAACTGAAGTGAAGAAACGCTAGTATGAGGATCATGTGCTAGCTCATTATAGAGATACAACCCCTCAAAAGGAGAAGACACCATTTGATATTGCAGGAGATGGAGTCCTCAGATATCGAGGCCGATTATGTATTCCTAATATGACAGGGTTGCGCCAGCAGGTTATGGGAGAAACTCACTATTCTCTTTATTTTGTTCATCCAAGAGCGACGAAAATGTATCATGATATAAGGGAAATATACTGGTGGGAAAAAATGAAGAAGGATATCGTAGAGTTTGTTGCTCAATGCCCTAATTGTCAGCAGGTTAAGATTGAGCATTAGAAACTCGGTGGACTATTGCAGGCTATAGAGATTCTGACTTAGAAATAGGAAGTAATTAATATGGATTCCATCATAAGCTTACCTCGTACCCAGCGTAAGTTTGATTCTATATGGGTTATTGTTGATAGACTTACAAAATCAGCCCATTTTCTGCCTATCATGACTACGTATTCAGTAGAATATTATGCAAGGCTCTACATTAAGGAGATAATACGACTTCATGATGTCCCTATATTGATTATCTAAGATAGAGGTGCTCGGTTTACAGCTAATTTTTAGAGGTCCTTCCAAAAAGGATTGTGTCACGACCCAAACTGGAGGGCCATGACTAGCACCCGACCATACTTGCCGAGCACCAATGTACATTTTATCTAACTTTTTTTTATTATCTTTTAGGGTTGACGAGATCAATATAAATGGTAGACATGGATCATGGACAACCAACAATAAAATATGATGGCATGAACATACATAGAAGGAAATGACCAGACAATCAAGAAATTAAGTATAAGGTACGAGCTACCACGCTACCATGAAAGACTATACAACAAAAACCAGCCGACAAGGCATACCAAACTATACATGAGTCGACACTTGTCTATGAGACTCTATAGGAACATAAGTACTGCAACATAGCCGGAACAGGGCCTCGACATACCCATAATATCTACAACAAAAATGCATACCAAGACCACGGCAAGTCCGGAGAAGGGATCTCGCCAATCATCGCTGAACTGGACAGCCTACTATGGTGGGGGAGCTGCACCTGCCTGTCTATCAGGACCTGCAGCACGACATGCAGCGTCCACAAATAAAAGGACGTCAGTACGAATAAAGTACTGAGTATGTAAGGCAGGGAACCATAAATACGAACAGTAATGCAAGCAGGGATAGAGAATATACTACCTGGAACATCTGAGTACCTCTGAGGGCTACTGACATGAAATGTATGATACATATGTATGTATACATAAACTTTTAAAATATACGCCTTTGTGGGCATAATCATCGTCATATCATACCCAGCCATAATAGGCTCGGTAAAAATGTACTTGACCGTCATAAGGCTCGGTAGAATCGTACCCGGCCACGTGGAGCTCGGTAAAACCCAACTGATCAGTGGTTGCACAATATGTGCCATACCCGGCCGACTATAGCGCGGCTCGGTAGAGTAAAATAGATATATATATATATATATATATAATGCATGCTCAACGCATGGAATCACATTCTAAACCTTTCAAAGTGACGTAAGGTCGGTATCCTCTGTACACGTTATTAGGACCAACTCTTCATTACGAACCTTATAAGAATCAGGAAGTACCAACAACATTGATAACATAAGAATAAGAAAAGCAACATTAACATCAATCGTTCCATAAGAGGGAAAGCAATGTAAGTACTGCTAGCTTCTAAGAGTAGAGTATCTTTGGAAGCTCGTTCATTACCTTATATACAATCGGAGTCGTGCAAAAGAAGAAAAGGGATAGCCTCACATACCTTGTATATACTGCCCCAATCACAAGCTATGCAATTTTCACAACTCCTTAGTCTACAATAAGAGAAACGATACTATCGTTATCATTTAAGCGTCATAACTATTATATATCGACCACAACCTATTTTACGTTGAAACGGAAAACACCTCCCCTATATATATGACTTCACACCATTCAAAACAATCACAAAACAGCCCAAACAACATCAATAATAAACATATTGAGCCTCCCAAAACAGTCCACGCACAACCTAATTACATCATACGTACGACGACCACTGTAATCGTGTCAAACGACCCGGAAATGTTACGAATAACTATCAGCCCACAACCCTACATATATATGGTGTTTCTCCACACCCTTCCACCTCCAAAAATCCACAAAATAGTAGTAAAACACGCAGCCCAATAGCAACACAAAACAGTCCACAAAATAGTCCGCTACAAGTGAATAACTCGAACTCATGGTTTCCGATCACCATCCCGTGAGTTCTTACATGTATAGAACGAATTACCATGAATTCACAACAGAGAAAAATGTATGAAAGATGACAGTAACTTACCTTACTTGTTGGATAACTCAGTCCTTCCCTTGGTTCTTCAAACTCTAGGTTTTACCTTCAAATAGAACTTGAAAGAGAGAGAAAATCGATTAGGGTTTGTGTGGGATTTTTTGGGGAGGAGTTGCAGGGGTTAACTTTGGTTTTGAGGTTCTGAAATATGGATGAAATAACTTAGTTCATAACCCTTTAAAAGTCCTCTCTTGGCCGACTTAGGTCTTTTAATTTTGTCCTATCATTTTGGCAAGTAGGTGATGCACCTACTTGTCATTTACCAATCTGCGTAGGCTTGCGAAAATATGAATATCTCTATACTCCGAGATCGTATTGACAAACAGTTTAATGCGTTGGAAACTAGACTCATAGATATTTACTTTGGTGGGTATATCACCCCGTAATTCCTTGTAAATTAGGAGAAAAGCTTAGAAACATTTAACCTAATGTTAAGTAAAATTATGAACCTAAGTTGCGACAACGTTTGTCATCTTTTGTTTCATAACTCGTTTGACTTCAAGACTTATGATACGTATATTATATGATTCAAATACCTTAATACATGACCTCTTGAGTGTATTAATAACCTCTAGGTTTACCTGAAAATACGAGTTACAACATCCTTGATTCGTTTAACTTCTAATACTTGTTAATCACCCTTATACACCCTTGTATCACTTAAGACCAATAGGATTAACTTCTTATCATCTAAAAGGTAATTACTTCTTGGATTTATGTTAACTAATATATGGCATGAACTAACACGTGTGGATATGGGTTGTAACACCCTTCTCCCCCTTAGGAACATTCGTCCTCGAATGTAAGGGTTCATGGGGAGTTTAAATTATCGTGGATTCCGGCCAAGTTTCTCCCATAAATAGACGACAAACTTGCAAGCGGTTAACTCAACGTATGGCCTTACAAGAGTATGAAAAGCATTATGGACATGTACATTATCTGAATATCGCCATTTTGTATTAAGGAAGAGTATTCTCAAGTTATTGCTTACCTCATAGAGCCATTTCACCTTCCAATGTATCATGTGTTCCACCAGCATCCTTGTTATCTTCATTCTGGAATAGGTACGGGTATTTAGACTTCATCTCCTCTTCTGCTTCCCATGTTATTTCTTCCATATTCTTGTTCCTCCAGAATACTTTGATGGAAGCTACATCTTTTGTTCTCAGCTTGCGGACTTGTCGATCTAATATAGCCACTGGCACTTCTTCATATGATAGGTCCTCCGTAACCTGTACATCTTTGATAGGGAAGACTCGAGAAGGGTCTCCAATACATTTCCTCAACATAGATACATGGAATATCGGGTGGAAAAATTCCAATTCGGATGACAATTCTAACTCATAAGCAACCTGTCCAATCCGTAGAAGCATTTTATAGGTCTGATATACCTTGGACTCAGCTTACCTTTCTTCCCAAAACGCATAATACCCTTCATTGGTGAGATCCTCAGGAAAACCCAATCACCAACCTCAAACTCCAGATCACGACGTCGGACAACGGAATAAGATTTTTGCCTGCTTTGTGTCGTCCTCAATCGCTCCTGTATCACTTTCACCTTCTCAATATCTTGGTGAATCAAATCTGGCCCATATAATTCTGTTTCACCGACTTCGAACCATCCCAATGGTGATCTACATCTTCTCTCGTATAGTGCCTCATATGGGGCCATTTTAATACTGGAATGGTAGTTATTATTGTAGGCGAATTCTATGAGTGGAAGATGGTCATCCCAATTTCCCTTAAAATCTAGAACACATGCTCGTAGCATATCTTCCAGTGTCTGAATGGTACGTTCAGCCTGTCCGTCAGTCTGCGGATGAAATGCAGTGCTGAGATTCACTTGTGTGCCTAAACCCTTCTGAAAAGACCTCCAAAAGTTAGTTGTAAATTGAGCTTCTCGGTCTGATATAATAGATACCGGCACACCATGAAGCCTAACAATCTCCTTGATATACAACTTCGCATAATCTTCAGCCGTGTAAGTTGTCTTAACTGGCAGAAAATGGGCACAATTTGTAAGTCGATCAATTATCACCCAGATGGAGTCAAACTTATGATAAGAGCGAGGTAATCCAATAATGAAGTCCATATTAATCACCTTACATTTCCAGGTCGGAATCTCTATATTCTGAAGCAATCCATCGGGTTTCTGATGTTCTATCTTTACTTGTTGACAATTGGGACACTGGGCTACAAATTCTGCAATAGACTTCTTCATGTTATCCCACCAATACTGCTCCTTGACATCATGATACATCTTTGTCGAGCCGGGATGGATGGAATATCGGGATTGATGAATCTCATTCATAATCTTCTCTCGCAGCCCTGCCACATTAGGCACACATAATCGTCTCTGGTATCTCAGTGCCCCATCTCTTCCGATCTCAAAAGCCATACTTTTACACTGCTGAATGCTCTCTCTTAATCTTACTAAGATAGGATCTTCATATTGTCGTGCTTTTACCTCGGCTACCAAAGATGATTTTGATGTATTCTGTACAGTAACACCTCCGTCATCAAGGTCTAACAATCTGATTCTCATATTGGCTATCTGATGAAGCTCTTTAGTCAACCCCCATCTACCTGCCTCAATATGTACTAAGCTTCCCATTGATTTACGGTTGAGAGCGTTTTCCACAACATTGACTTTATCGGGATGATACAATATCTCAACGTCGTAGTCTTTCAGTAATTCAAGCCACCTACGCTGCCTCAAATTCAACTCTTTCTACTTGAAGATGTATTGTAAACTCTTGTGATCTGTGTAGATGTCAACATGGACGCCGTATAAGTAGTGCCGCCATATCTTCAAAGCATATATTACTGCACCCAATTCCAAATCCTGGGTTGGATAATTCTTTTCATGCTTCTTCAATTGTCTTGGTGCATAAGCAATAACCTTCCCATGCTGCATCAATATGCACCCCAAACCTATACCTGAGGCATCACAATATACCACATAACCTTCTGTTCCTTCAGGGAGAGTGAGCACTGGTACGGATGTCAATCGATTCTTCAGCTCCTGAAAACTACGTTCACAAGTGTCAGACCACTAGAACTTGGTAGATTTCTGTATTAACTTAGTCAATGGTGATGATATAGAGGTAAACCCTTCTACAAGCCGCTATAATATCCTGCTAGCCCTAGGAAGATGCGGACTTCTAATTGTGTTGTAGGTCTCGGCCAATATTTTACTGCATTGATCTTCTGAGTGTCGACACTAATACCCTCATCAGATATCACATGGCCAAGGAACGCTACTGAGTTCAGCCAAAATTCACATTTGGAGAGCTAGCATATAACTTACGATCCTGAAGCGTCTGCAATACTATCCACAAGTGGCCCGCATGTTCCGCCTCCGAACGAGAATATACTAGAATGTCATCAATGAATACAATCACGAACACATCAAGATAGGGCCTAAATATAGTATTCATGAGATCCATAAAAGCGGCTGGGGCATTTGTTAGCTCGAACGACATCACCAAGAACTCAAAGTGCCCGTATCTTGTCCGGAAGGCCGTCTTTGGAGTATCCTTCTCCTTAACCCTCACCTGATGATACCCTGAACGTAAATCAATCTTGGAGAAATACTTGGCACCCTGGATTTGGTGAAACAGGTCATCAATTCTTGGAAGTGGATACTTGTTCTTTATAGTAAACTTATTCAACTGTCGATAGTCGATACACATCTGTAACGACCCGTCTTTCTTCCGCACGAATAGGACTGATGCACCCCAAGGTGAAGTGCTAGGTCTAATGAAGCCCTTATCCAGCAAGTCCTTCAACTGCACCTTCAACTCTCGCAACTCTGCCGGGGCCATTCTGTATGGAGGGATAGAGATCGGTTAAGTGTCAAGCAACACATCAATGCTAAACTCAATCTCCCTTTCAGGAGGAAGGCCTGGGAGTTCATCTGGGAAAACATCTGGGAATTCGTTGACCACGGGGATTGATTGTAAAGTAGGCGGTTTTGCCTCCGCATGCCTAACGCGAACGAAATGATAAATATAACCTTTTGAGATCATTTTCCTTACCTTAAGATAGGAAATAAACCTACCTTTTGGTGTAGCAATATTCCCTTTCCATTCAATGATGGGTTCACCAGGAAATTGAAACCTAACCATCTTCGTACGACAGTCAACATTTGCATAGCATGAGGCCAACCAGTCTATTCCCATTATCACATCAAAATCAACCATTTCTAACTCAAATAAATTTGCCGAGGTTTGACGACTACAAATCATCATAGTGCAACCTCTATATACCCTTTAAGCAATCATAGAATCTCCTATCGGAGTAGATACCGCAAGGGGTTTACTTATCAATTCAGGTTCAATGCCAAACTTATTAGCCACAAAGGGTGTAACATATGATAATGTAGATCTCGGATCAATCAACGCATATACATCGTAAGAAAACACAGATAATATACTTGTAACAACAATTGGAGATGACTCGAGATCCTGTCAACCTACTAGAGCATAGGTTCGATTTTGACCACCACTCAAACTCGGCATTGCACCTCTACCTCTACCACGACCTGTCGATTGCTGAAAACCTCGTGCTGGAGGTCGAACTGATGAAGAAGAAGCAGACACAGATCCAGTCGGCTGAGCCATACCATCACCTCCCCTGTTAAGACAATCTCGCATCATATGGCCAGGCTGTCCGCAAGAATAACATGCATCAGAACCTCGACGACACAGTCCAAAGTGGGCCTTGCCGCACTAATCACAACATGGTGTTGTGGGTCTCGTCTGACTAGTATCCCTATGATGTTGCGAGCCTGATGCCTGCGAACTCTGACCTGGACCAGAATGGGAAAATCGATCATATCGAGGCCTCCGAAACTGTGGAGGAGCACTAGCTATAGGTGGTTCCGAACTCCTCGAAGACTGGGGCCTGACGCTGCCTCTAAAGTCATTAGAATACCTTGCAAATCTCGCCCTCTTATGCTGGCCCCTATCCTGCTCCCTATATTCCCTCTGCTGGCGCTTACGATCCTCTAGGGTATGGGCATAAGCCTGAATACGGGAAATATCCATGCCCTCCACCAAGGAGGCTGTCATGCACTCATTTATCAGATGTGGTCCCAATCCGTTCACGAACAAATGCACCCTATCACTCATCTCGGCCACCATATGGGGAGCATACCTTGCAAAAGAATAGAACTGCATACTGTACTCTCTCACACTCATATTACATTATCTAAGGTTCAAGAACTTATCAGCTCTAGCTCGTCGTATCTCAACTAGAAAATAGTGACGAAGAAAGGCCTCAGAAAATTCCTTCCACACAGCTGGAGGAGCGTTCGGACCCCTAGATCTCTCCCAACTATCTTACTAGGGAACCGCTAAATCCCGTAGCCGATAAGAAGCCAACTCTATTGCCTCTGTATCACTAACATGCATAACCCGCAGTGTACGATGAACCTAGTCAATAAAAGTCTACGGGTCCTCCTTGAGGTCTGATCCGGTAAACACTGGAGGGTCTAAATTAATAAAATGACGAACTCTCGTACTAACTGGTTTATCAGCAGCACCTGTATTCTGCCTCTGAGCCTGAGCAGCTACCAAACTAGTCAATAACTGCAAAGCACTCTGCATATCCTGATCTGTAGTGCTAGACAGAGGAACTGGAGGTGCTGGGTGCCTCCTAATATCCTCTGGAGGAGACGGGGTAGGTGAGGTATGAGACGGCATCTCACTCTGAGCCTCACTTTGGCCTGCTCTGGCTTGGGGCACCTGACTGGTACCCTCTCCCGCAGCTGTATCAAGCTGTCTACTAATTGTTTGCTTCCTAGTCAAAGGCATCGCTGAAAGAAAACAAAGTGAATATTAGAGACGAACACTTACGACTCAACTCTACGCACGATCTAGATTCAGGAAGAAGGTAACAACCCTAGATGTCATGTAGCCTCCTGATTATAAATGTGGCACGCTACACATCCATAATCAAGACTCTACTAGACACGGCTCATAGACAACCCCTAGGACAGACTTGCTCTGATACCAAGTTTGTCACGACCCAAACTGAAGGGCCATGACTAGCACCCGACCACACTTGCCGAGCACCAACGTACATTTTATCTAACCTTCATTATTATCTTTTAGGGCTGACGAGATCAATATAAATGGTAGACATGGATCATGGACAACCAACAATAAAATATGATGGCATGAACATACATAGCAGGGGATGACCAGACAATCAAGAAATTAAATATAAGGTAGGAGCTACCACACTACCATGAAAGACTATACAACAAAAACCAGCCGACAAGGCATACCAAACTATACATGAGTCGACACTTGTCTATGAGCCTCTATAGGAACATAAGTACTGCAACATAGCCAGAATAGGGCCTCGACATACCCATAATATCTACAACAAAAATGCATACCAAGACCACGGCAAGTCCGGAGAAGGGATCTCGCCAATCACCGCTGAACTGGACAGCCTACTGTGGTGGGGGAGCTGCACATGCCTGTCTATCAGGACCTGCAGCACGACATGCAGCGTCCACAAATAAAAGGACGTCAGTACGAATAAAGTACTATGTAAGGCAAGGAACCATAAATACGAACAGTAATGTAAGCAGGGATAGAGAATGTACAACCTGGAACATCTGAGTACCTCTGAGGGCTACTGACATGAAATATATGATACATATGTATATATACATAAACTTTTAAAACATATGCTTTTGTGGGCATCATCATCGTCATATCGTACCCAGCCATAATAGGCTTGGTAAAAACGTACCAGGCCGTCATAAGGCTCGGTAGAATCGTACCCGGCCACGTGGAGCTCGGTAAAACCCAACTGATCAGTGGTTGCACAATATGTGCCGTATCCGGCCGACTATAGCGCGGATCGGTAGAGTAAAATAGATACATATATATAATGCATGCTCGACTCACGGAATCACATTCTAAACCTTTCGGAGTGACGTAAGGTCGGTATCCTCTGTACATGTTATTAGGACCAACTCTTCATTACGAACCTTATAAGAATCAGGAAGTACCAACAACATTGATAACATAAGAATAAGAAAAGCAACATTAACATCAATCGTTCCATAAGAGGGAAAGCAATGTAAGTACTGCTAGCTTCTAAGAGTAGAGTATCTTTGGAAGCTCGTTCATTACCTTATGTACAATCGGAGTCGTGCAAAAGAAGAAAATGGATAGCCTCACATACCTTGTATATACTGCCCCAATCACAAGTTATGCAATTGTCACAACTCCTTAGTCTATAATAAGAGAAACGATACTATCGTTATCATTTAAGCGATATAACTATTATGTATCGACCACAACCTATTTTACGTTGAAACGGACAACACCTCCCCTATATATATGACTTCACACCATTCAAAACAAACACTAAACAGCCCAAACAACATCAATAATAAACATATTGAGCCTCCCAAAACAGTCCACGCACAACCTAATTACATCACACGTACGACGACCACCGTAGTCGTGTCAAACGACCGGGAAATGTTACGAATAACTATCAGCCCACAACCCTACATATATATGGTGTTTCTACACACACTTCCACCTCCAAAAATCTACAAAATAGTAGTAAAACACGCAGCCCAATAGCAACACAAAACAGTCCACAAAACAGTCCGCTACAAGTGAATAACTCGAACTCACGGCTTCCAATCACCATCCCGTGAGTTCTTACATGTATAGAACGAATTACCATGAATTCACAGCAGAGAAAAATGTATGAAAGATGGCAGTAACTTACCTTACTTGTTGGATAACTCATCCCTTCCCTTGGTTCTTCAAACTCTAGGTTTTACCTTCAAATAGAACTTGAAAGAGAGGGAAAATCGATTAGGGTTTGTGTGGGATTTTTTGGGGAGGAGTTGCAGGGGTTAACTTTGGTTTTGAGGGTCTGAAATATGGATGAAATAACTGAGTTCATAACCCCTTAAAAGTCCTCTCTTTGCCGACTTAGGTCTTTTAATTTTGTCCTATCATTTTGGCAAGTAGGTGATGCACCTACTTGTCATCTACCAATCTGCGCAGGCTTGCGAAAATATGAATATCTCTATACTCCGAGATCGTGTTGACAAACGGTTTAATGAGTTGGAAACTAGACTCATAGATATTTAATTTGGTGGGTATATCACCCCATAATTCCTTGTAAATTAGGAGAAAAGCTTAGAAACATTTAACCTAATGTTTAAGTAAAATTATGAACCTAAGTTGTGACAACGTTTGTCGACTTTTGTTTCATAACTCGTTTGACTTCAAGACTTATGATACGTATATTATATGATTCAAATACATTAATACATGACCTCTTGAGTGTATTAATAACCTCTAGGTTTACCTGAAAATACGAGTTACAACATCCTTGATTCGTTTAACTTCTAATACTTGTTAATCACCCTTATACACCCTTGTATCACTTAAGACCAATAGGATTAACTTCTTATCATCTCAAAGGTAATTCCTTCTTGGATTTATGTTCACTAATATATGGCATGAACTAACGCGTGTGGATATGGGTTGTAACAGATTGAGGACTCAAGTAAGTCTTAGTACAGAATTTCATCCCCAGACAGACTGTCAGACTGAGTGTACTATTCAGACACTGGAGGATATGCTACAGGCTTTTGTGATAGACTTTAGGAGTAGCTGGGATGATCATCTTCCACTTATTGAGTTCGCATATAATAATAGCTATTATTCCAGAATTCAGATGGCTCCATGCGAAGTTATTTATGGACGGAAGTGTAGGTCACCTATCGGATGGTTCGAGGTTGGTGAAACTAAGATAGTAGGACCATAGTTGGTACAACATGCAGTTGAGAAGAGTAATCTTATATAGGAAAGACTATTAGCAGCTTAGATTTGTCAGAAGTCCTATGCAGATAATCGATGACGAGACTTGGAGTTTTAGGTAGATGACTGGGTATCCCTAAAGTTATAACCGATAAAACGCGTTATGATATTCGGTATGAAAGGAAAGATTAGCCCTCGATACATTGGACCTTATAAGATCATACGCAGAGTAGGCCAGGTAGCATATGAGTTAGACTTGCCTTCCAACTTGGAGTCAGTACATCCAGTCTTTCATGTGTCTATGCTCCGTAAGTGTATCAGAGATCCTTCTAGAGTCATTCCAATTGATGATGTTCATGTCACAGAGCAACTATCATATGAGGAAACTCCCATTGCTATGCTAAATAGACAGGTTTCGAGATTAAGAACTAAAGACGTATCTTTGGTTAAAGTACTTTGGAGGAACAATAATGTGGAGGAGATGACTTGGGAAGCTGAAGAAGACATGAATTCTAGGTATCCTACTTGTTTCTTCTTCCGGAGGAGGATCAGACTAAGTCATCGCAACCTTAGGTACGAATATGGTACTTGATTCTTATATTAGTTATTGTCATTAGTCGTGTGAGGCCATTGGTGGTATTGATGGTTGTGGCCCTGTGTGGCTTTGTACTTTTGGGTTTTCTATCTAACAAATTGGTAGTGGAACCATTACAGAGGAGACTCTGCCAAAATTTCTATGGATCTCTGGGAGTTCAACATTCAAGGGCGAATTTTTCTAAGAGGGGAAGATTGTTACACCTTGTGCATCCCAAGGTGACATATAATGAATATGAGACTTGTTAATCATGATTTAAATGAGTTTAAAGTCATAATATGTCTATACATCATGTCTGGATAGAAAATATAAAGTTTGGAAAAAATCGGATTTAAGTTACGGAAAAATCGACTAAGGATTTGTCTTGTAATGAAGCTTTTTGAGAAATAAATTTTGTGTGTGATATGAGGTCTTTTTGGGACATATTATATACCAAATTAAAGGTCTTGGAATATAGTTTCCAACTCAACTCACTTAATCGTTCTTTCGTACGACATCCAGATAAAAAGATATAAGCGTCGGAAGATGGGCCAATGCGAGGGCGAAGCTAGTACCTCTTTGACTTTTCAAAAGTTGACATATAGGTCTTAACTCTTCTCTCTCTTCATTTTTGCATAGAACCCAACCAGAGAACATGTGAGCTCTCTAATATTGTTTCAAAGAATACTAACATCCCAGGTACAAAATCGAAAAGCGATAACATCATAATGATCCCTACGACGTAAGTATCATTATACCGCCTCTCTTTTTTCTATGTAGTTTGCATTTTTGAAGGTACTTCTTATTTAATAAACATCTAATCTCTGTATTTAAGTGTTTAAATATCAAGGAGGGTTGATGAATTAGTTTTCCAATAGTTATAACTCACGGGACGGTGATCGGAAGCCGTGAGTTCAATTGTTTTTCCACTTTTAATGGACTGTTTTGTTGTCCACTCATGTTGGCTTATTGTGCTACTGATTTATAGAGTTTGGAGGGATAAAAGGGCGTGGAGAAATTCCACATATAGTAGGGTAGTAGGTTGGTCGCTCGTCATTGCAATTTAGGGTAATTGATAACTTGTTGATTGGGTGTGTTTTGGTATATTTGGGGTTTTTATTGTATTGAAGGTTCCGAATTGTAATTAGGTTGGTTTTGAGTTGTTGATTGTATTGTGTTTGTATATCGCCTATAGTAGGCTTGAGGGAGCAGTAAAATCAGGGGAAATGCTGCCCGTTTTATTTTAGAACCGAGTTATCATTTGAGATACGTAATATACCAGTGTCATCTAAGTCGTACATGTATTTCTTTGTCATAGGGTTGGCGTGCCAGTTATCATAAGGTTGTTTTTGAGTTGCATTTACGACTTGAGGTATGATAAGGGTATCTCTTCTTTAATTTTGGCATGATCCATATGATACAACGAAACGACCAAGCATACAACTTTCAAAAATGATTCTACTCTTAGAAGTGCTAGGGTTGCCTATGTTCTAGATTCCCCATATGTCCTATTGTCATATCGTCTGTTCATGGGTCTCATGACATTTCGAGAGTCTTATTGACTCACTTCATTATGCATTTCATCCATTTATATATGTATACTGACCTAGGACCAGAGGGCGTTATATACGCGTATAGTATATGTATATGGGGTATGGGGAAAGGTTATGGCATTATATACGCACCACCACCTAATCAGCTGGTATACGTTTATGATTTCGCCCACAAAGGCTGAGATGATATGCAAAGGATTGATGATGTTACGTACGCATATACCTATGCATGATATGACATTTGTATGCATACGCATAACATTATAATGTTTCATAATTCACAGAGCTATTTAGACTTACAGGTTGAGTCCTTTACTCCATGTTTCTTTCATGTCTGTTATATATTATTTTTTATGCCTTACATACTCGGTACATAATCTGTACTAATGCCCCTATTGCTTGGGTGCCTGCGTTTCATGCCCGCAGATGCAGGTAGATAGGCTGACGGTCCCCCATCTTAGGATCCTTGCTCAGTGATAGTTGGTGTGCTCTATTTGATCCGGAGTTGCTATTGAGTTTTGGTACGATACTTTTGTATACATATGGGTAAGACAGGGCCCAGTCGCATCCTTTATACAGTTGTACACTCTGTTAGTGGTCTATGGATAGTCATGTATAGTTGGATAGTATGTGGCCTTTTCGGCTCGCCCCATATATATATATATATATGTCTTTTGGGCATGTTTTCCCACGTATATTGTTCATATGAATCGGTAGTTTATTTTCAGATGTTATGTAAGACCTACATTTATTTCATGTTTATATCTTAGACGTATGCATAAGGGTGTTCGATAGTTAGAACTCGAGCACTCGTCATGCCCCATCGGTTTGGGTCGTGATAGCATAAACCCGAACTCTCGATACGAATGGCCAAATGGGCCGTGGAAATCAACGGGTAGGATATTGAATATCGACCCTAGACAACCATTAAATCTCAAATTTTGGCAGATTTCATGGCTGAATTTATGCCAGCCCTAGTACCCTAGGTCGAAAGAGAGTTGTTGGTAAACTCTGGGACGTTTTCAGGAATCTAGACCTTCTTTATGGACGGTGCCTTGAACGCAAAAGAATCCGGACTTGTCATTGTATTAAAGCCACCTATAGGTAATGTAGTTAGAAAATCTATTAGACTTGTGAAATTGACTAACAACGAGGTCGAATATGAGACCATGATTGCAGGTCTCGAACTAGCCAAAATCTTGGGGCGGAGGTGATCGAAGCTAAGTGAGACTCACTCCTCGTGGTTAACCAAGTTAATGTAACATTCCAGGTCAGGGAAGAACGAATGCAAAGGTACCTGGACAAGTTGCAAGTGACATTACATTGGTTCAAGGAGTGGACTTTGCAACACGTATCTCGAGATCAAAATAGTGAAGTCGTTGATGCCCTTGCTAACTTAGGATCGTAGGTCAAAGACGACAAGCTCAACTTGGGGCAATCGTACAACTCATGAGATCGGTAGTGAAAGAAAGACATGCCGAGATAAACTCAACAAGCCTAACTTGGGATTGTAGAAACAAATATATAGAATATTTGAAGGCCGGAAAGTTGCCTTCAGATCCAAAAGAATCGAGGGCCCTATGTACGAATGCAGCCCTATTTAGCTTGTCCGAAGATGGAACCCTATTCAGAAGAATGTTCGCTGGCCCGCTAACGATACTTCTAGGACCAGGAGATACCGAGTACGTCCTAAAAAAAGTTCACGAGTGCACCTGTGAAAATCATTTAGTCTCCAAATCATTGGTTCGAAAGGTGATCAGAGTCGGCTACTATTGGATCGACATGGAAAAGGATGTGAAGGAGTTCATATGAAAATGTGATGAATGCCAAAGACATGTTCCAATGATTCACCAACCGGGGGAGCTGCTGCATTTGGTTTTGTCACCATGGCCATTCATGAAGTGGGGAATGGACATAGTGTGCCTCTTCCACTGGCACCCGGTAAGGCTCAATTTATTTTGTTTATTATAACTATTTCTCTAAGTGGATAGAAGCCCATACATACGAGAAGGTCAGGGAAAAGGAAGTCATCAATTTCATTTGGGACCATATCATATGCCAGTTCGGAATGCCATCCAAAATTGTGTGCGACAACGGGAAATAATTTATCGACAGCAAAGTGACCAAGTTTCTTGAAGATTATAAGATAAAAAGGATCTTATCCACACCTTATCACCCTATTGGGAATGAACAAGTAGAATTGACCAACAAAACCATACTCCAAAACCTCAAAAAGAGTTTAACCAACGCCAAAGGAAAATGGAAGGAAATCCTACCCGAAGTCCTATGGGCATATCGTACGACCTCGAAGTTTAGTATCGGGCCACCCCATTCTCATTGGTTTACGGTGCCGAAGCTCTAATACTGATCAAAGTCGGAGAACCAAGTATCAGATTCTGATATGCGACCAATGGATCGAATGACGAGGCCATGAGTACGAGCCTAGAGCTATTGGATGAAAAGCGTGAAGCTGCCCATGTTTGGTTGGCCGCCCAAAAGAAGTGGATCGAGAGATACTACAATTAGAGGGCCAACCTCCGACACTTTAATATCGGAGACTTAGTACTAAGGAAGGTCACACTGAACACCCAAAACTCGAATGAAGGGAAGTTGGGGCCGAACTTGTCACGACCCAAAATCTAATAGTCGTGATGGTACCTAACCCCACCCGCTAGGTAAGCCAACTACTAACTATTCAATTTCAATAATATCAATTAAACAAATAAACAAAGGAATTTTCTGAATCTTTTACATTTCCCAAGGACTGGTAGTACAAATCATGGGCTTCTAAGAATAGAGTTTACAAATCTGATATGAAGAAAATACATCTTCTGTTTGAAAAGTACATAAACAGAATTTTATAATCTAAGGCTACCGTGAATAAGAGGCAGCTACAGCAGGAACACAGGTATGCCTTCAAATCCAACAACCATCGAACGCGGTAACATTGGCATCCGGGAACTGCACGCAATGTGCAGGAAGTGCAGTATGAGTACAACCGGCCCATATACTTAAAAAGTAACAAACCTAACCTCAGATTGAAAGTAGTGACGAGCTGGAACATAAGTCGGGTCCAACACCAATATCCAATAATAGTTCATAACAATGTAAAGCATATAAATAAGGAAGTAACTCAGAGATAAAGTGTTTCGCTTTTTCACAATTTTCCCAAAATAGTTCTGCCTTTCAAGAGTATTAGTGAAAACCCAAATTCTTTACCGAAAACGTCGTGAAATATGAAATAGTTTGAAAATTTGTGTTTTCTATTCCAAAACTCCTTTTCACAATAAATAAGATGTTTCATTTTCTTTCCAGATAACAAGTGTGAGATACCTCTCTATGGTCACATATCAATGGGTGTAAAATGTCATGAATGATGTAATACCGTACAACATGAGGAAAATGTGTATTTATGCATGTATGTCATATATGCATGCCAATGTCATGTATCTCAGAGATAAATAATGTACTCACACTCTCAGAGTACTTAACCTCACTGTATCCTACCTTCCACTCTTATAGTCAACCACTCGCTACTGTATATGGCCCAAATGGCCCAAGGAAGATCCATCCCGAAATATATACATCACTGACTATTAGTTACCCAGTACCGAGGAAAATAGACCAATCCATCCTTATGGAGAAGAACCATCTCTATACCAAGGGAAGATCCATCATTGGATATAATCAACCGCGCTCACTGGGGGTTGTGTACAAACTCCGGAGGTGCTTCTTTAGCCCAAGCGTTATAACAAGCCAATCGTGGCATAAATCAATCAGGCCCTCGGCCTTACTCAATAAACAATAAAATATGCTGCGGCGTGTAGCCCGATACCAAAACTGTCTTTCATAATCAGGCTCCCGGCCTCACTCATCAATCTCTCCAGTCTCACCCACGGGCTCACAATGTCATGAAAACTGACCCAGAACAATGATGTGATGTATCAATAAGTAACAACTGAGACTGAGATATGATATGAATGCATGAATATGACTGAGTACGAAATATCAATGAAATAAATGAGATGACAACAAGAAAAGACCACTATGGGTCCCAACAATATCAACATAAAGCCTAAACATGATATCTAGCATGGTGTACATCTCAATTACTTTATCACATGGTGAAAACATAGATATGAACAAAGTAGGGCCACTATGCATTTCCATGAAGACAAAGGAGTCAAAATTCACAAGGTGCACGCCCACACGCCCGTCACCTAGCATATGCGTCACCTCAACACCAATCACATAGCACAAAATTTTAGGGTTTCTTACCTTCAGCACTAAGTTTAGAAGAGTTACTTATCTTAAACAAGTCAATTCTGACACTGAGTGTTACAACCCATATCCACATGTGTTAGTTCATGCAATATATTAGTTAACATAAATACAAGATTGAATTATCTTTGAGATGATAAGAAGTCAATCCTATTGGTCTTAAGTGATACAAGAGTGTATAAAGGTGATTAACAAGTATTAGAAGTTAAATGAATTAAGGATGTTGTAACTCATAGTTTCAGGTAAATCTAGCGGTGCTTAATAAACTCAAGAGGTCATGTATTAAGGTATTTTAATCATATAATATCTGTATCATAAGTCTTGAAGTCAAACGAGTTATGAAACAAAAGTCGACAAAAGTTGTCTCAACTTAGGTTCATAATTTTACTTAAACATTAGGTCAAATGTTTCTAATCTTTTTTACTAATTTACAAGGAATTACGGGGTGATCTACCAACAAAATTAAATATCTATGAGTCTAGTTTCTACAGCATTAAACCGTTCATCGATACGATCTCGGAGTAGAGAGATATTCGTATTTTCGCGAGACTGCGCCAAGCACCTCTCTATGGGGCCCACTAAGGCGGTTTAAGATATTTGGACCTATATATGATGCCTCCAACCCGTTTTAAGTCATTTCCTCTCACTATTTTCAGACCTTAGAACCCTAGGAACATCCTCTCAAGGTTCTCTCAAGATTTAAGACCCAAAAAAGGGCAAACAACACAAATCAAGTGTCGGGAATTCCGTGGCGCTAGTAAGTCTCTTGTTCTTCTTGTTGTTGCTCATTTTTGTGTCGTTCTAGCTCGTGTGGGAGGTTATTTTAAAGGGTTTATGTTCTGTAAATACTCCCTCATGTTCTTAATATCAATCCTAGGTGATTTCAAGCCTTCTAAAGTGATTCTAGTGACAAAAAACACTAATTGATCGCTAGTTTCGCTTTTTTGTTGTTGTGGCAGCATTGGAGGGATATTTCATGGAAATTTAAGGTCAAATTGGAGTTGTTCTTTATGTATAAAGGTAAGTAACCTCTTACTCTATATGTATTTAAGATTATCCAAGTTGCGGCTAAGCCATTGAAGCTAGAACTTGTGAAATATATATCGAAAGGCTTGGTAGTAATGTTATTGTTTTGTGGACTATTTTGCGTTGCTGTTGGGCTGCGTATTTTACTACTGTTTTGTGGAGTTTTGGAGGAGGAAGGGTGTGGATAAACACCATATATATGTAGGGTTGGGGGATGATAGTTATTCGTAACATTTCCGGATCGTTTGACACGACTACGGTGGTCGTCGTATGTATGGAGTGATTAGGTTGTGCGTGGACTATTTTGGGAGGCTCAATATGTTTATTATTGATGTTGTTTGGGTTGTTTGGTGACTGTTTTGAATGGTGTAAAGTCATATATATAGGGGATGTGCTGTCCGTTTTATCGTAAAATAGGTTGTGGTCGATACATAATAGTTATGACGCTTAAATGATAACGATAGTATCATTTCTCTTATTGTAGACTAAGGAGTTTTGACAATTGCATAGCTTGAGATTGGGGCAGTATATACAAGGTATGTGAGGCTATTCCTTTCCTTCTTTTGCACGACTCCGATTGTACATAATGTAATGAACGAGCTTCCAAGATACTCTACTCTTAGAAGCTAGCAGTACTTACATTGTTTTCCCTCTTATGGAACGATTGATGTTAATGTTGCTTCTCTTATTCTTATGTTATCAATGTTGTTGGTACTTCCTGATTCTTATAAGGTTCATAGTGAAGAGTTAGTCCTAATAACGTGTACAGAGGATACCGACCTTACATCACTCCGAAAGGTTTAGAATGTGATTCCATGAGTCAAGCATGCATTATATATATGTATCTATTTTACTCTACCGAGCCACGCTATAGTTGGTCGGGTACGGCACCTATTTTGCAACCACTGATCAGTTGGGTTTTACCGAGCTCCACGTGGCCGGTTACGATTCTACCGAGCCTTATGATGGCCGGGTACGTTTTTACCGAGCCTATTATGGCCGGGTACGATATGATGATGATGATGCCCACAGAGGCGAATGTTTTAAAGGTTTATGTATTTATACATATGTATCATGCATTTCATGTCAGTAGCCCTCAGAGGTACTAAGATGTTACAGGTTGTATATTCTCTATCCTTGCTTACATTACTGATCGTATTTATGGTTCCCTGCCTTACATACTCAGTACTTTATTCGTAATGACATCCTTTTATTTGTGGACGCTGCATGTCGTGCTGCAGGTCCTGATAGACAGGCAGGTGCAGCTCCCCCACCACAGTAGGCAGTCCAGTTCAGCGGTGATTAGCGAGATCCCTTCTCCGGACTTGCCTTGGTCTTGGTATGCATTTTTGTTATAGACATTATGGGTATGTCGGGGCCCTGTTCTGGCTATATTGCAGCACTTATGTTCATTTAGAGGCTCATAGACAAGTGTTGACTCATGTATAGTTTGGTATGCCTTGTCGGCTAGTTTTTGTTATATAGTCTTTCATGGTAGCGTGGTAGCTCATACCTTATATGTAGTTTCTTGATTGTCTGGTCATCCCCTGCTATGTATGTTCATGCCGTCATATTTTATTGCTGGTTGTCCATGACCAGGTCTACCATTTATATTGATCTCATCAGCCCTAAAAGATAATAATGAAGGTTAGATGAAATGTACGTTGGTGCTCGGCAAGTATGGTCGGGTGCTAGTCATGGCCCTCCAGTTTGGTTCGTGACAAACTTGGTATCAGAGCAAGTCTGTCATAGGGAATGTCTATGAGCCATGTCTAGTAGAGTCTTGATTATGGATGTGTAGTGCGCCACATTTATAATCCGGAGGCTACATGACATAAAGGGTTGTTACCTTCTTCCTGAATCTAGATCGTGCGTAGAGTTGAGTCGTAAGTGTTTGTCTCTAATATTCACCTTGTTTTCTTTCAGCGATGCCTTTGACTAGGAAGCAAACAATTAGTAGACGGCTTGATACAGCTACGGGAGAGGGTACCAGTCAGGTGCCCCAATCCTGAGCACGCCAAAGTGAGGCTCAGAGTGAGATGTCGTCGCATACCTCATCTACCCCGTCTCCTCCAGAGGATATTAGGAGGCACCCAGCACCTCCAGTTCCTCCGTCTGGCACTACAGACCAGGATATGCGGAGTGCTTTGCAGTTATTGACTAGCTTGGTAGCTGCTCAGGCTCAGAGGCAGAATACAGGTGCTGCTGAGAAACCAGTTAGTACGAGAGTTCGTCATTTTATTAATTTAGACCCTCCAGTGTTTACCGGATCAGACCCCAAGGAGGACCCGCAGACTTTTATTGACCAGGTTCATCGTACACTTCGGGTTATGCATGTTAGTGATACAGAGGCAGTAGAGTTGGCTTCTTATCGGCTACGGGATTTAGCGGTTCTCTGGTATGATAGTTGGGAGAGATCCAGGGGTCCGAACGCTCCTCCAGCTATGTGGAAGGAATTTTCTGAGGCCTTTCTTCATCACTACTTGCCAGTTGAGATACGACGAGCTAGAGCTGATAAGTTCTTGAACCTTAGACAAGGTAATATGAGTATGCGAGAGTACAATATGCAGTTTGATTCTTTGGCAAGGTATGCTCCCCATATGGTGGTCGAGATGAGTGATAGGGTGCATATGTTCGTGAATGGGTTGGGACCACATCTGATAAATGAGTGTACGACAGCCTCCTTGGTGGAGGGCATGGATATTTCCCGTATTCAAGCTTATGCCCAGAACCTAGAGGATCGTAAGTGCCAGCAGAGGGCAGTTAGGGAGCAGGATAGGGGCCAGCATAAAAGGGCGAGATTTGCAGGGTATTCTGATAACTTCAGAGGTAACATCAGGCCACAGTTTTCGAGGAGTTCGGCGCCACCTATAGCTAGTGCTCCTCCACAGTTTCAGAGGCCTCGATATGATCGATCCTATTCTAGTCCAGTTTAGAGTTCGCGGGCATCTGGCTCGCAACATCACAGGGATACTAGTCAGATGAGACCCCCAACACCACATTGTGATCAGTACGGCAAGGCCCACTTTGGACTGTACCGTCGAGGTTCTGATGCGTGCTATTCATGCGGACAGCCTGGCCATATGATGCGGGATTGTCCTAATAGAGGAGGTGATGGTATGGCTCAGCCGACTGGATCTGTGTCTGGTTCTTCCTCATCAGTTCGACCTCCAGCACGGGGTTTTCAGCAATCGACAGGTCGTGGTAGGGGTAGAGGTGTAGTGCCGAGTTCGAGTGGTGCTCAAAATTGAACCTATGCTCTAGTAGGTCGACAGGATCTCAAGTCGTCACCAGATGTTGTTACAGATATTATATCTGTGTTTTCTTATGATGTATATGCGTTGATTGATCTGGGATCTACATTATCATATGTTACACCCTTTGTGGCTAATAAGTTTGGCATTGAACCTGAATTGATAAGTAAACCCCTTGCGGTATCTACTCCGATAGGAGATTCTGTGATTGCTAGAAGGGTATATAGAGGTTGCACTATGATGATTTGTAGTCGTCAAACCTCGGCAAATTTATTTGAGTTAGAAATGGTTGATTTTGATGTGATAATAGGAATGGACTGGTTGGCCTCATGCTATGCAAATGTTGACTGTCGTACGAAGATGGTTAGGTTCCAATTTCCGGGTGAACCCGTCATTGAATGGAAAGGGAACATTGATACACCGAAAGGTAGGTTTATTTCCTATCTTAAGGAAAGGAAAATGATCTCAAAAGGTTACATTTATCATCTCGTTCACGTTAGGGATGCGGAGGCGAAGCCTCCTACTCTACAATCAATCCTCGTGGTCAACAAATTTCTAGATGTTTTCCCAGATAAACTCCCAGGCCTTCCTCCTGAAAGGGAGATTGAGTTTAGCATTGATGTGTTGCCTGACACTCAACCGATCTCTATCCCTCCATACAGAATGGCCCCGGCAGAGTTGCGAGAGTTGAAGGTGCAGTTGAAGGACTTGCTGGATAAGGGCTTCATTAGGCCTAGCATTTCACCTTGGGGTGCGCCAGTCCTATTCGTGCGGAAGAAAGACGGGTCGTTACGGATGTGTATCGACTATCGACAGTTGAATAAGTTTACTATAAAGAACAAGTATCCACTTCCGAGAATTGATGACCTGTTTGACCAACTCCTATGTGCCAAGTATTTCTCCAAGATTGATTTACGTTCAGGGTATCATCAGGTGAGGGTTATGTAGAAGGATATTCCAAAGACGGCCTTCCGGACAAGATACGGGCACTTTGAGTTCTTGGTGATGTCGTTCGGGCTAACAAATGCCCCAGCAGCTTTTATGGATCTCATGAATACTATATTTAGGCCATATCTTGATGTGTTCGTGATTGTATTCATTGATGACATTCTAGTATATTCTCGTTCGGAGGCAGAACATGCGGGCCACTTGTGGATAGTATTACAGACGCTTCAGGATCGTAAGTTATATGCTAAGCTCTCCAAATGTGAATTTTGGCTGAACTCAGTAGCATTCCTTGGCCATGTGATATCTGACGAGGGTATTAGTGTCGACACTCAGAAGATCGATGCAGTAAAGAATTGGCCGACACCTACAACACCATCAGAAGTCCGCAGCTTCCTAGGGCGAGCAGGATATTATAGGCGGTTTGTGGAAGGGTTTTCCTCTATATCATCACCATTGACTAAGTTAACACAGAAAGCTACCAAGTTCCAATGGTCTGACACTTGTGAACGTAGTTTTCAGGAGCTGAAAAATCAATTGACATCCGCACCAGTGCTCACTCTTCCTGAAGGAACAGAAGGTTATGTGGTATATTGTGATGCCTCAGGTATAGGTTTGGGGTGCGTATTGATGCAGCGTGGGAAGGTGATTACTTATGCATCAAGACAATTGAAGAAGCATGAAAAGAATTATCCAACCCATGATTTGGAATTGGCTGCAGTAATATATGCTTTGAAGATATGGCGGCACTACTTATACGGTGTCCATGTTGACATCTACACAGATCACAAGAGTTTACAATACATCTTCAAGCAGAAAGAGTTGAATTTGAGGCAGCGTAGGTGGCTTGAATTATTGAAAGACTACGACGTCGAGATATTGTATCATCCCGGTAAAGCCAATGTTGTGGCAGATGCTCTCAGCCGTAAATCAATGGGAAGCTTAGTACATATTGAGGCAGGTAGATGGGGGTTGACTAAAGAGCTTCATCAGCTAGCCAATATGAGAATCAGATTGTTAGACTCTGATGACGGAGGTGTTACTGTACAGAATACATTAGAATCATCTTTGGTAGCCGAGGTAAAAGCACGACAATATGAAGATCCTATCTTAGTACGATTAAGAGAGAGCATTCAACAGTGTAAAAGTATGGCTTTTGAGATCGGAAGAGATGGGGCACTGAGATACCAGGGCCGATTATGTGTGCCTAATGTGGCAGGGTTGCGAGAGAAGATTATAAATGAGATTCATCAATCCCGATATTCCATCCATACCGGCTCGACAAAGATGCCTCATGATGTCAAGGAGCAGTATTGGTGGGATAACATGAAGAAGTCTATTTCAGAATTTGTAGCCCAGTGTCCTAATTGTCAACAAGTAAAGATAGAACATCAGAAACCCGGTGGATTGCTTCAGAATATAGAGATTCCGACCTGGAAATGGGAGGTGATTAATATGGACTTCATTATTGGATTACCTCACTCTTATCATAAGTTTGACTCCATCTGGGTGATAATTGATTGACTTACAAAATGTGCCCATTTTCTGCCAGTTAAAACAACTTACACGGCTGAAGATTATGCGAAGTTGTATATCAAGGAGATTGTTAGGCTTCATGGTGTACCAGTATCTATTATATCAGACCGAGGAGCTCAATTTACAGCTAAATTTTGGAGGTCTTTTCAGAAGGGTTTAGGCACACAAGTGAATCTCAACACTAAATTTCATCCGCAGACTGACGGACAGGCTGAACGTACCATTCAGACACTGGAAGATATGCTACGAGCATGTGTTCTAGATTTTAAGGGAAATTGGGATGACCATCTTCCACTCATAGAATTCGCCTACAATAATAGCTACCATTCCAGTATTAAAATGGCCCCATACGAGGCACTATACGGGAGAAGATGTAGATCACCAGTTGGATGGTTCGAAGTTGGTGAAACAGAATTATATGGGCCAGATTTGATTCACCAAGCTATTGAGAAGGTGAAAGTGATACAAGAGCGATTGAGGATGGCACAAAGCAGGCAAAAATCTTATTCTAATGTCCGACGTCGTGATCTAGAGTTTGAGGTTGGTGATTGGGTTTCCTGAGGATCTCACCAATGAAGGGTATTATGCGTTTTGGGAAGAAAGGTAAGCTGAGTCCAAGGTATATCAGGCCGTATAAAATTCTTCGACGAATTGGACACGTTGCTTATGAGTTAGAATTGCCATCCGAATTGGAATTTGTCTACCCGGTATTCCATGTATCTATGTTGAGGAAATGTATTGGAGACCCTTCTCGAGTCATCCCTATCAAAGATGTACAAGTTACAGAGGACCTATCATATGAAGAAGTGCTAGTGGCGATATTAGATCTACAAGTCCGCAAGCTGAGAACAAAAGATGTAGCTTCCGTCAAAGTATTGTGGAGGAACAAAAATATGGAAGAAATGACATGGGAAGCAGAAGAGGAGATGAAGTCTAAATACCCTTACCTATTCCAGAATGAAGATAACAAGGATGCTGGTGGAAGACATGATACATTGGAAGGTGAAACGGCTCTATGGGGTAAGCAATAATTTGAGAATACTCCTCCTTAATACGAAATGGTGATATGTAGATAATGTAAATATGCATAATGCTTTTTGTAGCCTTGTGAAGCCATATGTTGGTCTTAATTGCTTGCAAGTTTTGCTAGTGACCATTTTATAGGGGAAAATTGATCGGAAATTTCCATTGGAATCCACGATGATTTAAACTCCCCAAGAACCCTTACATTCGAGGACGAATGTTCCTAAGGGGGGAGGGTGTTACAACCCATATCCACATGTGTTAGTTCATGCCATATATTATTTAACATAAATCCAATAAGGAGTTATCTTTGAGATGATAAGAAGTCAATCCTATTGGTCTTAAGTGATATAAGAGTGTATAAGGGTGATTAACAAGTATTAGAAGTTAAATGAATCAAGGATGTTGTAACTCGTATTTTCAGGTAAATCTAGCGGTGCTTAATACACTCAAGAGGTCATGTATTAAGGTATTTTAATCATATAATATCCGTATCATAAGTCTTGAAGTCAAACGAGTTATGAAACAAAAGTCGACAAAAGTTGTCTCAACTTAGATTCATAATTTTACTTAAACATTAGGTCAAATGTTTCTAATCTTTTCTCCTAATTTACAAGGAATTACTGGGTGATCTACCAACCAAATTATAGATCTATGAGTCTAGTTTCCAACACATTAAACTTTTCATCGATATGATCTTAGAGTAGAGAGATATTCGCATTTTTGCGAGACTGCGCCAAGCACCTCTCTATGGGGCCCACTAAGGCGGTTTAAGATATTTGGACCTATATAGGATGCCTCCAACCCGTTTTAAGTCATTTCTTCTCACTATTTTCAGACCTTAGAACCCTAGGAACATCCTATCAAGGTTCTCTCAAGATTCAAGACCCAAAAAAGGGCAAACAACACAAATCAAGTGTCGGGAATTCCGTGGCGCTAGTAAGTCTCTTGTTCTTCTTGTTGTTGCTCATTTTTGTGTCGTTCCAGCTCATGTGGGAGGTTGTTTTAAAGGGTTTATGTTCTGTAAATACTCCCTCATGTTCTTAATATCAATCCTAGGTGATTTCAAGCCTTCTAAAGTGATTCTAGTGCCGAAAAACACTAATTGATCGCTAGTTTCGCTTTTTTGTTGTTGTGGCAGCATTGGAGGGATATTTCATGGAAATTTAAGGTCAAATTGGAGTTGTTCTTTCTTTATAAAGGTAAGGAACCTCTTACTCTATATGTATTTAAGATTATCCAAGTTGCGGCTAAGCCATTGAAGCTAGAACTTGTGAAATATATATCGAAAGGCTTGGTAGTAATGTTATTGTTTTGTGGATTGTTTTGCGTTGCTGTTGGGCTGCGTATTTTACTACTGTTTTGTGGAGTTTTGGAGGATGAAGGGTGTGTAGAAACACCATATATATGTAGGGTTGTGGGATGATAGTTATTCGTAACATTTTCGGGTCGTTTGACACGACTACGGTGGTTGTCGTATGTATGGAGTGATTAGGTTGTGCGTGGACTATTTTGGGAGGCTCAATATGTTTATTATTGATGTTGTTTGGGCTGTTTGGTGACTGTTTTGAATGGTGTGAAGTCATATATATAGGGGAGGTGCTATCCGTTTTATCGTAAAATAGGTTGTGGTCGATACATAATAGTTATGACGCTTAAATGATAACGATAGTATCGTTTCTCTTATTGTAGACTAAGGAGTTGTGACAATTGCATAGCTTGAGATTGGGGTAGTATATACAAGGTATGTGAGGCTATTCCTTTCCTTCTTTTGCACGACTCTGATTGTACATAATGTAATGAACGAGCTTCCAAGATACTCTACTCTTTGAAACTAGCAGTAATTACATTGTTTTCCCTCTTATGGAATGATTGATGTTAATGCTAAAGGAACCAATCCCAATCGAAAAAGGTCGAATCTTTAATCAAAAGCCCAAAATCGGCCAAAGTCCAACCAGTGCCCGCACCTCGAAAGCCGACAAAACTCACAAAATCTGTCAACCCATTCAATTACGAGTTCAACCATACTAGTTTCACTCAAATCCGACTCCAAATCAGTGTTCAAAACTCAAAAACTCATATTATGAAACTTTAGGCCAAAACCCCTAATTTCTTCTTTAAAATTCATCAACCAAAAGCTAAAATCGAATATAGATTTATGAAATTTAACCAAAATTGAGTAGCTAACACGTACCCCAATTCGTATGCTGAATATCGCCTCAAAAATTGCCTAATTCCGAGCTCCCCAACTCAAAATATGTTAAATTCACAAACCCTTATTTAAACACTGCTCCGCCTCGTTTCTTATGCCAAAAAATATGAATTCACTTTTGATGTCTTCAATGGATTTCTTGTAAAATTCTAGTCAAGTTAGGCTCTTGAATCACTCCATTTGACCTTATATTGAAGTCAGTGGCAATGTCGTAATTAATTTGAAAAAATCTAGCAACCCAATTATTAGTAAAATGACCATAAAATCCTCATATGATGTCCAAATTTGACGATTCTTTTTACTATGACTCCGTAATTACGATATGGATCTAATTCTTCAATCAAAATAGAAATTGGAGCTCATTTGCTTAATATTGTATCATTTATGCTTGAAGAAACGACTTCGAAACATAAGAAAAACACGCGCAACACAACCTAAACCTATTCGAAACTCACCCGAGTCCCTCGGGACCCCATCGAAACATACCAAAACGTTCCATATCATAATACGGACCTACGCAAGCCTCTAAACACACATAACAATATCGAAACGGCCAAATGCACCTAAAATCAAACTTAATGAACTTTCGACTTCCAAAAACTCACGCCGAAACATGTCAAATCAACTCGGAATGAACTCAAATTTTGCACACAATTACTAATATATCATACGGAGCTACTCGTGCCCCCAAAATACCGAGAGAAGTGCAAATGCTCAAAATGACCGGTCGGGTCGTTGCATCCTCCCCCACTTAAACATACGTTCGTCCTTGAACGTGCCAAGAGTTGTTCCAAAAGCCATCAAATCATCGTATAACCTCACTATACATATACCCGGGGGTGATCCCACGTCATCATATCCCATATAGGTCTGATAACACAACATGACTGAAATTTCTTAATCCAACCTAGCTCATAAGCCTTAGAACCAAATTTTTCACATCCGAAATTTTCCATAAAATTAGAATCTCGCATCTACACATCGTATAAGTCTGAACAAGCTATATCAAGCCATATCCGTAACCCAATATGAAATCACACGATATACCATATAACTCAAACACTCATAGTGATAATTTATAATCACAGTAGCTGCTCAAAACAATCCAATTCCGGGAATAAACATCTTATAAAAAAAACCTCGTTCTAACACCTTCGTATACTGCCAACGAAAAAAAACACGCAGAAACTCATAATCATTCTTCAGATCACAAGTTATGGAACTCCCTCTCCTTCGATAGGAGCTATAGAAAATTTCTAAGCCGATCAGCAACAATATCCTTCCAACTATACCGCAATCAGATCCGATAGCACCAATTCTAGGCCCAATGACCTCATCACATCCAACATGACCACTCTAGTGACATGATACATCAATGCAATCTAAAGCCACAACCTGTGCAATCCGCGCACTAATAAGCAACATTCCAAATGTACTCAAGCATGGAAAATGACATTAGACAAGAGAATCATCCTGCAAGCTCAATGGGTATCACCACGACGCAATGCTAAGAAACCATCACACACCGTAGAACAAAAACTCGCGAATCTAACACAAAGGGTCATACCTTTACATAACTACGCTACAATGCGTGATCCCATCCAAACATTGGACCGTATCATATACCTCGAGCCACCCTGCTCAAAATCCATAACTGTTCAAAATTTGACATCAAGAACCCAAAGTGCATTACCATACAGAGAGAAAATAACACAATGCCACCATTCGAAAAGAACATAGACAACGCACAATCAATCACGAAATACCCGAATACCCATCTTGCTCAAATTCCCGCTATAAGCCCAATAGAACCGCACTATGTGTGCATATAACCAACGATTCACAATCCTCATAACATAGAAGGGTAACTCACAAAACATTTTAGAACCATGAATAAGCTCAAATACAACTAAATGGCACCCCCCTCAACAATAGCAGTTCGGAGTCAACAAATCCGACTCGATGCGGAACACACATCCATATTGGGCCTACCAATGAACCCAAATTAGCTCTTCTCACCCACAATAGATAAATAACCCCCAAAAAGTCCACAATGACTGAATCACAACACGTATTAAAATCTAACTAACCTTGGCTACATTTTCACAGTCCACAACCACAAAATAATTTACTCACGAGAAATTTCAGTCTCCAAAACCATAGAACATACGAATCACCAAACCTGGTCTCAACTCCACCGCCTGAATGTCCACACTCCTCCAATTACACGGTCATCCCATGCGAAATACTTCTATAATTCTTCTATGCCACAAAGAAAAATTCAAACATCAAAAGTCGATCAAACAAGAGAATGTCGCAATACCAATAAAGTGTTCATAAACCAAAACACATTTCCATTCTAAAATGTATACTCTCATCACGTCATACTAAATAGTAATGCCATTTACCTAGTCATTTGAAAGCGTATGTGCTGCTTAACGACTCATGACCTTTCTTTCAAAACTGAACTGTGATCTTGCATATGCTGTCACACCTCCTTTTTACACCCAAAAGAGGTATATAAGGGAGTTTTTCCAATTAAAGTAATATTATTCGAAATGAAATTATTTTATTTATTTCAGAGTCACCACTTGGGATAATTTTATGGTGTCCCAAGTCACTGGTTTATTTTAAATCCCAAATCGATGAAAATTTGACTTTATTTATAAGTCTGTGAAACTAGAAAAACTAGTTAAGGAACTCTGTTAACCCCGGAGAAAATGTTAGGCATTCTCGGGTTTCGTGGTTCCAGCAGAGTCGCTTAACTATTACTAATTGGCCTAATTATCTTATTTATTACATGTTTTGAACCTATTATGCATTTTTAAACTTTATAACCATTTTTATTTAATTTAACCACTTTTAGGATTTATGGATTTATTTCATGAACAAGTTACGATTGTCGTACACTTGTTTGTTTTGGAATACGTCGCAAACCACGCTACATGAAATGCACCCGTGATTCGTGACATGTTTATTTTATTAATGTTCGAAGTTGTTATAATCAGGTCACATGAAATGCACACCCGCATTTGGAAATTAGGTATCATAACTATGTCATGGGAATCGTACCCATAGTCACGATGGTTTGTTATAGCGCGCGTAAAGCCAACTACGAATGTTTATGGCTTAATTATTTCTATGTTTGAGATTATTGTAAGGCCATGAATTATGGAGTAGTTATGAAAGAGTGTGGTAAATTAGTTATGGAAGGGTGGACTATTAAAAAAATTTTGGCCCAAACTAATTCAAATCAATACCTTAAGTTTCAAAGCCTAACACTTTCAGCTTCAAAATCACAACCCTACAGCCTGCTTATTTTCATCTAAGAACAAATTATAGTTTCAATCCTTCTTGCATAATACTTAAAGAATCTCAAACATGGAAACAATTCTTAAAGGAAAACTCAAAAGAATACTTACACAATGACATTCAATTAACCTGATATAATATCTAGTATTTGATAAATTATCCAATGGACCTACTTGATAAACAAAAAAGCTATTGTTTCCATTCAACTTTATTTACCCAAATTTGATAATACAAAACTCAACAAAGCATATTCTTCAAATAGAAAACAAATTCATGTAACAAGACCATTGAACCACTGATTTGAAGGAAACAATAACGAGTCTTTCCTCTAACAAGTATTAGAGCATCAGTTTATTAATCTTCAATCCAACTACATAGGTTTGAAGCTACTTGCCTAAAGAATACTTGTTTGAATTTCAAAGCTGCAATTCAACAACAAATCCAATACATTTATTTCAATCAAACACATAATAGAAAGTTCATGCTTCAAATGATTAAGACCAACTACATAGGTTTGAAGCTACTTGCCTAAAGAATACTTGTTTGAATTTCAAAGCTGCAATTCAACAACAAATCCAATACATTTATTTCAATCAAACACATAATAGAAAGTTCATGCTACAAATGATTAAGTCCACATTATCATGTCATTTTAAGATTAAAAAAATCTATAAATTCAACAACTTCTACAGTACCACGGGGACTAAACTGAATGATTTAAATGACTTGAATGGTATTTAAATATGTGAGACATATCCTCTAACAACAAACAGCCATATGAATTCAAACGAATTGTAATCAAACCTCATAAATTCCTAAATATCAAACAGAGTTTCAATTCCTTCAACTCTAATCAATAACTTGAACAATTAATATAAGCACATTCAACATTAAGTATCGAACAGAAAAGGGAAAGACAAACAGAATTTGAGGCTTAAGCGAGCCAGATCTGAATCAGCATGAACCCAGCAAGAATACAACAAAGTTTTATCCATAAATTCGAAATAAAGGACAAGTGGGGATTTACATACCTAAAGAAGGGAAATAGCAGCACAAAAACCAAATAAAAGCCTAGAACTTCTTGTTGGTGAAGATCGACAGTGATGAGCATCAAAAATAGTCCCGAACCGGAGGAAGGAAAGCTCGAAACAAAGGCAAATCAACTCGAAATCAATAGCAAACAACTACAGCTTTGATTTTTAAATTATTTGAATCCGAAACCAACCATCAAAACTCTAGTTTTTTGAATTTTGTTCGGCTAAGGATGGGTGTAAATAAAAAATGGAGTTCTCAGAATGGGAGGAGGTTTCGTCGCTTTCAGAGAGAAAGAGGGGGGAGTCACTGCTAGTTTTCCTTCTTTTGTACTTGGGGTGGCTGGAGGGAGGTCAAAATCTGTGGGTGGTTTAAATAAATATGAAGGAGAAGCAAGGAAGGGGAGGTGTGTCGTTGTTCAAGGGTGAAGATTTGGAGGTGTTTGGAGACCAGCCGTTAGGGTGTGATTTTTGAATTTGAAATTGGAGGATTTGGGTGATGATTTGGGAGAAGCTAATGGGAGAATAATGTTTGGGAGGGGCTCAGGGTTACATGGTGTGAAGTTGATGCGATTTGGAGGTACTCCGCCGCCGTAAGGCGACTTCCGGGCGGCGGAGAGAGGCGGAGCCGGCGAGGGGTGAGAGGGCGGCTAGGGTTTGGGGCTTGAGAGAGATGAGAGTGAAGGGGGTAAAGTGAGACGGGTGTATGGGGGTCTCTGGTTTAGGACAGTTATATGGATTATGGGTTTTAAGTTCTGAGTCGTTGGATTAAATGAATCCAACGGCTGTGATGAAAGAACGTAGAAACGGGGTCGTTTGGGGTATGGGGATTGGACCGGGTACTAAAGGGAATTGGGATGGAGTTTGGACGGATTTGACTATTAAAATATGGCCTAATTTCAAGACCAAATTAATCCTTTTCCAAATTCTTTTCTCTTTGTTTTCTTTTTTCCTTTCTTTAATTAATTAAAATCCTAAATTAACTCCTATATTAATCTAATTTATAAAATTAAACTAATTATCTAATTTTAATATATAAAAAATTATATAATCCTAAATCAATCAAGAGAAAATTTCTAATCTAGCATTAAAAGCTAAAAATGCAAAATGAATGATATTTTTGTGATTTTCATTTTAATAAAGCAATTAATTAACCAATTAATCCTAAAACATGAACACAAAAATCTAATATGTAATGCATGATATTTTTGACATTTTTGGGGATTTTTTCATGATTTTTAACAAAAATATTAAACGTGCACAAAAATGCAAACAATTAATAAATCCTACAAAAATCCTATAAAATTGCAAATAATTTGGAAAAATCTATTTTCTTTAATTTTGTAGGAGACTAGGAGTATTTCTAATAGGGCAAAAATCACATGCTCACAGCTGCCCTCTTTGCTCGGAAACACGAAGAGTTTTCAGGCAAAGATAAAATGAGCAACTATGAGCGATTTTTGCCCGTTTGAAACTCCATGGGAAGCATTTTTTGGAAAAAGCCTGATCGAACCTTGCTTCGGAGGTTGCCTAAATATCTTTGGCTATAAAGAAATCAGGTCAGTGTAGTTCTGGAAGTTTTGGTAGCTAGGACTACCGAGAAACTGTGATTTCACTGTTGTTGCTGTTGTTTCTGCTTGCTGAGCTCCTTATTACACCAAAATGAAAGATGAAAAGTTAAACTAGCTAAGCCTATCAACTACGAGTTACAAGATTCCTATATATAAACCTTCTAAATCTTGATCTTAAGTCTCGGCTGATTCTTCCTGCAAACTCTGATCTTAATCTTGATGCTCGTTAGCTGCAAACCGCTAGTTCATTCTTCTTCAGCTTTTCGGAGCAAGGCAGAACATGCAAAGCTTGTGACTTCAATCATATCTTGAACAGTCCGCATCTTTTCTCCGCTTCTACACTTAGAGTTCAACTTCTTTTCTTGTTTTTCTTTTCTTTTATTTGGATTGAGACTTCTTCTTTTGGTCATCTCAAATCTCGTGCCTTATGGTAAAAACCTGTTCAAGCACCAAAATAAACAAACGAATGAAATTTTTCTACCCCAGTTTTCACTAGGAAAATTTCGTGAGTTATTGCAACAAAAATCTAAACTATTTTTTTATTGAAAGCAATAAAATCAGGATTGTGTGTCCTTGAGAAAAAGAGATTAGGGAGTGGAGACCCTATATCTGAAATGAAATCAAATGGGGATCGGAGGCCCTAAGTTGGAAATAATACCAGGTTATGCTGGCATCAACTAGGGAGTGTGACTTTGTGCTGGAAAAGATTACCACGTTATGCTGGCAAAGCTAGGAAGTGGACCCTATGTTGGAAAAGATTACCAGGTTATGTTGGAAAAAATCATCGGGTTTTGCCAAAAAGGTCCCCGGTTTATGCCGGGAAAGTCATCGGGTTATGCCGGAAAGGTCCTCGAGTTATGCCTGGAAAGTCATCGGGTTATGCCGGAAAGGTCCTCGGGTTATGATGGGAAGGTCATCGGGTTATGCCGAAAAGGTCCTTGGGTTATGCCGGGAAGGTCATCGAGTTATGCCGGAAAGGTCCTCGGGTTATGTTGGAAAAGTCATCGGGTAATGCCGGAAAGATCCTCGGGTTATGCCGGGAAAGTCATCGGATTATGCTGGAAAGGTCCTCGGGTTATGCTGGGAAAGTCATCGTGTTATGCCGGAAAGGTCCTCGGGTTATGCCGGAAAGGTCCTCAGGTTATGTCGGGAAAATCATCGGGTAATGCTAGAAAGGTCCTCGGGTTATGCCGGGAAAGTCATTGGGTTATGCCGGAAAGGTCCTCGAGTTATGCTGGAAAGGTTCTCGGGTTATGCCGGGAAAGTCATCGGGTTATACCGGAAAGGTCATCGGGTTATGCCAGGAAAGTCATTGGGTTATGCCATAAAGGCCCTCGTGTTATGCAGGAAAAGTCATCCGGTTATGCCGGGATCAACTAGGGGGTGGGACCCTATGTTGGAAAAATTACCAGGTTATGCTGGCATCGACTAGGGAATGGGCCCCTATATTGGAAAAAACATAGCTAGAGATTGGAGACCCTATGCTACCATGGTTTTGAATTTTTCTTCTGCTTTCTTTTCATTTTATTTAGGAGAGTGCATAAAGCGTTTGAAGGGGACTTCCCTTTTTCGGGTTAACTTTTGTTGCAGACCTGTTTTGGTCTCCGCGTCCTTTGCTTTTATCGCACTTGCTCCTTATGGAGTTGTTTTGGATTATTCCTATTTACTTATTTTCAAATCAAAGAACATTTTGTCAGTTTGAAACGGTGGTTGGTTTTGTAGCCTTGATTGTTTCAATCACTTGATCTCAGCCCAGTTCTTTCGATAAAATCTCCATTGCTCGCTGGCTCTCTAGAAATTGGTTTCCTTTCTAAACCCGGGGATCTTGACTTTTCAAAATTCCACATGATGATTGACCCGTGTAGGGATTGGCCTTTTTCCATCTTATTTTTGCCTTTATGGGCACCTGACTTTGATTTCCTTTATTTTCAAGAGTTTTTGACTTTGGAGCATCGGCCATCATGGCCAGTCGAGGCCGACTTGATGCACCTGCTGAGGCTGGATGCCTTTTCTTAAATTTTAGCTTTCTGTCAGAACAAAACCCTATAAAACCAATCTTGTCATCTTTTCTTTGTATTAGTTTCGGAGGAGAATTAGACCGAAAGAGATTCAAAGAAAAGTAAACAATAGACAAGATAATGAATTTTAAATGAGAAGCGTCCCTTTCAGGGAAAGGAATAAGGACTTATCTGGAGTGCATGCAGACTTCAATACACATGACATGCTTCTTGGATTGGATACTCGATCTGTGCAAACCGTCCAACTCTCATAAACCTATCATAACCTATACCGAGAAACCATGTTCGGACTCTATCAGTGCCGATGGTTGTAAGGGATTCCTTTTTTGATCAGTGGCGCCCTTTGCGGTTTTTCACCAACCGACCTCTCTCATTTCTCTTCTCAATGTCACCTTATAGTGATCTTTGCGAGTTTTCACTAACAAGACTCCCATTTTCAATTTCTCTGCATACCATCGCCTTATGGTGCCTGTGTGGGTTTTCACCAATAAGACTCTCTCATTTTATTTCTCTCGTTTGATTGTATCAGATCCAAGTAACCACATCCTCCAATTTTGAACATCTTTACCGATTGATCAGAAGGACTTTGAACAAGATTTGGGGTAAAAAGAGTTTGGATTGAATTACAACTTTGGAACCTTTTAGGCGAACCGCCACTGAACCATTATAAATTCTGCCCCAGTTTCGCCTTTTGGGGAAATATGGATTTTTGTTTTGGTGTGACTGAACCCCAGAGAGAGGTTGTCTACGTATCCTTATAGAATCAAGTCGAACGTAGTTCAGGAAACTTTGTTTTCACTTTCTTTTTTGTTTTTGTTATTTTTTTTATAACATTTTCGGGTTCCAAAGAGGGTAATCAAAGAAAGGTAACTGACTCAAAGGGTTTGCAAAGGGTTAACAGTGTTTGGGTAGCGAGAATGAAAGCCTTCGTCATCCCAATCGGAGAATATCTGTACCGCAGAAGGGTTAAACGTAATACCTTTTGACCGCGTCCACATTAATATCTATTTCGGGGTCATTTCCTTCGATGTCTCCCAATTACAATGCCCCTTTTGGCAACAATTTTCTTATAATGTACGGACACCTCTAGTTTGGAGCGAATTTTCCTTTTGCTCCCCTATGATGTGGGAGAATGCATCTCAAGACGAGTTACCCCACTTCAAAGTTCCTAGGCCACACTTTCTTGTTATAGGCACGAGCCATTCTTTATTGATACAACTGCCCGTGGCAAACAGCAGCCATCTATTTTTCATCAATCAGGGTTAACTATTCTAGACGGGTCTTGACCCATTCATTGTCCTCAATCTCAGCTTCAACGATGATTCCAAGGGATGGAATTTCAACTTCTGTGGATATTACGGCTTCGGTGCCATAAACCAATAGATAGGATGTTGCCCCAAATGATGTGCGCACGGTTGTACGATATCCCAATAATACAAAAGGCAACTTTTATTGCCATTGTCTAGAACTTTGGATCATTTTCCTAAGGATCTTTTTGATATTTTTATTCGTTGCTTAAACAGCACCATTAGCCTTGGGCCGATAAGGGGTAGAATTCCGATGGTGATCTTAAGTTGTTCGCATACCTCCCTCATCAAATGACTGTTCAAATTTGCAGCATTGTCCGTAATGATAACTTTCGGAATACCAAAACGATAGATAATGTTAGAATGCACGAAGTCCACCACTGTTTTCTTGGTGATGGCTTTGAGAGTGACTGCTTCAACCCACTTTGTGAACTAGTCAATGGAAACTAAGATGAATATGTGCCCATTTGAAGCTTTCGGCTCGATTGGCCCAATGACATCCATAACCCAAGCAACGAATGGCCACGGTGCTGACATAGGATGTAACTCTGAAGGCGGTGCATGAATGAGGTCACTGTGTACCTGACACTGATGACACTTTCGAACAAAACTGAAGTAATCCTTTTCCATGGTCATCCAGTAATAACTTACCCGAAGGATTTTCTTTGCAAGGACATATCCATTCATATGGGGTCCACACACTCCTGCGTGCACTTCATTCATGATTCTTCCAATCTCTTGGGCATGTACGTATCTTAAAAGGTTCAAATCTGGAGTCCTTTTATACAAGACTTCTCCACTCAAGAAGAAACCACTGGAGAGCCTTCTAATGGTTCTCTTTTGGTCTCCACTGGCTTGCTCAGGATATTCCTTTGTTTTCAAAAATCTTTTGATATCATGATACCATGGCTGAACATCTGGTTCCGTCTCAACTGTATTGCAATAACCATGTCTTTCTTGGATTTGGATTTCCAATGGGTCAATGTGGACATTGCCTGGATACGGTAGCATCGAGGCCAAAGCAGCTAGCGCATCCGCTAACTCATTGTGAAACCTAGGAATGTACCTGAACTCGACGGATTTGAACCGCTTGCTGAGATCTTCCACATGTTATCTGTATGGGATAAGTTTGATGTCTCGGGTTTCCCATTCACCTTGAGCTTGTCGAATAATCAAATCAGAATCTCCCATGATTAACAATTGTTTCACATCCATGTCAACTGCCATATTCATACCCATAATGTAGGCTTCATATTCAGCAGTGTTGTTTGTAAAAAAGAACCAAAACCAGGTTGTGGCCGGATAGTGCTGACTAGTGGGCAATATCAGAATTGCCCCAATCCCGACACCTTTTATATTCACAACTCTGTCAAAGAACATTTTCCAAGCACTGGTGTCTTCTGGAATTACCTCAACTTAATTTACTTCCTCGTTCGGAAAGTAAGTACTTAAAGGCTGATATTCATCTTCAACAGGATTTTCAGCTAGGTGATCCGCCAAGGCTTGAGATTTCATTATCGTGCGGGTGACATAGACTATGTCAAACTCGGTGAGCAGGATTTGCCATTTTGCTAACCTCCCTGTGGGCATCGTCTTTTGGAATATGTACTTCAAAGGATCCAATCTGGTTATGAGATAGGTGGTATAAGACAACAAGTAATGCCTAAGATTTTGAGTGACCCAAGTTAGGGCGCAACAAGTTCTTTCCTACAAAGTGTACTTGGCTTCATAACTAGTGAAATTCTTGCTCAAATAGTATATGGCTTGTTCTTTCTTCCCAGTCACATCATGTTACCCGATAACACATCCAAAAGAATTCTCCAACAATGTCAAGTACAAGAACAAAGGCCTTCCAAGCTCGAGTGAAACCAACACTGGCGGATTCGATAGATATTCGTTGATTTTGTCAAAAGCTTCCTGACACTCATCTGTCCATCTAATTGCCGCATCTTTCTTCAAAAACATAAATATGGGCTCACACATGGAAGTCGACTGAGTAATGAATCTGCTGATGTAATTCAACCTTCCCAATAGACTCATAACCTCTTTCTTGGTTCTTGGAGGTGGCAAATCCCGAATAGACTTTATCTTTGTTGGATCTAAATCGATGCCTCTCCGACTGTCTATAAACCCCAAAAGTTTCCCAGATGGTACTCCAAATGCACATTTAGCTGGATTCAACTTCAAGTCATACTTACGCAGATGCTCAAAGAACTTTCTCAGATCCCGCACATGGTCATCCTGCGTTCTGGATTTAATGATCACACCATCCACGTACACCTCAATATCTTGGTGCATTATGTTGTGAAAGATAACAGTCATAGCTCTCATGTAAGTTGCCCCAGTATTCTTTAAATAGAACGGCATAACCCTATAATAATAAGTACCCCAAGGTATGGTGAAAGTTGTCTTTTCTGCATCTTCTTCATCCATCAGGACCTGATGATACCCAGCGTAACAATCCATTAAAGACTGTATCTCATGTTTGGCACAGTTGTCAACAAGGATGTGGATATTTGGTAATAGAAAGTTGTCCTTGGGCTTGCTTTGTTCAAATCCTGATAATCAACACACACACGGGTTTTCCCATATTTCTTTGGCACTAGGACCACATTATCCAACCATGTGGTGTATCGAACCACTCAGATCACACCCGCTTTCAACTGTTTGGTGACTTCTTTTTTGTCACTGATGTCCATTTTAAACTTTCTCTATTTTTGTTGGATAAGTGGATAACCGAGATAAGTTGGCAGTTTGTGCACCACTAAGTCAACACTTAGTCCTGGCATATCGTCATAGGACCAGGCAAACACGTATTTGAATTCGAACAAAAGTTGGACCAATGCATCCCTAGTTCTTTCATCAGCGTGAATGCTTATCATGGTTTCCTGGACCTCTTCCGAACTACCCAAATTAACTAGCTCAGTTTCGTTTAAGTTTGGCTTAGGCTTATTCTCAAATTGTTCAAATTCTCAGTTTATTTCCCTAAAAGCCTCATATTCATCATATTCTGGTTCTTGATTCATTATTTCACAATTAGACAGCGTGTTAGGATCTGGGCATGAAATTTGCAAGCATGTCATGTTATTTAAGTCGGCATTATTAGAACTGAAAAGAGAGATAAGAAAAATAACAACAATCAAAAAGAATAAAGAGAGAGATTCCTTTATTCAGAAAAGATGGCAAGACTGAACTACCAGGATTCCTGCCTGACTGGGAACAAAGTAGCCTTCCAATTTTGAAGTTTGGAATTTGGCCCCATATACTGCACCCCAGTAGTGCTTGAGCCTTTACCTGGCTGGACCATATGAACCTCATATAACATTTGCCCCATTGCCCAATAGATATCCTCAATTTCATCGGCCGTGAAGGCATCTTCTTCTTCTTCTTCTATGTACTTGGCTTAACAAACGTTCTGACGAGATACGAGACCGGCTGAAGTAGAACCCACCCATCGTTCTTCGTTTATTATCCCATTTTACATCAAATTCTGTAGCTTAGAAACCGACACCAAAGAAGTTCTCACTGGCAGTCAAAGTGATAGGCTCTGTAATGCCTTGCAAAGATGCCTCGAGCCCTTTCCCGGGCTTGTAGCCATGTTTGATCATTTCATTAGTGACCATGATTTACGCATTTGACAAAAAGGGTTGAGGACACGACGTTCCTTCCTCACACTGGTCCGTGACCACGATCTCAAAAGTTTGGTAGACTATGTGCTCACTACCTTCCTTGGCCTCCAAACACGGGACGGACAGGTCCCTGTAGATTGATTGCTCATCTTCTCTGTGGACTACAAATTCCTAGTTTTCATGTTCAAACTTAACCATTTGGTGGAGAGTAGAGGGTACAGCCCCTACCGCATGGATCCAAGGTCTTCCTAGTAGAAAATTGTAGGAGGTGTCCATGTCCAAATCCTGAAATGTTACTTCAAAATTCACCGGGTCGATGGTTAGGATAAAATCAATATCCCATATCGTATCCCTTTTGATGTCGTCAAATGAACGTAAGCAAACATTGTTGGGCCTAATCCTTTCAGTCCCAATTTCCATTCTCTGTAGGGTCGAGAGAGGGTAGATGTCAACCCTAGATCTGCCATCCAACATAACTCTTTTTATGTAGTATCCTTCATACTTGACGATCCAATGAAGAGTTTTGTTGTGGGCAGCCCCTTCCGAAGGCAAGTCATTTCGGCTAAATGAGATCCGGTTGACTTCAAATAATCATTTTGCCATTCTTTCCAATTTCTAAACGTTGGTCTCGACCAACACATATGCATCATAAAGTGTCTTTAACAACACCTTCTGATGCTCATTCGAAGGACAAAAGTGAGACCTGAGAGGGGGACTTTTTGAGTTGATCAATCATGGAGTAGTCCAATATTTTCATCTTTTAGGAGAATTCTTCTGCCTCTTCAGCACTGACTGGCATTTTAAGAGGAAAACGCTTCTATTTGGTCTTTTCCAATTCTTCCAAGTTGAGGTACTTTCCAGATGGGTTCCTTTCATTCACCTCCCCCATGTTTTCTTTTCTCTTGTACGTTACCACTTCTTTATTGTAGTTCTAGGGGACGGCAGTGGGTTCTTTCATGGGATTCTATTGTGCGCGGCTGATAACCACGGGCTCAGTCAGCCTGGGTGAAATTATCGGCCCCTGCGCCACATAAGTCCCATTTGGTACGTACATCTTTGGTACCTCTAGTGTAACCTTGTTTTGCTCGAACCTTTTGGGGGGACTCATCATAAACTGTTCTTTCATGGGGGCTCTAGGAACATAGAGAACAACATCTTTAAGGGGTGTTGCCCCTGTCTTGGTTTCCATAATCTTATCTATGCTTTGAGGAGTGGAGCTGTTTTTCCTTTCATCCTTAGCTTGCTTTAATGCTGCTTTGGGCTCCTTTTCAACATCGGTAATAGCAAAGATAGCTTTCAAAGCTCGGTCAAATTCTTTGTCCTCACAGATCATCCCAATAACTGGCCCATTGTTGTGAGCTGGTAATGGGTTGTTGGTTACATTGGGGACCTCTTCATCCCTCAACACTACCCGTTTTTGTTCTATCAAGTTCTAGACCGCTCTTTTAAGGGTCCAGCAATCTTCAGTGTCGTGCTCTTCTGCCCCTGAATGATAAGCTCATCGGGTACCTGATCGGTAGGAGGGTGACTCTGGGTTTTGCTTGTTTGGAGGTACAGGCTGTAACAAACCCATTTGGACCAACTTTGGGAAGAGGCTGGAATATGATTCAACGATGGGTGTGAAGTTGGTTTTTCTGGGTGGTTCACGGGCACGGGCATTATATTGAAAATTATTCTGTGGTGGACGGGGATTATATGGAGCTTGGTTAGGAGGGTTATTTCTAGGCGGTGGAGCTCGATTCTGGTTATAATGTTGTTGTGGCCGAGCATATAACTGGGCATTCATCACTGCATAAGGCTGAGGAGTCATGGCATATGCCGCATCTTGGTGAGGGTAGTAATGTTGCGGGGTGATTGAAGAGGAACCAAAGTAACCTCGGGGTTGATGGGGGTTTCTTAGACTTGAGGCCATCATTGTCACTTCTTCTTTCTTTTTCTGGTTTGCTGTAGCCCCTGACCCGCTCTGGATTACTTGAGAGGTGGCTCTTATAGCCGACTGGACCAGGATGCGACTCGCTTTCAAACCATTCTCTACCATTTTCCCAATCTTTATGGCTTCTGCAAACGGCTTACCCATAGAGAACATCATGTTCTAGAAGTAATCAGCCTCTTGGGCTTGCAAGAAGACACTGACCATCTCAGTCTCATCCATTAGGGGTTTCACCCTAGCAGCTTGTTCAAGCCACTTTATAGCGTACTCCCGGAAGCTCTCTGAAGACTTCTTATTGAAATTGGATAAAGAGTTTCGATCTGGAGCTATGCCCACATTGTACTGGAACTATCTGACAAAGTCTCGGGCCAAGTCATGTGCCAGTGGGAGATGTCTTGATCCATATACCATTCAGATGCAATTCCACCTAAACTCTCCTTGAAGTAAGCCATCAAGAGTTCTTCTTTTCCGCCTGCTCCTCTTAACTGATTGTAATACCTTTTCAGGTGGGCTATGGGGTCCCCATGTCCGTCATACTTTTCAAAATTGGGAGTCTTGAAACCGATGGGCAGGTGAACATGAGGGAACATGCACAAGTCAGCATAGGAGACACTCTTCTGGCCACACAGGCCTTGTATGCTCTTGAGACTTTTTTCTATGCTTTTCATTTTTTGAGTGATCTCTTCTTGCTCGGGATTCTTTACAGTTCTCTCTTGTCCCGTGGTAAACTCATACCAAGGTTGTTGAGGGTAGGAGTTTGGGGTGACATGAGTTGTGTCCGATTGAAATGGTGGTATTTAGAAAGTAAAGGATGACGGCTCAAAACTTGGCCTAGGCAGTGTTGGCTGTGTCGTAGCCTAGGTTGGTGGTACGGTGAATATGTTAGAAGACACTCTCGAAATCAATGTTTGGGGGAGAACCTTAGAAGGCATTCCGGTGAAGTAGGCTGACATAATGGGGTATCCGAATGGGGTGGCCGGGTAGTTTATAGGGATATTGGAGGTTCCACTTGTTCTAGGAATCAGTTCAGGAAAATCAGGTATTGCACTAGGCGGCTCTTTACCATTAGACCAAGCGTCCTACATTTCCAGCATGCGGAGGCATAGTGTCCTGTTCTCTTCAGCAGTTGCTGACTCTGACGTCGAGATAACCAACAACGGGTTGTCCTCTGAGGGGGGAATTGTTAGTAAATGACTCTCTGACATCATTTTGATGCTTCCTTTGGATATTGTAAAGTAAGGGTGCGAAGCCAGGTTACCACAAAACCAACCACCTTAAAAAACAGAACCTGGTCTCAACAACATACACAACAAATCGATTAGTTCGAGACAATTAACACATAGGGAATCGCACGTTGGGGAATGCAATGCACCTAGACAATTAAATATTTTTCTACATGTTTTGCAACGGTTGCGCATCTCATTCCGGCTTTTGTGACCTCCCAGATTTTTGAATCTTTTCTTTTCTTTTGCGCTTTTCATTATTTGCTCTTTTTTCTTTGCACTCTCTCTTTTGCATTGTTTTCCCTCTTATTCTTGTTTTCTCTCTTTTTCTTGTGCCTTCTTTTTATTATTTTCTCTCTTATTCGAGTTATTTATAGCTATGACCAGATCAGATGGGGATTGCCTACGTATCATGATGTCGCGTGAATCAGATCATTATGTAGTTCAGGGGATAAATGCAAAATAAAAGAAAGAAATAGTTTTTGGGTTTTTTCAAATTTTCATTAAAATAAAAACTTCTAATTTTCCCTATTACAACGACTCCATCATACAGACTTAAGGGCTGAAAAATAAAAACAGAATCAAAACAAACTCTAAAAGGAAACTGAAATACAGGCTCAAAAAGAAAAATCAAGAATACATAAGTGCCTCCAAAACTACACCAAAGGCCCACGGGACATCACTCAGTCTCGACGCGGGTCTACGTGCAAGATCTCCTTTGAGGCGATCCAGGTCGTCCATTATCTAGCGAACAAAAGTCATCACTGCGGCAAAGAAAGTGGATCTAGTCATATCCTCACACTCATGGCATTTCATGACGATGTAGTCAGCGATTCCTCTAATTCTTTCTCTAATGATGCCTTTCTCTTGGAGTAGGCGCCCAATTTGTTGGGATCTAGCTTCCAGAACTTGGGTGCCATTAAGGCTTTGCTCCTGCAACTGTTGCATGTCCTCTTCCAGTTGGGACATTAATGCATAACAATATTTCCTCTCTGCCTTGAAGCTCTTTGTCTGTTCAGTCATTTCATTTTCGAGGGTGGTTAGCTTTTTCTTTAGATTTGTGACCTCTCTATCGTATATTCCTTTTAATTGCTGAACAAACTCTGCCCATTCTTCTGCGTTCTTTTCCAACTTCGCTCGGGCTCTTGCCAGTCTACCTTCAGACTTTTCCAAATCAGTCCCACACTTACATACTTTCCACCTAAGACTGTTTATAAGACTTTCATCTGTTTGGCTCCTTCCCAGGTTTTCAGCAGCTATCTTCATGTTTTGAATTTAGAGGGCTTCGTTTTCTTGAGCCAACTTTTTCTTCTCTCCTTCGTCAACAGTGGTCTGCACACTACTATCAAATTTAAGATCTCTGATTTTCACTTCTAATTTGCTTATCATGGCCCTATAGCTTTTCTCCTTTGCCAACCAACTCCATTGTTCTTGTGCCCCATCGGTGAATTGTTGTACGTGGGGCCTTTTTGGCTGGCCATTTAGGCTCTTGATCGACTTGAACCCTTTTACCGTACCATACTGTGTATCTAGGCTCTACTTCACCCTTGGCCAAATCCCGTACTGGAGTTTGTGGCTCCAGAAACCTACACTGATGCCAAATCTGGCGAACCTTTTCTTCCAGGAATGCAGCTTTTGGACATAGTTCAATGACTTGTCGACTCAAATCTTCATCATGAAGGATAGTTTGATACCTGCCCAACTGGCATAGAACCTTGTGTGGAGCATACGGCTGAATACTCCAAAGACCTATTAACAAAAGAAAGCACACTCCGGCCGACATATAGATAACTTCGTTGACTGGGAGCCAACCGAATGTCCACTTAATTTTGCTTGCAGTCAAGGAACTCAAATGTGCAAACCATGCCTCTGTACCTTTTGGAAACTCATGAGCATTTACCCGATTTTCGTGCTCTTCAATGTAGTTAAGACTAGTCATACCATAATTCATGTACCTCGGATGATGGCAAAGATGTTCTTCCATCCAGATTTGTAGAAGCAAGTTGCAACTTTCAAAAATCTTTCCCCCAGCTCGACAAACAGTTAAGGCTCGGTAAATTTCTACCAGGACTATTGGTATGATAGTGCCATTAGCCTTTTTGATCATGAAGTCAGCCACTCCTACGAGCCCCAACTCTATATGTCCATCACTCTTTGGGCAGATTAGGGTGCCTAAAAATGCCTCTACAAAGGCCAGTCCCTGACGTGCTTCCCATTTTCCTTTATTCCCTTGATGACTTAAACCGGTATCTGGAGCCTCAAAGCTGTGGGGGTCCCCATAACGACGGTATAGGAAGTAGAATGTGCAAAATTCTTCAGTCAAATTTCCATCTTTGACTTTCCGACTAATACTCAGAAGGTCCAGAAACTTGTGAGGAATTATCGCTCTTGGTGCCACTGGGTATCGGCTCCTGAGATTCCCATTAAGGCCAGCATAGCCCGATATCTCCTCAAGTATAGGGGTTAGCTCAAAATCAGAGAAATGGAACACATTATGTGTCGGGTCCCAAAACGGTACTAGAGCTTCAATTATGTCTACCCTTGGTTTAATCTTCAAGAGACCGGTGAGCCCGCCGAAAGCTTTTATCACAGCACCTTTGCTGACCTCCCCCAGGTCATTCCACCACATATGGAGTCCTATCGGGATTTTCTCTACAACTTTGAAAGGTTCATTTTCAATAGTGCTCATCCTGCACATTTATTTAAATTGATTGGTTAAAAACCCATGATTTATTTTGATTCAAAAAGAAGATTATTATTTTTTGCAAAATCGCAACTCAAAAAACTTGCTCAAAACAAAACAACCTTTGCAAATACGTCCCTTCAGCACTCCCAGAAGGAAGATTTTAGGGTTGTGTTTGCTAATTGGCCAAAAATTTGAAAAAAAAATATGGGTGGCCATTCTTGCAAAAACAGCCTTTCGGCGCCCCGTCAGGACATTTTTGGCTATTTAGACAAAAACGGCATCACCTAACTTTATTTATGACAAAAAAATGACAACATTTCATTTTTTTTGGTTATTTTTACAAAAATGGGGTTGGACCCGATGAGGGTTGCCTACGTATCTCACATCCGGTGAGAATCAAAATTGCCTAGTTCGGGAAGATTGAGAATGGAGTAAATAAGCTAACTCTTTTTTTTACTCTTTATAAAACTCAGACCATAAAAGCTTTAAGACAAAAGAAAAATATTTAGATTATTTTTTATTTTTTTTGAAAAAAAGACTTCTAAAAATTTTTTTCTTTTGATTTGAACTTTGGGAATTTCAAAAGTAAAAAGAAAATATTTTTTTTGAATTTTCATTTGTCTTCCCTTTTTCTAAAGAAGAAAGAGAATATTTTGGTTTTTGGATGTTGCCTCTTAATTTTCGAACGAGGGACTTTTTAAAAAAATATTTTGGATTTCTGAATTTTTTTTTAAATTTACAAAAGCATTTCTAAAGAAAAGCGAAAATATTTTTGGACTTCAATTTTTCAATTTTCTTTTGACACTTACGAAAGAAAGACTTCTAAAGAAGAAGAAAAATATTTATGAATTTTTGTTTCTGATTTTTTTATTTTTGAAATTTTGGGAAAAATACTTTAAAATCCGACTCGATGCGGAACACACATCCATATTGGGCCTACCAATGAACCCAAATCAGCTCTACTCACCCACAATAGATAAAAAAACCAAAATTCCACAATGACTGAATCAAAGCATGTACCACCTCTGACTAACCTTGGCTACATTTTCACAATCCACAACCACAAAACAATCTACTCACGAGAACTTTCAATCTCCAAATCCATAGAACATACGAATCACCAAACCTGATCTCAACTCTACCGCCTGAATGTCCACACTCCTCCAATTACACGGTCATTCCATGAGAAATACTTCTATAATTCTTCTATGCCACAAAGAAAAATTCGAACATCAGCAGTCGATCAAACAACGCAATACCAATAAAGTGTTCATAAACTAAAACACATTGCCCATTCTAAAATGTATACTCTCATCACGCCATACTAAATAGTAATGTCGTTTACCTAGTCATTTGAAGCCGTCTGTGTTGCCTAAGGACTTATGACCTTTCTTTCGAAACTGAACTGTGACCTTGCACATGCTGTCACACCTCCTTTTTACACCTGAAAGGGGTATATAAGAGAGTTTTTTTCAATTAAAGTAACATTATTCGAAATAGGATTATTTTATTTATTTTAGAGTCTCCACTTGGGATAATTTTATGGTGTCCCAAGTCACTGATTTATTTTAAATCCCAAATCTAGTAAAATTTGACTTTATTTAAAAGTCTGCGAACCCAGAAAAACTAGGTAAGGAATTATGTTAACCCGGGAGAAGGTGCTAGGCATTCTCGGGTTCCGTGGTACCAGCACGGTCGCTTAACTATTACTAATTAGCCTAATTATCTGATTTATTACATGTTTTGAACCTATTATGCATTTTTAAACTTTATAATCGCTTTTATTTAATTTAACCACTTTTAGGATTTATGGATTTATTTCTTGAACGAGGTTACGATTGTCGTACACTTGATTATTTTGGAACACGCCGCAAACCATGCTACATGAAATGCACCCGTGATTCGCGACATCTTTATTTTATTAATGTTCGAAGTTGTTATAATCCAGTCACATGAAATGCACACCTACATTTGAGAATTAGGCATCATAACTATGTCACGGGAACCGTACCCGTAGTCACGATGGTTTGTTATAGCGCGCCTAAAGCCAACTACGAATGTTCATGGCTTAATTATTTCTATGTTTGAGATTATTGTAAGGCCATGAATTATGGAGTAGTTATGGAAGAGTGTGGTAAATTAGTTATGGAAGGGTGGACTATTAAAATTTTTTTGGCCCAAACTAATTCAAATCAATACCTTAAGTTTCAAAGCCTAACACTTTCAGCTTCAAAATCACAACCCTACAGCCTGCTTATTTTCATCTAAGAACAAATTATAGTTTCAATACTTCTTGCATAATACTTACAGAATCTCAAACATGGAAACAATACTTAAAGGAAAACTTAAAAGAATACTTACACAATGACATTCAATTAACCTGATATAATATCTAGTATTTGATAAATTATCCAATGGACCTACTTGATAAACAAAAAAGCTACTGTTTTCATTCAACTTTATTTACCCAAATTTGATAATACAGAACTCAACAAAGCAGATTCTTCAAATAGAAAACAAATTCATGTAACAAGATATGAACCATTGAACCACTTATTTGAAGGAAACAATAACGAGTCTTTCCTCTAATGAGTATTAGAGCATCAGTTTATCTAATCTTCAACTCAAATACATCGGTTTGAAGCTACTTGCCTAAAGAATACTTATTTGAATTTCAAAGCTGCAATTCAACTACAAACCCTATACACTTATTTCAATCAAACACATAATAGAAAGTTGCTTTATGCTGCAAATGATTAAGTCCACATTATCTTGTCATTTTAAGATTAAAAAATTCAGAATTTTAGCAACTTCTACAGTACCACAGGGACTGAACTGAATGATTCAAACGACTTGAATGGAATTTAAATCAGTGAGACATATCCTCTAACAACAAACAGCCGCATGAGTTCAAACGAATTGCAATTAAACCTCATAAATTCCTAAATATCAAACAGAGTTTCAATTCCTTCAACTCTAATCAATAACTTGAACAATTAATGTAAGCGCATTCATCATTAAGTATCGAACAGAAAAGGGGAAGACAAACAGAATTTGAGGCTTAAGCGAGCCAAATCTGAATCAGCATGAACCAACAAGAATACAACAAAGTTTTATCCATAAATTTTCAAGTGAGGATTTGCATACCTAAAGCAGGGAAACAATAGCACAAAAACTAAATAAAAGCCTAGAACTTCTTGTTGGTGAAGTTCGACACTGATAAGCAGCAAAAACAGTCCCGAACCGAAGGAAGGAAAGCTCGAAACCAAGGCAAATCAACTCAAAATCAACAGCAAACAACTACAGCTTTGATTTTTGAATTATTTGAATCCGAAAACCAACCATCAAAACTTTTTTTTGTTTTGAATTTTATTCGGCTAGGGCTGGATGTAAATAAAAAAATGGAGTTCTCAAAATGGGAGGAGGTTTCGTCGTTTTCAGAGAGAGAAAGGGGGGAGTCACTGCTGGTTTCCCTTCTTTCATACTTGGGGTGGCTGGAGGGAGGTCAAAATCTGTGGGTGGTTTAGAGAAATATGAAGAAGAAGCAAGGAGGGGGAGACGCGCCGTTGTTCAAGGGTGAAGATTTGGAGGTGTTTGGAGACCAGCCGTTTAGGGTGTGATTTTCGGATTTGAAATTGGAGGATTTGGGTGATGATTTGGGAGAAGCTAATGAGAGAATAATGTTTGGTAGGGGCTCAGGATTACATGGTGTGAATTTGATGCAATTTGAAGGTACTCTGCCGCCGTAAGGCGACTTCCGGGCGGCGGAGAGAGGCGGAGCCGGCGAAGGATACGAGGGCGGCTAGGGTTAAGGGCTTGAGAGAGATGAGAGTGGAGGGGATGAAGTGAGACGGGTGTATGGGGGGTCTCTGGTTTAGGACAGGTATATGGATTATGGGTTTTAAATTCCGAGCCGTTGGATCAAATAAATCCAACGGCTGTGATGAAAGAACGTGGAAACGGGGTCGTTTTGGGGTGTGGGATTGGACCGGGTACTGAAGGGAATTGGGCTGGAGTTTTGACGGATTTGAGTATTAAAATTTGGCCCAATTGCAAGACCAAATTAATCCTTTTCCAAATTCTTGTCTCTTTGTTTTTTTCCTTTCTTTTATTAATTAAAATCCTAAATTAATCTAATTTGTAAAATTAAATTAATTCTAATTTTATATTTACAAGAATTAGTTAATCCTAAACTAATGAAGAGGAAATTACTAATCTAGCATTAAAAGCTAAAAATACAAAATGAATGATATTTTTGTGATTTTTATTTTAATAAAGCAATTAATTAACCAATTAATCATAAAATATGAACACAAAAATCTAATATGCAATGCATTATATTTTTGACATTTTGGGGCATTTTTCATGATTTTTAACAAAAAAAAATTAAACATGCACAAAAATGCAAACAATTAATAAATCCTACAAAAATCCTATAAAATTGCAAATAATTTGGAAAAATCTATTTCCTTTAATTTTGTAGGAGTATTTCTAATAAGGCAAAAATCACATGCTCACACATGTCAATCTCGATCCCACCCAACACACCGCATATACCATGCCATCATATGAAAAATACGAGAACTCCATAATCCACTTCGAGTCACAAGCAACTACATACTCAATTAGCCAAGAACTTCCATTTGATTTCATCTGGAGAAAATCACTATACATCACATGATCCTCACGCCAGTAGGAAATATACTCCTCGAATCGTGGTGGAAACTAGTGAGATCTATTCGAAACCCATTTGCACATGATTAAGCCATCAGAACTAAATCTCTCTAACTCAACCAAGCCACGCCGGTCACCAAAAACCCAAGAGCATTGCCATGAAATGCCTATAGAAACCCACCACATCATAAGCACCCAAAGAATCGATCATATCCATTACCATGTCGATCCAACCTACTACCAAGCTGTCCTATTTCTCTTAGTCCCTTATGAATTAGCTTCAAATTGATACATCTCCTCACCATAATACGACAATCCTCAACCAACACTCAGCACATGAGACCCTAGTATAAAACCACATTGCCTTAAGGCTCATAAGCCGCTGAATACTCTCTTAAGCATCCTAAAAATACTACAACTGAGATACCCACTCTAAAGAGACCTTCCGTGAATTTAAAGTTATTCATCTTACCTTCCTGATAATGAATGTAGAATCCATAATGATATAAAAATACTGTGATTCTCGATACCATCCAATGCAACTCTCGACTTTTAAACATACACAAATCGCAACATTCTCAATTTCCATGTATAAATCTTGAATTCATTAGAACCATTCTTGAGAGTCATCCACTCTACTTGAATCTCAATAGCACCGCCCAAACAAACCGAACGATCAGTGCCCCATTTGCACAACAATACCCTAAGAAGTAATTCACACCTCTAAGCAATCGAGCAAATTTCTACTCCATGAACACTACATCCTTCATGAATAACCACTCAATCATTCCATGATTTCCATATACCTATAGAGCCTAATACAACTCATATCCAGAATTCCCCTAACTCGAGTCATCCTCGATCTCAACCTCGACAAGTCATAACTAATTCACCAGTATACCTCAAACTGAAACCAATACAACACATAACCACGCAATCAACCCGTCGATAGAAGACTCCCTCACTTGGCTCAAAGCCAAGGAATAAAGCATTTGATAACTTATAATACCCTTACTCTGTTGCTGCCCAAAATCCCGCATTGATATTCAACTAAATCCTTCATAAGCTTATGTAACACAGACCATCCAATATCTCAAATCATCTGCAAATCTCACATTCACCTTTGTAACAGTCAAGCCAACTGTCATAAATAATCCAAACTCAAATTGCAACACATATGATTCATTAGTAAAAGAGAACTAGCTACAAATCAACATGGGGATCACACAACCCTCAGGACACCCCGCAGGAGATAACCTACCTGCTTCGCCTCAAACTAACATCTCTTTATACCTTACACAGTCATAACTATTATGCAATCACTTAATCTTCCTGAGTCTGAACTCATATCACGACATGAAAATCTACTTCACTCCTCAACTAAACAACATGAAAGGATCCTTCAACACACCCATAACTTGAGACTATACGTCAAAACAAGATGGAAATCAAGCACCTAATAGGTCTTTCTACACCTCAAGCAAACCCTTCTTGTCACATTCAAACCATATGAACACATTTCGCAGTCACATCATACTCATCACGTAGCCATCCAGCCACAAATTCCATTAATAGGGACACTACCAGACATATAAATCCAAAAGCACGTGCTTACACAATCAACATCTTTGTGCTCAAGCTACAGTCAAAACCCAGCCTCAAGTCCTCCACACTGGCCCATCATCAGCATACTAAAATCACATCTTGCACCTCATCCCTAGAATCATAAGTCGTCGATGCACAGCTGATACCGAGGGCTCAGTGTGCATACGAATGTGTTGAAGAAATTCAAAGGATTACGCTTCAAGCTGAATCAATGTCGCACGATAAGGAAAGAAAGATGGGAAGTATATCTTAAATGTCCTGTAGCCTCTCGAAGATAGATATGGACGTCATCATACCGATCCGCAAGACTCTACAAGACAATTGCTCATGACTTGTAGAACCTATCAACCTAGAGTTCTGATACCAACCTGTTATAACCCAAAATCCACTAGTCGTGATGGCACCTAACTCGACCTGCTAGGTAAGCCAACTAATAACTATTAAATTTCAATAATATTAATTAAACAATTAAGAAAAGGAATTTTCTGAGTCTTTTACATTTCCTAAGGACTGGTAGTACAAATCATGAGTTTCTTAGATTAGAGTTTACAAAGCTGATATGAAGAAAATACATCTTCTATTTGGAAAGTACATAAATAGAATTTTATAATCTAAGGCTACCGTGAACAAGAGGCAGCTACAGCAGGAACGCAGGTACGCCTTCAAATCCAGCAACCATCGAACGCGGCAACATCGGCATCTGGGATCTGTATTCAATGTGCAGGAAGTGCAGTATGAGTACAACCGACCCCATGTACTCAAAAAGTAACAAACCTAAGCTCAGGTTGAAAGTAGTGACGAGCTGGAACATAGGTCGGGTCCAACATCAATATCCAATAACAGTTTATAACAATGTAAAGCATATAAATAAGGAAGTAACTCAGAGATAAAGTGTTCAACTTTTTCACAATTTTCCCAAAATAGTTTTGTCTTTCAAGAGTATCAGTGAAAACCCAAATTCTTTACCGAAAATGTATAAAATATGAAATAGTTTGAAAATTTGTATTTTCTTTTCCAAAGCTCCTTTTCACAATAAATAAGATGTTTCATTTTCTATCCATATAACAAGTGTGAGATACCTCTCTATGACCACATATCAATGGGTGTAAAATGTCATAAATGATGCGATATTGTACAGCATGAGGAAAAGGTGTCTCTATGCATATATGTCATATATGCATGCCAATGTCATGTATCTTAGAGATAAATCATGTACTCACACTCTCAGAGTACTCAACCTCAATGTATCACACCTTCTAACTCATTATAGTCAACCACTCAATACTGTATATGGCCTATACGGCCCAGGGAAGATCCATCCCAGAATATATACATCACTGACTATAAGTCACCCAGTACCGAGGAAAACAGGCCAATCCAGCCTCAAGGAGAAAATCCATCTCCATACCAAGGGAAGATCCATCCCTAAATATAATCAACCACACTTATTGGGGGTGTGTACAGACTCCGGAGGGGCTTCTTCAGCCCAAGCGTTATAACAAGTCAATCATGGCATAAATCAATCAAGCCCTCGGCCTTACTCAATAATCAATAAAATATGTTGCGGCGTGTAGCCCAATCCTAAAACTGTTACTCATAATCAGGCTCTCGGCCTCACTCAGTCATCAATCTCTCCAGTCTCGCCCACAGGCTCATAATGTCATAAAAACTGACCCGGAACAATGATGTGATGTATCAATAAGTAACAATTGAGACTGAAATATGATATGAATGCATGAATATAACTCACTATGAAATATCAATGAAATAAATGAGATGACAACAAGAAACGACCACTTGGGTCCCAACAATATTAGCATAAAGGCTAAACATGATATCTAGCATGGTATACTGCTCAATTACTTTATCACATGGTGAAAACACAGATATCAACAAAGTAGGGCCACTATACAGTGCTATGAAGACAACGGAGTCAACATTCACAGGGTGCACACCCGTCACCTAGCATATGCGTCACCTCAACACCAATCACATAGCACAAAATTTTGGGGTTTCATACCCTCAGCACTAAGTTTAGAAGAGTTACTTATCTTAAACAAGTCAATTCCGACACCGAGCAAGCCAAGAGATGCTCCAAGAATGTCATCACGCGCGTTCCAACCTCCGAACGGCTCGAAACTAGTAAAAATTAGCTCAAATACGTCAAACAATGCTAAAGGAACCAATCCCAATCGAGAAAGGTTATCTTTAATCAAAATTACAAAATCGGTCAAAAAGCCCAACCTGGGACCGCACTTCGAAACACAACAAAACAAACAAAATATGTCAGCCCATTCAATTAAGAGTTAAATCATACTAGATTCACTCAAATTCGACTCTGAATCGGTATTCAAAACTCAAAAATTCATATTATGAAACTTTAGGCCAAAACCCCTAATTTCTTCTTTAAAATTCATCAACCAAAAGCTAAAATCGAAGATATATTCATGAAATATAACCAAAACCAAGTAGAGAACACTTACCCTGATTCATATGCTGAAAATTGCCACGAAAATTGCCCAATTCCGAGCTCCCCAACTCAAAATATACTAAATGCATAAACCATCGTTTTAACACTATTTTGACTCGTTTCTTGTGCTAAAAATCTCGAAACTCACTTTTGATGCCTCCAATGGATTTCTTCTGAAATTCTAGTCAAGTTAGGCTCTTGAATCACTCCATTTGACCTTATATTGAAGGAGATATGTTGGTTTTAATATTTGAAAATAGTGCAGATTTTTAAATACGAAGTCAGTGGGAATTTCATAATTAATCTGAAAAATCTGGCAACCTAATTCTTAGTAAAATTACCATAAAATCCTCATACGATGTCCAAATTTGACGGTTCTTTTTATTATGGCTCCATAATTACTATACAGATCTATGCTTCAATCAAAACAGAAATCGGAGCTCATTTGCTTAATGTGGTACCATTTATGCTTGAAGAAACAACATCGAAAAATAAGAAAAACGCGCACAACACAGCCCAAACCTATCCGAAACTCACCCGAGCCCCTCTGGACCCCGTCGAAACATACCAACAAGTTCCATATCATAATACGGACCTACTCGAGGCTTCAAAACACACATAACAATATCGAAAGGATGAAACGCACCTCAAATAAAACTTAATAAACTTTAGAACTTTCGACTTCCAAAAACTCACGCTGAAACATATTAAATCAACTCGGAATAAACTCAAATTTTGCACACAAGTCCTAATACATCATACGGAGCTACTCGTGCCCCCAAACTACCGAGAGAAGTGCAAATGCTCAAAATGACCGGTCGGGTCGTTACAGACTTGGGAATGGCCGTACCAAATTCTCGAGATCACCGGAAAGGGATCGTACAAACTCGAGGCAATGAACGGTGAACAACTACCGAATAACTGGAACATAACTCACTTGAAGCAGTATTATTGCTATGGTATGACCCCATTCATTCCTTTTTACTTATTTTTGAATTAATACTTGCAGGTAACCAACAAGGAGCGGTACAGATTTTAGGCCTAAAAGCACGCATTGCACTCTTTTTCCCTTGAACTGGTTTTGTCCCAAATGGGTTTTCTGGCAAGGTTTTTAACGAGTTAACAGTTGATCGTGATAATTTAAAATAGAAGACCGGTCATGAATCGGTGTCAAAGATCGCATCATTAGTATCTGAGGCTTCTCTCTATGATCAACCTCGAATACTGAGGGGCATTACCCTCGGATATCGACTTTATCAAGGAAGGAAACTTCGTAATTGAAGGGTCTCGATCAATAATATTTATTGTAAGGACCAAACGGTCAAATGAACCATACCCACATAGACTGCTCAAGCCCTGGCACAAAGCATGTACACATGTATAACTATTATGCACAAGAATAAAAAGAAGTCTCTTCCTTGCAAATAAATATCTTGCCCTTTAAAATATTTCTTGCATTTCTCAAGAAATTTCCTTCATCCGATCCCCTAAATGTATCGAGCCCAAGGGACACCTTAATACGAGTTCAAACAATCACTCCCGCTTGGGGACTGCCTTCCGAAAACAAACTCGAATGGTCCGGGCTATCGGAGCTCGGGGGCACAAAACCTATTAGGCAACGTCCAAATTTTAAAGGTTATGGTCTTGGGGACTGTTATCCTAGACAAGTTCGGATAGCTCGAGGTGAAACACCCGAACTAAAAAGGCTACAACCAAATTAAAATGGCTCGGAGACGTCCGAGACTCGTAACAAAAGCAACAAGGCCTTAAAATTTCTTAACCGGTTCTAAAAGCTACCATCGACAAACTATAATCTAGAAAAGTATAAGTACTTTGGGATAAAAGTTTTGGTCACACCGAAACCCCACGATGCCTTAAAAACAAAATAATGTTGAAGGCGAGGCTTGCTCGAATCTCCGAGCATAACCTAACTATTTCATGCTAGGCATTTTAATCTTTGAAAATATAAATGACAAAGCAAAGGAAAAAATTCAGAAACTGCTGAACAGAAAATAAAGCTTTTATATATATCAAAAATTCTTTTACAACGGCCAAACAACCCCGATGTAAATTTTTACAAAGGCTAAACGACCTCAACAAAAGGATAATACAAAAGGCAAAAAACAAAAAGAGCCTAAGTGGCCTAGTCTTCGCCATCGCCTTCAGGGTTTTCTCCGCCCTCGGATCCACTTAAACCCTAGAAACCATCATCATCCTCGGTATAAGCCAACATTTTGGCCTCAGCTTCGAGCTCCTGGAATTCTCAATCTCAGCCGATAAGCCAAAACCCCGAGCATGAATTTCCTCAAGGGCCTCCTTTTGAGATTGCCGCTTTGCGTGCTCGATGATATCCTTTGCTCAAACCTGAGCCGCCTCGGCATCGTCCTTATAAATGGCCATCATCTCATTAGCATCGACCTTGACCACCTCGGCCTCCGACTTGGCCGTCTCAAGCTGCTTGGCCAGATTTTCTTGGTTGGAGACGGCCGAATTTAGCTGAGACTAAAGCGCCTCGATCTTTTGGCCTACTCCGAGGCCTTTTCCTTTACAGCCCGAAGCTGGACCTCAGCCAAAGCCGATTTTACCCGAACAGTCTACTTTTTTTAGGCCAAGCGATCCATGTTCTTTTTCCATTCTTTGGCCTCGGCCTTTACCGCATCCACCTCTGCCCAAAGCTGCTCGATCTAATCAAGCTTGTTTTGGACTTGTGGGCTCAGATCGTTAGCCACTATATCTGACTCATCATCACTAACCTCAAATACTATTCTTACTTGCTCGGCCAAGTCGGCATGCTCCTTCCGAGCCGCCTCTAGCTCAGCTTGGAGTTTCTTAACCTCCCCCTCATGTTGCTCGGGAAGAAGTTTGTAAGCATCCCTTTTCTCAGTGAGACCTCGAGTTTCGGCCTCATGTTGAGTTATCTCTTCCCGATATCGGAGAAAGTTCTCATGATAAAGCACCGAGGCCTACAAACACAAAGAAAAAAGTCACAATTATTTATGATTTAATCCAAGTACATAATAGAAATCATCAGGAAGCATCCGAAGTTACCCGATTTAACGCCTATTGGGATTCATTGAACAAGCAGGGCGCGTCTACCTCGCTCATCTTGGCTTGATCCTCTTCGGTCACCAGGCACCGAAGATAACTAGTAACCCTCACGGGGGCAGAGAGGACCCAGGCATCCTATGGAATAGACATAATAATCAACCACTTTCGGTCAGGATCCGTACTCGGAGCTAGGAACCGGTTGACTAGTTTCGGACTTGAAGAAGGCTCGCTGGTTCCCGAAGATGGACTCTTCCTTGGCACTGGTAAGTCACCTAACTCGGTGACGTCCTCCGAGGAGGTAGAGTCTAAACCATCAAAAAAGTTGTAAAAGGGGTCTGCCACCCTTTGGGGCCCTCGTTAGGGCGTCCTTTTAGCGTCTGGGCCTCGTTGATCAATGAATAAGTAAACGAAGGCGAATCGGAGAGATCTATCACTCCAAGTATGTCCTTCGAGGCATTATCCTCTGTTGAGAAGCACCGGCCGCGATCTCTTTGTAGGCCTCCCTAACGTGGGGCAAAGCGGCCTCGCCCCTCTCTGGTTCGGAGGCCTCAACCACTACCTCTTCATCGGCCCTCCTAGTTTAAGGCAGCTCGGTGTCGCCTCGTACGTGGGCCACCAGTTCAGAGGCTTCTTATTCTTCCTCTTCTTTTTCTTCTTCTTCTTCTTCTTCTTCTTCTTCGGATTCATCCCTCAGCCGGCAGAGAGAATCTGATGATGGTACTTGAGAACTGGTGCTTCTTTAGATTTGCGCACCAGCCTTCTCCTAGGTTTTTTCTTCTCCGAGCTCGGAGCCCTTTTTCTCTTCTTTTCCTAACTTTGTCTCGGAGCAGGGGACTCGACGGGTAAGAACTCGGTGACACAAAAGAAAACCATGTATATTCACTTAGGAAAGGAACCTCACCATGAGAACAGGCCTCCCACCGGCCTTTTAAAAGTTCGCGCTATGCGTGCTCGGAGTATGGCTTTTCAGAGACAATGCCCTCGACCCACTCCTTGAGCCAAGGGACTGCGTTTGGGACCCAAGCAACAGCTGCATCGCCACCGAACATCGATAAGAAAGAAGGAAAAGAAAGTAAAAAATAAAATTTTAGGAAAAACAAATCCTTACTTACGCTTTGTGTTCCACTTGTCGGGGAACGACATGTACTCGGTTGGGATCAGGTCCGAGTCCCCACTCTGACAAAACGACCTAGCCAAACTCGATCACGATCTTCAACGATCTCGAGAATGGGGTTTTACTTGCCTGGCGTGCAAGTTTAATTAGTCCCTTCCGGAAGAGTCGGAGACTGTATAGGCGTATAAGGGTGGTCGATGGTGAACGAGCATCCATCAATTTTGCTCACGCAGAACTGGAAGAGGATCACGATCCCCCAGAATGAAAAGTGAATTTGGCTGAGGCATACCCTGTATCTTTTGCAGAACTGGATGATAACCAGGTCCAATGGGCCCAACATAAAGGGATAAGTATAAATACTTAAATATCCCTCGACGTAGGTGGTGATATCTTCCTCGGGTCCGGGAACCACCACGTGCTTATCAAACCAGTTATACTTTTTGACCGTGGAAAGAATTTCTTCAGTGATCAAGTAGATGTACCTCGATACCTTCTCATACCGGCCCGGTACGGATGGAGGTTTCTCAATCTTGAAATCGGCGGAAACCAAGCACCCACCTGGTATGAACGTGCTCGAGGGGGGTTCCGCTACTGGTTCCTCGTCAGCAGTATGTGGAACAGTCTCCTCGGCAGCCGACCGTGATGTAGAACTAGCTTCTTTTTGGGGAACTGTTTTAGAAGTTATTGTCATTTCTTTTAAAATGGAGGGAAAGAGATGAAAAAGAGGAAATGAAAAGGATACACTTGATTTGGAATGAAGACAAGTGAAAGTTCTTACAAAGATCTCCAGAAATCAGAATACAAATGCTAGAAAATTCAGAGATTTCTAAGGAACAAGAGTAGAGAAGTTTTGAATATAAAGTTTGAATGAATAAGGAAGAAGGGTATTTATAGTTTTCGAATGATGGTTCAAAATTCCAAGCGACGGTTCAAATCTAGGAGTGGCCGACCAACAACTGACGGACATTTAATGTCATTAAGACGTGACTGACGAGATATTTCGTCCATTTTGTCGTTTCAGACGCGGAATATCAAGACGAGAATCGGAAGCTCATATTGTTCCTCATTGTTTACTCTCCGAAAAACGAGGGTACTATCTGTATACGGTCGAATTCGGGCTCGTCCACTACATGGCAGATCGGGCTTGGAACGTAAGGAATTGAATATCGACCCCGAGTCCTATCGAACCAAAACACGAGGTCATAATGTTCGTCCTAGAGAACATCGGGTCCTTGATTCATGAATCGACCCTGACCCCGAACGAGCTCGAGGAAACATTTCCAGCATAACCAACAGAAGACCGAAATAACAGAAGGCCGAAGTAACCGGGACCGGTCGGGTATTACGTCGGGAATCTCAGCACGTATCAATAAGGAACCGGCAAATCAGCAAATCAGGAGATTTTTACCTTTTATAGAATTGTACTAGTAGGATTCCCTTACAATATAAAGGGGGTCTGATTACTTATAAAAACATATTGTTACATGCATCCCAAAGCAATATAATATTATTTTCTTTCTGTAAGCTACTACTCTTTTGTATCTGATATCATTTGAACTGCATCCAGTTCAAGTGAGACTTACTTTTCAAGGCTACAAGTCGTACGGTTTGAATTTACTTTATCATTGTTCGTTTTAATTACAATTTAAATTATCGCTTTGTGTCAAATTAATCCATGTATCCTTAAAACCACTAACAAATTCATTTGTTATCCGATTTTGAGGGTAAACAAAATTAATATATAATATTAACTGGATTCACAGTTATATATTTATAAATATTTAATAGACTTTTTAATAAAAATATGAAATTTACGCAAAAATTACAGGTTCCATGCAACCGTGTAACTATACACCAGTTCTGCCATTGGTTATGGAACTAGCTTCCCACACTTTTTGATACGTCATTTTGGAATATTCATAAATTATTATCGTTCAGCAATGGGTAAAAATTAAATAAATCACCCTTTCGTTGACCACAAAAATGGCCGTATCTCTAGGCAGATAATTGGGAGGAAGCAAACCACAAAAACATACAATATATAAAAGATCTTGACAGAGTATATACACAAGAAATTCCCACCTGAATAGTTTGATGATGACCAAAGGACTGTGGTTCGAATGTCCGCTTTGTCACTAATTGAATAGAAATAAAAAAAAATGCACAAAATCGATTGGATAATCTTCCAACTTTAAATTGATAAAGTACCTGGATATTTTTTATATGTATTTCATAAATGACGTGTAAAAAGTTAAAGAAATTGTTTACATGTTACTGATATTGGTAAGACTGAAAATATCTTTTAAAAAGTGTTTTCCGAAATGAGTCATTTTCATTTGCTATGACCCAAATTATTTTTTAAAAAGTGTTTTCCTGTAAAATAATTCATTTTCTTATGTTTATTTTAATAGATAAAAATAAGCCATTTTTATTATGGTAGGAAGAAAATATTTTGCCACCAAAAGGAAGAAAATTTCCCTTTTACTTATGAGCGAAAGTCATTTGCCTTATTGATTATCTCAACTCTTAATGTTATAATGCTTCATCAATTAACACTTAGATATTCTTATTAATTTCTTATATATATTTTTGAATATCTTACAATCAATATTTAATCAACTATCGGAAAAATTTCGCAATAATTATTTTTATTAAAACAAGTAACTTATACTTTGAAAAATTCAAAAACATTTTTCATCGTATCAAACAAATTAACCCAAATCAAGATTAAGTAACTTTATAATTGCCCAAAGAGGGACTTCATATTCCTCCATATAGCCCCCTTTTTGAGTTGTCGTGTACGCAACTATTGGGCTTTCTCGAGCAAATGCAAATATAGTAAAAATTACACAGAGTGCCGTATTTGGTCGCTCTCATTTAACTTATACTTATTTTTTTAAAAACTTTTAACTTTTACCCATTTTTTAAATAACTTCAGCCCCCTTTCTCCTCCTTCTTCTCCTTCTCCTCCTCAAAGTTATATCCGCCTCTTCTTTCTCAAACTTCTCCTTCTCCCTTTTCTGCAAGAAATCTGTTACGGCTATGTATATAACATGTATTCACACAACGTTCTTATCTAGGATTTCGTTTTCAAGAAATTAATAATCATTTTTAGAAAGAGCCTCTAGTACTTGGGATTTTTCCAACATAATTTGTGGAGAAACTTATTGCTATAGCCAGAAGTATAATTGAAGCAAGTAGAAAGCTAACCTTATATATGTGAATTAGTGTTTATGTGTTCAGAAAAAGAAAAATTTGTGTTGTCTGAATGTATAATAGAACTGTATAATGTATTTTCGAATATCATTTGCTTAGCAATAAAAATAGCTGAGCAAAGCTGAGTGTGAGTTAGACGAAATGAGGTTGCTGCATTTAAAGCGGACGATAACATAAAAAGCTGATTTTTTCAGAAAAAACTTCAACTCTAAAGCTGAAGTTCGCCAATTACAAACAAAAACTTCAGCTCTAGAGCTGAAGTTCGACAGTTACAAAACAAAAACTTCAGCTCTAGAGCTGAAGCTTACAAACAAGAACTTGCCAGTTACAAACAAAAACTTCAGCTCTAGAGCTGAAGTTCGACAGTTACAAAACAAAACTTCAGCTCTAGAGCTGAAGGTTACAAACAAAAACTTGTCAGTTACAAACAAAAACTTCAGCTCTAGAGCTGAAGTTTGACAGTTACAAAACAAAAACTTCAGCTCTAGAGCTGAATTTCAGGCTCGGCTACTAGAATGCTGAAGTTTTGCGTGATTGTCTTTGCTACTTCAGCCCGTATGCTGAAGTTATGCAAAAAAAGCGAGTACGCTTGTAATTTTTTTTGTAAAACGGGCACAAGTTAAAACGTGACACAAAAAACGGATATAGATGCAAATGCCCTGGGCATCATGTTGCACATAGCTTAATCAATGCAATTTTTTGCAGCCAGCTTGTCCGTGGTAAGCACAATATTCAAGGACTTTTAATTCCTTATTTTAAAAGGTCAACTAACGCATAACTAATTACAATTAGGGATTTTTTCATTCCTATATACTATTTGAAACTTTATTATCCTTAATGTTCATGTTTAGTTAATTATCCGGTATAAACAAATTTTAATTACAAAATATATACAATCCATATTTAAAGGCTCTCAATCTATTATTTGTGTCTTCAATCAAGGGATGTAGTTACACCCTTTTTCTTTTAAGGGAAATAGTCGATCTATGGACTGATTCTATCGCGTGTGGAGTAGATTGAGTTTTTCTATTTCTTTTTGGTTCCCTTTTACTTTTTGAATTATTCATTGTCAATGTTTCAGATAATTCTAGTGCAAATTTAGCCGGAGGATAGCTGTTTATATTTCAACTACCTTCTCTCATTCTGTATCTGTATGTGAAAATGAGTAATGCACAAACATAAGCCATAATCGGCTTTCTTCAATAGTAAACTGGATATATAAACTCACATAAAGGAATTGCTGTCAAAACAATTTATTTAAAAGGGAACAAACCAATCCAGAACTAACTTGCTTAGACAAATGTATTACCATCTCAGACAAAGATCAGACTTTAAAATTGAATCAATATTCCTTCCAAAGCAATAATAATACAGTAAAATGATTTTTGTTAGGTTTGAATTTATAAAATCAATTTTATCTGTCTCTAACTCTCTATCTATACAATTTATTCAGTTGTTAGTTTGTTAACATATTATGAATTCGTTTATATGCACACAATTTATTCGTGGAAATTTTTTCGTACACTATCCAGTTAAATACAACAACAATAACATACAACTAAAATATAAATTTTATACAAAATTTATACAATATGTCTTTTGTATATTTTGTATCTGATTTATACATAGTAAAAATAAATTTCATACAACTAATTATATATTATATAATTTATCTACACCTTATCTATTATTTTCACACATTATTTCTACGTAGTTAAATATAAATTTTACACAAAATTTATACAATATCTCTTTTGTATATTTGGTATCTGATTTATATATAGTAAGAACATATTTCATACAACTAATTATATATTATACAACTTATCTACAATTTTCATATATTATTTCTACTCAGTTATATACAACTACAATATCATACAACTTAAATATAATTTTTATACAATGTTGTTCAACTTTCATACAATAGTTAAATAAATAAAAGAAAAATATATAAACAACAGAATACAATTTTTCTACAATTTTACTACAATTTCGTAAATATAATGTATATCATGTCTTCTTCTTCTTCTTCGAGTTTCTATCTGAAATTCAGCCAAAAACAAGTCTAATCTTCACCAAAATACCCTCAAAATTGAGAAATAAACTCCAAATCATATTCCCAATTGTTTGCAACAACACACTATCCAAACAAATAATGGTTTTTGAAAACTCAAAATTCGAATTCAAAGCTTCAAAGCTTTTTACCGGCTGTCAATGGTGGAATTGCTGCTCTCTTTTTATTTGTTTTATATTAGTGAAATTAAGGATTGAGAGATAGAGAGAGACATAGAGAGAATTCCCAATTCTTTGCAACAACACCCAATTCAAACAAATAATTTTTTTTGGGTGAATCCTCTAAGAAAACACCCAAATCAAATGTAAGAATATCGGCTCCTTTGCCTTTTCTTTGAAGCTATTTTCTTCTTCATTGAAAATCAAGCTAAGCACAGACGTTTATGGAGATGGTTTTTTTGAAGAAGAGAGTAAAAACTTAGAATGCTTATGGAAGAAGAGAGAAAATAGGCATTAAAGGAGGGAAGAGAAAATCGTGAGTGAGTGCAAGAGACGTGGGGGAGGGAAGGGGGAATGGGATGTAGAGAGAGAAATGTGGGGGGGGGGGGAGGTGGAAGATACGTTAGAGTGATTTTAGGATACTAATTATTATTATTAATTCCCTTAAAATGTATATTAATGATAATTGGGTATATAATATGTAATTATAGTAAAACTTGAGTAGGAAGGATAATATAGCTTCATATTACTACTATATAGAAGAGGGAATAAGCAAGCACCTGGTCAACATGCCTGCTTGGGATATCGGGGGTAATTTGGTCATTTCGTTTAAATGAAGCAGTATGATTGGTCACGATGGAATCCTACTATAGCTACAATATACATTTTGAATATCTTTGACTTAACTATCTTTCACTTACGTCACTCTACATATGTTTCCATACAACATTTATGTGGCTGACATTGTACTCCCTCACGTGGCCATCACGTCCCGGCCCCACACAAACCATTTTTCTCTTCATTTTTCAACCATTCATAACATATTTTTTTTCCTTTTTGTCGAGGAAATTTTTGTCATTGGTATTTTCTTATTTTCTCTTAATCTAATAATTATCTTTCTTTAGTATTAGAGTATTGAAAAAAAAATTCTTTATTTTCAAAGTTTTTATCTATTATGAGCTCTTTATTTATTTGTTACTATAATACATAACCATCACTTAATTATAACTAATATAATATATTATATTCATTGAATTATCTAAGCATGAGAAACAAAATTATAAATATATAATCATCTAGCCTAATGTCGGCTAATTGATTATTCCATTCAAAAGGCCTGTGGTTATGAAATGGTGAGCAGATGTTATAGATAGCAGCAAGTGGGTATGAACTTTAAATACTCAAGCGGGACACATATGAAATATGCTTAATTTGGACTAAGCTTTGCTTCAATTAAATTAACGTGAGAAATTATAAGATGGAGGGAAATAAGCAGAGATCGCCCTTTTCTTAAATCAAATAAGTGAAATTTTGCGCAAAGTAATTTGGTAAAGCATATAGATTTGCCAAATAAAAAATTAGGTAAAGCAAAACAGTATACATATAAAGGGATTGGTAAAAATATTACGTGTAAAACTGTAGTGTGTCAAAAGAATTTGCATATAAGTTAAGGGGGCAAAGTATGTATTAGACAAAAATTATTTTACCTTCTAATCCGTATTTAAGACAATAAAATGAGGGAAAATACAAGCTACATATTTGCAACATTTATGAATTTATGATAAGGTTTAATTATATTATTGAGAGCTTTTATTCGTAAAGTTGTGTATAGAGAAGGATCATTAGTTGATAGGAATTTCATATATGCAACATTTAAAAGTATAAATAAATATTATTTGAAGTTTGAGTCAATTAAAATCTTAAGAAAATTTAGCTTTTGTCTAAAAAAAAGGGGCAAGAAGCAAATTCTTTTAGTTTTGCTTGAATGTAATGAGTATCTAAGATATTTAAATGAATTAATTCAAATAGTCACCCGCCCAACTATATATTTAGTTAATAGATATTTAATATATGTAAAATTCAGTCATACATAGAGTAGTTTGACTAGGGGCATTTTAATATATACTCACTTTTGGGATCACCATTGAAGTTATACCCGCAATGCACAAAATTTTGTAAAGTATATCCGCTCGAATCGAAAGTAGTTCAATCTCTTTAATGCAACTTCAGAAATCAAATATGAAGTTCTTCTATCTTTCGAATGCAACTTCAGAACTTCGAATATGAAGTAGTTTAATCTTTTCAATGCAAATTTAGAAATCAAATATGAAGTTCTTTTATCGTTCAAATACAACTTCAGAAATTCGAATCTTCAGTAGTTCAATCAATTGAATGCAACTTCAGATTTCGAATCTTAAGTTCTAAAATTAAATTTGTTCTTTGATTTTCAAAAATTCAATACACGATTCAATACCCAAATCTACTCCAAATGAGCCTAAATTTGAAACATAACTTTCAAATATCATAAAGAACAAATCATAATCATCAAATTATCGAAAAGACAACAAATTTAAAAAACTCATTTGTAACTAAAAAGAAGAAGAAGAAGAAGAAAATAGCAGTAAAGAAGAAGAGAAAAGTGTATACATTTGAAATTATTTAAACAATGTGTATCAATTAAATTTTTTTTAAAAAGTGGCCATAAATCCAATCGGTGAAGCAAAACTGGACGCCACATAAAAATTTTACCTTTGACTATGGTTGTTGGGCTATTACTGTATTAGAGGTAAATAAGTTTAGTTGATTGTCACTATTTATGCATTCCTTGTTCTTTATTTGCATTTTTATTGTAAAAATGAACTATTAACCACTAATCGATCTTGCATATTATGTTACTGTGTTTGATGTAGCCAATCTTACAATCTGTGTATTTACTGTTATTGTATGAGCTCTCTGATGCATTGTGGTGGCTATAAAGAATAGAGTACCTAATGATATTTTGTTTAAACAAAGGAGAATTTTGATGTAGCTAAAGAGCTTGACAATATGCTTAACATGTGACAATATATTTTATGTGTTATATATGTTTATAAAGGATGTGTCATGTCTTCAATTGTTGTATGCATGGTTCTTATAGTTGTCTGTAGAAGTATTCTGAGGTTTTGTGGAAAATGGATATGTCCCAGTTCTGATGTAATTTTGTGGACATATATAAAATTTTGTTGTCACTGATCAATAAATCATTCTTCGTATTATTAAAAATAAATAAAAGTAGAGTGAGGTGAAATATTAAAAAGTAGTGGAAAAATAAAGTGAAGAATCAGTTCTTGAATTTAGCTCAGTAATAATGGGGGTCTCTATTCCTATACTTGTAATAGTGATTGCCTTTCATCTCATCGCCTTTGTTCTTGCCGTCGGTGCTGAACGACGTCGTAGCACGGTGCCCTCTATAGCTTATATTCTGTTTTCATTGATCTTTCTTTTTTCGCTTTTGTTTCTGGACATAGGTAAAGATGGAACTTTGTGCTTGTGTGTTTTTCTGGGTAGAGTTAAAGCCTTAAAGTCTGAACTTTTTTGTTTTATTTGCTTCATAGTCTAGCTATTGATTAATTTTTTTGGTGTTTTTTCCCCGGGTATAGTTAAAGATTTGATTTATTTTTTCAGTTCTGATTGTACTTAAATTGAACTTTTTTGGTATTATTTGCTTTATAGTCTAGCTATTGATTAATTTTTCGGTATTTTTTCCCTGGGTATAGTTAAAGATTTGATTTATTTTTTCATTTCTGATTGTAGTTAAAGATTGAACTTGTTAGTTTTATTTGCTTCATAGTCTACTGCTTTATTGCACCAAAGACAAAGCTGGTTGTTATGCTTTCACCTTATTTGACTCTTATTTACATTTCTCTTCAGCGTTTTGGAAATTATTCAGGGTACAATATGTATGAAGCTTATTGTTCGTATTAAGAATATCTAAATAGCAGATGATCAATTGATGACAAGCTGAGTTAGGTTTTTTTGGTCAACCGTCAACAATATTTGGCTTATGTTGTGCCAATAGAATGGCTGACTCTTATGGTTTTGCCATATTTGGGCTCTAACGTAGATTTTTTTTACCATTCTGAAAAATCTGTGGATGCTTTGTTTCTCTCCATTTTTCTTTGTATATTATTTGTATAAAATTCTTATTGGAAAAAGGTGCAGCCTTGAAATTATATGCCTTTGCTCTTAATGTTTTGTTGTCATATATTTATAGTATATTAAGTGTTATCTGTTGTTCCCTTTTAAATATTTGAAGAAAATAATGTACACCAATGTTCATGTATGGTCTTTTATCTTTGTTTCAAACTAATAAAAAAATTTATTGTATTGTAGATTGCAAAAGTGATTGGCTGACACTTATAAAACTTAAATTTCTTTGTGAATGGATCGTCAACAAAAAAGAAAACAACCTTGCATAAAAATAGAAAATCGCGATAAGAATGCCAAGCGGCGTGAACTGTATCATGATATGGCCATGGCTAAAAAGAATGCACTTCTACTGCAACGCCGCCTCAAAAAGAGAGAGGCAAGGAAGTAGAAAATTTGTCAATCTTGCTGAATCAATGTCTGCAATTCAGGGTGATGTTATTGTTGGAGGCTCTTGTTCTATTTCAAAAATAGGTTAGAATATCAAATTCATTATTCCTTATTTCCTCACATATGTGTGTCACGACCCGATCGCCGAACCCGGTCGTGATGGCGCCTCTCGTGAAGAAAGACCAGCCAGACCAAAATGGAACACCTCTTTTAAACAGTTAATCATCATAAACAGTAATAACATATAATATAATGCTCATAAATTGTGAAATTTAACGATAATAATAGCAGGAACCATCCCGACACAGCCCAAACCGGGGTGTCACAAGTCACGAGCATCTATAATAATGAAATTTCACTTTACAGTCTAGAATACACTGAACAAGAATAATGAATAACATAGAAAGACAATGGTGCTGCGAACGCCGGCAGTCACCTCGCTAAAACCTCTACAACTCTGTCTCCACACAGCCAATACCCGCTACCGGGTGAATAAATACATGCAACTGCACGCGAGGTGCAGGGAGTAAAGTGAGTACTCCAACTCAGTGAGTAATAAAGGTAAATAATAACTGAGCAACATGAAATCACGTAAAGCAACCAACATGCTATATAGAAGCAGTGTAAAACTCCTTGAGAAAAATCAGTGAAACTGTGCATTCTTAGAAAATACCTTGGCTCGGTTCTAAACCTCTTTTGAAAATGATCTTTTCAATAGTTGTGAAATAATTTCAAAACAATTAGTGCCGCTATGCACAGAAATCCGCCCCTCGGGCACAAATACCACAGTTAAACAAGTAAAAGACAAGTAAGTATGCAAGATGAACACATAAACCTCGCCCCTCGGGCAATCATATAGAATAGTACCAGCCTCTCGGGCACAAATTAGTTCCTGGTCAGCCATTGTTACCTGACCGTACGGTGTTATTCCTGGCCAGTCATTGTTACCTGACCAAATTGCATCATACAGTGTCATTGTTACCACTGTAACCTCACAATCACTCATATTAGCCCCTCGGGCATAATATCAATCACTCAGCATAATGGTCAGCCATTATTACCTGACCAAATTGCATCTACAGTGTCATTGTTACCACTGTTTCAAATCACATGGGTACCCGTGCTCATTCTGGGTGTGCAGACTCCGGAGGGGACCCTTACGGCCCAAGCGCTATATTAAACCACCTCGTGGCATCATCACTCAGCATATCCTCACATCACTTAAGCCACCTCGTGGCATATAAAGTATCTCAGGCCCTCGACCTCATATCACTCAGCATATCCTCACATATGGCCCTCGGTGTCACTCAGTCCGAAAATCATCATAAGCCCCTCGGGCATTAGTAAAACAATAGTTCTCAGCCAAAACATCATTTAGAAATATCATTTAAGTTTCAAATTTGAGTAAAAGTGGCTGAGTTTGTAAAACATTAGATATAAACAGGACTGAGTTCAAGTAATAAGTCAAAATAGTGAGGAAACAATGATAAAAATCCCCGAAGGGTTCAAATAGTTGGCACGAAGCCCAAATATGGCAATCAGCCCAAATCATGATGATAACAAATGAATTTCAGTCAAATATTCAGTAAAATCATCAATCGGGATGGACCAAGTCACAATCCCCAGTAGTGAAAGACCCCACGCTCATCATCCAGCACGTATCTTGCCTCAATATAGCACTACGATGTGCAATCCGAGGTTTCAAACCCTCAGGACATCATTTAAAATCATTACTCACCTCGAACTGGCTAATTCTCTAGCTCACAACGCCTTTGCCCCTTGAATTGGCCTCCACGCGCGTCGAATCTATCCAAAATCAGAATAAATACGTCACAATATGCTAAGGGAACAAAGCCCAAGCGAAAACATTCGAAAGATATCAAAAATCTCGAAATTAGCAAAACCCGAGCCCCGGTCCCACGTCTCGAAATCGGGTAAAATTTACATTTTCAGAATCCTCATACCCTCACGAGTCTAACCATACCAAAATTATCCAATTCCGATATCATTTGGTCCTTCAAATCATCATTTTACATTTTTGAAAAGTTCCACAATTTTCTTCCCAAATTCTATCTCAAATCACGAATTAAATGATGAATTCAGTGATAGATTCATGTACTCTAACCAAATCTGAGTTAGAATTACTTACCCCGACCAATTTCTTGAAAAACCTTCGAAAAATCGCCAAAATTCGGGCTCTCTAGGCCAAAATATCAAATAAAACCCAAAACCTCGTATTTATAGAGTACCCCTCGGATTCCGACACCGCTGACCGCACAAAAATGATCGCGGTCCGCGCAAAACCAGCAGGGTCCATGCAAAAAAGACCGCGGTCGCGCAAGTCTTGCTCTGCAGGGATAGACTTTAGTATTTTGGCCATAACTTTCTCTACATATGTCCAAATTGCAATATCTTTACCTTTATCGAAACTAGACACAAAGTCCTACAACTTTTGTTTTTGAATCACCTCAAAATTCCCTATGGATCAAAAGATATGAGCTTCCAAAGTAGGACCAGCAACCTGCAGTCTTCACGACCACGGCCGCGGCCACTTTGTCGCGGCCAGCACTAGGCCAGCGCGCCCAGCGCGAAAAGGAGCGCGGTCCTCGCCAAAACTGCTGCTCCCTCCATTTTTCTAAGTTCTGGGGTGTCCGTACTCGCTCGAAACTCACCTGAAACACACCCGAGGCTCCCGGGACCTCAACCAAAAGCACCAACGCATCCTAAACATTATTCAACCTCGTTCCAATCATCAAAACACCTCGACTAACACCAAAATCATCAAATCACATCGAATTCAAGCCTATGAATCCCAAGAACTTCCAAATTCCATTTTTGATCAAAAACCCAACCAAACCACGTCCGAATGACCTCAAATTTTGCAGACAAGTCCAAAATGACATAACGAAGCTACAAAAACTCTCGGAATTCAATTCTGACCCTCGGATCAAAATCTCACCTATCAATCGGAATTCACCAAAATACTAACTTCGCCAATTCAAGCCTAATTCTACACCGTACCTCCAAAACCACTTTCGATCACTCTCGTAAGTCACAAATCACCTCACGAAGCTAACCGAACCATCGGAACTCACATCCGAACCCTCTAACACATAAGTCAACATCAGGTTGACTTTTCCAACTTAAGCCTTCTTAAAAGAGACTAAGTGTCTCATTTCTTACAAAATCCTCTCCGAACTCGAACTAATCATCTCGATCCCATAAAACACGGATAACGAAGCGTAAAGAAGCTAAAATAGGGGAAATGGAGCGGTAACTCATGAGACGACTGGTCAGGTCGTCACATCCTCCCCAACTTAAACAAATGTTCGTCCTCGAACGAGTCAAGAAACATACCTGAAGCCTCAAACAGATGAGGATATCTGCTCCGTATCTCCCGCTCGGTCTCCTAGGTGGCCTCCTCCACGGGCCGACCTCTCCACTACACCTTCACTAAAGCTATATCCTTTGACCTCAACTTCCGAACCTGGTGACCCAAAATAGATACTGGCTCCACATCAAAGGTCAAATCGTCATCCAACTGAACCGTGCTGAAGTCCAAAACATGAGACGATCCCCAATATACTTCCGGAGCATAGAAACATGAAATACCGGATGCACACTCGACAGGCTGGGTGGCAAAGCAAGCTCAAAGCCACCTCCCAATCCTACGACGCACCTTAAAAGGCCCAATGAACCGAGGACTCAACTTGCCTTTCTTCCCAAATCTCATAACACCCTTCATGGGCGAAACCTTCAGCAGGACTTTCTCACCGACCATGTAGGACACATCTCGAACCTTCCGGTCCACATAACTCTTCTGACGTGACTGATGTACGAAGCCTCTCCTGAATCACCTTCACCTTCTCTAAGGCATCCTGAACCAAATCTGTCCCCAATAGTCTAGCCTCACCGGGCTCGAACCAACCAACCGGAGATCTACACTGCCTCCCGTACAAAGCATCATATAGAGCCATCTGAATACTCGACTGGTAGTTGTTGTTGTAAGAAAACTCTGCAAGTGGTAGAAACTTATCCCATGAACTTCCAAAGTCAATAACACAAGCACGCAACATGTCCTCCAATATTTGAATAGTACGCTCGGACTGTCCGTCCGTCTGAGGATGAAACGTTGTGCTCAACTCTACCTGAGTACCCAACTCTCTTTGCACGGCTCTCCAGAACTGCGAAGTAAACGGAGTACCTCTATCTGAGATGATGGAAACAGGAACGTCATGCAACCGAACAATCTCCCGGATATAAATCCCTGCCAACCGCTCTGAAGGATAGGTAGTACACACAGGAATGAAGTGCGCAGACTTGGTCAGCCGATCCACAATCACCCAAACAGCATCAAACTTCTTCAAAGTCTGAGGAAGTCCAACCACAAAGTCCATAGTGATTCTCTCTCACTTCCACTCGGGAATAACCATCTGCTGAAACAAGCCACCCGGTCTCTGATGCTCATACTTCACCTGCTGACAGCTGAGACACCGAGCTACAAATCCCACAATATCTTTCTTCATTCTTCTCCACCAATAGTGTTGCATCAAATCCTGATACATCTTCGCGGCACCTGGATGAATGGAATACCGCTAGCTATGGGCCTCCTCCAGAATCAGCTCTCTATGCCCATCCACATTGGGCACACAAATTCGGCCCTGCATCCTCAACACACCATCATCACCGACGGTCACATCTCTGGCATCATCATGCTGGACTCTGTCCCTAAGGACAAGCAAATGCGGATCATCATACTGGCGCTCTCTAATGCGATCATATAAAGAAGACCGAGAAACCACACAAGCCAACACCCGACTGGGCTCCAAAATATCCAACCTCACGAACCGATTGGACAAGGCCTGAACATCAACTGCAAGAGGTCTCTCCCCAACTGGAATATATGCCAAACTCCCCATACTCACTGCCTTTCGGCTCAAAGCAACGGCCACCACATTGGCCTTTCCCGGATGGTACAATATAGTGATATCATAATCCTTAAGCAACTCCAACCATCTCTGCTGCCTCAAATTAAGATCCTTTTGCTTGAACAAATGCTGAAGACTGCGATGATCAGTGAACACCTCACAAGATACGCCATACAAGTAATGCCTCCAAATCTTCAATGCGTGAACTATGGCAGCCAACTCCAAATCATGAACGGGGTAGTTCTTCTCATGGGGCTTCAACTGCCGAGAAGCATAAGCAATAACTCTACCCTCCTGCATCAACACACAACCAATCCCAACTCTTGAAGCATCACAATACATAGTATATGAACCTGAAACTGATGGCAAAACCAACACTGGAGTTGTGGTCAAAGCTGTCTTGACCTTCTGAAAGCTCTCCTCACACTCGTCCGACCATACGAATAGAGCACCCTTCTGAGTCAATTTGGTCAAGGGCGATGCAATGGATGAAAATCCCTGAACAAACCGGCGATAATAGCCTGCTAACCCAAGAAAGCTACGAATCACTGTGGCTGAGGATGGTCTGGGCCAACTCTGAACTGCCTCTATCTTCTTCGGATCAACCTGTATACCCTCGCTGGACACCACGTGCCCCAAGAAAGCCACTGAACTGAGCCAAAACTCACACTTGGAGAATTTTGCATAAAGCTTCTCCTCCATCAGTCTCTGCAACACAACTCTCAAATGCTCCGCGTGCTCCTCCTGACTACGCGAGTACACTAGAATATCATCCATGAATACAATAACGAATGAATCCAAATAAGGCCGAAATACACTGTTCGTCAAGTGCATGAATGCTGCTGGGGCATTGGTTAGCCCAAAGAACATAACAAGAAACTCATAATGACCATATCTGGTCCTGAAAGCAGTCTTAAGAATATCTGAATCCCTGATCTTCAACTGGTGATAACCCGAACGGAGATCAATCTTGGAGAACACCCTCGCTTCCTGAAGCTGATCAAACAAATCATCAATGCGAGGCAAAGGATACTTGTTCTTGATTGTTACTTTGTTCAATTGCCTATAATCAATGCACATTCTCATCGTGCCATCCTTCTTCTTCACAAACAAAACTGATGCACCCCAAGGGGACACACTAGGCCGAATGAACTCATTATCTAGGAGTTCTTAAAGCTGTTCTTTCAATTCCTTCAACTTTGCTGGTGCCATACGATATGGCAAAATAAAAATAGGCTGAGTTCCCGGCACCAGGTCAATACCAAAATTAATATCCCTATCCGATGGCATGCCCGACAGGTCTGCAGGAAAAACATCGGGAAAATCCCTCACAACTGGGACAAATATTAGGAGTCTCAGCTCCAACATCCCTCACAAATTCTAGATATGAAAGGCAACCCTTCCCAACAATACGCTGAGCCTTCAAGAAAGAGATCACTCTACTAGGGATATAATCAGTCACACCACGCCACTCGATCCGCAGTACACCCGGCATAGCCAAAGTGACTGTCTTAGCATGACAGTCTAGAATAGCACGACACGGAGATAGCCAATCCATGCCCAAAATAACATCAAAGTCCACCATGCTCAATAGCAATAAATCAACTCGGATCTCTAGACCCCCAATAATCACAACACATGACCGGTACACACGGTCCACAACAACAGTATCTCCCATTGGGGTAGATACATGAATAGGTAAAGAAAGAAACTCTCGGGGCGTACCCAAATAATGAGCAAAATATGAGGACACACAAGAATAGGTGGAACCAGGATCGAATAATACCAATGCATCTCTGTGGCAGACTGAAACAATATAGCTCTTAACCGTGCAATCAACTTAATTAATAGCAAACTCCCCAACTTGGATCAAAGCCATATAACAAAACGCACTCAATAAATCATAACGCACATACTCTATTGTTGCTGTAATACCATAGTGAGATTGAACTCACTCCTTCATAAGCTTGTGGAAACACAAATCATCTGGAATTTTTAACTCTTCTGCAATTCTTGTATTCACTCACACAACAGTTAAGCCCACTCTCTAGGCGACCAAATTTAGATTTCAACACATATTCTTCACTTGTAAATGAGATCTTCTAATAGACAACATAAGGATCACACCACCTTAGAACACTCCGCAGGAGATAACCCACCTGTTTTGCCTCCAATTAACATTTTGTATACCTTCCACTGCCATACACATTACACAGTCACTTAATCTTCCTGAGTCCAAACTCATACCGTAACATGAAATTTACTTCACTCTCAACTAGGAGTCTTGAAAAGATTCTTCACACGCCTATAATCCCGGAACTACACTTCCACTCACAATGGAAATCATACACTTAGTAGTCCATCTATCATCCAGCAAATCTTCCTCAACACTTCCCGGTCATATAGAAACATCACGCAGAATTAGCCTATTCATCACATAGCTATCCAGCCGTCATTCCCATTATTAGGGACAATACTGAATATATAAGTTCAAAACACTTGCTCACACAATCAGCGCCTCGGTGCTCAAGCCATAGGCAAAAATCCGGCCTCAAGTCCTCCAGACTAGCAAAACATAAACTCACAAAGATTGCATCTCGCCCCTCGATCGGGGGATCACAAGCCATCAAGGCACATCTGATACTGAGCGCTCATGCGCGCGTACGAACATGTGAAAGGAATTTCAAGAGTTACTTTTCAAGCTGACTCAAGGACGCACGATAAGAATTCAAGAATGAGAAGTTTTTCCTAAAGGTTCTGCAGCCTCTCGAGGATAAATACAGACGTCTCCGTACCGATCCGCGAGACTCTACTAAACCTGCTCATGACTCATGAGACCTAAGTAACCTAGGCTCTGATACCAACTTGTCACGACCGGATCCCCAAACCCCATCGTGATGGCGCCTCTCGTGAAGACAAAGCCAGCCAGACCAAAATGGAACACCTCTTTTAAACAGTTAATCATCATAAACAGTAATAACATATAATATAATGCTCATAAATTGTGAAATTTAACGATAATAACAGCAGGAACCATCCCGACACAGCCCAAACCGGGGTGTCACAAGTCACGAGCATCTATAATAATGAAATTTCACTTTACAGTCTAGAATACACTGAACAAGAATAATGAATAACATAGAAAGACAATGGTGCTGCGAACGCCGGCAGTCACCTCGCTAAAACCTCTACAACTCTGCCTCCACACAGCCAATACCCGCTACCGGGTAAATAAATACCTGTAACTATACGCGAGGTGCAGGGAGTAAAGTGAGTACTCCAACTCAGTGAGTAATAAAGGTAAATAATAACTGAGAAACATGAAATCACGTAAAGCAACCAACATGCTATATAGAAGCAGTGTAAAACTCCTTGAGAAAAATCAGTGAAACTGTGCATTCTTAGAAAATACCTTGGCTCGGTTCTAAACCTCTTTTGAAAATGATCTTTTCAATAGTTGTAAAGTAATTTCAAAACAATTAGTGCCGCTATGCACAGAAATCTGCCCCTCGGGCACAAATACCACAGTTAAAACAAGTAAAAGACAAGTGAGTATGCAAATGAACACATAAACCTCGCCCCTCGGGCAATCATATAGAATAGTACCAGCACCTCGGGCACAAATTAGTTCCTGGTCAGCCATTGTTACCTGACCGCACGGTGTTATTCCTGGTCAGTCATTGTTACCTGACCAAATTGCATCATACAGTGTCATTGTTACCATTGTCTCAAATCACATGGGTACCCGCTCTCACTGTGGGTGCGTAGACTTCGGAGGAGGTCAGCCATTGTTACCTGAACAAATTGCATCATACAGTGTCATTGTTACCACTGTTTCAAATCACATGGGTACCCGCGCTCACTGTGGGTGTGCAGACTCCGGAAGGGCCCCTTACGGCCCAAGCGCTATATCAAGCCACCTCGTGGCATCATCACTCAGCATATCCTCACATCACTCAAGCCACCTCATGGCATATAAAGTATCTCAGGCCCTCGGCCTCATATCACTCAGCATATCCTCACATATGGCCCTCGGCCTCACTCAGTCCGAAAATCATCACAAGCCCCTCGGGCATTAGTAAAACAATAGTTCTCAGCCAAAACATCATTTAGAAATATCATTTAAGTTTCAAATCTGAGTAAAAGTGGTTGAGTTTGTAAAACAGTAGATATAAACAAGACTGAATTCAAGTAATAAGTCAAAACAGTGAGAAAACAATGATAAAAATCCCCGAAGGGTTCAAATAGTTGGCACGAAGCCCAAATATGGCAATCAGCCCAAATCATGATGATAACAAATGAATTTCAGTCAAATATTTAGTAAAATCATCAATTGGGATGGACCAAGTCACAATCCCCAGTAGTGAAAGACCCCACGTTCATCATCCAGCGCGTATCTTGCCTCAATATAGCACTACGATGTGCAATCCGGGGTTTCAAACCCTCAGGACATCATTTACAACCATTACTCACCTCGAACTGGCTAATTCTCTAGCTCACGATGCCTTTGCCCCTTGAATTGGAACGAATACGTCACAATATGCTAAGGGAACAAAGCCCAAGCGAAAACATTCGAAAGATATCAAAAATCTCGAAATTAGCAAAACCCGAGCCCCGGGCTCACGTCTCGAAATTGGGTAAAATTTACATTTTCAGAATCCTCATACCATCACGAGTCTAACCATACCAAAATTATCCAATTCTGATACCATTTGGTCCTTCAAATCATCATTTTACATTTTTGAAAGGTTCCACAATTTTCTTCCCAAATTCCATTTCAAATCACGAATTAAATGATGAATTCAGTGATAGATTCATGTACTCTAACCAAATCTGAGTTAGAATCACTTACCCCGACCAATTTCTTGAAAAACCTTCAAAAAATCGCCAAAATCCGAGCTCTCTAGGTCAAAATATCAAATAAAACCCAAAACCTCATATTTATAGAGTACCCCTCGGGTTCCGACACCGCTGACTGCACAAAAATGACCGCGGTCCGCGCAAAACCAACGGAGTCCGCGCAAAAATGACTGCGGCCATGCAGGTCTTGCTTTGCAGGGACAGACTTTAGTATTTTGGCCATAATTTTCGCTACAGATGTCTAAATTGCGATATCTTTACCTTTCTGGAAATTCGACACAAAGGGATACAACTTTCGTTTTTGAATCACCTCAAAATTCATTGTGGATCAAAAGATATAAGCTTCCAAAGTAGGACTAGCAACCTGCAGTCTTCACGACCGCGGCCGCGGCCACTTTGACGTGGCCAGCACTAGGCCAGAGCGCCCAGCGCGAAAAGGAGCGCGGTCCGCGCCAAAACTGCAGCTCCCTCCATTTTTCTAAGTTTCGGGGTGTCCGTACTCGCTCAAAACTCACCCGAAACACACCCGAGGCCCCCGGGACCTCAACCAAAAGCACCAACGCATCCTAAACATTATTCAACCTCGTTCCAATTATAAAAACACCTCGACTAACACCAAAATCATCAAATCACATTGAATTCAAGCCTATGAATCTCAAGAACTTCCAAATTCCATTTTTGATCAAAAACCCAACCAAACCACGTCCGAATGACCTCAAAATTTGTAGACAAGTCCAAAATGACATAACGAAGCTACAAAAACTCTCGGAATTCCATTCTGACCCTCGGATCAAAATCTCACCTATCAGCCGGAATTCGCCAAAATACTAACTTCGCCAATTCAAGGCTAATTCTACACCGTACCTCCAAAACCACTTCCGATCACTCTCCTAAGTCACAAATCACCTCACGAAGCTAACCGAACCATTAGAACTCACATCCGAACCCTCTAACACATAAGTCAATATCCGGTTGACTTTTCCAACTTAAGCCTTCTTAAAAGAGACTAAGTGTCTCATTTCTTACCAAATCCTCTCCGAACTTGAACTAATCATCTCGATCCCATAAAACACGGATAACGAAGTGTAAAGAAGCTGAAATGGGGAAAATAGAGCGGTAACTCATGAGACGACTGGCCGGGTCGTCACAATGTATCTTCTGTATGAGTGCGTATGCGCAGTGGTTACTCTCCTGCAATCTCTATGTTTACAAATTATATTTTATTGCAGTTGTAACTGATCATGAGGTTTTTATGCCACTAAATGTGCTTGACAAAGGGTAAAATATGATTCATCATATTTCTATTTTTGAAAAGGGTAAGCCTATAAATCTGTTATGACCATTTATTTTTCTTCATTTACTATGCGCAAACATTTAATTGGCAACTATCTTGAACTACGTTCGACATCAAGTACTTCAGGTAAATCAAGTTCTCCAACTACTGAAACAGTTCTGCTCGAGGGTTAGTATCAACAAAACACTTTAACTCTATTATTCCTTGTTTTCTTCTTTTCTATTCCTTAAGGTTGTTTGATATATGCAGTTCACGTAAAGAATAAGAGAAATATGACTAATATTATGCGATTATGCCCTGATTATTTGCCGTTAAAAAAAGTTCCAAACTGTAAATTGTGCTTCGCAAAAAAATTTCAAAACGAATCACCTGGATTTTGCTGTTCTCCGTGGTTCGGTTAAGTTAACTTCTGAGAGAATGCCACCTAGACTGAGAAATTTATATACAGAAACTTGTGCAAAATCCAAGCACTTTCAGACATACATTAGAACATATAACAATCTGTTTGCTTTTACCTCACTTGGTGCTACTTATAACAAAGATTTAGCCAAGAAAAATCGTGGTATATATACATTTAGAGTTCAGGGACAAATGTATCACTTTATAGATGATTTATATCCTAAAAAAAGAAGGCCGAGAAACTTACAACTGTACTTTTATGATAATGACAACGAGATTGGAAATAGAATGGCTTGTTTCGACAAAATAAATGAATTAATAGTGAAAGAACTGATGGACATACTAAAAGATAATCCATACTCAATTTTTCTGCGATCTTTAACAGCCATTCCAAACTTGCAAAACTTTCATATTGCATTGAGTTGTGATGCTGGATTGGATTAACGAGTATATAATTTGCCTACTACAATTGAGATTGCAGCAATATGGGTTGATGAGAATGATAGTGGTGCTACTCATGCACCACATGTTCAGATTTATACTCATAGCGATAACACACATAAAGTACTATTATTTTGGATGTTATGATCCTTTACAGTACCCGTTGTTATTTTCATTTGGCCAAGGCGGATGGCATTATGGTATTAAAAAGTTTCGCGACCCAGAAAATATTCGTACAAATCGTACGTTATTTGAATTTGAACAATTGCCAAATATAAAAAAAATTGCTCTGTTGATGGATATCTTGATATGGAAGCTCAAAATCTTGAACAAGGAAAACGCAAAAGAGATGTTGTTTCAGTTCGTGAATACTATTGTTATAAGCTCCAAATGAGAAATGATGATGAAGATGAAATTTTACATACACGGAGATTATTTCAGCAATATTCAGTTGATGAGTATATAAAATTGGAGACACAAAGATTGGATTTTGTTTCATTCAATCAAGATTTGTTTAGAATGAGTGTACTACACGGACTTCTTGATGTATTACGACTTGGTGAAAGGGATGCTTCCAACGTTGGAAAACAAACATTTCTACAAAATTCCTTTATAGGTGGCCCTAGAGATATGCGTCAGCGTTACATGGATGCTATTGCGTTGGTACAACGTTTTGGGAAACCTGATTTATTTATAACTATGACATGTAACCCATCTTGGATGGAAATAGAAGAACATTTATCATCAAGTGATGAGGCACAAAATAGACCTGATTTGATTAGTCGAGTGTTTCAGGCCAAAATAGAAGAGCTGAAAACAGATATATTAAAACGAAATATTTTTGGAAAAGTTGCTGCTTTTATGTATACTGTGGAATTTCAGAAATGATGCTTACCCCATGCTCAATTTCTTATTATATTAAGTAATGAGCACAAACTGTTGACAACTGAGGCATATGATGATATAATTGAAGCAGAATTGCCATATAGTAATAGAGAACCAAATTTGCGCAAACTTGTTCTTAAGCATATGATGCACGGCCCTTGCGGTAGTTTAAACCCGACAAATTGTTGTATGATAAAAGGTTGCTGCAAATTCAAATACTCGCAAAATTTTGCCGATCAAACATCAAAAGGAAATGATTCATATCCTATATACAGAAGACGAAACACAGGAGAAGTTGTGTATGTGAGAGGGCAAGATTTAGATAACTCTTGGGTTGTTCCATACAATCCATATTTACTTGGAAAATATAATTGTCATATAAATGTTGAAGTTTGCTCTGACATCAAAGTCGTGAAATATCTTTATAAGTATATTTGTAAATGACATGACAAAATTGCATTCAGTGTGCAAAATAATTGTGACGACCCAAAGGGTCATCACCTATTTTCTTACCCATTATGTGCTTTCGAGGCCTTGAAAACCTCATTTAGAGTCGCCTCGATTTGTGTGCACAGTCCGGGCGCGTAGCCGGAAAGCTTAAATATGAAATTTTGTGAAAAATGCTAAGTTTTGATGTTAAAATGAATAAATTTGACTTCGGTCAACATCTTGGATAAACGGATCCGGACCCGTGATTTGATGGTCCTGAAGGGTCCGTAGAAAAATATGGGACTTGGGCATATGCCCGGAATCGGAATCCGAGGTCCCTAGCCCGAGAAGTGAATTTTTTTAAGGAAATTGTTTTTCTGAAAATGTCTAAGGAAATTGAAATGAAATTTGATTAGAACGAGTTGGTATCGGGCCCGTATTTTGGTTCCGGTGCCCGATACATGTCTTATATATGACTTGAGTCATTCATGTGAAATTTGGTTAAAAACGGACGTCGTTTGACGCGATCCGAACCTTAATTGAGAAATGTGATGTTTAAAAGAGTTTTGAGAAATTTCATTGATCTCGAAGTTTAATTCGATGCTCGTGATGTTATTTTGGTAATTTGATTACACGAATATGTCCGTAGGATATTTTTGAGGTCGTGTGTATACTTGGGTTGGAGTTTCGAGAGCTCGAGTAAGTTCGAGTAGGTTCCGAGATGCCTTAGGCTTAGAAAGTCAGATGTTGCAGGTTCAGGAAGTTGCAGGCCTCTGAACCCTTTAGTGCGGTCCGCGACAAATCGCGTGTCACCGCAGAGGGGCCAGCGCGGTCGCGGTCGCCTTTGTGCGGGGCGCGGTGGAGGCTGTGCGGCCACAGTCGCCTTTGTGCGGTCCGCACAGGGTGCTGAACTGTAGGTCTTCAGTGAAGCCTGTGCGGCCGCAGTCTGTTTAATGCGGTCCGCGGTGGAGCTCCGCGGCCGCAGTCCTTTTTATGCGGTCCACGGTGAGGGTTTGAGAGGAGTATAAATAGACGGGATTTTCAGTTATTTTTCACTTTTCAAAACCCCAAAAACATAAGTGGCGATTTTTCAAACAACCTTTCTTCTCCAAATCAATTGTAAGTCATTTTTAACTAGTTTTCTTCAATCATTAACATCTTTTAACATGATTTCAACTTAAAATCAATGATTTTCATGGGGGAAATTGGGTGTTTTGGGTAGAACCTAGGTTTTCCAAAAATTGGGGATTTAGACCTCAATTTGAGGTCCGATTTCAAAACAAATTATATATTTGGATTCGTGGGGGAATGGGTAATTAGGTTTTGGTCCGAACCTCGGGTTTCGACCACGTGGGCCCGGGTGATTTTGACTTTTTGAGTAAAACTTTGAGAAAACTCATTTTCATGCATTAGGGTTGATTCATTTAGTACTTATTGATGTAATTAAGTAACTTGTGACTAGATTCGAGCGGATTGGTGGTGGAATCAAGGGGGTAAAGTTATAATTGAGGCTTGAGTGGTGTTTAAAGCTTCGAGGTAAGTGTTTGGTCTAAACTTAGCTTGAGGGATTAGGAGTTGAGTCCTATTTGCTACGTGCTAATTGTCGAGTATGACGTATAGGCATGGTGACGAGTATATATACGTTGGTGTCTAGCATGACTGTGAGTCTTTATATTGCAGATATTCTGATCTTGTTGTATCTTTCATGCCTTAATGATGATTTCTATATATTGTAAAAAGCATGTGAAAGAAATTGTGATCTTTGAACTTCGAGGAGCATTGGCTCGAGTTATAATACGAATTGTGAAAGTATATGAGATAATTAAACCCTTTGGAGCATTGACTCAAGTGGTAAAGTGAGTTATAAAGTAATAAGTGAAAGAAAGAGAAAGAGTTATTGAATTGTTCCCTTGCCGGGATGTTTGTTGCTTTGTTGATTATCTCCCTTGCCGGGATGTTTGTTGCTTTGTTGATTATATCCCGTGCCGGAATGTTGAGATTTATTGATATTGTTCCCTTGCCGGGATTTTGCTGTTTAATTGTATTCCCTTGCCGGGATTTCTACTATTATTTGTCTATTCTCTTGCCCCTTTGTTTGTGATTGTTGTTTGGGTGAGGAAGAGTGTTAAAGCACGAAGGGTGATGCCGTGAATTGTTTGCTATTGTGAGTAAAGAGCGTAAAGCACGAAGGGTGATGTCGTGCCGTACGATGTACCATCCCGTACCGATATTCATTGACTATATGGTGAGGAAAGAGAGTAAAAGCACGAAGGGTGATGCCGTGCACATTATTATGATACGATTGATTTGGTGAGAATGAGACTAAAAGCACGAAGGGTGATGTCGTGCACATTTTTATTATTGATATTGTTTGTGTGAGGATGAGAGTAAAAGCACGAAGGGTGATGCCGTACAAATTGTTGATTTCTGATTATTCTTGACATTCTGGCTTTGTTTCTTCCCCCTTTTATCGAGGTTTTCTATTTGGAACTATTACCTCCGCCAACATGTTTCCCCTTCCCACACTAACTGGTTATTTCCTATATTTCTTTTCCGTTGTACATGTATATATATTTGAACTGCACAGGTTATTTGGTAGCCTGGTCCTAGCCTCGTCACTACTTCACCGAGGTTAGGCTAGGCACTTACCAGCACATGGGGTCGGTTGTGCTGATACTACATTCTATGCTCTTTTGCAAAGATCCAGGTATTTGACAACATCAGTAGTGCGAGAGCCAGCCTTCAGTCCACCGAGATACCGAGGTAGCCTTGCAGGCGTCCGCAAGCCCGACGTCTCCTCTATCTTATATTCCATTCTGTTATCTCATGTATTCGAGACAAACAGTGTTATATTTCTTTCAAACGGTTGTATTTAGTACTCTTAGTAGTTCGTGAGTGATGTGACACCAGTTCTTGGGTAGAGGCATATGTTGATTTCCGCATTATTGTTCATCTTATTTAATTTAAATCTTTCACTTTAATTCCATATTTCCGCTGTTATTTTAATATTTAACGCTTGATGTTATGCTCAATAAAAAGGATTAAAAGTAAAGGAGTTAGGGATTTAGGATTTGTGGCTTGCCTAGCTTCTACAAGTAGGCACCATCACGACTCCCGAGGGTGGAAATTTCGGGTCATGACAATAATGATGCTTACATAGAGATAGATGAAGTAAAAGAATACCGGACTGCCAGATGGGTATCACCTCCAGAAGCCTTATGGCGTCTCTTTGGTTTTTCGATTAGTGAAATGTCTCTAAGCGTTTATCGTCTTCAGCTACATCTTGAAGGCCAACAATTTGTTTCCTTCAAGAATAATGTTGATATAAATACAATCGTGAACAATCCGATAATTAAAAAAACGATGTTAACAGAATTCTTCTATATGAACCAAACTGATGAAGATGTTATAGAGCTAAATTTACTGTACAAGGAATTCCCTGAATACTTTGTATGGTCCTCCAGTGACAAATTCTGGGCACTTCGAAAACAACGCTCTGCTATTAGTCGAATCGTAATGTGTCATCCAACAGAAGGTGAACAGTATTATCTCAGATTACTACTAATGCATGTGCGTGGACCGAAATCATATAATGATCTTTTGACAGTAAACGGAGAATCTTGGAGTACTTTCAGAGAGTCCGCGGAGAAAAGAGGATTGTTACATTGTGATAATAGTTTGGAAGAATGCATGTCTGAAGCAGCAAGTTATCAACTATCATACAGCTTAAGGCGTTTATTTGCTAAATTATTGGTCTATTGTAATCCTACTAATCCAAGACAATTATGGGAGTAATTTGAAGAATTGATGACTGAAGACTATAAAGTACTGCAAACTAATGAAAGAAAAGAAATACGATACCAAGCTTTGAATCATATCAACGATATTTTACATTCGATGGGCCACGATGTGAATGAGTATGAACTCATCCCAGAAACTATCTGGCCTTCAACAACAGCAAAAGAAGCAAAAGAAGTTCATTTTTAAAAATCTATTACTATAAGTGAAGAAGACGTGTTATTACATATGAGATTAAACAAGAAACAACTGACAACATATAATGTGATTACTGATAGAATATTTTCGAATAAAGTAGGTGCTTTCTTTGTCGATAGTCCAGGAGGGACTGGAAAAACTTTTTTATACCGTGTTTTATTAGCAACTGTACGATCTATGGGATATATAGCCTTGGCAACAGCTACTTCAGGTATTGTTGCTTCTATTTTCCCGGGTGGACGTACTACACACTCACGCTTTAAAATTCCTATTTATATTGATGAACATTTCAGTTGTAACATTAGCAAACAAAGTGCACTAGCAGGTTTAATACGAGATGCAAAATTGATTGTATGAGATGAAGTATCTATAGAAAATAAAAGAATGCTAGAAGTTTTTGATTTGCTTTTAAAAGATCTCATGAATACAAATGTTTTATTTGGTGGGAAAGTCGTTGTCTTAGGAGGTGACTTTAGACAAACTCTTCCTGTTGTGCGAAATGGAAAGAAAGAAGATTTCATTAATGAAAGTTTGTTATATTATAGAATTTGGTATGAACTTGAAAAATTAAAATTGTCTGAGAATATGAGAGCAAAAATAGATCCTCCATTTTGTGATTATTTAATGAGAATTGGAAATGGACAAGAACAAGCTAGCTCAACAAACAAGATTAAATTTTATGATTCTTTGGTTATCCCTTTCACAACTGAAAGAGAATCTTTAGATAAGCTATTCACAGTGACATATCCAAATTTGAATTCGTTCAACTCCAACACATTTTGTACAAATTCTCGTGTAATTTTGACTACAAAAAATGATTTTGTCAATGAAATCAATGACATGCTTATTGACCAATTTCCAGGAATACTAAGAACATTTATCGGTATTGATGAGACCACTGAATTAAATAATCAAACACAATTTGAAGATTTATTACACAGTTTAAATCCTCCAAGCTTGCATCCTTATAAATTATCTTTGAAAGAGAATTGCCCGATTATGTTACTGCGTAACTTAAATTCATATGAAGGTTTATGTAATGGCACACGACTGACCTGCTGTGATTTTAAAACCCATGTGATAAGTGTTAAGATTTCAACAGGTAACTTCAAAAATACGCATGTATCTATACCGAGAATACTGTTATTATCATCACGGGATGAAAAAATGCTCGTTCCATTTAAGAGAATACAATTTCCAATAAGATTGTGCTTTGCTATGACTATAAATAAAGCACATGATCAGACATTAGATTTTGTAGGAATTTATTTGTGGGAACCTGTATTTTTGCATGATCAACTTTATGTTGCTTTATTGAAAGCTAAAAGTTCGAACTGCGTAAAGCTGCTGATTCGACCACCTGCGCCAATAAGCGATGATGATCATTCTACATGTAACATTGTTTATGATTAAATCATTCAAAAGGCAGCGGGCTGATGTTTTCGACATAAGATGATCCTGTAGGTTTTCTGTTCTTTCCGTACTTTATTATTCTGTATGCACATGTTTCCATGTCTTACTTTTGATAAAGTATTTTGTGTAACCTTTTTTCTTTCTTATTCCAGTTGCCGACACAATAGCTTTCAACTCAAGAAATAAAGTAAAAGAAATGTCAAAATGAGGTTACTGGGCAAATTAGTTAACTCGGTAATCCAAGTGCCAACTACATGGCTTTTCATTCTCTTACTCTTAATTTTACTATGTTATCTACAATTGAAAATTTGCCTATGCTTTGATATGATCATGAGCTAAAAATCATTGGATGGTAATCCAGTTTTAGTGATTGACTACAGATTGTCGAGGGCCTCTATGTAAAACATTAGGAAAATCTGATACTTGCTAACAATGCCTCAATCTGCTTGAGGATTTACAATTTATTCTATACTTTCACTGACAGTATCGCAAATGGTGCTGGATTTGTAGTTGCATGTGGCTTTTGGGTGCAAATTCAGCTACTACTGGTTTTAGAATATTGGATATGAAGTACTGAACCCGAACAAATCTGTACCTAATCCTATGTAACTCAGAATGATTTCATCTTGCTGTTTGTTATACTTGATAACATCACTGATTCTTGAGCTGCCAACAGAGATTCATCTCTTCAGAAGAGTAATACAAGTCTCACCCTGTGGGTTCGGGGTTTGAAAAAGATAACCTATTTATTTTGGATGAGGAGGAGCAAGCTGAAAAGCAGCAGTGCGCTGTTGCTGCTTCAAAAATTCCCTACCTCTTCTCTTTTATGCCAGATAATGAAGTCATCATGCGCCACCATAACATTGCTTAGAAACTCTACTCCAATGTCAACCAAATTATGTTACATGTGTGAAAGAAGCTCTGTTTGATATTTATGCTCTTTGTTTGTGCTTACAACCTTGGCTTCTGTGAAGTGGCAGATTTCTATTATGAAAAGTTATAATGTTTGACATATGTGATATCTGGTCCTTTTTTCCTTAAGTTATCTTCATGGTTATAATTTGGCTAGATTTTAATATTATTTTTCTTCAAGTAATATTTTGGATACCGTTAAAGGAGATAAAGCTCATAAAATAATCTCCGATCATTCAGATAAGTTCATATTCCTAGTTCACTTTAAATGTGGTTCACGTTATTGCGGTTCCAAATGAAACCTGACCTATGGAGGGTTCACTTGACTTGAAAGATCACAGGGATGAAGATCATAACAATGAGAAAGATAATAACGATGACACGAGGGCCAAACAGAAGGTACTCTTGCTTGCGAAAGTGAAATTAATATTTTTTATTCCTTATTTCAATAATCACTGAATCCTCTGTTTTACGCAGGGTACAACTCATGACTTACAATCTTTTGGTTGCGAATGCCATCTTTGCTTTTGACGGAGTTTAGCTGGAGATCTTTGAATATGGTTGAGATTGCGTTCACGTGGTGGAAGAATTAGTATTCGTGTCACAAAATGATCAATTCTCTTTTGTTCTTCTACTGATTCCTCTGACTCTTTCTCTTCTATATTCGATGGTCATATGTCTTCCTCTTTCTTCATAGGATTCTTTATTTGTTTATCTATCCACGCTATTCTGTATAAATTCTTTCCTCAGTTTGGGTTTCTCTTTATTTGTTTTTTTCTGCTTCATGTACAGATTTCTTTTTATCTCAAGTTTGCTGCTACTTCTGACATCACAGGTGAATGTGCATCGATCTGAACGGTATTTCTTGCTATTTCCCATTTTGCATTTTTTGTACGCTATACACGTAGCCTAAAATTTGTTGAGTAAGCGCCATGACCCGCACAGCCTTTTCATTGTTACATCTGCCTTACTCTACTCCATCGTCTATTCACCTGTATACCTCTTTATTTTCCCTTTATTTCTCAATCTCTCTCTGTGAATTCTCTTGTTGACATATGCAGATACTTTATCCATCTTTGTGCAATTTTCTTTCTTTATTGCACTTCTTCTATTTCTAATCTAAATTTTGGTTGGTAAATGTTCGTTTTCTGCTGTTTTGCATAATTGTTGCTAGAATTTTTATATACATATCAGTAAATATTCTTGATTTCCACATTTACTATGTGCTTTTGATGAAATCTGTTCGTTTTCTGCTGTTTTCAGTAGTTGTTCCTCATTTGCACATTTTCTATGTTTTTTTGATGAAATTTTTCTTTTGCTGCCAACTAATCAGTTCAGGATTAAACAGTCCTATCAAATTTTTGTTGTTTCAATATTCGTTCGAAGATTGGATCTCTTAATTTACGTTATTTTTTCTGCAAATTAATCTGTGTAAAGATGCAATTCTGAAATGGGAAACGAGCACGGAGAGAGGGAGGACGGGCTGATCTGTTGTTACCGCAAATATACGTCTGGTATGATTGCTTTACCAGTGTTGCGGAAGCCAAATGTATATAGTGTGAATGAGTCACAACTACTATACTAAAAATTATGGCAGCCATCAAATAATAAATAAGACAATAAAGCAACAATAAAAGGAACACCAAAATTTACGAGGTTCGTTCAATTTTGCCTACTTTCTCGGACACAGCCAATATTTTATTCCACTCCAAAAATACAAGTGAAATAATATTAAAGAGAGAAGATACAAATGCCTTAAGAAGATAAGAAGGCAAATGAGAGGTGTGTCTAAATCCTAAACATTAGGCCTCCTTTTATAGGGAAAAATTCCCAAACAAAAGTGTCGACCACCGATGTGGGATTTGCCAAATTCAACAAATCTCCACCTTGACAAAATTCCACATCTTCAATTTTCTCTCAATAACAAATCTTGGTTGTGTCTTCATATCCAAACAATGTTGATCAAATCCAAACAATGTTAAAACTTGACTGCAGTCACCACTTTTGTCAGCATATCAGCAGGATTCTCTGTAGTATGAATTTTCTTCACCATGACTCGACCTTCTTCTATGATTTCTCGTATGAAATGATACCGAACATCAATGTATTTCGTCCCTGCATGATAAACTTGGTTCTTTGCTAATTGAATAGCACTTTGACTATCACAAAAAATTGTGATACTTTTTTGTCCAATACCAAGCTCTTTTAGCAACCCCTGAAGCCAAATTGGCTCCTTCACAGCCTCTGTAATAGCTATGTACTCTGCCTCTTTTGTAGACAAAGCAACTGTTGACTGCAAAGTAGACTTCCAACTAACTGGTGCCTTTGCAAAAGTAAACACATAACTAGTAGTTGATCTTCGTTTGTCCAGAACACCCGTAAAATCTGAGTCACAATATCCTACTACAGACTGATTGCATTCCTGCTCAATAACTAACCCAACATCTACAGTATTATGAATATACCGTAGAATCCACTTCACAGCTTGCTAATGCTCCTTTCCTGAATTATGCATATATCTGCTAATAACTCCAACAACTTGTGAAATGTCCGGTCTCGTACAGACCATTGCATACATCAAGCTACCAATAACATTTGCGTATGGTACCTTTGACATATACTCTCGTTCAGCTTCATCTTTTGGCGACATAGTAGTACTTAGCTTAAAATGGGGAGCAAGTGGAGTACTAACTGTCTTAGTCTTCGCATCTATGCCAAAGCGCTGTAGTACTCTCTTCAAATATTCTTTCTGAGATAAACAGAGTTTCTTTGAACATCTATCTCTTATTATCTCCATGCCAAGAATTTTCTTTGCCTCACCCAAATCCTTCATCTCGAACTCCTTCTTCAGTTGAATCTTCAACTTATCAATTTCTTATGAATTCTGGGAAGCTATCAACATATCATCAACATATAGGAGAAGATATACAAAGGAACCATTTTCAAGCTTGCGCAAATACACACAATGATCATATTTGCTTCTCTTGTACCTTTGCCGCAACATAAACTTGTCAAATCGCTTGTACCATTGTCTAGAAGATTGTTTCAATCCGTACAATGATTTTTCAAGTTTGCATACCATATTTTATTTTCCAGCAACTTTGAATCCTTCTGGCTGAGTCATGTAGATTTCCTCCTCCAAGTTTCCATGAAAAAATGCAGTTTTTACATCCATCTGAACTAGTTCCAAATTCAACTGTGCTACCAAAGCCAACATAATTCTAATGGAGGAATATTTTACAACTGGAGAAAACACTTCATTGTAATTAATTCCCTCCTTTTGAGCATATCCTTTGGCCACCAATCTTTCTTTGTAGCGAACATCTTATTGGTTAGGAAATCCTTCTTTCTTTGCAAATACCCATTTGCACCTAATTGCTTTCTTTCCCTTCGGGAGATTGGCCAATCTCCATGTATGATTCTGATGAAGGGACTGTATTTCATCATTCATGGAAATTCTCCACTTATCTTCTTCTGAACTTTGGACTGTGTCTTTATAAGTGGTAGGAACATCATCAGCTACAATTGAAGCAGCACAAGCAACCATCTCTATAAGACGAACAGGTTTTGTTATTGTCCTTTTTGGCCTGCTTGTTGCTATTGATTCAAGTTGTTGTTGAGGTTCCTGAGTTGGAATCTTCCTCTCTACTGGCTCTTCTTCTAAAGGATAATCTTCATATGTTTCCTCCTCTGCTTTTTGTGTAGGAAAAATAAATTTTCCCTCAAACTCCACCTGCTTAGAAGCACCATCAGTTTGTTTGGTATCTTCTGTTACCTTATTTACCATAGCAGATTCATCAAAGGTAACATCCCTGCTGAATATTACTTTCTTTGTCATAGGACACCATAAGCGATATCATTTGACTCCAAAAGTAATCCCCATAAAAATAGCCTTCTTTGCCCTTGGATCCAATTTTGACTACTGTCATAATAATATGCAGTTGAGCCAAATACGTGCAAAGAGTCATAATCTACAGCAGGCTTTCCATACCATTTTTCAAATGGTGTCTTGCCATCAATAGCAGCAGATTGTAGACGATTAATGAGGTGACATGCATATGTAACTGCCTCAGCCCAAAATTCTTTGCCCAAGTCAGCATTGGACAACATACATCGTACCTTCTCCAGCAAGGTCCGATTCATACGTTCTTCCACTCCATTTTGTTGTGGTGTATGTCTGACAGTGAAGTGTCGGACGATGTCATAATTTTCACAGACCTTATTAAAATAATCATTTTTATATTCACCTCCATTGTCTGTGCGAATACACTTGATCCTCCTGCCTGTTTGATTCTCCACCATCATTTTCCATTTGAGAAAAATTCCCAACACTTCATCTTTGCTCTTTATTGTATACACCCACACTCTTCGGGAAAAATTATCAACAAAGGTTACAAAATAGTGCTTCCCACCCAATGAAGGTGTTTTGGAAGGACCCCAAACATCAGAGTGTACATAATCCAAAATACCTTTAGTATTATGGATTGCTATACAAAATTTAACCCTTGTCTGTTTCCCCTTGACACAATGCTCGCAAAACTCCAAGTTGCAAGCCTTTACTCCTTTTAACAATCCTTGATCTGATAAATTTTTCAAGTATTTACCTCCAGCATGTCCCAAGCGCATGTGCCATAGCCTGGTTGCTTCTACCTCTTTTTCGTCACTGGATGTTACTATCGCTGTTCCAATAACTGTACTACTGCGATAACGATATATGTTATTGTTCTTCCGATTGGCCTTCATTACCACTAGTGCACCGGAGCATACTCTCATCACTCCATTTTCTGCAATAATTTTGAACCCTTTTGATTCTAGGACTCCCACAGAGATGAGATTCTTCTTCAAATCCGGTACATATCGAACATCTGTTAATGTTCTGATCATTCCATCATGGTTCCTTAATCATATTGAACCAATTCCATATGAGGTAAGAGGGCTGTTATCCGCTGTGTGGATGACTCCATATTCTCCTTCTTGAAAATTCACGAACCAGTCCCTGTTGGGACACATATGATAGCTACAAGCCGAGTCCATCAACCATATGTCTAATGATGTTGATGGCTCTGTTGTAACTAATGAGAAGTCTGAATCATCACAATCAGTACATTTGAATCCATAATGGCCTCTCCATTGTTATGTTTGGCCTTATTCTTCAACTTCGGACAGTCTTTCTTCCAGTGTCCCTTTTCTCGACAAAAGGCACATTCATCTTTGCTGGGTCTAGATCTTGACTTGGATCTTCCCTTCTTTGTCCTCATTTGATTTTGAGGACGATCCCTCACAACCAGTGCTTCTCCTTCTCCGCCCTTTTGTTTTTCTCCCTTTCTTTGTTCATATCTGTACAAAGCCGAACAAACTTCTCTGAGAGAAATTTCGTCATTCCCATGGAGTAGAATAGTTTCAAGGTGCTTGTACTCATCAGGAAGTGACCCCAACAACATCAAGGCCAAGTCACCATCATCAAAAGTTGCATCCATATTTGCAAATCTGTGACCAACTAATTGAAACTGGTGATATGTTCGTTCATTGTGGTACCAGGAACATAGGTGAAATGAAACAGTTTCTTCTTCATGTACAATGTATTTTGAGTATTTTTCTTCAAAAATTTATCCTCCAGTGCTTTCCATAATTTACTTGCAGAAGTTTCCTTTATGTATGGATATTTCTGCTTTCTAGCAAGGTAGGATCGAATGGTACAGCAAGCAACACGGTTGATAATTCTCCAATCTTCTTCTCCAATAACATCTGGTCTTTTTTTCTTCAATGGCAAGATCTAACCCTTGTTGAAAAGGGACATCTAGAACCTCGTCTTGCCACATCCCAAAATGTCCTGACCCGTCAAACAATTTTACCGCAAATTTTGCATTTGACACAATTCTTGTCATAAGCGAAGATGTCAATGATGACGTATTGTTGACACTTGATGTAGATTCTTCTTGTTTATTGTCTCCCATCTTTGACACGAATATTATTTAGTAGCTGACGACACAAATAAAGATTATTTCCTTTCTGGTGTGGAAGATCAGACTAAGCTGCAACCACAGAGCATACTCAGGCAGAACCTTGACTCAACTACCAAGATAAATCTTTTCTGATATGGAACATCAGACGATGTTGCAACCACAGAGCATACTTAGATAGTACCTTAGCTTTGATACCAATTGTTGCGGAAGCCAAATGTATATAGTATGAATGAGTCATAACTACTATACCAAAAATTATGGCAACCACCAAAAAATAAATAATACAATAAAGCAACAATAAAAGGAACACCAGAATTTACGAGGTTCGGCCAATTTTGCCTACTTCCTCGGACACAACCAATATTTTATTCCACTTCAAAAATACAAGTGAAATAATACTAAAGAGAGAATATACAAATGCCTTAACAAGATAAGAAGGCAAATGAGAGGTGTGTCTAAATCCTAAACATTAGGCCTCCTTTTATAGGGAAAAATTCCCTACCAAAAAACCACCGATGTGAGATTTGTCAAATTCAACAACCAGGTATGATTGCTTTACCAGGTTGAGTTTCAATCTCTGTTTTTTCCTTTTTCATAGAGTGATTATGAATAATAATAATAATAATAATAATTATCATTGAAGCGACCTATGCACCCACAGAGATGATATGCCTGACTCATCATTTTTAGAGTGAAGTCCACAATTGTTATTTCAGATTCCCCGTTAGGAGACCTGGGCTTTTTGATACTCAAGATTGTGATTAGCTGCTCTGAATGCTTCTTTACCTGGGAAATTTTTTTATAAGTCAATTTATGTTTCGCTTGTGCAGATACGTTGTACTCTAGATTAACGTAGATAGGCAAAACTATTGTGTTTCTTTTTAATATTTCATGGAGTTGTGGAGATACTTCATTTTTACACAATTCTATTTATTAATCGAGAAAACAGAGATTTTTTTAGATTTTCTAAAAGTAGAGTTTAACATTGCTTTAAATGCATGAGGATAGTTTTAAGATTTTCAAGTAGTTCAAAGATACCGTAAAATTTTACAAATTGCCTACAATTAAGGCTTGGTAGTTTGACATTTGAAAAAGCCATATCAGTTGCTCTGCCCTCCTTTGCTATTCAGGTTTGCAAGTTCAATACTTTGTTGTAGGAGAAAGCTCTTCCCTCTCCGGGTCAGTTGCATGTACAATTTTAACTGACTTTTTTCAAAAAAAATTCTTTGTTTCCCTACCGTTTATTATTATAAGTGTTATTTAGATTTAAGATTGTGTTAGTTTTTTTTTTTTTTGTGAAATTGATTGTCACAAAGGAAAAAAGAAAAGAGTCGTTGAAAGTTGAGAGAATTGCATAAAACGAAATTATTAGTACAAATTACTGAAAATTTGTGTGTTCGTTCAATGGAGTTTTTACTTTGAAGTTTTGAATGTGTGTTTGTAAGAGGGGTTGATTGATGAAGAGAGAAGTATTATGTATTCATGCTCAAATATTTATGCCTTTTCCGGATCTTGAGAATCCAAAATTTCCAAGGCGTGAAGATTATTGTTAGGGAAACTGCAATATTTTTCTGAGTTAAGTCCTTGCTTGGCACTTGGAAGGTTGTGAAGGAGAATGACAAAGAATTAAGTTTCTTATTGCCCTTCTCACGAGGCAACCAATGGTGCAGCCATGGCAGTTTTCACTCTGCTCTTTGATTAAGCAGAGAAAATCTGAGTCTTTTCCATACCTCAATTTAACTTTTGTTTGAACACTGAAGTTGTATATTGGAGAAGCTTTCTGGGAATAAATTTGAACTGAAGTTATTGGTTTCAGTCTTAAAACTGCTTTGATTTTTGAACTTTTTCTGCAATAGTTGGGTTTTCATACAAAAGGTAACAAAAATGCCATAATCTAGCGTCTTAATATTTTCATGTCTCCTATAATTTGTTCTGAATTTTTGTAATTTGTCCCACCCCCATAGCATATGTATTGTCCTCTAATCAACTTAAAAGTATTTGAAATTTGAAAGTAATTTTTATTTGTCTGTGTGGTATAAAAGCTTTAATATGTTTAGTAATTTGACTATTTTTTTTTTGTAAAAGTTACAAATCAGTATTTAGAAGCTTCCTCCGTCCTTGTGCTCCTCTTTCTATTCTACACTAAAATAATGAGATTACATGGATAAACTTATGAATCATCATACAACATGTTTAAGCGCACATTTGATTGTATGAGTTAGAAAGATAGTCATTCCATGTGCTCACATAGTCAAAGTTCAAAATTTCTGCCATGTAGATAACTAATTTCTATAAGAAGTTAAGCTTTGAATATTCTAACGTTGAGCCATTTTATTTCTCTCTTGGACCTCGCCATCTTGCCTTCTGTCTTGATGATAGACTATTTCCCTTGACTATGTCTGTTTCTTCGTTTTCTTTCCGTTTTATCTAGATGAGATAACATAGTTTAAAGATTTATCATTTGCTAATTGATGCAACAGACAATACTCTCAGATTGTAGTAAGTGTTTATTGGACTATTTAATGTTCCATATATAAGTTCATATTGACAAAGAAAAGTTTGGTTTCCTTAAAGCATTATTTTCTATGTTTTAGTCTTTTGAAGCAGTAATTTTATTTTGGAGGAGAGCGGATGTTGTTGACCCAAGCCAATGTTTCTTGGGATTTTTATCCAGAAGTAAGCTTCTAAAAAAGTAGGATAGACTATGCTTTTTTAGAGAAACATTTATGTCCAGTTCTAATTAAGATTCCTCATAAAAACTTTCATTTTCTATATAGAGTATGAACTGCATTTCCACCAATGAAAACCATGATTTTATGTTAAATTGGTTGCTTTGGTTTTACCAACAAACTCTTCATCACAATGTTGTATTTAAGTGAATAAGTTGCCGAAGCTACACAAAAATTTGAAAAATGATTCCGAAATTGCTTTTATGGTATTGAAAGTATTTTCTAGAGTAAATCATTGTTTAAAATTTCTTTTAAGACTTTTCCTAATAGTGTCCTTCTGGACTATTTTAAATTCAGGTTACCTCTATCAACCTATTGAGTAGTAATTGAGTTATTCTTCAACTTTGAAGGGTAGTAACATCACGCTTCTGCTGGTGGTAACATTGTCGCTACCTGTAATTCTCTAAAGCAAGGTATGGTGTATTATCTTGGTTGTTGTACTTCACAGTAAATTTGATATTATGGAGGACTGTAGTATCGAATATTTAGCATTTTCACACCGATTGAAATGTCTTATTTAAGCATTGTTTTTTTTTGGATCATCTCTTTGGAATCTAGACTTATTATTTAGGAGAACACATGGTCTACTTTAATTACACGCCTTCTTTTTCTTTGTGAGTTACAAATATCCAGTCTGGTCCAGATTTAGTTTCAACGGCCAAAAGACATTGTTCGGAAGTTGGTATCAGGTGATTTAGACCTTGGCATCATTGGTGTCGACACAATCAGTGAATATTGACAAGTAGGAACCGAATGTTTCAGCTTATTTGTCCATATGAAGCATAAAAAAGAGCCAATTATGATCCAAACTTAAACTAATTCTATTAGTTGCTAACGTATTTCTGTGGCAGGGGAATGAAGATCTCATCATTGTCCATGATTCCCCTGACTATGGCCATTATCGTCTATCTGTAGCTGTAAGTCGTTGTGCTTTGCGGTATTATTTACGCTTTTTAAATGCCGGTGATAATTATATAACTGGATTGTCATTGAATTTATGGTTCTATATAACAACAGCATGTCACATTACGACTGAACTAATTGTACATTATTCTCTACACTTTTTAAATGCCGGTGATAATTATATAACTGGATTGTTATTGGATTTATAGTTCTATAATTGGGAACTTACCAACAACTTGTCACATGACGACTGAACTAATTGTACATCATTCTCTGTCCATCTAAAATACCTATTCATGCTGGTGCGGTACATCTTTCTTTGCCATATCTTATTATATGATCCAAAGATGAATTTTTCCATAATTAGGTTATATTATTTCTCGAGAAAAGCTGAAATTCAATGAAAGAGCTAACATCTTCACCATTTCAGATCCTATTTTTCGCTTGGGGCTAAGTTACATATTTACAATGGCTGAAAATCTGCCTTAAGAATCATTTAAATGATGATTGAATGTTCTCTCATGTTTGAAGTGGTTCTCAATTAAGGATCTTTGCAAGTGAAAGGTCTTAACAACAATTTGTTGTTGTATCTTATAACTATTCATATGCAAAGTGTATACAATTATTAGAATTTTATAAATGGAAAGGCAATGTTAAAATGGAGTTTCTTTGGATAAATGTTTTCTTTCTATTTCTCTTTCTTTTGAGTTGTTTATTTTGCTGTCAACAAATTAGTTATTGTACACTTATGCTACCAAATAAAAGTTTAATCTCTTTGTTGTCTTCTTGCCCAACAGGAATAAAATAAAAAAATAAAGAGATTGTACTGGAACATACAGAAAATATATCAGAATATTACCTGATGATTTTTGTTATGCACATGTGCTACCTTCTATTTCCGCCAATTCGGATGATTTGTATTACGGATATGTGCTAAGACTTATTCTACTTTTGCATTTCTCATAGCAGCTTGTTGTCTCGGAAATTTGACCTCAATACACGTGTACTGATTGGTAGTGATGTCAAAACTTATGTTTATTTTTGCAGTTGTTTGTATAACCTTTATAGCTTGTTCTTTTAACACCTTAAAGCATGTTATTGTTTTACCTGTTATTATTCATCATGTTTATGTTGTCTCTTTTTCTTGCGAATTTATTGATATATTTTTCCCCGTTTGACTTGTTGAGCAGAGAGTAGAAAATAAGCAGAAATAGAGAAGAAAAGAACTTAAAGCTGTCAACTTTGTTTTTAATATTACTTGACTTAAGGAGATAACAACATATGTCCACATGTATATAGGCTTAGACAAACAAAACAGACCTAATATCTAGGACCTGTAACCCACTACCACTTTATTAGCAAAGCTAATTTGACTTGAGTAAATAAAGAAAACTACTTAACACACTACTGCACTTTATTAGCAAAGCTAACTTGACTTGAGTAAATAAAGGAAATTACTTAACAGAAACCAAAAGACAAACCAACTAAATTGGTTTGATTTCTTTTGTGAGAAAAGATTTCTTTTGTGAGAAAAACCAATTCAAATCGAACAAAAAATACCCCTACAAAAATGAGAATGTTACAAAAGTTTGATCGACGAAAAAGAACAATGACACTAAAATTAAACAGCAGGTGACTTCGACAAACTCAGGTATTAATCCTTCATATGGCTAGCAGTATCTGCAATCCTGCTTCTCTTGAAGTACCTGTAGGCCCAAGAAATAGCAGCAAATGTTGACGCCCCAAATCCAAAGACGGATAAAAATCCAGAAACGGCGATGAAGAGAAGAGTCCCAATAGGGAACCAAATGGGGCTAGAGACGAGGATCAAAGGCGTGAAGAAAATGAGGGTAATATAGTTTCATATAGTGTATAAGAATATAAAAATCCCATAAAATTACCGAAGCGTAAGAATGGTGCATGCTCTATCCAAGCATGATGTAACAATGACTTCTGCAGCATCGGTAATTTACAGCTTCATAAGCTCGATTTTTTTTTTTATCATTTTCCAGGAATATAATGAGATAGATTAAAAGAAAAGAAAAAGAAAAAACAATTTACCATACAAATTGTTAATTAAGCTGGAAATTAATGGTAAAAAACCAGTTTAATAGTATTACCAATATCACCACCTAGAATTTAACAAAGATGCAGCTAATGTCCACTCGATATATTTCCAAAGAATGAACAATTTTGTGAACGAAATCCAAAATTAGTTTACCCCAATATATACTACATGTCCCTGCCGCCATTCTAATACAACTTCACCCTAATTAATGACCAAACATGCTGATATCTCCTTTTATTAAGGAAAAATATCTTGATAATGAGAGTGAAAAAAATAAATTAATTTCAACAAAGAACTGGTACGTACATAACCTGTAAACATATCCAGTCTATTAGCCACTAAGAGTTCAATTGAACGGTTTATTGCTTGACTTGAACTATATATATTGTAACAATTAAAAAGAATGAGATTATCATCCTTCTGAATCCATTGAATCTAAATCTTGGATTCGCCTATTTTATTTAACTAGTTGACGTTGCAGATCCTCGAAACTCCAATCCCTTCTCATCCCAGGGCTCCTTACTAACCTGGGCGGACCACCTGGAAACTCCACCGGACCGCTGTTATGAAGCCGGAGAGAACCTTTTTTAACCTTGTCCCCCGGGCCCCGAGGCGAATGAGCCATGTTTTCAGGCCTAGGTGCTAAATTCCCTGACCAGCTCCTTTCAGCCCTGTAGCAATCAGATTTTTCTTTAATATTTTTATCAACATTGAATCTTGCCTTTAATTCATTTTCTGAATCTGTCCTCAGAATCTTGCAGGTCAAGCAGCTGAGACTCATATTTGAATATATAAAAGAAGAAGAAGAATAAGGAAAGATTGCTTGTGTGGATTATAGAATTAGGATAGCCTGTAAAGAGAGAAAGAAAAAAGGAAGATGAGTCTTTAATTACGTTGTTCAATTATCTTAAATTTCGGCCCTTCATGCATTAATGAACGTAAGAGAAAATGGGGGATTTTGTTACGAACTGATGTTTCTGAGATTGCATGAGTTGTTTTAGCTTTTCTTTTACCCATTTAATATTACTTTGAGACGCTAATTATTTGGTTGATAATGGCCAATCGTTTTGGCGTTCTGTTTAAGAATTGGATCCGAAAATGAAGCTGAATCAATTTTTAGTTAAAGGCTAATATACTTTCTTTGGCTCAAATTAATTTGAACTAAGCAGAGTGGTTGGGCAGAATTTTTACCCGTTACATAATTTTAGCCCATCCTAATCCAATGGGTCATTTTGGGTTCAACCCATTTTGACCCGTGTATTCCTCAGCTGCTGATCCAACCCGTTTAAACTTGGGTGGGTTACACATAAATGGATTAGAATTGACACCTCTATTGGAGGAGCACATGCAGCAAGAGATTTAGTGCCTCGCCAAAATCAATCATCACAAAAACACACGCAACACGGAAAAAAGGGAAGAAGAAGTATACCAAAAAGAGCACTCATCAAACAATACTAGACAATAGTTGTGTGCTTTTGCTGTCATCAACCACTTGATTATCACAGCCATTCACAGCCTAATGCATTTTCGTCTGTACATTAACCTTGACAATGAACGTCTATCCGACCTATTCAAACCATTTTCACTCCTATGGCCAATACATATATGTACGTAGGTGATTAGTTAGATCATTAACCTAAGACTAAAAGAATATTTATAATTGGATACTGAGTTTGTTGTATCCTAAAGCCTCAGGTCGATGTTTTACATCGCGCCATTCCATGATCTAAGTTTAATTTAAACCAGATCTAAATCTCAAGATTATGTTAGTTCTATGTCCCTAATAATGCCGAAAACAAACAAATATTAATGGTGGGGCGCATCATGTTATTTATCCTAGTGATAGAGTGCAAGTAAATGTGTTAGGTTGCGTCAGACCATATGGTCAACAATATTACACTCAAGTTGCCAATAGTGGTGACGATACTTTTTTTGAAAAAAATAAGGTTCCCGTCTATATAGTGACTGGGTTGCATTATATATACCAGCAGAATATACAAAGAGACTTCAATACAAAAATGTGTAGTAGTCGATACAAGGTACGTACACAGAACAAAGATTATACAACAACTTAGGTCACAAATAATTTTGTATTATCATATCTGATCCTTATAATAGGAAGTTGCTACTTACCCAACTGATAAGTGTTGGTATTATTTATAATGCAAAGTCAAAAAAAAAAAATTAAAATTCATTTACAATTAATAGCTATGGGTCTTTTTATTTTTCAAGTGTTCTATCTATTTCTAAGTAGCTTCTTGCATGAAGCCGTAAAGCCAAGTGTTGAATAGCTTTGACAAATGGCTATGCAAATCTATTATGTGTCTTCATGCATGGAAGACAAAGTACACTTGTTAATATTGAAGCCAAGTGGACTAGTATATTTGGACAAGTGTTAAAAGACTCTCCACACTTGTCATACATGCAACCTCCCTAGTTGCCTATAAATTGGAGGATCATTAGCTATCATATTCACTCAATTCTTAACCAATAATTCATCTTGCTAATCATTATTTTCTTCCTACAACATTTTAATTTTCTGTAACAGTTACAAAAAATACCTTCATCTTCTCTTCTTTCTGGCAACTGCTTTGTGCAAAGTCTAAACTTTCAGCCATGAGTGCACGTGTTTGGAAGTGCTGTGGAACCTTGGGAGCGACCGGTCTTAACGATTTGCACATAGTCGAGCCGAAATCGCTTTCGAGGCAGTGGCTTGCCACGACACAATATTTTTTTAATAAGTTATTCTTTCCTTCTTGTTCTTAGTCAATATTATCTACTCATTATTCTTACAATTTGAAAACGATTTCGCATATAATATTGACTAATGGCCACCACTTTGAACAAAACACTTCCTGATCTCTCAAAGTTTGAGCCTTTAGATGGTAACTGTAAACATCTAATTTTTGCTCTTTCTATTTCTCCTGCATTATATTTTCATAGGTTTATTATGTGTGTTTATAGATTCTAGCATTGGATTATTAAGGGGTTTTTAAGGTTTGGATTAATGCCATTTTCAGTTGAGTTATGCACAAATCAGGCCCAATTTTTTAGCCCAATTTGGCTGACCCAGTCCAATTGTTGTTTTGCCAAGACCCGGATCAAAACGACGTAGTTTCATAATAAAACTACGCAGTTTCACTAAATGAAACAAGATCAAATCTTACCCATCCATTCCATATTGATCCAATGACTCTCATTCACTCTTGGCCTAGGTATTTAAAGCCTAAAAAATCTGAAAATTGTCCCCATTTTCACCGATAATTCTTTTCTCCTTCCTCTCTCTTCTCTCTCTCTTCACTCTCTCTGTGTCGCCTCTACGCCGCCGCCGGAAATCACCCACCGGCGGCAGACCACCTCCAAACACCTTCAAATTCACACCATGTAATCTCCACAACCTCCTCTTTTCATATCTCCAAACCAAATCCTTCAAAAACTCCTCAAACTCCTTGAATCTTAGATCTAGGAAATTTTACCTGTTGCTTTTTTGCCCAAATTCTTGAAGCTCCAACCACTACCACCCCACAATATCTACATCAATGGATAGAGCTCCTCAAGACCTACCTATTGATGTCAATTCTACCCCAAAATTCGGCTACCAAAATTCGGCCAAATTCCAGCGACCTCCCCGAATACCCTCTTTTGGCATACCACCATTTTTTTGGCCACTTGAATTGTAAAATGGTAAAAATCTTATTCTTTTTCGTGGCTGATTTTTTATTTTATTTTTATTTTTCAGATTTTATTTTGTCTATTATTAATTATTTTAGTATTAGTTATTGAAGTTTGAAATGTTAAATTTTCTGTTTTTACACTTGTTGAAGTAGTAAAATAGTTTTGTATTGATAAAAGTGAGGTAGTGAAGAATACTCAAGAGTATATGGTACTTGTTTGGTTGTTTATTTACTGCTTCAAGACTCTTTGAGTACAACACTCAAAAGTCAAATTGTTTGATAAGAAAATATAGACTTTTGGACAGTGTTTGAATAAAAGTGTAACGACCCGACCGGTCGTTTTGAACTTTTGCACTTTGATCGCCAGTTCCTGGGCATGACTTGCCCCGTGTAACGTATTATGACTGATGTAGATTGTTGGTTTTGGTTTTCAAAAAAAATCAGAATGAATTTGAAGGAACAGTCTCAGTTGAAAGCTTTGAATTTGAAAGGTTTGACTAAGAGTTGACTTATTTGTATATGAGCTCGGATAGAAAATTTTATGATTTGGATAGCTTCTTTGGGTGATTTATGACTTAGGAGCACGATCGGAATGCATTTTGGAAGTCCGTGGAAAGATTTGGCTTGAATGACAAAGTTAATATTTTGGCGAATTCCGGTCGATAGGTGAGATTTTGATCCGAGGGTCGGAATGGAATTTCGAGAGTTGTTGTAGCTTCGTTATGTCATTTTTGATGTGTGTGCAAAATTTTAGGCCATTTGGACGTCGCTTGGTCGACTTTTTGATCGAATTCGGATTTCGGAAGTTTTGGAATTCTTAGGCTTGAATCCGAGGGTGATTTGATGTTTTGATGTTATTTTGAGCGTTCCGAAGGTTGGAACAAGTTTGAATTATGTTATTGGATGTGTTGGAATGTTTGGTCGGGGTCCCATGAGGCTCAGATATGTTTTGGAAGAGTTTTTGGAAGATTTTGCCGTTTTGAGCATAAGCATGTAATGATCCAAAGGTCCATTTTTAGTTCTATTGATTGAAATTTGATTTCGGGACTTTTGGAATTTTGATAATGAATTATAGGGCTGATCTAGAAAGTTTGGTCTAATTTTATCAAGTCGGGATTGGGTTTTTGACACGAAACATGAGTTAATTGTTTAACGAGCGAAATGCGTATTGAACTGAGCAAATGAGCTCCTAATTGAGCTTCGACTGAAGGGTTATGTTAGTATTATTATTTGTGACTCATAGGAACAAGAATCATCGAATTCCGAGTTCGTATGATGGAGTTAGAGCCTTTTTAGTGAAAAGAAAAGCTGTTGCAATTTTCTGGGCAGTTTCTGCATTTTTCGCACGTGTGAACAGTAATCGCACCTGCGCGAACAGTATTCGTATACAGTACCATGTACAATAAACATGAACATTATCCGTGTACAGTACCCGTGTACAGTACATATGAACAGTAACCCGTATACAATACCCATGAACAGTAAAATGCGTGAATAGTAACCACGGAAATTCTGGACAGAATATTGAGTTCTGAAAATGGGACTTCATCCCATTTTCCATTTTTACCAAATTGGAGCTCGGGGAGAGGCGATTTTTGGGAGATTTTCAGAGAAAACAACGGGGTAAGTGTTCTTAACTTAATTTTGGTTAGATTACCCGAATCTATTACTAGTTTTGGCATTTAATTGGTGATTTTAGTTGAGAAAATCTTGAAAACCCTCTTGGTTTAATTTGAAGATTTGAGGGTCGAGTTGATGTCGGATTTTAGTAAAATTGGTATGGTTGGACTCGTGGTTGGATGAGGTTTCATATTCCGTAATCTTTGTTGGGTTCCGAGACGTGGGCCCCACGGGCGAATTTTGAGGGCAATTTCGGATTTTTAATGGAAAATGTAGAATTTCATATGGAATTAATTCCTATAATTTTTATTAACTGAATCGAATTATTGTGGCTAGATTCGAGGCATTCGGAGGTCGATTTGAGAGACAAAAGCATCGCGAACTAGAGGATTAGCCGGTTCGAGGTGAGTAATGATTGTAAATGATGTCCTGAGGGTTTGAAACCCCGGATTTGCACATCGTACTGCTATATTGAGGTGAGACACGTGCTGGATGATGAGCGTGGGGTCTTTTATTACTGGGGATTGTGCCTTGGTCCATCCCGATTGATGATTTTACCGCATATTTGATTGAAACTTATTTGTTATCATCATGATTTGGGCTGATTGCCATACTTGGGCTTCGTGCCAATTATTTGAATCCTTTGAGAATTTTTATCACTATTTCCTCACTGTTTTGACTTATATTTAAACTCAGTCCTGGTGATAATTATTGTTTTACAAACTCAGCCGCTTTTATGCAGATTTGAAAACTCAAATGATATTTCTAAATGGTATTTTGGGCTGAGAACTACTGTTTTACAAATAGCCCGAGGATCTATTACTGATCTGATATTGAGCCCGAAGGGCTGTTACTGTTCTGATATTGAGCCCGAGGGGTTGTTACTGTTCTGATATTGAGCCCGAGGGGCTGACACTGTTCTGATACTGAGCCTGAGGGGCTGGTTCTGTTGATATTATGCCCGAGGGGCGGTTTGTTGTACATGTTTTGCTCGAAGGGCTATTTATATTTTTATCATTTTTGTTACTCACTTGTAAACTACTTGCTTTACTTGTTGAAAAAAAGGGATTTTCAGTTGATTTCTCACCGCTTTACTGTTTAAAGTGATTTCTTGCCTTCAGTCTTTATTTATTATTATTACTCACTGAGTCGGAGTACTCACATTACTCCCTGCACCTTGTGTGCAGATTCAGGTATGTTTTGGTTGATCGGAGGCAGAGTCATCAGGGTTTAGCAAGGTAGCTGTCGGCGTTCGCAGCACTGCTTTTCTCTCTCCTCATTTCATTAGTCTGTATTTGTACACTCCAGGCTTTCAGTTGTATTTATACCCTAGTAGATGCTCGTGACTTGTGACACCCCGGTTAGGGCTGTGTCGGGTTGTGCTTCCGTTAATTATATCATTAAATCATATTTAAACTGTTTATTAATGTTTAACTATTTTTGAAAAGGGGATATGGGTTTGTTGGCTGGCCTTGTCTTCACGAGAGGCGCCATCACGACCGGAGCGGGGTTTGGGTCGTGACAAAAAGTCTGTCTTTGAATAGTGGAGAGCAGATTTTCTTTTAAAATACCTGACAAGATTTGAACTAGAAAGTCTTGCTTTTTGAATTTAAGAGCAGATTTTGTAGAAAAATCTGTCAAAAAGATTGATTTTTAATTTTTGAAATAGCTGGTTGTTTTGATACATAAAGGAGACACATTTGTTTTACTCTAACACGGACAAGAGATCGAGATAGACAAAAAAAACTTGAGAGAAAAATTAGCAGCTGAACATAAAGATAGCAAGCTGAAATTGTGAGCTTGGTGAGTGAATCTTAGAGGGCAAACTTTTAGAAAAGTATAAGTCTTCTTTAGAGTTGGTTCTAGGTCTTTCTGTAAGGTTTTCGGGTTGTCTTAACACTTGAGTTGTTGTTGTTTCTGCTGTATGTGCTGTTATATTTCTGTTGTTGCACTGTTGTATATTACTATTCTACAAACCAGGTAACTTTCAAATTCTTATATTGCAGATTCTTGATGATAATAAGAAGGATTTGATTTGGTTTGGGTTGACGGAACATGTTAGATCTGATTTTGTTTCAAGATGAATGTTATATTAGTATTATTATCATGTAAATCTTTTAGAAATTAGTTAAAATATCTGTTCTTCTTTATGTATGTGATTGAAATTTTATTCTGTCAAGTTTACTTAGTTTAAGCAACATGGGTCAAATAAGCTAAAATATGTGGTATAATGACAATAGAAAGTAAGTTGAGCTTTTCTTTAAAATCGACAGCTTGTCTTTTGTTAGATAAAATAAGTGGCACAATACCATAAAAGTTTAGCATGAACTTTCCTAGATTTAATGTCTTGCCTTAGTTAAAAAATAATTCTTATAATATCATTTTTTTGTCGAATAAGTAATAAAAAATGAGTTTAAGCACAATTTTTTTAACGCTAGGCAACTAGTAGGCGCGTTTTTGATAATTTAATATTATTAAAATATTTTTATTTTTTATTTTATTTTTATAAATAAAAGCAGACATAAGAAAAGCAAAAAAATCAAATAAATCACAGTTTTACCCAAAATTAATTTAAGCCAAATGTAGTCAATAAAGTGACCGTGCTAGAACCACGGGACTCGGGAATGCCTTACACCTTCTCCCCAGTCAACAGAATTCCTTACTCGAACTTTGTTTTCGCAGACCGATAAAAATAGAGTCAAACCTTCCTTTGACTAGGGATTCAAATAAAAAGGTGACATGGAATACCCAAAAATCAATTCCAAGTGGTGACTCTGAATAACAAAAATAATCCTTATTTCAAAATTTGTCTCTTTAATTGGAAAAACTTTTTAACACACAAAATCCATAAATTATCTTTATGGAGGGGTAAAAAGGGGTGTGATAGTAACAACTATAAGCATTGGTCCCAGAAACTTTTAATTTTCTTTGAACAATTAGAAGTTGATTATATTTTGTTTAACGATCCTCCTGCTGATATTGTTTCTGATAATTCTAATTCTGCCAATATTGTTGTTGTTGATGATGATGCTAAGAAGAAATTTGAAAAGGATAATAAAACTATGAGAGGGCATCTGCTTAACCATATGACTAACCCTCTCTTTGATTTGTTTATAAATTATAAATCTGCTAAAGTCGTATGGGACAGTTTGGAGAAGAAATATGGTGCTGATGACGCATGAAACAAGAAGTATGTCGTTGGAAAGTGGATCAAGTTTCAGATGGTTGATGATAAGCCAATCATGAAACAGGTTCACGAGTATGAGAACTTGACTGCTGATGTTTTGAACGAGAGAATGGAGATGTGTGAGATTCTTCAGGCTAATGTTCTGCTTGAAAAGTTTCCACCTTTTTGGAGTGATTACAAGAATCAACGAAACACAAAAAGAAAAACTTAATTCTTCAAGAACTAATCAGTCACATGGGGACTGAGGAAACAAACCGTCTCAAAGATGAGGAATCTGAACGACATAAGGATAAGATGAAATCTCTCTCTCTTAATTCTTCTAAAACTAACCTTGTGGAATCTTCTTGTACGTTCGTGAAAGATAGGTTTAAAGGAAAACAGAAGGAAGGTCAGAAGAAAGGACATGTGAAGAAGCAGAATTACTTCAACAAGCCGAAGGGCCATATTCAAAGGTCGAAAGGACATTGCTATGTCTGCGGTAAAATTGGTCACAAGGCTTTTTAGTGCAACCAGAGACAAGGACAAAGCTCAAAGATTGGAGGAAAAGCTCCAATCCAAGCTAACCTTACTGAGGGTGGTGATGTCATTGCTGCTGTGGTTGTTGAGGCGAACATGGTGGCTAACAAGACTGACTGGATACATGCGCTTCAAGACACCTTTGCGCCAACAAGGAATTGTTTCACGACTTTGAGTAATCTACTGATGGCGAGTGTGTCTACATGGGTAACTCCACTATAGCTAGAGTTATGGGTAAAGGAACAATTCTCCTTAAGTTAACTTCTGGAAAAACCTGAGCCTTGAACAATGTTCTATATGTATCCTCCCTTCGTAGAAACTTAGTTTCTGGTGCTCTTCTCAACAAAGTAGTCCTTAAACTTGTTTTTAAATCTGATAAAGTTATTATTTCTCGTGGATGAGACTTTGTTGGGAAGGATTACCTTAGTGGGGGTTTATTTGTACTGAACATCGCTCAAGAGATTACTAATAATGCTAGTACTTTCAATTCTGCTTATATTGTTGAGTCTATTGATTTGTGGCATGGTAGACTAGGTCATGTTAATATTGTTTCTATTAAAAGACTTAGAAAAATAGAATTAGTTCCTGCAGTTAATGTTGATAATTTTTCTAAGTGTCCTGTTTGTGTAGAAGCAAAACATACCAAAAAGTCTTTTAAAAATGTAACTAGTAGAAAAATAGAATTGCTTGAACTAGTACATTCAGACTTAGCAGATTTCAAGAACACTATTAGTAAGGGTGAAAAAAAAATACTACATCACCTTTGTAGATGACTTTTTTAGATACACTAAGGTATATCTTCTTAAGTCAAAAGATGAGGCTGAAAGTATATTTTTGAAATACAAGGCAGAAGTAGAGAATCAATTAGATAGAAAAATCAAGAGGCTTAGGTCTGACAGGGGTGGTGAATATAGTACTAATACTTTAGAAGCCTTTTTTGAGAAAAATGGTATTATACATGAGATTAGTGCTCCCTATACTCCCCAACAAAATGGTGTAGCCGAACAGAAACCCTTAAGGAAATGATGAATTCCGTACTTTTGAGTTCGGGTTTATCTGATAATATGTGAGGGAAAGCTGTTTTATCTGCATGCTATGTTCTTAATAAAGTCCCTCATAAGAAGTTAGATAAAACCCCCTATGAGTTATGGAAAGGGTTTGCCCCTAACTTGAAAATTCTGAAAGTGTGGGGGTGTTTGGCTAAGTTTGGTCTACCAGATTTTAAACAAGTAACTATTGGACCTAAGACCTTTGATGCTATTTTCATTGGTTATGCTCAAAATAGTGTTGTATATAGATTTATGTCTTTGAATGATAGTTTTATTTGTGAATCTAGAGATGCAAAATTTTTCATGTTTTTCCATTGAAAAATAATGTGCCTAGTGTTGTGCCTAATAATGCTTCTACATCTATATCTGTTAATTCTCATATTGTGCCTTCTTCTAGTGTTACTGCTAATGAATATGAAAATGAACTTAGAAGAAGTAAGAGGCGTAGAATTGAAGCTAGCTTTGGTGCTGACTTTATTACTACTTTCTTGACTGAAAATATTGATCTTGATGTTTTGAGTGATGAATTAGTGTCAATATATTTAATAGGAGAAAACCCTAAGACATATAGTGAAGCAATGGGGTCAAAAGATGCTAGTTTTTGGAAAGAAGCCATTAAAAGTGAATTAGACTCTATAGTTTCTAATCACACAAGAGACTTGTCTGATTTGCCTAAAGGTTGTAAACCATAAGTAGCAAGTGGATATTTAAGAAAAAATTGAGACCTGATGGTACAATTGAGAAATATAAGGCCATACTTATTATTAGAGGTTTTAACCAAAAGAAAGACATTGATTACTTTGATACTTATTCTCCTGTGACTAAGATAGAAACTATAAGAACTCTTATTGCTTTAGCCATTATTAATAATTTAGTGATACATCAAGTGAATGTTAAAACAGCTTTCCTAAATGGTGATTTAAAGGAAGAGATCTAAATGTCTCAACCTGAGGGATTTGTGATCCAAGAGAATAAAGTATGCAAATTGAGAAAGTCTTTGTATGGTCTAAAGCAGACACCTAAGCAATGATACAAAAAGTTTAATAGCACATTAGTGGTTAATGGTTTTGTTGTTAATGTATCTGATACTTGTGTTTATTCCAAGATGATAGGATCAGATTGTGTTATTATATGTTTGTATGTGGATGACATATTAATCTTTGGCCCTAATGTGAATGTCATTAATAAGACTAAGAATTTTTTGTCTTCTAAATTTGAAATGAAAGATCTTGGAGAAGCAGATGTGATTTTAGGGGTTAAAATCAAAAGAACCTCTTATGGTTTTTCATTGTCTCAGTCTCATTATGTTGAGAAAATGTTGAAAAGGTTCAATTGTTTTGATGTAGCACCTGTGAGAACTCCTTATGATCCTAGCATACACCTGAAAAAGAATAAGAAATCTAGTATTTCTCAAACTGAGTATGCTAAGATAATTGGTAGTATAATGTTTCTCATGAATTATACACGACCTGATATTGCTTTTGCTGTTAGTAGATTGAGTAGATATACTCACAACTCTAGTAGTGAATACTGGATTGTTCTTCATCGTTTGCTAAGGTATTTGAGAGGTACTATGGATTGGTGTTTGCATTTTAATAAATTTCATGCTGTTTTAGAAGAATTTTGTGATGCAAACTGGGTTACTGACAATGATGAAGTTAGCTCTACTAGTGGCTATATGTTTACTTTGGGTGCAGGTGCTATTTCATGGAAGTCTTCAAAACAGACTTGTATAACACGATCTACTATGGAGTCTGAATTCATTGCTCTTGAGTTGGCAGGGTAAGAAGCCGAGTGGTTGAGAAACTTATTGGCAGACGTGCCTTTGTGGGGAAGACAAGATTCACCAGTTTCTTTACATTGTGATTCACAGGCGACAATTGGAATTGCCAAAAATAGTGTGTACAATGGAAAAAAAAAGACATATCCGCATTAGGCATGGCGCGGTAAAATAGTTGTTGAAACATGGTGTTATTTCCTTAGAATATGTAAGATCCGAAAGAAATTTGGCGGATCCTTTAACAAAGGGTTTGGCAAGGAGAGTTATCCTTGAAACGTCGAGGGGGACGGGGCTAAAGCCCATGGATTGAGGAAATATGACGGATACTGTTTGTGGTCAAACAAAGCCATATGAGACCTCAATATGCACTACATTTCCTATCCTTCTGGCGTATGGTAGTACTTTATAAGGTTGAACTTACTTTGCTCTTAATGATTCCATAGCCTTAAGGCAGTCTATGTGTAGATAGACTTGATGGAATCACCTATGTGAGTGTAAAGGTACGGTCGCCCTTTATGAAAGACTTGAAATGTCTTTCTAGAGCACTCCTGAGACCCAAGGTATGTGCATGGCCATTAAAGCACTTTGTTAGTATCGCGAAGTTTGCATAAAATTAAGGATATAGTATATGTTGTGGGGGTCTCAACTAATTCCATTAAGTTCAAGAGTACTTCACTTTGTGGATGTTAGTTGTTGCCTCATTTCACTACGTGTTTATTCAAATCGAAAGATATTGACACTTAAGTACATGTTCTTTCTTTTGCCCAGAATTATTTTATGTTTGTCTTTGCATTAGTGGGGGACTGTTGGTATTATTTATAATGCAAAGTCAAAAATTTCTTTTTGAAAATCCATTTACAACCAATAGCCATGAGTCTTTTTATTTTTCAAGTGTTCTATCTATTTCTAAGTGGCTTCTTGCATGAAGCCTTAAAGCCAAGTGTTGAATAGCTTTGACAAATGGCTATGCAAATCTATCATGTGTCTTCATGCATGGAAGACTAAGTACACTTGTTAATATTGAAGCCAAGTGGACTAATATATTTGGACAAGTGTTAAAAGACTCTCCACACTTGTCATACATGCAACCTCCCTAATTGCCTATAAATAGGATGATCATTAGTCATTATATTCACTCAATTCTTAACCAATAATTCATCTTGCTAATCATTATTTTCTTCCTACAACATTTTAATTTTCTGTAACAGCTACAAAAAATACCTTCATCTTCTCTTCTTTCTGGGCAACTGCTTTGTGCAAATTCTAAACTTCCAGTCATGAGTGCACGTGTTTGGAGGTGCTGTAGAACTCTGGGGAGCGACCGATCTTAACGAATTGCATCCAATCGGGCCAAAATCACTTTCAAGGCAGTGTTCTTAGTCAATATTATTTACTCATTTTTCTTACAATAAGGTCCCATAATAGGGATATCCTGATAATCAAACAGGATAAAGGCATCTTGAAGGCAGGAACTATATGTTTCGCTAAACCATCGGGCACTTGATTTGCTTCTCTAAATCACTGATTTACCTCAAAATTTTGCTTGGAGATTAAAATCTTTGCGGTGTCCTCTATAAATGCTTTGAGTTTGCAATTAACTGCTGTGTAATTAAGCATATTTGCCGCTATGAGGGAGTCCAATTGATCAATTTTTGTGTTGTTTGTATTTTATATATACATGTGATACATTTCTTGTAATCGTCATCCATTAACTGAAACCTTCACATAGCTCATTTAGGGGTGGACATCGGTCGGTTCGGTTCTGAATCTTATCGATTTAGCATATCGGTTATTGGTTTATAAATTTGATAAACCGATAACCAAACCGATAAGATATCAGTTATCGGTTATTGATCACAATTGGTTCGGTTATCGGTTTACCTGATAAGATAACTCAATCTAGAGTTAAGCAAAAAAGAGAAGATAATTTACTGGAGTTAAGCAAAAAAGAGAAGAATTCACATATAATATACTACCCATTTATGCGTTCTGTTCAGTAGCCACAACTAGAATAATATTAATTCTTCAACAATAGTTGTCCAAATAGTAATTTCACCTTAAAATTAACAAGTCCAAACATATAGTACTAACAGTCCAAGATAAACTGGATGTTGTTTGTCAAATGCCTAACCTGAAAAAAGAAACTATAGAGCAAAACCTTGATTTGTGCATGGGCAATACTAACACAGAAATGAAAAACATCTAGAAGGCAAGAAAATGTTATCCTGTTGTCAAAGCTCAACGTACTGTACAGAAGAATAATGTTCAAAAATATAACCGAAACTGACAAAGATTGTCGATTTAGAATTGATAAGTGCGAAGAGAAATTGGTAGTAGGTATAGGCTGCACAACGTGAGCTCACAAAATTAAGAAACGAAAATAAAAAAATAAAGAATCATTAACAGTCAAAAATACCAATATGAAGATGAATTTTATTATAGAAATTAAAAGCCTAATGTATAAGACTAAAGACTTATGCTAGAAGTAACTAGTAAGGTCTATAAAGAATAAAGATAAAACAATTGAAGAGTGCAACTGAGAAAGAATACAAGAGAATGAACTGAAGCCCTAGCATATGTATATACTTAAGGGTAAAGTCGTATTTTTATTAATTCTTATTGGGTTATCGGTTAACCCATTAGCAAAATTGGTAAACCGAGGCCGAACCGATAACCCAATAGTGAAAAAATTCTAAACCGTTACCGAATCGTTAATCCAATAATCCGATACCGATAACTCAATAAATAATTAACGGTACGGGTTATCAGTTTTACCGGATATATGCCAAGCCCTAAGCTCATTTGTAGTACAAATACAAATTAAATAACTGTTGATACAAGCTAAGATATTTTATTTTGCCTTCCACTCGGGCATTACTTTGTTTCTCGATCTTACTACATGACTGTCTCATCTCCAAGTGCAACGTCCACCTGATGTAGATGAGTTCTTTTTTTTTTTTCTTTTTTCTTTTTTCATATATCGTTTCTGCTGTCCATTGTCTGGGTACAAAGAATTCCCCTTGTTCCTGCAATCAACATTACTTACGATACGACGTTTTTTGGACATTAAGAAGAGAGACTCGTACTTAAATAAGCTATATATATATATATATATATATGCCCCATAAATTAATTTGCCTATCTTGCAGCGCTGCCGATTTCGTTAAAGTTTTCAGATTTTTATTAGTGATGCCATCATATTATATGAGTATATTGACAGTACATGGTCTGTCCATTTTTGGTTTCTTAACACTGAGGCAGCAAAGATTTCCCTTGTTCAGTCGTTCTATTTAATAATTTTTCCTGACAATCTAGTTCTTTTGTTTTTTTTGTATGTATTTACGATGTCCAAACCAGTATTGCTTATTATTGTATGCATGCATGCATACAACTTATAGAGTACTGAAATTTGCAAAGCACTTTAATACTTAAAATGCAAGCATCATATATACCTTAATTTTGCTATCAAAGGAAACGATAATACACTTAAGATGCAGCCTTTCCTTGCTGCATTTCTTTTGCCTTCGCGATATATCATCTTCCCACCACAATTTGATTACATTATTTTTTAGTAGTGTAGGCATGAATAGGGAAATTTTTAGATTTCAATTGGTGATTAGAATGAGCAATCAAGGGGCGTAGCCACCACCGTGTCCACCACCTTCACCACCTCCAGCACCTCCTCCATATCCACCAGCATGCTCACCTCCTCCAGCGTAGGCTCCACCTCCACCGGCACCACTACCGCCGCCACCGCCTCCATATGCTCCTCCATGTGCTCCTCCTGCACCACCACCAGCTCCTCCTCCACTACCGTATCCACCACCTGCTGCTCCCCCTGCTCCTCCAGCATAAGCACCACCGCCACCACCTCCATGCCCACCTCCACCACCATATCCACCACCTGGTGCCCCACCAGCTCCGTAGCCGCCGCCACTTCCTCCTCCTGCGCCTTCAGCATATCCACCACCATGTGCTCCACCTGCAGATGCTCCGCCGCCACCACTACCTCCACCACCTCCAGCACCATAACCACCACCCGGTGCTCCTCCAGCACCATATCCGCTACCACCACCTTCGCCACCACCACTTGCATGTCCAGCATCGTGTCCTCCACCAGCATAGCCACCTCCTGCCCCGCTTCCACCACCACCTCCTCCAGCATATCCAGCACCATGCTCTCCTCCAGCTGCATAGCCAGAACCACCACCGGCTCCACCTCCACTGCCACCTCCGCTGGCATAACCATGGTCACCTGCAGCTCCATATCCACCACCTCCACCGGAACCTCCTCCACCACCACCAGCATAGCCTCCACCAGCAACACCACCACCAGCGCCACCACCAATGCCATGGCCTGCACCATAGGCGCCTACCTCAGCCCCAACACCTACATGATCATAAGTGAGGAGGGTTCTAGCAGCTGAACATATTCCTATGCCCAATAACAGAAAGAAAACAATGTTAGTAACTTTAAGCTTCGCCATTGCAGTGTAGTTGAATGCCACAAAATCGACTTGGGATAGAATGCAAGAATCGGAGGCTATTTATAGATGTAGAAACGCGTCTATATGCACAAATCACATGCAAAAGAACAAAAGGCAACTCCTTTTGTCCCTACAATTAAGTGGTCCACTTCACTAACATCCTCACAGAATTGACATCATTTCGTCTTAATTCAATCTCTACTCCAAGTAGACCAGCTAGTGTGCTTGTGCTGTCTCCCATATTCGTTAAGTATACAGTATAAATATTTCTTAATTCTTTACTTTTCTTAATTCTTTATTTTTGATATATCTTGTAGTTGGAAGTCCGACTCAGTTTCATGATACTAATTATATATTTTAGTTCCACTTAATCGATACGGTTCTTTATGTTTAATATACTTTATTTAGTGTCACGTTCTCTAATTTTGAATTGGAAAAATGTGATGCGTCATTGAATTACCGGGGCTTGCTAATTGTTGAGCTTTTATGAATTTAACTTATATGCATTTGCGGTAAATGTATATTTCCTAATATTTACGCTAAATCAATTGATGTAGATACATTATTTGTTCAATCATTCGATACTCGAAGCTGACTGATCCTACTAATTCAGATTTGCGACGGCAGACCCACTATGGGGTGCTTGAACTTGAGACCTTTGGTAATGCAATAACGGTTCTCTTCGTTGGGATGTGAGCAAGTTAGGTAGCTCCAAGGGTGAAACCCACCACAACCTCTGATGGTAATAGATACATAATATGTGTTTGCGAATAAATGTTGCAAGTTACCTACCTTATTTTTCAGGTTGCTATTTTCCACTTAATGTGAATAGTCACCTATAATTATTTTTCAGGTCATTGTTAGCGTAAAATTTAAAATAGTTTATCTAATCAGACTACTTTAAAAGAAATTTCTTAATTAAAAGAGCGGGGACTTTTTACAATTCTTTAACCCCCTCCCTTTATGTTTTGCAAGATGCTTGCAGGTGTATTATTCATATATAACTTTGGTTAATTTATTGTCCATCTCCAGTGAAAGCTAGTACATATTTTATTAAAGTCATGAATGAGCAATAATTAAGAGGGCGAACCAATGTGCCCATATACGAGATCAGGCAATAATCAAGTAGATTAGCTTGACTCGGTTTAATTTGGAGAACAGCGATATAAGTTGCTACTTATCCAACTGATAAGATCCTATAATAGGGATATCCTGATAATCAAACAGGATAGAGGAATCTTGAAGGCAGGAAGCCAGGAACCATGTTTAGCTAAACCATCCGTCACTTGATTTGCTTATCTAAATCGATCAGTGATTTACCTCAAAATTTTGCTTGGAGATTAAAATCTATGCGGCCGGTGTCCTCTATAAATGCTTTGAGTTTGCAATTAACTGCTGTGTAATTAAGCAAATTTGGCACTATGAGGGAGTCCAATTGTTCAATTTCTCTGTTGTTTGTATTTTATATATACATGCGACACATTTCTTGTTCTCATCCATTAACTGAAACTTTCACATAGTTCATTTGTAGTACAAATACAAATTAACTGTTGATACAAGCTACTAAGATATTTTATTTTGCCTTCCACTCGGGCATTACTTTGTTTCTCTTATCACATGACTGTCTCATCTCCAATTGCAACCACCTGATGTAGATGAGTTCTTTATTTCTTTTTCTTTTTTCATATATCAGTTCTGCCCTAAATAAGCTATACCCCATAAATTAATTTTCCAATCTTGCAGTAGCTGCCGAATTTTTAAAGTTTTCAGATTTTTTGTGATAAGTGAGCCATCGTATTATATGAGTATATTGACAGTACAAGGTCTGTCCATTTTTGGTTTCTTAACACTGAGGGCAGCAAAGATTTCCCTTGTTCAATCGTACGTTCTATTTAATATCTTTTCTTGTCAATCTAGCTAGTTCTTTTATTTCCTTGTATGTATTATGATCAATTCCCTTGTGATCGTCCTTGCAAAGGTTTACGAATGTGCCCAAACCAATATTGCCTATTATTGCATGCATGCAACATATAGAGTACAGAAATTTGCTGACCACTTTAATTAATACTTAAAATGCAAGCATCATACCTTAATTTGCTATTAAAGAAAACGATAATACACTTAAGGTGCAGCATTTCTTTGCTGCAATTCTTTTGCCTTCACGATATATCATCTTCCCACCACAGTTTGATTGCATTATTTTTTAGTAGTGTAGGCAAGAATAGGGAAATTTTTAGATTTCAAATGGTGATTAGAATGAGCAATCAAGGGGCGTAGCCACCACCGTGTCCACCACCTTCACCACCTCCAGCACCTCCTCCATATCCACCAGCATGCTCACCTCCTCCAGCGTAGGCTCCACCTCCACCGGCACCACTACCGCCTCCACCGCCTCCATATGCTCCTCCATGTGCTCCTCCTGCACCACCACCGGCTCCTCCTCCACTACCGTATCCACCACCTGCTGCTCCCCCTGCTCCTCCTGCATAAGCACCACCGCCACCACCTCCATGCCCACCTCCACCACCATATCCACCGCCTGGTGCCCCTCCAGCACCATAGCCGCCACCACTACCTCCTCCTCCGCCTTCAGCATATCCACCACCATGTGCTCCACCTGCAGCTGCTCCACCGCCACCACTACCTCCACCACCTCCAGCACCATAACCACCACCCGGTGCTCCTCCAGCACCATATCCGCTACCACCACCTTCACCACCAGCACTTGCATGTCCAGCATAGCCACCTCCTGCCCCGCTTCCACCACCACCTCCTCCAGCATAACCAGCATCATGCTCTCCTCCAGCGGCATAGCCAGAACCACCACCGTCTCCGCCTCCACTACCACCTCCACTGGCATAACCATGGTCACCTGCAGCTCCATATCCACCACCTCCACCGGAACCTCCTCCACCACCACCAGCATAGCCTCCACCAGCAACACCACCCCCAGCGCCGCCACCAATGCCATGGCCTGCACCATAGGCGCCTACCTCACCTCCAACACCTACATGATCATAAGTGAGGAGTGTTCTAGCAGCTGAACATATTCCTATACCCAATAACAGAAAGAAAACAATGTTAACAACTTTAAGCTTCGCCATTGCGATGTAGTTGAATGCCACAAAATCGACTTGTGACAGAATGCAAGGATCGGAGGCTATTTATAGATGTAGAAACGCGTCTATATGTACAAATCACATGCAAAAGAACAAAAGGAAACTCTTTTTGTCCCTACAAATTAAGTGGTCCACTTCACTAACATCCTCACAGAATTGACATCATTTCGTCTTAATTCAATCTCTACTCCAAGTAGACCAGCTAGTGTGCTTGTGCTGTCTCCCATATTCGTTAAGTATACAGTATAAATATTTCTTAATTCTTTACTTCTCGTAATTCTTTATTTTTTATATATATAGTTGGAAGTCCGACTCAGTTTCATGAATTCCCCCCAGACTCTAATTATATATTTTAGTTCCACTTAATCGATACGGTTCTTTATGTTTAATATGCTTTATTTTGTGTCACGTTCTCTAATTTGAATTGGAAAAATGTGATGCGTCATTGAATTAGAGTCCGAAATCGAAATAATGCAATTTTTTGTACAAACTACGTTTCTACTGTTAAAAAAGAAGAAGTTACATTTCTACATAAAACGCAGTATAATACTGCGTTTTATTCAAAAATTATTTTTTTTATAGAAAAACGCTTTACAATAATGCGTTTTCCTTAAACGCAGTATTGTACTGCGTTTCCCTATAATAAAATATAGGGTGCTAAAGTAGAACGGAATAACGCAGTATTATACTGCGTTTTGCCCACATATGGTCTGTCAAAAATCGTTCGAAGAATATGGGCCTCAGAAGATTATAGGAATTAGCAGACACTGACACTATTTCCTATAAAAAATTAATTTTTTAATGAAACGCAGTATAATACTGCGTTTAACTTTAACGGCTAACTTTCCGTTAAAGTAAAACGCAATATTATACTGCGTTTTATGTAGAAATATAACTTTTTTTTAACAGTAGAAACGTATTTTGTACAAAAAATGACATTATTTCAGTTTCGGACTCCATTGAATTAGGCCGATTAAGAGTAGAGATCTTATCCAAACGGTGCTTGCTAATTTTTGAGCTTTAATGAATTTAACTTATATGCACTTGCAGTAAAATATACCCTCGCCTAATATTTACACTAAATCAATGCATAATATTTTTTTGTTCAGTCATGCGATATTCGAAGCTCATGACTGGTCCGACTAATTCAGATTTGCAACAGACAAACCAATTATAGCGTGCTTGAACTCGAGAACTTTGGTTATACAATAATAATTCTCTTCCCTGGGATGTCACCAGGTCAGGCAGCTCCAAGGGTGAGGCCCAGCACACCCCTCGGTGATAATAGATACATGATATGTATTTACGAATAGTTGTTGCTAGTTACCCACCTCATTTTTCCGGTTGCTATTTTTCACTTAATATGAATAGTCACCTAAAATTATAATTTTTAGGTGACCTAATGGCGTATATATAATATTTTTTAATATTAGCATATTAAAATATTTATCCGATCAGAGTACTTTGAAAGAAATTCCTTAAAAGAGTGCGGACTTATTACAGTTCTTTAACCCCTCCCTTTATGTTTTGCAAGATGCTTGCAGGTGTATTAGTCATAACTTTGGTTAAGTTGTTGTCTATCTCCAGTGAAAGCTGGTACGTGTTTTATTAAAGCCATGAATCAACAATAATTAAGAGGGCGATCCAACGTGCCCATAAAGGAGATCAGGCAATAATTAGCTAGATTCACAATGTGGGATTAAGCAATACATTAACTAGGTTAATCCGATCGATTTAAGCAGTGATATGAGTGGAAGTTTTCCATTATGAGAAATAAAATAGTAATAACTGGAATGATACGATTACTCCACCAATACAAGTTGAGCATTTTGAATCGACTTTAATATCACTGGATTTGGATGCTTAGCCCACTATTTCCGACTCTAATTATCCGCAACCGCATTGCATAATTATTTTTCAATGTTTGTCTCCAGCTCAATGTAATAGGAGTACCTCTTTTTTCTATGTTTTAGTTTTTCGAACTAACAGTATATAAATTTTTATACCATCAAATTTAGTTAACCAACGATAAATAACATATAATTGTTCATATACTGAGAATGTGAACATAGCACTGTGTTTGATTCTTCACCACCTTTATATCCATTCTTTCTTAGTTCGTGATGATGGTGATGGTTGGATATTTCTTTTTGCTTATTCACTGATTACTATAGTACTGCTCCAAATTAACTTATATCAAGTGAAATATACAAGTAACAAAATTAAAGAACCTAATTTGAATGATAAGCAATTGCCGAAGCCTGATATATAGTTTAGTAATATGTAGAAATCTTCCACATTTTTAATGCTCAATGTCCTCTATTTCTCCTTCCTTCTCCATGTAATAGATAGTTTTGTTTTTTTTAATAAATTTTTTGGTTGAAGATATCTCGTCCAAACTTCTAACGTGAGAAGAAAGCATAATAATTCAGGTAGCATAATAATTCAGGGATATGTGGGGCTTTGTAACCATAAGGTCCATAACAGTGCAAGACGTGGTATTTTACTATTCTCCATGTTCTGCATCATCTAGACCTTATCTTCAATCTTCACGCAATTAGAGACTTAAGGCGAGGTGAGATAGTTTCTCCATTCTCCTCCTCTAATAATTCCCCTCCCTAATCCTAATGTGGTGGAGCTAATTAATGGTCTTGGAAATAAAAAGCTATAAGACTTCAAACATTCATGTCAATCAACAATAACTAAGATTTATATATCACGTTAAGCCATCTCTTGTGATTTATCGAATACGGTGAATATATAATGGGATATCTAGCCTCGTTTGAATCCATTTTTGTTGAAAGGAGAAATGATCATTGGAAGGTTAGCGATGTAGAGAATTCCTTTTTATTCGTATATATGACATCCGAATGATCTCATCCTTTAGGAATAATTATATAGAAGAGTTTAAAGTTTTGTGCATTAAAGGGGTAAAAAAACATATTAACACAATCCCTTTGTAAACATTAACTAGTGATTTAATAATAAAGATACAAAGGCAGCACACGCAGTGCACTAAGCTCTCGCTAGGAAAAGTCGGATCACAAGAATCTATGTATCCAGCTTTATTTTATAATTTTTACAAGAAAGAGATAGTCACTAATTCATTAATTCACATATTAAAACATAATAATTGTATAATTTTTTTTATATTATTAGTGTATATCACTATTGCTGATAAGCTTGCAAAGTTGAAAAATATTTTAAAGACATAAAAAATGGAGGACCTTCTAGAGTTTCACATGCTAGAAACCGCCTAAGTGGGACCTCTCCATCTTGCTTTGCTTGGTTTTAGTGGTACCTTAGCTTTCCAATCCCACGTCTTCATAGCTAGCACTTGACATTCTAAAATTCTAATCTTCCTTGGACTACATCATTTCTTACGTCCTCCTCAGCCTAATTTTCAAGGATCAATTTCCTTGTTGCCACTATCTCATGTTTCTAATTGGGTGCGACTGGCTCGACCCAAAAAATATTGAGGGGATTAATTATAGGCCATCTGTATGGATAATCGTCATCCAAACAAAAAATATTTTTACTTCCTTAGTTAAGTATTTTAGTGAGAATTCGTATTAGTAAGACTAGTGGACTTCGAATATGGGGTGTTCAAAGTAATTAATTTTTTTTTTGCTCAAAGACAAAAAAATATAGATCCTAAAACTATATTAAAAATCAATCTTCAAGTAAATTTTATGGGTAGTTATTCAATTTTGTGTTTATTACCCAATTTTTTTTAATTATACAAACGCCATTCAATTTTGTGTTCATTACCCAAAAAATCACTTTTCTTGTTACACAAAAATTATTTTACTTTGCTCTAATGTCACAATATTCATTTTGACAAGATTTTACAATACTTTCACCCGAAAATTCTATCATGCCTTTGACATTATAAATTCTCTCATTTATGTAATATCTTATATATTACATACTATAAAATATGTTTTTACCTAGATATTTTACTTATAATTTAAATAACATTATTTTATTTTATTTATTATTTTTATAGTATATCCGTACATTTACTTTTCCCATAGCACTAAATTGTTTAATCATATTCAAACATGAACATATTTTAAAATATAAAAATGAAACAAATATATATTTATTTGAATAATAAAAGCAAATTTCTTTAACAAACGATAGTTTTCTACAGTCAGTAAAACTCTTTAAAAAATTCAAATATATTTATGTTTAATATTAAGTTTTAAAAAATTTGTTAATATTATTTATTTGAAGGTGTTAGTCTGATGTGTCAGTGTGCTAAATGTGAGTATCTTGTTTATTGGATTAAAGAATATGGTTTGGCTGATAAATCTGTGAGCTTTGATTTTATAGTTTTCATTAAAAATATTGGGTGAAATTCAAAAATACCCAGATTTACAAGTGGTAATTGAAAAATAGCAGTAGTTTTAAAAGTAATCGAAATTTAGCTACTTTTCATGGAAAGATAAATCGGAACGAAAACATTGTTCAAAATTCGAAAAATATTCCAGTATAATATACTGGAGTTCAAATTTTTTATATGTGAACTTCCAGCATAATATACTGGAGTTCCAGCATAATATGTTGGAAGTTCATATATAGGTGCTACAATCTCCAATATATTATGCTAGAATTTTTCGTCTGTTGGAATTCCAGCATAATATGCTGGAAGTTCATACACAGGTGCACCAATCTCTAGCATATTATGTTGAAACTTTCCGTGTTGCAGCAAAATAGTGGCTATTTTTTAATAACTTTGCAACCCTGACTATTTTTTAATTACCAGTCCGAAAACTAGCTAGCTCGTGCTATTTTCACAAAATATTTCATTAGACATGGTTAAGAACATTGACTTGGGATTTTTTTCATAGTAAAGTTACTGACAAATTTAATAATGCTATCTATATATCTGGAAAAATTAACGTTCAGAGAAAATTAAATGTACAGATATATTATAAAATAATAAACAAAATAATATAAATTTATTTTAATTATAAGTTAAAATACCTAGGTAAAAATATATTATATAGTATATAATATAGATAGTATTACATAAATGGGAGACTTTATAATATCAAGGGCATAATAAACTTTTCAAGTGAATGTTTTATAAAATCTGGCTATAGTGACTATTGTGATAATTATATAACAGTAAAATAATTGTTGTGTAATAAAAAAAAATGGCTTTAGGTAATGAACACAAAGTTGAATGACTTTGTGTAACAAAAAAAAATAATTTTTGGGTAATAAAAACAAAGCTGAATGAACCACCCATGAAATTTACTCATAAATTTTCCTATAGTACTCTAATTGTTATAGTACTTATGTTATCTGTTTCTGTACCACTTTCTGGGTGTTTTTCTTGCTGAGATGTTATGGACTTCCATGTTTTTTCCTATCTTTTTCAAGAAATATATCTATCTGATATATGTTTAGGAACTAATTTGATGGTATTAATTGATTTTGGGAAAACTTATAAATAAACCAATTGTCTTTAGTTTGACTCTGACATGTTATAGGGTAAATACTTATTTACATTGGGTGTTTACACCAAATTATATTAACTCATTATGGTTAATTAATTTAATTAGATGAGAATGTATGTAATTTACCATGGTTAAATGATTGAAGTCCATATGCAAGACACATGTCATATATCTATTGGTTTGGTGTAAACACTCGGTGCGGGTAAATTTTTACCCATGTTATTGTGTATTAAGGAGTGATCCCTCATAAGAGAGTCTTTTATTGGGATGATTTTTCTCCAATATGGTTAAGGTCCAAACCGTTTGGTTTTTGTCTACCTTGGTCCATTTGCTTTGCCTCTAACTTAACTTGATGATAATATATAAATTGTTTTCTATATTGGTGCAAAAACTAAGAACTCAATTAATGATGCTATCAAGCGCTTTGCACTATATTCAACTATAATAATTTGCACAAAATTAATCGCTCCTCACCCTCTTTGGATCAGCGCCTAAAAAGGTTTCGGTTTCTCAAATGCAGAGTGAAAAAAGAATGCAAACCTGAAAACCAAGATCTGATCAACTCCTTTTCACCCTTCAGCTCACCAGGAAGCAAATTACATCTTGAAGGAAAATCATTCTGACTTACCTTTACAGAATTAAGAGTACAGCTAACAATTAGGGCAGAGTTCACGCGAATCCAGTAACTTTTGTCTAGACCCTGTAAACTATATATGTATTGAAAAATCCGCTAAATATATATAAATACTTGACTGTGAATCCAGTTATTGTATATTAACTTGAGATACGCCTCTGCTAATAACCTACACGGCTACATGGTTATAATTCACCATTTTGGTCAAATAGCTTTAAGCCCCAGCTCACATCCTCGCAGTGCCTAACATGAGGAACAATTTCGCTCGTATCTGTTCCCGTTTTCTTTTTGCAATCATAGCTAGGTGGGGAATGGAAACATGGCTCCAACGATGCAGCTCGAACACAAGGCGGATTATGCGCTGTCCTGTTCTCAGGCTTGTATAGGATACAGGGCTTCATACCTCCAAGTCCCTGAGCCACATATCCAAAAGTGGACCGCGCACTTGTAACCAATTTATCAGTTAAACTCAGTAGATACATTTCTGCCAACGCCTTTCTTTCGTGCATGAGATTCTCACTTTGCTGATATATCTCCTTACTCGGCTGGTAAACACCAACAATCTCTCCTGTCGCGGTAGGATGCTCCCAATACATGTTGCCGAACTCTTCAGCGTATCCGGGGCTTAGAGAAGTCATCAGGACGGCTATTTTCTTCTTCTGTTTGTTCCCCGTCGGGTTGAGTACTATTGGCTCCCCTGATTCATTTGTGGCAGTAGATTCTCCTTCATTGTACAATCTAATATCTGATCCAATACATACTTTAAAGGGCCAACATCTGATTCAAAGACTCTAATTTGAATGCCTAATTTTTCATCAGCTTGGACTAAATAAGCTTGATAGTATCTCAAAACAAGCCCCCATACAGAATTTGTGGGATGTAACAGGTATCTACCTAGAAAATGGAATATTGTTTCTTTTTCTGGAAAAAGATTACTTAATTCTTGCTCGAACGATGGTACCAAGAAAAGAAAAGGCACGAAATATTCATCTGACTTCATGACCAGCCAAGGAATTTTCTGGAGAAAACCTTGGTCCTGGTCACAGAAATATAATTTATCTTGATCATCGTAGTCATGAGCTAAATAGAGGTAGACGGAAGGAGGTAATATTGAGCCAGTTGAATAATTGCCTATAATGATATCATTCTTCACCATATAACCATAGGAATGAGGAGATTTCTGATCAAAGGTATTAAACTGATTAAGTATTGGGAAATCTTGAGGAAGAAACCAGGAAGCCTCGGGAAAAGGTTCACAGAAGAGACCAGGCATATTAACTCCACGATCAACAAGTAGGACTCGGTTTGTAAGAATAGCATATAAGAAAGCAGAAGCTAAGGTTAGTATCCTATTTCCTAAACCACTGTAGGAAATCCAAACCAAGTAATTACAATCTGCAGAACCTGATATGTATTGACCAGACTTGATAAGCTCGACACTTTTATTGTATAATTCTGTATGAGGTCCACATTGCTTATGAAGAGCCTCGTAGTTTCGTAACCTTGAGATGAGGTAAGACGATGGCTTGTGACGCAGTTCTTTATAATATAAGGCTGACTCGTATCTACTCAGACAAGATTTTTCATCAATTCCAGCAGGAAGAAGTCCACCGAGCAGTTTATCCTTTTGCACCGTGACTGGCTGATGACTACCATATTCTTCAGAAACTGTGACTTAAAAAAACAAAAAAAAGATGAAAGAAATTAAACAATTAAGAAACGTGATTACATACTTTATCAGTATAACAAACAGATCACAAGCATGTATCCAACTGTTAGATCCACAATCAAACTAGAAGAGCAAGCTTGCACGCAAAACATGCACACAGACACACGCACACATGCACACAGACACAGGGAGAGAGAGAGAGCGCGCACCTGTAACTAGTAATTAGGAAATAAAAACCAAAAGCACATAAACAGGCTGCATAAGTACGCTGAAAGTCCATATGTATATGTGTTGTAGCTATTCTACTTATGGCAAGCTTGATTCACCCAAAACAGGTAGAATTTACTATAAGTTAAACAAAAAGCTAAAGAATGGAAAAATGAAGTACCATTTGGAGGTTTAACATCAAAGATTCGAGCTTCAGTCGAAGTCTCAAGGCTATCAGAAGCAAAGGCCCTGAGTATAACAGAGGCCGTCAACAGAACTGTCAAAACCGTTACACAAACAATTAGAACACCAATAAATTTGATGGGATTCAGATCCCATCTCGCTTCTGAACTCATAGAAACAGGTTATTCTTCCGATGTAAAGCCACTTGCTGTGGCTGATCACTGAAGCTTTTACTCAACCTCTTCGTTGTTAATATGGTATTTGCACGGGGCAGCCACTTAAGTGACTAGTATTTAGAATTTAACTACTTCTACCTTTTAATATGTTTAGCAAATATGGCCTCTGTTGCGGAAGCCAAATGTATATAGTGTGAATAAGTCACAACTACTATACCAAAAATTATGACAGCCACCAAATAATAAATAAGACAATAAAACAACAATAAAGGAAACACCAGAATTTACGAGGTTCGGCTAATTTTGCCTACTCCTCGGACACAACCAATATTTTATTCCACTCCAAAAATACAAGTGAAATAATACTAAAGAGAGAAGATACAAATGCCTTAAACAGATGAGAAGGCAAATGAGAGGTGTGTCTCAATCCTAAACATTAGGCCTTCTTTTATAGGGGAAAAATCTCCTCCAAACTTAACTCCCAACCAATGTGGGACTTTGGCATTTTGCCAAACTTCAACAAATCTCCACCTTGGCAAAATTCCACATTTTCAATTCTCTCTCAATAACAAATTTTGGTTGTGTCTTCATCTTCAATCTTCAGTGTTCAACAATGTTGATCAAATCCAAACAATGTTGAAACTTGACCGCAGTCACCACCTTTGTCAGCATATAAGCAGGATTCTCTGTAGTATGAATTTTCTTCACCGTGACTCCACCTTCTTCTATGATTTCTCGTACGAAATGATACCGAACATCAATGTGCTTCGTCCTTGCATGATAAACTTGGTTCTTCGCTAATTGAATAGCACTTTGACTATCACAAAAATTGTGATACCTTTTTGTTCAACACCAAGCTCCTTTAGCAATCCTTGAAGCCAAATTGCCTCTTTCACAGCATCTGTAATAGCCATGTACTCTGCCTCTGTTGTAGACAAAGCAACTGTTGACTGCAAAGTAGACTTCCAACTAACTGGTGCCTTTGCAAAAGTAAACACATAACCAGTAGTTGATCTTCATTTGTCCATATCACCCGCAAAATCTGAGTCACAATATCCAACTACAGACTGATTGTCTTCCTGCTCAAAAACTAACCCGACATCTACAGTATTATGAATATACCATAGAATCCACTTCACAGCTTGCCAATGCTCCTTCCCTGGATTGTGCATATATCTGCTAATAACTCCAACAGCTTGTAAAATGTCAGGCCTTGTGCAAACCATTGCATACATCAAGCTACCAACAACATTTGCGTATGGTACCTTTGACATATACTCTCGTTCAGCTTCATCCATTGGCGACATAGTAGTACTTAGCTTAAAATGGGAAGCAAGTGGAGTACTAACTGGCTTAGTCTTGTCATCTATGCCAAAACGTTGAAGTACTCTCTTCAAATATTCCTTTTGAGATAAACAGAGTTTCTTTGAACGTCTATCTCTAATTATCTCCATGCCAAGAATTTTCTTTGCCTCACCCAAATCCTTCATCTCGAACTCCTTCTTCAGTTGAATCTTCAACTTATCAATTTCTTCCAAATTCTTGGAAGCTATCAACATATCATCAACATATAGGAGAAGATATACAAAGGAACCATCTTTAAGCTTGTGCAAATACACACAATGATCGTATTTGCTTCTCTTGTACCCTTGCTGCAACATAAACTCGTCAAATCGCTTGTACCATTGTCTAGAAGATTGTTTCAATCCGTACAACGATTTTTCAAGTTTGCACACCATATTTTCTTTTCCAGCAACTTTGAATCCTTCTGGCTGAGTCATGTAGATTTCCTCCTCCAAGTTTCCATGTAAAAACGCAGTTTTTACATCCATCTGAACTAGTTCCAAATCCAATTGTGCTACCAAAGCCAACATAATTCTAATGGAGGAATGTTTTACAACTGGAGAAAACACTTCATTGTAATCAATTCCCTCCTTTTGAGCATATCCTTTGGCCACCAATCTTGCTTTGTAGCGAACATCTAATTGGTTAGGAAATCCTTCTTTCTTTGCAAATACCCATTTGCACCCAATTGCTTTCTTTCCCTTCGGGAGATTGGCCAATCTCCATGTATGATTCTGATGAAGGGACTGTATTTCATCATTCATGGCAATCCTCCACTTATCTTCTTCTAAACTTTGGACAGCGTCTTTGTAAGTAGTAGGAACATCATCAGCTACAATTGAGGTTGCACAAGCAATCGTCTCTATGAGACGAACAGGTTTCGTTATTGTTCTTTTTGGCCTGCTGGTTGCTATTGATTCAAGTTGTTGTTGAGATTCCTGAGTTGGAATCTCCTCTACTGGCTCTCCTTCCAGAGGGTAATTTTCATTTGTTTCCTCCTCTGCTTCTTGTGTAGGAAAAATAAATTTTCCCTCAAACTCCACCTGCTTAGAAGCACCTTCATTTTGTTTGGTATCTTCTGTTACCTTATTTACCATAGCAAATTCATCAAAGGTAACATCTCTGCTGAACATTACTTTCTTTGTCATAGGACACCATAAGCGATATCCTTTGACTCCAGAAGTAATTCCCATAAAATAGCCTTCTTTGCCCTTGGATCCAATTTTGACTCCGTCACATGATAATATGCAGTTGAGCCAAACACGTGCAAAGAGTTATAATCTACAGCAGGTTTTCCGTACCATTTTTCAAATGGTGTTTTGCCATCAATAGCAGCAGATGGTAGACGATTAATGAGGTGGCATGCATATGTAATTGCCTCAGCCCAAAATTCTTTGCCCAAGCCAGCATTGGACAACATACACCGTACCTTCTCCAGCAAGGTCCGGTTCATACGTTCTGCCACTCCATTCTGTTGTGGTGTATGTCTAACAGTGAAGTGTCAGATGATGCCATCATTTTCACAGACCTTATTGAAATGATCATTTTTGTATTCACCTCCATTGTCTGTGCGAATACACTTGATTCTCCTGCCTGTCTGATTCTCCACCATCATCTTCCATTTGAGAAAAATTCCCAACACTTCATCTTTGCTCTTCATTGTATACACCCATACTCTTCGGGAAAAATCATCAACAAAGGTTACAAAATAGTGCTTCCCACCCAATGAAGGTTCTTTGGAAGGACCCCAAACATCAGAGTGTACATAATCCAAAATGCCTTTAGTATTATGGATCGCTGTACCAAATTTAACCCTTGTCTGTTTCCCTTTAACACAATGCTCACAAAACTCCAAGTTGCAAGCCTTTACTCCTTTTAACAATCCTTGATCTGATAGAGTTTTCAAGGATTTTCCTCCAGCATGTCCCAAGCGCATGTGCCATAGCTTGGTTGCTTCTGCCTCTTTGTCGTCACTGGATGTTACTGTCGCTGTCCCAATAACTGTACTGCCACGATAGCGGTACATATTATTATTCTTCCGATTAGCCTTCATTACCACTAGTGCACCAGAGCATACTCTCATCACTCCATTTTCTGCAATGATTTTGAACCCTTTTGATTCTAGGGCTCCCACAGAGATGAGATTCTTCTTCAAATCCGGTACATATCGAACATATATCAATGTTCTGATCATTCCATCATGGTTCCTTAATCGTATTGAACCAATGCCATATGAGGTAAGAGGGCTGTTATCCGCTGTGTGGATGACTCCATATTCTCCTTCTTGAAATTCCATGAACCAGTCCCTGTTGGGACACATATGATAGCTACAAGCCGAGTCCATCAACCATATGTCTGATGATGTTGATGACTCTGTTGTAACTAATGAGAAGTCTGAATCATCACAATCAGCTACATTTGAATCCATAATAGCCTTTCCATTGTTATGTTTGGCCTTATTCTTCAACTTCGGACAGTCTTTCTTCCAGTGCCCTTTTTCTCGACAAAAGGCACATTCATCTTTGCTGGGTCTGGATCTTGACTTGGATCTTCCCTTCTTTGTCCTCGTTTGATTTTGAGGACGACCCCTCACAAACAGTGCTTCTCCTTCTCCGCCCTTCTGTTTTTCTCGCTTTCTTTGTTCATAGCTGTACAAAGCTGAACAAACTTCTCTGAGAGAAATTTCGTCATTTCCATGGAGTAGAGTAGTTTCAAGGTGCTCGTACTCATCAGGAAGTGACGCCAACAACATTAAGGCCAAGTCACCATCATCATAAGTTGTATCCATATTTTGCAAATCTGTGACCAACTTATTGAAACTGGTGATATGTTCATTCATCGTGGTACCAGGAACATAGGTGAAGTGAAACAGTCTCTTCTTCATGTACAATTTATTTTGACTGTTTTTCTTCAAAAATTTATCCTCTAGTGCTTTCCATAATTTACTTGCAGAAGTTTCCTTTGTGTATGGATATTTCTGCTCTCTAGCAAGGTAGGATCGAATGGTACTGCAAGCAACACGGTTGATAATTCTCCAATCTTCTTCTCCAATAACATCTGGTTTCTTTTCTTCAATGGCCAGATCTAGCCCTTGTTGAAAAAGGACATCTAGAACCTCGCCTTGCCACATCCCAAAATGTCCGGACCCGTCAAAAATTTCTACCGCAAATTTCGCATTTGACACAATTCTTGTCATAAGCGAAGATGCCAATGATGACGTATTGTTGACATTTGATGTAGATTCTTCTTGTTTATTGTCTCCCATATTTGACACAAATATTATTTAATAGCTGACGACACAAATCAAGATTATTTCCTTTCTGATGTAGAAGATCAGACTAAGCTGCAACTACAGAGCATACTCAGACAGAACCTTGACTCAGTTACCAAGATAAATCTTTTCTGATATGGAAGATCAGACTATGCTGCAACCACAGAGCATACTTAGACAGTACCTTGGCTCTGATACCAATTGTTGCGGAAGCCAAATGTATATAGTGTGAATAAGTCACAACTACTATACCAAAAATTATGACAGCCACCAAATAATAAATAAGACAATAAAACAACAATAAAGGAAACACCAGAATTTACGAGGTTCGGCTAATTTTGCCTACTCCTCGGACACAACCAATATTTTATTCCACTCCAAAAATACAAGTGAAATAATACTAAAGAGAGAAGATACAAATGCCTTAAACAGATGAGAAGGCAAATGAGAGGTGTATCTCAATCCTAAACATTAGGCCTTCTTTTATAGGGGAAAAATCCCCTCCAAACTTAACTCCCAACCAATGTGGGACTTTGGCATTTTGCCAAACTTCAACAGCCTCTTCATCGAATTCTGTTGATCATGTCGGTTGTATATGTGGTTTAAAAAAAAATTTGAAAATATTTTGCTTCATTATTGTTAATCAAGATCCATAATTTATGGTGGTTTGGCAATTAAATGAATAAATCCCATTAATTGGTGTGACTTACTTCAAATAGAGGACTTTCCATATGTTCAGCTTATAATATTTAATGCTCATGTCTCCCTGATTTATATATGATAAATTTTGGAAAGCGAAGAAATGGTTGGTTTCTAGTGCAGATATGCTGGACGTTAAAGAAGTCTTTAATACATTTTTGCATTTTGTAAATTTTTTCAAACGATTAATTCTCTACCTGTTGGTTAACCCCATTACTAATTCAATACCCTCGCAAAGATAAAGATAACAAGTGCTGCTCTTGTGATGAATGCATCTAGCGCCATGTTTGATCCTATTGGTTTTTAAATTCAATTGTTGGGAAGATTCTGATCGCTGAAGCGATGCTAATCAGGAAACCTCTGATCTAATTGTCAAAATATACATCTTAAGATATATATATATATATATATATATATATATATATATATATATATATATATATATATATATATATATATATATATTGATGATAGGCTATAACTACGTATTTTAGTCACTTATCGCACTCTAAGTTAATGCATTTTAATTGAGTTTGAGTTTTAATCGCTAGTGTTTTGCACTAATTACCTGTTTTATACCTTGTAGGAGTGATTCCGAGCTATGTAGATGTTATGAAACGAATTCGAGCTATTTGGAGCTTTGAAGTCTGAGTAAAATCCCAAGGGATTTAGCCGGGATCACATTCGGAGGTCGAGAACCACGTCTGGACTTTAAAAACGAAGCAAAAAGGAAGACTCTGAGAAGAACTCACAGCCGCGGCTGCCCATTTTGCTGCTGGTTGATTTTGCATGCTCTTTGATAAAGTCCACTATTGCCCCGCATGGGGCGGCGCCTGTGAAATTTTTACAGAGTTATTATCCCAATTCGCGCAAGAAAAGGTGTTTTCGTCTGGGCCCGACCCTACTTAGTATAAATACATGTAAAAACGTTATTTGGAGGACTTTTGACATACTTTAGACCTAGGGAGAGCACAGAGCCGCCGTGGAGGCCGGAATTCATCAGATTCCATCTTTAGATTCCATCTTTCTTCCATAATCTTTACTTTTTCTTGATGATTTGTTGTTTTGCTACCATGTCTATGTGGAGCTAAACTTCGCGTTCTAGAGTTGTGGTTGTCATGAATATTGAAGTTTATTAATTATATTACCGTTAATTCGAGTTATCATCTTTGGTTGTTTCTCTAATCCTGTGCATAATTGCTTAATTGTTTGGCCAGCAGTTGAGTTTTATTTACTATCTATGCTATACTTGGGAAAGCCGTGTTTAGATTAGAGTAGAATTAGAGAGAGCTTGTTTCTGGACCCGTGGCTCGGGGAAAGATTTCGCGGTTAGGAAAAGAATATACCTAACAGTCTTGCTTAGTTGAATACTGTATTATATTCGTTCATGATAGATTCAAGACCATAGGAATATAGAGTTGATATATTATGGATAGACAAATAGTATTGTGGGAACATGCTATTTATATAAACGATCCAGTCAACTAGCAATCATAGATAATTCGGATTAACAGGTATAATTACGAACTCAATAGAATTGATAAACCGATCATAACCCTGGAATCTATATCTCCCTTGGTTACGTGTTTAAATTTCGCAATAGTAGTTGTAATAGAAAAAACCAACTTTTGATTATCTTGGACATTAAATTGATTTTAGTTTGCTTAGTTAACGGTTAATCTAAGTCTCTATGGGTTTGACATCTGACTTTTTAATCACTTTATTACTTGACGACCGCGTATACTTGTGTGTGCGTTTGGCCGCAACATGTTTTTGGCGCCATTGCCGGGGACTTAGTATTGATTGTTTATCTATGTTCAGCTTTTAGTTGATTTTTTATTCAAGTTTTTTGTTTTCTTATTTAGTTAATATCTTTTTTTAACTTATTTTCACATGGCATCTTGAAATGAAAATTATTTTGAATGATGGTTATTCTTACTATAATGATCCTTGTCCATATTGTGGAGGACACTACTGTTGGAAAAATTATCAAAATATTCCTGAGAGCGAGTTCGGTACACCATCTCAATTTTATGAGTGAAATATTTATAATACGTGTGGTGGTCAAGGTGTCCATTGGGATGACTGTCCTAATTCTTTTTATCCGTCTTCGAGCCCTTATTGTGATGTTTCTAATAACTTTTGTGAGTTTGATAGGAACAAAGTGGAGAATGTGGAATATTATGCTCAGACTACGGACCTGTTGAGGCAATTAATGGAGCAAACTCATGAATGTCAAAAAAAGATAGAAATTCTCAAGGCCACAATGAAGAGAATGAATTTCAAAGTAGAAGAATGGGCTGAAATATCTAATGATCAACAAGCTACAACATTAGTTGATAGTTAGGAAGAGCCTAAAATTGGACAAGAGAGTGAGTTCCAGTTAGAGGAAACTTTCAAAGAAGAGGTGATTTTGAACCAAACCTGGCTAATGGAACAAGCTGAACAACTAGAAATATATGAAGCTCAACGTGAGAAAATTACAGATGGAATAAAAGACTTAATAGAAGGAAGAACTGAACTGGGATAAGAGATCGGAAAATTTGGCACTGCTATTCACGACTTGGGAGCTCAATTTATTGCAAAGGGTGATGCGTCTAGCGCCCAACAAAATAGTTCTGAGTTGTGTAAAACTGAAAAGGAGCTTATACACCAAATTGATGAGCTAAAAGTGGAGAGTCATACATTCGACCATACTTATATTGATGATTTCCATGTTGAGGAAAACACTCTAGAGTCATGTGAGGAAGTATATAATATTATATTTGAAGACTCTAGTGTGTACATACGAGGATGTAAATAGTAACGCAATTTTAGAGTTGGGGCGTACTGGTCCTCATTCCATGCATTTTTCGATATTGTGTCTGGATGATGATATGGAAATTGAGTCATTCGAGCCTTTGGAGGAGCCAACGGACGGGGAGCAAGGTGCTTACATTCTGGAATTTGTTGTGCCAGAGAGACAGAATTACATACCTCATCCGAAGGTCAAGAAGTGTAGAATACGAAATTGGTTACTTGGCCCAATTACATTTGTCCCACCACCCCGAGAGCATAGTAAAAATCTTGAAGCCAAATTGGGGGCACAATTCATAAGTTCGAGGTGGAGGAAAAAAAGTCATTCACTTCGTGCCGCGACGTTAAATCAGGCACTTGTTGGGAGGCAACCCAGCTTTACTGCTTTCTTTTATTATTATTTTTATTATATTATTTTTGTAGTGTTTGTTTTGATTTTGTAGGATTATAAGCATAGGAAACAAAGCCATTGGAAGAGTGCAAAAGCGAGCTAGATGGCGAGAACTAAGTGTGGGGTGCCCATATAAAGGACCATGCCTGAGGGATGTCTGAGTGCCCGTGACCCGCTATTGCTTCGGCTTTTGGCCTTTTAGGGAGTTTCTTGTCCACCCTCGTTATTGTTTTGTTTTATTTGTGCATTGGGGATACTGCACTCCTTCAAGTATGGGGTGAGAGAATTTCTCTAGATAATTAGTAGTAGTATGTTAGAAAAATGTTAACTTCTTATTTTTTATTTTCGTAGTTGTGCAGTATTTTAGTAGCTCCTAAGAAAAATCAAAAAAAAAAGTAGAAAAATTTGACTTTTCCCGACGATGGATCTCCTAGACAGTTTTATTGAGGAATTTAAGTCTAACGAAAAAGGACAAAAAGATTTTCTCTGTTGGTAGTATAGTAATTATCCCTTGGTTTTTCTTTGTGTCGCGATTCTTTTCCAAGGGTTTCGTTTGAACTGGGTGTAGTTAAGTTTTTTGGGAGTATGAGCTATTATGTGTGATTGGAATTAAAGCAATATCTTTTGACTTTGATATGCCTTGAGAATAGTGAGTACTTTGGTGGTGATGTGTATGCTCAGTTTTTTGACTCTTATATAAGTACCTTAAATTGTATGATCTTAACTTTGCTTAACTGCTTTGACTAGAGTGTCTTGATGAGTTCAATTCTGAGTGAGTTATGTGCCATGTGTGTGTGAGGTTTGTGTGTTATTCTGTGCATTTCATTTGATGTCTAGAACTTGCCCCATGTGTTTGCAAAGCGAAATAGTAGTTTTGTTCTGTCTTGGAAGTGATATAGGTATTTTTTTGTTGAGCCAGATATATATAGTTTACCCGTCTAATTGTTATGTATCGTAGTTAACCTTTTAAGCCTGTAATCCTATTTCTTTGGCAACTACATTACAAGCCTTACCCATTTGTTTCAGTTAGCCATCTATTTGAACCTTTTCACCTCTCATGAGCACTTGAATTGTTATGAACTTTGTAAAAGTTAAAGTGTGGGGTGGTTGGTTTGACTTTTGAGTGGAACTAATAAAATAAGGAAAAAAATACACTATTTTAAAAAAGTAAGAGCCACTTGAATTGAAAAAGAAAGAAAAATAGTTGTATTGTTATGAAAAATATTCATTGATAGTGGTGACTCTTGATGTAGTTGTGCTTAAAGAAGTAGGGAGTTAATATACATTGATGTGAAGATGGAGTTATGATTTGACATAAGTGTGGGGTTTTAAATGTTAAAGTATATGTATTAAAGTACTTAGAGAGTTGTATTCACTCTTATATTCAAATGTATTCTACCCGACCCGCAACCTATATTACAACTAATTAAAGTCCTACTTGATCCTAGACTGAATGAGCTCGATTAGTAGAGTAGTACACTATGGAAAAGCCTATGATGCATCATTTGTGGCATATGAATGTTATTTCTGAGAGTGAGTGAATTCATTCTATCTTGAGTTTTTAATTGTTCTTAAATTTTATTGTGTGTGGAACTACTCTCTTTTGTTGTGTGAGGGCACTCGATTCATGAAGGAAAGGTAATGTCATTGACCTCTAGGTTAGAGTAAGTGAGTGAGTTGTGAATAATGCGTGGTACTTGTGAGTCAAATCTTGAGGTGAAGATGTTACACTCTTGTGCTTAGTCTATTTTAAATATTCTTGGTGTGATGAGTTAGGAGAATTGCTTAAAAAGGTCGTGTGTATATAAAGTGTAGTTTGACTGCTCGAGGACGGGAAATTATTTAAGTGTGGAGTGTTGATGATAGACTATAATTATATATTTTAGTCTCTTATCACACTTTAATTTACTGCACTTTAATTGAGTTTGAGCTTTAATCTCTAGTGTTTTGCACTAATTACATATTTTATGCCTTGTAGGAGTGATTTCGAGCTATGTAGATGTTATGGAACAAATTCAAGCTATTTGAGCTTTGAAGTTTGAGTAAAATCCCAAGGGATTAAGCCGAGATCTCGTTCGGGAGTTGAGAACCACGTCTGGACTTCAAAAACGAAGCAAAAAGGCAGACTCTGAGAAGAACCCACAGTCGCGCGCGTGGCGCGCCGTGGCTGCCCATTTTTGCTACTGGATGATTTTGCATGCTCTCTGATAAAGTCCACTACTGCCCCGCCTGGCGCGTCGCCCCATGCGGCGTGCCTGTGAAAGTTTTACAGAGTTACTAGCCCAATTCGCGAAGGAAAAAGTGTTTTTATTTGGGCGCGACCCTACTTAGTATAAATACATGTAAAAATATTATTTGGAGGACTTTTGATATGCTTTAGACCTAGGGAGAGCACGAAGCCGCCGTGGAGGACAGAATTCATCAGATTCTATTTTTCTTCCATCAAACTTAGCAATCTTTATGTTTCTTTAGATGAATTATTGTTTTGCCACCATGTCTATGTGGAGCTAAACTTCGCGCTCTAGGGTTGTGGCGCTGTCATGAATATTGAAGTTTATTAATTATATTACCATTAATTCGAGTTATCATCTTTGGTTGTTTCTCTAATCCTGTGCATAATTACTTAATTGTTTGGCCAGCAGTTGAGTTCTATTTACTATCTATGCTATGCCAGGGAAAACCGTGTTTAGATTAGAGTAGAATTAGAGAGAGCTTGTTTCTGAACCCGTGGCTTGGGGAAAGATTTTGCGGTTAGGATAGGAATATACCTAACAGTCTTGCTTAGTTCAATGTCATATTATATTCGTTCATGATAGATTCAAGATCATAGGAATATAGGGTTGATATATTATGGATAGACGGATAGTATTGTGGGCACATGCTATTTATATAAATGATCCGGTCAACTAGCAATCATAGATAATTCGGATTAACATGTGTAAGTACAAACTCATTAGGATTAATAAACCAACCACAACCCTGAAATCTATATCTCCCTCGATTACGTGTTTAAATTTCGCAATAGTAGTTATAATAGAAAAAACCAACTTTTGATTATCTTGGACATTAAATTGATTTTAGTTTGCTTAGTTACCGGTTAATCTAAGTCTCTGTGAGTTCGACATCAAACTTTTTAATCACTTTATTACTTGACGATCGTGTATACTTGCGTGTGCGTTTGGCCGCAATATATATATATATATATATATATATATATATATATATATATATATATATATATATATAGTTCATAAAGCAGTCTAGTGTGCAATGCTATCTTTTGAGAAATACGAATCCAGCTTTAGATCAATACGGGTGTCTATATAGCATATGGTAGGAATATAATAAGAATCACGGCAGCCAATACAAGTGATGCTCTCTATTAATTAACTCATACTCCGTATTAATTAATAACGGTAAAACTATCATATTAGTTGGAAACAGCATTGTATTTTAACTACTATATTTTGAAACATGGCCCTTCAGCAGTATTAGAAAGTACTAAGATTATGTTCGCAGATCATCGCACTAATTGATTTGAATAAAAAATGACAACTTGATTCAAATAATCCTGTGGCATCATTATGAACTAAAGCAAGCCCAACACGTGCTCCTCTGAGTTCATTCACATATAATTAAAATAAGAGCAGATCATCTTATAATTGATTGTTAATCTCTCATTGAACTGTCCATTAAATGCAATTATTTTGTTTATCTGCGAACTAAGAGGAAAGAGAATTGTTTTTTGGTTATCAGATGGATGTGACGATATATTTGTATACGGTAAAAAACCAATCTTAAGAGTCGGGTGAATTAGGAAGCGACACGCGTCAAGGATAATCATAACAATGACTCAACCATGATGATATCGGATACAAAACCTATGGTCGGATAAGAAGCAATTCAAACTATGATTGTTATAGAAACGTTACAAAAAAACCCAAGATTTTTCCGGCCTTCATTAGGCTTTCTTACCTTTTATTATTTACCACCTTTTAATTAACTTTTATTGCAGTACTAATATTGATAATTAATGGACATAATTTGTAGATCATACACCCCATAGCTCTAGTATAAATAGAGCCTTTCATTCTATTGTAAGACATCAAAAAATACTGATAGCAAAAGACTAATATTCTTTCTCTCATTCTTTTAAGCTTTATACAAGTGGGTTCAAGATTTTCCAATTATTATTAATCCCGATAGGGATATTCTGAAGCTCAGGTTTGTCTCTTCTTTAATTATCTTATTTTACTCAATTTTGCTCTTCGATATTTTATTTTATCGGATCGATTTAATCCATGTGTCTATAAATCACGATATAAATACAACTGTAGCGTTTTACGGGACAGTTTGGCATCCACAACGGAGCCTAGACAATTGTGGTGTTATTTTGATCTGCTCATCTTTTACTAACGTACTTTGAAATTTTTCTTTTATAAGCAAAATAGTTATGGCACCTAGTGATGTCAATAACTCACTCAATGTTGGGACAAACAACAATGACGAGCCCGTAGACAACCTCTATGATGGAAATTAACAGGATAGTTCAACTAGTGAAACCCGTTATGATGGGAATGTCACGACCCTAAAACCAACCCGGTCGTGATGGCACCTATCTTGGAACTATGTCACGACCCAAGTTCTCCCTCCGTGAACTGTCGTCATGGCACCTAGTCTCTACGACTAGGTAAGCCTAATAATTTGCGGAAAAAGGAATTTAAAAGTACAAACTATCCATCTAACAGGTAAATATAAATAAAGTGTTTAAAATGCCGCTCGGCATATACAATAACAACACTCTCGACCAATAATAACACTCTCAAAACCCGGAATCTCATGAATCACAAGCTAAGAAAAATACATAAGGTTTCTAGGTCTGAAAAGCCTATAACTGAAGGGAGAATAGAGATGGACTTCTAGGTCTGCAGACGTAGCAGATATACCTTGTAGTCTCTGAATCGCCTCGCCTCACGGATAGTATGGTTGAGCAGAAGAACCTGGATCTGCACATGAAAAACATGTGCAGAAAAGGGCATGAATACACCACAACGATACCTAGTAAGTGCCAAGCCTAACCTCGGTCGAGTAGTGACGAGGAAGGTCAGGGCCCTAGTGGTTATATATATATATATAACAAGGTAAAATAGTATGAAATGTGACAGTATAATTAAAATACTAATAGTTGATAAAGAATAAAATCACAGAAAGAAATAACTCAGTATACAGATATAGCAACATGGGATCTCCTAGGATAACGTCCCGTAATCCCAAACGTAGATGTTCTCCCGGGATATCGTCCCATAGTCCAAATCGTAAATATGTAGGAGAATCTCCCGAAATACCGATCCGTAGTCCCAAAGTAAATATCCACTACAGGGGGATCTCCCAGAATATTATCCCGTAGTCCCAATTATAAATGTGTAGGGGGATCTTTCGGAATACCGATCCGTAGTCCCAAAGTAAACATGCAGAGGGATCTCCCGGAATACAGATTCGTAGTCCCAAAGTAAATACACAGCAATCTCAAGAAAGAATCCTACAATTCTATTCAAGTTCGTATAAGGAAAACAAGAAATTTATACTCTAAACATGCTACACAAAATCCAAGTAAGCAGTTAAAGCAGGTAAGACAGTTAAGTCATATAAGCATGCTTTCCTAAGCTAAACAGGAGACTTCATATACTAGTGTTGCTCAGTTAAAAGAAAAAAATATATTTACTTAATGAAAATTGGGTTTTTTAATAATTAGCACATATACGCACTCGTCATCTCACGTACACAACATTCATATAGCAACAGTACCAAAATCCTAAGGGGAGTTCCCCCACACAAGGTTAGGCAAGCCACCTACCTCGAACCAGCTCAAAAATCAACCCGATATCATGCTCTTGCCACGAGTATCCAACTCTGAGTCGCCCAAATCTAAACAAACCAATTACATAACGTAAATAAAACTACAAGCAACTAATTTAACTAATGAATTTGAAGCTACAACGAGAAATAAGAAAATGGCCAAAAATCCTCCCTGGGCCCACAACACGAAATCGGATAAAAATTATAAATTATGAATACTCATTCACTCATAGGTCTACCCATACCAAATTCACTCAAATCCGATACCAGAGTCTCGATCAAAATCCCAAAATTAGGCCTAAGAACTTTTCTCAATTTTCCCCAAATTTTCACCCTAAATCCGAAATTAAATGATGAATTCATGTTTAGATTAATGAGATATAATCAAAAAAGAGTTAGGAATCATTACCCACAAACTTCCTTCGAAAATCTCTCCAAATTTCGCCTCCTACCGAGCTCTCAATCCAATTTTTGAATTATGAACTCAAACCCTCGATTTTGGAATTAAATTCTGACTAGATGTGTCCTTCATCACGAACGCATCCACCACCTCACGTTCGCGTAGAACAAAACTCCACTGCTCACTTTTTCCTCTTTCGCGAATGCGAGCTCCTTCTTGCGAATGCGAAGCTTCAGCTGCTAGAGCCTTCACGAACGCGACCCTTCCTACGCGAACGCGATGAGCAAACTCCTAGGGTCCCAGGTGCTGCAACTTCCCTACGCGAACTCGACGCCACTCACGCATTCACGATTCACTGGAGTCCGAACCTACGCCAATGTGTCCTCTGACTCGCGAACGCGAAGAGCATCTTCTCCCCCTGAACAAGCTCTTCTTCGCAAACGCGAAGAACAAACCAATAAAATACCAGCAAAATTTGCCATCTTCTTAAGTCCAAAAATGATCTGTTGAGCATCCGAAACCCACTCGAGGCCCCCGAGACCTCAACCAAAAATACCAACCAATCCTAAAACATCATACGGACTCAGTAAAACCCTCAAATCACATCAAACAATGCTAAAACCACGAATCACCTTCCAATCCAAGCCTAATGAACTTGAAATCTCAAGAATTCTACAACCGATGCCGAAACCAACTAAACCATGTCCGATTGACCTCAAATTTTGCACACAAGTCACATTCAACACTACAGAACTATTCCAACTTTCGGAATCAGATTCCGACCCCGATATCAAAATCTCACTATCGATCCGGAAACTTAAAAAATTCAACTTTTGGCATTTCAAGCCTAAATAAGCTACGGACCTCCAAAATACAATCCGGACACGCCCCTAAGCCCGAAATCATCTAATAGAGCTAACGGAATCGATGGAATTCCATTCTGGACCCGTCTTCACACTGTTCCGACTACGGTCCAATTTCTAATACTTAAACTCTCATTTAGGGACTAAGTGTCCTAAAACACTTCAAAACTCAAGATGAACCATCCCGAAAAATCATAATAACAAAAATAGACATGGGAAAATAGTTAATAGGGGATCGGGGCGTTAATTCTCAAAATGACCGGCTGGGTCGTTACAAACTAGGACAGTTGACACATTCCCAAAATAATTCAACATTTCATTAAAACTTAAATAATAACCTTTTTCAACTAAAATTTCCATAAAAGATATAAGGTAAAAAAAACCAAAATGCGGAAATAAAAGCCCGACCTAGGGTGTCACTAAGTCATGAGCAATACTACAATTGTTCCGAAACATAACAAGACCAAAATAGTCTAGAAGTAGCCAAAATATACTAGAAGGAAGATAGAGAAGGAGAAAGACGAGATCGCGAACGTCAAGCAGCTACCTCGCTATCTCTGGTGAAATCCGCGTCTGGATTAGTCAACAGCTGCTACCGCGACCTGAGATACTTGGATCTGCACTTAAGGTGCAGGGGGTAACGTAAGTACACTAACTCAGTGTCACGACCCTAACCCCGAACCCGGTCGTGATGGCGCCTCTCGTGAAGACAAGGCCAGCCAGACCAAAACAGAACACCTCTTTTAAATAGTTAAATACCATAAATAGTTCTAAAACATAATATAATGACCATAATTTGCAAAATTTACGATAACAACAGTAGAAACCATCCCGACACAGCCCAAACCTGGGTGTCACAAATCATGAGCAACTAAGGATCCTGATACGAGTTTACTAGATATAATATCTAGTACAACTGTTTGAAGAATATAAAAGTAATAAGAAAAGGGAGGCACGGGGGCTGCGGATGCCAACACTACCTCGTAGTCTGCGAAAAACACTGCCTGGACTGGGAGGATCAACTCTTAGGAGAGGACTCTGCGATGCTTGAATCTGCACACGCAGTGTAGGGAGTAATGTAAGTACTCTGACCCAGTGAGTAATAATCATAAATAATGGCTGAAAGCAAGAAAACACGTAAAGGCACAAAACAGTTCTATATCAAGCAGTAAAATCACTTAAAACAGTAAATCAATGAAGAAGTCAAATGGAATCCCTTTAAACCAAGTAAAACAGGTAATTTAGCAGGTAATTAACAAGTAGAAATTCGCCCCTCGAGCACAGTAACAATCGCTCAGAACAATATCAGCCCCTCAGGCTCACTCTCAGTACAGTATCAGCCTCTCGGGCTCACTCTCAGATCATAATGGGTACCCGTACTCACTGTGGGTGTGTAGACTCCGGAGGGGCCCCTTACGGCCCAAGCACTATATCAAGCCACCTCATGGCATCATCTCTCGGCACTCGGCCTCACATCACTCGGCACTCGACCTCACATCACTCAACATATCCTCACATATGGCCCTCGGCCTTACTCAGTCCAAAAATTATCACAAGCCCCTCGGGCATTAGTAAAACAATAGTTCTCAGCCTAAAACATCATTTAGAAATATCATTTAAGTTTCAAATATGAGTAACAACGGCTGAGTTTGTAAAACAGTAAATATCAACAGGACTGAGTTCAAGTAATAAGTCAAAACAATGAGGAATTAGTGAAAACAAATCCCCGAAGAGTTCAAATAATTGACACGAAACCCAAATATGGCAATCAACCACAATCATGATGATAACAAGTAAATTTTAGTCAAATACGCGGTAAAATCATCAATCCCCAATAGTAAACGACCCCACGCTCATCATCAAGCACGTGTCTCACCTCAACATAGCACTACGATGTACAATCCGGGGTTTCAAACCCTCAGGACATCATTTACAATCATTACTCACCTCGAACCGGCTACAACTCTAGCTCACGATGCCTTTGCCCCTCAAATTGGCCTCCACGTGCGTCAAATCTAACCAAAAGCAGAACGAATACGTCACAATATGCTAAGGGAACAAAGCCCAAGCAAAAACAATCGAAAAATATCAAAAATCTCGAAATTAGCAAAACCCGAGCCCCGAGCCCACTTCTCAAAACTCAGAAATTTTTACATCAACGGGTTCCTTATCCTTCCACGAGTTCATACATATCAAAAGTTCTCAAATCCGACCTCAAATGGTCCTACAAATCCCAATTCCAAAGTTCAAAATCCCAAGCCCTAGTTCTTCCATTTTTAGCTTAAGTTCCATGAATTTTTAGGTTAATTTCATAGTAGAATCACGTTTTAGGTTCAAACTTTTTACCTCCAATCAGTTCTCCTTGAATCCCTCTTCAATCTCCCTCAAAGAGCTCCCAAAATGATCAACTGTGGAGTAAAAATGGCCCAAAATTGCGGATGAAATAACTTATAAACTTTCTGCCCAGGTCTGACCCTTCCTTCTTCGCGAATGCGGTCACCCTCTCGCGTTCGCGTAACACAAACTCCTAACCTTCCGCGAATGCGAGGCACCTCTCACGAATGTGAAGGCTTAATTCTGGCCTTCCTCAAATTCTTCTACGCGAACGCGAAGAGATAGTTCTTTGCAACAGCTGGGTAGATTGTTTTCTGCAACTTTCAAACTCCAAAATGGTCTGATTGACCATTCGAAACTCACCCGAGGCCCCCGGGACCTCAACCAAAAGCACCAACACATCATAAAACCTCATTCAAACTTGTTCCAATCATCAAAACACCTCAAACAACACAAAATCTATCAATTCACATTGAATTCAAGACTATGTTTTCTAAAAACTTCCGAAATACGCTTTCGATCAAAAACCCAACCAAACCACGTACGAATGACCTGAAATTTTGCACACACATCACAAATGACATAATGAAGCTACAACAACTCTCAGAATTTTATTCCGACCCTCAGATCAAAATCTCACCTACCAACCGGAAATCACCAAAATACTAACTTCGCCAATTCAAGCCTAATTCTACACCGGACCTCCTAAACCAATTTTGATCATACTCCTAAGTCATAAATCACCTCTCGAAGCTAACCGAACCATTGGAACTCACATTCGATCTCTCTAACATATAAGTCAACATCCGGTTGTCATTTTCAACTTAAACCTTCTTAAAAGAGACTAAGTGTCTCATTTCTTACCAAATCCACCCCAAACGCAAACTAATCAACTCGATCACATAAAATGCGGATAACGAAACATAAGGAAGCAGAAATAGGGGAAACGGAGTGGTAACTCATGAGACGATTGGCCGGGTCGTCATATCCTCCCCAACTTAAACAAACGTTCGTCCTCGAACGAGTCAAGAAATGTACCTGAAGCCTCGAATAGGTGAGGATATCTGCTCCGCATATCCCGCTTGGTCTCCCAAGTAGCCTCCTCCACGGGCCGACCTCTCCACTGCACTTTCACTGAAGCTATATCCTTTGACCTCAATTTCCGAATCTGACGACCCAAAATAGCTACTGGCTCCACATCATAGGTCAATGTTTCATCCAACTGAACCGTGCTGAAGTCCAAAACATGAGACGGATCCCCAATATACTTTCGGAGCATAGAAACATGAAATACCGGATGCATACTCGATAGGCTGGGTGGCAAAGCAAGCTCATAAGCCACCTTCCCAATCCTCTGAAGCACCTCAAAAGGACCAATGAACCGAGGACTCAATTTCCTTTCTTCCCAAATCTCATAACACCCTTCATGGGTGAAACCTTCAACAGAACCTTCTCGCCAACCATGTAGGACACATCTCGAACCTTCCGGTCCGCATAACTCTTCTATCGCGAATGCGCCGTACAAAGCCTCTCCTGAATCACCTTCACCTTCTCTAAGGCATCCTAAACCAAATCTGTCCCTAATAGCCTAGCCTCGCCGGGCTCGACCCAACCAACTGGAGATCTACACCGCCTCCCATACAAAGCCTCATATGAAGCCATCTAAATACTCGACTAGTAGCTGTTGTTGTAAGCAAACTCTGCAAGCGGTAGAAACTTATCCCATGAACCTCTGAAATCAATAACCCAAGCACGTAACATGTCCTCCAATATCTGAATAGTACGCTCGGACTGCCCGTCCGTCTTAGGATGAAAAGCTGTGCTCAACTCTACCTGAGTACCCAACTCTCGCTGAACAGACTTCCTAAACTGGGAAGTAAACTAAGTATCCCGATTTGAAATAATAGAAACTGGAACACCATGAAGCCGAACAATCTCCCAAATGTATAACTCTACTATCTGCTTTGAAGAATAGGTAGTACACAGAGGAATGAAGTGTGCGGACTTGGTCAGCCGATCCACAATCACGCAAACAACATCGAACTTCTTCAAAGTCCGTGGAAGTCCAACAACAAAGTCCATAGTGATCCTTTCCCACTTCCACTCAGGAATAACCATCTGCTGAAGCAAGCCACCCGGTCTCTAATGCTCATATTTCACCTGTTGACAATTGAGACACCGAGCTACAAATCCCACAATATCTTTCTTCATTCTTCTCCACCAATAGTGCTGCCTCAAATCCTCATACATCTTCGCGGCACCTGGATGAATGGAATACCGCGAGCTATGGGCCTCCTCCAGAATAAACTCTCTAAGCCCATCCACATTGGTCACACAAATCCGGCCCTGCATCCTCAATACCCCATCATCACCAATGGTCACATCTCTAGCATCATCATGCTAAACTCTATCCTTAAGGACAAGAAAATGCGGATCATCATGCTGGCGCTCTCTGATACAATCATATAAGGAAGACCAAGAAATCACACATGCCAATACCCGACTGGGCTCCGAAATATCCAACCTCACGAACCGATTGGCCAAGGCCTGAACATCAACTACAAGAGGTCTCTCCCTAACTGGAATGTATGCCAAACTCCCCATACTCACTACCTTTCGGCTCAAAGCATCGGCCACCACGTTGGCCTTTCTCGGATGGTATTCTATAGTGATATCATAATCCTTAAGCAACTCCAACCATCTCCGATGCCTCAAATTAAGATCCTTTTGCTTGAACAAATGCTGAAGACTGCGATGATCGGTGAATACCTCACAAGATACGCCATACAAATAATGCCTCCAAATCTTCAATGCATGAACTATGGCAGCCAACTCCAAATCATGAACGGGGTAGTTCTTCTCATGGGGCTTCAACTAACGAGAAACATACGCAATAACCCTACCTTCCTGCATCAATACATAACCAATCCCAACTCTCGAAGCATCACAATACATAATATATGAACTTAAAGCTGATGGCAAAACCAATACTGAAGCTGTGGTCAAAGCTGTCTTGAGCTTCTGAAAGCTCTCTTCACACTTGTCCGACCATACAAATGAAACAACCTTCTGAGTCAACTTGGTCAAGGGAAATGTGATAGATGAGAATCCTTGAACAAACCGGCGATAATAGCCTACCAAACCAAGAAAGCTACGAATCTCTGTGGCTGAGGACGGTCTGGGTTAACTCTGAACTACCTCTATCTTCTTTGGATCAACCTGAATACCCTCACTGGACACCACGTGCCCCAAGAAAGCCACTGAACTTAGCCAAAACTCACACTTGGAGAATTTTGCATAAAGCTTCTCCTCCCTCAATCTCTGCAACACAACTCTTAAATGCTCTGCGTGCTCCTTCTGACTACGCGAGTACACCAAAATATCATCAATGAATACTATAACGAATGAATCAAGATAAGACCAGAACACGCTGTTCATCAAATACATGAACGCTGCTGGGGCATTGGTTAGCCTGAAAGACATCACAAAGAACAATGACTATATCTGGTCCCGAAAGCAGTCTTAAGAATATCTGAATCCCTGATATTCAACCGGTGATAACCCGATTGGATATCAATCTTGGAGAACACTCTCGCTCTCTGAAGCTGGTCAAATAAATCATCAATACGAGGCAAAAGATACTTGTTCTTAATTGTTACCTTGTTCAATTGCCTATAATCAATGCAAATTCTCATGGTGCCATCCTTCTTTTTCACAAACAGGACTGGCGCACCCCAAGGTGACACACTAGGCCGAATGAACACCTTATCTAGGAGTTCCTGAAGCTGTTCTTTCAATTCCTTCTACTCCGCTTGTGCCATACGATACAGCGGAATAGTAATGGGCTGAGTGCCAGGCACCAGGTCAATACCAAAATCAATATCCCTATCCGGTGGCATGCCCGACAGGTCTGCAGGAAACACATCGGGAAAATCCCTCACAACTGGAACAGAATCAATACTGGGAGTCTCAGCACCGACATCCCTCACAAACGCTAGATATGAAAGACAACCCTTACCAACCATACGTTGGGCCTTCAAGAAAGATATCACTCTACTAGGAACATAATCAGTCACACCACGCCACTCGATCCACGGTACACCCGGCATAGCCAAAGTGACTGTTTTAGCATGACAGTCTAGAATAGCACGACACAGAGATAGCCAATCCATGCCCAAAATGACATCAAAATCCACCATGCTCAATAGCAATAGATCTACTCGGGTCTCCAAACCCCCAATAGTCACCACACATGACCGGTACACACGGTCTACAATAATAGTATCGCCCACCGAGGTAGATACATGAACAGGTAAAGCAAGAAACTCACGGGGCATACCCAAATAACGAGCAAAGTATGATGACACATAGGAAAAGGTGGAACCAGGATCAAATAATACAGAGACATCTTTGTGGCAGACTGAAACAACACCTGTAATGACAGCATCTGAAGCAATGGCATCTGGCCTGCCTGGAAGTGCATATAAACGGGCCTGACCGCCCCCTGATCAACCTCCCCCTCTAGGGCGACCCCTGGCTGCCTGACCTCCACCCCTAGCTGGCTGGGCGAGTGGTGAAGTAATTGGAGCAGAAGTCGAGGGCTGACCCCTCTGCTGGGACGAACTAGCAACAAGACGAGGATACTGCCTCCACACATGCCCAAACTTTCCACACTCAAAACAACTCCTACGTGTTGGAGAAGGGGACTGAAGGGAACCCCTCGCACCAGAGTGACTAGCTGATATACTCGGCATAGAAGAACCCTGAGCTGACAGGGCACGAGATGAACTCTGAGCTGAGAGGGCGCTGAGTGAAGTTTGGCCCTACTGAGACCCATGATAACCATGACCTGAAGATGCCCCATGATACTCTAGACGGGCTGACTGAGCAGGCTTAAAAGAATGACCTCTACCATGCTAGAACTGGCCCCTCGAAGGAGCACCACTATAACTGCCCGATCCTCGAGGCCTCTTGGCCTCTCTCTCCTCTCGATCCTGATGGTGAACCATCTCAATCTTGTGAGAGATATCAACCACCTTCTCAAACGTAGCATCCAACACCCTCTCTCGGGTCATAAGAATACAGAGATGATAGTTAAGGCAATCAACAAATCTCTTGATCCTCTCACGATTTGTCGAAACCATCCAAACGGCATGACGAGCCAACTCAGAAAACCTCGACTCATACTATGACACAATGATATCCCCCTATCTCAACCACTCAAACTGTCTACGCAGCTCCTCTCTACGAGACTGCGGTATATACTTCTCCAAGAAGAGAGTGGAGAACTGCTGCCAATTAAGGGGCGCTACTCCCACAGGCCTACGCCTCTCATACGCCTCTCACCAAGTGAAGGCAGCTCCAGAAAACTTAAAGGTGGTAAATGCCACACCACTAGACTCGAGAATCCCTGCTGTACGGAGCATCCAGTGACACTTATCTAGAAAACACTGGGCATCCTCGCCCTCAGCACCACTGAATGACGAAGGCTGGAGTCTACCAAATCTCCCAAGACGACGCTGCTCATCATCCGGCATAGCTGGTACGACAAACTCCTGAGCTGGTGCAACCGACTGGGTTGGAGGTGCCCACTGTGTCTGAAGTCCCTGCACTACCTGCTCAGGCGTACGAGCAGCGGGGGTTTGATTGCCTCCCCCGGCCTGTGAAGTAGCTGCTGCTGTAGTGGCTGAAACTGCCTGAGCCAGGCCAGTACAAACTGATAAGATCTGTGCTAAGGCCTCCTGAAGACCCGGAATCACGATGGGCACAGCTGGTGCCTAAACTGGTGCTATTGGAGCATCCATAGCTGGAGCCTGATCCGGAGCTAGGGCAGCTGGTGGATCTACAGGTGCTGCCCTCGCTGCTCTGCCTATGCCACAACCACGACCGCATCCAGGACCTATGATGGTCTTAGCTGGTGGCACTAGTAGTCGTCCACCTCATCCGGTAGCTCATATCCTCACCATCTGTGAGAGAATAGAATAACAGAAGTTTAGTTCTCGGATCAACAAGGTCACACGACAAGAATTTCAAGGATATGAAGTTTTTCCTAAAGGTTCTGCATCCTCTCGAGGATAAATACAGACATCTTCATACCGATCCGCGAGACTACTAAACCTGCTCATGACTCATGAGACCTATGTAACCTAGGCTCTAAAACCAACTTGTCACGACCCTAACCCCGAACTCTGTCGTGATGGCGCCTCTTGTGAAGACAAAGCCAGCCAGACCAAAATAGAACACCTCTTTTAAACAGTTAAATACCATAAATAGTTCTAAAACATGATATAATAACCATAATTTGCGGGATTTACGATAAAAACAGTAGAAACCATCCCGACACAGCCCAAACCGGGGTGTCACAAGTCATGAGCAACTAAGGATCCTGATACGAGTCTACTAGATATAATATCTGGTACAACTGTTTGAAGAATATAAAAGTAATAAGATAAAGGACGCACGGGGGCTGCGGACACCAACAGCCACCGCGTAGTCTCCAAAAAACACTGCCTGGACTGGGAGGATCATCTCTCAGGAGCGAACTCTGCGATGCCTGAATTTGCACACACGGTGCAGGGAGTAATGTGAGTACTCCGACCTAGTGAGTAATAATCATAAATAATGGCTGAAAGCAAGAAAACACATAAAGGCACAAAGTAGTTCTATATCAAGTAGTAAAATCACTTAAAGCAGTAAATCAGTGAAGAAGTCAAATGGAATCCCTTTAAACCAAGTAAAACAAGTAATTAACAAGTAGAAATCCGCCCCTCGGGCACAGTAACAATCACTCAGAATAGTATCAGCCCCTCGAGCTCACTCTCAGTACAATATCAGCCCCTCGGGCTCACTCTCAGATCATGATGGGTACCCGCGCTCACTATGGGTGTGCAGACTCCGGAGGGGCCCCTTACGGCCCAATCGTTATATCAAGCCACCTCGTGGCATCATCTCTCGGCACTCGACCTCACATCACTCGGCACTCGACCTCACATCACTCAACATATCCTCACATATGGCCCTCGGCCTTATTCAGTCCAAAAATCATCACAAGCCTCTCGGGCATTAGTAAAACATTAGTTCTCAGCCCAAAACGTCATTTAGAAATATTATTTAAGTTTTAAATATGAGTAACATCGACTGAGTTTGTAAAACAGTAAATATCAACAGGACTGAGTTCAAGTAATAAGTCAAAACAATGAGTAATGAGTGAAAACAAATCCTCGAAGGGTTCAAATAATTGGCACGAAGCCCAAATATGGCAATCAGCCCAAATCATGATGATAACAAGTAAATTTTAGTCAAATACGCGGTAAAATCATCAATCGGGACGATCCAAGTCACAATCCCCAATAGTAAATGACCCCACGCTCATCACCAAGCACGTGTCTCACCTCAACATAGCACTACAATGTATAATCCGGGATTTCAAACCCTCAGGACATCATTTACAATCATTACTCACCTCGAACCGGCTACAACTCTAGCTCGCAACGCCTTTGCCCCTCAAATTGGCCTCCACGTGCTTCGAATCTAACCAAAAGTAGAAAGAATACGTCACAATATCCTAAGGGAACAAAGCCCAAGCGAAAACAATAAAAAAATATCAAAAATCCCAAAATTAGCAAAACTCGAGCCCCGAGCCCACTGCTCGAAATTTAGAAATTTTTACATCAACGGGTTCCTTATCCTTCCACGAGTTCATATATATCAAAAGTTCTCAAATCCGACCTAAAATGGTCCTACAAATCCCAATTCCAAAGTTCAAAATCCCAAGCTCTAGTTCTTCCATTTTTCGCTTAAGTTCCATGAATTTCTAGGTTAATTTCATAGTAGAATCACGTTTTAGGTTCAAAAATCTTACCTCCAATCAGTTCTCCTTGAATACCTCTTCAATCTCCCTCAAATAGCTCCCAAAATGATCAACTATGGAGTAAAAATGGCCCAAAAATCGCGGATGAAATAACTTATAAACTTTCTGCCCAGGTCTGACCCTTCCTTCTTCGCGAATGCGGTCAACCTCTCGCGTTTGCGTATCACAAAATCCTAGCTTTCCGCGAACGCGAGGCACCTCTCGCGAATGCGAAGGCTTAATTCTGGACTTCCTCAAATTCTTCTACGTGAACATGAGGCTCTGCTCGCGAACGCGAAGAGATAATTCTCTGCAACAGCTGGGCAGATTTTTTTCTGCAACTTTCAAACTCCAAAACGGTCCCATTGACAATCCGAAACTCACTCGAGGCCCCTGGGACCTCAATCAAAAGCACCAAAACATCCTAAAACCTCATTCAAACTTGTTCCAATCATCAAAACACCTCAAACAACACCAAACCCATCAATTCACATTGAATTCAAGCCTAAGATTTCTAAAAACTTACGAAATACGCTTTCAATCAAAAACCCAACCAAACCACGTCCGAATGACCTGAAATTTTGATCACACATCACAAATGACATAACGAAGCTACAACACTCACGAAATTCCATTACAACCCTCAGATCAAAATCTCACCTACCAACCGGAAATCGCCAAAATAGTAACTTCGCCAATTCAAGCCTAATTCTACACCGGACCTCCAGAACCAATTCCGATCACACTCCTAAGTCATAAATCACCTCCCGAAGCTAACCGAACCATCAGAACTCACATCCGAGCTCTCTAACACATAAGTCAACATCTGGTTGACATTTCCAACTTAAACCTTCTTAAAAGAGACTAAGTGTCTCATTTCTTACCAAATCCACACCGAACGCAAACTAATCAACTCGATCACATAAAACGGAGATAAAGAAGCAGAAATGGGGGAAATGGAGTGATAACTCATGAGACGACTGTCGGGGTCGTCACACTCAGTAAGTAATAAGTCCAAACTATGGACTGATAGGTAGTGACGAACTAAACCTCAAAAATTATAACACAATTAAACTGAACAGAAAAGTAAGCATGCTGGCAATTCAATTATCCAACTCAACAGAAAAGTAAATACCAAGCTGAACAATGTGAAGTATAAAGCTCAGCAAAACTCTACATATCAATGCCAAAAATGCATGAAAATGCACCGTATGCTTCCACTATCAAGTGCTCAACCACTCAGTACTGCATATGGCCTTCCGACCTAGGAAAATCCATCCCGGAACATATACAACACTGACTGCAAGTCAACCAGTATCGAGGAAGAAGGGTAATCCAACCCTTTGGAGAAATCCATCTCCAGATATCAAGACTTATATATATATATATATATATATATATAAACACTCAACCACTTGGTACCACATATGGCCATCCGGCCCAGAGAAATCCATCCTGGAACATACTCATCACTGACTATAAGTCACTCGGTACTGAGGTAAAGGGGCATTCCGACCCTAGGGAGAAATCCATCTCTATATATCAATACTTCGGACAAATCCATGTCCAGTGAAATCCATCCCTCATAATATCGTCTGCGCTCACTGGGGGTGTGTAAACCCCGGAGGGGCTTCTTTCAGCTCTAATGCTATAACAAGCCAACTAAGGCATAATCAATAATCTGCTGCGGCGTGCAGCCCGATCCCATAACTGTCACTCGTATGCAGGCTCTCGGCCTCACTCAGTCATCACTCTCCAGTCTCACACACGGGGGCTAAAAATGCCATGAAACTAGCCCGAAACAATGATATGATGTGCCAAAATAACAATAACCGAGACTGAGACATGATATGATATGCATGAACAAGACTAAGTATAGGATATCAATGAAACTAATGAGATGACAGCAAGAAATGACCACTAGGGTCTCAACAGTATTGGCGTGAAGCCCTAACATGATAATTAGCATGACTTACAGTCCATTTCCTTAATCATATAATCACAACACAGATATCAACAAGAAAGAGTCACTAAGCGGTGCCATGGAATAAACCAGGCCACAATTCTCACGGTGTATGTCCACACGCCCGTCACTTGGCATTTGCGTCACCTCAATATTTAATCATATAACACATAGTTCGGGGTTTCGAACCCTCAAAACTATGTTTGGAAGCATTACTTACCTCAAACCAAGACAAAACTCTAACACGCAATGCCCTTACCACTCGATTTGGCCTCCAAATTCTCTGAATCTAACCAAAATCAGTATATTATCATCAATATACGCTAAATTAATGAAACCCATATAAAAATTATCAAATTAAATAAAAAATCCCGAATTTGGCTCAAACCCGGCCCCGGGCCCATGTCTCAGAATCCGATAAAAATTACAAAACTAGGAAGCCTATTCACTCAGGAGTCTACCCATATCAAATTCATCAAAATCCGACATCAAATGGCCATTCAAATGCCCAAAATCAATTCTCCAATTTTCTTCCATTTTTTCCCAATTTTCATCCCAAATTCCCAAATTAAATGATAAAAATCATGACACAATCATGGAATTTAACAAAATTTGAGTGAAGAACACTTACCCAAATCACTCCTCCGAAAATCCCCTCCAAAATCGCCTTTTACCGAGCTCTCTATTGAATTTTGGAATTATGAACTCAAACCCTCGTTTTTGAACTTAAACATTCTGCCTAGACATTTCCTTAATCGCGATCGCGAAAACACCCTTGTGATCGCGAAGAACAACTTCGCTGGCTCCTGAATTAACCCTACGCGAATGCATTAATCTCCACGCGAACGTGATGTTCTGCTTCTCTCCAATACGCGATCGCGGACCACTGACCGTGTTTGCGATGAACAAATGCGTGGCCCCAGCTTTGGTCCACTTAACCTTACACAAATGCGACTCTTCCCACGTGAACTCGATGCACCACCTGATCAACCTACACGATCGCATCCCTAACTCCGTGAACATGATGAATAACTTGAATGGTCTCCAAAAAAATACTATACTCGATCGCGGACATCCTCACGCGATCGTGATGAAGGACCTTCTGCAACAGAAATACCAGCAAAATCTGCCAACCTTTCAAGTCCAAAAATGCCCCGTTGGGCATCTGAAACACACCTGAGGCCCTTGGGACCTCAACCAATCATGACAACACATCCTATAATATCATTCAAACTTATTCGAGCCTTCGAATCACTCAAAACAACGCCAGCACACCAAATCAACCTCGGATTCAAGCATAAGAACTTATAAACTCTCAAATTTCACAAACGATGCCAAAACCTATCAAATCACTTCCGAATGGCCTAAAATTTTGCACACACGTCAAAAATGACACTACGGACCTACTCAAATTTCCGTAATTCCATTCCAATCCCGATATCAAGATTTCCACTACCGACCAAAAAATGCCAAATTTCCAATTTAGTCAATTCAAGCCTATTTCCACCACGGACCCCCAAATTACATTCCGAATACGCATCGAAGTCCAAAATCACCTAACGGAGCTAACCAGATCATAAAAATCCAAATCCGATATCAAATACTATAAAGTCAAAACTTGGTCAAACCTTTCAAATTTAAAGCTTCAAGCTGAGAATCACTTTTCCATATCTATTATGATTAACCTGAAAACCAAAACCGACGATTTACATAAGTCATAATATATTATGCGGAACTACTCATGCCCAAGAACTGACGAGCGAAGTGCAAATGCTCAAAATGATCGATCGGGTCATTATAGGGAATGAATCAAATCCGAGTCGGGTGGAACGAGTAGAAAGAAAAACTCAACATGAGCGGAGTACTACTCCTAATGATATGGATGATGAGCCAGTGGCTGATACCGTGGAAGTGTTGAGAGCACAACAACCGAAAAGTTTGAACCATTTCTTTAAGGCAGGACCGGATAATGACTAAACTTAAACAAGCAATATCAGTGGCTTCAAATAATTCAAATGGTGGAGTCCCAGTCCCTTTTGGCATGCCAATGAGTCAACCAGTCCCGAGAACCGAAAATGTTGATTCAAGAAGAGAGTTTAGATCAAACTATAAACAAGCGGGTGGAGCAGACAATGGATCTGGAAATGAGAACAATGTATATGATCTTTTCAAAGCCGAACTCATGAGTTGTATGAGAGAAATAAATTCTCGAATGGATTAAAATTCTAAGGAATTTCATGCTCGGATAGATCAGATTCCGGGAGCATCTCCAGTCCTAAAGGGTCCGAATTTGAAAAAATATTTTCAATTGCCATTGAAACCTAATGCAGCTCTGGAGTTGATCCTAAAAAGATTCAAGTTGCCGGATATTCCGTAATATGATGGAATATCGGATCCACAAGAACACAATACAACTTACACTACAACTGTGAAGGGAAACAATTTGGCTCTACATGAGATCGAATCAGTCTTATTAAAGAAATTTGGCCAAAACCTTTAGGCCTAAGTGAAGTTTGTTTTGATGATTGATGATAACTAGGGATTCTAGTTCATTTTACACTCCTTTTTACTTGAGTTTTGATTAAAATATATACAAATAGTCCCAAAGGCTTAAATATTGTGCTTGTTTGCAGGGTTTGGTCAAAAAGCTGATAAGTAGTCAAAAACCAGCTCAAAAAGGAGTGAAACATGCACAAGTACCAAGAACAAGTCAAAGCATAGTTTCAACAGACCCACTGCAACCGCAATCCATTTAGTGCGGTCCGTGGTGAGGAGATTCAGAGAGGTGCAGATTTTGGAAGCTCAAGCACTGCGGCCGCAACCCATTTTATGCGGACCGCAGCACCGTCTTCGCGGCCGCAATCCATTTTATACGATCCGCAGAGAGGGGATTCAGAGATTGGGAGTTTAGACGATTGAAGCTAGCGCGGTCCGCGGAGAATTTTATGCGAACCACAGTGAAGCCACCGCAGCCGCGATGCATTTTGTGCGGCCCGCGGTGGCCAGATTCAGGGAGTGAATATTCAAGCCAAAAATCCTCATCGCGGCCGCGGTGCATTTTCGCGGTCTACAATACCTCTGTCAGGGGTATTTTTGTCCAGAAAATTTGGCCTAGTATAAATACTTTCTTTTCACATTTTTAGGGTATCTTTTGTAATCTGTTAGACTCCAAAGCATGTGAATGGCATTTTAGTTTGATTTTGAGTAATTTGTACTTGATTAACACTGAATCTTCATTATCTTAGTTTGTAATCAAATCATATGAGTTATTCTTCATCTATTTTTCTGTTTTCTTCTATTATTATGAGTAGCTAGACCCATTAGCTAGGGTTGTGGCTTAACCCTAGTATGGGTATTTGATGGGTTTCTTGTTCTAAGGCTTAGATGTTTATGAGTAGTTGATATTTGGACTGATTTTTGTTTTCTATGTTAAATTGGTGGTTGCAAACACTAATTTATGCCTATTTGACTTGGGCTCTTCTTGAGAAAGAGAGCTTGAGTCTAGGAAAATTAGTCCAACAAGAAATTAGGGTGTAATCAAGAGATTGATAGCCCCAATTAAAGGGTTAAATCTTGAGATAGTAATACCCGACTTGAGCCTATATTGCTTGCACAATTTTGACACTCAATTGGTCTTGAGAAAGTCAATTAGGGCAAAGTTACTCAAGCTACTGAGAGGTATAGAGTGAGTAGTTCCGTGCATTGGCTATATCGCAATCCCCAACATAACAACTTTGCCTTAGGCTTTAGATCCCGTCACGTATTCACCTAGGAGAAAGTCACTTCCCTAGTGCCTCTTTAATCATTTAGAAAACCTTACAAACAATCATTCTTAGTTTAATTTAGTAGCTCTTTAGTATAAAAGTAGAAGTAACAAACAACAATTATGATTGGAAGTGTAATTAAGAGCACTATGCATTTCTAGTTTACATAGGAATCAAATTCCCAATTTTAGCTCCCTATGGATTCGATCCCGACCATCTCGGGTAAAAGCTGCTTCGACCGCACTTGCCACTTTGTAGAGGTGTAGGGTTGGCACCGATTACTTTTTGGAGCCGTTGACGGGGAGCTAAGGGTTTTGGCTATCTATCTAAATAGTTTTGTGTATTGTTTTTCTTTCCTTTTGTGTTACTAATTTGTGTATGTCGCCAACTTAGGTACAAATGGTGGCAAACATCAACAACACACCTCTTGGAGATCTTCCGCCGGGGGAGGAGGTAGATGACAATATTGATGATGTGGTTCCTATAGTACCTTAAGGACAATGGAGAGGCCGCCGACCCATGATAATGTTCCAGACCCTCCCCCGACACCTCCAAGAGTGGCTCCTCGATTTCTCCCCAACCAAGGATATGCTAGTACAATTGTCCCACCCCGGATCCGGGTGAACAATTTTCAAATTACAAATATAATGCTGACTTTGTTGGAGCAACGAGGGTATTTCGCGGGTGCTCCCCATCAGAATGCTTACAAACATCTCAAGGGTTTCGTGGATACCTGTTGGGGGAGCAAGCAAACCAATGTGTTCGAGGATGCACTTCGGTTGAGATTATTCCCTTTCTTACTTATAGGGAAGGCTTTAGAATAGCTTGAAAGGCTTCCCAACCATTCCATCACTACTTGGGATGAGTTGACGGATAAATTCATTACAAAGTTTTTCTTACCGGGACATATGAAAGCTTTGAGGGATGAGATCTTAGCTTTCAAGCAGGAGCCCAACGAACCATTACATAAGATATGAGAGAGATACCGAACCATGGTAAAGGAATGTCCCAACAATGACATGACTGAGGAAATGATACAACAGACATTCTATCGGGGTATTAACATAATAAATCAGTGCATAGTGAACCAACTTGCCGGGGGTAATTTCATAAAGCTTCCTTATTATGAGGCTTGTGACATTCTTAATGAGATGGCTGACATGTCCTCCGCTTGGCAAAGTAGAGACAATGTGCCACAGGGTGACCCCACGGTCACTCACTTGCACAAAGAGCTCCATGAGCATGGGCAGGCAATAACAGAGCTGACAATAACAATGAACCATCTAGCAAAGGCACAGCTACAACAGGTTCAAAATCGACGCCAAGTAAATGCTATGGAGGGTGTCAACATGTTAGTGAACAAAAAAAAGGCAAAGAGGTCAACCGAACTAAGAGAGTTTGGATCAATATGACAATGATAGTGGTGGATTCCAAGATGATGGTTATGATAAGTAGAATGAAGAAGTGCAATATGTGAACAATTATCAGGGCCAAAGGGGCAATTCTTCCAACCAACAACAATGGAGACCCCAAGGCAATTGGGGAAATCAACAACAAGGGAATAGTAATTGGGGGAACAAAAACCAAAATGCAAATTGGGGCAATCAGAACAATAATCAGAACAATTAGGGTAATTGGAATGGCAACAACAACAACTGGGGTGGAAACAACAATCAAGATGGTTGGAACAATGGCAACCAAGGATATCGGGGGCAAGGCTTTCAAAGGCCCCCAATGTACCAACAACCGAACAATCCACCCCCATTTCTATCCCAAGGTCCTAGTTAGTCCAACAATGAAATGGGGAGAATTGAAATGACGTTTGAACAGATGATGAAAAAGAATGCTGACTCTGATGCCCAGTTGGCATCCCACAATACCTCAATCAGAAACTTGGAGGTTCAATTAGGCCAAATCTCACAATCTTTGAATACTCACCCTAAGGGTGCTTTACCTAGTGATACGGTAGTCAAACTAAAGGGCGGGACCAATTCTAGGAATGTAATGGCAGTAACTATAAGAAGTGGACGAGGCGGTGATGTGAATACCTCCAAACAAAAAGAAATTTTGAGTGATGAAGTTGAGTTGCAAGAAGATAAGATTCCTTTAGTGGTTGAAAATGTGATTGATGAGAACGTGGTTGAGGATGTGAGGATTGATATCCAAGATGCTGAGGTGGAAACTCAAAATGACGTGAACCCATTTAGGGAACACGTAATAGACATGCCGAAAACGGTTGTGCCTAAAGCTAAGGCTCCTTTGCCAAGGCTACCTCCACCTTATCCTCAAAGGCTCGCGAAGCAGAAAATGAGAACCAGTTTAAGAAGTTTATTAACATGATGAAGAGCTTGTCCATCAATGTGCCTTTGGTGGAGGCTCTAGAGCAAATTTCGGGTTATGCTAAATTCATGAAAGATTTGGTGACTAAGAAAAGATCTATGGACTGTGAGACTATCAAGATGACCTAACAAGTTAGTGCAATAGTACACTCAATGGCTCCGAAGCTAGAAGATACCGGTGCTTTCACCATTCCTTGTACTATTGGGAGTGCAGACTTTGAAAAAGCTCTACGTGATTTGGGGGCAAGTATCAACTTGATGCCCTACTCAATTTTCAAGACTTTGGGTACTGGTCAACCGAGGCCGACTTCCATGAGATTGCAAATAGTGGATAGAACATGAAGAGACCTTAGGCTATAATTGATGATGTTCTTGTTTGGGTGGACAAATTTATCTTGCCGGCTGATTTTTGTGATCTTGAATTGTGAGGTAGATTATAAGGTTCCGATCATATTGGGAAATCCTTTCCTTTCAACTGGGAAGGCCTTAGTTGATATGGAAGTAGGTGAACTCACCTTCCGGGAGGGTGATGAGAAAGTGGTCTTTCATATGTGCAAGTCAATGAAGCAGCCCAACAGTTCTGAAGTGTGCTCTTTTATGGATCTTGTCACGGTAGTTATAGTTGATGATACTAGTGCAATGATCATTGTGGAGGACCCTCTAGAGGCAGTAGAATGGGCGAATGGAGTGTGTCAATGCTCTACATGGAATGGGCTCTTACTCTTATGAGCCTAGGAAACTCTCTTTGGATCTTGAGAATAGGAAGACTCCACCAACAAAGCCCTCAATCGAGGAACCTCCGGTATTGGAGTTGAAGCTGTTGCCTCCACACCTCAGGTATGAATTCTTAGGCCCTAGTTCAACTTTGCCAATTATTCTTTCCTATTGTCTTACTAACATGCAGGTAGATGCCACATTGGCGGTGCTCCAAAAGCAGAAGAAGGCAATTGCATGGACCTTAGCTGATATTTGGGGGATAAGCCCCGCCTTTTGTATGCACAAGATTATTTTGGAAGATGATGCAAAGCCCTCCTTGGAACATCAAAGGAGATTGAATGAGGCAATGCAAGAAGTTTTGAAAAAAGAGGTGATCAAGTGGTTGGATGCTGGGGTTGTGTACCCCATATCTGATAGCTCTTGGACTTTGTCGGTGCAATGTGTGCCGAAGAAGAGTGGTATGACCATGGTTACAAATGCGCAGAATGAGTTGATTCTTACCAGGACTGTCACTGGGTGGAGGGTGTGCACGGACTACCAAAATTTGAATAAAGTGACCCGCAAGGATCACTTCCCATTGCCTTTTCTTGATCAGATGCTAGACAGATTTACTGGGCGTGCCTTTACTTTTTCTTGGATGGGTATTCTGGTTACAACCAAATTTTGGTTGCTCCGGAAGATCAGGAGAAGACCACCTTCACTTGTCCATATGGTACCTTTGCGCCTTTTCTAGGATGCCTTTTGGGTTGTGTAATGCACCGACTACATTCCAGCGGTGTATGATGGCCATTTTCACCGACATGGTGGAGGACATTTTGGAGGTGTTCATGGACGACTTCAGTGTTGTGGGTGACTCGTTTGATGAATGTCTGGAAAATCTTGATAGAGTGTTGGCCCATTGTGAAGAAACCGACCTTGTGCTTAATTGGGAGAAATGCCACTTCATGGTTGAGGAGGGCATATTTCTTGGTCATAAAATTTCAAAGCATGGAATAGAGGTAGACAAAGCAAAAATTGAAGTTATTTCAAGGCTCCCTCCCCCTACTTCGGTGAAGGGAGTTAGAAGTTTTCTTGGGCATGCAGGGTTCTACCGGAGATTTATCAAGGACTTTTTGAAGGTAGTGAATCCTTTGTGCAAGTTATTGGAAAAAGATGCTTAGTTCGTGTTCAATGAGGGATATATTCAAGCCTTTGAACTTCTCAAGCATAATTGACCACCACTCCTATTATTACCGCACAAAATTGGAGCTTGCCTTTTGAGCTTATGTGTGATGCGAGCGATGTTGCGGTTGGGGAGGTTTTGGGTCAAAGAGTGAACAAAATGTTTCATCTGGTGTATTATGCGAGCAAGACAATGAATGATGCTCAAGTGAACAACACGGTGACTGAGAAAGAGCTTTTGGCTATTGTGTTCGCAATGGAGAAATTTTGGCCGTATCTCATAGGTGCCAAGGTCATAGTTCATACCGATCATGCCGTACTCCGGTACTTGATGACGAAGAAAGATTCCAAAGCTAGGATGATGCGATGTGTCTTGTTACTTCAAGAGTTTGATTTGGAGATTGTGGACTGGAAGGGTAGTGAAAACTAAGTGGCAGACCACTTATCCCACTTGGAGGAGAAGGGGAGACCTCGTGATGGCTTAGAGATTAATGATTCATTTCCCGATGCGCAACTCTTTTTGGTATCGGTAAATGGTATGCCATGGTTTGCGGACGTTGCTAATTTCCTTGTGACTGGTATAATCCCGTGTGAGCTCTATTCTAACAAAAAGAAGAAGCTCAAACGGGATAGTTTGGACTTCTATTGGGATGAACCATACTTGTTCAAAATCTGCACGGATGGTGTAATCCGAAGGTGTGTCCCGGAGGAAGAGCAATTGAGTATATTAGAGGCTTGTTATTCCTCTCCCTATGGTGGCCATCATGGCGGGGCGAGGACGGCTTCAAAGGTTCTTAGTTGTGGGTTTTATTGGCCAATTTTGTACAAAGATGCAAGTTAACTTGTGAAGAGATGCGATGAATGTCAAAGAGCGGGTGGAATTTCGAAGAAAGATAAGATGCCTCTCAATACCATTCTTGAAGTTGATATTTTTGATGTATGGGGCATTGCTTTCATAGGCCTATTTGTTAGCTCATGTGGGAACACATACATTCTAGTGGCAGTTGACTATGTTTCAAAGTGGGTTGAAGCCGTGACTTTGCCCAATAATGAGGCCCGGAGTGTTGTTGCATTTCTTAAGAAGAGCATTTTACTAGGTTTGGCACTCAACAGGCAATCATAAGTGATGGGGGGTCTCATTTTTGTAATCAAGCTTTTGACACTTTGCTTTCAAAGTATGATGTCATTCACAAAGTTTCTACTCCTTATCATCCTCAGGCGAGTGACCAAGTTAAAGTCTCAAATAGGGAAATCAAGAGTATATTGTCAAAGACTGTCAATGCAAATAGGACCGATTAGTCAAAGAAATTGGATGATGCTATATGGGCTTATAGGTCTGCTTACAAGACTCCGATTTTTATGTCTCCGTATCGGTTGGTGTTTGGTAAAGCTTGCCATCTACCTGTCGAGTTAGAGCACAAGGCCATTTGGGCTTTGAGGAAGCTGAATCTTGAACGGGATGTGGCAGCAAATCTTTGTGTGGAGCAGCTTAATAAACTTGTTGAATTTCGATTCCATGCCTACTCCAGTTCATCCTTCTACAAGGACAAGATGAAGTACCTTTATGATAAGTATGCTCGTGGCAAGGAGTTCAAAGTGGGTGATTTGGTTCTTTTGTTCAATTCTCGGTTATGTCTGTTTCCGGAAAAGCTTAAGTCGAAATGGAGTGGACCTTTTGAAGTGGTGTTTGTGACTCCTTTTGGTGCACTTGACTTGAAAACAAATGGGGAGGTATTTAGAGTTAATGGTCATAGAGTCAAGCACTACCTTGGGAAGATTGATGACAGCCACGTGGTGGCATTGATCCATCTAAAGTGATTTAATGGTAACTTGTGTTGTGCCGCGACATTAAATCAGGCGCTTCTTGGGAGGCAACCCATGTGTCTTTTTTTTTGTTTTTCTTTGATTTTCTTTTTAGTATAGATTTTGCTTTTTGTCTAACTAGTTGTGAGATGTGTGTAGGATTTTTTTGATGTAGTGCAGGACTTAACTGGAAAAATGATGCACTCTCTGAAGTTTGGACTGCTGCTGCAATGCATTTTTCGCTGTCCTAATGGCCTTGATGCGGGGGCAAAATTTCAGTGCGGTCCGTAGTGTTGATTGGTAAAAAGTGGTGGTTCTCTGAAGATTGGCACCACGGCTACAATGCATTTTATGCTGTTTGTGGTGCCCCACCGCGGCCGCAGAGCATTTCTTGCGGTCCGCAGGGGTTGTCTCCCCAGGCTTCATGTTTCTCGAGTACCGCGAACCACGGTGAATTTCTTGCGGTCCGCGGTGGGTAGGTATAGTGGGTCCCAGGTTCCTTTTCTATAAATAGAACCTCAGGCCTTCATTTAAAACTTTTCGCTCATTTGCTCACTAAATAGAAAAATACTGTTCATCCAAGCCCTAACTGCACAAATTCAAACTCTGTTTCTAACTCATCTGTATTACATCTCATTACTGGTAAATTTAATTTTTTCTTAGTTTTTAACTTTGTTTTATTTTCTTTTAATTAGTTTGTTGTAGTTCTTTTTCTTCCCTTTTCTTTAAATTGTAGCGTAGGTTTACATAATGATGTTAGATTAGGGTTAATTAGTTAAGAATAATGATTGAACACCTAGTGGGTTAATGATATGTGATTTTAGGCTAAAAATGAGACGAAAGTTGAAACCCTAGGTTGGTATTGCTGCCCATGGCTTACTGCGGTCCGCGATGCCATTTTGTGCGGACCGTGGTGGTAGAACTTCAGAAAGTTGAATATTGAGGACCACGACCACAGTCGATTTTTTGCAGTCCATAGTGCCTTACCGCGGCCGCAAACCATTTCTTGCGGTCCGCGGTGCCCTTAATCAGAGAGTGGGTATTCTGACCCCCACCTCAATGTGGACCGTGGTGCCATTTTGTGAGGTCCACAGTGGTTCCTTTGCGGCCGCATTGCATTTCATGCGGTCCACAGTCTGCTATCTGCAATTATTTTCTTCACTGATTCTTCTGATACTGTGATACTAACAAGCTTCAATTGAATTCCACTTGCAGAAAATGATTAAATTACGAGGCGGTGGTGGAGAACAAAAGGGAAAAGGAGAGTCCTCCCCGGGTAGAGGACAAGATATGATCATATTGACCCCCAAGTCCGGCAGGCAATTAAGGATACCAGAAAATCAATAAAGGCTGCGGATAGAGTTTCTTACTAGTCGAGAAGTGGGTATTTGCCCTCCCGGTAGGCATCCGACTCCGAATCAGTGCCAGAGTATGTTCCTGACTGGCCGGAGAGGCACAGATTTAGAGATACACCTCCAGGCACTCCCACTGCTTATGCTTCTGTTGCAATTTCTTTTGAGTCGTCTGAGGGCTTAGCTGAGGGTAGTGACAGTGCAATATCTACTTCCCCTACTAGTTCATCACCTGGAGAGGATCCTATTGACGATGAGGTTTCGAATGAAGATAGGAGGGTGTACCACAACCCGGGGGTGTGGAGAGAACTCGAAACCCTGAGGTGTGGAAAAGGAGATTAGTTAATGAGATTGCTTACCACAAATTCCGAGAGTGGTGGCCCGAGAGTAAGTTGATAATTGAAAGGAGATTCATTGACAAAGATCTTCTACCTCACAATCCTAATGTGCAGAGGCAATTCAGGGAGAGACCGAGCTGGGATTACTTTACAGGAAATTTTGAGGAGGCAAATGAACACCTAGTCAAGGAGTTCTTCGCTAATGTTGCCCACATCAAAAAGGGAACGAAAGTGACTAAGGTGCAGAACTTGACAGTGAAGTTTGATGGCAAGACAATAAATGACTACCTAAGCTTTCCGGAGGAGGATGAAACATTACACTTAGAAAAGGTAGCATTGGGTAAGGATGGCCGTACATGGGTAGCAGAGTACTTGGCACTCCCAGGTACCACCCCAGCATGGTTGATAGCCGGAGTCCAAATTTTGAGGAGAACCCTGAACTTTGAGGCAAAAGGGTAGGAGACCTTGGTTTGCAGCATGCTAGACCCCACCACTCCTAAGAACTCTCTTCCTATCTCCCGGGATATATTGGTGGCCTCTATTATGGCGGAGTACCCGATCAACATCGCGAATGTTATGTCCAGGGTGATTACAAGGGTGGTGAATGAAGGTGATAGATCCTACCCCTTCCCAAATTTCCTAACCATGTACTTTGACCATGTACTTTGAGGATCAAGGAAGTTTGATGTGAAAGTGAAACCCAAGGCACCTTTCTCCTGGTACAGTCTCAAGGGGGATGACAACCCCAAATATCCTAAAGGAAAAGCCACTGCTTCTACTGGCCAGTCTGAAGAGCTAGTAGTAGTAGCTTCTTCTCAGCCTCCCTCAGTTACACCAGACATTGCCTCAGGACCCTCTACTTCCACAATTCCAGATATTCCCTCATCCACAACCTACCCTTTGATTGCCCACCGTTTGAGCCAAACCCTTGCTAATATCAACAACTGAATGCAGACAGCTACTTCTAAGCTGTCTGTGCTTTCTAGCTCGGTGGCAGGCCAATCCGTACCCCCACAGCCATATATTCCACCATCAGTGGAGGAGAGTCTCAAGGAGCTTCTGGACAACCAGAAGAAGCTCCTAGAGAACCAGAAGTTAATATTGGATGCTGTGGGTACTCATGGAAAAGCACTGAAGGAGCTGACAAAGGAAACAAAGAAGTTGAGAAAGACTCGAGCATCAAAGGAGTCTGTGAAGGAGTTGAGGAGCGAAGTGGAGAAAATGAAGGCTGATCACTTGCCATTGGAGCTGTTATTACATGACTCGGTTCCAGCAGCCCATCCTGAGCCAAAGCAGGAGTTGGAGAGGCTAGCAAAGAGGAAGAGGGTGATCCCCCGACTTGATGATGCTGTGATAGAGTTGGAGGACCCCCAGGGAGGGTCCTCTAGCCAGCCTCAGGACCCAGTGCAGGCCTAGGTCCTAGTGCAAACATAGGTTACATAGATCCAGTCATAGGTTCCCGAGCAGTCCAAGGACCCAGGCTCATGATCCTATGCAGATGGAGGGCCAATAAGGAGTTTTCTTTACTCTCTATCTTATTTTGAGCTATTTTTGGTTAGTTAGCATTGAGGACAATGCTAGCTTTCATTTGAGGGGTAGCCCTATTTAGATGATATGGTGTTATAAATATGATACTATTTTCTTTTTATTATGCTTTGATTTTCACTTTTGGTATGTACATAATTTTACCATTCTATTTCACTTTTCGTACTTTACAACTTTGGTCTGTATATAAAGTTACTTTCTGATGTATATATTCATTCCCCCTTATGTATATTCGTCTAAATCCCCTCTTGTACATATTTTTTTTAAGCAATCCACTAGGCATAGCCTAGGGTTGGTTTTTATTAATATATAAAAAGAGAAACAAAGTGTCATGAAATCTTAAAAGGTGCACGACATAAATTTTGTAAACTACATAATACCTATTATCAAAGTTGAGTAATGTACTCAAAGTTGATATCACACTTTATATCACTAAAAGCCAGCCCATACAATTCATGCATTAGTATACGCCTTTCTCCTTCGCATTTGCTTCTATCCAGTTGCAATTTAGGTCCTGCTCTTTGCCTACATTACTCTATTTGGCTTATCGATCTCAATGTCCAGTCCATTCTTTTGTTGGTGCTGCTGAATTATTCATGCGTCCAATCTGTTGTTCCAGCTTAAGATAGTCGAAATTCATTAGCCACGCTTTATCAACATGGAATGTCAACCTAGTGGTGCCTCCTAGGAAACTGGACGTGTGCGCTTACTCTTCTGTCGCTATTTCTTAATCGGAGCATCGTATTCCCACGCGTATAATCTTTTCGTTCGATCCCTTTGCTGTTGCTGCGCCGAAGATGAGAGCACTGGCTATTGTTTAATCACTGGCCATTATTTAATTACTGCCTTTGTCGAAAACCGCGCTGGAACATCCCTGTGCTCGCACATGCTATAGAATTTCTCGAATTGTGCAAATGTAATGTAGTGCATTTTCCAATATTGTCTAGCATGCTTTAACTTCCAGCGTGCACAGCTGCCACCATCCATGGGATTATGAAGCTTTTCTGAATATGCAACTGCACGCGTGTGTGGTCCGTTCCGTGAATTCTTCTTTGAGTTCTTCCTCAGAATCAGTGTCCTTCATCTTACGTGCCATCAGCTTTAAGAACTCTTGTTAATGGTTCCATTCTGATCATCATCACGCTGATCATATCCTGTAGTCAACGTCGTCCTTGTCGCAAAGGCTAAAAGCCTTGTTGAACAGCTTTCTGCTCCTCCGTTAGCTGCTGTGCCCTTTCTCTCTCTCTTTTTTCACGATTCACGCTTTCCAAACATGTGCTCACATGCTGTGCCATTTCTCTCTCTTTTTTCACGATTCATGCTTTCCACATTAAACCATGTGCGTACATTAAAGGGTTTGTCCATGTCTCCATGTTCCAGCTAAAGATGTGTTACCCATTGTTTTGCTCAAGATTTCCCCTTTAAAAAAAGTGCGTTGTAATCCCCATACTCATGCCTTCTTGTTTCCTTCAAAAGTGTCATTCACCCCAGCATGCGTTCCTTTGAAGGAGCTACTCCTCATGGTCTGCGTTCATTTAAATATTGCATGCATTTAAAGGTGCTCCAGCAGTAGCTGTACCAAGCTTCATGCGTTCCAAAATGTTCCAATATGCTTTCCAAAAACTGCTCGACATGCTTTTGATTGTGGAAACCCAACGCAAATGCTGCTCCTCGTTTGCTGCAAGTTTTGCTTGAAAAGCTCGCTCCAGCATAAGTTTTACACAGCAATATGCTTAGCAAGTGGTCCCAAAGAGAATGCTTCCCAAAGCCTCTTCTTTTTTGAACTTTATGCACGGTTATATTCCCTTTTGATAGCCTCTAGAACTCCTTTTGCTTATTTAATTTGTAGCTTCCCAAGTATGCAATTAACCAGGTGTGCAATAAACAAACTAAAAAGCTGCGAATGTTTGCTTCGCTTTTCCTCGAACACGATTTTTCCACCACGCTTGTTGTTGAGCCCATGTGTTTGTAAGATTCTTCAGAACGTGAGCTTCCAGCTTTTGTCGAGCATTTGGTTTGTCTTATGTTTCCAAAACGCATTCTGAAGTTTGTTCCACTCGTTTTACTATTTCTCGAGTTCCATTCATCTTCCAGCATTAAACAATTATAAACCTGCAAATCCTCGAAATTCCCTAGCATGCTGGTGCTAACTCTAAATGAATTGGTATCTATTTTTGTCCAGAACTTGAAATGGCCATCATGTTTTCCATGCTCCCATTTTGAGGAGAATCGCATGCTCTCCATAACTACATGGAAGTCTCGATCCATCCCATTTTTCTTTAAACCCTTTTTCACCTGCTTTAATGTCCTCCCAGTGAATTGAATGCTCTTCCTTTTCTCTTTGTTTCTTATCTCCTGTCCACCTTCACCCTTAGCCTTGGATGTTGCAGCTTATCTTCATTAACTAACCTCCTTCCATGTGCATCCAGATGCCAGAAATGTTGGCATTCTATTTCTCCATGATCTAAAGCATAATTAGCCAAGTGATCTGCCAGCTTGTTGCCCTCCCTATAAATATGAGTAACTATGTAATTGCCCCCATTCATTAGTTGCATCATTTCCTCAACCTGCTCAGATATGATCCATGGTGGTTTCTAGATCCCATCCATTATCTTTTTTAATAGCATTGAGTCCGTTTGAAGCCATACACGAGAGTATTGCTGAAATCTGCAGAACCTTAGTGCTTCTACCATGGCCTTCGCTTCAGCTACTATGTTTGTTGTCTCCTCAATCTCCTTCCCTACTGACTTGACTATGTCACCATTTTCATTTCCTATACAAAAACCTATTGAGCTCCTGCCTGGATTTCCCCTCGATGCACCATCCGTATTAACTTTTAGCCATCCTGCACTTGGAAATTCCTACATGACTTTGGTAACCTTAAGTTTAGGAGTGAAATTTTCCATCATAGCTAAAAGATCTTGCCATTTGTGAGGTACCATGTCCATCCCAGGCTTTCTCACTTTCACCAATGCCTGAAGATTTGATGAAACTTGATAAATCACCCTGCTAGTTGTCACAACATCACCATACTTCATACTATTTCTTCTTTTCAAGAGTTCCCAAACTACACATGAGGGGAGTGCTTGTATTACTGGTTTGAGCCTTAAGCACACATTTGCAGTCCAACATTTTGTGATTTCTTGGTGCAATGTAAGTCCCTCCACAACTATTCCTGCCCTCGATAGAAAATACTTCCAAGTTGTCTTTGCAGTTTCTGATCTAAAAAACAAGTGCTGAAGAGATTCCTCGTCAGGCTGTACACAACACCAACATTTTGATGGCATGCAGTAGCCTACCCTTTTCAAGAAATCATCTAAAGGTAACTTTGCTTTCCACACTTTCCACATGAAAAAAGCTATTTTAAAAGGTAGTCCCTTTACCCAAATCATCCTATAAGCTGTTCTTGGTTCGTCTCTTCTTCTCGTATAATCCCATGCTGACTTAACACTAAAATATCCTCTTGTTTCCAGCATCCAACAAGGCATGTCAAGAACCTGCTGAGGTGAAGGTGGTTTGATTTTCTCCAGAATGTGTACTGCTAAGTCTTCAGGAAGAATTTCAAATAGCCTGTCCACATCCCACTCACCATCTAAGGTAACATCATGTACATTATGTACAGTTTCATCAATGCCAAAGTCCTGAGGAACATAAAAATATAGTGCCCCAAGACCTGTCCAGTTTTCAAACCAAAAAAGTGAGGATCCCCTTTTTGTTTGCCAAAAGATTTGATGTTCAATCAGATCTCTGCATTCCAACATTTTTCTCCAAATGTAAGACCTCCTTTTCCATGGAACAATTACAGAATTCATTTTCTTACAGTATTTCTGACATACAAAAGCGCTCCATAGGCTTGGTTTTGTTCTGAAATTCCACCACAACTTGCTGAATAATGCCTTTGCTATATCATGCAGTGACCTGAAACCTATTACTCCTTCCTCAATTGGCATGCATAAGGTATTCCATGAAGCCCAATGCCTACTAGTTCCTCCTACGGAGCTGCTCCAAAAAAACTAAGCAAACAATTTGTGCAACCTATTTATCACATAATTTGGAGGGTTTACAGCTGATAGTAGATGCATAGGCATGCTTTGTAGTACATGGGATATGAGAACTACCCTGCCCCCTACTGATAATAACTTGCCATGCCATGATTGCAGTTTGTCCATTACCTTAGTAATTAGGGGCTAATAGTATTCCAGCTTTCTCCTTGCATAAAATATAGGACAACCTAGATATATGATAGGAAAATCATTCCTATGAATGCCCGTGATCCTTTCCACCTTGCTGACCACTTCCATGTTTGTTAAATGATGCAAGTACACAGCTGATTTGGTCTTGTTAACAAGCTGCCCAGATACAGCTTCATATGCATTCAGCACTTGCATAATCAGCATCAGAGATGTTTCATCTGAGGATGAGAAAATAATCATGTCATCTGCATACGCCAAATGATTGATCTTTGGCCTCCACTTTGGTATCCCAAATCCACAAAATACAAGTTAGTATGTAGTGCATTGAGACCCCTAGATAATGCTTCTGCTGCCAAGATAAACAAAGTTGGAGATACAAGATCACCTTGTTTTACTCCCCTTGAGGACTTAAAGAACCCATGAGCTTGACCATTGATTAGAATAGAATACCAATTGTTTGAAACTAACCCAAAGACAACCCTTATCAACCTTTCTGTGAATCCCATCTTTCTCAGTACCTTGGTTAGGAATAGCCAAGAGAATCTATCATAAGCTTTGGTCATGTCTAGCTTCAGGATGACATTAGGTCCAGCCTTAGTTCTAAGCCTAATGTTAGTCACTATCTCCTGAGTTAGAAGGATGTTTTCTACTATATTCCTGCCCTTAACAAAACCTGACTGTTCCGCCGATATCAGACTTGGGAGAAATTTCACTAGCCTTTCATGTACCACCCTCGATATAACCTTATTAGAAAAGTTACTGAGGCTTATTGGTCTTAAATCAGAAAAGGTGGTAACTTCTTTTTTCTTTGGTAGCAGAACTAGGTTTGTGTGTGTTACACACTTGGGTAGCTCATGACCATTGAAAAAAGCCCTCACCATGTCATACAGGTCATCCCCTATTATGTCCCAACAAGAATGATAGAATTTGCCTGTCATACCATCTGGCCCCCCAACACTATCACCATTAAGTCCGAGTACTGCCACTTTAACCTCCTCTTTTGTTGGCTGCTTAATCAATTCTGCATTCTGCTCAGTATTAATCAGATTAGGAACATGCTCTACGATATCAAATGCTGAAGGAGTAGTTGCTTCTGTGAACTGTTCCTCGTAGAATTTGATAGCCTCTTCTGCAATTTCTTGTTCTTCTTCAATCCATGTTTCTCCACTATTTTGAATTATGTTAAGCCGGAGTCTCTTCCTTCTACTTCTCACTTGTGCGTGGAAGAACTTAGAGTTCCTATCCCCTTCCTTGAACCAAGTCATGCCTGCCTTTTGTTGCCAATATTTCTCCTCTAGTGCAAGACATTTGATCAATTCTGCCTGAACCTTTTGTAGCCTTTCCCTGTTCATCCCTGTAGGATTTGCTTCAAATTCTGCTTCATGAACCATCACTACCTCCTCCATGCTTGCTATCTTTTGGAAAATATCTCCAAATGTAGCCTTACTCCACAGTGAAAGGGCCTTCTTTAATCTTTTTAACTTGTGATTAAAAAGAATATAAGGATTTGCACTGAAATCGGCTGTCCAATTCTCTTTCACCACATCTTTATAAGTTGCATGTTCCACCCAAAAATTCAAGAACATAAAAGGCTTTTTAATTGGTGTAGTCTCAATATCACACTTCAGATACATTGGGCTATGATCGGAACCAGTCTTTGACAAATGTTGTACCTCTATTCCTGGAAATGTTTGTTGGAACTGAAGATTGGCCAAGCATCTGTCTAGCCTTTTGAATATACAGTCTTCCTCTGCTCTCCCATTCCACCATGTAAATATGCCACCTTTAAATCCAAGGTCGAAGAGATTGCAAGTGTTGGCGCAGTGTCAAAAATCATCAATTTCATTCAATGACACAGGTAACCCACCAAACTTCTATTCTTCGTCCCATATTACATTGAAATCTCCTCCTACAAGCCATGGTGCATCCATATCCCTTGACATTGCATATAATGAATCCCATAATTCTATTCTCTCAATTGCATCAGACTTAGCATATATCAATGTTAGGACAAACTCCACATGCGATTCAGTATGAAACAATCGTAGTGTTAATTGTTGCACCATGTTGTAATAACAGTTACCTCAAATACCTCATCTATGAAAGCCTAGATCTTGTTGGAAACATTTGAAATTGATTGTGCAAGTCCTATCTTGTTTCTGTTCCTTTCCAGTTTTTTGCTTGTTGCTTTGGCTCCATTAATCCTACAAATTCATAGTGATTTTTTATGTGCATTTTTGTCAACCTTTCAAAGGCCTGTTGTGTGTTGACTGACCTTATATTCCAAATGATAGCATTCATCACTGATTGTTTGATTTAGTTAGCGTTCTCCTTGTGTGCACCCCAGATTTTGGGGCTGCAAAATTATCTTTTTGTTGCTTCTTCTTACCTTTTGCTGCTGATTTTGCCTTTTCCACTTGCGTAGGTGATAAGTCACCTTGCCTTGCAGCATTCATAAGGTGTTGGGTAGTTGATTTGTGATCCATGTCGTATCCTGATCTACCAGGTTCTTCTCCTTCTCCATTGTCTTCCTTCCCTCCTGATGTAGCTCCAAATGGATTCTTTTTAGGGACCTAGGCCTTCTCTTCTCCTTGTTTTAATAGCTGCATCTATTTTTTCTCCAATGTAACAGTAACATTTACTATTTTTGTTTTTTGTTTTGGCTGTTTCTCCTTCTCTGTTGTGTTGTATTCTTGTGGGTCTTCTTGTGATTTCTGAAGTTTATCGTCTTCTGTTCCTCTAGGATCATTTACCTCTGGGCCTCTTCCTTCATAGTTTCTAATTTCTGTGACTTCTGCTATCTGATAATTATTGTTGTGCTCAACAATTTCTGATCCTCCCATTATTAAAAAATTACCAGTTGTATTGTTGTCATAGTCATGGAGCTCTCCATTTACACTTTGCTCATTTACACTTTGCTCATCTTCTTCTTTGTCCTTCTCATTTGGTTCCTCATCATCTTGTGCTCTTAGTGGTACTTCGTTCTCCTCTGAATCGTATTCCCTTTGTGCATCCCATAGCCTGCCTCCACAGCCTTGCACTCTTTCTTTAAATGTAGACGATTTTGACCCTTCTGCATGAGAATTTGGAGTTTTATTAAGTTCCTTGTTCAGTAATGTATCTTGTGATGTGATTTTCTGGCATGATGTATTGATCTTCACTATTCCATCTCCTGTTTTATCCTTGAAACTTCTTTCTACCCATTGTGCAGTGTCGTTTTTTGCTTTTGATGCCTCTTTTCCATTGACTAGACCATTAGTCGAACCAATCCTCGATGAGTTAAGATGAAAAGCTTGTGATGCTGGATTTAGCTTTCCCTCATTATTGACCATATGTTTTGGTTTTTGCTTTGTAGATGCTTGGTTATGAACTGCTGGACTGTTTGTTACTGCATTAGCTGCCACCATTGCCAATTGATTAACATGTTCTTCCTCTTCATCCATCCCTTGTAATATTGCAAACTTGTTAGTTACTTGAACATGATCATTATCTTTATTGTCTACTGCCACCAATTCCTTACCACTGTTGCTTTGTGCTTCTGCTTGTCTATCTACAATGTTTGTACCCTCCTTGTTCTTATTGTTTTCATGCTGCTTAGCTGGTGCCATCTCCATTCCATTATTATTGAGACTAGTATTTTGATTTACTACATTTCTAACTCTGTTGTCCTTCACTTCCTTCCATTGCTCTTTTGCTGTAACATTCACATTACCCACGGCCTTTCCACTAGATAAAATCATTATAGGCATTGAGTTCCCTATGTCCTCCAATCATAATTGTTGTTTGTTACTTCTACTTTTATACTAAAGAGCTACTAAATTAAACTAAGAATGATTGCTTTTAAGGTTTTCTAAATGATTAAAGAGGCACTAAGGAAGTGACTTTCTCCTAGGTGAATACTTGGCGGGATCTAAAGCCTAAGGCAAAGTTGTTATGTTGGGGATTATGATATAGCCAATTCAGGGAACTACTCACTCTATAACTCTCGGTAGCTTGAGTGACTTTGCCCTAATTGACTTTCTCAAGGCCAATTGGGAATCAAAATTGTGCAAGCAATATAGGCTCAAGTCGGGTATTACTATCTTTAGATTTAACCCTTTAATTGGGGCTATAAATCTCTTGATTACACCCCAATTCCTTGTTGGACTGATTTTTCTAGACTCAAACTCTCTTTCTCAAGAAGATCCCAAGTCAAATAGGAACAAATTAGTGTTTGCAACCACCAATTTAACATGGAAATCACAAATCAGTCCAAATATCAACTACCCATAAACATTTAAACCTTAGAACAAAAGACCCATCAAATACCCACATTAGGGTTGAGCCACAACCCTAGCTAATGGGTCTAGCTACTCATAATAATAGAATAAAATAGAAAAATAGACGAAGAATAACCCATATGATTTGCTTACAAACCAATATAATGAAGATTCAATGTTAATCAAGCTACAAATTACTCAAAATGGAACTAAAATGCCGTTCACATGCTCTGGAGTCTAACAGATTACAAAAGATACTCTAAAAATGTGAAAAGAAAGTATTTATACTAGGCCAAATTTTCTGGACAATAAATTTGGCCACCGCAGGCCGCATAAAATGCACCGCGGCCATGGTAGCTTCACTGCGGTCTGCATAAAATGCTTTGCGGACCGCGCTGGCTTCAATCGTCCAAACTCCTAAGTCTCTGAATCCCCTACCGTGGATTGCATAAAATGGATTGTGGCCGCGAAGAGGGTGCTGCGGTCTGCACAAAAGTTGTGGCCGCAGTTCTTGAGCTTCCAAAATCTGCACCTCTCTGAATCTCCTCACCGCGGACTACACTAAAAGGATTGTGGCCGTGGTGGGTCTGTTGCAACTATGCTTTGACTTGTTCTTGGTACTTGTGCATGTTTCACTCTTTTTTAGATGATTTTTGACTACTTGTCACCTTTTTGACCAAACGCTGCAAACAAGCACAACATGTAAGCCTTTGGGACTATTTGTATACATTTTTAATCAAAACTCAAGTAAAAAAGAGTGTAAAATGAACTAGAATCCCTAGATATCAACTCCCCCAAACTTAAGCTACGCATTTCTAGTTTAGATAGGAATCCAATTCCCAATTCTAGCTCCATGTGGATTCGATCCCGACCATCTCGGGTAAAAGCTGCTTCGACCGCTCTCGCCACATTGTAGTGGTATAGGGTTGGCACCGATCAATTGACAAAGGAACTTAAACATGAACTAGGTCCATACACAATGTACACAGACATTTCATGACCCATTTTCTGAACAAGCCGGGACCGACACCCAATCACTAAACATGACCGAGCAAACCATCTGCACTTATCAAATCTAATATAACTACAAACTTTATATGCCTCAAGGCACTACTTAACCAAATACTTTTAATTAATTTAAATTTCTAAAATAATCGAATTTCAAAACTTTATTCGTAGTAACCAATAAAATATTGCTATGTTATTATCAAAAACATCTGAAACTTAACCCACCGACTGTGTCTATGAAACCTCTGCTGATAAACTGATGCACTGCTTAGGACATGAGATTTTCTAGCCAGTTCTCTAAGTAAACACAGAAATAGCCAAATAATGACGACTCAAAGGAGTACTCTACGAACAAAAGCGGACTCACCAATAGTACTGGAAGTGAGGGAAGTCCTAACCCGTAGCCGTCTTACTTGCAAAATCGGTTCCTACGTTGTACCGCAGACCAATGTAGGCTCCCAAAAGAGAATGTCAGTTCCATCCATTGTATCAGTGAGTCTCAACGACAGGAGATGAACTTTAATAACATATATATTACGAGCAAAGATTTTAAATGCATGTAAAACATAAAACTTATAAGAATAATTCTAAAATAATTGCATAATAGCAGTTTATGAATATTCTAAAAGAAATTATTTTCTTTTTCTTTCTTATCAAAAATACTTTGCTTTATACTTTGAGAGTTCCAACTATCCTGACTTATTTTTGTCTTAGTCACCGTGTGATCGGCACAGGTTCGATCCCAACCTGATCGAATAGGCCCAATCCACGAGGTGCCACTCGCTTCATGGTTCTCAACGCTCATGTATCATACCTTAGCCTGGATAAGTAAATTCTCAGCAACGAAACCCTCGGCTCGTGTGCTCCCTACTCTGGAACAAGTAGTTTCAGGAAGTCAATGCCTTGTCAGGACCCTCAGCCTGGACGATGACCCCTTCTCAGAAAAGAGGATACTTCAAAAAATATTTTCTTTCTAAACTTCTTCTTGTGACTTTTCAAGTCTAAATCTTTTCTGAAACATCCTATACATATTGGTATCCTTAAAGGTTAAGCATGGCATAAGAATGAAATAAATATTCAAAAGTATATTTGTCACGACCCAAGTTTGCCCTCCATAAACTGTCATGACGGCACCAAGTCTCTACGACTAGGTAAGCCTAATAATTTCGGAAAGAGAAAACAAACGCTGAAAAACTAATAAAAGCTGTAGATAAATAAATATAGAAGCGTTTAAGATGCCGCTCGACATATACTAATACAAGATCTCAAAAAACTGAACAACTTCCCAAAACCCGGAACCTCATGAAATCACAAGCTATGAATACCACATTGTGCTCTAACTCCAGAATACCTAGATCAAAGTAAATACAGAAGGGCTATAACTACTAGAGAGAATGGAGAGGGACTCCTAGGTCTGCAGATGCGACAGATATACCTCAAAGTCTCTAGGGAATCGCCTCGCCTCAAGGATGATAGGGTTGAGCCGAAGAATCTGGATCTGCACATGAAAAACATGCGCAGAAAGGGCATGAGTATACCACAATGATACTTAGTAAGTGCCAAGCCTAACCTCGGTCGAGTAGTGACGAGGAAGGTCAGGGACCTATTGAGTTTAGATGAAACAAATAAGGTAAAAAAGTATAGAATACAATAATATAATCTAAGTGCTAATAGTACGAAGTGACACATGATAATAAGAAATAACAACAACTACAACAGAGAGAGAGATCACAGAGAGAATATAACTCCACACAGAAATAGCAATCGAGGATCTCCCAGGATACCGTCCTGTAGTCCCCAAATGTAAATAATCGGTGGATCTCCCGGGTGTCGTCTCGTAGTCCAACTCATAGTGCGCAGGGATCTACCGAAATCCCGATCCGTAGTCCGAAATGTAAATACCCAATACTGGGGGAATCTACCGGGTGCAGTCCCGTAGTTCCAATGTAAATGTGCAGGGGGATCTATCGGAATACAAATCCGTAGTCCCAAAGTAAAAATGCAGGGGGATCTCCTGGGATACTGTCCCGTAGTCCCAAAGTAAACACACAACATCAACACGAAGAATATTCAATTCAATCCAAATTTCATAACAAGGTAAAACAGGTATTCCTAACCTAGCATGCTGCACAAAATTCAATTAAAGCAGTTTGAGCAAGTAAGACAATTTATTCAATTAGACATGCTTCCCTAAGCTAACAGTAGGCTTAAAATGCAAGTAGTATAAACAAGGAAAGAAACACAGTTATAGTTACTTCATGAAAACATGATTTTCAACAATTAGCACAAGTACGCACTCGTCACCTCACGTACAAGGCATTTCATATATCAACAATACCAATCCTAAGGGGAGTTTCCCCCACACAAGGTTAGGCAAGCCACTTACCTCGAACCAGCTCAACCAACTCGAAACCACGTTCTTTCCACGGGTTTCTGACTCCAAATGGCCCAAATCTATTTAAAGTAATTGCATAATGTAAATATAACTTCAAGTAACTAATTCAACTAATTAATCCAAAGCTAATATGTAAAATTAGGAAAATTGCCCAAAAATCCCCCAGGCCCACGTCTCGAAATTTACAAATTTGGAATCCTCACACTCTTACGAGTTCATATATACAGAAATTACTCCAATCTGACATCAAAATCTTGATCAAAACTCTAAAATTAGGCCTAAGAACTTTTCCAATTTTTCTCCAATTTTCACCCGAAATTCTAATTTAAAGGACAAAACTAAGATTAGATTATAGTTCTAGGATCAAAATTAAGATAGAAATCTTTACCCAATGCTTCTCCTTCAAAAACCCTCGAAAAATCGTCCTCAATCAAGCTCCAAATTATTTTTCCAAGTTTTGATTTCAAACCCTTGTTTTCTCCCCTTTTCTAACTAGCGAATCCGCTTCTGCAGCTAAACTACCGCACCTGCGGTCCCGCACCTGCAGTCCTGCACCTGCGAAGAAGGCATCGTAGGTGCAAAAAATCACTTAACTAGCTGGGTCTGCATCTACGGTCCTTTGGCCGCATCTACGGTATCGCATTTGCGGTCACCCAGCTGCACCTACGCTTTCCTGGAGACTGGCCAATTTCGCTTCTGTGGTCACCAAGCTACTTCTGCGGTGCCGCACCTGCGGTCCCACACACGCAGGTGCAGTTATGACAGGTTCAACAATCAGATTTTTTCCTAAGTCCAAAAATCAACTTCTGCTAAGCACCCGAAACTCACTCGAGGCCCCCAGGACCTCAACCAAACATGCCAATCAATCCTAAAACATCATATGAACTTATTCCCGCCCTCGAATCACATCAAACAATGCTTAAACCACAAATCACTCTCCAATCCAACCCTAAAGATTCCTAAAAATTCCAAATTCCGCTTTCGATCAAAAAGTCTATCAAACCTCGTCCGAATGACCTACAATTTTGCACACACGTCACATTCTACCCTATGGAGCTACTCCAACTCTCGGAATTCCATTCTGACCCCTATATCAATATCTCACTATCATTTCAGAAATTTCAAAAATTTGACTTTGGCATTTCAAGCCTAAATAAGCTACGAACTTCCAAAACACAATCCAAACACGCCCTTAAGCCCGAAATCACCCAACGGAGCTAATGGAACTGACATAATCCCATTCCGAGGTCGTCTTCTCACTGCTCCAACTACGGTCAAAATTCTAAAGCTTAAACTCTCATTTAGGGACTAAGTGTCCCAAAACACTCCAAATTCCAAAATGAACCTTCCCGGCATCTTACAATAGCAGAAACAAACATGGGAAATGCAGTTAATAGGGGATCGGGGCGTAAATTCTTAAAATAACTGGCCGGGTCGTTACATCCTCCCGCTCTTAAAACATTCATTCGTCCTCGAATGAGCATAGAGACATACCTGAAGTAGCGAAAAGATAAGGGTAACGGCTGTGCATATCCTGCTTAGTCTCCCAAGTCGTCTCCTTGACCGGCTGACCCCGCCACTGAACCTTCACTGATGCAATGTTCTTTCACCTCAGCTTCCAAACCTGCCTATCCAATATTGCCACCGGGCTCCTCAACATAAGATAGATCCTTGTCCAACAGTACTGAACTGAAATCCAACACGTGTAACGGATCGTCGTGATACTTCTGGAGCATCGAAGCATGAAATACCGAGTAAACTCCTGCCAAGCTGGAAGGTAAGACAAACTCATAAACAACCTCCCCAACACGCCTCAATATCTCAAAAGGACCATAAACCTCATACTCAATTTCCCCTTTTTCCCAAATCTCATAACGCCCTTCATATGTGAAACCCGAAGCAGAACTCGCTCTCCAACCATATAGGAAACATCATGAACCTTTCGGTCCACGTAACTCTTCTATCTGGATTGGTCTATACGGAGTCTATACTGAATTACCTTAACCTTATCCAAAGCATCCTGAACCAAGTTTGTGCCCAATAATCTAGCCTCACCCGGCTCAAACTAACCCACCAGGGATCTACACCGCCTACCATACAACGCCTCATATGGTGCCATCTTAATGCTGGGCTGATAACTGTTGTTGTAGGCAAACTCCGCCAGTGGAAAGAATTGATCCCAAGACCCTCCAAACTCCATCACACATGCATGGAGCATATCCTCAAGAATCTGAATAGTGCGCTCGGACTGTCCGTCCATCTGGGGGTGAAATGCTATGCTCAACTCCACCCGAGTACCTAACTCATTCTGTATGGCCCTCCAGAACCACAATGTGAACTGAGTACCTCTGTCTGAAATGATGGAAACTGGAATACCATGCAAACGGACAATCTCCCAGATATAAATCTCTGCCAACTGCTCTGAAGAATAAGTAGTACACATATGAATGAAGTGCGTGGACTTGGTCAGCCGATCCACAATCACCCAAATAGCATCAAACTTTTTCAAAGTCCGTGGGAGTCCAACTACAAAGTCTATGGTGATTCTCTCCCACTTCCACTCCGGAATCTCTATCTACTGAAGTAACCCACCTGGTCTCTGGTGCTCACACTTTACCTTCTGACAATTGAGGCACTGAGCTACAAACCCAAATATATCTTTCTTCATATGCCTCCACCAATAGTGTTGTCTCAAATCCTGGTACATCTTTGCGGCACTCGGATGGATGGAATACCATGAACTATGGGCCTCATCTAGAATCAGCTCCCGAAGCCCATCAACATTGGGTACACATACCCGACCCTGCATCCTCAGTACCCCGTCATCACCAATAGTCACATCTCTGGCATCACCATTCAGAACCTCATCCTTGAGGAAAAGCAAATGAGGGTCATCATACTGACGCTCCCTGATTTGATCAAATAAGGAAGACTGAGAAACCACGCAAGCTAGAACCCGACTGGGCTCCGAAATATCCAATCTCACAAACTGGCTGGCTGAGGCCTGAACATCCATCACCATGGGCCTCTCCACTGCTGGTAAATAAGCCAAACTCCCCAAAATCTTTGCCCAACGACTCAAAGTATCAATCACCACATTGCCCTTGCCCGGGTGATACAAAATAGTGACATCATAGTCCTTTAGCAGCTCTAACCACCTCCTCTAGTACAAATTAAGATCCTTTTGCTTGAACAGGTGCTGCAAGTTCCGGTGATCAGTATAAATCTCACAAGGAACACCGTATAAATAATGACTCCAGATCTTCAAGGCGTGAACAAAAGCAGCTAACTCGAGATCATGGACAGTGTTGACACCTAATCTTTCCCTATATATTTTAAATATGCATAAATACCTTCAAAATAGCATATATATGCATATATGAGCATACACAAGGTTTTTATTATTTCTCCCATAATTTTTAGGATTTAAATTGATTTATTTTCTACCCTTTTATTCATAAAATCCCCAATAAATATTTCCCAGATTATTGTTATGATGATTTATTTATTTAATTTCTATACTTATGCCAAAATATGGCTAATATAATTTTTATTCATTTTTATAATTACATTTAGTATTTTAAAGCTAAATTGCACATAATTGCAATGTTAGCCCACTTAAGGTATAATTATTTTTTATATGCGTAAAATTGGTGACCTTACCTGTTTGCTACGTCTGTTCGTTCTTCTCTATTTATGTGTCACAATATAGAATCATGACCCTCTCTTGATTTGATTTTGTTTCCATTATTTGATGGTTCGATTGAAAGGTTTTCTTTAAAAACCCTAAAATTCTACTCGCCTGTTTAAATTGACTGATTTCATTACCTTATTTGTTGTGGTACTTGGTTCTTGCTAATTTATTCCTTAATTGGAGTTTTTCTGAACCTAGTCCTAAATTACTACCCTATGCTTACTAAATCTTGATTCTTTCCTTAATTAGTCCTGTACTGATTTTCTTTTGTTGCCTTATATGCTGTTGTTTCTTACCGTTTGAATTAACTCCCTTAACTTAAGGGAGTACTTCCTTGATTTTCTAATTGATTGATTTTGAGTTCCTCAATTTATGATACTATGATTCTTACCTTATTTTACTACCTATTTTCAACTATAAATACCCTAAGTCTTTCATTAACACACACAAACACATGGGTTCAAAAACTACCTCTCTTACTAAAATCTCTGCTCTCTCTCTCTCTCTTGCGCTATTTGCTACTGTTAGCCGGCTGCAAGCCAAGACTAATCATTTGTGGTCTCTTGTTCTCTCATTCTACTTACTTTTCTCTACACTGGTATGTCCTAGTTTTAATTTAAAGCTTCAACAACAACATGCTTCTCTTATTGTTTTAGTTTCTCTTATTTCAAGTTTGCTTCTACTTGTGGTTCTGTTGTGAAACATGTAGTTAAGTTACATTATCAACACGTTATTGTCTTTCCCCTTCCTTTAGATTAGTATATTCCCTTATGTGTGTTTCAAAGCATGCCTTGCCAATTGTCTTTTACTTATTATGTACTTACCATCCTATGAATCCCCAAATCCCTATCACCCCTCTATGTGTTTGTGTTCTTCATGACTGGTTTGTGACTATGCCAGTGTCAACTGTTTCTGAGCATGTCCAAACCAGTCCTAAGACCCTTGCTAGGTTATGTGTTTGCAGCCAAATGTCTATGTGTCCCAAACCCCTTGACCCCTGTGATACTACTGAATTCATTTGGATTTTGTAAACTAGCTATGTGTGATCCTATCTTAAGGTGTTTGAGCTTTGTTTACTACTCCAACTTCTTTTTTAAACAATCTCTGTTGCTTTACTAATTGCTTTCAAAACAAGCTTTCTAATACCGTCCTTAATCAACCTTTTTCAACTTGTGTCCTGCACTTTCACTTTACTCTTAGTCAATAAGTTCTGCCCCCTCTAGTATGTGTAGTGCCTTGGGATCCTCTTGAGAGCCCTCTAAACTCTGGCATACTGAGGCTGGCCTTTCCACACTGCACTGGTTCAATTCTTGGTTGCTAAGTCTAGGTATAAGCATTGCCCGGGGTCCTTGAGACCCTTAGGGAACTTTGATGCACTTAGACTTTGATTTGTCTATGGAATTGAGGCTTTTAAGACCATTGGAGGCTTTAGAAAACTTGGGCCTAATTGAAGGCTACCTATAGAATAGCTTCTTGATTTTCTATTTTGCTTATGTAATTCATTCATTAGCCGGTAATAATTTGTAAACAGATATTTGGGGTATTTAGTAAAAAGGTGGGTAGATGAATACTTTCTGGGGTAATACGGGTAGAGATCCTACTCTTAGGACATTATTTTTAAAAGTTTGACTGCTTGCATAAATAGAAAACATGCTCATATGTCTGCTCTCTTGAATCTGATTGCTGTCCCTAAATAGAAATCATGCCAATAGGATTTCACTTCTAAGTTTGTTTACATCAAGTAGAAATCATGTTCATAAGTTTTTGGATTTTGTCATGTTAGAAACCATATTTATGGGTTCCAAACAATCATGTCTTAAATCAGTAGATGTCATACCTATAGAACTCAACTCCGATTCAGTTCTAATAAGTCTTTCTGTATGTTGCTGCAAATCGATTAAAATCAGTAATACACCTAGATATCATGCCTATATGAATCTCCACTCACAATTCTGTCTGATAATTTAATTTAGCCTAATGAATCAACTCCATTACACCTAGTTCATTCTTTAAAAACTGGTCTTACTAAGTGTTAAACATTTCTTGAAACAAGTTCTTTCAAAATTGCCTCAATCTCATTAGATATCATGCCTATAGGTATTAAAGGAGTCGATTTCGAAAAAACTATTTATTTCTGCATTAACATAGATACCAGTGTTCTGCATATAGGTAAGCGTTAGGGCGTTTTCAAAAACTGTATTTCCCTGAAGTTGTCTCTGTCGCTTAATGTTTCTAATTCTAACAGGCTTTTAAAAAGAGTCCCTAGGCAATCATTAGGGTATAACTTCTGAGTATAAAAGGTTTTGCCTGTTTCTACATTTTCACTTAGATATCCTGCTTTAGGACATCGATTAATAAGACCTTAACTGTGTTTGAGTTGTGCTGCTTTGTATGTTGTTTGAGGAGGAAATTATGGGCCTCTTAATTGCTCCCATTATGTGGTAAAGTCCTAAATGTTTTGATTGTCACCTTAGAGTTTTTGCCTTTCTAAACCTTAGGGGTACGTCTAGAACTACCTATAGGTAGAGGTCCTAACTCCCTCCGGGATCATTAAGAAGGGATGGGTAGTAGTACGCAATAGGAATCATTGACCAAACACTCGATTTGCATGACCAATAAGGGGATGGGAAGGGTAGACATGGGATATGATGACTACGTATTAATGTCATGTGTAGCCCCTCATTGAGGAATGTTTACCGGACATTGCGTGCGGTGATCCTATAGGATAATCAACCTAGGACCCCTCTTTACCAAAAACCTCTCTCTTTTTTTAAACTTTTGTTTTTACAACTTGTTCAAACCTTTATTTTGTCACTCGAGTTATCTAACGTGCTTTACTTACAACTTATTTGATTTAACTGTTTATATGGACTAATTTGTGAATATAAGTTTAGCCGTGATCCATAGTTGTGAACCAATAGAGGTGCCTAACACCTTTCCCTCGAGGTTACCTCGAGCCCTTACCCTAATCTCTGGTAATGAAAACCAACCCAAGAGTTAATCACTCTGGGTGCCCTAACACAACATAATCTGTTAGGTGGCGTCTCTTCAAATACTCAATTCCCAAAAGGAAATAAGTCATTACACCCCATGAATGTCAAAACCCGGACCTCTTCCCTCATCAAAAAGGGGAGGAAAAAGGGGGCACGACAGCATGGCGACTCCGCTGGGGATATTTTTAGGCTCTTACGAAAATGAACTTGTCTTTTACAAATTAGTCCAAGCATGCTTATCCCGTATCCTTATCCCTTATTTGTGTTTAACTGTCTATTTTTTTTCTCAAGCATTTATGATTTCTTTATTACCCTGAAAACTGACTTGTCTCTTTGTTTTTCTTTTTCTGTAACTGTCTTTTCAATTATTTAAATGCTGTATTTTTTTTTCCTACGTGAAAATACTTGCCTACATGTTATTAATTGCTGCAAAAATCATGCTCCACATCATATTCCACTCGTGCGTATCAAATCCCATAGCAACTCTTTAATGAGTGGTTGCGCTCTTCCTATTTATTACCCTTAAATTCGGAAAGGCTTATTTGCGGTAAAACCAGTCGATCAGTGGTGTAGTCGATGGTTCCGTGCCTTCCCCCTCAATTTGTTCGCTTGAGGTTACTAGTCTAAAACCCCATAGAAACCTTACTCTGTTTAAACTGTGCATGCATCATGGTCAAACCGAGTCAGGTTAGTTATGTTGTCCATATAATGATCCTTTAAGATAAGCCTTATCCAAATTCCATCAGGTTTTCCATAATCTTAACGAACGCAACCACGTTCTATGCATTAATTTGGAGGACTAAATGCCGATATGCTGATCATAAATGTATAAATAGTCGAGTCCGGTGGGGGTAATGCCTAACCCTTTTGTTTTGCAAAAAATAAGGCACGAGGTCCCTAGATTCGGTATGGTTAGCAATATCCCTCCATTTTTGCTAGATTGGTGGGAAGATCTTTCCTCAAGTGACAAGAAGCATGTGAAAAAGTAACTGGGTAACTTGCCATCCCTGCTAGATATTGAACCAAACAACAAATTGATCGAGGCTGCTACCCTATTCTGGGATAGTGAACGCGCTGTGTTCCATTTCGGTGACATAGAATTGACACCGCTTCTAGAGGAAATATGAGGACTTGTAGGGTTGACTTGGGACAGTCCTGGGCTTTTGGTGCCGGAAAACTATACGGGTAGGGGATTTTTGAAGATGATGGGGCTGAAAAAGAATGCCGACCTAATGTGCCTGAAGGACTCCTACATACCTTTCGAATATATCTACAAGAGGTATGGACATAGCAAGTCTTTCCGCACTTATCATGATGAGATCACCCTCACTTCACTGGGTCACATCCACCGCAGAGTGTTCGTGTTCATTGTGTGCTTTCTAGGGCTGATAGTGTTCCCAATGAAAAAAGGAAAAATCCACACTAGGTTGGCCTTGGTCGCCAAAACCTTGATGGAAGGGATTAATGGACAAACATATACCATAGTCCCCATGATCATAGCTGACATCTATAGGGCCCTAGAGCGTTGTCACAGAAGGGTCAAGCATTTCGAGGGTTGCAACTTATTGCTGCGGTTATGCTTGTTGGAGCATCTCCAAAAGGGTTGATATCGCCAAGAATTTTCGCGAAGGGCTTGGAATGACCACATTGCTTTCCATCACCCTAAGCAGATGATCTATATTCCGGACATATTTGCTTAGCCAAAAAGTGCCATTGAATGGGTAGAGTTCTTCGACAATCTGACCGAGGGACAAGTGCAGTGGATGGTTGAATGGTTTCCAACGGACGAGTTCATTATCAGGTCCAGGGATGCTCCACATTTGGTGTTGATCGGGTTAAAAGGGATATATCCATATGTCCCTATGCAAGTTGTGAGGCAATCAGGCAGAAAGCAGGTTGTACCACGAGTAATCAAGATGAGTCATTTCAGGGCATATTACCAAGATGATGACATACCTTACAAGTGCCAAGCTCGGCACACGTGGCACTGCAAAATCATTGTGGAGAAAAGCACTATTGAGCCAGACAGATATCATGCGGGGTACAAACCTCTCTACCCTGTATGGTTGGAGGACAATCTGAAAGGAACGGTTAGACCGAGGACTGGTCGAGGGAACAGAATCATAAACGAGGAAGCTGAAGCCCAAGTCAAATATAACAGGCTACGCAAGAGAGTCCATGACTCTGAGAATGAGCATCGAAGATACATGAGAGGAGCATGAGGTTGATTGAGGAATGGAAAGAGATGGAGGTCACTTCCAATAGGAAACTGGAATACCTGGAGTGAGGAATAGTGGAGCTGGAGGGCAAAGTCATAAAAAAGATTGAAAAATGTCAGAATGCTGAAGGAGCTGAGGGAGGACATCTGGCCCGAGCCTACTTGCTGCTGGGACTACGTGAGCTGGGAGATCTGTTTGATGGAGTCCGGAAGATCGAATCTGGAGAAGGTCCTTCTAGGACCAAATAAATTAGATTTACTTGTTTTTCTTAAAATGTAATAAGGCCAACTGCTAGTAGTGACTTGTTTTATTATTGTGTCAGTGTCGTTTTTGGATTCGTCTACTTTTATGTTATGAAATGAAGCATTTATTGGAATTTGAAGTTCTCCAAATTTATTTGTCGTTAGGCCTACCTCGAGCAAAACGAGGCTCCCAAATTAGGATGCGAGTTTATATTTCGCTATATGTGTTTAAATACTGCAAACATTTTAGGATCCCCACTAACTTGTTACCTTTTTGTTTTGTTTATTTTTTATTATTATTCCCATCCCCATAGGTTGGTTCATCCATACTGGTCTCGTCAGCATATCATACCAGATCTAGAGGCCCTCCACCTCCTTCTCCTCCAAGCAACGCAAAAGCTGAGAGAAATCAATGATGGACGACTTAAGTGGAATCCAAAAGGAAAACATTGAGAATGCAGAGACTTCCGATGGTCGTAGTACTCCGGTCCCGAATGACCTGGTTTTGAGACTTGAACAAAAGATACTAGAACTGCAAGGAGAACTTAAGCAGGTCCGCAATTTGACAAACTTGTCACTCACCCTCAACGTCCTTGATATCCACCAACAAAACACAAAGAATCCAACTCCTCCTCAGAACACACAAAACCAATAGCCACTAAATCCTACCGTACCAAGTCAATACGCAACTCCACCTCAAAATATCAATCCATTGTTGGTACCAACTCCACCATAACAACATCATCAGCCAATTCCATACCCACCAACCACCACTTACCACACTCCTCAAAATACACTGCCACTTATTCCCAATCCACAAAACTCCACCAATGACCATCACTACACCCAAGTCCCTAGCACCTATCAGAGCAACCCCATATACGTGGAAACTATACCACATTCTACCTAGCCAATATCATGTGCACCGGAATCCTCCGAAAAGGACCTGCTCATTAAGAACATGGCCGAAGAACTCAAGAAGTTAACAAGTCAAGTTCAAGGTGTTGAAGGCGATAGAGGAATAGAAGGTTTGAACTATGAAGATCTGTGCATACAGCCCGATGTGGAATTGCCGGAGGGATACAAACCTCCCAAGTTCGAAATGTTCGATAGAATATTTGATCCAAGGGTTCACCTAAGGACCTACTGTGATAAGCTGGTCGGGGTTGGAAAATATGAAAAGATTCGGATGAAGCTCTTCATAAGGAGCCTTACTGGGGACGCTTTGTCTTGGTATATCAGCCAGAATCCCAAGAAATGGTCAAATTAGGTGAGCATGGCGTCAGATTTCATGGACTGATTCAGGTTCAACACACAAAATGCACCGGATGTCTTCTACATTCAGAATCTCAAGAAGACACCTACTGAAACTTTCCGCAAATATGCTACTCGTTGGAGGTCGGAATCCGCCAAGGTCAGGCCCACTTTGGACAAAGAACAGATGAATAAACTCTTTGTCAGAGCACATGATCCACAGTATTATGAGAGACTGATGGTCATCAAAAATCACAAATTATCTGATATCATCAAACTCGGGGAAAGGATCGAGGAAGGAAGAGCGAGATGGTAATGAATTTCGAGGCATTGCAAGCCACAAATAAGGTACTCTAATCAGGTGGCATATCAAAGAAAAGAGAGGTTGGGGCAGTAATAGTGGCCCAGGGCCCAAAAACTCCACTCACATACCTGATACCTCTGCCCACATATCAAACACTTCCACCCACATATCAAGCATCACCACCTACATATCAACCTTCATCTCCTAGATATTCCCAACCAGCCACTGTCCATCATACCTACAATTCCCAACCATCCCACTTCCAATCACCGCCAACCTGCCAAAATAATCCAAGACCAAGACCCAATTTCGACCGCAAGCCACCCAGACAATACACCGCTATTACTGAGCCCATCGACCAGTTGTATGAAAGGTTAAAGGCAAGAGGTTAAGTCACTCTTATTCCCACTGTGGCGCTAGAAAATCCATTAGTGGGTAAATCTGAACAAAACCTGTGCATACCACTCCGGTATGAAAGGGCACACGACTGTTGAGTGCCAAACATTAAAGGATAAGATCCAGACACTCATTGACTACAAGGTCATACAAGTGAATGAAGCCACACCTAATGTCCACAACAATCTCCTCCCTTATTATAGAGGTGATGGTGTACATGATATAGAAACAAATGAGGAATGGGACTCTGAGGGGTCAATCGGGCTTATCCGAGAAGGTGATGACTTTAAGGTTGCAGTTACACTCACTCCTATCGTGGTTCAGACTCAAGAACCTAATGACATTGAGGTAACTGCATCAGTTCCATTCGAGGTAGAAGTAGCTCCGTCCGCTGCCACCTCTGCTCCATTTGAAGTAGAAGTAGTCACACCTTTCATTGTGACGGTGTCAACCACACCCCATTCAACTCATAAGCGATAACCTGGGATTATGTCGCTGAGGCTCGGCAAAAAGGGAAGAATAAGATAGAAGAATCTGACGCCGTACAAGGCATGACTAGAACTGGAAGAGTCTACACACCTGAACACCAGGGAGGTTCAAGTAAGGATGCCACTGCTAGGTAGCCTTCCATTGAGACCGGGTCGAATGACCTGTGAAGGAAAGTACAGGAGAAAGAGTATTCTGCTGTTGATCACCTGAACAAAGTCCCTGCTCAGATATCTATCCTGTCACTATTACAGAATTCAGAGGCACACAAGAATGCCTTGATAAAAGTACTAAGCGAGGCTTATGTACCTAATAATATCACCGGTGGAGAAATGGCCAACATGGTTGGTCAGGTGCTGGAGAGCCATAAGATTATCTTCCACGAAGATGAGTTTCCGCCCGAAGGTCTGAATCACAATCGAGCATTGCATATTATGATACAATTTGAAGACAAGTTCATTGCCATGGTCCTGGTTGATGGAGGTTCGAGTCTAAACATTTGTCCGTTGGACACCCTGAAAATCTTGGATAAAATTTTCCATGAAATATGGACCAGAAGCATGAATGTGAAAGCTTTCGATGGGTCCCATAGGGCCACGATCGGGGAAATCAACCTTTGCTTGCAGATGGGGTCAACTTGGTTCGACGTTGAATTCCATGTGCTTGACATACCAGCCTCATATAATCTTCTGTTGGACTGCCCATGGATCCATGATGCTGGAGCCGTGCCCTCCATACTACATCAAGTCGTAAAATAGAACCATCAGGAGGTAATCAGTCCTGGAGACAGGAGTAACCCCATCTACACCAGTCAAACCATCCCGACCATTGGACATAGAATGAGGCTAGAAAAGGGAAACCTACCATCACATTGAACGGGTCAATGCCGTCGAGAAGGATAAGTGGTAGAGTAACTAAATAGAAAGCATACTAGCATGGTCCGGATACGAACCCGGCAAAGGGTTGGGAAAGAACCTCTAGGTATCACCAAGCCGATAAGGCTGAAAAACCATGGAACCAACTTTGGGCTCGGATACCAGTATACATGGAAAGAGTACAAGGAGTGGTCGCCTCCATGGCGTGGACCGTATTACCCTCTTGAGAAACTAGTACCCCGTTTGGAACAAGCTTTCCATCAGGCGGACACAATATGAGGAACTGCTGAAGAAGAAGCACTAGTTAGGCTGAAGGATCTGTTCTTGGAAGATGAGGATATGGATTGCAGTGCCATAATTGAGGAGGAGGGGGAATAAGGCCTCTCCATTCATACTGTGGCAAAGGGAGTTGTTCTCAGATCCTGGACCGCCACAGCATCCCGAGCCCGCCGAGTCCCTAGGTAGCTTGGCAGAATTTATAGCCGTTCTAGGCATTTTAAATTTCTAGAATTTTTGTTTTAAGATTTCTTTGTTTCAAAATAAATGCTCGATCCACCGAGCTAAGCTTGGTTTGAACAATTTTCTCAATTTTAATCAAATGCATTTGTCCTTTATCATTATTCATTTCTATTTTTATATTTTTCCCTTCTATAGTGTTATTATTACTTTTCCTGATGAACCAGTGACTGTGACATGTAATGAGGTAACGCAACATGAGAATAGTGACTTAGAGGAAGAAGATGAGATACCCAAGGAAATTGTCAGGGAAATTGAGAATTTTGAGAACAAGCCTAAATCCAACTTGGACAAAGCAGAAGTAGTAAATTTGGGAAACGCCGAGACCGTCAAAGAGACCCGCATCAACATTCATTTGTCACCAATAGAAAATGAAGAGTACATCCATTTTTAAAGGACTATGAGGATATATTCACATGGTCGTATGATGATATGACTACTTTGAGCATATCTATAGTAGCTCACAAGTTTCCTACCAATCCCATGTGCCCTCCAGTCAAGCCGAAACTCAGAAAATTCAAACCATACATGAGTTTGAAAATCAAGGAGGAAGTTACCAAGCAGATCAAAGCCAAAGTTCTTAGGGGGGTTGAATACCCAACCTGGTTAGCTAACATCGTGCCAATTCCGAAGAAGGACGGGAAGGTCATGGTGTGTGTTGATTATCAGGATTTAAACAGAGCTAGTCCTAAACATGACTTCCCACTACCAAATATACACATCCTGATCGATAATTGCGCCAAGCTTGAACTCCAATACTTTGTAGATTGCTTCGCAGGTTATCACCAGATTTGGATGGATGAAGAAGATGCCTAAAAGATAGCTTTTATTATGCCTTGGGGTGTATACTATTACAAGATGATGTCGTTCGATCTAAAAAATGTCGGGGCCACTTACATGAGGGCCATGACAACCATCTTTCATAATATGATACACAAGGAGATAGAGGTATATGTGGATGATGTCATTATCAAATCCAAGAGGGCCGCAGATCACATAGCAGACTTGAGGAAATTCTTCGACAGGCTCAGGAGGTACAATTTGAAGTCGAACCCTGTAAAGTGTGCATTCTGGGTTTCTGCAGGAAAGTTATTGGGATTCATTGTCAGTCGCTGAGGGATCGAGCTAGATCCGACTAAAGTTAAAGCTATTCAGGAGTTACCACCACCCAAAAGCAAAAAAGATGTAATGAGTTTCTTAGGACGGCTCAACGACATCAGTCGATTCATAGCATAGTTCACCGTAATATGTGAACCCATCTTCAAGATGCTGAGGAAAGATGCCGAGACAAGTTGGACCGAGGATTGTCAGAAAGCTTTTGACAAGATCAAGGAATACTTGCCCACACCGCAAGTTCTGGTCCCGCCAGAACCAGGACAACCTTTGCTACTTTATCTATCCATGTTAGAGGGAGCCTTCGGATGTGTTTTGGGACAACATGATGAGACAGGAAGAAAAGATCAAGCTATATATTACCTGAGTAAGAAATTCACAGCTTATGAAGCACGATATACTCTGCTTGAATGCACTTTCTGTGCTTTGACCTGGAGAGCCTAGAAGTTGAGGCATTATTTCTGTGCCTACACTACATACCTCATATCCAGGATGGATCCTCTGAAGTACATATTTCAGAAGCCCATGCCTACTAGGAAGTTGGCTAAATGGCAGATACTATGAGTGAGTTCGACATTGTCTATGTAACTCAAAAGGCAGTCAAGGGACAAGTATTGGCAGATCACCTCGCTGAAAATCTGGTGGGAGGAGAATACAAACCCTTGAAAACATATCTTCCTGATGAAGAGGTATCATTCATAGGAGAAGACATTACGGAAGCGTATGACGGTTTGAGGATGTTCTTTAACGGAGCCGCAAATTTCAGGAGTAGGCATTGGAACAGTTTTGGAATTAGAAATGGGCCAGCATTATCCGGTATCTGCTAAAATCAGAAATCCCTCCACTATCAACATGGCAAAATATGAGGCATGCATACTAGGGTTCAACATGGCAGTCGACATGAACATTCGGGAGTTGTTGGTGATCGGCGATTCCGATTTGCTTGTGCACCGGGTGAAAGTAGAATGGGCTACTAAGAATTCCAAGATATTGTCATATCTGCACCATGTGTAGGAATTGAATAAGAGGTTCACGAAGATAGAATTCCGACATGTGCCCAGAATTCAGAATGAGTTTGCTGACACATTAGCCACCTTGTCATAAATGATACAACATCCTGATAAGAACTATATTAATCCCATTCCGATGAGGATCCATATTTAGCCGGCATATTGTACTCATGTCGAGGAAGAAGCAGACAGAAAGCCTTGGTCCCATGACATCAAGGACTACTTATCCAAAGGAGAATACACGGAGCATGCAAATCACACTCAGAAATGTACGCTCTGATGATTATCAAATCACTTCTTCCACAGCAAAGTGAACTTGTATAGTAGAACTCCGGATTTGGGTTTACTAAGGTGTGTCGAAGCAAAGGAAGATTCTAAGCTACTTGAGGATGTGCATGCTGGGACTTGTGGTCCGCACATGAATGGCTTCGTTCTGGCCAAGAAAATACTCAGGCATGTTACTTCTAGATGACCATAGAGACGGATTGTATTTAGTATGTCCGCAAATGCTTTCAGTGTCGAGTGCATGCCGATATGATAAAAGTGTCGCCAAACGAGCTCAATGCAACAAGCTCACCTTGGCCATTTGCCTCCTGGGGAATAGATATTATTGGTCTGATTGATCCCACGGCTTCAAACGGACACCGGTTTATTCTGCGAGCCATTGATTACTTCACAAAATAGGTAGAAGCTGCATCTTACAAAGCTGTAACCAAGAAAGTCGTTGCAGATTTTGTCAAGGATCGTATTGTCTGCTGATTCGAAGTTCCTGAGTCCATTATTACTGACAATGCCGCCAACCTAAACAGTGATTTGATGAAACCTATATGTGAAACCTTCAAAATCAAGCACAATAATTCCACTGCCTACAGACCTCAGATGAATGGAGCCGTAAAAGCCGCCAACAAGAACATTAAGAAGTTACTAAGGAAAATGGTAGTGAATCACAAGCAGTGGCATAAGAAGTTACCCTTTGCTCTATTAGGGTACCGCACCACAGTTCGCATGTCAACCGAGGAAACCCCCTACATGCTCGTTTATGGTACCGAGGTTGACATCCCAGCCAAGGTAGAGATTCCTTCTTTAAGAGTCATATAGGAAGCTGAGCTCAGCGATGCAGAATGGATAAGGAGACGCTATGAGCAACTGGCCCTTATCGATGGAAAGAGAATAAACGCAGTATGTCATGGCCAACTGTATCAGAATAGAATGTCCATAGCTTTCAACAAAAGGGTCAAACTAAGATAGTTCGCACCAGGGTAGCTGGTATTGAAGAAGATCTTCCCACACAAAGATGAAGCCAAAGGGAAATTCTCTCCCAATTGGCAAGGTCTGTATATGGTTCACATGGTACTAACAGGAGGAGCACTCATACTTGCAAAGATGGATGGAGATATTTGGCCAAAACCAATCAATTTAGACGTAGTTAAGAGATACTATGCCTAGAATATTTCACATTTTCTTTTCTGATGTAATTGAACTACGCTTGACCTGATTCCCATTCAAGAGGGGATACATAGGCAGCCTTATGAGTTCGGTCATATCATATTAATTTTTCATTTTCCCCAGAATCAGAAACTAGGGCAGAATTTTGAGGACCCTCCTCAAAATTCCGGGAGAAGTCCAGCCAGCGCTATCACATGCAGGAAGTCAGTCATTAGTCAAGAATTGGGGCAGATTTTTGAGAAGTATTCTCAAAATTCTGAAGAAGATTCAGCAAGGTCCGCCATCCGCAAGTGGTTAAAAACCATCTATCCAAACTGGGGCAGAATTTTGAGGAGGACCCTCAAAATTCCAACATAAGAGAGCTGCAATGCCTTTGAAATGTGTCACAGTCGCTAGTTCGTCAAAAGTTACTTGATATATCAATACGCTTCCAAACAATCCTATTTTATCAATGAATGCATATTTTTCGAAAATTCTATTTTTCATAACAGTCAGGTGTTACCTAGGGGAACTCAAAGGGGGCTTCCAGAGTGGAGCAAAGCAAGGCCGGCAGACGAAGCAAGAACCAACCTCCTCTCATGAAATTTATGATTTTTCTTTGAACGCAGGCATATTTGGCGATGGCATTCGTACACAAAGCAAATTCACCATCCATCCGGCCGTTAGACGTTGAACATATCCTAGCTAAGATATACTCTACACTTATCTGTTATTTTCTCTTTGCATGAATCTAATCCTTGACTCCATATTTGCATGAGTCTAAGCCCTGACTCCATATTTGCATGAGTCTAATCCTTGACTCCACATTTGCATGAGTCTAAGCCTTGACTCCATATTTACATGAGTCTAATCCTTGACTCCACATTTGCATGAGTCTAATCCTTGACTCCACATTTGCATTCGTTTAAGCCCTGACTCCATATTTGCATGAGTCTAATCCTTGACTCCACATTTGCACGAGTCTAAGACTTGACACCATATTTGCATGAATTTAATCCTTGACTCCACATTAGCATGAGTCTAAGCCCTGACTCCATATTTGCATGAGTCTAATCCTTGACTTAACATTTGCATGAGTCTAACTCTTGACTCCATATTTGCATGAGTCTAATCTCTGATTCCACATTTGCATGAGTCTAAGCCCTGACACCATATTTACATGAGTCTAATCCTTGACTCCACATTTGCATGAGTCTAATCCTTGACTCCATATTTGCATGAGTCTAATCCTTGACTCCACATTTGCATGAATCTAATCCTTGACTCCACATTTGCATGAGTCTAATCTTTGACTCCACATTTGCATGAGTCTAATCTCTGACTCCCTATTTGCATGAGTCTAATCCCAGACTCCATATTTGCATAAGGCTAAGCACTTCTTTCTCCCCTATGTCCAATTTTGCATGAGTCTAATCCCTGACTCCGTATCTGCATCAGGCTAAGCATTGCCTTCCGTTTGCATGGGACTAAGCCCTGTCCCAAATCTTGTGTGAGGTTAAGCCCTACCTCCATATTTGCATAAGGCTAAGTACCGCCTTCTCTTTGGATGAGACTAAGCTCTGTCTAAAATCTTGCACGCGGCTAAGCTCTGCCTCCATATTTTCATAAGGCTAAATACTGCCTTCTCTTTGCTATGAGGCTAATCCTCGCCTCCCCATTTGTATAAGGCTAGTCCCTACCTCTATACTTGCATGGGACTAAGCACAGTCCCTCTTTGCACCAATATTGCTCTATTTTCTACTACTATCTACCTGCTTTTCAATCGGGCTAAGCCCATGCCTCTACCTCGCAAGACTAAGTCTTGTCTTGTCACATCATATTATTACATATCATGGGCTGAAATATCGCCAATCTATCCAAATGCGTCATTGTATAAAGGCATCATCCTCATAGCCGGAAGACACCATGCTATGGCCTGAGGATCTCTCAAATTTGCATATCATTATTCAAAGGCATCATGGTTCAGAGGTACCATTTTCGTGGCCCGAGAACATCATCTCATGGCCTGCAAATCCCTCACTAAGCAATTCATGGCCCAGGACATCATGGTCCAAGGCCGTCATCTTTAACCGTCCGAAGACAACCTTCATGGTCCAAAGAGAAGTTATTAAAACCTTAAGGAAAGCAGTTTTGATTAAAACCTTTTCAAAGTAGCACAAAAGGGGTAAATACAGAGAAGTTATTAAAGGAAAGAATTCAATAGTACATGGCTTGGAAAAAATAAGGAAAGGGAATCAATCAAACAGCCAGGGAAATCAAAATTACAATTCAATTCGAATGAACCAAGTTAGGAAAAGGTAAAGGAGGTTCAATTAAAGAAAAATCAGTAACAATCAATCAAACCCCCTTAGAGGATTTCAGAATCAATCAAAAACCTTTGAAGGCAGAGTCCTTATGTATAAAACACACAAATATGTGAATACCAGAGGGGATTGTCATATTATTTAGAAGAGAGTTTAACAAAGAAAGGTTCAGAATCATAAGCAAGAAGAGGTATAAGTCTAGTTCGCAGACTCACAATGAGTCTGAGAGTCCAGGGTACGGAAGTGGAACCTAACTCGCACACAAAAGATCAAAATGCCAAGAAATCCCCGAACCTTAGGGTTTCGAGTTGAGTCATACAATAGAGATGAGAAGGCAAACCATTCAATAGAGGCTCAGGAGTCTTTTTCAAAGACTTATCAGAAACAAACAGACATAATACACAGTCAAAAGCATGGAGAACACGTTTTGAGAAAAACTCTGAACTTAAACAAGTTCAGAAGAAAAAGTGATACAAACTTAAGAAGCAGTAGATGAAACACATTTAGCAAGAACACGAAAAGAGTCCAGTAAAGCAAACAAAAATCGAAGAACTTAACAGTAAACACATATAGTAGAAGAGTAATGAAAACATAACAAGGATAATCATGTGAGCACATGAGTAACATGTATAAAAGAAAAGTAGAAGGATAACACAGACGTGGTTTTAAATAAAACATACGAACATTGTATAGCCACATACATACAAAGAAAAGAAAAGGAAGAGTCAGAAAAACATTTTAAGCTTTTCAGATTCCTAGATCGGAAAGAAGTAATTTTTGAAAGAAAAATTGGGGAAAGCGTTTTAAAACTCTAGTAAAGCACAGATATAACATAGATTTAAAAGAACAATCAGAGAAAACCTCAAATAGCTAGGGTTTCAGAGGAACCCTGGAATGAGAAAGGCTTGGTAAGAGGTCCGATCTAAGTCGGATGAGGTCAGAAACAGGCTCAGAAGACCAAGAGCCACCGGAGCAAAGTCGGAGATGGCCGGAATCTTCGAATCGGTGAAGGTATGAGTGAAGACCTTCGAGGTCTGGCCTGCAAGAGCCAGAGGAGGTGAATATAGGTTGTCCATGGCCTGAGAAGCCATGGATTCCGGTGAAAACATGGTGGAACAAAGCAGGAGGAGGCTAGGGTTTGAGAACCCTCGAGAGAGTTTGAGATAGTAGAGGGTTGCAGAGGCGGCGGTTGGTGAAAATGAGGTAGGTTAAAGGGGTCGTTTGAATTAAAAAAGGAAGGGGATGAGGGGAGCCGTTGATCTAAAAGATCAACGGCTGGGATTAAAAGAAAACCGGGCGGGTCGGATAAATGGGTAAAGGGGTTGGGTTAAATCGGAATTGGGCCGGCCCAATTGGGTTTCAGAATTTGGTCAATTAGGGGGGATCAATTTGACTATAATTGGGTTTTAGAATTGGGTCAATTAGGGGGATCAATTTAGCTATGATTGAAATAAAAATGGGCCAGATTTTAAATAGCCAGTTTTTCCCTTTTTATTTTTTATAAAAAATTGTAAAATGATCTTGAAAGAAAATTAAAAGTACTGAGCCAACGAACAATATATAAATATTAATTTAAAAATATTGGAACCAATTTCACAATTATAAAATGCTATTAATCTTAAAGTAGGCTACAATTGCAATTATATGCGATTTAGCTTTTAACATACCAAATAAATTTGTAAAAATATGCAAAAAATTATCTTAACTATATTTTGGTATAAATATGGGAATGGAATAAATTATTCATCAAAATTGATGATTTTGGAAATAATTATGGGTTTTGCACTGCTAAAATAGACAATAAATTGATTTTAAAAATCTTTAAAAATTAGGGAAAAATACCAAAACTATTGGGAATGCTTATATATGCATACACATGCTATTGTGAAAGTGTTTTGAGTATAAAAATACATAGGGAAAAATTGGGTATCAACAAGAGTCAGCCTAGAATCCTCCATCTTATCGGAATAGTAGTCCTAAATTCCTCAGGGGACTGATAGGAATGGGATGGGTAATAGCATTCAATAGAGGTCGAGACCAATCCGTGTATATATGGATATGATGACTGGTGCGCTAATACCACCTGTACCCCCTCTTCTGAGAAGTGTCATACCGGGTATCGCATTGATGTGATCCATATTATAAACAATCCTAGGACTCCCCCCTCCTTTTTATATTCTCAAGTATTTGTAAAACTCTAACTCCTTTTTAAAATTCGCCTTTTAATGATTGTTTTCAAACTATTATATGTTTAAACTCAAATCCCCTACTATTTGAGCCTATACTTGTCTATTTGCTAACTATACAAATTCACAAAAGTGTCTGGCCGGGAACCACACTAGTGGATCCTGAGGGGTGCCTAACACCTTCCCCTTAGGATAATTTCAAGCCCTTACCTTATCTCTAGTTATCAAACAAACTTAGAAATGAACCCTATAGGTGTCCTAATGCACCTTAAATCATTAGGTGGCGACTCTTCAGAATGAAAACCCCCTTACCAAAAGGATTGAGTTGTCCTATACCAAAGAATGTCATAAACCTGATTTTCCAATGAAAAGGAGGGGAAAAGGGGGCGCGATAGCATGGTGACTCTACTGGGGATCTTTAGGCTTTTACCATTTCAGATTGTCCTTGTGAATTTGTACCTCCTTTTACTTTTTTAAATTTATTTAAGTATTTAGTTTCTTTTTCAAATGCAAAACTGACATGTCATCCTTGCTTCTTTCCTTTATTGCCGCTTTAAATTATAAAACTGCTGTATTTATCGCTTTCTTAAAGTGCAAATACATGTCAACATGTTTTTAATTATTGCATAATCATGCTCAACATCATACTCCACTCGTGCCAAACAAACACTATAGCAACACTTATAATGAGTGGTTGCGCTCTTCCTATAACATTACCCCCTAAATTCGGAAAGACATATTTGCGGTAAAACTAGTCGATCGGCAGTGCAGTCGACAGTTCCGTGCCTTCCCCCTTGAGTTGTCCGCTCAAGGGTAGAAGTCTAAAACCCCATAGAAACCTTACTCTATTCAAATTGTGCATGTATCATAGTCAAACCTAGTCGGGTCGGGTATGTTGTCCACATAATGATCCTTTAAGATAGCCTTGTCCAAAGTCCACCGGGTTTTCCTGAACCCAAACAGACATTACCACGTTTTGTGCATTTATTTGGAGAACTAAATGCTTCATGCTAATTGTTGGTATTAAATAGTCGAGTCTGGTGGGGGTAAGGGCCTAACCTCATTTGTCTTGCAGAAATATGAGAAACGAAGTTCCCAGATTCGGCATGGTTACCAACATCCATCCAAGACTGCTAGTGGAGGGATTTACCATCCAGTGACCAAACTCTCATCCTCAAATATCTGGGAAATCTACCATCCCTCCTGGAGATCCAACCTAACAACATGATCATAGAATCTGCCACACTGTTTTGGGATTGTGAAAGGGCTGTGTTCCGCTTTGTGGACATTGAAATGACGCCTTTGCTAGAGGAGATAGGAGGACTGGCCGGTCTAGTATGGGAAACTTTGGGCTTGCTAATGCCTGAGAACCGCAAAGGCAGAGGTTTCCTCAAAATGATGGGTCTGAAGAAGAACATAGAATTGACATGCCTGAAGGAGTCATACATCCCTTTTGACTACTTGTATGAAAGGTACAGCCATAACAAATTCTACCGTACCTACCCTGACGAGTTTGCCATCACATCCTTAGGGCACATCCATCGAAGGGTTTTTGTCTTCATGTTTCGTTTCCTGGGGATGATCTTGTTTCTGATGAAGAAAGGGAGAATCCATACCAGGCTGGCTATGGTAACTAAGACCCTAATGGAAGGTATTGGTAGGCATCCATTCAGCATCGTGCCCATGATCATTGCAGACATATATCGAGCCTTAGAGAAGTGTCAACGAGGAGCAAAACATTTCGAAGGCTACAATTTATTACTCCAACTCTGGCTCATGGAACATCTCCAAAAGGGCGAATACCGACAAGAGATTCAATGAACGGACTGGGATGATCACATCGCTTTCCATCATCCAAAGCAAATGAATGACATCCCCGATATGTTTGCTCAGCCTAAGAATGCCAAAGGATGGGTTGAGCTATTTGATAATCTGACTGAAGAACAGGCTTAGTGGATGTTCGAGTGGTTTCCGACCGAGGAATTCATCGCTCAATCCAGAGATGCGCCTTTCTTGATATTGATCGATCTGAGAGGAACATACCCTTACGTCCCTCTCCGAGTTATGAGGCAAGATGGTAGAAAGCAAGTCATACCCAGGGTCGACAAGATGAGTCATTTCCGGGATGACTTTTAAAATGATGATAGCCCTTACAAGTGCCAAGCTCAGCATTTGTGGTACTGCAAGATCATAATGGGGAGAGATACCATCGAACCAGACAGGTACCAGGCGGGTTGTGCTCCTTTCTACTCTGGTTGGTTAGAAGACAATCATGAAGGTCTGGGCTAGCCAGGGTTTGCTCGAGGTCACATGATTATAGATGAAAGGGCCGAGGTGCAGGTCAAGTACAACCAGCTGTGCAAACGGATTCGTGAGTATGAAAGCGAACATCGCGAGATACAAGAGTCCAACCAGAAGCTAATTGAGGAATGGAAGGACATGGCTGTCAGTGCCAACAAACGGCTAGGATACTTGGAGCGAGGCATAGTGAAACTGCAGAGAAAATTTCTTAAGAGGGTCGAAGATTGTAAAAATGCTGAAGGGACTGAAGGCGGACACCTAGCTAGAGCATACTTGTTGCTGGGACTCCGCAAGTTGGGAAAGCTGTTCGACAGATCCAAGGATGCCAAATCTGGGGAAGTTCCTTCAGGGACCAAGTAGATAGGAGTTTACCTTTTCGCTTTATAAAATGTAATAAGGCCAATGGCCATTAGTGACTTTTAGTTTCCTGTTTATTTTGTGTCAATTTGGGATTCGTCTTATTTTCTATCAATAAAATGAGGCATTTAGTATTCTAAGTTCTCCAAACAATTTTTCGCTAGGGCTACCTCGGGCACAAAGAGATGCCCAGATTAGGACACGTTTTACATTCCGCACTATGTGTTTAAATACCGCAATGCTTTATATAATCCACACTAACTTGATTACCTTTTGTTTTATTTTCTGTTTTATTATTCCCCTTCCCACTGGTTAGTTCATGCACTCTGGCATCATCATCTTATTCCGCGATATCCAGGGGCCCTCAACCCACTCCTCCTCTTAGTCCTGTCAGAAACAAGAACAAAAGCAAAATGGAAGATCTGAACAACATTAAGAAGGAGAATCCAACTAAAGGGGCAGAGGCTACTAATGGCCATCGTACTCAGGTTCCTCAGGAGAATGTATCCCAACTTGAACAGAAGCTGCTAAAATTCCAACGAAGAGCTCGATCAGGTTTAGAATCTGGCAAACCAGTCACTTTCCCTTAGCACCCTAGATATCAACTTCCCCAACACTCAGAACCCTACACCTCCTAAAAATATCCCAAAGCAACAGAATCATCCCACTCCTCACCATCACATTATTCCACCAAAAACTCAATGCAACACCTGTCATATCCCAAACAACACTCCACTACTCATCCCAGAACCTCAGAACTTCACAAATGACCATTTCCACACCCATACACCAGGCCACCATAACACTCCTATCTACGTGAAGACCATGTCACACTCCACCCAACCTATCTCATGCACACCTGTGTCTGATGAGAAGGATCTGCTTATCAGGAACCTGGCCGAGGAGCTCAAGAAACTGACCAACCGAATTCAAGTTGTTGAAGGAAGCAAGGGAATTGAGGGGATAAACTATGAGGATCTTTGCATACAGCCCGATGTCGAACATCCCGAGGGGTACAAACCTCCAAAGTTTGAAATGTTTGATGGTACGGGTGATCCAAGGGTCCACTTGAGAACATACTACGAAAAGCTGGTTGGGGTAGGGAAAGACGAGAAAATCCGCATAAAGCTATTTATGAGGAGTTTGAAAGGAGATGCATTGTCTTGGTACATCAGCCAAGATCCAAAGAAGTGGTCAAGATGGGTAGGCATGGCATCTGAGTTTATGGACAAGTTCAGGTTTAATACAGAGAATGCGCCTGACGTGTTCTATATTCAGAATCTAAAGAAGAATCCTATAGAAATGTTTTGCGAGTATGCTACTCGCTGAAGGTCCGAAGATGCTAAGGTTAGACCTGCCTTAGAAGAGGAACAGATGAACAAGTTCTTTGTCCGGGCCTAAGACCCACAGTACTATGAGCGGCTGATGATGATTGAGAACCATAAATTCTCTAACATTATCAAATTGGGTGAAAGAATTGAAGATGGTATCAAAAGCGGTATGGTTACAAACTTCGAGGCCTTACAAGCTACCAATAAGGCTTTACAGTCCGGTGGTGTGTCCAAGAAAAGGGACGTGGGGGCCATAATGGTTGCACAGAGGACCAAACCTCCCATCAAATACCAAGCTTACCCAACACCGCCACTCACATATCAGCCAACTTCGAACTACCAAGCACCCTCACCTTCATACCAAGCTCCACCACCAACTTATCAGTCACCTCCACCTCCTACATATCAACCTACTTCACCCAGATACTCTTAGCCCGCACATATCTACCAAACCTATAATTCTCAGCCATCCCACTATCAATCACCTACTGCATGCCAAAACTTCCCTAGACCTCGGCCAAATTTCGATCGCAAACCTCCAAAAAAATATACAGCCATTGATGAACCCATTGACCAGTTGTATGAGAGACTCAAAGCCACTGGTTATTTCATCCCCATCGCTGCTACAACCTCTGACAACCCTTCTCAGTTGGTTAACCCAAACAAATCCTGTGCATACCACTCCGGCATGAAATGGCACACCATCGATGAATGTCGTTCCTTGAAAGACAAGATCCAGCCTTTAATTGATAATAAGATTATTGTGGCAAAGAAACCCGCTCCAAATGTCCACAACAATCCTCTGCCAGACCATAAGGGTATAGGTATCCACATGATCGAAATAGAAGATGACTGGGATCTCGAGGGGTCGATCAGGTTGATCGTAGAAGATGATGACCTAAAGAAACCAATAGTTACCCTTAATCCGATCATAGTCTAGATTAAACCATTTGAGGACGCTGAGGTGAATATGTCTATGCCACTTGAGTTTGAAGAAACGTCATCTACAAAAATACCAGCACCAATTGAGGTTGAACTCGTGTCTCCAACAAATGCACCCGCACTATTTGAGGTTGCAGTTTTTCCACCCAAAGCACACGCTCCGTTCGGAGTAAGGGTAGCCACACCGATCCCAGTGGCAATATAGACCATGACACCATTCCATACAAAGGCTGTACCTTGGGACTATACAACCGAGGCGAGGAGGAAAGGCAAGGTCAGGTTCAAAGAGACTATTGCAGCACAGGGCATGACAAGAACCGGTAGAGTCTCCCGAACATCTAGTCGAGTCAAGCAAGCAGGCCTCCAATCGGCCACCCATCATTGAGGCAGGTCCAGACGACCTCTGGAGAAAGATACAGGCCAAGGAATACTCGGTCATCGACCAGTTGATCAGAACATGAGCAAAAATCTCCATTCTTGCTTTGCTACAAAATTTTGAGGCACACAAGTATGCTCTGTTAAAGGTGCTGAGTGAAGCATACGTACCAAGCAACATCACTAGTGGGGAAATGGCTAACATGGTAGGACAAGTATTGGAGAGCCATAAGATCACCTTTCATGAGGACGAGCTGCCACCTAAAGGGTTTGGGCACAATAAGGCACTACACATCACCGTGCAATGCGAGGACTATTTCATCACTAGAATCCTGATCGATGGAGGTTCCAGTCTCAACATTTGCCACTAGTAACACTCAAGAAGTTGGGTGAAGGACTACACGAGATAAAAGATGGAGCTATCAATGTGAAAGCCTTCGATGGTTCCCAGAGGTCCACTATTGAGAGATTATTTTATGCTTGTAGATGGGACCAACATGGTTCGACGTCGATTTCCAGGTGATAGATGTGCTAGAATCTTACAACTTACTGTTGGGACGACCATGGATTCATGCTGCTAGGGTTGTAGCCTCAACGCTGCACCAGGCAGTAAAATTCAAATGGAATCACCAGGAAGTCATCATTCACGGCAACGGTAGCAACCCCATATACAGTCGTCAGACCATTCCGGCGATCAAGGGAAGAAAGAAGTTGGGATGAGAGACTTACCATCACATTGAAAGGGTAAATGATGTTGATAAGGACAAATGGTGGGATAACAAAGTCGAGAGTATACTGAATTGGAGTGGGTAAGAACCTGGCAAGGGGCTCAGCAAGAACCTCCAAGGAATCGCTAAGCCCATAAAACTCAAGAAACATGGCACTACCTTCGGTTTGGGATATGATTACAACTGGGAAGAATTCAACAACTGGTCGCCACCATGGCATGGTCCTTATTATCTGCTAGAGCAGCCAATACCGCGTCTGGAGCAGACTTTCCAATAGGCTGACATCGTTTATGGGTCAGACGAAGAAGAAGCACTTGCAGCGGTGAAGAATTTGTTCCTAGAAGACAATGATATGGACTGTTGTGTTATTCTCGAGGAGGAGGGGGAGGAAGGCCCTTCCATACATGCTGTGAGCAGAGGGGCACACCTCAATAATTGGACCATCAGGACAACCAAAGCCCGACGAGCCTCGAGGTAGCAAGGCTAAAACAAGCATTATCCATTGTTTTTACTAAATTATTTTCTTTTCACATTTTTTCCCGCAATAAGATCTTCAATGTTCAAAACAGTTATGCAACTTATCAAAGCACTTTGATTTTTTCTCATAAATCAACACTCATTATCGTTTTCTCTCATTACTTTACTTATACAGCATTACTATTACTTATCTTGATGAACCAATGACTGTGACATGCAATGAGACAACACAACAAATAGACATAGATTTAGAGGAAGTTGATATACCAAATGAGATTGTCAAGGAATTTGAGAACTTTGAGAATAGGCCTAAGTCCAACCTGGAGGAGACTGAAATTGTTAACCTGGGAGATGCAGAAAACGTCAAGGAAACACAAATCAATATTCACCTATCGCCATCAGAAAAGGAAGAATACACAGAACTTCTAAAGGAATATGAGGACATATTCGCCTGGTCGTATGATGACATGACTGGTCCGAGTACATCAATTGTGGCTCACAAACTGCCAACCGATCCAACGTGTCCACCGGTAAAGCAAATGCTCAGAAAGTTCAAACCTGATATGAGTTTAAAAATCAAGGAAAAAGTCATCAAACAAGTCAAAGCTAAGGTTCTCAGGGTAGTAGAGTACCCGACATGGTTAGCCAACATTGTGCCAGTGCCAAAAAAGGATGGGAAGGTCAGAGTCTGTGTCAACTACCGGGATCTCAACCGGTCCAGTCCGAAAGATGACTTCCCTTTGCCAAATATACACATCCTGATTGAAAATTACGCCAAGCATGAGCTACAGTCATTTGTAGATTGCTTCGCTAGTTATCATCAAATCTGGATAATGATAGAGAATCACACACAATGGCACGAGAAATTATCATTTTCTCTTCTGGGGTATCGTACCATAGTTCGCACATCAACCGGGGCAACCCCCTATATGTTGGTTTACGGTATAGAGGTTATCATTCCCGCTGAGGTAGAAATCTCTTCCCTAAGGATCACACAAGAAGCCGAGATCGACAACACACAGTGGGTAAAAGTCGTTATGAGCAACTAGCCCTTATAGACGGAAAGAGAATGAACGCAGTCTGCCATGGTCAACTCTATCAGAATAGAATGTCCAGAGCCTTCAACAAAAGAGTCAAGCCAAGACAATTCACACCGGGACAGCTGGTGTTAAAGAAAATCTTTCTGCATCAAGATGAAGCCAAAGGGAAGTTCTCTCCCAACTAGCAGGGTCCATACATGGTTCACCGGGTTCTGACAGGATGAGCCCTTATACACGCAGAAATGGACGGAGAAGTCTGGCCAAAGCCGATTAATTCGAATGCAGTCAAGCGTTACTATGTGAAATCTTTATGCTTCCCCTATATATGATGTAAATTGAACTATGCCTGACCTGATTCCCATTTAAGAAGGGGATACGTAGGAAGCCCTATGGGTTCGGTCACAATTCAATAAAATTCTCATTTTCCCCACAATCAGAAACTGGGGCAGAATTTTGAGGAGGACCCTTAAAATTTTGAAATAGTTTCAGCCGATCACCGTACGAGCAACAGTCAGAAACGTCAACCAATCAAACTGGGGCAAAATTTTGAGGAGGACCCTTAAAAGTTTGTAGCAAAAGAGGTTGCAATGTCCTGAACCACATCACAATCATCGGTTCATCTAAAAAGTATTTTTTATTATACATTTACGGCATACTTTTACAAGAATCTTGCATGTTTATTATCGGAACTACTTTGTTTAGAAACGCTACCCCAATGATAAATACAGTATCACCAGATCAAAGCCGAGCATGTCAAGCAAAGCCAGCAAGGATACGAACTGACCTTCCCCCTTACAAAACTTACAATTTTTTCTTTGGATGAAGGCACTAGGATTGCAAAATCATTAAACATACTATACACTCATGGGACAAACATTATTCAGAAATACAACTATTCGAACCATTGCACTTACCAACATTTGCTACCCGCACACGTCAGTGATGCTCCGTCTGTCACAATGCTCTCAGTAATCACGTCATCGCAATCTGCTATCAGCTAAGAAAACTCTACTATCACTCGTTATTTTCATTGCTACATAAGGCTATCTTTCTGCCTCCGAGACTAAACGCTGTCTCCATTTGAATTCTTGCATAAGGCTACCTTTCTACCTCCTTAGACTAAATGTTGTCTCCATCTACATCCTACATTGCATAAGGCTACCGTTCTGCCTTCCGATACTAAACGCTGTCTCCATTTGCATTCTTGCATAAGGCTACTATTCTGCCTTTTGAGGTTAAGCTCTACCTCCTTCTGCATCTGTATAGCATAAGGCTACCTTTCTGCCTTCCGAGACTCAACGCCGTCTCCATCTGCACTTTTGCATAAGGATACTATTCTGCCTTCTGAAGTTAAGCTCTACCACCTTCTGCATCTGTATTGTATAAGGTTACCTTTCTGCCTTCCGAGACTAAACGTTGTCTCCATCTGCATCCTACATTGCATAAGGCGACCATTCTGCCTTCCAAGGTTAAGCTCTACCTCCATCTGCATTCACACCTTTGCACAAGGCTATCATTCTGCCTTCCTAGGCTAAGCTCTCTCCAATTTTCTTCAAAACTAAGCACTATCTCAAGCATCATTTATTTTGTTTCTCTTACGGGCTAAGCTCTGCCCTTAAAATCGCAAGACTAAGCTTTGTCTTGTCTGCATCATGCTACTGCATTTCAGGGGCTGAAAGATTGCCTCATACTGCATCTCATGGGCTGAAAGATCGCCAAATTATCCAAAGGCGTCATCGTTCGGAGGCACCATCTTCATAGCCCGAGAACATCATGTCATGGCCTGAGGATCCCTTTAAATGTTTTGCATATCATTATTCAAAGGCATCATGGTTCGGAGGCACCATCCTCATAGCTCGAGAGCATCATTTCATGGACTGTGAATCCTTTATCATACGCTTCATGACCCGAGATGTCATGGTCTAAGGACGTCATCCTAACCGTCCAAAGACAACATTCATGGTCCGACAGGAATTTGCATCATGTCTAAATTTATGCACAAAATACGCTTGTATTGTTTCATTGCAAGTAAATCGGCGAGCAATGACCAACCCGGCAGGAACAATCCCATTCCAGTTACCACAACCATATCAAACCTTAACCATTCCCACAAGCCATCCACTCACCATGCCCTGGATATTGCATCCGTCTTTGAAATCACTTCATCGGTATACTCCGCCGATGAACCCCGAACTATATATGGGCTGATTCCTATAAAACCAGGGGTATGTAGGCAGCTCAAAAGCCAGGGTGCATGCTAAACCTCTTCAAACCATTTCGCTCGGCCAAAATTGGCCATCATATCTTTACCCAACAACTCTTTCATCCTTCCCGGGTAAAGAGGGGCAACTGTTGATATCCAATTTTTCCCTATATATTTACAATATGCAAAATAACTTCAAAATGACATATATATGCATATGTAAGTATATCCAAGTGTTTTATTATTTTTTTCACAATTTTAAGGGTTTTTAAATCAATTTATTTCCCTTTTTATCCATAAAATCCCAATAATTACGTCCAAAATTATTATTTTTGATTATTCATTTATTGAATCTTTATATTTATGCCAAAATATGGCTAAGGTAATTTTTACAATCTAATTTAGTATTTTATAAAGCTAATTGCATATAATTAAAATATTAGCCCTTTTAAGATTTAATTATGTTTTATATTCATGAAAATTAAGCCTTGCATTTTTAAATTGTTAATTGTATATTATAAATCATTTTTGTGCTTTCAATTTATTTCCAAAAATTTATTTACTATTTTTATAATTTAAAAAGGGGGCAAATTGGCTATTTAAATAATAGCCCAATTGCATTTAAATTGTAGCCTAAATCTGACCCCTAAGCAGACCAATTTCCTCGACCCAATTTCATTTAAACCCGACCCCTAACCCATTTTAACTGACCCAAACCCGGATTCCCCACCTACCCTTTTTAATTTAGGCCGTTGATCATTTAGATCAACGGTCACAGTTCCCCCTTACCATTTTTAACCCTGAACAACCCCTAAACCTAACACATTTCCCACCACCCACCGCCTCTGAATCCCTTCCCTCTCAATTCTCTCTGCAATCTCACATGTACCCTATCCGCCACCATCTAATTCCACCCTAATCCACCTCAACGCCTGCCTAATCCATGGCCTCTCATGGCCATTTGAGATGTGTATCAGCCTCCTATGGTTCCTGGGTGTTTGTTTCTGTGGTTTCATGGTCAGACCTCCAAGGAATCTGGTCCAGTCCTTGCTCGACTTCTGTTCATGGCCTTTCTCCGACCATCCATGACCTTTTTCCGGCCATTCATGACCTTTCAAGGCAGATCCTTAACTTTCCTAGTTAGATCGGTAACTTCTTAAGTGCTTTCTCGAAGGTTCTTCAACTTTTCTTTCAAAATGACTCTTCATTTTTCGACGATTAGGGTTTTCCTTTAAGTTTTTCAAAAGAGCTCTTCTCTGATTTTTATGTTGTCTGTGATTTTGCTATGTTTAAAATGATTTGCTCATGTTGTCCTTCTATCTATTTTAGTATGTTAAAAACCCTAGTTCCCTTTTGGTCTTATCCGAGTTATGAAATTGTTTGCTTAAATGTGTGCTTATTTTAAGTTCTTCGTTTATGACTCTCTTTTCCTTGTTTGACTCATCTGATTTTGAGTTGTTATCATCTCTTAAATTCGGCTACTGTTGAAGCCCTAATTTCTTAGAAGTTTTGCCTCACTTGTTACTGTGAGATCTTTACTTGTTTCTGACTCTCTTTACCTATTACTATATTCTTCTTCACTCTTGATTCTATGTGACTACTTGACCTACTTGACTACTGTGCTTCGAATATTTTCTTGCTACTAAACCCTAGCTTACCCCTACTGCTACTGCATGTTTGTGTTGCTTCTTTTTGTCAACATGTTTAACTTTGCATGCTTGTTCATCCCTTGCTATTTATATGGTGACGTGTAGAATTATGTTCCTTTCTTGATTGATCTTGATTTCCTCAATTTTCCGACTAATTGTAAAAGGTTTTCTTACGAGCCCTAATTTTTACTCATTTGTTTAAAATTAATTGATTCCTTTCCTTTACTGTGATGTTTTAACTTGCTGAATATTTTCCTAAAAAAAGCCTATTTTGTACTTAGACTTAGTCATTTACTTCATACTTTTTCTGCCCCTTATATGGTAATAATCAATCTGTCCCCAAACAGATTTCTTCCCTTATTTAAATCCGTTACTACCCGTTAAACAGTGATTCCTTAATTAAAGGGAATCACTTGTGTTAATTGATTCTGATTGTGATTATTTCCATCTTTGTGTTTAACACTTTACCTCTTCTTCGCTCGTTTTTAAAACTATAAATACCCACCCCTTCTTCTTTCAAAGACATGAACAATTTGGGTTCAAGAACACACACTTACACTCAAAGCTTTCTCTCTTTTCTCTACTACTATTTGTGCTACTACTTTTGTCTAGCCGGTTGAAAGCCAAGGCTAGACTGTGGAATTTTGCTTACTTTTCCTTTCTGCACTTTGCTTCTCTCTGCTGGTATGTCCTAGTTAATTTTCAAGCATCAACAACAATATGTTTCTTTAATTGTTCCAACTTCTCTCATTCTTGTCTACTTCTGCTTATGTTTCTGCAGTCAAGTTACATTAATAACATGCTGAAATATGTTCCCTTCCCCTTTTAAATTAATGCTCTCCTATGTGTATGAATCCCAAACCCCATATCCCCTCTATGTGTTTGTGTTTCTTTGGTTGGTTTGTGGCCATGTCAGTATCACCTATTGTTGTGCATGACCAAACCAGACCCCTGCTGGGTCATGTGCTTACAAACAATGTGTTCCCAAAACCCCTTTGACCCCTTTTATGACTATTAATTATGTGTTATGATCATTACCTCAACTGATTTTAAACAAACTCTTTTTTTAAAAAAAACTGTGTGTTTTGCACATCCACTATATTCTTAAAACCAAGGTTCTGCCCCTCTTGTGTGAGCCTTGCCTTGGGACCCTTGAGCTCCCTTTGAACTTGGACACATAAGGGTTGGCCCTTTCACGCTGCACTCATTTCTGTCTGGTTATGCAAACCTGGGTGTAAGCACTGCCCCGAGTCCCTTGAGGCCCTTAGGTAACTTTGACACACCTAAGTTTGAGAAAGGCTTTGAAACAACATGGGCATTTGAGGTAGTTTATTCCATAACTCAGAGAGGAAGTCAAGAATTAGGCTTCATATGGTTGTAACTTCTTATTTTTGCACTTTTCTGATGTAATTCAGTCATTTTTGGTCTGTAATAATTTGTAACAAATATTGGTGTTGGCTAGCGAAAAGGTATGGGGTGATTATGCATGCTTTAGCTATCAGAAGGGTAGATAACATGCCTATAGGATCTGTTTAATAAATTCTGCATGTTTTACTTCCACACTTAGACACCATGACTATAGGGTCTAAATGGCTATAATCAGACATCATGCCTAGAAGGTTAAAATCAGCTTTTAAATTAGATGTCATGCCTATAAAATCAAAATCAATTTTTCCTAGAAATCATGCCTATAGGAATTTCGCTGTGATCAAAAAAATCATGCCTACTTCACTTCATGTTCAATTACATACCATGCCTATAGGACCAAAATCAACCTTTAATAATTAGATACCATGTCTGTAAGAATTAAAATCAGCTATAATAGAGATCATGTATATATGATCTAAAACTAGTTTAGTTAAAAAATCGGTTTGACTCGTACGATTCTGAATCAGTTTAAATAACCCGTTCTTTTAAATTAATACGGTTAGAAAGAATGCCTATAGGATACAAATTGCTCGTTTCAAATTGTTTACTATTTTACTACACCCCTAGTCAGTAATAGATACCATGCTGCTCACTACTGCGCCTAGGCAAGCCTTAGGTAATAATGATAAAACTGAACTCGCCTTTGTTTAATTAACACTACTAGAACCAGCAGACAGGCCTGATTCAGACTTCTTATTTGAGTTATGTAATAAATTGGTCTGCTTCAACAATTAAAATACCCTGCGTTAGTACTTTAAATCCTGACCCCAACTGTGTTTAAGTCATGCTATTTATATACATTGTCTGTGGTGGTATATATGAGCCTCTTAATTGTTTATGTGTTTCCCCTTTATATGCAATCCTACATGTTTTGTCTGTTGCCTTAGCCTTTTACCTTTAAAGCCTAAGAGTCATCCTAGTAGTCCTAAGTTCCTCCGAGACTGATAGGAATGGGACGGGTAATAGCATGCAATAAAGGTCGAAACCAATCCACGCTTTAATACCTTAGCGGGGTGGGAAGGGTAGATATGAATATGATGACTGGTGCGCTAATACCACGTGTATCCCCTCTTCTGAGGAGTGTCATACCGGGTATCACATTGATGTGATCCATATTATAAACAAACCTAAGACTCCCCCCCCCCTCCTTTTTATATTCTCAAGTATTTGTAAAACTGTAACTCCTTTTTAAAATTTGCCATTTAATGATTGTTTTCAAACTCTTATGCGTTTAAACTTAAATCCCCTACTATTTGAGCCTATACTTGTCTATTTGCTAAATGTATAAATTCACAAAACTGTCTGGCGGGGAACCACACTAATGCATCCTAAGGGGTGCCTAACACCTTCCCTTTAGGATAATTTCAAGCCCTTACCCTATCTCTGGTTATCAAACAAACTTAGAAATGAACCCTATAGGTGTCCTAATGCACCTTAAATCATTAGGTGGCGAGTCTTCAAAATGCAAACCCCGTTCCCAAAAGAATGAGTTGTCCTACACCCAAAAATGTCATAAACCCGATTTTTCGACGAAAAGGAGGGAAAAAGAGGGCGTGACACAAGTGTTCTGCATATAGGCAAGCCTTAGGGCATTTTAAAAAAACTGTATTTCCTGAAGCTGTCTTTGTTGCTTAACGTTTCTGATTCTAACTAGCTTTTAAAAAGAGTCCCTAGGCAATCACTAGGGTATAACTTCTGACTATAAAAGGTTTTGTCTGTTTCTGCATCTTCACTTAGATATCCTTCTTTAGGACATCGATTAATAAGACCTTAACTGTGTTTGAGTCATGCTGCTTTGTATGTTGTTTGAGGAGGAAACTTTAGGCCTCTTAATTGCTCCCATTATGTGTGAAAGTCCTAAATGTTTTGATTGTCGCCTTAGAGTTTTCGCCTTTCTAAACCTTAGGGGTACGTCTAGAACTACCTATAGGCAGAGGTCCTAACTCCCACCGAGATCATTAAGAAGGGATGAGTAGCAGCACGCAATAGGAATCATTGACCAAATACTCGCTTTGCATGACCAATAAGGGGATAGGAAGGGTAGACATGGGATATGATGACTACGTATTAATGTCACGTATAGTCCCTCATTGAGGAGTGTTTACCAGATATTGCATAGGGTGATCCTATAGGATAAACAACCTAGGACCCCTTTTTACTAAAACCTCTCTCTTTATTTAAACTTTTGTTTTTACAACTTGTTCAAACCTTTATTTTGTCACTCAAGTTATCTAACGTGCTTTACTTGCAACTTATTTGATTTAACTGTTTATATGGACTAATTTGTGAATATAAGTTCAGCCGGGACACACAGTTGTGGACCAAGAGGGGTGCCTAACACCTTTCCCTCGAGGTTACCTCGAGCCCTTACCCTAATCTCTAGTAATGCAAACCAACCCAAGATTTAATGACTCTAGGTGCCCTAACACACCATAATCCGTTAGGTGGCGACTCTTCAAATAACCAATTCCCAAAAGGAAATGAGTCATTACACCCCGTGAATGTCAAAACCCAGACCTCTTCCCCCCGTCAAAAAGGGGAGAGGAAAAGAGGTGCGACAGACAGGATAATTCTTCTCATGTACCTTCAACTGTCTGGATGCATATGCAATCACCCTACTATCCTGCATCAATACCACTCCAAGGACAATCCTTGAGACATCATAATAGACAGTGTAAGACCCCGAACCTCTAGGCAATATCAAAACTGGGTCTATAGTCAAAGCTGTCTTGAGATTCTGGAAGCTCACCTCACACTCTTCCGTCCACTGGAACGGAGCACCCTTCTGGGTCAGCCTAGTCATAGGTGCTGCAATAGATGAAAACCTCTCAACAAATTGACGGTAATAACTTGCCAAGCCAAGAAAGCTGCGGATCTCTATAGCTGAGGATGGTCTGGGTCAACTCTGCACTACTTCCACTTTCCTCGAATCCACCTGTATACCCTCACTCGATACTATGTGACCAAGAATGCCACGGAATCCAACAAAAACTCATATTTCGAGAACTTTGCATATAACTTCTTTTCCCTCAAAGTATAAAGAACTGTCCTCAGGTGTTGCTCATGATCTTCTTGACTCCGGGAATACACCACATCAATAAAGACAATGACGAATGAGTCAAAATATAGCCGGAATACACTGTGCATCAAATGCATAAGGGCTATTGGGGCATTGGTCAGCTCAAATGACATAACAAGGAACTCGTAATGACCATACCGAGTCCTGAAAGCAGTCTTCGGGATATCTGGCTCCTGAATCTTCAACTAATGGTAATTTGAACGCAAGTCAATCTTAGAAAACACCCGTGCACCCTGAAGCTAGTCAAACAAATCATCAATACGAGGCAAAGGATAACGGTTAGTAAAGCCCCAGAAAATTTTGCTAAGTAATTTAAGATTTTGTGGTGCCAAGGTAGGGTAATTATTTTATTTTGTGTGCAAATGAGGATTTATGATATAATGGATATTAATTGGATATGTTAATAAGTGTATAAGTCATATTATAAGTGATTTGAGGTATAAGGAGAGGCCTAAGTCTAAGCCAAGTTGGAAAATTTCATAATGGACTAAAGTTGTGAATAAGTACGCACAAGACCTCACTTTGGACAATCATATCTCCAGTTATATAAGGTGTTGTGTGATGCACAACCTATCAAATTAAATATCTTTTAGTCTAATTTCCAACGCATCAAACCGTTTGTCATTTGGAAGTGTATACCGAAAGTTACGACCATTTTATTTGTCATGTGTCATATGCACGCCCAGGTGCGCGGCAGAAGCGCGACCGCGCATATTGAGAAGCATTTTGCCTCGTGAGCGCAACCTTAGCGCAATCTTAGCATGGGCGCGCTAGTAGTAGACCTCTAAATACACCTAAGGATCGTAAATGAGAGGAATTAAGTCATTTTTCAAGACTAGGGCATCCTCTCCATCCCCAATCCGGCCAAGGCATCCAATTGCACACCTAAGGTGAGTTTTTAAGTGTGTTTTCATGGTGATTTCACTTCTCAATCACTAGTTAAAACATGTGTTTGATTGGATTTCAAAGGATTTCTTCAAAATCTCAAGAATATCCCAAAAGTTGTCTTTCAAGATTTGGTCTACAAGAGGTAATCTTTTACCCTTAGACTTTCATATATGGAGTTATTATGGAAATATGAGTATGAATCAAGTATTATAACTCATGGGATGGTGATTGGAAGTCGTAGGTGACTAACTTAGGTTGTGTTGGTGTTGTAGAGATTATGAGATAGCTTATTGAGGTATGATTCTTGGGTGTAATAGTATTATGTATACATGCATATACAAATTAGGTTTGTGGGAAGATTGTTGAACATAAATAAGTAAAGATTGGGTTGGGGGAATGAAGGAAATCTTGTAAAAGAGAATTGAAATCAAGATGCTCAACTAGTGTTTGATAAAATGGTCAAATGAGCTGAAACCATGAATATCTTCCTAATTTGTGTTCAATTTTGTTATGTCTCAAGTAGATTGGGATTGTTCGAATTTCTGGAACGTCGTAGTAACTTAAGGAAAGCTTAAACAAGGTATGTATGACTAAAACCCCGTCTTTTAAAAATCGAGCTTCATCAATGTTTGTGTGAATATGGTAAGATTAAAGTTGAATTGTTGCATCGATTGTTATTTTACATGAATTGGTGTTGTAACCTTATATGCGTGAAAGATGTGTCTCAACATGATCAACGTGTTATCTTGATAACTTGAAAGGGGCAATAGATATGAATTATATATTGAAATGCTTAGACCTTAAATTGAGATTGAAGATGCATATAATGTGTCATCTATGTGAAGTCTTATCTATGCTCACAATTTAAATTGCTCTTGTGTGCACCTACTGTCCTAAATTACAAATCTAACATTGAAATTGGAAATGATGCGAAATGTGGCCTAGTGCCAAATATATGACGTGATAGTTGGGGCCCTAAGTGCCTTTGAAATGACATATGTATAACCAAAGATTGGAGTGAGATGAATAATGGAAAATGGTAACGTCTCGGGGAGGCTGCTTAGCCGATCGGGGCATGATAGAATGCCATGATATATACACATGGTGGTAATGTATTGATGATTGAAACTGGAAAGTGTGAATGAAGTAATGGTAACGTCTCTGGGAGACGGCTTAGCTGATCGGGCCGTGATCGAACTTTGCTCAAAGAAGCGGTGGTAAAGTGGATAATGATGCAACATTGTGGGATGCTCCAATCTAATATTTCAGAAACTATGTGAAAAGCATGTGAACCTCCTTATATTGTTGACATGGTGCTTATTTGAAACTTTGTTGTATTTATGATTTCCTCTTTACTCTTGTATAAAAGTTCTTTCTAACTAGATGGTGTTTAGTTATACATACTAGTGTTATTCGATGGCACTAACATCCCTTTTGCCGGGGGAGCTATGTCTTTAAATGGATATAGGTGTTCACAAAGTTTGGCACTCCTCGTGCTATTATTAGTGATGAGGGGTCTCACTTTTGCGACAAGGATTTCGACACGTTGCTTTCTATGTACAGTGTTAATCATAAGGTTTCGACCCCCTATCATCCTCAAGCTAGTGGCCAAGTGGAAGTCTCCAACAGAGAAATTAAGAGTATTTTGTCTAAAACTGTCAATGCTAATAGGACCGATTAGTCGAAAAAGTGGGATGATGCTCTTTGGGCTTATCGGACGGCTTACAATACTCCGATTGGTATGTCACCGTACCAGTTAATGTTTGGGAAAGCTTGTCATCTTCCGGTGGAATTAGAGCACAAGGCCATGTGGTCTTTGAGGAAGTTGAACTTAGAATGGGTTGTGGCGGCAAATATCTTCGAGTTGAACAACTTAATGAGCTCGATGAGTTTAGATTCCATGCCTACTCCAGTTCATCCTTGTACAAGGACAAAATGAAGTACCTTCACGACAAATATGCTCAGGGCAAGGAGTTCAAGGTTGGAGATATGGTTCTCTTGTTCAATTCACGGTTACGTCTATTTCCGGGTAAGCCAAGTCAAAGTGGAGTGGGCCGTTTGAAGTTGTGTTTGTGACCCCATTTGGTGCTCTTGATCTAAGGAACAAGAATGGTGAAGTATTCAGAGTCAATGGACATCAGGTCAAGCATTATCTTGGGCAATTTGATGATAGCCACGTGGTGGCACTGCTCCATCTAAAATTATGTGCTAGTAACATGCATCGTGCCATGACGTTAAATCAGGCGATGCTTGGGAGGCAACCCATGTCTTTTTCTTTTTGTTATTTTTTGTGTTTTCTTGGTAGTGTAGGTTCGATTTTTGAGCTAACTGATTGTGAGATGTTGCAGGGATTGAGTTGATGTTGTGCTAAATAGTTTGAAAAAAGAGTTGAACAGTCTCTGAAGATTTCCAGTGCGACCGCGGTTGCTTTTCTGCGGTCTGCACTGGCGATGGTGAAAAGTGGTACTCTCTGAAGTTTGCCACCATGGCTGCATTCCATTTAGTGCGGACCGCGGTGGACCTCATCGGCCGCGATCTATTTTGTGCGGACCGCGGATGTTGCCTGCTCAAGCTTCATTCTGAACAAATCCAGCGCGGTCCGCGGTCGGTTTAATGCGGCTGCGCTGGTAGGTAAGGCTGGGTCCCATTGTTTTTTTATAAATAGAGCCCAAGGGTCACAACTTACACTTTTCGAAATTTTAACACTCAGACCCCTAAAAGCTACTGTTCACTCTCTCTTCTGATAGTAATTCGTGTTTAGCCTGATTAATTGCATCTCATTATCACAATCTGGTAACATTTCATCATCTTTCTTTGTTATATATTATAATTTCATTTTGTTTTTCATGCCTAGTAGCTAGAGTCTATTCTTCTTCTCGTTTTTATTTCATTTGTTAGCCTCGGAAAGTGTAATGGTGGGATATTGTGTGTTTAGAGACCTTTATCAACTGGGTAAAATGAGTAGGGAAAAGTTAGGTGGAAAACTTGAACAAAAATAGCAAAAAGTTAAACCTTGACTTAGTGCCTGTTCAAAGTACTCTCCGTGGCCCGCGGTCGCCTTTGTGCGGTCCGTGGTGCCCTGACGCGGTCTGCATTACTATTTTGTGCGGGTGCCTATGTGATCGAAATTGAACCTATGCCCAGCGCGGCCACATTGCACTTTATGCGGTCCGCGCTGGTCCAACGCGGCCGCGGTGCTACTTTGTGCGGGCCGTGGTGGCTGGATTTAGAGAGGTGGTGTTTCAGTCCTTTCATCAGTGCGGACCGCGGTTGCTTTTATGCAGTCTGCGGTGCCCCAATGCAGCCGCACTACTTTTTGTACGGTCCGCGATGGGCAGAATCAGAGAGATGTCGTCCAGGGTCTTGTCCCAATGCGGACCGCGATCGCCTTTGCGCGGTCCGCGGTGCTCCTAGTGCGGCTGCACTCCTGTTTGTGCGGGCCGCAGTGCCATGTTCTGCAACTGTTTCTGCAACATTTAACCTGCTGTCTACAATTCAATTTCAAGACTTGTTTCATTGCCTGTGCTGATACTAACTATGTTAGATGTGTATGCTTGCAGATAATAGTCAAACAACGAGGTAAAAGTGCCAAACAACCTGGCCGAGGTAATTCCTCCTGGGGAGGGAAGCAACAGATGGTAAAACTCACTCCCTAGGCTAGACAAAACATAAAGGACATGAGAAAAGCAATCAAAGTGGCTGATAGATTCCTTGACACCTCAGTGAGTGAGTATGATCCCTCCCGGGAGATCTCTTCAGATTCAGTCCCTCTTTACATCTCGTATTCGGAAAACTCCATACATAGAGACACTCCTCCATCTTCCCCCGATGCTCGAGCTTCAATCAACATTTCTTCTTAGTCGTCTGAGGGCTGAGCGGCAGGTAGTGGGGATGAATACTCTCGTCCCCCATAACATCAATATCTGGAGAGGGTGCTAGAGGGGATGAGGGAGATGGGGAGTTACCGGGGGGTGGTGTGCTGCAGGTTGGGGGTATTGACCGGACTAGGACTCATGCTGTTTGGGAGGATAGATTCGTCAGCCAGGTGGCGTTCCACAAGTTTAGGGAATGGTGGCCGGCACGGAAATTGATTCTTGAGAGGAGATTCATTGATAGAGACCTCCTACCCCTACACCCCAATATACATAGACAGTTTCAAGCTCGGGTGGATTGGGAGTTTTTTAAAGATAATTGTGTGAAGGTGAATGAGCATATGTTCAAGGAGTTCTATAGCAATGTGGCCCACATCTTGAAGGGCACTAAGGTGACCAAAGTGAGAAAAAAAGTGGTATTTACCGGGAAGGCAATAAATGGATACCTGGGGTTCAATGATGAAGATGAGTACCTTTACAATGAAAAGTTGGCAATGGGCGAGGAGGTCCATCCGTGGTTAGCTTCATACCTGGAAATCCCGGGTACGATTCTAGAGTGGTTACAAGCAAGGACCAAAATACTTCGGAGAACATTTAACTTTGAGGCAAGAGGGTGGTTGACTTTTGTGTGCAGTCGGCTTGACCCCACTACCCATGATTAGACTATTCCACTCGCCCGAGCTGTTCTTGTTGCTTCTATTATGGCGGTATATCCTATAAATGTGGGCAATGTGATGTCCCGCATCATTTCTGCAGTAGAGGTTGAACATGACCGGAACTACCCTTTTCCCAGCACCCTCACTATGTATTTCCGGGACCTGGAGGTGGAGAAGAGACCTTTTGATGTAAAGGTCAAACCTATGGCTCCATTTTCATGGTACAATTTGAAGGGGTCAGACAACCCCAAGGACAAAAATTACAAGCCGCCTACTTCTGCCCCAACCGGACAGTCTGAAGAGCCGGTTGCGCTAGAGCCCTCCACTGACCCTACTTCCAAAGTTGCTGACATGCCTCCCTAACCTTCCACTTCTGCTGGTCCCTCGACTTCAGCTGGCCTGGGGATTCCATCTTCTCGGGCCCATCCTATCACCGCCCACCAGCTGAGCCAGACACTTCATAGCTTGAACAACTGGATGGAGACTGCTTCATCCAAGTTGTCCACCTTGACTTCTACCATTGCGACTCAGTCGGCACCCCATCTAGTGCAGGTGCCCCAGTCTATCGAGGATTCACGTAAGGAGATTCTTGCCAACCAGCAAAAGATCCTCTATTCTCAGGCTGCCTTGGCTAAGGCAGTGGATTCACATGGCAAGGACCTGAAGGAGCTTGCCAGGGAGCACAAGAAGCTGCGCAAAACACGGGCTTCCAAGGAGTCTGTGAAGGCGCTGAGGGAGGATGTTGACAAACTGAAGGTAGACCAGTTGCCTTTAGACTTGCTATTTGAGGATCTAGCCCCAACAGCAGCACCAGTAGCAGAGCCACAGCAGGAGCAGACACAGAGGCTTCCAAAGAAGAAGAGGAAGCTCCCTAGTGCAGATGAGGCGATCATCTAGTTGGCGGACCCACCGGAGGTTTTCCCCAGTCAGCCACAGGATGTTCCAAATATTCAGCCCATACAGGTCCAGGCCCCAATCCCAGCAGCTGAGCAGTAGGAGACCGGTAACCAGTCTGAGGTTCCCGTACATACAGAGGACCAGGGGACCACTCATGTTCCCATACAGACAGACGAGGCTTAGGGAGCTCCTATATCCTTTCCTTTTGATTTTTTGATGCTTATTTGTTTAGTTGGCATTGGGGACAATGCCAGCTTTTATTTGTGGGGGTGCACCCTAATTTTTATCCGGATGATTGTATATATTAGTTTATTTGGTCTGTACATAACTTTACATTTAGTTACTTTTATCGCACTTTTTATCTTCTCTTTGGTCTATATATAAAGTTATATTTTTTATATATATTCATCCCCCGTTGTAGTTTCTAATCCCCTATTGTAAATATTCATTCTATTTTCTATTTTTGTAAAAGTTTTTAATTCTTAGCTTAGTAGATAGGCTCGCAGCCTTTTTGTTTCGGTTTTGGCACATTCAATAAACCCTTGGTTTTCTTAATGCCACGGTTCTTTCTAAGGGTGGAGTATTGTGCGAACCAGGTGGCTCCTCCCGATGATGGATGACGTGACAACCTTCTTAAGGGTTTGAGTCCGTTTTTAATTTTTCTCTTATTTTTAGTAGTTTATAGTTAAGGTTACCTCAAGCAAAGCTTCACTTGGGCCTAACACATTTGCCTTTGATCCCATGGTCAAATACAAGGGGTTGTGTTTAGGATGGTGAAAATAGTGACCTTGACACTCTTGTGTTGACCAAACAAACATCATATGGTCTTTCGAGACTATTGTGTACTCAATCGTGTCTGAGGTTGTTGTGGGCCTCCGACTCTATGTCTTTAGCAATCCTTGAGTGTGTGTGGTGAGAAATCAAATTATGAGTCCAAGTCCCGAGCCAATGGTCTAGAACTTGCCCTAAATGTTTGTTGAGGCGAAATTTTGAGTGAAATTCGATTTGAGAAGTGATTATAGGCTCTCCTTGATCTAAACAATAGTCGAACAATTCCATAGCCTACCAATGATATAATCCTTATCTAACCCTTTTGAGCCTTAAATCGTTTTCTTTCAAGAACCAATGCTACAAGCCTATACCCGTTCTAAATTATACCCTATCTTGGCACCCAAATCGTCCCTTAAGTAATGGCAAAAGTCTAAGTTTGGGGGGGGGAGACAAGAAAGGAAACAAAGGGGTAAAAGGAACAAAAGCAAAAGGAAAGGAAGGCGATGAAAAAGAAAGAAAAGAAAAAGACTAAAAGAAAGCCCAATATGCAAAGAATAAAACAGGATTCAAGAAAAACAAAAGTGAAAAAGGTGTGGAAAAAAGTAGAAAAAGGAGAAATGCTTTGAATTGCATAAGAAAGAGTGACAATGTGTCTCTCTAATCCCTTGAAAAGAAGTGAAATACTCAAAGGGTCAAAGAGAATTGTGCCAGAATGAATCAAAAGAAGTGCTTAAGGGATGATGAAACCCATATAGACCAACAACTTTTCCTACCCTGAACCAAAAGCCTTCACATTGACTCCATAAAAGCCCTATATGATCTTGAGTTGGATGACTCTCATATTAGTGGATACTTACATGAGGGTCAAGCATATGGTACTTAGAGCCGGACTTGTGACCTTTCCTTGAGAGAGACGAGTGACTTCCCATTAACCTTGGTTTGCGTACTTATACTCTAAAAAGGTGAGGTTTGCTTAGGGACAGTTGAGGATATGTGAGTTTGGGGTCCACAACGACCAAAGTAATTGAGAGAGTTCTTTGATGTAATGAGTCAATTCTTGATCCTCTTGTGTCACACTTGATCCATAGTTTTCAAAGTTTGAATTTTGTTAATGATCCATTCGTATTGAGGGCAATTGTTAGTCCCAATTGTTGCTTGTTGAGGTTACTTTAGAACAGCTGGAATTACTTGGATTTTCTTTTAAGGGATGGGTCTTATTTTGTTTGCTTGAGGACAAGCAAAGGTTTAAGTTTGGGGGAGTTGATAAGTTAGGATTTTAACATGTTTTATGCCCCTACTTGCCTATGCTTTGATCATATATTGTTACAAAATAGTCCTAAAAGGCTCACAAGTTGTGCCTGATCGTAGGTTTGATCGACAAAATGACGAAATATCAAAGATCAGCTCAAAAAGGAGTGAAACCTGCTCATGTATCAAAGACCAAGAAATATTGAGAAAAGAAGGCCTAGTGCAGACCGTGCAAAGTAGAATGCGACCGCACTAGGTGGTTCAGAGAGTTGGTGAATCAAGACTAGAAGAAGTGCGGCCACGGTACACATCTCGCGGTCCGTGGTGAAGGCTCCGCGGACGCACTACTCTTTTGTGTGGTCCACGATCATGAGGTTCAGAGAGATTAAGTTTGCAAAGCTAGTGCCATGCGGTCTGCGATCGTGGTTGTGCGGACCGCGCCAGCTCCCTCCGCGGCCGCGGTCATGGTTGCGCGGACCGCACCAGCTCCCTTCGCGGCCACGGTCCGTTCTATGCGGTCCAAGTTCAGAGAAGCAGAAGGAAGCCCAGTGCGGCCACGGTTCATTTAATGCGGCCCGCACTGACCCCGCAGGGGTATTTTTGTCCAGTTTTTCCAGCCTAGTATAAATAGAATATTTTACCATTTTTTCGGTATTGAGACATATCAGACAACAGCTGCGCTCGTGAGAACTAATTTTCTAGCCATTTTGGCACTTTTGCTTTACATTTATGATATATTCTTGTATTTTAATTTTAGCAATTAATTAATATGCTTAGTTCTTCATCTATTTCTTCAATTTCTTTATCTAGCATGAGTAGCTAAACCCATTTGCTAGGGTTGTGGCTCAATCCCAGTGTGGGTAATTGATGGGTGTTGCCATCTAGTGTTAGATTGACTATGGGTGTTTGCTATTTGGGTTGATTTTATGTTTTATTCTAGAATTGGTGGTTGCAAACACTGATTCAAGCTTTGTGGGTTTAGCTCTTCTTGAGAAAGAGAGTCTATAACCCCAAAATTGACCCAACAAGGAATTGAGATGGACTATGAGAAATGATAGTCTCAATTAACGGGTTAAACCTCGAGAGAGTAATTACCCTACTTGAACCCTAGTTGCTTGGTCTAATTTGCCTACCCATTTGGTCTCAAGAGAGTTAATTGGGCAAAGTCACTTTCTCTACCGAGAGGTGTGAGAGTGGGTAAAATTGTGCAACGGTTATAGCATAAGCCCCAATTATGTCAATCGAACCATAGTAACATCTACCCGTCAATTAGCCACCTAGGTAGTGTCACGACCCTAATGCCCTTCTTCCCATTAGATACAACTCAGCAATATTCTCGTAGCATAATTTAGTGTTAATCAATAGTTTTACAAAAATAGTTATAATTTGAAAACTCAAAAATGTTTGAAGTGACATTAGGAGTACAAACACATCTCTAGGATAGACAGACAATCCAACTCCACTACTAGATCCTTGAGGAATTCGATCCCGACCTTCATATCAGGAAAAAGCTATAGCAACCCGCTCATCCTACATTAGTGTAGCGTTGAGTTGGCAGTGATTAAAGGGCATCATGCGATTTGGGAAGAAAGGAAAATTAAGTCCAAGGTATGTCGGACCGTACAGAATCATTCAGAGGATTGGTCAGGTGGCATACAAGGTCGAGCTGCCACCCGAGATGTCGTTGGTGCATCCGGTCTTCCATGTGTCTATGTTGAAGAAGGTAGTGGGAGATCCGTCTGCTATTGTGCCAATTGAAGCTATTGAGGTTAACGAAGAACTATCTTATGAAGAAATTCCAGTTATCATTCTTGATAGGCAAGTCCAGAAATTAAGAAATAAGGAAAATTGCCTCCGTAAAAGTGTTATGGCGGAACCAGCAGGTTGAGGAAGCCACTTGGGAAGCCGAAGAAGAAATGAGAAAGAAGTACCCACATTTGTTTGAATAGTCATGTAATAGCTTTTATGCATTTGGTTCCTATGAACTTTTATCTTTTGATTTGATCTATGTTAAACTATTCCATTTTGGTTATATATATTGCCTATGCGGCCATGGTTGGTATTGTACAAGTTATGTTATGTCTATGGAACATGTATATACTTTTAGGATATGTATGTCAGGCCCTCTGACAGATGGATAGGCCTAGTTACAAAGGAAACTCTGGCGAAATTTTTGGAAATTTAAGGAGTTAGCCAAATTCAGGGTTGTTCATATATTTCATGACGTGAAAAAAAATGAAGTTACATAAGGATGGCTAATGAGTGAACCTTGATCCTCATTCGAGGAAGAATGATCCTAAGCGGGGGAGAATGTAAAGCCCCAGAAAATTTTGCTAAGTAATTTAAGATTTCGTGGTGCCAAGGTAGGCTAATTATTTTATTTTGTGTGAAAATGAGGATTCATGATATCATGGATACTAATTGGATATGTTAATAAGTGTATAAATAATATTATAAGTGATTTGAGGTCTAAGGAGAGGCCTAAGTCTAAGCCAAGTTGGAAAATTTCATAATGGACTAAAGTTGTGAATGAGTACATACAAAACCTCCCTTTAGACAACCATATCTCCAGTTATATAGGTTTTTGTATGATGAACAACCTATCAAATTAAAGCCCTTTGAGTGTAGTTTCCGACGCATCAAACCTTTCATTATTTGGAGTTATATACAGAAAGTTACGACCATTTTACTGGGCATGTGTCATATGCGTGCCCAGGTGCGCGGCGGAAGCGCGGCCGCACATATTGAGAAGCATTCTGCCTCGTGAGCGCAACCTTGGCGCGGTCTTAGCGCGGGCGTGCTAGTAGCAGACCTCTAAATACACCCAAGGACGGGAAATGAGAGGATTTAAGTCATTTTTCAAGACTAGGGCATCCTCTCCATCCCCAATCCGGCCAAGGCATCCAATTGCACACCTAAGGTGAGTTTTTAAGTATGTTTTCATGGTTATTTCACTTCTCAATCACTAGTTAAAACATGGTTTTGATTGGATTTCATAGGATTTTTTAAAAAATTTAAGAACATCCCAAAAATTGTATTTCAAGATTTGGTCTACTAGAGGTAATCTTTTACCCTTAGACTTACATATATAGAGTTATTATGGAAATATGAGTATGAATTAAGTATTGTAACTCATGGGATGGTGATTGGAAGCCATAGGTGCCTAACCTAGGTTGTTTTGGTGTTGTAGATATTATGAGATGAGTTATTGAAGTATGATTCTTGGGTGTAATAGTATTATGTATACATGCATGTACAAATTAGGTTTGTGGGAAGATTATTAAACATAAATAAGTAAAGATTGGGTTGGGGGAATGAAGGAAATCTTGTAAAAGAGATTTGAAATCAAGATGCTCAACTAGTGTTTGGTAAAATGCTCAAATGAGCTGAAATCATGAATACCTTCCTAATTTGTGTTCAATTTTATTATGTCACAAGTAGATTGGGATTGCTAGAATTTCCGGAACATCGTAGTAACTTAAGGAAAGCTTAAATAAGGTATGTATGGATAAAATCCTGTCTTTTAGAAATCGAGCTTCATCGATGTTTGTGTGAATATGGTAAGATTAAAGTTGAATTGTTACATCGATTGTTATTTTACATGAATTGGTGTTATAACCTTATTTGCGTGAAAGATGTGTCTCAACATGATCAACGTGCTATCTTGATAACTTGAAAGGGGCAAAAGATATGAATTATGTATTGAAATGCTTAGACCTTAAATTGAGATTGAAGCTGCATATAATGTGCCATCTATGTGAAGTCTTATCTATGCTCACAATTTAAATTGCTCTTGTGTGCACCTACTGTCCTAAATTACAAATCTAACATTGAAATTGGAAATGATGTGAAATGTGGCCTAGTGCCAAATATATGACGTGATGTTGTGGCCCCAAGTGCCTTTGAAATGACATATGTGTAACCAAAGATTGGAGTGATATGAATAATGGAAAATGGTAACGTCTCGGGGAGGCTGTTTAGCCGATCGGGCCGTGATCGGATGCAATGATATATACATATGGTGGTAATGTATTGATGATTGAAACTAGAAAGTGTGAATGAAATAATGGTAACGCCTCCGGGAGACGGCTTAGCCGATCGGGCCGTGATTGGACTCCGCTCAAAGAAGCGGTGGCAAAGTGGGTAATGATGCAACAGTGTGGGATGCCCCAATCTAAAATTTCAGAAACTATGTGAAAATCATGTGAACCTCTTTATATTGTTGACATGGTGCTTATTTGAAACTTTGTTGTCTTTATGATTTCCTCTTTACTCTTGTATGAAAGTTCTTTCTAACTAGATGGTATTTAGTTATACATACTAGTGCTATTCGATGGCACTAACGTCCCATTTGCCGGGGGCGCTACGTCATTAAATGAATGTAGGTGTTTCTATAGCAGGCAGTGTTGGTCGCAGCTTGTGCTGCATCATCCTTTCAGCTGACTTGGTGATCCCCACTTCGTTTTGGGGTCCTGTTTCATCTGTTTATCATGTACATTGTATTTGAGGTGTAGCCGGAGCCTTGTTGCCGGCATTGCCATATTAACTCTTTAGTTGTATTTAGAGGCTCCGTAGACAGGTTGTGGATAGTGTCGAGTATTGGAATTAAAGTGGAAATATTGATGTTTGGCAATGATATGTAAAACTTGTAATATCTTCAAAATTATGAACGAAGTTGTTAATGGAAATGAAATGGAATCGTTAATGACATATTTATAGAATTTGATTAATGGTGTACATTTCCTCTTTATTCAAAGACGAATTTGGGTAATATGAAACCTAATAGGCTTGCTCAGTCGGGTTTACTCGGTTGAGCGTCGGTCGCGCTCCTCGGATTTTGGGGCGTGACATAGTTCTTCACTGTAACCTTGTTCAACTGGTGATAATTAGTGCACATACACATAGAACCATCCATTTTTTCACAAACAAGACATGGACACCCCAAGGTGATACACTAGGCCGAATAAAACCCTTATCAAGCAATTCCTGTAAATGATCCTTCAACTCCTTCAACTCAGGAGGGGCCATACGATACGGAGGAATAGAAATGGGCTGAATGTCCGGCAACAGGTCAATTCCAAAATCAATATCTCTGTCGGGTGGCATACCCGAAAGATCAGCTGGAAACACATCAGGGAAGTCCCGTACTACTGGAACTGAATCAACTATAGAGGTATTAACACTAACATCCCTCACATAGGCTAGATACACATCACACCCCTTCTCAACCATTCGTTGAGTTTTAAGGAAAGAAATAACTCTACTGGGAGTGTGATCTAAAGTACCCCTTGTCGTGCCCCCTTTTTTTCCTCCGTGGAGAGAGGTCCGGGTTTCGACATTCATAGGGGGGGTAATAACTCGTTTACTTTGGGAATTGGGTATTTGAAGAGTCATCACCTAACGAATTATGGTGCGTTAGGGCACCTAGAGCGATTAAATCATGTATGGGTTTGCATTACCAGAGATTTAGGGTAAGGGCTCGAAATAACCTCGAGGGGAAGGTGTTAGGCACCCCTTTCGGTCCACAACGGTGGGTCCCGGCCGAACTTATACTTGTGAACTAGTCCATTAACAAAATTGCAGATAAAGCATGTTGTACATTATATGACTCAAATAGTAAGACAAAGGATTTGAAGAAGTTGTGTACATATAAAACAAAGTTTTAAACAAAAGGAATTTGGGGAAAGGAGGGGTCCTAGGTTGGTTAGCCTACAAGATCACCCCACACAACGCGCGGTGAACACTCCTCAATGAGGGGCTACACATGGCATTAGCGCATAGTCATCATATCCCATATCTACACTTTCTACCCCTTAGCGGTTATTAAAGCGAGTGTTGGCTAGAGATCTTTATTGCATGTTGTTACCCGTCCCTTCTTAGTTGTCCTGGAGGAATTTAGGACCTCTACCTATAGGCAGTTCTAGACAGACCCCTAAGGTTTAAAGGAGTAAAATACTAAGGCGGCAAGAAAGAACACATAGGACTTCAACATGTAAAAGCATGAAATAACAGATAAGAGGCTCAAGTTCACCTCCACAGATAATGCATGTAAACAGCGCGACTCAAACACAAATAAGGGTAATATTGTTAAACAGTATCCTAAGACATGCTGTCTAGGTGAATATCAGAACACGTGAGATATGCAGTCTTTATTTTGTAACAAGAAGCAGGGCCCTAATCATATCGCCTACTGATTTTAAGCTCGTTAATCATTAAGCAGTACACACAAAAGGCAATTTTCAGTTTTATAAGAGTTGAATACCTAAGGCTTTCCTAGGCGTGGGATAGTGCACAATCGTTACCAGAACCATTAAAAGTTTAGAAGTTATTTTTGCCTAAGAGCATGTTGTTCTAGGTGTTACAAAGATGCAGGGTTATTACTAATTTGTTTAAAGAAGGATGAGACTATTTATATTCCTTTTCATGCATCATTAGTTTAACTAGGCGTAGCTGAGAGAGGATGAACGAGAACCTAAATATGGTATTTAATATGCACACATAAGGTATAGAGTGATTGATATGCAAGATTCCTAAAGCAGGATTTCTAAATGCACAACATGATTGCAGAATTTCCTAAAAGCAGGATTTCTAAATGCATAAAGGTTACTACATTATACTGTCAAGTGTGCAGGAGCAATGATTTCATGTTAGTGTTGTTATTTAGCCTAAAGCAGGTTTTCTAAGTGATAAAACAATGTCAAGCGAGATGCTGAAATAGTAAACCTAAGAACATGATATCTAATGCGTGGCATGCTTGGAATATATTTGTCCTAAACATAGATTCTAATGCACATATGGGAAATGTAAACCTAAGGCATGGTTTCTACCCATTGATATTGATAAAATACATAACTACCCTCCCCTTTTCACTAGCCAAACCCCAATATTCATTTACAACAAATTATTACAAACCAATATTGCTTGAATTACATAAGTAGAAAAGAAAACAATAAGTTACACTATAGGGAGCCTGAAAATGGGCCCAAATGATTTTCCCAAGCCTCCAATAGACTCAAATGCCAAATTCCATAGACAATATCATTGTCTAGGTGTGTCAGAGTTCCCTAAGAATATCAAGGATCCCGGCCAGTGCTCACACCTAGACTTTATAACCAGAATTGAGTAAGTGCAGTGTGGAAGAGCCAGCTCCAGTGCATTAGAGTTTAGAGGGATCTCATAGGGATCCCAAGGCATTCACACATTGAAGGGGCAGAACTTAAGGATCTAAGAATGGAGTGAGAATGCTTGACATAGTTTTGAAAATGTCTTAGCAGGAAAGGAGTATATAAAGATACTTAGTTGAAATAAATTTGTAAACAAGACAGTTGTTTTGTAATACAACTTTTGAAAACAGTGGTGTAATTAAACAAACAGAAGGTCCGTCAAACACGTTTAGCAACACTCAAATAACAGTCCTTCACACAGGGGAGTGAGAATTGGGGGCACATAGTATACAGGAGCATAGCAGTTCTTGTGGGGTTTAAGGGATTAGGGGGATAGCTATTAGTACCAACATAGTAGAAGTTTCAGAAACAATCATAGAATCGGCCCTTTAAAGTGACAGATCAAGTTGCATATCAAAACTGGATAACAAGTAGAAAAGCATTCAAAACAGGGTAGAGTCATGTTGAGACAAACTACTGAGGGGGTAGAACATGTTCTGAAAGGCCATAAGAAGGTTAGAATAGCATGCTAGATGAAGCAATAATGTAAACATGTCAATTGCATGTTGAACAAGAGAACCATAGATAGAAACACATTAGAAACATGGTAAACTAAAACAGTAAAAGAAACATATTTGTTTTGGGACTTGAATTGAAATCAGAACATACCAGTAGAGAGATAGTAAACACAAAGTGAGGAATAGGAGAGCCTAATAGTTAGCCTTGGCTTGCAGCCGGCTAACTCATAATAATAGCAAGTGACCAAAGAGAGAGAGAGCAGAAAAGTTTTGAGTGTGAGAGAGTTTTGAACAAATGTATTCGTGTGTTGTGTTAATGAAAGAGCAGGGTACTTGTAGTTTTAAAACAAGTAGAAAATAAGGCAAGAATCATAGTTCAGCAATAATTATGGAACTATGTACTAATCAGTGTAAGTACTTCCCTTAAATTAAGGAGTTAAATAACAAATAAGGAAGGAAATCAATGTACGACCAATAAGGACAAACTTCAATTACAGTAGGTATAGGGTAAACAATTAGGGCCAAGTTCAAAAAATTCTAATTAAGGAGATAGTCGGTAAGAATCAAGTAACAATGCAAACACGGTAAGGGAAAGTTAATTTAGGCAAGCAAATCGATCATGTTGACTAGGAAGGTAAGAATCCAAGGTTTGAATGAAAGTTTTCAAATTAAACCAAGAAAAAAGGAATTCAAAATCAATCAAAGAAAAAGTCATTAAAAGAGTTAGCATTTAGCATATAAATAAAGTAAGACATGGATAGTCAAGAGTCGACATACAACTCTAGAAAACATGAGAGTCAAACTATACTGATTCAGTGAGAAAAAAGAAAGTCTTGATGTGAATAGTCAAGATGAACATAAACATATAGAATCAATGTAAATTCAGGCTAATAAACTTAGTAGAAACATATCAAGGCAAGATAGTCATGAGAAATCACAGAAACTCAAAAACGAGAACCGGTCAGTCATACTGATACACAGAACCAACAAAGAACCCTAAAAATTAGGGCTTTCAACATAGACAAATTAAAAATGTAGTAAACTCATAGAATTAGTCAAGATATGCGAGAAATAGAAGTTTAAACACAAAGAATCAGTTAAACAAGGTTTTTTTAAAAGAAGTTCTGAAACCCTAGTTTTAGAAGAAGATGTAAAACACATGAATCCACATGATTCTTGTAAAAAACATCAAGGACAGTGTAAAACCTTCATGAAACAAACTCATATCGTCCTAGATCTGTACAGATTTAGGAGGTATAGAAAAGAAATTAGGGTTTCGGAAGAACCCTTATAGAGATGAAGAAACCTGTCTACAAACTCAAAGATCGTGCCAAATATAGAATGATTTTGCTTGGAATCACACTGGAATAGCCAGGAACAGGCAGGCGATGAACCCTAGATGCAAGTCGGCATGGTCTTGGGCCCTTGAAGACCTTAGAGAAGGCAAGCATGGCATGAGAGAAGTCATTAGAGGCTTAAGAGACGATGAAAGGTCACCGGAGATCCAGAGATGGGAGGTCGGCGGTTGAAGATTATGGTTAGTTTGAGAGTGTTTTGAGAGATGAGAGGATCTTAGACTGGCGGATGTGGGGAAATGATTAGGGTTAGGGGGTCTTCTGGAATTAAAAAGGAAAGAACAAACGAGGGTCGTTGATCTTTTAGATCAACGACCAGGATCTGATGGGTTTTGGGTCGAGTAGGATGTGTTTGGGGCCTAGGTCGGGTAATTTAATTATGAATTAGGCTGGGTAATGGGTTAAATTTAGGCTAAAATTGAAATACAATTTGGCTAAATTTTAAATAGCCAATTTAATCCTATATAATTTATAATAAATGATAGATGATTTCTATAAAATACTTTTGTGTACTAAAGTGATTTAAAATATATATTTAATATTTTAAAAATATAGAAGATCATTTTAGTCATATAAACGTAATTATGCATTAATATGGCTAGTATTGCAAATATATGCAAATTAGTTTTTAAAAATGCAAATGCAATTATAAAAAATGCACAAAAAATAATTAAGCACTATTTTGGACTAAATATAGGATTTGAATGGCTAAATTTCCACAACAATAATTTGAAGGATAATTATTGGACATTTTATAAGCAAAAAGGGAAGAATTAAATCATTTTAAAGCCTTTAAAATTATAGAAAAATTATAAAAACCATGTGCATGCTTATATATGCATATATATACTATTTTTAAAGTACATATGTCTTAAAAATATATAAGAAAAAATTGGGTATCAACAGCTGCCCCTCTTTACCCGGGAAGGATGAAAGAGTTTTCGGGTAAAGAAATGATGACCAATTTTGACCGAGCGGGATGTTTTGAAAGACAGAGGCTGGACTCCGGTCTTCGAGTTTCCTACATATCCCTAGTCTTATAGGAATCAGGCCTTGTGTAGTTTTGGATTCATCAGCGGAATATGCCGATGAAGTCACTGCAGGAACGGACACGAGGTGCCGAAGCGACTACGGTGAGCAATTAAGGTCCGAGCCAGTTGAAGGAACTGGGGTGAGATCGCTCCTACTAGGATAACGGTTTCTTACTGATTACCTGCAGATAAAAGATGCTACAAACATGTATTTACAAAAATTTAGACATGATGCAGATTCCCTTCGGACCATGAAGGTTGTCTATGGACAATTAAAGATGACGTCTTTGGACCATGACGTCCTGGGCCATGAATTATTTAGTGAGGGATTTGCAGTCCATGAAATGATGTTCTCGGGCCATGAGAATGGTGCCTCCGAACCATGATGCCTTTGAATAATGATATGCAAATTTGAGAGATCCTTAGGCCATGGCATGGTGTCTTCCAGCTATGAGGATGATGCCTTTAGACTATGATGCCTTTGGATAGATTGGCAATATTTCAGCTCATGATATGCAATAATATGATGTTAACAAGACAAGGCTTAGTTTTGTGAAATGGAGGGCAGAGCTTAGCCCGATTGAAAAACAAATAGATAGTAAAATAGAGCAATATTTGTGCGAAAAGCGACAATGCTTAGTCCCATGTGAATGTGGAGGCAGGAATTAACCTCATACAGGTATTGATGCAAGGATTAGCCTCATACAAGTGTGGAGGCAAGGATTAGCCTCATGCAAGTATGGAGGCAAGGATTAGCCTCATGCAAGTAGGGAGGCAGGGATTAGCCTCATGCAAGTAGGGAGGCAATGATTAGCCTCATGCAAGTAGGGAGGCAAGGATTAGCCTCATGCAGATATGGAGGCAAGGATTAGCCTCATGCAGGTATGGAGGCAAGGATTAGCCTCATGCAGGTATGGAGGCAATGATTAGCCTCATGCCGGTATGGAGGCAAGGATTAGCCACATGCAAGTAGGGAGGCAAGTATTAGCCTCATGCAGGTATGAAGGCAAGGATTAGCCTCATGTAGGTATGGAGGCAAGGATTAGCCTCATGCAAGTAGGGAGGCAAGGATTAGCCTCACACATCTATGGAGGCAAGGATTAGCCTCATGCAGGTATGGAGGCAAGGATTAGCCTCATGCAAGTATGGAGGCAGGGATTAGCCTCATGCAAATGTGGAGGCAAGGATTAGCCTCATACAAATATGGGGGACTGGGATTAGTCATATACAAAGAGCGATTAGCAAATACGAGTAGTGTATTTGTTAGCTGGAGATATATTCAGTGTTTGATGGTCGGATGGATAGTGAATTTGCTTTTGCGAGCGTTGTCGTTACGTTAAATGTGCCTGCATTCAAAGAAAAATTGTAAGTTTTATGGGGGGAGGTTAGTTCGTGCTTCTGTCCGCTAGCTTTGGTTTGCTCCATCCTAGCAGCCCTTGCGAGTCCTCCCTAGGTAACACCTGATTGCTACGGAAATAGAATTTTTTGAGAATATGCAATTTGATAAAATAAAGTTATTTCAGAAATATATTGATACATTTAGATGAACTAGTGACTGTAACGCAATCTCAAAGGCATTGCAGCTCTCCTATTTTGGAATTTTGAGGGTCCTTCTCAAAATTCTGTCCAAGTTTGGCAGATGATCTTTTGGTTGTTTGCGGATAATAGGCCTTGCTGAATCTTCTTCGGAATTTTGATAATCTTTCTCAAAATTCTGCCCCAGTTTCTTAACCAATTTTTGATTTTCTGGCATGCGCTGGCATCGGCGGGACTTGCTCCGAAATTTTGAGGACCCTCCTCAAAATTTTGCCCCAGTATCTGATCTTGGGAGAAATGAAAATTTTAATATGATATGATCGAACCCATAGGGATGCCTATGTATCCCCTCTTAAACAGGAATTGGGTCAAGCGTAGTTCTATTACATCATATGAAAAAATGTAGATAATTTAAGCATAGTATCTCTTGACTGTGTCTGAATTGATTGGTTTTCACCATATTTCTCCGTCCATTTCTACAAGTATAAGTGCTCCTCCTGTCAGGACCCTGTGAACCATGTACGGACCTTGCCAGTTGGGGGAAAATTTCCCTTTGGCTTCATCTTGATATGGGAAGATTTTCTTCAATACCAGTTGTCCTGGTGTGAATTGTCTTGGTTTGACCCTTTTGTTAAAATCTCTAGACATTCTGTTCTGGTAAAGTTGGTCGTGACATACTGCGTTCATCTTCTTTCCATCGATAAGGGCCAATTGTTCGTAGCAACTTCTTATCCACTATGTGTCGCTGAGTTCAACTTCATGTATGATTCTTAAAGAAGGAATCTCCACCACGGCTAGGGTGACAGCCCTCGGTACCATAAACCAACATGTAGGGAGTTGCCCCAGTTGATGTGCAAACCGTGGTGCGGTATCCCAATAAAGCAAAAGGTAACTTTGCATGCCATTGTTTGTGGTTATCTACCATTTTCCTTAGTATCTTTTAGATGTTTTTGTTGGAGGCTTCTATGGCTCCATTTATCTGAGGTCTGTAGGCTATATTCTTGTGCTTGATTTTGAAAGCTTACACATGGCCTTCATCAAATCACTATTGAGATTGGTGGCATTGTCAGTAACAATGGATTCAAGAACTCCAAATCGGCAAACAATACGATCCTTGACAAAATTTGCGACGACTTTCTTGGTTACAGCTCTGTAAGATGCAGACTCTACCCACTTTGTGAAGTAATCAATGGCTATCAGAATAAACCTATGTCTGTTTGAAGTGGTGGGCTCAATCGGACCAATAACATCCATTCCCCAGGCAGCGAATGACCAAGGTGAGCTTGTTGCATTGAGCTTGTTTGGCGGCACTTTTATCATATCGGCATGCACCTAGCATTGAAAGAACTTGCGGACATACTGGATGCAATCTATTTCCATGGTCATCCAAAAGTAATCGGCCCTAAGTATCTTCTTATCCAAGACGAAACCATTCATGTGCGGGGCACAGGTCTCGGCATGTACATCCTTAAGTAGCTTAGAAGCTTCCTTTGCATCGACACATCTTAGTAAACCCAGATCAGGAGTTCCTCTGTATAAGTTCCCTTCATTGTGGAAGAAGTGATTGGACAATCTCTGGAGTGTACATTTCTGAGTGTGGTTTGCATGCTTGGGATATTCTCCCTTCGATAAGTACTTCTTGATGTCGTGGAACCAAGGCTTTCCATTCGTTTCTTCTTTAACATGAGCATAATATGCTGGCTGATTATGTATTTTCACCAGAATGGGATCAATATAATTCTTATCTGGATGTTGTATCATAGATGACAAGGTGGCCAATGCATTGGCAAACTCATTCTGAATTTTGGGCACATGTCGGAATTCTATCTTCGTGAACCTTTTTCTCAATTCCTGCACATAGTATAGATATGGCAATATCTTGGAATAGCCCATTCTCCTTGTACCTAGTGCACAAGAAAATCTAAATCACCGATCACAAGTAGCTCCTGAATGTTCATGTCGACTGCCATGTTTAGTCCAAATATGCAGGCTTCATACTCTGCCATGATGTTAGTGCAGGGAAATCTGAGTTTGGCAGATATTGGATGATATTGACCCGTTTCTGATACTAAAACTGCTTCAATGCCCACTCTTTTGAAATTTGCAGCTCCGTTGAAGAACATCCTCCAACCGTCGTATGCTTCGGTAATGTCTTCCCCTACGAACGACACTTCTTTATCAGGAAAATATGTTTTCAAAGGTTCGTATGCTCCTTCCAGTGGATTTTCAGCCAAATGGTTTTCTAGTACTTGTCCTTTGACCGCCTTTTGAGTTACGTAGACGATATCGAACTCACTTAATATTATCTGCTATTTGGCTAACTTTCCAGTCGACATGGGTTTCTGAAATATGTACTTTAGAGGATCCATCCTAGATATGAGGTATGTAGTGTAGGCACAGAAGTAGTGCCTCAATTTTTGAGTTGTCCAGGTCAAAGCACATCAAGTGCGTTCAAGCAGAGAATACCGTGCTTCGTAAGGTGTGAACTTCTTGCTCAAGTAATATATAGCTTGCTCCTTTCTTCCTATCTCGTCATTTTGTCCCATAACACATCTGAAGGCTCCATCTAATAGAGATAAAAAGAGTAGCAAAGGTCGTCCTGGTTCTGGTGGGACCAGAACTGGTGGTGTGGATAGGTACTCCTTGATCCTGTCAAAAGCTTTCTGACAATCCTCTGTCCAGCTTGTTTCAGCATCTTTCCTCAGCATCTTGAAGATGGGTTTACATATGACTGTGGACTGTGCTATGAAGTGACTGATATAGTTGAGACGTCCTAGGAAACTCATCACGTCCTTTTTGCTCTTAGGTGGTGGTAACTCCTGAATATCCTTGAATTTAGATAGGTCCAGCTCAATTCCTCAACGACTGATGATGAATCCCAATAATTTTCCTACGGGAACCCCGAATACACACTTTGCGGGATTCAAATTTAAATTGTACCTCCTTAGCCTATAAAAGAACTTTCTCAGGTCCGCTATGTGATATGCGTCCCTCTTGGATTTGATAATGACGTCGTCCACATACACCTCTATTTCTTTATAGATCATGTCATGGAAGATGGTTGTCATGGCTCTCCCGTAAGTGGCCCCAGCATTCTTCAGGCCAAATGGCATCATCTTGTAACAGTACAACCCCACGGTGTGATGAAAGCAATCTTCTTTGCATCTTCTTGATCCATCCAAATCTGGTGATAACCCGCGAAGCAATCTACAATGGATTAGAGTTCATGCTTGGCGCAATTATCAATCAGGATGTGTATATTTGGCAGTGGGAAGTCGTCCTGTTTAAATCCCGATAGTCAACACATACTTTGACCTTCCTATCCTTCTTCAGAACTGGCACAATGTTAGCTAACCAGGTTGGGTATTCAACCACCCTGAGAACTTTGACTTTGATCTGCTTGGTAACTTTCTCCTTGATTTTCAGGCTCATGTCTGGTTTGAACTTTCTGAGTTTTTGTTTTACTGGCGGACACAAGGGATTAGTAGGCAACTTGTGAGCCACTATGGATGTGCTCAAACTAGTCATGTCATCATAAGACCATGCGAAAATATCCTCATTCTCTTTTAGGAAGCGAATGTACTCTTCCTTCTCTGTTGGTGACAAGCGAATGCTAATGCGGGTCTCCTTGATAGTCTCGGCATATCCAAATTTACCGCCTTGGTCTCGTCCAGATTGGACTTAGGCTTATTCTCAAAATTTTCAACCTCCCTGACAATTTCCTCGGGTATCTCATCTTCTTCATCTGAATCACTATTCTCATGTTGTATTGCCTCATTACATGTCATAGTCACTAGTTCATCAGGAAAAGTAATAATAACACCGTAGAAGGAAAAGTATAGAAATAGTAATGAATAATTATAAAGAACAAATGCATTTGATTAAAACTGAAAAAAAATCATTCAGGCAAAGTTTGGCTCGATGAATCGAGCATTTATTTTGAAACAAGTAAATTTTAAAACAAAATTACTGGAAATCTTAGGTGCCTAGAACGGCTAGTGTGTCACCTTGGGGTGCACTAGTTCTATTTGTGAAGAAGAAGGATGTCACTATGAGAATGTGCATTGATTATAGGTAATTGAACAAAGTCATAATCAAGAACAAGTAACCACTGCATCATATTGATGATTTATTTGACCGGCTTCAAGGAGCGAGGGTGTTCTCCAATATTGATTTGAGGTCAAGGTATCACCAGTTGAAGATCAGGGACTCAGACATTTTAAAGACAGCTTTCAGGACTCATTATGGCCATTATGAGTTCCTCGTGATGTCTTTTGGGCTGACCAATGCCCTAGCAGCATTCATGCATTTGATGAACAGTGTGTTTCGGCCTTATCTTGACTTGTTCATTATTGTATTCATTGATGATATCCTGGTGTACTCTCGTAGCCAAGAGGAGCACGCCGAGCATTTGAGAGTTGTATTGCACCGGCTGAGGGAGGAGAAACTTTATGCCAAGTTTTCCAAGTATTAGTTTTGGCCTAGTTTAGTAGCGTTCTTGGGACACGTGGTGTCCAACGAGGGAATTCAGGTTGATTCGAAGAAGATAGAGGCGGTTTAGAGTTGGCCCAGACCGTCCTCAACCACAGAGATTCAGAGCTTTCTTGGTTTGGGTGGCTACTACCGTTGGTTCTTTAAGTGTTTCTTGTCTATTGCATCGCCCTTGACCAAGTTGATTGAAAAGGGCACCCCTTTCAGGTGGTCGGATAAGTGTGAGGCGAGCTTTTAGAAGCTCAAGATTGCCTTGACCACAGCTCCAGTGTTAGTTCTGCCATCAGCTTCTAGTTCTTACATGGTATATTATGATGTTTCTCGGGTCGGCATTGGATGTGTTTTGATGCATGAGGGTAGAGTGATTACTTATGCTTCGCATCAGTTGAAGCCCCATGAGAAGAACTACCCTGTTCATGATTTGGAGTTGGATGTCATTGTTCACGCATTGAATATTTGTAGGCACTATCTTTATGGTGTGTCTTGTGAGGTGTTTATTGATCATCCTAGCCTCCAGCACTTGTTCAAGCAGAAGGATCTAAATTTGAGGCAGCGGAGATTGTTGGAGCTACTAAAGGAATTTTATATTACCATTTCTTACCACCTGGTAAAGGCCAATGTGGTGGCCGATGCCTTGAGTAGGAAGGCAGTGAGTATGGATAGTCTTGCATTCCTTCCTGTTAGTGAGAGACCCCTCGCAGTTGATGTTCAGGCCTTGTCCAATCGGTTTGTGAAATTGGATATTTCAGAGCCCAATCGGGTTCTCGCTTGTGTAGTTTCTCAGTCTTCCCTATTCGATCGCATCAGATAGCACCGGTATGATGATCCTTATTTGCTTGTCCTCAATGATAGGGTTCAACACGATGATGTCAAAGATGTGACTATTGGTGATGATGGGGTATTGAGGATGTAGGGCCGGATATGTGTGCCCAATGTGGATGGGCTGCGGGAGTTGAATCTTGAAGAGGCCCACATTTTGCTGTATTCAATCCATCCAGGTGCCATGAAGATGTATCAGGATTTGAGACAACACTATTGGTGGAGGAGGATGAAGAACGATATAGTTGGGTTTGTAGCTCGGTGTCTCAATTTTCAGCAGGTAAAATATGAGCATCAGAAACCGAGTGGCTTGCTTCAGAAGATAGAGATTCCAGAGTGGAAATAGGAGTGGATCACCATGGATTTCATAGTTGGGCTCCCACAGACTTCTAGGAAGTTCGATGCTCTTTGGGTGATTGTGGATCGGCTGACTAAGTCCATGCACTTTATTCCTGTGAGCACTACCTATTCTTCATAGCAGTTTCCTGAGATTTACATAAGAGAGATTGTTCTCCTTCATAGGGTGCCAGTTTCCATCATTTCAGACAGAGGCACACAGTTTACATCACAGTTTTGGAGGGCCGTGTAGCGATAGTTGGGCACTGAGGTTGAGTTGAGCACAGCATTTTACCTTCAGACGAACGGACAGTTTGAGCGCACTATTCAGATATTAAAGGACATGCTACACGCTTCTGTCATTGATTTTGGGGGTTCATGGGACCAGTTTCTGCCACTCGCGGAGTTTGCTTACAAAAACAGTTAGTATTCAGATGGCTCTGTATGAGGCTTTATATGGGAGGCGGTATAGATCTCCAATGGGCTTGTTTGAGCCGGGTGAGGCTAGGCTTTTGGGTACAGACTTGGTTTAGGATGCATTGGACAAGGTGAAATTGATTCAGGAGCGACTTCGCACGGCGCAGTCGAGACAGAAGAGTTATGCTAACAGGAAGGTCCGTGATATGTCTTACATGGTTGTAGAAAAGGTGTTGCTAAAGGTTTCACCCATGAAGGGTGCCATGAGATTTGGAAAGAAGAGCAAGTTGAGTCCTCCATTTATTGGGTTATTTGAGGTGCTTCGGAATATTGGGGAGGTGGCCTATGAGCTTGCTTTTCCACCTAGATTATCGAGTGTGCATCCAGTATTTCATGTTTCTATACTTCGGAAGTATATCGACGATCCATTTCATGTTCTAAATTTCAGCACAGTTCAGTTGGATGGTGATTTAACTTACGATGTGGAGCCAGTGGCCATTTTGGAGCGACGGGTTGGAAAGTTGAGGTCAAAGGATATAGCTTCGTTGAAGGTGCAGTGGAGAGGTCAGTACGTGGAGGAGGCTACTTGGGATACCAAGCGAGAGATGCAAAGCAGATACCCACACCTATTTGAGGCTCCAGGTATGTTTCTAGACCCGTTCGAGGACGAACATCTGTTTAATAAAGGGAGGATGTAATGACTCGGCCGGTCGTTTTGAGAGATATTGCCTCGTCCCGCCATTACCTACTTCTTTTGTGTTCCAGAGATATATTATGATATACCGAGTCAGTTGGTTCGGGTCCGGAGTGGATTCAGAGTGAATGGAGACTCTAGTCTCTTATTTGGAATATTAAGTTGGAAAAATTAACCGGATGTTGACTTATGTGTAAACAATCTCAGATTTGAATTTTGATGGTTCCGTTAGCTCCGTTAGGTATTTTAGAGTTAAGAGTGTGTCCGAAATGTGATTTGGAGGTTCGTGGTAGAAATAGGCTTGAATTGGCGAAAGTTAGAATTTTGGCAATTTTGGCCGGCAGTGGAATTTTGATATCGGGGTCGAATTGGATTTCAACAAGTTGGAGTAGGTTCATGGTGTCATTTCTGATTTGTGTGCAAAATATGAGGTCATTCGGACGTGGTTTGTTAGATTTCGGCATCGTTTGTGGAATTTGGAAGTTTAGAAATTCTTAGGCTTGAATCCGGGGGAAATTTGGTGTTTTGATGTTGTTTTGAGTAATTCGAAGGTTCGACTAAATTCGTTTGATATTATGGGATGTGTTGGTATGTTTGGTTGAGGTCCCAAGGGCTTCGGGTTAATTTCGGGTGATTAACGGAACAAGATTGAAGTTTGAAGGATTGCTGAAGTTGGCCTAGTTTGAACAAGATTGATATTTCGCACCTACGGCGGGGATCCCGTAGGTGCGGTCCCACAGAAGCGAATAGGTGCTCGGAGATGCGAGCAAGGTTGCTTTGGACTGGAAGCGCAAGTGCGAGGGTTGGTATGCATTTGTGTAAGCACAGATGCGGAAGGAGAAGAGCAGATGCGGAAAAGGCGTAAGAAGGCAAAGATCGCAGAAGTGGGCAGGGCCCGCATGTGCATGTGTTTGACCGCAGATACAAACTATGAGAGCATAAGAAGCGACAAAGAGACGGCATGTGCGGCTTTGCTGGACAGAAGGTATAAATAGAACACTTCGGGATTTTTCACCATTTTCATCATTTTTTAGCTCGGATTTTGGAGATGTTTAGAGGGATTTTGAAGCAATCACTGAGGTAAGGTCCTTGTGCTTATTTATCTTCAATAATGGTGTTTCCCCACTGATTTTACACCTAGTTGGCGAGTTTTTAAGGTGAAATTTGGGAGATTAGGGCCTGAGAATTTCCCCACTGATTTTACACCTAGTTGGTAAGTTTTTTAGGTAAAAATTGGGAGATTAGGGCTTGATAATTGGAGAGTGAGTTTTGGGGATTTGGAGGGGAAAATGATATAAGATTTTTATAACTTTAGTATGGTTGGACTCGTGAGTGAATGGGCTTTCGGGTTTTGTGACTTTTATCGAATTCCGAGACGTGGGCTGGATTTGAGCCAATTTCGGATTTTGAGTCTAATTTAGTAATTTTTCTTATGGAATTGATTCTTTTAGCATATATTAATGGTATTGTACTGCTTGTGGCTAGATTCGGGAAGTTCGAAGGCTGATTCGAGAGGCAAGGGCATTGCGGGGTAGAGATTTGCTCGGATTAAGGTAAGTAATAGTTGTAAATCTGGTCCTGAGGGTATGAAACCCCAGATTTTGTGTCATGTGATTATTTTGGAGGTGACGCACATGCTTGGTGACAGGCGTATGGGCGTGCGCGGAAGGGATTGTGACTTGGTTCGCCCCGTAGAAACTATAAAGTGGAATAACTTGTTGTTACCTATATGCTCCCTATGTATTATAGAAAGATTGACTGTAAATCATGTTAGATACCGTGTTTAGGCTTTATGCCAGCATTGTTGGGACTCTTAGTGGTTGTTTCTTGCTGTCATCTCACTGTTTTTAGTGATATTCTGTACTCAGTCATGTTCATACATTTTTATATCATATCTTAGTCTCTGCTATTCTATTGATGCATCATGTTATTGCTGTTTAGGCTGATTTCTTGATTTTTGAGAGCCCAAGAGACTGGAGAGATTGATGACTGAGTGAGGTCGAGGGCTTGATTGTGAGGATATTTATGGGATCGGGCTGCACGTCGCAGTATGTTTCATTGATTCTGCCATGATTGGCATTGATATAGTGCTTCGGCTGAAGGAGACCCTCTGGAGTCTGTACACACTCCCAGTGAATGCAGGTACCTAATGAGTGTGAGTGTTGAGTGCCGAGTGCTGAGTGACTGTGAGGAATGAGTGATTGTAAGGTTGGAGTGATTTGGAAGACTGACTGATGATTGCCCAAGTGGCAGTATATGATTTCATTTTGTTGCACATGGTTGCCTTACATCCCTGTTTTGAAAATTGTTGGAAAGATATTTTATTTGTCTTTACATGAACTTGACTTAACAACATGTTTGACTTAAACTTCTGAATTGAAAGCATACCTATTCTTTACTGAATCTTCATGAAATGAACTATATTTGCATAGCTCGTCACTGCTTCTCAATTACTTATTTATTTCTGTTACTTACTGAGTTGGTATACTCATGTTACTCCCTGCGCCTCTTGTGAAGATCCAGGAGTAGTTGATCGTGGAGGGTGTTGATAGTCCTCGTAGCAGATTTTGGAGATAATGACGTAGCTGCCCGGCATTCGCTGCCTTGCTTTTCTTCTTCCCTATCTTTCCTTTAGTGGTATTTTTGGATTCTAGACTATGTTGGTCTTGTTATTGTCGGACCAGTTATATTTAGATGCTCATGACATAGTGACACTTTGATGTTTGGGGCTATCTTTCTGCATTCCTATGTTAACTTTAACTCTTGTATCTTATTATGAGAATTTTGTTATAAAAATGCTTTTTGGCATATCTTTGAATGAATTATTGAAGCATTGTGAAAATTCAGTTGGCCTAGTACCATCGCTAGGCTCCATCACGACAGGTTTGATTTTAGATTCGTGACACAGAAGAACCCCAAAAATCTGTAGAATCATTTAAGTCTGCAACTGAGGGGGAAGAAATTGTTTCATCTGAAACAGAGCAGGTAACATATGGTCCTAAAATTATATCTGAGACAATTTTTGAAGTTGCTGAAAATCTAGAAAATAAGTTTGTTTTGGTAGGAACTATGGCTGGGGTTGAAACCACTGAATCTGGGAAAATTGGTGGTAAAGATAAAAAAGAAAAAGGAAAAAGAGAGTGAGGGTGCTCAAGGTGATGTGAGGGGAATGGGAAAATATAGAGTGGGTGAATCTTCACCCACTCTTGTTGGTTTGACTGAAGAAACAGGAGCTATGGTATTGTGGAGTAAGGAATTTGCTGGAGAGGAAGAAAGTTTGAGAGAAAAAGGGGGTAGTGGGTTTGGAGATGCAAGTGCTGCTAAGGGGTTGGTAAGGTTGAGGAAGAGGTTCCAAGAACCTATTCCATCTGTGAAGGAACCCCTCGAAGACCTGTTGAAATGAGTGTTTGATAGTTATAATCCTAAACGAAAGAATAGTTCAGGAGTTAAAATCCCTGGAATTCCTAGGGCAAACAAGAAGAGAAAGGCTACCTCTTTTATCCTTGTTGAGACTCCTCCTACAAAAGGAAGAGCTACAAAGAGTTAGAAGAAGCAGAGTGAGGCTGAACTGGAAAAAGCCCTAGAAGATAGTAAACGAAAAGCTGTTGCAAAGGGAAAGAAGAAAGTGGTTGAGCCTGTTGAGGCAGTTGAAATTGAGGAGATGGACCTGGTTCTTCGTGATGAAGACAAGGCAGAGGAGGAAGAGGTTGCGACTCCAAAGACAAAGAAAAGAAACACTTCCAAAAAGAAGTCCCCTTCAAAGATAAAGTCTGCAGAACCTTCTACCTTGGCGAAAAGAATCAGGTTTGCTATGAAATCTAGAAAAGTGAAAGTAGTGGAGAAAGAAGAAGGTGAAGAAGAAGAGGAATTTGATGAAGAGCAAGACAAGATGGTTAAGTATGGGAAACGAACCATCTTGAAGGGTAGACTCCTCAGGGACTTGGAGGAGGAATGCATGGTCATGCTGCTACAAAAACTACAACTGTAGGGTTGGAATGACATGGTCCTTCAGATGGATGGAAGACTTGCCAGGGCTGAGATTGTAGAGTTCATGGAAAACTGTGAGATAAAAAATGGCAGAGTCACCAGTGTGGTGAAGGGAGTGACTGTGAGCTTCAAAGACAAGGAATTGGGAGAGATTTTGGGTGTACCTGCTGAAGGGTACAATGATTACAAAAAGATCAAATGGCCAAGCCTAGAGAACCTTTCTACCCCCTTGCCATTACAAGAAAGTTTGCTGACAATGAGTTAGAGCTAGAGGCCAAGGCTGTATACAAAAGTGAGATGAAGCCACCCTACAAAGTTCTATTTGAATTTGTTAACAAGGTCATGTTGACCAGGCAGGAAAGAAGGCACATCGCCACATTCATGGACCTGGTCCTTATGGAATTCTTGGATAGTGGGAGGCAAATTAATTGGCCTGGGTTTATTATCCAGCTCCTTGATAGGGTTCTAAATGTTTCCAAAACTCATCCAATATTGTATGGTTTCATTCTCACCACCGTAGTGGATCACTTCAAGGTTCCCTCAAAGAAATGGGATGTTAGTACAAGCAAGGATCACTTTTGGCCATACACCTTGACTGCTTGTGACTATGAAGTCCATGATGCTACTAAAGAACCTGGTTCATACAAGAAGGTTCTTGTGAATAGCAATGTGAGAGCCTTGGTGCAAGAGAGTGGGGCTAAGTATGTTGAGATTGAAAGGCAGAAATAGAGGCTGGCTGAAGTAGAAACTGAGAGGGATGCTCTCAGGGCTGATCTTGCAAAGGAGAAGGAGAAGAATGAAGGAATTCTTCATGATATATTGAAGCTACTTCAAGATAGAAATCAAGAACTTGGTCCTTCCCAGCCTTAAAACTTCCTAGCCTAGTTAGACAAACCAGTGATCCGGATGGGATTTTTTTTTTCTTTTTGCTCATGATCTAGTATCTTTATTTTGCTTTATGCTTTGTGCATGACTAGTATCATTGATTATCAACTATTTTTGTGCTCTAACCATTTGTTGATGCTTCTTAGATATCTAATATCATTAGATTGATAAACTATACTTGACGCCATGATTGCATTTGAAGTAGCACCAGTGGCCATGAGTGATATCTATTAAAATCTAGTTATCTAACATAATTATGCAACTTTTTGATGATGCCAAAAGGGGGAAGATAGGTTGTGCTTTTTACTTTGGACTGTGATATTTATAACCTAATGAACCTGGTCCTTGATGATTTGTGACATTAAAATGAAAAGTGTTCTAATATTATGTTGTTGTTGAACTGAGTTAAAACAGGGTTTATGCTTATGAAAAGCACAGAGTTTGTGATCATAAAAAATTAGGAATTTGTTGGCCTAAGTGACATTTGTTTTGATGATTGACAAAGGAAAATAAACATGAACCAGGTCCATACACAGTGTACACAGACATGGGGAGATTCGAGCACAAGGCATGCACGTGAAGGAGATAAGCTTAAATGGTTATATCTAATATCTCCTGAACGAAAAGGTTGTATAAGTGCTAAGGAGAAGGACTACTTACTCGAAGAGAACTTTATCCTAGATAAGGGAGAAGTTAGAAGTTGAAGATAACTAGAACTCTTCCACCAAGGAAGAGTAAAGCATTAGACTTCTAGTTATTTCCTATTCTACTAACTCTATATATTGCAGGATGTTCTCATTTTACAGGCACGCACAAACGCTGAAGTTAAATGTGAGTTTAGAGCAAAATACCAAGGCATTTTTCAAGAAATTCTTGTGTGATTCAAGTGCGCAAACCTGAAGCTACATGAACCAGATAGAAGAACCAGTTCCAAGTGTTTGTCTTTAATTCTAGTTTCATTGTAGTAGAGCTTTTGAGTTGTACCTTTCAGCTTTATCTAGAACTAATTGTACGAGGCATTTTGAGTGTCGTATTCAAGTTAGAGTTAACTTGAAGTTGTCGCAACAACTAGAGTTTGGTTGCCACAACGGGTTAGAGATAAATCCTTAGGTTTACAAAGAGTTTTGTAAATATTTTTTTGGCTCAGTGATTTAGTGAAGTGTTGGAAAAAATCTTACTGGGTAGTAGGTCATCGTTTTTCACCTTTTAAGCCAGGTATTTTACACGTAAAAATACTCGTGTTCTTTATTTTCTGCATTTACTATTCTGTAACAGTAGTATAAGGAACACATAGAAAAACTAGGTCCTTCTATAACTTGTGCATGTAAAAAATTAGATACCACACAAATCTGCCCCCTCCCCATCTTGTGTGGTTTTGAAGTATAAAACATCAAACACTAATAAAAGGGTCTTTAATACGGTACTCACTTTTACCCGAACAATCAATTGATCCTTTTTAAATGCTTGCAAGCTGTAAGCACGTGATTTTTGCCCTATATGAGAATTACTCCCAAAAAATTCAAAAATAAAATGATTTTTCTTTGGTGTGCAATTTTGTGATATTTTGTGATATTTTGAAGAATTATTTGTATTTGTCTGTGCGTGTTTATTCGCTAAATTAATAAAAATACAAAAATATGTCGCATTTTGCATGTAGGATTTAATTCTACAATTTATAGTAATTAAAATTGTTTTACAAAAATTAAAAATTACAAAAATAGGCATCGTTTGCATTTTTAGCATTTAATGTCCAAATATACAATTTTATGCTTAATTAATACTTAATTGTGCGTTAATTGTTATTGGGAGTTAATTTGCGCTTTTATAACTTAATTTAGTTCTTAATAATAGTTTAAGTATTTTTATAATTTAGTTTTAGAAAAAAATAAAAGAAGAAAAGAGAGCGAAAATATAAAGAAAGTCGGAATTGGGCCTCTTCTTCGATTTCAAGCCATAGGCCCAAAAAATGGCCCAATCTTCCCTACGACCCAGTCCATTTCGAACTGGGTCGACCCAGTCCATAACCCAAAAGACCCAATACCCCTATCTTGCATTTCAAAGACACAAAACAAAACAAAAAAATAAAAGGAAAACCCTAAAAAAAGAGCTAAGCATCCGCCCCCCCCCCCCCCCCATTTCTCCTTCTTCTTCCTCAAAACTCCATAGCACAACCATGGCTGCCTTCACCAACATCGACCACACCCCAACCATGGCTTCCCCTCCATCTTCACGTTTTTATTTTTTTCCGTCGACGTCGTCCATGGTTTCTCCGTTGCTTCATCTTCTTCGTCAAACCTCCGTTGTGCGCACTGCTGCCCGTTTCTGCTCACCGTTGCTTCTGCCGGTGCGTCGTCTTCCCGTCATCCTCCTCGATGGACTGCCGCTGCCAAGATCGACTAGCTGCTGCTGCTTCTGTTTCAATCAAATGACCAAACGAACACAGCCATGGACGAGCTTCGACGTCGACCATGTCGTCGTCCATGGCTGTCCGCGACGTGTTGCTGCCTTCGCTGCCGGATCGCTGCTGCCTATCGCCGTGACCGCTGTCTTGACGTCGTGTTGTTGCTGCTCGTCGCAGCAGGTGTTGGACGGACTGCTGCTGCTGCTCGTCGCGGCAGTAGCTACGGGCTGCTTCATCTTCTCTTCGTCTTCATCGTCATTTGTTCGAGCTTTGGGTCGAGGCTCGGACAGATTTGTTTACAATCAAAGTTCTTCGTTGATTCATCTCCGGTTAGTTGTTTTTGAGTTTTATTTTGTCCAATATTTCGTTTTTATATTTCTAAAAGTTAAAATCATTAAATATTTGATTCTTGTTTTGTTCGTTGTTGATCGTTGAAATCATTTTTTTCTAGTTTGTTCATGTTCATGTGCTTTGTTAAAATTAATTTTCAGATTTCAAAATAGAAGTTTAATTAGTTGTTTTCATGTTTATTTCATGTTTGTATTATTGTTTAAGTAAGTATTTGTTAGTTTGATGTTTGTTAGATTCAAATTGAAATTTAATCAACTATTTCTTCAATTTGTTTCATGTGTTTATGTATTGTTAGAAATTGTTAATATTGTTAAGTTCAAGTTTAAGTCCATAATTGTTTCTTCGTCGATCTTGTTATTTGTTTAAAGAATTTAGTTGTATTAAAGGAATATATTGTTTTAATCGTTTAATCCGTCATGTTTGTTGTCTTAAAATAGATTCATTCATGTTCATACTTTGTTTGGATGATCTTGAATCCGAATTTTGTATAGTTTGATTTCTTGTTTACCATTTATGATTATTGCTTGAATTGTTCTCATAATCTTGTTTAAAGTTTAATATAAGAATTGTTTGTTGTAATGTTGTTAGAGTTGATTTTAAGTTCAATATGATTGAATTTAGAAATCTTCATACTTTGTTTGTTGTTGTTGTTGAATCCGAAAATAGGATTGTTTGTTGCTAAAATATTGTTCAATCAAATTTTAGTTATTCTTGGTTGTTCAATTTATGTTCATATGATTTGTTGTTGAAATGTTGTTAAAATCATGTTCATGTGATATTGTTGTTATGATGTTCATCCATGTTCATATTGTTGTTTGAACATTGTTAGAAATTGATCATATTGTCTATATTTTGGTTAAGTTTGATTAATTAATGTGTTATAGCTGATGGGTAGTTTGGTAAATTTGTAATACGTTCAGGGGTAGTTTGGTAATTTCAGTAGGATCGGAAGGGGTAGTTTAGGAATTGTACATTTTGTAATTGTTTATTTGAAGCATGGGGGACAAAATGAAATGGGGTGGGTTGTGATATGATTATTTAATATAAAGGGGGACAAGATTTAAATTAAAGGGGAATCTTGCATTATTTTAAATAAAGCATGGGGGACAAAATATAATGGGGTGGTGTGATATGTTTATTTAATATAATGGGGATGAGTGGGAAGATAATGGGTTTGGTAGAGAAAATGGGTTGATTTTAATTGATTAAAAGGTTTATGGGATGTGTTATATATGTGAAGTCTTGAAGACAAATAAAAGGGGAGAGGAGAAATACACAGAAAAAAAAAACGGGAGAGAGAAACAAATCTGAAAATAAGAGAGAGAAAAGGGCTGAACATTTAAGAGATAGAAAATTCCGAAAAATATTTAAGCTTTCAAATATAAAAAAAAACTAAAAAAAAATATTCTGTTTTCTTTTGTTGTTTGAAATCAGAATTAATTGTTGTTTCATAAAAGCTGGAAGCTTTTTTTTTTTTTTTGGATTACTACTCCACCGGTCTGTTACTGGGTTGTTACTGTTGCTGGGCTATTGTTGCTGTGTTGTACTGATTTTACTGCTGTTGCTGATTCTCATATTCATTTTCTTTTGCTTCCAATATCAGGTACACAACTGAAAAGCTGTTTATTGTAATCCGAAATATGAAGCGTGAATACATATGAAGAATGAAAATTTGAAGTTTTAATTTCGTTTTTATTTCTTTGTTCCTTTTGTTGATTGTATTTAAGCTATTTCATGAATTACTAAATAATAACTGGAATAAGAAAAAATAACATAAGTTAGTCTTTAATGAATCAGTTCGGCAAAACAGGTTAATTCACTAGTTATGAAGGTTTCAAGATTATCAACAGTAGGTTAATCATGAATAACTAGCTAAATTTAGCTAAGACATGAATTTAAATTAAAACTTCGTAAATTAGGCATTAAGGCATGACTTGAGCTTAATCAAGGTTAGAAGAACGTTTAAGCCTAATAAACTTTCTAATAAGCTTTAGTAATTATGGTTAAATTTAGTTTCAAATGATTGTGAATAATTAATCTCAATAATATTTTTTTTAAAAAAAAATAACAATGCTAAGTTTTAATCTAGCTATATTTGTTTATTTTGAATATTAGTTGTTGAATTTTTATTTAATTTATAATTTTCGAAATTAAGAATAAAATCCCTTTTTCATCAATATTTGTATGAATCAAGCAATTAGCGTGTCATGTTTTCTTAAATAATAATAATAAAAAAATCTAATTAATTAGGATTTTCTTTATTCATTTTAGAGACTAATTTTAAATAGCAAAATGTAGTCGCTTTAAGATTTATTCATTTAGGAAAATAAATGAGATGAGCCTCGCTTAATAAAATGTATAGATTGCGGGGCCCTCAATAAATGTACATTTAATTGCTTAGAATTAAGGAGGAGTCGTTTTAGCAAATTTCACGGCTCTACCCCAAAGTAATAAATCGCTAATTGCTTTAGGCGCGATATAATAATAATACATTCTTAAACACGGGTATGCATTTATGCGACCCAAATCCAAATCCCAAAACATTGAATAAAAATACGTTCCGGATCGTGGATGCATTTTATGTGTCCCAATCCAAAGACATGTTTTTAAACGATGTTCACAATTTTTTTTAAAAATAATAATAATAATAAAGTGGTAAAGAGTTAAAATTGGCACATCGGTTCATAATTGTATTAAAATTAGATAAATAAGCCAAATATGACAATTGAGCGACCGTGCTAGAACCACGGAACTCGGGAATGCCTAACACCTTCTCCCGGGTTAACAGAATTCCTTATCCGGATTTCTGGTTCGCGGACTGTAATATGGAGTCATTCTTTTCCTCGATTCGGGATTAAACTGGTGACTTGGGACACCCTAAATCTCCCAAGTGGCGACTCTGAAATAAATAAACAAATCCCGTTTCGACTGTCCTTTAATTGGAAAAAACTCATACGCCCTTCGCGGGGTCGGAAAAAGTAGGTGCGACAGCTCTGGCGACTCTGCTGGGGATTTAACCCAGAACCAGTAGTTCAGGGTTAGAAATTCGAGCTCATATAAATTGTTATATTTGGTTTTATCTGATTTTTACATGTTTGAGCCTAATGTGCTAAATGCTGCTTTTACCGCTTTGATATTACGTGAACTGTGTATAAACTGTGCCGAAACCCATCTCCTCTCTGAGTCTTCTAAATCATGAAGAAGGGTGTACTTCGTACGACTTCTTTTCTGTATAGTGTAAAATCCCAATTTAGAACGAGGTTCGGACAAGTTGCTAAGCCGGTGAAGCTTCTGTATTCCCGGTACGCTACCCCCCCTCAGCTCGAGCTGTCCGCTCGGGTAAGCCAGGTCTAGAACAAACACCCAGGTTCTGAACCTAGTATAACAAAGCCACATGCCGGATCCATAGTAGGAACGTTTGTTTGCATCACGTGCATCTGACTTTGGAGGCTCAACACAGGGGTTGGGTCTGTCTAGGACAGGTGCACCAAAAATGAAAATGACCATCCTGATGCATCTTACTTGTTACTACTTGCGCATTAATTTGATACAGACTTGTGTGTTGACTGACTTGTGAATATCAGGAATAATATTTTGAAAAAAAAAAGAAATAGCGGTTAGGGAATTGATTGTTTATTTTGAAAAGAAAACAAATGCCCAAATACTGTCAAAACTCTGCAGAAATTTTTGAGAAAATGAAAAAAAAAATGTCTTATTAGTTTGTTTTATTAAAAGCTAAGAAAAGAAAAAAAAAGAGTCGTTGTTCTGTTTTGTTTTTCAAAAAATAAAAATAGAAAAAAATATATAGTTTGTCTTGCCATGAAAATGAAAATGAAAAAGAGTCCTCTTTTTAAAATGTTTTTTTTTATTTATTTGCTTATGAAAATGCAAAAAAAAAAAAAATCTTTCATTATTTGTCGCAAATATATATATCTGAAAAGTTTTTTTTTATTTCCAAAAAATATATATATCTTTATTTGTTGCAAAGAGTATTTGTCTTGCCAAGAAAATTCAAAGTAAAATTCCAAAAAAGATATGTCTTGCACAAAATAATATAAATATCTTTATTTTCCATTGTTGATAAAACAAAAATAATAAAAATGTTTTTTTTAAAAAAAAAAATCCGAAAAAATTTTGATACTTCTTTCAAAATTGAAAAGAAAATTCAAAATTCAAAAAATATTTTTTAGAAGCATTTCTTTTATCAAAAGTAAAATTCCAAAAATATTTTCTTTTTTTTCTTTAGAATAAGAAAAAAAACAAATGGAAATTCAAAAAAAAAAAAAACTTCCTTTTACTTTTGAAATTCTAAAAGTTCAAATCAAAAGAAAAGGAATTTTTACAAGTCTTTCTTTCAAAAAGAAATCAATCAAAAAATATATATATATATATATATACTTCCTTTCTTCTTTTGAAGCAGTTCTTTCACAGTTCCAATTAAAAAAAAAATATATTAGTTCATTTACTTATTCGCGAGGCCCGAACTACGCGGGTTTGATTCTCACCGGATGTGAGATACGTAGGCAACCCTCATCGGGTCCAACCCCCTTTTTGCTAAAATAGTCAAAAACCAAAAAAATAAATAAAAAACGTGTCAAAATTTTTTATTTTGTCATAAATAAGTCTAGTGGTGTCCAACCTTCCCTTTTGCTAAAATAGCCAAAAAAAAAACATGTCAAAATTTTAATTTTGTCATAGAGAAGTCAGGTGACGCTGTTTTATGAAGACATAGCCGAATGTTCCCGAAAGGGACGCCGGGAGGCTGACTTTGCATAAACAGCCACCTTTGGGTCATTTTTAAGATTTTGACCAGTTGACCCACACAGCCTTAAAAATCTTCGTCCCCGAGGTGTTGAAAGGCCGTGTTTGCAATATTGACTTTTCTAATTCGAAAAATGATAAAAAGAGTCATAAATAAGTCGGGTGATGTTGTTTTGTCAAAAATAGCCGAATGTTCCCGAGAGAGACGCCGGAAGGCTGACTTTGCATAAACAGCCACTTTTTTTGGGTCCTGTTTAGGATTTTGGTCTAGTTGACCCACACAGCCCTATAAATCTTCGTCCCCGAGGCGCTGAAGGGCCGTGTTTGCAACATCAGGTTTTTAGTATAATTTGAAAAGAAAAAAAAAAGAGTCAGCGGTCAGGTGAATACCGTTTGGATTTTTTTTTAGTCAAAATAACCCGAGCCAACTTCGGCCGCGTCTTGAACCGTTCTTGCCGAAATAACCTTAGAGTATCTGTCAGTTGTCGAAAGGTTATTTTCGTAAAAGAATGGACAAGTGTGTAAAGTGTCATAAAATAATCCTCCCCGGCCTCAAATTCATGAAAGTTGGAAGGGGCCACATTTGCAAAAATAACCGTTTGGTTGCATTTGTCAAACGGGGAAAGAAATTGGCCATTTGTAAATCTTTTAATTAGAATATGTGGGTTGTTTGATTTTCCAGCTTGTAGGTCATCTTCAAACCTTTGAAACTCAGTTTGTTTTAACATGAAAATTGAAAAAAAAATGTTTAGCATTGTTTATCTTTTATTGGGTCCGAACTACGCTCGGTCTGATTCATGCGGGGTCATGATACGTAGGCAATCTCCATAAGATTCGACCACCACCAAAATAAAAAAAATATAAAAAAATATAATAATAAATAAATAAAAGAGAGTGTGGAAGATTTTCAGGGGGCACAATTGTCTAACTGCTTAGGTACATTGTATCTCTGATACATGATTGTCTGTCTAATGCCCTAACACTAACGTGATGGCTTCCCTTTGATGTGTCCATATATAGAAAGTGGTTGGTTGTGGTAACTCCTCCCTGCAAAGCAAAATCAAAGGACAATGGCTCAGAACCGCAGAACCGAGTGGATCGGTACTGATGACCGACAACAATTGGTCGAACAGAACAACAGGTTGGTAGAAGAAGTAAAAATGCTGAGACAGCATGTGGCAGACATGTATCAGGCATGGATAACGGGAAAAGCACCACCCCCTCCACCGCCAAGCCTCTTGAACTCGGTCATTTCCCAAGCACCCAACACCATAATGGAAGATTCTCCATACTCTCCATCCCAACCCATTTATGGCAGCTTTCCCAGCTATCCGAGTAGCTCCATCACTCTTCAATGTTTCTCCGCTCCCCAACACCACTTATTTCCCCGTGACCTCAAAAGCCATACCTCACTTCCCAGGTACCCGACTCCACGAAATGCTTACCCACCCATACAAGCCTACCAAAAGCCATCTGGATCAGGTTTCCGGCCCTGTCAACATGCAAGAATGAAGAGGTTGCTGAAACGAGAAAAGGCTCTCACCCCTATCGGGGTATCTTATGCCAGTCTGTTTGAAAGGCTAAGGCATGCTGGCTCGATTGAACCACTCCCCGCATGTACTCCAAATCCACTTGCAAGGAGCTTTGATCTGGCAGCGCGATGCGCCTACCACTCAAATGTCATAGGGCACAACATTGAGAGCTGTCATAGTTGGAGAAGGGAAGTAGAGAAAATGATCCGAGAAGGGCGGGTTGTGATTAATAACAGTGACATGGAGCACTCGAACCCCCTCGAGAACTTGCCGACGGAGGTTGATGAGATTGAAGCTGGTAATGGTCTCGGCAGTATTGATGCAAAGCTCAGTGGCTAAAATGCCAATTTTGATAAAGTGGGAGGACGTTTCGTTCCTTGGTCAGCAAGAGAGAAGCTTGTGGTGGCTCATTTTGTTGTCATTTCTGTTGTTCGGATTATTAGGGTTATAAGTCGGATGTTGTCTTGTCCAGTTTGTTTTAGGATTTTTGTTCTGGATTATTTTGTTTGTTTTGTTATTTAAACCATTTCACCGGTAGTCTAATACAAAATCCGGTCTTTTATTATTTCCAGTCATCTTTTTGTTTAGTCCTTTTATCATTTTTGTTCAATGCCGATTCTAGGGACATGACATGCGCACCCAGTTTGGGCCTAGTCTTAAAAGTTAATCATAAAACCCTGAGAAGGTGATCAAAGCATTTAAAGGAAATAAGAATGGTTTGAGATTATTTGGAGCCCGAGTCATGTGGAACTGGGGCAAACACAAAGAAAACCGTTAAATAAAGATTCGCCTAAATTGGCATGAGGGTCGTTCATAATAAAAGAGAATGAGAGTGTCGCCCAACGGTGCTTTAGAAGTGACAAATGAACAAACATATGTTTAACATAATTGTCAAGCCCAGCACCGTCGGAAGAGACTATAAATCTATTGTTTGTTGTGTTGTTTGCATTTGGCATGTTTTGAAGACTGGAATGACGAAGGCATTTTGTTCTACTACCTAAACACTTTATCCTTCGTTACCCCTTTTTGAGCCTTACTTATTTTTCTTTCATACCCCTCGTTCGGAATCAGTAAAAACGACTAGAAAACGCGAGCATGGCATGAAAACATGAAAAAAAAAACAACAAAACGAAAAAGAAAAGAAAAGAAAAGAAAAATGGTAACAAAAAAAAATGTCAAATGAAAAAAGAGGAATTGGGAACTACGTTTGACCTGATTCCTCAAAGAGGATACGTAGGCGCTTCACGGCTCGGTCATAGTTTTGAAAAAATATAAATCAATCAAGTAAAATATCCCCAAGCAAGAAACTGGGGCAAAAGTTGCGTTTGTGGTAAATAAATCTAGTTCCGAAAGTTGTAACTAATAACCCAGAATTAATGCATTTTTGAGCCTTTAATACCCTTTTTTTTCTAGCCCTATCCAAAACCCATATTACGGTCCAAAGAAAGACCTTCTGACCAGTCTTCAAAAGATGCCAAGTCAGACAAATGAGAGTCTTACCGGCGAACATAACATTCTGTTCCACAGCAGAAAGGACTCTAATCTCCAGCAGAGAGAGTCATACCGGCAACACTCCAAATCCCCAGCTGGAAAGTGATACAAATGAGAGAGTCATATCGGTGAAAACCTTCACAGGCACCATAAGGCGATGAAAGCTGAGAGAAGAACAAAAAATGAGAGAGATTTGATAGTGAAAACCCTTTGGGCACTACAAGTCGAATAAGATTAAGAATCCAATGGGGAATCGCCAATTGAAGATCTTGAAAGTTGATTGACGGTAGAGGATAGGCCACATACGCGTGTCATGGCCATTAGAGTCGGTATCTGCGTTTGATAGGTTTTTATTTATAGTTTCTTTTGTAAAAGAGTCATCATTTCCTTTGTCTTTTGTTTTGTATCTTATATCTTTCTCCTTTCATAAAAAATTTTCCCCAATAGAGTTTGTCCGGTCAGAACAAGTATGAAATGACTTCAAAATATGTCATCAGCTTCCCAATTATACAAAATGAGATCTGACTAGTGCATCCAAATGGTGTAGTCAGCGAGGAACAAGCGTGAGGCCAGTGTCAAGAAAATATCCCCAGCAAAAGGGAATTGACAAAAGGATTGACGAGTGTCAAAAGGGATATCCTTGCCAAAACCAAAGTTATAAACCTCAAGGCCAAAGCCCGTGGGCAAATCAAGGAGAGCAATGAGCATGATTTGGGAAATTCATATTAGGACTAAAAGGTCGGGGAAATGCCAGCTTCCGAGCTATGTCACAAAAGAAGACGGATATCCCCAGCAGGAAGGGATTATCCCCAGCACATAATATCATCCCCAACAAGCTGTGGAACGCAGAGCAAGGAAGGAGAAAGGGAAAAGCCATCCCAGTAGGGGTATCACAACCAATCACCATGTTTTAAACTAACAAATTTTGTTTGATTTGAAACAGGTAAAGGAAATGGCATTGATGCCAGAAATGCATGCCGCAAGGGATATTATCAAACTGGGACAGAAAATTTTCCTTCCGCTTAGAAAATTTTCTGGAAGTCAGGTACCCATGCGGGAAAGAATAAAGATAACGCCAGTCTCAAGGGAAGTGGTCTTAGAACCAGTGTTGCCCCCAACATAATAAGTTCTATGGAGGAAGTTGTTCCCCAGCAAAGGGATGAAACTTGAGCTCAGTGAAGCACTAGTTCTGAAAGAATCAGAATCCCCCAACAGTGTTATCCTCGACAGCGTTATCCCCAGCTGATAACATTTTACCCCCCAACAGGTAAGTAAATAATTCCCCAACAGTGTTATCCCCAGAAAGTATTCGAGGTAAGACATTTTCAAGTCTTAAGGATATTTTGGGTTCATCCGCCCTCGAATAGGATATTTTGGGTTCATCCGCCCTCGAATAGGATATTTTGGGTTCATCCGCCCTCAAATAGGATATTTTGGGTTCATCCGCCCTCGAATAGGATATTTTGGGTTCATCCGCCCTCGAATAGGATATTTTGGGTTCATCCGCCCTCGAATAGGATATTGTGGGTTCATCCGCCCTCGGATAGGATATTTTGGGTTCATCCGCCCTCGAATAGGATATTTTGGGTTCATCCGCCCTCAAATAGGATATTTTGGGTTCATCCGCCCTCGAATAGGATATTGTGGGTTCATCCGCCCTCGAATAGGATATTTTGGGTTCATCCGCCCTCAAATAGGATATTTTGGGTTCATCCGCCCTCGAATAGGATATTTTGGGTTCATCCGCCCTCGAGTAGGATATTTTGGGTTCATCCGCCCTCGAATAGGATATTTTGGGTTCATCCGCCCTCGAATAGGATATTTTGGGTTCATCCGCCCTCGAATAGGATATTTTGGGTTCATCCGCCCTCGAATAGGATATTTTGGGTTCATCCGCCCTCGAATGGGATATTTTGGGTTCATCCGCCCTCGAATAGGATATTTTGGGTGCATCCGCCCTCGAATAGGATTTTATTTTCAAAGTTGTTGTTGAAGCCAGGCGCCCACCTGAATAACGAAAGGAATACTTTTCTTGTCTGTCCATTGCATATTTTAGGCGCCCACCTGTATAACAAGGGAATACATTCCACGCCTTTGCCAATAGGAGACGCACTTCCTAAGTCTAGTTCTGCCAATAGGAGACGCACTTCCTAAGTTAGTTTCACCCATAGGAGACGCATTTCCTCCTAAGTTTAGTTTTACCCATAGGAGACGCATTTCCTCCTAAGTTTAGTTTTACCCACAGGAGACGCATTTCCTCCTAAGTTTAGTTTTACCCATAGGAGATGCATTTCCTCCTAAATTTAGTTTACCCATAGGAGACGCATTTCCTCCTAAGTTTAGTTTACCCATAGGAGACGTATTTCCTCCTAAATTTACTTTTACCCATAGGAGACGCATTTCCTCCTAAGTTTAGTTTACCCATAGGAGACGCATTTCCTCCTAAGTTAGCATTGAAGTTGGGAGCCCGCCCATATAATAGAGGCATACATTTCTGTCATTTTACTTTCTGTTCTAGGTCGCCCACCAGTAAAATGCGGGAATACATTTCAGTTCTAGGTCGCCCACCAGTAGAATGCGGGAATACTTTTAAGTTCTAGGTTGCCCACCAGTATAATGCGGGAATACTTTCTGTTCTAGGTCGCCCACCAGTAAAATGCGGGAATACATTTCAGTTCTAGGTCGCCCACCAGTAAAATGCGGGAATACTTTCTGTTCTAGGTCGCCCACCAGTAAAATGCGGGAATACATTTCAGTTCTAGGTCGCCCACTAGTAAAATGCGGGAATACATTTCAGTTCTAGGTCGCCCACCAGTAGAATGCGGGAATACTTATAAGTTCTAGGTCGCCCACCAGTATAATGCGGGAATACTTTCTGTTCTAGGTCGCCCACCAGTAAAATGCGGGAATACATTTCAGTTCTAGGTCGCCCACCAGTAAAATGCGGGAATACTTTTAAGTTCTAGGTCGCCCACCAGTATAATGCGGGAATACTTTCTGTTCTAGGTCGCCCACCAGTAAAATGCGGGAATACATTTCAGTTCTAGGTCGCCCACCAGTAAAATGCGGGAATACTTTCTGTTCTAGGTCGCCCACCAGTAAAATACGGGAATACTTTATGTTCTAGGTCGCCCACCAGTAAAATGCGGGAATACTTTATGTTCTAGGTCGCCCACCAGTAAAATGCGGGAATACATTTCAGTTCTAGGTCGCCCACCAGTAAAATGCGGGAATACATTTCTGTTCTAGGTCGCCCACCAGTAAAATGCGGGAATACATTTCAGTTCTAGGTCGCCCACCAGTAAAATGCGGGAATACTTTCTGTTCTAGGTCGCCCACCAGTAAAATGCGGGAATACATTTCAGTTCTAGGTCGCCCACCAGTAAAATGCGGGAATACTTTTAAGTTCTAGGTCGCCCACCAGTAAAATGCGGGAGTACTTTATGTTCTAGGTCGCCCACCAGTAAAATGCGGGAATACATTTCAGTTCTAGGTCGCCCACCAGTAAAATGCGGGAATACATTTCAGTTCTAGGTCGCCCACCAGTAAAATGCGGGAATACATTTCAGTTCTAGGTCGCCCACCAGTAAAATGCGGGAATACTTTCTGTTCTAGGTCGCCCACCAGTAAAATGCGGGAATACATTTCAGTTCTAGGTCGCCCACCAGTAAAATGCGGGAATACTTTTAAGTTCTAGATCGCCCACCAGTATAATGCGGGAATACTTTCTGTTCTAGGTCGCCCACCAGTAAAATGCGGGAATACTTTCTGTTCTAGGTCGCCCACCAGTAAAATGCGGGAATACTTTATGTTCTAGGTCGCCCACCAGTAAAATGCGGGAATACTTTATGTTCTAGGTCGCCCACCAGTAAAATGCGGGAATACATTTCAGTTCTAGGTCGCCCACCAGTAAAATGCGGGAATACATTTCTGTTCTAGGTCGCCCACCAGTAAAATGCGGGAATACATTTCAGTTCTAGGTCGCCCACCAGTAAAATGCGGGAATACTTTCTGTTCTAGGTCGCCCACCAGTAAAATGCGGGAATACATTTCAGTTCTAGGTCGCCCACCAGTAAAATGCGGGAATACTTTTAAGTTCTAGGTCGCCCACCAGTATAATGCGGGAATACTTTCTGTTCTAGGTCGCCCACCAGTAAAATGCGGGAATACATTTCAGTTCTAGGTCGCCCACCAGTAAAATGCGGGAATACTTTCTGTTCTAGGTCGCCCACCAGTAAAATACGGGAATACTTTATGTTCTAGGTCGCCCACCAGTAAAATGCGGGAATACTTTATGTTCTAGGTCGCCCACCAGTAAAATGCGGGAATACATTTCAGTTCTAGGTCGCCCACCAGTAAAATGCGGGAATACATTTCTGTTCTAGGTCGCCCACCAGTAAAATGCGGGAATACATTTCAGTTCTAGGTCGCCCACCAGTAAAATGCGGGAATACTTTCTGTTCTAGGTCGCCCACCAGTAAAATGCGGGAATACATTTCAGTTCTAGGTCGCCCACCAGTAAAATGCGGGAATACTTTTAAGTTCTAGGTCGCCCACCAGTAAAATGCGGGAGTACTTTATGTTCTAGGTCGCCCACCAGTAAAATGCGGGAATACATTTCAGTTCTAGGTCGCCCACCAGTAAAATGCGGGAATACATTTCAGTTCTAGGTCGCCCACCAGTAAAATGCGGGAATACATTTCAGTTCTAGGTCGCCCACCAGTAAAATGCGGGAATACTTTCTGTTCTAGGTCGCCCACCAGTAAAATGCGGGAATACATTTCAGTTCTAGGTCGCCCACCAGTAAAATGCGGGAATACTTTTAAGTTCTAGATCGCCCACCAGTATAATGCGGGAATACTTTCTGTTCTAGGTCGCCCACCAGTAAAATGCGGGAATACTTTCTGTTCTAGGTCGCCCACCAGTAAAATGCGGGAATACTTTATGTTCTAGGTCGCCCACCAGTAAAATGCGGGAATACTTTATGTTCTAGGTCGCCCACCAGTAAAATGCGGGAATACATTTCAGTTCTAGGTCGCCCACCAGTAAAATGCGGGAATACATTTCTGTTCTAGGTCGCCCACCAGTAAAATGCGGGAATACATTTCAGTTCTAGGTCGCCCACCAGTAAAATGCGGGAATACTTTCTGTTCTAGGTCGCCCACCAGTAAAATGCGGGAATACATTTCAGTTCTAGGTCGCCCACCAGTAAAATGCGGGAATACTTTTAAGTTCTAGGTCGCCCACCAGTATAATGCGGGAATACTTTCTGTTCTAGGTCGCCCACCAGTAAAATGCGGGAATACATTTCAGTTCTAGGTCGCCCACCAGTAAAATGCGGGAATACTTTCTGTTCTAGGTCGCCCACCAGTAAAATACGGGAATACTTTATGTTCTAGGTCGCCCACCAGTAAAATGCGGGAATACTTTATGTTCTAGGTCGCCCACCAGTAAAATGCGGGAATACATTTCAGTTCTAGGTCGCCCACCAGTAAAATGCGGGAATACATTTCTGTTCTAGGTCGCCCACCAGTAAAATGCGGGAATACATTTCAGTTCTAGGTCGCCCACCAGTAAAATGCGGGAATACTTTCTGTTCTAGGTCGCCCACCAGTAAAATGCGGGAATACATTTCAGTTCTAGGTCGCCCACCAGTAAAATGCGGGAATACTTTTAAGTTCTAGGTCGCCCACCAGTAAAATGCGGGAGTACTTTATGTTCTAGGTCGCCCACCAGTAAAATGCGGGAATACATTTCAGTTCTAGGTCGCCCACCAGTAAAATGCGGGAATACATTTCAGTTCTAGGTCGCCCACCAGTAAAATGCGGGAATACATTTCAGTTCTAGGTCGCCCACCAGTAAAATGCGGGAATACTTTCTGTTCTAGGTCGCCCACCAGTAAAATGCGGGAATACATTTCAGTTCTAGGTCGCCCACCAGTAAAATGCGGGAATACTTTTAAGTTCTAGATCGCCCACCAGTATAATGCGGGAATACTTTCTGTTCTAGGTCGCCCACCAGTAAAATGCGGGAATACTTTCTGTTCTAGGTCGCCCACCAGTAAAATGCGGGAATACTTTATGTTCTAGGTCGCCCACCAGTAAAATGCGGGAATACTTTATGTTCTAGGTCGCCCACCAGTAAAATGCGGGAATACATTTCAGTTCTAGGTCGCCCACCAGTAAAATGCGGGAATACATTTCTGTTCTAGGTCGCCCACCAGTAAAATGCGGGAATACATTTCAGTTCTAGGTCGCCCACCAGTAAAATGCGGGAATACTTTCTGTTCTAGGTCGCCCACCAGTAAAATGCGGGAATACATTTCAGTTCTAGGTCGCCCACCAGTAGAATGCGGGAATACTTTTAAGTTCTAGGTCGCCCACCAGTATAATGCGGGAATACATTTCAGTTCTAGGTCGCCCACCAGTAAAATGCGGGAATACTTTCTGTTCTAGGTCGCCCACCAGTAAAATGCGGGAATACATTTCAGTTCTAGGTCGCCCACCAGTAAAATGTGGGAATACTTTCAGCTCTAGGTCGCCCACCAGTATAATGCGGGCATACATTTCATAATTTTGCATTGAAGCAACCTTTTAGTCTTGTATTACAGATTTTGGAATCAGTAACCCCACCAGAAGGCGGAAGGTTACAATAGGAATCCCCAACAGTAAACAATAAAATCCCCAGCACTGGGAAGCAGAAGGTTGCAACAAGAGGTCCCAGCACAAATTCAAGTGCATGTGTCAAAAGGAAAAAAAGCATCGAAAGAAAAGCACCGGAGGAAACACAAGCCGACAAGAAAGCAAGGAAACAAGAACAAATTTTAGTCTAGCCTAGCTTCTTGTTTTCTTTTAAGCACGGTGTAACAAGGAGATCGGTAAGCAGTGATAACAACATGCAACAGCAGTAACATCACAGTCCCACGGTAGTCCCAGCTACCAAAAACTTCCCGAACTACATTGACCTGATTCCTGTTTAGCCCAGGATATGTAGGAAACCTTTGAAGCAAAGGTTCGGTCAAATCTTTTTCAAAAAATGCTTCAACAGAGTACTCGGATGGGCAAAAATCGCTCGCTTTATCTTTGCACGAAAACCCTTCGTGTCTCCGGGCAAAGAGGGGCAGCTGTAAGCACGTGATTTTTGCCCTATATGAGAATTACTCCCAAAAAATTCAAAAATAAAATGATTTTTCTTTGGTGTGCAATTTTGTGATATTTTGTGATATTTTGAAGAATTATTTGTATTTGTCTGTGCGTGTTTATTCGCTAAATTAATAAAAATACAAAAATATGTCGCATTTTGCATGTAGGATTTAATTCTACAATTTATAGTAATTAAAATTGTTTTACAAAAATTAAAAATTACAAAAATAGGCATCGTTTGCATTTTTAGCATTTAATGTCCAAATATACAATTTTATGCTTAATTAATACTTAATTGTGCGTTAATTGTTATTGGGAGTTAATTTGCGCTTTTATAACTTAATTTAGTTCTTAATAATAGTTTAAGTATTTTTATAATTTAGTTTTAGAAAAAAATAAAAGAAGAAAAGAGAGCGAAAATATAAAGAAAGTCGGAATTGGGCCTCTTCTTCGATTTCAAGCCATAGGCCCAAAAAATGGCCCAATCTTCCCTACGACCCAGTCCATTTCGAACTGGGTCGACCCAGTCCATAACCCAAAAGACCCAATACCCCTATCTTGCATTTCAAAGACACAAAACAAAACAAAAAAATAAAAGGAAAACCCTAAAAAAAGAGCTAAGCATCCGCCCCCCCCCCCCCCCATTTCTCCTTCTTCTTCCTCAAAACTCCATAGCACAACCATGGCTGCCTTCACCAACATCGACCACACCCCAACCATGGCTTCCCCTCCATCTTCACGTTTTTATTTTTTTCCGTCGACGTCGTCCATGGTTTCTCCGTTGCTTCATCTTCTTCGTCAAACCTCCGTTGTGCGCACTGCTGCCCGTTTCTGCTCACCGTTGCTTCTGCCGGTGCGTCGTCTTCCCGTCATCCTCCTCGATGGACTGCCGCTGCCAAGATCGACTAGCTGCTGCTGCTTCTGTTTCAATCAAATGACCAAACGAACACAGCCATGGACGAGCTTCGACGTCGACCATGTCGTCGTCCATGGCTGTCCGCGACGTGTTGCTGCCTTCGCTGCCGGATCGCTGCTGCCTATCGCCGTGACCGCTGTCTTGACGTCGTGTTGTTGCTGCTCGTCGCAGCAGGTGTTGGACGGACTGCTGCTGCTGCTCGTCGCGGCAGTAGCTACGGGCTGCTTCATCTTCTCTTCGTCTTCATCGTCATTTGTTCGAGCTTTGGGTCGAGGCTCGGACAGATTTGTTTACAATCAAAGTTCTTCGTTGATTCATCTCCGGTTAGTTGTTTTTGAGTTTTATTTTGTCCAATATTTCGTTTTTATATTTCTAAAAGTTAAAATCATTAAATATTTGATTCTTGTTTTGTTCGTTGTTGATCGTTGAAATCATTTTTTTTCTAGTTTGTTCATGCTCATGTGCTTTGTTAAAATTAATTTTCAGATTTCAAAATAGAAGTTTAATTAGTTGTTTTCATGTTTATTTCATGTTTGTATTATTGTTTAAGTAAGTATTTGTTAGTTTGATGTTTGTTAGATTCAAATTGAAATTTAATCAACTATTTCTTCAATTTGTTTCATGTGTTTATGTATTGTTAGAAATTGTTAATATTGTTAAGTTCAAGTTTAAGTCCATAATTGTTTCTTCGTCGATCTTGTTATTTGTTTAAAGAATTTAGTTGTATTAAAGGAATATATTGTTTTAATCGTTTAATCCGTCATGTTTGTTGTCTTAAAATAGATTCATTCATGTTCATACTTTGTTTGGATGATCTTGAATCCGAATTTTGTATAGTTTGATTTCTTGTTTACCATTTATGATTATTGCTTGAATTGTTCTCATAATCTTGTTTAAAGTTTAATATAAGAATTGTTTGTTGTAATGTTGTTAGAGTTGATTTTAAGTTCAATATGATTGAATTTAGAAATCTTCATACTTTGTTTGTTGTTGTTGTTGAATCCGAAAATAGGATTGTTTGTTGCTAAAATATTGTTCAATCAAATTTTAGTTATTCTTGGTTGTTCAATTTATGTTCATATGATTTGTTGTTGAAATGTTGTTAAAATCATGTTCATGTGATATTGTTGTTATGATGTTCATCCATGTTCATATTGTTGTTTGAACATTGTTAGAAATTGATCATATTGTCTATATTTTGGTTAAGTTTGATTAATTAATGTGTTATAGCTGATGGGTAGTTTGGTAAATTTGTAATACGTTCAGGGGTAGTTTGGTAATTTCAGTAGGATCGGAAGGGGTAGTTTAGGAATTGTACATTTTGTAATTGTTTATTTGAAGCATGGGGGACAAAATGAAATGGGGTGGGTTGTGATATGATTATTTAATATAAAGGGGGGACAAGATTTAAATTAAAGGGGAATCTTGCATTATTTTAAATAAAGCATGGGGGACAAAATATAATGGGGTGGTGTGATATGTTTATTTAATATAATGGGGATGAGTGGGAAGATAATGGGTTTGGTAGAGAAAATGGGTTGATTTTAATTGATTAAAAGGTTTATGGGATGTGTTATATATGTGAAGTCTTGAAGACAAATAAAAGGGGAGAGGAGAAATACACAGAAAAAAAAAACGGGAGAGAGAAACAAATCTGAAAATAAGAGAGAGAAAAGGGCTGAACATTTAAGAGATAGAAAATTCCGAAAAATATTTAAGCTTTCAAATATAAAAAAAAAACTAAAAAAAATATTCTGTTTTCTTTTGTTGTTTGAAATCAGAATTAATTGTTGTTTCATAAAAGCTGGAAGCTTTTTTTTTTTTTTGGATTACTACTCCACCGGTCTGTTACTGGGTTGTTACTGTTGCTGGGCTATTGTTGCTGTGTTGTACTGATTTTACTGCTGTTGCTGATTCTCATATTCATTTTCTTTTGCTTCCAATATCAGGTACACAACTGAAAAGCTGTTTATTGTAATCCGAAATATGAAGCGTGAATACATATGAAGAATGAAAATTTGAAGTTTTAATTTCGTTTTTATTTCTTTGTTCCTTTTGTTGATTGTATTTAAGCTATTTCATGAATTACTAAATAATAACTGGAATAAGAAAAAATAACATAAGTTAGTCTTTAATGAATCAGTTCGGCAAAACAGGTTAATTCACTAGTTATGAAGGTTTCAAGATTATCAACAGTAGGTTAATCATGAATAACTAGCTAAATTTAGCTAAGACATGAATTTAAATTAAAACTTCGTAAATTAGGCATTAAGGCATGACTTGAGCTTAATCAAGGTTAGAAGAACGTTTAAGCCTAATAAACTTTCTAATAAGCTTTAGTAATTATGGTTAAATTTAGTTTCAAATGATTGTGAATAATTAATCTCAATAATATTTTTTTAAAAAAAATAACAATGCTAAGTTTTAATCTAGCTATATTTGTTTATTTTGAATATTAGTTGTTGAATTTTTATTTAATTTATAATTTTCGAAATTAAGAATAAAATCCCTTTTTCATCAATATTTGTATGAATCAAGCAATTAGCGTGTCATGTTTTCTTAAATAATAATAATAAAAAAATCTAATTAATTAGGATTTTCTTTATTCATTTTAGAGACTAATTTTAAATAGCAAAATGTAGTCGCTTTAAGATTTATTCATTTAGGAAAATAAATGAGATGAGCCTCGCTTAATAAAATGTATAGATTGCGGGGCCCTCAATAAATGTACATTTAATTGCTTAGAATTAAGGAGGAGTCGTTTTAGCAAATTTCACGGCTCTACCCCAAAGTAATAAATCGCTAATTGCTTTAGGCGCGATATAATAATAATACATTCTTAAACACGGGTATGCATTTATGCGACCCAAATCCAAATCCCAAAACATTGAATAAAAATACGTTCCGGATCGTGGATGCATTTTATGTGTCCCAATCCAAAGACATGTTTTTAAACGATGTTCACAATTTTTTTTAAAAATAATAATAATAATAAAGTGGTAAAGAGTTAAAATTGGCACATCGGTTCATAATTGTATTAAAATTAGATAAATAAGCCAAATATGACAATTGAGCGACCGTGCTAGAACCACGGAACTCGGGAATGCCTAACACCTTCTCCCGGGTTAACAGAATTCCTTATCCGGATTTCTGGTTCGCGGACTGTAATATGGAGTCATTCTTTTCCTCGATTCGGGATTAAACTGGTGACTTGGGACACCCTAAATCTCCCAAGTGGCGACTCTGAAATAAATAAACAAATCCCGTTTCGACTGTCCTTTAATTGGAAAAAACTCATACGCCCTTCGCGGGGTCGGAAAAAGTAGGTGCGACAGCTCTGGCGACTCTGCTGGGGATTTAACCCAGAACCAGTAGTTCAGGGTTAGAAATTCGAGCTCATATAAATTGTTATATTTGGTTTTATCTGATTTTTACATGTTTGAGCCTAATGTGCTAAATGCTGCTTTTACCGCTTTGATATTACGTGAACTGTGTATAAACTGTGCCGAAACCCATCTCCTCTCTGAGTCTTCTAAATCATGAAGAAGGGTGTACTTCGTACGACTTCTTTTCTGTATAGTGTAAAATCCCAATTTAGAACGAGGTTCGGACAAGTTGCTAAGCCGGTGAAGCTTCTGTATTCCCGGTACGCTACCCCCCTCAGCTCGAGCTGTCCGCTCGGGTAAGCCAGGTCTAGAACAAACACCCAGGTTCTGAACCTAGTATAACAAAGCCACATGCCGGATCCATAGTAGGAACGTTTGTTTGCATCACGTGCATCTGACTTTGGAGGCTCAACACAGGGGTTGGGTCTGTCTAGGACAGGTGCACCAAAAATGAAAATGACCATCCTGATGCATCTTACTTGTTACTACTTGCGCATTAATTTGATACAGACTTGTGTGTTGACTGACTTGTGAATATCAGGAATAATATTTTGAAAAAAAAAAGAAATAGCGGTTAGGGAATTGATTGTTTATTTTGAAAAGAAAACAAATGCCCAAATACTGTCAAAACTCTGCAGAAATTTTTGAGAAAATGAAAAAAAAAATGTCTTATTAGTTTGTTTTATTAAAAGCTAAGAAAAGAAAAAAAAAGAGTCGTTGTTCTGTTTTGTTTTTCAAAAAATAAAAATAGAAAAAAATATATAGTTTGTCTTGCCATGAAAATGAAAATGAAAAAGAGTCCTCTTTTTAAAATGTTTTTTTTTATTTATTTGCTTATGAAAATGCAAAAAAAAAAAAAATCTTTCATTATTTGTCGCAAATATATATATCTGAAAAGTTTTTTTTATTTCCAAAAAATATATATATCTTTATTTGTTGCAAAGAGTATTTGTCTTGCCAAGAAAATTCAAAGTAAAATTCCAAAAAAGATATGTCTTGCAAAAAATAATATAAATATCTTTATTTTCCATTGTTGATAAAACAAAAATAATAAAAATGTTTTTTTTAAAAAAAAAAATCCGAAAAAATTTTGATACTTCTTTCAAAATTGAAAAGAAAATTCAAAATTCAAAAAATATTTTTTAGAAGCATTTCTTTTATCAAAAGTAAAATTCCAAAAATATTTTCTTTTTTTTCTTTAGAATAAGAAAAAAAACAAATGGAAATTCAAAAAAAAAAAAAAACTTCCTTTTACTTTTGAAATTCTAAAAGTTCAAATCAAAAGAAAAGGAATTTTTACAAGTCTTTCTTTCAAAAAGAAATCAATCAAAAAATATATATATATATATATATACTTCCTTTCTTCTTTTGAAGCAGTTCTTTCACAGTTCCAATTAAAAAAAAAATATATTAGTTCATTTACTTATTCGCGAGGCCCGAACTACGCGGGTTTGATTCTCACCGGATGTGAGATACGTAGGCAACCCTCATCGGGTCCAACCCCCTTTTTTGCTAAAATAGTCAAAAACCAAAAAAATAAATAAAAAACGTGTCAAAATTTTTTATTTTGTCATAAATAAGTCTAGTGGTGTCCAACCTTCCCTTTTGCTAAAATAGCCAAAAAAAAAACATGTCAAAATTTTAATTTTGTCATAGAGAAGTCAGGTGACGCTGTTTTATGAAGACATAGCCGAATGTTCCCGAAAGGGACGCCGGGAGGCTGACTTTGCATAAACAGCCACCTTTGGGTCATTTTTAAGATTTTGACCAGTTGACCCACACAGCCTTAAAAATCTTCGTCCCCGAGGTGTTGAAAGGCCGTGTTTGCAATATTGACTTTTCTAATTCGAAAAATGATAAAAAGAGTCATAAATAAGTCGGGTGATGTTGTTTTGTCAAAAATAGCCGAATGTTCCCGAGAGAGACGCCGGAAGGCTGACTTTGCATAAACAGCCACTTTTTTTGGGTCCTGTTTAGGATTTTGGTCTAGTTGACCCACACAGCCCTATAAATCTTCGTCCCCGAGGCGCTGAAGGGCCGTGTTTGCAACATCAGGTTTTTAGTATAATTTGAAAAGAAAAAAAAAGAGTCAGCGGTCAGGTGAATACCGTTTGGATTTTTTTTTAGTCAAAATAACCCGAGCCAACTTCGGCCGCGTCTTGAACCGTTCTTGCCGAAATAACCTTAGAGTATCTGTCAGTTGTCGAAAGGTTATTTTCGTAAAAGAATGGACAAGTGTGTAAAGTGTCATAAAATAATCCTCCCCGGCCTCAAATTCATGAAAGTTGGAAGGGGCCACATTTGCAAAAATAACCGTTTGGTTGCATTTGTCAAACGGGGAAAGAAATTGGCCATTTGTAAATCTTTTAATTAGAATATGTGGGTTGTTTGATTTTCCAGCTTGTAGGTCATCTTCAAACCTTTGAAACTCAGTTTGTTTTAACATGAAAATTGAAAAAAAAATGTTTAGCATTGTTTATCTTTTATTGGGTCCGAACTACGCTCGGTCTGATTCATGCGGGGTCATGATACGTAGGCAATCTCCATAAGATTCGACCACCACCAAAATAAAAAAAAATATAAAAAAATATAATAATAAATAAATAAAAGAGAGTGTGGAAGATTTTCAGGGGGCACAATTGTCTAACTGCTTAGGTACATTGTATCTCTGATACATGATTGTCTGTCTAATGCCCTAACACTAACGTGATGGCTTCCCTTTGATGTGTCCATATATAGAAAGTGGTTGGTTGTGGTAACTCCTCCCTGCAAAGCAAAATCAAAGGACAATGGCTCAGAACCGCAGAACCGAGTGGATCGGTACTGATGACCGACAACAATTGGTCGAACAGAACAACAGGTTGGTAGAAGAAGTAAAAATGCTGAGACAGCATGTGGCAGACATGTATCAGGCATGGATAACGGGAAAAGCACCACCCCCTCCACCGCCAAGCCTCTTGAACTCGGTCATTTCCCAAGCACCCAACACCATAATGGAAGATTCTCCATACTCTCCATCCCAACCCATTTATGGCAGCTTTCCCAGCTATCCGAGTAGCTCCATCACTCTTCAATGTTTCTCCGCTCCCCAACACCACTTATTTCCCCGTGACCTCAAAAGCCATACCTCACTTCCCAGGTACCCGACTCCACGAAATGCTTACCCACCCATACAAGCCTACCAAAAGCCATCTGGATCAGGTTTCCGGCCCTGTCAACATGCAAGAATGAAGAGGTTGCTGAAACGAGAAAAGGCTCTCACCCCTATCGGGGTATCTTATGCCAGTCTGTTTGAAAGGCTAAGGCATGCTGGCTCGATTGAACCACTCCCCGCATGTACTCCAAATCCACTTGCAAGGAGCTTTGATCTGGCAGCGCGATGCGCCTACCACTCAAATGTCATAGGGCACAACATTGAGAGCTGTCATAGTTGGAGAAGGGAAGTAGAGAAAATGATCCGAGAAGGGCGGGTTGTGATTAATAACAGTGACATGGAGCACTCGAACCCCCTCGAGAACTTGCCGACGGAGGTTGATGAGATTGAAGCTGGTAATGGTCTCGGCAGTATTGATGCAAAGCTCAGTGGCTAAAATGCCAATTTTGATAAAGTGGGAGGACGTTTCGTTCCTTGGTCAGCAAGAGAGAAGCTTGTGGTGGCTCATTTTGTTGTCATTTCTGTTGTTCGGATTATTAGGGTTATAAGTCGGATGTTGTCTTGTCCAGTTTGTTTTAGGATTTTTGTTCTGGATTATTTTGTTTGTTTTGTTATTTAAACCATTTCACCGGTAGTCTAATACAAAATCCGGTCTTTTATTATTTCCAGTCATCTTTTTGTTTAGTCCTTTTATCATTTTTGTTCAATGCCGATTCTAGGGACATGACATGCGCACCCAGTTTGGGCCTAGTCTTAAAAGTTAATCATAAAACCCTGAGAAGGTGATCAAAGCATTTAAAGGAAATAAGAATGGTTTGAGATTATTTGGAGCCCGAGTCATGTGGAACTGGGGCAAACACAAAGAAAACCGTTAAATAAAGATTCGCCTAAATTGGCATGAGGGTCGTTCATAATAAAAGAGAATGAGAGTGTCGCCCAACGGTGCTTTAGAAGTGACAAATGAACAAACATATGTTTAACATAATTGTCAAGCCCAGCACCGTCGGAAGAGACTATAAATCTATTGTTTGTTGTGTTGTTTGCATTTGGCATGTTTTGAAGACTGGAATGACGAAGGCATTTTGTTCTACTACCTAAACACTTTATCCTTCGTTACCCCTTTTTGAGCCTTACTTATTTTTCTTTCATACCCCTCGTTCGGAATCAGTAAAAACGACTAGAAAACGCGAGCATGGCATGAAAACATGAAAAAAAAAACAACAAAACGAAAAAGAAAAGAAAAGAAAAGAAAAATGGTAACAAAAAAAAATGTCAAATGAAAAAAGAGGAATTGGGAACTACGTTTGACCTGATTCCTCAAAGAGGATACGTAGGCGCTTCACGGCTCGGTCATAGTTTTGAAAAAATATAAATCAATCAAGTAAAATATCCCCAAGCAAGAAACTGGGGCAAAAGTTGCGTTTGTGGTAAATAAATCTAGTTCCGAAAGTTGTAACTAATAACCCAGAATTAATGCATTTTTGAGCCTTTAATACCCTTTTTTTTCTAGCCCTATCCAAAACCCATATTACGGTCCAAAGAAAGACCTTCTGACCAGTCTTCAAAAGATGCCAAGTCAGACAAATGAGAGTCTTACCGGCGAACATAACATTCTGTTCCACAGCAGAAAGGACTCTAATCTCCAGCAGAGAGAGTCATACCGGCAACACTCCAAATCCCCAGCTGGAAAGTGATACAAATGAGAGAGTCATATCGGTGAAAACCTTCACAGGCACCATAAGGCGATGAAAGCTGAGAGAAGAACAAAAAATGAGAGAGATTTGATAGTGAAAACCCTTTGGGCACTACAAGTCGAATAAGATTAAGAATCCAATGGGGAATCGCCAATTGAAGATCTTGAAAGTTGATTGACGGTAGAGGATAGGCCACATACGCGTGTCATGGCCATTAGAGTCGGTATCTGCGTTTGATAGGTTTTTATTTATAGTTTCTTTTGTAAAAGAGTCATCATTTCCTTTGTCTTTTGTTTTGTATCTTATATCTTTCTCCTTTCATAAAAAATTTTCCCCAATAGAGTTTGTCCGGTCAGAACAAGTATGAAATGACTTCAAAATATGTCATCAGCTTCCCAATTATACAAAATGAGATCTGACTAGTGCATCCAAATGGTGTAGTCAGCGAGGA